>NC_142259.1:0-4800000 GCF_052056855.1 Sturnus vulgaris | reverse complement strand
TGATGCAGCCTGGTCTGTGTACAGGTTGTAATTAAACAGGTGTAAAGATTATGTGATCATCCATATTTCAGATTAGATGAGGCTTGCTTTTTTTTTTTTGTCATGGACACATGAATACAGCTTGTTGGTTGTTTTAAACCTCCTAGGACAGTTTTACCTCAGCTTATGCTGGAAATTTTTATGCCAGTTCTGATCTGTGGGAATTTCCTCCCAGAAATGCTATCTGTCTTCTGCAGGTACAGTTTTCTCAACTAAAAGCCAGTTTTTTACCACAAACCCTTCTCTCTTGGAATAATTCTCTTCAGGTGTCTTTAGCATAATATCTCACGTAAAATATACTAATTGTCCTTGAGGTCTTATTTATGCCTTTTAAGGGTTTTTTTAAATATGGAATATTTTTTGTGAGAACAAAACGTTGATTATTGTCACTGTATAATGGTATAGATTATCAGTAATCAAGAAAGAGGTGATAATTTATAAGGACTTCATACACCTGCAGTGAGATCTGTTCAGCACCTCAGTAGAGCTCTCTTAATGCATTGTACAAATGTAGCTGATCTTTGGGTATGTAACTGTTGTCAGATTCAAAATAACATTTTAAAAGATGAGTTTCTCTCCTTAGATTACCAGTAATGAAAAAGTTGCACTTTGAACGTCAAAGGTTGATGCTCAGCAAAATGTGTAAATGTGTTATATAATAGGTTAAATAGCGATGTTGCTTTTACTTTGTATTTGTACATAATTTAGTGTAAGGTCCAGTTTTGATACCAAGCTCTTTTTGTGGGATTTGAAAAAGTATATTGATGAAAATTAAGTAACATTTTGCCATGGTAGATCTTTGCTTATAAATTTGAATTGTAACTTAAGAATGCTATGTATCTTAATTTTGATACTTTTTCCCTTAAAATGCCTTACTAAAATGTATTTTTCAGTAACAAATACCCAATACCTAGACAACGAATAACATAAAACTCACAGCAGTGTGTAATATTATTGTACATGACTGACATGACTGTCCTAAGATTTGTATTGAATTGAGTAAGCCTCTCTTGTAAAATGGTCTAACTTATGATTATAACTTGATTAATATATGCTTCTGAGAGTAGCTGAACTGTTAAAAGCTATCACAGTGCTTTTGTGCAGAATAAAGCACGTGCTGGATAGACTCTGCTGACAACCAGTGCAGTTGAAAAATGTGTGCTCTAGATATCAGAGTATAAACAAAACCCAAGCAATGAGGTGTGGTGCTATGCTCGAGTCTTTCTGAGAGAGTTTGGGGGGCAGCAAGGCAAGACTAAGCTGTCTGCACGCCTTCCTTCAGTTTATTAATCAAATATTTCTGTAAGGGAGGGTTCGATTTAGAGCCTCTCTCCAAACCAATCAGGTGCTCTCAGCATGAGTGGTGGCGTGGCGAGTGGGACCAGTTGTGCTCACATGAGTCACAAGTGCCAGCTCCAGGGAGTAGCTGAAGAGTTGCAGCACCTGTGGCAAGAGAGTCGATGGAGGGGACCAGAAGAGTGTTTGTGGAGGGATCATTGTGGGGGAAGTGATCTGGAGTAGGGAGGCTGACAGTGACTAAACTGTGTGCAAGTTAAAGACAAGCATGAGGAGTTATTCGTTTTTAACAGACATACGTGCAGTCATGTTTGCTGTAGTATTAAGGGTGGATTGGAAGAAGATACAAGTGTTCATGCAGTGAGCTTCAACCTTTTAGTTCCTTTCTTTCTTCCTTTTTTACCAGTGTATCGTTTGATTTTCTTTCCTTCCCTGTCCTCCATGGGGGAGGGGGAGAAAAGGCACTAATTATTTATAAGTGTTAGTCATACCCAGTCATTAAGCTTAGTCATTACTCAGGACTGTGCATTTGATGGTTAGTAAAAATCAAAACGAAACCTGAGTTTGTTGAAAAGCTTTCTGAATTCGAGCTTACAGGTGTGAAAATTCTGTTTCTGTGTTCAGACTAACTGCAAAAGCAGAGCTAATAAATTTTGCCATCAGCCAAATGACATGTAATATCATGTCCCCATTGATGGTTTGTATTGAATTCACAGGCATAGTGTTTGGCATATTCTCAAAGCAGAATAATTCTGTATGGGCAGTGAGAGAGTCATGAACTCTCAGAGGAGGATGTGAAGGGAATGTTTCTGCTGAGGCTGCCCTGGGGAGCTGTCAGTCAGTAGAATTGTCCAGCTCCAGGTCTCCACAGCTTCTAGTGAAAAGGTGGCATCAGCTAAAATTACAGTGTATACCTTGAGTAGGGCATTCACAGTGGGGACAAATTAAAGAAATGTGTTCTTTATGGCTTCTCATGGATTTAGTTGTTCTAGGCTGTTGCATTCTGAAAGAAGAAAACATTCATTTAAAGCATTACTCCTCATTCAGTATTTCTGTACAGACTGTGGTAATAAATGCAAAGTAACTCAGCCATTTCCATTTCTTCAGGTGCTTAACAGCACTAATGTTGACACACCTTGGTACAGATGAACTGTCACAAATGAAGATAGGTTGAGTTTTAAAACCTCCTATTTAAAATAACAGACGTAAAGAATTAGTGACACTTCATTTTGTGTCTTCCTTTCTCAAACCCAAATCTGATTTTGGTATAATTGCTTTGTTGTTTGATTTAACTATATTGAAATTAATGGCAGAGCTACATCTAAATTGCTTGGAGATCAATAATTAAAGCAATTGGTTTAGATCTTGATAGTGTTTTTCTTAGCTGTTTCGACATCAGACAGATTTGTGTGATGATTGGGTTGCAATTTGACAGAGCACTGGTGTTTTGGCTTTGTATGCTTGACTAGAAAGGCATGTTAACACACTTCCAAGGAATATAGCTTTCCAGAGAAGTCAAAATACTTGCAAATCACATTGTTGAGGCATTTGTCAATTGTTGCTATATAAAATGATGTATTTCCCAGAACATTTCTTACACACCTCTTCAAAGGTAAGATTTTTTACATATGGGATCACTCTTAAAAGCAGCGACCTTTTGGCATTTCAACATGACATTATTCCTTTAACTGTATTCTTAAAAGGTTTGTGAATCAATGCTTTACAAATGATTCATTTCTTCACCTTTTAGACAGTACAGTTCAGTTGTGTTGTTTGAATCTGAACTCTCACATAGTAAGAGTAAGCAAAAGCTTTTAAAATGAAATTGAGTTTTTTGTCTGTTGACTCTCTTGTAAGAAAAAACAACCAGTTTTTCATAATGTGAACTTTTGTACATGGTCTGTACAAAATGCACTTTCTGGGCACTTCAGTGAGGATTCTTGAGGATATTTGTAAACATATCCTTCACCTGTGTTGACGATCATAAATCAGCTGTTGAAGAATTAATGTTTCTGAGACCATAATGGCTGGTTGGGATCTGTGTGTGCAGGTTGGATAGAGTGATGGTAGCCAACGGTGGAGTGCTGCAGTAGTATGTTGTATCTTAACTTTTAGGCACTGTGTCTGGGTAGAATTCTTCTTTTCTCTAGAGTGACATTGACTTGAAAAGGAAATGGAATTTGTTTTTATAGTTCTTGTCTAAAACCCTGTGCCTTGCCAGTCTTCAGTGCCTGTTGGGAGAAACTCCAAGTGTTTTGTATTAGAGGTGCTCTGACGCCACACCTGACAGTCATGCCATTTTTTTTCATGTTAAGTTGTAGCTCACCTTCAGTGCAGCAGGTGCTGAACATTTAACAGGTCCCTTGCATTGGGCACAGTGTGTCCTGTGTGCTCAGCACAGCTGTGTGCAGAACCTCAGCCTCATGGTTTTGGGGTGCCCATTACTCTGGAGCAAGGCATGAGGGAATTGGTGCAGGTTGCTCTGGTGTGCTGGACAGCTCTGTCACTGCCTGGCAGTTTTATGGAGCCTGCAGACCTGCAGCTCAGCAGGGAACAGATCTACTGCTGCCTCGTGTTTGTGCAGCCTGACCTCGGCGTGGCAGTGCAGGGCAGCCACTTCTGGAGCAGCTGCAGTCTCACTTGGTCATGGGGTCATTTTGAGCTGTTGGGTTTGCTGGTACCTCCTGACTCCTGAACTATGGAGACTTCTCCTTAGGCACTGTGCTTATCCTTTTGGAGCTAAGGCTCCTTTATAGAAATCACCAAACAACCACATTTGTTGATGAAACTTGAAAGCTCAGATTGCTGGTGAGGTCAAATGCTTTGGCTAGGAAATTCAAGTAGAATTTTTTCTGGACTTGTGCAGCACAAGTCTCCTGAGGTTCTAAGCACCTAAACTTAAGTATATCTAATACATACTTAACAGTGGTGCATGCTTCTCCTCAGGTACAAAGTAGTGTGTCTTCAACAACATCTAATCCACACCTCTGTGTGGATTTTACAGTTCTGTGCTACTCGTCTTGATTTGTAATCCCTGTTTCTCATGACTTGGTGTATAGATGGTCCTTCATGGGCTGGTACTCATCTAGTTTGTTACAGAGGTTGCTCTTTAATGTGTGTAAATAATTCTAAATCTGCTAGAAATTGTCTAGTGTTAGGGAAGATTTTCTTAATGACCCAGACTTTCATGGAGCTGCAGTGAACTAGTAGACTTCAATAGGTTCTTTCTGCTTTCCTTGGGTTTTCCTTCCTGTAGAGTGGGAGTTTTTTCCAGGATCAGTTACTGGAAGAGGAGGAATGTTGGATTGTTGGACAGCATTGATGTCGGTACCAGGATTTTTTTTTCCTTTTCTGCAGTAAGGGACCCTGTCACATATGCCACTTATTCTGAAAGCTCTTCCTGTGGCTTATATTGGCAGCTATCTTTTCCACCAGCTCTCTCTCTGGTATTCCAGAATTTTTGTATTGGAAAAATCTTAGAAACTTTGTCCTTTTGTAAGGGTTTTGTCACTCTGGAGTCCCTGTGTAACCTGATCCAATCAGTTACAGAACATGGGCTCATCCCCTTTGCTTTAGATGGTTTTTGTGGTGTGTATGATAACTTGCATAACCTTACACACACGTTCACTTTCTCTTTTGTTGCAACAGAATCTCTTCTGACAATAGCAAAAGGATTCTCTCATAAAGCTTTCTCCTGCTAATATGGCACAGCCCGCTTAGGATTACTGTCAGATTTTTCTGCCATGTCAAATGTTTGCAGCATCTTGCCACAAATGAGTGTGTGCTCAAGAGCTTAAGGCCCAAAGGGCTTTGATGTGAAGATAACCTCATAGTGAACTTCCCTGGCAAATCTAGTTAGGATTTGAAGATCTGTCAGATGTCACTGCACTGTATGATCAATAACCTCCTTTTCTACAGGTGTTTGTAGGGACTTTGGGTTTCTACACCAGAAACATCAGTCCTCTGGTTATTCTTTTAGGCTTGGACATTCTTTTTGAACACCAACATGTGTGTCTATTGATTCTTTGCCACCTAACAGTTCTGCCTGACCCCAATTGTTTTTTCTTGGGAAGTTTATAGTTACCTTTTCACTTTAGGAAGAGAATTTCCTCAGGAGACTAGGAGAGGATATTCTCCATGCACTTTCAAGATCATGCATCCATTAATTCTTTTGTTATGTCTCAGAAAAAAAACCAACTTATTTGAAGTTTAGATTCTTAGTAATGGTTCTGACTTGATCTGGATTAACCATGAACTACATTGTGGGTAACAAGCAGTATCTGTAAGCTTGAACTTTGTGTTCTTCTGTTGAGTGTCTGCAGCAGAAAGAGAAATTATGTCACTTGGGATCAGATTGGATGCTGTGTAGGGTTTGTATTTCACAAGGGAGAGTTTTGTCCTTGCACACTGTTAAGCACAGTGAGAAGCACGGAGTGTGTCCTCCCATTAGGTGATTGCTAACTGGAGATGGAGTTCTCAGTGTGTCCCCCATGGTATGGATGGTGGCCCTGGGATATGGAGCATTGTCCTGAGAGGTGGCCCTGGGATATGGAGCATTGTCCTGAGAGGTGGCCCTGGGATATGGAGCATTGTCCTGAGAGGTGGCCTCCTGCTGGCTGTGGCTGTCAGAGGGGACACTGCTGGACTGTGCACGTCATCAGAGCACTGATCTGAAGGTGTCTGCAGATGGTTTTATCTCCCTCACTGGAAAGTCCAGCTCCTATACATGTTATATTAATCAAGATTTACCACTGAAAATTGGTAACAAAACAGGAAACTGTTTTAGTTTGGTTTATTTTTTGGATGTAGGGGTCTCTAGCAAGGTTGTATGTCTTTGGAATTACACAGATAATCAGAGTGGTCTGCAAAGGCTACAAAATATTTTATTAGTCTTCCATATCATTCCGTTAATTTTTTTTCTTTAGTCTTTGTTAAGCCAAGCCATGTTTCAAAGAAAGAAGGAAGAGGGAAGCATTAGAAAAAAAAACTGGTTTGTGTTTTTCTGGTATGTCCAATGGCCAGAACTCTTTGCTTTTTATTCCAGTGCTTGATTTTACACGTTTTATTAATTGAAAAAATACTAACAAAGAAAAAAAACCCAAAGCAGAATACTTTATAAATGGAAATGTCATTAGCAAATGGAATTACAAATAAGCAAGAGGCAAAGACGACCCTGCAGAATCATGCAGCTACATCACATAATGATGGCACTTTCCATCCCAAACAGTCTTGTAAACTGGATTGGTCTGGGAAGGTCTTCACAGCAAGAACATGTGAGGTGACCATTGTACTGGTCAGGAACACAAGTCTTTTTGGCATCAGAAACAGCCAACTAAGTTTTGTTAATCCTTCATTTGGAGCCATGATTAATTGTTTAATTCAAACTAAAATATAAATCTCTTTCAGGATTCTCTTAAGCATCTAACTTCCAACAAAAAATGGTAATTAATTTTAATTTTAATTAGTTTTTTAATGAGAGACTTGGAAAGAATTCTTGAATGTTTGCATTTTTAATAGTGAATATGATTTTAGAGTACACGTGATCAGACTTTCTAGGAAAAAGAAGGCAGAAAGATATTTATAATGGCCAAGTTTTATCATCACCTTTTTCTAATTGAACGTTTCCAGTGATGTTTATTAGCTGTTTGATCTCAAATAGTAATTAATCCATTAATCTAGGAACAAAAACCTGGTTGATAAAACAGAAATATGTTTTCCATCTTTAAATATGTTGCTGAATTTAATAAAAACAGTGAGATAAGTTATACAATTCTAGCTGTCTTCTAGTACCTGGTAGTCAGTTCTGACCTGCTTCATTCAGCATTTGCAGCCTTATACATTGGAGTTTGAGGTTATGATACTTACATGTATTTAAATATTTAAAATGTAAGTTTTGGAAAGAAATTTCTTTTTCTACACCTGTGGCTGTCAGCCCTTCCTCTTCTCCACTGTCATGAATTGTTAACTGAGATTCATGTATGGATGGAGAGATGGGATGTTACAGTCTCACAGTGGTTTTATTTAGAAGTAGGAGATAAACGAGACTTTGTTTTTAATTCATAATCAAGTTATCTCCAATGACCCTTTTGAACATCACTGAAAATGCATTTAATGCCAGCTTGGGTATAGTTTTGGGTTAGTGAGTTCCTTTTTTAGCTAATTGGGTTAGAAAGGAGTCTGTAGTTGGACTGAGGGGAGAGGAGCTCAGAGAGCAGCTCCATCTCCCTTTTTAAAGAATTCCCATCAAGCTGGAGAGGTGGTTTATGTTCAGTCAAGACTTCCTTGCCTGCACACCGTAGTACTGGAGAATTTCTGCACAGAAATGTCAAATTCATAACATTCTGAATTTTTATACCTTTTCCAAAGTCACCCAGACACCAACAAGCTAACATTCCAAGCCGGTAAAATGTCTCATATCATCATACTGTGATTAAAGTTTATGCAAGACTAGTCAGATGGTACTAATTGTCTATGTTTGTATGTAGCCTGTGTGCACAGGAATTTATCAGTGCTAGAGGCTGACTTAATGACATGGTAGAAACTATATAAATTAAAAATAACTGTATCAAATTTGAGTGGGAATGAAAGAACTGTTTAAATAGCGACAGATATAAATGTGGCTTTGTACGAGTTACTTTTTTATTAGGACTTCAATACTTGAAAGAGGTACTTCAGACTTCCTGTAGTCAGAAATCTAACAGGGTAGTGCTTAGAGTCAGGGTTTGAATTACAAATGATTGTTTTGTCTGGCTGCTGCCAAAAAAATGAACTTTCTTGATATGTTTTCTAAAGCTCACATTAATACGCTTTTCAACTGTCTATTTGTGCAGTTATGTTATGTTAATGTGTAGGCATGTTCTAATTTTGCATGTAGCTCAGGGAGAATATTTCATTGTTCAGATGTTGTGCTTGCACTTCAGGGGTGTTGAACCTTCACTTTGTGGTTATTTCCCCTCTTTCCATTCAGAATTTGGGGAGCAAAGCAGTAAGGTGACAGTACTGGTGTGTTGATGTGTAGTGCAGACACATTGCTGAGCTCGATGGGTGTATTGAGCTGGAGACAGGAACAGCTATCACAGAACTCTGGACCATTGCCTGATGCCATAAAAGTCTCATCTGTGGGGGGCTGCTTTGGCTTGGTGCTTTCAAATAACTTCAGTCACTTTTGCACTGAGAAAGAAGATAAACACATCCCCCCATCCAAAACTAGACTTATTATTTCTAATGTTGCTTCTGTAAGGAAAAAATATGTAATTCTTTGAAGAATTTGGATGGCACGTTAACTTTAGGATCTCTTAGGGAACCCCCAAACTGGTGAATTTTAGGAATAAGGGTTTATTATGAGGAGTCAGCATAGTTCTGTGGCATTTAAGAACTTCTGAAAGCTTAGGCATAGGTAGTTCCATGGAGCCTTTTCAGTTGCTAGAAACTAAATAATACTCAACAAGCCTTAATATTTGATGTTGACTTGAAATGGCTTCTCTAATCAGATTTCTACTGTACTGATTATTTCAGTTATAATAATATTGAAGATTTCCACTGATTCAGCATTTAGCTGCTTCAGCTGATCATTCAAGGGATGACAAAAATGGGCAATGTGAGTTAATTTCCCAAGATTTTATGTTTGCACAGTGAAGAGGATGCCAGGTTCTGTTGGTGCAGGAATGAGGTTGATGTAGCAGCAGGTCATTCTCTAGTCTTTAAAATGTTCAATTTCTCTGTCTTTTGTCAGTAGCCCCCTCCCCATAGTGTTAGGCTGATGGTGAGAAAGTGGTGATGGTTCCAATGAGCAGCCCACAGGATCAAGCTCTGTGTTCACTATAAAGGCCCTTAAGTTCTCCTGAGGCTGGTGGAGGTGGTGGTGGTGGTGTGTGCCTTTGCTGTTGTAAAGGAAATACTTCTCCTTGCATAAGTTACAGGAGAAGAGACCTTGCTTTTTGTAATGGCTTGGAAAACAGGTTTTTGGACCTCACAGCTAAACAAAGAGTATTTATTTCTACAGTCTGCAAGATAATAAATAAGTTTCTCCCCCTCCTCCTTTCCTACAGGAAAAACATTTTGAAGATATTTGTTTCTAGATGTAACACTTGTCCATAGCACTTTGTGGGTCCCACCTTAACACTTTTAAATAAGTTTTGATGGAAAGTCACATTTTGGATGTAAACTAGTTTAACATCTCTGTGTGACTCTGCTTCATTAAGAGAGAGTTAATGTAGAGAATGTAAGGAAAAAATTAGGGGCAAATCAACTAAGGCTTTTCTTTTTAACTAATTTTTGTAGAAATCAGTATATGAATTTTGTAGAATCACTATATTACAGTTTACTTGTAAAACTGTCCAAGAAAACTGTTTAAGGCGTTGTCTGTAAACATTTCAGCACTTCACCAGAATAGAAAAGCAAATAAAAGCTTGATTCTTTTGAAGTAGTCATGCTCTGAGATGCAATAGACCACATCTCCAGATATTGTTGGGGAGTGTGTATGGGCTTTTGATTCACTGAACAACACTTCAGAAAAACTTTCTGATTTCACTAGTGCCTCTTGATTTTCATGGCGAAGGTTCTTCCTGTAGTTGCTCAGAAAAGCCAACTAATTTTGAGTGCCCAGTTTGTTTCCTTGGGTGGCTTTTTCAGAAGTGAGGAGGTTCTGAGGCTCTCAGGGACTGCGTGAGGCATGCTGAATGAAGGGGCTCTTGGCAAACAGCTCATGTTGTCCAGATCCTGTTTGTGCCTTCAAGGAAGAAAGAATCACATTTGAAAATCAGCCTGTTAAAATCTGGTTCCCTACAGCTACCCAGTGGGGTTAAGTGTATTGATCTGAGTGACTGAGCAGGGAATGACTTCCTCATTTCCCTCTCTGTTTTATTTTTCATTTGGGGTGTAACATGGCACAGTGCAGTCTGTTGCTGATGCACATGAGAGAGATTATGATTTTATAGCCACTTTCATTACTAAATTGGTTATGGGAAATTAATTTAGAACTTAGACAATTGTGTTGCTGTTGATGGTGAAGCCTAGGTTTGATTATTTTTCTTTCCCTCTTAAAGACAAACTAACAGGAATCTTGCCTACTGGCAGGATTTTCTTCTGTTTGTAGTGTCTTATAAAACAAATTTCTTGGTAAAGAGCAGGTAGGATTTTTACAGGATTATTTATTTTAACTTCTGGTCACATGGAATATTTGTGGTTGGGGCAGATACAACTCACTGTGTTCTGATGCACACCATACTGAGCATTTCGATAGAGTATTTCTGAAATTAAGCTGTTCTAGACAAAACGCCATAATGCAGCTGGGTATTTGCTTTTATTTTAAACCTCTTTTATTAGCTGCCTAGTCCTTCAGCAGTACATTAATTCCATTTGTACCCAACTTGGATTAAAAAAAAACCCAAACAAAAATGTGTTCTTTGATATTTGCAAAGGATGTGTGTTCCCTGACCGCTCTCTGTTTTGCAGGCATGGTCCTGGTGCGCAGTGAGAACGGGCAGCTGCTGATGATCCCCCAGCAAGCCCTGGCACAGATGCAGGCACAGGCACATGCCCAATCTCAGCCTCAGAACACTCTGACTCCTCGTCCTGCTACACCTACCAGTGCACCCCCAGTGCAGATATCCACAGTGCAGGTCAGTCCAGCACTTTGTGCTGCTAAAAACTGTTTTGTTCCCTGTGAAGGATACACGAGAAAGTAATTTGTGATATTGGTGATTTGAAGAAACCCTGGATCTAACTGGGATATACAGACTTTTTATAGATTCACAGAAGCTCAGAATTGTTTGTGTTGGAAAGGTGTTGGAAAGGGCCTTAAAACTCATCCAGTTCCTGATGTGGGCAGGGACACCTTCCACTAGACCAGGTTGATTCAAGCCCCATCCCAGTCTGGAACTTCCAGGAACAGGGAGTCCACACCTCTCTGGGCAATCTGTGCTGGGGCCTCATCACCTTCAGAGCCAAGAATTTCTTTCAAATATCTGATCTAAATCTACTTTCCACAAGACACAGGCATTGCATTTTGTTCCTTATTCTGTTACAGCTTGGCTGTTACTCATCAAAAATATTTTTACATATCTGAATCTCATTAAGTTGAAAACTTTGATATAAAGAAGACCATATATGGTTAATGTGTACAACTCTTCTCCCCAGAATAAATACAAGACTGAAAGAAAAGAATTTATGTGGATATATGTACACAGAGATTTTGACAGTTGCATTAAGTTAAAGACTGAAAATCCTTCTCGGAGTTTTCTAGTGGTTCAGATGCATTCTTTGATATTTGCAATAATGCAGAATCAGAACACTGGGTAAAGCAGATGGTGTTTAACTATAGGCACTGATGTGTTTGTGATTTTTTTTCCCCTCCTTCCCAGGCTCCAGGAACGCCCATTATTGCACGACAGGTGACACCAACTACTATCATCAAGCAAGTGTCTCAGGCTCAAACAACAGTGCAGCCCACGACAACGCTACAGCGTCCCCCGGTTGTGCAAGTGAGTGTGCAGGGAACTGATGTGTGCATGAGACTGCCAGGAGCACAGAAATGCAATTGCTCAGTGCAGGGAAGAAGTGCCTTCTGGATTAGCTTTTCTAAAACATTTGCAGGTCTCAGTGTATATTTTGGATGTACAGGTATAATTTTTTTATATGAATATTGGTATTGTTTCATATTACACCTATACATATCTCTATATAAAGGTATTGTGTTCTTGGTGCAATCACAGAGCTGACTGAAATAAAATGCCTTTATGCTTTCTGCTTAAAGGAAGTGACAAGAATTCCCTTTGGATGTAGGGCTGTGGTGTTATTCCTGTGATGGATCTGCAGTCCTCTGAATTCTGCAGCAAAATTTACAATTGCAAAGATGACTGCACTGGCAGCCTTCTCTTCCTGAAGCCTTCTCCCTTTCTCTACCTTGGTCTGTGCCCTTCTGGGGACTGATAACTCAGAGAGACTGATGTCAGTCTGGGCTGGCCTCTGTTCATTTTGGGCTTGCTTGGAAATTTTTTTTTGAGATGTTGAGAGTTTTAAAAACAGTGCAAGAGTGTGAAATTCTCCACATGGCTTCCAGGCAGCGGTGATACAATATAATTGCTGTCGCCTAATCTGTCTCATTGTGCTTTCTTCATCCTTTGAGTAGACAGGATTAGAGAGTTTTAATTTAAAATATGCAGGTTTTGCTATGCATCCAGTTAACGTTTTTCCCCTCAGAGAGCCTTTCCCTATGCCAGTGATCTTTTTAGATCTAAGAGTTAATTTACCTAACTGAGTCTCCTTAATTTGTACTGCTGTTATACAGGACAAAAAAACCTCCCACCATCATTCCATCTGCATATTTAGTGCTGTAATGAGCACACCATGGACTTAATTTATCCTGATTTCAAAAAAATGAGACAAATGAAATCCTTGCCTCCCTTAGTTTCTCCCAAAATACCAATAAAGTTACCTTTGGCAGCAGGGGAGCCTCTTTTCTTGTGCATCTTTATATAAAGAGAAAGTTTACAAATGATTTGTGAGCATTCTGAGTGTCAGTTGTAGCTTGGTAGGAATTTATCTCTCAGACTGGGTTGTTGTTAATAATTAGACTGTTGGAAGCCCATGAATGAGCTGTGTATGTGAGGTCTTGCTTGCAATGGTGCTTCTTTGGAGCTGATATTTCTACTTCAAATTACCAATTTGTCTACAAAACTAGAAAAATGTTTTGTCCCACTGTTCATCACAAAGACCTCGTAAGACCCAAGCTTTTGTGTCAGTTGTGCCTTTTTAGAAATTCCTCCCCTTGGAAAATGTCATTTAATGATGCAGGCGAAAAGATAAATAGAATTCACAGGAATTCTGCACTTGTTTAGCTGAGTTTTGGAACCCCACTGGCTGAGATTGTGTTTATGGTATTTTATTCAGTGACCAAAAATCGCGCAATTTTTAATCAACTTTCGGAATTCCCGTTTCGAATGTTTTTAGTGCCATCTGGTGGTTGTTCCCTTCCACTGCATCAGACCGCACACACAGCGACTTATTTATAGCATCTGTAAAAGGTGTTCTGCAGCCCTGTGGCTCATTTGCTGTTTGATGGCTCAGGAACACAGGCTCTTGGTAGGTTCCAAGGAAAATAATCTTGTGGTTTTATTCTCTGCAGCCTCAGATTGTTCTGGGTGGTACTGCACAAACAACCACGTTGGGGACAGCAACAGCTGTACAAACTGGAACTCCTCAGAGAACAGTACAAGGGACAACGGCCACCTCCACTGCTGCCACAGTAAGATACTGAGAAATGTAATCTCTCTTTTTGTCCACTCACATATGCATGATGTGCATATATACACATAGCTGTAAACACAGATGGGAGTGGAGATTAGTAAAGATGCAGGAAGTCTGTGAGCTGTTGACCTTGAAAAGGTAAACTTTAATAGAACCATATAATTTACAATGTGTGGGTACAGGTCACTTGAATTTTGATAGGTGTCAAAGTGTTTTTGTTTCTGTAACAGTACTGAAGCACTCATTTAAGAAATATATTAGATGTATTTTATAGAACAGGGAATTGTTCAGCACTGTAGAGGAGAATGAATATAAGAAGGGATAAGCAGCTGGCACTGATTGATTCAAGCTGCATATTTCCAGGATTGCAAAACAGGGAGAATTCATGTACTGTGCACTGTGAAGCAAGAGTGCTACCATTTTTTGTTCTGCTAAAACACATATTTTCCCATATACAGTGTCCATTCTTAAAATACTTGGTGCTTCCTAATTTCATGAAGAATCACAGTTTCTTAAATTTTGATATCAAAAATGTACAATACATATATATATGTGAAGCAAAATAATAATTTCAGTCTGTTTATAAGTGCTGAGGGGCGTGTATCTATAAATATTACTCTGCACTAAGGAATTAAAGGACTTTATTTCACACAGTATATGGTCAAATCATGTATTAAGAGGAGTTTGTCTTCCTTCCTCTGACTATTTTCCTTTTACCCTTTTTCTAAGGAAACTATGGAAAATGTGAAGAAATGCAAAAACTTTTTGTCGACGTTAATAAAACTGGCATCGTCTGGGAAACAGTCCTCAGAGACAGCAGCTAACGTGAAGGAATTAGTACAGAATCTACTGGTAAGAAAAGTTCATCAAAAGTTGTAAAATGCAGCATCTGGGCAAATTCAGACTCAAAGCTGGTTTTTTGTGGGTTTTTTTTTCTTCAGAGGATGGAGTTTATAAAATCTGAGCTAAATCAAATTAAATTTGCCTCTTCTGAATTAAAATTTCCATTAGGTTTATAACTGAGATATTACTGCTTATATTCATGCATGAGAATGAGTTCAGTTGAAGTGTGAGTAATGCAAGTAGTGGCTCTTTAAATTCTACATTTTGATAAGACAATGAATAAAAAGTTGTATTATGTACTTGAGGGAAAACACTACAGCTGGTGCAATAGCTGACTGTAGGAATTCACAAGTTTTTACAAAAAACAAGGTAATTAACGTTGCCTGATACTAATATAAAAGCTTGACATGTTTAATATTTATAGAGAGAATACTAATACTGCTTAGCCTACTTGTTAGCAACCTTTAAGTTATGGTGAAGCTGTCTATTCCTTCATTTAGGTCTTATAACTTGAATTTTGTAGTAAAATTGGTTGCCACCATAACGCTATTGGTAACTAAAAATAGTGAGAGATGATAAAACCACTTATTTTCAGTACATCCCCAAGTTTAATTTTTTTTGTGTGTTGGATAGCTGTAAAAATTAATTTCTACAAGTTTTTTAATTTGGATTTTCTGTTTTGAAGGATGGGAAAATTGAACCAGAAGACTTTACCAGTAGGCTCTACAGAGAACTTAATTCTTCACCTCAACCTTACCTTGTGCCTTTCCTGAAGGTAACTTTTCTTCACTACTCTTTCTTTATTTCTGTGCTTATGTATCAGCAGCGATGAACACAAGCACATCTTTTGCCATTATAAGTGGAACTCCAAAATTATGTTAAAGGAAGCTTTAAACGGTGTCTGGTTAAGCTTTGGCTTTGTTAAAAATACTTTTTGTGTCTTTGTTCCTAGAGTTGGTTACTGTGATTCGTTGGCACAGTCAGTAATGTAACTTCTACCATGGTGACAAATCGTAGCTCTTTTGAGAAATCTGAAAAGTTTTCTTTCTGTGACTTAAACCACAAACCTATGAATTGATTTATTGCTCTCCTTTTAATCTTAGAAAGCCAAGGGATTCAGTGATATAGAAAACTGTACCTTCTGGGCAAGTTTTGCCTGTGCTGTAAACTGATTTGGAGAAGGAGGAAATTTGTCACCTCCCAATGATAAATCACATTTGACATAAATTTTATAGTAGTTGGACAAATCTCAAAATAGTATTTGTTGCAAAACATTTACCATCAGTGAAAATACAGTAGCATTGAATAGTAAGAATGTAACTGCTTGACTAATGTGTGATTAAGGGCTATAGTTGTAGGTGTGTGTTGACATTTCTAGGTTCTTAAATGCTTGTTCAACCTTGAGCTGTTCCTGAGGACAAAAATTGTTGCCATAAGAAAACAACTAATTTAAGAAACCACTAGGACGCTGTGGTCTCTGTTGGGCTATTCTGAAATCTTCCCCGGTGTTCCAGTGTGACTTTTAAGCCGTAGGACAGCAGTCAGGGAAGAGGCAGCATGGGCTTGGGTTGTTAAATACATACCAGGGGTTCCAGGTAGGCTGCACAGCCTAGGTGCCCATGATATCCCAAAGGTATTGTCCCTCTGTCCTGCTTATTGAACAGGAGCAGTTTGGTATTTGTGTGCTCACCTTTCCTCAGGTGCTCACAGACCGATCCAATGGACTGAAACGAATCACATCGTTTCTTTACAATTAATATTGTGAGCCAGGATGAAACAACTCAACAAAACTCTTTCCTTTTCCCTTTGCAGAGGAGTTTACCTGCCTTGAGACAGTTAACACCAGACTCTGCAGCTTTCATTCAGCAGAGCCAGCAGCAGCAGCCGACGACGCAGGCGACGATAGCCACGATCCCGTCGGCAGCGGCCGTGCTGCTGAGCTCCTCGGTGCAGCGCACGGCGGGCAAGGCCACTGCCACTGTCACCAGTACCCTCCAGCAACCCGTCATCAGCCTCACTCAGCCCACACAAGTTGGTGTCAGTAAACAAGGGCAGTCCACGCCGCTGGTATGTGAGCTTGTTACTGCGCAGGGTTTTTTTGATAGTGCTTCTTGAATTGGTGGTTTAGCTCAATGAAAAAGCTGAGAAAAAAATAAGTTCAGTTGCATCTTGGTTAAAATGCTCTTAGGGTTTGTTCTTCCCACCTTTTTCTCAGTTTATTTACAGTTCTTTTTTTTTCCTTATTATTTGCAGGTTATCCAACAGTCTCAAAAAGCAGGGGCATTGATAAGGCCTCCACAAGTAACGTTGACACAGACACCCATGGTGGCATTGCGACAACCACACAGTCGTATTATGCTCACTACTCCTCAAATCCAACTGAATCAGCTTCAGACAGGTAAGAGGTCAAGACACTTGTGATATGCTATATTTGTTAGCATTACCTGAAGTGTGGTTTAGGGATTGCTTGCCCAGAGAAGTTGTTGATGCCCCATTCCTGGAAGTGTTCAAGGCCAGGCTGGATGGAACTTTGAGCAATCTAGTGAAAGGTGTCAGAGGGGTTGGAACAAGATGATCTTCAAGGTCTCTTCCAACCTAAACCATTCTGTAGTTCTGTGAATATCAGTTCATAAGTGCCCTGTTTGTACTAATGCTAAAATCTTCCAATGTGTAGTGCCATAGTGGCTGGGGGTACAGATCTATCAGGGCAGCATTGACAGAGAAATGGTTTGGCTGCTGGAATTGTTTGGGAAGGGTCCTGTTTTTACCTGGGTGAAATGCTGACAGAAGCTATTGAGGTCAACTCTTTGTACCAGCCCTATTGCCATAACTACCTGTGACTGGCTTGCACGTGTGAACTCTTACTGATGGAGTACAAATCCTGTCTGTCTTCTTGCAGTACCTGTGGTAAAACCAGCAGTATTACCTGGAAACAAAGCTATTGCCACTGTTTCGACACAAGTAGCTGCTGCTCAGAAGAATAAACTGAAAGAACCTGGGGGAGGCTCTTTTAGGTGAGGAACTGTATGTTTGTGCATGTGCTGCTTGGGCAGCTGAGCTCAGACAGCCTGAGGAAACTCACAATAACCTAGAGGTAGATTTTCTGGGGGCAGGTTTGCTTCTTCATTAAAGATGTCAACAAACAGCACCGGACATACCAGTGCCAGACTGGTTTTAGCATTTAGCTGGCACTAAACCTCATAAACAATTCCTGCCCAGACAAGCAAGTGGAATTCATTCCTTCGCTTCTTCCAGCTCTGCTTGAGTTCCTCGGATGTACAGCCTGTCTTAGTGGTGAGGGCAGATTATTATTGTTTTGTAGTAGTGATTTTGTCAAGGTGTTGAAACTTACATAAGAAAAGTTCTTGGAAAAAAAACAGGAAGTACAAAATTAGCAGTCTTTGAAGTCAAAAGCAGTGATTTCTCATTTACAAACAAATGAGCTGTATTTTATTATATCAGAGAAGCAAATAAAACGTAAAATTAAGTATTCAGGTTTATGGTGGAATTCATTATATGCAGCTGTGGTATCATAGCAGTGTGTGCAGATAAGCACTAAATGTTATGATTATAATAAATTTTCCTTCCTTTAAGGGATGATGATGACATTAATGATGTTGCATCAATGGCTGGAGTCAACCTGTCAGAAGAAAGCGCTCGGATATTGGCAACAAACTCTGAGCTTGTGGGCACATTAACAAGGTCCTGTAAAGATGAAACCTTCCTTTTCCCAGCACCTTTACAAAGAAGGATATTAGAAATAGGTATGTTCTTTTATCTTGAACATTAATAAAACCACATTTCACTACTCTTAGGTTTAATTGAAGGCATTTTCTCTAAAAATTGGTTTGAAAAATTAAAAGCTGTAGGAGTCATTACCTTCTGGTATTCTGTTATATTCAGATGCTTTTGGGAAATCATTTGTCTTATGAAAGTAGAATAGTGTCAAGGAATAGCAAACAGATTTGCCTTCTAAAGTGGTGGCAATTCAATATCAAACTACTCAATCTGGCTGAAAGTCTGACTGTATAAACTAATAAGGTGTAGCAAGCATGACACAAACAATGAAATAATTCCAGAATCACTTTTATCAGCTTTACTTAGTAATTTAGAATTGATGGTGGAACAAAAAGCAATCTTGAATTCTTTGTTACACTGTAGGACACAGCATTTATTAATAGATTGTCAATTTTGTTAAACTAATATGAATTTTAATGTGTCTAATTTCCTGTTTAATCCTTGTCTGAGAAAAATCTGCAAATCATATTTAGAAAAAGGAATTTAAATTTCTATGACTGAGATTATACTCACATTTAGTTGCATTGTAAAATGATTTTTTGCAACCTACTTGTGTTCTGGTTGTAGGTAAAAAACATGGAATAACAGAAATCCATCCTGATGTAGTTAGCTACGTATCACATGCTACACAACAAAGACTACAAAACCTCGTGGAAAAACTATCAGAGACTGCTCAACAAAGGAATATTTCCTACAAGGTAACTGTATTTAATTGCTCAAATCAAATGGCAAAATTGCACAAATTCAGCAGTCTGTGGTGTTGACTGTAATGCAGGAGTTCAGGTGTTCTTTGTTCTGTGAAATCAGGTTGTTTATTCTCTTTGACTGATTCACCTTCCATTAAGATATTAATACACATGGGTGACTGGAACTTTTCAGCTTGCATATACAAAATGGTTTTAAAACAAATGCAGAGAAGCTATCCCCTCCCCTTTATTTATTATGTCAAATGTTTAGTGTGTGAGTGATTGTAGAGTCAGACAGATAAAAGCAGTGCTTTGAATTCCCAGGAGTCTGCTATCTGACAGATGTGTGTTCCTAATAGATGCAAATGCCTGAGCAGCATTTAAAAAAAACCCACAGCTCTATGAAATATGTTAGAGAGGTTAAAGCTGTGATGATATTAGTTTAGAAGTCAAAATCTGATGATTCATGGAATAGAACAAAATGCTTTTAAGAGTTGTAGCTGGTTTGACTGGTGTAAATATACTCCTGCTATTTGTCTGAAAAGGACAAAGTGAACATTGGAGCTTTGAATGTGTATGTTCTTCCCCAGTACAGTACAAGTTAACAGCTTTGTTTTTAAGGGAGTAATGAGAAACATATTTGCTGTATTTTCAGGATGATGAAAGATATGAACAAGCAAGTGACGTTCGGGCACAGCTCAAGTTCTTTGAACAACTTGATCAAATAGAAAAGCAGCGTAAAGATGAACAAGAAAGGGAAATTTTAATGCGTGCAGCAAAGGCAAGTGCTTGGCTTTCACACGTGTTTGCAAAGTGTCATTTTTGACATCAAAACTGCAGAGTTTCTTTTCATTCTAAAACACTTGCAATGAAGGGGAAGCCTAATCTTCAAAGATGGAACTTGATGAATGTGCTCTTAACTAGAGCTCAGTTTTGCTTTTCATTGTAAAGCATGGGAAACAGCTTCTTTTCCACTGTCATTGCGTATTCCCAAATTAAAAGGAGTCTTGAAATTTAGTTTTTGCATTTTGCATTGGCAAAGCTTTCTTTTTATAGCTTGGTGGTAATCTTAAATGTAATAGAGAGGTTACAGGTATTTTGGAGACTAGAAATAGAATTCAGATGGATTTTTACAAATTGGAGAAGTACAATGAATAGGAAGCAGTTGATGTAAACATGAATGTGAATATTAAACTGTGGGTTTACTCACTGAATATAGAATGAATATGATTAGATAAGAGCACCCTAGAAATAATGCACAAAACAACCCATGTTTTCTGTTAGTTTTGTGATCCAGCATGAGTTGACAATGTCAGAATCCAAATTTATTTTCTTGTTGGCCTGAAGAATGTAAGGGATTAACAGCACTCAGGATTTGATAGGATGAGAGGAAATGGCCTCAAGTTGCGTCAGGGAAGGTTTAAATTGAATACAGAGAACAATTTCAACACCGAAAGGGTTGTCAAGCCCTGGAACAGGCTGCCCAGGGCAGTGGTTGAGTCACCATCCTTGGAAGTATTGTGTAGATGTGGCACTTAGGGGCATGGCAGTGCTGGGGAGACAGCTGGGCTTGATGTTCTTGAAAGTCTTATCTAATCTAAATTATTACATTATTCTTAAAGTGTGACACATACAAGGAATTGCAGGTGCCCAGTGAAATGGGCAGTTGCTGATGTAAATGGTCTTGGGTCACTCAGGTGCACTTTGTTCAGCCTGCAGCCTGACCTGTGTGTGTAGGTGTAGCAGAAAGATCTGCTCTGAGTAAGTGCCTGGTTACCCAGCAAGGGGAGGAATTGTTCCCAAAAGTACAGGTCTGATTCCTTTGTTCATATGCAAAGTGTGTAATTCAGTTCACAGGTCTGTGTAATTTGTGTTTTGCAATGGTTGCATTTAAGGCATAATTGCCTGGCTACTCCTTTGCTATCTTTAACAAAGCAGAAAAATGGGATGCCTTTTTTGAAAATAGATGTTAAGAAAAGGAAAACTTTAAATTTCTAGAAGTTATTTACCACTATTGCCCTCTGTAGGAGTGACAGGTATTCCCCACTTTCTGCTGAAATTTAGCAAAGTTTTCATTTGTAATCTTTAACTGCTTTTGTAACTGAATTTAATTTTTCTTTCTTTTCCTCCACCCACCTCCTGCTCGTCCTTTATCAACACAGTCTCGATCTCGACAAGAAGATCCAGAACAGCTTAGGTTGAAACAGAAGGCCAAGGAGGTGAGTGCTGAGCTTAACATCAACTTTTATTTTGAAAGTTGAAACAGAAATAATGACCCATCCTTGTTCTGGCACACACAGATGCAGCAGCAAGAGTTAGCACAAATGAGACAGAGGGATGCCAACCTGACTGCGTTAGCTGCCATCGGTCCCAGGAAGAAAAGGAAAGTAGACTCACCAGGATCTGGATCAGGGACAGAGGTACAGTATCATTGTCACCTTTGGTGTTGCTGCCTTAGCCTCTGTGCAAACCTTTCTGTTCAGAGCTTTTTCCCCAGTTTGTGGTGCAGCAGGAGTGGTTTGTGTTCAGATTTTCTCACTTCAAGGCCAGGATCAGTTTTTAGCACCTGTTGTGGAACAGGTCATTCCCTGATTGATGGAACTGGAGGGATGTTAGAAAAACCATCTCTGATCTAACAAGTCTCAGCTTTTTGGACCACCATAGTTTTGGAAGATTTTAGTGGTTGTATCCAATCTAGCTTGAGAGTAATGCTGAGGTAGGTTGGGTGGTAGAATTCAGTCACTGCTAAATTTGACAGCAGGAGCTTCAAGTTGCAGGAGCTTGCCTAATTTCTCTCTTCAGCAATTGATTGGTCTTAGATTTAGTGTCTCCACAGCAGATCAACTTGACCAGTTCGATCTGATCAGGATGTTCTTGCACATCCTCTGTGTATTCTACTGTTGAATCTGCCTTTTAAAGAATTCTCTGCACACTAGGTATGGGAATGCTCAGTGTCTGATTTATTTAATTTGCATTCTGGTACATGATTTTCTGCTGTATTTCTAAACAAGTTAATAAACAAATTCATAAAATTGCTTTCTGCATGAGACATTCAATGTGGGATTTCTCTAGTGTTTAAAAAGAGCAAAATATTCTTGAAAATTGTCATTTATTGGACCAAAAGGTCTCTTTGTAATTTGAGGATTTTTCCCCGTGGGGTTTTGTATCTAATAGCAAGTGACAGAATAGTAATAGTTTAATAATCCTGTTTATTACTCCTGGAGCATTCTGAATTTTCAGTGCTAAAGCATTTATACTGTAGAAAAACCTCAAAAGAGTTCACCTTGGTTTATACTGAATTGCTGGAAGCAATAATTTACATGTGCTTGATCTAAAATGGTAGAGAAGAATCTGAATACTAGCAAACATTATTTTTGTTTATAAAAAATCAAGCCTCTTGAGCATCTTCTAAAGTAATTTTAAGTTTTGAAATTTACTAAAATGTCTGCTACTGAGAATAAGACTTGTTTTTATATAAGCTGACAAATTAGTCTATTAAGGGTTCATAGATGTGGTTTAAAATTATGAAAATTGCAGAATGGGGCACTTTGCAAAGATAGATGTGTACACAAATGAAGTTGTCTCAGAGGAATATGCTGAAGTACCTCATGCAGAGTTAATGTTGGTATTGCTTACTCCTGCCTGCTCAGCTGTGCCACCTTAATGGTCTGTTAATGTCACTTAGGTTAGGGGATGTTTTTTGCATCTCCTGTGAACACTTGTTTGTATTTCATCTAAATCTGACTAATTTAGTTATCTCGGATTAATCACTGGTTAACCAATTAACTGCAGGTTCCCTGGAAATCTAATCTTTTTGTCTGTTTAATTAAGAAGCAGCTGCCTTTGATCTGATACTCACAGCTGTGCTTTCGCTGCTGTGTCACTTGACATTTTTAAATTGGGCTCCACTTGTCACCATTTGTATGCAGTTTGTGGTTAAGGCATATTACAAGAAGTGTGGAAAATAAGGTTTGCTGTTACTTAGACACAGTTTTGTAAATGGAAGCTTTTGATGTCTACGAATGCTGACTCTTAATTACATGTAAAATCACTTCTAAGTAGTAATTGCACTGTTTTGTTTTCAAATTCAACTAAACACGTTGCTGGCAGTTTGAGAGTTTTATGTCCATAGGATTTTACTGAAAGTTACCAAAAAGCTTCTTAACTTATTCCATACATAATTCTGTGTCTTTAAAGACTCCTGAAATTTTACCTTTGCATTTCAAGTATTATGGTCTGTATAATAAAGCTCAGGCTTGAGCTTTCACTAAAGAATATTTAAAAACCAAGAATAAAACCCCTTCCAGCCATCCTTTCTGTTGTCTAGCAATTATATGTATGTGAGAAAACTTAGTTAGCATCCAATACTTTCCTGCATCTTCTAATTTCTGCTGAAGTTAGTGCAAATTAGATGGCCAAATTGTCAAAGTGCCTTGAAATATCATTTGAAAATCCAGCCTTTGAGCAGCCCTAACTACAGGATTTTAGTGATTTGGTGTCTGCTGGGTCAACAGAATGCTTGAGAATCAAAAATCTGACTTTACTGCTAGCACTGTGGTGAAGCAAGTTCACCTGCACTGAACAGAGTTCTGCTAACCCAGCATGATCATTTGCAGCGCAGGTTGAAGTTGGTTTGATCATCAATAATGTTCATTGATTAAATACATTATTTTCACACGTGTTAGTGGGGGCCTCAGCAGCTTATTCACATGGCTTGTGCCCCACTCTAAATTTGGGCTTTTTTCAAGTCTGAGGTGTTTTTATTAAAAAAAGTTTTTGAAAATTCTCCGAACTTAGGGGCAGATAAGTCTTTATTCACTACTGGAGTGTGTTTGTTGTCGTGAAATATAAAAGTTCCATTTTAAAAAGAAAAGAAAACGTTCTGATAGTAAATTAAATTGGAGGGAAAATGAATGCGTAGCTGAGCCAGCGAAATAGAACGTTTTTCCAGCCGAATTGCTGATTCAGGTGAATCACCTGTGAGCAGAGGAAGATTCCCGGCTGGAAAGCGAGGAGCAGCCTGGAGTCCGCTCCGCGCGCGCCATCTGCCGGGCACTGCGCGCTGCTGCAGCTCCTTCCCCGCCCTTCTGCTTTTTGCTTTTCTCTTCTTTTTTTTTTTTTTTTTAAGTGATAGATATAATAATATGCAGCTTGTTTATCCTGCCACTTCGGGAAACTCCCAGTGTATACCAGAGGGATGAGTGATGCTGAGAGATGGAGAAGCATTCAGAGGTCATTAGAGAATGTGTGACTGTGTCTAGGAAAGCTCCTAGATATAGTCATGAGTTTGGTTACAGCTGTTGTCACCAGGAGAGCACGCTGCCATGGAGATCGGGGGATCTAGGGACATGATTCAAGGCCTCAGGATTGCTCCCCAAGTCATCCACAGCTCCAGGGCTGCCCTTGGCATCTGTATGCTGGAATTGTGAAGAATCCTGTCCTTTCTGTTTGGTTTGGTTGTTGGGATTGCCTGTCCTTAGCACCTTCCTAAAAATACAGGCAGTGCTTTGGGGCTTTTTTTTGTCTGTATTGAATGCCACTGAAAACTTCTGATTGTTCAACTATTGTTAACAAATCAGAATTAGGAAGGGAATCTCTAATCTGGTAGCATACACCTGACTATGTAGAGTTTTTAGGTCACACGTTTTTCTGAAGTTTTGGAACGCTTTCAGGCATGGACTGATGGAGCTGTTCTTGTGCTTTGCAGGGATCTGGTTCGAGTGCAGCAGTCCCAGGCAGCTCTGGAGTTGGAACAACCAGACAGTTTACGCGACAAAGGATAACACGGGTGAACCTCAGGGACCTCATATTTTGTTTAGAAAATGAGCGAGAGACAAGCCATTCACTATTGCTATACAAAGCATTCCTTAAGTAAAGTGGAAAAGATCAAGGTATTTTTGACGGAGAGACGCCTGAGGACATTTTTTAATATATTTGCAAATTACGCCTTTTTGTAACAAGCGAATGGGATATTGTTTAAAAAACAACCACCTCTTTACATGGAACAGTTTTATATTCCTGTTTATAAATAAACTCTTCAGTATAAGAGAAATACATTTCTGTAACAGTGAGGATACTTACAAGGCCTGTGGATACTATAAAAGGACAATTAAATTTTAACTCATCTCTTGATTGAGTGGCCTTCTTGCCAAACAAGCCATATATAAAGACTGATGGAATCGTTTAGCAAATAACTAGCTACCCTTTGTCAGCCCTGTAGCAGTTTCGACATTAATTGTTCATTTTAGTTCAGTTTTATTCAACTAAATCCATTACATAGGCATATGTCTACAGCAGATGACCTCATTTCATTTAGCTTTTTTTTTTTAAACAGTCAGTTAGCAAAGCAAACTGATTTTTTAAGAATATTTATCTTCCCCCCCAAACGCTCAAAATCTAGAGGGATATACAGTTAATTTTAAACATAACCTCAATTTTAATCACATTATTGCTTATTATAGGCCCTGAAATCCCATAAAGGAGGGTTACTTCTGAATGTTTTAGCAGCATCTGTAAAAATGCATTTTATTTGCTATAGTTTGTAAAGCTGTAAAGTTAAAAAAGGAAAAAAAGGAAAAAAAGAGAAACCTTTTCAGCATAAATATATTTTACTTGCACTGTGTTTTTTAGCTAAAGTGAAAGCTTAGATTAAATAAAATCAAAAGTTGAGAGGAATCATCAAAAGACTGTTTCTCAGTGTGAATCAAATGTTGAAAAATGGTTGGTGTATTTTGTCAGTAATTGTACATAATTTTTGGCACATAACATAAAAATGGCTATGTAAACTATAATTATTTTGCTAAAAGACTGTATGCAAGCTGTGGGCCTACTTTAAAGATGTCCAGAGCAAAGTCCCTTCTTTGTACCTATTTTTTTATTACAAATATACTAATTGGTTCTTTATATTTTCAGAGGTTATTGTATTAAATTGTCTATTGATAGTACTTTTATGACTGTAAATACTTTGGCTTTCTTTGTGTGAACTCTCATGGTAGAATTTAACTCTCTTGCGTGTAAACTGAATGCTGATCAGTATTTTTATCAACACCTGACAACTGTTACACCCCTTTTATTTTGTCTTTTAGGAAATCCTGTCTTTCCATTTTTTTTTCATGTAAATTTTGCACAGTTACTTGTTCATATGTAAATATTTTACTTTCAAAAATGAAGTTTTTAATTGCTATTGTTTTATATAGGATTGAAAGAAAATTAACTCCTTTATTAAAAACAAATTTATCTGTATTTGCTAATGTATTTTTCTCTCTAAATCTTTTCTCCACTTGGATTTATTTTTCTTGGTACAGTAAAAGATGAGTCTACCTGAGGGGATGCTGTTTGCTAAAGATGCACTTTGGGATGTTTTTATACTATTTTGTTTTATCAGTATTCTGGACATATGTGATTTCATGACTCTTGGCATTTGATTGTTGTCTTAAGGGTCTTGGAGTGGCATCAGGACACTGGGTTTGGTTTGGTTGGTTTTTAAGCAGGGAAAGGTGTCTGAGACATCTGAAATATTTTGTGTTTGTCTAGTGAAGGTTTAATAAAACAGCCTCTCCTTGAGGGCGGCCTGCTCCCTCAAACACAGTTAAAGTGGTTTGCAGAAGAAGGTAGGACATAAAACACAATTTCAAGTACAATTATAAAATAAAATAGGGCCACTTCTGATTATCAATGTGAAAATCTGAGAAGCATCTCTGATGTTCTGTACTGAATATTTAGCTTTTGGGTTTTATTTTTTTGTAATTCCTCCTCTCATGGGCCACTTAACATAATAATTTTGAGGGCCTAATCCTGCTAATAGATGAATTTGATGATTATTCCTTGCATACAGACAAATCTGTCCCCAGGCTGCTGCCCAAGCCTTGCTGTGGAGCAGGCACTGGCAGGCGGCCCATGGGAGATCAGTGTGTGTGAAAATGAGGATCAGCTCCTAAAGGGAGCTCACCTGACACCACGTGTGACACTGACCCCGAGACTCTTTGTTTGTAAACTCCAAACAGTCTTTCAATTGTGCCATGTTATTAAGTGGAAAGCAACACCTTTGACTTTTGGCCAGAACACTGTCAGAGCATCCCTGGTTGTAATTGTTAATCACAACTGGCCAGGCAGTGACTGGGCACAGTGTCTGCAAAGCTGTGGCAGGTAAGTGGGGAAGAAACTGAAAAATTAAAGTCATTACCTGGTGTGCTGTACTTTGCTCTCCCTGCTCAGTCGTAGCTTAGAAATATTCTAGAGAGGCCAAGGGAGGAGGGAAAGATCTGTAAGAGGAGAGCTCTTGTTTTTAAGTAACATTGGTTTTAAGTGCACAGGCAGCCCTTCACTCCATAGAATTTTTTTTCTCAGCTTAAAGATAAATGTTCCTGTTAGTGAGAAAAGCATCCACCTCCCTCCAGTAGTTCAAATTCATGGAGTTTTGGACTGGGGCATTGGCACATTATTGTCAGTACACTGGCACTTGTGAGGAGTTCTCATGGCACAGCAGTTGAAGACTTTTGTTTGTTGTTGGTTTGAAATTTGACATTTCAAAGTCACATCTGAGGACGGGTGGCATTTACAGGGCAATACCTGTGTACAGCAGCACTCCCCTTGTGTGTTAGAGACCTGCAGAGAGAGAAATTTTGATTCTTTCCTGGCCCCAAGGCTTGTGCAGTTCCACCAGAGACTGAGGGTGAACATGGAAGAGAAATTACTGCCCCTTTCCTTGGGTCTCTTTACCAAGACTGATGCACCTTTGTTGTAAGCAGCCCCAAAAGTGAAGTTTGCCACAGCTGGGATGTTCTATGTGAGTCAGTGAGGATTTAGTGCACCTTTATTTTATCACACTTTTTCAGCCCCATGTCAGGGACAGGTTCCTTCTCTCTTGCCTGTAAGTCTGTGACTTGTAATGGGCTCTCTGCCCTATTTTACAGAAGTCTTGATGTCTCTGTATTTTTTAACATCTTTGATAGGGCACTGCATAGCAATAATGTTGCTGAACTGTTGATATTGTTAGTTTCCCAGCAGAAAAATTGATCAGAACAAGTAGGATAGAATAAGGCACTCTGAATTCAGCCTGTTTTTCTTATTTCACAGGTTTATAATTAAATAAATATGTTTTCAGGAAACCTTTTAATATATAGTGAAAGATGCATGCATGATAAATAACACCAATTTCACAGTAATTAAGACTTTACTGGAGGTTTCCTGGTGATCCAAGAATCACATTTCTGAGATTGGTTACTTATCATTGGAGTTCTTCTAAATTTGTAATTTAGACATTTTCTTAGGTTTACAGCTGTTTGTCCAAGCAGAGAAGAGTCTTGACCTTTGGGTAAGGGAGGGTGGCAGCTGGGCTGGAGTGGTGACATTTTCAGGAGTGACATTTCCCTGCAGTGTGGGAGTGTGGATCCACCTGCCCAGGTGAGTGTGCAGAGCCCCGTGCTGGGGTGTACAGGGTGGGAGGATTCCTTTTTCAAAGACTTGCAGTGCTTGTGCCAGGATTTTTGCACAGCAGGGCTTTGGGCAAGGACAGGCCAACCTGATGTGTTAAAATATGGTGTGAAATGCCAGGAGGAAAAGGTTTAGGTAGTATGGGTTGATCCCAATCTTTAGATTTTTGGGAATGCCATGGGAGGTTTTTTAACAAGTGACATTTCCCTGTCTATGGAAGGTGCCAGGCTGATGAATTTGGGAGCTGTTTGTTGGAGGGATGAACAGGGAGGGCAGCACCTTAAGGGCTGCTCTGCCATGGCTGACCTGACTTTTATTTGCCCAACTCAAAGCTTCCCCAGGTTAGGATATCCTACAGGATGACAACTGGGGGTATTAAAACTGCTTTTTAACACATCTGTCCTCCCCCTCAAATCTGCTGTGGCCAAACCCTGCACTCTCCCCTTTTCCACTGGAGTCCTGGGAATGGTTGTGCAAGAGCTCCTTCATTTTGTGTGTTTTTATTAGATGCCATAGAGAGAAAGGGAATACATTCCTTAAGACTTGCTTTTAGAAATTCAGTCATGTTTTCCTGAGCTGAGAGAAACTTGTGCAGTGCTGCTGCAGATGTAGGAAGGCCAGGGGAGCTGTGGGCACATTGCAGGGAGCCCTCATAGCCACTGCCTGATCTTTCTTTCTTCTGCCCTTCAGAAATAACTTTCCTGTGAAACAGTTTATTTTCCCTTTGTTTTCCTGCTCTGCTTATTTACTGTTATTCTCTGGAAGCAGCTGGCTTGCACCCTGTTTGGTTTCCTCTTGGGAGTTTCCCTGTTCCGAAGTCAACAGAGGACTTGTACAAACAACACGAACAGCGTTTGGGCTGTGATATGGTACCATACTGCTGTGAAAGTGCTGAATAAATGCATAACAAATCTGGCTTTTACTGCTCTGTGAAAGTACTGCATGGTTTAACTTGAGCACTTATGTACTTTTTCAATCCAATAACAAAATCAAGTTGCCAAAAAAAAAAAAGTTGCAAGTGCTTTCTAGTTTGCTGTGATGCATTTGGTGCTTTAATTTCAAGCAAACACGTTGGAGAATTGCCCAATTATGGCAGATTGGAATATGAAGAACAATATATCTAATTTCCCAGGAGAGCAACGTGCTGATGTTTAGGCACAGCCTCTCTCAGTGAAAATGAAAATCCTCATGTCGTGTTGAGTGTGTCACTGTTAAGCTCTTGCTCCACTTTGAGAAGGACAGGAGTAAAATCTGGGTAAGTTGTAGGTAAGGCCCTTTACCTTCACATGGAATTGGTGGGATTGATCGTTTATATTTGAGAAATAAGAGTTAAGTTCCTTAAAGAAAATTATATTCTGACTTTCCATGCTGATGCACAGCAGTGATGTGTGATCTGAAGTTGTGGGAGGGTTTCCTTCCTATAGTAGTTTTTGTTTGTCCTTTTCATTCTATTTGCGTGGTGCAAATTCCTACTTTTCCTACTTACTCCTACTCGAGTGGTGGGAATATATTTTGTGTGTATTTGCTTATTCTTGATACAAATATTTCAAGGTCTTCATTTAGAGCACAGCTCTAAACCAGCTGTGCTGGTGGAGCTGAGTGTGCCAGTGGAGCTGGGCACCATTCCCATCCAGCCCTCTCCTCCCCAAACCCAGGGGAGGCCTGTCCCTCCTGTCCCTGCAGCTTGATCCCAGAAAAACTCCCCAGAACTCAGTTCCCTGATGGAAAAATGCCCAGGAGCTCAAGTGAGCAGGGTGAGGGCAGGAGCTGATGGCAGGGAAGGAGGAAATGAGAGGCCTGGACAGGTGTGAGGCAGTGCAGGCAGGGTGAGCTGGAAGCTCTGAGCACATTCAAACTGTGGGAATGTGCCTGGTGCTGCCCATAAATTTAATAAATAAATAAATACCCTAAAAGTAGCTAATCTGGTACCTACACAACACAAAGCAGGTCTGTGTGAGCATCCCCATCTCCTTGGCAACAGAAGCAGTCAGGGAGCAGGGAAGGGTGAGTGTGGTCAGCAGTGGCCGTGGAGAACATGGGGGCTCAACCCCCCATTGCCAACATCACATTCTTGAGGTGGGAAGTGCTGTCTTGGAGGGTTTATAGGCTTCGATGGATTCTTCTGTGAGTTTACAAAGTTGCTTTGTGGAGGGAAAATCAGGAGGTTTGGGCTGCCCCTGCTCCCAGTCCACCTAATTTATGGACAGATACATGTATACATGAAATATGTGTGTCTGTATGTGTATTTTTTATATATTTGTGTATAAATACATGCATACACTGAGAGGTATTTATAAAAGTCTGCTTTATATGTATGAAAGATGCACGTTTTTGATAGACACAAGTGAGGGTTACACCTGTCACAGATACAGGGATATCCTGTATCCCTGATCCTGACAAAAGCTGATTTTGCAGAACCGGGGAGTGTAAATGTCACTCTAAGCTGCCTAAAGGTGTAAAATGGAATAATTTTGTAATTGTCCAGTAAGGAGCCTCTCGGATGTTTCATCCTGCACATGGGAACTGCAGAGGATGCTCCTTCTGAGGATGGGGATGCTAAAGAAAGTTTTCAAGAAAAACTCCTGGGCCTTTTTCCCCTTATATCCAGCGAGCAATCTGCTTGTATTTTGTGGCTGGATCTGGAAAGGGAGTGGGATGAGGAAGCGTGAGAAGCTGAGAGAAAAAAGAAAGTGTTGACAAAGTATTTGAACACTCAGCAGGAGTTTAATGGGGGCACTCTGGAGCCGGGTGGGGGTGACAAAAGCGGTCAGTGCTGGGCTCTCCCTGCCCTGGGGGGTGAGCGAGAAGGCAATAATGACTCCTGGGAAAAATCGTATAAAGAGGTGAGAATCGTGCAGGCAGCTGGTCCTTGTTTTCCCGTGCCTTCACCTGTCAGAGGGGATTAACACCGACTGCATCCCATCCGTGCCTCGGCTGAATTCCCGCTGAGAGAGGGCATGGAAACCCTCGGCTGGGACACGCTCTGTAATTGCTGGTATTTCATTAGGAAGGAGCGGGATCCGTTTTCTCCCAGCGCAGGGAAATGCTGGGAGCCCGCACGGGCGGCCGGCTCGCCTCGTCGGGCGGCAGAGGGTGCTCTGAGCCCGGCTACGGCTTTCCATCCATCCTCTCTCCATCCCCGCTCCATCCCAGCCGTTCTTCCATCCCCGCTCTTCCATCCCCGCTCTCTCCATCTCCGCTCCATCCCAACCATTCTTCCATCCCCGCTCCTCTATCCCCGCTCCATCATCCTCTTTCCATCCTTGCTCCATCTATCCCCGCCGCTCCATCCATCCCCCTCCTCCATCCCCGCTCCATCCCTGCTCCATCATCCCCGCTCCATCCATCCCATCTCCATCCCCGCTCCATCATCGTCGCTCCATCCCTGCTCCATCTACCGCTCCATCCATCCCCGCTCCATCCATCTCCGCTCCTCCATCCCCGCTCCTCCGTCCCTCCCCGCTCCATCCATCCCAGCTCCATCCCCGCTCCTCCATCCCCGTTCCTCCGTCCCCGCTCCATCCCTCGCAGGGAAACACAGCCCTGCCGAAACCACGGCCCGGGGTAGGGGGCAATGCTTTTTCTGCTTAAAGCCAAGTATGAATTATTCATTTGCAAGCTGTTAAATAATAGAAAGTGGGGAGAGGAGAAAAGGGGATGTGCCGGGTACCCCCTCCTCCTCCCCAAAACCCCAATTAAAAAAAAACAAACAGTAAAGAAAGGAATGTGGTGAGAGCACTGTGTGCTTCAGTATGGTTTGATCAGAATGGCTGCCCCAGACTATTTATATATTTAAGTCTTTTTGAGGGCAGAATCAGAGAGGAGCAAATGTCTGCGAGCTACAAGAGCAAAGGCAGGTACAAGCGAAAAAATGCAGAAGAAAATGAAACTGTCGATTAGAAACATTTACAAACAGGACAGAGGTGTTGAGAGGGACCTTCTGCTGATGGCAAGATGTAAGCAAATCGGTGTCAAGAAGCACAATACACACAGAATCACACAGAATTTTAACCACCACCTCTCAATTCCCCCCTTGTTTCAAATGCTGCAATTCCTGCAAGTTGCAAATGAGAGTCCACGTGAGTTGTGTTTGGAGAGGGTGGAGGTAACCTGAGCCAGGAGCTGTGGATGTTGGAGGTAAAAAATCCCAACTATCCCAGGAATGTGCTTTGGGACTGCGAGGCTGCAGAGCAGGGTCTGTCCGGGTCCTTCTCCCAGTCAGCTTCACTGCTGCTTCCTGCCCTTAGCCTAACCCTAACTCCTGCTCGTGGAGGAGCAGGATGGTGTGGGCTTCCCAGCTGCCTGGATCCAGCCAGGATCCCTGTGGCGCTTGGCCCTAAATCCCAGTTAATCCATGCTGAGCTGTGCATCAGAGGCATTTCCCTCCCTTCATCCATCAGTGAGGGATACAGTAATGAAGAGAGACGGGTGCAGGGACAGCCAGGCTGTGGGGACAGCAGTGGGGTGACCCTGTTTGCATGCCATCCATCCATCATCCATCCATCCATCCATCCATCCATCCATCCATCCATCCATCCATCCATCCATCCTGCTGGCAGCAATCACAGGGTTGAGTCTGCCCCTTTTCCCATCTCCCTGGATGCCCAAGTCACTGTAAACCTCCAAGATGCTCCCCCAAACCACACTCTAATGTCACCCTGTGGCTCAGGGGCTGGCTTGCTCCTGGCTGCCAGTGCTGTCATGTCCCAGTCCTGGCTGGGATGGATTCCAGGTCAGACCACCCCAGGGGCAGCGCAGTGTCAGGGAATCGCTGTTTTCTGGGTCGTTAAATCCTTTGCTCTTTAATTCTTTGCCTCCTGAACACCCCCAAGGTATGTTATAATCACCCTAAAATGCAGCCACTAATTGTTTGGTGTCCCCGTGGGGGAGGAAGAGCAGAGTCACATTAAATCACAATAATCAAGAGCTTCTCTAACAAATGAACTCGAGCCCACTTGACAGGAGGAAGCCGCGGTGCTGCCTCCTGCTCCACGAAGGGCCGTGTTTAGTCGTAATCTTATTTGTAATCTAATCAATATGTTTACTGAAGGAGAGAATATCATCAAGTATTACTTTAAGACACTTAGGGGATGTGACACCGTTCACAACCCAGATGTAAACAGGTTTGTTGACTGTGTTTGCTCGTAGGAAGAATGTGCTGTGTTCTAGTGGGGCTGGCACAGGGGGTTGTGTGGGGAGCAGGGGGACCCCATCTGCTGGGGGTCAGGGATGGGCTGTGCCTGAGCCCCATCCCATCCCATCCCATCCCATCCCATCCCATCCCATCCCATCCCATCCCATCCCATCCCATCCCATCCCATCCCATCCCATCCCATCCCAATCTCCTGGGGGTCAGGGATGGGCTGTGCCTGAGCCCCTCCTCAGCTCCTCCCCATCCCACCGTGTCCATGGCAGTGCCCAGGCCCTGACCCTGTTCTCTCCAATCTTCTGTGGCTGATGGTGATCCCTGCTCTGCACCAAGCCCGGGTCTCCTGTCCCATGGGACTTTTTTTATTGTGTGAGCCTTCGGGAAAGTTTGGAGGTTTTATTAAAAACTTACCACATAACATCCATAACAAATAATTAGGCTCTTATGCACCCAATGGAGGAGTTCCCCCTTGCCCCAGGCAGTTAGAAGGTGCCTTTTACCCTGAAATGTGAGGGTTATCCATATAAAAGAGTATATAATGTTTCCCTTATAAAATTTTTATCCTGTCTAATGTATCCCAAAGCTCTTTAAAAACCGAGAGCAGAAATTCTGGAGGTTTGGCTGCAGCTCTGGGTCAAGGAAGGGCTGTTGGTGAAGGCAGCCCCTGCAGGCTGACAGTGAGGCACTGTGTCCCAAGAGGCATCCGAGACAGCATGGGACCAATCCCATGGGTCTTGGACACATGTGCCAAGATCCTGAAGCATCTTTAGGGGTCCAGAGCCCATGGAATCACACAGACATGACCCCAGCTCACTGATGAAAAAACACATTACTTGTGAGTTAAACTGACAGGGAGATGGTAGGAAAAGAAAAACGAGAGGAACAATAAATGCTGCCTCTTCAATTACTTAAATTAATACTTATTTGAAAGCTGTGTTTGCAGAAAACACCTACCTTCCCCTTTATTTTTTAAAGAGTTGGGTTTAGGGTAGGGCTTGAGAGAGCTGAAGAACCTAGAACTCCAGGAACACTGGCACTGAAAAAATGAGTAAATGTGGCACTTTACAACATGGTTGAGTGGGCAAGGTGGTGTTTGGTTGGACTTGATGATGTTGGAGGTATTTTCCAAGTTTAATAATTCTGTGATTCTATGAATGCATCTGCTGCTGCTTTGTGTGGAGCTGGCACAGGGCTCCTGAGGTGGCTTTTTGTGGGATATTCGTTATGTTTTTCTTGGAAGTGGCATGTTTTTTTTTTGAATAACACAAAGAGTGATTTAAAATAGAGCCCACTCATCATAGATGACAGGGTAGCTACAAAATCCAGTGTTCCAGGAGAGAAATGCCAACACAACAGCCCGAAGGCTTGGAAAAGCTGATGGGGAAAGGGTGGGTGGCTGTGCTGGGGCTGTGCCTGGCACCAACCAGGGCTGGGAAGCTGCTTCCCCCTGCCAGGGAATGGGGGCAGAGGGGTGGGGGATGGCATTGCTGGCACAGAGAAGGGAGCCCAGGTGCCTTTGGCTGCAGGGGCAGTTGTGTGGGATGTGCACTGGGAGCAGGGGAGAAGCACAGGGGTGGGTGGTTTTCCACCAAAGCCTTGTAGGGATGCTCCAGGGCTGATGGCCCAGCCAGGGCACCCCCTGCCAGCTGCCATCTCTCCACAAAAGCAGAGTAAATGCTTTGGCAGCTCATCCCCCCGCTCATTTGGCTACTGCTGCTGCCTTAGCCATTGAGTACAAGCCTGGGGGTGCTGGTCCCTTAATTTAAGGGATACTGGAGGGGAAAATGCAGGAGACATGTGCTGTTTCAGGGAGGGTTTTCCAGGGGACCGGCCAGAGGCAGGTGGCTCTCTCCCCGTGCTGGCTCAGACTGCAAACCCTGCGAGGCAGAGCTCAGCCTGTGTTCCTGCTGCCTGCAAGCAGGGAGCAGTGTCCCCACGCTGGATTCTCTCTGCAAACCTTTGCCTGCTCTGTGGTGACTCTTCCCCATCAGAAACGCTGTCCTGGATGCTCTGAACACTGTCCCTCTGTCCCTGCCCATCCTCACAGAGTGCTCTGCTGCTCACACACCCACAGGCTGGGAGGAATGCCCCCAGGTCCAGCTCTCCTGTGCAGGGAGAGGGGTTTGCTTTCTTTCTGTTACTATCAGATAGACTGAGTCACAGTGAGATAAATCCTGCAGCTATTACAGCCTGTTTGTGCCTGGAAAAAAGATGTATGTGGATGTTAACATTGCCAGTTGTCACCATGCTATGAGGGATGTTGTGGAAATAGAAATGGAGAAAATATAATAGATACTTCAGATTTGCAGCCTTAATAGCTTTACAGCACATCTAATTATTATATATCTATCACATCAATATACTGCAGCACTCGTGGTATTTTTATTTAGCTCCATCTGGTGTATGATAACACGCTTCTGGTACCAAACAAGCATGAATTGGAAAGGAATTTAATACTCAGTTCTGCAGAGAAGTCCCTTAAAACACATCCCAAACCAAGCACGTGTCTTGCAAAACCAATACTGCAGTTTGGACAGGGACAGCACTTCTGGGTGAAAAGGAGGGATGTGAGCAATTAAAAATACACCCAGGCAGACACTCTGCTCCAGGTTTCCTGCCTCTAGCCTGCAAGTCTGATGTTTTTGCCCATCTCCCAGCATTTTGTGTATATTCCTGGGAACAGAGGTGTGGGATGATTCCAGGTGTTCTTTAGTTTTGAGAGAGAGATATGGGGGTGAAAATGGCAGGCACAGGAGCACTGGAGACTGAGAGATGAGAGGGGAAGGGGCCAGCAAAACACCCTGTGGATGTGGGAATGGTGGGAATGAGAAATAGTGAGCCCTGCTCACTGAGGGCTCCTTCACCAAGGCATTCTGACTTCCTCAGCTCTGGGGAAATCACTTAATGGCAAAACCAACAAAATAAATCCCCTGCTTGCTTTCCCCTTTGTTCCCCAAGCAAGGGGCAGCAGTGAGTGGATGTGCCAGACATTGTGGCCCCGTTAACTGCAGACAGAATAACACTGGGGTAGCATTTTAAGAGGAAGGAAAGGGGAACAATCCATCCCCAGGTGTATGATATGAAGGAGATGATGCATATACTGCCAGGACACCTTGCTGGGAAACCACCTGCAAACCCTGGGTACACCAGTGCTGAAATTCTCCTTCCTCCTGCTCTTGCAGAGATTCACCTTTGCTCTCCCAGATGAGCCCTAGAAAATGTAATTGCATTGAACAGCTCCAGTAATGAGCTCCTGGTCTGCAGAGAATCAGTTTATAGCCAGGCTGGCCATGAGCAGGTGTTAAAAACCTGGCTGCACCTGGCCCCAGGTGCCCTCAGGTGTGCTGGCACCATGCACTGACCCTCCAGCCTTTGGGGCTGCTGCAGTGGAAGCACGGAGGGAATTGGGGCTGTCCCTGAGCCCTGCAGGAACCACTGAGGTTCCCAGGGGCTGCTGGTGACACAAGGGAAAGATGGAGGTGATACAGGCAGGTGAGTGATGACCTCCTCACCTTGGCATCTGTGACTTCAAGTGCAATTTTCCAAGGAAATCTCCCTCTGCCTCACTAGCAGCACATCAATGACTGCAAAGCTTTGAGGTTGGGAAGGACAATCACAAATGTCTGTCCAGAGCTGACCTGGAGCTCCATGCAGCTGGTCCTGCACTGGAGGCAGAGATGTGCCTGACTAACCTGTCCCACAGCACAGGGGAGCTGTGCTGTATTTACTGCTGGATTGCTTTTAATCAAATGTTTACCTCCAAACAAAGAATTGCCAACTTGGTACTCAGAGATCAATGCATTTTATTTATCATCTCCAGGCAGGCACTGTTTCCTGTTAAGGTTTTTCACACTTTACAGCCTAATTAAGGTCATCCAACCAGCAGAATGCTGCTGTGTGTGTGTTTTAAACTACTGTACCTAACGATTTCTTTTAAACCTTACATGGACTAGCTTGTGTCTGACCAGCAGGTCCCTGCTGCAGGCTGGAGGCTCAGCATTGGCTCCCTCCTGCTCCTGGGCAGGAGTCAGCACATGTGGGGACATTACACATGGTCTCTGATGATAATTTTTTGTTTGTTTGTTTAAAGAATTACTTTTTTTTGTTTGTTTTAAAATTTGGAACCACAAAAAAAACCAAAACCAAACAAAAAAAACCCACAAAAAAACAAACCATGAAAACTGCTTGACGGTGGCCCAGACTTGTAGCATGAGCAGCACCAGGACCTCTTGCTGTGGTGTCACCTCTGAGAAGTGGGCAAGTCCCACCTGAGCCCAGTCCAGGCACACCTGAGCTATGGTGCATCTCTTGCAGTTCTCTTTGGTGTTGTCCCCATGCTCTCAGCACTGGTATCATTGAGCTTGGCTTGGTGTCACATCTGATTTCACTGCAAATAGCCTCAAAATTCTTTGAAAGGCATGGCTTCCCCTAAACAGATTGTGGGACCTGCACCTACCTCCCTGCTACCTTTAAATCAAACTTCTCTGAATATATTACACTGCAGAGCCATATGTTCAGTGCCACTTCCCTCAGCATGTCATGTAATTCACTGCCTATATGCTCCCCAAGATATATGGACATTGCCAAAAATAGAGAATGCTGGACCAACCCTCCTTCCTCTTCAGCAAAAACGTGCTTTCAGCTGGCTGGGGGAGAGGGTGGGTGGGAGTGGGATTGAGGTGTGACTACACATGGGAAAATCTCTTAAATTTTGTTCTGCAGGCTCCATTCTGTGAATGCTGTGAGGACAATCCTTCAACCCTGTCCCACTCAAGATTTTTCATAGCTTTCAGGCTGCATTTCCATGTAACACTCTGCTGGATAGAGAAATTGGAGTGTGCTGAGTAAAAGGCATCAAGAGCATCAATAAATTTTTGCTGCCATGGGGGGACAAATGTTCTCCATTCCATGAAGAGAATGGCTTTCATCTTCATCAGTATGAACAGACTCAAGGGGACCATCAGTTCCCTGTCCCCATGGCGTGTCCTGCTCTTCTCCTGGTGTCCCCATCCTGGGACAGGCATGGGACAGCTTGGGTTGGAAGGAGCTTTAGAGGTGAGGCTCTCCCAGGTTTTGGTTCACAGCCTCCTTCACCCCACCTTGGGTTTTGCACCTTTGGCTGGGGCTGCCAGTCCGTGTGGGAATGCTCAGGGTCTGAGGAGGAGCCAGAACAGCCCTGGCACCTGCCTGGCTCCGTGCTCAGCCCCAGCCCTGGCACTGCCAGCCCTGCTGAAGGGGCACCACCGAGTGCAATTACAGCTCTGGAATGCACTTTGCTGTGAATCCCTTCCAGGACCAGCTAATATATGCTCTGATATTGGCACTGCTCTCGCTAATATTCCTGCCAGCCAATTCTCTGCTCTGCTTGAATATTCATGGAAAGTGAATGTGAGGAGAGGAACAGCCTAAATGAGGTGAGCACGTTTAAAAATTCAGCTTCCAAATTCAGTGGCTATTTCTTGCAGTAGTCACCCAAGCGTTAGCTCCCATACTATTAATTTCAGTCTGTGTTTCAGACTTCTGAGCAAATTTTCTGTGTTTTTCCCTCACTGGATCTGCAAACTCTTCCCTCCCTTGAGATCAGTAGCTTTGTATAAAAACAGGAACTCTCCTCGATGAACTTTGCAGTCAAAGGATTTGTTTTCCCTGATTTTTATTTAAATTATTCTGCCTTCAACCTCCCCGTGCATGGTTCAGAGCCCGTGGTGGCTCTGTGCTGGGATTGAAATGATTCTTGCTTAGGCAAACTCTCATTTGGACTTGTCAAAGGAGTTTGGTGTGTTTGTAATTAAGTGCCTCTCACACCTTCTTTAACCTCGCTTACAAGGAGCTGAAGCGTTAGAAACGCCTGCAAGAGGCAGGAAAGGCTCATTTGCACCTTGAAATGCCAATGTTTTGGGAGATCAATGCTGTCTGTGTGGAACAAAACTATAAGCAACTTTCAAGTGGTTTTTTTAATGCAGTGTCTCCTTTGCATATTGGATTCATGTCTGATTATATGGTGAGTGAGGTGTGAGATAATAGGAAAGCAGCCTCCGAAGCATTAATTCCTGCACACGTGCCGTGGCTCCAGCACAGCTCAGCTCTGCTTTCTTGTGCTTCCTCTCTCCTAAATATAATCACACCCGACCGGATGATGGGAAAGAAACACTACTGTTACCAACTGAGCGTGGGAAGTTGAGAGTGTATCAGAATTAGGGTAATTAGTGTTTGCATTAGGCTGTTTCTCAGCCACACAACCGCTTCCATCCGTGGCAGGGAGGCAGGAAGGGTTGCTCTCCTCTTCCTCTTGGAGGTGACACCAGGGCAGGGTCACCACCTGACCTCGTCTTGCTCTCCCTGGTGGTGTGAACCATCCCACATCCCTGTCCCTGTCCCTGCTGAGCCGGAATGGAGCGATTCCAGAGCTGCCACTCAGCTCACAGCACTGCCAGGGTCAGCACAACCAGGTACCTTGGTAATCGTCCGTGAGCCACTCGTGAAAAGCTGTGAAATTTCCAATTAGCCTGGAAAAAAATGTAGATAAGCATGTAATTCTCAGCCCAAATTAAATCAAGCATCCAAGCACGCTCTTCCCTCGCTGCTGTGCTTCTTCCACCACCACCAGCTCCCCTCTGCATCCTTTATCACAGCACATTTTTCTTTTTAATTGGTGGCAGACTTTATCCTTGGAGTTTAAACTTTGCCAGTGGACGGAAGAAGGGGCTGTCTTCTTTATTTGATTTAAAGAAAGGCTTTTCTGCTGTGAGGATCTAATGCATAAGCTTTTTGGGGGTTTCATATCCACTGCCACGGCTGTGTGAGATTGGCTTTGGTCTGATGCAGCAGAGGAAAGCAGGAAGCTTAGTTTGAGATACAGGGAGGGAGCCTGGCTCGTTTGGGAAGCTCTGCCATGGGGTTTACATTAGAAACATGTTGACACTGCTGAATGAGGGAGTACTAATGGCCCATTTATTAAATATCTCAAAGTCCATTTAAGATCCCATAGAGACCTTGAGTAAATTAGAGTTCAGGAGGCAAACTGATGCTGTTGAATATGCAACAGTGAATTTGTGTGTCCAGCCTGCTCCAGGGAGGGACATCCCTCCTGGGACAGGTGCCAGCAAGGGGGACAGATCCCAGCGCTCCTGTGCCACCAACAGCTCCCAAACAAAGCCCAGGAGATACTGAGCGTGACACAAGTTGGAAAATCTGTTACAAAAATAAAGAAATTATGCATCAGGCCTTGGCTTGCCCCACTGGAGCAGAGTTTTGGGTGCTTGGAGGTGACATTTACAGAGGTAGATACTGAAATTGTCCTCAGTCAGAGCAGAGTCATCCTCTCCTTCCCACCTGGAGTGTCCTTTCCCAAGGCTTTCTCAAGCTTCCACTCTTCAACATTTAGGAAACAAAATTCAACACAGACCCTTTTTTGTTTACTTCTATCCCCATGTAAAACTGTGAAAAATGTCCAGATCACAGGGAGGGCCAGGGAGCCTGTTCCACCCCAGCTCAGTTGTTCTCCCAGTTGCTTTCCCAAAGCAACACCAATCAATTATTTTTCTATCTATGCAGCAATTGCTCCTAATTGCTGTCTCCATCGTGTGCCTTCTGGTTTGGAGCACGTTTAATGGGAGATTTGTGCTCATCTTGAAAGGATGCTGGCTTTAATGATCAGGGAGAGCAGCAGTGAGCTGGAAGTTCACAAAGTGGTGCCCTTATTTCTGATTTCCAGTGTGAACTCCCATCTGCAGCTGCTGCAATTTAATATCGAGGGGAACCCAGAGCTGGGTTCAGAGTGGGTGTTGGTTCAGCTCTACCAGGGCAGGTGGGAGACACAGAAATCGTGTACTCATAGAATTTTTATGACTGGAAAAGATCCCCAAGCCCAACCCCTGAATGGGCACCAGCAGGCCCACTGAACCATGTCATGAAGTGAATGCTGATGTCTGCAGCAGGGGCTGGACAGGAGCTGGGCTCTGTCCCTGGGGGTCCTTCCAGCCCAGCTCATTCTGTGGTTCTCTGAGCCCTTCACTCCACCACAGCAGCTCCTCCACTTGCTGCAGAGGCTTGGCTTTGCTTCAGCATTTATGTAACAGCAGGAGACACACAAATCCTCTGAGAATGTGTCCTGTGCCCAAAAAAGTTCATTTTGAGCCGGGTGGGAGCACGGTGACCGTGTCCCAGGGTGGTCTCTGGCAATGAGAACAAGTTCTCCTGTCGGGATAGCCAGCAGGGATGGCTGTGGGTCAGGCTTGGTTCAGGATTCTGATGGATGCCTCTGTGGGCTCCACAGGCAGCACACAACAGATGGAGGGGGATCAGCCAGGCACTCTGGAGGCAAAGCCTTGTGATGGAGGCACAGGGCTGAGCTTTCTGCTGCAGAAAGCTGGGGGAGAGCTCACCTTTATGACCCACTGCTCCTTCCAGCTGTGGATCTCGCTTGGTGGGGTGGATTTGGACATGGAGCTTTGACCAGTGATGCCTGTGGTGGGACAGTGAGAGGCTGGGGAGGGCTGGAGGAAGGGACTGGTGCTCTTATCCGTGTGCCAGAGGGAACTCCTGCAGCCTCACACCCTGATTTTCTTGTGTAACTCCAGGGAAATGGGAATGATTGTCTGTGATTAGATGGGTTTGGGGGGAGAGCTTTGATCCTGTCAGCAGAGAAGGGAGAGGGATGGAAAGAGAAATGAATGCAAAGAAAGGAGAGGGGAGGAGGGAAACACCACCAGGATGGTCCTGACAGACAGGGAGGAGGTGAGGGATGTGTCAGGAGATGTTTCCCAACTCTGCTCAAATAGGCAGGGGGAGGACAGGAGCTCAGGCTCCTTCTCAGGGAGAGCTTTCTCTTAAACCTAAGCTGTGATTTCCATCGGTACCGAGAGATCAGCCCTGAAAGCCTGGCAGGAAGGGCAGTTTGACATCAATTACTGCAGTCCTGGCTCTCCCTGCTCTGGCAGCAACCCGGGGAGTGCAGTCTGGAGACAGATGTGTTTGACTCTCAGCCGTGATGCAGAGCAGAGCATGAGGCAGTGCATTCAGCTTGGTGCTGCTCTGGCTGTTCTAGTGGGAACCAAGAGCCTGACCAAGCTGGATGCAATGGCCTCAGTGAGCAATGCCCTGCCCAAATCCCTGTTTGTGAGGCAGAGATCCACACAGCCACCGGGAGCCCTGGAGGTCTGGCAGTGCTCAGGATGTGGGGACAGAACAGGCAGAGGCTGGCAGGCTCCATCTCAGAGCCACTCACCTTGAGCTTTAGCAAACCATCCCAAAAACCACTCCCAAGTAGCTCTAGGTGTGCAATTCCCCAGGAACTGAAGGAAAAGCCAAGTACAAGGCAATATCAGCCCTCCCTCTTGACCTTCCTCTCCTTGCTGGGGAGTTCTGTGTGTGGGGTCTCACCTGCACCTTCCTCCAGCACAAAGCCCAGGGTTATCCTGCAGCTGCCACCATCCCACCTCCCTCTTGGCCTCCCCATCCATGGTAGATCCCAGAGGATGAAGCAAAACTTTTCTGGGTCAGATGTTTTTGTAAACACAGCCCTGACACCCCCACACTTTAATACAGCAATTCCTGTTCTCTGTTGGAGGTTCTGTAGTGGAGGCTTCTAAAAAAAGGAGAATTTCTGGCATTATTTACAGTTAAAAAGATCGTGTTTGACACATTTATGGCTGAGACAGTAAATATGACTTATGGCAAATCAATTCACCACGTTTGACTGTGACATTGGTGCTGCCAGGGATTTGATTGGGGATTGATGGGGTTATTTGCCAGAGGGCTGGGAGATGCCATTGGTGTCACAGTTCTCCAGGGTCCGGGCTGGAAAATCGGGGTTCTTGGAGCATGCAGAGAGCTCAGCCCATGCTGGCCCACCCTGCTGTGCCTTTCCTGCTCCTCCCAAACCCCGGGAATCACCACCTGGGGCTGTGATGAGGCTGATCTCTCTGTGCTGAGCTGGCATTTTCACAGCTTCGCCAAACTTTTGGGTTTGTTTTCCATCCCTCCCCCTTTTCCTTAGAGTCCATTTGGATGTCTGAAAACAGAGATGCTGAAAACTGAATTTATGCTACAAGGAGAAGCAGTAGAGATAACAGGGGGGAGGTGTGTGTGTGTGAGGGGGGGATCTCGAAAGGCAGCCTTTTTATTTTTTTAAAAACTTTTTCGCTGATGGCAAGTGGTAAGCATGTTTTATTTATGTATTCTGAGATCTGCCAGCATTATGTTTTTCTCCTGACTGATGCCTTGGCTGCAATGACAGCTTACACTGAGCTGTGCATGAGCCTTATTTACCCTCCACAGACACCTCCCCAGACTGACAGTGAATTATTCTGCACCTTGAACTGCTCCTCAGCTAATGCAACACAAATTTGGCTCCTTTGTTAAAAACTTTTGTTGTTTTTTTCTTTCCAAATGTGCAGATTATTTTTTCAATGAAAGGGGGCTGGAGGCTTTTTTGAGATGGTAAAAATGAAGCATCTGACAAAATTTTAGTGAACTCTTCTTTCCAGCTGCCTTGCTGTTCCCTGACTATGGTGGGGTGGTGCCCGTGTTAGGTGGGAGTTAAAGGATGGTGATTCCTTTCTCCCTCCTCTTGCTGCTGGAGGAGTGATGAGCTCTGCCTGTGGGAGCTCCAGTGTGCATTCCCAGTGCCTGCTCTCCTTTCCCGTTACATTTGTGAAAACTCCTCTGTCTGCTTGTCTCCAAAACAATTCTTGGGGTGGCCAAAACCAGATCCGAGCAAAGACTGAGGTACAAACTCAGAGAGAAATTAGAAGATGCTCACTGCAAGCTGCCAGGCTCTGTAGGAGATGCTCATTCCATGTGTCCACGAGCACGAGTGTGTGTCCAGGAGAAACTTTTACCACCAGCAAAGTTCCTGCCAAGGCTGTTTTGCTGGGTCCAGGCAGCTCTTCCTGACAGAGCACGGCTTCAGCCCTGCTTCAATCCCAGCTGGGGAACTACTTTGGCAAAATCATCATTAAACGAGGTTTTTAGCAGTGTGTGGTATGGAAGGCATCCAGCATTGTGGTTTTCCAAGGTAACAGCTGAAGGAAAGAAAAAAGAAAAAAAAAAAAAGTAAGACTGAGCTTTTGTTAAGTAATTAAAGAATTCCGGGTTGCTGGAAAGCCTCAGGGCTGTGCTTCTGTGGCTGATCGGAGTCTTTGTTTGCACAGGGCTGGTAAACAATTTGCACTTCTTGGCAATAACCTGAATTATGTCCTACCATTAAAAGAAAAAAAAAAAAGAAGAAGTTGAAAACGCTGGGTTTATATTATTATTTCAGGGCAGGGAGAGGAATGAGGGGGAGACTTCTGATGGGCTGGCATTCACTGAGGTCTGTGTGGAGATGCCCTCACTTCTCTAGCTCCATCCACGGGATGCTTTTGGGTGAATAAATAAAGTTCAGCAGGAGCAGAGAGCCCAGGATTGCTCAGCACAGAAGTTCCTTCCCTCAGAGTGGGTTTAGCCACTGATTTAGGCAGGTGCACAAAGCATTAATATGCTCCCTATGCACCCTGGCTGTGCTCAGAGCCAGGAGATTTGCATGTGAAATCTCTGCTCCTGGAGCCTCTACACCCACATCCTTAATTAAGCAATGCCCCATGTTCCTGCTCCATAGGCTAAGTGAATATATGCAACTGCAATGCACAGGAGAGAATTTTGTAATGATTTTGCTGTTTGTTTAACTGAGGGGGAAGTTTGCTTGGTGGGTTCTCCTGACCGCCAGCTACACTTGGTTGGAAAAATACATAAATGAAAGCAGGATGCAATTTCCCATTTGGGGTGAGCTGCCAAGAGAACACCTTCAGTGGCACGTGGGGAGGTCAGGGAGGCCACAGCCCTGCTCCAGCTCCTGCTGACAGGGCCAGGGTTAGCCCACACCCTGTGGTCAGCATGGCTTTGGGTTTGGGCACGCTCAGGGGAAGGGGAAATGGGAAAATTGGAATAAAACCAAGAAGCACATGTAAAATATCGCCTGTCTAGCCCAGCCCTATGAGGGTGAGGTTTGCAGGGGAGTTTAGGGGAGCACATCCCCCTGTCTGGGGGTGCTTGTTGTTGTTCCAGCCCTGCTTCTCCGTGTCCCTGTGTCCCATCATGCTGTCACCACAGGGTCCCCAGCAGTGCCTGGCCTGCCTGCCGTGGGGACCCTGCCTCAGGGACAGGATGACAGGCAGGAGGACACTCACTGCATCCCCTTCAGTCCTGAAAATACATTGAGAAACCTCCTTGGACCCCTCCTATTATTAGGAGAGTCTTAATTTTCAAACTCTGTTGACTCTGCCCAACCCTGGGTCAAGTGGAGTTTGATATCATGGTAAAGGTATCACGTTCTCTGTGGCCTTTGTGATGCCACAGGAGATATTTTTTATTAACCACAGCCCCTGAGACTGGTAAAAAAGCTTCTAGAAGAGGCACCCTTCCTCGTCGTGCTGCAGGAAAGATCATCTGAATTAACATGAGCTCCTTGGCTATTAAACGGAAATTTTAAATGGGAAGAAAATTCTGCAGTGACTGCTAAATTGTGCATCAGCAGAAAGGGGAAAAGCAACGTGTGTCATTCCTATTATCATCTTGAAATCCATCTTCCCTCTACACGCCATGACGGTGGATAATCCCCGATACGACGCCTGCATCGCTAATATTTGCAGAGGCAGAATTCCTACTTGGGAAGGTTTTTGCTCTGCATATCTTATCCCCCACCTTGAAGACATGGTCTGAGATGATCAGAAATGCTGAACACGCTGTTCCTGGGGGTTGAATTGTGCCACTGGCGGCAGTAAAGTGGCCTCTGAAGTCCAAGGAATGAAGAGATTATTGGAATGGTGAGTCACTGCTGGTGTGTGCCTGGCTGTGGGTTAGACCTGCTGGCAAGGACAAGGGGGTGTTTCCAAACCAGGAAAATTGTGCCAAGACCACCCAGGGTGAGGCAAAATGGCCAATGTGTGTACCCGGGGCTGCAGGAGCTCATCTTCAAAAGGAAGAAGAAAATCTGTGCTGCTTTTTTATTGCCTATAGAAAAACAAGGGGATCAGACAGGAATGCCAGGGCATGATAAGTTTTGCAACACCTGCACTTTTTTAACCCCTTGGTTGCATGGGATGTGATCAGATGTTTTGCTGGGGTGGGTTTAAGTGTGAAATGAAGGTGGTGAAGGGGTCTCTGCTCCTGAGATGGGGCTGCATCTCCTGCAGCTTCTCCTCAGGGACAGGGACTTGGGGCTGTTGGTGACACAGCCCAGCTCCAGCTTCCCACCCTGTAGGGTTTGTCATGGTCATTACCCAAGTGGCATGGGGTGGATAGGATCATCTGGTGGGAATTTAAAGCAGGGCATCACAAATGAGTGATAATGCAGAGTTAGTCAGCCTTGGGGAACCAGCCATGGCCTGGCACAAATCTGCTCTCCAGATGTCCCAGTGGGTTGAGGGAAGTGGTGGCTGTGATCTTGGTCACAGCTCTGGCTTTCCAAGTCAGACTTTGGTGTTTTCATGGTGAAAGTGGTGCCAAGCATCATTCCATGGGCAGGTTTTGGATACTGGTGTGTGTGCCATGGCTTTGCATTGCTGCCCCCACAAGACACGGGATGTGGGAGGGGAACTGGGGTGGGTTTGTTTGCAGCTGAGGACTCAGGACACGGGAATGAAGTGAGTGGTGGAGAACCAGAACTTGTGTGTGCACATCTTTACATATGGCATGGAAAAAATCCAGACCAACTCCCGCCTTGAGAAAAAGAACCTCAGCACTAATAAATCTCCCCCTCCAGGTCCCCATCCCACTTTGCCTGACAGGGAGAGGAGCATGGGGATGCCCAGGAGGAGAAAAGCACAGAGGGGATGTGATCCAGGGTGAAAAAACCCAAGCTAATGATGTAGACATTTGTGCAGAGGTTAAAAATGAAGCAATAAAACCTTTACACAAACTTCCAAATGCTTCAGCAGCCACACGCTGCAGCTCAAAGTGGGGAATAAATAAAGGAAGGCACAGGCAGGCAGAGGGAGGCTGATAGAGCCATCACTCCTCAGTGGCAGCCTGAGAAATATGTCCCCATGGTGTCCCCATAGCCCCTGAGGGGAAGGAGTGGAGGCTTGGGGTGTCCTGATGCCTCCTGATGGGTTTGGGTCATCCTATGGGGAGCAGAAGGGATGAAACCTCAGCTGAATTTGCCAGGTCTCTTGGGCTCCCAGCGTGGCCAGCAGGGCAGCCTGAGAGGTGGGTTTTTGTTCCCTGGCAAGGGTAAATTAAAGTTTGTGTGTGGGATGGAGAACTTACTGACCACCCTTTCAGAAAGTCTGAGAGAGGTGGGTGCAGGAGGGACGTGGGGGTTTTACAGCCCTGCCTTGGGTTTGGCTGTGTCTGGAACGAGGGTGCTGTGGCAAAGAGCTAAAGCCCAGCTAAAGCCCAGCTTTTCACTGGTCCACAGCAGCTCTGCGTCGTGGACTCCCCACAAAGATGTTATCCACAGGGCAGGGAGAGCAAGGAGCAGCTCCTGGGAGGACAGGGACAATGCCACTTCCTATCTCCCAAGGCTCTCATGCTGTTTGCACTGACAACAGGATTTTCTTAGCTGTGTCTCTGATCAGTGGTGCTAAAGGCACAGCTAATTCATTGTGAATTTCCAAAGGCACAGACTTGTTGCTGGGAATGCCCTTGGAATTCCTAAGTGGGTGCAGCCTCTCTCCTCCCATCCTGCTGGACTTTCTGATGGTGAACCAACAGCCACAGACATTGTGCTACAGCAGCACAGTGCTGCCTGGAGAAGACAGACAGTGAAAAAAAAGTGCTTTTAATCCAAATGAGCTTCACTTTAGAGCCAAGGGGTCTCTCTGGTCCGTGGGGAAAGCTCCTCTTGGCAATTCAGCCAGGAGCTCTGGGTAATCCTGCCCTCACTGTGCTGGGGCTCCTGACTATGAGCCACATCCAGCACTGCTTGGAACCTTTGCTTTATAAATGAGTGTGGAAAAGGAAGGTGAGTGTGTTGCAGCTTCTCAGGAAGCTGTTCTGCAGCCTCTGCAGATGAACTCACTGCCTCCTTAGCTTAAGGCCTGGGTAAAGAACTAATTATTTGGACCTAAGCTTAAATCTGTATCCACAAAGATGGATTTGTGACTCTTGCCAACTTCCCCTAGAGGATTGCAACCTCATTTTGTTCCTCGTGAACTTCTGCTGAGGTGTAAAATAACAACAGTCTTGAGAGCTGAAATCGCTGAAGGATGGATTAAATTATAATGCAATCAGTCCAAAAGACCTTCTGTCTGCAAGGAGCAGCATTAGGCTGTCCCAGAGCAGGCAGCCTGTCAGGATTACCCAGCCTGTTTTGTCTCCACCAGGAACTGCATTTCCTGGGCATTTTCTGTTATCATCTGCCCAATGCTCCTTGGGAGCCTTGGCATCACCCTGCCCAGGGCAGACTCCTCTGAGAAGAGCTCTATAAACCCACGACAATAAAGGACAGATGGCAATGAATATTTTGAGGTCTGCAGCATATTCCTGGGGAAGGATTGCTTCCGACCTGCCATCTCCACGCAGACTTTAAATCACAACTTGAGCAGCAAGCCTGGTCTGGGGTCTGTTAATTTGTGTTTGGAGAGGATTTAGCATAGCAGGGCTCCAATCCCCACTGAGATTTTCGAGAATAAGCTCCTATAAATAGCTAGGATGGAGCCCATGGGATGATTTTCAGACATTTGAAGTACCCTGGGCCGTGGCCTGGCAGCCCTTGCACAGCTCAGGGAGCAGCTGGGGAGGCAGGAGCTGCCTGGCTGGGACCGACCCTGCTGGGTCAGGATGCTCCTCATCCTGCTGAGCCCTCCCCCCCAGGGGTGACATGCTGCTCGTCCAAATGCCCTGTGCCACCATGTCTCACTGGCAGGAGGAGCAGGGCTTATTTTGGGACCCCAGGCACCTGGTGGGATGCTGGACAGTGACCTCAAAGCAGGCAAGGCATCCCACAAGTGCCAGTGCAATAGATGGGAGCTCCTCATGGCTGCAAGGCCCCTTGGAGGCTTTATCCCTCTTCAGGGCAGGTTTAAGATCTCTTTTCCTGCCTGAACAAAGGTAACAAAAGATGCTGGGCCGAATTATCTTTCTGCCTTTGTCCAATTTAGTTTCTCTTTGTCAGCGAGTTCAGTTGTTTCTGTGGAGCAGGGGGAAGCAGGGGAGGGGGATGCAGGCAGAGCACTGCTGCTTTTGCTGAAGAAACCCGGCTAAAAAGACATTTCCTTTCTGGAGATAACCCAGTATTGCCCTCTGCTCCATGCTCAGCCTGCTGGGAGCTCTGTGCTGTGGGGCTGTGCTCATTCGGATGCTCTGAGCAAAGTGGTCCTTGAGGACCCTGCCCTGATACTCCCCTGCAGAAAGTAGGCTCAGCCTGGACTTGACCCTCTGCCTGTTCACCTAAGCTGTTCTTAGGCAATGAAATGCGGAGTTTCTCTTAAAAGGAGCCCTCTTCTGCTTGGGCTGAAGTCTATAGGTTGACTGCAATGTCCTCCTAGAAGGAGGGAGCCCAATCGATGGGGTCAGAGCTTCCACTTGCAGAGGGGCAGCACAGCCAGGGAATTCCCAATGTCTGGACATAATTTCCAGTTTGGCTGAAGCCTCACTTGTTGTTTCTTTGATATGTCTGGATGAAAATATTTTGATTCTTTTTTGTTCGTTTGTTTGTTTTTACGGCTGTTTTGTGTTACCTTTTTTTTTTTTTTTTTTTTTTTAAGAGGTTGCTGTGCTGAAATAGTTGTCTTTGTAAAATGTCAGGTTAAACTGGTCCAGCCCTCCACTCCCCTGCACATACAGTTGCCTCAGTGCCACCAGGGTCCTTCTGCAGCTGCAGAAGTATAAGAACAAATGGGAGAGACAAGCATGAACAGAAGCAGAACAAATGGAAAAGTAAGATGCTCAGTGAAAAATTTAGAGAAGCATTTTAAGCAAGGAAAAGGTTGTTCCTTTTCTATTTGTTATGTGCCTTGGAAATGAGGCAGTGCCTGCTTGCAGGGGGCTGGGAACCTGCAGCAAAGCCCTGCTCTCCATTTGCATGTTTCCTTGCATTAAGGCAGGGAAGATGATAAAATGCTTTTCATCAGAGGCACTTAAATAGCAGGATTCTCTTGTACAAACATGCTTTCCTGCCCTGATGTACTCAGGAGTGTGTCTTAGGCAGGGCCTGGGGGCTGTGCACAGCACATGGCTGTGGTGGCACCCCGCACTGGGGCAGGAGGTAATGAGAATTTCTTGTCAGACTTGTCCCAGGTCCCCTGAGCCAGCACAGCCGTGGCACTGCAGCGATGTTTGCTTGTTCTGGGATGGATATTTGCTCTTGGCTTCATGCCTTTTACAAGAGCACAAATGTAATGTCAAAAGAAACCACTTTGGTAATGTACTTAGAAGTTAAATATTTTATACAGTACTATAGTGATGTGATATATTGCCTTCCTGACTTTGCTTTTCGCCTGAGGTCTGGAATTTGGGGTCATCTGTGGGGCTGGATTCCTGCATCCTCTCCTCTGTGGTGCTCTTGCACCTTTTTCACAGGGTGCTGAATTCCTTTCTGTCCCTACAAATGCTAAAATGCAATTAAATCCCAGTAAAGCCAGGTAAAACGTGAATTCTGGTAACCCAGTGGTTATTGTTTGAGCCCTCAGGATCCATAGCACTGTATGAAAGCAAGGTACTCACTCCTCAAGGCACAACGTGAGAGAAGATTAGTGACGATAAATGTGTGTCATTCTGTGAGCTGGGTGCCAGGAGCTCAGCTGGGGAGCAGTGTGGAGGCTCAGCCCAGGGAGTCCTCACACAAATGTGTTTATCTGCATGGCTGATTTGCACTCCAGCCCAATCAATATGGTTTGCACAGACCAGGATTAGTTGTGTTGCCCTTTATACTCTAAGGTAACTCAAACTACTTCATAAAGCAATGAGTTTGGCTATGGGTAGCACAGGTTAATGGCATGGTTGTTATGTACTCAGTTACAAAGCTTCCATGTCCCTCAGATATTATAAATCTGGTTTATGAAGATTGGGAGTATTAACAGAGACCCGATTCTGCCTTATTCCTCCTGCAGCCTGCCGGGGATTTTTGACAATCCACTTTTAGCAGCTTCCAGCACAGGCAGAGAGAGACTTTATCTCTCTGAGGAAAACTTCTGGGTGAACACCAACTTGTTTTTTATTTGCCAACATTTGTGAGTGCTTGGAGGGTAAAACAGAGCCAGGATAAGCACAAGCCAGAGGGGCTGTGCTAATTCTCCAAACCAAGGTAGGTTTGAACTCTTCTGAATGGCACTGACTGGACATACCCAGCCCAGGTACCTGTCCTTCCCATCTCACCTCCAGCTAATCCTTGTGCCCAGCTGCCTAGCTCAGTTTAGCAGCTCCTGAGCATCAAATGATGATTCTTCTGCATTTTTATAGCCAGATCTAACAATAGATTTTTCAAGGTGCCAGTGACAGGCCAGCACAGCAGCAGGGAAATCCATGGCACTGGATCTTGTTCGCCAAGGCAAACCAGTGATTTAATGACTAAAAACGCCTCGAATGGCAGCTGCTGCTCTAAATGCACTTCTTGTAGGGTCAGGGTGTGGTTTGGGGTTCACAGCCCTGCACACAGTGAGAGCCTGGCCACAGACTGTGAATTCCCAATTAGCTGGGGAGGAACCATTTTCCTTTGGCTGCAGGTGGAAATGACCCTTCCTAAAGCCATTGATCACTAATTAACACAAAACCATGAAGCAAAGTTTCCCTTCCAACCCTGTATGCTGAGTGCAGCTCACCAAGGCCTCCAGGCATTTCAGCAAAGATTTGGGGTCATTTGGGTTAGGCTGGCTTAAAACCCACCTTTACAAGAAGGTGGAAGGTGTTGATGGAGATGTCCCTCTGCCCCAGTCCTCTGCTCTCCATCGAGAAGGGGATGGATGAGGGCAGCAGCAGGGAGGGCAAACCTGCCAGCAAGCCCTGGCTTTTCACAAAACCCCAGGGGTAGCCAGAAGGGTGTATTAAATTTGTATCTTTAAGTCCTGGCCATGGCACTGCTCCCCAGCCTGGACTGTGCTGCACTGTCACCCTGGAGGTGGACACTGCCCTTGCCACAGCCACCCCCTGCTGCTGTGGCCCTGCTTGCAAAGAGCATTGCAGCAAAAAACCCAAGAACAAAAATATGTTCTCATTAAAAAAAGGAAGTTGGGAGGAGGAGGGTGAGGCGAGGAGCAGGAGAGATGGATTGTGCTGGAGCAGCCGTAATTAATCATGGTGAGGGGGGAGAGGGAGAAAATCCTACAGCTCTATTGGGAGGAAGGGTTTGCTGTTGTGAAACAACGCTGCTGCCCATGGCCCAGGGTGCCTGTGCCTCACTCTGTGCTCAGGGGTTGCTCCAGGCTCAGGGTCAGGCTGGCAGCACCCAGCTCCCCTCTCTGCTCTGCTGACACCCAAATCCTCAATGTCTCATTAACTCTCTTCCCCGTGCAGATCTGCCCTGAATGGGAACAGAGGGCACCATAAATAATAAATGGAGCTCTGCTAGGGCCATCTGAGCAGAGGGCAGTGCCTGCTGAAGCCTGTCTTCTTTGGGTGTCCTTGTCCTTTCCGTTGATCCCAGTTTTCAGAGGGATGCTGCTCCTGGAGCTCAGGAGTGCTCCTGCTGTGGTGGCTGCAAGAAGTGCTGGAAGTATTTTCAAGTGAACTAGTTAAGGGAGCTGGGCACAGGTATGTCCCTGTTTGTCCCATCCTGGTCTTTTGAAGGATTTTTGACAGTACTGATAACAATAAATGCAGAGAAAGAGGCTCCAGCTCAGTCTCAGCCAGCAGCAGTGCATGCTAGTGCTGGGCAGAAGGGATGTGCTCACCAGGGACTGTGAAGGTGCTCAGCTGCACACAGGATCTCACCATGTCATCAGTACAGCTGAGCACATTTTTCTTTACATCTGGAATGAATTTACCAGAAAAGAGGTATTTGGGCTCTTTTACCTTTTATTAATATATTTATTTGAGCCTAGTAAACAACTTGGCCAGTGACTATTAAAACATTTTACCATTCCAATGCTTCTTCTGCCCTCACTCAGGGGCTGTTTTGGCAGTAATGCAGTATGGCATACAGAGTTAGGATTGATTTTTTTGTTTGGTTTGCTGTGTCTGTTAACTCAGTTTTTGGCTTAAAAGCCTGCTCTGTATTTAAAAAGAAACTGTGGCGGGGGAGGGATGGTTTAGGAAAAGTCTTGGTAATGCAAAGGTTTTGGTCTGGAGAATAAAGAAAAGTTCAGTTATTTCATTTATTGAAAAAAAATCATAATCCCTATGTGCTTTGGTTTGATCTGAACCAAATTCTATTTCAAATTCTGGTATCTGACTTGGGAGAAAAACCCCAACCCAAGAGCCTATAATAATAACTGTAATAGTAATTGTTGTTATTTTTAATTTTAGTACAAAAGTCCCTGGATTTAGGGGAGGGCAGCTGTTTCCATCAGCTTAGGAAAACTATTCACATGGTCAAAGTTAAGCATGCAGCTAAATCATTTGAGGAACAAGACTTTCTGCAGGCAGATAAGAGCCTAATAACACAATGATGAGAGCCCAGCCTACCACTGATAGCAGAAACTAATATTTGTGATGCAACAGTCTTGCATTATTCAGTAGTTAAAGATAATTCTAAGAAACAGAACAGCTTGAGAATTAGCAAAACTAGCAATAAAATATTCTTAGCTGACTCCGGGGGGAAGTAAATTGCCATGTGCAGGATTTGCATTCATCTTAATGTTTATTAAAAATGAGACAGCACTGCTTTCCATGGAAGAGCTCCACGGATCACTGGGGTGTGACCTCCTGGCCTCACTCAGCCTGGGGACCTGCTGAGACCTCACTGGCCACGGCATGTGTGGGTTGGTGCTGGGGTGAGGGTGATGGAGACCCAAGTGCCCACCTGGACAAGTCCCCAGGGTGCTGTGAGTGATGGCTGCCAGTGCTAATTGCTAATTAATTGCTAATTACTAACTGTGAGCCCAGCACTTGCTGCTCAGCCCAGCACCCGGGTGTTTGTCCCCCCTTCCAGAGGTGAAACCGCCAGGGAGGAGCAGCTGAAGAAAAGCAGGAATGCTGGCCCTGAAGGAGATGTGCTGCTGCTCACAGCAATGCTCACAGGAAGGGTTTGCACACTCACAGCAGCATCTCGCAGAGAAGGTGCAGAAATACAACCTGGGAGAGAAGCAAGCTCAGGTTTCCTCTGCAGGCCATCAGCTCTTTGGACCATTCCTGTTCCCTGGCAGTCAAAGGGCAGTGAGCAGGTGGAGGGGTGGATGCCCTGCTGCAGCAGTCAGCAAGTAAAGACCCCTGAATGTGCTGGAATTGTGCTGAAGCACAAAGATCTGCTCCTGCAGGAGTGAAATCCCCACCCAAGTGATCGGCAGCAACAGCTCAGTGCAGCAGAAATGGATCACTTTGGGCACCCAAGATCTCCAAAAACCCCACTGATGTCAGTGCACCTGCAGCCACACCTGCAGCCACACCAGCCCTTGCTGGCTCACTGTGAGTGTAAGAGCCACGAACAGTGACTGAGCTGGGGTGGACATGTGGGGAAGGAAAATGAAACAAACAAACAAAAAAATAATTTAAAAAAGCAAGTGAGACTATTCAAAAGGGGGACTTTATTTTTATTACACTGGAGCCAGGCGTCAGTGCGCCAGTTCAGCTTTGATACACAATAAATCAGCAAACCTGTCACTCAGTTTGGAAACCAAGATTGCAGTGGCACTAAAAACACATTGAAAACATTTACTTTCTTCCCTTTTTTTTTTTTTTTTTTAACCTCTTTTGTTTTTGGTACAAAAATGGTACAAACAACAATACAAAATATTTGTGCTGTTGGCGGTTACAAAAAAAGGTTTTTGAACTGGGTTAACGGACGCAAACTTTTGCTTTTGCGCTTCAGCGTGAATACAGCAGAACAGCAGAAGTCTTCCTTGAGAACAACCACAGTCATGCGGGCTGCTACACAGCTTCTCCATCAGAAAGGAAACATGCAAAATCATCATTAAAATAAGAACTAAAAAAAGGAAAAAGTGCTCCAATTATACATCTAGATGTTGTTGTTTTCCCCTATTAGATCTGTAGCTTCAAGCACTAACTACATTATGTACACTGTGTGTGAACAGTTGTGTGTGGGGTTGGTGTGGACTGGAAAGAACTTTTATTTTTCCCATGAAACTGAGTTAATTTGCGTGGGAGACACCTACGTTTTCTGGCTGCTGTTTAAAACACTTGAATTCATTGTGACACAGCATTTCCCCCCCTCCCCCAGTATTTTTTTTTTCACACTTAAAATGAAGAGCTCCAAAAGACATCACAAATAGAAGTTCTGTATTTTACCTTTAATTTTTAAATTTTTTTTTTTAGATTAAACAAAGTTGCAATCTTGGCATATTGTGTGGTAGAGATGCTGCACTGACCATTACCATTCTTCAATGCCTGAGCATCCACCCTACATGAAGCAGTTACAGGCAATACAGCCACCTCTGAAACCCCACTTCTGAAGGCTGGATCTGGATTTGGACCTGACTATCCCTAAAAACCCACGAGGATAAACTCCTCATCACCATTGTACAACTGCCAATAGCATCACCTGGTCCAACAAAAAAGGGAAAAAAATGGGAAATACAAAACCAGAAGCAAAACCATGACTAGAACGTGGGACACCTAGAACAGACTTGCCTATTTACTGTCATTAATTACTGTCATTAATTCCTGTCATTAATTACCTGCTGAATCTCCTCCTTGCCTTGCAAAGCATTTCTGTGACTGACGCTGCTCCCAGTTTTAGGCTACACGATAAACAGACCACCAGGGCTGTGGGTACAGCAGTGACACTGGACCTGCACAGTCCCTGCTTTGGGGATGTGCAATCCTCATCCTTAGTAGGTAGGGAGGCCACCAGACGTGTCCCAGTGCCCTGGGAACTCACTGTCCCCATCCCTTAGACAGCAGGGAGAGCTGTGGTGGTGTCCCCTGGCAGTGGGACAGTGGGTAATGGGGTGGGACATTGGTATCTTAGGGATGGGATCCCCTTCACCTGCCTGAAAGCAAGTCCTTCCCCACTGCCTTGTAGGGTACAAAGAGTGGGGATCACTTCTTCAAATAGTTTAATGTCTTAGTTACATTAGTCAGGGAACAGGGACTCTGGTCTCAATGCATTAACCCCTCCCGTGGCCTCTCAGAATAAACAGCAACTGCAGGCTCAAAAGCCTGCTCAAAGGCAGGCTCAAAGGGTTAACTGCCTCACTGCAGCTCCTTGTAAGTCACCAGCACCTCCAGCTGCTACTGGCTGTCACCATGTCACATCCATGAGGATCAGAGTGGGACAGAGTGATGGCAAAGCCTTGTCAATGGGACCCCGTGGATTAATATGAATTTTTTCAGCTGGGTTACAAACCATCAGCAACATTAGCAAACAAAAAGGTTTGTAAAAAGTGATCTGTTTTCATTGCTGGATGTGCCCCTCGCTTACCTTGCATGGTCCCACTGCGAGAAAAGGGGCCTGATGCTGCTGCTGCTTGTGGGGCTGTAAAACTCAAGAGAGGGAGGATGTGGGGAGGAGAAAGGGGGAGAGGAAAAGAAGGAAGAGGAGGGAGAGAACTGGGTCAAAACACAATAATCTGGTTGGTTTGATTTATAGGCTCGTGGGATTGGAATGGCTGGATTGCAAATGCTGCAGAAAAAAATAATCACCGATTAAAAAAAAGTCGCCAGTGGAAACAGGTTGGTTTATTTTTAATCACTCGAAGAGTTTTGTTTGACTTAGGTTGCATAAATGTTCTTGAAAACCTGAAATGTTTAGACAAGCTGAAGTCAGATAACATCCCCTCCATGGCCAAGTGTCTCCTCTCTGCTGGGGAGAGAGCGTGCTGCCGATGGCCTGGAGCCACGTCCCACATCCCTGCCAGCCCCTTCCCTACCTGGAATCCCTCATCCCAGCCACAGCCACAGCAGATGTTAAGCACCAAGCTCTCCAGAGAGGGGATTGAGCTGCTCTCCCAGGTAAGCAGTGCCAGGTGATGGCAAGACACTCCTCACAGCAGAGACCTGGCTTTGCAGGATCCACATTCCAGCATTCCAGGAGCTGCACAGAGCCTGCAGGCAGTGGCACCAACCCAATGAATGGAGAACCATGGGCATCACCCGGCCCTCGAGCTGAATCCTTCTCCTGTGTCAGTGATGAGGCTACGGCGACGGACACCAGCAGCAAAAAACACCAAGTGCATTTTTTTTTTCACTACACCTGTGCCCAGCAGCTTCTGCAGAGGTGCAAAGCCCTGGTGGTGAAATATTCCAGCCTGTGGCTTTTCCAAAAGAAACAGGGAAGAATCAAGAGTGCCATGGGTAAGGAAGAGAGGCTGTGGGGCCATGCAGCCTCTGTGCCAGGCAGCTGGGAACAGAGGCTGTGAGGTTTGCCAGGAGTGGTCAAGAGGAGGGGGACGGCACATGGCAGAAGCAAACCAAGACTTTCACGGTGGTCACACAAGATGACTGAGCTCACAATGATGGGATGGGAATCTGGAAGAGTGTCAGGTGCTGCCAGCCCGTGCCTGTGGTTTGACATCCTCACCTTGCTGCTGCCATCAGCGCTGTCCCTCTCCTCTGAGGTCCACACTATGGCCTCCTGGTCTTCTCAAGAACCTTGGGTGAGAGTGAGTTTGCTCTCCGAGCCATGAAAGACAAACTGACCCATTGACTGACCAACTGACCGACCAAGACAAAAAGAAAGCTCTCACCCTTGGTAGTTAATAACATCCTGGAAACGCTGAAGTCCCCTCGGGCAGACTTTTACCATATTCCACTTCATACAAGACACATTTCAAATGCTCATTAATTTACAGAAATTGCATTTTATAGAAAATATGATACAATGAAATATAAAATGCACTAGGAGCATTTCAAAAATCCATAGAGACGATCTTGCAGCCCAGTTTACCCTCTGAAAGGCGCCCACTCATCACCGCAAGCTCTCGTCCTCTCATTCTCGCTCTCGTGTGCACGCGCTCGCTCCCCCCGCCTCCCCCCCTTTGACTCTTAGCATTCAACTTGAGAATCAATAGAGATATCAAAAAAAGCGTGATTATCCCCTGGATAATCACCTTCCAATACTGTGCACATTCTTGGATTTAAAGGAAAATATATCTAAGCACTTTTACAAGTTTTAGCGAACCCACTGCAAAATCGTCTGCAGAATATAAAACACAGGTAATCCAAGATTTCATAGCACATTAATTAAGTGGCTCATAATCCATTAAATGTGGTTTATATTACACATCCATGCAGTCTAAATCATTTTACAAACATTAGACATAAACCCACTAGTCCAAATCAGTAAAGGAAAAAATGTAATAAAAAAAGCTAATAACTATTTGTTATTGGTTAAACTGACCCTACATATAAACTAGGTAGTTTGCTACCATTTATAATACTGATGTTGAATTATGCCTGGATGCTGTGAAACCTCTTGCTTACTTGGTAATGCTTGAGCATATTAACCACAAGATACTTAACAGGCCCTCGTTGCACTTCTTCTCCAAAAAAACACATTTACTACAGATAGCAGCGCCTACCCATCGAATAGAAAGGACACACATTAGCTGAGTTACACGATGTTGTTGAGCTTTGGCTACTAATGCTCCAAGGCATTAATGTGGTACTAGACTAACTCCATACTTAGGGATGGGAGAAGTGTGGGTAACCTTGTCCCTGTCCTTGGCACTGCACAAACCCTGCCTCAGCCCAGGAGAGCAGCACGGGTGCTGGGCATCCTCAGGGATGGGGGACACCACCAGCAGCACCAGCAGCACCAGCAGCACCTCCTCACCTCGCTGGTGTGTCCATCACTCACGAGGTCGTGGGAGCCAAAACACGGCGACAGCAGAAAAACAAACAGATGGGCCTTTGGTCATGTCACGATTTACTTGGTAGGGTTTAGGCAAGGGCTGTTGGAGATTTCTGTTGCAATAACCAAAGGCTTTATCAATGCTATAGTTCTATGCAGCTACATTGAGTGTGACCAGGGGCCAGCAGAGCCCTCTGGTCAGTATTTTGCATCTGATAACACTGAATTATATACAACATGATGACTAGTTCACCACCTGCTGAGGCTTAAAGATGGCTGTTAAGATTTTGACTCAAAATATCTCCCCCCTCCCCACCCCCCATCCTCTTCCACCCCAGAATGAGTCACCCCCTTAAAAAAAACCCAAGAAAACAAAACAAAACAAAACAAGGCAAAAAAAGAAACAATCTCCACAGTTCCTTTTTGTTAACTCCTTCCCAGCTAGAACTGGCTTAGGGTCACAGGGAGTGCTGCCCAGGATGGTTGTATGTTTGTTTTCATCACTCCTGAGATTGAAGGGAATCTGACACATGCACCAAAAGGCACTTTCAAATATATATATATATATATATATTTTAAAAACAGTGCTTCTGTTCTAAGAAATTCAAGTTAAGACAGAGTGCCTTTCACTCTCTTTAGTCATAAAGCAGGTAAACGAGCAATATCCCAGCTGACATTAAAAAAACAAAAAAAACCCAAAAAGAAACCTGCAGCAGAGACAAGTGTTCATGCGAGACAGCTCAATATTCTAGGAAAAAAAAAACAAAGAAAAAAGGACAAAAAAAGAAGAAACCTCCTATATCACCACTAAAAATAACAATACAGTCAGCAGGGGATATTAATTAAAAAAGCTGCCACATCTGTACAGTTCTTGCTCCTGCATCGGCTCTTTTTGTTAACGCTGTCTGTGGGTTGTTTGTTGTTTTTTTTTTCTTCTCCTATATTTTCTTTCTTCTTCTTCTTTTTTTTTTTTTTTTTTAAATTTTTTTTTTTTTTTAATAAGATGAGGTCAGTTTAATCTTCCTCTCCTCCCCCGTACATGTCTGCCAGTTTCTTGAACCTGGGCCCCCAGTCGTTCAGGTAGTCGTAGTCCTGGTCCCCGGAGCTGGAGGAGTTGAGGGAGCTGACGGAGCCGGCGGTGGAGCCGCTGCCCTCGTAGTCAAACACCAGCAGGGAATCGTAGGGGGGGGCCGTGGGGTCGTTGTCTGCTGCACGAAGGCCCTGGGAGGGTGAACACATGGCGTTAATGCCCACCACGGGGGTCTCTGGGGGAGTTTGGGATCCCTGCAGAAAAGCTAGAAGGGAAAAATGAGCATCCCGGAGCGTCCCGGATGCACCTTTCAGCTGTCCCCAACAAAAAACCCAAAAACTCCCAGTGCCCCTAAAAACAGCTGTATTGAGTGGCATGGGAGTTATTTCCAACCATCCATTTCTGGACCTGGAAAGCTTTCTGTCCTGGCCAGCATGCCCTTTCTGGGGTTGCCTGTTGAGATTTCCAGCTTAGCCAATAAAACAAAATCCAGCACCCTTCCTCTCCCACCAATATTTTAATTCCGATGATTTTCATTCCTCTAGAAAAACAAAATTTAAAAAATAATCACTCCCGGCAAAATTCTGCAATTAGGACAGACGTGGGGTGTGGAATGCTGGGCAGAGGTTGGGGAGCATTGCTGCTCCTGTGCAGTGTGGGCAGCAGTGTAGGCAGGCCATGGAAATGGCCTCGGGATATGGAGAAAAAATTGCTTTGCTGCAGAGCCCAGCTTCAGGAAAAGCCGGGTGGAATAGCCCTGCAATAAAGCAAATGTTCCACATTCCCACCTTCAGAAGCCCCAGCCTCAGCGTGGGGAGATGAGCTGGTTTCAGGAGCAGGGGCGTGTGTGAGAAGAGTGAGTCTTCACAAGCATGGATATGTGTAAATGTGAGTGAAGGATGGGCAAAGGGACAAAGGAAAGAAGGGATTTTAATGATGAAAATGAGAAAAGCACAGCAGGAAATGTATGCAATAATAGAATTAAATGGCTGTAACATTTATTTTTCTGGCTTAGGAAATGGATGGTGTGCTTTGTCTCGGAGGAAATAATGCTTTGATTGGTTTGTAACCACTCAATCACTCAAAACTAAAAATGAGATAAGAAATACCAAATGGATAGATATTTGTACAGGCAGATAAAGGAGCAGTAATCTAACATAAAGTAAAGAAACTCTCTGATGTGAGTCTGTCTGTGCTGCAAACTCTTTGAGGCTTTACACCAAACAGCTTATGAGGAAGGCACAGACTGCTGAAATAATTACGAGTCCAGGAGCAACAAATGGCTCATTCTGCCTGGGTGCTGAAAAGCATGGTGTTTGTGACACCCACAAGACAGAAATCTTGGGTTTTTTCCTGGTTCAATGCCTTCATTAAGCCAAGCCCTGCATCCTTTGCTCATCCCAATCTTTTCCCTGGCTGGCATCAGACTCCTGCCATGAGCAGTAGCATCACTTGGTCTGTGCAGTCAGGGAAACCCGACTTCAGGTGGCTGCTCAAGCTTTGAAGATGTGACACAGGACCCCCTACAGAACATACCTCATTAATAAAATCACCAATATCCCCTGGATGTGGGATTACTGGTCTTATAGGATACTGTGGTTCAGCACCAATAGGTCTTTCATCCACCCTTCTGACTCCAGGTGTCTTGTTCAGCACGTGGTCCATGGTCTCTGGCTGCTGGAGCTGGCTTAAATCGTAATCCTGTGACAAATGGGAAGGCACAGTGTGAAACCCAGAGCTTTTCCTTCAGATCACCTACTCACTCAATGTGCAAACAAGGGCTCTAATTCTCTTTTAGCTGAAGTTTGACAGCAAATCTTATCCCTGGGTATGTAGCACCTCCATCTAAATTACAGATGAACCTGACCTCTGAGGAGCTCATAAAATTGACCTCCTAGGAGTATAAGTTAAATCAAGTATTTAAATACTTTCTGAATACTTCACACAGCATCTAAATATCTGGGATAAAACCCTGGCTTTAGTTTGTGTGTGCATAGATGTATGCATAACTTTTTTGACAAAATACACAATATAATGTAGAGACACAGTGTTGGTAGACATATTATTGCAATTACATTTCTACAGAAGTAAAAACATTAAAATGTGTTTTGCATTTATGCATGTAGGCTTTTTAAAGTAATTACGTTCTTTTTGCTTGTGAAAAATCCCAACAGAAGAGGTTTCTATCACAAAATGAGAATCAGGTAATATTTCATTAAAAATGTATTCATGTAGGTAATGGTGTTTTGCTGCTCATCCTTTGCTGTTATTTTTAACGAATCCTTCCTAAAATATTAAAGCCTACAGTGTAGTTGCCTGAAACCAGATTCTTCAGCTACTTGGAATGCTTAGAACAGTACTTTGTTCTACCAGGAAAACTATCCTTGTGCTCAGACTGGGATGATTGAATCTCCAGGAGCAATATTTATAAATAACTTGACAGCGACGAGACAAAAAAAGAAACGTTAATTGCGAGGATTTTTCTGTGGAGTAAGAACTTTTCAAGGTTTGGGTAAACTCCTGCCTCAGAGTTTGCCATGGCAGCTCTCGCTGGGCTCGCCTTCAGAGGCCACTGGGACCTCCAAAGGCAGTGGTTTTTTGGGATCCCTAAGCACTGACCTGGAACCATGCAGTCCAATTCAACAGGCAAAACCAAAGCCATTACACAATGTACAGTCACATCATCTGCACAAACATCCTGTTTGAGACTGTCCTGGGCTCCCTACTCATGTTTGGTAGGAGTAAAAATCCGGCGACTTCAACAAGAGTGACCAAACTTTGCTATTTTATTCGAGGAACTGGACATGTAGCAGTGGAAAAGCACATCCCAGGAGTGCAGGCCAGGGAAGTTTCCATGCAATACCAGCAGTGGTGTCTGTAGGAAGAGCCACTGGAGGAAAGCTGACGTGTTCAGGCAGCCTGTGGCTCAGGGCTCTGTCACCCAGCAAAGCTTTGCCACCGCGCGCTGCGTGGTGAAAGAGAAAATCCCCAAATCTCTTTAGACATTTCTCACAAACCATGTCCAGAAATTAAAAGAAGTTAAATGCATATTAGAGATGATTAAGTAAATGCAGGGAAAGCCCACAGAAGCTCAAGGCTCAAGCAAGCCAAGGCAAGAGACTGCAGCCACAGAGCTGGGCAGGGCAGCAGCTGCTGGCTGGTTTTATGAAGATCTCTGGTAAAATAAACAATTTTAATGATTTAAGTAACAGAAATATGGTTTGAACATGAGTGTCAATGGAGTGATTTACAGTCCTTCCCCAGGAAGCTGCCTAGGGGGTAGAAAAATCCCTGTGGCACTTGGCTCCTGGCATTGTCCTGCTTGCACAAGAGGGTGTCCCAGTGATATCCTGAATTTCCTGGACCTGCTCTCTCTCCACCACACCAGGGAAGCCAATAAAGATGCCTGGTCATAAAGAGATGAACACAACCCTTTGCATGTACTTTACTAAAAATAACGTGGTTTCTGCCTTTTTGAGAGCACAGATTGCACAGCTCTCCTCGGCCACAGCTCAGGGGCTCTTCTCACCTGATCCTCCTCTCCACCTCCCTCCTCGTCGTACTTGAGGATGTTGTCCCTGACGTCGTCCTCGGGGTCGATGAGCAGCTGCTTGGTGTGGCGCTCCTTCTCCCGGCGCTTCATCCACACCACGAAGAGCAGGACCATGGCTGCAAGGGAGCAGTGGGTGAGCTGGACTCCTGCAGCACAGGGGAGCCTGAGGCTGGCCCAGCACCTTCCCCTGCCCACTGCAGAGAACCTCACTGCCTGCTGGCAGCACGAATGAAATGTTAACCTATTGCAGGGTCCAATTTTTAAAGGAGATCAGTGAGAGCTGTAAATACTGTGACAGATTCCCACTACAAACATTTCTTTAAGATCCATCACCGGTGCTGACTGAGCCGTTATTAATCAGGAGTAAAACACACAATCGAGGGAGGAGAAACCAGAAAGCGTGAAAGCTGCAGCTTTCTGAAAATATTTGATCTAAATCCTGAATTTTCAGGATTAGATTTCCACCTTTATTTTATTCAGGGGCATAAAGATGGAGGGAAGGGAGCTGCAGAGAAGTAAAGAGGTGCAGATACCCAACATTTGTGCACAAGGGGCTGTTCCAGCAGCGTGGCACAGGTTCGGCCCATTCAGCCCTGACTGTGACAGTCTCTGCTGTTTTCTGCCAGGCAAGACTGATCTGGGGAGGATGCACAACACTGGGTCCTGTAATCCAATTTGGCCTCCCTCATACTCTTCCTTGCTCCATGAGGGAGGCTCTTTAGACTTCTGAGATCAGATTAGCCAGGACATTAGCACATGCATTTGGCCATCGACTTGGAAAGCAAATCTCAGATGATCTGAAATCCTTTCAGAGGGCAGGGCTAGCTTTGCAGAACGAGGGAGAGCAAATCTGGTAGCACACAGCCAAGCTCCTCAGGCACCAGCATTCGCATGCCAGGCTTGGCTAATCTCTCTCAGTAACAGGGAGAGATGAGCAGTTCTGGAATCCTGAGACATTTTTCCCTTCTTAAACAACTCTACCCACAGGGAACGCTCGCTCACTGCTCCACAACCTCACCCTTCAAAGGGACACCCGCATCCCAGGGGCTGTGGGCTCCCTGTGAATTACTGCATGCAAGATTATCTGGGAACTCAAGTCTCCACTAACACAAGGCAGCCAGATCTTGTCTTCCTCAAGAACGCGTTAATGTGCTCATTTTCATTCTCCTGCTAGCTGCAAATAATGCCCTGAGGAATGAAGTTCAGCCTGGGCAGCTGCTGCAGTTACACCTCCCACTGTCTTCTCTCCCCTCTGCTCTCCATACGAGCCCCGCACTGAGCTGCAAGGGTGGCAATCTGCACAAGGGAGCAAAGGATGGATAGTGGAGCTGGGAACAAATGTCCCAAGTTAATTCCACCCGAGTCGACCCTCAACTGTGCCAAACCAACACAAGCAAACTCAGGCAGGATGTGAGAACCCGAAGTTTGGGGTTTTAGCTGAGACCAGACCCTGGGGACATGGTCCAGCCTGCAGGAGAAGGTGGCCAGGAGGATCCAAACTCCTCCTCCCAGCACCGAATGTTTACACCCGACAGGAATTCAGCGAAGTGAGCAAAGAGGATGGGACAGCTAATTACTGCCATTGTGTGTCAACTGGTGGCCATCCCTGCCTGCCAGCTAACAGAATTGTTTTCAGATAGTTCAGCATTTCTTTAATGCTTATCCCAGATCTAGTCAATAAAGAAAAAAAGGAAAAGGAAAGAAAATGTAACTCTCATCTGTAATATAAAACCTCAGCTATTTAGCAGACTATTGAAGTCCTTTTTTCATTGTTCCTTTTCAAGTCTCTCACAACAAGATACCTGACTGGTCCACAAAGACAATATTATAATGGTTAGTGGGGTTTATCTTTTTATTTCCCTTTTTAAAAAAATTATACATTTTCATGCACTTGTGGAAAAAACGATGCCATTAATGCCTTTACAGGTACCTTGGGAAAAAAAAAAAAGACCTTCAAAGTGTCAATGGTGGATATAGTGCACTCTCCTTCCTTTTATTCACTCTGCAGAAAGGGAAGTGCTATTACTGCTGTTAGAACCATTTTCGCTCTGCATGTAGTTTTCCATGAAATCTATTGTCTTCACCCTTCACAATTTTTTACTGCATTGCTCTTCTAAATGTGTTATTTGTGCAGCTAATACATCAGGTAGCAAGAAGAAGAAAAAAACCCCTTTGAGCAAAGGTAAAGGCATAAACTTCCTTCACAGGAGCAATCTTGGATCTGTCCCCTTGTTTCTGCTTCCTTTTAAAGTCATCCAACTTTGACCTGCTGACTCTAAAATGGACAAATAGCACAAGAAAATCCCTCTTCTGACTTTTTCTAGACTATTGTTTAGAGGTCATGATGTGAAACAGATAGAAAGGAGGCAAAACACTGGAAGGATGTAACTGCAGAACTGCTCATTGCAAATTACATTTTTCATCACTGATACAGTGCTTTGCAGCTCTCCAAGATAAAAAAAAAAGTCAATTAGAATTACAATGAATGTAAAAATAAGCTTTTGTAATAAAACCCATAATTTAAAATGGGATAATGTATCTGAAAATGGAAAGAGGAATCTCTTAAATCAAATGTCCTTCAGCTGAAGTTAATTTCAGTCAATAGGATTTTCAACCGTTTTTAATTGTATTTTAGCACTGGATTTATACAAGAGCAGCAAAAAGAAGACCTGTGTTTAATCACCTCTGTGGCTCCAGTGCAAACTTTGAACCCAGGGGCAGCAGCAAACCTGCACAGCAAAAGGAGGTGGGGCCGATGAACACCTTCATCTTCATCAGTGGCAGTCTTTGTGGGACTCCCTGGCTGAAGGGAGCAGCCCACACTGGGAATGAAGGGCAGGAATTGGCCATCATGGCTGGGCACAGGGATGCTCCATCAGCTCAGCTGGGCTGGGAGAGGAGCAGGGCTGCACAAACACCCTGATCCAGTAGAACAATTACACACCAATACACTCCAGTACCAGCCCAGGAGGTGGATTGGATGCCCAGGGCTGACCCATTCTCCTAATGCACCAGGGCATGTCCCCACCAGGTGACATTTGGAGCATACGTTGCTCTGTCTGCTCTCTGTTAAAACGCACTGGGGCTAAATATTAAATGCGATTTAGCACCACAACTCCCATTAGCTTTAATGAGAGTCCCATGGACTCATCCTGTGTTTCTTGATGAATATTTACCCCATTGCTCATTTCAGCACTTGTTTCTATCTATTCCTACTGTGCCAACTCCTGCTTGAAGTTATAATGATATAATTTTTACTTTTTAAGTGTGTGCACACATGGTTATTGGTAATGCTCACAGAAGCTTGGGACTGACAGCACTCCTGGGCAAAAGGGATAGTTTTGCCTTGAGGAAAGGGATGGCCAGTCCTTCTCTGTGATGTATCCCCAGTCCTCCATCATTTCTGACAAACTGGGAATCCTTTCTCTAAAACCACTCATAATTGCCCATGATCCCCCAATCTGAGGTCATTTTAAAAGCAATGAGAATAACTACAATTCTTCTTTTCCTTGGAACAACCAGAAAAAGAGTTATGCACTGGCTCTGCAAGGGACTAGCCAGTGTATCTGGTACTGGGAACCAGTATATCCACAGCCAGCCAGACATGAGAGCTGTGAGAGAATCTGACAAGAGAAATTTGGAAGAAGCATTCAACCTTTCCCTGCAAAATGTGGACGATCCTATCATACCCACCATTTACAAGTTGTTGTCAGGTGTGTAATAATGTTTGCAAAGCTACTGGAAGTCTTAGAAAGACATGTCTGACACGGGCAAAGGTCATTTTGCTGATGCTGCGCTGAAGGAGGTTTGAATGCAATGTGTGAACCACCCCCACTCCCACAGCCCAAGCTTGAGGAGCTGCCCTCTGCATGGAGCTTGAAAAATACAAGCTATAGGAAAGGACAACAAGGAACAGGGAAACATGAAGGAGGGTAGACTGAGAGCAGTTTTTGAAGAAATTCTTTACTGTGAGGGTGGGACACAGGCTGCCCAGAGCAGCTATGGCTGTCTCATCCCTGGAAGTGCCCATGGCCAGGCTGGAACCTGGAACAGTTGAAGGAACCTGGGCTAGTGGAAGGTGTCCCTGCCTGTGACAGAGGGGCTGGAGCAAGATGAGCTTTAAGATCCCTTCCAGCCCAAAGCAGGCTGTGATTTCAGGCCAGGCCCTGTGGTACTCACTCAGTAGGATAATGATGCAGATCAGGATGGCAATGATGGCCCCTGTGCCCAGCCCTGCAGCAGCCACAGCCCCGATGGTGGTGCAGTCACCGTTCTCGTCACACGGGCACACCTTCACCTTGATGACAGAGGTGTTGTACAAGGGGGGGTTTCCTGAGTCTGTCACGATGATGGGCACGTCGTACACTCCTGCTTCCAGGTACATGATCCGCAAGCTGAGCTGGGCGTAGTCCCCTGGAGACCAAGACAGACAGACAGACAGACAGATGACAGACACTGGCAGCCACACTTGTGCAGGATTCTCTGCTAGAGCCCTCTTCTGAGCCCTGCAGAAGGGGTTAGCAACAACACACTGGGCAGGACAGCTTGAGACCTGTGCCCCAACAGTCTGGCCAACAACCAGCCTGTGCTTTGCAAAGTACTGTGTGTTCTCTCTGCTGCACTAAACTACCTGGCTGTCATTTGCAAACCCAGCTGCCTGTGTTCAAAATGGCATCAGACACAAACAGGAACACATGGATAATGCTTCCTGAGGCTGGGCTGCCCCTGGCCACTTCTGAGGCTGTGTACTCACTCACCCTTCCACCTCAGGATTTTGGGAACTCACTGATGACAGGCAGGTAATCCCATTGTGACTGAGCCCTGAGCTGTGAGGGCACGAGCTGTTGCCCCTGGTCTGGCACCCTCTGCCAGACCTCAGGGAGAGGGACCAGCATTGAAGCCAAAACCAGCCCACAACACCATGATATTTTTAATCTTCTGCTGAAACTACCAATAAGTAGAGCAATTAGGGCCATTTGTGGTTGCACGCTGCAATATAAAAATCCTTCACATACTGGTAATCTTCACACTTACCTAGCCCTCCTGGTTCCATGGTAAATTAAAAGGCTGCCTTTATGCAATTATGGTCAGAGAAATGAACATTGATCCTGATTGTGGCTTATGACAATTACACTGGAGGAACATAAGGAAGACTGATAATAGCTTTTTTCCCCTTGGCCATTACGGATGATTTATACTCTGTTCACTACTGATAACTGTTCATAATTATGAACTGCATTAAAAAAAAGCCAAGTGCCAAGGCTCTTAGAGTTATGCTGCAGGTCTGATACAAATCATTTCTGATTAACTATCTTGTCTATAATGTCAGCCGTAATGTGCTATAAAAAAATAAAAATCCGATTAAAAAAGTGGCAAAGTTTAGAAGTTGGAAGCCGCACGTGGGGCTCATTAGCGAAGCAGAGCCCAAATGTGCTGGGCACTGCCTGCCCCATTTACCATTGAGCCGTGTGATGGTCCAGTTCTTCCTCACTGCAGATGGCACACTTGGCAGCTCGAAGACGAAGGGCCCCACGTTGGGATCGATGTCGGCGTCGGCGGCCGTGATGTTGATGACATTGAGGTTTGGCTTCTCGCAGATCTGCGCCTCCTTGGGCAGCAGCTCCGGGGCGTTGTCGTTGATGTCGATCAGGTAGATCTGCAGAGTGCCCGTGCCGCTGGCAGGGGGAATTCCTGCAGGGGAGACACGGACCTGTGACCACCACCTGTGACCATCACCTGGCAACCAGCATCTGGGAGTGGCAACACCACAGACCAGCCCCCTCTCTGCCTTCCAGTTCCAAAAAACCAGGATTTTCACCTTCCCTCCCTGGACCTTATTAGGGACATACTGCACTTTCATGGTCCCTTGATTTGTGCAGTATAAAACTTCCCCAAGCCTCCTGATGTTGCTGTTTTTCACTCCTGCAGAACAGCAGGTTGAGTTCTGCAGATCTGTAGCCTGCAGCAGTGCCCCCAGCTAAACTAAAACTACAAGCAGGTGATGCCAAGCTGTTCCTGCAAATCTTGGTAATGGCTGTTTTGAAGAAGAAAAACCATTAGAAAGAGAGCTGACAAGAGGAAGAAGAAGGCTTGGAGGGGAGAAAAACCTGCATAGTGTAACCCATTGGTCAGCATTTACTGGAGCACTTGCTGGCCAGTTTTCAGCTTTGCAGACCATTACTGTGCTTCAAAGAAAGCCCAACTCTCCAGCATGGCCCACATCCAACCCCAGCTTTAGTGGAGAGAGGTCCCTGCTTGAAGCCCACAGTACGAGCCATCACCAGACATGCTGGGTGATGCCACTAACCCCAGCAGCAGTGTTATGTCCCAAAACACAATTCCTCATCCTCTCCAGGTCTGCCCCAACCAGCAGGGATGTCCCAGCACAGCAGTCCTGGTCCTCCATCCCTTCTTCATGGACAGCCACATTTGTCAGACTAATGACAACTCACACAAAGTAGTATCTGCCCTGGCAGGAGAGAACAGCCTTCCCAGAAATGGCACAATTTTCATTTCTCTCTCCACACATTTATCTGGCAGCTCTGTGTTGGCCTGCCCTCTGCCTGCCTCTCTCATCTGGCAGCATGGCTTCAGCAATACTTTTTAAAATTTGTATTTTCAGTCCTGGCCCTTCCTCCCAGTGCTGTATATAAAGCTACACAAACCACTTCCCCACCAGGCTTCTGCTTCCACAGACCTTCTTCCTACATTCCTTGCTCCATTTCTCAAGGGAGCCTCAAAAATTCTGAAGGAGCCCTGGAAATCCTTTTTTCATGGTTCCCACATAAGCTCTTCAATCATGGACTTGACTCATCCTTTCATCTTGTAAGCATGGGCAGGTCTCCCTCTAAAACAATGTCTTTTGATCAGCCTTGAAAGCTTCTGGAGAGGCAGACAGCCCACCAGGATACTGGGGCTGAACATGAAAACTGACTTTTGGGACCAAGGAAAGTGATTTTACTGCTTTCACATTACCCAGAGTATCTTCTGGGATAAAAGCAAGGCTCCCACTGTAACCTCTGAGACAGACTGAACACAAACCCTCAGTCCTGACAGGCACTAACTGGCATGTGGCTGAAATAACCTGCAATTGCTGCACATATAAATGCACTTTTGTTGGGCCATTGAGTATTGTTGGGATCTGAGTCCAGGTATTTTTGTTTCTTTGTATTCCTGAGTGCAGTTTCAGGGCAGTTTTAAGAGAAATGAAAAGTAAACAATTCTTTACATGGCCAAGTCCTACAAACTATGGAACATTTCACATTACTTCAGTTGTCTTATATGGAGAGAGCAAGGACACAGAGCAGGTACTAATGTGCAATGAAGGATCCTTGGACTTTATCCTCAGGAGATGAGGACTACAATAGCACCACTGACTCCACTGGAGAAAGCCGAAATTAAGACTGAAATACTAATGACAAAAGGAAGACAATGCAACTTCTGCATCCACATTTAACTGTGTTGAATTTTCCATCACTGCCTTCTTCACAGGGCCAGTGTCTGCATTCCCACAGCAAGGTACAAGCCAAGGTTTTCATGCTCAGCTCCTTGTTTCATGAAACCTGCTGGAATATGACATATTTAAGTTTTCAGCTTCCCTGGGAGATTGGCTGGAATTGGCCGAGGGGTTCAAACACTGCCAGGCTCCACTCTTGTGCAGACACAGTGTGACCCAAGGGACTCTCTCCTCAGAAACCAGGTTAAAACCATGCTATTGATTAGGATTCCCCTTCTGCCCTCCTTACATTGCAGCCAAGACTTTCCTTAAAGACAGTATCTCTACCCTGGAGCCCAGGGAGAGAAAGAGAGCCTGTCCAAGGAGTATTGGCTAAACTTCTTCTTTATCATGGACTGACAATAGCAAAAAGAACTTCGAGGAAAGAAGATGCTGCTGCTTCTTCAAGAAAAAGAAAAATCCCCACCAAAACCCTTGACCCAAAGCTTTTCTTTGATGCCAGAGAACCTGGAACTTGGGAGCAATGTGGTAAGAGTCTATTAGCCTAGATGAAACTTTAGCTGTTATCCTAAGCACTCTAGACAGAATTTTAAATAAGGTGTTGCTTTATGTGCATTTTAATGGCTGCAATATACCAGTGATAGATTAATTTTTCAGAATAAAGAGATTTATCTAGGCCCTCACTTTCTGAGCTGCTGAATGATGGATGTGGAGGCACTGATGCACTGCTGCATGAGCACCACAGCCAGGGAAAGGGGTTAACTCCACATCACGTTACACCAAGTGCCTGGAATTTGCAGGGTCAGATGGTGAGGATTAAGTTGATAGGTTCAAACTCGACCACTGCACCTTGAACAGCCTTGGCCTACTCATTTGACCTATTGTGCCCTGTGGCTTTTGCAGAAGAACACTACTAGACCCCTTTGAGAATATTTTGAATTTCTCTGTCCTGGCTGCCTTCATGGAGGGGCAGCTTAGGATGGGGCTGTGGGGTGAGTCCTGCCATTCATGACACAAAGAAGGGGAAAAATGCATTTCTAGGCACAGCTCCTCAGCACTGAAACTCCTCCACGAGTTTCCCTCACCCCTGTGACCTGGGATGCAATGACTGAAGTGATGCATGGAACCCCAGAGGGAGGAAGTTTTCATTAGCCCTGCAACCTCCAGGGAATCTGCTCATAATGCCATGGCACCCCCAGCCTGGGGGATCACACAAACACTGCCCTGAAAGCATCTGCAGAGTATGAGCAATGTGTTTAGGTGCTCACAGCCAAGCCTGGACTGGATTGTGCTGCTGAAGCAGGGCTCTGGTGTGAGTGCTCAGCACCCTGCAGCAGCAAAGTGAGGGTGGGTGAGGAGGAGGAAGGCCTTCTCCCTGTCCTGGAAAACTCCTGAACCTTTTCCAGATGGAGGAAATGAGGAATGAAATAGCAGCACAGCCACATTTGGGTGTGGTTAGCAAAAGTCACCAATTCCTCCTAACCAGGTTTAGGAAGAGAAAAGCAGGGCAGCAGCACTGCCTTTTGAGTGGGGCCAGCACAGAAGTTCTCAGTGCTGACAGGTCCAAAAGCACCGAGTGAATTTCAACGAGAAGAGCAAACAGGACTTCTCCAGGAGATGTGACTGGCCTGAGTGGCTTTGGTAGTAAATACACCAGCACCAGATGATCTGATGATGGCTGCACATTTCAGGAAGGCAGTGGCCAGGAAGAGCCCAGCTCCAGTGACAGACACACCGTTTATGAAAGCCACCACGGTTCAGCAGATGGGCTCATTTTTAATACCCTCCTGCCATCCCATAAAATTATTTCTGGTTTCCTGATGGAAGGCTTCCTGAATGCTCTGATCAATGCCTTTGGGGGGATTACCAGGACCTGTGTGCTTGGCAACCCCTGGAGAGCACATCCCCTTGACACTTTTTTAAGTTCAGGCTAGACCGCTACACTGAACTCCCCAAATCAATTTTCCATTTGTCCTCCCTTCCCCTTAATAACACCCTCCGTACACTGTGCACATTTAATTTACTCCAGCAATTTCCCGTCCCACTTTCACATTTTTGACCATAAAAACCTGGGAAAAAGATAACTTATACTGACAACTCTGTCAGGGCATCATTTCTCTTAATGCATCACATTAGAGTCTTATTGAAGCATGAACAATGTGAAGCCTGGGCTCACCGTTGTCAGCCGCCAAGAATGTGGCCTCGTAGACATTATTCTTAATGTAGTCTGACTCTCGATCAAGGACAGCAGCAGTAGTGATCTGACCATTTGTGGCATTAATGTTCAGCCAGTTTGCAGGATCTGACAGCTTAGAGTATCTACAGAGAAAGGAAATAAATACATGGCATTCTTTTCACTGACATATCCTTAATATTGCTTGAAATACGTTTTTTTCTGGACTCCTGACCTGTGATTCAAAGGACCTTTGGATAATTGGTTTTGTTGACAAACACAATGCTAATTGAGTATCCGGTTTTTGACCTTTACAATTATTCAATTTTTCAATTACTTTAGTTTTAAAGGTTCTTCTTTCCACTAAGTGCCACTTACATGCCAGTTTCCTGCTGCTAGGAGAGGACATTTCCTGAGGTCTCTGCAGCTGAGGAGAAACGGGGTCTGCAATGACTACTGCATTCATATGCCTGAATTAGAGGATGGATTCCTGCTCTCTCCTGCTCCTGACCTTGCCCTTCTGAAAATAGGTTTTTAAAGTCAAAGATATTCCTGTCTTCTGCCCACCAATAATAAATAACAGTTTGGGAATGCCACACCGTCAGAGTCACCTCCCAACTACTCAACCAACTCACACTTGTTGTCTATTCATGTCCCATGCAACCAGCTAAGAACATGGGTTTTTTTGGGCAAACTTTCCCCGTGTTCTCCAGATCAGTGTGTTCAGTTCATCTTTTTTAACTTGCTTGTTTTCTTGCTTTTCTGCGTCTCAGTTTTGTACTGTTTGAACTGAGATGGACCATAACTATCTAACTGGAAGCTAATAAATGGCCAGACTATAAATTACTGAAATAAGCAAACAGAAGCTGAGCTTATTTCATGGGTAACTCAGACCTGCTGATAGTTTTATATAATTTGTCATTAGACATGCAGGTGGGAACATTACAGGCTTCTGGTGAATATCCCTTTCCAGAATTGGGCTGTTTGAAGCAGAAACTCAAAGGGAAACTTGAGCTGCATCAATCCATGTGAAGAGGAAAGCAACACACAGCTGCACAAACACCTGCCAAAGGAAAGAATTACATTTCATGGAGCTAGACTCTCTGGGATGTTTTCATTTCAATATCACTGCTGTGAGGCTTCTGCCCTTTCTCTGCTAAATGACCAGGGATCCAGTTTCAAAGCAGGCTTTGTGAATGTGTCTGTGGCTAATGAGGATAACCTGAGGTGTGACACTGGCCATGCCAAGCTGTGCATTACTGAAGATGCTCCTGCTTCCTCATATTCTATTTGTAAAAACTCTATTTCATCAAAGACTATTTAGAGACTGAAATTTGTATGCAAGGCTCTAGCAGCTGGATCAGCTCTGCAAAGTACTTATCATGGATCTGTAGGCTTAGCCTTTTGGCTATCTTTTTTTTCTAACTCACCAATGCCAACTGTGAAGTAAAAAATAAATTATCTTTTTTTACATCTCACAAAGACAGGACCCCAGAAACACCCCATTGCTTCTTGCAAAGCCTGGGCATTGGCTGTCGTGATGCAAAGGGAGAGAAATCGTACTGGGGTTTGGAAATGAAGTGCTGGTGGAGGCACAAAATGTGTGTCCTGGAAGCCCTAGAAAGAAACAAGTAACTGGCTGTTACTCACAGGAAGCCTTACAAGACCCTACACATGCCCTGTGCAATGACAGGAACAGCAGGTGCTTGTTTGGATTACAGATCACCCCCCTCCAGGTTAGAGGGAGTACTCAATCACAAATGAATTGTTCTCTCCTCTGAAAACCAGCCTTGGTACAGACATCAGGGAAATAAAGACCCTTCAAAGGCCAATATTTCAAAAAGAACATAAGAAAAATGGGCTTGTTAGTTAGGATGGTCTCTTTCCTCCAAAGACACAATGCCTGTCTAAAGACAACAAGATAAGGCAGTGAATAAACTATCATTTTCTAGACCCGACAGCTCTGTGCCAGGTGAAATATTTCAAACTCTTCCTGACACAAAATGTCACAACTGATGCAAGTTTAAGTGGCCTCAGTCGTGGTCACGTCGTATACTCAGGTTTTGCCAAAAATACCACAGCCCTTACAGACTCGGAGCAAAAAAGAAAACAGTTTCTGTGGATGTAAAAGTATCCAAGAGCAGGAAATGCATTTCCTGTCTGCACAGTCGGAGCTGAAATAGTTGTGAAAGTGTCACAAGGACTCATTTTCACCTACACTTTTCTGCCAATTATTTCCTGGTGAGAAGGTGTGTGAGCCAGGCTCCTGGACTGTGGATTCAGTCCCTGGTCTGCCCAGGTGGGACAAAACAGAGCGAGTGACACCCTCCTGGTCACAGCAGGAATTAAAAGTGGTCTTAAGCTGCTTGGATAGAAATCTGACTTTTACAAGGTTAAAATTTTGTCAGCTGAATCCCATTCACAGGGAAAGCAGCTAAGGAGGAGGTTGTGTTTGGCAGGTGCTCTGAAGAGAAAGGGAAGGTTGGAATAAATTGCACCTACAGGGAGCAGGCAAGGGGAGCACTGGTGAGATACAGACCAAGTGCCAATGGCCTGTGAATGGTGTTTGACTGCTCAGGCAACACTGAACAATTTGACACTTTCAAAGCCTGCCCAGCAGCTGTTTGCAACCTCACCAGCCTTGCTCTGAACTAGCCAACAGCTTCTCTTGCACTCTGCTTTTAAGCAAGGTTGAACCTAAATCCTCTGGAAGAAACACAAGGCTTGATTAAAAAACCCAGCCATTCCCTTTGAAAACCCAGACCTAGCCCTTTATGTGCCTCAGTTTCCCCCCATAAAACAGAAATAGAAAGGTGCCTTTTTCTAAACCTCTGTGTTTATCAAGTGCATGAACCACACAGGTCAGAGCACGCTGGGTGAGGCAGAGCAAAGACTGGGTACAAAGCAGCCCTGACCTCGGTAACAATGCAGAAATCTGCCTCATTTGAAGGAGTGATCTGCCCCACTGCAAGCCACTAACACAGAACCCAACCCTGCTCTCCTTGACCCAGCTGCTCAGAGCCTGCCTTACCTGGAGCAGGGGGATTGTGAGTTTACAGGCTTGCAGGACACCGTGCGAACACTCGACTGCAGATGCCACTCCCTGCCAAGATTTCACTCACATCCCACCTGAGCCAGCTTGGAAACCAGCTTTCAGCTGCTTGGCTGCCCAGACGGGTGCAGCTGAGCCCCCCAGGTGCAGGGGAGCCCCTGGGCCGCCTGGTGTCCCACCTTACTGCCTGCTGCATGAAGCGATCGGGATCCACCGCCGAGAACGTCGTCAGCACCGTCCCCGTGGGCACCCCTTCCTCCAGCCTGATCAGCTTGTGGTTGGTTGGGAAATACGGGGCCTCGTTGACGTCTGTGACTGAAATGGTGACTCCTGCTGTCGACTGGAAGGACATCTGGATGCCACTGGCCAGGGGAGCTTGGTTTGAGACCATCACCGTCAGCATGAAAGCTCTGTTCATCTCGTAATCGACTGCCTAAAACAAACAAACAAGCAAGTCTAGAGCCAAGCAGAGAATATATTCCACCTCCTGGCTGGAAGCTGCAAGATTAGAAGGCAGATAATATCAAAGTCATTGCCTCGTCTTGTTTCGTCCTGAGCTCGGTTCTTTTGAAGGTGTAAATCCAGAGCAACTTCAATCCAGTGGAGGATTTGGCCTTCCAGCTTTTGGAGAGTCAAATAGTTAAAAAAATTCCACAAAGGAAAAACTGCAAACAGCAGGGAGCATTTGCCCCGTGTTTTGTTCCACTGCTAAGTGGTTTCCAAAAGACAAGCCTGCCTGTGAGAGCTGAGCATCAAATGAGCAAACCCACCCAGGGCTGCTCTAATGCAACAGGTGGAGCCTGTTCAGAGGGCTGTGACGGGCTCTTAGCACTGCTATTAGCACTGAAACTGCTGACTGTGGAACCACGACAGTCTCTGTGGACTCCTGAGCCTGAAAGGCTCTTTATTTTCCCTCTTTAATGAGTTTATAAGCAAAGGTGGAGCTGCCAGAACAATCCCAGGTCAGGTTAAGCAGGTGGTCCTTCCAGTGGGACCTCTCATCCTCCTGCAAGGCACCTCGAGGTCTCTGGAGGTTGCCCACAGCTCTTACAGCTGGGTTTTGCTGCTGGGAGGCCACAGATCTCTTCTCAACACACACATGAACACAATGTGTCTGTCCCAGGAGCCAGACAGAATGAAAAGCCTTTGCTGGCACGACTGACTGAGCCCAGTATAATAATAATTTCTAAACCATCCCACTAATTATTATGAGGGAAGTTGCTAATCATCTGCCAGGGAGGCTTGAGTTATGCAGGATCACACCTCTGCTTGTTAAAAACTGCTTTGCCGTGATTTATAAATTTAGAAGCATATCCATCCTCCTTAATACCTTCTGCAGCGCTGAGTCTGCAAAGCACTCACTCAGGGTGTAAAATGCCACAGCTACACCGACTTGGGCAGGGATTTACAGCAGCAAGAGCTGCCTGCCATGTCCTGTTTAAAACCCAGTATTGTCAGGAGGGAAATCAAATCATAGGAGGCTACACGAGAGAAACAAATTTCAGGGGCAAAAGGTAAAACAGCGGAATCTTTACTCGATTGAAGTGCAAATGTTCCCAATGCTAAATGGCTTCCTGACAGGCAGGGCCAACATTTAATAAATAAAAGGAAGCATAAAGATTCCCAGTACACCCACCCGTGCTGACTCACGGACTGGAGCTGCATTCAAAACTGATGCATGGTAAAAGTTCCCATTTAAACACTATTCAAGGCCCTGAAACAAACAATTTGACTAATGCATTTCCTCAATTTCTTTTCACACCCCCTCTGATTTATATTCCCCCAATTTTCTTTCTTTTTTTTTTTCCTTTTTTTCATGCTGCTCTGTTTGCTAGGCTGTCCACAGTCACTCTGCAACTCCCTCCCCAAAGGAGCTCAGAGGCAGCTGGGGGCTGAGCATTCCATGGGGCATGATGTGGGAAACTCCTGCTGCTGCTGATGCTCAGGACACACTGACCACACACAACTCTGCCAGGATGTGGCCTGATTCAAAGTAGTGGGGATTTTTTCCCCCACAAAATGTAGGGCTGTTCTTTCAGCTTGTTCCTCTTTGTTCTGGTAGGAACAAAACCAGGGCTGCAGAAAAATCGTGCAAGGAGCGGAGCTGGACCAGGGTCAGCCACCCCAAAGGCTGTCCAGAGGCATCAGTGTCACCAAATAGTGTCCATCCCACTCCAGTCTGCAAGACAGAGCTGATCTGCTCATCTCTGCTGTGTCCACTGAGTCCTATCTCACAGTTTTGTTTAAAAAAAAAGGTAAAATCAAGAGTCTGTGCTGTCCTGGCAGCTGGGGCTATTGAACCCCATGGGACAGCAGCCCCTTGCAGCCCTAGGGTAGAACTTCTTTCACACCTTAACAGCAATTTATACCAGAACTGTTCATACCTGTGCTCCCTAAAACTGCCTCCCTCTGAGGACAATGGTGCACAGAGCACTCTGTGTTTCTCACACCACACTCACCCCTTCCACCTCCATGCATCTCACTGAAAATGCTGTATATTGGTCATTTGATGTGGTTTTAGGGACATAGGTGGACTTGGCATTGCTAGGTTAACAGCTGGACTTGATGATCCTAGAAGTATTTTCTAACCAAAACGATTCTTTGATTCTATGACAGCAGGATCCTGAAGAAGCACACAGAGCCACTACACGTGGGGCAAAGACATGTGGGACTCTTGCCTACTTTTCACTTTCATGTCCAAGAAATACTTGCCATGAAATTAAAAAGCAGCACTTTGGCAGATACTCCTTGCTGGATGTTTGGTGTTTGATCTGGCTGTGAAATACCCCCCTGGAGATGCTGCACATCCTCCTCCTTCAGCAGCATCTCTAACCTGGGTGCAGCAGAGCGATGCTGAGGGCTTGCCACGTGTCCTCCTTCTCTCGGGGTACTTTTAACTGAAGTGAACAAATTTGCCTGGTGTTATAGTTGAGGCAAATAATAACTGAAGCTTCAGCAGCATCTCCATTACAAATTCACAGCTCTGATCCATGCAGAGTTTGTAATAACATTTTACTTAGCTGGCTGCCACAGGGCAGCCACTGCTGCTCTGGGAGATTGTCTTCAGACTCTGCAGTGTCTCATCTGAGTGGGAAGTTTCTCTCTCCCCTTGATCAAGGCTTTCTTTGAAGATTAGGGTCTTGCACAGTTATGGAAATGGTTTGGAAAGGCAAGAACAGAAAAGGGAAATGTTATACTTTTGGTGATCACACTGGAGCTACAGATGGGGTTTTGCTGAGGGCAGCTGTAAAATGGCCCCCATGGGCATAATCTGAACTCCAAAGGGAAATCTGGCTTGGAAGGATTTCTGGCCCTCCATTTCAGGCCTCTAAAATGCTGGTGGAGTGGTGGGATTCTGTACAGAGCCCCCCTCCTTGTGCTGTTGCTGTGACACCATCGCTTGCAGCAGGAGTTACGTGTGAGCAGCTTTGAAGAAAATCCAGCCATATAGGGACTGTAAATAAATGGTTCATTACTTGACTTTACTTTTTACCTGTGTTTTCAACCCACATCAGTGATCAAACCAGCAAAAGACTGCTTCAACACAGCAAAGAACAAGCTCTAACTGGCCACCCAGTCTGATGAAGAGTACATTGCCCAGATCTTTAAGCATATTCACTTATTAACAGAGAACAAAATATTTCAAAGAAGAAGGTGGAATCCTAAGAGTCTTCCCTTCTTCGCCATGAAAATTTAATCACAAGCAATTTCACTCATTCTCCTTGCTGAAAATACACCAAAAAGCCTCCCAGCCAGTTAGGGGTAGGGAGCCCTGGTGCCCAGGAGGATCAGGTGAGGTCATGTAGTGAAGACATCCAATGCAATTTCAGGCTCTGAGCTCAGCTTGACGAGATGGGATTTTCATGTGGTTCTCTGCTTTGTGATCACTGTGGGTTACACAGCAGTGGAAAATCAACACCAGCATCAATGGTGTCTTGACAAATCTGCCCTGCTTTTTGCCTGAAGTTGTGAATAAGGGATGGTTCATTATGCACAAGTCCTTGTGCAGCAGTGTTTATCATGCAAATCCCTTGTTGTTCACTTTGATGTGCCTTTAAACTACAGTCCTGACACTTTGCAAGATTAAAAATAAAGGGTCCTCCCCTACTTGCAGTGAAAATGTTGGCATTTTGATTCCAGACTGGCTGCTGATGTCAGTGGAAGTTAGATTTTTGCACTTTTCTTCATTGAATATTTTCTGTCTAAGCAGAAAATCTGGATGTGTAAATTACACACATATATGCAACCATATACAAGTGTCTAAGCTTGAAGAGGTTTCACAATGTTGCACCAGGTAAGGCTGTCAACCATCATCACAGAGCAATAAAAAGTGACAAATAAGAGGACCCTGCTGAAATACCATCTGGCAGGTAGGATGATGTGTCCCTTGAAGTTTCAGCAGAGCAGCATCTGCAGACACACACACATATCCCCAGGTCAGGGAACAGGACAGGCTCACACGTTCCTGCCAGAGTGACCTCACTGCCATTTCACTGATGTCATTCTTCCTAAGACACAAACTGTGCCCATTAGGAATGACTGCAACTTGTTTAGCTAATAAAGGAAACAGGGCTCAACACAGAGCTATTCTGGGATCATGCTGCTCTTTAAACTTAGTATATCTACTCATGTTGTCGATTAAAACTTTGTATAAGGAAGGCCAGACTCATCAGAAGGTGCTGGCTTTATCCACCACTTGCACTGGCTTTATCCTTCCCACTTGCATGGTGTGTGCTGTGCAGCTCCTGCACATCTCCACAGCCTATGTGTGATGTCTTTGCTGGTTTTGTAGTCAGAGGGAGCATCTACAGGGATCCTGTCTGGGAAGAATTTCAGTGAATGCTGAAGAGATCCAGTGATGTCCTGGCTGTGTGTAATGACTGCAGAAACACTCACTGGCCTCAAAACTGAAAGAGAAGCGAATGCTCCAATGAAGATAAGAGTCATGTTCTTTGGAGGCAAGGAAAGAAACACAGTTTGGCACTTGCTGCAGGTATCTTGTGGCTTCCAGCTCTACCAGCACATGGAGGGAAGAAGGGATGGTGGATATTTCTGGTCTGATTTCTTGGGAGTCTTTAGACAAGAGCCTCTGCTGATCCATCCTGGGGGGGTGGCTTTGAGTGGAGCTGCTCTGAACTGAGGATCTGCCTCACACTGTGTGTTTAGTACCAGGAAAAGGAAAATTGGACAGTTTTTCCAACAGGTTTACTGCCAAACAACTCAGTCAAAGGGAAGATCTCCTTCCCTTCTGTTACCAGAAAATTCACTCCTCCTGAGACATGCCCTGCTTTCCCAGAGGATTACTTGACTGACCCAGGCAGTGAAACACTGCCCTTGATTCACAGCAAACAGGGGCTTTTCTGGCTCAAGAAGTGCAGGGCTGCCTAGCCCAGGCCCATTCCCTCTTACAGAGCTCAAAGAACCAAGGAGGAGCAGGAGGTGGAGGTCAGGCTCCAGTGCTGGGAATCCCTTCAGCATTTGAGGCTTTTTGAAAACTCCTGGTGGGCTGGGCTGAGCTGGGAAACAGCAGCTCCAAGCACTGGTATTTCCAGACAGAGAAGGACTGGAACGGCTGCAGGCTCCTGGCAATCCCTGCAGCTGCCAGGGTGACAAACAGGCTGTGCTTTGGGTTGTCCTTACCTTGACCACGGTGACCATGCCCTCGTTGGTGACGGGGTCAGTGCGGATGGTGAAGTGGCCCGAGGGGTCCCCGCTGATGATGCGGTAGATGGCGTTCCAGTTGGGAGAGTGGGGCTGGTCCCGGTCCATCACCGTCAGGTTTGCCACCACAACCTCCACTCTGTTCTCAGGCACTTCCCCTGAGTACTGCAAAGCAAAGACAGGGGTGGGCGTGGTGGCCATGGTCATTCTGTCCATCCTCACACGTCCCTCCCCTCTCCCCTCCATCACCATGCCCACTGGGAAGCCTCCATGAAGAGAGCCTTGGAGTTATTTGTAATGAGCAACACACTTCCTTCTCAATTCTGCTTTTCCTATTTTTTTCCTTTCAGTATTTCCCCAAAGCCCAGCTTCACCTTTCAGCCCAAAGGAGAACAAGCCCACTATCACACAGCCACAAGATTCAGCAAATGCTCCAAGGAATCCAACAAAAAACATTCCTGATATTCTTGCTTAGTTACAGCAACCAGAGAGTTAACTGTCAACAGTAGGGGAAAACGGCAGACTGAAATGTCTAAATTTTTTAGGATGACTATCTCAGTTTATCCCAAGATATTTTACTCACTCAGATTTCAGTGATGGCATTTTATTGCTTCTTCAGCGATTTTACTTCATTTTATTTCTTTCTTGCCCATGATTTGATTTTATTTCATTATTTGAAGTGTTTCTTGTGATTTTGCCACAGCCTTTCCTGGTGCTTAATTCTCCCATTTAGCACTGATTTCCATGGAGCATGTCCTGTTCAGGCACATCCTGACACATTAACTGCATTCTTTCCTGCTTCCCAGTCCCTGATTTATCACATGGCTGATCAGGGATCCTGGCCTGTGAATACTTCCAGTGTTTGGGTCTCAAAAGCTGCCAGTAAGACACGTTCCCAAATTTTCAACTGTCCTCATGTCTCAGCACTGCCTATTAGCAGCACTTGCAAATCAACCCTCTGATTGACATATGGCAAATTAAACACTGGGGAAACGCCGGGAGCGGCTGGCTCCGAGTCTGCTACTGAAATTCTGGCCCCAAACTGCAGGAGCAGAGCACTTCTAAAATCTGGCCTTTGGTGTGCACAAATGCCAGGTTGTGTAAATGATAATAAATCATTCCTTTGTTAGCACAAGAGTCTGTTTCCCCTCCTAACCCATCCCCATCCTTTGGCATCTCTCTGGTACGGATGTTTGTATTTGGTATATATTATTTCACTGCTGACAGCAAAAATATTCAATCTGCCTTATGCTACTGTAAATTTAAATTTGCCCTTTAGTGGTATCCTGAATGGCATCTTGCCCTCTTTTCTGCTATGCACCTGTCCTAAACAAGTTTTCATTAGTGAATGCAGATGGCATCTCTTTCCAGCCATGCCGAGTGGTGGCGAAGAACAGTGGGAAACTGCAGGGTAATTCTTATTCCACTACATGCTACAGCTCTTCTTTTCTCTTTATTTCCCCTGATTTCACTTGTTCTTTACCCATTCTCTTGCCCAATTTGGAGTCTCTGCGGCACACAGCTTAAGCAAGGGAAATACATGGAAATTTATCAAAAGCCTCTTGAAAAATCCATTAGATTATGTCGTATGTACACTCTGCTATCAACCTTGTCTGAACTGAAGCAGATTAGTTAAACAGGATCATCTCTTCCTAAATCCACACTAGTTATTGCCCATTACATTAAATTAATGTTGTATGGCACAGCAGCAGTGACAAACTGACGACCCCCCCCCCCCCAATCTTTTTCAGGCTGCACTGCTGACAGCAAGGTATCATCCTGTAATTCCAAAGGAGTTAAACCATCTCAAATCTTCAACCCAGGACCACAGATTTTGTCTGTCACTCCTAGGGCTATGCCCAGCAGAATCAAACAGTATTAAGTCATCAAGAACAAACCATCAGCTGTATTTAACCCATTTGAGAGGACCAGTCCTATACGACCCCAGCACACCTTCAGTAGGTCACAACCCAGGAGCTGCCAGTGAGTTTGGGTTACTTGGAAAAGTCCCACACAATAGATTTTCCAGCAGCTCCTCTAGCAGCCATCACAACATCTGTTTTCAGCTCACAGTGATACAGCTTACACATTTTAAAACATGAGGTTGTATTAAAAATTATAAATACACAAACACATGCCAATATAAAGCCTGGAGGAAGATCACAGCAGCCTATAAAGCTTTTCCACTGGGGTGAACACCACAATGCTCAGCACATCCTGGGCAATCCAGGAGTCCATCCACATGTTGATGACCTCTGTTAGGAAATTATCAGTCCTAAGCAGCACTGAGAGTGGATATTTCTTACTGTGCTTATAAAGCAAAGTATTATTCTGATGAGAACAGAGCACCTTCACTGGAATCAAAGGAGTCATCCAAAGCTATTCAGGGTAAAAAGCAAATCTTGGAGAGATGTGCCATGAAGAAAAGAGTAATTTTCATCAGCTACAGATCAGCAGCTACTGGGAATTCAAACTGGAGTCTGCCTTTCCTCCCTCTCACACTCCTCCACTATCATTATTATAGGTAAATGCTGTAATGTGTATTGTCCACAATTGTCTTTACCTTTAATAAAATTAAGTAATGACATTAAATTACACCTGCTAAAGGAAGGATGGCAGCTCAAAGCTACCCACACTTCTTTAATGTCATTCCCTCCCTACCCTGGAGTAATCCAGGATAATGAACATCTTTCACTATGCTGCTTTCCAGCGTTCCCTCTGCTCTAAGTTCTCTTTCATAAGATTACAATTGATTTTCAAATAAAGAGAAGCATATCTATTCAAACAAGGTAAAACAATGGGCAACGGAGGAGCTGCTGGAGTAAACACAAGATTGATAAAGCAGTGCTTGACCTATACCTGTAGCATTTACTCATATTCCCCTGTATTTCATTTAGCTTCACTTTCAGTTGTTGCATTTGAAGTCCTTAATTTCCAGAAAATTTTTAGAAGACCATTCACAAGGATTTCTATGGCTGATTGTTACACACTTCCCTTCTCAGATAAGGATTCCTTCTGAAAATGGCATGGTCTTAAATCCTTACATTCTGTGGAGTTTTTTTTTCTTCCTCCCTCTATAAAGGCCTGTGCTGGCAAAACTCCTTCTCCATCATGCCTTGCTGAAAAGGAAATAATTAATTCTGATTTTTTCGGTTGGTACTAAAATCAGTTAATCCCAGAATTTGTCTCTCATGTCATTTGGACCTGAGAGCACATAAACGTGCAGACAAATATCATTCTGAAGGAGAAAGGGATTGATATGGGGGACAAATGATGAATTCACACCATGACTTGACTTTGTGCAATAAATCTGGAGTCTGGGCAGTGAAGTCATGCACAGCCGAGTAAAACCAATTAGCTACTGCAGCCACTCCTAGGGAGGTGTGGGATTGAGACAGATGAACACAAAGATAATTATTCAGGCTTCCTTCTAGAGGGAATTCCTTTTCTTTTTTTTCCAATATTCTTACTTTTTTCCCTATTTGGTTTTGCTAAAAAGCTGTGAAGGCAAAGGCTTGTCCACATGAATGTCTGCAGGGAAGATCTTTCTGTTTTCTCCAAGATTTGCTAATGATGTCACAACATTTGTTCCAGGCAGCAGTGGGATGTGAAGGCTGAATTGCCGGGACAAATAATGTTTCATGACCTATAGCTATGGATGAACAGAAAAGTAAGGGCATCTCAGTCCTCTTATTAGACCCTGAGCCCCTCCCCTGACAGCTATGACTGCTGCAGAGTGCTGAATCTTCTCTCTAGGTGCCTCAGGCTGGGAGAAACTGAAATGAGGGTGAGTGTGTGTGGTGGTGGGGTGTCCCATCCATCCCCAGTTCCTGCTGCCAGCCTGCCCCACTGGGCTCTGGAGACAAGGTGCTGTGCAGCCAGGGAGCCCAGCACTCAGGGGGCTCCACTGGCTGAATAAAACCCACGGCTCCTCACGCTTCAGGGCATCCACTCAACCCCATGCTGGCACCCCAGGCAAGGGTTTACCTTTTCTGCTAACAAAGATGCTTGAAAAGTAGGGAAATTAATAAACAACTGCAGTCTGGTTGCAGCAATCTGTGTAAAATGGAGGGGGGGGAAGATGAAAATCTCCTAATAAATCATTAATTGTGATGTGCCTGCCCAACTGCAGCAGGGAAACAAGCAAATGCCATCCTAATTGATTGCTTCTTATTCCATCTTTATAGGCCTGCATTTTTTATTGTGGTGGTTGAATAAGCCCAGAGGTGTAAAAAACCTCTAGACTGTACTCTGCATATCTGCCAACTTGATATTTAGATCAATAATGCTCTTTTTTCCCCCCACCTCTACTCCTACTACTGGTAATTTAGCTTTTCTTCCTAGCAGACTAATTGCTGTTTTCTTAAGCCTTACTATCAATTCTGTGACCTTTAATTTCCAATATCCTTTGCTGTAGGGATGGCTGTGCTGGGGCTGTGAGTTATCCCAGCCCTGGCTCTCGGCTGCTGTGACAGTCACACTGTGTGCAGAGGAGACCACCAGCTTGCTCAAATCCCCACAAAACCCCTGTAAAGTCAGCCTTATTTTGCAAGCCAGGCTTTGAGATGCTCATTTCTGATTTTATTAAACTACTCACTCTGGTGAGGTCTCGAGTGATGACCACTGATAACCTCACTCCTTTTTGAGGCTGCTCTGCTTTACACCAGCCAGCAGCCCCTCCACAAACCTCAGGGCTGTTCTTTTTTCCAGGTCCATGGCCACAAAACCCCCTCCACTGCAGCATCTCTGCCTCAGCTTCACACCCAAGTGGATTTACTCCACAGTGCACCCGTGAGTGCATTCACACCCAGCTGTCACCCAGGTTCTCCCTCTCAAAGGGGCTGCCCAGGCTGCAGGCACTGCCTGGTGGTGCTCAGGCAGCATCAGCCCTGCCCAGCCCAGTCAAGAAGTGCAGGACACTGAGCTCAGCAGCTTTGAAAAGATGCTCTGGAAGTTCTGCCTCAGTCCTCAGCAGTTTGTGCTGCTGAAGCAGCTCAGCTGCCTGCACAGGAGCCCTCTGAGCTCTGGGGATGTGTGGTGCACACAAGGCACCCACCTGCTCACAGAGTTTGTGCAGGATGTCTGAGTGATGCTCAGCGTGGTCTCCATGTGCTGGTTTCGTTTTCTTTGGGAGAGTTTGAAAAACAGCAGCAAGCGTTAAAGTTTGGCACTACAGCTGATCTCAGGCTGGAGCACAGACAACCTCTGTCGTGTTCCTGCCACCGGCTACAGCCACTGGCTTTACACTTTACTGGTGCCATTTTTATAAAATCGCAAGTAATGACTAACTCTGGATCAGTATGCAAATTTTATTCTTTGAATATGAAGACAAAGCTGGAGCAGAGGAGAATAAAGCAATACTCTCTCTTTCAGAAGCAGCAGAAGAAAACCCTCTCACTTCAGACTCCGGTGTGAGGAAGGAATGTGTAGGTTTCACCTTGGTTCAAAGACTCTTTGAGTACTTGCCAGGAGTTCAGAACACATAATAGTAAAAGGATATTAAAAAAAAAAAAAAAAGCAGTTTGCATATCTAACAAAGAGCACTAATTTTTTTTTCATTATCAGATGTTACATTCTTTTGATAGTATGAAAAGATGCTGCAGAAATGATGACACAAGACACCATTCTGCTGCAAGATAACCACTTCCAAATAAATATATCTTAAGAAATGAGGGTTGAAGTTTGCATAGAAATTTAGATATTTTATAAAAATGCATTACAACACAAAGGAGCTTTTTATAATGTTCGTATGAAAGGTTTAAAAAGAGATTAAAATTATGTCCTTGGAAGGCATATAGCCCTGTCAAGAAAAAAAATTTCTACATTAACCCCGTGTAGGAAAGTTGTACTTTATCTCTATTTCAAAGGCTATAAAGAACCACTTTAATCAACCTACTTGACTTTGGGGACTTGCACATCTCACTGAAACTCGTGAAATCTCTGGCATAGTGTGGTTTCCAGAACACAAAAGCCTTTAATCCGTAAACCGACACTCTTGTACATTCAAATCCTGATACTATCTCCTTGTTAGGAACTAAAATTGTGAATTTATCCAAAATGGGATCTCATCTCGTCTAAATGATGTAGCCTTTGCAACAGTGACCTTTAACAATGGTTATACCCAACAATGAAAGATTTTATGTCAGAAGCCAGTGGAAACAATATACATTAAAATTCTGATCTGATAGCACAGCCCTTTATTTTTCAGTTTTAGACAAGGATCCTTTGAACATTTCATTTGCTCTCTTGTCTAACATACCTTTGTTTCTTGCCCACAGAATGAACAGCAGGAAAAGGTGGCTGATACTTTTCTGCAGACTATTTGATTGTCAGGTGTAATTAGTAATGCTCTCTTTAAAATAGAGACAAAGATTTTAAAACAGCTGGAACTGCCTACAAAGCCTCATTCTTAAAAAGACTCCCTTATATACATACATTTATATAACAGAACATTTTTGCACGGATACATTATGGCTTTACAGTGCTTGACAGCCCTATGCTTCCCTTCAGCTGCAGAACCAAAGGCTGAAGTGACTTGTCTGTCTCCTGAGGCAGCTCCAGAACGGGCTGGAGCCGTGCCCTGTGCTGGGGCAGAATCCTGAGAACATCATTAATTCATGTGCTACTTGATAAATCCATTAGGTCAGCCTGGATTAGCCTATTGATCTCCCCAGTGCATTGTCACAGAGCCCTGTGATCCACACTGAGCTGCTGGGGTGGAAGAGCCCCAGGAAGGCTGGCAGGGAACTGGGATGAGCTGGATCCCAGGCTCTGAGCTCCACTGGGGAGCCCAAACAGGTTTGTATGGGCTGGGGAGAAACAGGCACAATTAACTTGTTCTGCTTCCCAGCTGGGAATCAAATCTGCCACCAGCTCAAATCAAACCACCGTGGGTTTGGATACCCTGACCTGGAACTGCCAAAGCAGAGTCCCCTGCATCCCCCACCATGGCATGAGGGGCTTTTACTCCCCAAAATAACCAGCTCCCTAAAAAGAGGATGCAATCAATTCATTTGTTGGCACATCAGGCCTCACATTTCCTTCTCCTGCAAACTGCAAAGCAGCAAATAACCACGCTGCTTTGAGCAACACTCTGAAAACCTGATTTTCCTGATTTACATGTAAACCAGAGCAGCAAAAATTGAGTGAGAGAGCTCAGCTCCTAAGTGAGCAAAACGTACTCCACAGGTCTGGTTCTGTATCTCTTGGTGAAATGTGTCTAGAAGGAGATGTTTTAATTCAGGCACCTGTAATAAAGTTTCATAAAGAAGGGCCTTAAGTTGATAAGTCTGGTTTAGGATTTTCTTATTAACCACCGATTCCCCATAATGAGTTTTTAATTTAATTTTTTCAGATTTTAAGGCATATGAAAGCTACTCATGTGCCTCTGGGATCTCAGGATGGGTATTTGGGAAAGGAAGAATTATGAGAGCACTGAAACTGATTTTTTTACATAGGCTATAATCCCGGTATTGAGATTTTTAACAAGTTTCCTGTGCAGCACAGCTCAGCCCATCTGCACACTGACTCCTGCTCAAACTTCCTCTGCACTGCAATTGAAATCTCTGTTATTTCCAGATTAGGCTCAGAATTAGCACACAGTGGGGTTCTGGGTTTTTTTGATGAGCAGATTGGAACTCCATCACCAGGTACTGGAAGACCTCTGGTCTGGCCATAAAAAGGGTTCCTGACTGGATGGAGCAGTCTTGTAGGAAAAAGCCACTGAAGCAGGTGTTTTATTCTAAAAACGTGGTTTATTCTGTGGTTTAAAGACATGATCTTCTGCACTGGTGCCACAATGTCCTTACTGATGCTTAAAATATAATGGCAGTGTCTGCCAGCAGAGTGAGAACTTGCACTCACAGGAAATTTGTGCCAAGGCTTCTACAGGAAAGGATGGAACCCTAAAATCTCGGAATTACAGAATGGTTTGTGTTTGAAGGGACCTGTAAAGGTCACCTAGTCCAACTCCCTGCCACCTTCACCCAGGTGAGAATCTGGCATTCTAGAGAAATGCCTGCCTGTTTACAGGAACTCAGAGCACTGTGTAACACTGTGTAATTTATCAGCTTTGCTATGAATAAAAGGCTTCTTACTGAAATCTTGTTTACAACATTTCCTGTGGAATGGAGCAGAGAAATGCAGTGATAAACATGGGATATTGAGTCAAAGAAAAGATGGAGTCACTCTATACTTGTAAACTCAGGAAAGAAAAGACTATTATTTCTCCTGTTTTATTTTTTAGCAATTAAATCCTGTTATTGCACTATGCTGGATGAAAAACTCTACCACGCTCAAAAAAACTTGGTGAAACCTTTCAACCATTCTCTGATTTTAACTGGCTGTTCTCTGTGTTGTGACCCTTTCTTCTACAACTGGGAAGCTTTAAGACATCCTGGACAGTTAGAAAGATTTGATAAGAGAAAACTCACAGCACTCCCAAATCCTTTGCTAAATCTCCCTTTTTTCCCCCCTACAGCATGTCACTAAAGATTTCCTAAGTGAAATGTACTTAATGAAATTCCAGATATATATCCTCTTAAAATGACAGCCCTCAGAAGCAACTGTTTTAAAAGCAAGAGAATATTGAAGAATTAAAAACCTGTCTACCCAAGGAAGTTAGCCAACCTCAGGAGGGGATTTATTTCAGTGCCTTCCAATAATGGAGTTAAAGAATGTATTTAAATTTCTCAGCCTCACACCAGCACTTGAGATGCTGTGGACTTTTAAGATAATGAAATAATCCAGCACAAATGGGTGTTTGCCTGGGCTATCTGGCAGACATGGACCAGCCAGGGCTGTGTGGACATCCAGTCTAATCATGATGGTGTGTCTACATTCAGACAACTGAAAGAGGCTCTCCAAGGCCAGGTCTGGGCTGAGGAGGAGAAATAGGATATTTCATATACAACCAAAAGCAGAAAGAGGCACAAACTCTACAAGAAACCATTCAAATTTGAGGGAAATGCAACAGGTAGAAAAATGTCAGACAAGAAACGTGGGTAGATATGTGATACAGGAACATCAGTGTCTGGCATCTCCTTGGAATTCCAGCCTGACTGACACACCAGAGCTGATGGGAACAGAGTCTGATCCACACACACAGCCCAGGGTGATTTCCATGGCAGCACAGCAGAGTCACAAGGGCATTTCCCTGTGACATTTCCTCGGACTGCAGAGATTGTGTCAGTGACTGCAGTCTGTCAGTGACACTGTCCCTGTCACACCTCACTGCACACAGGTAGCTCACACCTGCCTGGAACCTCCTTCTCCCTGAAAATCCCATGGAAAGCATGGGCTGGGGATGTGTCTGTGGCTTCTCCCTCTAGATCCTGCACAGAGTGGACAGGGGAGGAGAGGCAGGAGAGAAATCCCTGCTAAAGGAGACACGGAACCAGGAGCCAGCTGTGCCAGATGCTGCAGATGAGAGGATGGGGGATGGTGAGCAATGGCTGCTGGGCACTGTCGTGGGCCAGGGGTCGTCTGTGCTTTGATAATATTTCATGGTATTTAACATGAATTAAAATTTAAAATGATATTATTATTAATAACAACTATAATATTAACCCAGCTGCACAAACCTGCAAACCAGCAGGTCAGAAATCCAAATGTCAAACCAACTGATGTGTCACATGCAGGCACTGTTTCATTATCCCCACGGGGCTGGGATGGATGTGCCACTCTGCCCATGGGTGACAAGCTGGAAGCTCTGCAGGGACAGAGGGAGGGCAGCTCTGGAGGGGCTGCTGCTGGCTGTTCCAAGTGGAAGCCATGCAGGGAGCACATGGAATAATCTGTGCTGCTCCTGCTGCCTCTGCCTCCCGTGTGGTGCTGCAGCTCCAGCTGACTGAGATTACACTCACCAGCATGGAGAGGAGGTTGTATTATTCTTGATTTTACACCAAGTACTACATGTGTCCAATCTGAGAGAGACCAAAAGAGTGGTTTTTTTATATCCCCCCCACACTTTCTTTTTTCATGACAGAAAATTGAAATTTTTAATGAAACTATCGTTACTTTTTTTTTTTTTAATCACTGGTCTTTGGCAATTCTAAACTCTGAGGTCTGAAAAATTCATTACCACTAACTTCCATCAAGGGTGTTCCTGAAACCAAAATTACTTAATCAACTCAATTTAGCTTCTTGTGTAGACCTAATTCAGAAAAACTTTATCTTCTTGAATTGTTATTGCAATTAATTCCCCCCCCCCGTTTTTTTCTTCCGCAGCAGACGACATTTCAGTAATTAGATATTCTATAAAAATGAGTTATTCATTCAGAATAGCTTCACTTTTATATTTGATTAATCATATTACCACTGAGGTCTGGGTTTTGTCTCCAAGGAAAGTTTAATGACCTCATTTTAATCCTTCTTTTAACCACCAAGCAGGTATCAATGAGGAGAAATAAAATTATCTCCTTTTTTCTTTTTCTCTGCTTTATTTCACAATCTTGAGATTACATTTGATGCTTTTTCTGTGTGACTGACCCATTTACAAGGAAGAGTCTAGCTGATTCCAATTAGGTTCAGGGCAGAATCAGGCTAAACAGAGCCTTGAACTGTGCCTTAATAACTAATGCACAGTGTAATGGAGAGGAACCAGAACTGCTTCACCACGTGGCAGCCAAGTTTAAAGCTCTGTACATGATTAATTTGGTGATAATTTGAAAATGAATGTACTGAAAGGAAATAAACAAAACAAAAGGCACTGTAAATTTAGGCTTTGATTAATGGGGTCTATTAGGAAGAGACTTCTATCAAGGAGATGACTTTTTTTTTTTTAAATCGATGCATATATACCCACACAAAGTAATGGAATAATTCATATAAACCTCAATTTATCCGTGAGTAGAGACTTGGATATGATTGATGACTGTTTGCCTGGCATCAGTATCTATCTATGCTTTGGATCCAGCTATATGCACATCTATATTTGGTATTTATACATATATATCTCTGTATTTCTATCTGTTTTGCAGTCTCCAAGGTATCTCATCCTTCTGTCATGTGTTACACTGGTATAAAGGCTTAACAGACATCACAGAAGAAGCTAATGCTTTTTTCATTAAGACATGAGGAATTATTATTGTTTTCTCATAAAGTGAGAAGTATCTTTCATTTTGGATGAAAGAGGTGATAAAATAAAGAACAGAAGTTGAGCATCCACAAGAGAGTATGAAGTGTGTCTTGTGTTCCCTTGAAAGGGCCCCCAGGCACTCAGAGATGCTGTGCCTGGGAAGCCACAGTGCTCCCAGGGAATCTGCACTCAGAGCTGGGGCTCACCCCCACCCTCCACCAGAATGAAACTGTGTGGGCATCACACTTCCTCAGCTCCACGGGACAGGCTCTGCACTGAGGTGACATCCATCTCCAAAGGTCACTTTGACTCCACAGGCAGATCAAGATGTAAATAATTTCCTAATCATGGTTACCCTGTGTGTCTACAGCTGCAAAGCCCTGGAATTACTGTGGTGAGCTCAGCACAAGGCTGAAGCAGGATGAGAAGAATGAATATTGTTTCTCCTTGTGCTCTCTTTGTTACTGCTACCTCCCAACCTAACATCCTTAATCTAATTCATTGTTCATGGCAAAGGTTGTCACCAGGACATGCAATGAGAGGCAGAAAGCCCATTTCAATTTATAAGCACTGGGGTCTTATTTAAGAAAACTAGACTGATTTGTGGTTTTTAAGACTTCACTGACTATATATTTAATGGAAATGCACACAGAATTAGGTAGATGCTCATATACCCAAATGCTACTGGGCATATTCGATTCACTTGAATATAATAATTTATTTCAGTTAGAGGTTGACAGCTCTATAACAGCCCAGGCTTTGCTGGGTAGTTTGGCTGAGCCTCACTTTGACTGGAAAATTGCAAGTGAACACAGTCATCTGGGAATTTCCATGAAAGCATAATTGATTTTTAACAATAAAGCCTGTCTGCAGGACTGTACAGAACTCCTGGGTTTGTCCTGAGCTGTAAAACAACCCAGTCCTGCACATTCCCCTGCCACAGCACCTGGTCCTTCCCCTTGCCAGCTCTGACCTGTGCAATCTACTTGAATTCTGCCTCATGTGACAAGTGCCAAATTTTCTAAATTATGCCACAGGCATAGTTTTGATGATTTAAAAATGCTGTATGATCTGGGCTAATCTACATTCAAATGTCACTCTAGACTTTCTGAATGGCACAGGTGTAGTGACAGGGACAGTGAGATCTGAATGAACAGCTACATATGCAGCTTTATCTGCACACTGGTAAATCATGTACACAGTGCTCAAGATTTAAGCCCTTGATATTTTCCAGGGTCTAGGAGCAGGGAGGAGGCAGATGGACACCTGCCAAGGTCCTGGGAGGTAGCAAGCTATGCACTTTCACTGTTTTTTTCCTGGATCAGCCTGCTAAGATCTCTTTTTAGAATGCCCTCAAAGGCATCCTGGTCCCATTTTTTGTATGCAGGAAATCCCAGTGACATCCCATTCCTGCTGGGTTCTCCCTCCACACTGTAAGATTAATTTGTAAAACATGAGCATGCATGTAAAATGGATTTCTCATAACACTCCCATGTTCTGAATGCTTCTGGGTACATCTGCCTATAAATGTGTTTAGGAAACCCCAAGGCAGCCTGACGTGGATGCCGATTTTGGTTTCCTACAACCATTAAATATCATTTTTCCAAGCAGACCTATTTGCATCCTTGCATCCCAGTTACTTGGAAGTCACAATCTTTCAGCCCGAAGGAAGAGCTGAGGGTTTTCCCTGCTGCTTTGCTATTTTGAAAGTCACCGTTAAAAATGGAGCTCAGCAGGATCTGACTGAGGGGGCTGGAGCACAGGCAAAGCATTCACCCCACCTGCAAAAAAGTCACATTTTTACAGTTCACATCAGCTATTTCTGTGCAGTGCTGCTCTTGCATAGGTTGATGCACAGCTATATTCTCTCCTCAAACAAACAATGAACGTGAGAACAAATGAAATCAGAACAGAGAATACAATTTTAGGTTATGCTTGTTAGCTTTGTTTCCCCAGTTTTGGCAAGTTCACAGAGCAGGAGGCTGAGTGAAAGCTACACCATGGCTGTGAAAAAGGAAATACTAATGCCTTTGTTCAAGGCACTGAAACTGGATTACTACATCCAAATTGGGTCAGAAGAATGAAAACTGAGCAGAGCAAGGAGCACAGCAGGGTTAGCAAGATAACCAGGGAAGGGAAGATGTAAAGCAGAAGGGGTTGGAGGATCTTGGCTTGTTTTGCTTCACGGAATGATGTACACTAGGAAATCACAGGGGAGAGAAAATCGGAAGGAAACATCAGAATGGGAGAAGGAAGAACTATTTCTGGTAAAGGACAATGCCAGCAGGGCAGTGATGCTCCGAGAGCATCTTCCCTCTCAAATTCCAAAGCACTCCTCAGAAGGGGCTCATTAGCAATCTCCCACACTACTCCAGGAACCAGAACACCTGCACAGACAAAGGTCAGACATTTTTGGCAGTGTGGTGCCAAAACCAAGAAGCCCTTTTAACTTGGATCTATCTCTGTGTTCTTTTGTGCAGGAAGCACCGAGCTCTCCTCTGCAGATTCCAGCACTGCCTGCTCCAGCCCAGCACGAGCCAGCTGAACTCAGCCTCACTGCAGCAGCCAGGGGTGAGCCTGGTCTGACAGCATTAATTAAATAGTTAAAAACTTGCCAGTTAAAAACTGGCAAGAACTGCTTTTCCCAATATGCTTGCAACAAGGACTTGCTCCTTCACTGATTAGCCGAGTCCATGCTGTAACCAGGTTAACCTCACCCAGTAACACATCCCTGCTGCTCCAGCACAGCCTCTCTCCATTCAGGTTACTCCACACAAAGCACAAAGCAACCTTGCTTTGGGCTCAGCCAGTCTTTGGCCAGGTGGCCTTTCCCAGGCCAGCACATGCCAGCACTGCCCTGTGAGCTGGGGAGCTCCCACCCAGCCCCAAGAGTCCAGTCCCAAACCTTTGGAGCTGTTCCTAACTGGTGTCAGTGTCAGGATTAGCCAGCGAGGCAGGGAAGGGGATGCTGTCCTAGAGCTGCCTCTTTAAAACAGACTCCAGTGGATTCAGCTTTGGAAGAGGAGATTCTCAAAGCAGTGCCAAAGGGCAGATTTTAAAGTAGCTTTAAATAAGACCTCCTAAGGCTCAGGAGCTTAAAGAACTTGAATAGCCCAGTTTCTTTTTTCCCTTTCTTTCTGCACCCCCTCCAATTTTTTTTAAACATTTTAAAATTTTTTTTTTGAGAGGTTGATTGTCAGGCAGGTTTTCCCAATAATCCACAAGCCCAAGTAATCATGAGCACTTTAGCCCTGTGAAATAATATTTTCCTTACATGGGCTACTATAAAAACAAGTTCTGCACAGTAGGCAAATTTAAAATAACTTTTAATTAACATTTCAGACACAGAAGTCTGATCATGCAAATTCATCTGCGTCTCCTCTCTGTGCCTGATTGTTCCTGATTGAATATGATAAAAATAGACTTTGTATGAGTCAAGTGCAGGCATGGATTTCTTTCACTTCTCCTCCCCTCTGATTATGCATTTTCTTAGATAAAGTGGAAATCCTTGGATGGCTATTAACAGTATCATGGGTCAGACTGGAAAGGGCATCCTGCCTGAGAGGAGTTAAAGATTTCACTGGAATTAAAGGTGCTCCTCTGTGAGCAAGAAAGATGCTTCAATCTTACATAAAAACCTCACCTGAGACTATCCAGCATTGTTCTGTCTCAGCTGACTTTTAATCTCTGAAATACCAACTCTAATTTCACTGCACTCCCTGTATCAGAGGTGAGCATCTGGCCAGAGGCTACAGATCCATATTAATATGGAAAACCCACACCTCACTTGCACACAGGAGATAAATATTTGAAGGCAGACTGAGGAATTTCCCCACGATTAAGACATGTCAGAGGACATGATCCTGTTATAAGTAACAAGGACTCTGGATAATGGAGGGCACAGTGATACCTTTATCTTACAACTGTAAGAGAGCCAGTTTTCCAGTAAAAACTCCTACAAAGTCTCTGTAATACAGTCCAGTTAAAACGTCAATATTTTACAACAGCTGTTGACTTGACAGGTGCAAAATCCACCAAAAATTCCATAGAAATGAATGAATCACACAAAACTTGGGCATGGGGGATTAAAAACCCCCAGTGTTTCAGGGGATGCTCCACTCTGGTGATGCCTCTCAGGAGACACCTCCCCACTGTTGGCTGCTCTCTGATGCTTCCCAGCACAGGCACAGGTAGCAGTGCAGATCAAGAAAACACTCACCATCACAAAACCAGAGCAGGAAAGGACCAGAGGAGGCACCTGGTCCTCGCTGAGCCTGGTGCCTTGCAGCTGGATGCAGGTAGTGCTCATGACTGCCAGGACTGGCCATGCTGATGGAGATTGGCCTTAGAGCTAACAGCAGACTTGAGCTCCAAATTGTTTCATTCAGAGACTCTCATTTCCTTCCCCCCATATAATTTCAGAACCCTTTGTTTGAGAAGGTGGGGCTCCTTCTTCCCCTGCCTTTCAGGTGGTGGCCCAAAGCATGTGAAACCCACTGACATCAGTTTTCATGGAAGCACCCAGGCATTCTGGAGTTTTATTGAGGTATCTTCATTTTGTACCTCTAAGGATCTTTGTAATTTTATTGCTCTTATACCACTTCTCATCCAGCACTACACTTTGATGCCAGCCCATCTGGTGTTTTGGATGTCCATTCACCAGCACTCCTCTGCTGGATGTGTCATTTTGGCATTCCTGTGCCTGTGCCTGAACTTCCACGTGGTCCATGCACACATCCCTGCACTGTGCCCTGACTCTCGACCATCACAGTGGATGCTTTCCTCTCTCCCATCCCGTTGTTAAATTTTACACAGTAACATTAATTCCTGCTGCTGAATACATGAGCCGTGACACCAGCGTGGTGCAGTGTCCTCCTGAGCTACATTCCCATCCAGAAACGATTAAGTCTAAAACCACCCTGGCTGAATGACAGGTAATTTAAGAGCACTATAGGGTGGGCCTTTGTATCTGTCTGGGATGAATACAGCTCCTGAGTTCCTCTCATCTGGCAGCTTGCCAAGAGCAAGCCACAGTTTCAGTTATTCAGCCTATTTTTGTTTTTACAGCAGCATCTCAATACAACTATTTAAAATAAAAATATACAATATCTCTCCAAACAGTCCACAGACTTAAAAGAGACCATGGGCTTTCTCACTCTCTGAGGAGCTATAGATTTCCTGGAAAGTGATTTTTGCTATTTTTTTTAGAGGTGTTAAAATGCAGATCAGACTATTTGAGGACAGTGAGGAGATTCAGCTCAGGCTTAAAGAAACTCATCAGCCTGATGCTGTTCTCTCTGCCAGTAAGGGAAAAAACATATTATACTTTCATACTCACATGAAATTCAGCCTGCCTATACCCAGGAGTATATCAAAGATATTTGTTTCCATAGAATCTGAAAGTATTATTGTAAAACACCCTTGGTTTTCAACTCTTTATAGAGAAGTCCCATGTGCCACTATGTAAAGCCCTTTGGCCCTTGCAAAACTCTTTCCTCGGTGATTGAAATTAGAGAAATTATGGTACACATCAACTCTGCTTAGAGGAAGAGCAGCATTTTCTAATCCATTTAACACAATTCTGTGGGTAATTCTCTTGATGGCTTTTATTCCTTCCAGGTTTAACACACACCGAGACATTAAATACTCCGAATTCACCTGAAAGAAAATTTCCATTATCCCACCTTCCATCAGCTTTGAGAAGTGCTTTGGAAAGCCATTAAAATACACCACATCTGCAGAGAATGCTGCCCTGTAGAAGGCACCAATGTGCTCGTGCAAGTGACCCTGACCCAGCTCACGGTGCTCCCCAAAACCTCACCCCCCAAGGTGCATCTGCACACAAGGACCCCACAACCTGGGTCATGTGAACATGTGCTGAAGTGACATGGCCGCTAGATGTCATTCCTTTTTCACTCAAATGGAGGGCAGAGAAGGGTTTACCTGGCAGAATGAAGCCCCACACGCACCAGGGAGCTGTGGCAGATCTACAGTGCGTGGTCCCATGGCCCCACAGACACAGACCTCCTTCCAGAGAGAATAATTCTGTCCCGGCAGGAGAAAGGACCACACAGCCCCAGACCTGTGCTGTATTTTCATGGCTCTTCCTAATTGTACCATACTGAAGGAGATCTTTAACCACAACTTTTCAACAGAGAGATTGGAGCATCCATGATGGACACAAAGCACACGGGTGCTGTTAGACCCCTGGAGCAGCACCACAACCTGAGCATTGATGTCCAGACATGCAAACATGTTGGGTGCCCATTCTGCTGTGACTCAGAAGGAATTCAGTGCCTTTCTTCTTCTTAGAATCTCAAGCTACTTTGAGCTTGAGCTCATCACAGCCCCAAGCCCAGTTCCCGATGGAGATGGGAAGGAAGGACCCAGACTCCAGAACTGACATGAATCCAGTTTGGGTCCACAGGGACATAAACTGAGCTCTGCATGACTTCCTTGGCTTCTGTGACATATCTGCAGTTTGTAAGAGTATAACTTAGGGGAAACTTTGGTCCTACGCTAATAAATATTTAGAGACCCTTTAGGATGGGAATGAAAATTCAGAATAATATAAATAATAAAAATTCCTCCAAGGATATTCGGTGACTTGAGCACAAAGAAGTTGGACCTTCAGTATTTGTAAAAATTTGATGTCCATTTAAGATACATCACTTACTGCTCCTTGTTGATCTTCATATAAATACAGACAAGGGGTACACAACATTTCTCATTTATTAACATATAGACCTCTGCATTGCTCTGTGATTTCTAAATTTACTATGCACATTTCAGATGTTCTACATGATTATGAAGGCTGGAATGAACCAGGCCACATCATTTCACTTTCCAATTCTTCATTTTTACCTTAACCAACTCTAAGAATTTGTCATTTACAATCTCTGTTGTTTACCCCTTGCGCTCCAGGAACACCTTGGAACACATGAGAACAGAACAGAAGACTGTGCTAATAAAACATAAGAAAAATCTTTACCTGATTAAAGCCAGATGTACTGAAGAATGTCTACACATTTACTGCCAGCACACACAAATACATCTGTTGGAGCTATCAGTGAAATACAAATTTTACCAGCTACCTGTATCTCTTTAGAGTACTTACAGCCCTCTTGAAATCATATCCAAGCCATAAACCCCAAATATCTCTCACTGCTCAGGATTTCACTCCTAAGTATTAATAATTCTGATATGTCTAGAGCCAATGGCTATGGAAGAGCTGCATCCTCTTTGGTGCAATCAGACACGGGCTGCTTGCCACGTTATTTCAGCTCCTTCAGTGCCTTGGCCAAATCGGTCACCAAACAGTTTTGCTGGTTCATGAATCAGTCTTTTCCTTTTTCCTTTTCCTCCCCTGAAAGTCTTTATTCCAGTTATCCATCAAAGTTCCTCCTAACCAGTTTGGAGACAGCAGGTATCAAGAGCCATGAATTAAAACCCCCGTGTCCATGCATCACCCTGCTGATGTGTGGATACTCACAGTGCTGGTGGTGAATTCAGGGGGGTTGTCATTCACATCTGTCACTGTGATGATGGCTGTGGCCGTGTTTGAGAGACCATAGTTAAGATTTCCTTCCATATCTGTTGCTTGGACAATGACTATGTACTGCTGAACTTTCTGGAAAAAAAAAAAAAAAAGAAGAAAAGGGAAAGATGAGAGACAAAAATGCACCCTGTAAAACGACTTCGTTTATTTTCCATACACAAGTGTGATCTTTAAGCAGGCTAAGATGTTAATTAGATTAAAAATGTTAGTTAAAAACATCAATGAATTTTTTTTGCAACGTTTTTAAAGTGATTTTTGCATAGGTTGGTGGACATCATCTGTCTCATGGGAAAACAGAAGTCTTATAGGCAAAATTCCCTGGTTGAAGCTGACATTTTTATTAACTTTTAAGCATTTTCTGCAACATTAGCTTCTGTCTTCTGAAAACCAGTAGAAGTTTTGTTCATGTGTTTTCACTGAAAACATTGCTAAGAACATTATACCCCCAAAATTGACATCAACATTGCCTGGCAGCCCTCCAGCTCGTTCTGCTCACACAGTTTGATGCCCAAAAAGCATTAAAATGCTCTTCGTGCTTCAATCCTTAACACAATCTTGGTAAATAAGGAGAATTTAAGTCCAGTATGGAAGAAAAAAATAATTCAATGCAATAAACAGCAGTTCAGCAGAACTAATTTAAATTCCTGAGTACCCCCTACAAAACAACTCTCAAAGGAAAAAACCTCACAGAGCCAGCCATAAAAATCACACAGTGAAGTTCTAAAGCATGCTGTAAGTCAATGCAACTGGAAAATAAACCTGAATAAAATAGGAGAGGCCATCTGATGTTGCATGTGCACATATCTTCCTGGGATCTCTTTATTTAGGAATATCTGCCTGCACCAAGAGAAGTGATCTCCTGATCTTTACAACTGGCCTCTACAATAAATTTTCATTTAGATCTGCAGAATTTACTGTTGATTACGTGTTGTGCTCACAGAGCACTTCACAGGCAGGTAGGAAAGCAGAGTTCCTCTCCTGGGAAGTGAGCAAAGGGATGCAGGAGAACCAGGGAAGGATCCAGCCCAAAGCTCAACACAATCCTGCTCCTTAGGGCTGCAGGTGGCACATCACAGAGCCCCGAGGGGGGGTAAACCAAGTGGAGGCAGAGTTTTATGCCGGAAAAGTTTTTTTGTGAAGTCAAGTGGAGGGACTTCGTTGCAAGGAAAAGACCAACTGCCCCCAGAGCACAGCTCAGGTACCCAGGGCTGCTCTTTCAGGGTGCCAATGCTACAGGGTGGGTGAAATGTCAAATGTCCTCTCAGGTTTCAAAGGGCAAGAATTAGGTCAATTAGGTCTCTTTATTCCCATATAAACATCCTTGAAGTGCTGTAATTGGCTCAGTTCTTTAATTCTTCTGAGTTGCCAGAATAAGAGATCTGCATTTTAGCTTTATCTTGATTCCAGGGCTTTTAATTGACCTGCTAAATTGACAAGACATCACACTCAGGGATCCATCAGCACCTTGCAACTGGAATATATTATGGAAATGCACTTTCATTATCTCTCCCTATCTTGTATAATAAAACATGAGGGAGAAACTATTGTTAGCCCTTGTTTTGCCTCATGCAAGAAGGTGCCGTTCATTATTCCATTTGTAAAGCACTGCACAAGGCTGAAATGTCCTCATTAGTAAATGCAATTTCTACTTCATATTTAGCTTTTCCTTCCTACTCTCTGCTACAGATGACCTGGGAGGCTGATGGAAGTATTTCCTAACAGGCCAAATATTTTGGTTTAAATAACAGAAGGTTTAAATCATAGAAGTGGGGAGGACACGTAAAAAAGTAGCAGCAATCAGATTTCACATAAATGAGAGAAACACATCTGTGTGTGTGTACTCACAGACCCCAGGTTTACAACAGAGTTGTTTTATTCAACAAAGCACCATTCATTGGGCTCTGTAGTGCTCATAAAAAAAACCCACACAAATTCAGAACACTAAATTTAAGAAGTTTAAAAGAAATATGTCGATCAGATAATATTACAAAAAAAAGAGAAAGAGAGAGAAGGAAAATGGCCACAATTTTTAATAATGTGCAAATGTCCCAGCCACCTCCCCAGAGTTGCACTGACTTCCAACAACTGAACACAAAACTTTTGTGTTTAGAGCAAAAGTGGATTCTGACATGGAGAACAGTATGTGTACAGAACTCAGATATTTGAAATCACAGAAATATCTAGGTTGGAAAAGACCTTTAAGATCAAGTCCAGCCATAAAGCCAATGCTGCCAAGTCCACCACACTGAAATAGTCTGGGATGTGATCTGCCAAACCTTCAGGCTCATGGCTGCCACCCACACCCACACCCCTCTGAAAGGCTCCAGCACTCTGGGCATACAAGGGTGCTCCTTTCAAGGGCCTAGTTCTCATTTATAACTAATTCAATCTCCAGTGAGATTGGCCCCAGCAGATAACAAATTACTGATTTTTGTTTTTCTCTAGCTAATCTTTTTGCTTTTGTGCATTAAGCTGATTTTATTGAACTATTCAATCAATTTCAATTTCAGCATGTCCTTCCAATTTGTCACATCATCTCCAGGGGCATCTCAGTTTGTTGTCCTAATAGTATTATTATTGTTTCGACTATTAAAAAAAAAAAAGGCAGCCTCATGCCCCCAAGCACAAGAGACATTTTCTCGATGGCATTTTGATCATACAGAATAATTCTCCTATTCTCTTTCTTTTCAAAAATGAAATTTTAACCAACACAGGGCAGAAACTACAGCATAGAGGTAACCAAAATGGTCCTAACATTTACTACATGTTTGCTCTGATGGTGATGCTGTGGAATTCAGGAAATGAGCCTGTGGCCCAAGGGGGTCTAGACTAAAAACCCAGCCCTGCTGAAGCCTGTGGGAGGTCCCAAGGCAAGTGTTTCTAACAAATCCAGCAGATCTTCATGCTACAGCAAAGCAAATTTGCTGTTTCTACTCCAGCCAAGGAAAAAGCTCATCTTGATAAGTGCAGAGCTTTTAGTCTGACCTAAAAACTATGAAAGGAATTTGAAGGGAAAAATTATGAAGGAAGTAATAATTAAAGGAACTGTGGCAGATCTAATCTGTCTGCTCTTCTGTCAATCATCTGATACAGTGCCCCAAAGAAATACATCAGCTAAATTCCAGAAGAAGTAAATTAGTTGAAGAAATTTGTTAAGCTGGTTAATGGGAAATTAGTCAAGGGCTTGGTTAAAAAAGGTGCCTTGTACAGGAGGAATGGCAGCTTGGAAGAAGGGCAACTGGGTAATTGAAAGATGTGATTTAACAGCACAAAATACAGGAAAATGCAGTGAGGCACCAATAAACCAGAACTTGACTGGACACGAGGAAGGAGGGCTGTCCAGCAGCTCCCTGCTGCAGGCAAACACCCTGTGTGCAGCCCTCAGCACATCTGGCAACCCTGGCTCCCTGTGCCAAGCACCCAGGGCTCATTGGGATGCTGAGCACAATCCAAGCCCTTGTGCTCACTGCTGAGCCCCCAGAGCCAGCCAGGTGCTGGCACTGAAGAGCCCATCACCAGAGAAGAGCCTGGAAGAGCCTGCCTTGTTTAGTCTGGCAAAATGAAGGCTGATAGCAGATATGATTGCTGCCTATAAATAACATCAGAGGATAAACACTAGGAAGGCAAAGAAGCAATTTAAACTAAAGGACAATGTTGACACAAGAACAAATGGGTATAAACTGGCCATGAATAAATTTAGGCTGGAAATTAGGAGGTCCTTCACCACTAGAGGAGGGAGATGCTGGAGCAATCTAATACAGGGTCTGGGGAGGAAAACCATTCTATATTAAATTAGGGCTAAATCCTCTTGGTCTAGGTATAAATTATGACAAATTGAGCTAAAGCAGAAGGCAGATCTCTCAGCATTCTCTGTGTACAAACAACTTTCTAAAAAGGAAAAGAAGAAAACCCCTTTCAGTCCAAATAGCACAGACTGTTTGTGTGAAAAGGCTTAACACTGATGGTTACCACTGAACCAGCCCATTCCATTGGCACACACAAAGGACCAGGTGCCCCAAACAAAATTACAGATATTGCAAGTGGCTCTCCCCATCGAGACAGAGGCTGGCATGGAAAGGACAGGCTCAAATCCCTGGCTGAGCTGAGCACAGTCTTGCTGAGAGGGTATAAACAAGAGTAAATCGTAGTCAGAGACAGAGTAGAAAAGAACAAAGTATTTTAAAATGAAGTCCTAATAATGGACTGCTACCTGTGATCCCAATTTCCAAACGTGCATGCACAGTATTTGAGAAATGTGGCTATTGCCAGTTTACACAGGTAATTATTATACATCACACATGAGTTGGGGAACTGTGTATACCAAAGTCCAGAAATGCAGTAATTATGTGATTAAATTAATCTGCATTACGGACAAAGGGTTTGCAAAATTAGGACCTACATTTTCAAAGCTCTGTACAAATATTGTCCAATTAATTACTACTTCCTGAGAAATGTATGACTAGCTAATTTTAGCATCACGTCTGGTAAAGCAAATAAGGTTACCAGGATGTAGGATGTATTAGCAGGAATCTATGGGTGAAGGAGATAGAAAATTTAAATTCTATTTCCTCCTGTGGTTATCCTCACATCTTCTTTATATCTATGTTTTTTCATCTCCCCTTAATTTTGCAACACCAATGAGATGAATATGAGATGTTCTTGTGATTTGTTTTCTAAATAATTTTTTTGCATGCTAGTGAAGACTTGATGTTCATGTTTTTGGGTATCAGAGATGGCAAACACACCATTAATAAATACTGCACCAGAACCACGAAAGGCAATTTAAAACCAAATAAACTTCTCCCAAGCATTCACTTGACTCAAGCAGAAGTACTTCTTCCAAAAAGACCTAACTAGCCACCATTTACACAAAGCTCACAGGAAAAGCTTTTAAGGCATCTATCCCTTAATACTCCCTACTTAGCCGTGGTTAAATAAAAACAGATTTCCAGTAGAAAGCTGGAAATCTTCCTCTTCTGGAAGCTCTGGGGAGAAGGCAGCTTTCACAGAACACCCAGAGCAGGCAGCACACCTGCAGCTCCCCCAGCAATGGTGGTGCTGAGTGAGCTTCACCCCTGTGCCAGAGCTGAGCAGAGTCTTTGATAAACCTTGACTTTTTCATTTCTCACAGACTGCACAGCATCACACTGTGGCTGCAGAGTCCCTGGCAGACATCAAACCCTGGGCCCATAAATCCCAGTGCACAGGCTGCTGCCTGAGCTGAAAAGATGCAGTTTTGCTCCATCACAGCCTTGCCACACAGGACCAGCTCCAACCTGAGGTGCTCATGTTTCTGCTAAGACAGGCATAAAACAAGGGAGGCAATGCTATTTTAAAAACAAAATGGGCCACTTGCTCAGTGCTGCACAGCTACAAACAGTGAAGCCAGCATTCAGGGTTGTTTTCTCCATTTGGCCGGAGCTATATTGGCTTTTTCTCCAGCGTGGCAAGGTGTTCCCCTTTCACAAGCCTCTGGTGTATTTGATTTTATGAGCTGCCTGTGATGGCAGAGCCCCAGGCAGGGGTGGTGCTGGTCTGGCTCTGTCCAGCAAGCACAGTTTATTCTGCTGGGATCAGCCCTGTGCTCACCAGGCTGCCTTTCCTCCTCGCAAAGGTGGTGATGTGACACCTTGGTCTGTGATGTGCTGGTGACCCTGTGTATTCCTGTGACCCTCTGACCAAACCTGCCACCACTCAAACACCAAAAAACTCCTCTGTGCCAAGAACAGCCTCAGTCCCACCCCTCACAGCAGTTTCATCCACACCTCCAGTCTGGAGGAGCTGCTCCACTCCCCTTCAAAAATCATTTTGTCTGAATCAAATGGAGGCCCATCGCCAAGCTTTCTCCTAGCAGCCTGATTAACAATTAAACTTCTTAACATTTTCCCTCTCAGCACCTAAGATCCATAAAGGGATCTCACACCTTATACAACTCATCTTATTCTCTCTTAAGATACTGCACTTTATGACAGTATATTAATGTATTACAATTTACACCTTTTAACCCATTTGGAACCACCATTAACTTTTCCAGCTTCTCCCAGGGCAGGTGTTGAAGCTCTCACATAAGTGTAAATGGGACCTGCTCCAGCTTTTAGCAGCTCTTTCCTCTTTTGTGTGGCAGCTTCTGAAAGCAAAACAGCCTCTGGTGGCGGGTACAACACCCAGCACTAGCAAGCTGAGCTTTCCTATGAAAGCAGGAGCAAGTGCTTTAAAAGTTACCTGAAAGAAAGAGAATATGATCTTTTTATCACACAGAGGTTACAACATCAAAGAATGCCAGAAATCCTTTCAGGAGTCTACTCTGTTTGGCCTTTTAGTAGCGTGAGACCAAGCAGTTCAGAGGCTGCTGCCCACGGCTGCCTTCTCCTGTGTCATTCAGGCAGGGGAAGTGCTGAAGTGGAAAATGTTCCTGCACTGGGAACAGAGCAGACCCCAGCAGGCATCCCCAAAAGCCTTCCAGCATCCTGGCCACATCTCCCTGGAGCCTCTCAGACACAAGGTCTGTGAACCAAACAGAATTGCTCATCCACCTCCTCTCATGGTGAGTGCCAGGAGCAGAGCAGCATCTCCCACTGACCCAGCATCTCAGCTGTGCAGTCATCTGCCAGTTGTCAGGGATACACGGGGAAGCTCAGGAACAGGAACTCCAAGCACTCAACAGCCCTGAGACAAAACCAGCAAAAAAAAAAAAAAAAGGAAAAAATAAACCAAACCAACCCACAGCAGACAAATAACTGGAAATGGTAAGACAGACTGGGGATGCTGCTGGATCATTTTAATGATTCTCCTAACAATGCCTGGTGCCAGCAATGCTGTGCACAGGAAGGGCTGTATTAAACTGGAACAGAGTGCAATATGCTGCCACCATATTCATCTGAGATAGATACTTTTTTCTTTTTTGAGTTTTACCCCTAAGGAATTAGACACTGAGCCTGGGCTATCGAGGCTTTCAAAAAACCACTCAAGCTGCAGTGAAAAATGTGAAATTTCAATGCAGCAACATTTGCCCAAAGATGGGGCACGCAGGAGAATACATCCACCAAAACAGTAAAGTGACCCAAACTCACCTTCAGAGGGTTTGCCAGGCTCTGACCCCAGCTGGCCACCACTGGTGGCAGCAGCATGTTAGAAGTGTCCAAGGTTACCAGCACAGTAGGGTTTGTTATTAACCTGATACTTTTTCTACATTTTGACTTGCAGAGGGTGGGCAACAGAGGCCACAACATTTCTTATCTGATATTTGAGCACAGGCATTTCTCAAAACTTGAATGATGTGACTTGGATGCTATGAGCTGACTTCAAAACTATTAACATTATTATTATCAAAATTATTGTCAGAAACCCCATTGCTAGTAGATAGTGTCTCTATCCTTGGATAGTACCAACTTTTCTGTTTAGAAAGACTGTTAGTTAATGAGCTGCTCATATGGTTCTCTCATTTATTACAACTTAGAATTCTCAGTTATTAGAACTTATCAACATTAGAATTAGAAATGGGCATCTCTCTTTTCAGTGATCCAAACTCCAGATCAGATCTAAGTCCACAAGGAAGCAGGGGAGAAATAAGGAAACTGAATTACCTGCTCCTGACAGTCATGCAAAGGGGTGGCAGTGAGCTGGCATGAGCTACAGATAAATTTCACTAAAAAAACGAGATGTGATGAATATCTTGGATAATGTATTTCAATTCTGACTACAGCCACTGTGCCAAAAAAGAGGAGGGTTGTGATTAAGGCTGCAGGCTGCAGCTTGGAAGATCTGGATTTCTTTAACATTTTCCCAAACCCTCCCCAAGTGACCTTTAGCAGGTCATTTAATTTTTCCGTGCATCAAAGAAATTGAAAATAACACTTCAAAATGAAATTAAAACTCTTTCTTATCTAACAGGGATACCGTGAGGAGAGAAATCCATGTATTGGGTGGAGCACTGGGATGAGGGAAGCTGCAGAGCTCCCATCTCCAGCCCCTTCCCCCTGCACAGGACAGAGCTGGTGTCCACCTGCATCTCCCAGGAACAGGAACCAACTCCCATCAAAACTTTCCAGCCTTTGTGCCCCAGAGATTCCAGGTCATCTCACAAAGAGCACTTAAAAGGAGACCTCAGGAATAATAAGCCTTCTAACTTTTGGCTGAGGCAATTTCTGTAAAACCATGAAATTACATTTGGCTTTTCTTGGGCAGGGAGGGACGAGCAATAGTTCAAAGTCTGGGTGCTCACACAGCACCCGGTGCTGCAGAGAGGTGCCCTTTGGTAAATATGCCTGCAGTAAATTGATGCTGCTTCCAGGTGGTTTCTGCCACTTACTGACAAAAGGAGTGAGTGCTGAGACAGAAAAAACCTCAAAATCTCAAGGCAGAGAAGGGAAAGTAAACAACAATCTTCAGAAACTTTTTTTTTTTTAAAGTAAAAAACAACCTTCTTTGGACTTGTGCAAAGCAAATTCCTCCTGCAGCGTGTAACTTCTTGGTGATTACCCAAAGGCCAGGCTTTAGGATAAAAAAAATACCCTAGTTATGTCCATTGCACTCTTATAATCCACAAAACCTTTGCTGTCAAATGCTGCCAGAGCAATTTAATAAACAGGGAGAATGCCTTAATGTATTCTGAAACCTGAAAACCACCCATCATTAGGCCCACATGCTGTTTTCCTACTTTCTCTGCTTTAAGCCATTTAGCTGCTACAGCTGTTTTTCTTGTAAGTCTGACTTCTGTTTTTATCAGCCTGATTTGTTTTCTGGTATATCACGCTTGATTAGAAAGAGGAAGAAAAACCTTTCACAATTCAGGTAAAACTGCCTTCTTTAAGCTCTGTCAGGCTGGAAGCTTGAAAAAGATCATCAGGAGGATCAGTGTAGGTGAATAAATATTCATAATATTGCTCATTATTTATACTTGGTCTCATTTTTGCAGATAAGCTTGAAATGCCACACTCATGACACCACTGATGTAGCCAGACCTTTTTCTTCTGAGGAACATGAGGTTTTTAAAAAAATCTGTAAGTGCAGCAAGTAAAAAAAATACAATCAATGTAATATATTCAAACCATTTTGTCTAATCCTGTATGTATACATGTGGTATGAACAACACTAAGATCCTGGATTTTAAAATTATTGGCAGTCAGGAGCACAACACAAGTCTGGGGCATCTGTAGTGTGTTGACTCCTTATGGTCTGGATAAAATAAACTCATTTTGGTGTCATTCGTTATTCATTGCTGAGAATTATTTTAAGAAAATGGCTTGGCTAAGTCCCTGCTGGCTGCATATCATATGTGCCTTATGAATTGAAGAGAATGTCCAAACAGAGAAGGAACAGGTTAGAGCCACAAAAACAGCTGATTTAATTAAATTTGGCAGAAGGAAAGGTTAGTGGAAAACAGTCAAATAACAGAGAAGAGATTAATGTGAGATGCTCCCTATTGTATTTATCTTAAGAGCTGTTTCACCCAGCGTGGGCAGGGTCATGTTGTGTCGATTTGCTGAGGGACAATGTGATTGACAGCTTCTGGAAAAGAAATTCAGTTTGGTACTGAAGTTGGAAACAGCAAAGGGGGCTTTTGTCAAAACCAGCTCTGCCTGCAAAGGCTTTGTTTCCCTGCCTTGGAAAAGGGCTACATGAAAACAGGTGCAGTGAAAAAGATCTCCAGTGCTGTGGGAAAATGAACTGAAAGATTTTCCTGTGAGTGAAGGATTTTTTTTTTTTTCTGGCTGGAAATTCTGACCCATGTCAAGAAACAAGAGCATTTGAACACGAGCAATATTTGATCTTGATAATTTTATATATATTAATAATGTTAAAGATGTAACACACAGGAAATAAAGAAATGCAGTTGATTCAATACTTGACTTGTACTATGTCTTGGTGTAGAAGGGCTACAATTCAGACTGAATCTGATGGGAAAAACACTTAGGTCCAGAGAAAAATACAGTAATAAAGTTTTGATAACTTATCAAATGCTGCACAGCTTCAATTACTTCAATGGTACAAATCATTCACTGAGCAAGGTCTAGGATTAATGGAGGATAAAGTGCTACACTTTTCTGAAGGAGGCATCTCAACTTTTTTTACAAGCTAATGATCCTGATATTTATATCTAGTTGTATTAGACAAATAGGAAAAAAGGATTTTTTATTAAACACTGTATTAATGGATTTGAGAGAAGTCACGAATGGATAATTATGTGTACTCTTACAAAAGAAAGGCCACCAAAATGAAGAACTATTTTCAGAGAGCAGTCTTAATGGTGCAGAGCTTCCCATGGAGGTTCCTGATGGCTGTCAGCACTCATTGCTCTCTGGGGTACAGCATTTGGGGAGTGGGACACAGTGACCCCAGCAAATATTGACTGCTATACTGACCCATCATGGGTTTGCAACAGGAAGTGGCTGCAAGGCATTTGGGCAAACTTAATTTTGGGTTCCATTACACCCAAAGAGCCAGCAGAGAAGCAGCACAGTGAGCTCTGAAGCCCAGCCTCTGGTGACTCAGAGGTTTGGCAGATGATTTTCAAAGGGAGCCATGGCCCAGCTCCAGCAGGGCTGCATTGCCCTTAAGGCACCTGCTCTGTGCTCTGGACAGTACAACTCATTATCCTGAGTACAACTCAATACTCTGAGTATAACTCAATACTCTGAGTATAACTCACTGCCCTGAGTACAACTCATTATCCTGAGTACAACTCAATACTCTGAGTATAACTCACTGCCCTGAGTACAACTCATTATCCTGAGTACAGCTCAATACTCTGAGTATAACTCACTACTCTGAGTACAACTCACTGTCCTGAGTACAACTCATTATCCTGAGTACAGCTCATTATCCTGAGTACAACTCACTACTCTGAGTACAACTCACTGCCCTGAGTACAACTCAATACTCTGAGTACAACTCATTACCCTGAGCACAACTCACTGTCCTGCCTGCTCAGAAGGCTTCAGACAGAGATAAAACCAGGCAAGTGAGGAACAGGAACAAATGACTTCAATGATTAACTAAAAAAGTGCAGATAAATGAAATGATTGAGATGCCAGGCTGGCACAGTGCCACTGCCAGGGCTGCTGTGATGAGCAGGGATGTTTTCCTTCCCATACTGAGCCTGTCAGCCTTCATCAGATCTGCCTTAGGAGTCTCTGTACACCCAGGTGAGACTCCAGAGAGAGCTGCCATCCAGAGGAAAACTGCTCCATGTCAGTGACAGGAGAGGCTCTGCTCAGAGCAGAGCTCCAGAAAAAGCAGATTGATATATGGAGTGTGAAATTAAACGCCCTGTTTATTTATTTGAAAGAGGAGGGAGTAGACCAAGAAGGGATTTTTGGTAATCCTAAATTGTCCCAGCTGTACAGGGAGACCTTTGGAAGGGTACCCTGGGCCCTCCCTGGTGACTGTGTATGACAAGAGGATGGAGCAGCAGCCATAAGTCACTGCAATAATTGAAGGCAAAATTTAATTTTCCCAGATCAAGGCCTTAATCAAATAACATTTAATTTCTATGCTTTTTTGTCATCCAAGGGATGTGCAGGATCTTTGTGAGAGTCAAAGGCCTTTAGGTGGCCAGGAGCAGGTTCCATCGTAGCAGGGGAAATTTTATAAAGAAATTGGCACTGTGGAGACCCCCTTGACAACCTCCCAGGTTCCTGTAATATGGCATTAACTTCACATTGCCACCAGGTATGAAAGAGGAACTTGCCAACCACCTTTATGTGATGAAATGCAATTCCTGCAGATAGAAAATTGGAGGAATGTAGCACTTTCTTGGCTATTACCTGCAAGAGGGAATTTCAGCACTTCAGCTGTCCCCAGTTCCGGCTACATTTCTGCTTAAAAAACATTTATGTAAGAAGTGCTGAATTTCATACAAGAAGCAAAATGACCCTGAATTTAGTAGGCTACATTATCAAATACTCAAAAGTAACAGACTGAAATGAAAAACTGCAAAGCATAATTTTGCCAAGATAATTAATCCTTGTTAACCCATGACCTGATCATATATGATGCTGCTCTGACGAGCTTACTGAAATGCTATAAATAATGTCAGCATATTTTATTTTCTTTGTAGGCATAAATATTGACAAATTCATACTCATTAAACTTCTGCAAGCTGAGAATTATTCCTGTTCCTCAAATGAGAAACAGGCAGAGGAATTAAGGCTCTTTTTTCAGAGGGATTCATTGGTTTGCAGAGTCCAGTTGGAGCTGCTGAATGCAGTTTTAAGCCTTCTTTATGCACAGAAGTAAAACTGTATTGATTAAATCCACCCTCACAACTTTACTTCTTTTCCCTCCACCCTCAGCTCAGACCTGTTTTTATGTGCAAGACAGTCCTTTTGCTAAGTTGCATCAGCTCCCTGAGCAGAATTATTCCCAAAAGAAACTTTTTGCACACGTAGATAAACTGACTGTAAGTTCTGGGCAGCAATTCACTGCTTTGTGCTCAGTGACAGAACCAGTCCAAAAATGTAACTGCAGACTGAGGATGGAGGTACAGAAAAAAAAACTGTTGTGAGAAAAGCTGGGGTGTAGATTTACAGTGCTTTAGTCCCTCCACAGGATCTGCTTATGCCACCTGCCATAAACCTGGGGTGCCTTATGCCACTTAAGGGTACCACGTGTCAGCTGGGATTTGTTCAGCCTATGTTAATTGTAAACAATAGTCCTTATTCCAGTACTGATAATTTCTGGCAATTGCAAAGGAAAACTGGACACTGTGGGATAAAGAATTCCCTCAAAACAAACTTTTTTGCTTTGGTTGTGACGTGGAATTCAAATGAAACCATCTCATCTGTGGTCCACGCTCTAAAATCTCAGCTGCTTGTACAGTGCAAGGGAAACATTCCCAAAACTGCCTCCCTATTTTCTCCAGAATCCAATTGAACATCTTACCCCTGCAGCAGATTTAGGAGGAGCTGATGAGATTCTAAGTTTAATACTCTCCAAAATACTGGTGAGATGTGTACTTTTGGAAGAGCACATCAGTAATTTTCCTATTCCTACAGCAGTGTGCAGTGTTGGAGCTGCTCACCTCAGGTTCAGGTGTATGAACTTACACTAAGTAAATTTTTCATGTGTGTTGCTGTATTTCCTTCACTTCCCAGACAAAACTATGCTGGGAAAGCAGCAGAACCAGAAGCTGAGGCTCTTCACTGCAAGAAAGAAGCAGGGCTGTAAGAGCAGGGTGCATGTGGAGCTGGTGGGACCATGCTCTTCAGGCAGAATACAGAGGGATTTAGGACTCTGGTCCTTGGTCTCTCTCAGAAGCTGGAGGCTGTGTAAGTGTGTGTCAAGAATTCTGTGAGATGGATTGACTCCCTGTGGGGAATGAGGTGAGATCATGAAATGTATTTAATTTTATCATAAGTTGAACTCCCATTTGTGTCCCAGAGTGAAAAGGTTTTATCTCACCCCACTAACAGCAGTGTTTACCTCTCTCTCTTGGTTAATGGGAGCTGTATGGATTTATTTCTTTTTTCTCACAGGAAACATCAGAGCAGTCCAGATTTAGAGATGTATTATCTGATGGCAGAAACAAAGTGCTACCTCACACCAGCTGTAACAGCTCCTCACTTTGAGTCATTAAGGTCTCTAACTAAGCCATTAGCCCATGGAATCACTGATGGGAGCCTTTCCCATGGAAAACACAGCACACACCACAGAGATCCCATTTTCACTGCTCTGTCTGGAACAGAAAATGCCACCCTAGGCTGGCACCTTCTTTGGTTTAAATATTAGAGGGTGCATGTCTGAGGGACAGGGATTATCCCAGAGATTCTGCATTGCCCATGGAGGCACAGAGGGGTAGGAGGGGTGCAGGAGCATCTCTTCTGGAAGTTTCCCACCTGCTCTATGGGACCTTAGAGCAGAGCCCTCTGCCTTGGCTGCACGGGGCAGGCTGAGCACAGGGGATAAACAGGGAATTCCTGCTCTAACAAACCCTCCTCTCTCCTGGAAAGCTGCAATCAGGCCTTTGGCCACGCTCCAGGGTCATCAGGAGGTGTGGATGCAGGGTTTGTTTCACGGGTTAGCTCCTGGAGTGGCAGGTGGGGTTCATTTGTCTGATGCTGTTTTTCAGCTCCTTTTCCAAAGGGAAGGGAATGTTCAGCCCTGTATGTACCCAGGGGCTGGGTGTGCAGCAGGACTGGGCCTCGGGATTTTCACAAAATGGGAGAAAAGCAAACAAACACAATCAGCAGATGGAAACCCTCAGATGGAAGGGGACATACTGGTTATTTATTTAAAGAGTTGTTAAGTCCTAATGGAAATTTTCAAGAACCATTCCATTTAGAACTAGCAGAGGTTTGTTTAGCCCATATTTTCTGTTTGTTTTCACTCATTTTTCATGTTAAAGAACATTTGCTACCAGTACTTATCTCCAGCATCTTCAACTGTGTATATTCCCCAGTATTACCCTGGTTGCCACGGAGACAACTGAGATGCCACAAACAACAGAAAGCTCTGCTGGTGCAGGAGCAGTGCTCCAAGGAAAGAAATAACCCTGGAAAACATGATATCTACCAGCCCTTGCACACAAACATGGAAAGTGGGGGACATTTATGGGACAATCAATGTGCTGGCCCCTAAGTCTTAACAAAATATTTTCCCAGAGCTGCTTCCCTGTTGCCAGCTGCTTTTCAAGCTGCACAAAAGCCCACACTCCTCTAGACTTGATGCCAAAGAATATTTTCTACCTGGATTTGAATAATGTGAATATATTAATTAAAGTTGATAATGGCTGATAATGATTTCCATCAGCAGTAGAATGTTGCTATATTTATCATTATTTATGAGATCCCCATACCTCACTGTAATTTATACAGAGAAGACTTGAAGTAACGTGACTTGACATCTTAACAACTTTTCTGATCACACCTTTAAAGCCACAGAACGTTGTTTTCTCAGACAACCAGATCAGTTTGCAAAGGAAAGAGAAGAGATCAGGCCTCCCAGGTTTTGCTTTCATCAACTTGCCCTTAGAAAGGAGCTGACTCTGAGACTGGCCACAGCACTGGCAAAAATAAAGGGACAATTTAGCATTTGTGTTAATTATGGCCATTGCTTTGCAGAACTCAGATGTGGTCAGCAGACAGAAGTGGGGCTTCAAGTGAAGAGAGATGTGAGAGGGAGAAGAGGAACTCAGTGTCCTGTCCTTTCTAAAGGAGCTGCCCCCAGGTTTTCTGGCCTGAGCATCAATGCCACAGGGGTCTGGGGCTGGCAACCCTCCCAGCAGCTTCCCCCTGGACTCAGGGAGAGAGCATCTCTCCTCAGGCAGTGCCCAGGGCCCGTCACAATGGGAGCTGGGCAGCAAGCTGGAAGAAGCACCTTGCAAAAGCCAGGGGAGGCAGCAGGAGGAAATGTGGAAGATTCTTCTGCAAGGTCTGGATGGGTGGGCAAAGACTGGACCCTCCCTCAGTGGGGAAGAGAGGAGATGATCCCACAAAGGAAAGAGCCAAATCCTCACACAGTGGGGGATCAGCGAGGTCTGCAGCCCCGTGGGGTGCAGCTCAGGATTGCCTGGCTCTCAATCTGGATGAAGGAGGAATTTTTCCTGCTGCTGCTGTACCTGGGGCTTGTGGTGGGGAAGAACCTTCCAGAAGAAAAATTAGAGAGTCAGACACTGAGTGTCAGGTACTCCCAGTGCTAGTATAACCTAAGATCAGCTGAACTCTATCTGACTTTAAAAATTCTGTTTCATATCAGGTCACTGGCTATAGACATGCAAGTGAAAATTCTGAAAAAAACGCACCAAAATATCAAAATAAGCATTTCCTATAAAGTAGGTCCTAGTGATATAAAATTTATAAAACATGAATTCATAAAATATGCAAACCAGATTCACTTTTAGCTGGCATGGCCAAAACTCAGAAACATCAGTAACTGACAGACTGAGGTCAAAACAGTTCAGAAAATTAAAAATGGAAAAAAAACCATCCAGGAACCCCCCAATCTCTCAAAGCTGCTGATATCATTGATTTGGTTGCAGCAGACCAAGGCAGGAAGACAGAACAACAGGAATCTTCTTAAACATTTGTTGTTAAGGTAAATCTAAAATGATTGTCTAGCACAATGTTAATTACATTGTACAGCAATCAAAACAGAGACGCCGAGTCTAATGAATCCCTGCTCTCACCTTTGGAACTGAACTGGAGTGTCTTGTTCACCTCCTTATTAGCCCATAAATATTCTAATTAGGAAGCAACTCCAGATGAATAGGATTAGCAATAAGGACATTTTAGACTAGGTACACAAGAGATACTCAAAACTCTCATGTCTTATCTAAGGCTCTCCTGACATTTATAATCATGTAGAAACGCTAAATTTACATAGCTCTGCCTAATTAGACATGGTTGCAATTATGTTTGTGGGCTTCCTTTTTTTCCTGCCCAAGTATAACTTACACTGTCAACACAGGAAGCAGGAACTGAATAGAAGCTCAGCAAGAAATAAAAGTGTTTTCTGCTATTTATTTTTCCCTGGTTTTAATTTGAAATTCATATTTCTAAGCTTTTTTTTTTCTTTCAGATTCCAGGCAAGAGCTGGCTGTTATGGATCCAAGTCCAGATCGCTGCTGCTTTAGATGTAAAAAATGTGCTTTTTTTAGATCATCAACATCTCAAGAGCAGGCACTAAACCAGGCCAAATTCTGCAAAAGGTGACACGTTCTGCCTGCAGCAGGTGGGTCGCTCGTGCTCTTGGTGACAGCAAGAAACAAAGAAACTTGTTTCCTTTGAGGACTGTAAGGTCCATGAAATTCTCACCCTGCTTATGGATTTTGCTAACTGCCCTGGGGTTTTTGATTTCAGTCCCTCTCCCCAGCCTGAACTTGACATTTCTACAAGAATCCTGTGTTTATCTTCCTCGGCCTTCAGAAAGCTGGTGGGAAGCAGGTAATCCATCACGTTGCATTTCTGTGCAGCAAATGTTGGCATTATTAGGCAGAGATTTGATAAATGATGTGTACATTAGAAAACTGAATTTCAATATATTGTCTTTGATTACCATAATCACAGATAGGGCTCTTTCACCTCAGCTTAAATATAAATCAAAGTATGTTATATGCACTCGATTCAACGTGCTTACAAATTGCTCTTTCAGAACTAAACCAGTCATGAAAACTCACCTGTGTCTGCAGACTCACCTGCACAGAGCTCAGGCTGCAGCCAAGGTAGGTGGAGATGCCCATACATATAAAAACCCTCAGGAGTGGGATACTGGAGAATTCCCAGGACAAAAATCCACAAATCCATTCTACTGACTGCTTAGATGCTTAATTATCTCTACTCCTTAATTTTTTTTTATTATAAAACCAGCATCTTATTTGACTCCCACATCATATTTCAAGCTCCATGCCAGTGATCAGAGAATCATGGAATCATGGAAGAGCCTGGGTTGGAGGGGACCCTAAAGCTCATCTCCTGCCATGTGCAGGGACCCCTTTCACTGTCCCAGGTCACTCCAAGCCCCATCCAACCTGGCCTTGGACACTTCCAGGGATGGAGAAGCCACAGCTTCTCTGGGCACCCTGTGCCAGGGCCTCCCCACCCTCACAGTAAAGAATTTTTTCCTAATATCTAATGTAAACCTGCTCTCTTTCAGTTGAAAACCATGAAATGGCTCATGCCAGCAGAGTCACAGAGCCCCTGGAAGCCAGAAGCTCTGGTGGCAGAGGTCAGTGGCTCCAGGCAGAGCAGGACTAAAGAAAACTTAATAAAGACTCCCGAGGAATGAGACAACAACCAAAGAACAGGATGAACACCTCCTGTTTCCAGCTTCACTGCTTGGAACGTGGGAGAGGTGGAAAAACAACAGCTCAGCTCCAGCAGGTTTACAGAAGCCAAAATTAAACAATTAGGAAACCAAGTCTCCTCCTTTGGCACAGTGATGCAAAGCAGATCACGCAGCAGACTGACCTGGTGAGCACTCCAGGCTGCTCCTGCACAGCCCACGCTGGGAACATCAGCAAGGCAGCCCCAAAGCCCAACTGCAGCCTCCCAGGGAATTCCACACCCCAGCTCCATAAGAGCAGGGGTGCTCCTGAGTATCTGCTTCTCAAAGGACACACCCAGGATGGTTTCTCTGGTCAGGACCTCAGCCCCATGCCTGATTTCTTATCAAGCTTTCTGATCAGGGCTTGTGTTGGTCAAGGCAGTGAGATCTGAAAGCCTCTGATGACAGCCCAAGGAGCTGAAACAAAATCAATAACCATAGAAACCCCATCCCATCCCCTGCTCTGCTGTATTTAAGATCAATCAATATGCATAAAAGACCAGTGCCAGGCACATCTGCACTACTCATGCACATAATCAACTTTGTCTTGTCTCAGCTTGATACAATTTTCCACCATATTAGCAGCCTTTATGATATCCTGTCTTTTCAAATAGATGTGATTCAGAATCACATAGTTCAACTGGATTATTGGAGTCACATACAGACCCACACTCTCACAATTCCCTCCCTAAATTCACTCTCGGTGACAGCCTCTCCTCACTGCACTGGGGTTGGGATTACAGCCATGTTTAAAGTGTTTGCAAGGAGGTGACATCCATGGCCACATCCAGCTTCTACCAATACCTCTGGCAGAAGAATGTGTGTGTGTATGTATAATTAACAGAGTGGGAAAAGAAATGAACAAACTTATCAAATGCCACGCTGAAGCATCCATTAAAAACTGCACACACTTTTAATGACTTGGGTGAGGGTTGCTGTTGCATAAATTTATTTAACGTTAATGTCCCTAGTTTGCTGTAAATTTCACACTGTGAAATTACCAGGGCAGTTCTAATGGAGCTGAAGACTCCAGCTGCACTCCATGATAAAGGAGGAAATAATTACGAATTCCTCTGGGGAAGCCAAAGAAAGTCAAAGATCTCCTCTGAAACTGCTCCCAGCTGAGCTGCTCATCAGGCAGCTGAGGAGGTGCAGAGCTGCTCCCAGCGCCGGGGGAATGGGATGAGCAGGACGCTCCCGCTGGTGACGGCGCTGCCATCAACTGACATTTAATTTGGAAGGATTGAAAGCTGGTGTCTGCAACAACTTCTGCCAAGAAACATTATGAACAGTCAAGACAGAGCATGGAAGTGGTTTTATGTTCCAAGTTGGGATGAAACTGTGTAATTTTACATCTAATCACCTAGCGCGAGACATAACCAAGAGCTCGTGCCTGCAGCTCTGGCAGATGCTGGATGGTGAGAGGATGCTGCACTCTGTGTGCTCTGCCCAGGATGGCATTCTCTACAGCCCTTCAAATCCACAGCTAACAGCCTTTGCAGGAGTTTACAAGAGTGGAAAAAGTAAACTCCTCTCTTCCACCCTCCTTCATCTTCTATCCCTACAAATGTCTCTTCCTTCCATTTCTGTTTCTACCTTTTATCTTCCTGTTCCTTCTGGTTTCCTCCATACCAGCATCAGTCCCTAGCCAACAGTGTCTCCCTGCAGCAGAGTTCACCCGGAGACCCCAGCCCCTGCCTCCTTCCCACCACCACACTCCTTGCCTGGCATCCTCCCTTCTTTCAGCTTGGAATTCAGGCCCTCACAAGCAAACCAATCATGGCTCGCCTTTGAATGATAAAACAACTCGTTCCTGGTAAAGGAATCAGAGAAATGTAAGAAACAAAACCACCTAATGGGGCAGACAGGCAGTATTTATTCAGCTCCTCCTGGTGCATCACTCATAATAACATCTTGCAGTGTACTTCAGGCTTGTTTCCCAAGAACAAATATAATTCTTATTTATAATGCAACAAAGGATAAAGCAGGTTTCTTGATTCTGATAAGCGACTCTCTGATTATTTCTTCAATAAAACCTGTCACGTCTTTCAGATTATTCTTTCATGTTTTATTCTGGTTTGGAACAGAGACAGCACAGTTGAGCATCTCTGTGCCTTGCGTCACTTGGTTTATTTCCTCATTTATAGAACCTTGGGACCTGCTAGAAAGCATTTCAGAGGTGCTTAAGGACTTCTGAACTTTGTGGATTGAACGTGCAGCAGTGAGTATCCAAAGCCTGGCTCTGGTGAGCATTTATCAGGTAACTGATCTGTGAGATAACAGGGGCAGAGGGAGTGAGGCGTTATCACCTTGGATCGTGACAGAGGGCTCTCCTGGAACAGCAAACACCAGCCCTTCCCAACAAACAGCAACCCGAGGTGCTGCTGGGGATGTCAGCAGAACATCTGCTCAGTGCATCAGCACACACCAGACATGGGCTTGATGTACTGAAATGGGGTGAAAAACGTGAAATGAAATGTGACCACCTCTTTGGACTTTCTGCTTGCATTCCAATTTCTCTGCACAGTATGTGCCATACTATTTACTGTGTCTTCTTTTGAGGTAGCTGTCACCATATGACTTAGAAACTCCAAACATACTAAGAATGGGATTTTCTGTGTCAAAATGTCCCATTGAAATTCAGACACCTCCTTCTCACAGTCTGTGCAGCGCTGTGAAGCAAACAGGGCCCAGACCTTATTGGGAAAAAATCCCCAAACAAATGTTGTGTTTATGTAACCATCTATTTATTTAGGGCCACTTCAATCAGATACAGCTGGTTAGACTTGAAAATAACTGCATGTGAAAATGCAAACAATAATTTATGTAACTTTAAATGAGTTTTTGCAAGATGTCTTGATGCATTTTCCTTGAACGCTCCCCTGCACATCTGGATATGAAGTCTGTAATTTAGGTTTCCTTATTCCCTATGGAACTTGTATGAAAAGGACTGTGCCTGTGCCCCTCTCTGAACTGCCCTGGCACAGAGTCTGGGGTCAGCAGAGTAGCACAAAATCCATTTCTCCAATGTGTCAGTCAGCCTTTGAAGATGCTGATACTGCAGGCAGTGGTCACTATGAGTTACATTAGCAGCTCTTATTGCAAACACTGGAATTAGTTTTCAGAAGAACATCCCTAAATACTCATTTTGATATGGTTGGATGACAGTAGTGGCAGAGACCATATAGAGGGCTGAAGGGGCCTGAGGATGAAAACTGGTGGAGAATATTATGACAAAATGGTTTTTCATCACAAGACACTAAGAGTGAAACTGTTCCCAAGGACAAGCACTTGAAAGCTCTCCCTCACTTGGAATTTATTTTTACATTGAAAGAGTCCTTTTTAAAATGATTTTAATCGTCTGAGCTAACTTTGACAAAAATTGATCTTTCAAAATGTCAAACATCATTTTAGAAGACCAATATCAATGTGGCATTTTTGCAGCTATTAAAACAAAAATGCTAAATCTTTCTAGATTTTATTTTCTGACCGGTAATTACAATTAAAATAATTCATTATTTTGTCCTAATCTAGGGGTGGGGAAAATGTTGTAGGGCATTTCCTGCTTAATCAGGATCATCTAAATAAATAATTGCTGATGCTTCAATTTCTCATCTGATGGATAGATCTGAGAGATTTTCCTGCTTTTTACCTTAGGGGTTCTCAGGGCTGTGGCCATGGCCAAAGGAGCTGGGAGTGGGCTACCTACCCTAAGAACCATCTGGTGTCCTGCAAGTCTCCCTGCAGGCTGTTTTTCTAGGGAACTTAGCTCAGTTGCTTTGTCAAGAGCTCAAACCCTGAAGCCATGAAGCCACCCAGCTCCTCTCCAGCACTCACTGGTGGAAGCTGCTCTGCTGCTCATCTGTGGGGCAGATTTACTGACACTGCTCAGCACTGGTAATCCTTCCAGATTGTCTCTTTATGCTCAAATGTTTTCTTTCAAACCACATCTAGCTGCCGATTTACCAGAAAATATGTTTATTACCTTCTCTGTCAAACATCGTCTTCTGATATCAAACACATGGGGGAACTGCACATAATTTACAAATCTGGTAATGCATTTCCCATCACACTCCTCTGCATTGCCATGGCCACAAAAAGATGGAACCAGCCAAGATGAAAGCATTTCCAGGGCTGAAGTTTAATGGCTAATACAATTGCAGAAACATACACATCTCCAAAACAAACCACTTCCACAGTGAGTAATGCATGGAGTGTCCTCTCATTTCCTACTTCACACGAGCACAGGCTCCCCTGTGAGCACAACACACCCAGTACAGGGGAGGATATTTTGATCACAGCAGATCTCTGTGGCTGGGCAGCTCTGGGCAGAGTTGGCCCTGAGTTCAAGAGACAAGGATGCTGTTCTTCTGACCTCTCTGAAACTCACCTTCACAAGCTGACCACAATGATTCCTAAGTAGGCATTTTATTTGGCATGCTCCTGCTTGGATGGCATCAAACCCTCCCTTTAGAATAGCAGATATCTGGCAGAAAAGCTTCCCACTTCTGCAAGAGTCATTTGCTGTTGACTTCCAAAGCCCCATTCCCATTCTCAGGCAGCTGCAATCAGTCTGGTCAGGTTACCCCTCCTTGGGCATCTGCCCAAGCCTTGAGCCATTAAAACAAGATCCTTCCCTATAAACTGATGTGAATGCCACGTTGGCATGAATAAGAAACTGCAATCTATTTATTTTTCAGGCATGTATAAATAAGACTGGAAAGACCAACTTATTGAACATCTGGATAATACAAGTCACTGCCTTTTTATGCAATTAGTTCCCCTTCTCAGTTTGAGACATCAGATTTGAGGTCACTGAGTATGTGACCTGTTTACTTTAACTGAAAACCACATTTATTTCTCTGGAAAGGCATTTGGAACAGAAAGCATTTTAAGTACAAAAATGAATAGCTTGAATAAAACATGATTGTACTGACATGTACTCTATTTAATGAGGATTTCTTACACAAAGTCCTCGGAATTTTTTAGAAACTGGAATAACAGAACAACAATGAAAGGAAAATATTTAGCCTAAAAATTAGAAGAAAAATAGTGAGGTTACCATGACAAAAGAACAAACTGCCTCAGTGCTTCAGCTCTGCTGCTACAAGCTCCTAGATGCTTTAATGTGCAGTTTTGGGAAGAATAACACACAGCTCCATCCTGCCTGCACGTGACACCTTGCTGGCCTTATCCATGAGCCCTCTCTCAGCCTGCAGTGAGTGGAGAATAACCCAAACCTCAGTACCTGATGTTGTGATTATTTATAGCCAGCCTAGTGATGCTCACAAGTGTCTAACAAGAACAGTCCTCCCCTTCAAAGAGCCACCTTCTGCCACCTTTCTGGGTACTAATTAGTACAGAACTCAAGGAAACAGACAGTATTCGTGATGCAGAACAGCAAACGCCCACATTTTGGTCCCTGTGCAACATTTCTGTATTTTTGGAAGTATTACATCCTCTGCAAATACAAACGCCATGATCCTGACACTGTTCCAGATGAGATGTGCTATAAAAACATTAGATACATCACAATTCAAATTATACTTTACAAAGCATGTAACAGCCTCTCCACTGTTTACACTGAGAACTTTCTATTCTAAGAATATTTCAGAATATAAGACTCTGTATTTGGTCTTCTGACAGTCACAGTCCTTTGCTTTCAGGCTGCCTTCTTCTCATGCCCAGTTAAGAAAAGTAGCTGATGCAGGGTGAAACATCCCATAAACTCACTCATGCTCTGGCAAATGTGTTGAAGACAATATTTAAGCAAGAAATGGAGCCAAAGATGCTCACAGTAATGAATTCTGCTATTAAAAAAGTAGCACTAGGCCTAGGAAGAAGGGGTTAACAAAGTCTCTCTTTAAAATGCTAATAACAGACAATGGTCTGTGGATAAGTTAATTAGTGGAGCCAGCTTGTGTTTAATTATTTCACTTGACCTGGTGCAGATTTAGACAATAATCCCTTTAGAGGGGGGAAGAGGCTGTTGCAAAGTATGTGATGTACCAAAAGAAAAACTTTAAATCTGCCTGAGCTGAGCAGGTAGTCTTCTATCTGAAATTAGAATGATACACTCTTCTCCACTGTAAGACAAGCTCAAATAGAAAGAGAAATGCAGGTCTGAACCAGAGAGATTATGCTAAGGACCTGGTGAGCTTTCCACTCCGATACTTAACTTTTTTTTTCCTCCTCCCTATTCAGCTGGGATTTTACTACTGAATAATGTATAAACCAACCCACTGTAGTCAGAGGTGGGATTTCAAGAGCAACTTGAAACAAGTGCAGCCAGACTGTACCAGAACTCTCTGAACATATTAAAATGTGTGTGAAGAAAGATAAGGATCTATAGACTATTAGTATATGTGGAATTTTCTTTTAGGAGAGGCTCTAAAGATTTCCATATTTAAAAGAAGGGAACTGATTAAGTGGGGTATCAGTCCTATTCTTGCTTGGACTCTATAATCGGATCCAATTAAACTCAAAGCTTTGTTTTATCTGAATAGTTCAACCCCAAATCACGCAGCTTTTCAATTTGGTAGTATCTCTTCAATAGCTCACCCAAATATGAATAAAAAGTCATTACAGTTCCACATGTGAGTCAGTACAACCTCCTCCAGAGGCTCCAGCATCTAAATGCTGGTGATACCGAAAGCAAGCCAGGTGTATGAAGAGAGTCTAAGCCAAATGGGAGAAAGAATTAAAAAAACAAATTGGGAGCTACTCTAGCAGGCAATAAATTGTGTCACAGGCACTGCCTGAGTGGGAGGAAACTCTTCACTTCAGCCAAAGGGCAGGACTCACTCGTGGTGGAACTGGCTCCATGGGAGATGTAAACTGGCTGCAGGTTTCCATTCTCAGCCCAGTTCTGAGACTGGAGCATCCTCCTGTGCACAGCTTCAGGAAGGACACACTGGGACCAGAGCTGAAAACCTACACAGAACAACCAGACCAATAAAACCAGCCCTACTGCTCTGTTTGATCCTCTTTATTAAAAATGTAATCTGATGGGGAATGAAAGGCCTTAGGACAGGACTGGGCCAAGATGAGTGCAAGGAGATCATACAGCCAGGCTGAGCTCACACAAACTCACAGCCCGACTGTGCCAATATATTCTCAGTTTGTACAGCCAGGTGATCTCCAGCCTGTTACACTCTGTCCTCCTGGATAAACACCACGGCTGTTTTGGTGTCTCCTTATAGGACTCCCACAGGTTTCAAGCTATTTACCAGCCTCACTCTTTGGAAAGCTCTTTTATTCTCTATAAGTGTCTCCTATCATATCCCCCTCCTTTTTTTTCCCCCCCTATTCATTCTGTTTTCTTCCAAGGCCATGGCTCTGAGCCCTTTCTCTATCAGTTTTACCAGTTGATCTAGCTATCAGGCTTTTTTAAAGGAAAAGTAATCAAAAAACCCTTTCCATACACAGGAGCTCTATAACTGATTGTCAGCCTCTTGTTTAGAGAGCTGCAGCAATCATGTAGAAGAGCAAAAGGTACAGATCATTCCAGAAACACCCAGAAACACATACAGGCACTGCAATTGGAGGAGTTCAAATGGGGAGACATGTTCCTTCTGGGAATTGTGACAAGTCTTCAGAACCACTGGCATTGTTCCCTTCTTAATTAAAACAAATGGTGTGATTTCTGTGACATTTGAATTTGCTCACATCTTTCCCACCCTGCAACAAAGGCCATGAGAGATCCCTCAAGCAGTGCTGGACCAACAGTGCTCAGAGCAGATTTGAGCCCTCCCACTCTGCTAACTTCTGGTATCTCAAATTATTGCAAGTGGCCCTCCACTGAGTGCACAACACACTTCCAAAGCACTGAACAGGGTTAATAAAATGAATCTTCTTCACTGATGAGTGGTAGTGCTCCTCACCATAATTTGCTGAGAAAGGTCATTCTTGTCTGTAATGAGAAAATGAAATGCACTGGAATGATGGAGCAAACCCAAATCAGTCTTATGTACAATGTAGAAACATAAACCAGAATCCAGCATAAATCTGCTGGCTAAATTCAGCTTATGGGTAATCAGCTGTTCCTTTGACAGGATATGCTGCTGTGGAAATGGGATAATTTTATAACTGAATAATTTAACCAGTTTTATCTTTAAGTAATGATTTCAGGCATATTAATACATAAAGCTTCAGTATTTACATTTTCGTTACATGGCCCTGAAAAATTACAAGGTATCAGGGATAACGCAGCATTCACGATAAACGACGTGCACAGAGTGGATTTCATCCCTCAGAGTGACTTTGTGCTCCACAAATCCCTGGGATGGCACGTGGCTGCCAGGCAGACAGCCAGGGCAGAGCCTGCTGTGTGACAGCACAGGGGCAAACTGCTCCTCAGTGGCAGAGGGGAATTGTTTTCTAATGTGGCAGAAACACATGAGGGCCAGGGCTGGAAGGGACAAGTAAAACACAGTCTGACAGAGGATGCTGAAGTATTTTACCTGCTTATCCCTGCTAAGACTCTGGTAGTTTATGTGTGGCTTGAAGACATGCTCCACAAGGACTCCCAATCACTATTTGAATGCTGTGTGAAGTGGAAAAGCCACTTAACCCTGGAAGTCTTTTACAGTCCTTCATCATCCCAGTCACTGGAAAACACTTGGGGAGCCTGCAAGCCTGGAAGCTAAACACAAGGACTCTTGGTCGAAATTCATAGAAATGGATGTGCCTTGCTGGCAAAATAATTACTAATCCCTCCCTCTGGTTCCCCTCCTGTGAGTTCAGCTGTGGAGGCATTTTTCTGCATGTTTTGATGCAGTGATTCGGGAAGTTCATCTTGAAAAGCAAGATGCTCGTGGCTCTGCAGAGTCTAACAACCTTGTTTTAGTCCTTCACTGGAAAAAGTAGTGAAAAGAACATGAAAAGCAGAATCCCTCTTACTTTAAAGAACTCCTGTAATAGATACAAATAGCAAGGGTGGATGCTGGATTGTGCATGTCACAAGGTGACATGCCTGTAGCAATTCTGCATTACTTCTCCCTGCTCCTTGGAGAAGGCTAATCTGACTGAGGAAAATGGGAACAGAAGCTCTCAGGATGCAGTCAAGCCATTTAGATGTCACTTTCCCTTGTTCTCTGTATTCTGTCAGTACACACACACGAGTGACTATCTGCCCAGGTAAACTCATCCATCACTCCTGTGGTGTGGGATCCTTCAGCCTCACGCTGCAGCAGATGTTCCTCCAGCCCTGCTTGGAGCAGGAGAGGCAGCTCTGCAGAACATCACACTGATATGCACTGAGGGCAATAATTAGCACGGGCCACGGTAATTTAGAACAATAAATTCCTTTTGCTGTATTCCAGGGGTGGATGAAGGACTGAAAGCTGCTGGTAAGTCTCCTGGTACAGAAAGCTCAGCCTGAGTTACCTGTTGGCTACACTTGGATAACTGTCTGGTTGGAAAAGACAAACCCAGATTAAACCCACTGTGTTTGGGTAATTTCAGACTAGTGGATGTCTGTCTATGGGACCGTTTCACAGCAGTCTCAAAGGCTAAAATAATTCCTGTACCAGGACAATGCCTTGTTTACTCCCAGCCAGCATTTGAATGAACAAGGAGGTTTTGAAAAGCTATTGCAATGACCTGGAGATAAATGCACCTGAAATAGTTACTGCAGAGAGTAAAAAACCTAACTGCTCAGTGTTTGGAGCAGTGTACATCGGGGTTTTTTTCTTTAACATAACATTTCAAATTCTGCAGTATCAGAAATGTCTAGCTGCACCAAATTCAGAGTGTTGGAAAAGAAATCAACTGTCTCTGCTAATAAGAAGAACTTCTCCTCTTCCCCACAAAAATTCTGTCATTTCATTCATAAATAAAATAAACCTCTAACTCAGTTGTTGGCAGGCTCTCCCTTTTATCTTTCACTCACTTGAGAAGGACCAGCAACATCACGTTTTCAGAGAGCCAAGTACAGTAATCACAGAATCGGATTTCATGTATTTTTTAAAGCATTTGCAGCAGCAGAGATCCAATCACTTTTATAAGAAATACAAACATATAGAAATTTGGAAGGAGCAACTCAGTGCTCATGACTACCTTCATTTCTCCAGCACCAGATGAATGTGCTGGGAAAGGACTCCTTTCTAAGGGACATCTCCAAAAGTTAGCAACATTACACTACAAGCACCACAGTGCTGAAATACTTATTATCCCAAATAAATCTGGATGACATTTGAGATGTCTCAACATTTATTGGCCTGCCAGCAGAGCCTGGGATCAACCACTTCCTTTTCTCTCTTTTCTCTCACTCCTTTTTTTTTTTTTCTTCCCCGTCCTGCTTGCTCAAAGTCTGTGTTCATAAAATATTTAGGGGAAGCTCTTCAGAGGATGATATTGCCTATACTATAGCCCCAGTGCAGGTTTACTGTGCTACAGAGACAGATATTCTGCCACCAGAGAAATCAAAATTGGCGATGGGGTTGAGTTACTGCACCAGGAGCACCATCAGACTGACAGTCTGGCCTTGATCCCACCTGGGACACTGGGCTGAGTGGAAGGAACAAAGCAACATGTGGAACAGAGCTGCCTGCTCTTGCAAGGTTATACAGAGAAATGTTACTTTTCAGGATGGAAAACAAAAATATCAATGTTCTGCTTGTGTCTGACACTCACCTGACCCTTTCTCACCTCTCGCAATCTTCTTCCCAGTGAAAAAAAAAAAAAGCCCAGCTTAATGAAATGTGGAATTCAGATGTGCTGCTAAATGAAGCCCTCAGTCAGCCTCTCATGTAGAACCACCCACTTCTGCAGCAGCCTGCCATAAATTAAATCAGCTGCCATGGTCCCTTCCTACCCCTGAACTTTGCCACAACCTGTTCATCTCATGCACTCACAGCCTTCCCTATAATCCACACATTTTGTGCTCCCACCATCACGTGATTTCTCCCTCCTAATTTCATTAAATCAGCTGCAGATTTCCTATGTTACTCTAATGCTTTCCTGCAGCAAGTATCTGCTTTTAACCTTCTCATCAAAACCCAGCTGTCTGAATGTACTTCTGAGCCTCTGACGACCCCAAATCCCTATCACTTTCCTCTAAGTTCAAGGGATAGGTGTTCCTTTATTCCACCCTTGGCATTTCTCACCCACAGGCATCCAGGCTTACATCAGGCTGCTGCTAAACTGTCCTTCTTTCAAAATTTTTATGAAGTGCAGTCCAATTAACTTTATCTTTCTTGGGAATCCATTCAATTAAGTGCAGTGAGTGGACACAGAGCACTGTCACCATATTTACATCCAGATTAATGGGAACCAGGTAAGGTAACTTTAAAGACATCAATATTTTAATACTTTGGCTTTTGACTGTGCTATCTTCAGTGTCAGACACATTTAGGAGAGACCAGCACAATTTGAGAGCCTGAGTTTTTAATTTCCTCCATGGTTTGTGGAACTGGGGGTTTAGAAACAGCAGCAAAAATACATGACTTTGTCTTAAAATAGGCTTCTTGCAGGTCAAACAAAACACTTGTCCTGACACAAAATAAACTAAAACTTCATCCAGTTCATTCTTTCATGGATTGAAGGTAATTTAGGAAACCAGCAAAGAACCAATATTTAAGTGGAGATGCTGAGAACATCAGGAAATCTCATTTAATGAGCATGCAACAGAAATGCTGAGCTAGGAACACAAGTTCTGAAGTGACTTTTTTCCCTTTTGAAAGACAAATGCTGGATCTGGAACATGGACCTGTCTCTCAGATATGGAATAGCTCTGGAAGTTATTTTTACACCTGCTTTGCATTGCAGAAGCAAGGAAGAAGGGTCCAATGGAGACTGAAAACCTGGTTCTGTATCACCACAGCTTAACTTAATTGTGTCTCAGGCACTGATAAATGTGTCAATAAGCATTTGGAGAAATAACTGGTATCCAGGGAATTTATCTTGGTTATAGGAGTTTCAGCTGAATAGGTCAGATTTGTTAACATTTTAATTTATACAAATCTGCATTCCAAATATTGCTCTTCGTCTCCTTTTCCTAACGACAAGGAAATGTCAGCAGCAACCCCAAATTCACTCCTCTAATAGGTTCCTCAAGTTTTCAGGAGAAACAAACAAAAACAATAAAACAGTCTGTGGCACAGCAATGGGGGCGTTTAAACACAATTTTAGATGCAATATAACTTTATGTTAATAAACCAGAAAGTTTTGTCAATTCCAGATGTAATCCTGAAAGTAGGAGAGAGAGCTGGCAATAAGCCCTGTAGCTTCAGGGCAGCCCCAGGATTGTGCCCAGAGCTGGTTGTTCTGCCTCAATCCAAGTGTCCCTTGGCCAACCTTGTACTCAGCTTGGGACACTCAACCCCAGATTTCCACACACAATGTGCCAGCTGTGATTTCCTCAACCCTGTGCACAAGGGAACTCACATGAAGCACATGGTTCCCCTGCAAGTTTTTAAAATATTTCAGATGCAATGAGAGAAACACTAAAAAAGACAAAGATTCTGCCTTATCCTTTCCCCCTAATTATCACCTGCCTCTTTTCTGAGGTGATTTGCTGAGATTAAAACCTCTCTCCCAACCAAGTTATCCCAATCTGTGTTTCTGAAATTAACAGAAATCAACGACCTTTCTCTGCCCATAAAGCCCTGCATTAAAATGCTGGCCCCCACTGATGTCAGGGGGGCAATAACAGTTCTTTCATTTCCATAAAATCAGCATTTTCCTGCCAGAACTCCAATTTCTTCTCTGAGTACTCTGTTGCCATCCCCCCAGGGGCTGCCAGCAATCTCTCCAGCACTTGTTTCTGCTCTTCCACTGCGAGCCTGCTGCAGGCTCCAGCACTGCCTGGGATAATCTACCTGCTTAAGATTCAGCCAACTTCCCAGCTCTTGGAATAAAAGGAGTAGGGAAAGGTCAGATCTGCCTGAGGTTGTGCTTGCAGAGTCTGCCACGTCAGGTGGGAAGGAGCAGGAGCTCCCCCAGCTCTGCTTCCTGTCTGCACACCTGGAAAGCTCTCTGCTCTGCTGACCTTCTCCTTGGAAAGCTGTTCCACACAGCCTGTGCCCCCCGGGCCAGCTCACCCTCACACGGGGCTGAGGGCAAGCTCTGTGCTGCTCCCAGCCAGCATTCCCAGTCAGCATTCCCATCCCATCCCATCCCATCCCATCCCATCCCATCCCATCCCATCCCATCCCATCCCATCCCATCCCATCCCATCCCAGAGTCCCAGTGGCTGCCCTGGAGCTCCACACGTGCTGCTGAGCTGTTGCCAGGGCTTTTATCTGCTCTCAGCAGCTGCCTTTGGGATTCATTCCCGAGCTGCTCTGAAGCCAAAAAGCAGCCCCAGACATGGGAATGAAACGGGCACAGTCCCTGGCAGGGAATGTCTCCTGGCTGGAGCCTGGCAGAGCACTCAGCAGTGGGGCCAAAAATGTGCTGCTGGCCTGAAGGGCATGGGAAGAATCTCCAAGGTGCTGGAGGATTCAAGTCTCTAGAGTTTAGGTCCCAGGCCCACATGTGGGGACTCCTGCTTGCTCTGCCCCTGCCATTGCCACAGAGGAGGAAAGGAGAGAAAGAAGAACAAAACTGATTTCTGGTGCCTTCTCCCAGAAAAGCAGCACACTGGGCCCTCCCAAACTGGGCTCTCCCACTGGATGTGTTAGCACTGGGGACTGCCTGAATATGAACATCTGGCTCTCAGACTAAGCAGGTCCTTCCTTCCATATTCTCTGTGGCCCATTGCTCCATGAACAAATGATCCTTCCCATCATTTAGTCCATGGAGCTCCCCCAGTTGCATTGACCTGCAGTCCAATGGGGAATAAAAACAGAGCAGAAGTCCTGGGGTTCTCTCCCTTCACACCCATTGACCCCATCCCCTCCTTCCCCATCACTGCTCCATCCCATCACTGGCACTGCATTCATTTTTGTTTGATGTGTGAGGTGTAAATGCTTTGTCCTTGAGCTACACCCACAACCACAGGAGGCAGAGCTTGGACAATCACATTATATAGTTTTTATACTGGCAGGCTATTTTTTTGTCAGTAAAAGTGAAATTTCTGCTGCATTTGGTAAAGCTGCACATTGTAAAACGCCAGAAAGAAGAGGCACTAAAAGCAGAACATCACACAAACCCCAAATCACTGGAAGACATTTTACTAGTTTGGAAATGACACAAGGACAGGAAGGGTGCTGAGGGCAGGCTGTGCTCCTTTCCCAGGGATAACATGCAAAGAACTAAGAAAGACAGGTCTAGAAAGGGCTATAGGTGTCTGGCACTTTACTGTCCCCCAGAGAAGGGCGGGAAATGACCATTTATTCATCCCCCTACACCTCCTGGAGTATTTTCTACATCTTTGAGTTTTACAAACTTAGGAAAGGAAAATATCAGCTCCTGGAGTTTGAAGATTCTCGCAGGGTTTCATCGACTGATATGGATTAAGACAAAAATATCACATCAAAGCCACGATGCCCCACAGCTGCTGTAGAAGCAAAGACTGTGATCTCCACACCTCAACTCAAGCTTTTAGAGGCTTGGGATTAAAGACAGGGTTTGGGCTTTTCACGTCAGCAACCTTCAACAACACCTGCTAAGGCAGTTTCAGACTCACCTCCCTGTCGAGCCCAGCAGCCACGGTGACAATGTCCCCTGTCTCGCTGTTGATAGTGAACATGTTTTGGGAGGGGCTCTGTGGGGTCTGGGTGACAATCCTGTACCTCACCATCCCGTTGGCCGTGGTGCCGTCGTCCGCGTCGTTCGCCGTCACCGTCATCACGTAGGTCCCTGGAACGAGCCAAGAGGAATCATCAGTGCTACCTCACTGCAGGGCACGCTGGGGTCCCACTGACCTGGGGCTGTGCATTTTGTTCAGAAATGCTATGGAAGAGACACCTCACTGCAATCCAGCCAGCCAGGCAAGGCGAGGATTATGGAAATAGCAACACTGCTGAGATAGATCATCTGGAAGGATGCTGATTACATGGAACTGGTAGATAGAGAGAAGTCATGTGAAGGTATCTATGATTAACTTCTAATTCTTTCAGTGATTGTAAGTTTTAGGGCAGCATTTTTTTTTGTCCTATAATTTCACAGATTCTCACAGGAGATTTTTTTCCTATCCAATCACTGCATTCACATGCATTCAGAAGTAGAATTTAATAGCAGAAAGCCCATCAGACTTCTCAGCAGCTTCAGAAGGACACCATCAACATGCCCATGCCCAGTGCAAGAAGCAACTGCCTGCTGCTTCCAGTTCTTGGAGAAACATCCACCTTTCTTGTCCCTCCAGGATTTAAAAAATCCATTTCTGCAGAGCAAATACAACAGCTGCTGCCCAGCAGGACAGAAAATCAATGATTTGGTATGTGTGGCCAGTGATGTATTGAATTGTTGGTATGTTTCTTGCTAATCATCAGTGTCTTCATTTGCCTTGCAAAAAACAATCCCTACATTCTCGATACTGTCGGAGTGCACTGATGCACTGACAGGCTCATTAGCACTGGAGTTTGGCAGCAGGGTGTTTTGCTAAAGTGGGAAATTATCATTATGAGGGTAAAAGATGTTACTTGATTGGATGGACTCCTGCAGCTGCGTGGTCCTGTGACCCCCCCGAGCTCGTAGGGCCCAGCTTTACACTTGTCATACTGGTGGGAGGCAACGAGCAGAAGGGCAGGCACACACTGCTCAGACAAGGCAATCTGCAACAGTGCATGAATATGATGATATGAGACCTGAGAAGAGGAGTGGGAGGCAAAGAGAGACAGCAAAACCAGACATAACCTCGTTTTGTGATCACCAAACCCAACAGCATCCATGAAAAGAGGGAAGGTGCCCCTCCAACACTGCACATTTGGGAAGTCTGAGCACACGGGCCAACTCATGAGCCTGCAGTGCTGGAGAGATGCAAAGTGGTCCCAGTGAGAACCTGAGCTGACTCCAGATGGAGCCACACGTGGCTTTACAGAAAGAGCTGAGATTGTTCTGGTCTCTGGGCTGGATGTGAGCCATGGGCAAACTTGAGGACATGTGGCTGCATCAGCACTGTGCTGTGTCTCCTCTGGCACACTCAGGTCCCCAGCCTGGTCACACTGGGAGCCACCACACTCCCAGTCCAGAAGGACCAGAGAGCTGGAGAGCTCATATCTGTTTGCAAAGGACTTGAAAAATACCCCATGCTCTAAATAGGCAGATCTAGAAATGGCTGTAGCATTTTGTACCTTAGCCAAGCGTCTTCAAGCCACTCAGCACGTAGGAAATCCCACCCCCAGTACCTTTCCCAACTCTGTTTCTCAGTATTAGCAAGAAGTTTGTATTTTTGCACTTGTGTGAAGTAATTTGCTGATCTTCCATCTGCCTCAATCAGGCTCTTTTTGTTCTCACTGGTGATACATATATTCCTGTGAGTTTCCTTAGTTCAATAAGAATTATAGATTAAAAAATAAATGAATGTGTAAAGCAAATCTTAATGATGAATACATTCCTGTTTTTCTGCAATAATCCTGATTCACATTTGTGAAATGAAAACAAACTATTCAACAACTTTAACATTCTCCCGATCAATAAACTTCAGAAGACGGAAGGAACACTGAATTGAAACAAGGCTGTGCAAGCAACAAATTTTCTCTATTTTCTCTACAAGCATTCGTTTTTTGCTCTTTTGCAAAACCAGTTATCACGAGACAGCTGATACAAATAATGAAACCAACCCTTAGATAACTACAGGGAAAATGCACAGGAGAAATTTAAATAGGAAATATGCTGAATGAGATGTTTGATTTGGAATTTATGTTATCTTAATGCATTCAATACTGAAAATATCTTTGAACAGAATGTCAAAACCTGGGGCTAATGAAAACACAAGCGGAACAGGAACACAGAATCTATTTTAGGACACGTGCAGTCTTAGGATGTATTCCAAAAAACAGGTGGTATTTCATGATGCACTTCTAACTCAAAAAACAGCTCTGAAAGTAATTTCCAGGTTCAGACAAAGGCACCCCACAACTGTGGTGCCTCCTCGTGTGGGATGTCTCAGACTGCACTGTAGATTCCAAAATTACCCAGCATATGTGAGAAACGGTGAGTTCCCAGCTTGGCAGGGGAACCTGACAGGCTGCAACTGCGGTGGGAGGGGTGGGGGGACAGCAGCTGTACATGGGTGGAGAGCATGGAAGGTTTCCCTCACTCTTTCTCTGACCCTTTTGCTTCTTTCCTGTGGTGTAGCAACGGACTGAGCACATGTGCTCCAGAGAAAAAGGACAATTTCAACAGCATTTGACCTACACTTCCATAAAGGGAGATGGGGCTGGACAAATGTCTCTGAAGTCATGAACTCAGCACCGAGGAGCTGTATGTCAAGAGGCAATCTGCTCCCCATCTCCTATCTTTAATTTCGATTATGAAACCCAACCACAGAGAAAATAAAGAGAGGAACTTGGCATTAATTACTATCTTGTAACTTAATAAAACGCCCTCTGCAAAGGGCCCTGTGTGGCTGCAGCACATGATGGAGCTGCAGCAGCCACTTCCTTCCTGGCTCTCCCTGGGGCTGCCTGTCTGGCCACAGTCTGCTCTAAAGTGGCTGCAAATTGCTTCTCCCTCCCCACAGTCTGGACAGTGGCTGTGTCTCCCCTCCCTTTCCTGTGCACACACTTTTCCCACCTGGCAGTGTTGACTGACAGCATCTCCTGCTCCCCGTGCTGAGGGCACCATCCCTAGGGATGGCTCCTGAGGGATCAGCTGGTGTAACTACACCCCTGCCGATGTTCCACTTGGTTTGCTTTGCATTTAGCCTGTCTTTAAGCAAGATGTATCCTCCAGATACCTGTGTGCTGCACTGAATGACACAAACACAGATCTGTGCACAAGAGTATTCAACAGAGTGATGTGGATATACACAGATAAAGTGTCTGACATCCTCTGGGTGCTGCATAAACTCCTGCACCATGCTCAGATGGTTGGTGATGATTTAGCTGCAATAGAAGTAAAAAATGTCATAGTTCTATATCCTTTGCATGGAGGTACATCTTCATGTAGTTTATATTAAAATAAAGGCAATATATCCCTGTATCCAGCCCCTAACACTACACAAATTAGGCAAATACACAGTGGCAGAAAACACAGCTCTAACACACCTGAGGATTGAAGCTGGTATTGTTTGGTTTTAAGTGACAAAACACTGACTGCCCAATCTGGCCCACAGGATGTGTGTGGAAATCAAAGTATTAACAACACCATATTTACAGCCCTGTATCCTACCCAAACAGAGACTAGGAGCAGCTACTACAGATCAGAAGCAATGAGAAAATTCCTCCAAGTCTCAGTCAAGACCCCCAGTCTGTACTCTGCTGATTTTGTATCAGACCCTGCTGGTGGTGATGAAGCTACAAGAGTAGGTTTAACAAGTGAAAACAAGGAGGATTTTATACTTTCAGTGCCTGAGAAAAGCATCACCTTTATTTTTCTGCTCTGCAGAGCTTGCTCTCAAGCACACTGACAACATTAAATGAATGCATAAAGTGCCCAAGCTCAGAAATTTGCCCCAGCCTGTGCAGTGTATCACAGGACGAATACCCAGTGCTGATATAACAGATATAGATTTGATATAACTGCATTAAACTGCACACCTGGCCTAACTCAGGTACATAACCTGTTGAAGGAAAACCATTTCTCATCAAATAAGGCACATGGTACGTTAAATAAAATACCAAACCTAGTACATCATGTCAATAGTAAATCAAATTTGCTTCATGTTGAACAGCTCTTCTGAGCAGCAGATTGAATTACCATGCACAGCTAGTGATGACAAGATTACTGTGCATTAGCCTTCATTAACTAATGTGCAGAGTTCATATATCACCTGAGTTAAAATTAATGGATGGCATGACGAAGGAGATCTATCAATAAAAAGCAAGACCTCCAGAATCTGTAACTTCCCAATGCATTCCTTTTGATTTCCCAGAGACTGTTACCTCCCAGATGTTATTTTGTCAAATGAGATGGTTTTGTTTCTAGCCATGGATAAGACACATGAGAGAAATGCTTGAAAGCAACCCTTATGGAAAATATTCCCAGTGGATTAATTAAAGTTTCTACAGGATGGGCAAAAAAAAGCCTTACAGAACCTGGAGGAATGGAAGAAAAGGGAGATAATTTATACCTGTACAATAAATTTTGTTTGTCAATTTTAAAATGAATTGCATCTCCTTCTAAGAGGCTGCAAAGAGTTTTTGCTAGATTCACCATATCTTATTCCATCTGTACATGCTAAGGAAAAAGAAAAGCAAAACAAGAGAGAGAGCTGCCCTGAGCATGTGTAAGCAGATAAGCACAGTCATAAACAAATGTCCCCCTCAAATCACTCTGGAATCTGAGAATCAGCTCAGTTCTTTGTAGCTCAGATAATCCCAAAGCATGCTGAGGGTTGCTAATTCCCCTCACGTTTTCTGCAATCTCTGGTCTCCCATCTATGCAACTTCATTTCTCCATAAAGATGGAGCTTGCAGGAGTTTAAGGCACACAAACAATATTTTGGCACAGTTGTGCTCCTGAAGTCTTTGTTACAATTGCTTTATAATTGCCATTTTTCTAAGCTGGTTTGATATCCGTTAGTTAGATTTAATGCATGTTAAAATAAAGAGCTAATGGGCACTTACCAGGAAACCAACAAAATATAAAAATAAAAACTCCTTTCACTTTGCCCTTTATCCCACGTCACTGTAAAAACACACAATCCTCTCAGCCTTCTCCTATGATATAAACAAAAATGCTAAAACTTCACCCACTTTCTACTAATAATGCTGCTTCTCTATCTAGCTTTATCTTACAGTTTATGTTTTTAAATGGCTGGTAAATGGCTACAGAATCATTAAAGGTTGGTTAACCTTCTCAGTCTAATTTTGACCTACAGGATAGTTAATTTAATCATTCTCCCATAGAAAAGGACAGAATCATTATGTGCAGACATGTGGTGATAGCCACATTACATTAGATCTTCATTAACCCAAGTTAATAATGGCTTTGTACTAATGGAAACTTCCCCTTACTCCTCATTTTTTCCCCCCAAACTGGAAAGCTCACTTAGTGAATCCTCTGCATCTGATGCTAGACAGAGAAAACAGTAAGAGTTGTGAGAAGATTAAATACTGAAGAACAGTGTACAATTCACAGCATTTCCTAAAACCAAGATTTTCCACTCAGGACAGTTTCCTGATATTTGTTTCCTTCCCCACAGAGGATGGGAATCCCATGCCCTGACTCGTAACACTTGACTCTTTAGGTGATTTGACTCATTGGAAGACACACAAGAAAATCAAAAGCATCAAAACCAAGTTCCAATGACAAGTATGATGGGATCCTGAAAAAGTCCTCTGAGTACAACTCAACTTTCTGCAGTGTTAAAGACTAAAGCATTTCATTTAACAAACCTGCATCCTCGAGTCAAAAAAATTTAAATGTATTCTGTGGGTGATGTAAAACGATTTCACACACTCATTGTTAAGGGTTTCAAATGAAATTGGGTAGCTGACCCAGCAAGGGTGCTGAGTGGAGTCACAGAGGTGAACAGGAACATGGACAAGACATCAAGATGACAGAAGTGAGTGCAAGTACTGCAGGTGTAATAAATTGCAAATATACTTAAATTAAACTGCATCCCACATGCTCTGGATAAAAGAAAGAAATAGAAGCAGCACTTCCCTTCTGAATGATATTCTTTCCGTTGTAACTGATAGCTACTGTCATTCTCCTTCACCATAATTTTTGTAATCATTGGCAAATTTTGACCTTTCAAGCAGCTAACCTAATTCATAACGGATGCCACTTCCTAATTAGCAGAGACATTGGATTCTCAGCTTCAGACAGGGCAAGAGCCAACCTAATGAGAATAAAGAGAGGGAGCAGGTCTGGAGAGACAACAGAGAGAGCTGAGGAGGCTGCTGCCACCCCGGACGGAAATAAGAGCTCCTTATTGTTAAAAATGGGATAAATACCTCCGGAGAGCCAAGGAGCAGATGCACTGACTGCAGCACACACATGGCCCTTGCCAGATCTGATGATCACTCCCCTCCAGCAGCCTGCAGCCCACTGAGATCCCCTTACCCCATAGAAATCCCACCAGGGTGGGCAAAGGCACATCCAGCCTCTGAGCTGCAGAAATTCACGAGGTTCAGCTCTGCTGAATTCCTGCACGTGCAGCCTCTCGATTTCCTGGGCTAATTGAAAGAAGGGGGAAAGCATGAACTACTCAGGAGAAGGAATCCTGAACATCCCCACTGAGCTGTGCTCAACAGCCAGGTTTCATGCTGCACTGAAGGCATGTGTGACTCCAGAAATCATGCTGCACACAACCTGACACTGAACATCTCCTCCACAAGGCTTCAATCCAATCCCTGAATTTTGATACTAGAATATAATACCATATAAAGTGGTGGAATGTAATATAAATGTTATTATATGTATCATGCTATGCTATTTGTAACTGCTGGTTGAAAGGAGGCAGAGTGTAGGCTATTACAGTGTTCAGTTGTAACTCCCTCCTACACTGGTGTCAGACTATCATTTCCACTTTTTTTTCCTTTATATCAACTTGGCCTTTTTTTTTTTTTTTTTTGAGGGAAAACCCATTAGTCTTGGGATTTGCATTTTTTTCTCACTTACAGTCCTATAATTCACTTCCTTGCTCTTGGGACTGGATGCTTCTGGAAAGGAAATTAAGAGCACAGATTTCATAACCACTCACCTCGAAAGAAAATGGAAAGCACTACCACATGAGTCTGCAGAAAAACAATTTCTTATCTTAAAATTGTGCTTGGCTGAGCAAAAGAACTTGAAAAAGAATATTGTGTATCCTAAGTCTGCGTGTAATGTGTGAGAGAATAGAATCAGGCTGGACAAAGCCATTCTTAATAGTATATAAAGTGCAAGGATAAGAGCAGCACCTGCTCAGGGTGCAGGAGATGGCACTACCATAGAGTAATATATTCAAGCTTGGAATGGATTCAGAAGTAATGCACCTAACCTGTGAATACCTCAGGGATGAATGGGAGAATCCATTGAATCCTACTCTGACCTTCTGGAATATTTTACCTGTGCATGATCTCTCTGAAATATTCAGCATTTGCATGATTTTTAGTTTCTAGTGCTACAAACCAGAACGTGGGCAGCCCCATCCATGAACCTGTAGAGGTGCTCTCTTGAATTGGGACCTTCCTAAATGAAGAGTTCTAAAATTAATTTACCTCCAAGCTGGAAAAAACATATTGAATGTTTTGACTACAAGCAGCACTGTGTCATTTTTGGAATGAGTTGCAGTGGCAGGAAGAGGGTTTTTCACTCTGTGTCCTGTTAATTTTTTAAAACGAAACATCTTTTCAGATCTCATCCCTGCCACCCAGCAACACCTGCTCTGTTCCTTCACTGAACAAACAACCAGGCACACCAGGCATCTCCTCAGGAATTGCACTGTCAGGTTGGAGAAGAGGAACAAGCCAGAACTGCAGAATCCAAATTCTCCCCATGAATATATATACGAATGCAACTATATGCCTTAAAAGATTAATTTCACAAGCCTTAAATTGCAGTTTAATTTGAAAACTAATTCAGCCTCATAATTGGCTTTCTGTTCAAATCACTGAGGCTAAAGATTTAAATTCTTAATATTCAGATGACTTTTGAGTTTCTGGCCCCATCTGTGCATTAGTCCATGGTGTTAATCTCTGAGGGAATCTCTGCTGGCATAGAAATAAAATAAACAAACTGGGACACTAGTAGAATAATCGGCTTTTTAAATCCTTGGGTTTTTTTTATATACTGCTTATTTTTTATGAGATTTCTTTAACTCAATTTGCCACATATAGATTTGGCTCCCAGCTATTTCATTTTTCACGTGGCATGTTATCAACAATTATTCTATCAGAGTTCCATGGACTCAGGAGGAGATGGAGAAATTTTAAATTACAACATTTCTCATGTAAGAAATACTAATATTCCTCTATTTTCGAGGACTCTCTGTACTCAGTACTCTTTCACACCACTCCCAAGAAGGGTGGGAGGAGTAAACTATCCTGCAAAACTCCAGGAGAATGAAGGGGCTGGACAGAGTTTAAAACAAGTCACTTGGGCTTGTGCTATTGACTTGAAAGGGACCAAGATACATCCAGAGAGTTAGTGAAGTGGAAAGGATGAATGGGAATGGAAAAGGCCAGTCTGACAGGAACAAATTGTTTTGGAGAGATGAGTTAATTTTTGACAATCTTTCTGTTAAAACAAAATAGATACAACCCAGAGCAAAGCACTCAAGTCGCTGCAGAGCATTTCACATTGACCTTTTCAGAACTGAACGCTTCAGTTAAGTAAGACATCCACATCCTTCCACGAGGAAGGGTTTGTGGTGGTTACAGCAAAACTAAGCTTCTGCACAGATGGAAATAATCCTTCTCCATCACACTATTGTTTTGTGATTAAATTTCCTTTCTTCTATCATATTTAAGCATTTTCGTGCCATCTTATTGAGTAATTTTTTTTTTGGAACTGTATGAATTTCTCCTGGAAGAGCCCTTGCCAGGGACACTGCTGGGACCCTGCACACCCAGCAGCTCAAGTTCAGGGGCTGTGCTCATGGCAGGCAGCAACTGGTGCTGCACAGAGGGCAAAATCCCACTCCAAGCCCCAGTTCCTCCCTGCTGTAAGGAGCTGGTGTGATGCAGCTCAGAGATGTGGGCATGGAAAAGGCAGCAGAATCCTTGCAGGGCAGGCAGCTCTGCACCCATCCCGCTCTGTCAGCGCTTGAAAGGCAACGCGGCTCCGGGAGAGCTGTGCTGATTAACGCTGCCAGAGGGAGCAGGGGAATTGCAGCTCCAGCTTGCAGCTGCATTTTTAAAACTTGGCTGTGTTCTTCACACAGAGGCAAAGTTCAAAGAGGCAGAACATTATTCAACATGAGTAAAACATGGTCTTTTAAGATACACTTTCAAACAGTGGCACGTTAAATCAAAACAACTCGTGGAGAGGGAGAGTGAGGAAGAAGGATGGTCCTGTGGTAAAGAAAATCCTGCATCACTACTCCTGTTCTGCATTTTTGGAAGGGCCTGCTTTTACATTTAAATTGCCCAGCTACTTGACCTGAGGCTAGATAAGCTAGACATGCATTAAACCGTTTTTCCAGAGATTATCAGAAAAGGAAAGAGATGCTATTCAATTTAAGAGCCAGCACATCTGAGGATGTCCAGGGGCCAGTTCTCACTACAGAGAACTTCACCAAGAGTGAGCTCCTGATTTCAAGAACACTGTGCTACGGCTCAAGACACTATTTCAATTAAGTTATTATAATCTTAGCCAGCAACAACAACCTATTATAATTAATAATACTTGATGATTTCTATTCCTGCCAAGGGTTGCTTCAAGGTGACTCGCAGAGAGCGCGCTCCTTGGGAGCCCGGGCTGAGTGCTCTGCAGGCTGGGAAGCCCCTTCACTTAAACCCCATCAGACTGTCTAATGAGTCTCTTCACATCGCTGCCAATTTTTCCAGCTCTTGGACAATTTCGTGTATTTGTATTCCAGGCTAAAGCAAGCTTGTTTCTGCGGGAGGCTGAGTGCCCAGCAGTGCCACGGTGCCGCAGGCTGGAGCATGCCTCCTCCAGCATTCCCCTTTCCTCGGCTCACTCCACCCTCTTTGGGCTCTGGAGTCAGTAGGTCACATCTTACTTGGCCACCTCCATGCCCTGGCCTGGCACACACACTGCAGCTCCGTGCTCAGCTCAGAACACAGCCCCAAGCTCTGTTCCAGGTCACCACATCCCCGCCCCAAGCGGGCACCAGGCTGTGCTTGGCAGGGCAGCATCCTGCAGGGACAGCCGTGCCTGCCGTGCACACACAGCCCTGCCTCTGCTCCAGAGCGCTGGGACAGCACCACAGGGCCCTTTCCTGCTCACTGGAACGGGATCTGCTCTATTGATCCTGCTGAAGCCTTCCCGGGGCTTCCCCCGCAGCTCAAGGTCACCGTGCCCTGCTCAGCCTCTGCGCATTTTTGATGGTCTTGCTCTGCAAAATTTCCATGGGTAGAGCTCGAGCTCCATATGTCCTTTTTTATCTGGGTTTTTTTTTTTATTAAATCTGGGCAAAATTCCGACTGACTTCAAACAGCCATTGGCTGCTCATTCTAGCTGCCCTCAGAGTCAGCATTTATTTAGGATACTCTAACACCTTTCTCATTAGAGGTGTGCAAAATTAAGAACGTTGCAGATACTGTCGTAATCAAGTAATCTTGCATTTTTAATCACGGCCATTATAAATGGGCATATGGAAGATGTGAGAAATAACAACTGCACAGGATATCCAGGGAAGCATTTTCACTCCTCAGGCATAGTTCAGCAGCACTGAGCAGAGGAAAATGAATGCTGAACTCCTGTAACATGTAATAAGATTTTTTGGTTTGCTTGAAGCATGGATATTCACACATATGCAGATTTATTTTTATAGATGCATATACATATCTAACTTACTGTTGAATCAGTACTGAACAAATTTTGCTGTTACCTCAAATAATATGCAGTGTCTCTCATTCCTCAACTGCTTCCAGAAATCATCATGAGTTCTGGTCACGTATTTCTTCTCTTGCAATGGCTGGTGTTGCACCTCCTTAGCTGTTACAATATTCTGAGGCATCCTGAGCTACTAAAAAGTTTCAAAATATTAGTAAGATCTACCCTCAGCTAAATACATTGTCTACACCTGTCTCTGCACAGAAGAGGGACACATAATTTTGAGGCAAAGGAGGAGCAAGCAGATATTCGCTTTAACTCTGTGACCTCTCCATCACTTTCTCAAAGGCACAAGATCATGTTTCTTGCCAAGCACATGGAATGAGGGCCTCTGATACCCAAATTCCTAGGAGGCTCTACAAAAGCAAGGAAGAGAAATTCAATACTAATACAAACCTTTAAAAGAATACTGATTAAACAGCAGAGAAAAAAAAAAAACCCCGACAAATACATCAAAGACAAATGTAATTGCTTTTGAATAAAAACAGATTGCTTTCTACCTTCCTGCCTTAAAGGCAAGCACACCAGCCTGGGATAGAGAATACCAAAAAAACACTGCTAGAAGCAGAGGCACAAGTATTTTGTAGGCAAAATTATCCTGTTTTATTTAATAGCTCAAAGGCTTATCTGGATTTCAGACAAGAAGAGGATGCAATTTACTGCTTCTCTGACAGATGAACAGAGCTAGTTAAAACATTTGGGAACGCTTTGAATATTGATCTGTCCTCGAATAAGATGTAAGAAATTTGATTTGCTATGGAAATGTTGTATCAATCTTCAAACCTTCGTATGCCCCAAAGTGGCCTTCAAATGAAAGCTGGAGAAATTCTCTGGGGAGATGTCACCAGAGCTGTCAGCTCAGGGACTTCTCACGTTCCCTGCTCCGAGCAGGACCAGCATCAGGACTTTGCAGCTGGGACATCACCACGCAAAGGAATCAAGGAGGGAGCTATTCCCTGCTCAGAAATAATGTCACATTCTGTCCCCACCACGTGTCCCCCGCTGCTGCCTGTCCCTCACAGTGCTGGGAGACAATCAATCATGGCTGTGAATCACCTTGTTAAAAACTGTGCCCACCGGAGACTTCCCTGTCACACCTCCGGCAGCCCAGCCACTGTGATAAATGTTTGCTGACACAAACCAAAGTCACGGGGTATTTAACCCCTCAGCTGGCAAACAACCAAGGAGAGAATGTAGGAAAAAAACTCCCTCTGATTTCAGGAGACTTCCAATTGTACTGGTGGCACGGAACAATTTATGTTCAAAGAATGGATACATCCATTTTAGTTACACTCAGCAATGAGCTAAACCAAGCCTGCTCCCATATTGGAAACTGCACGGTTACACCACACTTAAATAACAAATCAACACTAGAGTTGGAAATAGAACATTAAAGACCTTTACAGCTCTGTTTTTTCCAAGCATATAAATGTGCTCATGTAAAAATCATCACTTTTCCCCATACAGATTACACCCTCACTGATTTTTCACCCATAAATTTCCTGAAATTCAACTTCAGGTTTTTCCCTGTTTTACCCTCTGTTAGAAAAGTCTGTGGGGACAGAGGATGAGCCTGCAATTTCAATGTGAATATTCCCACTTCTGCAGGTTTGCATCAAGTCCCAAGTAAGAAAGTAATTTCTTGAGACAGAGCCTTCTTTGGAGTCTGACTGGATGCCAGATATTGAGTTGGCAAATGACTGAATTAAATATCAAGGAGGAGGATATTGAGCATTTGAGACACAGGGTCAGTGAAAGGCCACTGCCAGACTCTGTAATTAGAATAACAGCCCAGTACGTGTGCAATGAGTGCATGAGAATGGCACTACAGAGCATCACTCTGCAAAACTGCTGCTTTTACAAACTCCACAGCCAGGAAGGGACCACCAGGGTCCATCCCAAACCTGCACCTTCTCTTCATCCAGAAAAAGAAATATCAGATTGTTCTCACCTCCATCAGTCTTCCACCAAGAGCAAACCCCTCCCCATCCCCTGCGTTCCCTCCCAGCAGAGCCCAAGCCACCTCACCAGAGAAATGGCTGAAAATCTGTGAAACTTGAGACCTTTTTTCAACTGTACCTGGTTTAGAGCCTTCATCAACAGATCCATTATAGACTTGGTTGATGAACTCTGGCCTGTTGTCATTCATATCAATCACGTAGATGTAAAGGTCAATGGGATTCTCCACCTTGTTTCCATTCATGTCCACTGCATGAGCCCGGAGCTGGGAATGAGCACAATGAAAGCACAATATCAGCAACTGCATTTGCTGCAGAATGAGAGACTGTTTTGCAAGGATTGACTTTACATCATAAATGCTTTCTCAAAATTGAAAGGAGCCAGTATCTAATTCCAGCAGAAAGCACTGACATGGTTTCCATCTACACTCGACTCACAGACAGTTTTTCAGAGCTTAATATAATATTGAAATAATATTTTAAGAGTGATTCTCAGTGGAAACACTTCAATGCTGGTGTAGTGATGCTATCCTATCCCCTTCACAGCTCACAGACCACTCTATTTTAATTTTTAAGACATATTGAACCTTGTCTGACAATTTGAAAAGCAAATTTTGCTTGGTTCCAAATAAAGTGAGGAAATTATTTTGAGTGAGAAGTTTCTTATGGGAACCTGCAGCATTTCACACCCATAATACTAGGGATTAGTAAGTGAAGAGATTTCAGGATGATCTTAGTAATGTTTATTCTTTGTTTAATCATGGTCTCCAGGAACAGCAAGAGCTACTGACCCCATTGCTCTGTGCACCAAAAGACATTTAAAAAGTCCCTTTCCTTCAAATAATGGGAGCCCCCATGGCACTAAGAATGCAATTTCCTCAGGCTTGAATAAAATACCCAGTGCTGAGGCATTTCAATAACCAGAGCTACAGTGTTAAGCCCTCAGTTAAACTGGAACTGCAGCTTTATCTTATTAGCAATAACCATCAGTAATAATGCCCAGAAACAACAGCATCTGTTTTCTGAACAAAAGAGACAGATACAGCATGTCAAAATGAGTAATTAATAAAACAAAGCAATCACAATAGTCTGGAACAATCAGTAACCAGGTGAAAAAAATGGATAGTTTTCTCATTAAAGGGAACAGATGGCAACTCTAAATGGTGGTGTGGCTTCAGGAGAACTCCAACACCAGGGGAGAGCTGCACGTGGGGAGGCACAGCCTGGCTCTGAGTGCTGCAGATTTTGGCCACCATCCCTCTTCATTCCAGTCCCTGTGAGCTCTGCTGAGCCTCCACCCTGCCAGGAGAACTGGGGACAGCACTTGGGATGGCTGTGTGACATCCCAGAGGGCTGGTGGGTGAGGAGCCAAGGCTTCAGAGCAGCTTCACCATGGGCTGGGCTGGAAAAGAACTTAAAGCTCATCCAGTTCCAACCCTCTGTGACAGACAGGAACCCTCCCCTGGACCACGTTGCTCCAAGCTCCATCCAAGCTGTCCTTCAGCACTTGCAGGGATGGGGCAGCCACAGCTTCTCTGGGCACCCTGTGCCAGGGCTGGCTGGCAGAGTGGGGCTGAAGGACAGGGGACACACCAGCTCATGCCATCCAGCAGGATGGAGGACTCTGGTCCCTCCCAGCAGTTCCCTACACCACCAGGCTGCTGCAGGGAGTCAGAGCTGACATGCCAGGGAGGTCTCCAGCTCCTCTGATGCATGACAAATAAATGTGCTAATTGCATTAGCCCTGGTTCCTGTCTTTCACTCTCACTGTGCTGGTGATTGATGCAACTTTCCCCTTCATGTATGGTGCTCAGAAGTCCAGAGCTTAACAAAAGGAACTGCACACCATTAGGATGGGCTGGATTAACATTTAATCAAGCAAAGAGAACAAACTGCCACGTGAAATGAGCTGGGAGAAAAACACTTTTTTTTTTTTTTTTTAAGGAAATTAACCAGCACGTTTTCTTTAAAGCCAGAAGAAGTCCAGCTTTGCTTTCAATACAGGGTGTACCATTTGTGTTTCATGACTTGCAATGCTCTTAATATTTGCATTTCTTTCCTACATCGGAACTGCTTTGGCTCCCACCTGTTGAGCTATCCTTCATCATGTCAGATGTAGCAATTCAATAACTTTACAGTCAGAGGTCAGACTGTCTTTGAAAAAAAGTAATTCAGAGCTAAAATTAAAGTTATTATCTTCAAATTGAGGCAGCACTGGGCTCTCTGTTACAGCATTTCCAGCAGTGGAAATGGTTCCATTCAGAGATAAAGCAGAGAGCAAAGCTGGTATCTCCCCCCTCAGATCTGACTCTCCCCCTGCAAATTTTTAATTACATTTGATAGCTTTTGTTTGAAATCTCCAGGAGTAAGGGATTTCTCAGCAATGCACATCTATCTGCTTGTTGCACTCACTGAGCACATGTACCCATCAGCACGTCACTGCCTGCACTCAAGGCAAAAAAAATTCAATGAGCAAGACCACGGGAATGTCATCAAACCTGTGGTGACATGCTCGAGTGTCCTGAGCCCAGCTGTGGGAGGCAGGGCAGTGCTGGGCACACTGCTGAGGTCACTGCTGTGGTCACTGCTGAGGTCACTGCTGTGGTCACTGGTGTCCTGACTCAGCATCTGCAGTGCCAGGAACGTGGCACTCCTCTCTCCTGCTCCTTTTTCTGGCCTGGCTTCAGTGAACATTTCTACTTTTTTCCTTTTCTGCTTGTTTGCATTCATTTTCTCAGCCCATACTCTGAACAATTCTCATGTGCCAATGCCTCCACAGCTCCCATGACATGTTGCTTCTCTGTGGTCAGTGCTAGCCTGAGCCAGAGGGTTGAATTTCAACTCCATGGGAGCTCTTCCTGCTAAAAACCATTCCTTGTTAAGAGACAATTCCTAATTAGAGCCCATCCTCAGCAGAGAGAGCCAAAGAAGGAGGGACTCCAGGGGGTCAATCTGTCTGCTGGGAAACTGCCTGGATCTCCAAGGCAGATCTATATTACATTTCCTTTCCTTAATTTATCTTCTCCCTCCTTCTCTCGTCCTACTTTTGGTATTCATGAGGCATTCTCAAGCTGGACAACACACTTTGTTCTGGAGCCATTCTTCAGTGGCTAAGATGGGGCTGATTTCTGGGAGGCACAGTCAGAGCCCACATGGTGCTCTGAGACCAAGCCACCTCTACCACCTCTGTTTTGGTGTTAAAGTGATGGAGGGATGAAAAGCAGATGCATGGGAGTGCTTTGTAGCACTGGGCAAGGCAAAGAGGGTGATGGTTGAACTCCATCAGACACACACATCATTTTGAGCTGGAAAACTCAAAATGAGTTTTCAAAATGACCAGTGAAAGGTCAGTGAGCATCACCTGGGCCACAGGACACAAGGGGCACGCACAAGTATTCACATGGGAGCTGGTGGGTGACTGAAAAGATAGTTAAGAAGCATTTATAAAGTTAGTTTGAAATATCTACGTTTTCCCCAAGAGGGAGAACATGACAGGAGTGAAGAAGGAATAAAATCAAATGAAATACCTTGCAAAGGATTCTGAAAAATTAATACACGCAGCCAACTAATCTCTAGCTGATGCATCACTGTGCTGTACCAGCCAAGGAGCTGGCTCGATATTCTTTAGCAAATATTGTTTAAAAGTGTGACAATTATTGCTATCATATTCAGCAGCAGCTACCACAGGTCTCTGAGGTTTTCCTACTGACAGTTTCCAGTGTAAATGTAGCTGTTGGCATACAAATGATTTGGTATCATGATTATTGATTACACTGGAGGCTGGTGGTATCTGAATGTAGTTAGTCAAAGTCAACACAGTGGATTGTGTTAAATATGAATATTACTTAGGCACTAATACTACTAATACAAATATACATTATCAATCAGTGACAGAGCCTTTAAGCAATAAGCATACAATGTCATGCCTAATTTGTGTGCTCTTAATTGTGATTAAAAGTTCAATTTAGAGCATTGTGACACAAATGCCTGGCATTATTCAACATGGTTCAAAATACTGGAATTAGCTCTTGTATGCCCTAATTTGTAGTAAAATTGTTTTTTTCCTTTGCATTTAGAACAACTCTTTGTCAATCTATACCCACCTGTTCTGCTCCAGCCATTTCTGAGGAAGTGTTTTAATCAGCCTGATGCTGACAGTGCACACAGGTGTCTGGAACTGGATTAGGACTTGCTTCAGAGTTTCCCTATAATGCATATTACTTGAGCACCATAAGCAATGATTACTTACTGACATGTTTATGTTGATGGCTTTTGAAAACAGAGCTTGAAAAACGTCTTGGAAAACTAAGCTACCAATTTTCTAACCTTTGTACTTGCCAGGCCTAAGTGAAGCTTAATATGAAACTGGTGTCTGGATCAGAAAAGACTTTCAGAGCCACTGATTCTGTCAGCAGCACAAACAGGACTTGGGGAGTGCTGCTAAATAAGGCCAAGAGAACTCATGCATATTAAATATCACTACCTGCTGAAACTCTCTTGGCATGCAGTGAACATTTTAGGGGCTGACTGCAAGGGGAGATGCAGCACACGCCTGCCACAGTAAGATGGCAGAGAAATGTGGGGAATGTGTCCCACGGCTGTGTGTGCCATGGCTGTGTGTCCCACCCCTGTGTGTCCCACGGCTGTGTCCCACCCCTGTGTGTCCCATGGCTGTGTGTGCCATGGCTGTGTCCCCCATGGCTGTGTGTGCCATAGCTGTGTGTGCCATGGCTGTGTGTGCCATGGCTGTGTGTGCCATGGCTGTGTGTGCCATGGCTGTGTGTGCCATGGCTGTGTCCCCCATGGCTGTGTGTGCCATGGCTGTGTGTGCCATGGCTGTGTGTGCCATGGCTGTGTGTGCCATAGCTGTGTGTGCCATGGCTGTGTCCCCCATGGCTGTGTGTGCCATGGCTGTGTGTGCCATGGCTGTGTGTGCCATAGCTGTGTGTGCCATGGCTGTGTCCCCCATGGCTGTGTGTGCCATGGCTGTGTGTGCCATGGCTGTGTCCCCCATGGCTGTGTGTGCCATAGCTGTGTGTGCCATGGCTGTGTGTGCCATGGCTGTGTGTGCCATGGCTGTGTGTGCCATAGCTGTGTGTGCCATGGCTGTGTGTGCCATGGCTGTGTGTGCCATGGCTGTGTCCCCCATGGCTGTGTGTGCCATAGCTGTGTGTGCCATGGCTGTGTGTGCCATGGCTGTGTGTGCCATAGCTGTGTGTCCCATGGCTGTGTGTGCCATGGCTGTGTGTGCCATAGCTGTGTGTGCCATGGCTGTGTGTGCCATGGCTGTGTGTGCCACCCCTGTGTGTGCCATAGCTGTGTGTCCCATGGCTGTGTGTCCCATGGCTGTGTGTGCCATAGCTGTGTGTGCCATGGCTGTGTGTCCCATGGCTGTGTGTGCCATAGCTGTGTGTCCCATGGCTGTGTGTGCCATGGCTGTGTGTCCCATGGCTGTGTGTGCCATGGCTGTGTCCCCCATGGCTGTGTGTCCCATGGCTGTGTGTCCCATGGCTGTGTGTGCCATGGCTGTGTCCCCCATGGCTGTGTGTGCCATGGCTGTGTGTGCCATGGCTGTGTGTGCCATGGCTGTGTGTGCCATGGCTGTGTGTGCCATAGCTGTGTGTGCCATGGCTGTGTGTGCCATAGCTGTGTGTGCCATAGCTGTGTGTGCCATGGCTGTGTGTCCCATGGCTGTGTGTCCCATGGCTGTGTGTGCCATGGCTGTGTGTGCCATGGCTGTGTCCCCCATGGCTGTGTGTGCCATGGCTGTGTGTGCCATGCTGTGTCCCATAGCTGTGTGTGCCATGGCTGTGTGTGCCATGGCTGTGTGTGCCATGGCTGTGTCCCCCATGGCTGTGTGTGCCATAGCTGTGTGTGCCATGGCTGTGTGTGCCATGGCTGTGTGTCCCATGGCTGTGTGTCCCATGGCTGTGTGTGCCATAGCTGTGTGTGCCATAGCTGTGTGTCCCATGGCTGTGTGTGCCATGGCTGTGTGTGCCATGGCTGTGTGTGCCATGGCTGTGTGTGCCATAGCTGTGTGTCCCATGGCTGTGTGTGCCATGGCTGTGTGTCCCACTCCTGTGTGTCTCACGGGAAAAATGACACTGGGGTGGCTCCCAGGACATCACTCAGTGCCACCTGTGCAGTTCCACAGGGGTTGGTTCAGTGCCTGCAGAGCCAGTTTCACTTTGTTCATGTTTTCAGCTGCCTCTGCGTCTGGGATGTCTGTGAGGTCCATGGAGAGTTTGTGCTCTGGTTTGGAGTGCAGACAAAAACAGATGATGCCAAAATACAGCTGAACTTGCAATCACTGGGAGTGCCAGCACACACACCACCTGGGCAGGGGCTGTGAGTCCCAGAGGCACATACAGCTCTGCATAGCTGAAGCTTGGAATGATCCTCCCTGAAAGTTCAAGAATGATCACAAAAACAGGGGAACTTCTGCTGCAGAACTCCTGATCTAATTAGAAAAAAATCTGTTTCACCTTAGGGAACGAGGGAGGTTTCATCAGACAAACGGCTTGCTGAATGCAGGGAGTGTTAGAACACTAGTATTTTAAAAATGGTAGTCCTGAAGCAATACAGATAATTATGCATAAGAAAATATGTGTTGAAAATGTGGGAGTTAATGAAACAGAACTCTTGATATGTAGCCTCACAAACACTTGCAAATTATTGTTCTTTCTTTTATAATTAGTTTTTAGATTACCTGGGAACAAAAGCAGCAAGGACAACACTCAAGAGTGACAGAGATGCTGAAAAGACTTGGTTCTGTTTGGGGCTGCATCAGACACAGAGCCCATGTCCTGCTGGGCCAGAGGGATCTGGAGTGGTGCCTTGCAGCTCCACTGACATTCTCCACCCTGCTGAAAAATAAAGCTACTAATTCATGCTAAAGGAAACTACAGCAGATATCAAACAAGTTTAGAGGTGGCCAAGCTCTCCAGTTCACATCCAAGCCTACACCTCAGCCACTGCTCTTCCAGCACTCAGTTCAAACCTGGCTCCACGTTGCCTTTCCTATCAGTTGGAGACTGGGCTCTGTGAAGTGCCATAAATTCATTGACTTCTTCAGACCCTCCACTAGCTAAGACTCTGGATTTTATCTTCTTCCTGGAAACTGGCCGAATTTTTTCTGGTTTCCAGCACTGCTCATTCCTCCTCTAAGTTTCTACTCCAGTGTTTGGGTCACTGCTTTGTGCATGGTGTATTTATAAAGGCTTTGTAAAGGGTTAGTAAATGAACCACTGCTGGTTCAAGAAATCATCAATCCACTGCTACTGAGGCTGAAGGATCTAAAGGTCATTTTACAGACACAACTTAAAATGTTCTCCATCACCTTCTACTGTTCTCCTAACAAAGGTTTTTCTATCATTCAGTATTCCTGTCTATAAGGTCTCCTAACATATTTATCAGTTATTCTCTCTATAAAATACATCTCCCTGTAACCTTCAGACTATGAATGTGCTTATTTACATATGGATGCCACTAGTTCAAGGTTTCTGTGAGGAACAGAAAAGGCTGAAAATCTTGCAGTATGTACAAGGCAGACTCATCCCATCACCTTTGACAAGGCATGAATTCAATTTGCTGAATTCACTGTGACTGGTAGGTTCAGTTTGCTTTTAAGGGGCACAGGGTTTGCTATGATGGAGGGCAAAATCTGTTTCATCTCATGTTTCTGACTGCGAGTTTCTGATCGCAGACATCACAGCGGCTCCATCAAAAATCTAAACTTTTTTATTATTGACTAGACTGTTATAATAACCTGGCACTGCTGAAACAATATCAACAACGCTGAGATGACACACACTTTATCTCAAATATTTCTTCTCCAAAACAACCTCTCTTCATATTTTCCTAGGCACAACAAACAAAATAATTGTTCACAGAGGATAAAATATTTTTTTCTTCAGATCTCCTTTTACCCAGGGGAAATCTCTTTTTCCACCCAACTAAAGAGGTAATCTATTTTCTTTATCCTTCCACCCCAGCCCAGAAGCTGTGTCAACATGGTTAACTGGATACCTGATAAAGCTGACAGAATGTGCATCTCTGGCAGTGCAGCTGGGGATGTGGTGTCAGTGGAAGTGACCCGTGCACCACGCTGACATTACAGCATCCCTGGGAAGGGCCATTACCATGCCAGGAGATGGGCTAAGGCTGATAGCAATCCATGAAACAACCTTTCACAACCACTCCAGGAGACAACCGGAGCACAGATGCAGAAAATGTTTGAAATTTTGCAGGGCTATCATGCAAGGGGCAACCTATTCTTTTAGTAATTTGTGGGACTGGATCTGCTGTGCAATTACACCGTGCAACAGAGGAGCTGGGATTTATATCAAAACATAGCAGCCAATTACACTGTGAGCATTCTGCAGGTAGAGCATTTTATGAACTAGGATAGCATGAGGCACCATCACTTTTGAGTGTAATTAATCTTAATTAATTCCCTGATATTTAATATTAGCCTATCTGTGTATTTAAAAACCTATCTGACACACCCCCATCATACTGCCTGAACATCTCCTGGTGAATTAAAATGAAAAATGACTATAGCAATTATTGCATGTTTAGATGCAGTAATGATTCTTAAATTAGCAATTTCCCAAGACATGCTAATGTAGTGACTGGCTTCTCATGGTTTTGGGTGGTTCAGTCTACACATAAATTTGCATGGATTTAACAAGCAGTGTGAAGTTGCACCATTTTAAACAAATGACTCTGTCTGAAAAAGACATCAGTTTATCTCCACTTTCATAAAATCACAGAATTGTTTAGGTTGGAAAAGCCCTCTCAGATCAAGTCCAACTGTTCCCCCAGCACTGCCAAGCCCATCACTCAGCTGTGTCCCCAAGTGCCACATTTACATGGCTTTTAAATCTCTGCAGGGACGGTGACTTCACTCCTGTACTGGGCAGCCTGTGCCAGGGCTGGACAACCCTTTTGGTGAGGAAATTTTTCCTGATATCCAACCTAAACCTCTCGTGGCACAACTTGAGGCCATTTCCTCTTGTTCTGTCACTTGTTACCTGGGAGAAGAGACCAATCCTCCTTCCAGGTAGTCACAGAGTGATGAGGTCTCCCCTGAGCCTCCTTTTCTCCAGGCTGAGCCCCCCAACTCCTTCAGCTGCTCCTCTTAAACTCACCCTCTCTCCCCTTCCCCAGCTTTGCCACCCTTCCCTGGACATGCTCAATGTCCTTGTGGTGAGGGGCCCAAAACTGACCCCAGATTTGAGGAGTGGCCTCACCAGAGCCCAGCACAGGGGGACAATCACTGCCCTGGCCCTGCTGGCCACACCACTGCTGATACAGGCCAGGTGCCATTGGCCTTTCTGGCCACCTGGGCACTGCTGGCTGATGCTCAGCAGCCACCAAGCAGCACTCTGCATTGGTTTGGCCGATTCAGCGTGTCCCTCCTTGAACCCAGCAGTTGTGCTCTGAGCTGTGAGCCCAGCTGCAGCTCAGGGTGCTGCATACTCACATGGTAGGAAGCTCTTTCCTCCCTGTCCATGGGGCGGGTCACGTACATCCTGCCCGACACGGGGTCAATGTTGAACACCTCCATGGGTGGCTGGTCAGCTCCCACTCCAGTGATGCTGTACCTGATATGGATCTCCTTGTCCTTATCAGAACGGATCTGCAGGAAATAACAGAGACAAGAAGCCATCAGCTCTGGACAAAAGCCATACGGATGTTTGAGCAGCTTAGAAGATCTGAGCCCGAAGGCTGCAGGGATGCAACACCACTGTCAGTCCTGACAAGGGAGCTGAACGCTAAAGATTTGGCAAAAAGCCATGAAAAGTACATTCCACATAGTTTCAGGTATTTTGCTCCTCTTTAATTCACGAGAAATCATTGAAATTGTGACTTTTCAACTGAGATGTGGAAGACCCTAAAATGCACAAACCCTGCTGTTTACATATATTACTGAAACCCTGGGCTCCTTAAAGTGTCCATATTTTTCAGCCATACCCAGAGTCTCCTGGCCATTAATCATTTCTGAAAACGCTGTCTGCAAGCTCCCCCATCGTATTCTCAGCCCTGGTGACTGTGCACACAAATACTCCCATGAAATTCAAAGAATGGGGCTGTTTGCTCCTCTTTGTCCACCCCTGCTGGCTTGACAAGGCCAGGATGGGAATGCCCAGTGGGATGCTACCATTTCATGTGATTATTTGAGGAAAAGCATGTTTTGGACACTGTTTCTGAAAGCCCTTCCCTTCTGCACCTTGAGAAAACACTGCAAGCAGAGTACAGCACAGTGAGTTCCATGAACCTTGGATACAGAGCTGAGGAAAAAAAGAAGGGAGGTTAATATGTTGTCCTAGCAACCCTGACTATCTCTTTAAACACAAATTTAATTTTCTGATCAAATGCTGAAAGAAGTTCTTGCAACAGCATGACTATTCCCTACAGAAAGTGCAAGGTACAAATAAATTACCACCCCCCTCCATCACAAAGTGTCTTGGCACTGTAAAAAGCGATGTGCATAAATTTTTTCCCTAACAGGTCTGTGAATACAAGGAAGTAGTGGGAAGATAAAAGAGCCCTCGTAGCTGAGTGCACGTTGGCATCTCTGCTACGGCAGCTGCACCCTTGGACGGGTCTGAGTGACCTTAGTGGGATCCTGTGTCCCCCAAACAGCCTCGACTGGGGGAGAGAAGGTCATCTCCCAAGGGAAGAGGAAGCCTGGCTTGTCAGGCAAGGGAATTGAGAGGGGGCTGTGGGCTGCTCCACACTCCTCCCATACGTGACCTGCTGCTGTTCCTTCCTCTCCTGACACAGGAGGCTGACAATGCTGAACGTGTCAGAGCAGGGCAATATCAGATCCCTGGCTCCCAGAACGTCCTTTGATACCTTTGTCCAGATCATTACCAAGTTTGTACACAGTCTTCTTTGTACTTCCCCCACCAAACTGTCTGCTCCTGCTAATGGCTAATCATGTCAGTTATTACAGACACGGCCAGGATTGATCTGTGTGCTACCAAGGCTGCAGGAGCTGCAGGTCAGGGAATAGACACAGCTCCATTTGTCTTCTCTCCAAAGGATTCACTGCTTGTTACACTGTTAGTGTTGAGGAAAACTGATTGGACTTACACTGGTACAGTCACTTAAAAGAGGGCCTGGGGACACTGAAAGTGCCCTCGTGCTGCACAGGAGGAATTGTCCAGGTTTATGTGGGGCTGGAGAGACCCAAGGAGACAGCCACGAATCCAGCTTTCATTAGCAAATCCGGGGGTGAGGAAGGGTGTGCTAAAATCAAGCATTGCTTGCACAACTGTGGTTTCAGTGACAGCAGCCAACTCACCGGTTTGATAGCTGAAGACCCCATTTTCAGGAGGTCAGCTCTGCCCTGCCAGAGGGAAGGGATGGAAATCGAGCTGGTGGCAATGCCTGTGCAAATGCACAGCTCACATCAGGGAGCTCCAGCTCCAACCCACTACATCCACACCTGCAGCCAGGCTTCAGGTAAGTGAACACAGCAACACACTGCTCGACCTCCAGCTTTGAGCCAGGGTGGGGTTCCCACCCTACAAATTAGAAAGGGTAATGTGGGACACAGCTGTGTGTCTTCATCAGTGTGTGTCTGCACAGCTCCAAACAAACTGGAATGTCAATTTTCCCTGAACAAAGGTGGAAAAAACCCACAGCTACCCAACAAAGGTATTTTACACTTCTGTGGAGCCCCAGCCTGGCTCAGCTATGGCTGTGCTTGAGCACAAACACCAGGGCTAAGCAGACACTGCAGGGAACCAAAATGGAAGCAGCTTTAACCTGCACCACAGAAGGGAAGAGCTTCTTAGTGGACATTTTTCTGCTCTATTTCCTGTTGCATATAGTACCCAGATCCCATTGTGATAGAAGCATTAGAAATGCATAGAGAAAGACAGAAACAGGGAAAAGGAGCCTGGATTTAAATATTCACTGCTAAAGGCACTATATTTTATTTTTGGGAAACGCAGATAAACAGAAGCTCTCGAAGAAAGCTATGTACAGTTTAATAAAGTGCACGCTATAAGATGTCCTTGCAGCACTTTTATTAGCATTAATAGGGTCTAAGCTGTCTGTATGTAAATCATTGCAGATCTAGATGAAATATATCATAAGACCCACACGACTCACCCAATTATACTGAGAGAAATCCATGAGCTAATTATACTGCATTGAGCAAAACAAAGATGGGGGGAATATACTGAAAATATTCAGCAAAGACTCATTATTTGCTGTTAATTGCAATCATAGCACAAGGGTTTGCCTGCTACCTGTACTTAAATCCATTTCCAGTAAATATACAAGGGTGTGAAGTGTTCAGAAAAAAAAAGAAGTAAGAAGTAGCACTTGTCACAGAAAGTTGCAAAGACCACTGACAATGAAGCATAGTACATTTTACTACCAGGGAGATATTTATCACACATATGCTTTTTATATTGGAACATATAATTTTAGCACTCTTAATGAGATTAAAAAGAAAAAAAAAAGATTTTTTTCAGTAATCCTGTAACATTTTGACCAAAGGTTTCATTTGCCTAACTCCCAGGGTGCAATTTAGTAAATCTTGTTGAGAAGTTAAGAACATTATCTGAACACAATGCAAGGTTTACTTCTTTTGTTGAAACTGTTCCTGGAGCAATTTACAAACAACAAAAATAATACTACTACTAATATTATTAATATAATAATAATAAACCCCTCTCTATTCCCAAGGAGCTCACTAAATCAGAAGTAAAAATTACTGGTTGGGGAAATGTACTGGTTCAGAAGGAAGTTACTTTTTCCTTAATGGAAAATTTCCTTTCCTTTAGGCTGGGAAGTGTGAAGATGGTAACAGATCCATATGATAATCTTCTGACTGGAGAACATACACATGAATTTTCCTTTCATTTATCTCTTCTTTTATAATGCAGTCAAGAGGTATGCAGGGCTCTGGGTTACAGAACAGATGGCAGAGGGATGGTTTTCCTTAGCTGCATTTATACATTTTTTACTCGGAGAACCCTTGGAGCTTTGAGCTCCTCCAGTGCCTGGCATGATACAATTCTGCATATGATGATGTGAGCAGGATGAATGATGATGGCTGATGACTGTCATAAAAAGAATTTGCTTGCAAAGCAGCTTTTATGCTCTAAAAAACCCCTCCGGGATGGAGCTTGGAGTGGATTGATACACTGGTGAGGGAAAATGTCCCAGATCCAAAGGCAATTTATGTTGGAAGTTGCAATCCCTTGTTCCTACCCTACCTCGTGAACACAGGTAGCGTTTTCCATGCAGGAGCCCTCACCAACTCTGACAGATACAAATGGACCATCTGGAAGCTGGGACCAGCCCCCAGAGCCCCAGAGGGAACCTGCAGCAGGGCCAGGCACGGTGCTGGCATTGCCATCCCTCTGCCTGGCTGTGGCCAGCAAGGACAGGGTGGCCTTGCAGCCCAGCAGTGAGTGCTTGGAGCTCAAAGCATCACTGAGGCATCATCCAAAACACAGCAACGTTTGCAGCTCAGAACCAGAACACCCGGAGTCTGACTCAGCCCTTGTTTCTACAAAGCAATCCCACAAACAGGAGAAATGGTGCAATTCCACAGGATGGGTATTTTCTACTGCAGGTTCTGATCTAATAAGGAAAATGTCTGCAAATGAACATTGCAACTCTTGAGACAATACAGGGTCAAGCCCTTCCAAGCTGGCTTTCTCCTCTGCAGCAGTGTCACATTTAGAAAAGCAGTGTTTGTGGCACAGGACTGCATTCTGCTTTCACAGATAACATCATGCATCTCCGACAGGATTTACTGGCTAGCTAAACTATTCCCACAAACTACTGGTGAACAGAATTTCAAGTGGTGAGCTCCTCTAAGGTACCAGATTTTATCACTGGTTTTCTTCTGTTGATCCATACCCGTGTGCTCTCAGCACTGCCCTATTTTTGCTGCAGAAGGTTCAGTTCACAAGCTCTCCTCCCTTGCCGTGGCAGGGACAGGAGCCAGCAGAGATCCCTGCAGTGCTCCCATGCCAGGAGCAGGGCTGGTACAGAGTAAGGCAAGCTGTGTGGTCAGCAGATTGGAGGGCACCAGTGAGACCATAAGTTTTACAGTTTCTGGAGCATGACATTGACAGAAAAAAAAGTGTTCCAATGGAGACTGTTTAGAGAGTAGTGAAGAAAATGCCTGGAGGGTGAGGAAATGGGGTGTGTAAGGAAAAGCTGAATGAACAAGGACAACTGAGCCTACAGGAGAGAAGATGTGACCATAACAACAGTGCTCCTGTGTTATTATAGAAACACATTCAGAGAATTGCACAAGGTGGTCCAGGTTCTGCCCATGCCTGCACTGTGCCTGGAAATGTATCTGGAGAAAGCAAAGCAGGACGTTTATCCTCTGTTACATTTTCCTTCCACAGAATGAATCAGAAAATAAATTTCCTTTGAAGTTCTTTGTCTTGCTCTACAACATATGGAGTCAAAAATGCCCTTCAAAAACCACTTAGTTTACCAAATCTTCCACAGAATAATATGCAACATTTGCACTAACATGACCTGGGGATACTTAGACTTGATTTTTTTGTTTTATAAAACCCATTATAATTATTAATGAACACATAAAATAATGTAAATGATAAGCAGTAAGTGTCTTTTATTATTAAGCTCTTAGCTATTTTGCCCATTAAGAAAACCAAATTAAAATAATTGAAGATTATAATCTGTCATGCATTCAAAATGCTCCATAGAAATTCAGACAGGCAAACATATTCAAAGCCTTTAAAAGAGCACACTTAAGAGTCAGTCTAAGCATTCCAGGATTGGCTCATTAATTTTAGTGGAAATATTTTAATTCAGCTACTCTTACTGTTTATTGAATTCTTTGCTAAGTACTTACTTATTTATTTTTAACTGAATTTGCAATATGTTTAGAACTCATTTGTATAAAAGTTCTTAACTCTTATTTCACAGTTGTTTCAGAAGCCAGTAAAGAGACACATCTCTAGCCCTGTATTTCCAAACAAATTACTGCATGTTGCTGAAAGAATCACATATGGTTTCAATAAAAAGATGCAAAAGTCAAGCAGTGAAAAATTAAGATAGATTTGGAGACTCAACCAGGTGAAGGTAACATTTAACTTGTCTCCTTTTAACTTGCCAATGATCCCAAGCTATGTCCTAGAAGGAAATGAAAAAAACCCCAAACCCCCAGGAGATCCTCTAAAACACTTCTGTCTCCAGAGAGAACTGTCTTTTCTGTGCCTTGCAAAGGGGATGCTTGGACATGGCAAGGGCAGTTTGTACAAACCCAGCACTTTCACTAACTCCAGCCCTGGGCTTAACAGCAGCTTGCCCTTAAGTATTCACCCACCCCTGGACAAAATGACCATTGACTGAGCCAAGTGTCCATGCTGGTGGATTTACAAACAAGGTTAAACAGGGAAAGACCTCTACTGGCAAAGGAAGAAGGGATGGAATCACATGTTTTTACTTGGGGATTTCTTTCCTTCCTCAATTGGGACTGGTTCCATCTCACAGATGATTTTCTAAAACCTTTGTATCTGGTCTCAGACAAAAAGAAAGGAAGCAAGTTTTTGCAGGGTGAAATCCATCTTCCTGAAGGCTTAAGTATATATCACATTTCCGGGAAGAAGTGGTTTTTCTCTTTCCACCCACAGAAAGAGATAACTAAGGACTATAGCTAGACTAGAGACCAAATTTTCACAGGGTTGAGATTCACTGCTGAGAGCTTAAGTTTCTTCCTCTTCTTTAAAATACAAGTCCAAAGCCAAACTATAAAATGTTCCATTTGCCCCAACGGCTGGATCTCTCCCACGTCAGGCTACATCTTCCAGCTGAAATCTGTGATTTCTAATTTTATTTGTTTTGATGATAAGACAGAGTACAAGTAGTGCTCCAGAGAGATTAAAGCTGTCATTTAAGCCATTAATGTAACTGATGATGCAGCCTGCGTTAAAGAAATGAAGCTATGAGATGTCTGAACCCAAAAGAGAAGAACCTCTCCTGTGTGCCTGGCTTGTTCTGTGGTACCTGCAGAGGAGCCCATTCCCATTCAGCCATTCCCAAACAGCCATTCCCATCCAGCCCATTCCCATCCAGCCATTCCCAAACAGCCATTCCTACCCAGCCATTCCCAATCCAGTTCTTCTCATCCAGGTATTTCCATCCAGCCCATTCCCATACAGCCATTCCCAATCCAATCCTTCTCATCCAGATATTCCCAACCAGCCCATTCCCATCCAGCCCTTTCCATCCAGATATTCCCATCCAGATATTCCCATACAGCCATTCCCATCCAGCTCTCCTGCTCCTTACCAGGAGGATTTGCTTCCTCTGCACGCACCCTGTGAGTGTTTGGCTGAGGTGCTGCACCAAATGTTCAGCTGCTGACAGCTCCCAGCATTTCCCTGGTCATTTGGCTTCCACACAGCTCCCTCTGTCCAAGGGCTCCTCTCCAACCCTGCTGCTCCCTCCAGGCCAATTACATCCACATGGACACACTCCTCTGGAGCCTTCCCTGTGCCCACGGGTACCTTTGATAGCTTTCACTCCTTCTCTCGCTTCCAAGTTTTTTTGAATTGTTTACCAGGATTTTCCTTTTCTAGCTGGATGAAAATGTAACACTGAGCAGATGGAGAACAGCATATCAATCAGGCTCAGTAGGAGCTGGTAATGCAGTGGGAGAGAATTTCTGCCTGCAACTCAGGCCAGTAACTGTGTGTGACCCCACACATAAGTACAGGATGAAATTGGACTTGTCAGACTCACGGTCTAATTCAAAACTACCATTATTCTGCTTGGGATAAAAGCAAAATAACAATCCTTTTGCCTAGAAAAGCAAATTTCATACATGATCAGACAACACACTGCAAGCACAGAGTACCTGGTGTGCAGCAGTGCATCCAGGCCAAGGACCTGCTGCAGCTTAACTCTACTCTCCTACCTGCTGAAACAGCAAAGAGTTTCTGTTTTAGCTTGAGCTGTCCTGACACAAAAAGACTGAGGTCTGCAGTGCTCATGGGGCCAGTCTGCTCTGTGTAACTCTGCAACTGGTCAAAGTTTCTGAGTGGTGACTTGAGACTGCAGAAACTCCTGTCAGTCTCTGTTTTTACCAGTGAAAAACTCAGTAAACTGCAATTTGTTGCATGTTCTTTGTGATTAAATAATTAAGTAATTTTCATTACTCACTATAATAGAGGTCAAGAAGCCAAGGTCCCCATAATCAGGAACTGGCCAATGCTAATGGAACTTGCACATCTAACAGTAATTGATATGGCCCAGTCATTTCTAAAGCAGTATGTGCCTTTCTTTGGGATTTGTGCAGCCTGAGAACTCCACTGTGGAAATGCTTCAGACTGTAGCAAGGCAAGAGAGAGGGAGGAGGGCAGCACTGATGGAAAAAGATTACAGAACACCTCCATGTGACCAGCATCTTATCACTGCCAGAACCTTGATAGCAGAAGCAACAAAACTAATTTTTACTACTCTTTCCCTTATCTCTCTTGCAAGAGAGCAGATTCTTCACTGCAGTGACTGAAGGCATCCCAGTGGAGCTGATGTGCTGCTATCAGGTGAATTTTGGCCCTGAAGAACTGAGGCTGGTTCACACTGTGCAAGATGCAAGGGGCTGATACTGCCTGACTGGGATTTGAACCAGATGCACAAACCCTCCTGTGCTGCAGAGGATGCTCCATGACAAAAGGTGAGAGGAAATACCTCTGAGAGTTCAAAACACACTGTTCTTACTGCTCTGACAGAGGAGTTGTGACAGGCTAGAGAAGATCATCCTCCATAATCTATTTAAGAAGGTTACCCACTGTTTCCTTGCAGAGGGTACCATCCTGCAGCACCTTCTTGCAGCTGACCCTGCTGCTGCCTGTGATAGCTGTGCCTAAATGAAGACAAAGTCAAGAAAAACAAATCATGGCAGTGGGAATTTGTCCTCATTTCTTTTTGAAGTGAATCTCTCCTGAAGCCTTATATCATTACATCATGTCTGCCACAAAGCAAGCCTGGAAAAGAAAAATCCAGCACCTTTCTGGGTAAAACTGAGCAGGAAACTCGAGTGCTCAGTGCAGAAGATAAATAATGGTAGCAAATATTGACCTACACAGGAGTAACCTGATCACTGTAACTAATGATTGAGGCCCTCAGCTGATATAAATCAGTGTAGACTCAGTAGCTTCAAACAGAGGCACGCTAATTTATTTCAGCTGAAAATCCAGCCCATGGCATTTAAAAATTCAGCTGCACAGCAGAAGAACAAGTGAAGAATGATTTTCACTCGACCTACAGCAATTTACCACAAGCAGCATTCCTCTTGGTAGGACAGTGAGCTTGGACACAGGGAACCAGAATTCAGGGGAGAACAAACACACTGGTGTCCTCAGGAAGGAAGTTTTTCCCAGACTCAAGGGATATAATTGGTCTTTGTGTGACCTTTGCTTTTGTACTGAGCTCTGGCTTTCCCAGATCATGCACTGAACTCCCAATGGCATGATGCCTACAGATCTTACTGATCATGGAGAAGTGGTGCTGTGGCATGATTGGGAGTGCTGCTCTCAGCATAAAATAAAGCTTTTGGACCTGCCTGCAAATAGCTAACAATGGGAAACAATAATAAAACCCTCCAGTGTGTCTATTTTGGAGAACAAAATCTGCTGAGACTCGTATTTGAGACACTACTTTGGGATGCTTGCAGAGCAGGATTTAAAGCTCTGCAGCTCTCAAAGTCTCTCTAAAAAGTTTAATTACAGGAAAAGCAAACCTATTTGTTTGTTATGTAGGGTAGATTACATGGCACAGCATATACAGAAGTTATTTCAATGGTCAGGAAAAGGAAACACCAACGTGGGGAGGCAGGGAATGAAGTTCTCTCTGTGCACGATGGGAGCAATGCTAGAAGACATCAGTGCAGGTCTGGATGTGATGATCCTGAAGGATCCTGTCCAACCTGAGATATCCTATGATTCTATGATTTACTGACCAGTGAACAAAGACAGTGTGAGATGTCTTTGTTCCTAGGACTCATTCTCTTCTGCTACACAGACAAAACATTGAATCCTCTGTAACTTTTCCCTGGTGGCCAAATTCTGCCCATGGTCACACACTTATATTTCCTTCCACAACAGCTGTGCTGGACACTCGAGAGCTGTATTTTTCCTTCAATAAACTTGCAGAGCAAAACACAACAAGAGCTCTGTGGTCGGGAATGCCCAGTAAGGTGACAGGCTGGCACACCCACCCTGCACAGCTGGATCCAGCCCGTGCCCACACGTACACATCTGGCATCCATGCAGGTCACAGCAGCTGCAGGACACGCAGCCAGGCTCGTGCCAGCACTCCCTCCCCCAGCCAGCTCTCCTGGGCCTCCCATCACCTTCCTGCAGCCCCTGCCTATGCCCAGGGTCCCCCAGCAGCTGCAGCTCCTGCACCAACACCCTGAGTTCCAAGGGGACCTTTCCCTCTGCTGTGGGTGTCCTCAGCTCAAACACCCGTGGCTTGTGCAGATGTGCCTCGTGCATCAGGGATGGGAGCTTGCCTTCCAGGAAATTTCAAACCTGGCTGAACTCTGCTCATTTGGAACGAATTCACAGGGCTGGATTTTTGGCAAGTTTTTCTCTTTCGTTAACTCTGTTTCTGTGTGGGTTTTTGATCTGAGACCCCTGCTTGCTTTGACTTGAATTCGTGTTAGACTTATTCATGTGACTTATTGATGTGCTTCTCATCCACACACTTTTAATGCAAGAGGCAGACAGGCCAGCTTGAGGACATGGCGCCATAGATTAAAAAAAAAAAAAAAAAAAAAAGCAGTAATTTCTGACACGTTACAGAGCCTTTTCAAATCTCACTTCCATTTATGGCACATTCTGCTTCTGTATTTAACTCTCCAAAGCAAGTAACAGTCCTCAAAGATCACAAACACAAGCTTCTCACCCTCCACATACCCCAACAACAACAACTGCATTCAAGTCATCAAGGATTTTAGAGTCCAGACTGATCTGGGATGCTTATTCTCAACTCCCCTTTTAACTGCAGATACTTTGACAGACATACGGAATTTCTTGTTTAATTTTTTTTCTGCAGTATTATTAATTGATAATTTAATTTCTGATCTGTGAATTACATGCATTATATGAATTCACCATCAGTGAAATGAAAAGTTTAGAGCAGAATAGTTTAGGTAAGCAGATTGTCAGTGCTTATGGCTGTAAGACATAATTATGTACAGCCAACTGTGTAACGCGCTTGAAAAAATTATAAGCCTAGGCACAGAAATTAAAATTATTTCAAGATGAAGTTGTACAAATACAGCTGCAAAAATCTGCAAAATCCTATTAATTTATGCCAACTGTAGTGGGTAGTGCAGGGGGGATCCAGCCCCCACCTCCCTACCAAAGGAAGTTTAACACCCAGTGAATAAAGGACTGGGTGTTTAAAGAGAAAACTGTTTCAGCTTTATTCTTTATGTACTCATGAACTTGTGGGCATCAGCTGGTAACTTGGTATGATGACTCCTCAGTGTGTCAGGGCAAACATTAAACACTAAATTACCGTATGTCAGCTTAGGGTGGTTAATAATTCGACTGCATCTTGGACTTTCCTGAAATTGCTGTCAAATTGAATCTTTCCTTCGATCAATAAAGGAGCACAAAGCAATACACCATTCGTGGTGTCAAAAAGAATAGATTAGCAAAATACTGTAAATTTAGCTGACAGGGACAACAAACTGCATTCTCTTAGCTAGAGATGCCCAATAACCACATCAATATTTCCAATGAGGGGACCCACATGAGGAAATGGCAGTGTGTGTTCATCACATACCTACTGCTCTGTTCTGGCTGCCACCAAAGCTCCCCTGACCCCCTGCTACCTGTGGATCTAACAGGCAGCAGGTAATTATGGGAGCAATATTTGTTCTACACCGCTGTGTCCATCAATTGCAGCCAGAGGAATGAAACAGAGAATTACTGTGAGCATGGAGAACCCGTCCGACCTGCTGCTCGTTTTCCAAGCTGTGTAATAGAGATATTTCTGGCAATACTGAGGATCAGGACCAGCTGGGGACAGCCAAATCATGTAGGAAATGCAGAAATCTGCACACTGGGCTCATTTAGAGGGATACTACCCACCCCAGATCGTGCTGCTTCTGCCACTTTTACTCTCAGTCAAGCACAGCTACAACAGACACATGACACTCCAGCAAGTAAAACAGATTGGAAGAGATGTTGTTTCCTCTGTGCATTTGACAGCATCAATGACACATTTCAAGATATTCAACACTGGGAAATCGGGACCAGATCTCCAGTGCAACTGTGTTTCCTATTGAAACACCTGAAACCTAAATCAAATTATTCCTAAGGTTTCCTGCACATCTTACCATGGATATGCAGCATATCTGGCCATAGGCTCCTGTAGTGCAGCCACAGGATGCTGCAGCCTCTGAGTGAGCCCTGGAAAAGATTATTCCTTAAGATCAAGTGACAGAAAAGGTGTTGCACTGCAGATGGCTTTGCTGAGCAGCACCCAGCCTGCTCCTCGCTCCCACGAGCAGCCCTCCAGGAACAGGGCTGGGGAACCCTGCTCCAGTTTCTTTTTTAAAAAAATCTGAGCTCTTACAACATCTCAGTGTTTTCTCCTGCTCTTTGATCTCTTCACTACGTTCGCTGTCATGTCAGATTTTATAGTTCAGTTGTGAGTCAGAAATATGTTCTCTGGGTTTTACAGGTCCATCCCATCCAGCACACACACCTTCCCAAAGCCTTGTTGGAGCCTGGTGACAGCAGGAGTGGACCTGAAACAAAGTGGTCGCCAACAACCTTTGAAACATCAGCAGTGAGGAAGCAGAACTTATTTCTTACAGCACATTTTTTGAGCATTTTGATTTTTGGTAATTCAGGTCACTCCATCCAATACTCCGTTGCTGATAGATTTAGCTGTAGCAGTTGTTCTCAGGCTGCAGGGCCCTGAGAAAGTGATGTGAAAGTTGCTGGTAGCAGGAAATTGCCTTCATAATACTTTCAATTTAAAAAAGTTGGTAATGACGCAGGGAATAGGTCCTGTGGGAACCAGGAGGGTTGAAAATAATCCACCAGCGAAAGAATTGTGAACTGCTGACTTTGGGCATTTAATTGGGATGGAATTACAGGTCATCTCCCCCCATCAGTCCTGTGCACACTCCAAAGGTTATACTAGAAAGGAACAGATTATTATTATTTCATACAGTATCTTTTATTTTTTTTTAATCAGAGGAAATTTAAAAAAAACATTCTGTCACATACCCAAAGCGTGCAGTTCCTTTATAAGCCATGCCTTGCTCTCTGAGCTGGTGAAAACCAGCACAGCTTTTCTAAGTTCAGCTTTACACCCATTTCCAGTGGCTGCCAGGCTGACCCAGTATTTCTGTGAGATTAGAGTGGGGTATCACTTCATGTTTATTTCTAGGACAGCTCTAAGTTGGATCTTGTGCCTTTGAGGAGCTGGATGTATGTGGGGAAATGATGTTTCTTCAAATTCTAAATCTTCGGGGCTTTTTCTTTATAATAAGAAGCAGGAGGAAGATTTCCTGACCCTCTGAACTATCCCTGGGTTTGAATACACTACATGGCATGCCTGTAAACACAGAAGAAAGCTCTTGTGTGAAACTTTCTTAAACTGCAGAGGATGATGGACAGCAAATGGGATGCAAGCCAAGGAACATGACAATTAGCACAGAGAAAGTTTTCAGGGTTTATTCCATCAGTCAGCACTTAAGGAGGCTTTGAAGGGGAAAAAGCATCCTTTTTATATTAATCCACTACTTCTGCACTTTCCCCCTATTCCATGGATTTAGTGCTTAGCTGCTAAATATCTATATGCAGAGCTTTATTAAGAGGAGTTGGTTTACTTTTTGAAAGATTTCACATCCATTAGTTCATAGAGAGAAAAGAGGCAAAATCATTTCTCTCACTGCAATACCCAGAGTTTAAATGATGATTTACTCTTCCCCAGCTTTTAGTACTTATAGATGTGGATGAGAAAAGAGCATTTCTTGCAATGGTATTTCTGGTCATCACCTTACTAAAGAGTTGGTTGTGCTACTGATGATAAAATAATTCAGTAAAAGCAAAGGGAAAATCCCCCCTTTTCTATCTTGGCAGACTTCACATCTGAAGAGGCACCTTACTGTTCCAAGATAAAATATTTTCTTTTTTCTTCAAAAAGAAAAAGTTCTCTCATGCAAGAACTTGGGCAACAGCAGGGGACAACGCCATGCCAGTATTAATTAGCAAATTCCAAATGAATCATAGTTTGTGCTTAGCAGGCTATGGTTGAAAACGATGTGAACTTTTAAAATGTTTTGTTGAGCATACAAGTTACAGCTTACTTTTTATATATTTTTTTAAATAAGACTAACAAAGAAAGAGTTGCTTTGGAAGAGCAGCTTATTCATTTTCTCCATGGCTTTGTTCCCAGGCATTTGTGCTTTTGCCCATCTCTTTATCCAAAGGTTAACACTCACCCTTAGCTCATCCCTTCTGGTCGAGGCCATGACTGGGGGATGGCATTTTGCCTCTAATTAAGGGGTGGCATGTGGGGTTGTCCCCACTGTGACCCGAGTCACCTGGCAGGGGGTGTAGGGTGACATGGGACATTTTTCACCTCTGTGCCTCTTTGATCCTGAGTCCCCAGGACTCCAGGATGTGTCTCCCCCACTGAGGAGTGATGCTCCAGCCCCTGTGTGCCAGGGCTCTCCAGCACAGCACAGGGGGCAGAACTGGGAGGTAGATACAGCTGGCAGCACTGATGGACTCTAATCTTAATTTCAGAATTATTCAGGTTGTGATTAAGATGGGGCACCTGCCAGTGCAAGGCTCATCAATTCTCTTTGATTTGGAAAACTCTGCATCTGTGTCAGAGCTTCAATTTCAGTGCAGAGCTCTGTGGCTATTTTCCCTCTCTTTCCCTTCAATATTGAGTTTAAAAGAAGAGATTGATGCGCTGGTCTGGGGTAAGCAGCCATGGGAGGCTCTGAGTATTCATTCAGGTAGCTACAAGGAGAAAAAGATGTCCTTGGCAAGCTCAGAAATGTGAGATTCCCAAGTCTCCTTGTGCTTCCCCTTACCCTGGCAAACAGAACTGACAGTGCACAGAAGAGCTGGGGGCTACTGCAACATAAAGAACCACTGCAACATCCACTGGGATCCAGAACATTCAGAGCTATTTTAATCAAATTACTATCGATTAGGGACAAACTAGAGTCTACTGAAGTTAATGGACACATTTCCATCGACTTCAAAGGGCTCTGAAACAGCCTGTAACCGAAAACAAGCAAGTACCAAAATGAGAAAATGCATTTGAGTCTCACCCTAATTGCATGAGATCAAAGAACTGTTTCAGCTAGAACTTCTTGAAACTATTCTGCCCGAGACAAATGTCAAACACCTCAAATGGTCAAAAAATCAGCAAAGCTACCAGAAATAAGGAGAATCTGACAGCAGCAAGCGTGGCCAGCTGAGGGTACCAGAGACACACAGACAGATGTATCAGCTCTGCTGGCAGCTCTGGAAGACCTTCACTAACTTACACAGGAAAAAAAATCTTGGCAATTCTGTGCGTGTTTAGATATATACACTAATTTAGTTTTACTTTCCACTCACATTTATTTTCTCTAAGAAGGAAGAGGTTTTTTTCTTCTTTTCCCCTGGAAATGTTAGGATTTAATTCCATGCTACAAATGTATCATTTGTCCTTTTGTCTTCACAAGACCTAATCATCTTCTCTGAGGGATGAATACGAAATCATGACACAAGCAATTTGTTTAAAGTAGCCTCTTTTACTGCCTAGAACATTTCGTTGTCTTTAAAGCTATATATTTATGTGACAGCCAGACATCCATTAAAACCCACAAACCTTAAGGCCTGTGAGGTACAAATGGGATTTCTTCTTTTAAATTTTGTAAGGGAGAAAACCAGACCTGAATACTGGAGGGTCATAACTTTACTGACCTTCATAATATTCGGTTCTTTCCAGAGCTGCTGTAATTAAGTGTTGAGCCAGTGGATGAAATAAGGTTTTTTTTTCTACTTAAGAAGCTAAATTGAGATGGCATTTTAAATAGCCTGTAAGGACCAGCAGCACCATATTGTTGTCAACTACCCTTCTCCAGCTTTTATGCATTCAACAGCCTTAGAAAGTAAACAGATAAATCCCACTCGAGGTCACTTGTGCCATGCTGGGATAGCAGTGGAGGCTGCAGTGGCTTTCTTGACTGCATGGTACTTGAGAAAATTTGGGGCAGCATTAAAGGAAGACTCTGGGATTAGATGCTCCATCCTGCCTAATTCTTTCCTCCATCAACTCTAAAGGGGATGTTTTTCTCAAAGTGTATCAGAATAAGTACCAGAATCTGCATATATAGAGAGATATATAGATATATATAGATATATAGATATATATATGGATGGATGACAATTCCAGGAGCACTGTTACCAACGAGAGAAGAGTACAAACATCCCACAAATGCCAGGGGCCTGACTGACAGCTCTCTGGTAGAAAACCACACAGGAGACTGTCCACCAAAGGCCCCAGTCCCAAGGCTTTCCAGACAAACCCTTCATCCATGAAAACACAGGTACAGAGCAGCAGGAGCTGATGGGAGCCCTTTTCCCAGCCATGCTGCCATGTCAAAACACAATCTTCAACCAGGGCAGATGCTGCTCATCCTTCCCTTCGTGTTGCCCCCAACCAAGTGTCACCTCAGTGATCACCTCAAGTGTGTGACTGGAGCATGGGCTGAAGAGCTGCAACCTCCACATCACTTCAGACACCCAGCTGGGATTGAAAGACATGGTTCAAGCCCCTCTTAATGTCCTATTATCTGTGGATCACTGACAGGGTTGATTATAACAGTTTGACATGGCTCCAGAGGAGCTGTTACAGTCTATTGTGTCAATAGGTACCTAGGGAGTCTTTAATCTGCAGATACATGTGTAAAAACAGCACACTAAAAACACAGCTTTTTTTTTTTTTTTTTTCTTAAAAGTTGTTATTGCTAAAGCAGTAAAAAGAAGCAAAAGTAATGCTCATTGTAGAAATAAAAGCCCTGTCATTTTTCCCATGACAAGAGCACAAAAGAGTCTGAAACCCAAGATTTTTCCCCTTTCAGTTGTAATATAAAAGTGATCCAAAATGTTTACGCCAGGAGACAATTTGGAATGACTTGTTTTCCTGCTGAGCTATAATCTTGGTCAGCGGGAATGCTACTGATGTGACTCAAAATGTATTGCTGCTCTGGTGTGAAGGAAAGAAGGAGTGAACTGTCATAATTCTTAAATTAGCAGAATCGGGTTTTTGTGTATACGATGTGTGAAAGTATGACAGTAAACATGGGGGGAAATTGTTTGTTTTCCTTGGAAACTGGTAGCTGGATTTGATTAAGGGAAGTGGAGTTCCATGTTAGGTTCTCGTTGAGGTTCCTGGGTACTGCAGAGACAGGCGTGGTGTGCAGGCACACACAGACACTGCCATGGAACACAGAATATGCAATTACCACTTATGCAGTCACAGGCTCCTGCTTTTAACAAGCAGATTCTTTCAAAACACTGATTTGCCCAGTGAGGTCTAGGAGATGCCACATACCCAGTGCACAGAGCAATTCAAATCTGTTTTCCTAGAAAATGCTGTTAAAAATGGTTCACTTAATAAAGAATTCTGTTTACAAGCAAGAAGTCAGAAGATGCCTTGGAAACATCTGATTGCTCATTCTTTAAGCAGTATCTTTTTGCAGATACAGTACAATTTTCAAAAAAGGGTATGAGGTACATAAACATCCAGGATCTCATGAGAACATCACTGATTTTCAGTCCTATTCCCATTTAATCCTGACAAAGAAACACATCCACTGGAAGTTTTGAAAGAGAATAAACACTTGTGATGCTAGCAATTAAATCCTTCCTTGTACAAGGGTCTTGATGTTTCTTTTTACTGACAGTCATGACAGAAGAGCACCACCACCTTATGAGAATTTTAATAAAAAATTATTGAACGCAGAACTTTCCCTTGTGTGACTTGGCACACTTCAGTCCTCAGGTCTTCAGGGGGAGAAAGGCTGCACTGCAAAGCCCATACAATAGAAAAATATTTGACAGTATGTTTCAAAACATTATTTAAATAGAGACTTCTGTTCGTGTTATTAATGCTTTTAATATGGATTCGCATCTCCTCTTTTTATTACTTTGTGTGTCTTTCTGGTTATTTAAAGGGTTGTGAAAAGAGCTGGTCAGCACTTCAGAGCTCCCACTGCTCGTCAGCAACAGATGCCGACCATAAAGTTAAAGCCAACACAAAAGAAAAGCCCAGTGCAGATTCCTTTTTTCCTCCTCTCACGGGAGGGAAGGCAAACACATCCATCCTTCCCCACCCTGCTCCTCCCAGCTTCCAACCAGAGAGCAACCCTGGAGCCAGAACCGAGCTTGATTGCTTATTTTAACTAAGAATGTGGGGGAATGAACTCTTTATTAATCACTGTCTGACCTGGAGCAGAACTGCTGCCCCGTGAGGGAGTGCTAAGCCCAGCAGAAAGAACATCCTGCATCCTCAGAAGGATCTGCAGGTGCTTGGGCAGCGTGTGCCCCCTCCTCTGGCACCGCGCTGTCCTTTCCTGGGGGCAACAGCTGGCTGTGACAGCCTGTGTGTTTGATGGGCTGGATATCACACACATGGGAAAAGGGTCACGCTTTCCAAATCATCTGGCAGAGTAATGGGAGGAGACAGCTCCCCAGCAGCACGAGCCAGAACATCTCTGTGCCCTGACATCTCATCAGGGCAGCGGGACAGGCGAAGGCAGAGCAGGCATCTCCCGTGTCCTGCAACATCTGGTCATCTCCAGAACACCAGGAGCGGTGTCACATCGTGCCAAAAGCATCTGGGCTCCTTGTTTGCTTCATCTCCCACACCTTCCATCTGAACTAATTCAAAGCACAGATCAGCTGGTGAATTTTTAGTGATCATGAAAGCTGGCAGCATTAAACAAACACAGCAGAACAGGACAGATGCAATCCAAAGGCAAAAACTTGAGTCCTATCTTCTAATACACCTACCAGTGTAGTCCCAGGCTCTCCCAGTAACAGTTTCCTATCCTGACACGCTGAATGTTTACGTAGCATTTTCCACATTAATGGCACAGCAAGGAAATAAAGAGCCAGACGATTCATGTTCCTGAGTAAACGATGTACACAAGGAGAGAAAAAGCCCTAATCCATTTGGAGTCTGAAATCAGATCTCCAGGGATGCTTTAGATTGTTGCCCTACAGGATGCCCAGAGTTTGTAGCCAACTTAATGGCTTTCCTAATACCAAGATGCTCCTAATGAGTAACAGAGCTGGATGAAAAAACTTTTTATAAAGTCGCTTACAACTGGATTAAGTGTATCAAGATGTTTTCTTTGATATTGTCTTGTCAGTTCATATCAAGTGACTCTTCCATGCTTTCATGTCAGGTAATTCCCAAGAAATTCATGGCTACAATCTAAAATAAATGTGTGACTTTCAAATCAGCGAGAGCTGAATGATAGGAATTTTAAATTGCTGGGATAAAACTGCTAGCTACTTCATAACACTCATGCTGCTTCCAGATTTAATACTTGCCTTTTCAAACACTATCAATTCACTTAATATGTCAGTGGGGAATAATATTACTTTATTTTATTTTCCTTTATAAGGATCATGAACCATTTTCTCTTACAGAAATGTACCAATTACCCACATGCCAATTGTCCCAGCCACACTCTGATCTTACAGCGTGGACATTCAGCTCAGGTGCACACAGAGCTTTCTGATGCTACAAAAGAACCACTGTGGGCTAAATTCTGGACTGATGTAAGCAGCCACATTTCTGCTGACATCAATGGAACTGCACTCCCCAACGCAGGTTCTGAGTTTTGCCCTCTGCCCTAAGAATCTGACAAATGCCGATGGAAGTCAGAAAGAAACCTTTCATGTGAAAAATTCCTAATTTAAGAAATTAGCAGAGCAAAGCCATGGAAAGAGAGGGTAGAAATAAGAGACCATATTGTTCCATTTGTGCTGGGATAGGCAAATTGTGCCTTAACTCTGGCAGCTGGGACATTTGAGGATGGGCAATTTCCACCGGGGCATGGCCAGAGGTGTTGGTTCTGCTCCCAGCCCTTGCAGGACAGCTTGGTAGGAGGAGAACAGCAGGGAAAAAGGGAGTCAATGTTCAGGAAAGGCTGCATCCAAGGGAATGTTGAGGGATCAGGTGTATGGGGGCAGAGCTTGGCCAGTGTGAGTGGCCCAGGGCTGCAGTGTCTGCAGGGCACAGCGAGCAGTGCCAGCGCCGGAGCCTGCGGCTGTGCCTGCCCTGGCTAATTGGTCCTGCTGAGGGTTTGGGGGTGTTCCCAGGGCACAGTGCCACGCTAATGGAGCTGTGTGGCTGCTGGAGCAAGGCTGGAGCTCTGCAGGGCACTGGCCTGGGCTGGCCAGGCTGTCCTGGCTGCTCACAGAACCATGGCTGTCTCACCTGTGCTGTATCCCCAGCCGTGCTGCAGCTCCTGCCAGGCTACAACGGGCTCTGACCAGATAAAGGAGTTTCATTATTCCAAAGCTGCATCCACTGACCACATCCCAGAGCTACCAGCTTGCTCTACACCTTCTGCAAGCTCCCCTGGATGAGGCAGGGCATGGCTCTTTGATCTGGGCAGAGCTGGCAATGCTGGGAGCTCTGCAGCAGGTCCCTGCCAATTTATTTCTGGTAATGGATTGTCCCACTGTTTCAGCATTGTTTACAATGATTTATTCAGAGTATATCTGCATATATATTATACATGCAGCTCTCACCAATGCTGGGTATTCTGCATTGATTGGGATGTGTTGGGAGATATGCCAAACATTGTTAGCACAGAGTATCACACTCTACTTGGAAACCTTTACCCTGAACTTATCAACTCCTTCAGCAAGGAAAACTCACCTGTCCCTCTCTTTTGGGAACTACTAATAAAGCTGCAGTTTAGAATGTTACCTGCAATACCACTGATGCCAACACAGGTTAAAGGCACAAATACTATCCTTAACAGACTGATGAGCTCGCTGTGATATCCCAAGCATTGGGGACATCATCCAAAGAAATAAAATTTTTTAAACTTGAAATGTTTTAGGATTTAGGTGACACATTAAGAATTGAACTGTAGAAGCCAGCATTTCAAAACCAGAAGTGCTTTGCTCCTGGTGAATGAGCATTGCATGATATTCCCCAAGGGTAAGAAAAGAAGGAGCAAGAATAACGTGAATCCAGTGCTGAACCTGGTTATACATCTGTGTGATACTGTGGCAGGGAAAAATTAGGAGGAAGGGATGGGAAAGAAATTAGTTGCAGCATGTGATAAAGGAGAAAGATCTCACTGTATCTGCAGACTGGGGCATAAAACCTGTATGAGCCAGTAGGGAAGATATTAATGAGCATCAGACAAATCTAACAGGAGCTATCAAAAGCAGATACCAAAGATGTAAATAATGAAAGAGAAAAAAACACGCAGTAAGAGAATAACGAGGCTGAAACGCATTTTGAATCTTCTGGACACCAAGTAACAATTTAATTTGCACTGGCCTTCTAGAAGCAGCCACAAATCTGATTTTAAGATAAGCAGGCTGCAGTGCTGGTGCTCATTCACAGAGCAGAATCCTGCTCATTCCCTCCTAGCAGCCTTGGAGACAAGGGATGGAGAGGACAACCTCCCCCTGAGTTTATTCAGCCGCTGCTGGCAGAGTCAGGGCAAAGTGCCAAAGCCCAGGGCACTGCAGGAGACAGGGATGTGTTACAGGGATGTGCCATGGCTGGCTTGCTCTCCTACAGCCCAGTGGTTTCATGGCATATTCCTCTTTTTAACAGCTTGTGCTGGTATTGATTCAAATCAGTGAGAGCTCTATTGATCCCCCCAAGGGTTTGACTCTTACACAGGAAGAACATTTTCAAAAGACCTGATCCTCCTTATTTTTCACACTTATTCCCAACGATGCAATAGGAGAGAGCTCGAGCCCTCCTCTCTATTCCTCCCTTTTCCTTCTACACCTCGAAACCTTTCCAAGAGGCCATCCTCGGTTGGCAGCAGCATTTTGGGCAGCTGAATTTCTCTGTGTAAAATCAGCTGGCGACCTCTCAGCGTGGCTTCCTTGGCCAAGAGCCCTCCAGGCAAGTTGGCAGCCCCTGTGGCCAGCAGCCAACCTCCCAGGGCTCCTGCTTGGACAGGGCCTGGCTGTGTTTTATTGGCCTTCATTTCATTTTCATTTTAATGTGATGGTAAAATTTTTATCTGATAATCTAAACAAGGTAATAATTTTGTGCTATAAAAGTGCCTGTCTTCTGCTGTTACTGTTACCATCGTATATTGGAGGGTAATATTTGCAACATTATACAAAACTGTTATTCTAATAAAATGATAAAATGGCAGCGGTTTTATTACATGAGTGATTTTGGAGGCACTGAGATGCCCTTTACTGCAGACAGGAATAATAAAAACATTTTTCACCAACGCATTAGGGAACAATCCTGTGATTTTGGAAAACAGTTGTAACAAACAAGTCAGTTATTGCAGTGACATGCTCAGGAAACACAGCCCTCAATCTTACCTACTGTAACTAAATAGTGCTAATAGCCAGGGACTCTGCCTGCTCTGCACTTCAGCACCCTGTCCCCAAGAAGTTGGCAAATCATGAGACAGACACTGAGAATTGTTCGTGCACTTTCTGCAATCCCATCTAATCCAGGCCTTTGGATTTTAACCCTTTATTCCTACTGAAGTCTTAAGGATTTACCATCTGTCACTGCAGAATCCGTGAAGATGAAGAAGGGGAGAGGATTAAATTAATTAACAAATTCTAATCCTGAAACAGTGTTGGAGATGTTAGGGCTCTTTGAATTCTAATGAGGATTTAAAGCAATGCTGACAACTTTCCCATTAAAAAGGAGGAAAATAATGTCACATTATCACATCCCCAGCCTCTGCCCACCCCACACAGCATTTTATCCAACAGAAACCATTACAGGGATCATTCAGCTATCCAAGGCACCTTCCCAGCCAGGTCTGCAAGCAGGAGCATAAACCCATGTGCACAGGCCAGAGCTACATCAAGCTGCTGCTTGAACACACTATCAAGGTTCTCTATATATTATTATACTTCCTCCACGTTTTTTATAAGGTAATCCTGAACCAGGTAATACAACCTGGTATATCTGTCTAGCAAACAGACCTTGTATTTTATTCCTTCCTCTTTAACTTCAATGGATTTGCATCCATTGCCACCCAGAACTGCCAATAGTCTGTGTCTGCAGGAGATGAACAGGAAAGTCAAACAACCCAAAATAAGTGTCTGAGGTGTCTGAAGTCACCAATGACTCCAGCTCAATAGGGAGAACACAGCATGGGAAGGCAAGGTTGAGCAGGGAGAGCTTCACAGGGAGAACACAGAGCTCCCCTCTTAATGTGTTTTGGTTTTGTCATTAAAAAATCAAGCACAGGATGAAAATCAGACTGCACCAAGATGCAATGCAGTGATGTACAACACGTTCTCTCTGCATCAGCAATGTATAAATGTGCATTAAAACAACAGTCCACAGCCCCATATTTATTTAAAACCCAAGACTTCTAGTGGAAAAGTGCAAATTTAAGCCACGGTGGGAAAGGAATTTCATTAGGGGACCTGGGCCCTTTGCACGGGAAGCAACTTTATATTTTCTGACATCGCCGTGAATTTGGAAAGGAAACATATGGAAAGCAGATGACATGTTCCACAAACTGCCAAGCAGATTTTGCGTGGTTTTAGAGAACGTGTACTCCAGGGAGTGTCCACAGCAACCTGATGGTCCTGATGGCCAACATTTGTTCTGCATCTTGATGCAGAAGAAGCGAGACGTGACCATTCATGTGTCCCCTGCTGCCGCACAGGTGTGCCTTTCTCAGCCCTGCTCGGAGGACAGATGTTGCTGACAAATGCCTTTGTAGAAGAGGGAGAAGAACAGGAGGGAGGGGGAGAGCCCAGAGGAGCAGCTCAGAGGCCTGGAGTGCTCTCTGTGCTGGAGATGTGCTGGCCATGCCATCGCTCCTCGCAGCCCGGGGCCTTTATGGGAACTGCTCACCACACTGCAAATGAAATCAGCCTCTTATTAGTCTCCATAGTGGAATAACAAACTACAGGATCCATAATATCTAGAGACCAGTGGCTGCAGTTTGATTTTCTGAAACCTCTCTGCGCAAACAAACTCTTCAAAACAAATGCAAATTTGGCAGTTTATGCAGCAGTGAAAGCCACTTGGGGGGATTAAAGGCTGATGTACTATCAGCTGAAGAAATGAGTAGCCCTGAAACACAGAAATAGAGCTCCAACATTTGTATATTGATCCTCTATAAACTAGTGCTGAAAGTAGATTCTGAAGGACATCAATTCCTTCATTTTTAAGCCTTTTTTTTTTTAAAGTAGGAGGAAGCTGAAGAGATTTGACTGCCTGAATGTTGTGAATCCGATTTTCACAAGAAGACCCTGAGCTTTAGAAGCACAGCCTGTGGCACACAAGCTCCCAATGACACTGTCAATATGTACCAATACCAAATCTACTGAAGCCAATGAGAGTCTTTGAGGCCCCGTCGAAAATTCAGTATTTTATTTAAATTTTGCTGCTTGCTTTAGAGATTCGCTGCATAGTGTCATGCATGTGCTGATATTCCTCCATCTCTGCATCCTAAAGTGATGGAGTTGTTGGAATCCTGAGTGTTTGTTCTTTGAGGATGGCTCACCTGCACATCAGGATGAGAACTTGTAGCTTGTAGCTTAAACACATAATTTCAGAAACTACAGAAAAACTTAGGCTACAGCAACCTGAACCCCATTCAAATTAGCCTGTTTCCTTTGAGACAGCTTGCCAGCCTAGCAAGAATAAAAACCAACTCTCCCTTCTGTACATTGTGCTGCAGAATGCTGTTATCTCCAAAACATTTTGTTCACTTCTTGAGAAGGCCTTATCAGGGAGGCACAGTATGTTAGAAAGCCCAAATAACCATGCTCACAAAATGTGTGTGCATGTGTGTGGGTACATATCCACTGGCAGGATTGAAACAGATTTAAAAATACTTCCACATAGCCAAAAAAAGCTGGAAGATGGCTGGTAATTATATGTACATTACAAGAAGACCACACATGAGGGGGTGTTAAAGCATTCATATAAATTATACCAACCAGCACAGAAAGGAGGAAAAGAAACACTGAGGACATCAAATGTGACACTTCTATAACTGATACACACGAGTACTAAATCATGGCAAAACAGTGCCTTAGAAAACAATGACTAAAATGTCATCCTAAAATGAGTTCCATCTATAGCTCTGCTGCCTCTGTAAATGCAGGTGAGAATATCAATGATGTATTTTGAGGACACAGGATAAATCAGAGAGCCCAAAGACCCCATGGAATGGGGAGATTTTTCTTCTGGAAGAAATGAGGTATTGCCAAAGAACTGGGGTACCGTGTATTGTAAAGATTTTTAAGTTGTGTGGTTAAATGTGAAGGTTCAACAGCTTCTGGGGTGTGATAAGAAAATAGGTTTGATGAAACTTTCCCCCTCAAAGCACAGCACAGGCTATATGGTGGTTCTGGATCGCCTGACCTACATGCCAGCAGAGCCAGCACGACACTGTTTTGTTCAGAAATCTCCAGCCACGGTGCCTTGGGACAGGGGAATTAGAAAAAGAATTAGGATAATCTTTCCAGGCTGAAGATTTAAAGTCTGCTACAGTTATTCCCGATCGATCCCCAAAAGATTGCCAAGAAGTGTGTATCTTCAAACTGCTGCTAATTAGGAGGTTTTAAGACACTGTTATAAAACACCTTCTGCTTGGCTTGTAAGGGAAACCATTTAGACTTGTGGTATAGAGAACAAAACAGTCATAAAACATTATTTGTAGCTTCTATTATATTACCATTACACTATATTATCACCAGCATCGTTACATACCCAACATAAAACCATTTAATGAAATGTTTGAACTTTCAGGAGACCTACTGGCAACCTTCTTATTTTTAGCAACTGGGCTGACATTTCTTGTTTGCTGCAATACAAACAATAATAATTATACATTGAGATGTTAATGGGGACAAAACCTAATATTTAGTGCTGCTGTCTGTTCATGACCACTCACACAAATACAGAGTCCAGGATTAGTAATTTAAGAGGGCTTTGTTGTTTTTGCTTGGATATATCATTTATTTACTTAATTATTATTTGTCCTGCATGGGATTTTGAAGTTTAGACTAGAAGCAGTGACAGACAAGCAAACGGGCTGCTCTACAAACTGGAGAACTCAATGTTCTTTTCATTCCTGTAAGAATGGAACAACCTTTGAAAAGTTTTCATCATCAATTTGCATTCTGTGCAGCATGGCTGTTCTAAAGCATGTATCTGGAATATGCTACACATCTAAATGCAGGCTGTGATGTTGTCTGAACATTGATTTTATTAGCCTGTAAGGATGGCTAATCTTGCCTGGCCAAACTGCATGACCTTTAACAATTTCTTAAGTGGGAGCTACAGAAAGCCTGTCCCAGACAATTACTTGAGATGTCAATAAGGAAGGGGAAAGAATAATGAAAATGTTTCCTATTTTTTTTCACGCTTTTTCTCCCCCTTTGTGTTATTTGTATTTTCCTCCTTGCTGTTTGTCTGGACCTCATTGATGAGCTACAACTCTGCTTTTCAATGCTGGAATCCAAACTCTGTGGTCTGTGGGATGGTTTATAGTCTTTGGTATTCACACTGAAGAACACCACAAACCACAACCAGATGTGAAAAACCAGTCAGAAATAATTGTTGCCCCAATAATTGATTTTTGTGGGAAGATTTATTCAATTTTCTGTTTGTTTGCTTGCAATGGCTCACAGAAGAAGCCTTCTTCAGACTTCTGTAAATGGGGAAAATCATTGCAGGTTTAGGTAAACACAATTAGCCCGATCACGAGGCAATTACAACATCCCATTTCCAGTGAGTAAAGAGTGTGCAGACAGCAGGTCTGACTTGACTTTCCATTTGAAAGCTCAGCTGCTCTGATGTCTTTATGTCTCTCTTTTTTTTACATGTTTTCTCATGATAATTTAGGATTAGCAGCTTTGAGAATCAAATCGGAGAACAAAGTTTCATGAGCCTAAATTTAATTCTGACTTGGTTCTGATCCAATGCCTTTGTACACTCGCCAACTGTGCCATACAACATCACTGAGAAGAGGATCATTGAGTGATCTTTTAGGTCCTGCAGGTTTTATTTTCTTGTTGAAAAGTGGAAAAAAAAAGAGAAAGAGTTATGTGGCCTCAGCACATTTCAAAATATTTGACTAAGAGTTTAATATTACTGGATTTATCTCTTAGATCCACTAAAGCGACTGTGTCTTAATACTGAATCCCTGAAAACACCTGGTATATGAGAGGGACTGGGTCAACTCTTGGTCATGAAAGAGCAGAGAGATTGACAAAGCATGTCAATTATTGCAGCATGCCTGTGACTTACAGCTGTGCCAGCTTTGCTTTAGAAACCACTGGAGTACAAAAAGAAAAGAAAAAGACCGTAACGCTGGGTGGAAAAAATAAAAGCACACAGGGAGATGTTAGTCAACTCAAATGCAACAATCTACTGATCAGCCATAAATTCTGGGGCAAACCTCTCCTCCAGCCCGAGCCAATCCACGGGCATGTCTGGCTCCCTCCATGGCTATTTCCTGCTATCTCTCCCAGGGGTGATGTTTGCATTAGAACTGTCACTGCAGGCGACAGCTTATTCCACTTTCCCAGTGAAATACTCCTTGAGGAGTGTCTGTGTGCAAATAATGAGGGTGCAGTAAATTCCTACCCCATCTCACCACACGCTCCCATTTGATCTCTGTTAAGCTTTCAGACAGAAAATACTCACAACAGCCACCCCCTCCCCTCTGGGCAGTGACCAGCCTGCTACAAGGTGTGGACAAAGCTGCTCCCCCTGCCATCTGCCCCAGGGTCCAGCTGTGCCAGCATCTCTGCACACCCCCAAGAACACCATCCTGTGTGCAGGCTCCCTGCACTGCCACATGTGAGCTGGGGCTGGCTTATGACCAATGGGACACATCTTGATTTTGGGGCAGCTGGAGCGAGCAGGGAGATCCAAGCAGGAGCTGGGAGTCTGCCTGCAGGAACCTATTTCCAGCTGGATCAAGGTTAACCCCATTCCCAGTGCTCACACACTGCAGCTCATATCACAGTAGAGAAAGAGGGAAAACAGCAGAGCCTGCTGGATCTGGTAGGAGACAGTGCTGTGTATTAGGGGGAGGCCAGAGGAGAGAAATGGTGAAATTCACAGGGAACACTGGCTTTCTGTGAAAAGGATTAATGCAAGAAAGCCACGGGTTTAAAATAGCCTAATTGACCCAGGCATAATGTAGTTCACAGTCACATGGTGAAAGTCAGGCAGTATTTGAATGCCTCCTCATCATTTAATATAACATTTCTGCTAATAGAATATTTAAATCCTATTTTATCAAAATCTCATCACTCAAGTGTAGGAGCCTTTTCCATTGCTGGAGCATACAGTGTTATAAATTCATGAAGGTCGTAATTATGAGCAGCTTCAACACTGCAAATGTGTTTGGCAAAGATATTATGCCCTTTCTAAACAAGATTTGAGTGACTATAGCCCACATTCAAGAGTTACAGGGTTTTGCTTTTCATGTGCCTTGCAAGGAGCAGACTTTCCCCACTTGGACAGAAATGCCCCATGGCCTGGAGGTCACCCCAAAACCACCACGGCCACTTCCCCTAACAAGCAGGCACAGAGGAACAATCCTCCTCCCTCATGATACAGGAGAAGTAGCATGTTCAAATCATTTAATTCAGCCATTTCACACCTAAATAATTAGTCAGGCAGATCATTTCCCAGGATAGAAGGAGTGATTACCCCTAAGTGCAACTCAAGTGTCCCCAGAGCAGCACTGTGGGGACTTGGTGGCCACAGCACAACCCTGGCAAACTTTCCTCTGTCTCAGGAGACAACACCTTTTTATCCAACTTTCCTTTCTTTGATAGGCAAACAGCTTCTCTGCCCAGCTCTAAACAGAGGATGTTGCTCCAGGATCAGCTCTGAGCTGTGGATGTTTCAGGCAGAGCTCAGGTCTGAGCTGACCCTGGTGCTCCCTGGCACTGCGTGTCCAGCTCTGAACCCTCTCAGTGGAGCTGGGACCATGCCAGGCTCAGCTTCAAGCTGGACACCTGAGCAATGCAAAACACAGCATTGGTACAGATTCCACACAGGCCAGGACTGCTGGAACTGATGGCAATGCCAAGTGCACCTAACAGTCCATGCTTTCCTCTCTGGAACACCTGGGCAATCTAAAAACGATCCACTCTGGGCAGCTGAGCTGCTCTGTATTTGCATTACAAGTGAGGAGATGAAATTCCTGTGACAGTTTTACACAGGGCTGGCTCTGAGCAAAGGCTGCTGTGTGGGGAAGTGGTTTGGGAGGCTGTGACAAAATCAACTCTGCTCCCTCTGGCCTCATTCAGGGATTTCTAAGCCCTGGAAAACCAGCCTGACTGCTGTCACTGCTACCATAGCACAGACTGAAAAAACAGAACTGCAAAACAGTAATACCAAAGCCCAGGACAACCACTTCCACTCGCATCCATCCCCCCCTGCAGGGCACAGCTCATCATCTCCTAGGCTCTCCATCCTCATCCCAGCTCCATCTTCTCTCCTGTGGTGGGAGCGAGCAGCCTCTTAAATCCACCCACAGCCCTGGGAAGCCCTGAGCTGGCTCTGGTTTACTATTCTCCTTACAGGAATTAGCAAGACTTCATTTGGGAAGGAAAAAAAAATGCTTAAGAGATTTATTCTTCAGCCAAATCTGAAATTATTTTCTGATAGGACGAATTCTCCTTCCATGGCAGAAACTGACGAAGAGGTTCAAGTCATCTGCATAAAAAACCAAATGGAAATAATGGCTGAGTCGAGATTACATTCCCAGAGATTAAGATGATACATTTTTACAGTCTTGTGCTTTGTGCACTTTAACCTGTGCAGGAATCAAATGTGGCCATGTGGTTTTCCATGCCCTCCATTTGCTCTCCGTGCCCCATCACTGTGCTGGTGTGCATCACAAACAACAACAACACTTCATTTCAAGCTCAGGCAACCAAATTCACCCACCAGTTACACCCCCTGTACGTGAGGGTACACAAGAACAAAAAGCACAAGTCTACATGGTAGCTGAGAAGTTAATGTCTACTATTTAGCATTCCTCAGCACACTAACACATCTTCATAACCTATTTATTTTACCAAATGTTCCCTTATGTTCAAAAAGAACATAGTTTTTATACAACCCTAATAGCAAATTCCAATGACTTTCTAATTCTACAACTGCTCTAAGACTACTGAAATCAGGAGCAATTTGCAAACGGTTCTAACTGGATATTATTTGATATGAATTGTCTTATGAATATCAGAAAGAACTGTTTTTATTTGGAAAGGCTCATTGTTAAATAAACCAGATACAGTCATACCTAGTAAGATTGCTGTGGTACAGCATTAGGGGTGAGCACCCTTTTCATTCAGATCTTAACTTTTCCACATAAGTGTCAGGTCTGTAACTTTTCTATTTCTACCATCAATGGTAAAATCTGTCATGAAGCACAATGAAAAATCACATTTGAGATAAGAAGATCTGCTGAAGCAAAAGGCAGCATACATAAAAGATACTGCACTAGGTTTTTTCTTCATGGTCATGACTTCTAGGTTGCTTTCCAGCAGGATATATCCTTAAAAGCCTTTTGTTCACATTCTTTATTCTCTTCTTACTTGCAAACACTTAACAAGAATCAAAGCCAACTAGGCACACAAAGAAATAGCCAAAATGCTCAGATGCAAATAAAGGTTTGAGATATGTATTTTTTAATAATCAAAGCAAGATTCTCGAGTCTGAAGTACAAAATTCTGGAAGAAAAAAACCCTAAACTTTTGGTATCTAGCTATAAATGCTGGGCAAGGGGGCACAGGCTGACAAGTAAATATTGAATTATACAGAGCCTTTTGTTAATATTTATGTTCATGCTCCAGATAGTCTAATAGAATCAATCAGATCTGCACTTTAAGACAAAACTATAAACATACTTTTCACAATTGGTCTTTCTGCTGAAAGATGAGGTTTAGTGAAATGCAAATATTCCACAGTTACAGCATTTTGCTTACAGGAAAGTGTCCACAATATTGAGCTCTTTAGTCACTTCTTGCCAGAGAGACAAAAAAATCCAATCTAACAAAAAAATCCCTGAACAACTTGACTGTTTGACTGAAAAAATGTGTATTTCCACCCGGCTTGGCTTCTCCAAACTAAAATAATTTGAAGTGGTTTGTTACTTTCCCATTAGGAAGCAAACACAAATTCAGAAGCTTGGGAAACTCATGCTGTGGTGGAACCAAGACCACAGAGACCCAGCAAAAGCCTGTTCTTGGGAAAAGGTGGCTGATCAGGACAGGGGGATCCAGCCTGCAGAACGGGCTGTGACAACAACCCCGGCACATCCTGGGGACATTTCTGTGCTGAGACTGAGCTCTTGGCACAGCCATACCCCAAAGATGGATGGAAAATTGGGTGGCAGGATAAAACGATCCAGGAGGGACGTGGAAATGCAGAGAAGGTCTCCATTTAACCCTTTCTTTGTAAGCCACTACCTCCTGCCAGCACTAAGCACAACCACCAGAATCTAACTGTATTAAATGGCCTGTGGAAGGCTTTTGTATTTACAAACTACCAGAAGAGAATTCCAAAGAAGGAAGTGCAAGTTGTTAAACTAACACGACAAAAACCAACATAACCCACTGAGCTTTAGAAGCTGAAATCAATCGAAGCCTTTCCATTGACTTCAGTGAGTGCTGGATCAGGATTTAAAGAGATTACAATTCTGAAGTTCATCTCTGCTGCAGTTCAGACTTTTTCCTTTGTTTCACATCACATTAAAGATTCAGCATCTCTCTTCCTAATGCTCTGAAATATAGTATGATCTATAAGAGAACAGAAAACAGAACTAAAGAGAGGAAAAAACCCTCCTACACCTCATTAAGATCTAAAGTTTGTCCTTAATGTGTGCATGAACTCAGAATGAGTGTCTAAATGGAGACGTTTTTTCCTGCTACAGGGTAAAGTGATTATAAATGTCTCTGTGCAAAAGCTTAGTGGTATTTTATGCAGCTGGCACTGCAGAGTTTGAAACAAATCCAAGAAAACAGATTGTATCTTTAAGGTTAGAAATCAAACTTTCCCTTGCTGGAGTGCACATTTGCTGGTAATGGGCTGGGCTCTGACACCAGCAGCTATGCAAACAGGAGCTCTGTCACTTCCAAGTGTCTTGCTGTCCCTATTCCCCATCTACTCATTCCACTCCCAAACCATCATTAAATGGACATTATAAAGTAATTTTTTAGAGTTTTCTGCTTTGGGTACTTATAATTTTTTTCCCCCCTAATACCCATTCAGAAGTGTGCCAGACATCTTTACCTTAAGCTTTTTAACCTACACTCTCCTATAGACCTGCAAACAGCATTGATGCCTTTGTCAATCAGCAAAAGCAGCAGCTTCAGTTTACAGGTAGCAATACCCCAAAGCTGCTAAACGTCAGTTACAACAAACCTCATGCAAGAATAGAGATAGCCTCATCCACAGGCTGCAATTCTTCCCAGACTTTGGAAGTATTTCAATGCCAAGCACTTATTTTGCATATGTTCTTTCAAGACGATTGAACTGACTCTCAAAAGCTGAAGAAATCCTATACAAGCACATAATGACATCCCACTTGGCCTCCACTGCTACACCGTGCTCTCACCCAGTGAGCCGGGGCTGCTCTGCAGGACAGCTGGGAACAGCAGGAGCAGGTGCTGGATTCCTGGGATACAGCAGCCCCAGCAGCAAGGAGATTGCTCTCCAGCCCTCCAGCAAACCGTGCTCAAACCCTCTGGTGATGTGCAGGCTAAAAACAGCCTCTGGAGGTGCATTTGCATCCTCTGCAGTGGTGGGAGCCACAGAGTGGTCTGCTCTGCATGATGAACTGCCCAACGAGTGGCAGCTGTGCTCTAATTTAGCTCCCGACTAGTCCTAATGAATAACCTCATGTACAGCACAGGCCGCGGAGAAAGGATTTGTCTCCTATTCCTAGCTAGAGGCAGATGAGGAAAAATCCTATTTTTGGCTACAATTGCCGTTTGATCTTCCACAAGCAGCCCTGCTTCTAATAAAACTCCACTGAACGGTGCTCAGTGGGGACCCCGCGGTGGAGAGCGGAGGGCACGGCAGATGCAGGCTCGGGGAATGGCAAATGAGTCTGAACCAGCTGGATTTATGACCCACAGTTTGATCCAAAGTTGTCTGTGGCCAGCAATTCCTGCTGATACTGTTCAGGGCTGGCTTTCAGCTCGCTCTGTGCTGCTCCTGTAGATGAGGGGAACCTGTTCTTTCCAATATCTGTGATTGCTGCTGAGAAACTTGGGCTGTGCTGTCAACCTCACCTCTAGAACTTAATCAGATGTATCCAGCACGGGTACACAGAGCAGAGAGAGATTACACTCTGGCAGCACATTGCTGTTAGTATTCCTTACATATTTGTAGATGTCTGGGTTCAGGGAGGGTGTCAGGTTAATACACAGCTCGGTGACTAATTTCACTGGAGCAGCTCTGTGATTAGAGCCTGACTCATCACAGGTACCCCAGCAGCTGCACAGGACCCATGGGAACATCCGTGTGGGGTACTGACCTCAGCACATCACCTACTCCAACACAAAACCAGCTCCACAAATTTCAGTTTCCCTGGAGTGCACTAAGGTGAAAAACAAGCAGATTACTCTACAAGTTGGTAAAAAAAGCAGATTACCCACTTGGCCTATGACCCAGGGATGGTGAGAGCAAATATACTGTATCTCCCTGCTGACATAATTCAGACCTGCAATCTCTTGTCACAGATACCTGCTCAAACACGACCTTGACTTGGTTCCTGGCAGCTCTGTGCCACTAATAACTGATAGACAAACAGGCATATTTACTCCATGTTTACCTTTCTCTTTACCTCCCTTGCACAGGCTGATGCTCAGAACCAAACTCCCTGCTCACTGCAGTAACCCTGTGGCCCTCATTAAAGAAAAGCTTTTTGAGAAACTCTATCCATCCCATTTTCCATCATCAGTCCTTTGTGAAAACTGGATTGAAAGCACCTTGGTGATAAATTTACCTCTCCCAGAGGTAAAATGCAAAGAGCAGAGAATGATGCTCATCAGCAGAGAGAGGAAGTGATTAAAGGACAGAGCAGGAGAACAGAGGATGAAATGCTGGCTCTAACAGGAGATGCTGAGGATAAACGTTGGAATTCTTCATTTTCAAAGAAATCTCTTTGTTTTGTTTTCGGCTTCAAGGAAATCTAGATCACTAGTCCCAAAAGCCACAGCATGAATTAGCCTGATGTCACTTGGCAATCAAAGATAGCACCCTACTTACTGATGGTGGTAACTGCACTGATCCTCCAAATACATCTCAGATACCTGGATCTTCCTGTCATATTTACTATTTGCATAAAATGATATTCTCCTTTAAAGAAAAAAAAACCGGAAAGAGTTGGGGGAGCTAGCAAAGATTAAAGGCAGTCTGTCAGTCTGCCTCTGCCTGGTTTGTATTCTCACTCGAGTGTAAAAGTAATGCCTTTGATTGCTTCCACGATGGGGCTGGTGTCACCATGGCATTTGAATCACAGCACTTCTCTTTGTATTGCTTCTGTCAGTCAGGAACAATAAAGAACTTTTTTGTTAAAGCCTTTAATTTCACGTAGTAATTACCTATTTGATCAGACAAAAGGTGCTGTGAATGAAAGTCATTTACTTGTTTGATGTGACTGAGACTGAGTGTCACCACAGCTGCGAGACTGTCAGAGAAAACACTAGTGGCTGATTAGATAAGCAGTCCTGCCCAGAAAAATGGGTGAAAATGGAATGAGGGAAGAAAAGTCAAGTTCTGCCTCATTTAAATATAAGGAAAATGAGAAATCCCTCAGAATATAATTAATTCAATGATCGGAAGATGCAACTTCTCTACAGCTTCCCTGAGGTCAACTTTCCAGCTAAAGGGTTAAACACCCTCCTGTCTCCCTCCACTCCATCAGCCAAGGCCAATTTACAAAGAAACCAAGGATCTGCTTGGCACTTGCTGAGCACCTGCTGCTGTTCATGTGCACATTCACACTGCAGCAGAAATCGTGCTACAAGGACATGAAGAAGCATCATCTGCTCGTGCCAATCTACTACTATTCAGAGAAAGGTTTTGTGTTTGAAAACTGAGATGTTGTCACCTTGCCAAGATGAGCCTTTAGGCACATTCTGGGCACAGAAGGAGTTCCAGGACACTGTGGGGATGGCTTCAGCTTGTGGAGTCCTGCTGGATTCCCCAAGCGAATTATAACAAAAATGTGAAAATCTTTGAGGCTTAGCTGGACACTTAACTCAGCCAGACCACAGTCCTGATAACCTCCCTGCCATTTTCAGTTCTGTCTGCAGCACAGACCCGGCCACAGATGAGAGAGGGACCCAGACCTTGCCTTCAGATCTAATGCCCTACCCCAGCCACAGTCATTTGCCTCCCAGTGTCCATGCTGGGCTTGGGTCTCATCTCTCTGCACAATAATCAGGACTTTATGGCGAGAAGGACATTTTCTGGATGAGAAACTGATGAAATAGAACCTGCAGGATGAATTCCCTCTTCTGATCATCCCGACTTCATGCCAGCAAAATATTCATTGCACGGCAGCTGAATCATCTCTTTCCCTTTTGTACACAGAAATATGCACGAGGCAGGTGGCTCCAGCTCCCAAAAAGCTTTTCCTTCCCTTCCCCTTTCTTCTTCTGATCCTCCATGAAAGCAGCAAACAAGGGGACTGCAATTTCCAGCGGTTCCTTACTGTTAAGTGTGATGCAGGAGCAGGCTGAAGTGCAGGCTCTCATCTCTGCTCTCTGCTGGCCTCTCTGCATCTGCTGGTGGGAGCTGCACATGTTTAAAACATTAACTGGAAATATTTTATTCTGTTGGATAACGTATCAAACAACACTGCAATGAAACTTTCAAGGGCTTAGAAACTTAGAAACTCTTAGTGCCTGGAGGTACTTGAGAGGTCTTGTGGACTCCTTCAGCAGCACAGCCCAAAAAAGCCCAGATTGGGTTTTTTCCTCCACAAGTGACTCAAGATGAGTGACTCACGTAGCATGGTGGCTGAATGCCTTAATTTGTGTTTCTACTCTCTCAAACAAGGCAGAAGGTAGGAGATGAAAGGGAAGCCCTCAGCTGGCTGACAGTTCAGTGCATCCTCAGCCTGCAAGGGTTCTGGAGTGATGGCTGGCACACTGTGGGAAGGCTGGAGCCGCTCTGGAGCAGCCCCTGCAGCCTCTGGCACTGGGGGCTCGTCCTCAGCCCCACTCATGCACACAGGGGACCCTGTGCCTGCCCCTGCCTCTGGCCAGCTCTGCTGGATGAACTCATCTGTCCTGGGTGATCTGAGGTGTCCCCATGCCTCACTCTTGGGGCAATGGCTCCTGCACAGGGGTTCCTGGTCCTCCCCAGGCCACAGGCATGGCTGGGAATTGCTCTGGAGCACCATCTCCCCTGGAGTGGCTCTAGCACTACAGACACTCTCACAAAGGCTAAGCCAACACCACAGGGGCAACAGTTCCCTAAAAAAGCAAACAGACTATTTCCCTTTACAGGCTGCTCTCAAAATCTAATTTCACAGCATGATCAGTCACTGCATTGGGATGACTTGCTTTCTTATTCAAATAAAATGAACATATTAACAAATAATACTCATAAAATTCACTGGACAACACAATGGAAAGAATTACAATGCATGAAGAACTAGGTTATAGAAGCTACATCACCGCTTGAGTTAGATGCAATATGTATTAACCCAGAGAGCCTGTATATAGAATTAAAGAAATCATCTAATTTTAAAGTAATATTTTATTCAGTGCATCCCTCCGTGCATGTAACTGCTAAATGAAATGCATTGCATGCTCTACAAACACATCATCACCTTGTAAATGAAATACTCATGATATTAAAACTGATATAACATTTATTAAAACCATCATGCAAAGAACAAGGCTGGGTAGTTGAACTGCTGAAGGCAAGTGCTGGCTCTGGCCTCGCAGATGTGCACTAAGCAGCCTGTGGCTCTGAAACCCTAATCAGAGATGTCTTTTCCAAAGGTGAGAGTTCATTCAGCTAGAAAGAAATCCACATGTTGTCTGAGAAGAGTAAGGAAACGAGTTGGAGTCTTTGGCAGAGCCCTGCAGGATGTGAGGGGCCGTGGGCTTTAGGAAAAGTGTCACTGCCCCAGTGCAGGGCACCCAGGTGTCTGCTCTGTTCCACAGGAGGTCACTGTAAGAGCATGTTAAACCCTTCACAAAGCTCAGCTGCTTGGTTTGATGCTGTTTCTTCCTTCTAGACTAACAGCAAAGTTCACCTGGAACATATTTTGGGATCAGATCATGACCTGTTTTCTCAGGATGGCAGAGGATGGAGCACAGGGAAGATTTGGTGTCTTGCCCTTACAGCTCTGCTGTGATGGGGATTTTTTACAATCCCCAGAATGAAAGCAAAGCAGTCACTGATTGGAGAGTCCCAAAGTGGGTATGGAGGGGCTGAGCAGAGGCTGTGTGCCAAAGAGAACCTGTGCTAAATCCAGCAGGGTGTTGCCACCTCCTCCACAGTGGGTTTGTGTGTCTCTGGACATCCTTCTGCTCCCTTGCAGAGTGCTCTTGCTGCTGATCCTCTCCACGCATTTTCAAGACATTTGACAAATTTTTCAATGCAACCACCTTTACCATCTTCTCCTTTTCAATATCAAGCATTGTACTACTAATTAATCTGTAGGGGATAGGTCTGACTGCTTTAAAAGCACAGCTCTATTGTGAATACTTGAAGCATATTTTTAAAGGAAAATCTCAGAAATTTACTTTATGCTATTACTTCATTCTAGCCTATGACATTTTTAGCTTTGCACAAAGGATGCCTCTCTGCAGAACTCTGGCAGTTCAGCCGAGTTACACATTATAAAATCCCTCTATTTGTCACTGCCTTCAAGCCTCTTCAAAACGAATCCTGGTTAGGATATGTGAATGCAAAATGCTCTTGTTTCCTAGTGAAGCGCTTTGAAACGCGCTGTAGGAGAAGCTTGATTTTACCCTTCCACAGGCACAAAGAGGAGTTCTTGCCTTTAAATGTTCTCTCCTGAAAGAAGAATTCACACAAGCCACACAGAGCTCAGGCTGCCAAAAAGGGAAATACAAACTCTCCTCCATCCCTTTCAACAAATCTCAGCATAGAACAGAATGAAATGAAGCATACATTCAGCAAAAAGGGATTAAGGGAAAGATGAGGGGAAAATCCTTTTAAATACTAATATTCACTGAAATTAATCTCCAATCACATCAAACAGACAGGCCCTTGACAAAAAGAAAGTAGAAACCCACCTAAATATACTCCATGATGGCAGCCCTGCATCTGTCTCCAACCAGTTACAGGAATCTCTATGTGCATACCTATACACACTTATTACCAGAACCCCAGTGCAAGCTCTATTTTGCTGCATAGGTACCATATGCTGTGCTCCACATCTGGGGATGGTAATCCTGGCATCTCCACATTTATTATAAACTGGTTAGGGATCTAACAGGGTTGGAGTCTGGGCTAGTTTTTTATTTCTAAGCACGACTGAGCAACAGAATTAAAACATCTAATTTGAGAACATAAGTTTAAACTTGCACACTGTGTGCACGGAAGTATCTTTTTTTTTTTTTTTTTTTTTACTTTCAAATATTTGTGCATTGGGAAATTACACTGTAGAAAATGTGCCTGGACTGACTTTTCCACTGGCAACATCACTAACTGCTCCCTTTCATGAGTCACACGCAGTGCCCTGAAATGCTGGGGACTTTCTGGACAGACATTTCTAATCTGATCAAGAGAACACTGTGACATTTCATATGGCAACACACTGATAAAAGCTCTCCGACATTTCATTATGTAAACAGGTATAGCTGCTAATTAATGAATTACAGTGGAGAAAGAAACTGTTGGCAAGGACGGAAACTTGGCCCAAAATCTCCCGTGAGTAATGCTCAATCAAGTGAACTAAGCCCTGTTAGCACTCACTGGCAGGTACAGCTTTAGCACCTGCCGAAGAAAGTGAATTTTTTGGCAATATTCTCATCTTTTCTCCTCCCATTTCCCACTTGCTAAGAATTCTCAAGATGGTTTTGCTTTGCTGCCACACAGCCCATACCATTCTGGAGGTAGAGCAGCTCCCCACACCAGGCATGGAAACAAGGAGCTGAGGGTCAAACTGCTCCTCTCTGAACAGGACACGTGGTGCCACCTTCTTTCTGTCACCTCCTGCCACCGAGCTGCTCAGACATGGCTGGGCTGCAGGGGAGTCTTGGGGAAATGAAAGACTCTGAATTCTTGCAGGGTTTTGGCTGTTTCCATGCAGGAGGGAGCAGGATGAGTTTAGGAGGCTGTACATAAATCTTTGGATGGTGGTAGGGAATACATGTGTGTGAGCAGTGGTGAAGTGTTGGAAAGCAAAGAATGAAAACTGAAACCATGCTGGTCCGAATAAGGAAAAATTACAGTCTCTTAATCATACTCCAGGCTGCCTGGTTTTTATGGGATGCTGTTCCCATTTAGTTTAGCAGTACTGTTTTACACATGATGAGGATTTCAGAGGTGCAATTAAAGCTTTATCATCAACATAAAACCCAGAACAGTTTGCCCATACTAGACTTAAAAACCACTAAGTACTGTATTCTAACCAAGAGGAAAGTGGTTATATTTTCACTACACATAGCTTGGAAAGTTGGGGTTGAATGAATATGAGAATTATAAACCAATATTCCAGAAGCACCACTGAACTGTATTCTAAATAAAAGCTATTTAGAAAGTAGGATTTTTTTCTTTACCTGCAGGAAATTAATGAAGAACAAAATCTACACGAATATTAGAATCTTAATTTTGCCAAAATACAGTCACATTTTGAAAACCTGTGCCTCCACTGATTATGAGAAGTACAATACTACTGATAACATTAGGGAATGCGAACACTTGAAATAAGTTTCAGTTTGGCTGGGTGTTATTTTTAAAACTAAATTTTGTAGAAATATCCATCAGCTCAAGTTACCACCAGCAACATCTTAACAACTCCTGAGCAAATGCAAAAAACCTAAGGTGGAGGGATTACTTGGGGGATTTGGGAGAGTCTGCTCAGTTCTCAAATATACCCCGGATTTCCTTTCTGACTTCTGCAGTCATTTAGGCTCCCCTGGCATCAGCAGCAGTTGTGCCTGCAATTCAGTTGTGAACTGAAGCCTGAGAGCACATACCACTAAATACCTGAGGAGAAAATCCAGGTAGCCTAAGCTGTAGATTGAGCCACGATTCCATCTGTAAGTGAGAACTGGAGCCAGGGGAAGAGAGACTGGACCTTAACCTCGTTGAGTAATTTACTGCTTAATTTCTATCAGTTTCTTGTTTTAGATTTTACCAGGTGTCAGGAATAATTGGTTTTGTGTACTTGTGGTAAGAATACGCTATGCACCGTTCACCATCGGAGTGCACTTAACAGCAGCTTGGATTTATACAACATTTTCACGTATCTACCTAAAGCAGATAACTCAGCAGGACAGCCAGCCAACCTATCCATTACAAAATAAATAAATCAGTTCTAAGTTCAGACTTCAAAAGCGAAATGGTAGATGTTCCATGAAAATCTCTGTAGGCTGAGGTTTCCACAGAGCAGGAGCCGAGCAGCTCCACGGCTGCATCCTTGGGCAACACATCATGGTCCTTGCCCAGCACAGATTAATGAACAGCAGGAATGGAAATGCTAATAATTAAGAAAAGGTTAAAATGTTCACACTGTGTGAGAACGATGCATAAAAGGATACGACCACTAAAATTCACCGCAGCGATGAAGGATTTTTTTTTTTTTTTTGCAGAACCTAAATTCCAACTGGGAATATATTAAGAGCAAGAAGAAAGAAATTCTCAGGGTAAAAAAAACAATGCAAAACAGCTAGTGAAAATCAGTCAGCTCTGTGGAATGGAGGCACTATCCACATTACAAACTAAAGTTCCATACTGAACCAAAAGCCATCTGAAAAACAAATTTAAGGAAACATCCAGACAAGACAAATCCCAAAATTACTATAAAAATCAGACATTTTTTCCATATGAACAATTTGTGTTCAAAGCAGCATTTGTCCCTTAAAACTCTACTAATGTAGCTGTAATTCAGAGTAAGAAACTGAGCCAAATTTTCCAGGCAGGTGTTCAGTCCCACCAGTTATTCCAGTGAATCCTCAGGCAGAGCCTGTGCCACCCTCTGCCTCCCAGAGATTCCTCCCATGAGATCTGTACTGCTGGACCAGTCCCATCCTCTCTGGGCACACCAGATGTCTGATTTACACACACCATTAGTTCAAATCTATCACATATATAAAAATATACATATATATTGGTAGGGGTGGGATTTGTTTTATCTTTAGAATTCAGTACACACTGATACACTAAGGGAGACCACTGCCACCTCCCATCTCCACATTACTTCATCCTCAAAAATTTGGCAGTCACATCCTGCCATCCATGAACTGCTTTTAGCAACAAAATTTGAAGAAGCAACTTCCTATAATTAGTGGGAAAGTAACACAAGGAAGAGTGATGGCCCTTCTTCAGACAGGGACATTGAGATTTTATCATTATCTTTTGCTGACTGTTGCTTTCATATACTTGTCTGAGATTACAAGCTTAGCCTAAGATTTTATTTTTACACACAGAGTCAATTTCCACTTGCATAACAATTATTATTAGCAAACCACTAGCCCCAAACATAGAAAAAAGCATATAAAGATTTTTCCTTAAAGATAATATAAGCATTGTACCAGAGAAAACCTAAAAGGAGTCCAAGGCCTGTAGAACATGGTTATTCCCATCTGTCCAAGAGATCTGTCAGCAACTGGTTTCCTAATCACCATAGATTCATTTTGCATTTGCTTGCTGCAATTATGCTATTGAAACCTGCAGGTCTGGGTTTTTTTTTCCCTTTCCCTTACTCTAAACAGAATTCATTTTTAATGTCTATTGCAGAAGGCCAATATGATATAAAAACCCCAAACATTTCACTACTCATGCACTCTTATTCATAATATCACATCAAATTGCTGAAGTAGTACCATATGGCGCTTGAGCACCAAGCCAGAACAAGTTGTTCAGCTTGTCATAATCTCAAAAGCTGCATAAAACTTAAATAATTTCTCTATGAAGTGGAAGATCTTTGGGTTTAATATAACTCATCAGAAATGGATTCTGATTTTTCCTCCTATTATTTCCCATGTTTTCTCTGATTCACATTCCATTTTCCAATGCAAGCTATCAGTATAAGTGTCTACAACTATGGGGCTGAAAGGCTTTAAAAGCATCCTGTCCACCCTTTCTTCTTCATCATTCAATACTGAATGGATAAATAGCTTTCTCAATCAGACAGACATATAATTATAAATAAAAAAAGCTCAATCAGAAAAACTGAATGGAAAAGATTAATGACATCTCCCACACTTTGATTCAGTCCTTAAAGCAACACCCTTGGCTGTGAAATGCCCACACTTCCACCCACACTGTCCTGCAGGAAAACACAGCAGCCTTTCAAGAAAACTGGAGTGGTGACATTTAACTGGTACATAAATCCATGGAGAGACGACGGTGGGAATGCTCCAGGTTTCATCACAGATTGCTCTGTATTTACATTTGCAATTTCTGCAGACACCACAAGTCTAGGTGTTTGTGTTTTTTTTATTTTTTAAAAAAATATTTCCAACGGAGAAGAAAGGTTTGGAACTGATGGTACGAGAACTAGAGACAGCCAAGACTTCAGCCAACCTCAGAGTTTTCAGGGATTGCGACTGACTCCTGATCCTGAATGGCTGAGCAGCAGTGCAGGGACCACCTGAGACAGAGAAAATGCATGGAATGATCTCCCTGGGAACACACTACAGCAAAAATGAAAAGGTGGAATAGGAGACAAGGGCTGGAAATGTGAAGCCACAAAGAAGGGAGGTATATGGGCTGCAGTATTGGTCTAGAAGGGAGGGCATTATGGAATTCCTCCAATGGAAGGCTTTTTTTAGCAGCTGCTTAATCAATTGAAGAATAAAAAGGAGAGCAGCAAATCAAGCAGAATTTCCTAACCCTTCCTAGCATGTATGTTCAAGCTTCATTCCCATATGGGATTAGGATAGGCAGGAACTGCAGGCTGGCACACAGGCAGTACAGAAACAGCTATTACACAGCCTTTTGCTTAAAAATAAGAGAGAATGGGAACATATCTTCTGGAGATATGGATTGGGAGTTTCCAGAAAAACTGTAATGGTTGCATATGTGATTGTTCTTTTTTTCCTCAGCTATATGGAGGAAATAAGTGGCTTGTCACCAGCCCAAAGGGAAAAGCACTTGGCTGCATGGAGGAAGACAGGATGTGTTGCATCTGTGGCTTCACAGAAGGAAAGGAACAGCTCTTCAAAAAAGGCAAGAAGCACAGAGAATATCTAAGAGAAAGAAATGGAATTAATCAGTCCCATTTTCCTGGTGAAGAGATGATGTCACGGTTCCCAACCCCTGCACACTGCACAGCAGTATCAGCTCAGAAGGGGCAGCAGCAGCCCCGTGTCCCTGCCCTGGTGGCCCTGGGCATGTGGCAGGACCTGAAAATGGACCCGGGTATCCTTCAGACCTTGAGGGAATCTGTGTCACCAAGGACTAATGCTCTGCTGCTCCTGATCATCCTCTGCACACTGCCTGCGGAAGAAACAGAGCTTCTCCAAGAATTAACAGTATTTTGGGTACAAAAAGGGTAAACCCAAGGGAACAGACGAAAATATTGAATTTATGCTGCTCTGACGTGACTTGGTGGAGGTCTTTGATCAGCAGAGTCCCCGGGGAATATTCCAAGCAGTCCACAGGAACAGAGAGACAGCCTTGCTGGAGAGGGCTGACTGGCACCAGAAGCTCAGGCAACACCAACATTTTGGGTTACTTTAAATGTTGTGTTGAAAGCACCTTACCCCAGAGAAGAAAAGAAGAGGAAATGCAAAAGCTGTGCTGTGGAATCAGCATCTCCTTTCCAACAATGTCTCTGTGCTAACAGCTAGCTTCTGGAAGAACAATTTTGATGGAGCCAAGGCAGGCAGGACTTCAGAGCAGGAGGAGGAGAGAGAAGATGACCTGTGAGTGACAGCACTCGTCAACCTGGGCCAGAAAACTCTTCCCCATCAGCATTGACCCCCCAAATGCCGAAACAGAGTTACAGCACAGATGCAAAGGGAACCTCAAGTTTAGGATCACACCATCCAGCATTTGCTTCCCTTCTTTAACCAGCATCCACACTCAGTGCTCAGTATTTATGAATACCCTCTATCCAATTAATGCCCCATTAAGCTTCCCACCCGCAGGGACTTTATCCTCAGACCACTATGGCAGCTTTTAACTCCATAATACCCCGGCATTATTTCCATATTAGACTACAAGAGTTTGATCCAAAGCTCATGGAGGTTAATGAGGGCTCATTAAACTTTGAATTGAGCCCTAACTGCTCAGCAAACACGGAGTGAAGTGTAACAGTACGTGTCAGATGAGATGACAGAGGGTGTAGTAAACTTTAAGGCGAAATATTGAATGCTGATGGTGACAAAGGCAGGCAATGTGTGAGAAAGCAGCCGTGGGAGAGAATTATGATTGTGTTACACTCGGTATCAAGCAGGACAGATTTGTGCCTATATAAATAGATATGCCTGGTCTGACTCTGATGTGATTTTTGTCATCATATGGTTAGACAGAGCATAATATTGACACTATGGCTTTCCTTCAGATTTTAGTTTTGAATTTCAGCTGGAGAGTATGATACGAAGGACTTGAAATCAGTATGACTCCTTCCCTAATTACTGATTAATCAAGAGCTAAGGTTCCCTACATAAAGATTCATGGGGAGAAGGAGGAAGTCTCATTAAGAACAAGAGGTTAAAAAAAAAGGAAGGGAGGAGGACATTTAACAAGTGAATGGATACAGAAGGAGGAGAAAAAGAGCTGATCTCCTAATAGCAAGTTATACCTGAATGTTAAATTTTGTATTCGTGTCTAATTAAAAAATTAAAAGAAAATGTTTTAATGCTTGCAGGTACCATAGGTTATGGTTCAAAAGGAAGTACAAAAAGTTGTTGTTTCTTTTCAATGACTTCAGAAATACATATATGTTGTGTCATTCTGTCCCTTAGGTGCTCAAAAGACACAGCAGCTGTTTCATAAATTCTGAATTGCCTTTTCCTTTAGCATACAAAAACCTGTGCCATAAACATAACACTGTCTGAAAAATATTCGGCAAACCTAGACAGTTGTTGGAAATGCTTCCTCCGATATTTAAATTCCTCTCTTAACAGGAGTTTCCCTGCAAAAACAGATGCTAACGAACAGTGCTTTTGCCATTGAGCTGAATGGGAACACTTTGGTGTAGCATTTTCCTTTTTTCCATGGAGACATTACAGGGTGCATTTCCCATGACTGAAAGAAAACTGCCACCTTGCTTCTCAATTCTTTGCTTTCAAATAATAAATAACTGCTATAATCTTCCATAAAAGATTTATGCTCTGATGATGTCTGATTCTTCTACTGTAATTTCTTTTTGTTAGAGGCAGTTGAATGCCACTTACTGGTAAGTAAATTGTGTCATCACTTCACTGCAAACCACACCACTGAAAGTGTAAGCTGGCCAAACATTTATTTTTGTTTTCCAACTCACACAAATCCCTTCTGAGGGCTTGGATTAACTAGCAACACTTTTTAGTGCAGATCCTTAATCTTAGTTTCCTTTCCTCTCTCTACTAATATGCTCCCTTCCAATGATGTTACTTCAGAAATAACTCCAAATAGTTCAGTGTGGACAGAAACTCTGCTTTTTGGCTGCTATACCTTTTTACAGGGACTTGGAAATACGGAAAATTGGCCGTTCCCACTGAATTTTTCATAGTCCTGCACTAATGGGGGCACTGCAGCTCTGCCTTTTCCACAGAGGAGTTTAACTAGCAGAGGGGCACATGCACTGCAAGTTCCCCTAAAGGTTCAAACCATGGGCTCCATGTCCAATCTTTCCACAACACAATGCATGCCTTTCATTTCCTGGAGAGAAACAACAAGCCCACACGGCTTTTCTTCTTCCTTAAACTTCCCCTCGTTTTAACAACATGAAAATTAGGTTCTTTGCCTAAATAAATGTTACAGCTCGAATAAATGTTACAAAGCCTCGAAGCACAAATCAAAAACAAATAAGTCAACTGCAAAAGAGGCCTAAGCACAGATGCAAAACCCTCCTCAGGCCATGATGTTTTGATTAAAATGAGCAGAGATCACGAGTGGAAGGAGTCAGGAAGGCAAATGCCTTGGCAATGCCAGCAGCACTATGGCATTTAGGGGTCTGTTAACATTTCCATGAGAAACTTTTGGGTTTAGGAGTTTACAACTTGAGTCATAGAGGATTAGTCTTGGTTTCCAAAACTTGATTCCTAAAGGGGAATTCCTTAGGTAAACCTTTGCCAGGGGTGGGCAGGGCCAGGTGTTTGTTAGGACAAGGATGAGGACGTGGCAGGTTCAGCAGCTGCTCTTAGGGGATGCCTGAGCTGGTTCATGGAGGGGAAAGAATTCAGCTCTCTTTAAAATGCAACCAAGGTCTACTGGGTGGCTTTTCAGGGCAGGTTCTGGTGTTTATTAGGTTAAAAAATGACATGTGTGTGCACATGTGAAAGTGTGCTCTCTGTACACTACCAGTACACTCAGAGAAGTGGAATTAAAACTGGGAATATAAAAAAAACTATAAACATGGCCAAAGAGGTTAGCACTGCACAATGGTGGACACATTAAGCCAGTAAGGCATTATTCATGTCCTTAGTTTCCAGTCAACAAATAAATTCTGGAGAGCCACTGGAGTTACTTAAAGGCTCAAATTCAGGCACATTCTTAAAATCTCTGCTGAACAAGGGCCAAAATGTTCAGTACCACCATCTGCAGATATCCAAATTGCCTTGGGCAAAATGTTTCCTTTAATATAATCCAAGGTTTTGTTTGTTTGCTTTTTAAGTTGTCTAACTGTTCGGATAGGAGGAAAATGTCCTTTAAATTAAGGAAATTAGCAACAAATATGAATGTTATTATAAATATGGTAATTATTAAAAATATGGTAAGAATTATGGGAAAGGACAAACTGCAAAGAAATGGGGCCTTTAATGAAACTGGCAAACTACTGCACATCCACTCTTTGCTGCCCCATCATGTAGCCATGGCTTACATCTTCCATCAGCCTGCATTAGAGACAGCTAAGAAAGGATTTGGGTGGTGACACCTTTATCACTGAAAATCTCAGCTGTTATAGAAAAAAACAATTAAGCACAGCAGTGAGAGCTTAAAATTAGACCAAGAGTAAATTCTCTAAAATCTTAAAAGCTGACATCTGAAATTCCAGGGTGCTGTATTTAATTCTTCATTGGTGCAGACTATCAAGAACATATGCAATAGTAAGGAAATAAAAACTGTAGATTTTTTTTTTTTCCTATCTTATCCCAGCCTGCTACAGTGAATTTCAGCAACAGCCTAGCTGTCAAGGTTATATCTGCACCATCATTCTGCAAATCCAAACTCACACCCACACAGCACCACTCTGTCTTCAGGACTCCATTTCAACTCATCAAGGAAGCCAAGTTCCACAGTCACCTAATGTGGGTGATGAGTGTTAAAGAATGAACTCCTGCAGCAAAGAGACAGATTGTGAGCTCTTTGTCTGTTCTGTCTCAGTTTTTTTCATTATTACTGTTTTATTTTGGAAAAGGCAGGAGCAAAACCGAAGCTCTTTCCTGAGCAAATTAACCCTCTGTTTTTGTGTACACTGTCTTTTACAGATTTTCAATAGCTTTCATGAGCTGTGTGCATTAGCTCTGACTATGCCTTCCTGCCTTTGCCTGTACATGTAATGACAGCCCGAGTGGCTATTACAGTTATCTCACTTTCTGGAGAGGATGGGAGGTAATGATATGTTGCAATATGTGCAATGGGGTATTATAGCTAAATACTCTTTGGAGTGACTGATGAACTCTTTTGCAGTATGCCTGTGATGACAATTCGAGGGGTAGTTATCCTTCTGTGCTTCCTGAATCTCCTGCTCCTGATGTGAAGCTGGAGCTAGGAGGTGTGGGCTGGATGGGGGTGGTGGAGAGCCAGCAGAGAGTAGAGAAGCACCTTTGTGTGGCTATGAAAACAGCTGTTTATAACAGACCCAAAGCACAGGTGTAGCAGTGGACTCAGACATGGAATGATGTGACTGAATATTACTGTCAGCAGAAGATTTCTGACCACTCCATTAAAATCCGAGTCCATTGTGAGATTCTTCAAATAACCCAAGGACAGGCCCTGATGCTGAGAGCTGGAGAGTGCTGCCCATGGCCATGGCAACAGCTCTGTGGTCTCAAACAAAGCCACTCAGCTTCCCTGCCTCAGCTTCTTGTCTGTGAGAGAAAGACCATTCTCAGTGATGCAAGCAGGCTGAAAAACTCAGGTCCTGCATGGAAAAATACCTAAGCAAAGGATCACAGCTGGACTGGAGGATCTTAAAGGTCCTTCCCAACCTGAATTCTGTCATTCCATGTCTCTCACTTACAGTTTGTATTTAACCAGTAGTCATTAGCAGCAGGGTCACAAATCCCTGCTAGTATATCCCAGCCCACTGCCTCAGGGGATGCTGAGTGACTGCAGAACAGTTTGACACATCAACCACAAGGTCAGAGCACAGGTCTGTTATCCCAGTCTCCTCCCAGTCCAACTTGCTGTATCCCCAAATTAATGACTTGAAGTTAGTCATAAACATCATCAATGATTTTTGAGACTTCTGAAATATCATACTTCCCAATCAGTCGGAGCAGTCTCACTGCTTCCAGTGGCTTCTGAGAATCTCAGTTTTTATGTTGTGTGAGAAATTCAAAATGGTTCCATTTTCTTCATGCAACTGGGATGCTACATTCACAGGAGATTTATCACTTCCAAATCAAATGGCATTTTATGATTTAGTGGGTTTTTAATAATTTAGTGGGGCATTTTTCCACTCACGTTACTATTCCCAAAGCATCCTGGAAAATGGCAAAAACTCAAGGGCAGCTTTTTTAGCTGAACTGGGCAATAGGAGTCCTTGATATCTGTCTGCAAAGTGTCAATCACCTTTAAATCCCAACCTCACTTACAACGGGTCTCCTTGAGTAAGTGACAAGGCCAGTCTGGCAAAACGAAATTCTTCAGTAATACATTGACTAACTCAGAACCACAGAGCACCAAATTCCCCCTCAGTCTGGATTTGAATGCATAAATAAATAAGGCTCTTGCATTTATTTCTGCTAGAAGACTGTATTATTCCTTTCTGCAATTATGGAAAAATGCAGAGCACAGGCAAGATTTAGTGTCTGAGTTTTTGCTGCAAGACTTATGTCAGTAGAAAGGCGTTTGTGCTTTTGGGAATCAAAGTGAGATTCACCCATTTGTGGCAGGTGTTTTAAGCACTCAGCCTAACAATCTACCCACGCATGGCACTACAGCAATTCAACGACTAAATTAAATCTCTGAATATTAAATTAATGATGGAAATCTAAAATATTAATATATTCTAATTGAATATTCTCCGATAAATTATCTAGGCATTCTCAGCAATTTGATTTTACTTTCATTTCTTAAGGAACTTTCAGCTGCATAAATACAGCTATTAAAGCAATTCAAAAAGGGAACATTTTCTGCTCAGACAAGAGAACTCTAAACACAAAGAATCTAAAAATTTCTTTCATATGATTGATTAAATCATAGAGCCCAAGACAGCTGAATCATTAAATGACTGCTTTCCTTCAGTCCCTCTGGCTTTAGCAAGGACAATATAAATTCCCTATGGGTCTGAATACAAGGAAATACAATATGTATAATTACAGTATAGGCTTGAATGCTGTTGTAAGAGAATTTTAAATGGAGCATTTATGCTGTAGCTGCACTTTTCAATCCATAATGCTGGATGTGAGCGTGCACGGAAAGCCCATAAAGCACTGGGCATCTGCTTCCCCTGACCCAGATTCCCCAATGGCACACACTGGGGCAGCCCCACCAGCTCTGCCAGACATGTCTGATTACAGCAGGACCTGCCCTTCTCTTTTGGTGAACGCTGGAAACTGAGAATGGCATCAGCAGGGGGAATGCAAACAAAGGGATGTCTTTGAGCAGTACCTATAGTGTGGAATATGTTTAGGAACCTCCTTCACAGTGTAGGTTTTAAAGGAATTTCAAATGGACACCTCAAGAAAGTAGCACTGAGTCATATTTCACTTTCTCCATTCATTCTGTGAGTCATATGCGAGTCCTGGTTTGGTAGCACACACACAGAGGAGAGATCAATACCAGAGCCAAGACCATGGCAAGATGAACATTTAATGAACCATTTTCCTGCTCATCTTTCCCTCTTTGATGTCAGGTTGGTTTGTGGGGTGAAATTGCAGTCCAGCCAAGAGCTATCTCAATCCATATCCTTGAACCAGCTTTCAAAGGAAGGCTGTGACTCTCCAGAGCACCACAAGCTGCACAACATCTCATTTTCTCTCCACCCTCTGGGCTTGCTCCTTCTTATCTCGGTCTGAGTGTTAAAATAAAGACCAAATCCCCTAATTTCTGCTGATGATGCTCACAGGGCATCACAAAGGTGAGGTGCACTGAGAGGCAGAACTAGCCATTTTTTTTTCTTTGAGTGTGTGTGTGGCTGGTAAGGCAAAAGAAACACCTGTTCCTGTGGAGAACAAGGAAGATCTAGGTCTATTTGTAATCAAGGCTGTCTGCATCTCTCTCAGGAAAAGTAAGGTCTGATGTCCTTTGGGAAGCATTTGCAAGGCCTTTTCTCAACAAACCTTCTCTCACCACAGACAGATGCCATCTGTCTTGCAGCTGGGAGCTAATGGATTCTGCACTGCCAATTTCACAGCAGTGAGCAACGCTGTGATAGAGGAGGCAAGAGGGATTTCCTACAATAAAACTATTTAAAACAGTGCAAAGGCACATGCTGGAACAGCCATGAGGAGCAAAGGAGATGGCAGCATTGAGGGCTGATGGTCCAATCTGGCAGGGATTTTCACAGCTCAGTGTGCCTTGTGTGTCTCTAGCAGCAGGATTTCAGACTTTGGGAGAGCTGTCTCATCCATTTCCTGCACCAGGGTGGGCTGTGGCTCACAAACAGGCTGTTGAGCTGGAGAGTGTGCTATCAACTTTTTTCACATTCAATATTCAATGTCACAGGATAGCTTAAGATGTGCTAAATCCACCCATGAGTCCAGCACGGGGTTTTGCAGTGTGTCAAGAGGAGCTCTCTGCTCCCTTAACGTGCCCTGTGCTGCTGGAAACCCAACCTGACAATGACACCTCTGCTAAGAATCAACACAAGAGTCTTCAGGTATATTATATTCTGCCAACTTTCCAAGCCACTTCAGGACTTTCTGATTAAATTTACATAAAATGCATCCTTCCCTCTTATTCCCTGCTACACACATCAGGCTGTTTCTAGTATTCCTGTGGCTGAGATCACCAGCACCCAGAGCCCATGCTGTGCCTGTAGCATGCAATCAAGGCAGCTTGTGAGAGCACCAAGATCCTGTCTTGGTCATCCTCAGGGGATTTTCATGCTGGTGTAATGAGAATGAACAAGTTTTTATCATAAGAGGTCTAATAGGAAAATAATACATTTTTCAGTTCCATGTTCAATATAGGCAAGCTGGAAGAATTAGGATCTCTGAAGATGGGAGGATCTGAGAGCTCTGCAAAGGTCCTGGAGATGAACTGAAAGTCTGGAGCCCTCACAAAGGAGAACACAGTGGCAGTGTTTGATAGAGAATATCTAAGCATGTCAAAGATGACCAAAAGCCAATTCTGCACAAGACTTGGATTTTTAAATCCAAATTATTTTCAGGTAGTCCATTGAGATGGACCAAGATGTGCCTTGAAAACGGAGTCAAGATTCACATTAGAAGCAGCTGGAGACTGGCTTGTGGATCCAAAACTGAGATTCTTTTTGAAGTTCAAAAGAGGATGAAAAACAAGATAAGCTAATGGATAATTAGATAATAGATAATTAAGAATTAGCTACGCGTGTAGCTAAAAAGGATGAGTCAGTGAGAAAACAGACAGAGCTCAGCAAGGGTGCAACTATTTAATATATTATCTTAGCTGATCAGTGTGCCTGCATGAGTCATTTGCTTGGAGAAGGAGGGGGATTTCATATTGTTTTTGTATTTTTAATAGGCATCTTTATGGACTTCAGTTATAATAATGAGAGTACCTGACAATTAGTAATGAAATTAGCCTCACTACAGTGAAATATTTCACAGCATGTACAATATTATTCCTAGTACAAAGGTGGAAGTGAAGCAGAAGGAAATTAAACCCAAGATTTTCATAAATGTTTCCAAAATAAATAAGCATATATCAATAAATTTTGATAACTGTTTTCTCAGCTCAAAGACAAAAGCAGAATTTACAAAACATTTTTTTATACTAACAAATTATTTTTAGCTTATAAATGTCAGATATTCATTTAAACTCTTCGAAGAGTAAGTAAATCTTTTCAGCAGCCATAATTAATTAGAAATTCCTATTATTATTTTTTCAGCTATTATTTTTCTGAAACACATTTCCTAGTTAGTGTGGTTGATGTATATGAACAGACACGGATGTTCCTCTGAAAGAAAAAACCCTGTAATTAACAGAAGGGGTTTTTTTGGCAGGGATAATGTTCCTTTTTTCTTTTTTTTCTCTGAAAACTTTTTCATTTAACGTATTTTATCAGAATGAAATGGTTTAATGAGCAGAGAATTATAGTTGATCCCAGCTGAACCAGAGAGGGCTGCCTTTCGAGGTATGTGGCTCCCATCAAGCTGCATTCACCTTTGCTATGATTTAAACTTCATTCAGGCACAGCCTTGCTAAAAATACTGACAAGTAACTAATCAACTTCCATAAAATGGAATTTTTACCTTCACAATAGGAAGCAGGAGTAGGAGGGAACCTGGAAGATTTGCCTATGCATTTCAAATTAGTCTGACCTATAAAAACGCAAACAGCAAGTGGTTCCATGAAAATGTACTCCCATGAAAATGTACTTCTGGTAGGGGTTTTGGTTTTTTAATGATGAGATTTTTCATGCCATCCCTTCCTTTCCTTGGAGGAAGCCAGAACCAAAGCTAGCACTATGGAGGGACTGGTTTCCATCAGTTATACCTACAAAATGCTAGCTCAGCCAAGTCTTTCTAGACCAAAAAAAGTTCAGTGTCCAAGAACCAGCAGTAGCTTTGAATGTTTTATATAAAATAGCAGAGAAAACTCTGACAGACCTGCTTCTGTACAAATGAGACCTGAGCTTCAACTTCACATGTGCACTTCTGGTTCCAGTTTGTGAGCAGATGGACACAAAAATATTCAGTGCCCAGCGAGCAAAAGCATGGGAAATCGGATCAGAACTCTTACCTAGATCTAGGAGACAGCAAAATGCTCCAGGGCAATCTGAAGATTATGTGGATGGAAATAATCAGATAGTGCTGGTCTTTGAAGATGTTGATTTGTCCTGTTCTGGATAATTAAAGAGCAAAGTCTAACAGAGGGAGCTGTAACTCCTGATAGGAATCACCCAAGCTTCACATTCAGGCACTGGCAAAAGGGCCAGATGCTGCAGAGGAGCAGCAACTCAACCCAAGCCTGAAACATCAGGGGTCTCACGCTTAATCAAGTTGCACTCTTTGTATCATCTTCCCTGTCATTATGATGCTTTCTGTATGTCAGGTGAAGAGGAAACAGCCCTCTGTAAGCCAGTTTAGTTTTCTTTATTTCCAACCCCATTTTTACTTCATTTTCAGTGCTTCTTCTAACATCTGTATTTGAAAACTGCAATGGAATATATTGCTGAAAATCTGGGAGTTCTGTATTTCCATAAGCCAGGTTACCTTTCCAAGGTTACTGGTAGTCTACGTGACGAATATAAATTCTTCTGTACCTATATAAAATTTATTATTTGTCATATTAGAATTTTGCATAGTCGAGTCCTTTTGTTTCATCTCCAGACTGTAGGGTAAAAAGTGCCACAGAGATTTCAGTCCTTATAAATCAACAAATTTGCCATGGTAAGCTGGTGCAAGTTGTTCTCTTGCTGTCTAGTCAAAACTCAAAAGAAATCAGTAGGGAATGGAAGAGAGCACAAGTTCATTTTGCAACTACTACCCTTTATTTTTCACAGGAATTCAATATTTAATCTAAATTATTAATTTAGAAAGGCATTTTTGACACATCAGGTTATTCTCCTCTTCAGACATTTCTTCAGCTTAGCAGGACAACACATTAATGGGTCACTCCATACCCCACACTGCTGACCACACAAAGACTCCCTGGCTTCCCCTCCCTGGTTTTTCCAGGACAGATGTAAGAATATTTGCCACTGGTGCTTCTTAGTCTTTATTGTACTCCCTAATTGCACAGAGAAATGACACCAACAATCCAAGCTTATCCAAACCCTGGCTGCATTGGGAACGTGCCCCTTCCTCCCAGAGACAGAAACAGGTAATGATGCAACTCGTGAATCCAGACACTGCTTTCAAAAGGACTAAATGAACTTCCTGAGAAGGGATGCCAATGACACATCACTGGCTACTCAAAATAACTCTGAAATTTTATAGTTGTTGCCATTTTCTTCCAAGAGAGAGCGAGCTGCAAACGTCTGCCAAGGAGTTCTACTTTTTTTTTTTTTTCTTTACAGCTAATCATCCGACTGCTCCAAAAAACCTGAAACCAGCACCCACAAGAGGAATAGCAACACGTATTTGTATTTCACTAACACTATCAACAGCAACAATAAATCAACCAAATGCCTCTGAAAACACTCCATTCCCCTTCCTTTCCTTTTCCTGTCATCCCATAATCATCATAGAAAACCACATGGGTAAACTTGATCTCCGAGATTATCCTTGTGAAGAAAGAAAGTAGCAACACAGGGGAGGCTGGGGGGATCCATCTGCAGTGGCGGTAGAGAGCCAACCTGCCCTGGCCAGGGCACATCTGCACCGGGATGGGAGGGAAGGGAAGGGAAGGGAAGGGAAGGGAAGGGAAGGGAAGGAAGGAGGGAAGGGAAGGGAAGGGAAGGGAAGGGAAGAGAAAGGAAAGGAAAGGAAAGGAAAGGAAAGGAAAGGAAAGGAAAGGAAAGGAAAGGAAAGGAAAGGAAAGGAAAGGAAAGGAAAGGAAAGGAAAGGAAAGGAAAGGAAAGGAAAGGAAAGGAAAGGAAAGGAAAGGAAAGGAAAGGAAAGGAAAGGAAAGGAAAGGAAAGGAAAGGAAAGGAAAGGAAAGGAAAGGAAAGGAAAGGAAAGGAAAGGAAAGGTAGGAAAGGAAAGGAAAGGAAAGGAAAGGAAAGGAAAGGAAAGGAAAGGGAAAAGGAAAAGAAAAGGAAAGGAAAAGAAGAGAAGAGAAGAGAAGAGAAGAGAAGAGAAGAGAAGAGAAGAGAAGAGAAGAGAAGAGAAGAGAAGAGAAGAGAAGAGAAGAGAAGAGAAGAGAAGAGAAGAGAAGAGAAGAGAAGAGAAGGATGCAGTATCCTCGTCGCTGGGTGCCACCCAGCCCAGCTTTGACACCTGCAGCCGTTTTCTGGATGGGAGTGTGGGCAAAGAGCCATCCTGGCAGCAGTGCCAGTGTCTGGGAGGGACTGGCTGGAAGGAGGCGATTAGGCTGCTGTCACACGGGGAGGGAAACGGGCGAGGAGCTTTGGAGCAGCACGGAAAAGGCAACTCTTGCTGCAGGAGGGAGGGAGAGCAGAGAGTGCTTTGAGCCAGGCTTCCCACACCTTCTGCTTCACCAGAGCCGTTACAAGACCACCATTATTCTGAGCACCATTGTCACTATTTCGTATTTAACTCACCCGGACCAGCTGCTGCGGGAAGGGCCCTCTGGAGTTCTCTGGCACGTTGATGGGGGGGATGACCCAGTCCCGCTTCTGCCGCCGCAGCCCGCTCTGGTGCTGCCGCCAGGGCAGCAGCGTGTCACTCTGCTGCTGCACCAGCTCTCCAGGCACTGCCTTCCTTCCTTTGGGCTGTTGGGGAAACAAGAAAGCACACACAGTTAGTTTCATCCTCGCTTCCCACGACCCGACCCAACAGTGGTGTCAATGGCCGCGTGGAACAAAGACACAAGGTGTTTACTGGCAGCTCTGCTGTTTTCACAGAAATGCAGAATCAGACAATCAGCTAGGTTGGAAAAGCTGTCATCACCACCTCGTCAATTAAACCATTCACAAATACATGGAGCTGTCACTCCCAAGTCAAGATGCCTCCCAAAATCTATCACCTTCATTACACCTGTGAGGAGATGCAGCAGAACACAGGAGTAAAGAAGCTGCTGCAAATTTCCCATAAGTACAATATACCAGAACACAAAAAATGGGAGAGGATCCCTTTACAGTTCATGCCATGGGCCCAGCTTTACTGTCTGGTATTATGCATAAGCAGGGCTACAAAAACCTGCAGTCTGTGGTTCTGCAAAAGTATTCTGCCACACGAACCCAACCCCAGCCAGAAGGAGAGTCAGCCCCATGGCTGCAAAGGTGCATCAGTTCAGATTCTTGGTGCTTCATAACAAATGATCTTTATATGAGATCTGGGTTTTGAACACAAATCCCAAAATACACACCCCACACTGCCTGGGAAGCATAATACATCTCAGGCACAGTAAATTTTCATTATTTGGTGTGACTCTGAGTCCTTTTTGATTTTTTAACTATGGATTCTCTGCATGTAATATTTGGTGTTGGAAATGTTACAGTGCTAGGAACAAAAATGGAAATGGTGGGACCATGGTTTGACTTAGAGAGACTGGCTCATTATTAGAAAATGTATGCCTTATAGAATGATGAATCAATGAAATGTAGATTTGGGAAGGCTCTTCAGAGGTTATGCAGTCCCAAAACTTCAATAGTCTGTGGTATTCTAGGATTCCAGCAATTACTTCTGAAAGTCTGCAGAAAGGATAACTAGCAAGGACTTTTGTTACCATATGGTGACCTGCACTCCCACCAGAAAATGTTTAAACTTTCATAAATCACAAAGACTGCAAATAACATTCTTTTCATTTGAGGTAAGATCCAGTGGGAATACTGTTCTCTGAATGTTACAACTTTCAGCTATTTTTCTCAAAAAAAATAAAGACTCTCTCACCCCAAACCCAATGCTCCAATACACAAGAACAACGCAGGAAAAGCTATCAAAGCATTTTGTGAGGCTCCTGCCATTTTAAGCCACATTCACTTTTTGTCTTACTCCAAACATAAAAACCCAAACACCCTCCAAGCAGTTATCTGTAGGCACTGATTCAGTGGGAATCATTGCTTCAGGCCTTCTAGTTTGATGTAAATCCATCTATTAGCACATTTCAATTCCTGACTGGGAGGTAAAGAAACAGGCAGTCACCTCAAGACTATATACACAGCATATGAAAACTAAACATTATATAAAGTTAAACTGAGATGTGGCTCCAGAGCTGCGTGGACCTTCTCCAGGAAAGGCTGGAGATACTGAGGCTGGCACTGAAGCAGCAAGGAGCCCATTCTCCCAGCTTGGTCATGGCTCTGATCTCTGTCACCTCTGGAGGGCAGACATCCGCTGGCTACAAGGATGGGAAGCATTTGTGCCAAAATGCAGCTATTTTTACTGCAAACCTTAAAAACAAGCCTGTTCCAGAGCTGAGTTTTCACAGAACACACAAACATGGTATTTCCAGCCACACACAGAGCCACTTTCCTCAGGTCCTGTCTCACACTCTTGATGTGGGTTGTGTTCACCTAAGTGCTGTTTACACACCTTCAGCCACAGCACCATGTTCAATATTTAGATGTTGCTCTTAGAATGCTTGCTGAAGTGTGCAATAAACAAAGAAACAGAGTCATGGTGTGGCACTGGGAGACTTTCTTGGGATAGTCAGGATACTGGTAGGCACTGCTGACCTCCTCCTCCCCTTGGAATGCAATCCAAAAGAGGTTTCATTTAAAAATTATTTTATTACCAGAAAGGTATCTTTTCTGAACACTGATGAAAACAATGCTATCTGAAGAAGACACTCAGAAATTCATGACAACATGAAACAGGACTACGAGACATGAGCCACAGAATAGTGGATATCCCCTATTTTTTTTTAATTGGCTTGTGATTCCCAAATGGGAATCCTTTGAGAGCAGGTATTTGGATCAGTTTATATAATTGGCAAGTGAGCATGGGGACAGATTATGAAAGGATGGTCAAATAATTTGTGCTCTGCTGAGTTTACGCAGTGGAATGAATCTGAACTAAAGAGAGACTTGAGAATTAACACGAGTCCCAAAGCTCCGTGTATACTGAAATAATTAGTGTCAGCTCAGCAAGGCAATACCAGCCTTTTTAGTCTGTATGAAATACTTGCTGGCAGGTGACTAGACAGTGACTAGCTTGCTTGTCACTCTTGATGATGTTTTCCTATATTAGAATAAATCATCAACATGACTCTGAATTTGATATGTAGAATTTCAAAAGCATCTTGCAACAACAATTTTTTTTTCTTTTTTTAAACAACAGCTCTTTTTTATCTTCATTTGTTGACAATGCATTCTCATGACCCTAATTTCTCTGGTGTTGTTGAAATATGTTGTACATGTTTTCTGCTGTTTAAAAGCTGTGAGACAAATGCAGTAACAAAGTCTGGTGAGTATAAATGCCAGAACTATTCAGATCTCTGACTGAAACATCCCAGAACATATCTGGAATAACAGCATTGTCGAACTGTGAGCCCCAGAAAACTCTCCAGTCTTTTTGAGTTTGCAAGAATCTAAAGTTCAACTCAAAAGCAGAATGTGACACCAAATTCAATTAATTCTAAAATACAGTTTCCAATTCTGGTTTTGCTGAATAACACTTTTACTGAGATGAAAACTGCATCTTCTGTCATGGCCTCACTGGCCACATGCTTTGGGGAATCTCAGACACATTTTCAAAAGATAAAATATTCCTCCACCTTTTGCAGTGACACCAGAACACAAACTGTCCACAGGCGTTGACAAAATCAAGTCAAGCACCTCTAGTGCTGCTGCTTTGGGGTGGTTTCCCTCCCACTGTTTTTGTGACTCTCATATACAGCACGAGGGTGATGGTGTGCAGCACCAGAAAAAGCAATCCATGAAATACGTGCCCAGGGGAAAGTGAAATCCACTCTCCATTCCAAAAATGACACGGTGACATTTATAACTCGTCACAACAGGATCAAACTCTGAACATGGAACATGTGAGCACAGTCTTTGGTAATACAAAGATAATTACAGGAGGATATAAAATAGTCAGATAATTCAGTGATTATGCCTGTCTATCACTTTAGGCCACTGATAAGCTAGAGAAATACAGCTGAGCCAAAACAGAAGAAAACCTTCAAGATCAAGGGGAAAAAGTAATTACAAAGTGTGAGATGAAGAAAAACAACAAGAGAGCCCATGCTGGGATGTAAACTTGTTAGGGGAGTTTGGATTCAGAAGGATCTGATGCCTTAGTATTTGTACAGGGGCAGAACTTTTCAGAGCTCACTGATGAAGCTGAGCACTCCTGTGATGGCTGTATTACCCAAAGCCCAAATTCTGCAAGTCTGGGATTGACCCTTGGCTCTGAGCTATCCCATGTCTCTTCCAGTGGGCTCCTGGCCCATAACTGTGACACACATGGACAACACCAGTACTGGCAAATTGTAACACAGCCCTTGCATCTTCTGCTGATAAATGCTTCTTTCTCTGGAATGTGCCACTCTAATATTTGTTAGGAGCAGTTGCAGGGCAGAGGAAGAGGAGCCTTTTGGAGACCATCCTCCCTGTGTTTGATAAGGCAGCTGAAGAGCTGAGGATTGACTGCAGCTCAGAGTGGCAGAATTTGCCCTGTAATTACCCTTGCCACTTTTTTTTTTCTTTTTTGGCTATTAGTTGAAATCAATTAAAAACATATAGAAGTCAATCAGAAACCTTTCACTGAGATGGCAGATCAAGCTTTCAAAAAGCAATGTGAGGTTGGAGGATGTGCAGCCTCAATCACAATCCTAATTTTTCACAGTCTATAATGATTGTGACAAGAACTTCCTTCTCCCAGGCTGCTTCACACAAGGTGTAGGGGTGTCTTGGAGTCCATGCCAGCAGTTTCAATGGCCTCTCCCTAGAGTCATTTACAATCCCTCTTCAGTCTAGAACTGCCTTTAAGGATGGTGAACACAACCTGCTGCATTTGGAAGAGGACTCGGAGCTAAATCCCAAAGGGACTGTCAGGCTTCAAAACCCAACAGCTTCAGGACACCTTACTCCAAACTGCTGAGGCTGTGGGGTGCTTCAACCAACTGCACTTCCACCAGGACACTGAGAGCTCAGGGACATTCCCTGTCAGCACCTGGCACTGGGAATAAAGGATGAGTTGGAAAAGCCATTTAGTGAGTCTATAATCTCCTGTCAGTGCTGGTCAGTGGCTTGCCAGCCTTTCATTTACTGGGAAAAGATTCAGACTAAACCCAACCTCTACCCATAAAAGAGGTTGAAAAAAGACAGAGCAAAGCACGTGGGATGCCAGCAGCCCCTCCAGCCCCATCCTGCTCGTGACAAGGAGGCTACGAGCCACTGCCTTTTCACTAGCCCACCAATAAAAGCAGTGAGGGAGAAGAAACACCAGCTCCCACCTTCTGCTCCACTGAGCAGTAGCCAGCCTGGCCAGCTGGCTGGGTCCCCTCCCAGCCAACCTGCCTTTGATATCCGTCAGCCTCTGGCTACGGAGACATCTGGAAGTTATTATCCAGCAGAGCGTATCACAAACCCATTTACATAATATAATATCATATTTTGTGTTCCTGCTTAGCTGAACATTTTGGATCACTCTAATGTTTGGGTAAATAAGCCAGCATTCCCTGCATATAAATAACGAGTGAGTTCTTAGGGTGCGTTTGTTGGAGATCAATAATTTCAGAGGGCTCAACCCAAAAAAATGAAACGCTCCAGATTCGGCACCAAAATATATTATACTTGCACTTGCAATAAAAAGTACCTTTGCAACTGCAGGGAAGGAAATAAGGCCTTTATTTCCCAGGTATCAGAATTGTTTATGATTTAACCTGCTTTATTTATAAGCCAGTCTTATTATTTTTGCAGAATCTTTAGCACTTCACGCTAGACATTTTTCAGAAAAGAAATAATACTTGGGTTGCTTTATTCCTGGTGTCACTCGTAGGGTTTAACTGAGGCAACGTGTTTTTAATATATTTTTATCAATACAAGGGGATACAAAGCCACCTTTAGTCCATTGCTCAAACATATTTCCCTTCATCTCCTATATCAATATACATTTTGAAAACTGGTACCATTTTCTACCAGGGAAAAAAAGAATCTATTTAAAAATATTTAATCTGAAGCATTTTTGCTTGTTTCCATGGTAGCTGAAGAAAGGACAGGAGAAAATGATATTTACCAAACAGAAAATAAGACAATGAAAATAGAGTTTAGTTCTTTTAACAAAGGAAACATGAGAGCTCTGCAAAATAAACATTTGCATGAATTCTGTTCTAAGGAAACAACATTTTGCTGACATCAGGGATGGCAGTGGAGGACGAATGAACCCTTTTTTCCCAAAATGCACCATTTCTCCAGTTTTTGATCTTTCAGTATGGAAAGATACTCTATTTTGTGTTCTCATACAGTAGAATGAAAGGGTTGCAGAACAAACAGCAAATTTATTTATTTTACGGTAATTGATTCCTTTTTTATTTAGGTCAGTGCTGAATTTGCTGAAGTTGGAGACAGGGAAAAAAGTAGTTTTAAGAAGATCAGACTTTTAATTTTAGACTTTAATTTATTATAGTTGTGCTACGTGAAGCTATTATTTAGTAACTGCACAGGTAAGGAATCCATAATCTGTTTTTCTCCTCATCCACCATTTAGAACTCTGTGATGACTGTCTGTATTAGCTTTATTTACTAATAGTTGTAAGCTGTGGTAAATTTAATCAAAGATAGCTTCATGTCACATCCCATTACCATCACAGCATAAATTGCCATTCATGAATGATTTGTGTCAAACAGCTCTGAAAACTATTGTTTTAGCAGCAAGATGTTCCAACATGCACAGCTCTTCAGCAGGGGCATTAAATTAATGTGTTTGCAGAGAAGCCACTAATTGACAATGAGATGGGATTTTGGCAGTACACTTCCACTTTAAAGATAATGAACAGTGTTCAGATAGAGAGAAGAAACCCCTCTGCTCCTAAAACTTACTAATAATTTCTGGTACAAACAGGAACAGAGGGAACCAATCCTGACAGGATATTTCCAGTACCCAAGCAAGCTGTTTGATCATCACGACTTCCAAAAGCAAACAGTGGAATTGCAGCGTTTGTGACCTTTATCAAATCTGGCTACGTACAGTCAGGAATGTTATGTTTGGTTAGGAACTCATTAAACAAAATTACCTCTCCATTTATAGAAACCACACAAGTACAGTATAAAACATTTTAATTAAATCAGCTAGTTAAGCAAAAATTCATTACTTTTTGTTTTTTATCAGCTAGCAGTGGGGCTGCATAGAGCAGTTCGCATTAGAGTCAATTAGTAAGAAAAATTGTCAGATTTGGCAAGTGCATGAGCTTCTAGAACACATCAGCTGACAGGGAAGAAAAAGTTTGAGTAAAAGCTAACCAAGTTACTGCCCTCAGAGGAGGAGAATGAGCCACGTAACACACACAAATGCATCAGGCATGCCAAAACCCCTGGCTCCTGAGGAACAGTGTCAAAGCTCTACATGCCCTGTTCCTTGAGAGCTGAAAAATGAGGCATGCATGCAAATTTAAGGTTGTTAGGTATCTGGCTGGCTTTGCAGGCTTTGGAAAATTTTACTTGATTGAACTAGTAAAATGTGATCAGCGTGACCGAGGAGTCAAAATGTTTTGCAGGGCTGCAAAGCACGAAAAAAGCTGAAGAAGAGTAACAGGTAAAACCAGGGAATTTTTAAATAGGGAGAACACGACACACTGGCTTGTGAGTCAGGCAGGAGAAGATCCTTTCTTTGCAAAAGGTGCAGCAGGGCCCTTTGTGGATTACTGTAATTAAATGCTGAGTTAAGTCTGGACTCCAGAGAAAAGAGATGCACCAGCTCTGGGCATAACCCATGTGGTCACCACAGGAGGCTCTTATTTAAAAAACCCCAAATACATGTTGTTTTCTTTGATCAGGAAACCTACCAAGGGTGTTGAGGGCCCCATGGACACAGGCTGCAGCTAATGCCCCCAGGGCCAGAACAGGGATTTTCAGGTGCCTGGTGACCAGGCTGGGACAGGGGGTGTTGATTTCCGAGCAGAATTTAACTGAAATTCAGAAATCACCTGAACTCACCCACACCTTCTCTTGGGTAAGTTGTCACCAATTTAAGCTGCAATGCAGGCAGTCACCAGAGCACTTCAATCAGCTTCTTGTGCTGCAGAGCTGGGATGGGTACAGGGCTCACTTCGTTACTGAGCTGACACAAAATGCCCACGGGATCTCTAAGGGATGGCAGTTTCAGCTGGGAAGGAGAGGCAGAGCTGTGCTCACACTGATCCTGTGGTACCACACGCATGATTAGAGGCACCTCCTGGCCAGTGCACTCTCTCAGGGTTTCAAGTGATCTTCCTCTTCCATTCTCTGCAAGAATCACCTACCAAAGCAGGTACATTAGAAATCTGTCTGCCTTTGGTGGAATCTTTTATGGCTCCCACAGGCATCCAGCACCTGTGATACTCTTCCTGTCGTTGTCAGGCTTTGAATATGGCAAGAGCTGTCAATGGACAGAAGATGACATCACCCCCAAAGCACAGCTCTGCATGTACCTTTCCTCTCTCATTTTAAGGCTTCAACATCTCATCCCTACAGGAAAAGTTCTGATGAGGTTGTTTCCTTGCAAAGCTCCCCATATCAACTTGACCTTTTCATACTCCCTTTGTAAGATCTACTCTCACAGTGCTTCTCAGGTAGGATTGTTTAAGAAACATCTAAATTACTGTTGTACTCTACCTTCTAGTGTTTACGAAGAGACACTTCTATCTTCAAGTTAATGTCATTCTCATAATTGGGAGAAGCCACACACAATGGCTTCAGAAGTACAAGTACTTCTCAAGAGCAGGGCTATTAAATCACAAAATCCTCATACTCGTTACCTGTAGGTTGGGAATAAAGGTGGGTAGATCTTTTCACATACAATACAGTGAAAACTTCTATTGCAGTTTGGAATTACCTCTCTCATCCTGCACCTAATCTTGAGAAAAATGTATGAAATATCTGGGCCAGCAATCTGAGTTCATCCTCCCCAACAAAATTTCTAACAAATAACTGAAAACTTGATTCCAAAACACATTTCTTTTGCTTCTAGAATTCAGACTACTACAAGTGCTCTTCACCACAGAAAGAAGCAGGAGGAAGTCTACCCCTTAAAAGCCTGAAAAATTGTAATCTCATTTTATTTTTCTAAAGCCATGAAGTTCAAAAGATACATGAATTAAAATAATCATAATGAATTAAATGTAACAATACTCCTCCTCTTCATAATGTTTGCAAGTAAAAAGATCACAAGAGATTTAAAAGATCACAGGCACTGCTGCTCCTTTAGCACAAAGCAAAGTAATTCAGCCTGGTACTTCTCCTCAGTGCTAGCGTGAGAATTTGCCCTTTCAAGTTATCCTTTGGTTATTTCAAGAGGCTCTTGAGAAAAGACTGTTCTTCTTTTTTTTTTTTTTTTCTCCAATTCCAGAGTGCACCTAAGAAATGCTCAAATTTGACCGTGAGGACACATTCAATTTATCTCCATTTGCAAGATGAAATTCAAGCCTGAGTTTAAGTGCTTTGCTGGGTGGGGGCAGTGCTTGAGATCCCACTCCTTGCTGGGACTCCTCAGGCCACCCTGCCCTGCTGGGCACCCATCCCTGCTCCTCCCCTCACCCCAGCTGGACATGCCAGGGGGTCACACCTCATCCAACAACCCAGGACCCTGCATCCTCCAATTTGGGAGGAGCCAAAACTCTCCTTCACACTGAGCTTCCACCTACCGACCTGTCTCAGTTTGCTGGGCTAAAGGAAAGATCCTGGATATTCAGAGCCCCTGAAAGAAAGTTTATTTTTATGGATGTGCCTATACGGAAGCAATTTTTGTCTGCACTCAAACTCATGTTTACAAGCAGCTTTCATCAGATTATCACGGCAATGAAGGTATTTTTAGGATATTCACTACAAAAAAATTTTTTTTTTTAAATGGCAGTCAGACTTCAGCAGTTACCAACAAAGAACATGAAATGGGAGGTCAAAAGCTTTGATCTGGCAAGGGCAAGGAACACATCACAGGCAGGAGCACACAGCAGTCCAAGGGGTTTGTTTTATCAGGAACAACTTATTTCCGTGTAGGCACTTCAATCCTTAGGACTTCCTTTTGTTTGAAAGAAGACAGATCTGGAGTGAATTTCACTTACAGATGGTCTTTGGAGCACAGCTTTGAGCCTGACCCTTGGTATGATGCTGACTGCTTAAGAACTAAATGCAGCAAGAGCAGTGCTTGGAAACTTCCCAGAGTGGGCTGATTTTCCAAGGCAATGAGCACTTGTGTGTCATTTCTTATCCTGGCTTCAGCACGAGGCAATGGGATTCAGCACACCTGAAAATCAGGCCAGGGAAGTTCACAAACACCACTCTCTCCTCCTGCAGTGATTACATGTGAGACGTTCAAATTCACTTAAGCATGAGGTGAGGCAAGTTCAGCAGATGCATCTTCATTAGACTTGCACAATTATCATGAGCAGTCTCACTGGTAACAATTATATGATACTAATTTATTAGTCATCCTCTTTCTCATCTTTTCCACTGATCTGATTTGATAAAACCCCAAACAATGTCTCACAAGTTATCTGAAGGAAACAGAAATCTCTGTATGTACTCTCCCTGACTGATAAATCCAGGTCCTGCTCCCCTGATGAGATACAGAAATAAAAATTATTCCAGCTGCCATTTTAGTTACTGCCTTGGATCCCTCACAGAGGTGGTGAAAGAGGACAGTGCCAGTGTAATGACCCAGCACTTAAAATATGCACCAGTATCGTCAGAAAAAGGCAGGATGACAACTAAAACCTCATTTTTTCAGCCCTTCTCTAGTGATGAAAGAGTTTGATGGGGCAAACTCCCATCATCCTGATGCCACAGGTAACATCTCACCCCAGTGCAGGGAAAAGAAGGAAGAAAGTGAACACGTTTTTTCTCAAGAGTGTCAGGGAGACTGGAGTCACTGGAAGCACAGATCCCACTTAAACTCTGATTTTCCTCCCTCGGGAGGCTCCCCAGCCTCGTGCAGAGCATCCTGGCTGCACAGTAACCCAGGTCATGAATGAGAGCAGTGCTGAACAAGCCTCTCCTTGCCCACAGACCTTTGTGCTGGTGATCTGCAATAAAAGGCTGCACTTGGAATTTAAAACCCCAGCCAGGTAAAATACCACAGATGATTATTTAAAGGCTTTAAATAAAAAAAAAAACAAACAAAAAACTGTCTGTAAGAATCAGCTTTTCATATTCACACTGTATGGCTGTGGACTCATAGCTGGGTTATGAAAGCAGCCCAAAATAAGATGAGATATAATAAAACACAAGCTGGGCTTAAGCAAGAATTGATTTTGGACAGCAGTTCTCAATGTTTTAAACACTAGCTGCAGACCTTATATATTTCCAAATTTAATTGCACAATTCCCAGTGATTTAACATTACAAAAATTTACATATTTCCATGCTCAGAATTTGAAAAGCTCAAACATCGAGAAACTTTGGTTGACATAAACATGGTTCAAAGAAAATAACTTTTTTTTTTTCCAAACTAAATCACTGGCAGCAGATGAATGACATCTTACATGTCCTAAATATATCCTGTACCTCTAAGCTCTTTGCTGTGAATTCTTTTCTATGCTGTATTTCTACAATCTGGATTTTAACTTGTGAGGTGAGAACTACAGAAAAATAGATAGCTAAATAAATACAGATGAAAATTTGCCAGATGTGCCTTAGACACATGAAAGGACTGAAAATTAAAGAAAACAATCAATATAAATGAGAACTTCAGCTGGGATGAGCCAAGGCAAGGGGTGGAGAAAGCTGATTTTCAAGGAATGATGAGGAGCAGCTTGGACTGATGGACACAGAGGGCAGGTGTGGGGTGTGAAGGACAAATGGCACAATATTTCTACTCATAATTGGGAAGGTTTGAGTTTCTGTAAGTAAAAAAAAAAAAGGACACTCTGAAGACTGCAGTCCTCAGCAATGTCACTGTTCACAAACATAATCTTCATTTTTAGACTTTTGGTTGAATCAATAACCAATTTTTCAAAATAACAGCATGCACCCTTAGAAAAGAAGACATTACACTGCTAATTCCAGATAAGTAAAGCCCAGCTTTACTTCGTTTTCTTCTGGAGCATTATCCCACTCAAGTTCATCTTTCACAAATGCTGACACGAGCCATAAAGACTTTATATTATTTGACAAAAATAGAATATTTTTTCCTTTTCTCCTTTATTTTCTTCTCTTTTTATTTTCTTTTATTTTTTCCCCCCTCTTCCCAAACTACACCCACAGCTTCGATTGATACTTTCAATTGGAACAACAGGCAGCCAGACAAGAACAGTACAAAAAACTTTATCTTAAGTATTTATTGTTATGCTGGAATATCACTCAGTTTCCTCTGGGGTAATTCAGTACTCTTGTGGGAAATGTGTGACCTCATTTGCATTTTCTAATTGAATTGCTATCAGGTTTCCTGCAAGACTGAACAAAAAAGTTCCTTGAGTTACTAACATCACTTGTATTAACCAGAAAAAAAGTTTGCATTCAAGTGTTTGCTGGGGAGGAGGGGAAATGTACGCTTCATGTGTCATAAAATACATTTTTAAAGTATTTGCCTTCTTTTCTATCATTTCACCCTACTAGCATGACACTTTAATGTAGCAGTTAGAACTCCTCCATTACAGTGGTTTTCACTGAAAACTGGCAGCTTATTCAGTCACCTAAAGCAATCAGCACATTTATAAAGCCAACAGTGTGAAACAGGGGAAATTGTCACTGGTTGGGTCCCTCCCCACTGAAATGTCAGAGTGCATCAAGAGCAAGGCTCATGTGGGGGATGTGGGGCACAGATGGACACCAAACCTTCTGATTTTGCAGCACACAAGGGGAGGACTGTCCCAGCAAGAAATGATCTGCTTTGGAAGCCTTGGCCACCACCAAAGTGCTCTCAGCCTTTACACAGATTTTCAGTCGCAAATACTGTGAGACAAGAAAGGATCACAGACCCAAAGGATCATTTAGTGATGGATTAATCCTCTGTGCTCTCCTGGAAAGCAGCTCACTGTCCCCACTGTGCAGGCAGGCTCCCTCCTGGCCCCCAACATCTCAGCCAGTATCCCAATGATTTCTCCTGTAACGTTTATTCTGTATTATAACTTCCACAATAAACCAAATGTCTAATGATGGCCATTCTAGGAGGGCTGGGTTTGATGCAGTTTTAATCCCTGGATAATCACAGACTAAATTCTGATTTATCCCTTCAGAGGGGGGCACCAAGCCCCAATCGTGAGGGGCTGCCCTTGCTGAGAGCCATTGCTTTTGGAGCTCAGGAGGAACAAGGCCAAAGGACTTTTTTTGTGCTGTAGGTGCCAACAAACAGTGATCAGCAGGTGCAGTAACCAAATTTCATGCCAGTTATTTATAATGTCTGGGAACTGTTCAGAATATTTGCAAAATAATTCACAAATTTACAAATTAAAATGGAAATAAATGGATGTACCAGAAGAAAACCGATTTCCCTCTCTCAGGTCACCTCCTCCTTTCTCTCCCCTCCCACATTTGCCATCTTTATATCCCGAGTATAACAGCCTGAAATGTCTTTTAGAAAAAAACATATATAGCTCTGCTTGAGTTGTATTATTCTACACAAAACCAAATGTGAAATCTGCCTCTAGTAAAAGCCACAAAACATATAAGGGTCATGGCCTGAAACATATTGAACTGGATATTGTTAGGTTTGAGGTTCCTTTTTCAGCACAAACACTATTATTTTTTAAAATAATCTTATAATCATATTTATTTCTTTAGTAAACAAAGGATTATTTTGCTTGCAAAAACCACAGGCATTTAAATAAAACACAAGTCAGATGCCTGCTATAGGGACCCACAATAAAACTGCTTATGACCTTGTCATTAGTCTTGTTTTCTGCATTTTTCCAGCCTCAAACTACACACTAATAAGGCTTTTAGAAAGGAGGGATATGAATTTTAAGAAGCTTAGCTCTCTTTGTTTTCAACCAGAGTTCAGATTACATTAACATTAGATGAATTTACAACCAAATATTCTACTAAAACAGAAATGTGTGCTTATTCAGGTTTTTTTTCTGCTACACTGAGAAGAAACTTAAAGCAGTATATGAGACATCTTACTTTGTTCCTTCAATATTTAATTACTTTTAGAAGGAAGCAGTATTTCTTGGGTTAGAATGGCAAACAGAGTTGACAATAACAAACAGGCCTTAATTACATTTGCACAAGCCCAAGTCTTACTGAACAGCAGCAGAAGTGTATTCATATGACTCTGCAGAACCTTTGGGGTCAGCCCACTGGGCAAGTGAGAGATTTAAATCTGTCCATGTCTTTCCCTGTTTGTCTCACATGTGGCAAAAATTCTCCTGGATGGCACAGAGTTACATGGTGGAATTCTAATAACTTGACACAGAAAGTGTCTCCTTTTCCCCATCCTGCCCTGCTCTCCCTGTCCAAGCAGGGAAGGAATGAAGCAGAAGGATGAAGCCAGGCTTGCTGTTTGGACATCACCAAATTACAGCCATGGCCAAGAGTCCCCACCTGTCCCTGAAGGAGCCATGGCAGCCCCCAGGACACACACCTTCAGCCTTACTCTGCAGGTCTTCAAGATCCAGCAATAAATCAGGCTCCTGAAACAATTCCCTGCCAAATCCTGCCCAAATGTCACCACACAACCAGCCCAGCATTGCTTTGTTTGAGCCAGCACCAGAGAAGATAACTGCATTTACTCTGTGTAGTAAAGGATCTTCAGCCAGACTAGCACTGAAAATAAAAAGGTGAACTGCTGCTGCCAAAAAATTATATGGAAGAGGTGAGAAAGTGACAGCTACTCCAGGGACAGAGCAGAAGAAATGTGTTTTCATGGAGCAGCCCACAGTTGCAGCCCCCTATACAGCCCAGCACCACATTTCTCTGAAGGAACACTGCTCTCAGACTGCTGGGCAGGGACAGAGCCCTCCTGCTTTTCAGCTCTGTGTCTGGAGCTAAAGCAGAAAGAAACCATCTGTGCCCTCCTGACTGCAGGGCTGGCTGTGGCTGTTGTGTGCCGGGGTGGGAGAGGAGGATGCTGGCACTGAGCACAGGGGATGTTTTTGGCACTGCAGTGCTGTGCTGTGCCTCGCTGCCTGCCCTGTGCCTGAGCACAAGGCCCTTATCAGCAGCAGCAACACTCCCTCTGTCCTTGCAAGGCAAGGAACAAGCCCAGATCTCTGCTCTGGAAGCTGCAGGGCCGTGCAGATTGCTCGCAAGAGTAACCCTGGAATCCGGGGAGATGAGGAGCAGGGCAGAGCTGCCAGTGTGTGACTCCAGACCTGCGCTGTCACAAAAGAAATCTGAACTTAAAACCATCCAGAAGATGGTTGACTTTGACTCTTCACCCTTCATCTGCTGGTTTGACTTGGAGTCAAGAGAGTTTATCAGCAGTGAGGTGCAAACACGATGTACATGAACGGCAGTGCACGAGAGACAAGCGGTCACTTGCAGAAGTTTGAACTTAGAGAACACTTCCCTCACTGGAAACCTGAAATAATTTCTGTCAGAGAGGTTGTTCAAGGATCATTTGAAATGAATTTGATGCTGCTCATGGCATCTCCTACTTGGACACCCCCTTATGAAGCACAGACAAGGCAACACAAACACTTTGTGGCACAGGAAGAACGAAGCAGGAGAAAGAGCTTGGAAAAAACCTCTTACCTTGTGCCCGTTGTGTTGGGACTTGTCTGCCACCAGAAACCTGACCATGGCCTCCCATCTGGCCAAGCTCTGGGGGTCCCAGGCAGTCACCAGCAGGACCAGCTGCTTGGAGGGCAGCTGCAGGTGGTGGGCAGCATACAGGGTCCCGTCCGCCCTCACCTTGAAGTCCAGGCTGTTGGTTTCGTACCGCACGCCCTTGTTACCAGCACAGTTATTAAATTTTACTAGAACAGAGAGGAAGAGATGGGAGAAATGTGTGAGATTGGCGTGATAAGGAAAGCAATCAAATACAAGTTTCAGACATTTAATTTTCACTGATGTCTTCTATATCTCTAATAACCATCAAGGAAATGATTTAACTGTTTCTTCGACCTTTCAGGAGTGCTCTTGTGCTTTATCTCTGTTCCCCAGGGAAGAAGTTGTAAGCCATTTTTAAAGTATTTGATACAGTTTCATTAGATCTCAAACACAGCTGTTCCCCATTTCTACAAGTGGATTTCTCCCTTGTCACCATTATCTTTTAAATTCAACTGGAGTCTATTACCCACACTGTGGGTATTTTTTTTCAGGAAATGTTCTCCTTTTCCCTAACCCTTCAATAACCTACTTACCAGATAGCCTATTTGCACATTCTTAACTGAAATTCAAAAGCCCATAACAGTTCCATTATCAGAAATATAAAAACAACAAAAAGAAATTTAACACAGAAGTAAAAGTTGAAACCATTTTGGAACACACATCTGCTGCTGGAACTGGACCCCCCTATCCTGAGCTGCATTCCCACCTTGGCCAACCCCTCACATGTTACAGCTACTGCAAAAAGGAACTGTAAAACTGTGCTTCATAAACCATAACGTGTCATTTGAAAGCCTACTTTGTCAGATCAAAGCTCCCCAGTTGCTGATATTTCTATTTTCGCCTTTTTTTTGGTCAAAGTCTTTCACAGTCTAGTTTGAAAACTATTTTTATTGGCATTACGAAATGTGTCACATACATTAGACCAGAAAAAAAACCCCAGCTCTATTATATGACAGAATTGACAAATCTGATAGAAACTGAACCTGCAGCTAATAACACAGGAAACAAACCACTTTCTGCCATTTGAGTAATCCACGGGGTGGAACACACATGTGGTGAAGGAAAACATATTGTACCCGTAAAAACATCTCAAGTGAGTGAGAACGGATGCACAGCGCTCCAGCTCGGATTGTTAGGCACATTCTCATGCTGGGATGCTCCAGCCTGCCTGGAGATGAGGACAACCTGCTGGGCCAGCTCTGGTGGGCTTCAGCAGGTATTTAATTCCTGCAGAAGAAGGGCTGGCTCAGCTGGATCCGAGCCAGCCTGGCTGTGCTGGGACAAGGGGTGCAGGGCACTCCGGGCACAGCAGCTCCTGGGACAGCTGTCCCCCAGTGTCCCCTTCCCCTGCACCAACCACAGCTCTGCAGTGCTGCTCTGAGCTGCACCAACGACTAATTTGGATTTAAATTTAAAAAAACCGAACAACCATGGCACAGGTGGAAGAAAAAAGCAGCCAGGAAATGGCTCAACCCATCTGGGTATCACAGCCCCTGGCTGTATCAAAGTAGGGAGAGATGAAGAGCAGACTGGGGCAGAGGAGGGGAAAATCCTTCCCCTCCTTGCCCAAAGTGCACCCCTCAATAACTGGGGTGCTGTGATTGTGTCACAATTGTATATCTCTGAGGCTTTCTGTGCTGTGTATTTATTTAGACCACACTGGTACATTTTTATGTGTGTGGTGGGAAGTGTTACCAAATGCTGCAGCAACTGCTGGGCACAAGCAGCAAATGTCACATATTGATTTATAAAAAAATAAGATGGATAAAGTTATCTAGTACATAAAAACAAGCTGAAAGCCCTGGAAAAGGGTAAGCACACACATGGCTTGCTGGCACCTACAAGAACTGGGGCAATCTCAGAGACTTGTGAAGGGAGATACCCTGGACCTCTGTGATCACCCTGCTGGGAGATTGCCTTCATCTCTGGAATTTCTGCAAATCTCCCCTGCATTCACAGCTACAATAAATACGTGTGAACATATCAAGTGCATCTTCACTTCCAAATGTTATTTATTTTCAGCTCAACACCATGGTCACTGTTACAAACCTGGCACATCAGCTGCTGTATTGCTGCACCCCTCTGCTGTGTAATGGTCATGCAAAACTCAAGTTCCACCCCTACTCCCCAAGTACCCAGGTACCATACACTGAAAGACATTTAAAGAAGAGAGGAGTGATAATGACTGCACATTAAAATACATTTCAGAGCTTACTTTGATTTTACTGAGATTAAAAGAAAGCCCTACAGTGTACCAGTAGTCTGAGAGAGAAAAAAACAAACCCTTTCTATACGTGTATGTAGTGATTTCAGTATTCAAAGTACTTAAACATCTGCTTAAGACCCAGCTCGTGGCTCCAAGATGCTGCTCTGGTGTCATATGTCACTGTGTCGACTTTTATGCTCCATTATCTAAAAATGGCTACCTCGTAGACAAAGTCCCTCTGTGACTTGCTAATTACTTCCATTAGTTTAAAACAAACTTGACTAGAGACGGAGAAAATCCTGAGAGAAATCGTCTGATTTTTTTTTTTTTTTTTTTTAACAAGCACTGTGTCTGTCCCACATTGCTCCTCTCAGATAGCACAGGTAGGTGAATGCTCAGCGAGGGATTAGCACAGCCAGCTCCTCTCCTAAGAGCCTTTAGGAACTGCAAGAAAGGCTTCAAGGACACAAAGATTGCAGAGTTTTCAGTCGCTCTGCACAGCAGCAAGGGGCCCCTGGCTCACCTGGGCAGGTGTGCAGGAGATTTCAGCCCCAAGGGGAGGAATGACCCTGCTGGGCTCTGGCCCCAGGCACTGCTCAGACACAGCACAGGGAACACTCTGGAGATGCACTGGAAATGCAGGAGAGCTGGGCTGCTCCCACTTCCATCACAGCTCAGTGCTGGCTGAACAGGCAGACCCAATGACCTTGGAGGTGTGTTCTAAACCAAATGGTTCTGTGATTAGAAATCCTAAATCATCCTCCTCGCTGCCCTTTGAAAATGAGTCCTTGGGATGTTACAAGACTACTGAGCTGCACCGTTTTTTTTAATATATATATATATACACTCAAAGATCCACATAATCTATAAATCTCATTTAGATATATTTATATATAAAATACTTTTCCCAAATATATGTGTATAGGCTCAGGAAAAAAAAAGTCCAGCTATTGTTCTATTATAAATAGCATAGCTCAAGGAAAGGAAATCTCATCCGTATTTTCAAATTCTACCTCTTACCTCTACTCTTTGCTCTTGTGGAGACAGAAATTAAAATTTCATTCAACGGCACACAACTTTTGCTTTTTCCTCCCTTTTTCTCCTTTAGAAATCTCTAAGTCTACGTAATTTGCAGTTGATGCAACTCTTGACTTTGAAATAATGCAATAAATAAATAAACAAACATTGGCTGTGTTTACTAGACTCAGAACTCTCTGTGGACACAAATCAATCTTTCTTTGACCAGTATGAAGCCTGAAGAACATTGCATGAATTTAACATTCAAAAGCTGCAGCATCAGTAATTAGGATTTTGGATAAACAGCAGAGTCACACATCTATCATTTTTACAGGATGGTAAAAAAGCCCCAACTTTTAAAAAAATACACTGGAAAAATGTTCAGTGAAGCTTATCGAAAGCTTATGCTTGAAAACAGCATCTAATGCCTGATGAAAGGAAAACCAAGAAGGCACCCTCATTAGCAAGCTTTTAGGTTTAACCCTTTACCCTCATCATTTTTAATTGCTTCTCTATGAAAGGAGGAAGTACAACAATTTGATAAGCTGAAACAGGTACTGAGCGATGGGCAGAGAAGCTGCAGGAGTCTGCAGCAAACTGCTGGGCATCTGAGGAAAAAAAATGGTATTTGACTTCAAAAAAGACACAGGGTGAAAAAAAATTCAACAAGTTTTGCATTGTTCCCTTTTATTATTTAGCTTGTTAAGCTGGCTGGACAGAGTCAAATGATCAAGGATCTTGAAAGATGTACGAATACACTGAACTTCTTGCCCCCCAAATGTCTGAGAGAAATACTGAATTTAATAGGACTATAAATGGTATAAACCAAAGAATTCGCTTTTAGCCTTATCCTTCTGGATTTTCCTTTGACTTCTCCTAGTCCATTAAAAAGTGCCCCCTCTGGCAAGCAGCACAGGGCTGGAAGAGCAGGAGGGATAATACTCGTTTATTAGGATAAACCCCCTGGCAGGACATCATCCCACAGTTCAGGATATGGGTCCCTTCAGGACTCTGTTTTTCACCGTGGTTTTGAGGATTATCTCTGCAAAAGATGTTTCTTTCCTGATGAACTTTAAAGCAGCAAACACACAGCACTATTTCCAGCAGGATCCATCTGCTTTTCAAGTCGTGTCTCTTGACCAGCTCCCTTACACCCGGTGCACTGGGATAAATCTGAGCTGCCAAATCCACCCCTCACACCCCTTCTGTGAACATCATTAAGGTGACGATGGCTTAACTGCAACCTTTGGGCATTTCAGATGTCTGCAGAGTCCTCAGCATGCACGGAAATGTCTCTCCTGTGTGATGGTGAGCAAATCACTGCAATTCCTGCCCCGGCACTTCTGGCCCGACGCTCCCACATGTCTGCACTCATCCATCTCCTCCAGCTTCTGCAGGGGGCTCAGGCCACACCAGAAATTAAAAAATCCCAAACATGTCCTGTGTGGAGAGGCTCTTGTTGCCTAAGAACAGGCATGAAACCATTCAGTTAACCACAGAAATGCACGGGCACACTGCAGCCTCACAAAGTGATTTCTCCATTAAGTGCTAATGTGAAGCAGAGCGTGCTGTGCCTTGTTGGGAAGCTGCATTTATTTGGCAAAGTAAGTATGCAGCATAAAATTTTACACAGCCACATTTTCGAGGCACCCTTCTTTACATCTGTGCAATCCCTCTGTGATTCTGTGAGAAAACTGTTTTATAGCAGTGGGAACCAACTGCAGCTGAGTGAATTCCCCATGGCCACGCTGCAAACATGCAGCAAAGCTGGGATCAGAATCCTGGAATTTCAACAACCAGGAAACTGCCTCCATCACCCAGATACCAGTGAAGAAGACAGAAAAAATTAGAAATATGGACTTTCAAAAGGCAAACAGAGGCAGATCCTTCTCCCTACAAACTACTGGGCATTTCCAAATTAGTGCAGGGTGAAAAATTTAAGGGATGTCACACAAATGATTGCAATTGTTGTGAGAAATGGGAGTCCCATGAGCACATGTAAATACACAGTGGAATTATTCTGTGACTGAAATATCTTCTCTACAAAAGGCAAATGCTGACATGGAAGCAAGAGGATTTAATAGAATTATAGAATCATGAAGGCTGGAAGAGACCTCTAAGATCACAGTCCACCCCTAAACCATGTCCCCAAGTGCCACATCTAGGTGTTATCTGAGCACCTCCAGGGATGGTGATTCCATCACTTCCCTGGGCAGCCTGTTCTACTGCTTGACAGTCCTTTCAATGAAGAAATTTTTTCTCATATCTAACCTAACCCTCCCCTGGTGCAACTTGAGGCAGTTCCCTCTTGTCTTATCTTGTCCTGTTTTGTTTCTCTGTATTAAAAGGATGGATGTATCCAGGTACCACAGGCATTTCAACCACTCTGGAACAACTCAGAGATGATGTTTCAGTGTTTTGTGGAAATTAAAACCGACTTGAGCCATCACACTTACACACAATGCTACATCTAAGCCTGGACTCCTGTGTCTATCCCACTCCTGCTTACAGTAAATCCCACACTATCATACAATACACAGCCAGATTTGCTTCCTGCAGTTCATTAAATGCTCAGAGCCCTTCTCCTTCTCTACAAGAAAAACAACACATAAATAGGAAAAAATGATGGCTGTAAAACTTGATGGAGACAATGTGTAATTTTCATCCTCTCATTACTAATTTTATAGGTTACATTTTCCACCATGTCCCCATAAAGGATATCACACTAATAAACTCTTAGTGTCTTTATTTAATATTTATAGCACCGTGGGAGAGCCAAACTCTTCTGGTAAAAGGTAAAAACAGCAATTCAAACAGCTGCTTCAAAGACTAATAAACACATCCCTAGTGATTGAGTTTAAGAGTATACAGTTTAAAAAAATGCTTTGATACAAAAAAAATGTAGGAAATAAATGGATGGATGTTGGTTGGTATATGAATGCATATAAAAACGTGCATGTCCACACCCTCAGCTTCACAAAGCATTGATTATTCATTAAGTGTTCTAGGAGTAAAAAACAAATATAATGAATGAGTTTGGAGAATTAATGAACTATCCCACAGTCTATCATCTGCTGAAAACATTTAGCATGTTGCTAATGTTACTTTCTTGCAATTAATGGCACAGAAATCTGCTGCAATTCTACCCATTTCCCAAATCTCAGGTCAATGTGAAACATTGCATCCAATTTTCCAGTGCATTATTTATGATCTCTGAGCTATGACTGCTAATATTTGCCTTACTGGAATAATAGTAAATTACCATAACAATTTACCATATGTAATTATGTTAAACAAAATCTTTCTTTATTTATCTTCTTGTAATCTTCAGTTACAGTGAATCCTCCTATTCAGAATATGCAATAATACAACATTCATGACATTCCCAACCTATTACTTGCTTGTTGGAAATGACTCCATGTGCCACTCAACTGGTGACACCTTGGAATCAGCAAAAGAGCAGCAATCTGCCTCCAGCAGAAACTCAGATAGATTTCAAAGGGGACACAGAAGTATTTTATGTCTAAAAGCACATTTTGAATTTGCCCTCTTGAAGTTGCAAAGCTCAACCCCCTCCACGATCAGATTATCCATGTGGGTTTTAGGCACACACCACTGAATTCCTGACTTCCTCATGTTCACCTGCAGCTGCTTTGCTTCCACAAAGCCAGGACTGTAGGTTTTATGGGGAAAATGGCAAGGCCTTTTCGTGCACAAGTCGTTTATTTTAAAAATAGAAAATACTTCTGTGGGCTTCATGGAACTACATGGAAAAGTCATCTTTTCATTTCCAGAGCCACCTAAATGCTTTCAACACCTTTTCCAGCTTTATATTCACTTTTATCAGCTCTTGCTTACACAGAATTTCTGTTTCCATGGCCAGAGAAAAAGAAAAGGAATAATACATTTCAGCAGACAAATCAGGATCCTTTAACAAGTCACTCTGTCACGTGCACAGTCAGCCAGTAGCAACGAGGAGTTAAGGGTACATTAAAAAAATATATAAATCCCATTCAAACAAAACAAAAATCTAAATCCCAGACACTGAGTGCCTCCTTCATATTCCCACCTGTGCCATTTTTCATTTACTGGGAGCCAATTCAACTAAAATACATGTTTTTGAGGAAGAAAAAAATGAAGAAGTATATTTCACTTTTGGTTTGGAATTGGAGGGGAGTACAGACCCCTGGAGAGAAGGACTATAGAACATGATAGAAAAGATGAATCACTCTGGCAACAGCCAGCCAGCCATTAATTTTCAGCAAGCCAGGAGTTGGTCCAATTAAGCCAGGCTCCTTTCTCTACATTAACATGCTTTACTCAGTTTTTTTTCTGAAGCTAAAACATCAGCTCGAGACCCCAAAGGCTTTTCTATTTAGGATCAATCAATCTACCTTGCTGCACTGTAAAACATACATTGTCAGCTCCGAGGCGAGCTCTAAAAAAGAGCAACGGTAGAAAAATTTGATAAATCGACATGTTCTGGCAGTTAGTAGAGGGATTCTTCCTACACTGTCACTTATTTTTATCTGATTAGAAACAATCAGTAAAAGGAATATTCCCTTCTATTCTCTTTCTGGTATTTAGCATTGGTTTAAGAGGAGTCTTTTTATCCTGATTTTCTACATTAAATCCAGCAGATTCCTGCCAAAAAGGCACAGGAATACTACCAGATTTCAAAGGGCAGCGAGTTTGAATTGGATTTGCAGGATGTGGACTCACATTCAAGCATTTTCTTCAGCACAGAAACAGGAACCTGCATCTATTGGTGCTCATGTTAAAGACCTTTTTCACTGCTTTGCCATTTTCATCTCAGGGCTTTACTGGGAGTATGCAACCTCACCTCTGGGCTTCCAGCACCTGCTTTGGCAAGGATTGCTTTATTTGGGATTTCACTGCCCATTTGAGATTCATTCTCCCTTGGCCTTACTGAGGCATCTCAGGAATGGTTAATTAATACATGAGCCAGGGCCTGATGGCAGAGGTAAGAAGGACATTTATGAGGTCTGAAGTTCTCTGCTGGGATAACTTGGAGGATTGCCCTTTTCTTTGGTAAACACCACAGTGACTCTGCTCTTGGTTTCCATGTTGTTCTCAGCATCTTTGGATTTATCCAAAGATTCTTTGGATAAAAACCTTTCCTAGCACTTTCAGCACAGTCCTCCTCTGTTTTTAACAGCAATGTAAACAAAAGCCACTGGGATGTGCAGCTGATACTCCAGCTCCAGATTAAAAGGCTAATAAAGAGAGGCCTGGTTTGGGTAATCCTGCCAATACCAACTGCACTACACTTTGTGGCAGATGCTGAGGTTTTTTTTGTTCTTTGCTCTTTAAATTCCACATGTCTGTAGGATAGTACTGAGATTCACTATGGCACTAATGAGATCATTTTGCAATTAAAGGCTAAGTAGAAACAAACCTCTCACCACTCTACAGGAGAGTTTGGGTTCTCTGATTAAGCAGCAGTAAATAAACCTGTTTCACTCCTGGTCCTGGTGCACACCAGAGATTAACTCTCCAAACAAGATGGACTGATTGACCCCACGGATTAATCAATGAGTTTCCCAGCTTCAGAGCAAAGTGCAAGTTGTGGGAGTTACCTGCAGTAGGATATGTTCTAATTATTATTACCAGCACAGAGTACATAAATCCCAGGGCACTTTATTTGGAGGTTTTACTCTTAGCACTAATGATCTCCACAACACTCTCATGTTTGTCAAACTACCTATGTGGAAAAAGACTTTAAACACCACTATGCATTTCCTGAGGAAGAACTGCAGATTTTATGGAAGCCTGGTGTGTTAACTATAAAGGGTGAAGCCTGTGTAATGGTAGGGCAGTGTCCAGGCTGTAACAGCAGCTCTCCCATCACATCTGTGGGCAGGAGCATCCCTGGGAGGAGCTGTTGGGAGGCTGGGACTGTGTTGGAGACAATCCCCAATGAGCCTGGAGTCCTCCCGGGCAGAGCAGAGAGCCCAGCCCTGCTGGTATAGGGCACTGGGAGCAGTGGTGGGAGGAGGGCAAGGACACACAGCTCCTGCACAGCCACAGCCACCCCTGCCAGCCCCCAGCTGCCCCATCAACAGCGACCTGCTGGCCTTGGGGGGGTTCTCCTCTCTGCCACAGATCTCTTTTCAACTTGCCAGAAGTGTCTTAGGAAGACATTGGGAGCTGCAGGAAGATTTTTAGTGAGGGAAAAAAGAAAAGTGAGCAGAGGCCATGTGAAGCCTAGGAAAAGAAGTTGAAAGAGATGCTCCAAGTGCAGCTGTGTCAGACAGCCTCAGGCTTCTCTCTCCTCACACTCTTCAAACAAACAAACTCTCAACACCTAGAAACAGAGGCTGCACATGTCAGGGGAAAAAAAAATCAGACGCACCAGAAGACACTGAACTCCTTATGGACTTGACTTGTGTGTAAACACTGACAACTTTGGGGCTGAGTTTTTCATCTTCCTCAGCCTGGCTCGAGTGTGAATGCACGCTGATCCAGGGAGTCAGATCCCAGTGCAGTAAATGAATAGATGTTTCAGGCAAGAATATTAGAAATGGAAGACTTTGTTACCTGGAAGAGTCAAGGCAGGGTAGCTATATATAACTTGCAGCTGCTGTGCACCTCTGCTCTTCTGCCTGCACAAAAAGCAGCAGCAGTCCTTTACCTTCAGCTATAACCTACACAAGTCTGCAGGCTTCAAGAGAAAATAATATTATGTAGAATAAAACACTGTTTGGTTCCTGGTGGGCTCAAGTGCTTTGACATTTGGACAAATTCAGCGAGTTTTATTTACAGATGGAAGCTCTGGGTTCTGTTTCTGGCACTTGATCAGAGGGAGCAGGAGGAGAATAAGTGGCCTTGATGCCCAAACTGCACCTGTGGGGTAACAAAGGCTGGGCAGTGTCAGTGCTGCCAGGCTGCAGAGAGCCAGAGGATCCTGCCCCAGGGCTGGGCTCCAGCACCCACTGACACCACAGGAAATTCACCCACCGAGCAGCAAATTAACTGGAAAAGCAAAACCACAATAAAACACAGATCCAGGCAGTCTGGTGCTGGTCATCACTGACCCAAAGAGAACTTCCTGGCCTCTGCAGCCACCCTGGAACATGTCCTGACCACAGCATCCCACAGCCACAGAGCTTGGCTGCTGCTGCTGCCACCGATGGAGACACAGGGATGAGGATTGCTGGAATTTTCCCTTTCCTCTTTTACATTCATCCCCTCTGGCCCTTCTTACCGCAGTGCTGTCCAAAAGAAAAGCTGTCCCCTCGCCTGAAGAACAACTTCAAGATTAAACTGGCAACCTTGAATTCCATGGAGCACTTTTGCAGGGCTCCGTCCCTTCAATTAAAACCGAGAGAGACTGAAGCCCATAAATGAGAGAACGTGACAAACGCAGCACAAAGCACTGAAGATCCCAGAAGGTATCAAATTTAGTGTCAAAGTAAAGAAACAATAGGGAAGTCCAAGACATTTCAGAGTGTAGTGAATCAAATTAAATTGCCTGAAATTCCACATGGAATACATTTGACAAATTTCTTTCCCCCTCTTCAGCTTTCTGTTTGAGATGAACTGTCGTCTGGCAGCTTCAAACGTCTGGCACAGCTTCAGCTTCAGTTTGCTGGGGCTGAATCCAAACACGAACCTGAACTTTACCAGTTCTGCTCTTTTTGTAAACATACTTGCTGTGGCTGCCAAATGCTTTCCAAAAGCACACAAAACCCAGAATCCAAAAGGAAAATATTGTCTTGCTGCAATAAAATTTGCATTTTACCACCTATGGGCGGCAGTGGTTGGGCTGAACCCACCTGGCCTTGCATCCTCCCAGATTTTGAAAGGGAATGGTGAGAGCTGGGAGCTGATGTGGGAGGGATGAGTCTCCCATCCCCAGCAGTGCCAGTGCCATTCATCCCCCCAGGGCTGCAGGGGCAGCAAATAACAATAACAACAATAATAATAATAATCATGATAATAATAATAATAATAATACAACAATTAGCAGTAGGATTCCTCAGATGTGCTGGGTAAGACAAGCAGTAAAATGTCATTAAACACGTGCCACTGATAGCAAAGACCAGGTTTAGATTCCCCCAGTGAGTAGTCTCAGAACAAATTCATTTTAAGGCAGGGAACTTCAGCAGCGGAAGAGACAGATATAAAGAGGGTTATGATCAAATTGCTCCTGAGAGCAGATAGCATCAGCATGGATATATCAGATTTTTTTTTTTTTCCATTTTGCTTTTAAAAAATACTTGGTTCTGCAAAATGCTTACAACACACATGCTGCTTTGAAGCAGGATATGATTCTTCAGCAGCATCCTATTACCTGCGTGGATTCCCTCTTAAAAACTCTTTTTTTCCCATTTTAAACCTTCTAAAACACCCAAGCTCCATAAACTACCCAACTGCAGACAGCAGAACTGAGGCCACTTTTAGGCTGGAGAGCAGCAAATGACAGAAGTGTCTGAGTTCTGGCACAGGACTCAAAGGCAAACAGCTGCTGCTAGAAAAGCATATTTTACTGTCCACAAAGTCTCAGCCTCACCTCTGAGGGCCACATGGAGTTCCACCACTGCCCAAAATAGACAACATCTGGTTCCTACAAACACTGATTTATTGCTTGTCTTCACTCCCCTTGGGTTTTAATTATGAGCAGATCTTGTAACTATTATATTTGTATTTGTTTTATCCACCTAGATATTTTTCTACACTATTAACTACAAACTGAAAGCTCTTTCTAAAAATAGTACAAAAAACATACTTAAAATATGCATATGGCCTTTATTAAGGAAATCCCTATAATGAATTTTTAGATGAAGTAAAAGCACCACTGAAACCACTGATTAGCAGGCAAGCCTGCACCTGATTTCATGAACAGTATGAGATTAAGAAGTTTCTTTTTATAACAATAAACTAAAGAAAACAGGAGTATGAAACTGACTGCTGCTCTTAATGCAAACCAGTGTGGTGACAGGAAAATTCCCTCATTACTGCACCCTCCCACTGCCCCCAGGGGCTCTTTGGGGGTGTTGGGCCAGTTCCAGTGGTTCCATTGTAAAGCACCTCCATGGGGTGGCACTTCCTCAGCAGATGGGACAGATCCATACTGCACCTGAAAATAAAACACTGTTCCTCCCCTGGGCAACAGTAACACAGTCAGGAATGCAACTGTTCGAAGCCTTCATACTCAGACTTTTTTTGGCTTAATTTTCTGTTGTTTTGTCGCTGTTTTTTGTTTTGTTGGTATTTTTTATTTTTGATAAAATTCTTGATCTTTCTGGGAATAAGCTGATTCAGAAATAAACTGACTTTTTAATTTCTGAACAACTACCAGCATAACCTAGAATGCAATAAATAAACACCACTTGCAAACTTCAGTTTTGTCTGCCTTCACATCACCCATCAAAACCAATACTGTAAAAAAATTTAAAAATTATGTGATAAACCAAACCAACTTTCTCTCCAACTTATGAAAATGCTGGAAACTATTTCTGGAAATGTCCTAATATTTCTACTGAATGACTGAGGCTTCTGAAAATGTTTAGTGGTCCTACACACACCCTCCAGGAGGACCTGCAGGTCTCATCTCTGCCAGCCCAACACACCCACTGGGCAGCTCAGGTCCAAGCATTTAGGCAGAATCCTTCCTACTCACGGTACAGAAGTTTTGAGAATAGGAGGAAAAACAGAGGTTGCCCCATGTCTGAACTGCTGAGACTGGAAGGCACAAAGGGCTGAGAGCTGCATTTTCCCTCCCCCAGTGACAGCACAGAGCTCGACTCGTGTGCTGAACCATCTGCAGACCAACAAACCCTCCAGGTAGGGCAGTAGGAATGCAAGAAATATCTTGGCTCCGTATCTGTTTTTTAATTAAAAACTTTTGCATGTAAACAGAAAACGTTCTCTTCTTCCAAATCCACGCTGACATCCACTACTCATCATTCTGAGGTGACTGCTAGGGGAAACATGATTACAAAAATGCCATATTCCATGGGAGGGATCTCAGAACTGCCCGTCTGCTCCCCTTTCACACCAGCTCAGCTGTGAGAGCTTTAAGCTGAAAACAAAATGGCCATTTGAAGAGATAAAAGTCAATTATGAGGGCTGTAATTTTATCTTTTATTTATTGATTGATGGGTTGAAAAAGAAACATCGACTGGCTGGTGTCTTTTAGAGGTTAAACAAATGGGATGAATGGTATCAAAGCAAGTCCTACCAAACTCAATCCCCACTTCTTTTATGAGCTACACAGATATTAGGGCTGGGCTGGATGGGGTTTTTTGAGCTGGGAGGTGACAGTGGGATTAGAATGAGGTGATCTTGAAGATCCCTGAGCAGATGTGAAGGGCACAGCTGGCACAGCCCTGTTACCAACACAGGCACAGCACTTCAACACTGCAGCCACACATTTGCAGTTTTTTTCCAGGGCACGCCTCAGTCAGGACTGTCAGCTACCACTGTCAGTGATGTCTAGCTCCGTGTAAACACTTTGTTAGGAATGTGATGAAGTTACACCCCCAGGTTTATTCTAAATACTAAAATACATCTTGGTACAGAATAAGTATGCACTCATTTGTACTGCGGTGCTATGACCACAAGTTTTAATTTTTACTGTTCAATTATTCATCCTGGATCAGGTCTCAATTTAAGCTAATATGCAAAGATGAGGGAGAATGGGCACTTGTTTATCTCAGTCTTTTCCAATTAATTCAAGTTGTTCAGTAATCACATTACTTTTCTACAATGTGATAAGGAAGAAAAAAACGACCAGCAACCATCCAAAGAACAAAAAAAGGTTCCCTTTATATAAAAGAGGGATATTCTACAAAATTTACTTGTGTGAATAGACTCCAATAAAGCAATTAAAATACTCATTTATAGGGAAGGCTCATATTATTGACTCAGCCTACAAAGGAGTTTTTTTTTTTTTTTTTTTGCCTTTAATGTCTACAATGTTACCACTGAACTGACCTCGTAACACACTGTATGATGGACTGGCACAGGTTTCCTGAAACTGTCCTGGAAATACAAAATTGTCCTAAATTTTCCTCTTTTTCCATGTGGGCAGTGGCAATAAATGGTACATCAAGCAGCAATTTCATGTCTGTGAACTGGTGCTATACCTGAATTAATCAAAACCAAAGCTTCCAATCCCCCAAAGTCTGATAAAATTAACCATCTACTACCTTATTTCAACAGAAAACTTGGGCAAAGCTGAAGTAAGAAACAAAAAAATATTATTTAGTCCATAATTCATACAGTTTTAATGGCATTTCTGACCTTTAAAGCAAAAACCATGTATAGCTCACCCAGACCACTGAGCAAATAGAAAAAGTAACAAGAAAAGCCAGCAAAGAAAAGAGAAAGTACCCATGAGGAATCCTCTGCAGCTCCAATATGACAACATTTCTATTCCATAAAAAAATAAAATGCCATTAAAACTTTACCAGCCACTCTCAACCCATCTCACAATCAGGTCATCAAACAAAAGAGGGGACAGACATTGAGCTCCACTGGACCCCAACCACTCACACCAACAACCTGTACCTGTTACACCTTCATGCTTTCCTGAATGCCTATTAAAAAAACCAAACAAAAATGAGCAAATCTTTTTGCTGGACCTGCAGTGCCCCAGGAGCCTCCAGCACTGCCCAGGGATGGAGCTGGGATGGGCACAGAGCTGCAATGCTCCCTGTGTGTGCATGTGGCCAGGACACCTGTTCAAACACTGTCCTGTGCTCAGGCAGCCCTTTGGGGACCAGTGCCACACACGGCCCTGGGGACAGGGAGATGATATTCACTCCCTACCCTGGGATTTCTGGATGTCTGAGGAGCAAAGCACCAATATCCTGCTCAGCTCTGCTCAGTGAGGGCTGGCTCTGCTGCTCGCTCCCCACACCTTGGCCTCGAGTGGCACTGCTGATTTTTGGCACTGATTGATGACTGGCACCAAGCCCCTGTGATCAGGAACCAAGTGGGTTCTTGTTCATGAGCTGCCCATTACCACGCAAACTTTATGAGCTTTTGGGGTACAAAGCTTATCCTCTGGAACAGACTTTCCCATCCAGAACACCTCCTCCTTTCTCCTGTGATTTACTGTTCATTTATCTTTACTGGAAAGCTGGTGTGCAGGCTAGAGACATCTGAGGCTCTCGTGTCTGGAAAACGAGAAACCAGCCATGGAAACCCAAAAAATGGAAAGCCAACACTCCCACCACACTCACATACTAACTGGTTTAAAACCACAGTTAACGACTTATACACAATTTCACATGAAATTTCACTTACACTTAAATCACAGTGACTGAGCAGTGGTGTACATACCCATCAACCAGTTTCCAGTGCCCACCAATAATTAACAGCCTCTGTTCACCCTATGGGGGGTGTTTTCCAAATCCAGATTGAGTTCCACCAGGCAGACTGGCTCTCCAGACACTATTTCCACAAAAACTAATTCACACCTGAAAGCCAGCACAGACAGCCATTCCTTCAGTGACAGTTTAGTTCCTTTCCAAAAGTCACCTGTTTCTGGGCACAGGAAAAAAAACTCTGGTTTTGATTTGAAAGGGAGCTTCAAAACGAACCCAGTACCTCAGACAAGGCAGGAAATCAACTAAGGGATTAATGAATTTTATTCACCTACTACTCAGCACCCCACAGAAAGTGCTTGTGCCCTCTCCAGCCTCTCATCCCAATGCTTGGTAGTGACTGTCCTGAAAATCTTGGTTCCATTGGGCATTACCTGCTGTCTGGATTTCAAGTCAATATTTAAAGGGGAGACTGAAGGACGAAGGTCCCAGGCTGGCCTAAATCATACTTGTTATGGACTCAGTTCACTGGGCAAGCAAAGCATCCCTTCATCTTCTGAAACTCTGTCTGGTCACAGAACCAGAGAACAGAACAGAGCCAGCCCAGCCCTGGCTCATTCAGGGCCACTGTAAACCACGAGCATCCAGAGGGCTCACAGGCAGCTACACTGCAGCCTCTTAAGCAGGGTTTATCTCCATTAGTTTGGAATTTAGGCCATTTTTCTGTCACTGTTCATCTGGCAAATGAGGGCCTAAGGATGATCAAGTCTACAAAGAATACTCTAGGGTAAGCAAAGGACAAAGAGGTAACTCTATAGTTATATCCCCCTTGCTCCAAGCCTTTACACTGAAGTTACACAGTATTTAGTGATTTATTCTACTTAGTTCTAGCTAGATTACTAAAACACTCTCTTCTGTCTTAGCAGCAAGGCAGGCTGTGGGTACACAAGGTCAAATCATGCCTGTTGACGCCACCTTTTAATTTAGCTGGTGTGAACTGAAAGGTTTGCTCTAGAGATGAATTACTCCTTAAAAGGTTTATTTAAAACAATGAATTTAAAAAAAAATTGTAAAGCTTAAGGCCTCCTAATATATGTGACTACTTTGCTGTGCTTCTACCCTGGAAAAAAAAATTATTGAAGCTACAAAACTCTGTTTCTTCTAGTAATGAACAGTAAAAGCTTGGCTGGGGGAAAAACCAGTGATTAGATTGTGAATGTGTGTTACTTCCAAATGTAAAGCCGTTTTGCTTGAGACAATATTAAGATGCTAAGATGCAATGTTTGATCATTAATTTTGGCTAACACTACACATTAGTGTTGCTGCAGTCTTAGATTTTTTTCTTCTCCCCTGGTTTTAGACAGCCTTAATCATGCTTACAGCCGATCCTAATTGCTGAATCCTATCACTCTCCACCTTCTCCAAAATGCTCGGGGCAAGAGAAATAGCGAAGATTAATGACAGACGTGTAATTAGAAGCAAATGTAAAGATCTCGTGTTAATCATTCAGAAATGATTTGATAAATATGAAATCCTGAAGAGCTCTTGGAGTAAAGGATGATGGAAGGAGTGCAGTGGCTCAAAGCTGAGCACATTTGTACGTGCCACACTCGGTGCCACTGCAAGGAGGGAGCTCACGCCCCAGAGTGTGGGAATGCAAGGGAGGCTTTGGGAGCATAATGGGATTCAGCATGGAAGACCATCTGTTTTAATTGAGCAAGCTTATTCGTGCAATGCTTTGCTCCACTAATCTCGTTTAGATTAATGTTAATGTTCTATTAAAAGGTAGTTTATCATCCCACAATACTGAGTTAGAGCCATCCCACCCATAGCAATGTTCTCAGCTCTGGTGGAGGCACAGAGCTCGCTCATTACCAGGCTATTGATCATTTGCAGCACAACTATGAGGCTGGGAACCTTGCTTAATAATCACAGGTCTTTTGTCCAGTGAGGGCACAGGCACAGATAAACAGCTTTTCTTTAATTAATTAAAAATACCAAAGACCATAGCCTGCAAAATAATTCTCCATTATGCTTTGGTATAACTACAGGAATGATACTTCAGCTAAAAACACCTTTCAGGCTGTAACAGAGAAGTGTCAAACTGGGATGGGTTTCTCTCAGTTTCTTTTCTTCCTGTGACACGTCTTCTCACCATAACCCTTGGTCTGTCCTTGGTGTTTGCTTTTAATGAGAAAGCAGGAAGCTGAGTGCTAGCTGGAAGCACACCTATCATTAAAAATGCAGACACGGGGCAAGACAAAAATGTGTAGCAAAGCACCTTTTGTATCTGGATCTAAAAATCCCAAGCTATAGGAAGCATTATTATTCTGTACTATGTTTTGTTGGTTGTTTATTTCAAATAGGCAGAATCTGAAATTGAGATCTTGTATCCTCCATGCTTGGAGAATAATGCACCTGAATGTTTTGGCTACTGTTTTTAGAGGTTTTAGTTTTTAAAACACAAGCATGTGCTAGCCAAGAAATGAAAGATTTCATCCTTGTTTTGGGGTTGGGTGCTGGAGTAGCAAAATGTATTACAATCTACTACATCTAAAATGTTTATTTTGCACAGCTCCTACTTCTCTGGTGTCTGTAACTGCAGCTGCTTAATAGCACTGCAGCATAAATCAAGAAAGAAAAGAAGCAACAATTGCAGCCCCTACCCCTCCTTTCCCAAATTTCAAGTATGGCTTGAAAGAGTCCACTTAAAATTTTTATTTCCTAAGGGAACATTTTATAATTACATTTTGGACTTAAGAACAAGGAAGATGAAGGATACCAAGAGAAGATGAAATATATTTGAAGAAATTTTTCACATGCCATTCTAAAAACAATAATCTCACAAAGCAATAATTCAAGGGAGATTTCCTCCCTGAACACCCAAACATGTCAGTCGTTAATTACAACTCAGAAAAGCTTTTCTGTGATACTAAAGCATTACCATTCCTTCTCTGCAATACTGGGAAAAGTTTAATCCAAGAAAAAACAGGTGACAAATTGTAAAGCACTGCAAGCAGCATCAGATGCTTCTGCTCACACTGGCTGTGGGGGTGCCAGCAGCTCCCCACTTTAGCCTAGGTTTTCAGTTTCTCAGTAAAACTAAACCTGAAATTAACCCAAGCACTGAATTTTGAAAATCCCAAGCACGTGAATGATGTCAGACACAAAGGCAATGCCTCGTTAACAGAGCCACACTGCGAGTGGAGCCCTGTGTGATCGGTGCACTCCAGCCACAACAGGGCTGGCTGAGGACACGTGCACCAGCCACAGTTTTTCACGGGAATGTTGGAAGAGGCTCAAATGAAGCCCTTAATTTGCAGAGTGGAATTGTTAATGTTTCCCTTGGAAAGACAAGACGCATTTCTACCTCTAACGAGCGATATCCATCCACAGCTAACGAGCCTCAGAACCTCGGAGCGAGCGCTGACAACTTCACACGGGAGCCAGGGATGCCTCTGGGAAAGCTGATACTGCCCAGGGTTAGAAATCACTGCTTTCCCGAGCACTTGTCAAGCACCCATTCCATGCTCCAGGCTGTGTCCAACAGAAATTACAAGTGACAAAATAAAATTAAAATACCCAGACATCTCTGCCCCCATCTGTTTTCAGCGTTTTTTGTCCTTTCCAAACAACTTCCCGTGCTGAGCTACATTTCCCCAGCCTGGGGGAGATGTACCCCACTGAACCATCCCTTTTGCAGAATAACTCTGCACCAGCAGTGCAAGGGGTTTGCCTCACTAGTGCCTTGTTTTTAGGGCATTTGCCCCATTTTGGGGGCAGCTGCCCTGGTGTGGCACGGAGAGCAGCTGGGATCTGTACTGCACAAGCCCTGCTTGCAGCTATGGGGCTGCCTCCAAGCACTGACCCCCAGGAAGGGAACTGGGAGAGGCAGCCAGGCACTGTAAGAAGGCTGAGGCAGAGAGAAATTGCATGGGAAGTGTGAAAGTGCAACACTCAGAGCCACAGACAGCTCCATACTCCACTGCATCCCATCATCAGCTGCATCCAACTCTGATGTGCTCCATCAGTTTCATCTCACTGGGCAGTGCAGGCTGGGTGTGGACCTGCCTGTCCTGCTGGGCTCTGTGGGAGAGCAGAAATCACACAATCCATGTAAAACCCACCTCTGCACCTTCCCTTACATTTCCTGGCCTCTTCCCACGTTTCTGTGTACAGAGGGGAAGGAGAGATGCTCCACCAGCATCCTTTGGGTTCACTCCTCTCTGATGACAGTGCTGGATGAGGTGCCTGTGGCTGGAGCAGGAAAGTGCCTGCACTGATATAAAAATGCACAAATCTAAAAACCTCTTTTGGTCAATAATGCAAAGCAGAACATGACTGGCATTTTCTCCCTAAGAAATGCATTCAGGAACCTGTGCCTAGGCTGCATGGGCTGTCAGCCAAGGCTCCGTATCTACACATGACAAATTATGAATTCATCCATTGTTTGAAAGTTTTGAATTCACTGTTGGTGGTAAACTTTTTACTAGAACACACAGATGGTCCTGCCTGATCTTGTTAATGAAAAACTCTCACACAGCTACAAAAACAGACGTGATCATCTGTTTTTCAACATTCTGAAAAAAATCTACAGAGGTGTAAGGTGCTATACAAATGAGAATAATTAGCTTGTGCCATCTGTGGACATTAAAAAAACCCAGTGTGTCTGTATTCCTGTGTTTTATAATGATAAGCATTATGTCTTTAGCAAAGTACATACTTAATAACTTTTCAATTTATTGTGACCTTCTGCTCCAATTTACTTAAGGAATTATAATACTAGCTGTGCCTCACACCTTTTTCACCTTATAATTAGCAAGTAATAAAAAATGCTATTAAAAAGTAATAAGTCTGAAGCTCTCTGACAACTCACTGATTAATTCTTAAGATTTTGAAGTACGTTGGAACATACTTAGCTAAAACATCAATTTTACCCAGTTTTCAGCCCTGCTAACAAGTGTTGGTGCATGATGGAGTCTCACAGCTCACTCACAAGTGATGGCAGTAGGAATTGTACCCCTCAGTGTCACATCTGACAGGGTCACACTTCCCAGGTCTTTCTAATCCAAATTTAGTGGAGAGCTGAGCTTTGTCCTTGCACATGCAGAGCTGCCTGCCCAGGCTCCCTGGCAGCAGCCTGGGAATGGATGCCCTCAGCATCCAACGAGGAACAGCCAATACAGATGAATGCCTTAGAGGGAAAACAGGAAAAATCATCAGCATCCAGGACTGGATTTCACCTGATTTTGTATAACATCCCCTGGAGGCATTTAAACATGCTGAGGGAGCAGAACTTCTATCCCTCAGGCTCCATAAAAATGGGAAGTGACTCGTCAGGCTGGTCTTGCAGGCTGTCCTTGCTTGTTTTCACAGCACTCCCACGGCACGGGGAGAGATCTGTCATTATTGCTGCAAAAGGGTCATTTGCACACAGAATGAAAAGCAGGTTAAACAGCACTGCACAGACCTGGGTAAGAAAGAGAAATCCCAGCCAGGAGAGCTGAGAGTGGAGCCCACGTTACACAGGTCTTTGCTGGACACCAAGGAGAAGCTGCTTCCCCAAGTTCATTCCTGTGTCTCTCACAGCAGGCACTGGTGTGAAATATCCTCCATGTGCCATCCACCTCCTGTCTCTGAGGCCTGTGCTCTTCCCTCAATGGGTTTCACTTCATATTATGTGAAAGCAAAAAATGTTCAGTGGGATTGCATGGAGTGCAATGAGAGTGGGACTGCTGATTGCATGGAGTGCTGAGAGCTGGAATGCTGCTGCTGCTCCAGTGCTGCCACTGCCATTTCCAGTGCCCTTCCACTCATGGACTGCTCCAGAATTACTCCCATAGATAAAAAGGCAGCCAGCTTTCAGCCTTCCAGCTGCTGGGGAAACATGGGACTTTTCTCAACAGCATTTTGTGCACAGAGCTCCAAAACAGACCTGAGCAGCAGGTCAACAAATGCTGTGTTTTGTTTATTATTTAATGGTTTATCATGACTTTGTTAGATGCTGGTAGCAGACCCCAAGGCACATGCAAGATCCAGGCTGTGCCCTGAACAGCCTGACACCCAGAGAAGATTAAAATACAAAACACATCCTGTGCTCACCTTGTAATCCTAGCATGGAAACCTGTAGCTGCAAACACACAGATGCAGAGTCCTTACTCTCTTATCTGCTGTGTGTTTTAATACCTGCAAAACCCCTCTCTTTACTCATCTGTGACTTGAAACCAGGACAGGTGAGGGAGGGAAGAGATAGCAGCACTTGAAAGCATTTTTTAATCAAGTAGTCTCCACTCCCAACAAAATCTTGTGGTGTAACTAATTTAAAAAAAACCCACCCTGTACTTTCTAGTTGTTTTTTTTTTCTGATTTGTACTTTCTGATTTGAGCTACTGCTACACTGACTCACCTACTGTCTTTAAAATTTTCATAAATTTACCTACTACAGATGGTTACAATTAAAAGTGTGACATCTTGTAACACCAACTCTTTCTCACCCATTTTGTAACTTTCCTAGGGACATGGGTGAGTAAGTCAGTCTTTGCTCTCAGTCCAAGGACCTGGTGTTGTTTCAGCTTTCAAACCTTGTTTCCTTCAACTGACCAATTTCCATTTCTATTCCTGAAATACCTCCGATTTTCCCTCCTATGATGCCATTTATTTATACAGCAATTATCTGCTGAAGATTTGAGAGTACCTGCCTTTACTTTTGCTGTTGTACTCATTGAAGCTGCAGCATCTCCTAGGTAATTTATTTCAAAATGTTTTTTCCAGACTTGTACTGGATAGAAAGCAGCATGGCTCTACTCTGAGATGACTTGGAAGAGCCTGCATGCAATGCTATCTCCTAAGTGCACTCTGAAGTCAAATCAATTCACAAAGTCATGTTCACAAAATGGGAAATGATAAGAAAAGAATGAGTTCTGTTCTACAAATTACCAGCAATTCAGTGCAGTGCTTTAATGTCATTCCTGTTCTTCATGGATGTCACTGAAGGCACCAGGCAAGTAAAATGCCCATATGAAATTAAGACACTAAAAGTAAATGTTTGCTCCCATGCTGTAAAGAACCTCATAAACGTCAGAGGTTTTTATTTCATGCACACCACAGCTTGTAGAGACACAGGAAACATTCGGTTCTAATGGGAAACTGATGTTCCTTTCAGCACCGTGGTGCCCATTAGTACCTGTCTGAGCACTGCTCTGCTGCCAGGCTGAGCAGCCCCAGGCACCAGCTGACCAGGACAGCACACACCACCCTCAGCTCTGGGTTGCTTCAAGTGCCAAGGGAAGAGCAATTCACACACTCCTCAGAAACACTGGGTAAAATCTTGTGTCCTGTGATGCTGTTACTCCATCAGTCAGAGAAGCTCCTACTCACTCTATTCCCACATACAGCCCTGAGTGCCCCAACTTCCTTCCCTCGCCTCCACATCCTTCATTTCACTGCTGTCTACTCGACAGAAGTGTGACTGGGAATGCACACACAGCTGGGAGGTGAGGACAGACAGCAAACACATTTAAGGACAGTGAGTGACTGCAAGTAGAAGAGAAAGGGGTGCTGAGGCCAGTGATTCATTGTTCCTTCACTGCCCCACTCATTCCTAAAATTCTGGGATGTACCAATTGCACTAAGATGAGCTTGGCAGAATACAACTACCCTGCAGTGTGATTTAAGCTGGACACTGCCAGCATAACAAGGATATATCACATTTTCAGGTATCTCCTGGTAGCAAGCAACGCTGTAAAAGCCCAGTGCAAACACACAGACTGCCACGAGAGACCAGCATCTCAGCAGCTCCTGCTGAAACATGGGTTAAAAAACCCTAAGGGCATGGCATCAGGGCTGCTCCATTCCCATTACAACACACACAGGCAGATGGTCATCCCCCAGTGACTCAAACTTGCTTAAACCTGGGAACTTCATCAGGTGATTCGAAGGCAGCTCCATCCTTAAAAATCTGGTTTCAGCTATGAGAAGGCTACAACTGAGCAGCAGACCCCAGGTGCCTTTGGAAATGGAGGTTGATCCCTTCTCACAATTCCAGGTATTATCCTGGGGAGGTGTTCAGGCAGGAGCTCAGCTTGCTCAGAGGCAGACTCCCCTTTGGAAGAGGGAGACACATGCTCAAGTGGGCTGCTTTTCAGTCTTGGAAATGCTAACAAGATTTTGTGTTTGATTTTTGCCTTTACACCAGTCAAATCGAAATTAAGGGATTTCCATGTGTGATACTGAACACACACTTTTGCATTAGGGATTTGTGTTTTGTAAATTATACCCTTTAGCCATATCACTAGTCATTAACCTAATTTAAATTTCAATAAGGAGATCCTCCATTTTTGTCATTAAAATTAACTAGCTCCTAGCTGCACAGATACAATCAGGAGGGTGAGGTGAGAGGATATCACCATGCAAGTCTGATTAAACCCACTTTTTATTCTGCAGCTCCCTGCACTCCCCTGCAGCGACACAAAAGCACCTCCCAAGCAACTTGCCGTGGCTGATGGAGAAGGTGTCAGAGCATCCCTCTGCAGTCTCAAAGGCCACTCAGTGCCTGCTGCTCCTGCTAAGTGCAGTCTGTCATATGCTGCTACAGACACTCACAAGTGCCTTTCTGCACCGTGTTCAAATGCAGGAGGTCACTCTGGGAGTCACCAGTGCCAGCAGCAAAGGCAGTCCCTGGGAGCAGCCCTGGTGGCTCTCTGTGCCAGCCTGTCAGGGGTCTGTGCTCTGAAGTTCTGTGATGTTCACAGATTTGGGACCAGAGCAGGCAGTGAGCTCCCCTGAGCACTCACTGTTCCCTGACAGGCAGGGATGCAGCTGGAGCCAGGTAAAGGAGTGGGGAAAGACTTTATCTGCCAGGAGCCAACGGGACAGGTGTTTGTGAAAGATCAGTATACAGGGATGCTGCCAGATCCAAAAAACGTGGAACAAGAAATGCATCTGTGTGGGAGGCAGAGCTGGGATTGGAGATGTTATAAATGAGAAACAAAAGTCTCGATATTTAGCAAAATTTAGGTTGCTTTATTTGATATAGAAAGAGCAAGCAGCGCTGGGGAACGTGAGGGGTCACCACCCACTCCACGCTCCACCCAACCTTGGTTTGCAGCCTCTTCTTATACTGTGGGTTCTCGGTGTTCACAAATTCACAAAGCCTTTGGGTGATAATCAGTCACAGATTGCCACCCAGTCCTTGGAGATAGCCACCAGGGAAGTTCTGGAGGTCTGGTCTTTGTGGATAACCACCACAGAAGTTCTGGGAGTCTGGTTTTTGGGATAGGCAGCATTGATCAGACAAAGGCAGGAAGGGCTTTTTGGGAAGTCCGATTTTGCAAGCTGGTAGCTGATCAACTTATTTGAAAAACATAACATAATATAACGTAATGTAACATAATACAACATAATATAACATAACAAGGTGATTTTAAACAGAATTATTTTATCATATAATTTCCTTTATCTAGTGTCCATGCTTCACTTTAGAGCTTAGTATTCTGGTTTATACAAACCCCAATGCTTTTGTGATTAACACGAATCTTTTATCAATTGTCACAGAGAGGAGTCCTTGGGGCTCGAGGAAGCCCAGCTGAGGCACAGATCCCTCCAGTGGCACCAGGACATGGAATGTGCTGCACTTGGGAAGAACTGAGCAGGACAAGCCAGGACAGAGAGAGATCCAGCTCCCCCACAAACCTCTGTCCTGCATTTCCAGACCAGCAGGAGCCAGAGGAATTTCCAGGCTTTTGTTTTGCCTTGGAGCATATTTTATTCTTCTGCAATTCCTCCTTCCAGAGGTAGCTCTAGAATCAGCAACACCAGCCAGCAGTGAGTAACGAAGTGAGTGCTGAGAGAAAATACAAACATAATACTTTCCTCAAAAAAAAAAAATCTTCCTCTGTACTAAAGGACATGCCAAGTAATGAACTGACTCAGATTTTATGGGTCCTGATGATGTAACAGAAAATTAACAAGACTGTGTATTTCACAGAAAACAGGTAAGAAAGGAGGCTGAAAAGAAATGTTATTTTAATTGGATTTTTTTGTTCTCTTGTTATCTTCAGCACCTCAACAATGCCTGCAGTACTTAAAATCTTCTGGGACTTAAAAAAGCTCCATTTCTTTGATTCCATTCTCATTTGAAACTTATATGAGCAATATTATTGGTATGTAAGAACAAAACCATAGGTACAATAGGTATGCAAAGAACACCCTGCACTAAGTGGTGTAGGGTAAACCCACACCACACAATCAGCAACAGATGCAACCCAAGAATTCTAAATTCCAATCAAATGAATCCGAAGATTAATTGCAAAATCCATCAAAGTACTGTGGGGAAAAATAGCAAACTCTACATAAACATTCAGGGACTTTTGCAAATTCCCGTAGCCTATAATTAGATTTAGTGAATGCCATCAAATCCGAGGCTCCAGTGCAAATACAGACAGTTTCTGTTGTTTTAAGATGCATACACAGATACATGAAATGTGCCTAATTACCCACAGTTGTTTTGTTTCCCTATTTAATTTCAGCAGCACAAATCCACTCAGAGTTTAGCGTACATTGGAATAAATAACTGCAAAATCAGAATGTCTACAAAAGTTAAAAAGTAGAAGACAAAATGGAAAGCAGTCATAAGCACTCGATGAAGCTGTTTTGCCAGCCAAGTCAGGGTAGGGATGGTGGTGTCTCCACCTCTCATATAATCTATACCCAGAGTCATTAAATTCTCATCTTTACTTTTCTCATCACAGAGAAATACAAACAAAACCCCTCAATCCTGCCATTTCATCCAGGTGAAGAGCTTGCACAGAGCCCCTCCAGGTAGCCAGGCTGTGCACCTGCAGCAGGCTGCCTGGAGCCTGCAGAACCAAACCAGCTCATTTCCAGCCACAGGATCTTTGGGAAGTATCACCAGCTTCCCCTAAATCCCCAGCCCTCCTTTTTGAGGGAGAGCTCTAAAGGAGATTTTGGAAAGCAAATTCACCTTCCCGTATGCACCCACGTTGCACAAACAGGTTGCCAGAGTGACGAGGAGCCAGCAGGGATGCTGCAGTGCAGATCACACCCTGGGCTCCACTCCCTGCTTCCCATCAAACAGGAATTCAGCTCGTCAGCACCTGCAAAACAGATGCTACACCCAGAGCTACAACAATGCAAGACTTGCTGCATCTCATATGCAGCCCACGTGTTGGAATGAATGCATTAGTACCTCTAATTACTGCACAATTATCCGTCATTTTAAGACTAAAGTCACAGGATGTTTAAATACACATGGACACATCAGATGATTTAGGAATGAAATTACAGATGACATTTTTCACTCTTAGCTGCTCTACGCAAAATATTTCCTAAATTTGAAGAAAGAAGACACTAATCTGTTTGGTAGCTGAAATAATTTTAGAATTAAGCATAACGTTTTTTATTATTGTTGGTACTTGCATGTTTATTTTTAGAAGAGTAAATCATGTAATTGAAGCTTTGACATAAGAAGTGATTATGCTCAAATGCATTTCTCCATGCTATGAGAAAATACAGAGGGAAGATTTCAGAGTTCTGTATTTAAATAAAAAACCCCATGCATTTTAGAAACACAGAATACTGTACAACAAAGAGATGCTGGGGCCGTATCATGTAGGCTGAGATGCTCTCAAGCCCTGGAGCAACCCAGGACTGAAAAACTACAAATTACTTTGAGCCATAAGAGCCAGTCTAAACTTCTTCCATACAAAACCTCTGTCTTCCAAAGGAAGATGACTAAATCTCCTCTCTATTGCCAAATGGGTCTGGCAGACAGACTGCTCTTTCTGTTCCTTTCTTTTGCTGATCTTTCCCCCTTATTGAAAAGAATCAGCACTGCTGAGTTGAAGTAAACTGATACAAGATAATTTTTGTATAAAACTTATAATTTCATATTGCATTAATAGGCTTAACATAATCTCTTAGACTTTGTTGGAAATTAGCCCCTAAGGGAATTAGAAGCCTAACTCACCTTGACTTTCCATTGTATTTTGAGTCTAATTGGCTTAGCATCTTTTGAAAATTCTACTTTTAATTATTGGTTCCATTAGTTCTTGAAGTTACAGCTGAGCAAGAAAAGTGAATGAAATGCTGCTTATCCCTCTTTCTAGGCAGTGTAACAACCTTGCAAGCACATCATCTGACCCTCTTCTGGAGCAGCACTCCAGTTTCTCCAGGCTGCCAGATGCTTGGAGCCATGAGCAGGAGAATGGAGCTCATCTGGTGCTGCTCCACCTGAAGAATTTTACCAGATTCCCATCTCCCCTACTGCTTACAAACCTCCCTTGGCACGTGTGAATCCAGATTTGCTACCACCACACCCTTTCTACCATCCAAAAAATACTGGCATTTATTTATCACTGTTACAGGACACAGGAGCAGGCTGTATTTCACTTTTATGCAATATTGATTTTCTACTCCTTCTCCTGACCATGATTTAAAAAAGAATCAAAATGAGAGTGGATCCCAGAGTAAGGCATAGGCATATCATAAAAGATTTTTAAGAAACACTATGGGGCTGCCTCTGTTTGTTGGTTGTTTTTTTTTTTTCCCACAAGCAGAAAGCTCTATGTTAAACCATTTCCAAACAGATGGGATGTAGGCTGGAAGATAGGAAGGTTTTATCACAGGTAAGAAGTGGATATAGGATATTAATGTGGCTTACACCTGATTTGTTGACTAAACATTAAGGCAGGGATCAGGTTGAAAAAACTGGTATGGAGATAAAACATTTTCCTACTTTATCTCCCAGTGGGAGCCAGGCTGGATCAGCAGGGGCTGAGAGCTGGTGCTGGGCTAGTCCCCTTTGATGGTGGCTGCCAAGGTGGAATTACAGCTGGCTCCCATGGGCAGGTGGCCAGCTCGGCTGGAACCCACTGGCAAATTTGCAGGCAGTTTCATTTCCTCATAACGTGCTAAGCACAGAAATAATATGAATCAACTATACATAAATGAGATGGGTTTTAAGCAAAAAGGAGGAATAAAAAGAGGAATTCACTCAAAGGTGCCTGTGCCTTTGGGTTATTCCAGCAAATAGCCAGGGCACGTATCCATAAATGCAGCTGGAGTCTAATTTCACTCGTGTTTTAAATAATAGCACATTCACAGGTTTCACTGGCATGTCTCCCAATTTACATTCCAGCAAACTGTACCATCTCCATTCTCTGCCTCCCTCCAGGAGCAGAGTTACAGGTCTGGGGTTCCAAAAATCCCTACAGAGGCTGCACGTCTTGGGTGAGTCCTGTGTCCACACCTGGAGAATGGATGCTTGCCTAAAGCACGGGCTGTGATCCCTACCATCCCTGCATGGCCCCAGGGCAAAGCTGCTCTCACAGAGGAAAGCACACATTTGTTCCTAAATCTGGCAATTTAAAGCAGTCTCTCTGTTGATAGATCATCTATCTTTTTGTACAAGCAGTGCTACAAGACCAAGGAGAAAAACATTTGGGGAAAGCTCGAGGATTGCCCGTGTTAGAAACAATCTCTGTGTATAAACTATTGGTATTATTGTTAGCCTCTGATTCTATCCTGCAGAGATGCCACCTTAATAAATCTGAAGATTATTTGAAAATGTAAACAGTTAGATGAAATATCCACCATTCAAACTCTTCCCTCAATTACTGGAAATGTGTGAGCCCAGAAGAAAAGCAGAATGAATTTTCAAGGTGCAATGAAAGCAAGTTAACTTCCTGCCTCTTTCTAGCCTTATCACTATCCATGGCATAACTGTTAACATGGGGGCCAGAATTACTGTCATTAAAATTGCTGTCATTAAAATATGTATTAGTGCAGGAGAACATCAGGTTTTGAGTGCTCTATACATTTTCTGAATCTGAGCTTCTCCATGTTCTGTTATTCCTCTAATTTCTTTGGCTGCACCACGAGCTCCTCTGCCTGCAGCCTGAGTAACCTTTGTGGAAGTATGGAACAGGCAGGCAGTTAACAGGGAAAGGACTGAGCAGGCCAAAGTGTGTCCCAGATGACCACATTTCACATTAAAATCCAAATACTTCACTTAAGTATTGCAATGAGCACATGCAAAGTGCAGGTATAAATACAATCATTTTCTACATTCTGTGAAATGTAGAATCTTCTGGCCATACTTTCACAATATGACATTTTAAATAGCAATCCTACTTCCAGAGGCACCTGATTTCCACACTCACTGAAATGAGGCCTTTCACATTTACATTTCCTACTGGGAATTTTCCCACTGGGTGCTTCTGTCACCGACTTGCAAGTAAAAAAGGGAACATTACATATTTAACTTGTTCTGGGTAACAATTTGAGGAGTTAAAATAAAGACTTGGCTTTCTGTGTCAGAGAAATTTCCTTAAACTCTGTGCCAGAAACAAACAATATCCTTTGTCCCACTCTCACAGTGCACAGTGAGGGGAGCTGTTACCTGGGGGATGGCTCCAAGGTAGAGCAAAAGGTCAGTGCTGTCCTACTGAGCACAAAATTAAGAGAACAGACTGCAGATGGGCAAGGAGAGATGGGTAAAGGAAGAGGCTTGAAAAAGAGGACATATTTTATCAGTATGTCTTTTTTTTCCCCCCTTAGTTCTTATGAAATGACAATATAAAAGTGCTTTTTTTTTTCTATTCCTAAATTCTACATTTTCATGTTCTCTACATTTTCATTGCATATTTATGTACTGGTTTCCATGTCTGCCTGGTTACTTTGCCTCTAAACTTACAATAGCACTGATCTCCTGAGAGAATAAATTGCATTGATCCTAAAACATACAGTCATGAATATAGTTTTTAGCAATATTGGCATCAGAGAACATCTGTTTACTTTGAGTTAATCAAGATTAATATTTTATCTTCTGCCTGGCTATAACACCCACCTATGTGAAGCAATTTGCTTCAGCTGTAAGGATGAAAACTTTAAGCAGCATGATACTAAGCATATACCAAATTTCTGACAGGGTTGTGTCAGGGTAATAAAGGATGAAGACTAGTCACAGTCAATCCCATCCCAACATCCTGAAATAACTTGTAATCTCTGAAAGGCTCACACAGCTACACAGGGGATGCTCACTCAGACAGACAGGGTGGCTTCATGGACACCTTCCAGTGATGTAAGGAAAAGTTGAGTCATATTTGGAACTTTCTCCCAACTCTGTTTTAACAGTAAATATGGCACAAGGCAGCAGAGGGCAGACAGGGAACCCTCGTGGCCTCACTGACCCATTTTCTCTCAAGCAGTCTCTGCCAGGCTTATGGAGAATTCCATTAATTCCTCCAGGCAGGTACCCATCATTAATATGGCCAATCTGGAGGTACGAATTCAAAGCTTGAAATTCCTGCTCTCGGAAAACATGTCTGTTTTGATCTTTCTATGCAGCCAACCAGTAAAAATGTTGCACATATTTTCTGCACCTATCCAAAGAAATTTATCTTTCACACCCTACTTCATGCCATATGTTGGAAGCTGAAAGAATGAAGGATTTAGCTGTCAGTCTCTGAAGGCAGTACAGGCCCTCTTCCAACTGCACACGGCGTCAGATCTCAAAGTATGACATTTCACTTTAGCTTCTGTCAGCACTATCTGCAGTGTATCACTGGTGCACTGTTGAAAATATTCTTGATAGGCAGCTCATATGCGCTGGATAAAGTGCTCATTAATCTTGTCTTTAAAGAACTGAGAAGTTGGGTGGTAAATCCTTGCGGGGACGCGAGCGGATGCTCCCGCTGTATTTCCCAGCAAAGGGAGAGCTCCAAAAGCTGCTTCTGAAGCAGTTCCAGCTCTGTTTGCTTGCTCTAGGTACATTGTTTTCCCTCGTGGAGAATCTCCCTGCTCCCAGTGGGATCTGTGTTGGCACACGAGGGATGCTGCAGAGCGCCAGCCCCGCCGGGTACCAGCTGGGCAAAGCTTTGCCACCTCCACATGCCCCTGTGGTGGTGGCACCTGTGGCTGGTCACCAGCCTCAGGACACAGCCCTGTCTCACAGCAAACTGAATTAATCCTCTCTGCATTTTGAGAGAACGCTTTTGAACCGCCTCAAGAAATGCACGCATGGGGTGATTTTACAACTGCTCTTCCCCCCGTGTTTGAATATTTTTGTGTTTAACAGGAATGGTTCAGTCTGCAAGAACCTGGTTCTCTGACAAATATTTTAAAAATGCTTCCACAAAACAAGGACACTTCATGAAACATTTAATGAAAATATGGATTTTTGCTTGTTTTTAATCCCTTCCCTATTAATAAAAGATTGGGTTTTTTAAAGATTCACTATTTATTTTTCTCGCTCTGCAACCTAATATAGCAGAAGCAGGCAGTAGGTGAGGCATTTGCCAACAGCAACAGGAAAACAATAAAATGAAACAGAGTAATACCCTGCCCCCCTCCCAGCTTCCCTGGGCAGAAAATGTATGATATGAAATTTATTTTGACAAGGGACTATCAATCACTTCCTCCAATTTGTTATTACTGCTGAACTATTTTATGCTGATATTGGCGCCCGTATGAGAGAATCTGGCTTCAACATACTAAATAGCTGAAAAGCTGCATTTCATAATAAAGCCAAACTCATGTTTTGGATGAAGTCTTCCAGTCTTCCAGCTTAATTCTATCAGGAGTAAAAAGCCAAAGAAGAAACCAAACTCTCAAAGAGACCAACCACTCTCTCAAGACAGATTTATACTGTAAACAATACCAGTAATAAAAGAATTGAATGTCACTTATTTTAGCCATCTTAATAGTTTTATTCTGCAAATGTCCCTACTCTAGGTAGCTATGCTGGTTAAATCCTGGCATGCCTACTTACCAACCACCACACTGCACAGTCACATAAACCTGCCTCAAAATTTCCTAATGTCAAATCAGGCTGGTAGGAAAGTGGCTGCACCAACTCCAAGTCTACCTGAGGTCTTGCAAGAGAGATGCAGAGAGATGCTCTGTGATTCATTCAGAGAGAAGCATGAATGAATCAAAGAACTTACCCTGAAATGTTCCTCAGACTCCATTCGTGCTTGTGGAGCAGCAGCATCCCACTCTCACTAACGCCCATGCCTTTTTTTCCCCCATAATAAAGCAAGTTTTGGTCTACATTTGATTCTTTGCACTTATTAACATGCAAAAATATCTCCACCATGATTTCATATGAATGTAAAACTCTAAACCACGTACACTGTACTAGGGGACCTCTCTCAGCAACAACATTCAGCCACAACCTCTCACAGCTTGGTTAACTCTCCTCTGCCAATACCTTAACACATGTACCCTTCACAACCCATCTGCTTTGGGGAAATCTGGGTGAGGAGAAGCTCTGGCAATGCCTGTGAGCTGTGCCCTACAGCACACACAGGATATTGGGAATAAACCACGGGCAGCAGGCTCTCCAGCAAAAATGTCCTGTCCCCCTGTGCCAGCTGACTGACAGCTCAAGCCCTGTAGCTGTGCTGCAGCTCTGCCTTAAGCAAAACCCTCTCCAGGTCTTGGAAAATGCTCTGCTTTCATTCCCTTCCTCCCTTCGTGATTTTCAGGTCCCAAGACCATCTGGCAAGAATAATCATTGGGCTACCAAAGGTATCAAAGGTGCACTAGTAAAAGGGAACACCAAAACCACACCTCCCTTAGGAATCCCACTGTGGGGAATTTGGTACTGAGCCACCAAGCCCCTGAAGCCTTTGCTCACCACGAACTTGAGAAAGAAGGTGCACAAGGTCTGAAGGTGATCACCTGCTCAGCCAAACTCCTCAGGATGGAGCTCTGCTGTACTTATCAGCTGGCTGGGATCACAGGGAAGGAAGCACAACATTTTAGGAGAAATGTTCATTTCACAATCAACAGACAGGACCAGGTCGGTTCAAAAGAACACTTTAAGTGACAGAAAACATGTGCTAAACCCATGTCTCATTATCACCCAATGACAATTGTGTACTCTGCAATGTCTGAGAGGCTCAGACCAACCTGTGAGTGGCACATGGCATGCAAAGAGTGAGACCTCACAGTACAGCTGCCTCCTGAGGTACCTCCTTACCAAGTCCACAGAACATCTGCAACTGGAGTTTGGAACGAATGCCACTTGACTTAGCTTTAGAGAAAGTAGTAAGAAACTTGCATAAAATGTCTTTTAAGCAAAATCTGCTCAAGCCTCAGACCTCTGTATTAAATCTTCATGCACTCCATCTTACAAAGGTCAAACAACCAAGCAAGAATTTGACTGATGTATAAATTTAATGACAGATGCTCAGTGTGTTTGTGCCAGAACAACTGTTCTGGGCATCAGAGTGCCATTTGCACATACAACTTACAAAACAGCAGAGTTTGTAAATAAATGCCCTCAGTGCCTTGCCTGTGGTGTGTGGTTGTGTTTCTACCTAAACAGATGGTTAAATAGAGAGGACAAAACCCCAGGAGATGATGGAGGAGCTCTCTGGAAAGGCACCTGTATGGGCTGTGCACACCAGGTGGGTCTAACGTGCCTGAGACAATTTAATTGTACCCCACAAACACGGAGCTCTGTGCCGTGCTCAGGCATTATCAGCACCTAAGCCATTTGCGGTGGAGCAGAACTGAAGTGTTTATGTGAAAGCTGCTTATGTGGCCAGCCACCCGAGAGTTCTCACTCTAAAGTACCATGAAATAGGCACACTATTATGGGAATTAGGGACATTTCTCAACGCAGGCCAGCTGGCAATCACACGGAGACCCAGCTGCATCTTCAGTGGGATTCTGCATGTTTCACCTGACCCAGCACACCTGGATAAACCCAGGGTGTGCTGAAGGTTTGGCTCCAGAGGAAAAGTGTCTGTGAAGACCATACAAGAGTCCTGGCAGTGCCTCTGAGAGGAAGAGCCCTGCAGGCAGGGATGTTGCCCCAGCATTCTCTGGATGCTGGGGAATGTTTCATCAAGCTGCACCTGATCCTGTCTTATGTTTTTGACTCACTACTCTTTTACTCAGCAGACACATTTGAAAGTGTTAGAGTTTCCTCTGTGAAATTTAGCTCACAGGGAAGGCTCTCTTCTGACACATCCCAAATTCCAATCAAAAAGCTGTAACTTGCTGCCAGTGCCACATAGAGTTTCCTATTAACCTTCCAATGGCTGCCATCACAACATGTTACAGAGGAGACTCACCTACAAACTACTACAACAGGTAAAGCTGGCTTGAAAAATTCTGAAAGAACATGAAGAATAAACATGTGACAAAGCTGCCACAAAACAGTCTGACTTCATTAAAATAAAACCTTACAGAGGGAATATTTAAACATTTCCAGTTGAAATTTTTCAGGCGTGGAGTCACACAAGACATTTCCGTTCCTTTTCTGGGAGCAAAATTCCAAAACCCTGCTGACTGACAAACAATTTAAAAACACCTTGGTAACATCTCCACTAACCCACACCAGCAGCTGGGAGGGTTTAGCCAGAGGCAATGGAGACTCACAGCACAGGAGGCTGGGACATTTATCCCTCCCTAAATCTGCTCTGCTCCAACTAGAGCAGCTACTGCCTTATTTTCCACTATGACTCACCACAAATCTAGCACTGTACACAGCACAGATCCACTGTTTAGAATGTTTGCCATTATTTGTCATTTCTGTTGTGTTTCACATTAATTTCTTTCCAGAATATGGTGGATATATTAATGATGGGGAAAGCTGTTTTAACAGCAATTCAGTATCGCAATAACGCTTTTGTTTCCAAGTATTTTCATATCAAGACTACAATTTCAGGCAATTAAGCATTTCACCATGCCTCGAAACAAGTAATTATTGTCACTTTCATCTAACAGACTGAGGATCTGGCAAAAACCAGTTGTTGACTAAACTGAACTGGGAATGGGATGTTGGGAGCTGCTGCATGAGCTCAAACCTGGCAGGAATCTCTCCTAGCATGCTGCTCCCTACCTGGGGCAGAAGAGAGAGGGGAAACAGTGGGAAAAGTGGGGAATTCATCCTGACCCTAGGAACTGCAGATCAGCTCAGTTCCAAGCAGTTTCAAGCTGTCTTTTATTTACCAAGTGTGGTATCTGGAAGCTGTGAATGCTTCGCAGCCACTTCAATGCCATATTTCCCGTCGAAGATGCTCACTAAATTCTTCGTGTCAGTGACATCTTGTGGCAATGAACTCTTTGCTACAGCATATGGGAAATGTCAGCATGAGAGGGAGAGGCAGAAGCCCAGGGACAGGCACAATTCTGGACTGGAATGTCCCCTCATGTCCCTGTTTGTCCCAAGCAAAGCTTAGCCCTGAGCAACCCAAGTTTCTAACCCTGCTCAGGCTACAACCCTTTATACAAAGGGCAATCCAAGTGAAAATTACAGAAGGAATTATACCAAACCCTGCAACTACACATGATTTTTCACATTTCTTGTCCTTTGTGCTGCTTGAATGCTTGGGCTTCTGAAGTCCATATGAATCATTCCAAAAGCTTCCCAGCTCAGAATGCAAATTTGGCATAAAATACATTTAAACAAATTGTTTGAGTTCATAAGGACTCAAATAATTTTACTTTCTCTCCTTCTCATTCCTTCTTTTGTAGAATGAAAAGGGATTAGTGCATGTCCAGCTATCTAAACGGAGCTTTTTTTAGGAAAAAGTGTTGACAAAGGAGAATGTATATTTTTATAGCTCTGAAATCCATGCAGAAAATAAGTACTTCTGAGATAAATACCGCAACTTCATAACTTCAAAAAGTATTTGATGAAACAGAATCAATTTTCTTTAGCTGCATTTCATTTCCTTCTGTTCTAATACTTTCTCTTTTAGACTTTCTTCCCTCACTTTGTGTTGTTGGTCTAGTGAGTCTAAAAAAAACCACTGAAAAGCCTATGGCTGCTCCACAGTCTGCTCAAGCAAATGGGAATCTTCTCCACTCTCAGCAAATCTGAGGCCAAGCCCTTTGATAGCCTCAACCAGATGGGTATTTTTTTTTTGCATTATGGTTGTTCCTCAAACACTCTCAACATTCAGCTTATTTACACATCCTTGCACATGTCAGCGCTTTGCTGTGGTGGGAATTCTGTATCTCAGCACTGCTATCTTCCACCCAGGTCACTTGTCTGGGATTTTAAAAGTTGGGGGAAGGAAGGATCCTGGCCAGAGAGATGCAAGGGAAGCTCAGCAAACTGGAACAAGGTAATTAGGTGAGTTCAGATTGCTAAAGGTCACAATAAATTACTCGTCTCTGAAATACGTGGATGATTTCACCCTAGTGAATGCACAGACTGCTGGTGTGAAGTACAGAAGACAGACAACAACCAGTCTTTTACAGCCTGATGAGAAAAGGGGTAGGAGAGGAGGAAATCTCAACAGGCAAATGGCAAAGGTTTAGATAATTGAAAGTACCTCTCAGTATCTTTCGTTTGGAAAAATGTCTGAATGGCCTGGCTCAGTGTCTCACAGATTTTGGGCTCTGGAAATCCCACTGCTGTGTGCTGCAGAGAAAGAGAGATGTTCATTTCTAACTGCAGTCTCATTTCAAAGAACACAGAATGCTCTGGAAAAAGCACTGGACAAAAGCAAAAATTTTTGTCAATTACTATTTAAACATTTGTTCAGCCTCCTGCCTGCTCTCCTGATAATTGTTTCCCATTTAGACAAGTAATTAAAAAGCAATTGTACTATTTTACACGTGTTACCACCAATTTACTTTTCTACTGCATATCTGAAAAAATGCAAAATGAAGGCACTTGAGGCTGAATTACCCAAAATTCCACCTGAGTCTCCACACCTAATGTTTCCAGTTAGAGGGGTGTCTTTCTTTGCAGACCCAGCAATCAGGAACCAAAAAAACCCAAAGCCATCAGACTGTGGTCCCCTGTGCAAGCAACTTGTTCCAAAAACATGGAATCACAGAAGAGATTGAGTTGGAAGGGACATTTAAACACTTCTAATCTCTGAGAGCCTGGGTCAGCCAAAGGGTTCCTGAGCTGGGGTATCACTTCCATACATGGTTTCAGTCAATATTAGTTCACTGACTGGATTTAAAGCCAGGTTGCTGATGATTTATGTCATAAATAGGAATAGCAACTTCCTAAAAATACATGTATCTGTCCATAATCTGATCCAGAACTTCCCTGAGGAATTCACAGTGCTCAGTCTTTCATCTGACTCAAAGAAGGTTTTACACTAAACAGTTGTAAAATATGGCATTAGTAAAGGCTCTTGTTGAAAAAAAAACCTTAAAAATGGAACTTTTGCTACGAGGTACAGATGTCTGAACTAGATAAGGAAGGGCTTCTGTGAGTTCAGGGAAGTGTCTGATGTGCACTTATCAGAAAACATGAAGGACTGTAATCCAGCCCTGGAAGGGTTCTGAGCTCACAAAAGGCTGAAGATGAAATGTTGGTATCACAGACCTCGAGGTTCCTTCAGAAAGCCAAAACTCTGTGGATGCTTTGCACTAAGAACTGGGCTCATGTCCATGCCAGATCACCTCTGTTTAGCACGTGCTCATCCCTAAACACCAGGGCAGCAGCTGAAAACCCAGACACCTCCAGAGCAAGAGGGCTGGGTGCCTGCAGCAGCAGGAACCACAGCAGCTCCAGGGATGTGCCAGAGCAGGAACCAGCACACACTGCCTGCCTGGAGAACACTGAACACCTTACCTCATCCACAGGACACAGCCAGGGTGACATTTCATCTGCCCACACAACAGCCAAGACTTGACCAGAGCACCCGTGTCCAAGAGAAAAGTAAACGTGTGACAAAGAGAAAAGCAGCATCATTTCCTAAAGAATGCCAAATGCTATGAAACACCTGCAAAGCCTTCCAGGAACAACTCAGATTCCAGAGTCAAGGCAAAGTGTGTTAGCCTGGCTCAATCATGATGAAGAAGGCAAATCATTGTAATTCCTGTTCAAGGCAAAACAATTTCAAACTCACTTTCTGTCAGGCACCTGAGCACAAGTAGCCTTACTTCCAACAGCAGCAAGCACCAAGGCTCTCAAAAAGATGAATGGGAGCTGTGATTGCTCACCACTGCTGACAATCAGGTGGCTTGTAGTTAAGTGTCTACATCTGCAAAAGAAAACAGCTGGCTCACAGGCTTCATTTTCACTGCAAGTGCAAGCTGGGGTGTTTGAGTGCAGACAACAGCCTCAACACCTTCCTCACAAAGTTTGCAGCCTCCAGCAAAAAATACTAAAAGCCTTGCAGGGGTAATGCTCCTATTTGCAATTTGCAGTTGTAGCTTCCTAAATATTTTAAAGGTTTGACATCAGCTGTAGGCATAGGTACCCGAGGAATGTGTGCCTTGTGCACTGCGGGGTCCCAGGGGATCCCTGCACCAGGCAGCTCTGTACCTGCACTGCAGGAACACTGCTGACTGAGGGCCATTTGCTGTGCAGGATGGAGGAGAAACCAAACATTTCTTTGAATAAATTCCTTTAAGTTGGATCCATTAGGCTGGAGCTCGCTTAGGCTGTATATTTTTACTGTGTTTGGGGTGGGGCTCTGAGCTGTCAGATAGGCTTAATAAATCTTCCCCCCATTTAGTCCATTTATTTTAAGAATCATCTGCTCAGTAAAATACAGAGAAGGATCACTTCTCCCCAGGAAAACAGAATCAGCATTCCTTGCTCCGAGATCCTGTCCTTCACGCACAGAAAGAGTGCCCATAAATCCAGAATGGTGGATCTGAGAAGCTGAAATAGGATATATTTGGATGCCTTCCACACACTGCAGCTATATTTCATAACCACTTGCAGCGCTCACTAAATTTTGACATGGCTGCTCTTGAAAACACACTTTTCATGGGGGGAATAATTAACTGTGCACCTTCTACCCACTCAAGAGGTATCAGGCTGAGTGCATTACGAGCAAGATCTGAAATCTGTTGCTACTGCACTGGAGCTCTTAAGGAAAGAGAGTTTAAAGTTCTAGGCACGATGGCAATTCAGAAATATTTAAAAACACAACCTGGACCCCTTCTTTGCATTCCCATCAAGATCTGTTACCATGTTATCTCCCTGATCAGTGTCAATGTTTCTGCTTCTTAACCATTCAAATGAAGAAGGATTGTTCTGTGAATAGGGAATGTCGTGACATCTAAATCAAGTTAAAGAAGGATACAAAATTTTCTCTTTTAAAGATCTTATTTTTGGGGGAAAAATAATCATTTCATCACCTACAGCACAACACAAAGGTTCAAAGCCTGACCTGGAGGAAAGTGAGAAAGAAGAAAGTGAATATAGAGAGGGGTGTCAGCTGCTATACCAAGGAGAGAAGGGATTCAAGTAATGAAAGGAAATTGGGGCTGAACATTGAGATGGAGGAGAAATTCGTCACAGAGGGGCTTCTTAATGCAGTACATCACTTCAATGCATGCTTTTTTACCTTATGGAAAGATTTACAATCTCTGAATGTGTACCAGGTGCTTGACTTCCTCTGGCTTTTGAAAAGAATTAGATGCTCTAACTGTCCTCTATGCCTTCGGAAGTTTTCTCCTCAGACCCTAACTAATCCTTATTCACTTCACTTGGTCCATTTCCAGACTAAAAATTAAGCACTCAAGTGCTTTGCATAGGATTATGGCAAGGCTGAAGTTCCACCATGTGAAACATTTCAAAGGAGCAGGAGGATCCTGATAAAGGCACCAGGGTGCCCAGCCAATCCTGCTCTGCAGGGCAGCCTGCAAACAGCAACCCAGCCTCTCTTCTCCATTTCTGCTTCTTCCATCCCAAAATCCCGTTATGCAATGACAAACTCATCGTTTCAAAACAGTGCTGCGGCTCCTGTGAAAACTGAAGTTTTTTCCTAAAGGGAGGATTTTTATGCTTTAAGTACAATAGACACTCATGTAACCATGAACCCCCATTTTAATTTTTCTTTTTGCCTCATCAAGTACTTACTGAGCAGAAGGTACTACCTGTGATAAATGCTACCTGTCAAGACTTTACTTTGATCACGCTTCAAGAAGGAAGGATTTCCAAATCATTTACTTGGAAATTTTTAATTCTTAAGTGGGTTGTTTGTTTGCCTCAAAGGAAGCACTAACCTATTTTACATTGTCAAAAATCTATTTTTAAACAAAATTTTCCTTTGTACTTTAAACATTCCCTAAAAATACTTCTTAGGCTCAATTAAAATGAAGTAGATGCTTAAACTACTGTCTGATTCAGCAGCTCTGTCACTGTGCTTATCCAGTGCCTATGGAAGGATCAAATCTGGCCAATGGCTCTGTTCACCTGAATTAGGGTGTTGAGTTAATACTGTCATTTGTCATGGCACTGAAGTCCTTCTAACTGTGTCAAATCACAAACAGGAGAGATTCCGAGGTCCTCTCGAAATTCTTTTAGAAGTCACAAGCAGAGCACAGGTATTACAGCCCTCTCACTAGCCCTTCCTATGGTTTATATTCACTGTCAAAAAATAAAAGTAGGAGGCTTGGTGTGGGAGGTGGTTTAAAAGGTCACCTCTGTAGCTTATAGAAAGGATTTGCTGTGCTTCACTAAGCCCCAGACACTGTACTTCAATTTTCCCAGTTAAATTTGACTTTGCAGGACTGGGAGGGAGGGGTGCAATTTATACAGCGTGGTCAGCACAAAACACAGAGCGATGCATCAGAGGTGAGCAGTGCCAGGAGCAGCCCTGGGCTTGGCTCTGCAAGGGAAGAACCAGAGCAGACTGTTTTCCTTGCAGGATGAAAGATTTGGAAGTGCACTGATACCCTGGAGCTGCCATGCTGTGACTGGGAGCCTTTTCATGGAACAAGGTAAAAAAAATGGCCAGGAATGCTATTATAAACTAAACATCATCTGTGAACAGAGGGATCTGAGCACTAATACTGCACTAAGATTTTAATCAGCAGTAAAAGTAATGGAGACTTCTTGCATTTGGAGGATGTTCTTTTCCATTCCCTCTTCTCTTGTCTGAGGGAATTACTCACAGGAAACACAAGAGCTAGACCCTTTTGTTTTGCACTTGCTGTTCTTAAAGTCAAGGATTTCATTAAAATCCTTTCACGTTAAAAAACGGAAAATCTTTTGAGGAAGGGAAAAAAATAAAGCTTTTTTTCCCCATTTTATTTACAGACACTGCTAAGCCTCCTTAAGCTACTTTTGCCTCCCTGTCTCATACCCCGACAAAGCAGATGTGAAGAAGGCAGATATATAACAGTATAGCACACACAGCAGGGCTGCCAACTGTCAATAAATTTATGAACAGTTTGGAGATCTACAGGAGTTTTCTGAAAATTCTTATTCTCCCAGTAAAAACTGGCAAGCTCTCCTTGATCTTGGCAAAGAAAAAAAAACAACTAAGATTTGGGAACATTCTGGTCTACTTACACCTGAAAAAAACCCTCACTCAAAACATAATCCTGATGTTGCTGGATCAGATCAATTCTGCATGGAGCTCTCTTTTAAATTCCTCTGATGTTGGAATGGATAAGAGTTGCTTATGTTTAAAAGCAATTGGCAAATGAATTCTGCAGGATACTGAAAACTGAGGAACACAATGTGAATGCAGTTTGTTCACCATAAAACAGAAATACTTTGTTTCTGAAATAACTTACTGATACTGGAATTTTATAAATAACCACCTAGAATTACTTTTATGACTAATCCCATGGGAGAATTCCCTTTCTGCCCCAAAACTGGGTAGGTTGGTATTCAAATGCTAATCAGCACAAACAGCTACAAGCTTCATTTTCATCAACCTGAATGTGCAAGATCTGTGCTTCCAAATGTACTGAAACTGTTCTGCATAACTGGCTTAATATGCATGAAATTATAGGGGCATCCTACAAATTAGTCATCGTGTGCTTTGTACTTGCACCTGTTCCTGTGCCCACAACCTGCCAATGGCTGTGGTGGGCAAAACCCCACACCTGGGCACCCAAACCACACAAACCCGGGCAGGGGTAATTACAGAGGTCAGCTCGTGATCTAAAGTCATTAACACACCAAATCCTACACTCAGGTTTAGCCCCTCTCCAGCTTTATGGATTGCCAAGGTTTTATTTAGGGAAGTGCAGCAAGAACGTTACTGGAGAGGAGCCCTGCCTACAAATTTTTATTGTAACGGAGTTGAATTTATTCCAGCTGGCTTTCTGCAAATGCAAATAGGGCAGCCAAAGATTCTACACTCAAGATTAAGCAGAATCTGAAAGGCAGAAAGCGTGTCTGCCTGCAACAGCATCTCATGAGGTTCCACATCTCTTGCTGTGGTTGAAAAAATAACGAAGAATCTACAAATTGTCCATTCTTCCCAGCAGCTACCCTTGTCCTACAGCTAGAAGGAAAAGACTTTTCAGGCCCTGGCTATCTGTCAGGCTTCATAACCATTCTGCACACTCATTTAACAGTTAACCACATCCTATCCACGCTGCTCCTATCAGCTGCTTTAATCAGAAATAAGTGTTCAAGGCCAGGAGCATCCTGGTCTAGTGGAAGGTGTCTCTGCCCATGGCAAGGGGTTGGACTAGATCATCTCTAAGGTCCCTTCCAACCCAAAACACTCCATGGTTCTATCAGGGACTTATTAAAATCAAACTAAGGAACTGAGGCAGTGTGTTCATCTTCTTCCTTTTTCTGATTTGAGTAATGGTAAACATGAGCCTTTCATAACTTGTCTACTTGTATTATTTTTGAAATGTGTTTAAAAAAGGTAAATTTGAATAGAACAAGTGAAATTATCTGTAATATTCCCTAGAATCTTGCATGTTCCCACATTAGCTGGGGAGGGAAGAAGAGAGAGAAAGAGCAGACATACAAACCCAGACAATCACTCTGGTGGGGAAAAAAAATTGCCCTGTATAAAACTGAGATTAAGTGAATTTCTGCAATTTCTGAATGACTTGGGAACTCTATTCACTTTAATGTACTATGAGCTGTCATTCCCATCTTTATACAAAGACACTCAGTTTCTCAAAAGCAGCTTGCAAAGTATTCAACATTTTCTGTAATTTCTATATGGATTTTTCTCCTGTAAAATGATACTGCTGCATGTTAGCAGGAATAACACAGACCTCTTGGGTCCCCCTCTTTTCTGTTTGTGTGTATTATTTATGGGGACCACTGCTCCAACCTTTGCATTTAGACTAACACTTGCTTTTATAAAATATTATTGTGACCTTTTCTGAGTTCTTAACACAGTGGTTTTTTTGCAGCTAGCCTTGGAAACTCAGAAAATGCCCTGAAGCCTTTTCTTTGGCCCATGAAATTTGTTTCAGATTTGAGGGGTAATGATTCGAAAATCTCCATTTTGTTCTCTCCCTTTGTCAGCACCGTTCTGGCAGTCTCAGATAACATCTGGACACGTGGAAGTGCTGTAGCACAGCAGCAGCATGTTCAGCTGGGCTGCAAGGGCTTGCATGTCAGCTTGGGTCCTGGCCAGGTGCGTGGTCCTGGAGGGACACTGGTGTTAGCACATCCTAAAGGGCCACACTGTGCCCTAGGAGAGCTGAACTCGCTCTTCAGACAGACCCTAGGAACTCTGGAGTGTTAGGGATGAGTTCACATCACACCCACGAGAAAGGCAGTGCCTTGCACCCCTCTGTGCACCTGGAAGGGCACAGCACTCACAGCAGCCCCCGGTGCTGGGCAGTCCCCAGATCCCTGTCCCCCCAGCAGCACAGCATCCCCAGCTCTGGCCCTCGGTGCTGGGTTAGGGATGGAGCCACAGCTGGAGCTCCCTGGCCACGTCCCAGGGGTATCCCGGGGGAACCAGGGGCTCTGGAGCCGTTTTGCAGCCAGTTGTACCCACGACAGGAACACTTTCAGCTCCAGTAACTCCCCTGCACTGCAGCAGGGACAAGATGACAAATCTGATTATATTAATGTCCATTCCTTCACCCAGCTCTTCAGAATTTACAAGCTCACCGTATGCTTTAATGGAAGAACAACCTGCCTTTTCTAGGTAACTGTTGTTTCAGTTTTAATGGATTCAGCCCTCCCATGCATGCAGTGCCATGTACACTGAGCACTCAGCTCCTGTCTATTCATGGACAGCAATCCTCTTGGCACAGCCCTGAGCTCGGTGCCCAGGGTCAGCATTTGCATGTTTGCAAATGGGTACCCCCAACTTCAGGGGCATTTCTACCCAAATTTTAAATGCTCAGTCATCTTTTTACTGATTGTGTCCAATTATCATCAGAAGTCTATATACATAAACAGAGGGAAGGATAAATAAATAAAGAAATAAATAGAGAGAGAGAGAGCGTCTCTAATCTATTTTGCCACCTCCCAATTTAACTATATTCCACTGCATCAGATTTTTATTTTATTATTATAATATTTTAAAAATTTCAGAGAAGATGCATTATTCAGTTGGTCAGCAAGAGAAAATCCACACCAGGTACTGCAAAGAGCTACTTAGTGGCACTGTATGTGATTAACTCACATTAAACTGTAGCTTCCACTGTGAGGTACAGAACAAAAGATGTGCCAGCAGAAATGACAACAGAACATCTGCACAGACAATCTGTGAGTATGGGGCAAGAAGGCACATTCTCACCACAAAGCACTTGTGGAAATGTGGGTGACCTAAATCCTGGGTTACTCCTTGACACCACTTATATCAATGGGACCTTGCCACCAAACAGGACAAAAGATTAATTTCTGAATTTCTCTCCCAACTACACTGAATATAAGCTCACAAAGCACACCAGAAGGAAGGGTGGTGGAGTGGTTTTTCTTTCTCCGTATTTTTAGGAGAGCAAAATTACAGATCTAGACTATGTTTTTTTTCTCCTGGTATGTGGGTGTCAGGACATTGCAGCTTCTTCTGCACCTCGTGTAATTTGATTTTGCTCGTGTTTCCCTCACACTGTAACAAAAAGCAAAGTGGGTGGTATGGACTGGCTTCCAGAAGTGCCAAGTCACACTATATTTTGTATTACATTCAAATGTGTAAATGAAAGGAGGAAATTAAAGACTTTATTCTGCAGAAGGGATGGATTTTCACTCCTCAGCCTCAGTGTGCACACACCTGCACCTGTGTTCCCACATCCAATAACACCAACCTGTGGAGGAACCCCAAAATAAGCACAAAAAGCTGCAGAAACTGTGTGCCATACTAATCCAGGAGGAAATTCTGGGCCATGTAGGTGTGAGGCTATTTAAAGGATTGCCAAAAATGTCTAAATGTTAGCAGATTTCTTCTTGCACCTGCAAAGTGAGGGTTTGCAACTCCCCGGTTTTCAGCACATGTGGAGGCAGAGTTGAGGCACAGGTACATTCTGAGCTGGGGTAAACATTGACTTTTTGTTCCTCTCTTTATGCAAAGGCAGAAAAAGCAGAATGCGATCTTATGAGAAAGATTTTATAGAGAACCAAAGCACAGAAGAGAGGAGTAAAAAAATCCAGAGCAGTGGAACAGCTCTCCCAGCATGAACAGCAAAGCCCTCAGCCATTCCAACGCATTTTCTCTGAGGAATATTTGGTCTAGAAAAGCAAATGAGAGACATCCACCCCCTCACATCCACACTGGGGACTCTGATACAGAGAATTCCTGGCTCCTCCTAAATCCCTGGCGAGAAGGGCAGAGGGGAGGATCCCAGTGGGAACCTGAGCAGGAATATTGGCTGGCAGAAGGGAGCCCATGTGCCTGTAAGATTGCAGCTACACCCATCACTGCCCCCAGCTGCAGCAAGGCTTTCCAAAAAGCCCTGTGAGCACCACCAGAGAACAATCACTGCAAAACTGCATTGGGTTTGCTTTTTTTTTTTTTTTTTTTTTTGAGATGACTTTTCCTCACATTGCTTTCATCAAATGTATAAAGATCAAACAAACCCCCTAATTACAGTACGTGTATACATGCAGGCTCACACTTAACTAATCCCCATATTAATGAGTGCGGGATTTTAACGTCTTAATTTGAAGAATTCAAGTCTTTGGAGAGCTTTGCAAAAACACCAGCAGTTGGGGTGCCTGATGTTCTTCCTCCTGAGATTCTGTCACTTAGAAGATATGTATAAAAATGCTCCTTCCCAAAACAAGGCCCCAAATGAAATTTCTGCCCCTAAAACCATCCTTCGTAATTTGCATGTAGTTAAACACTTTCCATTTTCTGTCAATTTAAACGTTATTTACAGTACAATGATGCTTGCCTTTAATTGAATATTTAAATAAATGCTTTCTGATACACGAATGCTCAGTGCCTGCAACAGGAGGAGGTAACCTTGCTACAGATGATTGTGACCTGCTTTGATCTGCAGTTTATTTCAATGATAAAGTAACCAAAGGAATGTGTTTAGCCATGTTTACTCATGTATAATTAAGGGATGTATCTAACTTGCATGAAAACTCATCAAGTGAAACTCTTTAGGCAGGAACTAACGTGCATAATTGGTCTCAATGAAGTTTGCAAGTTGCATTCTGTCCAAACCCCTTCCCTTTGCCACAGCACGTGTGCCACCTTTGCCAGGACAGGTGGGAAAGGAGTCTTCTGGATGGGGAAAAAGGTCAGTTCCGATAAGACAGATAAATAAGAGGAATAAATTCCCCTGTGCTTGAATATTAATTACTTATATGTGAATAATAAACATGTCCCATGAGTCTAAATGATCCACTCATGTTTGTAAATGAGCTATCCACAGAGATTATTCCCACAGAAACTTGTGAAGACCTAATCTTGCCGTTGCTGAAGTCAACAGCAACATCTCTATAAACATCATTATGCTCTGAATTTGTCAGGCCCATAATAAAATATTACAATCTTTTCATTGCAGGGTAGCATTTCTCAAACTCCAAATTCACTGTCAGTTTCTCCAAGCCATGGATACCCAAATCCATCCTTCCAGAAATGATGATTTCATCAGTTCCTTTCAAAATGCACACACACACACACATATAAATGTTATTTAAAACAACTGATTTTAGAGGCTGTTCTATCCAAGCCAACACCCTGTGCTAATCCATAGGGATACATTTTCAAAACAGCTGCCAGTGCACAGAATTCCCAAATTAATTCCTTGCAGTAAAATTCACAAAGGTGCCGTCTCCCTTAAAACACTGTGGCTGCAAAATGAGTAACACTTAAAACCTAAATGGTGCCACACATTCCCAAGTTCACCACTGCTCTGCTTCCTGGAGCTCTGTAGATAATTAAAAGCCACTCTAAGTTACATAAGAAGATTATTTTTTTAGGAAACAGTATGTTAAAAGCTTCACTTTGCTTCCCCAGCACTTAGCTATTTGTTTTGTTTCTTAGAAATGTTTTATTTTAATAAGTGCAGTTTTATAAGGATTCTACTGCTTTAATGTAAAACACATGAATATGAATGTGCAGTATTTACAGGAGATTTCCCCCCTGCATGCTGCTCTATTTTGTCATATTGTCTGCAGTAGATATGTGATTTTTATTTTCCCTTTAGCAGTGAGGTAATTTGCCCATGTTATTTGCTCTGTGGGCATCCTCATAACACATTTTGAATTTATTTTGTGATGTCTCTTGAAAGCACTGTGAATCCAAGACATGCCGAATCAAACTAATGAAGTAATCCCTGCACTAACAAACCCTCCCTGTCTCAGCTCTGTTAGAAGCAAAAAGGACATGAGACTGATAGACAAATATTAAAGATATAATTCTTTTGGACTTGGTCCACATGTTCACAAGATAATGAGACCTTAACAAAGACACAGAGACTCATAGGGAATATTAGATCTGACATTTCATTTGAGGTGAAAATCGCCAGTCCTCCTAATGACATCTTTTCTTACCAGGTACAAGAAAAAAAAGGACTGAATTGTAAAAACTTGCTTTTTTACACAGCACTGATTTTGATCTTACCACGCCAATCTTCATTGAAGAATTTTAAAGAGAAGACAGTGAAGCATTGGCAAGGGAAAAAAAAAAAAAAAGCAAGCTGCTGGTAGCTCACTAAGAATTCCTTTAATTTTAAGAGCCATGAAACAACCTTACTGATACCCCCATTATTCCCTAATTTGTGGTTGACTCAGGCCCCTAAGATTTAAAACGTTTTACAGGAAGCAGAGAGGTTGAATGCAAAGTGAGAATGTGCCTTCTCCAAGTCAACGCTATTTATCTCGAAATACTGAGGTTAAAACCAGTTTACATCAACCCAGACATTTCCATTCCTCAAGTTGCATCTTCAGCTCAGTCTGTGACCTTACAATGCAATGTGTCAAAAAGAAGAGGCATCTGAATCTTTTATTCCAGCTGTAGTATTGCATCCTGCATACATTGCTACGTTTTGTTTATGCTCCCATGTCACATCCCATCCCACACTGGTCACTCAAACACAGCTGCCAAAAGTCATTTTCATTAAAGCCTTTCAATGTGTTGGGAGGGGAAGGAGGTCAGGTTTTGAGATGCCTTCTTTTTTGTTTGCTTGCATTTTGCTGGGGTTTCTTTTAGAAGAGAAGAGAAAATATCAAGAATAGAGAAGAAAGGAAAAGCTTCCCAGACAATACCGAGAACAAGGGAACACCATGGCAGATTTTCACCCCAGGAAGATAAAAGAGACATTTTAAGCAAAAAGTTCCATTTCACCTATTTATTCTTAGCAAGAGAGATGGCAAGAAAAAGCAGTAATAATAGTAACTTCACTAACTCTGAAGCTTTATCCCAGTAAAAGCAAGGGTCCCCCACTGTAAATGGTGTAGAAAAAGGTGGTGAGATGTCCTCACAGCTGGATCTGCTCCCAATCCATCTGTTCCCAACTCCCAGGGCATAGCAATGAACCCTGAGGGTCTCCACAGAGCTCCAAAATCATTCTTGAGGCTTCATCTCCAAAATCACTGTGCACAATGGCCCAGCCCAGTCATGGTGATAACAATGTGTTTAATTTTAGTCATTTAGTTAATAGATCTGCAATTATGGGCCCTGTTCTTTCTTCTCCTCACCCTACCAGGCAAATTTCAAATGATGGGCAGGCCTATGAGAGAGCTGGAGAGGGACTTTGGACAAGGGCATGTAGTGACAGGACAAGGGGGAATGGCTCTGAAAGGTCCGGATTTGATATTAGGAAAAAATTCTTCCCTGTTAGGGTCTGAGGCTCTGGAACTGTTTGCTCAGAGAAGCTGTGACTGCCCAATTCCTGCAAGTGTCCGAGGCCAGGCTGGATGGGGCTTGGAGGAACCTGGGTAGAGGAAAGTGTCCCTGTCCTCATCACACTACCTTTCCTGCACAAAAATAAAGCTCATTGTAAACTAGAATCATCCTGGAGGATGAATAGCAGAGGGGAAGAAAGAAAGAAAGAGATGGTGAGAGAGAAAAAGGAAAAATAGCAGCAGACAGCATCAGTTAAAAATACAATCTTTGCACACATAGCCTTAACATGACACACTCAGAGGTCTGGGACACGTTTGATGCCCAATGACCCCAGTAAATCAGGAAACAACCTTGCTCTTTGTGCCCTACACCAGCCTCATGAAAGATGAATAAACATCAGCTGCTGTGCTATTGTGTTTGTGTGCTCAGAGTAATCTTGAGGTATTATTGTGAATCCTTCCAGACTGTCTAAGCCCCTACGAAGGGCATGTTATAAAAGGCATTCATCATCTGCTAAGAAGCTACATCTGGGACATTCCAGCTCCTAGGTAGTCACTAAAACCATTTAACAGGGAGAAATGGCAATCAGGAAGATAATCAACTTGTACCACCCAAGAGAGAAATCACCCATTCCCTCTTTTGAACATTCATGTATTCTTAAGGAGATTAAAATCTCCAGTTGATTTTTAAGTAAAGCTCCAGACAAAAGAGGGATAAAAATATTTTTTAATTCTTCCAGAATATTAAAACACAATCTGGAATGATGAATATCAATAAGAACCCAAAGCAGTTTCATTGCTTATGAAAAGCTGGATTGTTAAATGCTGAATTGGAAAGGCTAAAAACCCCCAAATCAATGCTTACTTACAGCATCATTCCTTTGGTAGCTGTAAATAGCATCATTTTCATGGTTATAAAATGCATTGGCATGTGCTCTGCTTCATTCAGCACAGGTCACTCCTTACATTCAGGATAGCAGATAAGCACATGCTTTATAAAGGGTGTGCCTAATTTCCAAAACCTGGCTGCTATATACAGTGACTCCTAAGTGTTTGAATAGCATCCTCTACTGCAGAGGAGAATTTCTTCTGTCCTGAGATAACTATAAATATCCAGTTCTTGACAGCTGTTGGGTGATTTTTAATTATTTTTATTGCTGTTAACATGCTGGACATATTCAAATGAATTCCATAGCCTATAATGGAAGAACTGTTTATCCTAAGTTATAAGTTTTTGTTGTGAACAGAAATACTGATCTGCCAGCAACAGCAATTTTATTTACTCAGTACATGTAAGAACAGGCTTACAGAAATCCTTTTAATTATTAAGTCTATGTTCAGTAGTTATATGTTATGTACAAATTTCGCTTCTTTTGTTAATTTTAATAAAAAAGTCCACTCCATGCCTGCTGTGTTCTTTTTCTACAAAGGCATTTAAAAGATTAGTCTTAATTATGGGTTTCGATATACAACGTGGGAAGAAGAAAACCAACAAACACACCAACAATGATGGATGGACTGCATGGCTTTCTGCTAATTTCTCAGCAGGTACAGCCCTGTGGCATTCAAAATACAGACGAAAAATGACTTCTGAAGTTACTGAGGGAAAACTACTGAAAAGCAAACTCATACACTGTGTTACAGGCTGAATATTCAGAATTTCCTACAGCCATGTATTAGTTGGGGTTTTTTTTGGGGGGGGTGTTTTCAAAGAGCATTTTGCTGGCACAAAGATTGGTCCCTGCCCCTCGCACGAGTGAAGGATGCACCCCACCAGACTCATTTCACGGGGTGTCAAGGAGCCAACTGGTTCAAGCATTTAACAAATGCCAGCAGACACCTGCCTGCATCCTTGGGGAACTGAATCCCTGCAGACAGCTGGATAAACACTGGATGTGTCCCCACGGCAGTGTCACTCACACAGGCAGCGCCCACGGCAAACACAGCCCCGTGCTGCTCTCACACATTTCAGCAGATCAGCAACTGCCATCAGTGGGCTTTTTCACACTTCTGCAGTCTTAAAACATTCCTTCGTACTCTGAGGGAGGAGCAGTTACAAACATTAACAAAAGAGAGGTGGTGAGGATGGAGCTACATAAACACTCTGAGCTTTGGAAGTTTTTGCTGCTGCAATGTCCTTCCCACAGATGAGCACCTGCAGCTGCACAATATGAACACCCCAGTGTCCTGGTGGCAGCTCAGGAAAGCAGCTCTCAGTCTGCCATGCCCAGCCCAGCTCATTTATGGGGCCCAGATGGACTTTCCCTCCCTGAGAGATGCTGCATTATCCACTCCCCATGCCAAGTCCCTCGAACCCTGCCTGCTGGAACTGAAAAATTCATCAGCCCCTCTCTGTTTGTCCAGGATCTCAATGTGCTCATTCTTCTCTTCTCCTCTCTGCCCTTTTTCTCCAGTCCAGCTCAGTCTGAATTTCATTACAGCCTTTCTTCCCAGTGCCTCACTACATCCACATTCATCCACATTAACTCTGAATAGCAAAGTCTCACTATCTGTTGGGAATGCTGACAACAGATTGTTTCATAATTAATTGAAAGGCAAAACCTGGACTTTCTCAATCAATGCTGATGGGAATTACTTTGTCCAGCTTCAGTAAATCAGCAGTGCATGGCACAGGGAAACCAATGCTCCAGTTAAGTACTAGGGTTATTTCCCTAAGAGCTAAACATACAATTTTAAATTTGTGCTTATTTTAAGAAACCTTTTAAAAGCACTGCTTCACTGGTGAGTAGTGTAGACATTTGGGGGTAGATTATATCTGGTTAAATTAGCTAATATTTGCCTTCAAGCCAAGATTACATAATATTACAGTTTCCACTTTCAAAGTCAATGTGGATGTGCAACAGGGATCAGACATCCATGGTATACAGCTACCCTAGCAGAAACATGGAAAAGGAGTTCTGCTTTTTGCAGCACCTAGAAGACTTTGAAGATGAATTCAGTGAAGGTGTGATCACTTTGGTGCCCGTGGCTGTGACATATCTGTGACACTCAGGACATGGTATACAGTGTTCTGCACCCAGGCTCCTGTTCCACTGAGTATGGACAAGACTGGTTTGGGCAAAGCTGCAACAACTCTGTATGAAGCTATTCCCAGATATGTTCATGCAGTTTTTATTTGAGTGCACCATGTGAAATAGAAATGACCCTTTGAGATGAGGCAATGGTCTAGAACCTCCTCCTCAGCTGCAGTCCATCCCACAGCCTCCCAGCACTCAGTATGGGTGGTGTTAGCAGCACCACGATGTTGCTCATTACTCCCTTAATTAGAGCTTGCTCCAAAGAACAAGGGTTTATAGTCTGAACCAACCCAGCCCTGCCCATCTTTCCTACCTAAGTAATCAGGGTTCTGACAAATCTTATCAAGCCTTATGTCCTGTAAGATTTAACACATGGGATCAGATCAGAAGTCCTGCTATGAATTACATCTTATCTTTGCCAATGGCCAGTACAGATACTTGAGATGGATACAGCAAATTTACATAAATAAATATACATATATTTATATATGCATCCGAGTGTGCCAGTGCATACAATCAGAACCTGCATAATGCATATATATATATCTAAGCAAACTTTTAAAAATTGGACAGTTTTAACTCCTTCAGTAATCCAACACACATGAAAAGCTACCATTACACACATCTGCAGGGAAAAACAACTAAAAGCAGAACCTGAGCTAATGAACCCCCAGAGTTCTGCAGGCTGGGAATTGCTCCCGTGGCAGTGGGGAGCCCAGGCTGCTGTGTCAGCAGTGCCCCTGCCTGGGAATGGCCACACTGCAGAGCCACGTGTGCTGAGAGGCAGGGAGCAAACAACTGCCAGGGTTTGGAATGGACAGAGAGAAAGACCATGATGCCCTTTATTATTCCTTTTCTTTTAGCAAGAAGTTGGGAAGAAGGGGTATGTTACACAAAGAAATTCAGCACATTTTTATCATTCTGAGAAGCTGACAGACTAGCTAGGTTTTCAAAAGGCATCAACTTTTGTAAGGAACAGAGGACTGAAATGTTTAACTATTTGAAAGGTTCCCTACATCACAGTTTTGCTGCTTATGCTCTTGACTGAACCAAGGAAACTAAAGAAGGTGTATTCTCTTAACACTGCTTCAAACCAAACTAACGCAGATTTCAACCAATACTTTTAAAATGCTCCCTTTATTCTCTTCAAGATACTTTATTAAAATACAAGTTAATCTTGCACTATATATTAGAGAATTGTACCTAGTGACAGTATAGTAAAGGATCTGTCAGGCTTTTCACTACAAAACCCTATTCTAAGACACACACAAAAAAAATCCCTCTGGGCTGAACCTTGGAATACAAGAAACTTGAAAGAAATCCATTTTGTGGCTTTTGAATTCTAAGAGTGCAAAGAAAATTGATTTAAAATGTTTAAGCGACTGTGCCGTGCTTATGCAACCCAAAAAAAGAAATTTAGTGTTTCCAAACAAAATCACACTAGTTTATTAATCTCTATCACAAATCAAGCAGACTTGCTTTTAAAATTAATGTACTCCCCTCAAAATCAGAGATCTTCACCCTTCCCAAATGCAGTGTCTATTAATGAGAATTTGTACAAATGCTAGGTATTTCCCACCAAACCCAGACAGACATCTTAGAGGAAATATCCTGGATACACCAAGACTGTGCTCAAATGGCTAGACACAAGGGATTTAAAAAAAGACATAAAAGAAAAGAATAGAAAAGGAAGAATAATGATGACAGTAACTCAGGAAATCATATGAAAAGTGTCTGATTTCTGCTGTTGAAGGAAGAAGGGATATTTACAGCATGAATGGCTGCTTCCTCACTGCTCCCCTGTTTGGGAGAAGGCTGAGTGGGACTTTCCAAGGGTCTGAAGTGTGCAGGAAAGGGGTATGGAATTTTCTGCAATGATATGGGGTGTCCATGGATGGCATCTCTGACGCAGGAGAGCCACAGCATCACACAGACACCACAGCATCTCACAGACACCACAGCATCACACTGACACCACAGCATCACAGACACCACAGCATCACAGACACCACAGCATCACAGACACCACAGCATCTCACAGACACCACAGCATCACTGACACCACAGCATCACAGACACCACAGCATCACTGACACCACAGCATCACAGACACCACAGCATCTCACAGACACCACAGCATCACACTGACACCACAGCATCTCACAGACACCACAGCATCACAGACACCACAGCATCACAGACACCACAGCATCACACTGACACCACAGCATCACAGACACCACAGCATCTCACAGACACCACAGCATCACACAGACACCACAGCATCACACAGACACCACAGCATCACTGACACCACAGCATCACAGACACCACAGCATCACAGACACCACAGCATCACACAGACACCACAGCATCACAGACACCACAGCATCTCACAGACACCACAGCATCACACTGACACCACAGCATCACACAGACACCACAACATCTCACAGACACCACAGCACCACACTGACACCACAGCATCACACAGACACCACAGCATCACAGACACCACAGCATCACAGACACCACAGCATCACACAGACACCACAGCATCACAGACACCACAGCATCTCACAGACACCACAGCATCACAGACACCACAGCATCACAGACACCACAGCATCTCACAGACACCACAGCATCACAGACACCACAGCATCTCACAGACACCACAGCATCACAGACACCACAGCATCACAGACACCACAGCATCACAGACACCACAGCATCACTGACACCACAGCATCACAGACACCACAGCATCACAGACACCACAGCAGCTCAGACACCACTGCCCCTCGCTGCAGGGAGCACACCCAGACACGAGCTTTGGGCTCTGGAATCCCTTTGGAATTGCAATGCTTGAGTTAGACACACATGGAATATTCTCAGCCCAGCAGTCTCCAAACGTGGAGCCGTTTCTGCAGCTGGTGGTGCAGTTCTGTGTGGTGAATGCTCCTCACCATGGTGAGGAACTCACCTCACCATGCACCTTCCTGGTGCTTTTTTTTCCTGCAAGCCCCTCATTTTCCTTCTCCTTTTGTGTGCTGGGATTTAATCCAACACCAGCCAACCACCACGCCTGTAATGCAGGATCTCATCCACTGCTCTCCTCTGCTGATAAACACAGTGCCCCATAAAACCCCCTTTTCTCCTCTCAGGACCAAATGTCCTCCCCTTCCCTCCCTCCCTCCCTTGGACTCCTTTTAACTTTCTGTGTGCTGGAGCCATCCTAACCCCTGCCCTCTGATCAAACTCATCACAGAAGCTGTGGCTGTTCCTGCCCTGAAGTTCTGAGCTCCTGGATCGATGGGCAGGTTAAAGGAGGCAGACATTGACTCCTGGCAGGGGAGCAAGGGCTGGATCCTGACTCAGCCCTTGCTCTGACACGCTCCTGCTGAACTCAATGGGAGTTAATCCGTAAAATGACTGGCTAGAAATTGAATCAGGATGTCAGAAGTCAGTTTTTTATCTTCACAATCCAAAACCTTTATTAAGTTCTCACTCAACCAAAACTTGGCAAAATCAATGGGGCAAATCTCAAAGTGCTTACTCGGTTTTTACAGTGTTGGGACTAAAGCAAATTTCTATTGAGTTGGAGCTTATTCGAGACAAAACTCAAGAAACAGAGTGAAAACCCTGTGAGATGGCTCAAGAGTAATTTGAAGTTTTATCCCCAATACCTTTTCCTCTCCAAGATGAGGAAAATGGGATATTTGCATCACAGAAAACCTTTAGAGATGTGCTCTTGCCAAAAAACTTTTGCAAAATCCTTAGTTCTCCCTTCTGCACCATTTCCACCAGTGCTGTTGCTCACCCATATAACACCTTCTTTTCACCCCTTCCTACAGCATGAACAAATATTCTTCACAGTCCCTAACTAATTTTTGAGGTAAGAACAGAAAGGCTGAGAAATTCCTGTTGAGGCAGATTTATAGCTGCAACTTCTGCTCTTGTTTCTGATTTCCATGTCAGATTAGCAAAGCAAGCCCTGCATCACTTACCCTTTGTGCCTCTGAATTGTTTGGTGCACGATACTGTGAGGGTTCTGTTTAGCTGCATTCCCAGCTACCTTTCCTTCCCTTTCCCCCTGCAGGTTAGAATTTCTGTCTGTTGGTGACTGAGATTTTGGACTTTTTAACTTCATCTGGTTTTCAAGTTTGGCAGTAATAAGCACTAACATGGTCAAGCTAAATCCACTGGTTCTAAAACTACTTTTAAGCTTCCTGGCACGACCAGGATGGAAAAGGATCCTCCATACACCCGTGGATCCTGCAAAGCTGTGATCCAGCTCCCACATTTGGGGTGCAGTCCCTAAATCCTCCAGCACAGCGTTTCTGTCTCATGATTTGTGAGAAGGCTTGTAACTGGCTATATCAAATTCTGTACCTTTGATACTACACTGGCAAAGGTGCTGGCAGAAGTTCAATTACAGAATCCCTTGTTCAGTATGTTTGCTCAAAGGACAACAATGTCTTTCTTCATCTTACAGGTTTATTTTACTGCTCTGAACAAGGCTGCAAGGTTTGGAACTGCTGAAATGGAATCCGTCCTAAATAATCACAAAACGCGCCCTTTGCAATTTAATAATCTCACAGAATATCAGTATTTGTGTACACCCAGTGAAATAAAATGGGAGCACAATCATCCCCTGATAGCATTACAGGGCTGATGGAATTCATTCTTGAATTTAAAGGGTATTTTATGCAGATAACTCTACTAAGTACATAAGGAATTTAGGCACATAATGTCAACAGTTTGCTGAGACGAGAGTTCATTCTCAAGTGAAGCAGCTCATTTATCTCTCTCAGTAGTGCTCTTTGCACTATCCACTTTAATTTTCCAACAGAAAGGTGAATAATAGAATTATTCAGATAATCCTCCACAACCCCTCCCCTGGTCCCAAAATCAATACAAACTTTGGTTTGCCTTGAATTTTCTCCCTAATGTACAATGAAGATGTAATTCAAATACTCCCAGGTACGCACACTTCATACAATATGCAGCATTAGTGCCTCACATGGCCTTTGATTTGGCATTTTTTGAGCAACCTAGGAGCTGCCTGGATGCTCTTTCCAATGCAGACTAGGCAACAGGAGCTCTTACACTACCTCACCTTCATTTACCAGCTGATATTAAGAAACACTGAAAAGACAATCATTATTCTTTGTCTGGTTTCTAATTTACTCTGCAGCTAAAAAACTCTTTCCCAGCACAGAATCCTCCATCTAGAACAGATGCAAGGAACTATTTACAGGTTTAGCAAGAAGGAAATGTTTCAGTCTCTGGATTGCTTAGTGTTTATACATTTGTGGTCCGACAGACAACTGCTATCTTTGATTTAAAATAAACAACGGAGAAAACGAGCTGTGCTGTGGCACTGTTGAGGTTGTTAGAAAGCAGGACTAGGCGAGGCAGTAAATTTCTCTGTGCCCAAAGTTCCAGGATCCTGTATCATGATACAGAGCTATTCTCCTGGCTCACACTGTCAGCCAGACCAGATGGGTCTGATTAGTTCCAACCCAGAAATACAAATGGTTGACAGTCTGTACGAGACAACAGGGAACAGAGGATTCAGTGAAGTGAAATGCTAGAAACCTCCAACTGCACACAGATATTCGCTGCTCCTCAGGCTACAATAAAGGAAACGCCAGGAAACGAGGAAGTTTGGCCCACGTTCAACGAGCGTGCTGAGCTAAAAGTAGATGGCAATCCACTTACTGCATGGCTTCCTTTGTCTAATACATCAGTTACTTAAATATAGTTTAAATGCTAAATCCTGGTGCTATACAGACTGGAGCGAGGGGAGGAGTCTCCTGATCAATGATATGGGCATAATTACATTCTCTGCTGTAGATGGAGCTGAAAGTCCTTGAGGAGTAAGGCAATTTTTTCATTTATTTATTTTAGTGATGAACAAAATCTGCAGAAATGTGCACCTCGCATTTGCAGATTCACTTAGGAATGAGAGAAGCAAAAGATTAACTCTGTTAAAACTGGTATTAAGATCGTGGCATCCTTCAAATTGCTGCAATTCTGCAGATCTGCTGAAATCCTTCCCTGTGATGGGTGGAATTACAAAAAGTAAATGATAAACTCTTAATAATTGTGGAATACTTGTTTTGTTTCATAAGCTTAAATTACTTCTAGAGTGTTGCACAGGAGGGAAGGCCCATCTGCCTCTGAATACTCACATGAACATTAGAAGACAGCAATAACTGCAGTAGGATGGATACTTGCTTAGGATTCAGTGTATCAGAGCAGGTCTCAATTCCCCACTCTTCCAATCAGTCATTTCCTCCCTGTGCCATCTATATATTCCTGGAGATGCACTGAAGATCAGTGCTCTGTATTTGAGATCACGTAAATACCTTAGAGAGAGAAATATAATAATCTATTTCAAAAAAGGAAGAAAAAAAAAGCTGTCTCAAGGACAGCCTGGGTAAGCTCTGTCTAGTTGATTTAGAAAACACTTTAAAGACTCTGATAAGCTCATTAGTACCAATGACTAGATACATGCATTAAAACCCCTGTAAATACAGGAGGGCAACATCATGGATAAGTATCTTCCTTTTTCATTTAATAAAGAGCTCCTAAGGACCACAGATTTCAGCATGTCTGGTTTCCTTCCGTGCTCCCTCCCCGACAGCAGCGCAAAAACGGAACAATTGTTGTTTCATTTATTCTTTCCTGCTAGACATGGAAATCCAGTTAGAGGAATGTGAGAGTGACACTGTCAAAATCCCCATCTTTTGCTGGGAATCTCAGTGTAATTTCCCACAATGAGGTTATCCTTCCTTCAATACAGACGAGGAAAGCTGGCACAGAGCAGCTCGAGCTGAGAAGCAGTTGCAGAGAGCTCAAGAGCTGCCACTCCAGCCACCAGATGCCTTTTCACAGGGGCATAAACACTCCATCACACCGAGCTGCACATTTGTAAATGTAATTCCCACTCAATCAGCATGTTAATTCCAGCATGATTCATCCTTTCCACCCAAATAAGTTTACACTGACAGGTTTGTCAGGTACAGCAACACAAAGAATGACTGAATGCGTGGTTCCTCCTCACTCAACACAACCAGATGGACCAACAGGTGAGCAGACAACAGCCTGGGGCCAGAGAAAGGCTGGCAAATACCCCTGCAGTAAGCACAATGATAACAGCTTATCACCTTCATTTTTTCCATAAATTTTAATGTACACACATGGTTTTAATAGGATTCTTTTAAGAACTGATGGCAAATCATGAAACCTGGTATTTCTGCCGTGACCAGCCCCTGAAATGTTGTCAGTTCTACCCAGGAGACAGGGCTGTTACACAAATCCCACCCAATTCAGTGACAGTATCTCTGCCGACTTGAGGGATGCACAATCCAGCCTGTGACTGTAAGTCTTGTGAAATTCTCTTAGCTTTTTGAGGGGCCCCAGCCTCAGGAAAGATGTGACATCATTTCATTGCTCATTAAAAAGCAAAGTGGATTTTACTATTCCTGCCTGTCAAGAAAACTTGAAAAAGTCATCCCTGAAAGCTCTGAAACTGAGATACAAATATAAACAACGTTAAATGTGTCAGGTCCCCTCACATCACTCTCGGGTTTGGAGGTCTGATGCCTGTTTTCCATCAGCAATACTATGACATGTTATCTTCCATGCAAAACTGCCTTAAAGTCCTATCTCCACTATCTACCTACTTCACACATAGGGGCTGTGAGAACGTCTCCAAATGTTTCCACAGTGTTTTGAATATGTAAAGTGCTACATGTTTTAAATATTATTCTTATTTGCATATGACTACACAAATGAGCTGTATGCCGGATCTCAGTCAAAACAAGGCAAATGAAAACCCAAACCAAACCCAAACCCAAACCAAATTGAAGGAAGCCCCAACAATAGGAATAGTAATCCAAACTCCGTGCTGCATCATGCTTCAAGTGGTCAGGTAAGTTCTTCACAAAGAGTAGACATGACTATCAGCACATTCTGCCTCATTATTAAAAGAATCTTTAAGTTTTTTCTGAAAGTGCAGGGAATCTGCCACTCCAGCACTCCCAACCACCACCCTTGAACACTTGTGCTCATGCACAAACACAGCAGAACTCTGCCATTTATCACTGAAAAGACAACAATGATTGGAAGATCAAGGGCTTGCACCTAGCACATCAGTCACGGGAAAATATTGTAGTAAAATCTTGTAAAATGCAGAAATTGTTCTTCTGGGTGACATTCTTCCTTCTTTAAATCATTAGGAATGATTTCAAATGGGCTGCACTTTATTGGCTGCCACTGCTGCTACTCCATCGAGTGGCATCAGAAGCTGTTTAACCCTGTCACCCTGGAGGAGGATGAGTTAAGTTCTGCTCTCAGAACAAATGAAAGGCAAACACCAGAGGTTAGAGGACATTCATACACAAACATAAGGCACTACTCCTGCTTTGGATATGTGTTTTGTGAGGAACCACCTGTAGGTGCCTAAAGCTAAAAGGTTTTCCAAGTCCTGCAATATGAGTATACACGTTTGCTGAAGGAAGAGTCTTTGAGAGAACTGGTTTATATTGAAATTAGGTGGGGTTTTTTTTTTTGTTTTTTTTTTGTTTTTTTTTTTTTTGTTTTTTTGTTTTTTTTTTTGTTTTTTTGTTTTTTTTTTTTTTTTTTTTTTGTTTTGGTTTTTTTTTTTGTTTTGTTTTTTTTTTTTTTTTTTTTTTTTTTGGTTATTGTTTTTATCAGAAATACAAAGAAAGGCCAGAGATGAACTAGAGCCATGGCTGAAAACTTTACACCTGAGCTGCCCTACATTTATGGGTGGCCTTTATCTGGAGCCCTGTTTTGGGCCCTGTCTTGAATTATTCAAGACAGAAGCAGTGTATAAATCTGAGTCTAATAAAGCCAGGGGGATCTCTCTGCCATAACATCATTACTATCAGCACAAGAGATGGGGGGCTTGACTGGAATATGAAGATGGAGAAATGCCTGCAAGAAAAACAGAAATTATTATAAAAGGTCTTAAAATCAGCTGCAGGAGTGCTTGTGCCGAGTGGCTGTAGTTGTACAAGATGAAATGTGCTGCCATAACCTGCAGCCCCTCTGACTTCAAAGGAGAAGGGCGAAGGCAGGGGGATGCATGGAGATAGGGAACTGGGCTGGGGGCAATCCCCAAGGCTGCTGAGCTGCCTGGTCCAACCTACAAAAAGGACAGGAAAAGAAAAGAGACAGCACAAATAGGATGTCTGGGAAGAAGCAAAACTGCAGAGCTACACCTGTGGTATCACCTGGGCTCTCTCCCAGCAACAACAACAACAACCCAAAAGTTCTCTTTGGAGAGAATGAATGTAAGTGTTGCTATCTGGTCCAATCCAAATTGCATCCACATGTCCAGAAAAATTCCATGTATAAAAGCAGTTTATCTTTTACCCAGGTGCCTCCCATGAGCTGCCTTTGGTTGTGATAAAAATTCAAATCCACACCTACAGTAAAGCAGGGAAGACAGATTTTGTGTTTGACCTCAACACAGTCACCCACAAGCTAATACTTCTACTTTACAAACCTAACTGCACTTCAACTGCAAAAGAGAAAGATGGAATAATTAAATTTAATTCAGGAATCCAGAACGAGGAACAGAGGGATAAATCTTAATAGGAACATGGGATTAATATCTTAGCATAAATAATAGTCTCAGGAATCGCGTTCTGATGATTCAACAGTTCTGCTATAAATAATTCACATCAATAAAAGAGAGATAACATCAAATTCAGTTGGAACATTGGTTAATCTCTGCATAAAGTGAAGGACTTCACTCAAACTAAAGGACAGCTATAAGTAACTGCTCTGCTGTATGGGAATGAGCACTGAGTATTTTGGGCACATTCCATGCGTTACAAATTGCTTTCCAAAGTTACAAAAGAGTATCTAAGGGGTGAAGAAGGATAAAAAAGCTGTCAGTGGACACAGCTTAAATGCCTACACTGTGTAACAGAACAGAAAATGAGTGCAGGAAAAACAAGTCTGCTGGGGGATCCTTTGCATTCAATGGGAGAAATACTTTGTCATTTCTAACTCAGAAAAACATCTGAGTTCACCTACAAAGTCCAGTGACAAGGAAGGAATCATAAACTGAGCCCACACATCAGGACTTTCTGGTTGCTCACTTCAGCCTGAATTCATGGTTTCCACCTCTACAGCACAGTGAGGGAATGGGCCAACCCACACTAACAAAAACCCCTTGTTCTGAAAAACATAAAAATATGTATTAAATTAGCCATGGAGCAAGAAGTCCAAGGTGGGAGGTGCTGAGGCACAAAGGGATAAATGATCTGTCCAGTCTCACTGAGGAGTTGGGGTAGGGCTGGGTGTCACACCCAGGTTTCCCAGGTGCCAGGGTATAACACAACCTGCAGGAGTAACCTTCCCTCTGTCCCCAGGCTGGAATGTGATCAGCAATGGGATCAATATTAATAATGTATCTGAAAGGCTTATTATTTTTCAATGGTGCTCTTCACCCCAGGGAGGTTTCCAGAGCACTTTAACAATTATTTATATATGAGAGTCAGTTTTCCCAAGGAAATGCAGCCATCCCTGTGATCCAAAGTGGCAGCTGTGCTGCAGTGCAAAGCAGGAGTAAAACTGGCTGGGGCCAGAAACTCAGGGAAGGGACTGCACTGAGCAGGAACTGCGGGAAGTATTTAGGTAACAGACTGCAAGATTTAATTACACAAGTTGGAAGCTGGCCAGCAGGCATGAACAAATGTTTTCAGTGTTGTGTTTAAATATTTTAATTTGCTTTTTTTATAGATGCTACTGTAAAAATAATAAAAAATGGAAAAGGGTACTTGTTAGACAGAGATTCCCAGCAAATGAAAAAAGTTGGTATTTTTATCCCCCAAAACCCTGTAAAATATATAAAAAGTTCAACTCCTATTGAGATTTCCTTGAAAAGAGAAATAGAGGGTTTTCTTAAAATACTATCATTGGAAAAACAGGCACCACCATCACTATCTGCAGCGATTAGGAAGATTTAATTCTTCTTTCTTTAAGCATAATAAAACCCTCCTTAAGTCAAGGTTGCCTTGAATTCAGTCGATCATGGCTCAGACTCTGTGTCCTTACTTCATTCAGTAGAATGAAAGATCTACTTACAAATCTTTATTTTTTCAGCTCCTTCCAAAGCCTTTTTTCCCAACGAGCTGGCACTCAGGATGTCAGATCACACCTGCTGTGTCCTGCCCCACCTGTGTCCCTCCACACACATGGAAGCAGAGCCAAGGTCACCAAGACATCTGAGATCTTAATTAGCACTGCAGGGCCCTGGGAGCTGACCAGCCAGGGTTCTGCTGTTCATCACAGCCCTGAAATTACCTTTCATCTCCCAGGCTGATGAAGATCTGAAGCCCTGGGTGTGGGCAGCTCTGTGACAGACCATGCATCAAAGGCACAGTGCCACAAGAGCCAGCACCACACCACCATGGCTCACCTTGGAAATCCCTGCTCAAAGATGGGGATTTCTCCTCCTGGACTAAAAGCTGCTGCCTCCTGACAGTGCTAGGATGGATTAGCCTGGAAAGAGAGGTTTAGCCTTCTCTGGATTGGTATTAGGGCAATTAGAGATTACAGGAGATACCTGTAAGTGCTATCTGCAAGGAGAACAGAAATATGCAATATTTGGTACATTATGTCTCAATGACAGATGAGGCTGGGATCAAACAATGCTAAGCACGCACAGAGCCCTTTTTACTGAGTATTGGGTCAATAACATATAATTATGCACAAATAACATATGTCAGGGGTGATTGATAGAACTCCAACCCACCCACATAATACTTCAAGGTTGGGCCAAATCACGTCCCATAAATGACTTAAGTAATTTGTTTGCTTTCAATTTTTCATCTCACACTCAGCATCACCTTGACATCTGTCTGTCACTTCAGACTCAAAGAATTTCTTTAAGGAAAGCCTTTGTGTGGTGAACTTCATTAGACATCAATGCAATCGTAGCTCTTCAGGGTTTTGAATGTTCTGAACACCTTGGCAACGGGCTTGCAAGAATGTGGATGTGCCAGGATAGCAGTCAGGATATGCTTTTAACCATGCATGCCATGAGATAATTTAGTTTTCCCTGATGCTGCACAGTGTTATGATATTTTTTATTTTCTTAAGAAAATGTAAAGGCAATACCTAAACTTACAGGAATACATTACCTACTGACAAAACCTAGGTTTTGAAGGTGTTTGGGTATTTTTTTACTTTTGCTTTTCAAAAAAGTCTTTTCCCACAATTTATTTCATTATGGCCCATTCTGTCTCACTGTTCAATGCTCAGGCTGTACAAGACTTTGATTACCATAAAAAAAGTTATTTAGAAATCAGAAATAACAACCTAGTTGTGTGAGAAGCAACATGAAGCAGGTTGTGGCTGGTTTCCCAGTGACAGTACAGGTCACATTTTCCATGGATTTGCTGCCCATATAATATATATGCCCATAATACCCCTAAGTCAGCAGCCCTTTCAAACAAATCTGCTGTTTAAATTATAAGTGCAGATAAATTCTTTCCAGGATCCCAATTTTCAGGGTCTGTCACAGTTGAATGTCCTCATGTAACAAATCCCACCTCTGCTGCTTGATGCAGGAGAGGGACCCCTGTGCCAGAAGCACTTCCCTCATGGTTCCATCATTCCATGTTCAACCAGGCTTTAGGTCAGAAGGACAAGCCTGGATTTAGGTGATGTCAGCAGCACAAGGAAGGTCTGGTCAACAAGACTTGCTGGGTATTTTCCCCTCCCACCTCCCTCTTTGAAACAAAAATCCCAAAACTGTGGAAATGAGAAGTAAAGGATGGTGGAGGAAGAGAGGAGGGGAAGCAGCAAGACCAGAGAGCATCCACCTCCTCCCTCCTGAGTGCTTCTTGTCTCTGCTGCCTGTCCTGCCTCCACTGACCCAAAACTGCCCCAGAAGAGCCAAGAGATGATGAGACACCTGTGATCCAGCTCCTCCTCCAGCCAAAGGCATTATTATTCCCTGGATGTCCCTGGTGCCACTGGAGCTAAGGCAAACCCAGCCATGGATGTCCAGAGGTGGGGCTGGGCAGGAACCATGGCCAGGGCACCCCAGAGCCCAAAACCTCAGCCCCATTTCAGCTCTGTGCTCTTCCCAGCCCTGCTGCAAAAACACTGCTGGGACCACCTCCCATCTCCCTTGGACTGCTTGTTTACTTCTCCCAATTCAGACCTGAACGATGAAATATTAAGATGATATTAGGGAGAATACAGAAAAGTCTCTGAAAATAGACCAGTCCTGTAGCCACAGCTTTCACTGTTCTTCATACATTAATCAATAGTTCATATTTAATTAATTAGCAGCAAGTTCACTTGGTGATGAAAGTAGAATTTCCATGAATAGGAAAATAAATTAATGTGAAAATCCAGCTACCAGGCTGTTCTAAAGACTCTCTCCCACTGACTTACATGTGATAATAGATGTCCCTTCTTTATATTATTAGGCTTTTCGAGCCTTTTTTAATTTTATTTTTTCAGAGGAAAAAAAAAGACAGCTCTTTTTTTTTGCCCACCAGCTGGGCAAGAAATATCTTAAGCTTTTACTGCAGCAAAGCCACCTGTCTGCTTTAGTTAGATGGTATCAGCAATCTGTGGATCAGCACTGACTTAGGAGCACACTTAGGATGCTCCAGACAGCACTCAAGTCTAGAAGTACAGAACATTTACCAATTAGAGAACCAACCCAAAGCATTTATTTCCAACCAGAAATTTAATAAGCTGCTCATATACTATGGAGTAAACACCTCTACTGCTGCCGAGCAAAGTATGTTTAATATTCAGAATCTATCTGCAACGTTATCATGTTCTCCTCATTAGAGCATCCGTTTTGTTAATTAGCATTTGCTCATGTGAGTAGTCCCCTTGACTTTAATTGATCCATTTTCATGAATACGCAGAACATAATTTTATAGTTAAAGAATTCAGTTCCTAGTGAATGCAACAGCCGCTGTTCTCAAAGTTTAATTCTCAGCATAATAAGGAAATAAAAATGAGTACAACACTCTTCATCAGATAGAAGAGAAATGTGTGTAAGGCAACACTGGAAACACAAATGAGTCCAAGACAAGATACCTGGCTATCAAATCCATTTTCCTTGCTCCCTCACCACAGCAAAAAAATACTGGTAAGAAACACAAAAGGCTTGGCTGGAGATAAAGTCGTATCTTTTATAATGGCACCTCCTTCACCAGCAGAGCTTGTGTTTCCTGAAAGGCCAAGAAGCCATCTGCCCCTCAAATGTCTGCAGACCACGAGATGATGTGCTGAGAACTGAGGTTTTAGAAGAAACAGAAACAGCACAAGCCCCATCTGTTTCCCAAGGATTTGTTCTCAAGCTCTCACTTCTCGTATCTGCTCTGTGCTTACAGCTGAACCTTCTTGTTTATACTCCCTTTTATTCTTCAAACTAAAGGCTTCAAAATGGATTAAGGGTTTTATTTTAAAGTATCCTGAACAGTAAGATGGTTCAGTAAGACTATTGTAGCTGAAATTTGGAAGCTTTCTTTAGGATGGTAATTAAAGAGAAAAATCAGTGTTCTTCTTTCAGAACTCCTTATCACATCTCAAGAATATCAGATTACAGATGTAAACAGAGATAAGAGTTTGGGTCACAGGCTGACAGAGTGGGTGTGGGCACTACATTGCCTCCATTTGTACAAACTGTTCACAGCCCTGGCTGGAAGCTGTTCCCATTTCACCACAGGCTTTATGTCTTTAATTTTATCCTTAATACAGAGTCTAAGGACACAGAGCGTGAGATCACCAATAAATCTTTAAGTTTATAAACTAAAAAGGAGTCCCTTTACGTAATTTGGAGAGAATTAGTATGTTTCAGGAAGCAAGTCAATTTAGGGGGCTAATTGCTGTGTATATTTTTTTAGAGGCCACCTTTGAAAAGGTGCCTGCAATCACCAGGTGCCTTTAGAGCTTTCTCTGTGACTGATTAGAGCCACAAATCTAATGGGCTGCAAAAGCAGGAATGAGAAATGCTGCTCTTTCAGATGAACTGTTTACTCTGTGACCTTGCCATTCCTTCATTTTCAGATGTAAGTTAATATCCTTTTAACAGTGTTCAGCAAATGTCTAAAGGGACAGAGCTGAAGTTATGTGAAATTGAAAAACAGAGTTCTCTTCAGCCAGCATCTGCATCTAATCTGGATAACCCAATAAAATATTGCCCCTTTTTTCCAAAATCATTTGTTCCCCAAGAGACTCACGACAGCTTTGGGGAGACAGCTGACACAACAGCTGAAACAGCACAAAGATTATGGTCAGCATGTGAAACCCTCTCCAACACATCACCATCTTGATGCCTTAAAACTATTCCAAATCCCTATGAAGAGAAGAAAAGGAGAAAGCAATCTAACATGTCTTTGAAGATTCACTACAAAGTTATTTCCCTTGGTTTGGTAAGGAGGTAACTAGCAGACCAAACCAGAAAAACAGTTCCTTTCATGTGACACAGATGGATGACCTACCAATTCTGTCACAGACCACATTATGCTTTGATATATTAACTGTAACATAATATTTATCAACTAGTGCTACAAATTGCTTTGAAGATGAAAAGCCCCACAAACCACGTTAGTGTGGTTTTTGAACACAATTTAAAATATGTGTTTTGAAAACATCATTTTCTCAAATGAAGTTTATTTTAAAAAAGCCTGGCAGGGTGGCATTACAGGAGCTTAGGGGGTGGAGGTGTAGGGATGGGATTATATATTTATCTGCATTAATTAGCAGATATAACCTAATGCACGTGGTCCTCCACCTCTTGACCTGGCAAAATCCCATTGACCACCCTATAGAGAAAACCCCTCTGGAGGGGCACTCTCCATCAATGGGAGGCACAGCATCCCTTGCAGGTTCTCCCCGAGCACAGGGAAGCTGGAAAACAGAGCCCTTGGATTTGCTCACCCATCTCAGCAGCTGCTTCATGTGCAAGACACAATTAGGATTATTGTTTATTACTACACTTATCACAGGTTGTGAAATAATATCCCATTCCTTGTCCTTCAGGTCGTGAACACTTCAACTACCAAATTCTTTTACCACAGAATGCTGGTAAGGCACAAAGCATTCACTGAGACAAGAGAGAAAAGTAGCAAAACACAGGAAATTATTTATACAGCCAATAAAGGAAATCAATTAATTCAGTGAGACAGAAGATGGTAAATTACCATGTGAGTTGAAGCAGCCACTGGTTATTATCAATAGCCTGGTGAGCAACTGCCTTTGCTCCTGCTGGAGGAGCATGTCACAGGATGTGCTCTATATAATCCAGACACTTTGCAGTCTGCATCATAAACATATTGATTACATCAGTTAGGGGTCAGGTAGACAGACAATAAATCATTGTTTATCTGGCATATTTAGTCCATTGCTTTTGATAACTCCATGAAGGGTTTACAAATCTCACATGCAGTAATTTTACCTGGATATGTACAGCATGTACTTCAGTTTTTTGGACATCAATATTCATTATTGCTGATTTCTTTTTTTCTTTTTTGTTTTTAATTTTTGCTTCATTATCAATAGAGCTTTGATGGTGTCACTGATGGGGAAGGAGAAGAAGGGAGGGCAGATGTTGCAATCAGCTTTATGCTGATGAAGATTTCCTTATGAAGTCTGAGAAACTGCTTTGGCAGGTAGCAGAGTGGATGACCAAACTCAGTGTGAAATTTGGATTACAACTGAATACACAAAAGGAAGTGGCAGCTGCAACAGGGAAAGTAGAATTACAGTGAGCTGAAGAACAGGAAAGGGAAAAGTTGAGCTTGCAGAAGTGGCTCTCCAGCCAGAATACTAAAGACAGATTTGGTGGCAATGTGAAGACCTCCAGGAATATTCAGCCCTTACAGAACTGAGCTTTGCATTGGTGTTTTCTTCCCAGTCACAGGAGGGGTGTATGGTTTCAATGAAAAGATGACATATATTCCCATAAATGTCCAAGCATGAAAGTCCAGTTCCTGCACTGAAATTCCCTTTCTCATGCAGGGAGTTTTTGTATTTTCTCCTTCACATTTTCCTCATTGTTGGAATATTTTCCTTTATCACTGTTGAAGAAAAACAAGCTAGGAAAGCAGAAATTAAAATAAATGCCTGTGAGAGAGAGTACAGAAGCGGAGAATTGTTTTTGGCCTCTCTTGTTTTGGTTTTGCTGGCATTCACGAGAGATAAAACGTTTTTTAAAAGAGTCTTTCCCAAACTTACAAGGCATGAACAGCTAAAGGAGCTCACAGTGCTGGGCTGCATCCACATCCCTACCAGTGGGTACTGCATGACCTTGCACACCCCTTTCTGCCTCAGTTTCTCCAAGTGTAAAATAACTTCACTGATATATTGACTTCCTGAAATGCCTCATTGCCTCAGTACCTACTCATGAAAAATACAATTACAAGAGCAGAGCATAATTATCAGTTTCTGAGCAGTCTGTGGAAGGTGGTGAGGTGAATCAGCTGACTCAGAAATGAAAAGCCAGTTTTCCTCCTCAAGGTGTTACAGGGAATTGTTACCTGAAACACTTAGGACGTGACCTTCAAGAGAATTCAGCTCCCCAGAGTTCCAATTTCTGGCCCATTTTTAGGCACTCCGAAACAACTGCATGACCAAGCCAGCTTCTCCTACAACAGATCCCAACATTTACACAAAGGCTCTTCTAAAATTCTCCCAACTCTGCTTCACTGCTGGGAAGGGAGAGTCAAGATTCTCAAGAATCCCTCCATCCCTCGTGAGCACCACAGAGCTGATTCCTGCATCTGAACCTGAGTATTTCCAATGTTAAAAAGGCAGCACATGCCAAAAAACTCCACTCTTGCTCCAGAAAAAATCCTGACCACATGACAAATGAGCATGGAGACCTCTGTCTTCCTCCTGTACCTGTTTTCATCCTATTGGCCAACTCTGATCAGGGAAAGCTCTAACCACAAAAATTAATCCTCACAAAAAAGACACAACGAAGACCTCAGGGCAAAAAAAAGGTGCTTTGTTTTTTGTTTGGTGGGGTTTATTTTTTTGTTTGTTTGTTTTTGTGTTGTTTTTTTTTTTTAAACCACAGTGTCTGCAGGGTCTTATTTCAGCAGGAAAGTGCTTTTACCCTGGAAGGGAAATGTAGTCTGGGGAAGGGAGCAGCGTTTAGTCACTGTCTGGGTGTGCAGGATACGTGCGTGCCCATGCAAGTGTGTAAATCTGATGCTGTCAGCAAAACTTGCTGTCTCCTGACAGACACCCCGTGCAGCCTTCAAAACTCCTACAGTCAATCCTCTCACCTGTCAGCCTGAAAGATAACCTGGAGTGCTCTTCCCTTCTCTTCCTCCACGAAAACACCAGCCGAGGTACAGTTCTGTCACTTGGAAATATGAAGATTCTGGGATTCTCCAGCACAGCCTCTCTCCGAGGGGTTATTTTAAACACTTTTATCTTCCAGCTCACTTAAAACTCTAACAAATAAAACTAAATGATGGTGTTAATTTTATCTGCTGCTCCATGTACTGCTGCAGTCTTCAGTCTTGCACTGCGGTCCAGCCTCCAGCGGCGCAGGCAGCAGAGCTGGAGCACTGGGCCCTGGCTGGCTTTACAAGATGCCTCAGCTAATAATCTGTCAATTTATCTTCCTCCACTGCTCTCTCCTGCTTTCCATGGGGGGCAACAAAAATGTTCCCAAAGCTTTTTTGATTTTTTTTTTGGCTGCATACGTATGTCTATATAATTATCAAAGCATCACTTAGCGTTCGCTAAGACAGATCGTGTCATTGAACAATTCATTTTCAGCACTGCAGCCTGGTATGACTGGGCCTTTTGGCATAATTGAATCCAGACTACTGCTGTCAAAACAGGGAATTTATGAATAATAAATTGATTGTAGCCAGCAAAGCTAAGTCTGAAAGATAGTGGGTTATGTCAAGGAATAAGAAGAAATTTAAAAACACAATAAAGATTAATTTAGAATCAAACCTGCAATGCTTCCACAGTGGACAATAAAAGCAAATAAAACTGTCATTCTTCTATGACATAACTTATAGTGCCACAAAGTGCTTGAACTCACAGACAGAAGTGAAGAAAAAACACATGCACACCTAAAATGTTAGTGCAAATATAAGATGCAAGCACTGTGGATGTTGACATAGCCCTGATGGTTTCTAGGTTGGGTTATCACGGTTCACAGAAGAGGTAATGTGTTTTATTCGATCAACTGATATGCAGAACAGCAGCAGGTAAGTGTTCTGCCATGGCAGGTGTTTGTGAGATCTCTCAACTTCAAACAAGCACAGGTTCAAGGTTTCTGTACCAACAAAAGGCAAAAATAGAAATACAAAGGAACTCCACCCACCAAAGAAACAGCCAGAATTAATGGCCACGACTGCAGGCAGAAAATAAGCTGTAGGGTGCGACTGTCTTTACAGCAAAGGCACTTAGGAGATGGAACAAAGGGTCACAAGGAGGAACACGTTCCCTATCCCATGGCTTTGAAACCACGACGAGCTGCCTGTCTGCAAAGAGCATTTCAACTGCACAGAAGTTCCAGGAGCAGCGGAGCCGTGGGGTAAAATCCTGCAGCCTGTGATGTGTGCGAGTCACTCGGTGACCTCGCAGCCCCTCCGGGCCCCGGGCTGTGTTAACCTCTGCCTGTCCTGTGACCACCCCGTGCCCTGCCAGCCCTGGCTCCCCGTGCCCTTCATCTGCTCACAGGAGCTAATTAAGACTGCACTGCTGGTTCAAAGAGGGGACTCCAGCCATTTCTACTCGTTACTCCTGTTGTCCGGGAAATTGTTTTCTCTTTAACTTTCTCTAGTTCCTGGCTCTGATCATAGACTTCACAACCCCACTGAGCCTCCATAACTGCTTCTGGATTCCCCTTGAATTCAGAACTGCTCTGATTTGATCATCTTCAGCATTGCTTCAGTCACTGTGGACGAGAGCCTGCCAGGGCAAACACCTGCCCAAACCTGCAGCTTTCAACACCAAACTGCCTGCACATCACCTGCAGGTCAGACCACGGGAGTGGCAGCCATGGACTAACAGGAGCAGATGGTCCTGCAGCTCAGTGGCTCCCAGGGAGCCCATGGACTCCATGAAGTAATCATTAGCAACACATCATGTTGGTTTCACGACAAACTGTCCTCCAGGAATGTAAAGTTAACACAGGATCAAGACCTCTCTTCAGAAGTTTGCCATTAACAGCTGGCCAATTATTCTACTTTTAAATAAAGTGAGTAATCGTAACTGAACTCAATTTACACAAGACACACAGAAAATTCTGTAACTGCCTCAAACTCATCCTTCATTTAAAACAAAACGTTCAAATAACCTAACCAAAAAAAAAAGAAGGTATGATCTGGAGCCACCCTCTTTCAGGAAATAAATTTAAAGTAGCCACTTCCAACTCAGTGGATTTATGAAGATGGGTGCTAAAATAAGGAGAAAGTTGTCGGGATGAGGTCTTCTCTAGCAACATTCTGAATAAACATTACTGACTTTTTAGCTGGGGCATGACCTGATACCTAATAACATCCAGGTTTTCAGCCCTGTATTCCCAGCCTGGATTCACTGCAGTCACAGCTGCAAAGTTCTGTACAAATCCAGAACATCTACAAAGCTCTACATTTAAGCTGTGAATTTGCAAAAGAAACCAAACAAAAACTAACCAAAAAACCAACTCCACCATCTGCTAGTAAATGAAACCATGGGTTTATTGGCAAGATTCTCAATAAGGAAAGGGTTCTCAGGACAAGATTGATTCCAATAACAAGATATAGTAATTGAGGCAAGCAGATAAACTTTCAGTCATTGCATTGGCTAGCGGCCCAAAAACATCACTGGATTTAGTTACTCTAAGGGCAATTCTAAGGGCAAAAGTCACCATTTCAGGACAGAGAAAATAGTAGAGGCTTTCTACAAACTTCTGTTGACTTTCCTAAGAGCACAAACTCTCAAAAAAGAAGAGAAAACCTATCTATACATTTATATGGATGTCTATATTCAGAAAAGAATTGCTCTGTGCCCTGACCTCTTATCATAGCTGGTCATATTATATTCATTTTCAATGGTATTGAGTGATTCTATCATTATTAATAAGACATGTTGATATGACATTAATAAGACAAGCTACGTTCTCCCCCTCAGCCTGACAGAATACCAAGTAGCTGATAGGCTTCTGTTCTTCTAGAACTGATGGATTTTCTTATTCCCAAGTCTTTCTCCCCACAGGACAGCACGGATGGGGGATGGAATCGAACGTTGCTCAAATTTATCTTTGCCCACCTGGTCCTCTCTTCCCTCCCACCCACTGTGAACATCAGGACCAGAGACTCTGCATCCCAGGGAAGAGCTGTGTGGCACTGCCCCCTCAGCAGACTCTCTTCCCTAACACACATATGTTTGACTTCACTGCAGAAGCTGCCAGGGAACCCAGCCATGATGGAAAAGCAAATCTATTCAGCAGGGGGAATGACGCCTTCTCAAGGAAGGACCAAAATAGTATTAATGCTTCCACCATCTTCTACACGAGGATATTAAAAGTGCCCTGCAAACCAACAGCCTGCAACACCTCTCCTGGATGGTTAAGTACTCTTAATTTTCAAGGTCAAGCCTCACACTGTATCACAAAGATAAAAACCACAAAATAGTCAAGAAACTCCCTCCCATGCAGAGGATAGCAATTAATTTTTTTTCCTTTTTTTTTTTTTTTTGAGGCCCTGTTTTGGGGTGAACCTCAAATTTAGAGTCATCAACAACAAAGAGAGACACTTCCAAGGAAAGATTTCAAGGAACATCTATTCTTCTCAGAAGCAGTGAAAAGGTGCAGATGAAACCTTATTTTGGACACTGTAATGCTCATCACATCTCAGCTTTTAATGCTCTGCAGCTCTGGATGATGCTGGTCAAATTTTACCCTCTTTCACACTACAGTAAATCTAGGCTAAATCCACTGATTTAGCTGGAATTACTCGCTTTTCAAGCTCATCTCCTAGAGCATGAAAATGTTATTTGTGGTAAAATGAGTTATTGTATTTTTCTCTCCATTAACATTGATGTGTTTCATGTAGCAAGTACTGGACGTAGTCACTGTGTGCACCACCGATGATGAGGGAAATCAGTAGAAGATCAGAACTTAATTGTTAAATGATCTTTCAGATTGTCAGAAAATTAATGGCACACTGTGGGCCATGTAGTGCATGCCTTGGAAATCTCAGTGCAAGCTCCCAGCTCATTTAAATAATTTCAGTTTATACATTTAATTTGCTTTTTATGCAGACATTTAATTTGCTTTTGTTTTGTTTTTTAAAGAAAAACACCACGTATTAGGAATCTTTATGCACGCACATGTACATACACAATTTCCAAGAAAGTGCTATTTTCAAGCAAATTATATGAAATGTAAAATTAACAAAATGCAAATAATATAAACAATCTAAATTAAATATTAAAACAATGCTATATTTGAATGACTGGATTTTATTTTCATAAGAAGCTAAACTATAAAGCATTCTTACCAATGCAACACCCAGCTGTTTGGTGTTTAGCAGTGGAATAACATTATTCTAGTGCAGCTGCTGTTATTGTTTGCTGTATTTCTGCCAACTCGTGGAAGCCAGAGATGTTCGTCTCGCAGAGAGGGACAGCTCTGATGAAAGCTCCACTTTGACAGATGCTCCCATCAACAACTTTGTTCCTCTGATTGACTACACGGTATTTTAGGCAAATTAACCTGTCCAAAAAAATTCTTTATTGCTATGCTTGTGGCACAGATGGAAATATGAACTTGACAATTCTGGGTACTGGCTTAGCAATTAACTGAGATGTTTCAATAGACTAATGAACTTTCATTCAAAGCATGCTCCCTGTCAGGAGAAGAGACAGGCTGTTGTTTGAGAAAGCGTTACAGAATGTCAAATAGATCTTGACAGTGATGCCACTACGAAATTTGAAATATTAGAAAGGCACAGAAAGGAAGTCATTTACCACCTTTATAATCTCGGGTGATCTGAGATGAATCTTTACTATCAAACTCTGAAGCTCTATTGCATTTTACAGTCCTTTTGCTGTAATTCACACCCTGGATAATAACAGTTCTCAGTCACTACAGCTGTTCCATTTTGAATGGTCACCCGTTATAGAGGAGGAAAGAAAAAAAAAATCAAGCCATCATTCTTCTGTTTTATAAAGATGTTAACATCCAACTAAATAATTATCTAAGAAACTATTACAGTAAACCCAAATTATCTGAAATAGTATGGTTAAAAGGAGAACTATGTGTAATTAGTGTATACAGATAAATATGAAAAGGATTTATTTGCTTGGGGAGAAATGAATGGAAGGTTGTAAGGTAGGCTGAAGAAAATATCCAGAAATGACTTAAAAACATGCATTTGATAAACTGAATTTACATTTCTGGGATCCAGCTTACACAGTGCATGTAGTGCTCTGAATGCAGGGACACTGGACAAATCTCATCCTTGATGGTCTAATTCCTGCACATTTCCAGGATGGGGGACAACAGGAGCAGGTTAGAGAGCAACATTTCGCTAGACCAGAACTGAAAATCTGATGGTTCCCCCAACTGGATTTTTCAATCCAGTTTATCCAACACAGGCAATCTATTCTTAAATTTTTTGAGAGCTGCATTATATTCCTTTTGTTGGGGAGGAGCTAAACCTGGTCCCATTACAGTCAGGCACCTAACTCTGGGTAAAAACGTGCACTGTGACAAAATACAATCCACTTTTCCCTACACACCTCGTAAACAGCTTGAATCTCATCATAAAATATTAAAAGCTTAATATTGCAGTTGGTTCCTTCTGAGTATCAAGACTTGGAGTAGCCCCAAGCATGTCAAACACGCATTGGAAACGTTACATTTTTAAAGCAAGGCAACGTGTTAACTGATATTCTGCAATATTTAGTCTAAAAACCTTCAAACAGTTTTAAAAATTCTTGAAACCATTAACTACTTGATGACCTAATAGCACTAAAATGACCATTAAACTTTAGAGTGGGCTTTTTAAAAAGTCATCAATAAATAAAATGATTTGAAAATACTGCTCTGCTGCTATATTTAATCCTACAACTGGAAAATTGCTTCTCCTACTTAATCTAACTGCAGTATTCCCACTGGTTTCAAAGTAATTCCACATATTAGCTTGTAACTTGGACAAGTGCCATACCAGAGTGATTCTTTGAGCTGACAAATTAATAAACCAGGTAAGATGAGCAAACAGCCCTGACCTGTGTCTCCCTTTGCCTTGTAGGTATAGCAAGGGCAAGGCTGGATCTCTGGATGCCACTCACTGCTCCAGAGCAAAGTCCAAGCCTTCCTCTGTACAAAGCACTGGATAAATCATTTATCCTGACTCCTTTCTCAAACTGTTATATGCTGCTTACACTGATTCCTCTTGAAATGATGCTCACAGCCATAAGTATCATAATTAATTATGCAGACTATTATTGTACATGACATACCTGTTTCTTACACTTAAGCATCAGAGCAAGCTGTTTAGCTATGACAAATGGGGATATATGCTTCCAGTGCTCTACTTTTCATTACAGAACAGACTCACAGAAAACAGGGCTTTTTTCTTGACCAGAATCAAATAGCAATGTTTTCTATCCACTGTCTCATAGGTTCCTCCCAAAATTGTCTATTTCACACAATTACCCAATATCAATTTATGAACATTTCTTTATCTCTGGAGATGCTACACAAAACCTGAAGCAATCAGAAGGCAAACATCCATGTGAGCAGCTTTCAGCCATACATGATATTCAGCAACACGTTCCTCACCTAAACTGCTCACTCTGATGCCACTGGATCAAGTGATGAAACACCAGTTTGGAGCTGAAGGGGACAATCTAAAACCAAAAGGGCTTGGGAAAGAGACTGTGTGAGGAATTACTCCAGGCAGAAGGGAAGGTAGGATGAATCCTTCGAGAGGAACAGCAGCCCTGTCAGCAGCAAGCAGAAGATCAACAGAAAGCCTTGTTCAGAGGCAAAAAGAATGGGGATCTCTTTGTTTGAAGGTGGCAGAAGAGCAAAAAGCTCCGAGGACCTTTGGCATCCTGCTGAGATCAGTGCAGTGTTTGTGTCCCAGTGCACCTGGTTCCTATTTTCCAGCACAGTGGCTGGGGAGCAGGATGGATGTGAGGCTGGAGCTCTCCAGAGCTGCTCTGTCTCTGAGGGATCTGTCACTGAGCAGGGAGAGGTGGGCACACGACCTATTGACTGCACAGATCGATTCCTTTTGTTATCCTGGCCCAGGAAACCCTGCCAAATTTTAGCGCCGGTGAAATCATCTGAAATTCCCTTTTAACTTGAGGATGAGGTTTCTGGCTCTTTAAAGCAGCCTGCTCTGATATCAAGCAATGCAAAGACACTGCTGAAAGAACACTGCAGTGAAAGGCCAAGAAAAGTTCTGTTTGCCAGAAAGTGGAGTTGAAAGGCTTGCCTTGGGAACTGTAATCAAACAGCCAGATTAAAGCAGTGCTGGATCTCCTGAAGTCCACAGGAATCCTCAGGAAGGCCCCAAGAAGACAATGAGTCAGAGGCTGCTCTCCCTCTGTTTGAAAAGCTCCTTTATTTCTCCCTCAATTTCATTCCTATCAGACCAAAGATGAAAGACCTGGTGACTGTCACATGCCTGGCACCTCCTGAATCACGGGGTGCATGGAGGGCAGAGGAAGGAGCTGCACTACACAGGAGGAGAATAAAGCTGGGGGGCTGCAGGGGGACTGCTGATGGGACAGCCAGGGTGGAGAACCACAGCCCCACAGCCAGAAAATGATGGCACTCACCCTGTGTGAGCACAGATCCTGCTGATGGGACAGCCAGGGTGGAGAACCACAGCCCCACATCATCCTGGATGCATTCTGTGGTGCTTTGAAGTGATGCAAAGAGGAGAAGGCAGCATTACCTGAACGAGGAACACATCTATAGCTATATAAACACAAATGTATAGACATCAAAATATTTACAGCTGTACGCCTTCGTAAATCACTGCGCTGCCTTCAGTCTGCAAAACATTGCTGGTGATTTCAACACCTAATTACTTGGTATTTTCCCCCCTCATTCTCTCAGTTCTTTATTCACTATGAAAATGACAGTTGTAACTCCTATAAAATGTTGATTCAATTTGAGACACTTGGTAAATTTACCATCACCCCTTCCAAAGCAAAATTAAGGAACGCCCTACCAACCTGTTCCTGCTTTATAAATAAATTGTACTTCCTGACACAGAAATTAAATGTGTTGCTTGGGTACGGTGGTGAACTGCAGCCAGACTTACATTTTATGGAAATCTATGACAAACAGGCTAATAAGGATTCTTTATTTTTCATTTACCAAGTTCCATCTTTCTGTATGAGCAATATACCATGTAGGAGATGACTTTGAGCTTTTCTCTGCAGATAAATCTCAGATACTCTCCCTTATTTAACTACTGACTGTTCAAAAAGCCCATTCTTAAAGCTGAACCCTAAACAATCTTTCTCTTTCATTTTTTACAGCACAGATTTTTACTTTTTTGAGTCATCAAACTGACAACTACTGTCCCATTTTGGTTGAAATGGTAAAAAGGTGTTTCAGTGCTTGCTGCTGCCCAGTCATGATAATTGTGGGTGTAAATGCATGCCCTTGTTTCAGAATTGGGAGTTGGAGGCTGCATCCTGCCTATCATATTTAATTATCACCATAAGCTCTCTTCCTCCTCCTGCCTATTCCAATGATGGATCATAGCTCATACTACATTAGCAATTTTTTTTTATGTGGGCACCATTTCCTTATTATGGTTTGCATTGTGCTTAGCACAGTAGGACTCTGTCCCTATGTGGCATCATAAAACAGTAAGCATAAAATAATAGTAGTAATTACCAGTAGAAAATAATTAGATGAAAAAGACTGTGACCTCCCAGTGACAAATCACATAAAACCCCAGTACATAAAGCATTCAGGATTCTTAAAAGCATCAGCACTAGCAGAAGTCATGCTGGCAATAAAGACAAGGCAAGAGGCCATGGATGGAAATGTTGTAATGCCCTCTGGGAGCATTTCCATCCACTGCAGACACATCTGTGCTCCTCTGTAACAGGGAAAGACAAGCTCACCTGGAAGCTGGTGAGTCACCCACAGAAGGAGCATCTCTGTCTGCACCAAGCACACACTGGAGAATGGGGCTCTGCCTGCATCACCCCTTTGGAGACCAACACCAAGGGACTGCAGCACTCCCCTCTGAAAAACAGGGCAGGGACTGCCTGCAGGAGCTTCCCAAGAAAGCTGCTTTTGGCCACTGAACTGCAAAGTTTTGCTCTGAACCTCTGTTAGCCAACAACTCAGTATTATGGACAGGCTGCTCAGCAATCCAGGAAGCAGCGTGCACCTTGCAGAGCACTTCATGCTCCATTCAGACATTCAGAAACAGGAGCTTTTCAGAGTCAATGACAGCCACAGCAGCCACCCCGAGTCCTGCCCAGCATCACTGCTCCTGTCACTCAGCACAGCTCCCCTGATTACAACCACAGTTAAACACTGGACTTGAGCTGAGGATCCATCTCATGGTTTCTTTTGTTCAGGGGTCTCTATGTACTTATTTCTCATTTTTCAGCCAGGCAACATGAAAACACTAATAGAAAAGAAGCATCCCCACGAAGGCGATAATGAGATGGTAAATCTAGAGATCCTCCCGGAGTTCCTGTAAGCAACAAAAAAGGAGCTGTGTGAAGAAGAGGTTTCCCTCGGAAACACAGAGAGTCATCTTTTAAATACTGCATTTATTCAATAAAAGTACCTTAGTGAGGCTGCACAGGCTACATGCTTGCAAGGGAGCCTCTCCAACCCTCTGGGTAATGAGTCCAGAGTCGGTTCCAGCAGGAGCTCCAGAATCTCACTGCATCTGTTCCACAGACACAAGGTGCAGGAGGTTTGACTGCAGCACTCCCATCCCTGGGGCACAGGGCACACGTGGCTGTGCCACTGCAGAACAGCTTCCTCCATCTCCACTGACCCGGCCCTTTATCAGCACTTTCTCTTTTCCCTGTGATACCTAGGAATGACCTATTTATTCGACGTGCAGCTCAGTGTCTTAATAACTTTGGCATTAGTGACGGAATTTGCATCCTCACTAATGCTTGGACTGTGGAATTATAAAAAAATCCATAAAAAATATTAATGATTCTGTCACTAAATGGCACATGTTTAATGGCACCTGCTATATTAAACCAAGTGTGCTGTGAGCAAAAAGGATGTTTATTGAAAAGAATGTTTAGTTTGCAAAGCCTGGGTGCTGTCCAGCCTGACTGGCTGTGTGCATTAAGCAAATCCTTGTCCAGAGATTACAACACAATTTCCTCTCATTACTGTAAAGTGAGTGACATTTTGAACTTTTGTGGGAAGACATGTTTCAAGAAACCAGAGAAGCTGGTGTCTGGAAGGTAACCACAGGGTCATTCCTGCCACTGTGCTGGGTGAGAACTCAATAGCAGCTATAAAACCGACCTATGAGAGCATCCATGGAAATGATTCCTGTCCAGGACTTACAGCACAGGCTGGAAAATGCACTTTATAACTTTGTACAGAGACTGTTAACCAGCTATGCTCTCCCATGTCCAAACTCTATCCCCCTGGACACTGAGAGGGTGGCAATGAGCCTCTCCCCAAAGGCACAGAAAACACATCCCTTTACCCACACCCCTTCCCTTCTGGCAGTGGGAAAGAGATGGTTTAGCCCAAGTGTGTGGGCTCTGCTCTGGGAAGCAGCAGCTGGCTCACTCAGCTCCACTGCCTCAGAGGCATAATTCTCTTCTTCAGCTGCAAAGAGGAAAAAGCTTTCTCTCCTTCCTCCCTTCTCTGAAAAACCTCACACACAGAGTGCTATGAGGGGAGGACTGCTGGTACTCCACTGCTTCCCCAGAGCCCCGAGCTGCTGTAACTCAGCTGAGCACCATCTACTGAAACAATCGTTTGTTTATATTAAATCTTACTTCAAACATGGTAATGGTATCATTTTATATTTATACAGAGCTATTCATCCCAGAGGATCCCAAAATGTTCCAGCTACTTATGGGCAGCAGCTGTTTAATAGAGGATGGTATGACTGCACAGCAGTGCAGGGCAGGAGCAGGCAAGAGCTCCACATCCAACAGAAACTGCAGGGGGAATTCAGGCAGGTGAAACTGAATTACCCAAATTGCAATTTAGCCAAGACGCCTGGGGCTAACATCTCTCTGCTCACAAAATGTTGCCCTTAACAATTCGGAGGGCATTCATCTGTTGACAAATAGAGAGAAATGTCTTTGGGTATTCATGCAGCTTGCTCAACTCAAAAGCAAATTGAAAATTATAATAAAGCCTGTTCCACATTCTTCATTCATTAAAGCTGTGTTTGTGCCACGTTATTTCTGGGCACATTAGCATCTGCTGGGAAGAGCTCATTAAATGACCATTAGCCTGGTCTTCTTTCCTTCCAAGACAGTGCAGGAGATGAAAGTCTGTCTTTCCTCCATGGCACCACACATGGAAATGGCAACAGGACAGGATTTCAGTTTGGCAAGACACATAACAGAGAAAGTTTTCTGTTGGAAGCAGCTGTGAAATAGAACGAAGAAAGTGCAGGGGAAAATGCTGCTGAACAGCAAGCCTAGGAAAAATATTGCCACAGTCAATGAGGAACAACTGCAGTCACCCACAAAACAAAGCAGGGACAGCCCTGCCCACTGATCTACAGAGATTTGCCCCAAATTCACAGATCCCTGGTCCATCAACAAGTCAAAAGGTAATTTAGGGTGTTGAAATGATCCTTACAGTAACGGTGCTGAAGAAACATTGCTCGGCCCCAGAGTTTCGTCAGACCCATCTGTAACAAAACCACATCTGCAGCAACCAGAGGTGGCTGCAGAACTGGCACAGCCTGAGCCCCATGGAGGAGGAGAAAAACCTGTAGGAACAGCTAAGTTGAGGAGAGAATGAGAAAGAATCAGATTTGACATGGGAAGCACCAAAACCCAAAGCAATTCTCAAGGTCTCGTGGTTGCCACAGTACAGATCAGCTCTGAGACAAGCTAGAGGTGACACATTTACATTGCTTTGCTTTTCAAAACAAATTACTTCTCACTCCTTCCAGCAGAGCACAAAACATGTGAACTGGAGTTAGCAGACACAAAAGTAATACTGCAGCTGCAGGAATGAAAAGATGGGACTCCAAAAGTAAATAAAAGAAGCTGAGGGCTAAAAATTGTATTTTGGGATTTTTATTTTATGGAAGGCTTTCCTGCTGGAGAGAGGCCATCAGGGCACTGGTTTTATGGCCTGTACAACATTACTGGCTCATGTCTTCTCCCTCTTTTTGATTTACAAGGAATTACAAGGAATAATAAGGAGTAACAGAAATTGTCATAGAGGAGCACAGCTCTACAGTCATCTTCCTTCTTATCACATTTGTGATACTCTTTCTAAACATTCAATTTGGAACAAAGTTCAAAAGAGTCTGCTGGTGGTAGTCATGGAATAATCCAACAACCGTCCTCATGACCACTTAACAAAATCTGCAGATTTACCAGCCCAGGAGATGATGCCTTTCCCTGGATTTATGGCTTTTTGGTGCTTTAGCCTCATTTCTCACAGCCAGTATTAAAGAATCTTAGTGTGTCTGTGCTCCCCTCCAGAAACTTTGAGCCCACTCAGCTGACCTTGCCAGAAAGACAGAGATCTGGAGAACTTTTATCAACAAATTGCAGAAAAAGCTGTGTAAGTACCTGCACCAAGGAGAGCAGCAGTGTGAGCTCAGCTCCTGCCAAATTCCCAGGCATGGGAACGAGTCCCCAGAAGAGCCAGGCATGGGCAGCACTGCTGCCACAGCACAGCCCTGGGGAAGGCAGCTCCAAGGGATGTGGCAGCAGGAATCCAGGCTCCAGCAGCTCACCTGCCTCTACCTGCTCATCTGCCTTGTCCCAGCTGCTCTGGCCAAACAGCTTTTGGAACCTCCCCAAAATACAGTGTGTCAGTGAGTTCCACAGACTAATTAGACACTGCACAAAGGCTTTTCCTTCGGGGTGCCTTGGGTTTCACTGACTATCCCCCCCTTCCCTGCAACCCACAAGGAATTAGATTGTCTACATCGCAGACAGTAATTACTATCACCTTCTCCTCTTAATTGATCTGGCTCCAGTGAGCAATAAGAAATTAAAATAATTAGCAGATATGCCTAGTGCTCCTGAAGTCCCACCTACACTTTGTGGTCTATTTACTTTAGAATCACCCAGGTCCATCTCTTTCCCTGCCTTGCCAAACTTGGAGAAGTTTCCCCAACTCATAAACAAAACCCAGCTGTGGCTGCTTGTTGGGCAAGTGCTCCATCAGCAGTGTGGGTGAAACAGCTCTTCCTGAAGGCTCATTTGGATAGCAAGGGATGCTCTCCTGTCCCCTGGAGAGACAGAGCATTACAGACAGCTCTTCATGCTGTCAACGTTTATACATTTGCTCCACTTTTGCAGAGAAACACATACATCCAGGTTGGGAAGAGAAGCTGAAGTCTTGGAATAAAAATAGCATATTTAAGGGATTAATTTCAGTTTTGTTCCTAGTGATTTCAGCATTGCATTAATTAATGTTCCATCTTGACTGCTGAGCACAGACAGATTTATTTTATTTTAATAGGAGGAGAGAGCTTTGAGCACCATGTGGTTTTTCCCAAGCACTTGCTCCTCCAGTAGCTAAATGTGGAGATACTACTTAAAGTAAATTGTGCCCTCTCTCTGCCCCTAGCAAATAGTCAGTGGTTTTGTTGTTTTTTTTTAATTTTTTTTTTTCTATGCACAAATAATCTGCATCTATTGCCCTCCTTTCAAGAAACAAGAGAAAATCCAGACCCCAGCAAAGTTCAATCTTCCCCTTCCTGCACTCTTTAAATTTAGTCAACAATATTAATCCACATCGAACAATTCTGCAGAGTACAACAACAAGCTGGTTACACAGACAGGGATGCACTCAGAATTTAAATTAGTTCCTGTTATTCTCTTCAAGCCTGCACAGTGCTGAAGAAGCCAGTCTAATGTCTCTTTAACAGAGAAAAAAAATCAATTTAAGATATTTTAACTATTCTGCTTGTACTATTGTCTGTACTCCTGAAGGAGAGAGTTTCTTGATTCGCCCTCCCTCCCCAATTAAAGGCAGTCATCAAAGATACACATTGACCCAGTTGTCTTGACAATGCTTTATGATTAAAAGACTCAAATACCTTCAGCTTATTGTGCATTTAAAAAATATAATGAAAACAAAAAGTAATTTAACATTCTGCAAGTTTGTTGTTTCTTTATTCCTTCTACTTTGAAATTCTTTTATTAATTTTATTTTCATTCCTATTGCAATGATACTAATGAGGGCAGCTCCAATACTCATTGTGCTTGGAGCTGTAGAAACAAAAATAGTGATAGAATATGCTCTTATTTAACCTGAATTCATACTATACATTCTCCCACCCTCAACTCAACATATTGTGTAATGGTTGGACTAATGCCTATCAGGGAAATGATGAACATTTGTGCATATTTAAGTCAAATCAGGTCATAATCTGCTCCTCTTGTACAACACTCACTGAATTAAAACACATTATATTCCCAGTCTCCTTTTCTCCAACACATCAAGGGATTACTCAAAAAAAAGAGACAATATAAGATCTTGGTTACCTTTCAAAGTAGCCTCATCTGTCTGTGTCCTTGTGGACAGCACCAGGTGAAGAAGTTAATGTGGATTCCTCCACCACTGGCTGAAAGCATCCCTTCCACCAAGGTGCTCATTAGAGAACTCTGACCCCTCACCAATAATCTCCATTCCCTGCTCTCCTCTAGCACTCAACACAAGCAGCCTGCTGCCTTGGCAGCCTTGCCATGGATCCACGTGGACACAGGAACAAGGATGGCACTGACAGCCACAAGTGCCCAGGGCCTGCAGGTTCCCTTCCACTGGGGCAGCAACAGAAGAGAAGACAAACACTGAGAGAAATGCTGGACTGTGTTAAATAAAACCAGCTCTAGGGCTGAAGATAAATTCCTTCATTAGAGCCACCCCTTAGACAAAAGTCCAGTTACACTCTGGCCCTACAACACTGTACCCCAAAACAAAAGCCCTAATGTAACCCAGAGTGGACATTTTCACAGTCAAAGCTGACTGCTGTTGGTATGCTGAACTGACTATGACAAAGGAATGCATTTGCTTTTTAAGGCCTAAATATTAAATAGTATTTTCTTTGAAAACTTTGCTTGAGAAAAAAAAAAAAAAACCAAACTTGCTTTCATTTGAGCTAAAAAAATTTTCTTGGTGTTTTCTCCTGGGCTCTTAGAGCTCCTTTATGCATTTTGTTGTAAAGAAGGAAGAATTATGGTAATTTAGTGTTTATTCTTTGAGAACCACTCTTAGCTCTTCTGTATAAATAACTAAATGTTCTTATTAGTCCTAACATGCTGAAAAATACATTCTATTTCAGACTTTTCAGAGTGAAACCTATGGCAAACCAACTTCTGTCTTTTGCCCTTTTTTTTCAACAAGAGTCTGATATTTCCCTCTAGTTTTTTCTCACCTGCTGTTCCAGCAGCAGCATCCCTCCAGGAACTAAGAATGGGGAAGGAGTGTGCTCCTGTCGGGATAGCAATGCTCTCTCTGTGATCAGTGCAGCCCTGGCACTCATTTCTGTCTCTGAGCACACAGGACCTGCTCTGCAGGCTCCACTGGGCTGGGCACACACCTTGGGAACAATCAGCAGTGGCAGGAGCTGATGCCACTATTCCCAGGAACACCGCTAGAGACGTTCCAGGATCAATCCTCAGGAATGGCAAAGCCCTGGGGTGCTCACACCACGCAGCCACACCTGTGCCAGTGGGGCAGCCACGATGAGAACTGCACTAACACGGCCCATTCCTCCTGTTTTAATTGAAATTAAAGGCTCAGGAACTATTGTAATCTCTGGAGAAAACCTCACATCTCCAGATATCTGTGATAGTAAGTCAAACCGCTATTTTCCCCCCAAGTCTGAAATTTCCATGCACTTTAGGCTAAAACACTTTCAAAAGAGCAGAAGGACACAGAGGTTGCTTGTGAAGTCAAGGAAGAGAAAAACGACAGTTCAAATTTTCAATGGATTGAACTGCCCGGTGGAAATATCTCTCACTTCTCACTAACGAGGTAGAAAGCTGAGAAGGAACTGTGCTCCTCACTCAAGTGAAAGAGAACATGAAAATTAAGTACAGCATCTGCTTCAGCATCAGCTCCAGAGACCTCAGCAAAGAGGAGCAGAGATCAAGCCAACCTGAATTTCAGCAGCAGCTCCAAATGTACCTTTCTGCCTTGGGGAAAATCCTCTACTGCCTTTCTTTTTTTTCCCATCCATGAAATGATGATGATAATATTAATTACCCGAGGCAGTTAAGCTGAAGTGTGGATTTTCTTCCCACATATTTATTCCACATTATTATGGCACATTTCTATAGAAATATAATAGCAGAAATGTTTGAGCTTTTCTAATCTTTAGCACACTACAGCTGTATTTGTAAGCACCCAGAGCTCAAATTGGCAAGTATTTGTTCTCTATTCTCATATTGATTTCAATAGGACTTCTGAGCACCGAGTGTTTTCAAGAGCAGTTTACATGCACAGGTCTCAGAGCAGCACATTGTCAGTGAATGGAAATGAATACACGGTAAAAAATAACAGCTGCAAAACACAGGGGGGTGTTCTACGTCAGATGCAAAAATCCTCAAAAGAAGAAAACTGTTCAGAAAAACTTGGGTTTTTTTCTTTTTTATGGAGTATGGAGATTAGCAGACATTAAACACAAATACATATTATACATGTGTCTCTATGAACATATGATTTTCTGTCTTTCTAAAACTGTTCAGAATGGAAAGGAAAACTACACAAATGACTTGTTGATTGCACTGTGAATCTAAGAATTCTCTAATTATCGCTGACATCGCTTCATAATTTCAGAAGCTAAGTTGTTTTAAAAAAGGAAATCAAATCCTGACACTAATAACTGTATCTTTCAAGTTATTTTCCCCCTCTCGGAACAGTAACTGCTTGTGTGTGCTAATAGTTCTTTTTTAAATTTTTTAAGATACTTTTACAAACAAATGCAAATATTGATGATGCAAACTCTTAAGAACAGCAATCATTTTTTTCAGCATAAACCTCTGGAAAAGAAAAGAGAAATCTGGGCTTGGGTAGCACATGGTGGAGCCTCTCTTCATTTTAAGAAACTCCTGGTGCATTTAAGGTGGGAAGTTGGGAGTTGAGGACAGCCAAGCTCCCCACACCTGCTCTGCTGTGTCTCAGCCTGGGCCAGATGAATTTGGGAACTGATGAGGTCTAAGTTGTCTTGCCAGCACACCCATTTATGAAATTCCTCTTGGCTCAACAGTCTGGGCCAGCAGAAGACACATCATCAACCAGAACCCATTCCTCGAGTGGGATGCTGCAGGATGCACAGAGACCTCTCCCATCTTTAGAGAACACAGCTTTGGAGGTCAAGGCACTCTGCAGCATTAGTGGGAATGCAGGGATAATGATAAATGCTCTGTGTTTGGCAAAGGGTTATTTAGAACATGCCAGAATAGCAGTAAGGAAGGGACACCTTTCTCCCTCTGAAACACATTCTTAACCTTTCTTGCAAATCCGTTCTTAATAAGAAACTTGCACAAAGAAAGGTGGTAGCATTCTTCCTTCCCACATTAAGGAGACTAAGCTCTGAATTCTCATTCTGGAGTGAATGTTCCTTCAGAGAAATGACGGCCATACTTTTTTTACAGAGACATCATTTCTGCATAGCACAGAGAAGTGAATTTGGATCGATATTTACAAGATGGTAACACGCTGCTGCCCAATGGAATCAAATGTTCCATTTTTTAAAGAAGGCAGTTCCTCAAGAACATCACTGAGGCTGGATCACAGAAAGGGGAAATGCCATGAACTCCCAGTCTTCAGGCTGATCAAAATGCAACTTGTGCAGAAGAGGTTGGATGAACCTCAAGTGCACAGCTGCTTGTTTTACAGTTTCATTTTTTACATTCTGAAAGTTTATGTGATCTAATTAGCCATTTTATTTCACAAAAAGACATTTTGGCACTATTGGTCTTGGAACAACTCAAATGCAAGGCGTTTCCTTATTGGGGAGGCAGGCAGGCACATGGAAAATAAGCATTATGATTCCGTTTCAGAGACATCAGGATGGGAAAGCAGAGCTGAGCTACGCTTGCACGGAGATGATTTCACCAATATGAACACTTTAGGAGCCATAAATATGTTTAAATCTAACTAAGAAAAAACTGATGATACCTGAGAGTGCCCAGGTGTGCCTGAGTGTGCCAGGGTGTGCCCGGGCGTGTCTGGATGAGCACAAGTGTATCCGAGTATACCTGGGTGTGCCCGAGTGTCTCTGGATGTGCCCGGGTATATCTGGATGTGTCTGAGTGTGCCTGGTTGTGCCAGCGTGTATTTGAGTGTGCCTGGGTGTGCCAAAGTGTGTCTGAGTGTCCCTAAGTCTGGCTGGGTGTTTCTGAGTGTGCCCAAGTGTGTCTGGGTGTGCCCGGGTGTTTCTGGATGTGTCAGAGTGTGCCCAAGTATACCTGTGTGTGTCTGGGTGTGTGTGAGTGTGTCTGGATGTGGCAGGGTGTGTGTGAGTGTGTCTGAGTGAGGATCCCCCAAGCATGATGGCAGTTTAATGAAGAGGCTGTGGAGGCAGAGGCAGGAGAAGCAGCGTGTGCTCAGCCCCGCGCTGTGTGCACTGCTGACCCCCAGCCCGCCGTGCTTATCACAGACATCTCCCTCCCCAAAGCCCTCTGGGGTCCTTGTCACACTTCGCCTGCCCTTTCCTGCAGCAGCTCCTCTGATTTTATCTGGTTCCCCAACAATGTGGATTATGATAGTTCTCATTTCCAAGCACTGCTGAAGGGTTACCCAAGGTGCGGCTTTTGCCAGGGAAAACACAGCAATTACGTTCCTGTGTCTGTAGCTGTTCAGCAGCACCAACACCCCAGGGAAGGCATCCTGGCCACGAATATATCCAAGACATCTGGATAAACGAAAACATCTCATCTCTGGAGCCAAATGTCAACCAGGCACTTTTAAAAAGCTCTGAGATAAAATATCCACCAGTGCTTAAAGAGCTGCTACAGACCTTCTCACTCCTTGACCCAAAGCTGCTCTTAAGCAGGAGCTAAGATGCATCCTGCTCCCACATAACTCTCTTTTGAGAAAAACTTTTTTCACAAAGGACAAAAATATGCCCTTCCTCCTCTGCTTTACTTTGTAACGTGAAGGAAAACCACCCAAATTAAAATGCCTCAATTGAGACATTACCAGGAGATTTCAAAAACAAGACAGAGCCTCTTGTTAACATCTTACTCACTGTTTTCACGCCACCACTTGTGATAAAAGTAAAGTATTAAGGCATAAATTAGTCATAGAACAGCTGCATACTTAATACATACAGTATTTTTAACTCCCAGGGTCTGTGTGCATAATCTGCAGTCCTACATTCGTCATGATGGGATAGAAAGTATCAGGGAAGCACTGACTCTCCCCAGCTGTATTCATCCAAAAGCAAACATCCAGCAACAATCAGTGTGTGTGTATTCTGTGGCTGTGAACCCTCCACCAGGGATATGGGATAACCAGTGCTTGCTTCCATCACTTCTTGCATTAAAAGTGCAATTTGAGTAACCTGAGGCAAATCATGACACTGCAGAATACCTTGAAAATGTCTGAACAATAAGCACTTTGTTTTAAAAGATCTGTGAATGCACACATCTAATCTACTGAAAACCTCAATCTCTTTCTGCTTGTCCTTGCTTTAATCCAACTCACAGGAAATGACATTTAGCCCCAGCTGACAGGGACAGATAATAAGGATAAAATACCTTTGTAGTTCAAATACCCATCTATCACTAATGGAAATATGAATGTCCCTCGATGATGCAAGAAGGTGCATTTGTTTCTCTTATAGTGGTGATGGATTCATTTCTTCTCATTAGAAGAATAAATCTTATTGTGTATCTTATTGCCAGCAGCAACATGATTGGCTCCCAACCTGGATCAGGCCTCCTGTGTCTGACAGTGTGCATGGATTTGATGAAAGACAGCCCTTAAAGAACAACTGGCTGATCATGGGCAAATAGCACTATTTTACAGTCAAAAAATATGGCACAGATAATAAGTGATGGGGCTGCCAGAAAAATAACAACCTACGCACTTGCACACGCAGCTGAGAAAGGGATCAGATCCTCTCCTATCATGTGACTTGCTTTTACAAGATGCTTGTCCAAAGTCACATCAGTGTGCTGGCCTGTAAGTCTCAGCTTTCTCAGAAAACACATCAAATGCATTCACTAAGCACCTTCTATGACCACACATTAAATACACTAGTTAATTTACCTATGAATCATTTATGCATATTGGCACAGAAATGTTGGTGTGTGGTGGTGCACATGCAGTATCCATGAGCTCTGGGCATTTATTCTATGTGGTGATGTGCTGAAATGGTTTCCACACTATTATTAACTCTGCTCTAAAACTTCTCTAGATCAAGGAGGTTCTAATTTTCCTGTTCCATTTCCATACTTTCCAAGCCTAAGAATCAATTTGCATTTCCTTGCTCTCTTTCCTAGTTTGTTTTTTTTTTTCTCCTAGCAAAATTTTCAGAAAGACAATGCAAACAAGCTTTTTTAAGAGATTAAGGATATTTCAAGTATGAAATAAACTAAAATATTTTGAGTGAAGAACAGAAGGGATACTCAGGACAGTGAAACTCTTGCAGGAGTCATGATGTCCTTCAGCTGTGAGAAGGGCAGTGGTGATGGGTTATCTCTTATTGCTTGCATGACTGATTGCTGGAAGAGCTGCAGAATGAAGCCAACTTCCCAGCCCACAGGGCATGAGGCACAGAATTAATTGCATGGGATGGTGTGCCAGAAGTTCAACAGTCCTGGCCCACACCAGTCCCAGCCCAGTGCTTGGTAGGGGGATTTTCAGCACAAAGTCCCACACACACTCCTCAGGCAGCCAGATATATTTCAGCTGAAGGATGCAGCAATGAATACTCAATGCCATAAACATGTTTCCAGTGACACAGCATGGAGATCTGCTCTGTTATAATTTAGGAGAGATGCTTAATCAATTGCCTTGATTTAGTAAGCTTTACTGCTTTCTAAATGAGCAGCAATACATAAAACAGTTTTCAGCCCGGTTTTAGGAGCCTTGATCATTTACCCCATTAAATCAGAAGGAGGAACACAGGCTACTGATGGGAGCATGTGCTGATTCTTATATGCAATTCTCTGACAGCAAAACACACTGCAAAAATGCATTTGCTGTTTCAGCTGACATATAACACAATACTCTGAAAGAAAATATTAGCTTTGCCACTGCTACAGCTACTGATATGTCCCCTCAAATTTATTACATGCAATAGGCTGAGGGATAAAAACATCCCAAAGATACCAGAAGAATTTATAAGTCAATGATCTGCTTATGAGGAATGGAGACTGCTGATGCAAGCTGCAGTCTTACTGATAAAAAAAATGGATTTCCCATAGCATTGCCCATAGCACTGGGAGCTAATTGGCCTGAGTTTGCTCCTGCTGACTGTCCTGTGCTCATCTGGGCTTGCTCTGGAGCACCCAATCAATCAAAAGCCCAAGCTGCAACTGACCCCTAGGCAGCCACAATTAAAACTCAGTTCCTACTTACTTAGTGAATTTAACCTGATCTAAGTAAGGGAAAGAGAGCTTGAAACCACTTGCAGTCCCTGAGATGTTCCATCACTTCAGACAAGCCTTCTCCTTTTTCAGCAGAGTTTTTCACTGCCTGCAGCTTGTAGGAGAGCTCACACACCATTTCTGCAGCTGCTTCCTCTCCCAGATGCAGGGTGGATACATGAGGACGCCCCAGCAGCCCAGGATGCTGGGGATCACTTATATGGCTTTTAAGGAACTCACTGAGTCACTTTAGTAAATGCTCCACCTAAAACTAATTATATGCTTGTGCTCACAGCACTTTTCTGGGCATTTGACAATTTATTTGCATATGTGCTACAGAAAAGCAATCCATAAGAAAAAACCCTGTTGGAATAAGCCATGAGCTGCAATGCATTTAGAGGCAGGTTGAGCACATCCTTGGAAATGCAGGCATTTGGATTGTGAACCTGGATTAAATCTGGCTCAGTGGTTTCTAAATGTACAGTCCATATCCAAGACAGAAACTGCCACTGCCTTTAGACAAAAGCTGTACTGAGAACAGCAGGTCACAGAGAAGTCAACAACAGTTACACTAAACCTCCACAATTAACAAATAAAAACATCTCATAATGGCTTTTGTTTACTAGCTGTGTATTTTCAGAGGCCTCGTTCAAAACACTAAAATCAAGGAATTATTTTCAATGGAAGCTGAATTTCTCAACTTTTCCCACTATACAGTCAGCCAAGTACCCCCAAAATCTCCTCTAATGTATTTTTCAGGCTGTGCAGTTTTATCATTCAGAAAGTAGCACTTCCTTCCTCAAAAGGAATGAGTTAAGGGCAAGGCAAGTCATATTTCAAGCTGCTCACATTTTTGGTCAACTTCAGATCTCTTCCTACATTCCTGTCTGAACCCTCTTCCCCCCATACAGCAAGAAACACACAGCTGGTCAGGTTAGAGCAAAACTGAGCAGTTGAGTGAATGGAAAAGTTCCTCTCTGGCACAGCAGGAATTTGCTTTGGATGAGTATCCATAACAGATTTCTTTGACTTAAATACTGCTCACAGACAGTGTTAGCATTTAGGAAAACAGAAATTGGTATTTCAGAGTCTAAAAAGATGCTAAAGTGCTGGTTACATTGGCCTGTTCTCTAGTTCATAATATGCATTTGTTCAGCCAATAACATGCATTCTCTCAGTGCTGAAATCCCTTCTGCTTTGTAATTGTCTAGGAAAAAAATGGTTTCAGGTTCTTTTTCTAGGAAAAAATGTCACAGGTTTTTCTAGCATCAGGTGTATGTCTTTTAGCTCCACTTCAGAAACACAGAGCGTTTCCAATCACAAACATATAGGAAAAAAGTAATTACTTTAGATACAACAGGACAGGATGACAGCAATTCAATTGTTGCCCAAATCATAAGATTTTCAATTCAATCAAGCATTCATTCTCTGGTTTTGGTGACAGCTACAGTTGGGCAGAAAGTCCAACAAGGTTAATTGTGCAACAACTGCTAAACAAACCCTTATTATAAAGAGAATTCTTTTAGAGTCAAGTTTCTTGGCTCTGCTACTTCCTCTACAGAGTGAACATCTACACAGTGCAAACACTGGAAAAAATGCAAAGGATAAAACACTGAAAGAGACAAATCACTTCAATTTTTCAAAACTGTATTTCAATCATGCCCTGGACTGCAGGGAATAAACATCATTTAGACTCTAATTTCTCTGGCAAATACTTGGGAGAAGAGACCAACCCCGTTGTTTCTTTGCTATGTTGCACTTCAGCAGACATCTGGAAAGTTGAAGTCTCCCCAAGAGAAAAAGGGGTAGGGGTTGTGAGACTTCTCCCAGCTCTTTGTATAATATTTTATCCACCTCTTCATCCTGGTTGGATGATCTATAGCAGACTCCCACAAGGATATCTGCCTTTTTGGCTTCCCTGATTCTCACCCAGAAACTCAAATTTATTATCACCACCATTCAGCTCTGCTCAGCAGCTCATTAAAAAGTGAGAAAAAAAACAGAAAAAATTATGGGGGGAAAGTCCTCCTTAGGATCTGTGTTTTACAGGATTCCATCAGAGCAGTGGTGAAAACATGAGAGCTGAATTCCTGAGGATGAGCCTCCTGCCTTTGGACCAGGACGTGGCACTGCAGTGGCAGCACAGGCACTATTCCACCTCCTGCCCAAGAGAAAAATATCTCCTCATCTCCTGCTGCTCCTCCCTGCTTGGTGCAGCCAGCTCTGGCTTTGTCACTGCCCATCCCTCCAGGACAGAGTCACCACCCTGCTGTCAGGAGAGGCAGGTGAGACAGAGCACCCCGAACAGCTTATGGAAAACACTCCTTTCTTCCAGCCCTGATAATCTCCCCATTGATGGGATTCTGCTTGTTCCACTGTTCTTTGTGCTTAAATCCTTTGGGCTGCCCAGGCACTGACTGATAAATTCTGAAATGGTTTTGAGAGCTTTGGTTAGATGTGCCATTGTGTTACACCACAGCTTTTTATAGGTATAAGGGAAACCCCAACCCCTGAGGGTGCTGCTCTCCTGCTCCCTATCCGTGGCTCCTTGAGTCCATCAGATTTTAAACAGTACTTACCCAGAAAAAAAAAAAAAAAAAAAGGTCATTTTTCTTCCTCCTCCTTCTTCTCCTTGTTTAAAGTTTATTAATACTGTCACATCAAATCTCAATGCAAAGTGATGCGAAATGTCGTACACTAAAAATAATGTGCTGGAAATGGGTCAGTACTGAAATATTTGCACTGTCTACAAACTGGTCTATTATCTCCTCCAGTTTCAAGCTCTTTTAACTCAATTCTCAAGTATACCAACACGACAGGGAGTTAAATTCTGATGAATTTTAAGAGAAATACAGACAGAACTGAGTATTTAGGTCACTCTTAGTGAAGTTATATTGAGGGGAATTTCATCATTTTTGCGTAAAATAATGAAAATGCTTTCTTCTGACTTCCCCCCTCCAGTGCTGACAGCTCCATAAAGCTGACAGGGTGGCCACGAGGTGCTCCTTACAGTGAGAGGCAAGAAAAGCACAAGAGGAAGAGCACCGTGGAATCCTTGATGATGGAAGGGACCTTGGGAGGCCATGTGGCCCAACCCTCCACCCAAATCAGGGGGAAAAAGGGAAGGGGAAAAAAAAAAATATGGCTTGTAAATTTTAACAAACGGAGAAGGCATAGAGGGAAAGTGAAATGGCAAAGATGCCTCAGGAGGCAGAGAGGAGATCTGTCCCAAAGCTTTACCAGGTCACTCATCAGCTGGCAGAAAGGACACAAAGACAAGGAGGGATGTAGCTCTCAGTAACCCCACATGGAGAACACAGACACAACAACACACTGGCTAGGGGGGATTATCAAACCAGCAAATATGGGCTGCAAATTTACACTGTTAATATAACCATGAACTTGTGCCACGTGCTAAGGTGTGGTAGTAGCAAAGTACCTCTGCTATAAGAGACGTGAGCAGTTTACTGAAATACCCACAAAACAGCCAACAATGTCCAAAGAGCTGTCACCTTTTCAGTAAATAATTAACAGGAAGCTGGAGTATTACTCTGGGAAGGAGCTGGCTCGGGCTGTGCTGGGCACTGAACAGTAACACCTCACAGCAAGGACAAATGCCCATTCCAAGTTATTTACTCCTTCACACTGCACATGCACATCCTTCGAGGAATGGCTCCAATCCACCTGGCACCCAGGACCGTAGGAAGCAGTGTCATAACATTTTGGAGTTTAAAGTGCAGGCACAATGTGCCAAACTGAGGTAACAGATGGGGATCCAAACATTGCTAAGTGCTACCTAGCAATGCAGCATATGCAGTGCCTGGAAATCTTGACATCATCTCATGAATCAAAAAGTCATGCACTAATGTTCAAACTGGATACTTCTTCAAATGAAAAAACTGGAGGTGAGCAAGGAGGAATGGTACAAAGGTAGGAAGTAAAACAGTGACAGGAACAAAAAGGATAATCCCCCTGGTCCCAGTGAGTGACAGAAGTGTGGATACTTTGCAGTCCTCATCTTCCCCCCCTTTCAGCTTTTGGCACTTGGATACAGACAACCTGTGAGATGATTTTGTGTTGAGAGTTTTGGAAGGGTAGGCTGGTATCCAAGAATTTAAGATAAAAAGCTAAGCAGACTTGCAGAATATATCCACCCCCTGGAAGCTAAACATGAACTTTACAATTGGAGGGTCATCAGCTGGATTACTCTTCTTAATTGTTAAGTATGTATCAATTCTACATTATCTTTTATTTATATTATTTGGGGGGATTATGATGAAGAGAAAAACTGGTACAGAATCTTGAACACCCAGCTTGAAAATTCTGGCCTTCAGTAAGAAGATGAAAACACTTTTTACTTATTCAACTTTCATTCTAAACTCATGTAATTTAATCAGATATGTTCACAGCTAGAATTGCTGCATGCTGGAAATCCTTCCTGGCAATATAGAAGCTACCACTTTACCACTCCACAGATAATTTTCTCATTACATTATATACTACAGTTAGGAAAAGCTCAGTTATATTTACAAGCATACAGTTCAACCACTGATTGTAAAAATATGCATAATGCATAGCTAGCTTGCCCAAGTAATTAATGTGATTATGCATTCAAAGCAGGTAAGTGCAGTAATTGGGTTGCTGTGCAAGCTGTGCAAGTGCATGCACAATTCTGCACACCTAATGTTTTGGGAGGTTTGCCCACTTGGGGAGGTTCTGAAGTTCTGCTTTGCCATCATAGCCTAGAAAATAAAAATAAGATTATTTCCTGTGCCATAAACTGACCTAAGCACCAATGCTACTTTCCCCAATATAATTAAATGTTAAAAGCCTTTAATTAAAGAATATAAATCAGAGTGAATAATGTCCGACCAGAGCAGGCTTACCATACAGGCTGCATCCACTGCTGAGAGTGCACGAGAACAAGGCCATAAAAATGCCATTCACACCTTTTAATTGGAACATTTGAGCATTCCTTTTATTGCTCTGCCAAACCAGCAATGGTACCACTTCCCTTCTGAAAACATTTTCACTCTCCAAACTTCAATCCAAGTGTTGACGATGACAAATGGTGGCCCCTGCTTCCCTCAAGCCCCATCCAGAACAAAGAAAATTCTTAGCCCTGGAACGCCTGAAGCATACCTGGGCTTGGAATTTAATTCTCTTTCATAATCTATCTCCTTCCATCTCAAATTCTTAGATAGGGATTTTTATTTGTTTATGTATTTATTTTGGAGACAGCAAATATTACTGGTTCCCTTGATAGAGCTGTGTCATTCCATGCTGAGATAACATGGGCAAGAGGCTGCTGTGGATAAAAAGTGGGGGGAAAAGCTGCATTTTTTCCTGCTGAGGGGCAGAATCATCCCTCTCTCGCCTTCTCCTTCCCCCTCTGTGCTCTCTGCTCCCTAGCAGCAAAGTGATGGCTATCTATATATTGCTGGCATAATAATATATTTATGGATTGTGAGCACAGAAAACTACAGCAGGGTAAATGCAATCAGATTTACAGATAAACTCGAGGCCTCTATAAATCTGGACTACAATAGAAATTAGAGTGAGAGAGAGTGGGGAGGAAAAGGTTTTTTGAATCTGAATGCTGAGATTCAGCTTCAGCTGAACAGTATTTAAAAAGCTTTTGTTCCCACTTTCTACAAACAGGCAAGCAGTCAGGGTTTGCAGCTAACATCGAGGAACACAGCAACAGATTTTGAGCTTGTAAATAACTTCCAACTGTGTATTCAATTCGAAATTTCAGTTTATATTGTGCTGGGTTATTGTGTAAGAGTCAAATATAGAAAAGGAAACTTAAACACGGGATAATACAAAACCTCAGTGCTACAAAATTCAGCAGTAATTGTGATGCAGAAAGAAAACAAACCCCAGAAAGATGCATCAAAGACTTTTACAAATAATTTCAAATATGGAACCACTCTAAGGGATTTTGTGGTCAAATCTTTAATAAAGAATTCCTCAAAGAAAAATATTTGAATTATTTACTCAGCCCCGAGGAAGTGAAGAGAGAATAAAGCAGATGAAAACAAGTAATCACAAACGCTTCTTTTAAAGTTGTGATCTAATAGAAAAATGTTGCTAAATAATGGGAATGAATCTCCTCATAGATGTTGAGCATGCAGGAACAAGCGGGCCAGCTCTCCCTGCAGCCCTGCAAGCACAATATGGATTTTACATCTGGTCTCAAGAAGCACCAGGCAGACCTCAGACGGTTTGGCTGTCGGTTCAGACGAGCACCCAGCAGCTCGGGTTCTCATCCAAGGCTTACTCAGCCTACCTGAACCTTTTGGGCCAGCAAAATGGAGCTGGCACTCTCTCAGCACAGACGTGTGCCTAACACTGCTGGCACTGCCTGCTTCCAGTGGGGCTGGAGATATTGCAGGAATAATCCTTCTCTTTCAACATTTCCTATTGTCAGAGTGGCAGGAGGCTGGAAGTGTGGAGATGCACAACATGCAGGATGAAAGAGGAAAGCATTTAAACCACCTGAAGCAGAGTTTGCAGGGAAAGCCTGGTAGCCAGGAGCCACATTCTGCTCTTTGCCATCCTCCCATGGTGTTAAAATCACTTAAATTATTATATATTTTTGAAGTGTTTTTAACCCTGAGGAGATTATCACATAAACAAGTTGCTTTGCAGTGGGATGTCTGAGGTCCAAATGGTGCCTCTCTCCAGGACCCGAGGGGTGCATCCTGCTGTGTTCAAACAACACTGCTGGAAACATCCAGCACAAGAGTGGGGCACAGCCCGATCGAGCTGAGCTGTGGCACCTGGCAGGAAACTGGGCTGGAGCAGCTCCACCAGCAGCACCCTGCCTTTCCCTGCAGCTGGCACAGGAGTCCTGGCTCCCTGAGCATCCTCATCCACAGGGGTGGGGGGTGGCTGTGGGGAGCACCGGGATCCCCACACCATGCTGAGCATGGAGAGGCTCTGCTGCACCCTGGGGACATGTGATGGGCTGGGAAAGCATCACACAGCAGCTGCTGGAGGCACAGGACGAACACATCTGAGATGGGAATTTAAATGGGAAAAATGAAATGCCCGTAACAGGTGGAGGTGGCCTCTGCAGCACAAAGCATCTCGGCAAAGTAACAGCTTTTCGTGTAAGGTGACGTGAACAATGAGAGTTATTGTCCACATAGCTGGACATGGACCTATGTCCACATAGGTATGGACTTTCCTGGTAGTGCATAAATGCTAAATTATATTTTATGATCAGCTAGCTGTTCCTGGGAGGATTAAGGGAACCACCTGGAAAGCTGAAGTAACAGTTAAAACTAAACCCATAAATGAAAAAAAAAAACCAAACCCAGAACATTCAATGATTTGATTGTGGTGAGAGGACCAGAGCTTTTCCCCAGGAGATGGGAGACAAGGTTTTCTGTCTGGCAGAGCAGCAGGCTGGGCACGCTGTGGGCTGGGCAGCCCTGCCCAGCAGCCTGCAGGAGCCTCTGCCAGCCAAGAACTCGCAGCTCTAATCCCAGATCTGTCACCACTCACTGCACAGCCTTGGGCAAGTTACTTGGCCTCCTTGTGTCTCACTTTCACCATCTGCAGGACTGGGCTAACACTGCCGTGGCCACTAGACAGGGGCATTGAGGGGCTTAATCAAGGCTAGCTGGAGTGATTAAATTCCAGCTGCTCAGTCTGTGGCTGTGGACTCTGTGCCCAGTGCCAGGTCCTGGCAGCACGACACACGAGCCAGGCACGCTGTCCTCAGAGCAGGGCAGGCGAGGAAGGAGCTGCCACAGCACAATATATGACAATATACGGGTCAGCATCTTCCAACTGCAGCTGCCAATGTGCTGACCTGGCAGCGGCCTCCTCCCGGCCCTTGGCTGAGGCACACCCGAGAATTCCCATCACTGCCAGCCTGCTGCAGGTGGAACAGAGCCAGGCTGTGCCTCCAGACGGAGCCCCAGTGGGAAAAGAGGGGACTGCTCCTCCCAAGGGAGCTGGAGCCAGGTACAGGGGGATGGAAACACAAAGGCACAGGAGCTGGGCTCCATCTGCCCTGCGGAAACGCTCCCGGCTGGCACCCGAGCACCCCTGGCCACCAGCCCGGGCAGGACTGAGCACAGCCCGGGCAGGACCGAGCACAGCCCGGGCAGGACCGAGCACAGCCCCGGGCAGGACCGAGCACAGCCCCGGGCAGGACCGAGCACAGCCCCGGGCAGGACCGAGCACAGCCCGGGCAGGACCGAGCACAGCCCAGGCAGGACTGGCCATAGCCCCGGGCAGGACCGAGCACAGCCCCGGGCAGGACTGAGCACAGCCCGGGCAGGACTGAGCACAGCCCCAGCCCAGGCAGGACTGGCCATAGCCCCGGGCAGGACTGAGCACAGCCCCGGGCAGGACCGAGCACAGCCCCGGGCAGGACTGAGCACAGCCCGGGCAGGACCGAGCACAGCCCCGGGCAGGACCGAGCACAGCCCGGGCAGGACCGAGCACAGCCCCGGGCAGGACCGAGCACAGCCCCGGGCAGGACTGAGCACAGCCCGGGCAGGACCGAGCACAGCCCCGGGCAGGACCGAGCACAGCCCCGGGCAGGACTGAGCACAGCCCCAGCCCCGGCAGGATTGAGCACAGCCCCGGGCAGGACTGGGCACAGCCCCGGGCAGGACCGAGCACAGCCCCGGGCAGGACTGAGCACAGCCCCAGCTCAGGCAGGACTGAGCACAGCCCCGGGCAGGACTGAGCACAGGCTCAGGCCGGGCAGGACCGAGCACAGGCTCAGCCCAGGCTGTCTGAGTCCCACCCAAAAGCTGAATCATGCACCAGGGCCACCAGAAGTGGAAAACAGAGGGGTCCTGCATGAAAACCCTTCCCTGCTCCAGTTTAGCTCTTGCTTATCCCATCACATACCCCCTTTCATGTTGAGCTCAGTGCCTGAACCCCCTCAGACACCTCTCCCCTTGAGCTCACTGCCTCTCTCCTCATCATTTTGTTCTCTCAGATGCACCTCCCTCCTCCATGCATTCCCTCACCAAACAGCCAGAAAAACACAGTCCATCCTTCAACTCTTCTCCCATTTCAAAGAGGTTTTCACGCCCTTTTCAATATTTACAGGACTATCCAGGATAAGAGGATCCATATATATATAAAAATAGGTATTAAGTACATCTTGGAATAAACGTCAAGGTACAAGTGATTGCACAAGTTGCAAGGAGACTCTTAACAGCAAAGAGAAACTATTTCACCTGCAATCAGTAATCATTGCATCACCAGGACACAGTAAAATGATATGGTTATACATCAACCCCATAAATCCACGAAGCCACTTAATTTCCAAGATCCATGACTTGAATTAGATGACAGCAAAGTAAATTTTATGTACATAAAGGAATTTGTTCTTAAACTTTCTTTCCTGGCAGAGGGAAGGTGAGGGAAACCAGCCCCACAGAACCATGTCAGTGTTGGCTGGTACCAGTGTCACAGTGCATTAGGGGTGTCAACAGACTGTCACCAACCCTTGCCACAGGATATCAAACACTCTTTTACTGACTCTAAACCCCAGCAGGAGCCAGCCAGAGCAAACATCAAGAGAGGATTGTGGTATTTGGCTCCGAGTTTTCACAAACAACTTTATTTCTCCCTGTGTCCTGTGACCTAGGTAATAAAATAACATTTACAACTCAATTAAGGCATCTCCAATACGGATCTGTGATTTAACATGCAGACACTTGTGGTACTGCAGATTTAATATGGTAATGACTGAACAGATGTTTAGGAAATTGTGTACACTGGCAGATGCTGACTGACAAAGGATCCCTGTTTCAGGTGTTTGGCTTCCATGGGCTTACACATGACTGCCAGAAAGTCTGTTCCCTGCTCCAAAAGAGCGACTACACAAGCCCCTGTGCTTTGCATCCATGGCAAATTGAAGTAAAATCAAAATCTCTCCTCCATATACACTCGAAGTGACTCAGCTTCCTCTCCCTGTGCTGCACAGGTGTGACTACCACCACTCCTTGCACTCTAAAGAAGTAACTCCAGACGTGCAGAATAACTCACATCAGAGCTGTCTCCAAGTCAGGCAAGAGAACACACAAACTGTTTTTAAAGCACCACATCCTGTAACTGCACTTTCTTACCGAGTGATGCATGCCACTGGATTATAGGAGACTGTTCCCATTAGGAAACATAATTCAATACAACAAAAGGTGGCAAAATTGAGCCTGGATTGATCAAAAAGATTTAACTTCAAATTGACAATATTGCTGAGCAGCGAGGCAGGGAGCACAGGCATAATTTGGTTTCCTGCAGCACCACTCCAAATGATGGCTATCAGTATTCCAATCAGTGGCTGATGGTTTTATTTCCCCCATGAGTTTCTCCAGGTCATCCCTGACAGTTAGAAAAGTGCTTACTCGCTTGGGCTGCACTGAGCAGATGGTTCCTGATCAGAGATTAGTGCTGCAGCCGGGGGTCAGCCCAAAATCCTCATCTGGGGGCTGCCTACTGCAGTCACCCCGGGGACAGCAGTTTGCTGACCACTACAGACAGGTGACACGCTCAGCAATGCTGCTGGACATGCCCAGGTCCCTCTGCATTACAGCCAGTGCTCACCTGATATATAATTTATATCCCTTCGACTTCACTGCCTGGTGCTACAATATCACTTTTGCCTTCGGGTCACTTGAATAGACTTCTGCAGGAAATGGAGGGCACACAGAGGCAGTGAGAGAGAATTATTAAAACCCAGATCATCCTACCTCTGCCCAATCCCCATCAACTCACATTTTTCAAACCTCAGATCAGCATGACAACAGCCACCTCTTTTCATAGGTTTAATTTTACTCCCCTCTCCCCCCCAAAAAAGGAAAATAAAAGAGTGGAAAGGTTAAAAACATCCAAAAGCTGGTGGGGGGTAGCACACAAGCTGGTATTTCAGGGCCAGGCTTCTGGGACTACTGCTATGCATAACATCTATTTTCTTCCTCCTGATGCAGGTCAAAGGTAAGTTTTGGCATTGAACTTGATTTTCATGGAATTCATACACATTTACACCAGAAACAAGCCCCAGCTTTACTTGTGGACTCTCTAAATGGTGCTTATTTTTATTAAAACATAAGGACCAAGTCTTACCAAGCACTGTGCTTGTATTGTTTTTGACCTGGTGTTTTCCCAGTTTCAGTAGGGTTTTGCTGCCACAGGAGGAAGACAAGGACAATGTTATGCAGTAAGATCCTAGGGCAAAGTCACTTTTCTGTGGGAAAGGTGATGAAGGAACAAAGCTGAGCTTTACTCTGGTACTAGAGGAGTTTTAAACACCATTTCTGATACTACTGCAGTACAGCAAGAACTATTCTAAGGACAAGAGCCAAGCATAGAGTACATACCAGACAAACCAACCACAGGGAGCCATGCCCTCCAAACCTGTGTCTGCACAGAGCAGAGGAGAAGAGAGAGGGGAAAAAAGATAGATGGAAGTAAGTTGCTGAAGGTAACCTGGAAAGTCACTGAGAGTGAGAACCACAGTCTCCTGACCCCTGTTTTAGTGTCTTTAAAACCATCTGCACCATAACAGCAAGCGACTGTCAGCAGTCACCTTGTACCAGGGAGTTGAAAAATAAAGGAAAATATATCAACCATTTTACACTTCAGAAGAAGACAATCTTATTTTCCCCCATTACAGCATCCTATAAAGAATGTTGCTTAGATACAGTACTACACACACAAAAATAGGTTCCTAACTGTTCTCAAATTACACAACAATATTAGTTTGGGAACACTTTTAAGTCTTGCTTACTTTATTCCACTTTAATCTATTTTCTCACATGTGCTTTGCATTTAATTATGCACTTCTGTGACAGAATTAAGTCAGATCTTAACCCTACAAACACTTACATGCACGGTTAAGTTAACATACACACAGCCTCACTATGAATTTATGGATGTCGAATTGGAATGTCCATGGTTTCATTGTTTACCATTTAAAGTGATGTTTGCCTGATTCATTCCTATTATTCTTTTATTTCATTGATTTGTTTTGACATTCATGCATTTATTTCCAAGCCAATACATCATTTGAATGTAAGAGAAGACTCTTCAGGAATTTAATGCAATGGACTTCTAGAGGAGGAAAATCGGGAAGTTGTATCAGAGAAGGACATTAAAAAATAAATAAAGACCCAGAAGTTACATCTAAGCTGCCTTGAGATCTTTTTTATGGTCACAGCTGGAAATCCGTTTGGAATTGCCATGATGGCAACACAGCTCCTTTCTTTGCAGTGCAGTTTCTGTGTGGATAATGAATCTCTGAGGTTTGGGTTCTGAACCCCACCCTCTTATCACCTAAGTATGGATACCCTTCAGCATCTCTATTAGATAAAAATATTCATGTATGTTCCCAAAACCAGGGGAAAAGAGGATTTTACATATCATAGAGAAACTGCATTTCAATATTATCATCTGATCTGTTACCACAGCAGTGGTTGGTTTGAATTCTGAGTCCATGATAACACTTGCTGCCTCCAAGTCCTGAACCAGCCAAGCAGCATCTCCTGATAAAAACCTTCCCTGATGCTTGCTGCAAAATCCTTGTCCACTGCAAACAAATACCTCTAACTACATTTAGGATTTCAAATGTTTTCAAGTATTGAACACTGTGGCTTCAAGCAATTGCACAGCACAATCTACAGCAAATGGTCAGCAGGATTTCTTTGGAGAAATACCAATGAACTTTAATAGACAACAGGCTGCACTAGCAGGAGCAGCACACATGTGGTTTGATGACTTGAGAACAAGCTCAATTCCCAAGTGCACTCTCAATTTAGGCTTTGTACAAATGTCTTGTTCCCTGCAATCTTGGCAATACTGGAAACCTTCCACGTTTACTCAAGGCTCTCACCTTCTTTCATCAGTTATTAAATAACCCTCATCCTCCTCACCACATGGGCATTGCCTCCTGCACACCAGCTCTGCTCCCACCCACTCACTGCTGCTACAGGTGACCCAGACCAGCTGTCACATTATGTGGCAATAGCTAATGTCATCTTTTGGCCCAACAATTATCCAGAAACTTGCCCTACTTCAGCGACAACAACAAATAAACCAAACCCCAGCTCCAGCCAGGGGATTGCTGTGCAATAAAGCTGCCATATTTCCGTGCAGGTTTGCCCCAAAATAAGCATGTACAGAAGCACCTCAGAGGAAGCAACAGCCCTACTATGCATGTTCAAATGAGCTGTTTAACACACAAGCTCCCAAGGAAGAGTTTTCCTGTAATAAACTGACTGGAGAAGGCTGGATGGATTTTGGATGGCAGGTTTGCTCACTGCTACTGCACAGGGAACTCCCCCCCAAGTGCCAGACAGGGAAAATTTGAAAGTGATTAGGAAATAAAAAAAAAAAGCAACAAAAGGAGACATCAAAAACCTTCTTGGACAAACACACTGAGGCACTAGAAGAAGGTGTGTGCGCTCAAAGGGTGAGCAATCAAAGCCCTGTCGCTGTGTGCTAATTGAAGCAGGGCTGGGCTGCTTGCTCAGAGTCAGTGGGACATGAAAGGAATTATTTCTCTTTGCTTCATCTGATGGTCCTAAGCAGTGACTTTGGTTTGTGGGAGAAGACCCAAACAGTGCCTTCCTACCAGCACCACTAACTACAGACTGGGTGGAGCAGAGCCATGCTCCAAATTCTGATTTCTGTGACATCCTGTGCTGCCTGTCTTTGCTGTGGTTACTCTGCACTGACACCCAACTGGAGCAGCACTGATGGTTCAGTTCATCCTGAACAAGAGCCCCCAAACCTGCAAGACACAAAGGTTCCCTTTCCCAGAACCTTCACCTCTAGCTGGCTGCAGAAGTGAAAAATGAGTTGTTATACGTTTCTCTTTCCCACTCTGAAGGTGAGTTTTTCAAGCCAAACCACATCATTATTTGTGTGTTGGGGGAAAGTTTTTAGTGCAGTTAATAAAAATGTAGGTTCTAAAGCATAAGTTACAGCAACTAGAAAAAAGTCTGTGTCCATGCACTACCATACACCAGCCAAAGATCCCACGACATTCTACTTGCCACAATTACTACTTTGAGTATCTATCATTTACACCTCGAGCTGTGTGCTAGTAACCTTTTAAAACAGGATTTGCTTTTGTTCCCTAATCACCAAAAGAGATTTCAAAGCAATCAAATTCTACTGATGCAAACTCTTGAGCATACAGAGTATTTTGCTCGAGTATTTACAAATGTTTTTCTTATTCATGAGCCACCTTGTAAGCAAGAACTTGTTTGAACAAGTATTCCTGGAAAATGAAAAATAAGTTACAAATATGATTGTTCATTAATGCCACATGCAATATTCAAAGGGTTCTTTCTTTCAAAGGTGTTTTGAGAATGAATTCATTCTTTTGTGTGGTGCTACAAAGGTGTAAAATGCTAAGTGTTAGGTATTATTATACTACCAGTGTCTAAGCTTGTGGCCCCTCTTCAAAACACTCATTCTTGTACATCTGAGAGGAGAAAGCAAAGGCAGCTAGAGTGAAGATAGTTAAAAATCTGCCTAGTGTATTTTGTCACCCAAATATTGCTTTTAATGTATAATCAATCTTTATGGTCTGTTGCTGCAGGGAAGGTGTAATAGAATCAAGTTTTCATAAAACTGCAAGTTGCATGAATCTTTCAGAAACAAGATCATAACATTCTTCATTCCAAATCAATATCGATTATTCCTTAAGTTACATATAAATTGCTTTTAGTCGCAGACATTTCATGTCATACAAATGCAGTTAATAATGGGAAATATCCCTTTCACCACACTAACAATGCCATCCTGTTTGCTGGGTTCATCTAGTGAGAAAGATTATTCCCTTCCTTTCCCCATATGCTATTTTAAATATACTTTAGCCAACCTGTGCATCCTATTTTACTCATGTTACAGCTGATCTGTGCAGAACTTGCCAAGCATGAAGTATTTTGTGACACACAAGCTGCAGGTCTTGACCAAAAGGCCATTCTGAAGGCACATTACCCAAATTCTCTAGGCAAGAAGCAGAATTCATATTATTCACACCAAGGAATGAGTCACAAATCACGCAGGAAACAAGTCAGAGGAGGTGGCCCAACACTGGAAGTGCTGCATGGGTGGATTTCTACCAACAGGGGTAAAAACATCCAAGTGAAATCCCTGCTCTGTTCCATCTTCCTGCTGCTTCCTCTCTATTTGCAAAATACACTTAAAATAGAAATAAAATTGAATTTAAAAAGCCACAACAGCAGAATTTACATTCTCAACAAACTGTGGATAAGAAACAGGGGAAAGAGCTGGAAAAGTAAGAAGCCACTTGGATAAAAATCAGGGATTCAGCACATTCCTCCATGGCTGGCTGCTCAGCCCAAATGGAGCCATTCACTGCATCTCTGCTGCTCTTCTGCCACTGCAGTTTTATGTGGGGCCAGCACAAGAGCCTGACCATCATTTTTCAGGGTTTATTTCCACGCAAGGAAATACAAAATTCTCTGCACCGTAAAACGTTCTGCATTATCCTTCATGCCTTTAAACCACAAAATACTCCTTACATTTTATCTCAGTGTTTAATGCTTTTTAAGTTTACATTTGAGCTCTGATGATTAACTTTAAGAAACAAAGTAAACTGTGTGTGCATTTTTAGCCCCTAAGGACACTTATTCCTTCAGAATGTAACTGCAAAGATATTTTTACATTGTAGGAAACCAACTATAATCTACATTACAGCTCATTTTCCAACACTGGATTGCATCATAAATATATTTTAAGCTGCTGTGTTAAAATTATAGTGGAAAATTAAAACAAGCATAACCCATATTATTTAAGACGAATTTTACAGCCAAGTAAGAACCAAAAGGAAATAAAAACACAGTATTTGCATCCAAGAAAATTTAGTAGAAATAACATAAAAAAACTGTTACAGCTAAACCCTACTTAGCAAAAAAAAAAAAAAAGTAGATGAAAACATTTGCCATCTGTTGAGAGCATGGAACTGGTTCCCCCATTAGGAGCTGCAATCTCAAAGCCAGGGATTAATATCCATAGCAGGGTCACCTCCCGAGGGCCAGACACAAAGTGGATGGAAACAACCAAATCTGGGAGGTTGTTCTGGTTTGCTGTTTGGTTTTTTATCCATTAAATATGGAACATTAATTCACTGAAGCCCAAATTAATTGTTGCAGCTGACAATCCTAACAGGCATCGTGGTGAACTATAACAGCTGAGAAATATTTCTTCTAAAACTGATGTATACTTGGTCAACATTATATTCTCCTTTTCACATATCCACAGATACACTCAACAGATCCATAAAAACCTGATACTAATTACTGCTGCAATTAGAGACCCTGCTCAGGGTTAACAGTGCATGAGCACATCACACAATGTGATTTTCGTGCTTTGTGCCACATTTGAGCACAGGAGAACAGAGAACATTGTCATGATGAGGAATGCATAATCAAAATATATTGGCCCTGTCTTATATGCTGATGTTGGTAACAAAGACCAGAACAGTAATGAGGACGTGGAGTCTCAAGACATGGATTTTAAGAACTATGAGAACTATCTCTGTACAGGAGCTAGATTTTTGACTTGGTAAATCTGCTTGCTGCTGCAGCAAAACAGAAAAGCCATGGCTACTAGTTCCAGTCTTTTGGCAGAAAGATGGATTTCTGTCCTGACATCAAACTCACTATTTGTTACTTAATAACACATTATCTGGCTGAATATTTTTGCATTTTTCATCTCTGTATCCTTAAAAGTTAAATAAAAATTTGACTTTTTTCAGTTCACTACCTCCAAAATATCTTTGAAAAACTACCAGAACTGGCAATGTCAGGTGTAAAAGTAATCAGAAATTGGAATTTTACAACAGTGTGAAGTATTACAAAAGATCATCATCAATACAAAGTATTCATAACGGCAATTTCTTGTTTCCATCAACAGTCTGTCTTAACAATTCAGATAAACCATGGAAAGCAGTGTCCTGGTGGGCTCACTGCCTTTCAAAAGTCCATTACCACAAGCAGGAACTTTCCCTTTCCTAAAGGACAATGTTAAACCCAACTCCAGCAGATCCTCAACCAACAGGGGTTACAATCACTGTAAAAATAAAGAAGAAGTAAAAAGCTCAAGTGGCAGGACTAGAGCCCCAACTTCCTGCCAGAGATGCAAACGACCCAAGCAGAGGCACTAAAGTAGGCACCAAGGCATTAATAATTAATTCAGAATTCACTGTAACAATACTAATTATGGTGTTTCATGTGGCATTATTGAGAACATAATATGCACTTCTACAGGAAATTAATTGTAATTCACCAATTAATGTGTTAAAAAATGTGTTTTTACCAGTCCTGCTGAAGTTTAAAAGCTAGATTTAAACCTCCACCTTGGTGACATGTTTTCAGAAAGAAGAGAGAGTTCAGAAGGATTTGACAGCAATTTTATCTCCACAAGATGCAGGGCTGAGTTTCTCAGCTAAGTAGCCTACAGGGAGAGGGACAGGAGTTTTGCTGGGTATTTCAGAGACTGTGTGTGATTCTTCTGTAAGGCTTATCTCTCATCTCCTAGCTAGGCCGAGGGATCTAAGAAATCCCTCTCATTCAAATCAAATATCAGTGCAGCTCCTATTGTTGCTGCCCTTACTGGAGATGCAATCCCCTTGATAAAGAAGGATGCACAGTGCTTCTTTAAGCACTTATCAATACTGCCCCTGCAGCAGAGAGCAGGCTTGCCCAGCCTGCCCATCTGAGCAACACACACAGGCTGGGAAGCCTGAATGTATGAAAACTAAAATATTTCTGCAAGGCTGTGGGTGGTTTTTAGCTATACTTTCAGTCCACAAAGTCAAATTCAGAGCTTATCTGAGCAGAGAGTCTCATATCCCTGACACAGGGATGTGCAGGAGCAGCGAATATCCTGCAGCAGGGCAGGAGATCTGATCAGCATTTCCATACTCATTTACAACCCTCAGCAGTGCTGATGTTCACCGGGGTGTTTTGAGGCTCTGATTCTCTGATTTCCCCTCTGGACAGCCTCTTCAGGACACCCCAGCTCTGCACAGTCCCATGAGGATGAGGCAGACAAAGCTGTGTTTTCAACAAAACTGCCCAGGAATGAAAAAGGTGCAGGCAAACAGGTTCATTATTCAATCATTCAGGAGAGCATTAATACAAAATCATTTGTGCCCGGGGGCCTTTGCAGATGCCAGGTCAAAGGAAAAGCCTGCAAGAAGGGGAGTGGTGATGTCCCCCCAGTGTCCTCTCCCTCTGGCAGAAGGGGTGAAGGATTCAAGGACACACATGGAAGAGAGCCCAACCTGTGCCATGGTACAGCAGAAGCACCTAATTCACACACATCATCCTTTGAAAAAAGCTAGGTAGGAGACCTTAATAAATTTGTGGCTTTATTAAGCCAGACCATTCCTTCTAAATCCCATCCCAAATTCTCTTTTCAACTGCGTGTATGTCTGGATCAAAGAAAAGATGGATTTCAGTGTATTTTAAAAACTGCTGAGCTTGGAAGCTGTTCTTAAAAATTACTAATTGTATCTAGCTAAAAAAACCGAATCACTTTTCTTGAAGTCTGGAAACGAGTCTCCTTCCCACCCCTAGAAATAGGAGGGAGGAGGAAACATCCCCATCTCCCAACTTCAACCAGAGCAAAGCCTGCATGGCAAACAGAGGCTGATTTGGTGAATTATTCTTCACCTGAACAGGCAGATTGGCCAGGATAAAATTCCAGCACTGCTGACCTCTGCCTGGCTCCTGCTCCCTCCCTGCAGCAGCTGCTCCAGCACCAAGAGATGTTTGGTCCCCATGGCCAGGGCAGCTCCAACTGCTTCATCTCCATCTCATGGAAAGCCTTATGGAGATGAGAAAGCTGCTTCCTAAAATAGCCTGTAGGTAAAATAATCTGCCCTCAAGCCAGCCAAACTCAACGTTCATTTTTATTACCAGATTTTTTCAACACTCTCTGCTAACAAAAAAGTTGCCTCATCACATTTTTTCGAAGAACTTTCCTTTTCAGTTCCATCTTTCAGACAGGCACACTAATCATATTCAAGGCTAGACCTGCAAGCAGGATGTAAATCACTTTACCAGCTCAGCTGCCATGTATTTAATAACTTATTCACAGGTGCAGGAGGAAAAAAAGGGTGAGATTATATGGGGGGTAGACAAAGAGGAAATATAATTTCCAGGCGTTATACAGGACTTCCCATAATTTTTTACAGTATTATGGAGGAGGGAAGCCCCTTCATCATATTGCAGGGGCTAAACCTGGAGGCAGAGTTAAAATCATGTTGGTGTTTGATGCCCCTTGGGCACGGGAGGGAATTGCTGCTTGTAAGCAACAGTGAGTGGAGGGAGAGACAGACTGCTGAGGAAAAATAAAAGGAAAATAAAATAATTTAAAAAAAGGTTTTGTCAGACAGAGCTGTACAATTGTCTGCAAATGCCAAGGAGGGCAAAACTCTCCGAAGACAAGTCAAGACCCTGATCCAGCTGTCAGCTGTTCTGGTAGGCAGAAAATGAAGGCTGACATGTGAGAGGGATCCTCAGGGTACCTGCAGCCCTTCCTTCCCACCCTGCACCCAGAGCACAGGCAACGTGTTATGCAGATTTCCCTATTAGCATGATTGACCTAATATTGGATGACTCTGTACCCAAGTGCTTATGTGAAATAATAAGCCTGGCTACCGAGCAATTATTAAATACAAGGAATTGTTAAATCCTTGCATTGTACATATTCTAAAGGAAATTAATCATTTTGAACTCTGGAGAATACAGTTTTATAAGAAGAGAAGAAATAGCAAATAACACAATAGGGTATTTAAATGCTAATACAGTCAAACAGTTTAAAGCATAGCATACATTTTAATACTGGTTTACTGAATACTAATTATGCTCTCCTAAGTAGCAGTAAGTAGCATTTATTATGATTTGTTGAAAGTATTGATCCAGATGGTGACAAGTGCAATTTACCCTTCTCACAAATATCCTTAAAAACACATATTATCAGATTACAAAGTCTTCTTAAAACATGTTTTTCTAGGAATATCCTACTCCAACTATCAGTGGCAGCTTGATACATTTTAGCCCCGAATTATGTCAGCCCGACTGAGTGAAATAAAAAGATGTTTGTTATACATGAGCCCAAATTTGCCGTCCTTTACTCAAGGCTGACAACTTTGCATGTTTTTTTCATCTGGTCACACAGTAACCTGCACAGGATGGAGTCTTGAGCAGCCATTCCCTGTGTTCTGGCAGCACAACTAACACTGTAAAACAAACAGAGCAAGCCTGGGGATGCTCTGAAGTGGGGCTGAGCTCATGCCATGGGTGGTCAGGCAGGAAGGGCTGAGCCTGAGCTGGGACCAGCTCAGGGCACCTAAATCCCCTGAGCAAGGACTGCAGAGGCACTTCCACAGCCCAAACAAATAAAATACTAAAGCCCCTTCACACCCATGCCCATGCCTGTGGGCCTTCCACTGATTTTAATTAAAAGAAACTCTGCTAAACTATGGCAAAGGAGCAAATTCAACCACACTGTTACTAACTCAAACTCGGCTGGGATAGAAACCAGCACAGGATTTGTCCCCCAGCCTGTACAATAAAGCTCTTCTAAACACAGAGCAACAACTGTCACATACAGCAGCTAATTCTTAAATGCATATTTTAATAGTAATCTTCAGTTTGATTAACATACAATACCTGGTGCATTAAATGCAAATTAAATATGCACTTAGTAAATTCAATTTAAAGCTTTTCTGTTTTCTTTTATCTGTTACATCAAAGATAGCAAAAAAGTAGTGGCTTTATTTTTTTCATGTGCTTCAGAAATATAATGTGGATAGAGCTGACTTAACGGGAACATGAATGCAAAAGTAGATTCAACTCTATTAACTTTTACAATTTTGCTGCCAAAATTGTTTCTCTTGATATTTTAATTTCAACTTTGCTGATCGTGGAAAGAAGCAAGGTCAGGACCTCTGCTGCTGTTCCTCAGCCTGCACAGGACCACTTAGCATAATTCAAGCAGTTGTAAAAAATTAATACTGCATGCTATGATAAGTGGGCTTGTGTTTGTGACTCTAATGGAGCAGGATTAGGGTTAAAGAAAATCTCATTTCTGTAGTTCAACTGAAATAAACATTACAAAAGGCCAATTTACACTTCCAAGATTAAGATGTTTAAGAAATTATTTCAGTCTAGCATTGTTCTGCCATATAGCTGTAAGTAGGCCATTCACTACAATACCCCAGCCATCTTTCTCAGCAGCAACAAATCACAAATGTTTTACAATTTATTTTTATCACTAGAATTAAAGAGAATAGTGCTGTGTTTACACTGTCACAAGGGTAATGTATCATGGCTGAGAAAGTAACAAAAGAATCCCAAACTGATGAAATTAGCATCATCTTCCCTAGCAAAACTCACTGCTAGAAACTTTACAACCCAAAACATCCACTTTTATATCTGTCAACTCGATATTAAAAACCCACAAACCCAACAGATTCTAAACAGTCCTCTCGTAATTTGCTGCTTCTGACGAGCAGGTGAAAACATTCACACACCCAAACCCTTCTCATACCCCCCCGACAGGCTTTCAGTTTGAAACCATAACTTTTCCAGGTGTAAAGGTATTTGGGTACACACAATTAACAAGTTCTTTTGTGCAAACAAAACGGCCAAATCCCCTTCCTACATTCCCACTCCCTCTTTTTGGGAGAGAAGTTAGTCGTGGCAGGTGATGCACAGAGACAAAATGGTTTTTCAAGAGATTGGCAAAAAGCTTTAAACTGAATATCCTGTTTGATTACGACTTCATGCAACTGCAAGTCAGTGTGATAATGCCAGAGCCATTCAATCCCAGTGCTGCTGGAACACTGCCAAAGCAATTAAGGTTGCTGACTTGGCCATGAAGCCGAGAATATATACAACAATTTTACACCCCATCATACTGTGGTAACGGGTACTTGCACCCACAGAGGAGGGAGAGACAACTGTAAAGTGTGGTCTAAGCCAATGCACAGAACAAGAGAAAACAGCTCTCAAATGGGAGATAAAACCCCTGCCACCAGTGCAGCCCCAAAACTGGGAAAAGGTTTGTGTCTTGAGAGGCTCAGGACAGAATTCTCCTTCCGTGTATTCACATGGGATGCCCCCAGAAGGAGCAAGCACTGAGATACAACCCAGCCTTACAAATCTGCAAACGCAGATGTGGCAATCAATGTGTAACTCAGGTTACACATCTGCCAGCCCAGCTCCACCTGTCTCAGATTCCTGTTTAAGCTTCATGTTCTCCTCCCAGCTCTGACTCCCAGTGAGGCTGTGCAGGATTCACCAGCCCAGCAGATGGAGAGGCAGCAAGCAGGGGTAGGGAGGGCACAGCTCCAAGAACACCTCCAAGAACAACCTGGTCCTGGAGTGAGCACAGAGGAGAAATGAGCAGATGGTGGGGCAGCCTAAGTGCAGGAGCACAGCCCCAGACACACAATTATTGTACAGTTATTGTACATTGTATATGTATATGTACATGTAATATTGTATATGCCTGCTCTGGGATCCATGACCAGCCAGTCCAGCCCCATGAAGGGACAGCACAGGGCCAATGTGAAGGGGTGGATTTTCAAATGGAAGAGTGCAGAGTTTACAGCAGCACAGCTCTGCACCAGCCAGCAGCCTTTATGTGCTGCTTAATATAATTATCAATATATGGAGGGGAAAAAAAAAAAAGGGAAGTAAATGAGGAGTTGCCATAGCAACTGTTACCTCCAAGGAATATGAAAGATATGGGACCACTCTCACCGAGGGTATGTTTTATTTATTGTTTCTTATTTTGAATGTTCAGCAAAGTTCTGCTGCTGGACACTGCTGTGCAGGCTGGTGACCTTCACTGGGCAGCACCTGCATCTTGTTGGTGGGTTCTGCCTCGAGAGAGGCCCCTCATTTCCAGGGCTGACAGGCAGGACCAAAGGCAAACTCTCCCATCAGCAAGGCAACATCTGCTCCTAATTCAAGTGCCTGCTGATGGTCAGCACCTCCTCTGCTAAATTACAACATGCTCCCAATTTATAAACCAGCTAAATAACCACTGCAGGGAGAACGACAGAGAAATTCACTCCAGTCTTGGCAATGATAAGTCTGTAAGGACTCATGGGTTTTCCTATTTGTTTGTGTTTCTTTTAACCAGGCGCTGGTTTTGCCCTGAATCACAATTTCACTGATGTTCATGCAAAGGATTTTGAAGCACCTAAACCACGCTGGCATTAACAGGACAAAAGCACGTGTCAAAACATTGAGCTGCACAGAAATGGTGCCAAAAACATGATTAAGTGAAGTTTAAGCTTTGAGGAATTCCTGCCTTTACACCATCAAATTTAGGCACGTGTCTATGTAACATTGCCACTGCTGGAGAGCTGAAAAATTGGGATTTGGAACAAGAAGGGAGAACATCACTATTTCAGGATCCTGCTCAGTGTCCACAACACAAAGGCACAGCAGAAAGAAAAGAACACATGGCTCACATATAACTTCATTAATGTAATACAATATCGGAGGTCATCTTCAAAGAACACAGAATTATGCAGATACTCTGTTTTTATGATGAAACAAGAGAAGGAAGTAAAGGGTAAAATGCAAGATTTAATAGTAGTAGGAATAGTAGAAGCAGCATCAACGAAATAAAATAAAATAACCTAACCTAAAATTCTATGTAGATGCCGCTACACAACAGGATTGTGTTCATAAATTCAGAAAATTATTTAAATTCTCATTTTTGTTGAAGCTAAGCTTTGTCCCTGTGACATCAGCAGACTGTCCATCTCCACATCTGACTATTTTATTTCCTGTTCAGCTTATGCATTTCCCTTTCTTTACCAGCTGCAGTGTTATTTAGAGATGCATTGTTAATTCTGCCAACAGAGACAATAGGACCTTCATCCCCACTACCTACTATTTCCTTGAATAACAATCTAAATAATATTTGTAATCCACAGATAATCCATTAATATTACATTAGTGGAATGCCAATGTACTTGCATGTAACATGAAATATAAACTTCTAAAAAATATCAATATTATCAGCTGGAAGTAAAAACAGGATGAAAATGCTGAAACACAAATTAAACAAAAATTTTAAAACAACAACAATAAAAGCAGCATTCATTCTCCTGTGCATCTCATTAAATGAAGCAGACTGGATTTAAGTCAATCAAAGTCTGTGCTAGCTTTAAAAGGTAAAAGAAGTGCAAAAATTCAAGCTTACTCTTGGAAGCAGATACAGAATTCAAATCATCCTTCTAAAAAATTCTCATTTTACAAGTGTCACGTATTGAGCAGCCACAGCTGAACAGCAGCTGACAGTGGCAGTGCAACATTCACTTGGTTGGGTTACGCCACATGAAAGAAAGAAACTCACCCTTCATTTTTCCACCTTGAAAAATGGAAAATTCTTTTTTCCCTGCCCTACAAGGATGGGGCAGGGATGGAGAGGAAGGACACGGCAATTCTATGTGTGTGAAAGGGCGCCAGCAGCAGCTCTGCCACCACCTCAGCTCTTCTGCAAGGCAGAGGGAGAGGCAGCACAAGCGAGAGGAGGAGCAGTGCAGGACACAGCACTCCCTGCCCTGCAGGCACAAGGTGCCCAGCGAGGAGCAGGCACAGCCTTCCAAACCACAGCAGCTGTGCCAGCAGGAGCTGCAGCCTTAAAAAAGACACATATCCCTGTTTTCTCTTCTCCTAGTATTTCCTGTCCTAACTTTCTAGCTTGCTTTGCTGCCAAGGCTGAAATAACACCGCTCTGTGCATCACATCACTTTAGGGAGAGCTGTGAACTCCTGCGCTCGCCCGCCAGACGGGAGCTGTGAGCACAGTGCCAGGGCAGGCACAGAAGAGGGCTGAAAAATGGGAAATTTGCCCTTTAAACACGCCTGAACTCCTCTCAGTATCCAGGGCAGAGTGGAACAGCTCAAGGGAGAGGTGCACAACCCACTGAGATGTGTCCAAATATAACACACCCAGACCCCAGAGAGTATTTGATTATTTTATCTGAGCAGAGCCACCAGCACCCTCTGCTCCTCCCTGATCCTCAGGGATGTGGAAATCAGGATGATCTCCTAGGACATGAGAGAGCTGAGCTCCAGAATTACACAAAGACAAGGGAAGGCAAGTCAGCAACTTTCAGATTTTGAACTCTGTGCTTGTAGGTGACACAGGGGACAGAGAGATCCTTCAAGCACAGCATCCTTCCTTCTGCTCCTCCCGTGTAGCATCTCACCACCTCTCCCACAAGTGTCTGAAATGACTGTCCTGCATGAGCTCTGATGGAAGGGCTTGTATGACACAACTTTTCTTTGTTTCACCCTGACAATTTTTTGGGGGTAAATTTTGTTGGTTTTGGCCTCTCTCCCCACCCCATCTTACATGAGGAAAAACAGAGATGGGGAAAAATCTTCAAAAAGCATGTCAATCCAAACAGAGAACCTGCTTTGTTTGCCAACTTGGAAAATCAATAATTCACGTTATTAATGCAGCCAAACTTGTAGGCAGAAAGGCATTGTCAGCTGAATTTGCTGATGGGACACCACAAATGCTGCATTGTCCCACAAAGCCTTCAGCAAAGGTACTGACCCCAACTCCATCAGGGATCACTTCCAGCAGTGCCCAACTCTGACACCTCCAGGGATGGGCAGGAGAAACTCTGCCCAGACAGACTCACAGCTCTGTGTGACACAACAGCCACAAAACCACTCAGGGAGGGAACGAGGGCACCTCACCTTTATTTCAGGGTCCAAGGGACTGCAAGGCAAGGCAACACCAGCAGAAGCAGAGAGACTTCCCTGTGCTCACACAGCCATGAGGCTTTTTTGATGTCACACACTCAGTGACTGATGATGGCAAAAGTGGGTGTGGGGAGAAGTTGTCAGGATTTGATGGTTTAAGTGAAAGACACTTCAAGGGAGAAGAAAATGTTCAAATTATAAAAGGGCCCATTTCAGTCATGCACTTTAAAATGGCAATAATCCATTTGATGCCAAAAAGAAGAAAAGAAGAAAAGAATCAAAGAACAATAAGAAAGATGCTCTGGCTTATAATTGTACTATCTTCTCTACAAAGTCTGTAGCTCTTTTTCTTCCTGCTCTATCCTGAATCTTCCACAGCTGCAAAGCCCTCAAGCTACAGACAGGTTTCAGTCCAGTAATACTGTCTGTGGCTTATTACAGCTGAAGATCCATGATGAAGGGCTGAAATATCCTCAAGTTTGCACACTTGAACAACACTAGAGATAAGAACAAACTTTAAAATCCTGGATAATCCTCACTTTACTAATAAGCAATTTTATCTAAATCCTCCTTTAAAAAAAATCATGCTTCCCTGAGTGATGCTGGGGGAAGGAAGTTACTACGTCCAATTTCCAGCTCTATTCAACCAGCATTAACCTGAGCTCCTGCCAAGCCATGGGGGCTCTTTGCTCCTCCTCATCTCAGCTGCCAGGAGTTTCATCCTCATCCTTTCTCCTGACAATGTGAGGTTTAGCTCTCTCCAGGATGCCTCCCTATGGTGGCCAGGTATCCCACTCCCACTGGCTTGTCCCAGTGCAGGCTCCCATCTGCTGGATCACAAAATACTTATTTCTCTCAGCACCCTTGAAAGGCAAAGAAGCACAGTTATGCTTTTATGGCTCTGAAGCTGCAACAAAGGAAGCTGAGGAGAGAGATTTGAAAAGATACTTATATTTTGAAGACCTCAGCTTTGACCAAACAAGTTCCTTTTTTGAGTGGCCAGAGCAGACCCCACAACACTCAGTGAAGCCCCAAATCTCCCTTTTTCCCATTCACAAAGAGGATGCATTCTCACATGGAATTTTCAGGCTAACACACTTGCACCTGGTGAAAACGGATCAGGATTCTTGGAGGAAGCACAGCTTCATCCAAATTATGACAGTGAATTAATCAGCATGTTCCAAACTTTCACTGAATGCAAAACACTCACCAAAGGACCCTCCAGCAAGTAATGTCTTACAGCAGGACAACACACACAAAAGAAAAGCACTTTTTTCTTTATCTCCATCCAATAAAGACTTTTGAGAGGCTTACTCCATGGATAAGATCCCCAGGAAACTGCAACAACATCCACACACAACCTGTCCAAGCCCACAGTCAAACTCTGAGTCAAAGGGATGCACCTCTAACAGGAGGAGCTAGAGTGGGTCTTGGAGCCTAAGTGCAGAGCACTAATTCAAAGAACACAGCACACAAGTTACTAATGCAGAGCTGAGCCCAGGAAGCAGCTGATGAGCTGTGTGTGACTGCTCCACGTTTGTCCAGGCAGGTTCAGTGACAGGGCAGCACAGGCACACTCACACTCTGACTCATTAAATCCTGACAGCAGCACGGGGACACAGCTTATAAAAAGAGGGGGGACAGGGGCAGCACACAGCTCGTCCTTTACAGGAGGCAAAGGGGGGCATTTGCAGGGTGAGGCAGGAGAGCTGAGCAGTGACTGAGCTGAGCTGTGGAGGTATGGGCTGACCTGCAGAGCTTCCAGTGTGCCACAGCACAGCTCTTCAAATGGGAGCTGGAGCACAGCTACAGCCTGAAAGTGTTTTCATTGTGGAAACTCTGCCTGGCTTCAGTTTTAATTCTGTGCCCTTTTTAGAGGATTAACTGTGCAGCACAGGACTGTATTCCAGCTGGCTCTGCTCTGGCAGGGCTGATCCAGCAGCAGTGCAGGACTTTGGATCACATCAGGATGTGCTGATGTTGTGGCACGTTGTGTCCTCACATGGCTCCTGGAGCTGTGTCCCTAATTAATGCAGCCACATCAAAAAAAGTGCACTCATAGGTGTGCAAATGTGGCTGGAGGGTTTGCTGGGTGAAAAACAGCACCACAGCATCTCACATGTGAAAACCTCTGCCTGCCTCTCTCTGCCCCAACCCAGTAAGCTGCAATTGTAATACCGGGGATGAAAGACAATAATTAGTTCTGAAAATAAATTGAGTACAGTTAAACAATCTCCTTGCTGCAATCTTCAATTAAAAAAAATGAAAGGAAATGAATGAATAATTCCTTTCCTCCTCGGGGAATAGGGAAACCAGATCTTCAGAAATAGGGAGTATAAACAACAAGGCAAGATCTATTCCCAAACAAATTCATCTACAAGGCAAATACATTAGAACTTTTTTTTTCCATTAAAACATATTTGTTTCTCAGCTTATGAACCAAACAGAGCAAATTGCACATATATTTGAAATTCTACATTAAAAGTGTGTGCAAACATTTCCAATAATCAAGATGACTGTGAAATGTTTGTGCCAAGTGTTTCAATAGCTCTTCTTCATTTGAAGATGGTTCATATCCATCACATGGTATTGGTTCCAGGCCCAGTGTTTCAGCCTGAAGTACTCAAACATCATGAGTCAGTTCCCCTCAAAATCATTTCAGTGACTTAAAATGAGACACAACATACATAATTCTTAGGTTCATTTGAAACAGCCTTTTATCTTACAGGAATCCACATCACTCATTTTCAAGCTGGTTTTTTCTAACACTAAAAAGCTACAGAATTTACCACAAAAATTAATACATTAAATGTGAAAATGGCCATGTTCTCACATCTATGTTATTCCAAGAACTGGAGGGTTAAAACACCATATATGATGAGGGAATCCTGAAGGTCAGTTTGCTGCTCCTTGATTGTGAAGGTGATTTGAAACCTTCCAGACTCCCACTCAACTGATTTGGTTGCAGAGAGTAGAACCCAGCAGGCAATGGACCAGTGTCACCCCATGATGACACTGGCACTGCATGGAACCCTAATTTATTGAGCTGTCAGGTAAATGATGATCCCAGAAAGGGGAGCAGATCCCTGCAATGTGGCATGTCAGGGTGCAAACACACCTAGGCAAGCTCCTGTTCCTGCTCAGTCTGGGTTATGTCTTTGCATCGACTTCTTTTTCACATTCTAAGTCGTTACTTTTGTTCATGGCATTTTCTCAGCAGCCATCACCATCACATCTCGTGTCCAGCCTTGCCAGGCTGTGCCAGCTCCACACTGCCAGAGACAGCCACGCTGCCCAAACACGTCAAACAGCAGAACTGTGACACTTCAGCCTGCAAGAAGCTTTCACAAGCTTAAAACCTCACAAGCTGAAAGCCCCACACTCACAACACAACACAACACCACACCAATCTTCCAAACAAAATGAAAAATAAAGTGCCAAGAGCTCATCATGCATAGGAAGTAAGTGAATGCAGAGTTCCACAGGGATTTTATTTAGTTTTGAAGTCAAACGCTCTCTGTCTCCTTGATAGGCAGAACCCATGCACTCTCTCCTTCCAAGTATCAGCACAAACAACATGAAAAGCTGCCCAGATATTTTTCTTTAATCTCAGCCTTAAGACAGCCTATTGTCAGTTCAGTTTGTTTAAAGCCAGAGAAGCTCAGGATCAAAATATTCCTGCAAAAAAAAAAAATTCTACAGCCTGTTGGACAGCAGTATTATTAAAAAAAAAAAAAAGAAAGGAAAAAAATCTCACCCTTGCACTCACCAGTGTTTGTAGGGGGAGCACTGCATAGAATTGTCACAATAAGTTAATATGACAGTATAAAAGCCAATACTCACCCTGGGATTACACAATAAATAGACTCCATTAAACTACTCTGTAAACTCTCCTGTGAGAAATTTCTCTTTGATCCAGAACTTAATAGGAATTATTTAATCATAATGAGATGGTAATAAAACAGCATCACCTGAATAAGCTATTTTATTACCTGTTTCATAATTAGCTCTTCTTCATTATAATTCTTTCAGATGCTGGAAACTGTGCTAAGGCACACAGATAATACAGAGGTGACTGATGGCAGCCAAAGGGGCTCCATGAAGGGAAAATTGTGACAAATCTGGGGACTTTCTACGAGGGGGTTACTCCATGGTGGGTGAGGGAAGAGTGGTGGACATCATTACCTGGGCTTGGGGACAGCATCTGCCACTGTCCTGCACAACATGCCTGTCCCTGAACGGGGCAGAGACGGCTTTGGGGATTTTTGCTGGGTTACTTTTCCTTACCATGGTTACACAAGACCCTGCATTGGCACAGAGGAAGTGACAGCAAAATGCAAGGGAAAAAAAAAGATTTCTCCTGAATTTGTGTTCACAACAGAATCCATGGTTTAACCCAACCCTATTGATGATGCTAACACACTTTTTTTTTCAATGAATACAAAAATTTGGTTGCAACTTCTGTGAGAAAGAGTCAATCCTCTGCCTTCTCCAACCTTGGGGCAAATGTCAAATTTCTGCACCAAAGCAGGGTTACACAAATTCAAATTAATAACTGCAAATTAAAGACACAAGCTTGGAAAAAGGGGACATTTTTTCAGCAAAGCACATTGCTGAGTATGACTGGACAACTGTTACTGAAGCTTTCCAAAAACCACCTGGCACACACCACACAAAATACTCACATGAATGATTCATTTGAATTTGCCAAAGTTACTAATGGACAGGATCAAGAATCCTTAAAATAGCCTTGAACCCTTAAGAAGCCCTAAAAATAAGAGCACATGCACACACCAAACTATTTAAAAAATAATGTGAATTTATATGATTCTTCATTTCTGAAGAGGTTTTTCGACCACACAGACTTATAACCAGATGTCCTCACAGAATATCCCCCAATTTTTAGCAACCATACACCTTGGACAGCTGCACATCTCTCAAACAAGACTGCACAATCAGTATTTCATCTTTTAGTTTTCCATTAGTCTAAAACTTTATTTAAAGATATGAAATCTTGCCACTACAATGAATTTTTTCTCCCTGTCCACACCTCCCTCATGTGTATTTTCACATATATACCATAAAAGTTAAGAGTATTAGAATAATTTTGTAACACTTTGGTATTGAAAAGTTCCTTTAGTGTAATATGAAATCCATCACAGTATTTTTTTTTTTCTTAGAGCTCATTCTGAGACTTCAAAAAAGCATTAACAGATAACTTGACAAGCCTTTAAATGCTGTTGAGCTCCTAACACAGAATTCATGCCAGAATCCAAAGCCCTGGCTGTATACATGGGAAGTGTTAGGCAAGTTTCACTCCAGTAAGAATGTAATTGGATTAAAACACATCATTTGATAATTTTGCAGTTAGTCACTGAAATAAGCATGTAAGTAATTTCAATTTTGCAGAAAAGTAGTCCTCTTAGTGGAGTTGTAAAATTTGGTAGGGAATTATTTTTAGGAAATTTTGAAAGACAGCGTTATTTAAAATCATATTAAAGATTTAACTTAAAAAAAAAAAAAGTTGTACGAAATTCTGTCAATATCTCAATTTGTGAATTAACCAGCTCTTGATATTCAACTCTACTAGAGTGATTATGGGCTACAGCCAAACAGGGGCATGTGTGATAAATATCTCTTTTTATGCCTCCATAAAATGCTCTTCTATCATGAATAAAAAAAGTAGATAAACAATCTGTGATGACAAATTAGCATTTAAAATTTCTAGGCTATCTAACCTCCTCTGCACGTACTCTGAACAAACACTAATAAAGTGTTCAGCTCTACAATGAAGTTGTTTGGGTAGCTAAACAGTAATGGAGCAGATGCTTAATATCAGCCTTTAAGCCTCAAAATGTACAAATACAATTAATTGCCAGCCCAATTTTGGAGGCTGAGTTGTTAGGGAAAAAAAAGTGTCTCTGAAATTCTGACTGTAGGCAGAATTTTTTCTTTTGGAGTGGGGAGAGTAGTGTGTTATTTTAGCATAATTAAAACCTTTTTACTCTTAAGTTTCACTTTCACCGGTGCTCTTCCCACCCCATCCACTGGTTCTGAATTCATCTCACTGAGATTCTTTTTGTTACATGGAGAAAGTCAGAATCTGAGCAACAGGGATTGTCTTTTTTAAAAGGACAATTGCACCATTCAGCTCTTCACAATGTAAGCAATTTGAGGTTATCAGTCTGTTTGCATGTGTTTTCACTGCGCTCAGCACAATGAAACCCTGACCTTAATTACTGGCTATCATCATAAAACTACCACGGTTACTACCACGAGCACTGAGTCAGAAGCTTTGTTTTATACATGATTACTAGCTGGTGAACCTTCCCTGATCAAACCGAGTGGAGCAGTGCTGAAAATAAAATAACCATTTAAAATAAAATCAGTTTTCATAGTCTAAAGTGCTGCTGGAAATAGGACAATATAAGCTATTCATTCCCAGCACCGCTGCTGCGAGTACAATCTATGGTTTATAATTAACAGATATACAATACTTTTCCCCTGCTACTCCTTTTTTAAGCTCTCCTACATTTATGACTGTGCTAATTCCCAGTGGAAGTGCCTACACTGCAATGCTGCTGAAACTCCCCTTGTAGCACGGCACTGATCCAGCAGCAAGTGCTGGCTGGATGGGGGCAAAGCTGCCCATTCCTGGTGTTTATTTCCCCCATGGCACAGGGCAGCCGCTCCTGGGGGATGTGTGCAGACCCCAGTGCCAGCAGGGAGAGGGGCTGGGGCTCCAGCTCTGCCCCATCTCCCTCCCCATGACCCAGACTGGGGTAAAAAGGTCACATCAGCACCAAACCCAAGGCAGATCAGTGGACTCTGATGCATTTGGATCCATCCCAGTTTTCCACCCGCTGCAGGGGTGATGCCACCCAAGCTCCTGGCAGGAGAAGGAGGGATGGAGAGGGATTATTTTATTCACATCCCTTTAGGCTGCATATTCTGGAAACACAATCAACTTGGTACTACTCAGCATTTGGCCCACAAGAAAAAAAAAAAAAACATCAGCAGGTTTTAGGGAGGTCTCTTCCAATCCCTGCCTAGTCACACCTCCCAGCAGAGGGGAAGAAAAGAAAACCCAGCAAAGGGTTGAATTACACTGCCACATCCATCACTCTGAACTCCATCAATTCCTTTATTTCTTCTGTACAATGAAGAGCAAAGTACACACCTTAATTTTGCTGACACTAACCTTGCTCAGTAAATAAGCATTCTGTATCAATATTTACTTCTCTCTGCACAATAAACCACTGCTGGAATTCAAATCCTCCTCGCTCTCTTTCAGAAGTCTGGGCTGCCCTGAAAGAAATCAATCAGCTGTAGCAGTCACTGCTGAAGGGTTCATAATAACTCAGCTGAGGCACTGGACAAACCTGAAGATTATCATCCAAAAGCCAGTTCCCTCTAAATGACATTTCTTCTTAAATTTAACACCAGCTACCTGGGACAGGCAGCAGCCCCGTGCAGTGCATTTAAAGGCTCAAGGAAACACCTGGCACAACAAACAGGCTTAAAATCTCCATCCCAACCACGTGCAGCTCTGATGGGCTATGGGGGATGGCAGAGCATCCTTCCAGCTGGTGGAAGCCCTGGCAGGCCGGGGGTTACCTGTTTGCTACCTGGAGGGACAGGAGCTGCCCACAGCAGCAGCAGTCACCCCGAGAGCCACCAAAGCCGCTCCAGGCAGCAGCAGGGACAAGGGTGGAAAGCACAGAAAGCTCCTGGCTTTCAATCATATCAGTGTTTTGGGTTTTTGTTTGTTTGATTTTTGCTTCCCCCCTTAAACACGATTTCCAAGGGAAGCTTTGCCCCTGCCAGAAGGAGAAAGGAGAGCGATTCAATTAATAAAAACAGATTACCTTTTACCAAGTTAAATAAAAGCCAATAAAAATGAAATACCAATGCACATGGCAGATTTATGCTAACCACTTCATTGCATGGCAGACACACCTGGGTATGATATTAAAAAAGATCAAATTAAACTTTTGTGACTGCAACAGCAGGTGACAGAGCAGCACTTTCCCTTACAACATCTTGTGACTATAAAGTATATCCTTGCCTTCTGCCTGAACTCACTTTTCAACCTTCCTGGGAGAAGTAAATACTATTTCCTGCACTTCTGCACAACCTTGCACACACCTGTGGGGAAGGGGAAGAGGGCTGGTACCAAAACCAGTTCCCAAACCCAGGAACTGCTTTTCAGGAGTGTTGCTGACCAGATTTCAGAGCTACAGCTTCTACATTACGTTAAAACTTTGGGTTTGCAAAGTGCCACGCTGCTGCAGCTGTGCTCTAATAATGTGTCTGCAATGAAAACACAGAGCCACGTAAGGGGCCTTGTGTTTAGACACTAGGAACAGTTTGACCTCTTTCAGAGCCAGCACCATGTCAGAATTCTTTTATTAGCAGAAGTCACAAAGATGCAGAAAACAGTAAGATCCCATATTATGCAAACGCTAACTGGGGACAAACTGCTTAATGTCTAACAACAACAGCAGGCACTATAAATGTGGCAGCTTGGGGTGAAGGGTGTTTAGCTTATTATCCTGAAAAGTCATTATTACTTCAGCCTTATTTACACACAACATACACAGCTGAATGCATCACATTCTTGTTCGTGCTATGCAGGGAACAGCTCTCTCCATTCCCTAGAAATGACATTTTTCACTCTGTACCATGACACAAACACAGAGTTCAAGGCTAAACCAACCAAAGGCTGCAGGTCTGTGACTCAGGGAGTGCAGAGAACCAACATTCCCGAGAAGGGGAGCTGCTGGATTTTTAGCATCCCACCATGGAAGGTGCTGTGGCAGCAGCTCCTGCAGTGAGTGCCTGCCCAGTGACTTCCCCAGGTGTTCCCTACAGGAGTGGGGCCTGAGCACCGAGGGAAGAACCACATCCCACCCCTGCCTCGATTTTGTGAAATGTCTAAATTCAATTAGTTATGCTTTCTCTCTTCTTCCACAGCCTATGCAGTTGATTTCACACTGTGACAAATGCAGCCTGGCTTTGAATTTCAGCAGTGAAAGTTGAATGCCCGAATGCGTGCAGAAAGGAAAAAGCAAAGTGATGCAATCGTGGCCAAGGTGAATTAATTTAAATTTTAAATCAACACTTGTAAAGCAGTCTTTTAACACCACTCACCTTAGCTTTCCTCCCTCCAGAGAGAAGCACCATTTTAAGCAATCAGAAAATCCTCAATTTCATGTCTCTGGTTACGTACACAACATTTTCTATTTTATATCATCACATCATGGAGAGTGTTGGAGATTAAGTGTCTGTTTACCTTTCAGCACAGCAGTAGGGCTGCTGGATTCCAAGGCAGGATGTCCAAGCTGAGGATGAACAGTCCTTTGTCCCACTGGGGACTTCAACAAGCAAATATTTAAATGACTTTATGAACAGTACACGGAAAATTGTCCTGAGGAGGAGGAGGAAGATGCCCAGGTTGGATTCTGAGAATCAACACCAACACACTTTTGTCGTACAGTATTCTCCTCCTTCCTGCTAAACTGGCACTTGCCATCAGCCCAGCACTGTCGGGACACCAAGCACACAAGCCCCAAGGAGCTCTCCTGCTCACCTGGCTTCTGCAGGGCCAAGGTGAAGTCACATATTTTGGGGCCAAACTGAGAGCAAAGCCAAGAACACAGATCCCAGCAGTCCCTTGACCTTTTGCACTTGTCCTCCTGTTCAACTGAGCAACTACAAACAAGCACTTTCAGGCCACCCTTACAAGCTTTGCAGAATATTTCTCTGCTCACCCTTTTATCTTAGTATTAAAAAGGCTCTTTGAAAATTACTTTTGTCTATTTAATTAATCTTCCACCCATATAAAAATCTTAAAATGATTATGAACACATTCAATTTTACTTTCATTGATTTATCTCCATCTGATGACCTATTTTATCTTTTATAAGGCTCACAATAGCAGAACTGGGTCATAATGTAGCAGAGTAATGTACATTTTGGTGAACCCTGCTATTAAACCTCTCATTCCTCTCTGCTCTGTCCCAAATGAAACCTATTACAGCAACTGGGCCTGGACTGCTTGGTCCAAGCTCTGTCAATTGGACTCAAGCTAATTTTCACAGCCCTAATCCTGGCATCCAGTGCACCAAAAGCAATCCCAACAAGGGAGTCCCACACTGCTGCTGCACAAACACAGACACCACCAAAGTGGCCACAGCAGCATGGTGAGAGGTTTGAGGAATGACATGGGAAAAACGAGAGGAAAAAGAGGTCACTTGGAGCCCAATGGGGAGTGGTGAGAATAATTTCAGAGCAGAACCTGCAGTGAGGCAGGAGCACTAAAGCTGGACTTGGTTTTCAGCTGGAAGTCCAAGGAACTGATTCAGCCACATAAAAGTCTCCACTAACTCGTTACTCCACTCCAGTAACAGCGTCCTTGCAAAACTGAGCATGGAAACAGCCTGGGATCATCTGACTTTGGGCTGAGGATGAAGCCCAGCAAAGTCAGTGCCTGTGAAGGGCGTTGTTTGGTTTGCTGCTAAGTTCCCAAGTCCCAGAAGTCAAGTGCTGCAGTCTGAAATCAAGATAAAACGAGCTGTATCTACTTTGCTGCAGGCTGCTTATCAGCAGCGTGGAGACATCCCAGAGACTCATTATATACAATATACATGAGAGATGTGGAAATAGTTCCTTCCAATTTATTGTAGTATCAATGTCCTTAGGTGATAGATTCTGTCTTTGTGAATACTATTAAGAACACTGGCACAAGGAGCCTTTTTCCTTTTTCCAGGTGAGATCCACCTCAATTAACCCCGTGAGTACAGGGGAGATGAAGTACATAGGCTGCTATTCAGAAGTTGCTTGAATTTAATTTCAAACAGAAATTCATCACCATGGGTGAATTCACCCACTTCAGAAGGCTAATAAACATTCACAGCACTCTGGCATCCTTGCCCAATAAGACCTTTAAGTGAAGTTGAAGTTTTGCATCCAACTTGATGCTTCAGTGGGAGACTGCCATTCTCCAGCATCTTTCACTGGGTATTTATTGTATTTTTACATTTATGAACACATTCATCTGCTAATAATAATTTAAAGGGCAATATTTGAAAGTTAACTCTAGATTTAATACACTCTCTCAGCTTAGAAGAACTGAATGTTCAGTTGCTGCTGCTGTACCTGTGCATTTGGTATTTAACTTTATGCAATGGTAACTGACCATCATGACATTGAAAGTGGAATTCTTTTCTTCTTCAGACCTTCTAGTTATAGCTCACTACAGAGAAGGAAATACAGTATTTTTTCACTAACCACCAGTCTGTCTCCTCTTGATTTACAGACCAGAAACCCAACAAAGTCTTGCTGAACACAAATATTGAGAAATGCTGGTTTTCTCAGCACACAGACTCCAGCACAACCTTGGCTGGTCAGGCAGCACATAGACAGAGATTTTGGGTTCTGTATCTCTGAGATTCCCTGTCTCCTTCCCTCTTTTCCTCAAACCACCTCCAGGATTTCATCCATCCTTTTCTGCTCCCACAACTTCTTGCTCTCAATCCCAAGGCTGCACCTCCAGAGCACGTGTAGAGACCAGCAAAGCCTCTTCCCTAAACACAAGAGAAATGTCTCTGCCACTTCTCAGATCTGCTGGTACCACAGACAGAAAGGGAAAAGTTTAGTTATCCCTACTTGATTAAAATTAATGTTACCTCTGAACACCACACAGAGGTATTATTACCCAGCCGAGTCTTCAAGGAAAGAGAAAATCCCATCAGCTTTATTTTGTCAATCTTTGCAAAAGTCTGTAATTCTTTTTAATACCTTCTGCCCGTTGTACTTGTGGAAACTGTTAAAAATGGAACAGGTCCCCAAGTAGCATGGGATAGCCACAGCAGATATTCTGAGAACATGGAAATACTGCATGTCCTCATTTTATCTCTCATTTATGAAACAGCTTCAAGAGTCCCTCTCTAGAACTCAGTGAAGAGGGGAAAAACCTTTACATTCACTGTGCAGAGAGATGAGTCCTGAGATGTAAAACACTACAAACACTCAGTGAAAGGGCCTTTTGGGGTTTTTATCCTTGTTTAAAATGCCATCTTTTATATATACACTACTACACATACATTCATATTGGTATACAATATGTATTTATTAAGATATTTATATCTGTTTAGTAAGTAGTCAAAAAGAATTCCAGCCCTAAAATTCAAGGATCCATTCTGTTTCATCCCATTTTCAGGATAAAAACCTACAGCTTTTCTGTGGCAAAACAAAGAACTGTTCTCACTGCAGCAATCACCAATTAACAAAATTACCTTTTCACAATGGTTGCTGCCTCCTTTACCTTTCACATCCTTCGTAGTGTTGCATTGTCAGACACGAAAGAAAAATGGATGTTACAGGTGTTCTTTAAAAAGTAGTAATAATGCATCTCAGAGATTGTGGCAGCTCATGAAATAATGATGCCACAAGGGTTCACAGCAGAGCAGGAATCGTGTATGATCAATTCTAATCTACTACAGGTGTGACTGTCTCTCTTACTTAAAAAAGCAAGGCAGGACTGAGAAAACAGCAATGTTTTCCATTAGGAAGGGAAATAGAAACTGGCATTTTGTGCCAGGCTGTATTTCAAGGTGGAGACACAACTCTTCATCAGCCAGAATCTTTGAGAAACCCAACCAATATTGTCATTCTGACAGCAAACATCACAGCCTCTTTCACAGACAAAAGCAAGAAAAGGCAATGATCATATTTAATTTTCATACAAACTAAATGTGTACTATCTGCTGTCACCCTTAATGTCAGGTTATCAGAGTACCTTTTTTTTGTGCAATATAAATAATTAAAGAAATGTTCTTATCATGCAAATCTTCATGTCTCATGCATGTGGTACCTTTCACTTGTGTTTCAACTTGATTAGAATTAAATGTTTCTTTTCTAAAGTCCAATTTCTCAGCTGCTTTTAACCGAAGCAGTATCTGGCTGGCCAAGATGTGTCTTTCCAAGTGCCTGGCCCAGGCTGAAAGCTCTAGATGAAGGAGGTCAGCTGGGTTCAAGATCAGGGTGAGTAAAACATTTGTATGCATTAAAACAATCTGGCAACCTTTTATTTGAAAAGATGTGGCATCTGCACAGTTTTGAGCAATGGCTGGGAATTTAACAGAGGGGGCTTTGAACATGAGAAATGCCTTCCTCCAGTCCTCTGAAAACTGGGATGTTGGATCCCACAACATCAGCAGGTGCTGAATTCCATACAGAACATATCAAGAGCTCCAAGGAAAAACAGAGATCACTGACATGAAAGGAGGAATGGGTCAGGGCAAGGCAAGAAGTCAGGTAAAGGATGGGGTTAGAGGTGAGGAGGACAAGACAGCCAAGAAGGGCAGAGGCTGGAGATGGGAAGGGATGTTCAGACGTGAAAGGGATGAAACAGGCAGGGTGGTTCAAGATCACAGAATCCAATCAAATGGTCTCCAGGACACACCTAATTAAGGATGGAGTCCTTCTTCACCTTCATCAGTGCCAGCCTGGACAGAGGAAGGCAATCTTTCCACTCCTGTCTGTGATTTCATTATCTTAAGTGCAGGGGCTAAATATTCACAGCTGCAAATGGACTCAGTGGGAGCTGCAATCTGGTTGTGTAAAGTGCTGTACATTGCTAAGTAAGCTGAAAAAAACAGGTCCAAGTCCTCTCAGATTGGACACCTGAAATTAATAGGTAGTTTTGACCTTAATCTCTTGTTGGTCAATTCAATCCTACAAGGTGGGGGAAAACTGGAACTCCCTTACCTCACAAGGAGTTTTAATTCAGAAAAAGAAACTCCCGGGTGCTTATGATCCCGTCAAATACTAAAATGATGAGCACTACTGAGGAGCCCAAAAGGAAATTAATAATTCTGCCTCCAGAACATGGTTTGAATTACAAGCAGAAAGAAGGCACAGGGGACACATTGATTAATGAAAGGAAAACAAAATATTGAATAGCCTCTCATTAACTGAGCATCCTACTTTCTGTGCACTGAGGCCAGGGTCCTGTGCAGAAATAGCATCAGATCATATAAAGGCTTCATTGTAATGCAGATGCACATAAGATGCAAATAGAGGTTGCAAAGACAATCCCAATTTAAGGATTTCTTAAGATTTGTGTGCTCTGTTTAGCTGCCTTTCTAATATCCTTTAATGCAGGTATTTTTGTGTGTAACAACTTGCTGAGAAACATACTCTGGGAATGCTGAAAGAGCTAAATATTTCCACCAGATAAATCAATTTCTAACCTCAACCACACCAGTGCCACTGGAAAGTGTATTTGACACATGATTTATACAGATGCAATGCTTTAAACATCCAGGCACGCTCCTGGTGCTTTCTGATCAGCTAATTCCAAATACCACCTATACAAGAGGCCCTTTGAATTGACATAAGTGTAAGGGCAATATTTTTACACGACATGAAAAACAACAGTGTCTTATTCAATTAGGGAGAGGTGCATGTTTAAAGCACATTTTGCAAACTGTGGCAGCACAGTTTTATATGTGCCATTAAAGGTACTCAGCAGCAATGACTTCTGAACTTGGTAATTTTCCTCTTAGTATGGTCATAGTAATATACTTGTAAAATGGAAATACATTTCAAAGAAATAGCCCGGAGGTTATATATATATGGAATATATCACTGAGCTAATCACAGTAAAGTAATATCATAGGCAGTATTAAACCCCCAGTGATAACTGCCCCAGGTATTTAAAGTAGCAGTGCAGAAAATGCTGCTGTAACCCAGCCAGGGCTCTGTTTGAAACTGAGGCTGCATTTCCCTCCCGATTTAAGGGCTTTATTCTGAAACATGCTGATTTCTTCTCACCTACTTTGGGATTATAATGGAATACAGACATACTCTTTACTGCCCAACTGCTTTCACTTCCTTGGTGGTAATTCCCACAGCTGGTGCTTTAAAAGAGCAAAACCAGGACAAATGCAGGGTCAAGACCAAGGCAAGGTGGTGCCTGCAAAGCCTTTGAGGACACAAGTAATGTGTTTAATTAAGCACAGCAGCCTGCCCACCCCAACCCCTCTGCCCAAACCAATACAAATCAACATGCACTGCACCTGCCTAGACATGGTTTTCTCTCAACGTGAGGGACCAGATGAATTTCACCTCCTGCCTCCTCAGAGGTTCAGCCAGCACTGAAGAGCTTTAGTTCTGGCTGATTTATGCTGCTCTTAAACCACAAATGTAGTTACAAGACCTTCTGTGCTACACCAGCTGCCACCTGCCCTCACTGTCCATGTGACTCTAACACAGGGCATCTCAGGAGCATCTCAGGAGCCACAGGAACGGCCTCTGAGGACACTCAGAACTATTTCTAGGGGCTGGGACATGCTGTGTGTGGATTTGTCTAGTGAGAAACCCACAGCATTCCCAGGCAGGGGTGACAGGATGGATGCAGCTGAACCACAGCAAAGCAAGCCCAGGCAGCACCTCCAGCCAGGGGCACCATCCCCAGGAGGGACCCACACAACCAGAGGCATTGCCCATGGATGGGAAACATTCCCAAATGTCCAAGGAAGGGAAAATCACTGCTTTGAACAGCGCTGCAAGTACCCTCAGCAATCCTGAAGTGCTGCTCAGCCACCTGCAGAACAGCCAGGGTGACAAGAGCAGCAATAAAAGGCTTCAGAGAGTGCCCAGACAGGACAGGGTGCTGCTGTGGAATAATGCACAGGAACAGAAAAAATAATAAACTCTATCACAATGTACCAGCCAGCTTTCTGAAATCTAAGTTCCTCCGTGCTCCCCATCTTCCCAGGCTCTCCTGTCCCTGACCCTGTCCCTGACAACATCATCTGCCCCAAAACCACCTGACACTTTCTAAACAGCAGAGATGGAGTGGAATTTCTTTGCTGTGGTCAAAAGCATCAGCCACCTTTATTTGGCTTCTGCTAGGAACTGAAAATATAACAAATCTAATGATGTACTGCTGCATTATCTGAAAGATGGTTGTTATTATAATCAAGACAGCTCTGCTTTCCTCTGCTATCTCCTAATGAGAGACACTGCAAAATGCTATTCCAGTTTTTGGGAGGAGGAAAAAAAACCCTTTCATTATTTTTTACTTCTTTATGTATAAACTGGATTACACACACCCCTGACACAAACACCAGCTTTACTGGCTCTGCTTCCTGTGTGTCAAAAACACCTCTTGCAAAGGGAAGATGCTAAAAATGTTTTAATATGATGCCAGTACAGGTATTTTTCTTGTTCAGACTGAAAACTCTCTTGACTTACTGCATCAGGAGTGATGAACAAAACTGTTCTGTGTTTAAGCAGTCAGAAACATTTGTCTCCTTAAACAAGACATTATAATCATTCCTTTTGTAGCCTACCAAAATAACATTCCAGAAAAACTCCTCTCTAAATAAGGATAAACAACATGGTGGCTTGATCACAGCAGACTGCCAGAACAATCACACTTATAATCTTAGCACAGACAGCACATTGAGCAATCTCAGTTACAATTACTTGGTCTCATTTCACAATATCCTCAGGATGATGATTCTGACTGAGAATGCTAAGAGAGAACTCAGGAACTGTTTCCAGAGATACAAGCACAACTTGGCAACACAGAACAAGGAAAGCCAAAAGAAGCCACTTAAAAAAACCCCAAAAAACAGTATTTTGGAATGACATCTCCATTTTTTAAATGCTTATCCCTGAGCATTTTTTCCTTGATATATACTTGAAAGAAAGTAAAGCAGAAGTTGGAAAGGTTCTCTGCACAACTTATGAAATGAAGCCACCAGGCTTCATTAAAAGTAGTAACACCAACCCCATTTTCCTAATGTTTAGTCCTTATTTTCATGACATCTGTATTTTTCACTAGTAAAAACTGCAGCATCTGTGGTTCTGTGCCTCATTTCTGTCCATTCAAATAAGAGCTCCCTCCAGTCTGGTAACCTGATGGGAAGTTTGGAGTACAATTTGTTAAATCAGATCAGAGCAAAAGCTCTTACTTCAGAAATAGTAATTTCTGAGATCAATGAAAGCAGATACCCAGTTCAAAATAATTTAGAAAGTGAAAATAGCCTGGCATCGTATTTTTCTTAAGCAAAATATTCAAATATAAGCAATGAAGTCTGAGGAACATAATCAAAAAGAAACACCTTTCTCTACATTAGAAGTGCTCCAAACTGCTGTCTGTGTTGTTTCATCATTTTTTCCATTAAATCAGACACTTCTTCTAAATCAAGCCCTTGGGGAGCAGGAGACAAAAGTGATGAGAATGCAATGTGTGAATACAAAAGTGGAGCATGTGTTTTATAACTAACTCTGTTCAGAGATCAAGGGAAATGTCACTGTTTATAGCCATCAGGAAAGAATCAATCTAATTATATTTGTAGTATCAATTCAGGTCAATATTCTAATACAGACACCATAAAGCCACAATTACAATTTACAGCTGCATTGAACGGTGCATTTAACTCTTAACCTCATGCAAAAAAAAAACAGAACAAAAACCTTTGTCCTTGTCCAACACACACACATCCTCATCATTTCAATCTGGAAACAAGATGCAGTTGAGCCCCTCAGATGAAGTCAGAAAACAACACAGTGCAGCTGGATTTGCTCTGAAACCTGAGAGATGTGGGCTCAGGAGTGAAACCTGTAAGGCTTTGAGACCTGGATGCAGTAAAGACCTTCACTGAATTCCCAGATTTGGAACAATTCCCACTTTAAAAAAAGAATAAAATAAATCTAATAGCATTGTACCAGGAGACTCTTCTCCACTTGCTAACCCAGACACTGTTGGCTGGCTGCTTTTTGGGAAGGTTGAATTCCAGGTGAACCAATCTCTCCCACTACCACAACAAAGTTCTTTCCAAACCAAACTGGGGCCAAGAAAAAATGTATAATAGCCCTTAATCCTCCCTCCATGTTTTTTACTATGAAGGCTAAAATCACAGATATTTACACAGTAATTCTCCTGTAGCACCATCAAGATGGGTTGAGATGAACAAGCACCAGACTGTCTGCACACTCACAGGCAATTTCAATTAATGGCACTTTAGCCAACAACAGAGAAAGGCAAGAAACATTTAAAAGGTGATATTTTTGATTTTAATCCATTCAGTCTTTACCCCTAGTCAGCCTCAAACTCAAATCTAAATTAAAAATGTTTTGCACACAAGTCTGCCCACTCTTTAAGAACCTGCAACACCCGTTAAACATGACAAAATTCAGAGGCAGAAATTCAGAAAGGACTGAAAATCTGTGAAAGACTTTACCAAAAACTGAAGCATAGGAACTTTACTTGCTCAGCAGGCACCCATCTTTTCCAAATTCAGAGAACTTTCCTGGAGTTTCAGAATGGAGACACTTACCTAGAGAAAAACAACAAAAAAAAAGGTATTAAAGGAGACAGTAGGCAGAGTCTAAAACTTCTGGCAAACTTTTGCTTTTTATTTTATGAGATTCCACTGGACAAACTTTCATTATAGATTAAAATTACATCTCATAAATACTTTATTATAGCAAGGTTTCATTGATAAACAGATATCAAGTATTAATATACCATTAATGCACATTTTTCAGAATGGCTAACCAATTTTAAAAAGTTCAACAAAACTGGAAATTGCTGATGCTTATCACAACTTTCAGCAGGGATTTGTTAATACTCTCAATTTTGGTTTAATCAACCCCTTGCTCACCAGCTGGTAAAACAAGCCCCAAGCCTAGACTTGTACAAATTCATATACACAAGGCAAACAGATATCAAAGTAAATCTTAAATATTTAAGGTTCAAATTCAGGGTGCAACTCAATCCAATCATTTTCCAACACCAGCTCCCCCTCTGGAAGCCTGGCCTCAGCAATGAAGATCACAACAAAGAGCAAAGGCTGAGTGCAATGTGACACAGCATAAAATGTAACAAAAATCACTGGGAAGAAACTTGCAGGCAGGAAAGCATAAACCAGGTTTAATTATCTGCCAAACCTGTTCATTTCCTCTCAGGGCTTTAAAGAGCTGCCCTGTAACTCCAGTTAGAGAGGACATTTCACACCCCCAAAGTGTCCTGTGATGGGACTGGCAGAATCTGGGAGAGGAGCTGAGTGTGTGGGGCTTTCAGTTCTTCATCCTCCTACTCCACACAGGATTTTAGCACAGACCTCAGTCCCACTGACTCCACTGGACCATGCAGGTACAGAAAGTTGAACACCAGCTTTAGGGCTACCTGGAAGGAGAGTCTAATGGCTTACACCACTGCCACCCACTCCTCCTCCAAACTAGGTAATAGTTATAAGTTTTAGGGGAAAAAAGGAAAAAAAAAAAGAAAAAGGAAAAGTAGAAAGTCTGCAGTGCTATTTTGATCCTTCTAAGCCTTCGGGACAAATGCTTTACAGACCTTCTAGTCTTACAGAGTGCAATTTATAAAGATTAAAGATTAACATTTAGAGAAAAATGCCTTTCCTTAATACTGTAGGGATGCCATAAAAAGTAATACTTTTCATTATAATACCACTTTATGGTACATGAGAGCTTTAGTACCCCACAGGTCTTTTCCTCTTCTGTATCTGGAGGGGAAAGAACACAGATTGCAAAAAGTAGATGCTTCTTGCTTTCTTTCTTTTTCCAGCTCAGCAAATATATATCATTACTTCAGTCCCTTCAAGGTGAGCTTTGTTGTGAAGAGAGATAAGGCCCAAAGCAGAGGCAAGGCTGGAACAAAATTAGTCATTGTATATGCATTTTTATCTGTTTTGACAATGTAGAATTTTAATGAAGGAATGCTACAAGGATTCTGCTCTGAAACAAGCAGTTTAATTCTCTCTGTAATTCAGAAAGCAAGTTTAAGTAATGACTTTATAATTCTTAATTATCATGGAAGAATCCTTTTTACATTCTCCTTTTCTTCATTACTCCAGTATATCCTACCAGAAATTTAATTTTCATTTTCAGCTTCTGCAATAATATTTTTCATTATTTGGCAAATAAAACACAGTACAATGAACAAATTAGAGAGGGGCACATGCGTGAAATAGCATCCTCTAGATTATGTTTTCTCTGTGTTGCATCCAAGCAACTTCTAACATTTTGCAGTGGTTGTAACAAGTGTTATTTCAGCCTTTTTTTCCTCTGAGCACGACAGCTGTGCACTCAGGGCAGTGACAGCAGCCTGCACAGTGACCCCCTCCCTGCTTTTCCTGCTGCACTGCCAGGGACTCCTGGCTGCTGGGTCCCCTCTGTCCCTCCAGGAGAGCAGAACAAGAGCTGAAGTGACAAGGTGAGTTCACAGCTGGGATGAATATTGGCAAAAATCTGTTCTCATTCCAGCTGCAAGGGATGAGACACGACCCACCCTGCTGTGCCCACCACAACCCACCCTGAGACTGAAGGGAGATGGAGTTGGGAGATTTGCTTTTAAAATCTGGCTTAAATTTTCTCTGTTCTTCACCTACCATCCTTCTAAACCCTGTGAACTTCGACACTCAGCTTGTACCCATCTGGTGAAACTCCAGTAGTCTGTACAGCAAGCAGCTCTTCATCTCTGCTCATGTAAAAGTTAGAGTTTAGTACAATAAAATAAAATAAACCCCAAACCCTCAGAACTAATTATCTGCAATATGTATTCTTATTTTTATATGATTTTGGCACTTGCCATCAAAATATCATGCTCATAAAAAATAGATTTGCCTCCTATACAGATGATCTATTACCACCACAGCTCGTGTTATTTCCTCAGAAGAAAATGAAAAGCTCCATTTGAAACTAACTTAGCAGCTGGTTATTCTGCATTTCATACAGAGAGGAGCACCCGTAAAGGTGAAAATGAATAATGATCCGTTTGCAAAGAAGTCACAAAAATTCAAATGCAAGACTTATCCAGAGCTTTGATACTCCAATCCTCTTAGAGAATTTATAAAATAATGCTCTGCGTACTGGAAAAAAAAAATTGATTCCACCCACTCCATAAAACCAAAGGAAATTCACTTTATAAAAGAAAAATTAAACAAATTCGGAGGCCTGGCAGGCCTGTAATTCATTAGGAGCAGCCCTGGGGTCCCTTGGGAACAGCCTGACACACTGCAGAGCTGGGAAACTTGGAGACCAGAAGGGCAGGAAACTTGCAAATCCAGAGAAGGGCTCTCAGGTTAATTCACGTTGAGGCTTTGGCCGGTCTGGCTGCAGGCAGAGCTTTGTCCTGCTGCCTCCCCAGCACAGCCCCTCACTGCAGCCTGGCTGGATCCTGCCATTCCTCCTGCCCTGCAGGCTGCATGGGGCTTGGGAAAACCAGCTCCGGTTTTTATGGACCCCATTGCTCCTGGGATTTCTGCAGAGCATCCTCCCCAACATCCCCTAGCACAGAGAGCCAGAACAAACCACTCTGCAGAACAGCAACATGAAAGGCAGAGAGGACTCGATCTCTCTGAACGGCAAGGGGTGAGGTGGAAATAGATGTTTTTTAAGGTCCCTTCCAAACCCAAACCATCCCGGGATTCTGAGGTTCTATGAATTAAACCACTCCCTGAAGGATGGCCAAGCTGGCCAGCACAGACCCAGCTCCCTGCTAAGGGAACCCAGGCTGTCAGAAGTGAGACAAAATACCAAAGTATCACTGAAAGTGCAGCAGAGCCAAAAGCTGTTGTGTTTTGTAGAAAAATTCTCGATAAACACTTTCCTGCGTTTTTACAGTTTTATGAAAAAGGACTCAAGCCCACAGTCAAACTTTTTCTTCTTCAACAGAGCTTGACCAGAGGCTCAGAAGCGAAGAAACAAACACATCGTCGGACAGCGGGGAAGCTGCTGGGCGTGAAGTTTTATTGAGGAAAAGCCCGTCAGGAGAGGAAGCTGTGTGGAACACAGCGGGCTCGGGCTGCAGACGGCGCCGATAAACATCGGAGCCGAGTTTCCAGCCCAGTGGCGGTACAAATGGTGCTGAACACCTCTCACAGATATGCCTGCTCTAGCTCCAGCCTGTCAGACTGAAAACTCGCACAAGGATTTGTATGCAGCATCCCGGATTACCCTGGAGATGCCGGAGCTATCACAGTGTGGGGTGGATTTCTAAAGCAGCTCGGCCAAGTTTAACAGGCAGAGACAGGAAAGCTTTTGGAGTCAAGACACACACACACACACGTATCAAAGACACAATCCCCAAGCAAAAGCTCCTATTACACCTTTATGTGCCTACAATATGGAAAACACTAGTTGCATTTTAAATTTTTAATGCACCCCAATGTTCACAGAATTTTTTATTTTTGCTAAGAGGGAGCTTCGAGGCAGTGCTGCTGCTGGTACATCTTGAAACACACCACCTCTGTGTTTAAACAACTGCAAGGAATTGGGTGAAGCATGTCAAGAAAGTTAGACTGCTTCTGGCTGCTGGGGTAAAATAGGTCAGGAGAGCTGAATACAAGGAGACTATCCCCTTACTGACTGGAGAAAAACCTCAAATTTTGGGTTGTACCCCACATTTTTCAAGCTGCCCTTCCATTAAAGCACTCAGCACAGGCAGGAAGGACAGAACAGTGTGACGTGGCTATAAAGGTGTTCTGGCATCTGAAATAGGTCATGAAAGCACAGGGGGAAAGCAAAGCTTCCAGGCACCTCGTTCTCAGCCAAAAGGGAATCATCCACTGGAATGAAATGAATTGTTGGGGAGAAATGTGGTCAGGGTCAAGAGAAACAATCCATATTAACTGCTCTCATGTCTGAAACATTCCAAATTCACAATCCAAACCGTGAGGACACACAGAGAGGGCTGGATTATATTGAAAACGTGTTCCTGCCAGGAATCAAAGTACAAACCAACCCATTCCCTGAACCTGCAGTGACTTGAGGGAAAACAAATAGATTTTAAACCAATCTTGTTCTAACTCCTTAAATTCCTCTTCAGTAACTGTAAAGGCTCAGCAATCATTACAAAAAAACCAAAAAACCAAAAAAACACACTTGGGATTTTTGTCTGTCCTGAAAGATCTTGAGTCCCCAGGGGACAACCTGTACCAAAACATGGGAAAGTCTAAAAAGGGGCCCCATTCCAGCAGCAATGCACTTCTGTCTTCTGTGTAAGATGAAAAATGAGCTCAGGGGAATTTCACTACTGTGTTAAGAACTGACATTTTATATGTAATGCCTGATTAATTTGTCCCTGAATCAGATAAAGACTTCTGGTCAGAAATGGGTCAGGTTGACCAGAATTAGCTGTTAGGAAGAGAAATGTGAATGGGAGGGCTGAGTGAAAAACTGCAGCATCACAGAGAATCAGTGCCATGCATTGTGTACTCCTCCAGAGAAAAAAAAAATTACTCCACAGTTACGAGACCACAATGTCCTACCTAACCTACAAAAAAAATTTCCTTTTTGCTTAGAGATCTATTAATTTTTCAATGTCCCATTAAAAAATAAATACGAGGAGGAAAAAACGCTGTCAGTCACAAACCCCACAGCAGTTTTCACCACCACACCTTGGCACACATCCTCCCAAGGAACAAGCACACAGCACAGACCCCTTTGTAACCACACTGATGCTCTGCAAGAGCTGCTCCAGCTGATTCTCCAGACAGAGATGCTACAAAAACCAGCCAAATTACAATGGGACTCTGTATGTCGGGGCAGCATAACACACAATTACTGTAACCTTGCCCTGAGGCATTTCACAGGAAGATAAAAAAAAAAAAAAAAAAAGCCTGCATTTAAGTACTTAACAATTCTTCTTAGGAGAAGAAAAAGTAAAGGCTCATTTTCTTGCTCCTTCCAAAGCAGACAGCAGTGGGATGGATGAATCACACAGGGGGAAACTGAAGGAGGGATCCCCTTCGTGAAGGACAGGTTTGTTGGGCAGATGTTTGACATTGAACACAGTGGTTTCCCTCTCCTGTGGATAGGAAGGACAGTGCAGGATTGCAGCAGCTCGTTAATAAATGAGATAATAAGTGCAGAGAAAGCTGCCACTCCCTTAGTCCAGAAACGACCACGCTCCAGTTTGGATAAACTATCAGGGTCTGCAGAAATTGGTTGCCTACAGACTGCTGCCAGGACCTTGAGTTATCCCTGACACCATCCCCGTGGTGCCTGCCCCTCGGTCACAGCCATGATTTGCAGCACATCCCAAAACCTGTGCCTGAGGGACAGAATGGAGAGCACTCAGGTATTTATGGCAACTACTGGAAACTCCACAGCCAATTTCCCAACATTAAGGGAACCACAAGGAGACTGGAAAGAGCAGGCAGGCAGAGCCTCCAGAACTGGGTCTGCTCTTTCTGTGACAGAAAATTTTGTAGGATGTAAGTAGTGACATGGACTAATCCCTTAATAAAAATCGAATTTAGTTGTTTCTCCTGGAAGAGATGTGGAATCCTGCTGCCACCCAAATAGGAAATGCTTAGTTATTAAGCTGAATTAGCTAATTCTCCCTTGGTACTTACTGTGGTCCCGTTCAATAATATCCCCAACATCACCTTAACAGTTGAGCAACCAACCGAGAGAATGGCATTACTCTTATTACTCTTAGGTACTGCTTCAGCAAAATAAATCCTTTTTTTTTTTTTCCCTAATTGGTAAAAAGGAACTTATCTCTATGGATAAGCATCATCCTGTCTAGACAACCATTATGAAGTCTCTGCTACAGCACCACTGCAGTTCATTAGACACAGATACACAAAAGGCTGGGTTTGAGAATCAGACAGAGATACTCCAGTGCTCGGTTCACATCTCTGGGAGGTGAATGCCAAGTGAGCCTCGGGAGCAGTTCTGTGTTTGAAGCACTGACTGTGAGCACAACTTCATCTCATTTCACCAGTGTCTCACTGGCACCTCAGATCCTGGAGAAACAGCCCTGAAATACAGGGCTCTGCAACTGGAATGTGTTCAGGGCTCCTCCCAGCCCCACCAGCATCACTCAGCAGCAGGAACAGCAAGGCAAGCCATTAAATGTGTGTGTTGATGACCAAGCCATGGGATCCAAAATGCTGGAGCAGGCAGGAAGTCACCTAAATGCAGACTAGGTTTTGTATCTCCAACTTTGGGCCACCATCAGCTGCCAAATAAAAATGCTTGTGAAGGATGTGCCAGTTCACTTGGAAACCACAGCTCTGAACCGTGGTGAGCACAGCACACACACTCACCTGCAGCTATTGATGCTGCAATTCAAAAGTGAACCCAAAAAACACACACTGGTGCATGTCAGCTACACCAAACAGCAGGAGGGGGAAAAAGAAAAGCACAAAAATAAAAATCCTTTTAATTACACTGATTCCTCCTATTTTGGGGGAGGGGAAGAAGGAAATTTTGAAACTTATTTACTGAGACACACATTCCCTGAGTTTGTAAGTGTTCACTGCTGAGGAATAAAGCTCTACCCAAAGTTATCACATTAAAAATTAATCTTGCCAGTTTTCCCTCTGTAACTCAGTTGCTCTTTGGGAGACAGCTATAACTGCAAAAACCAGCCTGAGAAAAAACACTTACAAACATGGCAATATTAGCATAGATATCTGCTATTATTTCTTAAAAACAGAACTTTCTATTGCAAAGATTACTCCACAGAGAAGCTCAAAAATAAAATAAATCTTTCCTGCTTAAAGACCTGAAGATGAAGAACCCAAAACTCTGTGATACCTCTTAATGCAGGCCCATTCTCCTCAAGAGCAATTTTATGCAGAAAAAGTCTTTGATGCAAGAGGAATTAAAAGGACAATATTAACAAGAAAAATGAGATACTATTTCATCTCATTGTCTCCAATAGTGCCATTAGCGGCACTTAAAATAATGATAATTCAGGATTATTTTAATTATGTTTCACGCTTTTTCAGAGCACACTAATGAAGGGCAGGGATAAAGGAGCAGCTCATTGTGGTGGGCACTGTCAGAACTGCCCAGACCCCACATGAGGGATGCAGAATTCAACTTCTCACCCTCACTATCAATTCCCTGTTGACACCTCTAACTCAAGGGCTGTCAGCTTCCAGAATCCTGGCCAAATTCCAGCTGCATAATTAGATTGTGCCTAAAGTGCTTATTTATTCCTAGAGTTTTAATTGGATAAAGACATACATTTTCTTTTCTGGATAGCCATGAATGTTGCTGAGCACTTTTCAGTACTTTCAGTGCTTATTCCACAGTTGGCTCACGTTGTTCCACGTTAAACCAACTCCATCAACTTCTAATTCTATGCTGGCAAATTGTCCACAGATTTATATCAACAGAAACAGTAAAACTAAAAGAACAAAGTATTTCATCCTTCTTCAAAATTAGTTCATAAAGCACTTTTAAAAAATCACATTTTCTCCCCTCAATGTTTATTAATAATTTTGAAGCTGCTCTATGCCCGAACCTAACACTGAATTAATTCTTTGTCTACCACTTGCAAATCTCATGCAACGTCCACTATAAAGAAGCTTTCAGGTTGATATATAAGACTGTCATATGCCAATCTCTTTTTCCCAAATTTCAATTCCATGCTCTAGAACAAAGTTTCTCTTCAACCAAACACTATTATTAATAATTTCTATTCCCATATGGACACAAAGCCTGGAGAGGTGGCCCCAGGCACACAGGACAGCACTCACACCTTTTTGTGGGGTGTGAAGGTGAGAGGTAGACAGGAACCCAAACTTCCACTTCACTACTGCAGACTGAGCCAGGAGTCAGAGACCTCAGGAAACTTTCTGGACTACCTAAAGAACTTCAGTCCCCACCAGACTCCTAAATTAGATGCTTGTTTTGAGATGTGTCAGTGTCTCATGTTTTCAATCGGATTAATTGGAAAAAGTGTCTAGAAGTTGCTAGTATAAAAGCTACTAGATCTCCTGGGGGTGCAAAATCTCATTCTCTACCATTAATTTCTACAGGTCCACAATTTTCTGTGTAATCAGACAACTAAACCACTAGTTTCTACATAAATATTTTCGTAAGTTTGACAATTACTTTAAAACAGGAATAAGATGCTCAATTTGACTGCAGCTTCTTTTCCTATTCATAACACAGTAAGTATCTTAGGAAATCAAAAATTGATCCTTTGTGCAGCCAGCTTCATACTACTCATAATTAAAAAGCAGATTTTGATGTACAGTAGGCACATCAGACAGACAATTAATTGCCTTTATAGCACAGGGTACTCTGTTACAAACGTCTGCACCAAGGAAACTGAAGATACCATTTCTCCTGAGCATTACTAAACCCATTAGAAATACAACAGAGCAGAGCATTTTTGCTCTGTCCCTCCCCTCAGCCCCTGCCGAGATTATATTTAGCCTGAGATGGCTAAAATCCATAAATGTTGAATCATCATGGTATTCTGGGTGATCATGTTATAACCCAAACTAGGAGCAGTCCTGCTGAAAAGCGTGTGTTAATGCAGCACAGGCATCATCATGCACATCAGGTGCAGCAGATAAAAGGGCTCTGAGGCACATCATTCTACAGGAAATGAAGCGTCAGTGATGAACATCGGTTTCTCATTTTAAATATTAAAACAGGCCATGGGACTTTGCCCTTTCTAACTGGGACTGAAGAGACAATTTGAAAGGTTAATTAAATGACTGACACGTAAGGGCGACTCGGTGCAGGATCTGCAGAGTAAGGTCTGCCCATGGAAATCCGTGGTTTTTACTCGGCAGGCAGCAGCAAGAGCAGCACCAAAAGTCACACCAACAACATAAGGACACTCAGAAAGTTGAGGCAAATCCATTAATGGTGTGCAGCCAGCGTGCAGGAGTCGCAGCACATTAAATCCCAGTGGGAATGCTCCCATGGGAAAGCACAGAAACCCCCTGGGTTTTAGTTTTAGAGCTGCTTTCCTCCCGAGATCAACATCCACACACCATTTCATGTGCTTTGACTTGTGCTGCACACCCACCACAGGAAAACTTTCTGGAACTTCTCAAAGCAAGCAAGGCTGGTGGTTTTACAGCACACATCTCACAAGCGCTGGTTTTGTTTTCCCCACGGCCCAGTTTGCCCTGACAGGGCATTGCTTGGCTCAGGAGGCAGTGCTGGGCTGCAGGTGTGATGGATGGGAGGCACTCCAGCCCCACCAGCTCTGTCCTGAGAGCTCCCTGCTGGGCTGAAATAAAACACAGCAGAACTTTGGATGCAAGACTGGGGAACAGCAGCTCAAGACACAAACTCTGCCTGGGCTTTTCTAACACCTGCACCTTTGTCCCCATAAAATTCCAAAGGAACTTTCCCCCTGTGTGCACAGGCAGCAGCACATTCCTGACCCTGAACATCCCCCCGAGCAGCACAGACCAAGGCAGGGGCACCACAGCCATCCCCTCCCAGTCACAACTCCTAAAAGTGTGAGGGAATTTTCAAAAGAAGGAATTTTGACATTTAAAACTCCAATTTACACAGGATTTATGTGCATGCATATACAGAACTTCTCCCTTGATTGTATCTCTGTATGCATTAGTGACTGATGAATAAACACCAGGAAGAATTATAAGATTTCATACATTTTTACATCACTTATACAAGTGACAGCTATTTTAATAAGATTCAAGCTAGCATCTTCACAAAACTTTTTTTTCCTCCAAATTTCTGTAATTTTTTTAAACAAGCTGACCAAGAAATTGAATTCCACACAGAAAAGACTGAGATTTTTCATCCTAGTCATTCAGTAGGGAAAAAAGAAATCCATACATTTATTTCAAGCTTGGATTCCTACTACAACATCTTGAAATGCTCAATAATTCCATTAAAGCTTTGTAGGTGAGAAATATAATCTGCTATTCTGCTACTAAGGCTCCTCTGTTATAACACAAGCCACAGGAGCAATTCTTTGAAACAGTAAACAAAAAAAAACCACTCAAGGCATTAAAAATAACATTTTGAAAGAGAAAAAGAATTAAATGTTGGAAACAATCATAATTATGCTTTAAAGAGAGAATTTGATTGTGTAACTTCAGTTACCTAGGGCATAGTGATTACCAAATTCATAACTCTTCCTCATCAGAGAGAAAATGGAAAAGTCTTAATAATCTAAAAAATATTACAGTATCTTTCTCTATTTGGAGTGAATCAATGATATTTATAGCCTCAGAGGTATTGAATTTCTTTTGTATCAAAGAACACCAATAATAATGTACAAGTCCATTATGGAAGTGTGTATCAAGAAAGTGAGCACTGTCAAAGACTGCAAAAAGGGAGAAAGACAAAACTCAGCCTGTGATCCCAAGAAAACATGTCAATCTTCTCCCACCATATACAATGATCAAATAATCTTGGGTGTTTGTAGCTCATCATATAAAAATGGAGACTGGTAAGTCAAGACATTTTACAGAGTTTGATAGGAAGATTTCACAGCCAAATGCCACAAAAACATTACCCTAAGCAAATTAGAGTTGTTAAAAAAAAAAAAAATGTATATTTATGTGTAAAAGAAACAAACAGAAGACAGCAAAGAGTTTGCATTGATTCTGGAATCTAAAGTAATTCTGAGGTAAAAGCATTCCCTCAGAGCAGGATGAGAGAAGAGGGTGGCAGAGATGGAAGTGCCTGGCCTGTTAACTCCACAGACCTTCAAAGGAACAATTTTTTGCCAGCAAGAAGAGCAGCTTCACTCTCTGGCTGGTCCCTGGCTTCATTCTGCCACCTCTGAAGAGTGTCCTCAGGCATCATCCAGCAGTTACAGAGGGGACCAGTGGGAGTCATTAAAGTAATTAGAGCTGCTTGAATGTCAGCAGCAGATGATGCCATGGAGGACAACGCATCCCTACCCTACTGTTAACAGGAGATGTTAATTTTGTCAAATCTTTTCTTTTGTGCCCTGCTTTCTACGTTAACTATATCAGGCAGAGCCCAAGAGAAAAGACCTACAAAGATCTTGCCAAGCAGGGTGCCCAGATGGGGCTGGTTATCATGGCACTGGCACCCAAGTGCTTCTAACTGCAAACTCTGAACATCCTGGTGGCAGCACTTCTAAATACTTAGTGAAGCAGTCAAACAATTCAAATTATGGGGATTTAAGTAAACTTAGATTTAGCTTGCTCCTTTTGAAAAATCACCATCTAACTGGATTCCTGTTTTCAAGGATGAAAACAGCACCTCAGCTGAAGGCTATCACAGGCACAACCCAAATTCCAGACGGTGCTAAAACCAAGCTCAGCCCATGGGCCTGACACCATCCTGGGGCAGCCTATGCCATGGAGTCCTGCTACTGAGCTTGGAGTCAACAAAGACAACTTCTTACAAGTGCTTTAATAAAGGAGAAATTTCCTATATAGATGAGCAACGGATATATGGACACAGGTAAGCAAAAAGTATTGTTTGTATTATCAATAAAAATTTTAAAAGCAAGCCCAGTGTACTCTAAATAGCCAAGGGGACAGTGCTCTTGCCCCCCAAATTTTCTGAGTGAAAGCATAAAGCAGGCCTGTGGAATAAAAGTGAACATATCAAGTCAGTACTTCGTGAGCTATAAGCAGGATCACTGACCTTCCAGAATAATAACTGATTATTGAGCAATTGTGAGAAGTCATTTCACTGTAAAAGAAAAAAAGATCCTGGATATCAGAAAGGGCTAACACTTAAATCTATATGCAGTATGAATTCATTTTGTTTCCCTTTATACTTTGCTATTCTTAGACAGGTAACAGCTTCATGAGACCTGATTTATTGTCCATATGTATCAAAATAGGAATATGCTCCTACGTTTCAAAGCATTAAATGAGATTTACTCCACAGTAACTTCATTCTGCCTTACCGAAGCAGGATTTGCCATGCCAGGCACTTCTGCCACAATAGAAAATCTCCTCCAAGAAATGCAGAGCTTAGTAAAAAAGTTACTATTACCAGTGTCTTGATACTTAATATTGACAGCCCAGGCCAGGCAACAGAAGTGATCTGTGACTACAACTGTCTGGAGGGAAGAATGGATTAGGAGAGTGGGAAAGAGCTGAAAAGAGGAGAACGCTGTCCTTGGTACACCTTGTGGGGGTGTGTGCTGGGCTTTGCACCCCTCATTAGTGGTTTGTCATCAGTCTTGTTTGTTTTCCCTCAGAGCCAGGATTATTGGAAAGGCGACTGAGACGATTGTTGGGGCTTGGATGTTTATTGTATCTTATCAGAAATTACAGAAAGTGTGACAGCACCTCCAGCTCCTTGCTAGAAGTAGGAAAAATGGCCCCAGCTGAGCCTGCTTCAAGGCCTTTTAAAGCTAAACCTACTAATAAAAGTTTAACACCTACATTGTTTATCCTTTTGACCCAATAATAGATTCCCACGACCCTTAGAGTGACATTGACTGACCAACCAAAGGTCACTGCCTGAGTTCTGTGAAGGAGATGGAAGAAGAAGAAGAACAAAGAAAAAGACACCACCCAAAATTCTCCATCTTGTCCCACATCTACCACTATATTGTAAAAACCTCAAATTTAAAACCCATCACCCAGTGAAAACACACACATCTAACCCACTACACATTTGTGATTTCTAACTCATTATTCAGATTTCCAAGCCTTCTCCAAGGTTATAGCTCCAGAGCAGTGTTTTCCAGGGGGTCTGTGCCTGGAAGCACAGAAAGCTCAAAAACTCCAGATTTCTGGGATCCCACACACCTGAGGTCTCTCAGCACCCCAGGCTGCATCCCCCCTTGGCCAAGGATGCTCCCTGCCCAGTGCCAGGGAGGGAGGGGATGGCCACGCTGCTGCTCTGGGCTGGGAGAGGCGATTTCCTGGCAGATAAGCCATGGGCTGTGGTTTGGAGAGGTGCTGAGAACAGTGCTGATCACACAGGGCTGTTCAGTCAGTGCTGAGCAGGGTTTACAGCACTGGCAGCTTTGCTCTGCTCCTCACCCCATCAGCGAGGCTGCACAGGGAGGTTTGGGGGACAGCTGAGCCCGACTGCCCCAAGGGGTATTTCACAGCCCTCTGCTCAGCTTACACAGCTGGGGGAAGGAGGAGAGGAGAGATGCTCAGAATTAGGGCACCTGCCTGCCCCAGCCACCATCACACGAGATGGAGCCCTGCTTGCCCAAGGATGCCTGAGCACCTGCCTGGGGTGATGAGTAAGAAATTAATTCCTTACTTTCCCTATTAAACTCTCTTTACTCACAAGTTTTCTTTCTTTCTTTCCCCAGTGCAGGGGATGTGGTTAAACCATGACAGGCACAAACTGAAACACAGGAAACTCCGTTTAAACATAAAAAACCACATGATTTCCACAGGTGACTTCCAGCCTCAACAACTTCACGGTTCTGTGATTTTCAACACATTTGTTGCACACATATATGAGCATTACCAGCACAATATTTAATAACTGTATCCTTAGCTACACATAGATTTTGAATCCAATTTCAGAGAATGATAAAACATCCTAGATTTTAATAGGTCGTCACAGTGACAGTCAGGTCAATACAATCCCTGATTCATTATTCACACTGCTTCCTTCTGTTCTCAAAAAATAAATTGTGCCAAGAGAACATGTGTTTTATACCATTTTAACTCTTCTGTGTGTGTATACATGTATAAAGTTATTTCACATTTCTGTGAAAGAAAAAAAAATATTTCCCATACTAGAAAAATCAGGGAAACTTGAGGACAGCTTATAATGTGATTTTCCCAAGATTATATGTAGATAGGTAATAACTGACACCATATTAATGGAAAAACTAAAACGGCAACAATAGGAAATCCTCCACACAGCACATACCCATGAAGTACTTTACTAGCTCTGGCAACTCTTTCAACAACTTACAGCTGAAGGAAAAATTCAGATTCTTATTATGAATGCATGTACAGTCCAGACCCTTTGTCTGTACTTTATGTCAGGTGCTGTTCTGTACCTGTTTGCTTCTTGTTTCACTGCTCTATGAAATTCTGCAACACTAAATGATATGGAAATAGCTACAAAATTATGCAGCTGGGAGTAGAAACAAGCTGTGTCCATCACTTCAAAGATGTGCAGTCATGAAGAGATGTTGCTCCATACAAGCAGCATTTCTGTTTGGATTTCCTCCTTTTTAGATACTAGGAATGGACCAGTATCTGCTAAAAAACACCACAACAGCTGAACATTTTCATCCTGTTCTGCCCACGATCAAAGCTTCCTTTTCTCCAAATCCCAGCTCTGAGAGCTGCATGTTTCACCTACTGCAACAGGACCCAGCAACATTTGACTTCACCCAACTCTTTTCCTACTGATGTTATTTTAAAGAGTTTATATAATAACAAATGGACTATCCAGTATGTGCTTAATAATGGCTCAGGCAGCCTCTGACAATGGGGTTATCACATCCATTTGCTAAGTTTCATGGGAATCCATAACATTCCCCTGAACTGTCACCAAGGAACAGGTTGCAAGGGAATGAGGTCTGCCAGAGGAGCATATTATAAAGGCAGCTTTTATGATACACATTAATGGAGGTCAGAGGCAAGGCTACTGTTCTCATTTATGAAGGGAAAACACTAGATCATAATGATGGCATGAGAATGGGGAGAATAATAAAGTCATTTCCCTGGTTCAGGAAAGATTAGCACATTTTGCCCAGTTAAGTCCTTTTCACTATAAAAGGACTGCCTAGAGGTGCCTGTGAGTATAGATTTGCAGACAGTCAGAACTAGGTGTGTGTATCACATCAATTGCAGCAGGTGACTCGATGCCTAAAAGTTATTAGGAATAAATACCCCTTTCCAGAGCAGAAAATCAATTCAATGATCATGGCACTCCTTGATTGAGAAGATGTGGCTCTTGAGACCAGAGCTCCAAAAGTGGACCCAAGCCTAAATTACAGTAAGTCTTAAGTCCTGGCTTATATTAGGGAATTTTATATGGTACTAAAATGCACAGACACAGTTCAAGTTTCTTTTTGAGCTTGTAGATACAAGCAGTGACCCGTGCCTTTGAGGTTATGTTAACCACTGCTAAGTGCATACTTGTTACTCATAAAATTCTTCTCTAAATTACTTAAGATAAAAGAAGCCGAGAAAGAGCCAGGTAGAATCAAACATGATTGCTTCCTATTAAACAGCTGTCAGTTCCAGCAGATCTCTCCAACCTTGGATCAAAGGCAGTCACACTTGGACACTTTTCCTTTAATAGCTTCATTCATGCCTGGGCAGCGCTGGGAGTCTTTAGCTGTGCTCTGATGCTATCTCAGCACTTGAATGAGCCCTGCACATTGTGCTGCTCTGAACACCTTCATTCAGTTCTGAAAGAATCCTTCTGCTGGGTAGAGAGGCACAAGAATCTCAGAGGAGAACATCTACTCCCTCACAGCGGGTGGCAAACACAAGCTTGGTGCCCTTTAAGTTCGGGGGAAAAAATTGCAGATGTGTAAAACACTTAAAAGACTTCCATAAAAATGGAGCATTCTCAATAAACTGCCCACAGGCCTATTCCCAGTGCTACCCCAGCTCAGAAATCCCATTGGAAACTGGCCACAAGAGCCACTGGGAGAATCAGGTCAAACTGAGAGCAAGTGGAGCAGCTACAGCAGCAGATTTGAGCTGTGTTAAAGTGTGAGGTTAAAGCATGATGGGGAAAGTAACCAGGTCACAAATGTGGCCTCAATCTAGAGCAGTGCAGCCCCCAATGAGCAGCTGATTCTTCTTGAAGAAAAAAGCAGAATTATTTCCCTAATTCAGAAGGGTCCTCAGACCAGCAGAGGCAGCTGCCAGCACTCAGCTCTATCAGATAAGGAGAGCACCCCAGTGTATTCCACACATTATTAACTTTTATCTAAAGGTATTAAAATCTGGAGGCCAGCAAGCTGGGTTTCCTCCATTTAAACAGGGCAGAAAAAAGCCTGTCCCCTGAATGTTTTCCTTGGGCATTCATTTCCATGCCCCACAAGAGAACGCCCACTCTGTTCCCTCAGCAAACACCCTGCCAGTGTTCCATGTCTGTGATCAAAGTTTCTCTTGGTTTTCAGTGGGGATTTGGAAGCACAACCTTTAGATGTAAAGGAGTGTTAAAATAAAAAAATTAAAACCACTGAACCCAAACCCCTTGGTGTTTTGAAGACCTACAGTAACTCCAAAGACTTGCCTAATGAATGCACCAAATTTTACATCTCCAGGCTTATTAAATAGGGAAAAATGTAAAAATGCATGACCTGGATGAAAGTACCATTCTTTTCTGCTGTGTTTCCCAAGTTTTTGAAGTTGGGGACTTTGTTCTTAGCAAAACTACTTTGGCAGCAACTCTGTCTCCACTGGATGAAAATCTGTGTCATGGAACAACCGACCTAATTTGGATCCACTGTCCAGTTCTGCTCTAGAGAGAACCTTGATTAAACAGAGTTACTCTGCACTTCTTTTGAGGGTTGAAGCATTCAAATTAGCTGTTAGATCCTTAGCAAAGATCTTGCAGCTCTCGTGCTAACTCAGACTAGCAGCTGTATCAAGGACTATAATTTCTAGCATTACACAAACCAATTAACCTTTGCCAGCGGTACGCACTGTAGAGAACTAAATATAATAAAACATTTTAAGAGTATTGTTTAATTCATACTCAGAGCAGTTTCTCAGAGGCAGTTATGAACTGATATGCACTGAATCACAGCATGTTCCTACGTTGTTCAGTGTTGCTCTATAAGGTTCAAATTAGACACCCTCAGCTCCAAAAACCCATACCTGAACCCTGGCAGCTTTTTCACCCAGGTTAGCTAATTCTTCTGCAGATAAAGCCAACAAATAAGCACAGAGGGTAGATGGAATTTCAAAAAAAGATTAATCTACACGTTATAGAATTGTTCACTTCAACCCTAAGCACATGTATATATTTATATGCATTTCAAAACTTTATTCATTTTTGGGTTAACAAAGAATGTGTATCTTTAGTCTTTCAGAAACTGAAAGAACAGTGGGTAGAAAAATGTGTGTTTAACAAATGCCATTCTCAGCTTCTGAGTTTGTATACAAAACGTGCACACAAGACATTCATAGAATTCTCTGTGAAAGAAAGAGACACCTGGCAATTCCAGATAAAACACCTTATTGGTACGAGAACATTGTGTTGACAAAAATTATGCAACATATTTAAAACTATCAACCTTTCTTTCTGAAAATGTATCTTTAGGAAACACTGAAATATGTCCAGGCTGTTGGACCAGGAGGCACACACACATTTGGTACAACTGATGGCACACCTCCCCCAGAAATAACACTGCTTGCAAAGGCAGACTGGAGCCTGATGAACCAAGTGGGTATTTGAGCCAAAAGTTCATTTGAACAACCTCAAAGCACTGTCAGCACACAACCTAGAGCAGATTTGCCAAAAGGAGATTACCCAATTTCCTCCCTTTAACAGGGAAATTGGTTAAATCACAGCAATATTTTTGTGTCTTACTAAAGGTCCATTTAGGATGTCACCATTCCTTAAGAAAAAACGCTTTTCATCCTGCTTCACCTCCGAGTGAGAAACCAAAAGCACTCTGTGTATGAACTCCATGTTGAATTGCAGGTAGGTGATTTGAATTTTAAGATTCAATATAAATTATCTCCTGCGTGCACAGAGCTACACTGAGCACTATCATCAATTATACAGGCACAGAACATCACGTGGAGAGTACCCAGTGCATAAATGGCACTTTTGGGTGTGTATGTTTTCCCAAATCAGCCTTGTTTTAATTGTCAGAGGGATTATCTTGCTGTAACAGTCTGTTCTGTTTGTTTTCTTCATGCTTATCAGCTATGAAGTCAAATTCCAATAATAAAGTCTATTTAGCTTCCCAGCTCCTCTTCAAAACACAAACCCAAACAACAAACAAATCAGAAGGAAAAAAAAATTTAAAAAGCTTCCAGCTGACCATTCAGGAGTATCTAATCTAAGAGGAAAAGGTGAATCCTTTGTGACATGCATTTTGTGGTCGGGTTGATGGGAAGCCTGAGGGTGTGAAAAAGGGAGACCAAAATCCTTAACAAACCTATGAAGTGAAAAAAGCAACATCTGCCTATGGAAAGATAGGAAAAGCAGGGTCTAATACAGAATGACACATCATAACTAGTGTTTATGTGTATTGCCAAAACCATTGCCCTCTGAAATTTCTAAGTAAATTTCAGTTTTAGTCTCTTAATCAGTTCAGCATTCTGCTCTTGTCAAAATGTCTTGTCAAAAGGCATTACTGTGACTTAAAAACTTTAAGTTCAGAGGAATGCTAGAGGAACTTAAGCAACATCTATGAAACATGGCAGTTCTCATCTTAATTTTAAAACAGTTTTCACTTTCATGATATGAGGCACTATGTTCTGTGCCCTCAAAATTTACACCACCTCCCAGGGCTGAAATAAGAAAGCATGTTGAATAATTCCTCTCTTATCACTTACTACTGAAGTGTAAAGTAAATCTGCTGCTGTTCAATAAAATTCCTCCTTGAAATCACAAGTCTCTGAGTTACTCTTTCTGTCTCAGTGGCATTGAGTATTCCAGGTCACTGCACAGGTTAAGTGAACAACCTCACAAATGCAGAAATAACACAAACTGAGATTGTTCCAATTTCCCCACAGTAGCACTTGGAAAGAAAAAAAAAAAAAAAAAAAAAAAGAAAATAATCAGATCTACCATCTCCTTCCAGATATGCACCCCACGCCTTTTATTTATTTAAGATTTTCATTCTTATGGGCTCCTTAATACGGCTGGCCCTGCCTGGAGCCTTCATTTCATAGGCAGCTGCTCTGATGTGCAGCAGCCCTGCTCTCAGAGCACTCCTGGCAGGAAGGGCCATTCCTTCTCCAGGGCCACCCTCATCTCAGCAGAGCTTGGCTAAAGCTCTGGTAACGGATTTGCCGAGTTCTGACACTCAACATTCTGACACTTGGGGTTGTTTCCCCCCCACTTCCCCACTTTTCCCCCCCTCGGTACTCTAAGTAGTTCATTAACCCCACAGAACTGCCAATTAAGAGAATTTCTCCTCGAGAAGGAACATTCTCTCTACAAAACTCACTCAATTACAGAAAAATGCGTAGCTTAAATATAACAACCTCCTCTCCTGTTAATTCAGCTGTAGTGAATTTTGCATGCTCTATTTTATCCTCTGGTTATGACACAAGGAAATGCTGAAAAATACTCTTTTCCTTTTGCTTTAAAAAAAAATTACCCAAAACTTCATACAAATTGGGCAAATCCTGAAGATTTCACTCCTTTGGGGATTATTAGCACAGAGATCAGAAAGCACAACTTTGGGAATTGCCACAGGTTTGTATTCTAAGACAGTCCACAGATCCCACAACTGTAATTGCTGAATGCTCACAAATGCTTTGTGTTTTTCTCCTAGACATATTCCTATAGAAAGAAAAGTTATCTTCCACTTACAGCATGCCCATGAGCCTAGGGAATGTGTCCAGGCTGACATGAAATGTATGTGAACAGGTAGAAGACATAAACCAAGCTCATTCCTAATAGAGGCAAATTCTTTGGTACCCTGTTCCCAGACTCCTAAAGAGACACAGTCCCAAAGTTTAAAGATTCTTTCCCTGTTGATCAGCAGATCTTCAAGGGACTAAGCAACAGAGAGGCAGAAAAAAAAAGACTGACTTCTCAGAAAGGTTGGAAAAATACAATTTTTGACACAACTTCACCTATTTGGCATAATTTGACCAGATGGAGAAAGGTGGGGGGAGTTGAACAAAGCAAAGCTAGTTTGGGTGTAAGAGCACGTTTCCAATACTAAAAAGCCACTGACTTGTTGAGTTTGCTTTCTGAGCCTGGTCCTCAGCTGGTATAAATTGATAATGTTGCTCTGATGTGGTTCTTTTCATGTCTGCTCTCTGCACAAGGTGATCACGGAGTGTGTGCACCAACAGCAGGCACACGATTGATGATGGGAGATAAGCAGGGTAATTAAAACTCATGTTGAGAGTTATGAACTCTGGAAAGAAATGCATGCAGATCAACACTTACCAAAATACAGCCTCTAATAAATAATAATAAAAAAGATGATACCATTTGAATGCATTTATTCACAAGCAGCAGTGTTCATTCCTGTACCTTTCCCAACCTTTGCTGTTGGGACAACCAACAGAAATCATAAATAGGATTAGGTGTAATAACCTTCCCATTAAGTGCTACACGGGAAAAACACATCCAGCTATTGTGCTGGCAGTTCCTCTCCACAAAGCTCCCAGCATCCATCCACCCTGCACAGTTTTCCTGTGGAATCACTCTGCCTCCTCCTCACAGCTGCTCCATCTGCCAGCAGGTAAGGGAAAATTCAAAGTGCTGCTTGGTCAGCATGACCTCACTCAGAGAGCAGGCAAATGAGCTGAACATACCTGCCCAGCGTGTTCCGTGTCTGCCAGAGCCCAAAGTAGCTGCAGAGCTCCAGTTCGTACCGAGCAGTGCAGCACACAAATCACCAGGTGGCCCCATTATGTAGCAGTCATTACCAGAGACATCCCAGCCCTGCACAAGCCCCGGCTTTCATGTAGTGCAACGCTGCGTGATTATTTGAATAAAAATGTTTCCCATGGAGACAGCTCCCCGTGGCTTACACCTTGTTGGGGACAAAAGGAAAGATCTGGAGATGCTGTTAACCTCTGGGAAGATGTGAGAAAGGCTCAGCTGAGGACAGGAAAGTGAACAGTGGTGATGACTAATTGTTTAGTGCAGGATCCGTTCTCATTAACAGCATATAAACTCTGCCTTTGGAAAATTCATTTAGGGTTTTTTCCCCTTCGGAGCCTCAAATGGGATAACCAGGATGGGAAGGAGAGCATTCTGCATGAAAACCGAAGAATTTGTCATACAAGATCTACCCAGTCATTTTACTGGCAATTAAACAATTTGTTTCATTTTTTTGGTACTCAGATTTCAACTCAATATATGTCAACATAAACAATTCTCACTGTGCATTACAAGCTTAACTACTCTAAGCTTGGAGCTTCTACAAAATTATAGATGCACATAAAAAAAAGTTCCTATTCTTATGTCCCAATTAAAAATGAACATATTTTCAAGTGCATTATCTCCCTCCTGCGAACCCTGTCACTAAAATGTGCACAAAGCAGCTGAATGTACAACCCTGGACTACCTGGGGACAAGCAGGGATGTACAAATTCAAGCATCAAACGACTTCAAAACTGGCACCAGCACTTCTTGTTGAAGTGTTAATTTACCTGTGTGGGTTAATGGGAGCAGTCAGTGCACAAAGCTGAACATGTGGAAATCTTGACTTGGTCAACAGTTGCAAAAGTAGCTGCCACAATTAAGGTCAAGAAATCTTGAAAGGACAAGATCTTCTGTAGTCCCCAGTGACCATTTGTGTCCATCACAAAGCCTTTGCACAACTCAGCAATACTGGCAGCCAGAGGAGACATCGATGCTGGAATTCCAGAGGGATTTCAAGGCACAAGTGAGACATTTTAGGTCACTTAGATAAGGAAACTCCTTCCTCATTCACACCTGCCTGTGTGAACCTGAAGCATGACATGAGCAGGAATTGCACCAACATGTAACAAGAAAATAACAAAGCATGAATTTATCATTCCACCCTCTTTTATGTCAAAGGGTCCTTATCAGAGCAAAACACAAGATGTGTTTCAGTGAAAGGTCAGGTCTCTGAGAGATTCTTGGATTACATCCCAAGTCAGAATCTCACCCTATGTGTAAGATATAAATCACTAATATTCTCTCATGTTACAGTGACATTTTAATTGCATTGCATATTTTAATATACTCAGCTTGGGTTTTAGCTAAGTTGACTGTATTTCTTGATTTCTTTGCGGTATTTAGCCATTTATTATAAATTGACATGGTTATTTTTCAAAGTTTCATTTGCATATCTTCATTTCCTCGCTTAATACAGACTCAGAATTTGATGAACATTTGCAGATATACAGACGTTTCCACATACAGAAGACAGAACCTTAACATCCCATGCAGATATCAGTGTACCAACATAAGAAGCAGCATTCCAGCAAAACAAATCCAAAACACGTGTCAGAACAAAATCGTATTAAAATTCATACCAACACTGCCCAGAGAAGATTCAACACTTGCAGGTTTATTGGTATTAGACAATTCAGAATATGCATTATGACAGAAGTCTTCCCTTTTTATGCAAGTGTTTCCACCAGAAAAAAAGAATGCATCTGTATGCAAGAAATGGATGTCAATTCTGATACACGTGCTTTGTAAGACATAAAATGGAAATGCACTCTGCTTGCTCTGCCCTGCAACACCTGTTAATGCTCCCATCTCAGCAGTTATGAAAATCAAACCCAGAGAAATAACCAATGATTTCCAAACCTTCACTTGAATAGAAAATAGGGTTTCTTTACCATTACACTGTAGTTTCTTCCATTTTTTTTTTTGCTTGAGCACAAAGAGAATAATGATCCTACCAATGAAGAGCCCTTGTAATATCTGACTTCTGCAGTTCATTAAGCACCTCACGTTCCTGTTGGCAGAAGATGCTCAAAGCCACACGTTATCCCTCCAAGAGCACTATTCTCTAAATCTTTTGTTATTTTTATGAATAGAAATCAGAACCTACTTGAAGTCATGATGATGATAAGCACCAACACACACACAAATGAAGTCACCCTCTTGTCCATGCTGAGTAAGGGCTGGAGTTGCCAGCAGGGATTTGCTGATGGTCTCTGTCAGTCACCTGTGCTGCACCCTTACTCCGGGCATTTAGCTAAAAATATTTCAGCACTGGCCATAATCTGTTTTTTTCTGGCTCACTTTGACTTTACACCCACAAACCACCCAATGCTCATGTTTAAGAAAAAGAATCTTTACATGTGTTTATACTTTGCTCTCTGTCATGCCAGGAAAACCATCTCAGTCCCCATGAGGCTGTCTGTTCATTCTCTCCTCTATTTGCTTGCATAAGCCCAAAAGATGATGGTCTCACTTGTGCTGCTGCTTGGAGACCCCAATGGGCCCCGTGTGGACAACAAAGTCAGTCTGAATTGGGAACTTGCCAATCCCAAAATCCTTCCCTATCAACACAGGCTCCAGCTTGACCACATGAGCTGACTCGTAGGCGTTGCAAGGTTGGGTGCTCCATCTGGATGAAGAACTGGGCTTATTTTTAGGATTACAAGCATGACTCCTCTTGCACTTGGAAGAGTTCTTACTGCCTGCCTCTCATGCTCAAAGCAGAATTCCTTAGAAGTGTCACCTACAGAGGAGCAAGGGGGAGTGCTGTGCATAAAAATAAACAAAAAAAAAAAAGGTCTCAAGTCCAGGTTTAACAAATACAACTCACACTGACTGGTCTGGAAAAACAAAACCTAGGCCAAGAAATTGAAAAGAAAACACTATGGGACAAAACAGTTGTTACATCAAGAGCTGCCCATGGTCTCCAACTCAGTTAATGTGACGTGGGAAAAGAAAGGAAGCAGAAAATTGTCCCTGTCGTAGACTTGGATAACGAGGCTAAAGCAGAAACCTGTAATACAGGATATTAAAAGCTTTAATCATTTCCTTTTCCTCCAGTCTGACGGCATCTACCTGCACCATCAAGCACAACGCTTAAGCCCATGCTTCCCTCCTGCCAGCACACACCTGCTCCGTGCCCAAGGAGCTGCAGGCTGGGGCTATTCCCTCCTGGACAATGAGAGGCACAAACACTGCCCTGCAATAAAGCAATCCATCAGCACACAGCTCCCACCACAGCTCTGCCAGGCTCTTAATAAGCTGTTAGTGACAAGCACTCCACGTGTTACAGCCACAGTGAAAAGCAAATTACCAGGGATCAGAAGGTTTCCATTTGAACTCGGTGATTCCCAGGAAAAGTCATCATCTCCTCTCCCCTGCACTTAACTTTGAGTAAACTGAAAGGAGTCTGAAGGTTTGTGTTTCCTCATGATTTTATCATATGAATTATGGGGCAGGAAATCTGCTTCAGATGCTCCAATGTTCTTATATAAAACTATTCCCCATACAACAATATTTTTCTCCTATGAGCTGGTTTGTTGTTGGGCTTATTATTTTCATTTTCATTTTATAGCTCATTCTCAGGACATGCATATTCTCTTTGAATAACAACTTCAAAAATCAAAGTCTGCTGTTCACAGCAGCAATCACAGCACATTCCATTAAAATGGAGCTTTTAACAATATCTGTGATTAAATCAATTTGGTTTGCCCTTTCTAAAATACTCCGGAACTCTCAGAAAACAAACTGCATTCATTTATTTCCAAACCAACATAGCAAATACAAATGAAAATGAAATGACATTATATATTTTGGGAGATTAGACATGAAAAAAGCACATGTAATTAACTGTACCTGGCTGGACAGTAAATGGCAAATAGCTCCAGCCTGCCTTTGCATGTAGAACTCCTGATTTTCTATTTTGTGCAACGTCTCCTAAGAAATAACAAAACAGTCACTAAAACCAACATTCCTGCTGCATCAGACAGAAGGATTACCTACTGAAATATCTCCTAGAAAAAGAATTCAAAAAGTATCTATTTATCTACCCAGAAAAAGGCAAAAGATTTTGAATCATGGCTATCTGTACCAACAGTAGGTTTTTAAGTCTTAGAAGTAAACTCTGCAGCTCAGAAACCAGAATTAAACAGATGTTTAGCCAAAACAAGACTACTGGATTTTTTTTTTCCTGAAGAATCCATTAATGGCAGTAATATAGGAGAGTAGCAGAGAAGTAATAAACTTATCTGTGCCAGAATTGATCACAAAGGAGGAATGACTAACACATGACCAGCTACCCTGACTAGTGCTCCTCAACCTGATGGGAGTGGGATCAGACAGCAATGACATCTCCATAACACAGCCAAAAATATCCTGTCACCTCAGCTGCCATGAGGCAACACTGCAGATCTTTACTATAAATCAGAAGAATTTGAGTCTCCAGATATTTTTCTCTTAATAACTTCACTAGCAGTGTGTCTTCTTTTGAAATTAATACATCTGCCTTAGTGGTTTTCAGTTTTCCTTGTATAACAATGACAGCTAATAGGAAAGCACTGTCATGTACCCTGACTAAAGGTAATGTATATGTGACAGCTGTGTGATCATCAGTAGGAAAGGATTTCCACAAGACAAAAGGAATAATTAAAACGAGCCTGCAAGTCCTGGCTTTGGATTTAAATGTTTAAATGTTTTAATTTGAAAGAACAATGGCTCCTTGAAGCTCCTTCCCAACCAGCCCTGACAGCCTGTCATCCCTTAACCAACCCTAAGGAACAGCTGTGCAAGTGTGAGCACCACCAGCAGATTATGCCTGATGATCCTTAAAACAGCACCACTGCTTCCAGGAGAGCACTGCAGATGAACCCAGCTTTGCAACCTCCTGAAGCCTTTATTCCACTAACAAAGCATCCTTGCAAATGAAGCTAATGAGAGAATCACAGTGAGCCAGGATTTTGTTTGGGTCTCCTTTCAAGTGCAGTTACTCTGTGGTACTGCCCAGCAGAGCCCTGAGCACACTGTGTGTGTGAGAGAGGATTAACACCGACTGTTCCACTGCTGATGGGCTCTGTTTTCCATCAAACAACCATCCCAGAACTCAGAGAGACTCCAAGGCAATGGGGATGGCACAGGGATGTGCCTGTATTCACCTGAGTCAGGTGACATGAATGGCAAAAGAAACACAAGGCTCGACTCAAGCAGCATCCAAAGCTCTCAGAAGTTTGATTTTTCCATAAAAAGCTGACTTCCTCCTATGGAAGATTCTGCTCGAAAACAATTCAGTTTATCTAGGTTCACAGATGTTTTCAAGAAGAGAACTTGCTTTTTCCCAGGACAAGGTGTAAATGAACTGCTGTGCTACTGAACTGTTTCCAACACTCTGCAGAATTCCTTTCCTATCAACTCTTCTCCCTCTGAACAGGATCATCCTCCCACTGATGCTGATGGCTCCAGAGCTACACAGGCAGGGATGTGCTTCAGATTAAGGGATTCTGCATTTTCCCTCTCTTTTGAGACAGACATTGAATGAAACAGAAGCAGAAATGGCAATTATTTGCATGAAGGCAGAAACTCCAAGTCCTCAACAAAAAATACAAACATGCATGTCCAAAACGTTTTCCACCAACTGCAATGCAGACATCAACACCACTGCATCAGTCCCCATGAGCCAGAATGAACAAATAACATGGAATACACATAAACTGATGAGTTCAGTGACATGAGTGTCCCAGGAAGAGTTGCAATTCTGAAAATTTTTGGATCCTGCTTCCCCACTTGCATCCTTTTATGAGAGAGCAAAAGGAAACAGAACAACCCAGGTTTTTAATACAGCAGATGTTTCTGAGGGAAAGGTCAACAATTCAAACAAAGATCAGACCTTGTCAGCCAGCGAGGCAACATGTAACCTGGCTGAAACAAAATAAAACATCCTACCACTGCTGAACTGTCTTTAATCACACAGATAAAAGGCATTCTTTTCTAATTTTAGAATATATAACTCCTAAAAGAAAACACTGCTGTCAATATTTAAACAAACAGTTTGATTTGACAGACTTCCTGGTGGCTGAAAAAAAAAAAAAATAAATCCATCACAGGACAGTAAGAAGAGGAAATAACCAATCGAAGTATTTTGCTGTGATTTGGGATTTTGGCTTCATTTAGATGTTTTAATTTTTCTAGTGCTTGAATTATTTATCTCTTCTCACCTTCAGGGCACTCACACTGTGTTTCAAGAACAGTAAGAACAGTGGTATCTTTTTTTGTTTGCTACTCAGTGAGAAGCAGTGAGACCTCGGGTAGCCTGGGGGACAGGACTACAGCAGACAGAGCTGGGAGCCAGGTGGGACAGGAGATGCATCCAAAACCAGGAGCACACTTCCCTGGGTTTTTTTTATTTCTGGAGGTTTTTATCTGCATCCTCAAGGTTTCCTTCTAAGCATCAGGGCTGTCCTGCAGGATTTTTAAGGGATCTCAGGCACTGCCATGGTGTGAGCATTGAGCACTTGCTGTGCTCCCCAACAACAACAACAAAAACCCTTTAGCACCTCAGAGCCCAACCCAGAACTCCCACTCCCTTCACCAGGGCACGATTTCATCCTGAAGAGTTCTGCAGAAGCCAATTCCTCTGGTTTTCCATGTATATCCATCAGTTCTGAGGCCAGGGCTTGCTGTGGAGAGCTGGCTCCAATAAACATTCCCCACACGTTAATGCAATACACACACCCAGATGTGCAGTAAATTTGCACTGGAGGTGATAAACCATAATCACAAGCCAGCATCAATGGAAAGCCAAGTTTCTCTTACTCCAAGTGTGCCACTCTGCAACTTTTCAAGGGTTCAATAAAACATAAAGCTCTCCCAAAGAGTGCTCTACACACGTAATGTTTTCCTTTTGCTGTAAAATGCATCTTATTGATTTATAACATACATTCAAGGAGAACAAAACCCAGTCTATAAAAGTAAAATCTAGAAGAAAGAACAAGTGTTGTAAAGGAAACTCCATACCATTAGTGACAGGGATACATAATCTCAATTTCTGATGGACAGATTGTGTTCGACGGTTTTTTAGTTCACATAAATAGGAAATAAAAGACAAAAAATGGAACTACAAACGTAAAAGTTAATCAATACTTCTTCTACAACCCAAAATTCAAACAAAGCTTACAATTTAATAAGCTGAAAGCTACGAAAGTGCATTTCTTAAGTGTTACAGAATAGGATGTGAACCTTAAATTTGCATTTGAAGAAACCAAAAGTTGTTTGCTCTTCTTGAAACTGAAACTTTTTAATAATTTATCACATTTTCACAGGACTGTAATCAAGACTTGAGCATCTCCAGAACAGCATTGCTGTTGTTTTTCTTCTCTTAACATCAACTTCTATTTCACTAAATTTTTGTTTACAACGTGTTTTATCGAGCTAAAGTGCAAGGAATTTCTCACAGATGGATATGGGGAAAATGTTTTTGATTCTTGTTCTTCCATCAAAGCCATGTTTATGTTTGTGCAAAGCAACAAAATTCATCTCTACCTTGGGAAGAGATGTGCTGATGTTATTTAAGCCTACACTGTAACTGCATTTGTTCTCATGATAACACAAAATAAATCTGTTACTGTGTTTAAGCACATCAGTACACCAGGAAAGGCTTTTATTGTAAAACAACCCAGAACAATGCCAAAGAGTCTGCAGATAAAAAAAGCTCTGCTGCTCATTTCCTAAGGAAAGTTGATTTAAGTTTACAACTGTGGTGTAACGAACTGGCAAAATAATTACAAGTGAGAGACAGTCATGCTTTACAGCTCAAAGATATGAAACATCACCCATGAAGTCTTGCCCTCTTAAATATAAGGTATAAATTTCACGTTGAAGACTTTTTGTAGGAATTTTTAGCTGGTACATTCCAAGGTGAGAAAGGTGTAGATCTTGAACTCCCAGAGATCATGGCACATACAGCCCTGAGAGTGCTTTTAATTACTCTTAATTTATGTTACAGACCCCAGAATGAGCATGAGAACCCTGGAACAGCAAAAAGCTGCAATTCCAGTCACTCCTGCCACGCTGCACAGCCTCTGCTGTTCATGGCAATTCACGCTGCTATTGGAATTCTTTACTTTCAACAAGTTACAAAGCCAAGGGTGCACCAATCCAGCAGCCCTGCCAGGAAGGTCAGATTAGGAACACAAGGAACAGCAATACTTGCACGTGTGGGAGCAACAGCTTTGCTAAATAAATATAATCAGAAAACTGTGCCAAAATTGGAAGCCTTTGATTCTGTGAGGTGCAGGGAAAGCTGGCTCATCTGCATCCTCTAACAGGAGACAGAAATTAATGGAATGCCCCACTGGAAGTAGGATTCCTCTACCAAATGAATTCCAATCAGTGCTTTCAGAGGTGGTTGTTTGTTTTGTTTTTTTCATTTAAAACATACATTTGCACAGTTAAATTCCCCACAACCGGCATAAATTTCATAGTTGGTAACATCTGTAATTAGACTTTGAAATTCACACTGCTATCAGCTGTCCTACATGGCACAAGTTTTGCCTGAAAACACCATTTAAAGCTGTTCTCATTTTTTCAAACTATCAAGTTTGAAAGCCTATTAGACGAGATGAATTTTTCTTGAAGAATAAAACTAAATTGAGTTTATTTGAAAGATCAAACTCCAAAGACGAGATTGAAATAAATGTTTGGTTGCAATGAACGACCTGCTCTATAAATCAAGCTCTAAGAGGATATAAACAGAGGACATGCACCAAAAACAAACCACAGATAGTGATTCCTCAGGTTTGACCTAAGAAAATGAAAACCATAGGAAGGAACCTGCATGATTAAAAGCAAAGTGGCTGCAAGAGAGCTGAGAAAGCATCAGCTAAAACACAGGTTCCCTTAGTGAAAATCAGATCACAGAGCACTGCAAGTGAGGGATATCCCCAGTGCCAACTTCAGGTGTACAGCACCAGAGCCCCAGTATTGCTGTGCTCATCATGGAGCAGTTTAAATCTCACCTGAAGGCTTGCCAAGAGAATGGGTGCACCTTTAAATGTTCTCCAAGGGCTGCATAAATCAGCATGAACTGCATCACTCCCAACATGGGCTGGGAATCTGCACCCTCCCTGCCCAAAAGCTGGGGCAGTGTTGGTGCTTTGGGATGCTGGTGCAGAAAGGATGCAGGGCTATTTTAGTTTTCATCCATGACTCTGTGCCAGCCACAAGTCCTGTAACTTCTCTAGCAGAGTTTGCTGTCTACTTCTTGCTTCTAATGGCTCCTTTTGGCCAGGCTTTTCCATACATCCTGATTTCAGTTAACATTCTGCTTGCTGAGTAAACTTCCCAGGATCTTTTACAGCCCATTGCATTGTGCTTTTAGGTGGAAGAGAAATAAACACAGACCCTAAATCCTAGTTGCAAATCTTTGTTTTAAAACCCAAAGGAATTTTCACTGCCAGTTTCTCTGCATTCAAGTAACTTGTTGATACAGAGATACTGCACTAGCAGCATTATCTACTTCAGAGTGTGTGGGTGGACAGTATGTGCTGGTCCAGGAGTTGATCCCAACAGCCTCACATACACAACAATACAAGCAGTAAATTATTTACAGGGTATTTTTCCATGTAGTGAAAGTGCTTAGCAGAAGCAGTACTTCTATTTGAATAATTACAAAACCCTTTTTCCTCTCAGCCCTGCAAGGCTGGATCCCAAGTCCTTAGCCTGGACCCCCATTTCTCCTCCATATGGTATGTTCAATTACCATTTGGTCTTCAAGTGCTAATAGTGGCCCATAACTTCAAGTACTGCTATTCAGAGTCAGTGCCTTTTCCCTGATTAATTACAATGGAGAGATGATACCTCTGGGAATCAAATACATCGTGTGCTTAACTCCAGAATAGACAGTTCTTGTCAATAACACATCCAAGGCAGCTTAAAACTTCAATAGCCTGGTTTCTTATATACTGTAAGTGGTGCTGAATATTCAGTTTTATTTCTGTTTCCCTGCCAGTAGGAAATAAAGAACACACTTTTAGCTAAATGAGAACTGAAGTGCATTGGAAGAGTGCTATAAATTATATGCAGGCCACCAAATAAAATTCAATTTTCAGGTAATGTGAAGGTGTAATGCGTCTGGAGAAGCTGTTTTGCATATCACACACGACAGCAGGCAATAAGGAGCAGGGAATGACTAAAACCTGATCTGTCACATGCAACTCTTTGATTGTTCCCCCTACTTTAGCTGCTCTAATCGCGCTGTTGCAGTGTTGATTCAGAACACGGCAGCCCATGAAAAATGTCACCGTTCTGTCGATGTTGCGGATCCGCTGGCAATTTCAGCAAGCACTGGATGCACATAAAGGGTGATAAGGCACTATATCCTGCCATGCTCAGCAGGTTTTCCATTTCCTCCTGCAATTACACATCAAACTGTTTTAGCTTCACAAGCTTCGGCACTATAAATGGCCTCAAGGCAGAAGTCTGCTCCGCACACTGATGAGTCTATCTTCAAAGCAGAGTGCAAACTCAGGTTTTGGGGAGAGATGATTTTTTTTTTTAAATACCCTTTTTCCAGAGCTTTTAAGAGTTTACTTAGAGATTATACCTACCATTATCTCCATGTACTCCAATTAACAGGCAGTTTTATATCAGCATTAACTGGAGCTGCCTGTGAGAGGAGGAGAAAGCCATGCATACACAAGAGCAAGCCACCATCTGCACAAGAACCCTGTTCACAGCATTACATCCCTACACAATGGCATTTTTCTTTAGCTCCACCTTCTCTTTTTTCTTACAAGGCTACCTGGAATGCCAGACTGACAATAGCAGAAGAATCTGGTTTTCAAACACTCAGAACTTTTTCTCATGCTACAGCAATGCTGCCAAAGCAGTACCGACTCTCCTGTTGCTCCATTTAAAGCAATTCATACATTCTGGTAGAGATATCTCACACTGATGTAAAAGGGAAACAAGGCAATGTTAAAGTTACTGCTCTCAACCATTCTGGCTCTGTGATCTGCTCAAAACCAGGTATGAACCTCATAAAAGCAGGGAATCCCTGGATGAGCCAAACAACTCTGGTGGCATCTGTGGATTCAGGCAGAGACAAATCCCACCCAGAAACCACAGGTCTCACCTGGCTCACGCTCCTCCTGTCAGCCATGAGAAGGGGGATATTGCAGAAGTCATAACCCCCAGCAACTCATGACTGGCCATGACCTCCACACCTCTGAGCCTCAGAGCCCCCAGGAGGAGCTGCTGCAACATCTGCATCTCCTGCCATGCCTGTGGGTCACCCACACAGAGAACAACACACAAAACTCCTCCAGGTGTTGCCAGCTGCAGCACAGGCTGGTGGCTTTTCCCACAGCCCATCCCTCAGACACTATTAATACAATACTGGGACAGAGGGAAGAAAGCAGCACAGAACACAGCTCTCCCTCCCTCCCTGTCCCCCCAGACAGTCACACAGCAGGGACCTGAGCCACCCTCCCACACCCTTGGCCCAGTCACAGCAACAACCAGACAAGTCCTGGGACTGGCCTGAAATAATGAGATGGTTTGTGTGCCCTCCACCTCGGAGAGACACCACGACAAAAGGACTGTCATAGGAAACCTGGAGCAGCAGCTTTAGGCACTGAAAGTGAATAGGAACAAACAGCTCCTTGCACACCATGACTGACACCTTGTTCCTGTGCCTCTCCAAAGACCCCATCCATGAAGAACATGGACCTTTTGTAATATGCTGCAGGGTGTATTATCACTCATTCCCAACTTTTGAAAAGCTTAGCTGTCACTGCTGCCTAAAATGAGCTTCAGGTTCTTAAAAAAAAAAAAAAAAAGACAAAAGATTTTTTAACTAATTATGTTTAACATACACCTGATTTTGTTAGTAAATCAAATTATCAAAGCATATGCAGGTATGCCAGCTCTCCCAAGCAGGACTGCAGTGTATCCACTGTAAAATAGGCTCCAGCTTCCTGAACAGCAAAGGCCAAAGGAGTCAAGAGCTGCAGGCAGCACATCCAAAGCAGCAAAATCTTGTACTCAGATGATCCAATTTGTGACTCAAAGTTGTCCCCATTGTGTGCCTCTGCACAGAGAGCACACACAGGACTCCAGAAGCATCAGCACCATCAACCAAAACAATTCCACCACCAGGACATGGACAGAAGACAGTAAGTAGGGCAGAAGAGGGTGTTCAATTCCTTAATAAAACTTGATAAAACTTTAAATATTTGAGTGTTGGTAAGTAAAACACAAGAGCAGCAAACCAAGTCAGTAATGGGCCTAAATGGGAGCAGAACTGCTGGCAGAGCAGGAAATTCAAGTCAACACAGGGAAGATTTATTTCTCTATTTGATGGTGATCTGCACCTTGGCAAGAGCAGCATCTGCCCTGAACATTTATCATCATTGCTACCTGTATCTCTGACTCCACCTTTGCCATCCCATGACAAGACACTGCCTTGTTCTCACTGCAAATTCAGACATGCCTGGCATTGCTTGCTACACTAACTCAACCACCTGCTGTTGGTAATAAAATGACTATTTCCTTATTTCTTGGCATCTTCTCCTAGGTGGCATTGCTACAACACTTGCTGTAATTCTCAAGTGCTGCTCCAGATTGAAACCTCATCCAGGATAGGAAAAAAACCTCTTCAAAATTCCAAAAATAAGCAACTGCTAAAGTGTGGCTGGGCAGGCTCTTTAGGTAATTTTTTTTGAGGTGTCATTTTTTAAGTCTGAAGATGTTTGCTGGTTCTTCCATTTAGAACTACAAAGAAAAGAATGAGCAAAATAGGCAAAATTCTGTGACAAGGTGCAGATGGAAGACACCAACATAAAATAACGACCATGCTGCTACCAATAAAAGGACCAAGTCCAGCAAATTTCCTCTGCATTAACAGCTGTTTCTGCATAAAATCCACTTGCAAAGAAACAAATCAGAACTCACTGATTAAATACTTGTTTTAAAAAGCCTCATGAAATATTGTTTAATATGTCTTCTTTACCAATGCCAAAAACCATGAGAATCACACCCCTCTGAATGTGTTGAATGGGAAGTGGGTCCACCCTTGTGAAGGAATCTTCAGTGCTGTTTACAACACATCCTCTCATGGGGAAGCTTCAGTGATCAAGGAGAAAAATTAAGCCCTGGAAGTCTCCTCATGAACAGGAGTCTAAACAAGCCGTGGCCAGAATTTAAGTGGTTTCTACTAAATTCAGATTATATCATCAGTGAATAATCATGCCCACCACAGTTAATAGTGTGGTTGCTGCTCTAAGTTCTTTTTAGTTGTGGATGCTGGTTGAGTTGGCATCAATCAGCATAAAGCACTAGAGTATCCTCCATCTCCAGCTTCTCAGAAAAGCTGTATTTTAAAGAGTCTATAATGGACTATTAAACACAGAGGAAGACTTATTCATGATCACTCACTTAACCAAGGCATGATGAGCATTTTCAAGCAAATCACTCACCACATTCCTATCAGTAAGTGATTTCAGGGAGTAGCTTTGTTCATGTTATCCTAATGTGAGCTTTCCATGATCCAGCTGCAGAGTATCTGCATGAACAATTCTGTCAGGCATATGGAAATAAAACTGGCAGGAGGAGGGGAGGAAGAGACAGCAGCACACCAGCTGAATGGGATGGAGAGGGAAGGACATGGCACCTACATGAGGCTGCAGAGACCAACTACTAAACACTCCACAAAATAAAATGATGCTTCTCAGATATAATTATTTGAAATTCAAGTATGCTTACAGAATAGTTCAGCTCCTTCAAAGCATAAATTGCAGGAGATGATGTTCAAGTCATTTCTATTACCTTGACACTGTTGACAAATGCACCATTGAACGATTTTATCACTGTACAAACCCATCATAACCATCAGCACACCACTACTGGTAACAAAAAGCACTTTATGAAGTGCCCTGTGTGAAATTTAAAATTTGATATGGCTCCTACCTGACAGCTATCCTGTATTAAACTCACCCTTTAAACCATGGTTAAAGGCAAGTGAGTACCCAAGCAGCCTTGGAGACCTGTGCTGAGAATAGCTGAGCAGATGGAGTCCAGAGAAGCTAAAAACCACCAATATTAAGAGCATCTAACTCCACACAGAATATTTCCTCCAAATACAATGTATTATCTTCAGATGCTACATCAGCCATTTATATGAATCCCGACAGGCAGTGAAGATTCACATGCAGTGACACCTGAAAACAAAAATTAATGCAGGTGGTTTCCCTGCCTGAACATATGTTGTGCAGTGAAGACACACAGCTCTTAATCCTGCTAAGTGCAGTACACAGTAATGCTAGGAAATTATGAGTGCACAGACATCTTTATGTTTTGCCTACTTGGCAATCTATGTTTTCTGTACACAGATTTATTTGTAAGTGATCCATATGCATACCATTCCCAGAGTTTGTGTAAAGCCATACTTCAACAGCAACCAAAATAAAATCACTGAGGGTGCAGTGAAGGGCAAAAAAAAGGGAAGGTTGGTACACAGTGCAATTGAGACAAAGCTCAAATTGAACCTGAAGTGCAGGAAATAACAGAACTGGCTCCAAAATCAGACAGACTGCTGATACTCAAAAAGTAGAGAGGCTTTTTTATTTGTGGGGGTTTTTTTAAAATTATCATTACTTGCTTGTTTCTTGAAAAAACCCATTTAGGTAGTTTTTGCTGTTGGGAACAACTCATGCCAACAAAATGGGCAAAGTTTGGATAGCTCCAGACCTGGCACTGCTGGGTACCTCCAGCTGCTCAGCTCATGATTCTCCCCTTCAGGACTCAATCACCCCTGTGTGAAACACATTCTTCATCTCTAAGAACATTTAATCCACCTAAAGGTTATAAATGATACAACAAGGAATCAAAATTCAGGTACTGCTGGATGAGTCAGGCAGTGGCTCCAATTTGCATCATGCAAGCAAACAAAACTTCTGCAAACTGAAGCCTGGAGAAACAACACCACCTCCAACGTGTGCATTTCTTGCTGTTTAATCAGAACTGTTCTCTTTCATATTTTTTGTGTATGTTTGATGCAATTACTGGAAAACTTTTTAGCTTGTTATGCAGGTTGTCAGAAGAGATGATCTAACAGTGCCTCCTGGCCTTAGAATCTATGCATCTTTGATATATTTCTCAGAAGCTGGTGAAATATTACCCTTACTTTTAAAATGCCTAGGTATACACTTCTCTGGCAATCTGCAAGGTATTACTCACATTTCATTTACTTAATGCTCTATCTTCCCAACAATTTGAAATAAACTTTCTATGGGGGAGGCATGTCAGGGTATGCTCTCTAGTACTTCTCTGAAATTAAATTCTAATTGCAGGGTGTTATCTGCACCAAACTGAGCCTTTTAAACTGTAGTATTAAAAAAAAAAAAAGCTAAACAGTCTTGCTGAGATGAATCCACCCAAAGAATGGCTGGTCCCTGCATCTGTCCATCCCAGCCTGGCTGTGCCAAGGGAATTTGTTGTCATTGACTGGATGGACCTAGGAGATGATCAACCTCCTGCTCCCACTCTCACAGCCAGGGCAAACACCACAGCTTCACAAAAAATGTGCTTTTTTCTGCCCGTACACAGCATGGGTGCAGAGACAGATTGGGACTGGCAGTTAAATACAAACTGATTTACAAAGGAAAAAAACCCAAACCAACCCACGTGCATGTTTTAAAGCTGGTCTGAAGCCTCTATTTATTGAAGAAAAGTTGGTCTGTAATGCAGGGTCCAGTCCCCTTCTCAGCTCGTAACACCACCACAGTAGGAAATGTGCAAGTTAAAATACATTTCTAGCACACTGAAAACATATGCAAAGCCACATTTTTAAGCCATTTCCTCCCCAGTTTCCTCTCTGTGCCAGCTCACTGCTGCACTTCTATTTTATGGGCTTATTAATATTGCAGCTGCACAATCAGAATTACCAAAACCAGCCCCAAACTGAAGCTCCATGTACAGGGGTCAGTTTATCAAACTGCCCATGAACAACTTCTGTAACAGCTGAATTCGAGTTGAACACTTTCCTGCTGGAAGCAAGTCTATGCCTTATTAACTACTGACTTTGTTCCAGAGTTGCCCAGCAAAACTGCATTTTTAAACCTGATATTCATCAACAGGAGCTACCCACAAGCAGAAGAATTTCCACACTGCAGTATTGGAAACTGTGAAATATTGCCTTCATAATCACAATTAAGACTTTTCTCTTGAAGTTAAGCTGCTTTCTGGGACCAGCAACTTTGTTTTAGGTTGGTATTACATTCTTCTTCTATGTATCTTATTTTAATGGAACTCAGTTACAAAGATCCATCACCACAAACATTTAAGTCCATGCCTGAGATTCATTTCAAACACAGCCAATGAGCAGCTGGAGGTTTGTGAGACACTTCCAGGTTACCCTCAGGATTTATGCCTGTAAATCCATTTCTGGCACCTTTCCCACATTTGGCCAGTATTCACATCCCATAAAAAGCAGCAGTCAAAGGCAGGAACAGGATGACATCAGTCCAAAATGCCTCCTGAAAGTTCTGCTCTGTCGCTACCAGAGGGAATCAAATTGCAGAATTTGCCTTACTTAGAATCCCATAATTCTGTAAAGACACAATTTCCCATCTCTTTTAACCAATCTTTTTTCCACTTTGAGTTTACCAGTTACAATGAATTACCAATTTACAATGAGTAAACTGCTCAATTTTAACCTCCTTTATCATGACTATTATATTTTCATTAGAACACCTCCTGAACAGATTCTTCCCTTTCTATATTTTCAGTCTGAGGACTTTCAAGTTGAATGATGGTGATCACAAAGACTGAAAAGATCTTCCCAAGAAAAAAAACAGGAATTAAAAAAAGGAATAGAGGAAAGCAGGAGATGGAAAGGAGATGGCCCTAAGATGACTTGAGGAGAAAAAAAAGAAAATTAAAATCTGCTACAGCTGTGGGTCCAACTTGGGGCCAATAGAGGAGGTTCTCCCTTGTCAGGAGGAACATCCCCAGAACACTCCTGGTTTTAATACAAAGGCCCAGGCAAAACATGGTAAGCACAACACTCCCCATTACAGCTCCTTCCCCCTAAAAGAATCTCTTTCCTAAAAGAGATGATGCAGATTGTGGGAAATGCTATACATCTTCTCAATAGATCCTTCTCTTTTCATCATAAAAGCGAGCTCCAGCAGCTCTCCCATGGAATTCACTGTGAAATAAAATTTGCAACCTGGCAGCAGTGTCTGACGAGCAATATACAATCCTTCCTGAAAGGCCCAGGAGGATTCTATTGTTTTGAGGCTTAATTTTCAATTTGCATCTTTAAAAAGGTATGATTTCATCCAAATTCACTGGTCTGCTCATTTATATTTATCTGTAAGAGACCACATTTTAGTTCCTTTGAGAAGAAACACAGTGAAAAAAATTTTATGTTCAAAATTATTCTAAGAGCACCACTCATATTTCTTGTTTTATAGCAATCTGCTTGGACAGAGATGTGACTAATTTATTTTTGAAGGGCCTGATTCTGCAGGCACTCCACACTGAGTAATCCCTTTGTGCTTTGCATGTCAGGCAGCAAAAAGAGGAGTTCAAGAGGCAGAAATCAGCACAGCTTCATTACATCAGTGGCTTTAGGCTCATTTACACCAAAAGAGGATAAAGCCCTGTACATCATGATGAAAAATACAGAGAGATTTTGCCCCACACTAAACAAGTCTCTCCCTAACAATGACAAGCTGAAAACTAACTGCAACTGGGATCAATTAAAATTCATCACAAAGAGCTGGTACCTTGCTTCAAACCAAACAAAAAGTTGTGCCTTGCAGCCAACGATATCTTGGGAATGTTCAAGCCAGCTCCCTTCAGAAAAAGCTCTTGACTCTGCTTCTATAATGAACATCTTAAGAACTGTAAATGCAACATTAACTGGTGGTAAAACCTTCAGGATACACAATGATTTTGAAAGGGAGCAATTAAACGGCGAGTTATTTTGAACCCGTGTCCCCATTCAAACTATTTTCCTTGTAGCCCATCTGCCAGAGAGCCTCCAAGGCAGACAGCAAGATGCAATACCCATCCCAGAAAGCTGCTGCTGCAATAACATTTCCAAAGGCCCACAACGCTGACTACCACGAGCCCCATTAAGAAAATGCAAGTTGTTCCACTATCCTTAAATATATGAGTTCCATGGGCACCGTGCACAGAACGAGCATCATTTCCTACAACAAACACAACCAGGAGCAGCACCACTCTCTCTGAGTCCAGACATGAGACCAAAGTCCTGCTGATGGAAGCCCAGCCTCATCTGGGAATTTATTCTGCATGGAAAGTTAGTTTTCTATTTCAACAAAACAGGAGAAAAGATGAGGGAGTCCTTTGCAGCTCTCCCAGCAGGGATGAAAAGTTTCTCTCTCATTCACGACTACCAGATGGCAAAACAAATTCCAAGAGGAAGATGAATTTTAGGGTTGATATTTTTACTACACATGTTCAATAAAGTAAATAAAGAATGTGAGGAAATTTATGTAACTCTGAGGAGGTTTTCTCACCACACAAAAATTCAGGAATGAATTTAATAGCTGTACCTGAAGAAAGAGAAGATATAACTGGGAAAAATTCATTATCCTGCACAACATTCACTTGATTCACCTTATCATCAATGTCAGACAGTGGCAGCTATTTTCAAAGCTCAAAATACTCCAGCAGCACTGGGATGAAATCCTCACCTACTGGAAACAACGGGAATGTGATAATTTTGGTCTGGGCAGGATTACAGTATTTGGATTTGATGTGTTGACAAAGACTGATGAACGTGATTCCAGACTGATTTCTATTTGGAAACCTTCCCTCTTTACCTTTGGCATTTCCTTCACAAGACTTTCCAACACCTTCACTAGCAAATCCCCCTCTGAAGGCAAAGAATATCAAAAGGTCAAAGCCTTAATTTGTACAAATCATAGTGTACATGATTAAAAACATAGTGCTAGCCTTGACACTGCAATAATTGATGACCTAAACCTCACTAGGAAAGTAGTAAAAGCAAACAAAAATCAAGGAAAATTTACTTTGTGGTTTTGAGTGTCACTGTCACCACTGGCATCAAAAACCCTGCAACATTTATTTCTTCTTCTATGTCCCAGAAATTAGGTTACTGGAAAAGCCTCCCTTGAAAACAATTTATATAATACAAAAAGTACACTGAAAATGTTAGAACACTGGAAATTAGTGTATATCTGAAGTCCCTGAAATGAAGAAACAAATAAAGAACTTGAAAACACATCTCCCTTCACCAATCTCACAAACATCTGGATACTGACTCATGAGTTTTGGCTTGTTGGTTTAGCTTTTTTATTTCAAGGCTGGCACAACTCTGATATTATGATTTGGCCAAATTAATCTTTTGGAGTTAAAGTAAAGATACTAAGGAAAATAAAACAGATTAGATATATATTTTTCCATATTTCACTAACTTTCCCAGTCAATGCATTATCTGGGAGATATTCCACACTGCAAACTTCAAGTAGATGTCTAATGTAAAGGCATTAAATAAGTGAGAATTGAGCTAACAGAGCTGAAGTGTTCAGCAAAACCTATCACCGAGGCTGCTCCATCTGCTTTTACTTATTTAGGAAACAGCAGGTTTCACATATTTGAGATGAAACGAATGAGAAAACATTACAGCAACATAACTTCCCTCAACTGAAAATATCCACCTAACAGATTTTAAAACAGATTTCTAATACATGTAGGAAGGGTTCCCTGATTTTTTTTTTTTAATTGGCTCAGTAAAGTACAAAGATGTTTCATTTCTCACAGGTTTACTTCTCTAACACTTATTTGTTTAACAGTTTTGCAACGAAAACGGTGCTGCCAGCTCATGCTGCTTCTTCCCACACAAAGTTGCTAGAACCTATCCTTTAAGAAAATAATAACTGAAACCCGAGCCCTGGTGGTGTGAAGTGTTTACAGGGGTGCTCGGTCTTGCCCACCAGGAGCAATTCTTCAGTCACGTTTTCCTTCCTGCCTCTCACACCTCTGATCTGCTGACACCCACCCATGTGAGCTTCAATCCCAGCCAAGCTTGGGCTCCCTGGGGCTCCAGGCATCACCAGCCTCAGCTGTTTGGGAAAACCATCCTTGATCCCAGTGCTGCATGCTCAGTTCTGACCTCCAAATCCCTGCAATCCATCTCCAAACACCCCAGCTTCCATGCTGCTCCATGCACTCTGTGCCAGGGCTGCTTCACCAGCCAGTGCTGGGCTTCCAGGGCTTCTCTCCAACAGGGGAATTGGATGATAGAAGCCACCATGAGCCCTGTGCTCCCCCAAGATAACCATTCCTTTAGCACCATATACACACACACACATACAGGCATATATTGATATATCATCTCTCTCTCAATGCTCTCACTTGAGCTGCACTGGGTCTTTTGACTTGAATTCAGCCTAAACCAACTACAAAAGGTCCTCACTCAAAAAAACAATCTCATGCACCCATGATCTATTGAACACCATGGAATTTTTGGCACATCCTAATCTCTGACTACATCATCTGCTGTTCTCTCTCAAGTGTGCTGTATACCCATAGGGCACTAGAGATGATAAAGGAACAGTAAAACCACAAAACTGGAGAAAAACCATAAAGGAGAAAATTCTCCATCAAGCCATCCCACACCTTTACCATCTCCCTGTGCAATCCTCACCAATAATCATCACATAGTTTCTTTGTAACTACCATAATTGCAATTAAGTTTCAAAGAATTACCTCCGAGCCAGGTGCTATCCACAGTTTTAATGTCACTGGTCATTTCTGAAATGCTGAGAAGCATAAAATTTTTCTGATGTTGAATGTGACAGCAACCCACCATTATGACAGAGTGTGCTAACTGTGAAAATTAAGTAAATTAGCTCAATCTTCCAAGGATGATATTGTCAAGGATACTCAGCCATTCCAATGCTATTGCCTCCATGGGGGGAAAAAGGGAAAGCTCACTCTGGAAAGTAAAATGGAATGCCCTTGTTCTTACTGCTGCACAGAAGATTGAGTCAAATGAACAGAATGAGAAACAAGAATAAACCAGAAAATATCTTCTCATTGTCTGGCTGCCAATTTAAACCAGCTTGGTATTTGATACAACTCCATAAGCTTAATGGTCAATAGTAAGTGAAAGCAGTACTTACCCCTAGCACTTTCATTTTCTATGGTTGCCAGTCATTTTTACATTTCGAGAAATTAATTTAAAAAGAAATAAGATCTCCATATTTTCTAAAAGTTGTCTTCTGTAACATTCACATTACAAAAGCAACAGCTGAGACCATGTAAGCACTACTTAAGTGAAGAGAACCAACTGATAGAAGTTTGGACCTCCAGCCTGGCATCCCATTTTAAACCAGTCCTTCCACTTCAGATACTGGGGGCTCCTGTCCTTCTGAACCTAACACTGCCAGGGATGGAACCACAACTCCCAGTGCTCGGGTTGGCATGAGATTGATGAAGTTAAAAAGCAAGCAAAAATAATAATCTTACTTAACACAAAGCCAATTGAAAAGTTGAATATTTAACTTATGAGCACATTGGCATTTCAGAACTTACTCTACATTTGTGAGGAGTAATTTGTGAAAATAAATTCTCACCTGAAAAGTTATGCAGTGAAGTTTTCATTTTATATTATAAATCATAAAATAACAAGCATAAACCTGCAGTTTGCTCCAACAGGGTTCCAATCTTGTATTTTGATCAGGCTGAAACAAACACCTCTCTATTTTGCAACGAGCATGCCATCAAATCACAACTACTGCTCCACACTGATTTTACCACAGCAAAATTTACTATTCAATTTTACTGATCCTTTGACCATTTCTACAAAGCTATCTGGTTCTAATATAAGCCCATAATAAAAAAGCCAGCAGTGAAACCAAACAACTCTCCTACCTTGACAGAAGCCTCAGCTCACCCCTGCTTCACTGCATAAATTCTCTCTCAGCCTTTCCCAAGGAACAAAACACTGCTACTGTGTAAAACTGCACAGGAGTGATCATCAAACAGGACTAAGCTTGATTCTGGAACAGCAGTTAAAGGCTGACCAACACTTGAGTCCATACATAGTAAAAACGAAAAAAAAAAAAAACCGAGGGAATTAATTACCCAGGGTTTGCCAAACACAGTGCTAATTACTGGCAGCACACTGATGGGCTGCAGCTGCTCAGTCCTGGTCAGCATGTGATGGTGCTGAGGATTCTGCCAGCAGCCACAGCTCTGCAGGTGGGACAGAGAGAGGACAAGAGAGGATGAGAAGGAAACCAGACCAGCCTCTAAATATGCCTGTGCTGAGGTTAAAGCTTCAGCACAGCAACAAGCAGCTGTGAAACACTTCATTTTCAAAATACTATCGTCTACTTGCACATCTCCCAAACTCTCCATGAGCCATTCAAAGCCTGCAAGGAGCACAAGAATAGGAAAATCAAATGGGCAAACATCAGCTTTTATTAGCTGCACATTGAAGAGCTGCATCTCCCATGCCCCCTGCATATATAAAGGCAATACAACATCATCCAATTTTGTTTTGTCATTTTTCTGCATAACTTAGTGAGTTAAACATGTATTTATCTCCTTTTCAAGCATCTCGCTAAAGGCTAAAGCTCGTGTTTATTTGTACAGACAGAAGATACATCTCACAACTGAAAAATATGTTTGAGGCTCAAACAAATGCATTAGAAAGAAGAAAAGGGCAATTGGTTGATGAATAGAATATTCTGTATAACTCCTCTAATTGATAAATACATTTTGCTAAGAGGAGGTAAAGGGATACAATGGCAGAAGATGAACTGTACATTGTTTTTTCTGTCCTGCAACTCCATTAGACTTTTACCTCGTGTATAAAGCAATTCATTCAGGACTCATTCTGCTGCATTCAGGTTGTCCCAAGACATGTAACATTATTAGACAGATCAGTAATAGGTTAAATTTCATAATAAAGCCCAGAGTAAATTGTGTAACAGATCCAAGACTACAAATTTAACAGCAGCAGCTGCTTCCAATTCTAACGTAAAACTTAATTTCATTTTGTAACAAAACTGGAAAATATGGGCAAAGAAAGGCCACTGTCAAATAGTCCAAAGGCAACTATTTTTGCAAGATAAGTGATAGTTTAATTTACTGGCCATGGTGAGTTCTGCAATGAAACAAACTGCAATCTAATTACTCGCTGCAAAACAAGAGCCTGATTTGATTTTAGGAGAGGTTCTCTCTAATTCCCTGTTATTGTTTTGTCACTGTAAACTTGGATATTGCTGGAGGGCCAGCAAGTTTAATTTTCAAATCAGTCCTTGATTTACACACACATCCTGCCTGGCGTGCATGTGTAATGTGCACGTCCCCAGGCAGGAACTGCTGCACAAACATAGAACTGGAAAAATATCCACCTACCTCATGTCTGCACACATGGATCTGGGTGCTAAAAATAATGATTAAAGAAAACCCTCAACCATCTGCATAAGGAGAAAGCAAAGAGAAACTCAAGGGACCAGAGAACACAAAGCAGATCAGCAAATAAGGAAATCTTAAGCTCAGTTTCTAGAATAACTCTTAAAATAGGTATATCTTAGAAATTAGAGTTCTTTTACTTGAATTACAGAAAGTATAATGAGATTTCTGCTCAGAACAGTCTCCTGCAAATGGTGTTAAATGGTTTAGACATAAATGAGTTTATGATTGGTCTGAAATCAGAGAAGAACACATCAGTTCTGTCACAGGATGCTCCCCCTCCCTGGGATTGCTCTGGACGTGTCAGTGACCCCATACAGGACCAGCTGCATTACTCAAAGCCTTTTCACACACCTCCCCACACACACGTTACAGCCTGAAAATCTGCACCACGATGTCTGTGGAAGGATGTGAAGGTGCATCCTTGGAGAAAAGTGTCCAGGCAGGAGCAGAGCCCTTGGCAGGAATCTGGAGGAAAGCCTGAGCTCACCATGGCTGTCCTGGCAGAGCTGCCATGGAGCAGTGCTGGCATTCCAGGAGAGCACAGCCCTCCTCTGGGAATGGGGCAGGCTCAGCATCCCAACCCCATCCCACCCCCAGGGCGGGCTCAGCATCCCATCCCATCCCACCCCACCCCAAGGGCATCCCATCCCATCCCATCCCACCCCATCCCATCCCATCCCATCCCACCCCACCCCAAGGGCATCCCAACCCCATCCCATCCCAACCCCACCCCACCCCAAGGGCAGGATCCCAGCCGGAGCTCCATGACCTGCACAGCTCTGGGAGCCCAGGCAGACCAACATTCCAGGACAACCAAGATTCATGGATAATGTCACACCAAAAAATGTCTTTTAAGTCAGAAGATGAGAACTCAGGAGAGTTAAATTAACAACATAGCACAACATTTTACCAAGTAATAGCACTATATTTTTTCTTTTATGGAGCGCTGCTCCGGGCAATATTTAATCTCTTGAGTTTAATGAACTTTTAAAACTACTCAATAAATACTCAAAGCCATGACAAGTACAATCATAAGATAAATTTAGTCCTACTCCAGTGGACTATATCACTTTTTGTTATTAAAAAATGTTAATTTTAATATACTAGGGGACTTCATTTCTATAAAAGAAGGTGTCAGGGTTTCTAAATTCATATCACAATGGTTAGTTTTCATTAAAGATGTTAAGTACGTTGTCATTTTTAATAAAAATACATGGTGAGCCCTTCCTTCTAGGCTAATAATAGAACTTTGGATAAATAGTCCTATCTATAAAATGTTCCAGCTCTCAGCAAGGCTTCCTTTAGTCACTACAGAGGTTAAGATTTCATGAAATTACTTGATGAATTGAATTTTCATGTAGCTAAAGAATTTGTGATGGACCTCGAAGTGAAGACCTAGCTAATTATTCCATATTAATGTATTACATGCATAATGTAACATTAGATACATAATAGTAATGTATTTTATTGTGCATATAACACATTAGCATGCAAATAATAACCACACTAGAGTCAACACAAAGACACTACCTCTGTAAGAACACTAAAATAAAACAGAGCCACCCTCAGAGTAACATCACTCCCAAATAACTCCTGTAAGATCTGCTATTGCTGCCTGCCTACATCCAAAAAAAATGCACTCAAAGAACATAAAAATTGCAATGTGAAGTACTGAAAAGGTAGGAAGCACTAAAACCGAGGTTATGAATGTAGGCTGTCAGTCACCTCTTAATTCCATTTTTATTCAGCTCTGTAAACAGTGTCTGCCTGCAGGTGTTCAAGCACAGCCCCCAGCTCTCCATCTACACCTCCTTGTACCAAGATGGAATATCACAGAAAATAAAATCAAAACATAAAGAGGGTTTGGTCAGTGGCACAAAAGTACCAAGGAACTATAATTCAACATACCCAGGTCACACACACATCCTGCTCTGGACAGAACAGCCAAGGACACTGTCCATGCTGCCTCCATCCATCAATAGATCACTGCTCAAAGGCCTTTAAACAGACACAGCTTTGTCTGTCTGCTCTCTGAGTTATCACACACCAACTACTAAGAAGTCTCCCCATTTATTTTTCATTACCTCTCCAAAAAATGGAGAAAATCAACTGCTACAATTCCTTTTGAAATATATTTCTGAAAATCTGGGTATTGATTTAACCTCTTTCATGCCACATTTCTTTCAATTCCCAGAAGAGTGCCTTAGTAAAACATCCCTATTAGTTTGAAATAGCAGACAGGATGTTCTGAGAGAGTTATGCAAGGATTCTTCTTATGAGAAGAACCTCCACAGATGAAATACTGTTCTTCTTGCTTTAACTTTGCACATATCAGAAACAATTATATATAATCTTTCCCTAAAATCAAGCTTACAAGGCTCCCCACAAAAAAAAAAAAAAAAAAAAAAAAAAAAAAAAAAAGGATTTTTCTTCCATAGATTATATGCCTGAACCTAACTACAAACATCCTCCTGCCACAGGAGGTTTTCATTCTGGGTCACGACAGGGAGTGACAGAAGCTCTTGGGGGATGCTTACCTCTCTTAGATTATCAGATAACTCAAAATTACAGAAAATAACTTGGTTTTTTTTTCCTCTGAAAAAGAGAGTAAAGAGCCCTCAAAGGCTGGGATCTCATATACTTTCAGTTAACAAAAAGTTCTTGGGGAGGGAAAATTATGAGAAGTCAGGACTTTTTCACCTATCCACAAATCCTAGAATTAAATCAGACTTCTCTAATAAACTTTTCTGTTCTTTGTTATTTCCAATATTTATATAGGTTCTTTCAAGAAAAACAACATGCTGTGTATTTAACAGTTCTTTCTAATAAATTTTTCTTCTTACAAGCAAACCTATAGAATGAGTTTGCCTTCAGCTCAGCTGCTGCAGCCACAGTGCACATTATTACCACCACACTAAACCAGGGAAGTCTCATCTTACAAGGTCCTTACACCTTTGCCACTCAAAGCACAAGGTCATATGAACAAATGAGGTCATAAAAATGATTCTGACAAATAACTAGTTAATTCACACATTATGTTCTGAGAGCTGAAATTGCCTTCCTAGTTTTATGAAGAGATTTTAGGACTTGAAAAGAGAAATTGGGTGGTTCTGTTCCCTCTTCTCTGATCCCATTACTCACCAGGCAGAGCTGTCACCAGGAATGCTTTAACACTAAATATATTTACTGTACTAGCCATACTGTACTAGACATTTCATATATAGCTCAAAAGATGCACTTTCAAACTTGCCAATTATCTCTGATGAACGTATCACTCAAAATAATTGTGTACATTCAGTGCAGTTTTCCTAAGGATTTTCTTCTCTTTAATACTTTAGAAAGCTCCTGCTCGTAGCTGATGATGCAGCTGTGTCAAAATGGAGCCAACACCACCAAAAAGACAAGATGACCTTCCTGCTGTACATGCAGCAACTAAAGTGAAAGAAGTGAGACAGAAAATCAGACTAGGAAAGAACCCTATAATTACTGCCACCATGGAGAAACTCCACAAAGGAAAACTGCTCCTGATTTGCCTTCAAACACAGCCAAACAGCATTCTGCATTTCCTGCACGGAGTTACACAAACCCCTTTGTCTGGGGGCTGCAAAGATGATGATTCTGCAGATTCATCACTGGGAACAACACCCCATCCTCAGGGTTTGCATTCCCTCTTTTTCTGTTCCATATGCTGAGTTAATTTGGACTTCATCAGCCAGCCCCAGCCCACACACTGCCTCACACCTGAGCTACTCTGAAGACTGGTTGTGAACAAAAAAAAAAAATAAAAAAAAATTATCTTTACCAAATAAAATCCATTTTTTTCCAATTTCAGATGGAGGTTTCCAGTCTCGTAGGAGTAATGGGACACAGCCACTGACATCATAATTCAATAAAGAGAAAAGAAATCATATCTGTCAGTCCATCTTTGCATCACAGGGCCTCTTTCTTGTTCCTCCTAGCTGACCTCTGCAACAAAGCTGTCAGCTTAGAAGAGCTTAATATCTTGAGAAGATAACCCCTTTAAATTTCTTCCCTGGCTCACTGACATTCTGTCAACTAGGAGAAAACCTGGCCCAAATTTAGGATCACTGGGATTTCTTTCAGCTTGCTGAGCAGCATGCCAACACTGTGTGCATCTGCTCAGGGTAAACTCCCAAAGAGAGCCTGATCCTGAGAACTGTCAGGAGTCCAAAAACTTCACTAATGCCTCTCAGCAGCACGCTGTTGAGAAATTAGGAGAAATTTTTGGGCAGAGAAGATTTAATTCTCTTTGGTCTTTTAAACACGTAAATAATGCTGTACTAGAACAAACCAATGCCAGCCCTCTCTGCCTCCAAACTTTACTGGCATACCCAGAAAAACAGGAATTTCTTTGTGCTTCCCCAACTGGAGAGGTTTGCAGTGCTCTTGGATAAAAAATGGACAACTCCACCTCAGAGGGGGATCTAATTTCAACCTGCTAGGGCTGAGCATCACCAACACTTACCCAGGCTGGGAAGGGAGATGTAAAACGATGGAACCTGCCAATCCCCAAGGTTTTCCTTGTGCTCTTCAGGAGAATTTTCTGCTAAATTATATAAGTGTATTTGTATGTCAGATCACTACCTAGAAACCAGGTGCTAAAAATCTGCCTTTCAAAGAGTGGAGCCAGAAGCAGCATTTACTTCTTGCACAGGGATGGAATATCCTGTCCCAAGGGCAGTGCACACATTCCAGCACTGCTCTGCTCTATCATGATGGCAAACAACTGCTGAGCAAAAACCTTCTTTATTCTCACACTGCTGTAATACACAAGCACTATATGAAGTTATCAAGGAATTCATTTAGGCTAAAAGCTGCTGCTACTACTAATTGTAACTACTGTGAGAAACTCAGATTTTGCTTAATTAACATTTGGGCACTCAATTTAGCTACAATCCAAGCTGAAGCTTTGCTTTTCATGTTCTGACACTGCTGGACTTCTTAAAGTCTTTGCTATCAATATCATTCACAGTCTTAGGACCAGGATCAGTACTTAGTTATCTGCAGCCCATTTAACTAAATTTTCCACAAACATTTCCTAGTAAAACACAGCTTTTAACTCTTTTCCCCCCCCCCCTCTCAGAGGAGCAACTTTCACATGGCTGGAAATTACAAGCACTGAGAGGGTCATAATGAACCAGGAGTAAAAAAACTCCACGGAACAGACTTACAATCAACTCAGAAGGCATTATTTATTAAAGCATATCAAGTGAAGATATATAATTTGCAAATTCAATTATAACAGCTGACACCTGCCCTTTGCTGTGTTAACACTAAGGTACAAAATCCCTATCAGCCACTCTAATATTGGCATTTGGCAATTAGCATGTTTTTAAAATGCATCTAAATCTGAATCTGATCAGATTTATTGCAGGAATAGAAGAACTTCAATTTAATTTGCCTGCTTCTGGTGCAATGAAGTATTTACTGCCAGTCTTTGCTGTGCACAGATAAGATTATGAAGGATTTTGGAGGGGAAGTTAGCAGGGGCTGCTGGATAGGCACTTTATTACCTTAAAATTTAATGTATTTCTGACAAGATGCATGGAAATACCACACATTTTGTGGAACTAAGAACATCTGAGAAACGTGATGGCCAGGCTGTGGCACTGGGCTTTGCACACAGATGGGTAAATCATTACATCTCTATCAAGGAACGTGGCATTAAAAACTTCAGCAAAGGAGTGGGATGAAGGAGAGACAACAATGATTAATGTATGAACAGTGTCCACTCAACCATTGAGACAGTAATAAAGGTATTAATTTGACTGCAAACATTAAAATATGTACAGTAAGATGGATTTTTGAACAGTGCAGTGTGGCATAACCTTAATACAGTACATTAAAATCATTCATTACAATGAATAAATAGCTTAATGAGATTTGAAACATCCAGCACTCTCTGTGTAAGCAGGTGATGAAGTGAAGCCTGATATTGGCACCACTGAACATAAATTATGCAAAAGTAATACTTTTAATGTCATCTATTGTTAAATATTCCAGTGTACATCCTTCTGGGACAATATCAAATTAGTCTGTCCTGGAGTTTACAACAAATTCCCCTGCATCAGTCTGATTTGCATAAAAGTAAACAAAATAAAAATGTGCACATGCAGTGTGATTTCCTCCCCTTGGTTTGTTTTTGTAAGGAAGAGAATTCATCTTACCATGGCTAGATCATCTCTTTGTTTTGTTGGTTTTTTTGTTGCTGGGGGTGTATTATTCCCTCAAAGTCAGTTGCCACATTAAACGTGGTATTCCATGGTAAACTGCAGGGGTATAAGATGAACTGCTGGAGCACTTTTTTCCCCCCTATTAATTTAAATAACTTATTAACAAATCAAGTCATTTGATTTAAATTACGCGCCTAACCATGTAATTAGTTAAATAAAACCACTTGAAGCACATTTTTCTTCCCATTTTAAACTGTGATGTTGGAGCTGTTCTATGCTAAAGCATAGAAAAGAAAAGCAATTACTCCAACAATGATTTTTTAAAAGGCTGGTACACAGGTTCTATGCAGCACAGACAAGGCTGTGGGTTTTGTTTAATGATCACTTAATTCTTTACTGTGTACAGACAGAGCTCAGAGTTTTGGATTAATTTCAATAAATATAAAATCTTTATTCTAACTGTTCCAAAGCACTTGTTATTTACATTTGGAAGTGCAGGATTACTCATGCATAGCTGTCTGTCAATTAATCCAATATCACCCTGTGGATTTTCCCATTTGTAATTGGAAAAATAGAGCTTTCCTGGTTCTCTGCAGAAACAACAGCCATTTAACTACAGGTGGTGCTCACAGTGGCAGTGCACACGTTTCTTCAGTGTTTATATAGAAAATAAAACCCCTATTTCCTCTAGAGATAGTAAAGCATTTTGGGGGGTTATTTTCCTGTCTCTAGTATTAAAGTGAGGTTTTATCAATGACAGAAGGCAGAACTGCAGCAATGGGTGAAGGAGATGAACAATCTTCCCAGCACGGCATGGTTTAACCCCAGCCACAGCTCACACTCCCCTGGTGGGATGGGGGAGAGAATCCAGGGAGTAACAGCGAGAAAATCTGTGGGTTGAGATAAAATCCCTTCTCAGTGGTGCCTGAGAGTCACTGATCCCCTCTGCTGACTCCCCACAATTGCAGCAGCAGGGGGAAAGTGATGCTGGAGCAGAGCACTCAGCCAGGTCACCCCTGGGACAGGGTGGCAGGGGATGTGCTGGCACTCACACGGCCAGGCTGCATGAAATCCCACAGAAAAGCTGATGGATTACTGTGAACACTGCCTCCCAGAACTCCTCCATATTCAATGCAAAAGAGAAGGAATAAAGATTAACCGAGTGTATATTCCCTACGGTGTCCCAGACAACTTGGGTTTTTACCAAGTTCAAAATCCAGCAAGTTTTATCATAGGGCACCTATTCATCAGCTACAAAGTGGCCCAGAAAAACTTATCAGTGTTTCTTTTTCCAGTTACCCATGACTACCCTCCCAAGGCTCTTGGATTCTTAAGGTATTTACAACCAATTATTTACATCCCTTCTTAAGTGATTTCCTAGAAAAGATTCACACAAACATCTTAATCTCTCTGTATCTTCCAGGGACTTTCAGTTTTATGAAATGCTATTACACTCACCAGTCTCAGTGCTATAATGGTACCAGCAACCATCCAAATTCAAGGGGTTTGAAGTCAAAAGTGAAATACCACAGCTCAGACTGTCTGACTCAAGTGGAGAACTGACCTTGCCCAACAGCAGGTGAGGGATTCGCTTTTGAGGCACAAACTGCAATCTAACATTGCACACTCCAAAAAACTGAATACCATTGAATGTACAAATTCATATCAAGGAAAGGGGAAAAAAAAAAACTTAAAAAATATGACTCAGCACCAGGAATTTCATTCCAGAAAGGTAATTTTGGGATGAGATAAACCCACAGAGTCCAACCCTGCTGCAGAATAAATAAGTGTTTACTTTCATTCAGTGGAAGAGTAATCTCAACTACACCATAACAGCATTAACATCACCTAATTACTCATCAAATGCAGGAGCAAAGCTTGCTGACCCAACATCCTTCTTTTTTCTTGATGCTCAGTGTGTCCATATCTCTGCAGCACATGGCAAGACACAAAGGTGGCACAGCAGCTGTCACAACAGGGGCCGTGGGCTCGTGTTTGCAAAATACATCCCAACCTGATTACACGCTTCAGCAGCTATCACTTCTCAAAATTCAATAGAAATTAATTTCTCAACAATGAGGGCAATTAAAAGGTCTGAATACTATAAAGTAAGAATACCTGCTGACACACCAGCTCTGCCAATAAAGCTGTAAACAAAGCTGGAACACAAGGATATTAAAAGAAAGATATCAAACTTCCCTGCTCTGATTATGGGTCTGTTAATACAGTTAATGAAACAGTTACTGGTTTAATACAGCATTAACTCCAGCACAGCTTGTGGTACAGTAACTTACATATAGCAACTACATTCTGTCCTCTAATTAAAGGACTTAATGCAAAGTAAAAAAGAAAGCCTTCATTATATTTGTGGTAAAACATCATTGTTAAAAGGTTCCAAACAATCAATGCAATCAACAGTTCTGGGGCTTGTTGGAGGCCTTGTTTTCACCACTCAATATGAGCTGCTTCAACCTCCAGCCATGCTTGAAATCTGAGCAAAAAAATAATGGTCATCAAAAAAATATTCTGATAACTCACAGGACCAACTGCACTATTTATGAAGCAGGAATTTTCTGAGAGCAAGATCAAGCAAATATGGGTAGTCTGAAATACCTCAGGAAATTCAGGAATGCCATGATGATGCCTCAACAGAAATAACATGAGAAGCCTTCCATTAAGCTAACTTTAATCCATATTAAGCAGTTACCCTTTTAGGCCTCAGTAGCCAAAATTAAAAAGGAAAAGAAGAAAATTTTGTCAGAAGTGGGCTGAGACACAGCTCCAGGTGACCATCAGAATGAGCTGCTTTTTGGTGATAAATTCCCTGTGCCCTACCCACCGGTGTAAGTCAAATTCCTACTCCAAATCAGCAGTGCCTGGCTACTGTAACTCCTCTGGCAGGTACAATAAATACAGGTACCTGTATTTAAATACAGAGCACACAGCCATCTCCACAAAGGTGATGTATTCTCCCTTTTAAAATCCTCCCCAAAGCCCTGAGTGCTCATGCTGAACACCTTTTGGTTTGACACATTCCCTCAGTAGCTGCCTGAGGAACGCTCCCACCATAAGGTGACAAGAATAAAGGCAGGGTGACAAAGTGCCTTGCCTTGCCCCAGCAGCTGCTGCCAGCAGCTCCCAGGTGCTGAACACGCAGGTGCAGGTGTGCAGTGTGTGTGGCACCTTGGTGGCACACAGGGACAGCAGAGCAGCGGCTCCTGCTGCTCACAGTCAGGGACAGGAGCGGCTGAGCCACAACACAGCACAAACCAGGGGACTTCACACTGCCCTTCCAGAACTGCTTTAGTCAATGTTTGCAGGATAGCCAAGCTGCTGCTCCAGCAGCCTGCAGTCTGGGTGGGCTCTGGCCACACATTCCAGTCTTAAATCCAAAGAAACTGCGTGTCAGATGCAATGATTTGGGAGGAAATAACCATGATGAGAATTCTTCTTGGAGAACTGAATAAACAAACTGAGGTGGTTTTGCTGAGCTCAAGCAGGCTCCTGGCACAGTCTGTCACATTTGACTCACAGTCCTGATGCCACCACAGCCCAACTCTTTATTTTTCAGTGGAGTTAACCCACAAGTTGATAATGGTATTACACCAGAGGAAGGAAACTCTGTGGTCACAAATGAGAAACTCAGACCCAAAGATCACTCTGGGAAGCAGAAGGAAATAGGAGGCTTAAAATCCATCCATCCAACCCATACATGTTTTTTGCAAGTTATGTAAGAGATCAGGCCTCTGACATTTCACCTTCTTGTTGCAAAGTGTCATAAAAAAAATAAAGATTTAAATTGCAGTCTAGGCTGGAAAAAAATTGCCCAATACAAAAAAACTCAAACCACAACAATTTCAGTGTCTAATCTAGAAAACACAACAGTCCACAGAACTGTTTGGGATGCAAGTTCATTTTCACATATGAAAGTGAAAGGGTCTCCCTGAAACTGGGCTCAACAGGCAAACGCAGATTCCACTTGCTAAAAATGGGTGCAATGAAAGAGGCAATCTTTTCCCCGAAGCCAACTGCAATTTTTCACTGTCTTTAATCTGGTTAAGTTCAAACCTGAAGCAGATTTTTCCCCTCTCTGGTACCAACACGTGCCTCAAGACGTTCAAGCAGCAGAAGTTGTGCACCAGGGACAGATTCTGCCCTGCCTCAGGCTTGGGGCCACCCAGCCCCAGGGTCTGCTCAATCCTGCCCCCATCCCTGTCACAAAGTCACTCCCCCACAGGCTGGAGCCTTTATTCACCAGGTCCCACTCTGCAAACACATATTTAAGCAATAATTAGGTTTTTTAAGTCCTTATGCTTATACTTGTAGCTTTTTTTCAGTCTGAGCAAGGCAACACCTCCAGGATCTCAGGCAATGCTGGAGACCTCAGTAAACAGGACTTGCTTCTAATAATATGCAAGAAAACAGTAAAATTGTAACAAACAGGTCTCATAAGAATAGCAGAGTCCTCTGAATAACAAAGTGATGTCAGTTGATAGCAATCATTTTTCTACTCCAGAAAAATTCCTCTGCAATTTAAATACCAGGAATACCTCTCTGCCCACAAAGATCATTCCACACCTGCTTTTTCTTTTCATTTCGTTCATCAGCTTTTCTATTTTTTTACTGAAACAGAGACAACTAATTAAGTGCTAATATCACAAGGAAGGACTGGGCCAGACCAAAAGTCTACCTTAATATTCCCTCAGAGAAAAAGACCTCTTCAGGTGATCAAATTGTGTGAAAATTTAAAAGAGAACTTCATATAAATTAAGAAACGTTGCCATTACAGATCAGAGAGCAGCCCTGGGAACAGATTTAGCGGCTGGTGAAATCACAGCATTGCTGAGACAAGACAGTACACTGAACTCAATCACTTCCATATTTTGCATTGCAGAACCTACACATGAAATACTAAAATATGATTTTAAAACGACAACATTTCCTCTGGTCATGGAAAGGGTTTTTTTGGGTTTTTTTCAATCAGGTTTTTCCTGCTGCCTCAATGCTCCACTGTCAAATAAGGTATAAGAACGTTGAAGATTTTTTCCATTTGGTAAAACAATTTTCCTCTTATGCCCACCTATAACCCTTGCAGGTACCTTGTTATTTTTGACACTTCTACTTCTTGCCAGCAAAATGTGTACCAGGGCAGTGAAGCTGCCCAGCTGGTTGAAAAGTTCCTGGGAAGTCACTCAGGGAGAGACAAGGGGCACCCAAGCTTTGTCTCCTTAGAACAGGCTGAGAAGTTCTTGATGCAACAATGCCTACCCCGAACTGCCAGAATACAAAGAAAATAAAACTTGAATTATTTATTTTACAAAGTTTGTCTAGATTAGACAATGAACGTGAGCTTTAAAATAATTTCCTTTTATCTTCAGTATTTACTGACCTGATCTGTGCAAGAATTAACTAAAGTTCCCTTCCCAAGATCCACCCTTGACTTAAGATACTCTGGTAACCTGTGCAGGAGGAGAGCTGAATCCATTTGGCTTTTATTTTTAATTAAACTTCCCTTAACTCCATCATTCTTTTCAATGGGATATAGACAAATCCATTTTTCCCTACTTATTGCTAAGTCTGAATAGATGTTTCATTAAAAAAAAAAAAAAAAATCATATAAACTGGTGTGGTTCTTGGGGCAGGGGTGAGACAGCAGCAGGTTCTTTACCTGGTTTTTCTAATGCCAAAAACCACAACACAAAAACAACCTGAAACAGAGCTGTGCCCACTCCATTTGCAGGCACAAACATTTAAATTGCCCCCACAGCCCAGCCTTACATACCTGGACATTTTGCACAAACTCAATTAAATGCTCCAGTGCCTTTCAATATTTTCCCACTTGTCAATATAAGGAGATGTGTGCACACAAAAACCTCTGCCTTTTAAGCAGCCTTTTTATCTGCTCCCATTACTTCAGTGGCAGTGCTGTGTTTTGTGACCTAGCAGCACAATGCTACAATAAATGGCAGTGATGAGCCACACTCTGCTCATTTCCATGTTCTGAGAATTTAAGGTTGGGTTTAGATGGGAATCTTACAGGTTTCCCCCCAGTCCTGAACAGAGAAAGACCCCTCTGGGGACTTCTCCTCTCTGAGATTTTTCCAAGGGGCTCATAACATCAAAATTACAAAAATCTCAAATCCAAAATTTCATTTAGACTGTGGCATGCCAGCATTTTTCTTCCTTACCAGAACTAGTTCACAAATACCACAAATACTCTGAGTTGAGGTCTCTGACATTTCCCCCTCTGCCTTGTGTTTGTTAAAAGACAGATCTCTTCTGGCAGGACTCCTTTGGTTTTGCTTTTCTTCTCTTTTTTTCCTGAATTATTAAGTAAAATCTCTGCTACGGGCCCCACTGCATGCTTCATACAAACACGACTATTTGCACAGCGCTCGAAAGCTCCTTTTCCAGAAAAAGCGAAAAGGAACTAGGTGTGTAGAATGAGATTATTAAGGAAACATTTGTCTTTGAAGCACCTGAATCCCCAGTTTGCTGCTGTACTGTAACACAAGGCTCATTGCTTTCCCTCTGCCCACCACGCACAGCCTGTGTGGATACCAGGGGGACTAAAGTAAATTCTTTGTTACATCTGCACAAAGTAGTAAATGAAGCATGCAGCTCAAACCCCTCCTGCAGCGGCCAGATCCTCAGTGCTTTTCCTTTTGGAGTGGGAGATTTAATGCTATTTTCTTTTCCATATGCTTCATCTTTCAGCTTTAGCATAAAAAGGAAAGGGAAAATCTAAAGGCTTGGTTTTGCACTAACTGCTCCCTTCAGATTCTGAGACGTGTCTTGATGAAAGCTCAGTTGTGATGGAGGAAAAAAAATCAAAAGAGGAAGAAATTTCACCCCATGAGATGATACTTAAAAGGGGGGGAAAAAAAGACCTTGGAAAAAAAGTTCTTTATTGAGTAATTAGCCATAATCTTAGATAAGACAACAGATCAAACAAGTTCTCTTAAAAGAGGTGGTGTGGGAAAGAGAGAGAGGTTTTTGGCAAGGGTTTACAAATAAGGCTAAAAAAAATTAAAAAGCAGAAACACTGGCAAACTTTTCCACCAAAATTAAAGCTAATCATGCAGTTGTGCCTGCTCCATTTCAAAACACAAAATGAGTCTGGGAAAACTCCAGAGAAAATAAGCTCTTCCCTCCCCTCCCTAAACACCAAGCCCAAGGAGGGCTCTGCTATGCCAGGATTCCCAGCCCTTACTGGGACCTGCATGTCCGAGCTGGACCCACAGCTGGAGCAGGGGGCTCGGATGGCCCAGAGCTGCTCCCCAGCTTCAACTTCACAGCACTTGGCTCTGCCTTCTCCCTCTGCTGACTCTTACCACCACGTTAAAACAAGCAAGTCTTCAAATCCCAAATAATTAAGAATTCTATGTTTTCCCCATCATTGCAGGACCACTAATTTAGAAGGGATCAAATTACTAATTTGCATACCTCTGATCTCCACTGCCCTAACACCTGAGCCCACCTCACAAGTCTAATTTCCACAAATACCATCTATGAATTACCAGGATACTCCAACGGACATCAGGAGCAGGATGAGCTGTGTATAAACCTGTAGACCTGAATACATTATTAATTGGAAAAAAAAAAAAAAAAAAAAATCACATCCTAAACTTGACACCCTCTTTTTAATCCACATCCCTCCTTGGATGCATCCCTACTACATCTGAGTAATTCCCCAGTCCCAGAATAGTCACGCTCGATTCATGAGCTAACACTTACCAACTTGCCAGATGCTTTACCTCAGATGACAAGTTTTGTTTTATATATGCAATGAAGACTTAAATCAAAACCCAACTATAAATATTTTGATGAGACATTTTTTTGTCACATTTTGAAAACCTAATTAAAGGGCTCATTATGTGTGTGAGTGAGTGCTGTCTAAATAAAGCTGGTGCTTGCCCTGGGCTTGTTATAAACCCAAGCTAGAGCATCCACCCCTATTCCCAAACCCACACAGGGCTCAGTGCCCTTTCCAAAGGCTGGCCTGCAGTGTCCCTGATGGGTCTGGAATGGTTTTCCTTGACAAGGACTTTTCTCAGCCCACTGGATTAGGAGCAGCACATTCTCCAGTGGTGAAACAAGTAGAGGCTCCACACACAGTGGAAGGGATGGGGATATAGTGGGGAATTCAGCAAAATCACCTTTCCCCAAAAATTTAACTGGGCTTTTGAGCCAGATTACTGGCAGACTGTTCTAACTCTTTGTAGTCTTTTTATGGTGTAATTTTGTGATATTCTCAAACATCAAAAAGCATTTCAGACAAAAGAAATAACAACACATGCACTCACTTGGATGGCAGTGGGTTTCTTCCTAAAATAAATGTTTCTAAAAAGGCACTTTGCCAGCCACGAAAACAAAACATTACAGCTGTAATTTGTTTCTTCCTTTTTTTTTTAATAATAGATTTTTAAATCCTAACATCAAAAAGACTAAAAGCAAAACTACTATGTTTAAGGGCATGCCTGACCTCTTTTATAAAGGTTCTGCCCCTTGTACACAGGGTGCTATTAAGTTTCCAGAGGAGATTTGGAGTTTATGGCCAGGAGTCAGAGCCTGACCTTCTGGGCATGTGTTCAGAGTCACTCACCAGCAGTGACACCCCTGAGTGCCCTTCTCTTGTACAAAAGCACCATGGTGCTGAGCAGGCAGTGACCCAGGCCACTGGGATCAACCCATGCTCTCAAGTATCAAACCAGAAAAGATGAATTTTGGAACATTTTTCCTTTAGATAGATCTTGATACACATTTTTTTAATTTTGTAGGTTTATTACATGACTAGTTTCAGTTGTTATTGAAATGCTTCTACCTATGGAAGAATTTCATCAATACTGTTTAGAGCAAATTAATTACTTTAATGTTAAAAATAGGAAATACAATGCAAGTTATGAAACAAAAACTTTTCAATCTGTATGATTAAATGGAATTAGAAATCCTAGGCCTTAGTCTAACTCCTGGAACACAGGAAAAGGATGAGCCAGGCCATGGACCAGTGGGACCAAAGCAGCCTTAGGTCACTCACTAATAACATAGCACATCTCTGTGGATGCAAGACAGGGTTGTGTCAGTGACTGGGTGTATAAAGCCTAAAAACAAACACACATCCACACAATTTGTAATAAACCAGGCTTCACACTACAGCAATATATTGTCACATTTTTTCAAGGTTTAATCTCACAAGTTTTACTTAAGGAGGCAAGGTGAGTCAGAACCCAGGAGTTATCACTTGACACATCTCGTAGCTTTTAATTGACCACACCTAACCTAAAGTTTAGATTTTCTAAGCTAAAAAGTTTCACAGCAAAGAGGATTTGGCCAGTTGGAGGTGCAGAGATTCTGTGTTGCATCAGAGTATCTTGTACATACAGCAACAGGCACAGAGCAAGTTTCTGTTCTGAGTTCCAGACCTGGCAACACCAGGGCTTGTTTTGGGCTTTGATTATTTTGTGCTCGCAGCATCCAAGCTGTGCATTTCTTCCAAGTGATGCACTAATAACATAACTGCTCTTTAATGGCATTTTTTTATTATATAATTATGCCAGAAGCTTCATAGCCATGGAAAATATATGTTCACTGGCATTTAATTGCTTTATCATCATGACTATAATCACAAATGAGGACCTTCCAGAACTGAGAGCCAGGAGAGGCTTTTACTCACTCGGTTCTACCTGTCACCATAATAAACACTCCCTGGAAATCTCCCCTGTGCTCTATGTTAAAGGATTATGTATCCAAGAGTCTTATTTATGTATTTTGAGTGGGTGGTTGCTTTTGTACAAAACTGTTTCCATTTCTCAGGATGAAGTGTACCGTGCAGAGGGACAAACAAATGCAAACGTGGCTTCTCCTACACAGCTGCTCATGGCAGCAGCTGGAGGGAAGCTGGGACACCCCAGGTACCAGAGGAGTGGTGTTACCTGTGCTACAGGTGTTTGTGCACCTTCCCAGCACAGAGGAGCTTCTCCCTGGAACACTGCTCCCATCCCAGGAGCAAAGTCTGTGCAAGTCAGTGGAAGAGTCAGGGGATATTCCTACTTCAGCAGAAAAAACAAAATCACCTGCAGTACTTATTTCCATAGTAAAACAGAGCCCCTAAGAAAAACAAAACCAAAAAACCCTCACAATAATGCCCTAAAAGAGACACAATGTCTAAATTATGTATGGCCTGCTTAAATAGTAGCAAAGCTGTTTCCATTCAAATCCATAATACCAAAGAGCTCAGTTCTTGGAGTTAGATCCTATCTTATAAAGCTTTTGAGTATGAACTTGTCCTAGATGAGAAGACTGGGAGAACTCTTTTCAAGGCTATTTGAAGGTAAAAATTATTTTGCATGAAAGCAACAATTAATTAGCACTCAGCAAGGTTCCATCCACTCTATGCTGTGAAGTAAAAGCAGGTCACTTCTGCAGCCCCTCACACCTGTTACAGGTCACAGATCCTTACCTGAACACAGTATCTTATTTGCTGTTTCAGCACCTCAAGGTTAAAGTCTATTTTCCTTTCAAACATAATAGCAATTACATATTTTTTAGCATAACTGTATCAAGGGATGGAATCTGAGATGCTTCTGTTTGAGAGCTGAAAAAAAAATGTAATGACTGCTTACATCTTTTAAAAACTAAGTATTTGTGTTGGAATTCATGCTCCAGACCCCAAGACAGCTTTTGTTCCTCTTCATATCCTTTTTCCTAGAAGGATAATGTAACAGGAGGGCCACCACATGCACCCTTCTCTAAGCTCTAAAGATGAATTCTTCCCTGTCTGAGACAGGGGGCAATCTCCATTTGATTAGTTAGGACGGCTGGCTGGCAGCTTTAAATTATTTGTGTATCAGTATTGATGCTGTTCCACATTTAGTGTAAATGCAATTATCATTAGGGCACTCAGAGCTATCAACTGAGAGTACTTTGAGGAATGTCAATGCCTAAGCAGAAATAAATGCATGCACATGCACACAGGTGGACTCAGAATAAATTCTTGGGCTCTCTTCCCCTTCTTTGCCCATCAAATTTCTCCTCTAGGATCTCTGCCCTCATTTTCTCACACTTCTTATAGTAAAATCTACTTGAGAAAAGTAACCCATGTAAGACAAGCTTAAAATTTCACCCCTCACCCTCCCTGGAGCTGTGATAGTTCTCATGAAGTTAAAAGGATGCTCTGCTGGAATGTCAGGCAATGCTCCAGTCCCATTCCCACCAACATCCAGGAACCCTGCCTTCAAAACTAGGAAGGAACTCAACTCAGTCTGGGTCATCACCCCACTGCCAGGGGGTAACTACACTGAACAGGACTTGCAAGGCTGATGGATAAAAAGGCCTGGAAGGGAGAACTGGAACTCTCTGGATGCTGACCCTTGCTGCAGTCACAGCCCCAGCTTGGGCAAGAGCAAAGTGGAGATGCAGGGCCAGGACATCAAGCCATCATATGGAAAAAAAAAAAAGCTACCAAGCCAAAAAAAGCCAAGTGCAGGACACTGGCCTACCACACATCTCTGAAGTGATTTTGTGCAAGTGTCAGTTAAGACTCAGCTCAATCCAAGCTTGAGGAGGACAAAGAGCACTCAGGGCATTTCTCCCTGTCCCTGCTGACCAAGGGGAGCTCACCAAACCAACACTGGCTCCTGTCTAACTTCTCATGGCAGGGACAGAGGAAATCAATCCCTCAGCCTGGGAAATGGGGCAAGAGCAGCTCCTGCTCCCCATGGAGCTGAGAGACCACGAAATCAGAGATGGATGGGCTGCAGAGCCTGAGATGGATCACTGAAGAAGGGCCAGCTCTCCCCAGAGCACAGAGGCACCACCAGGCTCCTTCCAAAAAAAGAGACTTCTTCCAAAGAAACAGACCAGCAAAGGCTGAAACTAGATCCCACAAGCTGGATTCCCAGGGCATGAACAACCTGGGTGGAAATGAAAAAACCAAAACATCGATAAAACAGACAGAAGCCTCCTCACTCTGCTCTAATACTTGACTCATGGAAATGACAGCAGGCTGCAAAAAGATGATTTCCAGCTAGAAAGAAAAAAAAAATCTCCCTGAAAAGCAAGAATTTAATAAAGCTAGAGTTTTTTTCACTGCACTATTAGTTAAAGATTTTTGAATACATAAATGAGAATTATTTGACTGACGGACTCTTTATCAATGCTATAATCAGCCTTCTATTGTTGGAGTAAGACATTTATTTCAACAGTAGAAACATTTATTTCAGCTGTAGAAATATAACCCTATTTATTTCCAATATGCAAAAGTAACCCTTGGTAGTATAAACTAATTTAAAGAGAAAGGCGATTTCTTATCTGCAGAAAGCAGCAACACCACCAGCAAAGGACAATGGTCTGCATTCTTATTAATGCAAACATTAACCTTCTATTGCCACACTTGGATTTCCAGTCTCAGAACAATATCATTATCTACAATGGAACTAAATTTATGGAAATCTAATTTTATCATACATTATTTAAGTATCAGGACATTTATCTATTAATCTCTCCTTTTACCTTCTTAGTGTTAATATTCCCAGCCTGCTTACAACTTTCAAGGGCAAGTCTGCTTCATCACCAGCTGTCATCATTAAAAATCATTTCTTGTATTTATAAAGCAAATGTAAAGTAGTAAGCCATGTCACAAAAGCTAGACAGAGAACATACTTCTGCATACAGTCATGTGCTGATTCCTACTTGACTGAGCACGATCATATTTTTAGGTTCTATAATTAATAGCTAACAGCTTTAAAAGTCTCACTAAATATTCATTATTAGAGGAAAAAACTGAGAAGGTCTAATCCATTTTAAATGTCTCTGACAACTGCCATTAAAGCATGCTCGTGCAGCCTGTCACAGATATTTATATCCAGGCAGTGCTGGGATGGATTGCAGGAATCCACATCCTGTGTTGTTCTTCCTGGGTGAAGTATGAGCAGAGTAAGTGTCAAACGTTATAAAAACACCTTACACACTCAGCTCCTCCCAAACACCACTTCTCTATGTCCAGAGTGGCAGGGGTGCACCTTGTGCAATGGCTTGAGTGGATTTCTAAGGGTCCCCCACAGGCAGGGACACTTCCCCCTGTCCCCAGGTGCTCCAAGCCCTGCCCAGCCTGGCCACGGACACTGCCAGGGATGCAGAGCTGTCACCTCTGGGTCATCACCTTGTGCCAGGGCCTCGGCACTCACACTAAAGAGTCTCCTCCTCACACCTGGTGTGTGAAGTACAAGTGCTGACCTTTCAGGCTGTGTCAGGCTTTTATTGCTGCCCATCAGGAGGAGTGCAGGGACAGCAAGGGAGCACAGAGCCACCACTTCATTTACTGCTGCTTGACCAGGAGGGACCCTGAGCTCAGGCAGAGCTGGCTCCATCACGAGCCTGAAGCTCACACAGCTGATTCTCTAAAAAGATGCTGCGAACATCAGTCCTGCCCCTTAACAATGAAGCCCATGCCTGCATTTTCATAACAATTAATACTTTTTCCCTGTTGCTTAATATAGGTTTCAAAATCTAAGGGTTTAAAAGTTCATTTTACAATTGACTGAGATGCTGCTTGGATCCAATAATAAGCTTTGCTTAACCTTGAAATTAGCCACTTTCAAGTCTGATGAAAAAGCATTATATATAAGCAACACATGATCTTCTTGGTATATATATATTTTTCAAGGATTACATTTTAATTTCATTCCTTTTCTCACGAAATGACTTGGAAGTTATACTACAAACCTCAGAGTGGGTACAGCTCCCATGAATGCAGGAGGCCCAGGGTCCTGGCACAAGCAGTTTAAGCAGCACGGAGAGCTCTTAAAATCAGCGTGTTTTCAGAAAGCCAAACTGCAATTTTTCAGACTGAAATGCACGACTGGCAGTAATCCATAATCCCAACACAGTGTCATGGGTGCCAAAGGGCCTCCAGTGAGTGCTGCTTTTGCATTTTAAAAAATGTTTTATGAGCTCAAGACCCCAGAATTAAGCATCTTTACTTCACAAGCAGCCCGCCATCTATTAATACTACAGCAAAACCAAGCCAAAGAAAAACAACCAGTCAAGCACAGAACAAAGGATCTCTAACCCATAAGAGCAAAGTCTCTTTATCCCCAAATCCTCCACTTTGAGTGCTTGAGTGTTAAAAGCTAAGAGCTTTCAGCTTCAAGCCCATTACCATTTGCTCTTTTTTTATCTGCACCAAATTGCTTTTGTTGCAAATCAACACTGGAAAAGGAGCAGGACAAACAGATGAGCTTCCCACGTGTACAGCTGATTCCTCACAAATGACCAGGTTTCCCATTAAGGGGACGGCAGAATTAAGCAATAAGGAGATATTTACAGGCCCAGCAAAAGATGGACTGTTTTATAGTGAATTAGGGCCCCAATCAATTTCCTAATTGCTAGACCACAGTGTTTACCAACCTGACTCCAGAATTACTTAATTCCCTGCTCCAAATAAGAACATTTGACAGCCTATTGGTTATTTAAATAAGCTGATGCAGCTCCATTTAGCGTAAGGACATGATTTTTTTGTTTATTTTCAAAGAACATGGAGGCATGGAGCTCCTTTCACACAGCTTTGTCACTGCCCTTCAGTCAGTTAAGCAAAGAGTAAAGCAAAAGGGCAAGGCTGGAGCAACCCAATCAAGAGTCTTCTCCAAATTCTGTCATTAAAAAAAATAAAATAAAAAAAAAAATCAAACATTAGTTTTTAAATAGAGTTTCTGCTGTGATCCTGAATGGAGAAATACAGAGCTGGTCACGATCAGTATTTCATTAACATTTCTCAAGAACTGTGCTCTGGAACAACTTCTCCAGGTAAAATATGATTATTTATTATTTATTTTTTAATAAAGACTATTTTTTAAAATAAGGTTATAGATACAAAAATCAGAAAAATAAACAGTAACACCATATCACATTGTCTCCCAGATGGAAAATTCCTAGAGTGGTTTACAGACACTTTATGCATCTTTCTTCAAGCTCTGTAACCTTAGTATTTTTTTTAAAGGGACTCAAATCTCATCACAGGAGCTAAGCAAGTGAATGAGGCTGAATTAGATCAATACTTCTCCCAAGACCCCTGAAAAGCAATGTCACAGCCTGCACCAGCAGCAGGTGCAGGACACCCCAAAACCCACCCAGCACCAGGAACACCCCAGCAGCGAGGGCTCCTAAAGCCCTTGGGCACCTCAGCACACTGAGAAGAGCCATGGAGATGAGTTTGGAGGAGCTCACAGACAGGGACATCGGTGCCAGCAGCAAGGACATCTCTGCAAACACAACCCTGGTGACATCCCTGGTGACATCCCTGCCCCACCGAGCTCATGGCATCAGCCGACCCTCCTCCCAGCCAGGGCTAACTCTCCCAATGCGAGTGAAAATGCCCAGCCTGCAGTCACACAAAGCTTCGGGAGCTTTCCACAACAGCCCCGAAGCTCCTCATCACCACCCACCCAGTCACTCCTGTCCTGACACTGTTCACAGTGTCTGCAGTGACCAACCTCAGCCCTGTTGAGGGTCCCCCAGCACCACAGGAACGCTGGGCACGACCCCTCCCGGCTCACCCACCCGGGCAGCAACACCCACAACACCCGTGGAGCAGCTTGGGTTTGGCCACCCCCTGCCCCACTGAGCAGCAGTGCCAGGAGATGAGCTCAAGGTGCCACCCTGTGATCCCAGATCCTTGGAAAGGATCCTTGGAAAGAGACTGCAGCTGCTCAGGGCTCCTGGGGGACAGTTATTTCCCCACCCACGCTTTATTTTTTTCCAACTCTTCCAAAGCAAGACACAGCACATAAAAACCTGGAGTAATTAAAAAGCTAAAAATTTATGATAATTCCATTCCTCTAAGTGTTCTCTCAACTCCAGGTATCAAAACCTCAAAGAAACCTTACCTCTTGGAGTGACACCAGAAAAGATGCAATCCTACTGTAAGGTGACTGTATCAATTAGCTACCAATATTGAAAACTGAAACCTAACAAAGAAATGCACTCATTCCACCTTTAGCTCCTATTCTTGTGCCTTCCCTCTGCTGGCATCCAGGAGATGTCACAGCTGGATCAGAGTTCCTTTAGTCCAGAGACAACACACATTGCTGGGGGTTTGCTCTGTGTGCTCAGCAATGACACTCTAGGGTGCTATTTCAACACAGCCCTGTGTGAATTATTGCTACTTAACATCAGCATACTGAACCTGGAGCAGCCCGATTAAAATTCTGTGTGTGTTGCTGCCATTAAACCATCATTACCACCCATCCCTCCCACTGAGGTTAAGTGTCTGTCCTGCTCTACCTCAGGATCCCTCTGACATCCCATAATGACTCAGGCTGGGACATCACACAGCATGGTAATTTGGAAATGAAGGAAAAAGCATTTAAAAGCAAGGATAACCAAGAGCTAACAAAAATTACAGACTAAAAGTAAGATGAGTGAGAAGTATTGGTCCCAGAGCAGAATTTATGAGTAGTCCAGCAGCTGGCACATGAAGTTTCTGCCCATAATGATTTTTACTGTCCTAACTAAAATAAAACTAGAGAAATTAGAGGTAGGCAAGAATAATTAGGCCAAATGAACCTTTCCACACCACAACAGGATGCATTTAAACTGTTTAAAAAAAAACCCCAACATACAATAGCAATACCATTTACCCTGACCTGTGAGCACAGTTTAGTGAAAATTTAACTTCTCAGTATTATGATTTACATACACATGAAGAACCTTAACTGTTCTCTCCATTCAGGGCTACATAATCAGAGGAACTTCAAATACAAAGAAAGCTCAATATTTTAAGCAATTGATAATTCCACCAGTGAAAACAAAGGTGGAATTACACACAGCAAAACTCCATTAGACATTAAATTTATACATGAACTGTCAAGTTTATTTATCATAAACCGAGATGGCCACTTGGAAATGCCCTCTCCTCCACCATAGCTATTCCTGAAGAACATGCTCAGACACTTATTTGTCTTTAAGGAAAGGCCACTTTGTACTCAGACAATGGAAATACCTGGAGTTGAGGCTTCCTAACCCCCACAAGGGACAACAAGTTGTGGATCTTTACCTTACACAACTGCTGTTCATCACTCATCTTCAATGTCTAATAACCTTGTCTCAATGCTTTCATCAAACCTGTGGGGTTTGACCCCAAAGCAGTTCATACATCTCACATGCAAATGACACACTTAGATCACCTCGAATTTGCCTTTGAGGGATGGAAATTGTCTGACAAGCTTTATGAGGACATTTTAAGGATGCAGCAGCTATTTGCAACAGGGCATTTGAGATGAGAGAAGGCAGCATTCAGCTACAGAGTCGTTCTGTCTGTGTTGATGTCTGGCTAAAACCTCATCCTGGATAAAAAAAGCAAAAATTTTAATATCCAACTCCTAATCATTATCACCTGCTAGAACAGAAAGTTTCAGGTGAAAATTATATTGTTAAGTCCAACAGCTGGCTTTGAAGATTTCAGTAGCACCTCTAGCTGCAGAGATAATGGAACACTCTCCTGGAAAACTCAGAAGAAAGTTTTAACAATAGAAGCTCCAACACCTTTTTTTCCCAAGTGCCTCTTGGACAGTTCCCTCAGAGATCCAAAAAAGCAATACAAACTGCCAGGAAAATTAGCAACCTGCGAGAGCTGACAGACACAAGTGTACAGTGCAGGTATCTCTAGCAAGGATCTGAATTTATGATAATCCCTCTCCACTTGTGGAGTCAGCAGCATGCAGCCTGACATCAGGGCTTTCAGGTCAACAGGGAGCAGGATGCCTGGCTGAAAACAGTAATTTTTGTTTCACTGCACTGTGTCACCAGCCCAGGAGCTGGATATTCTGTGATTAGTGCCCAGGGAAATCCTCCCTCCTGGGAAGCAGCACCATCCCCATGCCCAGAACAGGCAGAGATGCACTCGGGGCACCAGGTCCTGATCAAACATCCTCATCCACATCCCTGCAGTGACCTGGGTGCTTCACCTTCCCAGGAACCGACTGAAACACGGCTGGGGAAGGATTGCAAGAATGATCTCGCTTCTCTCAAAGCACAGATCATGTTTTTTTAGCTCATGCAAATTCCCAGAAATGAAGCCCATAGCAAAGTCAGACTGCAGCCTCTCAGTCACTGACACATAGCAGCAGCAACAGGGCACAGCCAGCAGGTCCACACACAGGCAGGAACATTTCTCCAGAAATTTTACACCCCAGAAAAAAATTTAAAAATACAGTTGCTCTATCTGCGCTCACATTGCCCCTTTTTTTAAGCTTATGTAATTAAATACCTACAAAGCTAAGCCTATTTCAGTTAAAATGCAATTATATTTCTTTTAACTTAACTTGAAAAAAACTCATGCAATGGATTAGAAATATTTTTTCCTCCACTTAAATTAAGCTTCAGGTGAACTGCTGGAATAGTTGATCTCAAATGTCAAGAAAACAATAGGAAATGTGTCACTTGTATATAAAAACAAGTCTTGCAGAGTCCTAAACTTAGAGCTTCTGTCAAACATCTGGCTTAACACACCGTTAAATTTCATGGTTACCAAAATTTGAAACTCAAAATTTTCAAAGAATTTATTGTTTTGCATAATTAAAAGAAGTATTACTTATAGCCCCTAGGGTAGACATGGAGATCCACAGACAATCAGACTTTTAGAGATTATGGGTTCCAGCTGTTTGCCTTGCCTGGTAATCTCCCTAAGGTGCTGTTTCCTCATGATACCAGTAATCACTTTTCATGGTTTTACATAAAAGGTGCTGTATATCATCAAATCAAAAGGTTATTGCTCTCTTCTTGTTATACTGAATATGTGGCTTAGTGCAAAAAAACAGAGAGCCAAAATCATATGTGCATTTTTACATTACAATTGACCTACTGGTTTTTATTCAATATAGAAAAACAAGCAAGTTGTCCATTAACAAATTGGCTTCAACATATCATATCAAATAATGTAAATATATTCACATTTTCAGTGGTTGTGCTTGTCCAGGACTGCTGAGCTTTTAAGTTATACTCAAGCTGAACAATACAAATCCATGACTTGTCAACATCCTTCATCTCATTAGCTTCACTCAGCAACCAATCTCAGTCATCATGTTTATTAAAACACAAACTGTTCTTGTACCCTGTTGAAAACTCTGGGAGATCTGACGTGGCAAAATATTGCCATGGCAAAAATGTCTTCTAAGATCTTTTGAGGTTGAAGTGGAAGTATTTCCTATCTTTTTGGGGGGCGTTTTGCATCTGACAGAAACAAACCTTGCATCGCTCTTTAAGGCACAGAAACAGTCCACAGTTAAGTTCCTAGAGTCATGAAAATAGCTGAAAACAAGAGATTTTACTGGAGGGCTCTCTGCTCTGCAGCTTCTCTGGCTGGAGCATCTGAGCCACAGCCAGCTCCCAGTAACTGAGTGACCTTCACAGGATTTGGAACTCGGGACTCTCAGAGCCTCCAGAAGCCAAAAATCAACCATTCTAAACCCTTTCCCACTTTCTCCATCTGGAAATCTGAATTTCAGTGAAGTTGTGTTGACTTACAGGAAAAAGGAAACTGAGTGTGAGGAAGCACCAGCATGGACTGGTTTGTGTTGGAAGGGACCTTAAGGATTTACCCTTCAGGTGATACCAGGGCAATGAAAATGGTGCTGGGCTGCAAAAATCTAAATTAAAACCACCGGTGCTCTGTTGACAAGCAGTGCTGTGCAAAAATGAAATCCCCATCAAACGAGCCCTTCCTGCTGCTGGAAACCTGCACATACAATTCCTGACTCAAGGGCCACTGCTGCTTCTTACAGCCCCTGCTCCATTAGTCTGTGCCTTATGAGAAATATTTACTGCTTCTACTCAGAATTTCAGCAGCCCTCAGCACACATTAGATTGCAGCTTTGTTTACTGCAATGGTTCCTTCTTTAATTGTTTTGTTTTTTAGGAACTCAGCATCTTCATATTTAAAAATATCTTTAAAATAGAAAACATACAATGTAATACAAAGACAGTCTCTGAAGGAGTGGGAAGGACAAACTTTGGACATAGAATCCAGGGAATTCTGTGGTCTGAACAGAATTTCACTGATGAAATTAGCTCTGCATACATGGAAGACAATGCAGAACTTGAGCTTCCAAAGAGCACAGTAAAAAGACACTTCATGAAAACACCTTTTTATATGCAAGGAAGATCTATCAGTACCTACAGTTAATAATTAAAACTACATCTGCTACTCTCCAATCAATTTTTAAAGCAGTCCTTGTAAAACCATCCCATGTACACAGGTCTCTCCCACTATCTGCACAATCTTCTATTAAGCCTCTGCCCAGGACATCATTAATGTCTCCAAACACTGATAATATTAATGAAGACTCTGGAAGACCTGCTCATTTGGTGCAGGTGAGAGGTGCTGGAGGGAAGCTCTCCAGGGGCAATTCCTCAGGCAGGAGCTCCTGGGGACATCTTGATTAAGATGAAGCTCCACACCCCACGGTGAAGGTGCCAGAAAATTCAGCTACAGCAAACCAGCAGCCAGTACTCAGGGCAAGGATCTGACACAGGCAGGGTGGGGAGAGCCCCAGCTGTGGCTGAGGAATCCTGCTCCCTGTTTTGAGCAAAAAGAATCGAGGGATTTTATAATTTTGTACCTTCCATCCATCTACTGTAGCATAAGTACCAACTAAGGAGTTCTGCTTCTGGCTGCAGCACAGCCATGGTTTTGCTCACGATGTCCAAGCACAACAGCTTAAAATTCAGATTTTAATTGTTCTACAGCTTTCCCCAATCACAAGTATTTACTGGTAAAAAGCTCCACGCCTCAATTTTGGTAAAGGCAGCACACATCCTAAAGTAAACGGAAATCCATAAAGCAAAACTAGCTGTCTCAGATTGACAGATTACAGTAATTTTGTCATACAAATGTCTTCTGTGACAGTCACACAGGCCACATCCATCAGCAGCTCCTGGGAGGGAGCACAGGGAGCCCTAAGGACCTGACAAAGGACCACAAGCAGGAGCTGCAGAGGATAAAAGCCAATGCTGGGAGCATCAATCCTAAATCCTGAAACAACCCTGAGTCCAGAAATCCCATCATCCCTCCCTTCATTGCCTTGCTAAAACAAGGGCAAGAAGTTTTACAACCATCAGGCACATTACAGAGTCTTTTTCAACATACTTTGGAAGCAGCAGGGAAAAAAAAAAGCAAATAAACAAATAAAACCACTCACCATATTTGGTGTCAGTCTTTACTGTCAGTGCAACTAAAACTCTTGAAAATATCGGAAGCGCCACAAATGTTATTAGCAAAAATTTCACACTTTTTTAATGGATATTTACACTTTGAGGCAGTCTTTTAATTACTTTTGTTATTTGCATCTGATGACTCTGGGAAATGTTGAATTCAGATATGAGACTATCAAGGACCGCTGGATGAGGGCCAATAAAAAAGCTGAGATCAGCCTAGTTAAATTAGCCATCTGTCCTAAATAAACACAAATCAGAACTACTTTTTAATATTCTTTCAACCCAATCTTAAGTGAAATAAAAACTTCGTAGAAGGCAGCAATTGTGGCAAGGTAAACTCCAAGGAGGTTTGCATCCATCTGGTTTATGATTTGTCTTTGTTCTTCAACTCTAGCTACAAAAAACTCACCCCAAATATTGAGTGGCACAAGAAGAGCACATGGCAACAACCAGCTTTCAGTCTTTAAATTGTGATAGAAATGAATTAATGAATTACATTTGTACCAGTTACTGTTCTAGTTAAATTATTACCAGGAGAGTGGATTTATAATGTGCTGGTTCCTGTTCTCATTACAATCCATTCTCACGAGAACTTATAATCAGAATTTTAATGCCTCCTCCATTCCAGGAGAGATAGCTGTAAAAATATATTAATTTGACCTTTTCAAAATTTTGTTATTTGATTTGGTGTCAATTTTTATTTGCTCCTATCTATGGCTCTTATATTTGATCATACCTATAAAAATGAACAGAAAATGGAAGTATGTCAGTAAGTCAGGAGAGTTTTCTGCTCATTTTTTCCACCCAACTTATGCCACTCCTTCAATACCATACCCAGGCCAAAGTCACTGCCTAAAGCAACCATTACACTTTAAATAATGTTTCAGCAATAGTAGAGGAACAGTGATATCCTGTAAATATAAAGAAATACAACAACAACAAAAAAAAACCAAACAAACAAACAAAAAAAAAACAACAAAAAAAACCAAACCAAACCAAAACAAACCAAACAAGAAAAAACAAAACAAAACCAAAAAACAAAAAACACATTCTCAGTGGGCCTTTCCTAGATATTCCCAGAGGATGACCCACACTGGACACAAAACCAATCTCCCTGGAGACTCTCCTGCCTCTGTCCTACAACAGGAGCCTTAACACCTGGATTACAACACAAAGGTGGTTTTAATTCCCCTAATTGTCTCTGCTCCAGAAAATACACCAAGAAGCTGAGCTCCCAGGGACCTGGAATTAACCTGATCCACTTCCATGCTGAGACAGCCCCAACAACCTGTGCTTGGTGGGAGGGAGGCAAGGAGCACAGGCACAAAGCTGACACTGCAGGAGTGAAATTAGGATTTCATCTCCAGCAGCCCATAGGGACTGCTCCCTCCTGTGACCTGTGCACAGGCTTGGAGCCACTGTGCCAACTCCCTGCCCACCGAAATATTCCTTGATGACTTCATCTGAATTAACCTTAATTTCATAGCACACAAGGAGGTTAACAGAAAGCAGATTTATCAGGCAGCAGAACCTGACCTTTACTTCACAACCAATCCTGCACAGCCCATCTCTGTTCTGCCTCTGAAAGTGGCAGTGTGCTACAAAGCTTTGTGGTACCAGTGACAGGCTGAGGACAGCTTCAGGTGCCTTCTCAGGAAACTGCTGATCTGCTTTATGTGACACTAGAGCCTAGAATTTTCAGATTTTTTTTTAATTGGGGTCACAAGACTGATCAAAGTAGTGCCACCTCTCAATCACTGATTTGCTGCAGGTTTTTTAAACATTCCTTAGGGTTCCACTTAGCCAGAGTATCATTTAAACTACACCTAGGTAGTCAGATGAATGCTATCCAGGAAACTGGTTTTGAAATTCAACTGGATTTACACGCTGTAAAACTAACAAGAAATTCTATTTCTGCCAGCATGAGAACTAACAGTTCATTGAGGACGCCAAAGTAAGCCTGCTAGAAGATCAGCACCATTCACACTGGGAGAAAAAGAAGGAAACCTGTAACAACAGGGAACTCTTACTCCTTATCTGATGGAGTTTTCAGATTCTACCCATCCTCCTCAATTCAATCCTTCTGTTCTCACAGCACCTGCAGTTATGATTTCCCCTTTTTATCTGCCTCGGGAGCAAAGGCTTCTCCTGCACAGCTATTTGTGATTACAGGTAAGCACACATGAAAGGCAGGCAGGGAGGAATACATGTGTATATATATATTTATATACACACACTTCACTAGGTCCTCAGTTCTGCTTCAGATGAGGATAGGCACAAACCAAAACTGTGACAGAGTTAACATCTGCAGCAGTGAGTGATGTAGGAACCTGAACTTCAGTGATTACACCACTGATGGATTTTGGTTCCTGAATTGTTTGGGTACTTTTGAAAATTACACCTGTAACACCTACCACATCATTAGAGGAATGAAAGTTGTTGGAGCCAGCCCTGACAGCATTTCCCATTATATCCATCACAGGGCTGACAACAACAACAACAACGTTCAGCCCCAAACAAGGACAGCAGGTGAGACAGATACCTCCCTGCCTCCAGTGATTTGTGGCTCACAGGGGTTAGGAGACACAAGTCACATCTTTCATACAAGTGTGCTCAGCAGCCCAGCTCCTCTGGGTAGGAGCTGGAGTGACAACATTCACACAGCAGCTAAGAGATCTCATGAACATCCTTCTCTATGGCAAAGCCATCTCTGAAACGTTTTCCCCCTCACGACCCAGTGACTGGGATCCCATTTAACTTGCTAATTTCAGATGGAGTTGACACACACTAATTCTAAGAACACATTGGGATGGTGCCTTTTCTGCAGTTAATGAAAAAGCCCTGGGAGTTGGAGCTGTGCCGTGCAGAGATGATGTTTCTGTGACCGTGTTGATGCTCCAATGAAGGTAAGAGCAGACAGGGTTGTTACAGCGAGGCTGCTGCGACCTTGAAATGTTAATTCCTGCAGACTCGGGGGATTGGGGATGTCAGCATGGCAATGTTCCTGCCTTCCACAGGGGATGGAGCGTGTTCACAGCTCTGCTCTTACAGCAACCCCTACAGTTTAGTGCACAGAGTGGAACTGATGCCTGTCTCCATAGAGACCTCCTGTCCTGCTTTTGAAAACGGAAAGAAAATGGAAACTATGACAACAGACAAACCTGTGGGATGAGAAGGCATAAACAAGCCAGCAGGAAGCCCACGGTAGTACTGGGGCCAGGCCTCGTGTTTTCCTTGTTATCCAATATTAACATAAACAGATGAATGAAGGACTTGGGAAGGGAGCAGCCTGCAGCAGAACCAGAACCCACCCCCAGACAGGAGCTCTGGCATTCCAGCTGATGAGGAAATGCCTCCATTCCCATCCCACCAAACCCCAGTCCTGCAGTGTTACCACTGGCATCTTCCCATCACACAGGCACAAACATTTAAAGCACTGATTGATTTATCACAACATCTTTACCCAAGATCATTTATATACAGAAATTTAAGTGCTGTAATTAGTTGAAGAGGAAAAAGTTAAAATATAAACCCTAATTTACTGTACCTTCTTTAAGGCAACTTAAACCAAACCAATCTGATGGCACAGCTCCTGCAGACAGATAACACCCCTGCCTTCTCTCTATGAGCTATTCCTGCACACCTCACTGACCTGAGAAAGCCTCTCCACTTAAAGGCAGAAAAATATTCAAGACTTTTTAATAGAAGACATCCCTATCTAAAGAGCACCCTTGGTATTTGTAAAGCATTTTGCAGAAGTAATTTGCTTTAAGGATGATAAAGTCAGCTTTGCATTGTTTTATTAGAAAGCATCCAGAAGGTCGTTACCTCCAGCCCACAGAGGGATTCATCTCCTGGATTGCTAGAGAGATGCCAACAGGCAGCTGTTTGGCAACTCCTGGAAGAATTAGAGCCTGTAATCAACTTCTGGTCAGGTTTTTTTTGCAGCTGTAGCCTGGATACATGGCTCCAACTACAGCTCTTAAGTAGCAGCGTAGATTTTTGGGTTTATATCTGCAGTGTTCATTCACTGACTCCTAACTTATCCTACCTTACACACCCACATATTTTTCCTACAGACCAAAAACCACACCACCACCAAGGTCAGCTCTCAAGGTAAGGCAGACATCCAAAAAAAAATAAATTATGTTTAAAAAACCCCCCTCTTTGCAGGGCCTCTCCGAGGCGAACAGTTTTTCTGTGCTATCTCTACATAAATATCAGTGCTTGATATTTGCTCTTTAGATGTTTAGCTATTTCACTGACTTGGCTCAATGAATTCATTAGCATTTCCCCAGCTTTCCAGTCACACACACTCTCACTCAGCCTCTGTTTAGGGGATTACCATCCTCTGACTCTTCCCAGCCTAATGTTGCAAAACTCAAGTTGCCTGGGTTTGAAGCAGTGCATTGTCCAGAACTGTGCGTGCAGAAACATTTCCTACTCACCCCATTGTCAGTAATTCAATTTGCTGTTCCCATCTGGGACACAATCTTCCCCAAGTTTGCAACAGAATCTCTTTGTCTGATTGCACTGATAGATTGAGATGATGTTCTCCTCATTATTATACACTTCAGATAACAACTGAGATGGAAAGGGACCACAGCTAACGAGGCCAAATTTTATATAATAAACAATATATTGTATAAATATAGATGGATCCAATCATGACCTGGGATGCCCTTTTGTGGGTACATGCTGCAGTGCAAGTACTATCTTACAGATTTAGAGATGGGAGGTTCATCAACTGGTAAAATAAATACTGCAGTCAATCAACTTTTCTATTTTACCAGTAAAAAGAATACCACATAACCTGCAACAAAGACACAATATAGTTCGTAATTTTAAAAAGAGTCATGCAAATCTTTTATTCCTTTCTTTAAAGCACAGCTGTTCAGGTCTGTTCTGTAGAAGACTGTACAAAATGCTTTCACTGAACAAACTTCCACCCAAGGAAACAAAGAACAGAGTTAAACACAGATGGACATTCCCAGTTTTGCTGGGACAAAACACAGCAACACCAGCAAGGAGGTTATTGGATGCATGAATTTATCCATGAAATGCCACAGTGAGGTAAAGAAGCTTTATCATCTCTGCCATTTATGGAATAACTGCACAAAAACCTCCCAACGCCAGACATAGAATTTTTAGACTCACAAAAAGGGAGTGTTCAGGGCAACCCTAAGATCCCCACCCAGCAAGGAGGTAATAGTGTGTAGCCAGGGAGAGGCCATGGTACAGGAGGAACCCATTATCAGATCCGAGCCACATTCCAGAATGCAAATCCAAACACAAATGGCAAATGATCCATGACAGACTCATTCTTGTGGGCTCACAGATAAGGAGCTATTGAGGCAAACTAAACACAGCAAGAAAACTCCTATTTTTGAGAGGAGTGCTCCTGCAGGTACTGCTGAGAGAGGCTGGCCATTGGAGACCAAGCAGTTTCCCTTGCCCACCTTTCTGTTTGTTACTAAAGGTCAGGTTTATGGCACAGCCAGCAGCCAAACATCTGAGGAGCTTGAAAAACACACAGCAACCTGTGAGCACACCCTCCTGCAAATAAACTCTGCCAAAAGCTGTAAAGAGCTTTAATCCTGTTCCAAAACCCCTCCGAGTCCCAGGCTCACTGTTGTGGACTGCAACAGGTATTTGATCAATCCCTTTTCACAGCACTGAACAAATCAGGGGAAATACTTCAGTTATTCAGTTTCATTTTTAATTTCATTTGTTAACAAATTTATTTAGTGTCAACATTGGAATCCATCAACAACATGACTACTCTGCTAAATCATCACTACCAAAAGGCAGCCTGCAGTATCTCCAGAAACACAGGCATTTGTTTTCTCAAAAGCAGCAGTGAAAAGTGAAAAGAGGACTTCTCAAAAAAATTTTAAAAAATCAAGCAGCTGAAAAGGAGGTAAGTTTCTTTCCTTTTTCTACCCTTCCCCCTACACACTAGCCAAAGATTCATTCAGTTTCACTTAAATTAAAAACTGTGCTTGTTTTTAGCACTGTTTTGGAGAACTAACTATCCAGCAGACATGAGTACAACTGAATTCATCTCATTCAAAATCATCCCAAGTGTCTGGAAAAAAAACAACTTACTTTTTTTAAAAACCAAGCCACAAGAACAACAGTAATTCACAAGTTTGAAATTATCTGTGTGAAGTTTTTCTAAGATTCAGCTCAGGACACATCAAGGGTAAGATTCTATCACTACAAAAAAAATGTTAAAGAGTCTCTCCCCATATTTAATATTCTCATCCCAGCACCTTTTAATATACTTACCCACAGAAGAGGTGCATGTATGCCTGAATAATTCGTGATCTGCATTTTGACAGGAATTTTGGGGCAATTCAGCAGCAGAGAAACTTCAAACTACTCCTCTAATTCACACAAGCAAGAGAATTTTCAGTCTACAGTGCATCTAATGACACTGAAATGCATTACAGGCCAATGTACTGTGAATATCTTAAGGGAAATGAGACTTGTGTGTGCCACGGAGGAGAGCAGAACAATGCAGGTGCTTCTCTTAATGAATGGTTCATCTCTTAATAGCCAACACTTGTCTGCTATGATTTATGCCTGTTGATCTGTGATTAACCACCACTACCACAGCAAGATCTACTGCAGCTCATACTATAATTGGAAGTAAATTGACTGCTCATAATAAAAAAAAAAATTCAAACCCACACAAAAAATCTGTAATAACGAGTGTGGTATAGACTACATTTCCTCAGAGCTTTTGTGAGCAACATGCATTTGTCTCATCAATCACAGAAGTGCATTTTCATGTCAATCAATCACCACACGAATGTGCTGCTCCATTTTCCACTGTAAACACACATTTACTTTGTGGAGATTGTTACAGAAGAGGAGGAATCAGCGCTTGCCTCTCAGAGGGTGCTGCTTGAAGAACTGAGAAAGTCAATATTTATCTGATGAGAGGTAAGAAAACCCAAAACCTGAGGTAAATTTTCTCTTTAGCAGGGAGATGGAACAGGGAGCAGCTGGTTTGATGGCTGGGCTCACACTGCCACATCCCTTGGCACGAGGGAATTCAGGCAGCAGTACCTTGACACGGATCTGGTGCACACCACAAACACCCTCAACTTCCCCCAGATAAAGCATTTAGATTTCTGTTCTCACTCTTTGCATCCAGCTCTCTTCACAGTCAGCTTAGCTGCAGGTTGGAGGCTCCTGCCTTATGGCCTCTCAATAAATCTCCCCACTGTTCTACACTCCAAATACTTATACACCAAAGAACTGTAAAGCAGGCTTATGTGAGCAAATGGTGGAAAGGCTGCTTGCCTTTAGGAGCCAAGAAGGCTGTTTATAATTAGCAGCAAATATATCTACAGCATGGAACTGACAACTCTCTATCCAGCAGAAATCAAAGTGCAGTGCCAACAACATCCAGAATAAATAAAAACCCTTCACGAAGTTTACACAGAAGAACCTCAAGATGTGTTTTTATGCAAATGTACATTTTTTTTACCATTATTTCCACCCTTCTCTGCAGAGCAGCCCTCTTATATAAGAAACAACAAATATTAAGAGGGATGAACACCATCAAGATGACTAATACAGAAATGCAACAAATTCCCAAATAAAATTAGAATAGCACATAAGAAATCAACAATCACAGTGCATGTATGTGAAGGCAGCCCCAGGATAGCTTTAGTTAACATCTCTGCCAGTTACACAGGATTTACACAACTGCTTCCAGTTCCATAAAGCTCAGGGACTTACAGCACAGCAACAGCTCCCTCATCACATGCTACCCACATGTCACCCCAAGACACAGAGCACGGTTCCCAGTGCAAGGCAGCTTGCTCTTCAGAGCAGCTGAAGAAGCAGCAGCACATCCACATTTCCCATCTCACCTGCTCAGTGCTGATACTTTTGTGGTCAGCATCACTCCAAGCAAAAACACCCCCATCACATCACACCAGCTTCATCAGAAACACAGCACAGCTCCTTCCCCACAACCACAGCATCTTATTTACAGAGCTGTCATTCCACACAGGTCACAACTGCCAGGTCAGGAATCAGCCAGCCCACTTCAGGCTGAGCTTTAGGTGCCCCATCCCTGGGAAGGAAAGCAAAGCCACATGCAACACAGCCAAGTCTTTCCTTGCAGAAAACAGACATCTAAATGTAAAACACAGACAAGGCAGCACACTGAGCACCTCACCATCACAATGTAACAAAGAACTGAGCAAAGACAAAAGAATTCTGATTATCTTGAGGGTATTCTCACCTGCTTCAGGGCCACAGCCCGTGGCAGACACACAGCCTGAATCCCCAGCTCTCCACAGCAAACACTGACTCCCAGTCCCCACCTGGCTCCTGACAGCCAGGTCACACACCTGCAATCCATCACCCCAGCAATGCACAGCTGCCCCAGACTGGGAGGTGATGCTGGTCCAGGTGATCCCAGTGCTCGTCCTTGGAGCAGAGGATCAGTCACTGCCCTGGCCCCGGCTGCTCAGAGCCTGCGGGATGGGGCATCAGCCCCATCACTGGTGGGGAGAAAATTAATTTGTGCTCTGCTGAGTAGGGAGGATGCTGGGAGGCACCAGGGGCTTGAAATTCAAAGAGTTTCAGGATCAGCTACAAATTAACTTGAGGAGGGATAGGTGTCTCCCACAATTCTGGAATTACACTATTAAATTCTACCCCCTGTAGTTTATTGAGCTACCTAACTGTTACTATGCCAGAAGGTCAGAATCGCTTCAAATGCTTAGGAAAAAATGTGTATTTTTAACCTTTTATTAATGTGTTCTTATAGGATAGAAATATGAAATATGGCTTAATTTGGAGGAATAGAGAGCTCATTCATGTGGGAAGCATCAATATGTTGTTATAATGTGCTTTTAATTAAGCAGACATTGCACAGCACTTGGTAAGATCAAGTAAATGCTGCTAATGTTTCCTCTACTATTGCCCCTACCCTACAAAGCATAATGCAATCAACTGAGAAAATAACAAACTTTATTGAATTTTCAAATTTATTAACAATAACAGACCCCAAAAGCTCTTACATGCCAGTAGATGGCAATCTTCAGATAGAGTAAAAATGTGTCATTAGCAAATGCGAAATTTCAAATTAAAACTGTGTGAGAAAAAAAATCTACTCAAGGGCTGAAATTCCTCAGAAATTATTTAGAATCACTCCAGCTTCACTTTATAAAAGAGAAAAAGAGGACAAAGAACTTTTAATTGGCTTGGTTTTATTTTTCATACTAAAAATTTACTTTTTTTTTCTTTAACAAGTTAAAGTAAGAGCGGTATGGAGATGTACATTAGCGTGAAAACTGAATCTTTGATTCTGAACAAGTGCAACATTTGAGTTTTGCACTAAAACTCATGTTTCTGCTTCTTTTGGGGGTTCCTCACATGACCACAAGCCCAGTTTGACTTGGGCAGATGTGGCCCAGCGCCCACAGCTGGCCACCCACATGAGTGATGGAAATGAGAGAAGTTTGAGGGTTTTTTTTACTATTAGGAAATAAAAGTGTGCACTCAACTTTTGGTTTAAAACTCAACTGCATCCCCAGCTCACAACACGTGGCCAGCACAGCACCAGGAATGCACTGGCCTGTATTTAATTCCTGCTCTTCAGAAAAGCTGAACTTGAAATTCTGCTTACTGTTGTTTCTCGATATTTTAAGACCTCAGGACATCGTGGAATGTGATCACACTTATAACAGCAGAAGAAACCCAATAAACAGTTTCAATATCCATGCTGATCCCAGCTCAGTGAGCAGCCATGGGAGGGCTGGTAACTCAAACACCTCTCGATTGTGTCCACTGATAAAAGAACACATTACAACACATGCAACAAGAACATCTTTCCTATCTGATATCATATTTTTAAATAAAAAATAATAACTGTAGGACATAAGTTAAAAAAAAAATTAACACCCAAAACTGTATTAAAGTTTAAAAACGTGAAGTTTTAAATGAAAAAAGTTGCAAATTCACTGCCTGCAATCTTCTTTTTTTTAAAAAAAAAAAAAATCATCTCAGACAAAGCAACCTTCCAACCTGCTACCTGAACTCTCCAAAGGGAACTCCCAGCCTCCAGAGAACAGAACTGGGACAAAAATCTGTAACAGCTGGAGCAATTTTCTTGGAGTTAAAATTAAAAAGCCTGACACTGTCATAAAAATAAAAGATCTCAGAAAACAAAATGATGCAAAGGATGTTATTAAAGCAAGGTTTATGAAGTTCGAGAATAATTACAGATAATGTGTATTTATTATTCCTGCAGGATCAATCCGTGGCACAGATTGCAGGATCTGAAGCCAAACGTACAGATAATTCTCATGTCTGCAGTTATCTTTGCTCTCAACTCCCACTCATCTCCCCAGTGACACATTTACTGTTTCCATTTGTGATATATCAATACCCTTCATTTTATTTATTTCAGTTTTCTCTTTCCAAGGAAAAAAAAAAAGAAGGAAGATGACTTTAATTTTCGATAACAACCCCTCCAATTCTGACAGGACCCAAATCCAAGGGGTAAAAGCCCAAGTCCAGAGCACCACACCAGGCCACCTAAACAATGGCTGATCCATTCTGAGAGCACAGCATGAACTCCAGAGCTGTTAAAGAAATGCCTCTAAAGACTCAATGTACTCCACAGTCAAGAGAATAGAAATTATTTTCTGCTCTTTCTGCTCACCTACCCCAGCAGATAAATCCTGTGGCCAGGTTATGCCCAACTCAAAATTCACTTTTTTTCCCTGCATTCTCTACTTGCCTTGGGTTACCTGGTTACATGTTTCCACTTAAAAGTATGATGGAAGCAGGGAGCTGGGGAAAATGTTTGTTTTTTATTTAAAGTTATATATAGCAGTAATCCTATACACTGGTTTTGTTTTCCAAGCATGATTTTTTTTTTTTAAGGGAAAAGAAAAAACCCATTAAGTAGCCAGGCAGGCAAAACCTCACTCTATGCATTTGCTAAGAACAGCACCATGACAAAAGTTAACACCAACTCCCCAAATATTTTAAGAAATTTTGCTACTGAACAATTTCTTCTTATTATTACACTGTTTAAAAGTTAACTTGATCAAAACACAGAATTTAAACACATGCAGGCTGTCTCAAAGTCTAGCACCAATTATCCTGCAGCACTACACCTCTTCAACATTTCCAAGAGGAACATCACCATTAACACCCTCATTCGTTCTGGAAATATTCTTACCTCCCCATCCTACTGTGGCACCTAAGATCATTAGAAGTGAATAATTAAAAAGAAAGAAATCCATTCCCGTTTGAAAATTTAAACCAGCTCAGGATTTGACCCTGGGCTTAACTAGCAGATCCCACAGTGCTGCCCCCAACCCTGTGAGACCCCAAAGTCCGGACAGCACCAGGCTTCCAGTGAATAAAGAGAGAAATAAATGCCCATGGGACCTCCATCAGCACCCAGCTCTCCTTGGGAATGCAGCATTACATCCCCAGCCAGCATGACATCTACTCCATCACACAGGCAAGAAAAAGTCAGTGCTCTTGTACACCATCACATATCCAAATCTTCAGCCTTTTCAATGAACTGCATCAAAATACTGAGCTGCTCAATGCTATTTCACTTCCCTCCTTTAAATCAGCAGGTATGGCAATGATGGGTAAATTTTCCATGGAAAATAGGAGACAAGCAATGAAGAAAAGAAAAAAAAAGCTTTCTTCCACTTCTGGAAAACTTTTAGAAGAATTATTCTTGAGGAATTAATGGAAAGAAACTATTTTTTATACACAGTATTAAGTGATTAAAAGCTTGTTCATCACTTTGCTTAGTTTAATTTTAGAAAGGCCTACTTGCAGATTCTTTGAAATGCATAATTAATTGATAGCAGCGTGGTTACATCAGTACAGAAGTGAGCGATAGATGTGAAGTGGTTTTTCCACAAAAAAACACGAGCAGTACAGGGCACAATTACAAGATCCGATTCACCCCGCCCTCCAATGAGGCTGTTTGATCTGCACATCTGATTGCACAATCGTCCATAAATATCCCCTGCATTAAAATTCTGACTGGTTTGCAACTCGTTTCAACTCGTGCGAGATTCTTTTTTTGTCAATTGGATCTGACAGAAAAATTAAAATAATCCTCTTTTACCTCTGCATTATCCTTTAAGCACTTAAGTTTTAATTATATCTCAAGTCTACCTGAAGACATTTCGGGCAACTTCCAGTAACGTGCATAAGCAGTTGAATACAGTGTAAAAGTGCATGTAATTTCCAAGTCCCCAGTTGTTAATGAAATCCCAAACATTCAGATTTTAATTGAACTAGATAAAGATTAAGAAGCTTAGCAGCAGCTGGCATTGCGAATTAGTTCTCAGCAGATTTTTATGTTGTACTCTAAATCATTGCTTTTGTAATCTTCCTAAATTGTCCTTTATCTTGCTAATGCAGATATGATTCTCAGAAAGCATTAGGCTTCCACTGTTCCCATTGCCTGTAAAATCTTGAACTGTAAAATCTTAATAGTCTTTTTTTAATAAGTATTATGATCTATATGTATAATGTGCATTCAGTAAAATCTTACTGTAATTAGAAGAAAAGTTTTTAGTTTTTTTTTTTTTTTACGTGACCTGTTTTACAGATTAGATTTATTAAACAGCATAAACTGTTGGAGCTGCTTTAAGACCTATTTAGAGCCGTCTGGCATCAGATGAAAAAACAGTGCTAGACCCAACGCTTGGGGCTCAGCTCTCCAGGAGGTTCATTAGGAACTTTCCTTCTCCTTCTGGTTCAGGGAGCTCGGCATAAACAGTTTTGTGCTGCCTAAACGCCTGACAATGTATTACCAGCACTGATCAAATAACATTTTGCTGGTAGGGCTTTGCAAGGCTCAGGGAGAGGGTTCAGATTAACACCAGAGTTGTTCAGCTGCTCCCGCTCCTCATTCCCAGCCCTCCGCCCCAAGTGTGACCTGCACACGCCAGGTCTTCCTGCACACCCTGCAGGGAAGGTCTGTGTTTGAAATTACCATGACAAATGTGCTCTCAGGACCTGTTCCTGCACTGTAACAGCTCTTAGGAGAGTTGCCAGTGCAGTTATTACTTGCATAATAAAAGGGCTTCTATTAATGCATCTCACTTGAGGATGCACTGTTTTTATTCACACTAAGGCAGATAAAATTGGAGTTCATGCTTTATGGGGGAAGTGTAGGGACAAAATGAAAGAAAAAAGATAAATACTACCACTACTACCATCATCAAAAAGCAAGTAACACTTCCATTTTTCTCCTACATAAAAAAAATTCGAGCTATTTTTCCAGCTAATGGTATTGGTCTTTCAAGTCTGTTGGTAAATGACCAACTAATGCAGTTACGTATGCACTGAAGAAGAAAATTATAAAGAGATAATACAGCCAACTGGCATTAAAATTTTGAACAGAATGGAATTTTAACAGCTCCGCTGAGGTCTTTTAATATTAAGAATCTTGGCTGCTCCAATTTTCTCCCAAGTAAAGGAAACATTTGGCAGAATAACAAACGCGAATGTCAGAAGAAAGGAAATATCTTCACCTGCACTTGATGACTTATTTATTTATTCATTAGAAGCATGGTGGTGTCCAGACTTTAGTGATGGCACTGCAGTGTGTTCTGTCACCCCAGCCTCTTCCCAAGAGCATTTTCCTCTTCCCTCCCGTGCTGAACTCCGTGGCACCACCATGCCCCGAGATCAGGATGCTCCAGGGCAGGGACAGCAGCACCACGAGCACAAGCACAGTGCTCATCAGTCTCTACCTGTCTTCAAAGGATTATGTTTGGTTCAGCAAGCTTTGAGATCTCTGAATGAGAGATGCTCTAAGTAGCACTAAGCAATTTTCTCTCCCTCAAACCAAGACGAAGCCGCGAGCTCCTCACGTCTCCTCAGGCCCCGTGTTCCTCTGCCATTTCCCCTCAGCAATCTTCTCATTCCTGCCTCTGACATTCTGGCAGCCCAGCTATTTTCAGAAACTATTATCTGAGTTTGAAATTGTGATTTTTCTGCTGGGTCTTTTTTCCAAGCAAGCATTCCGCTACCTGAAGTTCAGCAAACTTCCAAGTAGATTCCTAGACACAACTCTATTTTTTAAAGTTTTTTTTTTTCTGCCATAAAACAAGGAGTTAACTTCACAATGCTGACTTCCCATTCGAGCCATTTTCTGAAGTGCAGCTCTGAAAGTGACTTCAGTACTTATGCCTCAATTTGCTGAGCTTTTTATAAAATCTTGACAAATTTTTTCCTAACATTAAATAACACGTTCTTCGGATGTTCCAAGTTCACACAGGGTTTTGTGATGCTGCTGCTGATTCCAAGGTGCCCTAAATTGAGCTTTTATTGAAAAGCCTGTTATGAATTTTGTCCTTCAAATTACTCCAGTAAGAGCAACGGAACTTGGCTGCCAAATTGTTTCCAAGGCTGAAGGATTTCTTTTGCTTCGAGATAACCTGTAAATAAGAATTTCCACCCGTTTTTTTAAAACACAAATGATGCAAAATAATTTGACACCAAAAGGAATTTTGTTAGGGACTTTATTTGGAACATACTGAATTCCATCCCTAAGAACCCATCGTCCCCCCTGTGGCTTTATCCTCAAGTTCCTTCAGAATTTACCAATGCACCTTGAGAACAAGAGTAGCACAACCAGAAATCTCTCATTTACAACAAAAATGAGACATTTAATTTTCCTAAACATACAGAGAGGCATGCACAAAATTAATCATTCAACAAAATGTTTTCCTTATTGCATGAAAATACACGGGGTGGGAATGCAAACAAATTATAATTATTTGGACTCCTGTTAAACAGACTAGTGAGCCTTATAATTAGTAACATAATCACTTTAAGACAAATACACTAAATAAAATAATGGATCCTCGGCAGTGCTCCACAGAAAAATGCTAACAATTTATGCTTTATTAATTAGCTCATGGCTTTATCAAAGTTGGGAATTTGGAACCTCGGAGGGTTGCCATCTTTGCTGACTGAAGGATTTGCTCTTGGTTGAATGGAGGTGCAAGAGCAGAAAGGAACTTCCATGGAGTCCTCACCCAGCTTTAAGATCTGCTGGTGGGGATGTTGATTATCCAGGACAATGGATCAATAGAATTCATGTATTTCAATCCTCTCCTCCAAACACACTCCCACCAGCCCTAATTGATTTCTCTGCTGGCTAATGACCAACCCAGATGCTTACTGACTTGAAAACGACTGACCAGCACTAAACAGTGCTGTGGCCACGTCCAATGCATCAAAGGGACTGAAAAGAGCTGCATAAGCTATTTTTCTGGTATATAACCACAGATGCAACTACTTCTATTACTCAAATCAAAGAATGCTTCATCAACTGACTGCCGGAGTTATTGGAATTAGCCACTCAAGTGCCACTTGCAGGCATTAAAAATTCTTCAGAAAATTTCACATTGAGGTGTGCTCATGTGCTGCCCTACAGGAAAAAAAAAAATTTAAAAAGTAAGAAGCTAACACCACAACATAGACAAGGAATGCCTGAAGCAGCTATAGAGGGAAGGCAGAAGGGGGGCAGAGTTGTGCCAGGCCAAGCAGTTCAGGCAGGGGCTGGGGCAGCAGAACAGGCTGAAGCACAGAAGCTGCCTCATTAATCACCATCCTGCAAACCAGAAAGGATGCTCCAGGATCAAAACTCACCACGTGCCAAGGTCACTTCAGAGAACACAAAAAAGGTTCAGTGATGATCTCACATTAAAAGTTCATAAGCCCATCAGAGGAATTTTCTAATGAAAATCATTTTATCTGAAGAACTCTCCTAAGGCCAAGTAGAAATCACAGGTTTCAGCGAGTCTCCATTGAGAAGCAGAAAATTACATTTTAAAATACTACAGAAAGTGAAAGGATTTATAAGAAAAATGGGGGTCTTTAACGTGGGGTCTCATCTCCCCATGTGATAGTGGGGACTTGCAGAACTGGGTTTTGCAATAGGTTTGGCATCATTCAGAAAAGATCTGAGAGAAGAGCAGGTTATTGTAGTCCTTGTAGAACAGGAAGTTCTTAGAAACGTTTTTGCCTTTTTCACAGCATCATAGAGTAACCAAGGTTGGAAGGACATCAAAAAATGCACTGGTGCAACCTCAGAATTTTTGTTTGCTGATTGTTCAGTGAATTGTCTATGATTTCAATTAGAAACACAAGCTCTGACTTACATCCAGAGCTACTGGTTTTTTTGGTAGAATGATTTCAGCAAAACAGATCCCAAACATAGCATTCAATATTTTTAAATGTAGGAATGAAGAATTAGTTATGAAAATAACTGCCTTCAAAAGATCTTCAGAACACACACATCACCAGAAGGTATTATTGCTCAAATTACCCTGCTGGAGACAAACATTCCACACCACCATTCACAAAAACCCAGGTGCTCTGTGGACACACACAAGGATTTGTGTTTTTTAAAATACTAAATGAAAAAGAAAATCCTTTCCTACTTCAGTTTTGCTCACCTTTTTACTGTATGAAAACAATCTGCCTGCTTTCAGACTCCGGCTGTGACTACTCTGTTTTCACTTCATCTGAATGCAAGGAATCATCTCGGTCACGGTACCCAGATAAAAGCCAGGAGAATAAAATAAAAGCCAGGAGAATTCATTTTGTTGTTCCACACAGACACGAGATGCTGGTGACACCTGCACCACCAGGAGTGCAACTGCACACTAAAAGGGAACCTGCTGCCTCCAGAGACCCAGACACACCAACCCCACCTCATTCATTTCTCTAATAATTGCACCAATTCCTGGACAAACACATAACGTCGCAGGAACAGATCCATCCTGACAACCAAGGCCAGCTGTATAATGCTCGTCTAAGTGGCAATAAGATTCATTAATTAGGTTGTTGCTTTAGAGTGTTGTTCCCCTGCAGCAATGTTCTGCTCAAGGGTATTTTCAATAGTATTGAACAGATGAAGCAATTACTAGGCAAAATCCACTAACTGATGGCCACTGTCAGATTCCTCAGGCCATGCTTTCAAAGAGGATGTGTGTGTATATATAAAAATAAATATATAAATATAGATATATATTTACTTGAATGAGTGATTGAATTTAAGGGAAAAACGCAAAGCAAAGCAAAATCCCAGTGAGGCACAACCTGGTGCTCTCCGCTTTTAGAGGTGTGATCTCTAAACCACAACTCCCCCTTGGCAGACACAATTAAGATGTAGAAGGGCTACAGGATACCTGATTGTACATGCAAATCAGGTTGTTTGCTATCTAAAGGCACATACTTAACTCTCACAATTAATGGCAGGCAAAGAGAGCTTTATCTAAAATTATTTGCCCTCTCCAGTAACAGCAGTATAAGCAACTCGTAAAAATTCTGAAAACTGGATTCCAGCTGAGTGTTCCCTGTTCAGGTATCTGACTTGCAGGCTACGGTTTTATTCCAATAATACTATTTTTATAACATGACATAGTTCTAAGCATTTGAATTAAATAAACACAGCACAAATATTTTCGCTCTACTGTAAACATGTAAAAATATTTTCTTGTGAATTGTCGGGTTGGCTTTTTTTCCCCCTTTCTGCTGCTTCAGTTACTATGATGTTTAGACTGTGCCTCATTAAAGTTGGGAGCAAAAGTAAAAAAGTTTTCAGCAGAAGCATTATTTTCAAAGTTCAAGATATCTGTAATTCTAACTGATCTTCCACCTGGCATTAAATCTTCAAAGAATGTCAAAAAGTATCTTAGAAATTTGAGATGCCTGGCTGTATACAGAGAAGGAACAGATGCACCTCTGTAATTTGCCCATAAATAAGTAAAAATGAACCCATCAACTTTTCAGGGATACTTGCATGCAAGCAGGCAAACACATCCTTTTTTTCCTTTTCTTGTGTGTTTGTGGTTTATTTTTATTTTATTTTTGCAGCCTTTAAATATCTTTTGAACCAGACCTTACAGAGAGCTGGTAAAAACTGATGTGTTTGTTTTTAGAAATTTACTATGCAGTAGTGCCATCTCCTAACCTTCTGCTACTGCCTTTGGCCTCCAAATTCAGGGGGACCCATCTGTGGCAGTAAACCACACATGCACAAAGTACATAACTTCTCCCAGAAATAGTGAAAGCTCCGTCTGCAAGAGCTTTCTTTAAGGTCACAGCAAGTCAACTGCTGAAGAGAAGTTATCACCATAAATTAAACTATTCCTGAAACCTGGCAGACACTTCACTGAACTCTCCCAGTTCCCCCTGCTCCTTTTCATCTCCAGTTTTGGGCTTGCCTCTGAGGAGAAGTGCACACCCTTCTCTAAGTATTCATCTAGCTGAGCAAAGGGAAAGAAGAGAAAATCCATAAATTTGAAAGACATTTAGCTCTAAGTTTTTAACGGCGACAAATGTCAAGAGACAGATCTAAAATTCAAGCTGTAGCAAATCCAAAACCACTCAGAGCACCCAAATATGAACCTTCATCTTTATTCTTTGCAGATTAATAAACACGTTCTGATAACTCTTCTTCCAACTGATTTGACCTATTTCATTGAAATGTGATGTAGGAATAATGGACTGAAGGATGCAAATTGTAAAATATCCTTTAAAGCCACCTGTGCAGAAACGACACACCATTTGTGGCTTGCAAATGCAGAAGGAGTCAGCTACACAAGCACAGGTGAGGAGCTCCCACAGCAGGAAATCCTCCAGGCTGATGGCATTCCATTGACAAAAGCGTGTCTGGGTGGGTGATCAGAGGGGGCACCACGCTGCTGCTTTGTTCCCTTCAGTTGGCTGTGCTGGCTTCTGTAATGAGCATCAACGTCTGAGTAACACATCTAGGGAGGAATCCTTTCATTCTCTTCTCCAGAAGGTGCAGAATGAAAAGAAACAAAGCAATCAGCTGGTTTCTGCTGAAGCATTCTGGTGCCAATTGCAGATTTGAGAATGGAGTAAGATGTCCATCAGTGCCTGACAGCACACGAGCCCTGCCACTGCAGATATTATTTATTTTCCCTTATCTCATGTCATCATGCTGGCATGCTCCTTGCCATTTGCCTGGGTGTTTTCTAGTCCTCCTTCAGGACTGCACAACCAGACATGGAAAATTTCCAGTGCCAGGAGCAGCTGAGCTGGGCCAGGTCCCAGGGTTGTCTGTCCTGCTCTAAAGGCCAGGTCTGTGACCACTGCCTCCCACCCAGCTCCAGTGAGGTGTAAGCTTCCACCTCTCTTTTATTACTTTCTCCCATCCATAGATGATCAAGCTTGAAGAATCTTTTTCAATTATACAGGTCTAGAGTGTGTATTCTTTCCTTTCTAAAGAAAAAACCATGTCCTTAAAGACAACAATAATACAGAAACTCCAAACCAAAACCAAAAGATAACATACCAAAACTTCCTGCACAGATTTCTGTATCACTCTGCTCTAAAACATCATCTGAGCAGGAGACTGAACAGCTACCCAAAGGCACCTCCTGTTTGTTTTATTAATTATTGACTTCAAGGTAAAAGCTGGGAGACCCCACACATGGCCAGGATCCCACTATGCCATTTGCTTTATAAACTCAGGTCAGGAAAACGGTTATCTCCATCTCAGAGATTATTTGCAATCTAAGAAAAGATCAAGAGGTACATACAGAAGAAGACAAGTGCCCCACTGAACCAGTGTTAGTCAATAAGTAAGAACAAACGAATTCACATTCAGCTTGCCGGTTGTTTTTATTTGAAGACATTTATTTCTGTCACATCCTGACAGAACTAATAGTAATTCATCACATGTACACCCAGAAAGGAGCAGCATGTCTGATCCCTGACAGACATCCATCACTTTGCCACAGGTTATACACAAGTCCTCAACAGAGAGACTACAATAGAGAATATATCTCCCATCTGAATTTGAGGAAATAGTTATGAGCAGTATACCCCTCCTTCTCTAAGCTTTGATCAAGGAGACTCAAGAAATATGTTCCACCACGCTTTGATTTCACTTGAGGGCTTTTTGTTATTTAAATAGTGAATAAAGATGACAGGCAAATACTCTAATTAGCACAAATATCTTGTTTCCTGAAACTTCGGGCAATTTTTAAACATCTCTTGCTCAATATTATTACCAAGCTCTCCATTCCCATCCCTGAGCTAGTGTGGGTCTTTTGTCTGACACAAAGACACTTTTCCCTTCCAGCTGTGGAAGGAAACAAGGCATTCCCACCTGCACCATCCTGCCCTCCTACATGGGAGTGGAGGGGCAGTGGGACCATGGATGCTCTCCCATTCCAGAGGGTCAGTGGATCCTGCTGGGCTAAGGCACATCTGCTGGGAGTCATTCAATCCCCATTTGCAAAGCTCAAGGGTCAAAGCATATTTCATTTCACTTGGTGGCTCCCTCCAAGGCAAGTCCCCCCACCTGCTGGAAAATCCATCAGGGCTCTTACTAAGTCTCCCTTGTTTTGGTTCTCTGTCAAAATCTTGATATTCCCTTCTCCTTTAAAGACACAACAATCACCAGCACAGAGCACAAACAACCTCTGCGGATCAGCAGGAATTTATTACAAGAAGATTGTTATATTTGGCTAAGAATATGCCAAAATCAATCAAGACAAACTTTATTAATGCATAAAAGCCATCACTGCTGGACTGCCCTCAGCCTGAAGCGTGAGGTGACGGAGTCCTCGCAGCATCGAGAGCTTGTGATAATTGAAGTCTGAAAATATTTCACAGAACAGCTGAAATACCAATTCATATTTAAAGAATATATTGAATTACCACAGATCACACAAAAAAGGTGACTAGAACTTATGTATTTTGTTGCTGAACTTTCAGCTCAGCATTTTAGAAAAGGCCATCTAGTTTTAACCTGGGTAAGTTGGAAAGATTATTCAACTAATGTCTTCTCTGGAAGACTGCAGCTCTGGTGCTAATAAGGGAATTTAATTAGATGGACAAGCCTTGACAGCAATCCGTTTCCAATACACTTAGTATTGGAATAGGTCTGGGAGTTCCATGATTTGCAGAAGAAATCCACTACTCAATGTGGAAAAATATCTCAAAGTTTTGACTAACCAAGACGCAGGCTCTTGTTTTTCTGACTTTATTTGTGACACACGTCACATTACACCAACAGATGAAACCCTGTTCCAAATGCACATGCTATCAAGTTTGAGAACTGATTTTTCCCTCTGCATTGATAATCTCACTAATTCCCTGGAAATCAGCTGAGGACAGCAGCCCATGCAGCAGCGCTTCCACACACCCACTGCTTCACCTCCCTGCAGCAGCACCCAAAGCCCCAGGACAGAGCAGAGCTGCTGAGCACGAGGGCTCGGTACAACCCCAAAACACGGTCTCTTTTAGGGTATTTACAACAAAAAAAGATGTGCACACAGATGAAAGGCACAGAATTTAAAAATGCACAAAGCCAGTACTGTCTAAGACTGTAGAGGGAAGCAGCCTGCCAGCAGGCTGATGGAACACCTGAGATAAAGTAGCACAATCAATAACAATGCTGCACCTTTAAAACCAGCAAGTACAACGTGATAAATTCATATCTCGGTGAAGTAGCAGAATAAAAATCTGCAACTACAATCAGCTAATTTAATGATACTTTATCAAGCACTCACATTTCCAACCACTGTTGTTCACGGCAGAATGAAGCCTGTGTAAAAATATGTCATGAGTCAATATGGCATTCTGCTGAAAAGACCCACATCATTAAAATCTTAAATAAGCTTTCATTAAATGAAATACATGAAATTAGCTCTTTCAAAATAACTTAATTAATCTACACATGCAGGTTGAACTCACAATCTGCCATTGTGGTCTTTTAAGCCGTTTATTTTCTTAAAGCTTTGTCAGAAGAAGGGTATTTTTTAATTGTTATTGCTTTTATAATATGGTGGGAAAGCACAGTTCCTTTACGAAAAGGACAAAGTATCCCTTGCAAACAGCAAGACACATTTTCATTGCTGCTCTGTATAGAGCACTGCCTTGTTAAGGCAATTTCAATCATTTTACGCATCTTCATTAAGTCAGATACGGTTCAGCTTCTCACAGAGGAAAACCTCAGCAGCTGCAGAGAAAAGGAGGGACAACAGATTCTTAAACAGAAAAGAGAAATTACCAGTTATCTAGCTTGAAATGAAGCCTCTGGGAAGCCCCATCTGCAGTCTCAGTCATTACAAATCACAATAATTACGTGAGCTCTCAGCCCATATATAAAATTTCAATACCTATGAAGAGCTGCAATACTGCAACGTCCACAACACAGAAACATTGCCAGCTCATTTTGCCAGGCTTCAGGCTACTTGTAACACCGAGAGAAGATGAATCAATAAAATGTTATCAGTAAAACAGTTTGATTCCTGCACAGTTAAGCGCAAGGCCACTTCTATATTTCAATCCCCTCAGGTCAATATAATTTTACACAGTTACCCAATTCTCAGCAGTGAAATGATACTGGTAGATGTTTCAGATATTCTAAAGCACTTATTTCTACATGGGGGGAAAAGAAAAAAGGACAAAAAAAAAGAATCTCTTGTTTCCTATCTGGTTCAAAGTTGAGTTTTTAGACCAGTCTTAAATGCAACTCTTTACCCCAGCTCCAGTACATTAAGTCCCTCTGAACAATTCCCTCAGCCAAATCCTGGGTGTCCCATTCACTCAGTGCTTAAACAGGCATTTTGGAAGAAAAAGAAGTCAAATCTGGATTTGGCCTTTCAGTTGAACCAAACCTGAGACATGAAATAAGATGTAATTTCTGCCTACTCAAGAAAATCAGCCCATTTAAGAAAATTGAACTATTCACCAATAAATTCTGCTAGGTTAGTCACCACAAGGGCTGAAGAAACTCTAAAATGCTGCTGACAAAGACTAACTGCACAGCTAATACAACATTTTGCCTCATACCCAGATAATTCTTCATGCATACTCTGAACTTCCAGCTTCCCACCTGGGTCTGCAACAAAATAATGCCTCAGGTTAATCACATAGCTCCAGAGAGCTGCATTTTTTGCATAAATAAGAGCAACAAGTGTGCTTCCAAGCCCAAGGAAGAAATAATCATGTCTAATAAACTGCAGTGCTCTAGAGACAGGGAATCCTCACAAGGAATCTCTTTTTAGATACAGGTCCACCTTCCTTGACTTAACTTGACAACATCCTAATGAAACAGAATAAACCTGTTATTGGACCAGCCACGGGCACTGCGAAGTCAAGGGCAATTGATTTCAGCTGGACAGGACCTTAGTCCCAAAAAGCCAAAAAAAAAAAAAAACAAACCCTCAATTTTATTTAATTTCACTACCAATTTCGTCTCATTTCTTTGCTTCATTAACTCCTGCACTACAGACAACACCAGTGCACTCAAAGGCAAAAAGTACATTTTGGGATTTTTTTATTGTAGTATGAGACTGTTTATTGCCATGTTCAGTTCTCAGCAAAAGTAATGAACATTTTAATAACAAGAAGATCCACAAAGCACCATCTTCTCTCCTGTCACAGCTCTTTTTAAAGGCTTACTTAATCTTCAATACTTAAAGGATTGTGGAAATATCAGAGGAACAAAGTTCTCCGGTTTATATGGTGCAATTCCCTTGCCACATATGTCTTATTGGGAAATCACACGGATTTCCCAAATACTGGCACTAAATTTTTTATTAGTTTAAAAATTAGCAGAAAAGGCCCAATTGCTAAGAAATAAAGCACACAAATTTATGGAAAGACAAAGCTGCACTAACCCATTAATTTTTATATTTTGTTATATCACCAAAACTGTTCTCATTACTTCCTTCTGAACAGGTTTCCTAATTGCAAAATTCTCAGACAGTAAAACTTAAGTGATCTCCATACTCTGCTTTCCTCCTAAATAATGAGCCAAGCACCGCAGACACTCACAGGAGGAAGAAGCCTGTCTATTTTACTAGAAGACTGAGCTCATGAAAATCCAACTGCATCAATCCTTCTTTTATTATTCTTTCAAACTTCCCAAATCAAATAACTTTCTTGAGCTTGGCTAGAGCCTTCTGAATAGAAATTCCACTGGGGGAAGAGGTTTTAGATTAACAGCACAATACATTCAGAAATCAATAGATAAACTCTCTGTGCAGCAGCTCTACCAGAGTCCATGGGACTGAACTAGGGCTCAGAAAATAGAACAAACCACTCAGAAACAAATTTCCTGATCTGCCCACTTTTGTTTTTGCAGTGAAACCAGCAACATGAACTTCACCTCTGTATCACACCCAGAGAATTGTTGCCTGATGTTCTGAATCAAGAATACTTTTTATTTGCAAAAATATATTCATCTTTGTATTAAAACCAGAGGGTTTTGTTTGGCGATGCTTTTCTTTTTTATTTCTAAACTACAGAGATAAAGCTGAAAGGCAATAATGCAACTCCAAGATAACCACATGTGGGGTGCCCATCCTGATATAATGCAAGCCCCTTAAGGCTATAAAACAACATGACTGCAAGTCAGGTAGGGAGAAGGGACAGAATTAAGCTTCTAAATTTATGGTGAAAATTCTTTAAGCCTGGTCTCAACTTCAGTCCAACACCTGGCTTGGACAGGATCAGCTTAGATTGTTCTCTATGCTGGAAGCAGGATGACTTTTACTTGATCTGTTTGACCTTTTCTCTCCTCATTACCAGTTGTTTTCTCCCTTAGCCAGAGTCCCTTTTGCAATCATGAGGATTGGAGGGGAAAGGGTAAATCAGAGCGAGAGCAGGACTTGGCCAAAGACAGTCAGACTAATTTCACTGCGAGCCCAACCGCAGAGCACAGCAGAGCTGGCTGTGCTCTGGAAATTCACAACGCCAGGAGCTGCCAGAGAACAGCAAACCTGCTCCTGCCTCTGCCCCAGTGCCTTGACAGCAGTCCCAGACATGCAGCCCTGCAGCATGTGAGCAGGGCACAGCTCACCACAAAGGGCATCTCCCCACTGCTCCCCCTTGGCTCAGCTGCTCAGATCAGATGACAAATGCACCTGGACTGAGACACGCAGGGAAATGGATTTCCCCAAATTCTGGTAAGCTGCGACAGCTCTGATGGCACAACCCCCCCTGCCTCATTAAATCCCGCAGTTGTTATTTATTATTTATTTATTATCCTGCATTTCTGTAAGGCAAATCTAAAGAAACACTGCCATGACAAACACACACAGTGGAGTTTTCATACTAACCTGATCCCCACGATGTCCCTTCCTCCATTAACAGAGCCCCACTTTAGTGCACCTCAACGTGACAATCAAAATATTTCCATCCTGCTGCCGTGAGCCTCACAAAGGGGCCGGGCGCCAAACCCAAAAATCCTTTGCAGCAAAGCAGAAGAGCTTTACACACAGCCAGAGCTCTCAGATGCCATGGGCTAGGATACCATGTTATAAGGCTGTAAAACTATGGCCTGTGGCTCCAGTCCAGCCTGCAGAGTAATTTAATCTAACTCACAAAGAAATCAGGGAAATGGCCTCTGCTGTGCTGAATCAGCAGTGCTGGAAGCCGTGCCACCCTCTATCAGCTCCTAAGAGAGTGCTTTGTCCACGGTGCCAACTCTGTGTAGAGCAGCTATTGGGCAGAAGAAAGGACCAGCAGGAATATTATGTGCCAGATTTTCAGTAGATGTAAGTCAGAATACTTCCAATGACTTGAGGAGCTGCACCGATTTACATCATCTCAGGATTATCGGGATTTACACCCACTGGAAGTTTCAATTCTCTTTTTTTGTCTTTTAATTAAAAGAATGGTGTAGACTTGGCAGCAGTTCGAGCCTTCAAGAGAGTAAGATTTGGGAAGGATCCTGAAAAAGTTTTAGGCTCAGGGAATGGCAATAAGCCATTTTTAGTTTAAAAAGATACAGTGGCCAAATTGAAATTCACAGGATGTACATAAATTCTGATCTATACATGAGCAATATACATAATCATATATTCTCACTCGTTACACTGGAGCTCCCTAAATATAACAATGGCAAAAGAACAGCAATAAATGAAAACTTTGTTCATTCAATCTGGTTATATATCACAAAAAACTATCAGCACAGATGTTATCCCTATTTATGAGCCACAACCAGCGCCAAAACAAATGCCATGTATTACTTAATTTTTTTCTGCTAACTGCAAGTGCCAAAAAAACGACTGCCACTGGGACTAGGAAAAAACACACAAGTGGAAAAAACAGGGGGTCCTGCTCCTGAGAAAGCAAGCCAACTAGGCAAAGTTTGGTTTGCTCTGATTTCCAAATAAACTCAGAATAAGCACAACATGTCTTGTGACCTCAGAGCAGTTTCTGCTGCTCATCTGCTCACCTCTCCAAGACAGATCCATCACAAACTTTAACAGATCTGCCTAAAGCCACCCTCAGAAACGTGCACACATCTCACCTGTTACCTACAGGTGACCATGATGGGGAGAGGGGAGGGAAGGGAAGGGGGGCTCTGGTGCCTGAGATCCTGAATTGGGGAACAGATTGATGCTTTAAGATCCAAAGTGAGCAGCACCCATAGTATGGCCAAGGGCAGAACTACACACAGCTGCTCTTCAAGCTCTTCCTGTGGCACAGTGACCCACTCCCAGCCCAGCTGAGCCTTCAGAAACACTTAAAAATGGCTTAGAAATAAACAGGCCACTGTTACCAGGGCAGTTCAGCTGATGTGTTACACAGGAACTTAAAAATAAACTGTTCCAAAAGCCACCTCAGGGAAGAAAAACTTAAGGCAAAATGCCTCTGTACTGGAGGAATGCAGCCTCATTCCATCACATCTTTTTCACTGCTCACCTCTGAACAGGTCAGTTCTAAATCTCCTTCTTTCAACGAGTCCAATTTAAATGTGTTCTTCAAAGGCTTCTGCAATTTTAGGAGTATTAAATTTTATACCTCTTAAGCTATTTATTAGCTGAGGAAGTACTTAATTGACATTCACCAGATATTAACTTTTTTTGAGCATGTGTTACAGATTTTGATATATAACCTTGAGGCTTTTTCTTTACTTTTTGTTGTTGCATTTGTTGGTTGGTTTCTTTGTTTTTCCTTTCTCAGGACAGCTCTCCTAAGAACAGATTTCTCAGTGTGTGGATTCTCTACAAATTCCTCCTGGAAGTGCAGACAGATAAACTGCAATAAAGGACTGCTCACAAGGGACCCCGATGCAGATGAAAGGTCAAAATCCACTCAGACTGTTAATAAACTGTAGCAGAAATATTGTCTTTGCCTTAAGTCTCCATAATTTGCACCACTTCTGGTGTTGTCCAGACCAAACATGAACCCTGGCCCAGCAGTTCTGTGGGGTCCCCAGGCACCCACAGCTATTCTTCCCACCCACCCTTATTTCCATTTTCTACTTTTTTTCCCCAGAACAACCCCACTCCACAGATGTCAACCTCTCCCTCTCACAGGTGCATTGCCAAAGGACACAACTGCTGCACTTACAGAACTCTGCTTCATCATCACATCTTCCAGGCAATGAAACTTGTTCTATTATTGCACAGGTAAAATTGGCTGTGCCACCACTGCTTGGTTCTGCTGCTCTTTAACAGGATACAGCCAAGGGAAGAAAGCAGAAAAGGAAAATAAAGCTTCTTTTTATTGAAAATACACGAAAATTCATTCTGGTGAAAGGCCTGATCTGCACCATCTCTACCAGAACACCACAGTTAATTCAGCACTCACAGGAATCCCCAGTGCCATGCACAGGGTGGGATTAAACCTCTGCTAAACCAACCCAAATACTGCCCACACAGCCCTGCATCAGAGCATTGCTGAGCCTGGAAATGCCCTCCAAGACCATCAGCCACTCACTGACCCTGTCCCCAAGAGCCACATCCTCATGGCTTTTAAATCCCCCCAAGGATGGGGACACCACTGCCCTGGGCAGCTGTGCCAGTGGTTAACAACATCTGCCCACCCTAAATCTCCCCACTTTCTTCTTGCCATGAGGTTTCAAAATTGGAGTAGTTTGCTTGCTAGCAGGTAATAGCAAGCAGCCTCTTAACTTTGAATTTATCTTATATCTGAGACTCAAAGCAAACAAAAAAAAAAATCTTTCAGTAAACTTTGCACAGAGATAATCAATCTCCTATTCAGTTATTTGAACAGGCATCTGGAGTTTAGCGTTCCAGAGATCACTGAACTTCTGACTAGGGTCTCCTCCTGCAATTTGAAAAGAGGATGGGGAAATCTTTGGGTGCAATCCAAGCATTTTTGATAGTTGCAATCCTTGAATATTTCATCACTCCAAATCTTGCTTCGACCAATAGTTTCTCTTTCATCCCATCAACCATACACACATTTTTCTTCATCTGTAACCTGTCCCTCCTGACCACAGGCAAAGGAAAAATCCAAACAATATGAAATTTTTTTTTCATAATGCCATTTACCTACATTGCTTTAGCCTCTACAGAGGACCAAAAGGAAGCATTGAATCAACTGAAAAATGTTCAGAAGCCCATAAAAAGGTAAATAAGTGGAAGTTTACTTTCAAAATAATTCAGGCACAAAATAAAAATATTTAAGGTTTATGGAGATGAGCAAAACAGTTGCCTTTCATGTGCAATTGTGTAAACCTGTTTTGAAGGGAGTAAAGCAACGAGCCAGTAACATCAGGCTCCTAAAGGACAAGCAGCAGGGCACACAGGGTCTGAAACAATGACTTGTTCTGCCTCCCCAGGGAAGGATTTTCACTGGGAGCAAAATACTGGAAATTCTCTATCCCAGCTCTTTTTCCCCTCTAAATTGAGATGCTCCAGAAGATTTCAGCAGTCCCTTCCTCCAGCACAGGGAGCAGCAAGAATCTGCCTTTCTTCAGTGACCAAAACACACAGGAGTGATGGGCAAAATTAAAGAGAGACACTAAACAGTAAAATATTTAAGTGTGGGCTAGGCCTCCTAAAAAGCTCTGTGAATAATACAAATCTATAAAAACAGGCAGTGCAACATCCAGCTGGTCTGTGTAGGGTGAACACCTTGCTTTCCTCACCTTCCAAGATGAGCTGGGGAATGGGAGCACAGCAAAGGTGGAAATCCCCAGCCAGCAGCGGAAACAGATTTTACCAAACCCCATATCCAGGTACAGCACTGCTTTAGCTTTAATTTAATCCTGTTCTTTCAGCTCACGTTGGGATTAGTAACAGCTCTGTCCATAGTAATGTCTTTTTAGGAGCAGACCTCCAGCATCCTGAGGAAAGCCAACTTGAACATTCTGTCCTGTAGCCTGGACATACCTCGGGTCCAGCACTTGAGCTGGGGCATTTAAACATCCCAGTGGGCAGAGAATTCCAGCAGTCCTTCCCCTCCAACAACATCATTTTATTGAAATTCCATCAACCTAGCCTTTTATCCTGGAATGTCTCTAGATGGTGAAAATTCAGGATTTGTAATTCTCATAAAAGTCTGGAAAAGTACTGACAACTGAAGACATTTGGAATTGTGTTTCCACAGATGCCAAAGGACAATATCAAGACATTAAAGGCTCTGTTCACCAAGCCACCATTCCAATTTTAGTTATTGAAATAACTTTACCCAGAGCATGTTTTAATGGTGCATGGTCAGAGCAGAAGGCTCTATCACATGGCTCTGCCACAGCCTGTTATGAACTGGGTTTGTTCAATCCTTTATTAACAGAACAGATAAAGGAATGCAGCATATGCTTGTTACATCTGCAAACCATACACAAGCAGGATGCAACTGCAACACTGTTGGATGTCGAGATCAGAATTCAAAACAACCCAAAGCAGTTAGATAAGGCTGATGATAAAACAAAAATAAGGTGTAATTCAACAAAAGAGGAGTAAGGTAACACGATTCAGCAGGATTAATCAACTACACATACAGAAAATGACTGGGTAGGTAGCAGTTCATCAAAAAAACGATGTGGGAGGTTATACTGGATCACAAGCTGAACATGAGTCAACAGTATCATACTGCTAAGAAAAAAAGCAATCATCACATTAGATAAATCAAGTGGAGTATTGCCTGCAAAACAGGCTAAGTAATATTCCCTGTCTGCTCAGCACTGTGAGACTTGGCTGGCAGTGTCCCATCAACCTGGAGTATCGTGTTAGTAACAAAGACAAGGCTCAGAGGAGGGAGCCAAGCACTACACACAAAAGGCAACAAATGAGAGGCTCAGCCCAGAGAGCCTGAAAAAAAATATTTTTGATTGTACTGGGGGCAGGGAAAATAAAAAAATAAAAATCAGCAACTGCTCTGTGTGTCCATGACAAACAGGTTTAAAGTGCATCAAGAGAGCTCCATTTAAACTCACAGGAAGGAAAGGGAAGCAATGAAATATATCGGCTTGGGTCCCCACCAATGGATCTTCAAGTCCCTATCAGGGACAAACCTGTTCCAAAGGAGCTGCTCATGCCCTGGAGAAGGAGTGTGCACAAGAAATCCTCCTGTGCTCCTCCAGCCCGGGATCTGAGCCCAGGAAACAGCAACACACAGGTCCAGGTGACACCACAAACAGCTCTTGGTGCAATCAGTGAGACCCACTGACAGAACTGTGGCATTTATACAGTTATCAGTTCACCCCCACTGACTGCATCAGGAACAAACAGGTTATTGAATTTCATACTTTAAACTAGTTCTGACTTGCACTTTATCACCTATAGCAATTTCTTTATTTTCCATCATCTTCCCAAGCTTGCACGTTTTTCTTTCCTATACCAGTAATTCCAATATGCTTTTCTTGCTACATGGTGAAGTAACAGGCATTTGTTCCACTGACCTGCCTTTTATGATTTTCTAGACATGAACTGACAGAGAGAGTTGATAGATACATAGCTCTGTATAGAAAAATTCTTGTAATCTTGACTATTTATCTTTGGATAATTGCTACATTCATAATTATTTTAAAGACGATTTCGTTTAATAAGGATTGGAATTACTACGAGACAAACTCATTGTAACAAAATTTTAGACTAAAAGTAATTTTCCTGACTAACCTCTGAACTGCTAGGAAATTGTGATTTATAATAGGCATAGTAATAGCCTTTAATGACTGCAGTGCTTCTGGGTATCAATGAAAACAGACTGGCTCATTTCAGAGCAGAAAGGGCATTTATTTTACTTTCTTCTCCTTCATGGGTGGCCCATACATGTCTTCAGGGTCCTTGGAGGAGCTTCCAAGACCCCCACTGTGCAGTGCACACAGTGGCTGCCATTACCACTCTGGTGTTAATGGGCTGCAGCTGATGTGACCCCGAGCAGCACAACTGAGTTACTGCCACTGGCTCTCTGCTGCACAATGCTGGCAAGTGGGGAGAAACAGCAGCAGTAATTTGAAAAAAAAAATAATAATAATCATTAGAATTTTGTACTGGAAGGGAGCAGGAAGAGGGAATGTGGATGCTGCAGCCTGGGGTCACAAGGCAGCGAGCACGGCTCAGTGTTCCCGATGACAGTGCAGCCCATATGCCAGAGCATTTGCCACTTCCCGCTCCCTCTGTGCCACTGCCAGCCAAAATTAATAAATAAATTAGGGATAATGAATACAAACAAGAAAAATCGCAAGCCTGTGGCAAAAAAAGAGATCTTGTTCAGCCCAAGCGTTTTTCACGTCGCAGAAAACTTGCTTAGGAAACAAACATCCTCCTGAAAGGAGCAGAGTAGCTGATATAAGACAAATATTTTGGGTTAAACAGTAACTCCACATGTTTTCTTTCATTCTACTAAAAATAAAGAGGAAACTGAGTGCTTTTTCAATGGAAGTGTAACATTTCCTTCTGCCAGGAGACAAACTATGCCTAGGTTAAGTCTGGACATTAATGGAAGCAAACAGCTGAATGCTGGTCCCTGGTGTTTCAATTATTCCCTCTTTAGAGGTTGTGCTTCCAAGAAATTAAAGAAACACAATTTCCCAGTAAAGAGCATGTTTTGCAGGCTGTTGCAATGTTTTTATCTAAAGCTGGGGGATTTGTATTTGAAGAAAAGCTCAGTTCACCTCTCTGTCTTTTCATCTATTCACCTGCAAAGAGCTTCCCAGGGCCAGAGCCCAGTGCAGGCTGCAGGGCTGCTTGCCCAAGCCCTGCTCAGAGCCAGCCCACATCCAGGTGGGCTCCAAGTATCTCCAAGAACAGAGACTTCTCTGAGATACCTCCTCCAGTATCTGACAACCCTCACACTGACAGTTTCTCCCCACATTTAAGTGCAGTGTCCTGCATTTCAGTGTTAGCACCCATTTTTCTTCTGCCCTTCCTCTGTGCACCTCATCTCAATACGCCCTCACAAGGAATTTATGCACAATTATAAAATCTCCTCCAGGCTAAACAACCCCAGCACTCCAAGCCTCTCCTTTCAGAAATACTAATAAATAAATATTTTTAAAAATCTAAACAAATATAGTATGGCATCCTGAGCAGTAAGAAAACCCTGCCAAGGACATTTCTGGGTTTCACATGGAAAAGCAATCCCGGGGTTCATGTAGGCACCAAAAGGAAAACTGAATGTGAAGCCAAATCCTCTTCAGAACCTTTGGCTGGGGCACAACAGGTGTGCATGCACAAAAAGGGACACAGATCAATTCCACTGAGCCTGCAGAGACTCCTGCAGTGCTCCACATCGGGATCCTGGGGAAACCTGTCTGGAATCACAGCCACAGGTTCATCCCAACACTCCTGTCAAACCACTCAAAGCTGGAGCTCCCAGAGGCAAGGACTGGGTTTTGCTTTTCAAACACCACTTTCTGGTCTTAGTTCTTGCTATTTCCATTTGCCTGAAAATAAAAAATTCCACTTGATACAGCAATGGCCCTAATTCTGAATATACCAGTAACCTCAAATCAAACAAACTCCCTTCTTTCCCTATGTTACTCAAATTCATTCTATGAGAAACATTAAGCAGCAGATTTCCAATGAAATCCTATCCTCTGTAGCTTTAATCTCTTCTTGCCCTTCAAATAAGACTTTTAAGTATTATCTATATTGCTAAAATATTCTATGAGCTGTGCACATGGCCCATGCTGCTGTGGAACCAAGCACTTCCCCAGCTTGAGTATGCAACGAAATAAGCTCCCTCTAAAAATACATGAGACTCATTTCCAGGGTAGAAATTAAGGCAGAAGGAGACCTGTACATAAATATCAATGAAATTAGGCAATGAGAACTGGCATCAGGTCAATGAAAATTAGGCAAGAAAATACTTCACTGCTAGAATAAATAAGTTTCAATTGCCACATGCAAAAAACAGTAATTTCCAGAATGCTTTCAGCATCTGCTCTGTGAGATCAGAGCTCATGAGCTCTGTCAGTGACAGTCAATTCCTGTACAAAGAACTGACTAACATTTTCCAACCTTAAAAGACCTAAAATGATCAGCTTAGTGTTCAAAACAACAGGTATTTCACAATAAATAACTAATTGATACTGTTCCAAACACAGCTTATTTCCTAAAAGCCTAAGCATAAATAAAGAAATGAATAAATTATTCAACAGAAATTGTTGTTTCATCTTCTTCCTTAATACCTATTTAGAATGCCTAATTCGAAGCAGCACAATTCTCTAACAGACAAATCCCTGAAAAAAGAGAGAAGCTTCAAGTCTGTTGTTGGAAAAGCAGATTTATTCAGATAAAAATCAGTTAACTCCCCAGAATGTAGAAAAATGTAATTCTGCTTGGGTTTGAGGAGTTTGGTTCAAAGCTGTGAACCAGAAAGCAATATATACAGTTATTAAACAGTGTAAGGGGATTAACTCTACAGAGTGTTATTGACTACTCCAGTCTCATTAACTGCAATTTTATTTAGATAAAAATGTCATCTTAAACATCATTTTTGTGTCAGAAGTTAGATCTGAAGAACAACATTAAAAATACATAGGCATCAGCAGTTCCCTGATCTGCAGCAGCTCTTTCTGGGATGTCCCCTGGAACTCAGGATGGAAATTATGGTTTTGATTTGCAACATGCCCATCACCAGAAACTGCTTTTAAAAGGAGTTGCTCTGTGCAATGTGAGAAGCGTTTTCTGAGAGGTAGCTTCACTGGAGCTTGTACCAGTTGAATACTGAAAGCTGATGCCTGCCTGCCTCGAGAAAGGAATGAAGAAAGGTGAGGGTGAGAGCTCTGGGTTCTCAGTGGATGCTCCCCTACTCCCAGATTTTATTAGGGAGCTGTGAAGCTAATTACGTGCACAATAACTTCAGTAACTGCTTTCCATGCAGAACCACAGACCAGAAAATAATGAAAACATGAATGGAAAAGCCTCTCTGCTTTATTCCACTCTGAGCAGCCTGGAGAAGGCACCAGAGCTGCTATTCCAGGAGGCTGCAGCAGAGCTGCTGCAAGCACTGAGCAACCCCTAAGAGATGCTCAAGGACCTCAGCAAACACCAGAGCAAATCCCAACATTCCTCGAGCCCTTCCCTTTCCAAAAGCACCCGTAGGACACACCAGAGGGCACCTGGAAAACACAGACTGTGGGTAGGGAAGCCTCAGACATCCACACACTCTCTGCAGACACACCTTGAGCTGCCTGTGGGAACCGAGCTCCTGCCAAAACTCACAGCAGATGGGTACCTGGCTATTTCCTGGACTCTAAACCCAGGAAAAGTGGGAAGCCTACACCACCTACAGTATTCTCCACTGTCCCAGGGAAACTGGAGATGCTGAGGTTCTTTGGTCTAGGCAGTCATTATTTTCTAAATAGTATTCACAGCCTTCCTCAGTTTTAATATAGGATATGGTGAGGGCTAAAATGGATGGAGAAATGATTTGAAATCTAAGTGGTGAGAACAAAAAGCTTTTGACCATGAAGAACAGCCTACCTCTCAAAAACTTACAAGAGATGCTCTCCATAGTGAATTCTTCTTAAAAAAAAAAAGGGGGTATTCTAGTAAAGCCTTTGTGAATTTTGTTTTTAACGAAGAATCATGCTAGTAAAAAATCCTAGAATAGAAGCAATTACATTTTTATGCATTTTCATGAGCTTGGCTACCTTTGGTTTCATACACTTGCTTAGAGCAGAACATGCTGGCAGAGTTTATTCATCTTTCCATATGAAAATAAACTGTGCTGCCACACACTTGTCCCCAAACGTGGCTGCCCACACAAGTGAAGTTCCCCTGCTCAGGGTATGCAGAGAAACATGAATCAGTGCAGATGAAGGGATGCACAGAAAACACAAAGAAGTGGCTGCAATCTCTCATCTGCTTGTGTTGTCTGCTGTGAGTTGTTTTGTTTAGGTGTGTTTGAGAGGTGCTGGAGCCACACTGGAGATACAATGCATTCAACACCCTGATGTCACTCCACCCACTGCCAGCCTCCACAGCCCCACAGAGTGCCAATTAAACCCAAACTTCTCATTCTGAAAACGCCTTTTTTTATTAATTATAATCTTTAAAAACACTACCAAAAAATCAAAAAGGGCATAAAGCCAATAGCAAGAGTATCTTATTGCACACCACTTTCAGCATCCTACTCCTTTCTCTCCTTGCCCAAGAGGCTGCTGATCTTCATCACTCCCAAACGCTGAGTTCACATCGGGGATCAGATCCCCTGGGACACTGCTGAACTGCTTCAGTGCAGCCCCTGCTCCCCACCCCTCAGCACCAATGCTCTCACCACGTTAAGTTAACATGAATAATTAACAAAGAGGAAAAGATCTCCGTGCCACAATCGCCCTCTGCCATACTGCAGACATGGAGATCTTCCCCTTAGGCTAAAGGAAAAAATACTTAACGAAGCTATCTTAAACATTATCATGCATCAGTGATCAAGACTAAGTTTATTATCCTGCAAACAAAAACAAAGACAAAAAAAAAGTCTAACAGATGACACCCCAGTAGCTTTCATTAAGAGATGCAGTGATGGCATTTCTGAGGAAGGCACTGGCTCCACAAATCACCTCAGCTACCACCCCATCAGCAGGCCACAGTGCTGGCAGTGATGTGCAGCGTGTGGTATTTGTGGCACTACTGGGGAAAACTATTTTAAGTTTAATTAACATGAAATTTTTAGAATGCAGATGCTTTTCATTTATACATAAAACAAAATGCCGTGACATTTCTCCCATCCATTTATCATAAACAAGTTAATTACTGTGTAACAAATAGCTCCTGCTAGAATCTGTATGTTTTGAGCATGTTAGAGAGCTGACTCAGGCAAATAAGATGAACCACAAAGTAGTAGCTAATAGCTTACGGCATACTTATAATAAAACAATGACTCTGTAAAAGCTCTTGTTGTCAAATTAAGGCTAAGCTATTTCCATTGGAATAAACCAATTATAAGCAGTCATTATCTGTTTAACTTGATTCAAACCTAGAATACTATAAACACTTTCATTTTGATGCATTCATAACAGTGCATATATTTGAGAGCTGGATATTGCAAAGCTTAAAAGGGAACTGCTAGGTTTATTTATTGCCACACAGCTCATCCTGAACCAGGGAATATCCAAACTTCCCCGTGCTGTGGAGGAATTTCACCACCATGCTGAGGTCTGCATGCTCCCCGATTTCTGATGGACAAACCTTCAGGGATAAAGTGTCCCAGGACTGCCCACCTCTCCTTCCCAAGGACAAGGTGAGATAAAGACCTCATGTTTGCCCTATGAAATCCCCTGAGAGCCATCCATGCTACAGACATGCTCTTTCCACCCCCCAGATTCCATGAAAGCACTGACAGGTGAATTTCTGCCTACTTTTTTTTTTTCTTTTTTTTTTTTAAATTCAGGCAAACAGTCCCATTTGGCCTGCAGATGAATTACTGAATGCTGATGAATAAGATGGTGGTAGCTGGCAGCAGAGCTTTGCGTGGTAAGATGGTGTGAAATAGTACATATGTCAATCTATCAAACATGATAATGTAAGCAATCTGAACCCATTTTTGGTCTGAACTATTGTACAATACTTCACCCAGATGGAAGAAAGAGATAAACATTTTATGCTTCAGACACATCAAGTGCTAGGAAGTAAAATTAAACCTAAACTGGAAAACTACCAATTTTACATGCTAGAGTGTATATAAAGAACAACACAAGCATGAAGAAGAATTTTCTTGCCCATTATTGTATAAATTAATTAGATATATTTGCTTCCTATGATAAACAACAGCATGTATTTGACTGCAGATTAAAAGATGCAAAGATGATAGTTGACTTATTAGCAAACACAGCGCTTGCACTTTTTTTTCTTCCTCCTTTTGTTGAGAAAATGCTCTTAAATCATGGGACAATGTTATCAGGACATGAATCTTCCGAGTGGGGCATGGATACATAACGTCCCCAGGGTGAGTTCAGCCCTAAATCAGAGGCAGGTTTGCCATGACTAATGCAAAACTACGACTGGTCCCTAAAGGATAAAATCAAATAGAAATATATTTTCATTCAAATCAACTTGACAGCCTGTGTAAATATAATTTCGTATTTTAAAATTGCCAGTTAAACCAGAAATGAAGTGACAGCCACTGTGCTGTTTTCAAAGTCACAGCCACCTCATGCCTCTGAACAGACCCTTCTGCTCCATCCCTGCTGTCCACCTCCATAAGCACAGCACAAGTTATCAAGCACTAAACTGCAAAAAACCACTCTTCTAAGCAAATATATTTATGATATGGCTTTCTACAGTACTCAAAGAACATTTTTTATCAAACAATTTGCAAAGCTAAAAGAGCATGAAATCTACTCAGTTTCCAGACTGACCTGTAAAGCCGCCTTCACGTTTGGGAAAAATTGCTACACAGTGTGTAAACTATTGGTATTTCATCTCTGGAGGGTTGCATAATCTTGAGCTTGTCCATCTCAATTCCCTCTTTGGTTACCCTTCAAACTAAAAATAAGCTCCCCAAGGTCTACTAATTAATGCCAGGCCAGTCAAGAGAGTTCCTGAACAGCAACACAGACAACTGGGCACAGGAACAGAAGCGATTGCCAACTCATGCAGAGCAAAAATGTCCAGTCCTGGATTCTGCTGAAGCCAGGGAGAACACTGACAACTCTCCCTCTCTTCTGAGAAAAATCAAAGTAACAGAGCAGGTGTTTGCTCTGGAGGAAGACAGAAATCCCAGCTTTCTGGCAGACAGACATGCATGTGAGCAAAATGTACCCAGGAAAACACTGCAAAGGGTTTATCAAGCCTTGAGTAGAGCACCAAGTCCTGATGTGCTCCCCAACTTCATGGGGTTCTGGGGAGGTGGGGTGGGATTCTGATCTGCAAAAATTCTCTTGGAATATTTTTCTGTGTCATGCAAATATAAAGTTTAATTATTTTTAACTTATAAAGGAGACAGATCAATACACAGGATAATCTACTGTTATTTGGATTACGAAGACATCTTCGAGTTTACAATCACAAAAGTGGTTATAATCCTGCAATTACTATAAAGCTAATTGGTAGTTTCTTTTTGCCTGTGTTTTCATGTTGTCAGTGGGGCAGTAATGAAAATGAATGCCACATTTGTGAACAGAATGTCTGTAGGCTTGTTTACCACATTTCCAACAACAACGTCTGCTTTATCATCCATTTCAAAGCAGAGATAATTTAGGGATCCTTGAATTTCATACATAAAAATACTTTCCAAAATATCAGATGCAGAGTTCCTTCAGACAGGGTGGGAGTGGGAGACTCAAGAGTGAAGTGATGACCTCGCATAGTGTAACAAACAATGCACCTGAAGCAGACAGCATACGGACTTGGAATGATTCATCTGTATTCAAAACTGTGCTCAGGTAAACCACTTAGTGTTTCATCCTCCTACAAACATAATTCTGCAGACAATTTCACCATCAAAACCAGCATCTTTAAGCCTCCTTTCACCTCCTGAAAATACAGTTATTGCAGAAGCTATTAAGCTTTTTATTCCACTTACCTTTGAGTAACTTCTGCCCTTCCATGATGTTCTGGGAGATGAATGCTGTGTAGTCTTGTTCTGAGAAGCCAGGCTTGCATGTGGGTCTAACTGTAAGATCCCCATTGTGTGCCTGCAAAAACAAAACAAGGAAAACGCACACCATGACTTTTGTCATTTGGGAAAACGTTTTGCACCCAGTGATGAAGTGTTTAGGCATGAGCAAACCTGAACAGTAAAGCAGTGTGCAAGCTGAAGTTGCCTGTGTTAGAGTGCCTATCTGTTGGAGTGGATCCATACTGTAGCTGAAAAAAATAAAATGGGCCAGCAATAGTTGCCTGACTACAAGAGAGCATTGTTTGTAGGAAGGCTGGAATACTGGGCACTGTCAGAAGAGGGGAGGAAACAAAGAGCAGCAATTCATCAAGGCGCTGTGCTCGCACTGGAGACACGTAAAGGCCTGATGCTGCAACACCCAAACCACCGAGGTTCGGTACTGAGAAACTGGGCAGAGCCCAGCATGGAACGGGGAGAAACACAGGAGCCTGTGACCAGGTGAGGACACCTTTCCTTCCCCTTCACCCCTGCAGAGCATCCCAGGCTCTGCCTGCTGCTGCGCTGGGACCCTCCCGGCTCTGCTCTTGCCCCGGCAGAGGGAAGGGATGGAGAGGATCCCAATTAAAAACGTAACAATGCACAGAATCGTGCACAACGTGCCAGCACCCACAGGGAAACTGCCAACGAAACACTCGCTGCACTTTTGGAGCGAGCAGAGGATCCAGCCCCCGGCACAGGGACAGGGCAGCCCAGGCTCCTTGGGATTCCCCGGCAGGGAAGGTCCCAGACCCCATCTCCAAAGGAACTCGCTGACAGCACACAAGCCCGTGATTTATGCCTAGCGAGTGCCAGGTGATTTACGCACTAACAAGTGCTGGTGGCAGGGGATTTCTAACGCGCCGGGGCTGTCGGCAGAGCCAGCCAGAGCATCGCTTAGCGATGCTGGCGGCACCTCCGCCGCCTCCAGAGCCGGCAGCGCCGGCTGCAGCCGGGGCACCGAGCGGCGCTTCCCCGGCAAAGTGCGATCCAGGCGGGCACTGCCTCCCCCGGGGGAAACATCGCAGCCCCTCGGGCCCCCCGAACACAGACAGCGCCGCATTAGAGAGAAGGGAAGAGGAGAGAAGGGTCCTTTCGGATGAGCTTAGTAAGCAGAACACAAGCCAATGTACTCGGCTTAAAATCACGCTCGAGAGACGGATGCCAGCTACTGCATGGGAAGCGCAAGGAAGCGGCGGCTCCGTTGGACTCTGACCGCGGCTGGCAAGATGTTGGCATTAGGAAACATTTCAGAGGGTTTCACCGAGGATAGCGGGTTTTGAATCGGAAATCACCCCATTATTAGAGCGGTGCTCGCTAGGCGAGAGCGCATCGGGGCTATTCCTGAGCACCAACCAGCCTCCACGAGACTCGGGACATCCTCACGGATCCAACTTGGCACCGGAGGATTAAGGCAGAAAAATAAGCGGCTCTTGTTCCCGCAGCCAGCCCAGCCCGAAACCCAGCAGCCGCCCGGCTCGCTCTGTAACACTGCAGCACGCGTTCAGCCGCTTGTTGATGTTCTACAGAAAACCTTCAATTTCAAGCGGCGTGGGAATAAAACCCTAAAAATCCCAAACTTTTCAGAGCATCTCCCCCGCAGCACGATCCGGGCCCGCTCGGTGGGTCTATTTGTAAAAAAATAAAAGTTCGGGGCTGCAGCGCGGCGCGGGCGGAGCGGGGCCGGGCGGGCAGCGCGGCGCGGCCGCGGGGGCTCCGCGGGGCTCGGAGCGGCTCCGCGCCGGGACGCGCCGCTGCCCACCAAGTTTCTCCGGCGAGGCGCAGCGCGGAGGGCAACTTGTGCCGGTATCGCGGCGGCACCTGAGCGGCGGCTCAATGAAAAGAAAAAAAACAACCAACAATTAAAAACTGCACGGCGGCGATTCGATTTTAAAAAAGGGCGGAGCGGCGGGGGCAGCGGCAGGAGCCGCGCGCGCCCACCACCATCCTCGCACCCCGAGCCCGAAGTTGGCGCGGAGGAGCCGCGGCGGGGATGGCTCCTCGCCCGCGCTTCCCCGGGGCGCCCCACTTACCGCCGCCGAGCCCCAGACGGGCAGGAGGAGCAGCAGCAGCAGCCGCCGCCTCGGGCCGGCCCTCATGTCGGCGGCGGGCGGGCGGAGCGGAGCGGAGCGCAGCGAGCGGAGCGCAGCGAGCGGAGCCGGCCGGGTCCCGCAGCCGCTCCGGGCTGCAGGTGAAGCGCCCGCCGCGCGCCGCCGCCGGCCCCGCCCCGCCCCGCGCGCGCGGGCACGCGCCGCTTAAAGCGACAGGCGCCGCCCCGCTGTGGGGGGAGCGCGAGCGGGGGGATGATGGTGATGATGGTGATGATAATAGTGATGATAATAGTGATTATGGTGATTATGGTGATAACGATGCTGGTGATGGTGGTGATTGTAGCGAAGGTGAAGGGGGAAAGGGGTTCGGCGGCGCTGGCGCTCCCTCTCTCAGCGCCCTGCCCGACCCTCGGCAGCCGCGTCTGTCCGGAGAAGAAACTTGCGTGTCCAAATTGTCGCGGAAAGCCGGTGTGTCCGTGGGAAGGAACCCCAAAGCAAGCAGGCAGCGCATGCCGAGGTGGTGCAGGGAGGTGATGGAGTTCACGGCTTCAAGGCTGGTCGGTGCTGGTGATGCCAAGGTTGTGGTTTGGTCCCCGCCGTTCACTGAAGGGTTGGATTTGAAGATGTTCCGTGCCCCTTCCAGCTCAGATCGGTGATTCCCTGAGCATCAAGTCCAACCATCAACCCGGCACTGCCGCTGTCACTCCCAAACCATTCCCCAGCAGCAGATCCAGACACCTCTGAAATTCCACCACCTCCCTGGCCAGCCTGTTCCAGTGCCTGACCATCATAGCAGTGGAAATTTTTTCTAATATATAATCTCAATCTCCTCTGTCTCAATTTAAGGTCATTTCCTCTAGCCCTCTTTACATGTGCCCACAAGGAAACAAGCAGCATATATATACAGGGAAAAATTAACACAGCCCTGGAAAGATGTGCTCAATGGGCAAAAAAATAACATGCCCAGGTGGAAACCAAGTGCATCCCATGAGGAAAAATAAGTGTGTTCACAGGGAAGATCTATCTCCAGGGGTTCATGAGTGTATCATGTGAGGAGAGTAGAGCCCAGGCTGTGAGGGAAAGATGGTATGAGGGAGTAGTAGCAAATCTACAAAAAATAACATATTGGGGAGGAAAAAACTGATATATCCAGAGATGAAAAACTCAGGATAGGGTAGAGAAATGAGTAGTGCCAGGATTGCCTCTTCGACCGTATCTGTGAACCAGCCTGAGCCTGGCCCTGCTTTTTTTAAGAGAAAAATAGGCTTGTCAGGCCTAATCCACATCCACATCAGTAGCAGAGCAAGCTAACTCCACTAAACTAGCAAATTTCTGGTGTAAAAATAAAGGCAGATCAACACAGGGGCAGAAAGTGAAACTTCAGTCACTTTCACTCAGAGCTCTGAAAGCAGAGGTTTCAAGCAGAGTGTGGCTCCTGCTCTTTTCCTGCAGCAGGACCCTGGCACCCAAATTCCAAATCCCATCCTTTTCTTCTCCAGCTCAACGCCACAAATAGGAATTCCCGGGCACGAGTGTTTTGTGCTTATAAATCCAGCAGCAATTTGCATAAAGAGATGCATATTATCTGATGTACGTGCAAAATCCGACATTGCAGCTGAAAAATCCGGCCATTAAACTGTCCTGTTGGATTTGCACGTTTCCCAAGGAATGAGACACATAAATCCACTGGCTGCATCTTTGCCTATTGAGTAGATTTAATAGCATTGTGTTAACACCTAGAGACGTTAGCGAAGAACTGAGGCCTCATTGTATTGAGCTCTGTGGACAAGGATAATGAAAAGATTGTTCCAACCCCACCAATTTACAGTCTTAGTGGATTATGAGGTTTATTTTGTTTTTAAACAAGTATTTCTGAGTTTGTTATATAACATGAAATAAATGCCATCATTGTATTGAATTTAATGTAGACCCTTTTTTATGAAACACTTCCACAGAGGCAGAAATCATTGAGCGACACTATCACAGCAAAAATAAATCCTCATACATATAAAAAATCTAAATTCTCTTTCCTTTTATCTTTATCCTCAGTTTCAAAGTTTGGAGCAGATTGTTCCAGGTTTAAGGGTAGTTGCTATTTAAATAAAACTGCAAGTACTCTGGAGACTAGTGAGGATAATTTGGATTTGGGCAACTACAGTGTGGATGTTCTTTTTCAAATACCTATGGCCAGTAATTTTGACTCTTGCTGGACTACAGCTGTTGCTGTGCAATTGCTCGTTCTGCTTGATATCTTTGTTAATATGACAACTTCTACAAGCATTATCAAAATAAGTCTGACACCACAACAGATTGCGAAGAAAAGGCAGAGCAGTAGTGAAAAAAAATAGATTCCTTCAACATGTTTACAGTTGATTTCTAATCTGATGGCAAATTGATTTTTTTCCCAAACTAGTTTGCCATCCCACTTTTCTAAGCTGTGGTAACAAACTCTGTGCTCGAGGAATGAGGCTGCAAATGGAGCTGGATTCTCAGTTGTATTTTCAGTAGCAGTGGCCGATGTGAAATAGCAGGTGCCTCCCAAACTGAGGTGTTTCCAGAAGGAGCAGAGGAGAATCCAGATCCACCTTCAGACAGTGGAAATCTCTGCTTCATGTGTGTGGTGGCTTTCACTCTACCATTTTCCTTCAACTCTTGACATTCCAGTTAATTTTGGAAGGAATTACAGTTTCTCTAACTGATTAGGTACTATTTGAACTACCTCCTTGTTTAGCAGCACTTCACATGAAGTGCTTATAAAATGTCTTCCTTCAGATCTTTAAAGAAAATTTAAAATATGCCATTTACATTTTTGTACCTACTGAATTTTCCCCAAACTTTCAGGGAGGCCTGAGCTGGGCCTGAACATATGTTATTTGGGAGGGTTTGCTTCACTTGGAGTCTGCTGGGAGGCTGGTTAGGAACTGGTGCTCTGGCACAAAAAGGAAATCGGAAGCTCCACCTTCTAACACAGGAATGCTACAAGATGTGGGGTTGGCGGGATGAGGAATTTGAGTGTACACATGCCCAGTAAATCAACTTGCTAAACACCTCAAGAGCAAAACTGCTGATCCTAGGAGGCAACTTGCTGTACTGCACAACACCCAAGAGAATAAAAGGCTCATGGATGAGACATCTTCAGAGCTGACTGTGCCAGGATAACGAGGAGCTCAGAGCACACGAGGGATTTTCCCCTCCATGATGCACACATGTAATTCCCACTGACAGCAGTGGGACTGGCACATCCACACCGAGGGGACAATGAACCCTTAGTGGTGGGGATGAGTATCAGATGTGAGCTGTGTGACCACGGAGAGGGAGCCAGGCACAGGGAGGTGTGATCACTGAGGGACTGTACAACATACAATAAAATTGTCCAGCAGCCATCAAGTACGTGAAAGCATGGGAATAACAAATTAAATGGACAGGAGGTGAGAAAACAGAGTCTCAAGAGGCTTTTGCCTTCCTAGCTTAGGGCCAATATCTGAACTCCTTATCTGGGAAATGTTCCCGCTGGCTTAACCCGTTTGATTCTCTGACAAGTAAATATTTCGCTGAACTCGAGTAAATAGTTGTGGCCCAGATGCCAAGGATAAAATGTGGTTTTATTAGAAAGTGTGATAAACAAGAAGAAATTAAATTAATACACTGTGCAGACCTTACTGTGGGTTTCTTCTGTATGATCTGGTGATTCTTGCTTTTCAAGTAGGAGGCAGCCGGGTGACCAATGGTTTAGAGTCATTATTACTAATTTGGGTTTGAGTCAGAAGTAGTAACAAAGGACACAACAGGAAATAATGATGATTCTAGTTTGATAGATAATGGCAAATTATGTGTTTGTGACAGCAGTTCAAAAATGAGATGAATGAGAAATGCCTTCAGATTTAATATGCATTTGGGATCTTTTAAGGATGCATAAGGAAGAGAAGACGAGATGAAACTGAACAGTGAAGTGAAGTGAAATGCAAATCAGAGCTATGGAGAAATTAATGATCAGGAAATGAAAGACTTCTACCAGATCTTGATGGAAACCAATAGAAGAAACAAAGGATGCTCCTAAGTAGGAAGACCACAACCACAGAAGGAAAACAACTAATGGTAAAAGCCAGAGTTTGTACATTTAAGTAATTTTTTTAAGTAACAGCAACTGGAACTGCATGAATAGTTGGGCACAGCTCAACATTCTGGATTGCCTATGATCTGGCTCCAGTACAAAATCTAAAGACAAAATGATGAATCACAGAGGAGAAAGTGACTCGAAGAAAGAATCCACAAGAAAAGGCTGCACTGATCAGGAATGGGATATGCTTCAGTCCAAGCTGATTCCATCCCTGCACGTGTGTGCTGGAATGGTGGGGCTGACACAGCTATCTCCCTGGTCAAACAGCTCTTTTGAAATCACATTTGCAGTCCTGCCAGACAGGCTGCAATGCCAAGGAATTTGAACCTTCTCTCTTTCATGCTACCGACTCATCCGCTCATTGTGGATCCAAGGGATTCTTGTGAGCTGGCCGTGTGAATGGCACTGAGGAAAACACAGCTTCAGAGGCCCTGTACAAATCCTTCCTGCTCTCTTAATTACACTGACCAAGGGAGGCCAACTTTGGTGCAGTCTGACCTCCAATTATGAGGCACACTGTGGTCTCCTCACTGAGCTGTGCAGGCATTAGTGGCAGCATGCCAGCAATGGCTATATTAAAATCAGTTTGAAACTCCCAATTCTATGTCTCTTTCACCTTAGGTGAGGTAACACACGTTATGCTAATGCAACTCTTTGTAAAATATTGTAAAACAAAACTGACCTGTGAGAAATGGTTAACAGTTCTATTCTCTCTTTTTTTGGTCATTTTTTTTGTATTCTTGCAAAAACAAAGGAAAAAGGATAAAACAGATCAAGAGGCTTAATAGATCTCTATCTTTGCAATGGACTGCTGTTTTAAGAAGAGGTATTTTAAAAAAAAAAAAAAAAAAAGCAGAAAAGCAGAATTAGGTTTGTTCTCAGAGTCACCAAGGAGAATAAACTGCAAGAGCTCCCTGACACAGCAGGTAGGCAGCTCCCAGGCTGCTCCATGAGGCCATGCTTGATATTCATGGAAACAATGAAATCTCACCAGATTTAGTACAAAAAGGAGATGAATAGTCAGTCTGTGATTTTACAAGCAGGAGGAAGGCCACAGATTCCCAGCTTCCCTAAAGCCTTCACAAACTTACTGATTTTAAGACTCTCCTCAGAGGAGCACGTGTTTCAGCAGGATTGTGCCATCACCTCAGGAGCAGAGAGGTACCTGAAGGGTCATCACCTGCTTTACAGCAATGGGAGAATATTATCAAACACCAACATAAACCCAGGGATTTCCTCCCCACCCTCTCCAAGCACCCTCAGCAGCTCAAGAGGAGATGCCTTTTCTAAAATGTCCTGTGCCAGTGATTTCCTGTGCCACTGGAATTCTCACTCTCACATTCAGTGAGGTACCAGGGGAAGGGGGCAGGATCTGACCTGTCAAACCTTATGGTTCTTTAATTTTTACTCATCACACACCAAAAAACTCCAAATTAATATCAACATAAATAATAATTTTGTTAAGTGACTGCTGAAGGAAAATGAGAATTTTTCAGACTTGCAGCTTGTGCTATTGTTATTGTTTACAGCAGCAAACCCCATCACCATTGCATTCTTCTGACCAACATGGCCCCATATACACTGAAATGTTCACAGTGATGTAACTTATCCCAGTCCAAATCTCAAAATGAGTTACCCTGCTACAAGCAGGGTAATTAATAAATGATCATTCTTTTACCCAGCAAAAACGTGAGGTCCAGATCAGGCTTTCTAATATTACAGTATATTCTTTTCTTCTTTATCAGAAAAAAATATGTTTTCCTCTGCACAGATTGGTAAAACATAAATAGAAGTGATGTTCTGAGCTCTCTCAGCCTTTTGTGGCACCCAGCTTGTTGGTATTCCTCACAAATATACCCAACAGTTTTGCACTGCAGCAGATACTCTGAATTGTGTGGCTGGTAAATGCTGAGGCAGAACTCCTCAGACAAAGCCCCAGTTACCTGTTTAATATGAAGTAATCTTCTGGTGCTGTCAGCATTTTTGGCCAAAAACCACCTGGAAGACAAAGCACTTTGCAAGAGACAGCTTTGACAACCTATGGATTTTAATAGTGGAACTGAAAGAATAAGAAAACTTGGAGAGACGGGAGAGAGAGGGAGAGATGTGCTCTTGTAAGGGATCACTTTGTGACAGAATATCCCATACTCAAAGTAATGCAGCAACTTTCTAATTAGGAAAAATAGTGAAAAATTTACAGTGTTTGCCTCCTTGCAATTGCTGTCAAGTTAAAGATGTGCATGAAATTTATTTAAGTATCTGAAGCAGTGATTTAGCTACAAATGAGGATAATAATATGATAATAGTACATATTATACTAATATTACATGCTTCAGTGAAACAAAGCCTAGAAATAAAAGAAATTTAGGAACACCATATGAATAAGATGGACTGACTGCAGGCCAGAATAAAAAAAACCCAAAGTCTTCCACACATGCATAACCAGAAAGGAAGAGAAAGTGTCGAGTCACAGGGGTCAAAGTTTTATTAACTGCCATTGGTAGTCACCACCTGACTGCTGCTCAGCTGAAAAAGGATATTTTTGATGTTGGTGGAGTTCTGTACATGAAGTAACTGCTGCTTTTGCCAATGTCTGGAAATGCCTGAACTCCAAAGATTATTTTTTCAAGTTCTTGCATTCATCTAACGAGATTATCTGCATTTATCCTATTAACTCTGACCAGCAGATCTTGTGGTCTCACATCCCCTAATCCATTCCTAGCTGCACACAGGCTTTCAAGTCAGACTGGAACCGTGTCCAGGACACACAAACAGGTGCTAAAAATATTGGTACATCCAAAACTGGGTAACCTCCAGCTGAAAAGCTTTTCTGATCTCTTTGAGAGAGAAATCTATGGGATATATTCCTGAACAATCTTTTAGTGTGAGCTACTGGCAGGCTTGTGTTTTAATAAAGCTTATTTTAAGTGACTCTGATTGTGCTGATCCATCAGTAGGAAATGGCAGAATTGTGGATCAGGTTTGATCGTAGCACAGAATTTCGATGGGACATTTTTAAGATTTTGACAACAAATACAAATTATGTCTGGTGCAAGCTGTGGTAACCTGGACTTCACCTATGCAGATATGTCACGAGAACAATCATTTGCAAGCTGATCCTTAAGTACTTTATGAGAGATAAATCTAATAACCTTTCTGGAAAACCTCAGCAGGATGCAGACATTGTAATAATCCATATGCAAGCTACCACATTGTATTGTGTGCTGTCAGACAACTCAATTATTTTCTTCCAGATCTAACATAAGCTTCTGTTTAGTAAACATGATGAGAGTCAAACTTTTTACATATATATATATAAAGTGCTTAATTTGCATGCAAAATTGCCCTAAGTATGTATGCAAATAGGAAAACTCATGCACAGATGACTAATTAAGTGCATTTATGTGAGAAATTACCCAATGAACGCATGGAATCTCAGTGACTGTACACACAACTCCATGAGCCATTGCCTTTGCAATTTGGACACGTAACTGATTGAAAAAATTGTTTCTCAGTACTGTGTTGGAATAACTGATGTGCAGCACATGGCCAGGAGCAGGACAGCTGAGGGGGCTTTGGGAAGAAACTGCAAAAGCTTGTGAGGAGCTTTACAGTAGGAACAGAATTTGCCATCTCTACCATTACTGGTTTTGTATTCACTTACAATCATCCTGTGCTAATCTGTGGCTTGAAGAGAGTCATATCTGTCGTATTTAGAAAACCAGAAAAATAAAATCAGAGTGATGGCTCAAGAGGTGGTGCCATTAAAATTAAACCTTAAGTCTGTAGTCTGCTGTTGCCCGTCCAGTATGTGTTTTAAAAACAAACAGCAAATTTTACTTTATGTGTCTTGATCAAGCTCCCTTTTGTCTCATCCAAGCAGGCTTTGTGGTATGACAGCACAATATCCCTGTGGAAGGCTGAGGGAGTTTTGGTGAGAAAAGGGGTATCTATCTGCCTGTTTTAATTTTCCAGGCATTGATGTTATTATAAGTTCTGTTATCTTTAAACACTGATTAGTTCTCTTTATATCCCCAGAGTTAGAAAGTTCATGCTAACATTGTTAAAATTCAATATAGAGAACAAGTTCTTTCAATATGATGAGATAAACATCCCTGACTTCAATGTCCTGCAGAGAAAAATACCTGCCCAAATTGTTTGGATATGCTCTGGCTGCTGAAAGCAGGGAACATCCTCAGCCTGCTTTGTGATGTTTTCCTATTTTCTGGTCATTGTGTTGATATTGAGCAGAACAGGTAGAGAAGCACCTGTTTATTTACCCACAACTCGAGGTCAAACGTTTCAATCAGCCACTAACACGGGCAAAAATGTCTTTGTGGGCACAGCCAGAAGTGAGGAGCAGGCACAGGGGAGGGGGAGAATAGGCTGAGCAGGGATGCTGGGCAGGGATGCTGGGCAGGGATGATGGGCAGGGATGATGGGCAGGGATCCTGGGCAGGGATGCTGGGCAGGGATCCTGGGCAGGGATCCTGGGCAGGGATCCTGGGCAGGGATGCTGGGCAGGGATCCTGGGCAGGGATCCTGGGCAGGGATGATGGGCAGGGATCCTGGGCAGGGATCCTGGGCAGGGATGATGGGCAGGGATCCTGGGCAGGGATCCTGGGCAGGGATGCTGGGCAGGGATCCTGGGCAGGGATGATGGGCAGGGATCCTGGGCAGGGATCCTGGGCAGGGATGATGGGCAGGGATCCTGGGCAGGGATCCTGGGCAGGATCCTGGGCAGGGATGCTGGGCAGGGATCCTGGGCAGGGATGATGGGCAGGGATCCTGGGCAGGGATCCTGGGCAGGGATGATGGGCAGGGATCCTGGGCAGGGATCCTGGGCAGGATCCTGGGCAGGGATGCTGGGCAGGGATGCTGGGCAGGGATGCTGGGCAGGGATCCTGGGCAGGGATCCTGGGCAGGGATCCTGGGCAGGGATCCTGGGCAGGGATGCTGGGCAGGGATGATGGGCAGGGATGATGGGCAGGGATGCTGGGCAGGGATGATGGGCAGGGATCCTGGGCAGGGATCCTGGGCAGGGATCCTGGGCAGGGATCCTGGGCAGGGATGCTGGGCAGGGATCCTGGGCAGGGATCCTGGGCAGGGATGATGGGCAGGGATGATGGGCAGGGATGCTGGGCAGGGATCCTGGGCAGGGATGATGGGCAGGGATCCTGGGCAGGGATGCTGGGCAGGGATGCTGGCACTGCCCGGCTCGCTCAGGGATGCTGAGCTGCAGGACAGGCTCAGACCAATGAGGACAGGAGGGGAGAAGATGCGCTGGATGCGCTGCTCCAGGTTGGTTTTTACTCAGAACGAAGTTGCTCAGACTAGGTTTGAGGAGGGAGGATTTGAAGCCGATTTCTGCCGCTAAGTGGTGCTCGAAGCAGCACAGCATCCTCGTGGTTCCGCAGCTCGCAGGGAGAACAAACCACGGCACTGCCAAGCTGATCAGACTGATGCAGACACTTAACAAGTGTCCATTACGCTCATTTAATCCTTCTGTGCCACTGGATAAATCAGGGGGGAAGAACAGGCCAATCCAAAAGATTAAAGAAATCCAAAGATTGAGCTCTGCTCTACAGCATCTGAAGCAGAGGATTACAGAAAACAATTCTAATTTTTTAAAAGCTTTGTCTGCCTTCTTTTTGTTCCTTTTCAATTATTGGTATTGTTTTCTCCAAGTTTGTGGTTGTTAGAACTTGAAGTCCTTACCGAATAAAACCGAAGAGAAACACTTAATTAATACTTGCAATGATTCCAGAACTCATTTTTAAAACAGATGCTCCATTTTCTTATCAATTGAAAGAAAAGTTAGAAAATAGTTTTTCTGGAGTACATATCTACATGTAGATCTATTCCTTCCCACCCTCCGAAAACGATACAGTTGAGAAATAGGGTGGAAATTTAGAAGGAGAATGCAAGCTTGTAACTTCTGTTCTCCTCCGTCCCAGAAGTGGAAATGCAGCAAGCAGAGGAATTGTTTTGGCATTTTAACATCCAAGTTTTTGCCCACAAGATTGGATTCATCACCTGATGTGCAACAAGCCAATGGTTGCACACTCGAGAGAGAGATATTGATTATTTATTTGAGAGTTGTGCAAGCATGGATCCTCTGTGAATTCTACAAACCAAGCACCACCACTGGGCTTTTTGTGCCATAATTTACACACAGAAATTCGGATTTAGTGACTTTCCAAGTACAGCCCCTCTGTGATGGTTGGTTGGTATTTTCAGTATAGATTACATAACCCTAACTGACACCTCTGCAAGCTCAGGGGAAGGGTCTGCACCTGGGCAGGGTCTGGGGGTGGGATTTTCAGTATTATAATCAACATATCCAAATCCAGGATCCTTGGACCTAGATCTATGGACCTTGATTGTGTTGCTAAATTAGCAATGTGTACAGAGATACACATCAATACCTTGATGTTAATACATCCCTAAGGCTTGTTAATTCCTGCATGTCCTCACTAAGAGATGCAGCTGCTCTGGTTCCACTGTTTCGAGATCTTACATCAAGGAACATCCTGACTTAAGATAATCCTGACATTCCACATTTTGCAGTGCTGTGAGCCCTTGCCCAAGCAATTCTGCACCCCTGGTGCCTCTCAGTCGTGGCTGCAGCAGAGGGGAAGGGTCAGTGGGCAAAGCTGTCCCAGGAATTCAGCAGTCAGGAAGCTTTTGTCCTGTTCTATAGGAGGAGGAGGAATTTGTTTACTCCTTTTCTGTGCCATGGGTCTGTCCTATGAAATGAAGGCTGGAGAGAAAGGGTGGGAATGACCACTCAGGTTCTTGGATCCCACATGGTCTTTGGTGGATTTCCCAGCTCCTGGAGGAGCAGGTTCAGTGCTCTGTATTTACCCTCCCATCAGGTGCTGTGTCTGCAGCCAGGCCCAGCTCAGAACTTTTTAGCAGATCTGAGCACCTTAAAACATTTCCTCACACTGAAACCCAATGAATATCTGCCTATGTGAGCTGCTCTGCTGAGCAGAATCCTTTAAAAAAAGAGCTGGAACTTCTGGGGAGAGGATTAGTGCCTTTTGTGAACTGTGTGTGTGTGCAGGGTGCTGGTTTATTCACAACATTCCCTGAGAAGTGCTTTAAATCAACAATCAAAAGCCGAAAGGGTATCAAAGCTGTACAGGAAGTGATTACTACTATAAATTTTGCTGAAACAAGCTGATGCTTTGCTGATTCTTTGGTCTTTTTCTGGGAAAAATATGTCAGTGTTAACTCACAGCATTGACTTCTCTGGTTTTTTTCATTTTTGTTCCATGAGATTATTTTTAGCTTCTGTGCATTAGCTCTGCTTCAGAAAAATATTGAGGTAGAGGTTGCAGGTTCTTCCTGAAAAAAACAAATGATTTAGCGTTAGAAATGCAACAATACCTGTATATCCATAAAATTAATGTCATGTGACCCCTTCCCCTCCCTTTTTGGATGGAGTTGAGACAGATGTTACAGAGATATGTGAATTTCTCAGGGGAAAAAGAAATAGCAGAGGTAAATCAGCTTTATACCTGAAAATCTGATAGAAATGAGTATAACAGCTGTAAAATAAGTAAACTCTTAACAGCAAGGAAGAACCATTATCAATTTTAGGGGAAGTGGCCAAAATACTCAAAGCAACTTTGTATGAGTTATTTATATTATAGAATAATTTCTGAGCTCCAAACAATGGTAAGAACAATAGCTCTCCAAAATGTCCTCTAGAGAGAGCAGCAGAAATGCAAAATTCAAATGCCATCAACAGGGTCAGGTGCAAGTCCAGAAACAGTGTGGTTCTTCTGACATTTACATATTGTAGGCATGCATTTACATATTTAGAAATAAATTTATAGTGGTCTATAATTTCTCTGGGAAGTTTTTGAGTTTAGCTGTAGCTTCACCACCAGAAATCCTGGCACCTCTGCAATCATCCTCAGGTTTTCCAAGATTCCTCAGGTTTCCAAGATAATGTCAATTTTAGTATCTTTCTTGTGATGCCAGAATTTCCCAGCTTGTTATAATATTTTCCAAGTGTTGAAATCCACTTTCCCAAGGCCAGCTCTGTGTGATGGCATCAGCCTGGCTGGTTTGTCTCTCTGCCTTTCCCACTATTCATGCACGTCTTTCTTTTACTTTAACAGACTTTTGCTTCAGAATAAATCCAACTATAAGCAAACTTTCTGAACTGCTGATATCTTACTGTTTATCTCCAAGAAAATACCACAAATTCAGTAGCAGTGACCTCAGTTCTTCACCTGAATTTCAAATTGCCATCTGACTTTCTGATACTTTTTTTCTTTATATTTCTGCTGCCTGTATATTTGCCCTCGGATCTTGCTATGTACAATTAACTCTGGTTTCTGATATCACCTTTCTGAACATGTGAGATTCAAAGAGAGAAAATGTTCAATTTTCAGCTCCTTTTGTCCTGCTTAGGTCAGACACTGCTCTCACAGTTCCAGGAGCAAACATGGAGGTCTTGAAAAATGAGGATCTCACCTCTCCAGCCACATCTTACTGGGAAATTAATGTAATTTTTTCCCACTTGTTCCTGGCTGGACCAGGAAAGAGGTTCAGGTTTGAATGTCCTCATTTCAGAGACAAGAGTCACACACACTGTGAACCCTGTCATGGACTGTTTGGTCCCCAGAAATTATTTGGAAAAAAAACCAAATACAGCTATTTACATTTAAAGAAAAAAATCAAGGGAAAAATATGAAAATGTGGCTTTGTATAACTTAGAGACTAAGATTTCTCAGTGTTGGTCAGATTCACTAAAAACTTGTTTAAATATTAGACCTTATTCCTACAGTGGTGGAAGTGAATAAGGAACTTCAAAATCCCAGTTTAAACCCATGAGAAGCTCTCTGTTAAGGAAAAATAGGAATAATATATTTGGAATAGAAATGAAGCACTGGGTAGGTTTTCCCCCCATAGAATGTGTACATTTTGTACATTATTCTGCAAAATACAGACTAAATATTGATTACAATTTGAAATAAAATACAAAATGTCATTTATGCCAAATATCATAAACAACCTGGTATCCTCTCATCTCTCAGAGTTTGTGAAGAAAGGAGACAATAGCATTTCTTCACAGAAACTATAAAGAATTTAAAGAGTAGGATCAGTATTGTAAGAGGAACTTCTACGTGTACGTATCCAGCTGAATTCCCAACAATATAAAAGGGAAATATTTGTGTTGAACTCCCTGCCTAGGGCTTTAAATTGCTGTATACTATCATGCATTACGGCCTGTATTAATTATCTAATTGAGACATTTATATGGTCATCAGGCAAGTGGGGACCTGGAGAGAAATCCCTAATTAAGACTTTGGAGTTTGATAAGAGGCTGCTACTGCACGGTGATAAAACACTATTTTTGTCTTATCTTATGAATGTGTCAGGGCAGATTATGTTAAATGCTACCTACATGCATAATCAGATGACATATCTCTGGCAAGGCCTGCAGATAACAGTCTGCAAATGCACATTTATTATTTTACAGTTCAGACTGTTAAAAGGAGAACAAAACTTGTAGATCCAAAAGTGCAGCAAAGCCACCTTGGCCATGCCCGGTGTGGGTGTTTCCCTTGGGATGTGGGGACAGAGTTTTTGGGATGTGCTGAGGGAGAGCAGCTGGAAGCCAGCACCTGGATCCATCCTGCTGGTTCTGTATTGATGAACTCCCTGGGCACTCCCTTCCTGCCCCCTGACATGCTGAGGGTCAGAGGGTGGATTACAGACATCAGAAATTCAATTGTGCCCCAGGAATCCCTGTCCAAATGCTCCTTTTCACCTTCACTGCCTTCCCACAGAGAGGGGACCAGCCAGGGATGCAGCCAGTCAACACTCACATCTCATTTCATTCAGAGTGCACTCCCCATTTCTTGGCATAGTGAGTTTGTTGTGAATGCTGAATATGTAATGCAAAAATACCAGCAGTGAAGATTTTTTTTTTTCTTGACAAGTTTTCTGGGAAAATCCAGAGCTGCTCTATTTTTTGCACACAGCCTCCCCATCCTTCTTCTCGTCTGCAGGGCTGAGTCAAACAACAGCATTCACTTCAGGATCTCTTTCCTCATTAGGTGCTTTGAGATCCCCAGGAGGATGGTCAGCTCTACCACCAAAGCAAAAGAAAGCAAATTCAGAGAACAAAACGTACAGGACAATTGTTTTTAGTGTGTTTCCTCCTGCCATCACCCAACATTGCTGATACCAGTGATGAATCTCCTGCCATAACTTCATTGTTGGAGCCTTTCTCCAACAATGGAAGGAAATGTTTACAAGGTTTGTATACAGCCATATATTCATATAAATACACATATAATGTGTATATGCATTATACAACTATACATTTATACATGCACACACACTAAATTTAACACTGCAATTATAATTCGGGATTATTCAAAGCCTGCATTTTAAAACTTCCAGGACCTTCCACCTGGATAATATCTTTTTTAATTTTCTGCTATTTACAGGCGTACATAATACAAACTGACAAGTGCTGGGGCTGTGGAAGAGAGGTGAGAAACAAGGACCAAAGGTCCTTGCTAAGTAGCAGGATGAAAGATGGCTTAGTGCAATTTTGCAGAAGGATTCGGTTTTACAGATTTCCAAACAAGAAACATGGATGTTAATGGGGATTTGCAAAGAGCAAACTCAATAACGGTCCTAGTCAATTAAAAGTACATAAAGTATTAATGTGTTGTCCCCTGGTTTGTGTTTAAGGGGCTGTGGAGACTAATGTTTTAAATCCCAGGAGAAAAAGCCCAATGCTGTGCTCACACCCCATATTTGGAGCTATCATCCATTACCAAACATCACTTCATTAATATGCAAAAGGTTCCTATGTGTTTCCCAAAGCATTGATTAGGTTCAGGGATTTAGGAGAGCTGAGTTTAACCAGCCCCTGTCTCCCAGAAGCTCAGAAACATCTCAGCTCTGTGCTGTCAGCTCAGTGGCTCCTTCTCCCTGTGCAAGCAGGGGCTGCAGGGCTGTGAGGTGGTGTCAGGATAAATCCATCACATTCCACAGGACTGGATGCTGCTCGTGATGTGCTCCAGCTCCACAGCTCTGTCCCCTGAGAGCTTGGGGGAAATGGAAGATTAATTGGCAGCACAACAGGAGATGAACTGCTCAAAAGCTGCACACACCTGGTTGAGGTGTAAGCCAGGAGCTTTCCCAGAGTGATGGCCCAGGCATGGCAAAGACCTGGCCACAACAACTGACACATATCTGATTTCCAGCTTAGAAGGAAAAGGAAAAAAAAAACCACTTGTGAAAACTTTATAACCCCTCTGCTTCTTGTTTAACCTGAGCACTGTGTGTCTAAATAGGTGATGGAATGAACACGATCCAACAGAGCCTCTGTGGGTGTGATTGATGGAGTGCCCCAAAGTAAAACACTCATTCTGAAAAGCTGAAGAGAAATGCAAACTTTTAATAACATTTTCAAATTATTTAATCATACAATCAGGCCTGACCTTGTTCAATATGAAACTTCATTACAGCCTGGAATGTTAATATGGAGTTCCAAAAGCATCATAAATTACTGGTTTCTTCAATGATGCATGGGCCTGTCCTGCTGTGGCCAACTGCAATTTTAATATTTTCTTAAGAAATGAAGAAATGAAGAATTATCAAATAATGGCATGATGCTGAAATTACTGTTCTAGGGATCACAGTTTATTAATCCTCTAAAAAAGATAAAGACATTACTCATTTCCATAGATAAATTATGTAGCCCGTGCTTTTTTTTGAGGGGGGGAACCCTAAATGCTTATTTTTGAATAGATCCATTAATAATCCATTCAGCTGACCTATCTTTCTACAACATGACAGGTCTGACAGTCAATGAAGGAATTACAAAGTGTAACTGGCAATTTCACCATCAGAAACATTATTTTGTATACAACTAGTACCTTGTAACAACTTAAAAATGGTATTCACTCTTTGAAAAGGGCAAAATAAAACCACTTGCAATATTGACTGACAGAGATTCTTATTTGGTGCTTATTATTTAACAACAGAACAAGGAAAGTGAGTGGACTATTTAAATGGCTTGAAAAACCAGGGAAACTGAGAGGCCAGTGCACTTTTAGCTCAAAAGTGCATTTTGTACATCACCTGCAATGACTGTTTGTTTGGAATCTTGGTGGTCTTCAGGAATAATCCAGTTCAGTCCCCCACTTTGATGGTTCTGTAGATTTCAATAGGACTGGATTGAAATAGAATGTTCTTTGCTTAATTGCTTATCAAAGCATCATTAAAAAAATTGTGGTTGTGGGTCAGACACTGGCCCAGGGAACCTTCCCCTTCACACCTTAGCACTTCTGTGTTTGCTGGGGTCTGAGGGTCCCTGTGGTGCAGGGTTTTCCAATGATGAACTGTTTGCTGTCTGCACTGAAAAACAACAGCACAGGCCTGGAAACAAAGCTAATCAAACATTCTGCAGCAATTAAAAAATAAAATTGCATTTTGTCGTATGATTTTCATATAATGAACAGCATGGAAATGTGGAGATTCAAGCAGCTTGAATGCTCAATTAATTCAAGTTCAATTATCATTATGACCAGCACTATGAACCTTCCCACCATCCCTTTCCCCCCACTAAATCTCTGTTTGTAACCTCTCCTGCATTCTTTTAAATCGGTACCAGATCCATTCTAAAAGCATTGAATGTAAATAAAACACGCACAAGACAGTTCAGCTTTTTTTCTGTGATGCTCATCCAAGGCTTTACTTGCCAAGAGGCAGAAATACTGAACAATATTGTGCAGAAATCTATAATTTACTCTACAATAACCTCAGTTTGCTTTATATTTTTTTATTATTTTTTTTCTGGCCACGAGACAACATCAAGAGTTTCCATGGGCAATCCATTGCCCAGAACTAATTGGCTGGAAAACACAGTAAGAAAAGAATTTCATTGTTTTCAACCACAATATTAAACAACTACTTAGCAAAGGGCAGGAATAATGGAGAATAATTATTAACCGAAGAAAATATTCAGAACACATGGTAAAACAAATAATTAGACCCAATTGTGCCAGTTCCGTGCATGTTTTACACTGCCTGCAATGAACTCCGGTTTGAAAGCTCAGTTTTGCACTGGGCAATGGTTCAAAACCCAGAGACACATCAGTCCCAGGCAGGAGCTCAGAGACAAGTGCCAGACTGAAACCGACTGACAGCACTTCCCACTGCAATCTGGGGCTGTCTTCGAGAACTTCTCCTCAGCTCTGCTGCAAATCAAACTCCATTTAACTGAGGGATTCTGGCGAGGTCACAAAGCAAGCGGGGCTGCCTGCAGACACCAGGCATCCTTGAGTCTGTTGTGCAATCACACGTGGGGGGATTTATGGGGCAGAAATGCCAGATACCTTCTGTGGCAACAACCTCATCAGACAGAGCTGCCACAAAATCCAAAATGTTGAATTTGCAGCTGCTAAGCCACGGCACAGTCTGTTTGTAAAGTCCACTACTCGACAGTGGGGCTGTGCACTCGCATTTATCTTAGGGCTAAAATGTAGCTGGAAGAACTAATAGAAGGGAAAATACAACTGGACAGTTCACTGGCAATTACAGAGCTGAGAATTAAAGCTACAGAGGAAAATAAATGTGTTTTGGTGATGAAAGTCATCTCTAGAGTTACAATTAAGATGAAATTTATTGCCTCTGCTTAACATCTGCTTTATATTTATTCATTCTGATAAAAAATTATATCCTGGATCCAAAGCTTCAGCTTCCAAAGTTGCAGAATGAATGTTAATTAAATATTTGATATTAAGTCTTTTAAAAACCCACAAAAATTACTCAGTTTACTTAAAATAGCACCCAGCAAAATACAAAGCATGGTATCAGATCCCATAATGAAGTCTTTCAGTTCCCTTGAACTCCCTGCATTTAATGTGAAATATAAAGGACTAACTTTTATATTTGTTTCCTTCTGGTATAAACAGACTGTGTAATGAGCTGCTGTGTGATAGGAACTTAATGTCACTCAGAAGGCAACACATCCCCAGCTCACTGGTGGCTTTGCCCCTCTTAATCTTCACCTTATATCTGAGATGTTCTTTCCCTTTTTCGTGGATGCTCATTATGTATCTGTTACTCATTCACTTTGCTGGATTGGAATAAGTATGGACTTCTAGATATGACATAATCTATCAAAAACTACTAGAGGAGTGAATATTATTTGCTGAAAAGCCTCCTGCTCCTGAACAGCTTGTCAGTCTGCTCGCTCCTCAGAGGTCTGTTTCCCCATTAGTGCACATTTCCCCAGCTGAAGATTTAAGGGTTTTTTTCACCACTGTCACAATAAAAAAAGAGAAAAACGAAGCAGGTGGTGTCTTTCTAAAGTCCAAGTGTTTTTTTAATGGTTGTTCTCTATTTCTTCAAGTGCAGAAATTTCAATTCTGATTAAAATGAAAATATGACAAGCCATTACAGACAGACCTCCATTCTCCAAAGGCTCCCCTCTGAATACACAATATGTTTTTCTATTTAATGCATGCACCATATTTCAATATTAATTATAGGAAGGTCTCTTTGGGGTCACATGCTAATTATATCTATTTAGAATTTATCATGCTACTTCCAATATAATGTGCTGTCATTGTGTCCTGTTGTTTTTCCTTGCCTGAGGCAGAGGAAGCTACAATAAACCTGAAAATAGTGGCAAGAAATGTTCATTTTGAAACATATGGGGTGAAAGCTGCACTAAGGGCCCTGCCCACTGCTCACTGAAATCAGCAGGAATCATTATGTAAACCTCAAGGGAAAATGGTTTGAACTTGTTAAATGTGTGCAGCTCTATCCGAGGGGCTCTGTGCATCTCTCAGTGGAATGAAATGGTTGTGCCACAAGCAGCTGAAACGGCCAGGGAAGCATCCAGCACCATGCCAGGGAGGATGTGCACAGAGGAGCTTGAGCTGTCCTGGTCTGAGGGGGTTACACTGCTACTAAATGGCCACAAGATGAAGAAGAATCAAACCTCTGTTCCCAATCATCTCGTGTTTGATATGTTCATCCACAGCATTGTGTGATCACTGGGCTGTGCAGGAGGCAGTGACAGTGAGGGTTTGTTAAATAACCACTGCATTACAGTACTGGATTCAAATATGTCACATTTTAAAAACCTCCCCTCATGACAAGCCCTAAAGATACCAGCACATTTGCTGATAAACACTTATTGTATTTATAATTTTCTTTTATAATGACTGGTATATTTCTATCTGCATTTACCAACCCAAGGCATCTTCTTTGCGTGAGGAATCCTCAAAGTTGCCTGCATAAATCACAATTAAACTTAAATGGTGCCTCCTTTATGCCACCACCCTATGAACACAGAACCAAATTTCCAGCCTTGCCACCTATGTACAATTATTAATGCTAGAGACTTGCATCTGCTTTCAAGAAATAGGAGCCTGCAGGTTTAAACATGGGTAACACATGGAAAAAATCCAGGCACCAAAGATAAGCATCTTGGCCTGAATTATGCCTCTCGTGTTTCCTAAATTGTTAGTGCCACATTACCAGGCAGCAGTGACACAAATCAGACATTCTGTGACTCAACAGGCAGGAGATTGCCTCATCCAAATTTCCACACATCCTTTCAACCCAATTACTGCCACTGGTGGTCCTTTTACCTTCTGTGCCTTTCTGTGTCTGCATGAGGACTTTTCTAAACACCTCTCAGTATTTAGGTGGTGCCTAACTCTAGAAGTAAGACTCACAAGATATAGATGTGAAATGACATTTACATATCTATATCTCACTGTGATTACCTTTTTTTTTAAAGTCTATAATGAGATGTTTTCAGAATAAGAAAAATGTTAACATGCAGCCCACTAACTAATTTTTTTTTATTGATAGGTCTCAGCACAGAGCAAACCGATATTCAAGTGGAGAAAATGAATCATCTGGAGCCAAATGTAATTTTATTTTGGTAGGCCAACAATCAATAGAAGAAATGCACAGTCATTTCAGTAATTGCCACAGCTTCGTGACAAATACTTCCTAGGAACTCCTGGCTTGGTGATCTCTGCATCCAGGGTTGCTGAGGTGCATCTTTAGTGCAGGTTAGCTCACATGTTCAGAGACACATGCAAATTATGCAAGCATGTGGGCTGTTTAATTTTAATATCCAAGGTCATGAGTCAGATTGTCTCATATTGTGTAAAAACTCTGTAGTGGAAAACGAAGCTTAAGTGTGAGAATTCCACTTTTCTTACCTGTATAAAAGCAGCAAAGCCAACTAAGCTGGTGAAACCACATATGAGGAACCTGAGGACGTTTCTCCCGAGGTCTAAAGACACACGACCACCTTCCACATGGATCTTATCACCTCCATTTCTGCCAGCAATGGAGGCTCCTGTCCCAATTTGGAGGCTCCTGTCCCCCTTAGCTGTGCCTTGTGGAGCTGCTGAGGCAGCTGCAAATCCTGCTCTGCAACTGCTGAGCAAAACCCAGCTCCCCCCAGGGTCTGCTGCTGCTCCCTCACCTTCTGCTGCCCTGCTCAGCCCAGGGGACTCTGTTAGCACAGAACACCAGGAGAGGAGATGCAGCATCCCCACCTGCACATGAAGGAAGGGATGGTATTGCAAGAATAATCTGGAATTGGGCTGCCAAATACTTCAGTCCACAACTGAGCTTCCGAGGGCTGGGTGGGCTGGGTGGGGGCAGCTCAGGGTGTAAAAAGGAGCTGTATTCACATTTTTAGTGTCTGGTGAGGTGAGGAAGAATTCAGGCTCGGGAATGGCAACAAGATGCTTCAAATTCCAAAATGTGACCAATGTGGGTGATGGAGGATGAAATGATGATGAGTTTTAAAAGGGGCTCCCCACAGTGTCTGAACCCTTTTGAAAGGCTGGATACTGCCCTGCTTGTGGAGTTCATGGTGTTTTGAGGATATTTGAAGCTCCTGGGGACCTGATTAGTCTATTTTTAAAATGCCTTGAAGGAAACAAAGAGCAGTGGAATCACCAGTTGTGAGAGGGATTACAGAAGAAAAAAAGTGAAAAATTAATACTTTTCAAATGTATATGACTTATTAATCTACTTTCTCTGAATTTTCCACAAGAAATGAAATCCTGTTTTAGCTAAATACTTTGGGATTTTTTCCCAGTGGCCATTTGTCTTGGAGTTTTCAGTTATGCAGATCAGACACTCGGGAAATGGAGAACATCTTCATTTCCCTTTTTGTTCTGAAACAAGAAATATTCTTTATAACATCTGAGGGAACCTCCAAAGTATGAGAGAGACTTTAGATTATAATTTCTCCTTTAAAGAAAAGCTATTCTTTTGTATAAAGGGAAAAAAAGAAAACAAAACAACAAAACATTTGAAGAGTGTTCAATCAAAACAAACTTCGCCTTCAGTGTTTTGAGAATAGAAATTTCTTCTGTCAGAAATTTTTCCTACAGGTAATGCTGTCTTTAAGGATCTTTTTTCAAATGTAACAGAAAGTAAAGGGTAAGGTTCCTATTGTAGCATAATTAGCAAATCTTGGAAGAAGAAAGGGAATAAAATATTTTACACGTGTTTTTGCAGGGTAGGAAATGGAAAGGATAAAATAATTCTGGTTGGGAAAAGCCCCAGCCCAGTCATAATTGCACAATAAATAAACATTTGCATGTACCTGCCCCTACAAGAGCAACGAGCCTGTGGTTGGTCAGAGCCAAGGAAAAGACGTTGAGTTCATTAATTTGAGATGAGAGTGAGAATGCCCACAAAGGACCAGGTAAAATTCCTTCCAGACCTCCTTCTGTGACTATGCTAAGTTACAGACAATTCCTAACACCTGAAACAGGAGGAGTTGTTGTTTTACAGGAACAGTTGGTGAACACAGCCAGGATGCTCCGGTTTGTTCCTTGTTCACAGTTGTCTCAATGTGCACTGGTGATTTTATTTGGCACAGCCTACACCCGAAGAATTGCTGGTAAAACTTTCCTCCAGTGCAGCCTGGCAGCCCAGCACCTCCCCTGAGCGGGCCTGGCTCCAGCACCCAGGCTGTGTGCACTCCACAACCAGAGGGATGCTCTGGGCTCTGCCCAGTTCACATCCCTGCCTTGCCACAAACTAATCCTGGGTTCTGGCTCAGGAACTGTGGCATCACCTCTGCCACCTTTCCCACACTCACCTGATCTTCCTGCTAACTCCCACATTTATTTATTTATTTATTCCAACTGCACACACAAAATAAACAACGAAATGTACCAAGTCTCCAAGTAGAGCTGTGCCTGCAACTCTGTGGCTGCAATAACTGTGTTTAGGCTGAAACCCAGCTCTGCTCTGCAAAGCCTGCAGCTTTAGGTTGTTTACTCAGCCCATTCCGAACTGAGGGTCTTCATTTTACACTGTGACCACGCACTACGTTTGTTCTTGCTAATTAAACAGCATGACTAAAATGTGTATTGCAAATATAATAATCTGCCTGTTCTTTCCTGAAATGGTTGCTCTGTGTACCAAGGGATTTAAAATTTAAAAAAATCCAGTCTAGTTGTGTTTGGCCACATGTAGCCACATTAGATGAAAAAAGACCAAATAATGATTGATTAGTACTTATATTTCCAAAATTTTTGTGATCTTCCATTTCTCTGCCCCCATGCTACTGAGTTTGAATTGCTTCCCTACAAGCCTGTGCATAGGAAAGTACAACCAAATATTTTCAGAATACATCTCTCACCCTCAGGATCCACACTTGATTTTGATATAAAATGTTATTAACTTTAGCTCCCAGTACAAAAGGTCTTGATCAATAATTGTTTCTACCTGTCTATCTTATTTCTGTGTATCTTCTAGGACACTTTTGGACTGCTGCCAATACAGTTTGGTTTGTAAGCACATAACAGTGTATCATACACCTCAAATCTGTGCGGGTTTATCTTATCTTTTCATTAGGTAGAAGATGGGTTTTTTATCTACATAGATTAGATTAGTTCAAGGTTACCCTGAGAAAAGAGGAAAAGAGAAGAAGAGAAGAGAAGAGAAGAGAAGAGAAGAGAAGAGAAGAGAAGAGAAGAGAAGAGAAGAGAAGAGAAGAGAAGAGAAGAGAAGGGAAGAGAAGAGAAAAATGATAAAGCAAGGAAAAAATAACAAGGGTAATGCAAGCTGTTAGAAAATGGAACCCATATATTCGAATGTAAATCATCCTATATCACATCTAGCCATCTCTTCAAATAATTCTTTCTGATTTTTCAAGTCTAGCAGTCCAAGAAACAAAACCAGACTACCTCAGAGGGGATGCTGTGAACACCTGCCCATCCTCTGTCTCTTGACTGTGCTCCAAAGACACGTTGTCACCATTTGACCATAATATTGAAAAGATCAAGTAGTACAACCAGGTGATCCTAAATACCTGGTTAAATTAATTAAACAAGTATTTAATTTAATACCCGATTCAGTGTTTCATTCCTGAAGAAGCAAAATCACTCCAGGTTATTTTCTTTATTCTCTTTTTTGACCACAGTGGAAATATCATGTGTGAAAATAAGAGTCCCAGAAACAGACAGTCTCTGGTTTTGTAAGGTAGTACACAAGTATACCAAAATAACTAAAGAGGAGGTGGAAATTCACTTATTCTGTCAATAATTCAGTCCCCAAAGGTGGTAAAATCAGCAGAAAATAAAGAGTCTAGCATATTCAGCAGCTCCATATCTCACCCATTCATTCAACTCAAAAATAAAACTTTCCTGCTGCGTTCTTTACTTGTTAAAACTACTGAACTTGAGAATTTTTCACCACCCAAGGTGATACCACCAGGTGACAACTCACCCCAGGGTGCTGTGATAGAAAAACATAACTTCCTGCAGCAGTATTGTGAATATATTTAAAAACAACTCTCCTTTGGTTGTAGGGAAGGAGCTGAGTGAGCCACCTGCCACCTGCACAACTTTAAACTTTCACCTTGGCAAGACTGTCCAGGAACTCCACAACACAAAAAAATCACACACAACAGATCAAACATTTTAAACTCATAAAATCTATTTCCTGGCACATGGCACTTTCACCATAGCTACATTTTAGCTAATTTTTTTCGTTTGCCGGGTGATCTGCATTTGGGACAAATTGCAAAAGATTAAAAACATTAAAATTCTTCAGGGTAAAATAAAAATCAAAGGGGTTTTTGAATATTTGGGAAACAGCATGGAAAAAAGGGGAAGGGGTACAGAAGAAAGAGCATCGTGCCTGGAGGTAGCAGGGGAGGAAACTCTTCTCCTCTCTGTTGTGTTGATAAGGGAACTCTCTCCCTCTCAGTGCTCATTCTCCTCATTTAACATTCGAGGCAACTTTCTGAGACAAAACATTACATGAGTCTTTGAACTCTTCATTGTGGAGAGTCAGTCTCTGACTCACCAGAAAGGGCAAAGAGCTTCCTTATAAAAATGTTGCTACCAAGACACAAATATCATCAGCTGGCTAATTGGGTGGGAGGGGTGAGGGGAGCAGAATTGGATTAGACCGGCTCTGTTCAGAGGGATGGAATCCACCCCTGCAGCCACAGTCAGGCACAGCCTCGGGGAATTTTCAACCTGTAACCTCCAACTCCAGCTTCAATGGATTTAATTGGAGCACAGCCCTAAACAATCAGCTGGCACTGATACGTTTTTACAACCATATATATTTAAGAGCCTTATGCTTGACACATTCTATTTAAAAGAAGTTCTGTAAAGTGCACGATTTCTATTAGATTTTCCCTTCCCATGATCTACATTGTTTCACAAGATCTGTGCTAAAGATGGAATTTTGGAGGCAGAGTGAGTGGGAGGCTGTGAATAGTTTATTCAAAAAAATAGTTAATTAGAACTGAAATTATTCACCATTTCGAGTCAAGCTTGGCAAATAACTTGGGCTGATTAAAAAAAAAAAAAAAAAAAAAGAAAGTGGGACAGAGGTGACCATTCACACAAAATTTGCAAGTCAGAGATCTCTGAGTCCCTGCCTTGCCTCGGGGACCATGACATTCATCTCACACAGGGATGTGTGGGTTCAGGTGTTCCTTCTGCTTGCTCCAGAGCAGGACTTGGGGAATGCAGCCTCCCATTTCCAGGTGAATGCTGACATCATCAGCAACAAAGATTCACATCTCTTATGAAAAGAAACAAAAAAATGGGTGATATTTTACTGGCTGAGGAATATTTAACTGGCTGGTCTGAAACAGAGAGAAGATTCCAAATTTGCTTGTTTTTTTTTTTTTTTTCTCTTCAAGTGGAACAAATTCACTCCCTTCTCTCCCTTAAATTTACCTTCCTTTCCAGGGTCAGTCTCCTAATTCCAACAAATGGAATTCTTGTTGTGGTCTTAGGGGGGATTCATCTCACCTAACTTCAGATCCCTATAACAGACAAAATATCTTTGAATTTAAGCCTCCTGAGACCACTTATTGATATAAGCTTTTCTGTATATCTGCTGTCCATAAAGATGAGTCCCATGTAGGAGGTTTAAATTCCCCAGCAGACCCTGAGGGGTGATGAGCAGGGGTGCATTTCCATGTCAGTTTTCTGTATTTGGTGATGTGAATCCCATCCTTGATGCAGCCCTTTTTGCCCACCTAAGAAACAAGCACAAACCCCTTTCATAATCCTGTATCTTTGCTCTGATACCAAGATACTTTAGAAAACAGACAAATTGGTAACCAGTTATTCGAGCCGTCCTTTTCATTCCACAAATGCAAATTAAAAATCCTTATCTGCCGTATGAAGACTTGGCATGTTTAAATAACTATTATCCTTTAAATATATTCCAGTGATGTAGGAATCATTATTCTAACAGATAGAATAGGCATTAAATCCACAGGGGAGTCATTATAAGATGGCTATTTCTCTCTGTTTGACCGAAGCAGCAGTTGTAATGTATTTATTCAGGATTTAGCAAATGGAATTCAATTAGAACTGAAATGGTGTTAAATTGAGTAATTCCTATTGTATTTGTCTGACAGCAGGAGTGGCACGACCTGGAAAGTGAAAAGGAGCAATATTCAGCCAGGATCTCTGCAGGCTGGAGCACTTGTTGACAGAATGTCACTGAACAGGGATCTATCCTGCTCAACTTCCTAATCACCTGCTTAACACCTGCAATAATAAATAAGGACCAACAAACATCTATGGACATAATGTGATAAAGTCCCACCTCAATAGAAATAATCTCATTTATTCATAGTGGCTGAAACAGAGCTTAATATTCATTGTATTACACTGGTGTTTGAATCAAGTGTTCTGATATAATTCAATTCTAGGCAAAGAGACACAATTCAGTATTACTCAGTATCTTGTTTCTCTGGAAGAGTTTTTATTTAGGGGCAATGTGATTTTAAGGTATGCAGCAAAATGTTCTTTTTTTTAACATGGTATGAAGGCATAAATATTTTACACATTATTTAAGGAGTGCATCTGCACATATAAAATGTAGAAATCTACAAGGACAAGTGGGATGAGTATGGATGAAGCAGGTCAAATGCAGAATATTCTGTATATAAAGAGATTGTGGAGGGGCACTGGTCAATGTAATAAATCAAGACAGGGATGTGCCCTCCCTATTTTTGTAAAACCTCTTTGACAGGAGCAGATGGGGCTGGGGTGGAATTTCCTGTGATTATCCCAGGGGAATGCAGCCTAATGCTGTGGAGCACCAGGAGCTGCTGCTCATCAATGAAGGTGCATCCAGTGCTGCATTTGCTGGGCTGTCCCTCATGCTGATCATCTCTCACTCACACACAAAAACCAGTCTGGGAGTGACATCTGGCACATGTTGAATGCAGAGGAAAACAGAGAAAAATGGCATGAGAACAGCCTAGTAAATTCAAGAGGCTGGTTAAGGAAATTGCCCTGCTAACAACACTCAGATACTTCAGCCACTGCCTCACATCTTCCACAGTCAGACATTAAAACAGGGATCAGGGTAAAGGACTTTGCACAATGTGGATATAAATATTTTTTGCAATAGTGGCAAGCAAAACAATCCTCTTGTTCCAGTCCTGAAACACAATGGGACCCCAGATGATGCAAAGAACTATATTTTATTTTCCCTTATTTCTATGGTTCGGCTCCTTCTAGCTCTAAGCACCTATATGACTTCACTGCCATTAATATTCCCACCCCTTGCTAAATCTCTAATTCAACAAAACACTAAAGCTCCTGCTTAAAACTGAGCATGTGCTTTGCTGCTGGTGGCTGAAAGGGCCTGGGATGTGAGTTAGACCTAAAGGAAATAAAATGTCAGTGGAACCCTCACCCACACCCGCCGTGCTCCTGAGAAAGGGTTCTGCTGTCATTAGCATGCAAGGAACGGATTTTCACAGGAACAGAAGTTGCTCAATCAGGTCAATAGAATTCACAGTTGAATAAAGCTAGATTTTGTTTGTTCTTTTCAAAATGTAGATGTGATTGGTGATACTAAAAGGCATTTCTGAGAGCGTTTCGCTGAGCAATTTGTGGGGGACGAAATCCAAAGCTCCTATTGCAGAAAATGGGTCTGTTGTGTCTAATTTAATATATTTGCAATGACTCTGAACCAAAAATTGCTTCTGATGAGTACACACTAAAAATCTATGATTAAATATGGAAGTGTATCATTAAGTATAACATTTCTAAAAAGCATTTTACGACTTCAACCTCGTTTCGCTGAAAATACATCCATGTGATTTTAATATATAAAGAATTATACTGTTTAGGAGGAAGAATTATGCCTTTAGCTGCTCTCTAAAATATTCAGATGTTCAGAAAAGGAGGCAAACATATGATAAAAATCCCACTGGACACCACATTCCCCTTTGGAGCGCTGGAAAGCAGATGGTGTCTTTAAAAACATGACAAGATCGGCCTTACAAAAACCCAGATGCTATCCATTTTCCAGGAAAGATCACTGGCAACTAGTAAGTTCACACAATAAACTTCTGCTGACTCAAGAAACATATTAAAGAGTTTAGAATAAAGAAAATTATCTAGAATATTTCAAGGGAGAAATAACCCGAGGCTCAATAAAATTATTTTTTTCCCACAACAATTATCATCGTCACATCAATCCAGACCTATTTGCAAGATGAAAGGTGAAACTGTAAAAGCCCAAGGAGGTGAAAACATCGTGTAGAAATTTAGGAAAAGAAAACAATACTTTCCTAAAATCCTTAAATTAAAGACAAATCTGAAAGTATAGAAGACGAAAAATTGCAATGCATTAAGAGATGTAAACTTGCATGTATAAATGGAGTTTAGTTACTTTAAAGTTTATAAGTTTAGGAGCACAGAGCAGTTTCCAGGAAAGCACCTGGCCCCTGTGGGTGGCAATCACTCCTGATCAAGAAACATTTACCTGTTTGTAAAATGTTGTGCATGACTCCACATGAAAGAACAAAAGTGATATTCTATTCTATTCTATTCTATTCTATTCTATTCTATTCTATTCTATTCTATTCTATTCTATTCCATTCCATTCCATTCCATTCCATTCCATTCCATTCCATTCCATTCCATTCCATTCCATTCCATTTTATTCCATTTTATTCTATGATTTAAGATTAAATTCCTTTTATCCCCATATATACTGAAAAATTAAACCACACTTTTTTTTAGGAATATATTACTCTGTGTGGACTTCACTAAAGGAGGAAAGAGCTCACAAAATCAAATTCTATAATTAGATGTTAAAAGGGAGAGTAAATTATGAGAGACTATGTAATTTTTAAGAAATTTCTACATTTCTCTTTATACATTCAGAAGGAGAGAAACCATGAGTGTGAAAGCCATCTGACCCCTGCAGGAGAGGATTTTTATTTGCTGTTTCCATGTGCAGCCCCGGGTCATTGGCCAGTTGTGTTATTGCAGGGGATGAATATTCCTGGAAAAAGGGAGATATGGACACAACACAGAAAATCCCCTGAGCAAAACACTCCACTCACATCGAGTGGTGCAGTTCCATTAATTCTGATAGTGTAATTACAATATATAATTTTAAAAACATCCCAAACTTTACCTCTAAGCACCAAAATGTTCTGATGTGTCACAAGTGGGGCTCTCCTGCTCTTTGTATCTGTCAGTGATTCATCCAACTTCTGAAAACAACGTTCCAGGTGGGAAAAGGGGATGCAACACCTTTGGGAAGCATCCAGGGCAGGGACATAGGGAGCACAATGCCCTGCTGGATGTTGCTGCTGACCATGGAGTGCTCCTCAGCCTGGTATTATTTTTTGCAGTTTTGTGGGTAGATTTCTACAACTGGATCTTGAGCCTAAGGACACAAGAAAAAGAAAGTTCTATGATAAAAATGCAGTTCCCATTTCTTTTAATGTAACCTCAAGGAATTTATGACTGTTATAGGATGATAATAATAACAACAATAGAATGTTTACAGAGGATTTATAAAAGAAAAACTCCTAATATGTGTGAACTGCTCAGATATTCCAGGAACATAGGGATGAGCATTTAAAACAGGTATTTTTCAGGGCCATAGGCAGTTCATACAAACACAAACCAACAAAAGGGGAAAAAATATAGAAGAAAAAAGAATGGACTTTCCACAGAAGCCTCCCGACTGCCACATTACAGTCCTGCAAAAGTAATTTAAACTGAAAATCATTTCCATTGTCAACCTTTCACAGGCCTTTCACAGGGCTTAGTTTTGCTTCTTCCATAACAATTCTGCATTTGGCTCATCTTCCCCTCCCTTCTTTCTTTTAAATCACAGTCAAACTTAGATAATATAAGTTGAAAATAGAGAGATAAAGACTTTCTGCTACATTTTTCTTATTCAGGTTAGAGGATAATTCTGTTTACTTGGTTCAGGTAATATTCCAGTTGTATTGCAAGCTGCTGCTGACGAATGAAAAATTGATTTTTCTTCTTCTAAAGTATAGCCTACACGAGCACCTATAATCTTTATGCATTTACAGTGATTTTAAAAAGGAGCCAAATAGTACATAAGCGTGTTAAAATCCTAAAATGCTCTCTAGGCAGGGCTGTCTCTGGGCTCCTTCTGCAGTGTCTGCAGAGGCAGAACCCAAAGGCAGGCTCACACACAGGGGTGCATGGGTGCTGCTCTGCTGGGATTTCTGACAGGGGTGGGAGGGCTGCAAACTCCCCAGCTGTGCTCTGGGACCCTCCCAGCTGTGGCACAGCTGCTCCGGGAAGGATGTGGCACCCGTGGGGTGACACTGTTCCCATTTGTGGTTGGTTTAGTCCCTGTTAGAGCTTTTCTCAAAAGAAGAGAACAGGGCAGACACAGGGCGGAATCAGCTCAGACCCTCGGATGGGAGACGAATTTTTCCTTTCTCAGAGAGCAGTGGCTTTCAGATCTGTTAGTTTAGAATTTTTCACCTCTTAGATCTGACTTTTCCCATTTAAAGAGTTATTCTGTGTTCACCAGAGTGAGGTTTCAGAGATTCAGAGCCAAGTGTGTGAGGTGCTGAGAAAGAAGTGCTAGATCTTTCCTTTTACCTCATTGCCTCCCAGTCAACTGAGTTTCAAATCCAGCTTATTAAAACTTGAGTCATGAAAATTACTGACTCTTTGCAAACACAAAGCTTTGAGTTAACATTTTATTCACATGTCACGAAGATACTATTTATCAACTTAATTAAGGTGTAGAGAACATCAGACTCTCATTTTTCTTCTTAGCAAGCAGGTTAAAGAATGTTAAAAATTATATTAACACAATTGGAAAATATGCCATAGTAGAATATGGCAGTGGCAGGGTTGTTTTGTGTGTGAGGAACCCGAATGCATTTAAAAATGTTTTCCACGTGGGGCTGTCACTTTGCTCCTGATGTGTCACCACCTGAGCAACACCAGGGTTCTTCAGCTGGCTTTGCATCTTGTCATGACAGCACTGCAGCCCTTGTCCCTCTGGGCCAGGAGCAATGCCCAGCCTGGGCCAGGGGAATGGGGCAGGCACTGGGAGCAGCTCATCAGACACTTCAGGATTTGTCCCCATGGACACACTGACCCCTGGAACCACCCTGGGGCAGTGGGAGCTGGAGCTCCACAACTCCTCCCGTGCAGAATCCCATTCTGCACTCAGAGAGCCTTTCCTTCCTGAGCCTCTGGAAGGGACAATCGTCCCCATGAAGTTACCCTGATGGGTTTCCCCACTGATGGATTTTCCCACTGATGGGTTTCCCCACTGATGGGTTTCCCCACTGATGGGTTTCCCCATGTACACAAGTCCTTACAGAGTGCCAGCCTCGTTTGCTTCCCAATCAAATCTCCAGCTTTAAAGCTATCATTGTTCCATTTGCTTGTTTGGCATTTACCTTCCTTTTCATGCTGATATTGCCTGACATATTGTTCAGCCAGTTGTTGGATAGAACAATTATTCCTCTTAACTGCTATTAGAAATGCCATCTATTTCCTTTTGTTAATTCCTCTGCGTCAAAGTTATTAACTCTCCAATCAACTAATGCTGTAAGTACTGCACACTTCACTGCTGAATGATCTGTATTTGCCCCAAACATAAAAGGCAAACCCTCACTCTCTTTCCAGAGGCCAATCCTCTTCCCACAGGTCAGGATTCTTTACATCTTTTTCCTATTCCATTCCCACAGCTAAATAAATTTAAATAGTTTTATATTATAATATCAGAGAGCCTATTTTGTTCTTCTGTTTGTCTTTTTCTTACATTATCAAGCACAGATCCAAATGCAAAACAAAAAACCTTCAAACTATTTATAAAAAAATTTAAAGAATTTGCTTATAAACTACTGAGAAGATGCACATTGCAGCTGGTGACACAGATTGCCTGTGGCACTGGCTTCCTTTACCACCCACTTATTTCAGCAAATAAATATGGTAATATAAAATCAGGGCTTGAATGTATAATCGCTGGACTTTGTAAGCCAGATCTTGTTTGTGTCACTGCAGTATTTTGAATATTGTCAAAGGTAGGTCCTTGCAAAAGGTGTGAGATGGTTGAGCAATCCACAGGTTTTAATCACAAAGTGAATACCTGGAAAAGTAAAGCAAAAATGAAAGAAGAAAAATTCAAGTTTGTGACATAATTCAGAAGCTAATGTGCAATCTTAGCTTTTGAACAAGCTTTAGAACACTTTCCCAATTTAGGGAAAGCATCCATGTGCATCAGTTCTGTTTGACTAATCTGAAATATTCTTAGCAAACCCACGAAACCACCTGAATGTGACATTAAATGCCTGCTGTCCCAAAAGCAAACCCTTGCTGAGCTGCCAGGGAGCCCAGCAGTTCTGTTGGGAAGCCCCTGATGGCTCAGGATGCTCTGCCATGGCTGGGAGCTGCAGAGGCCAAGCCCCACCTGCCCAAACTCCCCTTCCTCCCTCTGAAATGTGCTGGGGAGCTCCCCACCAGGAGCTGTCACATCTCACAGCAACATGAGGTAACCGAGTGCAGCAGGGGAAGGAAAAAAAAAATCATCCTGCAAGCCCTGACGTGTTCCCCAAACATAATTTGATGGGATTTCCCAGGGACTGCCTAACCAGCTCTGCACTCTGGGCTGATCCATGGTGAGAGCAGCACAAACCCTGCATTAACAGAAGTGACAATTCAATCTCTTTTTAAATCAGATGTCAAAAAGAAGCTTCATCATGACAATGCAAAGAGACAGTGATGGACAGCCAAGTATTTATTAGGTTCTGCTGCCAAAATGTTGTATTCTGTGTCTCAAAAGGTGTCTCAGTTACTCTGGGAAGGTAACTCTATTTCTTGGGGAGCCCAGCTCTGTGTGACCTGACCTTCCCTGTCCCTCACTTGATCATTCAATAGAAAGAAATGCTATATGCACTTTACAACTTCAGCAAGGTGAGAAGTAACATCTTATGATTTACTGTCTCCCTCAGCAGTGAGGCATAGCACAAGCACCATCCATCTCTGGCACAGAGACTGTAATATCTGCCCCAGCACAGACATAAATTCATGACCTTCTCTATACATTAAATATCAGGAGCTCTTGAGTGTTACTTCTCTTCGTCAAAATAAAATCATCTCCCCATAGGAAAGGGACATTGTAAATTATGAAAACAAAATTGCTCAGCAACTTTGCCAAAGTGAGATATGGTGACCAAAAACCTGCTTCTTATGGAGACAGAAAGACAAAAAAACAGCCCTGTTGCATTCGAATACTAATGTAATCAAACAATAACTGCTGCTATAAATGTGAGAACACCTTGTCAGGTGTTCTTCCAAAGCTTGTCAGAAAAGCCGTGACAGGTTTTGTTGTGACTTTATTTAACACCCTAGTCACTCACTCTGTCATTATTTGCTTCTTACTTGTTACTGTAGGTGTTCCAACCTCTTGCACTTTGATGTTTCACAAACTTTGCCAGTAATATATTGGATTTGTCAACCAATTCTAAACTTGTCAAGTTTCTGACCATAACTTAAACCTACTTTTCCTCCCTCAATAGCAAAACCCAAGGAAACAGAAAAAAAAACCCAACAAGCCCAAAACTCAAACCCAACTCCAAAATGTAACCAGTGGATTCTGGGCAGCCTGGGATGAGCTCCCTTCCCTCTCAGCACTCCCTGCCAGCTCTCCCTTTGGGCATCCTGGGACAGGGGCTGGCTGCTCCCACCCTGCAGCAGCACAGGGTACAGAGGTTCATTCACACCCTCAGGGGTGGGGATGTGCCAAGAAAGCAGAGAGGATTTAGTCTTCCATAGGCACTGATCCCTTCCTCTCATTGTCTCCCCTTACAATTAATTTGAGCATTTTAAACAAAGCATCTCCTATATTCTTACTCATCAGCAGTGTACAATCCCAGGAAAGAATCAGGGATCATTTGGAAGGCAAAAATGTCCTAGAAGACACTAAAATCATGTTAGACTTGGCACTTTGTGGGTGCCATGAACCGAGCCATGTTCTGGATATTTTGGGGGGAAGCAAGGTGATCTGAAAATAACCCACAAACCACATCCTGCATTTCAGATGTAATGAAGAAAGAACAAAGCAGAAAAGTAATTTGTCATTTATTCTCAGGTGGAGGGCACAGGACTAGGTAGGAATCCCAGGGCATACAGATAACATGGCTTTTCTATCAGAACACCACTTCAGCAGTGTCTTTGTGTTAAACAGAGTAATTAGTGCATTGGGAGCCCCAGCTCAGAGGCAGAGTTCTGGGGGATGAGTGTCTCTATTAGTGTATCCTATCTGTAAAATCCAATCGCATCCAGGGCTCAGCCAACAGCTCCAGTCAGGGACCTTTCTCCTGAGGACCCTTCTCCATTCCTTCCTTCTTGTCCAATGAAGATATTACTCCTTGGGTACTAATTATACATCAGTGAGGTCTAAATTATCTTCATTTTTTTTCTGCAAATGACAGAGGAAAGTGGGCTCTGTACCCCACAATCCTGGAGGTTAATTTCCAGACATTATTGCACATTTTCTATGCAGCTCTTTTGTTTTCCAGGTGCTTCAATGCTGAAGCGTTGCAACACTGTGTAAATTATAGTTTGCAAATGAGCAATGGGGACTTGCACAGTGATTTAGAAAACAAAGAGTGTCTTTTATCCTGTGGAGAAAATAAAGATGGAACAGGCTGAAGGCCATGTGGTAATTGCAGAGGCTAAATTGTATGCTGAAGTTATCAGTTTTGTGTTCTAAGTCACAAACAGGTTAAATATCACTGAAATAAGATGGTGTAAAATCTGCCCAATAAAAGGAGTTCGAAGCAAAATATGTCTCTTCTTTTGTTTATGTTCTTCAGATATATTTTATAAACAAAAGGGATATGTCAACAATTTATGCTCCTGTGTGGAGCCAAAAACTCAAAATAAACCCAAGACACTGACTCGTGCCTCTCCTTTAAACCACACATGGAAGGAAAGGCAATGACTCTTGCTTATGAAGATTTATGTGACAAGAGAACCAAAGAGAGGAGGCAGAAGGAAGCACCACATACAGCTTAGGAGAACTGGCAGGCTCAGAAAAACTTAATGAGCAATTTGGGGCCAATTAATGACTGGAAACAGCCAGGAGTGATAAGCAAAAGAACTTTCCAGTGGGGATCACAAGTGCTGCATGTTCTTTGTGGGGTAAAAAGAAAAAAGAAAAAAGACTGCATCAAGATGATCTGCATTCATTTGTTTCTCTTGCTAAATCATCTGCAGCATCTGAAACTAGATTAATACTTTAGGTACAGTGTCTTAACACACCTCCACTCTTATATGTGACCTCCGTGCCAGACCAAAATAGATATTTATGGCATGAATTATGTATAAATATCTACACATACATATGCATACATACATGTATACAGGACTATGATTTATTCATTATTCTCAGGCTTTCTGGATAAAACAAGTGGAAACCAGTAGTGGAGGAGATGCATTTACACTGACAGAGTAAAAACTGATGCACATTATTTATGAAGCCCCTTCTGTCAAAGTGGGTTTGTTTTGATGATCCTACTTGAGTCAATGCCACCCTTATCTGTCAAGTGAGACACACAGCAATCTCCTGCTTCTCTGAGGGAGAAAAAAGGGCTCCCAGAAATGCACACCTTATTAGAAATAAACATCAAGGCACGGTCAGATGAAAACACAAGCCCTTGGTATATGTGTGTTTTAATTGGCACCAGACAAAAAAAACTGTGCCCAGCATGTGTGTGTGCACAGAACCACAGCCAGAGCAGGACTGGCAGTTGGGAAATCGAGGTTTGTATTTTCATTTCTGTTGGCACCGAGGAAGGCAGAGAAATAACTGTCAGAAAACTGGAAAGCAGCAAAGATAAATGTAAAGATATTCCTCTTATTTGTCAGAAAATAAGAAGTTCAGATGCATCTTGTCATCGAAACAGTTTTGTTCCTAATGCTTCATTTTTCCTCCTTGTAGTTGAAGACTATTATAGAAACTAATAGAGGTGGGCAGCAATCTGATTTTCTGTTGTATGTGTCATTCTGAGATTTTGACAGGCTTTAGGTTTTTATAATTAAACAAAACAAAACCAGAAAAGAAGTTTATTGGGAATGAAAATCTGATTTGTGGGTAGTTGAAATGTGTCATTCAGGTTCCAGAGATTTACATTTTCTAACAAGATAATCCACTTTCAGTTTTTCACAAAGAGAACGATCAGGGCTTGTTTTTTTGTGAAACATGTTATTTTGATTAATGAGAAAAAATGGAAAAACATTTCACTGAAATATTTTTGTTGGGTAGAATTTAAATTTTATGTTATGCAGGGACTCTGGCTCAGAGCACTGATATATAGCACTACAAAAATGAAGGAAGCTCCCTGACAGCATTAAGTTAATTCTGGATTTACTCCAAAACCCCTAAGAGCAATATTTACTTCTACATTTTTAATAAGAAAAAATGTGCACAAGGTACAAAATATCCTCAGAATCACTAATAAGAAGGAAGAACAAACAGAAAGGAGGACTGAAAAATATTGCAGAAAGGAAAGGACCCACTCATGAACCAACATTTTGCATGGAGTTTAATGAAGCAAACATTGGAGGTTTGAAGAGATGACAGCAAACATCCATTTCCTGTATTTGTACAAATACAGTTTCTAAAGAATCTAACTGGAGATTTTCTCTTGACTGAGAAAATATGTGACTATTACAGCAGGAAAGTAATTATTTCTGCCCTTCAAATTTGCAGGTATTCTTAAAAAAAATTAAGTCCTCAAATATTATTATATTTTTATCTCTGACCATCTTTTCCATAACCTCCCAGAGAAAGCATCCTCGAGTAGGGGATTGTGTGTGAAAATCCAAATATTGTTTTCAGTCCAAGTAATCAATTCTTGGGCTAAACTTTGCCTCCAAATTGCAGTGGCTCAGCTCAGAGCAATGCCACTAACCCAGGGAAGCTGCAGAGCTCTTTTCCCTCTCAAATCTCTAGTTGTTGAAATGACTTTGACTCCCTGAGTTAATCTTGGATCTCCATCAACTTAAAACTATTTTGCACCAACCTGTGCAATGTCAGTGTGTGGATCCAGAAGCAAAGGTTGCTGTGCACCCTCAGGTGAGCTCTGCTTCCCTGGGCTGCCCAAATCCCAGCAGGTGCAGGGATCCGTGATGGGAGCACAGCACACGAGTCAGGAGCACGGTGCTGAAGGGACTCAAGCAGCCCAGGTGGGTCCTGTGTTATTCCCACCAGCCCAAGGTGGGGAATCATTTTGAGGACACCCAAACTCCAGAGAGCCCTGGAGCTCTCAGGGCACTGAGGGTGAGGTGACATTTTGGAGCTTTTTGGAAAGAAGGGTTGGGTGGGCATTGGGAGACACAACACCTTTAATTACTCATTGTATCAAAGATTATGAACAATCACACATGCAAAAATTCTCTCTCTTTGTTGGCAATGTCCTCTTTTCAGTCCACTCAGTCATAAAAACAAGGCTTTTTTTTCTAGTGATTCATGTTGCAGGAGTGTTGTAAGTGAAGCCAGATCTTATTAGCACAACTGGTTTCCTTTTCTTCTTGCAGTCTTTGAGCTCAGTAGGTCATTTTGTGCTACAGCTAATATTTGTTCTGCATAAATTGTATTCAATTTAATAAATACAATTCAATAAGTATAAAGAAAATGAAGATTCATTTTTAAATAAACTGAAAGTGAAGATTAATGAGTGTGGAAGCATGCAGGATTGCTTTATGTTTTAAAGCTAGGATTGTCTAGAAATTTTAAAATTAGAAGTGTAAGGATCTCATCTAATTTTGCAGTCATAGATGTGCTCTCACCTCCTGGCACACAGTTCTGCAGTGGAGAGTTTCAGTGACTGGCAGGTCACATCATTTCTACCCTCCCTTAAAATGCCTTTTTTCCATCCAAGGAAAATTTCATTAATGTGATTCAAATAAAAAAAAATAAACAAACTTAATATGCTTATTGGGGCGAAATGTGGCCTTCATTTTAAAGAGACAAAAATGAGTTGAGATTTTATCTGATGAAAATGGAGAAGCTGGGCAAGTCTGTCTGTGGTTTACATGTCTAATGAGAAGAAAACTTATCATCTAGTGCCAGCTGTGAACAAAACCAAGCAATTATCACCTCTGTATTTAATAAAGAGAGAAAGAAAAGCAAAACATGGATTTGTTCTTCCTGCCATATCAGCAACAACAACAACAACCCCCTGAAGTAGTTACCACATATTCAGGAAACACTTCCAACCCTCACTGCAGAACTTGCAGAAGTATTTTGAAATTTAAGCCTAAGCGTAATATTGAGTTTTAGAAACAGCAAATAGTACTTTCCAATGGAACCCTCTCTATTTATAGTGTTTTCCAGAGGGTGTGCAGACTCAGAGAGAGGAAGGCACCAATATTTACTAAAATTTCACCATGTGAGAAAATATGTTAAGGAACAAGTGTAAAACATGAAGAAGATGCATGTAAATGTCTTTATAAAATACACTAAAGCTGTTAATTTTCTTATGGCCAAAAGTACTTGCTGATGACTAGAAGGGAAAAACTTCCTGAAAAATTAAGAGTTTGCTGGGAACAAGAAATTGGTTTATGTTTGCTAGCTTCGACTAATGGAAGCAACTCCCAGTCATGGTTGTTAGGAACAAATGTCTTGCAGCAGCTAAAATAGAGCTGAAAAGTTAAAAGGCAATCCAGTGCTGGGTGCTGTAGGTATGGAATATGCTGCATACAACAATCACAGCTGATAAAATGTGCCTGGACTGGCCCAGCTCTTTCACAAAATGTCACTGAGCTGCTCTGGAGTCACTTCTGTCACCTCACACCCACATCAGCACAGCCAGGATCGGGCTCTATCCTTGTGCTCATGCCTCAGGATTGCAGCTTTTGTATTTTCATATATTTGTAACACTGCAATTCTTTAGTGTATAAGCCTAAACTCCACATACAGAGTTGGCTGCTGCTTTCCCCTTTTGGTCAGACACAACAATTCCTCTCCAGCCTGGCAATCAAGGACACCTCACTGTCTCAGCCCTGAGAGATGAAAACAAAAGTGATTTGGGGGGAGCAGACTTGGGGTAAATGACTTCATTACCTGAAACTGCAAATGGAAGATTAACCCCCAATATGCAAATAGACCCAACTTATAAAACTATCAAAACCCATGACTCATCATCCATTTTTTGGTTGTAGCCCCTGGGGGGTTTTGTCTGCCCAAAATGTACCTGAAGGCTCTTCAATAAATACAATTGCTTTATATTTTCTTAATTTTATCTGGCCTCTGCTTTTAGGTAAGCCCATCAAGGCATGGGACCACAGAGGATTTGCTGGAAATCTCTCAGCAGCAGACATTGAAGGCAGGTTGTGTTGCTGTTTGGGATATTTAACAGCATCTCATACACTTAAGAGTTATGTTTGTATTTTATTTGTTCAAACTAAGACTTTTATTTTTTTAGTAGATGGATTACTTAAGCCAGCTATTACCATTATACTCATTGTTATCTGGTTTTACTGGGAAGTTTTTTAAATTTAGTGAGACTGCCTGGGCTGTGCTGTGTGGCACTGAGTGCATTTTTTCTTACTCCAAATAAGAATTTTCATCAAATGCCCATTTCTCCCAGCTATGCCAGCCAGTCTGCCAGGAACAGTCTAAACACTCAGTAATTATAAAAAACCAACCTGAATTAAAACATGGAGCTCTTCATGCACTCTCAAAAAATCAGACTGGATGTTTTTACAGATGTTTTTGCAGTGCAGCAAGCACCACAGCATTTTGTTTATCTCCTTGATTTTAAGCTGTGTTTTCCTCCCAGAGTGGTCAATAAAAGACTTGCTTGTCATTCTCTGAGCCTTTTCCAAGCCCCTAATTGACCTCACTGGGTTAGCAAATCCCACACCAGGACATCCCTTCATCCTTGCTAGCCATTGTTTAAACACTGTATTCTCCAATCCTATAGGACTGCCTTTAGCAGGAAACATTAATCTTGTTCCCAATCCCATGGAATAAACAGAAGAAAAGTCCCATCCAAAAACAGGTCCATAACAGACACCTTCCAATGAGGGAAGCATCAGCTCAGAAAGGACTTGGTAGGAGGATGTGTGTGGAAAGAGGAAAAGAATTTCCTTATTTTTGGCTTGTGTGTGATATAGAAAAAACCACCAGGGACTACAGCACTGCCTGGAAGAGCTGCTCCTCTTCCTGCAAGTGGAGGAGCTGATGGAGCAGGGGAGGGAGATTGCTGATGGTCTGGAGCCGAGCCTGCAGCCAGGGAGGCTCCACACCCAGGGGCAGGGATGCACAACACAGCTCCTGGCAAACCCAGAACGGGCTGACACCAAACGGCATCAGGTCTGCAGCTTTCTCTGGAAAACAAGTGAGGAATAAGGATAGAACCCCTGCAAAACACATTTCAAGCCACACGTAAGAAAAGCAGGTCCTAACAGCTGTGCACTCCAGGTCAGCTCAGTTAGGGGCTGTTTGAGCAAAAATCACATGAAATAAGTTCATATTTTCTAATGTGCTCTTCTGGGGGCTGGTCCTTCACTTCCTCCTGGTTTTATACCAGATAAGCAAAACTGTCAGGGTCTAGTCATTGAAGAATTGGGCCCTGTGGCTTCCAACTATACACAGGACTGGGACAATCTCCACACCTAAGCCCCAAAATAGTCTCTAGTAGGTAACAAAGTCAGAAAAAAAATGCAATGTAAGGCTGAATTGCATTCCATAGCAGAATATTTTCATATTGCATAACATTTTATCAATTCTACTCTCTATTTCACTATTGAAAGGGGTTTTCTCCCCATTCTTTCTTTCCTGATGCCAATGATAACTAAGTTTGGCTTTTCTTTTTTTTATCCTAGCATGATCATTTTGCAGTAATCTTTCATAAATCTCAGCATGTTCTCAGAGAGTAAATGATGGCATAATTTATCACTATTGAAAATGCATTTTTTGCCGTGACAATATAATTAGACATTCTTTTCAGGAGACATATTAAGTATATACCAATGTATTAAAGCTACTGTGCTGCAGATCCATTTAGTTGATTTATTCCTTGTCTCTGGCTTCCTTGTCTTATCATGATACCCACACAGTCGTGCATTCTCATTGCAAGAATTAAAAAAAAAAAAAAAAAAAAGACTCAGGCAAGGAAGCAACACATTGTAAGAAACACTATCTGTAGGTTAACTAATTCAAGTGGGAACAGGATGCAATTTGGCTGCACTTTTGTACCAATTCAGAACGCATTAATTATGCAGTGATCAAAATAATTTCCCATGCATAATGCTGACCTCATTCACTAGAGGGCAACAAAACCCCAGTTTAAGAAGCCTCCACCTTCTACTTTCAATGACAGAGCACTTTTAATAAGATGTGGCGTGGATTTCATAATGAACAGCCTATTAATTTTCCATGAGTGCAGAGCTCCTCCTGAGCAGGCAGGCAGGCTGGGGCACAGGGAGGATCAAGGCTCCACCAGGTGCCAGGAAGGTGTTGTTGGGGTCCCAGCCCCCAGCAGATGGGTGGCTGTGCTCCTCTCCTTCTGCCCCAGGTTACCCCACAAACCCCCCTGGACCTTGTACTGCTTTTGGAGATCAAAGCCTGTGGGTTTATCCAGAGATCACAAAGACACCGATGTTCAAGGCACTTAAACTGTGGCAAGGAAAACCTCTCACCCATCTGACTGGGCTTTGCTTTTGATCAGGGAGGTTTGGGGGCCTGGCTGTGCCCCTGAGCTGCTGCTTCTGCCATCACCTCCTTGCTCTGACTAAAGAGAATGAATATTTTCATGCTTAACCAAACTGCAATAGAAAGCCATTGCTTGTAATTTTTGAGGATGTTTGTTAGGAAGTCTGAAAGAGTTGATAGTATCTCTGCCAACAGCCTAACAACTAATTAGTTTACTATGGGCCACCACGTTAGCTCTGCTAATTTAATTTTGAAAAGTTCACTCTGCATAATAAAATCTGGTAGCTGGATCTTCTCCTCCAGTTGTAAATAAGAAATAGCTATTACTGTTATGGTCTGTTGAAAAAGGGCTTCATACACTGTGAAAAAATGATTACACAGACACAGACCCAACCAATTGAAAAATAATTATGTGAATTTGTCTTTTGTCCTCGGATGCAAGTAATGGCTAATGCAAATAAACTGCCAGAGAAGTATTTTATGTGCCTTTTATATCATGAATAAGAATACATTTAACCCATTTTTGATGAATAGCTGATAATTTTTTTCCCTCTGGTTTTGTTAGAGAAGACAATTATTATGACCAGATGCAAATACCCATTTCTTAAAGCACTTGCTCCCAGAAACACATCCTTGGCCTCTCCTTTAGAGGGATCCATCCCCAGAGGTGACCAGATATAAAGAGATGCATTCCTGTGTTTCAGAGGCAGTGCAAAGATTAAGAAGGGATGGGGAGGTGCTCAGGAGGGAAGAGATGTACAAATACATTTTTCCATTACACAGCTGACAGCCCCTTGGGAAAACAAGTCTAAGAAATGTGCAACCTTGAAATGTGTGCACGCTGCAAGGGATATTTTCAATGTGAACCCTGTGTTGGGGTTTTCAAAGTCCTTAATCATTTGGCTCTGCTGGGGAAGAGGGATGTACTGAAGCTTCTAAACAAACAGAAAGGTTTGATTTTGATGCCTTCTCCTCCAGAAAGGCAGAGTGGGCTGTCCCTGCTGCACCCCCTTGGCAGGGCACTGCAGCCCCCACACTCTGTGCCTACTTAGCAATATTCTCCTGCATGACACATCCCCTTCCCACCAAAGTATTTAACAATTTCCTTTGAAAGGCAACTCATTATACAAAAGCAGAACTAAATAAAAAATACTCCAGAGAGAGAACAGATTGCTAGATATAGATTAGATGTGCAGCCTAATCCTTCACAAGCATTAAATATTTAACATAATCACACCACAGGTGACAGGAAGATGTCTGCATTGTTTAATTAGACTTAATTAAACATAAGGAAAATCTAATACTAATTCAGGTCTAGCTTTTAAATTGATTACAAAACTCTCTTTTTAAGTACTTTTGTATCCAGAAAAATGTATTCTTTAGTTCATTAGCTGGGGAATCCTTGCCATGCAATGCTCAAAGCCCATGAAGAGACGATCTGTTGTGCTCAAAAGCCCATGGATGAGAGCAGCTTCTCTGCACTGGGTTAAGGACAAAGCCAGAGGACTTGGCACTTGCAGCAGGCTGTAACGCTGAGCTCTTCTGGCCATATTTTGTATAAGCCATTACACTCGGGACATCATTTTTTTCTATTACCTCTTTTATGGTCTTATTGTTTACAAGAAAATAGATAGAGCATTTAATTATGAGATGGACTTAATGTTCTATAACAACTCCTGTATGCAATACATTGCCTCTGGAGCTCTGCTCACAACTCACATTAATGCGACAAATGAAAAACCCAAACTAAACAGTGTAACAGAGAAGATGTTTTGCAAGAGGAGGGTGATATCCAATGCCATGAATCATTCCCTGATAATATTCTCACGTCTCCCAGTCAAAGTTATGGTTCAGAACTGTGTTTAAGCACAGATGAATGCAACATGAGTTGTCGAAGGATCAGGAAAAATTTATGCCTTGCTGTTTTGTTTCCCAATCATCTTATTTAGTGACATTAAGTGGAATAGCCTGATAAAGGCCCAACCTAAAAGGAGTATCCTCATAACTGGATTCTAACTTAAAGTATTATTTTCTCCACAAATTCAAAGTTAGAAAGGATTGAAGAAGTGAAGTCATACCATCCTAGAAATGAATGAATCAATCCAGTGAGCCCCAGCTCTGCCAGGCAGCAGTGATCAAAGCCAGTTCCACAGATTGCCAAACTCAGGGCTGCCTGTTGTTGATGTGATATTCTATATATCACTGTGGTACCTTAGATCAAATTTATTGATGCAGTACTGAAACCAGAGTATTACAGCTCCGTGTTTTTATTGATAGTTTCTTGGTTTACCTGATGCTGTGGCTGCTTTCCTCCTCCTCTGGTTTCTGGGTTACTACAGCTGATTTTTGGGGGGAGGATACAGGCTGTGGAAATGGTAAGTGCAGAATTTTGGTTTGCAGGTGTGTGTTCTCTGACCATGAGAGCTGGAGCTCCTGTCATCAGCCTCACTGTGCAGGTGTGTGCTCATCTCACAGGTGTGCAGGAAGGGTTTGTACCATGCATATGCACAGGCAGGAGGTTCTGATCTGGATTTGTGGGATAGAAATTTAGGTTTCTTCTTTCTTTAAAGAAATTAGATCCATATTGAATTGCTGCTACAAGTTTGGAACAAGGAATAGCAAAACACCCTTAAAAGAGTTACAACAATAAGTACTCATAATGCAGAAAAGTGACACAAACTCCTGGTCACACACAGCAAATGACTTTTTTTTTGTGTTCTCTGGCAGAAAGAAGTTGAGGCTTTTTGCTCAGCTAACCTTTGTCATGTGGTGGTGGTGAATCACACCCAGCTCACCTTCCTGAGGCTCAGTACCTACACTCTGACATGTTTCTGTTTGTGACTGAAAACACAGCTGATGAAAGCAATAACCACATTCATGGTGCACTTACAGCAAAGAATAGATAATAAGGCCACAGGAATTTTAAATTATGGGCAGAAATCAAGGGAATTTTCTATTTTAGGCAGTTTTGTTTCCAGGAACAGGGAAAAAAAATAATGGAAACTAATTTCTACAAAAAAAAGATAAAAATGAAGGATGTCAATCAGAGGGAAAAAATCAGAGGGTAGTAACAAGAGGAAAGTTTTGGAAGCGCTGAAAATGAGTGAGCAGCACAATCCCTCCACATATGAAGTACATGGTGTTGAAATGCTAAGCAGAGAAAACTAAATTATGTGTGTTGAGAACTTTTTCCTCACATGTACTGGGAGGCAAGTGGGAGCATTAGCACCCAGCAGAAGGTACCCAGCACCTGAGGGGAGGGGATGAGGCCTCAGGGCTGATTAATTCCCAGTTACACAAACTCAGCTCAAGGTTGATGTAGTGCATATATATATTTTAGGGCTCTCCTCTATAGAAGGCACATTGATAAACTAGAGACACTACTGAAGAGAGCAATAAAAATGATGGAGTGGACACAGTGCTTGTCCTAGGTAGTCAGGCTGAGTGAAATGGATCTGTGCAGTGTGGAGCAGCAGTGACAAACAGGGGACAGACAGGTTACAGGTGTATAAATGACTGAAGGTTACTGCCTGGTACCCCAGCCAGAGATTAGTGCCCTGCCAGGAGCTAAACACCAATTCCAGAAGGCTGTGATTCAGTCATAGCAGTCTCTAAGGGGCCAAGACCATTCCAGAAAAATCCCCAAAGTAAAATAATCCATAAATATATCGGTGGCAGTGCTTCCCACGGGTGCTGCCCTCTGGAGAGAAAGGAGAGGCTCTGATCCCCACCAGGAGGAACCCCTGGCTGATCCTGTGCTCCCCAATTCTCACCCCCAGCCCTGGCTCCACCACCAGGTGAGTGCAGCAGCAGAGCTCCCTCAGGCCACAGACTCTGCCCACAGCTTGGCTCAGCTCTAAGCCAGAAAAATGAAGATGTCAGTGCAGCAACAGGAGAACAACTCCATGTAATTTTCCCTGTGATGGGTTCAGTAGCAGCAGAGAGCAAGGGGCAGAAAGGACAGAGGAGCAGCACTGAGACACCTCATGGGTGCACTGCAAACCATCTGAGTGCCTTCCCTCCCTCCTGGCTAAATATCTCCAAATATCTCCAACAATGTCCTTTTAGAGAAGCTTGTGTTGAATGTGCACAATCAATGCCTCAATACAATGATTCAGCTTTCTGTTTCACAACCATGGTGTGGGGGGTTTTTACCTTCTAGGAACTGTTTCAAGCATGAAGAGATCGTGCAGAGCAAACTGCAGGTTTCAGATCTTACACATCCTTCTGTAGGTTGATTTCCATGGTGTGTAGGTTTCAGCTTTACCACAGCCCCTCCCTGGAGGACATCTGGAATCCTCAGCTTTGTACCAGAGTTTCAATAGGGGAATATTAATGTTTAAACTATAATGGGTCTGATTTAATCTGATTTCATTAACATTTTATTAACAGCTGTGTCTAGGCAGTCATTTTAATCATTTAACTATATTTTGGGAGTGGGGTGGGAGGGTTTGAGCAATTCAGGGGAAATGACAACTCAAAGTCAATTGAGTCCTGCAGTTTTTCTCAAGCACAGCTCATGCACAGTCCCAGTTCAAGTCAGCTGGCCATTACCAGGACACAACATGTGCTGTATAAATGTCTTCTGACATTCCTGCCCAATGTACACCCCAGGAAGAATGACATATGCTGGGGCTGTGCTAAGCCCCACTGGCACATGACCAAATTAATATTTATCATAAAACCCCCATAGTCTTTCAGACCTCTGAAAGGAGCTGTCAATAAAACCAGAAAACCTCAGAGCACTAATATCTATCACAAAATTCTTATTAATGTCTAAAGGTGATGCAACATCAGCTGTTGATGCACTTTGCCCTGTTGAACTCTGTGCTGGCAGGAGAACCAGATGGAGAGCCCTGTTTTTCTAATGGCTGAATCACAGACATGCAGACCCCTGGAAAAGCCCCCTGAGCTCTTGGCTGCTGCTGGGGACAGCTGAGGTGCTCAGGTGCCTCCCTGCATGGGCAGAGAGGTGCAAGCACAGCATCACTGCAGGAGCAAACACAGAGCTGCTCCTGCCTGCCATCACACTCTGCCTCCAGCAGCTGCTTCTGCAGCAGCACCATGTGCAGCACAGGCCTGGGGAGAGGAGGAGAGAGAGAAACTTTTCACTTTGGGTGCAGCCCAGCTCCTCAGCTCCTTGCAAGTAAACTACAGAATTCCTCCACATCGTTGTTGCAAATAAAATCCTCTAAGACACAACATAGCCCAGTACTTCATACTTAAACTACCTCCAGTTATTCTGAAGCTCCTAAGCTTTCAACATTTCACAGCACAATCTTTTCTGGATCACGGAGGGAAAAAATTGTGCATACTATACAGCACTGCATCAAATTCTGACATTTTTAAAGACTAAAGGACTGGAGAAACAACCTTCTGCTCCCTCCCCCTGAGATAGCAACAAACAACCAGAACTCAGACATAAAATTAAATACAGTTTATCTCCTCCATGACATCTCTATTATATACACTGAATTGGAAAAAGTTTACAATAATAACTTTCCCTCTCTAATATGATACTTATTTCAAGCACTTGAAGACAGAAAATAGCTCAGAATATTCTCGCCCTAAGCCTGAGACCTCATTTCTCTTTACATTCCAGCCTTAGTCGTAATTCTTATCCTGGTTTATTCAAGAGCAAGCACTCCATCTCCCACATAAATTCTTCTGGATTTCCAAGAACATTGATGCCAGCTGAATGTGACTGAAATAAGTAAACCGTGGGTTCAGTGAGAGGATTCTGATACCACAGTGGCTTAGTTTAAGACTGAAATTGAGGAGCAATATGGTAAATTCACAAAATGCAGGCATCTCTGAAGCATTCTATTTCAGGGTTTGCTCAGGTAAACCCAACCAAATTGCTGCTTTGAGATTTGTGCTTAGGAAAAACACATTTTTCCAGTTGTCCCATTACTTTTAAGTCAGAACAGAAATCCCAAAGAGCCAAGTGCTCCTTCCAGACACTTCAGTGCTCAGATCTGCTCAGCTCATGCCCTGTTTGTGATGCACTGAGGTTTGCAAACAGCCAGAGGACTCTGAGCCAAGCAGTTCTGACCTGCATCCACCCAGAGAGTCAAAGGATGCTGTTCCTGCTGCATCATTCTTCTCGAGATAATCCAGCTTTTCTGCTCAACACACCTCTTACCAAGCACCACCACGTATTAGTGGGATGTTGCCAACACTGCACACTGTCAAATTAACACTGTTAAACACAAGGCCTTTGTTTACAGTGTGAAAATAAGCTGTTGTTGAACAAATGAGAGGGTAAACATTTACCAAGCTGGAGAAAAGACTGCACAGCTGAAGCTGGGCTGAGGGTGCTGTATTCCTTCCTCCTGTAAGAAAAACTTAAAGGCACAAAATTATTCCAGTGCAGTCACTCGAAGTAGAGTGACTTTTCATGGTTAGTTTTCTTCATGGGACTGAGTGAACTTGAGCAAAGCGCCAGAAGGAGCTCAGCCTTCTGAAAATATTAAAGTTGAAAGCAAAGATGCTCAGTGTAAAGATAATGGGCTCATGGAACAGACATCCTGATAACACATTTACATGAGGACTGGACTGAGTACAGCACAGAAAAAAGGAGAGACAGCACATCACCCTCAGAAGGAAGGTTTGGCTCCTTCACATGGCTCCACTCCTTCCTGTGAAACCCTCAGCAATGGTTCTGTGGTGCCTCCAAGGAAGGAAAGCCTCACCTCACATCCCCACAGGTATCAAAATCCTCCCAAAGCAACCCAAGGCAAAGGCTCCACCATGAGTGTGCTGGCTCAGGGAGAGCTAAAAGTGAGCAGAGAGGTGGGAAGCTTTAAACACTCCCATTTTTCAGCACATCCTTGTGAGCACCTTGGTTCTTTCTAAAAGCAGAGGTTTTGTGTGGGTCTTATTCAAAGCACTTTTCTGTTGTGACCTCATTTAAGTCAATTGGATATAAAAGAGCAAAGTAAACCAGAAATGTAGGAGCTGTGTTTTTAGCAGTCTGAATTTGGACCTCCTTTAGCCATCACAATTTTGGAATTCAGGTTCATCACCACAGAGACTGTCCATGCAGGGTGTTATTACAAGGAATGAGGAGAGTCCTGGACTGCTTGTCATGGCCTAAGCTCACTGTGCTGATGAGATTTATCCTGCCCCACACTGCATCTGGAATGGGAATAAGTTACAGAACAGGTCAAACCCCAAAAATATACATACTTCATACAAATATTGCTTTAAGACAATGACTTCCTATACACAGGTGAACTTTGAGAACCCAAAAGTTTGGACTACTACATCAATATATTTATAGACAATAACTTATTGATATTTATGTGTACGGAATACCATTAATATAAATCAGCTCATAATATTTTGGTAGTGATATCAGTCTAATTTGAATTTTATATTGCACAGTAGAATTGAATGCTAGACTTGATTTTTTTTAAAAGTAATTAATGAGCTAAGCTACCTGAGAGAAAAACAAAATGATGATTATAATTAGAAGTGTTCCATGGCTGCTACCAACTGTTTAGATGTACTTACAGGTAGCATTTCTAATTAAAACCCTCTCAATGCTGAGACATCTCTCTGTTCATTCGTTATTAAAAAAGTGAGATTTTTTTGCATTAAGAAATCCCTTAATAGAAAAATAATAGAAAAAGTTACATGTAATTACATTCTCTGTGCTATTTGTGGTGAGCAGCTCCTGTGAGAAAATGAGCTGCAGGTGTGTAAAAGTAAGAAGTGCTGACTTGTTTGGAGTATTCCACCTGGAAAGTTACTCTATAGAGAACTGTAAAATCACAGGGAGTTCTAAGCACAGTCCAGGGTTTGTGACAGGAGATGTGAAAGTCTGACACAGACACACTTGCAGTGAGTGGGACTGAGTGATGTTTTCTCAGTCAAAATAGATTTCAAGCCACTGTTTGCAAACAAAAATTTCAGTCATTCATGAAAATCAAATCTGTAATGCTGCAGCAGTGTTCACTTAGATTAGTTACTGCTTCTCCTACTTCCAGTATCAGCTTAAAAATTCTACATAGAGGGGGGGAAAAAGCAACCCTCGAGTCCCATTTGCCAAATTTCAGGGCCAGCAGGGAAAGTTTTGGTTGTACCAAGGGTTTTTTTTCTGCTACTGCCCCAAATCAAGGCTGAGTCCTTTCCCCTCCACACTGAGCTGTGCCTCTGTCAGATGGGGATGGCTGTCCCTCATGATCACATCGTTGTTGATGCAGAAATGTTTAGGATTCTGAAGCTCATTAACTTGCAGTCATGAAATGGCCTAATGGAGCAGCCCTTGATGCAAACTGTCCCAGCTTTGGTGACTTCACTGAACTGCTGCTGGTTTACACCCCAGGAGGGCCCCAGCTCATAATTTGCATTGTTATTCTTTGTGAGCAATAGCAGTCCTGTTAATAAGCTGCAGCAGCAGTAAATTCTGCCTCCTGCTTTACATCAGTGCCAAAAGGTGAAGGGGAAGCTGAAATAAGGTATAATGAAGTCCAGAAGTGCATGTTTGAAAGGTGAATAGCTGCTTCAGATGATCTGAGGAGCTGGGAGATAATCCATTTTCCCTCCAAAATCCCTCTCCTGGCCCAGAATTTGGCTGTAAGTACAAAGGACACAAACCAGCCTTCTCTCCTTCTTCAGACTGTACTTTCATAAAGCAGGGGATTTATACACATGTGCTCTGTTCAATCATTTCATGATCATTAGACATGAATTTCCTTTTTTTAAAAGTATTTTGAGGAAGCATCTTGAAAGGCTTTTGGAACAACAGACATGACTTTGAAGATGAGTCACGGAGTGCAGGATGTGTGTTCCTGTCTCCAAAACCACTGGGAACTTTGGAACCAGAAAAAAACCAATATCACAGTGGGAAGTGAGGGAACCTGTTTTCTTTGATAGCAGGTGCCTTGCTGTCCACAGTTTGCACATTGGAGAGTGTGGGGACAGGCTGAAAAGCCACAAAGTCAAAGTTGGAGAGAAGGATTGGAAAAAAGGAAAACAAAAACCCCCCAATATTGCTAATTTTGGAGGGACAGGCTTGTGGAAAAGAACAATGAGTGAATAAAGCCACCCTGCTAAGTTTAAAGTGCTCTTTTGATACCAAGTGTGCCACTTTCTCCTGTGGGAAGAATAAAAAAAAGACACATCTCTGATGATTTCTTACTGATTTAGAGGGGTGGGGTTTGCAGGTTAATTATGCTGAGTTTTGGGTTTGTTCATAAATTACAGCTTGTCCAAACTGTTCTTAGCCATGATCAGGAATTTGGGAATTTGGCTGCTTTGATCCAGGGAAGAATAACCCAGAAGAAATACCTAGACTGGAATTTTTATTGCTCCATCTAAAATACTTTGCTTGTTGCTAGAATAGAAGCAGAATGCTGTGGACAGGTGCATAGATTTATGTTTGTATTGACCACTTTTGACCTGGATTTGACTAGTGAAATTGCAATATTCATAATGTGGAGCCCTTGGCCTGATTTCTGAGATTCTCTCTCTTTCCAGTCACATGCAATATGCTTCCTTATTAATCTGGGTCCCAGTGACACTCAGTTTGCACACAGAGCTGTGAGTTTCTGGCCATGTTTCTCAATGATGTTGTGCTCAGGAATACAACAGGATATTCACTTTTTTCTCAGCACATCCATCCACTGATGTGGCTCTTGTGGGACAAGGAAAAGGCTGGAGTTAAATACTGAGTCTAATAAAGAACTACATTTATTGTGCATATCTGAAAGTTAAGCAAACCTGACGTGAAAAAAACTTGAAGCTATTTCATCTGAAGTAAACTGGTGTGCAAAATTCAGTGTGGTCTCCCTGTCATTTACACCCTGTGCAATAGAAACCCTTCAGAGACATTAATTAGCCATGCCTGACATTTATCTGCTGATGTGTGCATTGTAACATGGTGATGCAGGTGAGATAAACTAAACACAGCTAAAATCTCACGGCCAGCTGGTGACTCAATGGAACAGGTACCTGTGGCTGTTTAACATCCTGTTGTGAATGATCTCTGCAGCCTGATTGAAGTGGTGCAGTGGGTGACAACAGAGCTCATCTTTAACCTGTACATCCCTTAACCAGTTCTCTGGCTCAGGTAGATGGCTTAAAAACCAGGAGTGATGCAGGTAATTACACATCTTGGAAAAAGGGAGGAACAACTTTAGGCAGTAATTGGTTAATTAAATGTTTTGCACATCCCAGGATCATGCTATACACCCACCATGAATGAATTGCAGGCTCAGTATTAGAAGGGAGACTTAATAAAAGGAATGCTTCTTTCTGGGTGGGATTAGGGCAGAAACTTCCCTGCTATAGTCATGCCAGTGAAAATTTGACAAACACCTTCATGTACTGCACATAAATGTGGGGTGATTGTCTTCTACAGATTTTTATACTCCATTCCTTCCCTGCTGACTGATGAAATAAAAAAACAGAGGGGAAGGTACCTGAACCACAAGGTGAGAGTTCAGCTCCAAAGCTTCCTCAGGCAGAAGGATTCAGCCTGGCTTATTACACAGGCTAGAAGTCATAAAATTAGAATGGGCTTTCCAAGGTCAAAAGATGTGAAGATTTGGGCTGATCTTTAGTAAGAAGTTTTCAAAGGCATGGAGGGAGGTGATGGAAGAAGGGCAGTGGTGAAGGAAAGGCATTGTATTGTGCTCTGTAGCCAGCCCCTCTCCAGCTCACTCCTCCTCTGGAAGCTGCTCAGTGCCCAGGGCTGTGTGGGGCAGTGGCAAAGGGCACAGTGGCAGCTGGAGCTGCGAGTGCCACCCAGCCCCCAGAATGTCACTGCTCCCTTCAGAGTGCACTGCACTCCTCGTGCACAGAGTCTCTGTGAAACTCAATTCCTCTCTCAACTTCACTACATAAAAAGCAGGTTTGTTCCTCAGTCCTCCACATCACAGCCTTGACTCCATTGTCCGTGAAATCCAGGGGAGCTCGCTGCCCTATTCAGACCAAAATGACAGCAAATTATGCTGATTTTCTTATTGGGATATTTATACTTATTCCAACCTAAAATAGTTCTAGGACTAGGGATAGGAAACATGCTTTTTTTTTTTTTTGCTAAAAGTCGGGTTTTAATGCAGGTTTGTATAACACAAAAGCAGCAAAAAACATAAAATACCTTCAGCCTCCCGTGGATGCTTCAACACACAGGTAACACCTGGCCCTGAACTTCCTTTGTTAATACCTTTGAGTTTCGACAACCAGACCACAAAAGAAGACCTAAATCTAGAGGTTTTTTAAAAATACAGCACAGAAATTTTCTAGACTATGCCACTCAGCTTAACAATGAAAAAATTACATTCTGGAGAAAGGATACAATCAAAATTAGTACAGCAAGCTTAGAATTCTGATAACATAGGCACAGGGCAAAGGTAAAACCCAGTTCATTTGTTTTGTGCTCTTCTGATCCAGCTGAAATTCAGAGCCCTGGTTTTCACAAGCAGACCTGAAGAAGCCAGCAAGAGGAGCTGCCCTTTGAATTTATTTTTCATCTGGGGCAGCAGTGAATAACCTGTCCTGTGCCAGCACACAGCCGTGCCAGTAACAGGACTCAGAGCGAGCTCCCTACGCTGCTCATTTTCTGAGAGCTGCTTTTAGTGGGAATCAAGGTCCAAGCAGAACAGAGGAGGGGCATAAACTGCTTTTGTATTGAAGCCAATGAAACCTAGAAACTATGCACCGTGATCTTAAATGGATTTCTAAGACATATTGAGAAGTTCTTGGAGAGTAAATGAGGCATACAGCAGTCAGCAGTGGGGACAATGGCCACCAGAACAGACAGCACAGCCATCGAACACTTACACACACACAAGTAGAAAGACAAAGCATTCACATAACAGTAAGGAAGGTGGAGTGGGATTCAAAATGTTAAATATTCAGTAATGAAGGAAAGCATTTGCTTGTCATCCACTGCATGACAGCTGCTGTCATGGGCATTAGTGAGCTATGCCAGGAATTCCCAGAGTAAGGCTCTGCTCCTGCAGGGGGAGAATTTTTTCTTGCTTTGTTAATGTTTGCCTGATGTTGTCCACAAAATTAACTACAGGCAAAAAAAACCATTCACAGCGTGTGTACATGTAAGGATGAGATTTGCACACTAAATCAAGCAGTTACAGGTCCCAGGGTTGTTCCCATGCAGCACTGGAAGTGTGAATAACTTCCCAGGAGAAGAACATCACAGCTATGTGATGTGTGTCTGTGGCCAGACAAGTCTTATTGCCACAAGTAATGCTCCTTTATTAAAGGAAACGTGAGAAATAGGGAGTGAGAGGGAAGATGTTTCTGGGGTATTCCTTCTTCAGGTTAGATTCATGGGCCTTAATATCTGGTTGGTTGTTTTTGTTTTGTTTGGTTCCATTTTTCTGAGTACTAGTTGAACTGATACACAGAATTAACACTCCTTGCAATATTTTTTCAGATCTTCTCCTATTCTGTCAAGTGTCATGCCCTGAAATCTCAGTTTATACATGACCAATAAAATCTCTAATTAATCTGGCACCTGAAAATCTCTGATAATTCAACCTGTGCTGGCTTTGCTTAATGCAACAAGAAGCTGTGGACTTCACTGTCTCCTTGTCCTGGCTGCCAGGGACTGCAGCAGCACAGAACACAAGATCTGAGAGAACAAGTCCCTCTGGCAGAGTCCAAGTGGCACAGAGAGAACAAGGGAAGAGATGCAGTGGAATTCTCAGGGACAGGGAGCTGAGAGAGATGAGGACCCTGAGGGAAAAGGATGGGTTCTGATGTTGATTCCACTGAATAATTGTTCAATAGACCTCAGTGAGCCACTGGGAAACAGGACCTAAATGTAAAATAATACTCAGTCTGGAAGGGAAGGATATGGTCTCAAATAGCCTTTGTGAGCACACTGGAGCAGTTCTTTTTCATAACAGAGTGCAGCATGGATCCTTTCTCTATGGCTGCTCTGGGTGAGAAAAGTGAAATCTCCAGAGGATCCAGGACAACTTTCCCAAATGCCATTTGATCTCCACCATCACCAGTGTAAGTTGCCCAAAGCCATGGCCACAGATGACAATCCCAAGGAGCAGAGCCTTGCATGAAGGGCCTGTGCCTCACACAGCTACAGCCTCAGCTGCAGGTAAACACCTTTCCTCAGCTCTAAGCTTTGTGCAGACATTTTTACAGTGCTGTGACAAGGCACTGCAAGGAACTTTGTGCCACAATGCCAGGACTTGCAGTGGCAGGGCCCAGTGCCACTGGCAAAGGTGCAGATTGCCCTGATTGCACAATAGAGTGAACCCCCAAATCCCAGGGGCTGCAGAGGGGCAGGTTACAGCCAGCACAACAAGCAGATTACCAGCAGCAGCAGCAGCATATACTGTAACATATCTCTGCTTTTTCTGCCACTAAGCCATATGGAGCAGTTGCTGTAGAATTATTCTTACATCTCTTCTGTTGATAAGCTACTTAGCAAGGTGGAGTTGAAGCTAATCTGAGTACTGTATGAAAAATGTGATGTGCTATTGCACTGTGCTGCTGTTTGATATTTGGTTGCCTCTTCCCAGGTACCTTTTGTGAATTTGCAGCTGGTATCTCAAAGGTAAATCCTTGGGCCCATGCACAGGGAGTAAAAATACCCTGAAAGCAGGAGCACCTCCTGAGCAGAAGGAGGGTAAGACATTTTCTCTTAGTTTGCATCTGAGAGCAAGGGAAGGAGTTTGGTATCTTTAAACAAATTCCTTCTGAACTGCACAAGGAAGCAATAAGATTCTGCTTTGCTCAAGTTTGATAAATGACTTATTAATGCATAAAATCTATTTCTAAAGAAGAAAGTTTATGAAAAAATACCAGGCACCATTCCTGTGGTCATATGACTGATATTGCACAGAGCAGCCAATATCTTGCAATTATTTTCTTCTGTAAATCTTTTGACAGTCTAAAATAACTCAATCAGAGGTTTTCAACCACTAAAGTTTATAATTTCAAGGCTTTCCCCTCCTCTAATCAGCAGTTTTATAACCTACTGCTCTTCCTTCAAAAAGAGCTGGTGATGATCAGTGTTTATTCCAAACCATTTAAGAAGGCAGCTGTTTATTAAAGTGCCAACAGCTATGATTGATTTCTGATGCTCATGAGTGCATCTGTTTTCTAGTTAATGACATCATTGCAAGCAAACAGATACAGCAAGCTGGGGCTCTAATGGAGAACTAAAGCAGCCATGCCTTCTGTACAAAAAATAAATTGATTTCACTCAGAAAAAAAATCTATTAATATGTCAAATGTTCAACTTATATTCCTGCCAATTGGCATTCTTATACGCAACTGGCATTTCCTCAAAAAGAATCTGTGGTTTAACAGTGTTTATATTAAAATCTTTAAAGGGGACATCTGTTAGTTGAAATTCCAAAAGTAGTGACTGATTTATGATCTAGTAAATCACATCTGTACAGGGTAAAAAAAAAAGACTGAACTGCAGCAAAACCAACATCTGTCATCAGGAAACTACAGGCCCTGAGAGTGAGTGGAAAATGGAAGTACTGCAGGTTGGGAGGGTTCCCCTTAATTCTCTTCTTTTTGTGGTGTTTGAGATAAGGAATTAAAATGAATATACTCCAAGCTCCACTGAAACTTGTAAAAGTAACAGCTTTTTAAACCTCATTTCTTAGGGCAGAATTCTGTCTCGTATAAACCAGCTCCCTTCTTACTGGCTTCACCTTTTCCTGCCTCCTCAGGAATGCACTGCAGGCCACAGTGGTGTCAAAAAAAGCATTGATGGTATCTCCTTTTAAGAGTCTCTTTTAAATATAACTTTATTTTTCTTAAAGAAAATATAAAGAGCATATGCAACCATTTCCTTTGCAATTCCTTGCATGCATCAAACAGGGATGTGAAGAGCACTGCTGCCTCCTCTCCTCCTCCTGGAAATCTCTGGGAAATGCTTCATATTTTATGGCAAACAGGGCTTGAAGTGCTCAGACAACAAGGCCATGACTCAGAAACCCTGAGTTTGAAGAGCCTGTCCTGACCAGAGCTCAGCTGGGTCTCTGGGATGCTCTGGGAGGTGGAGAATGGGCTCATCCTCACCTGGTGCTGTCCCAGCTCTGGCATTTCCTTCAGGAGTCTCTTCCCTGCCTCTCTCCTCACTCAATGCCTCTTTTGGTGTGTGCACATTTTGCCTGACTCTGCAATTTGAATTGAATGAGAGGCACTAGACCTTCAAAAGCAGCCATTTGAAATTCTGCACACTGGGAATAAAAAGGGTTTTTTAAATTATCAGAAATAGTGAAATCAAATTTTGGGGCCTGGAATAAAGCCTTCAGTTTTCTTGGCTTTTGAGTCCTTTTCTCTTCTTCCCTGGCTCTTGACCTGAGTATCAGCAGCTTCTGAAATTTGGAAATATTATTCTGCAGCAATGCCTGCTTTCTCCCTGTTATTTCATTGTTTCTCTGTTTCTTTCTGCCCACACTCTTCCACTGGAGCACCAGGGAACAGCACTGTTCTCCCCACAGAAAGCAGGAGATGACCTGTTCAAAGCCTAATGAGCCTGACCTCATTCAGGTTTAAATATTTAACTTTGAGACTAAATTTAACCCTACCCAGCCAGTTTTCATTCTCTGTTATTTTCTAACTTTTCTCTTCAAATAATAACTCTGAACCTCATATCCTTTCCTTACTTCACTCATAAATTCAATCCTCCTATAAATAAAGAGTGCCATTCTCTATTTCCTCTTCTTATATCTTGAAAGAATTGGAGATGGATATAAAAAACAGCAGAAGGCCCTGGTGAATCCCTTGACCTGCAATCCATGGCAAAGCTGTCAATGATTGCTTTTTTGATTGAGATTGTAAATCCTCTCATTTCACCCCAAAGAGGTTTCTTACAGCACAGTTTGATCCAAAAGTGGCAGAAGCACCGGATCCTTATGGGCACCATGAGAAAGTTTGGTGCTGGACGTCACTATTGCTTTATGGAACAGTCTGAAACCTGCAGAGCCTTAACTTGTCCCATCAATGGCTCCATGTGATCATTCCCCATCAACAGTGGGATAATAAAACCCCATTTGTTCCAGACAGAGGTTTTGTGTAGGATTATTAACATTAAATGTAATCGGGTACCTGACAATGAAATGCTTCCTTGTGGTCTCAGATCTGACATCTGGACGCCTGACTACTTATTTTAGTTTTCCAACAGGGAAATAAGCCTAGGGAATTGCCTGGGATATCTCACCCTGTGCCTTCAGGGAGCTCTGAGTCGTGAATAACCTTTCCTGTGATTAGAGTGGAAATATTTACACGGAAGGTAAATAAATATTTTGCAGAAGGTTTAGATAATTCATAACTATCAAATCAGTGGACTCATTTTGCAATGTTTGATACCATTTCATTACATTAATTAGACAACATATTCAATAATGAAAACAAGCTTCTTACAGCTTTGGAACTAGCAAAAAAAATTGGAGTTGATTCCTCACGACTTTTCTTTTTATAGCTATCTTTAATTTGCTCTTCATGAAAATAAGGGGAGGAATTCTAAACCTTGACCTTTCCTACAACAGCTTAGTGCATTATGCTGCCCTTACTCCACGGGTAAGTGCTTTTGTAAGCATCCCTGATGCTGAATTGGATATCCTAAACATTTTGATTAAACTCGTTTTTTTGGGGCATGCATTATCACCTCAGGTAGCCGAGCAGCGAGCGCAGGTCCTGCCGTGATTGCGCTCGGCGAGCGCCGCGCGCTCGGGATCCAGCAGCGATTGTCCACAGAGCCCTGGGAAAGGGGCACTGCAGCAACGCTCTGGATGAGCTGTGGCTGGGAAATGACCTTGCAGCACACACAGCAATAGCACTAGAGATGATTAGGTCATGGGAGGAGTTATACTGACAAGTTTGTAAATGTCATTTGGCTGCCGTCGTTTCCCGATGGCACTGAGGTTTGGGTTGTGGGTGATGGACACACCAACAGAGTAAGAGCACAGGATCATGATGGACACACAGAGTAAGAGCAGGATCAGAGTCAGTCAGGTTGGAAAACTCCTCTGGGATCTTCGAGTCCAACCTGTGACCAACACCACCTTGTCAAGCAGCCCATGGCACTCAGTGCCACATCCAGTCATTCCTTGAACACCTCCAGGGACGTGACTCCACCAGGTCCCTGGGCAGCCCCTTCCAGTGTCTAATCACCATTTCTGCCAGGAAATCCATCCTGGTGTCCAACCTAAACCTCTCCTGGTGCAGCTTCAGGCCATGTCCTCCTTTCCTGGGGGAAGAAGCCAACCCCCAGCTCCATGTACAGGAAGATGCCCCTGTACAGGAAAGCTCTGCAGGGCAGAGTCAGGCTCTGCGTTTCCACAGGGGGTTCATGGTAATGGCAATCAACAGATAAAAACACCAGAGGGACCAAAATGTCTTAAAGAGACTGAACTTAAGGAAATCACGACCCATTAATTCTGCTGCTCAGAGAACAATTCAGGATTTTCACTTATTTTCTGTCTCACTCTCAGATGACAAATAGCCATGGTTTCTGAATACAGCCAGCATTTAAACATTGACTGGATAAAGAGAAAACACTCTCATTATTTCAAAGCTTTAGGGACTATGATTTAACTGCCCAGTTTCCTCTGATTTTGAGGTGGGGAATTTTCAACTCTCCTTAAGCAGCTGACCAGGGCACTCGACAGATGCACTCAGCATTAGCACATTTTACACTTTCAATTCTGAGATTTGAATAAGGAATCTATTATTTCTGCAGCCATCAAATTAGCAATATCTTGTTGGTTTTGTTTGTTTGTTTTTTAAATTCCTAGTAAGGAGAACATACAAGTTCAAGAAGAGGAGAAAAATGTACAACAAGGTAAATGTATTAGTGTGATCCCTAAAGCACCCAGCACCATATGCACATGTTTGTGAGGGATTCTGCTCCAGTGAACAACTCAAACAAACACATAATTTCTCTGATCCTGGTTGATCCCTGGAGAAACACTTGCAGGTCGCTGTTTAAATGAGGAGAAAATTGGTTATAAATCAATTTAATTTCCAAATATATTAATCCAAAGAGAACCCAATTTTGTGTGAAATGGTAGCATTTAGAGAGGAGTATAAGTAAATCTCAGTAAGAAACTCCATTGAGATTAATCTTAGCTATCATCCAATTGATATTGTCTTTCTCATTTTTCAGGTCCCCAAGTTTCAGCAGTGATACAGAACACAAAGGTATGATTAATAGTAAACAAAATATTTACATTTTGTGCATGTAAGTATGATGGGGTTTGATCTTCCCTTTCTTGCCTGACTTTTGGTAAAGTATAGGCTATGATGAACAGCTGTTACATGCAATTTCTGAGGCCTTGCACTTCTTCTGAAAGGAAATGGTTTATAATCAGAGTAAGGTGACATGGATGCTTTAATGTCACAACTTTTAACTAGCAGGAATAAAGGTTTAAATTACATAACGTGTTTCTCTCTGTTCTGCCAGGTACCTGCTGAATGAAAAACAAACTTGCAATTGTGTCCTGTGCTGAACACAGGGACACTCATCACCACTCCTCTCCCCAGGGAGCTTGGTAACAGTTGTACATATAAAAGGTTTTTCCATGCCTCACAAAACTGCCACAAAACTCATCCCAATCAAGCTGTGTTCAAAAGAAAATGAGCTGCTTTGAAACAGTGACAGAGCTGCTCCTTTCCATGGCTTAGGTGGAGAAGCAGAGGAAGTTTCCTGACCGAGATCCTACCCTTGTGCACGCAGTTATTGGAATTTTTCAGGAGAGGGATTCAGGGAGTGGGCTCATCCTGGCTCTGCACAAGTGGAGAGAGCTTGCCAGGGATGCTCAGCATCTCACAGAGCAGACTCCAAGTGACAGCACGAGAACAAAATGACTTCAAGGTCAGAGAGATGCAGAGAACGTAAATCTCTGCACGCTGCAGACATCAGCTCTGCACACTGCCTGTATTTCACATTAGAAATTGCCACATCATTTTTATAACAATTTTTGGGAAAGAGAGGGGGGAAAAAAATCGGCAGAAATACAAAGCAAATAAGCTTCAAAGACAAGAAAGTCAAGGTTCCAGAAAATGTATGTACTGAATCAGAGACAATTTGGACTCCACGGCTTTCTCATTAGCTGGAGGACAAATTCTCTTCTCTTTTCCTGTTACAGAGTTAATGAGTAAGGTCAGATCCAACTGCCTGACTGAAGCCAGCACTTTTTTATATCAATATGTAGCATGTTGGTACTGAGGGATGTGCTTCTATCTCTAAATGCCACTGAGTCTTAAAAACATTCATAAAGTAACAAACAAACCAACCCCTGTGGAAAATCCAGACCAGCACTGGAGTGATGCATGGCTGATCCCAGTGGTGATGGTCTCTTCCCAGAGGCAGCAGACCCAGAGATTAAAGCCCACAAATAGGGCTGAACATCTCATCTCACACTGATTTACTGCACCACCCTCCCCACCTCCTTCCAAGCAAATTATGCAGTCCCTGTCAGTTTTTTTAACCACATGGTCAGGAAATACTATTCCCTGTTTCTCTAAGCCACACAAATCGTGAGAACCAATTAATATTTGTGAAATGCTTTGAATAAACACTGTCTGAGCACAACGAGGAAGAGAATGGTAATTACTCATAGTTTTCATTTTCCAGCACATTTAAAACAATTTCTTTTCCTTCAGATGAAGTGATCACACCCAAACCTGGTCTCCCTCAAACCCCTGCTTTCAACAGGGAAACGTTACAGTGCAAATGTGTAAAAGAGACCAGAGAAATCGGAGAGTCTTCAGTAAATATGCTGCCTGTTAGATAAGATGAATTACAAAGTTATTCTCTTGAGCATTTAAATTTACAACACTTTCATCTAATTGAAGCCATTCACATACAGCTTGTGTAGCTCCTTTGGATAATGATGAACTAAAGTGTGCTAAATACTTGAAAAGCAAAGATTTTCCTCCCTGAATGAAAGGGAAACGTATCTACAAATACATTTACACTTTTCTATAAAACACAGACAGATATATGTGAGTTCATGAAAACACCAGTGTTACAGAGAAATCAGGTATCTATAGTAACAAGATGCTGGTATTCTAATGTCACTGTGCTTCCTCATAATAGGACCATTAATGAAATAGTTGTTTGATGTTCCATCACATGTAATGATAGCTTTTTGTGCCCTAAGTAGGCAGCAATACAGATGTGTGCAGATACATGGTTATTGCCAAAAAACTCCTCAGCAGGGCCATTAGAAAAGCCCATCATTGCTTTCTCTGATTTATAGTTGAGATATTCCCAATCTACACTCAACAGCAAAAATACCTGCAATTCTGAGAGTGCAATGGCTTCCCATATTCTGCAATGTAAACAAGCAAACAAATAAACAGAAAAAAAGATAAAAATAATTAACCTGATGAAAAGAGTTCATTTGCAATATGGAACTGTTGAGTGACATCCTATCACATTTGAGGACCCATCATACAAACTTGCTGACCCTGGAGCTCTCTCTCATTCCCTGGAAAATCTGTACTTCACTGGCAGAAAACTATTTGCATAATTTTTTAATCAAATAAAGAGGTAAAGTCTAATTTTAGGTAAGGATTATTCACTACAATATTCTTCAGGTTTTTTTAAATCACTATTACTACTTTTTTCCTATGCAACCACTGCGTTTTTCCATCAGCAGATAAAGCAAAATCCACTCACATTTGGACAAATATCCTTGACTGATCAGACTACCTCATCCTTGGCTGGCAGGAATTTACATGTTGCAACACAAATACTTTCCTTACTTTCTTTTGGTTGTAAAGCAGGAAAAAAAAAATCAGTTTCAAAGCCTCAGATGTGAAGGTGAAATGAGGTTCTCTGTGGCTCATTTGTACCCACACACATTAAGAGTGTATCAGGCTGGGCTCATTTTCACTTTTCTACACTCCAAGGTCCAGTCCTGTAATTTTTGGAGGAGAAGGAGCTTCCTGCTGTCCCCAAGCCCTAAAGTGAGGAAGAGATCAGCTCATGGTGTATTTACAACTGCCTATTCTGACATTAAAGACCCGGCAGCATCATATCCTCCTCCTCAGCTGGACTTGGAACTTCTGTGAAAGGCAGTAACTTGTTCAAAAATATTGCTACACTTATTTCAGGTCTGTTTTAAAGAAATGAGAGTTTGGAAAGGATGTTTACTGCAGATGGTGGATTATAAGGGGTCACACACATGATATAACAAATTTGCTTTCCACAAACAAGTCGTTTGTCTCCAATTTTCCAAACAGGTTTACAAGGAGGGCCTCAATCTGTCTCTAAAATTTCACTTTGTTTTTAAAGCACTACTTCTCAGCTTCAAAAAATGATAACAGCACCTTGAAACACCTTGAAACCAAAAACCAACATATTCAGGCATCCATGCACAGATGAAAACAAACACCTTGGAGACAGAACAAAATCAGCACGGGCAATTCACACAAGTGTGTTCCACGGACAGTGCCATTACACACAAGTGCCTTTCAGTCTCCAGGACATGTCACAAGTGTCACACTCCTGCCTATTGTCCCTGCATGGTGGTGGCTCCTCCTCAGCCACCCCACAGCTGCAAACCCCCTTTGCAGAGATTTCTCCTAAATTCAGTGCCCTGAACAGACTGAGCAGCTCTTCCAGCAGGGAAGAGCTCTGAACCTTCTGCAGCTTCCATGTGAGGATCCAAAGGGAGCCAGAGGCAGGACCCTGATCCCTGCCCATGGCACAGGAGCCTGGCACATCTCCTTTCCCTCTGCTGCCAGCAGGGAACTGTACAATGCCCAAGCCCAGAGCTGGGCAGCCTGGCACTGGCACACCTGGGCCATTCAGTTCTGCAGCACCTTCCTGGCCTCACACACTTATCCTGTATATTTGACACAGGACTTCTTCTATTGTGGTTTTATCTGCTAGAAAATTGATTTTGGAAGAGTGTCATAATACTGAAATTAATGCTTATTAAGGAAGACACTTTTTATTCACTCTTCTACTGCACATATGTGCATATATTTCTGCAGGAGAAGGTGGTGACCATGCTGCTAAAGCAGAAATGTGTGCAGAGCTCTTAGAACAAAACAAAGGATGGATGTCTTGCTACGTAAAACACATCTTTACAAAGGACATTTTCACCTTGAATCCCATCAGCCCTCACTTTCAGACAAATTCTGTTGTTGTTTGTGTGCACTCAAATAGCAAAGGATGCTTTACACAGCTACAGCTTTAGAACTGTTTGCCCTTGGCCCAGGCCCACTGGACTAAGTAGAACTGGTAAACATCCTGCTCAAGCACGGCATTTCTTTTGTTATCTAAGATGTAATGAGTCAATTTTTTTTTTCTGAGTAACTACAAAGCATTCTTGGTTTTCAAGCCTTTATGACACACAGCAAAATGGGACTTACAGCATAGAAAAAATAATAAAAGCTCTCTAAAAATTTATAGCCTCCTGCATGTCATAAAAATGCCTCACACATTCATTATATCTCCCACTAGAAAATTATTTCCATGGTATGCTTTAATGAAGCTGGAGATGGTTTCAACACCTAGGCAGTTGAGAAGGAAAACTATTATCTTCCTGTTGATAGACTGAGGCAGGTTTTCAGCCATTTAGCAGCTGCAACATTTTCAGACACAGAGCTACACTTTCCATACGAAAAAGGAAAATTAAAGACATTGTGATGATTCGATTTTTCAAATATGGGTAACTAAAAAACGGGGTGGTGCTAGTAGTGATGTGAAAAATAGCCATGACCTGTCCAAAGCACTGAATTACTAATTTGGAACACACAATTAATTTTAGATACAAAATCACCTTTATAATAACTGCCTAACAACATTATAATAGCATTAATTAATCTTTTGTCCAAAAGCCTGGAAACCATCATACAGAGTCAAATTGATTAGAATTCAAATTCACTTATCTAGAAATGTATTTAACCCAAGCACAGCTATTTGCCCCATCTATAGGTACAAGGAGAGTGTGCAGAGCAGGACCTGTGGGTGTTCTTGCAGAGGGAAAAGCACTGGAAGGGGTTGGACACAGGGAATTCTAATGCCCAGGACAGCATTAAAGGTTCATAAAATGTGACAAAACCATATTGAAATATTTTGTTGCTTCTAGTTACATTTGGAAAAGTTTTCAATGATTCTTGCACAGGACCAAATAAAATTCCCAAAGGGAATGTACCCTTATTGTACCTTAGTCCTATAGTACTCCATTTTTACTGCACAGTGCAGAATTCAAGATTAATAACTTTGCACCAGCACTAAGTTCAGTTTATTTCCTTACATGCTTTCCTAAAAGTCTAAACACAGCAAGTAGGTATTATAATTATCTCTGTAGAGATTAATTGTTATTAAGACTTGACTCAGTTCTGTCATGAAATGTAAATATTTTCCTTGAGTTAAGCCAGAGATAAATCACAGCATTACATTTGACATTATTTCAGCGAGGTGTTTGTGACATCCCTGGATTGCAGGGGGAATATAAAAGCAAAATGTTGTCTGAAGGTGGTTTATTGCTGTGCAGCTCCTCTTTGCATCTTTGTTTTCTGCTTCCACACCTTTGTTTTCTCTCAGAGAGCTAGGTAAGTGAGCTCAGGAATTGTGCAGTCTGTTTCAAACAGGGCTGCCTCTGGATGCCCGTTCCTCTGGGTGTCTGCTCTAACCTGGACAGCACTCCTTGCCCTTTTCCTGACACTCCTGCCCAAGCCAGCTGCTGTGGCCACACGGACACTGCAGAGCCAAGCCAGATGTGCTCTAAGGTGCCCTGAATATCCAGATGTGCTCTGGTGGAAACTGCTGCTCTGAACGGCCACAGCTCACAGAGAGCAGCAGGCGAGCTCAGCTCCTGCCAAGGGAACTCGCTGTAGCCTGTGCTCACAAGGCAATCATCTCAAACAAATGATATTTCTCCCCATCAGCATTATTAAAGCCTTTGTGTCATCAGATCTATTTATCACTGTCTGTCTTCTTTTTCTCATATCACACATCTTGGTCTAACCAAATTCTTAAGATTAAGCATCTCTCGTGAGGCAGTGGCTACGGCCTCCCTGTCTTTTCCAGCTATACACACATAATTAATAATAATAATAATAATAAATAACTGTGTGCAGCTGGATGAATTATTTATAAATGAATATACCAAAATGTTTGACGCTATCTTCATCTTCATATATATCCAAGAAGGATGACTGTGTATATTTCAAAGTCATTTTTCTGTTAGGTAGAGGGGTAAGAGTTTTGATGTGTGCACAGTTAAGTTCAGTCAAGTGAGTGCAATGCAAAGCCAGACTTTCCCAAACCCACACCGTTTTTGCCAGAGCACGGAGCTGGCTGTGCAAACAGGAGGCTCTGCACTGTGCACGGGGCTCACAAGCACAGGTTCATTGCTAAAGCTCTGCAGACATTCCTGCTTCCCTTTCTTCTTCCATCCGTGCTCCGTTGCCTGACAATTTACCAACGTTTTTAAATATAACTACTCACTTCCCTCCTTTCTGCAGAACTGCAATTTTGGAAACTGCCTAAGTAAGTGAATTTTTTTTTTCCTGATTCCATTATACTGGGATCATTCTAACAGAGTAGAAGAAAATGCCACATAATATTCTGTCTTACACTTTAAAATACAATTATAGTCAAAAAGTGAGTCTAAAAATGGACTCATGGGACCAAAGTCTCAGACACTGTAAACTGGCACAGATTCATTCTCTTAGGCAGAACTGGAGTTTAGAGCTGAGAATTTGACATAGCAGCTTTATATCAATGAATTCACTTAAAACTGCAAGAGTTTCCAAGTAAGGAGTTTTCCTGTTCACCAGCCTGATAAACAAACTTGTAAATTTAGTATCAGAGTCCTTGATACTGTATAAGTGGCTATAAATGATTCTGTAGTCAATTAACAATTCTGTTACTGATATATGAGCCAGATTGAAGCTAATTCAGCCTCCCATGTTTGGGACCTTGGTTTGTGCAGCCAATGCAGCTCTGAATTCAGGCAGCAATTTACTCTGGTTAACCCCAAAATTTATCACTAAACTTACAGACTTGACTCTGGACCATACCTGTACTTCATGAATTTATATTCCTTAATTTCTCTGGGCTTAAAGAAATATTTATTTATGCAGACCCCCCCACCATATTTATGGTTGTCCTCCAGGGAAGGTGGCAGGAAAAGCAGAGCCCTTCCTGTGAGTGGCCATGACAGCACAGATATCAGTACAGAGGCTACACGGGGGGATAAAGCCTAAACAATAAATTATTGAGCCTGAAACATAAATTATAGAGCCTAAACCATAAATTAAGTATTTTTTAGATCTGCAGGATGAGTGGATGCGGCTTTGTCCCAGTTCTGAGTAAATCTAGTGCATCTCTAGCTCCAGCTTTTCAGCCAGGTGGGTGCCAATATTCAGTTTACACAGAATATTGCTTGCTTTTCATAAATGTTTCTGACTTTCACAGACAGCTCACTAGCAAGTTTCTATCTTCCCAGCAGTAGGAATACAGAGAACAATTCGTATGAAATGAAGCAAACTCAAAACCAGTCAAATGCATTTTTCTACCTTTGTCATTTCCATGAGATGGGACCTACCTAGAGCTCTAATATCTCCAAATTTCTAGTAATAGACCCCTAATGTCAATACACAATAAAATAAGAGGAAATAACTAAGTCAAATCAATTTTTTCAATGTATTTAAAGCACAGCAGTGGTCCCTTTAGGTGAGATAAACCATTGTGTGTCTGCTGATGGCATTGGAAGCCAAGGGTTGTTACAGCAGCACAGATGAGAGGATGTGTTACCACTTAGAAACTCAACTGGATAGCGTGGAGAGCAACTCTTTTAGAACTGCTTTGTATTTCAGAGGCTCTCCTAACTTGACTTACAGAACAAGTGTTCTGTTTATTAATAATTCCCCTGATTTCCATAGAAACAACTGAAACCAATAGAAATTTCCTAAACTTTCCATTGCTCAAGTTCAAATGCATGACTGTACAACTAAAATAAATACCTAGGAATATTTGAAAAATAATATAGTTATCTCCAAAATGTGCTAATAGTCCTAAAGCAAATGGGTTTTTATTGCATTTGTTACTTGTGACCTCCTAGCTCAATAATTCAGCAGAAGGTGACTGCAACCACTTTCCATCTAATGGAAGGGGTAAATGCTGTTTGGTTTGTGGATGTTTCTGCAAATCTCAAATAATTGTCTCTCTGAAACAGAGGAAGTGATACTACACAGCCAGAGGATTGTGTAGCCACAGGAAAATAAAATTTTTGCATTGTGCAAAGCAAGGAGCCACTACCCAAAATTCACAGCTCAGTGTGGCAAAGGGCGTGGCATATTCCTCAAAAAGGAAAAACACATTACAAAGCAGTAGCTGTATTAATGTATTAAAAACGGATAATCAATATGAACTACCACTGATAATCAATAAATAATTGATTTTTCTAATGGAAACAATTCAGAGAGGCCCAAGTGCCCTAATTCCCAGCTTACTGTCACTAACAGAAATGTGGCACTCCAAGGCTGGCTCAGCACACAGGGTATTCCCTGCTCACACTTACTGCAGAGATCTACCAGTTTCCACCCCAAAATGATTGTCTAAATGAGATTCTGGCCCAGTAACTCCTCCTTCTTCCTCTGATCCACCATTGCTGCTCCCAGTTTGGCATCACAGGTTCACCCATCACAAAAACACTCCCTTTTATTTACTTATTATTTCCCTGTGTGTTGCAATTAAAAACTCCAAAGGAAGTTAGCTTATCTTTCATTACAAACACTGCTTTACCTGTGCCCAAACATTTCTGCTTCTTTAAACTCCATCAAATCATATGGCTACTTTGGGTTTCAGTCTGCCTGTGAAAGAAAAAACACACAAGAAGATTGTGGTAATGGAGACCCCAGCTGACATCTTCCTTTGTAATGTGTTTCATGTGCCCTCAGATCTCTTCATTAAATAATTCAGTGTCTGAAGAGGGGAGGACAGGACAGAGAAGAAATTGATTTTAGAATTCATCATTAAATGCCCTTGGGTTTTTTTTTCCCTTTTTTTCTCCCCTTTGTTTTTCAAATAACAGTGTGGCATTGTCTGTGGACAGAATCGAAGAGAGAACATCAGAGAAGTCACATCGATGGAGGGTTGGTGTCAATACATACATTTTAATGTTTAAAATCTCATCATATAAGGTATTTTCTGGGAACTCTTCACGGAAACTGTTTTGGTTTTTTTTTTCACTGCACAAGAATATCCCCACAATTCATGCCCACACAAAGCAGGGATTTTTCCTTAAGTGCTCTCCAAGTGCATGGGCTGGGATGGCCTTTCCATCTCCTCTGGCTGGCAGGTCAACACCCTCCCTGCAGCACCACCGGGCACTCCTGAAAGCATTTCCAGCTTTAGGAAGAAGCAGAGAGGGAACACGGGAAGTGTGACCCTGCAATTATGCTGCATTGAGCAGGATCAGTGCAGTTATTGCCTCCTGCAATCTCCCCTCTCTCGGTTCAAATGCAAAGAGCACCGATAAACATTCATGGCAACCGAGGCACAGTTAAGCCTCAACACTCATTTTTAACCTGTTTTGGTAATAAGTCCAGGGACTGCTGTTTGAAGATAATGAGACAGCTGTCAATGGCACGGATGTGTTTTAATCCCACAGAACTACAGGGAGGACAGAGGAATCTGCAGAATGTCTGAGTTAATTCTATAAAGATCCCCGTGTCCTCAGTGATGCTAAAAACCTCACATTTCTGTTGAAACTTTACTTTCCACAGACCCTAACCAGTGAGGTCATTTCTTAGAGAGCTTTTCAAGCTAAGAGGTATAGAGGAATTTAAATCCTGTCTGTGGTGCTGCACGAGAGCTCTGAGTTAGAATATTCCCTTACACGCTGTATCTGTTTTTATCCATCTGTGTCAATGACAACACACAGGGAGCCAACAACTTCAGCTATAATTGGTGAGGGTGTAGGTACAAATAAAACCCATTTTTTCTCTTTAGTATATACAACATATGGAGCAGTGCTGTGGGGTCAGGAGAATTATGTCTCAGTGTTCGTGGGCAGGTTTCTGAGAGAGGTTTTATTTTTTGGGTGTTGCAAGCTTTCAAGGAGTTATGACATTATTGTTTCTTTTCAGAATGCCTTGATTGAGGTCAAAGTTCAGGGGTTGTAGTATGTTACCCAAAGATTGCTTTGCTCCTGTTCTTTCCAAAGAATTGCATGGATCTGAGCTGAGCAGCTTAAGAGGCAGCAAGCCTTGGCTTCATTTTTGCTTGTAATAATTAGAATTGGGACTAATGAAACACAATTAAGCTGATGCAAGAGAGAGGAGACTCCAGCCCACAGATTTTTTTCCTTGTTTTTCTGCCGTGTTGTTTACAGAGTGGTTAAAAAAGAGTTACTGAAAAGATGCAAATTGTTTCAAACTGTTTTCACTGTTATGTTTTCTTTCACTTCTCTTGCTTTTCAGGCCAAAGACTTTCAGGATAATTCTGACTTCAATGCCCTTTATACTTATCATATAACTCCACAAGGGAATTATCATATTCAGGATAATTAAGCATCTTTGCTGATGGTGGGCTTTAACTATGGCAAGATTCTTACAGTACTAGTCTTATTTTCTGAACTATTTTGTCATTTGCTAATTAGAATCTGGCCTTAAGGTCTTTCAGAAACACTTTCCTGAACTCATCTTATTATCCAAAACTTTTCTCTGAGTTTTCCTAGCCATCATATAGCAGCTAATTGCTAATGTATATATTCACTTACAGCAGAACCTTTGTCCTTAGTGAGGAGCCCTTTCCTGCAGCCTTCCTTTTCTCCAATGAAAAGCTGAGAACTGTTGCCCCGAGAAGGACAGAGAATGGCTTTGTTGTCAAAGCCAGCAGTATTCTGCTGCTATTTCAGGGTGGGTAAACTTCATTCTGGGGATGCTGTATATGAATGTCTCCAAACCCCTCGATAGGAGCTGAGATCTGAAACCAAGGGTTTCACACAGCTGAGAACAGTTGTGTGCTGTGAAATACAAGATCACTCCAAGGTGGAATCATGGCTTGGAAGCCTTGGAGCAAAATTCAGGGAAATGGAGCAAGAGAAAGTGTTTAATTGTGTGAAGACTCTATTCTGTTTTACTTTACACACATGGATTTTTCCTGTAAAGCTGAAGGACTAGTTAAATATTTAAAATTAAGCACACAATTTTCTGGATTCAATCCAGACTGCTCAACAGTTTGCTGTATTATCCCTCTGGAGAGCAGTTACTTAGTCTTTTGAAAGCCAATTTGTCCAGCCTTAATGAATCATTTCTTGCCTCTGTCCTGTGTTTTATTTCACTGGTTTTTACATGCATTTTTATGAGAGGAAAGGATCATCCTGCCACCCTTCAAACACTTCTGACAACCCAAATCTTCAGCCCAGGGTAGCACTGAATCCCCATTCCTGGCAGGATGAAGATCCATAACATTACCTCGGGAGCACAGCGTGTGAAATGCAGAATCACACTGCCTTTGCCAAACTTGAGCAGAAAAGGCAAACACAGAAAATTGCAGCTCAGGAGGATGAGAAGGGAGGTGAGTCAGCCACCAGCCCAATTCTAGCATGGTTCAGTGTTTCTGTTCAGCTCTACAGAAATACAAACCACAAGAGAATATAAAGAAGAAACATCACTAACAGGCTTGTGTACTTCATAAACACACACCTAAGAGAGCTGCAGCTCTGCAAACAATCTGCCTATGACTGACAAAACATTTATTAAATCAAACAAGATGCTTTTGGCACTTCCAAAACAATTGAAATGAGAGGCAAAAGGATGACGTGAGGATCTGAGTGGAACTATGTGAAGGCAAAGGTATCAAAAATGCACAAGGCACAGGACCCTCTAAATGTTATTTGTCTCATTTCCTAGCAATTCATTTTACTTTATCACAGGCATGAAAACTGATGACAGCCCAACTCTCTTACACACTAATTATTTCTCATGATAAAATAAACATTGTCCAGTTCTCAGCTCATTTCTTACTACAGAAAAACATCCGACAGTTGCAAGAGACAACGGAGCTTTTCCAAGAGGAGAAAGAAAAGTTTAAACGAACTAAAAAAACCTTTGACAAGGCCCAAAATTGGGAATGGGGAAAATCTCGGACTGGATCAGAGCCAGAATGTGGAATGGAGAAAAACATGGATGGGATCAGACCTGGAATGAGGAATGGGAGAAAATCTGGACTGGAATCCTGCTGGAATACGGAATGGGAGAAAACCCGGACTGGATTCCTGCTGGAATACAGAACGGGAGAAAACCTGGACTGGATTCCTGCCGGAATACGGAATGGAAAACCCGGACTGGATTTCTGCTGGAATATGGAATGGGAGAAAAATCCGGACTGGTTAAGGTTCAGAATATGGAATGGGAGAAAACCTGGACTGGATTCCTGCCGGAATACGGAATGAGGAAGATCTCGATCAAGCCTCTCAAGCACCAGAGAAGCGAATAAAATGCTCAAAACGTGTCCCATGGCAGCAGCAAAGTTTCTCTCTCCCTTTCGCTGTCCCCCTGCCCTGCAGACACACCCCAGGTATCAGTGACTGCATTCCCCTCGGACTGGAGCCAGGGCAGGGCCCCCAGCAGCTGGACAGGCTCTTGTGGCAGCTTCAGGAAGAGTAGGGAGGAATCAGGATGTGAGTATGATATTTAAAGACCTAAACCAATCCCTCTATCTGATTTAACCTGTATTACCTGTATTTAAGCTGTATTACAGCTCTTTGTGTTTATTCTTCCCATTCCCCTCTCTGGTTCTTACCAGAGCACTGAAGCTGATGGGAACTCAGCTGGGTTTTGCCCATTTCAACTGGGGCAAGCTGGTAAACAAATGCTGACACAATTCTGTGTCTTTTAGATTAAAAACTGCAGCTTGGTTTTCTACAGGGTAATTCCAGCACATGGTGTGTTTTTCAGAAGAGGCATGTAAAATTTATAGGAGCAACACCCATTCTGCCAAAAAGCAGAAACCTTTTACTCGCATTAAAGCAGCAAAACAACTCCAGCAACACCATCTGAGGCAGAAGCCTCCAGCTGATCAAATCTACTGTACATGCATAATATGTATCACTGCTCCCCAGAACAACAACAATTAGCTTGTGGCTGTAAGAAAGCACAAGCTGGCAGGGCAGATTTTATCCTTTCACTCTGTCCCTGACTCGTGGTGGAAAGACAAAGCAGCTGTTGTAGGGACCATGAGGCATCTTAGTCCGTATGGAGAGTTTAGAAGAATCCAACCAAGGGGTGCAGATGGAGAGCAATGCCTTGGCCCCATTTAATAAATTTGTCTCTCTGGATTGGATAAATTTGGTTACCTGCAAGAGTTTTCACTCTGACAGTCTTTGGAATTAGCTGTGCTGGGAAAACTGCTGAAGGAAGTGTGAGGAGTGTGTCCATAGCTGAAATGGATACTGTAATACTGAATGACATTTTATATTTTTGGCACAAGAATGGCACTTAGTTATTTTAAGCTATCACATTGCACCATGCAATGGCAGAGGGAGCCAAGATGATAAAATACCAGCTACATATTTCGAAGCCTATTCTGCCCAGCTATTTTTAGGTATTCAGGTTGCTATCAGCTCTTATACCATTTCTAGGGGAAATAACATGACAGACCAACAATTCAGTGGAGGGACTTAGAGCAGCCTGTCAAGCTCAGGCTGTCAGAAAGACCCAGTTTGTTGGTATTCAAATTACTAGGCAGCTGGATGACCTGAATGTGGCTCAAAAGGAAAAAAAAAAAAAGAAATCACCTACGTGAATAACCAAAGGAAAATCATTGCAGGAGAGGTTTGGAGGAAAGTAGATACTAATGAACTTATCTTCTTCCTCTCTGCTCAGAGAAAATCAAAATAATATTCAGGATATTGAATTCCAACAAGATACCCATCTGTACAGACTTCCCTCAAATGGAAACTAAGTGGTGGAAAAGCGACTCTGGAATTCTGTTTCTGCACTTTCTAAATCAGACCATTTCATAATTGGATCTCTGATACCTGTGATCAGATATGGCACTTGCAGCAAATTCTGAAAATACACACATTTCTTAGGGAACAAGCAGAAAAACCTTGCAGGGGCTAGCAATAAAATAAAAGGAAGGAAATGGCTCTCAACCTACCTCAAAAATGGTATATATTTTAAAGTTCTGGTGATGCCTCAGCACAAGTACACATAACCTTTAATACCTACATTGTTAAGATTTGCCAGTTAAGAAAGTGCTATTATCTGTCTTTTATAGGTAGGGAACAGCACACAGAGAGCCTGACTTACTTGTTCAGTGTCATAAAGGGATCACACAGCAGAGCTGAGAATTAAACTTTGTTCTCAGAGCTCTCCAATAAATGCCGTTGTTCGTGAGTTCTTTAAATAAAAAGCATTTAACAGGAAAAAAGAGAAGGCAAGGGAAGAGGAGTTTTGTATCACTAAAGATAAAGAATTGGAAGTGTTAGGAGGAAGAAAACTCAATGCAATTTAATGTGGGAAAGTGCTATAAGGGACTTCTAACAAATAAATTAATCTGACCACTAAAACCAAACCAACAAACAAAACTAATTCTAATTAATTTTTAAATGGAAAACCACATTTTTAATGTGAAGCCGAAAATCAACGATTTTTCATTCCCAAATAATGTTGAAAATGATATGAGAATGTATCATCAGGTCTTCATAGCATTTAAAGGGGAGTTCTTTTGATTCAAACTTATTACCCATTCTACAATGTTCAAAATGACCAGAAAATCCCACCCTACTTATTCTGTTTTTATTATGTTACCAGTTTATGATTTATTTACCAGTTCTGTAATGATAACAACTCATCAGTTAGGAGGTGCTCTATGAGAATGCAAGGTTGAAGAGGGTGTTTTTCAACTTGAAATAATCAATAACTCAGTTTTGATCAATTCTAATTTCTATGCAAATCAATGTGGTAACCCTGGCCCATCTGTTAAGTGAAGCCCACACTGAATGAACTTGATCACATGAGCAGTCTAAATTAAATTCAGCCTTTTAACTCCATACTAAAGGGAGAAATTGCCTGTGATGGTCAAAAGTTGGACTCAGTGACACCAGGAGTGGGGCCCACCGACAGAATTAGGAACACTGAAATGTCAGGTGTCCCCCCAATATCCCAGGAGCAGCTAAGCAGCACAGGGGGTGATGCACTTTTGATACCTTGAGCATTTTTAAAATATATTCTCTGCAATGGGGCACTTTCCATGAGAATTCTGTTGCACTTTATGCATTTATTTATGCACACCACATATTCATGCCTGTCAGGAGATGTCTGCATGAAGATTTACTTTAGTGGACTCCAAATGATGCCTCTTTTACTGGTGTTGAAACACAAACAGCAAAGCTTCTCGTGCTTTAAAATCAACCCCATTAGCACAACCTTCTTAAGCAGCTAATTCCTGCTCTAGGATAAATTTGTAGCATGGCTACAAATGGCTTAAGGAAAAAAACATCCTATCGAAATCTGTGATCTGGCCTGTCTCCAATTTTGCCTTCCAGCAAATATTTTCTGTTTGCTCCCTCATTATTCCTCAGTGAGGTTCTCTGCTGTAGCACAGACATTCACACGGAATGGTTTATGTTCCTCGTCCTTGTGGCCCTGGAAGACTACAATTAAAATCTTTCCCCTCCCCTAAATGTTTCCATTGTTGTGTGTTCTCCAAATGAGCATTGTAAATGAACAGTGAGGAAGGGAGCACACACCAACAGAAGAGAAAAGAATACAGAAAAAGAAATCCCATGCACTTTCCTCCTTAAATCACAATAAAGATCATAAAACCTCCACAAAAACAAGGGAATAATCGTCTATAGCTTGGAGCTTACACTGACAAACTGCATGAAATCTTCCTTCTGGTGTTTCCTTCCCCTCCTTTAATTTAGTTGTAAACTAGCTTGGAATAAATTCTGGAGTCTCCAAATACGCATTGAAATGAGTGTGACACAGGGAAAAAAATCTGCTTAGAAATAATCTGTATGCATTGTTCAAAGGAGAATTTTTCCAAGTAATCCTCTGACTTCATGTCCCCGTGAGAGAGAGTCCGTTCATCATCTAAAAGACTGTAATTAATTGGGAAAAAAATAACTGAAGGTGATTACTGGGAAACACATGGGAGGTGAGATAGACTATTCAATTTATTTCCAAGAGGAGTTGTGAAAAGTATTACATTTCCTTGTCCAAATAACCTTAGTTAATATACATTGATCAGCTACTGCTTCACATATATGCTCATCTCATCAGTTTATCAGCATCTCAAGGTTTTGTGCCAATTGTTCTGACATGTTCTCAATAAATAAAATAATAGCAAAAAAGAAAAAAGAAATAAATTGGAAGATCCATCTTTCAGTGACTACTACCACCTCCGTAGATCAATACATGTCATAACATTCTTATCACTTGGAAAACAGAAATCCTTTTATGGCAATAAATCTTCAGTATTTTAGTTATTAATTTTAAAAAGTCATGACCGACCCATGAAATTTCAGACTGGCACAGGAAAAGCCCTAAAATTAGTCCAAAATAATTGTGAAAACCATGTGATCTTAAGTTAAAACTTTTACCTTCATGGGTTTCATAGCTTTGAGATTTTTGCCCAGATTTTCAATGCCTATTTGGGCAATGCCTATTTAATGGGACAGATTCTGGTTTTATCTTGTGGTGAAATTCTGTAAAATAAACAAAATAAAACTAATGAGCTCTTTTGTATTACCATCAATCAGAGTATAGTCAAATCCTGCTTTTTGGAATTGGAACATGACAACTGTCATACCAAACAATACAATACTCCAAATACAGGGAAGATTATTGCTGCTGCAAGCCACGAGCAATAGCAGGTGTTACAACACAAATTGTTGAAATTTTTATGTTTTTTTTCCCCACATTTCCACAGTAGATCACCTTTTTTTATCTAGTAGAAGTAGATGCTGTTATTGTTTTTGATGATGATGATGATGATGATTACTATGTCTATAGCTATCTATAGTTAGTGACAAGTAAAATCCAGGTCATCTTGGCTTTTAACATTGTAGCCTACTCAGTGTTTTTGCAGTGATAAATTAAACATTTTTCCTTTAAAGATAAATTTAACTGTTGGACTTGATGTTCTTCAAGTTCTTTTCCAACCTAAAAAATTCTATGATTCTATGACTCTATAGATTAACTGATTTCCCTGCTTAGAGTAAACATTGATAGCAACTGTCTGGTTGTGCTAAATCATGATTCAGGGATTTCTGTCATTATTTGCCAATTCACACAGAATATCAACCAGGCTTTAAAAGTTACATATGTGCAATTCACTTTGAGCCTAGGAGCTGCTGCTTTGACTGGGAAGGCTGGAAGAAAGCTTGGATATAAAAATTATATATAGATTGTGTATGTTCATGAAAAAAAGATGGCATCAAATACAGTCAACTTCTCTCTCACCCTAGGCTGGGAATTTATAAAGGGCATATTTCAGGGAGAGGCTGGGGCTGTATTTTATATCTGGCTGCACCACCACAGCAGCAATACTAATCTTTGGCACAGGGGAAAGCTGTCATGTCAGACAAACTCCAGCTGTCCACTCTGCCTGTCACTTCCTTCAGCTCCAAGCCTGCAGCAGGGGATGGAGGGGTCTGCAGGGGTCTGTGAGCAGCAGGACCCCAGGGACAGGGCCAGGAGAGCAGCTGCTGAGCAGGGGGAGGGCAGGGAGAAAGGGACACAAGCACATTAGAAGTGAGAAAAGCGTTAAGAGAGGGTAGGATGGGCAGAAAATAAAAGCCTGGACAGGGAGTGGAAAGAGAACAAGATGATAAAGAGAAAAGCCACTGGATGTCCCTTAGGGATATTTGCTTTTTGGCAAGCAGAGGAAGGTGATGCACATTTATTTTGGGAAGTTCTCAGTGTGCAGGTGCTTTAAGGTAAAGCTGGATGGCCTTGGCTGGCTGCCATGTCACTGGAATGATTCCTGCCCCAGAGCAATGACATCAGGACATGCATGATGGGCTCCTCCTGATCTCATCGTCTGGGGCTTCCAGCCATGTGGCTCTCAGGAAGTGCAAAGCTAAAATTTGTGGAAGGCAGTTCAGAGAGAACAGCAGAGACATTTGCCTCTTGAATGTGAGACATCCTCTAAGCACCCACACCTCAAGGTGAACAAAATCTTAAAATCCAACACATAGGTGTTCTGGGTTCATCAACGTACAGAGTAACACTCACAGGAATTTCAGGTTCAGGTTCACTCCAAGTCTATGAAAAATCTGATTTGGGGATGTTTCTCCAGTTGGCTGATGCTGCCATGGAGTGCAGACAGAGAGAGAAGCCAGGAGCACTCTGTGATAGCACTGCCATGACAAGTGACAGAGGCCAGGCAATATCCCCTGCCAGCCTGTGGGGAATGAACTGCAGCATTTTTATATTCTATAGATGAGTTTTTGTGGTTGAGAAAGCTAGGAGAGATTTTTGAGATGGGTGCTACACTTCATTATAGGGGTAAGCATCAGATCCCCCTCAAAGACATTACTTCTTTATTTAGAAGTCTTTAGAAAATATATGTTCATTCATTATTGTGTCTAAAATACTTCTGAAAAGTGTTTTCCCTGTGTTTCCATAGAGGTGGATGTAGCATCCATCCACAATTGAGAGCATCTTCATCCAAAGATAATGGAACAAGGAGCCCAAAGGCTGTTATTCCCCTGCACTTCTTATCAGTGGTCCTGCAGCTGGTCTTAGGGGGAAAAAAAAAAGGAATAAAAAATTTACTTCACTCTGAGAATTAAAAACTGAACATTCTTTGCAGCTTTATACTTAGTCTAGTACTTTCTATTTCTCTTAGTTTGATAAAACTTTGGTCTATAATTAAGCGCCCCACAGCGTCACCCCAGTTTTCAGAGGTCTGGAATATATTGTCATATGTCTTTTTGGGAAATTTTAAATTGCTTTCCAGTCTTTTGTCAGAAGTTGTATGTACTATACAGCTGAAAAGAGTTTCTTTTCAGTATAAAAAAAATAGTTTCTTAGAAAATAATAGTATCTATAAAGCCATTTAATTTTCTTTCAAGAAGGGTCCTCCCCTTCAGTTTAGCTTTTGTTTGGCTTCTTTTAAGATTTGCAGATTTGCAGACGTACAGTTTTGAAAGGCTGGTTCATTACTTTTTTTCCTCTCAATCATTTCATCAACTGATCATACAATGATATATGACGAAACTCAGATTCCAAGGAAATAATGAAAACAACCTCCAAAAAATATGAAACTGATAATCAAGAACCAAATAAATCTTAAACCTACTTTTAAGCTCCAAAGAAAGCGGACTGTTGTGCTTTTATATTTCTGTATTTCTGTTCTCTTTGCCAAAAGACAGAGATTAATCTGAAAGGAGGAAATGACCAACCCAGGGGCTGTTCCAGGGTGTGACACAAAAGGCTCAATGAGAGTGGAAAATGAGAAAAATACAGTGCAGAGCTGCACCTGCCTCATTCAGAATGGCCAATGCACACTGCAGCAATGTGTTACAATCACAGATTGTTGCTAAAACAATGACAAAAAACTCTCTCAACGTTCTCATCATTCCTCTAAGAATTTGTGTCCACTGTTAATTTTCAGTACTTCCACTGAATGTCATACTAACTGAATCCTTTCAGTGATATTTTAATTAAAATATCAGGATCACATACAGAATATTTTAGCTAATTTAAGACATGTTCACTGTGCTCTGATTGAATTTCATTAAAACTCACTGTAGGTGTATTAAAATTTTGCAATTTTATTTTTGTCTACTTTTTTTCCTGTGAGTGATGTTTCAAGGGCATATTAGATACATACCAAATCAAGAAAGAGTATTCAGCAAAACAAATCTTTTCCAGTGCTGAGCAATTAAAGCTCTGCAGGCTTCCATGGCTCTGTACAGAGCTTAATCCTCACTAAAATTTAAAAGTAATGAGAAAAAAAAAATCTGTTCACCACCATTACAGAAAGTCTTCATTAGCTTTGTATTCTTGACTCTATTGCCAAAAAGTCATTAGGAATCTCCATATGCAATGGGGAAGGAAGGTTCTGTGGTCTGTGTGGTTACATAATCACAAACATTTGGCTTAAATTTTCCTCTCTATTTTAACTCCTGATTGTCAAAATAAGGAAGGCAACACCTAGATCCTGGAATTACAGAATGCCAAAAGGTCTGCAAGCACTTGAGAAGAAAATAGAACCACCACCATGGCTTTAATATATTTATAGTACACCTAAAATTAGCTACATATTTACTAAAAAGAGTGTGCACCTCAAGGAACTGAGCTCGAATCTGAAAATAAAGAAATTCTGAAGAATACAAAGAGTTAATCATTATCCTGGGAAACTCTGTGTGGTGAGGGGACTGCATTTATTATGAAGCATCTTTTATGTCTTGTGGTAGATTTTTCCAGCTTTAGTGTTGGCAATTCCAAGAAATGAAACCATAGGCTGAGCAAAGGTGATTGGATAAAGTTAATATAGTATAGTGTGTTGCAATATATGAAAACCCCCACAAATTTTCTTCCACGGTTTTTCATTTCTCCAAGTCTAAATTAAACTTCCAGCATCATATGCTGCATAGAGCCTGGAGCTGCCACTAATATATCTGTTTCCACATGAAGAAGCAATTTTTTCTCTAGAAAAGATTATGAAGCCAACAGAAGGAGAGTGGGGATGAATTTGGTAAAGTTGCCCAAAGTGGAACTCAGCCCTTTTTGCACAACATATCCTGCTTTGCATTCTTGTGTCATATAAAATGTTGATAATCTACATAAGCTGACAAAAATATACAACAAAAGGGAAAAAAAAAAAAGCCTTGTTTCTCACACATACAGGAGGTCTTAGCAAACCCCAAATCAAGTGATGTACAAAATTTAATACAAATCTGCCCTTGGGGGCTTTGTCACTTGCTGTTGTTTCCACCCGTTCCATGAGCACTCACAAACAAGTGGCAGTGGAAATAACCAACCCTAAATTTGTGCAAATCACTGAAATTTCAGTGGTGAACGCTGGCAGTGGAAAAGGCTGGGTAAACAAAATGTTAAAAAATGTTTTTCTTTAAAACAGAGATGGAGAGAGAGTGCCCAGACAATAAAGGGACCATGGATTAGTCACACGCTTTGTTCATGCAATGCCTCTGCTCAGTTAAACTTGCCCTTCCTGACCTGCCTTCAAGATGTGTTATCATATTTTCTCTGGGTATTATTTTGGAAAAAAAACCAAAACAAGACAAGCAATTCTTTTTTATTGATTTCTTCTTCCAGATTTCTTGATGCAGAAATATATTTTATGATCAAACTTCAGCATTTATTTTTATGATAGTAAACAACACACAGAGCATTTTTTGCTATTTTTTTAAGGAAGAATTGTGCATATGTGGTGAAGGAGGTAGAAGAAATGGGTAGTTTCAAATCATTCAAAGTTCAATTCTCTATGAATTTCCTGTTCAGTTCCTTCAACCTACTTAACAATAACCACCACTAGAGCTTAAGAGTCTAGTATTGCCCAGAAGGTGAAGAAAAGTGGAAATCAACTTCTTCAAAACTTTCCTTCCTAATTGCCAATTAAATATTAATTAAGTCTTACTTAATACATAGATCTGCAATGCAGCTGAGTGCCACCAGAGCATGAGTCACAGCTCTCTGGTGACTGGCTAATGAAGTCACCACTATGTCAGCCTGCACACACAGGCATGCAAAAGTTTTCATCTACTGAAATTAATTCTTAGTGTAGTTTTAACATCCTGAAAAATTGCAAATAACCTTCCCATCCTGCCCTTCAGGATGTCTGCAGACATCCCTGTGTCTCTAATGCTGAACAAGGGCTGTGTCTCTGTGTCTCTGCAGGTCGTGTGGCTTCTCATCCTTGGAAGAAAAGCAAATCCCCAAAAATGTGCAGCAGGTACATACACTGTCACCTTGAACTGGAGACAGGTTTGATGGCTCCCAGAAAATATTCAAGAGATTTATTTAAAGAAACAGAAATCTGCTCTTCCTTTAGCTACTGATCATATGGACTATAAAGGAGTCAAAATCAGTTAATATCCACCAGACATGTTTATAAAATAAAGCTAAAAGAGAGGGGTTATATGGAAAACCCATCTTTTATTTAGTCAGGGAATAGGCAAGGATGGAAGAAAGGATCATATGCAGCACCTGACTGCTACAGAATGTGGAATCACAGCCCTCATCTATAATTTACAAGTTTCTGCAACAGTTCATATACAGCTACTTCACATAGTTTTCACTCCAGCAGCCAGAGTAACGCTGACAGAAGGTTTTCTGTCCTTCACAAAGTGATGATGGTCATTAGCCATTTTTCTGGAAATTCTTAAGAGAAATAAAAAGATAGAGAAATATGCAACCTTACAGATTTCTGTGAGCAGGGCTGACTGACAGAAATGACTTCGAGACCACTGAATTATTGCAAAGTTGTATGTGGGGAGTGGAGGGAAAGCAAAGAACCCGTTCTGATTGAAAAAGAGAGAAATTACAAAGCAAGATACAAGCCCAAATATTTTTCTATGCACAAACCCAACACAAATGTATCAAATCATTTCGTCTAAGATTATTTGCTTTTTAAAGAAAATTCTGCAGGTAAATTTAGGGGAAAGGTGAATTAAATAACTTTATTCAAATGGTGGCTTCTTCACTTGACAGCAATTGTTAAGAGTGAGGAACCAGCAGACCCCACCCTGCTCAGTCAGCCAGGGCTGGCTGCACACCTTGTCTTTTGGATCACAACAAACATTGAGGAGCGTGTTGAATGCCTTTCCTCAGAAATGGAAAAACATAGATTTTCTCTAACAAATGTCTTGGGGAAAGAAGCTTCATGTTGTCAAATACTGAGTAACTTAATCGATATGCAGCACCAATGAAAGCTGAAGCACTCTAAAACACCATTACCTCAGCAGGTATGAAAAGCAAGAGTTCAGCCTTACAGGTTTTTCAGGGGGGAAATGCAGCAGGTTTAATTTTTCTTTTCATGAAAAGGACTGTCACAATAATAACTGGCCTCAGCAGAAGCTCTTATGTGCATAACAGAGAAAATCGTGAAGAATACATATTTAAATATCTAAAATCTGTCTGGGAAAGTACTCCCTTTCCTAGCTCACAGAAGAAAATACATCTCAACATTTCCAAATTGTAAATATACTACAAATATGGAGAAAAATATATTATTTGCTTATGGTACTTTTCTAACTTGAGATTTGCACTTAATGTCACTTAAGCAATGCAGAGGGAAGTGGAGATGTCAGTTTTCATGGTTTTCTGGTTTTAAATACACATGGAATAACACAAACATGTTTTCTCCAGTTTCTCCACCACAAATGCAGCATACTCCCATGTCTTAGACCAAGCCCCAAGTATATCCATGACAGGAACTTTGTTGAATCTTCTGTTTAGTTCTGCTTTTAGAATGTTTTTATTTTGAAAAAAATAAATATATATATATGTGTGTGCATACACACACAGACTTTCTAGATCAAGGATGTTTTTCTCAGTAAATGAGCTCTTGCCAAGAAGCAGCAATCAAGCAATCAAGTAAAGAGTAAGACAAAATCTTTGCCTACTGCCAAAATTCTCAGCTTCAGGACACACAAAGTACATAAGGGAGGTGCAGAGAAGGCTGAGATCATTTACATCTTCCCAGTTACCAGAGAAATAAATTCACTGCAGCACTGGAACTCTAATGAAGAGCCATATCCAATTGTCACGAGATTTCCAATAAAATTCAGAGTCCACCACAATCTTTCCTTGGCAGGACTGAGCTCTGCTATTCCAGTGGTGCATTTGCAGGTTATTGTGCAAGCATCTCTCCTGCCCTGGCACAGCCCTGGATCCTCCTATTAAATGGCATCACAGCTTGGCTTTGGTTTGGATTTTGGGGCTTGTCTCAGATTCTGCATGGGAAGAAGGCTCTGCTTTGCTTCCTGCTAATGCACAGGGTCAGGCACTGGCCAGACTTTGGACCAGGGCTCAGGGCTCAGAGCAGCACACAGCAGGTCATGGAGCTTTTCCTGTAGGACTCTGCCTTTAGACAGAATTAACAAAATCCTGGAGAACCAGAAAAACATTCAAGAGCAGCAGTGCCTCCAGAGAGAAGAGGAAGGGACAGGGATGTCTCTGAGCTGCTCCCCAAATCTCTGCCCCTGCAGCACCTCTGCAGCCATGGGCAGACCCAAATCAACAACTCCAGCACCTCTCTAAGCCAGCATTCCCATCCTGCACAGATACAAAACACAGAGAAAACGTGGCATGGAGCATGGGGCACAGCTGGAGGCTGCTCAGGTGCCATCCAGCCCCTGAGAATCTCTGCCTGCTGCAGCCAGGGACTCACAGCCCTTTGCCAGCTGCTGCATGTGGGGGATTTTCCAAACCAACTGCAAGTTGGCCCCGAGGCCACTGGACCTGCCCTCCAAACAAATCATTTTTCTGGTGAAAATTAAGATCCAAATCGCTGGAGACTGCCAAATGGAAGGAACAGGTCCCCACACATCATTTTTCAAAGGTAGAAAACAAGCCAAATGCAAACTGAGGTTAATGCAATATATACAAGAAGGAGAAATAAGATTAAATGTGATGTATGTGCCAAGAGGCCTTCTGCAGGCAAGGGAAAAAAGAGAATAAGGTTAACATCTTTGATTTTTCTCCTCCCCATCCCCGAGAGCTGAGAGAAGTCTTCATAGCAGCAAGGTCAATTCTAATCTTATTTCCTTATTCCTCACAGCTTTTTCATTCCCTTCATTCTTTAAACTTCGCAGCAAAAATATATTTTTCCAGAAATTTCAATCCAGGATCAGTCAGATATCATAGCAGATAATTTTAAATAATTAACAAGCCTGAGATGTACAAGGAAACCTCTTTAAACAATAGCCACCTGCAACAAATATTCAAAGAAAATGCACCCTTTTCTTCTTCTGAATGATTGCTGCCTCTCTTGTAAACATTAACATTTTGCAGACACACAAAAAAATGATGCAATTAGCAAGAAGTTTCTCTATTTCTGTTCTCATTATTGCTGATTACCAAAAATTATCAGGCAAATAATGGCTGCTTTCTCTTCTTATGATCAATTTGTTCACCCTCCATCTGATTTCTCTGGCAATGAACTCAAATGTAGCCTCTTATGTCTGTGGCACTTTGTAAGAGGGAGAAAATGAGGGGAGGGAGGGTGAGAAAAATTAAACAGCAATTATGTGTAAAGTGTCAGAAAGTATTTGTTATCTCTGCCAACTCAGAATATTACTTCAAACTCTGCAATTTTTTAAAACATTTTTGTTAAAATCGTAGGTCCTAGAATCATCTGATTAATCCAGACTTCATTTATTAATGATAACAATAAATAAAGCCAACTTCTCACATAGTAAAAAATTGAAAGCTTGTTCTCAGTATAATATTGAAATTACCAAAATGCTGAAAATCTCCAAATAAAGTCATCCCCCCCCAAAATTTTTAAAAGGGAGACCTCAAATCTCATCATTTCAAAGGCATCATAAATTTGGGGTGATAACATTCATTTTTTAATAGTAGGGCAAGACTGTTAGCATGGCAGCTGGCAAGAGATGGGGATTGCTTCCACTTGAACACCAAAGCACAGCCAAGTTTTCAGCAGTTGCAGAAAAAGCTATCTGGGAACAGTGTTGAAAAAAAAAAAACAACCAAAAACCCTACAAAACCACCCAAAAACCTGTGCTGAGTTCTACATTGCCAGAGTTATTGCTATTACCATCCAACTCCCCACTTCAAATCTATTTGGCACAAACCCTTGCAAGCTGCAGTCAATCTTTGCACTGTTGCACAGACACCCCAGTATTTTTCAGCAGGGGTAGGAAAGATTTCTCTTGCTTGGAGCATTTAATGCCCTGAAGTTAGGATAGAGCTGAGCAGGCTGATGCTCTGCCTGGGAGGACACCCCCAGCCCCCTCCAGGGAGCTCTTCCCTGAAGGCACAACTGCACTTCCCATACTTGAGACCAGGCAAAATGATTTCCTTTTCAAAATGGTGAAAAAAAAAAAAATAAAATACTATTCTCAGCCTGAGACTTTGCATTTTAAGCTTTAGCCTGGAGCAAATTATTAAGGCAGAATTACTGTCTAAATCCCTGGAAATAGGGGTTTATAGTGAAAATACTGACAGATCCATAACTATAGCCATGCAAATACAGCAGATAAAAATATGTATAAATGATAATGTAATTTAATGGCTTAAAGAACTTTTACTGGGGAGGAGGGGAATGTCTGCTTTATTTTGCCAGTGTAAAACGTCAGAGCAGAATCCAGGGATGTAGCAGAGTCATACTCTATGCTTCTTGGAGATGATTTGACAAGAACAATTTCAGTGTTCTATTTAACGCACTTATGACAAATTTAAGTGATGAATTGATGCCTGAGAGACAGTGTGGCTGGAATTAGGAGAACAAATTTTCTTGTTATGGGAGCAGCTACAGGCCAGCTCAGTGCTGAAAGGCATACTGAAAGTTAGGTAAAGGAAATGTGAAAAGAGTATTCTGTCAGTGGAAGTGAAAGTGGAAAGCTATATATTTATTAAACCATAATGTCACCAGGTTAGACTTTGAAGTACCTGAGAGGCACTGACTCCTCAAAGTCTGTGGATACAAGAACAGGATCAAAGTCTTTTTGGAAAAGTCGGTTTGCTAAGAAAAGCAAACATTACTGTACAACTCCAGGTGTCACTTCTAGTCAAATATCATATTATTTCATTGATCTCCTCTAATATGGAGTAAAATTGAGCAAACTGCTCTATAAAAATGAACCCTGATTTAATAATAGTGGAATGAAGCCTGGCATCATTCTAGAGGTCTCATTTTTGTATCATTTTCCATGCTCAGTAAATAGTTACAGCCACTCTGAAATCTGCAGTTACTGGAGTTCTAATTTCACCAATGTCCCAGACACAGCAGTTGAGGGGGAGAAATACACCCATAAAGAATATTGAACTGGATATGTTTGAAGCATAAAGGCAGAAAAGCAGGGGTTGTAAAGTGCTGCCTGATCTACATCCCCAAAACTGTCACATTTGCAGGTTTTTGGAATGAAAGGTTGGCACCTGGGGAAGGAACAGATCAGGAGACCTGGACCCAGTTATTAAATCTCTCCCTTTGTGGCCTTAGCAGCTAAATACTTTACAATTTATTTTTTTGTCCATCTGTAGAAGAGAAACTATCCTTCCTTTCCAGAGTTTGGAGAAATATGGAAATGCATGTGCAAGAGACCTTCCAGTGTGCACAGGTGTCCCTAAGGTGAGGATCTGCAGGCATGGAGAGGTTAAAGGCTGTTGGCATCCTTAAAAACTGCTTGTGTAACATAGGGAGGGGAGCTCAAGGTGAACACAGCACACCCTGCTGCTCCTGCTCCTTCTCCTAAGGTTTAGGTATTAGTGATGGGAGGAGAGAGGATGAAACACTGCATATGTTTGCAAATATTGCAGATGCAGATGATGCACATGCTGTCTTACATTTTCTGTATTTAAAGTTCATTGCAGATGGAGAGTTATGTCAGATATAAGGATTTATTAAATGCAATATGAGGAGTAGCCTCTCTTAATTCAGAAGAGAAGTAAACACTCAGCATTTCAGATATCATGTTCATTAAATCCTGTTGTGGAGTCCATGGAGTCACCTGTATGTGCTTGTGGACTTCAGAAATCTTCAAAACCAGACCTGGGCTTAAATTATTCTTGATTTCTGCCCACCCCCATCCCTCTCCCTCCTACTGGCTCTTCCCACTAACATTTATCTTCACCCACTGACATAATAGTCAATATTTATACTGTTTGGAAAGAAAAGAAAACATGTCTAGCAACTTAAAAGTCAAACCAGGAATTCTCCCAAATAATAGAAGTACTTATGGACCTGAAATCAATAATTAAAGCAAGAAAAATCTACCATTACTATTTTATGTAATTTCAATATTACTCTACTTTATCAAAAGCCACACACTAAGTGATCAAATTAATCTGAGGCATTTAGAGCAGGGACCATGTGGCAGCTTACAAAGCATTGGTTGTTCACAATAATTTGGACATGGCAAGTAGCCAAAGGACTGCTCACAAACATATGGTTATTTATTTCCACTAAACAGCCACTAATAGAGCCTGTTTGCTACATTACTTGATAAATATAACAAGCTTCAAAACCAAAAAGGACCACAAGTGCACAAAGCAATTAATGAAAACAGCCCAAAACATCATGTAGAACCACCAGCATCCTGAATCCCAGTGTGATTTGCTAAATTCTTTTCCACTATCACTCAACAGATCCCTAAAGACTGGCTCAAACTTAATGTACTGTAGCATGTTTGACTCCCTTTTTTAATCACATCTGAAATGGCACCTTCTGGAGTGACACATCAGCTGAAAGAGTTTAACTGTTGCTCTGAAAACAGCATTGATCCATGTTTTGCTTTCAAGGCTCTGAGAGGTGTCTGTCTGTGTAGAGAAAAGGTGAGGGAGTGAAGTCCATGTAAGTGGTGACAACAATGGGGAAAATTTCTTTTGATAAGAAAGAAATTCACCTTAAAGTGTATTTCATCATTTCAACTCTTCCCATGAATTTAGATTCTTTGCTCCTTGCCAAGTGCCACAAACCAAATCCTTAGTTGCCCATGGAATGTTTGAAGCCAAACAAAATACTCAATTTTGAATGAAAATTATACCAGCAGAAAATATTAAACAGAAATCTCTGTGTGGGTCTTCCTCATTATCCAGATCACACAGCCTCTGTTTACAGCTCCCAGAGCAATCCAGCACCTGCTGCTTCCCAGAGCCAGCCAGGGCTTTGAGGTGGCTCCTCAGAGACCTTTTCCTTGTCATCAGCAAGGCAAAGCTTTTTGGTTTTGGGATGCAAACTGGGCTGATTACACTTCTGTAACAGAAAACTAGAAAGTAAAGCAGAAGAGATATAAAAAAGGTGACAAGCAGCAATTTCCCTCCTGGCTGTGCTCTCATGGGGAATTTCTCACTTCCAGACCTGGTGCTTTGTCCCTGGTGTTGGATCTCAGGAATCTGGAGTTTTTGAGCTTTCTGTGCTTCTTGGCACAGGCACCCTAGAAAACACTGCTCTGGAGCTGAAACCTTGGAGAAGATTTGTAAATATAAAAAATAAATTAGAAATCACAGATGTGTAGTGGGTTAGATGTGTGTGTTTTCACTGGGTGATGGGTTTTAAATTTGAGGGTTTTACAGTATAGTTAGGGGACAAGATGGAGAATTTTGGGTGGTGTCTTTTCTTCTTGTTCATCTTCTTTTCTTCCTTCTTCACGGAACTCAGGCAGTGACCTTTGGTTGGTCAGTCAATGTCAGTCTAAGGGTCATGGGACTCTATTATTGGGCCAAAAGTATAAATAATATAGGTGTTAAACTTTTTTTGGTCTGTTTAGCTTCAAAAGGCCTTGAAACAGGCTCAGCTTAGAGCCATTTTTCCTACTTCTAGCAAGCAGCTAGAGGTATTGTTGTACTTCCTGTAAATTTTGATAAGATATAATAAACATCCAAATCCAAACACGAGAAACTGTCACGATCACCTTTCCAATAATCCTGGCTCTGAACAGAAACAGAGGAGACTGATGACAAACCACTAATGAGTGGTGCAAAATCCTGGCACACTCTTACACCTGGAATCTCTGGGACTCTTCTCCTCCCATCCCATGAACGCTGCTGCTGTGACTCCCCTTCCCTTCCTCCACCTCCCATCATCTCCAATCCCAGATTATCTGCTGCTTCCCAAATGCCCTACCTGTTCCAGGCACAGCTTTCCCAAAGGAGGGTCACACACGTGCTGAGGGCAAACAGAACTGGTGCTTTTTGCCCCCTAGCCCAAAAATTTTGAAGGCAAAACCCCAGAAATTCAACACATTTTATGGCACAGTTTTCCTAGGAGAGCAACGAAAGATGGGAGGGCAGGAGCCCACCCCTCTGCTGGGAAGATTCTGCACCACCAGAGCAAGCTGTCATTTTTTTAAACATACAAATCTTCGGTGAGAGGAGCAGTTGTTGAATTGTGGTCTTAAATCAGAGTGATTCCCTCTGCTGGGATCTCACTGGGGATCATCAATAGCTCATCTGAGAGCGCTGCTGCACAAATCATCCTCATCCCAGGATCTGCTGTATGCTAATGAGGAACTCTGACTCCTCGGCTCAGTTAGGCAAGATTAAGTGACAGGATTTACAGTCAGAAAATGCAGCCAGAGGGTTCAGATTCTGAGGCTGCTGGAAGGATGCACCAGCCACAGACTAATGTTTGAATTTGGCACTCAGGGAGGAAAAATGTTCAAGGATAAACACAGGGAATAGGTTACAGAATATTTTTTCTGTATCTAGAATAACGACATGACCTACAATATCAGAGCCATTTACTTCTTCAGTCTCTTACAATATACTAATAGCTGCTAAAAAATAATGGCCAAATACTTTCTAATAGAAACAGATATTTTTCTGCTGGGAAACTAAAAAATAAACGATGGTAAAATGGTGAGCAAGATATTCTTTTACCTTCTTTTAATGGAAAATAACTGAATGTAATTTAAATAGAATTTTATGCAGAATCCTGTTCTTGACTGAATGTATAGAAACAGTTTTCTCATAAACGGATCTATTTCCGGGTTTAAGCTCCAGCAGAATTTTTACTGGAAAAGAGAACTGACAGAACCTTATCCATGGTAGCAGAAATAATACTGTTAATTATACCAGAGAATAAGCTGTCATTTCAGAATTTGCATATACAGAAGGCTCATTAATAGTGATTTCTAACTTTCTTTACCAGCATTCTCTTAACAAGTGTCGTATCTTTTGGAAATGAGGAAACAAAGGCAAAAGCAAGGGGACACAGGATGTCACATTTCCAGCCCTGAGCAAGGAACAAGACAACCTTGGCAGCAGTAGATAAATCTTCAGGCTCCCACACTGGGGGATGTTATCCCCCAGCTGTGGAAATAAATGGGCAACATCTGTGAGGACTGGACAGTGGACATGTGCCAAACCTTCACAAAAGCATGAGACATCCTGGAGAGGGAGAAGAAGGAAAAAAAAGATAAATTTGGGATGCCAAAATGCCAATAATGTTTGTAAACTATTGCCAGTGTAGCAGACAGCAGGACTGCAGAGAGAATTCAAGGCACAGCCAGAACAGTTAGTGACCTTCCTAAATTATTCATAAGGTGTCATTTGTTTGCAGCCTGAACACTTACTTGAAACTCACCATCAGGATTTGAATCCTGCTTCTGGTTTTGGACAAACAAAAACGATTTTTCCATGACCCATTGAGCCTACTTTGAATCTTGCTATGGAACTTGCCTAATTAACCCATTGGGTATTTTCCTGCACTCTCTTTAAACCACTATTGACGTTTGTTTTAGTGCATCCACACATGGGACCACCAATCAGACTCTTCTTCACTTGTAGAGCATGCCAGGCTTAAGCTCCAGTGGGAAAAAAACAAGTAATTCTCATTTCAGCAAAGCATTTTTAATTCTTGGAAAGGATGTACCTCAAGCTGACCTCTGAAAATCCCAACAATTCAATGTATTATGTCAAAGCAATAGAAAAGGAGACGGTAAAGATCAAAAGAAATCAGGACATGCAAAATGAAAGATGTTGTGACCAGAGTTAAACAGCTTTGGGTGCAAAGATCTGTACACTGAATTTGAAAAGCAAGGGCATGTCCTTAGCATGGCTCCTTTTCTAAGACTCTGGCATCAAACCCAGCATGGAAGCACCACTATGGGGAATTTTCTGTGCTTATGTTCCTCCTTCCTTGAGTTCAGCAGGTTTTTGGTTACCTCCACAGCCGTGGGAGGTGCTGGGTGGTGGGAACAGGCTCAGGGTCGTGGAGCTCAGAAGCCAACCTGTGCTGCTGCTGACTGCCCAGCCTCTCTCCAAGAGCCCCCAGGCGCCAGGACCTTCCTGGAAACAGCCCAGCACTGACAGATCATTCCACAACAGCACCCCTGAGGCTGATCAGGACCCTCAATTATCCAATTTCTTCAGAAGGCCAGGTGATTTCTCTGTGTCCAAAGCAATGTGACCCAGCAGAGTTGCTGGGGCAGTGCTGAGTTACAGCTGGCTGTTTTCCACTGTCACCCAAGGCTGTTTTCCTTAAAATCCTGAAGCTCTTTCATGCAAAACTGCTGAAGACAAAGAGACTTTGTTAAGGAAGCCTCAGTTGCTGATTCTGGTGACAAACTGCCCCAAATCTGAGGTGCTCTGTTTCCAGTAGGATGGCACACAGGTACCACAATGCCTCCCTCTCCTTGGCAAGGATGGGCTCCAACAGTGTCCCCACAATAAAGTGTCCCCTCAATAAAGTGTCCCCACAATAAAGTGTCCCCACAATAAAATGTCCCCAAAGCTTCAGCTAGTCAAAAATAATGGATCTCCTTTCTCACCACCCTGTGGTTGGACTTCCTTTCGATTCAGTATTACTGGAATATGTGACTGGAAAATACTGCAAATAACTTAAAGACTTTTTCTCCCCTCTGAGATTTGTCAATTTATACCTTTTTTCACTAATTATCAACTATTAGCATGTTCATAACTGTTTACTGAGGTACACATCTGACTTTCAAAGCCTAAATGCTGCATCAAACCCAGACAGCATTTTATCACACATCACATTATAAGACAATTTGTTACTATTTCATTCTTTTATTCTAACTCCAAAATTCAATCTAAGGTTTCTTTGCCTTAAAAGGCACGATTAGTTTAAATTTCTGGAAGTGGGCTTTTTTCCATTATTCATATTTAAATTAAGTTCCCTTGAGATGGAAGAAAAGCAAGGAATTTTTATCAAGAGACTAATAATATAACCAGTGAAAAATCTGAGCATTTTTATATTGAATTTATAAATCATGCTAGGAGTAACCAAACTGTTTAAATAATACATAGAGTTTAACTATAACATACTTATTGGCATAAGTAATTTTAGTGCTTTTTAATGTAAGAAATCACTCAGAAAATATTCTCAGTTAATCATTAGCATACTCAAGCCTAGAGAGAGGTATATATATTGTTCCCTTTGTAATTTGGCAGGAATGACTGAGTCATAAAACCTCACACTGGGTGCCACTCGATTTAAAATTTCCTGAAGATGTTTGGGTACCCTGACAAAGTATCAATTTATCTCTGTGCTGTAAGCCACAATCTGGAGATGGAACAGCTTGTAATTAAACTCAGGAGCAGGGATTAATTAAAATATACATGTCTGAGAGTGCATAGATGTGTGTTTGTGTTTATTATAGAAACAAAAAAAGTATCCTCCAGCCCAGATATGTGTGATATGAGCCTCTTCTTCCATCAGTGTTTGTTATTGTCCTTATCACAGAAAGAGAACACAAAAGCGGTGACTACACAAAATTACTGGGGTTTGACTTTGGGGGGTGTGGCTGTGCTGTGGCTGAGTCAGGCAGTGCTGCTGGACACATTTCACGTTTTATTGTGCAGGTGATGGCTCATCCTGAGCACTGAGCCACCCTTTGTCCACCCCTCCCCTTGCCAGGTCCCCAGCAATCAGCAGCCCTGTGACACCAGAGGGGCTGGAGTGTCCCCTGTCCCCCCCTGCCAAGGAGCCACCCAAGGGTCACACAGGCTCTGGGTAGCAGAGATGTCCTGAACAATTGGGTGGAATCCACTCAGAGCATTCCGTGTGAGGGAAGAGCAGAGCTCAGAGAGTTCAGCCCAGACACACTCCACTGCCAGCCTCGCTTACGTGCGATGACATTTTAATTACAACGGGTCAAAGCTGAGAAATTTGTGTCAAGCCCCAGATCTGAACTTGCCCAGATTACTACAGTAGTAAAAACTTGAATTTTATGATGTTTTCCTGTCCCATCTTTCATTTTTATATTGGAAATACTTATCTATTAGTATTACCATCAATATTCACCCAACTTCAAGGCATTTCCCTTACAATTTCTATTCTTCTTGCTCTTTCAGTGACAAATTCCCATTTAACTGACGCAGTTATTGTACTAGAAAAGCATAGATCTTTGAGAAAATGACCTTTTAGGAGTTGGTTTTTTGTTGGGTTTTTTTTTGCTTTTGTAACGTTGCTACTTTGTTGAGCACTAAGTCATTTACCAACAGCATTATAAGACACAAGAAATAACTCAAACCCCCCTGGATATATTGGAAACCTCAGGTTTATCAGGACCGAGGTGCCAGGTTCATGTGCAAGTTTGCAGCAGGGCAAATACCTTAATTCATCACAGTGTGTAGTTTTTATGCTGCTGTATAAAATTAATTGGCTTACTCTGTTAGGGATATTTTATGATGAGGTCCTGTAATTAAGAGATTTGAGATGAAATAAAGGGTAGGAAAAAGCTGAGAACTGCCCGCTAGCTTCAGTTTATTTTTTATGACCAAACTACTTAGATTATCAATTAGCTTGAAAAGTCTATTTCTTTTTCAGATGTTTAAATATTAAAAAGGGCAGAGTCCATGAAAAAAAAATAGATTAAGGCTAAAATAAATGTCTTACATGTAAAAATGAAAAAGATTAGCACAGCCATTAGAAAAATCATATAATTCATGTGTCACAATTGCTGGGGATTATTTAACTTCTGAAAAATTGTCTTCACACATTTGGATTCAGGAGAAAAGCAAGAGTAGCTCCATTAAGGTCTTTTTCTTAGAGCATTGTTTCCCCCTAAATAAAAACATCTACAGAGAAGAAGGTGGGAATTACAAGACATACTTGCACCTCACCCAGGAATATGCCAAGACAGAGACCCACAGTTACATGGTTCCCAAATTAGTTCAAGAATCCATAGTTATTCAATATTTTAGTATTTCTGGTGCACGTGATTTCAAATAAAGTGAAGAGTGCCTAGAATGTTCCCTTATAATGTGCTGAAAGGGAAGTCTGGTGCTCTTTAGAAAATGTCATGTGTAAGATGATGGCACTTAAATACAGTTGTTTCATAGGAAATTCTATCTGATTGATTTCAGGCTGATAAAAACCCCAAACTGGGCTTCACTCTACACTCATTTATAACTTTAGGGCACTGTGATGTCTAGCACATCTGCCTGTGTGCAAAATGACCATTTCTCTAAACTGTGATACCTTTCCACTATGATTCCCTTCATCTGGTACAGAACAATGTAATTAATTTGCATTATAAGTTCCAGTGGACAGGAATAACTTGTCTTGATTTTATTTTAAAGCATCAGGGACACATGTGACGACTCCCCAATAAATAACATTAAAACCTTAAGCTCACAGGGTCAGTAGCACTGTGGAAGCAGGAGGCAATAGGGTGTTAGTGGAATTATTCCAACCCTTTCACCTCACCCAACTGTGACACCAATATTTTTATTGAAAAGCCATATCATACTTAAAAGACAAATCTTTCAGCTGTCATCTTTTCTCCTTGGCTAGAAAAGCCTATTGTTAGTAACTGTGAATGTCCCCATCCTTCAAGTCACATCCTCAGCTCCAGCAAGCCCAGGCACTTTGTCCAAGCTGCTCAACTGTCGTGTCTTAATTTCAGAGTGATTGGAGGATACTCTCCAAATTTCTCAGGGGACTCTCATGACCTTGTTATATTAGCCCTTCAAATGGATATAAATTTTATTCCATGGATCAGCAGACAGGGGTTCTATTCTCAGTTCTGTGATTATTAAAAAAAAAAAAAAAAAAAAGAAAAACATTGAGGGCCATGATTTTCCAAAATAGAGGCATTTAAGGAAGGCTTTAAATCTCTGTGTGAGCTCCTGAAAAAAGTGACCAAGAAACAGTCCCAGAATCTTCCTGCCACGAATGGGAAGGAGAATACAGGAGGCTCATTCTCCTGGAGCATCTGCACTGCAGAGTGAAATGGGCTCTGAAAGCCTCCAGGACACTGGCCCACCCCTTGGTCCCTGTCCCCTGAGGGCTGTGTGACCCTGCTGCACCCCAAAGTGTCCAGGGGCTCTGGCAGCTTTTGCTGCCTGATCTGCTTGGGTCAGAATGGCAGCTGCACAAGGGGAAAACCACTCATTTGGACAGGTAATATGTCAGGGCTTTTAATAAATGTTTCTTTGCTTGCCTTTGGAACAGAAGTCCTTGGAGAATGTGTTCTGCAGAGATGAAGCATCACACCAAGCTCTCACAACACAGCTCTCTGAAGTCAATAGCCCAGCTAAATTCCCATCATGAAATGAAATTCTAAGCCTGGTTTTCAAAAGATTCTGTTTTGGTTTAACTCAATACCCACTGAATTCAACAATAAACCCCCCGGTCTTAGAGGGAGCAGTTTTAGGTCAACACCATTCCATTTCTATCTGCATACTTTTCAAAAATATGTACAAGTACTTCACTTAGAGATTTTGTCTCCAGGAACTGTATCTTAATATCAGGGAAAATTTCTGTTTAAAGGATAGGGGAGATGCTCTAAAGCCTTTCCTCTTCTGCCCTGTCTGCAAGTACACACATCCTGAGGGCAAAGGATTTATTACAAGCTAAAGAGGAACATTTTTGTGGGCGCCCTTTGACAAGAGGTACCAGCACTACACTGCACAGGGACAAAATAATACAATTTAGGCTATTGTATTCTTGCAAAGGAGAAGGTTAAAGGGGAGATTGAGTTTTGGTTGCTCAGCTCAGAAGAAGGATTAGCAAGGGAATGTTGTTGATACTCACCGAACAATATCTACAGTTGCCTTTTGTGCTGTATTAATTTTCAGCAACAGAACAGCAGCCAGGAGAAATTTAAAAGGAGAGCCCCAAACAGCTCTGTAAGATGCAGGTGATTGCCCATGAGACATCACAGAAGTGCACTGCATTGAACACATTGATATAAGATAAAGCAATAATAATACAAGTGGCTGAGGACAAACCTACCACACACGGTGCAATTTCTTTTTAAAAAAGATATTTTCTTGAGATGTCTCAGCTTGAAAACACAACAGTGGGCACAGCCCAAATTCCTACTGATGGCTAAAAATCATAGCCAAAAAATACCAGGAGGGAAATGTAGTAAGATGCTTAATAAGCTTAAGCAGAACACTTGTTTATGCATTTATCTCGCTTCAAGAAATTAGATTTCTAAAATATCTGCTATTGGCCATACAGTATTTTGCCTCCTCTGTTTCGGAAATTTAATTTAGTCCCATTCTTAAATATTCAGCATGCATGATGGTTCATTTCCTAATCTGCCATGAAAGAAACTCAGAAAATGTTTATGCTCATCTCTTTTTTTGTGGGGAAGGGAGGTAATCACAGCTTTGTCTCTAATGTGGTTTCATGCCTTCCTTATAGGCATTATTAGATTAACCCGATAATTCTCAAACAAATTTTGCCACCAGTGATGATCCAAAGACATTTTCAATTATAACCTTTCAGTGTTATGCATATCATGATTACCACTTAGCAGATGGAAGAGCTGTGCAGTAAAAGCCTTCACTGAGAAGTTTTCTCATATGCATGTTAAATACATTTTCACCAGGATTGATTCAAAGCACAGATTTTTCTGTGCCCTTGGTCCTTTGCTATTGTCATTAGATAAAAATGCCTTGTTTTGTTGCTGGTTTTTTTGCTGTCAAGAAAACAATGTTTAATTGTTTTGAAGTACAGGGGTAATATCAAGCAGATTATGCTAAATTAACCTGTTGTTTTCCCTAGCAAGACAGGAGCCAACCTTCATGGATTTTCCTCAGCAAAACAACCACTCTCAAAGCGTTCTGTGCTTGTTTTCTGTGCCACTCTGGGCTCTTTGCAGTGTTAAATTAACTGAATGGGTCTTGTGAACAAAATCAGTAGAACAAGCTGAATTTTCCTGCCAGCATGTTGGCCTCCCTGCTCAAGGAGTTTAAGAGAGCTTGTGCTCAAGCTTTCTGTTTTATCTCTTACCAGGCACAGGCTGATAGCACGATTGTTCCCCAGTCTATTCCCACCTTTCTCCCTGAAAGGCTGGAGCTGGGTGTTAGTAAGCAGCTCTGCCTGATGGATTCTCATTAAGCTGCAGCTTTTGTGGAGGTTTTTCTGCAGCTGCCATTTATCTCACACCTGAAAGGATCCTCTTCCTGTAAGAAAGGTGGATTTTAAACCTCTTTTTTCTGTCTCCAACCCTTTCACTCACTTGCTAAAAACTTGTAGCAGATGCTTAAGTTGTTTGGAGCAGTCATCAAACAGAGGGGTCTGCAAAGAGATTTGAAAACCCAGGGCTGGCTATGAGAAGGTGCAGGGAGATCTAAATCCTCTTTGGTGTCAACAGAATTAGGGGACTCTTGGAACATAATAGAATCTGGTTCCTAAGGCAGGTCAGACTGGAAACACAACACTCTTCATTCTGGAACTGGTGAAAACAAATCCCTTGCCTGGCTTGCATGGCTTCAGCCTGTATTTTAGACAAAACCCAGCAACTAAGGATTTTTTATCAGAACTATAAAATCACATTAAAAAAATCAAGCAAGGCAAGCCAGTGTTCCTTGTCTGGACCCCAGTGGCATCCTGCAAGAAATCAGAATTGATCCACAAAGCCCTTCTTTTTTGCTTTTCTAACACCCACAAGCAAGCAAGCAAGGAAAAAAAATGGGAAAAAAATTCAAGCAATAAATGGATGTTTGAATTTTAGCTTATGAACAGAAAGCACATTGCCAACAAGCCAACATCATCTGCAGCTATTTGACTTCTTTTTGCAACACTCTTACAAAAGTTTAGCCAGTCCTCTGACTTTAAATGTTTGAGAAACACAGACTTCAGCTGTTATTCCTAGAATTGTGATGGTCTCAGAGAATTCAAAGAGCCTTTATGAATTTGTGAGCTGTAAGTATCACCCTCTCACAGCATGATGAGGACACTCTTATTTGAAAAGTGGTTCTGGTGTCTTTGGGTTTCCATGTTTTAAAGAGAGGCAGATCCCCAGAAGGTGGAAAAATCCTTTTCCCAGGAAAGCAAGCATTAATTGGAGTCATCATAAACCTCTGTGACCCAGCTGAAGCTGGAAGTGGTCTCAGGGATCAAGGCCACAAATTTGCAAAGGGTTATGAATATGCCTTATTTTATGAAATGATGGCATTCCCCTTTGGCTAAGGGAAATATTCACTGTATAAAATCACACAGATGTCTAAATCTGAGCTGGACATGTTCCCAAAACCTGAACAAAGAAGCCAAGAAGATGGACCAATTGTATAGCAGAGAATACACCATTCAAAAAGACAGAGAAAGGTAATTTTTTAGAAAATACTCTTTTATCTAGAATTTAAGAATAAACATCATCTAACCACATAAATACTCTGCAGAATGATAGGTTTTTGCCTTGTTCACCCAAACCTGTTTGCTGCATTATTCAGAAGTGATCTAAAAAAATTGCAGTGCCTTTTTGCTCCTTTTCCCAGTGTATCACCAGGGATAGATAGGATATGATAAAGAATAATTGCTTGCATATAAAGTGCACAATTTCCAATTCTAGGCTTTATTTTGGGGGTACAAGTTATACCTCCATCTGCACATGAATTGCAGGTGCAAATATTAACATTTGAATGGGAAATGACCCGATTTATGAGCATGTGCCAGGTTGCCAGCTCTGCAAGTGCTAAATCCATATCCTCTTTTCCAAGGGTAGGCAAATTTGCTGAAGCTGTATCTCAGCCAGGATAGAAACATGTTCCTTAAATATCTCCAACCATCGATGGTGAGGAGCAATTCCAAAAGGCTGGAGATGGATTATTCTAGAGTAGAAATAACAGAGGTTTGGTGCACTGCTAGATTAAAGCAATATTTTGGCATTTGCATAGCAGTGTCTGAGGGTTGTATGTGAGACAGACCTGTGATGATTTAAGTTGTGCTGGAAAAGCTTCATCAGGATACCAGAGAGTTGTCATGAATATTCAATTTTACCAAGGAGAGAACACAACCTGTATTTAAAGTTTTACCATTACAGGCAGTTAGTATAAACTCTTCTATAAATCCCTTTCTAATTAAACTTTCAAAGAAAAAAAAATAATTACTAAGCCCATTTATCCAAACTTATTAAGATTATTTATATGTTTGTTTCAAATATTACATTAACAAATGTTGACAGTTTTCCAATTAATAAATTAAAGCCTGCCAATATAAATAAGCAAAGGGAAACAAAAGACAAGATTATGAGAAAACGTTTCCATAGCTCCTGAGCACCTTTTAGAAGAGAATAAAGGCTATTATTGAACAGTCAATCTGCACTGACTCAGAGCATGGAAAAAAGGGAAGAACATCTCTTTTCTACTGGTTTGATATCCCCAGTGTGTTTTGGGGTTTCTTTTCCTTTTTACTAAACTATTTAACCTTGGCAGAGCACGCCAAGAACACAAAGGCTGAGACAGAGCTTTATTTTACTGCACATTAATTTAGGAAGGAATGATGATTGTTGTCAGTTTTCATCATTTCAGGTTTTCTGAGAGCCATCTGATACATGTCATTATTAGTCCTTAGGAGGGGTATGTTCCCCCCAGCCCAGCCTAACCCTAAAATGAACACACAGACAGCTCTGAAATGTAAAACCCCACGGATGGAGATTCTTTATGCTGAACCATGCTCACTGAACTCCCAAGGGAAGCAGAGGGGAAATGTCCCTCCTGTTGGAGCAGGAAGGCATTGCTCAACCAGCCAAACATCCAGGCAATGCTTTGATCTGATGGCCTCAAGTGCCCCCAAATAAACGGGAGAATCTTTCTGTGATGCAGGGCAGTGGCAAGTTCTCCTGAAATCTCTGAGTCTGACTGAAGTGCTCCGAACAGAGCCAGAGAGGAGCTCTGCTGGGAAAGGCTTGGCAATGATGGAATTCAAAGTTCAACCCAGCACACAGCGGGGAGGGGGAGAGGCAGAACCTTTGAGGAGGTGTTTTTGACATCCCACAGGGTAAAAGAGTGTGCACTTCATTCAGGTCCTGGCCCCACAGATATCAGGACAAGAAGAAATGTCTTCAGTGGTCAGCAGCAAACTAAAAGTTGTCATGAACCGAGGTGCTGGGAAATACAACTGGATCATGCATTTAGGGAAGTGCACATTACAGTTTTGCTCCATAAATTTCTTACAGTATTTCTTATTAAATCAGAAATTAATGGAGATACACGGAACTTCAGAATATTGGAAGGATTACTTATTTGAAATACACACGATATTTATTAAAAATAAAGAGATGCAGAAAGACCAAGGGATTTTCTAGAGACAGCAAAGAAACACAACTGCAAGAAGTGAACCTGGACTACTGTGTGCAGGTACTTCACTTCCCATTTTCAGTCTGTGATGTCAAACAGTTTAAAGTACAAAAGGTCTCATAAGATCTCTTCAGTGTGAGTGAAGAGTGTAGGGGGAAAATGAGGGTATTATGTATATTCACAAGGTTCTTAATGCACCTTTTTCATGCCTGAGGAGATCTGACACTTGATTAGGCTGAATGAGGTGATGCTGTCAGACAGACTTCACCCATACAGAGACACCAGTCATGTACTGTGACTGTGCCCCACTTCAAAGTTTTCTGCTCTCAGGGGTGTTGAATTGCTGAGATGAGCTGTGCTGTTAATGAAGGATCACAGCAGATACTGCAGCTCAAGGCTTGTGACCTCCATGGGGCATTGGCTATTCTCACAGCCAAAGACCAAGAGATGTTATCAGCTGAATGAAAAGATGTTTTATCAAGAGCTGATATGATTTCAAAGTTCTGAACTGGACAAATTTTGGAAAATATGAGTTAATAATATTTCAGATATTTTGCAGTACTGAATGTATAGGTGGACTAATTAGAGGAATGTGTTCATTCTTGCTTAAGTCTTTTCTCTGAAAAAGTACATTAGGATACAGTAGACTGAAATCTTAATAAGGGAAATTCATGTATTTCCTCATACGAATAAGAAAAAATGCAGATTCACCCTGACAACTGACAGCTATAAATTAAAAAAAAATAGTGACCTCTGTCAAATGAACTAGAGCACTAATGAAAATAACAAAACCTCCAAAACTCCTCAGTCACACAGAACTGCACAGCTCTGACAGGCCAAGGTGAGCTTTCCTCCCCCAGACTGCTGATGCAGTTCTCTGCTGACCCTGGAAAATTCTGCTGTAGACTGGCAGATTATTTCATTGCTCTGAATTGACTCTGGAAAACATCTCTTTTTTTCTCTGTCAATTTGGTTCTTGGTTTCTCTGCTAAGGACATCAACTCAGTGGGCAAATATTCTGTGATTTTTCTGGTGGGTGCATCTATTACCTCTCTAACTTCTAACAACCTGCAGACCACCAAAAGCCATGAATACCATCCAGCAAAAACCCAAATATTTTGCAATCTGATCCAAAACAAGCATCCAAGCAGGAAATAATTCTCCAGATGTAGTTAGAACTATACAAAGCAGAAGATGAAAGTATTCTCAGGTGACACCTCACATGCTTGGCCTGAATCTCATTAAACAGGGGCAGGTACAGCCAAGGAGCATCGCAGGGAGCCAAGGGCTGAGGCAGCTCTCACAGGACCTAATGATGTAGGAGAAGGTATCAAAGCTGCCTGGACACCCCCAGGATAGATCTGCTCCCATCCTGATATTAACAGCTTTTTCTTGGAGGGTTTTGGCAGCCTCACTCAGTTACATCAACAAATCTCTGAGTCTAACTTGATTTGTTATTGATTTCCTAGAGGGTGTATTTGAAGCAGCAATTTTAGTGATCTTCGGAGTGGAAATGCAGGGCAAAGAGAAAGCTTTGCTTAGAAAGAGGGACTCAAGTGGTCACAGTCCAATAAACTGAATTCAGGGGATTTTTCCAACAGAAAATCTGCAAGTTTGGGGGAAAATGCAAATAATTTCAGACACTTTACCTGCTTTACTAGAAATCTGAACTACTTCAAATTCCAGCACCTGATTGTTAGCAGATCTGAAAATAGGTATCTTATCTTAACCTGGCATATTTGTGACAGCTGTCATATATTTGCTGACATACCAGAGACTGAACTGTGGAGCTGTAGAAGCAAAAAAATGAAGCTGGTATAGGCTGAGCTAATAATCCCCAGATTGAGCTGCAAGCAGGTTCTCTCCAGGTAAACCATAAAGCAAAGTGTGTGCTCAGCAGCTCACACCAGAGCTGGCATTGTGACATCTGCAGGGGAGGGAAACTGTGAACACCCAACCTGAACGGGAAATTTCAGTGTATTCACACCCGAGGAGCATCACGAGGGGTTACTGATAGGGGTGGCTGCTGCACAAACTGTGGTTCAGGATTAAACAGCCTTTTAATCTGACTCCAGAAGAACATCAAGCATGGAGTGATCAAAATTTCACGTGACTACATGTAAAATCTCATGGTTACAGCTGAAACTGCCACTGGATGAGAGACAAAGGAGATACGAGAAAAAGGATCCTTAACCACGCCAAAAGAAAGATCTGCCATTTTCAAATCTATATAATATATATAAACCCATAATATTTATTATGACTGCAAATAAATTGTATTTTTATATTAATAGAAAATGCTTTCTCTCTATAATGACCCATAAGTGCAGATTTCTGCTGTCATCTCTATAAAATCTTTTGAAATCCAGGTTTTTCCCTAGGAAGGGCCTACACAGATACTCACAGCACAGCTTGCTCTTTGTTATTATTAGATTGTTCATACATGTCACTATTTTTTGTAGACCTGTATCAAGATTTTTGATCATTGAAGTAAATGTGCAGCACTACCAAATGTGCTGATTTTAGATAGATGAGGTTATATATGGACAAAGATGGAAGGGTTGGGTTACCTTTTTTTAAAATTTTATCTACTCTAGGAACCTCTGACTTAATACCACCACGAGAATTTCAGATGGGTATTATTCTGTGTTTTCAAATCATCAAACCATACACATGTGATGTATTTTGAAATCACCTGAAATCAGAAAGAGCAGCCTAGAACAGCTGTGTAAAGCAATAAATGAATCATCTTTGCACCCTTTTCCTTTTCCTCACCCCTCTCAATCCATTTTCTCCTGGCAGCTCCAGCAGTCACTGCCAAGAGAAGATGTAGGAGACACAATACATTTGTCCTTGTAAGCCTTTGTCAGCCCATTTCTAACGTGATCACCTATTTTGTTTGATTAAAATGCATGAAAGTAGCTTTTAAAGCACATCCCACTATGGAGTTTAATCCTTCCCAAGCAGAAGGGGGGATAGGGAAGATTTTTCTTGCTGTTTACTTATGCCAACACTCAAAATAATCACAGTGCTTACATTTGGCTGGGATAAAAATTCCTTGTCTCCTACTGCTTGGCAGTGTTTTGATTTTTTTTCAAGTCTTGAAGTTTTCTGGAAGTTTCAAAACTGAGCACTGCAAATCACATCAATTAATACACTGAGCTCTGGAGCATGACTAAGAGGAAATGCATCTATTTATATAAGCAACACAAAAAAATCTGTCAATAAATATTTTCTGGAATTTGTTTACTCATTCATCTGATATGCTGTGATTTCAGAGGTAAGTTTTCCCAGTTACATCAGTATGAAAAAAATGGAAATAGAAAGTCAAGGCCATGTATCCTTTTCAAACACTAACCAAAGATACAGAATATACCATAATAAAAAATATAATATGAATGATATGAAATTCATGAATATATATTAATTTAGCCATCCACTTTTTCTGACATTCATGCCAAGACCTCTCTTAAAGTACAAAGAAAATCAGTTTACACCTCCTTTCTCAGTATTCTGTGAACAACTTAGGCCTCCATTTTCTTTAAGCAAGTACTTTGAGATTTCTGCAAAGCTGGAATTCTTTGTAGCAAAATGTGGATTTCACTGCTTCCTTCTGAGGACTTGCACTTAGCATCAGTTGCTCAGCTCTAGCAGTTGTAAACCATTAGCTGCAGTGTATTTACTCTTGCTTTGCAGATGTGTAACTAAGATGGAAAACAAAATACGAAGCTAAGAAAACTTGTGGGGAAACAGCTTTATTATTAAACTGATTTTTAATGACTGAAATTCTTTCAAGCTGGTTCCCTCTTCCCACAAAGCTCAAGTTTTAGGAATTTACAGCTTTGAGAAGAACAAATTGGTTTAGAATTACAGGTGAAAAATCACATTGTGGCATGTGATGTCAGGCTGCATCAGTCCTGCTTCATTCTATGATACAACTCCCCAGGAGTGACACAATCCAAAGTGACTTTGCACCAGACAACATGTCAGCTAAAAAACCTGAAACAAATTACTTTTATCACCATTATAGCTTAGACATGTCCACTTTTAAGAATGATAGTTTACTATTTTGAAATGAAGGTAAAAAAAGAGACTCAAAGATATGGCTAAAATGTTTATAAACCATACAAGAACAATATGTACACTAGAGACTCCAGGGATTTTATTCATTTTCTGTGTCATCTACACATTCTAGGGCAAACCTCACACATTCCTGTCATCTGCCAAGTGCCTCTGTACACACAAAGCCAATAAAAATCTAATTCAGCAGAAACACAAGTGATCATTGCCAACACACACAAACGGATCAGAAAGAGCTGAGATCAAGGATCACCTCTGATCATTCCCCTATTAATGAGCTTCCTACACACACAAAGGCTATTTGGAATATCCACAATGGAGTTTGCTCTGGTTTCTCTTGCTGTTCCAGGGCTTCTTGCCCATTGATCTTTGAAACAGGAAGCTCACATCCCTCTTATCTCTTTGGGATGCTGCCTGTACTTTTATTAAGGTATCAGGTGTGATGCAGAGACTGGAATAGGGGTCACAGGAAGGCTATTTGGTCAAAACAGCAAGTCATGCTACCTAGTTAAAAAGTTAATTGATGTATTATAACACTTCTCAAATATTTCTGTCCTTTTTTTCTTCTTCCCTTCATGCCAAAAGTTCCTTTGAGTCCTCCCTCCACCTAAACCCACAATTTCTCTAATTATAAAACTCCACTGAAGCCCAGTTCAAAGTTTGTGTATTAGCACAGGCTGTGATTCCATGGCAGGGAGGTGCAGTGGGCATTGGGTCAAATGTTCAGATGAATTGAGGCTGACATCTTTCAGGGACATTCTTGCACATCTGAATTGCAGAATGTGCTCTGTGCCAGATTAATTCAATTGATAACAGAGGCTTCACACTGACCACGACACATTTCACACGTACAATCATTGAAAGCACAATGGGATTTTCTTCTCAGAACGTTTCTGGAAACATAATGAACTTAGAGATTGTATTAAGAGCATAATACAATACAAGGCTAAAATCTCAGCATTATCTTTTGCTTTCTTGGGGAAAGAGCAATTTTAATGTGTTTTAGCAGGTCTTTCAAAGTTATCTCCACACTAAATGTATTCACCAAGAGGCAGAATTTGTCAGATATTTAGATACCCACTCTATATGGGGAAATACAGGAAACAATTGAATTGTCTATGATCTATATGAACTCGGTGGGAAATGTCCCACATAGTGCCTAGAAATACTACTTGCTATTAAGTCCTCAAATGCCAGCTATAATCTAGACATCTGTAATCAGCCAATCAATATTTATTTTTCATAATAAAGTAAGAAACCATTTCCTGCATATCACCCAAAAAAAAGAGAAAGCATTTAACTGTACAGCCTCATATGCCTTTTAAAATGCTGTCCCTATCTTTACTCCCACTTATAAATCAAAAACTAGAAAAGGTACCAATATTTTATGCATTGCACCGTAAAAATTTAAAATCAGATTAGAAAACATGGTTGCCATGGTACCTGAGAGCTACAGTTTCATGCAAAGCAATTTAACAGATGCAGAAGAATTGAACCTTACAGCAGGCATGGTATCATTTTTAGATAAACTTAAGAAGGAGCTGTAAGGATATTTCCAGGTGGCTGGATGGCTTCTTCTGCATTTCAGGAAGCTGCATCTTGGTGTTTGCAACTGCTTCAAACCCTCCTGAAGGGCTGAAATATTCCAGGGGTGAAAACTGGATGTTCCTCGAGTCAATGGGGGTTTTAGCACTGACTTCAAATAGGAGAAGGCTTCCCCTTGGCTCTTTGAAGAAGGATGACAAAAAGAAGCATTTAGGGAGAACAGCAGCCTCGAGCCACACTATGGCCCTTCTCCCTGGCTCACAGGAAATGTTCCTGCAGCCTGTTTTTACAAAAGCTGCTTCTTTGGATCCCCTGAATCAAATTTAAGGGGAAAAGGTTCACAGATTAACGAGAATAAATTCTATTTCACAGTATGATTGCAGGTGTTGTGCATATTCTTTTCTTTGTCCAGGGGCACCATTAAGGAGAGAGAAGAACAAAGAAAGAAACATCAGGAATACTCTGGCACAAAAAAAGCCAGAAATAATAGGGACTAAAAAAATACCTAGTTTTCTATGCAAAAGACTATTTTTTTTCCCAGAAAAATAAAAGTCACCTTTTTGTATTGTTCTTACAGAACATTGCACTGGAGAGCTCCTTCTCCTGACACCATTGAAATTTGATTCACAGAGACATCTAAGTTGCCCAAGAAAAATCTCCTTCTTTGACAATCAAGAACCACCTCGACAGATTATTAAATTACTCGTCAGGAGTCTGGGCTGGCCTTTCAAATTGTTTAACACCTACTATTTTCTGTTCTGGCAGCAAATTAATGGTCAGGAGAGCAAGCTGGTCATTCTTCCAGATTTTTTGTTTGACCTGGTCAAAAGACAGTAAGTTCAATGCTTTTTCAAACTTAGTCATTTCAGCATGACTAAACATGAGAAAAGTTTAAAAAAAAATCTGTTCCCAGCAGTTTGCTCCGTGTAATTTCTATACCTCAGCCTGTGAGCTCGTTAATAGCGAGGGCTAAATCTGAAGATGAAAAGCTGCCTCCTGTTTTGCTGGGCCACCAAGAGGCTGTGCTCTGCCTCCCACTGCATTCCCTCATTTCTGGGCTCATCCACGAGGAGCAGATGTGGCTAACAGGCAGCTAGGGAAAAAGAAAAAAAAAAAAAAAAGGGAAATTGGCACCAGCTTCCTTCAGTGCTTTAGTGAGATTATTTACTCTGAGAGACACACTCCTAAAACCAACTTCTGATCACGTCAAGTACCATAGAGGGCTTTGTGCACTAAAAGATTTTGAGAGAAAAGCAAGCCAACAAACAGGGAATCTGCCCCAGACAAGTGCCTTGATTGCTGTTATTCTGCAGCCCAACAGGATTGCTGAGCAAGAGAAAAGATAAAGGAGCCCTTTGTAGGCACTGGCAATGACACAGCACACGTGTATGCACATCATGTACCACCTTTCACTGCTTTATCCTTTGCTGCTGGGGTTTAGTTTTGAAGGAATTATCTCACTTTGTAGCACAGAGGATTGCCAGTGGTTTCAGGAAGGCTTTTAGGTAGATATAGCTCCCTTTAAAAATAGCATTTTAACAGAAAAGGGAAAAAAATGGTATAAAATTCCTACTCCCTCAATGAATAATTTAATTTTGCCAAGAAAAATGAGGTGTGGTGTTCAGACAGCAGCACAATGTGCTGCAGTGAGCTGTAAACTGCTGAAGCAACACCCCAATGTCCTGACACCAAACTTGAAGGGCCACACTCTGCCATCCTCAGGTGTTTCCCTCTTCTCCATAGAGCCAGACCCCACAGAGCCACCTTCTGCTCATCTCCCCACCAGGGAGGCAGGAGGTGAGGAGCAGGGACAGCCACCCCCAGCCAGCAGGCACTGCAGAGTTCATCATCGAGCACAGAAAATCTCCTCATTGAAATTCCCCTTCCTGCACCTGCACTGAGCTCTCCTCAAGGAAGCTGCACTCACAGAAAGAGTGCCTGCTGTGTCTGGGCCTGATTAAGAGGACACACAAAAATTTCAGAGTTTTAATCCATTTCCAGGTTGCCAGGGAAGAAGAGTGGCCATCCCACCCGCTGCCTATCCCTGCAAACCCAAAGAAGGGGATGTGGGATGGGGATCCCTGGAGTGGCTGCTCTGGGAGACTCCTTCCCTCCCTGGCTGCTCTCCTGCACTTTTCCCCTCCTATCTTCAACCTGTTTGCTGTGTCTGTATTTCAAAGGCCTCCAAAATTTTGAGGAAGCAGGAACCAACTTTGTATAGACACAAAAAGGCTCAGTCTTTCATTTCTGGTTCTAATTAGTAAGGTTAATATACTAAAACACTTGATTTTTTTTAGAGTAAGGCAACAAATATTTCAATCTCTACTCTTCTTTTCCTTGCTATCACTCAGCCTATTCAAAAAAATTATATAAGGTTCAGGCTGTTTAATTCCATTTTGAAGAATGCATTCAACAGCACTTAAAAAGTGATACCATTAGCTATTCATTTTCTCCAATATGTTTCATAGTAACAATAAAGTATCGTAGTGCAGAATGATTATTAAAATCTAAGCAATAAGAGCTTTACAATAAATGAACTGGCACACTTGACTAACCTTGAAACCTGCTTTATAGATTAAAAGTGCTTTTTTGCCATGAACACTTTGGTTGCTTCACTTTCTTTATATTTTTCATATCTGAATTGCATTTCATTCTTTCCCTTCATACACTTGATTCTATTCAGACAAGACAAGTCATTCTGAAAGCACTGAATGTGCACCTGATCACCGAGTTTTCCTACTTTTAGGTCATCAACAATGGGCTTGTACTCACATCAAGGTTCTCAAAGCTTCACCAGTGAACACACAAAAACTATGCTCATATAGAGATTGATCCATTTTATTGATTAAATGGATCTATCAGGGCATTTATTAGGGTGGTACATTTTATCACTCAACCCCAATTTGAATGCTGACCTCTAAGTTTAAAACTGAATAATTTGTAGTATTTAAATTTAGGTACCATAGGTATAGAATATTGTGTTTGTCATCAATAGCATAGTGTGAATTGTGACAAATGTCTGTAATGAAAAACTTCTATTCCAACAAAAAAAAAAAAATTATACTGGGATGGGGGGGGGGAAGAAAGAAACCCCCCAAAAACGAAGAAACAACTCACAACAAGATATTACCAAAAGATTGTAAGTTCCAGGGCACAGGAGAGAGATATTAAAATAAAGATAAAATGGATAGGAGAGAACAATTATAACACATTGATAAAAGAAAAGAAAGGGGGAGAAGTGTAACAGAACTGAAAATAAACTTACACCTTTGTGGTTTGGGTACACACACAACTGAAAGGTAAGCAACAAAAATTGCATGAAAAAACAACATGAAAGGGCACTTGAAACATGATAACAAGCAAAATCAATGTAAAGTCACTTCAAGTCCAAAAAGAAATGAAAAGGAATGAAATAGAAATCAATAGTATTTAAAAGGATTAAAAACAATAGCTCATCCATAAAGCACATTTCCCTTTTGGTTTTTAATTGACTTGAACATCTAGAGCAAACAGCACAGGCCACAGTGCTGCAGATGGCTGCACAGCAATTTGTTCCTGTAAGGAAGGCTTTCAAATTTGTTAATTTATCCCATTAGCAAAACAATCAGTTTTATTCGAGATGAGCAGAAGATGCTCTGACGTTGTGTACCTGTGTGGAACAGGCTGGTGTTGGGTGGGCAGAGCCAGAGCTGCAGTTCTGCTGCAGGGCCAGTGCTTGTTTGGGATGAGTGCCCTGTGACCTGCAGGAGGGAAAGGGCCAGCGTCCCTTCCTGCATGCAGCTGAACCAGCCACAGGGAAAGAGCCTTGGGAATCTCATCCTCTCATCCACAAATGAGTGTGCTCCAGCAAATAAATGCTACTGGCTTTCCTTGCCAGGCAGAGAATGGCTAAAAGCAATAGATCCAGGTAGCCATAGATCTGACAATTATTTCTGTTTGTGGCTTTTCCAGCTGCTCTGGCTCCTGCTGCCCAGCTCTGATGTGTGCTGGTGTGGAAGGGATGTGCAGGAGATGCACAGGACAAGATCCCTGCTCTGCTCCCTGTCTCCTACAGAGCAGCAGCACACCTGGGTCAAGGAAAAGTCAGAGCCTTTGGCCACCACCAGAAGGTGTGGGATGAGAATGGTTATTTTGACAAGAAAGGGGAGAAAGGAATCACAGGAGGAAGGGTCAAGCTCGTAGTTAAAAGCTACAGTTATTCATGGATTCTTACCTCAAGGTGTAAAATTATTCCCTCATGTTCAGTGTCCCATGTTCTATAATGGAAATAAATTCCCCTTTTATTTTATGCCAAGCCCCAGCTTATTTACAAGTCCATGCAGGCAGCTGATTCCTGGCACTATCTGGCCAAACAATGACTAATTGTTACTGACTTCCCAGATGGTCATTCTAATAACTGGAGAAGGGCAACCAACCCAGCAATCAGGTTTCATTTAGCTGAGGATAGCACAACAGCTGTCTTTTCCGTTCCTACACACTCAAGCAGAGCTTTCTGCTGTTCCAGTAGTCTCCTGAGCATGCAGCAAATAGAGCTCCAATGAGCTGGAAAGTCCTGCTTTAGATGATGCTTTGCTGAGTTCTCCCCCCTCCTTCCACACTGCTCTGCATTTCTCTCCACTACAGTTGCACTGTGACTTTATGTTGGGAAAGGGGATTAAATGCAAGTGCTAAGCCCAGCCTGTTCAAAGGATTTGCATTCAAAGGTGTCTTAAGGGAGAGAATCCAAACCCCATACAGAGGTCAGAGCCTTTGCAAACTGACAATCCAGTTCATTTGGTTCTCACTCAGCTTGGGATGAACTGGTCAGTTCCTGTAGCTCTAGATACCATTCTGAAAAAAAAAGGTATACACAGCTCAAATGAAGAGGCCTTTGCTGAGGAATATTACAGCAATGGAGAGCAAGAGAGGCTAAACCTTTTCCTGGTAAAAACTGTTCTGGCTTGAAGGCCAAACGAACCAGAGGAATCTTTGAGGCAGAGACTGGCACATGTTCTGCTATAAACACTGAAACTGGGCTGATATTCCCTGGAACTGCTTTAGCTGCAGCAGAATTTAAACTCTTTCAACTATGTGTTTGCACTTCAGCAGAAAACCATTTCTATCCTAAATATATCTCTGAATGTGTTATGGTTCCTGACTTCCAGACTGAATACACTTCAGCCAAGCACCAATCTTGAAATTTTGTCAGCTACTGAGTCTAATATTGTGTCAGGTAAGAAATCAGATCTTAATTTGTCATATTTCTTTCCTTGGCTTTCCAGTCCAGCCTTTTGAGCCATGCATTTGGTCCAGTACTAGCCCAGGAGCAGCAGGTTAAACAGACCACATGTGAGGCAGGATGCAAACCTCAGAAAGTTGAGAGGAGATTTTTGGCAAGTACATCTTACCCGAGGCTTGTGCCCACCCCAGTTGTCACCTCAGTGACCCAGTTCCCAGTGCTGCCAGCACGAGAAGTCTGCCTTCTTCCCGGGGCAAGATTTGGGTCACCCTGCAAGAGCAGAGCTCCTGTGCTAATCACAGAACGCAGTTCCACCACTGGAAACCCTTCCCTAACAAGTCTCAGGTGCCCTACCCTACATTAGCCATTTGCAGAACAATTACACGGGTAAATGCTACAAATAGCTAATCCCAGCACGGCTTCCCTTTGTTTCTCTTCCTCCTAAAAATATCAGACCAGGGAAGTCAAGACTCATAGCACAACAGAATTCCAAACTGCTTCTTTCCTTGTGGTTTTTAATTGCCATCGTGTTGGAAATACGATGATGGCATTACAAATTCTTTCTGCAATCCTTTCATTGGGAAATACCATTATCTAAATGCCAGAAGATGAGTTTACAAATAATAAAGGTGCTCATCTATCTGAAAGGGAACTATATTTAAACTTTAAAGGTAAACCACACCATTTTTGGGGGGCTGGTAAATCACCTTCCAGCTAGGCACAATTGCTGCTAATGTAGCATATCAGATGTTCTGAGTGATTAATTTCTAAGTGCTTTTACTAAGCCATATGGCTTTTATACATGTTACTTTTTATCTATAGCATTTCCAATGAAATCACACAGGTATATAAAACCGGTGTACTAGAACTGGGATATCCTAAAGTATTTTAAATTTTGGGACTCAGAAACCATTTCACACCTTTTCAGCAATTATCCAGAATTATGAATAGACTTAGTGACTTTCAGTTAATAAATAAAGCATTCACAAATATAAGAATTAAAAAACAATTGCTGATGAGTGCTATTATTTCCATTTGGTATCTTTATTTATCATTACTCCTAAAGTTTCTGAATTTGGGTCTGAGGAATGTTTCAGGCATGTGAATCTCAGGAGGGGAGAGGAACAGAGCCTCAGGGTATATGGATTTTCTTCATGTCTGGAACTGAATGTAAAAATCTTCAACTTAGAATACGAACTTCTACTGGCTGGGCAAGGAGTTTAAACTCTGAGCATGAGAATGCAAAGCTTCAGCAATAGACTGGCACAGAAAGGGCACTTAACACACTGTAGCATGTAGCTGTGTTTAGGGAGACTGTTAATGCCCAATAAATATTTATTTCTGCAAAACCATCTCCAAGTAGGAGCCTAACTCAAGCCAAACATATCTGAATCTAAATATGAACATAACCTAATAAAATGTTTTCATTTTTAAATTATACATTGCATTCAGGATTTTAGAATACATCAAAAATTCTCTTTGTTAGCTTGGATTAATATTTTAAAACTGGAAGTATGACAAGGAGACAAAAGGAGTATTGTAGCAGATTAAACAAAAAACACCCTTGCCACATTAAAATAGCTTTTAGAAATAAAGGGACAGCTCTTCACGGGATGAAAAGAAGTTGGAATAAATGAAACAACTACATGATGCCTTGATAGCCTGATGTATGCACTCCAATGCCACAGATCTCTCTTTGTACAATATTTATATTTGTTTCTCAGTAAGTTTAACCGTGTTCTTATTATTCATTTGCATTTATGACTTGGTTTCAGAACAGCTCTCAGATCCCCTCCACATCTCAGTTTTGCCTCTAAGTGTGATAGGAGAAGAAAAACAACACCTGTGCCCTGCAAAAGAAATGTTCCTGCAGAACACAAACTAATGGGAGGCCAGGCCACCTTTTTCCCCCTTTTCTTTAGGAAATGATCTGAGCATATTTCCTAATTTTGCTTCTATAACAAAGGAAAAGCTAAAATTTTCTGTAAGCTCCTTTGGACAAGTAAAATAGCAAATGTTCTACCCTGTGACTGTATCTGATTGCCCAGGAGAATCCTATAAAGCCTTGAACTCAAGGTAAGGATCTCTCACAGCTCAGAGGCCACAACTCCATTAAAAGCCAGCACAGAGGCACTTGTGGCTGCAAGGCAGAGAGGAAAATTAACATGTTCTCTGAAATGTAGCCAGATCAAACATGAACCACGTTTGTCCCATCCAGGTTGATAACTGGTTTGATTTTAGGGCTAGCAGCTCACCCCAGGATCTTCCTCAAAATCAATGTTTCTGCTCGAGCCCCTCTGCATGTCAGATGTGAGTGTGATGCCTTAAGTTTTAGCTGTCATATTTTCCAGGTGCAGTTCTGCATTAGTGTGTGACTCTGAACTCCATATCGAGTGTTCCAAGTTCTCCTCGCAGCTCAGTCACACCAAACAATCCTTCTCCAGCCCCAAAAGGTACAAACAGCAGCGAATTGAGGGGACAATCTGGGAGGATGGGACTGTAGAACCTGCAGCTGGAAGTGGACAGCTAACCCCAATATGGAAATGGACCAAAGTTTATAAAAGTGTGAAAAATCGGGACTCAGGCTCATCTTGGGTGTAACCTCAGCCGGACTCTTGCACTGCCCAAGGTGAATCCTTTGAAGGCCTTTTAATAAATCCCTGCTTTATTCCTGTAACCCTGTCCAGCCTCTGTTCCAGGGAGCCTCCCCAGGCATCAAGGCAAGTGAGGGAAAGTCAAGTTGGCACAGCAGGAAAACCTCAGAAGAGCTTGTCTGCCCCCCAGCTCAGCTGGGACAGCAAAGGTGCCCTGCTAAAGGTGTTCTGGGGGTCTCAAAAACCCCCAAAGAGCCCTGACAGCACCCAAAACACCCCAAAGAGCCACGGGAGGCTCTCTCTTATTTCTGCAATCACTGCAGCTGAGCCATGGGGGAATCCTCCATGGCAGAGCCCTGGCATCACCCTGCTGACAGAACTGCTGTGGAACTGCTGTGCCTGGAGAGCAGCTCTCAGGGGGTTTTCCCTCAGGAAGAAGGGATTGGCAGTTCTCTGCCAGGCTGGGGATTTGGTGTCTCAGAGCTGGCTGGCAGTGCAGAGGTGAGGGTGACATCCCATCCCATCTCATCTTCTCCATCCTGGTCCAGCAAGGAGAAATGGGCTCAGTCTGTCTTGGGCAGAGCCCTGGGTGAAAATTCAGTGACTGAGGCACTGCAGGTTCCTTCCTGTGCCAGGCTGTTGTGTTTTCACAGATGGTTTTTACCCTCACAGCAGCAAAGCTGGAGAGCTCCAGGTAAAACCACCATTCCTTGTGGTGGCTCACCACAATCCACCATGCCAACCCTGCACCATAAACTGGTCATGCCCTATGTCCCATGCTGGGGGGAAACAATTCCCAATAAAAGGGATTCTATTCTGTCTCTACTTGCCACCATTTCACCAGTTTACCCTTCAGAAACATTCCATTTTGTCTGCTTGCAAAATTACTCCTTAGAATATCGATCCATACGGGCAGTGCTGGGCTCTGAACTCATTCATTAGAGAAGGATTAAGGTGGGCAAGAGAAAAAAAAAAACCAACAGCATTCTTTGGAGTATATAAGCAGTGTGTTAGAAATTAAGCACCACAAAAGTGAGTCATAGGGTAGAACAGATCGATGGCAAAATTCAAATGAATGCACTTGCAGCTATCAAGTGATCCAGAAATGCTGATTCTCCCTGCAGGGCAAGTGCTGTGCTATAAAGGAAACAAAACAAAAATGAATTTATCATTCTGTTCTTCACTTGAAGCAAAGTGTGAATACTTGATAAGAAAAACGTATAAAGTTGAAAAATAAGATTAATGTAAAACAATTTTGCTTTGCTTTTTGTCCTGTTGCTCACAGTGAGCAATGCTCTCTACACATTAGTAGTCCACTATAAACCAAGAAAAGTTTCGACAGAAATCTCTAGAGAAGTCTTGAAGACAGGAAGGGAATAAAACCCCGAACAAACAACAGACCTGTTTTCCTGCCCTGCATGGATCCTGCTCCATTCCTGACTCCCTGAGTGGGAATGAACCCCTGTGCTAATGAGACATTCACACCTCATCCCTACCCGAGACTCCCCAAACAAAGGGCAGCTGAGAACAGACTTCAGGCTGCTTTAAATCCCTCCCTGGGATAAACAGGATACAGCCTGTTCCGAGGCTTGGGACTCAGAAGGGCAGTGTAGAGTCCTTGGGCTTTTTAATACATTTTTATTCTTCCTCCACTGGAGATGAAGGCTGACTCCATAGCTCAAGACCCTGCTGAACAACTTGGATGCATTTTTTTGGACATTGATTTTAATGTTTGGAATTATTTTGCTGAAGGTCTCTCAGGAAATGCTGAAAGAAGAATGATTAAATAACTCCTGTTTACCTGAGAAATCCCTTCAAGGATCTGATTACAAATGATTTAAGGCAAAACTGTATAAAATAGCACAGCATGATGTGTGACTGGTCTTTCCCCACCATTTCAGTGTCCCATATTTTGGGGAGTAATTTGTCCCTGGCTGACAGCCCAATGCATGTGTGGCACATTGCACCATGCCTGGATCTCAGGGATTCAGTGAAGGGACACACGATAAACAGGGCAGGTTTCCCGGACATATTTTCTAAACAGGAATGACAGAATTGTTATTTTCAGATTAAGCTCTTTTTCTTTGACTCTGTTAGAAACAAAAGAACAAAATGAATCCCAGACTTTTCTGGCTGTATCTGCTTCCTTCCATTGAATGGTGAGAATGCATTGCCTCCTCTAGGGTTTTATTCCAGCCTGATGCTTACCAGTAACACATTTCATGTCACACCCAGACTTGTCTGAAAATTGTTCAAAGTATTTTCATTAAACTCAAAACAAGCTGAGATATTTGTAAGTGTAATTTGTAAACAAAACAAACCAAACAAAATCAAACAGACAAACAAAGACACAAACAAACAAATACAAACTACAAAAAATAAATATGGCTTTACTGTCTTGTGGGCAAATACACAAAGCAGCTCTAATATGTAAATAGTTATATGAAATATTTGAAAATATTAAGTAAAAATAGAAAGTTACACCATGCTAGAGGTAGGGTTGCAGCTAAGAGGGACCATTTTGGTTGTTCCTGCTTTATACCCACGAAAATCAAGGATGATTCCCACATCATGTCCATACCTCCTGATTTAATTTGCACCTGTTTCATAATGAAGAACCTGTTGCTCTAGGTACTTTGGAAGCTGTAAATTAAAATACCAGGATTTTTCCAGAGCCAATTGCCATTTGACCACTTCTCTTCTAACACAACAAAAGAATGTTTTTATAATGAAAAAAATATTGTTCTCAGCTTTTTTTTTTTTCCAGAGGCAGATATTTTTCTGTTCAGTGCTCAGTGTATGATGCAGATTAAAGATGACCTATACAAGAATACTTGATATAATAAAGAGTTAAATTAGGAATATTAGTATGAAACAAAACACTAGGTGCAAGCATGTTCTAAATTTATATGTCTGAAAATGTTGGGGATGCATTTTAAACACTCTGTGGGCTGTTTTTCAGACAGGATGCCTTGATCAGAGCCCTGGAGCAGGAGACACTGGACAGAGAATTAAGGTAAGAAACTGAATGAGGGGGATTGATTAGTACAGTCACCACAACATATAAGAAACAACAGTTTAGATGAAGGAAAAAAACCTGTATAAGTGGCTGTTACATGGTATTTGTGATCCCTGATTTGCTGCATGACTGGGATTGTCCTGGAATTCCATACCCTGCTTATTCCCAGTCTTGAATGATTGATCTACTTAGGAAGGGGCACAAACCAACCCAGCATAAATCAACAGACTTGAAATAAGACCATGGTTTGTCCAAATAAAAGGATCTATAGCATAAGTATTTTCAAACCTGAAAATTATACAGCAGATACATTAAAGAGGATGTGGCTGCAGTTCAGACTCCTCTGGACATCGAGATGTAAACACGCTTGTTCTGCATCACAAATGATACACCCGATCAATGCTCAGCCTTTGAAAAATCCTCAGCCAAGCCTCCCTCGGAATGATCAGAGGCAATCACGCTGTGGGTTGCTGCTTAGAAGCTTTTACAAGGATGCTCACAGTAGATTTCACGTGGCTTGAATACCTGCTGTGGTTACCCAGAAATGTAGGATGCTGCTGGATGTGTCCCACCCGGGTTTTGGTAACCCTGAAGCTGGGTATCCCCAGAGAACAGACCAGCTCCATGGGCTGAGGCTGGAATGCCTCCTAGCAAGACAATTTTTGGAGTTAAACAGGAGCACAGGGCTCAGCAATTACAAAAAAACATCTACTAAAAGCAATCTAAATATCTAGATTTCCAGATTACAGAGACACAGAGCCAAGGGCTCTGCTGGCAGCTCAGTAAAATCTGCAAGGGATTGGCCTGCAGCACTCCCAGGAACCAGAAACATTTCCAGAAACACTCCCTGAGCCCCGGGCAGGAGGAGCAGGGATTGCTGACAAATGGGTTTCATTTCTTTAGACACACACACTGAACCTGATGGTGCTTTTTACATTGCATAGGGGGTTATAAACACAAATACCAACATAGCACTGCTACAGCCACGCTTAAATCTAACCCTAAAGTGTCTTCTGGCTCAAGCCAGTAACAAAACAGCCCTTCAGAGACCAACAGAGCTGTGTTTTGAAGGATGCATAGTCTAAGCCTGCATTTATTAGAAAATCTGGCCACTCATCCTGCAGCCTTCTAAGACTTGCCAAACTAAGTTGACTTCAAACAAGCATGATCAGCACTCACTCACTTTGTGCTGATATAAAAGCAGAATTCAGCTCTGTGATATTGCTGCAGCTGGCTCCTACTCCAGTGCATAAAAAATTATTGATCCATTTGCAGACCACTTGGAGAGGCAGCCTGAGGAGCTGAGCACGAGATACCCACAGAAGACATGGCAATTCCATAGATATCTTAAATGAGCAAAGAAAGGTAAATAAAGTTTGTGTAATGTTAGCCAATGATTTAAATAATACTTAGATTTAAATAACAAAAAGATAGAACTCAAAGGTACAGAGAAAATTCTTCATAAAGGGGAAAGTTTGTCCCTGGAAGAGACCTGTCCTCAAAATTACTATTAATTCCGTTCCAAAAAGCTTTTCACCTTTAAGGATAACATCTGAAGCTATGCCAGTCCTTTTTATATCTACACTATTTAAAAAACAGGAAGAATAGTCATAAACTTAGAATATCAAACCCAAAATCTTCACCATAAGTAGGAGCAACACTAAATCCTCCCCCAAAGTTGTTTTGGCCTTGCTGTTTTATTCATGATAACCAGAAGTTATGGGTCAATTACAGAGTTCATAACCCAATGCTGCAGTTATACAGAAAGATATTTCATTCATTCTGCCTAAAATTGACTTTATACAGTATCAGTTATTCTAAACATTGCAACATCAAACTTGATATATCAGATTCTGTCATAACAACAAAAATACTCAGTGATTTTTTCAATAAACCTCCTTAGGTATTTTATTCCATAAGTTCTAAAACCCATTTAAACCTTTGCATCACATCTCATTGCAGATTCTTCTATGAATGAAATACTGTCCTTTGTTAAGGTGAGAAGCAGCAGCTCAGACCATACAGGCTTTGTTCAGTGCAGGCTGAGGAACTGCATGGCCCTGAGTCCCAATTGCATTGGGCAGAAATTCTGCAGGAGCCTTGCTGCTCTGAGCAGGTCACATTGCTGCCAATGTCTGGGCACAGGAAAAGTTTATAGACCCTCGTTTTCTTCAGCACCAGCTTATCAGAATAGTTGCTGTTCAATATTTAACATCTTCCCCTGCCAAATTTATGCTCAGGTTGAAGGAATGTTTTAAATAAAACATTAATGTACATACCATCAGTGGGAGGGAATAGAAAATACAAACTGTCGAGATGTTAAGCCTTAAACATGTCATTATTTGTTGTTGGCTACCTTTATGTCCCAAATTTTGTACTCAGGATAGCCATAGGCTGTAATCCCTTTGTGAAATATATTATTTCTTTCTTCTGCTTTCAGAGTTTTTTCAACTGATTTGGGACAAAAGAGAGTTTTAACGATTTTTTTCTTTTCCCTCAAAGACAATGTATTTTTTTATATTCAGTAATGATTTTCAACATTCAAACTCTAATGTGCTTATTCCCCTTATATTTACTTTCTTGTTTGTATTATGTAGAAATTAAGGTTGGTTAAATAATTCCTAAATTTTTTATTCGTGAAAAAAATAAATTTTTCACCCTTTATGAAATAGCCATAGAAACAGATTCCTTCATGTCTTTGAAAGAAACATTTGACAATAATCCACCAGAGAAAAAGAGACATTGCTGATAAAGTTTCACAGGTCGTAGGTACCACACCAAACCTTTAAATGCCAGATGAAATTAGGTAAAAATGTTCAACTTTCATCTGGGCAGTTATAAAAACCTAAAGTTTCGATACTGTGGCAAAGTTTCTTCCCTAGCTGCAAATTCTCAATACCAAACACAAAGGGCTGCATAAGCAGGAGCAAGATGAGGATCCCTCAGCTGATTGTGTGAGCAGAACAGAGAGCACACTGACACCAGAATTACTGTCCCTGATTAGGGATGAGCTGCTGTGACACACTGACCCCGTGCTTTCGCTTTGTCATTTGTGCTTGCCAAGGTTGTCTCCATCCTGCTTCAAAAGAAAAGATAACAAAGAACTTCAAATGCTCGAATGGCTGTAATTTTCTACATAGAACCTGTAATATTATAAAAGATCTAATGTGCAATCTGAATAGGTAAAGGAGAAAAAATAAAATAAATTGGTCTAGCAATATTTAAATGATGGCAAATGTAAGTTTAATATAAAACCATATTAGAACAATTGAGAATCACGAGAGGCTGATTTATTATTTATATAACACACTAAAAGTTATCTGTAAAGGAAATTGTGTAATATGCAGTAAATTAGACAAAGCTGCACTATAAATTGGGATTAAATCTTAAACTGGTTTTAATATTTAATGTGCTATCATGACTCACATTTTCAATAATGCTTGTTCAAAGTTCAGGAAGAAGTGTGAAAGCAGACCAAGGAGGAGCACTTGCCAGCCTTTGCCTCCTGATGATGCAAATTAAATCAGATCATTTCTTAATTTCCAAAACCAGACAAAAGTAGCACAGCTCCTCTGCTGAGGACCTGGTCCAAAACTCACCAGGGATAGTGGAAAAACTCTCATTAAACCCAGCAGAGTTGGGGTCACAGTAACTGCACAGGGTGCAAGGAGATGAGTTTCAGTACACGTGAGGATGCATTTCTTGAGTTAAAACCTGTTTACTTGTGGAGTTCCACCTGAGGTCCTGGGGAACACTGATTTCAAGGGTATTGACCAGCATGGCTTAGTCCTGCCTCAGACATTTCACTACTGTGAAAAAACAATTGTCTCACTTACAGTCCGTGGCCTTAACACACTGTGCAAAGAAAATAAATCCAAGTCCTTGACCGACAAGGTTTATAACTGAAGATGTCAAACACCAGACAGACAAAAGCAGGGACAGTTCAAGGAAACCTTGGCACAGCTTTGGTCAGCACTTCAGGCACTGATCTCAGCACATTGGCAGCCTGGCTCCCTCGGGAGAGCTTGAAAAAGGAAATGGTTTTGTTGCACTCAGGGTTAGAGGCAGGCTCAAGGGCAAGGTGGAAAAAACCAAAATTCTCCATGGACTCTATGGGGCAGTGGTCAGGCTGTGGGGGGAAGTCAAGCTGCAACCTCTTCATCCTAGAAAACGTGGGATATGGCTTTACAAAGTAAAATGGTTAAAAATTGGTCCAGTGGAGAAGATAAATTACAGAATCTAAGGTAATATTTCAGCAGCAATAACCTGAGTGGGAATGAGTGGGTGACATTGTTGGTCAAGATCACAGGAGAGGATTTGCACTACGAAGCAAGACACAAAATGATCCTTTATCTGCACTGTACTTATGGATCACTAAAGTCCTAGCAGAGCTATGCTTTATGAAATCACCTGTAAAATAGAAATATATCTAAATCTGTGCATACAAATAAAGAGATGTCAGGGTGAAAATACTACATATTTCAACTCTATCATATTAGAATGCCAGATGTCTAAATGTATGAATATGCTGAATCACAGTCTGGCCATTGTGACAGTGGAATATTTGGATGGTTTCACACTAAACCAGTTCTCTGCCTGTTGTCTGGACAAACCCTCAGTTTTGAGTTTATTTTGACTTCAACAGTTTAACTCATCTGCACTGCTCTAAGTCCATCATTCCCCTAAAAGCATCACAGCTGTGAGTGGAGCAGATTTTTAAAGAAATGGTGTAATTTGCAGCTTAGACTTTACTAATCTTTTTAAGGCTAATGTGTTCTGCACAAGGAATAATATTTAGTTGTCTGGAATGTTTTGAGCTGCTTAAAACACCTAATTGTCATGTTGATGAATGTAAAATAGGCATAAGGCAGATAAATGTGGTCCACAGTGAATTGGAATTACAAATGGTAATACTTCCTAGCACTACTGCTGTAGGAAATGTGGATTTTAATTATTATTTTACTTTAAAAGACATTATTTTGCACAAGAAAAGGTCTCCTTATCTGCATGAACTTCAGACTGCTGAGCTAAGCAGCGTGGCTGGAGCATTCCTTGAAGGACAAAGGAGAATCCTCTGTTAACAACCTTTTGGGAGCACAGCTTAGTCTGTGGTCACCTGGTTCCAGGACAGAGTTTCTTTACTAAAAGATGTTTCTAGCACACAGGACAGCCTCCTTGAGTGTCTTCAGCTCCTCGAGTTTATTTCTTCATTATCTTTATAACTACAGTTTGTTCATGGCTAGTCATGATTCTAGTCAAACGTGACACAAATCCAAAATTATTGTGTATTAGTGACATAGTGACTGTACACTATTAGTGCAATATCCAGGCTTTAAAAAACCACAAGAAAACTTGCATTGCCAAAAAAGACAAATATATAGGGGAAAAAAAGCCTGCAAGAACCCATATCCTTCCCTTGAATTAATGTATTTTGGAAACCAGTCCAATTTTCCCCCAATTCCAATGTCAGTAAGAGTTTTAGGCATTTCACGAAATATTTTTTTTTCACTTATAACAGCCCCTCTCTTTACAGTTCTACAGTAATATAGCTTTTAGATCGTACTTGTATCTTTGTCTATCTCCCCTCCCAGCTTTATTTTATTTCCATCCTTGTTACAAATACCTGAAAGCCAGCAGCAGTGTTTGGGAGCTGGCCTGACTAGGCTGCTTTTTATTATCTAGCAAAACTGGTGAAAGGTGTGAGGATGTGTTTAATTCCCAAAACTATCCAGTTCACTTTTTCTGTTGTTGAAAGAAAAGTGACAAATTCTTGGTTCTCAAGGGAAAGGTGGATTAGGAAGTAAAGATTTCCATGAAAAGCACACCATTCCCTTTCTGCACTATTAGAGTCCATGTTTCTCAGGAATCTATCTATATATTTTCCCCAAGAATATTGTAAGTTTTATCGATTTCTGGAAAGCACACGCTATGAAAGAAACTGCTGTACTTATTTTTGCTAAAGACATCTGATGTTCAGAAGGGAAAGGGTAATAAATTAGAATTCCAGACATTTTCTGCACCTGCTGCCTCTGGCCTGAGTCCCAGGATAACAACTGAAATCATCCCTAACAGCACGAGCTTGACAGCAACAGGGACGAGACCCACTTGTCACTCACACAACATCTCCCCCTGTAATGAACATTTTAGAGAATAATCCTGCAGGCTGGAATTCCTCCCCAGCGTGGCACCAGGTGCACAGGGCCACAGGACCAGGCCTGACAGAGCTCCACTGACTTCGACATTTGGCTGGAAAAATCACACAGGCTGGAAATCAGGATACAGCTCCAGCTGTGCTGGGCTGTGCTGGATGCTCCACTACAACCTCCTGTGGGACAAGAAACCCTGGGAGTGCTCCTGTGTGTGTTTGTTCTCCAGATCAGCATCTGAAAATCCCTCTCACTGCAGACCACAGATGATAGGATAGACAAATAGTCCATTTGGATATTTTCAGGTGTGTCTCTCTATATATTTTTACCACTCTCTTGGAAAAAATGTAGCTCAGATAAATGAAAGCCAGTCTCTTTCTAGAAGAACACGCTGTGAAAAATATTTCTGGTGCTGATTATAACCCAAGAATAAGTTATTTTAAAAAAATTCTCCGCAAGAACATACCCAATCTTTATCATGATATGAAAAAACATCATGATTTCCAGCTTGGTATTATTTTTATGAGTTCCATTATTTCTTAATAGAAACTTGAATAAAAACCGGTCTGGCCAAACCTCTCTATTTTATTTCTTTTATTGTAACCATTAAATCAGCTTTCATTTCATTACTCTAATTGTGCCTGGGAGCAGCAACTGCCACCTTAAGGCACATAACCTAATTTAAAATGCTCACAGCCCATTCCACCTTAAAATATATTGCAGTACTTAGGTTCAGCACAGCAGGTCAAGCTATACAACAGCACTCTTGTGATCAGAGGACTTTTTGGCAGTTAAATGAGGAGAAAGACCGAGGCAATGTGGAAAAAAAAAAAAAAAAAAAGTTAACATTTCTCTTGCTTAAAAGATACACAGCAGTTGACATAACCATTTTTTATTTGTGCCTTAAGTGTCTCCAGAGGATTCTTATTTAGGTAGAGATTTCTCACATAAGGAGCATTTCTTGGCACAGCACACAAACATCTAATTCACTTGGATGATTTTTACTGTGGGGATTATACATGTAAAGAGCCACCTTGCTGGGCTGTGAGGGGAAAATCCATAATGATGATGTATATCCCTGTTTGTGCTACTTGTGTGGGCCTTTCTCCCATTGTTTCTGACTGTTCTCAGTCCTCATCTATTCCAGGTCTCCCTCTAAACTGAATATTCCCTCTATTTTACTGATGGGGAAGTGAGACACAACAATTCAACAACTACCTAACATTACACAGGGGTGCAAAGACAGAGCTGGCATTTAGATTTAGGTTCCTCCTTCCCAGGTGAGTGCTCCATATAAAAGGTGCTGTTGTAGCTACTCCTCCTTTCCTCTCTCGTTACACAGTGAACACTCACACTCCCTACAGCAATATTTCTGAAAGTATTTCCTCTGGCTGAGGGATTCCAGCCCCTGCAAACAAGGTTAAGAAGTCAAACACTTTGCCTGAGATGTGGGGCAGATCTTCATTAGCAGGAAGAGCAGTTCCAAACCTGAGCTGTTGTAAGGTGCAGTAAAAGGGGCAAAGCAACCCTTCCATTGTTGAACATCAGTGGAAAGGCCAGGAGCACATCCCACCTGAAACCCCTGCCTGCAAACTCTGTAACCCAGTGTCTGCTCCCTGCTGGACCAAAAGGAGACAAATCCACGAGGAGAATCAGGATTTGTGTGAGGTGCAAGGTCCAAGGGAATTCGGTACAAACAGCTAATAAATATCTGCAAGCTGACTGTTTGCTTTGGAGGCAGGAGGGATATTTCCCTTTGTCTTGCAGTGAACCAGGCTGGCAGGAAATAACTCCCCTCTGTCCCTGGAAGGCAGCAGCTGAGGAGCTGCTCATTCCATCAGCTAACAGACCCCAATGCACCTCAAAGCCAGAGGCACTGATGAAGGACCAGGCAGTCCCTGGACTGGGCACAAACAATTAATGGATCCATTCTACTTATGAAGCTTTTTTAGATATGAGAGAACAAGAGATGAATCAGTGGATCTTGACCAAAATCCCATAATAATCCTACTTTGATGCATTCTACGAAACACATATTTACATATTTCTAGATACTCTCATGCCCCACACATCCATAAAACAGTGTCTCAGGACAAGTGCTCATCCTTTCACATATGTGTTCAAAAAAAGGAAAAATACAAATTTTAAAACTTCCCCAAACCTTCTTTTGGCAGATATTTTTAAACAAGTTTTCCCCCTTCAAACAAATCAGCATATTTTAAAAATTCTTCAGTTGAAGTGTCATTGATGAAATACTCCAGGCTGGGGAACTTCACTATGTGATAAGAATGACTTAGCTGTGAGCTGAGGCATCCCAAAATGACAGTTTTCAGAAAACCCTGATTCTGTTTTCATAATGTAAATTAGATGATTGAGTGGCATATGGTTATCCTGTTGTTATGACATAGCTGTGTGTATTTTCTCTGCATCAATAAAATTAGAACTTGAAAAAAACGCTCATTTAAATTGGAGCATGAACAAAGCCCTAATTTTAACACATCATACATATAATGAGCAGGGATATAGATTTACATATGCATCAACTTGATCCACATTACAGCTGACATCAAGCTGCTTCAGAGGTGAGGACACCACAGGTCACTGGAGAGCCACAGCTGTTCCAGCAGCCAAACTGCTGCTCCAGGATCAGGTCATGGCCTTCACCTTCTACTCAGTGCAGGGAGGTGGAGTCTTCCACACTATGGCATCATTTTATTTGAATTCCTGGTTATTCGGAGCCTGACTCTCAATTGTTTTTCAGTCTTGGAATTGTGTTTCACAATAGTGCCAAATTTAGTGAAAATACTTTCAGTGCTTTCCCTAAAATATTTCTGATCCCACCTACACATCCTTTGATGAATATTTAATTATTTTTACAAAGTGCAGCAGCCCAGGTAACAAGGACACGAACCTGTTGACTCTCTAGGTGCTTCAGGGGCAGAGGTTCAAAACCCTGCTCCAATTCCACCATGTCTACACTAGTGCTGTAATTCTGCTGTCCAGATGAGGGACACAGGCATCTCCTGCCTCCTTTTTGTCTTCACACTCAATAAATACAATTTTAACAGAAATCTGCAGTACTAAAACCAGTGGGTCATTAATTTTTGAGTATCTTCCCTGGATACTTTATCTGAGCAGCTCTGGAGCAGAACACAAACATCTAATCCACGAGGATTAATTTTTACCACAGAGATTACATATGATAAAAATGTGTCACGTAAAATCTTTGTGATGCCCTGGTGGGATGAGGGCTTTGGAGAGAATGCTTGTTTTGAGAGTTGTTAGAACACAACTGAAAAATAACATTACCTGAAGAGGCAGATGAGCACAAAGGCTTTTAGGCCACATTCAGGCAGGACTGGCAATCACTCAGGAACTGGCTGATGGCTCCTGTGATGCAGGAGCTTTTTGTTGTGCATATTGGCAGCTTCCTTCTAAACTCAACTTTGCAACCCAAGTCTCCAGCATGTTTAGAATTGCAGATGTGTGTTCTGAGAATTTGCAGTGTTTGCCAGAAAGACACTATATGATATTAGCACAGTTGGTTCTGAATTTTAAACCCAAATCTGATGTTCTATGACTCACAGCCTCAGGAAAGAATTAGATGAATATCTCATAAGGGGAGAGACACTGCCTGAATATCTTTATAAAGGAGATATGCTGAATAATAACCATTATCTCCATATGACAAGCTACCATTCTATTTAGGATCTGGTGTGCTGCTATACAAGCAGAGAATGCCACACAGATAGTCATATCTGAATTATCTTTAATATACCTAGAGTGCCAGAAATCAATGGTACTGCAGCAGCACAGACCTCACTCATTGCTGCTTCTTTCAGCTGATGTCCAGGATGCCTCACTGACATTCCTGGACAGTCCACTCTGAAATCCAGGCTGTCCCAGCACCTCCAGAGCTGCCAGATAAAAGCTTGTGCCTTTATCCTGCTTGTGCTGCAATCACAGCTCTGGTCACAGCACTGCATCAGCTCCAGGTTGGAACCATATAACAAACCAGCACTTGAAATAGAAATGGTTTTTACCAGAGCCTCAGGATAGCTGGCCTTTCATTCAGATAACCAGCACTTAATTTCCATGTACATCCTTCTTGTAACAAAGTCACAGCACCCAAAAACAATTGGTATGATGTGGATCTGGCCCCAAGAAGATCTGAGAAGGATTTCTGTAAATTAAAATATTTACTACACCTGGTTTTGAAAATCTCCTGACATAGGGTCATCTCATAGACTGGTTGTTATTAAACCTAGAGTTATTAAACCTTATTTTCTGGGTTTCCAGATTCCATCCTGTGCTAGGATTTCTAGGATTTGCACTGGGTATTCCTCTCTCTTCCAGACTCAGGAGCACTATAGTTGGCTTCAAGAACTTTAAGTAAACTGTGTCCAAAGAATTACAACAGAGAAGTGAACAACAGCTTGTGGCATTGCAAGACTAGTGGTTCCATTAAATCAATCTGCTCCAAGCATCCCCATTATAATTCTTTTTGAAAGGCCCAATAAATGCTCGTATAAACTGATTCTAAATCACAAATCCTTTAATGACTTACAAGAGGACACTGCTTTGCATGGGGAGGAGGTGCACTTCCATTTGGCTGGCTTTACAGCCTAGCTAGGCTCACATCTGGAGCAGCAGGATTTATGGCACCTTCGGGCCATAATTCTGTTAAAGGGACATGGAAACAGCTCCTTTCATTGTGCATCTCCAGGAGATGCCCACACCAAACAGCTCAAGAGTAGCTGGGCTGCTCCTCGGACTTATTAAGTATTTTTCATTTCTTTTTTACAGAGAAAACCTCGTGGCATTGTCCTCAAACGTCCTGAAGTTCAGCAGCAGGATGTAATGGCAAATAGCAACATTCAAATAACACATAATTTACCATATTAAACACAGTAACACCCAAAATTCCTAACAGAAATGGGATACTCACTGTGACCTGGTGCTATAGAAATAAACAGTGTAAGGTTTCTTCTTCTGTAGAGTTTTTGCACTCAATAAGCCAAAAGGCCAGAGATTGGAAGAGAAAAGATAGGTTGATTTTCTTTGGTGGATTTTAGTGATGGTGTGGTGTTTCAGCATTGCTTACCTCTTACTTCCTCCTGCTTTTACACTTCTTTATCTCATTTTCATGTTGGATTCCAAGTGAACCTCTGGCTTAATCTTTGTGAACAGGAGAAGGACAATACTGGAACATTTCCTCACTTGTCTTCCAGTTTCTGATCACAATTCTTGTGAGAAGAGAGGGAGCTGCAATAGAAATGGGTGTGTTTTAACAAATATCCACCATTTCTGGCTCTGTACTTTTACATCCTGGTACCATTTCTAGATTATACCCAGGAGGAGTTTGTGTGCTAATGCTTGCAGATTTGGCTTGTGAAAAGTGCCTCCATAAATAGAATTATCCTTTAAACATCAGTCTCTCTCCTTCCCTTCTGAGCAGCATCTTTTATTTTTCAAAAGGTGCAAAAAGAACCTACTGATGATAATGTCCTTTGGCTCCTCTAGAAAAGGTAACTCCTAAACCCCTCCAGCAAAACGTGTCCCTATTTAACAAGTAACTGAATAAATGCAAATTCCATGGAGCTTTGCTTAATGGGGCAAGCAAGTACTTCAGTTCAAAATTGAAGAAATCATGGATTTAGAACTTAGAAATGCTCCTTTTCCCTGATACAATCAGCTGGAAAAGGCATACACAGATTTAAAAAGAAACAAACCCAAACCTCTGAAAATGTGAGATGTAACAAACTATTCTCAGATATGTATATAGACAAATTGATTTTTAAGTAAGTGGCAAGAAAGACATGACTTTCCATCAAAAATCAGGCTGGTGGAAACACTGGGTGCAGCAGTGCTGATATATCACACCTTGCAGGCTTTGCCAGCCCCAGATAAACTACAGCAAAACCTTCATGACTCAAATATTAAACTTTGAGAAAAGCTTTTGTTTCCTCCCATGCTGCTCACCTAAACAGAATGATGGGTAAACATCTGCAAAGGCACTGCTGGTTCCCTTTACAGCCCTCCTTAATCTCCAGTGCTGTAATGGACCCACAAAAACAGTGACAGCTTGAATTGGACAGCTCAGGATCGACACTTCTGCATCACATCTGAAGAAATATTGTCTCCTGGGCTATTCAAGCTCCTTCATAAGCAGCTGTGGTCTTTTTCTTCTGAGAATGCAAGATTTAGGGAGAAAAGACTGGATTTTTTTTTTTTAACTACAGCTCTTCAGTACAAAGGACCTGAAACATGAAAACAGCAGCAGCACTTCCTCCAAAATCTCTCATTTCTTAAAGCAGTCAGATCTCAGAAGTGATGATGACTTTCCCTCCTTCATATAGAGGACAACCCCAAAAGCACAAACAGCACCCATGGGCTACGATGGGTGCCAAATATTGGGGTTCTTCCAACATTATTCCTTGTTTGGGACCTCAGATATGATTTTGAGGCTCAAAGCAGAAATTTCAGGGCCCAGAGAATATATAGTGTGTAATAGAGAGCTCTCCAGAGGAGTGTGGCTTCTGGAGCAGGGGGAAAACATGAACCTAAACATTTCTAAGGGACAAAACTAATGGTGATGAAGTGGTAACAAGATTTAGTTGGATAGAACTAATTACTCATTGTAGGGGATGAGAACAAGGGCTTGCTTTGGCAATAATTGAACTTACTGAAAGCAAGAACAAGTAATAAGCCTAAATATGGGCTTGATTAAGGGGAATATTTTCAAAATTCAATGCATGGAAGTAATTAGATAGAAACTTAGAATGGGAAAAATGTCACCAAGTCACTTGGAGACACACTACATAAAAATGTAGATTTTCCTTATGCATGACATATGCAGTGGACTAAAGCTCCTATTTTCTGATCAATCTTGCCTTATCACAAAGACATTTATTTTCTAGTCATGAATGACTGGATTCAATTAAAATACAAGCTCGCCTGTCAATTAAATTGAAACAGAAACTCTCCTGACATTCAGAAGTAAGTGTTAAAAATCACCAAGTACTACCAGTGGTTGCCATACTTAAAACTCCTCACAAAGAGAAACAGAATGCCTTCTCTTGCTGAATTACTGTAAAATGTGAGTTTCTATTACCTTGTGGGGGCTAATTTAAAGGAAGAAAAGGATTATAGTCCTTTCTAAAATCTAAGGATTTTTTTTTTAAATTCTAACAACAAATACTGCAATAGCAATACAATGTAGATATTCAAGGGTATGATGAATTATTGGGTGACTTAATAGAGTCACTTTTCATCTACACTTAAAAGCTGCCAATTTATTGAGTTTACTTACTTTACCTGCCATTTCATCCAGTCTAATGAAGCTTTGCTGACACTTCAGCTTAGTTTATCTCGCTGAAATGGAACTTTGCTACATTTAAATACACGTGCTCTTGGTTTCAGGCTCCTAGCTTATTTCACATCACTAAAAATAAAGTGAGATACTCTTGATACCTGTACTCTGAGTACAAAATTTCCATATGAATTGGGTCTTGAAGCTCTACTAAAACAACTTTTGCATGTCCTCTGGAGGAAATAAATATTAAAATTTCACCTCTCATATTTCCTATGACCCACAGAAAGGGCACAACCAATAGTGGGGATTCTCAAGCCAAGACAGCTCTTCAGTCCCCTGATGTGTCCCTCAGCTGCCCAGGCTGTGCTGCTGCTTTTTTGTGGCAGGAGCTCTTGCAGAAGGAATGCTCTTGGCTCAGTCTGTGATGCTGAGGGAATTCCCTTTAACACGAGCAGGGATTGCCAGGAAAGTTGGACTCTCATGGGAAGCTTTACCCCTCAAACAGCATGAGGATATTGGAACTTGACTAGGATTTCTCAGCTGTCAGGAAGCAGAGCTAGAATTCCCCTGTTAACAGCCAGTGCTAACAGATACACAAAGGGCCTGGAAAGCAGAGTGATGTTAAACTGCTTTGAGCCTGTTATCAGCAGGCTTTGGGTCTGTGACTTGTGCCTTTTTTAAAAGCAGACCACCAGAAAGGTCGCTTCACACTTGGCTCTTTTTCATTAGTTTTGCATTTAGCAGGATTGTTCTTTATTCCTTCCATTCTTCTATTGATCCGGGGGGACAGGAGGCACGGAGGGAAAATGACAAATAGGCTGCATTTGTCCCTTCCCTTCTGTCATTTGTTTCACGGGTAAGTGAGTAGAAATGAAGACAGCATGTTCCACGCTGAGTGCTGAGAGCACAGAATATGGCCTCCAGCTAGAGCACAAATAATTTCTATGCATGATGAATCCTTTCAATAACAAGGGCCCTGCTAATGCAGGATCAAATCACAGTCATTAGCTTTTGGCACTGTTCTTAAAATGATATAGAAATCCAAGCAGCATCCAGCCATGCTCCTGTAGCACACACACTAGCCAGGATTTCAGCTGGCAATTTGCTTTTCTCATCAATGTGCTGGTATAATTAGATTAAAAAAAAAAAAAAAAGCCATCTGATAGTATAAACTCCTCTAAAAACAATAACCTGCTTAAGGAAATGATGGATTGTCCTGAAATAAGGGGCTGTGGTGTGAATCCATTGATGGATGAATTGATTCTGGGACTATTTCAAGACCTGTGGCCCTGTGTGATGGATGATTTTCTATGGCAGGTAACAAACTCTTGAAACAAAGCCATGTATTCTAGTTCTTCTGATTTTCAGTCACCAGTGCCTTTTGAAACCATGGTACTCACAGAAGGAGTCACACTTACTGCAGTAAAAATGCTTTCAAACTGAGTTCAAGCTCTTTGACCGTGATCCAGAAGCTTCACAGAGTCATTTAGAAGCACTTCTTGTTGCCTCAAGCCATCTTTTTCTTTTCATTCTTTTGTATTTTTTTTTACATAGGTAGTAGTTATATTCCTATTCTAATTTATAATACAATTATTCAGTATTTGATCAATTGAAAATTTTTAGTAATATCCTACAACATGTAAATTATATATTTTCTTAAATTCCCCAAATAATTTTTTCCCAATTTAAGCGAACATAGTATTTTATTTTTAAACAGCACTTTCTTGCAAGATTTTTATTTGCACTTGCTTTCAGTAACTCTGCATCCATAAAGATATTTTGCATTTTATTCTTAATGAATTTTTTAATGAAAAGAAAACCAGTAATTAGTAAAGAATTCTACTTAGATGGATGCTTCCATATTCCCTGTGTTACTGTTCTTTAGGGAGCAGTGCATGGCAAAATGGATGCTACTATTTTAGAAATGAGGTTCACAGAAAATTAAACTTCAGCCTGTGTTTCACGTTCTCTCAGTCCAGATAAGGGATGTCCCCTGCCCCCTGTATGTATTTTTGGCAGTTTATCCACTCGACTAATTACAACTTTCATAAATTCTCACAGTGCTGTTGGATTTGCTGGTTTGACACAGCACTGAGATCGTGGGTCTGCTCAGAGTTTGTCACGTTGGAATGGACCCCATTTGTTCCCCAGTTAGGCTGTAGGAAGATGCTGGAATTCCCTGGACAGTGAGCAGGCTGCCCACCCTGCCTGGGTGGACCCCTGGGAGCAGCTCAGGGGCCTTTGCTGACATCTGCTCACATCAGAGCAAACCTAACAATGGAACTGGCTGCCTAGACAGTGACAAAAAACCTGCTGACCAAGCAATCCCAAAAATCCTTCAGGTTTAGCTAGCTCCAGAAGCATCATTAACATGAAAAATCAGATCCCTGAAGATCCAGATCCTGCTCTACCAGTGATGCACTCTGATTTAAACCCAGCTCAGAACTAGAAAACACCATCAGATGCTCAGATGTGACTTCCCCAGGCTGAGACAGGAGACACCCAGGCTAAAATTCAACAACATCAGAGATAAAAGGTTGGTGCAATGGCCAGCTGACACCTTTCCCTGCTGTTCTCTGTATTCCAAATGATCACAGTGCTGAAGCAGCTGGATCAAACTGAGCCAAAAAAGAGGATCAAGGGGGATAACATTTGAAAGTTGATTCAATACACACTTCTTTTGGAAACAAGTTTTTAGGATGCTGCCATATGATCTCCTCTGGAAGAATATATGTTTTCTTCCAAATCTATTGTGCTGACTTTCTATGCAAACTTGATTAAAAATAGAAGACATATTTTGGAAGCAAATTCCAAGTGATTTTCATATCTGCAAAGAGAATGTAATTATTTTTTAAATGCCTTGAGTTTTTCCTCATCCAAAAAAACCCCAGAAGCCACCCATCTTAAATGCTAAATGATGACTCACCTCACTGCTAAAGTTATAAACCAACTGGACATCATTGGTGACAACATCTGAAAACATCTGTGCTCCTTCTTCTGGGATTCACTACAAAAACTGATCAGAACAAGAGGACTCAAAGCAGCAGAAGGGAAATGTGTTGCCTCTACACAGCTGATTGCACATTTGTGTCTAATGACAAAGCTTATAGAGCAATATAACCACTGTGTTGTTTAGGAACATTGGATTCTGTTCTGGAAAACACCTTAGCAATCACTATATGTAGCTCTCCTCTGTTGCAAGCTACCATATTTTACATGCTCCCTGTTATAAACCAGAATTAATTTGCTGTAATGTAATATGTAGATCAAAATTAGAACAATATTTTCATCTTCTCTTCAGTCAGTTTGTTTCATCTAAAAGAAAAATCACAGCTTGAGCTGTGTAATCTCAGCTAAAGATAAATCTCAGTTTATTATGTATCAAGATTTCCTGGGAAGCCATTTGGCTGAATTAAGCTCATCCTTCCTTTTTTGTGACAACTCATGTCATGACATTAAAGGTCATGTTCCTTCCTTTCTGTCACTTTAAATTATGCCATCAATACCAAGAAGTGATTCAACAGAGAATGTAAGAAATGCTACAGAATTACTAAAATCATGCTAGGTGGCTGCTTTTCATACATTCCTGCATCTCCTTTTATGATTTCAGCTAACACTTCACATTCTTAACAGGAAAAACAGGTGCCTTGAATATAATAGGAAATAAGTTGAGGATGCAAGTCTGGGGAGAAGGAGTAACTCAAATTCCAGTCACGCCATGCCCATAATCACAGCAATAGCACCACACACACATTCATTAAGGAAACATTCAGTTACCCTCTTTGCAATTGTGTTTAAAATGATTTAGCTCAACACTCTATCCCCAAAAGCATACATCTGGACTAAAATAAGAAATAAATAATTTAAAGGGATAAATGTTTATTGAAAACATTTGCATCTGACTCAATCAAGTGCTTAGTTGTTACTTTTCAGTATTGCTATTTTACTTCCATGTTGTTCTTTAGCTTTTAAATGAGAAATTTAGGTTCCATTTTTCAAACAAAGCACCTTTCTGTTTCCCCTACCTTCTGGCAGAGAGTCCCAATCTCCTTGCTAGGAGATGACTTGGAGTTCCCCATTGGAAACACAAATTGAAGGAATAATCCAACTCTAAACACACCATTTATGTTAATGGTTGTGAAAAACCAACCTGGAGAATTAAGTGCCACACAGCAGCAGAATGTGTGCTCCCCTTGTCAGAGAAAGCAGCAAGAACTCTGGGAGAAGGAAATAAAACAATGTATTTTTTAATGTAGCTGCAGATTGAGATATGGCTCTTTTCCACAGGTTTAATTAGTATGGAGGCAGAGATTCCCACTTTGTAATTTCTCTTCCTTAATTGATTCATAGTTCTATTTTTTGAGTTAAAATTCTGCACCCAACTACACACATTACACCTCCCAGGAAGCAGAAACAAAGTCATTTGAAGAGCAGCTGAGCAGCTCACTGCAACATGGAGAGAGGTGACTAAAGAATTTGTTGTTTAAACAATATGAAATACACACATAACGAGGGCGTGGGGAGCAGGAATATCAAGGGAGGAGAACCTTTCAGTAGCACTGGAGCTGGAAAGACCAGGGGAAATAAAAAAGAACTGACTGAAGAGCACAGCAGTGAAAAGAAGGATGAGAGGAGGGGAGGGGGAAAGGGATGGCTGAGACAGCAGGACAGGGAATAAAGGCTGCCCCAGTGATGTGCAAAATAAAACTTCACACAGACACAACACCTGGAGTCCACCTTGGCCAGGGTGCTCTCTGCTTATGCTTTCCAAATAAGTCATGCCTGGTGGCCCGTCTTGCCTCTCCCACCTGGAGCTCCATTATTTTTGTGCCTGCAGCTTCCAGCAGGATTTCTGCAATGAGCTGAAACACCTCTCTTACCCTTCCCTTTGTACACAGGAAGGATCTTTGCACCTTGCATTTTCTCTCCTCCAAGACTGATGTTAGGGATGGACACATTCAGTACTGAGAGCCACTCACTGCAGCCTCTTCTGCTGCATGCTGGAAGCAAAAACCAGCATAAGAAACCTTCTCACTGCCTCTTAGCCAATTTCCACTATTTAACCCCAATGCCAATCCTGACCTTTTCCTTCTCCAGCTAAAATTCCAGTATTTCTGGGGGGAAAGACAAAGAACCTGACAAGATAATTTTCCTGTATGCATTCTAAGTTGTGTTCTTGAGTATCTCTGAGCAGCCAACTTCAAATTTAGTTGTCTGAAAGACAAATTGTCACTCTGATCTTCTCAGAACCCTGCAGTCAAATCACTGTGAATTGCTATGTTTAGTTTTCAGCCACACAGACATTTTCCTGCCTAGGATGCAATGACTCTAAAGCTGCCTTTTCTTTCCACTTAGTAATTATAGCCAATATCACTTTAGATGTAAGCAAAGCACCAGGACCTTCTATGTATCCCAGTCAAGCCTCACCTCCAGAAAAACCAAGACAGATTCTAGAAACTCTTTTGTGTGTAAGTAAATTCAGGCAAATCTTCTCAATAAAGTCAGTATTTCAATTATAAAGCCAGCAGTTACTCACATGTAAAGTTTTACAGTACTAAACTCACTAAAAATGACAATGATGCAGAACCATCAAGCTGTACTATAGGCTTAGTTCTCAAAATATTTGGGTTTTATTAGTTCAGCAATGAGGCTTCCACTGCATGCTAATTATTCATTAATTCACCTCTCCTTAGAGAGAGGACCGAGTCAAACATGTTCCTTCTAATTTGATTTTAAAGGAACATATATAATATATATGTGAGCTACATATAGTTTTGGACCTCAAGAAATAATCAGCAGTACCTCATTGGGCTGTGATATTCTGCAGGGAATCTTACACAATGAAGAGAAAAAAAATCTGAATAATTTACACTAAAATCTGTTTGATTTACCACCTTCTGTTCTGTCTCTGTGGGAGACAGCTATGGCAATGAATCCTCGCAGTAAATCTACATTTAACAAAAGAAGTTCCTAAGCTCCAAAGACTGGCCAGTCAAACTTAAATAATCCTGAAAAGGAGATAAGTAAAACCCAGAGACTCCAAGAAAGAGCACAGAGAGCTGTTCCATGATCTGATTTAACCACAGCCAGGCTAGAGCTGAGTCACCCCAAGGCTGGAATGGACCTGACCCCTTTGTGGCAGGAAAATACAGCACAAAGACTCCCAGGGCAAGAATCTTGAAATCAAAGTGAAAAAAAGGACAAAAATAAACACTAGAATCCAAGGAAAAAGGAAAAAAAAGCACAGCATTAATAAGGGCTGCAGCAAGCCCTGCTAGTGCTAAATTTCTTACAGGAGAAATTCTGAAGGAGCACAGAGGAGGAGAGGAGCACATTTCCCTCTGATGGGAGCTTTGGCAAGCACGGTCAGGCTGCCCCAACACCTCACACTGAGCTCCAAAACGCCAGATTTGAAATTTTCCACCAGTTCTGGAGGAGAGCACTTAGACACTTACACAGGGAAAAAATGCCCCTGAGCAAGCAAAGCGTTTGCCAGAAGACAGCAGACAGCAGGAGTAAATGCTGAGCAACATCCTCAGGTGGTGGAGCCCCACTTTTTGAAAAGATTCCTCCTTAAGAAAACTCAGGACATTTAATGCATTTTGGAACTGTTGGAGAAAAAAGAAACAACAAAACAACACCATTTAGGTTCTTAAAATCCTACTGCTTAACAGGAGATGAAATCTTGAATATTCATTATCTTCCTGAATTGGAATAAGTGTTGGAAAATGAAAAATCAGGAGATGGCAGAAACAGGGAAAACAGCCAGACTTCCCCTGTGTGAAACATATGTGTTAGCTTTGTTGAAAAATAAGGAGAAAGAAGTTTTTCCAATTGCAGCCCATAGGTGACTATTCACACGTACAAAAGTCACACCGGGATCCTCGCCTCTCCTGCAGCCCATTCTTGGAGCTGAGCTCAGGCATTAATTACATAAATGACCCTGCTGCTCCCAACAGGGAGCTGGGATCATCCCACACTGGGGAAGGCAGGAATTGGAGCTTGGAGAAGCTTCTGATGGCAGTGGGCTGTTGATGCTGGTCACTGCTGGATGCACAGAGCAGGGACTGACACTGGGCAGGACTTAAGTGGATTCTGCTGATTCTGGGGGTGAACAATTCAGAAAACAGCCACCAACACAGGAGAAGTGTTTGTGACCCCTGAGGAGGCAGCTTTGGGAGGGCTTCTACAGCCTCAGAGAGTGGAAATGTCCCCCCAGGACTCCAATCACTGGTGCTGGGGCTTTTTAACACCAATAAAAAAACCGAATTCTTGAGGATCAGCTGCCAAGGATCAGCTTTGGAAAGGATGTTTATTAAAGCTCTTCTCAAACAAAGGTGTAAAAGATAAAAATCAAGCACTTGTTGAAGGGAAGGAGTGCAGGATGTGGTGCTGAAGAGGATGCTGAGAAACAGAGATTCAGAAATTACTCTGCTCAGGCAGAGCATTTGGCTCATGCAGTTTCAATGGTCAGCTTTAGCAAACTGCTGTTCTCAAGGCCCAGAGCTCAATCAGAATTGTAGGCACACAGAACTAGGGGCATTCACATGTGGCCTTCCCACTTCAAAAAAACCCCAAACAACTCAAAGGCATTCCATAATTTTGTATTGCTGTTATAATTTAAGATATTTATGAGGGAAAGAGTATTGGCATTCTGTATTTCTTATGAAATTAATTGCTTTATGCATTATCATTATTCTGATTGGAAGACTGAGCTCTGGAATACCCTCTACCCTTCCTTGGGCACTCTGATTATCTGCAGGAAAAAAAGGACATGGGTGTTTTAATGAAGATATGTTTAGGTTCTGCTAAAATACCATGACAACCTTCAGAATTATTCACTTTCAAAGCTATTCCAAAATAATCTGTAAAGTAACATCAAATATTTCATACCATTTTGGCAGAAAATGAAAAGTGCTCCATTGCATGCTTAATTTATTTTGTAATTATAAATCTGTTGGTAAACAGGACCATAATAGGCTTTGCTTTATGCCTGCTTTATGCTTCTGAACTCTTAGAGTTTTAATATGTTTTCAATACAAAAAACATGATAATAACTGCTCCTGGAAATAACTGGCTGGATGAGTTCATCCCTGAGTAAATTTTAGCATTAATCACATACACTTGCTAGTAAGGGACACAAAAAGCCAGATAGAAAACAGTCTAGCAATTTTTAAACATCAGAATAATAATAGAGGTAATACTTTACAACTGGAACAGTTTAATATTAATTCTACCGTAACAATAATCTTTTCAGAAAAACAGGAAGACAACTTTTAATTAAAACCACTTTTTGTATAAAATTGTTAAACCAGCACATAGGTGACATCTCACAAGGCCTCATATTTTACTTGCTCCTTCTGCTGTACTCCTGAAAATGAGAGTTTTGGCTTTCCCCTGATACATGAGTGAGTGCTTTGGCTTCCTGCTGCTCTTTTTGAAGTTTCACAATCACTTAAGATAGTTGGGGTTGGTATTTAAGCTTTCATATTACCAAAATTACAGCGAGTTAATGCATTATCAGAAGCCTTTACTGTATTTGGGGAGGAACAACTTTCCCTTTGCTCCTTTGTGGCAGCACATTGTCCTCCCTAAAGCAGGAATAAGCACTGTCTGTCCAACCACACACAAGCCAACCATCAAAAGAGCCTTCCTATCTATATATGCAAAATATACATGTAATTAGAAATATATTTTGAAAAATAGCCTCTCTTCTAGGAGTCTTTGCTCATGTCTGCAGTCAGCCTCTATTGCTGAAGGTGTCACCGTGCCCTCTACTATTTGTAGCATACTCTGAGTAATTCCACATTTCCCAAGCTGTTGACAACTTCACCCCCAGCTCCCACCAGAGCTATGGATTTGCAGAACACACGGATATTGGAACTTCTAGAGCAGCAGAAACAAGCACAAATATTTGCAAGGGATCAGGAAGCCTCCCCAGCACAAGTGACAAGCATTAGGAAACCCTGGCTTTGCATATAAGATAAGAAGTTCAGTTTGCACACACAGAATCACCCAGGCTGGTATTTCAGCTTAGGTCAAGAGGAAAGTTCAAGTAGTCAGCTCCTTTCTGCCATTAAATAATTTATCAGCACGAGTGCACAGCACACTCCAGGGCTCTTCCATCACTGCAGCCAGAGTGAGGGAGCACAGTCAGCCAGGCTGTGTCTGAGGACACCAGGGCTGGGCTGGAAATGCACATTTCACACCAGCCTAGGCAGGTGTTTATGGGGCAGAGTGAGCAGTGTGGCAATTTGTCACTGAAATCTGTCACGACTGCACAGTCCTGAGGATATTTTAGGAAGGGAGATGGCAATTTAGTGGTCACTCCAGTAACTCAAAACACGAGCTGCAGGAGGGAATTCCCTCAGAGCCTCCCTCTGCCCACAAACCTGCTCTTTAGAAACAGTCAGGAAGGGACTGCATAATTTAATAGTGCAATATATATTTTAAATAGTGTGCAGGAACAAAAAAATGAGCATACAGGTATGTAAATATAGAAACTGAAGTCAAAATTCAATCAAGAAGTTAAGGTTCTTTTCACATAAACACACAGCCCACTTTTTTAAAGTTTAAAAAAACCAGTCTTACAAATATTGCCCTTGATTTGGAACAGAATATTTTATAGAAAATAATTTGACAAGATATCCTTCCAGGTTTACTTCTTTCTATATTTACTGGAGGAGTAAGCACCTTTATTTTATATTGATACCTTTCTATATGCAAACATCTGGCTTTATTTTTCAAATTCCAGTTTAAATCCCCTACTTTTTATCAAGATTTAAAACTGATTAAGATAATGTCTTAGTTCTCATTTTGTTTCTTAGAAACATTTTAATGCCTTTTGATGTCAGGACTGTGGCCAAGCTGACAACTTGTATTTTGTTGTAAATTAAACTAAGTTCTGTTATCCAGACTAAGGAAAGAACAGCTACTTTTAGTATTTAAATTCCATGTTAAACTTTTGCAGTACGTTAAGAGACTGAAGTTTCAAAATTTAGTTATTAATTTAGGATACAATTACATTCTTTTCATTCATAGAATTTATTACTCTATTATTACATTAATTGAATTATTCCATGTATAACAAGAGAAATAAAAACCGAAATTGCATAATTGCAAAAATTATTCACGAGCACATTGTTGTATGAATTAAACCTAATATTTCAGTTGAGCTCAACATGACAGTTCAAAAATTTTCATCATTACCTCCACAAATTTTCCAAGAACTGATTAGCCATCACTCATCATTTACTATTCACATGAAAATGAAAGAACACCTCAAACTGTAATTCAGGCAGAAGTTCTAAGGAATTGATTATGAAAGCAAAAGTAGAATGAAAAAAGTGTTTTGAAATCATAATGGACAAGTCAGCAATGAAAGTCAGTGTCAGTGGAGCTACTCTTTCTTTTCCCTTTAATCCCATCCTTCCCTGAACTGCAGAGCTAAAATCTGTTGAAAAAATGATTTATCTATAGAGATAAAAAAATGTAGCAGTTATGCCTATATGTATGTATCTGCACGTGTATATGCAAACAAAAGCAATGAAAGAAAAAAGTATATTTTACTGGATAATTTCTTTGCAACAAATTATTCCACTAACTCCATGAAAAGTTATTAAAGTCTTTCTAATTTATGTACTAATAAAATATGCAAAGAACACACATGCTATCTCTGTGTTTACTCAGTACACAGGGATCCTGATAACAGATTTTACTTTGTCATTTCTTTCCTTTGCTCTCTTCATAAGAATAGATTTAATTCCAAAAGTCTTTGTGGAACTCTTTCTGCACTACAAAAATGTCATTAAAAAAAAATCTTTCCATGTAGCTAAGAGAAATATTTTTTTTGTATACTGTGCTTACAACAGCCTTTTCAAAAAGGAACCAAACCTTTGTTCAGTGAAAATGCTGGGAATTATTCTGAGGAAGACAAAAATTTTTAAAAATATAGAACTTAGAGTTAGTCCTGTCAGCTTATAAAAATGTTTGGATCAGTAACCCTACAGTGCCCTTAAAAATTTTGGGAATTTTAAACTCTGAGTGTCTTTCCAAGATCTGCAATCGTGACCCCTCAGAGAGGATTTTACTAAACAGAAACACCAAGTTCAGAGCACAGGAATCTTGATGCCAAAGTTTCTCATTAAGACAAAATGTGAATTAAATTTCATGAGTCTTCAGGCAATACAACCCCCCCAAAATTGGACCTGACCCCGGGTCTGTATGGTGAAAATGTACACAGGACTTCAACTGGATTGATTGAGAGAGGCTCTAGGTTTATTTTCCCTGTATCATCCAAGTAGAAGGTCATTTAAAAATCCTTTACACTGTGCATTTTAAATGATTTTGTCATGAGAAATTAATTTACAGGCTTATGGACTTTGCAGAAATGATAGATTTCTAAAGACTTTTTGAGCAGTGAATAATGAACTTTGCCATCCTCCTCAGCACTGACTGATTTAGTTTCCTCAATAAGTGAGGAGAGTGGTGGGCTTATCTCTGTGCTGAGGTCAAACGATTTCTGATTGGAAGCAGCAAGAATAAAGGACAAAAATTTCTGCCTTCTAACACATCAGAACTCAGCACAAGACCAGCTCACTCTCTCTTCTACAGCAGCACAGTTCCATCTGACTGTCTCAGCAGGAATTCTTAAGATTTATAAACAGGAGATCTTAGCTAAAATCTGTCAATCCAAAGCAAGAATTTTATTTATTTCCCCTGAAGAAAAAAAGTTTAAGAACTAAAGGTGATAATTTTCTTCATATTTTGAAGCAATCCCAGGGTCAAGTTTTCAATTTTTGAAATAAAACTTCCCCCTTAACATTGAAGACTGTATCTAAATGCTATAAAGACTATAATTTGGGAATACTTTTTTCATCCTAATATTTCCTTCATTAAATACTCTGCATCAATGCAAAGCAAATAAAAGATTTTCTATCTCTGACATTGAAAGTTGCTTTAGAGAATTTGTCATGGGAAGAATTAAATCTGTGGCATCAGCTTGAGCTTGGTAATGGGCCAAAATCTGGACAGCTTTGATTGTTTAGAGGTGTTATCCTAAATCCAAATCAGCCAGCACAACCAAGGCTAACATTTTCCTATATATATCTGTCTTTATATATTTCTAAAAATTGTGCTCAATTCCTACTTTACAGCTCCAAATGCCACCTGTTCCCAGTAGTCACACTCCAGCCATGTTCCCCCCTACCACCAGGCATTCTAAATTCCATGATTCTTTAGAATACATTAATTTATAGCCTCACTTTTGTCCCTGACCCACCTACACATTGATGAATGAGATCTCAGACTAGATAGGTAAATAGAAAGAAGGTGAAGGATGGGAGCTTACAATGTATAATTTATTATAAGTACCACAAAATACCAGTGCTGAGAGAAAACAAATTATTGGCTTCTCATGCAGTGACCATGAGAAGGTGGTAAATATTTTATTATATAGTACTCATCAGACATTTGAATAGCTCATCTGTCCCATTTATGCCAGATAAAATGAATTCAACCTATCAGTGGCAAATGTATTTTTAATGTTTTGCTACCTTCTGTGGAAGGGGCAGCTAAAAAGTCCCTCTTCCCCAAGAATCACATTTTTCATTTGATTAAACACTGTAAACTGTTTATTTTTGAAGAGGCTTTTCTTGTTCAAAGCCCTTTACATCTTACAGAAATTTCGTGCCCAATGTTCATTCCACTTTCTAGGAAGCAGAAGTTACCAAAGCTGTTTTCCAAGCTGTGAGAAGTGGTCTTTTGATGGGAAAACACTTGCCTCATACTAAAATTCAAAACATTTGGAAACACTTAGGGCACTCTTTCCTTCAGAGAAGAAAAGTCAAGCCAGATAACTCCAAGCGGCCTTTTGTAAGAAATACAACCCTGAAAAATCAGCAATTATCTGAATTCAAAAGGCTCATTTCGGTTGAATTGTTATCTGTTATCTGTCAAGACTCTGCACATTTGCTTTCCAATGGAGAGAAGAACTTTCAGAGATATTGAGGAGCTCCAAGAGTGGCATGCAGTTATAAGAACCTGCTCCAATTCCCTCATAAGAATGAGAATTGGAAGCCCTTTATACCAAGCCTCTGTTACCCTCCTTGGAAAACAGCAAATGCTCTCAAAATTCTCTTCTTGTTGTCTTGCTGCTCTTGACTGCAGTGTTATCAACAATTAGGAGAAAAAAAAATAAGACCGAGAAATTTGAAATTCCTGGTTCAATTTACTTTCCAGAATGTATCTCTTGTAGGTATTCAGGCTAGGAGTCATAGTCCTGCTAATCTTAAATAAAACCTTGGATTTAACTTGGGCTCCTCTAAATCAGAAAAGGATTCAAAAGATGTTTATGTAAATTCTCTGCTTACCCTTCTGGAACTTCCTATATGAGGAATCATCCAGGATCAACTACATCTTGTTAGTGTTGACTTCTGACCCTAAACTTTTCAGAATTACAGAAATCAACCAGAAATAAAGAACGGTAAATTCTTTATTTATGCCAAACCTATGCTTACGCATTTGGATCTTGCAAAATAGCTCACTTATTTGGAAATGCAGCTTCTATTTTTCCTAACCCTGTCTTTATTCTGGCCTTTCAAAGCCACTTCTCTCCCAAAACTTTGCTAACACTGCCTGCACTGAGCTTCCATAGGCAGCTCTTTTCCCTGGCTTTATCCTTAGAGATGAAATGGGCAGGAAAGCACAAAGAACTGAGAGCCCTGAAAATACAACTACCAACAGCTATTTAAGGATTGGCTTTTGGGTTCAGAAACAAGGAATTCCTTTCATTTCTATACATCTCTGATATCCTTTGACTTGCATCCCTTCTAATCATCTCTCTGTTGCCATGGTGCATATGAAGCTCTCAGGAGTGAGCAGGCTCAGTGTCTCTGCACTGACAATAACAAAGAACACAGATGGCCACTGCTATTGTTCCCACTCCCTCTGTGTCCTTGTGCGCTTGCTGGAGTCTGGAAAATGTCTGTGTTACTCCACCCATACAATATTGACCACCACAAAAGCTGCTGGAGCAGCAATAACAAGATGGAACACAAAGAGTTTCAAAAATTTCTGCCTCCCAGTAACAAAAATACACGAGCTCTTACATCAGAGACAGAAGGTCCCATAAAGGGGATTGAAATGAAAAAAAACCACCAGGAAAAACATGCTTTGATAACACCTGCTTAGATGAAGCAAGGTCAGAGAATCAGCAGCAACCCAGGGCTGTTGATGGGGCTCAGCTCTCTGGCCCTTTTTGATGAAATCACCATTGACACGATGCATAACGTAAAGAAAGCCAAAAATAGCAGTGTGCCAAAAATCATCAGCTGCTAAACGAGCTGATTCATGAAAATACAGCAGAGCATACTTCATCCTTTTGTGCTCCCCTTACCCTTATGAAGTACTCGGTTGTCCTGGGAGTTTTCAGAGGAATTCTTAGTTAGAGCTGGAGAAAAGGTTTCTCTGGTGAAAACGGAATATTTTGGACACTAGTAATCAAAGTATGTCTATTAAATCTGAAGGATAAGGTTAAGAAATAATTCTTATTAACCAAACAACTTTGAGGTGTCAAAATATTCTGGTGGGTGGCCAAATATTTAAAACTCAGAACAGCTGAATTTCAAAAAAACCCAGTCTTAATCTGAAAGGCAACTTCAGAAAAAAAAGCAAAAAAAAATCCATGAAGCAGAATTTTTGCCTTAGTATTTTCTATTTGGGCACTCTGATTCTGCTCCTCTGCATATTCCAATGGACCCCAAGTTTAGCACTGTGCTAAACAAGTTTATTTATTTCCTCTTTGCCCATGCTATGTTTTGGAGATGAAGGCACAGTATTCTAATGCATCATTTTTATCATTATATTAAGCTACATCAAAATAGGACCAACAGTTTATCTTGAATCTACTGAATTTTTCTGATTCTTGCTTCTGATTGACAAGAGCAAAAGGCAAAATCTGAGGTGCTCTCTAACATGCAAAACAGAGACATAATTTACACTATTTGAAGTAGAATTTATGATAGACACAACTGTTTTGGAAGGTTATTTTCCTTAAAGAAATGATTTTGCTTCTGATACCCGACTGTTCTGCATTTTGCAGCAAGTGATTTATGAAGGAAATCAGTTAAATATTAGAAGTTCTGTATTTTTATAGTTCATTTTTTCTCAACAATTCCATATATGCTTTTGCTCTGTTATGAATTCTGAGCTCTATATTCAGTAATCATTCTAACAACCTAAATATGTACTGCATTATTTGTGAATTAGAGAGCAATTTATTTAGGAATTTCAGAAAATTACTTTTCTTCTGGGTGTTATTTCCCAATCTATCCATTTTGTCTTTTATCTACGATTGCTTCTATGTGACACGAGCCTTAAGAGACATTTCATACAGATGTGAATTGCAGGATTTGGAAAAAAAAAAAAAAAGTTTCAAATAAAAGATCCAGCTTGGATTGTGGCCAGAAGGAAAAAATAAGTTCGATGAAAACAAGGCGAAACTAAGGAACAAAACCTTGTACAGGGCTGCTGTTATAGAAATATATCTCTATAATGAGATGCCCACAGCCACACAAGCCTGGATCTGACAATCAGTTCCAAGTTCCTACACCAGTATGAAGCAGGATTGCCCCAGCATCCTCCTAAATCTTCTTTCAGAGATTTCCACACCGAGATAGAATTTTCCTAAGAATTAGAAGGTTCCACCTGACCCTAAAACATTCGTTCAGTGGGTTTTGTGAAATGTGTTCTTCACATATTGAAGTTAAATAAGCATTAAAGGCTCAGTTCAAGACTCATACACCCACTGGAGGCACCTGGTGCATAACTTTAAATAAAATATGGCCACAAAAAGATAATTTACATTACACAACAAGAAGAACTTGGCAAACTACATCATCCAAAGGAGCTAAAGAGAAACATATTTATGCTACACATTTAATGTGCTAATGTGCAGCAAAGTAAGCAATTAGCACTGAGATGTGAGATATGATTTAGCACTTCTTTTTCATGTGTAACCCAGGTGCCAAAAAGGCCACTTGAATTTCTTGTGCCTTCTCCTGCCTCACCCTAGGAGCCCTGCATGCAGTGGGGAAGAAAACAAAGGCTTTTGTACCTTCTCCCTAACAAATAAGGTGAATTTTAGCATTTCAAGGGGCTAGACCAAAACCTAAGAAGGCTTTCTTAACCTGAAAGTAAGGTTAGCTTCATCCTTTGCCTCTGTGCCAAATCTGCAAATTTTATAGAACAGTTTATATAGAAATTACAGCCATGCAGCATATGCAGAAGCCAGCCCACTGGAAGGAGGAAAGTCTTCTATCCAGCTGGTCTGGTGCTAAAAACAAACCCATCCAACCATCAGGAGAGCTATTTCTGTCCTGGCTGGCAGCCACACCAGCACCCTTCCCCAGGCTCTCCTCTCCCCCACCACATCCCATCCCCTGGCTCAAAGCTGGTTTTGCACAACTCCTCCAGCCTTTCCTTCCATAGGGAAGGTCCCAGATTGCCTCTCACCCCTGGGAGCCAGCAGAGACAGGACAAGCTCCTGTGTCCCCCTATTGAACCAGTTTCACTGTGTGCCAGGCCAGAGATTAACAATCTTAGATTTTTTTTCACATAAAACTTCCCCTGACCATACACTGGCAAATCTAATTCACTGATGGTAACCTATTTGCTATTTGTCTATGAGAAAATATTGATGGTAGACGTGGAGTAACAACTTCAACACAAATGTCAAGCCCAACTACACGGTGGTCCCAAGCAGGAAAACTGCTTGTGTCCCAGCAGCTGCATCAAATTCACATCCAGCAGGAAAACAGGGTGAAAGCACATTCCCAGAGACTGGGGAAGCAGACAAACAAACCACCAGAAAAGTGCAAAAACCAAGATGCACTGAATTAGATTCCCTCTGGACTATGAGAATCTAGGACATCAAACCCTCATCACGAATATTGCCCTCACTCAAGCAACCCAGTGAGGTTTTCTTACCTAGAAGCACCCATTTCATAGGGAGAGTTTCTTTGCTCCAGCCTTTACACATCCTTAAAGACTCGTGTACATAAACTGTTCTGGAAGTCAGTTTGGGAAATTTGTAAACAAGTTACAATCAGGTTTAGCAAAAAATCTGGTCTATGACTCCTGTGTGTGTTTTTGGAGTCAAACCTTTTTATGGGCTCCTCAGTGACATTTAATTAGAAGTCTGGGTGGCACATTCAGCCTCATGTCAGCAAAATACCTTGGGTAAACAGCAAGCAAGCAAACTTCAATGGGTTTATTTACCACACAGTTAATAACCTGGGTGAACTATTTATCTTGGGTCTAATATTTATTTTGGCGGAAAACTTGGTACACATCCTTTATTCTTTTTGCCTCTCATATGAACGGAAATTTTAGAAATATCCATTGACAAATAGCAAAGTTCAGAACCTTTTCCTGAAAATAAACACTGCTCTATTGCTTTAGTATCAAAATGTTACTAAGCACTGAATTCACTCAACAAAAAAACAGAAGGTTCTCTTGCTGTCTCATACTTACACCCTTCACTTCTTTTAAACACACAGAAATGCTCTCAAGAGAACATGTACCATCCTAAATTACTTTATTTTCAATAAAATCCAGCAGTGGTACTATAGTAACCATCTTCACCATGATTAATGTAGGAAACATTTGGAAAACATGTTATTATTATTCTAAATTACATTTGCTTGAGTTAATTTTTATGCATGGCTACTAAAATATAAAGAGTTCTGAATTGTTAATTGCAACATTCATCCCTCTGAGATGAGATTTGAAGAACAAGTACATGTTGCTGAAAGGTTTTTAGTTTGAGAATCTGCAAACCAAAGGGTGCAACACGTTGTAAAAGTCACTCTCCAGGCTATCAAACCCAAAGATTCCAGTGCCAATGACATCCCTTAATTAAAGATTTCTGCTAAACTTCAAGACTAGAATGTACTTCCAGCTTAATGCAGTGACGGAAAACTGTTTTATTCTGCAATTTTATGCTGTTTTTCCTCTTACCACTACTGCTGAGTGTTAAACCCTCCCTTGTCCTACAGCATTATGTGTTTCCCAGGCACAGTAACACACACTCCCATAAAGTTGTGATGGATTAAGATTCTGGGACTACTGATCACAGCTCAGGGGGACTGGGCACTGCTTCTCCCTGTGCATTTTGCAGATTGTTCTGGTGACACCTTTGGAAATCCTTTTCCTCAGCCCATACAGTCCCCAGTAAATGTTTTGTAAATAAAGAGAAGTACACAGATGTGATTGAAATATGGAACTGAGAAAGAATTTGGATAAAACATCAGACTCCCTCCCCTGTAACGTCCATGGCTGCACCCGATTGATCCTACAAAACACAGAGGATCCAAGCAGGACCTGAAGGTTTCATTGACAGAAATGCACATTTGCTCCAGTCTTTCCCAGTAATAGCCAGACTAAGAAGCCAGAAGAAATAACTTTCCTGTTGGTAATCAGCTATAGCACAATTACACCTTCCTGTGCAATGATTAAGGTTCAAGAGAATTGAGAGATGTTTAATTGCAATAAAACAATAGATGTTGCATCTGAATTTAGCATTGCTGCAAAAAAATTCCTTTCAATACCAGTCAATTCATTTTCTATTTGGCCCATAATAGTCCTCAAATCCTAAATACCAGCACCACAAACCCCAACTGCAGGCTGAATCATCATTGATTTCCGATAACCAGAAGAGTTTTGAAACATATCTACTGAAAATATTCAATAATTCCTTTTGCATTCTGAAATATGTAAATGGGATATTTATCAGTAAATCAGGAAAAAATATATTTAACCCTACAAGTGAATCAGTTGCTGGGAATAGTCCCTCTCTGTGGTTACAACCCTGCTTTTGCAAACTTGCAGTTTGATTTTCCATGCTTCAATATCCCAAAGGCAACGATGCATTTTTCAGAAGTTATTGGATCGTAATCAGTGTTTTCAACCAGGCTTCCAGACAAAGCCTACCCAATACCTTATTTATTAATAATGGCACATACTTTTGATTTATATTGTATGCATTCTGCAAAGAAGCAGCCTGTCTCTGGTGGAAAGCAAGCTCCCTCATTTAGCAGATAAAGATGTTTCACCTTCAGCCCAGACAGAGCTACTGAGCAGTCAAAGCTGTGGGTTTGGCTCTGTTGAAAAAGAACAGGTGGATCATGGAAAGGGAAAATTTGGAATAGGGAGAATGCAGGGATTGCCCAGAAATGTGCAAAGTTGCCAATTTCAGGGCACAGTTGCCACGTGCACCGTGGCAGCAGCACTGGCACTGCTCATTCCCTGACTTCAGGGTGCACCCACTCAAATTGGCATTTACTGTTCTCTCTACAAAACTGTCCCTCCTCCTCCTTCTGGGTTTCCTGTGTGATTGGAGAAACGAAATCCATGATCCTCAATCTACTCTAATTTCACCAGCCAAGATCTTCCTGGACTTTGCTTTCCATAGCTGAGAGTTTATTTTCCTTTCTGCAACTTCAGGCTTTCATCTACGCTCAGAGAATATTCCTTCATAAACTGCAATGAGACTTCAGCTGGGGAAAAAGGATTTAAAGGCCACAAGGAAACTGAAAGTGCTGTTTTTCTTTATGAAAAGCAGATTGGTCATTTCGCCTGTTTTAAAAACCACTCAAACATAATGAATCAATTTGTGCAGTTTTAGGAGAAACCATGAAATTATATCAAAAGAAAGTAAGAGTGTTATAAATGGACTAAAAGAAGGAAAAGAAAGCCCAGGCAAATTTAAAAATACATTACTGGCATCCACTTCATGGCATCCAACTTTTTGGAAACTGCTTTATGCTTAATACATAACACTGACTTCTTTTTAGGCTGAAACCCTCTGTACCCTAGAAAAATCTTTTCTTCAAATCTCAATTTATAGAGTATGGCAGCATAAAGCAATTTATGGAAAGATGGAAGGTATTTTAGTTCACCAGTTCACTAAAAATCTTTTGTGCGAGAAAAAAATAAACACAAAAACCACAGAAAACAAACAAAGAAGAAGGGAAGAAAAAAGTTCCACGTTTATTGCACACTTAGTCCTTCTGTTCCAGGGCTGAAGTCATGCACCCCCATGAAATGTGAGGAGTTACCATGAGATCAGGGACAAAAGTCAAGCATTTGATACACAGAAAACGAAACTTTAAATTTAGGCATCATCTGAAGCCAAGTGGTTGTCCATGACTGGAGACCATGATCTGTTCAAGCTAGAGGCCACTTTTGGCATTGGCATGCTGAGATTTCACTTGAAAGAATATTAATCCCAGCAGATATTCAAAACTTGATGGTCAAGGCACTGAGCAGCCTGATGGAGGCTGGCCCTGCTCCAAGTGGGGTCTCAACCAAGTGACCTGCAGAGGTTCATGCCAGTCAAATATTCTAGGATTTTATTTTAAGGTTTATAAGTATTAAGGCAAAAATTTTTAATAGCTCTATAATCAGGATAAAAACCTTACTGCATCAACAAACTACAGTTAACACGAGAAAGGGACTTTAGAAGATAAGGTCAACAACAGCAGAAGAGCTTAAATCAAAACCCATTGAAAATCTCTTCCTTTCTTGTAGTCCTAAAGAAAGATGTTTAAAAAACAAATTCCGGAGCAGCAGACATTAGTATCCAATAGACATTCCCTGCCATCTGGCCTAAATTTCTTTCCATTCCATTGAGCTTCCTGCATTAGTACCTGGCATTTCAAAGGGAGACATTCCACACAGGTCCTCTGTTGCCTCTATGATTACTTCAGCTTTTCCATTTTAAAAGTCTGGGAAAACATGAATCCTTCCTTAAGAGCTAATACCTGCAAGGTGAGGAAAAGTAGTACATACTAAGAGATTAGTGTCTGGACAGATGCTACTGAGGAGCTCATCTTAAATCACTGCAAAGCCAATATATTTTGTGCCTATAATTGCTGCTCAAAGTTCATGGTGGCATTTTGCTGATGTGCTTAAAATAGCCTTCGTGGGTGCTGTTAGAGCTGATTTGACAGTAGGTAAGGCATGAGGGGCAATGATCCAGCTGAATGCCTGTCTGAGGCATTTTGATAAGTGTGCAGCCTGTGCAGAAACTTCTTAATTGCTCCAATATTCTTCAGTTGTTCCTGTTCACAGGCTCTGTGAGAAAGGTCATCAATCACACAGTATGTGAAGTTTTTATGTTTTGCTTGCTTAACAAAATACATTTTAAAGAAAGTAAAACCAGTTAACAAGAACGTAAGGAGGTTATGATGTTCCCTCTCCTAACTGCAAATTTGGAACATGAATCATTTAGTATCTGTATTAGAGGGAGGCACAAGCTTAGTGCTAAGCCTTGCTCTTATTCATGCTCTGCAAGAGAAAACGTTGCCTCTGGTATTTAGATGTGGTAATGGCAGTAATACATGCACTAATTACAAACTTGTGATGTATGGAAAGGGGCAGAGCAGGCAATCCTATCATCTAGTCCTGGGCTTGCCCCTGAGTTCAAGGCAAGGCATTCAGTAGTTTCATGTTTGATGAGCCATGAAAGAACACAGCCTACACAGAGTGATGTGCAACAGGTCTGGAGAGATGTGAGAACACAGAACCACTCCTCTGATTCCAGGACACTCATCACTCCACGTGACCAGGACAATACTGGCTCTTCATCTGAGGCACAAAGAAAGGTCAGCCTTGGTGCATGGTCCTTCTTTCCTGCTCCAATCCAAGCGTTGCTGTGAAAAATGTGCCAAAAATTGAGTGGGTTGACTTTATTTCACTGGGTGATCCCTTTGCTTTGGAATAATCTCATTGCATAAGAAGGTGCTTTCATTCCAGGAGAGATACCAGGCCTGAATTCAGCCCTTTGTATCTAATACTGTGTACATTTCAGATCGCATCAAGGTTGCCATAGGAACAAAAAGATTTGTATTGAATAGCAAAAACTTCAAAAAATATGATATATGAGTCCTGCATAATTTGTTGACAGTAAGTATTCATTGCCTGAGGCCTATATCACTTTAAAATTACACATTTTTGCTAAGAAAGAAATTGAAACCTTGATAAAGCAATTAAATTTTACAGAATATTCACATTTTTTCCACTAGCTGCTTTTGGAAATACCTTTTTTTAGGCTGTACATGTACATATACATACATCATCTCCAGTTAGGGAATTCTGCCTGGTTCTTCCAGTGGTGATTTTAAAAAGAGGAAGAAACCTGTCAATTATGCAAAAAAATACCAAAACCCCAAAACACTACCTTCCACATTGTCCCTTTGTATTTGCTCTTCCAAGCCAGTCCAGTCTCTCATTTTAAGAACATCCTGCAATATTATCTCCAAATACTTTTGAGCATTTTTAACATTAAGTAGCCCAAAAGCTAAACTTGCATTTTATTTCCTTTTGTTGCAGGTACTTTCATTTCCTCAGCTCCAGTGCTCCCACCTCAAAGCCTTTCCTTGCAAACCAAACCCATACCAATGAGTTCTCTCCCCCAGACTTTATTTGAAATAGTAACAGATGGATCCCAAACTGTAGAAAGACACCCACTGACTTCAAACCTGGAAAGACTTAAAGTGCATCTGTACTGTGCCAATTCCTACTGATTCCCACATTCCTATGGAAAATTGTAGGGGAGATGATAAAAGCATTTTGAGAAAACCCACAGCTCCACACATGGAAATCCCTGTGATTGCACCTGCCTGGTTTGGGGGAAAGAAATGCTTCTCTGGTTTCTTTTACTGAGAAATAACAAAACCTAAACCATGTTTTTCACAGGGAAGAGGCAGCAAAAATTTTTTTCACCATTAGCCCTGAAGGTCACAGAAAATTGCAGAGATTCACATGCAACACCATAAAAAGATTTTGGACACTGAACTGCTGTTGTTCTGGCTGCAAAGGACAGAAGGAATTCCCCCTCAAAAAGTTATTATCAGGTGCCTCACTGAGAACTGCATCACATGATAAAAATAATTCCTCTTATCCTTGCACTGGATAATTAAATGGAGAGAAAAAACAATGTTACAAAATCAATGCTTACCAAGCAGCATCTGCTGCACTGACTTTGCAGCAAACCCTTTCCACAACCCACAGAATAAGAGGAAAATAAACTGCAAAGTTTGTGGAGTAAATTATAATACCCAATGAAATAATTTTGATCTTTTTGTGGACAGTCTAGAAATGGAAAATAATTTATTCCCTAAAGTCCTTGAGTGATGAATATTTGGATTTATTTCAAAAGGAATCAAAAGAGTCAGAGTGTGTGAATGTAATGAATTTTGCTGCTAATACTGGGCAGAAGTGCAAATGGATCTATCTTCTTTCTGCCCATTAATGCTAATGCATGTGCATTGGAAAGAGAATATAATCCATAATATATGCAAAAAATCTGCATTATTGTCGGTAGAAGAGTTACACTTGTCCTTGGGCCTTAGTAATATTCTCTGCTGGTGTTCTTTTGTTTAATAAAAGCATCATTATTTTTCCTTTTAATTGAATAGTTACACTTCAGAGCAGCATTAGTAAGACCATTTTCAACTGAATTTTTGCTATAATTCCACCATCCTCCTCTTTATATCTCTTTAGGGACGAGTGAATCTGCCTCCAAAACTTGATAGGAGCCAAATATGATTGTCTTTGAAGGTACAAAACTTCCCTTCTGAAATAATTTTCTAGTTTCTTCCCTTTTCAAGCCTTGTGTAAAAGATACAAATATAGGTTAAAAACCCAAAACCAACCCAAAACAACAAAACAAAAAAACCCCCAAATGCTGTAATTACACCATCAAACCCAACAAACAAAATTCCCAAGTAGAATTAAAACTTTAAAGTCCGAGAATAAAAGGTGGGGTAAAAAGGGAGAGGGAATAAAGGAGATAGAAATTGTTACTACACACCTCAAAATTGTTACAAGTATCATATGATTTATTAATTACAGTTGAATTTCCTTTGCAATTCCATGACTCCAAGAACTGAAGCATTACAAACTGCTGGTCCTGGGCACACCATGGGCCTTTCCCCCCTCCTGAGCTTCCATCTCTGAGACACAAAATTTCATTTTGATGGTGTCCAGCAGTGCCCAGTGCTCTGAGTGCAGTGCTGGCCCTGGCTGCTCTTATTCTGCAGAGGGAAAAGCAATTTCTAGGGGAGGAATGCAGGATCTACACTGACTTGGAAATGCCACAAAAGTGAGGAGTTAGGCTCAATAAATAAATAAAGATTTTAAACAAAACCAAACCAACAAGTAAAAACCCCCCACTCAAGCACCAAAACTTTTGGCAGCATCCAGAGAGGAAAAATCTGCCTGTGCTTCCTCTTCCATAGCAAAATTTTCACTCCCTGAGCTCAGGTGGGAACGTATCTTGGCTTGGTCTGGTCTCATTTTTCCTTTCTTGTTCTTTTGTGAGACAAAGGTATTGTTTTCTGCAACAACAAAAAATAATTAAAATGTCCCTGATTGTACAGAGGAGAAGAGAAGTCCCTGATAGAACTGAACAATCCATGGCAGAATTTATAATCTGGAAAAACTGTTTTTAAAAGCAGCAGTGTTTAGGAGCTCAGGTAAATTACTGGACAAATTTCCCTAACAATTTTATGTTTTTTCTTGATGAGGTAACCAGTAGAGCAAGTATTACTTTCACCATTTTCTCCCAACTATTTTCTAGCAGCCATTATTTAACAATTCAGCCAATGACAGGTGATCACCTGAGCCAGATACTTCCCATCTGCTCAGCTCCTCCAACTTCCAGCTTGTAAGTCTGAGATGGAAACACTTAATTTGAATGTTTTCCTAACACACCTGCACAATTTAATTCCCTTTGTTCCTTTCCTTGCATAGATTTGGAAACAAAGAACAAACAACCCCCCTCTGCACACCCCAGACTTCTGAGTGTAGAGAGAGGTTAAAACTAAAGTTACAACTGATGGGATGGCAAATCACTCAAAGAAAAATAAAAAACAAACCTTAAAAATTAAATTATTTTCAAGTCACTTAAATATTTCTTCCCACTCAATCACAATGCTGAGTCCAGAGAGGAATCTAAACATGATTGTGTCTCGTGGTATGAATTAAATTTTCATTTCAGGTCCCATAATGGAAATGACCCTAATTCAAATCCTTTAGAGAAGATGTTTGCCCCTTGTCATCTGCTTAGATTTAATTTAGGAGAACATGAAAAAAAATTTAAAAATTAAAAGGTATAAATCACATCCCTGTGTTTGTTGTACTCACATGATTTTTGTGGGGGAATGCTGAAGAAATAGAGAGCAAAGAGGCAAAGAGAGTACTCGAAATGTTTTGACTGCAAATGCTTGCAAAAATGTTTTCTTCCTTTCAAAATAAGACATCAGCAATAGGCAACCTCCCTAAAAATGACACTTAAGGCCATGATGGCCAGGGTAAAAGAGAACGGGAAATTTAAATCTGTGATGTTTAAAGGGGAAGGACTCTCAAGATTTGATTGTACAAAAACAAACAATAATGAAGGTTTTTCTTAATTAAAAAAAAAATTAATAAAATCATTCCAAGCAAATATAATCAAAAGCCAGATGACTTATATCAATATAAAAACCCCGTGCAGCAGTTTTGTGCTGCATCATAAACATCCTTCTCCCATGCCAAGCCTCCAGCATGGTTCTCCTTCCTTCAGGCCAGGAAAGGGCTGCAAAAAGTTTGCACAGGAGAGATTTTACAAGCAGGGAGTGGGGCCACAAGCAGCAGCTCAGGAGCACCAGTGAGATGGTCCCGAGGCTTGAAGTGTGTCAGCACAGGAAAAGGAGGCACATTTTTGCACAGTTCTGAATTGCAGGCTGTAGGAAAGCCTGTGACACTCTCCGTGTGCTCCATGTGCAGGTGGTCGAGGGGGCACTAAAATGCAGAAGCACACGGTCAAACGTGCTCCTGTCCATCAGGGTTGATAATCCAGATGCTCGGGGTCTACTCCCTCCTGGAAGATATTTCCAGCATCTACAATGGATAGGTCAGCTACAGACCTGCTGGTCATTTGGGAGGCAGAATAAAACGGGTTTGTTCTCATTCTCTCCAGCCCAGTGCTGGTGTGTTCAGAGTGGGCACCTGCAGGAGCTGCAGGGTTAGTGAGTGAAAACAAGAAAATCCACGTGAGCACAAACACCACAAGCCACTGAAATGTTTCAGTAGGAATTAATCCCACAAAGGGCAGAACCAACATTGTGTTTTCACAGACCTCCTAGAACCTCATTGTCAACAGCTCGTGCATTGTGTCAGAAACCATGACATGATTCAAAACAGGATGACATTCTTAAAATCTGCATTTAGATGAGTAAATACAGGTTGAGTGGTTGCACTTGAGGCAATCATTTAGGGAGAATTCTGTCATGGTTTTCTTTCACTAGCAAGTTCCAGTTCTTTACTCTCAAGTTAAGCAAAAGTGCACTGAAAAGATGCCAACAAACACAATTAGAAATGCACAGAGTAATCAAGTACGAAAAATTTTCATTCTTTATTGTGCTGTCTTAAAGAAATACAAATGAAACATCTTTCTGATATCCTATTTCCAAGACACATTAAAAAGGGTAAAATCTCCTTCCTCGGGCTTCCTGTTGGTAATAAGCATTCTGTGCCCAGATACACAGCACAGTAACACAATTTGTTCTATTTAAATGTAAAAGGAAAAATAGGTACAAAATGCAGCTATTTCCCAGTTGCTGAAAGGTATTTTCTCCCCATTCAAAAACCCTTAAAGATGTTTTAGGGCAATTAGTTAACAAGCGAGTTCTGATTTTCAGATTTCGATGAATGCAGGCAGCATTTTAGACACAAAATAGGAGCATTAACCTCCCCCCCCCCAGCATAGGTGTGATGTCAGGGAAGGTGTGTGGCTTTTCTCCTCATTGCTGCTGGAGCCTCTCCAGAAGGGGAGGAACAGAAGCATCAGGATAAAGCAGTTTTTTTCCCCTAGCAGCACGGGGTCTGCTCAAATTGTTTAAACCTCCTCTTGCTGCTGAATTTACAGCTGCTCTAGGAGGTTGAAGGCACGGGCAGGTCTCCTGTCATTCAGCTGCGTTCCCATTGTGCCAGGCAGCAGCCAAACCTCCAGGGTGGCTTTGCAGTGGCTCTACAAGCTGCACCTAAATTATTTTTAAAAGGTGCTACCCCCAGAGATACAGCCCCTGCAGATGGGGAAATGTATTGACTGGTTAGTGCTGAAGCACAGAATATTGCAATTAGTGTCAGACCCTGCAAAAAGACAGTATAGTTAACTCTAGTCCAAACAGAGAAACAGGGTGATTACAGGATCTTTAGTGAATACATCCTTTTAGAATTCTAAAGGTTCTTTTAATTTAACCTCTCTTCTCCCACTCCCCTTGGCTTGAGTCAGCCCTTTGCCTTTTTGGAGGTGGCAGAAGAACAGGCAGTGTCTGCTCTGAAAACGAGTAACAGCAGTTCTGCTCAGCAGAGATCTGTGCAGACATCATTTACTGGGAGAATTGATAAAACACTTCAGAATTTGTGTCTAAAGTATGAATTGACATCAAGTCTTTCAACACATGCTTTGCTATTGATACTTGCCATAAAAAAAAAGAGGATTCAAAGATGCCACTCAATTGTCAGTACGTTTCACTGCACAAGGAAAACAAAATACAAATGAGAAACCATATTTGTATCTGAATAGTGCAGAATAAAATCATAAATTGCATCAGACAGTGTACAAGTCACTGTCCCTTTCTATTAGCAGTGGTTGTAGGCAGACCCAGTGTTACAGAATGTTTCATTCTGCATTTTTCCTTTAGGTGTCACATAAATTAGCCAGAAAAAATATTTAACATTCCTCAGGAACAAGCTGTCTGTGTCACTTTGTCTTGACTTCATCTGTGTGCATTAGACTCTGCCTGAAGAGTTCTTGAAGGCTCCTTCACATCAGAAACAGAAACTTCTTTTAAATGATAGTAATGGCAGTGCCCAGCATAGCTGGCAAAGCAGAAGGAAAACTCTTTCAACTGCAGCATTCCCAAGGACTACACAATGAAATCCTGGATGCATGAAAAAATAGGATTATTTTTCCACTCACCCATTCCAGCTGAAGGCCAGAGAGAAGCATCTAAAGAACAGAAATTTTTCACTGGCTCTTTTTCTGGATATTTTAAATAATTTTTCAAGACTAAAAATATTTACAGAAGCACAATGACGGCTGTGAAATGTTTTCCAGAATGTAATTTGTAACAACTCCAGAAGTTCTTGTATGCCAAGACTTTGTGAATATGAAAAAGATATTGAGCCAGACCTTTATATAGTCCATTGAACATAAAAAGCACTGACTTAATGCTATCTTATTGTGATTCAGATCAATTCAAGTCATGGAAAATTTCATCACAGAAATGGATGATAAAAGAGATGCAGATCTCTCTGATGAAAGGCATTTCTCATTGAATTGTTTCAAGTACCCTTTATAAAGTAATTGGTTTTAAAAAAATAAAATTAACACACACACAAGATAATAGAAATAGATAATTCTGATTTACCAAGACATCTTTGAGTACACTGGCTTTCCAAGTCTCACCATCCATCAAAAGAAGAGAGCTTGTGGGACTTTTCTGGACTTGCAGAGCAGGGTGCATGGGGAATGCTCGTGTTGATGTCACACCACCACAATGTGTTATTTATCATGCAATGTGTTACCATCACAAAATGTTATTTTAGTTTTAGTATAATGCTTCCTCTTACAAAAATGTCAAATGCAAGCGGTTTCTTGCAATTGCAGACTGTTTCGATAGATAAAAGGGATTTGTCTCAACAAGAAAGGAAGTTGTCTCTAAAGTTTAAAATATATACTTGCATATGTCTGTAGAGAAATACAGGGAGAAAAAAAAAAATCCATCTGAACACTGTCTCCTTAATGCTGGATCAACCCAAGATATTTCAAACTGTATGTATCTCTAAAACTAAGAAATAAAAGCAAAATGCCTTATTGAGGAGGAGTACATTCCCAAAAGGATGGGTGCCCGTGCTCCAGAGCAGACATGGCCTGGAGTGTCCCTCACTGGAGAAGTTCCTGAACTTCTGGACACAATCCTGTGCTCTGGGATAGCCCTGGATAGGGAGGTGGGAGCAGAGGACCCAGCGTGGTTCCCTCCCATCTTACCCTCTCTGTGATTGTCTGACTTCGAGGGAGTGACAAATAAACCAAAACACTTGCCACTCTTCACTCTATTCACTCAAGCTGTCATTGAGTCTGGAAGATTGCCCAGGGTTAGCACACATCAGACCTGAGTGAAAAGCTCTGCTGTGTCTGTCCATGCTGGAATTGACTGTGCCAGCAGCCACCCCATCCCTGGTCAGTGCTCTGCCACTGGGGCTTGTCTTCCCTGCCTCACCCTCATCTTCCCACAGAACAGAGCTCAGACCCTGCACAAAGGCTTGGGTTTCCCTGCACAAACACTTCTGCCACCCCCTCTGCTGTGACAGATGCACTGCCACACTGGCACAAAATATGGAAAGTCACAAGCAAGGCCAGAAAACACACCATGAACTCTGTCCTTCACTGGTCCCTGGGCAGAGAGCACTGGACTGTGACTCCAAGTCACCACAGATTGAAGCTGTGTGGCCCCTTGGGCCCTTTAGGTGTTAAAACAGAATGTATTTCCTGAAGAATGTATGCTGCTATCAGCCTCTCAGACCAAGACAGACATCAACACTTCCAGCTGCCCACAGATTGTTTTAATGTCACCTATTAACATGTCAGCGTTTTACTGGGTGCAAGAAAGGCAAGAAACAGAGACCAAAACCCAGTGTTGGGGATAAATTACTTCAGGAAAGTACCATCTCATTGGTCTGGATTGCATTAAGGGAGTTGAAAGTGAATTTTACATGCACGGGAGCAGCAGAGATGGGAAGAATTCCAGCTGCTCATCCCACACCACCAGCACTGGGAGTAGCTCTCTTGGTGCTACTGCTCTTGTCACACTCATTGGCAGCCAAAAAACTGTCCCCTCCCCTTAACTGCTCACACGAAGTGTTAGACCCTTGACTGGCTGGATTCTGGAGACAGAATCCTGCCTTTAGCTGCAGAAGGATCCTGCATTTGATGAAGGACCTCTTGTGCACAACACTCCGAGTTCAATGCAACGTTCAAAAATTGCCCGTGGTAATTGAGGTAGACAGGAGGCTTATTTCAGCCAAAGCTGTTTTACAAGAAATGTCTTTCTTCTGATTGTGCTCCGCTTCAACAGTCCATACATAATTTAAAACCAATATATTTTCAATTATTTTGAGCTCCCTAAACAAGAGAATTTTTATGGATGTTAAATATAACCAGGTAATCATTAAAATGTTGCTTGTGTTGCAATTTTTTTGCAGTTCAAAAGCAATGTTAAAATTTCTTCGTAGTAAATGAGACCTCTAGGGAGGAATGGTTAGAAAGAGGTTTAATCAGATTTTCCAGAAGAAAGCAGAGAAAAAAAATCCAGCAAAATCATCTTCAATTTTCCTGCTCTTTTGGAATCAAAGTCAAGCCAAATAACTCATCCATAGCAGTTATTCCAACAGAAATATGTTCCTAATTTCATGCAAAAAATACTTCTCAGGTGAATTTAACTGCATGACCAGAGATGTTTTGGCTGCATCCAAAAAGTTTTCAGGTTTCTAGACTGACATGACCTTGTTATTATTCAATTAAAATCAAAGCCTTGCAGGATATTTTGGAATGCCTGACAGCTACTAAAACCCATCTCAGTGACACATTAGTGAGAAGCCAAAAGAAATCAGCTCCATCCTCCTGGAACAGCAGCTCAGTGTTCAAACTACGAGTAGGCTATGAGTGTTGTGCATGCAAAAATGGAAAAATAGCAAAGAGTTATAAATATATAAAATACATAAAAAGAGAAAATCTACCCAAGATGAACAGAGGTGTTGAGTCTTACTATTTTGTTCTGGAAATAACTGATTTTCTCGTTAAAATTCTGTATTCACACTTAGCATTTCCTGGAAGTTGATTGTGTTTTACCTCAGGGGAAGAAGTTGCCTGTCATGCATCCATCACCTGTTGCTGCACTTCTGAACCACCAAGTTCTCTCTTCACAGTTTGCTTTTACATTTCCTGAAGTACTATTTTCAAAAGCACCCAAGCAGTGACAATTCCGTGGTTGTTTAAGTTCTTTTGGAAATGGGTCTCACTGCATCCCAATGGGATTGATGCAAAAGCTCTCAGCTCCCACTACACACTTTGAGGCTGGTAGATCTCCAACCTTACAAAAAAAGAGTTTTATTCATTCCTAGCAGCCCTCTGAGACTACAGAGCATTATAGAAATAGCTGTAAAGCAGCCTGTGCTTTTGTTAGTTTTGAAGCCCATGCAAGGTTTCCTATCTCCACTTTGTGCATGGGTGGATCAAAAGGCAGATATGTTAAATGTCTTCAAAAGTCTGACTCAGAGATTCCCTTACCACTGGCATTATTAGACACACAAAAAATGTGCAGCTATTTTCTTATCCATAGGATAAGCAGTGAACTTCAGGCCTTTGTTGTCAAATGACTTTACATAGTCAACCAATACTTGAAAGCAAAATACACTTTTAAGGGAATAAAAGAGGAAAAATTCTAAGAATGCATGCTAAGACACCTCCTTCCTGTCTCAGCATATTTAAGGTGACAGCTTTTACTGCTTCTTAAGAAATCCTTCGGGAGGAATTAGGAAAACTTCTCAAGGCACAGTTACATGGTGCATAAATTACATTTTATGCACTCAGGGTTAAACTAAACACAGGGAGAACATACAGTGCCAGAAGTGTTCCCAAAAATCCTACAGTTTTTATGCAAGGACTGTGCTTCCAAGAGAGGGAGTTTTGTTTTGTTTTGCTCCTCTGAACTTGGGAAGAAAACAACTCAACAGCATCTTGACTTGAAAAAGTCATTCAAACATCAATTGGATGGAGCCAACATTACCAGAAAAACAGGGGGCTTTGCATCAATTCTGTGCTTTCTTGACATTTAAAAGCAATTCTGTACAGGAGTATTTGGCCAAATTTTAAAGATTTTAATACAATAAACCATTAAAGACCAGACCAGCAATATTAAATGAATGCAGAGACATCAGGAATGCTCTTCTAACACTCCTCATTTCTGTCCAGGAAGAAGAGGAAGAAAAGCTGAGCTCCGTGAGACAGCTGGAGACAGCTGACTGCCAGGTTACTCAGAAGAGAAGAATAGATGCCAAAGAAACCAAACTGTCTAAAGCCCCTATTAATTTGTTTCTTGTACATTGAAGGAATTACAGCTGAGAGGCATTCAAAAGAAGGAACCTGATGAACAATATTAATTTTGATGTGTAAGTAGCTTGAGAATAAACAGTGATTACCCAAGAAAGCAATATATACTTATTGTATTTATTGATAATTATATATATATACAATAGTATAATTATACTTTACTGTGTAAAGCCTATTTACAACTCCTATAGCCAAGAGCTGTTGAGTTGTATTCTTTGTAACCACATCACACCTTCTCACTTTTGGGGGAACAACCCAGAAGTGGCAGCAATTAAACAACAGCTGGAAAACTTAGATCCTTTTTGCAATGTTTGCTATTTTCCAGGTGTATTTCCAGGTGAATTGATAGGAGGACTCAGTGTGCCATCTCCTCTTTGATGAAATCATTTCTAACCCCAGTTTGAGGAAAATTTGAGGAAAGAAGTAAATTTTACTTGGTGCAATTCAAAAATTGCACATATAACTATTTTCACAACTTCATTGTTTAAGCAATGAATGTATCAGCACTAATTATCATTGCAGAAGCTGACAAATTTTCTGCTGCCACAAACAGTGGCATTGGCTTCTGGACTAATATTCCTTCTGCTGCTGTCTAAGGAGGAATGATAAAACAAAAATGAGATCCACACCTCTGCAGTGGGATTGGCCAAGTTCTCCACATGGCAGAACAAAACTGGCAGGTAAAATTGGACCCATTTTTCAGATTCCTCTTCAGTGCTATTCCCTATTGAGCAGGGGATCACAGTAAGTATTTGGTTCATTACACGAGCTATTCCCCTCCTCTTTTTCTGCACCAGTAAACTTCATGAGCCTGAGATGTTCTGGTAAAGGCTCCCAGCAATGACACTTGGCACCGGGATGTGCTGATGTGAAATCAGCTTTACTACACACACTCAGATTTAAGACTGGGTCTTATGAAATTAGCTGGAGCTGTTCTCTGCAGTTTCATGCTGGCTGGTTTATTTATTCTTTAAAATCCTTAACACATCATTCAGACAAGTCACAGTCAGCCTGGCAATGTCTTACTCATCAGATCTCTTCCCTGTGCACATTCAGTCAGTTCTGCTGACCAAGTTTTGCTGGCCCAGTGCTCCAAGAGCCAAGATCCTGCCTGCACCAACCCAAGGGTCAATGCCAGACCCATTTCAAATCTCAATTCAGTGAGGGAATCAAGGAAAAGGCTACGAGGTCAGGATACAAAAGATATTCAGGGAGGAACTGCAAGGAGTAGGCAGAAAAAGAATGGTGAATCAGGACCTGGTGTAACCCAGAGTGGAGACATTAGAAAGAGAATAAGCAAATGGAAGGATGTATAATTCAAAGGAGAAAACAGAGGAGGGAAACAAGGGAATGCTTTATTCCATTGCTCAGTTACAGTGATAAACCAAAGTGATACACACCTAGCTAGCACAGAAGAAACAGAAGAATTCAAAAGAGAAGGAAAACAGAGTCCATATTTTATTTTGCAAGGTATAGTAATATCTGATAGAAAATTTAGTGCTAGGATGTTACAATAAATAATCCAATAAATATTAGCATTACAATACAGAACAATCTGGGATGGGAACATCTACTGAAGTTTATGGAGGGCAGGGAAACGTCTAAAGCAGGGCTGGTGCTACTCACCACTTGGAGGAGGGATGAGGAGCATCTTCAGTATTGTAAGTGACACGAGTTCCTAAAATATGCATCAAATGAAACAGCAGAGAGATGAAAAGGGCCCCGTTCAGCAGAAAACTCCAACCTTGCTGCCGAGCCAGGGTGCCAGGGAAACAGGCACGTGTGGCTGGAGCAGAGGCTCAGCCTGTGCCTGCAGGGATGCTGCCCCATCCAGCAGCAGCATTTATTTTTCATCTAACCTCAACGAGCACAAAGTGATACCCGAAACTGGCAGGATAATTTGTTCCACTAAGACACAGAAGATTTGCTCCACGAGTGCTAAGGATTAGACTCCTAAATTACCTGATTTAATTTTCATTTTACAAGAAAATTTTTTTTAAAAAAACCAAACCTTCAGGCACTTCAGTGGAAATAAGGCAGTCAATTTTAGTCTCCTGAAAGTTTTGGGGGAATTTTTCTCAGGCTGAGAGCATCACCTGGAAGAACCTAAACAATGATAACTGGGGAAATACCTCAGGGTTTGCTTCTATTATCATCAAACTCCTGTCTTTTATTTTAAAGTTTCTGAATATCAGAGGAACTGTTAGATATGTCTTATATTAATAGAAAAAAATGCTTCCCATGCTTGTAGAACATTATAACCTCAAAATTTTTCTAGGCATGACTGTTGGGAGACATTATGTCCTGTATGTTACGTTGGAGTTTATGGTGTTATGTGAAAACGACATTTAAAGCCACAGAAAAACAAAGCAGGGAATAGCCTTATGAAAAACAGCAATTAAAGCACTGAGGAATAGTGAATCAGTATTTTCAATCAAATACAGTCATCAGGTGACATGTTTATATATGTGTGTATATATGTAAAAAATCAAGTTGTGCTTTGTGGAACAAAACCCAAGATGCAAATCATGAGTCTTTTTGAAACTTTGCCATTTGTTTTGTAAATTTTCTAATCCGTTTTCTCAGAGTTGAGGCAGGAAAAAAATAGCTAGGATAAAGAACAATGAACCTAAACCAATGCATATTTAATCTCAGCTTAAAGAAAACAATTTAAAACTCATTTTGAGAAACATGGAGGTGTTGCCCAAGTTTTACCTTGTATGTCAAGCTGATTTGATATTTAACATTCAAAGTAAACCAAACAGTGCAAACAAGCTTCCTCTAGAACTAGAGATGAAAATGGATAGAAGCTTATTGATTCAACAAAACTACCATTTTAGTACAAAGTTCAGCTTTAAACTTCCACCAGAATAACTGCAATGGGAAAAAGGTTACTTATTTAAAACTTTCCCAAGGGCATCTTTGGGGGTGATGGGGAATGATGATGAGTTGGGGTAACACACAAATGGTGAACTCTGGTTTTAGGAAACAGGGATAAGGGAGGCAGGAAAATCCAAACCACCAAACACAAGAAAATGCCTTTTCTTTCAGAGTCTTTTCTGACTACTTGACATATCTAGACCAAATTTGCTGGCATGTGTTCTGTATCATAAACAAGCTCTCACATGTTTAGTAGCTCACCTTAAACTGATTCCCTCAAACTACTTGAACAGTTTTGCTGCTTGAAATCAAGGCAGCAAATGCTGTGAACTTGGTAAAGGCTTCCAAGAGGAGGAGGTTCAGTCTGATTCCAGCAAGTTTTGAATTCCACTGCTGCCAGATTTACATCCAATACCAGAAACCAAACAGCCAAAGAGCAAAGCACAGGTCCTGCTGAGGATCTCGGGGCTCAGAGTTACAGCAGTGCTCTGTAAATCGCTCTGGCCAATGCAAGAATGAAAACTCATTTCATGTTATGAATTGCTATGTACTTTCACACAGGAATTATTATTTATAATGAAATTTCCCAAGCTGGTTATTTAGTTATGAGGCTACAGGACTACCTGGACAGGGTAGAGACATAAGCAGATAAATTGATTCTCCTGCAGCACTTTCAAAATCTCTTTTCTGGGTACTGATTACACAGACACAGAAATGCTTCCTCTCAGACAAGTGGTTTCAGATGGAAATGTTGCAGAATGCTCTACAAAAACCCTGTCTCCCACAGCTTATTTCAGATTCAAACTGCGTGTTCCAAACATTGATTCACTCTGTTTTTCAATTTTTGTGCAAAGTATTGTTTATATAAAAGGAGAATAGTCAATGTATGCATATATACACACATATATGCACACTCTGTTTTAAAAGTCTTGCTCAGAGACATGAAACAAATTGAAACACTACAGCAAATATAACACAACTTGGGCATTACTAAATTTCTTGTCTTTTCTGCATAAAAGTGACATAAGTGGGAGACACTGGATCCATGTGCACTTGAGTAACTTGGCAGATCCTCGCTGTAGGCTTTGTGTCTGACACAAAAATCTCACAGCCTTCCCTCTCAGATGTTCTCCAAGTGGAGACAATGTCCATGGTGATAGAGTTCACCCCAACTCAGCTACCAGGGACTGCAGCAGTGCCTCCCTGACACAGGCCATTGTCTCACAGAGTTCTCACAGAGCCCTCACTTTCCAATAGCAAATCTTGCATTTCAGGAGTTTGACTTCGCCAGGATTCCCTATGTGAAACAAAAACAGTAAAAAAAGTCCCCCAAAAAACCAGCTATGCATTCCAATTGAATTTCCTAGAAACCTGAGGTATGGACCAATATTATTTCAGAGATTTCAAATCTATAAATGAAGGTTATGCATTCCGCTCTTGGTTTAAGAAGTTAGAAAACCTTTCTTCACTTTTCTTAATGCTTGTGAGTTTAAAAACAGGGAATTTCTTTCTTGAACTACACTGGGGGGGATGGAGCCTTTTAAAGGATTTGCAGTGTAGAAAAAGCATTCCTGATCATGTAGGAGGTTCCTACTAAAAACTGAAGTGATCACAAAACTCGGGGATGCTGGTAATTAGAATCCATCAGCCAGGTTATTTCAGATTACGTCAAAAGATCTCAAACCACCAAACTTGAGGGAAACAAGAAGTCGTTTTCTATTAGTGACAAAGAACCAACTCTTTTGGTGGAAAGTTCTTGTCCGACCTAAAACCTGTCAAACCAGCTCCAGGGGAGAACTGTCTGTGTAACTTCAGAGCATGTCCTTAACCTTTAATCATTTGCTTACAGTCTTCCTTTTCCCAGGTTTATACCTCATTCTTCCCTTTCCTGGAGGTGACATGTTTATTCCTGAAATAATGAGAAATGCACTTTTTGCAATTGCATAGAAAGGACTGAAATAGCAACTTATGCCTTGGCTTGATCTGCATTGTTCTCTTTCCCTTATGGTTGGTTGCTTCATTTTAAAAATGAAAAGTGCTGAAACTGAGGTTGCTAAAAAACTTCATAAAATGAAGTTTAACCCAAAACTATATCCCAGAATAATTACAGCAATATTACACTCTAATTACAGACATTATTGTAGAAAACTCTGCTTTTTCCAGGGATCAACTGCACCAGCAAAGAAGAGGGCAACTAGGAGCAGTCAGAGTAAAAGGACACTCCAGGTGGATAAAATATGTGAAAATGGATTGTAACTAGGTTGTATGAAAATCTTGAACCACATCTCATTAGGCATTTTTGCTTCTGAATTAAAGGAATAAAAGCCCATCTGCTAAGTAATACCCTGTTGTTCATGAAATACATGATTTTGTCTGATTAAAGTGGACCAATTTTCTGAGATGAAAGGAGAGAAACTTGTGAATGAGGCACAGAAGGCATTTTGAAACCACAAAAAATGAATCCGATGTAGCCAGTAATGAGATTGTGCTGTAGTGATTTCTCTAACACCAGTGTTGAACTTTCCTGAGAGACCACAGTGTTTACACTGCTTTACCATGAACAGCACCACAGACTCCCATGTTAAAATCAGACAGTTCAAAAGAGAAGTCACACACAAGGCACAAAACACATCACTTTCCATTTTAGAGGCTCAGCTGCCCATCAAGAAACATTTTTTCAATGCACACTCCTGAATTTCCTCCGCTTATTTTCTGTGTAGTTAAAACACCTCCCTGGCCATGAGCTCAACCTTGCAGCACCCACAGGGTGCCAGGCAGTGCCTGAGGACACAGACAAGTAATAATTTCATCTTAGCATTTCAATCAAGAATTTCTATGTCCTGGTAAGCACAGCATCTTTTTTCCAGCACAGTTCCTTCAAATTCAAACAAGTCTTTTTGGCTTTTGGAAAAACTTTAGTCCCTCAGAAAATCCAGATTTGATTGCTAAAGTTTGTTCTGGAAACAACATTTTTGGGGAAATATAAAGATGAAAATGGAAGGATCTGAATCCTCCTTGTCAGCCAAGCAGGGAAGTTCCCTGTTGCTCACTCCCACGGCCACCACCCCTGGCTCACCTTGTCTGAGTGCCAGCAGCAGCACAGCTGGGCTGGATCCCACTGGGCCTCACCTGCAGCTACCACCAGAGCTCCCAAAACAAATCTCAAAGACCAGCTCAGGTTAGGAATCGTTCTCATAGCTAGAGAAATACTTTGCTGTGTCTATTCAATGTTATTGCTATCAGCAGAGAGTACATACACATACCAGTGTGTGCTGATACTTCATGAGTAGATTTCCTTCAACCTGAAATACTTCTGGCTTTATAATTTAAAAATCTTTCACATTTAAATAATATAGAAAACTAAATAATGATGAAATGTAGTAAAATTTGCTATCAGAAAAACCCAAGCTATTTCAATTCCAGACCTGTAACAGTCACTTCAAAACCACGACCTCTTTAAAAAAGGCAAAGGACCACGTTTTTGTCTCTGTCAAACAGAGCTGAATGGTGTTATGGTTAGTATTTGTCACCTCATGGGTTCTTTTCCTAATCTCCAAGGGCTGTGGTGTTGTATTTAATTTACAACCTCCCCCCACATTTTAAAACCTGTGAATATTTGGCTGGGCCTTCACTGAACACAAAGGGGGAGGAGGAAAAAGCAACTTAATTTGGAAGTGTCACAAGGTTCACATCGCCACTTTGCTTCACTTTCTTAATATTCTTAGTCTTGTTCATTCTACTGCACTAATTCTATCAGCAACACTCAAAAATAGCTGTGCAAATGAAGCTGCCTGTGGGAGCAGAGAAGAGGAAAGCAGGCAGAATATCAGCAAAAACATACGAAATAAATAATATTGTGCAGCCTTGTGTTCTCTCACAGCAACTGGACACCAGGACTTTAATCTGTTCTCATAAAATCTCCACAAAGTCTGGGTTTGCAGCCCTGTAAAGTCACTCTCATTTCCAGAAATCCTCTCGTGTCCCCACTTCCCCAGAAGAGCAATGGCCAATGAGCTGGATTACCATAAATTCAGCAATCAAATTTACACAGCTCTGGAGATGCAAGTAAAATGAGTATTGTATCTTCATTTCCTTTGTGGCACTTTATCAACCTCTTCCTCTGCTGATGGTAGAAGTCAATAAAATCCTATTAACACTAAGATGTTGTATTAAGTTTGACAGTTTACAAATTGCAGAGGTTTTCATTTCAAATATGAGCAGCTTGAGATACTCTGGAGTTCGACTGTATAAAATTGTTAAAGTTGGAATAAAGTAGATAAAATAATTTGGGGGTATTTTTTTCCTCTCCTTTTAAAGAAGGCAGCAGAAGGAAAATCAAACATGAAAAATAACCTTATAAGCCTTCCTGGGAGATTAACATTAGTCTAACCAGGAAGACCAGAAGAATCATAACAGATCTATATTTTGAGCAAAGCATTCTCATTCCTATGGGCTCCATGGGCTCTGTATCAGGCTCTGCTGCTCTCTCTAATCACAAGTAAACCTTTGCAAAATGAGTACCACATCCTAAGAGAAAAAGGCTTAAACCAACTAAACACTTGAATAGGTAAATAAATAGAGATACCAGCAGCAGGGATGGAGTTGGCACCTGCAGAAACAGCAATCAAGGGTATGGCTGACCAGCTGGCAAATGAATTAGGAATTATGCCAGAACAAACTTAGGGACAAATCTAAAGCTATTCCTGCAATTGGGCAAATTGCCATAATTTCTGCACTTATCCACCTGGTGATTTAAATTCCCATTAAATAATGTTTGAAGAAAACAAACATGAGTCCCAGTTGGTGCAGTTCTTCCAGTTTTTTCAAAGATGAAAGGCATTCTCTCAGAAAAAAGCAAATCAGCAGAAGGCATTTAAGCAAAATCTAGAAATCTTTCCTAAATAAGAGATGTAACTGCAAAGCAGGTGACTGGAAATGTGAAAGAAGGAAGAAAAAACACTTTTTTAAAATGCATGTCCCTTTTAAGTAGATTTGCAGAGCCTGTCAAAAATTTCAGTTACTGGACTCCTCAAGGATACAGATTCTCCCAATTAAATAATTCATTAAGTCAGGAAAGCATCACTCAAACACTCCAGTCAGAAAATAATACAGGGTTTGTATCTACAGCCTTTTTAATACCAACAATTCCAAACACCACTGAGCTTGTGGCTATACATAGATTCCTCAGATCACCACTCTCCCTGCAGAAGACAGTCTTGGACTGCTCACAAGACAGAGTGGGAGGCTTTATTTTGAAGCAAACATTGCCTCCAGTAAAGGATGTTTGCACACAGCAATAACTTGCCAGTGTTTAAGGCCAGGAGCATTCATAACACCCACTTATAAACATTCAAATACTTTTTTTTTTTTTTTTTTGCCTATAAACTATACATCATGGCAGGAAAAAAACCAAACAAACCTTCTCCTGCTTCAAGGAATTTTGTCCAGCTATGGTAGCAGGTGGATCATATTCAGCCATCTATCCATCACCCTGCCTGCAGAGCATTGCCACGCTCACAGCACCCCAAATATCCATGGACACTCCAAAGGTGCTTCCCTGGCATCTGGTGCTGCCTGGTCTCCGTCTGCTGTCCTTGAGCTCGGGGAAAAGGACAGAGTGGCAGAATTCTGTGAATTCAGCACCACAGTTAATTTATTGGCACTATGATTTCGCTGGTTTAAGTGGTTGGGAGTTCAATCTTGCAGGCTTAAATTTCACCTTAAGCAGCAGAACGAAAAGATGTCTCTCTGTAGTGCTTAGAGAAAATAATCTGCTTGTGAAGGTAGAATTTCAGGGGTGAAAACCGAACAATACATGTAAGTACTTATGGTATTTACTTATTTGTAATGCATGACCTGTCTAACTGCCAATTAAAGCTTAGAGCAGGCCAAGGGACGCCTTTACACTGCCAGCCTACTCCCTAAAACCAGCCACAGTGGAAGTCAGGATCTGGAAATAAAACTCATAAGCCCAGGAAAACAACATCTGAAAGCCTTTCTTCCCAAAACATGGGTTGTGATTTGTACTGTGTCACCTCATCAGACCTTTGCTTTCAAAGCTGCACATTCAATGTGTCAGACGTGGAGAGCCACAGCACTTTAGGCACAGGGTGTATTTTAGCACCTGGTACATACTGAGAATAGATTGTTTTAAGTGCCCAAACCTCTGAAGAAAGGAAGGAATTTTAATATTTCTCCCCAGCCAAACTGAAATAATTGTGTGCTTTCAAGTCGGCAGTGAAATATGAACACAGAGCACAGGACAAACCTCTCTGCCTTGTGATATTGTTATGAGTGATGCATTTTTAGCTTTATATCAGGAGACAACATCTCAACATGCTTTGGTATTTTACTGCCATACCGACTAACAAAATAAAGCATGTGAACCCTTTTTATTTTCTAGTTCATCAGTTTTATGCCCTTATTTACTTGCCATACATTTAAAAACCTGATGATGCCCAACACAGGCAGCCCTGAATATGCTGTTTTTAAGAGATATCAGCTGTGTTTGATGTCATAAAAGCCTGTTTTCAAAATATTAGCTGTCTACACGTGTATTTTTTTAATGCACAATGTAACAATCAAAGGAGAGACAAAGCAGATGGAAAACAATCAGATTCTTCTCTAAACAGGGGAAACACCCCATGGTGGCCTTACAAAAGTTGATTTTGTACACTCTGCTGACAGAGGCATAGCCTCAGATTCCTTTCTGCTTATACACAACACATTTTATTAGAATTTAAGAGAACTGTGTGTATTCAAGCAATCTCCAGCCTGGCTTGATTAGCTGATTAACTCAAAGGTTTTGTTCTACAAGAATCTATTGTGTGAGAATCCTTGATTTCAGCTCCTCTATATAATAACAAATGAAAATGTGTTAGAAATATAGGGAAGTTCTCTGAAACATAGAAGTATTTATGTTTACATCTGCCTGCCTTAATTTCTTGGGGGTTTTTTTTGCACCAACACATCTCTCCTAAGGCAGCAGAACTCATTTGTTAAGTCTTTGACTTCCTGAGCCCCTCCTGCATTCCCTGATTCAGCAGGAACACTGGCAAACACCTGGTGCTTTGCTGCTCCTGAGTAGCCCAATTATCACTTGGATTGCATCAAAATTAGGTTCTTTTACAAATGGCTCAGCTGCCCTCTCTTGAGATTATTTTCATGCTCAAACTGTGGCTCTCAAACAAGGGGTGTTGTACGATCTAAAGCAAATTTCCTCCGCCCCTCTCTCTTTTCATCTCTCCCAGGCTCACAAAAGGGTAAGAGACAAAAATAGAAGGGAGGATGTGAGGAGCCAAAACACAAGAGACACAAATCCACTGTTACCAAAGAGAAAAGACAAGAGGGCAGCTCTAAAATAGGTGAGAATGGCTGCGGGAGAGCTGCAGGCCAGGTAACCCCCAGAGAGGGCCAGCACACATCTGATGATCTGGACATGCTCCAGGAAAACTCCAAATATAAATCAGGCCACGTTTGGGCAGAAGACAAACACTCCCAAGCAACCCTGCAGTCTTAGGTCACCTGTGGCACTTGTTTTGAACAATTTTCATCAGATGAGCAAGAACACTTGACTGTGGGAATTGGGTGAAATGGCAAAGCACCCAGTTTAACAAATTATGTGGATTCTTGATCGAAATATTATAGTAAAGTGACAGATTAAATTGAATTATTTAAGAGAATAATGAAAGATTAGGTCACAGTACTGAAAAAAATTATTTCATATTAAACTAAAGTACAGAGAAAACATTTGAGGCATTGCTAGAAACCAGTAAATATATGTGCTGCTCCCTCTGAGAACTCCAATTTGCTGACACTAATCTGATGCTTTCCTTACGAATTAAATTGTCCTGTCTTTAGGAGCTCAAGATCAATAAAACTCTTCTCTAAGCATTGAGGAACCATAACATTTCCTTAAAAAAAAAAAAAAAAAGTGAAGCCAACAAAAAAACAAGGAAAAAAACAAAATAAAACCCCAAACAAACCACAAAAAAAAAAAAACAAACAAACCAAACCAAACCCACAAAAACTCAAAACATTGTCTCTTCAATCTGAGGAGTTTAGCCTAACTTGAGTATAATGAAGTAAATTAGGCACAGTAAGTTAAAAAATCCGTTGTCCTGATTTTCTCCAGAAGAGTCAAAGTAAAGAAAGGTTAATCAATATCTAGAATAAAAGCAATCTTGAGTTCTACAAAAAAAAAAATTAATAAGAAAACCCAATACTCAGGAAAAGTAAGTTTATAATTCAACACTATGTTACAAACAGTAAGAATTTCCTTCTCTTACTACACTGGAAGTTTGGCTGCTTCCAAACTCCCTCCCAGCTGGGAACAGGAAGAACAAAGAACCTGTAAATGGAAGAATGATTTACATCAGTAAAATTGGCAAGAGAAGCAAAGTTTTAAACAAAAATTCAGGACTTTTCCAGTGCCCATTTAGGAGACCATGTCTATTTTGAGTGTTTGGATACAATAATACAAAGTTAAATGAGCATCAAATCTGCTGCTTAATGAAGTCACCAGCTACAGCAGGTTTCTGCTTATTGACAGCATTTTTACAACACTGACCAGGATTAAAAAGGCATCTCCTGTTATAAAAGAACATCTCTGCTTTCAACCTCTATTCCCAGATGTTTACACTATCTGTTCAAAGACCTATTAGATCTAAACTCTTTGATATATGACCAGCTACTTCTGCACAGCTTTTTGTTAACTGAAATCTAAACCCAGCAGGGAAAAGGACAAATCAGTTCTTTTATCAAGTGTTTTCAGTATCAAATCACTATGAACAGAAATGTTCTTTGTTTGGTTTTTCAGTGCTCCAGTACATCATGAGTTTAGAAGGATGAGTGAAGAAGGACAAAATTCACCTCTTTACTAATCTATTTTTAAATTTATTATTTCTGAGAAACAAATATGAGCAGTTTTAGTTTTGAATAAAGATTCCAGTGGAAAGTTCTGGATATACACCTTGAATACAACTACTTATTTCTCCCCTCAAACACCACTGCAGTGAGTGCCAGTATGTTCACACTGGAGTAAATTCTGACACTCTTTATGCCAAACATTTAATTTTAAAAACAGAAAAAACCTTCAGATTTAGTTCACTTATATGAACAATGAGAAGCACATTGAGTCAGGAACTGGTGAATAAAATGCATCCAGCAAATCTTAATTCATCTCTTGAATGAGAGAAAGTTTCTCTTGTAAAACCCAGGAACTCAACCCAAACCACAAACAAAACAAGCAAATAAAGAAACCAAACAATTTAACGTTTCAAATCAAAGGCAAAATTATGTTCAGGAGCTCTGCAGAACTGAGAAGAGGATTCTAACTATAACTACAGAGTAATAAATACCTGTCACTGACGGTGTGAAAGCAAACACTGACCAAAAGAATTTTTCAGTACATTACACTTTAAAATTTTCCAGGATTAAATTTGGATTTTTTTTTTTTAATGAAGCAGAGTTCTGAAAGCAAACAGAGCACTTAATATTAATTGCTCATCTTGCCAATAATGCAAAACCATGTCCAAAAACCAAGCATTTAAAGCTGCATTATCTCTTCAAGGAGTTCTCACACAGATCTCTCTCCATCTTTGCTCTGCATTGTAATTGAGCAGAGGTCTGCAAACTAAATGATGCATGAATGTGTATAGATTCAAAGTTCAATTTCTTCAATCAAAAATCCAAAAAACACTGCCAAAGAAGGAGGAAAAAACACCACCAAAAAGGAAAAACAGCATCTGCTGATTTTTAAACTCTGACTTCGCCACTCTGAACAGAATTACAAAACCTCATGTAATGACAGAATAATTAGGCATCCATAAAGCAATCATTGGAACATTGTCAAAAGTCGAGTCTTTGGGAAAAATAAAAAAAGATACAAATATCAGCATTTCCCCAGCATTCCCGAAGTCTGTGCTTTCTGCTTCCCCTGACTGACTGCAATCAATGAGTCAGCTGCAGTGGGTCGAACACAACTGGGATAAAATGGCACCTTATGAAGTAACTGCCTTCATAGATCTCCCCAAATGAGTCATAAAGCCATTCATCAATATCCCAGCTCGGGCACGGGCAGGAGGGGAGCGCTCCGAGCAGGAAAGCTCACTCTGTGATTCCATTTACAGCCCATAAATCAGGATTTCTTACATTCCCTGCCACCATTAAGTGAGGAATGAGAACCTCCACTATCATTAGTCGACAGCTAACAAGGCATTAACATTTTCATTAACAGTGTTGACAAATCCAAATCGATTTTAAAAGCTCATTTGCATCATATCCTAAAATTGTGAAGTAGAAGGGAACAGTCTGACAACTTGATTATATGCTATCGCTTAAATTTTTGTTTTTCTGCTTATGTATAGCTGTGAAGTGCACATCACATCTGGTTATGTTCTGGTGCCCTCAGATATTTGGTTTGCAGCTGCTGTATTAATGCTCTTGTGCACACACAGAGCTGAACCACAGCGAGGTGATGGCCTTGCAGTGTGTTTAGTTTGTGAGGCTCCACAGTCTGAGTCCTCATTCCACCAACACCACACCACACACAGGCACTGCATCCTCTCCCACTCTGTCTCCTGATATTTTTTGGATAGGTAGATTTTTTTCCTGGAATTATGAAGGGTCAGTCCCAAAAGAGGCTCAGCAGCCACTCAAATTGAAAACCTATAGTGTACACTCCACACTGGTCACTTTCTTTGAATTCCAATACATTATCTGCCATGGCTTTCAAATTTCATCCCAAACCCTTCAGCCACATTAAGCACTGCTACAGAGAATTTTTTAAAAAAATTATCCTTTAATTGACAGTCTCTAAAATGGGCTAATTAAATAATGTTTCAATATTCCAGATCTGGTACATAAATGCGACTAATCTTTCTTCTTTTTCACACAAAAAAATTGGTATGATAGAGAGCAAGCAATTCTGAGATACAGATTCACATGAGTGTGTATGGAGAAGAGGAACAATATTAGCTTCAAATGCACGGATACCTTAAGAGAAAAATGCATAACATTTATTGTAATCATTAATGAGAACAGATTTTTCCATTATATTTTTTTCAGTTATTTTTGACTTTAGTGAGAGTTATATGCATTTGACAAGATGACCTTTTAATTTTAACTAACAGGAACCTATTGCATCCACAAAGAGAAATAGGAAGTTTAAAAAAAAAAAAAAAAAATCATTCTGGAGCTGGGTGTGCTGTGCACAGCCTCCAGCAGATGCTTTCATTGCTCTCTCTAGAGGAGCACACAAGCAGGGATCAGTGTTGCATTTACCTTCTCCCATTTCCACCTGTAGTCACAGGGCTTAAAAACGAAAGCAGAACCGCTGTTAATTAAGTGGGTTTGAATTAGACACTGCTTGCCCAGAACTGCTTCAAAATTGATCTCCCATAAACTCATCTTCACAGTCTAAGCTAACATGCTTTGCCATTTTGGCAGCAGGAAGATGATGAGCAACCAGTGCATGATGTGGAAGTTGGCATTTTCCTCTCACTGAGTAACAAAAACCTCTCAGGCTGACTTGTCTGCCCCAGTGACAGTGACAAGCAAGGGCTTATCTCTGCTGCCTTGCAGAGCACACACAGCTCTGAGGCTGTTCCATAACCTCTGGCCCTTGATGGACAAGCTCTTCTCTAGAGTGCAAGGCAGGACAAAATAAAAAAGCCAAAAAAAAAAAAAAAAAAACCCAAGAAAAAAAAAAAAAAGCGCCACAAAAAACCCAGCAAAATAGAAGCACAACCAAAAATACCCCATCACCACCAGCCATGAAAAGTGTATTTAAAATATACCAGCAGCACAACATAGTGTTTGAAGATATTTTAGAGGATTGATGTCAAAAGCAATGTCCTTGATAAATATTAAGTATGCATTTAAAGTTTCATATATTTTAATATTGCTAAAAGTCTCACTAGGAATTCTCTTTCAAGATGCAGACATTTCTACCAGAACTGGCCAGTTTTGAAGTGTTTGCTTTTTAATGCTGGCCTCCTATTTTGTCAGTTTACAAGCTCTCTTCCCAAAAACTACTTTTTTAAACAAAACTTTAGAAACCTGAATTTTCTATTTGCCAATTCTTCCACACCAGGAAACCTTATATATGGTGGTATTTTAATAACTTACATGCCTTCCCTTACATCTTCTTAATTACAACGATCAGGATCCTGGCTAAATCGGTGACAAATAACATCATTTGTTAACAAAGGCTGTGGAGGCTGGGATGTTTTTATGCCTGAACATGGCAGGAAAGCTGCTGCTAATGCCTGTTCCATGGGCAGTAAATTGCCCGAGGTAGGCACAGGCCCCGTGGCTGGGTTTACTCAGGCTCTGATCAATATGTTCTGTGCATCTTGTCTATATTGGAGCTCTCCTTATTACAGGCTCAATTGATTCTCCAAGCAGCAGCAGAGATTGTACTCCATGGGTAGAGCAGATGTTGTTCTGACCTCCACCCACCGGCTCAGAGAGTTTTCTGTCTGCCTTCAGTGAAGAAAAATATCCCAATAAAGAAAAATATCCAGGCAGGCATCGTGCCCTTGAACAATGGATGTTGCATTTGTTATACAAAAGTTTCTGCTAACACTCTCCTTACTTTATTTTAAAAATCTCAACACCCACGACAACACCCACCATGAAAATCACAGTAAACTACTCATTCCTAAGAATTTTAGGGAAATATCGTTGACTTTTAAAAACTTGAAATTCGTGCAAAAGTGCACAGCAAATTCTAGAAGGCAACACAACAAAACAAAGAATCCATTTTCTGAGATTGCTGTAAGCTATAGATTAACACAGAAATACCACCATTTGCCAATACCACAGATTGATATCGGCCTAAGAAATCTTCTTCTATTTGAATTAATTATCTTTAACATTAAGGCAGCACAAAAACCGGAAATGAATGCATCAAACAATAAGTGAAAGTGGAAAATCACCAAACCCTTCTTAGGAGAACAAGGGAATCTGATAAATACAGAAAAAGAATCCCTCAAGTAGGAGATAGAAAAGATCCTTAAGATAGCAGTGATAAAGGAAATGGAGGTACAAAGGAAAATTGTGATCTGAAAGGATGGGATATTGCTTTTGAGAATATCTGATATAAGGAAAACCAAGGGGAGATATTGATATATCAAATATTTGTTACATTTAGAAGACTATTTAATAGGTTAACCTGAGTGCTGAGAAAGCTGAAGGGCAGATATAAAACACTAATACACACATAAAAAGGACGAGAGCTTTAGAGCAAACGACTGTGACACAATAACGTCAATTTCTGTGCTGAGGACCACCACGTGTGCCTTTGAGTAACACACAAAACAGATTGGGGAGGGGAAAATGGGGGTTAAAACAACAACACACAGGAGAGCAAAGTACACATAACTCTTGAGCCCTATTAGTATCACAAGGTTCAGTAAAACCCCACAAACCCAGAGCTCTGATACCTCGAGGTCCGTGCCTTTGGCTCCCAGGTGAAGGCTGGTGCCCCCAGCCCCTCCCAAGGCACCTGTGTGCTCAGCCAGAGCAGCCACTCCCAGGGCTGCAAAGCTCTCCCCATCAGCTGCAGCACACCTGGACACTGCAGGGCTTCAGAAAAGCTCAACTGCCACAATTAGCAAAATACTTCACGCAATTCTTTACCAGACCAGCGTTTAATTGCTGGCAATTTTCTCTCCTTTAGAATTTAGAGTATCAGGTGATTATTGTGCTAGAGGCCAATCCAAAGCCTTTGGCTATGGCCTATCCAGGCTGATGAACATGAACAAGATATTTTAATTCAGGACAGAACCTTGCATATTATTAAAGAAAAAAAAATAATAAAAATGTCATAGATAAAAAAATTAGGGAAAAACCATCCAGCTTCTTCATCCTAATGGGCATTGACACTATATTCCTTTTTCATGCATTTTGATCAGTGTTTTATTGATCACTAGGTCTCACCCTTCCAGGTTCTGGAGTAAAGAACCAGAGCATTTTCCTTGGTGTCTCTGCCAGGGACAAGTGCCCTGGGAAGGGTCTGGCCCCTATTACCAAGACTCCATCCAAAAGTGAAACAGGAGCAGCTACAAACTTGGTTCTTGGAGAATTTTTTAGCAAATAAACCAAGGAAAATCTCATGGACCATCAGATTGGCAGAAAGCAAAATTCTGGGCTTTGAACAGTAACCTGCCTAAGGTACCATCCACACACACACCTGTGCTTAGAGGCTGGAGAGGGGAGGAAAATGTTTCTCTTCTCTGTATGTTTTAAACCACAGAATGAACCTCATCAGACAATAAAGACATGCAGCTAGAGATCACTGAAGACCAGAAGAATCAATTTGGAATTAATTTCCTCTCAGGATTTTAGTACATACAGTGCTATTAAAATGCTACAGTAATTTTAAAGCAAATCTCTACATTTTGTGATCAAGGAAAGTGTTGGTTTTGAATGAAGGCAGTTCCCAACAGCTGTGCTGTTTCATTTGTAATGCTGCCAGGGCAAGTATTAAAAATGTCTGGATAGTGGAACATTCCTCTTTGTTTGGTACTTTGAATTTCACCTTTTCCCCCTCCACTTGTCCAGCAGTGCAGTACTAGAAAGCCAATGGAACAGGAAAGATTATTTTAGGATCCAGATGATTCACCAGAAATGGAAGGAAAGTAAATGGGACAATGTAAGTGCCTAAGTCTTCCCCCACTTACCCTGTGCTTACACTTTCTTTTTCTTCCCTGGACAGCTACAGTGCTTTCATGGAGCCCTCAGCTACTGCATTATCAGCAAAGGAAAATGAAATAAACTGCTACAATTACTTGTCATTCCTGTCATTTCTCCATCCTATTAAGTAGTTCTGTGATTCATCCAAGTGGGCTGTAGCTGGGATCAGGATGTGAAAAATAGTCTTGTCTTCAGCTTAAGATATTTCTCGTGTTTATAGGTAACAAGATCCAGGTTCCATCTCTGGAACACACATGCTACTCCTCATTAAATTTGAAAGAGAATGTCTATAATTTCATTCTGTTCCCTCTTCAGGTGTAGGTGTAGATGATCTTACTCACTCCAGTGGAGGATTGGAGACAGAAGTACAGAAGATAAATACATAGCTGAAGACATTGCAGGAGTGATAGGCAATAATTATGCAGCCTGATGGGATGTTTGTCACTTTTCTTGCCTTGTTTAATGTTGCTACAAAGACATAAATGCATTTTTCCTCTCCACAAAACATTTGGAGAATTGATGCTTGCTAAAGACCAAATGCATTTTGATTTAATGAAACCAAAAGAGTGGAAAAATGAGTGAAAAATCTTTTCATTCTTAATGTCTTCCACTAAGAATAATTAAAAAAAAAACCAAAACCAATTCAATAACATCACCACCCCAAACCCAAAAAACTAACAAAAAACCAAAAAACAAACAAACAAAAAAAACGGGTTCAAGAAAATTTTAAACCTTCTATTTCTATACTTTGTGTAATGTAAAATTCACTCATTTCATGTTCCCAAAGCTTTCAGAGCGGGCTCCAGGAAGAGCACAGGAATTGTTTGGAGTTTGGAATTGAGGCTGAAGAAGCCACAAACCCCAGGAGGAGCCAGGGCCCGGATGAGAAGAGAAATTCCTAAACACACAAGGATCTGCTTTGCATTTGGGCACCCCCTCTGTGGGGGTTTAAAAGGTTTTGATTTACACTTCAGCCTAGAGAAGGAAGTTTTCCCCATCCTAAGACATTACCAATACAAATGCTATGGATAACTCGCCACCAAATTTCTGCAATTCTCTCATCCTTTAATCTGCTGTGCTTTCCCCAGAGTCTTTGTGTCCCTTGGTCCCCTTGCCCTGTCATCCCATTAAAATCTCTTTGTGACAGCCCAGCTCCTTAAAGCCAAGTCAGAGTTCAGGGAAAGGAAGGGCTGACACCTGGCTGGAGGCTCCCCATGTACCACATTTTAAATAACTCTGATAATAAGCAAGATGAGATATTCCTGGAAGAGACTTGATAACATTGTCATAATTTATACATCTTATTTCTGCTCACCTACTGTTTAAATTATATTTATAGCGTTTGTTTGATATCTATTCTCTGGATTTCAGAAGGCATTAACTTGATATTTTTAGTTTTTTATTCAAAAGACAGATGGTGTTTTCCCGCTGGGGGTCAAGAAGGGGAAAAGTTTCCTTATAGAGCAAAGGAAGGGGGAATTCCCAGAGAAATACTTTTCTTTTCTTGTCAAGTGCTATCATTGTCCTGCCTACAAAGTGAGTAGTGAAGCAGCACTCAAGTAGCATTTTAGGATAAAATAATAACTAAAATAATAATTGATACAGGACAGGATGTATTCTCATGCTTTGTTACAAGATCTGATGATTCAGGGACTCTACTTCAAACCTTTAATAGTTTTTGAAACAAACTCAGTATATACTTAATTATCAGGGAATTAGTCATGGAAAATGAAGTTTTTTTCTATTTAAACTTTCAAATCTGAAGGATGCACTAAGCAAAAGAGATCATACATAATTTAATGTAATTTAGGAAGCCAATTAAAATATAATTTCACTCTTCCATCTAATAACACTGCTCTTTCAAGCTCTGGGGATGTTGTTTAAGCCAAAGGTGGTGGTTTCCTTGACAATAGATACCCTTAAAAGAAATGAATAGAATAAAAGGGAATGAATAAGCAGGATTTACTAAATGGAGGGTTCAGGAGATGATAAGAGATCCCTGAAGAAGCCTTAACATTGAAGATATATATTAGAATGAAGAATAAAATGAAGGTTAATCTTGATAATGAAGCACTTGAACTGAGAACAAATGTCATTATGAACGTGTTAACACGTGCAGAGTTGGGGTGAGAATTGGATGGTTGAGACAGTCAATGGGATCTTTAGATTTTTTTTCTGCTGCTCATTAGGGCTGATGTAAAACTGCTCCTGGCCAGTGGCTGCTGGAGAGGGCAGCTCTGTGGGGTGGAGGGATGGGACCAACCAAGGGCTCCCTCAGAACACCCTGGGGAATTGGTTTGCCTCTGGGTGAAAGCTGACATTTATTTTTAAGATATTAAATGCCACAACCCTGATGTAACAAACTCCATCCCATTACCCTGCTGTGCAGCTGAGCTTGAGGAGACCAATATTGACAATTTTAGCTATGTGAAACAACTTCACACCAAATCGGAATTCTTTTAAGTCAGAGCAAAATCTGAGAAGGAAAAATCATTTCTAAAAGTTGGGAATTTGGTTCATTTTTCTACAGCAATGCTTAATTCCATACTTCCTCCTGCCCTAGGTATAAAGATGGGAAATTGTGAAAGCAAAAGACTCTGAGCTAAAACTGGCTGAATTAAATTTTCCACACTGAATGTTTTAGAATCAGGATAGAAGGAGCAAACCTGAAAACACCTAACATAGAAATATAAAGTCCATAATTTGACAGTGTTCAGTCAAAGTCCATTGTGGAAGATTCTCCTTGGCATATTGCAGGAAATTTTCATGATCTTCTTCTGTGCTCTTAGCAACTCTTTAGAAATATTTTTCAGATAAACCTTCAGCTGCTCAAAGCTTTTGTACATGGAACCTTTCTCCTAGAGGGTATTTAAAACATACAATGAAATTATCCTGTGAAAGACTTGAGGTTTCTTATCCTATTTTTATTGGGTGGATGACTGCATCTCTAAAGCTTGGCTCATATTCATCCTGAAAAGCTGTTTATATGTAAAGGCAGCAAACTGATAATAATAGTTCTTAGGATATGTGTTTTGTGCATGCAAGTGTTACAAACAGGCAAAAATGAAGTTAGGTTTTTAGGTTTCTGTTTTGAATTGCTGCTCTAAGTCTCTCTGCAGTTTTTCCTTACTATTTCAGCTGAAGAAATATTTCTATTGTACTTTTTCCAGTCTCTTTAAAATGTAAGACATTTCAAAAGCATTGACAAGTTTGTAGTTACATCCCCAATTATCAAACCTTTAAGATGTACACACAAACATGTATATAGGTGAATATAAATGTAATTTGACTGTTACCAGTCAAATGAAGAACATATTCCTGCTGCAGGATGACATAATGTCTGCTTGCTTTTCAGACACTGTAACCTTAAAGGTAATAATAAAAAGCCTGTCAAATATTTCAACCATCTTTTGGCCTTCAACACTGCTGTTATCTTTCCCAGCTATTTAGCTCTTGTATGTTCTAAATAATGCAAAACACTAACAGAGCTCCATCAGCAGGGAAATCGCTTTGGTGGCATTTATTTCTTTTTTACAGCATCTCTGTACCTCAGAAGTGTCTTTTTCTTTCCACTGCTGAAAGTCATTCACCGTAGTTTCAGTGAAAAAACCTTCATTAATAACCTCCCTGATGCCACAATCCTGCAGAAGCAGGGAAGAACACACCCATGTCCTAAAAGCTTCTTCACAATTGTCATCCTCAGGGATTGGGATATTGAGGGACTGGCATCTTTTCCTTAGCATGGTTATTAAACAGATATGACCAGAGACAGTTTTCATTTAAAACCTTCCAACTTGCACAAGCTGAAGGCATCCCCACTTTTTTTTTTTTTTTTAACAAGTCACCCTTCACACCAGTAGCTTGAAAAGTACACAGAGGACTTTTGCAATATTGCAAACACTGTTCCCTCAAAATTCCATCATCTTTCTATTGTTTAGTAAGGCAAAAGTAAAAGAAAGAAGTAGCTCTTGGGAAGCTACAGAAGGAGAATTAACAAGGAGGTAGAAAAGTCTGCTCACTGATCTGTCTAATGAAACTACAAATTAAATGTAGAATGTGGGCTAAAACACAACTTCTGGCTCTTCTTGCCAGCAATAAGAAAAACAAACCTGGGTGTTTCTTTCCACAAAGTGAGGAGAAATGAGCAAAGCTGCATCTTTTCATCCCTACTCCTGAATTTGGTGCTTGTATCAAAAAATTTCCTAAGTCTGAGAGAAGAAACACTGAGCAGGGGTGGGGTATTTAATGTCTTCAGCAGCTTTGCTGCTCTTTCACAAATTCAAAAGTTTTCTTAACCATAATTTGCAAATGCCATGAGGTAGTACAGCAACATTTCTCAACCAAAATACTTCAAAACTCAGCATTCCAATTATTATACAAGTAAATAATTAGGTATTTTGGCCATTTGACAAGACCCAACAAAATGCAGGTCACAGTAGCAGGTGATGTTCTTCAAGCCAGCATCACAGAATCACACTCAACTTCTTCTTTTCCTTTATAAACGACAGAAAAGAGCTTTTTATTGAGTTGTTTTTAAAGAGGTTTTGCTGTGGGGATACCGCTGTTCCAGCTACAATCTCATCAGCTCGAGAGCTGCTCTTCAGACACTTCAAATGCTCCCGGTGTAAAGCAGCTCTTCCACATCTACCTGCAGCTGACAAAGCCTGAACACGTGCTTCCAAATCTGCCTAAGCTGAGAATTACAGGGAAAATTTGATTTATGGCCAAATGGTTATGCAGGAAGAATAAAATCCAGAATTCTCTGTACACTTTGTCATACACGAAGATTCACTTCTCTGTTGCCTCACTGCCTAAAAAGCTGTCTATCAGAAAATATTTGGTATTTTGTTTAGCTATAATTCTGCAATAAGTTATTGCTTAATTGTGCAGGTGATGATATATAAATATATTGTAAATTTATTTATCAATATAGAAATATGTTCTAAATTGCACAGTCTATTTCAACCAAAAATTTTATCCACCTATTGAAATGACTGGTTTAAAAAAATGCAAACAAATACGTAAAATCTGCAATTCAATTCCCGTTACTAAAATTACATTTGTTATCTACATTTTGGGAATTTCCTAATTGTTAAACAATTACCACTGCATTTACAGATACTGCTGATGCTACTGGAAACTGACTTGATTTTTTTTCCCCTCAGAATATAACAAGCGGTTTTTTTAATGCACAAAAATTATTTTTTTTTTCACCCACAGTTTATTTATGCTCCATGGGGGGTGAGTGGGTATGTTCTGATTTGGGTTTCTGCTTTTATTTACTTCTGGAAAAAAAAGGAACCTTAACTTCACCTGAACTGCTGAGCACTGGTTTTGTAACACGATGTGCAATTCAAATTTAGCTCTTGGCAATGCCCAGGTCACTACTGCATGAACAGTACTGCCTAAAGGGTTATTATTTAGGGTCACATTAATTTCACAACTGTTCTGACATTAATGCACTTCTTGCTCCCTTACTTAATGTTTCCCCACATTTTATTGCTCTGAACAGAAGTCTGAAGATAACTGACTTTAATGAAGTGAATCACAGGGTGTCAAACCCTCATTTCTGAATGTACAGATATAAAACCCAATTTTTCCCCCTTTATATATACTGTGCTGATCCAGCTATCCAGAACTCTTAAAATAACATTAGTTTGCATACAAGGCAGCTCCAGACTTTTCTTATTTTCACAATAAGATAAAGCAACTCAATATAAATCTAGATTGATCTTTGAATTTAAATACATTATAAAACACATACTGTGGATGTTTATTCTGCACATGGTGCTTCTGAGATTTCTCTGTGCCCCGATTTTTTTTGGTTGTTGGTGTGCAGCTAAGGAATGTGCTTTATGCTCTCAGCAAACATTTCCATGCTTTGGTTTCTCTAGGGAGATGCTGTTCAGTGAACTCTGGTCATGTCCACACTGGCAGAGCTGGCACATTCTGGGCAGTCTGGTCTCATCCACATCACACAGGATTTGGCCACATTCTCACTCCCAGATTCTGCTCTGGAGTCCCCAAGACAATATTTTTGGGGTGGTTCTCAGGTGAGAATACTTACTTGCAGGTTAACTCTTTGAGAAGTTTCCTATTGGCTCTGCCATGTCCAGGTTCATCTCAGCTGATCAGGAAAACTGAAATAAATCAGCAGCAGTGTAGAGCCTGAGAGTCAAATTTCCAGCCTGGCCATAGTTACATGGTCTGGGTTTGGAAAACCCAGGGAGCAGAAAGTCAAAAACAGCAGAGCAGCTTGGAATCCTGATTTTGGAAACTGCAGGGAGGAGCAGACAAAGACACCCCTAGCACCTTGGAATCCTGATATCAAGGAAAAGTCTATTAAGAGCAGTGCCACACTTCCCTCACAGATCTCCCAAGTTAGAACTGATTATTGACAAAGCAGGCCTTAAAAATACAAAAATCCTCTAAGATGACCTGAACAAGGGTCTCTGCTCCCACAAGTGATTTTTTTTTTAACTACATCCAATACAGAATATTTCCTCTTGTCCAGCCCATGAACTTTAGATGACAACATCCAAGTCCCACTGGGATGATCCAGAGGACACCACTACTCAGCCTCCCATCTTTCTGTTCAGGTGACAAGAGGGGCATTGGGCAGAACTGTTTATTTAACCTTTGCTTTAACCTTTTTCCCTGCTCAGTGTTATGTGAAAACATTGCTTTTTCCACCTTTATCCCTCTGTTTTGTGTTGTGTTAGTCCAGGAATGTATTTTTACCCAACACCATTCAGGGTTGTGTGTGCTCCCAGGCTATACCTTTGTCCAGAGCAAGCTCTTAGGGGAAGGGATGATGAAAATGTGAAGGGAAGAACAGAAGACTTGAAGGTATAAAAATACCACAGTCCTTGAGGAACAGCTAAGTCACAGGCATTTTAAACACAGCAAGGCAGAAATACAGAATTTAAAGCACTGAGGTTTAAGGATATTTTTCAAGTACATAAGGAACAAGATGCTGACAAAGGAGAAAACAATTTCTCTGAAGGACAACAAGAGATGTTTACTGCTGAACAAAATACATCTTAAAATAAACTTTAAACAAGGAAGATGTGCAACAGAACAACTGCAGTTAGTCAAGTTTAGTTTATGTGAACAGCAAGAGTTCCAAGCCCTTTAATCCTTTCCAATTTTTCCATCTATAACACCTCCAAAGCAAGATCCCTTGCTGGCATTGGGATCCATAGCATCCCACAGGAATTCAGAGGACTCATTTTCCAAGAGTTAAAAACTGCAATGGTCATCAGCATACAAATAAAACCAGCATTAATAAACCCAGTGCTCAGAAAACAACTAGAACCTGAAAAAAGCCATGTTTTTAAAACTATGGAGATTCACTTTCTTTTGATCTTTTATCTTTCTACTTCACCTGTTTTTAAGGGTTTGTTTAGTTGTGTTTTTAACTTCAGGGTGTGCTTGGGTTCGTGCTTTTTTCTGCAGCCTTGACAGGCAGATATTTACCTGGAAAGGAAGCTGTGATTTATAGGCATTAAATGACTCCTGAGGGTAACCCCTTAGGAACATCACCAATTATTGCAAGACAAGAGCTGGGAGCCTCTAGTAGTAAACATGTATTTCTACCCTAACTCATATAACAGATCTACACCCAATTCCTTCTTTTTCTTTTCCTCTGAGAAATGCTGTTTGCTTTGTGTTACAGAAGTTGCTATGGAGGTAGATCAGAAGAGATAATGTAAAATACTCGTAAAACTTTAAATATTCGCTTCATTTCTGTTCCTGGCTCCAGTATTCATTTGTTAGAAAAACTTTAGTGCACAGATATGGAAGGAATATTTTTGGATGTGCTAGAAAATATTCTAACTATAAAGTATGGAGTTGCTTTTTTGAGAAAACTTCATGCTATTATCCTACTTCTAATTGGAATAAAAATAAAACATACAATATAGATAACAAATCTAGTCAAATATTCCTAACTCAGTTTCAAAAATGCACTTTTAACCAATAATTATTGACTCCAGAATGTATGGAAAATATTCCAAGCCACTTTTGTGAACAGAAATGGAATACATAAAGACAGTTACTTGTCAGGAATTATTTTTCCACACATACTGGCATGTATTTAAAAATCCCTTACCTGCTGTGCAGCACCCAGAGAGTGAAAGGACAAAGAGGTTAAAGATGGCCTTGGAGCATCTTTTGTAAAAGACCTGCCATTGATGGCTAAAAAAGCCTAAAGCAAAATACAGAGACATTTTCCTCAGGGTGTAAGAATTTAGCTGGAAAGGGTTTTCTAAGATTGGAGCTGGGTCACTGTCATCTTCAACAGAAACTGAGGACAAATTTGAAGTGAACTGTGGTAGAAGAGTGAAATATTGTCATAAAACCAACCTAGGGAAGAAAGGATTCCAGATACAGGCAGGTTTCATCTTTGTAAAGAGCAGCACATGCAGTTATTAGAGATGTGTTTTAAATGTTCTGCAGATTAAGTGCTTTGCTCAAATCCAGGCACAAAGAACCATAAACCTCAGAGCAAGATCTGGTCACATAAAGAACTTTCCTTGAACTAGGACTTTAGTGTTAAACTTGCTATAATTTTCTGTATAGACAAACAATTAGTAAAGAAAAAAACAAGAGTAAGAACTTGTAATTGAAGCTGAGAAAAAATACAAGCCAGGTATTGTTGAACAGCAGTTATCCTTAAATAATAACTGATTGTATGTTGATTAAGAAAATGTATTATTTGATTGAATCCTTAACAGCACTCACAGTTACCTAATTAAAGTTAACAAATGAGATTTATACACCTCTCACAACCTCTTTTTTCCTCATTAATGGGGAAGAGGCAGAATCTCAAAATGACTCATTCATCTCCCACCAAACTCAGGAATGGAATCAAAAATTACAAGTTATTCCTCTTCTCCCAAACGACATAGTTCAAATTTGAGGGAGAGCCTCTGATCCTTTCGTGTTGGAGGATTAAACTAATTTAAAATCTTCAAGAGAAGTATCTGGTGAGGAAGCTCTGAAATCTCAGAACTGCACATTCAGTCCATGACAGCACTAAAAGATTAAAATTTAAAATTGAGAAGGCCTACAGTACAAAGTGTGCACATTTATCTGTGGGCATTATTTAAAAGCCTGTTTGAAGTCAACTGATGACTTTCCAGTTAATTTGATGAGTTTTAGAGTAGGACTCATGAACATGATACAATAAACAATTTATACAGTTGCTGTCACACCTGTCAGTAAAATGAGACTTTAACAGTTCATTCCTGTGGCTCAAACCAAATCAGCCCTGTTAGAAGAAATCTTAAAACAATCCAAATAGAGACAATCTTGTACAGATCAAGACTTGTACCTTCTGCTGGATATTCGAAAAGTATTAATATTGAGCTTTTGATGTAGGTGCTGTCCTGATTTTATGCTAATGAACAGAACGATTTTTGCTGATAAAATTAGGTCAATTATATTTAATTGGATCCATTAAGCCAACTATAATCTTATTAATAATTTGTAGACCTCGGTTGTCAGATTTTTCTTCATCTTAAAGTCCCTTGGTTTTGTTTCATTGCCTCACCTCCCATCCTACAATCCTAGTAAAAAAAAACCCCAAAACTCCTCTGTCAATATCTCTTTTAAAGTTTCACCATTCACATGTTATGAAAAACTTACATATGTCCATTTTGGTTTCCATTTCATAGCAGCAGCAGAAATCCCACATAGCTGTACTCACATCTATGGAATTTAGCCAGCAGTTGTCCCCAGATTTTTCAAAAAAACCCCTCACACTGGTACATAATGGTACCTATGCAAATCGATCAGGAATTAAAGCACTGTGGTTCATAAATAGGAAAAGTTTCTTCTGAACAACTTGATTTTTGTCAGGTTATTTCAATTCAGCAGAAGTATGGGGCCATACATCATATGACCATTAGGTGCCCAAAAAGGACCTGCCTGTTAACAAAAAAGGCATTTTTGATTACTGGTGTGTTACTTTTGATGCTCAGACACTTAAATCTGCATGAATCAAGGCTCTTCCAAAGACAACTTGCACGTTTTTGTTAAACACATATTGCAAGTGATAATAAATTAAACTTATTCCCAAAAGTTCTACAGAATTCCATTCCTTACTGAAAGCTCACAAATGTAACTTCCCAAAACCATGGTGTATCTGAGGTACATGATTTCATTTCAGAGTATATTTATATTACATTTCTGCTCATAATTTGATTTTTTTCAGCAGCTTTTCTCAAATTGATATGACCTTATAGTGTACACATTACAAATGTTCTGATTTAAAGTCCTCTAAATAAGTTTCAACTGGTTTTTCTAATCAACCAACCATTATAAATTAGAAGAAAAGTTGGAGATTTCTTAAATATGAAGATACAAGTGTAGATCTTCATAAACTATCTGAATGTTGATATTTATTCCTCCTATTGCCACCTTCCAAGAACAATGTTTGTCCATAACCATTTCCTATAATTGGTAATTTCTCCTAAATCTCCTAATGGATAATATTTCCTATGGATAATTATCCTTTATAATGGATAATCTATTTAGGAAAATGTTTGGTCATAACTCTTTAAACAAATGCTTGGACCATTCCATCTCTACTTCATAGATAGATAAGGTATTCAGAAATGTCCATACTTATTTTGCACGGATTTTTTCACTTCTTCTCTTCTTTCACAGCATCTTCTTAAGAAACAGCAGTTACTTGAGGGCTTTGAGTTCCACACTTAAATTACCCAGAGCACAGGGAGAGGAAGATTGGGGATTTTTTTAGTTACAGTTATACCCTTATAAACTGATATGCAGCATTGATATTCCCTCTTAGCAGTTATCAACTTGACCTCTAATGAATAGAACAGATTTATGGGAAACTCATTTAGGAGTCAGGTTATGACTTTGGTGATTCACACTGGCTGATAATTAACAGCATGTATTGAACAATTCATGAGAGCTCTAAAAATTGAACTTCTGCTCTGTAAACTGGAGGGTACTACAGGGACAATGGGGTTTGGGTTGGATTTGCTGTTTGCTGGTCCCAGGAATAACAGGAGCAAGCTGTGATCAGTCTCATTTCCCAGAAACTTTTGTTCTGCCCCCCTACTCCATTTTTTGCAGTCCCTATGAGTGTGATAAAATGGTTTGTGTTGGAAGAGACCCCAAATCTCCTCTCATTGCACCCCCTTGCACCAGACCAGGCTGCTCATGGCCCCACTGAGCACTTCCAGGGATGGGGCAGCCACAGCTTCTCTGGGCAGCCTTTGCCTTTTCCTCACAGGGAAGAATCCCTTCCTAACATCTTGTCTAAATCTGGCCTCTTTCAGTTCCAAGCCCTTCCCTCTTGTCTCTCCAGGCTCTTGTCCCAGCTCTCCTGGAGCCCCTTTAGGCACAGAAGGGCTCTGAGGTCTCCCCAAATCCTTCTCTTCTCCAGGCTCAGCACCCACCCCCAGCTCTCCCTGCCTGACTCCAGCCCTGTGATCATCTCTGTGCCCCTCTGGACTCACTCCAGCAGTTCCATTCCTTATGTTCTTATCCTTCCTTCCTCCCAGAGCTGGAGGGAAAACTCCAGGTGGGATTCTCATGAGAGTGGACTGGAGGGGCAGAATTGCCTCCCTTGACCTGCACAGACAACAGCTTTACTATCAAACTTTGGGGGTTCACTAGAACTGCTATGTTTATTTAGTCATTATTACATAATAAAGTTATTTACTTCGGTACTATTTCAAATCCTGCAGACAAATAGCCAGAATTCTAGTTCACTACTTGTGGAAACAAAAGTAGTGTTTAGCTCCTTTTTTTTGTTTTTGTTGCAGATTGAGGTGTGCACTCAGTGTTGCTGTTTTCTGTGCTCTGCTCTACCTCAGCTTCCCTGGGACAGCAAACCAAACTGTCCCTTCAGCTTTCCTCATACATCCCATTATTCATCTAAGTACATACAAACACAGGAGCTGCAAATAGATGTAAGCACGGGTTACTACAGATCTGTGGGCTGTTTTCCCTAATTTTCCACATCAGCCTTGGCTGCCTACTCACCACATCCCCTAGATGTCACCCAGGATCTTATTTTTTCGTTGCCTACAAACATCCCTTGACAGACGGGAGCTTTTGCTACCTTTCTGTACAGAAACGTGCTAAAATAAATGTAACAAGATACGAGAAGCAAAATGCATCTGGTTGGATGCTGCTCCTCACACTGACAACACACGACCTTTTGTGAAGGGCCCTCGGTGACTGCTTTTACAACAGCAACGCTTCACTGTGCTTCCATATTTGAACTGGAATAAAAATTTTCCTTGTGCTGAGGATGAAGAGAGAGTTGGGACTTTTATGTTTAATTTCATTATTTGCCTCAGTTTCCCAAATGTGCCTCAGTTCAGGTTTCTCCCTCAGGGGGAGCTTTCTTTGCTCCTCAGGCTGAAGTTTCTACTTTTACCAACAAGCTCCCTGCAATTTGAGATAGAAATTTCACAAGGTTGATACCAAACCTACTCAAACCCTGGACACTCCAGCTGGACACTCCCAACTGAGGAGAGACAAGGATTTCCAGCAAAGGCTTTGATTTTTCTCCACTGCATCCTTTCCTCAATTCCACAAGTAAAAATAAATACATCTACTTTTAGCAATGCAAATACAGAGTCAGTGGCATCCAGTTTGGTAGCAGTGAACAGTGAACAGGCTGAAAGGGAAAATTTCACTTTCCCTGAAAATTGATCAGCTGAACACACTAAAAACTGTACAAGCACTACTGCCTTGTCCAGCACTCTGTGCTGCTGCTCTTGTAAAAATTAAAAATTGGTTTTATTCGTGTGAACAATCTCATTGATGCCTAACATACAAAAAGCTAAAAGCATGATTGATTTTTTCCCAGGCAAGATTAGAACTAATGCTAATTCACTCCTGCAGTATTATTCCAGTTCTTGTTATAAGAAAAGTACATTAAATAGTTCTTTATGTCAACACTAAGACCAGAAGAAAATAATTTTCAGAGTTTCCTCTAAATTGCAAAGTAAAGTTATATTTGATCATCTTGCAGCACATTCTCTTCAGAAGAAAGTAGCAAGATATGCACACAAAAAAAAGTGTGCAGCACATCAATAAAGAAAGATAATTCCAAGTACTAATCGGGGGGAAGAAATAGAGTCTGTTGGCACGAATTAGATAAACCTATCTTTCAACAGTTTCAGTTGTTTTTACTTCAGAGTGAGACAAAGGAAAGACATTAAAGATTACTGACAACCTGTGTATTTGTCCTCCTTTTTTCTACTTCAAACACAGACTGACTCCTGTATTTATGTTTTCGTAAGTCAAGCTACAGATCTAATGAGCTGCTCTATTTTTATTTTCTTTTTGTGAGAACATTCTTTGAACAGCTTTTTTTAAAAGATATGGGGTTTTTTTTAATTTTCATTGTTGGAAAATGTGACAATTACACTATGCAGACAACTGCAACTGGATTCACAACAAAGTTACTTTGAATATTCTTTATATCCTGAATTCCTTATTTCATTACATACTGAAACTGCTGTGGGAAGATAACCATAGTTGGATGTAAATTCCAATTTGAAACCAAACGTAAAGCATGTTTCCAAGAATGCATAATTAAGCAGCATTTGTTAGAGTCAATTTGAGCGCATAAATTAATGAACATGGGTTAATTTTGGTTGGATTAAAAGCACCACCTGTTCACTCCTACAAAAAATACCATCATTTCTGTTTCAGGGCCGTATTTGATTCTTACATATTTGTTTCATCCTTTCAGGATGCAGTTGGTTTATGAATACCCTCCAGTGCTGACAGAGTCAACACATGCCCCACTTTTTTTGTTCTCCCCTAGCCAAACACTTCAATTCCAAAGGTGTTTTCCGGGATAGGGGAAGCACCCTGGCTCAGGGTGCCCAGCCAATGTTCCAGTGTGTGTAAAGGTTTAAATGCTGCTCATCAGGGAAGTCCAGAGCAATAGTGGGGCTGCTGTTCAGATGGCAGCTTTGGAGATGCAGGACTCTGTGATTGCTGCAAAGCAGCCACTTACTGAAAGCCTTTCACAGCAGCTCTCCCGTTCTGCTCCTCTCTACACTCCAGACCGCAGTGGAAAATGCTCCTTTCACCTTCTCACGTAGAGTTGTTTCCAAACGACAAGCTTAAAAATGGGTTTACAACTGTGAGGTTTAAAAAGGGGCTCGATAGACTGCAGCGAGGCACAAGCAATCGCTGTAAGTGTTTCAATGCAAATCTCTTCCCACTAAATCTTTCAGCTTTGATGGTAGGATGAACCCTTGACTTGCTTAGCATCTGAGGAGGAGGCATGAAAATTGACAGCTTTGGGGGAAACCAAGGAGATTACAAGTCAACTAAAAATCCATGTGGATCCACAGGACAGGACCCCGTGGTACTCGAACCCCATTGATTTTTTTTTAAGCAGAGATTCACAGCTGTACCTTTAAAAGAGACCTGTCATACTCTACTGTAGCGTTTTTTATCTTTAGTTAGTGCAGAGTGTCTGTCCTCCACAGTCCTGTGAGCCTGAAAGGGGCCACTACTTCAATGGACAGGGTTAAAAGTTTATAAGGGAACAGTTGTTGAAATACGCTGTTCAAGGAATATATTCATTAGATGCAGTTTGGAAAAAAAGGAAAAAATGCACCCGTGGAAGAATTTATCCAATAAGTTCTCTTTTTAAAAGTATTCTAGGGACACTGTCAGTTCTTGGAACAAGATAAAGTGAGTTGTAGACACTACAGAAGCATTACTGTTAGCAGCATCAGATGTTCAAACGAGAGATACATTTAAAGCCTTTCAGTGTAGGGGGCACTGTGGGAATTCTGTGGAAGCAGGATCAGAGACACCCTCTCTCATCTTCCAGCTGTCAAATTCAAACCCCCAAGTGTTCAATTTCATCAGTAGATATGCTGAAAAAGGAGCCCATGAAAACAAGCTCAGTGCAATAAAAGCAAGGCTGCGATACATGAACAAGGTGACAAGGCAGCAACAAGATTAAAATGTTGCTCAGAAAAGGAAAAGGGTAATTTCCAATCCCCAGCAGAACTGAGAGAGAGCACCAGAGACCGTGCACAGGTGGGGACTCTCAGAGTGGCTGCCAAGGCACCCCACCTCTCTCCTGCTTCTCTTTTTCCCTCCGTCTTTACAACAAAGTTTAATTCTACATCTTGAGTGCTTAACTGGCAGAAACGGCAGAAAAAGCTTCATAAAGTTTGTCAAGAGAAGTAACAGGGACAAAAATCCAATGAGAGCTGAATTTTGAATAAAAGTGAGTCAGTTTTTCTTTGTAGGAGTTTGGGCCCTCGTGCCTGAATATATTACTGCAGGTAGCTTTACTGCCATAAGCTTGAACTTATTATTACAGCTCTGAGACCTCAGTCCAAATTCAATAAACTGATATGTAAAGTACTGGTCCCTCAAATCCCAGAAGTGTTGCCAGAATTACATATCCTTATTCATAAAAACTCTGTTATCCCATGGGATTCACTGCAAGTGATGAACTTCTAGCAAGCCACTCAGCAGAACAGAGCACAGACCTTTCTTACGGTGTGTGGTGGAGGCTGGCACCAAACACTAAAGCTGTGTGACTCCTGGTGATCTCATCCTGTAGCTGTTCATGCAAAAAATTGTTTTTCTCTTTCACTTCCCTCAGATCCAGACCTTTTGATTTTGGTTTGATGTGCGGATTCGAAAACATAACTGTGAAATCAACTTGGTTTCACCTGACTTAAAGTCAAGACCAGGCAGTTTTATACACTTCCTGTAATACTTAGAAGCCTGTTCAGACCAGCCAATCTTTTCTTCGTGACCCTCATGCAAATTTCCATCTTTTTACTGGATGGAAAACAAACTTCCATTGTATAGAAGGCCTACACAGCCTCCAGTTACCCCAATCCTCATTTACCTAATCGGCACTACAGCTTACAAGCTCCAGCATTTGTAAAGTATTTCCCACCTAGTTAAAAACAGCACAGGATGTTTGTTAGGAATATTTTCATTTCTATATGTACCAGGAGAATATGTTAGCATTTTCCTTTTGATGTCAAGTGCTATCTACCAAACAAATCCACACTTTTTTTTTAAATACAAGAGAATGCAAAGTAGGTGGAGAGATTGCATTTGTAGGTTTATGATTCTTATTTAAGCAGCTGCTTACATAAATCCTCAGGTATGTATGATTAATTATTTGCTTTCTAATCCCTGTTCAAAAGAATGCATCTGCTTTTATGTTTAAATCAGGTTTTAGCAGCCTTTTTAAAGCATTTGACAAACTAAAAACACAGACACCTGTACATTCAAGAGAGTTCTTGTAATGCTATTGACACTCATCTGTTCCTTAGCACACCTTTGCAAGAGCTGTGATGAGCTGTCACACATGATCTGCTTGCTGTGACATTTGGAGTTAAGTATATTTTCCACAGTTGCACATTCCCACGGAGGAGAGACTGGCATTCCAAACACTAATGTAGATAATGGATATTGGGCTAAAACCATGGATATTAGATGAAAACAATCTATGGGAATATAGCACAAGTTTAATCATTATGTTCAGTGAGTCACCTGACAAGTCAGATTTAAAAAGTCGCATTTGGGATAAAGAAAAATTTTCCAAGGTGAACTGATACGAACAAGTCTTGAATGAAATGCTTTTCAGAAGTCTTCATGTCTAAGCTTTGAGACAGACCATAAAGCCTGAATAAGTGCCCTAAGAGCCTGTTCCTCTGCAAGGATGGTTCACTTGTCCTGTACTTGGATGAGACAAAGCTGAACCTCACCTTTTCCTCAGCAGAAAGCTTGAGCCAGAAACGAACAGAAATGAGCAGTAAATTATTGCAGAAGGTAAGAGGAGAGGTGCTGTGCTGCAGATCCCTATGGCAGAGCAGCACCTTCACCAGCTCTTCTTCAGGTGAGTTATCTTTCAGAGGACATTTACCATGCTGCTTCCTCCACTCAGATTCATTCTGCATGTTGATGTGAATGTTGCAATCAAACAACCACAGAAATGTAAACAAGAAATTGATAAAAACCTAGAAACACTGTCTAACCATCTCCTACAACAAGGCAGAATCAACGGTATCAAAATTGAAACACTGTACCATAAATACTCCTCACATGGGTACTTCCTCCTTTCTCCCTAAATTGGGACCTTTCACATTGGATTTGGGGCATGTGGTTTTGTTTAGTAGTTAATTACTCCACATTTTATTGTGCTTCATTATCTGAAATAAATGTAATCCTTGTCAAACCATTCAGTCTATTCATGGCACATGTAATACAAAGGCTTGTTACATCAAGCTCGCTGCCAGCAATAACTCAACTATTTTCCATTCAATTACAGAACACACTGATTTTCCTGCTGAGTCACCTCAAATTCAATTTCTCATTGAGAATTCAACTAAATTACTTGCCCATGAATTAACAATGCTGAATGCTAATACAGACATTGAATTATATTACATTTCAGTGACTAGAAGATGTAATTGCAGCTGGCAAGGTCTACTTTTTTTTTTTTTCTTCTTTTCCAGATTTGACTTAGTGATGCTGCCTTTTAAACCCAATACTCTGTGGCAAAAACATCCCTTAACCATTTTGTAGGATGTAGAATGAGTCCCATCAGATCACACAAGCAATATTTCTGTTTCATCTATTGACTATGGCTCAGACATCTTTTTGGGGGTGGTCTGGTGGGCTGTGGGCAGAACTGTGTTAACTGTACTTGGGTTTGCTCACTAAGATCTGTTATCCTGAACCAAAATGTCAGTGAATGAAACATTCCTTGGTTAGCACAGTCACCTGCTGGCAGTGAAGTCAGCAGAGAGATGCAATCCATGTAAGACAGGCACAATTAACTTGCTTTTTCCTCAAAGAATAAGCACGTTATCTATCATAGAGCTTTTCATTAATCTCAAGTGCTTCAACTCAAGTAATAAAAGTCTTAATCTAGACAAAATGAAAAATCCAATCCAAATTATAGAATAACTCCCAAATCCCACTTAGCTAATCACCCACAAACCCAGATATTCTTAATAACTAATCAAACCTGGTTAGCTACAAAAATTAAGCTGCAGTTCATTAGGACAGTATTTCTGACACATGGAAATAACACAAAATCGTTCCCTGATACAGGATTTGGAATATATCCACATAAGGAAATTTCAAATCAGCAAGATGTTTAGATTTGGAGTTGGATTTTGGTTTTATCTAGTAAAAAATGCCTACTTAAAGCTAATTCTGTGTTTACTTCTTCAGCAAGTAAAACAAAGACTTTCTTGGTGTATGAATATTCCCAAAGAGCTGTGATGGAGCTTTTCTTCCAGGACACCAGAAGAGCAGGTGTGGAGCTGTTCTGCTGTGATCCAATGAGGTGGATGAGGAACTAAAGCTATGGAGCACAGCTGAGAAAGCCTGGTAGGGATTTTTCCCTTTTTTCCCCTCTTTTACACTGAAGTTACCGATATATAATGAGGATTACTTCAGCAATAGTAGAATAACACACACATATTGACAGCCTAAATAATGAAAAAATATACTGACATTGAGAGTTTAAAACATACCCATCCATTAGGATCTGCAGCAATGATGTCACATTCAGGTGCAAACAAACTTATATATGGACTTTGCACTTAGTTTGAAAATTCCAGCAAAATACTTTGCAACAACATTTGCTGTGTCACCAGAATTCAAACATTTTTGCAGAGTAGCTGAGTTTCAAGAAGAATAAACCCTACCTGGCTTCCTGGCAGTCAGCCCAGTAACACAGTTCCAGTACAATTGCCTAGGAACTGTGGGCTCTGGAGTATTGGCAAAGAATTTAATGCCTCAGTTGTCCCAAAAATCAAACAAAATTTCAGACCACTGAAATCCAAGAGAGATGTATATATGTAGTACACGTGTTTAGACAAAGTGAATTATTGTAACACGAATTTTCATGTGTAATTTCTGAGTAGTTACATTCACACACACAGTTCCTCCATCTCTAGCTGCATTTCCTTGTATAATAAATGCACTTCTAAATAGCAGAACAAACTTGCCCACAATGTACTGGAGTTATTCTTCCAAATGCAGATAACTACTGAAAGAAAGCTAGAAATGTTAAAATAGTATGTTTTTTAAAATCTTAATATCATTTTGGTTTCAGAATGATATTGATATTCAGCCTCTAAATAAGTTAGAGCCTGGAATGCCTTATCTGGGGTGTTCTTAAGCTGTTATGTTGCTATAAATGACTAAACCACTATTTTTAATGACAATTAGCTGAAGATGTCAAGAGACATTACTGCTGACTGTGATACTTCTTTTTTTGTACATTTTCTGACTTTTTTTTCCTCATGGCATAAAGTCTCTTTTCCTGTTTTTACGTCTTTATACTAATGGATAATTTACTAATCCAACAGGAAATTTCAATCTATTTTTATTGGGTTTTCATTTTTAATGGCAGGGATCTGTAATTTCAATAGTTTAAGTACAGTTTCCATTTCTCACTCTGGTTACACCAGCTTTGCTTTTATCTTCCAGTATGGATAAGCCATGGATACAATTCCAGAAATTAAGTTAAAATAGGGTTGAAAGCTGAGTTACAGGAAGAGACTCCAGGAGCCATTCAAACTAAATTATAAACTGGATCCTTTAAAGGACTGCTGTTAATTCCAGAATCCAACCTGAACACTGAACTGGCAACCAACCATCTCCGCTCCTACCCTGCAGTAAAGGGGATGGCAAAAGCACCCGGAGGATCCTGGATAAAATAATGAACAAATACATGAGCAAAATGCTCCGTTCCAGGCCTGGAGGGAACCTATCAGAATATCAGCTAAAATCACAGAAGAGTTAAGGCACGAGGTAGGGAAGCAACTTTCCTTCAAGATGTGTGTTCTGTGGTCTCTGTACTGGAGCATCACAGCCTCGTGAATTATTACCAATGCTGGCACTTGAGGACTGACTAAGCTTGTGGGAACGATGTGCTCCTCTAGATGATTACCAACCATTCATCTGGCTAATGTGAGGCCAAATCTGGCCTGACTGCCCGGCTCAGGGGAATATAATTAACTCTGCAGTCAGGTTGCATTTGCCAAGTAGGATGAGCCCCGGGTGGTGAAGGCACAGGAGCAAGAGCTGATGCTGCCACCCAGAGCACAAAAATGGACTCGCCAAAAAGTCAGGACAGGCTTTTTCACATCACAACTGCACAGACATCGAGCACTCCTTTATGGCAATCAGCAGTAAAATAAAAATATACATAAATAATTATATGTATTTTAAATTTCACTACATCTTTGGCCAGTTAGAAAACGACTCCTTACATTCTCCCATCGAGACATTCACACAAGTAAAGGGTGACCTTAGGAAACCATGTTTGAAAACAGTTAAGTACATTTAAGTGTTATTGATTGCACAAGTAATAGCGCCAAAAGTGATTACACAGTGTGGTACTTACAAAAATAATTACACTTCAGAAAATCAAAATTAATTTGTACACTTCTGCTACACTTTTGAAGTTGTTGACATTTCATTGTAGTGCTCCTAATGAAATGAAAATTATTAATAATTGTTTCTACTTCAGTGTGACAAATGTCATTTAGGTTAGGATGTGAATTTGTCAGTACCTCATCAGATCACTAAGTTGACTTTTGGCTCGTGTTAATTTGAAAGGGGGGGTTATTTATATTTATCAGATGCAACTCTACACCACCCAATCCTATATCCCTATGTTTGGTGGTTCCTAGCTGTGAACCATTTTATATAGTGTAGTCCTCTTTTCTTAGAAATCACTCTAAACGTGTAAAAACAATGGAAAATTAAGTTCCCTGGACAAAAGATTAAAAATTTTCTTCTTCAAAACACTTTACCAGAAAAATGGCATAAAATAAACCAGTGAAATTAGCATAGGGCCACTGTCTGAAGTACAATTTCCTTTTTATTCTCCTACCAACCAAATTTAGTTTTATTTTAACATAGAGTGAACTACATTGTTCATTTATGGAAAATAATCAAATTAATAGCAAAAGCCGTGTAAAGCAAAAGTTAAATCATATTATGCCTCAGTGCTTGTCTCATACAGCACATCACTTCTATAAAGTTATATAATTAGCACAAATAAAGTAATTCAGCTTCCAAAATGTTTTTCAATAAGAATGCTAAGGGCTTTTAAGGCACTTTCAAAGTATTAAATACATAAAATTCACACATGCAATATCTTGATAGCCTTACTGTTCCAATTTTATAGTCAGGTGAAGTGACAAGCAGATGATTTGTCTGGGCAATTACAGCAAACCAATAACAAACCTGCAAACAGAGTTTTGGAAGTCTTGTCTCCAGGCTGCTCAGGCAGTTCTCATCTACTGCCCTCAATTTTGACAGGAGTCTTTGCCTCAGGACACCCTATCAAGAGTCAAGTTACTTTCCAATAGCTGATCTAAAAGTGCATAGAATGAAACATCTTGGTTTTGACAATTTCTAAAAAAGAAAAGCCAGGATAAGAATACAGAAGCTTCATTTTTCACAGAACACCTTACATTTTTCACCATTACTGTTAATCCATGGATGGACAAAACAGGAGAGTTTCTATCCAAAGATCAATACAATTGCTCTGTCTAAGTGCTATGTGAGCAGTACTTCCAGTCATATAAAAACAATTATATTAGGCTAAGACAACTAGCCTGGATATGTGGTGGCTTCCTAAGAAAGAACTATCATCAAAAATTGGGTTTTTAAAACCCAAGCCTCACACCATGATGGCTGCATTAATATTTGAAAAGTTTTATCATTTATCCAGAGCTTATTTCACTAGGTCTGATTGATGAGAGAATCCTGGTTGTAGAGGCCACACAGAATTCAGGAACCTGCTGCAGATCTGTTTGTCCTGTGCTTGGGAAATGGGTGCTCCTGCTTTTCCACTTACCACAAATCCAAATGGCACATTGATAAATTTGGAAGAACAGCTTGCATAAACCCACCCATTCAGCAAATCTATCTTTGTTTACAGAACCCCAAGAAAACGAATCCAAAGAAAGTAAGAGCATATGTGTTTTTACTAGATCAAGGTAGAATTTTTCTTTCTTTGTTGACACTGAAGGCACACGGTAAACACAATGAGCTTTAATCTGATTGCTATTGTACTTTGCAATTAGAGACTGCAGAGGAAGGGCTATTCAAGGAACCGGTTTTCTCAGAAATACAAGAGGATATCCAACAGGGTAACAAAAGAAGTTTAAGTGGTCAAACTATAGTAATAAATAAGCAGCCACAGTCTGGCACAGCCAGTTATCTTGATTATAACCATGCCCCACTTCTCACGTACACTCATAACAAGCTATTTCACTTGCTGCAGATAAGCACAAACCTCCCAAATAAAACACTTGCCTCAGTTCTCCCTTTACATTCTCAGCAGCAATTTTCCACTTTTTTCCTGACCAATATGTTAAACAGAAAATTCAAATTGACTAGAAAGCTACATCTTTATTTTCATCTTGTCCTTTCCTCCTTTATTCCATTCACCTATAAATCTCTGGTTTATCCCTGTTCAGTGTTATCAGACTCATAATATTTAGATTGGTGATGTTTATTTCTCCTACAATCCCAGTTCTCAGACTCTTAAGATTATTTGAGAATCCCAACTTCAATTTAAAAATCCTTATATTGCTAGCTCTCAGGTTCTGGAGAACTGTATGAAAGTATGACTCAAGTGTACTCTAAAAGCTCTATGTGAAAGGCAAAGAAAAGGTTTATTCCGAACAAAACAGAAAAACAGCCACTACATTTTTAATGCATTTTCAGAATTGTTTGTTATAGATTTTTTTAATTGCTATGATTTATGAAGTAACTATGGGCACCATATACTGATCACAAATAAGTATTTCATGTAAACATCACAAACCTGGTGTAGTATATAACAGGACAAACGTTTCCAAGGAGCACTGTCAGATTAGCAGAGGGTCAATATTAAATGGTCAGTAACATCATCTCCTTGTATCATTTTCTCATGACAAAGGGTGACAAACCAGGGCAGGTTTTGCCCTAGTGCCATGACCCACTTGCTCACACTCATTTCTGCAACCCAGCAAAGCCATCCCCATAGAGTGTGCCCCACCAGAACCACCCTTGAATTCTCATTTTGCACTTGAGGTCATTGGACATGTCCCCATCCCTCGGGGCAGCCAACACCCCACAGGAAAGAACATTCCAGAAAAAGTTTTCTCGCACATTTCCCATTGCAGGAAAATAATCTGCTCTACCCCAGAAAACTTAATAGACCTCAACTATAGCAGACCCTACTGAAGAATACTCATACATACTTTCATACTGTGAAATCTAGAATATCACCTGAAATTCTGCATAATTGATAATCAGAAGCAGCTGAAATTGGAGCTGGCCAGCAGCCCCTGAGGCTCTCTGTACAGGAACTCACCTGGCTTCTCCCTCCAGGATTTATGGCACAGACAAGTCATAAAAGGGTGTGAAATAAAATCCCCAATGGCTTTGGGGACAGAGCAGGGGGTGCTGGTGGCCCCCGTGCTGTGGGGATGAGGGGCTGGGAGCCCGGGGGGAGCGGTGGCCGCGTTCCCTCAGGTGCAGGCACAGGTGAGCTCAGAGCTCTGCCCCGAGGGCAGGTGTTTTGTCCTGCACAGGTGTTGGTGTTTATGTCATTACCCCCGGCTGTGAGGAGCTGTAAAAGCTGACATGGCTGCTCTGGCTGCTCCTCCAGCCTAGCAGGAGTTTTTGTGGTCGCAGGTGACCCAAGCAGAGCTCTGTGAGTGTTCCTCCATACCTGGGGGTGCCCGTCCTGCATCCCCTGGTTCCTCTTTGGGCTCAGCAGAGGGTGAGTCTGTTCCTGGCTGGAACACGGCACATTCCTGGGGAGGGAGGGAGGGAGGGAGGGAGGGAGGGTGAGCTGCCATGGGGCTCATGGAGCTCCCACCCTGCTGGGGGCACAGGTGGGCAGCCAGAGCCTGGGGAGGGGACATCGGGTACCTGGCTTTTGCTCAGCCTCCTTTGTGCGGGAGCTGGTTTGTAAATCCCTGGCTATAAACTCCAGGGAACCAGAGCAGTGTGGGTTTGGTAAATTGTGGTCTCACAGGCTGCCAGAGAGGTGCAGTGAGTGGTGGGTGCAGGTTCAGACCTGGGTGTGGCTCCCTGTTGGAATTTGCTGCTGAGGTGTGAGGGACGCTGCTTTTGTCTGCAGTTATGTTCAAAAGAGATGCAGACCTGGTTTATTCTGCTGGCTGGGGAATAAGAGATAAAAAACAAACCTGAGAGAACTGGGCTGTGTGAGAAGTATGAAAGGTAAAAAACTTGTGTTTTATTGACCTGAAAGCTGTGGCTTGATGAGCAAGAAAGATTAGGGTGGGAAATAAATCTCAATTGCTGTAAAATTGGAGCCAGGAAGGCAGGTGCTGGTTGTGGTAGTGCTGCTTTACTGGTTCAGAATTACTCTACTCTCTTGGAGTTGTTCCTCCAGAGTTTGCAAAGAAGCTTTGAACTCTTCTAAAGTGTCTGTGTCTGGAGAACCTACGAGCTGGTTCACTAATTGCAGAACAGGGTGGAAAGGTTACAGCTAAAAAGCTACAAAATAGGCAGATCTGCAAACCTTAATTGTACTTTAGTTTTGCTCCTGTTCAGGCTTCGGTTGGAACATCATTTAGAGGTTAGTGTATTGCTCAGAGGTATGAATACAAATCCTTAATTAGCACTATAGCAAAGAACTTTAGTTACTTATTTGGTCTGAGATTAAAAAAAAAAATTATTAACTGAATAATGATATGTTCCCCTGAAGTGAAAAATTTGCACCTTACTAATATTTCTTTCAAGACCTTTTGATTTTAAATTAAGAGTAGTAGTTTTGTGATTAAGCCCTTGGGTAGAAATGTAGTAAATTTGAGTTCCATTCCCAGGTCTGAGCCAGACTCATTATGTGACCCTGGGTTAGGTGCTGGTCACCAGGGCTGACTTTCCAGCACCCATCTGCTTTTAATTGCCAGCTGAGAAATTGCCAATGGGACTTGCAGGACTTTTTGCATTAGCTGCAGTTGACTTTGGATCAGACCCTTTTGTCTCTTTCCTAAATGTACAGACAACCAGGTTCTGGTTAACTGATATATTGGAACAATGTATTAATAAACATGAGAAATTACAGATAAGAGAATTTCTGAAATAGAGACATGCATGTAGTACAATAAAATATCAGAATATTAATGCTTCTGTTGTGTTACCCTAACCCACTGTATTAGGAAAACAATTCAGCAGCTTTCTAAGTTGTCTCTAAAGTATAAGACACTATCACTCAGTATAAAAATGTCTCATTTCTATGCCATTGGAAGAAAACAAAGAAATACATCCAAATATTTCCCCTCAGGAAAGGCTGGTGCTGGTGATCCACCTGTAGTTGTTTAAGAAAAGTAATTTGATTTGTGTGCCAGTATCAGCTCAGCACCTTCTAGGCTGGGTGTTGTTCTGAGTACTCGGATAGGGGAAAAAAACAGCAGCGAAAAAGAAAATAAGCAAGAAGCCCCAAGAATTAAGCTGAAGTTTTAGACTATGAATTTGACACTCGTTTTGGGCTGAAGTAAAAAATATTAGGTAATACTGAAAGTTGAAACTATTTTGAGGGGTTGTTTTATCTCTTCTCTTACAATTTAATTTGCTGTTGTTTCTTCCTGTGGGCTGTGCATTGTTTCGTCATGTGGTGAGTGTTTTAATGTAACAGAATTTACTGATACTGTCCCATCCATGCCACATGAAGCAAGCATGAACTCTGTTGTGAGAAACAAGGAGTAACTTGTAGGGTCCATTCCAGTTCCTCCTGTGTCTGAGCCCCCATCAGTCTGACAGGTTGGATGAAGAGAGATAAACCAGATTAGGAAGCAATGACTGGAGGAAAAATTGTATCAAGTTATTTTCACATTTAGATCAGGATCATTATAACCAGGATCTCAGGAGCCATTATTTTAAGCATTAGTGGATAATGCAGTACACTACATTAAGTTTTATGCACAGCATTTGGAACCTTGGGATGGCTGCTGTAAACTTTCCATCACTGCTGGTTTGCACAATGACCTTTTATCTTCATTAGGCAATACTCTGAAATTGCTCTAAGTATACCAGTATGGATTCTTTGGTGGTGTAAATTAGGATATGTATTGATGTTAATGGGGCTGTTTGCATTTATTAGTATAAATTAGTTTTAGTATTCTCTCACATCATAAATCACGATGGACATCAGGAAAGTCATTTGGCAGCAATGATATATAAACAGTGGAAATGAGAAAACAATTGACTCCATTATTCAATGTTTAGTGGCAGAAATGTCTGGAGCATGTGAGTGTGTGTTTGCCAAGCTTCACCCTTACTTGGTGTGAAGCAATGGGTGAACAGGAACAGTGACAAAGGATGAGCTCTAATAAAGAAAGTTCTTGGACAGGAAAGAATATCCCAGATCTAAACCTTGAGTCCCTATTGGTACTGACAACCACATTAAAAATTTTGAATTTCTGAGATGTTGCCATAAAACAAATGCACAATGCAAATAATAATTCATAGGTGGGTAAATGACAGCTAGTCAGGCAAGCCTGAACATCTGCTTTATAGTGAATGAACACTGAACACTTCTGGCATCTAGTGCTCTATTTTTACCCCAAAAATCCATACAATATTTAAACCCTTTTCATGCTGCATTTTGACTCATTATTCCTTATTGATATCATACAAAGCTGTGATTTCCTTATGTAGGGAAAAAAGACTTGCTGGGTTTATTTGTCGAGGGAATTTGTAAGGAAAACTCTTATAGAATATAGAAATTTTGAGATAGCAGAAAGTATTTAATCATGGCAATGGCTTTTTCGAGTGATTTTTCTTTATGACAAACCAAATATGTATTATATTATTTGTGGATCACTATATCTAACGTCAGCACACATTGCTGTTTATTGGCTCATTTTATCATGCTGAACTGTCACAAGCTTCTTATTAATCTGTCTCTGAAGGATCAAAATGCTTTAATAAATATGTTAGTTCCTTTAGATCTTGGGCTGAAATGAAACTGTTAGTTAAATGTACTGTGACTTTGAGTGAAGATACCTTTGGAGAGATTTAAAATGGGAGCATGTTACATAAATCTAAGTTTGACAAAGCAGAATGTATCTTTCTCTTAATGGCCAATTAGGACTCAAATAAAAAAAGTAAAAAGCCCTTTTCTAGACAAAATGTGAGACTTCTTTATGTGATATGATTGATTTATCAAAGGGATGATTAACTTTGCAGTTTTATAGGAAAAGCACTTTGCTTGTATGGGGTGGTTATTTATCTGTACAGATTAATGTGCTTTAAAATCTGCACACATAATAAATGCATATATGACACAAGGTTTCAGAAAGGTGCTCACCTTTTATTGCTACAAAGAGGTAGATAAGAGGTTGAGTTTTTACTTTATTAAGGATATGAAAATTCATGTACTTTATTTAGCTGCCAATGACAAACAGGAGAGGAAAAGCAGCCCCTAAAATAATTTCAAAACCCTGTGAGCAGGGGTTTCTACTGGAGCTGTGTACTAAGTGAGCCTACATTGCCCCATTTCAAAGGAGTATACCAAAGATCTTTCCTCTTAATTTTTTTAACCTGCTGAGATCTTAACATCAACTGCAAGGTTTTTGATTTTTACACATAGGTTTGAAAAGCAAATGCTGAACTTGAAGTGCCCAAATCTTTCCATATATCCTTATTTGAAGAGTTTACATGTCTTGAGTAAAACAGAGTAACAGAGAAGTTGAATGCAATGTTACTTATTTTGGCTTTCATCTGGAAATGCTCCACAAGTATCACAATCTTCTATTTTTGTAATACACTGGCCTTTGATGTTATGCTCACATTGAAATGATCATGGCAATTTCCAGTTTTAGGTGAACACCCAAATGTGGAAACAGAATTTTATTGATGTGTACAGTAGTGAACATGTCGAAGATGAACACGTGGGAGTAGCCAGGTCTGTAAAACTTTTCAAAAAAACACGTCCATGGGGCCTGAAATGAATTGGTTTTCAAATGGAAGTGTGTGTGTCTGTGCAGCCACAGAAGAATGGATCTTGTTTCCACTCAGGGTTAGTGTGCACAGACCATCCATCCAACCATCCATCAGTCTGCTTCCTTAGGAGTGTTAACAGTTTGACACTTCTTTATTTCCCTTAAATCTTAGCAACAATCCATGATATTGTTACAGCACATTACATGGCTTTTCCTCTGTGTCATTGTATATTGCCATTGGGAAATGAGGCATAAAAAGGCTGCCATTAGAGCACATCATTAAATAAGACTGCAAGAATTCCAACTGTTGAACAATTGATCACTTCCATTTTGAGCCAAAGAGATGTTTTATCCCAGTTGAGTTTTTTAATATAAAAAAAAAAATCCATGTTTTAGTGGTGCCTTTAATTTCCTTTAATTTTTCTTTTAGAAATTGTGCAGTAACATCAGCCTCTGTCTTGTAAAGGAAAAGATCAAAGCATACTACAACTTATGTGCATGTGATAAATGTGAGAAAGTTAGAAATTAACTCCCAAGTGCTGGAAGTTTTCTGAACTATCTGAAAGTAATTCAGGCTGAGGGGTTGTTTTAAGACTCTGTTTTAGCTGGGTGCAAAGCACAGTCACAGTTGTTCAATTAACTGCAGCCAGAAAGACTGGGTTTAGCTTCAACATCATTTTTTTGATTGTGCTGAAGTTGTTCAGTTCTATCCAGTCTGCTACTTCACTCATTTTGAAGCTTTGGTGTTTTGCTGTGGTGTATTTTTGAAGCTCTTTGAGTGTTCGTCTGGTATCATATTCCACAGAGCCTGAAATGTGCATTTGTAAGAGCAGATCAATAGGGACAGGGATGCAGACAGGGATGCACACAGCAACACTTAAGCACTGACTTCTCTGTTTTCTCTTTCTCCCCGTGTTCAAACGTGACCTGAGCCTTCCACATCCCCTGAATTTCCCTTCGTGCCCTCATGGCACTTCTTAGTCAATGGCAACTACATCAGTGTATCAGTGTGAAATCCAGACAGCTGCACTGGAGTTGTATGGGAGCAGAGCTGCACCCAGCCAAGAGTGAGACAGCCCAGAGCAGTCTGGAATTCTTGGATGCTGTAGGGGGGAGAGTTCACACCAGCACTGGGAGGGCTAAGAAGGTATTTTCATGCTGTGCCTAATTAAAAGAAGTTATTGGTAATATTTCTGTACTAGACAAAGCTCATTTCTGAGCTGAGCCTCACTGAAAACATTTTCTTTTCACAGAGTAGTGGCTAAAGGGCTGATCCATGAGCTGTAATACCTGCCAAATGATTGCAAGCCATGATGTCAAGACCTATACCTGATTTATTTATTTATTTTGGACCTCTCCTTGCATATTTCTGGGATACAGACACCTGCCAACTAAATTCTCTCAGAAGCCCATTAAATACAGATTTTGTGTTTCAAGTAGTTTTTCTTCAGGTATGTTTTATGTAGACAGTTTTGATTCAAATCTATGGCAGTTTCAGTACCTTAAAGTGATTCAATGCTGGATTTAAGTATTCATGTTCTTATTTTAGAATTAGACACCTATATGAATAAAATTAGGCTCAGTGGAGGAGGGTGTAGCTTGCCCACAATGCTACTGTGAAAAAATAGAAAAGAAAAACTGAGAATGAGTGCAGTCAAATGAGCACCTTCTATATGGGCACAAGTAATTAATGTCTTACTCACAGAATCATTAATGTTTTGGCTAACACAGATATCATGTACCCATAAATGATTGTTTAACACAGCTCATAGACCACAGACCTCTAGCTCTGCTTTAGAGCAAGTGAGCATTGACTCAACTTAAGTCAGTCACCAAACAATTGAGTTTCCAGCATGTAATTTAAGCTAGACAAAAGGGGGCTTCAACTGTTTGAATAGTTTTAACTGGATAGTACTGAGGGTGACAAATGATTTGTATTCCACACCACTAATGATGTTTAGATCACTGGGTACTAGCAGTTATTTTGTTGTGAGGAGTATTGTGACATCTTTGACCATGAAGATGGAATTAGGATTCTTGCCAAGCTCACTGTCCTTTAGAGCCCTAAATCTGACTTTTCATGCTGGGTGGCAGGTGCCTTGTTGCATTGTTGATGAGACTCAGTGACTCAAGAAATAAAAGGAAGTAGGGAACTATAGAATGTCCTCTTTGTTCTCAAAAACCCCAGCAAGTACTTAAGATAGCATCTACCTGTCCCTTGGTGCTCAGAGTGACCTTGTCACAGTAATAGATCAAAGAGTGCACACTGGTTCATTTACTGAAGTGAATAATGTCACATAGCTGCTGCTGCTCTCACATGTCCCTGTATCTTCAAAATGTCCTTACGTTTTCTGTCTTATAGGCGTCATTAAAAAGAAAAAAAATTAAATGGTAAAATAATGAATATTGAGGAGCATTCTGATGAAATAATGTAAGAATATGGAGCTAAACTGGGTGGGGGTTCAAATAAATGATTACCAGAGGCATAATCCACTTTACTAGTTTCTGGCTAAGTGATCAACAGTAAAAATGACTATAGAGTCTGATGCCCTTTGCTTTGTCCCTTATGGCTGAAAGGTCCAAATATTTTTGTGTATTCTCAATGTTCTTGTGTTGTAGGAGTAGAAATACGAGCACTTTGTCACTGTGGGAGAATGTGAAGGCTGAATACAGTCTTCTTAAAGACAGCTGTTTGAGTACAGGTAAAACCTCTTGGCTTTTTTGCTTTAAACTTGTCACCATTCAATTAGAGTAAAATTTGGACAGTTTTCTTTTGAAAGCTGCAATATCTGTCCCTGCTTTTATTCCATTCACAGGAAAAGAAATCTAAAGCTCTGCCTCTGGAATCTTTTTCTGTTCTTGTCAAAGCAGGCTTTGCAGCTCCAGAAACCAGCATTCATGGGATCTTGAACTTTGCAGCTCAAACACCAGCAACGCTTGAAAAATAGCTGAAAGTTAAAAGCCAGTGGTAGTTTAAAAAATAGTTTTAAAAATCTTCACTTGGTGCAATTCAAGATGTGGCAAGTTGAGCTGGTGTGTACAATGAGCAAGCAAACAAACCAAGCAGTGTTTATGGCACAGTTTATTCCTAGGCAGGGCAAGGGGACCTGCCTGCGTGGTCAGCCTGCTGCTTTGGGGATTATCCTCCCTTTGACAGGAGCTTCTGGCAACACTCTGGAGCTGGGCTGGATCCTTCTTCCTCTGGAATGTTGGGTTTATTGTCCCACAAACAGAAGTTATTGAGGCACAAAATGCGTTTATGTGCAAATTCTCATTGCGATGATATTGAGGCAAAAGGAATATATTCCATATTCACAGTGGTAAAACACTACTATTGCCTTTGTTAGAACAAATACTACTAGAGGTTAAAGGCAAAAGAGTGCAATTCAACCACATCTATGATGTGTGCAAGCCATTTAAATTCAGTCTATTTTTCTCTGAACATTTTGAACTTTGTATTTTTGACTGCATGGAAAGTGCCCCTTTAGGATTTAGAACGAAGCTGCAGGAGAAAAAAAAAAAAGATGGTCCATTGTTAAATCTTCAAAGATCAAGATTCAGAGATAAAAGTAAAATTGAAATTCAAAAGATTTTTTTTAAAAGTTATTTAATGTTTTAAAATGTGGCTCTGGCCTCTGTCTACTGACCAGTTTCAAGTTTACTGTGTAAGAACTGAAAATTCAAAGGTGGTTTGGAAATGCTTTTTTTTCCTGCATTAAGTAATGTGGGGGCATATGGCCCTTTAGTCTGAACACGTGGCACTAAAAATATACATGTGGGGAGTGCTTTGTTTCAGAGTCACTTTTTTCCTTTCATTTGTTTCTGAAATCAAAGTTTTTGTGTTCTTGAAAAGAACGAGCCCGTGTAATGTCATGCTTTGAAATGCTGTTCTCTTGACATTATAAGACCATGAAAGGGAGAACTTTGACTAACTCTATTATTCCTTCACCTTAAAGACATTGTCAAGTTTGCTAAGCTCTAAATGTGACCCACCTAATTTTTTTCTTTTTCCTTTTATTCTGTTACGAAGCTTATTTAATTCTTCTCTACATACAGTGCTTCAAAGCTTGCTTTTCTTCATAAAATTAAACAAATAAAAATGCAGAAACATAGGTTTCAAGTGACTGTTGCATAATTCAATGTAGGCAGGTGATTGAAGCATGCAAACTTGGCTTGAACTGGCTAGTGCTTATCAAACAATGAGCAAAACTGGTTTGGAATTAGTGATGTCTTTTGATGTGTGGGTACAGTGCTGATCAAAGTTGCTGGTAGCCATTCATGTGAATCCCTGGACAGGCTTTGTCCCCATTAAAAATATCCCATTGCAATAATCCTTAGACAGCCCCTGCTCCTTTTCAAGTGGAAATAATTTTAACTTGACCCCTTTAACTCACAGACATAAATCCCCAAATTGAGTTACACACTTTTGTTTTAAATCTGAGTGCCTCCATCTAACAAAACTAAATCCCTAATGCTTTAATTACCTATAATGAACTCCTTCACAAATATTCTGCTTATTATGGCTCAGAAAATGTCTTACTGAAAACCAGGCACCACCTTTGTGCATAATAAAGTCACTGTAATATATATACATACATGTATACATGCACAAACATTGCTGCTCAATAGGTTGTGCAACTGTGAAAGATATTAATTTTTAATTTATTCTATTGTCATTTTAATCTAAATATCTAACTGAAAGTGTGCTTCAGATCCTGAAACTTAGCTCAGTTCACTGAAATAGCTGTATGCAGCTGAAAAATTGGCTGTTCTGATCAGAAAGCTTTAAAAGCTCCAGTTTGCTCATAATTGCTCTATATTGAAAATTAACTTTGAGAACTTAAAATGATAAGAAAACTCCTGACCTCAGTAAAATCTATTTTGTGCCTAATAGAAACAGGAAACACCCAAGGCTTTGCTTTGAAGTCCCTGAAACCCAAAGATCAGAATGAGTCTAAAATACCCAGAGCCCTGCATAACTACAATTATTACCTCAGTGTCTGTGGTAGCTCAGGTTCCTGGTTGAATAAGTGTTAGATCAATGTGAGCAAACACTGCATTTCTAAAGAAAAGGGCGTATAGGGCAATCCATGGAATATTCCTTCCCTATTGCCCTCTTGAATTGACAGCCAAGGGAGAATGAGTGTAATTTGCCTCAATTTTTTGGGGGAGGGCACATGAATATGTTTGATGGGGGAGCTCCAAGACTTGCTCGGTCTTTAAAAAAAAAAAAAAAATCCAGCTAGAGGGATGTGGATTAGAGAGTTGTAACAGATAGGCAGACAATTGAGAAATTAATCTCATTTCATAAGTTACAGATTTAGTCCCAGATTGGAGGGAGCCTTACCACAAAGTTTAGTGATGAATGTGGAAAAAGTAGAAACAATCTTCTTTGGGTCTACTATCTAAAATAAAATTGAAGTGACATTTTTCAAATGAGAATACATTGTCTGCTGCTTTGTCTGGTTCTTTCATTTCAGCTTTGTTAGATCTTTTGTTTCTTTGATGCTCAGAATATTGCACCATTTGGCTCTAAAACCTACATTAGAAGAGCATTAATTAAAGGCAGACAGTGCAACGGAGACACTGTTAAAATTATGCTTGAAGGTACAATGTAATTAATTTTGTACAAGTGAAACATAAAAGAGAGAATGAAACCGGAGGAAATAGCAGCATCTCCTCACAAAATGATAATGAGAAATACAATTGCAAATCAGACAAAATGTGAAAGGACATATGGAATAATTAGATTTCAAGAAAGAAATCAAAACAAAGGGTAACCTGCTAATTGTTCTTGAAAATTAAGCAAAGAATATATAACTAATGTTCAAGGTTCTTGGGGTTTGTTTTGGGGTGCTTTTCTATGAAGTGTAAGATTGTCATTAGGTATCATTAAAACGGGGTTATACATTTTAGATCATAATTTCCTGGCAGGTAAGTAAAGAACTGAGCACACAGCTTCACTTTAGAGCAACTTCTGTGAGAAATTATCTAAGAAAATAAGAGGCTGGGACCTGGGTTATGGTCCCCAGGTTGAAAATGAGGACACATAGCATAATTAAATCTAATTCTGTCTGTATAGGAGAAACAAAAAAGGCTTTAGGGAGATGCTTTATTTTAATTGGTCATTTTAAGTAACAAACTTCTGCAGTTCTTGTCAGAACCCCTGTGATTCACCCTCAGTTCTGAGTGTTCTTGAGTAAAGCACTTTAAAAGATCAAAAACGTGGCTTAAACATTTATCCTGTTCTCCAGAGTTTAAGTGAAGCCCAAGGTTTCCACAGGTCTGTGGTGGCAGTCTTTGAAGGTGCAGCATAAAACAGAATGAGAGTTTATCATGTGTTTCAGGATCTCTGTTGCACGTGGTGAACTCCTGCTGGTGGCTGGGATTGCAAAATTATTGGGTTCCTTTGGAGCTGTAATTCCACTTGTGTGGAAACTCTGTTGGGATAATCATTGTCACCAGCTATGGGGGATGGCATCACTTGAGTTTTAGTGGGACCAGATTTCCAGCTATCAAATCTTTTGTTTTCTTTTGGTTTAGGGTTAAAGAAAATCAGCAGGAATGTCAGCATGCTGCTTCACACCCCCACAGCCATTTGTCTGGTGGCACAGAATGGTGTCAGAGTCACTCAACATCCAGGCTTCTGCCATCTGGGACAAATCAAACAGAAATTCTCCTGGCAAGAGCTTCAGTGTTTTCATTGCTGACAAACAAACATATTTGATGAGGGAAAAATCCTGAAGCTTCTTTTAAAATATGATGTAATTTTATATATATTCTCTGTCTTAAGCCTATAGAGTATAACTTCTTGTTAATTTTAAAACTCTCCTAAATGTGGTAACCACTAAACTAGATTCTAGCAGTTGAGTTTTTCGATTTTAAGTTAGAATTCCTTTTTTTTTGCTGTTTGGATAAGTCAGTTTATTCCTGTCTTTCAATTCATCAGAACCAAAAGGAAAAATGGCCTGGGGGAAGGAATTTTAGGTCCAAGTCCAGTGCAGTCCTCCAGCTGTGGATTAGAAAGTTCAGGCTCTTTTCTCAAAACCAGGAGTTGAATATCAGAATTCCCAGGTGACCCTGAAGGCTTCTTGCAAGAACAAGACCATTAATTGCCAACAACCTGAAAATATGCACAGAAAAACTTGATCCTTTGACAAAAATATTGATTCCTTAACATCCTGTGCAGTGTTATTGGCCTTTCTACACTTCTAAAGCTTTCTTAATTAGTCACAAACTCCTGATCTGGAAAGCTGTGTAATTCACAGCATAACACCACCTCCTCTTTTGTGTGCACTTTGTCATCCACTGGGATTTTGAAGAGTTTTAAATAAATCCCTTTTTTAGTATTATATAGCACAGTGCAATAAAGTCCTTTAAAATATTTTACTTAAAGGTGATGTGATTTGCAGTAATTTGAAGGACAAGATGGGTTTCAAACCAAAGAATGTTTAAAGGCAGAACATTGAACTGTTTCTAGTGCATAGAATTATATTGATCAGTCCATTATATTGGTAAGTCCATACCTGTTTCCATACTTATCAAGTTGGGGATACAGTAAAAATGTGAAGATCCTTGATCTCACAAGTTGTCTCTTGTCACAACTTGCACGAAATAGAAGGAATTCAGGAACTTCAAAAGGGCAGAGATTGCTCAGTCATTAATTTTTACAGTAATTTTAGGGACAGCTCATTTAACTGAAGTTTAAGCTTTATTTCCATGTCATGACTTGGTAAATTGACTTGCAGTAAATAGCAATGTGTTGCTGGGCAATTGTTTTTATTAAAAAGCACCTTTTACAATTGATGATTACACCCAGAAAAAATTTTCCCAGCTAAGAAGCCTAACCTTCCAAGACAATGTATTCTTTACAGTTTATTTCTACAAATATGCTCCTGCTGTTTTGATAAAACATATGTAAGAAATTGATTTCCTCATTCACTTCAGCTTACGGGGTTTTTAAGACCAGTTTTTGTCTCTACCAATTAATCTTTGCAAATTTTTTCTGTGCTACGTGAATGCTCAGAGAATTTTGATAACAAGTAGCTCTAATTCATTGCTTCATGAAAGGGCCTTTTAATCTGTTCTGTTTTACACTATTTCCCTGAAGAAACCTGCTGAATTTCAAAGCAGGTGTCTTTTAAAGACTTAGAGATAATATTTTGAAAGGTAAGTATATTTTGCTACTCTTAGTGAAAGGGGAATATCTTTTCCTAATAAAAAAAGCTGCTGTGAGTTCTGCACTGAGTCATGACAGACCTCTGGTGACTTCAGAGCCTCCTTTGCACAGCACAGTGTTCAATTCTGCCCCTGAATATTTGAGTGATGCCTTTACTACCTAATGGCTCTTTGTTGTGATTAAACTTACAAACAATTTACACTTTCTGCATGCAAAAAACCCCAGGTATTTCCTTATATAACAAACCCATAATGTTTTGGAAGCCTCATCTACTGTGAAACTTTGATGTAGATGAGTGATTTTTGTTGTACCTTGTAGTTTTAGCTTCTAGCTCGTGCAATTAATCTTCTCCTGTTTTGGCAATCTTACAGTTAAGGTAACAGGTTTTGCTCGAGAAAAATTTCCAAAGCAGACTTTGGAAGTAAGACTGAAGTGTAACTGCAGAAAATGCATTTTCATGAATTCTCAGGAAAATGAGTGCTTGGGATTTTTTTCTGATAGAAATCCAGGGATGAGGGCATGGCAGTGAAAGCCACATGCAGGTGATGATGTTGTTTATCCTAATTCAACTTCTCAAGGGACCATGCTCTATTGCTAAAGCAATTGTGGGATGTTTTGGTGGACACCTACAACGAGAATTTTTGTTCATCCTCTTAAATTAACACAAAAAGAGTACTAAGGGTACTAAAAAGAGTCCTCAGCAAGCAGCAGCATTACTGCTGTTGAATAATGCACTCGGTGCAGCAGGTTCCTGAGGCAGCACCACTGGGGACGGGATAGCAAACACAGCACTCGAAATGCACTGGGCTCTGATCTCAGCTGAATTGCTCACTTTATTCAAAGAAATATGCTCCACAGAATTCAGAGTTGTCTTCAACCACCCTTGCAGCTTGTTTCAAATTAGGTTGTGGTTCTGGCCACCTGTCATTACACTGCCAGCTACTATTAAACCATCAAAGCAGTATTTTAGTTGCTTTGATGTAGTCTGGAATTGTATCTACTGCTGAATGATGATTAGATTAAATGTTACAAATGTATCCAACGGGAATAGAAGCGCTAGTCAAACCTTGATCCACTACAACTTAATTTTAAGTATTTCCTTCTATTTCTATTATTTCTGAGGCATCCCTTTGTATTTATAGATGTTACTACAGCAGAAACTGTCTCTTGGAATAGTATTAAAAAGCTGCCGTTAAAAGAATCTGTGTTATTAATGTGGTGTTTCATACATCACAACTTCAGAAAGGGCTAGAAAATGGCTAGTGGAAATGTCATTTCCTCTTTTAAATGGCATCCCATTTTAATGGATATGGGGAAAGTACTGAAGGAAAATGAAGTTCTTTCGTTCTGGTTTGGTGGAGAAGTCTGGCATCTGCTTGAGATTTGTTGGCTGCATTCCTGCCAGGCCTGATGAGTCAGGTAATGCTTGTATGGTGTTTTTGCTTGGCCCCAAGCCTTTATTTCATCTCTTGACAAACTTCTGGTGCCCTTTTGCCCACAAAGCAGTTTGTGCCAGATTCCCTGGAGGATGCACCTGCAGGGGCTGCTCTCACTGATCCTTCCTGGCAAGGATGGGGTGTCTGACAACTCAGAGCCTCCACAGAATAGAGAAGTATGTCAGAAAAAAAGGACCAAATGTCAGCTGTAGCTCAGGTTTCTGCTGCAGGATGTCAACAGCAGAGCCCTGGGACCCCCTCCCAGTGCTCCCACACCCAGGGGACAGACAAGTGGAATTTTGTCTTTGGCACAGCCCTGGAGAGCAGCTCGTAGTGTCCAATGGCTGCAGCTAATCTCAGTGCTCTGTGTCACCCCTCCTAACCATTGATGTAATGAAAAACAGGATTTACAAATTAGCTTTCATGGTAATAATTAATTCATGGAAGCAGCCTTTTAGCTGTTCCAGGATAGGTTTGCAGCAAAACAAAACTGACCCAAATCTTCTCTGATTGTGTCCAGACCCTGACCATGGTCTTATAGTTTGTCTTCCCAGGAAATAGAATTCAAAGCTGGGTGCTGAGAGCTCCTTTTGGGAATGCTGCCTGGCTACCTCTATCCAGGGTAATGGAAGGAAGACACCCATTAGTAGCTAAAGCTGGACTTGATACCCTTAGCAGCAGTTGAGTCCAAGCTCAGAGCCTGCAAACATCTGGCTTTTTGTTTGAGGAGCAATTAATGCTCTATTATTGCAGAAGGGCAAAGATCCAAAGAGAAAGAGAGAAGGAAAATATTGCTGTAATGAAATGTCTGATGCATGATGCATTTCCTTTTACATAAGCAAGAACATTTTAAAGCTCAGTTTCATGTTTCAGTTTTTCTGATTTTCAGCAAATTACAAAAATACAAAAAGGTTAATTACAGGCCTCAAATGAAGGTCGTTTTTATGGTTAGAAGTGTAGAAAAGACAAATGCGGTTTTTTTCTAATTGTCTTCTGGATGATTACAATAAAATCTAGACATAGGGTTATTTCTATGTGGACTTCTTCATTTTATTTTATACAGTAAGATTCAAGTGTGCTTCAAATCAACCTTCTAAGCAGAACATCTACATGATGTTTGGCCAGTGCAAACTTTTTAATTGTGGTAGGTCAAGGAAATCTTTCAGAATGGCACATGAATATAGGTATGCAATTCATGCTGTGGTTGTCCAAGTGAGCTCCTGTCCATGGAAAATGGTTCCAGTTGTGAAAAATGAAGAATTTTCACTGACATCAGTACAGCTTCAAATTAACAGTTCCTGATCCAGCACAGTCCAAAGCAGTGTGAATCTGATGTTGAGGGCCAGGTCTCAAACCTGCTGAAATCAAGGTATAATTTTATCCAGATTTTCATACAAGCAATCTGGCTGTGCCTTTCACAAAAGGTGTTCAGTGCCTGATTGATGTGTGAGAAGAGCTTTAGGGAAGGCACTCCTGGCAATTGTTGCATGTACACAAAAAATATTTCCCAATACTGTGAATATTAAGAAAATAAAAAGGACCTAGTGGTGACTGACTCTTTTCATAGAGACTTGTGGAAGGCAGGGATGTGTGTCTGAAGTGTTTCTCACATATTTTGCTGTAGAACTCATGCTTCTGTCTGGAGAAAGCATCTGGTTCAGTTAGTTGTGGTGGGGCAAGGTTATTTTATATTTTACCAGCCACATGGGGCCAGTGTTGCTGCCCAAAATGATCCCTAAAAACAGCATCCCCTGAGCTCACCCAGCCTTTACTATGGCTCTGTCCTGCTGGGTGCTGCCTCACAGCCAGGTGGGTGTTTCACCTGTGTCTGCAGAATAAGTAACTGCATAAGAAAATGAACAGTCTCAGTAGCAGTAATCCAATGGGATTTTAGTATTTATGTAATTTGCAGGAGGGAAAACAAAAATAATACTTCATTATTTTGAACTGGGATAAAAGGTCTCCTTAATGAGAGCTTAGAGGGGTGTTGGTTTCCTTCATTGCATTTACTTTTCCTGCATAAATCTTCTATGGCTCAGCCACTGCTGAAAATGAGGCTGTCTGCTACTTGTATTTTAAAGTAATACAAAAATCCATTTTCACTTCACAAGAGAAAGGGGTTTTTTGTTGTGTTTTTTTCACCAGTTTAATGCCATCACAATGTCTCTGTAGATAGTTCCAGTGTCCTTGGCTTTAACAGCAGAACACAGCCTTGAACAGAGTGTTACCCCTCAGCAAAGCCTAACGAGTGCTGGACTGAAGTGGACATATTTTCTTCCTGCAGAAATCTTCTGTTGTGCCCATCTCTATTTTAAAATTGTAAACACTCTTTGGTGGGCCACGGCCTTGCCTGGATGACTCTTTTCTACAGCAAACAGTGAATGTGTGGCACAGCAGAAATAATGGTATTTAAAGGCTCCAATATTAGCTGCTGTGGAGGCAGGCAGTGCAAGGAGAAAGGCCTGGCTTGGAGCCATGGAAATACGAGGAAATTCACATTATCCTGCTCTCTCTGTGATGTAAGGCTTCCTCCTTGCACATCAGCAAATCTAATTCCAGCTGTCAAGGGAAAATGTTCTGTGGTAGCAGTGGAGCAGTTTGTGATGCATGGGATCAGTGTTGAATTTTCTTACCCTTTTCTGACATAATGTGAGTTTCTTAATTTGATATGATCTCCCCTACAAAATATATTTCATTTCTCCCTTTGTATGGGAAAGATATTTGAGAAGAGGCCCAAGTAGCTGGGCTTTAGTGGGTCTGTCACTAAGTTTATCAGACTGTAATTGAGTTAATCAAAGTTTAGGAAAGCTAAAAATACTAAGAACAGTCTTCTAAAACTAGCAAATCTGAAGCTATTAATCAATAATGAGAGGAAGAAAAGGCTTATTGTCCAAAACCAGCGAAAATAGGCATAGAATAGGCTTTCAAAAAGGAATTTTTGTTAGCTGAAAATGAGAAAAATAACCAATGGGTAGTTTTATTTTAAGCATGGCAATGAACAGAAAAGTAACTATAAAAATGACAGCTTCGTGTATTGTATTCATTCCCTCTCCATGACCTTCATACCAGTTCTATAGGATTTACAAGTTAAGAATTTTTTAAGAGTTGTACAAACTGAAATATTCATCCAAAAGCCAAGGTGTCTCATATTTGGGTTGATGGGACAAAGTGAAAAGTGATTTGTGTCAGTTGTCCAGGTTGCTGTGGCAGAAAAAGGTGACTTTTTTTTCTTTATTTTAGCCACAAGGTTAGAAAAGCCTATAAAGCCTTGGTTTTTGTAGTCACTGAGAGTCATAACTACAGAGTGCAACATGAGACCAGTTTTAATTGCCTCATGGAACAAAATACAAACCAAATGTGCATTTGAACCAAGCAGCTCAATTCAATTTGTGAATAAATTTGCTAAGATATTGTGTTTGGGGTTTGTTTTTCTCTTTATGGGTATAGAAGACCATTAATAAAATCCTTTCAAAAAACAAAAAAACCAAGTCAGAATATTCAGGGTGTTAGGAGATTTGGAGACTCAATTCCTAAAGGTTTGGATCCCTGCTTCTGCAAGAATACTAAAGCCTGCAAGTCTCCAGCTGCATTGCAATCATTGTCAAATCAGGTAAAGTTTTTTTTACCTCTGTCTCATTCCAGACATTTCTACCATCTTGCATATTATAAACAGCACTTTTTTTTTTTTTTTCCACTGAAACCTTAGATTATAAATAGCAATGCTCAGCACTTTCAGCTCAGAGTAAATGGTTGGGGGAGAAAGATTCAGAGCAATTTTAATCATACTGTCAAACTCAGAATAAGCTAATGTATCAAGTTGAGAGTTTTTTCCAGTTTTATGACATAATTGCTTGTGTTTTAGGCCCCCAATGAAAAAAATAGCTCTGCAAGAGCAATGTTTTTGAAACTTTATTAGTTGTGTTTGCCTTAAGATAAAATGAGTAATTACCAGCCCATTAAATACTGACAGGTAACCAGTTACAAGAAAGACATTGTCAAGTTATTTCAGCTAAGTAAAATCAATCTTTCACTGTTATGCTTAATTAAGGTAATTCCAGCTTAGCTCTGATGTAAAACTTAGTTGGAATTTAGGAAAGATAAGCCTTGAAAAGATGGAATTGTGCTGCATTGTGCAGCACTCTGCAACTAAAGAGTTAATAGTTCATGGTCATAGATAATGAGATGAAAGCATCAGATGCCAAACATTTCTGAAATTCCCTCTTTATTTAGGTATGAGCTAGATTTTTAGATCTGCTTGCAGAAGTAGGTTGATGTCTGAGGGCTGCCAAATTCTAAACTTGTCACAACCTGGTTAGAATGCCCCAAGCTTTGCTTGTGGGGAGGTTTGTTTGGAGGCTGAGTGAGCTGTGTCACCACCAACAGGTGACACTACACCCCTGACTTCAGCCTTGCTGAAGGGGTCACTGAGAGCACTTCCAGCTTCCAAACTGCTGGAAATGTCATTCTGTGATGTAAATAACAAGACTCCAGAATTCCCTGTGAGTGCCTTAAAGTCTAATTTTCAGCACCTGCCACAACTGCAAACTATTTTAAAATGAAGCTAAATTAAGTCATAGCTAGGTTACTGTAATTATGAAGATACAGCCTGTGTCTCTTCCACTGGAAGTTTATGCTTTATTTCTTGCCCTGAGTTTGCTCCATATTTGAGGTGTCTTATAGTGTTAAAAATAAACAAGTAAACACCAGCTCATTTCTTAAATGCTGGGAAAATTAATATTATTATAAAATTACTTTGAAATCTAGTGCAGTGATTTTTATGGGAATTGATGGTTGCTGCACTTGTGTGGAGGGATCAGGGAATTAATTGGATTAATTGGATGGAGGGATGATTTCATGCAATGCTTGGGGAGCTGGTTCAAGGTGCAGTCAGGAGAGGGTTCTGCCAGGGAATTGTGGCACAATACTTGAATCAGATTTGGAGCTTTTTAAATTATTTCCATCAATATTGGAGTATCATGGGTGCAAAATAATGTTACCCACTGGGTCTGCACAAGTTCCACAACTTGTTGAAATAAGAAGAGCTGCATGTGCAATCTCAAAGATGTTTTCTTTGCTGGTGGGAAAAGAGTAGTTACACTGGACTTGAGTGTGGTGGAAGGCTCAGTGAATGGAGAAATGGATAAATATCACCAGAAGTACTGTTTGTAGGACACCAGAGCAGTATCACACGCTCTAAAGATTTGTGCAAGGTTATCTTCTTTTTCTAATGTAGGCTCAGTGATCCTCTCTCACAATATATTAGGTGTACAGCAAAAAGCATTTTAATATTTTGAGGTTTGGAAGTTTGACTCTGCCAAGACTTTACAATCAGTGTTATTTTATTACTACCTTGCAGGTTAGCTACTGTAATTAGAATAATGCATAGCCTGTGATCTTCATAGCACCTCATCAACGATTTTGGGTTTATATGCAAAGCATTTTTAACTTATTTTGTCTTTGCTTTTCCCTCTGATTGTGATGTGGTTTTGTTGCAGCCCATTTTTGAGTACAAACCTTTTTTCTGTTATTTACACAGCACCACCTTCAGCAGATGCAGCAGGTCTGTGATGTAAAACACATCACTGCTCGGAAGCTTTCTCTTCAAAATAATTACATTCCTGGATAATTGTTTATTTTCAGAGACAGTTCCATATTGTCTGCTCGCCCCCAATCTAATTTTATTTTGATGGACTGGAATATCAGCCATGCTGTTCTCAAGCCTGAAGTTAATGTATTCATTAGTTATAATTGCTTCCAATGTGTCCTCACCAATCTTAGTCTTCTGCTTACTTAATGATTCTGATTGGATGTTCAACACGTTTATCTGGGTTAATTTACTATTCATAGTACAATGATGGATTATTCATTTTGTTACCCAGATTACAACTGTAAATGGAGTTATACATCATCAATGAGAGCACCACAGAATCATTTAGCTAAAAAATGCCTTCTAGTTATCTTGAAGCAGCAAAGATAGTCACATAAAAACTTTGTGGCTGGCAGTGTTTCCTGCCCAAAGATGGCTGAATTCATTAGCCTGCTATGAATTGCTATAAAATTCCATAAATGCTACTTTTAAACACTGTTTTATGTGCCTAAGAGTGCGTGTGTGTGTGTAATTATCTCGAGGGAAACTTAATAAAATGGAAACCAAAATCAACGGTGGAACAGTAAAGGGCAGTGGATTGGAGCTTAGAACTCTTGAGCTCTGTTCAGTACTTTGGTGGATTTAAGGAGGTGGAAAAAACTTTATAAAATCTTTAGGTTGGAGCCACAGAAGGAAAAGTGTGAGACTGGGGCAGTCTCATTGCTCTCTGGCCATTGATGTAACAACAGAGCTGGAAACTGATCCAGTGAAGAAATACGTTGGACTTGTTCTGGACTAGTCTGAGACTCCCCAGGGCTATTTTGGAAAGACAAATTTTCACTGAGTCCAAATGAAATGAATGGTGTCTGATTGCATATTTAGAAATACCAAAAGACAAACTTTAAATACACAGCACGTGTGAACTTCCAATAGGATTTCGGTAGAAACATCTTACCTTGATCCCTGGTCTGTTGTTCTAAAAACATGGAAAAATCAGACCTCATGTCCACAGATAGTTCAAGATTTATGGTTTTTCTGTGAGCTTGTTTTGCATCTTAAGCACAAATAGTGTTTAAGGAAGGTAATAGCTCTACTGTGTATGTGTGGTTCTCAACTTGTTGAGGTGTTGTTTGAGATGTATTATGACAAATGTATGAAATAACAATACTGACTAATCATGTCATCATGATTTGGGAAATATCTCACAGGAAAAGAACATTCTGTAATTAACAAGTTCTTGCCTCTGCTCATGTAATACTTCAGTCATTTTGTCTGAAAGAATATGGGGAAATTTGAGTTGCTAAAGATGAAGTTGCAGAAGAAGAAACTTTTCAAAATCAGGAAATCAGCACTAACGCAGAAAAGATCTCTGTGCCAGTCAATAGTTCTTGGGTTCAAACTCTTCAACATGAAATATTGATTACAAGCATTTCCCCTAAAAACAAGGGCTAGAAAAGTGAAGAATTCAGCCTTTATATACCAGTATCCCAATTTAAAAACTGTGAGACAATGGAGCTCTAGGGGAAGTTATGTTTTAATTAATAATTCTGAATAAAAGTTTGTATTTTACATCTTGGTGACTCATTGCACCACCGTTCTGTTCCAAAAAACCACAACTTCATTACATCTTCCAAATAATTCTTAAATGCTAGCAAGAAAATACTACTTTGAAAATGAATATTTTGCTTTAATGTGTACCAAACACTTCCTCAGCTATTGTGTACATAGGCAGATGATTTCTTGGATTCCCTCCTTCTGTAAACATGAGTATGTGCACACCCCTTGTAGAGCAGAGGCGTTTCCTCCTGCTGATTGAGAAGACCAAACCAAATGATCCCTGTGGTTTCTCTGCTCCTCAGTCCTGTGACAGGATGAACTAAAAATGAACTAAATGAACTAAAGACATCACAGAGGAATTGAGGATTTTTCAAGCTTTCCCAAAGATACATAAGTTTAACATTGAACAGATGTTCCAAAAATTCAGAAATATCCTCATTAGCCCCCACTTTTTAATGTCCCTTTTCATTCTTGCAAGAGTTCATGCATTTAATCAGTTTTCTTCAAGGATGTACTTCTTTAATTAAAATAGTTATTGTAGCTGCCACTGATGCAGCATCATCCCCTGGGGAGCATCTGCAGCTGAGCCTTCCTCAGAACCATGGCTGGTGTTGTTTGGGATTTTGTAGCATCCTGGAACCATTTTAGTGCTTTTGCAAAAGAGTCAAAAGAGGAAAAAAAAATGCATGAATGAAAGCTTGCATTGCTACACTTGCTATTAATGCTGCAGCTTTACTTGACAGGGGTGAGTGGAAACAACAACTTGATGAATGTGCGGAGACAGGAGAGAAGGAATGGGGGAAAGGAGCAGCAGAGCTGGGCAAGGCCCAGAATTTAGAGGTGTTTGCCTCTGACCTGGTAACAGGGTCCCACCTTTTGAACAACCAAATAAACAAATGGGTTTTTAAATTGAGTTCTAAGCTTGTGGGCTCCGATTCTCTTCTCACAATGTAAGTTTTGAATAAATCGAGTGTATAACACCGTGTTGTCACAATAAAGTGAGGTGATGGCTGGGTCACTGTGCCCTATTGGCACTGTGTTCTCTCTGAACACAGTGGTCAAACGTGGTTCTCACTGAGAACTCTGAATCAGAACCATTCATAAAAATTCAGAAGTCAGGAGAGTTAAACCAGGCAGTAACGGGCAGCAAGAATCATCTAAAATATCTCTTCCCACTTCTGAAGTCTATTTTGAAAGAGAATGTGGAAAAATTCTCAAAAAACCCCCTCAAACGGGCTAGAATTTTATCAAAATCGAGGCGTAATAAAAAAGTGAGGGAAAAGTCAGAAATAAAATGTAAAAGAATCAATTCAGAAGTGAATTGAGGAAAACTGAACGGGTTTGATGCCAGTCGTCATGAGCCTGTAAGACAGAACCTGTCAAAATAAAGTGAGTGTTGTGCAAGAAAAATCAGTGCAGCATGAGGAGACTTTTGCATTTTTCAGACCTAAATGAATTTATGGTAACTGATGGACAAATTTACTTTTGTCTTTTTTTTTTTTTTAGTTCTCAAAGTGCTATTTTAAACTGAGTGATCACAAATTTCTGCATTTTGTGGTATTCCTCTCAATTCCTAGAAATCTGAAAAAAAAAAAAAAAAAGGATCAGGATTCTTGAAGTGGTGGCAGGGGCAGGACCATGCCTGGGGATGTTTTCCCCTGTGCTTTGTCAGGTGCTGCAGGTTTCTGGTTTTTTTCTTTAGCCTCCAACTTGGAACTCCTGAGGTTTGGTTGAAAAAGAAGCTGGGAACACAGATTTAAAAGTGACTCAGAGGGACCATAACTTTACAAGGATGTAAAAGATGTCAAGTCTGGTGGATTTGGGCATTTTGATCCTTTTGTAAAAGCGTGCCTGAAAAGCACCAAAACACATCAGTGTTCACTTTTATCAATATCTGTTTCCTTTCATCCACAGGTAGATCCTTTTTTCTGAGCTACAGAGACATTTAGGAATTGTCTCCCAGACATTTTCCCTGTGAGTTCTTCTTGCACTTATTTGTAATACTGAGGGTTTGAATGTCTGGTGTCAAGCACAATTCTACTGAAATAGGTGAATTACAGACATGTTTATGGATGGTCAGGATGAGAGCCCAGATAAGTAGAATTCTGTTAACACAGTTGCTGTTTCAACTTTTTTAGTAACCTGTGATCTGAAAAAGAAACACTCATACTCTGCTCAGGCTCAGAAGACTTTAAAAAAGTCTAAAACTCAATTTCTAGTGTTTGGGGACCTTACAAAAAGGAAATAGCACCTGATTAACAGATGAGGAAACAAGCAGCAACAATGTAATGTGACCTTTAAAGAGCAGCTCGTGAAAATCTTTTGAAATATTTCTACTTAAAGGCTATGTCAGGAATATACTTGCTGTGGTTTTCTCTTCATTCTATTGCTGTTTATGTGACACTGTGGCATTTGGGGTTTGTGCCATGGATTCCCTGCCCCTCTGATGGGCACCTCTCATGGGCTGTGAATCCAAACATGGACTGAGATTGCAGTTCCAGGGCTACTGCCACCCTAAGACATGGTGGGATCCCTGGTTTTTTAAAAGACATTTTATTGATGTGGTTATTTGCCTCATGAAATATGCAATGTTCTCGTCAGTTCTTAATTTGATCCATGAAATACTTAATTATAGTGCAAGTGGTCATATAATGGACATGTCAAAGAAGTGCTACAATCAGACCCACAAGTTCTGATAAATTTTCAGATCATATCTTTCCCTATTATCTTCTAAATAACAAAAATGATATTAAGAATCTATAGTGTCACTCAGCCCCAGTTCTTACATACAGAATATGTAACAGAATACATGCAGAATAAAGCTGAAAATTATTTTAAATTCTTGTATTCTAAAGGGCTGGAATGTGCATCCATGAATGTTATCAAAGTAGAAGTACTAGAAAATATCTTGGAATAGTTTTTTAGTTACGATTTGGCAAGTTACTGTACATTAAATCTGGCTTCTCAGGTAGGGCAAGAGAGAACATAATATGGAACTCAATGTCCTATAAGTGAGGTTTATCATCATTCACTTGTGGTATATGACCAGTTCTAAGCAAGAATTTTCTATAACCCTTTCTGTTAACCTTTAGCTATGAAGTAAATGAAACTATTTTTCCCATAAAGAGTAAATTAATTTTCCAGTTCTAATTCGATCATCTGTATTTTCCTTCTTTTTCAGTATAGAAAGAACTTGCAGATGTTTGAACACACTCTTAAAACCTTGCAATTTTCTTGTAACTTTTATATACTAAAAGCCAGTTGAGTCCTGTAGAACCTGTCTTCCACAACACCGTTGTAGTTATAAATCAATGGTAACATTTATCTTTAATTTCCATTCTTTACCCTTCCATTGCCTCTCACTTTTTCTCTCTCAGTCACACCCCTGCATTCCTCAGCTCCTGGGCTGTGTTTCTGAAGGGATGCTGACAGTCAATACTTTCCTATCAGAACTCTAGAAACACCCAAAACTTCAGGAATAATTTAAAGCCTCCAAAGGTGCAGCCACCCGTGTTCCCTTTCCTTCTCTTTGTTCACATAGAAATATGTGACTCAAAAGAACATGACCCAGATCTGAAATGCAGACAGGTGCTTCCCTGAATTTTTGTTTGAGAATAAAATTTTTGTAGATGAAATTTAATTCAATTAAATTTGGAAAGGTGGTTACTATCTCACAGATTCCCTTTCTCAAATCAATTTCTTTTTCATGCTGGAAAAGGATCCAAGAGCTCCTTATCTCCCTGGATGTTGCTTTTTTTTTCTCCCCAGAAAAAAAATCTTTATGTGGCCAGTACAAAGAGAATTGTTTATGCTTTTTTGAGTGAATGCCAAGAAGAAAAGAACCAGAAAACAAAGACTAAACCCTTCTTGAATTTGCTACTTTAATTTTCTGACAGTCTGTCACACTGAAGCAGAAAAATCTTAAAAATTCAGTTTATGTATTTCCTTTAAAACTATTGGGGAAGCTGAGTGTGCACCAGCCTTTGAAGAGACTATAATCTAGGTTGAAAGCATAAGAGGAGGCATATTAGAAACTTTTTTTCTTCCTTTTGTTTTCTCTTCAAAATTGAATGGGACAAATCATCACAGTTCTGTTCTCTCAAAAGCCATTGAACATCTGCCACCAGATGAGGATTGTCAGCCTTTGTGCTCTGTCTGCAGAAGTGCAGTCGCTGCTCCTCCCTGACAGTCGCTGCTCACAGGAGGATGTGAACTCGGGTTCCCCCCATCTCTCCTGTCCCTCCCGTCATCCACCCTCCCTAGCTGCCTTCCTCCTGTCTTTTGTGGGTCCTACTTTTCTCAAGACTTTTGTTGTTGTTGTTGTTTTGACAAAAAAAAAAAAGTGGAATTTTTAAAAAAGTTTCTTCCAGTGTTGCCTTTATTTTTAGGTCTTGTGCTTTCACATGGAAGTTGGGTTTATACTGTCAGCAGTTGTTTGTCTCTGTCAGATTTCAAAACTTCAGCTATTTATTAATTATAACTAAAGGAATTGAACAGGTGTTCTAAAAACAAGTATAAGCCCATGCTTTCATTCTGGCTGAGTAACACAATTATTCACCATCCCCTGAGCCTGCTTGTAGCTCCAACCATATTTTACATACAATGTTAGAGATGTGTGTGTTGCTTTATGTAGTGTTTGTGGTACAGACATGGACCACAGCGTTGTTATCCTGCATGAAATATTATAAACAGGTAGTCAAAAAATAAAAATATCCATGGCAAAATTCTGCAGAGTAGATGTAGGAAGTGTAATGAGATTAATTCAGCCAAGCAGCCATTGCTTCATCCAACCAAGACACAATGGCTAAAAAACTTTACAGAAAAAGGAAACTTGATGGTATCCCCAAAGATTCCTCTTGGAATTGTTGCTTCCTGGAATGAATTTGCAATAAGGCAAATAATTTAGATATCTAGAGCAAGCCTGCTACAGATACGAGGTACAAATATTAAAGTTCTCTGCTGCTTCTGTGTTTAATCAAAACACGTTAATTTCAAATAGGCATTTCAATCCTAGTCATTTCATATTGTATATATATGTCTTGGTAAAATAAATATAGGTCTAGTATTGTATAATAAAAGAATAACAAAATGATTCCTGACATAATCACCTTTAAGCTTATCCCTGACCTCATATATTTTAATTATGTATAAGAGCTAGAGGATCGCCTGTGCAACAAGGAGCCCTTCATTACCTGTAATTCCTATTTTATAACTTTTTTGTTTGATCTGTTCCAGGATTCATTCCGAAGAAATTCAACAGAATAAATTATCATTCTCCCCAACCATTTGACTGTAGCTTTGAATATATAATGTATCCACCCATGTATATTATTTATGAAAGATTGATTATTCTTTCATCTCAATATCCCTTTTATGTCAAGAGAATTTTGGATTTAACACTTTCCTTCCTGGACATGAAGAATTGCTGTCCAAAAGTGCTGCTGCATCCCACATGGGCACATCAAAGCTTGCTGAAAGCTCATCTGGGTACGTCAGCAGGAGCTGCAGTTACACTCTTGACTCACAGGCTGCTAAAGATAACTCAAGGGATGGGAAGGGGAATAGGTGAATGGACTCTATCACCCATGCCCTGAATGATGAAACATGCTCTTTTAAAGCTGGATCAACATGGAATTTTAAATTAAACTTTTGGCTCTGATTTAGTGCTTTGCTGCACCAGTTCTTGACAAGTGAGTGGATTAGTAGTGAGCTAAAACGGCAAAAAAAAAAAAAAAAAATCTAGGGAAGTGGATATAAACATGAACTGCAGGGATGTAGCTGGAAGCCATTTGTGTTTCAGTGGATTTGCTGTGTTAGTGTAAATGGAATGAAAACAAACAAAACAGTATGTTTGTGTTGGGAAAATGCTGCATTTGCTTTTACCTCCAGGTTTTGGTAAACCTGGGAGCTTTGTGTGTCTCGAGGACAGATGGCTTCACCAGCACTTCCCCTGCACTGCTGTCAGTGACAAATCCCACAGCACACGGGGTGAGCTGGTGTCTCCTCATCCAACACTGAGGAGAGGTTCTCTGGGGAAGGCATTATCCTCCTCTTGGGATGGGCTCACAGCAGAGGGTGAACTCAATATGCTTTCTGTTGGTACAGCTTTTCCAAGGGTTCTCAGCAGCCAGGATCAGATCCCAGCTCCTGTTCCAGTCACTGGTTAGGGATGGATGTAAGGAATTCAAACCTAGCATTGCTGAGAAATCCAGAAGCACTCTTTGCCTATTACTTACATTGTTCCATCAAGCAGAAAAATCTTCACTGTGAATACAAACTGCTCAAAGTCCTTTCTTCTGTTCCCCCTTTGTCCAATTTGGATTAGCTTCATCTATTTTTTTATGGAGAAGCAGGTCCAAAGGAAAAGCCACTTTGGTGACAGTGAGATGAGTTACATGAAGGATATGATGGGTATTTGGGTCACCTCAAGCCCCTGGTGTCAGGTGCAATTACTGGTGAACTTTGAAGGGTTTTGTTGGTACATTTTATTCCAAGTTTTATATCGAAGTTGTCGAGCTTGACTGGAAAATGGATGGTCAAGGAATAGTCAATCCTGTAACTCAAGAGTTAAGGTCAAGGTTATCATTCACACCACCATTGCTCCTTCTTCAGGTTTCTGTTCATTCTGCTGGGTGTCGTCACAGGTGTTTGGCCATGTTATGATCCTTGCAAAACATGCAGCTGCTTTGATTTTTGATTGCTTTTCTGGTGGTCAGTTATCTTCACTCCCTTTTTCTTTTCTTTCCAATAAAATTATACATTTTTGCTTGCACTTTTTTAAGAAATTGTTTCCCTATCCGTACTAGGGGAATTGGAACTAGATGATCTTCAAGGTCCCTTCCAAACCATTTTATGATTGAGCTACTTGGCAAAATAATTGGATTTTTGATCTAAACCAAATGTGAAAGAAGATCAAATGAAATACAGGTTTCCTCAATGATGTCTTAAAATCTAAATAATATAAAAGTCATAAGGAAATACATCTTGCAAATGGTGAATTAATACTATGATTTAAAGATGTGGAATCAAAATAATTTCATGCTATGTATTTTGAGGAGGGAGGAGATTCTTTTGGTCAAAATAACTCTCGATAGAAAGTTGAAAGGCTGCTGCAGGTTTTGGTTAAAAATGAATCCAAGTTTCACCTAAAGTTGGTTTTACATTTTATGATAAAAATATGTTGTCAGGTTGTCCAATAAGGTTATCTTTTGAAATGTGTTGCCTAAGCAATAAGTGGAGTAGAAATTATGCAGTCATCACCCTGTCAAGGACTGCATGATTCCCACTGGCATTTGGGAAGATGATGTGCAAACCAAGGCCCTAATTCTGTAAAGATATCACATTCTCCAGTTTATGCACACAAACAGCCAGCAACTTCCCTGGGACTGCAGAGGAAATAAAGTGTGTTTGCTGGCTGCTTTCCTGCAAGATGCTCTAGGAAAATTCACTCCCATAAAAGCTCCTGGATGTCTTAACTCTTGTTGGCTCTAAGAGCCATATTTTCACCAGGGAAAAGATAAGGTTGTGCACTTTGGGAGCTGAGTGCTCCCCAGCATTTAAAGGAACAGCTTTGCTTTCCAAACCTGCCACCTACTCACTGGTTGGAAAGTGTTCCTCAGTTTCTTCCTCTTTAAAACTACTCTCAACCTCTCTTGCACAAAGCCAGGGAGCAATACCTGCCATGACCATTGGTTTGTCACTGTTCTTCTGCAGAAATAATTTAAAAACATCTGGAATATTAGTAACTTGTGTCATAGGGAGTGCAGCAGTATTGCACTGCAAGGGTGTGCATTTACCTTTCACAGCTGGATTGCACCATATGTGTAACACTGGGGAATTTCTTGTCCACAAGTAAGATTGAGCTGGATCTAACTTTGTATAGCTCTGGTAGCAAAAAACCTTAAAATAATTTTTATTTTTTTATTTTGTGTCTCTTTATTTCCTTATTCCACCAGTCTAGAAAGTTTTGCACAATCTGTGTGTCCACTCATCCAATTTCATTTGCTTGGTTTGGTTTTTGGTGGGTTCTTTCTAAGGGGGTGGAGGGTGAGGGCAAAGATAAAGCCACAATTTGGGGGTAAGGTTTAAGGCTGTTGTCCCATTGAAATTCTTACATTCTTTCCCAAGAACAAGAAAATTCCTTTGTCTCTCTGCAATGTAGTTCTGAGATTATTAAAAATAAAAAAAATTTAACAGTGGAAACTAAAGGAAGACACTGTGCTCCCTTCATCAGTAGTGCCTCTGTGTGAGTTACTCTGAGTGTCTGGAGTCACTCTGCTGAGGTGGCTGGAGGCTGTTTTTGCTCCATCACAGGGAGATTGTGAGTGTCAGTGTTTGACAGGGCTGGCTGGGGATCTTGTCTCCAACAAGCAGTTGATGCTCAGACACAGCTCGGCATGGCTGTGCCTCCCCATCTGTCACCATGGCACTGCTCCTGCCCAAGGTGAAATGCCAGCTCTAATAGGGCACAAGTGCCAAGGAAAGATGAGTTTGGCTGGGAGGACTCAGTCGTGCTGTAAGAGCCCTGCCTTGTGCAAGAATTCCCCCCTCCACAACTGTGTCATGCAGGAGCTGGGCTTTTTGCCATTTGCTGCTGCTCCTTTCCCTCTGAGTTCCCTTCTCCCCCAGCACTCCAAAGTCAGGGCTGGTTTCAGTCTGCCTCCATCAGAACCCCCACAGCAGGCTCTGCTCATTTGGCTTCTGTCAGTGATTTCCTGGCTTTTAAGAAGTAGCCAAGAATGCTGTGGTTGATTATGATATCCCATCCTGATAGTTCTTTTTATATCATGCTATTTCACTACATGATCATTGTCCTTTTTCTTAAATAAACATTGCACTACTGAGCAGTTAGTGACTCAAAGAGTAACTTTGCAAAGGGCTTTCTTTTTGTATTTATAGTTAAATTGATGTCATTGTTCTAAGGTCCTCAAGCCATTCTAATTGATCCTGAAGCTGTTAAGGTTAGAAGTTTCCTTCTTTCAAAGATTCCCATTTTAATAATTTATCTGTTACTCTTTTATTATGCATTTCTTTTTGAGTTTATCTTTTCAGGAAAAGGTGGTTAATAATGAGAAAGTGTATTTGCAGTCTCAGGTTCGGTTATCTGCTGGTTGATTGGGATTTTTTTCCTGCAATACTTTCTATTCTATCGATCCTTTTGGGGCAAAGTCTGAGGATTTTGTAGTTTTGGACCCACTTTAACTAAAGCTTGTCAGCATGATATTTTAGGCAGCCATGCTAAAGTTGTGTATGTAAAGTTTTAGGGTGGATTTTGTCTGTATCTGGATATATTTTGAAGCTGTTAGAAGGTTTTCTGCAGTTGTCATAGCCCTGGTGCCTTCTGTAGTGTCTTATCTATGAACATGAGACTGGAAAATCGGCAAGGTTGGAGTTATTTTATAAAAGGATAGAAGAAAAGATTGGCTGGAGAAACTGCTATAAACAAAGTGAATTGTTCATTGCAGAAGAAAAATGAACTTACTATATGGAAGATTAACTGTCTATTAACTGCAGCCCAGGAAGGCAGAGCAGACAGTTCTCAGGATATATTAATTTGCAGTAGCTCAGTATCTCTGCCTCCCACTCAGTTAACGTCACTCTGTCTCTTTATTTTATTCTTCTCCAGAGATTTTTTTAATTACCTTTTCTTTATTCTCTCAGTTCAAAATTAATGATGGAGTAATTATTAGTTGTAAATCAGAATGCCTGAAGATGAAGAGACCAGCACTAGAGCTCAGGACTGAAGCAAACCTAAAGCTTCATTGCTTTCCCACATCACTCCTGGAGATTTCCAGTTGAGTGGGTTCCTACTCTCAAGAACATGGTTTTTTTTGCATAGATGTTATTTCTGCATCCTGGGATTAGCTAAGCAAAGCAGGTATCTTATCTGAGATGCCAAATCCCAGAGTGCAGTGTCCTGCCACGGGCCCTTGTGGGTGTGAAAGGAAACATCTCCCTGGGCATCACTGCCTGGGGAGGTCTGAAGCAGGTGTTGGCCCTGAGTTTGGTGACAATTCTGGGTTTTCTAACCTGTCTCAGGAGCACTGGGAAAGTGGGGCTCAGCTGAAATAAAGGGGCAGGATGGAGCTGCTGGTTGTGTCAGGCACGGAGGCAAGGGCAGATCTCAGCCCTGTGCGTCCTCTGCCTTTTGTGGCCTTTGCACAATATTGTGTGTGCCATGTGCAGCAGCCTGAACCGATATTTGATGTGTTGTGAAGGCAGAGGAAGACCAAGGGAGGCCTCTTTAACTCCAAAAATCAGAACTTTTAAGTGCCACGTAGGAATAAGTGATGAGTTGAGATTTGGAGAAGCTGCACTGCTCAGATTTGCTGAGGTCCCTGACAGGTGTCAGGCAGGAGTTTGTGTGTGCCATGCACACACTCATCTATAAATAACTGATGTGTTTGCTGGGAGGAATCATCAATGACCAGCCAAGCTCAGAATAGCAGCTGCTGCATGGCCTTCACAGAACTCCTCAGAGTGGGGCACCAAGGGCTCAGACAATTCCTGGTGCCCTTCCAGCAGCAGAACAAATGATTTGTGTCATTTTCTGTTGATTTTGATGCAAACTTTGACATTACAAGGGCATTTATACTATTTTTTTTATGTTTGTCATAATCATTTATTATCATTTAATTATTGGAATTGTTAATTTCAAGTAAGGAAAGAATGGCTCACACGAGATCTTCTGAGCACTGCCTGCACTGCAGAGTGTAATAATCAACAAGTTTTAAACATGTGCAATTCACATCAGCTGGTATTTGTAAATTATCCATTAAATAATGCCAAAATAGGAGATTTCAATGAATAGCTCTTGTGCTATGCACCTCAGATCCTTTCTGTGGAGCTTGTTGTGATTTGGGCAGCTGAAATATCTGGCAAAGAGGGGAAGAAGAATCAGCCGACAAACCAGCAGATGCAGCAGCAAGAAATTTTCAAGTGGCACATGCTGCATTTAAAACTGTTCAAAATTCAGGTTACATGCAGGAAAAAAATCCAATATATTGCTATTCATGGAGAAATTATAAATTCCAAATGAGTTGGAATATTATGCTCCAGCCATCTAAATGTAGAGTTCCTATACCAGCAGGAATGCTGGAATAGCATTTTATTTCCCACAGTGATGAAATTGGCAAATTCACCACTTAATCTAGTTTCTAGGAGTTTTTTTTCCTCCATGGCCATTGTGAAAATCATATTTTTATTTATTCTATCAGAATTTAGTTGCTGGTGGTTAACAATTATGTGACAATGTAGTAGCCTTAACAGAAATTTCAGTGCATGTATTTGGGATGAGGACATTAATACAGTGAAAAACGCCAATGGAATGTTGTAACATAAATTATTAAGCAGTAATAAATGAAAACCAGAATGAATAACTGAGAGCCTTCTGAGTCAAGGTGATGCTTGCAATAAATATTTTCACTGAAATACTTCTCTCTGGTTTAGTAGGATGTGAAAAATCCAGCTCCATAATAGCAGAGCATTTAGAGCATTGAAGAGCTGAAGCTGGAATTCTAATAATAAATTAAATTTTAAGTCTCTAGGAATTTCAAGCAAAGAGTCCAAAATGGGCCACACTTGAGCCCCTCTGCATGTCTGGTGGGATCTTTCCCAGCAGAGATTTAACATAAATATAAATATTTTGAGATCTTTGAAGGAAATTCATATTATTATTATTATTATTATTATTATGTATTTTATTGTAGTTTATTAGCATTTACCTCCCTAAGTATCTCCTCCAAACTGCTAAGGCTACTGAACTTCAGATTCCAAAGGACTCCCGGAATATTTAGAGCAGCTGTAGAAAATCAGCAAACCTGGAGTATCACTTCCTTCTAATGACATTTGTGCTGTATACGTGAATCAAAAAGTCAAACAACATATTTCATTTCCATCACAACATGGTTTTTGTGTCTGACATTAATACAGGGTCAAATAAACATCGCACGGGAAGGAAATAAATCCGAATTTGAAGTCTGAAAGGGCAGTCATATTTCTTGAGTGCTCTGAATGTCAACTTTCTGATAGGAAACGAATACCATGGCAGGGAGCAGGGACATTTGGAGTTGTCTTTTGTATTCACAGCCGAGTTTAATTTCTTTGAATCCTTGGTGTTTCCCACGCAGCAGTATCTTATGGCATTTCTAATGTTTCTCTTAAACTGCAGCAAATGAAAAGCTTTGAAAGGTCAGACGTTCTTTGCCATATCAAATAAAATAAAGCTAAGTTAATAGATGTTATTTAATAAAACAGAAAATGATGTCTCACACAGATGTGTTGTTAAAGATGAACTTCCCTTAGAGTTTTGGTACCACAGAGTGTCTCATATATTTTAAGTTCTTCTAAAAAAAATTATACTAGGTCTCCTAATAATAAATACAATGACTTTTTATTTTTTTTCTTATCCTGAGCTCTCTTGTGCCCTGTGATTATAATGGGAAGTTATCATTCAGGGACAGACAGATTAATACAATCGTCCTCTGACCTACATGTCCTGGAAAATGAAATCTAATGTCAAAAATAAGAACAGTAAATTAATATTTAATTCAACAGCTGAGAGCAGGCAATATTCTCTCACTTAGTAATGTTAGCTTTTTGTTTGATTTTATTTAGTCTGTATAGTAAGAAAAAGTAAAGATGAAGTTCAGTGTAAGATAACCCCAAAAGATTTTAGTTTAGGGTTTTCTTAAAGGTGTCCACAGTTATTTCTGACAAAAAGCTGAGACTGTCATTCTTCCTTGACAAAATGGGTCATAATCAGCAAATTTAGCTGCTGTTCTCTATTGTTGCATTATAATGGCCTGAATTTTCTATACCTAGGGATGAACTGTAATGAGATTTTATTTTATTATTTTTTAACTTGCTTCCTTGTTCCTCATATGCTTGGGGCATATTTTTCTGTGTACTGACTAACAGTTTTCTTTGAAATAATCCTCCTAGACTGAACTACCGTGTTCATGATTACAAGCATCTGCTCTGAACAAATAAACAGGAGGAGAGTTGTCCCGAGGAGGAGTAAGAAAAGCTGGGCCCTGCTGTGGCTGGGTGTTCACAAAGCTCTGCTGTGGCCAAGGTTCAAACCTCACCCTGACCTTCCCTGAGTGACCCTTCCAGCCTGGGACTGCCTCAGAGACCGAGTGTGAAATTTGCAGACAATTGGTTCTATCCAGGGGACAGTGCTGGGAATCCCTTTGCAGGCTCATCCTGCCCCCAGTGCTTGCAGAAGGGTTTGGAGGATGTTAATTTTTAGGTTTAGCATAAAGCAATTATATTTTTTTATAGGTGTTTCCTACCTCTGAAAGGGAGGAAATCACATGTTGAACCATCTACTTCTGATTTTAATTTTTTCAAGCTTTTTAAAATAAGCTAAGATTCCTATAGGAAGAAATTGCCTTTGAGATTTGTTTTCCTAATTAAACAATCAACTCTTTTAATTGTTTTCATTGTTCTGAAAGCAGAGAAACAACTATGGGTGGAAAGAAAATCTTCACAAGCCCTAGTTATTTTTTAAATAAAGACCTAGATAGGAGGAATTTAGTCTCATCCTCTTTCATTATTGCCTGTGAAATGAGGTGAGAATATATAATCCTCATACTTCTACCAGTGGCTCAGTCAGGACACTGTGCAAGAACCAATTGTTACAGTAATTGAATTTCAGTAAAATTTATGAATCCTCTTCAATAATGTCAAGTTTATTGAAATCTAAAAATAAACAGAACACTAGTCTGAATTATGACTTAAGAAAGAATTGTATATATTACGACTTGGAGCACCATTATTAATAAAGAAAGTATACTGTACTTCACAGGAAATTAGTTTTCTAACTGTTTGTGCTATTGTGAAATGTTACTGCATGTAATCATTTGTAAGGAATAGTTCCAAAATGTTTCTTCAATGCATTATACAAAACATTAATTGAAGATCAGTGGAGATTGCCCCAGCACCAAGGTGTCAATGAACAAAGGGAGCTGAAGCTAAAACATTAAAACCTTTCTATCATCACCTTCTGCTGAGGGGCTCATTGTGCTCAAATACAAGAAATCTGAACATGCAGAAGTAGAGCAGGATTTACACAGAGATGATGATGATTATGATCATTATTTTTACCTGTTGTGTGTGGATTTGCAGTGCAGGAAGATTGAATCATGATTTCACATCGTGGTTCTGTTGTGCCAGAGCCTTTCAGTGCCAGGTCCTGATCATAAGAAATAAAAACTCTTTTGGGAGATGCTTGTTACACTCCTGAAGTCAGCCTCAAGTTGAAGGCACCATCCAAAATGACTCATTTGTGAACCACTGCAATTCAGGTTGCCCACACAGAAACCTCAGTGCTCTTCTGTGCTCGTTGTGCCTGAGGACAGAGCACATCCCCATTAATACAGCAGTGTCACCTGGCATTGGATTGATGGAAATGATTTACAGAGGATTAGGAAATCTTGTTCTGTTTTACCAATAAACAGTGTTACATTATCACATTTCAATAGCTAATTCTATCTCTGGGCCTTTTCTCTTGAAAATTAACATGATTTTCAGAGGGAAAATAATTATATGTCATTCATAATCCATTAACAAGATAAAAATAAAATTGGGTGCTTATTTTCAGAGGGAGAAGTCTAGAGTATCTACACTTCCCTCATGTGGCATGTTAGTGTAAAGGCTTCTAAGAACCATATTAATCAAATACCATCTGGTACCTCATATTCCTTTTATTGGAATAGAATTATTTAGGAGCATCAGAATTAGACTTTAAGAAAAGGAGCCTTATTTCAAGACTTTTGCCTGTATTTATGGTAGTGAATACTGAAAGAGTTTAGGTACAGAAAGACAAGAATACCACGTGAAAGTTAATTTTTCTTTTTTTGTAATACGAACGAATAAACACTAAAAAGCACAAGCAAAACAGCTGAAGTTTGGCCCTCATACAGAGATTTTTATCAGCACATCTCATACAGAAAATACCATCAGTCCCGTTTTACAGACCACAAGCTGAAGCACTGAAAAGTCAAATATTGCTGGTATTTAGGTAGGGACAATTTCACTTTGTTCTGAGACCTCACTGTCAGTCTGTTCCCCAACCAGGAAACTTTTCTGTCCCTGCAGCAGAACCTGATTCTCCTAAAGAGACAGCACAAGTTGCTGGGAATTTTTTGTTAGGGGCCATTTAGTTCCTTTTTTCCCCCCCCATGTTTTTGTTTTCCAGCTCCCAAACTCTTTAGGATACAAGAGCTTTTTTTTGCATTTTTTTTTTTTAACTCTAAAGGGGACAGGCAAACCTAATGATTTTTCAAATGCATTTGTTGCTTTTAAGTAGCACTTGCCAGAGAGCCATTAGAGCCATGATTAATTCCTTCTGCCACAGCAAAAAAAAAAAAAAAAAAAAAAAAAGAAAATCAGCCATGAAAAAGCTGCAAGGCTTTTAAGTATGAATAATTTGCTGATGGTCTAGGAAGGGATTACAGTGCTGAATACACATCTCTATAAATATTAAAAAAAGGTTTTTTTTCAAGAAAACTATACTTCAGGACATGCTTACAACAGCTAAAATAACTATAAAATTATGTTTTATTCCTCTCAGTCAACTTATCAAGAATTTGATGTTTCTGAAGAGTCATCATGCTGAGATATTTCAATCAATCTAACCTACTTTAATTTTAATCTTCAGAAATCAGCCAGTTTGGTTCCTGACTTTGTGCTGAAAGGTTTACATAACTCTGGATTGCTGTTCCATGCTCCATTTCACTGAAGTGTTGAACTTGGTGAGGTCTGAGTTCTGCTCCCCCATGAGTTGTGCAGGACTCCCAGTTTGAGGGTACCATCAAATCTTTTGGGTTTTCCTCTCTGGAGGCCTGACCCACTGAATTTGGTGCTGCCATCATCACTGACAGCAGCAGCCTTTGATCCTTCCACTCTTATTCCATGCACTTTTTACAGGCAGGTTGTAAATAAAATAAAGCACTATAAAAGCAATAGGAATCTGGCAGAATTTTCCTGCACAGAGCAGGGATGTGTGCTAGCAGGGATGCAAGAGTTACAAAGGAGGAGAGGAACAGTCAGTATTGCTGTTTAGATGATGGGGTGTGTCACAAAGCACAACAAATGTCTGGGTATAGAACGTGGGCAGGTGTTAACTTCCAGCACAAAATATCAATTTACAGCCTGGGTTCTGGGCATATTTTTCTCTAATGTTGAAATGCTTTGCTTTCATAGCTTAAGGTGATGAAATTTTACTTACATCTCCTTCAAAACTGTGAAATATACCTGAAAAATAATGCAAGACCTAAGGTGTGAATAATTCTTGGTTTGGAGTTTGGCTAAGGCTGTGAGTAGTTGTGAGGTGTGGAACAGAGGCAGCAGAACTTGTCTTTATTGCTGGATGGGGCTGGAATTGTGATTTCTGCACAATGAAATACCTTGTTGTCTCTTGCAGCTAGTTTTGAGGTCTGGTAGGAACATAAACAAATTTTAACTACAGCTCTGTGGCCCAAAGCTGGGCTTGTGGTAGCTGCTGTTTCTCAACAATGTGACAAACACTTTTAAAATCATTTACCCATTTTCCTCACCTGTCTCCCTTGGAAATCAGTTTTCTTTTCAGGCAAAGTTATTGGTAAAAATAGGGTATTTTATCCTACTGCCTCCTACTTTACAGCACCATATGGATCATTAAGGCCTACAAATGCTTAAAGTAGGGCTCATGAGGAGACTAGAGTCAACATCCACACTCACCAAATAGACATTACTCCTGGAATATTGTCATCCTGGGGATTAGCTGGTGAAGAACAGAACTTTACAATGAAAGAACTAATAAAGGGCCAGCAATCAACTGCAAGCCAACACAGATGTGCTCACTTGATAAGAGCAGGTCTATTTAAAAGACAAATTCTAATAGTTCATTATAGAGAAGAAAAAACCACATTAACATGACAGTATCTGATGCAGTTTCCCATTCCACTGCAACTCCCAAACTGAATAAATCAACATGATTGCCAACTTCATCTTACAGACTGTGGCACTCTGGGATCCATCCTGCTGTAGGCAGGATTTCTGTGAAATTTGTGTTTCTAATGCAGCTGTTGGCAAGAGGTTTCTGTGCAGATTCCCAGTATCCAGCATCCCCTCCATTTCTTGGCTATTCTCATGTTTGTTGCTGGTTTCCCATTATTTCCTGGGCTTTTCCTGGCCACACAGCTCAGGTCTAGGCAGTGTGGAGTGATTTTGTGTTATTTCTTCTCTCTTAATCCTTCAGGATCTCTGACTTTTGTTGTGTTTATGTCTCAGTTCCAAATAAACCCAGTGCCAGTGTGACCCAGGCAATCTATACCTCTATTATCTATACCTATATTATCTATACCTATATTATCTATACCTATAACCATCCTCTTTAACCAGTTAACCTCCAGGTACTTGTATTAAGCTTTGTGATTGTGGGTGTACTTAGTGACTGGAAGCACATGAAAAATACCCTAACACAATAATACATAATAATAAGCACAATTTAGCAGGGCTTGGATATTGGATTTGTTAATTATGTTGTTTACATGACTTTCAAAATAACCAAATCTTGGCTAGTTAAGGCAGAGCATGCAGAATAACCTGTTAATTTGGACTATTTAATAGAAAAAAAATCAGTCTCTGAGAGAAAGAGAAAATGTAATTACCATTTTGTTGCTAAAATCAGACATTGAGGTAAAATCATATCAAGCAGGTCAACATTTTCATTTTTTAAAATGTTAAAAAGTGCAAAATCATAGCTATTAGCCCTAGAAATTTCACTGGGGTTTTAACTACCTTGTCAGTCTGATCTGCAGTGCACTGAATTTAACAGAATTTTTCCATGAATTTTGATGGCACCTCGACTGAGTTCTGGCAGTGCATTGTACAGTCAGTAGGCAACAATTTGCAGGTCCATTTTTCACAGGATGCTGAAAGCTGTGAGTGCTCAGTGACTGCACCTCTCCCCTCCCAGAGAATATTCCTAGGTAACTCCAAGCCAACAGAAAAAACTTTGGCAGAAGCTTTCTGAGGCTTTTAGCTAAAATTATCAGAGTGAAAGACTTTGAATAAATTACTCACATATATAATTCCTGCTCTAAATGCAGTTTGTTCATTGCATCTCCACCCTCTGTACACAATCTCAGTACATAATATGCAGTGCCTTCTGAAAGTGGAAAATTGACTTGATAAACAGGTGTACCACAGAAGAAGTCTGTTATGAGCCTCCAATTCCGTGTGTCAAACATCTTAATCATGATTCATGGTACTTGGTAACCTATAGTTAGGTATTATCATAATCAGGTATGATTGTATCATAGATCTAAGTACAAATTATGGTAAATAATTGTTTTGAAATCACATCTAATCATGAGAAACAGCATTCTGGAAAATATTTCTAACACAGCTCAGGTGACAGTCCTTGCAGCTATCTAATCAATAATAAGGTTGTCCAGTGCCTAAAGAAATTCTTTTCCCTGAAAATATAAAGGCCACATAGGACTGGTAGACTTGAAGTTAATCCATTAAAAAACCCCATAATTCTTCTGTAAACAGGACAGATAATTTTATCTGTTCAACCCTAGCATTTTTCTTGATAAAAATTCACCAAGATAAGGGAGAGCACAGGAGCTCCCCAGCACAGATCAGACTTGTGGGCTGAGGCCTTAGTGACTCTGTGATATGCATCATTGCTTAAAGCAGCTAAACATTTGGGGGGCAATTTTTGATTTCGAGATATGTTTGAGGTAATGTTGCATTTTTGGAATGTAGTTTGTGATCAGTTTTCATATTTTCTCCGTCTGCATGCTCATTTCCTGGCTACAAACTGTGTTTTGGGAGCATCCCATTAGGCTTTTTTAAATGAATCCCAATTATGATTCAGGTTGTGACCTTCTACCCACACTTTCTCATGATCACTTTTTATTTGTGTGCTTTGACAGAGTTGGTTGTGCACACACAGGACTTTTCTGATAGGGACATGGGGCTTCTTTTTTTTTTTTTGCATCAAATTTTTAATTGGAAAGTGTTTTTTCACAAGCCAAGTAGATATTTTATGGGACTTTTCTAGAGTAATTACTATTGTGAGGGGCTTTCATTGTGCAATTAAGACAAATGTTCTGCCACATTTGTTAATTACTGGAATACTGAAAACACCAAACAAAACAAAACACTCTGCCTTGAAAACAATTGAAGAATCACTTAAACCAGAGCACCCTGCATTGGAAAATGTAAAATACAAACAAGCAGGCTGAGCATCTGCCATCAATGTGACAACCTTCTATAAAAAACATGTTAAAGACAAGATGTTATAGGTGTTGCCTACATCCAAATACATCCTGCTTCTGAAAAATATAATTTCTCAGTAAAAATTAATGAGGTTTATAATTGTGATATTGTAATAATGAACTATATTATTAAGAGAGGTAGTTTCTGTGATGAAGTGGCTCAGCCACATGGACCTTTCTTTCACATATTTCCTATTTTCCCCAAAGCTGGTGTCCTAAAACTGAGTTCACCCTCCATCATCCAACTTCAAACCAGACTATTTAGCACCTTCGTTTTTCTCAGCAAAAGCCAAAACGTGAGGAGGTGTTGCCTCTCCCCACTCCAGCAGTTTTTGTGAAGCCATGAAAAGCTCATGAATGCCAAATTTCAAGTTCCTGAAGCTGACAGTCATTTCTCACTGCCAGATATTCGGGTTTTCACACCAGAGTGATTATCAAATTTACAGGAACCATCGAATCAGCTTTCCTCACAGCATTGCTGGGAAGATTTTCAGACCTTTTGCCCTCTCTTGTCCATGCAGCTCATCCCAGTGTCTGTGCAGCACTGAATGTTGGATTTATTCACCATCACACATCCCTGGTGAGGCAGGGGAGCAGTGTTGAGGTAATTGAGGTTTAAAAAATCCTGCACTGGAACAAAGCTGGAATTCTGAGGTCTCAGAGCTGTCACCCCACCCACTGGATCAACCTGCAGAATCTGAGACTCCACTGCTGAGATTTTAATCATAAAAACTATATTTTAGTTAATTGAAAGGTGGGTTTCTCTCTCTGGTCTCAGGCAGAAGAAACAATGGAAAGGTATTTATTTGTGAGCAGGAATCCTTTACAAGCTTTTCTCTCTACTGTTCTGCTTCTCTCCTTGCTCCTCATTAGCTGCATTAGGCTTCATAATCCCATTATGGAAATGAGTTGGTGATCTCGGAGACATCCTCCCCAAACACCATCTTCTCTGGAGAGCTAGAGAGGGAAAGACATCATCTTAAACCCATTTCCAGCCAATCAGAATAGGAATGTGACCAACCAGTGACCAAAGTCATAGCATAATTAGGGAATTAGAATTGAAACCACACTGTTTGGAAAATCCGTTTTCAGGCTTTAGGAATAATTCTTCCCTGATGATTCCCACTTTTCAAGGCTTGTTTGGCTGATAACAATGAGAAAATTCACTCTTGTGCTGCATAATGGAGTGCCAAAGTATACAGCACATGCAAAAAAATTCCTCTCAGTGCTGAAATCATCTGTCAAATGCCATAACATCTGTCTTACACAGCTGAACAAATTTGCCAATCTTTTAGCAGAATATGATAATGGTGATGAATGCATTGACAAGGTGACATGAGCTCCCACAGCAAGCAATATTTCAGAGAGGGGTTTTCTTTCTCAAACAAAGTAAGAGATCATAATCAACCCTGTGGAAAAATTGCTGCACAGAAATTGAGGGAGATTCTGGGTGACCCTCTGACACACATCCTTCACCGTGGGCTGGTTGGTGCTGTGGCAAACAGCCAGCCTGGCAAGCTGTGAGCTTCTGTGTGCACCCACACTGCCCGAATGGGGATTTTATTGTAGGCAAGATTACATTGTGAAACTTGAAATCAGGAATTTTATACTCCTCCTGGGCTGAAATAAAGAATGTCCAGATAAAAGCCTTGCTTATTGGAAAGTGCTGACGTTCTGGTTTTCAAACAAAATAAAACAGAGTGCTTCAAACTTACCCAAGTTCTCACTGAAAAACAAATTCCCATTGTGTTTTTTTCCCAATAAAAGCTGCGTGGCAGTCCTGTCATGCACATCTTTGGCTTTACCAGGCACCAATCCCTGGTTTGGACAAAGGAGGAAGAGTTGGAGCAATTTCCCATGGCAGAGCACAATGACTTTCAGTGATAGGTGAATTCAGTGAATTTGGACAAGTGTAAGAAAAGAGAAAGTGACTTGCTGCCAATGCAAGAGGATTAAAACCTTGTCATGGCCTGAGCTACTTTCTTCCATAGATTATTCTGGGGTCCTGCTTAGAATTTGTGCTGCAAAGTAAATAATTCTTTCATCATTGAAGATTTTTCCTCTCTGAAAACGCCTCCCCCTCAGAGTAGGTTATAGACTTTAATATGGGAATAAACTAGAAAGGGATTTTGAAATATATTAATAGGATTGATTTTCCAGCTGCTTTACATTGGGATTAATGAGTGGATGAATTTGATTCCAACCAAGAAAGTGGGATCTGCTTGTGGTAAGGATCTAAACTTCTCAAGTTTAGTTAGCATTGCATTAGCATAAAATCTTTACTAAAAAGGGTAAATCAGATCAACAGTTTTATCACAAATGACACTGCCTAGACATCTTATTGGAGTAGTTTGATTTATTAAGTTTTTCTGCCAATCCATAATTTTTGTATATGGGAACTACTTATTTGCACATCATTGAAATAAGCAACTCTTAGATAAGAGACAACTTGAGACCCACTTTCATTTGCATTTAGCAAGTCAAGCTGATGTTTTTCACATCATTTATTAAATGAGTTTCAGAAAGATACACACATTTTAATATCCCAGGAAAATACTTGTGATTCATCTTGTCTGTCTGTTCTCACAGGTTCCATAGAAAAATCCTACACGTTGCATTTATAAAAATCTAGCAGTAGGGACTGGTAGGAGAGCTGTGTAAAATATTTGTATTGTGCCTTCTCTGTGGGCTAAGTGATGTGACATCATCCTTCCTTGAGGTTTCAGCTTGAAATTAATTGCAAAATACTAATCCAAAGGCTTGTTAAAGGAAATGCATTGTAAAGCAGAATTTGTTGTTTTTGGCTTAAATAATTCGAAGGTGTAAAGACGATTTCAGTTGCTGCCCTTGTGGAGCCACTGCCTCGCTGCACCAGCCAGAGCCACACTCGGCTCCATGGAATTCTGGAGACTCTTTAAAAGCTCTAAATTGGCAGGTTCAGAGAGTAGCTTCTACACTCTACTTATCACAGATATTTATAGAATAAGCAGCATAGAAAGCTTATTAATAGTAGTAGGAAAAGAAACAGTTTCCCCAGAATAGATGCTGGGTGTAGAAGTGTTTTAGCAAAACCAAGGATTTGGATAAATGTGGAATGTGAGGGAAAAATCCTGACACTTCAGGTGCTAATGGGCTCTGTGGCACCTATTCAGCAACACAAGTGTGCAAAGGACTGAAGGGCAGGAAAGTTGACAAAGCTAGTTTGGAAAAGATGATCTCAAAATAACCTCCCAATGCAAAATATGAATTTTCAGAGGAAGTTCAGCTCGTGGTGATTTGGAAAGACGTGCTTCTGAATTGTCACTAGGCTTGTAGACAGTAAAGCAAAGTATTTGGTGACGTCTGTCTGTTCATGGAAACAATTAAATCGGTAATGAGGCATTTCATTCTTGCTTTGTTGTGACCCAGACCCTCAGAAAATTTAAAAAAAATAGAAAAACACTTAATGGTAAACCTGGTAAACTGAGCAATCCAATGATAGAAACTATTCCAAATTTTTATCCTTTTTAACTTAAACAGTTAATTCACATCCATCAAAAGCCTTTCATGAGATGGATTTCATCTCTGAACACCATTTCATGCTTCATTTTACTACACTGATGGGGATTTTGGGGTATTCATTACTCACTTTTTCTTTAAGGAATAGAAATAATAAATCCAGAGGATGCTTTTCTTTCCTCCTCACTCCAGAGACACATTCCTAGGGTCATATCAAGGATTTCAGCAGTGTACAGCACCTGGTTTGTGCTTTGGCTCGTGCACACTGTTCTTGCCTGGTTAGGGGTAGCTGCTGAACACTGAGTTTTGGAGAAGGCTTCAGGCTGGGTTCTCACAGTCCCTCATGTCCCAGCTGGCTTTTGGGAGCCCCAGCACAGTCAGAAGGCAGGAAAGCCATTTATATGTGTGGAACTCTGGCTTCCATGGAGTCAGAATGGCCCAGCTAGGCACCCTGTTCTAGGCCAGGGGGGGTTTCTGGAGAAGGGTGAAGTTGTTGCTCTGGTGATGCTGTAAGTTGGGATGGTACAGCTGCTTCCTAAGTGGTGCCCAATCCCACCAAAAAATGCAGAACTCCTGCATAAATTGTTACTTTTAGAGAGCTTGTGTGGTTCAGACTAGAGCAAGTTTTGATCATCCTTCCTGTGAGTGCAAAGCAGAGGTGATCAAGTGGTAATGAACTTGTTGGTGATTTCTTAATAAAGCTGTCTCTTTGTTAAAATAGGGTCATGTGGGGGAATAGCTTTTCCCTCTGGACAGAAGTGTCCTCAGCCTGCTCACCTTGAGGAACCTTTCAGCCTTCCTGGAAATTTTTTTCTGATTTTTATCTTTTTTTTCTAGACCTTTCCAAGAACATCCTGACCTTCTAAAAGCCTTTTCACCTATTAACCACTCTCTGAAATTTACATCTCTACAAGTCAGCATATATCTGCCAAAATTGTTTGAATCAGAGGCAGCCTAGTCTGTACATAGAACTACCTCAAGTTCTATATTTGTATATCAAGAAAATGAAATATGTGCACTGAGGCAGTAAGGAATGTATCCTCAGTGCAGATCACTTTTTTATAGTGAATATCTTTGAGTCACTTGTTAATTCTTCTGGTTAACTGGAAGTGACTTTTGTGAACTTTCTCCTTCTACAAGAGTACTTACTGAGTAGGAACTACTGCCCTTAGTCTCCTGAAGGTTTTATACCCAGGGTTTAAAAACTTCCCTGGGCATGAGGTGAGAAAGAATTTGTTTTCTCTGAGAGCAGCTGTAGTGCTGGGCACCAGAGTTTATGAGCAACGTGGAGGTGGAAACCTGGGAGGTACCACAGGAGAAAAGGTGTTTTGTTCTTTTACCTCTTCTCATGAGAACCCAGAGGCAGGAGAAAATAACCCTGAAGGAAAGAGCTTCCCTTCACAGCCACTGCTGCTGGGGCTGCTGGAGCATGTAATTACATGGAGGGGAAAAGAGCACGCAGTGAAAGGTTGTCAAAAGCCTCAGGACTCCTAATTCTGTCTGTTGTTGGAAAGTAAAGCCCTCTGTGGCAGAACATGTTTGGGTAATTGGAAAAGGGACACCTACTGCTTTCATTAGGGCTGACTGTACCTATGTAAAATAAATGTATATTGGCAGTGTTTTCCTTATGCCCACAAAGTTCTGCTCTCCAGAGGAAGTGAAAACAAAGGCAATATGTTGTAATTTGTACAGCATACTTAAAACTATAGATCTGAGAATGGTGCAACTGAGAATGAAAGCAGTGTGTAATAATTCAGAGCATAAAGCTGGGCAGTGATGCTTTGAAGTTCCAGGGAGGATAAGGGATGGCAGGGAAAAGGGAAGAAAACCAGCAGTGGGGTAATGTCAGTACATCCTGGTCTCTTTATTGTGTTCACCTTTGTTCTAGAAGGGAAGTTAGAGAGAAAACTCTGCCATTGTGCTGGGCAAACAGGAAAGTTTTGTAAAACCAAGAACAGAGGGAGAATTCGTCTGTGAATTCCTTTTTCACCGAGTTCCCTGACCTTCAAGCCAAGAGAGACATTAGGAAACAATTCTGTGTATTTCAGATACATAATGAGCAATATACTGCACACCCATGAAACTAAGGGTAAAATTGAGATGTTTCCAACCTGAGAAAGGAGATAGAACCTCTAGAGCCCAGTGGAAAAAAAACAGAGCTTCCTCTTCTCTCCTTCTTCAGTGATGCAATTTGACACCACTGCTTGGTTTTGACACATTCAGAGAGGGAGGAAAAGAGTCATAGCTTAGATAGGCCAGACTTTTTCTTAAAAATAAAACTATAAAACCTTGGTAAGCCTGCATACTATGCAGGAGTATAGATGGACACAAGACATGTTTTACACACTCCTACCAAATACCTTTTCATAAATACTGGATCAATGTTTTCTCAGATACTCAATCACAGCCTTTCCAAGTCTCTAAAAGGGGTCATAAAATGTTATTCAGCAGAGTCAGCAGCAGCTCTGCTCCTACAGGGCAGAGGAGTGTGAACAGGCTGTAATTACTGGCTTCAAGTGTTCTCAGTAGTCAGGGACCTATTAGCTGTCATTAATTGGTGGCAACAGTTCAGGCACTTGTACAAAGACAGATGAGCTGAGAGGACATTGCAGGGGCCAAAAGTTGAAGAGTCCCAGCATCACTCAGAGCAATGGACCTGCCTGGTCCAGTGGCAAAAATACCCCAAATTCTCCCAAAGATACCACCAGATGTTTGAGTCAAATCTGCCTTTTCTCAGGGGAAGGTGACAAGAAACTTCATGTTCCTTGTTCCTTGAGTTCTCAGTTTGTGTGTTCCTCAGCTGGCCCCAGACCAGGGAGGCTCTTCACTGAGAAGTGAAGTGTCACAGAGTCACACTCAAACAGAACAGACTCAGACAAGTCCTTTGAACCCAAAACTGTCACCCATTGAACCCCTGGATTCTGAGGACCAGTACAGGCACTGAATTTCCAGTGTCTGGAGAGTGAAGGACCCTTCAAGCCTGTGCCTTGCAGTGTTACAAGGTCATTACCTTGCTGTCCACTTCACATCTTTTACACCTTTTCTTCCTCACTGTCTGTACCAGCCTTTTCCTAAACAGACAAGATCCTGTTCTTCCATTTGACTGACTCAAACTGACAGTGGCAATTCTCAATGCAGAATTAAGATTAATTGTAAAGTTACAGGTAATCCATGACACAGGAATATAAATGATCAAAGATTCACCTGCATACATCTTGTTTCTTTATAGCTTCTTAAATACATTATTTATCGTTATTTTATTGCAGTTTTTAAAAGGCTTTACAGTCATTGGCAAGATTTTCCAAAGAAAGTGCTGTAGTCCATCCATGATGAACAGAAGCTCCCATTAATGACAGTGAGAGCTCTGGATCAATAGCAAAATCCAGCCCCAGGGTCTCAGCTGTGCTGGAATAATCACAGTGTCTGCTCCCTGGGGGCTGGAGGGCTGAAGGAGATGAACTGCTCTAAGTAGACAGCATTAATACAGTCAGATCCTGTGCCACACTGGTCAACGTGTGACCTTGGGTCTCAAAGTGACAGAAAAAAACTCTGCCAGTACAAGTGTTAGCTAAGATTTTAACAGTGAACTTGAAAGGCATCAGAGTGCTTGGAATTTCTAAACTATGCAGCTTCCTAAACTCTTTCACATTATCCCTTAGATCTGTCTTTCATGTCAACCTGTGATTCAGAAACTCTTCCTCATGCTCTCTTTTCTGCATCGGATTTTTTTAAGTATTCTGACTTCCAAGAATTCTTTTTTTTCCCCTTAGTAAGAAAGGATTTTCTTCTTCTAAAATATCTTATCTTGTTTGGGCTTTTATGTCTCAGAGTGAGCATGAACTCAAGAGAGCTTTGCCATTTACTGCAGTCAGGAGAAGAATTGAGGTACTTGAATGATTTCTTTGGAGGAAGGAGTCTATTAATCTCGATCTTACAGAGCTCTTTATGTTTTCATGAGGCTTTAAAATGGATAATTAATAAAGTCTATTCAGATCTTCATGTTGTTATCATATTCTCCCTTTGTTTCACCAAGCAGAATTTTCCGAAAGTGTCTTGGTTCCTTGCATGACTGGAATGTGATCTCTCTGGAAGTGAATGAAGTCTCTATAATGGCCTTTATTTTCTAAGTGTTCCTTATAACCTCCTTCTACTCTGATTCCACCTAAGAAGCTCAACCATGCTGTCATTGCTGTTGCTAAACCATCGCTCTTCTTTGTGCAAAGACCATCTTGTCATTACATAAAAATACCTGAGGGACTGGGTGGTTCCACTCTGAAGAACCATTAAACCTTCCTCAAATTGTGATCAGTGCTGATTTGAGTCATCAAATTAATAGTATGTCATAGTTTATTAATCTAAGAGTCAATGTGCTATTCCATATCTTTGAACAATTTTAAAGCAGTTATTGGTGTGCTGTGTTTATTCATACATATATTTTTAGGTGACCCAAATGAGTGCTAACAGCTGTATTTTATCCCCAAAAACGTCATTGTTAATAATTCCTGAGTCAGCTTAAGAAATATCCAATTCACCTTTGCACCTGATAGCAACAGGAATGCCCCATTTCTGATACAAGGAAATGCACCATAAGGAAAGGAATTTTCCACTCCCAAGTAGGGTGACAAAAAATTGTGGGGTTCTTCATCATTGGGAAAGAGTCAAGCCATGTCCTCACCCTCATTACCTCTGGGAAAGCTGCAAGTGTTTAAATGGGCAGAAGAAGCCCAGATTGTGAATGTTGTCATGGGCTTTATCCACAGCACAACCCAGGGCCAGCAGGACCACTTAGTCAGGCTTGCTCAGGCTCTGAAGGCTTGGCCCAACAAAACTGATGGTCCTTTCCTGATTAACCCCTAGGTCATGGCTCAGCCAAGGCTGCTGTGCAATGTCTTTCTCAGCCACTTGCTACAAGCAGTAGCAAGACAAATCACAGCCTCATGTCCCATTGAGAACAGAGAGATGTGTCACAAACACCTGTGAAATTCTGAAACTCTCGTCTGATTTTTATCTGACCTTTTCCCTGAAACATTACCACACAAATATATTTCTCCAGTCAAGCCTTGGTTCTAAATAAAAGGACCAGAGAGAAAATAGGATGTTTCATTTTGGTGCTTGTTTGGGATTTTATATATATAAACCTCCAATAAATAAACCACCAAATGAAAAATTGATGCAGGTTTTCTTTTTTACCTTTCTCTCCTTATCAGAAATGCACTGAGCCTTATCTCACTGAATATATTCCCTGATCTTGGCTATTCATTAAAAGTAATAGAACAGCTAAATGACTTTGGGACGCAGTAACTCCAACATATTTTGTTTAGTTTCTTCAATAAATCATATTGTCAGAGGTTCCTTTATTTTTCTATTGTGTCACTGTAAAAGAATGAACTATATTTTGAAAATTTCCATCCCTGTTGCTTAAGATCTGCTCTACTAAGTTTAATACCCTGACAATTCCAGCCATAATTTACTCCTTGGAACAGGTCATTAAGTACACATTGCTGCTTTAGACTTCTTCTTTGATCCATTGCCTTTTATAAAATATAGAAACAGTCTAAATAGTCTCCATAGAAAGACTTTTCTTTTAGGTTGGTATTTAACTATGAATCACAATACATAATTCACTCCCCCATCCAGAAACATTTCTTGCAGCACACAGACACGTTGCTTTCGTTCTCCAAAAGCCATATGGCTCTTCATCATTTGCCACAGTGGACTGATTCAGAAATAATCAGGTTAATCATATTACCACAGCTAAGTGAGCAGATATGCTGGGAAAGCAGGGGGTGTCTCCTGTGGTACCTGGATAATACAACTGCTCCATGGCAGCTCTCCAGGGATTTCAGAGGCACTTCCAGGGATTTGCTGTGTGGAACTGCCAGGGCAGCTGGGCTGGGGATGCATCACAGAGCTGTAAGCTGCTCCCATGGGCAGAGCAAAGGAGCTGAGAACACCCCAGGGAATGGTCACAGCTCATCTCCAGGGAGGAAATTTCAGCTTTTTCCTCCAGAGACCTGTACTCAATCTCCACGAAGTAAGAACGTTTATGAATGAAATAATCGCGTTGCAATTATGGGATCGCTCCTGTCATTCCCTGAAACCCTCGCCTTCTGAGCATCCCATTGGGGTCTATTAAATTACCTCACGTGCTTGCAGGACCCTGCACAGAGAAAGCATCTATTTCTGCAGTGTTAATGGATCAAATTGCATTATCCTTATTACATTGATAATATCTCTGTCTAGAACAGGTCTGTTTCAAATAACAGCACTTAAACTGTCTTAAGGGATGAAGAGTTTTTAAGTTCAGAGAGATTTTTCAGAAATACCAGTGTTGTCTATAAATACACATATGATAACTGCACAGGTCATTTCATCTTCCTAATGTATAGACAAATTCTGTTCTCTATCATCTAAATAATCTATGAATCTTCACCCTACACTTCTAGTTTATTCATTTTTCATGTTTGTTTTTTTCAAAGATATTAATCATTTAAACCTATTTATAAAGGTAATATATTTACATGTCTAGACATCTGAATATTCAAGCTCCATTTCTTATTCCATGCAGCAAAAATTGATTAGCCGTACCGAGAGAAAATTTGTCAGAGAGTAACTGCCAATATTAACATCTGCCAGCCAATCTTCTTTATAATCAGCAGTAAAAAGAAGTGATTTTGCCTCTTGGGAGAGCTTTCATAGTTTCCTGTCTCAATTTACAGTTTGTAACTCTCAGGAGTGTGAATATAAATAATATTTCAATTCTCCATAGCTTCATCTATCAAATGTTTAAAGTGATGACAGGACCCGAGTAACAAAACACTGGGACAATGACATCCCCAGGCTGCTCTATTCAAAGAAAAAAAACAGAGTCAGCTTAAAAGATCTGTGGTCTGAAATGAACTCTGGTGGTAGGATTCACCCAAGGTGTGCAGGGTGATAATAAAGAAAGGATCTGTGCAAATACAGAAGCAGTTCTCGTGTCTCAGTGAAAGCAATGTCAGATCTCAGCAGCCTCTGCAGCTCAGGGTCTGTGCACTTCAAACAAGCAGCAAACAAACAGAATGTTACAGCTGAGATATCAAAACCACAGGGACGTGCTGCATGCCAATTCCTATTAATTTTAATGGGCATCTAGCAGCCAGATTCCTTGGGATGGTTTGAAATTCAACACAAAGCATTAATAAATGTTTGTATTCCTCCTGCCTTTATCCACGTCAGCCGTGACTCCTGGTGTGGAAACTAAACCCAGAATCTGGTCAAAGGGAGGGAAGTCAGGGAGTACCCGGGGGAGCTCTGGGGATGCCTTGTTGTGCCATGGGCAACTTGTGAAGCCTGATAATGGCATCATTCCTCTCCCTGCGCTGGGAATAGCAATTGAGTAGAAGCTGATCCTGTTTTCTGGAGCATTCCCTGAGCTTGGCAAGGGGGAACCTTTCCCGAGCCCACAGCAACACATGGAAGCAGCTCCAGGCAAGTCTCAGTGCCCGGGGTGGCTGTGGTTACACCATCTTCCCCCTTTAATACCGTGAGTGCTATTCACCAGGGAATTGGGTCTGTAAATTGAAAAGGTTATTTCAGAATTCATATTGATGCCTCAAATGGCACTTGACAAAACTAATGACAATCTATTTAAAGACTGCATCTGCGGTGCTTAAAGCAACTGGCTTTAAAGTCTTTTACAAAAGAACATTAGAATTGTTTCATTTTTTGTATGAATTTTCTGCTGTACCATTCAATAGAAGACCAAAATCTTGAGGTAGTTATTAGTCATGTACAGTATTTATTAGGAAAGTGTGGGAGACAAATTTGTGTTCCTTAGTTATTTTGCATTGCCTGAAAAGAATTCTTCATCACACTTGAATTCAGATTACAGGAAGTAATCAGTGAATCACAAGAGAGAGCATTTTCCTTGGCTGTAAAGTTTATTTGCTACAACTGTAACGCACGCCAATCAGAAAGGTAGGAAACAAGTGAAATTACTGAACCCTCCATAAAAGAGAAGAGCTTGTAGAGCAGCCATCCCCATCAGAAAGTGACTGAGCAAACATCTCCTCACAAATAGCTGTAAATTAACAGAGCCTCATTGACCACAGTGCAGCCAGCCGGATTTACAGCAGCATCTGTCTCTCTGTACTTAGAGACTGAGCAATTATTTTATTCCCAAGTACTTTTTTCTCAGAGAAAAAAGCCTCTCCTTCCACTTGCCCTCCCCAGATTTTTTTAAACATCCTGTTGGTAGGTTACTTGAAAAGCCAACAACTGCCTGATCTGTCCTCATAATTTCATCATGTATATTTTGACTTGGAAATGTGTGCACCAAGACTGAAATTATTTTACTCCCACAGGGGTAACACTCTATTTGAAGTGCCCATTAACTAATCCTAAACAGTGGTGGAAAATCAGTGCAAATACATGTGACATCTACATGAATACCAAGTGAATTCATGAAGATTACTGCTGAATGCAAAATTATTCCACTATAGAAGGGACACTTGAAAGGAGAAGTTGCTGAAATAAGGAGCTACTCATACAAAATGTGTCATTCAGTTATAGTTCTTTCATATTATGTGGTTCTGTTAATTTGTGTGCATTTCTGTCATGTATCTCAGCTTTTGGGGGCTTACATGTGATCTGGTAAACTAATTCCATGATTTGGATTAAATTTTGAATTTGGGATTAAATTTTGTCTTGCCCGATTTGATGCTCTCTGATTATTCACACCATTACCTCATAGGCTGTGGGAAAGGCAGAGCTTCCAGCCCCAAATTTAGCACTATCAGCAGTAATCAGGAAGAGAGGAAAACAAATCTGCACACCAATTTCCATGGACAGGGTTCTGAGGACAATTGAATTCTGAGTGCAGAATCCAAAATACAATATGCAACACGGTAAAATACAGATTTATAATTACAGTGAAACCAAAATTGCTGTAATCTAGACATGTTCACAATGATGAAACTCATTTAAAATCTGCATTGTTATTATCTGCTAACCCAATTTCCTACACGAGTTGATTTTCCAGTCAATTTCTCTGAGTTAAAATGACTAGGATGGAGTACTTGAGATATTCACTCACATTTATTCCAATATTTGTGTACAAATACGATGAGTTCTTGTCTCTAAAATTTAAAGTTATCTCTCACACTCATTCTTTTGTATCCTCAACCTCAGTACCTCTTGATGCATTCTTCCATAAGATAAACTGATACATTGATGTCATTTCTCCATTCTAGACACCCTGAGATGATAATGATGAAGAGAGTAAGTAGAGCTGAAGCTCATAAAATTACAGGAAAAGAGCTTTTATGGAAGGTTAATTTATGCTGGCATCATCGAGGGTAAAGACAAAGTCTTTTTTGCAGTGTCTGCACACTAGCAGCAAAGGGAGGTCCCAATTCAAGATCAGGAAACAACATCCTGCCACAGCATAATACAAATGATCTTCAAAGTCACATTAAGAGCTGAACTGAGAACAGCTGATGGGTTTGTTCTGTTGTGGAATAGAAGTTATTTTGTCCTTACTCCTTTGTTAACTAAGGGACCAGAAGCTAAATATTTTATTTGACTGAAACCTGCAGTAATCAAACTGTGGCTGAAAACAATTATGCAAAATTGCTTTAATTTGTATGCAAGGATTAGACTGAAAGAAGAGCAATTGACCAATATTTTCAAATATTACCCATCTGCATGATCCTACAGGTATATTATTATATTAGTTATATAGTATATATGTATTAGTATTAGTTAATAGCTATTTAAGGACAGATGGATTCAGAGCACACAGCCCTGTGCAGCACAGAGCTCTTTTGGAAGCAGTCAGGGAGAATAGGGGTGGGTGGGATGGAGCTGTTCCCTCCATGGCACTGGGGCTGTAATTCCCACTCCTGCAGCTCTCCAAGGCAGTGCAGCAGCACAGGCACACAGCTCTTGTACTGTACCCACCCATCCTTTAGATTCCTTCCTGTGAGGGCAGGACAAGGTGGTTTGTGGGCTCATCATTCACATTAATAAAGATATCTCATCATTGCATTAATGTAAAGGTACTGAGACCAACAAATTCAAATAATTGTTAAACACATAATTTTTAAACCTCCATTGCAGCTGGGTTCTGCATGGTTTATAAGACTGCATTTGATGTGGAATCACCAGATACCCTAAGAATGGCATTTTTCTTTTTAGTGCTAGGGGTATGAGGTTTGTGTGTAGCAAATATAAGAAAGGTCCATGCTTGTGCTTATTCACTGCAGAGGGAGGTGTGGGCTTCAGCACACAACACCCTGGATGTTTATTTATTTCCTTCCCAAATATTTGAACTGCTGTGCTCTGGCTCTCCTCGATTAAAGCTGGATCTGATGTATTTTGTCAGCAATCTACACAACGATCTGGGTGTAGCTCCAACCTTTGCAGTTCTGGGACAAGGTGAAGCCCCAGGAAATGCAGGATCCCATTACACACAGAATGTTGAATGCAGCTTTTGAAAACCCAGATCCTCTTCAACAAAAATTCAGAACATATTGTGGCTTTCCCTTGCCCATTGTATTACACCCCCGCGTGTGAAAAGGAAGCAAAATTATTTTCATGCTGCATTTTTTAAGGAGTAAAACATTTTTATAGGCGTTGTTGTGATAAAGTGTTTAGTTAACATTCCAAGCAGCTTTTAGGAGAACAATTCATAAGCTTTAAATCCTTCTTCAGTTTAGCATGTAGGCATTATCATCTGTTAATATCTATTAGTGCATTATTTTTATTTTTCTTCAGCATTTATCTTTTAATCCTGCAGTGGATTTTTGTGTTGGGGGGTCATGATGGCGGTGGTGGTGTCCCAAAAAGACTTTATTTAATTTGATATTCTACATGGTTTATCTTTCTGAAGGTGGGTTTCATCCCTTAATCCTCTTCCAATGCAGGAGCCATGAGAATAGAGCCCTGGGGCTGCACTTTCTGCAGTCACTTCTCTGAATCCAGTAGCAAAATTATTGGAGTGCCCTGTAAAGATTTCCATGGCTCGAGGAAATCTTTACAGGGCAGCTGCATCTCCCTCTGTAACCCTAATCATGGTTAGAAACAATGGGATTATCCACCCCCAGATGTGACTGTACATCATTTAAAGCAGTTTCCTATCTTGAATCTTGCTACTTAATACATGGGAACAAGCATGTAATGCAATTTAGTGATCAAAGTCAACATTTGCTGCATTGCCAATGTTATTTATTTTTTTTTAAAAAGGAGAGAAATTGAGAAAAATGGCATGCACAAAGGGGATAAAATGCCTTCTTGCAGAAAACTGAGTTACTGAAGGAGATCTGAAGACTTTGGTAATTTGGTTTATGTTATACTTGATATAACCATAACACATCCATCAAGATTAACCCAGCCTAGAGAGATGGCAAATCACATTAACTTGCTAGGCCACTAGGTCAGAATTGAGGCAACAGAGTAAAGAAAATATAGATAATTTGTTTGTATGTGTAGCCCTAAATGTTTCTAATATGAACTGTAATGCACTTATAGAGATAGTGAGTAGCACACTCTGAATGCTTGATTGCTCCCTGGCTATATGTAATGAACCTAAATAGCAAATCTTTTATTAACACTGCTGCTGAGAAATGCATAAAGAGGAGAATGGCCATGAGCAGCAATAGCAGGTTTTAGTGATATGACAAAATTGAAGAATGCAACACATTTCTGAGTGCCATCTACTGGCATTTCTTTAATTAAGTGCTACATCCATTCATATGTAGGGAAATCTTCTAATGTTCCACAAGTCCATAATCTGTATCGTTAAACCTTTTAGCTCTCCTTTCATTATTTTCATTGTGGCCTTGTTTTCCCAGGATATGTCCTAAATATGCAGTTTTCAGCTATTATGGTTGCTTTTTATTTAGTTCACCACGTAGACAAGAGGAGTCAATGAAATTAATACTGTGGCTGGAAACTAAGAATGAATAATCATCAGGGCTGTGTCATTACCTTGCAGTGTTTCAAAGTGCATGAACATTGCACAGAACAAACTCCTAGCTTGACCTCTAGCTCATCATTGTTCTGTGTCAATAAAAACCTGAAAGAGTCAAGAATTTGAAGCCCAGGGTTGGAAAAAGCAGTTTTCAGAGATAATTTTCATTTGCAGAGGTGTAATAATTTGCTTGGCTCATGTACTCAGCACTTCATTTTTATGCTCAGTGTGTCACTGGGAAACATGTGGGAATGCAGCTTTTTCTGGCAAGGTTGGACCAACTCCAGTATCACTTTTCCTGCGGTGATGAAATCTGCTTTGAAATGTCTGTCCTCAAAATGCAAGTCCTGTTGGCAGTGTGGAATGATGTGTGTGCAGGGGGTGCAGGAGGGCTCTGATAAAGTGATTTAACCAGAGAACTCAAGGCCCAGCCATGCATTAGTGTCATCTTTGCTCCTTCTGGAAGGCAGGGAAGGTACTGGAATGTCTAAACTTGCTGTGTGTTATCCTGGAATCCTCATTTTATTTCCAAAGAACCAGCTGTGATTTAAGGAAGGACTGGCTGGATGCTCTCTCACACTGTACCAACCCTGAGAATGGGCTGCCAGGGTCAATGGTAACCAGCATTTATTTCAGATTTGCCATGGCTCTGAAAAATCCAAGTGTAAAACTTCTTTGCTAACTTTTTTGTAGCTTTACTCTAGTATAATGCTTTTATAAATATCTGTGCCCATGAAAAAGAAAAGTATCTTTAAATGATTGATGGAAATAACAAAAAAGTGTGGACAAAAGAGCAGGTTCTGGTAGATCTCCTCACTATGGTTAATATTTTATTCATAAAAAGTTCCATTTTCAAACTCCAGCAGGGAATATTTTCGTGCTATGTCTTGACATAACCTTTGCCATTTCATGGTTTCAGTCCTACTGGTGGTTCACAGCCATTCTGTGATCAGGTAATAGAGGCAGGTCCTTCTCACCCTCTGTCATTTCCAAGCTAATGAGCTCCCTGGTTGTACCAGAAATTCTTGTTACTCATTCCTGAGTGAATGGTTGTGCATTTTGTGCTCTTACATTTCCTCTTATTTCCATTACTCCAGTTCTAAATGTCACCCAAATTTTCCTGTAGGGTATTCCACTCTTCCTTTACATTGATGGTGTCTCCCAACCACATTTCAGAGCTAAATGTCACAAGCATTGTCCCAAACTTTTGTATCAGCATAGTAATTAAAATGTTAAATAAAATGAGCACTAATCCATAAAAAGTTCCATCAGAGGTTTTCCTCCCTAACTAGACATTTAACCTGAGCAGACAGACTCTCTTTGGAGTCAGTGGAGTACATTTTTCTTATTAGTAATTTTCATTCTGTTCTAGTCAAAATAAATGACCAGGGTTGTGAGAAGGGAGAGCTAAAATCTCAGGTGACTCCTGAGATGCTTAAAGTTAAGGATGTGCTCAACTCTCCAGCTGTAAATATCAGAGGGAAAATTTCCCTCTTAAACATTTTGCCTGGAGTGGAATCTTGTTGCTTGTGCATCCTGTTGCCAGAGCAACCTGCACCAGCCCTGGAACAGTGGCAAAGATCAGCTGCTGCTTTCAGAGCAGACACAATGACACAAACCTGGGCATTACTTCTGGTTTTTGAACACTCAGACCAATATTATCTATTTCTCATATTTCATAAAAATGGGGACTTTTTTTCTTTTCCCCACATCAGAAATTACTTGGGAAAAGTGAACAGAATTCCTCAGTAACACCCAATATTACAGCTTTTGCTCATTAATAATGAACATTTTTGTCTGAAATATGCAGTGAAAGGCAATGCCATGGCACCAATCTGATGCCCACATGCAAAATTGTAACAGCTCCAGCTTCAAGAAGACTTGAAGGGAAATTTGCAGAAAGCTTTTTTGATTCAGCCTTTGATCCTCAGCTCTACTCAGATCACAGGTCCTACGTGCCTGAAACTTCCCAGGTTTAACTACTCCTGGAAAAAGATAAAGGAAACTCAAAGCACACAAAATAGATAAATCCCATCTGAACAGAATTCAGGCACTACATTTCTGTCTTCTGCAGTTGAGTCTCCTCACAAATACACACTTCAGTGCCTCAAGGAGATGCTTGGTTAGAATTTTCCTTTTCATAATTTCTTCTGCTGCTGTGGGAGAAAAAAAAAAAGAAATTAATAAAATTATACCCAACAATATGTTGGGTTTGGCTCAGTACTTTTGCAATAACAATAACAGGTGCTAAAAATTGTCTTAGACAATTGCTGCACCACAGAGAACAAAAAAAATCCCTCACACAAATACAAATAATGAAGGATTATCTTCACTTAAAATACAATGCAGATTATAGCATAAGGTATACAAGAGTTTAATGTTCCATACAATCAAGCATTCTGCTGTGCTCACTGAATATGCTGTGGCAAAATGATGCAAAAGTTACTCAACTATTCCAGGCAGATTTTGGATGCTTTTTTGTGTGTGTAGCTGCATAAATTAGAATGAATTTTGTTTTGCTAGAGAAAGTGAAAAGGAGGATTAATGTGGAAATATTTTGGTGACAATTTCTGCCAAGAAATACAGAAAACACAGTGCAATGTTGGGCAGATAATCTAAAGTACCTCTTGGGTTTTGATAGTTTTGGAAACACTCTGGGTTTTCTTTTCAGGACCTCTGATAGAAGTTTTATATTATTGACAGTGTTTTTCAACCATCCTTCTACTTGATCCAGAGCAATCAATGCAGAGATACCAGCTGATATTTTTATCCTTTTTGATGTAAATCTCCACTCATGGAAAGTTTCATTGGAATAGCTTTTCAGCCAGGAAATTGATGTGTTTCCTTAGGACTAATCCCATTTCCCAGCATATGGTGAGGCAGAATCTCTGTAACCAGCAGAGCTCCCTTACATAAGATACAGAACTGATGGCTCTGAAATCCAGATTGTGTCCAAGGGGACCCATTCCTGCAGGAGCATTTCCCCCGGGAGAACAGGGAACAAACTCCCCTCAGAGCCTGTGCTGCAACACTGCCATGCAATATTATTAATTTTCATGCATGAGAGTGTGTTACCTCCATCTAATGTCAGATATTTGGAAACCAAACCAAGCACCTGTCAATAGTTTTACCCATTTTTTCCCGAATCAAAACCATTTATCTACTTTGCTCAATTCCCCCCCTGCACGTTTTCCCCTTCAGTTATACAAAACACACTTGCCCTGTTCTACTGGAAATTTACAATCACACGGTCTCCTAAAGTTCACTTTGTTCAATATTTCATGTTTTGCAGCTTCTCAGGTCTGAGATAGGTGTTCCCCACAGCATGCTACCAGGCAGCACCAACCAGAGACCACTCTTGATGCTGGTGGGCAAAAAATATAGATATTCTCCCTTGTCATCCTTATAGAGTGATCAATTGTGATGAAAACAAAATATAAAAGGAATGCATTCCTGCTCTACATCCTGCAGTGCAGGAGAATTTAGGATTTATCCAAGTTAAAGACAGTCAGAAAATTTGCTTCATATCTATCTAACCTAAATGAAATGAATTCGTTCCAGATTATTAACTTCTAATCTTCTACAGCTTATTACTTCTTCTCCATTCATTTATTAAATAAAAAAAAAAATAAAAATCTGACTTCACTCCAGCTCCCTGACAGCTCTCAGGTGTATCACACTCCTTCCTCTCAGCAGGGCTCACAGCCAGGTGTGGTCCACACCTTTCCCAGGATTATTCCTGGAAATGCACCCAGTTCAGTGCAGGGCCTGCACTGGGAGCTCCTGGATGGGTTTGCTGACACTGAAATTCATCCAAGCCTGGTTTCTGTGTTCCCAGTTTCTCACATCCTGCCTTCCATGGATTGAGAATTGCATTAAAGGTCACTTGAAAAAACAGGTGCAAACCTATCTCCAGGTCTGAGTGGTTCTGCAGATTCCTGTAAGAACTTATCTAAGATTATTCACCATTTTAAGCACAGTTGCTGAGGTTAATTAGATTTATGACCCCTAAAAATTTTAAGTGTCTCTGATGACTGACTTTCCAGCTGATAATTTTGTGTGAGAAACAGAAAAAGAATAACAAATAGACTATGAATAAATAAACTCTTGATATTCATTCACATGAGGACGGAGAATATGTTTCTGAAATTTAATTAAATACCAAACGTCCAGAAGATCTATAATAAACCACTTTGCAAGACATCTAAATGTCACAGAAAAACACATTTTACATGAAATTTTTTTTACCGCTGAAGCTGTGAAGAAGACACAACATCTTTTTTAAAAGACACAGAAACAACAACCACATATTTTATCTTGAAAGTACTTTTTCAAAGGCTTTTGAGCAGCTAGTTTTTTGCAGTATGACGAGTAGAATTATTTTAATTTATCACACAGCAGTTTGAAACATTAGTTTTACAGATATGCCACACTGCTCTAGTATAGTTCAAGTCCTGAGACTCACACTACTCAATGCATGGCAAAACACTGGAAACATTCAATTGAATTTTTTTCCCTAAGTACACCTGACATCAGGATCTGAAGATCTTTTCCTACATTTAAATGCTGCAGGAAAACTGTTCTAACCTGTTCCCCTTATGCAGATTGCTTCTTCCTTCCTTGCTTTTGTCAAACTCTTGACAACATCCTCTGACTTGCTCAAGGGATGTGTGAAGTGTTTCACCCTTCTAAATGCACCCTGTGGCTGAGGTTTGATTGCAGTAATTGCAGGGGATGTAGCAGGGTCCCACAGGGGAATTCACATCCTAAAAACCAGGGAAAACTGAAGCTCCTTCCCTTCGTGGGCTCAGCTGCGTGTGGCCATTGGCACAACATAAGTGTTGCCACATTTGCTTCAACCTTTCCCTCTGCTTTTTTTTTTTTTTTTTTTAAAGATAAATAAAATGCAAGGAATGTTTTTTACAAAAGGTGCTGGAGTTATGCTCAGTTTTAAATCCTTCTGCTGGTCTGTTTTTAGGGGCCGTAGCAACTCTTTTGAAATGCTGGAAGTTTTCCCTTGCTTGCATCAGGAAAATCATTGTGTCATGGTTGTGTCTTAACTGAATGATCTGCAGGGAGGCCAGCAGCAGCTGGAGAAGAAATAAATGTGTCATTATTTTCAGAACAAACTGCAAAGGAAAAGGCCATGAAGAATCAGACAGGTATTAATGGGGAAGGCTTAGGCTGTCAGTTTGCTTCTCTGAGTACTCGTTTTTGGGCAAACACATTTTTTCCTCTCATGAGGTATCAAACCTAGACCAAACTCATGAAAATTACACATGTCCCACTCGATTTCAATACACATAACCAATATTTCTTTAAAGTGTCCTCCTGGCCACCTTTTGGTGGCACTGGCACTAGGGTGGAACTGCTGATAAATCCCTCCCCAGAGTGTCCTGTAAAGCAGCAGGTCCAGCATGAGAGATCAGATGAGATCCCTGATCCTGGGGTCAGATCCCCCCCCAGAGGTGTCACCCACTGCCCTGCCATGGCACCCTGTACTATGATACCCTGTACTGTGACACCCTGTACAGTAACACCCTGCACAGTGACACCCTGTACTGTGACACCCTGCACTGTGACACCCTGCACTGTGACACCCTGCACAGTGACACCCTGTACTGTGACACCCTGCACTGTGACACCCTGCACTGTGACATCCTGTACTGTGACACCCTGCACTGTGACACCCTGCACTGTGACACTCTGTACTGTGACACCCTGCACTGTGACACCCTGCACTGTGACATCCTGTACTGTGACACCCTGCACTGTGACACCCTGCACAGTGACACTCTGTACTGTGACACCCTGCACTGTGACACCCTGCACAGTGACACCCTGCACTGTGACACCCTGCACTGTGACACCCTGCACTGTGACACTCTGTACTGTGACACTCTGCACTGTGACATCGTGCACAGTGACACCCTGCAGTGTGACACCCTGCACAGTCACACTCTGCACAGTGACACCCTGCACTGTGACACCCTGCACTGTGACACCCTGCACTGTGACACCCTGTACTGTGACACCCTGCACTGTGACACCCTGCACTGTGACACCCTGCACTGTGACACCCTGCAGTGACACCCTGCACTGTGACACCCTGTACTGTGACACCCTGCACTGTGACACCCTGCACTGTGACACCCTGCACTGTGACACTCTGCAGCCCTTGGCACTGCTGGTCACTCTGGTCACTGTCCCCGCTGTCCCAGGGCAGCAGTTGCAGTGTCGCTGCCTTTGTGTCCCCGCTGTCCCAGGGCAGCAGTTGCAGTGTCGCTGCCTTTGTGTCACCCCTGCCCAAGGGCAGCAGTTGCAGTGTCGCTGCCTTTGTGTCCCCCCTGTCCAAGGGCAGCAGCTGCAGTGTCGCTGCCTTTGTGTCCCCGCTGTCCCAGGGCAGCAGTTGCAGTGTCGCTGCCTTTGCCGCCCCGGCTGAACAAACAGAGTTGTTTTCCCTGGGCCGTGAGTGCCCGCAGTTACCTGCAGTGTAAATGGGCAGTTAATTAAATCGCCCTCACTGAGCTTTGTAAGAAATCTATTAAACAAAGAATTGCTGCTATAAACAAACAAACCTGGGTCACAGCTTCACCCTTTTGACCTCTTCAGTGGATTTTCTGGTTTTATCAGGGGAGCTTCTTTACATTTTTCCTAATTTGCCACCAATATTTTAAAAGTTGTTTAAAAAAAAAAAGGAAGAAAGAAAAAAGAAGGATAAGATTTGGCATTGATAATTGTAAGTCTGTTCAGAATACAGGAGGAAGGTTAATTAGCTTTTCTGACCTGAAGAGTCTAGGAAAGTATCCCTGGTGACTCTCTAATTGCTGCTCAATGCATAATAGTGTCTGTGAAGCAAAGTGCATGAAGGCAGACACTGATAATAATGCTACTTTGATTTAAAATTCTCTACCTGCAAGGACATAATGCTGTTTCACTACATGCATGCACTCCACTGATAGATCTAAATATTCCCCAAATATTCATTTATTTTATTGGCAATTCTGGTCACTAATCTTGATTTGAATTTATACCGGGAACAACTGCGTTTCTCAGACAGAAAGTAGAATGCAATTTAAGGTATCATTAGAACATATTCTGGAAGTGTTTTCTCATGTGTAGTAAACAATTCTATTAAGCCAGTTATATGAGCTGGAGTTGACTTATTTATTTCATTATGAGGATGTGTCACACAAAGAACACATCATTTTTATGAATATAAACAAAGAATTAATCCCTGTTAGGAAAAAATCTTCCTCAACTGTGAGAAACAAAGACATCCTGTTATCTTTTAAAATTGTGTGAGACAGAATAAGGAATTTTAGGAAACCAGTGGAATCAAGCTCAGTGGCAGAAAGATGTTCAGTGTCTATGTCCTTCTTTTGATATCTATCAAGTGACACACAATGATAAGGACTTAATAGGCAGAATAGGTGTGTATGATTAATGCAGTTAATCAGTGGCTCTCAGGCCTGTGTTTTAAAAGTCCACCAGAGAACAAAATGCAAAATTTACTCTTCTTAGATCTTGTAGTGTTGGTTTCTTGACACCCTTTTGCTGAGAACTAATTTCTAAAGTTTGTTTAGTAACTGCAAACACATTTTCCATCTAAGATTTCCGTCTGCTAATGGTGCAAGCCTCTTTAAATAGGTATTTTACAGATCCTCACTGGATCAGTTATAAAACACTTCTTCAGCAATCTGTCCTCCCATAATAGATTCCTGCAGGAACATGATCATCCAAGTCTCATTTGCATTAAGCCTATTACTCCCAGTTTCCAGGACAGTGCTGGAAAAGCAGGAGTGTCATTCACAGCTTTGACTGCAGAAATCTGCTACATCAACAAGCAGCATGCACGCAGTCACTGATAGCCACTGATAACCTTCTCATGTATTACCAATATTTTCCTTCTCAGAAGCTTATACCATAGTTTAAGGGGTGGGGTTTTTTGTAGTCCTCCTGATGCATCTCCCAGTTTATTTGCCACATTCATTCCTTGCATCTCTTCTGTCTGAGCCGGGTGATAAAATTGAGGCACACCTGTACTTCAGGAGGATGCTGACCCAAAGGCACCCTCAGGTACCATTGCCAGCTCCTCTCCACACAGCTGGCAGCAGGGACAGGGCCTGCAGGTGAAGCAGGAGAGAGGGAATATCAGTGTTCAGGCATTTCTCCTGCTAGGGAGTGTCAGTGTTCAGACATTTCTCCTGCTAAGGCCAGCACATTCTATTGTTGTTCTGCTTGGGAGGTGTAAATGATATTAAATAGGTGGGAGGATAGGTCTGCCCACTGCTGGGTGGTTAGAATAGCTCACCATGGCTCAGGCAGGGAGACACTACAGGGTTTTAGTTTCCTCAGAAGATCCATCTCTTTCCCACAAGGAAATTCCCATTCTGGGAAGTTTTCTGCTCTGCCTGGGCAGGCTGTGAGCCTCCTGCTGCATGGACACACATGGACATCCCATCCCCAATACTCCTGTTCTGCAACAGCATTCTCTGTGTGCAGGGGGATGGGATACACCCATGGGGTGGGAGAAAAGAGGAGCAAACAGCAGGTCAGGGCCCTTTCCTTTCTGTTGTCTGTGTCTGTACCTTGATTCCAGACACAGCCCCTGATGCTGTCTGTCAGCTCCTGACAGCAACAGGAGCAGCACAGGTTTTCTTCTGTGCTTTGGCAGACTTAACCTGCACTCCCACTGCCTTTGCCTCTTTGCCTGAGCAATCTGCAGGTTGATATTTACTAAATCAGCTTTATAGAATCCATATCTTTGTCCTACCCTCCTTTTTTCCCTGTCATTTCTATTTCAGCTCAGATAATCCAGCAGCTTGATAAGACATTGCCAAATCACAAAAGACCTTACATATATCTTGAATTTCCTGACTTAGCTTATTAAGCTGCAATCTGTTGCACAGAATCACATAATAGATGTTAGAATGTAACCTGACATAGTAAGTTATTCCCATGATAAAAGACAGAAGACATGCAAAAAGTGTCTGTGTTTCTTATCGGTGGAGCAGCTCTCAAAGCAAACAGGACATCAAGTCAGTTAAATCCAGCATGTGTTTAATTTAACAAAAATTAGAGCAGATGCCTACTCATGTATGGGATATTATTTTCAGGCTTTTCCTAAAAAGTGTTCTTATACCTGTAATGTAACCCTTTGTTCATTGCATAATATGGCTGCTCATTGAATGTGAATTCTTTTCATTGCCTAAAATGAAATCCTGAATTGTGGTTCCAGGACAAGTTTTCTTACCCCCATTCACCTCCTAAATATTGTGCATGACTTGACACAGCATGGCTCTCCTGCCCCTCCGTGTAGGAACTTTACACACACCAGTGAGAGAGCCAGAAAGGAAGAAAATAAGAAAGCTTCTTACTGCTGGGGCACTCTGGCCACTCAGTCCCTTTTCTCTGTATCATTTTGGACACATATACTTTATCTACACCCTGTATTTCACTACAGTTAAAGAGTTCACTAACTGTAACAATTGAACCAAGACTCAAGTCACCAGGAAGAAAGGCACTGGGTTTTGTGAGATAAATTCCTGTCAGCTTTTCAGAGGAGAAGTGTTCTGCTGCTTTGCTGCTGCCAATTTGCCCAGTGGCATTATGGAAATGTACATTGAAGAAGTTAAAATAATATTGGCCTGGGACTGCCAGCAATCTCTGTGCTGAAAGGATTTATTTGCCAGTCCTGTCCTGGGAATTGATTCATTGGGATGGAAAGAGCAGCTGGAAGGATGAGGTGGAGCAAGGAGTGTTGCAGCAGAGTTTGGGCTCAGGGTGGTTCTGCATCACCCAGGCTGTGCATGGTCCAGCAAAAACCAGAGGTCAGGTGGAGAAAAGAGCAGGGGAAGCTGCTCCTCCTCACCCCTGGGCTGTGCTGTGGCTCTGACACACACACATGGTGTCTCCTCTCCCCCTCCTGCTCTGAGTGTCCTCCTGTGTATCTGCATCTCGGAGTCTCCTGGGTGGACAGATGATGAGTGCCCAGCTCCTGCCACAGCTGAAGCCTCTGCTGTGAGCCTCAATAGGAGTGAGAAGCCCAGCCCTGCCAGCTGGGGCAGGAGGAGGAGGAGGTCAAAGCTGCCTCCTCACAGGTCACACTTTGGGAGCAGCTCCAGCCCCCCAGGAGCTCTGCCCAGGCTCCACAGCCTCCCAGCAGTGCAGGTAACCCAGCACTTCTGGAGGACAGACACGAAGGGCTGATATTAGAAATATCACTTCACTGTCCACCCCAGTGCATGGGAAGGGTAGGGGTTAAAATTGCAGGCAAGGTCCTCAAAGGAACGCTGGCCTTCCCTAGAGGAAATTGCTAATTTTTATCTGCAGTTTTTGTGAAATTTCATTTGTTCTCAATCCAGCACGATTTGTTTTAAATCCGTAAAGCTGGAGCTTTCAGAGCTATTCCTTGTCAAGGGTACCTGGGGGAGGTAATTTGGTTCTCTCAGGTTCTCTGGGTGGGGGCTTATGCCAAAATTGTTTAATTTTTCCAGCTGGAGCCTGTGGGTAGCTGAACCTGGCAACACCTGGCACAAGGGTTCCACTGGGTATCTCATTCATGGTGGAGAGGCATTTTTATGTCACCTCTCATCACAATGGCTGAGTAATGAGGACACATATCTTCTTTGGGGTTTCTTTTTTGTCTCCTATCTTCCTAAAACACTACCATAATCCTGAGGTAACAACACGGCAGAGGCAAAAGATATACACTAAAATGAGGTTCTTATCTGAGGTTTTATTATCCCATGCAATATTCTTGCAGAAAATTACTTTCTGAAATGTGCTAAGCTGCTCTTTGGCTCTCCAGGGCTCCATTCACAATTTTCTGTAAGTGATTTTTGTTTAATTTGTAGCAATAGAGGGATAGATATCTTTCACCCTGACTGTTATCAACTTAATTGTAGCTATAGGAAAAGTAAAGGCTAGCTGACTTTTTATTACTGAAAGTAAAATAATGGGGCATTGTTTGCTTTTCTGTTTCTGTACAGCACACTGGCTAAACTCGTACCTAAATTCACACAACTTTGTCCCAAATAAATGCCTCATTTTAGTATGAATTAATTTCTGTCTAGAGGAAGACTGTGTCACCTGTAGTCCCTGTCCCTAATTGCAAAGTTGCTGCAGGTAAACCTTTAACAGGAGGTGAATGAAGGATCTTTGTGCCTATGGAGGCTGTATTTTGCTGGTTTGCTGCTTTTTAAACAAAAATTATAGGGATAGAAAGTGCTCCAGCCCACTCTGTGCTTCTGATGGGAGACATCCTGTTCTGCTGTGGAGAAATGCAGGTTTTGCCCTTGTCTGCTGCATCCTCAAGCCTCTGCTTACAGAGAGAAAAAAAAAAAAGTTTGTATGCTCCCATATGTGTTTTGATGGGAAGATTTCATGCATTGATACAGCACTTCAGCAGCTTTTACTTTAATAAAGCCTCACCTGGGGCAATGTGTTTAACTTGACCACAACACTTCAAAAGTCCAGAGAGCAGCAAGAAAAACCAGAATGTACAGGAAAAACCGAAAGGTTTAGTCTAAAAAGCGAAGTTTTAACCCTAACACGATGCCAACAGGAGATAAGTAAATTGTTTTCCAAAGGAGTGTTAGAAATGGCAAGAAATAATGGGTTTAAATTGTAGCCCTGCACAGACATTAGGAAGAACTTCTTCCGTGGTGAGAACAGATAAGCAGTGGCGTCAGTAGGGATGTTACAAATTCTGTCTCTGGTTGTTATTTTTCAAAAATGCACTGTGCAAGTGTCTCTTGGAAATGCTGTGTGTGCCTTCCCTCGCCTGTGAGGAAGGACAAGGTCTGCTCGTGTTTTGCAGTTTCTTCACGCCCCATTTTCTTGTCATTTTTCTCCACTCTAATGAAAGGGGGGAGCAGGCACAGAGAAGTTTCTTCTCTTTCTGGCAGGCTGGGCTCCCTCCTTGAGAAATCTCCTCTTCTGGCCTCTGGTGAGCAGAGCTGCTTTCCACACTTGGGCTTGGGAAAGGAAAACCCTACAAGAAAACCCTGATGAGATTCTCCATCTCTTCCTTCAGATATTCAGCAATATGTGCAGGATCTATCAGTGTCAAAAATGTCAATTCCACTGTTTCAGGATGGTTCTGCAGAGGAAAGGGAAGATGCCTCACCTTTGCCATTTGCCTTCTGTCTGTGGCATTTTTGGGTAGAATCTTGCAAGGTTTTAATCTCATTTCCTGTGTAGGAAGTTGTTTTTCCTTTCCCCTCGTATTGCATCTCCAAGGGTAGGTTCTCTGTCACATTATAAAGAAGTAAAATCTTCCTGGCTTTTTGAAATTCTCTGCAATATTTCAAACTAAAATGCTTTTACACAAAGATACTGGCATGTCTCTTTTTCATCTACCCCAAAAAAGTACATACTGATACATCTTGGGTGGATTTTAAAACAAACCTCACTTGTAGCTCTGAAAACGTTCCCTTACATCCAATGAAAAGCTAAAAATACCTATGAATAAGTTAACACCTGAAAATGTAGGTTTCTGCACATGGCTTACATAAACCATAAAAGCAAAATTTTAACTATGTTTGAATTTCATGCATAAATCTCCTTGAGAAAAAGTTCCATCCCAGTGACAGTAAGTTTTAAGCTAAAGTAAACATTTTTCCTCTGCAAATGACATATAAAACCCCAATTCAAAATTGCTAGACCAATATACACAGCTTTTTTTTTATTCTTACTCACAGTTAATCTCTTCATTCTCAAGTAGGCCACTGCCAGAAGCTTTTTTGGCAAACAAATTATTATTTTCTTTGTTTACTTTCATTGTAATTACTTTCAATAAAGCAGCCTAATAGTGGTTGACATAAATGATTTTTTTTTTCCCTCTGGTTTCTTAGTTATTCTCTGATTGATGATATCCAGAGTAAAAAATGAGTAATTTGATAGCATTCTAAAAATGTATTAAAAGAAAAGACAAAGGAAAACAAGCAAAAAACACAACCCTCAAACCCCAGAATGTAGTCCACTCTAAAAAAATAGGTAATTTTAATAATGCTTCTAGAATTATTTTACCAAAATCTAACATAAACCAAAACATATTTAGATATTCTCTGCTTTTCCTCCATGGTAATTCATCGTAATGTATTAATATATATCAACTTTTATGCTCTTAAAGCTCCACAATGTGATTAATCTTATTCATTTTTGGTTCCCTGAAGGAGCCATTATATTGTCCTCTTAAAACATCTCCACAGGGCACATTGGCACAAAATGCCCTGATGGCAGCTTGGAAAGTTCTGGAAGGGTGTCCTGGGCCTGAAGCATTTAATGGCTTAATTTCTTCTGTGAACCCTCCATAAAATGTGCTGTGCCAAGGATCTGGGCAGGGCATTTCCAGGGGCAGGATGTCCTGTGGGAGAGTAAAGAGTTTCTTTGGGAATTTCAGTGTGCTGGCTGGCAGCAGAAGTGGAATGGGAGGGAAAAGGTGCCAAGAGGAATTCCTGCATTCTTCACTCATCTCAGCTGGACAGCAACGCCCAGAGAGAAACCAGCAGATGCTCCTCTGAATTCTGGGATGTTCCTTTCTTAGTCCTGGAAATTTCAGTGTCCTGGCCATCAGCAGAAGTGGAAATCTGCTGGAAGAGCCTCTTGGGTGGGACATGTCCCTGCTGGGTCCTTCAGTGGCTCCCCCAGCCAGCACATTCCAGCAGAGTTATCAGACTGCTTTGATTCCTACCAGCCCACGTGTTGGCAGGGAAGTGATGTGAAGTTAATAAAAGCTATCAAGCACCAGGAAACCATAAAACTGTTCCCTCTTTTCATAGCTCTTCAGCCCAGAAAAATGTTAATATTAACACCTGTCAAAAATGTTGCTGCAGATTTGAATTCTTGATGATTTCTCTGAAGGCGTGAGCATTGTTTGTAGGAAGTCTTGAGAATTATCTTCTCTAGCCTGAGCCATAGGAAAAAAACCATGTAGGGCTCAAATGGCAAAAGGAATTTTAAAAACCCTTACAACTTCACTGGTATGAGATCTGTTCTTCATCTGAATTATTTCCTTCCATTAATTCCTCAACTTTTTTTGATAGGTTTATTAAAAAATCTAAAACTCATCTAAGCGAATTTGATTTGGTGTCTAAGCTACTCCAAAATCACATCTTAATTTGATTCTGTTGATTTTAATATCTGACCTTGCTAAAGCAGACAGCAGAGCACATCACTTTCAGCATGCTGAAAATATAATTATTTGCCTATTAACATTATTTCTCTGAAAAGAAAAGGCAATGGATCAAACAGTGAAGTTTTAGAGACTGTAGCAGGTGAACTTGGAAACCACCACACTTCATATGATACTTTTGGGAAGAAAACATCAAAATCTTCCAAGTAAAGTGACATTTTCCTGAATACTCCCATCTCCTGGCACTCTTACAGTGATTTCTGGAGTAAATGCTGTGCAGACACAGAGCACTGGCTGTGGAATGAATCTCTGAATAGTCATTGAAAGCTTTTGTTGTGTTTACGGCTCTTCAGTGAAACTCCTATTTTTGTCTTCAGTGGTTTTGGTTTTCAGAAGTGTTTTACAGAGAATCAAGGGCTGAGTTTCAGACTGAGCTTCCATTTTCAGCTCTCTGTAGGACTTCATTCCAAGCCCTGATGAGACTCATAAATGATTACCCGTGTTTTTGTCTCGCATATATGAATCTAAACAAAAATAAGGGGAAAAGTAAGAGGAATGAAACGTTATTGCTGTCTACAGCTGCTGGTGGGAAGCAGAAGGAGCTGCAGCCAGACTCTTGAAGTTATCTGTAAGTTCTGGTGAATAATCCAATCAGTCTAATGCTGCTGACTGAAAATATCTTACCAGGTAACTTCTCACTGAACACCATGGAAACTTTGCATCCATTACAGGAGTTCACCACCTAAAGTTATCCCAGTCACAACATAAGCAGTTGTGTGAATTCTCTCCAGCTTTATATAGGATGTGAAAATACAGCTTTGCACTGTTTCTTCCAGAAAGAAACGAATGTATAAATCTTGAAAAAGTGAAATATGGCTTTAAAAATATTTCTTGACCTAGTCTTCCATCACTAAATTAAATTTCAGTGACTTGCTAGGAAAATGTGTTCTTTTTATGGGCTCCCATAAATTATGCATTTCAATGCTGTATCTATCTTTTTTTTTATTATAGGGAGAGAAAAAAAAAAAATCAGTAATCAGACAACTCCTAAAAGCTGTCTTCCAGACACTAAGGCTGCATCAGGTCTGAAAGTGGAATATTAGTGTGAATTCCTAAGTTAAATCTTGTTTACATTGTTCCTTTACAAGGGGTGTGAGCACATATTAAGAGTATTGACAAAACACTGATATATCATAACATTTGTTTCTTGCAGAAACAAAGTATTACAAGACAAGTAATCACCTCTGACTTGTGTGTTTCTCCACATAGTTACTTGCTGTAATTTTGAATAATCTACTGGTTTTCAATAGGACATTGTCACAGTCTGTAGTTGCAAGTTTCATACCATAAAATACCATTATTACAAGACATGCCAGTCCCTTGAACTTATAACGGTCTCAGTGGGTCAAAATTAAGTAATTAGCTGGTTTTGTTTAACCCATATTTTTATAACTGGTTTTCAAGCTTACTGGTTTACTCTGCAGGAGCTGTGAAATTGAATACAGATAAATATAAATTATCCCCCCCCCAGCTCCACACAGGAATTGCTCCCAGCTCAAGCAGGAGCTCTGAACTCTGAGTGACGGATTTTTGTCCTTCGTGGGTTTGCTGCAATGCAGAAACATCCAGCAGCAGGCAGGTCTGTCTGGGGCTGCCTGCTCCCAAGGAAAGGGTTAAAATCACTGCCTGGAGGGGCGTGTGGGAAGGGGCTTCCTTTAATTCAGGAACTCCACAGTGTCAGAAGGCAGAGGTTCACACAACACCCCGAAATGTTTCATTTTGTGTCTTCAAGGGCAGTGATGGGGTGAGAAGCAGCAGATGAGTCCCAAAGGGGCAGCACATCCCAGTGGAATGGCTTGGAAACTGCGCTGCTATTATGGCTGGAAAATAGGCCGAGATCTTGTTGCTAATTGGGATTTTAAAACTTTGTCGGGCAGTTTCTGATGGACTCATATAAAAGTTCAATCTTTTTATCTTTTCCAGCCTCACAAAGTTTTTGTGCATAGCAGAAGTGTATGAACAGAAACGGACATCAAATATTGCTCAAGTAAAATGCATTCTTGGTGCTCACACATCTGTAAGCTTGTTAAAAATATTAATGATGGTGCTCATAGAAGTGGTGGTTTGGGAATTAAATGTATGAGCAAAGGAGATGAAGTATTGATAGCTCAGCACAGAGTTTTCTGCATGCAGTGATTTGTTCTAGAAGGCCACGTTCCTGTGACAGCTTGTATGGCTCAGTACCTCTTGGTAGCAAAACTATTAAACTTTGCTTTTTTCCTTGTTGTTCTGTGGTTAAACAAATTACAGCTAAACTATTAATTATGGTAACTATTTAAGTGTGACAAATTAAGTTGACTCTATGGCAAAGTCACTCTGTACCCTTGAGAAGCCCAGCCTTGATTCCAAGACACTGCTCTGAAAATGGAATGTTGAACAACAAGCTGCATCCCCTGCTTAAACTGTGAATGACAAAATCAGGGCTTCCCACAGCACAGGGCGTGCACATCACCTCTGCCTCCTCCCCACCCTTCTCACCTGCCCTGTTCTGCATCCTGATGAAGGTTTTGTAAACCTTTCACACTAATGTCTTACAGCTATTTTAAAGGCACAACCATGAGTTCTAATCTCAAAGGTTAGTGTACTGAGAAGGTGATAGCCACATGAAAATTACTGTTAATTAGAACAAAAATATAATTTCTACATGTGGACAACATCAGATTTTCATCTGTTTTCTTTACAGACATTCTGACAATGTTGACAGGTCTCTTCTGTGTTGAGAGCAAAATTGGTAAAAATGGCAAAATTTAATATTATCAAAGAAACTTTTAAAAATTAGATTTATCTTCATATTCTTCTAATTAGTTTTTTAAATAGTCCTTTCATTTCTGCCTCATTTACAGTTCAATAAAGCTTCTGAAATAATTTGATTTTCAGCTGAAGACAGACAGAAGGCACATACTTGGACAACAATATGCCATTCACTAATTGTTACTTTAGTGAAAATGCTGATTATATGGAACAATCTTATATACTGAAATCAGAGGGAAAATCAACCTCTCCATAAGTAGGTGAAGAGCTCATAAATAAAGAAATCTGATAGCTATAATGTATGTCACATTACAAATCTGATTTCTTTCTAGAAAGCATCTCATGCAACCATCCTGCTCAAAGCAGGAAAAAGGGTTTTCCTACGTTTCAATGAAATTCCCTGCACTTCAGCTGTGCTCCTGTCCTTGGTGAGGTGAGGGTGACTGGCCAATAGTCCCTCTGATCCTCCTCCTCGTACTTCTTGCTTTCTTCCCACCCTCAGCAATCTCTCCTGATCTCTGGAGTTCTGTGTTTTCTCTCTTTTGTGTCAGCAGCCACCTTCAGCCTGAGATAATTTCTCCTGATTGATTAAAGCCCTCTGGCACTCTGGGTACTCATCCCCTGTAATCAGGCAGCCTCTTGATTTTCACTTTGAAATCATAGTTTTGAATTTCAGGAAAATTCATTCTCTCCTTGAACAAGTTTGTCTCGTGTTAGTCTAAATTTGGATTTCGACATCAAAATCTGTTTTCTTTCCTCATCCTTTTGGGGAACATTGTTCTGAACCCAGAACTGGGGAAATGTTAAGGCTGGTTGCATCAGCCAACGATTGTGATTACAAATGTAATAATGGTTCATCATCCCCCAGAAACCTCTAATAAAAACATCTGTCTGTTAATGAATTGTTTGGCTGAGTCACAATGATGTGGAGCCTTTTGTGGTTAGCTGAGTAATTAATTCCTTTGTTCACTGCCCATCCCTCACTTAGCTTTTTCACATCCCAAGTCTAAGAAATTCCTGCAAAGAAATGACCTCTCAGAGGATGAGTAGCCTGGTGTGAGATGGCAGTGGGATGCAGTATTTGTTGAACCTTACATAATATTCACAGAAAAAGAAACTAAATAATTAGAGAAAATATTTCCATAAAATAAAAGCAGGAAAGGACAGAGTTCGAGGAGTTGATTTTGTGCATGCTTGGGGCAGTGAGGATGAAGTGAGTGACCTGTTCTTTTCCATGGTGGAAGCCACTCTGGGATATGGATTACAGCAGTACAAAGTAATCCCATCATCTCTTTATAGACAGCGTTTAGGACTTTCTTCAGTCGCCTGTCAGAGCAGAGGTTTGGAGGTTTTGGTAATAATGGGATGGAATCCTTTGTTGGGGTTTCAGCAGAATACCCAGAAATGGGTGTAAGGGGGCAGGAGGCCGTGAAGCAATGAGAACAATCCAACAGAAATTGTGTTTGGAAAACGATCAAACACCGAATGTGGGATCCTCTCTGAATGGCAGGGCTGTGTGCACGGCAGGGAGGCACTGGCAGAGCAGTCACCGTGACTGGAACCACGGGATGACAAATCCCTGATCCTGTTGGGAGGGGAAGCTGTGGAGCTGCACGGGGGGAAGCTGCTGCTTGTGCTGCTGTCCCCCACACAAGTGGCACACTGGATTTATGTGGCACTTTCTGTTTGTACCTTCAGCTGAGCCATGAATGAAGATTCTGCATGGCCAGGTTTGGTGTTTACCTGGGTGCACTTCATCTTTTAGAAAACCCCTCTCTACCTCCACAACGTGACAGTCATAACTGCACTCTTATTCAAAAGGCTACATTGATTAAGTTGTGTTGGATAAACTGCTGTTAAACTGAATTTACTTAAATTTGTGAAATAAGTTATTTCAATCAGGTATGCAATACTTACTTACTCATCCATATAGTTTCATTGAAGGATAGTGGATCAAATTATCTTCTCAGAGAAGCAGCAGCAAGTTAGAATAACTCCATTTAAAGCTTAGGAATAAATAAATTTAACATAAATAAATCCCTAGGCCAGAAATACATCTGTGAAACCTGAGCTCATTCTTTCTTTCCCTTGTTCAAAGTAAAATTAAGCAAATGGTTGAATGCCTTTCTAAATCAGGGGAGAAGATTGAAGTCTGATCCATTTAAGCTACTTCCTTAAGCTGGGGTAGAAGTGGAACACAGATTCTTTTTCAAACTGATAACTCTATTAGAAAAGGGAACAAAAGCTTTTTCTTCCTTCTTTTTCTTTCTTAATTCACTGTAGACATTTCCACACAATATATTTTTAGCATAGGTGTATGTACAGAAGTGAATGTTTATATCTGTGTTATCCTGCTTGGTAAGAACGGGCTTTTATTCCTAACAGTGAATTATTCTTGAGGGAACCTGACATCTTCTAGGAAACCTGACTGGCAAAAGTAATAAGTAGTAATAAAACAGAAGGAATCTTTGTAATCTCAAGATTAATGGATAAAATGTTTATGCTGAGGGGTCTCTTCATCAACAAACTGCTGTTTGCACCTATTTGCATTTTAATGGTTATCCTAGTTCTGAAGTTAAAATTACAGACTTTTCCCAGCTGCTCTTTAAATGCTACATTATAATTTTGAGGAAGCATCATACGTAATTATATTTAATAGACACAGAATTGATTGAAACACTTAACAAAAACAAAAAGCCCAGACCTAATTTTGTAAACATGTTATTGTACAGTAACCCCCAATGATTTTGTTCTTAAATCTCCTAATTAATTTTTAATTAAAAAGCTCAAAGATGCTATTATACTTCTTGTTGTAAATGGCAGCCTTATGTAAGCATAAATGACTTAGCTGCTCAGACAAATATCTCCCATTAAAATCCATGTTAATGAGAACTCCTGAACACAGTATTTCAGAGATTTAAACAGTGGCAGCACTAAAATACTCTAAATATCACACAGGGGCTTGGTTTCTTTTCATTCCTCTTTTCTTTTTTGTTTTGTAAAGAACACAGTAGGTTTGCAGTGAGAAACTCTCCAAATTTCCACTCAGGTGCATCAATCTCCTCCATTGCTATTACCAGACTATTTATAGCATTTCCTAATTAATTATAGGGATGGTCCAACTCACCTCTACTTATCTGAGGGCCAATTGGCTCAAGTTACCAAGTTTTGATGCAGATTTGCTGCATTAAATAGGTGAACACTCCTTAATGAAAAAGTGAGGAAAAACAACCACGAGCCAAATTTCCAACCTCACACAGAAAAGCCATCCAGCTTTCCATGGTTTTAGTCCATCCTCTGGTGAGAATCAGCCAGAGGATCTGAGGCAGTAGCTGAGCACAGCGTGTTGCTGTGGGGATGGGCTGATGTCACAAATCAAGGATTATTAATAGCAGAAAAACAGCAAGTGCTCCTTTCAGAGAAGCATCTCTAATAGCAGGGGAAAAACACTTGAGACAAAATCTCATTTGCTATGTTTTTCTTACATTTTTAACCAAGAAGGGATGGGAGGTGGAAATGCAGTGATTTCTATGGTTTAATTATCTGTCTTCTCTCTGGTTATTAACGCTGAAAGGAGAAGCAGCAGAATTTAGAAGGCTGGAAGTTGTAAGCTCAGTTTTGCAAAGCTGCAGTTTTCATTTCCAAAGCTGCAAAGTTTTGGGGTTAAGATGAAGGATTAAAAATAGTGATGTTTCTTTTTAAAACGAATTTACAGTCATTTCCCTCTCATAACTTTATCAAGCTCTTGATATTTTAGAAATGGAAGCTGGTACAAAAATCGCTCAGACTATTTGGAACTGTATTTTTCTAACCATACCAGGAATAAATGACAATACATAGCTTCAAACCAAGGTTTGCCTTGAAGAGAGGTCGACTACGAGAGTACACACACCCCAAAGTAAAATTTGTCCTCTCTTTTTTGGGAGTTGCTGCAACAAATGCAAGAAAAGCAGTAGCAACAGTGTGCTGGAACTTGACTATATTTGATATATTCATAAAATAAAATTCAGTTACATAAGACAATTGAAATTTTTATCACTTCTTATTTTATCCTGAGCTTCTACAGACCTGGAGATTTGTAATTCCCTTCCTTTACAGACCAAAGACAAAACTTTTTCTGTTGGCAGAGAGGTGGAACAGGAGTCTCACAGATGCCATGGTTTGTGCTTTCCAAATGTGATGAAATCCTTGTTTCCCTTAACACCAGTATTATTGAAATGCAGTTTCTCATAGTTCTGCTCTTTCCAGTCCACAGACAGCTCTGAAGAAAACAAGGGGGATCAGAGTGTTGTGTTTGGTCTTAACTGTTTCTGGAGAGTTTTTTCCTATTTCTCCTAAAAGACAGACTTGTGTCATTTTTCCAGAAAGCCCTGGAATTCCATGGCAAGCCAGCTCCAAGGCTGGTGTGCCATTGTGTTTTAGATGGCTTCAGGTGAAACTTGTGCACCATGGCTGTTGTTTGCAGAAGGGATTGAATTATAATTATTGAAGTGTCCAAGGGAAAGCTCTTGTACCAAAGCCTTTTGCTAATCTGAGTGAGAAAGTTCAGCCCATCTTCCCATCAGAGAGGCCAGGAGATGTTGGTGAAAATCACAGCACAGGAGCAGCCAAAATACTTGGACTGCTGTGTATTCACTCTTCCTTGCCAGGGCTTAGAGTCCCCCACAAGAACACCAGCTGTGCAACTTGTCCACCCAGCTGATAGCTCTTCAAATCTGCTTAGCTTCAGAAATTACTTGCCTGTGTAATCTAATTTTACCCAATGTTCTGTTTAGAAATAAGTCCATTTACCACTCACAGATTGTTAGTTTCCTGATTTAATAGTGAAATGTTGAAGAAAAAGCAGTGTTTCTCCCTCATAACTCATGCTTTCATCCCACTTGTTCATACTCCAGTAATTGAAATTACAGTTTTATAATTGTGCAGACATTGATGATTTTGCAAATGGAGGATTATTAATAGCATAAAAACAAGAAGGACCTCTTCTCAAAATGTTATTCCAGCAAAAAAAGAACTAGAAAAATATGCTTGATTATTTCTTCACTTTTTTGTGCATTCTTCACATTTTAATTAGGCAGAAAAAGTAGATAAGATTTTCTTTCATCAGCATGAATATTAGTGAATCATAGCAGAAAAGAAACTTATGGAACATATTACAAGTCATAAACTTAGAATTTTTTTTTAATTCTGTGGACTTTGAGTTTCAAAAGAAACTTTTGCAAAAAGAACTACAAACTGGAACCACAACTTGATTGGTGCCTCAATATAAATTTCTGGAGGGGATGTTGTACATTTAAGTGTATCAGTATTAAGATGCCATTCCTTTGCCGAACCTGACATTCCTTACTTTGCAGCAGAATCTTTTCTGGGATCTTTTGGTCTTTTAGCAGCTTATAGGTGTTGCAGCTCTGTGTTTCCTAAGTATTTGAATATATACTTTCAAGGGAAGAGCTGGTTGGGAAAGAGTTTTGCACCTTACCTCATATTTCTGGGGAGTTTTGGAGTTCCCATTTCCCAGTGGTGCTGCCTGCTGGAGGTCCCAGGCAAGGATCCCCCATCCCTGTAGGGAAGAGGTGGAATCAGCATCCCTGGGAGTTTCCAAGAATCAGTAGATGCAGAATTCCACGATATGGTTTGGTTGACCTCAGTCAAAGGTTGGCCTTGATGATCTTGGAGGTCTTTTCCAGCCTTTTTGATTCTGTGATGTGCAGCACAGATGATCCTGTGCTTCCCTTCCCTCCCCACACCCTGCCAGGGGTTAATCCCATATCCTTGTCCACACAGGGGCTCAGAGCAGATCTTTTGTGAGAGCACAATGCCTGGAACACCGGTTAGGAGAGGGGGAATAAGGAGCAATGGAAGAGACAGGGACAGTGAGATCACCAGGATGCAGCTTCAACAGAAACTGTGGAAGTATTTCTAACACATTCCATAACTACACTGAGGATTAGAGCAGATCCTTCCATGAGGACACAGGAATGACATGGATGCAACCTGGGGCTCAGCAAGTTCTGAGCTTGCTGACACAATTGAGAGAATACCAGGGAAATTACCACTTTTCATACTTGCCACATTTCTTATAATCTTTTCCAGAATATTCATTTGGTTGGGTACATAAAACAGAGAGAAATGGAATCTTTGGCCCCAGTAATTCCATTCTTAGGAATGCAATTTTCCTTCCCCACTGTACTCAGGGTGGTTTTATCTTAGTTTTGTATGTGTATATTTAGCAAAAGCTTTAAAAAAACCGACCGTGCTATGAGCATCTCATTGCTAAGCAACAATGTATTCTTCCCTCCCACGTACCTTCTTGCTGTTCTGTGGAAAATAAGGATAACAAATGTGTAAAAAGCAGGGTGCTTTCCTCCTTGTGGAATAATGCAGCAAGAGGCTCAGCACTGAGCAGCTCTGGTCACTTATTTCTGAGACAAACTATTGCTGCCATCTGCTTACTGACTAAAGCAGTGATGGTCTGCATCCTGCTGCTGCACTCCTGAAAATTCCTGCTGACATCCCTGCTTGCCATAAATTCTGCCTTGCAGAACATTTTGGGAGCTTCTGTACGTCTGGCCATGGACAGATTGGGATGGTTTGGGATGACCTAATGGCACAGGATCTGCAGGACAGGCAGTGGACCCCATTGCAGCAGAAGGGAGGCTTTTCAGTGCAGTGTTATAATGCTGTGTATTGTTTAGGGCTCTCCTTGGGGAGTGTCACTGCAAGCTCTGTTGTTTTCATGTTGATCAGAAGATTGTGGAGGGGGGAGAATCGTGCTCTGTCAGCTAACTGCACTTCTGGAAAATGTTTGTCAAACCATCTGTTGTTTCAGTATCATCCTGGACTTAAAGCAGTTTTAAAACTCTACAGTTCAACAGCCTTAAATGTGTGTTTTTGTTTGTTTTTTTTGTGGTGCTGCTTTATTGTCTCAGTGCTCTTGTGAGTGCCTTCAAAAGCTACTGGTGCATTCCATGAATTATAATTTCACTTTGTAATACCAGTGTTGTGTGAACACCACAGAAACTGCTGCAGCAAGGTCACTTTGTACAACTAAGTGCTGGCTAAGTGTTAAATATGATCATGCAGTTGTAGAACAGATTGAACTAGAAATGCTCCCTGGCTTACAGTTTGTGCCTGGACTCCTCTGTACATCAGCTATGGGAAGCTGTAGCAGTTGCAGTCAAGGGTCCCCCAGCAAACAAGAAACCCAAACAGCCCCTGTTTGGTGACTCTCTCTTTCAGAGTACTCAGGGTGCAGATTGATCTAAATCCTTACCAAGGCTCTCCTGTGTTAAGTGCAGCTACTTTGATTTTCTGTGGACACAAGGTTCCTTAATTACCCCTTTATGACAAATCTGTGTAAAGGCTGTTCAGTTACATTTATCAGAATGAATTCTGCTTATCTGTGTGAGAAAGTTGTGAAATGAGCTTGGGTGTGAACTGGAACTAAAATATTGCACACTCAGCCTTGCTGTGGATGTCCTTATTCCTCCTTCAAGGAGGAGAGCCTTTAGGCTGCTCATTAGTGTAGTGGGGGATGGCTATCCCAGATCCCTGTTCCTTTTTAGATTAGTTTTTATAACCTTAGTGTGCAGTTCAACAAACCATTGAAAAGACCTCAGTGCTCCCAAAGATGGCAACAGAACTACTGTGCAGGTAAAGTTACCTTATAGAGTATTACCACTCCAATACTACCAAAATCACCTCTGCAACGTGTAATATAGAAGTCAGTGGCGAAACAGAGATATTTTCATGCACTGGTTTCAGATCAGATTGATAAATTATTGAACACTTGCATATGTGTGAAAACACTGCAAGTCCCACGCTGTTCTCGTGTCCAGTTTCCATGGAGGGTGAGGAGCAGGCAGGCAGTGAAGGAGTACAGAGTTGTAGCTCCACCTAAAGTGCCAGATAACAACTGAGCACAGAGTGGAAGTGGCTTGCAGATCAAAAGATAACAAAATTCCCTTCCCCTGAAGCAGGGGAGAAGCAGCAGTGACAGTATTGATCTCCTGTTCTGAATTTATTCCCCTGTTGTTTCTCTGGTGCAACAACACGGTGCACTTTAATCAGAGCAAATAGTTAATATTCTGTTTAACCTACAGCAAAGTAAAAAAAAAAAAAAAAAATTTAAAAAGCCACGTGCCAATGAGGATACAGTCCATTTACCCAAAAGTGTTCTATGCACACTCTTCTCATTCATTTTTAATGATCATTTTATGTTTTCACCTTATTTCTTCCTCCTGTATTATTATATACACAAGGGGGAAGAATGAACAAAGTTAAATTGTTTCTTGGGTTTTGCTGAGCTGCCTGGTGGGTAGATAAAAATAGCAAGTGCCAGTGGCAAAGTCTCCTGAAAAGTGCTAGCACATTGTGAAAGTGCTAACACATTGTGCTATTGAATCAGCACTGAGAAATCAGATTTTCCTCACAACACTTTCTTTAAACTTAAGGTGACCTTTAGGAGTGCATTTGCATCAATGTAGAGAACCTTATTACTTTGTGGTATCGAAGACTAAGTCATCCTGAAAAGAGTTCAGCTGTGGGTCCTGGAAATTCCCTTCATTTTCTCCTAGGCTTGATAGGACATTATTGATTCTGGTACCAGAATAAAGCAGCCCCAAACACACAGTGCTGAGAGGTTTTGTCTTTGGGAAGATGTTATCATACAGTAATTTATGGCTCAGTACTGCAGAAAGTTTCTATTTATTAGAGACTCCATTGTAACATTTCTGAAAACCATTTCTATAGACTTGGTAATCCCAGCTGTTTCCCTGAAATTCCACAGAGCCCCAGGTTATCTGCAACACAGACACTGATACCATTTTTAAGCAGGGTTTAGGGCAGCAGAGCTGCCTTGGATATGGCTGTGGTCTCGCATATTGATTATGTAGAAACATTTTGCCTTATGGGGTCAAGTTCTTAAGCTCTTACTTGTGGATCAAATGAAGAGAGATTGAGAGCTGCTGTGCCACTTATTGATTTTGAAGTAAGCAAGAATTGCTCAGAACTTCTTACAGTCAGGCCTGAATTGATCAAAGTTCACATGGGTTGAAAGTTATGACTTGTTAAGTTACTTAAATTATTTTAAACTTAAATTATTTTACACATAACCCTAATCCAAAGCTTAGTGAACTCAATCAAAATATTATCTTACACTTCTTTAACTTGGACTGAAGGTTTATTTTAGCAGGTTAGACACAGAAGGTCATGACCAGTAGAATTGGACAAATACTTGGAAACTCAGTGCTAAACATTAGAGTATTGAGTCAAACACAGTAGCTAAGAATGAAATATTCACAGCAAGATAGAGAAGGCTCTAGACAGGCAGTGACTTTGAAAACAGTGAGGCTTAAACAGCTGCTTAAATGTGGAATTTAAAAAGCCAGAAACAAGCTGGAAAAGTGCATTTTCTAATGCATTGTAACTGGCTTGTCTGTGATCTCTGCAGACTGAGGGCAGCAGGAATATGATTTTCAAAAGGCCAAGACAGGTTTCCAGCACAGCAGGGAATGGTTCAATCCCTGCTGTTACCCGAGGTCTCCACTGCAATGTACATGTGCTTACAGCATACAGGAAGAGGCACAATGGCATCAAAGATTAGCATAGAAACAGCTACAGTGAGCTGGAATAACATTTTCTCCAACTTTTATGAGGCTCTCCACACAATATTCCATTACTCAGACTTTTTATTAGTATATTTTGGGTTAATACACAGAGCAAAACTCTTCCTGAAAATTCACTGTGAGAGCTGTATATGCAACAGTTGCTGATTTATCTCAGGCTGATGTATTAGTTTAAATAACCAAATAATACTTAGAGAAGTTTAAAGCAGATGGCACCAACATTTCATCTAATCTGTGGCTACGAGCTACTGCATTTTTCATTCATATTTAGAGTTAAATAATACCATTACTGACTTGTAAAAAATACTGGTGTCAATAAATCATTATTCTTTTTTATCAAAGCATTCACTTTACTCTGATCAGGTCTCTTGGTTGACCTTGATTATATTCTCTCCTTTTTCCGTTTTTTTTTTTGTAGCTTAATTCTAACATTAAAAATTACTATAATGTGAATCTATTAGTCAGTATTTTTCAGTATCTATCATTTATTCAGGAAATGACAGAGATATTTAACAGGTACTTAGCATCTATCACTGCAAAGTAAAAGATTGATTATAAACAAGAGTGAAAAGGTTTATTGAAGACAGAGGAGGTATAAATTTTCTGATGATCAGAGCAGCTGATGAATGATTCATTATCCCTCCCTTTTCCAGGAGCCGAACTCCTGAGCAGTGGCCACTGTAATTGTGGACACCAGGTGCCACGTTATTAGCTTATTAATCTGATTATTCAGTGTGGTGCCACATTCTAACACAGCAGCTCTGTGCGGCCCAGATAAAGGAGGAGTTTGAAGTGCAGGAACGTGGTACCCACGACAGGGACAGCTCAGAGCCCAGCACTGCCGGGGATCAGCTGCTCCCGAGTGTGTGCACAGGCTGTCACTGCAGCCAGCCCTGCCACGCCACCACGACACGGCAGCGAGCAGTGGCATGGACAGAGCTGGCCCCAGCACCTCCACTGCACCCTGCTGCTTTGGCACATCCCCACTGAGAAGCACCAAGCCCTGAGTTTCGAGTGACAAAGCGCTAGATCCAGACAACACCCTCTGGAGAGAGTTTGGAGGAGCAACACAGAGGTGTGAGCCTCGATAATTCCACGGGCCATTTTCTAATTAGCTCATCCCCGAGAGGCTGACTTGCAAGGCTGGTGGGAAACCAGCCAAAGAATAATGGAGTCTGCAGCACCACAAGCGCTGCTTGCCTGACCTTACATGGATTTTATGCTCCTGAAGAAGTGCAGCCTGCCAGTCACAGGAGGATGCCTTTGCCAGCTCCCCTGGATTGATCAGGAGCTGCTGCTCCAGACACAGAGGCTGAGCAGGGATGTTGTACAAATAGATGCTGATAAAGAAGAGGAATAAGACAAAGCAAAGCCCTGGTTCATGATCTAGTCGGGAAGGCAGAGAAGAGCTCAGGGTGTTATTTGGTTCTGTTCTCTCACAATCAAAACCAAGCCATCATTAATTATCACAGATTTGGAATAGGTGACAGAACTCTGCACTAGAAACACACAAACACAGCATAACTGAGGATCTGGGTTTAGCTTATGCAAGTGTATATAATCAATAGGAATTGATTGGAATGACATTTCCACAGATGTTGTTACCTTTAACCTAGCACAGGCATTCCAGATATCACTCATGGTAAGCTGCAGGTAGGAGTTTCACCCTCAACTCATATTTCAGTGTGTTTTTAAAATTATCATTTCTTTTGAACACTAAAGAAATAACACACCTTATGTAGAAACCTTTCAGATTTGAGTGAGAAAATAAGGGCTTGGAAAATTGCAAAAGTTGTGAGAAAAAGTTTATTCGTGCTAAGTTTATTGTCATGGGGGAAAGGAGACTTTATTAAAGATTTAAATTTAATAAAGTAATAACTCAAGGAAGAAATAAAAATTTTGATAAAGTTGATCCAAAAGAGCCTAACAATAAGAGGACTTAATCTGAAGGCTTACAAAATCAGGAGTCAAATACAAACTCTGCAGAGCTGGTTCGTGTAGCAAGTAATGAGCCTGCACCCCTGCGTAACAATGTGAGAGAATATAGTCAAGAAGCTGAAAGAATTAGATGAGATTCTTGACACCAGGGATTAAGGGTTGTGGCATAAAAATAAGGAAAGGATCTGAATCAGTGAACACGTGTTGTATCTTGAGCCGTTGACTTTCTGTTCTTAAGATTTTATTTGGGTTTTAGTACTCTCTGTCTTGGAGGCACAACTGTGGTTTATGGCCAGGCTTATCCTGCTGCCTCTTTTGCTGTCTGTCAGTCCATTCCCCTGATTGTCTGGGGCTGAGTTCACAATTCTGCATCATGAGATTTCTTACTCTTTCAGAGTTACCATTTGGGGAGCTGTCTCTCAGCCTGAGCACACTGGATGACATTTTCATTGCGTCCAGATCCTGTAGGAGCGAGACATCAGAGTTTCTCCTGCAAAGGAAGGTGCTGACAGCCAGAGATATCTAGTTTAAATTTTTCCACACTGAAAACGGTTATTGTGCTACATATTGATTGAGCAGCCCAGGTCCCACTGACTGTCCATTTCCCTCCTTGCATTTTTCACTGCACTCTCTGTGTTTACCCAGGGAGAGCTCAAGTGCCCCTGTGGCCAGGCTGAGCTGGCGTCGTTTTCTCTGTAAACTTTCCCAGTTTACAGAAAATACTTGACCTTGAGGTAGGAACATGTAAAGGGAGTGGATGAACATGATTCACTTTGATTTAGATTACAGTAAAAATTTCAAAGCCTCCTGACCCTTTTGATTCCTTCTAGTGCCTCTCCCAGCTGGGAAAGGCTGGTCTGCAGGAGCCACCCGAGAGCTGCTCTCTGCTCCAGCAAACCACCCTGCAGTGTGGCAAAGCACAGTGAGAGCCGGAGCCAGGCACAGCTCTTCCTGTGCCGAGTGAGGGGGAGAGTTAATTAAAGCTACTCTGTCAATGGACATTCTTGCAGTGCATTTCTGCTATCTGTGGGGATGGTGATGGATGAGAAGGTAAATGGGCTGATTTTACTGCAAGTCATTAACATTCCAGTCCTGGCTGCACCCCCACTGATCCTGCTCAGCAAAGACCACTCTCAAGTGATGTCACTGCATATTTCTCTGCACAGTTAAGAGTGGTAAAGACTATGATCATTGCAATTACTGCTCTGGTTAGCCCACTCTGCTACTTGAGGTAGTAAAATATAGATGCTTCTCTCACCTCAATGGCAAATCCTCATTGCCAGGCTGTCAAGAGCAAGGCAGAAATATTTATAGTTGTCTTTAGGGAGCTCTATCCCATCGTGCAGTTAATTATGATGAACTGTTTTAAGAGCTTAAAACTGCTTTGTACCGTGGCAATGCGTGGCTACAAAGGAGCTGCTTAATGAGGATGGTCAGGACAGCAAATGTCTCCTGTAATTTGACAGGAAAAACAGCAAGATGTGCCTGCCCTGAAAAATAAAGGTGTGTTTGTAGCATGCTCTGATAATACAGTTGTGTAATGACAAGTGAAGATGAAAGCAGAGTTTTCAGTGTATCAGCACAGGCCCAGGTTTCCCCAACACTGTGGGCAAAATTGAATTATGAGGCCCCAGAGGAGCCAGAGCCCCAGCATGAGTGTCCCATGGGAGAATGGGACAAGGGACACTCACCTGGCAGGAGTAACAGGGAGAGGGGAGCACCATGGAAAGCTGTTTTGTTTCCTTGCATGGAAAGGGAAAAATTTCTGGTAAACTGGTTCCCAGTACAAGTGGTTGCCCCATAGTCCATATGGACTAAGCCCAAATAAATTTGGGATTGCCTGGCCTTGTGGGATCTAACAGGTAAAATAGGCAGCAGCATCCCAGGAATTTTGCTGCCTCCCAACACCCAGCTCTTGCCCTAAGCCTGCAGCTGTGTTAGGCTGGGTGAGCACAGTCCAAGCTGAAGTCCCATCTGCATTTCACACACATCCTCTGTCACTGCTCAGGCTCTGCACAAGCCCTGAGCTGGTGGAGAGCCCATGGGCTCACTGCAGGAGCAGACACCAGCATGGACTCGGGGCAGGATGAGCCAGGTGTTAAGGACTGCTACAGCACCCTCTGAAACCAGGGTGAGACCTCCTGCTGATTTCTGCAGATCCCAAAACGTTCTGAGATTCAGCACAAGCCAACAACTGGATAATTTATGGGTGCTGTGATGGAGGGTCTAGCTGAGGAAGTCCTCCTTTCACTGGGGGAGATGGATTAGCATTTATACAGTAATGGTTAAAAAGCCCCAGCAGTGCCTCTGCTGCCCCACATCAGTGTCTTTCATGGTGACACTGCAAAGAAGGACTTGACAGGCCATCTAAATTAAGGCTGTGTGAGCAAAAATACTCTTTATCTTGGAGAAATAAAGAAATTATATTAATATATAATGCCCTGCATTTAACATTCCCTCAGTACCCTCCCACTGCTGAGTTCCTGTACTTGGAGATGTGATCATACATTAAACACTGTGAATTCAAGACCTTCTTCTTCCTGGCAGTTTGTCTAGAGCTATTCTATAGAATGTGTTCAGCTTTTATTTTCATCTTAAAACTGAAATCTATTGGAATGATGTATTGGTTAGCATGTCTGGGAACATCTGACAGTATTGTACTTTTACTCTTTTGTGTTCCACACACCTGTCAGAGGAGCACATGCATTTTCCTTTGCAGTCAATAGCGAACTAATTAGAGGATAATTAGAGCAACTATTGCTTTTCATGCATAAAATCAAGACGTCTCCACCATGAGTCACAGGCTGTCTATAGAGTGAGATGTACAGGTGGGTTGGCCTGTGGTTGCTGGTACTTCTGGAGCTTTAATTAAAGCTTTTCGCTGGCTCAGGGTTTCAGAATTGGGAAAACAGAGTTGGGGGGCAGAGGAAATAATTTTTCCTGGTCAGAGTCACAAACAGGGCTGTGAACTCAAGGAATTCAGCCTACAGCTCAATTTCCTGGCCCTTCAGTTACAGGCAACACAAAATGAAGTTTATAATGCTGCAAAAGAGCATTTTTTAAAACTCAAATAGTTGCATTTTCCAAATGCTGTTTACTTTGGAATACTGATACAAGTTGTTATAAATCCAAAAACATTTATAAAAAAATAGCTGAAGAGTTTGCTTTTAATGGAGAGGTGGACAGACAATGAAAAGTTGGGGCTCTCTCCTAAAACTGTCAAAGTTTATGAGGCTGTCTGAGCTGGATGGAATTTGAGGACATGTTACCAAGCTCTCTGTACAGGAAAAAAATCTTCAAAAATCCACAGCCAGAACACATTTAAAGGACATGTCTCTTCAGGTTACACTGCCAGTCTGGCTCATGATACAGAGGGAGGCAGTGCAAACTCAGGCTGGAGCAACGTAGGACAATTTTTCACAAGGAAACCACTTTCAGGGCTGCAGTGATACAAAAAAACACCCCACCATGCTGAGATAGTTCAATTAAAAATTGTCTTATATTTAGTGAAGAGAGGAAAAAATTATAAATCCAAGGCAGTAGTGGAAGAATAAAGAGTAATTAATTTTTTTAGCTGCATGGTGCTGGAATATGCTTTGAAGGGCTCTGTGTGCAGAGCAAGAAATTAATATTACCTGGCAATGAATATTTACAGTATTGGGAATTCCGTGCAGGGCCCAGCTTTGGTTTCCTGTGGAGACTGCAGCATAGTTTGCTGTAACAAAATAAACAGTTAAGTTGTTCTGGACAGGTATTTCCTTTTGGTTCCAATAAAAGTGGTACCAGTGAGAGCATGAAGGGGAATTTGGGATGGGTTGGGAAAAGCCCCAGCCCTGTGAGCAGCCTGCTGTCACAGAGGCTTCAGGCTGAGCAGCTTTCAGTCTTTGCTCAGCAAAGATAGATGGAAGAATTTTTATTTAACCAGCTGAATGTCTGGGCTTTAGTCACTTGGAATCACCCTTTCATGCAGAAAAGGTGATTTTTAAACACTTGGCTAACGGTGCCTGGGGTAAAATCTCCATTCGTTCAGTACTCATTCCATGTTAAATATTAACCTTTGGAAAATGGGTTTAACTTTACAGAAGGGTAAAATAGTTCCTTTTATTAAGCAGTGTGCTAATGCATTTTTGCAGCAGATGTATGCAGGACTAAAACTTAGCAGATGAGTTTTTGAGCAAAAATTAATATGCAGTGAATTGTAAGAAATAACGTTTTACTTTAGTACTTGATTAGAGAGCTGAGCAAATTATATGTCTTAACCAAACATAGGCATTTTTCTCTTCTTACAAACCTCTTGATTTGAGGACAATGAAAATGCACTTATGAATCTGCCTTTTAAATTAAAACCCAAATTAAATGCACCCATTAATAGCCAATGTGAAGTTGTTACCTTGTAAAAGTATTATTTGCCATTCCTATGTCTTCTTTCTTAAGGGCATGCTTAAATAACTGGATATCATTTCTATGAGTTGGATTTTATTATAGCTGATTTATGGATACTTGCACACAACCTGATGTGCACAGGAAAATGACAGGCGAGGGAAAAGCTAGAAATAATTTTTTTTGCTACTAAGCACTAAATGATATTACTTTCTTCAAATGAAAAATTCTCTCCTTCTCTGCTCTTTACCTTCAAAATACCCTCTCACACCAAGTATGTGCTTCCTAATTACAAGCAGAATCAGTTTAGTTGTTTGTTAATTACTCTGAATCAGCATGTTGGACATTTCCACTGGAATAAAAAGTTCTGTTTCTGAACATCTCAAAATTTTTCTCTTTGAAGCAGAGAGATGGCTCTGTAAGGATTTATTTTAATTTTTGGATTTATTTCTAAGACATCACTGTCAGGAATGCAATTGCACTTTCATATTAGTATGTAGATCCTTAGAGATACCTGTGTGAGAAAATTACAAGATCATTTAATTAACATTGTTACTATATAACCACAATTAAGAGCAAAGATTTTAATAAAAAAATTTTGCCTGGAAGTTTCGAATTCATGAAATTATGGGCATGAGAGGCCCTGCAAATGTCTTGCTAAAACATAAGATAACCTGTTTAATTGTATTTCTATTTTACATTTTTATCAGATCCTGTCTTGACCAGAATATTTACCATTTTCTGGTAAATCTTGTTCTTTGTGTATTTTAGGATTTCTGCTGATATCCTGTATTTGAACAGTTGTGCAGGTCATGGAATCTTTAGATTCTTTTTATGAGTTACAGGAAGTTCTATTACAGCCCCATAAAGCAATGTAGGATATGTTTCCCCCTCAACTTGCCACGATGAGCCCTCACAAAAATTAGCATTATTGTAATCCTTTCAGGCTACAGAAAATAAAAAATGATGCAAAGAGCTCAGCTGGCTGCATCATCTGGGATTCTCAGTCTCCTGTTTTTGATTCATTTCCTTATATTTGTTGAAGATGCTTTTAAACCAGCTCCAGCCTGCTCAGCTTCCACAGGGGAAGGAGCTGGAGCAAAGGGCACGGCTTTGGAGATGTGCATGGGGCTGAAGCCTCCTCTGGAAATCCCTGATTCCCTTTGCTCTTAGCAGTACAGAAATCCACTTGGAGATTATGATATTGGAATGCAGACGTGTTTTTTCCTTTCCATCTTCTTCCAGAGGGATGGATCACATGGTGGGAACCTTTATAAAAGAGAAGTGAGGATGGAATTAGTGATGCCAAGATGGGGTTTGGGAGCATAATGCAGTCACCTGCAATGTGTGTGTGTGTTTCTCTCAGAACTTGTTCTCTCCCAGCTTTTGGTGTGTCATTTGTCAGAGCCTTCTGAAAGGAAAGTCCAGAAGTTTAAATGCTCAGAAACAAAAGCTGGCAGAGGCCAAAGTGAAATCCTCCCACATCCAGTGCACAGGGCATGGCTGATGCACCAGCACAGTCCCAGCCATCACTGGCTACAGCCAGAGTGCCAATGGAAGCCCTTTGTGGAACAGCAGAGTTCTAAGTGCATACAAGAACAGGAAATTAATCTGACAAATAAATGGCACATGGGAGGCACCTGGGCTGCAGTCCTGAGCCAGGCTGCCACTGCAGAGATGGGAACTGAAAGCATTCTCTGCTTCACACAACTAGAAGCTATAGATGGAAATAGTCACCCTAAAGAATAGATGTGTTCTCCTCAGAAACACTTGCTTTTCTACCTGGGAAATCTATGTGCAGCCAAGGCATTTTTATATATGTATACTTCTTTCTTCTCACAATGAAAAGATTTCCCTTTTCTTTAAAATCATCTTCACACCTTTCTCTGTTAAAATAATACATCCCTATTTATGTTGAGTTTAATTCTAGAACTGTTTGTTCAGACTGTGTGTCTGTGTATGTATAAGCATATAAATATACATAAAATTCAGTTTTAGACATTAGGAGAATAAACACAAAATTGGACCACACATTAATCTATTTTTTTTTGTATGCAGTGACTATTTCCACCTTCATAATCCTCAGTGTAAAGTGTAAGTAAGAGTTTTTCTATCTATTGTAGCAACTCATAAGCACAAAAGGATTCAGAAAGTAATAACAAAGATAAATAACTTTGCAATAAAATTTCAGCTCCAGTAATTTCCCATTTATATTTTCTCACTGAATCATGTAGTCCCAAGCAATGCACTTTTTTACATCTGAGCTGCATCATACAAAGTAATTTTATATCTAATACTTCCCAGTGTGTCCAAAATATAACATCACATGCACAATGCATGACAGAGTGGTCGATGAATTATACAGAGCCTTCAAATAACATCACTGGGAATGTGATTTCATAGGCTTTCTAAGGCAATCAATCTTACCATATTATGAGGAATGAATTGTCAGTCAGGGTTTTTTTTTATTCTACCAGGAATGTTTCAGAAGCTGTTACTTAATGCTCCTTATTGTTGAAGGCTGCCTGCTGAAGATGTTTTTCCTGTGTGAAATTACTGATGTGTTCTGTGTGTCTTAAAAGTTAGATCTCAGTTAGCACAGCATTTTGCCAGAGTGCATTACCTGAGGCTGTAGGAAATGTTATCCAGTGAAAGGAAGTGGAAACTTCAGGGAGGAGGAGGTGAGACTTTTGCAGGAGCAACAAAAGAATAGCTTTTGTGTACGAAGAGCTTCTCTTTGTCTTATCTAAGCTTAAGCTCTCTCATCTTCCCTCCGTCTCACACGTACTCCCACACACTTATTTAAAATATGATTTGCAATGACAGCTTCGCCATGTCTCCCGAGAGCAAACAGATGAACTTCCCTCTTCTTTCCAAGAGACTGACTGGGATGTTTCTCCCTTCTTTTTCTTTTTTTTTTTTTTTTTCTTTTTTTTCTTTTTTTTTTTTTTTTTTTTTGTCTAAACAGCTGCAGCAAAGAGAAAAACCATGCTGGCAGAGGAGATTTAGTCTTTTTTTCTCTTGCTGCAGCATGTCCAAACCATCTGAGTAACTGGTGTGAGCAACCTGTGGATTCCTGGCAGTCATGAAGCATTTTGGGGTTACAACTGTCTCATTTTCCTTCCTAGAAGTTTTCTGTAGGTGTTTGGATCCATTAGAGCTGGGCTTCTGCACTGAGTCCCTTCCGGCAGGGGCTGAGCAGATGGCTCTGTGCACTCCATTATTGATGCCAGCTCAGATCCTCTCACATGGCCCCAAACCAGCAAGACAAACATGTCACTCCTCAAATCTGGCCCTCACCTCTGGGCATTGATCATCTAAGTCACTTCTCATTCTCTAACAGTTTCTCACCTGGCAGGAAATGAGGGCTTCACTAACACTGACAGGTTCACAGGGAGATGGGAGCACTCGCTCCCCACCAGATGATTTCAAAACAAGAAGTAAAAGGGACAGAGATGAACCAGCCACTTCTCTCCCTCATGCCATCCCCTGGAAGCTGATGTTCCAGTCTTCTTTTAGATTCTTTCCCTGAATTTAAAATTGATTCCTTTAAAGAGGGGAGGGGAAAAAAAAAAGAAAAAAAGAGATTGCACAAACAGTCAGAAAACTCTTTAATAAGAATTTTTTCCTAGTGGAGTAAATATAATCTTTAGCTGGTTACAGCAAGCTTACAGATTACTGAGACAGAAGAATCCTGAGTGTGAAATTCTGCAGGGTATTTACCTAGATGCTGTCATCTTCCTCTTTCTCTAGAGACAAATGCAAATGTGTGCCACAGATTTTAAATATGCCATTAATTACTGCACACTGCCTCCCTTGCAGTCACACAGTCGGTGAATTCCATAAGTTGCTTTCAGTGTAAGGGATATAGAGAAATTGTGCCAACATTTTTCGGTTTGCAACTTACTGTCACTTCTGGAATCAGCCTGTGACAGCAGATGTTAATTCTCTGCTCAGTAGAAGCCTCAGCACTGGTAAGCAGCAAAGTTAGCAAGAACAGCTGTCATAGTTCAGTACAATCTTAACGTTTCTGAGACTTTTATATTCCTGCTCTACTGTACAGAGGGAAATTTAACCTTGGAAAAGGAAAACCTGTTGCATCCGCACCAGAGAAAAGATAGTGTTAATTCTGGTGGATGTGTGGTATGCATATGGAACCCAACAAACAGGAATTATTTTTTAAAAAGGAAAAAGCCATTCGCAAATTTAATTTATTACATAAAAAAAAACAGGAAGTGTTTCAGATCAGTATACTGCTATAGCATTTATATACAACATCTTTCAGAAATGCTTCCCCAGCTGTTTTTTATTCTATTTTAAAGATTTCTCCCTCACCTGCTTCCAAATATTTGTTTCAAGCTCAAAGCATAACACTGTTCAATCACCAAGTGTCTCCTATTTCCTGCCAGAGGAATGAGCCTTTCCACATGAGGGCTTTGCTTTCACCTTGCATCTTCTTTGTTGTCACTTCCCCAGACTGGAATTGCCCCAGTGGTTTCAGCCCTTGCTCTGTATAAGTTGCTTCATTGAACTGGCTGCTGCTGACAATACAACGTGGAATTTGAGGTAGGCTCAGAATTTTCCCAGCCTCCAAAAAATGATGTTTCACACTAATGGGCCACATCCACCAATCTGCTCAGAGCTGCAATTCATAAATTAATTCTGTTGTCCCCTCTTGCCACATGTTGGTTCAGTTGCAGAAGGGTTTGGTGAGTTCAGAGGAGAATCTTTCCTGAAAAAATCAATCAGAATCTCTGCCCTTGATGTCCTCAGGCCACCCTGCAGTGAGTGGGGATGCTGAGTCCAAACCAGCACTTTAGGCAGCTTTGGTCTGTGTGTGATGGGCAGGATCCTAAATTCAGACTAAACCCAGTCCAAAGGAAAACCCCAAATTAGATAAAATTTCAACAAATCAACCCAGACACTGCTGGCTTCACTCTGCTGATCATTTCCTCTTGCAAGCAGATTTCTCTTGTCTAGACCCTTGGAAGCAAATAACCTTTGGTGCTGGTAGAGGGGAGGGGATGGGGAATTGCTGCAGGAAATTTGGATAAGCAGCCTGGTCTGCAGGGTCTTGCAACTAAAAAAATGTCACCCCTCTAAAAGCTCAGGGGATCCCTGTGATTCCAGGGCAGCAAACAGGAGCCAGGGGAGTTTTCTCCTTTACAGCTGAGATGCAAATGTTCCTCTCTGCAGTGCCTTTTGACATATATGTTGTCACATAAAAAGCTATGTAATGGTATAAAATTGGACTGTATTTTTTCTTTCTTCATACATTTCCTTTAATCTGATTTATGCAGTTTCCTGGCAAGTGTGCATTTTCTCTGGAAAAATGGCACAGTAGCTCAGCAGGTTTATGTTTAAGTCTCCTTGTTAAATAGCCAATATTTGTGAGTGATGTTCTGCCTCTGAAATAATGTTATTTTCTAATACTTGAGAACAGTACATTTTGCCTTTAGAGTGCACTGTGTGCAAGAGACTCCTGTTTGTGAAGCAAAGCAAAAAAGAGATCAGATTATTGTGTGTAGAATTAATTTCAGTGACTGGAAATTGGGACCTCTATTTTCCCAAAAAGCAGAAATAGTTGTTCATTTCCTGCAGTTACACTATACACAAATAGCCAGGAAAACACGCTGCCTGTCATTTGAATTATTTTTCTGCCTGTCTTGTTAAATAATCTTGCAGATGTGCATACATTGAATTAATACTTGGCTGCTAGAACACAATGAGGAAATATTTAGTGTATGATCTAGTTAGAAATACATATACTTAAAGCTTCTAATCTTGTGCTATGAATTTATCTTGGGTTTGTAGGCTGGATTTTTAAATGCTTAATCTTCTGTGAGGATACATATATTTCCAGCCTTTTTTAAGAGTGGTTCTGATTTTTTAATTTTCTTGATCTTTCTTCAAACATTTTATATTCAGTTGACATATATTTAAATAATTTTCAGTAATCATAGGAACAAATGCATGGTCATGATGTAAGAATAGTTCATAAACATCCAGTATATTTCAGTAGCCTATTTCATACTCTTATTATTGGAATAATATTTCCTTCATAGAAATTACCATTAGTAACATTTATTTTAAAATATATTTTAAGAAATTTTAATGTACACTGGTTTTCTTAGAGTGTAAAATAAGATAACTCTAAAAATTACTAATTTGAATATCTGATATGGGAACGAGTCCATTCCAAATAATTTAAATTCACTTACTAGAGTAAATATTTAATTTTTCTTTAGGGAAAAGGGGAGAAAAGGGAGAAAAGACAATTGTACACATACAATTAACTATACATATGACAGTGGTTAATCTTTCCAAAAGAGAGACTATCCAGGGGTCAGAGATTTTTAAATTTCCTTTCTTGGGAAGCAATTCCAAATAAAACACCAGAAATCATCTTTGCACAAGGAAATGGGAGGCTGCATCTCCAAAGCAGTGCCCAAAATACACAAAGTGAGCCCTGGCCCTTTCAGATCTGCTCTCACACCTCAGCATTACTGGGATTCTCTCCTGTGTGACCAGCAGCTGGGAATACACTGAATATTTGGGGGTGTTCTGAAGCAGCTGTGCCCAAGCTGACTCCATCAACCACCCAACTTCTCTGCAAAAAATCAGTCTTTTATTCTGTGCAGCCAGAAAAGAGCCCAGCTGACACTCCATGGGCTGCAATCCATTCTGCTGGAGCTGTTTGCTTGTCAGATTTATTTGTGGCAGTATCTCACGGCAGACACCTCGTCCAACTGCAGTTTCTTACAGGGACATTTCAGGAGAGGATGATGAATCTTCACAGGGATTTATACGGATCCAGCTGCTGGGGATTTGCACAGCATGAGGGACAAAGCAGTTCTTCATGGCAATACCTTTTAAGAGCAGGGCTTGTGTGTTTTTTCCACTGGAGGGTTTGGGGGGTTCTGTTCCTCTGTTTGTATTCTGGTTTCTCGTCATAAACTTAGGGAATCCTGAACTTGTTTTCCATTAGGTTGGAATTATTTCTAGATCTCAAATAAAATTCACTACCAGAGATTTCGTATGCTAAGACTGATAAAAATGTCAATTTCAGCAAAGCATACTTATCACTGGATTTTTAAAGTGATGAGCACCACTGAAAATCTGGGGCAGAGTATTTCCTCCTGAAACGCTTGCAGACTGCATTGGAAAAAGAGCTCATTTATAAACTATTCCCACTGCAACATCCAGCATTTTATCCTTCACCTTAGTTAACTGAGAATACTTTATACACCTTTGTCCACATGGCAAAATTTATCATCACTTTTTAGACAAGAGGAGATTGGAGTACGTGAAGTACATTGGATTTTTCTTCCCATTCTACAGTTATTTACCTCAATTCAAGAGGTAAATCCTCAATTCCAGAAATTCCAGGCTTTACCTTTCCCATCTGCACTGAGCATGCATTCCCTGAGAGCTGGGCATGGCTGCAGGGCCATTGTCTCTCTGGAATATTTGTACACTGTTGAGAATACTGAACAAATTCCTGTCACTTGTGTTCCCTGGATTCCAAAATTGGAACTATGGAGTGTAGGATTTGTCAATACTGTGCAAAGCCTTTCTGTCTCACAGTTCTCCAAATTAACTCAAGCACCAGGAGCCTGGTACTTGATGGAGGCTTTGATAAGATAAATTATCCTGCTCCAGACACCATCTGGCTGAACTGCACTGCTTTTGTAGCTACACCACAGTATTCTTCAGGGCACAGGATTGTTCTCAATTCTAATAAAATCAGGTGAGGCTTCATGGGATCTTGCACAAGATGGTGGTTTTGCCAGCACAAAGCATGTTATAACAACCCTTCATTAGTTCAGCAATGGATCTATTTCAGTTCAAACACCCAGCACCTGTCCTGACTTCTGTCCCCACTCCAGGGCTGGCACTGAATGGCACAAGCAGTGCCCAGATCTCCAAGGGTCACTCAGTCCTGACAAATCCTGCCCAGCCAATTTATCAACACTTCTTTGCCAGATTATGACAATGCAGGCACTTTTGTCCTTTTTTTTTTCCCCCTAACAAAAACCATTTTAACCTGAGTCCTGAATACAAAAATTGCTGAAAATGTTTCACCTCCATTACATGCAACACCTTCTAAATAATAGTCCCCAGACAGACACTTGTAATGGGATTTTAACTCTGCCCAGCAATTTTACTAACAGGAATGGTGCAAGGAGGAAACCAGACTAGTTAAAACTATTTCTAAGTAAAAGAAGAGTGGGAAATAGGTAAGGTATATTGTAATAGAATTGCTGTTTCCTGCCCTACAAGGAGTGCCAATACAGATCATTAACGTGAACTGGCAGGACCTTTGCATTGTTTTTTATACAATTTATTTTTTTTCTTGGATGCAGATGAGGCAAGGAGACACTGAGTAACCTATTATGGCATCATTACTGGATTTGCACCAATTCTGAACCCAGCCTGAAAACATCCCCTGTTATTTTTTGGGTTTGCACTACTCCTAATCAAAACTCCCCTGGTATCCTCCATGGACTTGATATGGGCTGTGGTAAACTCCATGGAAACCATATGGATAACACCCGAATTCCTGGGGCTAATAATTAATAACTTGTGCTGCCAAACTAGAATAGTTTATCCTGTGTCCAAAGCAGGCACTCAGGGATTTACCTTAGGGATTCTCAGAGAATTATTTCCCAAAATTTTACATCCCAGGCTACCCTGGGACAGCTCTAGTTTTACCACTTTCAAGAATCTCTTAAATATTAAGAAGAGAGAAAAAATTATGTGATCACTGCAGTCCATTGGATTTCATTCTAACTTCATTCTTTTTAAGACTTTTAAAAATTTATTCTTCAAGCAGCAACATGTGGGTGGTATAGAAAAATGCAGTTTGAGCACTTGAGTGAATTGCTAAGTGCCCAGAGGTATGTGCATCCAACGCTGAGAACCCAGGAGCAATTCTGACCTTTCTGCCTGGAATTGGGTATTTCTTCAGTAATAGATTTTCCCCCTACTGTTCTCCTTGGGTTTTTATGATAAAGGGAATTCTTTGGCCACACTGGCAAACATTAGTTGCTATAGAAATGTGTAACTGTTTACAGGTGCAATATTGAATTGTGCTCCCTTCCTGGGACTAACAAGTGACTTGTGTTTATTTGTTATGGCCAAAGCAGCTTTCAGCAGTGAGGGGAGCAGGGGCACACGGGTTAGAGGGGCAGAACACCTCGGAGCCATTCTCCTGCCTCTGTCTGCCAGCTGCAGTGTCTCCGACAATTCCTTATGAAACCTGGGCTGTAAGCTCTGCTAAAACGCCAGCATTGCACTCACTGATCTGCAGATATGAAGGGAAGAGCACAAACCTTTCTAATAGAGATGTTATTTGCTGTGTTCCCTGCTCCACCCGAGGAGAGCAGGAAGGCTCCGGATTTCACAGCACACGGAATTGCTGCTCCTACAGATGTGTTCTGCCATGGGCTCCCGACAGAACACATGCTCAGACACATCCTGTCAGCAGAATATTCCAAATTTTGTTATAATGGTACTTAAAACATATTCCAAAACACGTTAGAGTTATGCTTTAAAGCCCAATAATCTGTTTCAGGGGTCCTCATTTGGTACCAAATGCAGTTTTCCAACCTGAACAGAGGATAAAGGGCACAGAAGTTTCACCTGTTACTTCAGCCTGCCAGAAAACACAGATTGTTTTCCCACACCTGCCTACTCCATGATGCATTTCAGTTTTAATGACAGTAGCTCGTTCTCAAATAAAAAATTACTTTTTTATACACTCATTTTTCTAAGTTCTTAGGCAAAAGAAAAGATTGCTAATTGGCAAAACCATCACTTTTACAAGACTTTATTTAATGTATGTTAAAATTATCCAAACCAATCATGTATAATTCTAGCATAGCAATTTTATAACCAAATTTTTAATAACTTTAATTTTATAAAACTTTGAATTAATCTTTTTACTCCATGGGAGCTACTTTAAAATAGTTTGAAATTAGGATCTGGTCCTGCAGAGCACTTAATCAAGTATTTAATTTCTGTACACTGAGTTGTAACAAAGAGCTGCTCTCAGTCTATAAATGCCCCATTAAATCATATTTCGGAAAAAAAGTAAGAATATGTGAGCAGGAACAAGTGTGGATTGAAATCCAAGGATTTCAATATTCTAAGGGATTTAGAGTGCTTGATTTGGCTGTACAAGGTCACCTCACCACTGAATTCCTTTTTAAATATAGGCCTCCAATGGTACCTTTTATTTAAAGAAAGATGTTGCAATAGCTGTACCTGTTCAGACAGCTGGGCTGAGGTGAGGCAGTTGTGCTGATCAATTCATGCCCACAATTCATCTTTTCTTCTTGGCAAACAAGCTCAGCTTTATCAAGGTAACTCCCAGACAAGGGACAAGGACAAGGTCAGAAGTTGCAAGCAGGCAAAGGCAGCATTTCCCAGGATCTGCTCTTTGTTTGCTGTGCCACTGCTACTCCTGCAGGCTTTGAGCCTTCCTCCCTCTGAGGCAGAAATCTGCGTTTGGGGACTTTCCCCACCGTTGTTATCATCCAACCCTGGCACCTTTCCTTGCCTTAGCAAAGGAAGGAAATGTGAGAATGAGCAGAATGGGAATTTCTGGGAATTCTTGGTGTCCCTTCCTGGGAATGCCATGGTCCCACCTCACTCAGAGCAAGGACTTTGCTTTGTCACCCCCTGAGAAGATGCCTCGTTCCCCAAGGAGAGTTTCCCACCTTGGGGGAGCTCACAGAACAAGATCCCACCCTGTTAACTTTGGGATTTTGGGGTTTGAAGAGCTGAAGTTATAAGTTTTATTTCTGCATCGCTTTCCATCTTCTTCTGTCAGGCACTAAATGACACCACCAAGGTGGGAAGCTTCAGCTCCTGGTGTTCCTGGGTGTCTCATCTTTCGTGTGCTCAGTTGGTATTGCTCCCAGAATGTAACACTTACATGTCCACTCCCACACAGGCACAAAAATAAAATGGAATGTCTAAAGCAGTAGAACAAATGTAACTGGAGTCTTGGTATTTAAATTCATCTATTTTTTTTTTATTTCATATAAAAATTAAGATAGTTATTTGAAGAAATTCTGTTTTCAAAGAGCAAAATGCCATAGTCTGTTATACAGACAAATAAAATCTTCTGCTTTTATCTTGGTTTAGGTAGACCAACAGAGTTATCTGAGTTTGACAGGAAAAAAGGTGAGAGGATTTTGATCTTTGGGAGCAAGTTATCATTAAAAATGCTGTAACATGACAGCTGATGCATAGATTGATTTCCTTTTTCCCCAGTTAGGAGCTTTCCGCTGCCAATCCCCCCGTAATGACAGAAAAGCAACAGTGCCATCTCTAGGACAGAGTCGCCCCCTTGCCCGTGGGGAGCTCAGGATTCACCCTTGGGTGTTGCAGAGGGCTGGGATGATGGCAGCACCCGAGGCTCCTGTCCTGGGGGGTTCCTCTGGTTCTCAAGTCTCACCAAAGCTGATCTCCAGCCCTCTGCGAGCCCTTGGCCTCCCCTGGGTGTTCCCGGGCAGGAAGGGCAGAGCTGCAGATTCCAGAGCAAATCCTTGTGAGCTGCAGGGTGCAGCCAGGGGTGACAGTGAGAGGAAAGCCCAGGCTGGTTCTTCACATTCCAATATTTCTAAAGCACCACAAATGTTGTTGGGCTGACATGACTGTACATCCTTCCCATCCCAGTTTTGGTTTCATTAGTTTTTCCACACCATCATCTTCTTTGTTCAATTAGAAAATCAAAATATTTGCATTACAACACCAAAGTATTTGATCAGCTCTGCTAGAATTTTTTTAATTAATTTTCTTCTAGTGCGTTTTTAATTTTACTTGCTATTGGTAAAATGTTATTGAAAAATATTTTTTAAAAAACCCCAAAATTCAGAGTTATGTGATGATAATTTTTATTAAATGCATGTTTGTAAACAAAATCTGGGACTTGATATATGAAACAAAACTTTTTATAGAAAAAATAATCTGTAAAATTTACAATAATTCAGTGAATAGAAATATCTGCATTAACTTGGTTACATTTGAATTTTCAGTTTTCTATGGTGTGCACTATATTTCAGGACTTGTAGCACAGATTTGGGAAAGTTTTGACATTAATTATCTCTGTATGTCCTCAAGTATACTCTTGAGATGCCCTGCCATGTTCTTTACTTAGGAATGGTGTGGATTTCTGCTCTAGGCACTGCTCAGTTCAAAAGGTTCATTTGCTTGGGAATGCAAATGCATTTTAAAAAAAAGAGAATTTGTACCTAGGAATTTTTTTCTACAGAGCAGGCAGATGATGATCCAAATAACCTCTCATGTAATGCTTTTGGGAAGAAACAAACTTTGAGGGAATTCTCTTTGAGGAAGATAATTTCTTGCTTGACTCTGGGCTGAAGAAGTTGCTCCTGAGAGCTTTGCAGACTGTGCCCAATGAAATCCTGGAATTCCTCTTTCATTCCCTGCTCTAATCCACATCCAGGAACAATATGGATTCCTTACTGTGTCTCATTTTGTTGTTTTTATTTCCAGAAAGGTCATGAGAGAAAGAATTAATGAAAGGAGTGTTGTCTCAGAGACACTACAGAGAGGATAGAGTGAGGCAAGAGAGGGAAATCAAAGGGTGAGACCAAAGAACTATTTCATAGCTTCTTTTAGGCTGCAAAATGTCTTAAGAAACAATGAACTGTAAATGTTGTATGAGACATCTTCTATTGTCTTAACATATACAAAATGTGCTTCTGGATCCACTCCCATTTTCCTTTCAAATCATGCCAAAGCAACATTTGCTGCCTCTGCTCTTTACAGAAATTTCTGGGGTTTTTCTTTTGAGGAAGTAAATATTTTTTTTTAATTTAATACATTTGTTACATAATACTTGGAAAATCTGAGGGCCAAAAGCCTTCCTATTTGAAAGCAAACACTGTCATTATCTGCCTTCATTTTAAACACTTTCTGTTTTTAAGAAGGAAATACCTTGGTCATTTCAGCTCAGCAGTCCATCATAATCACTCCCCAGTTAAACAAGGACTGTGGAATATTCTTGTAGCCTTTCTTTGGAAATAAGAAGAGAAGAAATTGTTTAGGCTTCACATATATTTTTCCTGCCCTTTTCCTTTAGAAAATTACAGCATATTGTTTTATCTTCAAAAGTTTCTACTTCTTGGGACCTGGGGGTCACTCTCCCTTCTATTTTCTTTTTTTCTTTTTTTTCTTTTTTTCTTTTTTTTCCCCCCCATACAATCCAAAAGGGAGACATTTTATTCCTGGTCACTCCCAATACCAGTAGGTTACTGGATCAGAGAGCTGAAGTCCTTCATTACCTCATCTCTTGTTTAGAAACACCACAAAGGAAAGAAAGGGCAGGCAAAGTGCAGTCTTTAATCTTGGATCTTCTACCTGACCTTAAGGAGGTAGGGAAAGATAATTCAGTATTATTTTCTCATAGGGAGTTCTGGTTTCTGGCACGGTGACTTATGACCACAGCTCTGTGGGACAGAGTTGAACCACGCAGACAAATCCTGCCCTGTGCCTTCAGCCACACCTCGGTAAGGGTCCAGCTGTTTATTATGGGTATGGAGGACTTGGAAGACTTCAGGCATTACAAAAGGACAATGCTGATTTCCTCTGCCTGAAGGATTACATCAATATCTTCTGCCAGTAACAGATTCAAGTGTTGGGAATGCAGATGTGCCATAATGAGCTCAGTAAAACAGAATTATTCTGTGTTAATATATTAGAATCACTCCTAACTACCATTTCAGTGTTACCCAGGCTATGTGCTGGCAAGACTTGTCCACAAAACGGATGAGTTAATTGTTTTTCTATTTGTTTTACTTCTGACCTGGAGTTCCTTCCAGACTTCACCACTCCTCCATGACTTTGCTCACAGCCTGGTGCTGACCAATGTGTCTCTGGGAGCTCGTGGTTGATCTCTGTCTGCAATCTCCTGTCCTTCCAAGCTGACAGTTCTGCTTCTACTGTGACACTCTGTCCATTTATTTAAAATGTTTCTACACAACATCTGTCCCCGTTTTTCCCTTCATCTTTTACTCCAGACCAGGGGCTCGTTTGTTTTCATACTCATGGCAATGATTAGTGGTGCCTGCAGAGGCAGGAGCAGGCAAGTGGCACCTGAAGGAAACATTTGTCCATGTCACTGATGGTGAAATGCTGCTTGGACAGCTCTCCAAATAGATTTGTGCTTAATTGCCTTGAGGATTCTGTTTCTGCTGGCAGCAGAGGGGCTGCTCAGGGTGCTGGAGTCACCTGGGATTGCAGGTGGGGAGCTGATGGACACAGGTTTTACCAGGATTTGGGGGACAGGATGGTGCAGGTCCTTTCTGGCACTGCTGCAATGACTGGATGAATGAACAATGATTTTTAAATACTTTGGTCATACATAATCTTGAACCTCAGGAAAAGCAGTCAGTGACTGTGACATATTTGTATAGCATCTGTGGGACGATCCTTTTAAAATCTGTATTTTCATTGCCTCCCTCTTCTCCAGGGCTTCCAGGAATTGGTTTGAAGGACAGTGTACCAATTTAAGCACCTAAATATTGTCATGTGACAGTTAATTAAAAATTAGCTACAAATGCTAAGCAGAGCACAAAGGAAACCTGGTGAACTGTGTTCCAATCTCTTTGAGGCACCTGTGTGATATTTACTGTATTATATTTGCAAATCTATATCGTGCTTATCACCCTGCTGTGTCCACTCAGTCTCTTCTAGACATGAATTTATAGGTTTTTAGTGTATGAAATATTTCCTTGATATCCCGATGTTCTGCTGACATAATGCTGAGACTTTCAGGAGAAATACTCATATTCTGTTAGTAATTTGAAAGTATAAAAGAAAAACATCTAAAGCATTGCAAATAAAGCTACACCATTGCATTCTGCTGACATAGATGAATGCAAAACTCAATTTCTTACTCCTTGTCTTGCATGCAGCACACCCTACATTGGATTCAACTATAATATTTCATGCTGTCAAGTTCTCCTAAGGTCTTGCAGGCCCTTCAAAAAGGCGAGGGAAACATTCTGTACTTGCATTTCTATTTTACATGTAGAATATGCCTTCAAAACCTCTACGCTTTAATTTGACAATTTCAATACACATAAGAGACGTCATCCATGAAGGGTATTACGTGTCTTTCAAAAGTGTGAAGGACCCATAACTCAACAGACCCTCAGGTATAAATGAATTATGAAGGGCTTTCTCATGAGTGAAAGAAATGTAATCACTCTTCAGGGATGAGATATTTTATTAACTCCACAGATATCCATTTTAGTCTCTTTAAAAAACATCAAAAATTGTATCTATTGGAATCCTGATGTGTGTCCTAAGGGGAAAGAGTGAAAAAATACGTTAGAGTCATCAAAATATCTCTTGGTCCCTTTATTTAATTTTCACTCTCCTGAACACCATGATGGAAGGAGTGGATGAAGTGTGCTTCTCTACTGAACTGCTGAAAGCCTGGGATGGGCCACACAGAAAAGATGAGCTGTGTTGTAAAAATAGTTCTCAGTATCTTGTACCAGTCACGAAAATGTAAGGGAGGCATTGGGCTGCTTTCTGAGATGGATTGGAAATGAGCTATTAGTCGGTCTAAATAAATTTAGAAGCACTGATAAATTTACAATTGATTTGGCTTTATCTTGGCTTGATTGTAATTTTGTTTGTTACAATAATAGGGGGACATTCAACTATCTGTAAACTCAAAAGATCCCTGACCTTACTGCACTGAAGAGTTTAAAGGATGATTTTAAATGTCATTCTACAGACAGGGAATGTAAAGAACATTTGATTGATGGGTGGTGGATTGGTGTCAGAGTCAGAAATAGATCTCAGGTCTCATGTATCTTCATCCAGGACATCACCCACCAGGCTACACTTTTAGACTTTCAAACTGAACTTGATCCTTGCAGATATTAAGAATTTTACATAACATAAAACATGTTCCAGCTTTGACATTAGTAGAAGTTGCCTTTGCTCAGTAATGGTTGGAACTGATCTTGAACTGAAAAAAAATTAAAAAACAGAGATACAAGTGTTGAAAAAAAATTGAATGTGCAAACAAGTGATTTATGAAGGCCATGAGTTTCATAATCAGAGTCTCAGAAAAGATCTTAAGGAGTTCTGCTGTTCCACAGTACATCATAAATCCCAAGGTGTTCTGCAGTTCTGGGAATCAGGCCCTTAAATGTGCAGCTACAAGCTGGGAGTAGTTTACCAGCATTAAACAATTTAATTTACACTGTGAAGTGACATCTCCTTCAGGAGTGTTACCAGTCCTGTGCAAAAAAAAAAATCATCCTACTCTGTTTTATCCAGCACTTTATAGATCAGCACAAAATAACACAGAGGGGGTGCAACCCTCTCAGGCCCCTGATCCTCAGCTGATTTGCAATAAAAACAAAAACACAGCAGAGCAATGAAATCTTTGCCAGCTTTCACAGCATCCTTCATCACACCCAGTTCCACACCGGGCAGGGCTCACACGAGCTCCTCCTGCCTGGCAGCCAACTATTCCTGAGTGATGGGCCACGAAATTCCCAGAAAAGGCATAAAGCATCTCTAAACCATCTCTTTATTCTCACTCTGGCTGTGGCTGTGCAGCAGGCATGATTTATGGCATTTTGTACAATCTGAGCGGATTAGGAAGAGGAATCTTCATAATTATATAGGCTTGCTGTTATTTAAATATTTACCAACATTAAACACCAAAGGGGCTGTGCAAATGATCCAGGGGATTCATATTGTTCTAAGCTAATATCCGTTGTACAATATTATGCAAATTGTGTAAACTTTATTCGGTTGCCTCTGCTCTGAGCAGTGTATCCCAAGGCAGCTATTCACTAACTTGAAACAGATAAAGTTTTAATAATAAATAGTGATGATGAATAAGTTAGAAAGTTTGTGCAATGCTAATGTAGTTGTTGGCCCCAGGGTAGTTTATTAGATAAACAAGTAACATTTTATAAGTTGCCTGCACATAAGTGGCTTTTGTTTTCCAGGAAATGTTTGTATGATAAATTATTTCAAAACATGAGGTGTTAACAAACAAATTGTATTCACTTCCAATTTGCCACCACTTCCCTGAGACGTCATTTAAACACCAAAATTTTACTTTATCAAAATGACAGTAAGGTGAGAAATTAAACTTTGCTTTGGGATGCGGGAAAAATGTGATTTTCCTAAACCAAGGGATGTAGCTCTTTCCATTAGTATTCAGGGAATTTCCAGGACTTAGGCTCTTACAGACAGTAAAAATGAGATAAAACAGTCAAGTATGCAGGAGTGCCAGGATGCCCATGTTATACTTCTGGCCACTTGACAGTATGGACCTGGGGTAGATCAGCTGAAAGCATTTCTGTGATTGGGAAAGAAATCCTGCCAAACCAAAAGGGGATGAAGCATGAACGAGTTTATTTAACCAGCACACTGCAGTGAAAAAGCAGCCAAATCTATTAATGACTCTTTCCACTCCATGCAGTGCAGCCCTGACCCATATAGGGCTGGCTTTTCCTAAAGTACATTCTGAGCATCTGCACTGTGGTTATGTACAAAATCCCCTTGATGATACATCAGCCCTTAACAAACTCAAATCGCCATCATTTGGATCTTTGCTGATTTTTTTTTTTTTTAATGTAAATAACAAAAGAATTTGATATCCTTGCAGGGAAAGAGCAGATGGTGCACTGGTGAGAAGGGTCTCTCATTACATTTCCCTGGATTTTGCAGCTCTGGGCTGTGGCCTGCCTGGTTATTGCTGCACTGCTCTGAGCCACTCACAGAAACATTTATGGCATGGGACACAGCTCCAAAGCAGTTGTTGTATCTTTGTTTTGTTGTTGTGAAGGTTGGGAGAAGAAAAGAAGAAGTGGTCTGGAAAAAAATCTTATTCTGAATTTGGTTTTTTCCCCCCCTTTGTTTGTGTAGTTAATAATTTTTTTTTTATACCCTCTTAAGTTTTAAGCCTGCCTTGCTTTTTTACTCCTTGTTCTGTCTCACAACAAAAAAATGAGTATATTTAAATTGGCAAATCAAAAGAAAACATTATTGTTTTGGCCGGGAAACAAAATTAAACCAAGACAAAGGTTTTGGGGAAAAGCCTGAGTTTGTCTCTGTTTGCTGTCTTACCTGACAGCACCAGTCACAAATCCCCTTCTTTTCTCCCACCCCATGGCTGGATGGATTCACAATTGTTGCAGAATTGTCAGGAATATTAAGCCTACAAAATAAATAAAAAAAAACAAATGGCTTGGCATAGGGGTTAATGATTAGAATTTTACACTACAGGAGACAAGTTTCCCATTTCTGCCTCTTTCAGTTTCCTACCACCAGTTAAGATAAGTCGCTGGATTGCTGGTGTTCAAATAATTGGGGGTATTTTTAAGAAATATGTAGCAGAAATCACATTTCAATTTTAAAGAAAATACTTCTAGACTCTTAGATGAAATATAACATTAAAAAAGCCTTCTTTTGGCTGTACATCAGCACACCTGTGCTCAAATTTATTTCAGAATGAAGTATAAAGACAGGCAAAAAAGAAGGGGAAAGCACAGATTAAGGTTTTAATACTCAGAAACTGTTTCAACTTCATAGAGTTTGGGCATAGAACAGTGGAAAGGACCGAGGAAAATTTAATGAGCTATCTGCTCTCTAGTCCCCCAAATTAATTTGATCATTTGATGTTTGTTGTGTGGGATCCCAAATGCAATCTGCACTCCAGCTATGGGAAAACTCTTTTCTCACACCCCTATTCTGCACTGGGCACAATCCCTGATGTTCAAATTTTTGTATACAGAGAGAGTGATGCTTGCCTCGGAAATTTGCTGTAAGATTTCTATGAAAGTAGGAGCAGAAATTGTTTTTTGAATTTTTATTTTTTTCAAAACCTAAGTTTTGAGGAACTTCCTGCGAGGTCTTCTAGAATATCACCTGAGTGCTTGTCAAGTGTCTGTCTTCTGTTTGAATTTTCCACATTAGTGGTTGTTGCAATGATACATCAAACCCACTGGTAGCAACAGGATTCATTTCATGGGCAAGAGATCCTATGGCAAAGACTTACCAGAGCAGGAAATTAGAGAGATGCTGTTCCTGAAAGCCATTAGCATAAGAATGCACTTAAATATAACTTAAAATAATTCACTTGGAGAAGAAAATAGAAATACTTTAGATAAAAGTTTAGCAAAAAGTATCCAACTTGTTGTACTTTCAGTATTAGTTGTGGAAACCAACTCTCACTATATTTTTGCAGTAGATGAGCATAAAAAATCTCTTTTGCAAAGGTTACATATCCAAATGGTTTTAGTTCAGACCTTCTAGAAGCTGAGTATCTGCTCTGATGAAAATGGAAACTAATTATGCACTTCCCCCTACATTCCTGCAACATTAGTCTTTGTTGGTAAAAGACATATCACTTTCATTCATCCATCTTCCACATCCTCCCAAACACATTAAAATACTCAATTAAAGTCCTTTATTTCCAGAGTGAAAGGTCCATTAGTTTGCAAATTTCTGCAGAACAGCTGAGCATACTTTTGTTTTGACATTTGAGAAAAAGATGTTCTTCAGGAGATAATGAACCAGATCCTCAGCTGATATATGTCAAAATAATAGTTTGGGATGAGCACAAGAGAGAGAGAGAGAAGGGGTGACATGGCTTGGCCATTACAGTGGGGGAAACTGCATTTTTAGTGAAATTAAAACTGAATTTAAAAGGTTAAACAAACTGAGTAATGAGTTTGCAGCAGAACTAGCGAAAGATTACTCAAGAGAGGGGCATCCATAGCAACCTAAATCTCCACCTCAGAACCCCTGCTTTACTTTTTTACAAAAGTCCTCATAGATTTTGAGATATGGTCCCAACGTTTGATTTCTGGCTTGTGATCTCAATCCTCCACAGTAACGTTGTATTGGATTTATCCAGAATTGCTGTTCTAGGAAACACATCACTTGGTAATGTCTAACAAGGATTTGACTCATCCCTGAGCCAAACCATAAATCTCATGGTTTGTGAAGGTTATAATTTCCCCAGAAATAACTTAATGATGTAAAGTCAACATCTACAGCTTAGATGGGCCATGCCATGACCAGTGTGCTTACAGACACAAGATGAAAGCAAGAAAAAAATGCAGAGTTCTGTTTCACTGTAATAGTTAATCAATTCCACTCTCTTCCTGCAGTCAACAAAGTTGTTTGGTTTGGTGTTTTTTTAAAATGTAGAGCATTCCATTCTCTCTGTGGTCCCAGTGGTGGGGGGTTATTCAGACAAATCCTCCGAGCCCTGGATTGCAGGAGGCTGCTGAGCTGCACCACGAGAAAAGGGAGTTGACAATCTTCTTCAGAGGATTTACTCAGTACTCCAGATTCGGGATTAAAATTTGCATTGTTTCCACCAGTGAGATGCACTCTTGGAATAGCTGATAAAAGATCAGTTAATGCTGTATTAGCTGTAGTATCTAAATTGAATAAATCCCTGACATGATTGCTCCTTTCTTTCAAACAAACGGGGCGTGCACAGCCCTCAGCTGACACGGCTGAGCCTCAAGGCTCTCCTTTAACAGCTTTGCCTCTCATTTGCGTTTAGCAAGCAGCAGCTAGGACAGGTTTTGTATTTGGAAATACCACAAGTGCACTGGATAAAAAATCCGAGCTAAGGTAGCACCTCTTACCAGTGGCACTGCAATAAAACCTGTGTTGAGGCACTAACCTACAGCACAAGCATTTCAAACCATTTTGTCAGGTACAGATGCTTAACTTTCTGGTCAAATATTTGTTTTCTGGAGTTCATACATGTAATGTAAAGGAATAGATCTGTGCATGACACTGGTTTAAATTTACTTTTAAATCTTAATAAATGTGATTATCACAGCTGCTTTTGTAGAGTCCCTGCTGCAGAGGAAGAAATTTTGTCATTTTTCACTGGGATCTCTCTCAAAATTCACTGACCTTTTCAAACATGCTTGTACACTCGCGGACGGAGAAATTCAAAAGTTAGTTTTTTGTAAGAGAACCTGCTGAAGTTGTGTTTGGAAAGGTTGAAGAGAAAAAATAATTATTTGTTAACCTTACATAAGTTTTATTAAAAACTGGATAAAACATTGGTCATATCTCTTTTATGAATGTTTCATTACAGCTTCTTATCTACAAGTGATTCTGTTTCTTAGAAAGCCTTTTTTTTTTTTTTCCATTGGAAGGTACATGTGCATTATTCCTCCTCCAATATTCAAACTTCTGCCCCTGTGGTTTGCATGAAAACAGTGGTCTGGTACTTGTGGAATGCCCTTGTGATAGCTCTGGAAAATCCCAGATGGGCCTGACAGTTGTATTCCCCACCAGCAGATCATCCATGAGTGAATTAAAATGAAAATTAGTACATTAAAAAATTCTAATGTCATGGTGGAAACAAGTTCCTTTTGTGCACAATAAGCTTAGAGCATGTGTCTGATGTGGGAGCTGCAAGCCAGGGACAATCACTGCAGAAATCTGTGCTGAATATTAACCAAGCCCAACTGCTTCCTCCTGGGCTATGTGTAAATAAATGATCACAGTATTAGGCTTCAAACAATCCGACTTTAGAGAAGAGAAAATAAAGGCCGTGTAATGCTGACACACAAACATTACAAAAGGCTCTTGGCTCAACTCAGATGCAGCCTTTTTACTATTAAACCAAAATAACTCAAAAAAAATCGTTAGTAGAGCACTGGTCCCTGGTGGCTTCAGTAAGGCTCTTAGGGCTCTCTGAATAATTGATTTTTTTTTTATTCTTTTGGTTCAGCTGCCAAACTGAGGGGAAAATAAATTCTGCTTGAATTGAGCCTAAATAAAACTTCTTTTTTTTTTTTAACATGGAATACTGAAAAAAAAAAAGTTTTATTTCTACTCATAAATGTTTGTTCAAGACTGCTTGGGTCCAGATTTTCAATACTTTAATCTCAACTCTGCCTCCAGAGCTGAGCATGGGGCAGGACACTGGAAAGTGGACAAGAATCGTGTCAAGAGGATTTTGGAATGATGAGAAATGTGAGTGTAGGCAGGAAAATGGGAGCAGGTGACCTGTGAGCCTACAGGCAGGCTTAGACTGAGCTGCACAGAGGAGCAGCTTAATATTTCACTATTATTTTCTGTACTTTGCCATTATTTTTATATTTTGAAAAGCAAGAATTACCTTCAAAAGAGGCCCCTTTATATTTGGATGCTGTAGCAGTTTGTTCTCAATATTAACTGGCTGATGGTTGCTGCTGTATTGATCCTGGACCTGAGCTGATCCCAGGCTCCAGCCACTGAAGTATTGTCACTGCCAAAAGTGATGCTTTTTGTGTACTCAGAGCTATAGGCACTTCTTATAACCTGAAAAATGTCAATGCAACATTGCTGTGGAAAACAGGACTGCAATCAAGTTATTGATTAAATTGCTGTATAATTTTGAAGCCAGTTCTGAATAGATTTGTTCAGTTCATTATTTCAGGTACAAACTATGACAAGAGTATCAAACAGATCTAGATGTGATTGATTTCAGACACCTCCTCTATTGAGCACTCAAGGTAGCCCATTACAATGACAAGCTGTTTTCTAGGGATGTCTAAATAGCAGAAATGATGGCATTAACAGGATATCTCCATTTACTACAATAGCTTCATGATACAAAGTTTGCTCCCAGTTTCTTTTAAACCAGGTGATCAGAAATTCACAGCCTTTGGTGTAGATCATGAAAATGGTAATAACCACAATCGCTTCAGTCAGAGGATTGCATGTCCTCGTGGCCATATTCTCATTTTGATGGTACTGGAACAAAGCAGAGACAGAGAGGTGACCAGAGGGAGGTTAAGGTGGCACTGGTTTGGGGCTCAGATTGATCAGGGACACATGGCAGCTCCTACCTGCAAGGGTCTTCTGTCCCCAGAAGAGAAAAAACCTCTTTATCCTTCAAAGTGTTGATCTTCTGAAAAAGTGACTCTGTAGGGAAAACTCTACCTTCTTGTTTGAGGAGTTCTGAAACTAGCTGAAAGGCAAAACATCTCTGTCCTTCCTTTTTAACACCAGGTTTGAGAGAGCTTCACGTGGAAAAATGCACATTTCTGAGCCAGCACACAGAGAAAGGCAGATTATCAAACTGCCCTGCTTTGACCCGAGTCATAAAACTGACAGCTGAGAATGATTTGCTGTTCACTGCCTTGCAGTGTTTACCTGACAATATTTGCATGCCCAGGGAGTTATAAATTAATATCAAGCCTACTATGGGATTTTACAGTGCAGTCCTGCCTGCCTCCCTCTCCCCCTCCCACTGCTGACTCTTACCCAGGGAGGATCCCCACTCTTGTTCCCAAACCTCGTGCATGCCTGGATGATTCCTATCACGGGTTTGAATTTGTTATCTGTGTGCTCCCCTGCACTCGATACCACATTTCCTTGCTGGGGAGCCCTGCCCAGTGTGAGCAGCCCCTCAGGAGCAGAGTGTTGTCACCATCTCCAGCAGGCTCTTTCCCTGCTGTGACATTGCCTCTCACCTTTCTGCCCTGCACATCCTGGGGGCTCTGCAGGCTCTGCCTCTCTCCTGTTCCTGGGGGAATCCAGCAGGGAGAGATCCCTGTCCAGACCTGCATCTCTGTGGGTTTGATGCAGAGAACTCGACAAAGTCTTCCTGATACAGATTTTGGCAGGCAGGGAAGAATTCTCAAGCTGTAAGAGCAAAACAGAGCAATAGATCAGCAACTGCTCATGCCAGGTACATCAACACTGTAATTCTTTTTAGGCTCATCTGTAAGTCGGTGTTTTAAAGAGTAGATAAGCCTTTCCCAAGGGCTGTGTTAGAGGGGAATCTTCCTGTGGCCAAGCACTGCCACGGTGATCACTTCATGAATATTGCATGTTGTTCCTTTTAATTAACAACGAGCAAGACCTAAGGATTCTCCTCAGCAAAACGCTGCTGTTTCCCAACATCCTTCTCTTCATCTTTTCTATAGAGAAACAAAAAAATGAGGAAAACTACAGCACTTAAGTGAGACTGAGACAAATCTTTGTACTTAGTTGGTTATTCCAGACGTCTTACACAAACAAAAGGAATTTTGGAAGTGATGTATAAAACAGTAATTTCTCTTCTCTTCTCTTCTCTTCTCTTCTCTTCTCTTCTCTTCTCTTCTCTTCTCTTCTCTTCTCTTCTCTTCTCTTCTCTTCTCTTCTCTTCTCTTCTCTTCTCTTCTCTTCTCTTCTCTTCTCTTCTCTTCTCTTCTCTTCTCTTCTCTTCTCTTCTCTCCTCTCCTCTCCTCTCCTCTCCTCTCCTCTCCTCTCCTCTTTTCTCTTCCAAGATTTTTTTTTTACTTGAGCAAAACTAGAACTAAATGTAACATAGAAAACAAATAAACCGAGGGAAAGAAGTATCTGAGAATGGAAATAGAAGCTGGAGATTTAGACCAGAGTCTGAGGTTGTAAGCTGTCATTCTTTTTTCTCAACCAGCTCAAAGTAAATGTTACAACATTCACGTGGCTGCCCAAGAAGAGCAAATATCAAGAGAGAGTGGAGGGAAGGGAGACACAAAGGCAGATCCAGTTTAGGTTCAGACTCCTTGGACACGGCTGGTTTTCCTACACTCACACTCATGTGATAATGCTGGAGCTCCCTGAAATGTTCCCAGCACAGCACAGATTGTTAAAAAGTCTCTTCACCAAAATTTTTACCCCATGTGGGAATCTCTTCTCTTGAAACCCAAATTTTACTTATCACTTCCCAGACTGTAACATCCACAGCAGGAACTGAGCATCAGCCAGTCCTGATTTCTAAATTTACTTTTCCTTCAGCTGGTATAAAGTTTTGCATGGTGGCCTTTCCATGTCATAAATATTAAATGTTAATGTGTAAGCTCCATCTGGAAGACTCTTCATTCTCAAATTCTCAGCTCTGTTTCCTCGCATAACAACCAATAACAGAGATCATTAAATAAGATTTTTATTTAGGAACACTGAGAATGAAATCTACAGTAGGAGCAATATGCAAAAAATTAAGAAGTAATGTTTTATTGACCATTTTTTTCTTTATTGCTGCTTATCTGTGAAGAAACGAGAAGATAAAATCAGTAGAGTAGTAAAACAACTTCCATACTAAGTGTACTGCTGTAAAAAAATCTACTTTTTCTGTGTGCTTAAAGTATAATAAGGAAAATATGAATATAAACCATTTCCTACCATCTTCTCCAGAGTTGCTTACTGTAATATAGAGCTTTCAGTTTTGTATGGTGCTGTTTGACACTGATTATTCCCCTTAGAATGTTCCATTATGCTCAGTTTTCTTTGCATGTGTGAAAGAGATGTAAAATCTGTTGTTGTGTGCTGTAAATTTTATTCAAATTCAGCAGCATCCATTTATAATCACATTTACAGGATGACTTTCATTCTGGGTGATCCAAATGTGCTTTTATATGAAGAAATGCAGAATGCAGCCACCTTCCCATGGCTGTGGGGGTGTTTGGGAACATCCAGCAGTCACAGTGTGGCTTCCAATGGAAAGTGAGTCCAGTGCTGTGTCCTGGGAGGTTTGGGAGGTGGGTTTGGTGCCTCTTCATCTCCAAGGGAATGTTTTTCCTAATAGAGGCATTAAAAAATCCTCAGTGGTGATGGCACTGAGGGTGGGACTTCACAGCAAGGTCTGAACTCCCTCAAATCACTCCCAAGGAAAAGCAGAGACCTGATCATACTCTGAATATCAATGGCAGTTTATTGTGTTTGTTTTAATTGTTTGTTTTAATGTATTAATAGTGATATCGTTTCCTTATTGATTATAAAAATATTATAATTCTAAAGGATTTCTCCCAGCTATTTTTCAAGATATTTGAATATACAAAGTATTTGTTATATACAAGCCTATAAACGCTCCTTTTGAAAAGAATGGGGCTGAACACAGGCGTGTATTGGCTGTGGTAACTGCTGTGGTGTGGAATCCAGTCCTGCTATCAGCTGTCTTTTTAATTCCTACATTTCTCATCAATTATTAGTTATATTTTTTCTAAACATTTCCTGTTCCTCCCTGGACCAGCTGTTGGGTTTAAGTTACATCCCATTTCCATGAAGCAGGACACGTAACTGTGGCAAACCTCAGTGCACCCATCAAGCTGATATTTACCTGAAGGCCTGTGAATAGATTTTGTCAAGATCCAAAGTAATTACTTTGTAAAGTTCATTTCCCACCCTGCATCTCTTTTCTGCTGAATAAATATTGCAAGAGGATGAAATATGGACAGGTTGTTTATATCCATCACTTTTAAATATTAGTGCTGGGCTTATGCAGCCCTTTGTTGTGTAAAAATCATTTGGATACATTATTCCAAGTTGAATAACAGAGTATTTCAGATTAAGAACTAAAGGAAGACTCTCTTTGTCATTTTGTACTGAATAAAGCAAAGGGAAGGGACAGTCTATTAATTTTAGAGCTAATATATCTTCCCTCTAAATGGCTACACCTTGTAAACATTTTTGTTAACAAATATTATTAAATTGCTTATCTGATTCAAACCCCTATTATGCTTTATTAAATATATTAAATTACCTATAAAAGTACATAATAACACATCATTTCAGTCAAGTAATAGCTATTATGGAATTACATTCTGTTCCCATTTAAAGACTACTGAGGAATGTTACTTTGCTCCAAATTTTTGAGTTTTTTGATTTCATTTTTGAAGGCACTCAAAGGCATCCATGAGCAGTGTCCAGTGAAGTTTTCTTTGTGCCAAATTACAGAAAAGCAGAGGGAGAGGATTGGAGAAGTTTAATTACAGCAACTTTTTTGTATCTTTTTGAAGTTTAAGTCAAGTGGAAAAGTATCTCAAGGGGAATTGCAAAATGATCAGAAATTCTATGGTAGAAAAACTTTCTCACACAACACTGAGGATCGAATTCATTGTGCTGTTGTTTTGTTTCCTCTGCCTAGACTTACTCTGGTAAGTTTGCAGCTGTCTTATTCTTCTCCATGGAATAGTGGTTTTATGTATTTGGAAAAAAAAAGGTGACATATCTGCTTTTTCCTTTCATTTTTATTCTTTGCATGCAGAATTCCAACATGATTTCTTTTCATTTTAATTGAGATCTAAATGAATGTGCCACAGTAAAACTGATCCTACAGTGTTTGTAATGAGTTGTCCTTTTTTTCCTTCCCTCCAAGCTAGACGTTGATGTCTAGGGTAAAAATATAAATGGGTGAGGGCCAGGAGGATTTTTTATATATGAAATTGCTTCATAAACAGTCTCAGAGATTTTCAAAAACCCCAAATCATGGAGGATTTTGCACGTGTTCTGTCTTATAACAGAAGGTTCATCCATAACATTTGTTAACCTAGGCTGGTGTGACAAATTCAAAGTGTTTGAAAGTCTCTCAGGACAGTTCTTTAAAGTGTGTTTTGCTCTCTTTTTCATTAAAGAACCACGCTTGTGTTTGAAGATGAATCCTCAGCTGCAAAGTTGCTTTCAGATTTAAATGGAGAATTGACACTTTTTCTTCAATTAGGTTTTGGCTGCAATCCATCCTTGTCTATCAACCTTTCCAGAACTCCAGTTGCCTCATCTCTTATCCCTTTCTTTCTGAAGACAAGAGTTTTAAATTAAATAAATAATGCATGACACTCAGGAAAATGTAGAGTAATGTAAATTTTACAGCAAAGAGGGAGAATTTTTTAATTGGAAACTGAAGAGTGCTGAGGAATGGTCTGTTAGAGCTCTCTGTGCTTTCAGTCTAAATATCCTCAGGGAAATTTGGAGCCTTGCCATGTTAGATATCCATATCCAGAAATACAATTTTGTTTGCACAAGCATTAATTAGCAATTTTTGTAATGCTTTCAACAAGGCCAAGGATTGACTGGAACACTGAATTTATCCCTTCCTATGAAGTGCTCTGTTTGGGGAAAGGAAACACAATATACACACTTTTTACTGAGTTGGACAGGAACCAAAAAAATTATAGTCTTCAGTGGACCTTGAGTTCAAGGTGGGTTGGCTCTGGTAGGATGTGGTGGGACTTCCCAAGAAATGAGATATTGGGCAAAAACAAACTTCCAAGTCTGTGGGAATTCAGCTCAAGCTCTAAGTGCCATAGTCAGCCATTTCCTGCAAGTAATGGTGTGGAAAGAAGAGTTAGTAAATAGCCAGGAGGATTTGGGTCTTTCTTCAGCAAACTTTTGTGTCCTTCATTGTCTTTCTCATGTGTGTAAGCACTTCTACAGAGATTAGGAGCAGCACAAAGTTAAAAGTGCCAACTCCATGGAATCCTCTCCTTTATTGTTAAACAATTCTGGAGCTTCTTGGATCTTGCAGTTTTGGCTGAACTTCATTCAGAGAGTTCCTCACCTCAGCTGCCTCACCCACTGTATATTCATCCATCACCTGCTTTGATTTCTGCTGACATATTCATCTGTCCAGCCTCAAATGAAATGGTTTATCTTTCCTCATTACCACGATTCTTATGGCAATAACATTCAGAGGAGTCTTTTACTGGGAAATAAAATGTAGGCTAAAATGTCACAGAACTTTATTAGACAATCTAAGCTTAATTGCAGATGACTTGATGCACTCATAAAAGATGATGCAATGTTTCTATTAACTCCAACATATGGTAACTATTCATGGGAGGACAGCAAATAGAGATATCACTAAATGTTACTGTGAAATGGTCAAATTAGGAAGCTGGGTTTTTTTGGTTTTTTTTGATAGTAATTCAAATGTGTTATTAACTACTGAGAGTTTACCTAACATTAGAAGTATTCAGAGGACACTGCTTATATAAAACTGTGGTAGGAATTTGATTATGCCTGTGAAGGCACTTGGTTATTTAGAATATTTCTCTGTGCTCTGTGATGGAAATGGGCAAAGAGCTCTGCTTCCCTGAAGAATTGCAGGTCTTGAACACATTTCCCTGATTTCTCTGAGGTTCATGTGAGGTAAATAATTAATCCTACAGTAAGTGATACTTGCTGATAGAAGATATTGCAGATAGCACAGTTTAATTATTTGTGCCATTACTGTCCCTATCTTTAGAAATTTTAGTGACAAGCCCTAACAATTAAATGATCTGTATTAATTGCAGTACAAAGTTTATTCCATCATGCTGACGAGTTCTGCACCCTCCCACTTTGCCCTGATGGGCACTTCAAACGTGCCAGGGTGCCAGGTTAATTCAGGAGCTGTTCCCAGTTAATCACACCACTGCACACACACAGCTCCTGTGCTGGCAATTCCAACAAAGCACAGACAACTGTGTTTTGTGTTTGCCTCAGCTGAGAGAACGACTGAATAATGAGAACTAAAGCCAGCTCCCAAGGCTGCAATCACTAGATGGTTAAGTAATTTCAGGGTTTTTCCTTCACTGCCAAAAATCAAGATGGTTTCTGAAGACATTTGAAGTCTATAAATTGGCTAAATTACAGTTGTTCTACAGCAAGTGTGACATGCAGGGGAGGACTGGAAGGGATCCAGGGAACTTATTTTCACACCAGAGATCCTTTCTAGGAGATTAAATCATACTGGAAGGGCAGTGTGCCCTGGAGGACCAGACACCCTGGTGTGAGTTCATATCTGACTCTGTGATTAGTCTGACGTTGATTAACATTTACATACCCACCTCTTCAGGAGTTCTGATTAAAGCTCTGCAATGATATCATTGATGTATTCAGCAGAGCTGAATATCCCCAGTCTGAACAGATTGTGACCATGACACACTTCCAGTTCTCTCTTTGCTTACCCAAGTAGCCAAAGGACACCTTTAAAATAATAGAGAACACCAGTAATGTCACTATGGAAACATAATGTTTTAGAAACTGCTGCTTTAACCAAGCACCATCTTCCCTCACACAGTCAGGATTTACAAGTCTTGGCTGGAAATCCCTGTAGTGTCAGTGAAAAGTATAGGATTCAGGATTGTCATAACCTTACAGAGCAGGACAAGCTCCAGAAACAGGACATCAGTGAAAAAGAGTGCTAAAGAATGTTGTTTCTTGCTGAATTACCAGATTGGTTTAAGTAATAATGATAATAATTGTTTTTAAGTGATTTACTAATGGGGGGGGGGGGGAGGAGGAGGACAAAACAACCCGTTCAAAAGGCAAAAGAGAAAAATATTACAAGTGAATGGATGGTGCAGGAAAAATATCTTGAAAGCTTATGCTGAGAAAGGAGATTGCACTCCCTCAGGCAGATGGTCAGCACAGAGGACAAAGAGCCTCTGGCAGTTGCTACCTGAAAGATTTATGCCCTTCACTCCACAGGTATCATTCTTCTGCTGCCAGGGGCCAAGAATCCAATATCCACTTCCAAAGCATGTTTGTGTTGTCCCGTGTTTGTTCTAGTAGTGCTATTTATCATGTTATTTATCATGTCATCCTCGAGAAATACTGTACTTGGAAAGTTGGTGTAGCTGTTGAAAAGCACTTTCTGGACTAAATCTTTTTTAATTACTACAAATAACTCCCCTCGGTGTTCTGTGTTGCTGTGGAAAAAGATTAGACTTTCGTAGCCACTTTTTAAAAGTATTACCTTTGAGTTTTTAAACAGTGCCCTGTGTAATGTATGATAAAATGTTATGTGACCTGGAGTATAAAGCTTGGAGATTCTACTTTAATTCACATGTGTTAGGACAGGTGAGGCTGTTCTTTCTGCTTCTGACTTTGTGCAGAGGCCCTGGGAAGGGGCTGAGCTGCATTGGAGGGAGCCAGGCCAGGTCTGCTCTGCCCTGTGCCCTGGTGAGAGGCTGGGAAGTTGTGCCTAATGAGGCTCTGGTTGATAAACCCACCTTAGGTCAGTGAGTGAGAGTGGAAAGCACTCAGGCTCGGGCAGGCTGGCAACCAAACCAGGAGCTGGAGCTGCTACCAGCCCAGTTAACTCAGCACTGCTGACAAACCCCAGAGCTCCTGGGAAAAAAAATAAATAAATAAAATAAAACCAGCAACAGCAAACTCATTCAGACAGGGAAGTCACTTGAGACAGATCCATATGAATAAGAAGCAATTTTCCTCGTGGTGCAGCTGCATCTCTGCCAAGCAGTTGTTGTTTCTTATCTCGTGTGCTCCTGGGGCAAGGAGCTCTGCATCACCACCACTCAGAGCAGAGCAGGTTAAGCTGCTGCCCCAAATTCTCAAACAAGGACCTGTAAACAGTTTGCTTGAAACGGGAAGTTCAGCTGTTCAGTAAAAACAGTGACACATATACAACTTGGTGACAAGTGATTAAAATCAGTGAAGCAAAGGAAAGGGAAAAAAAAAATCAAGCTGTTATTAATTTAAAGTGACTTCAAAAAGCAGTTGCTAAGCCTCTAGTGATTTTTTTGATACCTGTCCAGGCTACAGGTGGTTGGTAAGTGCTTAATAAAGCACCTGCTCATCAACTCAGGTCCTCAAGATTTTAACTAAAAAATAAATTACTGAAATAATTTAAAAATAGCAGCTTACTTTGTTAAAATGTTGTCTTGGTTTCAGCTAGGATGGAGTCACTTTTCCTCCCTTCCTAAGTGGGATTTGGGTTTGGGGTGAGAGCAGTGTTGATAACACCCTGATGGTTGAGTTGTTGTTGTTGTTATTATTATTATTATTATCACTTTCTTTTCCGTCCTATTAAACTGTCTCCATCTCAACCTATGAATTTTACTTTTTTTACCTCTTCCTCTCCCCATCCCATGGGACAGGGAGGGAGCTGTGTGGTGCTCAGCTCTCTGCAGGTTAAAGCATGACAGTGTCCTGCCAGGTGTTGCTGTACAGTGCTGCCCAACTGCTCAGAAACTACAACAGGCAAATGTTCATTATTTCAGCTGGATTGTTTTATTAATTGATACATCATTACAGACCCGGGGTACTGTGAGAAAGCAAAAAGAATAATGGATCTTGATGTTCCTCTGTGAGACAGGTGCAGGGCTGTCTCTGCCTGATATGCAAAACAGTGCCAGCAGGATGAACACCTAGAAAAGTGTCTCATTAATATAAAATGTGTAATTAGAGTTGGTCCATTTATTTCAGGGGGAATAAAACGTTGCTCCTAACAAAAACATATATTGCAGAAACATTTTTGTCAGATGTTGGAATTAGCAAAATAAAGCCTGGGAAAGCCCCCAATTACTTCTCATGTTTGCCTACTTTCCACTGTGAAAATGCATAAATCAACAATGGAATCAACAAATGGAATAAACAATTTTCATATCATCTGTAAAAATAATGTGAAGTTTCAAATGAAACAAAATCATGATTGTTTAAAAGATAATTACAGAGGAAAGATATTCCAGAAGTTTTTCTCAGCATTAGTGCCAGACTGCCTCTGAAATAAACCCACTCTGATCCTGCTTTATATCCAAAGGGTAGAACACCCTGGCAGCCTCTACTTGCTGAGGAAATAAGAGTTTACCTCTTCCCCAGGAGAAAGAAAAGTGGAACAAATTATGACACAATCATTCAATGCATTCCCCTTTTCTCCTGGGCAGAACCATCTGCTTGCTGACCTGTCCTTCAGCCCAGTTTGTATTTATGCTGCAGGAGTCAGCAAAGCCTTCCTAGGGGCAGGGTCACATCCTCAATCCAAATGTAAATGTCATTCATAAATGGAAGGGGAATTTCACTGAAATGGAAGCAGGAAATGCTGGAGAAGGAGGTAAAAACAAGAGGAAAATGGAGGTTAGGAAACACAAACTATTACAGCTTTAATATTGTGCCAGGATAGGAAATCAGTGTCCACATGACTAAGAAGTCATCAAGTAGAGATAAATTAAGATCCCAGAACTAAAGGCAGTAGTGGGACTCCTGATTATTGCTATTAATATGCTATTATTATTATTGTCCTCTTCCTCAGCCATGCCTGAGCCAAACCCACATCCAGCAGAGCAGACAGAACCTGGTGTGGATAAACAGACTTGAAATGAGCACACGTGCTCCTGGTGAGAATTTTTATAACTGTGTGTAAATGTTGCTAAGTTGCTGTGTGTAGTTACCAAGTGTGGCTCTTTTGTTTAATCCTGTTGTGTTCTAAAGATATTGTTATGTCATTAAATTGACATTTCTTTGACTTACTGGTAGAACACAGTGATTATACCCTTCCTGGTGAATTGGGTATTTTCTAGCTAGAGTTAAAATGCAGCCTCTATCCCAGCTGTGCAGGCAAGCACAATGATCAAACATAGTGGATTTGAAGGTTTTGGGGAAGTGAATACTTGAATGGAGAAGATGAATTAGAACCTTGAGGTGCTGGTGGTTTGTGAGGTGGCTTCACCACCAGATCATCTCGTGCCTCCATCACCTCTCCTGTAAAATGGAACCTCTGGCTTGACTTTTATTGAGGCTTTAGAGATCTGTGCAATTTTTATTTGGTGTTGCTCTTCTGCCCTTCACTTCTGTTATCTTTTGTTGTATTTTAGAGCAGAAACATTAGACCTGTGCTACTCAAATATCCACAACTTGGAAAGGGTCCTTCTCTTGCAATTGATGATAAAAAGGGAAGCAGTGGATATTTTGATTCTGTTCTGTCTTGATAAGGTGGCTGTGGTGGGTGAGTTAATACAAAATAAGTAGAGCAGATGTAGTAGTAAATTACTACCTTGACAGATTTGACATATCTCCACCCATGTACTGAAGATGAGTTGAGAGATGTGTGTATGATTAATGTTTTTAAATGGGTGGTGTCTGAATTAGCATTTTGTGCTGTAGGCGCTGGAGGCTTCTATATTTTGTAGCAATACTCAGCAATTAAATTGCACTTTGCTTCACCAAAGTAGTCAGAAAATGGGAGATTATGTTCCATTAAAAGCAGGGATAGGTTTTCTTTACATGGGAGACAGAAATGCCCAGTGTGACCGTGAGCATGGGAGTGGCAGTGGCAGAGCTGCCAGAAAGACACTGCACTTCAATATTTTACCATAAGATAGTTTTGATAATGAATTTTGTTACCTAAGAGTTGCCTGGCTGAGAACTTGAATGTACTGTAGGAAGAGCTGCTTATTCTGTCAAGTCCAAGACTAGTTCCTGCAAACATTTAGGTTTGTACCTGGCTTAACTTTAAGCAGAGGACTACTTCCACTTGATTCCCACAAATATGAACATGGATCAGAGGCAGAAAGAAATGTGGGTTTTCTTCTCCTTTGATATGTGCACTAAATGTGACACATGCAACTAGCCCTAACAGAGCCTGTAATAATTTTTCACCTCATCTTGATTTTCTTTGATATGCTTTGTTGTTATTGTTTGGGTTTGTTTGGTTAGGGGTTTTTTTCTTTACAAAACGTTTATTTCATAATCATTTCTTCATGTGGTCTCACACGGTTTCTTGATCTTTGAGAGCAGGAACCGGAGTTTTCTGTCAGGTTTTGCAGCAGCCATGCCCTGGGGAGGAGAATCCACATTTTGGTAAATTTAAATGGCAAATCTGAATGCAAACTGATAGACCAGGGAAGAGATAAGGAGAGAAAGCAGGAAAAGTGAGAGTGTAAAAGGGATTTCAGATCCTTTACCTCCCCTTGGAGTTTCTTTGCCTTTTGAACTGAGCAGTGCTGAGTGATGTGATGCTGCTGGTGTGCAGTGAGGTTGTGTCTGTGCTGCTGTGCCTGGGCCAGCAGAGGGGATGTGGCAGGACAGGCCAGCACCAAGGGCTGGCAGGGCTACACAGTCAGCTGAGACTTTCCCCTTTTTCTGTCTCATTTAGGGTAGATGCTCCTTGTTACCATATCAGATTTTTTTTTTAATATAATTTCTGTTTCTTTTGAAATACTTCATATTGGCAAGCATCATTTCAAAAAATATTGCATGACATTAACCCTGAACAAATGAATCAGTGGACAAATCTTGAGTGATTCTAAATATTTACTAAGAATCAGCAACTGAGTGCACACAGTAGCACTGCAGGAGCTCAGCTCTTCATTCTGTTGGACATCATTTGCCTTTAATCCAGACCTATTTCTGACACAGTTTTAATAGCAGCAGTTACTCTAATAGAAGAATGTGATGCATTCTTTTTTTCTTTACCATTGTTTCCTATTTTTTCTTCAAAGAAACCTTCATTTTTAGATTTACAAGAGAGAAAGTGAAGTCCTTTGATCTCTACAATATATGTACTATTTATACCAGAGATGGGAAAACTGCTTTTGTCTAATTATTTTTGACATCTTGCAAATATTCACAAAATTCTTCATGGGGATTAAAAAGATCCACAGAGTTCAATCTCTTTGTGACAAAGAAATGTTGTTCTCAAAAAGCAAAACAATTGTTTGTTTGTTTTCTCTTAGAGAGATCCTAGACATTCATCTCCCAACATGGCACATTTTATCTGAGATAGCACAGGAACACATCCCATTTTTAGAATATCAGTAAGTTTCCATAAATAGAGCTGTACAGTAAAAGATCAAAACAAAACAGTGATAAAAATGGAGTGCATTTGAAAAGCATCAATTCCACCTTCCCAGAATGTTAGACTCCAGCTTTGTGGAAACTGTTCTCTGCAGAAACTCCCATTTTAGGGTGTGATTTCTTTCAGCTTCTTTTAAGTTACTTATTAGAACACAGTTTGTGAGGTGGTCACTGCTGCATTTTCCTTCATGGTCTACAGAGCATCTATTAACTTATATGATTTTCTTTATTTATTATACATGTAATAATAATAATAATAATAATAATAATAATAATAATAATAATAATAATAATAATAATAATAATAATAATAATGTAATATAATAATAATACTATGCAAGTAATTACACTTCCACTTCAGAAGAACAGCCAGGGCTACCAACTCTCACAGACTGAGACTCATCTTTTTGTACCTGTGGGATTTTTAGGGTCAAGTAAATCAAATTAATATGAGTCAAGTAAATGGGAATTCATCAGTTTTCACCAGAAAATTCTGGTCTTCACAATTTCAGAATCTCGTCCATATGGTCAAAAAAAGGAGAAGCTGAAGTTCATTATTTAAAGCTCATTTTTACTTCCTGATGGAATATATAATATTTGGGATAAACAATAGTTGTGACGTTCACAGAAATCTCCTAAGAATCATCAGGAGGGAAGGAATCAGAAAAGTGGTCTCAGTTAGGGAACACCACCAATGCCAGGCAGTGGAGTCTGTCTTGGTTGAGAAAAATTCAACTATTCTGGAGACTTCTGGATACTTCCTCTAGTGAAAATGGAAAATTTCTGTTCAGTTATGCTCTTTGCTGATTTTTTCTGAGAGGCTTTGTCCCCTTGTGCACAGACGGATCAGAATAAAATAATAACATAAAGTTTCCCATTATTGCCAAAATCTTCCCTTTTCAACAAGCATACAAAGCATGGAAAAACAGTCATGAGTGGTTTTGTACTACATAGTGGATATTTTGCTACCTTTTTAAAATGTATTTTGACCATGGAATTGAGAGAAGCACTATAAAATTGAGATACGTAATGTCTTCAATAATACAGACACACAGGCATTATTTCCCCACTAAATCTTCTGGGTCTCTTGGAGGAGTTGTATTTCTCAGACATGACATGAGTCAGACGCTGCAGCAAATTCCAGGCAATCCATTAAGGATGTCACACCCTGCTCTTCCCTCCATGTCCTTCCCAAGGTGAGCACCAGTGGCATCAGCAAGTGCTTTGTGAAGGTGTCTGTGAGTGCTGGCAGGTAAATAATTTTTTTAAAGCCAAGTTAACAGTCCATGTAATCATGTGCATCAATCTGACTTGTGGAGAGGCAGCTGCTCTGCTCAGCCTGCTCTGGTAAGGAGCAAGACAAATGGGAGCACGAGGCTGGCAAAGGGGCACAGAAGCAGCAAGGAGGGGTTATAAACCCCCAAAGTGTGAGAGACACAGGAGCTACACTGGCCCTGTGCTAAAGGAATGGAAAACATCACAGGTTTGTAGGTGGCTGTTTAGATAATTCTTCTAAAATTGCTGGAAGAGCTATAACACTCCCTACAGAGAGAAAAAAAAAGGCAAAATATCTGAGATGCTGAAGTTGTGTACAAGAAATCTGTGCAGCTGCAAATGCCTTTAAACATTTTGCTGATGTCTGCATCAGCTGCTTCATCTGGGCCTGGGCAGGTGTTTGCTAATGGCTGTGGGGCAATCAGAGCCTGATCCTGCAGAACATCCTCAATTCTTCTCTGTTTGGAAGGGCTCCTTTAGGCCCTGGCAACTCTTGTGAGTGTCAGTCACTCAAGAATGAATATTCCTGGATATTTCAAAAGGCCTGGCATAAACCACATGGCAAACACTGATATTTCTGTTAGAGGGAGATGCTGTGTCACATCTTTCTAACAAAGACCAGCTTGAAAAATCCACCATCCCTACTACAAGAGATTCCTCGAGCACCAGACTGAGCGTTCAGTGCTAAGTTCTGTGATCAGACAGCTCCTCGTGGCAGCCCATGGCTATGGATAGATTCATTAGGTCTTCCACTGTGTTTTTACAACAAATAGTACATTTAAAAGTACAATTTTCTATCTCCCCCTGATACATTGCACTGGAGACCATTCATTTAATTAAGCTCCTTTTTCTCCTCTGTGCTACCTTTGAGTAGCAGAGTCCTCCTGTGCTTAAGCCAAAGAGACCATGAGCTCCTCTTTTGGGACTCTTGGACATCTCCCACACCTTCTCCCAGCACTCTGCATGAGGTCTTGGAACCCCTCACACTGTTCAGAATTCCCATCCCTCTGCACTTCTGATGACTTTTCACTGCTTTGCCCCCAGCAGAACTGCAGAGCTTCCCTCTCCTCTTGCAGCCTGTCAGAGCTGCAGCTCGTGTGGCTTTTCCAAGTGAGTGATGGCCCAGTGCTGTCACTCTAAGGATATATTACTCACTCAGGGTATTTGCATCTTGAGCTGGACTGACATGAAGATGAAAAGGAGGCTTGGTTGTGTGGCCAGCTTTTGTTTTATAATTTAAAAGAGTTTTTGTATTCATGCATAGCATCCCTGTTTCAGAGTGTCTCTATTTCATCCAGAAGTTGGAAAAATTTATAGCCCCCAGATCCCACATTTTCTCTAAAATACTGTGTAATAATCACAGTCGGGACACCAATGAAGAATAATTAAAAATCTATTTCTTATTGACCATTTGTAGTTTAAAACTATTTCAGTAGCAGGATAAACCAAGCATATGGAAAAGAGAAGACAAATTAATTTTGACTTTGTCACTTTGACTGCAAGTCCTCTGGGTCAAATATTTCACACAATGTCAGAAGGAAGTAAAAGTAAAAACAGACGCTTCTGTTTTCTGCTTGGAAGACAGGCACCTAAAAGCAGTCCAGATTCATGTTTTGAGAAATCCAGTGACTCCAGCATTGAGAGCTTGGAGTTATGGAGGCCATTGTGAAAGGCACAGGTTTAGTTTTAATGAACTGTGAAGAAACCCCTGCAGTCAGTCCTTCCTTGTCCTGCAGCAGAGCTCAGCCTCCCTCGTGCTGTGAGTGCACAGGGAAACGTGATCCAAAGAAACAAAAAAGATTGATGTAAATTAAATAACAAATCTTGCCACTTTCTGCAATGTTCTATCAGCACCTTGCACATTTTTGCAGAAGCTCCCCAAAAGTCTCCTTGGCACAGACCACACAAACACAGGGAGCAGCAGACGGCACCAGCAGGTGTCTGCATGAAATCCTGCTCCTGGAGAGAATTCCAAAAGCAACTGCCATACCTTTGATCTTCTCCCCAACCAAAACCATGTTGTGGGTTTGTTTTGTCTTTTTTTTTTCTTTTTTTCCTTTCTCTTGTAGTCCATTCCACAGCCACAAATGCATTTTACAGAATTTCTGCCCTGCATGTTTTTTAAATTTAAAACCTGACTGGCAAGGCTAAATATCTTCCACTCTTGTCTATACACCAATTATTTAAAGGAATCTTCCATTCTTCAAGTCGTATCACATGGCTCTGAGTTTTAACACAAGATCTCAAACACCTCATCAACCTCCTACACCTGAGTAGCAGAGCTGACTTTAATTTAAACCTTTAAAAATCAAGTAGACATTTGGAATTTAGAAATTTTGTCTCATGAATTGACATGGATGCCATGCCAGATCACCAGCTGACCAATACAGATATATATGTTCTACTAACAAAAATAAATACACATTCCTGCATACTGAAAACCCTCAAGTACTTACACAAAAACATATGTCTTGTGATGCACTTTAGGTGTGCCATCTGTCCTGCTACCTTGTTAGCAAATACAAAGATGCAATATCTGCTGAAAAACATTTACCATCTGAAGTGAATAAAGAAATTATGGTGATATTGTGGAAGAGAAGTTTGTCCACACATAAGGAAAATCAGGTTGTGACAGTGTTTCTCCTGGGTCAGGCATTTCTCTCTTCCCACAGCAAGGGCAACCTTCCTGCCAGTGTTTCCACAGTGAACTCAGAGAGAAGAACAGGGTTCAATGCCCAGAACTGAGGTTTGTGTTTACAATGAGTTGTTATAGAGGTTCTTAGAGTCTTCTTGGTGATGGTATTATTGTTTCTGGGCTTTTGTGTTTGTCATGGCAATGAAGAGTCCATTTTTTTAAACTGACACAACTGGATTTGAAGAGGGACCTTCTGGGCTGCTTTTAGCAGCTGCTGTAATTGCCAGGGAGATCTGGGTAATGTCCTGCCAGGAGGAAGGCACAGTGTTAGTCCACGATGGTATAAAGAAAGAAAGAAGTGGTCCATCAGAAGGTTTTCTAGCAAGAACTGAGCCATGGTATGAAAAATGTGACAGCACCCAGGATGGAAAGGGAGGTAATGTTCCAGATGGCAGGGCATGCAAATAAGTTTCTCATGCTTGTAGGCACCACAGTAATTCTCATTTTTTATCCAAAAGGAATAGTCACATCATTTCTTTCCGTGGCAAAAAGCTGACTTGATAACACGACCTTGTGCTGCTGCTCAGGGTCACACACTCACTCAGACCTGTCCTTTCTCTCTTGTCCAGCCCTCCTGCCTTGTCCTCTCCCCATCAGCAGCAGTCCAGGTCACTTTGCAAGTCCCTGAGCTGCCCGGTGAGCCCTGGGCTGCTGCTCCTGCTTCCCCCAATTAGTGCCTCTCCTGCAGCATCCCTGTCAGTCACTGCCTGCCAGGGGTGCTGCTCCCAGCAATGCCAGTTCAACAAAGAGGAGACAAGCAGCCTAATGGTTGCCAGCAGCTGGAGTGAGGCTGAGGCAGAGTAACTCTTTCAAGTGTTTGAGGCATTTCTGAAATATTCACATACACGAGAACAAATCAGTACACGTGTACACAGTGACATCTGAGTTTCCCCCTTTGGTACCAGCTGCAGTTCATCCCTGTTGCCAGGGGCAGGGATGTTCACTAATTGAATGGAAGGCTTTGGGACTTCCCTGTGCATCCTCTCCTGCTTGGAAAGCAGAGCCAGCCAAGCACATTCCCAGTGCAGGGCCCTTCCCAGCGCCTTGGGATCAATGCTAGGGACCAGGAGGAGCCACCAGGGCCAGCCCAGGGTCCATCCCTGCCATGGTGGCACTGCAAAGGAGGGAAAGCAGCTGGGCTGCATTTAAGAGGCAGGAATTAATCATTCTTGGAAGGAAGAGAAAATAAAAGCGTCTCTCAAGAGCCTCACCTGCAGACACTGCCAAGTGCTTCACACAGGTTCTCCTTCCAAGCACAAAGGAGATGTTCCCTCCCCTGTTCCTGCTGCCGCAGCTCCACAGCATTTTTAACTTGTCAATTTACAGCTGCAGCACCGACTTCTGATTTCATTTCCTCAGAAGTGCTGGATGAGAAAAAAGTGTCTCCTTCTTTACCAAGACTGACTTTGACTCTCTAACCTGATATTAAGGGCTGACACATTAATTTCTTCCTACATTGTTTAGAATTTCCTGATCATAGACTCCCTAACTAGAACATAAATTCTGGAGATGGGGTGGTGGTGTTGTACATCACACACTGTTTAACACTGACACGAAATCCTTCATCTCCAGGAATGCAAATTTCCTGCAGATATATGATCCAGTTTATGTGTGTGCATACTAAAACCACACAAAATAGTTGAGTAATTGCTTCAAAAATCCATTCCAAAAGTTAAAAAAATTTTATCCCCAGTGCCAGTTTCATGTCCTAGCAAACATTTTTGATTCCTAATATTCATTTAAACCTGTGTTATAGTACAGTGTTTTAAATGCATATGTGAAGCTGTGTTCCAGTATATAATGTTAAATTTATATAATGTTAAAGTTATACCAGTATGAAGTCTACTACACATGAAAAAAAAAATCTTTGCATTAAAGGACCTCAAAAAGTCCTCTTCATTCTGGGATTCCACATTTCCTTTAAGGCATTTGCAGATCACGGGTGGGTGACAGTGTGGGTACCTTTATCTAGTCCATTCTCCTCTTGATTATCAGGGATATTTTTACCATTCTTACCACATGTGTTTTAAATTATCCAGTGATGATTCCCCTGTATCCTTAGGCAATCTGATCCCTTACCAACATTAAAAAATTCATTTTCCCTTCACAAAGGTGAAATGCTACATTTCTTGTCCTGGTGTCTATACACAGGGAGAACAATTTAATGGTGACATATTTGAAATATCCTGTAGTCCTCATTTCTCCCTCAGTGTTGTCTTTGCTTCAGTAGAGCAGTCCAGGTGTTTTGTTCACATCTGCTGCCATTTCAGTCCCTCTTCTCTGACTTAACATTGTCTCAACAACTTTCTCAAAACATGAATTTTACATGCAGAGATAATTTACTTCAGCTGACACAAACAAATAATTACTGCCTGTATTTTACCAAGACTGTATTTATTTTAACTTTTTCTGCAATAACATGTTCTTATTGACTGCCACAGTTTATGGTGGCAGTCAATATAAAGAGAGAATCCATTACAGCTCTCAAAAACTTCTGCATGTTACATACCTTTCTGAATAAAGTATTTAGCAATTGTTCAATTGGATTTCATCTTGAATTTGTCTTGTATCTGGTTGGCCAACCATTCATGGAAAACCTCAGCCTCATGATGGCAAGGGGTAGGATATACAACATTCCACATGGTCAGGTTTGCCAAGGAGAGGAAATGGGTTCTGTAATGCTGCACCTGACATGAAAGGCTTTGGATTTGTATTCCAGACCTCTTAGTAGTTTCCTATTAGAATCATGCTTGAAATGAAGAAAACAATAAATGTTAAATGCTAATAGAAAGTGTGGCAAATTATTTGGGGGAATGTGGCTCCTAGACCTGGTTAGATTTATAGCAATGTCAATATGTGAGGGATTTTTAAGCATCATTATATACTGTATTCCTTCTGATGCTTCTCCACTCATTGCTGTGGTAATACATTTGGCACAAGGGACATATATAATGCTAACATTTCTATGATATACATACCCAATAAAAGCTTTTTCAATTTCATTATTTTGACAGGCAGATTCCATTAATACATCCACAACAATAATGTTCCTTTTCTTCAGGATCTAAGAGAAGAGGATTATTAAAAATTACAGACAATGCCCCTATACACTTAATCTCCCCAAATTCACTTTACAATTGCTGTCAACATCAATAATGTCAGCTAGTATAATCAGGTTTGTATAAAACATCAGAACTTGTATATTTTCCAAATGGGATTTGTTTCCCCATCTACCAATGCAGCTGTTTTGTTTTGGGGCTTTCTTTGTGGTTTGTTTTTATGTCAGAGAACAATGTTCCCAAATGCCTGTGGAGAATACAAGTGCTGTGAGACAGCCAGGCTGCAGCTCCTTCATCTCATCCCATTCTCCACCCTGTACCCTCTGTCCACCTTTCCATTTCAAGACCCATGTCCTAAATAATGAGAGGAGCAGGGAGAGGAGGCAGCTCCAGCAATCCATGTCCCTTCCTCAGCTGTCACAGGCTGCACGTGAGCAGCCAGAAACACAAGAATTCCCCACAGGCCAGTGGGCAAATTGCTGCAGTTTCCTGAAAACTCATTTGTTTGTACCTTTTTTTTTTTTTAGTTCTCAGTATAAAATGGAAGTTAAAATAATTTCTGCGGCCAAATAATGTTGCAAATTTTCCCCAGTTTAGTGTGGATTTTAAAGGATGTTTTTTGGTCTGTTATTAGGCTTGGTATTTCCAGTGCATGAGAAATATTCTCATCACTGACAAGACAAGGATGCTGCAGGTCCAGCTGCTCTGGTAGGATTCTGAAACAACATCTACAGCCTGAGAAATTCAGCTCCTCCTATTTTTAATGGAGCAATTGAATCCTTTTGAAATCCACATTTTCATTAAGACATTCTGGAAAAAAAAACATGGTATCTTCAAGTGCATCAAACTATGCCTAGTGATTTAATCTTTCTTTCTGTTGTTTTTACCTTTTCAATATCAGCATCCACTCTCATTGTGACCAACTTTGCATGTAACATTTCTAAAACCGGTTTCTCTCATGCCTGTGAACAAAACAACTGTGTGCAACCCCTTTCATGCCAGACTTATCAGCTAATCTATCAAACAGAATACAATTTATTTTTTCCTTGAGGTTCCTGGGAAGTCATGCTAGGTGACAGTAAACTGGACTCTGATATGTTTTTCCAACAATCTAGGAGTTGTCAGGCAACAATTGCTAAGATACAGGGGCATTTGTATCTTAAATCTGAGGTGGTTGAAACTGGGAAATGTCTTGGACAGTGCTGAGTGTCTGTACAACAGGTTTCCAACAGCTTGTTGTTAATGGTGATTGCTTACCAGCACCCTTTAGATGGAACAAAGGGCTTTTATTCTTTCATATTCTGGTGGTGTCTAAATTAATTGCAAATAACTCTCATGGGAGGGGGAATAACAGGGAATGACCCCAGTGCTGGGGCAGTAAGACATTGGTAACAATAAGATATCCATAACACCCGTGTTTGATGGGTTTCATCATCCATGGAGAGCCCTGCTCCCAGCACAGCCAGGGCTCCCCTCACAGCCTGTGACTGCTCTGTTTTAACCCCAGGTTGTGAACCCTGAGGCAGGCACACCAGAGATGTGTGTGGGTATAGATCAGAAGGGTGGCAGGACACTAATTATTTCAATATTATTATTTATATATCAATAATATATTATTAAATTGATGTGCAGCTGGTGGTTGCACATTCTGAGGGGTGAATTCTGCACGTGGGGAGATTGGCTGCCTTCTGCTGCCTGGTAAAAGAGGCAGCTCCAGTGTCTGTGTGCTCCAGACACCGAGTGCCACCTGCTGAGCACCCACAGCCCAGGAATTCCTGCCTGAACAGACACAGCCAGCAGCTCAGTGCCGACCTAAAGCATGCAGAACTCCTCTCAGAATAGGTATAAAATAGACTGAAATCTCTGTGCTGGTGTATGGGTGTTTGGTTAAGCAGTGGTTCTTCTCTCAGCTGTCCTGCATGCTCGTGAAAGTGTTTTAATAAATAGAGGTTCAGGGAATCTAAAAGGCACTTGGTATTTTGCTAAAGGTTCCAGAGGTGTGTTCTGGTCAAATCTTGATTAAGATCAGAAGCTAAAAGTAGTGAAGCAGTTGAAAGTGCTGATATTTAGCAAAATAAAACCTGTTTACATGTCTGATAATCATCTCAGTAAACCAAAGTGAGAAAAAGATAAAAGGCACCTCAAAATTTTCTTACCAAGAGAAACTTGGTGCTCAGTTCTCTGAAAACGTTCTTTGTGGGGGTTCAACAAACCCTTAAGTGACAAATACTAGAAGAACTCTGTCAGAAGTAGCTGGATTTAATAATGTATTTAATATTCTATCATACACCAGACAGAGCTATCATTTTGCATCCTTAGAAACTGCACTGTTCTCTCAGCGAGACAGAGAACAATACAGAAATAACAGTGAGAGGGATTCTTGACAAACTGTTCCCAAAGAGGTTATGCAAATGCACAGTGTGCTGCATGCAGTTCCTTTTTTCACAGCAAAAATGGCATCTCCGTGCCAAAAGGAGCGAGGCACGACCTCTCTGATGGGTGGGACAGGACAAAGGGACTCCAGTCAAAAGGCAGAAATGGTGAAGTTCCTCCAAAAGCAAATCAAATTCAAGAAAGGAACTCTACTCAGTCCATTGTGCTTTGAATTTCACTCCAGCAGCAGATTAGAGGCTGAAAATATGCTTCAAATGACTACACAGAAAACTTTGCAACTGTTCTGCAAGAGGGATTTGCCTGTAAGCAAAAAGATGCAGATTCGCCCACCTTGCTTAGAGCCAGTGAACACAGAATTAAAAATTATGACTTTTCTTACTTCAGAGAGCTTCGATTCAGATAGTTGGCAACAAAAAAATTAAGCAAGTGAAATTAAGAAGTAAAAACAGTTCAAGGTCAAAAGATTTTGCAAGTGATGAGCTGACACTGGAGTTATGTATATTGATCAGCATCTCATGAACAAAGGATTTAGGCTGGATCTATACTTTATTGCAAACCTTTCTTTCAAACTATTAGATTTTTGTGTTTATAGACCAGATTTGTAATTTAAGGGAAGGATTTAGGAGCCTAAAGGATGTAAGCACTCAGCTGTTTATGAAGTTCAATGGCATTTGAGTGTCTGACTCCCTCAGGCTCCAGTCTGAATTTGTAACTTATTGACAAAAGTTTTGCAGCTCAGGAAGCACAAAATGGTTGCCCTTTACAGAAACAGAGTGTTTGCTTCATAGCCATAACAATAGGGTGGTCTGACTTCCAGGGACTGTTCTGTGGTCAGGATGACTGACAAAATGTATCTCAAAGGAAAATTCAGCTCTGTGGATATGGGAATGATGACTTTAATAGAGATTTACAATTACAAGTTTCTGCCTAAAAGATAATATCACCTCCTCCATCTTCTCACACTCAAAAAAACCTTTTTACTCTTGTCTGCTCCCTGACCACATCTCTTCAGCAAACCTTCAGCCCAGGCCAGAAATGCTTCCTCAGCATCTCTAACCTGGGCCTGATCCAAGGCTTTATTCCCAGCTCTCTCTCCCCAGGAGTTGGTTTGTCTCCAGAAATGACCCCAGTCCATCCCCTCAGTGCTGCTGTCCAGCTGGGAGAGCCTAAATTACACCCAGGACATAAACCCAGGAGCTGGGGGTGATGTAGACAGACCTGCAGTGCTGGGTGAAGACTCAGTTTGATCTGTGGGCTTTACAGGGAGATGCTGCAGGAGTAAAACCTGCATGTGCACAAAAAGCTCAGTCCCTTTGCCAGGGAGAACCAACGGGGCTGGGACAGATCCTGCTGCCCTGAGAGCCAGGCTGGCCATGGGGAGGGAACTAATGCCTGGTTTATGGCTCTTCACGTTAGATAAAGGATATTAAAGTTCATAGCTGTCACTGCATAGCATCCCCTGACTGCTAAAATATCAGTTCTAAAGTGCAAAGAGACAGCAGGGAAATGGGGAGGCTTTGCAATGGGGCCAAAATAAGGATGGATGGAGCTCTGATGAGAGCATTTAATAACATCTCTGAGCTGCTCTTGAAACACAATGCCCACAAACAGTGATTACTGCTTGTCTGAGGGTGTGAGGAGGGAAATTCTATGGCAAAGTTAATTTACATCTTAAAATAGTTTCCTCTTAAAAGACACACCATGGTAACAAAATTTCAGTATTGTAATGATTAATGTCAGCACACTGCACTGACTCTCCTGCCTCATAATTAAATGGAAGGTATTCAGTTGTATAGCACTTGAATATGATAATGGTTTATGTATTAACTCATTCACCTTGCAATTTCTTGACCTATTTTTCATTTTTAGAGGTACATAATGATGGAATGTATACAGTAGCACAAACTGAAAACAATCCCTGAGTTGTCCTGGGGGAAGGAGAGACACTTGCTACTGGCTTTGCATAAGCCTTTCTTGAGCTTTAAAAAAAAATCCCAATAATGATGTTCCTCTGCCATGTTAAAACCACCTACATTGAAAGATCTTGGGATTTGAAATCAGTAGATGAGCGTGTTTGGGTTTTTCACCTGTTTCTGTGAATGTCTCACTCTGATGTTTGCCAAGTATCTTGCACAAACTATTTGAGTGCCTAAAGTTACCCACCCAAGTTCCACAAGATACTGAAATAAAGCTTGATTTTCCAACTCCCACACTCTCCATTCAAGTCAAGCCCAGGATTGTTTCACCCTCATCATGGTCTTGTTAGCAAATATCCAGCAACCTCATAGCAGGGTGTCACTTTCCTCCTCATTTCTCATGTAACTGGCTGCTCTACATGAAAGCACAGACTATAAATAATATTGGCTCTTTAGCTTAAAAAATGCATATCCTGATGAATATCCTGATGAATATTTATTCAGCACATTAAAAATACCATCCATGCCTGGCTTCCATTTGGCTCATAAACCTGAATATTGCGAAAAACTAAAGACAATATTTATTCAGCACATCAGCACAACATCAGCTGAGGAAACTTCATATTTCTGTTTAGGATACGTGCACACTTCCTATTACTTCTCTGTCAAAACACTTCAGAATCTCTGGGAGTATTTCTTTGAGACAGGAAGGACAGTTCCCATTTCACAGCTGGAGAGATGTAACAGACAGATTTATGACATTTAATTTCCACTAATTCCAATGGAGGTAGATGCTGAATAGTTTATTAAAATCTGGCTGCACGTCACTTGCCCAGGGTCACAGAGCAGTCTCACAAAGTGTGATTTTCAGAGTCGTGGATCAGCAGTGAACCTGCTGGAACACAAACCTTCCTGATTTTCCCCTCATGCTGTGGGCACTTTATTTTAAATACCATGACCAGGTGCATAGAGCTGCATTAGCTTAGGTTTTCAGTTCAGTCTGGAGCCAAACCTTCCCCATTATCCATCATACCACAGTGGAATTTGCTCTCTCGCTCTGCTTTGGAGCCACCTGGATCCTCAAGCAAGAAAACTGAAATAATTTCTTAATTACTGGCCTTGGCAGTGCTTCCCAGCTCCTGTGATGGATGCACGCTCCAGTTACCTTTTCCTGATCTCTTGGAACCAGCTGCAAACACAGACTGTCCCTGCACCTGAGGTGCTGATTTCCCTGCGAGGAGCAGGGCTGTGTCTGCAGAGGGATTCTGCACGAGGCAGTGATGTCTGTGTTTGCAATGACAGCCTGCCCAGGACAGGGCCCTGCTAACAACCAACATTAAACCTCTCCAGCTTCAGTGTTGAGTCACTCCACAACTCTTTTCCCTTCTTTATTCCTGGATTTGAAGAGAGATACTCCCTTCTGCTGTGATTTCTGAGCATCTCTGAGTAAAGAGTTGCCCAGATTCTACAGTCCAGACTTTGTCATCCTCCAAGATCGTTGGGAAAGTTTTGGTTTTTTCCCCAATTCTGTGTGTCTCCTTTTGAATAGAAACTTTTTAAAACACTCTCTCTTTAGCAAGATTTGGTTCCTACCGTGTGCTGCTGGCATCAGTGAGTAGAATGTCCTGGTCACAGTCAGAGATGCTCTGACCAAGAAATGAGTGGGGCCCCATCCTCTCCATTTGCTTTATTCCATCACTCTGGCTTTGCCAGAATCATCCCTGATTTTCCCTAAAATAACAACAAGAAGAATCAGCCATTGGAGTGGGGAATTCTTCCCAGTGTAGATGGAAATAGGACTTCACTTGTCACCACTGCTTTCAAATGAATTTCTAAATGGAAAAAGCCTTTTACACTGTCAGTACTGAAACATGGGGATGACAGGTTCTGTTGGTTTTCCATCAGTTACAGCCTGTGTCAGCAGCTTTGCAGGATCCAGGATACACTCCAGTTTCTACACTAAAAGCCATTTCTTTATGTTGCCTTTCTGCTAGGAGCAACTGTGAGTGCCAGTGCCTTGTAAGATGTTTGCTATTATTTCTTCCATATAAAATTCTGTAACATGTTCTTTACAAGATTTGTTGGTGCAGCTTCCACAAGCACCTTGTATTCTTTTCCTTATCTCTCCCAAATGCAATTCAATTAAGTAGCTTGATGGTGTCTGTATTAATCTAAGCAGCATTCTTGGCAAGGTGACAAGCTGAACTGGACTGAGATTTTGTAGGTTTATGATAGTCCTGCCTATAGCTGATGGTTTTTAAACAAAATGTTTGAAAACAAAAACATGGATGCTTTTAAACATGAGATTCCTATCTCTGGCTATGTAAAAGCTATTCTGGGCAAGAAGCAAATATTACAGGATTAAAAAAACAAACCACCCTTTCACAGATATCCTGCAAAATATGTTAAAAAAATTCAAAAGCACAAACAGTATTTCTGTGCCTATCTGTGTTTGTTACTGCTTTTCTTGCAGAAGCATCTTGAAGCCATAATTAAGGAATAAAATCTCTTCTTTCAGGCCCTGTCAAGGACTAAAAGATGCCACCTGCCCACACAGTCCATGGATAAGACTCACTGATGTTTGATGGAGATCAGGAAAGGTGATGAACGAGTGATCTACAGTTCTGAAACAGGCAAGTTTAGTATTTTTTCTTCTCTTTTATACTAATATGCTCATCCCCCCCAATCCTAAACACAGTGCCTTTATCACTTCCTTGTAATTAAATCAGAACTTAGAACTGTGGTGCTTGCCTTGCCAGCTGTTTACAAACCTCCTGTAAGACTGAGCTGCTGCATCACTGAGCTGATTTGCAATAACTCTTCTAACTCAGCTCTTGCCCTTTCATGAGGGGAGGTTTCAACTGTGACATTCTGTGGCACCTTGCAAATGCCTAGGGAAAAAAAAAATAAAAGTGAATGCAGAGTCTATGGAGATCACTTTCAGCATCTGCATATTCAGGGTTTGACCCCAGGTCCAAGGGAGAGTTTCTTGTTTAATTGCATTTCTCTGTGGTTTCACTTCTGAACAATAACCTCAGTGTGACAGGCAGCAGATTTCAAGTTAGGAAATTTCACACTAACCCCAAGTACATTTATGTCATCAGGAACTGCATTTTGACACTATCAAATGTCTCCCTGAGCCATGAATTAGGCATTTTGAAACATTGAACAGAGAGAGGGAAACTGATCTCGATTTTTTTTTTTTCTTTTTTGGAGTATCCATTACACAGTGTGCAGAGCATCCATTCTGTTTATGGGACTGATAGGTTTGAATAATGAAAATATTTATCAGAATATGTAACATGCTCATATAGAAAGTTACATATTGAAGGCCAGATGCCTTCAATTAATTCCTTCTCTGTGCTTGAAAGTGTTCATTTGTTGGTTTAAATGGATTCTACCCTGTCCTCTATACTTTTAGAAATTCTTGGAATAAAACCCTTTGGAGAAGCAAACAGGATGGAATGAGGTAGACAGAGGACAATGCAAATATATTTCTTATCAGTCATTGCTGCTGTCTCTTCTTCATATAGAAACTGTGGACAAATAGAAAGTTTTCTATATAAAGGACATAGCTTAAGGGAAAAAAATCAGAAAATCTGCTTGAGGTTTTCATATTGGCCTGCTCACATCCCTTTTCCTCAGTGCTGCTGTACAGCTATTAAGTGGCCCTTTCCTTGTGTGATGCTGATGAGGAAAGGGCTTTTTCTTGAGAAAAAAAACCTCTCCACTGACCATATCAAAATGTACATTTTGTAAGTAGATTTGCTTTCAAATAGGGTATTAATAATCCTTGCTTGGTTTAACTCCTTGGTAGTGACAGGTCGATAACTGGCCTACTTATGCCATCTCCTGGGTAATTACAGAACTGTCTCTGCACAGGCAAAGCCTCTATCATGCAGCATTCATAATTATCAGTGCCTGAAAGAATTTGCTAATTGAATCCCTGAAGCATTTTTTTTCTTATTTTATAGAATTTAGAACAATGCAAAACCGACAGAATTATTAATAACATATCATATTCAACTATTTTAAATAATCAGTAGATTGTACCAAAAAGATCTTTGTAACTGCAGCCTCCACAACACTGATACATTTAGTGAAGTTATGTTTTACAAAAGCAAAAAATACCTTTTTTGTACTGATATTTTGCTAATGGGGGCTCCATTTGCTCAAAAGACTGGGGTTTAATCTCTTGGGTATGATCAAAATGAAGGAACTTAGCTTAGCTGTGTCACAAAATATTTTACTGGAGATAACTGTGCTGTGGGACACTCCATTTCTGATGCAAGAAGTAGAAGAACCTACACAGAGCAGATGATGTTGTATGAACTTCTGGAAATTTTAGCTTTGCTGTTCTATTAATTCATTTCATCACTCTTGCCAAGTCTCACATTGGGTAATTACACCTGTCTAGGGGAGGGGAAAAGGCTGAAGGGCCTTCACTCTCTTCTGGAATCTCATTTTGCTTCATTTTCCATAGAATAGAATGATTTTCTTGCAAACTGGGTTTTACTGCAGCATCCTCAGTGGGAGAGGTGGCACAGGCAGAGCAGAGAAAAGGGTGGGATTTATCCTTCAGTGTACAAAATACCTTGTGAATTTGAGTTTCAGTTCACACCCCACAGAGTGACTGGGAATAGCTGATTCCTACCACCAGTGTTAGGGAAAACAAAGTGGGCATCTGAAATACCAAATATTCACGTTTTCCCAGTGCCTTCTGTTTTTTTGAGAAATGTCCAGTCCCTAAGAATTGTTTATTCGGGACAGAATTTAGTAATTCCAGCAGACATTGAGAGTTTTGCTATTCCAGGCATCAAGGAGGGGTCCTGGGCAGGCCCAGGTCAATGTTTCTCTAACAGGAGCAGATGTTTCCATTGTGAAGGCTTCTCACCACTTTTGAAAAGTATTGAATAATGGGAGTGCAAAGAGCAGAAGCAGCACAAGGAAGGGATGTTCAGCACCTGCTCCACTGTGCTTTGCATGTGCCTTCCCTCAATTTTCCCCAGTCACCAGTTTTCTGTCCAAGTGCTATTACAGGCTGAAATGGAAAGCCATTGTAATGGCATAAATCTCTCATTTTTCTCAGTTGTCAGCATCAGCACATGTTAAAAAAGGAAAAGCCTATTTCCAGTTTCTTTGAAGGTGATCAGGGCCTTTGAACTCAGTTGGGAAACTTTGCCACAACCACAAGTGCTGCAATGTCTGTTCCCTGCTTGCTCTCAGAAAACCTTGAGAGAAGCCTCCCCCTTGGTCTGTGGGGTTTTTTCAAACACTAATCCAACGCTCTGCTACTAAGTGTTTAATTATTAGGATTGTGAAATACAACAACACCTTAGGCATTAATAGAAGGAACTAATCATAACCCTCTCAGCATGTGGTTTCCCCTTCACTTATAAAATCTCTTGTCATTTATCTGTCCTTTAAGTGACTCCTTGTAAAACCTTAATCAGGACAAATGGATCTTTCTGAGGGAAGAAAATGACCCCAAACTGGCACAGAAAGATTTGATTAAAACTCATACTCCTTCTGTGGCAGCCCAAAGATCCCAGGGGATCCCATTGCTCGGCAGAGTAGAGGAAATAGCAGACAGGGAAAAGCTTTCAGTCTGAGACAAAAAGACTTTATGGCTGATGTGCTGACATCCCCTCTCTGCAGGACCAGCCTGTGATCAGTGTCTCTTGTTTCCTTTAAAACTCAGTGTCAGAACTTTGCTTCCAGCGTGATTAATTTCCCCTTTACTGATTGTGTGTCATTTGCTTTTAAGTAAGATCTTTATAAACGAGGCAAAACAAAGACAGAGATGAAGATTGTGAGGAGATAAACATTTGTGCTGCTGGGACTCCCACTGGCTTGGGCACAGCAGGGGCCAGAAGTAATGGGGGCTCACAGGAGTCCTGATTAGACCTCTCACTGTGAACAGGTAATTGAAACACTACAGCAGTGGGAAAACAGCAAGCCATGGAGGTACTTAGTTTAAAGCAGACCCTGAACGAGCCAGAGGCTTCTGTGCCGGTGGGAATGAGGCTGTGGTAACATAGCTGGGTGTGCACAGACAGCACTGGGGCTCTTCTGGCTGATCCTGCGGGCACTGCTCCAGTTCTCTGCCTGCCTTGGGGATAGGAAACGCGAGCACAGGGGCCAAGGGAAGAAACGTGGCACCTGCCTGTGCTAAAGATCAAATGCACAGCCCGGGTTTGCTGGGAGGCACTGCAGGGATGGTGTGTGCCCAGCAGGGACAGAGCATCAGCCTGCAGGTGAACCTCTGGAAGCTCCCTGGGTGACAGGAGCCTGGTGGTTCTCCCTCCCAGCCCCTGGAGATGGGGCACAGCAGCTGTGAGCCCAAACTGTGAGCCCAAACTGTGAGCCCAAACTGTGAGCCCAAACTGTGACCTCAAACTGTGAGCCCAAACTGTGAGCAGCTGTGGCAATATCCCGTGAGAGGTGTGGCACTAAACCTGCAGCCTCCAGCTCTTCCCTCTTGCTTTGTCTCCTGCTGTTGCCTCACATGGTTGAGAGCCATTCACTGGCCTGAAATAGTGCCTTAAAAGTGAGATTGCTGCAAATGTGTGATGTAGGGGAGAAATGTGCTGGATTATGCCTCATTTTCACTTCTTAGTAATCATTGTTCCTTATGAAAGCCTCTAAATGAAGCTTTTTGATTGTAGTAATTTGTTAGTGAAGCTGTTCCTCGTCAGCCTGGGCCTCCCTTCTGCCAAAATCCTCTAAAAACTCACTGGTGTCTCAAGCAGAAGTTTCTAGCTTTTAAAACAATGGGAGATTAATAATCTAAGTTAGCTTTCCTTCACTCCCCTTTGAGGGAAAATGTCAACTCAAACCTAATGCACAGATGGAGAGAGAAGTAATTGTCATATGGAGCTGACACACTTACCTACAACCCAGACTGAGTGCTGGAGTTTTGCAGTGTTCCAGATCTCCCCAGTTGATGTGTGACAGATTTCCTGTCCCTGTGTTGGCAACAGGATTCATGACAGCTTTCAGCAGTTTCACTGGTTATTTGGGTGTTTGTACCATGTTTTGTCATTCCTACATAAAAGTATTCAGTGATCATTAAACAGAGTTCAAGTGTCACATCATCAAATTACTGACTGCAAATGCTTAGTGAGAAAAAAAGAGGAATATTTTTGGCCAGGTAGTTGCATAGATGACAGGACATGGTGGGAATTATGAATATAATGATACTTCAGTTATTACAGTGACAAAAGGGGATTCTGAACATCTAGATCAATTCTAAAAGTCTCTTTTTGATTACAGCAGCTGACTTAGAATTGCTGTGCATCTGTCCCTATGTGTAAAATGAAGGTTTTAATTATTTGCTGCTTCCATCACTGTTTACTCCCAGACTGTAGAGGTTTTGTACGGGTTTGATATGAAGGCAGCAGAGCACATTTCCCTCAGGTCTGCTCAAAAGGAATGGGCTAAAAGCTGCTACAAAGGTCAACATCGTTGGCAAAGGCAAGATAGTCATGCAGCACCATTGCTAAGTGCCACTCCTCGGTTTGCCACAGCTCTCTGTGTGACTGTGCTCAACCCAGCAGCTCCTTCAGCCTCAATTTCTGCTCTCTAAAGTGTGAACATTGCATCTTATCTCACAACGGTGCTGGGAAGCTGTATTAGCTCAGTGTGTGCAAGTCTTCAAATCCCTGAAGAAGCTGAAATACTGAATGTTAGCACCTGTGTGGGCACAGGGTATGCAGTTGTGAGAGCCTCCAGGGAACATCCTCATTTCCCAAGTAATAGGGTTTCATTAATTTTTTTTTGGTCCCATGCAAGAGAGAACTTCACCAATATTAGCAAGCCTGGGTCTGATCACATCTCATGTTTGGGTGACTGCAGGCATGGTGTGCTCCAAACCCAACATGAGTTTGCACAAGCAATAAACACACAGAACACTTCCATGATCATTTTCAGCCTTGTGTAATTTTCAGAAGAAAGAGCAGAACACAGCATAACTCTAATCTTACCAATATGGTTATCATCTGCAATAAAAATGTCACCTCAGTGTTGCTAAATCACTGGCCTGACTTGAAGTCTTCCATCTGGAGTTACAAGTTAAGGACAGTTTATCACAGGAGTGATTTATTGTGTAAACAGACCTTGCTGCTGGCATTTAGGAGAACGTGGCTGCCTGCCACTCAGCCAAATTCTTTTATCACACTTGACTGAAGTTCCCAGCCTTGAATTATTGGTTAATAATATCCAAGAGAAAGCATAATTTATTGTTTAAGCAAATTTTGAAACACAAAAACAGTTAGCTCCCAGACTTACTGCTTGCCTTAGGCAAAGCATTTTTCTTTCAGCACAAAATTATAATAGAATGGGAATAAGATCTGTAACTAATTCCAACACTTCCTGTATAACTTACCTAATGGCAGAACACAATCTCCTGAGCTGTTCTTCCCTCATTTCTGTACTCTAAGACCAACAGCCTTCATGCCATAACTGAGCAGAGGTCAATCACACACAGCCAGGCACATCCAAACCTCAAAATTTAAAAATAACGTATCTGTGGTTTCCTGCTAGGCAAATTTGATACCATCCCTTTTTTATCATTTCATCTGTTTTACCAGCAGTGCTTGAGGAAACCCACAAGTTTCCCCCTCAGAGGCACTTGTGGCTAATTGAGAGCAGAAAGTTATGTCACTGAAAGCAACAACCTTGTCTGACAACAATGTCTTAGCATTTAGGGTATTATTTACAGCAGTGCCATGATACCAACAGCCAGCAGATGCCAGCACACACACGAGCACCAAAAGTGCCTCTGTCATGCTGAAGCAGGGATGGTGCAGAGCTGTCCCAAGTGTGAGAACTTTGGGAGGTTCACAGAGGAGAAGTGAACTTCGTCTTTGATGTTTCATTATCATATATAATGGATATAAAATATGGCACTGTACTAAACTTAATCTTGGGTTTAAAGAGGTCACTTACTGGAGAAAGGACTATATATTGGTCTAGCAGATAACTGCCTTGTCTCTTCAAAACTGACTTATTTCCATATGAAACTCTGCTTGGAATTTCAGGCCCAGTTGATCTAAGTTTATTTTTCCTTTGCATACTGAATTGAGGATCTTAATATCAGATCTTCTATTTGTGTCAGTGTGTACAAATCTGCCAAAATCCTCCCATCACCTCTGCACAGTGACCCTCGAGACACGCCAGGTTTTTGGCTGCCCACATGAAACAGTGCAGGCAGGAAGAATGAAAGGCCAGCTGCTCATGCTGCAAACACTGCAATGCCTTCAAGCACAGATTTTTTCTGAAATTTTCACTGCTTCTGCCAGAAGATTTTACAGCACCATACTCACAGACTTCTAACATCAACTGAGTGATGGAGATCACTTCTGACAGATCTCTTCCAGAGCAGAAAACATTGGTCCCAGAGTGTTCAAAAAATCATCAGGCAAGTCCTCACTGCCAATGGAGATGGAGCAAGGGGAGTTACTGGGCTCTGATTCAAAAACTCCTTCCTCAGTGTATCTGCAAGGTTCACAGGTGTCCCCATAGTCTTCCAGTGTGCTTTGGTAATACACTTTCTAAAGAAGGGAAGAAACAATGCAAGTCAGCACAAAAGCTCCTACTGCCCTTCTGAAAATTAAAGGAAATTATGGCATGAAAATTAGGCAGGAATTTAGAGAGAAGAATATGAGTCTGTGTCTGGCAAGGAAAAGTTCTACAGGAAGTCTCTGCTGAGTAAGTTCCAGAGTCTGAACTTTCCCCAGGGTACAAATGGGGCAGGAAAGGGCTTTTGATCTGTCCTGGGCCAGAGAGCTGGCAAGTGACCTTGGCTGGTAGGACCTGCAGTCCAGCCAAGGAGGACAAAGGACAGGACTGTACATATGCAAGGTCAGGTAGGACAAGGCAAGAGGAATTTGAATTTGCCTGACAGCACAGAAGTGCAAGAGCAGGTAACAAATCTTTAACCCTGCTCAGGCACAGAAAGCATTTTAGCCCCGTTTCTCCAACCTGAAGGACAATTCAGTCAAGAAAACAAAGGTATTTTCAACAAAGCCTTGAATGTTTTCTCATCAAATACATCCCTTGCTTTCAGTTGCAGTGCTTCTGACATGAGGGCTCAGAGCAGCTGGAGACAGAGCAGCTGTCCAGATTTGCAAGCCCTTTCTCCTGTGCTTACAAACCTTGACACAGGAGGAGTTCAATGCTCATTTCTCACCCAAGCCAGTGTGCTGTCCACTGTCTGGATGAAGCAATCCAGGTGTCTTGCTCGGGATGTCTTGTAACCAGTGAAACAGCCATTCTGGAAGACAGACACACTATCTCAGGTGTGACCAGCATAAAGCCACCTTCTGACACTCCTTTCACTTACAAATAGCTCCAATTATTTTTCTCTCTGTTACATCCATTTCTTTTGTGCTGCCTTTTCCAGTTACTCCAACAAGTGACAGTTATTTTCTAATTGAACAATATTGCATTATTCTTCCCACTGTTACTAACACCAGACCTAATTCACTTCCCTTGGTATAAAAAAGAACATTTTCATCAAGAACCAGGCAGTTACCTCAGAAATCATTTCTTTTCCAGCCTCCATGGACACAGTTGTTGGAGCAACACCACGTGTAATATCCAGCCCAGCCTGCACACAGGGAGAGGGATGGTGTTAATAAGGAACTGAACTAAGTGTGAAGGATCACACCTCTGCAGACTATTCCATTTTCCATTCTCATTTACTCCCTTGCTGCACACACCAGGATGTGTGTGTAGTAGAGTGACAGGAGATGCTGTGCTTCCTCACCTGTCAGATTCATCAGCAGGATGAGGCACCTGGAAAGGTCCTGCTGATACTGGAAAAGGGGTAGGAGTGGTGGCAGTCTGTCACCAGAGTGGCATTATCCAGCCCATGCAGAGCACAGCTCTCCAGACAGTGGCAAATTTTGTTCAATACCAAAACCAGAGGAAACATAATTAAAGAGATGATCTGTAGCACATTCAGCCACACAGCACTGGTGGGATATAGTGTGGATATATGCTGTCACACTCACCTCAGAAAAAGAACTTTTGCTCTCTTCATTGTAGTTGATTAAAGTCTGTTCACCTTCCTGGTGTGAAGCAATGGCTTTTCTTTCAGCCCCTGACCTGTAACACTGGCAAAGCATGATGCTGGACACTGTAAAGGAGAAAGGGGAAGGTGAAATGGGCACTGGGAATCGATGGGTTTGGCTCAACACAGTGGAGAGAGAGGTTCCCAGCCCACTTCCAAAGGAGCTCCCTTGGGAAACCTGCAGCTGTGCAGATGGAATTCTTGGTTGGAGTGGTGAGACTGAGCAGGCAGACAGAATAGATCATGCACAGGTAATCAGAGGAACAATGCTCAGATAATCTATTAATTTTTATTCAGATAAGGAATCAGCAGTTCTCTCCAGCATCAACCAACATGAGCTGGTACAGAGAAACCAGCTCTAGAACAAGTTTAACCTCCATGGGAGAATTGCATCACTTTCAACCAGGACAGAGAAAATGTCAAAAAAGTCAAGTATTCAATTGTATTCAATGCAAATAAAAACACTTGCTATGTCGTACTAGAGTTTAGTTTAATGATAATTTACATTTGCCAGTCATCCTCTGGATGATTTTGGTAGATTTGAGCTCAAGAGCTGCAATTTCAATGAGACCCAGTGATGAGATGACAGAGAACCTGCATGTCTAACTTAAAGGATTGCTTACCCAGTAGTAATACGAAAACAATCACTATTATCACAATGGCACCACTTCCAAGTCCCACTGCTGCTTGTAGAACTGGTGAATATGATGGACATGTGTGTCCATCTGGGCAAAAGCAGAGCCTGATGTGCTGGTCCTGCCTTGTGGAAAATCCTTGCCTGTCCTGAATAATGATGGGCACCAAGTAGCTGCCTTGTGGGAGGCTTCTTAACATCACCAGTTCAACTGACTGCCCTAAAAAGACAAGTGAATCGTTTCAAGACTCACAGAAAGAAGTAGAATATTCTACAGTCCCTTGTGTTGATAAAGGAAACTCATTTGCACCCCAATTTCATATAGTTTTTCCAGTCTCAATGCACTGTAGTAAATAGGACTAAATTACATCCCACTTTATCACCTCACTGAGGCTGCTGGGCAGAGATCTGTCCCAGGCTGGCTGCACTCTGGCACAGCTCCCTGATAACCTCTGGAATTCCTTAGGTAGTTAATCAAGTGAAGAAGTGGTTCCTCAGCTGTCTTATCCCCCTTTCTGCAGTTTGAGCACATTGCTGCTGGTCCTGTCCCCAGCAGAGATGAAGAGCAATGTCACTTTTCACAAACTGCCATAATTTCATATTTCGAAGGCTCTTCTTTCCCATTATTTCAGTCTCAGTGAGACTCATCAGTAACAAACCAGCAAGGTAAGAGGCAGTGAAATAACCAGAGGGGCCACAGCTGACAATGAACTCAGGAAGGACCCAAAAAGAAGAACTCACCGAAGTTCCTTCCTAATTTCCAGTTATGCTTCACGTCTTCAGAGTCCTCAGCCAGCTCAAATGTAAAAGGCCCTGAATGTGAATGGGCCAGAGCAGGCTTGGCTTCTATGATGAGAACTGTCCCTTCTTTTTTGTCACACACATCTAAAGCAGGAGCCACCAACGCTGGCATATGATCATTAATGTCAGACAAGTAAAGCAGGATGGTCCCAGTACCAGTCTGTGGTGGCTTGCCTGGGCAGGAGCAAGAGAAACACAGAAACACTCACAAGTGGACATTGACAAATTCCAGGATCTGTCTGGTTTATCCTACCTGTCACACATAGCACAAGTTATAAACATTCCGGTGTTTTATTATCCATTAAGCACTTGGATGTTTAGTCTTGCTATCTTTTCATGTTCAACATGCACTTCATTTCACAGTCCAAACTGCTTTAATATTCTCTGGCTGGCTGCTTACCATGATCAGCAGCATGAACAATAATGGTGTACAGGCTGTTGTTCAAGGAGGGAGATTCTTGATCGAATCCTTTTACCACAGTAAGAACACCAGAGTTCTCATCCACACTCAGCCAACCATCTGGGTCATGGGCTAGTTTATATCTGAAAAAGAAAGGGGAAAATTACAAGTTATCATTTTTAATGGATTTTGGGTACCAAACTACACCTGCAAACCTCTTTATATTCCTAAGGTATTTCTTATTCTAAGAGTTGGAACATCACCACTTACTTTATCTTATTTGGCACATCATCTGAATATGTGGCAGGATACTTTCTAAATACCCTCCCAGGCTTCATTGAATCTTCCTTTTGGACAATAAGTATGGGAGGATGAAACCTTGGAGCACTTTGTAAGACTTCGATGTTCACAGCTGTGTTTGTGGATTCCAAATGAGAGAGTGTCACAATGCCATTTTTACACCAGAAGAATGGTTCTTCATTTGCTACAGAAATGACAAGTCTCATCTCAGGGTCACCTTCATAGCTGAGAGGCTGAAAATCCCAGACAAAAGCAGTTTAATTAACAGTTATGCCCTTTTAGCAGTTTATTAGCAGTTAATTAGCAATTATGACCTTTGTTGTGGCAGTCACACTTGTTTACCTGGAACACAAGTGACCTGAGCTCACCCAGCTCAGCTGACTCAATCACAGGCCATGTGACACACTGCCACACTCAGCTTCCCTGTTGATATTATCTCCTCACCTTGATAACATTCAAAATGCCTTCATTTGTGGCTGGATCTGTCTCAATGCTGAACTGCTCCTTCTCATTGCCCTTTGTGATTTTGTATTTTGCTCTCCATGCTGGAGTGTTGGGAGAGTCTTTGTCTTCCACTTGGAGCCTTAGCACTGCTGGATGTTCTCCTCCTGCTGAAATCTGCAGGTGGTACTGGGAAGGAAAAGGAAGGAAATAAGGATGATATCTATCTATCTATCTATCTATCTATCTATCTATCTATCTATCTATCTATCTATCTATCTATCTTATTTAATTTCTTCACAATGGCTTAAGTTTTTGATGGTGCAGTGTAGCCACCAGCTTGCCTAAGTAGCACTCCATAGCCAGACTGAGAAATGCCAATTAAATCACCTAAGGAGTGATGATGTAGCAATAATATGTCATTTGTCTTTATTTCTTATAATAAATTGGTCATCGGTTGAGAGCTGAAAATTCAGACTCTTGCCTTCTAATATACAAACAGCACTGTCCTTGCATCATAACTTTACAAAAAGCAATAAGGATTATAGAGAGAGGGAACAAATCATAGCTGTGAGAAGGGCTGGAATTTTTCTAGATAGGAGTTGATGACAAAGCACAGGCCTCTTGTGTAAACCCATTTTTGCAAGTGATCTAACATTATTCCCTCAGGTCTTTCAAACACCAGGTACCAGGCAGTGGTGAAGGTGTTTGTTTTTGTAGGTGACTTTGTACACACGGTTGTAACCCTATTGTATCTCTTGCTGCTCTTCACAACCTCAAATATTTACACAGAGCAGCACCTGACTTGACTCAGCACTCTCAATACATGTGCTGGGTTTGGCTGGGATGGTTTATTTAGGAGGATTGTAAAATAAAGAGCAGATTGTAATCATAAAATGGTTCTGATTGTCAGGGACCCTAAAAGTCACCTAGTTCCAACCCTTGCCATGGGCAGGGACACCTCTCATGAGACCAGGTGATTCAGGGAGTGGAACATCCACCACTTTTCTGGGCAGTCAGCACCTCAGCTGCCCAGATACCAGAATCAGCTGATCTGTCAACTTCCTTATGCTTCCAGTGCCACAAAAACCTCCTGGTGATGTACATAGAAAACTAACAAAGTTTAGTGCTTTAAGAGATATTTCATCTGACAGATCTCATTTGCACAAGTTTTGCCCCGATTCTGCAATGGTCTGAGGATTCCCATTTCCACTGCTGAGTGCATTTAGCAGTTGGAAGGACTGAACTTTACTTCGAAAGGCTCAGTGAAGTAATAATGTTTTCCCTTACGTTATCACTAGTAAATACAGGGAGGTGGTTGTTTGCATCTTCAACAGTGACAGCCACTGTTGCAGTAGATGACAGCTGGGGACTTCCATGGTCACTGGCTTTAATCAGAAGGTAGAAAGACTTGGCAACCTGGAAAACAGAAAAAAGGAAGTTCTGAAACTTAGCTGGGAAGCAGTTCCACATTGTATTTTGCCAGCCACAGCTGGATGTGAGACTCTCCTCCCCCTTGTACCTGGTAACTGTGTAGTGAACATGTATCATGCATTAATGATGAGAAAATGCTAAATATACATCACCTTATAATCCAGGCATCCTGACAGAAATATTGATCCTGTGGTTGGATCGATGTGAAATGTGAGTCCATCAGGAGAGGGCATTTGCATGCTTATAGAATAGGACACCTGTGAGTTCACAGTGCCCACTTCATCTTTGTCCTGGGCTGTGACTTGGATAACTGGCTCATCTAGGATGAAGAATTAATGAGATATTAATGGGAATGTATAGTCTCAGTGTGGAGTTCTCAGGCCTGTCTGCAGGCTCTTAAACAAACACACAACTTCTCCCATGACCATGGTTATCCCTGCACAGACTCTAGCCACTACTTGATTTGGGTGGCAAATCTGCCTGAAGAGCTGTAATTCTGTTACTACAGACTTATCACACTCCTGGATTTACTGCATCAAAAACATGTACTATTTTTTCATGCCAGCTGCTGAGGAGTTGATACCACATGTGTACACACCCAGACTAAATCTTTGTGTTTCTGAGCAGTGTGTGACCACCTTCTGTGAAGCTGGGTGCATGTGCAGCTTCCAGATCCACATCTGAGATCAGAGAGCTACAGTCTTGGCTTCTAATTTAGAAGAAACATCTTTGAGGTCTTTTCAGAATGTCTCCAGTGATATTCCAATGATATTGTATATTGATATTGTATATTGAGGTTAATCAGACATGAGGTTGAAACGTAGGAAACAGGAAAATGTCCCTAAACTCATGAGTGTTAAGTAAAAGGTGGAGAGAGGAACATATTTAGTAGGAAAGGGATAATAACAATGAAGGGATTAGGAAGAGAATAGTCACACACAAACCATACAAACCCAGTTTGGGTGGAACTCACCTTTGCTGTGGTCCTCTCTTATTGTAGTGCTATATTCTTTCATGGAAAACTCAGGTGCATTGTCATTGATATCTTTAACCTTTATCCTGAAAAATACAGGGCTGTCCAACAGCTCACCAGATTTTCTGCTCTCAACATCAAAACGAATCTAAATGAATAGCAACACAGGCATCAGAATGAACTGAACAGCACCATTTAGATGTCAGAATAGAACAATAAACCTTCAATTTTGAAGCTGCTTCATTCCAATTTGCTTTAGCATTGGCTTTCAATCACATGGTTAAGTCATTATTTCACTTTACAATAGTAGTAGATTCATAATGATCATCCTAGGCCTCAAACATTTTTAAAAGTAAAAAAAATATTTTTACTGGAAATTAATTATTTGAAATGGCTGCATAAAAGGCAAGATGTTGCACAGAAAACCCCATGGAAAACCATAATTTGGGTACAGTTAATCCACAGAGACCCAAATAGAAATCATTACAGAATAAACATAAGGAGACCACAACTGAAATTTTTTTTTCAGGAGGAAAACAAACCCACACTCCCATATTTCATTCATAAACTTGTTATCACATTTCTTTCATTGCACTTCCTGCTTGTGAACACTTTTCTGCTTTTTAAGGAGAAACATATGCTTCCTCTCATGTAAAGCTACAGTAATAGAGCTTTGCTCCAGGATTACCCAGTTTTTGTAACACATGACTATCTGCTTGCATTCTCCTGATTAGGAGGTTGTGTTTACAACTCAATGTTCTGGACACTAGATCTGCAACAGATTTTGAATTTCAGGACAGCTTTTTAAGTTTTTAGGTTATGATCAGGGGTCATCCCAGAAAAAAGATCAAAAAGAAGTGTGCAGATGTTTGTGGAAGTTCAGACAAGCCACAGGGATTTAAAATGAACCGTGATGTAGAAGTTAATTGGCCTCTGCTGAGACAATCGATTTAGGAGTTGTTTACAGATGCCAGATAAGAGCAGGAAGCCATGAAAATACTGATTTAACATTATTATAGGTGTGTCTCTTTCCTGGGATGTATCTGGCCATGGGAGAACAATTAACCCTGGCAGAGAGCTGGAAGTGTCCTGTCCAGGTGTGTTACCTGGAAGGTTGGGGTCCTCTCCCTGTCGATGGTGTGATGGACGTACAGGTGTCCATTGGAATCATCTTCTATGGAAAACAATCCAATCTCTGGAGCCTCATCCACCCCAGGTCCACTGATCAAATACTTCAGTGATGTATTGTATGATCTATTATTGAACAGCTTGTGAAGAGAGAAGTGGGACAGTGCAATGTGAGCAGGGAAGATAGAACAGAAATAAAAATAATTTACATCAGTTCTCTTTCTGCCCCTCTCCCCTTTGCAGATGGGGCCTCTCTTGGTCTCAGCCAACCCCACAGCTCCCTGTCTGCAGCACCACTGCACCACTCCCACTCCATCGTCTTTTTTCTTTGCAGCTTTCCCCAGGAAGGACCAGTAAATCCCTCCCACCTCACAGTTCTACCCATCTCTGTGGAAATTAGACAAGTGTGGATGAGGAAGTTTTTTAAAAGTTGCTTTTTAATGCACATTTTTTGCCCTTTGCTCCCCGTAGTATTTTATTGTACAACCTGAGGTGATGAATGCCTTGCTGAGCTTCAGGCAGCACTTTTCCTACAAGGTGGTTTGTACCTGTCCAGCATATTTGGGGAATGGTCCTTTGTCCTCCTCTTGAACATCAATGGTGGTGATAATCCAGGCCCTTTTTGTTCGCTTCAGAGGTCGCAGACTGTCTGACTGATAAGAATCCATCCCCTATTGGATAAAAAACAGGGTTTAGTGTCACAGTTTGCACAGTTAGCTGTTGTGTATCTGTTATTATACAGTATTGAGTACAAACCTGAATACTCTTCCTTCTGATGGCTTGTCTTACATTGAAATTTTCAATTTCATGAGAAAAACTGTCAGCAGCAGTAACCTTGTGAAAAAGTGATCGTGACAAGTGAGGGTCACTAGAAAATCTTGATGTGTTGTCTAGGAGGAATTTGCCTTCACAGAAACATATTGATTCAGTTTTGACAGTATTGTATTGAATTGTACCTAACCCTTAACTCCACAAATATCATCACAAATATCATCCATCTCATTCCAAATGAATGCCATGGGAGCTGTGAGAGCAATTCCTCTGGTCAGGTGATGCCAGACCCCACAGAAATGCTGTGTGCATGCAGATACCAGTCTTTGGTATCATCTCTGTGGCTTTTCCTAAATCAGGTATCTCCAGTTTTTAAATATTGACCCCTGTCTCTCTGTGTCCAGTGCTCCTTTAGAAGTTGTCTGGTATTGGCAGGACATAAACTGACTTTTGCAAAAAGAGTTAAGTCTGGGGAGAATTTCAGAGTCTCAGGGGCTCTGTGGTGTGACTTGAAGTGTTCCAAACACAACTGATTTACCAGAAGATGATCACTGCACCAAAATCTCTAACTCAGATGAGTAAAAAAAATCGCTGAGAATGGTGACTACACCCAAATTGGCACAATTTGCCTTTTTGTATAAATGCAAGCATCCTTCCCTGCTTCAAACACTGCTTTTTACTGGAAATCTTTCACCTCCAAGGACTGTAACAGTGCTCAAATTAAACCATTGCCATTAGTTCACAGGTAACTTGGGCACCTTTCTCCTACTTCTTGACACTTCCCTTGGAAATTTTGGGGTTTATTACTCACCCTATCAAATGTGCCCAAAAATGGAACAGATCTCTGCCTGCCCAGACTCAGGTAAAGGCCTTTACCCCATGACTTTATTCTGAAGAAGGAAAATACTTATAAAATTGTCACAGTTATAAACCTGATGAGCAATGAATGGGGATCATCAGTATTGCCTTGGAGCTGTAAAGTTGTTTACATGCAGGGAAAAGCTCTGCCATGTGAAAACAGCAAGCAAGGCTGCAACTTGGCACTTGCAAGTTGGCCTTGTTGGATTTGCTCCAGGTTCAGCCCTTCTGAACAAGCTGTTTCCCCCTTTTCCATGTGTAGTCACTTTTAATCGTTTTGGAAGCTTTAACTGTGTATTTTCTGGCTTCCCCACTCCTCTTGTTCCCCTGATTGGCCATAGCTCAGGGTAGAACTGTCTCCATTCCAGCCAGGGGCACTGCTAGAAAGGAATAACGCAGTGCAGGACCATGAATCCCCCAGAAACACTCATGGAAACGCCACTGAATTCCTGGGGGATGATGGTTAACGTGGCAGGGCCCCACCAGGCACCAGTGTGCTCAGCCAGGGGGGAGCACTCCAGTATTCCCAGCAGGATGAGCAGAGGGACCCCAGCCCTGGAAAGCCTTTCCCAGACACCTGAGCCCAGGAGCTGGGGCAGAGGAGCCTCCTGTTTCAGAGGCACCAGTGGGGACAGACAGAACTCAGAGGGGTTAAGGTGGGAAGGGAGATGAGCTGGTCCAGCAGGTCCCCTCAAGAACACTGCTCAGGATTGTGCCCACCAGGAATCCGAGTGTCTGCAGGGAAGGAGTCTCCATCACCTCTCAGGGCAGCCCGTTCAGGCCCCAGCCACCCACACAGAAGTTCTCCTCACGTTCGGGTGGAATGTTGTGTTTCCATCTCCTGCCCTCTGATCCTATGGCTCAGCAGCCCGGGGAGATCCTGGCTCCATCGTCCTGCAGTGCCCCCCGTGCAGCTGGAGCCCCAGCCCACATCCCAGCCCACACCCACCTGCAGGAGCAGCAGGATGATGAGCAGCTCCAAGGGGCGCAGCAGGACCATGGGGGACCTGGGAAGATCCTGCCATGGGAGGTGGGAGCATCCAGGTGCAGCAGAGCCGGGTCTGTGGAACGCTGTGTGATGGCTCCCTGCAGCCCAGGGCTTTTCCACCAGCATTTCCAGCCCTGTGGGCCACCCCAGAAGACAAAGTAAAAAAACCTGAACTGTTGTTTGTGCCAAACTGAAGTGGCTCCAAGCAAAGCTCAGTCCTCCTGTGCTGCATCTGCCACTTCCACATGCAATAAATGGGTCATGGGTCCAATTTCATTGCTATTTTACAACTAACAGTAATCACGTGTCTTGGTTCATCAGTTCCTTGGAAATGCCATTCCCTAATACCCTCAGCATTGTTTGCTAAGAATAAACAACTCTTTACTTTCAATAGGAGCTGGGTTCGTCTGGGTTTTGGCCCAGGAGATCTGCTTCTCTATAATATCAGATTTTGAAACAAGAGCAAGTTCTTTCAAAGCTTATTTGAAAGCTGTTCCACCCAAAGGTCACCAAGCAAGAATGAACTTGTATATCCAGAGATAAACTTCCCACACAGGGTGAGAAAAAGATGTATTACTTAAAACTTCATAAGGAAGCAGGAAATTAAAATTAAGAAGCAGAGAATGGTAGAGAGCAGGGGGAAGGTTCTGGCTTCTTTGAAAAAACGTCTTATAGCATTCTCCATTCTTCTGATTTGCTTTTACTGGGCATATTGTCTTTTCGAACTGAAAAGAATTAATTTAGTGTTCTGGAAGTTGTGAAAGGAAGAACTGTGTATGTGTATGGAAGAACTGATCTGTTCAGGTGAGAAGAAAAGCAATAGATCGTGTGAAACAGGCCACACTCAGGTAACTGAGAATGGGCAGGAAGGCAGGAGGGATCTTCCAAAACTCAAAAATAACAGCAACAGGTTAAATAGCAGAGCAGGACAGGAAGGCTTGGACAGCAGGAAAAGTTCAAATAGCAGGAATGTTCTGACTGTAAAATTGTTGTGTGATACCTCACAAGGGAGCTTTGTAAAGCTTACTATAAATATTACAGAAATAGCAAAAGATATTTTTAAAATAGAAAGAAAAAAATAAAAAATAGCAAAGCTATTTTTCCCTTTATTTTCCTCTGAGTTAGCCTCAACTCAGCGCATGAACACACTGCGTATGAAATTAAGCCCATTCCCTACTGTGGGAAAAATCCAGTCCGGGTTTTGCTCCATGCCGTACTCCAGGAGCAATCCAGTCCGAGTTTTGCTCCATGCCGTACTCCAGGAGTAATCCAGTCCGGGTTTTGCTCCATTCCGTACTCCAGGAGACGTCCAGTCCGTGTTTTCCCGCACCCGGGATCCCGGATGGAATTGCCCGAAGCCGCCGTTAAATTCCGTATTTTTATGGCTTCCCTTGGCCAGCGGGAGCCGGGATGTGCTCAGCCACCCTCCCCACTCGACACCGCAAGATTGGGATCTTCTCCAAGAAAATTCAGTGGTGCCATCTTGAGAAAAAAAATACAACTCGGCAACAAACAGAGCAGTACCTCACTTTTATTGTAGCAAATATACGGTACCTTTGAATGACAAGATCACTTTTCCAATAGAACTACTAGCAAAAATATCCACAAAAATTTCAAATAAATAAGAATACATGAATACCAACATCAAAAGCTGGTCTGCAAATCCTCAGTAAATCAAGTTCAGTCCTTCCAGCGTGGTCTGTTTATTTTTCAGATGAAAAACTACTAATGCAATGGGAGCAACAAAGGCTCAATACCTTTAAAATAAGGCAAAACCCAGTACATTCTAGGCAATTTCATACTGTAGAAATTCAAAGTATCAGCTCCAAAAAAGCACATACTGGCTGAAAAAACTGTCAAAATTCTCTCTGAATTCTAACAAGATCCTTTTAAATAGCAAACACAAGGTAAAAGTTACCTGAAAGAACAATGAATAAACACAGAAAGGACACGAACAGGACGAGGGCAGGTCTCAGAGGCTGGAATCAAGCAGGGCAGTTTGATGGAATCAGCACCATCTCCCTGCAGCATTATCCTGCTGGTTCCAACTGAGAACCAGGTGGGAAAATGTTACTGCCCTCAGGATGAGATGTAAGCAATGGAGAAAAACGAAACGTGGCAAGAGAAAAACAGTATTGCTGTATTTTTTTCATGTGATGCACAAAAAATACATTAGCATTACTGAGGACAACAGTTTATACATATTGGAGTGAAATTCTGTTTCTTTACATCTTCTAACAGGGTCATTTCATTGAAAATAACTGAGTTGTTCAAAGTTTATACTCATGCAACTGAAGCAGAGTCTGGCTGTTTATTTAAAATACAACCTGAGCATATTTGTTCTGTAGGTAATACTGCAGAACACTAAACCTTTACATTCTCTAGCAAAAAAAAAAAAATCACTCTGTTAAAATATCTCACATCACAGTAATCTGTTCTTCAAGAAGCATCACCAGTGCTAGGCTTAGATCCACATGAACATATTGCTAAACCTTTTTAAAAAAGGCTAATAGCCATATAAACATGGTGTTGTGGAAGTATCTTAAGTAATTCATTTTAAACTGAATGTGTTTGATGGAATAAATTTTTCTGCTCTTTTCAGCAGATAATACCCAGCAATAGGAAATGAAAGAAATATAAACCACAGTCCTGTTCATAAAAGGAGCTCTTTTCATCTGTAGGCCCAGAACGTGGTGAAGTTAAAATGGAAACAGGATAAAACCCAGCCCTGCTCAGGCCAAGAGCTGTTTGTTGAGGCAAACACAGAATTTCTGTTTGTGTGTGTGAACAAAGCGTGTCACAAGTATCAAATCAATGCCACAGGTTTGACTGGTGTGATTAGCATGTGAGACAAACTTACTTGGCCAGATCCCACACAGAGCCCAGTGATGAACAAGTTTCCAGACTTCTTTAAAGTGGCATCACCACCTCCACCTACTTCACTTTTTAGTCTTCAACGACAGACTGGTGTCCATAAGGTGACAAACACAACATTAAAATTTTCCTGCCTCTGTGACAAAATACTTTTCCCAGTGCCAATGCCAGTGCCCTTGCTCTGGTCACAGCTGATTGAAATGGGGTTTATTTATTCTTAAAGAAGTGATCATGCAAAATGTGCCTGTATCTACATGCCCTCCTTACAACCCAGGAAAGCTTCAATTTAGAAAATTTAGCATCCAGCAATATTCAATGCTATAATAACATGCTAAATTATTTTCTATATCTTAACAGAATTTCTTTCTAAAAACTGCTATTCTGATTAATGTCTGGATCCTGCTCACCTCAGGTTTGGTGCTTGTAACTGTGAACTAGAGCAGTGCATTAAAATCCTGATTTTTGGCAAAGCAGCTCTCCTATTTTTTACTACTGTTCATGTGAATTAGGAAAACTTGGCTAAGGCAGGCTTGTAGAATTTGGCCAGAGCTTGAAATACTAGCACTGGGTACAGGAATCTTTCATCTAAAAAGGCTGAAATAAATGAAGCTGGACCAAAACAAAAGGGTGGAACAGCAACACTGGGATGTGCTGGTCCCCTGCAGCTGCTGGTGTTCAGTGCCATCCTGAGTGCCACCACACCTCTGACACAGCCAACTCCTCTGGTCTTTGAGCATCTCAGATTCAGTTTCGCTTGAATTGCATAGAGCTGAATGTACATGCAACTACAATTCATATTAAGTGTAACTTTACAAATATTGATGCTGGAAATGTAATACTGTCTATTACATTCGTTTCCTTTACCAATTCAAAATTTCACATTTGGTCTCCAGTAGACGAGGAAAAAAACCACTAAAAATATTTCTTAGACTATTCCTGAGCAATGTTTTTATGTACTGTAAAATACTCTATTACTACATTTCTTAATATTCTCACTTTTCAAACTACATATAAATTCATGCTTTGAACTTTTACAAAGCTGAAGATCTGGTAGGCACAATGAAAGAAACAGCTAAGCATCTTAAAACCAAGATGAGCTCACCAAGAGAAGTGCAATTTAGCTATATACATAATGTACTCTTTAGTATTTGCTACTTTTTCATTTTCTATCCCAGTGTGAAGGATCCACTTGCACAATCTGGTCCATCAGACCTCAGCTCACTTCTCATGAAGACTGGGACTGGTGACTGAGGAGGAAAATATGCTGACCAGGATTTTAAAGTGAAAGCAAAAAACATTCTTTAGAATTTAAATCTTAACAAGATCCTGTCCCCAGCTGCTGGGACAGATCAAGTGACACTTGAATATTCTCTGAGCTGTCCTTTGTATTCTCCTGTATCTCATAGACACAAGAGAAGACACAAGGCCCAAGGACAGGACCCAATCCTGGTTGTACAATTTCTTTCTCTTAAGATATTTCCCCATCTCACCTCCCTAAACCTTAAGAAGCCAAGCTAGGCTGGACCACAGAATAAATAAGATTCATCTTAGGTGACTAAAAATAGCTATCTTCTGTATCAAAATATATCTTTACCCGAACTTACAACACCCTTTAAATTCTTCCCCTAAGAGTCTGGTTTTTATGTTTTGAGAGGCTGCCAGTTCTGAAAACCAGGCCATACAGTCTCTGCTAAAAGCCTTAGTTAGCATTACTCAAATATATCCATGTGCAATTTGAAATTTGGTCATTTCCTCTAAATGACAAAAAGCATCAAGGCCTACAAAAAGAACTTCCAGGAAAGCTGTCTGTAAACACAGTGAAGATTCCAGGGTATAAAAATACACATTCAATTTTCTTAATCTGTCATTATTGAAGCTGTCTGGTCCCTAATACTTAGTCTTAAAAAGAATTCTGTCTGCATTAAAATATTTCAAAACGTTATCACCATTCTTCTTCTCTTCAAAAAAATAATATCTATTTCATCAAAAAAATCCAATTCATCATCTTCTGTGAAGAATTAGAGTTGACTTTGCATAGATAACAGGCTCCATTATTTTATAAAAACACCAAAACACCACAATCAAACCTGTCTTACAAAAAGCACATCTGGGCAAGGAGAAAGAGCATGGACCCTCTTCCCTCACACCCAGCAGGGTCAGTACAAGGAACACTCAGACTTCAGCTGGTGCAGACAGGACGTTCTGTACTTCTCTAAACTTCACACTGTGCTATTGTTATCTTCATTGAGCGATTATAAATATTTTTGAGGAAAGACCAATGGAAGACACTTGCCTTCAGGGAAAACATTTCCTGCTGGCTTAAGATCAAATCTATAGAAATGAACAGTGCTGACTCAGAACCACGTGTCAGGAACATTTTTCTCAGGATCTTCCTATGAAGAATAAAAAGATCCTTCTGCACTGGCCAGATGCTTTCTAGCAGTCAAGAAGCATCAACTAATGAATTGTCCCTCACTGAAATTTGCGTGGTGTTTGCTTTGTGCCATTTGTTTTTATTTTCCTGTCCATTGTTGGCTTTTTAGGAGGACCATAATTGCTGGCATTGCCATTTTTCTTTGGATTTGTACACATGTATGTTTTTAAACCTTTGATGGGAGCAGCTGCACCGTGGGGTGCTGGGGTTTGCTTAGGGGGTCTGATGTTACCAACACTTTGGATTTTAGAGCTGCTCTCGGGGGGCTGCAGACTGAGCAGCTGCTGCTTTGCAGCTGGTTTCTTTTTCAGTTCACTCCTTACATCACCAGTGTGCCTCTGAGAAGATGCTGCACATCCCATTCTCTCAGGAACTTTCAGGTGACCTGGATGGGAACGCACCTGGCGAGTCTCCTCAGAGTACGGCTCTGCCCTGTGACCCAAACAGCCCCTGGGCAGCCTGGTGACACTTTCCTGCTTGCTGGGCACAGGGCTGAGCAAGGCTTTGCTTTTTCCAGGGCTCTTGAGGGCACGGGTGGGGCCAGGGGCAGTCTGGGGCCGGGCTTTGGTGGCCCTGCCCTTCTCGCTCTGCACCGTCTGCATCTGCAGCCACTCCAGCTGCACCAGGCGCTCGATGTATTTCTCCAGGGATCCCGTGGGCTTGGGGTGGAAATCGGTTTTCCCTTCCACGTGGACAAGGATGGCCAGCTGCTTCAAGTCCCACGAGTTGAAAGGGGGTGGGAGGAAGTCAGGGTAGTAATATTCAGATTCTTTGAATCCCATTTCAGGGATGTGTTCCAAACAAACTGGGTCGATTTCTTCAGCTCTGAGGATGAGTTCTGGTGGTGTGCAGGGAGAGGGGGGAATGGGAATCCTTTCTGAGTCAGAGAGGTCACTGGCACTATCATCTTCAGCATCTTCTTTAATAATTTGTACGGATTCAAAATCAAGAAACATTTCACCTACAGATGCTTCTTGCCATTTTGAAGATCCTGGACTGGCTTCAGCAATGTATTCCTCATGATTCTTTCCCAACTGTTCTTTTTTACTGCAATAAAAATGCTGCACTGAGACATCCTTAGCCCTACTGAAGTTTTCTTGTGTGCTGGCCTTGGAGCCAGGGGAGATCCTGTGCAGGAAGGATTCATTTTGTCTTCTTTCTGGGGGACTCCTGTGCAGGAAGGATTCGTTTTGTCTTCTTTCTGGGGGACTCCTCTTTGGTCCTTGTGCACTGTGCAATGAGCTGCAAACACTTGGGATCCTAAAGGAAAAGGAAGTTCATGTCCTGTGAGAACAATCAATGCCTTTGAACAGCAGCTTACAAAGGTCTTGCCACCCCAAGGACAGGGATCTCCATGACTCAAGCTAAAACTGGCATGGAAACTTGGTAATGAGGCAAAATCAATAATTGCTGGTAGAGATAACACTGCCTACTACTGATTTTTTGTTGGGTTTTTATTATTATTATTATGGTTTTGCCTGAGAACTCACTAAAGCGGGATAGCAAGTTTCCATTTTGATGACTTCAATTTGTTGTTCTCATAAATGCTGAACTCTGAGCCAGTAAAGTCAAATGCAAAACACAGCAGCTACAATTTCATCACAAGCATTTTGTACACCAGTTTGAAATGACTACAAATTAAACAGATAATCTTAACATAAAATTACCTTTTAAACTGATTATTGCCATCCAGCTGGTTCCTTCCCTTCTTAAAAACACTTGGTTGGTGACCATCTTGAGTGTCATGGGAAATCTGAAGGAATATGAAAGTTTGTGATGTTATTAAGAAGCTGACTTAGAGTAGGTTGTGTTTTTATGTTAGAAAAGGGGATTATTTACCTTTTCAATGGCACTTGATACATTTTTGCCTGATCTTCCAGGAGGAGATTTCGCATAAGAAATTGGTTTATTTAGTCCTTTGGTGCTTGGATGGCTTTTTCCATTACTGTAACCACAAAAGGTTAAACAGAATATCAGATATAAATAGCAGCATAGAATGGAAGTACAATAAAAGCTTAGAGTGCAACTGAGCTTAAAAAAAGGTTGATTGCAGTTATTCTTAGACTTAAAGTTCATCAGAACTATGCCACTTTTTACTTTTATACTACAAATGCACTGCTGTATTTTTAATATTATTAATGCAAAAATGAATAATTCTATCAGATGATATAATAACAGAATGTAGCTGTTATATAGAATTCTCTGTCAGAAGATCCCAAAGCTCCTTTGGAGATAAATATTACAGACTAGATATTTAACTACTGATTCTTATAGTAACTGGTAGGTGCTCCTACTGCAATTTACCAAAATTAAGTAGAAAGTACAATGTGAAGGTTACTGCAAGCCAAATCTTGCTTGTCTTTCCCATTTGCATATTCTCAACAAAATTTAAAGGATTATTCCTTTGAAGATAAGGAGTAGAAGTTAACAGGGAGCACAAGGTCTCTTCTGGTATTAATACAAACTATTTCATAATGAAGGCATAAGAAAGTTCCTTATTTCATATTATAATGGGGTTGTGAAAATATTATTAAGAGAAAAAGCTCATATGAAAGCAAAAGGAATGGCATTACTGATCTGGGCAGCTTAGAACTAAAACATGCTTCCTTAAATACACCAGCTACATTTCTGTGTAAGCATATAGAATAAATAAATCAGCATATTCTGTATGAATAAAAACAGTGTTTGCTCCACAAACAAGAAATGTTACTGATTACTAAATAGAAAGCTTTAAATATCATTTCAGAGCAGAAATAATCAAACTGTGCCTTCCTGTATAATCTAGCATTACTGCAGTTCAGTTAATTTGCCAGGCTGCACATCTTGTTTTCAGTTTTTATGTCAGTATAGTCAGATTTTGTTTTTAAAAACACATGATTTCACAAATTCAAGAGCTTATAAAAGAATGAAACTAAGTCCTGTGCCTCCAGCATTGCTGCAGTCACCTCTGTGACCTTGTGACCTGCACGATCATCCTGCACAATCATTTCTGTCTCTGGGATCAGGGCAGAGGATGGCAGTGGGAACAGGCACTTATGAACTAAGCCCAGTATGTCGACATTCCAGTAACTATAAAAAGAGAAATTAATTTCCTTACTTTACCATTCCTTTGTGGTTTTCATTGGTGTGGCTGTGGCTTTCCTTCTGCTGTGTCTCTCTGTGCAGTAATAAGGGATATTCCTGAATGCCTGGTCCCATTATTCCTCTTTCCAAAGGGTATCTGCACCTTTACTGTTACATAATCTTCAAACGGCTCCAGTCTTTTAGCTTTGCAAGACACAGTATATCCAATGCAGACATCCCCACGTCCTGGAGATGCTGGCGACAAACAAAATCCTCCCGATGTGATTCTATTTTTAAAGCAGTAAGATAAACATAATCAGCTACCAAACTGTACTGGAAAACAGTCCCCTCCCCCAGCACTCCTTAGTGGGAAGCAGCATCGTTCCGTTTACTATTCCCAACCCATGGAAATACCTGAGGCCGTGCTCCCAGAGCTCCTGTGCAGTGTCATGTGCTCATCCTCATCCTCATCCCCATCCTCATCCCCATCCACACCGCTCAGCCTGCGCAGCTCCAGGGGCTGTCTGGGGCTGGGCGTCACAGCCCAGCGGGGCGGGTGTTCCTGCTCCCAATTTATGGAGAGCAGATGATCAACTCCCTGCGTGCTGTGCGAGCTGAATTGTCATTTTTCGCGCTCTTCCGATTATGTATATATGCACATTTTGTATCCAATACTTAATTGTTTTCTTTTTCCAAAACAAATGTCTCAGCAGCTCCTACTAAAGATACTCAGAGCAGGATCCATTGCTTTCTTTCACTCCCGAGGAACTGCATTCCCTTATCAGGGAACTGCACGGTTCCAGGGGTTCACAATGGTCTGCAAATATTACAGGTGACAAACAGCTCTCCTGACGCACCTTTACTTCTACTGCAATGCTGTTTATGTATTTACAGTCATATTAACTGTATCTATTTACACGTCCTATCCCTCAAACGCCTCCCCGCATCCTGTCCCGGCCGCGCTCAGCAGAGCCGAGCCCGGAGCCCCGGAGCGCCGCAGTCCCGCACCCGGGGCGGGCAGAGCAGCGGCCGCGAGCGGCCAGCGCCGGCATGGTGGCAGTGCCGGGGATGGTGGCAGTGCCGGGGATGGTGGCAGTGTCCGGGATGGTGGCAGTGCCGGAATGGTGGCAGTGCCGGGATGGTGGCAGTGCCGGGATGGTGGCAGTGCCGGGGATGGTGGCAGTGCCCGGGATGGTGGCAGTGCCGGAATGGTGGCAGTGCCGGGATGGTGGCAGTGCCGGGGATGGTGGCAGTGCCCGGGATGGTGGCAGTGCTCGGGATGGTGGCAGTGCCGGGATGGTGGCAGTGCCGGGGATGGTGGCAGTGTCCGGGATGGTGGCAGTGCCGGGATGGTGGCAGTGCCCGGGATGGTGGCAGGCTGTGCCCTCGGCTATGGCAGGCAGTGCCCGCGGTGCCTGGCAGCAGGGCCGGCAGGCGCAGACCGTGCCCGTAGCGATGGCAGCTACGCCCGCAGTGCCCGCAGCGCCCGCCCAGCCGGGCCCGCTCCGCTCCCTCCCGCCGCCGCTATCACCGCGCTCCGCAAGGGCCGCTCCTTCACTCAGGGGCCGGCCCGCACTGCCCGGCGGTCCCCGGCCCGGTACCTGCCCTTACTCCGCGTCCGTCGGCAGCGGCAGCGCCCCCCGGGCGCAGAGCGTGGGGGCCGGGCCAGGCCGGGGCGGGCCGGGGGAAGGGCCCCGCGCCTGCGCCGCGGGCACGGAGCGGAGCGGCCGCGGTGCCGGCCGGGGGTTCGGGGCTGCTCCTGCGGTCGGGCTGCAGCGGGGACCGCGCCGCCCATGGGCGCTGTGGCGGCCCCGAACGTGGCTCCGTCCCCCGCCAGCCACGACACCGAGCCTGGCGCCGCGGCCGCGCCCGGCAGCCCTCGCCCGCCTTCCAGCCTCTGCAGCAGCCCCGGCTCCCTCCCGCCCGACAGCCTCCAAGCCTTCCCCGGCCTCGACTCGCCCAGCATCCAGTGTGACAGCCTGGAGTGTGCCCCCTGTTCGTGCTGCTGCAGCTGCCGCCGGAGCGTGGGCTCGGCCGGGGCCAGCGAGGACAGCCTGCAGGCCCCTCTGGCCCGGGGCTCCGGCACACGGTGCTTGGGCGCGCACCGCGCCTCCAGCGACCTCTCGGACAGCCTGGAGTCCTTCATCCAGCACGACAGCCTCCAGTCGCTCTCCAGCCTGGGGGTGAGCTCGTCCAGTATCAGCGGTGATAGCCTTGAATCCCTTTCCAGCCTGAGCCTGGGAGCCACCAGCCAGCACAGCGATCTCGAGTTCATCGGGCACTGAGTCTGCCTCCAGCTCCCCGCACAACGCCCTCCTGCCGGCTCTCTGCCAGCTGCCGTGAGAGCTGCCAGGCTGCTGCCCTTCGTTCCACGGTGACGTGGTTCCAGATGATCTTTGCTGCATCCAGTGCAATAACCTCAGTCCTTACTGTGGCTGCCGTTCCCAGATTAAGTGCTTCAGAGCGGCAGTGCTCATTACTACCTGCAGTGTAAACGCTGATTTTTTGTCACCAGTTAAGAATGGAAGTGCGTGGTCTTCAGAGGAATCCCAGCTACCTCTCAGATCTGTATGAAAACATGTTGAAGGCTGAAGGAGCAGTGAGACGAGGGCAGCAGGAGCGCCCAGCAGTCCATACAAGTAGCAACAAGACTTTGCGGAGCAGTGCCCCAGCCAAGGAGAGCCCCCAGCCAAATAATCACGCGAGCAGCACCTTCTCCAGCTGCGACCCAGCCCTGCGGCCCATCATCCGCCGCCGAGCGAGGTCCCTGCCCACATCACCCGAGAGGAGGATGAGGAGAGCAGCGCTGCAGTGTCAGGAGCCCAGCTGCCAGAGCCGCATGAACCGGGTCAGGTTTGCTGATGCTTTAGGCTTGGAGCTCACTGAAGTGAAAGTCTTCCAGGCTGGGGAGGATCCATCCATCCCTTTGCATGTCCTTTCCAGGCTCTCCATAAACTCAGACCTCTGGTACAGCAACTTGAACTTGGAGTTTACTATGCACTGCTTGGTCCCTGACTTCCAGCAGCCTGCAGACTGTCTGGATTTCTCATCCCGACTCCAGGAGCAGCAGGTGTGTCTGGAACGGGTGACCAGCTCAGATCTGGGGCTCAGTGGCACCATCCACGTTCGGAATGTTGCTTTTGAGAAGCAGGTGTCCGTGCGCTACACCTTCAACCAGTGGGAAAGCATCCACGAGGTGTGTGCTCGTTGGCACTGCAGCATCCCAGACAAAAACGGGCAGGATCAGGTTGATGTGTTCACTTTCTTTCTTCCTGTGCCTCCTTTCCTCCTTCAGCTGAGCACTCTCCTCCAGTTTGCAGCAAGGTACCGAGTCAACGGCCAGGAGTACTGGGATAACAACAGAGGCAAGAACTACACCCTCAGATGCCGGACTCACCCCCTGAAGCTGCCGAGGGAATGTGAGGAGAGCTGGATCCACTTCATCTGAACAAAGGGAGTGGTGCTGAGCAGCGTGTCAGTAGTCTTGGTGGCACTCTGTCCCTTGGCATGGCTCTCTGCTCCTATGGCAACAGGCTTCCTTTTGAAACCGGCCAAGCCTGGCCAAGTGTCCCAGGGCTGGACCTGTATAAACTGCTCTAAACCTCTGGGAAAGTTAAAAGGGCCAAAATCTGTAGTGAGATACAATCCCAGAAAGGCCATGTGGGTTTTTTGAGTGTGTGAGTCATTGCAGAATGGTTCCCAGGAATGCTGTAAGGCTACCAGAGAGCAAAACAACACATTTCTTGTTGCTAGTGATAACTCTTGTTGCATAGAATGTTTCTAACTGATCTCTTACCATTTTCTACTCTTTGTTTTCTAAGTGGACAGTGTGGCTTTACTGGTTTTGTTTCTAATTTTGTTTATATTACTTCACCAAGTCAGGGTGCTATTCCATTTATGCATAATTTGGATGACAGACACTGTAGGGAGTACTTGTATTTATATACATATGTTATTAAGGCTGCAACCACATTAAATATTTCCATTAATATCTGAGTAGGAAAGTAAATGCTACTATGAGCAAAACATACATGAAAATGTGCCATCAGCCCCTCTGTTTCCCTTGGGAAAAAAGCAAAAGATGCCTTTTCTTACCTCGTCCTTGCAGCAGGAGTGATTGTTACCAAAGTGAGCGTAAGGCAGATCTGCCTGGGGAAATTCTCACCTTTGTAAAGTGATGCCCAAGTAGGTTTTTCCTCAAGCTGATGGTCCAGGAATTGTCTTTTCCTGGTGCACCTGCTTTTACTAAGGGAAACAAGACCAAGTTTGGACTTGTGTTGCAAATGCAGTTGTAGGTCTCAAAGCACTGTATGAATGCTCATGATTTTATCGCTGTTACCGGTAAAATTATAGCTCAAGAAATGGATATGATATAAATATATATATAAGGAGAAGAAATACTACAGAAAGTGGGGTTAAGAGGCTTGGAATATCATTCCAGAACCCTGAATCATAGTCGTTCCCCAGCGTTCCAGAACTACTGCGGAAGTAGCTTTGACTTCTTTATTTAGCTGCTTGCCATTGTAAAACAGTTGAACTCCCAAGACCGCAGCCTTTGTAACACAATCAGGAACTTGAAAGCACTTAATTTGGTAAACTGCTACTTACACAGACCCATAAACAGAATCCCTTCTGCTGCAGGGAGAGCACGGGAACACTGTTAGACCATCTTCCCATGCTTCTTGCTCTATTATTTTCGTTCTGTGGTTTTAGTGTGGTTTAAGATTTGCAACAGGCTTAAATTTATTAAGTAAAAGCATGTCCATAATTGTTCCCATACATAATCATTACTGCATGTAAAGTTTAGCTTTAGGTGTGTAGTGTAGACTTTCAGAGCTGCTGGCTGGAGATACTAGAAGAGCTGTGTTTTAGGACTATGCTATGAAAATCAGGCCACTTACTTGGGCATCTTATTTTGGATTGATGCTTATTTAGCAAAATCACAAGTTGTTGGTAAAATCACAGTTGTAAGCAACCCATGTCCAATTATATATTAGTCTGACAAATCTACTGAGTATTTCTGGAAGTGCAGAAATCCCAAGAAAATTAATTTGTCTGGTAACTTAATGCTGCTTTTTTGTTGTGATACCCATTTAGGAAAGCTGGGCTTTCAAGTGAGGAAGCTGCCTCAGATTCCATTGGTCTTTGGCTTTCAGAGGAACCAAAGTCAGGAATGAGAATTCTGTGAGCTGCTGAGCACCTTTTGCAAGTACTCAGAAAGCTCAATCCTATCTGAATGTGCACACACATGCACAGAAGTACTAGTGCTGAATAAAAAGCACTCTTTTCAAGCATTGTTCCCCACTCTTTTTCCTTCCCACATTACTGTTGTTCTTCCATCAGCAAACACAGCACACCATAAAAACCCCTCTCTTACCAGACACCAGTTCACAGTGGGTGTTTCTGGAGCTCAGAGCAATACTTGCTTTCGTGCCAGAAGGATGTTGCTGTCTCCTGGGACAGACCGTCATGTGCTAGCAAATGTCAGACCTCAGTGTTCCCGTGGCCAGGTCGGATTTTGTAAAGCTGAGGCTGTCAGGAGAAAGGTTCATGCCAGATATAGCACAGTGTGAGAGGAGTGGAGAAATTAATGTCTCAGTAGTCTGAGTTGGCCTTCTATTGTCTTCCTTCCACAACCTCTCAGGGTACTGGCATGTGCAAGGTCTTGAATACTAAATACTGAAGCATTATTCCAAGTTTCCTTTTGCTCTCTGTGCTGGTGTGTACTGCTGGACAGGGCTGACAATACAGCTCCTGCCAGTGCAGCTCTCTGGTTCTGCTGGCTCAGTGGAGCAGTGGAGCTGAGAGCCACCTCCGGGTTAAGCTGCTAAACCTTCACACCAGTACTGGCACCTGTCACAGCAGAGCTGATAATTGCACTTAGGTTTTCTTGCCACACTCAGTAATGAACATCAAATGGCTTCTGGTTGACAAAAATGGGATTAAGCCATTTAGTGCTAAGATGCACGTGTCATGAAGGTAAACTTACACCACGTTTATATCTTCTCAGGACAACTTGACTGCTTGCACTGTGTTCAAATTGAGCACTTCCCTTATAATGAGGATTTTGTAAAAGGTTATTCTTCACAAGGATTATCACCATATAATGCACTTTTAAAAACATGTATTTATTATTGTCATACGGTAAATGAATGTCTAGTAGTCCACAGTTTCAAGGTTCTTTCAAGCATGTTTTTTAAAGAAACATGAAATCCATGCAAATAAAAAGGGGTTGTACATTACACAGTGTATCAATGAAGCATATATGCTGGACAAAAGGTCCAGCAGTAGTAAAATTGCAAAGTGCTTAATTAATTTTAAAAAGCAATAATAAAACTATATCTATTGTAATACAGAAGATTGAAATAAAAGCATTTTACAATTTTCTGTTGTTTCTGTCAATGGTAGTCCTGTTAAGAAAGCTCATGAAGAAATTGAATGTCGAGTTGTCACTTACAGAGTAACATACTCTGGAAAGTGAGTTTGAGTTACTAAACGATGAACAACACTTGATAAAGATAGAATGATTAGTGTATGTATCTGCAGAGATGTTCAGGCTGCCACTTCCTACATGGAATCTGTTGTCCTTTCACCTCAGAATCCAGCACCTGCAGGATTGAGATCCAATTTTGGAAAAAGGCTTGCTGCCACTTGATTCTAATACAGCTTCATGGAAGAGAAGAAGGAGGTTTTCCTCAAATTGCACTTTCCAAATCTCTGCTAGACTGTACTTAACACATTCATTTCTGGGCCTCACAACTGTGTTATTATTTGTTCTATTTCTTTGCTTTCAGTTATCCTTGCTGCAGCCTTTCCTCTCAAACCAGGTTCTTTCCTCTGACAGGTTTCATGAAAATCTACTTGTGCTATGTTAAGAGTGTCCCTATGCAGTGCCTGATTTATCCTCCATGTAAAATGCAGCTGCACTGGGGTCAGTCTTGATAGAGCTGAAGATGGAATTACATGTTGCCAGTTTCTCCTAAAGCAAAATGAAGACAATTATCTAGCAGACATAATTAATGAATTAATATTACCAGTTACTTTTTAATCACTGCTAATACTGCAAATCTGTTTAAATACATGGGCATGTCTGTATGAAGTTGTTCAAAATGTAAATTATTTAAGAAAGTGATAGTTTTTTTCTGCAAACATCCAACTATCAGGTTTGTCTTACAGGTTGTTGGTGTTACTTTTAATATAGGTGGTATTTTTACATTTAGTTTCAAATTCACCATTTATTTGTATTTATTTTACAAAGAAAAGAATTAAATTGAAAATTTTAATCACAGTAATATGCATCTACAGTCGGTAACTACAGCACTTAATGTACTGTATCATCGGTGCTCAGTTGTACTTTACAGCTGGTAAAGCTGCAAGTCTAAGTGATTACTCATTTGGCAACAGGAGTGTAACATTAGTACTGACTTCTTTCCCAACTTCTCTCCCTGTGATCTCAGATCTGCAAGTATTTTAGCTGACACTTGATATTCAAACTGTTGGTATCAACACTTCTGACCCTACATACACAATAACAGCTGTGCCAAAGATTGAAAATACATTGCCCAGCACAATGTCTTCCAGTAACTGTAATAAGGATAAATATTTCTGCTACAGTAGTGAATAAGAGCTCCTGTAAATAGTGCAACCCTACCCTAAAGAGTTTTAGTTCCGTTTTCTCTGGTGTTTTTACATGTGCCCGATATGACTGTGACCAAATAATTTCACTGTTGGTTCTGGTCTGTTTAATGCATAATGCAATGAAACTTCTCTCTGACTTCCCTTCTGCTAAACCAAATAGACTAATGTTACAGCATGAGAAATGAGCTGCAGTCATCTCAGTGTAGATTGCAGGAAGGAAAGCGTGTGATCCATTTCTGGACTGTCTCACTTCTCTTTTACTAAAGAATGAGTAAAGCTGGACAGGCTGAGCCTCTGTTTGCTCATGTGACTGGTAAAGGAAAGCATCAACTTCAAACTGGCTTTGATTATTTCTGCTTCATATGGTGAAAGTACAACCCAGGATTCAATTTTCATAGAAGACTTCTGATGCTCCAAATTCCTCATGCACAGTTTTGTCCTTAGGAGGTTTCTCAGTAAAGCTGTTTCACAAATCTGCTTCAGCACTGCTCACTCCCAGCTCCTCAGTGCAGACACTGCACGTCTCACACCACTTGTCATTTTCTTGCATTACAGTGACATCTCGTGGTATTTTCAATACTTTATGTGCAGTTGGGGTTTTTTGCTTGGTTTGTTTTTTGGGGTTTTCTTGGTTGGATTTTTTTTTTCTTTTATAGTATTGAGTTTTTATCTTTCTCATTTCAGGGAATCAGCAATATTATTTTATTTACGATTGCTGGTTTACCTGCTGTGAAAGGTGGGTTCTCTCATAGAAGCTTCACTATTGCTGCTTATTCTAGGTATGAATGGAGACACTTCTCGATACTCCTTTGGAGTATGTGAGATTCATAAGTTTTATCGCCTGTATTTGTGATATGGCAATAGATACACCAGTGCAGGTTTATCTACAGCCCCCTCTGGCACTGTCGGATTCCATTTAAACACATTATCCAGTATTGCTGGATTCCATTTAAGCACATTATCCAGTGCACTGTTGGATGCCACTTAAGCACATTATCCAGCTCCCTCGGCATAATAAACACCACAGACGTCAGCCGAAGCCCTTTGCCCACAGCAGGTCTGTAACCGAGTGTGTCTTTGCACTTACTAGGGCAGTGAAAGCATTTCTAAATTAAGCACAGGAATGGATTCTGGTTTAACAAGTCATGCCCAGTAATTTCTGTGTGTACGCAGAAATCGATTCTAAGCAGCGGCTCTAGGCTAAGGCAGCTCCAGGTGCCCAAGCAACAACGGCCGCCGCTCTGAGGGCGCTCCCGCCGGCCGCGCTGAGGGCCCGCAGCGCCCGCCCCCCGCCGCTCGCCATTGGCCCGCGCCCGCGCTGCCGGCCGCCGATTGGCTGGCGGGGCTGGCGGGCGCTGAGAGGCGGGGCCGGGCCCGGCCCGCGCTGAGGGCGCGCGGTGATGCCGGGATGCGGCGGGGCCAGGCGGATTCCTGTGGGGAAAAGCGGATTGTGCTGCTCCTCCTCAGGGCTGTGTGACCGCGCCGGAGACAGGAGAGCTGTGAGGGGACAGCGCGGGCCTCAGCGGAGGCCGCTGTGTTCTTGTGTTGGAAAAAGTAATTAAAAATCACCTTGTGTTTGTTATTTCCGTATTATTTAGTACAGGAATAGTTAGGCTGTGTTCCCATTGATGTTCTGCAGAAGTCATTCCCTGTCTTTAATCACTATTTCTTTTGTCTGTATAGTGTCTGGGATGGGGAGACCAAAGCTGCGGGTTGTTGACTGCACATGGGTTGGTTGGTGCAAAATAATCCATACAAAGCATGAACAGATTCGTTGCTTTTCTTAAATGTTCGACAAAGCAACTATTTTGCCTGCCCTTGAGTATTAAGAAACCATTTTCAGAAATCTCTGTTACCCAGATCTTGCTTTTAGCTGGTGGCTAAAAGTCACTTTGGAGCCCATCACTGTATATGTAATCAAGAATTCTTTTTCCCTGTGTCATTTATCATATTTGTGTTAAATGATTTCATTTACCATTTTATGTGAGGCCTTTAATGGAGTTTTGCTGTTGACTCACCTGGTATTGACCTTCTTTGCTCTTTCCTTGCTGGGAAATCCTGAGGGTCCTCTCAGCTCCCTCTGCCTTAGTTTCCAGCTGAGAAACTGCTCATTCCTTCTTCTCCTTTCCTTTAAGCAATTGTTTACTCATGCAAAAAAGTGTCCTTGTATCCCCAGGTGCTTAAACAGCATATATAGCATTTATATCATTATATTATAGCATTTATACACTGACAAACCTTGTGGAGTTTGTAATGTGTTTTGACTGGTTCCAAATGTGTTTGTAAAACCTCTTTAAAGTGTGATGATTTTTCCCTTTTAAGCAGCAGAGTTGGTGAATTGCAAAAATGCCAGCCAGGAATGCCATGCAGGTATGTGCTGATGGAGCAGGATATGAGTTTTGATTGTTTTAATTACTAACATTTAATGGTAAGGAAAGTCTTCAGTGTAGCAGTGCAGTGTGGTAGGAAGAGATTTTCTTTTGGCATGGCTTAGTGCAAAGTAGCTGGGTGGAAAGCAAGAGGAACTGGAAATTGCTACTGAGGAAAAGATATTGTATGCATTTGGCAGAGGTTAATCAACTGAGGTGATACTTAAGATCAAAATGCTGAAATCCAGTTGTAATTGAATGAAATTTAGAAAGAATAAAGGGGCAAAATGGATAAGGTAGCTCAGAAGTGTCAAATACTAAATACACCAAGGTAGGGGCATTGATATGACAAACACTTCTCTAGGAATTTAGTTGTAATATGAGGAAACAAAAGCCAGTTAAGGCAAATAATTAAAATCTCAGTGCATAATTATTTTCAGGATTAATGTATTAGATAGGGTGCTCTGTACTTAAGGTTTTATGCTTAATTATTTTGTGATTCAGAATATTTGCTTCAAATGCAGCAGGTGATTGTATAAAGCTTGCATTAGATCTCTGTTAACTAGATGTGTTATATCAGTGTTAAGCATACAGTAATACAGTTGCTTTGGTATATTGCTTACAGTTTGAAAAGTTAATTGATGAAGCTACAGGAAAAAAGGATTTCCAATCCTTAGAACAATTTCTGGCCACAGAAGAATGTGAAAATGTCTCTCACAAATGCAGCAAACAGTTTGTCAACAAATTGGACAAGCTTCTGTGTTGGGTAATGTAATCACTGCATCAAAATCGTCTGCAGCATCTTTGGAAGAGGGTGAAAAAGACTTTCTAAATTTAGCTTGGTTCACAATAGCAGTTGATTTAAGAACCCAAAATAAATTTTATTAATAAAATCTCTCCTTCAAGCTGCAGCTAAGGTGGCTTTTGAGTACAAAAAGGGCGTCTGGATAATTAAAGATGGGTTCTTGTGGGACTTCACTTTAAAGCTTATGTTGTAATTTCGATTTCAGGCACTTGACAAACAAGAATTCAAAAGCATTTCTACTTTAGTGAATGCTGTTCAGAAATGTGGGAGAAAAATCAGCATAGCAGGAGAAGATGGGCTCCCAGCAATGATAAAACACGGTCTTGTTGGAAGGATAAGTAAAACCATAAAGCATCTGTGAACTTCTAAATAAATATATAAATACAAATAAAGGGCATAAGCAATGCTTCAGTGCTGAGCAGCTCAGTGTTTGGTCAGAATTAAGAATTTCCCGTAACTTTGCAGCAAAGACTATTCATATTTAAATGTTCTTTGTCAAGCAACCCCTTACAAAGGGATGCTGCTCTATCCCAGTGAGGGTTTTGCAAATCATGCAATATATAATTAATTTAGATATGCCTACAACAATTGAAACAAGATATATTTTCATGTGTTTTGTTATATTGCTTTTGAGTCAGGAATTAGAATTTCCTGGTGCCATTTAATTATCTTTTGTTAATTCCCACAGTAGTCCTGCTTTTTCAGCAGATTTTAGGGCTATTCTGATTATTTGGTGTTATTTTTATCTGCATGTTAGATACAGTAATCATTTGTAACTCAGCAAAAACTGAAAAACAGACACCACTTCCTTTCTGCTTTCACCAGAGATTTCTCTGGAGAAAATGAATTACAGTGTCAGATCACAGTTACTCAATTGCCTTCTCAGCTACTTTAATAATAAATAAACAATATAATAATAATAATAAAAAACCTGCAAATAAGAAACAACTGTTGGAACAACTACTGTTCCCATTAAAAGTAAGGTAATTTATTGAAATTGAGGTTGTTTTAGTAAGATAAGTACCCTTTAAAGTCATGTAGAACTCGTTGTCTTTTCTTGTTTTGCAGTTACTGAAGTCTTTCTTCAGTGGTATGAAATACATTACAGGGGCCCAAAATAATAAACAAAATTTAATAATAAACAAAACCAGGATGATAACTTTATGCTTGTATTCACACCATCAAACAACACTTTCATTCAGCCATTTTCAATTTTCAGCTGTTCTGTCCGTGGTGGCAGGTGCCAAAGTCGATCTCCAGCTTTTGTGTTAAAATGTCCTTAAAATCGCCTCATTTTGTTTAGCCTGAGTGAAGAATTTTGTTCTGGGGATAACATCTGCTCAGCAGAGTGGGGATGCTGTTGTTTTAATCATTGTAGAGTTTGTATAGTTTTACTTAAGCATAATACAAACCATTGTCCTTTTCCAGGCTATTAAAATAGATTTACCTTTCTTTTCCCTTTACATGGTCAATTGGTTTGAAAAGTTAAAAGGAATTTTGGTCCTCAGAGGAAATGAAAAGAATGAAATGCTTACAAGTCTGGCTGAAGATTTCTTCATCATGTTGCTGGTAAAACTACATTGATAATAAAATTTGTCAAAGTGATTGCTACTAGTTTAGCAATAAAAGGACTTTAAATATGTTTCTATTTAATGTCTTCCTGAAGTTAACAGTATAATGACTTCTGAAATAGATTATAAATAATTTGGGTTAAACAGTTTGCTGTATTCATACTAATTTCTGTTCATGGCTGGCATCATGAAATAAAGTGAAAAAAACAGTAAATGCTCAATGAACAAAAAAAATTTCGTCTTGATCACATTTTGATTACACCCATTATTGGTCTGCTAGTCCAGTTTATAAGAAATTTGAGTTCATTTCATAAAAAATTTTGTCATTGGTGAAATAATTTCAGTAAATTTAACTGAAATGTAATTTTGGGAAAACACACTTGTTAGTAGAGATCATCTCATAGATTCTTTTTTAGGGACAAAATAATTTCAAAATCTTAAATGTTTTTGATTACTTCCTTCAGGTACATGTTGCCTGATTTTTTTATGCTGTAATAGTTCCTTTATAAAAATTATTTGTTTTGTTTTTTTTTATTGCAGACTGTGTGTGATAGCAGACCTGAAGGTGAGCTTAAAAAGCAGAAATGAGAGTTTCAAATGTCTCTTTCAGGACACACAAAGGATCACATTTCTCATTCCTGTGATGTCAGCTTTAGTTTGAGCTTTCTCTATGGACAGATTTCCTTGGAACTTGCTGTTGTCAGTAATATAAAAGCACATTAAGTCTCAGACATGACAAATGAATTGAGTTATTCCTAAAAAAAGTTGCTTCTAAGGTCCTGCCCCAGCCCAGTGATCCTTCCTTATTGACCTTGTCCTTGTGAATGTCACCCTACCCTTACCTTTCAGTGTGGCACTGGGGAGAAAGTCCCCACAGACTGTTTGGTGTCATGATCAAAGTGAAAGGCTCATTTCCTTGGCCCTGAGGAGATAAATTCCAGCACCTGAGTTGCATCTCAGAGAGCTGAGTTACAGGATTGACCAGTTACATTTAAAAATTAATAATTTCCTACCCAAGGGAATTACACAGTGATGCACAAGAATAGAAACATGGTTACTATAAATTGAAGTAACTATTCTGTTTCACATATCACTAATCCTTTATAAAAATACAGACATGCTGTATTTTATTTCTAAATGAAAATTAATCTTTTCCCAAATGTTAATGAGGGGGCACCCTAATACACTCTTGATTTCAATTCTGCTTTCTTTCTTTCCTGTTTCTTAGGTAAAATGCAAGTACTCGAAAACTTTGTTCTGAGAACATGTTCCCTCATCACTGATGCAAGAATTAATATTTATGTTCAGCAGGAGGTAAACATCCTTCTTTCTAAGCAGCACTTTCCTGGGTAGTGTCTTAACAGACTTTGTGGACACAGTTAAATAACTATTTAACTGTGCAGATGCTACAAAAAAGAGAATATTGTAGTGCTCTAGGATCAGAAGGATTGTATAATGTTTTTCTAGGATTTTTTGTTGTTTATATGTTGGGGCTGTTTCAGATTACTGACCTGTGGTGGGGGGGCTTTTTGTTTGCTTGTTGGGTTTTTTTAAGATCAAAATGCAAAATACTGATATTAAAGTTCTGGTGAGGAAGCTGTACAAAGGCCTAGGAAGAAAAATGTGCTCTACAAGTCCTAGAAAGGATTAAGGTTGTTGGTTGTAAAGTCTTTAGTCACTTGCAGGAAATCTGCATTCCTTCCAGTACTCTCCAAATTTCTCCTGTTTATTTTAGTAACCTCAGGTTATCAGGGGATTTTCCTTCTAGAGAAAGGGAAGGTTACAAAAAAGTCTTCGGTAAAGGCAACATCCCCCGAGGAAAGGCTTTTTAATGTTAATTTCAGGTGCACTTTAGCTCGGCAATCAACTGCAGACAGAACTCTAGCTTGGGAAGATTTTCTGTATTTAAACCTGCAAATAAGAAACAACTGTTAAACAACTACTGTTCCCATTGAAATGAATGTAATTTATTGAAAGTGAGGTTGTTTTAGTAAGATAAATATCATTTAAAGTCATGTAGACCTCATCTTTTCTTGTTTTGCAGTTACTTAAGCCTGTTGCTTTCTTCACTGGTATGAAATACATTACAAGGGCCCAAAATAAGAACAACTCAAAGTTTAACAAACTTACTTTCTATTTAATCTTGCTCTCTTTTTTCCACTCTTCTTAGGTAATAAAAAAACTGAATTTATTGCTTGACAAGATCCCTCGAGATGCCAGGGAAAAGATACTTTCTACAAAGGAGATGTTGCTTGTCATGTAAATGATCTTCAGTATCATTTTTATATCATTCCATCATTTGCAGAGTTGGGAGGCAGTTTTTACTAAATTGTTGTGCAGATTGGTCCCTGTTTAACTCAACTTCTGCACTTGCTGTTGAATTCTCTGTGTTAGTGGCTGTGGACAGGTATTCTCATGGGTTATTCTCATTAGAAGCCTGAATTTTCCTCTTTCCCTGTCTGAATCAGGCTTCTCCCCATCCCATTTGTCATAAAATAATTAAATTCCTATTTAAGATGTGCTTAAAGCACAGTGAATTAGTCACTGGAAGGTTGAGCTGTTCACACTGGGAGTAATTTTACAGCACTTCAGAGAAGCAAAAAAATCAAAATCCTATTTGTCAGATGATTCAGGTTCCCAAGGAGTGCTCACAGAGGTATTTACCCGTGGAAGTCTTGGAGTTCCATGGAATCAGGGGTTTGTCTCATACACTGAAAGTTTGTAATAAACCTTTCTTCTGGGCCTTGTGTTGCTGTCACATTTTGATGAAATATTCTTTTGTTTGGCAGGAGTGAAATGGGGAGGACAATTTTGGATGCTGGAGGTGAGCAGGGGACTTAATTTAGTATTGAGCTGCTTAAAAATTAGATGCAGACCCATTAAGAAACCAGAGAAGGCATTTGGAAGCTGCAGAGTGTTATGGTTAGGGTTAGCTGAAAAATATAAATACTGCATGAAAACAGTCTGCAACCTGGAATGTTTCTGTGTGGTCAGTGTATGGAAAAGTCATTGAAGTTTTTGGTTTTCTGTAGAAGAAAAGTTTTCAAATAGGAAAAATAATAAAGAAGTCAGCCTTTGAGGCTGTGAGCTGTGGCCATGGGTAGTAGTGCTCTAACTTCCCTCAGGGATCACTTTGGTATCCAACAATTTCCCAACTCAGAGAGATGAAAGTTGAAAACAGCTCTCTCTTCTTTAAACACCTGATATGGCTCTGACAGTCCTGGAAAGTTTGGTTGGTTTCATTTTGAAAAACAACTGGTTTAATCGTCATTATTCCCATACTTCTTTCTCTGATTATCCTTTGTGGGTTCCATATTTGGATCTAATGGGGTCTATATTATGTTCAGCACTGCTTTTCCCAGTTTCCTGAGAATATTTTCCAGCTCAGTAGTTATTTCAGTCTGCTCTTGCTGTGAATTGTGTTGTGCTGCAGACTATGACACACAAGTGGCCATCACAGAAGCTCTGTGCAGGATGGTGTCAGAGAAGCAAAGGGCAGTTCTGGCCTCCCAGTGGTTTCCCATGGAGTTTGTGTCCACTGCATTTAAAGGAATTAAAGATTCGGAGTTTGAGACAGTAAGTCACGTGACTAATATTTCCAGGGAGGGAAATTGCCATTTTACAATTCTTTAAGAAATTTTTGTGTTTTAATAGGATTGCAGAAAATTTCTTAACCAGGTGAATGGCATGCTTGGAGACAAAAGAAGGTAAAACTGATTTTTTTTATGCTGATTTTTTTTTTTTATTTTTATGTTGTGATTAAATTTCATGTTGCCTCTTTGGAGTAAAAACATGACTTTGCTGGCATCTCTAAGTCTGTAAAGTTTATGAAAACAATACATTTGCTATGTTCAGATCTGCAAAATTTATTTACAGCATTGTAGAATACTTGAAAAAAATATCCTTTTCTTACAGGGTCTTTACATTCCCATGTTTATCAGCAGCTCTTGATAAGCATGAGGTAAGGTTTTCTGTCTTCTAGTTAAGAAAAAATAGAGATTAAAAAATTACATTTTTTCAGAAGTATACAAATAGACATGGTCTGAAAGTTTGTTAGGGGTTCAGATCAACATGAAGCTTCTTAGCTGGTAGTAATCAGTGCTCTCTGCTCTTACTCTTTAATCTTGTTCTTTTTGTTTAGCTCCAGATACCATTGGATGAAAACCTGGAAGAGTTTTGGATTGATTTCAACGTTGGCAGCAGAAGTATTTCCTTCTATGTGGCAGCAGAGGATGCAGTAAGCTGAGTTCTATTTCCCACTGGGTTGTCCTGGGGCAGCAAATACACACTCCTTGGACTGTGTCAGATTTTATTTCCCCATGTTCAACATGTTGAACCTATGTGTGCGTTCCAGTGCTGATGGTTCTTTAAAAAAAATCCAGATTTGTTGATATTTAGATCAAATAATTTCACAGTAATGACTTCCCAGTGCTGTCCAGGAATAGTTTAACACGTGTAGTGAGCAATGGTGAAGCACAAGTTCTATCACTCTGTAACAGAGGTTTAAAAAGTTGGAAATTTGTCCTCACTGAATAACTTTGATCACTGGATTTCTTTTAATTGTGATATAATACTTTTCTATCTTTCAAAATGTGTTTTTCATGTCAGGATCATCAGTGGGAAACAGTCATTATACAAGAAGATGATGTCAGCATGTACAGCCTGGAAGGTATTTGAACTGAAAAATGGGGCTTTTCTGTTGTGTTCAAACTTGGATTTTCAATCTAATTTCAAGTTGATTAATCTTAAAGAGCTGACTTAATTCTAGTAAAGCAGAATTCTCACTTAAAATATTGTAGGAACTGTTTTTATCAGGTACAAAATTGCACTGCAGTCACATCTGCACTTTGAGCATGCTGGTGTGATTTCAGGAAAATAATTTAATAATTATGTCTTAGAGTTATTTCAATACAAAGTAAGGCATAAGACAATGACAGGTAACAATATTGCTTTTGAACTTGTTAGAACAGTTAATACCTGTAATTTGTATGCAGCTATAGTAAGTAACCCTGAAAGAAAATTCTGTGGATTAATATACAGAATAAGTATTTCTAAAAGATTAAATTTTGAATTGTTTTACTAATAAAATTACTATAGATTAGAGGGAATTAAATAAAATATTAACCTGAACTGAGGAATCTGTCATGTGTTGACAAAGATTATGTGAGATGCTGCTAAATTGAAATGAAGCTGCTTTTCAAATTTTGTTTTTGTCCAGAAAAAGATTCAAAGAAATTATTAACAATAGATCTAAAAAGCCCAATGAGTGTGAACACTCTTGAAGGAGGAAAATTTCTTTTATATTTTGATTCTATCTTGGAAATCAAAGATGTGATCATAAAGATTTATGGATTTCATAAATGTAAGGTAAGATTGAAACACATTTTGAATAGTTTTTAATTGATTCAAACTCAATGTCTCATTGCCATATAAATGTTCCAGCTGTGATTATTGAGCTCTCTCCATACCAAGAGTTTCTCATGAACATCACTGCTGCAGAACTGCATCATCTGTGCAGCTTTGGGAAAGATGCTTAATAAGAACAAGAGGAAATGGCATCAAGTTGCACCAGGGGAGGTTTAGGTTGGATTTGAGGAAAATCTTTCCACTGAAAGATTTCAGAGGCTGCCAGAGCAGTGACTCCGTGTGACACATGAGGATGTGGCACTTGGGGACAAGGGTTAGTGGTGGGCTCAGCAGTATTGGACTCAATCACCTGAAATGTTTCTTTCATTCCAAGACTGAAAATGAATTACAACAAAAATTACCAGGCTGGAACGAGAACACCATACCTTAATGTCAAACTTTTGCATATTTAATTTTCCAGAATTGCGACCTGGTTGCTTACAAATACTTTCCAAAATGATTCATGAACTGTCTTGTTTTGCAGTGCAATTAACATTCATGCATTTACTCATTTATTATAACATTTTTAGCGAGCTACACCTTATTCCCCGCTGCTTGTAATAAACTGCTTTGTCCTGAAGTCTGACTGAGGAACTCATGAGGGATGAAACTGCTGTGAATTTGTAGAATCTGTTTTCATGTGTAATCTGATTTCACACACTTATGATCTGTCACTTAAATATTTTGTTTCCTGTTTAAAAAAAGGGCAGAGTGTCTATTTTGACATGTCCTTTTGCAGGAGTTCAGCAAGAAGCAGTCTGCATCAGTAGTCAAAACAACTGTCCACATTGTCTTTGATGAAAGTGGATCACAGGTATTCTACCTCAGCATGCTGAGATGATTTCTTGGGTTTGTTTAATTAGTCTGATTATTCATAATTGATAATCATTCACAGTAAAAACAAGGACTTCAAAATATCAATAAGCATAGATAAGTCTAAAGCCAGCCAAGTGGTGTCTAGTATGTATGCATTGTTTTTTGGAAGATAATAATATCCAAATCATAGAATAAAACGGACAAATATGCACAGTGCAAGTTCTTTTATGTGCATTGTTACTTAAAAACCCATCCTTGTAACAAAAATAGCAGTTAGGTTGGAAACTTTTCAAAATGAAGGTGTGGAAGCTCTGAAGTTTATCAGAATCTCCAGTGGAGGATGTGTTACTTAGGGTAAAGAAGTTGCTCTGTGTGTATAAAAATAGAGCATTATAAAATCCAAATATTGTATACAAATTAAAAGAAATTTAAATATTCTGTAGGTTCTGGTACCAGAAAGTCAGTTGTCACTAGGTTTGAAAGAAAAATCTGGAGATGAGGAGAAACTCAATAAATACAAAATTCAGCAACCTCCTGGCAGTTTGAGGTCTCAGAGTAAAAATAACAGTCAAGAAAAACTCAGAGGTGATTCCTCCAAGGTAAGTAGGAGTGTCAAAACAAAAAGGAGTAGAGAGAAAATGCATGTCAATTATGTCAATTTAAATATTTGTATATTTAATAGTCTATACCCCTTCTTATTTCACAGTTGGAATATAGTTAGTACTGTAATGAGGGTTTGGTTGTTTTTCCTATGACTTGACACTAAGCTGTAAAAATCCTTTTGCTAAAAAATTTGTTAGTATTTTGAAACTACAGTAATGTGACAGAAATAAAATGGAATTGTTAATGATCTTTAGACCATGATTCTCTGAGAATTCTGTTTAATGAGAAGTTTTTGAAGATATGCTCAAATGTCCCAGTATGGAAAAATCAAGTATGGCCTCAGAGACTGCTGGGGAGGGGCTAAAAACTGAAACAGTTCCCATTTCATGGTGCAGCAGTGGGTGTCTTGCAGTAGTTCATAAACCTGTTCCTGTTCAGTTTGTAGCTTTGCAGAATGTCCAGGGAATCCCTTGGTGGACAAGGGACAGGATTTGCCCATACTTCATTGAATTAATTTAGAAAATAAAACCCATGAATCTCAGTTAAAAAATATTTTGTTGAAATATAACTGCATAAAAATCACATTACCTTGACGTGTGCAGCAGCAGCAATAATAATGGCAAGTGTCAAGAGACTCTTGGCAATAAATGTTATGAATTTTTGTACTGTCATCCTTAAATCAGTGTATTATGGTCAAGTTCTTTCTGTTCCTCAAGATAACTCCATCCCGTAAAAGGAAAGTGTCTGAAGCATCTGTGCTTATTCCTGGAACAAGTGTGTCCACAAGGAGTCCACCGTTTTTTGTCAACACATGTAAGTTTGCAAGTGCTTTCAGGGTAAAAATACACTATAAATGGTCTTTGAAACTCAGGCATGAACTGTGTTCCTTGGCAGAGCTGGAAATGAAAAGGAGAAGTGATAAAATCTCCTGAGCAGATGTTTCAATGGGAAATGTTTAAGGGCCACTTGCTGCTGGTCCATGGGCACGGTGTGGGACAGGCAGGGGCTGTGCTGCATTCCCAGCAGCTCAGGTCACCTGGCACTTCTGCTGCAGCTGGCAGGCAGTGCTGGTGCTGGAGCCAGCTGAGAACTCAGTCAAAATCTATTACAGTGAAGTCTTTACTCAGAAACCAACTGCTTTGTACCAGAGCCAGCCTGAAACAAGCTTTGCTTTTGCCTGCAGACATCCACAGTCCATAGGCTCTTAATCTCCACCTAACAGGGCTGGAATCAATGGAATTGTTAAAGGTCCATCAGGGGCTGGTATCAAAACTAACCAGCTTTTCTTGGAGTTGATGGAATAGCTGTGACAGTGGGCTAAACTCTTCTTGTTGTAATGGGAGAATTCTGACACATCTCTGTTTTGTTTCAGCCACTCCTTTTAAAAGGAGATTTAAATTGCCTTTGGAAATGACCAGCTCTACTAAGAGGTCTGACAATGATACAATAAATGAGAGCAGAACAAAAAATTCCTATCAGGAACCTCCTGGAGTATGCATGTCCTCTGTAGCTAAGTCTCTTTCTTAGAATAACATTAATTTCTATTTTAATTTGTTCCTAATTCATATTTTAAAGACCTAGAGTTTTACAGTCAGCAAGTGACTTGTAGAAAATAGTATGTTTTACTTTATTGCATTATGTTTTCTTGCCCTCTGAAATTCAGGTTTAACATGTTTGAAGTCAGACTGAACTCTGACAAAATTAGGCCAAATTTGCATTCACTCATCAGTTCTCAGTCCAGAATTAACTTCCTATTTTTGGAACCTCAGTTCTTCCTTTGTATATAATAGGAGAAAGGTGCATGCAATAATTTCTAATAGATTATGCAGTAGTGAAATAGTCATAAAACATAGAATACATTCAGCTGGGCTTGTGAAATGTTCAGCTTGCAGCATTTAAAGCATGGGTATTTTTAGTGCATTTTTGATCAGTCATTCACTACTATAAAACAAAACTATACAGGTGTCACTGGCCTGCAGTTTAAGTATATTTTTGATTATTTTTTCTTTCTGTTGAACAATGACTATAATATTTTGATGTTGTTTCTGGTTGTGAATGTCTGCCTTGCTCAGATTGAGGTCAAGCCCCAGACTATGGGACTCTGAAGCATTTTTTGGTGCAGCCATGCTTTGGAAAAGGCTCTCATGTACAGAATGATTTGTTTAGAGCATTTCTTTGGCTTTTATGGCTGTAACTGGCAGTGTTACTTATTGTGTTTCTTAGACTGGGGAAAGATGCACAGTAGACAGTGAATTTTGTGAAACACACCAGATCAGGAAGTCAGATCCAGGAATGAGGCAAAAAACCATGGGGAGATAGTGAAACAGCACTTCCATGGAATGAGAAAGAAAGTCATGTTTTATTAGAGAATGTACTGCTTATGGTTCTGCACTAATATTTTCTTTTGGGTGTCATTCCACTGTAGCAAATGCATTCTGAAGAGGTCTTAAAAGTTGTACAAGAGGCCACAGAAAAGCAAACTTTAGGCAAGTAATTTTACCAGCATTGATAGTCCTTACTTTTAAAATTATTTTCATTTTTTTCTTTTGCCATAAGAATTGACACCAAATTAATGTCTCATTTAGATGAAGTGTTAGATATCATTCCTGATTCTCAGCCAGTTGGGAGAAGCAACAAACCTTTGTAAGTACTGGAAAAGAATTCCAAGTCCTCGTTGTCACTCACTTTGAAGGGGGAATTTGCAAGCTTTACCAGAATTCTTATTTTGTTGCAATGTAAAATGCTTTGATATCTCTAAGATCTATTAATTTTCATATTTTATTATGCACTTTTAAAATAATTAAGAGTCAAGTTCTGACAGTAGGATGGTGTTGTCTTTGTTAGGCTGCCTGGTCTTTTGGAGACTTCTTTTGATAAAACTGAAACATGGAAAAAAAGAACATTCCCTCTTCCTGAGAAGAATGTAACAACTGGGGACAAGCAAAAGCCAAATCTGTCACTGGCACGTGCATCCCATCCAGGTGATGGTCACACTTGGTCAACTGTTACTCTCAAAAATAGATTCAGAGAAATTCACTTGCAGTGGTGCTTGTTTTTCCCATTATTACTATTGGTAGTGAAAGAGCTGTGAAACAAAAAGCATTTCTTCAGCTTTTTGAAGTACCTCTCCAGATAAACAAACAAAAAACCCAGAACCAATAAGAAAATTGAATTGATACCATCCTCAGTGAAGAGGCAGAGTGTTGGTCATTTGGAACAGAAACTGTTAAATACAGAAAGGAAAAATACTGAAACTACTACTACTGAACCGTGGTTTAAAACTTTCCTTTCAGCCAGAGTGTCTGACACATCTTTGCATTCTGACCTTGCACAAGAGGACCCTGATGTTTCCCTCAGAAAAGACACTGCAAATCCAAAACAGTCGAAGACAGTGAGAGTTTCTTACCTTTGTTTCTGCCACTTGGAATTAAGAGAATTGTCCAATTTTCAGTGTTTCAAAATTGGTGTGTTTATGTTTGCTGTCATGCAAGGGAACATGGTTTTCAAATGAATGTAATTGAATCCATTAGGAGACATTTAATGAAGTTTAGAGGGTTCTTAGGAACATGAAGTTCTGTTTGCAGCTTTGTTCTTCTGTTGGATGTTGAGTCTTAAACTGTTTTTTATAGAAACCAAAGTCTAAAGAAATGGCAGATGCAGCCAAATCACTGATCAGTAAAATCAGTGACAGATACAGAGACAAGAGTGATGTGAAGAGCAAAGCAAGAGATTCCCTGGGCTTTAACAGGTATGATGTGGACTATTTCCTTTTGTGCTGTCTTTGTGTGCCTCTGGCTGTCTCTGTGATGTACCCATGGATGCTGATAAATGAGAGGGACTGGGCTTTTTTAATCTACCATTTAATTGAGGTTGTATTTAAATGCATGAATAAATTTACTGAGTTTGATAAGGGTTTTTTTATATAGGCAATATTCTAAGGAATATATTCTAATTAGTATTTAACAAAATGTATCTTTATTTTTAGAACACATTTAAATAAATCCTGGATTTCCAAGGTAACACATTAGAGCTTTTGTTGGAATTGTTGTTAATATGTACATACATGGTGGAAGTCAATAGGTGTAAAGGGAAAGTTCATAAATACCATTGAATATTAAGTATCTGTAGATGTTAATGCTAATTATTCATTGACTGCAAATATGTTTTGCTATATTGAGCTGTTGCTAATCAACCTGATTATCCTCATGATGAGGAAGTTGCTTTTTGAGATGAGTGTCTATGGATGCACAGTCAAGAGCTAACTTTTCATTTATGGATAGGAAGAAGTTCAGGACAGGACCTTAAAAACTGCTTCTTTTCTTAATATAACTGCTGGTCGTGTTCTGTAAGTAGTTAGAACATTTTCAAACACAATTTCTGATTACCCACACCTGACTCTGTGAAATGTTCATTAATTCAGTCACAAAAATGATCTCTGTGTCTGTTTGACAGGGATGATGTCTACAACTTTAACATCAGTGGGTTTGATGAGCCTACAATCAAGCTCGGAGTAAGAAATAACTGAAACTTTTATGTTATGAATAGAATAGAAAGGAAATCAGTCACATGTCTACTGAGAGTATAACTAAGATCTGAAAATCCAAGTTGTATCAGTGAACTAAGTGGGGGAGAAAGTTTGCCTTGTAAATACCTCCAGCATTCTCAAATATTGAACAATTTATATGTCTTAAGATTCTGGCCATTTCAGGCTATGATGATGTTTTTCCTCAGTCAAGAATTAAACTGTGCTTTAGGAGTATTATCCTGAAAACATTATTGGCATCCTTCTAATCACCATTTTAAAGACATCTTTGTCCAGATGTTTGAGCAAAAAGAAAATCTAATGATGATAAAAGATATTTTTGCTTCTTGTGGCTCAGAGGAGGAACTGAGGCAGGTTGTGAAGCAGGTGGGTGGGAGCTCTGGTATTGCTTTGACATACTGAAAGCTTCAGTCAGCTGTGTTGGTTTGAACTGTCAGCTCTATTAAATAAATTTTAAGATAGAAATTAATGATACTTAATTGCTGACTGTAATAACTAAGAAAATAAAACCTCCTTAGCAGTTACTGACTGATGGCCTGTTTAATTTTGTACAGATTCTATAACCAATGAAAACCTTCATTTGTTTTTTCTTTATTTGCATTTTTAGATCCAAGAATTGCGTGTGACTGAACTGAGTGTTCATACAGAGACAAACAGAAAAGGGTAGGATGTTCTGTTTTGATTGCTGATTATTCTAGTACAGCCTGCAGTCTCCAGCAGGCAGTCACAATATTCCAGGGAATGTTGCATGACAAGAATATCTTGGCTGTGTTGGTTTTTTAAGCAATAATCATTGCTGTGTTCTCCTAGGCTGTTCCTTGGTGGTCCTTTGGGAAGGTGCTAAAAAGGAAAGGATGTGTTCCATGAAGGAGATAAAAACTCCTGAATAGAGGGGGATGGGTTTTGGTTAATGATCCTCCTGGAAAGGGCTGTGCTGTTGTTGTGTACTCCTCCTGATAACTGGGAAACAAACACAACCTTCAGGGTTTAAGGTGAACAGGTAATTCCAAAATAATGTAGAAACAAAAGTAGGTACCCTTGTTTGAATCCTTAAGCCAGATATCACGGGAATAGTAGAAAGCTTTAGAACAACTATTTTAAAATGTAGTGTTTAAAGGTGGATTTTATTTCTCTAATTAAGGAATACAGCCATCAGTAAATCCAGCACAGAAGGGAAGGGAGGAAAAAAGGTAAGGCTCAGATTTTTATGGATCAGCATAGTTTGTCCTCTTGCCTTTAATTACCAGTTATGTAAGCAGATTGTGTATAAAATTAATCAGTAATTTATGGACTTTTTCGGGTTTTGTAGACGAGAACCAATCGAGACAAGAAGCATCTTTTTAGTGACTCAGACACAGAAAACAAAGGGGATGACAGCAAGACAGAGATTAGTTGGCTGCAGGAATCCAAGAGGAAACCTAAAGCCCAGATAATTGATTACAGTAGAAGTAAAAAATCAAGGAAACCCAAGAGCCCAGACAAAAGTAAGGGGTTTTTTGTCCATATATTTGAGAAATTCTGCACTATTTGTCCATTGATCTGAAGTACACAGCATGGCATGTGCTGTGTTGCAAATATACATTTTTGTTGTCTTGTTTCCAAGCATAAAGAATTTTCAAATTAGTTCTAATCATTTATAAAGATCAATTTGCATAAATTCTGTATTTTACTGTGGAAAACTATGGGAGGATGGGACAGGTACAAGTTGTTGTCAATTTAAAAAATGCCTTTTTCAAAATAATGGGCTGAAAGCAGTTACTGATCAATCAATTTGTGGGCATGAAAGTGATTCTGTTATTTTACAGCTAAAACTAATGGCAAGCATTTGAATATTTTCCTGATTTTTCCACCTTCTTGTATTGTAACAGCAAATAAATCCTCTGAACCTACTTATCACATGGATAAAGCTAAAGGCAAAAATACAAATAAGAAAAAGGTAAGTGTAAATTTGTAACTACAATTTTAATGTAGATTAAAAATCTTAGTTCCCCCCAGAAACGGTTTTAAAATAGTCTTTCATAAATATGTGACATTTCTCCCAGATAATTTGTTAAATACAATTTATTCTTTTCAAGTACTGTATTCTTCTCATGTAATATTTGTTGGTTTTTCAGTCACGAGTGAGTTAAAATGATTTTGTACATTGGGTGCTGGTTTTAGTGGACTGATAGTTGGATTCTCTGAGCTATGGTGAAGTTAAACCCTTTTAGTTTCAAGTAATTAAACCAAGTAATCTGCCATTTTATCTTATGTATGTATTAATCATTCTTGTTAACTGAAGATGGTTTTATTCTTCCAAAGATAAACAAAAACCCCCAGGATTCGAATGAAATGATAGTAAAGTCCACCAGGAAAAAACTCCCTCGAAGAGCAGCAGCAACAAAAAATTACAAAGAGCCTTCCAGTTCTGAGTGTGAGAGTGAAGAAGAGATTCCAACATGCACCTCTAGGGAGAAATCCAAAATACAGGTGTGCAATTCCACTTGATTATTAAAAATCCATTCCTGCCATGTTTTTCAGAGTAAATTCTGCTCTGCTTTGTACTTGATACTCCTGAATTTTAAGTGCCTAACATAAGCAAACTGAAGTTAATTTTAGTATTTTAAATATTGCCTCTTTTTTAAAAAATTATATGTATTGAGCTGCTAAGAAAATCAGTCCTAAATAATCTTCCTAGTCATAATAGATTTTGGTTTCTGTATATGAGATTTATTCTGCTGCAAAGAACTACTGTGTGCTGTACTTTGAAAATGTGACAATATTTTGAAAATGTCCTTAAATGGGAGGGCTTAGTGAGCCAAATCTTGTTGAGTTGATGTGGTGCTGGTAATGTTGTGTCAATACATTTGCTGAATATCCAAATGGATTTTTAGTAAAGGAACACTGGTTAATAAAACATTTTCATTGTTTTAGTATAGCATGTCAATATATATGGAAATGTTTATAAACTTCATTAATTAAATCCTGAAACATCAGTAATTGCCTCCAGTAATTAAGTAATTCATAACAATAGAAATTTATGTGTTGAGTTAAAGAAATTAAATGTTTTTTGATATTGGAAAACCTGATCTGCTTATGGATTTAAGTATTTCTGAGGATGGTCTTTCTGCTTGATCAATGGTATATAGATAATAAATCTATATCTCTCTTTACCAGCTTTTCTGGACACTGTGTTTACGAAGATGTTTTTATAACTTTTGTATTTTAATAGAAATATATGAATGGGGCAGTCAAGGACTCCAAGCAGCCAAAGGCAATGCAGATGGTACCTGTGGAGCCACTGAGAGTGGATAGCTGTGTGCAGAAAACACTGGTCCAAGCCAGGAATTCTGCAGAGCAGAAGGAAGTGGAAATGCCTTCACCTGAGAGTCCTGCCTCCCTTGAGACAATGAGATGTAGGTATTTTCACTTCTAATGTCTAGCAGTATTGAATCAAGAGGTGGAGGCTAATTGAGGGTTATCACAGCAGTATAATTTTACATTTATTTCTTGTTTCAAAATGAGATCTCATAATTCCAGTTGTTCTACATAATTGAAGGGACTGTATTAGTATGTCACTAACACTTCTGTAGGTTGGTGCAGTTATTTGACATCAGGGTAATACAGAAACACATTTTGTCAGCGTTAGAACAAATCTGGTACTGCTGAAACAGTGGCAGAGGGAGAAGGGGGAAGTGTGGCAAGGCCTGTGCCAAATTCCACCAGTCTGAGACTTAGAAATTGCCAGGGCTGGAGCAGGGAGCAGAGTGGGGCTTTGGCTGCCCTTGGGTACCCCCCAGTGCTGGTGCTGACAGTGCAGGAACTGTTTCCCAGGTGCTGAGAGAGTGTCAGATGTCAGTCCAGAGCACAGCTCCAGTGAGAGGTCGCTTGGTCTGCAGGAATCAACACCAGAAGCCAGGGAAATGCTAAACTCTGAGAGAGCAACCTCTCCCAGTAATTTCTGTCCACAAAATGAGAGTTTTCAAAGTCTGGGTGTAACTCAGTCCCCTGAGACAGCAGTTACAAAGCTGGCATTTGGAAGGAAAAGCTTCTCACCAGTTTTAACTGAAGCATCCGTGGTAAGAGCATTAACCTTTCTCTAGAGTTGTTTTAACTGAAGTTCTTTTTGGCTGCCAGCTGTTTTTTGCTTCTCCTCTCAATAAAGTTTGGGGTTTTTTGTTCCTGTGCAGCTCAGCTTAACCAAATACAAAACTGTCAGTGGCAAAAATTCCAAGGGAGCTGCAGCAGAAACCTGTAACAATAACGAAGATTCAAGTTTCCAGCATCGCTTTTCAGACACGTTTTCTGCTAAAGGAAGGCTTCAGGATATCACTAAACCTATCCCCAAAAATAAGGAGGAGGTATGTTCCTAAATTCTTTGCTCTTCAGAAGAGACCTGCAGCTTTTTGCTTTATCAGTTAACAGATGGTGACGTTTAAGGGACATCTCCTTTCAATAATGATTTTATTTTTTTCCTTAATGTGTAGCTCAGCTTAACAACATATAAAGCTGACAGTGGAAAACGTGCAAAGGGAGCTGTGCTGGAAATGGGGAATAACAAAGAGGATTCAAGTCTCCAGTCTTGCTTTTCAGACATGGTTTGTGCTAAAGGCAAACTCCAGGATCCCACAAAACCTCTCAGTAAAAGTAAAGAGGTGAGTTAGGACATTGCTTGCTCTCCAGAAGAGAGCTGCAGCTTGGTATCTCTGTTCTCTCCTTTCCAGGTGCTGAGGTTTAAGGGAAATGCATCTCAGTATTTAACACAGATTTTGGGACCTAATAGTTAATTTTTAAATACTGGAGATTAATTAGATAATTGTTTATCATTTTCATACAATAAAATAATTATATCCCAACAAGATCAGTTACAATTCATATTTTTTTAAATAACAAGGAGTAAATATTTTCTTAGTGACTTCCAATAGAAAATAAATTATTTTCTCACAACATAAATGTGAGTTTCTGATGGAGACTTCTAAAAGCAATTTAATGTTGAAGCTAATAAATAAATCAGTGACTTTTCTTTTAGGGTTGTGTAGCACCATCCCCACTGTCCAGCAGGAGTAGAGTACAGTCTTGGATTAGAGAACCTTATTCCCCCTTGAATGAGTCAGGTACAGACATTTAATTTAAAGAAAAAGCCTTCCTATATGTCTCCATAAGGGTTAAGAAAAATGTTTTATTTGGCATGATAATATGGCCAACGTTTGTTAATCTTCTTATATTTTATATATTTTCAGTATTATTCTATTTTTTACTCTTTTTCTCATTTTTTCTGCTGTTTTAATTATCCCAAAAAAGTATGAAAATCAGGCTCCAAAATGCAGCTTTAGTAAAGAGTTAGTTGTGCTCTAAATAAAGAGGCATTCCTACTGATACTGGGAAAAAATGGGGATAACAGTTCTATCAGAAAAAATCCCAGACTTGCTCATCAGTCAGTTAAATGTGCCCTCTATAAATGTAATGGGTATTAATTCCTATATAATTCTCACATTTTAAAGCCAAGGTACATCCTCTTAGAGTTTGCATCCAATGTATGAACAAAATCTTCCTTATCCTCCCATCTGATAGTTCTAAATAATGCTAAAATCCAGCATTGTTTCCATGTTTATTGAAGGACCGAGTGTACAGACATTCCACAAACGAATTTATCACAGCACTACAGAAAGCAGCTCTGATGAGGCAGAAACAAGCAAAGAAGAGGAAAAGAAAGGAAGGAGAAGAATAAGTTTACAGCCCAAAAAATTATTTAAAACAGATGATGCTGTTACTTGCAGAGGTTGGTCATGGACTGACAGTGCAAAGTTTTAAAATGATATGACAAATTTTTTACAAGTTTTAACAAGGAAACAGAATATCCATAAAAAGGCATTTCACATGTTAAATCAAAGAATAAAAAATACCAAATATTTAGAGACTGGATCCATATAAAAAGTCAGAAAATTGATATGCAAATAGAAACTGGCTTCAGCCATCTGATTGGTGACATAAATTTATACAGAACAAAATCTGTCCCAAGCCCTGTGCTAACTTCAGATTGGGAACTTTATAAGACTGAATTTGACATTTTGTTTTTGTTCTCTTCAGTGTCTGAAACGGTCTCCACTCAATCTGTAAATGACCTGTCTGGTTTGGATGGGGAATTCTGGAAGCCTGATTGCTCAACCATCAGCATTTGTCAGCAGCTCCAGAAAGAAGTTACCAAAAAAATTGAGGCAAGACCCTTCATGTGCATCACTTGGGGGGTACATGAGCACATGAGGGATAGCTTGGCTTGCACCACACAATTACATTTTTAAAAGGGGGTTTGTTGTGATATTAAGCAGTTAAAACACTGAACGTATTACAGGGTTGTTTTTTTCTGAAGTGCAAATAATCTGAATTTCATGTTAAAACATCCTCTTAGAACCGCTCCCGGAAAATGGATAATTATAATAAGCAAACACTGAGAGCTGCCCATCAGCATTTGGCAACAATGAGTCACCAACTCCATGAATGCAGGTCAGTAATGGCAGGTTTCTGCTAAAACATCCTTAAAATGCATGAATACCTTCTGCAAATAACCTGGTTTGTTTTGGTAGGATCAAGCAGTTGGATGAATTTCATTTTACTCTCACTGAGGAACTTGAGAAATTTGAAAAGGATTCTCAGTCCCTGAAAATAATGGAAAAAGAATTCTTGGTTTGTATTTTAGTTGTTTGATCATGGGTACGAGGGAATTCTGGTAGAATCTGTAGATCATTCACATAATCTTTAACTTAATATCATTAATTTTGATTTTCAAAGCCCTTACCTTTTTGCTTCTAGTTGGGTCAAGTTTCAAATAATGCATTTGGATGCTCTTAGAATCCCAAGGTCACTCTGTGTTTTCCTACATGTATCCACTATATGAATTCCTGTACTTTTTCCTCCTACAATAAACTGCTACAAGTACTTTAATGGGCTGGGTTTTTCCAGCTCCTGTGGGGGCTGTGTAACTCCTGTCCCTTCTGTGTTGAATCTGTCGTTGTCATTTTGTTCATATTAGAAATTAATTACTTTTAGTTTGGAAAATCAGTTCCCATTGATGAGCATCTCTTAATATTTTTCTTTCCAGACCTTTTGGAAAAAGCACTCCCAGTCTTTTAGTACATACATGAAAAATGAGCAGCAGAGGTCAGTAGGGTTCCCTAATCCTGGGATGAGATTTGTGTTCTGTTCACTTGAGGGAGATCAGCACAACTCCTCTTCTCTCTGCAACTTCTTCCATAAAAGAGAGATGATTGATGAGAAAATGAGATTAAATGAGATTAAAATGTTCATGTAATTATTCTCCAGCTAAATTTCTCCACGTACCTGAGGGACTGTTCCAGCAGTAACAATGATGGGGATATTTATCCATGCTTTAAATGCAAATAGACTCCTAACAAGGGGATGTATTTGTGCTCTGTGTAGGAAGTTCTTATGTAGCAAAGCTGCTTGAATTGCCTTTATTTCTTTAGAATTCAGGTTCTTAAAACTTCCTTTGAAAAGAATATCTGCTATTCTGTTGGCTTGGAAGAAAATGTTTTTACTTCAGAGGTAGGGTGAACTTCTATTTTGCTCATTTTAATAATTCCTCAATTGTACCCACAGATAGCAGTAGTGACTTTTTTCCTGAAGATTTTATCCTCACCATTATATTAATGATACATAATATTTTTTTAGCTTTTGCCATAAAATGTCCCTTAAATTCACAATATTCATTGTTTATGCCTAGATTTCACCCACTGCAAGGTGTGTGCATTTATGAGGACTTATTATGGATTCTGTGACTTTGTTTATTGGTGTTGCTCATCCAAGAAAGAAAAAATATAAAACATCCTTTTCCATAGGCATGTGGCTGCATGTTCATCTGTATCTCTTGGTTATGACACATTTAGGGATATCATTGTTTGCTTGAAAATGTGGTGGCAGTGGTGAGCAGAGGAGATGCATTCAGTGGTTTTTTTCGTAGATGCATCTGATGAAAGAAGACATAAAAGGACTCCAAGAGAAATTTCTAAAAGAAATGGTAAATAAATTTATCTTGTCCTCATTTTTTGTTTATTTTGTGAGGTTTGAACACTAAATTACTAAAATTTTGATTTCTAGTCTCCTGTCAAAAATAAAAATTAGTCAGAATGCAAATGTCACTGACATATTTAAAACCTTACCTGGGGGGTGGGAGCCACGGGGAGATGTGAACAGACTCGTTTAGTTCTGAGTCTTAATGCTGAAAAGTATCATCTTTGAGATGTTAAGCAGCAGGTTCAGTGCACCAGGATTACAATACATTAAATAAAATCGGAATTTTTTCAAAAGCATGTGATAAGTGATAAAAATGATAAGTGTAATTTTTTTGTAGCAAGAAGAGGAGCTGTGTAACGTTCGCAGGGGATTGCAGACCTTGTTTCAATCAAAGGCAGAATTCTGAAGTGATTTTTCAGATTCCTTCCTGAAATTCAAGGTGAATAGAAACACTTTTGTAATGGAAAATTTGGTAACTTTTTCTTTTTTTTTGGTCACACTCAAAGAAACTAACGAAATCATATTTTCCTTAATAATAGTAAAATATCTGTGGATAAAATTTACCCACTCACCTGTAAGATTTGGAGTTTTTACTGAGTCTGCTAAAATGTAATATGCCATTTTGTTTTTAGCACATGCTACTTTTAAATAACTCTTTAACAATTTTTATAGGTTACTTAACTGACTTTCAGAGAAATCACTTTGAATTTCACTTTGAATCTACGTTTTGGTTCTGATCCAGAATACAAGTCAGGAATTACTCAGGGACCAAACCACCTGGTTTGATCTCAGTCTTGTTTGTCTGTGGTGTTGGACTTGAGCAGGATTTTCTGAGAGAGAACACTTGTGTTGGAACTGTGTTTCAAATAGTTCTATTAAACTTAAGTCAAAAAAAACCAGATGTTGTCTGTTGGGTTTTTTACTCTATGTCATTGTTATTTTGCTTTAAATCAGTAAGAAATCAGATAAAGCTGCTGTGCAAATATTTCGGGTAAGAATTTTAAAGCCTCAAGGCTGTGTTGTCTCTGGAAATAATTACACTGCAATTTCCAGTAAATAATTTGGTCCACTCATTCCATTTGCATCAGTGTATGAATGTTTTCTGAGCTTCTGGTTTTTGTGTGGGTTTTTTTGGGGTTGTTCTCACTGTGATCTCCACTAGATGGACTCCGTGAGATATTAAACTTTTCTTTCCACTGGTCTGATTGAATTTTATCTGAATGAAACAGGACTTTTCTCGAAACTTTACAAGGTTTTAGAAGTGCACAGCAAGGCCCAAATTCTTTCTTACAACGAAGCCATGTGGGAAGAATAATACTACTGCCTTGTTTTTAGTTAGTGACAGGAATTGTGCACTGCAGGCTGTTTCCCTTTCCCGTTGGGAAAAGCCTCCCTTGTACCCCGTGAGGTGTGATCCCAAATTCCAGCAGGATCACAGCACAGTCCATGGCCCAGGGGGTGTCCAGATCCCCCCAAATCCAGGCAGTGCTCAGTGCCAGGGCTCAGTGGCTCTGGAATTGTCCCAGGTTGTGCCTCCCCAGGAGCAGAGCAGAGGCTGGGCTGGCTGAGCAAGGATCCGAGCACGGGGGGGACAGAGGCACTCAGAGCTACCCCAGGGTTCAGGTGCAGCAGTGACACAGCTCAGGAGCACTGCTTGACATTTAAAAGCTGCTCTAAGCTACCCTTACAGTATTTTTCTTATGTTTTTCCACATAATTTTAATGTGGTTTATATCATATTTATTGCCAGGGGAAGTGTGCATCCCTGCTAAACAGAACATGCTGTACATGGATTATTAGCCAAGTTTAGTTTGTAGTTAACAGTGGCTCATCTGCTCTGCTCAAACTGAAAATGCTTCTTCTGCTGAAGAAACTTTGCTTTCCTTTCTGTTTTGTCTTTTTTTGTATATTGCACCTGGACTATCATTATGTTGTTAAGAATTACTGCTATATTATTAATAATAATATATATATATGTTAAAAGGCTAGTTATGATGTTATGATTTCTGTGAAAAGCCAGCAAGTTAAAAAATTACAATAAAGAGGAAAAAGCACATCCTTGGATCAGGTGATGGGGTCATTCAAATCTTCAGCTGATAGTCAAGAAAGACAAACATTAAGATGCTGACACCACCTCTCCCAGGAGTCCTTCGTTCCTTCTCCCATTCACTGACCCAGACTTTGTGTTGCACTGTGTCCTTACCCTCCATTCCTGCCTGACAGTTTCTCCAGGAGCAGCTCCAGTTCCTGTGATCCATCCCCACCGGGGACAGGACTGACACTGTGTGGGGGCTGTTCCCCACCTCACAGCAATTCAGTAGTAGTCTATACAAGCACTTTAACAGACTGCATTTTATTATTTGCACACTTCATGGAGATCATCCAATGAAGCTACAGGACCAAGAATGCTTTTTTCAAGTTTTTAACATTGAAGACTCCCTGGAATGGCAGCACTTCAGAGTCTTGCAGAGAAAGGTTTGTTTTGTGAGTGGATTCACTGTTTTGTTCTGTCTCATCACATGTGCTTTCCAACTATCAGTGTGTTATTTTTCTCCTAAGTGTTTTTTAGTAGTATTGAGTAAATCCTCAGGTGCTTCTCCATGCCAGGCATTATTAAAATGTCTGGCTTTAGATTTTTCTCAACCAGTTCTATTTGCTTTTTTATTAGCATTTAGTAACTTTTTTCTTCTTACTGTCAAGAAAGCATTAAAACCATTTGTTTGCTAAACATCAAAGTACATTGTTACATTTCTGCCTCTGGCTGTCCAATTTAGTAATTTTGAATAGCAGTGAACCAAATTGTCACTTTTAGAGGGTCAGAGCCCTAACTGGTGATAATGCTATTCCACAAGATGGAAAACCTTAGTTGAGATCATCCTTTTGCAGACTCTGTGTTGATAAAAAAGTCAAATACCTTAGTGCATAATAATCTCTTCCCATCTATCCCTGGGAAAAAAAAAGAGCTTTAGAAAACATGTTCATTTCCTGCAATAAGTAGTCATTTAATTAAAGAACAAAAGTAACAGGAATCAAAAATGCTTGCAGCTGTGATTCTGTTAGACAGTATATAAAAAAGAATGAAATTATAATACATTAAATTAGTTTTTAGAACATGAACTTAGGTGTTTTACAAACTAATTGTGGTAAGTTCAAAATGTCTTGTCAACATAATACTGGATGACAGAGTGTCATGTCCGTTTATGTCAGAGGCCTTGGAATGGTAAAGCCTGTACATGCACAACATCTCCTTTTCCAAGGCAGGCTGCAAACCAGTTCCACACAGCTGGGAAAGGAGAGGAGGAGGCTCTTCCAAGTAGCTTCACTTCAGTCTTTTTCAGCAGCTTGTCCCACTCCACAGGCCAGACTCTTCTGCCTCCAGAGCTCGAGGCTGCCATCCTGTCCCCAGGTGCTGCAGAGGCTTCACTGCAGAGTCCTTCTGTCACATCAGCGTCCAGGGAGCCTGCACTGAACCTCAGGGAAAGACTTCAGTGCTCCCTGATGAGTGTTCAGCAGCAATATCAAAAAGTAAAGACAGATTCTTCTCAGAAGAAAATTTCTATGGCCTGTGAAATCTAGGAGGAAAGAGAGACATTTTTCAAACCACTTTGCAATAGAATTCAGTTATTTTTATTCAATTATTTTAAGTTAGATGAACAAAATTTGTAAAAGCTCACAAAAGTATTCATTGTTTAAAGCTATAGTGACAGTGCTGAAGAATATTAGCAACTCCTAATTTTCCCCAGCACATTCCCACCCCTGTGCCATGACTGAAGTGCAGGTACAGTCGTTTACATTCCTTTGGGAATGCAACTGCAAATACAGGTATGTAGTTGATGTGGGTCTTTTCTTTAGTAAATGGAGCCACAGTTTGTCATTGGTAGCAATATTCTTCATTGTGCAGTGATCTTGTTCTTTTTTTCAGAGGTAAACAATGTTGAAATGCTTTGTAAAGTATAAGGAGCTAGTGCTGGTGAAATGTTTGATGTCTTGTGAGTCTCCTTGCTCTGTAGGCTTGTTCTTTTGGTTGGATTCGTAATTAAAGCCCCAATCATTTGTAATGCCCTAGCACTAATTGTAAATTGGAAGGCTGTTTACTCCTAATATCCTCAACAAATTTCAAAATCTCTCATTATCATCTACTCAAACTCCCCAGGTAGCTCCAATTAGGAAATGTATAGTTCACTTGCAGCCTGAAACTGCAGCCATCCCTGTTCCCACCTTTCATTCCATCAATGCAGTGAAGCTGCTTTGCCCTTAATGATCCCTTCCTGCAACTATCAGTGGCTGGGGAATCAGCCTCTCATTTTGTTTCTCCACTTAAAGGAGGGAAACGAATGTTTTTATGTGTGTTTAAACACAGCCCCTGTGTCACCAGTGCTGGCACATGGAGCAGCCACTGCCCTGCCCAGGTTCCCAGTGGCCCAATCGCGTTGGAAGTGACAACAACCCAGACCTGTTCTCTCCCCTGACCTCCTCCTGACAGGGAGTTAAGTGTCATTAAGTTACCTGGGGCTTGCTCCTTCCAATAGCAACTGCACTAACCAGGAATACTGAAATCCCCAGGCTGAATAATTTAGAACAAATCCAATTAGCACAAAGGCATTACCCCTGGGCACTGGCCTGTTATGGTCAGTGTAGTTTTGTATTTCTGAGCAGGGAATTTTCACTGTTTGTGATAAGGCTGCAGACTCAGGTACATTTAATTCAGAGATCTATATACAGTGTATTAAGTTGTTCTACTTTTAAAAATCATATTGTTTCCTGTGTTATATACTTGGGGTTTTTTTGTCCTATCTTTGAATATTTGGTGCAAGGAATGCCACCTGAGGGGTGCTCTGGAGAATGCCTGCAGGTTTCTTGGTATGTGCTAATAAAAGCCCCCCAAAAAATCAGAAAATTGGGTTCTCTTCAGGAAGAGAAACGCTCCAATTTTCTTTTAATATTAACCTCCCTTTGCATATTCTCCCATATCCAGCATGTAAGGGTAAAATCCACAGGTTTGGGACTAAAGCAAAGTTTTTAGCAGGCAGCAGAAATGAAGAGCTGTTAAACTGACCTTGTCAAATGTTTGCTCGATGCATGAACCTCCATTTCATTACTTTTGTATTCATTCAGCTCTTTCCGAATTGCTGCCTAGGAATTGAAAAGAGAAAAACATGAAGAAATATTTTTGTGTTTGTGAGCAAAGTCCCTGCAGAGCAGAACAGTTTTCTGGGGTAGAAGAACCAGGTATTGGGTATAGCAGAGCACTCTGCTGGTAGAAATATTTGGGTTGTATGGATTGGTGACACAATACTTCTCATTTGTTATTGATTGCTGACAGGGTCACTGCTGTCTAGAAGCAATTCTGACAGAATAACACCTCAGGGCTGGTTGTCTCACACTTAATAGGATTCCAGTTAAAATTTATTAAAGAATAAGAGAAGCTTCCAAGAAATTGATCCATTTTTCAGTCACAAATTCAAAGGTGCAGCTCTGACTTCCTGATGTGTGCCACCAATACGTGCAGAAGTGTCACTTTCTTAAACCTGCCTTGTTAATTGAAACATGAACATTGACAGAGTAAAACCAGGAAAAGTCTATTTTAATAAAAGTACATACAAGGAAAATATAAAATCCTTATTCCATTATTTGCTATGGAATAGCTTATTCACCATTTTAGAGAGCTTGGGAGAACAGCTACTGGAGTAGAAGTGCTCTGTTCTTTTCTATGAGTCCTCTAAAGCCATTTGTCCCTTACTGGATGGAAACCAAAGCATTTGATATCCACATCTCAGCACAAAGCCATGCTAACAGTCCTCTGTTTGCCATTTTGCCAGTAATTGTCTCAGCATCCTGCTCCTTCTGCTTCCTGCAGCCTTGAAACTTCCCAACTGTTCTGGCTGGAATCATGGTGAACTATTCTTACTACTCAAGCATCTAAATGTGACACTTAAATTGGGCTGTAAATCAGCTACGTGGGAGCTATGTGATGGGGAAAATGAGAGCTCATGCTTGGGAGAATGTGGGTCCAGAGACTCCTCGAGCCTTCACAGGAAACAGGAGAGGAATTTTTTTCATATTTGGGACAAAACTTCCAGTCTGAGAATAAAGGTTAACACTATATTGGCTGGAAGTAGTTTTGACTTGGAACCTAAAAAATTGTATCCACCTTTTTGGGTGGGTAGAAGCCTTTTGAGTACTAAATTGGCTTTTTATTACATTGATATGATTACAACATAAAAAATCATGGTAAAGTTTACAGAGATGAAATGTTGCAGAGGGTGAAGTCTGTTGAGAAGGTGATGTATCATTACAGACAAAGCAAGGAGAAAGCAGAACTTGGTGGCTGTGTCAGTACCTTGTCTGCTGCTGACAGTCGTGTCCATGGTTTGTCTGCTCTCCTGTCGTAGTCCTGTGCTTTTGCCACTTCCACATAATCACTGAATCGAATCAGGATCTTTCTGTCTCTCAGTTCATCAACTGTAGGTCTCTGGTTAAGCTGTATTCAGAAGTTTTGTGAAATAAACCCAGGGTTAATAACAAATGAATCAGTAAAAAATGCAATATTTGCTTCTTTTAATCTTGGCTCAGTATGCATTTACACACATGGAAAACCACCCACCCTTGGAAACTCCAGGGAAATATTTCATCATTTGGAGGACCTGCTAGGAGAGTACTAATGGTTTAAATGGAGCTGTGGGGTACAGCACAGTGCCTTTATAATGGACAAAAGAAGAAAATATTTTAACCCAGATACTGATAAAATATATTTTCAAAATGTAAAGTAATCATGATGGATTTTTTATGATCTCTGGATGATTCTGGATGTTGTAGGATGTTCTACTACAGGCAGAGGCAGATTGTCTGTGAGATTCTCAGCACTAGACCCACTGTAAGAATTTCAGTCTAGCTTTATCAAGTTATCAGCATATTTGGTCTGTAATTCCATTAGGGATTTCTAAGAACAGAACAACAAGATCTTGTTCTTATTCTGAGAATATTTTAAATGCAAAAAGAAATGCACTATGGGAGCAGACCTGGTGTTCAGCAGGGAGACAGCTCTGCTACAAAGAATTAAAAAGTCCTTTTCCAGTAATGGAGCTGAAAATATGCAGTGTGCAAACAAATACCCATTTTCTGAGTAAGCTTATATGTAAATATTCTACTAAATCTCATCTAGCTGAGGTAAGGTAGGTCTATAATTCATATTAGCAGACACTGCTATCAGACACTGCTGAGGAGGATGTATATTAAGGGAGGTTCTGTGTGATAACAACCTCTATGGCTGGTTGATATCATAGTAATTTTGCTAAATTTCTAAAAGCTAATAGCAGGTATTGCAAGATTTTACCTTTCTTGTCAGTCTCTGCTTGATTTCCCTTCTCTCTTCCTGTTCCGTTTGATCATTTCGTTCTGCGGAGAATATAAAAAAAAAGATGACTTTCCTCATGAGGAAGTTTGGTGTTTTCCCAAGTTCCAGGCAATAATGAGCACAGCCAAACGAGCAGCTGGTAGTTGTGTGTTTTGGTAATTCAGTGCATCTCTGCTGCGTGTTGGAGCACGGAGTCACCTCTCTGTGAGGACACCGTGCTGGTGCCAATGTCAGCTCTGAACTCCACGGGGATTTAATGAAACAACAGCAGCCACACCAACGCTCCACTCGGATAAACCTCAGAAGGAAAATCAAAACGCTCCATAGCTGATCAATCATCCTTTTTTACTCTCCATATTGCCGGAGCCATTCGTGCTGTCAGATGCTGAGGAGCCTCATTGCAGCAGCTCCAGGCAGAGCCCGTTCTGTGCTCACTCCTGTTGTCTCAGGCTGCATCACTCTTGGCACTGCCCAGCACCTTGGCTTTCCCTGACATGAGACCCTTTCTCCTGCCTGTGCACAGTTCTGCTCTCGGCTCAGCCCTGTCTTTGTGTGTTGTGCCTATTAACATTCGAGCCGTGACAACTCCTACACACTGGCTCTAAAAATAGCCCTGAGTGCTGTAACAGTGTGAAATAGATCCCCTGCCTTAGGAAACCAGTTAATGGCGTTTCTATTCCCAGTACTATCTGTTACTAAATTAAGGCGTGAGCCCGTGACCTGAACAAAGCTGCAGAGCCAGAGAAAAAGGTTTAATCATTCAGGGATTCTCTAGGTACTACTGTGAGCTTTATTATACAACTGGCATTAGATATTTCCAGTGTTAAAGCACACACGTGATTTCTACTATGCCTCCAAAACCCTCTAGCACTGCAGATGGATTTCCAAGATATTTTTAACAATGAAGCATTTTTCTCCCTGATTTTTGCACTCATTAGATGACACTGAGATGCAATCAAGTCTATTTAAAGTAACATAGTAGTGCATAGCTCCACCTGGCTAGGATAGAAATGTAAATCAAATGAATTTAAAATGCTACAATGTGCTGCATTACAGTTCAGTGGCAAGGCACAAAATGTAAAGAGAACAGGTCAGCTAAAATTAGTGCTGTGTCAGGGATGAGCAGCTATTTCAGTCTGCAATGTGTAAAGGAGAACAGGCTTTCAGAAGTAGAGGGTATTCTTAGATATAGAGATAGCTGAAGAAGTTATTCATTCAGCTTTAGTTCACCCATTTTTGAGTAGATATTCCTATTTTTTTAAAATTAAAAATATCCAATTTTCTGTGATGTAGTGCCTTTTAAGGATATGATGTGATATGCAGTAAGAGAACTGCCTAGAGAAGCTGTGGCTGCTCCATCCCTGGAAGCCTTCAAGGCAGATTGGATGGGGCTTGGAGCAACCTGGTCCAGTGGAAAGTGTCCCTGCCCATGGCAGAGGCTGGAACAAGATGATTTTTAAGGTCCCTTCCAACCCAAACCCTTTTGTGATTCCATGATTCTAATTCCCAAAGAAAGCCAAAAATACACATTTCTGATCAAAAATACTTTTCCAAATATACTAGATGTGTAGTAATTTCTTTCTATTTACTTGGGTTCAGTGCTTATTTCCAGCTCCAAGAAATAACAGAAATTATTTATTTACAAAAAAAAAAAACCCAAATAACCTGAGATTTGATATGAAATGCTGGCAAGGGATTCTAGAACTCAGGCATTATTACTCAGCCAGCCCAGAGAGGCTTTTCCCATCACCATCATTCTGCCCACACAAATCCATTCATTGCTGAGGGCTGGTTTTGTAAATCTCAGCAGAGATGCTCCCAGTTCTGAGGGGGCCTGTGCAGAGCTGGAACTCATTGTGAGCTCTGCCAGTTCCTCAGGGAGCTCTCGGCTCTGTGGGACACTAAAGCATCTCCTTGGCTTCAGAATGAAGCAGGGATTGTGCAGTGGGGTTCAGGAGACGCCTTCTTGGCTGTGAGTTCAGCTTTCTGTTGAGTACAGCAAGGACACATCTGACACCTGGGCTGTGATTTTAGTTCATTTGATTTTCATGCTTGGTGGGAAGCCAGCAATGTTTCTGTGGTTAAAGGACTTGGAAGATCAACAAAATTGTAAGAAAGTGCTGGCTTTAAGTTTGCTTTTTAAGTATTACTTTTATCTCAGAAACAATTCCCTAAAGGAGGTAAGAAATCACTTTTTGAAATCTTGCTGAGATTTGCTTTAAAGTGACAGTAGTTGTACTTTGCAATATACTTCTCTTTTTTTACCAGAGTTGTAAAAATGTGAAATCTGAGTCCATAAAAGAACTTCTGTCAGCAGTACAAATTATGACCATCAAGAATGTTGGGAAATGCACAACTTAAAACTGCACAAACCCTTACTACACCTAGAGGAGGTTGTGGAGATTTCACTGAAGGGCTTTTATACTGCTACAGCTATACAGGATACTCAGTTTTTTATATAATGGCAGAGGTAAATAAAATGGAAGTGGTTCTGATCCCAGCTGAACTTGTATAAAGCCTGAGCAACTCAACAGAAGTCAATACATTTGCTCCATGCAGGGAGCTCTTTAAATGAGATACAAATCTAGACCAGTATGTTTAGCTGGTATCCAGGAAGTATCTTAATTCTGCTTTATCTTCTTTTTGCTTTATCTCTCTCTAAGCTCATTACATGAATGTATTCAAACTTTTTTATTATTAAAACTGGTCAGTTTAACCCAGATTAAGGATGTAACCAGCACACTTCAAAAAAGTAAACATAAAGGAACAGATTTTTCAGTGGAGATCAGCTTTTCTTTAGCCAGGAAAAAACTCCAAGAGATTGGGTTATCAGAGATCTTGGTTACTCTTGAAATTCTGTCCCCATGTAGTTGAGGATCTTGGGTTACTGCATTTTCCTGCCTCTCTGGTATTTGACAGGTGAAGTTTGGTCAAGTTCACCCACTCAGGTTGCAAAGAGGTTTTCCTTTTCCTCCTTGAGCCGTGCACGTGCAAAATAGAGCTCATTTTACTGTGTGTGATCTGTGCAGTGGAACTGTACAACAAACACTTATATATCTATATATATAAAAAATGCATGTTGCCTGTGGAATCCCTTTGTGTGAAAACTGAAATGAAATCCCAATTAACTTCAATGGCAAGAGCGTAAGGTTTTTCCCTAGGAATCACTAAGAAAGTTCTGAGAAATGAAATTTTAGCTAATGTAATGTTGATGACATTTTTCTTAGTGAATTACAATCACATGATTAAATATAAAGTAAACAGTGTAGGCAGCACTGCTTGTGTGACAGATTTCTATGGCTTTTATGTTTTATGTTTATTTAATGAGAACCTATAGTTCACATAATTCTGGGTTTTTTCTTTCAACACTAAAGAGACTAAATAGCAGATAGATTCCCCCTTTGGAGATCCACAGTGGAGACCATTTCAAAGCTGTCTCTCACCTTCCCCTAATTCAGCAGTTTTAAGGGAAGGGATTATGTTCATCACTTGTTTGATCCCTTGGAAACATTTAGGAAAAGAGTTGCCTTGTGAATTTGAGAGATGCTGAGAACACTTCCCTGTGGCAGTGCCTGTAGCAGGCCTGGGACTGTCCCTCTAAAAATTCTGATATCTCAGGCTGATCTTTGACTTGGCTTTGGGAAGATCTCCAGTGACATGAATAAATGGGCCTGGGGAGAATCACATCTCTGCAAGGATGCTTCCCCCTTCCACTGTATTGCCAGTGCTATTCAGCTTTTGCCTGGAAAATCCGTGTCTTGAAAAATGTCACTGCAATTCTCATGGCAATGTGACACTCACTTTGTGTTCCCCTCTTGGACACCAGTAACAGTGGAATCAGAATGAAATTTATTTGAAAACCTGAACTTGCAGGGTTCTTTTTGTCCTAAAATTGCAAGTCTTTGTGAAAAATTAAAACTTTTAGGTATAGAAAATGATCCCAGTGAATTAATTTGACTATTTAAAAATAATACGTTCTGGAAATGCGATCACTGATTTCAACAAACACATATAAAATACTTTAGGAAAAAAAAGATACTCACGTTTCAGTATATTCCTTCTTTCTAGCTCCTCAACAGCGGGTCTTTGGCTGAGTCGCCTGCGAAAAAACACCAAAATCACATTTTGTACCATGCCTGTTCTTTGGAAAGTCTGTAGAATTCTGACTTCTGGTGGGTGTTTCCCTTAGGAAGGGACTACAAAATCTCTCTCCAGGACTCGTGGAGAAGGCAAAAAAAACCAAAAAGAAGAATTCTGGCAGAGAATTATTTCTTATATTATATTTCCCAAATGCCAGTAACGCAGGTAAAAGTTCTCCTCTAGTTTGCTCTGCTGTCAGTAAAACGCTTCCTCGGAACGTGCATCCTTTTCATCACACCTTCCAGACAGTCAGCTGGAACCAGCACTCTCCAGAGGTAAAATTCACTCTCAAGGTGGTTATCAAAGGAGTTTCACAGTGATCTTCTGCCTCTATCACTGCCTTCGCCTTTTAATCACACGTAGCAGCGCATTTCCTTTTCTCTACTCACACCAGTGGTGCGTCCTGACCAAAGGCACACTGGCCAGAAATGAAATCAAGCTTTCCTGTGAAATCGAGCTTTTCCTGTGGTTTCCCGAGCCCTCAGCTCAGCTCCTGCCTGCTGAATGCAATTCGTGTGCTGCTCACAGCCTCGCGCTGTCTGAACGGAGTGTCTTGGTTCCACCTCCCCTTTTCTGTAGTGCTGCCTCAGGATTGAGGCTTCCAATCATATGATCGGTGCCACAGCGATTTTATTGCGCATACTAAATGAGACTCCCCCACGAGGCACTGTGATATTGCAGAGATCTCAGGTAATTGGAGGCAGGCACACACACACAGGCACACACAGACACACACACGCTGCATTTGCTGGCTTTCATGTCATAATCCAGGCAGCAGATCGGAAAGAGTTTCCGATGCTTCCTGGCCTGCGTTCTGGCAACGCTGAGGATTCTCATCCCCTGCTCTCAGCAGATGTTGCCAAGCCGGAGATGAAGTTACAGAGACAAAGAAACACTCAGAGGGACCACACTGCAAACTGCAGCAGTTATTCCTCTGCTGGGTATAGGGAATAAGTGAATAATTATAAAGTCATACTGTAACGGGATCTACATTTTATCAAACATACAGCAGATGGAAAAATGAAGTAATTGTTAACACATTGCAAAAAAAACCCAGTAAAATTACCTGATTCTAATTTTTCTTTGTTTTATAAGCCTTACCCAATATACCTTCCAAATCCACTCTGTGGTCATATGTTATCAGACCAACAACTCCTTACCCTTTTTTAATTAAACTCTGGAAAAACTCTCATCTTTGGCAACAGGAAGCACCAAAACTACCACACCAAATTCACACCAACACAAAACTGAAAACTTAGATAGATGAGCTCTTGTGCAGAAACATCTACAGCCTAACTCTCATTCTTCCGACCTAACACTTTGTATCACCTAAGGCTTTTCTCCTGACCTCTGGGTTCTCTTTGGAGTAATAAACCAGATGCTCCAGCAGCTGAAGTTACAAAAATCCCAACTGAAACAGGAATGCTGAAACTGAAGACTTTAAATACGTATTTTTCATTCCTGTTATCCTTGGACTCCTCCCTCATTTCCCTGCATGTCTCAGAAATTACACAAGTCTGGCACGGTTTTGTTTGAAACAGATAAAGTGCATTTTATAATATAAATCAGGGAAGAATTACTTGGAGAGCTCATCTGCAAATGAAAGGTCCACCCGACCTGCTGCTCATATGCCTCTCTCTCAGCCATTCTTAATTACAGCCCCGCCATGTGAGATTGATAGATTCTCCCAAATCTGTACATTACATTTCAGAGGCCCCTTTTAAACTGGGAGATTAAAAACCTAACAGAATAATAAGAGTAGTATGAGAATGCAAATGTATATGAATATTTTGTGATTCTGTGTGAATGCTCTGTATTTATATATAATATGTATGATGGCTGATTATTTAAACCCTGTTTCCCTTTTGGCTTTGACAAACACTTGTGAATGTCCATTTTTCTGTGCACACCTTCAGCTTTACCCCCAGCAGAAGGCGAAGGTGCAGACAAACACAGGACATGAGAGCACTGCAGGGGTTTTTCCTGCGTTTTTCAGAGATATAAACCACACTTCCAAACTTTGCGTCACAGCCACAGTCACAAGACAAGACACGGACTTTGGTTAAAAATAAATTTCTAACAGGGTTTCGGGAAGGTGAACAGAGTGAAAACATCAAGTACAAGGAGAGTCACGGTCAAATGAGAAGTGGCACAAACCTCTGACATTGTTACTATCAAGGTCTGGGGGCTTTTTGGGTCTATTTGTTATTTCTACTGTTCAGGAGAAGCCTCTGTGTGACAAGGAACGACTTTTGGAGCTGCCGTGGGGTGGCTGGGCCTGGGGAGCAGGTGAAGGTGAAGGGCTCCAGATGCCCTGACAGCCATGGGGCCACAGGGACTGGGGCCACACGGCTCTGCTGAGCTGCCCGGGGTGACTCGGGGCTCCAGAGCCCCTTCCTGCAGGACATCACCGCTGTAAAGGGAATGCCGTGCTCTGTGTGATCGCCCCTCAGAGCGACGGGCAGAGCCCACCCTGCCCTGGGCACGGCACCTCAGCCCCGGGCAGCCCTTCAGAGCCCACCTGCAGCCACAGCCACACAGGGACAGGGCTCCTGGCAGGGCACGGGTCACCGCTGCCAAAATCCACATCCCTCTTGAAGGAGCTTTAATGTTAGAAACCATTTCAGGTGAGCCTGTGCCTCTGAGCCGTGCTTTGGGTGCTGCAGGCTCTGAGCAACAGGTGCCCTATTGTGGGTATTTATTTGACGTTTTCCCCAAAGCCGATACGTGTGAAATCCTGTCCCTGGCAGCAGCAGCAGCAGGAGCACCCCGTGTGTGCCGAGCTCCGGCAGTTTCCTCGGCAGGGACGGTCCATGCCTGCCGGGAGCCCGCTCGGGATGGCCGCCACGCCTCAGCGACACCCGGCCTGGGAAACGGGCCCGGCTCCCCTCACACAGCCACCACAGGGCAGCGAGGGACTCAGGAGCCACACAGGGAACGCACGAATCTCATATTTAAAGGAAACAAACTCCAGCTGAATAACAATTACTAGCAGGCTGCAGAGAGGGGAGAATCTCTCCGGTGTGTGTGATTCCGGGGGATGAAACAAGCGCCTGCTGTGAAGGAGCCTTCATGAAAGCTAAAACCAGAGCCTTCAGTGACTGTGGATGGTCTCCACGGGCTTTGAAGAGAGGGGGTTTTGTACGAGGCAGGTGCAGGTGGTTTTGAATCAGTCGTGGCTCATTTCCCGTGGCTCCAGTGCAGTCCCTGGCCCTGGGTGAGGCGGCTGTCGGGCTGTGCTGCTCGGCAGCCGCGGCTGGAGCTGCCCTTGGAGGGGCTGAGGCGGACAGGAGGCTCCAGCACCGCTGTAACACAGCGTGCTCATGGCCGAGTGAGTCTTGTGCTTTCCGTTTCTGTTCTTTTTTCACCCAGGGACTCACAGCCCCACGTGGACTCACCTCAGCAAAGTGACTGCGAGCTCCACGGGGAGCACTCACATAGCCCACCACTTCTGTTGTGTGACAGTAATGATTTCCTTTCGGCTGATTTCAATATCTGTTTCTTGCTTCCGGGAAATTAATTAATGCTCTTATGTACTTGTCTGTTATGAAATCCTAGGTTTGGGCATTTTTGTGCTGCCTGGTGAGGTAGGAGCTCACCTCTGAGCACCTATGGGGCCAGTTCTTTTGGGATAGGTCTCAAACTTTCTTTGAAAATATTTGAGTAACTTGCAAGCTGATCCCACCTCTGTCCAGATTCCCCCACAATGTCACTGAAACTGCCATGGTCTCATGTTAAGAGTGCTCAGTCCAGGATTTTGCTTCCCTGTTAGTTTAAACCGAGAGATGCCAAGAGCAGCAGTAAGTGGAGCTGAACTGGAAGCACCTCAGAGGTGACTGCAGCTGCCTCTGGGAAACTGAGCACAACTGGAGGTACCAGAGCCACTTTGCTGTAAGTGGTGTCTAGATACAGTTCAGAGACTTCTGCAAGAGATGCTCCAAGTTTGGACAGACACCAACATTTTCTCATAATACTGAAGCAGTCACCATAAGTGTGTGAGGTACAAGGGGATGGACACACAGCACTTCATATGCAGCAACTTCTCATTTTCAGAAAAATTGCAAAGATTTTGTGTTACTGTTGTTCTGTACAAAGTGAGCATAAACCTTCAAAGCAGCAGGTGTTCTTCAGGTGTTTGAAGCTTGGGCAGTGTTCTGGGTGTATTTTCAGATTACCTTAAGAATGTTTTCTCTAGTAATTTGGGCTCAGAGAGATGATAATATGTATTTATTATAATCTCTCAGAAGCCAAAGACTTTGCTTGCTCCCATGTTCTCCCAGTATTACTCCTGTGGGTGAGAGGAGCAGATCACTGCAAGTTAGCTCAGTCACCTGTGGTTCTCCCCAGAACACCCTGCAGGTACAGCCAGTGCTCTGGGTCTCAGGGCACCTCAGGTGCTCAGGGTTTGCACATGGCCTCGAGGTGCTTGTTTTCCCCGTGCAAGGTGCACATAAGAATCCTCTGACGTCCATGAGTGCTCCCTCGGCTCTCAGAGAGGCAGGGGAGCTGTGGTGCCTGGCTTTTTCCCTTGGTGAGCATGTATGCTGTACAATAGCAGCACAACAGGCTCTGCCACCAGAGCCCTGCTGTGATGGTGCTGGACACAAGCATAGGTGCAGATGTGGATTTGGAGTGTGGGGAAAGCCACAAAGGGCTCATCCCCTCTGGAGCAAGGTCACATGTTTGTGAGCCCAGCGACTCACACATGTGCCTCTGACTGCTGATCAGGAGATCAATATCTGCTTCACACTGCCAGATTGTCTCCTCCACGTTGAAGGGAATGAATATCTCAGGACCACTGTTATACAAGGATTGATCATATTGGACAGGCACAGGTGACTGAGTGCTCAGCAGGCTGAGGATCTGCATGTCACCAGCACCCAGGGGCTGCTCTCAGACGGGCAATGCATCAATGTGTCCTGTGAGCAGGAGCTGCTGCCAAGTCCTCTGCCCTCACAAATACCCTCAGCAGTGTCTGCTTTGTCCCTTGTGGGAGCTGCATCGCAGCAGGCTGGGCAGGTGTGGGCACAGAATGGCTGATGAGAGACCAATCCGGAACAGGTACAGCCCCCCATGTGCATATGGGGCTATGCTGATTCCCCACTCCTCAGCCAGTCCTTCCTTTCTAGGCAGTCATTCCTCTTATTAGTCTGTATCTCACCTGCCTGGCAGACTCAGGCAAGCATTCAAGCAGAATTCAGTGAAAAACAGCTCAGGTTTGTGTGGTTTCTTATCTGTCCCCAAAATGTGTTCCTGTTTCCCAAATGTATTTTTTCATAGAATCTTTTGCACAGTATCTGTGTGTATGATTGCCACAAAACTGAATTTCTTTCAGATTTGTAACTGAAGCCAGAAGTTACACTTTGGAATCCTGTTGCTGCTGTTAATAAGGTCCATATGATTCTGATGATCTTCTCCAAAGGGAGGAGTGAACTGAACACGTGCATGTGCCTGTGGACCCTGGATTGACAAGTGAGCAATCAATCCAGCCATCAGTAAATGAGCTGTAGCCAGCAGCAATTTCATTGATTGCTCCTCACGTCAGGTGGTTTTGCAGATGAGTCGGGAAGGGAGGTGATGGGAAGGATCCCTCTCGCAGCCCGGGCAAAGGAAGGAGAAATGGGAGTACCCTGGTTTTGTTTCTCATAAAGCTGCTGGTGTCTGCTGCCCATCGAAAGGCAGAGGCTCTGCCTTTTAAATTGGCATCTCTGCTGCCAGAACATCATGTTCAATTCAACAAGAAGTTTATTTTCATCCTTCCTATAAGTAGCTGTGAAGAGGATGTGTGCCAGGGCTTTGAGTCACCCACGCACTGCACTGTGCCTGCTTTGCAATGTACAATTATGGGTAGTAGTAAATCCGTGGTGGGAGGGACTTCTCTGTTACTGTCTGTACAAAATTAGAAGGCAGACACCGAGACACAAACTTGTTTTTACCCCAAGGTAATTCTGGATCATGTAAAAAGTGGGAACTGATGTGCCAGTGTTTCCCATAACAGGAAAATCATAGAATCGGGAGAATTTGAGGTGGAAAGAACCTTTAAAGGCTTCTCGTCCAACGCCCCTGCAATGAGCAGGGACATCTTCCAGTAGATCAGGTTGTTCAGAGCTTCATCCAACCTGACACTGAATGTTTCCAGGAATGGGACATCCACCACCTCTCTGAGTAACCTGTTCTAGTGCTTTTTCACCCTCATGGTAAAAATAGTCTTTCTCTTCTCTAATCTAACCTGACTTTCCTTCAGTTTAAAACCATTCCCCCTTGACCTATCACTATCTGCCCATGTAAAAGGTTGCTCTCCCTCTTTTTTAAAAACCCCCTTTAATCCCTGGAAAGCCCCAACATGGTCTCCTTAGAAGCTTCTTGTCCTTAGGCTGAACAACCCCAAAGCAGAGGCTCTCCAGCCCTTGGAGCATCCTAAGAGCAGTTGCTGACCTTGTGTGACAGTAGGGAGCTCAGAGCAGTGTGAAAAGGGTGAGCTGGTTTGGTAAATGCTGTGAGCTGCATTCTTTAAAATAGCCTGATATTTGTGTCTCTGTGCCATCATGAACTATTTTTTGCATCCAAATAAGAAAACTGCAGATAAACACAGAGGCTATAAATGTTGCCTTAATTACATGTGTTATTTATTTGTTTGGCCTTTAGTTCTGTCTGGATTTTCAAAGCTGCTTATCAGCACTAGTTCAGTTAATTATGTTGTCACTCATCTGTCAGGCAATTACAGTTGTCCACCATTATCATTTCTGTGATAGGAGCCCTGCAAAGAGTTCAGATTTCAGCTGAAATAGAAACCACACATTTGCCCAGCATGACCCTTGCATCATAACCCACTGTCCCTGAAGGACCTACCCTGTGGCAGGTTTGTTATTGCACAGGGCTGTTAGCCAGGATGTAATAGTGTCAGAGGATTCAGGTAAAGAAGGCTTGAGGGTAATCACTGTTCTCACCACCTGAGAAAGCCCTGCTGCATTTGACCTTTGGGTGCCTAATTTTCCCAAGGTGTGAGGAAGAAAGGCCAGGCACAGCTGGGAGCAGATCAGGACCCAGTTCAAAGACCTGCTGCAAGGTCAGTGCAGATGCTGAGCATCCTTCCATCACCTTCAGGAGGCTTTTGCTTTCATACCTCTCTCCACACTCAGATAAGGACTCTTGGAGGATGCTGGTGCACATTGTAGGATCAACATAGCATAATGGCTTTAATTTTCATCTGAGTTATTAGTTAATATGCAAGAACCAGCATGCTGACTTGGGATTTAAATGTAACAACTGCTTATTTCAGAGCAGCAGCTTCCTCCTCTCCCACCTGCTTCCCCACTCTGGTTTAACAGAGCTGCTGGATAGTGGATCTGTCCTGTTTGTAATAGAATTACAATATTTAGTCATTTGGGTGACAAAAGTACAACGGGTTGTTCAGCCAAAGATGTGTTCCCTGTCTGTAGTTTGATGAGTGTCTTGTTCAGCAGCAATGGCAGTGTGAGCAGCACTGTTCTCATGAACAGCAGCTTGTTCTCACTTCTGCTCTGCCTTGCAGCTGGGCAAAGAACTGGTTTGGGGAATACTTTCAAGCTAAAAATAGCTCAGCAAGGCAAAGCACTGAAAGAACACTCTTCAAATAACAGAGCAAGTGGTACAGCTCCCAGTGCCCCTCTTCTGCTGAAAGTTGAGGAGAGCTTCAGGCTGGGTATAAAATGGGTGTTCAAGGTTCTTCCAGCAGAAACCAAGAGCTGGGTATGACCTGGTCACACTGTGCAGGTCACTGAAAATGGTTAATAACATTCACTGTAAAGCAATAGTTTGTTGTTTGTTTTGGTTTTTTTTTTCCTCCTTCCCTCTGAAAAAGGAATAAAACTCTGGAGCCCTGTGTTCCTGCAGAATGAAAAAGCAAAAAGCAATGCTACATATCTCAGACTTGGGCAAATTGAGAACATTGTAGGTTTGATGCTTCAGGACAGGCAAACAAAAGCAATCATATAAATCCCAGGGTTTTAGTTCTATCTCACTATGTCTTTATTACCATGATATCATTTTAAATAAAGACATCTGCCACTGCTGAAATGATACTAAAATCAACTCTGATAGCAACTGCATGAGCAGCAGGAGGGAATCTGAAATGACCAGCAGACAGAGGCAAATCTCAGCCCAGTGTGGGGACTGCCACTGACCCGAGACTTTCCTGTCCTAGTGACAGTTGCATACTCCTGGCTACTTACTGCGTTGTGATAATAAAATAAGGAAAGGGAGGGAAAAGGTAAGAAAAGAAAAAAGCTAGTTTTTAACTCCACTGTATGAACAGTCCCTAATACAGCATTTGTGCCCGTTCTTCTCCAGGGAGGCTGAGGCTGGCTTGTCAGCCACTTTTGCACCCTGTACAAAATGAAATGTCTGTAGGCTCATGATTCAATTTCCTGGGAAGCCAGGAGTGCAATTTCAGCCGTGGCAGTCAGTGAGGACAGGCATAGGATGGCAGAGAGACATATCAGTTTGGTCTGTAGCACTAGCTCCATTTCAGAGAGCAACAAATAGAGCTATTGTCCATGGACAGAAGTGTCCCAGAATGTCCTGGCCTCAGCTGGGATGCTCAGGGCTGCACTAAGATCCTGCAGTACTGTGCACTTAATCCATAAACAGCTGCCCCTACAACAGATGCCACTGCAATGTGCCAGTGTGGGATTGGGGTCACTGGAAGAATCCACAGCTGGATTTGCAGAGACAAAGTATTGGTGTGTGTGGGCTGTCAGCTGTGTGTCAGTTCTCCTCCCCACCCTCACTCGATGCAGAACGATTTGAGAATGGCCCTTCTTGCCATGAGCTGCTGGGGATTTCCCCATGAGGAGTGACTTCTGGAAAACACCCTTCCCTGTCACCTGGAGGTGTGTACCAAGCACCCTTTGGCAGTCTGCAAAGTCTGGGAGGTGACAAATAAACCTCTGCGAGGTGCCTTTGCCCTCTGTAAGGAGCAGTGTGATTTACCCCAGAGCCAGGGGCATCCAGCTGTGTGAGCTGTGAACCTCCTAACCCAGCAGCTCCAAGCAGGAGGGGACATGCTGTGGCACTTTTTGCAAACTCCTTGTAGTGTCAGGCTTAATGCCAAAGAGCAGCTTTCTTAATTACTGAAGTAAATCAAGGCAAATGCAGCGCTCTCTGAGTAGTTTGTGTAATCCCTGAAGGAAAAACCTAAATGACAGCAATTTCTGAAGCTGCAAACGCTGCTGGGACAGGCAGGCCGTGCTGGGAGCGTGTGTGTGGCTGCACACCTGCTCCCAGACTGCAGGAATCTCTCTGGGAACGCTCCCCCTGGCAAGGCAAGTACTTTCTAGTTCTCGCCTGTCACTCACCCACAGAGCCTTGCCAAAAGCATGGGATCTCCCTGCCTTCAGACAGCATTTCACCATCTGCTGTACAATTTTCTGTTCCTCTTGTGCACAGTATCGTTGGCCCAGCATTTTCCAGGACAGAGTTAGACCAACAGCCTTGCCTCACACTGTCACTAACCTTGGCCAGAGCCACATCAGCCTTTGCCCACAGCAGGCTCTGAATCCTGCTTTTTACTGCACTCCCATTTATTTGCTTTTAATATTTTGCCTCTTTCAAAATCTCTCTTGAGGTTATCTGTTTATTTCTCAATACAAAGAGCATTCCTGCTCTTAGTGCAGAGTGAAATGAGAAATTCCATTGACAGCTCCAAGAAGTGGCCCAAAAAATCTGTGGGGGTGCAAGCCCTCTGCTCTCAATAATTATCAATTTTGTAGTTCTTTCACCAGCAGCTCTCACAGTGCTCTGCAAAGCTGGTCTGTGTGGTTATCTCTGTTGTACAGAATCGGAGAATATGGCAAACTGTCTTGTCTGAAAAAACAGATTTGCCGCCCCTCTGGGAATTTATTCACTTCCTTCTGCAAGTGGTGTTTCAGTAACTCTGTTTTTCTTTGTTTTTTAAATTGGACAGGGTGAGGAGTATGACTTGTCACTCGATGCCACTAAATGTAACACTGAGCATTGCAGCCAGGCTAACTTACAGGAAAATACAGGCAAGATTTGAGTTTTAAAATGTCAGGCTAACTTACAGGAAAATATAGGCAGGATCTGAGTTTTAAAATGTCATCCTCATATTCTGTCTGCTCTTCCCCAAAGTTTTCTGGGACCCTCCTGAACTTTGTTTAGGATCCTGTGTTTAGTTATGGTCACAAAAATCCAAATAGAATTTGCTGGCAAATTTCACACAGAACAGAATATTCTGATCTTCTGAAATCCGGGTTCCTCAACTGAATAAAATGTAAGAATTCCATTAAGTAACGTCATGTTTGGGCGTTGCAGCCGTGGTTTGTTGTGGTACAACATGCCCTGTCTCTCACTGACAAAGCTCAAGGCTGCCACACAAAACCTCCGAGTGTTCTTGGAAAAGGATTCCATTGTGCCACCTCCGCGATTGTCCTTGGAGCTGTTCCCTGCCCGAGGAGGGACTGCAGGCTGGGGACGGCCAGGCAGAGCTCTCAGAGCTCCAACAGCCCAGGCTCTGTGCACACCCTCCCTCACACCCTGATTTTCTGCCTTTTGCAGCTGATGCACGGCAAGTCACAGCACTGCAGTGCTGGGCCTCTCCTCCACCAAAATTCCCTGCTAAGCCTCAGCCTCCTGCCCCATCACCCCTGTGCACATAAGCCTGGCATTTCCACACACATCGTTCTCTGTTACCTTTTTTCTTTATGGTGTAAACAGGCTGATAAAGGGATTTCTGTAAGCTTAACTGCACAACGCCCATAAATATAACTTTCTTTACCACATCAGTCCTGGTTTGTTTAACCTTTTCTTGAGAAGGAGGATTTTTTTTCCCCAGCTGGGTGGTATTTGGAAGTGCTGCAGCCACTCCCAGTGATGATTATAACAAGGCTGCAGTGTAGCCTGGCCAGAATGTGGCTTTTGCAGACATCCTCAAATTAGGCTGCTCTCTGTGCAACAGGCCAGCTGCTTTCTGCAGAGACTGCTGAGGGGGCCTGGCTTTCATTTTTTTAACATAATTTCTGAGAAACTAATGAAGTATTAATTCATTCAGAATTTAATTTGCTTAATGAATATGATAATCTCAAGCATATGACACTGGTGGTTCATCTGTGAGCAATGTAGTCTTGGTTTTGAGAGGGTTTTTTTCTGCAGTGAGGCACTTGGGTTTTATTCTGCTCTTTGTTTCTTGCCTGAGTAGTATTCTGTATAGTTTTAAGAAAACAAAGTAACTGACGCATCTTTGCAGAACAATGGACTAACTAGATTGCAGTACCTGTTTCTAATGTGATTTAAGACTCAGATTTTGCCAGCCTGGTGGTTCTTGTTTCCCAGTTGCCTTGATATCCTCTGCATAAGTGGACTTTCAACAGGAGGAGGTCCTCAGCCTCCAAAGGTGTGGTCCATTTCTTCTTAATTCCACTGGATAAAACCATGAGCATGGATTGATAAACCTGGGAGTCCCTGTTTTTGTTTGTTTGCTTGTTTTCTGGTGTGTTACATGTGAGAGCTAAAGGAAAAGACAGAAGAGTGCTTTTCAGGAGAAAACAACTCTCCAGACTCTGGGGAGGTCAAGGAAGTGTGCTGGCCACTTGGATGAGTTAATTATCCTGAAAAGCACATACTGAAGGAAACTTGCAGTTGCAGCTGACTCAAGCTCCCAAGACCTGATTATACAACTGCAGCTTGCTAGGTGGGCACAGGCAGTGGAATCAGAAAGACAGAGCCATGTTTTAATAATTGATACAATTGCACATCATCTATTGAGCAGTGGTTGGGGAAAATCAGTGACCTTCTGTTCTGACCTGTTTTCTCTCCTTCCCCCACTTTCTATTTTCTAAATACTTATTTCTTTCATTCTTCTCCCTCTCTCACTTTCTCTGAAGTTATTTCAAACACATAGAAACTGTGCTAGACTGACCCAGTTTTTTTCTATATGAAAGCAGCAAGCCCAGGCCTCTGATTCCTGGAGGAATTGAGATCCTGAATGAACCAGGCTACAGAAGTTGTGCTCAGAGCTGCAGGAGGAGGGAACTGTAGTAACTCACAGAATCTGGTAAACCAGAAACTGCAGGGTATGAATTGCAGTTTCCTTGGATCACATGTACTGAGGCAGTTTTCTTGGAAGAGAGCCCAAAAATATGATCAAGTTCTTCATGAGAATGTACATCTGGGAACCTTCCCTGTAAAGCAGGGATCACTCAGTGCTGTGCCCCCAGGGACAGTGTGTGTGTGCAGTGAGGAGGTCTTTTCTTCTCCAAACCAAACTACATTTCAGATTTTGTGAGAGAAGTGACTATTTAGGTATTCTGCTGGCAATTCACTGCAACAGTCATGGTGACACTCACTCAGTCTACCTACAAATTTGGTTAAGTTTAAAAGGCATGTGGGAGGAGAACCAACACAACATCTAAACTTTACCCCTCTTCTTTTCTCAAATGCTTTCAAGTGGCACCTCTGAAATGGATGTGTTAAAAAACATGCAGCCAAACCCCTTTCTGGCTGAGACTCTGCTTACACAATAGTTCACAGCCTTTCAGATACACAGTGTCCATCCCATCTGGCTTCTGTTCCTAATAAGTGAAGTAAGTGCTTGGCTTTAAGTGCAGAAAACATTTCTCCTGAATTTCATTAATAGATCTAACCCAAAAAAGCATAATCCTAAATCCTCTCAGTGACACAGTGACCATGCATATACAAAGTGAGGGCTGGCACTGTGAATGCCTGAATCTCTCCCTGCCCAATCCTTGGGTTTTCAGGAGCTCACAACCGTCACAGCACCTTGTTCTGGTCAGGTTTTCATCCCACAGCAGCACAAATCACTGTGACAACCAGAGCAGCTTACTTTGGTCTCTATCGATTAAGCTCTGCAAATTAAATTAAAGCAATTTCTTTCTGTAATTACTTGTACTGCAGACCCACACGAGCTCAAGGACCTGAATCATAATCCCGTGTAAGGTGAAGAATTACAGACTATTACTGGCATTTTATGCATTTCCTCTTTGCTTTATGACTGCTTGTCACACCACAAGGGTAGAGCCCAGATCTTCAGGCGTGTGGAGGTGCCCAATTTCTGGGAAGGGATGAGCTGAGCATGTGCTGCTGGTAGTGGGCGGGTTGGCAGGGCAAAACAAGTGCACTGTTTTCTTCCCAAAAAGGCTTTTTCCTAACTCAATGACACTTGCTTAAGCAGTTTTCTTGTGAGTTTATTTATGTGGTTATGCTGCCCTGTGATACTTACGGCTTTCTGCACTCTGATTTTTTTATTTCTGGTTTCACTTGTGCCACTTACGCCAGATCTATTCGAGGAATTGACTCTGTGTCCCAGAAAAGGGCCTGTATATTCCTATCTGTGTTTCCACCTGCTGCTCTGCTCTTCTCTTGCCTGCTGTGCTCTGACCTGCTGCCCTTGCCTTCACTGTGCTGTGGAAAACAGGTTTGATTAGGAATTCCCAGCACTGGAGCCGGGGAAGTAGAACAGAGCAGTGTAAGGAGATAGTGTCTTCCCAGAAGACAATCTTTAATCAGCTGTGCTCTGTGAATTTGGAACTTCATGTTGTTGCCTGGCAGAATTTACTGCCTCTGCAGTGATAGTGCCTCATGTTTGCACAAATACCCCCCATTTTCAGCAGGAGGTGCATGCTGAATGCTCAGCAATACAGGCCTGCACTTGGAGCACCTCTGGGTCGTGTGGTCATGTTCAAACCAGAGAGTAACCCAGGACTAAGGCAACCGTGGTTCAACCCATTATAAATGAATTAATGTGTTCAAAAACGTTTGCCAGACGAGCTGTGGGCTGGCCTGAGACAGCAAATTGCTCATTCTGGTTCAGCTGCAGATCATGGCTCTTGCTCAGAGCCGACTGGCTGCTCCATAATTAATTGTGCAAATGCTGCTGAAGCAAGGAAGCAGCTCTGGTTCAAGAGCTGTCCAGAGGGCCTGGTATGATCACACACTCAGGGGCTCAGGTTTACTTGCCTACCAGGGATTGGTGTTAGTGAGGTTCATTCTATTCTTGGAGTTTAATACCAGAAAGGGAACAAACCTTTCTCAGTCCTTTAGACAAGAGGACAGCGTAGTGAAGGTACAGCATGTACAGATGCACTTGAACCCTCTCTAATGCTTTATTTGAACTGCACTGCAGCTTACTTGGGTTTGAAAAGCCATGTAAACAGGAGGCTGAACTTACTCATTGCTTGGAGACCTTAATGACACTTGAGTCTTCTCCCTTTCCTCCTGACTTTTACCACTGAAGGCTGTCTCAGGAACTCTGGCAGCAAGCACTAACCCCCAGCCCCTTGACCAGGCCAGTGCTGCCTGTCACTGTGTTCACAGCCAGGTTTCCAGCTCTGTGCCACTGCCTTGACACCAAGGAATAGCACAGGGAATATTAATGCCTTGGGATATGGACTTCTTAATCCTGGAGGCAACACCAAAAAAAAAAAAAAATCTCAGCTTCACTTCCACATTGTTCTTACTGCTCCCCCCGCCATCCCTCACAATATCTTTATTTTCCATAGCCTGAAAAGCAGACCCCATAACTGAAAAGGGGCAAACCATTAAAAAAAAAAATCCCCAAATCCTCACTGAGCATCCTAATAAAATCCTGCAGGCCTGAGCAGGTCTGACAGCAGCCCCCAGCTGGTCCTGCTGCCAGCATCACGTCTTGCTGGAGCAGAGTGAGGAGACTGGAGACTCCCTGGGCTCCCACACGCCCACAGAATTAAATCCTGGCTCTATATTTAGCTCCTGGCTCGTGTGAGGAGCTGAGCCTTGCACACACACCCACGCTGCTACTGCTGAGGTTATTTTCAGCATCAGCGAGATGGTTACCTGCATGGTTCCTGCCCAATAATGAAATGCATTAAATTGTACACAGCTAATTAGTGCTGACAGCTGATCTGTTCTTTGTACATGCCCCCCTGCCTTTCTGTCTCTGGAATGAATCTGTGTCAAGCCTTCCCAGCCTTCTGAAATTAGGGCACTTCCCTGGTTTTTAGTCCAGTGACCGGGAGTTCGAGCACAGTTGGAGATTCATCAAAAAAAAAAACCTTGCTAATCTCCAGGTAAGCTTAGGCTGGGCTCAGTTCAGCATCTCCTAAACTTCTGCATTAAGGCTACCAGTAGTTTGTACATGTACAACTACTTTTTTTTGGTCAATCTAAACAAAATGTTCCCCAAAGTTCTGTGTGTTCTGCCCAGTTCCCTGCTGAATGTCTCAGTCTGAAGGGCTGATGCCTTTTCAGTGAGCAAAGCTGCCCTGAGACATTTCTATGGAGAAGTGGCACTGGATGTGCCGTCCTTGGGAAACATGGTACAGCTTTTGTGCTCTCAGGAGGTGAAACTGTCTTTGTGAGTGCTCTGTGCTGAGCTGTGGTGCTGTTTTGCTTTTAGGCTGCCAGTCTGCAATGCTTTTTGCTTGGTATTGTTCTGTCTCCAGCAGCACTGTGAACTTCACACTCTGTTACCTGAGGTACAAAGCAGGGTCTCCTCTGGGTGTGCTTTTAGCTACATCTGCATCTCCTGGGTGAGTCAACGTGAAAATGCTTCTCCAAGAAGCTCAGGGCAGCACCACAACTACAGATTCCAGATGTGGTAACAACTGAAGAAAGATGCCTTCTCTTCACTTTTTGTTGCCAGGAAACCTTGGCCCAGCATCATCCACCTACCCAAGCCAATGTTTTCAACGTGGTAAAGATCAGCTTTAGGTGCTCAAGTTTTGCTTCCTCTCTGTGTACAAAAACCCTTTGTTCTTCCTGTCTGACTCCTCTGCCCACGTTTCTGTATTTAAAAAGCTGTCCCCATCATCTTTTAAGTGGCACTTCACATATTGTGTGTACTTGTACAAATACCAGAGGAGGTGAAGCAGCACATGAAGTGACTATTAGTAGTATAATCTTTTCCAGGAATTCGTATTTTCATTGAGACATTAAGTTATACTGGAGTGTCTTTAACCGTGGTTATATTCTCAAGAAGCACGAGCCACTTAGACACTTCAAACATTAACTTTCTAAACAGATACCAAATTTAATTAAACAGCCTTTTCCTGAGTCACCCTTCAGTCTAGCAAGTCTTTCACACCCCCAGGTTTCTGCTGAAACCCCTGCTAGAACAAAAGTGTGCCTGTGAAACAGGAAGAAGATATTGCAAACAATTGTACTTGCAAATGTCTTTTCTACCTCGTGCCACAAAGAGCTCTCAGTTCACCGAATTCCATCGAGGGCTGATTATCTGTGCTCTGAACACATAATAATGGAACCAAGAGCTGTTGGGAGCCCTGTTGCCTAATGCACACTAGAGTATTCCAAGTGTGCACCGTGCTCTGGAGCACTGGGGATGCATGGATTAGTAAGAGAAGCACTACAGCATAGGGAAAACTGGAATACTGCCATTTTGGAGAGAGGAGGAGGGAAAAGTCCATGTTTCCACGGCAACAAGTGGTAGATTAAATTGGCTGGGAGCACGAAATACAGGAAATACACTTTTCAAAAGCAGCGATGCACATAAATGAATCCTGGAATCTCTCCTCACACTGCCATCAGTCAATAATAAATCTGAAGTCGGTAGATTTGCACTGCTGTAAAAGTAGAATTTGTCTCAAAATACAGAATTTCCCAATCTCTCTTTTGAGATGGAATGAGTGGGAAAGTGAATGAAAATAGGGGTTTTAGCTTTGACTTTATAAACACCCATCAGAGTGATAGGAGGGAGTTGCTCTTCTCAGCAGGTTCACAGCTGAAATGTGTTACAACCAGAACCACTTAAATAATACAGCGGTTTTGAGAGGATGCTATTCTTTTGTCTCCCCACTTTAAAAGCTAGATAAACACCATTATTTGGTGTATTTTGCACATTATCTTTGTCAGTACATCTTTCCCTCCAAAGTACAGAGCGAGGCTGTGTTAGCTGCGGGGCTGAGGCAATTTGCTAGACAGCTACAGACCATCAAACCCCTGCAACTGTGCTGAAAAATATCGATCCTGTTAACAACTGCCTGGTTATGTGCCATTCTTATGCAGTCAGCCATTGACTTGCTAATCTGCCCATGGATCATTCTTTGTGCTAAACACAGATCTATAGGCTGATGGTACACTGGATCTGTGATTTGCTGTTACAATTGCAGCAGCAGCAGCAGCAACGTAGTGCTCTTTTCTGCACAGGTAGTGGCAAAGCCCTGCAGAGAACAGACATTTCCACTGGATCCCTTCTCCCAGGCAGCACTTCCCACCCCAGCACTACATTCCTTAGCTGCAAACCTCTAAGTTGTCACACAGAGACTGTGCTGCACAAGTACCAGTGAAATGAATGAGTGCAAACACCTCAAAAGCTCATCCAAGAATTTCACTCTTCCCAGTTTGGTTTCATTTCCACACCACAGCCAGGCTCTCCTCTGAGTGTAGGCTCTGAGGTGGCCTGGGTTTCGTGGGGTGAGTCCTAGTCAGAAACTCCAAAGGGATATCTCTACTGCTTTGGCTCTTTGGCCTTTGCCAGAATTCATTTTTACTTTGTTGGTTGGCTGTTGAGTTTTTTGAACACTCACTTGCTTTTCGTGGTGTTGTAAATATTTTCCTGCATTCATCCACCACCCGAGCTTGTTTGCACGGTCATGTTCTATTCTGGTGGATGAGTTAAGAGCTGAGCTGAGCTCTGCCAGCACATATGTGCTGCAAGTTGTGTGGGAGACTGCTCCCAATCTGTTTTGCCTTTCCTGGCTATTCCAGCAATCTCTGCGCCGTCTGTTCCCCGAAATGCTCTCAATCTTCCCCGTTCCGGGAAGAAGGAACCAAATTAAGGCCTGACTTCCAACACTTGGAACAAAGATGGCTTTTAGCCATCCTCTAGACATCACCAGTGACACTTGGTGGGCTGCACCCCAGATTGCTGCATGAGATCACAGTAGGCAGGGGAGGCTCCCTTAGCTGCATTCACCTACACACAACAGATTTCCTGTGTCCTGGTGGTGACCAGCCCCTCTCACTGTCCAGCAGCGTCCTCTACAAGTCCTTGTACTGACATTTGACTCTAGGGGTGCTTCCCTTACAATATTTCTTTAGGCTCATTATTAAGCAAGACAAACAGTAAATGGAAATAAAGGGTTAAAGGCTGTAGTTCCATCAGACCTTTCACACTAAGAGAAGTCAGGCAGAGCTGAAAAGAGATGTGACCTTCTAGGCATTTCAGCAATATGAGATGGGGCTGGATATGACAATCTTCTCATTCAGTGAATAGTTTGATGGTTGAACTTGGTTTTAAGGATGCAGTGGGGTGGAAACCATTTTTTATGTATTTTAGAGAAATCAAATTAGGCTCTTGATATATGAAGAGATCTCATGAGTTACTGAATGGCCAAAACAATGGAATTAATGATATTGGGGTGCAATGTGAGGTATTTCCCTGAAACGTATGCACAAGGCCAGGATGATCAAGGCTCATCTTTGCTTCCTAAGGTGATGGGTATTGATAGGATACACCTATGATCTGCTCTGGCTGTAACTCTTGGAACTCAATGCACATTGTAGGGGGATCTTTTCTGCTTGTCTGGATGTGCATGTTTCCAGTGACAGGGTCTGCCACCTGCACTGAGATGTGCAGCCCCTGGCACAAAGCACTGCTCCCCTTTGGGTGCAAAGTGCTGCTGTGCAGGCACTGAGACTGCAGGGACCAGAACTCCATCTCTGCTGCTGCAAGGGCACCATGGAGGGCACCCCAAACCTCCTCTGTGTTCCCTCAGCAGCTTGTTCCTTAGCTGAGGGCAGAGATGTTCTCCTCCATAAACTCTGGTCCATTAGGACTTGTGCTCTGATCCACACATTTATTCTCATTCCTTGTCCCCGGAGGTAAAGTTTAATCAAAAGCATGCACATGAATGAGTTAGTCTAAATATCAATAAATGTTTCTTTCAGGAGAAGCTTGAGATATTTAATATTTAATAAGCCTTGAAAATGAACTCTATTCATGTTTCCCAATTTGATTCCAAGCATTTTGGCGGTGAGCAGTGCTCGCTGTCCCCGTGTGGGCAGCACAGCACAGATTATTTAACAATCCACTTTGTCTCCTCTAAAATATTCATGTTTGCAGATATCCAAATGCAGCTCTTAAAAAAGCACACACAAAACCCAAATGGTGCAGTCTGAGTCTCCCAGTTACCTTCAGTCTTTGCTTTAGGTTGCACATTAGTGATGCTGTTTCTCTCCCAGCTCTCCCCTGTTGCCCTGGTTACTGATCAAAACCAGAACATCCCTGCTGTTCCTGCAGCTGGACTTACACAGGCACCTTCCTCAGGTGAGGGCAATGCTGCCTTAAGGCACCAGTGCAGCAGCTTTCCCTCGGGTAAGCAAATATGCAGCTCTAACAATTGCCTTTATCCTCACATTCAGCTAGAGCTGACAAAGCCAAATCTGGTTGATAAATAATTGTACTACTATTTTTGTTAAAGCACTGGGGTTTCTGGAGGACCTCCAAATCTTGATTGCAGCAGCAGAGCTGCAGGTAGATTTGGCAGGATTTTGTCTCCCAAATTGACTTCTATCTTGTTTTCCCTTGAAGTCAAGGCAATCCTAACTGAAGAGAGAGTTAGGACTTTTTCTCCTGTGGCTGATTAACAGCTGAAAATGCACTGTACTGCTTTGTGGATGGTTCCCTGCAGCCAGTGGACCTGGGGGTGAGTGGCAGTGCCTCATCTGACATTGCTCAGAGGATGCTCCCTTGTAAAAGGAGGCTCCTCCCTGTTCCCATTCACAACACTTACTTTGAGAGTTTCATTTCAATTTGCTGCCGGATTTCCTGTCTTTCCTCATCTGTTCTCCTTGGGAAAATATTCCTGTCTTCCAGCTCCTGCTTACTTGGTCTGTTCCGTAGTTTTACTGCCAGCAGTTCTTTCTTGCATTTTCTTGGCAAAGTACCTGGGACATGCATTGAAAGGAAAGTTATTAGAAAGGCAGCTCCTGGGGATGAAACAGGAACTTCTGGAGAGCAGGAATGGCACAGAGTGACAGTGATCTGTGTGGTGCTGTGCAGGGAGCAGTTGTACACATTAATGTCAGAAAGCAGCACTACAGCTGAGCAGGGCTCAGACACAAAACCACTGCAAATGCAGAGGGAATATATTCCTCAGGGCATGCAGGAACTGAGTTAAATCTTTGTTTCATCTTGGGAGCATGGTGTGTAATAAGAGGTTAATTTGTTTTGGTTCTTTTTTGCTTTAAAGGGTTTGGGGTTTTTTTAAATTTAATGCTTCACCTTTTCTAGAGAAGGTCACCTCATTTTTAAAGAAAATGACATTTAATTGGTATTATTTTTGGCATTTGAGATAGGATTAAAGTCTATTTTTTAAAGGATGCTCTGGAGGTTGGCAAGATTCTAAATCCTAAATAGGTTCTCATTCTCAAATACTGAGGTTTTATTTGCTAGGGATCTATGGACCTCCATTATTATTATCACTACTGATCTCAAATTTCTTTATGCAGAGGGGAGGAGCCTGTACAATCTCCTTCCCACATTTACCTGTTGGAAAGAGTGGGGCAGAGTAATTTTGGTATCCCTGTGTGAGCAGTGAAAAATCTCTTGGTAGTTGCATTGATCTAAAGTTAAACTTTTCAGAAACCATAATCAGCTCAAAACCCCTTTCTGGAGCCCAAATGCTGTGCCCTTATTTAGCACCTTCCTTGAAATGCTCTCACAGTCTGTTGCAAGCATTAATTAAATTAAAGCACACAGCTCTGCCTAAAGTAGCAGATATACATTTAACAGATGGGCAGGGAAGTTAAATGACTTGGCTGCTGCCACAGGGAGCCTTCTGCTAACTGAATATCTGACTCCATCAGAAGCATTTGGCTCACAAAGCCACAGACTTGGGACTCTGACAGGGTTTCTCAAGCCTCCACCACGCTGGGAGTGAGTGCAGAAGACCCAACAGAATTCCTGCTGGAAACAACCTGAAGGACACTCAGAGCTAGAAAAATCCCTGCACACATTCCCAGTTTCACCTGGATATTTTAAAGAGGTCCTAAGAGGAATTTGGCCATGTCAGAGATCCAGACAAGGAGCTCTGTGTGCCCACGGGAGCTGCTGCAGTGTCCCAGGGCAGGGCACCTTGGGGACATGGAAAGTGATATAATCTATAGGATTTTTGTCATTGACTTTAAAGGAAGCTGGGTCAAAATCCTCCTTAACAGTGTCAGCTCCCTCTGTCAATCAAAGGTGGACTGTTCATAACGAAACATAATTTACCAGAACAGGTTAAAATGCAAGTATACATACAAAATCTAAATATTAAAAGAGAATAAGTGTACATGAATAAAACAAGAGAACAAAGAGGAAAGTAAAGCCCCACTCAGCACCCTGAGGCAAATTCCTTCCTGATCACTACCTCAGTCGAAACTGAACTTGCAAACACCCTTATTTAAGTATTCTTTTTCTAAGGGTTATTTTTCTTGGTCAGTCAGGCACGTTCATTGCCAGTCTGCCCCTTGACCATCTATCTCAGGTAGGATTTTGGCTGGATTGTTTCATGATTGATCACACCTCAGCTAGGTCAACGAGAAATGCTTGGGAAATCCACACCCTTTTTCATGTTCAGGCTGCAGGTTCCTGCAGAAATTTCCTGGTTTAATTCAGTCGAACCATGACATTAATCTCCTGTATGTTTACTGTTCTTTTTATCATATTCACTGTCCAATCAATCAAAAAGCAAATCCTAACACTGCCTGATGCTGGACAGACCTTGAGTGCAGCAGTTATCTATCACTTGTGGGCTATGTTCTAGTAACGTTGTTTCTTAAGCTCGTCTTGCCCTGCATATTCAGAGGTTTCAAATAATGATTTCTTGAGTAGGAATGGAAAACCAAAGCATAATTCCTCACTTTTTCCAGAGTTCTGTGACTTGTCTGTACCCCCCTGCAGCCACAGGGCTGTGGCACTGTGCCCTGTCGTGGTGGCAGTGGCACAGCAGATGACTTTCTAAGGCAGTACAGGGATTACAAAGCAGCTCGGGATTAATGGATAGTTTTACTCCCTGACTTGGAAACCAGCCCAGATTTCTTCAAACTACAACGAATCTGGAGATGTTTAGGGAATTGTTGTGGTGCTGTCCCTGTCCCTGCTGCACCTCTGGAATGTGCAGGGTGCACTTGAGCAGTGCCTCCACACCAGAAATGCCTGGGGAATGTCCCAGCCTGCTCTAACTGGACATCAGTCACAGAGCTCAGTATCCTCTGGGCCACCAGCACTGTTGCTGCAGCCACAATAATGCCAAAATATCTTTGAATCAGGCCTGTTTTTTCTCAATTGGCCTCAGCCATCCCCAGTACAGCACCATTGTCCTTCAACTGCAGGAATTTTCCAAAACTCAGGCACTTATTGTAGAAAACCCAGAGCTGCTTCTACATATCACTGAAACTTGTACAGTAACCAGTGCCCTCCTATCATCATAATAACGAATAAATATTTGTTAAATATAGTTTCACCTTCAATAGTTAAATATTCCAATTTGGTTTTGCTCATAGGGGATAATGTATTTTTTGCCTGGCTGCTTCTAGCTTGTAGAATTTTTATCAAAGGTGGCCACTTTTACACACATAGCCAAAAAAAAAAAAAAAAAAAAAAAAAAAGAACTTAAAAGGTATTTTTCATGTTTTAGGCTATCCTTAAACACATAGCAATTAGGCAAGGGACTCTTTTCTTTTGCCTTATCTCAGGAGTCTGTCCTTTTACTTGGTGTCTTAAGACAGCAGCAGAACTCACGTCCTGTCTGCTGGCTCATGCTTTCAAACACACCTTTTAAAATTCATCTTTCATCTGCTATAACAATTATTTTTTGATAAATTGTCCTCTGCCTGCCTTGTTTTAATGCATTCATGGAGAGAGTGAAGGATTCATTTCAGACTGAATCTGTCTTGCTAACATGGAAAACATTAAAAGCCTTGAATGACAAATTTTTTAACGAGAGCTGATTATTTTGCCAAAGCTCACTTAAATAATTGCACAGGATTATAAAATGCATTCCCCATATGTCTCAAGAAGGGGTAAAATGGACCAAGTGGAGGCAAACTTTATTCTTCAAGATATTTTCTCTATATGTTTGTCCTTCCTAGATTGATTGGTCTCTATCACTTTTCCATGTACCATTGCTGCATGGAATAAGAGTCCTGGAATTCCAGGGCAGCAGCAGCATTGGCACTGGGTGTACAGAAAGCTCAGGCTGCTCACAGTGGGATGTCTGGGAGTGCTGCTGTTCAAACAGAGCAGTCCAAGGGTGCAGCAATAACTGAGAGGGTAAAGCACAGTGATACATCTCAGTGTGCACTGCCTGCAGGACAATCACTGTGACTCCAATTTAATTTCAGCTGTTCACCAGGATTCCTTCAAAAAGCTCATGTAACAAGTAAAGGAATTTATCCTTCTCAATATTTTCTGCTGCTTTTAGAGCATTTCCTTCAGTTGTGAGAGTGTATTTTTGTAATACAGTGACTATCCTTACCAGAAATTACAGAGTCGTTCAGAACTTCCTCATCCTGATAAAAAACAGACTCTTCCTTGAGCTCTGAGTTCATGATCATGTTTTCTTTGTTCTCATCTGACTCTTTAACTGAGTTCCTCTTGTTTTCTGAGTCACTGCCATAACTCAGCGAGTTCTCCTTCTCTTTGTTGCGCTCCATACTCGATGTTCTTGAGGGACGGACATCCACTCTCTTTTTTGGAGAGCCTTTACTTTCTCTTCCGTGGAAGCTGTGGGTGGAAGATGCACAGGCCAGACTTTACAAAGACAGTTTTATTGCTGCAGTATAAACTTACATGAGAATGAGAAAAACATCCTGTAGCTCGTAAAGGGCAGGGCAGGGAGTTCAGCATGGCCCAACACAGGATGGCATTTTCAAGTGGACAATGGCTAATGGATCTGTTTTCTTGCCTCTGCTATTAAAATGAGACATGGAGGAGTGGTGAATAATGTTTTTCTTTGATATATGGTCACAACATACAGTGTAGTGATTAAAAACCCACAACAACACGTCCTTCTGATGTAAAACATGCATGGCATGAAATATTTATATGATATTGTATGATCATGACAAAGGTTTAACAGGGCCTGGAAATGACATTATGTGAATCTATTCCCTGGAGCAGTAGTTGTTAGGGAACTGAGAAATTATGCCAACTTCACTCCAAAACTCTGGGATGGCAAAGGTTATCTCTGTCCTCCTCTGATACACAGGAAGGCTTACAATGAAACCCAGATAAAGCATACAATGTACTCCCACAAAAACATTTGTATTAAAAATGGATCTTGTATGTGCTCCTGTGTCAGCCAAAAAACACAGAAATTGCAGCATTTCTCATGTGTAGAGTACTTGGAGCAGGATGTACCTTTGCTACTCTCAGTTGGTATCCTGGGGGGAGATTTTCTTTTGCAGTAGATCAAGGGCTATCATCTGATTCTACCTGTTTGAAAACCCACTCCTGTGCCAGAGTAACCTCCTTATAAAGGAAGAACATACAAGGAAGTAGGTGCCAAATTAAGCATTTTAACCAGGGATATTTGTTCCAAGCAGTGACATCATGAGGAAGGCAACCCCAAGCTGTAGCAGCAATTAAAATGCTAACAAGAGGATAGGAACATTTTCCAGTAAGGATGATGTGGTGGGATGAGTGTCCTCATGCAGCCCTGTCGCCTGCAGGCTGTAGGTACCTGTCCTGCCGGTGTTTGGTGGCCAGAGCCCTGTGGAGTTCTTCAATGACTCTGCTGGGAGGTAAAGGCAGATGAACGGCAGCCAGGTGAGGGGAACCGGTGGGCGTTGTTACCTGGCCTCTGCCATGGGGCTCTGAGCTTTTCTGGCCAGAGGGGTGGAAGAGGGCGGCTTGTCCTGAGATTTGGGAGGAACCGACAATGACATAGTTCTTCAGGATGGTGGAAGGAGGAGATTTCATGGCTGGATCATCCATTTCACTTCCTGCTGTCAAAACACAAGAGTGGAAGAGGTTGTGCTATGCCTTTCTTTTTATTTTCTTTTTTTTTTTTTTTTGTGCACAGATTCTGCACCGAAATTAATTTGTTGTATTGAACAGAGGATAAATGGTGATGTTTTTGCTCTTGCTGTGAGGTAACTGGCTGAGTAACTGAGTCCAAAGGGTCTTGCTGCACCACTCCAGATGTTTAATCTAGTAAAACAGACGCCTCTCACACTTCTCCTCTTTCTCACAGGATCACATTTTCCTTTTTCCCATCCCACTACTGCATTTTTGCTTGCCCACACTGTTGCTTCTAACTACCAAAGGCTTGGGCTGTGGTGGCTTTCAAATCTCGTATTTTCTCTGCTGGACTCTGGCAGACTATTAAAATTTATGCCCTGTGGTTCTGAGTCTGGACAAAATGTACCAGTGTCTATTAGCTACTCCTGTGTGATTGCTGCACAGCCCAGTCTTCTGTCTTTCATATGCCCGTGGAGAAAATGCCAAAATCATTGTAATATGAAGATAATGTTTGCATAACAAAACTTGCCAAATAACATCCAAATGAAAAATGGGATATTGTAAGCACTGACAACAAAAAAGAAGGGTGAGGCAATCTAATATCTTTTTAGCCCCAGATTCAGCTGTTTTCTATGTAATGTAAACCTTTTGTCTGAAATTAGAGTTATACATTTAGACTGATTTATACATTTCCTAGCATTTGAGTCTGAAGCACAGTGGACATGTCCCTGGCTGTAAATTTGGTAGCTTCACACAATATCCCTTAGGATAATAGAACATCTGGCCTGAAAAAGATGCTGATTAGTTTTTCTGTTCTGCAGTCCTCTTCCCCTTTCCCCTCCCCTATATCCATGTCCCAAGCCTCTGGCATATGGAGCTGTTTATATCAGCAGCTCGGGCTGGGTGGATAAAGGCAATGCGAGCTCCTCATCCCACAGTATTTCTTGTCCCTTGTTGCCACCTAGTGCTTCACACAGGAATTTAAACTGGCACAGCTTGAGCAGCTTTGGTACAAACATGTTTTCACAGGTAATTTTTTCTTTTTTTCTACTCTTTTGAGATAAATCCCTCAATTCCTAGCAGAGAAAAACTTCTGCTCAGGCCAGGATTATCCTGAAGTAGTCCTGTAACAAGACTGGGTTCCAGTCAGCAGAGTAGCTTGCTGGAGAGGGCAAAAAATATTAACTTCTAGCTAGCTATTGAGTATGTCCTCTCAGAGCCAGCATCCTGCATAAAAGTTACCAAAAACATGCAAATCATAACCAAAGTCAAGCACTGAAAACCTGAGTGTGGCAGCACTAAGCCTGGTCTCTTTTCGTGTTTGTGAGGTGAGGAGGAGAGCATCCTTCAGCAAGGAGAATTATCTACAATAAAGTCTCTTGTTCTAGGGAAGCTCTAATATTACTTTTTTCATCTTTAGAGGGTGTTTGTGCACATTTGTGTCCCTCCACCCCGGAACCCTTAGCAATGGCTTTTATAATCTCCTTGCAGACAGGAGACAGGGTTCAAACTAGCCCAGAACTTAGCCTGTTTAAAATCTGGAAAGTCTGAAAGCTCAGGGGCATTTCTCCAAGAGTCAGGGTGCTGGATGTGCAATGTCTGAGACACCTTCCCAGCCCGGAGCTCCTGTAGTTATCAGGAGGATCAGTGGCTCGGAGGATCAGGAGGATCTCTGGCTCCAGCCAGGAGACAGACAAGCTCTGCTGACAAAGATGGAGTTTGGTACTCAAGGGCAGTTTGAGTCTGTGCTACTGTGGAGATGGACAGAGCACATTTATATCAGTTGCTGCTACTGAGGGGATGGACAAAACCACCCCTCCTGAGCCCTTTTATCCTCTGCACAGAGAGAGAGGGTGTCTGTGTTTCCTCAGAGCAAGAACCAGGGTTCAGCTCAGCCCTAAAGCAGGAAATGAGGAGACTTTGTCTTGTCTTTACACCAGCTTGTTCGTGGAACAGGTCAAGGGCCAATATCATCCTCATTGCAGCTTTGGACAATATTGAGAATTTTCTGAGATCACACCTAATTTGTCCTAATGACCCCGCCACGGGCTGGGGGTTATGTGTTTGAGGGGCGGGGCTATGTGACTCCAGGGGTGTCATGTGTTTGAGGGGCGGGGCTATGTGACTCCAGGGGTGTCATGTGTTTGAGGGGCGGGGCTATGTGACTCCAGAAGTGTCTCGTGTTTGAGGGCTATGGCCATGTGATGCCGGGGTGCCACGTGTCTGGGGCACGGCCACGTGACCCCAGGGATGTCACATGTCTGAGGGGTGTGGACACATGACTCTCGAGGTGTCACGTGGCCGGGGGCAGAGCCACATAACTGAGGGTGTCACGTGGCCGGGGGCGGAGCCACATCACTCTGAGGGTGTCATGTGACATGGGGCAGAGTCACATCACTTTGAGGGTGTCACTGGCTGGGGCAGGGCCACATCCGGGGTGTCACATGGCCAGGGGCCAGGCAGAATGACAGTCATGAGGGATGTTCAGTGAATAATCCTGTGAAGTGATGTCTTTGCACCTTGCCCTGTTCCTCCTCTCTCTGATTAATTGGTGCTTCACTTACTCCTCTGCTGACAGCATCCCTGGCATTGTTAATGGGGGGAAATACTAAACACAAAAGAGCTTTCCAACCTCATCATCTTCCTTATCTTTCATAATCGCCCTTTCACTCTCCCTACATTTCTGTATTTCCTCTCACTCACTGACGGTATTCGTTTAATTTTAACTTCTGCCCCCACATCCCCACAAAAATAAACATGTATAATCACTACTGGAAAAGAGTCTAGAGTTACTGGAGTCATTGAGAAAATTACAAGTTCTTCTATGTGGAAAATGTAAATGAGAATTAAATACCAAAACTGAAAATACCTCAGATGCTACAGGAAACACTTGGGTTAAACAGCAAAATATCTGAACTCAAAATGCTCTGAAGTGCTTAGTGGAGGTGTAATCTCAATACCCTGTGTGGGTCAGGTTTCCAAATACATCTGATGCCAAGCATGGCCTTCTCCTCAGCTGAGCAAAGGCACAGGGGGCCTGGGGCTCCTGTCCCTGTTGAAGGGTGGAAGGGGAGGCTCAAGCCTCACCCATAGCACAGGACAGTGAAATAACCTGAACAGCAGCTCCTGAGGAGCACTAAATGACCATTTTGAATCCAGCTCCCACTTGAGTTATTACAGCTTTTAAGCACAGACAAAGTATGAATTGTTTCCATGGGAAACAAATACTTGTAATTTTCTTGAAAGAGACTGAAAACCTCAATATTTTCTGTAAGCCCCAGTGGTCAGGTCACAGAGTCCCTGTGATGTTTTGTTCCCTGGTGACTTTGAAAACCTTGCTTATTGTGCCAGATGATGAGTGTGGATGCAAATCAGGGCTCACATAATGGCTGTCATTTAAAAGTCTAAATATCCAACAGGTCTGACATTTAGATGTCAAGACTTGATTCTCATTTGCAATAAGGCCCTTTTAACTGCTTTTACCATATGTAGGGGCCCTGAAATTGGAACCAACTAAAATACTTCTCATTTTAGCACCCTTTCTGCAGTGCCAGAATGTTGAGAAATGTAACATTGGCAATACGTTAGAAAATCAGGCCCAGGGGAATTGCTTTTGGAAACGTTCAGTGAAGTCTGGCACAGAGGACTGCCAGGTGTATCACTCCTGTGTGTTCTGTTAACGAGAGCAGATTTCAGAGCTCTAGTTTAGATCTGCCCTGGAGAGCAAACGCTTCAGACAGAAATCCTCTGCAGAACCTTTGACTTGAACTAGATTTTGGCTGCTGTCCTGCTCTCCAGTGGGAGTCCAGGTAATGAAAACATTTAAATCTTCCTTGTGTTTTATGGCATATCGATATGAGCATGGGATTCAGCAGATGTTTGCAGTTGGTTTGATTTGTTTTGTGTGTGTTTAGTGCTATAGACTCACAACAAATAATCCCCTGAGAGGTTCAGATAAATATGTGAAGTACAAAGATCAGTGCATTGTTATCAGGCAACTAGACATGGTTACTGCTCACTCACTATAACTGGCCTGATTCTCAGCAGTTTGGGGCTTCAAAAAAGACATGAGAAAAGGATTTCATAGTGCTGTGGAGGTGAACAACACATCAAGGATGGGGAAATGCTCCTTACTGAGCAGTGATGACTGACCTGTTATGCTCTTGTTGATTTTGGAGATTGCCTTAGGTGGTGGAGCTGGGAGCAATGGAGGGCTGGGAAGCTGTGCTGGGTTTCTTTCTGTCTGCTTCTGGGGGGAATCTGTGGATTCAGGTACAAGTAAGGCTTGTGTACTCTCTTCAGATGCTGACAGGCTGGCATCTTCCAATTCTTCCGTGGGTGCTGAAGGTTTCTTGGCTAGTGGGAAGATGAGTAAAATTAATTAAGTTAATAATGATAGGCCAGGGGCCAATGCCAGGAACATTCAGAAAAACTGAACACATGGCACATGGCTAGAAACATATCTTTTCCACAGTGAAAGTAACTGTGTGAAACAGCCAACCAGCCAGGGCAGGTAAAGAATAAAATGTACAAGGATATTGAGGCAATGTTAGCTTTTATGTTCCTGAGAAAACTGCTGAGCTTCCTTTACTTCCCTAAACCCTTTTTCCACTTTCTTTTAATAATGAGGATAGCAAGTCAAAGCAATTTTTGAGAGCTGCAATGAATTTTCTTAGGGCACACAGCTGTGGTGGCACAGTTCCTGGATGAGTACTCTTTTGTCTAGGAACACACAGCCAAAGGGCAAAGAGTATCAAACCCAGAATATTACCTAAAAACTGACTTTCCAATAGTTGATGTGTGTTTATTTTCCCTAAATAATTTTTATCTTATTTAATACATTACTTCAACTTGCTTCCTGAATCTTCTTTTACTGTACCTGACTCGAGAGCTGTTGAGCATTTCCTGAGGTTAAAGTTGATAACCAAAAAGAACCTGCCACGAAAAAAAGACTGGCTATTGGATCTGAGCAGTTAGAGTGGAACAGGGAATTGGTGAAGTACTTAAGAAAAGAAATCAGTCTCCAAAGCCCTAGTTTGAGATGGTGAAGCACTGCTCATTTCAGGATTGTCTCTGCAAGGATGGCAAAAGCACTTAGCTGTGAAAGTTAGTGCAGGCTGAATCACTGAGCAGTTCATCAAATTGACCAGGCTGTGATGAGGGCACAGGGGAGTAGATCCAGAAAGGCATGAAGCTGAAGCAGGACACAGGTGGAATTTCAGTGATGAAGTCCAAAATTAGCCTCCTTGAATTCTGCTCAGATACAGCTGCCCTGGCAGTGCCCAGACTCACACAGAGCCTCACTGCTGGGCTTTCACTCTCTTACATGTCCTGATCTCTGCCTTGGCAGGTGTGGGGACTCACAGAGAGGCTTGAGGCTGACTCTGATACCAGCCATGGCCAGGCTCCCTCCAAACTCCATTTCCAGCCACTCTGGGCTCATCAGTAGCCATGAGGGTTATTTTTCCTGCCCCAGAAGCGGGGAAACACTCATCCAAATAGAGAGATCAGTGTTTAAATCTCTCCTAAGTACAGAACCACAGGATAATTTGTGTTGGAAGGGACCTTTAAAGGCATTTAGTCCAGTTCCCTGAAATGAGCAGGTACATCTTCAACAAGATCAAATTACTCAGAGTCCAATCCAACCTGACCTTGAATGTTTCCAGGGATGACGCATCTACCACTTCTCTGGGCAGTGTGTTCCAGTGTTCTACCACCCTCATTGTAAATAAATTCTTCCTTGTATTAAGCCTGAATCTTCCTTCTTTCAGTTTAAAAACATTGCCTCATGTTCTACCACAACAGGTTCTATCAAAAAGTTTGTCCCCATCTTTTTTATAAGCCACCTTTAAGTACTGAAAGGCTGCAACAAGATCTCCCTGGATCCTTCTTTTCTCCAGGCTGGATGACCCCAGCTTTCTCAGACTGCCCTCTCAGGAGAGGTGTTCCATCCCTCTGATCCTTTTGGTGGCTCTCTGGACCTCCAAGAGGTCATTGTCTTCCTGTGCTGAAGATCCAGAGCTGAGGTTATGCAGAACATGAGAGAGGTGAAATCCCACTCCTTTTTGGCACTCTGCCTTGTCTAACCAAAGTATCTTTCCCTCCAAACCATTCTAGGGCATCTCCTAAAATCTCGCTGCAGTGGCACCCACAGCTGCTGCATCACAAATCTTTTCTTGGCTCAGTTTTGTGTCTCATTGGGAATTCAAACTTTGTATTAATGAACATTCAACAGCCTCGTGCTCAGAGTGCATGGGGAGGCACCAAGGCACTCAGGCAGTTGGAAACAATAGCATTGGCAAGATAATGGCATTTAATTTGTTGACAAACAGATTAATGAGTGTGCCTAGAAGGGGAGGAATGAGTATTTATCATTCAAAAGAGACAGGAAAGAATAAATATGCATCATTAACAGGAGTTCTTGTGAAATTTGTCATGACAAGGAAGCTGCTGTATGGGATAGTTATGTGAACTATAGAAGGAAATATAGAAGGAAATTTTTTTTTAAATGTACTTCTAGAGAAATGCCTTGTTCTAGGATGACATCACTTGGGCGTTTGTGCCCACTGCACAGGAGACAAAATGTGTAATAGAGGAAGGAAAAACAGAGCACTAATGGGTTACATTAGAGAAAGATCAAGAGCCCCCACAGATGTTGGGAGCCTGAGAGGAAAATCAGTCAGATTTGAGTGCATTTCCCTGAGATGAACAATGCTTTTTCTGGTAGTAGCTGCCCTGGAATCAGTGTCTGTCCCTGGGACTGGAAGGGCTGCTTGGCACAGCTGCAGAGGAGCAGCCACAGTGGGACCTCTGCTACAGAGAAGCTGGATCCCAAACGCTCCCAGCCCCAGCCAGACTTTTTTGTTCCTGAACTCCACCCTGCTCTGGGAGTGGTGTCAGGGAGACCTGAGTATTGAGCACACAAACCCATTAACAGATTTCATACTGCAGAGTGAATATTATCCTGCTGAAAGTATTCCAAGTGCTCGGCACTAGACTGGAGCAGAGAATTATTCATAGAGTGTCACTTGTCAAAATGCCATCTCATTGCCAGGTAGAAATCCTCCCCTTGGGACTATCCCCAAGCCCACTGGCGAGGTTAGGTGGAAAAAACTGCCCTCTTTGTGCCCTGGATGTTCTTTTTCTGTGTATTAACATGAACATGAAGTCTGCAAGTTGTGTTTTCTCTTCTTCCCCTCCTTGGCCTTTATCCCACATCTTCAGGATGACATAGAACACACTGGGTATAAAGCAAATCCATTCATTTTGTTTCTAGCTGGTCACTTCTTCATGTGAATTTCTGGAAAGCCACCCACTGCATTAGGCCTAGATTGAGCCTAAGGGCAAATCTTATAAAAAACTTGACATTATAATAAACTTAGCAGCACACTCTGGCAATTTTGAAGAGCTCTCCCACCCAATTAATTCCTTCCTCTCTCACTAGAGACAGGAATGCTAGGATTTACAGACAGGGATAAATAAGCACATAAAGACTAGATCAGCAATGATTATTTTGAAAGCCAGAGGCCACCAATGGGAGAGGTAGAAAGACTTCCTACAAATTAGAGTCTCTCAGACTAGGAAGACAGGAGAATGTAATCCCATTGTTATTTTTTGTGGAACCTGGCAAAATGACACTTCAAAAAATGGAGGAAAAGAAATATAGAAGACAGGAAAGATTGTTTCAGGGAGACAATAAAAGGAACTAGGATTAGTGAAAAAGACCTAAGAAATTGGGATGATTTTGAAAGCTTCAATTCACGATTTTGAACACATTGTAAGGTAAATTTTAAATCACACTGTGAGCTTATACAGACCCATAAGGTTAAATACATGACACCTTATTAGTGCTATCTTTCCCTGATAGTATGTCCCAGTGGTAAGAATTAGAAGTTTAGAAAGAAATTTCATTAATGATACAGGATTAAATGCTCTAGAATAGAGAAAGAAGAAAAGAAACCTGTAATCTGGTCAAGATTTGATCTGGTTGCTGTGGGAACAGGGAGATGAATGGGTTTTGCATCAGCTGATGAGGGAATGATTTCCATTCTGAGGGTGGAAGCAGGCAGGGGTGGGCTTGGGGAAAGCAGCCAGGGGCTGGGACCCCCCAGAAAGCAGGGCCTGAAGGGATGGGACAGAGAACAAAAGGCAGCCGGGGCAGATGGAGAAGGTGTAAAGATTGACCAGAGGCCAGGAAGATCCATAATCCCCACAGGACAGTCCTCACAAACCAGGATAAAGCATTATCTCTGCAGCTTTGCACTTCTTGGTTGTCAGGAAGTGAATGGACCCTCCAACTGCTGGGTTGTGCCTGGCTGCTCCAGTTCCTAGGAAGTGCTGTCATGGATGAAATCACCAGAGCAGAGCTGCATGAAAGGAGCTTGGTTTAGCTGATCTCTGCTCCTGGTATCAAACTTCATGGTGTTTGCAGCATGCTGGGGACAGAGTGATGATATGGACAGTGTGGGCTGTGTATTGACATTGTTCTCCTGAGCCAGGACTAATCAATTCAGACTTGGCACAGAAGTTTAAGAAATCTTTTTAAGAGAAGCTTATTTCATCTTCACAGCAGCCACTGCTGATACCAAAGAGACACCATGCCAAGACTGGATCATCCCATAATTCAGCTAATCCCATCATGCCAAGCTTTGTGTAGTTCCTCACCTCGGTAGAAGCCTCAAAAATCACTGCTATTAAGTACCAATTATCAACCTAGTGTGAGGCTGAGCTGAACAAGGTGCTTTGACCCTGTAATGCACTGACCTATTCGACTCCTCAGCAGAAATATTTTTATAACACTTCACAGTCTTTTGGAAACGTTTTATATCCAATACCTGCATCTTCTTTCAGCTCATCCAAGTGCAGCTCCTCACCAAAGGAGGTCACATTGGTTGTGGCTGCTGTTGTGGTCTCCTGCTGCTCCTCCTCTGAGCTGAGTGCCTGGCACACGGCTGCTGGAGCCTCGCTCTGCGTCGCCCTCGTGGCATCGTCACCAGTGCAGGCTTTGCCTTCAGTATCTGAAACAACAGATTATTTAATCTTAACTAAACTGTGAGCAGTGAAAGCTCAGCTCCCCTGCTATCCTCTTGAGAAGAGGGAGTGTCAAAGCTGCTCATGCTCAGGGGACTGAGACTTCTCTTAGAGCAGCACCTGATCTCTGTGTTAACCATCTGTAATACAAATCCCGTGGACACCAGCCCATCTGGATACAAAAAACCCACTCAGTTTTCTCAAGGAGGCACCTATTTCTTTGGGCATCCAGCTGCCTCAGCAAATAGCCACTGTGCTCTGGAGATGAGCCATGGGCAATCTGAGGTCTCTGGGAGAAGGCAGTTCCTTCCTTGCATGAGCAGAGCCCATGGTGCAGCACATTCCCAGACTGGTCTGACCTGTCTGGGTTGTCTCAGGCTCTGTGCTCGACTCTGTCATCCAGCTATGATGGAGGAAGGAAAGGCTGCTCATACTCCCTTCCAAGCTGCAGGGTTTTAGCACAGTTTTAGTTGCTCAGCTTTCAAAAGTGTGTCCTGTGTGATTGAGCTGATCAGAAATTCAAATCCTTCCTCATGCAGACCTAGAAACTGCTCCCTTTGCTTACTCTGGAAGATTTTTGTGCCAGTGATCCCTGCAGCTGTACGCATCTTGATGACTGAAGCTTTTCTAGTATTCTCCTATTCAGGCAAGAGTCCTCAGAATACAAACTACCCTTTTACTCCCTCAGAATTTACAAGATCTGCATCACTGTTGCAAACTACAGAAAGCAATCACTTCCCTCCCTGGGCAGCTCTCCATGCTGTTGGACACTCCTGCTGTCCACCCTTCACCTCCCAGCTTGTACTTCTTTAGCCCTGGACACTCCTTTCTGGAAGCTCCTGACAGGGCTGTGTTTTCTTTCAATGACACCATTACAATTTCTTTGAACATTGATTTAAAATAGCAAGATTCCCAGTTAACTGTTTTTGATGCTATATGGGCAATCTGCAAGGTAATTTCTTGTGCTTTTGGGTGAGGGTATCAGATTTTGGCCCAGAGATGCTGCGGAAGGGATGCAGTATTTCTGCACACTGAGCTCACTCAGTCTGCCTCATAATCACGTTCGGTGAAAAGTTACTGTTCTTAAAATAGCCCTTGCAGTAGCACAGTTGCTATGATACAGGGAAGGGGAGGGGGAAAAAGTTCATTGCCTACATCTCAGCTCATTGTGAAGGCAGCCTGTACATAATCAGCAGTGCACGAACCGCTGCCCGCGCTGTTTGACAGGCAGCCCTTAGCAGAGCTGTAAGTACACATAACCCTGATACAGATAAACCTGATCAGCTGCGTGCTCACAAGGGGGAGAAGCGTCAAGGGGGGAGCTCCCTAAATGTGTGCAAGGTAACTCTGCCCTGCACATTGCTCACATCCTCGGGAAAGGCTGCTGGCAGCTGTGCCAGTGGAACTGCAGGCAGACACAGGGCTCGGGCAGAGCCCGGCCCTGCCAGGGCAGTCACTGAGGGAGGGATGACAGCAAAGATGTCCCTGTTGGAGGAATTCTGAGACACAGCAGCAATGTTCTTTGGCAGGAATGATCAGCTGGGTCCCAACACCGTATTTTAGCGATGGTCTGGGGACAGGACAAAGCACAGACTTTAGAAAGCAGCAGTGCTCAGGGTAAGCAGGAGCAGGGCTGTGATGCTCTGGGCATTAACTCTGCTGTGTGCCAGGCCCTGCAGCATGGAATCGCTCAGGGAGTAAAGCTGCTTGCCCAGAGTGAAGCTGCATTTCAGGAGTTTTCCAGGGGCAGGTTGGCATCTGCCCTGTGTGAGCAGAGCCAGAGAGGAGGGAAGGGGACAGAGGTGGCCCAGGCCATGCAGTGCATGGGCAGCCAGGACTGGGGGTTGTGTGAGGAGAAGGGCTGATATAACCTGCAGGGTGACTCATCACCCACACAAGGACAGTGCAATGCCACCCTGGGCTGCTCCCTGAGCGCTGCAGATCCTGCTCCAGCCCTGGGGAGAGCTCAGAGCCACAGGGGCCACTGCCAGGGCCACTGCCAAACCCTCCTGACAGGCCCTGTGCTCTGGGTCTGAATGGCACCTACTGCAAATGCATGAGGCTTCTCAGGCTGCAGCATCATCCCACCTGGGCTATTTAGGAAAGCAAGAATCAGCTCCCTGGAAGTGGAGTAGAGCCTGATGGAATAGAGGGATTTGAGGATTTACTGTAGTCTTTTAGGATAGTGTTGCTGCTTTGACAATTGCAACTTAACTGCCTAAACGAGGACTTAGCCTTGAAACTGCTGCCACTTCGGCTCAGTCCAAGTAGGGCACTAATCATTTACTGAGAATTATTTGGGTCAATTTTTTATTCCAGTTAATAAGCTGCTTCTACTAATATAATAAAATAACCCTGGAGATTCACAACACTCTGTAAAGAAAAATAACTTGCAGGCAGCTGCAATGTCCTTCAGCTGACTGTGATCCATTCTTCCCTTTCTGGGCACAGGGAGGCACTGGAAATTTGTGTGATGTTTATAGGAGCTCCAGGCAACTTTCCTGCAGACAGGTAAGCAGTCTGTTTGCAGCTGTCTAGTTAAAAGCACAGCCTGTCCTCACACCTCACTGGACTGTATTTATTTAAACTATTTTAATTTTGTTAAAATGATCTTGCTGCTTGGCATCACCTTTTCCTCCCAACTGTTCTTTATGCATGCAAGAGGTTTATTGATTTTTCATTATTACCTCTTAGCATGCTCTACAGAAGTTCTATTTCACTGTTTTTTTTGCAGAGCTGTGAAAATATATGTCTTCAAATGCATGGATTATAGGGAACTTTCCTGCTCCTAGCGGAGATTGTGTATATACAGTAATGCTAATATGCTAATAGGGCAACTAATTATCTAGAATTATGAGAGACACAAAGACTTCAATGGACAGGAATTAAAAATGAGCTTTCTAAGAACTTCCATTTTAGAATAAACTGATGGCTTGATAGATTATTTAACATAAAACTTAAATTATCCAACAGAGTAAATATTAAAATTGCTTTACTCCCATGGGAAAAACAAATCCTGTTTAAAATGCTCTTTTTCTGACTCTTCAGTTGCTCAGTTTCACTCCAGCATGGCATCACTGAGTATTGTCCCAGGGGTTATTTATAGGCATGGCATTTGTTTTATACAAAAGAAACTCAATTACTACTTTCAAAGAACATAACTTCTATCTGTGAGATTAATCAAACTCAAAAGACCAGTGCTCTTTCATGACAGTACTTTCTGCTATGATGCTTTCAAAGTAAAGATGGATTTGTGGGGTTTATCTCTGTTTAGGTGGAAATGGCAATTGGGATGTTGTCCATAACATTGGGAGCTCAGTTAATCTCACAGAGCAGTCACCCAGATCTGTGTCTCCCTTGAGCATCTGGCAGGCCTTTGGAGCACAAGAACCACATCCTTTGTGAGTGTTTCTGACACTTTATCATCTTCCCTTCCCTGACTTCTGGTTTGTACTCAGGAAAGCTTTAAAATGACTCCCCTAAATGCTTCACTTTTCCATGAATGAAAAGCAGGTGGATTGGTAACACATTACATCACAAACTTGGTTTACTGGAAAAACTGCTGAAAACATCAGCTTAGGATCATTTGATGGGATTTGGATCCATAGGTTGCTCATGTTAGCTGACTGCATCTGTATGTTGAAGTTTATATTTATCCAGCTTGAGCTGGATTTCTTGGCAGAAGGATTTAGCTGGGTTTAGAGCAATTACATAAAACATACATACCAGTTCAGGCTGCACCACGTGTAAACCAAGGGAAGCTGCATTCAAGATGGGAGAGCATCAAACACTAAACTACTACATGGACTGACTGCAGCAGGGAGGAGCTTGAAGGATGACAAGCCTTAAATTCAGACACTGAGTTTTCCTCTCATTTTGGACTGAAGGATTTTATTCATTTGTTTGTTTATTCTATTTTTGCAAATATGTGTTTTCTACTGTCCTGAAAGACCCTCTGATTAAAAAAAAAAAAAAAAGAATTTTTTACATACCTTGTTCCATCATCTCCAGAAGGCCTTTCTTAATGAGTTCATCCTTCCCTTGCCGTGCTGTCATCTTCTTCTCCAGCACTGCACAAAGTAATGGCACAACACAGCACCAGTTACCAACACAGCACTCGTGTAATGGGCTGAGAAAGGCAACATGGAAATTCCCTCCAGCCTCAGCTCCTGTGTGCTTGGAAAGGACTGCAAGGATTTTGTTTTGGGGAGCATGGACTGGTCAGCTGTTTGTGCCTCCTCCTTTATTAGAATCACCACATGTAAAGCTGAGGTTTATGATGTGAGGTGCTGTCAGATCACTCTGAGTGCAGAGTTATGGGTATTTCAGAGCCTCCCTGCTGTTCAATGTTCCAATTTAACCTTGGAGTTGCTTTGGACAGAGTCCTTCACTGGGACACTCCCACAGGATACAGGAGCAAGTGGAGGGAACTGCACCATCCCATCTTGGGAAAATGCAAGTGAGTTTGTCTCTGTACTGATCTCCTGGGACATCCCTGGAGACCAGTGGGAGGCTGCTGTGCCGTGTGCTGGGCTTCTTTCCCTCAGAGACAGCTGCTTGAGAGAGGCATTTCACATGCTGCAGCTCCCTGCTGTCACTTCTCATCGTGTTACTGTGACCTATATAAACTTCACCCCAAATAAAAAGGGTGACAATACTTGGGGCCAGAACTGTAGCCTGTGTGGAGAAGGGACAGCTCATGGAAAGCTGTCGGGGGGCAAGGCTTGTGCTTCATTCTCATATTTTGACTGTTTCTTCTAGCTGTACTATATTGTGTTATATAGGAAGTCAGCCAATATGGGCCCCTCCTCGCCTTAAACATTATTATCATTATTATCATTATTATCAGCCTACCTGCAGATGTCTGCTTTAGCTTCTCATTTTTCTTTTTCCTCCACTTCCACGGTTTGAAGATCCTGCCCAGTGTTGCCAGTTTGCTGTTCCTCCTCACTGGTGGAGTTCGAATCCCTGAGACCAAGTAGTCAGAACGCACTGCAGGGGACTGCTCCATCTCATCTGGGAGGGGAAGAGAGGAAAGAAGTGTTAGACAAAACCCCACAGTGACTTGCAAAGGGCAGGCAAAGGTGCTCACCAAGGCAGTGGTGTCACTGTCCCCCAAAAGCTGCAGGGAGCTGTCACAGCTGAGAGCTCCCCAGGGCTTTAAGAGCAGTGGAAGTTTAACACATCAGTAAATCAGGTTCACATGGCCTCCAGTTAATCACATAAATGTAATGCTCATGTAGAAAAATGCAAGACTTTTATGAAAAGCTGAGAGGAAGCGTGAGAGAACTCAGATCCATTCAGAATCCCCAGCTTCCAGTTCTGTTCCTGGGTCACAGGATATTGCTGCCTTTTAAATGAACTCTTCACATGAGCTAACACAGAACACGCTGAGTTATGTGAGCAAATGCAAATCTTATATAAGAGTTTGTTTTATATGTGCTGCGTAAGTAAAATCTCAGAACTACTGTGAAAAATTATTCCTTAAGAAAGCTAAGGGGAAAATTCTTTCCTTTTTGTCCAGCCAAGCCACAGGAATTCAGAGATAATGCTTCAGCTGGAAAATCAATTTAGGTATTTTTAATAATTTTCCTTGAAAATGCACCCTAAGTTTTGCTTATAGACAATTGCTGCACAAAACAATACCCACAGAGTATTCACAGTTGTGTGCCAGCCAGTGCCATGGAGGACAGTCCCCTAAATGGGGTTATTGATGTCCTTACTGAGATTTGCATTAGAGCACCGGTACAGTAAATGTTGAAAGAGAAGCTGCCATCAGATGTGTTACAGAAATAAAAACTGAGTAACAATTTGTATTTTTTCCCAACAATCAGTTATGATTTAAATCAGGAATGCGAAGCTGTGAGCATATGTACATCTCCAAGTAATTTTTCTCTGGAACAACAACATTTATCATAAATTGCTTTATGGCTGCAAGATCATACATATCCAGTATTTTCTAGGTTTTGTTTTTAAGTTAACTGGGTGCAAATGCCTAAATCACAGCATGGAGGTGGGGATTTCCAAGTAAACAGGAAACAATTTTTGGAAGATTATTAAACACAGCAGGGGAATGAACACATTCCTCCTCTTCCATTTAATTTTGAAAATATTGGTAATAGAGATGAATCATTCAGTGGAGACAAACTAAAAACTTGGCTATGTGAACTATCAGAGCAGAGAAAAGCTGTAACAATTCCCCACACACATCATGCATGCCTAGTGAAATTCTCTTTCTTTGTACTGAATTTAGAGCACCTTTTTTCTCATTCCACTGAGTATCTGGGGGTTTAATTTACAAGAGATTTAAAGTAATAATTTTTTTTTTTTGCCTTTGAGCGTGTGATGCCTACCCAAGGAGATATTTATAATTTACAATTTGGAGATCAGTATTAAGTTGAGAGCAGAAAATAGCAATGAACCTTGCACAGAAGGAAGGCAGTAGCCTTACAGACCACAGCTGAAGTGCCAAGATATTCTTCTCCTTTCCTAGCAGTGTATTCAAAAAATGAGAAGTACCACAGAAATAAGCTTTGAAGAATTAGAGGTGCTCTTGATTACAGCAATAGCAATGAGAATGGAAAATGGAAGAGTAGATCTATTAATTTGCTATTATGATCATTTTAAAGCTGTAATAAAAGCCTCAGGAAATAGCATTTGGTCATTTCTTGTGACACCTCTTGAGTGGAAATAGAAATGTTCATGGAATTAGCTCATCTCAGAAGAGCTGTAGATGAGGCTGTGAATCAGAGCCCTGTCCCTGGGAGCTGCAGTGGAGTGGGACAAGCTCAGCTCAGCTGTCCCTGGTCCTTGCTCGTGGGACTGCACTGCTGCTCCTCCCAGGCCAGGAGTTTCTCAGGGGTGGAAGTGAAGATGAAACAAGAAGCTGATTTACTGACTCTGCTATGTTTCCTTCAGGATGGAGGTGTCTGCAAAGCGGGTTAGACATCCCCCACGTGTTTTGTTTAATACTGGTAGCATGAGGTCATTTTGAGTTTTTGCCAGATAGAGGATATACAAAGAGCCAGGAAATGATTTGAACCCAAACCTGCATGTCCCCAGCAATGCTTATGGTTCCAGATATTCCCCTAAGAAGGGGCACGGGGAGGTATTCTAAGAACACTGAGGTTTCCCTGAGTGCCTTTAGGAATCAGTGCTTCTGTGGTAAACACCAGCCCTGCCCATTGGGCTTCTTCCCTCCCTTTCTGCCCTCTTGGTTGTGGAAATGCAAGGATTTTGTGCTTTAGACTTTGATTGCAGATGAAATACAGGTAGAAATCCAATGTCAAAGAAGGAATAGCAGCTAAAACATATGTTCCAGTGGAGATTTTTGTGGGCTTTTAAACTTTATTAATGTTTCTCATATGGTACAAGCAGTCCTTCTCACCATATGCAGTTTCTATACTGTGCCTTGGGAGAGATGGACACAAAAATAGGTAGAGACACAGCAAGGCAAATATCCCGAAGTCATAAATAACAAGGAAGTGGTCTCACCAGCAATGAGAATCACAAGAGAGCCCTTGGAGCACCTCATTTCCAGTCAGTTCATTTTCTTATGGTTGTGGGTTGGCTGCTTGGGAGATCAGAAGTTGACAGCACAAAAAGCAGTTCCCACGTACAGCAGTGACTACTGGAGGAGAAGGCACTCCTAAATATCAGCCAATTCCTGCAGCCAACAAGCTGCCAAAGCTTGCCAACCCTCCAACCACTCTGTGAAACATTCAGCACATTTTTTAAATCTGCAGTCAATATTTTTAATTATGCTAACTGTTCTGTGGAATAATGTGGTTATTCCTCCCAGAGCCTGACAGCCTGGGGCCAGGCCATGCAATTACACAGGGGATGTCTGCAAAATATAAACAGCCAAGAGCCAAGCCATGACTCTCCAAGTCAGCAGGGGAAAGTGAGCAGCAGCTTCACTCTGTGTAATGTGGAAGGATGAGGGACAATCACTATCAGGGTCCAGAGAGCACCAGTTTAACCCCCAGCACAGCAAGGCCAGCCTGTGCTTGGCCCTCACTGCCCCACAAGCAGGCAATCCTCAGCCCTGTGGGGCCACATGGTTTTGCTCTGGCTGTTTATGCCAAAATCACTTTAAATTCCTTGCTGTATCCATTTGAGACTTCTGTGCTGGAGCTTCAGCCCCAAAGCAAACCCCTCATGTGTCACAAACTTGTCACCTGCTCTGTGTGTGCCAAAGGGGTGGAAACGAATGTGGCTGTGCCCTTGCTGATGATGCTGAGCAAGTTCTCCTTACAGTGCTAGCTGGAGTAGTTCTAGAGCTCCTAACAAAGGTGCAGTGTGAGTGGGTTCATGTCTGAGACATCCCCAGTCAGAGGGATGCAGAGGTTGCAAAGTGACAGGCACTGCTCTGCAGTGCAGCTCTGAGCTGCAGAATCAACCAGGCAACAAAGAAGCAGCAAACAAACCATAATATTCATTACATTTGGCTCCAGGGTCTCACCCCTCAGAAAGTCTGAGCATCTGCAGCTTCTGTTTACATCGGCAGCAGTTGTGGTGAAAAACACCCCCTTGCTTTCTTCTTTAAAACATTGTGGAGCCATAAATAGAGCACTCTTCCTGCAATTCCCCTCTCTGTGGGAATTGTGCAATGATTGTGAAGGTTTTCTGCTCATAGAAACTCTCTCATTTACACGTGTCAGACCCTGCCTCCATCCCAGCCAGCCTCCCACAGAAGTGGGGCAGGTTTGCTGGGAGTTCTGTGAATTGTGTGCTGGATGTGTGATGCGAGAGTGCCCTGAGCTGCCCACAGCCCTCACTCGTACAGCAGCTGGCTCTGGTGCTGAGGTGATCATGTCACGGTGATAACAGCATTGTTAAATGGAGCCCTGGGCTCAGTGAGTTGGGTTTATCTTCTCGGGGTTTCCAGATGAGCCAGAGTCTATAGCTGGATGCCTGGGCTGCTGATTACAGCAACTGCAGGATGCATTCCACAGGCTGAGGAATGGCAGCTGGGAACATCGGGGATGCTGGGCTGAGTTACACTGACCTTGCCATGCAGGAGACATGGGATGTCCTCCTGTGAATGCAGCAAGAAGTTTGTGGGAAGATGAAGGATGCTGAATTTTAACGTCCTGGGAATTCTGGTAACTTAAATTCACGGCAATGAAAGTTGTACCTTGCTAAATCCTGTCTGTACATTGGTAGGAGAAGGACCACTGAAAAATCTGCAACCTGCAGGCAGTTTAAAAATAACACAGCAGACAAGAGCTGCAGGCAAATTTGTAAGGCAGGCGTGCTCTGTTTGCTGATGAATTGGTTTGTGGTGCAGCTCTGCATGTTTTCCCCTTTACTGTCATTGCATCTCTCTCTGCAAGTCATGTATAGAGCTAAAAAAAGAAATAAAGGTTCCCTTTGGTCCACTGCAGAGGGTAGAGACAGTGAGTGGAATCAAAATGACCTTTCTGGCTTTTGGGATAGAGGTGCCTTTACCACTAGTAACTTCCAGTGCTGCCTGGAATTCAAGACTCTCTCTAAAAAGAATTTTAAAAAGAGAGTGAGGGAGGATGACACAGAGGGAGCTGAGCTTTTAAAGGGTTCCTGTGTCCTCCTGGTCACTCCCAAACCGAGCCAGCACTTCCCTCAAGGTGCTCCTTGCTGAGTGTCCTTGTCATCCAGTGAGAGGAGCCTGCAGGGCATGGAAGGCAGAAAGCTGGTCTTAGTTTCAGAGTAAAGATTATCCTGAGCATTTCGAAAGAGAATTAGCAGTAGGACCAGTTCCCCTTTTCCTGAGTTTAGCATGCTAAGATAGAAAGACTGACCACAGTGACTGAACATGCAGGATAGGGGGAAGTGTGTCTGGAAGCCTTTGAATGCTTCTGTGTTATGTTCCAGACAAGCAGAATTCAAACTGAAGAGCTTTTTTATTGCACAAGTTAGATGTTTCCTGTGACGGAGCTCTTCCTTGTTCTAAAAATGTTTTCTGTCACCTGCATTTCTGCAGACATGCTCTCTTTCTTGACTCTCTTTGAAAAAGAGCTGCAGCAGGATGTTCCAGTTTGAAGTTTCCATTTCAGTTTTTTTTAACGTATTTTGATTTTTGCAATTTCGAATGACTGTTAGAAATTCGAACTGAAAATTCTAAAGGAGAAAAGAAGTTTTTTATGAACATGAAATTTATGTAATTTTTGAAGGACTACGTATTTGAAGCTGTGAATGTTTCAGTATCGTTTGGGATTGGTTTGGAAAAAAACTTACACAGAATCCTTTGTAAAAGAGAAAACAGCTTAGCTATTTAGAAAGGCAAGGTACCTGCAGTAATTATTGAATGTAATCATGAGCTGATTTTGGGTGCACAGCTGCTTATGTGACATACATTGTTGCTCAGACACATCGTATTCATTACACCAAAACAACACTGAAATAAAGTAGGGAAAATTACAGATCTGAGGTGCAAATTCAGGCATTTACCTATCCAAATTTTTAGGTTTTGTATAGTCAACAGTGTAAGGAAAAAATTGCTTTAATTCTTCACTTTATTGCAACCCTTTATGTTCATGATTTCCCGCCGTGGATTTCATCTCTCCTAGAGCTGAACCTCCCAAGGAGCAGATGGAGAGTGGGCCAGGTTTATCCACATGGCATCTACGTCATTCCCTGAGTTACCTTGGGGGGAAAATCTGGCACAGTAAATTTGTGCAGGCTGCAGACTCAGGGACATCCATGGAGGCAGGGGGAAAATGGAAAGATAAATAGCAGGGAAATACAGACAGCTCTGGCTTCAGCTTCCCCTCAGTAAAGGCTGTGCTTGGGCTCAATCACTTTTCCTTTTGCTGGGTGATAAAAATCCCGATTGTTTTTATACTTCCCTATATGAAAATGCGAGTTTACTATGTGGTCTCCAAAGTCTGAGCTTCCATTTTTAGTTCAGACTCGAAGGTTTGCCATTTGTTCTTGTTCTATAATTTCCACTGCTCTTTAGGAGGTTAAATTACAATTTAACATTTTTCTCTAATTGAAGGAAATAAAATTAAAACCCCAGAACATAACCTGTGGGTGGTAAGAGGGGGGTGTGCTTGCCAGGGAAGTTTATTTCCATTTTGTCATGCTGAGCCTCCTTCAAAGTATTTGGATTTTAAAACCAGGTTTCCCTGACATGAATGGGGAAACAGATTATGCTTATCAAAGGAAAGAGAGCAGGGAAGTGGCAACTCCAGCTAAATCTCTTAGATAAAAATATGCTTTGTATGTTTGAGATTTTTGATTTCTTCCAGAAAATGTTCCTTTGGAAAGTTGACATATCACCTACCAGCATTACCACCAAGTGAGCCAAGGTGCAAAGAAATTAATCAGGAACCTTTCATGCTTTTGGATCATTGTGTCAAGCTCCAACACCACTTGCTGTGATTTACAATGCAGGGTGTGACATTAGCAGTTCATTAGCAAAATAGGTTTGTCAGTGTTTGCATAAAGGAACCCACAACACGCCTTACCTGGGTAAGAAAGAGCTCAGTAACAATAAGAAAATGAGACTGATGAAGGCTTGCTGTGTAATCACTGGTAATTCAGTTACCTGAGCCTGTACAGTGTCTTTGGGCAGGGGAAAGGTGCCCTTTGCAAGCCTCTCCCCAATGAGAGCTGGCTCAGGCAGCAGAGCAGCATCTCCCCAGATCCACAAAAAATCCATTCAAATAAAATAAAAATCCTTTCAAATGGGCACTGTCTCTGCAGAGGGCCGGGAGCCAGCCTGTGCCAAGCCTGTCCCTCCTGCAGCTGCAGGGGTTTGTGCCACACACACTGCAAATCCCCCGGGCTGGGCAGCTTCCCCCAGGCTCCTGGAGAGATGCTGTGCTGCAGGACACGGGGAGCACAGGGCTGTTTTGGATGAGGCTTGCCATGCCCCCAGAGCAGTGAAGCTGTTGTCTGCACTGCAGGACCAGCCTTTCATCACCTGCACTTGTTTAATTAGCTGTAGCCTTGCTGCAAACCTGTTGAAATGATGTTTTTTATAGCATCCTCAGGGAGTCTGCAGACTGAAACACACCCTGGGCTGTCTCCAAGAGGCACCTTCAAATCCCTTCCACTGCAGATATCCCTGACAGCAGCTGCCTTTAGAGGGACGCCAGGGAAGCCATTGGTGTAAGGGCACTGTGCTTGCCAGCAGTGACCCATCCACTGCTGTTTCTGGGATTCATGGCCCAGGACTGACCTGCTTAGAGCTTCTCCAGTTTATGGGAGCCTGTGTCTGTCAGACATACATCCCAAGCCCATCTATCCCAAGCTTGTCTATTCAAGAATTAATCAAATCCTCATGTCCTATGCACTTTTATGCCCTTGTAATTCCATGCAGAATTTCCTTCTTTGCTCGAACACATCACAGCTCTCAGTTGGTGCTGTCGCTGTTCAGTGCCACTGCTGCAGATGGAAAACACTCTTTGTGCTCTGTGAAATGCAAGAGCATCTCCTTTTGTTTTGTTTTCTCTTTTATCACTTCTGCTGCTTCACACTCTTGCTTTCCTCACACCCATCAGCAACAAATACACCTCAGTCACCAGTCTCTGGTGCTCACTCCAGGCTCTGCAGAACGGGACAGAGATTTGGGAGAAGGAATACTTGGACAACAAAAATCTGACATAAACCAGAACACCTACAAGGAAAGGTAGATAGAAAACAGGCACAGCGTTGTCAGAGGTTGTGCATCCAATGTGGCTCCTTGTAAAACTGTTCTAAAGCTACCAGTGATTTATACACTTGGTTGGTATGGAAATTGTAATGAAATCCTTCTTGGGAGGTCGTTTCACCTGAAGGAATGGTTAAATGCTTTCTAGGGACAGTTTGCTCTGCTGGATGTAACATTCTGTAAACATGAGACACATGTAGGAAATACTTAAAGGGGAACATTGTTTTTAAAATCATTTCTTTCTTTCACTGTCTACTGGTACTTCTCAACAAGGTAATTATACTAAATACTCATCAGTTTTCCAAAGCAAGGTACTACAAAACCCCAGCACCTTTGAAAAGACACATCTGTGCTTAAACACAGAGCAGTCAGATGCTGCCAAGTCCCCAAAGGGTGATGGCACTTCTCACCTGTTAAATCCTGCATTAAACATCATCATTAGCATGGAACTTTCTCAAAGCTCAGAGAAGGGTTTTAAAGCACTGGTCTAAACAAACTGCAGCATGCCTTCTAAAATTCAGTTCTTCACTGGTTGAGGGGCCAGGAGAAATAATTGTTTATCAAATTTACTGTAGTGATTATCACTGTTTGCCTGAACCAAGACCACAATCTAGTCCTAATGGGAATGGCAGGATCTTCAGAGCAAGGATAAACATGGAAATTTTCTAAATATATGAAACTGTCTCCTCTGCAGCTCTTGGAATGACTCCATTGCAGGTTGTTTCCTTCTTCTATTATAGGAACTAGGAAAAACAAACTACTGAGTTGTAATCCTTGGCCTGTGTAAGAAACAGAAAAATAGAGAGACAATGTCCCACATGGCAACAACAAAATGAGAATTTGGCAGGAGGACAGCAATGTCTGTCCATTAACTCTCTGTGTCATCGAGCAGCCAAGCAGGGAGAACTATGGAAGTAATTGTAATTCCTCTTGCTAATGTGATTTGTTGGCTGTGTCTGCATTAGCAAGAAATGCAGTGTTAGAAGTGGGGCTGTGAGCAGCTGCTGCTGAGGACTCAGCACCTTCTGGCTGCATTTGTTAAGCAGCAGTGGTGTGATCTTGTGACTCCAACTTGACAGTGAACGAGCTCTTTCCTCACAAAGTGCAAAGGAAACAAGATTCTTCTTGATAATAAAAATAGCAGCCAAACTAAACAACCATCCTTCCAAAAATAAACGAAGAGTGCCCATGTTTTCTTCCCAGAGGATGGATAAAGATCATTATTTGTCTTACTAAATTGCAAGATTCAAAAGCCCCATATCACACATGCAAATTCATATGACTTGTTGGTATCAAAATTCACCAACTTTCATCAAGACATTGGCTGCTAATTTTTTTGGTAAAGTACAAGTTCTCTTGTATTGCATTTTTCCCTATTAGAGCTTATCTGAAATGCCCTTATATTGCATTTTTCCATTATAAATACCTGTGTTCAGAGTGGCAGGTACCTTCCTGGGGCCTTCCAGCAATACATTTTGGCATTAATGAAATTGTTACGCATAAATTAACAATTTCTAAATTCCTAGAATGCTGCTGAAGTTGTGACAGAAAAAGCAAATTTAATGCACAGAAGGATGAGTTTCTTTCAGCTTTTCTTGCACTGAATTTAGTGGAGAAAGGACCCTGCATTTAACAAGAGTTGTACTGGTTTTATTAACTGGAGTCAGTATTCTTGCAGTTCAGTGTAACAACTGAGCTTTGTATTCATTTTTTAGTTCATAAAACCTTCTTTCCATGTAAACTAGAGAATTTTTGCTAAAAACATTTTAGAAAAGACATCATCACTGTTTATTGAAATGGTTAGATTTGAAAGAACAGGAGAGATACCTTGTAAAGACTACTTTAAATTCAGGTTATTTTCAAGAAGAAAGCTTGTGGGCTGGTGAGGTGGTACTGCTTCCAACAACTGCAACAGCCACAGAATAAACCTCAGCAATATATCTGCAGATGGTTAAAATCTCCAGGACTATTAGGCAGTAGTTTGGACAAGCAGGATGTTTAATGACTGCAGTAGTTAAACCTCAAATGGAAATACACAGAGGAAGAAACATATTCAAAGCAGGGTCAAAAAATGCCAGGAGCTAAACTAAAATATACATGATAACTGCTGAGAAATGGCTTTTATATAGATAAATTTTAGAAATCTACTGGTAAAAGTTCCCCACATCTCCCTTTTAAGTGCTGACAGGTTCCCCTAAGTGTCACCCTGTGGCTGATGCATCAGGCATTGTCCTGCTCCTCCTGGACCAGCCTGTGGATCAAACAGGACAGGATGGAGCAACTCTGAGTTGCACAAGATTTTCCCACTCAAAATCCTCCCACTCAAAATCCTCCCATGGCTTTGCCAAGGAAACTCAGGGGCTGGGGCCAGCAGGGTGGAGGTGGAGCAGCCTCGGAGTGCCCTGGGATACCAAACCCTCTCTGCACTGTGCCCCATGTACACACACTGCTGAGCAAAGGCTCAGGTAAGATTACTCCAGTTCTGTGTTTAGAGATTAGATTTATAATGTAGAAAAGAAAAAAAAGAAAAGAAAATGTGGAGAATCTACAGTTTTGAGAAGTGTTCAGGGAGCACAATTGCACTTCTGTTCTTCTGGTCAGGGCTTATGCAAAAGAACAAAATGTAAACAACCATTTCCCAAACTAAAGCATGACAGGAGGTTCTCTCTTGGTACAAATTTTGTTAATTTTACTGGCCGCAAGTTTTAAATTCACATTTTTTTAAACCAACAGTCCCAGAAAACTCCTTGGTTTCCAGCTCTTGATTTTCATTCGGGACATGTTTTTGAGACAGAAACCTCTAATGAGTGTTTTTCCAACATTTGCCTTTCATCAGCAAGAATATTTGACTTTCTTTTCTTGTTTTCTTCTCCTATTTTTTTAGTTCTTAATTTATTACTTTTTACACAAAAGGGATAACCAGCTCTGTGACAAAACTATCATTTTATAAGCACCACAGAATATGAACTGAATTTCTGTTTCAATGCATGAGGTTTTTGTTAAATAAGTAAATAATAGTCTTGTTCATTTCAACCATATCCTGGGCCTGTTTTTATGTCTCACAAAGCCCAAACAGCTTGGAAGGAAAACCAGCATGGAATATTTTTACCCTGTCTGACCTAAATTTATGTATGTTTTAGTTCTTCCAAGAGAAAGAGAAGTGGAATAACTACTCCCTCTTCTCAGTTTCTTTTCAGCACTCATATTTTAACTGTGTTCTCAGCTGCCTGCATGAGTCACAGAGAGCTGGAAACAAGAACCCCCCACAATATTGTAAGAACTGCTTCCTCAGGAGGGAGCCTCTCTGTGTTTTGGGGGATACCACTAAAAAGCCACAAAAATCTCCTGAAAGCTTCCTTGTGCTAGAAACCTCCATGGGAGCCAACAGAGGAAGTGACAATATCTTAGCTGCAAAAAGAGATTATTTATAAGTGTAATAACAACAAAGGTATCTGAGGATTTCCATACAACTGTCTTGAAATTCATGTAATTGTTCTCCAGCATTTGCAGAGATTTCAGACTGCTGTTGACTTTGTGGATTGTTTTGTGTAATGATAGTATTGAATTTCACTGGTCTAGGCACAATTTGGATTTGGTTCTGTGATGTTCCAAGAAACTCTGAAATCCACAGGTTTTTATAAGAACTGGGAGGGTGTTCAGTGCTTGCCATGCTGATCCACACCATTCTAAGATCAGTTCATCCAATGCATTCCTGTACAGTCGAAGTTACATCCAAACTAAATCTGTTTGAAGCTGCCTGTGAAATATTTAGAAACAATGGGGGAAGCTCATGGCAGAAAACCATCTTTCATTCTGAAATGCCACAACTTACTGAGAACAAACCAGACCCCTCTTCCTTTGGTTCACGTCTGGACTGAGCAGGGCACAGCAAACCAGGTCAAGGATTTTGTGCAGTGAGAGGAAAAAGAAAAAAAGGTCAACTTAATCATAAACCAAATTCACTGTGGGGTCAAACGGATTCAAAGAGCAAACACACAACAGTAAAGAGATGTTGTGAAACATTAACAGATGCTCTTGGTATCAAATGTGCCCATCAGCTCTACAGCATTTCTAGGCCTGTGTGATTGTGCCTTAGAGTGCCCTGGCTCAGTCCTGTTGGCTGGAGTTTATCTGCCTCTAACACAGAGATTCAGTCTTAAATTCCTGCCCATCACCAAGGAGTTGGTCATACTGAAATCACATCTCCCTATCAGAGACTCTTCCCTTTCTCACTGGGCTACCCTTCCTCCCCTTCTCTACACCCATTCTGCTTTCACAGCCCTGCTTTTGCTGTCATTTCACCCCTGTTCAGGCCTGCCTGCTCATCCTGCAGCCTCCCCTCCCTGCTCAGTGCAGTTTGCTGAGCCTCTGCACAGGAGCAGTCTGACTTTAATCAAGACTATGCAGGAAAAGCCTTTCTTCTCCAAGAAAGCTTTTAGACATTACAAGTATTCAGGGTTCATTTACAACATTGGGTAATGAAGCAGAGTTAAAAATACCATATGTTCCTTTGACATTGCCCATTCATTGCTATAAATGACTGGAATTTCGGTGACTACAGAACAAAACATGTTTTATGTTTTTGCTTTTAAGTGAAGCTGTGTATAAAGCTCTTTGCCACTCGGAATATCCCAGTGTTTTACATAAAATAACAAAGTTTATCTGGAAAAGGCAGCGAAGCCTGCAGCTTGTTTTCCTCTCATTTTCTTTAATGAATGAGGAGAGATCTCAGAATGTGTGATCATAGGAGTGGAACTGGCTAAATTTTCTCAGTTATGAGAAAATACAGTGAGGAATTTATTGAGTCTGCTCCCCAGAACATCACCTCTGATTGGCAATTCAGTGCACTGGATAAGCAGAAATCTTTTCAATCGACTTCAGGCCTCCTCTGCAATCTGTGTAAATCTATTTCAACAATGGAATGAGATTATGAAAGCATGAGAGAGAACTGACACATAGGGCCAGATTGTTTGAAGATGTTTATTTTAAGTCACTTCACATAACCTTATTCACTATATTTGTTTTTTGAACTTGGAGAATTTTTTCCCCCTAGTAATTAAAACTCCGAAGGCGGACACTCTTGCCTGCACAATAAAAGAACTTATAATATTTTAGAAAGTATTAAAAAAAACTATAAAAAACCTCAACTAATTTCTTCCTTTCAAATGCTGAAATGATCTAATGCTATTAATAGAAGATTCTTTCTCCATGGAAAATTTATTCTTCTATTTAAAGCTACTGGGGAAAAGCTTGAAAGAAAAAAAATTATGATTCTGCCATCTGGGTATCAGTACAGCCTTCAGATGATGAGTTCAGATAGTGGCTTTAAAATGCACACATTTTTTTGGAAAGAAGGCAGGGTGGTAGACAAGGCATCATTTCTCCACACAGTTACATCTCATGGCTACACCCCAGCTTGTCCCTTAGTGCTGGGGGAAGCAAAGTGGGGGATCCCAGACTGACAGCCCTGAAAACCACAGGTTTTCCTTCCTGCCCAAAACCAGGCAGAGCTAATGCAGCAGCAGAACCTCCCCAGGTGCTGCTCAGCCAAGCCTGAAGCTACCCCAGAAGCCTCAAGATGAGCAGAGCAGGTGTTGCTCTGTCCCCGTGATCTTCCTGCAGAGGGATGAAATTGATACCAGAGCTGGGATGACATTTCATGTGGGCAAAGGAGGAGAATTCCTGTCACAATAAATCAGCAAGCAGAACACCTCCCCAAGAGTTTGAAGGGACATTTTATACTGAATAGCTCATATCCTGCTTCCAGGCACCTGATCCATTAGGCTTTACTTCCTGGACATGTGCTGGCACTTGATAATTTCCTTCACATGCTGACCCAGCATTCAGGTGCCATTCTAGGGATTCACTCCAGAGTTATGAGAGTTATGTGTCTTGTGCCTTCCTGGTGGGATCATGCACAGATCATATCCACAAAAACATAGAGTTGTCCAAAACATGTGATTCACAATAAACACAGTGAAACCTGAATAGAAGGCTTAAAGCTGAAAATCAAATACTTCTTTGGACTTTGTTCTTGGTTTTATAAGGAAATGGAGGCAAAGTATTTGTAAAGTGAACACTGTGCTAGAGATCTCTGAGTAACCCCAACCCAGTTCTATCTCTGCACCATCTGCATGGTTGAGAGCTCCAAAATGGAGAGCTAACCATTCCCCATTAGCAGGGTGCTGGGTGGGAGGAATTATGTACTTCCATGATGTATGTATGGAATGGAATTAGAAACAACAGCTCAGACCCCCTAATACAACTTTTCTTCCACAAGAAAATGTATCTTCTTCCCTTAGAAGATACAGACATGCCAAGCAGGTCTTGGTTTACAGACTCTTGGGTTGGTGCCCAATAAATTGAGTTTTAGGGCATCCAGTAACAGATCAAAATTACCACAATCCCAATGGTACAAAGGGCAGATCCAGTAGAAATACATTCTGCCCTCTTAGATTGTTTAAAATACATTGATTAGTCTACATTGTTCCTGTAAGCTTTTTGCTGGATCAGGTATCATTTCTCTGCACCACTTGCACTTTATGCTGTATCAAGAATTGTCTGTCATCCCCCAGTTGGCATCAATCTGGCATAAAAGCACAGAGCTGGCACAAAGTGTATCCCAGCTCTGGCTGATTTGACAGAAATATGGTCATTTGCCCATGCCTGCTCTGCAGGAAGCCTGTCCTGCTGTTGAAGCCCTCGTGCACAGATCTGGTGTCAACATCAGCCTCTCGTACCATGGCACAGCCTGGTGGTGCCAGGTGATGGGAAACTAAAGGAACATCCCTGCCTGTGCCCCAGCCCTGAGCTCAGGGTGGCAAAAACGAGACATCCCATGGTGGCTTCAGCCCCTGTGCACTTCACTGTGCCCAGTGACCTCAGCTCTCAGCAGCTCCTGCCACAAGAACAGCGAGGGGAGGATTTTTGCAGGGCGTGACCTGTGCAGCTGCAGCCCACAAGCAGGATGCAGAACAGCTCTGTTTCCAGAGCAAACAGATGCCCTTCCATCACATTTGCTCTTCTTGGCTTTGGGCTTTTGGCTTATGCACCACAAGTTCAGTAGCTATTCTGCAGTCTGTATCTATGTATGATATATATACCATATATACGTATACATGCAGCATTACACATTGTATTATGTAACTACATGTTGGAAATCTCAAAAAAACACCATCAAGGAGTCTGCTGATAATATGGATTTGATCACAAAATAGCTGCTTCTTGTAGAGGTCAGAGTGAGAGAGTGTTTGGGAGCTTGATTTTAAGGTGGCACAGTCAGCACCAGAGATTTGTAAACCCAGCCCAGCTCCCCAGCAGAACCCAGGGCTCAGCCAGCCTCGCTCAGCCAGGCTGTCCCTAACCCCTCCTCAACAATGCAGCTCATACATCCGAGCAGCATGCATGGTGACTTTCAAATAAAACAAGATAAGGCATGAGGTAGAAGTTAGATTTTGGCATCTATTACAGTGCTGTCTTATATGTTCATATTTATAATGCTCGAGTGCTTAAATGCACATGAAAGGGCTGCAAACAAGAGTTCACTGCAGCTCCTATTAAAGAATTCTTTGGGTCTCTTCATCTCTCCTGGTTTTTCTTTCCTCTGATTCTTTTGTTTGCTCTTTTTTTTGGTTTTTGTTTCCCCACCCCTGGCCCGCAGAGCAGGCAGAAGGGCAAGAGGAGAAGGGCAGTGCTACTTTGTATTTAGGCAACATTAAAAGTGAAAAGCTTTGACATCTCCCAAGCCAAAACTGGCAAAGCCAGCTGAAAAAAACCCCAAACGTTCGTGTTCCAAATTGCAAACTTTTCTTATTTGTTGAAAGCATTCCAGGGTGGCTTCAGGATATGCTGAGCCAGCCTAAAGGCAGGTTTAACTTATGTTTTGATCGTTTAGAAGGAAAACAACTTTCTTCTTCCACGATGCTCTTTGGCATTCAGTAAATAAATTTTACCATGGCAACTGGAAAGCCACTAGAGCTGTGAAGACACAAATTCTTAATTAGAGTGGTCCTTGACATCTTGTTCTACAAACTAACCTGGGCACTCTAGAGTCATTAAGAATAAAAAGCACACATGAAGTAGCTTAGTATCATGTATTAGTGTCATGTTCTCCAGTTGTTATTTCAACATAACAGCTGAGTCTTACATAATCCTGTTTTGTAATTACATACCCAAGTGTTTTCCAGAGGAGAAAAGCTAAAATGTGTAGTGTGGCCTGAGTCAGGTTGATCCAGTGCTGGAAAGACAAACTTCACCTATGAATGTTGTTGCAGAACTCTGCCTTTCAGCTTCTTTAGCTAAATCCTTTAGCCCAGCAAATTCTGTCTGGCTGTCACAGGCTGAGGAAGTTCCCCAGAGTTGTCCTCTGATATGATAGCTTGCCTTGCTCTGAACACGGTAGAATTCAGAGGTTGTGAGCTCTGAGGGTGCACAAATGGATAATGTAACTGTTTGGTTTTTTTACCAAACCTGAATGCTGTACAGAATGACTGCACTGACTGCCACAGGAAAATATTTTCAATGATTGTAGCGTGCAGCTGTACACGAAGTATGTGCATATTTCGACCTAATTTGAGCTATAGCTGCCACAGCTGGAGGTATGAATCATGTAATGGCTGTGGGCTTGGGCTGTTCTGATGTGGAACCACTCAGCTCCACAAGCAGAGCCCGGGATTGCCAATCCACGCCTCCAGTTAATCATCCCCTCCTTGACTCCCTGCCCTCGCACTCCATGCAGACAGAAGGACAACTTCACAGGGCTCGCAATTCCACAACGAGACCTCGCTGCATAAGCAGAATTTCTTGCCATAATTCTCAGAATAGATTAATCTTTGTAGAAAATGAGAGCAGAGGCTAATGAGGGTTGAGCCACAGATGGAATGGCACCAGCAGCTACTTCCTACAAACAGAGCAAAGTGATAGTTTCTAGCACGACATTTAATAAAACCAAGCCCTAGCAGGATGCACAGCTACAGGGGAATTTAGTTTGAAGTCAAATCTGATGCTGACTGGCTTTCTTCAGTGAAATAAATGATATCTGGTCTCCTTATCTCACCTTATCAATTTAATCAGATTTTTAATGAGCAGAAATAGAAAAAGTAAACGGTTCCTTTCTCTTCTTAAAATACCAATTTTCTTTCTATGCTGCTTACTTTGAATTACCAGAGTTCATTTTTAGACCCCTGTTCAATATTTCATTTGAAAGATTTCACAAGCATCTTTGAAATGCTATTTTGAATCTTCAGCAATGTTCAATGCAAATTTCCTGGGATTTTCCCCCCTCTCTGGGCTCTGTCTTTCAGAGTGGGGGAAGAGCTATTTCATGGTTTGCTTATGACTCCAGCTCCATTCACAGCTGAGAGAGAACTGAGAACTCTGTAGACCAGGATACAGATGAACTGTGGGCAATTTTTGTATTAGCCCCTATCTGCAGATGGTCCCTAAAAATCTAAATGTTATTCAGGGGTGTGTCACCTTCCGTTATGAATTCTGAATAAGGAATCATGAACTACCCCCCCAAAAAATTAGCCCAGTGAGATAAGCATCCAACAGTGTTTCAGCAGTTATGGAATGACAGAAATATTTGTGTCTTGACACATGTGCAAATAACAGTAACTGCCATTGATAATGGTATTTGGGAAGCTGCTGTGCAATTCTACGCTCAGAAGAAAATAATCTGATGTGTAGTTTGGCATAAATTGCCTCCTCTGGATTTGCAGATCACTGCAGTTCTGTCCCATTTTAATTGGGTTTTACTGTGCTAATTTCTCTGGATTATTGCATTTAGCACCTTCCAGATGATTGTTAAATCCTATATTGAAAAGGAATTGTCACCTATCTTTCATCTTCCAAAGAAGAAAAAATAAGAAAAACTGGGGAAAGTTCTCATTATCTAAAGTAAAGGGAGAGGTGAGAGGATCCCGCTGCTTTTCTCTAATTTGGGCAGTGTTTTTAGCTGACTTCCAGTGGCAGTGCAGGCGTAACTTAACACCAGGGAAAGTCTTCATGGGGCACTGTGCTTGTGCCATAAAATAGACCCAGTTTTATTTCTCTGGCACTGAAAACAAGGGAGAAGACTTTTGGCTTGCAGACATGGGGAGAGAAACACTCCTTTGGCTTTATTACCATTCCCAGGTGTGTGAATTACATCCTCTTGAAAATTGCATATATCCCCTTTTTTCTTTTTTTATTTTCCTTACAGTGAGAGAGGGGCAAGAGAAAGGGATGGATCTCCTTGGCCATCTGGTTTTTGAACCAGTAGAGTTCACATGGATCATATTTTCAAGGCTTATTCTCTAAAAGTGAAAATCAGAAATTTACATTGTGAAAGTCTGATACGTGGATGTATCTGTCCATCTTCCCAAGGGCTGCAGAGGTAGTGGTGCCTGGTGATCATTCCTGGATAATCTTGTAAGAGACTGAGATCTAATTTTGGCATAAAATAAAGTGCTGCAAAAATAACATTAGGGTCTGATAGCTCAGTTTTCTGTGAGTGACAGAGCTTATTCCTTCTTGAAAAGCATTAATAGATTTTGCAGAGAGACAACAGAAATTAATTAAATTTTCTGGCTCACATGGTTATTCAGCAGAGCTTGGTAAAGTGAGTCATAAGGGCTCAACAGCCCAAGGTTTAATTTAAGTTACATGACTTCTAAGAAAATCTTGAGATTTTTGGGGGAGGGAGATGAACTTTTTATAGAAAGATTTAAAGAACAAGGAAGGACCAGGGAATATATCTGAAGGCATTTGGTGCACAAAGCTGGAGAAAGTTGGCACAAGCAGCCTCAGTGGAAGATGGGATGGAGAGACCCATCCTTCATGTGTAAGAATCCTGACCTTTGCTTTAGTTTTAAAGGAATACTTGGTAGCCAAATTATATAAACTAGATTAACCAGAAGCAGAAGGTGCAGAGAGGGCTGGCTGAATTCATTACAATAACTGCCAGACTAGCCACGTGTGGCATTCTCCTCTTCAACCACTGCACAAGGGGTGAAGTCAGGAATTTGCTGTACAATTAACAAATCATGGGATATTCAAACAAATCAGTCCTTTCATCAACTTCTACCATTTCATCACAATACTTCTTAAATTGATTTTATATTGTAGGCCTATATATTCCCCTAAATACATTTCTCTGCATATGTGGAGCATGAAAAATTAATCCATTAACAGGTATTCTTTAACTAGGTCTTGAAAGTGCTGTGAGCCTGAATTATGCTGCATTTTCCAGTATCTGTTTAATTTTGCATGTTCTAGATAAAAAACAGTTTCCTTCAAAAATCATTGCTCTCTTCTCTGTAATGGTGACAGGAGGGGAAGAGGATATTGAAAAGTTCCTCATCAGCATAAATAAATTAAAGTCCCCACTTCAGAGAAGCCAAGAGGAATGAAGCTCCATTAAATGTTTTAAGAGGAAGCTGGAGGCAGAGATGACCAAAGTGAAGCTCCCCAGTCTAAATATATTAGTAACTCTCTCCACACTTGGATTTTTAAATGTCACATAATCTATTAAAACTGAAATATCTTTGAAGGTAGCACAGTTAGAGGAGGGATCGTGGTACCACCTATTTAAATAATGGGATATCACATTTGCAGTTTTTTAAACGTGTATTTGCAGGTTGAAATCCAGCTTTCTGTTAATAGGGCCAGTCTCATATTTCTGCCTCTCCCCAAGCTCCTCCTCTCTTTGTCATCCCTTTCTCTGCTGCCTGATGCCTCCTTTTGCAGGATTTCAAAGATTTGCAAAAATTTCACAGCAGTAATCCTGTCATCCAGCTAGGGAGATCTATGTACACTATTTATAAACTCATACAGTTCCACTTCCTGCACAATAGCAAATTCATGATTAATTAGATATTATTTTAGAGAGCTTCTCACACAGCCAGTGTTGTCACTCAGGATTTAACCCCAAATTTTATGGTATTTATGCTTCAGTGTGGTGTTTTTCAGGCAGATATCAATATATTGGACACTATTTACATTTCTAGTGTCATTTTTCAGAAAGAATGTCTTGTGCATGGGTCAAGATATCCCAAACCTGGAAGATCTGTTGATTTTTTTCTTTGTACAGTCCTACCACTGACTTGCCTGGTGGCCTTGAGCAACCTTTCCCTTCCCTCTGGGTTTCATTTATCCTCCTTGAGTGAAAGGGATACAAGGAATTTAATTTACTTTGAAAGGTACGATTACCACTTGCAGTGTGTGCTGGAGTCCTGGGATAATGGATGGATGTGTGTTTAACAGAGAGGACATTGCTGGCAGTTGCTTTGGCAGGAGGATCCTTCCCTGTGACAGGAGCATCATTTTATGCTTGGGAGGGGAAAAGGAGAAAGTCCAGAGTTCCTAAGGTGATCCTGCTCTATTCATCCTGGCAAACTTTATTTTTGAAAACCAGCCCTTTCCCTGCAGTATGTCCTTAGTTTTCCCATTGCCATTCATTGTGTTTTATGACAGTTTTATTTTGAGTTATGGGCATATTTTTCACCTGTGTTTCAAACAGAGTATGTTTTTATCAACTTAATTCATTTTGTAGGCATCTTGCTTTCTGGACTTTATTTTAGGGCTTTCTCTTTTTTCCTGATCACCTCATTTTTACATGGGCCTTTTCCTAGAAATTAAGCACCTGGATGCATTGGACCTCCTATCCCCCCCCCCCCCAAATAAAACTGTATTTTGGCTCTTATTCCTTCAACTCTTCTGAACTGAGCCCTGAGCACCACTCAAGATGAAATTCAGAATTCATTTCTTGTGGGTCCCAAAACTGATCTTTGATAAAGCAGTTGTTTACTGTGTCCAAAATTATCCCTCTTGTCTTGACAAGGATCCAGGCTGTAAGAGGGAAACCTTCTACCATTGATATTCTTCTGCAATTTACAGCTTTTCCTTATAGTCTTTTTTCCCACTAAAACCTGAAAATTCCAAGTCTCTTTTATTCACTTGACATACTTTTTTTTCACCAAGATGGTCTTGCAAATATTAACAACCTCTGTAAACAAGACCAAACCACACAGGGGAAACTCCTCCTTAACCTGGTCCCTGAAGAACCACTTGGAACAAATGGCTTTGCATAATCCATCTTTTTCTAATTAGCATCTCTGGCAATAAGCCACTTGGGTATATTTGATATGCTTTTATCTTAAGATTAAATTTACATTTACTGCTAGGTAGCTCTGACATCTTCATTCTTGTTTTAAATCTCTGTCATAACATGATTATTGTGTGATCACTACTCACAGCAAACCAGCCCCTGTTTGTAAAAGGCTCAGGCTCATCTGCAGTGTTGGGCTCTACAGTCCTGCCAAATAAGAATTTTGGGGTTTTTTTGCAACTTGCCTCTTAGAATTTAAAAAATATTGTTGTAAAAGCTGCAGGGCAGGTTTAGAGTACTTTTGGAGCCCTATAACAATTCCAGGAAATAAGATGGAAAAACAACCAAGAAAATAATTGATAAATAAGAATGTTTTTTAAGAGATTGCAATTTAAATGTTCTAAAGGAGGTGAGTCTAGCTTTACAAAACAGACTATGGCACAGATTTTAATGAATTTTCCAAAGTTTTGAAGAACTGAATAAAGAACAGATCTTTTCTTTAATCCAGTTTTCTAACCACAGAAGTTTTTCCTACTACAGACAACTAAGCACTTTCAAATACAATTTTTCAAGGGCAGATTCACTATCACTGCTATAAATCGTTCCAGTTCTTATGAAATCTGTTGATCTATTACTGATTACATCAACTGAGGATCTGCCACAGGACTCTCCAGAACAAAATAAGTTAAACAATAAAAATCAAAGGAAAGTGCTTTCATAAACACTAGAAATATTAACAAAGTTTCTTGTGCCATGAAAAAATCCATAACTTTAAAAAAAATGTTTAAATATAAATTTTTTTTCAATGCTTGGAAACAATGAGAAAGTTCTCTGGTCACAGTAGGAAATGTGTAAATCAGATCAGTCATTCATCCAGTTTATTTTAAGAGGTTTCACTGTTAGGTTTCCTACAGCTACTTTACTGAGAGTCTTTACTGAAAAATGCCAAAAAAGATGGAAAATATCCTACCATGCAAAATTACCTCTCCTAGACATCCCTTTCTGCGATTAGTAACAGAAAAATCAAACTGCAATGTAAAGGTAAAGTGAGTGCTACAAATCAAACAGGAATCTAATTCGGTTCACCACACAGGCCTTTGGGATTTTCCTAATTTCTGTGCTTAATCAGATTTCATTTGATGGCCATTCATTAAGGAAAACATTCCTATTTCCCCAGGTAAGCAGATTTCTTCCTCCAAAGAGCTTCATACTCCACTTTTGCTTTACCACACGAATCTGTTGAGTGTTCAGGTCAAAACCACAGAGCAGGAAAACACTAATGCAGAACTGGAAATCCTTTATTTGTTCTCATTTGAGGTTTGTTCATCTCAAACACCACCAGGAGAGTGAGGAAAAGTGCTCCAGTCACACAAGTCTGAAGTTTTACTGGGCATTTTTTACTAAAACCATGCTGAAATAAATCCCATAACACTACCCCATGAGGTCTGCTATAAATCAACTCATTTTCTACCCATTAAAAACTACATAAATCACATTCTGTTAGCTCAGGGTTGCTTTATAATTGCAAAATAGTGCCAGATTTCCAGCAGAAACAAGGGCTTGGTGGTGGACAAGATTTGAGCTCCATAAATTAATCAAGTATAATTTAACCACTCATAATATCAATAATCATGCAGCATTCATAGCATGCTCTTATGTCCAACATTTAATGCTTACAGCATAGCCATTGTAGGTTATTATGCTATGAAGGCTGCTACTACTAGAAATTACACATTACAGATTCAATCTATTGACTAATACTAAAAATCCAATGGCAAAAACCCCATATTGTTCATTTCAATGTAGATTAAAATATTCTTTCTAGGCTCACTTTAGAAAGAAACACCAAAAATCTCCTTAACCCTTTAATGTGCATTATTTAACTTATTTTTAAAGGTTTTTCTTAATCTGGGTTATTTCAATGCTACTTTACAACATTGCCTCAGAAACCACTGAGTGGGCAAAACTGAGGTCAAGGAGCTGAGTGCAGGATGATGGACTACAAGTGGGGAAGGGAACAAATATCTAAAGGCAAAACAACTTCTTGATTGGCTTGGCCTTCAAAGCACATCCTAAAATTCTGCTCCAGACCTAGAATTAAGAGAAGAAAAATTGTGCCTTGGAATGGTAAAATGCAGGATTAGAAATACAAAAGAGAGAAAGATCTGGAGCCAAAATTTCAAGAGAGACAAAATTCAGCTAGAGAGATCTTAAGAGAATGGAACAAGTTGGATTCAAAGCACACTGTCCTCCAGAGCCTCAAATGGAACCCAAGATTTCAGACACTATTTCTCTATTTTGGGAAATACCTGATGGGTGCTGGTGAAGGTTCCACCTTTGGGTCAGTTTGTCACCCTGTAACTCCTGCAGCAGCTCTGCTGCCTGAAGAACTGCTGACAAAACACTGATGCTGAACTCTGTGGCAGAAAGTGTGGGGCTGTTTTAATTGATATTCTGAAGTCTTTCTTAGAGCTCTCACATGCCTGCTGTTAGCTGCATAATCTTAAAAAATATTCTACAGTCATTCCCTGAGAAATTGTATGGTGGCTTGGCTGCAAAAGTTGTGGATGGGTCAGGGAACTGTGGAAAGATGGAGAAGGCCCTGGAGATCTGGATTCTTTCTCCTACCCCTGCCAGACTGCCAGGAGGGAAAGAATAAATCATTTCATCAAGGAGCTCATCTTCACAGTACAGCTGACATGTAAATCTTCAGGTAGTTGAGAATCCACAACAGAATTCAGTAAGACATCCTTCTCTAAGCATGTAAAGAGCTGCCTTATCTAATGGCTCTGGAAAATCATAGGTACACGTCTCAAGTGAGGCAGTCAAAATTAGCATTTTCAAATCTCTCTCTGATGCTCTGCACACCCCTCAAATCTGTGAAGTGGACACTCCAGCTCCACGCTGCTCAGAGCTTTTGTGCAGCAGGTACTGTAGTGACAGGCACTACATAAAAGCTTCTGAATATATTAATAACTTCTGCCCTCACAGATTACTGGAGAAAAATGTTTGTGATGTGCACTTTAAGGCTGCATCACAATGCATATGCACAAGAAACCAAGTGAAGATTGCAGAGGCAACCATAATTCTGGCACTTCCTAAGTTTTTAGTGCCTGCCTTTAAAATCTTAACAATGTGCTTTTAACATAACAGCTTTCTGGTATATAACATGTGATTATCTGAAATTACTTATGTATTTTCACAGTATCTGGAGAACATTTTGTTTTGTGCTTTAGAAGCATCCCGAAAATAATCGTTATTTAACTAAAACATCTTTGGCTTTCTTTTCCCTTTGCTTTTGTGTGGAAGCCACAGAACAGCTTTTCACATAGCAGATGAATAATGTGTAGGAAGAGTGAGAGAGGAAGGGAATTGATGGCTTCTTTTTAAATATGTGAATTTAATTTCACCAGCCACTTTATTTTAATCATAATGCAGATCCAAATTTATAGGGGAAAAAAAAAAGAATCTCCTGAATCTCCTGAATGTTCCTATATGTTTTTCATATACATTGCTGAAAAAGTTCATAGTCTATAAAAGAATACATTTCTTTTCTGATTTTTCAACTGTTGTTTGAAAATGAATATACATCGATATCTAAAGTACTAGGTAGCATAAAAACATTCTGCATCTCCAAACAACAGCAAAATGCAGTCAGAGGTTTGCTGGACAACTGTTAGATTACCTGACCAGATTTGGAGGTTTTCCAGACAGAAATTTTCTTGCACTGTTGGATTTTTTTAGCAAAACTCTTTTTCTCATCAGTGCCAAGAAAGAAACGAGCTATCCAACACACTCCTAAACTCAAGAGTATTATGGCACTTGCAGTGAGAAAAATTCCTTGTCTGCTGTCCCCATTCCCTCCAGCTTCTCTGCAACATAACTGCAGGCATAAATCCCTCTCTCTATTGGAAAAGTGCATCTATTGATCTTAAAATAAGCACATGTAACAGTTAATGCAATTGATCTGCCAGCACCATCCCCACTTCCCAGTTTGGGGAACACATTCTTGGCTATGAAATGGATGATTTTCAGAGCCCAAAGTATGAAAGAACAATCCTACTTGCTTAGGTAAAAGAGAGCAAATGGAATTTTTTTCCTCTGTTCCTAATGATCACAGAAATAACACATTCTTGCATATTTTATCACAAGCAAAATATCCAAGAAGTCCTAATTCCTTCATGCTAAAAGCTCACAGCATTCCCTCAATATAGAACTTCAGAAATATATTTAAAACATCCGAAGCTTTAATGTCTACTCACCTCAGCTAAAACTCCCAGCAAACAGATCAGTGTAAGAAAATAAGGCATCTGTAGCAGGAAGGAAGTATTTATCCATTTTTCTATTCATTGCTTTTATCCCTTGCTACTCACCTCCAAGAGCTGCTGTTGCTCGGAGCACACAGAAGGCAGCAGCTCAATCCGAGGAAGAAGAAGGTTCTTTCCTTTCCCCCTCTGTTACTGCTCTCCCTTGAAACTCCTTCACTTTCTCTGTCAAGTTGCTCAGGAGCACAAGGATGGAGCCTTTTGGCTCTCTCCAGGTCTGTGTATATTACGTAAAAGAGATGAATGCATTTCCTATTTTAACCAGGAAAATCATGTCTGCACTGCCTGCGCCGGGATCATTAATGGTGACTGTGTGCAACAGTGCAAGCCCACGGAATGCTCAGAGTTGGGCTCAGCTCTCTAAATGCAGAACCAGATGAAAATCTGCAAATCAACTTCTCTTTGTTGCAAAAGTTTCTCGTTTTCTCTCCTGCAGCAGAAGCTGGAAATCGCTGTTTAACAAGTACATTTCATTGGAAATGCTGGAGCAGAGCTCTAGACTTGGTGTAACACCAGAAACAAACACACCGGAGATGTTTTTGCCATTAAAATGCCTCTAACTCCAGTGTAACTTTCGGTCAGCTACCACATCAAACCTGTGATTCCTTTCTCCCAGGACAATTTTGTCTTGTAGCACTGTCAGCAAACTGCTCCAGCACTGCTTGAAAAGATTCCAGCCCAAATTACAGTAGTGAAAGCCTGTCCTGGCCTCTTCCCTTACTATTTTTTTCTAGAATATTTACATTTCATATTATTCCCCACCCAGTCTTAGCCATGGTTCCCAGAATGCAGGAAAACAGTCCTTCCTTCCTGCAATCCTAAATGCCTTCATTAGGGAGACTTAATGTTGAAGTGTTTTGGAAGGCAGATGCTCTGGATTTAAAAGAAACAGGAGAGGACTCAGTGAACAGCTGCACTGCTCTCAGCTTCCAGAGGAGCCATATTTCAGAATGGTCTCCTGCATTATTTTGTCAGTGGGAACATATTATTACCGTCTATATTTAAAAATACTGACTTTCCTGCACAAAGGCAACAGCAGACTTAAAACCACAATGACTGTTCTGTGCAAGTATTCTGTGCCAATGATGCAGAAAATGAGATCCAAGTGAAAAACAAAGTGGTTTAGAAGATCTTTGCTTGCAAGGTGTCTGTACAGAACTGGCCAAAAACCACCGGTACAGGAATTCTTGTACACTTTAATCAATATTCACAGTTCTTTGTTGAAATTTCACTAACTGCTCAGTAATACCTTGTCCTTACTAATGAGCACTGTTGTATTACATCTGTGGTACACTGAAATGCAGGAAATTAAACCCATGTTCCAAAGTTAAAAATTTTTCTGTTCTAAAAGAAAATATTTTTCAAGTAAACTGAGCACTGTCTGTTTCTGTAGGTATTAGATCATGTAATTCCTGAAAGGGTCTGGCAAACAATTCCACTTTGGAGCCCTGAACATACCTCCTCCTAGAGAACTGCCAAATCCCAGGGAGAAAATCTAACACATTTTCGATAAAATCTTACAAATGTAAAGTACATCACAGTCTTTTTTTTTTCCCCAGGAAATAGATATTAACAGTTTTTTTCTCTTATTGAGTCTTCTTATGCATCATCTACAACCACCCACGTTTATTTTCCAGAATAGTTAAGGCAGTGACTAAAGGATTCACTGAAGCTCAGGTAAATTTCTTCTTCTGAAATAAGTGCACTAATCATATGGATAATATAAAATTGATTTGGTTTAATTCAATGAACATATGTAAAACAGAGGCTTTCAGCCATAAATAGGACTTCAGTGGACAGCCCATTGTTTATTCCCTAAGGGATACTTTAGGGAATAAGTTTAATGAAGTACTGTTTCAACAACTTATTATCTTTGAGAGTCTTTTAATTAATGTCAGTGGCAGTTAATTTTAAAAAAATACAATGTCCATCCCTCACCACAAAAATCATTCCCTCCTTCTTACTAAAATTCTAGAAAAAGCTATGACAACCAAAGGCCTAACTTCAAATGTAAATAAAAATACTAGGAAAAATCTCTATTAAAAATTAAAGACTCTTAAAGCAAAGTTGCCAAACATATTGAAGAACTTAGTCTTTACAAGGTTAAAAGGATTCATTTGTCAGGGGGATGCCTTATGCCAAACAGGCTTCTTTGAGTTTTAAACCCACGATTGTTAAGCTTCTAAATACTTGAAATTTAGACACACAAGTTTGAAAATCTGGCAAAAGCTTCTTAAATGCAAGTGAAAAACAAATCTATCTGGGTGCAGAAGTTTCTATGAATCATCACTCTTCAGGCCCAGAGAAGTTACCCAGTGCAGGAGCTGTGTCACAGCCACAGCAGCAGCCAAGGCAGGAGGAAACTTCGGATGCAGGACTAACAAATGAATAAACATTTTGATGAAGTTGATGCTTTGTACTCTCTCTGATGGGCAAACTTCCCCAGAATTCTAGAACAGCTTAACTTCAGATTTTTCAATAAAACTTTGTCTCCTTACCAGGACTCAGACTTAATCTTCCCTTTTTGCATGAGACTCAGGACTCTCATTTTTACACCTCCATATATGAAGCACCTCTGGGTACTTACACTGCAGGAATAAATCATCTCTACAGTGAATACAGGTCTTTTTAAAGTATCTCTTTTAGAATCTGGGCTTCATTCATACACTTTGTATTCCCCATGGTATGGAATTCTCCATTTCTTAGTGGGAACTAAGTTTTAGTCAAGATTTTCTTAGCAAACGTGCTTCAAGTATGTGAATTTTATAAAGCATCCCAAATGTCTCATATAAAATTCTGTGAATGTGGCAGTAGCTTTGGATAATCGTTTACATTTCAGCTGCCAATGTATTTCTGTGTTAGAAGACATTCATTTATTTATGAGATTCATAGAACTTTGGATTATAGCTGAAATATAAGACAGTCTTTGCTGGTAATAAATTGTGACTCCTTTCACTGAAGCTGGCCAACATTCCATCTTCCAATGCCTTATTGTGCAACTTCTTTATAAGTGTTCCAGTAAAAAGAGATTAAATTGTCAAAGTTACCAGGTAATGGCTTGGGCAGTTGACAGAGTACAAACTTGGCACACAGAGCATACATGGATATTGAAAATCTTGTTTCCTCACTGAGGAAGGGGTCACTAGTGAAAATTGGGTAGGTAACCTCCTGAAAATCCAAAGTGTTTTGATTTTGTTTCCTGTTCTCCAAGAAAAAAAACGATAATGAGAAAATCTGTGTATCAGAATGCTGAGTGCTAATTTTAGAACTCCTCAAATAGAATCAGAATGACTCTCTGAGACATTCACAATGAAGAAAAATTGGCATTTGAGGAATCTTTATTAATAGGTTTTAAATTAGGTGAAATTAGGACGACAACATTCAGTATTTCTTAAATATTCATAAATTGTGTTTGGACTCAGTTTTGAGACTTTTTTGTATATGACTTAATGAATACCTATAAAAGAGGCATACTCATAAAAATTGGAAACAGCTACTCTTGAAAGAAAAAACTTTAAGATTAGATTTAGAAATACTGTAGAACGAGGCATTTGTTCTCTTATTGTCAGGAACCAAAAAAAATCTCTCTTATTTTAAAGTCTTTTTCATTTGAATACACTTAACATGCTTGGAGTACTGTGTTACTACTGCAGTAATTAGCATTTGTAACCTTTGCTGATTTGGAATTAATGCTATATTTAGTAGAAAAAGAGAGACCAGAGATTCCAATATATTCCTGGAAGTATCTTTAAAACGTCCTAACAATTATACTCAAAAGCCAGAATTCATATACTACTATCACTGTGTGTCTTGCTCCATCTTAATTAGGATATTTGGGAGTTTTAAATGAGGCAATAAGTTCCTTTAATTTTCTCAGGAAGGCCTTTTTTCAATTTTTATTTTCATCATCTGTCACAGAAATTTGTTGTATGTGTAAGCAATTTAATGGTTCACTGAAAGGTTGTTATGCAACTGAGTTGTATAAAACCCTGTCCAAGCCCAGAAATTACTGTAAGGGGGAAACTCTGAAATGGTGAAGGGCTGAGAAAGAATTTAAATATGTCTTCTATTGGTATTTCTATCTTTTGTCAGTGGGTTTGCAGAGCTCCTGTGAGGGCAGGAGGGAAGAGATTATCTAATGTTGGGATGTCAGGGATAAAAAGCTGCTGCCCAGGCAAGAGTCTGGAGCCATAACAGGGAGTCTGTAGTGCCATATCTGCTCTGCAGAGGTCTCAGGTGATTATTCCAACACAGAGTTTTCCAAATGGAAGCCACTCAGTGCAATGCTGAGCTATTATTCAAATCATTAAGCCTGCATTTATCAGTGTAGGTGATGAATGATTAAATGCATCATTCCAACTGCACCAGGGCCAGGACTCGAGGGCTTTCTATCAATACATGTTTATAATCCTGTAAATGAATACAGTGCATGGGAAGCATTATCAGTTGGTGAAGATGTCACTGACGCAGTTTCTGAGCCCTGTGACATGTACAGCTATTTCCAGAGCAGGATCAGGGTGTAATTAATGCAAATGGCAGATCCTGCCAGCCTTCCTCAGGTCACTAAATCAGTGATATTCCTGTTGATCATTGCTGTGATTATCCACAGAGCAAAGCACTCCTCTGTGAGTGAGGGATGGATAATGTGACCCTAAACTGATTATACCTAAGTACTACTCCAAAGCAGTGAAAGACCCAACACTGGGGTTTTATTTCACCAACACTGATTTCTACAGGAATAAGAGCTCTTCTTAAGGGATATGACAGAATAAAGAAATATCATCGTGCTGTACCCTTGTTTCTGCAATAACAAGATATAACTTCACAATTCAGTTTATTTTCCAACCACAGCATCCTCTGAGAAACTAGAAACTCTTCCTTGCAAAGTATCTTTGTATTGGACTGGATGATCTTCTGTGATCCCTGCCAGCTTGAATCACTCTGTGATCCTGTGATCTGTTTATGTAACCCCTACAAATAAAATACACGTCCACATCCATCAATTATTTACCAATATTTCTACAGATGTCCCAAATATATGGTTTTGACCTTCAGGCAGAAACACTGAAGCACAGTAGAAAATTCCACTTGGCCTAAGCTGGAAAAGCTTAGAAGCCTGTAAATTATCCACTTTTCTAGATTGCAAGAGTAACTTTGGTAAAGCAAGAAACAGTAAATCAGGGTCATTTTATACAAAAACTACAAAAGTGAACTAGTTGTTGATAACCAGCACCACTCCTTGGGATTAATTTCTCTATTCACAACTGAAATTCAAAGTTTGAACACTGAATAAATTTTTAAGGGAAGCTTTATGGACATTACCTGACATCACACACAACATATATTTCTCTTCTCACATTTGTCACACATATAATTTGAAACAGGGATGACCACTTCTTCACCAGCCAACATAAAATAAAGGGAAAAGAGTGATGTCAAAAAGCAGTAGCACTCAAGTGTAATCCCTGTAGGATTTTCTCTTATCACCTCCCACATTCTATGAGCATTCTTGACAATCTCTCCTGCCTTTTCACTTGAAGTTGTGATGGTTTTTCAGAGAATAATCAGTGAGAAGGCAATTTCTGCACTGTGTAAAAGTATATAGTTTGTTTCTAGTCAGCTCTGAAAACACAGGTTCCTTTCCTTCCTGTATGGGATAAATCATGAATATGAGGACAGCGTAGGTGGCACAGCCCATAGCCTTAAAATCATATTTCCATTCCTTGGAGGATTAAACTGGGTAAAGCTTTCATCCATATCCATAGATCCAAATCAGCACGTCAGGAATTGTTGATTTTCCTGTGTGGTAATGCTTTCATGGATTGTTGTTTTGGGCCTCTCTTCATCAGCCTCCCTCCAAAATTGCTGTAAGAATTTGAGACTGGCTCTACACTAATCAGGCAATAAGAGTAGGATATCCCAGCATGTTACTCATCCTGATAAACTCACAGCTATCTCTCTCCCTGGAGTCCCAGGAATGTGGTGATGTGGACCAGGAAGGACCACGCCAGTGTTCAGCACCAAGGTCAGCTCAGGACTATGCACAGCCCAGAGAAAAGGACCCCGATGCACTAAAAAGTCAAAACTCCCATCAAAAACACAGAGAAATCTCAACACTTGTTGAACAGAAATAGAGAATTTATTTTTCATCTAAACCTTATATTTTATTCATCAACTGCATTCTTTATAGGCCATTCTATGTGGAATATAATGCAAATAGATTGTAAGACTACCTCCAGTAATGTACAATGCAGCTGCAGTGGAAGAAAAGCCAGACGAATTGAACACTTGCATGTACTTTTCTTTGAACTCTTTATGTACAACATATGGGCTAAATCCTGCCCTTTAGGCACAGGCTTGAACAAAGATCATAAATTCAGCAATCTCCAAAGACATCATATTGTAGCACAACTGCCCCTTGGCTTCATGACAGGCCAGCCACAAATGAGCTTTTTCCAGAGCATTTGACAGCACGTGAGCAACGTCCTGGACACGCTCAGCCACCAGGGCAGGGCACTCCCACCTGACAAACATCCTGCTCTTCCACTTCTTGTCTGCTCCTCAGCTACATCCCCAAAAGAGAGAAATGTGTGCCCCGTGCATGCAGACTGAGCCAGACACACATCTGCAGTCCCTTCAATGGATGGATGGGTCTAGAGATTGGTTCTGTGTAGGTTTAGCTGATTTTTATTCCCTCTGAGTGTGGAAAACATGGAGATGCATTGAATATACTGAGATTAATCTATTCCTGACTTAAACTGATCTAGATGCATGTGAGATGCTCATTCAGAAAGCATTTTAATATATTTTATACATGCAAAAAGGCAAATGAGGTCCTACTGGATTTATTATGCATCAAGCTAATGAAAGCTTTAATATTCAGAGAAAGAGTTGTCGTAGGTTCTGAACAAGTTCTTTGACAATTTACTACTGACAACCAAGCTGGCCTGGGAGTCTAAAATTTCCACAACTTCCAAGTGTTGTGGGTGTAGACAATTTTGGTACATAGTTCAGAAAACCCAAACTGCAGTAAGGTTAGAAAATCTTCCAGATGAAGTAATCTGGAATGTGTACAGCACTAGAGAGAACGTGGCAAAAATGCACATGGGAAATGTCAGAAGAAAGAGAAAAATCAATCACTGCATGTTTACTTAAGTAGCCAGACTGATACATTACTGCACACAAAGACTTTTCAGCCCAAAAGTTGTCCTTTCCATGAATCCTACAGGCTTTTTTTACATGGAAATGCTTACAAAATCTAATCCAATTTACCTAAGTGTGCGTGCTTGCAAGTAGCTTAATTAAACCACAGTAAATTTGCATGAATACTTTCTCTTAGAATTAAAGTAATCTTAATTCAATTTAGGTTCATTTACTTTGGAACAGAATAAAGCTAAATTAAATTGAGCTCACTTTAATTCTCAACATGAGTGTCCACACAGATTTTAATAGTTAATTAATGCACTGTACTTTCGTAAGTGAACCTGCATGGATTTTCATAGGCTGTGTTTATGTAAACAAGCTCTAAACACACTCTTATTTTATTTCAAGACTGTTCTATTTTCTGTTACACTCCATATGGGCTAATTTAACAGTCACTAGGAGGAGCCAAGTATTAGCAGATTGTTCCTAACCAAGACTGTATTTTCCATCACTGGAAATAAAAGACAATTTTAAATATATTCTCTGAATTACAATCCTCAATGCAGCCCTTTAGGCCTTAAAATCTACTGATGATAAACAAAAGAAGCTAGATATTATTTCTTAGGAAAAAAAAGTTTTTAAATTCCATGTCTAAAAATTATATACTTAAAGATGTTCCTTTGCAAAATAAGATTATAGCATAAGAATTGGACTTTCTAGATAACAGATGCACTAAAACTACAATTTGAAACAATTTTTGGACTCTCTCCCAGCACAAATCAATCATATGGATTCTGAAAATGCTAAGACAGATCTTGAAATGGTAATTAATTTGACATCACAATTTTGATGTCAAAGAAGAAACTCTGATTTATGGCTGTAAAGTCTCTAACTCAGCAATTATAAACAATGTTTTTCTAAGTTTCACTGTTTCCAAAGTTGTAGGGTCCCCTCATTAGTTTAAGTTTTTAAAATGTTCTCCTGTTCATGGGGTGAGAAACTCTATCTTTGGCTGCAACTCCTTTCAAATCACAGCTTGCTGGGCAAGGCTCATGTTAGCTGTGATTGCAGTTGGCAGGGCACTAGATTAGCTGTTGACATCAAGCCAACATTTAATTTTGTTTTCTTGAGTCATCTGTTGCCAGTTCCCATGACAACTGCTCTTCTAGCCTTCAGATTTACTAGAGAAAACCATTAAAATGGCCAGGAGTACAGAAAGAGATCCTTTGATGTAGATGGAAGTTCAACTGTTTCCTTCAATGGAAACGGAAAGATCTTTTCAGTTATTACTTTAGCACCACGTAACTTCTGTTCAGGAAAACACAGATGTTCTTGTATTAGAAAAACAGAATGAATGGTAGTTTTTAACAAGAAACCTGCTTTAGCATCTTTCTACTACAGAATGAAGGTCTTTGTGTCTAAAAAATCATGTCGTGCAGAGGATGGGAAAAATATTTTTCTATTCTTGCGTAGTAGTAATGAAAGATGAAATTTAAGATATGGATTCTTTTGATCTTCACTACAGTCCCTGTGCATTTCCCTTTCTTGTTTCACAAATGTGTGACTTAGGTAAAGGATGTATCTCAGGAGAAATCATTACTGTGCTGAGTCAGCTCAGAGGTTGAACCAGACCAAAGGAAAAGGCCAATTCCAATCCTGTGGGAGCTTCTGGGATCAAAAATACCTTTGGCTAAAAATACTTGTCAGTGTATATAAAATAAGTACAACCCATAAACCCCCTGGTTATGAAAGCACAAGAAGAAATTGAATACCACACTGGATTACAAGCAGTCCTTGTAGTTGAATGTTAACACTCAGGGGTTATTTCTAAGCCCATCTCCTGTTGACTTTCACAGGTCCTTCCAAAGTCTGAATTCCACATTCCCCTTCTTCACTGTGTTCAAAGCACTGCAAAGCACTAAGCACCCCCAAATCCCTTTGAAAGAAAAGGAAGCACAAATATAATAGAAAAAGGTGCATAGCTGCTTCTAATACAGACAAAATCCCCAGTAGTCTCTCGATCTCTTCATTAGGTAAACCTTTTACCTCGAGGATATGGAAAAACAAGCACCTACACAACTCTTTCACAGGTATTTCCCACTGCCCAGGAGCTTGTTCTAACAAGCATTATTTACAGGAGGATGTCCAATGCTCCCAGACCTGCACAGAAAGGGCAGCACATGGCAATGCTTGCAAGCTGAGGTGAGGATCCAATACTCATGACTGTGTTCTAAGAATTAATGGCCCTCTGCTAAGGCACTACCCCAGAGATTTTTATGCACCCCATTTAGTTTATGTTTCATTACACACATCTGGATGACTTTTCCAGGCTGGTTCTTCAACAGCAATTCAAGATTGCTTTCCCAAATGTGAGGATACATAAGCCTACCCTCATGATTAAAATGGAGACAAGGTGATTACTCTGACAAAAAACTACCTTGCTTATCTTATCCCCTGCCCAGTAGAAGTAGTTAAAATGTTTTTAAAGATAATGGGGGTGTATGTGGGAGAAAGTGAAAGATAAGGAGAGAGAACACACCAGTTCCTCAGCTTGAGTTCACTCTCCCAGTCCCACTGGAGAATCATCCTCCACCAGCTGGAAATCCAGAGGTCCCAGGAGGCTGAGTACGTTTGGTAGCAGTCACAGTGCAGGGCCCGAGTGTGTGTGCCCAGTCTGGGTACAAAGCCACCCTTGGCACTGCACTGCTGTGAATTAGTGACAAAAGGAAGCGCCGTGGCCGGGACGTGTGACTGCCATCTCCCAGTGCTACACTGCAGATGAAACAGCCACATCCACTAAAGCTGGCAGTGTTTATGTAATGGCTTGGGCTGTGAATTCAGGCTCTGTGGGATTGTTTCAGAATGCACTTGGCTCGTGAATGCCATTGATGCAGCCGCCCGCATACGTTCAAAATGCTGTGTTTCATGTTTTGCTTTTATCTTTAAATGTACTTGAGTAGGTTTTTCTCTCTTCTAAAACAGCTCATGTACTAGGTAGAACTAGGAATGATCTAATAGCTTCAGTGCCTTAGAGCTACTGCCATGCATGAAATTCAAACTGTGACTATAAAAAGAAGCAAAGACTTTCTCTCCAATTCACATTTTTAGCTACTTCTCTATTTTTTGAGGATAAAACTTGTTCATGTTTCAGGTCAGAATCAGTTAAATAAAATGCAATCTGAAAGTTATTACAGATCATCTGGGGAACTGGAGGCAAAAGTCTGGGGGTTTTTGACTGGTTGAGAAGGCAATAAGCTTAGTAAGATTGGTAGTTACTAATTAAGTTGGTAGCATGACCCAAATTTGCCTTCACAGCCCTTACTGATTTAGTCAGATGTAATGACACCCATTATAGCTGAGCAAATAGTTCCTGATGAGTAATGTATTTGCACCTCCATACTTTCTATCTGCATATTCCCTTGATTGTGTCACAGTTTTCCTGTCACCATCACCAGCCTGTATGTGCTAGATTATTTCTGCAGTGTTTGAAATTGTCTCAGCAGCTAAACAAAGTGGCACTGCTCAGTCCTAGTCCAATACCTTATGTCAGTTCACTCTGTGACTGAGTGCAACTCTTAATTAAGTTTATTTGCATGTGTGCAAAACATATGCTTGGCTATTCAAACCTTGCTTTGCACAGATGCTGCCTAATTTTGTTAAATGGGAGAGACCACTATAATTTTTAGGAGAAATTAGCCAAATTAGAATAGATTGAACCATTTGACTGTGTTCCCAGACTAACATGACTATTTGGTACCTTGCTTGTCAGAATTTCAACATTATCTATTTCCAAATGCTCTGAAATAAGACTTGGTGATTTTATTAAGCAAGGGTGGCTGTTCCTGGGTTTTAGTTTGAGCTTCACTCCAGCACAGGCTGAGACTCGGTGAGTTCTGAGCCATACACACACGGAAGACTCTCCTGCAGGGTGTATATTGAGACACTCCTGGAGACTGATTTTAGGTTGAATCATAACCCTTATGACTTTGGACGAGCCCACTGAGGAAGCTCACTGTGGGGAGCTGGTCTGTCTGCTGGAGCATGCCTTAATTGTGTCATCAGAGCCTTGGGTCATACTGTGAAGAGGTAGACAATGTCATATCCTCTAAACATGTTCTAACCACTCAGGCATTTAATCAGAGACTGACATATTTATTATGAATAAAAAGAACAGGAGGATACCATGAATTTCTTTAGAGCCACTTAATTGACAGTGCATTGGGTAATGAATGACCAATTAATAAAATGAAAGCAGAATATAATGGATTTGTACTTTGTTTGTACACAACACGCATCATTAGGACTCTTCAGCCATCATTAGCTCTGTCTCCTCTGCACTGAGTCATTCTGCTCCCTGGAAGAAGTCTGAGCTGCATTACAGAACTGCCAAACCATTCCACTGATAGAGCTACAGCTTTCTGGATTGTCCTCCTGTGTAAGCTGAATCCCTGAATTTAGGGGATTCATTCCCATTTCTTTTTTTTTTTTCCATTTCATGATGAAATGGGTTATGCAGATAGCTCAAGGCTAATCTCATCAGAATTTTCCAAAAGCAAAATGTACAAAGAAAAACCCTTACCCTACCAAACAAGGAGCCTGGGCTTTTGGAGGACTCTGCTTGAGTCACCTGGAAAGGAACTGGGTATGGAGAAAGCAGGAGCAAGTAAAAGTGAATAAGCTTAATGACTTGTAGCAGCATGACTTTTTCAGTCTCAAAAAAATTAAAAAGAAACATTGAAGTAATGAAATAAAACCAAAGGAAGAAGAGCAGTCTGGCAAAATCTGGCCTCTGTGCTATCAGCTTTCGTAAAGTTCTGCCACTGGTAGATTCTCAAGAAAATCCCCAAAGGAGGTTTTCTAAAAGTTCAGTTAAAATTTTTGTATTTCTAGTAAAAAATACAGCCCTTGATCTACCAGAGAACTAGACAAACACATAAGGATCAACCTTTGATTAAAAAAAGAAGCATTATTCATGCAATCTGGTTAAGCAGTCAGTCAATTACAGCACACGTGTCAGTGGTAGCTGGGTGCCTGAATTCTTTGAATGTTTCGTTTATATCCTGTGCTAAATAAAATATGCATGGCAACAACATATAAAAGAGTTCTTTTACATATAGTGAAGAAAATTTGTACAAAATATACAAATGATTTGCATGCACAAAAATCCCATGAGTGCATATGCAAAACACTTCATTATGCCTGTTAGTTATTGTAATTGCCATTAACTTGTGCAATTACTTGCTCTGCCTCACAATTCCAGGTGAATGGTTAAATCAGTTTCAACATTACGAATAGCTGAAAAATCCAGTTTCAAACCCCAAGTCATTTCATTAAATCTCTTTTTGTATAGTAAACAAAGTGCATATCACCAACTGACAAATTGCAAGTTGTATTATTTCCTGAAGTGACTGCAGGATTCCCAGGAGAACTGAGGTTGTTGTTTATGGAACAAGAATTCCCCATGCAGCAGCAGTGAAACTGTTCTTCCCACCAGGACTCAGCCACATCATCAGGATGGGTTATTTGGGCCCTGTCAAACCTTGGCTGCTCTGCTAGGGCTGTTAAACACTTTTTTATGCTGTGATCTGAGTATTTGAACACTTTCTGCATAAACCCATAAGCAATAAGGTAGTTACAGACATACATAATTGGCTTTTCTCTTTGGGTGGGGTTGGGTTTTCTGGAGTCTTTTTCAAGGAGAGGACTGGAATATTACAGCTGTAAATGTAATTTTTGGTGGGAAAAATTGGAAAATGAGGATGGTTCTGTAGTACTTCTTAAGGACTATCACAGTAGATTTGTCCAAGCACTCCTACAGGACTGTTCCACACTTCAATCCTCTTGGATCTAAAAGCTTTGTTCTCATCTCTTTTGATGACTAAATGGCTTAATATTTGGCTCTACATTTTCTAGGAGAAAGAGCTCTTCTAGTGGTATTTCATCAGCTGAAATTCAGTCCTAAATATAGCTGAAGTTTGAGCAAGCTCTTCTATATGGATATTAGGGGCAGAATTGATGCTCGAGGTTGGCCTCTTGCAATCTCACTCCAGGCTACTGTGAGGATGTGACTGCAGGCCTGATGGATTTATAGTGGCATGAGCCATGAAGAAAGAAAATGTCAGAAATCCAGATACCCTTGGGTTGTGCTTTTCACACAATATGTTGCCAGGAAAACACACAAAATACAAAGGCAAACAAGTAATACCTGCTATCCCCTCCTTACCTCTCCTTTTTTCCCACTTGCCTCCTCCAATGAAAGCTGCAAATTTTATTTTTTTTCAGCAACAATGGTGAAAAATGAAAAACTAAAACCTGATAGCTACTCTCTCTCATCCTGGAGATTATCCTAGAGCCTGACCATAGCTGCAGTGCAGAAAAATCTGGGCACGTATTTTTAAAATTCAGATTTGAGCAACAATATCAACAACAGCAAATTCCCAAACCCCACCTCCTTGCCCCCTGCCAGGACCTGGACCACACATAGACTGTAATTACCAGAGGAGAGAACATCCAGAATGCAATTAAGCTATTAGGGCAGGGTAATCAGAATAACTTGCTTATTAGGGAAAACCATATACTTGTCCTACACTATTATTTTCATTTCTATAAAATAGCCTCCTTAGGAGATATGACAATTAAACAGTGATTATGCATGTCGAATCAATTTTCAATGGATATGGATTATATGATAGCACAAGACCTGAAAGAGAATCACAGTTTAGTGTCCAGGCTTTTAAATTGTGCAAATAGTTTTACAGTGATGCACTGGTTTAGATGTGCAACTGTGAGTTCCCTTTATCCTCAGTCCAACAAACTGATGCTGAGTGGTATCAAATACAGATGTGAAATGCCCAGTAAAAATGTATTAAAACTCTTAAATTTCAGACAAAACCCTAAAAATATATATAATTACTATTCAAACATCAGTGTTACTGGAATCGGATGCTTGAGCCACTTGAAATTTGCTGATTTGAATGTGATACTTTGGATCCCAAAGCTGCTGACAATTTATGAAAATGATACTTTCTACATCTTTGGGATACAATTGCTGTAAATAACCCATCTGTCACAGGAAACATCCTAAATAACCAGGCTGTCACCTCAAGCAGACTTAGATAGCAGTGGAATGGATACAGCCTTCTTCACATCTCAGAAGGCAGAGTGCATTTTGGGCAGAAAATGGATGAAATAAAACAGACACACTATTTTTACTTTAAAGTCATAGCTTCTGAAAGCCACCCAAAAGACCAGATGAGGGCAGGAGCACTGGGTCAGTCAGGCTTGCTGCAGTGGTGAAATGCCTCCAGTTGAATCCCTGTGCTTTTTCTGGAGGTTGCAAAACATCCAAGCTAGCAATGGTTTTGGTTTGTGCACAGGTGGATTTTCCAAGGGAAATGAGGGAACAAAAATTTGGGCTTTAGAAGGTGTAATTGAAAATTTCACAGCAGCAGTCATGAATCTTAAGTTAGGAACACGTCTTGGATATTTAGTGAAGTGGAAGGACTTCATTTTTGTGGTTCCCCTGAAGATGGGATTGCTGATTTCTGGTGTCGAGGGCCTGTAAGATCTGACCTGAGGCTATAAGGCAGGAAATCAGCACTGCCGTGACAAATTTTGCAGATTTCAGTATGTAACAGTTGTTATTCTCAGGAGAATCTTGCAGCACCAGTTTCATGACCTCTTCCTCACAAATTCCCTTATCTGCAAGACCTGAGGATGCCTGAGCTTTGCCTCTCTAGCCCTTGCCCTTGCCCTGAGCTTATCAGAGCCTGCCAGTGTTATCAGCTGAGGGACTCAGTGCTCTCACTCTGCAGGAGACACCAGCCCTTGCAGCAGTCACCCAACACGTCCATGACTCAAAGCCAACACCTGTAGGGCTCCTTGGAAAAGCTTTTCAGAGCTGTTGTGACAGAAAAGCAGGATGGATGTGGTAAAACAGCTTCCAAAAAGCTGCCGACCGCAGCAAAGCGAAGCGAAAAGGCAACCACTTAGCCCAGCTATACAGACCTTGCCTCTAGCTCTGCTTTCAGCCACTGGAGCTGTAATTACACATCTATTCACCACCACTGCAGGTGCAAGCTGAGCAACAGCATGAGTATAAATGTGTGTGGGTGTGCAAATGCCTCATTACGGTGATTTGTTAGCACTGTGAGTGATGCTTTGTGTCCCATGAATGTGTAAATTAGGTGCTTAGCTTACTTGAGTGAAAAAAAACATTTAACTTTGCCTCCCTGGCCCATCTCTCACAGACACTGGGAAGGGAAGTAGTTTGACTCCGTGTTAGAGTCGCAGGTTCCATCTCAACTCTAACCCAGCTCTCTTGTGCTGTCCTTGGGTTTCTAACAATGAAGAGAAGTGAATCCTGAGGAATTAGTCGTGTTGAATCATATCTTAATCACATGCATGATATGTTCTTATGCAGCATTAGAGCAAGAGGCATCACATCGTGTGTTGTCATTTCTGGGACAGAAAACTGGGGCTGTTGGCTGGGTTTAAATCATTTCTGGCATTAACGAGATTCTGACCAGAGGCTTTATTTCATGTTTAGGATCTGCACTGCATTATTTCCTATTATATCACAATACGTTGCAAAGTAACAGCTAAGTTACCAAGACTAATCCTTTAAGTCTTTCTTTCTTTACAATGTCAGACAAAATAAGACTATGCCATATTTCTGTAATCTCTCTTGTATTATGAGAATATTATGATCTATAACAACAAAATCTCTAAACTGCATCATTCCCATCGGCGCTGATATGCTTAGTCTTATCTCTTTCTGTCAGAAAAGATATTTCTAAGTCTCTGTGATTTTGTTTTAGCAGACAATATCTGGTTAAAAATCAGATTATTAATGTAAAGCAGGAAAAAGAAGTTTCTTTGTGTTTAAAAAATGAGTATTTCTGAAAAAACATGATGTAATACCCAAAGTTCTCCTCTTTCTTCAAAAAACTACTTAAAATGAAAGTTAGTTTTGAAGCTACTGCCACTTTTTCCCTACTTGGATATGTACATTTAGATTCATCTGGTGAAAAGTAGATTTTGTTCCCAGACAACTTTACAGCAGCTACCAAGATCTAAAAAAGATCTCTGCAGTGCTCTGCTGGCAAATTGCAGGGGAATTTATTGAGAGAGGGAGGGGAATTTGAATTAAAACCTACTTAATTAAACCCACCAGAATTAGCTTTCCATTTCTTTTAATAGGATGAGAAAATAAATTTTAAAATACATATGAAGTGTATCCTCCTTCTGAGAGATGTGTCCTTTTGGATAGAGTGAAAACACCATCCCATACTTGCTATTTTAAAAGTCTGGGTTTATTTCTCTGCTGGTATTTTATAATGTCTAAGCCACTGAAAGTATATTCAGTAACTTAACTCTTTTATAATGATTTCATTAGAGCAGCCAAGCAAATCATGATCTGAAAATTCATAAGCTCATGGCAGTGCCAAGTGTTTGGGTTGGAGAGGTTTGGGTTTTTTTACTGTTGGATTTTTTTTTAAGTTATTGCAAAGTATGTCTAACATCCTAAAAAAAAAAATAGGTGAATCAACGAATATGAAATTTCAGGGTGCAAAGCAGAATAGATTTTTTGCAGGTGCAGGACTCAAATGGCTGATTATATAAAATCTCATCTCCCAAATAAGAGAGATGAGTAATGCCCCAGGTCATAGCACAGCTTTTTTAGAAAAGGTTGATAGAACTAGAGACCCTTGATGTGTTGGAATAAAACCTAGAAGTTGTGTAGTGAGAGTAAGAGTGAGAAAAATATAAATGGAACAAGTTATTGAAAACAGCTTTTCCTGGTTTTTTGCTCCTGGGTTCTTCTTTCACAAACAAGGGTTGTTTAACCCCTTCATCTCCTGTCACCCACAATAACTTTGGAGCTCACTGGCAGCTTTCAGTGGAGGATGGAGTTGATGAAAAATGACAGCAGTGACCCTCTGAAGGGCTGCTGTAGGAAGAGCCTGGGTGTGAGGTCAGGTTTGGGTCCACACGGAAGCAGCCCCAGGGAGCTGCTGCTGTGAGACCCTTAAGGGACCAGGCTCCACTCAGTCTGACTCTCCATTAGACAGCAGAGGAGCCAGTCTGAAGTCCTCAGTCATAAATGAGATTTTTAGCAGTTTAAGATCAAACTGAGGACTGAAAATGCTGGATCTGGAAGGAGGCAGGCTTTGTTGGCTTCTGCTGTTGTTACAGCACTAACACCCATTCTATTTCCACAAGAATCATTTGGGAGAAAGGCTTCTGGAACAGGAGCTGCTGAATTTGCTAAAGCAGAAGAGCTAGCTACTAAAATGAACTCAGACTGGATGGCAGGAAAGTTAAAAAACTGTAAAGAAAACAGACTGAGAGATAAAAAGATTTTCAACAAGCTCTACCCTGTCACATGAGAACGAGAGAATGTAAGGAAGCACCAACCCAGTGAGACAGAAGGAATGCCAGTCTTCCAAACCAGCCTGTGTTGCCTTCAGTGATACTTCCTTGGACTAAAGAAGAGAGATACAGGATAAATTTCTATTACTTAGGGTTCCTTCTTAAAACATTTTCGTTCATGCACAATATTCTGGATTTTTGAAGAACACTCCTTTGTACTTCTACGTGTTAAAATTATCTTTTACTTGGCTTCCTTTCAGTTTATTCTTCTGGCTGAATTACAGCAGCAAATGTACACCATAACACTAAAAAGTCTCTCTGCTATCCATCTTGACAGCTGTAGTTCACATTCCCTATGTTTGCCTTAAGAAAATCCACATCTGATCATGTCATCTGTTAAGTTCACCACTGCTGCAAGGGTTCAAGGCACTGGCCTCGGGCAGTGGCTGATATTTGCTCCCACTACAGATCAAACAGCATCAAGGGTTTAGTGAGGATACACAGTTGTTGTATCACGCCATTCCATCCTGAATTGGTATCAGGAGTTTGCAGTAAAACAGAACATTCTCTGGTATGTTCCTAAATGTAGGGGATTCCCAGGTGGCAGGAGTTCACTTATGTTCCTCACTTGCAGGAAGATGTGTTATTAAGTTCTCTGCAGTTAAATATCTCCTCTGAAATCTGAAGTGACACTCACAGTTTATCTCAGTTCTGATTTTTCCATTAAAATTTTCTTGAGTTAAACATTTCTTGAGTTAAACAAGAAAAAAGGCATTTAAAACTTATGTTGGACAGGTGGAGAATTTGTATGAATCCAAGACTCCAATTTCTTTTTTCTAGAGCTCTCTCTGTGTAGTTAGTAGTCTAATGTGAGCATATACCCTCTCCTTCTAGGCACTGTAACATGGAGCAAAGTCAAATGAGCAGCTGTCATGGAAGGAAACATTTAAGCTGAAGTTAAGTTGAAGTGCTGTATCTGAAAATAGTTTGTTTTTCTCCTTGAAACCTCTGCAATCCCAGAAAGCTGCTACCCAGTCTACAGAGCTGCTATAATTAAAAAAATATATATTTTTTTTCTTCTATCCTTAATGCAGAGCTTACAAAATTACAGAAGTCCCATCTGCAAAGCATAAACTTCAAAGAAACCCAATTAAGTCAGTGTTGCATACACTATCATGTTCACTCTATTTCCATATTCCACACAGATTCATCTCATTCACGATGGAACAATTACAAATGATCTTGCAGGAGCCAAGAAACTCTCCTGGAGGCTGATTTCCACCCAGGTTCTCTCTGAGCTCCCCAGGACAGCAGGACTGGTTGGAGATGCTGAGCAAACCTGCCCAAAGCACCAACCCCTGTGGCTCTCGTTTGGAGGCACCAAGGAGTCAGAGCCTGATGGTTTCCTGTGGAATTCATGAGTGTTCCTGCAGCCACCCTTCCCTTTGCTCCCAGCCTGTCCCGAGCTTCCAGCCCCTGTCACAACACTGTCCTAGGCTGGACACACCTCACTCCTGACCCAGTGCAGAATTGCTTGTGGTCTTTTAAGGATAAAAGCCCAAGTCTTGGTAGAGGCTGTTTAGTTGAGAGATGAGATGCAGAGTTCTGAGAGCAACTGAATGAAAAGTGACAGCCACTGCCAGCAGATCAATATGGACAAGGCACAGGGAAGACTGCGTGGCCTGAGGGATGGAGCAGCCCTCAGGAAACAGTGAAGGCTTCACTGGTTTGATGTAATGCAGTGATCTCTGTCCACTTGCTGGTTATGCAGCAGCTGAACAGTTTGAGGATGTTAAAAAAAAAAAAAAATTGGATTAAGGAAATTAACACACAAACTGTCTCTTCATTATATGAACAATTCTGAAGTGCTTTATACATAAGGACAAGCCTTCCCTCAGCTGTAACCACAGGTCCACATTGCTGACCCAGAATATCACTGTTCTACAGAAAGCAAGATAAGATCCCCTTTGATTCAGATTATCTTACTGAAATATTCATGCAGACTCAAGCAAGGAGCTATCGACCTGTGTCAAGTCGCTATATGAGGTCCCCTCTGGGGCATGTATAAATTGTGTATATGTTAGGCCATAAATCAACTTGAATTTCAAACAAAAGCATGGAAGTTATTGGGCAAAAGAATCCATTGTATTAGCATCCAAACTGGCTACATTTCAAAGCAAAATCAAGGTATATTTAGTTTTACTTACTCTTGGTATTTATAGACTTGACTGGCTTAGAGAAGCGAGGGCAATTAATTCCACATATTAAATTTTAAAAATACAAAGCCATAAATTTGATTTTAAAACCCCATGTTATAAATAAATGAATGGTGTAGCCCATTCATTGCAGCACGACCTAGGCAGTCATTAAAGAGAGTTCCCAAATTAAAGATTTTGGGAAGAATTAACAGTTACTTAACTACTCACTAAAATATACAGTTACTTTCTAGATAAACACGACTCCCACCATTATGTAACTCATTCCATTCTCAAAGTGTGGTGCAAACATTAACTGAATGAATAATCTTAAACCATCTTCATTCATAGCTAAAGTGTGAAGATCTTTTATTATTTAACAGACTTGAGTTCCTTATATTTGCACAGAGAAGCAACTACTTGTGTGCATAAGTTATTAGGTGTGTAAATTAGGTCTGAGTTCTTTTATTTAAGGTATACAATCAAATCTGGGGTTTACTTTTATTTTAAAAGCAATCATGAATTAAAGATACAAAGGTAAACATAAAAGAGAAAGCCTGAATTAAAGAGACAAAGGTAAACATAAAAAAACCACTAGTTATTTCCAATATGATGATCTCAGTCTCATAAATCCAGTCTAGGTTTTGATGGTGTATAATCAGTATTTCCACTTCTTGGATAAAGAGGTTTTAACGGTTTAAGTGTCTTTTCAGCAACATTCACACTACCTGCCAACTTGGGATTTAGAAGAAAAGACAACTTTAAACCACTTTTTCCCCCATTAAAGCTCTGTATTTCCTTTGCAGAACTCTAAAGTTTGGCTAAACACAAATCTCCAAACACTGGGAACACTCAAACCCTGGAAAAGCCTAAAACCTACCCTCGGCATGAACAGCATACTTATTAACTGACCTCATTTAATTTCTGCAAAAGTAGCATTAAAACATAACTTCACCAAGCTCTCTCTTGATTCCCAAAAAATAAACTGAGCATCAGTAAGTAAAATACTCAGGCAACAGCAAAAAAGCAGTTTGTGTAAAGTGTGCATTAAGTTGAGCAATGTAATGATACCCCAGCACTGACACAAATTATATGTGCAGGACCAAAATGATGCATTTGGAGCAAGAGAATCCACATGCAGGAAATCCCACCTCTGCAGCCTCCCGAGCACACTGTGCCCATCCTCCTCTCCAGAGATGGAGAGATCATTCTCCCCTCCTGGAAAATGCTGGAGCAGAGCTGCCATGTGTGAGATGAGTCATGTGCCAGGGACAAGGGCTGCTGGGGAAACAGGAGATTCTCTGCTGCAGGACACAGGAAAAAAGGCAGCCCTGTGCTTCCACTGAAGTTTCTCTGCATCACAGGGACTTGGGGTCCACTTAGATCCCACCAAGAAGGTGGGAGTTCGATAAGAAACAAAAAGGCCTTCTCAAAAGCACAGTGGACCATTTCTTAAAATATAACTCCCACTGTGGTACTTGGTAATATGGTGACGATTTTTCAGGGGCCGTGTCAGAAAAAAAACACTATCTCTACATTCATACAAACAGCCAATGGTTTGGGAAGCTTTACAGGACTCAATCTGGATTTCAATGGAAAGGAAAATGGGATATTAACTAAGAGCCTGCATGTTTCTAGTCACTACTGAGTATTCCTGAGTAGAGTCCTCGTTAGGTGTGGAATAGTAACTTCCTGCAGGGAGCCCTTTGGTTAGGAATAGGAACTTCTGAGTGAGAGAATATCACTAAGTTTCATATACATAAAACATAGGATTCAGTTATAAATTTAAGCAAAAGCATTGATTAGCTAGTTTTGTCCATAAATTAATAAAGGAAAGGATGTAGGAGACCTGGTAAAATTCTTTTTCAGAAGAAATATAATGCAGGCAAAACAAACTCTGTTAACAGAACAGACTTGTTGATAGAGAAAGATGAAATGGAAGCCAAAATCTTTCTGGAAGGAAAAAAAAAGCAAACCCAAACAAGTTTTTATGGGTGGCCTGGCTCAAGCATTAGGATCAAATTTGAAAATTCATGCAACAACTAAGACACCACAGATAAGCCTTTAAGTCCCTGATTTAAGTTGCAGTGATCTAAACGAATGCAGAAGGATGAAGCAGCAGCCCAGCTGACAGGCAGGGCACCCACACCATCTCTCTGTCCTCCCTCTGCTACCCATTTCCTTCCATCTTAAGCACATGTTGGAAGTTAAGCACACACTTAGAAGATTTGCTGAATTATGGGCCTGGCATGAATAGGTTTGCAGCAAAAATGGCTTGAGCAGATCCAGAGAGCTGGCACCAATCTGTGTGCACTCCAGTTGAATTCCTGTTTGTCTTTGCCTTCCCTTTGCTCCATGGCAGCACCTGCAGCCCAAACCTACCACACTTTACTTTCAATTCGGTTTTGAGTTTCCAAACATTCCCTGCCAGGAGCTCCCAACATCCCTGAGGTGACCAGTGTCCTGGTTAAGGGGGAAAGCACAGCTTTGCAGTGGCTCACAGGCTCCACTGCTCAAGACTCAGACTGAGCAATCCTGTTCATGAAACACATACAGCAGTAACAGGCATCAATTAAAATCTTTAGCAGCTAAATCAACCCAAAAATGTTAAGAGAAGACAATGATAGGTATGGAGTGGCACAGTCTATCCAGGGGAAGTTGCAGCTTCAAAACAGAGGACAAGGGAAAAAAAGCCACGTTAGAGAGTATTCCTATACCTGCTGTTTATTGCATCCCAACTTGCCCTGGCCATTACTTGGATGGCTGATGTCCTTCCTCACACTGCCTGTGAGGCTCTGCTGGGTTCCAGGTCAGCCTCCCCCCCAAAGAAAGAAGATGTAAAAGGAAATTTCAATTTTCATCTCAGCATCTTTTCTTAGCATCCTAGAAGAATACTTACAAGAATGCTGCCTGCTACTGAACTTTTGAATTATGAAAACTAGAAACAGTGATGGAGGACCTTTTAAGTCTCATGCAGCTGTTCTCCCCTGGAGTTAATTCAGAGCACAGTGCTGCTGATTACACGTGGTATCAATAGAAATAAAAAGGGAATTAGAGTCTGGCGTAGACATAATCATGTATCTCTGGAACAGCTCCTCTGCAGTAGCTTTAAGTTGTCAGGTCTTGAAGCACACAGCAGAGGAGAGGCTGAGGAGCCCCCCTTCACCAGGCAGTAAGAAATTATGATGACAGAGCTGTTAACAACATCTAACACCACTGCCTGCACACAACAGCTCCCTGCCTCCATACAGAGCCTTCACTGGAGGACAAGGAACACATGGTGGACCACTGGCAAGGGCTGCTGGAGAGCTCAGTAATGCCCATCCTGAAGATTTGCTTTAATTTGTGGTGCCAGGAAGGAAAGGAAGCAGCACAGAGTGCAAAACGTGATGGCATCACTGTGTACTTATACAAATTCAAATAGATTATCCCAAAATTAAGGGGGGAGGGGGATGACATTTTCACACATTGTCATGGTTGTCTGTATCTCCTCAAGTAATACAGAGTTTTGACATGGTGTGTTCTTCTTCAGTCTGTGCACCCCTCCCTTTTATGATACAAATCAAATGAGACTGTCAATCTTCCCTCTGCCCTGTGACTGCTGGAAGGATATAATGAGAGCAATATTTTGGCTTCCTGCAACTGTCTCAATTAGATGGTGATACTGAAATCTGTTCTCTTTAGACTCTCCTTTCTCTCTTGATCCTTATCTGGAAAGGTAGAGGAGGGGAAAGACAGATAAGGACATTCTTGACATCCCTAGAAGTGTTCCATGCCGGGTTGGATGGGGCTTGGAGCAACCTGACCTGATCAGGTTAGGAAGGTGCCCATGTGTGGCAGGGAGCTGGAACCAGATGATCTGTAAGGGCCCTTCCAACCCAAATCATTCTATGATTCTATGAATAATGTGAAAATCACTTTCTTAACAGCAGCCTGGCCTAGAGACAGTCTATAGTTAAGCAAGACATGAGTATTTTGACGTCTGTTTCCCAAACTAAGGACATCCTCCTTTTTCAAGGCTTGCTCACTCAGTGTGACAGTGAGCTTAAACAGACTCAAACATTAAGCCCAGTGTTTGTCGTACTACAGTAATTCTCATAAAATACTGCTCAGTGGCCATAAAACAGTTCCCTTAAATACAGGCTGAAATGCATGATTTTATCTTAAAGGAGAAAATAAATAACTGATCCAATCAAAGCAAAGAAGCACTCATTCCTTCTTATCTTTCTTATACTATTTCCAGTATTCTCTGCATTGCCAACAGGACCTCTATGCACCATTTAAATGCTGGAGGAGATCATCTTTTTGTCAGTAGAGCCTGAACTAAAGTCCATCTTTGCTTCTTAAGACCACGACTGTGACATCTTTACTGATCACTGTGAGGAGCTGCTGTTTAATTAAAGTTGCACATGAAGGATCTAAATCAGTGAATTTGTATCTCTGTTTTGGAATAAATAGCTATTAACTGCCCCTAGTCTAGTTTACTGAACACCTTTTTATCTGACTTATTACAGGAATATTTTTAAGATTGTAGTGTCATGTAGTAATTTTGTAAGTTTTTTTACATGTGATAAAATTCACTGTAGTCTGTCAAGATTACAGCTCTTGTAAATCAAGGTTATAAAATAGCTTTTCATTTCTACAGTGAATGCTTTGTGAGGGAAAGCACATTAGATAAGAGGCTTTATCATGAAGCTTTTATTGTTCAAGGCTTGGAGTAATTGCAGCTTCTGCTGGCATTAGTCAGGACTGTGAGTGTGCAGGAATTCTCAAAAATCAGCATCTAAGGCTTTTTGAACCAGCCAGTTACTGAGTAATTCCATGCTCTTGCTAGATGAAAACAGACTCCTCTTTAAAAATGAACAAAACACAACAAAAACTTCACAACCAAACAAACTTCAGCTCTGCTCTGACATGGGGAAATTCCCTTTGACATTTCACCCAAGAAATCGTTCATCAAAAATTTGCAAATGAAGCACTGGGAAGATGAACCAGCCCTTGCCATCTGCAGCATCCTCATCCCCAGTTCCTTGGATCTGATGTTCACATTGCTCAGGGTCAGCAAAAAAGGGACGATTTGGTCCAGTGAGAGCAGATTCTGAGCCTCAAACCCCACTGTGATGGGTCAGTTCTACTGGTTAAACTGGTGTTTCAGGAGGGAAAGGAAAATGAAATATTGCATCACAGGATTTCCTTTGGGAAATACATTAAAATCTCTGTGCTGCCAGCTCTACACTCTCAGCTATGGCACTGAAACTTCCTGCATAATGCTGGGCTGAACAAAAAAAAATACTGTAATTGTACAGGTCAAGAAGACAAATATAAATATGTCTTTAAACCAAAAATCCACCAGGAAATTTTTGAGTCTGGGCTGCCTTCATCTATTACCACATTTCCTACCTCAATATACTTTCTTCAGTAGGCACAGCCAAACGACTGGGTGCAGAATAATCCCTAATAATGAATAATGACCACATCATTCAGCCAAAAAACTGTTCCAAAACAAGAGTGCATCTCCAATAGGGATATGGCATCACTCAAAAGGCAGGTAAAAGTAGGAATCATTTCTGTAGGGATACCCATATTTTGGTATAATTTTGGTCTGTTTGTAATTTAAACACGTAATTTAAATGTTAATAAAATTAACTTAGTTTTTAGATTAATGAAGAATCTTACATGTTCACACTTCTCTGCATGGTTTGTCTGCAAGCAGGGTTGGGATGTAAACACAAACTTTGGACATATCATTTCCCACTCCTAAGACTGTCTTTTGACTTAAGAGTCCATAGATGATTATGTTGGTATAATGATAATGATACAATTATTTTCCAGGACAGTAAAATAAGATAAACTGCAATTATGTCATCTAGCCTTCATAATTCTTAAAATAATATAAATTCTGTTACAGATTTTTAAGTAGCCAAATGTATTAAATTGTTCATAATGATTACTCACAACACTGTAGGGTAAAATTTTATTTAAATTAAGCAATCTAGGTTAATTTTATTATCATCTGGAAGCATACAGATGTTCAATACTATTTGATGAACAAATTTAAAACCTGAAAATCTTACCAAACATGCTAATCCTACCACTATTCATACCTACCTGGACAAAAACCATATGCACTTTAAGACCTTTTGTTTCTCTCCACATACAGCATAAATAACAGAATACATACAAGACACCTTCTCTGGCATTTTAGTAGAGGTTCTGCCATGCAGTGGGACACTGGCTTATCTGATGGAGTCTGTATTAGGGGAAAAAATGCTCCTTGGTATTGACAGTTCCCCCTCCTAACAAAAAGCACAATAATGTTTACATCTTTGTCTATTCGTCAGACATGTTGTGTACTTTCTTTGTTGCATATCTCACAAAGGCCAAAAGAATTAATTACAGAAAACAATCTAGAGGAATTAAAACTGAGGTTGCACACGCCTTCCTTTCATTAGTCACTTGTGCTTCCAGAAATCAAATGGCAGAAACATACATTCCTCTTTCAGTCAAGATTGCCCCTTTGGGAGTGAGTCGAACAGTTCATGTTAGAGGAGTCCTTTGTTCCCTTCACTTAGGGTATCGGAACAGTTGGTAATCAGGGATAAACCATCCACTGTTTGCCTTAATTCAATTTGTATTTCACTCCAGACCAATGTGCCCACAATTGCTTGATAAGGCAAATAAATAGAAGAACTTAAATTAGATACAAATATTAGTATGTTCATTGGCTCGGAAGGATGCAATATAGCAGGTGTATGAATAGAGCCTGGAATATTTTATTTACTCAGTAATATGAGAAAGGGGAGCAAAGTTCAACCTGAAATTGCATCCAGGGACTGTCTCCTGCAGGGTGATAGTGCCTGACCCAAAACCTAAACCCGTTCGTAGGCTTAGAAATCAGTAGTAGGCAGTGATGATCAACACCCCATTCATTGTCTTTACGCTCTTTTGATTACTTCTCTTCTCATAAAAGAAACCTGACAGCTCTTGTGTGACCGCCATCTATTCAGGGAAACTGAGAGTAAACTGGCTCTTACCCTTTGCTTCCAGCTTGTTGTTGTGCCTTTCCGTGCAATCACATCACATCAAAGTGATGTAGCTATTTGTTTCTTTTTTTTTTTCTAAAGGTCTCAACACTGCTTAGATTCTGACAATCTGAAATTACTGAGTCACCACCAACAGACATTTAGAATTACTCCTCAAAGTAAAGAGGAAAACACCATTAGCCATTGTTAAAAAAAAAAAAAATCTAACCCAATATTCTATTTATACGCTAGCGATTGGGCAGTGTCCCCTCAGCACCACCCTCTGTGCCCACACTTCACGAGGAGATTACGCTTCTCCCTATGAAGTGAAAATTGCCTTCTTGTGGGCAGAAAGCGTTTAATTATGACTCTGCTTCCCTTGTCACCATGGCGATCCCATGCAAACAGGCTGCTTTATTAGCGCTCATTTCCCCGTCCCCACCGAAGTGGGAACTGAGCTCTGCGGGATCCGGGGTCGAGCGCCGCCCGCGGCCCCGGGGACCCCCGGCCCGGCCGCGCCCCCGGCGGGCGCCGCGGTGGCGGAGCCGCGGGACGCGCTCGCTCCAACCCCGTCCGGAGCTCAGCCGCCGAACCATTTCGGCACTTACTGCAGGAAGTATGTTCCCAATTCCTGCCCGCCCGTGGCGACAGCGGGGCCGTTACCTGGGTGCTCCCCGGGGCCCGCGGGGTCGGTGAGGATGCTGGGGTCACTCTGCGACCTGGCTCGCGGGAGAAAGCAGCCGGTCCCTTCTTCCGATGCAGCCATGAGGTGGAGGGCGGGAAGCTCAGAGGAGGAGGGAGGAGGAGGAGGCGCTCATGGAGCCGGAGGCGGCCGGGGGACAATGGGGACGGGGGTGCGGCGGCGGCGGGGCGTCAGCCGGGCAGGACCAGCCGCGGCAGCATCTTCCCCGGCGCCGTCGGCAGGGCTGCGGCGCGGCGCTCCGCCGGCTCCGGCCGCTCAGGGGGCAGCTCCGGGCGCCTCAGGGGGGTGGGCCATGCCGCCTGGCGGGGTGGGGAAGAGCCGGGGCGCGGGCCGCGGGCCCGGCCCCCCGCCGCCGCCGCCGCCGCCCCCTCCCGGGACGCCCCCCGAGCGCCGCTGCCGGAGTCGCCTCAAGCCGCCGCGCTGCTGAGCGCATCCGTCGGAAAACATTGGGATTCTCCCATGGTGCCCCGCGAGCGCCCGCCTGACGTCACGGCGGGGATGGGGGGGAGGTGGGCGCCGCACCTGCACTGCACAAAGGCGGGGGCTCCGCAGGTGCGCGGGGTCCCGCCCCGCCCGAGCGCGTCACGGGCCGCGGGGAGGGGCTGCCCCGCCCCGCCTCGCTCTGCGGGACCCGCCCGTGTCCCCGGAGCCGGCCCGGTACTGGTCCCGTCCCGTCCGTCCGGGAGCTTTGCCCCGCGGGAGGGACCGGCGCGACCCCCGGCACCGGGACAGCCGCGGGCTCGGTGTGCGCCGCTCGCCGCCCCGGGGCTGCAGGAGGAGGGTGTCCGGAGGGGAGGGTGTCCGGAGGGGAGGGTGTCCGGAGGAGGGGAGGGTGTCCGGAGGAGGGTGTCCGGAGGAGGGGAGGGTGTCCGGAGGAGGGTGTCCGGAGGGGAGGGTGTCCCGCGGGGGTTCCCTCGGCAAGACGAGCAGGGATCGCTCCGCGCACGCCGGGACCCCGCAGAAGTGGGATGCTCCGCCTCAGGCTGAACAGCTGGGTTTGGGAATTTAAAGGGAATAACTGCTTTTATGGATTTTTTTTCTGCTCCTCCCAGTCCTGCGCAGGGTGCTGGCAGAGCTGGTCTGTAGCTGGTGATGCAAGTCAGGTCTTTTTGAAGTTTTGACGTGTAGAAATCAGAGATGCTTTCTAATCACTCTCCCAGTAAAGTCCTGTGGAATGCACGGTCAGCACTTGCTGGGATTGTGGGGGTTCTCATCTCGTGTCTGCCTTAAACTCTGCTTTTGTTTCTGCGTGGAACTAATGCTGATGAATATGCTCACCTGCAAGTAGATTTCTTGGGCTGACTCAAGAATGATAGTTATACATGCAGCTGACCAAGTTCCTCTTTGAGACAGTTGCAAGTTTGTAAAATTTTAGGGATGAACCTTTGTGTCAGAAATTTTTCCATCAATGCAGTCTTTCATTCCCACACACAGAAGCACAGGTTCAGGTTGGAAGGAGCCACAGTGGGGTCACCTGGCCCAACCTCCCTGCTCAGGCAGGGTCATCCCAGAGCAGAGAGCACAAGATTGTGTCCAGACAGGTCTGGAATATTTGCAGTGGATGAAAACTCACAGCCTCACTTGCACAGCAAAGAAGCTCTTCCTCATGTTGAGGTGGAACTTTCTAAGCATCAGTTTTTCACCACTGCCTCTTGTTCTATTACTTGGCACCACTGAGAAGAACCTGGCTCTTTTTTTACATAAATATGTGGAAAATATTTTGCTACTCTTATATAAAGAAAATGGTGTTTGGCCATTTCTGAAAGCAGGGGCAAACAAAGCAGTTATGTGGGGTTATGTCTTTGTTGTGTTGTGAGGGAATTCAACCCAAATTTATCATATCTATCACACTATGCTTGCAGTTTTACTTTAAGCAATAATTTCAGAGTTAAATGTGCATATATCTGATTTGGGAGTTACTTTTGGGCTATGTGTCCCTGAATGTCAATTAACTTACCTTTGGGGGAAAGAAAAAAAAGTCTGTAGGCATAGATTTAATGGTGGAGCTTGATGAGAAAATTCATCCAAGATTCCATTTGAGGGAGGCCTGAGTGTGGCTGTTGGGGTGACATCCACCCATGGCTGGGGTAAGCTGCAGCATTCAACAGCAAGTGGGAATATTGTCCTGAGAACAGAACCCAAAAAAGGGTTTAAAGTAAAATATCAAGGAGTCTCTGGTTCAATGAGCACTGCCCCTTCTTGCTGTGTGTCAGGTAGACCCTAAGGAAAAAGAAGCATGTGGAGGTTTAATCTAAGCTGTGTCATCGTGCCATGGAATACATTAAGGTGCCAAGTGACATAATGAGCCAAATCTACTTTTAGTCCTAAAAGGAGAGGAAGTAGCAAGTTTTAAATGGTTTTTCTCTATATAGCTTTTAGGTCATGATAGAAAATGCTGATGGTTTCTAGTGAATTCTGTGAAAGTCTATTTGCAGTAATCAATAGCTGCCTTCTGAGATGAAGAATGATACTGATTTCATGTTTAAAATGTAAGGTTGAGAAGTTTCATATCAGATTTAAGCATTTGTATAAGACTGAATATATTAAAATATTTTCAACCCAAGAAAATAACTCCAAGATATCTTTAGTAGCTATAGAAGCACAGAGAATCAAAGGGATGTATTTTTAACCAGCTCCCATACTGGTTGCCTCTGTAGAGGACACTTTATAGGATTCCTTTGAATTTAAAATATCATTTGGTACAGAATAGTCAAACAGGGCTGGAATCTGCCTTGCTTTTTTCACTTAATTAAAGAACATTTTCTCTTACCCCTGACAAACCAAGCATCAAGAGGCTCAGTCCCTGGTTTGGTTTGTGCCAGCTGATGGAGCTGTCCCTGGACCTTGTTTTTTTCCAAAATGAACCATCATCATGTTTGGGAGAGCAGGTATCCAAAAAAAAAAACCAAAAACAACCAACTTGTGTTAAATTATTCAAACTTTCGTTGCTAAATTATGTTTCTTGTGTTAAAAGTAGGATTGTCTGCGTGTCTTTTACTTTTTTACTTTCAAATTTCAGAGGTGATGATGGGACTTTGTACTTCCTTACCTTAAAGCAGGGTCTGCATTCCTTCTGGGGCAAGGCTTTAGAGAGGGGAAAATAAATGTGAGGCAAAGTCTTGTCTTCGTGTTGGAAGGCCAACATCAAAAGAAATGGAGCCTTTCAGAAGTAGAAATAAAGTAGAAAATAAATTTATTTACAGAAGTAAATAAAGCTGATGGAGGCAGGCACTAACTAATATATTCCAAGTATATTGATTTGCAAATCCCTCTGAAATTAGAATGAAACAGCCTAGTTCTACTTGTGGGTGCAAAGCACCTGAAAAATTGTCCACAAGTTTCCATTTACTACTTCATATGATTCTGTGTCACAAACAAAACTGTTTGCAGGATCAGAATGGCTATTAGTAGAAACATGACTCTCCTTTTGTTTGGTTTATTTTCTCACTATAACAGTCTTGTGGTAAACAAGTTTTCAGCATTTTCCCAGAAAGTGCAATGATCTGATCTGTTTAGTTCTCTCTCAGAGGATTTCTAGCCTTTTATATTTATGATGAAAATTTTCTAGCTTCATAGCAAATATATCTGCAATTGGCATCCATTCAGTTGCAGGAAAATACTTGTTAAAATGAAATATCCACGCAAGGAGCACAGATGAGAAAACAAATTTTTTTAAAATGTTATTTATTTTGATGCGTAGTCCATAGCAAAATCAATGCATGTCCATTTGATATGACTTTCCTTGATTTTGTTTTTTTTAATGAACTATATAAATGGTATGGATGATTTGATTAGTTTGTTTTCTCTCTGACAGGTAGCTGAATGCCTGTTGTATGAGCTGGTTATATAAAGAGAAATCCAAACTTGTGTTAGAAAGGAATGATTCTCTGGGGAGAAAGAAAAGAGGTGAGTCATGTCAGTGCTGTTTTTCTCGAATCAGCAGAATATGAAACAACCTCATTTCCCTTAATCTGAAGCCTACATGTGATCTGTGAGCACCACTGATGTGGGGGTTTTGTGTTGTTATTTAGAAAAATGAATTCAGGATACATTTGGATTGACAATATCAGCTTTCATGTTTAAATTGTTCTGATGAGCAAGGCACAAACAGCCTTGCTAGGAGCAGTTTTCTTAGATGCAGCAACAGAAAGCATTTGTTCTGCTGCTTGTGAGTCTTAACCTAGTTTTTGGAGATTTTTATGCCAGTTTCTTGTAGCTCACCATAACAGACATGAGCATTCCCATGCTCAAAAAGCTCTTGTCTCTATTTACTTTGTTGGGGCTTTTTTCCCCTCAGATGCTTTCTTTGTAAAGAGGACACTGAGCCTATTTTGAGCCTTTTTTTGTCAAGACCGTAAATGCTTGTCACCAAGAAGAGATAAAATATCACCCAGAAGTCACAACTTTTTAAGTACAAAGACTTGAAACACGTCTTCTCCAAGGTACTACTACAGAAAGCAAATAAAAAATGAATAAGTATCAGGGGCTTGTTTATTGGGGGCCTCATGTGCACATTGAGAATCTCTGGTACTCAGGAGCTATCCTGGCAATGGCCCATCTGATTTTCATGTTTGCTTTCCTCCACAGTGCTCACTCCCATTTTACAGGGGAAGGAACAGGAAAAGAGGCTGGGAAAAATATAAAGAAGGACCCTCAGCTCAGCTCCCTGCCCTGACACCCAGCTCTACTCACATCCTTCTGGGCTGTGATGATGAGAAGGGCAACCTCTATTTTATTTTAAATTATGCAGCTTATAATAGCAGCAGCCCCATGTGTGGGGAGTGAAGTCCTATCTGCACCATGCCAAGGGCAGCAGAGAGCTCCAGGATGTGGTCACAGAGCACTGTAATTGTGCCTGAGGAGCAGGGAGCAGGCAGCTCTGTGGGGAGCACTGGAGGATTCCTGAGGTTGAAGCCAGCGAGGTTCCAGGTGATGTGCCACATAAATGTTGTTTGTGCCAGTCTGAAGGGATGAATCTCATTATCCTCTCTGGTTTTCTGTTCCCCTTAGATCTCAGGATGTCTGAGGAGAAGGGATATACATATAAATTCCATTACAGGTCTAAACCTTCTTCCTTCCCACATTTTGGGGTATTAATATTCTTGTATACAGAAAATTTTTTTTTTTTTTTTCAGACACTGTGTTCTTAAGAAGGCACATGGCTGGAAGTTCCTTATTCTCACTTCCATCCTCAAAGTATTCCATGATCTCAAATACCCAAAGCTGCAAAAAAACTTGCAGGTATGTGGGGGCTCTGAAAGCTATTTTGGTGTAATTGAGATCCTGCAAGCTCCATGAATTAATACAGAAAACCCCAGTGAACTGTTTCTTGTTATATTTGTAACATCAGTCCTGCAGATTCTACAATTCAGGGTAGAGGACAGCTCCAAGAAACTGGTGTTGGTTGCAAATATAAAAGAATACAGTGTAAGATCCAAGACGTTTTAAATAACTATTTGCAGCACTTAAATTCCATTTGGAAACAAAATGCCTCTGAAAAAGAAGAACCTCTGATTTGCTTATGCTTTGCAAGTCTTTGTATTTCAGAAGCAATGCAGCTCATTTTTGCCTCAGAGGTAAGTCTGGGTAACTTGTAGCCTGATCAGAGATGTCATTTCTTCTTATTATGTATTGCATTCAGACAGTACATTCTGATTCAGATCTCATCTTGTTGCCAAATCTGGAATAATTTTGAAATATAAATTTTTCAAATTAATTCGAACAGTGAAGATCATTCAGTTGTCAGCAGAAGTGGAAAGGGAAAAGTGGTGCTCTGTGCTAATTAGATGAGAGCTGACGAGTCTTTGATGTAGAGTTGCAGGACAAAATCCTGATTCCACTCATGTTAGTACCTTTCAACATTTACTTCGATGGCATTTTGTTGTTGTCACTTCATTTCTCGTGTAACACAGGACTTCAGGTGGTATTTCACACTCTGACACAAGAAGTTCAGCTGTTGGAGAGTTAAAATACTCTAGGGTCCAGTCACATGTGAAACAAGTGGCAGAGCTTCCTTCAGTAGGTCACAGTTTGCAGTTCTTTGGGAACTGAAATCCAGTGAAGGCCATAGCAGTCAGGATTTATGAGCATGTCTCAGAAGACACAACCTCAGCTGGGCTTCAGTTCATGGAAGGAAATAGAGGAAGTCTAGAGCTGACCAGCAGCTGAACACGAGAGAATGAAAGATTGAATTGATTGGAACTCCCAGCAAGGTCCAGGTTAGCAGAGCAGTTTCTGTTGTGGTTTCTGTTGTGACAGCCCAGAAGTCATGGCCAGCCCTTCTCATGCTCCGTGTGAGAACTGATTGAAAGCTTGAGGTGTGAGCTTTCCCAGGCAGAAACACTGTGGTGGCTTTATGCTACAACTTCATTCTTCTCTGAGTGCTCCTGTGTGTTGGGTTTTTGTCTCTCTGGGACATCTTTGAGCTGGTTCCATCTATTCAGTTTCCTTCTCACCAACTTCTCAAAACAAGACTTGGGAAGGGAAACAGAACAGCTACCAATAAATTTCTGGAATTTCTAATTTGATTTTAAGGAAAACTAGGGCTTCATATAATTCCTACACAGTAAATGTAGTGCTTCCTCAGAGCTGAAGGGTTTAGGCAGTAGTTTGTATCCTCATTTAGGCAGAATGTGGATGTGCAGCAAGATCACTGCTGGGAGGGTTTGCTTTGCTCTTTTGCAGATGCAGTGAGTCATCTGAGAAACCATTCCTCAGCAAAACTCAGCTAACTTGGTTTGCTTTTTAAATATCGTTTTTTTGGACAGTTGTGGGCGTTGCCATGGCAGCAGGAGATGGTGGGCCATCCCTCCCCTCTGGGCTGCAGCTCAGTGTGCTGTTTTAATGCCATCTTGCTGCGAGCTTTGGAAGGCCAGGCTGCTCAGCAGCTCCAGCACAACTCCCTTCATGGACAGAGGCAGTGGATCAGCCCCTAACAGCAAACTTGTAACCTGCAGAGTGAGCCCAGGACAGAATTAGATGGATCTTCTGTTCCATGACTTCAAGGCTGGAGACGGATGCTGTCATAAGCAAAGTCAGAACAATGTAATCATGGAATTTTCTGTGCTGCTCTATTGTAAAAAACACTCTTTGCCAGCCTTGCTTCCAACCAGCCTAGACTGTATTGAGAGGAGCACCTCCACACCCTGCAGCTGGGATCTCCAGTATTTTGGAAATAAGTCCTTTAACATCTTTATCCAACAAGTAGAGTGCAGACTTTGCCTGGTAAATTCTTCCAGTCAAGTGAAAAATCAGGTGGTTGCCACAAAGAGTCCCTTTGTTTTCACTTGTCCCTAATATGTGCCTCTCTTCGTTATACAAATGTATCCTTTTAGGTCTAGACATAAAAAAATGCTTTGCAAAGGAATTCACAATATCAGTTTAATATAATCTGTGAGTCACATAGAGACTTTAAAGCTCTGTCTCCTGGAAATTAATTCTGCAAGACCAAGTCCTTCAAGTTTTAGAGTTCAGTTGCAGAACTAGATATTTATTACTATTATTATTATTATTATTATTATTATTATTATTATTATTATTATTATTAACATCTAGTCTTATTCTAACCCAATGTGAAATACAGAGATTTGAACACCAGTTTTGGCTAAATATGCAATTAATTGTGTACATAAATGACTGCTTGTCATTTGCAAGCCTGTGTGTTGTATGGAGATGGAGGTTCATGCAGCTAAGGGTTGTATGACCTGTGGTATTTATAATTAGGTAATTATACCCTTGCTTAATGAACTAGCAAATAGAGGGGTTTTTGCTGATGTTGGTTTTTTTCCCCTCACCTAGAAAGTGGAAATAAATCCAATTAGGTCAGTCAAGGAAGATGCCAGTAGGTTTGCTTCTTCCAAATCATTCAGAAGTCAAGAATTATTTTAACATTTAGTCTTCTTTCTCCCTTGGCTTCGTGGTTGCTACAAAAATTCTGTTTATTAATGCATTACGTATCGAAGCTGTCAAAATCAATCTCTGTCTCCATTTGTAAGGATGTTCTATTTGTGCAGAGCAGTACAGCATGGACTTCTGAAATCTTCATGTGGGCTCTGACTGCATTTCCTGAGTAGATCAGCTGACCCCACAGGAATGTCACAGCCAGTGCATTCCAGCCAGGGCAAGTGTCATCTACATGCTGCTTACAGAGATATTTCCAGTTCTGGAAAATGCAGTTACTGGGACCAGGTTTGGATCCATTTTCTATTACTCTTGTGTTTTAACCTGCATTTTCCTATCCAGGACAATGAGGAGCTCTGCTTAAGACCATGGGGAGTTCTATTTAATTATAATTGGCAGCCTGCAATCCTTTGTGCTGTCAAGGAAATCCTGGAGCTAATGGATGATACTGCAAACACTTGGTAGTGGTTTTACACTCAGCAATTTGTTCTTTATTTAGCTGAATAAATGCCTGATGGAGCTGAGAGAATCCACTGAGGAAACACTGTCAGACAGGAAATTCTTGGTGTACCAACCCTAGGAATTAATTTATTATCTTAAAGGGGTAGTTTTGCCATTTAGGCTTTATTTATGCATCTGAAATAATAATAAAAAAAAACCCCTAATAAATATTTATGCATCCGAAGTATAATTTATTAGTAATAAGACAATTTACAAGACCAGTGTAACCTGACAATGGTTATGAAATGTGTCACTAACTGTGGGCAGAGGATAATTGTCTCTGCTCAGATGGTTTTATACAAGACTGATGGCCTCAGGCTTGGTTTATGAATTGTGTTTTAAGCACAGTGAGAGAGTTTTAACAGCCCAAAACAGGCACCCATTTAGCAATGTGGCTGTCTCAACTGCAGAGTCCAGATCAAGCAGAAGGGAATGGTTTTCCCTTCACCATTTGTAGGATCAGGAAGAAATCTGGCACAGCTGGAGTTTGTTAGAGAGTCAAAAGTTGCCACATTTTGATACCAACTTGTGAGACACCTCATACACTTCATCATGAGCAAATGTGTTACATTTGTTTAATTTAATTTTGGGTACATCAATATTTGCAGTTCTCTTGTGGAATTGAGTCGTGAAGGAAGAAGAAGCCCCGGGCAGTGCAGAGCACTGGTGCACACACAAGCCCTGCTCTCTCCCTGGGCAGTCGTGGCTGACTGCAGGGGCAACCGAATATTTTGATAATTCTGTGTATTTTAAGCTTGGCAGTGCAGCCTGCCGAGGATTTTTGACTGGCAGCCACTAGAGAGCACTACGGGATTGTCTCTTTTCCACAGCAGGGTGTGGTGAACTACAGTGTGAAAAGCTTTTTTTCACATTTCTGAAGAGTCCTATTGTGTTCTGTACAGAATAGAGGATATTAAACCAAGATTTTAGCACCTCTGGCATTTTGCTTTACACAGTTATTATTCATGGTTGCTGCTTTCATCAACATGTAATTCTCAGAGTTTCACTGAGTGTAGTAATTAATGTATGGACTATTTTTACTGGAAGGCTGAATGATGATGCTTTGCTGCCTGCTGCACAGATAACCTTGGGAGAATCTAGTTCTGCTTTAGCTTATCCTTAGAAAAAAAATTAGGTCTCAAATCAATCTCAAATCAGCAAACAATGAATGGAGTGTATCTATGCAAAATACATAAACTCACAGAAATGGTGATTCAAAGGGAAAATGCTGTGTGAATTAACCTATGAGTCTCTCCCAATCCAAGTATTTGATGTTTCCTTATCTGACTGCCACTGCATTTTTTTAGATCTTGTGACCTATCTTTCATATTCCCCTAGGGAAAAGAAGAAAAAAAAAAGTGTTATTTTCTTTTGAAGTACCTATGTTTTGAGACTTTTTTTTTTTCTGTTTTCATACATCCTTCTGAAATCAGATAGACCTTTAATGTTTGCACTTCACCCGTTTAAAGCTCCTGTGTGCTTTTTGGGAGGACTTTCTCATTGAAATCATTGGTATCTTTCAGCTTATTTTTTGAGCAGAAGGTTGTAGCTTAAATCTTGGCAGTGCCTGTGGAAGAAAGCACATTCTCAGAAGATAATGAGGAGCCCAGAATTCCAAAGTTTTCCTCCCCAGGTCAGCAGCTCTACTTCCAGTAAGTGGTGAGTGCAGCTGTGGGCAGCACAGGAATTGTCACAGGATGGTGTTTCCTTCCTTCCTTCAGAAATTGGTGCTGAGGGGCACAGCCACTTGTTCTACTGAAATTTTTCTGTCAGAATTATTGAGTCAGAGCAGCTGGAGTGGGATAAACTGGATTCTGGCAAGATTAAATGTTGGGGCCAGCTGTGTAAATGGAATATCTGGTGATGTGAAAGACCCCTCTCATAACAATGGTATTCATCACATCATCCTAAATAGAGCAGACCTAGAAAATACTTCCCCTGAGCAGCAGATACCAAAATTAGTTTGCCAGTCTGTTTATGTCAGTGTTAAACTTGAAATCTTAATTAGCAGGATTGGTTTGAAGTACTTGGTGACAAAGCCCACATTGCTTCTCTGAGAGTTTGAGCCAAACTGCTTAAAATAATAACTCACAGGTGTCCCTGTACATTTATTGGGCTTATTTGGGGCTTTTTTTGTAGTTCTTCTTCACAAATAATGAAGAAACTTCATAAGGGAGACTCCAATTCTATTCACCTTTCTGATTTTACAATATGGAAAGTGTTACTGGCTTCAGATCAAGTGATGAAATGTAAAAGTTACTCAAACAATTTAAGTGATTTACAATAAACAACATTCAGGATATGGTATTTTTAAAAATTCTGACGTCTGTACATATTTTAGGAATATTTGGGGTTTTTTAGGAGTTTTCCTGGACATCCTGGACCAAGATCCTTCCCAGGAATACCCACATTGAGACCTCTGTTAAGATTTACTGTACTGAGAAATTTTCAAAGGATTTCCTATCACTTTCTGGGAATTAATTGATCTAAATCTTTGCTAGTTTTCCTGGGCTTTGCAAGTATTCCTGAATGTGTGATCCTTCCAGGAATTCCTGGACAGAAACTTTTTTAGAGTTTCTGGACCTACAACCTTTCTTGGCATTTTCTCACTTTTTATAGGGATTCCTGGATTTAGAACCTGAAGTAGTTCCTGTGCTGTTCAAGGAATTTACCATCCTAGATTTAGACCCTTCTTAAGAATTTTCCCAGGTTTTTCTACGAAATCTTGGATCTAAACTCTTTCCAGGAGTTGCCTTCAAAAGTCCTTACAGGAACTGCAGTAGCTCTTCCCATCCCATATGCCCTGATTTTGTTTCAGGGTCTGGAAATAGCTGTTACCATTTTTTGCTGTCAGAGATAAGCATCAGTCTGTGCAGAGCTGAGGAGCTGGAGGCATCCTGCAAAGAAACTGTTTGAATTCCTGTTTTAAAATCAGTTACCACAAAAGTGATTTTTTACTCTCTGAACACACACTACTGAACACACTGCCCCCATGAGTGATGATAAAACAGCTTTGAGTGCAATCTACATTCCCTCCATTCTCTGACTCCCCTGTCCCACTCACAAAGTCAAAAATTACTCACTTGTTAATTAACACATTGACTCCTCATAGCACCATCCATGCAAAGGCAAGTCATAAAATGTTTATTCTTCTCCTTCTGCCAGATACTCGGAGCCAAAGCCTTAATTTGACTTGAAAAATATGCTTATATTTTTTCCTTTAGGGCACTGGAGTTTTAAACTGCTGTCTGGCTCTTGTCCTCAGTCCTGAATTAACTTTTGTGGTCTAGGTGAAAGTAAATCCAGTCATCCCAGAATGGTCTGTTGCAAAGGTGATTTTTTTTTTTTTTCTGAGGAAGAGAAACACAGGGACAGTGTGGTGGTGTCTGATCAAGGCACTCTGATCTGTCAGAGCTACCTGAAAAATTCGAATCTTGCCGGCTTTCTTTTAGCACACACACACACACACAAAAAAAAAAAAAAAAGGAGAATTCACAAATATGTAAAATATGTAGATGTAAGTCTCTTCCTAAGCAAAGTGTGATCTCCAGCTACACATGTTCAGCACCAGGAGGTGCCAGTCCCTTACGAGCCCAGTAAAAAAGGCACTGAGCTGCTCTAAAGTGTCACTTTAAATTATATTTATTAGAGCTGACACTATAAGGAAAGAGTAGTACAGATAATCTTATGTCCCAAAAGAGATATGAACTGGGGCGTGAATTTTTGTGGGTTCAGAAACAAAATTAAAAGTTGTATTTTCTCCATTCCCTTCCTTCCTTCCTTTTCACATCCCTTTGTTTTACATCATTTTAGGAAAATGAGCCAAAGCACCCATTTCTGTACCATCAGTGAAATGAAGCAGGTGTGGAGCCATTTGTTATTTTGTCACTCTTGGAATAGAACTGTATTTTTGGAAGTGACAGCAGAGGGAACAGTCTACATGAGCCAGTTGTTAAAGCTTCATCCTGTTGTGAGTTCACTTTGAGTCGTGCATTTTTCAGTCCTAATGTTGTGTTGGACTTACCTTGCTTTCCACTAAGCATGAATCATTCTCCTTGATTAATCCTGATAATAAAATTACACACTGGAAGCCTTGTAGGATGAGAAATAATTACTGAGGCACTGTAGGAATGAGGGAGTCAGCTCCCTTTAGAAACTCCAGAATGCCTCTTTCATAATCTCTGCACAATGTGAGTTGCCAAAAAGCAGCGTTTGGGAAGAGCTTGAACTGCAAAACTGGCATGAAAGTTCGAGAAACCACTTTTTTGTGCCTCCTGGTGTAATGTTACACTGAATGGCTGCTGTGTCAAGAGAATTACTACAATCAGAAACATGAAGAATTTAAAATTAAGATCTAAATGACAGACTTTATAATGCTTGTAAATGATGTTTCTCAAAGTAGCTGGCTTTCATCAAAACTGGAGTTAATTCGGTCAAATTACCAACACATTTCTTTTCACTGCTTCTTTCAAACCAGCTCTAATTAAAACCTTAAAATAGCATCTTTACTGGCAAAAAAAGAAAGCCCCACGACATGGGTCAGCAATCTATTTCCCTTAGATATCTTATTTAATTTTTTTGTATTTATTTTTTCCCCAAGAAAAGCACATGTTAGCTGAAGTAGATTTTTCAAATGGGTGCTTTTCAAATGGGAGCTTTTTGCAACTTCTTCGGGTAGATTAAGATATAAAAGTTACAGTACATTAGAAAAAGCTGTCTTTCTTTTTCTCCATGTTTTTTCATTTAGTTTTCTCATTTACTTGTTGCAGTCAGGCAATATCTACCAGCAAACTGGCAATTAAAATTTTAGAACTCTCATTCTTGCTTTATATGAGCTGTTTGGACACGTCCTGAAGTAAACAAGTGAAAAGTAAAAGGCCAAGCAAAACCTCTACAAGAAAGGGTACAGAAAGATATCTGCCCATATATATTATAAAGGGTGGAAATATTAAAACTGGATAGTCCTCTCCTCCTTTTGATGTGGAATTTTTAACCAAATACTAATGGTGCTGGGAATTCCATATTTCAACTGACTGGAGCTGATCAGTCCAGCTGTTGGCCCCAGCTCTGCAGTATCTGCTACAGCATCACTTTCCTTGCAAGTATTGAATTTTTCATCTTCAAAGCTGACACAGATGGTTTCCATAATGCACTTGTGAAAATACTCTTTGGGACAGAGTTTTTCACTTGGGAATGACCAATGGCTATATTTGCTTTTCCCAGAACTTGGAACAAGGGTTTTGCTGTGAGTTGCACTTTTGTTCCCCCTCAGGTATGAGGTGCCTGAGCACCAAAGGAATAAAAATTGTGCTCAGAACTTTGCTTCACTGGGCAATCTGTTCCAGTGCCTCACCACCCTCAGAGGGAGGGATTCCTTCCCAATATCCCATCCATCCCTGCCCTCTGTTCCCTGTTCCTGTCCCCAGTCCCTCTCCAGCTCTCCTGGAGCTCCTTTAGGCTGGAAGAGGCTCTGAGCTCAACCTGGATCCTTCTCCTCTCCAGGTGAGCACCCCCAGGTGTCCCAGCCTGGCTCCACAGGGGATGCACAGATCTGTCACTGAGCTGGGATAACTCCCTTTGGTCAGGGACACCTAAACAAATTATTCCAGGGCACAAATAGTTCAAACCATGGTGTGAACTCGAAATGTATCAGCTTCTCTGCAGGGCTGCCAAACAGACCTTCCTAGCCCAGGACACATAACCCACCTGCCATTCACCTCCTCAGGTAAGACAAGAATTTATCCCCTTTTGAAATAACTGCTTGTTAGGGTAAGGATGTGCATCTATCTATTTCTCATGGAATAACTGGAGCTCCTCAGGTTTATGTCCTTGTTTGCCCTGCAGAAAGTTCTTTGTGTGTTCCAATCCTTTGCATTTTTTGTGGGCATAAAGAAGAAATGATGTTTTTAATAGTTCTGTTGAGTAGTGTCAGATCTCCAGATAAAAGTGTAATACTTCCTATTTTACATATGATATAAATTATTTGACCAAGTATTAGGAATCAAAACAGCACAGTAGGTTGGCTTATTTATAGGTCTGAGGTTTTTTTAACTAAGGGTGTGGGAATGGGAAGATCAGAAATCGAAACTACCCTGTTTCCAGTTTGCATACATTAAAGGCCCTTACATTTTTTTCCATAAATTGCTGTGCAAATTTACTCCTGAAGGTAATTTTTCTAAAAACTTGTTTCAATACCAGTTCAAAAAATATTTTTTCCCTCACATAATTTCCTCAAATGAGTGCCGATTCTTCAATAATTCAATGAACTGAACTTTATTATCTCATTCTATTCTATTTCAGAAGGTGAAGATTAGCTCTTTTGACTGAAACTAGGTGTTAATTGATGTAGCAGTGTCATGGAACTGCACCTTCAATTTCTCCATTCGAGAGAAAAAATGCATTATTTAAAATCTGATATTCCTTTTGTGAAGCATGTTTGTAGACTGAATACCTTCTGCTCATTCTAACCCAGGCAAAGACACTCTTTACAGATAAGTACAGATGTAAACTATGACCTGAGAATTTGAGGTTCAAATTCTGCATGAAAGCTGAATATTAAAGGCTTTGTAAAGAATTTGGTGCTTATTTCTCCAACTGCTAAAATGCCAGGCAGGCTTGCAAAACATCCTGTTGCAGGAATTGGTGCAGCCACATCCACCCACAAACCTCTGTGCCTTTATTGATTCTTGCTTTATTTGTGTTCTCAGAGAGCCTTTGTTGGGTTGGTGCTGCCACTTGAGTGAATTTCTGGACAAAATGTTAATGAAAGGTCCCAGAAGTCATCCCTGTTTATATCAAGGGAGAATCCACTGCCCTTCAGGGGTCCTGACCTGGAGCCTTCCAGGGCTCTGTAACCTTGAGATCTGGGGATTAGTAAGAGCAGGAATATTGCCATGTCTCTTCCATGGAAAATGTGTCTTTTGGGCACCAATTCCATGCCTGGCACTTCCAAAATTCGCTGCTACATTAAAATATTCTTCTGCACCAAGTACATGTTATGCAGATATGTAAATGAAGATAAAATCTAAACTAGTCTGGTACAGTTTGGACACCCCAGAAATGCTGCATAGTCCCACCAGCACAAAGTTATCTTTTCCTCTGTATGAAATAATGTGTCTTGGTTTCTAGCTAGTCATTTTAATCCTTTCAATCTACATAGAAAGGGAGGAAAATACATTTTCAACAAGGTAAAGCTGTTAACCAGCTCAGATTTCATATGTTACACCTGACCACTGATAACTTACCTAACATATCTCAGCCTGCTGGGTTTACACAACTTTCTCCCTGTGTTTTCCAGGGAAGAGAAGGTGATGTTCCTGAGGAGACCACTGGCAGAGCCTGAACCCCATTCTGAACTGAGCTTAATTGGTTATTTTCTGCAAAAGAGAGAAGCTGCAAAGCAGAAAATCTGCAGAAACTTCTAAGATGTTTCTACAAGCATAAATCTTCCTTGATTTCCTGGCTTGCTTTTAAAGGCATGTAAATTTTCAGCTTACCCAGCGGTCTCACAGAAAACCTAATTCCTGAAGTTTCTTTTTTCTCCCAGTTTTTTCATCCAAATCCTATGTACAGAGTAGATTTATTGATATTCTTCAAGAATATCATGGACAAACAGTGGGTTTGTTGTTTGTGCTCCTTCTAGTGGAGCAGCAAGAAAACAATTTCACCTGTGCAGGCAAAAGTGAATTTTTGCAATCCAAAGCCTGAGGGCACAACTAAATTAACCTGGAGGTTGGGGCTTGCTGGGGCAGCCTGAGTAAATTGGGGTGCTGAAAGAAATTGAGGGGGAAAGAGAGGTTGCTTCTCTTTTCTGAATTCCTCCTGGCAGCTGCCCCCAGTATACTTGCAGCCCTTCCTCAGTGACAGAAGTTGCCCTCCAGGTTCTGCAGGAATCTGGTCCAAGGGAGGGGGGACAGTCCCTTCCAGGACCTGTTTTGGTGTCTCGGGCAGGAGATGCTGCTCCTGTGTTGAGAGCCCTTCCTGGCAAGGGGATGGTGAGGAGCTGGCAAACCTGGGCCAGAAAACCAAGCTGGCAGGGGGAGGTTTTGCTTGAGCCTGCCATGGCATGGCTGCTCCTAATTCTTGAGGCAGGGAAAGGGACAACAAGCAGTTTCTTTATCAGAATCTCACACCAAGCTAGAAACTGTTGTCACAGTATAAAGGGTTTGGGATGATCCATATGAAAATAGAACTACAAATGCCATCATTCCATCTACATGTTTCACCAAATGCTAAAAATTCTGAAATCTTAAATTTAAGGCAGGGTTAAGATTATTTGTCACTGTGATTTTAATTGAGGATCCATCCCAGTGCTGGTTAACTCCACTGTGAATGGGCCCAGCTGTGTTTCTTCCCTGATCAGCTCAGGGATTTTGCTCCAGTAGCACCTGGAGCCAGAATTAAACCTTCACACCAAGCCCCTGGGCACAGGTACAGTGCAAAACACGGCAGGAGCAAACGAACAGAGTGTCCTGCAAACTCAGATGGAAAATGCATTGAAAGAAAGCTCTGAAAAATGTAATTACAAACCTAAGCCAAGCACCTAGCTGAGCAGCAGGGGTGCCTGGTGCTTGCCATCGAGCATTTCCCTGCAGCCCAGCTCCAAGGGGACTCGATGTGAGGCTCAGCTAAGCTCCACTCAAAGCTTGGAAAAGACTCTGAGGTATAGTTATTTTTTTTAATATGTTTTCACTTCATTGTGGTTGGTGTTTTTGCACTGGCCTTTTGATTCTCTGCATGATTAAGCACCTAAATGCTTGCTGTTTTTGTGGGTTTTGTTTTTGTGGGTTGTTTGTCCCATTTGAAGTTTGTTTGTTTGTGTTTGGTTTCCATTTGTACCAAATGAAAATTAATGATCATATGCTTGTAAATAACTGGGTCAAAATTTAAAGCCAAAAAAAGGAGGGCTTTTCTTTCTGCTTCCATGTGTCCAGCTCCTTTAGGAAATTTTATTTTCTATTATAAATTGTCAGCACTTTTTTGTAATTTGGAGCTCTGGCTTAGTAAAATTAACTGCCCAGAAACCAACCTGCCTGGGCAGAGGCAGAGTTTGGCAGAATCAGTAGTTTCCAGGTACTTTTAAAAGGTGTATCTTTGCCAAAGAAACTGTGGTCATTTCTCCTAAAGTTAAAAGAAAAAAAATGGGGTATTTTGTTTTTTTCATTTAATCCAGCCTTATTTGTTCCTGCTTTCATTGCTATGACTGAGACAGCAGCAGAAATCATCCCTAAATTAGATTGTCTTTTGAGGGCAACTCATAATTAAATCTCCTGCAGCCTGTGCTGTTTATAGGCAATGGAAGTAATTACTAAGTTTGAAAAAATATACTAATTTGGAAAATGTTTGAAAGTGTCTTAAATATAATGGTAGTTGCAAGCCAGCAAGGGGTTATTGGTCTAGACAACATAACCTTGGCATTTCATTTAGCTCCACAAACTGTTTAGATTACTGTCTGAGGAGGGCTTTTGTTCATCACTTTTTAATTTGATTTTACTGAACAGCAAAACTGGCATTTTAGCTTGTTTTTTAAATTGCTATTGTCAAGGTTATGAACTTGGTTACCACCCCTAGCTTAGATGAGAATTTTTTAGAAGAAATGTTTATCAAAGTTCTTCCTTCCCTTGGTGTCCAGAATTATTTGATAAAAGTGAATTTTTCCTTCTCTGTATTTTTAATTTAAGTCGTGTTTTCTGGCTTGTTCCATGAGATTCCCTTACCCAGCTGGTAAGGTCTAGTTCCTCACAGTTCTCATTTGTCTCTATATGTTCTTCTTAAAACAATAAAATTCTCACTATGAAAAACTTTCTATTTGAAGTGGGATGGCAACATTTCTTTTTAATGCCTGATCTCTGTGTTCTGACATGGTTTGCCTCTGGCTGGAGTTCTTGCATGTCTCCAAGGATATTACTAATCTACTTTGGAAAAGAATGGAAAATCTGTTTTACAAAGGTTTTATGCCTTTTAAACTGATTTTGTTTCAAAACGAGTCCACTCCTTCTAAATTTAAATTCTTTTCTTGAAAGAAAATACTTTTGTTTTTCACCCTTATAGGAGAAAAACTACAGACTAAAATCCATATCAAGATTAACAGTAATGTCCTTAATTATTTTTTAATTACACAAGATTTTCTTTTTACAATCCTGGAATTAGCAGTTGGATTATGTTTTCCCACTTGGAAAAGTGAGAGAAGTCAGTAGCATTTAGTCCATTACTTTAAATTTAGCAAAATTACAGGAATTACTAAAGAATTAGTCCAAGTGGGTTATTTAACCTTGGTTACCCAACCCTTTTCTCATTTATTATCCAGTTTTATACTTGCAATGTTATTCTACTTCATTCCAGCCCACTTTAAGCCACTTCATTGTATCTTTTTTTCAAAGCACAACATTTTTCATGTGTGTACCAGTGTGACTAAATTTTTTTGCTTTTTCTATTTGGTTGAGAAACATTTTTCTTTCTTCTTTTTTCTTTTTTTTTTCTCTCTGTGAAAGCCATATGGCTTGGATCTTAATGCTCAAGGAAAATATTCCAGATAGTTCCTCCCAGGTATACCTGTCAGTGGCTCATCTGCTTTATCTTAGAAATAAATGCCTTGGAGGAGGAAAAAAAATGCATCAAAATAATTCTTCAGTTGTGACACTGCAGTGATCCATCCTCAAATGTGTGGTGTGAATCTGCTCTTTCCCTTTCAGTCTTGGAACATTAAACTTGCTTTATTTTGAGGCAATTGCTGTATATTCTTCTTATTTAAATGCATATATGTATGAATGCCCTGACAAATATTTCTTTTTCAAAGTATTAGTAGCTAAATTTTCAAAGCAATGTTCCCTCTTCACTTTTAGGTAGAGGTGGAGATCTCTTTATTTACTGTAACTTTCATGGATTGGTCTTAATTACTTTTTGAGGTGATTTCCATGAATCACTGAGGTTCAGATTTGTGCAGACTCACCCAGGATGCTCTGTTTGTGCTTCCCTACTCCTCCCACCAGGCAGGGGAGCCAGGGGAGGAGGGCACATGGCATGCATCACTTCTTGGGTTTTCATCCCTCTGGTTTGTAGAGGGAAGAAAATAAATCAGGATTCCCACGATTTGGTGTGATGCTGGATCTCCTCTACACGAATGAGAAAGAAGTAAAGGCTGAGCTGCTGAAAGCAGAGCTGAAATCCTGGCCCTGCTGCCTGAAGTTCATCCTGACTTCCCCGTGTCCTAAGGGAACTCTTTGCATGTTACATGTTCTGCAATGTTCACTCCAGCCGAGCCTGGACATGTTGGCTGTCCATAATTAAAGTAATCTAGGAAATTTAAACAGCTGAGCTGAAAAGTTAGCCTTAAAGTGTATGTTGTATTCATACAACAAATCTCCTGAAATACTGGTTTAAATATTTGCCAAAGGTGATGCTGTCTGAAATCATTTGAAGAATATATTCTCCTCATAAGACCATAGGCCTTCTTGTCTCTTTTTTTTTAACAACATGAAAACAATTGCACATACTGTTCCATAAAGCAAACCTCTATCTCTTATCATTTCTCATTTATCAGCTCTCCAGAGGAGGGATATAAGATAACAATCATTCTGGAGAGAATGGGCAGAGTGTGTGGGAGCTATTGCCTGTGTAAGAGAAATTATTTTTCTCTGTGTGACAAAATAGTGGGAGTTCTGTCCTTTTGCCTTGAGTGGCAGAAGGTGACAGTGAAAGAAAAACATTGTTCAAGTGAAAACGGAACTTCCTTTTAGTCAAAGATATAAGAGGGCTATGGGTAACATTCATGGTTTTTTAGGAGAAACACAATCTTTGACATTCTTAGTGATAATGGGGAAAATAATCTAAAATACTTGGTTTAAAAAAATTATAAAGACAGTAACAGTATTATTTTTCACTCTTGAATATGTTACATGCTACAGTAGAGAAAGCAATTAATATTTCATAAGAGTGTGAAGTTGTATCATGCAGGTGTCATCAAATGCAGTAATTAAACCTCAGCAGAGTGGTTCCAACATGCTGTAACTGGTGTGACCAGGCAGTGCTGCGGGAGAGAGGCTGATGGGGGAGCCCGTAGGCAACCAGGGCTAAAAGACCAATGTCAGCAGCACCTTAACGAGCTGAGAAAAGGCTCCGTGCCCAACATGCTGCTTCTTGTGCTTTAATAACTGCTCATTCCTCATCCTGCTCCCTCTGACAACCAAGCCTGTGCAAAGGTGATGAAAACATGAACTGGGAGTAACATACCTGAGCCACAGTTTGGGAGGTTTTTCCTCTTGCCTTAAGAGGCTGGGGATAAAATCATAGCTACATCACTGAGCTGCAGAGGACCAGGGTGGACCCCTTGTGCAAGAACAGTGGTTTTATAGCATGCATTCCTCTCTTGTAGGGAGCATCCAAGAGCAGTTATTCAACTCAAAAGATTAAAAAGCCACATTTTGTCCTCTCTGGGTTTGTCAGGATCTGTCTTATCTTAAAATCATTGGCAACGTTTCTCTGTAAGAAGCGAGTATGTGTGAATGCTGGGCCGTGATTGTGGAATTTGGATTCAGGAGACAGGCAAAAGTAATATTTGAACACTTGAAGATTCAAATTTATACTGGATATCAGGAACTCACCTTAAGAATTTCTCAACCATCACCCCTGTATATGAAGGACTGAACTGTACTCTTTAAAGACTTACTTGATTTTGTTTTTATTGTGCACAGTCTTCCAGAATGACCTTTTCAATCAAGTGTTACTAATTTGGCTAGAGAGTTGGAAAATTAAAGCAAAGAAACACCGTCAAAACAAAATCTAAAAATTAAGAGGCTGCTGGGTAGAGAATGGTAAACCAAAAGAAGATTGCTTCTGAATTGGCAAGGGAATTTATATATTATGCCAGGTATCTTCTCTTGTGAGATGAGTTTAGATTTGGAGAGTAGAAGATGAGAACCTTAGGACAGACTGGAATATGGAGAGCAAGGCAGCTGGGAATTTTGGAGGGTTCCTGTTCCAAGTGGAAGGTGTTGTCTCTAAAATGCAAGTGAAGCCTCACAGGTGAGGGAGGCAGCAAACATCTTGCAGAGCACAGCACTCAGAGTGGGCAAAATCAGAGAACAGGCTGAGGGTGACCACTGGGAAATTCCTCTGAGGCTCTGCAGAGTTTCTGTTCCTGTTTGTGAGGAGGTGCCATCATCTGTTTTGTGACACCTGGAGAAAATACTTCCTGCCTGTAGGTAAGGTTTGGATTTAGATTTGTAATGTGTGAATGTATCAGTGCTGGTTCTTTGGAAAATACCTGGGCCAGTTGAGTTCTCACTGGGAGCTGATGTGAAACTGTAGGAATCTTTCTGTGGGAGAGTTGAAGGCAAAGATACTTGTGATACAGCAGGATTGTGATATTCTGAGTGGGTAGCTTGGGAATGTTTAAATCAAAGACTAGGATTTTATTTGAAAATTTCTGTCTTGGCGAACAAAAATCGTACCAATTCCAGCACACTTTCTGACAGATTAGTGACTGATCTTTAGTGAAACTTGCCTGGTTGGCTCATAGGGTGCTAAAAATTATAGATGTTCAATATATGTGGCTCCTTGGCCAGAGTAGTGTAACTGTTCCATAATCCTGCTCCTGAAATGGAAATGAGAAAGCAAATAACCCGTGCTAAGTGAAGGCCCTGCTGGTGCCCTGCCAGGCATTCCAAGCACTGATAAGTTTGCTTGGTCTTGGTCTGGCATCTTTAGGATGAGGATGCTGGGGTTTTGTGCTCCCTGATAGCACTTGCCCTACCTTTAAGAGGACTTTATGGAATGTCCTTATCTTTCCTGGAGCAGCTGAGGCTGTTGCCAGAATTAGGACTGGCACGTGCAGTTGCTTGGAGCCAGAGCAGTTTCTGTCCGCTTTTATTTTTGGGGGGAAAAAAAAAAAAAAAAAGAGTTATTTAAAATATTTCGATTTTTTTATCTGTGTTTCTCATGCTGGGTTTGTTTGGTTTTATTTTTTTCTCGAATGTGGGTTTGTGGGGTGTCCTATCTGAGAGAGGGATGATGCTGCTGATTCAAATTTCTTTCATCTTGGAAGTTACAGGTTTACTTCACATTCCTGGCTATTAAGATAGAATTGTTCATCTAAAGTTGATGGGGTTTCTTCAAGCCACCAGCCAGCCACTGCTGCCTTCCAGTGCTTCTTGTTTATTTGGTAATAATGTGAGGACAAGTGCAAAAATGTTGCTAAATATATCCCAGTAGAACTTGTTTTTATTATGACAGAATCTACTTGATTACTCTGTGTACTCTGCTTGATTACTGGTGCTTCACCAGAGCAGTGTGTGCTCTTACTTATTCTATTAATTGTGCTGTTTTCCAGCTGCTGCTTGATTAAAATATCTGCTCAATCATCTGTAACTCTGCTCCTTTTTAGAAAGCAGCAAAACGCTATGAGCTGTTCTTTGGATGGAATTGTCCTGTTCCATGTGTAGCTGACAGGCTGAGACCTCATGCTGTGTAATATTTAAATAAACATGTTTGCCTTGCATCTGTTTCTCATAAATCCTATACTTATGTAACTACGTGTTCTATTTGGGACAATGATATTTTGGTAAGTAATGTTGGCCTAGTTGATTTTTGTGCACAGTCATAGGATCTAAATATGCAAACAGAGAGGTTTTTTTGGGTTCCAGTCCCATAGAACAGAAATACAGGAAGGTCGACTTTAAATAATGAAATTGAGCAACGCTTTTCTTTTATGATGTTGTATACAACAATTATAGGATGTTAATTCCATGACTTCTGGAAAAATCACAATACAACAGTATTTTGGCTTCTGAATTGCTCTGCAAATATAATTATGTAGATGTAATATAGTGTGGGTTTTTTTCCCCTAGCTCTTATAATTGGAGCTGGGTTTCTGCCTTTATATTTGGTTCATGCTTTCTGTCCTGTACAACAATATACAATTCAGTATTTAATAAGGCTTTATGTGCAATGACATCTTTCCACAGCCCAAGCCTCATTTGTGGTGATTGTTTTGGATAAAAGATAATTGTACAGTAAACTAATTGGGGTTCAATACAGAAATGCTCTTAGGAAAAAAATGCAAACGTCTACTGACCTGTTCAGTTTCTCCTCCCTCTTAAGGCTAAGACAGGAGAAATTAAAAGCCAAACTGTCCCCATGCCAGTTGCATTACAAGCTGACAAAATATTTAGCAAAGCTTGTTCCTAAGCAAATATGTACACTAGGAAATCAGATGGATGTGTGATGGATCTGATAATGAACACAAGCTAAGACCCCAAATTGCTGAAGGCAGTGAAACAACCTAGGTGCCAAATGAGCTGCAGCATGTTTGGACACAGTGGATTGATATTGTCTGGAGTCTTTTCCCCCAACACACTTTTCAGCCACACAGGCTGACTGGGGCCACTCATCAATTCCCTGAAAATCAAAGGTTTCTGTATTTTCTGCTGTCATCACTCATGGCAAAAGAACTTTTCTTGTTTCTATCTTAATACTGCTTTGCCTTCTAGAGATTTTATTCTTGTCTTTAGCAAGAAGTGAAGGTGGCAAATATCCTGTATTCTCATGTCTCTTTTGTGAGGTAACTTTTTCCATATGCACTGAGAAATGAAATAAGTGACCAGATTCAAAAAGAAAGTTTATCTATGTTGAATCTTATTCCAGTGTTCTCATTGCCATCAGTGTAAGAATTTCCCAAAAACCTCATTTTTCTCACTGGTAAAATGCAATTCACTTTCCTCTGGGCAGACAAAGATGAGTAATAGAAGTGAATCATAAAAGGTAGAGGTGAGAAATAGGATTAAAAACAATAATGCAGTGGGGAATATGTTGCTAGCATTATCTTGGGTTTAATGGTGTGACTCAGTCATAAAATGTTAGTTGGCTATTGCCATTCCTGTGGAACTGAGGAAAAGATCAAAGACGACCCCCTACATCTACACAGAAAAGCCTGGAGGGGCTGCAGAGTATTGTCAAGGTGAATCCTCTAGGGAATAATGAAATTGGAATTGCTTTGGCCACAGTTGAAAGGTTAATGTTCTTGTGATGAATGATATGACAGCATATCAATTACTCTGCTTACTTCTCAGTGTTGGGTGTTTTATTGTCTAAATTAGCCATCCAGCACAATTTTTTTTTGTTTACTGGTAAACACAGAACCGATTGGATCTCTGTTTCAATGCCTAGGCCTGGCTGTAGTGTCTGTCTTAAAAAGCAAGACAAACAAAACAACCAAACAAAAACAACCCACAAATTACAAACCTGCATAATGAAAAGCAAGAAAATACTAATGTCTTACCTAAATTTGAAAGGGTAAAGTTTAATTTAATGGGCTATGCACAGGTAATAAACTTGCTTTGTAAAACTCAGAATTTCTTTGCTAAAGTTGCATTCTGAGATCTGGAAGGCCTTATCAGTTAGTGATCTTCATTTCTCTATCACATCTCCAGTTCTGTGCATTAGACCTCCTGCCAGCAGAATTGATTTTCCTTGCTCTGGTGACATTTGCCCGGTTTGCAGCTCAGATCACAGAGGGTGAACACGAGCAGTGAATTGCTCCCAGAGCAGCAGCATTGCTGCAGCCAGTGTCTTGCAGAATTTCACTCCATTCCCATAACTGCACTCTTGGCATTACCCAGTCTCTGGCCTCTCATTATCAAATGCTTTTTGCTTCAGTGACCAAACACCTCTTGTTTTCTTTGCTTACCCACAAAATATCCCCACTCCATCCACAACTCCCTCTCAAATTCCCAAACCAACAGTTGGGCAATAGGCACTCACTGCTCTTGCATTCCACAGTGCTTTTAGTCTGACTGAGTTGCAGATACTGAAGTGTTCCCCTTCAGCCCAAGACAGCACCAGTTTCTGGAACCTATGATCAGTTCTGCAAACCTTTAGAAACGAATATTTAAAAAAAAAATCTATAGCACTTTATTCATTTGACTGAAGTTGGTCAGAAAAATCAAAGGTTGTGATGTGTATAGACAGAAGGATTGGGTAACTTTTTGAAAAGCAGCCTCAAGTTTGTTTCACTCTTTCATATTTAAACTTTACAACAGTGGCTGGCAATGAGTTCCCTCTGATAAAGAATGTTGTCACTGTTGTGGTTGTTTTGAGTTAACAATATGATCCATCTTCCTTTGCCTTCTCAGTGCTCCATCTTTTAGCTCTGACATTCCCTGCTGTGTTCTCTACTATTGAGTGTTTATCCCCTTCTCTGCTCACACAATGGGATTTCCCCAATTTGTTTGGCCTGCCTGGAGGCTTTTAAGTGAGAGGTGGCAGCGGCTTTTTGAATTGCATCTCGGTGTTCTTTTCTGTGCTGTTCCATTGCTCCCATCTGGGCAGTAAGAAAGCAGTCCCAGGAATGAACTGACACTAACATTTAGTGACTCTCTCAAAGCGTGGGACACTTACCCATGTTTATATATCCTGCAGGACAATTATCTGGAAAAGTTTATCAGTGAAATTGAGCTAATTTTATTTTTAAATAGGAATTTTTGTTTTATTTTAGTCTTTCGCTTATGACAAATAGCACAGAGTTTCCAGTATAATGTATGTGCTCATCATGGTGCTAAATTACCGTGTTGCTGTCATGTCACAGAATGAAGAAACATCTGTATTAGCAGTGCTTTTAGCAGTATTTTTTGGCACAGTAACCATCCAAATCATACTGATTTCCTGTGTTACATACCAGCAATAACCCTTTAAGTTTTGATTACCTAACCACAGCTACTTACCTCATGCAGAGAAAACACTTGAGTTTAGAAACCAAAGTGTAATGAAAATAAACCTGTTAAACTAATGAGCTTTGTGTAGCTCAGTCTCAGCAAGTCGTTGACCTGATGAATGTAAACACTGTAAATGGACTGATGAGTAACGAGTTTGGCTTCTAGACAAATTAAGAGTTTGTGTAGAAAACAGGGACACTTTAGCACGTTAATAAAAAAAATCCTCTAAATTTGCTCTCAGAGACTGAACTTAGGAGAGTTTTAATTATGAAGAAATCTAGAACGCTGATGCTTTCTGCTCTCGTGTAGTGCCTTTCTCTACTTAGGCATTGTGCCCTTTTGCCCTGAAAACTCACATGGAAGAGTAAAGGAAATGAATGCAGGTTTTCTACGTGTAATTGCAATCCAATTTTTCCACTGTTAGTGCAAAATAAAAGAAGGGGAGCGTGAACACAACACAATCTGTATGCCTGGTGTTTGCAGAAGCTCCCTTGTCCTGGTGATAAGAAATGGAATACACTCTTCTCTCCATGCCCAGATTATAAAGCACTGTTTGCATGGGGCCAAGAACATCAGTGTTTGTCCATCCTGGCAGAATCTGTTGTGCTGAAACCATTCTGTTAGCTCTACACAGAACTGCAAGAACATCCTCAATCCCTAAAATGACAACAAACCAACACTTTGAAAAAATATTACCAGTTATGTAAAGGAAAGGTTAAGAGGTGACCTGTCATTTCTTCTTCTTAAAATATGCTGTGTTTTGAAAGCATTTTGGTGATTATTTACCTATAAAGAAGTATGCTGGATCAGTCTAAGTTCACTTACAGAGAAGGGCTCTGTGTTTTAATTGGCTCTCATGAGTTCTTTGAAACGTAAAAGCAGCAATGTTACAATTGCGTTTCAAGGTTCTCTTGTATATATTTTTTTTAATTTAAATCTAATCTCTCTTTAGAAATCACAGAACCCTAAAAACATTTAGGCTGGAAGGGATTTGTGGAGGTTATCCAGGCCTTGATCTTCCTGCTCAAAGCAGGGCCCCCTTGTAAGTTAAATCAGGTTACTCGGGACCGTGTCCAGTCATGTTTCAAAAATCTGAGGATGGAGATTCCAATCTCTGAGCAATTTGCTTCAGTGCTCCATCAGTTTACTTCTGAACTTTTTTTTTCTATATGACCAATCAAAATTTCTGTTACTGCAACCTTTGTCCTATCCTTTCCCCATGGATCTTTAAAAAACAGTTTAGCTCCAGCTTCCCTGTATCCCACTTCATGCAGGGAAAGATGCCAATGGTTCCTCAGCCTCACTTGTCCCAGGCTGCCCAAAGCCACTTCCATGGCCTTGGTGTGCTGCAGTCCCCTCACTGCATGGTGGCCTCTGCTGCCCTGGCTGGGGTGAGGATCTCTGGCTCCTTGTGGGTGCTCCAAGCCTGGCCATGCTATTCCAGAGCCAGAGGAGCCTCACCTGTGCCGAGCACAGGGGAGCAGAGGTTTCCCTGGAGCTGCTGCTCTGTGTGTACTGCTGCAGTTGTGCTTTGCCACCGTGCAAGGGCTCCCTGCTTCCTCCAGCTCCTCTGGGACCCAAAGCTGCTCTGCAGAGCTGCTGCTCGGCCATTCAGTGCCCAGCCTGTCCTCAGGCTCTTCCTGCAGTTCCAAAATCCCCTCTCAGCCCCTTCTCAGCACTCTTGAATCTCACTGAAACCAGTGTTGTGGGTGCAGGTCAACTTCTTGAAAAAGGCTGCTGGAAAAGATATCCCCCACAACTGGGGCCAAATACTCATGGAGCATGGGGTGCCACTGGAAACCAGAGTTTGTCATGTGCACAATGACTTTGTTCCTTCCCTGCTCTGCCTGTGGATTTTAGCTCTGATGCTATGGGCTGTGCCAAGAAAATGTACAAGCACCGAGACAGTTGTTTTACTTTCAAGTCTCTGATTAATCAAAATCATCTTTAGAGTTACGGCTTTTGTCAAATACAAGCAAAGAGGCTGTTTCTAATGGATGTGGGGTTTTAGTGCAAAGGACATAAAGTTTAGTGTGTGTTTAGTTTTCTTCATTTTGTGTGCTGTATTAAGAAAAAAACACAGAAGTAACAAATAAAAGCAAATGTTAATATCTTATTAGCTTTAACAACTGAAATTCTAATCTTTTTATTAACAGATGGAATCCAGACTCTGTGCATTAAGTATTTTAAAAGTCGTTTGACATTTAAACAGCAAGTGGATCACTTCAAAGAATACGCACAAGAAACGAGAGTTTCAAGAATAATTATCTCTTAGGTGATAAATGGCTTTTCAGTCTGATGTACAGCTAATGTAACTTCAATCCATCCTTAATTAATAAATAGAAGCACCCACCAATTAGAAGTTATGTTCTGTGTAGGTATCAAAGTGTTTTGTCATGGTGTCATATCAGCATCCCCATTTTGGCTGAAATAACTTTGAAATAATCTCCCCAATGTTCTCCAGCAGGAGAATAATGATTACAAAATATACAGTCCTGAGTAGTATTGTAAAGTAGTTGGTGCTAACTAGATAAAATTGCTAAGTGTTAATTACATCCACTCGTCATCTATTTAGAAATTAACATAAACCAATGCCTCTGAAGCAGTTAGGATCCTAATGTAAGAACTGTGAAAATGCCATGAAAATATTGATTTTAAATACAAGCCAGCAGAGTATTTATAGGAGCTGAAAAGTGGCTGAAATCCTTTGTCCATGTCCAAACACAAATCCCTACAAAACAAAGCCCCTCTAATTTTTCCATTTACTCTCAAAATGGGAGTCTGTCTGGTAAGAAGTTCAGTCCTCAGCAAAAATCCTTTGCTGGTTTTGGACTGAGTTTATTTATATTTGTTTTATACATGTTTATCCTTGGGGTGAGCCCATCAGTGATGAGAATTCCAGACTTTGTGGAACAAAATATATTTCATAACTGGACAAAACCAAGCCAGGAAGAGAATGGGTGGCTCACATGCAATTTTAAGCACCCTGGTACTCATTTGTTCAAAGCCCTCATGATCTTTGATGTATTTGTCATCTTTAGTGTTAAGCCCTCCACTGTGAGGTCATAAAGATGTGACTAATTGAAATGAGTGCACTGAGTTATTTGGGGGATTTGACCTCTGTGGGCTCACTGCCCCAAAGGAGAGATGAGTTTGTTTATTCCTTAGCCAGCATGTAATTCTTTCCTACAAATTGTTGAGAATTTATTAAGTCATTCTTTCATAATTTTGGTAAACTACATGGTTACTTTATGCCATTTTCATGGGTAAATCCTTTAGAATCAAAGACAACAATAATGTAGAGTGACTTGTCATTATTTCATATGTAAATTAGTATATACAGGTGTCAACAATGTTATATTACACAATTCCTGTGCCACTCAGCACATAAGCCATTACATTAAGTCATTACATTTAGCAAAGTACCAAACTATGTAGAAAAAAAGGGATGGGATTAAATTTTGGCTTGGCTTTTAAGGAGGTTAAATACTTGAAATCACACATGTTAATTGGCAACAACTCCCTATGCATCTTATTATGTATGCATGCATATTATTTTGTTATTTAAAAACAAATGTTTTTAAACATTCTACACAACTTCTGAGTGTTACAGTGGTAAAATGGTAAAGAATTAGGAAGGACCTCACAGTTATGCAAGGCTATCAGGTTTCCTATTAAAAATGTTTCTAGGATTAGTTTTTAAACTCCACATACAAAGAATGGAGAGTTATATTTATGAGAAGGAGAGAACAAACAGACTATGAAGTGCTTGATTAGATGTACCTTTTGGGCTTAAAAACTGTGAATAAATGGAAATTTATTAGCAAACATTCTTGTTGGTAACACTCAAGCTTGCAAAAGTTTTCAGTGTTAATGCACAATTCCAGGAATGCTGAAAAATAGGGATCAGTGGTGGCCTTAGAGCAGTTATAGTCTGTAACACAGAGGAAAAGCCAGTCTAAGCCAGAGAAGGTCTATCATGAGCTGTTATTGGCATTCAGCTGCTCTCAGGCTTAACTGAGAATATTCAAAGTTCTTCTTGCTCCACTATGTTCCCAAATTAATCCAGACCTTGGTAATCAAGGTAATGGCCAAGGGAGTGATTTGTTATAGGGTGGGGTTCTACTCTTTTCTCCCTTCCTTTTACAATCTGAATAAAATTTTACACTGAAATTTACTTAAAGAGCTGAAAAGCTTTCAGTGTCAAGCAAGGTGTTCTGCTGCTTTTTGAAGTTTGGAAATTAAAATGAGGGGTTGAGGGAGAGCTGAAATTTCAGAAAAGGGGCCTGGAGCTCCAAAATATAAATGTATATACATTACATTTTTGTCCCATTTTATGATTTTCTGTTTACATTTACATTCATTTTACATCAGCTTACTTTCAGGAGGCTCAGAAATCTCCCTTTGCTCTGTCCTTTCTCCTGGGCTGCAGTAATGAAAATGTGACTTGAATTAGATTTTCCTCTTGGGGAATTAAAGAGCAAGCGGCCTTGCACTGCACAAAGCTGCTGACCTGAAATGGGATAAATTTTGTGTTGGACTACATGATAAATTTGTCATTTTGTCTTATAATTTTACTATGCCAAGACTACAGCCCAATCAGAACACTGTGTGTTTCCAATCTGGCTTTGTAATCTTATTTACATTTAATTGTGCTCATGAGTAATCCCTCTGAAGTCAATGGTATGAATCTAGTCATAATGAAATTATTTGTTGTTTATTTTTTCTCATCTGGTAATTATACTTTGCTATCTGTTTGGTTTGTGACCCTTGAAGCAAAAGATTTGAGAAATAAAAATCTTCCTAGCTTCTGCCCTGGAGCCAGTTCTGAAGAACTGAAAGAATTCTTTTCTCAAAAGCAACACAATCTGGCAAGGAGTGTTCATATGGTGTTAGGAAGGTGGCTGATGTATTTCAGATTTTTAAATATAGATGGGACTATGTGATAAAGCTCTTTTGGACAAAAGATAAGGATCTAAAATTGTAACAATTTGCATCTGCAATAAGCCTGAAAAAAAATCTTTGTTCGATGAGGTTATCACACAGAAAAATGCAAGATTGATAGCAAAACCAGACAGCTAATATTCAGGTCTAGGAATAAAGCACAATAACAGTTACAGTCTGTAAGTATGAAATATATAATATTTATGATGTATTTTACTCTTGCTGCTCAAAAGCAGTAAGTCAACTTTGAAAAAATTTAATCAACAGAAATGAAATCAGCATGGAGAAAAAAATTATGAATTTTTAAACATAGCTTTTCTTTTTCCAGAATTGCCTCTGCACATTCTGTATGAAATTTCACAGAGGATTTAGATAAAGTTTATTTTCTGAGGCACAAGAAGTGCCCTTTTCCCGTCCTACTAATACTACTGCAAATTTTGCACAACTTTTTTGTGCCAGTGATCAAAAAACATGTTCTGATGTTGTCCACATTTTTCAAACTCTTGACTTTTCATGCTTAGTTGTGCAAAGTATTTTTCTCAAGATATTTCAAAAATCAAGGTCCAAACTTTATTTAAACAACTTCATAAATTAAATAATGATTTGCAGAGTCACTTTGCTCAGTGCTTTGTTCATCCAGTCTAGTATAAAATGCTTGTTTCTGATTGAAGCTTAAAGTAGAGAACAAAAAAAAAAAAAGCCAGGAACATTATAACAGAATTTCTTGTGGTTTTCTCCCCATGGGGTTTGGTCAGTGATGTTTGAACAGTTCTGTGTTGGAGATTTTGTTGGGAATTTTGGGGGTTTATTGTTTTATTTGGTTTTTAATCTTTGCTATGAAAGAATTATGAGAGGTTTGGTCAGTTCTTATCCTGCAGACCAAGTAGTGCCTATTATTTGTGCTATTAATCTGTGGCATTTGGTGGAGTAGTTTATTTTTAAATTATCCTAAACTATGCAGTCACCCAGAATACTTTATTGCAGACGCTATAGAGAATTTGGAGTGTTTTTCACTTGAGCACATTATATCAAAGTTCTAGAATTTAAAATTCTAATAAAACGTAAGAAATTTTTTAAAAAAAGTTTTTAAATTTCAAAATGCTGCATGAAGGGAAAATTGTGCATCCAGATAATTGCCTTACACTTAAGATGTGACCTGTATCTCTTTCTGGTCCATGATAAATTTGTTTCACAGATGGATGAGACTGGCACCTTTATCACATTGGGACTAATCATTATAAACTTTTCTTTAAAGATCTCCAAGTGGAAATGCTGATTTCTGGAATGGAAGTCTTTCAGTCTTTCAATTTTTGTCATTTGTCACACACCAAACTAAATATCGAGTCAAATATTTGTAACCAATGCAGGTTGGCTCTGTAGCATTTTGCCCACTGAAAACAGAGCCTTGATGGAGATATTTTTGTCAACCAATTTAAGATCTTATAGCTAGTGAGCTGAATTAATTACATCAAAGGCATTGACAGGGAACCATAGAACCATGGATCTTAGTCTGAATCCCAATTATTGTGTCACACGTGGGAACAGGCTGAGTGAAAGGAATGTACGGGCACATTGAAGGGGTTCTAGTGGAAATTGGTAAAAATGTGGGTGTGGGGGTTGTTTTGGTAACCAGAGCCATGCTGAGCAGCCTTCGTGGCTTCGCTGGGCTGCAGGATGTCTCGTTTCTGTGCAGCGATTCTAGGGGAGGAAACGCAGCTCAAACGTTTTGGTTCTGAGAATTTTTGTCTTCACGGAGATTTTGTAACACATACAAGCAGTGTCCTTCCATGTGTTGCTGCACAATGGAAAGGGAACAATCCCTGATCTCTGGATGGCAGCAGCAGAGCCTGACTGGAGCACCCCGCTCCCGGAGCACTCCGTGGGAATTGCACGCTCGCACGTGGAGCGAAAGCCGGGATTCCTTTATTCGGCACAGCCGTCCCGTGGAAGGGCCGCTGTCCCTTTCCCGGGCTCTGGAATTGTCCCCGCGGTTCTGGAACTGTCCCTTTCGAGGGCTCCGGGCATTGTCCCTTGCTCGGGCTCTAGGATTGTCACCGCGGCTCCGGCATTGTCCCTTGGCTCCGGCATTGTCCCTTGGCTCCGGGATTGTCCCCGCGGTTCTGGAATTGTCCCTTTCGAGGCCTCCGGGCATTGTCCCTTGCTTGGGCTCTAGGATCTTCCCCGCGGTTCTGGGATTGTCCCTTGGCTCCGGGATCTTCCCCGCGGTTCTGGGATTGTCCCTTGGCTCCGGGATTGTCCCCGCGGTTCCGGGATTGTCCCTTGGTTCCGGGATTGTCTCTTGGCTCCGGCATTGTCTCTTGGCTCCGGCATTGTCCCCGCGGTCCTGGGATCATCCCTTGGCTCCGGGATTGTCCCTTCGCTCTGGCATTGTCCCTTGGCTTCGGGATTGTCCCCGCGGTCCTGGCATTGTCCCTTGGCTTCGGGATCGTCCCCGCGGTCCTGGTATTGTCTCTTGGCTCCGGCATTGTCCCTTGGCTCCGGGATTGTCCCCGGGGTCCTGGCATTGTCCCTCGGCTCCCTTGGCTCCGGGATTGTCCCCGGGGTCCTGGCATTGTCCCTCGCTCCGGGATTGTCCCCGGGGTCCTGGCATTGTCCCTCGGCTCTGGGATCGTTCCCGCGGGCGAGTTGGGGTCCCCGGGGGCGGCGCGGCCCGGGCCGCCAGGTGGCGCTGTGGGGTCGCGTTATCCCTCAGCGGAAGGCGGGGGAGCGCTCTGGGGATCCGGGGTGGATTAAACCCTTCTGTCCTTAATGGGTAGATTCAATTGTTTTTTTCTTTATTTTGCCATTCCAGTACTGACAGATTTCCACCTTGCCCTGAACGGCATCTTTCTTTTCTTTTCCTGGGCCTGTGGACGTGCCCCGTGCGTTCTGATCGCTCGGGCCCTAAGAGCCGCCGAGTTGTTTGAGGTCAGGTCACCTCGGATGGCAAAGTCCCCTCGGTGACAGCTGAACTCGCACGTGAAAAAGCTGTGCTGAGATGTGAGTCCTGGTCTAAACTCTTGTAGAATCACCCGTTGATTTAATTGAGTTTGGGCAGTTCCTTAATCGTGTGGCCACAATGATCCAAGGGCTGGAGGAAAGGCTGAGAGAACTGGGCTTGTAAAAAGGGTGATGGGAGAGCTTATCATGGTCCAGTATTTAAAGGGTGGCTGAAAAGGAGATGGGGATTCCCTTTTTACCAGGAGTCATATGGAGAAGAGGAGGCGTATTGGGTACAAGAGACTTCTGGGGAGATTTCAGCTGGAAACAAATTTCCACAAGGAGAACAATCAGCCACTGGAATATTTTAAATTCTCATTCTCAATCAAATTCTTAACTCAATTTTCTGTTTTCAGTCACGCTTGACTTTTGCCTCAGTGCCCCTTCTTGGCCAGCAGGAGGTCATTATCAGGAGACAGTGATGATTTTCTTCAGAGCTCTTCCTATGGCTGCAAAGCAGCTGGAGCTGTTTCGTGGCTCTGGGGGTAATTGCTGGGTGACAGGCAGAGTTTAACATGTTTGAACTGCCTGAAGGGATGAACTGACTCTGAAGAACTGCAAAAGTTACAAAACTCAATAAGCAAACAGAGCCTGGCCCCCAGCCTCCATTTAAAAGAGGTATTGTGACCCATCAGCCAGGGCAAGGATCCAGCCTGGGAATTCCTGGATTTTACAGAAGGACAGAATTAGGGAGGCACTCATCCAGTGAGGATACCCAGAGGTCACACACTTATTGCAGAAACTCCATGTAACATCATAAAAATATGGGAAAAAAACAACTGGCTGCTTTCCTGGACACCTGGCAGCCAGGTATTCAGAAAGGTGGGAACTCCTTTAATGTATAATTAATTTTGTGTGCTAAAAGCACTGCACACATATGTACTTTTGGCCTGGGTTGCAGATATGGAGTGTTTTCCCAGACCAACACAATGCACAGGAGGAGGGTGTGAAATCACCACAACTTGCAGCTTTTATTTGCCACAGAGGCTGCTCATCCAGACTTTGTGACATGGCCACATCCATTCACTGTAGAAATCCATCAGGGTGAGAAAAATGATATTCCAGGAAAGAGTTGGGCCTGCAGAAAGTAAACAAGAGGGTTTGTTATTAAAATTAAGGGAAGAGGATTTAAAAATAAATACCAGAATGCTCTGGAAACACATTTCCCAGAGCAACAAGCCTTGTAGGGCAACTTGCAAAAGCCTCTGCCCCCAGCTACTGTTTCTGTGCTGCAAACCCCATCCTCTCTAAGCAGATTTCTTACAGGTATGGATTGCCAAAGGTAAAACAGCAGGAATATTCCCACTGTCATAATTTAGAGCATTTATCTTCAAAGAAAATATTTCATTCAGATGTCAGAGATCTCATTATCTGAGCTGAATGGGAAAAAATGAAAAAAAAATCAGGCTAATAAACTGTGAATATTTTATTAGTCATGAAGAATTTTTCTTAGGACTTTTTAAAGAAAAAGGTGAGGAAACATCATGATGAGAAAAGATAATACAATTAACAGGTTTGGCGGATGAATTAAAGATATTAAACTTGCAAGAAATTCCTTTTCCAGACTTGCCCCACCACAAAAAGAAAGAGAAGTTTTCCCTAAAAGCCAGATATGAGACCCAAGAATGGAGAAGCTGTTAGAACTTGATTGGAATGACAGCTGACTTTTTTTTTTTTAATATTTATAATTGCTATCCTCACAAAAAGTTGAAGTATGGATTTTTTAAAAAATTGATTTAAGCTAAATACAAGAAATATCAACTAATTTCCCCTTCCTCTCTACCACTAAAATCTACTGAAGGATTTTTCTGGGACAGGCACTCATTTCATATTCTCAAAATAATTTTGTGGATTGTCCAATTTTTGGATCATGGTCCAGATGCTGTAGAAAATTCTGACGAATGTTGCATAGATATCATTTTTGGTTAAGGTGAGGGGAGTCTATCCAAGGCTTCTCAGAGAGATTGAAAAACTAGTGGAATTCTCTAACACTGATTCTGAATCTTCACCATTTTAATCAGATTTCTCTGGCCAGGTGTTTCTCCTTGAATCCACCTGCCAACTGTTAGCCTGCATCGAGTCCATCATTCTTAAATATTCTCACAGCATAAACCAAACCTATTTTGCTTAAATGCAAATAAGTCACTGGATTTCATTATGTAACAAACTTTGCCTTGAGGTTTTGTGTAGTCTTTGAAAGTGACTGTAATGTACTCCAAGATTGTAATATTCCTGTCTAATGTTTCTTTTTGTTATTATAATATTTTCTTGTTTGTCTGAAGTGGAAGAGATTATCTGTACTCTAACTTAAGCCTCCACAATATCCCACTATACAAAGGTTATGGGACTGAGCCCTGGGTTCTCCACAAAATAAATAAGTTCTGAACAAAAGGCCCCACTATGCTGACAGCCAGAGCTTCCTTCCCTGCACTGCTGCTAAGCTGCAGTGGGTAACGTTACCTTCAGTAGCCACAGAGAAGGAGGCAGCTGCAGATGCAGCCAAAAGTATCAGAATTAAGAAACTAAAAATTCTGCTGTTGGCCAAGCAAATTATTTTCTTGTAGCAGCAGGAACAGCAGCTCTCTCAGAGAAGCAGCTCCCAAACCCTCAGCAAAATTAGGGTTCTGAAAGCAGTTACAGAGCAGGTTCCAAGAGCAGTGTGACTCAGGATCTCCATAAAGATGGAAGTTCTCTTTAAATGTGGCAGCCTCATAAAAAGACTTTTTGTTTTTGATCTCCCAGTAAATTCACTTGAGTGTTTGTTTAGGTCCCATCTGTAAAAATAACTTGATTGGGATGGAGTTTACAGGGCAGCATTCTCTTTTATTGTTCTATTATAATATTCTGACCCTAATTTCCTGCTTTGTCATTTGGTTTGAATTGGACTAGTCATGAGAAAAACCTTCCCCATAAGGCATAAGTTCTGTGTGTGGGAGAATTCTTTGTAGATATTTCTTCTATGAATTGGAATAATAAACTATTATAAGACTACTATGGATTTGGAAGCTACTATGGCCAGTGGCAGCAAGTTTGAAACTTTCATTTCATTATTGTTCATTTTTCAGTTAATCCCATTGTGCAATTTCAGCTCATCCCTTTGCTCTTTTTCCTTTGGTGAAAATGCAAAAGCCTCATGCACATTGCGCTGTGTGGACTTGTGTTACTGACATGACTGGGCTTTAATTGCAGCTCTGAATGAGGATTTTTACAGCACACCTTGAATGGTTCAGACGTGGTGTTAAATAAATATATTTAGACATTGTAGAATAGGTTAGTCTGGGTTTTGAGTCAGTGCTTACTGTTCCTCACAGAGAGACTCAGAGGTGCTGGATTCAGTACAGATGTGCCTTGGGAGGGTCTGTTCAAGCTGTCCCTGGTACTCTTGGCTATACTTGCTGATATTCTGTAACATTTTTCTTCTGAGGGTTTGTATTTACTTTCGATTTTTTTCTTCCTTATTAGGCCAAAGGGTTTGCCATTTCTAGCACCAAGAGCATGTTGTTCCAAAATCCATAATTTTAATTTTGTTCACAGTTTAGCTTTCTGAAATCCTTTGCAATATTTTTAAAAGTTGTTCAGTTTGCAGCGTTTTTAAGATTATTACTAAAATTTAACTCTCTTGCACTCAAACGAGCAGTAGTTATGTTAGACAATGTATGTCCACACTTCTTGACATAAGCTGTGTTTATTGAGTGAACAGATACTGTAAATATTAGAAGAAAAACTCTAACTGCAGCTGCTTTTGTGGCACAGCAGGTTTTTAAGGCTACTCCAGAAGCAGTGCTGGGGAATCAGGCACTGCCTTATTTATGATGTTAATGTTGTAGGAACATTGGCTTCAGGAGAGGGACTTTTCAAAGCTTCCAGCTGCTTAACAGCATAAGGAATGTGTGCTCCCAAGCTTTATTAGCTACTTGTGAAAACCCCATCATATGGATCAGCCTGTCTGTAAGGACAGACACTTGCTTGGGCTACATTCGGATTAAGTGGATGTCTGAGTGCAGAAGAGAAAAAAAATACTGAAAATTTCTGGAATTTAATTAAAAGCATTTACTAAGATCTGCTAATATAGATGGATATTTCGAGAGGGAAATATTTTTGGATCTGGGTGAAGATTACTGTCCTGGGGTACAATGTAAAAATGTGTATTCTATCAACATCTGTTGAAATGTAGGAGGGATGGTGATCCTTATCTCTGTGGGAGATATCCTCTGCTAATGTGCCATCTGACAAATCAGGGGGATGATCATCGTTATCTTTTCACAACCCATCCTTCCTCCAGAAGATATATTCTGTTAATGGGCCATTCAGTCCTATTGTGTGACTGATAAGATTACATCATCCCATTGGGAGATGCCCCAGCCAGGGGCAGGAGCCAAGCCTTTCCTACCTAGATAAAAACCTGGGGTTTGGGACCCGAGGGCAGACCTTTCCACTGGATCCCAGAGGGAAGTTGGACCTTTTCCACATCATCACTGGATCTTCAGAGGAAAACTGCACCTTCTACAGGAGCACTGCTTCAACTGAACCACATCTGTCATCCAGGAGGACTGCAGCCACCATTTATATGGACTGCTACCAACACCCTGACTGACAGGGTGTCAGGTTGTATTTCTGACTTTGTTGGTGGTTTTTCTTTTATATTATTGCATGTATTTTATTTTTTCTCTTTTCTCCTATTAAATTGTATTACTGACTTGGAGTCTCACACTGGTTTTACTTTCAAACCAACACATTTATTGGCGCCCAACGTGGGGCACGAAGGGCACTGAGAAAAGTCAGTATTACAATTTTGTATTCACCATGATTGTGAACATGCTTACATGGGTTTTATATCTTGCTCTCTATATTTTTCTGCACATGGGGAACTATCTGCCAGCTGTAATGCTCCTGTGTAGACCAGGATATGGTATAAAAATTGCTTTATTGGCCTATTATGTCTATTGCATGATAACCTCTGAGGCAATTAACATAATTTGGAGTATATACTCGACTTTGTTTGCTTGTCCTAGTCTAGGTTGCTACATCCGGGGTTATAACAATCACACCCAGCCCTTGGAGGGAGGGGTAAAGGATGATTTTTTCCAATCTTTCCGGCCTGATACAGTATTTTTTGGAAATGTTGAGTTCCCGCAGGATGCTAAGGACAGCATAATATTGTTGTTAGTTCTGCTTTGTCTCCTCTGCACAGCCTACAACATGCTTAGAAACAAAACACTACATGGTGTACTGCAGCGTATTCTTGAGGAAGAGGAAAAAAGAAACAAATCAACTTCGTCCACGTCTGCACAGAATGTCACAAAGAAGAGAAGAACCAAACAAAAAGCAACAGTGTCCGTGTCTACGCAGACTGCCACAGAGGAGGAAAAAGCCATAAGCAAAGCAACAGTGTCCGTGTCTACGCAGACTGCCACAGAGGAGGAAAAAGCCAGAAGCGCCATCAGCATCTCCACACAAACCATCACTTTGCCAGAACAGCCTAGACCAGTAGCAGTTGCCCCCGTTCAGAAGAAGAAATCAAAGAGCAAATCAGTTCGCATAGTGACTGACGAGGACGTGGCAGGACCTTCGCACCCAGCAGAAGTGACAGAGCCAGAAATCATCACTCGCTCTCTATCCCTGGGTGAGCTGCGTGACCTGCGGAGGGAATTCACCCGCCAGACAAATGAGTCCATCTTGACCTGGCTGCTCCGCATCTGGGACGCTGCAGCCAATGACACCATTCTGGATGGATGTGAGGCCAGGCAACTGGGATCTCTGTCCCGGGCTGTGGTCATTGACTGGGAGAACCCAAGAAACTCTCAGCCTCTGGCGACGACTGCTGACAAGTGTGAAGGACAGATACCTTTGTAAAGAAGATCTCCAGGTGCACCAAGGAAAATGGAGCACAATAGAACAAGGTATCCAATGCCTGAGGGAATTGGCCGTGCTGGAGATCATTTTCTCAGAAGATGAGAGATTTCCTAAGAGCCCAGACTGTGTCCGGTGCACGTCACAGATGTGGTTGAGATTTGCACAGCTTGGACCAGAGATGTATTCCCGTTACCTGGCAATGCTGCAGTGGAGGGAAGGTGAGGACATGGTAGGCGTCTTGGCCAATAAACTAAGAATTTATGAGGACACTGTCACAGCCCCATTTCATACCCATGTCTCATCCGTGGAAACAAGGCTGGTGGAGCAAGTCCGAAGTTTGATTGAAGAGGGCCATCAAAAACTAAAAAAAGAACTTAAGGAAAACAACTACCAGATCTCTCCCGAACCAACAAGAGTTTCTGCCATTAGGAGCTGGCGTTCCTCAGGCAGGGAGAGAGGACACACTCCACGAGGTAACCTCTGGTTTTTCCTTCAGGAGCATGGAGAAGACATGAGGAAGTGGGATGGAAAACCCACCTCCTCCTTAGCAGCCCGGGTACGTGAGCTGAAAAGAGGGACACCTACCACAAGAAGCTCATCTAGAGTCAATGCTGCTCCAGTCTCTCGTGTACAGAACTCCAGACAGTATCAGAATGATGATATGACTGATCCTCTTGAAGGGACCTCAAGAACCTATTTACAGGAAGAGAGCAACGCGTACCAGGTTCAGGAATAGAGGAGCCCTGCCTCTAGCCAAGTAGAGGAGAGGGATAATCGGATCTATTGGACTGTGTGGATCCGATGGCCTGGCACATCCGACCCACAAAAACATAAGGCTTTGGTTGACACCAGTGCCCAATGTACTCTGATGTCATCAAAGTATGTAGGAGAAGAATCCATCTCTATTTCTGGGGTAACAGGAGGATCCCAGCAGCTGACTGGAGTGGAGGCCGAAGTGAGTTTAACTGGGAACAGGTGGCAGAAACACCCCATCGTGACTGGCCCAGAGGCCCCATGCATCCTTGGCATAGACTATCTTAGAAATGGATATTTCAAAGACCCAAAAGGATATCTCTGGGCTTTCGGGATAGCTGCTGTAGAGACAGATGACATTAGAAAACTGAGCACCTTGCCTGGTCTTGCAGATGACCCCTTTGCTGTGGGACTACTGAGAGTTGAAGAGCAACAGGTACCAATCGCCAGAACAACAGTACACCGCCGGCAATACCGTACTGACAGAGACTCAGTGATTCCCATCCATGAAATGATCCGTAAACTGGAGAGCCAAGGGGTGGTCAGCAAAACCCACTCACCCTTCAACAGCCCCATCTGGCCTGTGCATAAATCTGAAGGAGAATGGAGATTGACCGTAGACTATCGTGCATTGAATGAGGTGACTCCACCACTGAGTGCTGCTGTGCCAGACATGCTGGAACTCCAGTATGAGCTGGAGTCCAAGGCAGCAAAGTGGTACGCCACTATCGATATCGCCAATGCATTTTTCTCCATTCCTCTGGCAGTAGAGTGCAGGCCTCAGTTTGCTTTCACCTGGAGGGGTGTGCAGTACAGCTAGAATCGTCTGCCCCAGGGGTGGAAGCACAGTCCCACCATCTGTCATGGGCTGATCCAGGCTGCACTGGAGAAGGGTGAGGCCCCCGAACATCTACAGTATATCGATGACATCATTGTATGGGGCAGCACAGCAGGGGAAGTCTTCGAGAAAGGAGAGAAGATTATCCAGATTCTGCTGAAAGCTGGTTTTGCCATTAAGCGAAGTAAAGTTAAGGGACCGACTCAGGAAATTCAGTTTCTAGGAGTCAAGTGGCAAGATGGACGTCGTCAGATCCCAACAGAGGTAATTAATAAGATCACTGCTATGTCTCCACCTACCAACAAGAAGGAAACACAAGCCTTCCTAGGTGCCATAGGCTTTTGGAGAATGCACATTCCTGAGTACAGTCAGATTGTGAGCCCTCTCTACCTGGTTACCTGCAAGAGGAATGATTTCCACTGGGGCCCTGAGCAGCAGCAAGCCTTCGCCCAGATCAAGCAGGAGATTGCTCATGCAGTAGCCCTTGGCCCAGTCAGGACGGGACCAGAGGTGAAGAACGTGCTCTACTCTGCAGCTGGGAGCCATGGTCTGTCCTGGAGCCTTTGGCAGAGGGTGCCTGGTGAGACTCGGGGTCGACCACTGGGATTCTGGAGCAGAAGCTACAAAGGATCTGAAGCCAACTACACTCCCACAGAGAAGGAGATCTTGGCCGCCTGTGAAGGAGTTCAAGCTGCCTCAGAGGTGATTGGCACAGAAACACAACTCCTCCTGGCACCCCGACTACCAGTGCTGGGCTGGATGTTCAAGGGAAAGGTGCCTTCCACACATCACGCCACTGACACCACATGGAGCAAGTGGATTGCCCTCATCACTCAGCGCGCCCGTATTGGGAATCCAAATCGCCCTGGGATTCTGGAAATAATTACAAACTGGCCTGAAGGTGAGACTTTTGGATTGTCTTCTGAAGAAGAAGAGGAGCAAGTGGCACATGCTGAGGAAGCCCCACCATATAATGAGCTACCAGAGACTGAAAGACGATATGCCCTCTTCACTGATGGTTCCTGCCGAATTGTAGGCACTAACCGGAAATGGAAAGCTGCAGTATGGAGCCCCACACGACAAGTTGCACAAGCTACCGAGGGACAAGGTGGATCAAGTCAGGTCGCAGAGCTAAAAGCCATCCAGTTGGCTTTGGATATTGCTGAACGAGAGAAGTGGCCAAGGCTCTATCTCTACACTGACTCATGGATGGTAGCTAATGCTCTGTGGGGATGGCTGGATCGCTGGAAAAAGGCCAACTGGCAGCACAGAGGGAAACCCATATGGGCAGCTGAGATTTGGCAGGACATTGCTGCCCGAGTAGAGAAACTGACCATAAAGGTTCAACACGTGGATGCACATGTACCCAAAAGCCGGGCTAATGAAGAACATCACAACAACTAGCAGGTGGACCGAGCTGCCAAAGTGAAAGTATCACAGGTGGATCTAGACTGGCAGCACAAGGGAGAATCATTCCTAGCTCGTTGGGCCCATGATGCCTCTGGTCATCAGGGGAGAGATGCGACGTACCGATGGGCCCGTGACTGAGGGGTGGACCTTACCATGGACAGTATCTCACAGGGCATCCACGACTGTGAGACCTGTGCTGCAATCAAACAGGCCAAGCGGGTGAAGCCTCTGTGGTATGGTGGACGATGGTCAAAGTACAGGTATGGGGAAGCCTGGCAAATTGACTACATCACCCTTCCCCAAACCCGCCAGGGCAAACGCTACGTACTGACCATGGTGGAAGCAACTACAGGATGGTTAGAGACCTACCCTGTGCCTCATGCCACTGCCCGGAACACCATCTTGGGCCTAGAAAAACAAGTCCTTTGGAGGCATGGTACCCCTGAGAGAATTGAATCAGACAACAGAACCCATTTCAAGAACGGCCTTATCAACACGTGGGCCAAAGAACATGGCATTGAATGGATATATCATATTCCTTACCATGCGCCAGCTGCCGGGAAAGTTGAACGGTGTAATGGACTCCTTAAGACTACTTTGAAAGCACTTGGTGGTGGAACCTTCAGAAATTGGGAAATGAACTTGGCCAAAGCCACCTGGATGGTTAACACCCGAGGGTCCATCAGTCGAGCTGGTCCTGCCCACTCTGAACCCCTGCACACAGTGGATGGGGACAAGGTCCCTGTGGTACACATGAAAGGTATTTTAGGAAAGACTGTTTGGATTAATCCCACCACAGGCAAAGGCAAACCAATCCATGGGATTGTTTTTGCTCAAGGACCTGGTTGCACTTGGTGAGTAATGCAGAAAGATGGGGAAACCCGTTGTGTACTGCAAGGAGACCTAATTTTTAGTGAGAACTGTATGTAAGGTTTCATTTTGTATTATATATCTGTAAGAGGTTATTGGTTTGGGTATGATGTAGGTGGGATTAGAATAAGGGGTGGATCATGTCCTGGGGTACAATGTAAAAATGTGTATTCTATCACCACCTGTTAAAATGTGGGAGGGGTGGTGATCCTTATCTCTGTGGGAGATATCCTCTGCTGATGTGCCATCTGACAAATCAGGGGGATGATCATCGTTATCTTTTCACAACCCATCCTCCCTCCAGAAGATATATTCTGTTAATGGGCCATTCAGTCCTATTGTGTGACTGATAAGATTACACCATCCCACTGGGAGATGCCCCAGCCAGGGGCAGGAGCCAAGCCTTTCCTACCTAGATAAAAAACTGGGGTTTGGGACCCGAGGGCAGACCTTTCCACTTGATCCCAGAGGAAAGTCGGACCATTTCCACATCATCACTGGATCTTCAGAGGAAAACTGCACCTTCTACAGGAGCACTGCTTCAACAGAACCACATCTGTCATCCAGGAGGACTGCAGCCACCATTTAATGGGACAGCTACCAACACCCTGACTGACAGGGTGTCAGGTTGTATTTCTGACTTTGTCGGTGGTTTTTCTTTTATATTATTGCATGTATTTTATTTTTTTCTCTTTTCTCCTATTAAATTGTATTACTGACTTGGAGTCTCGCACTGGTTTTACTTTCAAACCAACACAATTACTTAGAAAACTCAGTAAACGTGGTTATTGAACTGTGAGTTTTCTTGAAGAGAATTTCATTTTCAGAGTCAGATCTGAAGCTCAGTGGAATAGAAATAACTTTGACTGGGCAGACTGAGATGCTTGGAGTCATTTCCTTTCACTGAATAAATCAAGGAGTCTCAATGAAGTCTGTAAAATTAGTCACTTCATGCCTCTAGGGATGCACTAATGAAAAACGTCCTGAAGAAGTAAACTAAATTTACTTCTCCGTTGTGCCAAGTAATAAGACAAGAGGCAATGGGCAGAAAGTGATGCCCAGGAAGTTCCACCTGAACATGAGGAAGAATTTCTGTCCTGTGCAGGTGACTGAGTACTGAACAGAGTGCCCAGAGAGAGCTTGGATATCATCTTCTGGAGGGAATTTTCTGAGTATCTGTTACTGAAAAATTAGTCAAAGCCAGTCAAAATATTTCGGAACCAAGTATTGGAAAAAGTATCCCATTTGCATTCATCCACACATGAGCAATTTTCCCAGTGTCTGTTTTCATTTAGTGATTCTCAGTAAAATAATCTGAAATCAGACTCTAAGTATGAAAGAGCAAGACCTTGTCAGGCATTGGAAAAATAAATAAAAATACCAAGAGGCTTGTAAAATTGTTGTATAAGTTGGTACTTTTCCATCATTGCACTACATTAGTTACATTAATCTTCTGTAACTGTTCTTGCTTATTGCTTTTTTTAATGAATGCCCTACTCAGTTCTGAGTTAGGTTTTGTCTTCTGGTTTTAGGAGGGTCAGGTATTGCTACAAACACAGATGGTTTTGGTTTGTTTCCAGAATTAAAACTATTAGCTAAGTGTTGGCAGCTGCATTTACCATCTTATATATATATTTAAATCCATTTTATGGTAAAAGTTGTTTGTCCTAGATATAAGGGTGAGAAGTGCATCTGTACCTTGTAACCTCGTCAACTTTTTGGAGTTCAGTGGCAACCAAGGCCTGGAAAGAACCTTCTGATGAGAGCAAAGGGATTCTCCTGTTGAGAGGTTCCCCTGAGAATGATGACTGGGAATTGATATAATGCCAGTACAAGTGTGGAATGTCTTATTTAGTTGATTTTCCATAAAATTGCTTTTTATGGCCCCTGCTGACAGGCTGTGCAGAGCAGGCCCTGCTGGAAGAGCATCTCCAAATGTTTGTTGTTCTGCTTGAGGGATTTTGAATTGCCAAACTAGTGGTGATTCCACTCTACCCCCTGCCAAACACTGGTCAGCAGTGTGACAATTCCTAAACGAATGGCTTCACTGACCCTGCTCCTGGACTTCTTTGGGGTGCCCCATTTAGGCCTGGAGCCATCCCTTTCTGTGGTGCAGAATTCCCATCCGAGCCCTCGGGCACTGAACCTCTGCTCACTGCCATTGCCTCCCACAGCTCAGGTCAACACCTGCAGCACCACAGTCCACATCTTGCTTATTAAAACAACGTGTTATTGAAAATTCAACACTTCAGAGAAAGCAATATTTAAAAGTGCCATCAGCCTGATGTGTCTCCACATCCACCTTTCAGGTGTCAGAGTTGCTCCTGTGTAAGTTTGCAGTCCTGGGCTATGTCAGGTGTTTTGAACAAGGTTAAATCACTTCTTCAGCTCTCCTGATTGGGGGCGAAATACTGAAAGACTTGACTCCTCTTTCGTTGTTATCACTATGCTTTAAATATCTCAAATGTCTTCATTTCCTAAAGAAGCCTTTCTTTACCTGTTTGGGAAACAAATAAAAATACAGTACATGTTCCTGTATCATTCTTGGAAACTTCCTGAGGGGAGTGATGTGGTTCTAAGGTCTTCCTGTACCCTCCAATTTAATTTATTTTCTGCAGATATCAGGAAGGTACTTCATTATTCGAGATGCTAATACATTTGTATGTTTAAAACAATTTTAAAAGAGAGAGATAATGTAGTAGCAAAAAATCAATAGACTGCATTGCTAATTTATTTGAAGTTGTGTGGGGTTTATCTCTCTCTAGCACAATTTTTTCAATTAATGTTTTCCTATATTTAGGAATGAACACACAGTGTGACCTGTTGATTGGTTGTGAAATTCTCTCGATAAATTACCATCTCATCAATACTTTCTGCTTACTTTGAAGCTTGTTACGAACACTGTTTCTTCTGTTACCCATTTTTTAAAAGCTTGCATTTATTTTTTTAAGTGGTTCATTGCTTTGCAACAGACATCTTACAGAGCTGTTCTTAAGTGTCCTTTATTATGCTTTTGAAAATGTATATGAATGTTGAAGTGAGTTAATATATTCAATGATTTCTCTTAATTTAAAAAAGGCTGCATAGTATAAGAGCAAAATACCAGAACTGTAACTAGAGGTTTTGCTTTAAAGAACCTGTTAATTGCTCATCACTTTATGATCTTCTTTTTTCCTGGAAAGTTAAATGATAATGCTTCTGAAATTAACCTCCAACCTCTAAAGCCAACCTCCCAGTGGCTTTAGAGAAGAATAAATTCACAAATATCTCCTTCAGCAGATTACATTTATCAGTTTTTCCATCTCTCTTCAAGATGAAAGGTGAAACAGTCTGACTTGACACAAATAAGTCCTATCTTGTCTTTGAGTTGTTTGCCAAGGAAATAATGGGCTTATGGGGTTTACCTGTGCAATACTAGGTTTTGCTGAGAACAGCAGCTTTCCATGAAGCTCACAGAAATATTTGAAATTTAGACACATCTTGGTATTGCAGGGAGGGAAAAGATTTTTGTTTGAACAAACTGCTTCTGAAACGTGTTCTGCAAACACATCCTTAAGATGCACAGCAAACACTGCCCCATTATTTCAGGTGTCCCGTCAGGACTCTGCATCTCTGTGTTTGGTCCCCCACTGTCACACGAGAGTCACCCTGCAGCTGCTGTGACAGGAGTGCAAACAAACCACGGCCGTTCTAATTAGCTCCTCAGTTTGCCATCAGATCTTCTACAACAGGTAAACTTAGCACTGAATGGCTCATTCCTAAACCATCTGACTTCTTATGGAAGACTGTTGAGATGTCTCTAAACTTCTGGTGTTGTAATTGCTCCTAATTTAGGCTGCTCCATGATTAACAAGCCTACTGTGATTAGCCAAAGTCTGAAATCTCTGTTCCTTTTCCATGTATGAATGGAAAGGCTTTGTGCAAGAGGGAAGCACAACAGCATGAATATTTCAGATTCCCTAATCCATTTCAGAAATCCTGTGAATTAAAAGCTGTTTGTAAACTCATTAGGGGTGAGAAGCATTCTGACATATGGTGGCCACACTTGGTTTTTAGACTCAGAAGGAGCAGAATGCAGAGTGAAGCTGTACCAGAAAGAGTATTTCTTACAGCATCATTGGGATTCTGTTGTCTTCATCCTCCTCCTTCCTAGATGAATCCGAAGATTAATCTTCCTTGCTCATTTTCTTATGGACATCAAGTTCATCAGAAGAAAACCTTGAAACTATATTTGACATGAGCAACATTTGTTGTAATTTAAGGCTATTCAAGTAGCCAAGAGAGAAAACAATTACTGCCTTTCTTTTTGCACTTTAAACACAGCTGACAAGTGTTGCCTTGTGTCCTCCCCCATTGTCTGTTCTTTACATTAAATCAGCTTCTCTCTGTCTGCAGAAATGTTTGAAATAATTGTGTAGACAATCCTTTTTTAAGCCAAGTATGCACATATTCATGCAAGCACAGCAAAGAGGGGTGAGCAGTATTAATTAAATTTAAATTATTTAAAGGCTAGTCTAATTTTTATTTGATTGAAAGAGGAGACTAGCATGGGAACGTTGCACAATAAATAAAAAAAAAATCTGCATAAGGACTGGAAAATGTGGAAAACTATGAGAAGAAAACCTTCATATTTTGACTCTTCTCTCACAAGCACATTTGCAAGATGTTTCACCATCTTTATTGTTCTTCAGTGCTCTTCCTTTATTTGCTGAGCATTCTGTTTAGGCATGGTACAGCAGAAAAAGAGGGATTGCTTCACACATCTTTGGAGCAATACTGTTCTCCAAACCTATCAATGCTCTTACTGGTGTGGGGCTGTGTGTCCCGGGTTCTGTGTGTGGCCAGGCTCAGGCCCAGCCTCTGCACTGTAGTTATGCCAACGTGCCCAGTTGTTTCCCACCTTATGAGATGGCAGCAACACAAAGAAGTGCAGAAATGCATTCTATCCCTTCTACAGGGCTTTCATATCCCTAGGGAAAATTCCACCCCCTTTTGGGGAAGTAGGATTTGTGGTTAAGAAAAGACTGATGGTTTATTTTGACACATTTGGATCAAAGCACTTATAAAGTACTTTTTCCTTTGATGCACCTTGTTCTCATTTAAAGGTGTTCATGCAGATAAGCCCCACACATGAAGTATTTGGTCCTAGTGAGGCTCTCAATGAACACTGGGTAAAGCCAGGAAAGATTCTGTTATTTTTCACTACGTTTTGAATTAAGTCTCAGTGGAAACTTGCATTCTAGGTATCCCTACACTTGTGAATTTTGCTGCTCCTTCCTTTCTGTCAATGGAGCCAAATGCTCTCTGCACAGAGAAAGCTGCCAGGGGACCAAGGAAGTGGTTGTAGCCTGTATTCACTTGTGAGATCATGTTTTGGGGTTTGAGAGGGAGCCAAGCTCAAGAAAGATACTGCTGAACTCCTACAGAGTGCCAGGTACTGCTCAGAGCCCTGAGGTGCTGAACAAACCCGGGTTTGTCCAGCCTGGGCCAGAGGCTGCAGGGACTGTTCAGTGGCCTCATGCCTGGCCATGCAGGCAATGGGCTGAGGTGGCTCTTGGAGGCCCATCAATGACCAGTGACTGACAGGTTACAGCAGGGAAAATTCTTTCAAGTGAGGATGGTCAGTCACAGGACTGAGAGCAGCTGAGGAAATTTTCAAAATGTAACAGGGCAAGGTCCTGAGCAGCCTGGGCACAACTTGAAATTTTCTCTAGCTTTGAAGATAGCTGTGACATTGAACTAAATGATTTTCAAAGGATTCCTCTAAAATATTAATCATTTTGTAATTTTAACATGATAAAGTATCTTTAGAAAAATTTTTTTCTTTCACCTATCAGGTTCACCATGTAGTCCCAGAAATGGCAGTTTAAGCACAGGTGTAGAGGCAGTAACTGTGGCATGAAAAAAAATTGGATTAAAATATGAAAAAAAGCAGCAGCCAAAGGAATCCATCTGGATAGGTTTGGGTGCTGGACACATGGAAAATGCAAAACTCCACATCCCAGCTTTAGTACAAAAACATATCAAAATCTTAATCCTGGCTTTTGATATATGTTTCCTTCACATGGTTCTATCCATTACGTCAGTCCTTACATCTTAATTAAAGTCCAGCAATGTGTAATCTTGTAGCTCTGTATTTGAAAGACAGACAGAAAAAAATACTGCACTAATCACATTACAGAAGGGAAGGAAGCACATATGGAATGCACATGTAGCTAAGTATGTGGGGAGGCATATTGAGAATCCTGCAGAAATAAGGAAATAACTAGAAAGACTGTTGTAAATACTAAAAGCTAGCAATTCCCAATACAAATCTTAATTATTTTTTTAAAGGCAGTTAATCGAGGGTTTATGTTCAATCTTTAGGTCGTTCTTGGACTTTAATAAGCTTTGGTTCAAAGCAGGACATATGGAATCTTCTTGTATGTAATAATAGGACTCACTAAAAAGCCTACACAGTGATTTAAAATCATAATTTCTGAACTGTTCTATTCCAGGTATGCTCATGAGCACAAACCAGTACTGGGATGTTGTCTGCCTGTGCTTTTGTCTGCTACAGGAACAAATGTTTGCATCTGGACTGTCTGCTCCACTGCTGCACTTTAGGGAGAAAAGCAGAATTTCTCCTGGCCTTTACTATTAAAAAAGTACTTTTTCCTTACTTGAAACAGTTTATAGTCATTTCAAAGTACGATGAAAACTTCTTTTCCTCTTCCCCATTTTTCTCATTGCTCTCATCTTCACCGTTAAAGAAAGGCCAGAAAAAGAGTGGCTCAGAAGAGCAGATGAAGTGGCTGTTTCCTGAGGGCTTTTTTTCTATTTTGAAAAAACCCAAACCCTCAGAATACTGGCAGTGTGAGGCCTGGGAGCATTACACTCTTTGAGTGGAAGAGCTGCTTTGCTGCACTAGGACAAAACTGTTGTGGACTTGCTCTTGCTGTGATCTGTGACTTTGGGGTCCAATGCTGTCCCTAGAATTAGTTCTACCAGGGGTGATGCATCCAGGAATTCAGCCAGGAATTCTGTAATTGGCAGAATAATGGCTGGAAAATTTAACAAAGGTGTTATTTCTATTCGTGTGCTGTCAAAGGTAGATAATTCCTTATTCCTCCCCCAAAGTAGACGGGAAGAGGATGAGTAGGTGGGAACAGGAATGACAAAGTTGGAGTGTGATGAGTGTGTGTTCTCCTCTGTTAAACTTTGCCTGCAGTCTGTCCCCTACACGACTGACACAGCAACTGAAGTCTCTGCTGCTTCCAGAGGGCACAGGGAAGGTTGGGTGGCTGAAGGAGGAGGCAATGTCCCTACCAAGCTGCAGCATCCAAAGAGGAATTTGCTTTTGGCTGTAGTAGTTTTGTTTCCGGTAATTCATGCTCTGGGCTGCTGGTTGGGCCCATCCCTCTGTGTGTCTTTCCTGCTCTGCTCTCTTGTTTATTGGACACTAAACACCAAAGATTTTCTCAGAATATGTGTGTGTGTGTGTTGGGAACAGCCTGGATGCTCTTGTAACATGATTGCAAATGGGATGATGTGCCCTTTTCCCCTTTCCCATTTCCATGTTAGTAACTAAGCCAACACTTTTTTGTTTGGTTGGTTTTTTTTTAAATAAAGCTTGACTAGAAATGCTGGCTTACTTTCACATTCCTAAGAAAACCCCAAACTTGTAGATAAAAATACCATACAAAAACTGAATTTGTATTGTCTTAGCTTCCTAGGTAGAAAATGAGAAGGAAACTGAATGTTTGGACTTTGATAATCCATTTTTTGAGAAATGCTTAATTTGCAGTCCTTGCCAGGTTATGGAGCTTGGGGTTTTTCTCCTTTATCTTAGTTATAATTGAATTTCTCTTTTGCCTGGTAATTCCCAAGTCTGGATTGAACCTGAACATAAATTTTGGTACCCAAATGTGTAAGGGGTGCAAGCAATTTCAACTGCTTAATTTCAGACATGTTCTTCCAGAAAGATCATCTCACTCCTACTGAATGTCAGAGATGTATTTGTTTTACTAAGAGTGCTTATAAACGCAGGTCCTCCCTTCCAGTTGAGGTTGCTCAGGAAATTAGTTAATTAGTGATGTCTAAATCTTACTGTGTTCAGTGAAAACACTACAAGGTTCTGTGTCTGGCCTTAGAAGTGATGTTATTTAAGATTTAGGGAACTACTTATGGTAAATACAGGCTGGTGTTTCCTGGAGTGGAAAGGATTATTTCATGGAAATAAAGTCAAATTGCCTGAACAATATGAATAGAAGTTACTGATGGCACTGACCCAGGATAAATTCCTGCTTTGCTCAGGTTTGCTCCTCCTGCTGAACTCCTGTGTAACCCCATCCACGTGGAAGTGCTGTCGGTACAGAACCCACCAGCTCTATGCCTGAGGGACATTTGCAGGCATAAAATCCTGCTCTGGAAGCTAACAAAGCTCCTCAGGACAGCTACTTCCCTTTGTCCACTGCTTCTGCAGATGAGTAATGGCAGGCTCTTGTTTATTCTTCTGAACATGCACTTCTCAAGAGCAGCGTTTTTCCCATGCCTTTGACAGCGTTTGTGGGTCTTTCCTAGCTGCATTCAACAGAGGCTGGATACATACACAAGTATTGCAAGCTGAACTTGAATTCTGCAAGATATTACATATTAAACACCACACACACACACACATACACAGGAGAATATTAGAAAGATAAATCTGATCCCCAGAACACCTCAGAGATTGAAGAGTTCTGTGGGGAAAGGGGTTGGTTTCCAGTTGATGAATGTGGAGAAAGCTTTGCCTGTTTCACAGCCTCTGTTGGTTGTTGGTGAAACAGACACTGATTGCTGTGCACTGCTTTGAGAGCTGTGGATAAACTCTGGGATGTAAGAGTGAGATAATCCTGTTTTCCCAGGCTGTAAAGTAGAATCTCTGCAGTTCCCAAGGGACCTAAATAGGTTCACTCCTGGCAGCATTTCAAAAGTAAACAGCCATTTCTGCTTTCCTCTGTGTATCTTTGTCTGCTAGAAAGGGTATTTAAGTACTGGAGGAGTGCCATTGTTTTCAATAGATGTTATGACTAGCACTGAGTATTCTGAGGGTGAGGTGTGCTACAAAAACTACTGAGTGAAGCCTTAAGGGCTGGACAGGCCATACAACTGTAACTGAAGATAATTGACCTGAATAAAAAAATGAAATGCACTCATTACTTTTGTACTGTTCTACAGAATTAAAGTCCTGATGATAAAGGTAGTTTGGGTATTTAACATCCCTGCCTGATTTTTCAAATTTACACTTAAAACTTCAAGGATTACAGAAATTGGATTTTCAAAAAAAATTTTTAAATTAATGTCATTAGACGGAAAATATACAATTGTGGAAGGCAACACAACCAGAAACTTCAGTGTACCAAATTTTTTTTTATATTAAATCAAGACTTCAGATTACTGAGAAGCTTTTATTACCAGACAGCTACAGACCATGACCTATCTATCAGGTGTTATAGTTTAAATCTAACTGATTTTGCATTACCTTCAGTGATTTTGGGGGCTGGTTTTGCATGCAAAAACTGTAGCAGAAGGTGTGAAGTGATATGTAACAGTGTGTGAAAGTAACTTACACAAGCATTTGGAGAGTTGTGCAGATATTCTTGGACCAACCTCTTTAGCAGTTAAGTCCAGATCAGATCATTCATGAATCACAAACGGTTCCCATATGAGGACTTCTCCACAAGTATGATAAATAAATAAATCTCTATAATCAAACCCAGGACTGCCACTTGCCTGCAGTGGTGGTGTCAGAGGAAAGGAACAAAGGAGCAGAGAAATGAAATTTTATTCACATGAATTGTTCTTTCAGATAAAACACTTTGGGACAGCAAAGACTCTCTGCAATATTGCTGCTGCTGCTGCCACATAGGGGATTTTTGTTGTCAGTGAGGAGTCAGGTCTCCCATGGCACTTCATTTCACCCGGGGGGGGGGGGACTTTGCCTGTCTTCCAAGAAGGAAAATGCCAGAGTGTAGATGCTTTACCTGTGGGAAGGTAGAGTGTGAAAATGCCAAGACACAGATGGTCAAACAGTGACAGTGGCATTTTGTATTTATGTATTTATTTCAAAAGAGTGAAGTCTCTGGCTGCTTCAAGAGTACTACAGGAAAAAAAACCCAAGCTTGGATACTTCTGGCAGTGCATCTCAACCATAATCTTCTTCCTTTACATCGACTGAGCTGCTATTTTCTATGAAATTGTAACAGAAATGATTTTATTTTATTATACTTTTGAGGTGGACTTACTATTTTTAGGAGGGAAAACCTGCATAAAAAGCTATTTAGTTAGGTAACATGTTACATTTTTATTTTAGTCTGGCACATTTCCGAAATTCCAGGCATTTTTGGCTTCCTGTAGAAAGCAAACTTCTGCCTTTTAGGCAAGTGCTGTGAGTGTTTGTACTTTTCAAACTTTCTTCTGCTTATGACCACTTTTGACAGATGTCTGGCAGAGTTAATAATCTTAGATATCCTTGAATGCCTGGTTTAGTACAAGCAGATCATCAGGCAACAGAAAGTTCCTTTACAGGTTTGTCCAGAACGACCCGTCCACCAATGTTTGTCATGACTCAAGGCAACCCCCCTGTTTCTACCAAAATCCCTTGAAGAACCAGGATTTTCTAAGGGGGGGCAAAGGAAAGAATTGTGTAAATATGTGAGGAATTAACAGGAAAAAATTTATTTTAATAAAAGGTTCATTTAAAATAATACAAATATATGTCAGATTCCTTCAAACCTGTTTTCAAAGAATTAATGGTTTAGTGTTCCTATTGCTGTAATACATAAACTTTGAGTGATGTCACATAGGATTTCCTCTCCTTAATTATCTAAAAGTCAGGTTTTTATTCATGTTAGGGCTTGACTTTGAGCAAGGTCTCTCTCTACAGAAGAGGCACAACACAGCAATGGACAGCAGAACTGGCTTTGTCTGTGTAGTTTCAAGAAGAGTATTTTGTATTTGAGAAAATGGAACAATGACTCAATTCCAGTACCATTAATATGATTTGGTAATGGAAAATGTGAATAAGTAATAGGAATAATGTCTTTCTAATGGATCTATATCTAAACCAGCTAATTATTTAAAAGCACATTTCAAGTGCTAAAAATATATCAAGTGATCATATTCCTTGTTAAGGTAACTAATCATGAGGGATCGAGCTGATACGCCCAAGTTTGACAGAAAACTGAAAAATTTGTAGAATTTTTCAAGATATCAATGTTGTGGTATTTTGTACAACATGAAATGTTCCTGGGGCTTTTAAGTGAAAATCATAGTTGATAAACATCTTAAGATTGTTTTCTGGAAGCGAAGTCTGCAGACAATGGAATCTGCAGTAGGGGAAACAGATGAAGCACAGAAACTGGTGTGTAAACTACTCACTGTTTACAAACAGAGGAACACTTGAAAAACAGGAGGTGACTACTTAGGAACTTTCTGGATGGCTGGTGTTTCTACTCAGGCTGTTAGACAACCCTGTTATAAAAGTGCTGCTTAAAAAAAAAAATCATACCTTATTCAAGCCAGTTGAGGAAAGACATATTTATCAAGAATGCTGGCAGTTGTGCAAAAAAAAAGGGGAAAAAAAGGAGTTGTTGAAAGATTGAACTGAAGCTCCTCTTGCTGCAGCAGAGGTGACAGATGTTGGAGGCCACTTCAGACACTGTAGCTGTGCCATGTTCTTTATTTACCAGCATTTCTTGAAAATTAGGAAAGAGGAGTTTGGAACTCTTTTATTCCAATAGGCAGTTTTTGTTTTGAAACTGGTGTTTTTCACACAGTGCCACAGGCACAGTAGAAGGAGTTTGGCAACTGACATTGCCTTTTTAAATAAAATAAATCATAGTGCTGCATATGTGGAAATAAAGGCTTTGAGAACTGTTGTGAAGGCAGTGCATGTAACTGGTAAAACATGTGTACTCTGTTTGCTCTGTGATATTTGGGAGAACACATTTGCAACATCAATGAAATAAACACTGCTGCAGTAAAACAGCCTTGACAGCATCCTTGGCTTGGGTAGCACAGTGCTGGAAGTTCATGTCCTGAGACAGAGCCTGATGCCCACACTGTCCTCTGCCCTGGCAAGCACAAGGTGGGACAGCCTGGCTGCTGCCACATCCTGGGCTGCCCCTAAGGAGATGTGCAGGATCCTACACGAAGGGGTGCCTCAGAGAATGCACACAAGCAACTGAGATGTGCATTTGAATATTACTGGTCCCAGTAGCAGTAACCACATTGAGACATTTCTGAGCAGCTGGGCACAGTGAACACCATGGACATGAGTTTGATTTTTTGGGTTCTTGAGTTTTTCATGCCCCTTACTTAGTTTTCTTCAGGTTTTTCCCTGATGCTACATTTCCTCAGTTTAGAAATTGGTAATAACATGTCAGTGTTCTCTTAAAATTGTTTCTGACTCTTCTGCTCAAAGGTACACAGAGGACTGGAAACAACCAGCCAAAGCAATACTGGGTTGTTTCAAGAGAGCCAATGGTGCCTGAATGCACAGGCAGCCACAACCAACTCAGACCTTGGCTATGCCTTAGTTCTGCTCTGAATCACCACCAGAACCAAACACTCTGTTTGCTGTGTGCATGCTGCTCTGTGTACTTAATGGGAGTATTTTATGGACTTTTTGTTTCTGATAGGCAGTAGTTTACCAATTGTTTGAAAGTAATCAGAGGTGCAGTGACAGTTCCACCAAAAGACACTGATCCTTCACATGTCCTCAAAGATGACCAGAGGCATTTATACGTAAAAATGTTACTTAGAAAGAAGCATGGCTTGGGACTGGCTCTGTAGGGATCTTAACACAAACACAGCCTTGGGTCTTGCCCTTGTGTTTGCAATAGGAGCCTGAGTAATTTGCCCGAGATCCCATAATGAGATAGCAGAATCAGAACTATGATTTGGCGGTTATTGAACTCTGGTGCAGGATTTCCTCTCCTCCAGTTTTCATTTTTCTTCTGTGCTCCTGCAAATGCAGAATATCCAGTCTCTTTGGAACTTTGCTTAAAGGAAGAATGTTAATCAAAGACAACCCTTGGGACCTGGTACAGGTGTTTTGAATATATTAATTTGTGAGCAGATTTGTGTAAAGAAAATTTTTACAGTTAAGAATTCAAATGCTTAGGTTCAATCTGGTTCTCAGTTGTAGTGTCTTAAAACCACTGAAAATGTGACCTTTAGCTGACCCATGACTATCCAAATTGACACCAGAAGGAGCTGCAAACTGGCTTCATTGTGAAATTAATGGATTCCTCTTCTGTAATAGATATGGGGAAACAAACTACAGATTTTAAAACCATCTCTTTGGGAACTGCATCTTAATGATATCAGAATTGAATAAATATATGCACAGTTCCAGGAATCTTCTAATGGAGCCTCTGGGCTTTGATTTTTACATCTGCTTTTCTGTGGTTTTGTAGCTCACCTCATGCACTAGCCATTTAATATATATTTTATATTGCTAAAATAGTTTGCACATTTATTTTTTAATTACAAAAGGCTCCCACCCTCATCACATCTGCATTGGAAGTATTTGCATAACTGGGGGCCTGCAGTGGTAAGTGAAGGCAGCTCTCCTCTAGAGCAATATAGATTGCCAGACCTGGAACACCAAAGGGAAGCAGTGAGATGCTAAAACATTTCCAAATTCAGTCAGTTCTTTGTGATGGAGGTGAGAGGAGAAATTGTAAAAACAAGACAGCTAAATCAAAATTAACTATAAAGAAATTACAATTATTATAATTTGTTGCAGTAGAGCAAAGATTTCATGGAAAGTTGTGGCAAAAGTACCATTAATAAAACACATAAACACTGGGTAACCTAAGGGAGAGCTGGTTCAGACTCTGAGAAACAGCTTTAGCAGAAATGATTACTTAAGAAATGTGGCTTGTAGTCTAATGGAATATCCATTGTAACAGGTAAAAAGGAAATTCAGCTTCTCAAAGATTATTAATTGTTTAACATGCCAGCCCTTCAGTGTCTCCATTATCTTGTCCATATAGGATCTTTTAAAAAATATTTATAGGGTGTTGGATCCCAGAAATCTGGAGTTTTTGAGCTTTCTGTGTTTCCAGGCACAAACCCCCTGGAAAACACTGCTCTGGACCTGAAACCTTGGAGAAGGCTTGGAAATCTGAATAATGAGTTACAAATCACAAATGTGTAGTGGGTTAGATGTGTGTGTTTTCACTGGGTGATGGGTTTTAAATTTGTGGGTTTTTATAGTATAGTGGTAGATGTGGGACAAGATGGAGAATTTTGGGTGGTGTCTTTTTCTTTGTTCATCTTCTTCCATCTCCTTCACAGAAGTCAGGCAGTGACCTTTGGTTGGTCAGTCAATGTCACTCTAAGGGTCGTGGGATTCTATTATTGGGTCAAAAGGATAAACAATGTAGGTGTTAAACTTTTATTAGTTGATTTAGCTTTAAAAGGCCTTGAAGCAGGCTCAGCTGGGGCCATTTTTTCCTACTTCTAGCAAGGAGCTGGAGGTGCTGTCACACTTTCTGTAATTTCTGATAAGATACAATAAACATCCAAGCCCCAACACGAGAATCACCTCAGTCGTGTTTCTATTAATCCTGGCTCTAAAAAGAACCAAACGAGACTGATAACAAACCACTAATAAGTGGTGCAAAGCAAAGCATATACCCCCACAATGGGGAAAATGGAGTCTGAAATGTCAAAGACTTCTAATATTTATTGTTAAAGGGCTCGAACTTCAGTCAGTTCCATTTATGTTGCTGGAGACATCTGCAGGAAGTGTGAGCCAAGGTATCCACTTACCAATGACCGATGATAGCACATGGTAAAGATATTTAGATCCCTAAAGTAACACAGAAGTGCAAAAGGAGTTTTCAAACCTACAAATCTATCTCATTTCTGAAAGTGGTGTGTTCAGGAAATGGCCAGCAGCTGGTCTGTTATAAAACTGAAATAAAAGGAAGGAACTAATCCAGAAGACTTAGATAAGGGATGTTTAATGTGGACACTGTGGCCACTCTAGGCTAGTGGTAAGAGCCCGAGGCTTCAGAGAGGTGTTTCCCATGGCAAAACAGGAGCCAAGGCTTGAACCTCATCCCAAACCTCTCTGGAAGCTCAGTTGTGCTACCAACAACCTGCATGGATCCCTCCTGTGCAGAGATAGCTTTGAAGTGCACATCAAGGCACATCTATCCTCTAAAGTACCACGGAAAACCTTGGAAGTCAAACTACTTTTTAAAATGTACTTTTAAGCAAAGTTTGGAAGATACTGCTGCAAGGCAAACAGAGGGTGCAATATACTTTTTTTAACTTGCTTAGCATTGTAAATCTCTTAATCCTGACATTTCTTTGTAGCATAAAGCTCTCCAGGTTATATGCATTGTAAAACTCTAGTTAGTGAAAACAAACATTGTTTCCAGAGTCATCTGTTTGCAATTTTCCTTGATTACTCTTCCAATAGATTTCAAGCTGTGGATTGAAAGATTTAATGTTCATATGGATAGAATTTGTTCCTTTTCTAATGATAACTTTTTGTTACATTACTCAGTCTTAAGTCAGCCTGCATTTACTTTTTTCAAGATAAACGATTTTGTCATCTTAAATCAAATTGTCATGACTGTCCTCAGCAATCTGTCACAGCAGAGTTATTTTTGTCTGGCTGTTCTGACAGCCAGATCCTAAAAACAGCATCTGAGTGCGTGTGAACGATGTTGGACTGTGCCAGTGGGGGAGATCAATGTAGGGATGACATAAAGGAGAAGCATCTGTAGATGAACTCGGCTTCCAGGCATTACAAGAATTTTGGATGTAGGGAGAATCAGAATCAACAGAATGGTGTCCCCACAAGCAGGCACAGCAACAAGGAGCCATTTATTGTAAAGGACAGGGAATGGGACGAGCTCTGCTCTGGGAATGGGAACAGTCCCCCAGCAGTGGAGGAGGACACAGCCCTTTCCAGCTTTGGTGCCCTGTCACTCTCTCTGCCAGGCTCTGTGGCTGTCACAAGGCACAGCCGAGGGGAGGTGCAGGTGGTGATGGAGGTGTTGTTCCATGGCACTTCCCCTCTCCTGCTCATGAGTTTTCCTGAAAGGCTTTGCTGTGAGATCCTTGTAATTCCTTCTGGGGACACAGGAAACAAATCGGGGCTCTCCTCTCCCTCACAGCCCTTTGCATGGGGGCTGCACTCACTTCTCTTCTCTTCCCTCTCTGTTGAGGACAAATATTAATTCTTCCAAGTCTCCTTTCTACATTGTTTCCTTTGCTTTTGATCATCTATTGATTTTACTGCTATCAACAACACAAAACTGAACTTTTTGTACTGGGAATTAGAATGAATGCCATGGAACTCTGATAGAATTATAGCAGATTTGTACATATACGGTTTTACATTGGATAGAGTAAGAACTGGAACTAATTTGTTGCTATAAAAGTACAAATGTCCTCAAAATAACATCCCAGAACAAGAGTGGTTCTGAGGACACCTAACTATGCTAACATTACATGTTGAAAGATGAAAGAGCCTTTAATTCTAACTTTTGCAAATAATCCTTTTATTTATCAGATTTTAAGAGTTGTTTCTTAATTAAAAACATATATTTGTTGTATATGAGTTTATTTCTATGTGTAAATTTGAAAAAGTTGTGCTTCAAATTAGCTTAACACCTTCTAGTACAAATTTAAAATTACGTAAACCAAGTCAAAGAGGAATGTTACTGGTGACATTTTCTATAAACATCAAATTAGGCAAAAACTATCTCATGGCTGTTAACTGTTCCCAGATGGAACAATGACAGTTCAAAGCCAGAATCCAGCACACACAGCCTTCAGGTAGATGCTGTGGTTTATAGGTTTATTTGGAAATGTCTGCAGTTAACTTTTCCCTCTTCTGAGCTTGACACAATATTATTTCTCATTTTCGTTCTTCTTCACAATTTTTGTTCTGTATTCACAGTGGACTGATTTTTGCATAAACAGGTACGTTGGCACCAGAGTCCCAAAACCAAACCACTTGAATGTGGAATTCATGTAGAAAAAAAAGGGATTTCTCTTTTCTAAGGAGAAAACACCTGTAGCCCACCACTCAAGGGCTAAATCTGCCTCCATGTCAAAGAAAGAACACAGTTTGAAATTATTTTTTTGGTGATTGTTTAAAATTAAATTAAAGCATTTGGGGCTGGTAAAGGTGTGAATCCATCTTCAAATGCAACCAAACCCAGACTGAGCAGTTCAGGTAAAAGCTGAGCTGTACCCATGGAGGCTCTGGAGGCTTGTGCAGCACTGGGATATGTTTGGGACTGGAGCTGAGCTCCGTGGACATTGTCCACACAAAGAGCTCTCAAGGCAAGTAACTACTGCCTCGCTTGTCCCAGGATTAGAGCACAGGTGAGGGTTCCATTTATAGCAAAAGGGACACAAAATTGAAACATCACTTTTTGCACATCATTATTACCACAGAATGTGTTATCCTGCTTTCCAGCTCAATTCCCAGACTGTCAGGAGAATTATCAACCTCTTGAAGGCAGCAAGTTGTGTGACCTGGCTGTAGGGATTTGGCAGGGGAAGACATTTCCAGATTTTGGGCATAAAGGAACATTAGGAACATTAAGCATTCTGCATAACAAAACTTGATTCATTCTTAAAGACCCCAGAACTATACAATGTGTTTTAAAAAAGAATACAGGAAAATAGTATGCGAAGTGGTTTTATGCAATAAATAATCTATTTTCTATAAATGTACAAAATCTGTTATACAGCAAGTAAGAAACTGATACAAATGCAATAGCTGAAAGATATATTTAATTTTATAACTGTAATAATTTATTTATGAAATATATCCACATATATATAAAATATATCATATGTTTTGGCAAAGACCTCCCTTTCTTGTTTCAAACAAAAACTATTACCACTGGTTTAAGCCTATATAGACATTTTTACTGTTGATTTCTTTTCACTTTTCTTTTGGTCTCCATCTTTCTTCTTATAAAATATAATTTAACAATGTGGGGTTATAGTTTAACCTGTGTGCCCTGGGGAAAGTCTGCATGAAGGTCAGTAACCCCCCAAAAAATTTGTAATGTCACAAGTAAGGGACTTCCTCTCTTTTTAAATAATATAGAACAGGATTTGCAAAAGTTACTCTTTTTCCTTTGCTGACTCTTGCATCCTTGTAGCAAAAAGAAGTCCATAATTTCTGAAGAAATCATTTACACTGAAAAATGTCCAGGGTTGGATTTAATCCTTATTGCCAAGTTTCCGGGTTATTTGGTGCTGGTGTTTCAATGGAGAGATAAAGGTGGGATTTGTAGCACTGGCAAAGCCCAGGGGATGTGCTGTGGCTCTGACTTGTAGGGGCCTGGGGCAGCAAATGGCCAGCACAGAAATTACTCTGATGGCATCAAGTTCCACAGTCCTACCCTTGCATCTGTAGGAAAATTCTTTGGGATGAATCACTGAAGTTCTGTTCACCAACTACAGTGCATGCCCAAATAATCACTGTAAGTGTGTTTGAATGGAACTTCCAAGTGCAGGAATAATTTGTGCCTAAATTAGGTAATCTATGGAATACTCAATGTATACTCTTAACTTGCTATAGTTTATAATAATATTTATATTAGCCATTCATATTTATTCTGCATAGATACTGTCATTTCAACATCTGCCACGAAGTTACAATATGATGATTCAGGCTTGCATACATTAACAAAAGAAATATTTTGTATCTGTTAATTCTTAATGAGAACTCATGTAGAGGCAATCTCCCTCTAACTCTCCACATTCTCCACCTGCAGCTGCCTGCACAGAGCTGGGGATGGATTCTTCAGACACAGAGCAAGCAGTGGGTGGAATAGTTTCTATTGTACTTGTTTAAATCACAGAGAAAAACGTTTCCTGAAGCTTTGCATTGTTGAAGTTTGGGTCTGCCTTTGAAGTTTTCTTCAATAGTGATACATTCCCTGCCAGGTTACATGATAAAGATTATCCTTTTCTGAGGCTCTCTCGAGGGGAGAAAAGCTTCTTCATAGAGGTTCCCATGCCCTCAGAGTGGCACTGCTGAAATGGAAGTGTTGCCTACTGCTGAATTCTCCACTGGCATCACACTGAAGCATCAAGTTTGTCCATCTCAAGGGAGAGTTGTAGTTTAAGTTCTTGTTTCTGAGCTCCAGCAAATAAATGTTAAAGCTTTAAAGAAAACAAACCAACAAACAAATACAGGCAAATTGTTGAATATTCAGCACTAAGTCCCTGTTACCTGAGATAATTGTGGTTGCCCTCCTTGGTTATGTGTACACAGAGCGAGCTCTACACAGTTCTCTGATTAGCTCTGCTCAAATAATCACAGCAATAAATTCAGCTTGGGGACTTCTATTCCAAGTGCTTCCCTTCATAGCAAAAAATTGGGGGTGTTCGTGTGACTTTTTTTAGAAGTGGCAATATAGAAACTGGCTACTGGGTCACAGTAACCTCCTTATACCTGACATCAAAAGCAGATTTACTTTTCCCTCCAGATACTTCTTCCACAAAGTTTTTCCTGTTTCTTTACCTTAACATTTCAACTTTTACTGAAGCACTGCATTGGGACATGTAGCTTAATTTGCTGCAGTGCTCAACAAGGAAAAACATGATAGACAGGAACAGGCCTTGTCCTGAAAAAAAAAAAAAAAAAAGCCAAAATATGTATTGGCTTATAGCCAAATAATCCAACTTTTGAAGTAGTTACATCAGCACCAGAAAGGTTGTAGCAGTTCTGTGTATAGTAAAGTTTATTTTAAAAATTAAGTTAAGAAAAAAAAAAAAAACCCAAACAACTCATGGGCCTATTCTGTCCTTATTTAGGAAGGAGTGATAATATTCAGTTGAAAGAATTATGAGTTCTGCAAGTAAAAGAACATTTACAGAAAGTGACTATTTCTTTTCCATATTAAGCATCTGTATCATACCTGATTTTTCAGAATCCTCCAGATTCTTTGTGCTATTGAATGAAATTGTGTTCCTCTTCCCTGTGTTGGTCTTTCTCTTCTGTCTTTTCCATTGATCCATGATTTCTGTAGAATAGACATTCCCAAACTTGTCACTGTGTTCTCATCAATGTCCCCATGGATGAAATTACAGTTTCATGTTCTTTGTTGGACTGTATAAAACATTCTAGAACAGTTAAATATTCAGCATGCCCCTAACTGGACAGATCTGCTGTTTCAAAAGCACCACATCATAAAAAGAAACAAAAAAGAAAATTCCAAGCAGTACTGGCTGGCTCTGGCCTCTTTTCTTCACTTATCAAACTCTGATGTGACACAGGAGTTTTCTTGCCTTTTTCTTCCTGTTCACTCCCTCATCCCACTGAAGGGGAAGTGAACAAGCATCAGTGCTTGGCTGCTGGCCAGGGTTAACCCACCACAACTGCAGAGGGGAGTTTTATTTAAAATCAATACCTTTTAATCAGTTCCTCTTGATAAATGCATCTTGATCAATTTATCTCCATGAAATGGCCTCATCATGTGGCCAGGTTGCAGTGACAGGGAAAGACTCACCTTCTTCTGTCCTGCATTCTTCTGCAGAACTGCAAACACTGCTTGTCCTGAGCATCCAAACAGGAACATCGGGATGAGGACTGGGAAGTGCTTTGAGTCTGGCCTGTAGATCTTTTGCCTCTAAAGCTGCCTCTGTAGTTAGACAGTCCATATGGCACCGTCCTCCTGTTGTGAGAATCACATGTATGGTGTATTTTAGGAACCAAGTAAAATTATGTTCCATCTCTTGTCTATTTTAGTGAAGAGATCTGTTGATGGAAAGCAATAAATAGTGGCAGAAAAATCAAACCCTATGCTCATATAAGTTCTCCCTGTACCAGATCATAACTTCTGCCCCATCAACTCAGGATTTCACCGAGTTATAAATTAGCAGACAATAGCTCTACTAGAAGGATTAAGTGGCAGCTACACTATCAAAAAAAATTTGGACTACCTGAGAGATGATGCAAATACATCCCCAGATTATTTACTCCTTATTCCTATTTTGTGTTGGTTTCCCCATCCAGTGCACAAAATCTGTTACATTCAATGCCTTGACTGGTCTGAAGTGACAAGGGAGCTGTGCTGATTCCACCAAATCAGCTACATTGTGTAGCTGTCATGTAGTTCATGGTTCTGAGCCTGATTTGCCATTAATTTTATCACTGAGGAATTAAGAGAACTGTCAGCATGATTCATTTACTGCATCATGTTTAGAACACTTCCCCTGGAGTTACAAATGTGAGAAACTCCCAGATAATCCTCCTTGCATGGTTCTACCTATTCTGTGCTGCAGCACACCAAGAAATAGTAGGAGGTACCTCTATTTCCCTGCATGATTTGCTCTTTAATGGGTTATAGTCAACATTATTATCAGAAAAGGACATGGTTCATCACTGCCTGCTAACATCCCCAAAAAGATTTGGATAGTTTGGATTGATGTCATAAGTTACTCTCCTCCAAGCTGTTAAAGAATCTCAATCAACAGCAGCTGTACTCCCTATGAAACTTCTGCAGACTCATAAAAGTTCCTGAGGACTTGAGGGATGGGCTAAGCAAGCCACAAATCCACAAACACGAAAAGTCTGTAGAGAATCTCATGTTCAAAAGCAAGAAAAAGGAGGGGAGGAGTGAAAAAAAAATAGAAAAAGGCAGGGAAGAGGAAGTCATAGTCAATCTAGAAAGGTTACAGAAAGGTTACAAAGAACAAAGCCTGAATAATGAGTCTGGAATCACTACCTTCACATAGCTCTGCTTCTTTCATTTGCTTTCATAAAAACATCATTAGGCTGCTAATGGGAAAGCTGCAAATTTTCCATTTTCCCACACACATGGTGGGCTGAAAGGTTCAGAAACATTATTTTGCTAATCTCTACAATAATTTTTGATGCAACATCAGTACAGTAGATGCAAATCATTTATTCAAACTTCTGCACTCATAGTACATTTGTAACAGTGCACCTTGTCTTTCACAGCCTGAACCTGTCAGAGTTAAGCTGATCATAAAATCATCCTGAGAGAGAGAAAATCACAAGCTGTACTTTTGTGCCAGAGCCCAGGGGATGTTTTTTCTCCAGCAGATCCTGGTCTGCCTCCATGCAGAAAATGTTCCTTATTTTCACCACTTTACTCCTACACCAGGACACTGGGAGAGGCCAAGAATACCCATATTTGTCTCAAAAGACTTTAGGACTTGATTTTGGCCTCCCTTCTCAAACCATCATTTAAAAAGCTTTTTGTTGTCTTTAGGATTAGAAGCAAGTCCCATCTTATAATTTAAGAGTATTAATAATTCTATACTGACATCTGCTTTACAACAATGAATGTGAAATGGCTAATGTAGGGAACTTCTGACATAAATAATTTCTCCATGGTCGTATTTTTTTTCACATTAATTTTTTTTTATGAAGTAAGAACTGGTATTTAGAGGCAGGAGTGGAGGGAAGTTCCTTTATTTTTAACAGTGGCAAACCCTCTATGAAAACTGTCTGGTAAAATTCTGTTATTCAACTTCCTGCTCCAACTGAGACTGAAATGGAAAGATGAATTTTGTGTGTTCTAGAGCCCTGTTTAATGACAGATAGTTTGCCAGGGCATAAAGAAGCTTCTTGCAGCTTTTGCAGATGTCATCCTACACTATGCTAATGAGACATAAAACACTATAATATGTTATTCTCATTATTTAAAGTGGTTCCTTGTTTAAAAGTTCACTCTTTCAAAATATGATATTGGGCTTTTTTACTCTAATTCTCTAAACCAAAAGCTCTGTGGGACTGAGTCATGGTTTGCCCTGAGTCAGAGGCTTTGCCTGAATAGCCAGAGAGAAAGAAGGGCACGAGTTTTCTTCTTAATTGCTGCAATTGGCAAATTAATGGAGCAATCAGAATTGTCATCGACTTTCAATTTTACTTTAATCCATCACTATGTGAACTACAGTGATTGAGGAAGGGGCCCATTACCAATCTGCTGCCTTTCCTAAGAGACAGTAAATTCCAGCAAACAGGGAGGAGTGGAGAGTATAATTATACTTACAAGTTATAAAAGCCATGAATCACAGCCTTAAGCAAAGGAGGAAACTGATATTTTGGATACTGCTTCTGATCTTTCTAATGAAGTACATTATGCTTCATAGCTTAGAAAACGTACTCAAGGCTACTTCATTCTCAGTGGACCAGAAACATGTGTCAATGCAACAAGTTTTTCAAGTTTTAGTCTTTTAACCAGAATGTCCAAAAGATTTTGTGCAGATTTGCCAACCAGAGATAGGAATTCACTAATAATTCAAATATGCTTGAGTTTTGGTTTCTAATCCAAAAATTCAAAGCCAAACCAGATACACTTCAAAAGCAACCCAAAGTCTTTCCAACAATCATCATGAAGAGCTTGATGAATTCAATAGACACAGGACACTTTGTCCCCTCAATGAAGATAAGGATCAGCTGGAGGAGAGCAGAGGCAGAACTGGGGGGACCCTGAACTTCCAATTTCTTACACTTTGTTCCTTGTGTTTATGACCCAGTCTCTGGCCAAAGAACTGGCTAAGCCATTTACTAATTTTTTTTTTAATTTCTCTGCAGGATCCACAGGTTTTTAATGAATTCATTTCTTAAAGTTTACATTTCACAAGAAAAATTGAATTCCTGACCTTTAACTCAGTATGCAGCATTTCTTCCTTTAGGAGAATATAATTCTCCTGAAGTAAACTAATATGAGTTTAAGATAAACTTTCAGCTAAGGTGTGCTACGAGTCCTTTATGCCTTTCTTCTCTACAAAGTGGAGAATAAGCAAACCTAGATATTTTGGAATCAGCCTTTCCAAGGTACTACTTTGAACTGGTATCTGATTGGCAACATTCAAATCTCTGACTTCTGAGGAATTACACTCTTTTGGGAGGTTCACTATGATTACTCCAGCCAGCCATTGGGTGCATAAAGGTCTGCATGCTCAGTTCTTAAGCATTTTCTAACAAAGAGAAGGTCTGAGTTTAAGGAAATAGTATAAGCTATTTGTTCTTTACTCTGTATGCAAAAAAACCCAACAAAACTAGCACAGCTCTCCAGTACTTGCAATTATTCCATGTGTTGTAATTGTGTTTAGTCACTGCACCAGATAATTAACTGAATATAATCTCATGTATAACAGAGCAGTACAGAACTTATCAAAGCACAGTGTGTTTTTCTCAGATTGGGTATCAGAGACTGAAATGACCTAGATTATTCATGTACGTCGTGTCCATAAACACAATCAGAAAAGGTCTCCCCCTAAAAGCCAGCTAGCTCTTGGAGCAATGTTTTGCCATTAAATTAACAGAAATAAGTATTTGTTTGTTGAAAAAGGATAAGAAGTACCAAGTAATTAGTACCAAGTAATTTTTTCACTGAACAGCCATTCTGAAACAGTGAAAACTTTTCACATAAGAAAACTGCCTGTTGAAGGATTAATACCTTCAGGTTGAATTGAGAAGCAGGATTTCCCTGAGTCCTGCTGTGCCCTACCCACAGTGAATGCTCAGAATTCAGGCAGACAAATTCAATTGCTTTATTTTAATTTTTATAACATGTGGCTGAGTTTCTCATGCTACGTTATAATTTATCTATGAGCTGCTATTATTTTCTACGTTCCCAGCCACTTAAACACAGTAGATACCTCCAGGGCACTGGAGAGTTTCAGCCAAAACAAAGGGATGAGGGGGTTGCAGCAATCATCTTAGGCATTGTGATTTCAGGATTCAGCAATATATTTTCTGGCACACATCCAGGCCAGCAAGGCTCCCAACAGTCTCCAGTGTTTCCAGACAATCCCAAAATCTGTGGGATCCCTGTAAGGACCACTGGGAGCAAAGAACACAGAAAGGAAGCAAAATTTACTAACCTCTAAGTGAGACAAAATGTCCCCAGAATGAAGGATGATGCTTGGGGTAAATAACAGATATTTCTGTGTATATTTTAATATAAAGGCACTGCAGTAGCACTGTGTAGCTTTAAAGATTAAGAGATCATTGGCTGCTCTGGAAGTTTGCTCCAGCTCTTCCTGTAACAGGCTTGGATTTTTAGGAGATCAAAATAGAGGCACCTCCCATATTAACCCATTCTTATCATTATTTAAAGTGTAAAACCTCTCCAAAGAGTGCCTGACTTGTTGCTTTGGTCATCCTATCCACATTCTGAGAAGCTGCACTTTTTCTGAATAGCTTTTTGAAGTTAAAGTTATTTTCAGATGAAACAACTTTTATTCTTTATAGCCATGCCTTTCTTTTCCACATCCTCAATTTAGTAGTGCTCAGTGTTCCTAGATACTGAACAGGCTCCTATTATCCAAAAAGATGTACCTTGCTATCTTATCTTTTAATTAATACTTGCTAATTTGCAAGGATGCCAATTAGTTTTATTTCATTAGTTACAGCTAACTTAGGTAATAAGCCAAGGATTGCACACATCTGCTTCATCACTCAGGTCCACTGACCACATCACTTCTTTGATTTTCCTCCCCTGGGACTTCTTGGTACCCAAGTCAGGCACTGTGAGAATCTGGGGGCCGCTTATCACTCTCCATCCTCCTCCTGTAGCTGTCAAAGAGATCTTACAGGTTTTGGTCCTCAAATATGGTCAGAACAATATCTGAATTGTGGAGTGAAAAGCTAGGGTATATTTATTGAGGTAAACAATGGTCCAAGCCTTGGGGGTAGGGTCCATTAACACCCCAAATCCCCAGAGAAGCTGAGTAGAGCTCACCTGACCTAACAAACTGAGCCAGTGTTTCACAGAAATACCTCTCTCAAAACAGCTCTCAGCATCTCCTTCAGTGCCTCATATCAACCCCAATCTCCTTCCAGCCCTGTTACAAGATATGTGATCATTAATTTAAAGAAATAAGTAAAATTTGGAGCAGCATCTGTCTGTCAGGCCCAAACTCCCATTATTCCTTTTCTCCCTCTGACTGGTAGTCAGTACTATTAGTAAGTGGTTGTTACCACTTACCAGTGGCACAAAACCACTGAGGTAAAGCCCAAAAGGCAGAGCACCTGGGAAATATGGATGAAAGGAATCAAATTAAAGGTTTTCTTCAAACTAAAATTCAGAGCACTTATTGCTACTTCAGAAGCCACCACAGCAGTGCACACAAGGAACACAAACTAATGCATGTTCCTACCTCTCTCCACAGCCTGGACAGTTCAAAACCCACCACTGGTTTAAAAACAAATAGAACAAAAACCCGGAGGAAAATAAACACATGGTGTTAAAATGTAAGATTGGTGAAAGTGACTGTGGTTTGACAGCTCTCGAGAGTGTTTATTCTTAGAATTAGACCAGCAGGAGCAGCAGTGGTGAAATTTCAAAGCCCTATCTATCAGCCTGTCTCATCCCTGACCTCATCTTCTCAGGGCCAGCTCCTGCAGGGACACGGGATTGTCACTGCAGGGCCAAATCATTTCAAGTCTTTCTGAGAGACTGCTGTAAAATCAATCCTGGGAGTACTGTCAGTAAATTCAGAGGAGATATTGTACTTCTAGACTGAGGAGGGCATGCAAGCTATGCACACTTCAGACAGTGAGACACTGAAAGTGTGAGGTCAGTACACATTTTAAATATGTAAGAATATCTCTCTGAATAGAGAGGCCTAAAATCAAATGGGTTTGCCCACAATAAAATACAGCCATTACAGCAGGAGCCTGTTACTATGTTCAGTAAATCTATTTGAAATTTTCTTCATTTCACATGAAGCTTTTGCAAGACAGACTCCATGTGAATACGTGGATAGTAAAGATTGCAAAATCAGGGCAAGCTTCATTAAAAAAAAGAATCAACTCAACAAAGACTCATCATTTCAATTTTGGCACTTGGTTCTCATGGTTAACCATGTGCACTGTTCAGCTGACAGATCAGCTTCCTTATTTGAGCTTCCTGGCTGGCAGCCACTGTTTTATCATCAACTCTTTTACTAGCAGGGATTTTCAATCTGATCTAGAGTTTATAACCACCTGCTTAATTGTTTCACTGAACAAGAGATCTTTAGCTGTGTAATTCTATTTGCAGTAAAATACAGGATGTCATATATATTTATATGACTATACTTATTTAATTATGGATATTAATTTAGGATAATTGTAATAATTTAGAACATCACTTAATGTCCATAAGGATTGAAAGCATCTTTAATTTTATTATGTGAGCTTCTGTTCAACAAAATTCAGTCACCAAAGAGATGCCAGTAACAAAAAGAGGGTATGAAGGAAAAGTTGGCCAGCAGAACGTGCAGTTAGAGCAGAGTAACCACTGGGTTGTATTAAATCTTGTCTTTTGGAACACCATCACAAGATATCTGTGTGTGTGAGTAAAACTGTGAGTGAAGTGGTGATAGGCTACAGATTGTTTCCATTCTGTGATGACTTTCTGATGGTAACATAAGTCAGTAATGAGCAAAGGTCATTAACTCGTATTTGTTGGAGAGCTGGGTGCAGGTGGGATGTGCTCAGGCTGTTTAGTTCCTGACAAACCCATTTATCATCACTTATAGCAATGACCACGAGTGTCTGAAAAGCCTTTCTCACCTCAGCCAGTGGTCACCTGAGGTCAGAAAAACACATTTCTATTGGGAACTATCTGGAGCTAACATGTTACTAAGGATTATCTGACTTGCCTGAGTCACAGAAACAAATTTATTTATTAGGTGACAAAACATCAGATCCTTCCAGTATCCCCATGTGCTCACACAGCATGGGAACCTCACCAGATCCTGTCCCAGTGTGTCCCACACAGCAGAGACAAACAAGTCCTGTCAGTGTCCTTGCCCTCCCCCAGAGGAAACAGAACATGTGTTAAGTACAGAGGATCAGAGCAGCAACACAGTGTTAGATCAAAATCTGCCTTTCACTTTGTCCATCCAATTTTCCTGATTCAGAAATTCATGTAATTGGCAGAGAAAACTCTTAGATCATCGTGTAACTGATCTTTACAGTGTAGTCACAGAATTTCATTCAGCCACTCCTCTTCTGAAGATAATAACAAATACCAAAATGACATGTCATTTAGGGGAAAAAAACACTTTTGCCTTGTTTTAGACCCTTCAAAAGAAATTTTTTTTATTTTTGGTGCTTAGTTTGAGTGAGGAGATCTCCTTTGGAAATGTCTGGATTATTGCCATAGATTCTCATTACCCTTTTATTTTAGAATTGAAGACCACTGGAGTATCTGTGCCCTCATGATAATAACACTTTCTTAGGAGCTGTCACCTTTTTCATCTATCACTCATTCTGAGCATTGATAAAACTTCATGCAGCAACATTAATGTTATTAACTGAATGAACTGTTATTAATTGTTATTATTGCTGTTGGATGCACAACCTCAGTTCATATTGAAATATAGGATCTCTTTGAAGAAGTGCAGATCTAAAAGTAGTCTTGCCCATATTTTCTTCTCTTGCCTATATTTTCTTCTTGAACTTACAAAATTAGGCATCAGCCTGTGTCTGTATTGCATCAGAGGTTACTTTTAAAAGACAATTCACTCTTGAAAATGTGTCTGTAGCTATAGATCAAGATAAGCATAATTAATCACTTGACAAAAAAATTACATTGCAAACTAATTCCTGGCTAATCAATCTTATCAGTGAGAACAGTTTACCAGCTTTTAATTACCTTTGTTATGCAACGTTTGTCTACACCACATAATTGCATTATTCTGTTCTGACTTACCTGCCTTTCTTTAGGTCATCTTGTTTTCCACTTTCCCACTGTTCCCAGAGTGAGACACTCACTAAAACAACACTGATGCTCTTCGTGGTCAGGACTAACAGCAGTGGTTCATAGTCAAGTATAAAGCAATACTCAAAACATGTGTGCAGAGATACTTTCTCATTTAATTGGTAAAAGCTGCAGGGAGTCAGAAGCTCCACATTCTGCAATTTTGTGCTTTTCTACAACTGTCACCCTGGTGATCTACGTGGTTTCTCAGCAGGGATAGAAATAGACCTTCTATTGTCACTCTGCCTCCAACAGCTTCAATAAAAACTTTAACTGATTTTCCAGAAAAGGAGGAGAGGCCGTGACCAAGATTTGTTTTGAATATAGTACAACAATACTTAACAGCTCCTGTTGGGAAAAGCAGAAGAAACCAGAGGAGAAATTAAAGTTTGTCTTTATAGCATAGAAGCAAGCAAAAGTAGCCTGCAAACAGAAAGTACTGAGGAATTTTTGTGGGGAACAAGAAGTGATAAAGTGAAACAAGTAAGTCAGGGGTAAAAGAAAGGAAAAAAAAAAAAAAGCAATTGTAGCGTTTGATGTAGGGGAAACAAAAGTAAATAAACAAGAAAAATACCAGAATCAACAGATGTCAGGAAAACTTCTCCAAACTTTAACACCAGCTTTCTGGCCTCTCACTGTGTGTGTGATCCCCCAAGTTGCACTGGAGCCAAATTTTAGTAAATATAAAAACTTTCCACAACATGTGTACAAGAGCAACATAAAAGCCCCTTTTACAAACAGCCAGCCTGTACACATCCAGTGGTTGCTTCCATTTCAAAGAAGTAGTGTAACTTGCTCAGGAGATGGAATTGCCCAAGCAGGCCTGGTTCCCCTCATTCACATCCAGAACCTCTTGATTTCCTGAGATGTTACTCCAAATCAATTACCAGAGCAGAATTAGTGCCTGTTCATGGCACATGGCATCTTAAATCCTGCTCCTATTGCACTGAAATGGTTCCAAATATCCAATACACTTAATTTAGTGTTTACCTCTGCCCCGGGAGCATGCCTAGGAAGAATCCTGGGATTTTTGAAAATCACAACTGCACTGTTTCAGTGAGAGTTTTGTACCACAGCAAAGCTGCCCAGTTCAGACAGAGTCTAGGAAATTCAGTCCCTGCAGGACTAATTCTAGACTAATTTCACCATCATCCACCCACTCTTTGTCAACCTCAGAGGGCTCCCAGCATCCCAATTCACCCAGTTGCAATAGTGTTGTTAGGTTATACGAGTTCATGTCTTTGGAGCTAAATATGTATTATTCTGCATGAAAAATTAATACTGAAATTGAGTGTATTCATTCCATGGTTTGCATAGAAACATCCCATCACATGGCATAAAAATTATATAAAGAGAATTTCCTAGTCCTCACATTAGACGTTACAGATCTGAGAGATTTGCTGCTAATTTATGTACAACTGACTTCAGTTAAGAAAGCAAAGACTTAGAACCTGAACTGCTTAATGTTTGGATTATTATACAGGCTTCATTGCCAATTCTATGGGTATCACGAAAACGTTATATGCTTTATTTTCTAATTTTTTATTCTTTCTTTCGTGATATTGGCACAAAACTTTCATGTAGGAAAACTCTCCATACCACTGAATTAATGCACACTAAATAATTTTGGCACTTGAATGAAAATTTTAAGTCCTGTAGGCTTAAAACAGAAAAAAAAAAAAAGTGTGTTTATAATTAGCAGAAGTCTATTTATTCAGCGCATAGGGGAAAAGGAATGTCATTCCCCTATTCTCACTGGTGAGCTCTGACTTAAATTTACTGAGTCATAAATATTCGGCTAAAATAACCCTAAGTAATCCTGAGGTGGATTAGTGCAGGTATGGAACTCGAAGAATTGAAAGACTTGTGTGAGTACATGATACTTACAGGTTAGTAGAAGTTCAGAAGACGTCATCAGACATGGCCTCTAGCCAGGACACATACGTGAATTTACAAATTAAGTGCCCTAACCCCCATTAGACTTAACCTAGGTTACTGCTACTTTCTATTTGACTACTCCTTTTGTTATTTTAATGTCATTACAAGTTTTGTAATCGATTCAAAGGCAGGTCTGAATCATTACAACTGTTCCCAGACCGTAGTCACTGGAATACTTGGCGGCATGTGTAGAAGTTCACATCACAGTCAGAAGAACTTTAATTCCTGAAGTCATTTGTTTACAGGTTCACCTGATCTCCTGATTATTTTTGCACTGAACTGATCGCGGTTGCTACAGGATGCTATTAGCCTTTGAGAATCTTTACAAACCTGAAGTCTGTTTTGGTTACTCAGCAAGACAGGATATATACAGTGGTGTAGGAAAAGGAGGCCTCTAACCTTTAGGATGTAGGCAAAGTGTCATTCTTCCTGGATGCTTTCTTCCCATTAAGCACTGCCAGTACAGACAGCAGAGCAGCTTTTTCTGCACGTGTGCTGCACCCCCACCGCCCTGTGTGGAGCTCAGAACTTCCAATCCAGGGGAAACGGCTTCAAAATTTGTTTTTATTACGAGTTGAAACAAAAGCTTGCGTTTCCGGAGATCACAGTTGTAAAAAACTTCCTTTGTAACACCTTAAAGTCTGGCATATTGAATTTTTCAAACATTATCTTAACGTCTCGGTATTTTTCCACATTCATTTGTATCAAAACCAGTGCAGTCACACGCACACACTCTGTTCTTGCTCTCCCAGCGGGTGAGTTGTTAGAACCAGATTTCTCGTGGGAAATCCGCGCTTTTCCCCGCTGTCACCCGTGCGGTGCGGGGGTCCCGGGCCGGGCAGGTGCCGGGGGCTCGGGGGGCTGCGCTGGGCTCCCCCCGTCCCGCCCTGACCCCGCCGGGGCCGGCCCCGCCGCCGGCTCCCCCCGCCCGCTCCGTGCCGTGCCCGCGGGGTCCCGGGGCTCCCCCGCCCGCCGCCCGCCCGCCATTTCCCGCACTCACTCGGGGGTGTTGATCCAGATGATGTCGAGGTGGCAGTAGTACACGCACTCCTTGTCCTTGTAGGTGTAGCAAGTGCAGCGCCGGGCCCGGTGCCGCAGCGCTCCGCCGTCCGCCCTGACCCTGCCGCCCGCGGCCGCCGCCGCTCCGCTCTCGTCGCGCTCGCGGTGCCCCGGGCCGGCCGCCGGCAGCGCGGAGCGGGGCCGGGGCAGCGCGGACCCTGCAACAGCCGCGCTCAGTTCCCGGCAGCTGCCGGAGCCCCGACCCCGCACACCCCCCGCCCCCGAGCCGCCCCCGAGCCGGCCCCGAGCCATCCCCGCTCCCTGCGGAGTCCCGGGAGCACCGTTATGTTTGTGTCCGCCCGGGCTGCAGCGCCTGCCCGCTGGGCTCGGGTTAAAGGATGGCTTTGGCGTCTGGTTCTTTGCAGCGCACCGGAGCGGGCTGCTGCTTACAGCCTTTTAGAAGGGGGGGGGGGGGGGGGGAAGGCAACAAAAAAGTCCACCCAGCCTTTCTTTGTGTGCATGCGTGGAAGTGGGCAAAGAAAGAAAGAAATTCACGTTACCTGCAGTCGACGTAATCGTAAGTCCAAAGAGGAACAATAAACCCAGCTCCATTAAACCCAAATTGCACGCTGGTTAACTGCAGGCGCGACTGAACCGTTCCAGGAGGAATCACTTCAGGTTGGAGGCAGGGAGTATCCTGGGGCTGGCGGCACACGCTGCGCCCGGGAGTCAGCTCCCACACGGAGGTGTGATTAGCACTTCTCCCTCGCGGTTAATTTCCTCCAGTGCAGACTTAGTCCTGAAGGGGAGAGTGTTGTCAAAAGAAGGGAAGATCCATCGCTCGGCTTTTCCCACACACACCTCCCACCCCACCCCCAAATTCGATCAGCAACCGGAGCTGCTGTTTTCCAGCTGCAGACGCCTCCCACCCGCCGGCAGCTGCCGGCCTCCCCCGGGGCGCGGGCCGGGGGCGGGCACGGCCCCGCACCGCCCCCGCTCCGCTCCCCCCGGCAGGTAAGGGCCGGCACAGGGCAGCACATCCTCCCGGCACGGCTGCTCACGCTGCTCGGAGTGCATCGCTTCTAAATGACCTGAGCCTGATTCCAGGAGGAGCCGCTTGTGTGATAAAAACGCGGCTTTTTGAGTCAAAGCTAGGCGACAGATTTGAGAGTTGTTTGGGGCTTTTTTTCATCCCGCCTCCCACCTCCCCCAAGACTCTACCACTGATTTCCCTGGGTGAAATTAAGTGAATATACCAATTTATTAATAGTTTTCCCCCCACTTACCTGTGAGCACCTCTTTGCAGGCAAAGCCACCTAGAGTGCAACACTTAAGACAAATTTCATATTGTGTGAAATACCTGATAGCTGGGCCTAGAACACTCAAGCCTGTGGCCCCATTTTCTATTATATCAGCTATTAAGTGATAATAGGTAATGGTTTAAGATAATTGGCTGTATCTTTTCTTACAGTAGTATGCGTAGCATATCCTGTTATGGGAAACACGTTATAGAGAGCACAGGAATAAAGATTGCAAACTTAATTGTGGATATTTAAAATCAAAATGCAACGTTTCATTTAAGAATCTTTCAGTACTAGCAGAAAGAGCTATAGCCAAAACTTCTTTTATGTATCACGCCAATCTAACATGTTCACTAAAATCTGGTTTGTGAGTAGAAAACTGGTTGGAGGATCATTCAGGTCTTATCCAAGTGAGGAACATTGTTCTCTACCACGTCACATTCTTCTCCAGCCCTGCCCCCAGCTCCAGCTTCTGGTGTGGACTATCCAGTAACACTTGCAAAGAAACCTCATTAAGATGTCATGTTTTGTCAGCTTGTCAAGCCTTGCCTTTTGTCAGTGCCCGAGGACTGAGAGTTTTGTAGTGGACCATATTCCCAGCTGGTCACAAAAGTACAATGGTCACCAGGCAGGGCAATAGCCTCAAGTGAGCCCACAGCTCTCTCTGGAAATTTCAATTGCTTTTATTTCACACAATTTGTGCAAATTACAAGATGCTCTCATTATTGATACAAGGGAGAGCAGAGCCCCTGTAAATTACTAAATTCAACAGTATATTGAAATTCATGCTCGAGCTGGGAAAGAGGTGTTTGCTCACCTTTAGGGATGAGGAACTGCAGTGACCTGAATGTTTGTAGCCTTTGTTTTGCTGGGCTGGGGGTCTGTGTGTGTGTTCAAGTCCTGCTCCCCAGGCATCAGCAGAGTTACAGTTTGGCCTCACAGTTCTACGGGTGCTCTGTTTTGAAAAACATTATGACAAAACATCTCTGAAAAAACGAATTGAAGTTATTTCCATTTCTTATATATCTAGAAAAAACTAATTGCTTCAGATCAGGAAGTTCTAGATATCGTACCCTCGTGCTATTGGATACAGGATAGAGTTTGCCAAATGCTTCTGATTGCATTTTAACTTACCGGGAAAAGAAAAGGAAGATTTATTGTGTAGTTACTGTTTAATAGAGCACTGAGTGAGTAGGAAGTACTGGTTACGTGTTGCAGGTATTATAAGTAACAATGACATGAGTCTAAATTCTGATTCATTAATTTCATTTTCCTTATTACAACTGTTACTCATTTATATAAGAATGATGCAAATTTATCATAGAAATGAGAGATATGTAACTGGATCATACATATAGATATGTCATAACAAAAAAAAGTTGTGTCGTGTGTGAACTGATTTAACAACATTTTCCTAAAAAGTATTGTTCTGTTTTCTACATGAAATCTCGAAGGCGTCTTCTACATTGCTCTACTTTTTCTTCCATGTACTTTTTAATCTCTGAAGAGCCAGGGGAGACCATATCAGTAGCCAGCACTGTGCAAACAAAAGGAGTAATAAAATATATTCTTAAATCAGCTACCAGGGTTCAGAAATTAAGGGCAAGGGTTTGGTCAAATGACTTCATGTAAGCTTTAGAAGAAGATAAGACTCTACAGGAAGAAAGATACTCTCATCAAAGGAATTAATACTCCTGGTACTGTAGGCCTGATTCTCATTTACATTGATTATCAAATTGTTTGGGTCATATATAACCCGATGACTTGAGAACTTTTTGTTTCATAAATAACAGCACTCTCAAAACAAGAAAGCTGGTTAAGGAAATAGCAACAAACAAATTTTTAAAATCCAGGGTCTGTTTTGATTTGGGATAAGAAATAAAAGATATCTAGATACCATTGTCAGTGATATACGATGCAAAACAATTTTGTAAATCTATTTAATGATTATATTTTCATTTAGGGAAAAAAAAAGTGGTAGCCTTGAAGGTAGCAGGCAGAGATTGGAAACCAACAGATCTAATTCATAGTATTTTTCAGCTTTTCCTTTAAAATCGTTTTAACTTCATAGATTCCATTCTCTTTTCCAGTGTCAAGATCTTTAGGGTGGATGTGTACTTCACATAAATCTTGAGAGCCATGTACAAAATGTGTAGAGTTAATCCCTCTTTTTATACCTTCAATCTTCCCAGTTCCAGCACATCCCTTCCTGCCCTTGTGCAGCCCAGCCTGGCAGAGCTGAGAGCGCCAGCTCTTCTCTCCCAGACAATGGGAATTCCCCAGTCCTGGGACACTTCCTCGTTCTTGGGGCCACCCAGGCAGCTGAAGAGAGACAATCAGCAGATCTGCCTCATTGCTGGGTATAAATATTGTATATTTGAGAACTTCTAATTGACTGGAGGGGGAATAATCTCAGGGATGAGGTCAAGGCTAAAGGAGTCCTGGAATGTGGAGCAGCTGAAACAGATGATGTTAAGGAAAGTAAGCTCAGATTCCAGATTTTATATGCGAAAACCCTGGGCTGCCATTTCAATTAGGAACATAATCTTGGGTTTGTTTAGGACTCCTCTGCCCCTTGTATCCCTGTTTTATACATCCACTCCTGTGATTGTGGGGCAATCAGAGCCCCCAGCAGTAATTCCACAGCATTTAACCTTCATCATACAGGTGACTACACAAAGCACTTGTGAGTTACAAAAAAGTTCCAGATGTGTTTAAATAAAGTTGGTTACTGAGAGAAACCACTTTAAAAGCTGAGTTCCTGTGATGTATTTACACGAGTAATAAAGCCTGTAGTTAAAAGGTTGGGTAAGGTTTCAGCAGCAATGAGGGATTTTTTGGCACTGATGCCTGTTCTTACAGCTTCACAGCAGGCCAGGAGGAAAACCTGATCAATACAGATATGGTGCTAAATAAAGACAACCAATCTAGTATTCTATAAACCACTCATATCTCTTTTCCCACCCTCTTGCTTCCTTCTTAGTCACTGTGTTCTTCAGTGTTATTGAAAGAAAAGGTCATATTAAGCTGCAAACACTCAGTTTAGTAGCACACTGCATCACTCTCACGAAGCAAGCCACTTCATAGTGGTAGCTGATGTAGGAAAAATGTGCTGAAGCCAGTAGGTTCTCAAGAAAACCTTGTCTTCTGGTTATTATTTGTTACTTTTTGCTGGAGTTCTATAGGAAGAAACCTGAGGTTAATCTTGTCTCCCCTCGAGTTTCAGACAGCCCCATTCAGAGCCCTTTGATGTCAGTGCAAAGAATCCCATTTTTAGTGGCCTTTGAACCAGATGTAGTAAAAGGGCAACTGAGCATTTGTAGGGGTTGCAACTGGGTAACTTGCTTAAAGGAGGAGATACTAATTTTATTTTCCCGCATTTTTTAATTATTTTTAGTATTTATATACCATTCAGAGTAATGTAGATACTTGGTAAACAGTGAAGAGAACTAATGCCTCAGCTCTGACTGCATTTCACTTTGTTTAGGTAAAAGCAGAGTAAAGAAGGAGCTCTGTGGCTGTTTTTCAGCCACACTAATTTAATGATTGTTCAGCTATTGTGAAATTTAGGAAGGAGTTTGCATAAGATAACATATCCTGCTGTTGTAATGTACTGGAGACAGGGCTCAGATCTCTGGATAAGGAATGCTGCAAAAATCCTAAGTGTTACCACTACACACCACTCTCCCCAGGATCTGAACCTGACCTCCCTTCCTTGATCCAAACAATCTCTGTCTTTGTAAAAATAACAGGATTCAACAGGAAGAGAATTTCCTATAATTATTACGTGAAACGGTTCTTTTCCTTCACATTTATTCATCGCTTGGCATGTTACTGAACAAAGATAATTCCGTATCAAAATGTGATCAATCTGAACACTTCTGGTGTTTGTGAAGAATGGACAGGGAGCTGCCAGCAAATAAGAAGCTGGAGGTGAAAAACTAAGGTGGTTGTCTTGCCAAAAGAATTTCACACGTTTAAAAATGAGCAGGGACTTGGGAGGGACAGCTTGTTTCTGGAGGTACAATGGCAGGGAAGAAAACTCGAGCACCAAAACAAATCATTTTGGGCAGAAGCCAGTCTGGAGGGTGGTGTGGAGAGGGAGGGAGTGGTGTGCATGCACAAGCATTTGGGTCTGGCCTGGTTTTCCTTCCTCAGCAGACTGGTAGGAAGCTTGTGGTCAATCATTTGTAGTGTGAGTGGCTGGGGGGAGTCTGGAGTCCTGGGAGGAGAGGGAGGTGTAAAGATAAGCTGGAGGAAGGGGGCTTGGGTCTGGGGATGTCCCCAAAGCTATGGCTGACCCTCAGGTTATTACAGAAGAAGTGAAATCCATGTGTTTCTCTGACAGTCCTTCCTTGGGAGCTCCCGTTCTTGGAGCTAAAGCCTGCCTGGATGCCTTTGAAGAGGTGTGTTTTTTACATTTGTTGGAAAACCAAAGGACCAAAGCCCTGAATCCTGCCTGGAGCAGAGCCTGCAGGGAGGGGTGCCCTGGGCTGCTGGAGAGGTGAGTGCTGGCCAGTGTCACTGCTGTGCTCTGGGAGCTGATGGAACAGCAGTGGGGGTTACTTTTTACAGCTCTCTTTGAGCAGAGATGCAGCAGCTTGGGTAGAATAAAAGCCTAAAGGTTGTGCTGCAAATCATGTGGTTCATAGCCCTTCTGGCTGTGAAGAGCTTTACAACATCTGCTGGCTTTTAATTAAGAACAAAAATTTTGCAGAAAAGCTTGGCCTCTCTGGGTTCTGATGATTCCTTTTTGCCTGGTTAGGCACTTTTGGGGCTTTTCTCTTGCTGTGGCTCTGTGATGTGACCTGCAGGTGACTGCAAGTATTAAAAATACCCTGTATTGGAGCCCTGATAGGCAGGAATATCTATTTACAAAGCCATAGGTGAGACAGATGTTTTCTAACAGGCATTCTTGTTACATAATAAGGGCAGTCTGGAGCAAAGCTTAATGTAATATGTGGTGTAAAAAATGTGCACATCGATGGCAAAAACCTGATTTATTGTGTATGATGTGCCCAGGTGGACCAGATTGTTAATGTACAGCAGTCAGAATACTGTGTGATAATAATTTATTCACCTATATAAAAACCAAACAGGCTGGTCATAACCAGCTTTATTCTGTAGCAAATCTCCTCTTCAAATTCGTACTTAACATTTGTAAGAGATTAATGCTTCTGGTGCTGCCTTGTAGTATAAAGAAAAGTTCTGCAGCAGTTAACAGCTACTAAAGAAGTTAATGTCTCCTTATTGCAACTTCTTGGTAAATCCAATTTTTAAGACAAATATAGGTCTGACCATTTCTTTTTTGGGAGGATTCACAGCTGACACTCATCAGTTTAGCAACAACCTTGACACCATGTTTGAATATATAACCTTTCCTCTCCCCACGTAACTTATCTCTCACTAAGAAAAGACTTTCAGAGAGAAATAAACAAGTGTCTGCCTGTATGAACTAGTAAAGGGAAAATAAAATGAAAAATGAACTTGTATTATTTAAACAGTGTGACATGACAAACTGCAAGTGCTGCTCACACCTAGCCCTCTGCGAGCAGCTTGCTTTGTTGATAAGCTTTGATTGATCCTGAACCTTTAGTTCCTGAACCTATTTTTGTGGATAAATTACATTTTGCAATGGCATGATATTATAATCCTCCAGATTTGTCAGGATGAAACCACACAAATGTCTGTACACAAAGACAAAGCCAAGCTGGGCATCAATGTTGTGAGTGATCTGCCAGCTGTCTGGGATTATTCCAGTTCGGTGCAGAGGCTGAGTAAGTTAAATCATTCCAGTCCCTGGAAAGGCTGTCGAGGGGCTCAGGGGGCTGCAGTGTGAAGTCTGGGGTAGCACCTGCAGACTTTGTGTGCAGGTTGTGTGGCCTAGGGCTGGTGGAGGTTTGACCCAGGGAGTTAAGGAAGCTCATGCATTGCCGAGGTGTATGTGCAGTGTTCCAGCCCTTCCTGCAGTGCTCAGGGTGCACAGCTGGGCTTGTGCATTCTAAAATTCCACTGAGGTGTGCATTGCACACCCAGCATGTCTCATGGCAGAGGCAATTGCCAGGCAGATCCAGGTTACCAAGCTGTTTTCAGCTTGAGGTGCTGTTGGTAAATACCAGAAGTCACAGATATCCAAAGCAGCCCCAGTTATGAAATTCATGTCTGTGGCAATGTGGTGTTTAGTCTGGTTTGTTGGAAGAACAAGAGTTGACAGCATCTTCCTTGATGGTTCAAAAGGAGCAACCCTTTCCAGAAGAAGCACAGGACTGCAAAGTAAACACAGGGAGGTACGAGATGAACATAAACCTGATGTAACATGGGAATTCTGAATCTATTTATCTGTTCTCATTGACATGGTTGTACTTATTGTGGAGGGTCTTGACCTCACATTCAGCCTAAGAACACAAGCCTGGGAATAACAGCAGTGCAGAACTTTAGGCAGGCAGGATTTCTGTACATTTCATACATTTAAGGACATGAGTTACCTTCTGTGTGGTTGAAACATCAGGGTCAGATGAAGAGAGGTAAAGTAACTGTACCATACAAACTGCATAGAAGTTCTGAATGCAGCTGATGGGGCTTTCTCACATTTCTACAACTGCATTTCACCCTCCCTTATAGGGGTTGATAAAGCAAGTCTCAGTAAATCAGATTATAAGGAAAGAGTGAGTGCCTAAAGAGTGTTCTCCCTGAGCTCCTAGGGAGGAATACCAAGGCATCAGCTAAAATAGGACAGGGAAGGTAGCAGTGTTTTGTGGGGAAATGGGAAAGATAATGAGGAAAAACAATAGACAAAGAATGGGGAAAAGAGAAAGTCAATTAACTTACTTTTCACAGAAGTATTTTTTCTATTATAAAGGCAACAGAAGCAAACAAGAGGAGGAATAAACAAAAAGTAAAAAAATTACAATAGGACATTAGTAGGGGGGGTAGAGAAAAGAAACAGGGTAAAGGGAGAAAACGAGATATTAATCTCTGGCCAAGGGTAAAGTTTATCCCTCCAGCAGCATGGCTGGGATTTTTTTTTTTTTTTTTAACCTCTGAGTGCTTCTTTAAAGCAAAGAGTTAAGCAGGCACCAGGCTGTTTAGAGTGGTTGTCTGTCATTTGAGCTTCCCAGGTACTCTGCTATTTCCCTGCTGAAAATTCTTCAGCTGCAAGCATTGTCAAGCCATGGTTGTGTTGTTACTGGCTTGGAGAAAAGAGAGAGTCTGACATAATTTATTACAGTGTTACTTTTCATATATTTTAGAAAGTACATTGTGGCAAGCATCGAAAAGAAAATTGAGACAGATTAGAAAAAAAGTTGAAAAAGGTGTTTCATTCTTTGAAGGACTTGATGAGAGCAGGAATGAAGAAGGACTGGAATTTGTACAACTCCAAGAGCCTGGCTGCATTCTTTTGTCAGTATTTTTATTGACTCTCACTTCCAAAGAAACAATGATGCTTCAAGCTGTTCTCTGGAGCCTGGATATACCTTGCTGACCTAAGGAGGCACAAAGCACCACAGCTGTTAGCAAGGCTCGTGTGTGGTGTTTGAACTGGAACAAAAGAGCTGGGATCACACTTCTCTTGCTCTGAAGTGCAATTGTTTCCACGCCTTTCCAGTTTTGAGTAACAGCGTTTCACACACTAGAAAGGCCATAATGTAATTTATTATCCCTGGCTCTGGAGTAATTTATTATTGTTTTGACATTTTTCCTTTTACTGTTTTATATTTTCTCAGTCATAGAGTAGAGGAGTAGGAGTCAGAGTTTCTGCTTTCGATATTTGCAGCTTTGCCAGCAAAGTTAACCTAATGTGTGTACGAGTTAAAGTCAGACTCTATAATGACAAATAGCTGAAAAGGACACAGGAATTGTATTCACTTCGTGATGAGTCAGAATCTGCAGGCAAGGATCTTATATGTCCATTATTGCCGTAATTGTGATGGGCAGAAAATCAATGACTACAGAGTAGCTGCCAAAAGCAATGAGGATTATTATAGGCTCCAGTTAAATAGCATAAAATATGAATTAAATAATGATTATCAGCTTTTCCACTAAATCTCATAGATGTCTGACCAGATAGAATGTCATTCAGGTACCTTTATTTGCTTTTAGTTACTCTGAGAAAAGATGTATGAGTTATTAACGAATTGTAACCACTGCTTTCATTTGTTTCTATCTTGAGTTCTGAAAATGCACTGAGACCTTAGAATTTGCAGAATACAATAAAGAAGGTAAAAGGGGTGGCATTGAAAACATGGAGATGTGAGCAAGCAAAGATTGTTATACAGCTGGAAACTGGCCACCCAAGAAGATCTGGCAGAGAAAGTAAAGTATTAATAGCATTATTAATCTACTGAGTTTTACTGCCAGTAAAATAACTAGAGAAAGCAAGATCAAGGAGGAGAAGTTATGAGGCAGCAACACAAATAAAGTAACAAATTTACAGTTCTCAGGGGCATTGAGATTGTGGTTCCTGTTACCAAACTGTGAGAGTACACAAGGACAGCAGCTGTGCCAAATGTCCAGATACTGCAGTTCGCAGTGGGATAAAGGGCATGACACTGTTTAAACTCAGTACTTTTCTCATATGTGGTAAATCCTCCATCATTATTTACTACAGAAGCCGTTTTTCATGGCTTTGAGGGGAGGGGTTGAATGCTGAGTTAATTAATGCATTTTGTCCACTCTCACTCTGCAGAGTTCTGGCTCTGTGGCACTGGGCCACTGGGACTTCTTGTCTGTTTTGCCAAAAACTAGAAGTTGTTTTACTGATGTTCTGGAGAGATTTTTTTTTTTTTTTCAGACAAACAGTTCCTGTGATTTCAGAATGTCTGAGACTGTCATTCATGAGAAAGCTGGGTCACAGTTCAAACTCTTTGTGAAGAACTGCATCTTTCCAGTCCATCACCACTCAAGGCAATGCCACAAGGCAATGCTGGAAGCCTCCTTTGTGCCTCCAGCCTGTGTTTCCTTGGCAGGAACATGTTAAACTTGAATTAAAGGGGCATGTTTTATTTCTATGAAGAAAATTCTGCTCTGAGCCTGAGGTTTTCTAATAAAGTTCAGACTTATTTGCCAGTTTTCAGTGAAAACCTTGATTCACTATTTTATTTAGTTGCTCTTGCCTTTCTGACACTCACCATGACTCTACACAATGATTCTATGATAAACTTTTCAGTATATGCTTTTTGGAGCTAAAGGACATACTCCAGGAGCATTTGGCCTCCCTGAAAATGACACGGAGGCTATTTTATTTTATTTTAATGTTTGGTTTGTAGCATCAGCTTAAAGGGAGAAAAGAGAAGGCTGTAATTGTTTGATCCACTGTATATGCATAAGAAGTGGTTGCTGCTTTCCTCTGTTCTGATTGTTCCTGGTCAAGACAAGTTTAGACAGTTGGAAAACTGAAGGTCAGATGGTCTAGAAAAGATTGACTAAGCCAGGAAGATGATGGCCCAGGCTATTCCACATTAGCTGGCCTAGGAAAAGAGAGAAGAAAAAACCCAACACATTGGTGATTTCAGAGCCTATTAGAGATTAGGGCTCCTATGAATGGATTGAGAGCAGATGGAGATTTCAGGCTAAAGGCCCAAGTAAATACAATATCTGGGACAATGACTTCAACACATAAGACTAATAAAATCTCATGTCTGTGGGGAAAAAAACATGTATTTTTTTAAATAAACAGACCAGCCCTATCAACAAAGCACATGTAGATAGAATTTCCTAGAAGTGTGAAAGGCAGACTATGAAAAAATTATTTGGAAGAAGAGAATAGGAACAGATCAGCAGGAAAACTGAAAGTCAGTACATTAGCTGCCAGAGAACCATCACTCCCTTTTTGATTCCTCAGAAGCAGAGGAAGACACAGAGCTTTCCTCTGCTGCTGCTTCAACTTCTTTCCTCTTAGGAAAATAGTTTGTTAGTTTAATTTGAAAATTCACATCTGTTTTATACAAACTCCATGAGTATTTTAAACTTCAGCTATAAATGCTGTTAAGACATCGTTTGCTGCTCACAGGATGGTTTATGATTGGGATCACGTACTCCCTTCTTGAATCAGGAAATTAAGCCAGAAATCCCTCTTGACAATTATCTCTGAAATCAGTGATAAACTGAGTCTCATCATCTGTGAGCTGGGCTCTGCCAAGGGTTCCAGGCTGCTGCTCCCTCCCAGTCACTCCATGAGCTCAGGATGAGGAATGTGCTGGGAATCCAAAGGTACCAGCCTCGAGAGACAGGGAGAGCCTTGGCATTACAGGTTTATTTTTTTAACTTGTCTGTTTGTAAGTAATTAGTTTGTTTTCAAAATCTTCTTACTTCCCTTTCCCCAAACTAACTTAAACCCAAGCAAGCATCCTGTTTAAAAGTAAATAAATAAACAAAAAATCTAGCTATGTAATCAAATCTCAAGTATGTTGCTTATGTAAGTGATCTGAACTAAGCCAGCATGAAAAATCCACAGTTCGAGCATTTTATACCATTAAGTTGGAGGTTTTGATTTTAAAAATATTTTCTTTTTTGTTTGTTGCAGAAGACACCTTTGAAAAATAGTTTCTATACAGGGATAGAGCATTTTGAGATACTTTCTAATCTGCTTCCAACACTGCAGGCCCCTGTCTTTGGGAGTGTATTCAGACTTTCTTCTCTTTCTTCCTCCCAGGGTTACTCAGAATCTCTTGGGTCTGTAAAGCAAGTCCAGGGTGCTTTACTCTTCAGAAACTGAAGATTCAGCAATACAGGAAACTGAACCAAATCTTCTAGGTTTAATCCTGATAGATATTTTGCATTATGATTTAGGAAGTCACCATCTCTTCCTTTGATTCATAGCTGCCACTGAAGAGACGCTGATAAATCCCCGTATCTTAAATAAAACCAAAAAGCTGAAAAAGCTGCATCTTGCATAAGCTTTAGTACCCACGGTCATTGGTATTTTGAAAAATGACTTTTTTGTTTGAGCTGGATAATTATAGTTAAACTTCAGTGGTCTTACAGAATGAAAGCTCTGTCTTTGGGGCATTCGAAATGCGTGGTTGGTTTTATTTTCCTCTTAATTTTTGTATGCTAGCTGTATTTACATTTTATGCCCAGATGGTTTTCTTTAACTTCTTAGTATAACTTACATGTAACATCTTGCAAAAGCTTTGTTTTCTTGATTTATGCCTCTGTGTTTGAATAGTTTGAAAACTTTGTTAGGGCACCTAATGGGGAAACTGCTTTTTTAGCACTGTGGATGGCTGTTCTCTGTCAACAGAGAACTGGAAACTTGTGGTTTGTGTGTGTTGTTGGACAGGATTACAGTCATGTCATGCTGGGGGTTTAGATTTTATCCTTGAAGAAGCCTAAAACCTTTACAATTGAAAATATTCTTTTTTAGCACATTAATAGCTCTGAAATCAAGGATCAAGTAAGAAATTTCTATTTTTCATAAGGAAACCGATTCTTCTCATATAATAAAATGCCATAGGAGATGCCAAGGCCTGTATGAAAAAGACAAAGATCAATCCTATGAGCTGGTAGGTGTGACATGAACTACTCATGAAAGGAAAATCCAGCTTTAGGTAGAACTAGAAAATGTCATTGAATAGATAAAAAGCCTGTAAATACCACTGGCTATAACCACCTTGTACATAGCATCTGAAAGAAAGGTTTGTAAAGAAACATTAATAGAAAATTCTAAGATTACACTGCAATCTGATGTGCAAGTCAGATGTCCTGCATTTTAAGAGAGAAGTCTGTTCTATGAGTAAAAGCACCTGCTTTGTAATGGCAGCCTAAAAATTAAGGGTGTATAAAAATTCATGGTGTTAAATTGAACTGGCAGTTGAGGGTGTTCTCAAAACAGTAACAGAGGTTTTCTCTCTTCTGCATCTGGGGAGGGCCTGAGGGCTTTTGAGATTACTTTAAAGATGAAGTAAAACTGCGAATGAAATTATGCAGCTGGCACAAGAAATTGATTTCTTATCAATTATGACTATGTCTGTTATAAAGTGGTTTAGCTGCAGTGACTAACAAGTATTTCTGTTCCATTGTTGAACAAAATGAAGTAGAAATGTTCACCAGCAGTGGAGTGCTCTCAAAAGGTGCTGTTGCCAGAGTTCCATTTCTTTTAGGGGAAAGAAGAATAGAAGAGCATCTTGTTTTTGTATAATGTGAATGTAGTAGAAATTATGCCTGGTACATCAAATTTACTGGAAATTTGCCACCTAAACTGCTGATGTCTGAGCTGCATTGGTAAAGTGAAGACATTGGCAGTTATAACTTTCCAGCCCACTGAGAGCTTTTCATAGAGGAAGGACTTCTGTGCAGCCCCAGGGAGATGAGATCTGTTCCCTCCTTTCAGTCTGAAAATCTTTCCATAAACATTTGTTTGCAGCTCACACCCCCTTCGGCCAGTGCTTATGGGAAAATACAATATTAAATTCACTACTTCAGTAAAACATCATTAGAAAAGGAACCAGGAGTTTTCACTAAATCAGATTTGGAAGTTTTGTAAAGCTGCTCTCTGCATTCATCTCAAGCACGTGCCAACACTGGGAACAATCCGAGGCATGATGGGATCTGCAGCTTTAAGTGGAAGAACAAGTCTTATTTTCATTGACCACAACCTTTGTGCTTGCCAGGGTCATACAGCCCTGAAGACCAGCATTGGTAAAATATAAATTTTCATGAATCAATCTTAGGATCAATTAATTTAGTTGGAGAATTCAAATGCTTTTAGTCTGTAAAAAACTATTAGAAACTATTAGGATTTCATTGCTTTTAGAACTTCTTTACATTGCTGGTTTGGTTTTTTTTATTATTGCAGAATAGCACATGATTTCCCACAATAACAAGAAAAAAAAAAGACTCATAGGCTTAGGATCCCTTGAAACCATTTCTTGCATTCTGTATTAAGTTTTTATTTTGGAGTTGTATTTAATGCAAGATTGTGGTCTGCTTTAAGATGTGCTGTACTATGAAACCTTTGTCTCCCAAATGATGTTGATTCTCCGTGCATCCCATGATTGTGATTTCTCACTTGGGGGGAAGGGAGAGTACCTGTGGATACATTCCAGCTCTGCAAGGCTCTCCTTAGGAACGCTGCTGGAACGCCAACCCTGGGCCTTCCCAGAAGAATGTGGGATGAATTTAACTTTTCAGGGGGCAAAGATATTTAAAGCAATACAAGCTATGTAAAGAACTTAGGGATAGTCAACCAAATAGTTTTGTGTTGACTCCAGCTCCCTTATTGTCACGCAGTGATCAAGGGTGGGGGGGGGATATTCATGTGAGGACACGTGAAAAAATGGCTCTTTCCCTTTGTATATCTTAGGGGCTTTTTTAGACTTGGCCTTACTGCAACATAGTTACTGTTGCTATAGTCCAATCTGGAATCTTTCCATCAGAAATGCTATTTTGATCACTGACTTCTATATGGTTCATATCTCATTGTTCTGAAATTTGTCACATCCAGAGCTTGGGAGGCAAAGTAAATCCCATTTAATTTTAGATAGATTCTTTGCTATGCTTAGTGCCAGATTTGGTTTTGTTTTAGGTCAATATTTCTATTGATTTCTGAAGCCAGAAACCCCTGGGAGTGGCAGGGGTGGGTGGCACAGTCGTCTGAATAGCTCAAGTCACCTGGCGTGGGATGTGTGCCTTGCTGCAGGCTGGGACACCTGTGTTACCCCACCGACAGTGCCACCAATGCACTGCGGGTGCTCTGGAGCTTCCCTCCAGGGAGTCCACGGCAGGCTGTGTTCCCAGCCCTGGGACAGTCGAGTCCAGATGCACTGGACACCCCTCCAAGGGAAAGCAGACTGCATCCTGCCCTCCTCTGCCAAAGGGATGGAGGAAGGTGCATGAGGAGTGCCACTTGTGGCACCACTCCGGTTCATTTAAAGGTCCAGGATGTCCAGAACAACAATTGGTGGTTCTTCAATATTTGTTTAACCCTAAACAAGACCTGGAACATATTTAGCCACGTATTGGTTCCCAGCAATAGGGCTGTGCTGCTTTCAGCATCACAGGAATACCCAGAACTTTCAGAATTCTCAAAGGCCACTGTAATAACAGGACGAGGAGGGAAGGTGTCCTCTCCCTAGGGAAGGTGTGTGAAGGTGTCCCCTCCCCAGCCGGCTCCGGGGACAGGTCAGAGCTGTAATTGTTGATGGTTCCCACTGGTGGCTCCTGCTGGCAGGGCTCGGGGAGCAGCACTTGTGTCACATCGTGTGCCAGCGTGACAAAGTACAGCCACAGGAGACCTTAGCCCAGTTCCCACGGGATAAACTGCACACCAGGGAACACGCACTGCCAGGAAGGTGCTGCACGGTGCAACTTTGAGAAGCACCCCAACTTTGCGAGCAAATAAATGCACTTTGTGACCAGCAACTGGGAAATTTATCCAACAGGAGCAGCTGAAGGAGTTGGGGGGCTCAGACTGGAGAAAAGGAGGCTCAGGGGGGACCTTCTAGATCTCCACAACTCCCTGACACGGACGGTGCAGTGAGCTGGAGGTTGGACACTTCTCCCAGGTAACAAATGACAGGAGAAGAGCAAATGGCCTCAAGTAGCACCAGGGGAAGTTTAGATGGGACCTTAGGAAAATTTTCTGTACTGAAAGGGCTGTCAAGCTTCACAAGTTGTTGAACAGACTACCCAGGAGAGTGGTGGACTCACCATCCCTGGAAATGTGCAAAAACCGTGTGGGTATGGCACTTGAGGAGATATGGTTTGGTGCTGAACAAGATGGTGCTGCTGGGTTGATGGTTGGACTTGATCTTAGAAGTCTTTTCCAACCTTAAGGGTTCTGTGATTCTCTGATTCTATACATGTGTAGTCAGATCTGTCCTTATTGTCCAGAGGCAAGGATAAGATTTCTCTCCTTCTAGTCCCATTTTTTTTGCAGTGTCATTGTAATTAATGCAAGAATGGTGAGGGTGTTTTGGTTAGAGGAGCTCCTCTTACACAATGTGTTCTTGATGAACACAAAAGGGAACATCTGGTAGACAGAGCACACATGCAATGCAATTGCATTTCATAACTGATCCAGCATGGGTGAATTATCATAATGCATTAGTCACTACTGTGTGGATTACCATGAGGAGGAATAATGGATGTAGGCATAGAAAAGATTGGCATAGACATTGTGTGGATTTCAGTAATGACAGGGATATTCAGGGGAAGAACTGTGTGATGGCTTCTCTGAAGACCTCCTGTGTGTAATTGTTCTGTACAGTGAGTGCCTGCATTCTGTCTGCTGTTAAATATCCCAGAGGAGGTATTTAGATGTTACTGCAGTGGAACATTCTCTGGCTGTATTTTCCTTCTTTGCACTTTAAATCTTACAGGACCTATTGTTTCCCCAAAATGTTTTATCAATTCCTTTCCTTCCTAAAGGGAATTCTTCCTCTGAGCATTTCTAAGCAAATCCTTCATATCATATGTTCCAATCAAGCTTTTCTCCTGGTTCTATTGGTACATTGCCACTGAATTTAACTGGACCACACTGGTGTAATTGAGAGCAGAAGATTGGTTCCTTTAATGTTTCTGCACAAGTAATATGTTTCTCTGATCAGGATTTTTTCCACTGCTAGGAATTTCTTCAAATTTGTCAACATCTTCAGGGTAAGGAGGTTCTTCCAGTTCTAATACCACCTAAATTCTTTTTGAAGCACAGAACATGTTTCTGCAGGCATGCTATTAATTATGGATAGTTCCCTAATTCCACTTCTGTGAATATTGTCAAACAGTTCACATCTGCCTGTCCACATCTGGTACAAATTAAAAACGGTTTGATGTTTTAAATATCAAACATGTAATAATGACAATTTTGCTTTTGTTCTTACTTTTAAAACAAAGTTTGTAAATCCTTTTTCATATAATCTCTTAAGCCTTATAATATTGGACAGGATGAGGCGGTTTTTTTATGCTTTACTTTGCTATATTTACTTTCTTGCTTCTGGGCAACCAATGACGTGAGGTCTGAGACCTTGTATCATTTCCCTTTTCAATATTTGCTCCATTTGTCGCTACTAGAACCCATAACTAGAATCAACAAAGTTATACAAAACTTTTTCATAAGTGGGATGAGTTGGAATACCAAGCACTCATGGGCTGCAGAGGCTGTGATGGCTTTTTGTGACTTCCATTTGAGGAGCTCAATGCAAATGATTCTCTGTGAGCAACGGGAGCATTAAGAGGCATTGTGGAGCTAATGGTCGAATTACTTTTAAAGGAGTGTAATTTTGCCTGTTCCTCCTCCCAGCCAAGACACAAACATGTATGTGCACAGAACCCTCTGAATTGCTGCTTGTGCCAATCTCGTAATTGCATTTGCACTTACAAGTTTGGAGATTTGAGGTAACTTACAGTCCTGGCTCAGCTTCCCAGTGAAGTATTGTTCTCAGACTGTGGTTTCCTAAGACAGGTGGGAACAACCCTGGCTCCCTTTTCCCCATGTAGTTGCTCACCTCAGTTGCTGCCAAAGCATGTTACAGAATTTTTTTATTTTTTTTTTGTATTAACCATTTTGATGGAGAGAAGGAAATCTCTGTAATGGCTTCTTTTCACAGAGGAGAAAGGGCAGCAGCTCAGCTGAGTGATCCTGTCATACTCCCAGATGTGTGTTTGAGACAGAATGTTTAATTTGGGCATGTGCAATGAAATAAGGATGTTTTAAACAAAGCTTGTGATATGTATAATACAGAATGATAAATCGTAGATTATTAGATACAAATGCTGATTATAGCTGTATCAGTGCAAAAAGAGTGGGGAGGGCTGTTGATGTGACCTGAATTTTGCCCTGTGAATACCTCTGAAATGTGCAAGAGGCTTTGTTTTGCAGAAGGTAGGTGTAAAGCAGAAAGTGTAATTGAAGCCTGACTCCATCAAGGCTTAACTGTCTGTGCTGGTCCAGAATGTCTGACCTCAGCAGCAGAACCTCAGTGGCCATCACAGTCAGCTGGAAAACAAGACCACAGGACGTTATGAAACAGCTCCCAGTGCTCTTGTCCAATCCCTCCTTTTATTAATAGGATAAGAATCTTTAAAAATAATCAGAGTCTAATGTATCCCAACTAGCTCACTCTGAAACACTTCCAGTCCTGGCTGGATTAAGAACATGCTCCTGGAGTTGTACTCAGCACTGCTCGCTTTGTCAATCAGTGAATCAAAAACATGCGGCAGATGCATATTCACAAACCTTGTGATGCTGAAAAAAACGGATTCTAGATTAATCAATCGACTCTGTGAGAATCACCTTGTTTAGCATTGGGTTTTGAACTCTTACAATCGTTAGGTAATGAGACTTTTATAGGAAGGGTTTTAAAGCAAAAATAGTCCATACACACATGGCACAAGAATTCTCTGACTACTTTGCAAAGCACCCACAAATTTGTTCAAGTGAATTCATCTCTTGTTTAACTGGCTCTTGCCCCTCTGAACCTCAAGCATTACATAAATGCAGAACATATTCAGGCAGTTGTCATGAGTAGTCAATAGGTACTTTGACTGTGAGAAAGAAAACCACTTTTTTATGTTTAAGTACTTAAGAGGATGGCTTATAACCAAACTGTGGTAACATTACAGCTCCCTGGAAGACACAGCCTCTAAGTACTTCTACGTGACATTTATCCAGTTCCACCAGGACACTTTAAATAAGCTGTTAAAATATCTAAGTATTTTAAAGTTAAAAAAAATCCACTATTGACCCTTTCATCCATGTGACTCATGGAATGCTGATAGTAAATGAAAAATACAGGCCAGATGTCTTAATCTGTGGCCATAATTCCACACAAATCCTTATGATAAAATTAATGGTTTAACAAAGCTACTTAACTACAGGAAAGCTATTATAATATAAACACTGATGAATGGGAACAAATTTAGTTGTGCAAATAAAACCTAGGCAGGATAGAAAACCACGTTTAGGTGTGTTTTCAGGTACCATTCCCTGAGTGTGGGAATTCCCTGTGTCCTCAGCAGGACATATACTGAAGCACTAAATATACTGAATATATTTATATTGGGAATTGTGTTTTGGGGAAGATGCTGGCAAAATTTTATGGATAAAAGTAGGGCTGTTCCAGCCCTAAATAACATGATGCAATATTGGGTTTGTGTGGCAAGGTTTTGGTAGTGGGGGACTGCAGGTGTGTCTTCTTTGAAAAGCTGCTGGAAGTTTCCCCTACAGAGCCAATTCCAGTAGCTCCAAGCCAGAACTTTTATTGGAGGTATATCTTTGTATTTGCTGGGGATGTCAGGCTTGCTCTGGTTGGTTTACATGCCTCTCACCCACCTTTGTGTAAGAATTGGGGTTTGCCAGGCAGATCAGGTTTGCCAGGTGAAGTATCAATATTTAATAAGATCTACTAGAAAAGTCTGGAACAATAAGAAAAAAATGTGTTCCCAGTTAAAGAGGCAAAATCTGAAACATCCACTAATTTGCATCTGCTTGGGTAGATGTAGGTATTGAATACAGACCTTATTAGTAATCAGCATTCCTTATTATTTGCTTCCTTCACTGGAAGGAGGATAAAACTGATGAGGTGCATTCATGTGCAAAGGAACTTCAGCTCTGCTCATAGCAAAGAGATGATCCATCAGAACTGCTGCTGGCTCTGGAGGAGAAGGAAACATTTTTCCCTCTGTGCCTGGTGCCCTCCTGTGGTTTTTATGTTCAGCTGCCTGGGAGTGAATTAAACACATCAGTGGCTGATGCTTGCACTGCGTAAAAGGTACAGAAGAGTTTGCTGTTTAATCTTTTTTTGTGAGTACAGTGTGTTCTGGAAAGCTGGAATACAGTTTTCCATGCAGCCAGCTGGATTTGGATGTGCAAACTCCCTAAGTTCCCTAACTTAGACCAAGAGCATTTCTCCCAGTCCTCACACACTGGTGGACCTGACTCAGACCTGACTCAGACCCGACTGACCTGGCTCCTCCAAGGGCTGTTATGGCTGAAAGGATTTGTGCTGCAGTCACTGCCTTCTGCAGTGATCCTGCAGTGATCCACCACGCATCTATTGGCACTTTTAAAGAGCTAATGTTAGGTCAAATTCTTACACAGGGTAGGGAACTAAAGTGTCAAGGATTACTTCTGTCAGGAAATGGAGTTTAAAATTTACTTTCCCAGCTACCTTCATCTTGTTCCGTTTTTCTTCCAGCTACAGCTGCAGAATGACAAATTTCCGTACTTCATGCTGTAAAATCTAAGCAGGATAAAAGTTTCTTTGCACAGCACTTCTGAGTCTGTCATTAAAATATTTCTAAATTACTCATCTAGAAATTCCATTTTAAAATACATCATTTAGCCACCAACATTATGCAGAAAAACTTTATGTAGAATATTCCTTACATGTCATGTATTATAATAATTAGTTCTTGCACAAGCAAGGGGTGAAAACTGTTGCTGTGGAGGTGCAATGATTTTTGTACTGTGCTTTCCAAAAGTGCATGGCCAACAGCATTGCTGGAAACACTGATCTTGGGATCTCTATAAGCTTTGTGTTTCTTCTTCTCTGCTTTTCCTACAAATTCAGAATCCAGCTGTAGCTTTGAGTGATTCCAACAGAAAAAAAAAGCTCCAGAACGTTGAATGGTTCAATATTGTATCATTATTGACGACCTCAAGCCTTGTCACATTTGTAGGACATCCAAATACACAGGAATTGCACAGGACTTGGCATGTGGTTTACCTCTGAACTGTTTGGGCATTTTCTACAGATAGACCTTTTTTTTTTTTTCCCAGATAATTTGTACTAGATTTCTTTGTATGATCTATTTAATCTTTTTACCTGAGTATGACTAAAAAGCAGCTCCAAATATCCCATGTAGGTTAAACCATTAATCCCTATGTGTGAATCAGAATACAAGAACAGTAGAAGTTTAAGTACAGAGTTTGACTATAATGTAGAAGCGGAATATTTTTAGTGTTCATCAGTTTAATCAAGCAAGTGAACACACTTGGTCAAATTGAAATATCTAATTATTTATTCACATAGAAACCAGTAAATTTTAGGGTTTGTAGCACAAAACTTGTTAAAAAAAGAAAACAAGCTATGCCATATAGGTTCTTTACCCTCCATAAAACGGCATCATTGCAGTTAAAATTACAATAAAAATGAAACATTCCAGATGACATCAGTTGGAGCACAATATGACAAATATAATGAGAAAATCCTTGTCAGAAATTTTACCACAAGGAAATACCAATAGCTAACACCCATATTCTCCACCTAGAAATCAAGAATATTTGAGTAGGTCTTGTCATAAAAGGCACAAAACACAAAGCAAAGCATGCTTGTGTCATTTCTCACACAGAAGCATTGACATTTGTGCAACATGGAAAAAGACCAGCATTTTTCCAGACTCTTCCAATATCACAGATAGTTAGGGAACGGATCTCCCCCTTAATGCTTAGTGTGTCACTCCCAGTACAGATGCAGTGACTACAAGAAACAGGAATACAGAGAAGGGAACACATCCCTACCCTTCCAGGAAATCTGAGCTGAGGAACTGAGGAAGCTGCTGTGGTTGTATTGTTGAAGTAACCCAATCCACTGCAGGCTTGGAGTAACACACCCACGGGCAGCCAGCACTTGTGGGAATTCTGAGACTGGCAGGAGCGTTAACAATGCTGGAAACCTGTCAGGAACACAGGGCTGCCTCTTGCATTTAAATGTGCAATGCCAGCCTCAAATAAGCATGTTTAAAAAAAGGTTGAGTCCTTGAAAGAAAGGGCTCTTCCAAAGAGGGTGTTGCCTCTGGCACAGAGGAATGGCTTTGCTGATGGTAAGGTGTTTCAGAGCTATGGATCAAAGATCCCTGGCATTTCCTGCTGTAACAGGCTGGCACACAAGCCTGGCAGCAGCCTGTTGCTATATTTCTATAACCAGCCTGTCCTCATCATCACTGCTCGTGTCATCATATTCCACCCGCGTTTGTTTCCTCATCATCTCTAAACCTCTCTTTTTGTATGTCTTGGCGGGTGTTGCAGAGTAACTCTTGAACTCAGGGGATCTGAGAGATCTTGGGGATTTTTTAAAGGTAGAAAGAGCTGTTCCATGTGGCTTTCCATAGGGATTGGGCTGCAGGTGGGACCTGCTCTTGTCTGCGCTTCCGTGCAGCTCCAGGAGATGCTGAGATAAGTTTGCCCTCTGTGAGTCTTCTCTGCTGGGTAACTGAGCCCTCAGGAGACAGTTCCTGACTGTCTCAGGAACAGACTCTGCTTGTGCTCCAAACAAACGTGAACATCCTGGCTGGGAGCTGGGAGCTGAGCTTTCTATGGGAGGTGAATTTGTGTTTTCTTCACTTGGAGCTTTGTCCCTTCCAGAGGCCTGGATCACCGGCTCTGATATTCCAAATATTTGGCTCTCTGACTCTACCCTCAATGTGTTTCCTTGACTTGCTCCTGGATGTAAGGAGAGAGGAGCAGCAGCCTCTGGGTTTGTGCTGTCAGGTTGGTCACCTGTGCCTGTGTTTGTAAATTCAGGACAAGACCCAAAGGAAGCTGCCATGGGATCGTTCCAAAGGCGTGGCTGGGATTCCCCAGGCAGGGATGGCTGGAGCACCAGCGGCTGTGACACCCAGCAGCAAATGGCCACGTCCCTGCTGAATTCCTGCAGGGATGTGACAGCTGTGGAGGAAAAGGAATGAGCTGTCACAGCTATTCCCAGAGGAGCTGTAATGTTCTGGACAGAGGCGTCTGTTCTTGGGTGTTCCCTGATTTGCCCAGAAATGTCCTGTAGGAATTAGGAGGCGAAAAAATTTACATGTAAAGTTTTCAGTCCAGAGCAATTTCATCCAATTGATGCACGTTTAATTGTTGTTTTAGCTAATTCTAACATTATTGGGTTTTCATTATATTTTAACCCCCAAAATACCTTTAATACATTTTTAAACATTTTAACCAAAAGCTGTGGTACAAACTAATTTCAGCTTCGACTTTAAAACAGCTGAATATAATTCAGGTTTTAATTAACAATTCTTTTTTCTGTTAATAAAAAATAATGAAAGAATTAAAGTACAATACCTACTTTTTTATCCATTTTGTCTTTTTGTTTAACATGGTTTAGGTTTTCAGTATGGGAAGATATTCCTGAGTTATTCTTTGCTTCTTTTTTCCTTCTGCACAGTTGTTTGTCTGAAGTGGAATATGATGTGCCTTTTTGCTGGTGTAGATAATTTTCTATTGAAAAGAGGTTGGATAAACTTTTATTTCAATTTTTATGGCCCCATATGCTCGAACTTGCTACATTTCTCATCACATCACTGAAATAACATCAATTTTCACACAAATATTCCAAATACTTACCTTGCATCTTGGATTGAGGAGGATGGCACTTCTTATGCTTGTGAAATCTGGGAGGTTGGGATGAGCAGCCCTTTCTCAAAGCATCCAGAGCTCTGTTGGGAAAACAGGGCCTCTTGCTCAGCCGGTTCATTTTCAGCTGAGCAAATCCATGGATGTGCCTTCCTCTGTACCTGCAGTGCCAGAGGCATTGAGGGGATAAACAAATATGGGAGATGTAAGAGGAGAATAACATCAGGTGCATTAAAGTCTAACAGCAATTTATTACTGGGAAGGAGATGCTTGTTTAATATCAATGCAAAAAAAATCTGGATTTTAGGGAAGAGACCCACAATTCTTCTATTATCTTTTTGTCTCTGTAGGATTCACTAAATCCTTGGTTTTCTAAAAGGATTAAGGAATAACAGACACTTTTTCTTCTATCTGGAATTTCAAAACAATATACTTCACAAGGACTTGAACCACACAGGAATCACCTGAGGCTGTGTGGTTGTTGGGTTTTTTCCTTTTCACTTCTTGAGTGCTATCTGTTCATCATCACTAAGGGACAACAAGGAAAACCCACACTGAGTAATCCAATTCGGCTTTATTTTCTACTCTGACTCCATCTTTTAGTAACTCTGAATGAGTGACACGAAAGTCTCACCCCTAAATCAATAGAATGTCACTATCCACAGAGCAAGATGTAAATCTGAAAGGATGCACTTTTTCAGGTGTTTGGTGTATTATAAAATTAAGTTACATTTGGTGATTACCAGTTGGACCAGTTACCTACTAATAGGCACGACCTGAGCTTTCAGGACACTGTACTTAATTAAATCCTTGCACTTATTTAATACAAATAAATTTGATATAAATAAATTCTGAGACCAGCAGGGGGAAAAAAAAACCTCAACAACTAAAAACCACCTGAAAATCAAACCAGAAAAAATTCCTAGAAGAATGTCACTCAGCTGGGTGACATAGACCTGAGGCTTCTATTTCTGTTCTTATGACCCTTCAAAATTGCAGTGCTGTTTGCTGAACTAGACACGGTGATTAAGTTACTGACACTGATTTGTCCTTCAGGGAGCCACTCTGTCTGATTTTGGTCATGAAATAAGGAGGGATGTATGCACACAATATGTGTTCCTTACTGAAGCAATTCATCAGACATCCTGCTGTCCCACACTCCTGAAAGATTAGAGGCTAAATGTTCCACTGATATGAATTCCCATTGAAAAGGGGGAGCTGTGCTGATTGAGACAATGTGCCCTTGATAGTTTGATGCTCAAATTCTTCCTGCTTTTTTATTTAAACCAAATGATCCTTTGAACTACAGATGGTTCTGTTAGTTTGTGTTAAACCTGATACTTATTCTTGTGCCTTCTCTGGTGAATACCAGTTCAGGATATGGATCTTCCGAGGACAAAGGGCCACGCACTGCTCTGAGCTGTGACAGGATTGAAAACAGAAGCATTTTGGTTCCCTTCAAACAGAAATAAATGCTGGCAATTTTGACAGGTAAGAGTAATTTCCAAATCATAGAGAGAGTCAGCTGACCAGGCATCATCTTTCTGTGAGATATGTCTGGTTTGCTTAGAAAAGTCTGTTCCTAATAGTAAACAACATATTGATATTTTTATAGTTTACCTTTGTGGCCTTGCTGTGGTATAAGAACAGTTCTTTCTGAGAGATTTTTTCCCCCAGTTTTGACAAGATTGAATTTTGGGCATGACTTTTTATTTTCTGTGGAGTTTTTACACCACACATTACAACAAAATTATATCTAGTGAACCTGAAAGCTATACTCCTTACCATTTAGGAGTTACTTTAATCCTTTTCTGTTTGTGGCTCCTCTTGAGTTTATTTGTTGAGAGTTTTTCCTTTTTGCAAACTACTGTTTTCTTCTTTTGCTCTGAAATATTTCTAGAAGAGCCACCAGGAACTGCTGAGCTTAACTGTTGAGAATATTGGGAAAAACAAATATATGAAAACTGAATTACATTGACTGAGAAGTTGGAATCTGTGCACTTTTAAAATAGCACTGAACAGCATAGGAGTTAAGTAGCACAACTCTGTATTTAGGTCCTGCTCTAAGTCAAATACTCATTTAGAATAGAAACAATGAAATACAGATGCTATTAGAGAAAAATATAAAATCAAGAAATAGAAATTCACTCTTCTCACTATCAACATTCTGAAATGGTCACATTAAAGAAACTTAAATATTTACACAGAAATGTATCCTTCTGATACATCAAATGAATACAAGACTTATTTTATAAAAACATAAATTGTAAATTCTGTATCAGCAAATGCCTGTAAATATCCATAAATAAGCTTCTGATAATTATTTCATTTTTCTAATAGGAGGGTGGAGGTGGGCTGTCAGCCAATAACAGCCCCTTGAGAAAGCAAACAGGATTGTTAATATTACCTCCTGCATCTGGTGTCCTTTAGAGAAGGATGAAACCAACGTTTTTAAGCTCGTGTTTGTTAAGCCATATGCCACAGTCTTGCTAATGTTTCTCATTTTGAAAATGGAGATGTCGTATTTCGACAGAGGGCATTCCCTGCTGGGTTCCCTGTCCCAGGAGTGCACAGAGGGGTGGGCAGAGGCTGCACTGCCACTCTGCTCCCAGGACAGGGGCAGGCTCCTGCTCAGACAGCACCAGGTCAGCCGGGGCTCAGCACTGAGGGATGGGAAGCTGCTCTTGGAGCCTGGTACTGCAGAGCTGCCAGAGTAGCTGGTCCTGTTATTGTGGGGCAGCACTGGGAATCCTTTACAGTGAGTGCTGAGACTGTGGCAGTAGAAAGTGCCAAAAGAATGGCAAAAATAAGTGGGGTTGTCTCTTGAGCTCTGGGAATGCTGCAGATCCTGCAGTGGTGGTGGGCTGTCCTTAAGGATGCATGGACTTCCTGCACTGTCCCATCCCAGGATTGTTGGCTCTGCACCCTTGCTGGAAATGGATGTCTTTATCAAAGAGTCACTTCCTGAGCACAGGTGATGTAAAGCCTTCCTCTCATCTTTGATGTCAGTAGATATGAAAAAGCCACTTGTATACACAGAAGTAAAGCAGATTTTCTTCTTCGGAGTCTGTGTAGAGCAAGTACTTTTACTCATCCCTTTCTCTTCTGTTTGCCTTTGATAATTTAATTTATTTTTGTTCTGTTTGTTTTTCCAATCCTCTCTTGCAATATCCTGATGCTTCAAGTTTTGGTTACAAAAGGTGTTCTCTGCTCTGGTTAAGATATTTGTGGTTTCTGAGTTGACTGGTGAACAGAATCCTGGAGTTTTCCAGTTTGTGTGGAGATTCCATTGAATTTCTCCTTTGCCAGCTTTTTGTCCCACTTCAGATTTTAAAGGGGACCAAACCACATCACTGGAATGAGATTGGAGGGATGTGCCACTGGAAGAGCAGGGTGGGGTGGTTAAGGTGTCTGTCACAGGAGTGCCGAGTGTCATCTCCTGTTCAGATCGAAGTGAAGGTGACAGATCTGAAGCTCTCTTGTCCTGTGGCAATTTAAGGATATATTTTGGAAAGAAGGAATTTTGTTGTGGGACTGGACTTAAATGATCAGATTGCAGATGATGGCTTTTAGAAGACACATCCACAGCATTGTCACTGGGAAGTGGCACTTTTGCTCCTGTTTTTACAAGATGTGTTTTGTCATCTCCATCTGTTGCAGTGTGCAAGGCAAAAGAGTTGGAATCGCTTCCCCTTAATTCAGACTCTAAAAATCCCAGTGAAGCTTTTGACATACCTGCAGGATGTGAAAGAAGGTTAATGTCACTGTAATTAAGAGTTTGTGTGGGAAGTTTGATTGTTTTCGTATATTCCACATTCTCCATACCTCCAGTGGCTTCATTAATTCCAGTGTTTGATTTTTGCCCCTCTGTTTTACTGGAGAATTTCACTGGAGCTGTGGGAAGGCACCGAGTGCCAGAGCAATGGCCTCTCTCTGCTTCACTTACTGCAGTGGTTTCACTACTGGGACTAGGGCAGGACACTGAAATCACATTTTGTGTCTTCTCCACTTCGAATTTCAGCTTTTTCCTTTCTGATGGCAAAGTCTGGGATTTCCCTGCAGTTTCTCTGTTGTTGCATTGGACCCACAGGGGCGTCAGGCCATGCTGGCCACTTTCCTTAGTCCCGTGATGGTTCCCATAATTGTGTGAAGTGCTTTTACAATCTAATTCAAATGCACTGGATTCTTTCCCAGGGCTTGGTTTCTCCCTGTTGCTACTCTGTACTGGCAAGCAGTCATCATTCCTCCCGTGGCTGCTCAGCTGACACTCAGGATTTTGAAGCCTGAGCTCACCACTGCTTGGAGCCAGCAGTGTGCTGCTGCCAGCTGTGCATTTCTCCCTGACACTGCCACTGAGCTCTAGGGAAGTTTGGCTGGTTACAGCTCCAGCAGCTATAGACTGTGATGTCTCCATTAGGTTGGACACTCTCTCTGCAGTTTCCTCAGAGGACACATTCTGCAGAACACGATTACCATCAGCAGAGGTTCCTGATTTACCAGTGGTTGAAGTTGCTGCCACAAGGGAGGAAGGGCTGTCACTTGCAGAGCTCCTGCCGTCTCTTTCCTCAGTTATTTCAGTGCTGCTGGCTGATTCTCTTGAATTAGGAGCCAAGCTTGTGATATCTGTAATCTTATTCTCTCTTTGTTTAATTTTCTTGGCATTTTGACTGCTTTTCATTTTTTGGTAGATTTTCTTAAATGTTTCGTCTCCATACATTTGCCATTTTTCTTGAGAGAACATCTTCAACTTCCTTTGATTGTGTTTCTTATTTTTAGCACTGATTACTTCTCCGGCCCCAAGCTTTTTAGTCCCTTTCAGCTCCTCTGACAGAGAAGGATGATCTGTCACATTGCTTAGGGGCAAATCATCCACTGCTGCTTGTCTGACTAGAGCTCGGGGATGGCTGTTAGGGAAATCCACTGAATTTGCAGCGAGATCGTTGCTAGGCAGCAAACCAGCAGTGCCTGTGTTTGCAGACTGCTTAGTAAGAGAAAGTGGTTTTGAGCAACCTGGTTTGTCATGTACCAGCCTCGCTCCCTCCACAACAGGCAAGGAGTTGCTCCGAGTAACAGGCACAGTGTCAATTGTTGTGGAGAACTGGGTGGGAACTGAATGGAAAAACATTGGCTTGCATTTCTCCAGGGGTGCAAAGGTAGATTTTGCTGAACAAAGAGAAAGAGTCTTTTTCCTATTTACATCACAAGTTCTGATGTCAAAATGGAAAGAGTCTTTGTACGTGTAAGGCATTGGCAGGTCAATGCTTCCCTGTTTAGAAAGGACAGTTTTTCTGGGCCGGACATTGTCTAACTGGGTGTCATCCACCACACTTTTGTTGTGAGAAATAAGCTTTGAAATGTGTTCTTCCAGCCTCTTTTTCTCTAGCATCGAGGCTGTAGCTTTGTCAGCTGCCTCTGGCTTTGCAGTGCTTCCGGAGGCACACCTTGAGCTGCTGAAGGCAGTTTCATTTTCCAGTTCTGTGCTGTGCTCGTACAGACTGTGCAAGGGGCTGGATGATGTCATCTGCTGCTCTGTGCTGTCGGAGCGAGACAGATACCCCGAGTCAGTGCTCTCACACTTCTTCAGCTTGCAGTCCAAGGCTTTGTAATCCCACTGCTTCTCTGAAGAGGTTGCCTGCTGCCTTTGCAGCTGAATGTGCTTATTGGCAGTCGGGGTTCTTTGCTCCTGCATCTTCTTTCTCAGACACGGACCATTCAGCAAAGCTCCTGGAGATGATAAACTTCGACGTTCTCTTTCAGGATCCCCCTGAATAGCCTTTGAAATCAACGATTGATTTATTGTTTCTTGATTTTCTGAAGCAGCTGACGAAGAGCTTGTCACTGGCAGTGAGAGCTCATGAGGTTTCTTAGTGTCTGTTGCAGCACTGCTCTCTGAACTGGCTCGTTTGATGTGTATCCCCCGGCCTTCACTGGTGCTACTCAAGACTTTGCTGCCTTGGGAAGAGGTGGTGCTCTCTGCTGATCTCTCATTTTGCTCTGTTCCCCCACCAATGTCAGAGTCTGAGGGCAGCCTGATGTTGTTGACGTGTGTTTGAGTTCTCCTGTGTTTATACAAGTTACTCTGAGTTTTAAATGCAATGCCACAAGTGGTGCACGGAAAGGGCCTCTCTCCCGTGTGGGAGCGAATGTGTTTCTCAAGGACACTTGGCTTCAAACAATCTCGTCCACAGTGTTTGCAGATGTATTTCCCAGATTTTTTTGATTTTCCAGGGCTTCCAATAGACGCATTTACACAAGAACTTGGCGATGATAAAACCGGTAAAGTGCTGACTATGCTCAAGGTTAGACTTTGCCCAAGCTGTTTCTGGAAAAGCGGCTGAGGCTGCTCCGCGCCTTCCGCAGGAACGAGCGGGTTGAGGATGAGGGGAATGCTGCTGCCATCGAGGTGGACACAGCTCCTGGCGGTCAGCAGGGGCCCGTGGGGCTGGAAGCAGCCGGGCTGGACGGGCTGGAGCAGTGGGATGGTCAGGGCTTTGAGGTACAGGGGCTGCGGCAGGGCCTGTGCCCGGGCCGGCTGCGGGGAAGGGCCCGGGCCGGGATCTGCTGCAGCGGCCGCGGCGCCGGGCGGGCTCTGGGCCTCCATGAGCTCATGGACCTGCATGGACACACAACAGACACCAGTCTGCAAATAACACACACACTGCTGCAACAGCAAGTGACATATCACACATCCTACACGCAGGCATCACACAGACAACCATTACTTCCTTTCCCAATTAAACGGATTCACCTTTCATTTCTCCTCGAGGAGTTACAGCTCAGTACAGTGTAAAGAACACTGAACGCTGCACTCAGAACCACTCTTGCAACCTACACTGAGTGCCCAAAGCACTGGAAACAAATCTGAGTTTCGGATTTGCAAATGGAGGCTCTAAGCACACCAGAAATAATACCGTTTTAATTTTCTGGAACCATATTTCCATTAGGCATTTATACCATGTTTTAAAATTTCATTCATATTAATAATTTTTAATACAAAAACACAGAAGAGCTGAGGTTAAAGGGGACCTCAGAACATCTCTAGTCCAAACACCTGCTCACAGCAGAGCCAGCACCGAGGTCGGATGTCAGAGGTTGTCAGGGTGGTACCAGTGTGGTTTTCAAAACCTCTGGGGATAAAAACTGCACAGTTTCTTTGGGCAACCGCTTCCAAACACAGGACATTAAACATGCCTGCATATTATCTGTGCTTACCCAATTTAAGGGAGCTGAGGCCCAACACATTGCAACAAGTGGTGTAAAATGAAAATATGTGAACAAAATGAAACTCGTGTCCTGTTTTACAAATCAGATTTGCATAAATGTGTGTAAAGTAGAAAAGATGACATCATAGGAACATAGTGTGAGAAATTAAAGCTGGCTTTTGTTTAGGCCAAATTAATTTGATATAATTAATGGAGATAGTATGGTGTACTTGTTTCTAGATGCTTTCAATGCCAGATAAAAACATCTTCTAGACACAGTTTTCGAAAAAAGTGAACCTATTCTTTTGAAATCTATCCTAATATATGCAGGGTTGGTGCTGGTCCAGACTGCTTCTTATTTCAGCAAAAATTTGCATTGTCTTTTTTTCTTTCTTAGAAACAAATTAGGAAACTATCAAAATAAGCAAGTTGAAAATTTTCTTTGGAAGAGTTAGGGGCATGAGCATAACCCCCTGTAATTACAGTTTGGGTGAAAATCAGGTGATCTGTGAATGTTTATTTGATTCTTGCTCAGCTGTGCTCACTGGATGCACTGGCTGCTATGAATAATGGGTTGTTCTTGTGCAAACAGCCATTAAAAACCCATTTGGAATAACATAATCAGTGTCTCAATTTGAAATCTGCAATTTGTTGCTCTACTGCTTAATCTCTAGTGGTGTTTCTGTAACTTCCTCGGATCATTTTAATAGGTTATCATCACTGGGAAACAGTAAAATAATTGCTTCAAAATGTGGTTTGAAATTTTTACTGGTTCCATCCAAGAACACAACATGTAAAATGAACTGATCTGTGCACAGCAGAATGTTAGATTTTGCCTTTTTTTCTTCCTCATGAATGTTATAAATTAAGCTCAGTTACCAAGCATGGACTTTTCTTATGCACTTCTGACATTTCTATGTGAAATAATCACTTAAATGGCTTTTTATCATAGGTAGTGACTATAATGATGAAAGAATTTTAAAAGCATATGGCTTGTTAAAGAAATTAAGTTATTATCTATATTTGTCTACAGAATAAAAGGGATATTATCAACATTTCAAGTCCATTGAAGATGGTTCCTAAGTTTTATGGTCACTTTTAAATTTAAACACAGCATACAATAAGGGATAAGACATGAGACTAAGCATGAAGTAGTTTTTCAAAAATATTTTTTAAAATTAGTTTAGGGGAAAAAATAGGCTGCAGAGAACAGACTCCAAGAAGAAAAGTGAAGCCTGAATACCCAGTAGCTAGAACATCTAACAAGTACCACATCAGACAGAACAAGTCACTCTGTCTTTGCTCCCCTCCTTCCCCCAGAGGGAAGTGTGGAAATGCACTTCCACATATTTTATATTTCCCCCACCAGCCTGCTCCAGTGGCACAAACTATTTCTCTCTCTGGTTTCCTCTTGGCCTTGCAGAGCTGATGGGTCCTTCAAGGCCACCACAGACAGATGTTTTTCATAAGAATTCTGTGGTTCCTGAACACCAGAGGCTCTGTAATTTCACTTAATGCTGTTAAGTTTCTGGGACCCACAACACAGCCTAAGTCTGAGACTCATTTCGGTGTTCTGTAATGCTCTACAAAGAAAATACCTAAGTGGTGACAGAAAATTTAAAGGAAAGTTTTAAATAAAGCTCGACAAGTAAGCTAATAGTGACACTTAATGTACTTTTAAGAATGTAATAACACATCTCTACCAGGTGTGGTAGTTCGATGCTTTTCACAGCAAGAAAAAGTATTTTCTTCCTGAGTAAAACTGCTGTGACTTATCTTCTACTGGGACAAATACCATCAGATTTTTCACATCTGTTATTTATATTCCAAAAAAGGCCACTGTATTTCCTCGTACGTTTACAAAAAGAGCTTATCTCAAACTAATCCTGCCCCAAGGCTGATTCGGGGTAGTCCTTGCCTAACGTGGAACTTCCTGTTGGTTATGCCCTGGGCTCTGTTTTTGAGCATCCACCCCATGTTCTCAGCTGCTTGTTACTTGTGGCATTGAACTACCAGCATAAGAACTCGAGCCTAATTAAATAAGGAAAATTTTCCAATAAACAAAACTAAATGAAGGATTTGGCCAGCTCAAAATTTTCTAAATTGATTTCTTAAGCTATCAAAACTAAAACTCTGTTAAATACAATTCTTTTTTTCCTGGTTTGAAATTCTAATTTCAGGTACACGCCATAGGCAGGTCTGTGGAACACTGAAAATTGGAGCAGCTTCAGATATAAAATCATTGAAGCAGAAATTTTCTTAATCATTTTATAAGTATAAGGTATTTTAATACAGAAAGTTGTTAAAAACTCATTTTAAATCCAGTAAGTTCCATTTTTATAGACTTTTTCCTGAATTCCAAACACATTTTATAAAACTTGTATCATTTTGTCAGCACTGTTATAATAATTTTGGACTACACAATCAAAATATTTTTGTCTTCTGCATGGCACATGCAATGCTCTGTTCAACTGCCCATCATTATCAACCAAATCAATAACTAGACATAAATACTTCTTTTCTGCACTTTCATATCATTTTTTTGACACGGCACTGAGCAGAGCATCAGTCTCTAAGCAGACTCGGAGCTCAATTGCTCATTGCCCCACCCTGGTCTGCAGGTATGACCTGGAGACGTGACAGAGTTCCTTCATTTTTGTAACCCTGCAGAAGCAGGTTTTCAACATTCTGAACATACACAATATACTCAATTATACCTGGAGTCTTTACCTTTTCTAAAAGCTTTTAGTGACCCCCTAACTTAAATGCCAGAGAGCAGAAGTGGAAGTCTGAAAACAATTAAGGCTTTAGTCTGGAAATAATTTTAGTTCACGTACCTTTGATTGATCCAGGCATTTCAGCAAAAAAGTCTCATTTCTGTCAATACTTGATGCAAGCAGAGAGAAACGAGGACAAATGCTTGAAACAGATTAGAAGTAGGAAGTTGGGGTTTTCTTTCTTTCTTTCTTTTTTTTTTTTTTTTTTAACATTGGTGTCACATTAACAACGTTCAGAAAACAGGAAGAGTTGACACAGAAGAAAATGAAGTGGCATTTCAATCTCTCCATATGTTTTATCACTATTTAATTAGGGAGCTCTAAACAGAATCTTCAAAATGTGGGGCATTTGTACTGTGCTTTCAATTGTATTATCCTGAAATACAATGGTAGGGTTTTTAAATTTATATTCCTAAAGCTAATTTTCTTATCGTTTTGCAGTAAAGGGCTCTCTTAAGATATGTTGGGAAAGAAAACAATGGTGGAGAGAAGACACTTGCTACATATGAAATGTGAAATTTATCCAGCATGGATGCTGACCACCAGCTTCTAACAGTGCCTGTGGGACAGGAGAGAGCAGTAATCAGGTGGGAAAATGCTCACTCGTGCACACTCAGACACACTCACACACACCCGGGCACACCCAGACACACCCAGACACAGTGGGGCACACCCAGACACACCCAGACACACTGGGGCACACCCAGACACACCCAGTTACACTCAGACACACCCGGGCACACCCAGACACACTCGGACACATCCAGGCACACTCGGACACACACAGACACACTCAGACACACTCGGGCACACTCACACACACTCGGGCACACTCACACGCACTCAGGAATGGTAAAAGCATTTAGGTCATGCTGAACAAACCTCCATAAACTTGTGAAAAGCTGCAGGGAGAACAGGATATGGCACAGTCAAGTGCAGTGAAAAGGTAATTTTCAAAAATTATATTTTATTTGTGGTTCAAGTTCCTAAAGAGTGCTCAGGTAATGCAGTGAACAGCACTGAGGGGTCCTGGAGGGGACCACCCTTCTTTATGCAAACACTTGTTTAAAATTGGGACTGGAATTGCTGCAACCTCCTCTGCTGGTAGACTGAGTGAATCCCAAACTGGAATATGCATTCCCAATAATGTCACAAAATTGGCATCTCTGGCCTGTATAATTTCCTTAGGAACAACATGTTTTGGAAGATACAGCTTTTATTTTCCCTGTGATGAGCAGCTGCCCAGTTCAGACACTGCAGCCTGTCCCTGGTTGGGTGTTGGTGAAACTGTAATGTTATAATTGCCCAATATCCACTTCAGTGGATATCTTTCTTTTAATAATTCTGGTGATAGACTAGTGCCAGAGGCCTTGGTGGATTTTCACTCCAAACAGCTTTATTGATCCTGGAGAGTTTTGCCTGTTGTTTGGATTGCTTTCTATTTATTTCTGGAGCCCTGATTTAGCAGGCCTCTAATTCTGGTGATGGAGAAATATTTCTGTCTTGTTCTTCCCATCTTTCTTGCCTGTCATGTAGTTATTCAGGGGGCAGAAAAGCTCTTAACAGGGCCCAGGATTACTGCTTAAAATCCTCCTGGTTTCTCTCATACCCTGAAATGCTCCCAGTAATTGGTAATGGCACTGCAGACTCTTAAAATCTGTGAATCTAGAAAATACTTGACATTCTGAACTGCTTTAGAGTGACTCATGCTTCTGCTCTACAGACTCAGTCTGTCCAGATGGAGAGAATTACATGCAGCAAGTAGTTTCAGCTCTGCTGGGAGATACTTTCCTAAAGGAATGTGTTCTCACCTCTAAGTGAGATCTTCTGGAAGATTACTGCATGCTACAGTCAACAAACCAATGGGGAAAAAAGATGCACATCTTATAATAGAACAGTGGCATGAATCAAATCATACAAACAGATGATTATGGGCATTTTACATAACCAGTCAAAATTAGTTTGTCTTCAGTTTGATCACAATTCTGGAGCCCATTATATTTTATTCCACTTTGAGACTGACTATTATTAAGTTAAGGTGAATTTACTTAAAGGGGACACAATTTAAATGGTATTAATAATTGCTGGACCAAGTAAAAATTGAAAACGTGTATAAGCATGTTAAAAAATCGTTATTTAGATCACAGTACCAATTCCAAATGCTAAAACTGCAAACTGCTTACCCTGAGAGGCTTAAGGAGGCAATAATTAATTAAAGCAAGTTACAATAAAAGCAAGTGGCTATCTGGATATTTGTCACTATCTCAGAGGTTTCAGGGCTTAGCAGAACCTTTTGAAGCTTGATCTAAAATCTCTAAATCTTGAATAAGTGACTCTGGAATCAGGGTCTTTCACAGCATCCTGTGATTCTTCCCATTCATGTGCTGCTGCAATGGTTAGAAGTAACAAAATACAGAGCACCAGTATTACACTGCATAAGTTCTGTTTGAAATTAAGTGGGTTTTTTCTCTTTCTAAAGATCTACTTGTGTGTGTTGCTTCCTCAAGATTATTTATATTCATTTAAGTTCAAAATATTGTCCTGCTCAGAGAAACTCAGCTAACTTCAGCTGTCTCAATAGGCAGCAAAGCATTGATTTAAACTGTGCTCAAAGCTGAGCCCGCTGTCAGGGGCTGCACAGGAGGGAGTTCTGGGGCTACACCCCTCCCTCAATTCATGTCCCCATCAGCATTTGAGGAGTTAAACCCACACACCCTTGGTACACATTTCTGGGTCCCAAGTGGAAAAGGTCCCACCCCAGGTGTTAAAAACTCTGCATCCTTCAAAGATAGCTACAGAGTTTTGTCAGAGTTTTGTGAGCAAGTGAAAGCAGCAATAAACATTCTTCCTGTGCTCGTGAGGAAATCGATTCCAAAGATCCTGCAACTACACATTTTAAAGAACTTTGCAAAGTTAAATGAAAAGAAAGTATCTTCCAGGATTGCTAATTATTAATTTTTGCTGTGAGGGCAGTGATGCTGAGAGCAGCACACAGTATCTTACTGTCAGAGGAAGATACAGACAGTGGGATTATCACACAAAACTTCGACTTCAAACTTAGCATCATAAAGTCATAGTGAACCATAGGGTCTGAAATAAACTTTGTGCAGGTACTTTAAACACTCCTTCTATGATGGAAGCAAAATATTTGTGAGTGTACCCCAGGTCTAGAGGTTTTTAATTCTCAATTCAAACAAGCCAAATGGAACTGACACATTTCCTGGTTAGCCTAGAAATGGCTGTTAATATTGTTTTACTTAAAAACTATTTCTGCCTTTGCTCTTTTCTCGGTTTGACTTTCTATCTTGAAATGTCTCATATCAGAACTATTGAGTTCACCTTTCCCCTTGTTCTTAAGGGATGTGTCTGATGTCACAGCTCTGCCAGTTCCACCTGCAGCCTGCACACTGCCGGTACCTCCTGAACAAAGTTGGGAGCCTCAGTCCCCTGCAGAATCAGGCTGAAAGTGTTTAATTCCATAATCTTTTGAAACCTTTAGAGTCTTTCCACGGTAACATCCCAAATTCTGACTTTGGGAAATCTTGCTGCTTGGTACAAGTCATTGTTCTGAAGTTTTGCCCTTCTGAGAGTGTTATTAAAGTACAAAGCCACTGGAAAACCCGCGGGGGGAACTTTGAAATTCTTGTACCATATCCCAAGGACAAATATTTTTGATGCTTACTTCTACAATTGTGTAATATCAGCAAAGATGGTTAGGTTGGGCTTTTTTAAACTATTATTTCTGTAAATACTGTACTAGAATACAGCATTAAAATCTTTTAGGAAGAATGGGATCTGCTTTACCTTCCTTTTGTTCCAGAAGAGCAGCAACTTATTTTATCATTATTATACAGTTTTCTATATTTTCCTATGTTCCTTTTCTTGAATATCCATAAATAAAAACATTTCAAAGGCTAAAATCAGTAAAAACATTGTCACCTAAAATACATTTTAATGTGTAAGTAAACACTGTATTGGGCTTTTTTACCTCTTCATGCAATTTGTGTCAAGAATATTTCCCTTTCTACTTCTTACACTGCTACTTTTCTCAGCTCTAGCCATAAGAAATGCTTTCATAGTTTATTTTATGTCTCTAGTTTAGATTTACATCACTATTTCTAAAATGAAACACATTTAACATATCCTATTGGTTTTGTAACACGCTTGGTGGCTTAACAATGAGGAAAAAGTAGGATTTTTAGTGCTTAAAAACCTCAAAGGATTTTGATTCTTTTATCCTTTCATCAAATTTGCTCCTGTGCATTTCCCGTGTTAGGAAAGAGTTAACAACCTCCAGCCAGCAGACTGCAATCAACAGGTTGCTCTAACAGAAAAATAATAACCCTAATCCATCTTTTAAAGTTTAGAAGGCTGGACTAAATGATGAAAAAACGCCGATTAAAGCCCTCTGAAAAGCTGAAGTGGGGCCAGAACTGAAATGCTTTGTGTTTTATGAAAAAAATCTTTCTCGTTGCTAAGTGAAAGAACCATCACAATTTAAAAAAAAAATTGTAACTTTACAATTTCTGTCTTGCCATCTAGAATTGAATTCTCTCTCTGTCCATAGAAAATGACAACAAAACACTTGCTAACCTTTAGGTGGCCAATTCACAGGCAGGTGGAGAGGTTCAGGTCCCTGGCATAGCGTTGAAACAAAAGAAGCATCCTGTTTTCTTTTTTCAGTGTCTTTCTCTTCTCCTTTTTTTTTAAGCATTTGAACAGTGAAGGGTGGGTGGTGGGGTGTGTGCAGAGAGAGCAGGGGGTGCAGGCAGCCCACGCTGGTGTAGGAAGAGTTTTAATGGCCGATGCTGGGAATGTGGTTTGCCTGCTACAGTGTCTGCACTACTGCAGCTCTGTGTGTGGGCGTAAAGAAATGACACGACTGGGTTTCAAACCATTACACTGAAGATTTGCAAACAGTTAAAAAAAAAAAAAAACCCAACCAAAAAAACACAACCCCATCAGCACAAATGAAAAATTATTACTTTTCTCCTTTTATCTTTTTCTAAGGGTTTTTTGTTGCTTTTACTTTGCAGATGTAATCCAGTTAAGTTTCTTCCTCAGCCTCTAAAGGAAAAAAAAAGGTAAATTGAATATTTATATTTTACATAGTGTGAATATTTTGTTATCATTTTTGCTGCTATTTTTAAATTAATCTACGAGAGCTTGTGTCCCTGAAGGGTATCCAGATTTCCCCAGTGAAAGTCTTCAGAGGACACCTATATTTCTGCTTTAGAACATGTTAAATAGGTGCCTAAATCTAGGTAGCACCAAGTAGCACAGTACAATAGACAGAGCAGCCACTCCACAACTGCCAGGCAGGACATCTGAGCCCAGGACTATCCCTTGGAAATTCCACAGAACACAGCCAAAAAAACCAGGACATGCTGGCAGCCCACTTTTGTTCAGTAGTCCAGCAACACCTCAGGTTTACTGATCTAAATTAGGCAGAAAACAGACTTGAATGTTTGTTGTAACTACTGGAGACCAACAGGAGTGAGACAAAGGGGCTGTTCCCTGTCATATCATGGGGAATGAGAGGAAAATGGGATTTCAGCTGATATAAAAGTGCTGACACAAGTGACAGTGACTAAAACAGTTATGAACACACTGTTGTTGGGAGGGATAGGTGGAAGGTTTTGTCAGAAGAGCAAGAACATTTCTCAAACCTATTTTTTACCACAAAAAAGGTTAAAAACAGACAAAACAGTTTTAGAAAAGAACTTGAAAACTTCAAGGAATCTTTATGACTTGGCTGCTCCATGATAGTAAGGGACTGACACTTGATAAATGTGTACCTTCAAATATGTTGAGAAGAGACAACCACGTTGAAAACCTTGTGCTTGGACAGAAGGCTTGTGCACTCTGGGGTGCAGGAGTTTTTAGGTGTCCATCTCTGCACACATTCAGATGAGCCCCAAATCAAGCAGGATTTCTGCTGCCTTTGGTGCTGTGCTGACTGAATGGCAGAGCAGCTGCAGGCACAGGGCAGGGGAGGAGAGAGGGGACACTCTGGGTGGTGCCCCCTTTGCTGGTCACAGCAGGGCACCCCTGGCAGTCATTTGCCTCCTTGCCCAGGGCTGAGGAGCCAGAGCTAAATGTCAAACCAGCACAACTCAGAGTGAGTAAAACCAGCAGGACTGGACACTGGAGGGCTTCAGTCTGCTGATCCCAAACTAGGACAAAGACTGATAAAGGGGTTAAACACTGAATCACCCAACAGTGAATGAAAAATGATCCTCAGTTCTGTGTCTGTGTGGTAAAACTCTCAGATATTGCCATTATTTCACAGCAGTACAGCCTGACTTGGCACGAAGTGGGGTCTGGCTACTGGCCACAGGAGAAACTGAAATTCTTCTTCCATGTATACACCACCAGCTGAGGTCAGCTCCAGGAAAATTTTGCTGGAGAAATATCCGTGTCCTCAGCTGATAGAGAAAAGTGAATGTCTGGAGAGACAAGAAATCTGCCTGCCAGCAGGGTTCCATTGAAGCAGACCCAGTGCCATTGCACAACCTGATGTAGTTTACAAGCTGACATTGCTTAAATCAATTTAGTAAAACTGGTCATTTTCCTGGCATTGTAGACTTTTTTGTGTGTGTGGGTAGAAGTAAAAGAAAAGAGCCACAATTTTTTCTATTACTTTTTCTCTAAACTCTTTCTGTTCTGTCTTTCGCCCAGTTAAACACCATGCATTATTAATGAGTGATACAAATCTTTTATTATTCATATTTTTTTAAATTAATTACTATTTTCTTGACTCAGTTTGAAAAGTGTAGTAACAAAATACACATCCAGAAGCAGTAACTCTCTGAGGTGAATGTGTTGCTCATTTTTCTCCCAAAATGACATGGACAACTATTTCATGACCCTGTAACTGCTGTATTTCCAAGTCACTATTTCTCCATGCTGACTGTGCTGAAGGTGAAGTAGCACCTGAAACATCTAAATCCACCTAATCCTCCTCTGAGGACTAATCCTCATGAAGAACCATTGTGTAATATGGATATTGGTTATCACAAATAGCAATATTTCTTTTACAGACATGAGCTCTTAAGTTTGAATGTACAGAAATCATGATTGCCTACACATCTTTCCAGATTTCCAGATTTCCAGATTTGGTCATTTCCAGCATGGTACTTAAGGTGACTGGTTTTTTCCCAAAGATCACAGCTTTGTGAATTGGCAGAATCTTTTAAAGCAACTATTAAAAATCTGGGGGGAAAAATTGAATACAGAAAAATATTTTAAAAATATTCACATTCTTTTAAACTGGACAGCCAACTGCTGCCCTCCTATCAACATTGTCTAACAGCTACTAAGATTTATCTGGCAGTTCATTCAGTTTGTTGAACCAGCAAGAACTACCACCCAAAAAGGAGCATAACCCTCACAAACTGGTCAGGCCATACCAAGAGAAATAAAACTTGAAGACAAAAATTTGCTTGAACAGCAAAAGGGAGAGACAAAGCTTCATTAGAAGCAAATGTGAGTCTCCTTGCCAAAAAAAGTCAGTTCAAGGAAAATTAAAACAGAAGGCAAAAGTAATGGATCCCATAGGGAAAAGACTCAAGGGCTGCTGAGAAAAAGCTAAGGCAGCCACAAAACTGAAAAGGTTCAGCTGGTTGCAGACACAACCTTAGTGTTTCACTAAGAATTGAATTTTTCCTTTAAAGTGCTTGGGTCCTTTCCACAGCCCAACAGCAGGGCTGGACAAGCAGACACTCACCCAAAGGAGAAAGGAAAAGAAAAAAAAAAAAAAAGGAAAAGGAAAACGTCCAGCCTCAAACCATCTTCCATTAAAATCCCATAGACCTTTTTTCCAACTGTAGTTTTAATGTGTGTTAGGTAAGGCTCTAAATGCTGAATCATCACACAGTTTGGTTTGGGCTTTATTTGGTTTGGGTTCTTAGTATTGATTCACAATAAGCAGGTATGGTGAAGGGTTCTTTTATGGACTAATTTACAAGGATAGCCTAAAATCCAAGAAAAGTCTTGGACATCAGAGAAAAAGCAGATGAACCCAGCTTTGCTCCTGGAGTATCAGGTGATGGGGTGGGAATGAAGAGCTCCAGCTCCTCCTCCTTGTCCAAATCTTCCTTTTGCTGACAGATGAAAGGTTAAAAAGCAGAGGAAGTTATAGTGCCTCTGCCACAAAAGAGATGTTTTGCAGGAGGAGCAGGAAGGCTCTTTCCAGGTCCTATAGACTGCAGGATTAGTGAGCTGTAGTTTTTTCAGGCATATCACATCACAAACATGAGTAATTACCATTATGACACACTAAGAAGCAATGTAGCTTTCAGAGGAACAGTTGCTCCAACTCGAAAAGGCAACAAGGTTCATTGGTTTGTACGTGCACAAACTACAGATGTATTCATTTTTCCATCTGTTTCTTATCTGCACAGAAAAACAGAAAACTCAGAACTACTGACAGTACTCAGAAATGTTCTAAAGCCCACCAAGTGTACTGACTTTAATGTGATTTACAGAGAAAAAGAATAGAATTTGACAGGGTCATTGATCACTTGAACCAACTCAGATCAATGTCAAAACCAGTAAAAGGAAGCATCAGTAACTATAAATAAACACAGCATTCCCATCACCAGGACCCCAGGCCAGCACCAGTCACCAGTAAACCCATGGTCCACACCATCCAGGCAACTCAATTATGGAATTTTATTTTCCCTGTAAGTTTCTACATAACTGTGTTTTTCCCCAACATGTTGTCAAGGAAGCCCAAATGCCTGTAGTCTAGTATCCAGCTCTTTATTGTTATTAACACACTAAAATTTAGTATTTTGAACCAGTTCATACACTGTCCTTCCCATTATGAAGGGATCTTCACTTACACCATAAGCTGGATAGAGTTACAGTGAGACTTTTTTTGAAAGTTCAGCTCTTCCAAAACGCCTGGGAGAAACTTGCCAATTAACTCTTCTGTTTATTATTTTATTAATCATTTTACATATCAATATTCTATTATGCTATATGCTACCCACTCAAAAATAGCCCTGTAACCTGATTGGTACCTTCTTATACAGCCCTGTCTCAATTTCACTCTTATTTTATCTTTGAACAATGTTGAGTTCCTCTGAAAAATAATGTTTTGTGAATTTTGTGAGACCTGCTAGCTAAATTTCAAGTGATAACAATTCAGTTGCAGTTGCACACTGCCTGTATCTGTGTCATACTTTTATCTAACAGTTATATGGAATGTCACTGGGAGAAGAGGTGCTATGTATAAATATATATATGAACACTGAATTTAGGATGCACTGCAGGAAACAGGAGCTCTTCAGCCCCTGGGGGTGCCATGGTGGCATCCCCTGTGCCCACACCGAGCTCATGAGGAGCACCTGAGTCACATCCACGCTGCAAAGCACCAGGGCAGCCTCAGATCTGGCACTTTGCCTCTCACCCTGGGGCTGAGCAGCTCTTCCATGTTCCACACAACACTCACCTGTTCCAGGGGTGCCCCAGGGGGGTTCCAGTTCTCACCACGTGCTTTAAGGCTGCAATTCTTACCCTGAGTGCCTCATGCACGGATAACTGCAGCATAAAGGTCATGTGAAAGAGCACTCCTGGCAGAGTGAAGTTTATTATTGCACTAGACTTGGATTTCAGTTGTCTGTCATGGTGAGACGTATTTCTGTCCCTCTCTCCTTTGGGTGTCATGGAGCTTTGCTTTTATCTGTCGTCAAGGAAACACCAGGGTTCTTTCCCCCTTGCTCATTAATGTCTGCATTTTTGTTTCCATAGCTACAAAGGAACCTTAGTGTTTTAAAATAGCAGTAATTGGATTACCATGACTTTTTCAAATTTATTGACACCATTAATGGCTCCGGTTTTCAAAAGCAGACACTGAAATTGTATCAGCAGTTTTTCAGCTATTAACGTGTTAATCTCCTTGTCCTGAAATCCTGGGTACATGCTCAGAAAAGTCTTCAGCATCCACTGCAGCCAGACTCAGGCTCCATACGTGGTGCTCTGAAATTACTGCAAATAGTAATAGTAATGCTCTTTACTTGCATTCTGATGGTCTCCTGCAAAGGTTCTGTTGTGAATCTGCTCGGTATTAGCATATTATGGATCCTTTGTGATTTGACCCCAGTAGAATAATCCAGAAGAATTTTTACAGCCAAGGATCTAGGCAACTCAGGATGCAGGAACAGGGAAAAGCATGAAGAATTGAGAGTATCAGCAACTGTTAACAACTGGAATTACTTAACAGGGACATAATTCATGTTTTAAGACAGAAAAGTGACACTCCTACACTGTCTGTGGCTCTATGCACCCTCCTACCACCCTGAAATTGTTCCTGTGCCGCCTTCTAGCACTTTTCATTTATTTGTTACCATTTATTCCCTATTTGAGGTGCCCACAAAGCACCATAAGTGCATATCCTGTACCCCTACCCTTTCTTTCCTGCCCCTTCTGCCCTCAGCAAGGACAGATAGCAGCTGAATTCCCTGTATGGCTGTCCCAGCAGTGGTGTCACCACTCCTTGTGCTGAGCCCCCAGAGACACACAGCAGTGCCACACTGGAACTGGAATCAAATTAACCAACAGTTTAAAAAGTTGTAAGAGGTGGACAGAGAGAATGTTCAGATACCACCTCTTGTTTTAGAAAAACAAGCTCATGAGAGTCACCAACCTAAGATCTAGCAGAGCAAAAAGGTGACAAGTGGCTAAACACAAGTAAGTGTGAACAAGGAAGTCTCTTTAATCGAAAATATTAGCTCCTATTTTTCACAATGGACTTTTGTGCATCCTCGAGGCTCAGACATTCTATTACCATAGAAACAGTATCCTGTGTCTCCGAGGACCTGCTGTGGCTGTGTGCTCTTATGGAAACAGTCATCTGAACAGCTCAACTCATGTCTGTATTTCAGTGATTGTGTTTGTAAAGATCCATTGCTAATTTATCCTTTCAGGATTCATTTGAATAAAAACTAAGTCCCTGATGTACATGGCAATTTAATAAATTCCTCAAGGCTTCTCCAAATTAAAAATACAGCAATGGAATAAAATATACATTAGAATTACCTTGCCCTCTCGATAATTACCAGCCTCTCCTAATCCCTACCATCAGCAAAGGTTTGGATCTGTCCTCCCCAACAATCATTAATAAAACTACTTCAGGAAAGCAAATGTTGATGTGTTCTGTGCAAGGACTCCTTCACACACCCATCCTCTGTGCCAGCATGGAAATGAAATTCAAAACATAAGAAGGTACAGGGAGAAAATGTGGCTCACATGACTGAAGTGGGAATTCTCACATTTTAATTCCAGGTGAACTGTTCTTTGTCTCAGAAAAGCCATCCAAGACAGATTCAGGAAAGATAACGTGTGAGTTGGAAGCTCAACTCCCACTATTTTTTTCCTGGGAATTGAGTCCTTAGCTGATCCTAGAAAATCTCCTCAACATTTTCATATTTGTAACATCTGAGATTCTACTACTTAAATATTTCACTAGAGTTCTGTGGGCATGAGTATTTTGTATTTTCTTGACTAAAGCCATCAAAGAATCAGGAACACAACTAAAAGCTGCTGTTCAGGTTAATATCTGTAGACAGACTCTTGCCTAATTACATAGATTTTTTCTATGTAGTTACTGCAGCTTAAGACTGTAAATTCACCCTTTTTATCTTTTTTTCTTTAATCAAAATCATCTACTCCAAGAAGGTCCTTTCCAACCCAAACCATCCTAAGAAGGTTATATCCTCTCTCTTTATTCCTACACCAAATACTGGTTATTATGGCTTGTAAAGGGAACATTTCTTAACACTGAATATCTGAATATCTCTGATTACAATAGCATTTTTAAATGTATAAATAAATCACTCAAACATAATGAATTTGTGAGTATAATTCAAATACCTCCAAGGAACTTCAGGGAAGCAGGAAAAAAAAGCTACTTAGAAATGTGTCAGTTTTGAAACCCAGGTCTTCTCCCCTCTTGAGAGGGATGCAGTGATACCTCAGCAATATCATCATCATCATCTATTTTTTTTTCTTTTAAAATATTTACAGCCTCTTTTATCAGCAAGGATTAAGATATGTGACGCTCTGAAACACACATTTATAAAGGGAACAGACATTGATTTTGGAGTAAGCAAATTAAATATGTTTTAGTTGTTGCTGATACTGGGTTGTCTCCAAGTTTTGTGATTAATGAAGCTTTGTGGAGGCTTTTTATTAATAACATCATTTTCCTTAGAAGTCTCCTTGCCTGCTCCCCTCACTGATGGATCTGGCAGCAGCAATCCCCGTGTGAGTCTGTCTGCTCAGGAGTGTCCAGCTGCTCACATTATATTTGTTTTTCCTGTTCCTATGCTACTCATCCCACTGCACATTTGGGAGCTCCTGGCTTTGAAGACACATAGAATGCACATCTTGTTTAAAAAGAAAAGCTGTGCTCTTCATCTTGCCTTTATTTTTAATAATTACTGCTTTACAGCATTTTGTGTATTTCAGAGAGCTCCTGGATACTCAGAATTTTTCATCAGTACAAAGTGTATATAAAAATTCCTCTTATTTCTGAGCATGAAAACCAAATATTAACACTAATAAACTTAAATTCCATTTTTGCCACCTTATTAATCATGAACCTGCTGGATCTCCTATTGAATTAATGCACTAGAACTGATATAAATATTATTTATTGTGCAGCAACTTGGAAGTGGCTCCTAAATGACTCAAATTAGAGAAAAAATGATTTGAGGCAGCTAGGTATAAAGTGACTTAATGTACACTATGCAAGACCTAGATATGAAAAACTTCATTTTAAATGGTTTTGTGAGAAGAGTAGTCAATGCTAAAACTACTTATTAATTTTTAAAATTTTTTTAACTCCAATTTGTAGCTGTCTGTTAACATTTTGGACTCTCTGCTTATGTAACAGAGAACATCTATACATCCTCAGGAGATGGATTAATCCAAGCTGACTTAATCATACTGAGATAAATTTGATGATTTCTCAGTGCATTAAATTTAACTTTTTCTTTTTTTTTATTTACACACGTGGCTTATTCCTTTATGATTGCTGAAACTCTGAGTTGCAGACAGCTTCGTTTCAGCAGCACATTAAGTCTAGGCAGCACAATGGTGAAAAAGCTGTTTTCTCCCAAAGAGCTCTCTAATTAATCCTTGCTAATGAAGCTGTGCTAATTAACAATAATGAGGGTGGTGAGCCTAGAAGAGGCTGAGGGCTGAGTCCAGGCTCTGAGGATTTCCCTTGCTGTCCTTCACAAGTGCAACACACCCAGGCCTGGTCTGCAAATGGATTTTTAACAGCTCATATGTTCTTATAATATTTACTAAATTCTTAGGTACTCTTCAAGTTGTTACATATGTTTGACTCAAATTTTCTTGGTCTGTGTGTAGCAGGTTTGTACAGGCCTGTTAAATGTGTTTGGCTTTGGATCAGGACAGAATGTAGTGGAGTTCTTTTGCAGGATTTCCAAGATTATAAGTATATTCCCACATATTCCTCTCACTTTCCTTAAGTGCTGTAGTATTTCACAGCTAAGTACATCAGAAAGCCCCCATGGCCTGGAGTGTCAGACAGTGGTTACAGGAAATGCAGATTCAGGCATTTTATCAAGCTGGACTCTGACAGTTTTGATCACAGCATCTCAAGGCCTTTGATTTTGATTTTTCCTAAATAGAATCTATGACTTTTACATTAGTGAAGATTTTATGGAGTCTGCTTACTTTACAGTTTAATATGTTTATTAGAGCATACCATGAAAGAAAATACTTTTGTCCCAACTGTGCATGAAGAGTATTGTTACTTTATTTGCATGGAAGATCTTTGCATTACGTTTCCATCTTAAACTCTCCTATTTGATTAATATTTTTTTCTTTTATAATTTATCCCTTAGGTTGGATGAAATTAACTCACGAGAACCCCTCAGAAGGCTGTTTAGAAAAGAGAAGCTACAAACAGGAAACCACCACTGACCAGATAAGATATGAAAAATTTAAAACTGTCAGAGTGCCTCATGCCCAGAAGGACAAGGATCATTTTGAGGTGCAGTTTTTGGCTTCCATGCTCACTGTTTCCCTGTGAGTTGTCAGTCCTCTCCAAACACCAACATTTCTTCTCAGCTTGGGGTTGGGAATTCCCACTGTCAGGCCCAGATTAGAGACTGGGACTGAGCCTTAAGTTGCTGTTCCTATTAAAGGTCCCAGAGAGGAGGTCTTGTGTTCTCAATTGCTGAGACTGGATCCTCCTCCCATAAAGAAGTAACAAATACAATCCCAGGACTAAGGACAGCAGAAATACTCTTAAATCCAGGATCCACCTGCTCTCTGGCCCACAAAACTTTGAAGAAAAATGATTTAATGCTTTGCCTTCAGCAGAGCTGTGTGGTCAACCACGGGCACATGAAATCCTACGTGCCTCGACACTGTTTGGTTTATATTGATCTGATCATTGTCTTGGTGACAGGATTTCAGCACTGATGACTAAGTGGCCACTTCCACTTTGTGTATGACAAAGTGATGACTTTTATTTCCAGGTTTTGGTTTCTTTCAACCATGTCTAGAGATAGCTGATGGAGCACAGGATTTCTGAAGCAGAGTTTGATAGAAATTTTGGACGCAGGAGCAAGGTCTGAAGACTATGAGTTACGTTTGTGATTTAATACATGATTTTGACCATGACCTGTCATCACTCGTTCTTCAGGCTTTGCACTGAAAGTTGCACCCAACAGATGTTTGAGAGCACAGTGCTTTCATAAGAACTGCTGTCATCTTTTGAATTACACAAGGATCACTGAGGGAGAAATATTATTATCTCCAAACAAAACAAAATCATCAGCATTTTCAAAGTACTTTAAAATTTGTGGTTTTGTCTTTAATTGTGCTGTTACTGTGCTTGCTCATGAGTTGTGGGTGATAACATGTGATTATCATCTGCCTACTTGATCATATGCACATTTGTGATGCTTGCAAGAGCAAACATTATTGGCTGGGATCTGACACATTCTCAGTTTCAGAGACTGTTTCCCAGACAACAGCACAGTCCCCTTCATCCACGAGCCATGCACCACCCTGGACCTGTGCTCAGTCTAACACCTGGAGGCAGCTGCTGCTCCCACTCCTGACACAGACATTTGTAGAGCCATCATCCAACTGCCTGAACTCTGCAAGTCAAGGAAACTGCACAACCTAAATTAAAAAGTCAAAATGAGTCAAACAGCACCTACCTTGTTACAAATTCTGAGTCAGTTTTTAAATTGAAACCAGATCATTCTTTGCCAAAAGCCATTTAAGGGCCATGCACTACCTGTTTAAGACCTCTGCTGCCAAACATAAAGCCAAGCACAGATGTGTAAGGTGGTAAATAATTTCTCTGTAGTAATTTGAGTGTGTTAAAACAAAGGAGCCCAGAGGGCAGGTGGAAGAGTGAGTGTCAGAAGCAGCTCAGGCCAGCTGGGGGGATCCTACGTGCAGGGCGTTTACATTTTGGATGTTGTCAGGTGGGGGAGGAAGCTGATAAGAAAAATAATTATTTGCATTCAAATTATATAAACAGTGCCAGAGCCTGGTTAGTGTAGGCAGTGTTAGACAGAGTGTTTCCTAACTGCAGGAGATATATCACATGCTGGGTAAGGAAGGTATATGAGGCAACAGCACTCTGAAGGTGTGCAGCTCTAAGCCCTTTACCACATTTTATGGCAGAAGAATAAAATTAAAAGGACCTGAAAATCAAATGTTTGTCTCAGATCATTCTATTAAAAATGCACATTTTTAATATGATCTGACTTAAACTCTGTGTTGTGATGCAAAGATAATGTCTGGGTTTGAATTTATTGTGGGGATGGGGGGCAGGATATTAGGGGGAATTGGGCAGGGTTCTTCAAGGTGTGTAGGGGTATTTGGGGAAGGGAGAGATTTTCAATGGCAGGTAACAAAATCTCAGTCTCCCCTTGATGTTTCTAGCTCCAATCAGCTAAAACTGAGTGGCTGTAGCAGCAGTGTAGCAGTATCACAATTAGCAGTTCACATCCCAAGCTGTCCTTCCACATCAGGTGGCCACTGGTTTCTGAAGATCTTATCACTAATTTTCTGGTTTTCACTCGTTAAGAATGACTTTAAATGTGAGTGGAATATTAAATTATTTTGCTTATTGATCCTGTGAGTTTGCAGAGAGTGTGCCGTTCCCTCTGTGGGTGCCATGGGAGATCCATGGTAGAATCTGATGGGAGATTTGCCATCTTCTTTACCACTCTTCCATATCGCTTTTGACTGCAACTCTGCCTTTCAGAGCTTCTCCAAGAAAAAGCAAATCCATGATCAAGATGAAGAGGCCATTCTCTCTCCAACCAAAGACTGCTTTAAAATTTTTTAAGATATCCCTCACCTCCTGTTGAGAGCTTCCTCAGCTGCATTCTGTGAATGATGTCCTTGGCTTTCCTCACTGTTTCCATAAAGTACAAAAGGCTGTTATCTGACACTGAGTGCACAGGTTTACAACAGGACATTTGCACTCTGAATTGTTCTCAGGTTTTCCTGCCTGGACATCTCGGTTACCTGAGACACTGGACTGGCTTTATTGAAATCACATCCTGGAGAGTTGTGCAGTGTAATTGTAGCTGTGGTGACCAATATCTGCAAAGGGAGGGAAAGCTACTTCCTCACAGATGAGGACTTGTGCAAATTGAAATCTAAAAGACTGTTCTCACAGGGAGACACAGGGAGTGGAATACACAGACAACACATGTGATCCAGCCCCCTCTCGTGGTTTTTCCACACAGAAGGCAGGAATCGACTCAAACTGATTTCTTAGTAATTACATAAACACCTGCATCTCTTCTCTGAAAGCTGATATGGTTACTGGCATTTCATCTCTTCTTAGGGAGTGATACGTATTAGTCTGAGGATAGAACAAATTATAATATTTTTTAAAATTTTATTTGTATTTCCTAGGCAACTTGATGGCTATTTCTGGTGGAATATGAAAGACTAAGGGAAGGGGATTTGTTGGCTATTTCTACAAGCTGGTTTTTCTTCAAACTGAGGGAGGAAGTAAATATTACAGGATGGAAAAAAAACCTCTCCTGGTCAATTGATAAAGTGCAGAAACAAATACAGGCATTTGGTTGTCTTACACTGCTCTGTGTTATAATCAAGTTGAACTGAATTGCATGATACAAACAGCAAGTCAGTGTTTGTCAGCAGGTAAAGAACAAATGCACTGAACTGAGAGAACAGCATTGGCCAAATCAGCCCTGCTCAGTTGTTCTTGCTCTGCAGCACTAGCATGGCCTTCCTGACATTTTTCCATTTCACGTATGGCTCACTGTGCAAACAGAAATTCAGCTGCCTTGTTGCCTCACAGTGCTCATCCTGGCCATGTGAAGAGCTGTCCCAGAGCAACATGAGCAGCAGCCCCAGGACAGAAATAACTGTCCTCAGGTGGCACCAGGGCCAGCTCACACAGCTCACAGAGCTCACACAGCTCACACAGCTCACAGAGCCCGGGCAGAGCTGCAGAGCAGCTGCACAGGGGCAGTCTGGCAGTGCAGCTCCCCTGCTTGAGGCTGTGAGGTTTATGGAGCTCAGGGCTCTCGAGTGCTGTTTGCTGCATTCTGGTCCTTTCCCTCTGCCCTGGGTCAAATGAGGGCCACAGGCCTCAGTGGTGAGGAGTTTGGGACAGCACCTGTTCTGAAGAAGGGAGGGGAAGGGCTTTGGGATGGGAGGCCAGTTTGCTGCAGCAGTGGGGAGCACTGTTAGGACTCAACATCAGCAGTGAAACTGTTAATGCCTTGCAGAGGAAGCAAAACTGGTAAAGAATGCTGGTTACTTCAATAAGAACACATTTTCAGTATTGAAGGGGAAATATTTTTATTCCATTTATGTTTCTCTGAAGAGACAAAGAGATGCACCAAAGCATGTGAATGTTACTCACTGCTACAGTGTGAGCTCTGTCCTGACCTAATAAATGTCACATAATGGAAACTCATTTGTGCCTAACACCACTTTTCCAGAATGTTCTCTAGTGGTGGCATTTCCCAATTTGTGTCTTCTTTAGATATTAATCAGAAATCTGGAAGGATCAAAATTACTTAAACAAAACTACTATTAAAGTATGGGCAACGCTAGAGGAGTGGGTACCATCCTGCACTGAGGTACTGCTGTGCTTTCTTGCTGTCAGATAAAGGAATTTGTTTATTAAAAGCACCATTTGATGTGACTTTGTCATACAGGGATACATGATGACTTGCCAGGCATTAATGAGCCAATTCTGGAAGCACTGAAAAGGAGCTTTGCTATCCAACAAAGTTTTCTCTAAGAAGTACATTCAGGAAAATACAGCCAAGCATAAGGAGCTGAGGTACTGGATTGACAGCTGATGAAAGAGTGTTTATAGATGGACAGCCATGAAGAATTGTATAATGGAAGTCACTGAAGAGGTATGTCTGGAAAAGAAAACATTGACAATTTTCTATCATTACAACTGCCAGATTGACAGAGGAGTGGAATCTTGTTTTTCCAGCTCAAGAAAAGAGCAAGACCTTTGAATGGTTTTCATTAATATTGCCTGTGAATACCAACAAAACCAATACCAAATAAAACTTGCATTTTAGATCAAGGAACTTGGGCAGTGTTACTGCAGCATAGCCATATTTCAGAATATGACAGGGGGAAAAATACACCACAAAATATAATTTTCTTAAGTGTAGGAAACAGTAAACACCTCAGCTGGTATATGGAAAGTGCAGAGTTGTGATAGCTGAAGCAGGGAAGCAACCAGAGCCTGTGACAGGGAGTACAGCAGGTAAGCACAGAACTTTCCCCACTCACTCCTCTCTGTATCAGTCCCCTGCAGTGTCACCTCTGCACAATTCATTTCTGGTGGCCTATGACAAATGGCACTTCAGGCTTGCATTCATTTCCCTCAGAAGTTCAGCTTGAGTCACTGCCATTGTCACCAAACCCTTTTCAGGGTGAAATTCATGCTGCAGTGTGAGCTGGTTGGTCTCTGGAGCAAGGCTCTGAACCAGGCTGGTGTTTGCTTTCCTAATAGAAACACAATACCTGGATTTTTACATAGCAGTGGAGGCCTGATTGGGTTTGACAATCTGGGGTTTTGGTACCCACTATGGAGAGCAGGAATGATCTGGATATAATGCTGGAGATAAAGAGACTTTTGGGTTGTGAGTTATTTCCTGGTATTTATGCTTTTTGGTCAAAATTATGAGATTTTATGAGGCTGCTTAAAGGGGACAAGTCACTCCTCCCTACTGGCAAATATGGGTCTGGCAATACAAAATCTTCCTGCCTCATTCAGCAGCTAATTGGGACCCCAGAGCACTTTCCCATAGAATTCCTAGGGCAATTTCCAGTATTTCTTAGCCATGGCAAGGGGATTGCTCTGCCAAAATCTGAAACATAGAATCACAAGGCCCATTTCAGATATCAGTTGCATTTACAGTCCCTGAAAAACACATATGGACTGAGAAATCTCATCATGGGTTTCCACAGGTTTTCATATTCTCTTGGAGGTGTCCATCATGGTCCTCAGTGATCATTTTGGTACTGCCTGGGACTGGACAAACTCAACTGACAGAATGTTTTCCTTTATTTCAGTCATCACAGATACTGACAACATATAGGGGCAAAGATGTTGGATTTTATAGTATTATAATACATATAAATATTTCTAATGTTTAGGATGTGCCACTTCTTATTCTGCAGTTACAAATGCACATTTTATTTTCCTTAAGTCTGGCTGTATTATTTATAATTGTGTGGTTTCTCTTACAAGACAGGTTTATAAGTAGTTTCACACTTGATATCACTCAGATATAGAAACCTACTTTAACAAATCCGTTAAAATAGCCTGAAGTTTACATGAGCAAGAGCTGCTGAAATCTAGCTCCTAATCTGCACCATATGTTGGCATGCTTCCCTCTTGGAGATGACATTTTGCTTTGCTTCCAGTAGATAACATTTCTTTTACAGAAAAAATCCCTGATGAGAGGCTGCAGGCAGCCTGATGGATAAGAGATGGGTATCTGCTGCACCACCCCTGCCTATTAAAGGGTCACCATCTTCCACAACTGTGTCACACTAAGACATCCCCAAATGCTTCACATTTTTAACATCCTTCGCAAAATTCTCCAGCTGCAAAAATCACTCGGTGGGTATTCAGACTACAATGGATTTAGAGCTGCCTCACAATCTCCCAGCAATAATTGTGTCCACTCTGACAGATCAGCAGTGTTCAGGAATAGTCCATGAGGTGAAAGAGCCAAGGAAAATAGGATCAAGACAGGTATGCCCAGCTAAAATTTATTCTCTGAACAGCTCTCCTTTAAGTATTTACAACTGGCTGAACCTGGTACTTATTAAATAGCAGCTTTTCTGTAACAGAGCTGCTGGAGCTGATGTTCGGGATGCACACAGGATGTTCACTGCCTGCTCGCACAGCCTGGCTGGGGTTTCTGGCACGGCAGACGGGTGTCAGCAGTCACGGTGTGCTGTCATCTGTTTCTGGGAAGTTTCCCCCTCATGCTTTTCCACTGAGGTTATTTCTGTGCGCTTATGAGCACACAGAGTTCACTCCCTCTTTGTGTGCATGGAACGCTACCCTGCTGCTTGAAAAAAAAAAACCGTTTTCACAGAACTCACGGCGCTTTCCAACACTGCCGAGAATTTTAGAAGGGAGCGCTTGATGTCGCGCCAAGAACCGCGCGTGGGTTTGTTTGGTGCTGTGGCCGCTCCTTCACTGACGCCGGGAATGCCGCTGGCTCCTCCCGAGGATGAGGCGGGAGACGCTCGGTGACAGGGGCCGCTGCGAGGTTATGCGCTTATGAAACCCTTACGAAATCTCTTACAAAACCTGCCGGGCCGGGCCGGGCCCGCGGCACCGCTCACCCTGTGCGTCACGCGCGTGACGTCACACACCCGCCTGCGCCCTCTGCCGGCCCAAGGCGGTACCGGTGCTGACGTCATCGGCCACATGCGACCGCGCTGACGTCATCAGGCACCGCGGCCTCAGCCCCGCCGTGCTTGGGCAAGGCGGCGAGGGGCGAGAGGGCCGGGCTGGGCCGTGACAGCCCCGACCTGCCCGGAGCGCGGCCCTCAGGCCGCACCCCCCGTGTTTGCGCGATGGGGCGCGCAGCGGGCGGTGCCATCCCCGCGCGCCCTTCACCCCCAGCTCGGCCCGGCCCAGGGGTCACCGCCCTCGACCTCACCCGAACGTCCCCGGCCGGGCACGGCTCCGGTCACGCGGTACGCGCCCCGTGACGTCAGCGCGGCGCTGCGCGGCGATTGGCGGGCGCTACCTGCGCAAGCGCGTGCTGCCGGCGGCAGAGCCGGGCCCGCGGAGCCCAGCGGCGGCAGCGGCTGCGGAGCGCGCCCGGGCCGGGCCCCGCAGCCATGAAGATCTGGACCTCGGAGCACGTGTTCGAGTAAGTGCCGTGCGGGGCGGTGGCGGGGCCGGCCCCGGGCACGGGGGGCCGGGGACTGCGCCGCTCTAGGGCCGCCCCTCGGGAGCTCCGCGCCGCGGCCTCTCGCCTCCCCTGACCTTCCCCCGGGCCGGGGTCCCGGGCTGGGGAGGCTCGGCGGGGGCTGGAGCTGTGCGGGGCCACCGCGCTGTCGGCACCGAGCAGCGCCCTTTTGCTGCCCGAAACACGATGAGGCCCTTCATGGTGTCGGGGCTCAAGTGCTCCAGAACAACTGTGTTAAAAATAACTTTAAGAGAGTACTCAGCTTGATAAATCACTCTAGTATTACGAAAATCGGGATAAAGTGTAGTCTTTTAGCATTGGTGTCACAGGGAAATCATTCTTACACAGTTATGATAGAACTCGGCACACCCAATTAATCAGGTGTGTTGTATACTTGGATTTCATGTGCACTGCCCAGTCAACGCAATAGAGATTTTTCTCCAGGGAAAGATATAATCCTATTGAAAGCAGAGCTGTGCAACTGACTGTCCTGGTTGTGTTTGGGCAGTCACCCGTGGGAAACTGTGATGACAGCTGCCATGAGGAAATACCCCAACCCCATGAACCCCAGCGTGGTGGGAGTCGATGTCCTGGACAGACACGTGGATCCCAGCGGGAAGCTGCACAGCCACAGGCTCCTGAGTACAGAGTGGGGAATCCCATCCATTGTGAAATCGGTGGGTATTGTGTCATAGACCAGAAAGGGACGCCGCGGGGAGGGGAAGCTCCTGAGCCAGCTGTTGTAATAGATGTGTATCTTTTCATAACTTTAATGGTTTAAAAGTTTAATGGTTTAAGCATTTATGTACCAGGAAAGCTGAGCAGCAACACACAGTGACTCTGATAGCCAAATCTGGATCTCACATCTGGAAAATGAGATCTCCCTCAGCTGAATAGCTTTGTTTTAAGCTAAATCCTAATTGTGTTCTCTTACTGTCTGTTCAATGCAATAACCACTGCTTGTACATTTAAAGGCATGAAGCATTGCAGTGGGTTATGGAATTGATCCCATCTCTGTTTGCCTGTCCCCAGCTCATCGGCAACTGCAGGACAAGGACATATGTGCAGGAGCACTCTGTTGTTGACCCTGTGAAAAAAACAATGGAGCTTAAGTCCTGTAATGTAAGTATTTGTGTTTGTGCCACTGAAATGGATCACAGAGTGTAATGCCACCTTATACATATGAAAAGGAAAATCATCTTGAAAATAACATGAAAATTGCATTAGAACAATACAAGTTAGAGGTTTAAGTAATGGGGTTACAGTTGATCAGTTCTGTTTTTCAGGAAGGAGCTGCTTGGCTCTTGGAACTTGTCACTGCTGAAGCTGTGAACATGCTGATGAGCAGGAGGAGTTTTGTGGGTGGGGGTGGTGTTAGGTAAAAATGTTTTAAAAGCCTCTTGGTTTATGTACACTGTGACTGTTTCCTAATCACGTGGCATTTTGCTCTCTGTATTACTCTGTTTTTTGTGTCAAGGAGTAATCCTGTCCTGTGTTCTGCAGATTTCATTTACAAACCTCGTGTCGGTAGATGAAAGGCTTGTCTATAAACCGCACCCTCATGAACCACACAAGTGAGTATCTCCCTGCTCTGAGATTGCCCACAGCTACTGGATTTTGCTTTGATAATGTCCATGTTTTCCTTGATCAGAGGATGAGGTTTACATGGCCTCTCTACAGTAAATTGTCTAAACCAGGATTAATAGGAGTGTCATGTCCTGCAGTGACATTGGTTCTGCAGTCACTGGGAGACTTTGGGTCATGCTGGAGTCCAACACAGTTCAGGGTGTTCTGTCTATAATGAGTTTGTATACATCTGCAATTTTCAGCTCCTTGTCCGTGATCTCTTTGTCAGCCTCAGCACAGATCTGCACTAGAAAGCACATTTGTGTGCCTTTAGCCTCTGATTTTGGAGGTTTGTGTTTTGGTGGTTACTTGGGGTTTTTAAGGCGACTTAGAATTTAATGAGTCTATACTGCTGGAAGTGGTGATAATTCTGAAAGATCATTCTAAAGATTCTAACATTGGAGTTTTTTTCTGTCATGACAGTCAGAAATGTTCAATCCCTATCGTTGAAGGGGATGTTTTAATACTGTTTTCCCAGTATACAGTAACTCCAAATCTGCTGCTTCCATCTTAAAGATGGAAATGGCTGAAAACCACAAAGGGAGACTTGGACTTGCCAGGCACTCTTGGGCTTTATTTTATAAGTAGAAACATAAAGCAGTTACACAATGTGGAAGTGGGTTGTGTTTAGGGGGCAAGAAGTTCTGTGTTATTGAGCAAACCTGATGAGGGAATGTGCTTCTAGGGGAGGAGGGAGTTTCTTTTTTAGACTACTCAAGAGTAATTCAGTTTCCTGCTCTCTGTCTCAGAACCATTTTGACACAAGAAGCAATAATATCTGTAAAAGGTGTCAGTCTCAGCAGTTACCTAGAAGGGCTAATGGCAAACACGATTTCTTCTAATGCTAAAAAAGTAAGTATGGCCTTTGTGTAAAATGAGTGGTCACTGGATAAATGTCAAAGGAAATAAAGATCTCTGTTTTTTGTTTGGCTTTGCCAGCAATCTTAGGAAGGGGCTGCATAGTTCTGCTGCCTTTACTGCAGGGACTGAATGCTCAGCATGCTGAACTTCTTATTTCTCCTCTTGTGAATGGAGATAAGATAAATTGTTATTGACAAAGTGCTCTGAATCTTCACTGGAGAAAACATCTCCATTCACTCAACAGTGTGACACTGTCATTCTTTTGCTGCCCTCTTGATGCCATCTATTCGTTTTTGCTGTCAAAAAAGGATCTACATTCATTCAGGTCTGAAATAGTTAAGTGGGAGCAATGAAACAGTATTTTAGTTGAGAGTGTGTCCTCTGACAATCCAAAGCTGTCTTCAGTTCAGCCTCGAGAACGATTAAACAGTCTGGATAAAAATTCTTTTGTGGATCATAATGTGAGAACTGCTGATATAAGGAATTGTTTTCATTAAGTGTAAGGCAGAACATGTTCCAGCAGTACTCCAGTTATTGAAATAACAAATATCAGAGGCATGTATTTCTGTTCGTTCGTCTTTCAACTACTGCGTCTTTAGTCATTTTCAGTAAGAATTTAACTGATTTACTTATTTACTAAGATTTACACACTGATAAACTTTTCTTTAACTGTAGGGCCGTGAAGCATTGGAATGGGTAATTAAAAGACTGAATGCTGAAATTGAAGAATTTGCAGCTTCAGCAAGAGGAACCATGAGGAATTCAATGGCAGCAGCAGCATTTGTAGAGAAATGATGATAATTCTTAGACCCGCATCACTAATGAGGCTTAACGACCTGCAGCTTCTCTCCTGGCCTAAATACATGTATCCTTTGTTATTTAAAGGATGTGTGTATTAGGCATGTTATAAATTTCATCTGGAGAAAAGCTGAATTTTTACCAAGGCTGAGGCTCAAAGGCTATTTAATATATTGGGTCAGCTGGACCGAATTGTGGTTACAGATGAAGAAATAAATTTCAAGTGTAGTTCCTGTATTTACATGAACAATAACTTATAATGTTTGCAGATATGAAATAGCCTCATTTAGTGGTGAGGCTGCATATGGTGGAGGACACTGGCATGTTAGGCTAACTTTTATTTTTTTCTGTGACTTATGGACTACCTCTTTTGGGACCAAGCCCAAAATTAAGCAGAATGGTTGTTCCAGCATTGTTCTTTTTGTTGATTTTTGACAGTTGTGTGACACAACTTGGTTTAACAGAAAGCTTATTACTTGATGCTTGAAATATAAAAGAATGTACAAAATATTTTTTGATAAGCTTTTTAACTTGACTGGTTGAACTAACACGGTACTCAAATGGTTTTTCAGTTTAGTCACTGTAGGTAAAACATCAAAACATCTTACCTACCTACCAAGACCTAAATCCTGCTCCTAAATGCAACATTAATGAGCTGGGCATGCAGTACCTTAAAATCAAATTTTATCTTTAACTCCTGCAATAAGTATCTCCATTTCTAAAAGCCCATTACATAAAGGTACAGTAAGCATGGAGCCTTAAAAATCTTGTAAGCTGCTACAGTAGTAGGTGTTCAGTTCAAAGAACCAATCAAAGACTAAAAAAACCTTTGTGAAGGTGGCTGAGGAGATACCTAAACATAAGAGGAAGTAGCATTTAACAATATACTCATTAACTTGATCACAGTCCAGAAATAACACGCTCCATCCACTGGATATTGTGTTGTTCTTTACTTTAACGAGTGCTCTGAGTTCCACATCCCTTTACCCTTTGAACCGATTTGCTCACAGTACAAGGCTCTTTGTATTCTCAAGGGTTTCACTTGGTGTTCTCCAGTCTCTGTTTCCTGGTACTCGTTGCAGGTTCTTGGTACTGTCACCAGTCATTCTGTGCACAAAGGTCAGCCCTTGGCAGTGCCATGGTGTGCCAGTCTGCGGGTAGTCCTGGGCACCTCACAGGGACTCTGTCCCACCAGAGTCCTTCAGTGTGAACAGAAAAAGGCAAAGGCACAGCCCAGAAGTAGCTGAGATGGTATTTTGGTGCCCAAGGCTTTTCCTGGAATTTTGATTCTAAGCTTACAAGTGGTTTCAAAAGACTCTCTTAGCCTTTATGAACTATAATGTCACCCAGCCCAGCATATTTGATTTTGCATGCCATTTCTGTTTTATCAAATTGCCTTTTAAGTAGTGTATGCTATATAGAGAACCAGAGCTTATTTTAACAAACAAGAACACTTCCATAAGGTTTTGTGTTGGGGGAAGAAAACAGGAATATAAATATATAACTTTTAAAAATTAACTATTCTAAACAGAGTATTTTTCTAAACAGAAATGGTTTGAGACTACCTTACTAATTTAAGTCATTGAGGTTTGCCATACTTTTACAGGAGATTATTACAACTGAAATAACATTTCAATTTTTAAAATGTATGTGAAACTTCTGCAAAACTGTACCATCATTTCTGATAAAAATTCTTAGCTTGAAACTCATTTTATGTTTGTTCAGCCATTAGCATAATTTGTTATTTTCAAGTCAGTTTTTTCATTTCCAAATTTTTCTGCACTAAGGACTGCATAGTGGAACTCACAGTTTGGCCTTGCACTGAAAAAAACTGTTTCGTTCTTACAGGCATTCAACAACTTCTTGAAAGACAATGCATTTCTTTCTTCTGTTTTATTTATATGCCTGCATTCTCATTCTGTCAGAGTATGGCTTTCTGTATGTGGCGCTTTTTAAATAAAATTTTGTTTCAGTTCTAGCTAATGCCTGAAACTTTCTGGTCTAGTTGTGTTTTAGAACTATGAGGTGAATAATCTAAAATGAGAGGGGTGAAGAAATCCCTGGAGTGAGTGACTTCTTTTCTTGAAATGCATATCCTAAAATGCACATTTACAGCTGCTGTGGTCTTTTTTATTTCTTAATAACTCAACTTTTCTGCAAATCTGGCTTTAACTAGCAACCAGATTTCACAGTTTGCTGTGGAGAATCCATCCTGTGGAAGGATTTTCAGTCTGCTTGGGCTGTGATTTGTGTTCAGATTCACTGCAGTGAGTGTGGGTTGCTGTGGATGAACACAGCACTGCTGTGAGAGGGGCAGTGCAGTGAAGTTCTGGGGTTAGAAGGAATGGAGGATGTGGGGAAGGGAAAGCAGCTGGAGCTGGAGGAACAGAACTGAAGGACCAGGAGAAAAGAATTTTTTAAAAAGGGGAAGGGGACACGGGAAGTGGAGGGGCAGAGGTGGAAGAATGTGATGAAATCAGTGCTGTGGGCTTTGAGAGATCCCTGCCCTCCAAAGGGTGTCAGCACCTGTTCAGCCACACAGCAGTGAACTACAAGTCCCAGCCAGAGGTTTGCTTCAAAAACTGAAAAATGGTAACCACCATTTCCTTCAACATTGCTGATCTGTCTCTTGTGGTCTGTACTTGCATTTATATTTCCAATAAATGTCATATATAAACCTGAGCACCCACTGTGTGATAACTGCAACATTTGCAATCCCCTGGCCCTGACAGCCCTGGTTCAAAGGGAAGGTCAGCAACCTGTTGAGGTTCACTTTTATGGAAGAACTGAAGAGTGCTGACAAAGCGCTTACATGGAAGCAGTGAGTCATTTACAGTCTATTTCTTAAGGTGGAGGTTGTTTCACTTGCACAGGACCTGTTAATTTCTATCTTAAATAATTTTATAGCTTTGCTTTACATGTTGCTGTAGAACTGAATTATTCTAAAGGTAAGTTTACATGTTACAACCAAGCTGAACTAATTGCTTACCTTAGGAGGACCAGGAGCACCAACTGTGGACAAAATATCTTACATCAGGCTATTATAACCACATTTCAAAAGCAACACAAGTTATTAAACACATGAAAAGAAGTAATGCACAGAATTTTTAAAACTTGAGTGTACCTGAATTCTGCTCTGCAGATCCTAGGTCTCTCCTCAGGCTATTTATGCCAGATTTTGTAGAATGAACAGCTGAGACTTGGATGACACTGCAAAATTATTTTTACTTTGAATCCAGGTGTCCAAAAGTTGAAAATTAATGTCTTCATCTGCTTCATCAACTAACCTTCAAAACACTGTAATAGAAACAGAACTGAATCTCTCTTAAGATTAGAGCTGATTTCAGTGAAGTGTTTGCTGGCACTCTGTGCAGTGCTGTGCTGGGACAGGAGATTTACCAGGAGATGACCTGTATTGTCATCAGCATGGCATCATTTCCAGTGGCTGTGCTGCAGATTAGGGTCAGCAGCAGAGAGAACAGCAGAGCTCGACCAGCACAGCCCAGTATGGCTTACCCGGGCAGAGAAAGGAGGTAAATCCACAGCTACCCAAGGTAGGAAACGTTATTACTGACCTCTACATTTTGTACAAAGGTGACCACAATTCCACGTTTCTTGATAGTGTTATTTCATAGGAAAAAGTGCAATAACGTTGTTATTTTAAATTAGGACAGAAAGAACTCAGTGAAGAGATGATCGAATTTATAGCCTACTGGGCACCAGTTTTTTATTGTATTGTAATTTGCCTCTTTTTAATACTTGTTCTCTCCTGTAGAATACACTTGAGAAAACTTTGAGATTAAAGATAGTCATGCAATTATATTGTTTTTAGATAGCAAGGGATTTTTAAGGGGTTAATTACTTTTATATTTTATTAAAAATAGAGGGCAGTAAGCAAATTTGTCATTTCATCATCAATTATGCAAGCTTGGAAAAAGTAATTTGTCTTTTGATCTATAAGCATTGTACTCTTGAAGGAATTGCAACCATGTTGCAACAGCTCTTAAATTACAGAAGCATTATCTATAAATGTTAAATATATTCAACAACTTTTGGGGGTCTCATCAATGGTATATTAACAGCTCTTTTTTTTAGAGTAGAAATTTTAGCATTGTGCTAAATCCCTACGATTTTAATGTTTGCATAGTAAGACACCATTCAAGTTCAGTGGCTGTTCAGCAGACACCTGCTTCAGTTAAGAGGTGACCTGGGTGGGAGTTGCACCCATGGTGATTATGTTAAATCCATTACACACTCATCTGGACATGGGTTGTGTAAGAGCGTGGGCAAAGCTGGGCTGTGTTCACCTGCAGCCTCCTGTTCCTGTATCTTGCACTTTTCTTGGTCTGTAAAATGTGGTTGTGATGAGTGAAGAGCTTTTTATGCCTTCCTGTGCCTGTCTGGAGGGGCAGCTGCAGGTTTGAGTACTCTGAGCTTTTGCAGTCTGGAGACGAGAGAAGGCAGCTGTGGATCAGCCTCTTGATCTACTCACACTATAATTAGATGCACCTTTTTGAACTGAAATGTAAGCTGTTCAGTTCCCTTTTTAATCACGTCTGCCTTCTATCACAACTTCTCTATGATATTTTTATTAAACAATTCAAACTAGCTCAAATGAAAAATTATTGTTACTACACAGTTTTTATATCCAGAGGTATAAAAGATAGGTAACAAAATAAGACCTCTTTTTATCTGAATAACAGAACTGCTGTTGCTGAAATGTGTATTTCTCGGACACAGAATCAGTTTAGCACATTGTTAATTTCCAAAAAAAATCCTGCACACTCTACACAGAAAAATAAATCTGGTTGAACAAGGACAGACATGCCAGGAGAGAAGACTGTCTGCAATGTTATGTGTGACTCTGTACTGGTCCCCTGGAAAGGCACAATATTCTCAGTAATTCTATGGGCTCCTGTTACTGGAGTTTTTCTGCACTAAAAGAGAAACTACTAAGAGACCAAACACACAGTTTGAATCATTATTTAAAAAAAAATTTGGGGGGGTCATGGTTTTTTTTTTGTTTTGGTGTGATGATAAAGATCTTTTGTTTAAAATACTGCTGATTTAACACCCATCACGTTGGGGATTTATTTGGCTTTTCAGTGTCATCTCTTCAACCTACGTGGACCTACTTGGTCTCACTTTTTTGGCCTCCCTGGACCCCTCCAGTGTCAAGACTTTAGCCTCCTTGGAACTCTTTAAAATCCCCTTTTCAGATTCATTGGATTTATCCAGTCTGAGCTCTTCATCCTCTGTGGAATTCTCCAGTCTCACTTCTTCATCCTCTCTGGACCTTTCAAGTCTCACATCTTCATGCTCCTCTGACTTCTCCAGTACCGCCTCTTCAATTTCCTTAGAGCTCTCCAGTCTCACCTCTTCAGATTCCTGGGAGCGCTCCAGTTTCTCCTCTTCAGTTTCACTGGACCTATCAAGTGTCACTTCATCAGGCTCTCTGGATCAGTCTGGTGACAGTTCTTCAATCTCTTTGGATCTCTCAAGTGTCACCTCTCTATCCACAGATTTCTCCAGCCCTACTTCTTCACTCTCTCTAGACCTCTCCAGTCTCACTTCTTCATCCTCCACAGAGGTTTCCAGTCACACCTCCTCAGCTTCCCTGGACTTTTCCTGTACAATCCCTCCATCCTCACCAGATGTCTCTGAGTACAGCTCCTCCACCTCGTCAGAATCTCTAGACCTCACCGATTTTAACTATTTCATGTTTCAGCGCTCCTCTGGATTATCTCCATCGCCTCCTAAGGATGTTTCCAATCTCATCTCTGCACCTTTTCTGGATGTCTCCAATCTCACCTTTCAGGATGCTTCTTCCCTCACCCCCTCCGTTTCTTTGGACATGTCTAACCTCACGTCCTTAGTTCCCCCAGACCCGTCCACGCTCACATTTCTGGATGTTGCTAATCGCACTGCAGCAGCTTCTCTAGATCTCTGCATTTAACCCTCCCAACTTATCCCCTTCTCTCTGCAACCTCTCTCTGTCCTTCTCTCCTTTATCTGCTCTCTCCTTTGTTCTCTCTCTGAAAATTCTTACCTGAGGAAATTTTAGCTAATTTACAAAATATCTCCTGGCATCTAAACTGGGCATGAAAACAGGCCATACCAATCTATAACGGTGCCTTGTAACAGCTCTATAAACATCAATATTTATTCTGAAATTTTTGTTGAGCACAGTTTCTGTCACTGATTGATATCCAGTCTGCTCAGCATGGCTGGTATCTCTCCCAAAGGTTTAACTTTTTCAGTTCATGGTGAATTTTTATCTACCAAGACCAACAAATAGTAAATAGAGCTAAATGTGTAAATAATTGCATCCAGGTTGTGTATCTCCATTGTGGATTTATAGCTGAGTTAATTTCACAGAATTGCAGGCAGAGGCATTTCACAGGGAGGTACAGAGAGAGAAGATTTGGTAGGAAAATAAAATTGTGGAGCAAAAAACAGGTGAGAAATGGGTCTGGGAGAGGAACAAGAGAAGCCATGGGGCAGGAATAGTGGGGCATGTAGCTGGAAAAAACCGTCCAACTCTACTGGCATGATATTTATCTGCCAAACCATCTATGTGGCCTGGGCGGCCCATGAGGCTTAAAATAATCTTAGTGCTAATTATTTCACCTATTAAATCATCAGATGTTCTCATTAAAGAAGCATTTGCATGTAATATCCCCTTTCTCAATATTATTAAGTACTCCAGTTACTTGTCTTGCATCAGATATGCTGCTTAGGTAGCACAGAGGGGCTTCCCAAAATCTTCGGTGCTGTTTCCTATCTTTTTGTTATTGTTACGACTGGGGCTTCAAAACCAAATATATTTCCTTTTAATATCATTGGCACCTTCCTGTGCTAAAAGTGCAGAGACATGTTTGTCATAATAAATATTTTTTGATTTATTTAATTTCTGCAAATTGGAAAGCTTTGCTCCAATATGCCATGTCTGTCACAAAATTAGAATATGTTTCACACAAAAATAAAGAAGAAAACAAATGCCTGAAGGAAGAATTGTTTTCTGCCTTGTTTACACTAGCTATTTTGTTAAAATTAAGTAGGAACAATTGCAATATGTGGGTCTAAGAAATTAACCCAAAATTCTATAGGAGCAGAGTTGTTTAAAAGTTAAAAAAAAAATACAGATTACTGGGGTCCAGATCTTACCATTGTATGCTGGAGACAGACTGACATATCTGGTGAACAGTTGTTCTTTTTGTTCTGGTGGCTCTTCCCTGACATTACCATGTGGATTGTTAATTGCAATGGTTCTGGACTAAATGAGATCTCAATAAAGCTGAAAACTACTCTGTGCTTTAAAAACGGTTTGACTTCGGATGAAAGGGAGTAAGCGAACAAGACCAAAGTGCAAGGATTTGTTAAAAAGCCAGGATTTAATCTCCTTAAGTATTTTCTCTTAATTATTTAAATGAACAGCAGGTTAGGACCAAATTGCTTACGTATCAAACGTGATTTGAATATTTTAATAGCTTTTTGCTTGTCATATGTGGGAAAATTACTATTTTTTCTTTGTGTCGATAGCTTCTAGTTTACTATGTTGTCTTTTATGGATTTGTTTAGAGCAAATGAGTGAATTTCAGGTATCAACATCCAAAGGAAACCCATGGCAAGGCACCGTGTCCGATGGGACAGAACTGTCACAGCTTGGCCACACACAGATCAACTCCAAAATGAACAGTCTGATAAAAAAAAAATCACTGGCTCCACATGCTTGCAAATTGTTTGTTGGGGTTTTTTTGTGTCTTATCTGGAAAAAATAAGTGGTGGCATAGACGGGTAAAATCAGATTTAGGTGCAAAACGCACCCTTTTAACAACTTGCTCGGATTCCTAGATTACAATAGGATTACCGAGGAAGGAGTTAATGTGTAACTAACACAAGTGCTCTACAGCTGGCCACGAGCCTCACAGAAATCTGGGCCTTTAATTTATGTCCTCTAGGTAACTGATGTCTAGTGTATTTCCGGCAAATTACAGCTCTGAATCACTGAACCGACACACACACTCCCGTGGTTTGGAGAGCCATGCAGGCCCCGGCCGGCCACAGGTGGAGGCGGAGGCGAGACTCTCCCACACCGGGAAGGGCACACACCTTCCCCGCACATCTTCGGCCCGCAGCAGCCGTGAGGAACCGGGGCCCGGCCGCTGCCGCCATAGCTCCACCCCCCTCCCCTCAGGGCCGCGGGGCCGCCCGGGCCAAGGGGAAGGGGCGGGGCGAGCCCGGGTCGCGTCAGGCGGAAAGGGCGGGAGCCGCGCTCCGGAACGGAGCCCTCTGATTGGTCGCTGCCGGAGGCGCGCTCCCGTGAACGGCGGCGCGCGTGAGCGATTCCCGGCCGCTGATTGGCCGGCGGGCACGTCCCCTGCGGCGCGCGCTGACCTTGCCCCGCGGAGCCGCAGCCATGGTGGCGTACTGGCGACAGGCCGGGCTCAGGTACTGCTGTCGCGACAGCCCCGCGACAGGGCGGGGGCGAGGGGCTGGCGCGGCGGGGCTGTCAGGGAGCGCCTGCCGGGGTGACAGCGGTGCGGGGGGAGCGCGGGTTTGGGATGAGGGGGGGACGGCTTTGGGGCCGGGCCCGGGTCTCACGCCCTGTGTCCCCCTGGCCGCAGCTACATCCGGTACTCGCAGATCTGCGCCCAGGCCGTGCGCGCCGCCATGAAGCCGCAGTACAAAGCGGAGGCGGAGAGGGCAGCGGTGGCCACAGTGAAAACGGTGAAACCCAAAAAGGAGTGAAATGTAAGTGGGTGGGGTGGGCTGGGCTGGATGCGTGCCTGGAGCTCTGTAGTGCAAGAGTTAGCGATAGTCTGTAAGTGCTGAGTCCATTAATCCGCGATATCTAGAGATAATCGGCTCGATCTCCAGGCATGAGAGTGGAGGGGATTGCGGCTGGTGTGGTGCGAATGTGCGCAGGTGTCTGTGACCTGATTACGCGTGAGATGGGAAACTGCCTGATTTCATTAGTGAGGTGAGATGGACTGTCTGTCAAGCCCTTCATTGAACCACTTGGGGTTTGGTCAGATTTTTTACACAGAACAGCTGGGCCTCTGTGGTGATGCTCACAGGTTTCGCTGTGATATTCTCATGTTTTATACTTATGCCAGCAGACAGCCTCTGAACTGCTCCTTCCCCTGATCAGCAAATTCGCTGCATGGGTTATCCGCTCTCTGTGAGACGGATGCTGCTTATACCTTTATTTGTGCATTCCATACATCACGAGCAGCTGAAATATTTTCTGTTCTGTTTAGAACAGCTTCTATTCCTGATCTGAGGTTAAATGTTACTACCTTTTGTTTGAAGTGTACCTTGTACACATTCTTGAATCGAATAACTTGTATTTTTAATCTCTTGTAGGAGCTGATCTGTGATGAATAACAGCAAACTGCAAAGCTGTAGGCAAGCTCAAGACTGCAGTGTAATATCATCCATCACATGAACTGTAGAACTTGCCTTTGTATGTAAATTGGTATGCTAATAAATGTAATTTCTGAATGTGTGGAAAGTCTTGTTCCTCTTGATACAAAGTTTCTGTTCTGCAGAGACATTTACTTTTCAGTTCTGTTAAAATAAGACTGCTTTTAGCACAGTCTGGACATTCAACAGCCAATTCTTATTTTTAAGCCAAATCCCTTCTTGGGTTTCATGCTGTTATTTCAGGTACATGTATGAGTTTGATGGTTTAAAACTTTTCTGCCTACGACATTTTAATTATTACTTTGGGGAAAAATATCCTGGCTAAAATCTGTATTAGCAGAGAATATAGCATATAGTTTTGAAAACTGGAAGCAGGATAACTGTGCCATGGATGTGCTGCTGGGGATCTGATCTCCCAAGTCTTAGATCCTGAGCAGTGAGTCAGGAATTGGGAGACCTGGTGTCATGTGAGAGATGGGGAGGGAGACACAGGAATCTCTGAATTGTTTATCCTCATTAACACTGTCACGAGAGGGACACATGTTCTCTGGGAAGTAGGAGTGGAAGGAGACACTTCTCTTGGCTGGGAGGCAAAAGTGCACTTCAAGCTGTGTGGTTTTGGGGGAATTTTTTGCATTTTCCTGCTGCTGTGTGTCCTCACAGCAGGGATGACATTGTCACACTGCACAGGAGAATTGGCTTCAGGTTCCTTCACCAAGACTGAACTCAAACATGAGCTGTTACTTTCTTCAAAATCCAACAAATTTTTTCATATAAAAGTATAGCTAACGTAATTCAAAGTTAGTTTTTGCAAGAATAAACTATGGGATTTTATCTACCAAATGTTTCAATTATAAAACTTTCATAGAATGGTATATAATCTTTATTTAAAAGAATATTATAAATACATTGTTAAGTAGGCAGCTGTGATGGCAACTTTTTCTCATCAAAGGCAAAATACGGTTTTGTATTACTGACTGCCATGGAACTTAGATTAACAAACTACAAACCATTCTATGTCATTTTTGTTGTAATGAAGGTTAGGAAAAAAATTTACAGTAGTTAATACCTAGGGAAAAAAAATACCACACCAAAACTTTTACACAATGTCACAACTTAGTGTGCTAATGTAACTCAACCTGTAGTTAGAAATAGAAACAAACCACACCATGATAATGAATACAAGCTCTGCAATAATATAAGACAGCAGTGTGATAGAATAATTACTTATAAAATAAGAATGTGCATATTCAGTCATTTGCCCCCTCTTGTTTCTGCAGATGTCCATCAGTCTGTGGAGTGATAAAAGAGTCACTGCTTTGGAGGCCTTAGAGATGTGCACATGTTCCTAAAACAGTAACAAGTTCACAGTCAGCAGGGACTGTGTTTACCTGAGAATAAATAAAGGTGATGAGCTGACAGCATATTTTGCTATTGCTTATGATCCTGATCTATATACACAGGCACAGTGGCTGTATAGTACATTCAGTATCTGGTGATTATATTCTAAAAGGGAATCCATTTACAGAGAAGGCTGGTATGAGATAACGTGTCTTCACAGTGGATTGGTTTTGGGAGAGATTCAGTGTCAACTGTTAAAGACAGTAAAGCAGAGCTGCCATTAATTTCAAAAGCACTGTGTTGTAATATCAGAGATAATTGGCCAGACACAGAGAAAAAGTTCTGAAGAAATGTTATTTTGGGTATGCTGATGATGGCTGTTGCTTTGTCTTTAGTGAATGTGAAGAGGCTCATTTGGAGAATGTTTTGATACTTTTTACTCTGCTTCCTTTTCTGGCTTGGCTTCTGCTTCCACTTCTACCTCTTCAAACTCCTCCACGTCTGCAGTGGCATCCTGGTACTGTTGGTACTCAGACACGAGGTCATTGGTGTTACCTTCTGCTTCAGAAAACTCCATCTCATCCATGCCTTCCCCTGTGTACCAGTGGAGAAACGCTTTCCTTCTGAACATGGCCGAGAACTGTTCGGACACCCTGATGAAGAGCTCCTGGATGGCCGTGTTATTGCCGATAAACGTGGCTGCCATCTTCAGCCCTCGCGGCGGGATGTCACACACGGCCACTTTGACATTGTTAGGGATCCACTCCACAAAGTAGGAGCTGTTCTTGGTCTGCACGGACAACAGCTGCTCGTCCACTTCCCTGGTGGACATTCTGCCCCTGAAGATGCAGGCGACGGTGAGGTAGCGCCCGCGGCGGGGGTCGCAGGCTGCCATCATGTTGCGGGCATCGAACATCTGCTGGGTGAGCTCTGGCACCGTCAGGGCCCGGTACTGCTGGCTGCCCCGAGCTGTCAGCGGGGCAAAGCCAGGCATGAAGAAGTGCAGGCGAGGAAAGGGCACCATGTTCACCGCCAGCTTCCGCAGATCCGCGTTCAGCTGGCCAGGGAAGCGCAGCGAGGTGGTGACGCCGCTCATCGTTAGGGACACCAAGTGGTTGAGGTCCCCATAGGTGGGATTGGTGAGCTTTAATGTCCTGAAGCATATATCATACAGAGCTTCGTTGTCAATGCAGAAGGTTTCATCTGTGTTCTCTATCAGCTGGTGGATGGAGAGGATGGCGTTGTACGGCTCCACCACCGTGTCGGACACCTTGGGCGAGGGCACGACGCTGAAGGTGTTCATGATCCTGTCGGGATATTCCTCCCTGATCTTGTTGATGAGGAGTGTCCCCATACCTGAGCCTGTACCACCACCAAGGGAATGAATGAGCTGGAATCCCTGAAGGCAGTCACAGCTCTCACACTCGTTCCTGACCACATCCATGACGTTTTCAATCAGTTCAGCACCTTCTGTGTAATGGCCCTTGGCCCAGTTGTTGCCAGCACCTGAATTACCTGTGAAAAAGAATTACAGAAAGAGCAACCACAAAATTAACACAAGGATTTTTTAAGGATTTTTTTCCAAGGCCCTTTTGTGACAGTTGCCTGCAGTCAGTTTGCTGGCAGTGTGCTGTACATACCATGGATAAAGTTGTCAGGTCGAAAGAGGGGGCCAATTTTGCTGGACCGGACACTGTCCATCGTCCCCGGCTCCAGGTCCACCAGGATGGAACGGGGCACGTATTTATGGGCTGGAACAAAACAAAATGAATGCAAATAATTACTGATAGTGGTCAAAGAAACAGGCTTACAATCCACTCTGGAAAGCCCAATCCACCTAGAGTGGCTTAGGCTTTTTGTGGGTTTTTTAATTACTTATTTTGCCCTCACTGTTGGCTCTGCTGAGCACTTACAATAGGCCTCATTGAAGTACACGTTAATTCGCTCCAGCTGCAGTGGTGAATCCCCACGGTAGTTCCCAGTGATGTCAATTCCATGTTCATCACCAAGCACCTCCCAGAACTGCAGAAAGAAAGAGGTGCAACACACTGAGAATGATTTATTTATTTTCAGCATATGTTCAGCACCAGCTCTGGGAACTGTGCCTGAAGCAGGGGATGCTTTTCCATTTACTTACCAGATCAGAACAGGGATCCTTCTCTATCTCCCCCCAAAAAACTCAAGGGAAAAGTTCAGCAGACCATTTATGCTGCTTAGCTATGACCCATGCACTAATAAGTGGAAGCCCTCAATTTGTTCTCTTTATAGTAAAAGAAAATGGATGCTAATTTAAAAGTTTAAATAACAGTTGCTACTTGGTATAAGTTTAACAAAAGGATTGTGAGGGTGTGGATTCAGGAGTCCTGTCATGCACAGGTGGGACCATGGCACGACAAAGCTGGCACAGGCAAATTTGTATGTGAGCAAGGCTTTCCACAAACAGCTGCTTGTCCTAAACGTCCTATCTTGACACTCATATGGATGTGCTCTTATGCTGGGCTCTTATCTGGGCAGCAGCCACAGCAGTGTTCATACAGACACACCCACCCACTGTAATGACCAGGCTATTCTAATATTAAAGGTCTCCTGGGTGAGCATCCAGTCCCATTCTGAGTGTACAAATACACCACTGCCAACAGATGCGTGTTCCATGCTTCATGTTTCTTTAAAAGTAATCAAGGTCAGGTGTGGGAGAAAGGAGAATGAACACAACAATCCCTCAACTATGCCATGTCTTAAAAGACCTTCTAGCCCAAAATAGATAATCTTTGGACAACTTTCTATTTATCAATTAAAAATAAAAAAAGGAAGGTCATCACACAGCATAGTAATTGAGGGTGTTTTTTTATTCCTAATCCAGAAAGTCAGCAATAGTGACTACTCCTTATGTCACAGCATGCCAATGTTTGAGCTACACAAAAATACTCCGAGTGATATCTGTGTCTCATGGGAGGCCAGTGACACTTTGTGTCACTCTAGCACAAGTTATGCTGTTGATTAATACTACCCCATATGATCTTTAAGACTCCTTCAACCCAAACCATTGTATGATTCTGTGATATTTAAGAATAAAATGTGGTAGAGCTGCTGCTGCATGTCTGAACTGAAGTACCAGCAACACAACTTCACAGCCCTGGAATTACTGGCTCTGTCACTTGCCCCAGTATCTTGCAGAGTATATGAGTTCCTCCTGGGAATAGGAGTCCCAGCAGGAATGCTCTGGTGCACTTGTAATCACTGGGCCACGGATATTGCAAATGAGCATTAAACTTTGCATGAGGAGCAAATCCAGCTTTTACCTTTCATACCAGAAATACTCATGTTCTCTGCTGATATCCCATGCTTCCCACCACTGAGTTACAAGGTAATTGTCCCCCCTGAAAGTCCCCATCCATCGATGATGTGTGACCTGCTACCTCTGACCTCCTACTAATGATCAGTGTTGAAAAGAGACCTTACCTTGGCTCCAATTTGGTTCCCACACTGGCCAATCTGCAGGTGCACGATTTCACGCATTTTGTGTGGCTCAGACCTGTTGGTGGCTCCAACCTCGCCCCGGCTCCCCAGCTCCAGCCTCTGCCTGCTGCTCTATCAGCTGCACCCAGCACAGCCCGGCCCCAGGGGCCCTTTTATACCCGAGGGAGTGTCACTCAGCCAGCCAGGGGAGTAGCCAGCCCCAGGCACTGCAGCGGGAGCCAAGGGGCTCTTTGCTGCCTGGACACAGGTACAAGAGCACAGGTGCACCAGTGAGTGGTTTGGAAAGCAGCACTGTCCTATGCATCCCTTCCCAGTTCTCTGTGCAGCACTGTGCTGCATGAATATATGTGCATATTCTGTTTGTGCTTCACTATTTTGTATTAGACGTAATATATATACAAATATATGTGCATATGTAGAGATTATAGCCCAAAGTGAGTGATCTTAATTTATTAAGCATATGTGCTTCTGCCACATAATTTAAATTTTAGCATCATATGAGTCATAGAGGACAACACCCATAATAAAAATGGTAACAACTTGTGAGCAGGAGCCTCCTATAATCACAATATTCAGAGCATTGCAAGGCAACCTCCAGTTCACTAACAAGCATCATTCCTAAGTTTGACTGCATGAAGGAGGGGAACATGAGCAGTAACAAAAAATACTTTGTAACACATAAAAATAACACTGTACTCTCAGTGATGGATGGTCCTTAAATAGTTATAAGAATCCATCATTTTTAGCCAAAACTTGAATTAACTTGTGACTAACTTGCACAGATGCTCTTTCTCTCTCTCTCCCTCTCTCTCTCTCTTTATTTCCTGACATTATAAGAAATACAGCATTTCTAATATTTCTTAATTTCTTATATCACAGATGTACTTCAGAACTTGCCAGGAAAATGCTAGAGGTGAAACCCCATTTCACTGAAGTTCTCTGAAGTGAACTGTAACATTTACTGAGTGAAACATCTCACTGTGCTAAAGGAAAGGATGTGAGGCAGAACAAAACACAGCACAGTCATGTTTGGCTGCTGATAACCAGGAGCAGTATCACTGAGCAGCAGAAGCCCAGGATAAAATGACTTCTGGAAATCTAGAGCAGTTTAATTACATGTCAAATGACTGTCACAGCCTTGCAAGTGTTTTCTTTTTAAGGATGGGGAAAGGAACTATAATTAGGAAAGCACCTTAAACTATTTAGCATAATAAATGAAATGGGGATAGTGGAAAGGCTTAACTCACTAATTTTAACTACCACTTTATGGGCTGCTAGAGATAACAGATTTCTGAGCTTCCATATGGTTCCAGAGCAAAAAACCAGCTTATTCCAGGTTTCCCCTCCACTTGATGACTTCAACTTCTCCCACTAGCCAATGAAGGAACAGACAACTGCTCCTGACACAGAGTTCAGCACCAGAAGTGCATTGTAAAAAAGTAGAGAGCAAACATCTATTATCTTCTACCATGCTATGAGCATACTGAGTAGGGAGCAATAAAAGGAAGACCTTAAATTCAGGTAGTTTCATTTTGTTTCCTTAAAACACAGTATCATTTTATCATTTTCCAAAAGATAAGTGTTCTCTAAGCCATTCAGTTTACCCAGAAAGACACACAAAACGTTCTGTTCCATTGCTACATCGTCAATTTTTCCCACAATGGCTTTGGATATCTTCTACAATTCCCTAAGAAAATTCTGAAAAGGTTATTTGGACTTTAAAGCATATTTAATTTTATTTATGCACATTTCATACTTGTTTTCTCCAACCATCCTTAGCTAAGAGCAGTAATGTACATCTGAGTTGTATATTCAACTGCTGCATTCTGAATGGGAGCTGCCTGGACACAACGTCAGCAGACAGCTGCTGACACAATAAATACTATTTAAAATATGCAAGTATTCACAATAGACACAGCTTAGGAAGAGGTTGAAGGTGCTAATTCACTGTCCGAAAAATCAGACAAAATAATTTCAGCAATAAATATATTTGCTGAGTACATCTCACAAGGAAAGGGGGGGAAGGGAAGTGAAAGAAATATGCAATCACACAGTTGGGGTTTTTTCTCTTGCTGAAAATAGCTTCCTACAATCATGTGCCTCCTCTGAAATGCTTCTTTATAGAGTCTAAAAAATTCTGGCACATGACACCAGGTAGCTGAGCTGCTTTGTGAAGCGGATGTGGGTTTGGGCCTCTTTTCCCTCTCCTCCCCATCTGCATTTCTGTGAACCCCTAAGTCTGACTTTATCCCAAACCCAGCCTAGGAGGGGCCTGTTCCTGCTCAGCCCTGAGAAGCCCCAGGCCTGTTAACAGCCCGAGGCACTTCCCAGGCCCTGCCATGGCACATGTGCAGCTGCAGATTAGCACAGAGGCACTGGGGAGAGAGGAGCTGTGCTGGATGGGCCGGCTCAGAGGGACTTTTGGCCCCGGGGAGATTAGGAGCAGCCTGGCAGCGGGCACAGCTATTACAGGCTCCCACAGTGGCTTTATCAGGCTGCCCACTGCTCCCAGTGCCACCAGAGCAGATAGCACAGCCCTGGCGATGGCCTTGAGCTGAGACCACAAAGACGCCAGGCTTTCGTGGTTGCTGGGCTTTTTGTTGGTGTTCTTGTTTTCATGGTTGATGTTTGGGTTTTTTAACGCTACCCCCATTAAATATGCATGTGCAAGGAGGCATGCTGGGATACCCTTTTTAATGGTTTGCTTGGAAGGAACTGGCTTTTCAGAGTAGCAGAGGAGATTGTTGAGAGGAAACCCTATTCAGTTTGAGATAAGGCTGGCTTCAGGCCATCAGATAATTTTAGAGAGATCTGTGAATGGCTACCAGACAAGCTGATGCAAGTCTTAACGAACCTGGGCTAGCTGAATCATCCTTAAGAATGATACCAAAAAACACTGCATCCAACTCACAGGCCCCATTCTTGCTCTGCTGTTCCTTTTGGTGCATTCGTTCTCTGTGCCTCAGTTTCTCTATTCATAGTGTGGAGCTAATAAACCTCAGGCCCTCTACAAAAAGTGCTGAAGGCTAAGGAAGAGAAGCTAGGAGGGGAGAACCGTCTGTGGTTTACGAAACCTATTTATTAAACATGAAAGCTTCTAGTAACGTAGGGAGAAGAGACCAGTAATCCACTCACACAGTCACTAGAAGCTTCTACAGGAAAATTAGGAAACTATTTTTACTATTGACTAAATCTTCTAGCAAATAATAAAGAATCTTCAGACGTCCAAACCCTAAGGAACAACACAGAAAATGGACACAGGGCTGTGTTCTTTTGCTAATTGTAATACTAAAGGGCTTGAGAAATCCAGAACTCGGGACTAGGAAAAAAACACAACCAAACAAAAACAGTCACAGTCGCTGGCCAGAGTCTAGCACAATGCTGAGATGTTAGGGCAAAGGTAAAGAAACCTGTAACAGGGCCTGTCCCAGCTACAAGTCCCCTTGTACAACCCATGTGACCAAATTTTTGAGCTGGAAACGCCACTGCGGGCTGGGAAGGCGGGATCTCAGTTTGTTCCTAGTCCCCAAGAGATCCATCAGAGACACCCCAAGGCGGTACCGGCACGGGCTCTCCCGCTATCCCTCCCGGTCTCGCTGTCCCCTCCCGGTCCCGCTGTCCCCTCCCGGTCTCGCTGTCCCCTCCCTGTCCCGCTGTCCCCTCCCGGTCTCGCTGTCCCCTCCCTGTCCCGCTGTCCCCTCCCGGTCCCGCTGTCCCCGCCCGCCGCAGGTGAGCGTGGCCCCGCCCCGCCCGTCCCTCCGCGCCTCCCGCCGCCCTTAAACGCGGGTGCCGGCCGTGTCCCGGGAGCTGCCGCTGTCCCAGCATGGCCACGCTGCTCCTGCCCCTCCTGCTGCTGCTCTGCGGCTGCCTCTGCCCTCCCGCCCGCGCCGGGCTCTACTTCAGGGCAGGGCAGCACTGCTACAAACCGGCCCCGCGCAAGGAGCCCGGCCTCCGGTGAGCTTCGGGCCCTTGTCCCATCCCGGGGCCACCTCCGGGCCGGCGCTCCCGGCCGCATGGGGAGAGGAGCGCTGGGGAGGGGCTGGGCAGGCACAGCCGGGGCTCCGGGCCGCTCTGACCCTGCGGGGTCCCCGGGGGATTTGGGGAGGTTCGGGGCCGTTCTGTCCCTGCCGGGTGGGGAAGATTCGGGAAGGTTCGGGGGGATTCGGGGCCGTTCTGTCCCTGCCGGGTTCGGGGGGATTCGGAGCCGTTCTGTCCCTGCCGGGTCCGGGGAGGTTCGGGGGGATTCGGAGCCGTTCTGTCCCTGCCGGGTCCGGGGAGGTTCGGGGGGATTCGGAGCCGTTCTGTCCCTGCCGGGTCCGGGGAGGTTCGGGGGGTTCGGGGCCGTTCTGGCCCTGCCGGGTCCGGGGAGGTTCGGGGGGTTCGGGGCCGTTCTGGCCCTGCCGGGTCCGGGGAGGTTCGGGGGGTTCGGGGCCGTTCTGGCCCTGCCGGGTCCGGGGAGGTTCGGGGGATTCGGGGCCGTTCTGGCCCTGCCGGGTCCCGGGCAGCGGTCACGAGACTTGGAGGCTGTAGCGGTCACGTGACCCCGCCGGACACTCGCGGCCTCGTTACGAAACTCGGTGAAATCCGCGGGGTTTCTTTAAAAAATAACCAAAAAACCACCCCACCGGCCCGTCCTGCTCCGGGGGATGCCGCCGCTACCTCCCCGTTCTATCCCCCCGCAGGACCTACCCCCGCCCGCACGAGTACCTGGATGTGTCGGCGCTGCCGCGGAGCTGGGACTGGAGGAACGTGAATGGGGTGAATTACGCCAGCACCACTCGGAACCAGCACATCCCACAGTACTGCGGGTCCTGCTGGGCCCACGGCAGCACCAGCGCCTTGGCAGGTACGCTCGGGCTCGCCTGCCTGGCTGGCTCCCCGCTGGAATCGGGAGTTTTTGGGGAGCAAAGGAAGTTTAGCTTCAGGTTACTGACAGCTGTATAAAGTGCTAAATCACTGCAGTGACTAAGGCAGCAAAACCGAGGCTGAGATGTCTGTGAGTACACCAGAACATGGGCATGTCCAAGCTGAAGGCAAGGAGGGTTGGTTCCAATAGAAAAAGCAACCAGAGCAAGGCTGTCTACACCTTATCCAAAGGCAGCAAGAGGGGAACCCTGGTGTGTAGTTAAAAACCTGTTTGCAGAAAGAATGTGGCCATAGCCCATCCCAAACTGCTGCTTTAGGTGCTAGGGTAAGAGCTGGGGTTGCTGCCCTCCCCTCGGAGTTGTGGTGATGGCAGCAGCAGATGCAAAAGAGTTCTCAGTTCTCCTTCTCCTTGCTGGTACCTCAGCCTGTAGCACTGAGCAGGGTCTCTCCAGCCATACTGAGAATGAAGGAATGAAAGAAGTTGCTTCTTGTGGGGTTTTTGCTACAGGAGCCCTGGCATTCCAGTAAACTGACCACCACAGCAGATACACAAGTCTGATTAGAGCAGGGATCTTCAGCCTTTTTCTTAGTCAAGGGGAAGTAGTGGTTTGCTACAGATGGGGAAGTAGTGGCTCTAGAGAGAATACATGATTTGCACACAACAGTTACGTGCTGGAGGAGCACCACTTGCACAAGAAAGCTGTAGGAAAATTACCTGTGAAGGAGAAATAGAGGAAACTGGAGAGAAGGGGGAAGACAAGGCAGGTGTGAGCAGACAGCAGGAATCATGCAGCATACAAGGATATGGACATGTATGAGACCTGCCAGGATGGAGTGAAGTACTGGGATAGGTAAAATACAGCACCTTGCAGGAAGATTAGGCTGGGATCATAGCTCCCTGTTTTACCAAGTATATTTGAATGTTGTTGGCACTAATAGGATTTGAAGTACCTCAGTGGCATCAGTTAAGTCTGTTAATGCAGAGAAGCAGTTTATAAATACTCATCAGGAAGCTTTTCCACCAAGTAAGCTTGTTGTTTCTGACAAAATAAGGCAGCAGGGTGGTGGTGCCTGTCTGAGATGGCAGGAAAACAGTGAGATGCTGATGTAACAGCAAGGAGATAACTCTGGAAGCTTTCTCCTGTATTAAGACTGTCTCACAGAGACAGCAGCCTGTGCTCCATGAGCTTATGTTTATGCATGGGCTTATACATAAATCTCTACTCCTGTAAAAGATGCTGGTCAGAGCTGTTTTTATTATGTGTATTTGAAAACTCTTTACTGTCAAAGTCAGCAAACAGATCTGGAAGTTTTCAGAAGCTGTCACTTGAATTAAAAGAGGTCTGGGGCTCTTCAAGGCTTTAGACAGATCTTACTCATCTCCATGTTTTTGCTGAGTTTTTAATGGAAAAAGCCCTCCTAACGGAAACCCACAAGAATAACTCAGCCTCTGGTTTGAATTAGGTCACACTGTGCTCCTCACTGCAGACAGCAGAGGCTTTTCCAACCACAAATGCTGCTGTCTGCAAAAAGTTCTAGATTTGATGAAGAGGAGACAGTTTCAAAACCAGTTGCAGTGTGTAGCCACCCACATATTCTAGTAGCAAACCCCAGTTTCTCATCCTTACAGACCGAATCAACATCAAGAGGAAAGGTGCTTGGCCTTCTGCCTACCTGTCTGTCCAGAATGTCATCGACTGTGCTGATGCTGGGTCCTGTGAGGGCGGGGACCACTCCGGGGTCTGGAGGTACGCCCACGACCACGGCATCCCCGATGAGACCTGCAACAACTACCAAGCCAAGGATCAAAGTAGGATGGCTCTGCTTTGCTGTAGGATTTCTTCCCAGGTTTAGCAGATCTTAGTGTATTAAAAAAAAATAATTTCTTGGGTTTTCAGAGTACTGGTTCCTGCTGTTTGACTGACAGAACAGGTTTTCTTTACTGGCCTGTGTGTGTCTCCTACTCCAGACAGACAGTGTAGCACTAAATCGTGCTCAGGCAAGTTTGTACAGCTGAATTGTTTTAACTTAATCTCTTAAACTCATGACACACAATCTCTAATGTACTGAAATATTTACAAGTGTCACCTCAAGCTGAACAAAGGAGAAATTTTACCTTTGGCTAGTTGTGTATGACTGGAATGGTTTCTCTATGTCCTCAACAAAGTATTTATACCTGTGAAGTAAAGAGCAGTAAGTGGTGATAATAGGGATTTTAAATGTGTTTTCCAGAAAATAGTGAGAATATTTATTAATAATTACTGTGAAGTTATTAATAACTGCTTCAATTAAACTATAAATGCTCAGTGTCCTACCATCACTTCACTTGAAGAAAAGCACCTTCCTGCACATTGCCTCCAGTGGTAATCTCACCTCTGTTTTTCAGAGTGTAAAAAGTTCAACCAGTGTGGAACTTGTGTCACTTTTGGGGAATGCCACGTGATCAAGAACTACACTCTCTGGAAAGTTGCTGACTATGGGTCTGTCAGTGGAAGAGAAAAAATGATGGCAGAAATCTACAAGAATGGACCAATTAGGTAAAAAAAGATATATGAAACTCGGTGTACATTTTCACTCCAGCACATGTCAGCAGCTCTGCATTAACATGCAGACTTTAGTTTGTATATAAACAGATTAGAATTCAAAATACAAGAAAACCAGGCCCCTGCCCTGATCCCCTTGTATGAAACCTCTCTCTGTTTTCTTGCAGCTGTGGCATAATGGCTACTGAAAAGCTGGATGCCTACACAGGGGGACTGTACACAGAGTACAACCCCTCACCTACAGTGAATCACATCGTGTCTGTGGCTGGCTGGGGAGTGGAAAATGGGACAGAATATTGGATAGTTCGTAATTCCTGGGGTGAGCCCTGGGTAAGGAGACATGGGAACACACTTCTGGCTTTGGAGGGAGGGTGGGGTTTGTTACTTGTAAAACTACAGCCTGTGGATATAGAACTGAAACTTTCTTTGAACTAGACTAGCAGTTTAAAAATGTTAAATGTTAAACCCAGCCAATCTGAAGATATTTGGCCAAAGCTACTTGAGTAATGTCAGTTCCATCCCAAATTCTACCTTTCAACGACATGCAGCTCCTGTTATGGGCAACTGGAAATTGCTGTTGTAGGCAAAAATCAAGCCATGTACCTGGGCTGGATGAGTGGGATGTAAATTTACCAAAGCAAGTTGCCCCATGGCACCCAGGTTACACTTCAGCTTGAGTGAATTCCTCCATTCACTTAAATCACCCATATTTGACAGACAGAACAGACTCACACAATTTCTACAGTTGTGTTTCCTAATTTACAATGCAAACTAAATCCTTTACAGGGTGAAAGAGGGTGGCTGAGGATTGTGACCAGTGCCTATAAGGGTGGAAAAGGAGGAGACTACAATCTGGCTATTGAAGAGGACTGTGCATATGGAGATCCTATACTGCCTTGATTCTACATGGTACAGCTTTTTGTTTAGGTATTTTGTTTGGAAGCTTCCCAGCACAATCTCCCTTTGTTTAAAGAATAATAGCCTAAGACACTTTCACAGTTCAACACCATCAGGCAGTTCTGCAAAATTAGCCCAGATGCAACACAATGCCTTCAAAAAATACAGAACTACCCGAATTTTATTTACATCTTGAAGTAATTCACCCATGAAGGAGTTGTCTACCTTGATGCACAGTATTGAAATCACACTGACTGAATGACACAACCTGTACATGTAAATAGCTATTTTTTTAAACACAAATCATGCAAATGTACTGGAAATATATACTCAATATTTGGGTCTAGACTTTCTTTTAAATTCTGTGACAGTACTGACCAAATATGCTGCAATGATGCAAAAGCCATGATAAGTGTGGGCATGATAAATCCAAAATATTAAACCCTGTTTCCTGGACCTCCTGGTGAAACAGTGGTGTTGGAAGTCTCAATAATGAGGTTGCTTTTATCCACCAAAATGATATAATGGGAATTACTTTGACCAAAAGACAGTCTAAACACTCACTACTTAATTAGTCTTGTCTTTGTTCAAATTTCTTGCTTTAATATGTGACTGTGCCCTTTTTCTCCTAAAGAGGCAAAATATAAATTGCCATAACCCAGAGCACTCCTCACTAATATGACAAATAAATCAGTGCCATATCAAATGTTACTACCTGGCATTGCTAACTGCATTTAATAAACAGACTTTTTCTCTTACATGACTGGGTATTTATTGTAAAAGATTATTAATAGAGGTGTGTGATTGTCTCCACCTGGATGGTGCTGCTTTCACTGGACCTTTTTTGTGAAAGGCCTGATGGACAAGTTTATACAGCAACTATGCTGGTTTGAACAATATTTGGGTATGAGCAGGATCGTGTGACAGCTCACAAACCCACAAAGGGTTTAACAAGTTAAAAATCATTTCCAGGGATCACTGCAGAGGAACTGTTTAGAGGAAATGATACCAAGCTGAACACAGGAAAGTAAAAATAACCCTTGTATAAACTGCTGGCAAAGCTGCAGTTGATCATCACCAAGAGCTTGTACAGGGCTGTATCCTAAATTGATTCTCTATAAGGTGAATCATTTCTGGTGTTAATTCTATAATTTACTTATTATGAAAACTAAGTCTCATGCAAGTCTGGAATAACAGCAAATCTTCTACTCAGAGATAAGCAAGGAGGTTCAAAACACCTCTACAGAAGCAACTTTTGCCCTTTTCAGGTGATTTGCTTTTTAAATTTATATCCAGCTGGAGTTTCAGTGTCTGTCAGAAAGCAGGTTCTTCAGAAAACAGATATTCATGGAAAAGCAAAATGTGCTTGTTTGGTCAAGAAAATTACTGTTTGTTTAAAAGTGAGGGGTGTAAAGAATCCAGTCCAATGAACAGAGAGAATAAGTCTGAAAGTTTAAAGAAACTGAAAGACACTTCTGGAAAAGAGCAAACACCTTTATTTAAAGGTAAGTTATATTGTTGGGTAGATCTCCCACTGTTTGGCATCAGCCAGGACAGAGTAGAGATAAGTATAAAAACAAAGCCACAACAAGCAGTAATGAAATTTCAGCACATATTCATATTTTGAGACAGTAATGACATGGTAATGAAACTTACCAGTAACATCTGATGCATCTATTTAGCAAAAAATAGATTCTGAAAGGTAACACACTCACACAGAATTCATCTCTTAATACAAAACTAACCTTGATTGTTACAACTCCTCTTGTGTTACACAAAACAGGGTTTTTGTTTTCATGTAGGATATTAAGAATTCTAATATAATGCAAAGGGGAGGAATGGACATTAGGGCTTTTCTGCAGCACAAAGCAAATCCCACAAATTCATATTTTTTACAAGTTGCAACATCAAAGCCTAGAGCATTCAAGACCTATTCAGAGAACTAGCTGCAAAGTGGTTTTAGTAGGAATTATCATACCTGTTCTTCAGATTTTGTTTATTACACAAAGAATCACTGACAAATTCTGGAAGTAACCAAAATAATATTCTTTCAAATAAAGATGTTTTTTGCTATCCATCCTCTTCAGAACATTAATTTATACTGATTGGTGTAACAACAGAAAATCCTTTGGTATCACCTCATTTTCCAAATCATATTAACAGTTCTCTGATATGAAACACAAACACTCCTCTGATAAGAATTTCAAGGTCACCATGCAAGTCAAGCAAATGCCCTTCAGCCTTTTCCTCCTTGTTTTAGGTTTGTTGGGTTTGTTGGGGCTTTTTTTGCTGCTGCATTGCCCTTTTAGAGAACCTCACTGCTGGAGAGGATGGCAAAGCAGTGACCATGAGCTCTGGCTGACTTCTTGTTGTTTTCTACTGCTCAGTTCATCATAATAAAGTTAGATTTGCAATGAGCTTAAAAGGAGAAAAAAAAAAAAGACACTGTTCAGTACATTACTATGATTCTCTGATTTATATATTTGCATATGGATTTCTGCATTATGTAAATAATAAGGTTTTTAGGATCTGGACAGATGTTTTTGTTTTAGGATGGAGTAAAATATTATGACAGACAACTTTCCTTCCTCTCCTTTCCTTGCTGCAGAGCTAGTTCCCAAAAAGCAGTATTTATCTTCACTTTCCTTGCTACTACCCACAGATTCTCGATTACAGGAAAATTGCTAAACACAGGCCCCTAAAAGGGAAGTTGTCTGTGAAAATAGCTGGCAGGCAGTCCTAGTTTTAGCAATCTTCCTCCTGAACATTATTTGCAAATCGTAACAAACACAAATGGAAGCAGGTATGCAAGGCGTGAACATGACTTACCTATGAACTCTGTGACAGGATCATGTTCACCTTCTGTTTTTATAGTGCCTGCAATACTTTCATTCTCCAAGATTGGAAGAAAGAGCTGTACAAAGTCTGAGGTATATGGAGGAGCAATCACATCAAGCACCTGAAACAGCAAACAAAACTTGATCATTCTTACACTTGCAGGAGGAGGGACAATATTTAATTCACGTACCAGTTTTGGAAGCACACAAGTAATTGTATGGAGAACAAGAGGTCTCCATTCATTGATGTACTCTCAGGGTGCTCTATTGAGTACCTTATTACCTCCACAAGTCAGGATCAGCAGGACCAAAGTCACACCCTGATGAACACTGAGACGTTGCTCAGAATCTGACCTGAACTTGAAGTATTTCTGAATATCCAAAACACATGATTTTAAACTTGCTCTCAGTCAAGACCTCAGTCAACAGTTTTTGCTGCTGACCTCTGTCACAAAGTATCTGATGAGGGAGATGTCTGTGTCCAGCTTCTCCAGGCACTTGCGGATGTAGCTGACGACAGGCAGGACGTACCCTCGGCTCAGCAAGTGAACCATCCTGTCCAGGAGAGTCTTCTTCAGCTCCAGCTGATGGTGGAGGGAGGGAAGAGCCAACACATTAGAACTTGCTCTCTTGAATGTGCAATTTTTATGCATTCATTATCTGCTATGCTACATTTTAACCACTTCTAAATTAACCCTGCCATGAGAGCGAAATTGCACAAGAGTGACTGATGAATTGGGTTAGAGTAACTGATGGAAGATACAAAACCCACTGAATTCTCTGTGTATCACCTGCTCCATCACATCCAGCTGAGAATGTTCTGTTTCAAAGAGCTTGACAAGAAGTTGCAGAACTTGGGGATGAAGCAGCTGATGGCATGTACTGATCTGCAAACAACACAGCAAAGTGAGATCCTCAGAACTGTAATTTAAAACACAATGCACCAGACAAGTTTACACTGATGTTCAGTGCCAGACAGAAATTAATTTAGAAAAGCATTCCATCATTTCTTTCTATGAAGCCCAAGTTTTCCTGGTGTAAATAATGCTGAGCTGACAAAACCAAACACTCTAAATAGATTAATCTCTGCATATTTACTGCCTTACTGCAAATGACAGGCACTCAGTGCACTGGGTGTTACACAAGAAGCAGAACTGTTCTTGCTCTCCAGCAAAGTTTTACAGACACTCTTACCTCATCCAGCAGTGCCAGGTGAACTGGGGTGTGATCAGTCTGCAGCTGGAAGTAGCGTGGCTCTGACACTGTCCAATCCACCCACTTCAACACACCCATAGCCACCACTGGGAACCTGCAGAGAGACAGCACTTCAGCACAGCAGCATGAAAAAATAAATGCAAGCTTCATTAGGAACCCAAAGTAATCTGCCATCATTTTCCAGTGGCACAGAAAAGCATGTTCTGCCACCTAAGGAGGACAAGTTGTGTGTGAAAGACAGGATTTATGTCCTCATGAGAGATTCCCAGCCTCTCTGCTCACCTGATGCACTGATAGAGAGTGCTCAGTTCTGCAACCAGCTCTGATGCCCCTTTGTTCTCATTGCAACACAGATTGTGAACAGTCTCAATGGCTTTCGAGGTCGACTTGAGTTCATCCTTGTTGATGCTGACTCTCTTGTTCTGCAAAATTATTGCAAAGTTGGAATGCAGAAGTTGCTGATGTCTTTGGTTATTTAAGGAAAGAAGCTGTAACCTGCAATAAGGCTAGGATTGCATCCTGTCTCAAAATTCAGACTCACATGCAAGTTTCTGAAGAATTAATTATAAGTGAGTTGAAGTACAGGGATGGTTGCTTTATTTAATTCTCAGTGCACTCAGACTTTTGTTTGATCATCAGAATCTACACTTTTTAATCACCTCAGTTGAAGGCAGAAGCATTTAGTATTAAAATAAGTAAACTAAGCTGAATATATTATTTTAAACTGAGCAATTTCACAATAATATATTTTCTTCAGCATAGGCAGGCTCCTGTAGGTAAAAATAATATTATTCACAGAAGTGAACATTACCTTTTTCCACATCTCTACAACACTAGCTGCATATGCCAGAATGTGGATATATTTATGTTTGTGATCCTGGTTGATCTTAGCACCTGGTTTAAATAAGGACTGCATGAAGAGGTCCAGAAATGCAGGCACTCGAATCTGTGAGGAGAAAGAATATTTTATCAGAGCCTGAGAATCACGAGAGGTGACTAAGAATGGAGTTTTTGCATCTGATACACCTTGCATAGAACAAGATTTTCCTTTAAGAGTACATTGAACAGTTTTCTGAAGAGACACAGACTTTCGAAAGAAAAAAGGAAAGAAAAGGAATCAGTTACAGACCATATTGCTAAAGTATCAAAATTTTGCTTTATCAAAACCCATGTTAGAACAATGCAGTGAGAAATGTGAAATGTATCATTTAGGTCTGCTTATAAGAAACTGCTAAAGTGGGCAGGGATATTTTTTTCCTGAATTTTTTTGTTTGTTTAAAGAACTAATTCCTTGCCATTTTTATTTCCTATGGAAAAGTTCTTTAATTTAGTTATATGTAAAAACACGACTTGGAACGATTAAAAAAACCCAGCAGAAGTACCACAAAGATAATGCAAACCACAATGCAAGTAGCAGCTTCATTAGACATTACATACAATTACAGAGGGAAGAATGAGTGCCAATTTAATTTTTTTGTCCATACAACACTTAGCACAAGTTACCCCATTTCCGAGGGCTACTGTAACAGAAATAAGTTTCAGAGGTTACAAACAGGTAAATACTGACCAGTTCTACTGGAGGTGGGTCCATGCTTGTGAACATTTTGAAGAGGACAGTGATATCTGCTGGATTCAGAGCTCCCTTGGACAGCATTGCCCCCAGAGCCTGGCAAGCCCGGGGGTAGGAGGCTGCAGTACCCAGTGCTAAGGTGATCTGACTGGCATCATGGCCTCTGAAGGAAGAGAAAACACACACAGGGACTTATTTTCCTAATTCAGACATTTCAGATGAAATTTCACTGAGTCAATAGGGCATATTCTATAGGATGTAATGCCTTAGGGAAATTACAGAAACAGGCCCGTGTTTGCCTTGTTTACTTCCAAAACGTTAACAGAAAAATAAAAGTAGGTATTTCTTAATAGACAGAAACTTCAAGTCTTTGTTTTTTCAGTTTCAGGTCTCTCTGGTATAGGACGCTGAACTTTTCTGCTGTTCCACAACTTCAAGCCCTGCTACAAGAACTGCTCTGCTGCAGCTAAAGATTCTCCTTTTGCTGGTGCAAGGTGATCAAGAACAAGCAGAAGCCAGCAGTTTTCAGACTGTGGTGTGTTCCATTTCCCTGAGCCCACAGCCGCACTCACTTCTCGTGGGCGTATCGCTGAACCTCCTGCGCGATCCGTCGGACAGCGGAGCCGCCCTGCTCCTCCTGGGCCAGGATGGACATCATGGACTGGGCAAAGAGGTACGTGTGTTCTCCATGGCACACCATCTTCTGTGAAAGCACAGCACAAACCTCACCAGTCAGCAAGAAAACATCCCAGTCTTTCTGTGATTACACTGCCGTGAGAGCAAAGGGAGGAAAAAAAAAAAACAAATACCAAAATTGCAAAGGAAAAAAAAAACCCCAAAATGCAAACAACTAAACGACAAAGCCAAAACCCCAACAGCCAAGAGGAAAATATAGAAAAGTACTGACACTATGTGAAATGAAATGCCTGAATTGAGAACTTCATTTCTCAAATGCCAAAATTGAGAAGAAAATCTATTCTACTTATGCTCAATACTTTCTCTGCAGTATTTAAACACTAAGAGAAGTTCAAAACCAGCTGAAAATCATTGTGCTGTTTCACAACACTGAACATGTGGCGGGTTGATTCAGATGGCAACTTTCACACTGATGTGGAAGATGAGAGAATTATTTCCATTTGCCAGGGGACTGACAAGACTGATCTTTACATCTTCCAGTACATGTGAAGGACAGCAGTTCTACCCCCATCTTTTTACAACCCATTTAATAAATATAAGAAGTGTCACCCAAAGAATTCTTGGTCACAGAATGACCAAAAAGCACAAATTTCTCGGTTTTAACTCAGATATACCTTCTCTTCATAAGCTTTTGTAGGACATCAAGATTGGCTCCAATCCCACAGTGATCTGTATCTCCTAACTGGAAAGCAGAACACTTCTTTTTCCATATAAAAAGGGGAGGAAAAAAGACCCCAAAAAGCAAAACTTACAGCAAACTCAGGGAGGTTTTTCTCAAGGTTTTCTTCTCCTCCATCTAAAATTGTTGCCAGAGATGTACGCAGGACTCTGGAAAACACTTCTAGTTGCTGACATGCTGTTGAAACACTGGTTATTTCCCCTTGATACCCAGCATCAGATATGAGCTATAAAAATAAAAACATCACAGAAATCTTGTGTTACTTACATTTCTATTTCTGATATCCTAACAAATCTAGAAGAACACACAAAATCTAAGTTTCACCTCTGCATACACTGACTGGAATTTACATTTATATTGTGGTCTACAGAAAAGGAAACCAAGCACAATAATAAAAAAATGTACCAGAGCACAACAATATGTATCATTCCCTTCTTGTCACAGAAACATACAAAACTGACTGAGACTTTCTGCAGAAATCCAGAATTTTAACACAGAGATAAAAGGAAAACAAACAAAAAAAAAAAAAAAAAGAGAAAACCTCCACACCTCTACAAAAATTGAAAAAGCAGTACTTCAAACTAGGAAATTACACTTACTGAAAGCTGTAGCAAAAGTCCTTCCACCAAGGTGTACTTTTACTAATTAGTATTGGCAAGAATACATAAAAGATACAAGCAAGACCACAACTAATATTTGATGCTAGAACAATTAACCCTCCATGGATATTCTTATTCATTAGACTTAAGTATAGTACCTTCACAGTAAAATTAAGCATTAAACAATCAGGATGGGCTTCTGCCAATTTGTAAAAAAGATCTCTCCACGTGGTATGTGCTATCATTTGCTCAAGCCAGGCTGGAGTCTGAAAAGAACAGAGCAAGAGAGAGAAATTTAAGAATATCTCATTGTCAGGATCATAAAAAGCAAGGCTTTTACCTCTCAGCAGTCCTGTGAGTTGCTCTACAGAGCTTTATTACAAAGGAGCATTCCAAATTTCCAAGTTCTCTAAACCTCTGAGGACCCCAGTGAGAAAGAGCTGGGTTTCTGAAACCAGCTGCTCCTCAGCCAAAGAGCTTTGAATATTCATTTTCCCTTCCCTTCACCACTCCACCAGATGAAGGCAGCTAGGAAGGATCCACTGCAGAGACAGCAACAGGGATTCCGTGCACACCTCTCCTTCCTCTGTGAAGATGGAGTCTGCTTTCCGAGGGTCAAAGTGCTTGATCAGCAAGCTCTTCAAGTGGTTCTCTACAGTCTCCTGAACTTGCATTGGCTCAACACCTGCACACAAGGAACAAAACACTTGGCAGATGCAATGCAGTCCAATGGAACACAGCAGCTGCATCCCACATTTTCCAGTAGGAAAATGAATTTCCAAAATTCATCAATACAGAGAAGATGAGAGGAGAGCCATCAGTTCTACTACTGAGCCACACTGATAACAGATTTTTTTCCTAAATGCTAAACTGATCTCAGGCAGCTCACACCATTCCTCTTGCTCTCCTCATCAGACACACAAAAAGCAATGCCAGTCATCCCCAGGACTGTTACTGGGGTGTCTTAACCAAAAAGGGCATTACCAGGTCTGAGACACAAACCCACATTACTACACACTAAAGTTCATCCTTTTAAATATTGGTCATCAGTAGCTTTGATAGTATTCTATAAAATAACACACAAATAGCAATGAGCAGTTCTACATTTCTGAAATCAGAGCACAATAATTCTGGTAATGTAATAATGATTATATAATTAATTCTATTACAAGATATCAAACACTGCTTGTACTGTCTATATAACAGCACCCTTGCCCTTTGAATGAAATTAAAAAGAAACTATAATTTATGCAGTTGTTTCAACTATAAAAACTTTTATAACACAGTTCATTGGCATTTCATCAACGTATTGCTTCATTATTCCCCAAGTCGAATAAACCTGTTATTATAAAGGATTTAGCTACATACAGGATGACAACTTTATAACAATCCACTTCCTGTGTATGACCAAATTGGCCACAAATTCAGATCTTTCTGACAGAATAAAGATCATAGACCCAAACTAATCTGTATCTTGTACCATACCTGTCTGAATGAGCCACTCTGCCAGCAAATTGACAGTCTGTGCCACTGCAGTGTAGTTTTCAGAGAGGAGCTGAATAACATTCTCTGGAGATCCTCCTGCTTGGAAATATCTGATGAAAGGATTACGAAAGAACGATTTGAGTCATATTAAAACAAAAAAACCAATCGAACTCTAAATTTAAAAGGAAAACACCAGCATCGTTTATACATCTGCATACACTTCCGTATGAAGCGACACTTCTAACACACCGTAACACACATCAGGTCACACTCACCTCTTTAACGTGTTGAATATAGACGGTTCCATTATATAGTCAGGGGTTGAAAATTTCTTCAGGCACTCCTGCTGGACTTCGGCATCATCCTCTCCCTCTCCATCCTCATCATCTTGCTGTTCACAAGCACAGTCAGGTCAGCCTCCTCTGTCCCGCTTCCCCCCACACTCCCAAATTCAGGCTCTTTTTGCCCACAGCAGCACACACACCTCGGCTCAGCACCGCAAGCACCCCAACAAACAGCGATTATTAACGCGGAAAGCACCAAAACCAGCACGGCCTTCCCGCAGTTTAACCCCGGAGCGCCGGGCCCGGCCCCTGCCCTCACACCCGGCGCTCCTCGCCTCAGCCCGGAGCCCCCGCGGCGGAGCGGGAGGGCCCGGGGGACGCTCCGGGACCCACCCGGGGAATACTCCAGGATTCTCCCGGAGGATGCTCCGGACTCTAAGGGAATGCTCGGAGTCTATGCCCGGGGGTTGCTCCGGGACACGCCTGGAGCTGCGCTCATCCCTCGCCCCGCTCGCCCCCGGCGCTCACCGCGCCCCCGTCAGCCTCGCTGCCCCACTCGGCCGCGCTGCCCTCAAAGTAATCGGCGTCCTCCATGGCTGCCAGCCCGGGCCTCCCCGCCCCGCGGCCGGAACGGGCGGGGCGCCGCGGAATGGCGGCGGGGGAGGCGGGCCGGGAGCGCCGCCATGGCGGCGGCTGAGGGGCCGCTCCGGGCGGGCCGTGAGGGGAGGCGGGCAGGGGACACGGGACACACACCGCCTCAGCGCCGAAAGTGTCACTGGAAATGTGACAGCGAACTGCCCCGCAAAGCCTCGCAGCGCAACCGGGCGGGAATTGCCAGGGAAGAGGAAAAAAAGGCGGGCGCTGCTCCGTGGAATGTGTTGCTCCGAGGGGTGGGCTCTCCATGGGACCTGTTCTCCATGGACGTGCTCTCCACAGAATTTGTTGCTCCAAGGGATGTGTTCTCCATAGAATGTGTTGCTCCAAGGAGTGTGTTGTCCATGGGATGTGTTCTCCAAGGGATGTGTTGTCCATGGGATGTGTTCCTCTTCTGGCTGTAGCTGGACAACAGCAGTTCCCTCCCTCCCATGGAAGCATGAGGAGGATGTTGAACAGCATCAAGTTCATAGGAATGATGAAGTGTTACGGTAGAATAGAAAAATTGACAAGTAGGAAAACAAACTAACAAAAAAAAAGGGGGGGGGGAGATAATTTTGGGGAATAAAAGCAGGGGTACTGTGAGCCACGTCCCCTGCTCTGAGGCTGTTCTGGCAGCCTGTGACACAGGATTTGTTCCCATCCACAAAACTGAATCCCCGGAGCACTGGCTGTGCCCAGGACCCTTCCTGGGGATGCTGAGCAAAGACAACGGGTCAAGAGGGTCCCCAAGGAAGGGAGGGACAAGGAATTAGATGAACAGGGGGCAAGTCTACAATGAAAACTGATCACATAATCAGGCCTCAGGCAAGGAGAGAGGCATTAGTGAGACTGTGAGAAACAGAGTCCCTTTGTGTCTCTTCAGATCCACTCCTGTTCTTCAGTTGTATAAAAGTTTAACTGTGAGAAAGGGGAGGGGGAGGGTGTGTGCTGGGATTTGGAAGCTAGCCAGGAGTTTTGCTGATTAATAATTTAAAAGGTCCTTTATTCTCGTTCAGCTTCTAACTGAAAAATAGTAAAAAGGAATGACATTGTCTTCCACGCATTGCTTGGTAAGAAAGGCCAAAAAACCCCTGTTGAGAAATAAGTTGTAGGATCTTCAACAGACAAAATCCTTGTTCATATGTGGTTGCTGTGCTCATCCAAGGATTTGCTGCATTTCCCAGTTCAGTGCAGAGAATGCAGCCCAGCAGCTGAGCTGCAGCACAGCCCGAGTTGTGTGCTGTGGTGTGCTGCCCTACAGTGGTGAGCAGCCCTTCCTGAAACGCTGCTCCGACAGTCGGCAGAGCCGGGATAATTCTTTATTGTTCTTTTTGCTCTGCCAGCAGAAGGGGAAAAAAGACTTTTTCGGAATAAACAACACAGATTGAAGCAGAGCCACAAGGGACAAGTTTTCCACGTTTTCCACTGCAGGAAGGGCGACAGTGAGGGGCATCCCAGTGGCTGTGGAATCACAGTGCTCATTTTTTATGAGGGACAAACTGGGAGCGAAGTGACAAGCTGAGGCTGGGAGCCAATGGAAATATCCTTGAGAAAAAGTTTTTGGCTCATCTCCATTTGGTTAGCAGGCAATTTCCATCCCATACATGTGAGAAATAATAGTGAACTCGGAACAGGCAGTGTGATTAACTAGTCAGAGCTTCCTAAAAAAGTACCAGATCTGAATTTAATCCGTCCCAAAGAAAGAAAGAAAGAAAAAGTACTTTCTGAGAGTCTCATAAGAAACATCTCTACACCTCCTGTGCTTCATCAGCTTTTTTTATTTCTTCTTTGGCTTGCAATGGAGTTATAAGATGTGTAATTAGGTGTAAGACAAGTTCTCAGGAGGTGATTTCAGAGTAACCATTATAGCACCTTAACAGAAGGTTCAGAAAACTTCAAATTGGAGAAAAAGTGAGTCCAGAACTTCACATTCCAATGAAGCTGAATGAGAAAACCACAAGTCTGAGACTTCATGAGGCTTAGGAGGAGATCCTGGTTCTTTACAGAAAGTTCAACTAAAGACACTTTGCATGACAGTTTTTATATAGGTAGGAGAATCTTCCTTCCCACAACCAAAATTTTCTGTGTATCTCCTGGGCAGGACATTGGGATCTGCAGCCTGGAGAATTCCATTGTGCCAGAGGTTATGGCCTGAAACATTTGTAGCCTCAGTAATGCATTTTCTGAGCAGGTAAAAGTTTTGTCTGGTGACAACAGTTGGACTTGTGGGACTTCAGTGATAATTATGCTACAAAACTTCCTGCTTGATTGAGTAGGAAATGAGAACAGTCCCCAGCACCAACTGCCATTAAGAGACACAGGGGTATTAGACATTTATCATACAATTTCAGTGCCTGAATCTTAAAACTAGAAGTTTCCCGTCTTTATATATTTATATCTCTTTATTTTGATTGCAATAACAGAAAAAGATTTTTTAAAAAATATATAAAGAATGAACAATACTCAAAGCATTTACTTTCAGCTTCCCTTGAGAAGAAAACTAGGGATCTGTAACAGCCAGACATTTGCTGAATAGCCCTTTGCAGAATTACAATATCCAAGCTTGCCTCACTTCAGGTCAATAAACAAGAGGAAAAATCAGATTAGACCGAACAGCTTCAAGATATAATTTAAAATGTGATGAAATATTAAAGGTACTAGAAATTGATTTTGCTAACTAAACCATTACAATTTTGAATGGAAACAATGTTGGTTGTCTCTTGGGCTCAACTGCATTCCCCATATGGATTTGTGTTTTACAAAGTTTCAGTGAAATGCTCATGACTAAAAGCACTTAGATTTACCTGAATGTCCCTGAAAGGTTTTATTATGCAGCAAATTAATGCAACAAATTTTCCCCTAAATGCATATTTGACTATATTTTATGTGTAAAATATTCTTGAATGACAATTTCTATCTAATGAGATTTTGATGTGGCAGAGAGCAAATTTTGAGATAAATTTTGAGACATTGAGAAAATTTGGAGCCCAATAGATATCCAGTGAAGGCCTTGATGTCTTTGCTGCATGATTTGAGGAAGCAGTAAAGGCATTCTGGAAAGCGAAAGTGTGTGAAGAAGAGACAGATGTACAGGAACATGGAAAATTACATTATTTTTTCTTTTTGTACCTTTTTCTTTTGTTGTTATTTAACAGAAAAATAAACAAAGTATCAAATGCTCAAGTTTCAATTCCAAAATTTGCTTGATTTTTGACCAAATTATTTAACAACTGTACTTCAGGATTTGCTACCTAAAGGGCTGAATGTAATAAGCTGACAAATCATCCAACTCCATTTGGTTCCTTCCTAAAATATAGAAGAAAACTCCCAAACAGAAGAGCCGACTTCCAACAAAACTGTTTGCTTTTTATTCATATGTTTTTTAAAAATATCCACCCTGGCATTCTCTGTCATTCCCTCTGCTCCTTGCCCTCTACAAATTCTTTCAGCATAAATTTGTATTTTTGTAATCGTTAGCCCTTTACAAAGCAGCCAATACATTCAACTAGAGATAAGGTAATAACTTTCCAATGGAGTAGGAAATTACAGCAGCATCGTTAGGCTAATGAGTTTTGGCTAAAGAGTTCTTCCTTCTCAAGCAGAGCCTCAAGATGAAGCATTTCTGTTTGTACCTTGAGTACTGGTAACAGTTAATTCCAGACATTGAACACATGACACTTCACCAGGTAACCAAGAATATTCTGAGACAAAACGAGGTGGAGGTGATGGCATTCTAGTGTCCTCTGAATGTCAGCTTAAAAATTGGAACTGTATTTTATATACTGAGGATTGCTTAAAACACTGAGCCTCCCAACGCCCCAAGTGCTGTTCAAGACGAGCCTGTGGTGGAAACATTTTCTTGCTTCTAAGCAAGTTTCAGCTATCATTGAACTCACCTTTCACTGAACTATCTCCCAGCTCTAAAGGTTGCACAGGTTGCACTTTTTTTTTTTTTTTGCAGTTCCTTAGCTGGATATCTCTGGCCTTTTGGGATAGATTCATTCTCTGACCTTGAAAATTTGTATGAGGATCCCAGACTGGGTCACTCACCTGGGGAATGAAGAATTTCCCCCCTAAATCTCTTTTTCAGTGTCCAAGGTGATGGATTTTGAATTTTGAATTGTCTCATTCCTTTCTTTCCTAACTGCTCTACTCTCTAATCAACCACACTGTTACAAGAGTAAGTGGGGTGAGGACAGCAGAAAGCAGCTGAACCCAGAGGCAGCAGGGTTTGGGTCATGCTGCAGGACAGAGCAATTGGCTGTTAAATTTCCCAGTTTTAAATCACAAACAGGTTCACAAAAATTGTTGCTCATGGCTGTTCTGGGCTTACACAGACCAACCCTCTGTAGCCCTGTGAGAAACACAACTCAGGGTTAGCACCAAAACTGCCACCATCCATTACTTCATTTTGGATGTTGTGCCTTCAAACAGTAAAAGAACAGAGATTCAAACTACTGAGATATTCATCACACCCCCCCCAGGATACATCTCCATGGCTCTACCTCAGCACTTTCCATTAATACTGTGAGCTCTTCCACAATATTCAGTTCTATCACCCCTAATTTGTCTTTTTGTGGAAGCTCTTCTGATCCTGCCAACAGCAAACTGAAAATGTAGCAAAAAACCCAACTGGAATGTGCCCCCCTGATGTGGCAATTCCTAACCCTGATACAGCTGCTCCTTCCTCTGCCTGCACTCTGGCATTTCAGTTGCAAGAATGATACAGTTCCAAAGTCACATCAAATACTAGAAAACTACAAACAGAAACACTGTACTTCACTATTAATAATTCACATAAAACTCACAGCCTAAAACAATAATTTGCATGGCAGAACAACAGAACTGAGAGAATTCCCAACATTACTGCCTCTGTCCTAGGCTTGTCTTTCTCCAAACTTGAGTAGTAGTATATTAAAAAATATATTAGCCAACTCATTCAATAAAATGACTGTGTAAATTAAAGTGAAGAGATAAATTCACATTTTAATTTTGAATTTGCTTACAGTTGTCTGCTGGTACCCAGCATTAGAAAGCATGTTACACAAAAATCCCTAATGTCAGCATCTTCTCCGTCAAAATTTTATCCTTCTCCCTATCTGGGACAATGTTTAAAGGTTTTATTTTGCTCTGTCATTCAATAATTTCAAGTCAGACTTCCTAAGTGAAAAAAAAAATTAGGAAAATCTGTAAGTTTTGTTTTTTGGGATTTTTAATTATCTATTACATATTTGGTCAGTTATCCATGTTACAGAGGTATCAATGCTGTTGTTACCCTGGGGAATTCCCTGTTTTCCACAGAACCAGGCTAAGTTTATAGGACACAGAAGTCAGAAAAAACTCTCCATTTTATTATTTTTACGTTAATGCAGTGAGAGATCTTATTTGCCTCCCCACCTCCTCCCATGTTACTTTTCCAAGTCAGATTTGTGCTTTATTCTGCACCCATTTTGCTCAGCTCAGTACACTGAAAGTAACCAGGGTAAAAAGCAGTTGGAGCTTTTAAATGAGAATCAGGGATCAAAACAAATAATGATGAAGGCAATACTTTTGGCTCAAATTTTAGCAGTCTGGGCACTACAGTAAAACTCTGAAGCAGTTTTACCTTCCCTGACACATCCACTCACAGGACTGAAGCCAACTGGGTATGACCAGGATTAAAATAGGCTCACTCTTGGAATTTGTCTTGTCAGTCACCAGAGGGATTTCTCTGTGTCAGGCTTTCATCATCAGAGCTTCAGAAATCCCCTTTGGAGCTTATTTTATTTACAGAGACGCTTCAAAGTTTTTCATAGAACAGGAAAATTTTTTTTCCCAACAGATGAATTTTCAGAGATACCAAGCTGAGGAAGAAGGGCCCAGTTTGGTTTTGGACTGCAAACAGATGTTTGCTTATAAATATTTTTACTGTTATACAAACTCAACATGTATTTTAGAGATGAGGATCTGCTCCTGTGAGAGATTTCCACTGATAGTAATCTATGGCCCTGATCCTGCTTATTAAAGTTAGTAGGAATTGTATCATCTACTTCCATGGAAGAGGTCTTAGGAGTGTTAGGAATACACACAGCACATTAGGTACAGTTGGGGAAAGAAGAGAACTTAACTCTCTTCCACAATGAGTTACATAATTTTATAACTTAGAACAACTTTATCACTCTTAAGACATTTGTATAGCACCAATCACCAAGAGCATTGTCACTAAGGCACTGGACTGGTACTCAGCTGTCACCGGCTCTGCCTCCAGCTCTGGGGTCAGTCTCCTGTGTTTATGTCTTTTGTTTTTACTGGCACGTAATTTTTGACATTGGAAAATAAATAATACAAAACATCCTCCATCATTTACAGGGACAACACACCACGACGAATTACAAGGTGCTCAGGTTCTGAAGCCACAAACATTAATATTTCTGTGCATAGATTTACTGGCAGAAGGAAATTACCCTGCAGGTATCAATTCCATGCAGCACAGTGGAGCAGTGTTAGCTTCCCTTCCCCTGGAGTTAGGACATACCCTCAGTTAAATCCTGCCCTGATGCCACGAATCAAAACAGTTTTTAGAGAAATGAAGAAAAGCCCTCAGGACTCCTGCCTATGACAGCTGATCCAGGATGCCTTCCTAGGCTTTTGCATCAAAGTCTGCTCCTATCAGCTTGCAGAGCTCCAGTTTCAGCCTCTGAGAGCAGGTTTTGATGCTTTCAGAGGCAGCTGAATCCTTTCTTAGCCTGTAGTGGATTTATGTCTCCTTATTATTAAAAAAGAAAAAAATCTTTAGGAGTTATCTCTATTCTGCTGCACCACACTGAATGTGTGCTCTGATACACAAATTGCTAAAAGTTCTTGGGTTGAAATAAGTTACTGCAAATGCACAGTAGCTGATTTTGAAATCACAACATCTCTACAATTTATTATTATTTTTACAAAATACCCAAAGTGATCAGACCATATTGTAGGTTACTGGCTTGCCGAAGGCTGTTTAAAAATCAAAACCATTTCTGAGTTACAGAAGTGCCAAAAACAATCTTGAACCAGGTTTGTTTGCTGTTTCTTTTGTTGTTTTCTTTTTAAACCAACCCCCATCCAACAAAACAGTTGTATAACTTAAAACAGAAACAAGAGTTTGTGTTGGAAACTATTGAAAAACCAACCCACCAAATCACGCTTGAGCAGAAGCCCTGTATGGCAAAGATTCAGCTTAGGGCAGTTGAGTGCCAAGGTAAGACCCTCCATAGGTTTACAATGGAAATACTGACACAACCTCAACTACAGTGATGCAAATGTGCCCTAAAAACACTGTATTTGCTTTTATTAATAAAAGTGGTAGTGTTTACATTTGCAGGTATCTTACACTTCAGCATCACGATGAATACTGAGTAGAATGAGTTAAGTTTTGGCTGTAAGGTCAGAAGTTTCCAAACAGATGAATGAGACAGAAGTGACAGTCCTCAATCATGAAAACAAGAAGTTCAAATAAATAAATAAAACAAAACTAAGAAATATGGGTAAGCATTAGGTTGGAATGGTTCAATTAACTGCAAATTATGGCCACTAAATTAGAGACAGAAGAAAACACAGTTACTTATTAAATAGCAAGCATTAAAGCTTTATGGTTTTGTATTTAAAAAAAAAAAAAAAAGGAAAAAGAAAGCTGTTAAAAATAAGACTTGCATTTACCAGGCCACCAAACTGCATGGACTAATAAAGAGACTAACAAAGGCAATACTGAGACATTAAGACACACACACGCTCCGTACTTGTGCAACTCAACCATATTCAAAACAATTGCCTTTTTCCTCACATAGGAAAAAAAAAAAGCATCCCCTAAACATATCTGTTCATATAAAGCTTTAGGTTTCATAAACTGTTGCTGTCTTATATAGCTCATTGTTATTATGTGTCCTCCTCATCAGAGGAAGAAGCTTATTTTGTTAATTTTTTAATGGAGGTGCTTTGTTTCTCTCAGATGAGAGATTACATTCCTCACACCACTACAGGTTTTCTCCATTTATAAATTTGGTGTTCACACCAACTCCTCCTAGGCTTAAAAAGATAAGGGTTGGCACTAAAATAAAGATTTTGGCTCCTGTAACTAAAATTAAGGCTCACAATGAATTTCCTTTCCACTACGTGTGTCCCATTTTTACCTAGTGGAAACGCCAGCCCTTCACCTACAGGCACTGGATACATTCTGAATTGCAGGGGCCTATTTTCAGTCAGGTTTTCTACAGTTCTACAAAGTTCAGGTGGCAACTGTCTAAACCTGTGAACAGGAAAGATCAGTCTTGAAAGGCGAGTAACAACCACAGCTAAACTTTTTCTAGACTATTCAATGTCTTCTGGAAGAAATTGTGAATTGAGATGGGACAGTAACTCCCTCACATTCCTGCTCTCCAGTGAAAATGGACTGTGTGATTCATTTTAAGACTTTAGCCACAAAAGCAAATGAAAAGTCACAATTCTGAACAGTTGCAGTTCTTAGTATTGAAAAGGCATCCGATACCTGAAGCAAATCTAGCTGCACAGACATCACTGACCACACCCTCACTTGAGTTTAAACTGGATCTCTTCCCAAAAAAAGAAAGCCAACACGGTCTCTTGGGTGGAGGGAAGCTAGTGTGAAAGGCAAAGAGGCAAGAATTTTGGTGTTTTTGTTTCTTTTCCTGTTAAAGTCACTGCATTTAAGATCCAGATCAGTTTAGGGGTGTAAATGAAGGGGGAACAGGGGTGTTTGAGTAATATAGGCTAACACTGTTCTAGATGTGTTATTACAGCTGTAATTTCTGACTCTGTACAAATTGTACACGTAGGTTTAGACACATGAAAAAGTAACACACTCACAGAGACATAAAACACCTAGGTATAAAATATAAAGCAGTGTAGTAGTTACTAAAATTACATGCTCTCTTATTGCTACAGTGATTTTTGCTCTTTTTTCTTTTTACTGTACCACATGTTGTTCTAAGCATATAATTTGCATAAATTATTCAAGTTTAAGAAAAAATCCACACATCTTCACTTTTAAGCTACTTATATAGTTAATATAAAACAAAAAAGGTTCTAAAGTATCTCTTTATTAAAAGAGAAATAAAAATGTCATTTGAAACTGGAATTCAGTGGCCAAATCCAAGGGCAGTGCACACCTTGTCATTCCGGTAGTCGTTGCCCACGCAGCGCAAGCCGAGGTTGGTGGGTATTTGGCCCAGTCTAGAGATGGTCACCAGACCTGCATGATGCCCTACGTGTCTGTTATTGTTCTGGTTTGGTTTTCTTTTTTTTTTTTTTTTTTTTTTTGTAGTTTTTTTTTTTTTGTCTTTAGCAAAAAAAGGACTATGAATGACCAAAGACTAACATTTATAATTTGTAGCAAAATTTGGTTTTATGTAGAAACAAGCCATGTTTTGCATTTGGATAGAGATTTAAATGAATTAAAGCTAAAAATTAAAAAGCACGATGCTGCAACATCTGGTCACTTGTTGAAGACCTCACTTTTAAAGTGGTTAAGTTTGCACAATTTGTACTTTTTTCTTTTTTTTTTCTTTTTTTTTCCTTTTTTTTTTTTACTAAACAGTATTTTTCCTTCTTTTATAAACCAGAAAAACTAAACTACAGATAAATTTTCCCTACCTTGAGCTAATGCTGCAGATAGGGTTGACAAAGCTGTACAGCGCAATCAAACATACTTACATCTTAGCTCATTGTACAGGTACAGCCATAATCAAGGCACAAAGATCTTCTACAAGTTATTTTCAATAAAGTTGTACAAAATAATACATTTTACAGTCTGTACAAGAATAATAATCCAGCAGTAAAATAAAAAATGAGGGAAGGGAAGAAGAAAAAGAAGGGAAAGACTGTGAGGACTACAGTCTAGATAATGATTTTTAGAGCAGACGGGATCATCAGTGGACAAACTGAAAACAGTGTGTGGTTAACTCTTTCTGCAATCACAGGCCATACGCAGTTCAATTCATAAATGTCCATGGTTGTCTTTAGACCACCAAGACTGGTTTTAAAAATACCCTTCTGAAAGGTAGCAGTTGGTTTTTGCACTGTCTAGGTCTGCTGGAGAATTGTCAGTATTTCCGCCCAAAGCCACATTACAGTCAGAGAACCAAACTCAAGGGTCTGTCTTCAAACTTGGTCTGTGACTTGGCACCTTCGTTACTCGGATGCAGTGAGTGATACAAAGTGGAGATCACGGGTTATAGGATTATGCCCACAGCAGTGCTAAATTACCTAAGGTTTTCTCTCCCCCAATTTTTTGTTTCAACGTTTTAATTTTTTCATCCCCAATTCTTTCAGGTGTTCCACATTCAGGACTTTTAATTAATTAGGTTTTATTTCTTTTTTTTGTTTGGTTTGGGTTTTTTTCCCTCTTTTTTTGTTAATAACAGTGTTAGGGAATCCTCATGGAAATGGCCTTTTAAGTGTTAGGGGCCATCTCAAACTGTCCGAGGGGTACAGAAGCAAGCTTAGAAGTGCTGCTATTGTCCAGCAAGGAGAAAAAGTTGAGGGGTGCAAATCAATGGGAGATTCAAACAGTTCTCTTCCACCCTATGTGGGCAAGGGTGTTTTTTTTTCTTTTTTTTAATAAGGAATAAGGAGTCCAAAACACAGAAAAAAGTGCTCTCCATCACAACAACTCGTATTGGCGAAGGTGCATGCGCTGAATAATGTCCCGACAGTCATTGAAAACCCTCCGGATGTTCTCTGTGTCCACAGCACACGTGAAGTGAGGGTAGCAGTAGTGCCTTCCATCTCCACTTGCTGTGCTGATTCTCTGTGCAAAGCAAGAGGGAGACACTGGGTTAAAATCAAACCCTCTGGGGGATCCCCAACCCACCCCCAAAGCTGGGCTCAGTGAAGGTGAGATGTGCATTGTGAGCTCTGTCTTCAAAAAGTGCAACTGAGTGGCCAAAATGCCCACAAAGTTTTCACTCTCTCGCCTGAAACATGAAATTCAAAATGATCAGAATTACATGGTGAGGTGGTCACTGCAAGCTGGGGGAATTGCAGAGAGGAATGAGAACTCAGGAAAATGCCATTATTTATACGCAGCTTTGGTGGATTTAGCAACACAACTCCTAGTCCATTTGGCCATGAAAAGAGTAGGATTTTGCCTCCCTGTACAAAGCTTTTATCCCTGCTTTATACTTACAGAAAGCCTCTCTCAACTTTCTGTTTTGTTCCATTTTAAAATAAGTCCATAATTTGACTGCCAGGCTCACCATTACAAATAATTGTAATATTAAAAAAAAAAATCTACGTCCATTATAGCTTCAGCTGACCAGTAATGGGAAAGCTAATACAAAAAGAACATTAATATCTGACAAATGAGGCATCTTTTGATTAGTCTCTATCTTTAGAAATAACGCATGGAATAAAAATCTGGCCCCATTAATAACAGCAGGACTTCACTCATCGTTCTATTTGGGGTTCCTTAATTCTCACCAATTCTTTTACTATTTAATTATGTACAGAAAAATATCCAAAAAGCAGCTAAGAAACAGCAGTAAAGCTCATAAATATAACAGTGGCTGATGCAATGTGGATGTTAAATATAAACAACATAAGAAGTGACAGCACTTTGCAATAGCAGAAGATGAGCAAGAGCTTGGGTTTGAGAAGAATCATGTAAGAAATAGCCAAAGAAAGGAAATACTTACAAGAAACTCGTCTCTAATAAAATACTTGGCCCTTGTAACTCTGGGATCCTCACCAGGCTCTGGTGTTGCTGATTAATAATAAAATAAGTATCTTATTAAAACACGTGTTTTCTGATAAGAGCACCTAAAAATCTCAACTTGTTCTGTTTTCTGCTCACGTATGACAGAAATACACTTGGCAAAACTGACTGTAAGACAAGACAAACCACAACATTATTTCAACCAGCAGGATTTCAGGGGAACAAGGGAATATTACAATGGCCAGGGTACCAGGCATTTTTGCAGGTAAGGGAAATGACCACAGGCAGGATTTGGGAGAGTCCCGAGGACACATTTGTGACAAAATGTGTCAGACTGTGATCTACACCAAAGTAAATGGATTTTGTCATGATGAAATTATTAGTATATTAAACATTTAAGAGGCAGGAATCTCTCATTATCAATACCTTAAATTCAACGTTACAATTTGGCTAAAAGATATCGATGATTACATCTACTTCAGCGTTTTCAAGTCTTAGCTGAAGCTACCAAAACCATCACAAATGTGATTAACAAGGAAATGATAGATTGCAAACAAAACTTTAAAATCTTACCATCATCTGGTGTAGTGTAGCGAGCAAATTCTGGAAAGTAGTCTTCAATTTTAGATTTCCCTGCCAAAACTTTCTCTGCTAGCAAATCTTGTTTATTCAGGAAAAGGATTACTGAAATGGTCCGTAGCCACCTGTGGAAAATGGAAACCAAACACTGTGAGGAGGCACAGTACAGATCATACAGAAACTTTATAAAATAAAGTCACACAAAATGTCTGGAGACAAGATCATCTGACACACTGGAATGATTTGGAAAGGTTCCTTTTATACCTGAAGCCCAAGGGTGAATACCTGAATTCCAGGTGTGCACACCCTGAGGCTGTTTGGGTGCTCCCCACTTTGTGCTGTGACTCCAAACCCATCCCAGGGGAGCATTTCCACCTCCCAGAGCACTGCTCCATCACTACTTTAATTACTTCAGCCTCAACATGCCAATCACTAATTAGTAGCTGTGCAGAGCTCTTTTCAATGATCTGAGTGTAATAAACATGAAAGGTGGGAGAATGCGACCAAAGAACCTGCCCAGACTGTGCTGGGAAATGTGAATAACAGAGCCCTCTGTGCTGTTAAACCTGGTGGCAAGCCAAGCACCACACTCACCTTCCTCCTCAGGGGATGGAGGAGGAGGAAAGGAAGAATGAAAGCAAAAAATCTGGGGATAAGATAAAATAAAAATTATGACTGTTTAATTAGTGAAGGATAAGTAAAAGGGAGGTGAAGACAAAACAAGTGATGCAAAGGCAATCACTCAGCCCCTCCTGTGGGCAGACCAATACCCAGCAACCTGGGTAACCTCCCAAAATCCCCTCTTTTCCCCCTTACTGCAGAGCATGATGTTATATGGCATGGAACACACCTCTGGCCAGTTTGGGCCTGCCCACCTGTGTCCCTTCCCAACGCTGCAGGATTCACTGCAGGGACAGGGTGAGCCTTGATGCTCTGCACACACTGCTCAGCAGCATTGGGGTGTTATATCAGCATTGTTTTAGGCAAAACCTAAACCACAGCACTCTGTGAGCTGTTATGGAGAAAATGAACTTTGTCCCAGCCAGGCCCATCCACGAGTGGTGACTGCAGTGTGAGACAGGATCAGTAATGAGTGAGAAAAACCTTTCACAGACCTGTTGTTCCAGATACTCTTGAAGAGGTTTAGTGCTTCCTGCAGCCGGTTGGTCTGATTGTCCTCTCGTATCACCATGTTGTAGCTACTGCTCGCCACCACAAATATGATAGCAGTCACATCTAAACCAAGAAACAGCCTTTAGTTAATGCCAAACTTCACAAGAAATATCCAGGAATCATGAAGTTCCAATAAGAAGCTGCCAGACTTTCAGCTCCCTGCAGAGAACAGGCTGGGATGCTGTTGCTGGCAGCTTTTTAAGTACCAGGAATCAAAAAAAAGCAAGTGAAGAAACCATGGAAGACACGCAAGGCAGGCCCCAGAACAGAAGCTGACAAAACAGGTAGGAAAGAAAGGAACTGAAGCAAGAGAGAGAAACTGAAGAAAGCCAAGAGCAGAATTTAAAGAAGATATAAAATGTGTAAAGAAAATTGGAAACCACTGTGAGCTATCGGGAAAGGACAGGGAGGTCCTTGAGGGAAAGCTTCAGGGCACACAGCACTTTTGATTTGTGTAAAGAGTAATAATAACAACAGCAGACTGCAGTGAATTCATGGTTAATTGCTCTGGTCCCCCTGTAGTGTGTTTTACTGCTCGGAGCCCCATCTCTTCCCTGGGAGGCATTCCCAGGATCACAGGATCTGTGTCTGACTTGCAGGCTCACCCACCTCAGGCAGCAGCAGTAGAACAGATGAGTCAGACCATGAGGAACAGGAAGAGGAAGGAGCAGAGGTAAAACCCAAACAAATCTGTTATTAATAGCACAGAAGAAAATATTGCACAGTCCTTCCACACACATACACAGTGTCCAGGTGATTCTGTGACACAGACTGTAGCAATGTACCATGAATTTCAAGTTGCATTCTGCTGTATTTGTTGTCTAGGATCTCACTGTAACTTTTCTACAAAAGGGTGGACTTTACTGTGTAACTTCATTTCTATTTTGTCCAAACAACAAAGAAGAGAAAATATTTTCACCAAGTCAGGTTTAAGAAAACTTGTGTGGAGCAAGGTTTCTCAACAGATACAAAATAAAACAGAGGGCTGCAGTGAAGGTATCTGTCACACTTCAGGAGACACACAGAGCTGCCTAATTTCAGTCACGTGGGAATTAAACCTGACCTGAACTCATGGGGACATTGAGTGAGACTCCAGCTCTCACCAGATTTGTCCAACCACACAGATGCTCCCTACAACCTCACTGCTAATTCAGAAAGAAGCACCACAACACAGCCAAGTGTCTGCAGTTATACACAAAAATGTGACAGTCTGATTTTGTACATATAATAATTATCTTATATTGTGTATTTTGCACAGGCACATCCATATGTAAACCTGCATGTGGAGGACAGAATGTGGTTTGGAATTTACACTCTCACAGCTGGCAAATAATGCACAAAGCCAGCTCCAAAAATTCCTGATGAACTGAAGAGTTGGAAGCCAAAAAAAATGGACAAGCTGAAGTTATCAAACTCAAATTCCTCTCTGCCTACATTCTCCTTGAAGATGTTCCCTGTAGTTACAGGAGTTTACATGTCAAGAAAATCTCAGTCCTGTATGACTGTTGGATAACTCCCTATTGAGCTACATGGAAAGATGATGGATTTCACACAGTCGAGAAAATGAAGATTAGGCACAACAATTCTGCAGAGAACTATTTTATAAAGCCAACAGAAATTCTAATCCTACCATTAAAACACTGGATCCATTTTCGGCGTTCATCTCGTTGCCCTCCAACATCAAACATACTGAGAAAGAAACATAAATCCAGTCAGTCAGAATCATTTTGTGCTGAGGTTTTTGTTTGTGTCTGCATGCAAACAGAACAGGTAAGAAACTTTAGGACTTCTGTGTCACAGAAGTTAAAGGGAATCTTGGATTACAAAAACCTGAATAGGTGAACAGTCCATGAACACATGCATGCAGAGAAAATAGATTAAGAACATTTTGTTCTTTGTGATTTAAAATAAAGCAGAAATTGCACACCAATTTGCATTTCATTTTCCAGCCAGACTACTAAATTAAAAGATGATAAAATACTTCCTTTCTATTAAACACTGATACTTGAGAAATACAGCAGGCTCAATGAATATATGGTAGGCTCTCCTTCCAGTTTACCTTGGTATTTATCTGTGTTGTATTAAAAAAACGTAAAAACATGAAAAAATAAAGAATTATACTTACTGAAAATTTACTTTATCCACCTGAAACTTGGTTTCAAAAATTCCTGATGTCAAAACTCTGCATCTGAGAAGATCCTAAAGCATAAAAGGAAATGCACTGATTCAACACAGATACTTGGTGAGTTTCCATATATCCAGCAATGAAAATAAACCCCTTTTTTTTCCATGCTGTACTACAACACTAGGGAACAGCACTGGAGTGTTCAGTGTCACAGAATCACGATGGAAATATTTTAAATGATGTAATTTTATACATCATTTATGTCTATAAACATAATCCAAAGGACAAAGCCATTTTTACTGGAATACTAAATATATACAGTGCATGGCAATACCTGAAATGGCAATTAGCAAATGAATGAATTGTCTCCAAAGATGAAGGGAGCAGATAAATTGTGTCATTTCCCCCCAAAGCTCCACGTACCTGGTCAGATGGGGTGTACTCGTTCTGTTTGACTATGTCAATCTTGTCTAGAAAACTGGGGAGAGGAAAGAAAAAAGAGAGAAACTTGTCAATTTGAAATCAGACAAACCTTCTGATGCTTTAGTAACCGACAGTTCCCAGTTAAATTCTGGTACATTTTAATGCTCTCAGGCTCACAAAAGGATGAAAAACCCCACGTTGAAATGGCTCAGTTTGTGTTCTCGTCCCCAGGACCGGTGTTCCCAGCTGCAGCCGGCAGAGGGCTGAGATCAGCTCCATGAATCCAGCCGGGAATCTCATCCAGCCCCTCCCGCCGGCTCCTCCACCACAAACACAGCGGCAGTTTAATTTAGGTCATTTATTCATCTGGATCCCACGATATAACCTGCTACTATTCACGGGAAAGCAATGACTCAAGCAAATTGCCCACATGTACTTCCCCTGAAAGTCAAATGAGTATTTTTAAACAACTTATCAACTCTATAGTTCTTTAGATAAATGAAAGCCCTAAACCAATTTCAGTACAAGCTCAGTTAAGTGAGAGGAGACACTGATTTTTCTGTCAGCTGCTGTATCAGTGTTTCAGTTACTCTCTGGAGCAGCAGCAGTAGTTGCCTAATTAGGTAATAAGAGATAGATTTTGTTCAAATTCGTTAGGCATTACCTACAGAGTATTTAAATTTTTTTTCCAATTAACTGTAACCTCATAATTATCTTTCACTTCAACTCAAAGAGCAAAAAACTCTCAAGGAATTTGTAATTCTGCTTTATTGTGGTGGCAAATCAGCAGCTCAGGATGCAGATTTTATGGTGTTTGCCCAACACCAGCTCTGCTGCCAGGTGCCCCCTTGCTCAGCCCCTTCCACTTCAGCAGTGCCTTTACCCCAACATTAATCATTAATCAGCCTTTACACCAATAGGCTTTGAGCTCCCTCTGAAATTCCTCTGCATGAATTGTTTTCTCTCTGAAGCAGAAATCACAAAGGAAAGGTGAGTTTTCCCTGCCTCCTTTCATGTGCACCAACAACAGTCACAGCTTCAACAGGGGAAAAAAGAGCCCTGTCTCAGATTCACAAATCAAAACCCCAAACAACTCCCAGTAAAGCCACCACACAACTCACTTCCTAAAACACCTAATGAAGAGCAGGGAAAGGGGGAAATATATAATCCTGTATTTTGACAACTGCTTCAGTGCAATACCCTTTTCATCGGGAATTAGATGATCTTGCTTCAGAGTTACACAGGAAAATTAATTTTTGTTTAGGCTGAATTACAGATTTTTAAACATACTGAAATGTATCTTAAGTTAACACACTCCAAAAACACGTGAGACAAAGTGCAAAGATCAATTTCCATCATGGAACGTGACATGGCCACAGACACACAAGGGTAAAGTGGTGACAAACTGTGCTCTGCAATTTGCAAGCTGGATTTTTTTCCACGTATCTTCCAAGCTGTTAAGTAAATTTTTTTTTTTAAATCCAAAGGGAAGAAATAAAACTCTCTGTTCAGTACACAGAGGATGTTAAATACGTACAACAGCTCTGAGTTCCAAGTAGCACGAGTGTTTCCATCCCGTCCTGTCCCCTCAGAGCAGTTTCAGAATCACGTGGCAATTTCACAAGTTGGAGGATGCTTGAAAAATGTTCCGAACAGAACATGTTCATCAAGATCCAAAGGTGATTACTGCAATCACCCAGCCTTTCTGCATGAATTTATCCAAGCAGAACATTTTATGCTGGGTTCCACAAGAGGTGGGTTTTTGGTTTTGTGTTGGGTTTTGGGGGGTATTTTTTGTTTTGTTTTATTTTTAAACACTCTGCTAATCAGCTTAATGGATTTTGGAAACTGAAAATTAGAAAATAACAACAAGATATTGCTAAAACCTGGAACTGAAAGTACAAACTTCTTACTGTTGTTTATGCAGACTATTTTTAGGCCTATGATTTCCTTGAAAAACATCAGCCACATAGGAGCAGTAGTACTGTACTTGAGATGAATTCCAGCAGCAATGCTCATGCCAGGTAAAACAAGTTCGAATGGAATAAATATTTCTTCTTCCCCCCCCAAAACAAGCTCCAGCATTCAGCAACATCTGATACTCCTAACAATGCTCCTTGGAGAGAGAAATCCTTCCCTGTGTGAGAGTCTCCAGAAAACCCCTCCTGCTTGCAGGGCATTGTAGAGAAAAGGGAGCACAGAGATTTGTTCAGAACATTTCCCCCTGTGCCCGTGCCTCTCATGAAAGTTTGCTCCAGCAGCTTTAGAAAGGGCTAAAGGCATTAAAAAGCAGTTTGATTTTCTGCTCACATGTAAAGAAAGTGGATTGTTCTTTCGGTTGGTCAATGCAAAATTAAATGTGAGGAGGAAAAGGGAGCAGAAATTTGATCTGCTCTGATGCACCTAAAATAAGGAGCAACAGCGGGAGCATGAGAGTTCAGAAAAGATCAATACACTGTGTTCAGAGACTTCTCAGTCAATGTTAGTCAAAACCAAACAATTTATCCAGTAAATTAAACTAATAATCCAGTCAGATGAGAACAAAGCCCAATTAAAAATAAACACAAATTCACCATCATTAATTTCTATTTTTAATTCTTGCTATGCTCTACCCAAAGCATAAGTGAGGCCACTTGAGTACTCCTCTGTGTGCCGAATTCACTGCTGTGAGAGATTGTTCTAAGCCTACTGGAGACGTGCCCACCATCTACTGTGTCAGCAGTGAACTTACAGGGAGAAATAGAAGTGACCTTGACGAAATAATTCACATAAAACTGTCAAACCACAAAACCAAATTTTATACTGCGAGCAAGCCTTCAACCAAGTTACAAAGTTAGTGTTTTTTTTGTTCTGTAAAATCTTCCCAGAGATTATATGGAAAAGCTATCTTCCAGAAAGCAAATAATTCATTCAGCATTGCTGCCAATTCTCACTTCAGGCCACATTCTGGACATGACTAAACAACAGGATCAGCTACTGCTCTGCAAAATTCTGTCACGTAGTAAGAGGCTCTTTGCCTGTGTTATAAAACATTAATACTGCTCTGACACATGCTAACAAAAAAAAACTCAAAAGACTTCAGGTTATTTGTAGTCAGTAACACTGAGAGGAAGCATCTCTAGGACAGCATGAGTTATGTCTCTGAAATATTAAAAATAAAGGTATTTAAAAAAATTAAAACAATCTGAAGTAAAAAAAAAATGCTGCTGCATTTTTGCATCCCTTTTTTTAGCTTAGATAAGGAAAACCACATGTGAGGTGTTCCAAGTAGATCTTTGTGACAAATAAAATGTCTTTAATTTTAAGGGTGCACTCAGGAGGCAGATTACAGAGAGGCTTTCCTTAGCTCTAGCAGGTCCAAGTAATTAAACCACACATGTATGCTCAATTCTTCCCAAGTTTTAACTAAAACCAACTATGTCAAAACCATGTCCCAATGTTCAGATGAAGATATATGCCAGTACCTGAGTTATTCTGGAGTTCTTTCATCCAGAGAGAGCTGCTTTATCCCTATGAGGAGGGAATTTCCTGAATGGACAGAGAAGTGCAGCTTGTTTTCCCTGCTGGAAAGGTGTGGAACACAGCAAACCTTCCACCTCAGAACCAGCACAGCCTCACTGGGGAGGGAACTCAGGCTGCCTTTCCTCCAGCATTTCCTGACATCCTTAATAAACAGTAACTGAAATATTACTCTCTGTCATCTGATGAAATGGTTGGCAGACAGGATTTTTTTTTTCCCTGCTATGTGAAGAAGAGCTTTTGTTTTCAGCCTAGAACAACACTGGAAAGGTGTCTTCAAACTGACAACACACCTATATTTGAAGAGCTTTATTTCCATTAGGTTTTTTTCTGGTCAAGTCATAACTTGAATTTGCATATAAAATGTCTCCTTTAAAAGACACAATAAGATCTCAGTGTCAGCAAGGTACTTAATGAAATCAAGATTTCAATCCCAACTAAACACAGTATTTGTTTATAACTTATAAGCCTCAACAGTAGCAGTGAAACTCTGTATTTGTGAAGTTCCTTGCCTCTGAAATCCTCGAGGTATTTCACAGACAGTAAATCAGACTTCCAGCTCGTGCCTGCCTTCATTGAGGCTGCACTTCCTGCCTCCACCATCACACCCCAAAAAGCACACATGGCATTAACCCTATTTTAAAGACAGGCACACTGAGTGCTTAATTGCCCCAAGTCCCTTGAGTCAGTGGAAATGATTTTTCATTTCCACTGAGTCAAGTGTTTCTACCAAGATATTACTAAGAACCCACCGGAATATTACTAAGAATTATCAAGATTTTACTAAGAATTACACTGGCATTTCCCCCGATCACCTCTAAAACATTCTTTCCAATTCAGATTTCTATGGTCAGAAAGAAATTAATATTTTTTTACTGATCACCCTAAAGACCAAAATGTGCAAATGCCCAGCAGATTTTTATTTATCTACACCCTATTAGAACTACAAAGTACCACTTAAAGTAGTTTTAAGCTGAAATTTCACTCAATATTAACAGTGCTTATTGTAAATAAGAGTGCGTTTTTTATTTTTCAGAACAGACCATGCTTTACTTCTTCTTTCCTGCCTTTTGAGTCTTGCCATAATCCTTTATGTTATTCAGCAAAGCTTTCTAAAAGCTCTGCACTGAACTATTTGGTAAATTCTTTCTACAGCTATGCTTTCTATGCTGAGCCAGAGACACAGGATGAGTACAAAATATAAAACTCCCTTTTAAAAGGGTATTTGTGTGTGAATGAATTGACTGTCCCTCAACTCTGTCCCTTTCTGCTGCTCAAAGCAAGCAGGGATGGGGAGAGGAGGGAATCCTAATCCTTAAACTGGTGATAAAGATTTCAGCTCATTTATTTTGCAAACAGCAGGCAAAGTTACAGGAATGATGGAAACAAAACAAGCAAACGTTCAATCTGCTGGTATTTATAGTGTCCTGCAAACATGGACAGCATGTGAAACCAAACTTGTCAGGTTTTTCCTCAAATATAAGTTAAAAATCCAAGTTGGGACATCAGTAGATTTTGACTGTTTGTTTTTTTACAGATATACTGGTATTTTCTATTATTTGCAAAGGGGGAGCTTTTGCTGCTGAGGTGGTCACTGAAAATTTGCCACAAACATTACTGGAAAATTAAAAATGCTCACAAAGACATAGGTCCTTTTTCTGCCTAAACAAAACTAGATAAGGAGAGAGAAAATAAATGCCAAAACCTTTGTAATTGCTTTAACAACTTCACAATTAGGAAAGAGAAAAAACCTTTATAGAGACAGACACATAGGGACAGTACTGGACCAAGTATTATTGGTATAATTAGGAGAGCAGTATATTGCATCTAAAAACATCTCATATATGATGTTTCTGTAACAGCATTCTCCATGTCTGTCCTCAGACATAAGGATCCCATTGAAAACCAGATTTATGTTGGAAATGAACCTCGAAATGTAGCGTAAGACATGAGAGAATTAAACCAAAAGCCGACTCTCCAGAAAACTTTCCCAAGAAGCTGCAAACACTTTTTGATTTCCAGTTTCAAGTCAAAGGGTTATTATGATTTCCTTATCGAAATTGTACGTTGCACAGAAAGGTTTACAAATTGTCTAAAGCTCAGAATTTAATTATAAATGGTATCAATGCGTACATATCCCAGAAAAGTGATTTTGAGAGCGGCCCCAGCTGTAATTCCAGAAGAACCTCGAGCATTCCAGCCACTTGGAGGCAGAGGGGCACCATGGGTCTAATTTTGAAGCAAATAATGAGAAAGCTGAAAAGTATGACTCCATATATTTGGAATCATCTTGTGGTAATCAAGGTTACAGTTCCTTATATGGCATGGAGAACATGAAGCACACACAAAAAAATAGAGTATTAAAACGATGGGGTACAAAGAGCTGCAACTATCACAAAAAACCAGGACGTGCCAGCAAAGCCCCTTTAGTTTTGTGTCTCCGTGAAGCTCAAACCTTGCCCTAAAAACGAGGCTGGTTACGCACCCGGCTTCCCAAACTGCCTAATTAAAGCAGCGTAATCCGCCGGCAGGCATGAATGAATTTCAGACAAACCCAGCAGAAGGCAAACCAGCCCTTCAGAAACTGCCAGTGCTCAAAAAGGGAAATGGGGAAAAGGTAGGAGAAAGACAAAAATCTATTTAAAGAGGTTGTAGTTGTCTCTTTTTTTTTTTTTTTCCCCCCTCTCTCTGCCTGTCTAAAGTTAGTCTGGCTTAGAGGATGCACTAACTTTCCCAATCAGTTTTACATTACAGCACAAGTCCAGAAATAGCTCCCAGCCGCCTTGGCCTCTAGCACGGTTGCCATGACAATGGAACCACAGGGCTATAAATAGCTCATCAGCACCAAATCTTGTGAGACACATCTGGAATGGGGCCAGCCCAGCCCCGGCCTGACAAATAAAAATAGGCACAGGCAGTTTCAAAGGCTGGAAAGGTACAATGTGGCTCGGGCTGTGCAGAGCAGGGCAGGGAAACGGGTTTGATTGCTTGTTAGCACGAGATTTATTTGATAGGAGATTGGGGGAGGTATAAAAGTCACTTTATTGCATACTAAACAGCCAGCCTTTCTCCAAGGTCTATTTTTCTTTCTTTTCCCCACCCGTCTGCAGCACAACCACCCTGCTTTTGAAACTGTAACAATGCAGCCCTTTGCCCAGGAGACCATGAAAATAAGGAAAAACAGAAGGAAAGAAAAGAGATCTTCAAGCTTCCCCCCCACAACTATTTCTGTACGTTTTTGGCTCAAGTGCACGGAGTGCTCCTGCGGGTCTGACAAGGCATCCTGGCTGGGATCCCGCCCGGGCTGCAGCGCTGTGCTCCAGCTAAAATCAGTCTCAGGCTGCTCCAGCAGCCTGGAGAGGGACGTGGTTCCCAAATCCTTGTGCAGGGCTCAGCACCATCCCTTTGGACCCTCAGCACGGGACAGAACCACAGTCACATCCCATCCCACTCCCCAACAGCTCCGTGCCACCGAGCTGCCTCTGGAGCAAGCATTTTCTTCCACTCAGTGGGTGAGAAATGTTGTATTTTTAGCACAGACTCTTGATCAACCCATTCAATTACATCCAAATTATCTGTGTGGGAACAGAATGTTATGTCAAAAATGTTATTCAGTGTATTTGTCAATATTACCCAACAGAAGCCATTTGTATAATGAGGAGATTCAATATTTTCTCCAGCATAGGAAAGCAGCAGCTCAGGAATCAGACTGAAGTTGTGAGACTTTGTTATTTCACAGACACTGGAAGTAGTAAGTCAGTGTGATATAACACAGAGAACATTACTCCCAAAATATAAAATCCTAGTTGCTCTATCAAAAACCAATAGAGACTACAGATGGTGATCAAGAAACTGCAACTATAAGAAGCATTAACTCACAGTAAAATATCTTCTGTCTGCCAAAAAGGCACCGTGCAAACTGCACCATCAGCCCACAGGATTCCTTTAGGTCCCTACATGGATATTTTCATTGCTAAAAATTGTAGAGTTACTTCCACCCAGGCTTCGAGCTGTATGTAAACTTCCCTCCCCTGCCTTCTACCACATCCAGCCTGCTCCCCTGCCATCTGAACAATGTACACCTCAGGAGGAGCAGCTTGCACAGAAGGATTTTGGATAATGTACTTTAAAACACGCAATGCAGGATTTATTGGTTTTTATAAAGACACTCCAGGTTAGTCTAAGAGCCTATCACCAGCTGCAAGTTTTGATTTAAATAATATTAAAAAGTTTTGGGTTTTTTCCCTTCCTTAAGAAAGCAACTCATGCATCACTTCAAGATAGCCCTTTCTGGCCCAAATAAGGGCCCTTTCTGGCCCCATTTTGTCTGGGAAAAGATGAGGGACAATGGGATATCTTTTCATTGTGTTTCAACCAAGTATTTTTATTAATCTTGTCTTCATGGTCTGCAGCTCCCTCCAGTGCCATAGAATCAGCAGAATTGATTTCAGCTGATAAAGACCAGCACGTATCTTTAATTTTTAAAGCTTTGTTATTATGACAGGACATCACTAATAAATACAAAATTATGTTAACAATTTAAAATATTAATAAAAGTGCATTCAGATGATAAAAGAATTAACAAGCTTAATACTCCATACTAGTTTTCCCAAATTGAAGAAACAGAGCTATCTGCAAAACCAGAGAAAATAAAGGTTCAGGCAGTTCTCACATTTTTTCAGCTTGTTTGTGGCTTGTAAGCCTAAACCTAAACTGAGAGAACACAGAACCAGGCACTTCCCCAGTTACTACTGGAAAAAATGGGCAACATCATTTGTAACAGGAATTTTAGGGACAAGGCTAGGTGGAGCTGATAGGACCTCACGTGACAGAAAAGGAATTTTGAACCAAGACCGAGTTTCCGCAGGAATTAAGGAAGCAGTGATAGCTCAGGGAAGGAATCAGGCCCCAGATGAGCCCAAAACAATGGGAAGACAAAACTTCTGCTGGGCTCTGAGCAGGGTGGTGAGGGAGGACTTCACCTCCCTGCTAAAACACACTTGTACAAAGACCTTCAGAAAAACACTTTGCATATATTTAGATGCAAGATATAAATCCAGTGCTGGAATCCTGTCTGCTTAGGCACCATCTCATCTGAGGCTTTTGTTCAGTACTTTAGAAGTTGATTTCTCTGGCAGAAAGGGCAGTAATTCTGACTGATGCTGCTCACAGGACACTGAAATGTTCATTTCTGTGCCGTGACGCTGCGGGCAGGGGCTGGAAGGGGCTCGGTGTCTCCACAGGACCGAGTACCTGTCAATACCTGCTGGGCTGACAGTCCCACACCTCCCCGCAGATCACATTTCAGCTTTTGCTTTCCTCACAGGAATGTGGCTTCCCTCCCTCCTTCTTGTTTAAACGTTCTGCTTTCAACACAGCAAAAACAACTCCAGGACTCTGAAAGCAGAGGCACAAGCTGGCACCTGGAGCTGAAAGCATCTGTAAAGAACACACCTCTCATGTGTGCTCATGTGCTTTGGAAATGAGTTGTAATAATACAGTTATTCTTTTTTTCTTTTTCTTGAAAACTTTTGCTTGATCATGAAATTTAATACCAGGTATATTTAAAAATACATAATTTTAAACCAGGCAAATGATACAGAGCTGCAATAGTATTACATACTGTGAATTTTGAGCAGTGCAGGGACACTCATCCTTGGCTCCAGTGAAAAGCAAATACCTGGTTCTGTGTTCTCCCATACAACAAAATGAAGAAGTCAAGTTTAAGTGCTTGTCTGTCCCTGGCACACATTACACTCAGGCAGATAAAAGGAGCAAGAAATCAAGCTTGAAGCTAAAATCAAAGGCAAATAATAAAGGTGACCACACTACTGCTGTGGAAAAGCCATTCACAGGAGTCACCACGGTTCTGGAACAGTGCAGCCCTCTTTTATTCCCAGTGAAAAACCTTTCAGTCATCCAGTTTCATGGTTCTGCTTTTTGTGGAGTGTTTTGCTACTCTTAAAAGGAAAATCTAATATAGACCCTCCATCTTTGCTTACTCACGTGTCTCTGACAACATCAATTCAGCCACTGACTGTGCAGTGTTTCCACAAACTGCATTTGGGTATTTAGTGCTTTGAAGCCTGCAATTAAAATGGACACCTCGCAGAATAATGTGGTTTTACAAAGACTCACAAACAGCCCTAATTTAACAAGGGACATGCCAAGCCATTTTAGAATCTTTTAAATAAAATATTTTGGCCTTTCCCCCTCTCTTTCCCACTGACCTAACTTGACTCAACTCACTCTGAAGCAGAATTTAAATCATTACAAAAACATGAACTTTAAATCTCACCTCTCAAAAGACACAGCTGGCTATAAAAGACCTTAAAATAGTACTAAAAGCTCTAGTCATTCAAATGTCTGTAAAACACAGTAGGACAGACTTTGTATTTACAAAACATAGTCTAACATTTGCAAAATGTGTTTTTTTCATGCAGACTTTTCTAAGCTGTGCGCTTTTAATGCTGGAGTGACAGAGAATTTAGAATGAAGTGTGCACAGGAAAAGTAAAATCCCTGACAAGGCACAACCTCCCCATTTCCTCTCTCAGCCAAGAGTCACGTCTGGGCTCAGGGAGGTTTTCCATGGCAGTCCCTGACTCATAGAGGAGCAGTGAGGTGCTGCAAAACACGGAATCCACACAGGACTGGAGTGAGGGGTGTGGGTGAGAGATGGGGAAATTTTGGGATAACTCTTTAAAATCCCTTATTCTCTAATTAGCTTGCTTTGTAACGTTAAAATGAGGAAGTCATTCAGCTGATTATTTCTTTTGAACTAGCTTTATTGAGTCTATTTATTACCTATATAAAAGTGTTGTAATTACCTAAACAATTACTAAACGTACTATTCACAGAACATAATTATTTCAGCATTATGACCCCAAAATCCCTCAGCAGCAGAAGGCACAGTTCTATCTTGAGGTGGAACCTTATACTCAGAAGAATTAAGACCAAATTAAGATTCCTGAATTAAGATTCTGGAGGTACCAGAGGTGACACAGACACACCACCCTTCAGCATCCTCACTGGCCTCCTTGTTGGCAGACTTTACAGAGGCCGAGGACTGGGACAGGCTGGGCAGGGAATCCTCTCCCCCAGCCCCATCCCTCTCTCACACAGCTCTCTGTGCTCCCAGGCTGTGCCTGAGCCCTGACCACAAACCACCCTTTGGCCGAGCTGGAGAGAACCTCTGTGCTGAGCTACCCTGGACAAAACTGCTCAATTTAAATTCCTGCCATGTTCTCTGGAAACCTTCATTCCAGCCCCATCTTTCTTCTGGGGATGGGGCAAGGAGAACGAAGAGAGAAAGGTTCTACCCATCATCATCATGAACCAAGTACAAAATGGTGCAGTGAGCTCTCCCTGTGCAGGGAGCATGGAACAAACCCCTGGAGGTGGGGAGGAACTTCATCTCAGTGGGCATTAATTCTGAAACTCCAGTGATACTGGTTTATGCTTTTTTGGTTCATTACAATGAAAAGAAAGTATCACAGAGCTATGAAAAACAACTCATTTTTGCACCACCAGTGGGTCAGCTCCCTACCCCTATGCACTCAATCACAGCAGGCAGCAGGGAATCTAAGGGAAGGAAAAGCCAACCTGAAGAGCCCAAGGTATGCACTGAAGTTCAAAAAAAATTTCTAAAATCCACTGGATGACTAAAAGTCATGATTTCAGTAGAAGACATGCACACCTCCACCATCTCTTTGTCTGCAGAGGGCAGTGTCTCATGTTTCCATCTCAGATGGATGAAAACCTAAACCTAAATTACTCATTAACAGATTACAAATTTCCTCTTCTACATAAAAGAAACATTTAAACAGTCTCAGGAGACAAACTGAACTAAAAAATACACTAAAAACCATGGGCATAATTGCTGCAGTGGGAAAGACAAGAAGGGGTCTAAGATGGTATTTCTCTTCCCCAAATACTGTGCTTATTCCCACATCAACATTTATTAAGCCCCAGCTGGGGCTTCTGGCTGCCCAATATCCAAGCCTGTTATTTTGCAAAAAGACATAAACTCAGCAAGCCTCTTAGAATGTTTAAAGAAGCACTAGATGATGCACAGCACCCTCCAGATTGCAGTCTAGGTTCAAATACATGCCTAAAACTTAGTGGCCATCAGTCACAGCCACAGATCTGGAAATAAATGTGCAATTCAAAACTGTGCTGAGAAGCAGAGGCATGAGGCAGCTCCAGGGGAACAATCCTGGGCTGGCTCACCTATTGCTCTGATACCTGCAACTGGCAACTGTGTGATTCCACAGTCCTGGGGACAATTCCAGGATTTCCATTTGTTCTGCTTTACTAAAATTAGAGTTTCCGGATCATGGTTTACACTAAGTACAGCAGCAAAGGCTTCAAGGTGGAAGAGACTCAGATCAGATGGGTCAGGAGAAAGTCTGCAGAGAACACTCACAGGTTCTGGTGAAAGGAAGGTGTGTTCCTACATTACCTACCCTGGATCAGGTGCTTATTTATACATACACAGTGTATAAACACCATAACCATATGTGAAACACAGCTTTTATCACACAACAGCACTTTAACTCCACTTCCTGTCCTCAGCAGCAAATTATTAATTCACCACAAAAAAGGGGTGTCTGAGCACAGCAACTGGTACATTACACAGAAGTTAATAATATGCAGCTACTAAATATAGCCACTCCTGCTTTTCCTCTGCATTTTGCTGCCTAAGAGATTTTTGCAGCATCTTGCACACACTGGCTTGCCCTGCATTGATGGTGATGCTCAAAACTAGTGACAGGTGCAGAGCTTTCAAAACAGCACTTTTCCCTCACGCCATCCCACCCACGTTTAGCTCCAGCTTGTAAATCTGCAGCTATCTGCTTTGTAGGAACGCACACGCACAGGAAGTCCAAGGAACAGACTGCCAACAAGCAGATGAGAAAATTAAAAAAGATCTGAGATGCTAATAAAGCGTGCCAGAATTACACACTGCATCTAAATACAGGTTTCGAGGGAACATCGCTGGAGTACTTCTGCAGATAAGCATATCCTTCATTTTAATTAAGGAAGAAAATTTCCCTCCTTTGAATGAGCTCACTTCCATTGGAGAGACCCGTTTTACGAAGAAATCTTATGATTTTCTTTGGTTTCTCTGATAAGAAAACAAAGAAATCTTAAGGTTTCTTTGCTTAAAGATAACAGAGGAGGGAAGAAAAAAGAACCTTAAGGCCTATATAATTGACATTTGGGTCACTGACTTTCTTGGTTGTGGCTCCAAACATCAAGCCTTTAAACAAACCCCACAAGCCCCACGCTGCTCTGCAGCAGAACTTCTTCCTGTTACCTACCTTCATTTTTATCAGCACAAACTGCAGATAATCAGTGGAGTTACGGTCAAAAGGTATCTCAAGGGAAAAAAAACCGTTGACTATCATCGTAGTCAAAAAATGCAACTTTTAAAAAGCTGTCTGGACACAACCCTGAGTAAGGTGACCGAGGGGACCCTGCTTGAGCAGGGAGCTGGGACTCGATGGCCTCAGTGGTCCCTTCCAACCAGAGCCCTTCTGTCTGATCCACTAATTACTGGTTTCTAAGAAAGTATGCAGGGAAACTGCCATACATCTACATAGACCTAGCTCTGCAGAGAAAAATCAGCTTTCTGCATGTCCACCATTAATCCATTATGATGTCTTGTGGTGTGGACATCAGGAATCAATCTGAAACAGTTCAGAACTTAAAAAAAACGTTGCTTGAACAGGGACATTACAACCTGATTCACCCTGTAAACCATGTATGTATAAAAAGCAGCATGTGCTTGTACAGATTCTGGTAATTACAGAGGTTTGTTTCAAAAAAACACCGTGTTTCACACAATATAAACACGGTAATTGTCACATTATCTCACAATCTACATTGTGATTTCAATTATGCACAACAAAGGGACTGCTCATGAGAACTGAACTGAGAGAGTAAATCACACCCCTCATAATAATAGTAACAGACCTGTGTTCATTAGTGTTTGTTTGTTTTTAGAATGTATTTGTTCAACTACTACAAACATCTCTTGCTGACTGGTGAAAAAGAAAAATGCACTGGGTGCGGCGTCAATCTTTCATTTGTAAGACTTGTCTTGAGGGAAATCAGTTTCATATTCTTCACTGCCACGTGACTTTATCAAAAAACCACAGTGTACAATTTCGGCATAATTAGCAGGACCTTCTGAAATACAGCCCAGAAGAAAGCTCTGAGGGAAACAAACACGTTTCACATCATTAGGGAAAGTTAGAGCTGAAATGGAGGTACCAGCCTCTGCACACAACAGCAGAAATCCCACCTATTTTTAGTTCACAATTCCAATAAGAAAACAGCTGGGAGTCTAATGAAATTATCTTGGTGACAAATTTAATGGACTGAACACTAAAGTTACTATTTTTAAGTAAAGGTCCTAATTATCCTTCAAAACAAGAAGCAATTAAGCAGCAGTGGAGCTCCAGCTTCCCAAGTGTCTGCAAGGCTCGGCTCCAATCAGATTGAAACTGGGAAATGGCTCAACACCTTTCTGATCCTAAAAGTTGGTTGAGGGCCAGGCTTGGGGTTTGGTTGGGGTTTTTTTTAGTCTAATGAAAGCAGTTCTGCTTTGACCTGTCCAGTCCTGCCTCGTGCTGTTTTCCCTGCCTGAGCTCCGTGCAGCTGCACAGTTCACACCGTGCCTGCAGAGGAGACGGTGGGGAGGGAAGGGAAAAGGAGCAGGGATGGTCTGGAGAGAGCTGGTGAGAACCCTGAATGATAACACACGGCTTGGATCACAGAGAGCTCAGCTCCGTGGGAGAGAGGTGGAGAGGGAAGTGCTCCAGGAGCAATGGAGAAGGGCCAAGGATCCCACCTAGCAAAGATCTCTGAGAGAGCACAGAGGAATTCTGGTATTTTTAAATTTACTGAAACAGCCACATTAATCACGATAAAGCGAGTTATAATATGACATGCTCTTCTCCAAAAAGCTTTTAAAAACTGGCCATTTTAATTACTGTTTCCCTTGGTAACACACTAGCACTAATGAATCTGTTGTACTTGTAACCTCACATAAGACTATTCCACACCTGATCCACACTTTACTTCTGAAATAAATTTTGAACAACAGGGACAGAGAATTAGAGTTAACATTGAAAACACAGACATAATATCTGCATTTTAATGAGACATGGTAAGATCCTAGAGTCTGGAATGCCCATTTGGGTAATATTTCATGGTAAAACAGGAGATCTCTAAACCCATCCTTCCACCAAAACAGTTCATCGTGAGATTCAAGATCAAGAATCTTGATGACAAGATCTTGATCAAGATTCTTGATGACATCACAATACTTTTGGCATTAGAGCCATGGAAGATTGATCATCCTTCATTCATATGACTTCACTTGAAACCTCACACTATCCAAAATCACCCAAGGGTTTTTGCAGATGTGAGCTTTTTAATCCTCTTGAAGAGTTGTATCAAAACACCAGTTTACAAATGGGGAAACTTGGCCTTGGATAACAAAATGTGTGTATCCTAAAGCAGTTCAGCTCCCTGGGACAGAGGTGAACAAGGAGTCCTCCAAAATAAACAAGCAGAAGCCATTCCAACGCAGGGAAGAAAGGGAGTCTGCACACCTTAACTGCAAACTCTGCTCTCTATGGCACATACAGTGAGGTTAGGGAGAGCTAATGAAAACATCAAAATAAAACAACAATCAGGAGGCTCAGTCTTGAGACTCAGCTTGATGAAAGAATATCCAAAGAACAGCCACACTTTATGAAGCTGTGTAAGAAAATTCTCTTGCCAGACACAAAGCTCCACAGTCTCTTCACACACCTCCTGATCTTGTAACATCATAAATGTATAATTAAAGTCCCCCTTAGATACCTTAACAGCAGAAGTGGTGAACAGCCTGGTCCTCAGAAAATTTGCAAGTATTACCAACACTGGCAAAAAACAAACAAACAAGGCAGTTTTACAGTTGTGGGGATTTTGTACTTATATTGCTGATTTCATTCATTTACAAAAATTACTTAGGGCTCAGAAGTATATTTTTTTTTGAAAAGCACAAATCTCTCAGCCAAGATTGGATGACCCAGGCTGGATGTGACTCCTGCCAGCACCACGCTCCTTTAGCAGCCCAGGAGCCAAGGCTCCTTCCCTCCCCCAGCTGCAGAAGGCTTCCTAAAAATAGTCCTTTGCCAGCTTTTCCTTTACATGAGCCCTCTGGGGGAAGGGGAACCTTGCAGAGTAACCAAGGCACTCACTGAAAATTTACTGGGCAGCCAACACGTTTCAAGTGTAAATTATCATCTGGACACTGAAACCCCTCACTTCCATAATGAACACATTACAATTTAGCTTTATTGGTGCATATCCTTCCCAGAGACTTAATTAGTGCACCACAATACAGATATAGTTAACAGAGGTTTATATTTAACTACAACTTATTTTAACACGTTTCAGCTATAAAATCAATGTATAATATACTACAGAGTAATCAGTTCAAAATCATAAAGCCTATCAATGACATCCTGCTACAAAATTACTCTTAATCACATGTAAAATTAGCCAGCAATTTCTTTCAGTTTATTTAGAACTTAGTCATATACTAAAAATACTGTATTTAAAGTTACTTAAGCTCAGCTTTGGTTTGAGAGCTTCTTCACCTAATATGAGCTTAATCTACTTTTTAATTTTCAGGCTGCCCCCCTGAAGTCAGGATTTTATTGCCATGTTCTCTGCATGCAAGCACATGGTCTCAATAAACTTTTGAGCCTGCTGGTAAATTTATACCAAATGTCCTCCAGACATCTTTGTCAGGGGTCTCTAAAAAACAGTAACTTCAGCAATACCTGTGATTGCAGGCAGGCACCCAGACAAAAGAAATTTAAAAGGAAGTCTCCAGTGAAGGAGAGGCTTTGGTGTATCACCAAACAGTGGAGCTCACAGAAGAGGACAATGAAGGGGAGAACGTGCAGGTCAGCAGCACCCAGTGCTCCCTCCTGTCCCCAGCACTGGCAGTGATGTGTCTGCAGAGCTTCAGCCCAGGGAATAACTGGGAATTGAACCTGGTGCTTTCACATTATACCAGCAAATGTACTGGCCTCATTTCATCCTTGGTTCAGGAATTTTCTTGCCCTCTGTCTTTCAGAAAACGGTTGCTTTTACTTCCTTTTATAAAGCAAGTCTTTAATGAGGTTTTAAAGTAGCTTTTTAGGTCTTAAATTTGATAAAAGTATTCTCCTAATTGTCATCTTGTAATCTCGAGATGTTCCTTTTCTGCAGCAGTGTAGCTGAGCAATGAGAGCTCTCATAAAACCCTCCTGTGCTCACGGGGAACACCAGAAACAGCAGCGCCCAAGGTCAGGAAAAAAAGCTCCAGCACCCACTCACCCAACTCACCCAGGCAACTGAACTGCAAAATCCTAAAAATATTGGTCACAGCTGCTTCAGGATGGTGGCTGTTGGAGCAGCAGGGATGCACATCGTTCCTGCAGCAGCCAGAGCTGGGGTCCCTGCCAGCCCCCCCAGCCAGTCCAGCCCTGCAATCCCACAGCAGCTTCCCAGCCCCCGGCCCCGAATCCACCCGGGAGCGATGCTCCGGCCTCACAGGGGCCGTGCAAAAATGATGCAACCAGTGCCACGCTCTTCCTCCTTTCCTCAAGCGTTTATTTACAGCTTGCCCTGTATTTTGTGCCTGCAGATCTTCCTCCTGGCAGGAGGGACTCCCAGGGAAGGCTGCTCCAGCCCCTGTGGAAGTCTTTTATTCTGCTTGTTTGTGTCTCACACTGAATTGTTTGTTTGAATCACAGCTCAAAACTAACCTCGCTCTGTTTGCACAAAGGGACCTTGCAAGAGCCTGGAAGGGGGAGTGAAAATTCATTTTCAGGAGCTACTGTGAGTTGTAAGAGTTGCTTGGATTGATTTTCACCATTTGACAGCCACAGGGTTTCACCAGTACAGCAATCCAACACTGCTGTATCATTAAGTCCAATACTCACAAGTCAAGATGTCATTTGCTCTGCTTTATAATAAGTTTATGGGAATTTTATGGTAAAACTGAGCATATTTTTAATATTAATGGGTAAAACTTAAAAAAATACTGAAGTCTAGTGCACACAAGGTGCATGATAAACTTACAGTTTACAGTCACAATTCCTCCTCTTATTTAACTTCTCACCTGAATTCATTCTGACCAATTCATTTCTGAAATTCATTCATTCCCAGTTCAGACTGACCACTACCTGTCTTCCCAAAAACCAGAGGACTGTGTACACAACAATCTACTATTTTACTCATTCCAATTTTCTCAAAATATTTGAGCAATGCGATTACAGAAGTTTCACCTGCAGTAAACTGCTATTTTTAGGGTGAATTTGTTGCACTTTACTTACCCAAAAAAAGGTATATTCTCTGCCTGGTGAAAATAAGGTTAAAAATACAGAAAAACAAGGAATATCATTGCGAGATCCATGTACAGCAAAGCCAAATCCAAGGATCTGGAGCTTTCAGCTTTTCTGTAGCTTTGCCAGCTTTGACTCTGAGCCTGGGTCAAAGCCCCTCAAACACGGGGTCTGTCCTCGGTGAGAGCACCAAGGGTGTGCTCAGCTCTGCCCAGCACAGGTGTGCTCACTGCCCTGCTGCCATCCCCTGGCTCCAGGAATGTGGGGCATCCCTGGCAGGATGAGAGTGCCTGGCAGAGCACCAGGGAATCAGAGATACCTGTGAAACCTGTTGTTCATGAATTCACTCACAGGAGGAGAGTTTTAACATCATCTGCTTCAGGAGAGTTTCTATTAGCATGGACCCAGCCTCCTGACCTTTTCTTAAGAAAAATAGGATTGTGTAGTAATGCTGTGGTAGTAGCTGCATTTAATGATCTTATGGAACAATGCAACATACTAATTTCTTAAATACATTACTTTGTAACAACACTGATGAACTGCTCAGAATGGATTGCACATGGAGTCAGGGGGGTGAATACACACATCACATCTTTTTTTTTTTTTTTACCAATATATTACTATTTAAAACTATTGGTAATTTTAATTATGTGGAAAATTATTCATGAAATCCCAAAACCTCACAATCAATCAGTCAATCAATCAACAAAAGTCAACCCTACACACCTCCTTGATTAGAAGTTGGTAACATATTTTTCAGGGTGGCAACTCTGTACCTGTTTTCACAGCACTAACCCCAGGTCAGTTGAGCTTTAGGTACAATGTGCAGAGCCAGTGCTGTTCATTAATTCTCATTCTATTACAATCTTGTACCTATCAACAGAGCAGGAGACCAAGACAATATTCACAGCATCTCCTCCAAAAGCCTCCGTGGACAAAATATGTTTTTTCATACATTTCTACCATATTCACCCACACCCATAACTTAATGCCACAACAAAAACTTTTGAGGATGGAAAGAAACTACAGTGGGAAAGAATGAGGAACTTGTTGCCATTAAAATGTAGAAATTAGTGAGAGTTTAATTAACCAAAGGTTTTGGCTTATATTCCATCTCCTGCTGTATTGCATTGCAACACTTTCCCATCACCCACAAAAAAAATTCCACTGCATTTGCATTTGTAGGTTTGCAGAGAACAGAACCACAAAAAAACAAAGCAGAAGCCTGAACAGGTATCAGAAATATGTTGACTAAGAAGTCCAGACACTACTGAGCCAAGCAGACTTGAAAGTAATTACAAAAATATGCACCTGACTTTTTTTTAAAAAAAAACCCAAGATTACCTTGTCTTCTCTTTGGAAATAGAAATCCCAGGAATTAGGCATATTTTGTCATTTATCTGTATGCTTAAAATCGCTTGGTGATGCAAGCATAATATTCTTTGCTGAACAACACAATTTGCCATTTTTACCACTAGTAACAAGGAATCTGTTCTTGTCTTTTTACTGAATTATTTTTAACTCTGTTAATTAACATTATGGGTTTAGGCCACCCATCAAGAAATTTGGCTAAAGAACTTTGTCTGCAGAATTCTGGACTGTAGCCAAATACTTTTAGTACAGAATTATCTTCTGAAGATGCATCACTCTTAGTTTTGTACAGCAGTACTGACTTAGACATTTACATTCTTTGGTAATAACAACTTTGGTTTCAAAAGCCGACTAATAAAGTAAAATATTAATGGAGATACATCCTGAGCAAACTACACCCTGGACTCCACTCCAGTATTCTCCTCCAGACAGCTAAAATGTTAATAAGTTTGTTATCTGACTCTGCCTTCATTACACTCTCCATTCAAAATGAAACTTCTCAGCCAGAGGAGCACAGCAATCTACTGACCAAATCATGTGGGCATCTGCTTATGATCTCAGAAAAAATTCCTATTTTAATGACAAATTTTATTTAAATAAAGTGCTAATATTCATGCCAAACTTCGAAAGATACTCTTGATCGAGGGCAAGCCTAACCTGAACAAATGTTGTGCATGTGAATGTTGTCTGAAACAAAGAAATAGCTGTTGAGAGAGCAAACCCATTCACCGTGAAAGCAAATATAAAACACCCATTTCCACTGAATCAGGCATCCATGAACACTAGAGTTTATCCTTAACCCTTGCAGGCATTAGCAAGTGATGCATTTAAATGAAAAGGAGAAATCTGAGTATTTTGACACAAGACTGTGTCAAGAAATCGGGGAAGAAGTTCCAACCCAGCTTTTTCATGCTCTACAACCAGGTCAGCCCTGCCTCCAGCTGAAGGCAAATCCTCAGTATTTACAACCAGGCAGGGAAAGGAAGTTGCACCTGAAGCCAAAGGTCAGAAAGGAACTGGCACATTCACAGATGTGTGGAACAGAAGAGAAATAAAAGCAGCAGATGAATGAAGGCAATGAATCCAGGGGGCTGGAAGTGGCTGAGGGAGTGAAAGTGGAGACAGAACTCAGATTCCTGGAGCAAACAGTTAAACCCCTTGACAATAATTCAGGATGATGCAATGGGCATCACACAGACCTCAAAAGGCTGTGGGTATGACATCTTCAATTATTCACATTTTGTACCTCTAAAGGTCTTTCTGCCATTATGGCCCATCAACTTTGTACCTTCTTATTGGAGCAACCTGTTCCAGGACCTTTTGGCTTATCTTGCTTCATACTGGGATGTAATTTATTTTGAAGACAGAGGAGTTTATCTAGGGTTGAGTGTAGCTTGAAATGATGAATTTATGATCAGCTGTGACAAGAGTGGGAACATGTGCTGGATTCATAATCCATTTATTGGCTAAATTTAGGTAATCTGGTTTTAAGAGCAGTTGCCAGCAGGCACATCCCTGCTATTGACAGTCTGCAAGAGAGGGCACACATGTGGAGGAGTTGGGTATAGTTCAGCTATTATAGATTTGGACTTGTGTTGCTGGTAGTGACTTCACTGAAGTCATGCAAAGGCAGGAGTTACTGTGCTCCCCACCATACACCTAATACCCCACTGGACTGAAGAAAATGTATAGCCTGGGCTGTGTTTCTTTAATTGAAATTTAACCTTGTTTAAAACATGATCTTCTATTCCCTCAAGCTGAAGATGAGCAAGGAAAAGACCCTAATTCAGTTATCTCTAAGCACTCTGGAATAGAGTAACGTGGATTTTGCAATCAAGATCAGAAATTAGGAGTTAGATGATCTGGGTCTACTCTTTGGCTTGCCAAGGAATCCACACAGCAGTAGGCAAGCTCATCAGTTTTATTCCAGTGAAAGGGGACATGAATATTATTCTTCCTCATGGGAATGTTTAACAATATAATTGTCACTGTCCGTAAGAAGCTCATGGATGCCAGGAATACGGGCCAGGGAAATTCCTGTCCTTTTCAATGTGAGCACTCAGAGGAGCTGGAGACAAGAGAAACCACTCTGCCAAAATCACATCAAATGGAAAGAAACTAAAAGAAAAAAAAAAGTAATAAATAATATGGATAAAAAACTAGACTAACAGTAGTACCCCTGATAAATCAGGCACTGTTTAAAAAGGTGAGACTTTGAGCAAACACACTTTATTACATGTCCCATGAAAGGAACTTTGTCATGAAGAGAAATCAACATGGAAGAAAATCATTAAGTGCACAGATTGGGGCTCTTAACTGCTCTCTGCAAGTCTGCAAATCCAGAAATAAAACACACCATAAATCTTAATAAAAATATAAAGAACTCACAACATCAGAAATTAAAAAGCCTGTGTGTCCACACGTGCTGATCCTTCAGCAGCCCTGCACAGCAGTCGGCTAATAGCTGCACTCCCTGCCTTTCTTTGATAAGTATTTTAAAAACAAACATCTTAAAAAATACTCCTCATAAAACCCTTCTGGAGGAGCCTGGCACAGTTTCAAGGTATCAGAGAGGCTCTGCTGGTGCTGGAGTTCCAGAAACGTGACTCTGCACCTCCAGAGCCTCCTCCCTGCGCCTTCTCCTTCCCCGAAATGGCAGCGCAGGAGAGGAGAGAGGCAGGAAATAGCGTGAGAATGGCTCCTCGTGCTGCTTCCAGCCCTTCCTGACATGGCAGGGTGTGAAATGGGCTGCAAACACTGTCTCTCACATTATTTCCTTTTCCACCCCAGCCAAAACCAGGAAGCACCAGCGAGGAGATTCGCAGGGAAAGCGCAGCGGAAAATGAAGCACAAAATCAAATGAGTGGCCAAGGGTAACTAAAGCAAAAATTCAGGGATCTGCAGGTACAACCTAATGTTAACAACTCCAGAAAAAAAGCACTGGAAGGCTCATGTAGTACCCAGGCTTTGCTCTTAACTTGCTGAATAGTTAACCCAAATCCTGACATCAATGCAGGTTTCTTCAGGCCACGCACAGGCTTTGGGCAAGACCTGCCAGGACAGTGTGGACTCCTTTCATGTCCTCATGTCACAAACAGCACAATCCTGGGGGACAGATCCTGCTCACTCTGACTGCTCTGACGGGTATTTGTGAGGCTTTAAAACCAGAGCTGCTTAAATGAAACCTGAGGTGGAAGTATTGGCAACAACAGAGCTTCAAAGAGATTGTGTTTGTTTGTATTTGACAGAAGGCAGATTTGACAAACAGGCTTTGGCACATCACAGTGGAAATGGCTGCTATATTTTTAATAATAAGTAATATATTCTAAATAAAATGAGACCCCGTGCCTTCAGGGAAGACATACGAAGGATGGTAAATAATTTAACACCATTTGGGATTTTCTGTATTCTCGACATTTCTGTGTTCTTCTGTTTATTATTAGCCAAGAGCAGGATCCCATGGCAGCTTCATAAGAACACTCTGTGTACATCCCTGCAAGATGCAAGAGCAATGAAATTTGGTCTCCTCACAGATAAAGCTCCCTCCTCACTGCTGAAATACAAACTGGTGACAACATCACAGACCGTGTTGTTCTAAATACAGAATTGAAACTGATTTCTTAGTAAGGCCAGTTAAGAAAAGGGAAACAAGCCTTCTTTCCTTTCTCTAGCCCCTCAAGACTGTAAAATATGCCTGGGCAGGAAGTACAGCAAAGCTCATGACGAGCAGAGGCAGCTACTCTTTCAAAATGAACAGGGCTCCTCTAAAGTGACATTTCCATGAAGCCAGTGAGCTCGAGGATACAGGGCAGGACAGCAGAAGGGCTCTCCAGCAGGTGAGGTTATCACTGGCCAGGCCTCCCAGCTCCACACCTCCAAAGATCACAACTGCAGGGAAATGGGAAGCCAGGATGGTACCTGTGGCTTTTGGTAAAATCGTCTTTGCTCAGCCAACACAACCAGAGACTCGGTGGAGCAACAGTAAGAGTGTGTAATAATGTCACTTCTTATGGGAAGACACTGAGAGTTGTAGAGATGCAGAAGGAAGCACTGTAGATTTAAAGTTACAGCTCCAGAACAGGTGAAAAACACCATTTTTGGACTCTAAACACCTACACTGGATAGAACATTGAGAATTACATTTGTTCCCACTTGCTTGGGAATGGACATGAAGCAAAAATTGGCTTTTCCCCCATGCTCTGTCCATCCAGGAGAGCTCCTGACCCATCAGCAAATTCCCATCTTTCCTCAGCACACACTAAGCAGAAGTTTAAGCTGCCATCTCTCCAGCATCTTTCTTTTCCAGATTCTCCATCCCTGAATCCTGGAGAGCCCTTCCTTCTCCTGGACTACAGCTGAGCTGTCTACATGTAGAACCAGCTTTTATCCATGGCAAGCAGAACTGTTAAAAGACAGGCAAAACTGATTTTTAAACGTTCAGCAGATCCTCCTCGCAAAGCTTCCTATATAAAACTGTGTCACAACACTGACAAAACCTCCTTTTTAAAAAATTCACAATGTTAAATAAGCCCATACTGAGATGAACTTTACACTAAGCAATTCAGCCTTCAAAAAACGACAGTTGAAGAGAATTAAATTTTTTTACAAACAACTCTTAAAAAGTTAATTTTTGTGAACAAGAAACAGTGTTTAAAATTTTAAGGCAAATCACTGAACAAAGAATCTATTAATATTTAAGATTTTATTCAATATTTCTTTTTTTAAAAGATTTTATTCAAGAGCGAGAAAGGATTTTTGGAAGCCAGACTGATCTTGAAAGAGAAAAGCCACTTTTCCATTTCCTATTTCCAGTGTAACTTTCTTGTTTTAAATGGGGACTTCAAAAGGGGAAAAGTGTTCAGAAAACAAAACCCCTCTCTGAAAGAATGGATAATCCCAAAAGAGTTTGCTCAATATTCTCTTTTAAGTTCTATTAGCACTAACAACAGTAGCTTGCACATTCATATTAAAATAGCCCTCCTTTAATAATCTCAGATACATTCTGTATTTTGCCTTTGCCACATTTTTGATAGTGTGTGTTCACCAGGTTAAAGGTATCAATCAAGTCAGATTTTATAGGAAACAATTTTTGTTAAGTGTCTTGAAAATTTAATGTGACAAAAACAAGTTCAGCATTTCAAAGTGACATTAACCTCCATTTTGCCATTAAAAATCTCCTATCATGCATATTCTGTTATTAAAAACAACACCACTGCATGGCCAAAAATGCCAGAAAGAACAAGAGCTATCAAAATTAACAATAAGAAAGCTCCTTCTACAAGACTGTAGTGTCATGTATGTTACTATCATATTGAATAAATATTAGAATTATTAAGTATTTTTAGAAGGAGACAGCAAATTTTATTTTCTTTTCTTTAGGGAAAAAAAAAATCTGATTTGTCAGCAATGTTCAAAGTTTATTTTTGGCTCAACAGCCCATGATGTAGAATTAAGTGTTCCACTAGATGGAGCAGGATGGTAAAGCCATAATGAGGGCCACCTCCCCTGCTGATCCATGGAAAAGTCAATGTCCAGGGATGATAAGAATTTCAGCTTTCTTCTGTGCATTCAGGGCAGAAAAAGGGCAACACAAAACCCTCTAAGTGCTCAACAATTTCCTTCTTCCCAGCACAAAAGCTATTAACAAATACTAACCAGAAACAAACCCAGCTTCTCCTCACTTCTATCAACTTCACACCACAAACACTAAATTTACTGGATGCTTGACTAAAAATGAAAATCCTCATACTTTTTTATTTTGTAGCAACTGAACTTGCAAAAAGCTGCCTGCCAAATGATCAAACATTAGTCACCTAATGCAAAAGACATCGTTACACATCAAACAAATGCACTCTGGAAACAATGGCAAAACTTCAAAGAGGCTCCTACAGACGTGGAGCTGTGCAAGGCACAGTAAAATTATCTCTCTTGTCTCTTTTCAAACAGAGCTAATTGTTGATTTACCTTTAAGTCTCCCTAAACAAACAAACAAAAGAAGAACCTTACAGATTTTATTTCATCAGATGTTAAGAGATGCAGTATTAGACAAACTGCAGTTGCCATCATCGTGTGAAACGAGAAACCTTCATTTTCTTGTCCCATTAAACCTTATTTCAGCTTCTCCAAAAGAGACAGAGAGAATATAAACTAACAAAGAACAGTTTTAACCAATAATATTTCAAATTTAAGTCCTGCAATTCTTGAGTATGCACAACAAAAGTACTAGGAATGGTCACAATTAACTCGAGCACCTTGCCATAAAAAATCCTGAGCCACAGTATATTGCTGGATGTGATAAAAAACTGCAAACATGCAGCAGGCTCTCAAGACAATACCAATTATCCCAGCAGTATAAATACCAGAAGAGAATGACTCTTTCTCAGATATGTGCATGAAGGCACACAAGCAGAACTCTGGTGACTGGTCACAGGCTGCTTCCCATGATTGTCACTCCCATCTCTTTGTTTCCAGTTAAATAAACTGCATAGAAACCAAAGTGACAAACGGGTTTATTTCCCACCAACATTCTCTCCAACTTACTGCAGCTTGTGCAGCACCTGAAGCTGACTTCTGGGAAGGATGGGCCAAGTGGAAGAGGAAGGAAATTTGGCCTTGGAGACAATAAACTGTCCCCTCACTAAGGGGCCTTATTAAAGCCTTTTGAAAGCACCTGTGAAGTTTTCCATGTAGATACTGTTTAATTGGACACCACCTCTCTGAACAGTTGATTACCAAGAATTCATTATGCACCACACATTGCTTTTCCAGGGAAAGCAAGCCCTGTCACTCCCCAGTCACACAGGATGGAGCAATACTCACTACTGTGCACAGTCAATGAGCTGGTACTCGTTGGATCTCTCGTAGCAGGCTTTCACACCTTCATCCTGCCAAAGTGTTTTTGTGTGTTCATAAAACTCCTGAAATGGGAAAACAGTGTTATGGAAACAGGTTAGAGATGAAGAGAATCAGCAAACAGTAATGTATCATTTCATTTTGCAATGAGCAGGAAATGGAGCAGATTTAACAAAAATCTTTAACCATGCTTTAGAACCTCACTACAAGTTCAGTTGGCTTTCTAAGTTTGAATTCAACAGAATTCTGTAACAGTTATCTGCTTCTCAATCACTGATTGAATCCAACCATCTACTGTAAGAAGGGTCAATGTCTCATTAATGACAATTTCGTTGGCATTTTTAATAATCAATACTATTTGGTAACATTTGTTCTTTAACTCATGGTGTCACTGTATTTTACATTTCTGTGGCCGTCATGATTTTTTTTCTTCAATGAAACACTACTTCTCTATAATTCCTGCATGAATGATAATGATAATTAAGTTTTACATGACTTTGCAAGTTAGTGAGGATCTTCGGGGACTATACAGATATCTGTATCTTACTTAACTCTGTACCACTTACGTAAATTTATTCTTTTACAGTGTAAAAAGACATTGAACTACTGAAGAAAGACGGTGATACAAGGCTAGATCATGTTTTGTCTCAGCCTTAAAAACTGCAAGCCAAGATATGAAAGCAGACAGCTAAAAATGCAGTGCTTCAGTTTTGTTGAGCCTGTAACACAAGCTAAGAACACAACCAAAAGCCTTTTCATTTTGCATATGAAAGATGCACTTTGGCTCCAGCAGTGCGTGTGCAACACAGAATTGAACTCCTGGCCATCAGACCAAGAACTCTGAATAGACTGAGAAAGAACAGCAGCAGCCTGGTGACTAAAATACACACAGACACCACTGTGGGCATTCCTCTTATCAACAACCATGGGTGTTCCTTGGCTATCTCTCAGAGCTTTGAAATGTTTTGGGTAAAATACTTTCACTCTGATTTTAAGTGGCAAGTAATTCATTTTTAAAATCCAGACCAGCACAAGACCTTTAAAATAGCTGTTGCATATATTCTGTGTCTCCCCACTCTTCTTTCAAGTAGAATTATTTTAAAGAAGAAAAAGGTGTTATTTTTGCTGCTTCAATGTTCCTCCATCTCTTGGGATATCAGTCTCTCACATTCCTTTACTATCAATGTAGTACAAAGAAAGGGGACACATTCCAAAGTTTCACTTTGAAAGGAGTTTTTAAAAAAATTCACAATCCTACCAGAATCTTAACCACACCTGAAATGTAGCAGAACAGTAAATCCTCTAAAGTGCATCTTAAAGATGCATAAAGGTGTCTTACAGTAAATTTAGTGATGCTGATTTTCAGAACACCCTCTTCTTGGCACGTATAAGATGCATATGTGCTTGTGTGATCACAAAATTATGAACACCAGTGATGGAAGCAGTGCATCAGATACAAATTTGATTGTCCTTTTATTGCTATGAAGTATTCTCTAGCTGCACATACACAAAAATGACAGTAAACACAAGATACACATCTAAATTTTGTTCTGATTTCTTTTAGAGAGATTATGATGTTTATATAAAGTATTAAATGTCAGTTTGCTCCCTGTTTTTTATGAACTGTTTATGAACAAAAAGACCACGTCAATTCCTTTCAGAAAGAGGTAAGAAGATTTTACTTGATTTTTAGTATTTGCAGATTGCACAACCATTTGCTTTTGCTATTAAAGGAAATAGAAGATGAATCAAAATCTTAATTCCAGTAGTCAGTTTTCTGTCTCCCACTGCTGAAATTATGCTCATTGTACACTTTAATTTTGAAGATTTCCAATTTCTTCACAGTTGGGGGACTGTCAGTTACCTTCAACTGTATCAGAGCACAGTGAGGAAAATACCTTTCTGGAGCACAAGGGAGAAGGAAGAGAAAGGAAAGGAGAGAGGGGGAATTATCTGCAATCTCACTGTATCTCAACCAAACCCATTTTGAGGAATGTCTCTATATTTGGTTTTTTTTTGAAGTAACAGTTGTTCAATACAGAATATCATATGGCTCACTCAACTTATGACAACAAAGCTGGGAAACTGAAAAATGGAATCAGCAACTGTACAAGATTTTTTTTTCTGAAACAGCAGCTGATTCAATGGACAAAGTTAAGTTTACAGAAAAGGCAGTAAAACATTCTTCATCACCAAAAAAATGTACATACAAAGTGAAAAAAATCAGTGCTTTAATAAGAAAAGTCACAGCACAGTAAAATTCTGCCACAAAAATTCTTCCTCATTACTGTTTCTCACTACAACTATGACAGTTTGGTGGAAAGCTGATTTATAGTAATTATTTCAAAGACCTTTTAAACTCCATAATGTCTTACATTTGGAATCAGATCTGTTTCTGCAATCAGATCTTAAAATGGGATGAAAAATAAAACCAGTTCCTGGCCCTAGCATAAACACATTGATAATAGAAAGCCCAGGGTTCAGTTTTCCAGAACAGTTACATATGGTTTAGAAGAGTCCTCCCAGTGTTGTAATGAATTACAATAATGGGATAAAGATCATTTTTGTGCCTTGTTAGGCCAAATTAGCAATAAAATATTTAAAATTGCCTTTATGCCTGTCCTGCGAATCTGAACTATAACCAGCAATACCTCAGCAACCTTCTCAGTATGGGCATTAATTGTCCATGTGGGATGGAAAAAGAATTTAATTCCACATTCTTTGAACTTATCAAGGTTTCAAAATCAAGGTCTACAACAAGTAAAGAGCAATAAGATTATTACACTAAGACACAGGGTGGGTATTGCTGTTACATTTGGTCTCCTTTTCTTGTTTGTTTGTATTAATTGTGTTTTAAAAAGTGAACTACATGACTTGAGATGGTCAAATATGAAGACCTTTCATTAATACACAACCTTTTGTCTTTAGGCCACATCAAACACATCTTCACCCATGCTGGGACTGATGCTGAGCCACCTCACACAGCAGGAAGGTGTTCACCCAAGCTGAGCCAGAACCAGGCTTGCAGAGCTCATCTCCTGCTTTATTAGAAGTCTCCTTCCTGTAGTGACTGATTTTGGAATTAAGACACAGTAGCTGGTTGCAAAAACCCCAGATTCTCCCTCCTCCCCAGTACACCTACACTAACCACAGCTCTGAAATAGTATTTAAGAAAAAGAATAACACAAGAAATCCTCAGCATCCCATTTGAGTCATGGAATGTAGCCTGGGGCTACTCTCAGGGAAGGCAAGAAAAAACCACAAGATTTGTTATGTATTTAGGTAAAACAGGGGCTTCAGAGGCCACAAGAAAAATCAAGTTAGCAAAAGGGGTTTTTTTTGTTACTTTTTTTTTTTTTTTTTTTAATAGGTATAATTTGTATGAGAGCTCTAAAAATAATGAGTTAGGAAACAAATTAACCAAAAGTAGCAGGAAAATTTCCTGAAAAGAAATAGCCAGAAAACTAGTCCTTACATGTCTGGTTCTTGTTTCCACAACACTGATTCATTTGCTGGCACATTCTAATATAATAGATTCTATAGCAGAATCAACACAGGTTTTTCTTGCATTAGAAAATGGAAATCCTAACAAAACAGCTAAAATAAACAAATAATACTAAATAACAATTTGGTTTGAGATGACATTCCACAATAAATAGGATTTGAATGTTAGGTTCCAAATGATTCACAGTATTCGTGGTGTATGATCATATTATCCATTCTTGCCCTATGTATACTTAAAATTGGGAAAAAAAAATCAAACTATGCAATTTTTCATTAAAAAAAGAAAATGCTGCAGTGTCACAATACACACCCAAGATCCTGTTTAAAGTACAGCTGGAGCTGTGTAAAGCAACAAAAGTCAACAGAAGTGGTGACAGGATGGCATCACCTTCCTCATGGAAGGTGAGGAGTGAATTCCTCCTGAGCTTTATGTCAGAACTGGAGCATTTATTCACCACCAAACCAGACCTTACACATTCACATAACCCTCAAGAGGGAGAAATCCTTGAGGAGAACACTGAAGGAAAGGAATGTCAATGTAACACAGATCTGAAGAGAACAAACAGGGCCTGACTGAATCTGCTCAGGCTGGGCTGGGGCATAGTTTGAATTCCGGGCACAATCCCCAAGAACAGACTCCAGTTCTGGGAAACCATAAAAAATGCTGAGAAAATCCTGTCTGGGTAAACCACCTCTGGTCTTGCTGAGATAACTGAAGGATCAGACCACAACTCGCTGCTGATGAGGAAACCTCATGTCTCATGATACTGTAACACCACAATGGTTAAAAAGCTGCATTTATGTGAAATGTATTTCATTATTCATGTTTTATTTATGAGGTGACAGTTTCTCCACCTGCTGAAAGCTTCCCAATACAATGAGTCAATAGGCAACATTTGTAAATCACTTGTGTTCACTTACAGGAATCTCTGCAGACCTCTAGAGAAAAGAAACCCATCAGTGGAAATGTGGAAGGGATGCTTGGAAAATAGTTCTTTGTTCCAGAAAGATCTTGCTGACACAATTCTGGATTAGAAAGGGGCAATGTACAGTCTAATCAAGTTTAAAACCTACTTATATTGGAAAATTTAAGCAAGCTAAATAAATGGCAGCAGGTAAACAGTGGTTTTGCTCAAAGCTAAACTACAGAAAGTGTTAAAGAACTTGGGAGTTGAGCACTTTGGTTGTTAAAAAAAAGAATCCTCAAGAGACAAACTCCAGGCCTGGGAAAAAAGAAAGGAACCAAGATCTGCTTTTGAGAAGCATTCTAAAAGGATAGAATACTAATAGAAAATGGAAGAATGTAACTGGACATACTGTCTACAAGGCTTTGTTCACTCCAGATATATAAATACTCAAGAGACTTTAAAAAAATGTTTATGAAGCAATGTTTTATAGGCATTAGGATGTTGGCAGGGAAAAACATTGGCACAGTCCATGCCACTGTGACACCAAATTCACAGGAAACTTAGCATGGACATGCAACATTACCTTTTCTTTGTAAAATATAATATAGGGTGGATCCTTCAACAGAACAGTTTATTTACTAATTCCAGCAAAAGTCAATGCCATTGGAAAAAACCTTACCTCCTAAAAGGTGTGTACAACCATTACACAATGTTGTGGTTAAAACTGGGATTCAATTCCTGGGCAAAGTTCACTGTCCCATGGAGCTGCACATTTCATAATAAGAGTTTTAAATAGGTCACCAACTTACAAATTTAATGATTAAAGGTCAAACCAAACCAGCTTCTAACTGTTCAACTGTCTCCTGGAGGACTTTGCTTCCCAATGTGTTCAGCTTTTAAAAGCAGCACTGACCATTGGTTTCAAACCTTTACAGACCTACTCTGCACAACTCTCCTTTCCTGGGAGCCAGGCAGTTCTGCTGCATTCCACAAGAGAGGCACTGCAGCAAGGCAAGGTCATGGGATGGCAGGGCAGCACAGAGCATTCCAAGACAAACTGCACCAGCTGATTTTTCTCCTTCCACGACAGGTGAGTAGCCACCAAATGGATTTATTTCTCATTGCTCCTATATGAAATCAAGCGATCACTATTGGCTGTATGGCTGCTCAGAGAAGGGAACTCATGGCATCTCTTCATTCTACCCAAGTTTGGGCAGGGACACCAGAATGTGTTAAATTTGTCAAATCAGACAGTTTAATAAGCCACTTACTTGAATAGGGAAACATCTGCATTCCTAATGGTGTGAACAAGTGTTAATTATTGCTTGCTATTTTAGGGCAAATATGCTGATGATATCACAAAGGAAACGCATACCTACAAATAGTTGAATATATTCTCCAGTTACTGGCACATGTCCAGAGCTGAATACAAAACTCTTTGGGAGAGGCCCAGTGCACTCAGCACTTCCCATAACTGAGTCAGAAGTATTTTCAGCAAGGATTTAGTCTCATTATCAATAGTTTTTCATGCTTGGAAAAGAAGAATGATGCTGAAATATTCTGTGTTTCTGCTTGGTAACTTCTAGTAGTGCAAATGAAACTGGATGGATGTGGCTGAAAGGACTGGCCAATGGGAAACTTTTGTCAAGACTGAACTCACATTTTTCCCCTTTGTTAAGAGTTTCAAAACACCACAGCATTTGAGAAATGTGCCAACACACAAATCCATACCCATAAGCTACAACGTGCCTTTGGTTAGAAGTCCTCACTAACATAATATCAAATCATTTTTATTTCTACTTTCACAAGAAGTTTAATCGCCACAGAAACTTTATCTGTTGATACAAGAACACAGCTCCTCATGATAATTAGGGAGAAAAACTCACTTTGGCTGAAAGCAGCAAACCTGCTCCCTAAATCAAGATTCCTCTGCAATTTAAACCAAATAATCAGTGTTCCTCTGCTTCTTCAAAGTGTATCATACATAGAAAGAGGCAATTCATTAATGGATTCAATTCCTGATAGCATAAAAGGCACAAAGAAGTTTTCTACCCCATCCCATCTCTCACAGGGTAGTTTAGAGTAGTGACAGAAGCAGTTCAACCATCAGCTATTTTTAGAGACTTCCCTCTAAGAAAGAAGGTTTAATAAAACTCTGAGAAATTTCCTTTGAGCCTTAAATCAGGGTTTGGAAAATACCTTTCAAAAGACATAATTTAGCTGCTCTTTGTTTAATGAATATACAGTAAGCTTCAAGAGTCAAATCAAATGACCTTACTGCCTTACCTGGTGCCAAGAACAAACACCTGGGACCACACTAAACTGCTGCTTCCTTTCACGTTGGAAACAAAAAGCCTCTTCTTGCCAGAAACTTCCACCACCAGAAAAGGGTGTAAGAGAAAATAATTCTTCTCATTCTAAATTCACACAAATCCCAAGGACAGCTCATTAACCCTCTTCCAATCTTTCTGAAGAATCAGCATCTGTACTCATAGAAGTGTTCACAGGCTCACAGTAAATTCTACACGAAGAAATGAAGCTCAAATATACTTAAAATTAATTAATTGAAAGTTCTGCTTAATTGCTGGCATTTCTTCTTAAGAGTAAAAAGACACCCTGTTTCCTGGGAGCTTAAAAAAAAAAAAAATCTTACATTTTACTGGAACGCTGAAGAAATGTCATGTACTCTCCAAAGAGCAGCTGAAAATCCTGACCAGTCAGCTGAGCACAACAGGGCTGTGGCTGCATCCACTGCAATACCAGGGAGGCTCACAGGTATAATTTTATTTCATCTATGCATACACCAATATTTTGTGATAGTCTCTTACTGTGATTAAAACCAGAAAATGCTTAAGAATTTCCATATTAAATTATGCCTATTTCCTGTTTAATTCAGCTGACAGCTCTTCTATTTCAACATAAATTGAATTAATCTGTCCTTGTTCTTTAAGACTGCTCTGAGGAAAACAAAGAAGATGTATCAAGAGAAATTAAGTCACGTGAACTTTTGAATCTGTAGATATGGTCTGGTATGGTGGGAATTTACTGGATAAAAACACAAGTTCAGAACAAAGCATTAGCATTTACTTCAAATACTAATCAAATAAACTAGTAATAAAGTAAAATATAGGCTGAGGGTTTTTTGTACTACAAAAGCAACTGGACTACAGAAAAGACTTGTATATAATAACCAATGTCTCAAGTCCTGGGCTGCAGATTCTCCAATTTAAGGAAATTCTTTGTGGGATTTCAACAGAATTATGTGAACACCTCAGTGAAAGTACTGCAGAATTCAAAAACCAAACCTCTTCCTGTAAATATATTAGCACTAACAAAATCTGCTAGATATTGCTAGTCACACATAAGAGTAGAACACTGCTATCAGGCATTCATCCATGTAGGCAAAAAATCAAAGATTTCAGGAGATTCATTTGCAAATCATTAATAGTTATACATGTTTCAATTATGAGAAACAGAAATAAAATCAAGTGGCTGCCTGCCTCACACAGACCCTATACTAAAAGAAGGCTTCAAAAGAACTCTTTAATTAATCTGAATTCAATAATTTATTCTGCTATTAAAGGATAGGAAAACCAGCTTTACATAAGTTCCTGTTAAACTCTGATCAATTGGGATTATCTGGAAGCCCATTTAGAGGGAGCTGCTCTGTGTAGACGAGATAATAGAGATTTTAAAAAGAATAAGGATTATTTCAGAGGATCTAGCACCACATCACTGATACTGTCTATAAAATTTCTCACTCCTTTCTCTGACCAACATTAACATTCTTGAGGCAAAAATACTTTACATATCCACATTTTCTACTACTTTTGCACCTCAAGATGCATCTCAAAGATATGTATTTATCACTCTTTTACACATAATAAGGTAGAAGATACTAAAACCAGGTAAATAGGACATTGAGATGTCTTGCTCAAAATGATAAAAAATCTGGACAAGAAAAAGCTGGAGTCTCTAATTTTCTCTGTGTGGTAAGTATCCAAACTGCACACAATATTGTGCAGACACCCAAGAAACCAGGCTCTATCTCCCACCTCTCCCAGCCTCCCGTGAGTATCCTCAGCAAAGGAAATGTTTTGTCTATTTTCACACCCCAAAATCTGTGACATTCCCCATGGGAAATGTCCCCCACTGCAGTGAGTGTGTTTGTCATTACTTTATAAAGCTAGTGATGCTGTCAAACCAGAACAGCTCTCTTCTTCTCCCATGATGTATTTAGACAGGAATAATAATATATCTATCATTATACCCATCAGGGTGGTTATCTACAGGGACAGATAATTTTCTTCTGTTGCCTACATAATTAAGGAACACTTCTGGCAGCAATGGGATCCCAGCTCACATCTTTTCTTACTGACACTCTATTATCTCATTATCTTCTTGAAGATTTTGGTGTCAAAACCATTTTGAGGATTCCACAGCCCCGTTCTGACCCTGCTGCAGGTTAAGGGATCACACTGAGCACCACTCCTTTGTAGCACACTGCCCAAGGGCCAGCTTGTAAATCAGACCTCAAAACTGATCCCTGTTAAAAATAATGTCCCCAAAATAGAAGAGAGAAGGAGTAAGGGTTACCAGGGTTATTTTTAACCTGGTTGGTTCAATGGTCTGATTTACACTGGGGACCCAGAGGAGGTTTTTTTGGCCCAGGGAGGGTGGCACATCCCAGTGTGGAGCAGAGGGAAGGGTTGGCTGTGGGCACTGGGGATGCTGAGCTGCCTTTGAGGCTGAAGCCAGAGTGTGGGAAAGCTCAAGGACACCACTCAGAAACCATACTAAAACCATTCAGCAGCAGTGGGAGTGGGAGCTTCAAAATAACTACAAAGGGGCAGTGTAATAAAACTTAAACTGAAACCAAGAGACCTGCAGAAAATATCAGCATCTCTTCTAAGCATTCACAACCTAGAGAGCCATAGGCTGCAGTCATTCCTCTGATATTCTGCCTTTCAATAGCTAATACTCTGATGTTACTATTTTCTGAACACCATTTTTCTGAATTTAGTATGGTATTTTCAAGAGACATCTTCCTCAGCTGAGTCCAGATCAATTAAAAATAGGCAGCTGTAAATCCTGCTCAGCTATTTTGAAGGTTTCATTAAAACCAGAGAATTATAAATGGAATGTGACCCAAAGTAAATAGGTTTTATTTGGTAGCTTGGTTCAATTTGGTTGATCATGGAGTGTGAAATGTTGATAAAATGGGAACATTTCCTTCCCTCCTCTAAAAGTAAGAAGAGAAAGAAAAGGATGAGAAGAAGGCCACTATTACTGGGGATGGAGAAAATATCCTAACCACTGTCTGGTATGCAGAACAGGAATAAAAATACCACTTTTATAACCCAGCTAACCCAACATCACCTGACATTTGAGACAGATATACAACTAGTTTGAATTATTGAAACTACTTATGAGGTTGATTTTTTGACACTGAAAACACATAGATACAGTTATGTTGACCTAAATGCATCAAAGGACAATAATAATGGAAATACCATTTGGAAGCCTCAAGTATAGATCTGATCTATAGAAACTGCAATATTTTAAAACACCAGCATGATTATGTGGACAGAATTCTTTTCAGTCAGTACTATGTTTTGCCTTTCCCCATATGCTACTACTTGTATTCAAAAATTTAATTTCTTAATACCAACTGTGCTGAATTAATAATCTCCAACATAGTAAATTTTCAGCTTTAAAGAGGATGTTTAACCTAGCATTACACTGCACCAACATTATTTTTAACTCAAGCTGTTGTTTTTTAGGTTTTTTTTTTCAAAACAATATGGTCTACACAAATGACACACATTTCCTGTAAGTCAAAAACTGCAAAGCAAACAGATGGAGACCCAGGCTAAGAAAAGAATTAGAATATCAGAATACAAAAGTTGCTCTTTGAATCCTAATTTACATGTGGAGCCAGATCCCAATATTAGCATCCCACTGTAAAGCTCCTACATTCTTCCTGACTTTCTTCTGCCTTTCCCATGACACTGAACCTTGCTGTTAGGAGACCTGCATTCCAGCTCCACCTGTTCCACAGGGAACTATAAACGCAGTTTTGGCCTCTACTTTAAAATTCATTGCAACTGCTCCTTCATGAAGATGATGATCTTGTGTAGCTGGAGAAGAAATCCCACAATCCTTGTGCTGACCTCTGTCAGTGCATTCTCTTCAGCAGAGCTATCTAAATTAATGTTTAGGCAAAGAAGAATGGGCATTTAAAGGGAAGCAAGGTCTGTATTTAAGAGCATAGTCCTAAGTACTTGCAGCCCTCAAAGAATATCCCCTTGGGACATGAGTGCTCCTCCTCCCTGCCCTCATGCTCTTCCTAGGGCAGGGAAAAGCATCAAATACTACACTGAGGAAAGTATGTCCTCAAGACAGCTGAAACGTGATGTCCCATGAAGAAAATGCAGGAGGCAGAAAACAAGTTCTGCAGCTTAAACCAGACAGCATTACAGAGGGCTGACATTGCTAAAAATTCCCCTCCCTCCTTCCCAATCAATACTCTACATAGGAAAAGTTTAGCTGCCAGTTTATGAAATTCTTCCCCCAGTACTGGAGGAGGAAGCAGATGATCAAGATTTTCTTAGACTTAAAGCATAACTAGCATAAAGCTGTCCTTTCTGCTTCCATCATTTTTTTTTCTTCAAAGTACTTTTAATTAATCTGTAACGAAATCAAAATAATTTTTATAGTGGTACTCAAGGATTGTGATTTCTGTCACTGTGCACTGAGAGCTGGCATCTAGGGACATCCTAAATCTTAACTTCATTTAAATCATGCAATTAAAAAGCAGGTTCAGTTTTCCAGGTTCCAAAGGACTATAACCTACTTTCTGACAAACTCAGAAATCAGAGATGTATTAACTTATATAATCACTGAGGGCAGAGAGAGCCAACAATAGTCCTTCAACATCTGTGGCTAATGCACATCCAGTTTAAAACCTCAGCCCTACAAACATTTACATATGAAATAGTTAATCATGCAATGAAGTAAGCCACTAGGCAAAGTTATGCACACGCCTAAACCTCTGTAGACTCAGGGCTTAAAAATTTAAGACAATACCTTTGCTCAGAGAAGAAAAACTAGTTTTATTAGAACACTGTTACTCCTGAAGTTGTGTGTTATTTAACACCTCAAAGACTCTTCACTGAACTTGGAATTTTTTGTAGAGATATGTAAGTATTTATATTGTAAGTCACACAATTGCATCTTGATTTCAGTGAAAAAAAAAGGGAAAAATTAAAAGAAATCACTGCACTCCAACTGAATGGAAGGAAAAAAAAACACCTCTGAGACAGAATTCTGATACAAGGAAAATCCAGTATTTAGGTACGAGGTAGGTCACAGGAACTTGTTGCAGCATTGTTACAGATCACAACCTGAACCAGCACAAATAATGGCAGTAGGAGAGCTGTGGGCACACAGCCAGTGCAGAAGCACAGAGGGTGGAGCAAGGAACCACTGTCTTCTCTCTCAAATATTCTCCTAAAATTATCTTCAAAGCATGAATTTTTCTGTGTCCCCAGCAGGAGAGATCCTCAATGAAGGGATCGAGTATTCCTGTGAGTAAAACTGACAAATGTCTAAACTGAAGAGGTGTGAAGTTAAAAATCTCAAATTTAAGATGCTTTAAGACAAAATGTCAATGACTACATTTGATGTGCTAGAGAGAATCATACACCCCCCTCACCAAGCTCTCTGTGCCTGTTCAACATTAAAAATGATTTGAAGATTACAGTGCAGTATTTCCAATTAACTGCTAAGGTCACCTGACTTCTGCCTTGCACACAAAGCATGTGGGTTTGTTTGGTTGGTTATTTTTCTTTTGATAAAGACTGACCAAAGCAGAGAAATTCCTAGAAGCAGCAACATCTGGAGAAGGTAATTGTTGTTGGTCTCACAGTCCAGCTTGTTCAATAATATTTACATATCAAGAATTAAGAATTGCTGTGGTGCAAACTATCCCACATCTTGCTACTATTTGCACTTGCACTTTTATTTCAAGCATTTGGGGCTGCTGGACACACAATTCTGGTGTAAATGGATTATGATTTTTGATGCATCATCATGCATGATTCCTCCCCTCAGCCCCCTGAAACAGTGCCCAGTGAGAGAAATACAAGTTTTGAACCACTCCAGCATTACAGCAAGTAAAAGTTACTTCATGGCAATTAACAAAAATATCTTCCCAGTGTTTAAGTGTTCAGTGTTTGCAAACTGTATTTTCATGGGCTTCTGCTACAAGTCTGGTTGAGATACAGGAGAAATTAATCACTGTGAGTGGGCACAAAGTTGTATCATCAACTAAATAATTATCCTTTATGCATTTATCTGGAACTGCTGGCACCTCGAATGATTAACCAGGACTGGGGCAAGGATGTGTGTGTGGAGCCTCTGCAGAGAGCCTGGCTGACACAGTCTGAATCAGCAAGAAAACTCCACTGTCCTTCCAGAAGAGAGAAATCATTAAACACCAACTAATCATCAAGAGATTGCTGTGTGTATCTCCACTCCTTCTGGGCAAGGCAATTCCCAACAATATCCAAACTTTATGCCCAGCACTGTCCATCTTGACTCTGTGGCTAATTATTTCCCCAGAGCACAAAAAGCAGACGAGGGTCTCCATGTTCCTGAAGGATCAGCTGGAATATTCTGGCTGTGTTGCTGTAAATTTGATTAGCACTCACCAAAGGCACCTACTGCAATAATTCCCAGAGAGCAGCTCACTTTTCTGGGGAAATATTTACTACAGGGCACTGAAATATAATCATTTGCAAAAAGGCAGGGCTGCAGGCACTGTGAATTACTCACCGGAGGGAAATCGAAGTCTATCTGGTTTGCTAAATTTAAGATGTAGTCGATTCGAAACTGGTTCTCTGGATTGGCTAGTTCCACTGGAGGTGCCAAATTGCCCATTGCTGTCACTATTGTCTGCAAAGAAACACAAGTAAAATATTGCAGAGAGTGTCTAAATAGCCGCCTGGAATAGTTAAAAAACAATAGCTCGTAAGTTTACCTCTATAGCTTCTTTAATATTGTTTTTAATATCCTGAATTTTCATTTTCTTCTCCCTGTAATAAAAAAGATACATCATTAAATTTATAAGCCACAAAAGCAGAATACCTTTTTAAAACAGAACATGAACTTGAAAAATATTCTATCAAAGCTATACTGGTAGATAGACTCATTTAAATACCTTGAAATTTTCTACTTAAGCAGTAACATCTATTTACATCTATTTTAAGCAGAAACATCTATTTGCATCCAAAAACCAGTGTCTAATTATGCTTTAATAAAAACTTACTACAGCCTTAGACTGGGACTAAGACACACTGCAGAATCAAACAGATTTTGATTCATTTGAATGCAAAATACTAGACATACGTGAAAGTTCTTTAGAAAAGTATACACTGGAAACAAACAGAAAGGAAAAAAGGGTCAGTTACTAAAAGCAGAAATAAATGAAAGGAGACCAAAGAACCTCAAAGGACAAAAAAATTAAAGCACAAAAATGATGCCTTAGCAGAACAAGCTAGAGCAGAGAACTCAACCTGACACAAGACAATCAAACAGTCTGGATGTGAAACATGAACAGTAAAGGGTCAATCCAAGTATATAAAATTACCTCTTGACTACAGGCAGAGGAGGAACTGGAAAACCACTCAGAATGAGCACTGTCATTTGGGATTAACTGCAGTCACATTCACAAGCCCAACAGGCTGGAGCAGGACAGTGCAAACCCTTGCCTCTGCTCCTTTGTACTGCATTTTGTGTCAAATCTTACAACAGTTAATTTCAATGCAAAAATAGTGCAATCAAATGAAATGCATGATCAAACATTTGGTAGAACCAGGAATTAGCACTCTAAAAGTACTACCAGCCTGTAAACTGGAACTTAATTGTAAAGCACTATGATAAAATTTTTCACGTTATTGATTTCTTACTGTACACAGCATAAAATCACTACTTTGAGGTAAACCAAGTTAGCCATGTCATTACTAAAAAAAGCCAGCTAAACTAAGTGACCTTTTAATCATCAGTGAACTGCTTTTGCAGGACTCTTTGATTATGGAATATTTATATCAACATTTAATTTTTTTTTTCATTTTGAAAACTAACATTTTCCAGCACAGTGTCCCAGAGACTGTGAAATACCAACAGCATTTCCTTTTTTACCCTTTTAAAGACAGCAACTCACACTTTCAGCTTGAAAACCTCATTTTATGTAGTTAATTCAGTAAGCATATTGCAAATGCTTTTTATCACTTTTTCCTTTCTATAATTACTCACAGTCAAAAACCAAAATGAAACCGAAAGCACAGTCACTAATCAAGAATGCAGAAGAACAGCAGAGGAAAAAAAAAAAGTACTACTTCAATAATAAGGCAGACACAGACATCCAGGAGTGGTGGGAATTTCAGCTATCAAATGAAAAATTAATGCAACTTTTATAAAGGGCAGGGTCAAGGAAAACACCACCACGTTATCCTGCCTGTTAGCCAGAGGTGTGGAGGATGTGCTTGGACATTCCCCAGCTGTGACAGCACGGCTGCAATGCCACTGCTGCCCTTCCAGCAGCACCAAATCTCGTGTTCAGGATGACTCTGCTGTGCAGGGAAGGGCTCTGAATCAGCAGCACAGCAACAAACACAAATGTGATTATCCCGAAACAGCAGCTCCTCACTGGCCACGTGTCCTCAGAAGTTTGGGGCAGGGACAGGAAGGCCACTGAAGCTTGATGCAGAGAGAGAATGGAATGATCAATAATCAGATGAAAATTTGATATTTTCCTAGACTTCTTTACCCACCTACAGACCACCTTACTCCTGAAGATTATCAGTTTTTTGCTTCAGCGATTTGGCAGTGCTGATGAGAACAAGGCAGTGAGCCAAGAAAGACCAAAAGCACCAAATTAAGGAAAATCGATTAGATAGGATAAGAGAGGAAAAACTGAGGGCTTTTCTCTCTCTTCCTTCCTAACTGCAATGCTTTCTATTGCTCCAGGTCTTGACAAACTCTCCATTCCACAACCAAAACTTAGGGTGCACAAATACTCTGTTTTTCAGCACTGCACATATGGTTGCAAAACCATCATCCTCTTTCAGTTTTTAAAAATCATGTTTAATTATTAAAAAGATGTAAATAATGGTATGAAAGCAGGAAGTGTTTATCAATGACAGTGTAAGCAATTCGTCTGGCTTTTATTCTGCCTCCAAATTTCAGCTGCATCTGGAACTTAATGAACATGTATCCAGATTCAGACCTGTTAAGACCAAAAGGCCAAGCAAGGTACCAGTATTTTTAAGGAATTGGCAGTAATTTTGCTTTGGTTTGGAATATCACTAAAAAAAGAGGAGTTTAGGGAGTTTGAATTGTTTATAAGCAAACTCTCATTATTCTCTCTTCCCTGGAACACTTGCTATTAATTGTCTCAAAGCATCAGTGAGATGCACATTGACCTGATCTTCCATGCCATACAATAAACCTCACTATTTTAATTAAAGATTTCAGTCAAACTTCCACATTTACACCTCCTGGCTGATCCTCTCACTACTAAGTGATAATGAATATGGAGAAATATTAACCTGCAGCAATTAACAAAGTGCTTGATAACCATCATCATCTTTACAACAAGGATATTCATAGTTCCTATTTCTGGTGTTGTTGCCATGGCCCTATAGCCTGCCCAGTAAACAAGGAATCCTATTACACAGCAGTGAATGTATCACAGCATTTTGTGTTTTGTAATGTTTACTAACATAAACTTTCCATGACAATGAGACACTTTATTCTTCTGGAAATCAGCATGTTCTTCAATCACCCATCCAACAGTAGCTTACAAACAACTCTAACTTCTCACCAAAAAAAACCCCCAAAAAAGTGACATTCACTTTACTCAGGGACTAATGAGGTGAAGCACACAAAAGCAACATCCCATTGCTCTGCCAAATTGTTCTTTTTAGAAACTCAGGTTGCACCTCAAATTTCCAGAAATACTCAAACTTTTATTTTCCACAACCACAAAGACTGAATATTCAACTTAGATTCTTTCCTTTTTAATTTCTTATTCATAGGTGCTGGCACAAAATTACAACAGAAAAAAAAGCTGGGCTGCCAAAATGTTTTCCTCTGGAACATCCTGAGTAGTTTGGGAATGGCACCAATGCTCTCCTGGCTAAGGAATGACTGATGTCTCTGCAGGCCTGTTCTGTATCTTTAGATGTCATGGGTTAATAAGGTCATATTTTTAATCTTGTTTAAAACTTTTGCTTAGGCTGTGCAAGGTAGGCCAAACAAAGCATTAAACTCTATTAGTTGAGGATTAGAAGAAAAATCTCAAATCCTGCTGTTTTCAATATTTAAATGGGCCAAAGAAAAGCTGCACATAGCTTTCAGGAAAACTAATAAAGTCTATTTTAGGTACTATAAAAAAAAGATGACATTTTAATTCAAGTAACATTAAATCAGAATGACATCAAAGGTCAGAAAACTCAAATATTCCTTGAAAACCAACCTAATCAGTATTTAGTAAAGAACTTCTCCACCTGTGGTTGAGCTTTACTATTAGAAAGGCAACATTTTTACTCAGACTTTATCAAATGTTATGCAAAGAACACATTAACAAACAGATTATCAGAAAGCAAACTAATTTAATTTTAATGCTCATTTCTGGTTTACTTTACAGATAATAGAAATTACCATTACCTGGAAAAAATACTTAAAAGTGAAAAAAGAACATTCCAGAGGATAGAGATTCAGTTCACCCTGAAACCTTCTGCATCTCCCAGGTAGAAAAATAATTTTTAAAATGGGTGCTGAAACTAATTCTCAAAACAAAGCATGATAGAGAATTGAGGGGGGACACAGATGGATGGACAGGGAGGATGGAACACCTTTATACCATTAATCTAATTCCTAAAAGCAAAGAAGTTTTAATTTTTTGATCAGTGCACACACGTTAGGAAACCTTGGAGAGTTCTGCAGCTCTGGAGAATATATAGACTATTTTAATAGGGTATATTAAAATGTAGTCACACAGTGTTAAGACAGAGGCTTTGTCTCCTTTACAAGGCTGTAAACAGCCCAGCCTCTATCACCTTCAGGGACTGGTGGAATGCATAAATTACCTCGATTTGTGAAGCACTCAAACTTCGCTGACTCTTGAACCTGCTGACACAACAACTGCAGCAGGGCAAGGCTTCCCTTCCCCAGGCAAGGCACTGCAGCTAATGAGTCAATTTGCAAGTGGAAGAGCCAGAATGAAAACCTTACAAAGCAATTCACTTCCCTCTGACTTTTTATGGTAGAAAATGACATAGTTGTGTTTCACACAGGTGCATCTCCCTGCTTTTTCAGGTATTGCCACCAAATGTGAATGCCCAGGGAAGCAACCACGGGCTGTCCCCTTCTGCTCACCTTCAAAAGCCCATCAATTACACACTGACAGCCAATGAAAACTTAATAGATCAATTTTGTTTTAAAACACAACTCACTTCTTTGACAGGCAGTCATGCACTTCACAGGCACGTGGGATTTAAACATGCCTATTCATCTAAATAAAGTGTCTTTGATGCAGTGAAACATGCTGATGGATTTAATAAATATTCCATAAAATCTGCATTAAAATTTATTTGCTGAACCTTGTGGAAACTAAGAGCACTACCTGCCAATCCACCTCAGAAAAATAGAGCTGTGCAGTCAAGATCTTCAGACACAAGACCACGAGCAAGGAAATTCAATTAAGGTTTTGCTACCGATCCACATGACAAAAATCCTGCAGTCCTTTACAATTCAACTAAAAGATAAATTTGTTTTAGCCTGGGTTATTTCTAACAGAACATGGCAATTACCTCAAAATACAATAGCTAGAACAGCAAAGAGGGCAGAGGCCAAGTTAGAGGCACTTGAAAATGGGGAAAAATAGTTGCCTAGAGTATTCGGAGTGAAGCTGAAATAATTCATCTTACACCTGTGACAAAGTGCCAATTTTACAGACAAAACTACTAAAAATGCAATTGCAAAACCCACTACGTATCTTCTGCAAATTCAACACCTTTTATATCACACTGCTGAGATACCTCAGTAGTTCTGCCAGCTTCAAAGCCATTTTCTGTTTTATGCTGTTCAAGCCCAAAAAGGACAAACCCTTGCAGTGCCGTGGGGCAGGAGCTGCCTCTCAGCAGCTCCACAGCAGGAACTTTGTACAGCTTATAACAAAAATAGGATTTACTTGGGTCCTCACCTGCAGTGGAGCTGAAAGAGATTTCTAACCATGTTAACACTTTGTTCTTGGTCAGCACCTGGTAAAATGAAATGGTACCCAAGGCACAGGAAGCTGACACAATGCACCCTAAAAAGCACTTTACAGTCAGTGTGTGCCGGTGACTCTGACCACACAGGGGCTGAGCATCTCCCTGGAAGCACGAGACTCCTCCTGCAGAGCAGTCTCCCCTCTCTACCACCATACTCTTCCTCCTACACCACCTATCCTCCACCCCAACACCAACTTCACTTTGAAAATTCTTTGTTTAACTTCTCCAAAATTCCAGGTATTAATTAATCAACACCTGTACGATTCAACCACCAGAGATCTGTGAGAGGAAATAATATTAGAAAAAAGAACAGCTATGAGGATAAACTATTTGCTTTCTTTGTAAATAAGTAACACCTTTTGGAAAAAAGAAAAACTCAACAGGCTGAATAATTTTGTCATTATATACTTGAATTAAAGACACAGTTAAAAATTGATCATGTTAGACAGATCTAACTGTGACCTAAATTATTTGGGAGAACTTAGTTTAATTATCCCCTGAAGCATAAACACTTTCTCACACAATATGTGATGCCATGTATGGCGTAGACAATACCAAAAAAGGGCTTCCACAAGTTCTCTTTTAAAGATTGTGAAAAGCTCTGTAAGTTGCTTTGCCACTCCTTGTTTTGATACACTGCAATATTTTCTCTCCATGAGTAACATGCACATCTTACTATGTAATCATAAACACATGAGCAGATGATAAGAAATACAAGCACAGTGAGATACCTTCTATTAATGGAATGACAGAACCATTCTCAAAGTTAAAAGTCAAGAAACACGAATTACTGAAGTGTTGATTAAAAAAAACACAATGTTTTTAATTGCTCTGTGAAAACAGAAATCTTGTTATTTTTGATCATAATTTACATTGCAGTGTTAGGGGCTGAGATGTGACTTGTTAATGGTACCACAACGAAATTATTTCAAACTCTAAAAAATGCATTCTTGAATATAAATGTAATAAACTCCATTTTTAGGTTTATTTTATCTCTGCTCCCTGTGATACCCAAAGTGTAAAGGTTAAAGGGTAACTTTATTCTGCCTCTATGGATATCCTGATGCAAAGACTGGTTGTGGGCAGACTTTGCTCCTGGTGAAGTTCCAGGACTCTGGCACGTGGCACCCAGCTCAGAGCACCTGCCCAGGTGGATGTGGCACAGAGATGCTATTCTGGCTCTAAGCCACCTTGAGGCTCCCCTTCAGCTTTGCAAATTCCTACATAAAACCAGTTTAACTGGTTTACAGTCCCTTTATACCTGTTAGTGGCACAAAGAGACCATCACAGACACAATATTAAGAAGCATAACTCTGCTTATCCTGCTCCATTTACCTCAACTAATTAACTAGCAATAGTTTAGGTAAGGGATGAAAATAGAATTGTTCACAAAGAGCTCTGTGATGTACGAGCTTGACAAAGGCCCTTTAGTTCCCGCTGTGCAATTAAACACCTCTGTAAATTGCAAACCCTGCCTGCAGCTCCCCAGGCATTCAGAGGGGAACACACCGGTGTCATTTTCTTGCTCTTAGTAAAGGTAATTAAAGCATATTGCACTAAAAGGTGTCCTCAGAAGTCTAGCATTCTCTCCAGACACTCGATACAATAATTAACAAGGCTGTAGAGTCTTCAGAGGACGCTGTGATTCCATTCTGGTCTGGAAGGACACCTCAGAACCGGCAGGAACGGGAGGACTCAAAGTCAAATTGCTGAATCATCTTGCCTTGTACAAGTCACTACTTCGAGACAATCAAACTGCTGTCAGGAAGCAGAGACCTTTTTAATTATTTATTTAAGTATTGTGAATGTAGCCATTATTAACACAGAATAAAGGAAATGTCCATTGCCCATCACATTTTTTTAAACATTTCTGCCCAACTGTGCAGCAGCACTGAAACACAGCACAGACAGCTCTCAGGATGTCTGTCCCCTCTGCTGTTCCAGCCTGGCTGTTTGTACAGCCACCCCTCAAGCAGAACCAACCTCCTAGGTTCTCCTGGATCTCTGCATGCCCAGAAAAAATACTATTGTGGGAGTGGATAGTGCCCAGGCACAGCATACACGTGGATGAACAGCACCTGCTGTTAAATCTGGGCCATTTGCTGTGCTGCTCATCTCCTCATCCTTTGCTTTCAGACACAGGCAGGTAACAGCAGCCTTGTGGGGGGTTCCTGTTCTCTCACCTTAGTTCTCACTTTCAAAGAACTTTTGCCCAACATTTGAAACTTCAATTGATGAGTGTCCTTGGCTCTAAAACTGTTTTGCAAATGCCTGCATTCCAGTAACTTCTTCAGCCAGGATTGGGTATGAAGCTTTTGAAGAGAAGGCAATCACATCCCAGAGCTCTTCAGGGGTTTGTGCACAAGAATGAGAGGAATAGCTCCTATAATGGCTGATGACCTCAGTGCTACTTAAAGCTGAAAAAGTACACAGCTGGCTAAGTGCCAATATTAAATGGAAAGAAGCCCTAAAATAAAAATGGCTGGAACAGTGGATGCCAAGTAAGTGTAAACACAGAGCAGCCAAAGCAGGATGCAATGCAGTGGGGAAGACACTGATGAGACGGGTGGAAAGGAAAATGGTTGGTCCTGAGAATCCCTTGTTTTTGTTTTTTTTTAAGTGGTTATGATCTCTGTTATCACCTGAAACACTTCTGGCATGTGATATTGCAGATGCATGATCTGCATTGTGGTTGCCTTTAGCAGTGACAAAGGCAAGGTTTTTTGTCTCAATCAAATAAAAAAGGCAATTATCTAACGTATTTCACCATTCTCCCTCTGTAGATCTAAAAAATTTCCTTAAACTCTCAATGACCCAAACTCTTAACATTTTCTAAATGCTGTAGGATTTAATATTGGTAGCTCTTAAGATCTGAATGACAATCTGAACAGGAAAGCAGTTAAGGCAGGGGATGTAGACCCAAAAAACCAGGGGGAACTATTTGGACAGGAACAAAGGAGCTGTTTACTAAACTATGCAGTTGTCACTGAAAGTTAATATTTCAGAGAAATATTAACATTAAATGCTTTGTTCACCACACTTTCTTACAGCAGTGTTGAACTGCTTTCACAGAATCAAGTCTTTTCTTCACAGCTGCTAAACCTAGAATTTTTACCATGGACAAAGTCTGAATTAAGGAAGATTTCCACAGTTATCTTCAAAGATGAAGAGCTGTCAGATATATGCAACTTTGCTCATATGCCTTAAAGTATTACAGACTCAGCATTATCAGCAGAAACTAGAACAGCCCCTACTGATCTCTGTTTTTTGGAAGCTCAAGTTCTTAAGAAGTCATTCTTAAGGAAGTGCTGTCACACCTAAATGGTGATTTCCACTTTACACTTTATTAAAATACAAATTTCAGTAGAATGCTAGTTTTCTGAAAAACAGTACAGATATCACGTTTCAATGTAAAGACCTAGAATAAAGTTTCCTCTGAAACACTCTGAAAAAAAATCTTGTGAAATCTGTCAAGGCCTGACAGATTTCAAGAGTTGTAGCTGTGTATTTATACTTCCAGACTTGTACGAATTGACTATGGCTGTGCACATAAACTGCAATTTTAGGACTCAGAGCAGCTAAATACTGGAATGAGCAAATCTGAAAATGTGTCCCCTGAAGACCCAGGCCAGGGCACGGAGAGGCAGGTGTAACACAGCACACAACAAAGCAAGGTGCTGACAACTTTGGCTCTAATCCATCAAAGCACTTAAGCACATGTTTAATTTTAAGCACATGAGTAATTCTATCAACTTTAATAGGGCTACTCATGGTTTAAGTACTGTGATGGATGGGGGCCAGAACGCCCAGAACCTTTAAGAATGCTGCATGGCCTATGTTCCATGGAGAAAATACAGCATTCTCCCACTGAACAATTAAGTTATAAATGCTTTGAAAGTAAAATTTACCATAAATTGAACTCAGCTATGCTTATGTAAACTCAGAGATGTAAGCTCTTCCACAGCCTTTGAAGATAAAATATGATGAGGGTTCTCATGTACAAGATGTCTACAAATTTTTATTTTGCCCTTCTTTTTCTCTGACAGCTCTGAGTCACCTCTGCCCATCACACTTTGCTTTGAAATAAGGAGCTTAGTTAAGTACACCAAAAATTTAGCTACCAGTAATACTCTTAAATCAGATGCCTCTGGTTGCAGATTGCAAACATCAGTATTACAGCCCTTCTTACCTGTCCCATACATGTCCAATTGCAACAGGCTTAACAGTGCAGTAACTCCTGTCACACATTTATTTTTGATATTCAAAGCTGTGCACATGCCTCTTCTGTACAGATATAAGGTGTTGCAAATATGTGTCTCTAAGTAAAATTAGGATTTCTTTGAAGTATTTTATACAGCCAGTATTAATGACATGAAAAAGAAACAAAACCCCACACCTGCTCTGCAAATTTCTAGCCAGGACAGCCTCTCTAAATCAGCAGTGACTTACTCAATCTCTAAACCACCTACTAGAAAATTCTTCACCTTGTTTTATCTTAATATGGTTCCACAACAGGTGACCAAGTCTCATAGAATAATTTGCTAAGAAAGGGAAGAATGGAACAATTTGAGAAATCACTTCAGATTATTTTCTTGGTTTTTTTGTTTGTTTGGTTGAGGTTTTTTACTTGTTGGTGAACAAGCAGCAGAAAGAACACAACACCAGGTATCTTCTGTGAGGACTATGCATTCTGAGATATCTGCAGCAGAGGAATTATATACTGCTACTTATGAGATGGATTTTATGGCAAATGAAGTACACCACCAGGGAACTTAAAAATTCCATTAAACACAATTCAAAAGAAAAAAAAAATAGCTTTGAAACTATGTTGCTTTCTACTTTTTACCAGAACTGTCAATTTATTTGAACAGTGTGTCTAGAAACAAATTTTGCAGGGCTACTACTGTTCACAGACTTAATAATAATTTAGACAATTTTTAACTTGAAAAGCTTTGTAAGTTATCACAAAAGTGTTTTAAAGTTATTTTTATATAACAAATGAATTTATCCTTGACTTCTAGAATTTCTACTTCACTTGTGCACATCTATCACAGCAGTACTGTGTGAGCCACAAGCTTGGAATCCTTGTTGAGAAGGGAAAGGAGGAAAAATGACTGTGTCTGCAAAAGGCAGTTCAGAGTATTTGTATGACAGAAGTTTTTTTCTCAAAAAAAACCTTCAGGAGGTCAAAGCTGCACTTCAGGTAAAAGCAAACCAAAACAAAAAACCACCACAGACCCTGCTTGCAAAAAATAAAAAAAATACATGACTGTGCTTGTCTGAGTGAAATCCTTGGCATCACACGCAACACTCAGCTAAGGTTGTCTTTATTTCACATTAATATGTCCAGTGCTTTTGCCACATTGTACCACGTTTAAAACAAGGAATGTGCTTTATCTGGAGAGCTCCAGTGTGTTCTCACAGATTTCAGCAATCCACTGGCTCATCAGAGCTGTTACTCTACATTCAAACACAGACACACTTCAATTCTGCTCCAAACTGGAATTCAAAGCAGTTTCTCCTCCATTCAGGCTGGTTGTAAAATACTATTTCCAGAGTCCCACTCGCTGTTAACTGATCTTCCCTCACCTCTGGCACAAGTGTCAGTGAGCAGGTAATGCTCAAGAGAGCAAACCTACCAACATCCACCAGAAATAAACCATTCAGCTCTGATAGCCCTGATAACAGCTCACACGGAGCTTCACAGATCAATACCCTGCCTCGTGTCTAGAAATGTTTGTTACTGCCACACTCTCACACAACTGCTTATTAAGATCTAGGTAGTAAGAAGCAAGTATTATTATGACACGAGACGAGAATTAAAACAAAATTTCGTGATAGTTCCACTGAAAGAGCACTCGGATCAGAAAATCAAAACTCCTGCATACAGAGTCTCAAGTAACCTGACTGCACTGCTATTTATTTTGCACCTCCCATACCACTGAATTTACTACTAAATTTTTACTGAGCCAAGACCGTGCCAAATCTCAAGGTGGCACGAGATGGGGGCAGAATGTCCCCCATAGCTGGAGCGTTCAGAGCAGCCAGGACAAAGCAACTCCGCTGTGGGCACCAACCAACACTCACCGCAGGGAATCCAGCAGGGAACATCTTGCACAAGTCTTAGCATCGTTCTAAAAAAAGATTTCAGCAGTAAAAAGCTTGTTGGTCTAAACCCACACCTGCTTTTTCTTATGAAAGGTCTCCTGCTGTCACTGGTGCTGCTGAGCCCTCTGCAGACACCAAAGCTGCTCCAGCACCTCTTGGAACATCGCTGGAAGGGAACACAAAACTTTCCCCTCTAGATTAGCACGTTCCAACCCTAAAGCTCTGAGGTACAGTAACATTGGCTTGGTTACAGCAAAGGTCATTCAGATCAAGTTAAGGCTGCCCTCGATGTAAAAGAAAAAGGTAAAGTTCATATCTGCTAAGTGAACAACTAAAGTATTCACATTTCCTACACAGCTCACGGGAAACTTCTGTGATTATTGTTTTAGACAAAGAAGTCAAGGAAGCATGGACTCCCCTGTAAGTTTTAAAATCTGTTTTCTAATATTTTCAAATCCCCTATTCTTACAAACAACACTTATGTCTCCTGAAACTGTAAAATTACAGGAGGAGTTTTCCATTGCACCTTACTTGTGCAATTGCCAGTGTTTTTGGCCAGTTTCATGTTCTGAAAAAGTTTTCTCTGTTTCAGTCCTCCAAAGTAACAGGAATGAAAAATCACATCCATAAATTATGATTTTAAGAAAAGCCGTCTCTAATTACAGCCAAATTAAATTTTAAACTCAGCAAAGCAATTGTGGCTGCTACTGTACTTTCCTCACTGCTCAGTAAGTTCCAGTGTATTCACACACAGATTCCCTGACACCAACTTGCCATGCTAAAGACATGAACCACGCTGAATTTCAAAGCCAACACTGGAAAACGGAAGAATGAGGCAAAAGCACAAAGAATCAAATTTGTGAGTAAAGAAATTCTCCAAAAACAACTTGACACCAAACCCATCAGTCTCAAAGGCTACAACCACACTGGTAACAAGCCCAAATTCAGATATTTTGGTACTAATTATCTCTGGTGGCCCAGAGATCAGTAAGTATCAGGCAATAGCTGCCTTTAAAGTATCAACACTGATTTCTATAATTACATTTCATATGACACAAGGTATTTTAATTTCTTTTCCAGTTATTAAAGGTTTTGCACTACCACAAGTGAGGATGATATAAGAAAAGTATTTGTAAGTAAACATCAAATATTACCAGGCAACAACAACAAAAATACCCTCACTTCCTTCCAAGCACAGACACAGTCAGCACCACATTAAACCCATTAGCAAAATTCTTCAACCAATGTCAGGGAATATTCTTTCAGGCAACAGTGTCTACCTGATGTTCTTGGCCTGACTTTAGAATACTGTCAACTAAAAGACATCAAAAATACCTATTTTTTTCTAGACGTCGAGGGCTCTATTTACAGAAAAGCTGGAGTCGCTTCATTGAGAGAAACACAAGTTTCTGTAATGCTACTTCTGAAATAATTTTGCTCTGGATTAAGTAGGAAAAAAAAATCTTCCTTTGATACAGCAGAGCTGTAGAAATTCATCTGAAAACACAATACACAGTTCCTGTACCTAGATACTACCCATTATGCCCACTCACTTAAAATACATAGTAAGAGAACAATACTTTTAAGCCACACTCCACCATGATTCTGGACCTCCAGGGAACCCCACCTTTAGTAGCAAGGCAGTTTATTTAAGCAGGAAGGTACCATTTAGAACCAGAATGGTTCATGGATGGTTTGGACAAACAAATTCTGCATCCAAACTAGAGCCTTCCCTAATGCAACAAAAGTTAACTGGAAAAGTTCCAAACAGCTCTTGTTAAACAGTCTGGAAGCCACAACGTGAAGAAACTTTCACTTTACTGTATTTAAGATCTACATATATTTGAACTCAATCTGTAAGAAGAATGGCCTTTAACTGAGCTTAAAATTGGAAATTAATGATACCTGAATAAGCACATTTATTTTCATTTCCCCTGATAAAAGGGAAGTTATATTGTTGTAATTTAAATCAAACTATGACAATGGCACAATTATCATGTCCTGGCCCTGACCTGACATTTCTAAACGATAAAAAAAAAGTAAAAGACACAGTTCATGCTGACAGTATGTAATAAATGAGAATGTTAGGCCAAAAGTTATGTGAGAAATTATTTGTTGATACTTAACTCATCAGTTAGAATATACAGCACCTCGTCATAATTGTCCAATTACTTTCACAACATATGGTTCTTTAAATACAAATAATATTGTTTGAATGAGAAACTTACACACAGCTGAAGAAAACAATCTCAAGAGAGTGTGTAACACTGCAAATTACTTGAACAATAATGCTTGGGCACAATTATTGATCCAACCAGCTGCTACCTTGGGTTCAACAAAACCACAGCAAAAGCTCTGACAAGCCTGGTTCTACCTGAACCTGACTGACCTCAGTGGCACTCAGCTAATTCAGATGTATTAAACCAGGCAAAACAACTGTTTCACAGGGTTTGCCTTCTATTTGAAACAAAGGAAAACTTGAAACTTCAAAAGGAAAATCAGGGGTTTTTTGATTATTCAAGTACTAGGCTTTTTAAAAGAAAAACATACAAACAGACAAACATACTCAACGTGACTTAAATTCAAAACTTGTTATGAATTTTGCTTCTTGGAGTTTCTCAAGTGGCAGTGGCAGAACTTGAAGAGGAATAACAGTGAATCTCTTACACTTTTTCCCTAATCCTCCCCAAGTGCCATTTCTGACACATAATACTGGACTACACAAACCACTGGTCTAAACGAGTGTTGCTCTGATTCTTAGAAATCCTCTTCCTAGAAATTTCAGCAGACCAGATGCCACTATGTTACAGAAAATGTGTGCTTAGTACCACAGATTTGATTAAAAGAATTTGGTGAATCATCAGTATCTACAACATTCTAAAATATATTATTTATCAGATACATAAAACAGACTACACAAAACATTTTTTAATTGAAGTACGAGAAGCTGCTTCTTAGCCATGGGCTAAAAAGATATTTCCCATTTAGTGGGAGGAGAAAGGGGAGAATGGACCCTGCTGTAGCAATCACTGTCATACAAGAGGGACAAGGCTTTCCTTCCAAATGTTTAACATATAGGATTGAAAAAGCTTTTTCTCTGTGGAAAGTTTCACAGAAACATAAACCAAATTTATTCCCACCAGGTACAAGAGTGTATTTTCAACATATGCAAACAATATGCAGAAATGCCCAACGAATTTACCACCTGGAAATCAGATAAGCACACCAATGTACCTACAGCATAATGACAGGCACTGGCACCTCCTCCTGTACTTTTCTGCAGGAATTAAGAGGGGCCTTTGAGGAGCTGAAACTTATAGAACACAACATAACCAAAGCACATGCTGTGTGTTCCAAACACACTCATGAAATGTTTAAGTTATGTATTTTAGTAGGTTATTAACAGTTGGTGTTGGCAGCAAAAGGCTACATTTCTCTAAAAATATTAATGTAAACCTAGCCATAAACATTTTTATGAGAAAGTTTTTTATAAAGCACTGCACTGACATGAGCTAGTCAATCCTTTCCTAAGGGCCAGATTAAGTATTAAAGTACATCCAAGGTGTGGCATCGTATCAGTTTACCCTTAGTGGCAGTTAAACTTACACAATTAGAGAAAAATCTACATCAGCTTCATCATTTGAAACCAGAAGCTTGTGACAATGCTGACTCTACCAAGTGATTCTGAGGGAAGGAATCCTGGTGGACAGCTTACAGCCTGAGCTGTGGAACTACAGATTAAGTCACTAGAGGGGAAAAAAACACCAAAAACCATTTTCACACTACATGATAATTCTGAAATCCACAAGGTATGAAGGTAGTGCAAATGTCCTGTCTTGAGCATTGTGCTTCAGGAGTATTTCAAATATTTGTCTGACCTAGCTCTGCATTTATCCTTTCTGCATTAGCAATCAATAAAAAAAGAGGGGAGAGAAGAAAGTACCTGGGTGATAATTTCACTGTAGGCAATCAACATTCATATCCAGCATTAATATTCAGGAAGTGCCCCAAGTCTCAATCATTAATGATTAAGTATCACCACACCCTGGAATATTTTACTACATATCTGTATTGACATCATGAGATCCAAACTTCAAACATAATTGCTTGCCATTTTAAGGATCTTCTTGGAATTCAGGGACACTCACCAGATCTATAGAAACTCCTGTGCCAAGGCAACAAATAACCAAATTAAAAAAGCTGTAGTCTCAACTTCCAACACACTTCATCAGTCTGAGGAAACTTTAGGACATTTTAAATAGAAACTATCATCTTCTGGAAGAGAGAATTTAGAACATTTAAACCTTAGATTAAGGTTGACTTCTTCTATTTAATGAGAAATAATGCTTTACACTTTATAATTTCACCTCACAATATCATACATCTGAAACCCAACTTGGCAGCTGCATTCCTGAGCTTACAGAGCCCAGGTCTTGGTGAACATTCAGCACATGGAAATGGCTCTGGGAATCAGAACCACTCCAGGACACCCAACAGGGCACAGGAATTGTCTGTTCCAATGGAGCAGAGATGGCCATGTTTAAAGGCTTATCAACTTTTGCAGTATTATTACTTTTAAAGACAATGATGACAAATCTGAAATAAGTCATGTGTTTACTTTCATTTTGCAAAAAGGACGTTTATTTCTGTGACAAAGATGTCACCCAAAGTAACTGGGTGTCCTATTTTGTTGAAGGATGGATAAAACGAGAAAAGCAACAAGCAAACTGTATTATCAAATTAGATGACACATCTGCTTGAAAACCTGACGTTTAAGGCAGTGAGGCCATACTATCACTGTATATACACTACTTACAAAGGGTTAATGTACAATATGCAGCAGTTGTCATAGATAGCTATAGATGGAGTTCAATAAATTGGTGGAAGGATTATAGTGCAGTTTTATTACTACCTCCAACACTTTTACTGATGTGCTTATTACTTTTTTTATAGTGTGCTGCTCCTGAGCAACCAGTTTATAATATTTACCCTTTTAAAACTAGATATATAGAGAATACATATATATATATAAAAGGGCAACTAAGTTTACATGGCAATACTGCTGCAGCAACTAACACATCACACACACATATACATATATATATATATACACATATAGTAATTACCACATCTTGCATGGACAAATCTACTTGCAAGCCTAGAGGCAAGAGGCAGCTGCCAAAATCCACGTATTTTATGCATTACAAAAAAAGCATGAACTAGGACTGGTCTTCTCTTAGAAGATGAGGATAAAAATACCACCACTACAAACAGATTTTTGTATATGCATCACACACACAGACTATTTTTCTATCTCTAAATTACCTCTATTAGCTGCAGAATGTCAAAAGAAATTTTAGTCCAACACAAATAATCCTTACAAGTTGAATGTCGTAAAAATACTATGTACACTGGGATGTTTTTTCATTTGCTTTTTAACCATTTGCAAGTTTAGTTCTTTTGCATGCCTTCCTTAATTCAATTTATCCTTAAACCTAGAATGATCTAGAATTGTTTCTAGTTCTCACATTAAAAGGGACAACCAGCTGACTTAAATTCATTGCAACTGGAGAATAATTCACATGGAGCACCAGCTCCTCTCAGGAAGGCATTCCTTTGGGTCTGTGATTCAGGTGAACACACAGACTGATTCAAAATGTGTATGTTCTGTTAGTAGCAGCTCCAAGCACCACTCTGCCTGTAAAACACCTTTCCCTCTGTGGAACAGGAGAGCAGGAAGCCACCTTGCAAGGATAAGCTGTGGATTTGCACACTGAGCCTCCGTTTCTTTGTGTTTATCTGCATCACACAGCAAACGTCTCCTGAATAATCCTGCCTTGTTTTGTTCTTTTTATCCTAAATAGCATCAAAACACTCATGTGGAGATGCAGTGTGTGAGCACAGAGCATGTAAAAATGTGTGTAAAAAGCCTCACTGGAGCATGTCCAACACGTGGATCTGTGTGCCACAGACACAGAGGGTGTAACTCACAACACATCCCACTTTGGGTATAAATTGACACATCCCCGTTTCTGACACATTTGCAGCACATCCCTTCCTGACTACCCTCTCTCAGAAATGGAATAAGCATCTTCCTAAGACCATCATCTTCAGGGAAAAAATGAGTGGGAAGGATTGAACTGTGACTGGGGCCAGCAGTCCTTGTAGGACAGCCCAGTTCTCTGGTGTCTCTTCAAGACACACAATTTGGTAATTCCAGGCAGGAAAGTGAGTGTTCACAGTGTCAGAACCTGCTGCAAAAAACTTCACATTCGAATTTAAACTGCTTTTTAGGAGTTAGTTAAAGGATTTCAAATTACCTTTTTATATAGGCAGTCATTAGCAATGATGTCCTAAATTAAAAAGAACTCAAATTATGGCAATGTTAACTCAGATACTTTCGAACTTAAGTGTATCCTCAATAACGTTACTTTGGCCAGTCTACATGAAATACAAAGTTTTCCTTTTGAATAACCTAAAACCAGAATAATTTTCCCAAATCAGCTTTCACTTCCGTTATGATCTCCTTTATTATGGTCGTTTGCTTCTCAGATCACATTTTGCACAGGAGACAGAATATAAAAGTAACTTCTATTTATTGCTTTATAAGCATTACAGCATTATCAAGTAATAAAGGACTTACACATAGTCTTTCATACTTCTAGTTTGGAAGGCCTTGCAGTTTATAAATATTTTAATGAAACCCAAAACACTGCAGGTGCATGAAATAAATACAGAGTGCTGACTATGTATCAGCAAACATACAAACAAAAATCTTCCCAAACCCTCCAGATAATCTGCAGCCCAACCAGCAACATGGGAAGTTAATACAGGTCAAAGAAATACATATACTAAACTCCTTCACTCTTGGGATTAAATCCTGCCCTCTGCTCTAGGAAGCATAAACATAATTGTGCATCACTCACTGAAAGGAAAAAAAATAGTCTTTATTTAATAATCTTACGATTGCTTGATTAGTGCTTGGAAAATAAAGAGCACTACTTAAGTGCTAAACATTATCAGCTTTTTCAGAACATCAGCTCCAAACTTGCCACTCCCCATTTCCTTCTCTCGTAACTCTCTTCATTCATGTCATCAGAAGGCATCTTATTTTCAGCAACAACTACTCACTTTTTTTTTAATGCTGCTGGATGTGCAGAACTACTGTTGAGGTTGCTTGGCAACTAGTGAGACATATCAGAAGGAGAGATAATGTCCAGAATGAATGGAATTGAAGAGAACTATATTTGGTTTCATTAGGAGACACTAATGCACTCAAACTCTACCTATACTGATTTGAATTACCCACACCAAGGTGAAATTTTGCTGTTTCTTTTAAAGTACAGAGATCCATAATCACAGAGTAGCACTAAACCCAGTCAGGCACACGTCTCCCTGTACAGAACAGACTTCAGAACCAGAGCTTTGACCTGGGACAGCACTTTGGAACTGTCAGAAAACACAGATTTTTGGCAAGTATTTTGAAGAATTTTAGGCCAGAGAGGATAATTGAATACTTCAGTTTGCCTTCCAGTGTATCACAAGCCACTGTACTTCTCCATATGCTTTAGTGTTGAGATGAAATTTCAAATGGAACAATTCTTTCTGAAGGTCACAATTTGAAATGAGGTAAGATTGAGCACCGAGGAGTCCTGCAAGGACAGAGAACTGCTTACAAAAAATCTGCTCTAATGATCCAAAGAGGTCAAGAAAGCCTTGAGCAGGAGAAGATGGAAACAAGCTTTGCAGTCCCTAATGAGAGAGTTTCTTATCTCAAGCTCTTCAACTAACTTTATCTGCATCACTAAAGAATCAATCAGTCTGACCCAAAAGAGGATCTTCTGCCGTCACCTTAGACCCTGCCCAATCTTTAATGCTTCAGGAGGAAGTGAAAACAGTGACAAAACAAGCAGCAGAATTATTTTAAAGGAAAAAACCAAAACCAAAAGTCAACTCCCACACTTCCCCACCTCTCTGATGCCCGTGGGCAGACACAGAACTGAAATGTTTCAAAAGGCTTCAAACACCAACACAGAATTGCAAATACATTATAATGCTCAGGGTAGGAACAGGAAGAATTTGCAGCACGTGCATCAGACTTTGTGCTCCCCAAGGCCACAGTGGCACCCTGAGCACACACACTCCTGAATCTTCAGGTGGATTGAAATATGGTTTAAAAATAAACCCCTACCTCCCTCAGATTGCTTAAATGAAGCTCCTCTTTCCTAACAAATGATTTCAAATAAAGTATCTCAGCTGCTAAGGAAGTCAGTCTCGTGCCTGCCCTTGTTTTTAGGCGTCTTTCCCACCACCTCTGTATGGCCATGAAACCACATCTGGACACCCCTTCCCTGGACCTGGGACAACTCCTGTGGCTTCCTTTTATTTGTAAGTTCTTCCCAATAATTCCATATCCTTCATGAAGTGAAGGCTCAAGCATGGGATATACTATTTTAACAACACTCTTATCAGATTTGGAAGTCCCCTTTATCACTCATGTTTCACTTTCCCTTTTTTTACTCCAAGACAGCATTTGTATTTTTGCCACAGAAACATCCCAAACCTTACTAAGGTAATTTAACTAATTGACTTTTGAGTCCTTTTCCAGTTTCACAGATACAATCTAAACTCTGACTCCTGCAGGACTCTCTCACGTTCAGCTGCACTAAAATGAATTTCTGAAGTACAACTTATCAGATCACCTCTCCCAGTAATAATTATAAATAAGTTATATAAATTGGTGTTTCCCAGTTTCTCACAGGATAGCCTCTGGGATTTTTCTTCATTGTTTATTGAAAATACCCATATTCTATTTCCACAACAATATCACAGAATCACTCAGAGTTGATCCCAATATTTGCCCTTCTAACAGACACCAAACTTCCTTTTCTGTTTGCAGCATTATCCAGGATGGAAACATACTTGCTTTGGGTAAGGAATAATATATATAGAATATTTCTACTTTCTCTATCTAACTATGTATAACTGTTCCTTCTGAATTCAGTTAAAAAATAAATAAACATCTGTGCCCAAACAGTATTATTAAAAATTAAGTGGAAAAAAAAATTCCTGTTTTCTTATTGTCTGGAATTATTATCAGAATGGAACCTATGAATTTCAGTTAAGAAAACAGAGGCCTTGGTTGACTCCAGTTTGTCCCAGAAAAAAATACATTTTAAAAATTTATTCAGCATGAATAAAACTGTGAGGAAAAAAAAAATCAGACATTATGCTGCTTACTTGACTGCAAAGTGTTTTTTCCAACACCCTACAATTGCATAGAATACAGAAATATTTTACTAAACTCAATCTTTTTCACTCATTTCTTGCCCCGTATTTTACAGTGTCAAAAAGATACTTAGGTAACAGAACGTTCCCAAGTTCTTCGGTGATAAACATAAGGAAAGTAAACATTTGATTGCATAAGATACAATTACATAAAGTGAAATCTGTCCAATTAAGTGAAAGCAAAACACAGAGGCAGCACAGAGCATCCCAAGCTCCCAAGAGTTTGGGGAAATTAGGAGTGACACAGTTCCAGTTCAGAAAACTAACAGGCAACCAAATAGTTACATTTCAGATTTTCAAGTGTCCTGTGTGTAAGTTACAGAGCATATTTTTATCTACAATGTTCAGCATAAGCAGAATGTGTTCCTATGAGTAACTACTTCGAAACAACATTAATCATTTTGACATAGCAAAATTAAAAGGTTGCATCCAATTTCCAGGCATCTATTTTAGAATGCATCAAAACCCAGGCCTAAAATCCAGTAGCTTCCCACAACACAGAAATTTAATAACAAAAAAAACCCCACACAACCCCATTAAGGCAAATCTTCCAGAAAGTTGTGTAACAAGCTTGCTGCAGAAGACATTGAGACGAAGTACTAGGAAACTTAATTTTTTTACAGAGCTCTGCAACTGTTCTGTCAAAATATTGGAAGTACAGAAAGTGCTGCTCTGCCTGCCCTGCACAAGGTTTGGGGTTTGTGTGGCAGATTGGGACTGAATCGTCCCAGCTTTCCTGAAAACCCCAAGTGCTTAACTGAGCCCTTCCCTTTTCAGTTTTCTCTCTCAATTAAAGGAAAAATAATTTTCCTAGGCTTTGCATTGTGCTTATAGTTTTTTTCCATGAATAATGCAGTGCTGTGATTACGTTCTAATTTCTGAAGACATTCAATAAAATCTTTTCAGTAAATGGCTATGTTCTTAGGATTACTGTATTTTTTATTTTAAAAAAATAGTTGTTATAACTCTAAGTTTTCATATTTACCTTAAATAGTCTTAACCTGCTAAAAACAACAAAAAAATGCAAGAAGCTGTGCCAGTCACTACTGTGCAATTAAATTAAAATTCATGAAACCAACTAGTTTAATTTTTCCATAGTAATGCCACATTAAACCAAATTTACCTAGCCTATTTTAATTTAAATTATCAGGGTTAAAACAGGCATTACACATAGTTCTCTGAGCTTAATGTGCTAAGTGTCCCACTACACATTTTTATCTATATTAAAAAAAAAATATTAAAAACCAAGCAAGACTGAAGCAAGCCATTCTTTGTTACTACAAACTTAAGGAAGAAATTTACTTCACAAACACCCATTTCCTTGCAATATTTTCCAATTAATATGAGCAGTTCTATTACATAGATAATTGTACTGTCATTTCTGTGCACACAGACCTCCAGACAAGAAGGGAGTTTTTAAACCCCAGTGATTAAGGAGGCAGCAAGCTCTGAAGGTGCCATTCAAGGTTAAATGCAGCATCTCCTGGGACTGCACCAAGCCCCAGAAGGAAAACCCTGCACACCTCTGCCTGCTCCATTAGCTCACCCACCACTCCTGGGAGGCTGCAAGGGTGCAGCTGGGAGAGATAATTATTTTCTAGTGCCTTAACTAAAAAGAGAAGTGAACACAATGATTTATTCAATAGCCCTGTGGAGAATACAGCCAGCAACAGGTAGCTCAGAGAGGTCACAAGCTTTCCTGTACTTCTGTAACAGCAACACCTTGAAACAAAACATCTCATTGAAATATTCCACTATTAGATTTTTCAAAAAGCAGATGCTTTGCCTCTTAGCTGTAAAAACAATGCATTGCTGTTTCTAAGCAAGCTCAGCTGTAAAGAAGTAATTCTAATTAACTGCATGTTTACATTAGAGTACAGTTGTAGAAATAACTATTAAAAGCTGATGCAGCTACACTTGCACTATATCCTAAATTCTTGGATTTACTATTAACTCAGGGTTCAACCGTTAAAGTAAAATGTAAGGCGTGCTATTTTTAACATCAAGATTCAAGTTATACTAAAAAAAAACCTCATCAGTGGAAATTCCTTCATTTCAACTTGAGAGCTCTGAATGGCCAAGATTCAGATGAGCAATTTCTGTATGTCAGCTCCTCATCAGAGATGGGACCTGGGCAACCCTAATATACAAATGCATGATACATCTAAAAATAAAGACAGACATAACTTTGCCTGCTGGATTTCAAAGACTTAGCTCTGCCTGCCTTGATCTGAGATGCTGGGGAAGGATGTTCACAAAACTGGAACTTTTTAGAAAAATGCCTCAAGACCCCCCAAACCTGCTCCCCCAGCCCAAGAGAACAACACAGGAGCTCACAAGCTAAGAAACAGGAACAAGAAATCCCACTCATATCTAGATTGCTAGAAGGAGCAGGGAAAGGCACAGCTTTTATTAATAATAAATTTTATCTTAGGGGACAAAACCACAAGGTTTTAACATAATGAAATTTAAAAAAAAAAAATTCCCAGCTGGAATGACTGGCAAGAGATAAAATGTAGCTACATCATGAAGTAAGAGGAATCTTCAGGGTTTTCAATAATGTGAACAAATAGTTTTAATATCAAAAAGGTAACTTTAATAAGTTTAAGATGATAAGGAGCACTCTGTTCATATATAAACTAATTTGAGCATCCATCTGGAAAAATTAGTAAAAACTTTTTTTTTTGAAAAATCAGAGTAGTACCCAGTCTGTCCATCCAAAATATATGGGAAATAAGAAATACAATGAGATACTCCAGAAGAAAATTCTTCATGTAGTGCTGATTCTGTAGCACTGACTAGAGGAAAGGTAATCACTCTGCACCATCTAATTATTAAGAAAAGCTGGTGAAAACATGAAAAAACCCAGTGAAATTTTTCAGAAAGAACAAGGAAGCGTGGAATATAGACATACATTTAATATTCTCCATAGACAGATCTATTTTTGAAGTTATCTGAAGTTTTTTGCAGTATTTAATATAGTTGGTGATTTATTAAATTACAAGTTAAATAGAACATGATACATTGGTTTATACTACTAGATGTTTGCTTAAGATAAGAAAATGGAGAAAAATACACCACTTCCACTTTAACTCATGAATGTGGAAACTAAAAATATATGTTTAAAAAAAATCTAGAGTGAACTGAGGAAGACTTTTTTTTAGCTGTTTTTTCTAAATCTCACTCGATCTCAGATTCTGCTGTGGAACCAAACTTGAAGAAGCATTGTTGCTGCAAAATTAATTTCCAGAAATGCAAATCATAGGCTGGAGTAGAGGAGAGACCAAAATTAGCATTCCAATAAGGAAAAGCAGGAAGAGTTCATGTAGATCTACACCAGCCACAATACATTCTGACTTTGTCCAGGTAGCAGGAAAATCAGAAAAAGGAAAATAAAGGGTGGGCTGATGCAGGAATATTTAGGGATCAGTGTTGCATCAGGGAGGAAAACAAGGAGTGGAGGGAACAGGAGACACTCAGAAAGCCACAGGTCCCAAAGAGGAACTGCAGATGCTGCAGGGAGGAGAAAAGATTTGGGAGACAGAACAAGTTACAGAACTCAGACTGCACTCACTCAGCTACCCACTGAAGGGTTTATTTTCTGTTTGGGAAAATAAAAGGAAACTTGCACGTTTATTTGATTTTACCAAAACGAATGAGTAAAATCCCACATCTACCATCAGAAGTCAAACCCCTCGCAGACCCATTCACAATGTTTTCCACAGAGTTAAGCCTTAAGCTCTCTTCTGTCTCTCTCTTTGGCTTCTCAGATTACATCACTCGTGCTTATTCCGCTATTCATAGTTATTGCTCTCCAAGCTCTCTACAACTATAAAGCTTTCTCCTAGGTTGATAGCTGCATACTTAAAAAGCTTTTGTGAAATTTAAACCTCAAAACAAATAGAACTACTGCCATATTTTTGGCCAGTCCTTTTACATGCCAAATCATGTCTGCAACATATGCAAACTTAGCTTGAGGGATGAGTTTACTATTGGGTTTTTTTTGTTGTTGGGTTTCTTTTTCAGAAAACTGAAATATTTAACTGAAAACACAAATGTCAAGTTACAAGCCAGGAAAAGTAATTCAAAGTACAGAGAGCTCTCAACACGTAACAACATAAAATTGGTAGTTTAAATACTGCTTTGCTAGGAGAATTCAGCATTTCCCAAGCAGTAAATGAAGGTAAGATGCACGTTCTGCTCTCAGCAATACTATGTTTCCCATGAAAATAAAGAAATTATGTTCAATTTGCACTTTCCTTTCTTTTACGTGAAAACAAAGCTCAATGTAAAAACGAAAGTCAAGTTTTCTTTGAACACTGTGCTGTCACCTCTCCACTGATGGTTAACCTGAGCCTACCACGAGCATCTAAAAGCAGATAAAACTAACCGGCTTTTCTAACTTTTAGATTCCTTCATGCACTTCTTTTCTGCAATATTTCAGAAACCTAAATAACATGATTTTTCACCCCTGAAAAAAATTTCACTTCACTTGCACGTGGAAATATTTTAACGGCTTGATTTCAGAAAGCCTCTAAGCAAGGTGAGGGAGTTATTCCAGTGACTGTTAGAATCTTCAGTGCCACATTATGTTAACAATCCTTGCCAAATGAGGCCCAGTGCAGGTATTATAAACAATCAAAATTTTCTGAAAACTCATTTTACAGCGTTTAAAAATCACACCTGAGTAGCAGATCTAAATTGCAAAGCATTTGCACAAGTCCTTAATGGACAACGTCTCACGTCTTCAGGCAAGATCCCATAAGAAACCTGAAAAAAAACCCAACCCAAACTCGGGAGGTTTTTTCCTTTTTTGTTATAAGTAAAAAAAATTAATGCTGCTTCACTGAGTTCACTTTTACTCTGTCAAAGAACAGAACTTTTGCCCTTGTAGAAATAAAAGCATTTTCAAAGGAAAGATGATTTCAAGCACATAAAAACTCTTTTAAACATTCTAACAGTTAAGGAATTGCCTGGTTGCATAGGTGGTTTAACATCACCAGGTATTACCTCCCATTTCTTTCAAGTTGATGAAAGTTCTATTTAACTTGTATAAACATTTTGCATAAACTTTTACGAGCTATATGCAGGAGTCAGTTCTTTTTCATAGCATTTATTAGCTGTTGGCATATCTGTCTTTTGACAAAATTCAAGACCTAAAACTGAGTGAAACACAAATCCTGCTCCCCTCTTTGCCCACACCTCCACTTTATGTTCTACAGCACAAATTTTGATCATATACCATAACCAATTGTTCAAATGGAATTGAACAGACATGTACACACAAATTTTCCAGCACCTCACTGGTGTCCTGGAACAGAAGCTGAGAAAAAAAACCCAAAAGTTTGTGCCTCAAAGCTGCAGAAGTCTCTCTACAGCCACTGTGATGCAAAGAAAGAAAGAAAGAAAGGAGGCGAGGGGAATCACACACCCCAAGCCTCCCCCACTCCAATTTTCAATTTTACTCAAACACCAGGAAAAAATTACTTTTGTTGCCAGTCAGGTAAAACAATAAAGTCTGTTTGTTTCTTGGCAAGGAACTGAAGTGACCATTCTGAAAACATGGGATTGGTACACAAACGTAAAGGAACTATAAAAACAGAGCAATCATATTTGTGTATACAAGCTAATATTAGCCATTAGGAGGGAATTCATTATTTTGGAAGACTTAGTTATAAATATTATACTTTTCCCTAGCTCATAACATTAACTTCTCTTCCACAAAATCACATGGCTAAAAAGACCAAAGTTAGGAAAAAACCTCACAAGTAAAGTTACTGAACCAGAAGTTGTTTCACTCACATGAGAGACTGACACTGACTGAAGTGATCAGATAATATTATTTACTGCTTTATGTGACATAATGGTGGTAATGGATGTATTAAGGGATGATTAGAAACCATCAATGACTGCTTTTCCTTACTCACAAACTCCTGAATCTTCGTGAAAAAAGAGAAAATGTTTGAAATCTCTAAGAGGGTGACTTGGCTTTCTTAGCTTTCCCACTAAGAGAAAATAATTTTTAGAAGTACAAGAGAAATGCAAATATATTTGTCATCTAAGTCTTGAAAACAAAGCTATTCAGCTCTGCTTATCCCATCAACACTACCAGATTTAATATATACACAAACTCCTATTCAGCACTTCAACATACTAGTTCAAGAAAGTGTCAACATTTTACATCATAATTTGAGAAATTGAAGCTGAAAAGCATTACCTGAAATTTCCTGTAACCTCAAGAATTCCCGAATCCTAAACACTATCCAAACTTAATAATCAGAAAGGCATATTCCCCTTATTTGTCAATCTTTATAGTGGATTTTGTAAGTCACATTTCAACCATTTATTTCTATTTAAATATTTCTTCTTGTCCCAGTTTTTCCCATGACACTTCAAATTGTCTCTTGCCTGTGCCAATTATTCCCTGCTTTCTAAAATTGTGCATGACAATGACCCTCTCCTTAGAGTCTGTCAGCCAAAGCCACAGTGATCACAGAGGGGAAAGATGACTTAAAGAAATCAGAAGTAAGTGAAAGGCCATGTTTTTAGAAGCTAAGAACCCTAGCCTCTAGACAGCACAAAAAGGAGCTGGTTTTCTTTTCCTCTTCAACCTGAGCTACACGTTTAATTCTTCCAACTACACTCCTTACTCCTCCAGTGCTCCTTTTCCCATTTTTCATCCTTTCCAGCTCAGAAAGATTGCCATCTCAACTTCTGCACAGTCAGAAAGAGAAGGTTTTGGCACCACCTTATCAGTGCATGCTCACAAAATGCTGTTTGCAGCAGCAGATACCTCTCCTCTGGAACTGCCTCATGAAAAGACAGTTGAAGTGTTGAGGAGGGAGGGAAGGAAAGGAAGGGAAGTCGCAGGCTTCCTGCTATTAAAAGCCAAATTTAAACCCTTTCTACATCAAAAGGGCCTCTGTTGCTGGCAGTAATGCAAAGAGTAGAAAATTTGGTTGATACGGCTTCTTCATTATGCTTAGAAGGCAGCTCTTCCATGTTAAAGACCAGGAACACTGAAAAAATACTGTGGGGAGGCCACAATCCCATTTTTCATGGAATTGCTGCAGGAAGATGTCAGATGATAGCACGGCCACCTGAAGCCATTCTGCAGGAGCTGCAAGTGGGATAAACCCTTCCAAAAAAACTCCCTGCAGAAAAGCCTGTGCTGTAGAACGTGCCTTGTTTCTCCAATGCTCTGCTCCCCTCACCAATGCCACAGCACTCTTACATCCCACACACCACCTTCACTACAGCAAGAGAAAAAAAATATTTCTGTGTCTAATTCAACTACAGATTATAAAAGGAACACTGAAAAAAAAAATAGTCTTTACTGTAGTTAACTTGCCTACAACTTTAACCACCATCACATTAATCTTAGCTTTAACTATTCAGCACATTAATTACCTGGAGCACTTGATTCCATACAGTTCCTCAAATAATTAATTAGCTAAAGGGATTGAGAATTGGAGTCCCAGAGGAAATTCTAGTTCTGTAGAACTACACAGACTTCACCTTGCTAAATGCTACAACGATTCACCTAAAGGCACATGACAACTTCAACTATTTAGGGGCAGGATCCTAAACCAAAACCAAATAAAATCCCCTCACACTCACTGAAGCAGGCCAGCATTTTTAGCACTGGATATCCTGTTTAGTCACCAGAAAGAAGAGCAACACTAAATAAAAACTTTTGATTCCCTTGTTCATAACATTAGACATTTTTCCTAACAGGTATCCCTCTCTCTGCTTCAAACATCCATTGCCAGCCAAAGGGCAACCAAACCAAAGGCAAACAAAATCTAAGATAGGACTTTAAACTGGATTTCTTTCAAAGCACAAGAATATAAGCTGCACCAACAGAAATAAATTCAAATCTAGTTATGTACAAGTATACTAAAATTAAAGAAAAGTCTCCTCATCTGCAGCATATTACTGTTTTCACCACCTCTCTCCTGCTACTCATCACATCAGCTGTGGTGCTATATGCAAACATGTTTATGTTCCAGAGCAACTGATCAGGACATGAAGAGAAGTAATGCTTTGCCTCTTCCTACCCTTCCAAAAAAACCTCCATGCTATTTCTCTAATTAGCTGAATCCCACACCATTCTTCCACAAGGTAAGCAGGGCAGAAAGGGAATTAATCAGGCAAAAAGGGTAATGGAAAGCAAGACGACATAGAGAGCAGTTAGTTACTTGGATGAAAATGCAAGTTATTTAAGGACAGATGTGTAACTTGCAAGAATTTCAAAACACTGAAAAACAGCCTTTTCCCTGCTGTAAAGTGTATGTTATGATCTACTGATTTTTTTTGGCAGTAGAACCCTAAAAATGATGCGTTATAACTTACTCCTTGTACGCTTTAAATATACCACACTTCTCTACTGGATTTTTATGCACCTCAGTGTTCCAACACACATTACCCACCAAAGGACAAGCCCAAAATGCCATGGGTGGACAACCCATAGCTCCTGAGCCCCAGGCAGCTCCCCTGCAATTCCCACACGGCTCCCACACCAGGATATGCCCCGTGATTGGCAGCAGGGCTGTGCTGGCACAGGGCTGCCCCGTAATCCAAATCCCTTGCTATGAGAAGGCAGAAGCCAGCAGAGCCTCCTGAGGCCAAATTTGCCATCTTGCCCTGGATTCCAGCTGCAGGCTCAGCTCTGCCCAAACCTACAATGCAAAGTGAGACACTCGAGGAACCCCCTGCTGCTGCACATCCCAGTGTGTGCCAGTCCCTCACCAGCTCTGCACAGTCTCTGGTCTCCCAGCTCCACACAGATTTGGGTGTGCAGCTTGCAGGGTTGAGGTTTCCTACCCACATCACACATCATCCATTACACAGCATGGTTACCCCTTTAAGAGCACCCTTAAAAACTTAGAAAAACCATGTTGCTTAAATGGATTCATACTTTCACAGGTACCAGGAATCCACTTCCACTTTCATTTATGAACCTTTTACTCAGCACCCAATATTGAGACCTACTCAACCAAGGCAATTCGTGGAAGTCTTTTAAGTAAGAGGTCTCTGCAGCAGCCCAGACAACAGAGACAGCTCAGCAGTAACAGGATGCAGGACCAGGCACTTATGAAAAAGTTATTTTGGAAACAGAAAATATTCCTTATAAAGAGGAGCTAAAAACATAACGTATTTATTATGAATCAGTCTGAACTTTCATCCAAAAGACTGTGTACCTTATCCTGAACTATCATTTGCTGATTAGGAAGAAGTACTGTCCAGACTCCTTGGCTAAACTTTTAGCTCAGATATTCTTATTAAAGAACTAACTACTGGAAGACTAATGAAAGACTAACCTTCCCAAAAAGGCAGGATTCACAAAATAGATTATACCACTAAAAGCTAAAGGATGTCCATACAAAACTGTTCTGTTTGAAAACAAGCAAGACAAAACCAATAATACAACCAAAAAAAAAAAAAAAAGCACAGAAAATAAGCTTTGAAATGTCAACACTTTGATTCAATTAGTATTAATTTAGCAGCTTTTGGTATACACACACACATGCAACTGCAACCATAAATTAATATGCAGAAGAATCTCTTCCTACTCTCTAGAAAAGTTAGTCAAAAAGTTAGCAAACATAAACCCTTCTAGACAAACAACAAGAATCCATTTTCCCTATCTGAATGCCATTCTCCTCTTCACAACTGCCAAATAACATATATTAGATGCAAAAAATAAAAGCTTTTATGAAGCTAATTTAACACAAACCTCTGGATAAGGAAACACAACAAAATCCCCAAAATTCAGAGTAGGATTTCATTCTGTGAGGACACAGAAAACAAAGCCTTACGTGCTCCAAATAAAGAAAATTGTGCTCATTTTGTACACTGACACAAGGCGTGTTTGCAGCAATATGAATCAATGTGCTATAGCTGAGGTAAATCAGTGTCAGCCATGTTGTGAAAGAAACTGCAGTTAACAAACCCACAAAACTCAAAACTTAATCAAATCAGCTCTGCCTTGATATAAATAATTTTACACTGCTAGATCTTACTTATGATTGGTGTCTGACTTCTTCAGGTTAATGTCCATTAATCTCATCTAAAAATACACATCCATATTCTAGAGACAGTGAAACAGCAGCAAGAGGAAAATACACAAGATATAAACCAGGAGCACTGAGTGCAGCACAGAGGAAGAAGGAACATTGTAAAGTGAAAAAGCAAATGCACTTACTCAGCATTAAATCCATTCACGTGCAGGATCCTCATCTGCTTGACTATTGTGCTTTTACCGGATTCACCAGCACCTAGAAAATGAAAGTAAATCAATTTCAGAAGGAAGCATAAGTGATTAAGGCACACACTAGAATTTTTTTCTTCGGTGTAAAATCAAGAAAGTTGGGTTTCTCGGTGCAAGAGCGAAAAGTGAAAGAAATAATTGCCACTGGAAACTTCAGTTGTAGCTAAAAATAAATGCCCAGCTCAAGTCATGTGTCAGATCTGAATCTTGGATCATTTCACTGTCCATTTTTCCAGTGTCAATGTTAAAAGCAGATTGCAGTATTTGCAAAGAAAATGGACAACTTCAACATTTTACAGAGAAGACGACAGGGAACATCACAACCTGATTGCCTTGTCTCTATTATTTGACAGAGGGAAAGACTGACTGAAGTCTCTATTAAACCCAAGAAATTCTGTTATATCCTTAAAGAATTCTAAGTTTGGCTGCAGTTCATCATCACCCAGTCAAACTCCGTAACTTACATCACAAGGAATAAAATATGTAGATACTCACATTTGAAAAAGGAAGGCATCCCTTTAAGCCTCCACCCACAAAGTTCCAAAAAACCTCCTCTTATTTGTGTCTTGCAAGCAGCCTCCCACCCTCCCTACATGTTCCAAAAATCAACCCTACACACAACGAGAGGAAGAGACCACCTTTTGTGCCTGTTCCAAAGAGCCTCACTGCAGCTCTCCCCAGCTCCCCTTCTGTACCTGCAGTGCAAAAACCCCACTCCACTTTACTCCAGTTTCCATAAGTAGATGGATGCTATTTCTGCTGTGCTGCTCGGATGCCAGTGCACAGGGCAGCCCATCTGCCTATAGTACCCGTTTTTCCATGCACGCTGAACAACTCCAACAGCAGCATTTAATTGAGCTGCTCCACGCTGCCAGATCGGCAGCTTTCTATATAAAGCAAACATATTTTTGCAGGAGTAGTATCGTAACGTGGCAAAATTTAGAAAGATTTCCCCTTAGCATCTCCCAGCCACTCGTTTATTCCCCTCCTCAGCCTGTGTCTCACCCACAGGAACCGTATGTCTATGGCAGAATGGGCAGGGAGGTACAGTTTGTATTTATAGGATGTCAGGCCTCTGCTAGCACACACTGACAGCACAAGCCTCCATTTTGAGCCTCATGTTCAAAACTGTATTTTAGCAGTTACATTTCAAGGTTCATTTTCTCACAAACGCTTTGCCTTTCTGCTTTCTCCCTTCCTTTCCTTCTCCCTCATGAATTCCCAAAAGTCCTCCTCTGCTCTCCACAAAGCCTGGTTGCATGTTTTGCCACTTTGATCCCAGAGCCTTACTCCTTTTTCCTCTCCTTGCTCACTGGTGTTTTGTAAGCATTTAGAGAGCAGTTTTTATCTACAACTCTCTATGTACACACTTCTCCCTTAAGCTGCTATTTTATACCATACCCCCTCTGTCTGATCAGACAGACTGCACCATGCAATAAACACAGGTGGCTAAACCAATCAAGAATTAGCATCCTGGGATAAAATAGACTGGATCATCTTCACAATTAAGAATTATTCACGAAGGCAGTATCTGCTATAGTCATATGTCCACTTAAAAATTAATAACAACTAAATTTCAGCGGTAACACTAAATCACATTTTATATTTATAAGCATTGGGAGCCAAAATCTCTACTTCACTTGGTCCAAGAAGGAGGCTGGACAGTTGTTGCATTTGCTATAAACACATATGGTTTGGTATTGACACACCTGGGTTCTCTGGATTGGGTACAACACCAGTGAACCAAAATGATGTATTACATCTACATTTCTCCATAAGTCTAGCTCTATATTTGGCTGCTTGTTAAGGCCATATTCTCAATAACAATTACACAGGCACGTTTAACTTCACCACCAAGGAGAGTTCCATTAATTTCAGCGAGACTGCTCGTGGCAGTGGGGCAAGCACGTGTACAGCGATGGGGCCTACGAGCAGCAGCATAAACCCACTAGAATATTCAGCAGCTCTTCTTTGTTGTTATTTGAATATGATTTGAAAAGATTAAGAACACTTTCCTAGTGCCTGGCTTCTTATTTCACATGTTTATAGAGAAAGCATAGCATAATAATAGGGAGGTGAGCTTTTATATTTTTTACCAATGAGTCTGAGTTACAGACTATCCACAATTCATGGCAGAAACTGTAACAGCTGAACTATCACTTTAAAACACACTCACAGATGACTTTGCTGCCATTGCTAAACACACGCAAATTTTTATTTGCAAGTGTCTAAACTATTTTTCAGCCACCAAAGCTAAAGAAAACAGAAAGAAAACCCAAGCAAGCCCATCATGTTTCTGTTTGCTGAAATTTTGCCTCTTACGAAAGCAACTCGTCTGATGACAAATAGTTTCTACGTATCTACGTAATGTTCAGCCTGAAATCTGGAAGTCCAAGACATTTCCCAAGAGCTTAAGTCCAAATTATCCTGTTAAAAGATTTCTGCTGAAGCCCTGGCAAGCTCCTCAGTGCTGCAGGTGCTGCTGTAGTCCCAGTCACTCTCCATTTATTATTAAGTCTCTTTCTTCAAATGAGTATTTGAAAGATTTTACTGGTGATAGTACGCTTCCAAATTCATCGCCTTCAAAAATTCTTTTTTATTTTTTCCTCTTCAATTAAGGTTTTTTCCCCCAAAACTGAGTCAGCTCGGCGAGGCCTAGCCTGTCCTCCACGCTACAGCCTTGCAGAACGTGCACAGGCAGTCCCTCGGCGTGACCAAAACAACCCACGGCTCCTAACTGCATCTGATCCTAAAACACTACTTCAAAATACTCTGAAATACTGAGCCTGACAAACATCTGCTTGTCCTCTTCGATACCGATATTTGGACCTTTCCCTTCCCTGAAAGCCACAGCCCGCATTTGTAAATGTCTCTGCTGAAAAACACGAGCAGGTAACCCAACGGAGCCGCTGGAACAGCACCTGGAGCCCGGCTCCGCCAGCGCTCCAAGCGCGGTACCTCAATTCCTGGTGCGACAGCGGAGGGTGCCGAGCCCGCCGGGGCCGGGGCCGGGACCAGGGCCGTGCCCGCCCGGCCCTGCGCTGCTCCGCGGCCCCAACGCGGCCGCGCTTCCCTCCGGGACCGACATCCTCCCTCCGTTTCCCCCAAACGATTCCCCGACTTCCTCCCTTCCTCTTCCTCCTCTCCCCGGCCTGGCCGCACGTCCCTCGGCACCCCGGCCCCGGCGCGGGGAGCGGTGTCCGGCCCTCCCGCGCTCGCCGCGCCGCTCGCCCGCGGCCGCTGTCACTGCCCTGCCCCGTTTATCTGCCGGGCTCCCCGCGGGCCCCTCGCCGCGGCATCCCCGGCCCCCTCCCCACGCCCGCCCGAGGCCCGCTGCCGCCCCGGCGGCGGGCGCTGCCCCGCGGGCGGAGAGCGGCCCCGGGCCGCCGCTCCGTACCTGCCCCGGCCCCTCCCGCGGCGCCCCGGGCGCTGCCCGAGCCCTCCCCGCCGCTCCCCCGCACCGCGCCGGTCCCCCCGGCGGCCCCGGCCCCGCCGCCCCGGGCGCTGCTATAGCGGATCCCCGCGGCCCCGGGTGGGCCCTGCGGCTCCGCTCGCCCCCCCTCGGCCCCACCTCTCTCCCTCGGCCTCGCCGTGCCCGGGCTGGGGCCGCTGCCCCGGCGGGGAGGGGACGGCCCGCGACCCCTTACCCAGCAGGAGGAGCCGGTGCGTGGCCCTATAGACCTGCTTGTCCTTCTGCAGCTGCTTCTCGATCTTCTTGTTGGCCTCCCGCTGCGCCTTCTCCTCGTTGCGCTGATCCTCCGTCTTGCTGTTCCCTAAACAGCCCATCTTGGGGAGGGGAAGGCAGGGACGCGGGGCGAGGGGACGGGAGGCGGCCGGGGCTGCCGGGGGGAGGGAGGGAGGGAGGGAGGCACTCCCGGGCTCCCTTCTTCTTCCTCCTCCTCCTCCTCCTCCTCCTCCCCCCCTACTCGCTGCTGTGGCGGCCGCTGCCCAGAGCCAGAGACATGGAGAGCGCCGAGCCCGAAGCCAGCCGAGGGGGGGCCGATAGCGATGACTTTGCTGCCGCTCCGCCGGGCCTCCTCCCCGGCAGCTGCAGCTGCCTCTCCTCCCCCGCCCCCCGCCGATCCCCTCGGCGCACCTTTCCCGGGGGGTGCGGAGCGATCCGCGGGGATCTCCGCGCCCCGGCCGAGCCGCCGGCTCCTCTAGAGGCAGCAGAAATGCCCCCCCCCGCGCCGCACGCACAGGAACAAATCCAGCTTCAGTGCCACCCCCAAAAAAATAATAATCCTCTTTAGATCCAAAGGCACGGGCTCCAGGCGCGGAAACCTCCCCAAATCCTCGGCGGGGAGGATCGGGAAACGTCTCTTCCTCGCCTCTCCCCCCGCGCCGCGGGGGTCACGCAGCCCCGGTCCCTTCCCTCGCCGGCCGCCGCAGCTCCTCGCCCTCCGGTCCTTCCTCCCGCACTGGGGCGGGGGGGTCCAAGCCAAACCCCCCTCTTTTTTTTTTTTCCTCTTTTTTTTTTTTTTTTTTTCTTCCCCTAGCCTCGCTGCTGCTCTTTTCACATGCGGTTTCCAGGCGGCTGAATCCTCTGGGCGAGAAGAAAATACAAAATAAAAAAAAAAAAAAAAAAAAAAAAAAAAAAAGCGCAAGCGCCCGTTTGCTCTGTGCCCTGAGAGCAGAACCTGTCCCCTCACGGGCGGATTTTTCCCCGTCTTATTTTTCCTCCTCTCTCCCGCATTTTTTTTTTCCTCTTTTTTTTTTTTTTTTTTTTCTCTCCTCTTTTTTTTTTTTTTTTTTTTTTTTTCCCCTTCCCCTATTGAGCGGCTCCGCGGCGGCGGAGCTCGGGGTGGGGCGAGCGGGCCCACACTGCACGCTGGGAGCGAGCGGGGCCGCTCACATGATGCCCGCGTCACCCCGCGCCGCCGCCGGCGCCCTCTTCGAACCGGCCCCGCCGCCGCTCGGGGGCCCCGCGGCCGCCCCGCAGCCCCCGGCCCCGCCGCATGGAGCTGCGCTTGCGGTTCATTAGGATCCCGGAGAAATTGTACGGCAGTCGTGCCCCGCGACGCCTTGTGCTACGCGCTGGAAAATAGTTGATGTGGAAGTTGTGGTGCTGAGTGGGTTGTGTTTGGGTTTTTTGGGTGGATGTTGGCTCCGTCTCTGCCTGTCTCTCTCCATCGCGGCTAGGACTGGGGGCTCAAGGTACCAGGAGATGCTCTCTGCACACACTTGCTTCTACGTATGGTTTTACCACCCTGTCCAGCTCCATTTTCTTCTCTAAAATAGGTTTTGGAAACCTCGTTACAAAAATTACACAACTTATCAGTTAGACCTGGAAAACAAAGGTTGGCGCTTTGCTCTTTGTATAACCCGGTTCCCTGAAATACACAGTTTTTCTCTATGCACACAGCCCCACACATGAGTTAGTGAAATGTCCTTTACTATACAAATATTATTTACCCTCATTTGCAAAATTCGATTATCTACCACACTGTTCCCACGAACACACCTTCTTACATCATCCAGTTACTATATTTAGAAACACCCACAGTAAAATAATTATATGAATAGAGCAAACAACTAGGAGGTCACAGCTAATGCCATCAAATACATCTGTTGAGCTGCCCTTGCTGAAAGAGGGGAACAGGGAACATCACTATTTTTAAATACCACAGAGCCTAAGAGCTCTGGAGTCACAGGAGAGACTCTTACTGGTGTTCTTTTAGGCTAAGAGCAGTTTTTAAAGGTCTTAGAGAAACTTGGCTCAGATTCATCTGAAGCAAAGATGGCAATAATTCCTTGTATCTTTTATAGGTTTTTTATTTGTATAGTTTCCATGTAATACACAATATTAAAATATATTTTAACTGTGTAATTTACAAGGCATAAAGGACTCAGGAAAGCAGAATTTGGACTGAAAATTAGAAAACCTCATATTTTTTTATGGTTTCAGGTATGAAGGGACTGCAGAAGTGCCAGTACGTGCCACCTCACCTGGGGGAAAACCTGCCCCAGCCTCCAGGCTTTGCTTCCCTGTAGGTCCCAGCTGGGGGAAAGGGAGCCCATCTCAAGCTCCAAACATGAAGGAATACACAAGATAAAAGTTACTGTAGGAGAAATACAAAAGGCTAAAATCTCAGTGAACAGGGAAATGGGATAGGTAAATATGCCAAAGCATCCATGGACAAGGGAGTCATGGCTGTGTAAATGCTGTTGTCCATCCCTTCCCAAACAGAAACCAGGAGAGGCTCAGCGAGGTTAAACTCCCACAGGAATCACTGCCCTCCTGCTGTGGATACCTTGTGCCTCTGTCTTTAGGCTGGGCAAAGCATGAGGTAGCTGAAAAAGAAAAACACAGCTAATTCACAAAGCTCTCAGTTACTTACAACAGAATTAAGAATTAGCTCCTTGTATTACAAGTGTTACTAAAGTGTGAAAGTGTCAAAAGCTACATGAAACAAAAAGAAAACTCCCACATTGTGTAACCTATCAGCAATTACAGATTTTTTTCTCTCTGAAATATGACAGGACTCAGGACATCAGGCACGACCCGCACTTCACAAACTCAGTGAACTGCCAGGAGCTTTTTCAGTGCTGTCCTGATTAGGAGCCCATCGTTTGAAAAGTGAGCATACCAACACATTAGCTGTTCTCACTCTTTTTACGTTTGTTTAAATAACATAATGCTGCTAATGTGTCTTTAGAATAAACTGTGTTTCTTATTGGAACTAGTTCCATTAGCTTCCATCTTGTAAAAATCCATGAACTTGAGTTTCACGAGACTCCTGCCATCAGAAGGGTAAGTGCAGGCACAACCTGACCCCTGACTCACCATAAAATTAAATCTCACTTCTGAAGAGCCTGCAGCCTTAGGAACAAATAATGCAAAGATAAAATAACTATATGTATGGGCATAGTGCCTCTGTGATAAAAGTCTAACTATTTGAAGCTTGAAAATAGGATTTTAAGGGACGCTGCTGCATGTTAAATGAAAATGTTTTCCAAAAAGGTAAGGTAACAAGAACATGGAAATGGCTGTAAAAGGACATCAGAAGACTTATGGCTATTGACTCAATCCTGCACTATTTAAATTAATGGGAAATACAAGGTTGTACACAAGATTGCCAGCTCTGCACACTTACAGATTAAATTCAGATTCACTCGTATTCCTTCTGTGCTTGAATATAACACTTTGAATAGAATAGAGGCTGTTGTTTTTTATTTTTCAGTCTAAAGTAAATGCCAAGATTCTGATGCACCAGCACACATCTCAGGGTGAGGATTTCACAAAAAGAACAAAAAGAATTCTGCTATTTTCACTTCTCAAACCAGAAAAGATCTCACAAGGAGAGGCAGCAGGATAATTAAAAGCAATAATAATAATAATAATATCTGGGGAAAAAAAGGGTGTAGAGAAGTTTCTTGTATCTATAATCCCTTTCAGTCCACTTGATCACTTTAGTTAACGGATTTTTAGTCCTATTGACCTAATTTCTATTACATCCTAATGAAAATTATCAAGTCTCTTAATTTTGTTCGTTTCTTTTTTGAAAGATGAATTTTATTGCAATTATTTTCTCCACTTTCCCTTCACAGCTTTTGCCCCAAAATCTACTCTCTGGTGCCTAAAACTAAAGATGGATTTGTAACAATATCCTAATCCTGTAAATAAACCTGAACTTTACTCAGTTGAGCAGTCCTATTGAAGGGCATAACCTCTGCAGACTTTACTCTTCCCAGCTAGGACAACTATATTAGCTTGACTTAAAACTGGATAAAAAGATTTAGATATAAAGTAGAAGCAGACTGTCAATAGCAGTCAGAGAGAGAACTTGTTAAAAAGTTCACATCTTTTATGCTTCCCCCACCCTATACTCCTGAACTTCTATCCCTTTAAGATTTACATGTAATACCTGCTGATACAATCACTCCAGAGGACTTCAAGAAAAATATTATATTTTTCCTATTTTAATATATTTACTTTATATCTGACAGACTGTTACACGTATTTCAATGCATTTTCCCTGTGGTAGTCTCCGTTCTTGTGCACGAGGATATTCACACTTGTATGGTAAAAGACAAATACTGTTGTAAAATTCACAAACATTGGCTGGAAATGTAAATGCAAGACTTGGTTTTGGAGAAACTACTGCCTTAACAGAGGAGATTCTGAGCCTGTTGAAAAAAGCCTTTTCAGACACGTATTTAATGTTGTTCTGTTCTTTTATCTTTTTGACTAAATGGATAAAACTTTCTGCTTACAGTTCTGATGTTGCATCAGTTTTATTCTAAATTGACTAGAGTCAGGCTCTGAATTCATTCGAGTTCGTATTTACAGCTGATGATGAGACCCAGATCAGATGCCCATGTTACCCCACAGCTTCCTCCCAAACCCTCCAGGTGACAGACACCCTCATTTCCTATTGCAAATAATTCTCATTTGTTAGTGAGTTGAAGGCACCGAGCACTTGGGCGTCTCCAGTGAAGAGGAAATGGTTAACTGATTTTCAGATGGGATAGCTGTGCAGCTCCGTACGGGCTCTCGCTGTCCACAGTGAATGTGACCTCGTAAACTTTTGGCTGTGAACTGTGGGGGTGGAGTTGTGACCAAGCCAATGTGCTCATTTGGAAGAGAAGACACAGACGACATCTCGCTCCAGCATCCCTTAGCAACTGGACTGAAATGGCACTGCAGCCTCTGAGGAGGCTGTCAGCCTCCCTCGCCTCTGGAATAGCCTGTGCTCCAGTTCTACCACAGCAGAGGGGACAACATTTGTAGCTCAAAAAGCAAAAGTGACAGCGCTGAGCTGATTATACAATTTCCCTTGTTTTCTGTTTGTAGGAAATAGCATATTTTCAGCAAGTCTTTTCCATGGAAGGACACCGAGCTCAATCAACCCGAGGGACACGTGAAACAAATGGTTCTTATAGGGTTCTTACAGCAACACCTGGATCTCTGTTAATGAGCCTACGTTACCCCATGCTTCATTTTGCTGTCCTACAAATCCACAGTGCTGTGGTTGAGCAGTTGGAACTGACCTTCCTCTTTTAAAAGCAGGGATTAACTCTGGAACAGATTGACTCTTTCAGTTAAAGGACATTTTTTAATAGCACACACTGTGTACTTTTGTGTACAGGTACCTCTCTGACTTGAAGTTAGTTAAATTTAGGGTCTCCATCCTGGGCTGGTAGTTGAGTATCAAACCTATCAAACTCAATGTATTTAATCCCCAGTAAACTTAATCTTTTAGTTACAGATAAGGATTAATTAAGGTCCTGATTTAGACTTAGATCAGTGGGGGTTTTTTCATCTAAAAAAAACTGCCATGGCTTCTTGCAGTGACTCAGGTCTGCTGCTCATGTTTTCCTTAGATGGAGCCATCCTCCACGAGCTATCGAGCTGTGTCCTGAAAATCCTTTGGACTCTAGGAAGAACGAAACTGGTGATAAAAAGGGAGACGGTTTCAAAGTCTCCAAATTACCCTTTGACCTGCTGAACAAGGAACCCTTGAGTAATCTCAAGCCCGTTTAAAGCAGAAACAAACAAATTAAAGCCAAACAATAATCTAAAAAGGAAAACCAAAGCAAATAGATTGGAATTGGAGCAAGAATTCAATGTGGGATTTTTTTTTTCATCTGTTTCCCTTGTGGGGGCCAGAACAAAAATCACTTTAAAAAACATTCAGAGGTAAACAAGGTAGGAAATGCAGCCATTACCAATCAAACCCTGGGAGGGCAAAGCAGGATCATCACGTGAAAGGACAAGTTTGTCTGTCAGATGGGAAGGAGTGAGTGCAATGAAACGAGCATTGTCAGGGAGGAATTAATGCACCACTAATGTATTCAATAAAGAACAAACACAAAACACTTAACTACAGATACTCCAAAACAAATAGAATAAAAAGGAGATATTTCCCTCTCTGGCAAAGAAGAAGAATTTTTCCATACAGAAATTCTAAACTTGAGAGGGATTTTTGTTTTGTTTTTAAATAAAAACAAGCCCAAAGTCTACTAATAGAATTAACCAAGATCTTCCTTTAAACCAAAGAAAAAAAACCCCTTGCCTCCCTCCTTTCACTTCGAGGCTTTCCCTCAGAAACATTAAAAAGAGACTTTAGGGAACTCATGGAATTATGGAAATAACACACTGAGTAAGAGCTTTTCACTTAGTAGCTTTTCTTATTTTCATGTAGTTGTTTTCTTTGATATTCCTTCTCATTTCTCATGCATTCTGCACTGCATTTTATTAAAAAAGAAAAAAACCTCTTATGTAACAGAAGCAGCAGCACATCCTAGCTCTCCACATAACACATATGGAATGCCGATTAAAAAAAAATTGGAACAAGTCTTTTCTCATATTTAGTTTCAGTATTTGTCAACATTCACTGCAGACCTACCCCCGACTGCAAACTTCTTTTTTTTAATAAAGAAATATTCTGCTTTAATCCTTGTTACGTTTGGGTCACAAAGCCCAGGGAGGCAGTTGTGGTAGAGGCTGTTTTCTAAATACTGGTTAGAGTTAATTCCTGCAAAGAAGCACGAAACTCCCAGGCTTTTCTCCTGCCCGGGGGTCAGGCGAGGAGAGGAGGCTCCTGCCTTCACCTCCCCAGCACCAGCCACAGCTGCCACCAGAGCAGAGTGTGAGCTGGGGCTGAGCCTGACCCAGCCTGGCTCCAGGAGCACCGTGAGCCATCCCTCCATGCCAATATTATTTATTACTGACACTGCATTCCCATTTTATGGTGCAGAACAGGAAAGGGAATAAGAGGATTGTTAAAATAGTTCTTGCTAAGTTGTCACACAGGTTTTAATATGCTGTAAACATTCCTCTCCTTCTTTAACATTTTTTAAAATAGGATGACGTCCAGGCTTTCATGCTCAAAATAACTTTACATTTTAGTGCTAGCAAGCCACAATACTCTCAATACCAGGCGCTATTAGAGACGATCTGCAAGGAAAACAGGACTGTGATTTTGCTACTCTGTCTCTGCATTGCTAAAGGCCTAAAAGTATTCCTTTTGAAAAAGAGCATTTTCTCCCATCTTTTTCTTTAGATGAAAAAAACTTAAGTCTAGGTCCTAAGATTACATACTGACACAGTTATAGAATAGGGGTCTTTTGTACCCTGTTTTTCCTGGAAGAATCTGTCTGTCTGGCAAACTAACAGCACCATTACATCCTAAGTGCCTTGATGTTAAATTAGAGTGCCCCACACGCCCTAGGGCAGTTGCAGAATTTAGACCCTTTTTGCAGTGAAAAAGTCTTTCTGGTGGTTTGGGGTTTTTTTATGTCTGTTAGATTTTAGAAACGTATATGAACCAAGTGATTGTCTCCGAGGCTTTAGGTGCACAATGAAAGCTTTCCCTTGTTGCTCCATCTCAGGCAAAGCCAGGAAAAGCATCCATGGCCAGGGCTGTGGGAAGCAGGCAGGAGCTGGGTCAGAACCTGTGGCCCAACACCGGATTTTGCCTCTGCCGCATTAAAACCAGCAGAGGTGAAGGATTATCCCCTCCTGTGGACCCAGCTGGGGGATGATCGGACGTGTCTGAACATTCACAAACTGTGAATGGAGGCAAGATGATCAAACAGGGGACCAGGATCCAGGAGACCTGATCGACTGCAGATGGCTCAGTCCAGCACAGCCACCGATCCGTGGGTGACCTTGGACGAGCCACTTCCCTTTTTTGTGCCTCTTTGTCCAGCTATCTTTTATCTGCCTCTCTCTTACAGGTTGTGAGCTGTTTGCTTCCGACATGTCTGCACAGCACTGAGAACCAAGGGGCCCTGGTCTCACTGGTGACCTTTAAGCCCTTCTGCTACATGTTTCATCATAAAATCATTATTCAAAAAGGAAGAAAGTTTTTTTTTTAATAGTCTGTCTTCCTTTTCTTAACACCTCTTAAACTCAGACATTTTCAGCAACATTTCATGGAAAAAAAATAGGTTCTATTCAAAATCTTAATGCTGTTTTTCTTAAATGAAAATGGTGAGAAAGCTGCTAGTACTCTGTCAAGTCCTTCTCCCACAGGCCCTCCAGCAAAACCAGGGAAAGCTAGAACCAGCATGCTTGCTACATTCAAAGTACTAGACAAAGATACTTTTTATTTTGAAAACAAAAGAAAAAAAAAAAAGAAAAAAAAAAAGCCTGCACACTTCTCAGTCTTTCTTTGCCCACCATGAAGCACCCACCAGGACAGAAACCCGGTTCCTGTTCTTCCACAGGTCACTCCCAGTTTGTTTTATGCTCTCTGGTGTTACAATAACGAATTTGTTTTTCCATTGCTCCCTTGTCTAACTGTGACCTGTTCCCTTCTGAAGCAATCGGCTTTTTACAGCTCCGTCTCTGCTGTGCAAACACAGAACGAGCACGGCTGAGCCCCCGGAGCCCCGGGGCCAGCAGCTCCCTCCAGCCCGGAGCAGAGAACCAGCTCCCCAAAACTTCCCTCTGCTCACAGCCGTGTCAGCGCTCCCACGTTTGATGGAAAACCCTTGGAACAGATGCTGCAGGGGATTTGATGGCTTGGAGCCTGTTGCCACCACCTCTGCAGCCCCATAAAACACCAGAGTGGCTGGTAGCCCACCCTGCCCCCAGCCCTGGTGACAGCCAGGGCACTCCTGTCCCTGCAGCCCTGCAGTGCCATGGGCACCTGGAAATGCCAGATCCCCCCAGTCCCCGAGGGCAGGGCTGCACTTCACACCCTATATATAAAATACACGGCTGTACAGTGAGTCTGAAACATTCTTTCTATGAATTGGTGTTACAGAAGGATATATATACTAACTCCATGCATGTGAGAGTTAAGGAAGATTTGTCCAAGGAAATACTTCCAGAGGAAATATTGGGCAGCCACATTATTTGTTTTATTTAAAATGATTTCAGGCTCGATAATGTCTCTTTATCAAAACTACACATGTGCTGAGCATGCACAGTGCTGTGTGTTGTGAGCCATACAGGAAGGGGTGGATTTAATTTATTTCTTTATTATGAATATTGTGGTGCTGTAAGGAGAATCCTGGCCGACAGTGTGAAATAAAGCAAAACTTTCAGAGGATATTTTGGGAGCTGAAGTTCCTTTCCTGCCTTTTCAAATTCAGTCTTAAATTCTGTATTCCTAATCCTCTGTTCTGTCTGGACCATCTCATAAATGGACATGTATATTATTACAAACCTGAGCAAATACCTCCTAACATTTGCCATTAATATTCACTTGAAAGAAAAATGGAGTTTCAGTTTCCTGGTTTTCCTCCCCTCGAGTGAAGAGACCAGTGAGGGAGTTTATAAATTCACAATTCTGGCAGGCAAAAGAGACCAAGGCAATTGTGTCACACCAAAAATAGTTCTCCATCAAAATGATATAAAAAAAATAACCACGTTTTATTTTGCAAACACCATTTTGGCTATAAGGTTTGTTTACATTTTTTTGGTATCACACCCTCCATGGTGGATCAAAGCACTCTGTACCCAGCTGAACGACAATGGCCCGAAGCAGAAAGAACCACCATGACCAGCACAGACCATCTTGCAGTGTAGAAATAAAAAGAATTAATTCTTCTCCACCCTAAAAGCTGGCTTGGAGGGAAGAAAGTGGGCTAGAAAGAATTGACTTTGACTCGCTATGGGTCAGTGTGGGCTGCACTGGAGGGAAGGCAGGAAGGGCTGCTGGGTGTAGGGATAGTGACCCAAAACAAAACACATCAGCCACGAGATCAAACTGTGCACTAGCAACTTGCAAGAATGCTTTTTTTCAGTGATGTGTAGATGCTTACAACTGCTCAAGAGTAAAGTTTAAAAGGCTAAGAAATCCCTTGCCCAAGGATGAATAAAATTTCCTGTCACCAGAGAGCTGAAACTGAGATTATATCATGGAATTGAGAATATGCAGTGCTGAAGCAATGCTTCCACCAGCTAAAAAACGGACTGTAGGAGCTCCCTGCCCCAAAGAGTGTCCTCAAGCAGGTTTCTTTATGGAAGCATCAATATGAAGCCTGCAATGCCCAGGTGAGAGGTGGCAGAAGGACAGAGGCTGACTGGCAAACACTCCAAACTGATCTGCATAAAGAAAAGGTGGGACAAGACTTGACAGAAATAACCTACCATGGCTTGAGACCTCCTGCCCTTACAACAATTACATAATTGTTACAAGTCTCTTAATACCCAAGTAAGAAACCTTTTTATTGCATCAAGTTCTCATGTCTAGACAGATACACATCACAGAATGAATCACTACCTTTGAAGACCCGAGCTGAAGAGCACTCCATGATGGAAAGCCACTATCTGGGCACATCAACACTTGGGGAACAATTTTCTGGAGACAGGTTTTTCAGTACGTGTCAGTAAGGTTTACCATCTGTGAGAAACTCTGGTTTTCCAACAGTATCCTTAAAGGGCTGATAAAAAAAGCTTAGTAAAGGAACCTCTTAAACACAGAGTCCAAAGTCTTCAAAAATAGCCCAACTTTGCCCCCCCTAGAACAATTAAAAAGCTAAAAAAAATGCATAAGCAAGGCAAAAATGCATGGAAAAAATCAAACAGGCTCAAATTAATCTCTTAGCCATTATGCCTTTCCTATTAACAATGATTCTGCCTCCTCTCTGTCTAGAAAGTTTTACTTCTTTGTAAGACAGCACCTGTTCCCTAAATAATTGGAACCCCTCTTCTGCCTCCTTGCTTTGGCTTCCAAAATTCTCTTTTTGTTCCTTTCCAGAACTGCCAATCAGCTTCCCTGCAAAATGGTCACATCTTACAGAATTCTTTTCCTCAGTTGTTCTAGATCATTCCCAGCTTTCTCATTTGTCCTCTTGGAGGTGCTCCTCTCCCTGGCAAGGACATAGGGCATCTCCAACATTAAACCTGTATTTTAATTCAGCACAGATATTACAGCACAGGGCGAAGGATTTGGTGAAGGTGTTCTCAAAACCACAGTTTGACTCACATATGCCCCCAAACAATCATACATTAGCAATTATAATGATCTTTAATTAAAAAAAGAAATATGTTGCTGCTCTTACAGATAAGGATCTATAGAAATACTTGTATAGGTGCCATGAAAGTTTATTTTTCAAACTACGCTTCAGTGAGGGAATTTTTAACTACCTTACCTGCATTACTCAAATTCTACTCTAAAACAAACTTCTTTGAAGTTTTCTTATTAAAAAAAGCTTTAAAAATAAGCAGTTTGAATTATTTTTCTATGAACTGCCTAATCTTCTTAAGTAGTAAAAATTTAACTTCAGCTCAAGTCATTCCACTTGGAAAAAAACAATGAAAAAGCAGTAGATTCACCCATCTTGCCCTACATTTTCTCTAAATTTCATCTAACCTCTGATTGTTATAATTTTTCATGGTAAAGCCTTCTGAGTGTTTTTAGCCAGCAGACTTTGGCTTTTATACTGGAAAATCTGTTATATATATGTCACTTTCATTTATATCTTCGGATATAACAAAGTCATTAATGCAGTTGATTCCTAAGAAAACTTCGACTTTAGAAACTTCTTCTAGCTCTGGTCCTGCATTAACATGTCTAATGCAGAGCATGAGAAAATGATACTTGGAGATGCTACAAGTTTTAAATCAGGAGAAGATAAATTCTCACTCTTCTTCATATGAGTATCAGTTGTCAATGATACATTTTGTTCCCAGAGAGCCACGATCTCTACATTTTGTAGCTGCACTCACATTATTCTGTAGAGAGTTGTGGCTTGGATCCTAAGGTCTCACAAGACGACAATCTGGGGTTGGATGCCATGGCACTAAAATTGCTCTTCAGGAGATTCCATTGCTGTTGAAACCAGAACCCAAAAAAACCCTCCCCTCCCGATTTTTAATCCTGCTTTACATGAAATATTGGAAGCAGGTTAAGATCTACGAACTAACAGATCTGGCTTCTTGCCATGTGCCATGTTAAGATGCCATATTTAGCTCCTCATTCCCTAATAATCAGACATTTACCCTGTTCCCTCCATCCCTTTCATCTACTTCCAGTATGCTGCTAACCAAGACGTCTTTCACTCTTCTCTTTCTTCCTTCCATTTCTCATGGCTGTTTTACACACAATTATTGCTGCTATCCCATGGCACTGGAAAAGGGACTGTTGTGCTCCCTCTGCTGCCTGCTGGGCTCTGCAGCAAGAGGTGGTGAGCAATCAGAGTTCTCCTCGGCAGAAGGAATTACTATAATGTGAAAACTCACGTTGTTACATCTATGAAACCCAAAAATGCCAAGCAGGGAAATGTCTTCCCTGTATTCTCCATGGACCTCAGAGGCTCCTGCCAGAGCCAGAGCACTCAGGAGTGCAGGGAACACCAAGAGTAGGGAATGAAGCACACAAGTGGATGGGATAACACCATGTAGTTTGGTTTCTGGGCATTCCTCGTGGGAAGAGGGCCAGGCCGTTTCTCAAGGCTGGTTGCAATGTTGGTGTCACACGGTCCTTGACGCCGCTGCCGGAGCAGCCGGCGCAGCAAGGAGCGCTGCAAGGTCAGTGCCCAGCTGATCTCTGCCATGTGAGCACCAGCTCCTCTTCACCCTGGGCAGGAGGCTGCTGTCAGGGCTAGGAGTGTGGAGAAGGACTGTGGACAGCAAATTATCTAAAGAATTCTCTTGAAACCTTAACAACATGGAGCACTCTGTCCCTCGGCTTCAGTGCCCGCAGCCCGGGTGCTGTGTCTGTCCTTCCCACGGGTGATTCAGCAGCAAAGAATATTTACTGTTATTTAACAATGCAGTGGGCTACAGACATAACTTGTGACTCAACAGAAAACACACTGGGTGCAGACCTTCTAAAGAAATGATCAACAGATTGTGTCTTGTGTTTAAAAAAAAAAAAAAAGGAAATATTTATTTGAGGATCATACAAGAATAAAATGGATGGAGTGGAAGATATCTTCATGCTGTTTTTAGAAACTACAGTCTTGGTTGGGTATTTTTAGAAATAATTAATATTTAGGGTATTATGAATTAAGTTAAAGGTTCACTGGATTCTGTCTGAAACTTCTTAAAAATAAGCCTTCAAGTCTTTGTTTATGCTGGCAAGTAACCCGGCTGGGTATAAAAGCCAAAGGTATGATTGACTACCTCACATATTTTACAACTGTTACACTAAATAGGTATTTCAGAATTTACATCCTTACAGAACGTTCCTTAAATAGACTTTCTTATGGCACTTAAACATACTTTAGGACATACTTCCTGTTTCGTTACAGTATTTAATATACTTTAAAAAAAGAAGTTTACTTTTCCTTCAAGAAAGATCCAAAAATTCAACTTTAAGGGTACAAAGATCACAGAAACCTATCTTACTGTTTTTAATGAACTGAAATTGCTTAATGAATACCCACAAATCATTAAAAGAAGAAGCATCAGAAGTGGTGAAGCCTTTCAAATGCATTAGTATGCGTACATTTAGCACCTAAACACAAAAGGCATGTCTGCATATTGCTCAGAATGGAAAACTCCTACAACTGAAACTCAAATAATAATTAAACCCCAGATCATTGATTAGATGTGCCTGTTACAAACACTGAAAAAGATGATACTCACAGTTCCCTCTACTTTAGCTTTGTGTGGGAAAATGTGCAGCGCAAATTCATGCAAAGGTTTGCAAACTGATTTTTCGTAGTGTTTAATATTCATCATCAACTTTCAGCGTTGATAAATGGCTTTTACATGACCTGTACTTAGAGTTGTGTATCAATCTGGCACTGGGAAGATCAGGGACAGTGAGTGAGGCAGCTTTTAATGACACAAGTTACTTAATTCAGTTTCCAGGTGAGCAAACCCATGTCCCACCACTGCTCACCATTCCCATTTATTTTCAGCATTGCTGCCAGTCACACACTTCCTTCATCCTCCACAGGGGCTTTGCAACAGCTCTATAACTCTTGTTGTTTCTTAGCAAGACCATGGATGTTCTTCCTCCTCCCCACTAACAGCACTTTTCATTTACCAAGGGGAAGTGGAGCAGGTTTCTGCAGAAAAGGAAAAACAAGGATCCAGTCTTGCAAACTCTCTGCAGTGAAAGGAATCTCCCCCAGCACTTAATTTGGGAGGAAAGGCTCAGGTATCACAGAACTGGTCAGAGCTAATGAGGTTGGTGGCATCCTGCAGGAGCCCAGTTCTGCAACAACTGAAGAATTAATCGAATTTTAATCAGAAGCCAGTCACAGCTTCTGCTTTAACTTGATACACTCAAAGGTACTTACAGTTCTGGGAACTAAGCTCGGCTTATTAAACAAACCATTTTTCTGTGCATTCTTTTTTTTCTTTGATGTATGATACAACTTCTTCAGACACGGTTTTGGGAAGGAACCAGATAAAAGTTGATACTCAGGATGTCTGGGGAATAGTTTCCAGAAGCACATGGAGACCAGATTTCAGAAGGTACAGACACAGGTACATCTCAACAGTGGAACCCCTGAGGTGGCTCTATTTGCCACACCTACAATAGTAGGCTCCCACTGGGAACTTTGCTGTATTTTTAGGTAATTCTAGATAAAATACACAACATTTTACTTTAAAACAGGGCACACGTGACTCTGGAACACAAGCCTACGGCTGCACTGGTGGATGCAAGAATTCATGTCCCTGCTCCCTGTGCCACAGCAGCCACCAGATTTTTGGAATTGTACTTCATCCTTTCAAGTCCTTTCTCTGGATTCAGAGAGGGGAGGCTGAGTGTTTAGGATTGTTCCTGCTTTTGTTTGTGTATTTTAGGCAAGCACCCACAAACGGACCCTTAAAAACATATTTAATTGGGAAGCTCACGTGCTATGCATGAATAATATTAGTGCACAGCAAATTAAAACTAGCAAAAAATGCTAATGCTGTATATTTATATTATGGTTATTACATTAAAACAAAAAAGCACTTGCCAGCAGGCACAGAAATCTCGTTATTTCAAAGTACTGCTGAACATTCAATGATTGCAGTTGGTGTTTTGAGTTTTTCAGCTTTTTGTTCCTTTTTTTTTACCTAGCACTAACATTTTAACTCAGATCCCTGTGAGCAGTGAGCTGTGCCTTCCTCCTCTCTAATAATCACTACAAATTTTCTAACTCAAGTACTACAGAATACTACTCGTGTTGCAGGGGGTATTTTTACATTTGTTAGGAGAAGATTCCAATTAAATTGCATATATATGAATATATCTAAGCTTGGAATAATGATTTATGTACAACTGCGAGCATGCAGAGTCCATCCAGAGGGGATTCAGTGTTCTCTCAACCATCCAGGGAACACACACCGAGGTTCACACCCAGGCCAGACCTGTGTAAGAAATTCTACAGAAATCTGCTTCATTCACAAGTGTTCTTCTGTTTTAGTTGCTATCTCAAGTGAAAACACTCTTTCTGTGGCCCTCATCATTTTCAGAATAAAGAACCCAAAATTAATTGCAAAAGCTGTGAGCATTCACTGTAAACCAACAAACTATGTACAACTCAGCCTATACAGTGTCCAGCCCAAAACCCACAAACTGCTCTGAACTTTTTCCTCTTTCTTTTTTTGCCATCTATCTTTTGCAAAGCTGTCGTCTTCTGCTTTCTTGCAAATTCATGCTTTTCAGGGGGTTCTTGTTTCTGCTGCCTTCTCAGATTACAATTTCTTTTGTGTTAATTAAGCTGAAAAATTGAAAGAATGTCGCTGACTCTACAAAGAACACAAAACAGGCTTGCTTGAGAAGCTAAAAATAGATCGCTCTGTTCGGAAGACAGACGACTCAGTCTTCAAACTATTTGTACAATGTGAATTAATTGCAGATGGCCAATTCATTTATTTAGACCTCTGTGACAGAACTGAAAGTGCTACTGGGGTGATTATACATCTGCAGAAAGCTCCTTTCAGGTGCTCGGGACTAATGGAAAACCGGGAGGCAGCGCTTGGTTATTTTCTGGAAGTCAGTTTGTCAAAAAGTTTTCTGATGTGATTCTCCCTCTCCAGCCTCCCCTCCCGGCCCTTCTCCCAACAGCTCAGATTTAAGACGTGACACTGATGTACACAAACTAAAGTTACAATGGCCTGCTCACATGTACTTCTAGCACTCACAGTGCATGCTGTAAATCAGTTACATTCCTTCGATTAAAATCACGTTTTATGATGTAAATGTTGTAACAAAACCCACCCTGATTATTTAACTTATCTGAAATTAATGGCATTTTAATTTTTTTATATATCTCAGTGTTTGTCTTAAATAGAGTTTTCATTTTTTTTTCCCTTCTTAGCCTTTCTCCTTAAAAGCAAGAGAAAGCTTAATCTAAAAAAATAATGTTATTGATTTAATGGGAGAGAATTCAGGAAAATCTAAGTGGAAACTGATATTCCATCCTGGCTCCTATTGTTAGATAAACGGGAGGTTTCCAAAAATACCAGCTATTAGACTAGAGCCTATAAACTGTAGCTGTGAAATAAAAATATCGTTGAACTAGATAAATTGTTTGGGATACAGAATGATCTGTACTAGAACTTTACAGCAGATCCTGAACAGCATGAAGCCTCCTTTGTGCTAGAAAACTAGAAACGTTGTCATTTGGGAGTCTAAATAATGCCAAGAAAAAGAAACTAAATATCAGAGTCCCTTTTCTCTAACGCCACTGTCTCTCCTTTGCAATTTTACTACTTTACAGTTTCTAAATCCTTGTTTGCAGCCTTGCTGACTTAAAAAATGTGCAAAAGTTGATCCACACAGGGTCTGAGCTAACAGGGCTGTAAGAAAACCTCCCAAGAAGTTTCAGGTGATATGATATCTGGCATGCTGATAGTATCACAAAGATTACATTTTTCTGTTACTTTTTAAAAATAAGTTAATGCTGCTGCTTGCATTTCAAAGTATTTATATTACATCTTACAGCTTTTAAATCAAGACTGGAATTTTTTAAAGGCATTAGGTCTTATAAGCCAAAAATAAAGCTTGGTGCAGGAATGAATTAAATTTTCAGCCGAGACAAACGATTGTAATCTATTAAAATTAAAATACCAGTCCTTGCCACTGTTCAGGCTCCTTATAAAATACTTTTTAGGAAGTTTCTTAAGCTTAGTGGTTATCACAGATTTAGAAGGGAGCAGGCATAACCCTCCACCCTATATTTTAAGCAATATTCCTTTGCTGCGACTTCATCCTAACTCCCACCAAGGTCAAGGGAAACAATTTGTTTTCAAGCAATACAAAGCAGGCTGTGCAGTCAGGCTACAGCATCTTCCTCCTGCCTTTATGGACTACAAAAAGAAAAGTTTAAATAGAGCTACAAGCTTCTTAACAAGAAAAAAATCCTTTCCTCAGGAAAGAAACTTCCTAGGATGCCTCTGAAAGATGACCTCCGTCCTGCAGGCTTCAAAATGTTTTCATCTACTTCCTGGAAATCCAGGTGATACCCGAGGTGGAGCAGAGGACAATAAAGCTGCTAAGTAACAAAGGTCACTTGCCTTCAACGACATCAATAAAAAAGGCTGAGATATCCCCTTGGTTCAGTTCAGGCACAGATTCACCAGGGCAGGGGGACACTCAGCACAACCCTACACACAACCTGCTCCAGTCCTGAGCGTAGTGCCCCCACCTCATTTTGGGGGAAAACTGAAATTCTTTGGTCCCACATGCAGAGGAGGAATCTGCTGCTGTCCCTCAGGAAGATGCAGTGAGGAAAATGCTGTTGGGAAGCAGCATCCAGCACACACCAACCAACCGTGTCCTGATGATGAGACACTCCACAAGCAAGAGCAACAAACCTCCTGATTTTTTATTTTTATTTATTTTCCACTGTAGATTTCTTTTCCTTTTATTTATACTCTGTGGTAGGGCAGACTCCATAGGGACCATGTCCTTACACAGACACATCTACCTCCTCGCAGAAGAGAAACATCTTTGTTTACTTAAACTATTTTAGTTAGACCTAGTTTTTGCTGGTTCTAAAGAGTTTTGTCTTGCTTGTAAAGTAAACACCAACATCTCTGACAGAAGTACCACCTTTGAATGCCCACTCTTGGTAGACCTCATAAGGGTAACATAAAAATACAATTATATATATATGCATTTTTTTTTTTCACTGCTTGCCGAGATGAATCATGTCAGCCAAGGTCTTTGTAATAAATAAAATGCTCTCAAAGCACTATCTATTAAAGATAGAGGACAGCAGAAGTGGAAAATCTTTGCACAGAACCAGAGCAGGGTCTGATGACATAAAGCAATACACTTATCAAACATTAGGGCTGCAAAAGAGGACGGCTGGACCCAAATAATGCAGTCAAGGGCTGGGTGTCCTCTCAGTGCTTCCCAGCCCTGGTAGCATTTGCAAAACCTCTGGCATAACACACACAGAACCCCACGCAGAGCTGGAAAAGCATTTCTTACAGACACTGATAAAGCCTGACACAACACAAACAACCAGAGCCCATGGGGTGATTTCACTTCGGGTGCATTTGCTCCACTGAAATTTGGGGGCTGAAGGTTCAAGACAAAGCATAAAAAGCTGGAAAATGCATGTGGAATACCCCCCACCTCCACACAAACCGTCTGTTCTGCAGCTAAACACCCCAGAGGTGAACCACTCTGCCCCTACTGTGATAAGAGCAAAACAGTGAGGAAAGTAAATGGAGTGTTGGAATAATAATCGGTCATTTATTAATTTCTTGCCCGGATCCCACAAGAAGACACGGCTCGCCTGTAAACTGACAGCTCAAAAGAAAGCACCCAAGTCACTTTTCAGCAGTGACGTCTTTGTTATAAAGCCAGAAGGTGATTTTTTGTTGTTGAAGTAGCCTTTAATGAGTAAAGATGAAAATTCCGTGTCTGTGTGCTCCATGGCAGGGGGAGCACTGGACAGCGAGAGTACATAAGTAATGCTTTAGCATTTTTTTCCAAATTCATAAGAAATTGTAGTATACCCCCTCTCTAGCACTTTGACTGCATATTCCTAAATAATTTCTGTACCTAGAGGACAGCTAGAACTTAGTATCTTCCCAGTTAAGAGCACAAACAGGGGAAGTATAAACTGAGCACACTCTAATTTGGTTTGTCCCCTTTTCTGGTGCCCCACATTGGTTTCTTGGAAGTATCCCTGAGGCTCCTGCTGAAGGAGAATGAAGTCAGAGAGTTTACATTAGTTCTTGCATCTCTATAGCCCCTGTCCCAGCAGAAACTTCTCTCTCTGGATGTAATTAGAGCTCAAGGAATAGCCTGTCTTCAAGATGACAGAAATCAGATTCCACTATAAAAAACAAAGAGAAAAACCTTCATTGTACAGACTGCAAAATTTCCTAAGTATTGAAAACCAAGATATCCCACTGTTTTTCAGGGTGACTGAGAAGCTGCAACATTCATGTTTTCAAAGGTTACTGTCGTGTTTTTATTTCCTCATCAGGTCCCATGAAAGAAGCATTTTCTTTCACTTTGTTGAAAATCCAAACCATCACATAAATATCAACATGGTTAAACTAAAATAAATCCATCATCCTGTAAATTTTTAAATAAATCAATATACTGTTATATTTTGAAATGGTATAAGACAAATTTTCCCCCCCCATAATTCAAAACCAGCCTTAACCAATTACTCCAAACTTTTCCCCAGACACATCTCCTTTGGCTACACATTTCACATGAGAATTTCCAAGCCAAAAAGAGTTTTCTTCCACAGACAAAATTGGAAATGAGAGATTGAAATCACCCTAATGATAGGTACTGGGTTATGCCTTTCAACTATGGATCTGTGCCCATATCTCTACAATTGTGACAATATTTTTCCAAGCTGAGTATCATGCTGTATGTAACACTGAAACTTCCTGGTCTCTCTCGGTCTCTGCTGCATGGTTACCATCTTATTTTTATAAGCATTCCATTCTGGGGCTGGCCCTTCAGCTTTGGCAGAGCGAGGCAGCTTCTGCTTTAAAGCGGCTATTTTGCAACTAGCTGCTGCTTGCTGCATCCCTCTTTTCCAGCCAGGAATGACCTGCAATGTTTTCCTCTCCAGCTCCTGAGAAAATGGCACATTCCCACAGGTGCTGCCCCTAGAACAGGGCACGTGTTGGCAATAACTGGAGCCCGTCAAGAATGGCCAGGGTGAGTTCATTTTTGGGTTTTTAGAACAGCTGCAAAATGGCTGGTTTTAAACAAGTTCAGAAAAAAAGTTTCTAGATTCACATCCTGCTCACAGCTGGCACTTAGGCATGCTGGCATCAAAGGAGGTTTTCACTGCCACCCCAAATCAAGGGATAAACACCAGAGGAGCCACAAACAGCACCACCAGGCACTTCTGAACATTGCTGGCTCAAAAGCAGTGGTCAGCAGGGCAAGGGTAGCAAACTTCACTCTCTATTCTGAGTGAAGTAACTACTGTATGAATTAACTTTACTTGAGCTGTTCAGTAGTGAGAATCCAGCCCTTTACAAATAACAATTAATGTTCTATTTTTACCTTCAAAGCAAACAAATATAAAACCCCAAATGAGTGGATTTAGAGCACCCAAAATGCTAAGTAGTGCCTGGAGGGGAGCTCTGCCCATCTTGTTCATAAACAGCTACCTTGTCCTAGAGGTGACATGGTTGTGTCCTCCCCATTTTCCTCAGCCTTTTAATTGCTGCACACAGGTGAACTGCAACCAAGAGAAAAATTCAACCCTGGTCATAGTCCCAGAGGCTTCTCAGCCTCCTGATATGCTCAGGAGCTCTCAGGACATTTCTGGCTGATCTTTACTCCAGATCAGACATGTGCATCAAGGCAGTAAGTACATCATGGATTTTCAGCAGAAGTTCCTCGCTGCTCTGGCAGGCAGTAATTAGATTATGAGAATTACAGAAACGACAGGCTGCTTGTCTACTCTCTGTATGGGCAGCCAGCAACAGCTTGGAGAAGAGTAAAGCACTCAGATTAGTAAAGGGATGAGCTCAATGTAAATCCAAATAATACCAAAATAATATGTATTAACAAATAAGGCCCCTGAATCAGCACATTTACTGCTGCCATGCTCATCCTTACCCTCTCCCAGCTCTCTCACCAAAGTACTGATGCAAAATATCCCATGTAGGAGGCTCTCTGATCATTTGCTTTTCTAGAGCATCTCAGCATCGTGCCTTCCCCTGTGCCATATCCCTTGCTCACACAGCTGTCAGAAAATCCTAAAGAGGTGGGAAAACACTGGGAACCTGCTTTCACAAAGACTGTGAGCACACGTTGGCAACCGCAGTGACAGCGTGCCAGATGCTGGCATCCAGATGAACATAACAAGCATCCAGCTTTGCTTATAAAATTCCCATATTCAGCATTGCCACAACACACAGCTTTAAAAATTAGAGCAGGGTTTTCCCATATATGGGAACGCTGACCTGCTGCTGCCGCACCAGCGCCCCAGGCACGAGTGGAGCCGTGCAGACCCTGCCTCCTGCTTTGCCTGGGGTGATGCTGCTTTGCAAGGAGCCCGTAGCCACATTATTTCTGTACTGGGCTCACTTGCCAGCTTGACTAAATCTGTTTCAATAAAACTACTACATTTTTCCAACCCTTCCATCCAGCTGTGTTTGTACGTCCAATACTTCCGTGCCCAAAGCTGAGGTCTGAGCAGCAGCATCAACCTCTGGGCTTGGGCTGCATTAGGAGGCTCCCTGGGCTAAGGAGCTCTACTTGAGACCCCTGGATCAGGTCAAGGGATCCCATTGTGCCAAGCTTCAACACTCCTGGGATCCATGAGCCCCTAGGAGTGGCTGCTTTTAGGATGAGCACTAACAGACGTCTTCCTCGGCTATGGGAGAGCATCTGAGCGAACATATTGCCGCAGAGCCCTGGATGGAGGGTGAAGGACCACACTCCTGAACCACTGGTGGCAGCTGCCAGTGGTTTGTTGGGAATATTCTATTGTTTGGAATGTATAGAAAGCGCAGGGAGCTGTGCCAGGAGCGCAGCGGAGCCACCGCCGGCAGCTGGAACCTCCTGGCTGGGAGCGGCTCTTGTGCGGGTTTGGGAACGCACGGAGCCCTTTGGACTCAAACAGCCCACAAAATCCTGACCCCGGCTAACTGCACGAGCAGCAGTGTGTATTTATAAACTGCTCACAAAAAAACCAGCAGGATGAGCAGGGCTGGAACTATCCAGCTGCAGCTCTGGTTATGCCAGACAGCTGCTCTGTCAAAGTGCTGGGAGAAGCCGCGTTTCCTTGCAGGGGACGCCCTTTGATACTCCGCAGGAGCCTGCTTTGGCAGCTCTGTGCTGCCTAAGGGAGAGATCTGGGAGAGGGGATGTTTCAGGAAACCAGCAGTGTGCACTGAATACCTGCCTGTGCTTCTGACTGCGAGGGATTTGCAGAGGGGAAATAAAAAGAAGAAATCCAGAGCAAGCGCTATTAATCACTACACAATCACGCGTAGGTTTTCTTTTTCCCCACAGTTGTTAAAAATCAAGCAAATCAATCACACATGACTTTTCGAGCTTCTTGGCACACGGTTCATATTCTGCAGGTTCCAGGGGGGCTGTCCATGTGAAGGAGACCCACCAGCAGCTCTCCCTCCATCTCACTGCCTGTGCAGCAGGAATTCAGCTGCAGAGCTCGTGTGCAAGAGTAAAAAAACTTCAAGAATGAAAACTCTGTCCCAAAACAGTAACAGAACCAGAACAATCCGACGGAAGAAATTAAAATTTGCAGGTTTATTGTCTCTCTTGGTCTTGTTATTAGCACGGAAACGTCTATTTAGGTAACTGAAGGCGTTACATCACTTTAAGAAATGTTAATTACATCAATGGTTTTACTGCAAAAAAGTTTATTTTTCCTTTCCAGTTTTCTAAAGCTTTAGAAGTATTTCAAAGGGAATCCTTCCCAAATATGCAAACAGCAAGTCAATATTCCAAGTTTTTTTGCCAAGCTTCCTTTCCCCTACATCTCTCACTCAAGGAAATACGATTAAAAATACACTCAAATAAATAGAAAGGGATTAGAGTTGAGAACGTCCAGTATTGCCAAAAAATTACAGATAATCATAATCACCACTAAACGAGTCCCATCTTTCCCCACCCAGAGGGGCCTCCCAATGGAAAATGAAGAAATATCAGAGTCTGCTCCTGCTGTCGCACACAGGGAGAAGTGCAGGGGCTGGGGAAGTGGGAGCAGATCTCCTGGCAGAGCTGCTCCTTTGAGAAATGTTTTGGTCTCAAATTATATTTATCATTAAATATATTATTAATATTTAAATATTAATATATTTTAATTATTAAAAATATTTAAATCATGCCAAGAGTAAGTTCTTCTTAACAGAAATCTTCAGCATTTTCATTGTTTTAATTAACTAACTTCCCCTAAGGGGTGAAAAAACCCACTAAGGATTAATAACAAATGTCATAATTAGTACCTCACTAATTGCATTCATTTATTTAGAAATGCTATGCCACACCTTCCCAGAATATTAGTTTTCTTTGTGTCATTTTTTAGTATTTAGAAAAATGCTACAAAATTTATTTTCACCGGATGTAGGAATTTTACAGAGTGGTAAAACAAATTATTTGGTATTACTTTCTCTCATCATTTAAGATACCCAAATTTCTAATCATGGTTGTTGCCATCAATTTCCTTACTTTTCCTTAAAATTTAGATATTGCAATTTCTTGTTTAACACTATGGTTACAGTTCACATTTAGGACAAAGGTGACTTAGCACTGAGCCAGCATAAAGGTACAGAATAATCTTCAATATAAAGCAGTTTCATATGTCTCCATGCCTTTTAGCAAGGAGTTTGCAGAAATGCTAATAAAATTAAGTATATTAATCCGATAATAATGTAATGCTATTTATATGAAAAAGTGGACCAACCTCAAATTAAAAAAGAATATATCAATATTTTGAAAAGCATTAATTTTATTCATCTTATCCATCTAGGTACAAATGAGGAAGAAAAATATTATTCAGTATTTAAAATTAACAAATTTTATTTATGCCACCTCAAACTGAATGCATTTAGGGTAAGGGAAGGGGAGGTAGGTTCCAAGGAAAAATGCAAGTATCAAAAAAGTTGATTCAACCTCCCCCTCCCTTATGCCCTTACTGTGACACCATGCAACAGGAAAAGTTTACCAGGAAAAATTGTAACAATCTTCTTTTTAGAGATTTTTTGCTTTGCAATTACGGTCTGTTTTTTTCTAACAAAATATAATTCTTCTGTTAGGTTTCTAGAGAACAGTATTGAATTCCCTATCATGCATCCAAAAATTCTAGTTCTGTAAAAATCATTCTGAACAAACAAGGGCTGCAAGATCTCAGCTGTGACTTTCCAGAGATGTTCTCTTCACGTTGTAAAAAAATTACTGATTTTTCACTTGTTCTCAAAACTCTCCAATATATCCTCTTTAAAACAAATAGATTATCTCATATTTTAATAATATGTTAGCCCTTTAAAATAAAATGTTATCAATGCACTCTAGATTCTGATACATACACATGAATATAAAAAAATTATTTTAGAGGGGAGTAAAATACCCATAGAGCATTTAAGTACTCACTGTATATGTTTGCACTCTGTGAATAAACACTACCGTCCCCATTAATCCATTAGCATGAGGAGGGTTAAATTTAATTACTTACAAGCAACAATCACAGGATTGATTTCTTTAAAGCTTAGGCAAATGAAAAAAACACAAATGTGGAATTCTGTTATTTAAAACAACCTAATCCCAGGAGTTAAATCTCAGCTGGCTGTTATCAATTACCAACACGCCACCTGTGTTCTGCAAGTTGGGAAAACATAACAAAGTGTAAAAGTAGTTACAAACAAGAGCAAAATAACTCAATAGGCAATGCTAACAATTGAAAAACTAACAAGTTAGCAGAGCCTTATGTAGAAATACAGGAATTTCATATGCTGTAGGTTGGCTATTTATACTACAATAGTGAGAAAAAATTCATTTTTTTATTTTCACCCCTGAGCCACCAGTGTAATTTGGAATTAGATGTGAATAATTCAAAAATCTATTGACACAAAACCAATAAATGACATATCAACACATCACCATTTCTGAGAATCCAAATCTTTTCTACCTGTGCAAGGCAGTAAAATAATGCCCTTGTAAAATAACTCTATCTTGTGCTCACTCATCTTAAATTCCTTCACATAATTTACCATCTCAGTTTAATTTCTTTGCATATTTCCAGGGGATTAATTTCAACTACATTTGAGCTTTTTTCCCCCTAGTTCTGACTGCCTAAGTTATGAAAGACAACAACTATTAAGTATGTAAAAAGGTAACAATTTTAAAATTACAATCCCTGGAAAAAGAAACCACTCTTTAAGCATTAAATTCCCTAAAGAATAGAAAATGGGCAAGATGTATTTCAGACATATGACTATTAGTCAACTATTGTTGAAGTGATCCAATTATTAAATAGTCAAGAATTATTTATTTTACTTATATAAACTGTCCCTCTTTTCTGGGTCTGGAATAAATTAACACATCCACATGTTTCTTTGTTTACTATGCCAAGAAGAATGACTAATATTTTTCGATAATAATATTTTGATAAGAAAATGAATGTTCAGTTTAGATTCATAACAGGAGTTTCTGCATCATTTTTGTGTGCTGAATCAAATTTGAAATGATCAAATTAGAAAGACTGGAACAACCTGATTTAAAAACAAAACAGCATTGCTCAAATACAAAAAGGGTTTTCCTAGGTACTCTATCAAATGAAAGCATATTTGTGCTTTCAAAAATATACTGGTTAAAAGATTTAGACAGGCTTCATATGAAATATATTTAAACATCAAAACTAATTTAAAATGATCTAGAGAAACAAGCTGCGGAATGTCCAATCCTTAAAAAAAAAAAAAAAGTAATTAAATGCTCAGGGCTTAGCCTGCTAAATACAATTAAGGACATTCTGCTCCTTTCTCGTTTTACCAGATAAATGCCCTCCCTTTCACCTCCAGCACTGGCACCAGACCTGGGAAAACAGGGAGCCATCAACCTGCATTTGAGAGCCACTTCCACATGCATCAGTGATGCCTCGACACAGAAAGCGCTGTAATCACATTTATCACGTTCAGTTTCCCAGATTTTCAGCAGAGGAGCACCTGGAATCCCACAGGCAGAGCCTGGTCCAAGCCTGCCAGGGCATCTCCTCCATCCACAGCCAGAGCAGAGAAACACCCCGTGGGGAAGTGTTAAAAATGCACCCTTGAAACCTTCAACCACCCTTCAACCTGGGCAACAAAAAGCCAGGTGGAGACTTTCAGCTGCTTGGCTGGGGGGAAAAATAAAAATTTATCTGCTTCAACATGTAATTGCCTCTGAACTGCAGGGCCTCCAGTTTGTCCCTGTCCTGTGGCGGGGCAGCTTCAGGAACCAGGTCTGCCTTGTCTGTCACAATTGTTTCTGCCTCAGTTACCCGGTCCAGTCAAAACAGGCGCATTTACAGCTGGAGCTATAAGAGATCTCGAAGGAGATTTCCACCAGCCCTCCCTGCCCACCCCGGCAGCTCCTGCTCCTCCCTGACCCCTTCCCACCCCCAACACCTCCAGAGAAGCGACCAGCCAAGCCTTTGCTCCACAGATCAAGCCCCTCAAGGTCTCTGCATCCTTTCCTGTCGCCCTTTTGCTGTCCCCTCCCTGTGCCTGGAGCAGCCGGCACCTCCCTCATGTGGGGAGCTCACTGTGGGGGCTTCAGCTCCTTCTGCCCCTCGGCTTTGGGCCCAGGGCAGGGCGGCAGCACCGAGCCCTGCACTCCCAGCAGCGACAACACGGTCTAAAACACCAAAACACTACCACCAGGAAAAAAAAAACAACCAAAACCAAAAAACAACAACACACCAAAAAGGTGAAAAGGAAGGAAAAAAAAAAAGAGAAACAACCCCAAGGACCTTCTAACTGCTCTGTCCCAGGACCGCGCGAGTGTCAGAGAAAGAGGGATCTGTTCCTCCTTGCTCTGGCGCGAAGTTTCAGCAAACAAAATAATAAAACAAACCAAAACAAAAATCCATAAAAATCGTCAAGAAAGTCCCCAAAGCTCGTCCTCTGCAGAGTGCGGGGTGTGCTTTGATGGTTTCAGTCTGCTGAGGGGGTTTGCTTTGGGGTTCCTGGCTGGAGCGCAGCGGGGCGCAGGGCAGGGGCGGATCGGGAGGGAGCACTTCCCAGGAGGGTTTCAGGAGTTACTGCACGTTTATTTCACCAGATGCTATTTTTAACCCCGCTGTTACTATTTTTAGCCGTGTCAGTGTTTTCCATTTGCTGAACTCTGTCCCCAAACCGGCCCCGCTCCCCCCGGCCCGCCCCGGGTGCCCCCGCTCCCCCTCAGCGCTTCCATCTCGTTTCAGGCAGCGCTTTTGGATCTCTTCAAACAGCACCAGAGGAGCCCGTTCGTTCCCTCCCCCGCCCGGCGATACCGATCTATGTATCTCTGTCTATAGAAGCAGTGCAAAGTCCACGGGCAAAGCTCCTGCTCCAACTTCATTCCTCTCTAAACACATTCCTGCCAACGGGGAGAGGAAGAAAAAGAAAAAAAAAAAAGAAAAAGAAAAAAGCAAACAAACGCCACTGTTGCTAAGTTTTGCACTTTATACCCTTTTATATTTACAATCCTCTCTCGGCTAAAAATAGCAACACATGATCCATTTATAACTGGCCGGACATGCCCCGCAGCCGCCGGCGGGGCCCTGGCTGATGAAAGGAGCTCTCTGCGTTCCTTCTACCTGAGCTCATCTCCCGCTTAAAGGGCTCAGACAGCTCTGCTTCCACAAAGCGCACATTGAAATGACTGCTGCTTCCCGGGGAGAGCGGCACAAGTGACGGGAAAAATAACAAGAGCAAGAAAAAAAGCACTCCAGTGAGCCAGGCTGGCTGCCCCATGCCCTCCTGGCCCCCGTGCCCCGCTGCCCAGTGTCCAGGGAAGGGGCAGGCGGTGAAGCAGAGGTGGGAGGGGGTCCCAGCAGGACCTCACCCCGCAGGCAGCACAGGGAGGCTCCAGGGGCAGCTCCAGCTTGGCTCCATGTGTGATCAACACATGAACTCACTGCAGACCCTGACCCAGGGGCAAGTTCAAAGGTTCTTCTATAAATCCCCTAAGAGATGGAAATTACTCTAGACATGGCTTTAGAGGTGGTTCTAGAAATTATGCTGGAAACAGCTCGTGGATTGACTCCAGACAAGTCTAGATGTTGTTCTGGGGTTTAGGTGAGGAGGGGGTTGGACGGCAATGTTGGAGTCCCCCCTATAAGTTGGTCGAGAAGTGGCACCACAACTGGCAAAGGCATAAACACTCAGTGTTATCTGCAGTAATTATTCATCCAGGAGATTTCAACAATGAGGGATTTATTCCTTCACTAATACCTTCTGAATTTGTCAGAAACTCCCATTAGCATGTGCAGGACTCAGAAGCTGCACGTGCAGCAGAAGGAGCTGCGTGACTGAACAGAGTCCTAAGGGCACAGCCCAGCACCCAGTTCAGTGAAAGCCACTCCTTACCACGAGAAGATAGAGGTGCCACACCAATGTCACCTCCCATCTCACATGGACATGCATGTGTGTTTTAAAATTTCTTCTCTTTGGAAGCGCAGGTTTCCTCATTTTATTCTCATTGCTAAAACAAAGAATCACAGCTCAGGAGGAGGATAGTAGCTCACACATCACTGAACAGTGGCAACAAACACCATGCCACACACAACAGTATTTTAGAGAAATTTATCACCAATGTGAAAATCCCAGCTACTTAAAATAAGGGGTCAAACCCTCCCAAAGTTTTGAGACTTTAAAGGAAAAATACACCTTCCAGTTATGAGCCTTTTGGGAACACTTGAAACGTTTCTCAGAACTCTTAAGAGCTAGAAAACGTGGCTTGTTTGGACTGACAGCAGAAGTTCAGTGCCAGTGCTCCATGGATTGTAGCTGAGGGAAAAAAAAAGCAATAACCATGGTGAGACCCAGAGAAAAAAATGATTGTAACAGTTGGCAACATCGTTACCTACATTTATTCCTCCTAATAGGCCCATTTCAGTTGCTTTCCCGATACTCTTCTTGATTGGCTTTTCGGTGGGAAGTCACATCACCTCCTGTCCTGCCTGCACAGGAGTTTTCAGACTGTATTTTGCCTTCAACCACGTATGCACTCATATGCTTTGTTTATACAGGAACGAAAACTGTCCATGTGTACCACTGCCTGTCCAAAATTTTACATATCACCAAACCAGACATGCAGCAGGCTGATCAGAATTCTTGGAGCTGTGCTCTTTGTATGCATTGTGTATTTTTTATTATAATATACAGATTTTTGTCAATTTCCATTTGCTTTTAGATGCATGCTACAGGCAGGGGTTCAGACTAACCACCTCCCATGATGTGACATTAGCAATCAAGTGCCATTTGCACGTTGCTTTCAGAAAGGCTAGAAGCAAAAATCACTGAAAACCACGATCCTGAAAGTCATTAATAGGAGAATGCAGCAGTAGTTTTGCAAATGCTTTTCTGGGAGCAGATGCTTTAAGCAGGGAAACAGAAACTTTGCTGCCACATTGCTATCAGTGTTGTAACTCTGTGTTTGCAAGAAATCCCGATGATCCTCCCTTTTAGCCATCACCAAGCTGTTGCAGAATGACAGCCAAACATGCATGTGGAGGCACAGGAAGATGGAAGCATCCTGACAAACCTATCTTGCTATGGCTGCTCTGCAAAATATTTTTATGGGCAAAACAGAGTTCAGCCCAGAGGCTGGGGGTACTTTCCCACCAGGCAGACAGTGCTCTCCAAAAGGCCTGAATTAGACATGGAAGTGCTATGCCCTAGGTTTCAAAAGCAGAAGCAAGACAGAGACAAAAATTTCACCCAAGCTATGAATAAATGCCTGCACAGTAACGTTATAGAAATTGATATTATTATTAAAGCAAAGTATAGGTCAAAAAACTTTTTCCCCCCAAATAATAACCCATTGCAGATGTCAAAACTGTAGCCAGAGGACAGTGGCAGCTGTAGCCCAAGTTGTGCCCCAATCTCACACCCACAACACTGCTTGGGAGAGGCTTCTCTCATGCACCCAGAGTGCTCGGCCCTTCACTCTGCTCCTTCCCATTGTCACCCTCTTTCCTTTTTCACCTGAAACCCACTCTCAGTCCTTGCAGCTTTGGCCCCCTCTTCTGTCAGCAAAACCAAACTCCCTGGTCATGTTCCCCTTGAAGCTTTGCCAAATAATGTCACTTCCTTTTTTCCCTCACGTTCTGGTTTTGCATTTTTTGGTTTTCTTTTCCCTCCTCCTTTTTGGAGGGTGATGGTAGAGGTGTAAAGAGAACAAAGGGACAATGCAAGGTGTCCCTGCAATACCGTAATGCAGGGTGTGATGTATCTAAAATAAAGTATTTCACAAACTGCCACTGTGTTCTGGTCCAAAATATCTAAGGAGCCTGCTGCACGTCTCACCTGCAGAGGGGTGTACCTTTAGTACATCTTCCTCCACCTGCAGCAGGAGGGAGCTGTAGTGGGGACTGAATTCAGTGACCAACTCTTCACAGCACTGCTCTGGAGTGATAAAACCCCCCGTAAAAGAAAAGCCATTCTTCTTCCTTTGTGCCAATCAAAACCAGCCCGAGGTCACCTAAGGGGAGCTGTGTGAAACTCCCCATGAGCAGCAGAGAGAAGCACTTGGGCCAAAGGCTTTAGAACTTCCTTGTTTAAGTGGCCAAAAAAAGCCCCGGGCTACTGAATTTCTGGCCACTGACCTTTGTATTTGTTTATTTTAAAGATGTGTCACTATTTTTCTCATAAGTCAAACAATTGTATGATTTCTAAATTCTCTTCCATCTGACCTCTTCCTTTTCTCCTGTTTTATTCTAGAAATATTCATTGAAGACTAAAATATAGGGAGTGGGTATGTCCCAAATGTTGCAATTCCTCATTCCACAGATTGCTATCACTACTGCAATTGCTATTCCCTCTGGATCCAGAAAAACCCACACAAAAGGACACTACAGAACACACATTTGAATAGTATATGCTAGGAATACGAAATAAAGACTTTGAAGTACCTTTACAAAAATACTCTTTAATAATTAGGAGGAAAGGGCATTACTTTTGCACAGGGAGAGTTGCAAGTGATGCCTTCTGCTCTGAGCAATGCCTCAGATGTTCGTTTTGTGGATACAGGTAATTATTAGGTGCTGTGATTGCATTACCCCCATGGAATCATTCTCTCAGGCTGAATTTGCTTCTCCAGACACAGCAGCATCACTTGGCAATTCTGCTTTTGAACAAAACTGACTTGACCTACTTTGATCAGACGTGCTGGGAGACAAGAGATGGAGAGCTCCAGAGAAGGGATTTCTGAGGATGGAGGAAATCACACAGACAGCTTTGTCAGACTTCTGAGAGAGATGCTGCAATTCTAGGAGCCACTGGGGCTTCATTACTCACAAGTTGAGGAGTGAGTGCAACCAGGGCTCCCTCCAGCAGCTGCCTCAAGGAGAGCTGCAATTCTGCTGGCAAAGACATAGTCCAGGGAGTCCAGAGCCTACAGGCTTCTTGCACAACCATAACAATGTATGTTTAGGATGTGTAACACCTCTAGCAGACCACAGTTGTTTTATACGGCCATAGTTTTGTCCAGTTTATACCCTAGATCAATAATGTGCTGGTTAAATCCACAGCCTACCAGACACAGTTCCCTCAGTACAAAAGGGGAATGGGTACTATGCCTAAATCCTAAATTCTCTGTTAAGGTAATGAGTCACACCAGATAAGGTTCTGCTCCTCTGTCTCTGCAGCCTAAACTAAGAAAAGGCCATGGAAGCTGCAGAGCAGTGGATAAAGCTGTGCACTGGGCTCTGCTGGCACCGAGAATCCCAAACTCAATCAGCATCCTGCAGGACCTGGCCTAGGACTGACCTGCCTGAAGAAAGCTCCTCTGCTCAGGTTTCCTTCCCCCATCATTTCCAACCAAACTGGTCCTGAAAACACCTTTCTTACCACAGAGCAATTAAAGGGGAAACTCCCAAACCAGCACCCTTCCCTTCACTCTGGTATTAATTTAAATAGTCTCACAGATTTGTGTGAGCACTCAAAATCCCACCAAAATAATTTACATGGTCTTACCAGGCTAAATGTGCTGAAGAATCAAGCCCCAGCACATGACAGTGTCCCATGGGACAGACACCATCAAGCCTAGGAAGTGTCACAGCACTTGAGGGCGCTGCTGCAATAAATTTAACTCACCCTAAAAACCTTGACTTGGTTTTATTATGAACTCAGTTATGAACTTCTGTTAAATCTTAGTGGCCGGTGTTGACACTGACTTACATTATTGCTGTTACACAGTGGCCCTATTTTGGTAAACAATGAGCAGAAGTTAGTCCTAACATTAAACATTCAAGGTTAGCACCTAGCTATGCCTTCACATATTTGCACAGACTGATAAAGTGGAAGGACGACACAAAACCAGTTTCATTTGGAATTTTTTAAAATTATAATTTCCTTACTTTAGGTTAAATGAGAAAGTGTGAGAAAGCATATGTATTCATAGAACTAAGCAAAAAGAAAATTTGGGATGAAGATGTAAGCACTCTTTTCTCTTGGAAGGGATACATGAGCTGCTGTAGTCCCTTATGGGCATGTTGATTACCCTGTTTTGCACTATTTTCCCTGGTCTTTAAAAGCGTCTTCCCAGCAAGGGCTTCTTGGCCCTCACAAATAAACCCACATCCCTCCTGCACCTTCCACCTGCTGCATTCTCCACTGCATCCTTCCCACATTCCTTCTCTCAGGAGCTGGGTCCTGCAGGATGCTGATGCAGTTTGGGATGCTCAGTGCAAGCTCTAAGATCCCCCCTGTTGGGGACTGTTTTCTTGAGATTCTGCCTCTGGCACACATCTGTCTCCAGTGTCAGGTCATGGACTGCTTTGTTCTCCATGGGTTATGGCAATGTTTCAGCTCTTTATGAACTAGTGCAATTAAGCCCCCCAATTTTTTCCTGCTACAATGTCAAACAAGCTGGAGTTGAGTGAAGTTACAACTCACCAGTCTTAGAAAACTCTGTTCAAAAGTTCTGCCAATGCAACGCATTTGATGACTTTTTTTTTTTATTATAGGCCTTCCACTTTTTGTTCTTTCTTTCTCATTTTCAACTGGCACGCTCAGTGTTTTTCATTGCAGGAGTTACACGATTTTCTCAAAAAAATATATATTGGGGGTGAACTAGGACTTGTAACTTTGATCAATATTTACTGCTTAACAGAGAAGGAGTAAAGTGACAACAGAAAAGACCTTTCCCAATGTTTTTTGATATTTCTACAGCACTGTATTTCTCCATCATTTTATAACAGTGCTCTGTGTCCTTAATAGTTTAATATTTAAAAATTCCATTGCCAGTGTTTCAGAAAAAGCCTGACTTTAAATTTGAGAAAACAGAAATATGGTAAAGGAGGCATGGTGAACAACACATCCAAGAGTATATGACCTGCTCTGCCAAAGGTTAGGGAGAACTACAGCATCAGTCTTACAAAAATATATTAAAGTACAGAGTACTCCTTATATGTCAAAAACCAACTCCAAGTGTAAAAAGGCAGGAATAAAGTTAATAGAGGGAAAGCAATCATAGAAAGATGCCCTAAAACCAACATGTGCCAAGAAAAGAAAACAAAGAATAGAGCACAAAGTAACTCAGCACTTTATCTGCAAAGGAATTAATCCTTTCTGCTACAGTGTTCTATGGTAGTGAAGAGTTATGCTTAAAAAAGCCAGGTAATAACAAAGTGCACGACCAACTCTAACAGTTCTGGTTAGTGACACGATGCTGATCTCTGTGTTTACAGCTGGAAACCAGAGCAGCACATTCTACCCTCGAGTTCTGTCTTGCTGAAGCCCTCGAGACAGATCCAGGGGCCTTGGGACAGCAGCAGCCCCGACGGCCAAGCTGTTCTAAGCTGAAAGGTTTTCTCTAAGTTTGTGCAAAGCAAATGCTAAATTAACAGTAAGTAATGCTATGATAAGTGGTTTTATGTTGAATTAAATGTTGTATTTCATCCTTTGCTGAAGATTGTTGATTTTTGATCGTTTGATTTTGATATATTTGCCAGGGAAACTTTGGTGTGATTTTCACCTCGCATCTATCTGGTGGGGATTTCTCTTTTGTGCTGAGAGAGAAACAGAACCTCGAGCTAAAGCCAGGGCTAATAAAGCCAGGATCCAGGCCTAAACAGGTGCCAAAACAAGGCCTCAACATTTCTGCCTCTACACCTTTCCAATGGGACCAGTTACCCACCAGGACATCTCCATTGGGCTGGGCTGGAAATCCTTCAGTCTCATCTCTTTTCCTGCCGACCCAGCAATAGCTGCAATCTTCTGTTAGCAGCCAGCAGAGTAATTTGCTGAGCTTCAGATTTAGCATTTTACCACGATATATGAAAACCTCACACATCTGCAAAGTTCAAACCCTCTAGGAACAATTCCAATAAGATGCTTCATGTTTCCTGCTCCATGCAAAAATAGAGAAAAAAAAATCTCATCTATAATTGACCTTGACAGTTATTGAGAGCATTTGGCACCTATTAAAACTCCTTTAAGATGAAACCCTCTAAGCTATAATAAGAAATGTAAATCTGAACTTTACACCACATTTTGTTCACTGGAAACACTACCATGGTAGGTTCAGTCACTTATTTTCCATTGAAAAATTATCTTGAAATATGTACAGAACTAACTTTTTAAACATTTATTGAGCAAAGAGAACCCTTCTATTTCATCCTAAACATCTGCTTTTTCAGGCAGACTATTAAAATTAGCTTGGAGATCTACATAGCCTTGTCATTGTTCTTCTGTCTGGTCCACATATATGCACAGGGAACAGCTGGAGAAATGAAAAAATCCATTGAATTTACTTTTCTACTGAGAATTATCCCTACTTACAACTTGGAAGACCATTAGAACCTCTATCTGACCACATCTAGGAAGCAGAGACAAAGCCAGGAACTATCAGCAGTGAGCAGCTTTGTCTTGGTTTGCTGTCATCAAAGCCACAACCCACTGAAGTGTCAACAAACAATTCCTTAATCAAAGGACAGGAGGAGAAAAAATATTGGTGGTTTGAAAGGCCCAGGGACACTACTCCCACATGAAAAATAAGAAGGTCCAGCTTGGAAATAGGGCCAAACCGAAGTGCTTGACTGCCCCTTGAGTTAATGCAAGGAAAAGCTCTCTTCCCCAAACCATGTCCTCAGTGCTGTGATCAGCTCCTGAGTGTGAGGGTTCCTCCCAGAACTTACTGTGCTGAGGCACAGATTTCCATAAGCATCTGGGTCAGATGTGACATAATCTCTTTCTGCAGGAAATTCTGGGAAGCACTGGAAAATTGCTTCTTCCCAAGACACAGAAGCAAGATTTGCTCTATGCACAGTAGGATGCAGGTGGAGAATGAAATTTAAAAAATAAAATAGGAATCTGTTCTAATAATGCAGTGTGGACAAATTCCTAATGGCCAAGGCACGCACTCTTCTTGTGACATCTTCACAGGAAAGCTCAGCTGAACCAAACTGCTCCCACAGACCTTACAAATTCATGCCCTCCCAGCCCAGTTCCCATGGGGAGCTGGCAGGGATGTCTCCCACCCTGCAGGCACAGCTTTAGCTCTTTGGCTGTACAAAAACCCCATTTTGTCTCCTCAAACACAAAAGCTCCAACGGCACCTCCCAGGCCTGCGGTGTGAAAGGATGAGCACAAACCGTGCTGGATGCTGATGCACAGACACAAATGATGCTCACACACAGGGCTTGCCCAGTGCCTTTTCCTGTCCCTTTTGCACCCTATCCAGTGCCAGGCTATTTCTGGAATGTGGGGTGTGAGCCATGACCAGGGCAATGGTTGCCCACCCTCAAAAGCACAGAGGGTGCAACGCGCCGGGGCAAAGCCTGAAGGTGGCTCAGGGCCTTTCACTTGGTGGAACTGTAAGAAAATTGGAACAGTCCTGGTGGGTTTTGGCATTAAAAAAAAAAAATCCTGCCTAGCATAAGGAATGATTGAGTGTGCTGGTGGCTCAGGACAGAACCAGGAGAGGCAATGAGTTACATGAAGAATATGGGACTGAACTACAAATTCTCCGTCTCAAAAGCAATTACAGATCCTGTAATCTTAAAACAATTAGAAACAGCACAGTTTAAATTTAATAGTTTGCTATTGGCCACGCTAATGATATTAGCTGAATAACCAACAAAAATATTATAATTTCTTTGGATTAAATGCAACTATTTAGAAACTGACATTCTGAAAAGTATCTGTGATCCTAAGGCTTGTACTATGTCCTAGTGGATTTTTCATTATTTCCTGCTTTTTCCATGTTTGTCTGTGACAAAGAACCCAAGCAAATGCTCCTGAGAGTCCACTCGTGTCCTGCTAGAGCAACCTCCACCGAGGATTTCATGAGTCCACATCACATTTTGTTTGTGTACAAAAATCCTCTACACCCTTCCATGGAAGTTTCAAGTAATCAGAAGCAAGCTGTTCACATTAAAATTGCAATCTCAAATTATTACTTTAAAATGACAGAAAATTAATCAGTCTGAGGTGAAGCTTTACAAGTATCTCTGGAGGCAGAGAACTGGGCTTTTTGCTCTTGATGCAAAGAAATATTCCAGCTGTTTCAAAATAAATTTGCCATAGTTTAACTATTACATCAATAAGGTAACCTGCATGAGAATGCTGTTCTTTGAGAATAATATACCAGATAACATTCAGCTTTCCCATCTAATTCTAAAGACACAACTGCAATATGTAAGCACAATGTGCTAGCAAACTCGTTTCAACTGTACAAATACTTTTATTTTAAATTATTTCTGGAAGCTCAGCAAAAGTTGAGCTTGAAATCTCTCAGTGGAATTACATTTTCGTTCAAGCAACACCACGTAGTTTGGAAGCCACGGGAAATATCTATTAAGGCAGTTGCTAATTTAGAGGAAAAATTACCCCATCTGGAACAGTGTCTGCAGCGCTGTTCATTGCACCACAAGAAAAATATTATTGTACTGCAGCGTGTGAAGTTTTGTAACAAAGATGACGCCAGGTCAAAAGAATCTAACTTAGAAAGAAAAGTTGAGGTTAAGGTCTTGCTTTTACTGTAAAAGATTAAGTCCAAAATGCAGTTTAACACGAAAGAAAGGGTGGAAAACAGATGAGCTGAACTGACAGATAACAATTTTCCCCCCCACCTTAATAAAGGTTTCTGGCTCCAAGAAGATGTCTTCCAATAATGTAAATTAAGAAAAGAAACTTAGGAAGCTTTTTTTTAATGTAAAGAAATTTAAGCATACCAAGAGCATTGTAAAGCAGATTGCTCAAGAAACAAATAAATTAAGAGATCCCAAAGAGAAACTCTGGAAATTACATCCCAGGGTTGGGAACTTTGGTGCCTTAAACAACAGTGAGGGTAAGTCAGGTATTTATAGACAACAGCTAAAAGTCAGGGTGAGTAAGGGGGTACCAAAACTACCAAAATGTGTAACAGGGGTTTTCAACTGCAGCATCATTTGCCATAGAGATCTACCAAAAACTCATCTTCTCAAGAAGCCCCAGATGAACACTGCCCATGCAATAGCATTGGGGTAGTGCCACAGTGGCAGGGAGATGCCCAAGGAGATGCCTGCAGCTTCCCCACCACTCCCTGCCCTTGCCTAACTCCATCTGCTGGCACTGCAGTGAGAGCCATTTCCCAATTCTCCATCCCAATTTCACATCGGATTACTCCAGCAGTATTCCTAAGAAAGGGGTGATCTGTACTGAGATCAGTGGGAAATGAAGGTAGTAAGCCTTTTAATACCATGCCAGGCCTGTTGAGTAATCCAGATTTCAGACAAACAAAATAGCAAACAGTTATATGGGACTACAAACATCTGTTTTCAAGAGGTGTCCAGATTATTAGCAGCTAATTTTATATCTCTGTTACATTCCCTGCCATATGCTGGGGGATAATCTCAGCAAGCAACAAGGATTTTCATCTCAAATCCTAACAAATCTGCTCTACAAGGCTTCATAGTTTTTCTTATGTCACTTATGAGATAATACCTCTAAGCTGCTCCTCTCTGCTCTTTCTGTGCCTCGTGCATACTCCATCAGAACACCCATCGACAGCTCCTGCAACCTGCCCAGTAAAAACTGACAATTTCTCCATGCCATCCTGGAAAAACATCCCCTCCCTTGTCAAGAGTGAATATAAAATTTATCTCTTGGATAAACTCACACTCAGGCTGTGCCCCTCACCCTACATGTCGTCCCACCCCCCAGATGACTGATGGCAGTGATTTGAAACAATCTTGAATGAACCGTGGCAGACCAAGAAGCTCAGGGTGGTGAGGATTTGGTGGTCCCTGCCCCGTGCCAGCCCCCAAAGTGCTGAGGTTCCTGCAAGCCCCGAGTTTCCAGCGGAGCCACGAGCGCTGCTGCTGCTGCTGCTGGCGAGGAGGGACGTGCGGGAGGGATATTTTTATCTGCTCCTCATTCCCATCCCTGCCAATCCAAAACAAACTTGAACTAGTGGGAAAGATGGTTCACGATGAGAAAAGGATTCCCTGGCTCGCTTTGTGTGTCACCACTGGATACGTGGATCCGTGCCACTGCGGTGGCACAGCTGCATCAGCCTGGCTTCCCAGCTCCCAGTAACCTTCCCAGACAAAAACAGCAAACCTACTGCTTGATTTTTAGCAGCTGAAAAGCAGCACCAAACCACATAAGTATTATGTAAAATGATATTTTTCTAAGTATATGTTTATTGTGCACAGAAGAAGCGGATTTAATTACAAACAACTGGAAGTTTTTAACAGGCTGGATTGCCCCCTACTCCCTTTCTAAAAACTAAGGTTTGGCAGCAGCATTTGGGTTTCATTGCAAGTCTTCTAAGTATTTCCTTGGAAAGACTTTACACTTGGTCCCAGGCAAGAAGTCAAAATCAACATTTAAAAAGCATGCCCTGCATAATTTCCAGGATTCAGCAGCATTAAGGTATACTTATGGAGGCCAGGAGGAGAACTGCTTTTTGACTTGGTGCATAAAGCTGGTCTTCAGACAAGGAAGTTTATATTCCAAATAATATTTTTAACTACATGCGGTCAAGTACATAACTTATCAGGCCTTTCCTCAGCCCCCTCCCAAAATAATCCTGAACACTAAATACCTTTGCAGTATTTAGATTTTGCTTAGACCTCTACTAGAAGCAACAGATTCTCAAAGCTCCTAATGCAAAATCATTTAACAGCAAACAAAGTTTCAAATAACATTTTCTATAATTCCTTTGTACCATAAAACTCCCATTTGAGTTTGACAGTTCAGGTGACATTGGCTGGTTCTGCACTAAAGTGGGTTAGCCCCAGTTTCAAGGTGTGTCCCTATGCCTTGACCAGGGGATGGAGTGTCCAGGTGGGATGGCAGCACACAGGCGACTCTGAGGCGACAGTGGACACTGCCCTTGCTCACATGAATAATCCCATTGGAATCACAAGGATATTTACATGTTTAAGAACTATCCACTCAAATTTCATGTTTATTTTTGTTTGGGGAAAACAGAGGAGTAGAAGCATTTTCCTTGTGAATATCTGAAGTGCTGTTAAAAACAAATATATACTCTTCTGAAACATGAGCAAGTGAAGTCCTGCATCACTCAATACTTAAAACCACAAAATGCTACAGATGAGGCTGAATTTCACGGATGCTGGGAGAAATGAGAGCACAGGTAGTGCTAAGGGATCAGGGGAGAAAATATCTATCGGCTTTTACAGTCTAAAAGGAATTTGTTCCGTGCTTTTCATCAGCAGAGAAAAATCAGTTGTATCAAATTGTGAATTTCCTGTATGGAGGTGAGGCAGGGAAAGCATCAAGACAGTATTTCACAGGGTACTTTTCTTCCAAGCAGACAGCTTTAACTGGTATTTATAAAAAACCCAAAACATCTGAATGCAGATTTTCAGCTCACAATACCACGCCCTTCTCGCAGTATCTACATTTCCTCCCTATGTTGAGTCCCAGTCACACAAATCCCTCCGTGCTCCAGAAAACCTCCCAGTGATCCTGAGATCTCAGCATGAAAAACAATCGGGAAAAATGCAAACCCAAACAGATACAGCCCACAAAGTCATGTTCAGTGGGGGGTGGGGTAGGGAAGAGGAAGAGGTGGTGTACGTGCAATGAGGGTGACACAGAGAAAGAGAAGGTCAAACCCTAAAAAGTGCCTTTTTCCCCTCATTTCTGCAGCAGCATCTCCCCAGCAGAGCTGCAGGCACAGCTCAAGTCCTACGAGCCCCAGGGACCAGAGCACCCAATTTCTGTGAGAGCCTGGGCACAGACAAGCTCTGGTTCCCACTCCAGGCTCTCTATTCTCCCGGGCACATGGACTCAGATGTGTTTGTCACCTCCACCAAGAAGCCAGCACAGCTCATCATCCCCAACAAAGTGCCTGACAGGATTGCCCAGTTGTTGGTGTCGAACTGCCCTAAGCCAAACTGCAGAGTCACAAAGGACCAAAGCCTGGAGAACCCTTTCAGCAGCCTGTGGTCCCTGCAGGGGCTGGCACACAACACACATTGGCCAGCAGCGAGCCCATGATCTGAATTGTTCCAGGGTATCAGTGAAATCTAAAATCTCTGCAATGTGACAGGAACAATCCACAGTCGAGGCTCAGGTTCCTGGCTGCCCAAGGGAGCAGCACACACCTCACAAATTCCTCTGCAAGGCAGCCCCAACAGTCAGAAACAGCACAAGGGCAAGATGTGACTGATTTCAAAGTCAAAGGAATGCTCTCAAAATGCAAGCATTACTTTATAAAAGCAACTTATTTGGGTTTAAGTCTCCTGTAACATAATGCAGAGGAAGCACAGCTGTGACAGTACTTGTTCCCTCTTCCAAAACACTGAGACAGAAGTGGCTAAACAGAGCGAGACTGTAGGTTGTAAAACTGCATCTCATTTCATGCTAGGAACCAACCCATCCTCCTCAGCATCCCCTTCCTTCACTTGGCAAAATAAAAATATCAACTTTCTGACATCTGTGTGACACCTGCTGCCTCCCCACACTCCTCAATGCAAAGAATACCCATCAACTTTTCTGTCCTCTTAGTGACATACAGCTCTTTTAAAATGCTGCCCAAACACAGACACTGTGGGTTTTCTTTGCAGAGGGAACACATTAGAGGAAGTAAAGAAAACTTTGGCTGAGCTATTTATAAAGCTTGCATGGCTTGGTTCTCAAATGCTTCACTGAGCAGGGGAACAATAAGAATAAGTCATGGAGTTCAACTTCTCTTCTCAAGACACATTCTTCAGGTCTGAATATCTAAACCATCATGGATTTATATGCCTGGTAACTGGGCTTTCTCATAAAAGCATCTGAGCTGTCCTCTCACCAGGGAATTGCCAAGCTCTTTTCCTGACATTTTTAAATTGTGCCAATTAGAACGAAATTCAATGAAATCATGCATATTTGTGAACAAGGACACTCCCAAATTTAAGGGAGCCAGGGAAGAACTGCATGTAATTAACTGCACTCCTCCAGGCTCTTCCTCTAGGGAAACCCTTGCACAGGAGACAGTTCAATTCAAGATGTCCCAGTGGAGAATGATGCCAACAGTTATACAGAAGCAAGAAAGATATTTTGCCTGCTCTGGAAGCAGATGGTTTTGACCAAGCAACAGGATCACAAACTCAAAAAAGTCAAGTTAAAAAGAGAGCATTGTTGGGGTGGAGTTTGAGGTTTAAAAATAATTCTTGGATAACTCTGAAATGAGATCCATGGCTACAGATGAATGCAGCCTCTCTAGAGTGATAGATTATGATCTTTATGCCACCAGGCATTTAATGAGTGAAAAAACAGATTACCACTACACAGAGATGGCATCCCTGCTGGGAAAAGGGAGTAACTTTGTTCATTTATGCTGCTATGTTCATTTATGCAACAGACATGATTGGTCCTGGGGATTAGGGGATCCTTCTGACCCCTCACTCCCCTCCCACAAAAATTCATGCTTACACATGCACAGAGCATCCCTTCAGCACTAGCTACAGCTGTGAAAGTAATTAGTTTGCAGTTCAGATCCCTGCGAAGAACATCCACCTTGCCTCCCACAGCATTGCCATCCATCCTCACACACTCAGAGCAGTGCAGCTCCAGCTTTTCAGACACCTTCCACTGCCAGAACCTGTTTGAAGCAGCTCAAACTTTGCCAAACTTCAAATATGCTGGCTGAAGCTCTCCACACCATGTGTCTGCCCGAGGCTAATGATCTTTTTGTTTATGTGGAGGAAAGTCACTATCAGGAGCTCTCAAGGAGAAAAAAAAAACAAATGAAAACAAAAACAACCAAAACAAAACAGAGCAGGAAAAGACAATTAGCTTGCCTCTCCCCTTCCTATGAAGTTTACATGACAGCAGGACAGAAATTACTTTCCTAAATGATCTAAAGCATAGAGGTGCCACTGCTGAGGACACCAAGTTGTTCTGAGATTCAGCAAACAATCACAAATCACATCACGGGTGCAGCCAGCATTGCTTGCACACTGGGTAAAGCTTTCTTAAAGTTTGCAAAGCTTCCCAGTTATTTTTGTTTGGGGTGAACATATTCCAATCCAGAAGATCTCCATTTACTGACTGAAAAGGCACCACATTTTGGATACAGCAGGGAGAACTGAGTAGGATTCCTCCTGCAGAGGCTCCTCATGGCAAAGGAAGATCCATAATTAGCATTCCAGCTCCTTGCTGTCCACAGCAGGATTGTCACGTCTGCCCTGGGAAGTACTGGGCAGATGGAAACCACAGAGATTCCCATGTCCAAGTGTTCTTGTAGTATCTGGTAATTAATGGGAGCTCTATTGGAAAATATTGTAATTCCTTCACCACTAAAGACAGTCCATTTGGAGAAGTGCACACTGCTGCCTCTCCAGCTGGTGTGCAGGCTGCTACAAGATACACACATCATAGGCATTCCCTAGGATTTTTTTTTGTCCTATTCCTGCTTTTCTTAAATGGGAAATGTAATCCAAACTTGGTATAAGATGTTTAGTGTGAAAATTTTTTTTCTTGAGAATTAGGAAGCACCTCCTCCATTTTTAGTCTGTTTTGTTCTGCACATCTTTTACATGATCTTCTGATAAGGATAACATGCTTTTCAGCAGAGTCCGTGCCCTCTCTTGTAGCTCATAATACATGGGGCACAAGAAACAAGTTGCAAGTGAATAAAAATATTGTCAACAAGAGGGAATTTTGTCAAGTGCTCGAGCATATGGCATCTTTATAATTGGGCGTCTTCCTCTCCCCCTCCATCCCAAGAGCAGAAGTGCCAAGGTAACCACCTCCCTGTGAGCTAGCAAGACAGGGAATGCCCACAAGAGGAGGGATATTTTGTGGGATTTGCTGCCCTGGAGAGGCCAGGCCAGCTTCAGTCTGCAGCAACCAGCAGGGATAAATAACCAGCTGTGCTTCTTGCTGCACTTCAGAGCACCTAAAGCTCACTTTGCAAAAGTTCTGAGTGTTCACAACGAGATCCATGATCTAAATACAGAAAGTATTTACTAAAAAAAACCCCAACAACATCAAAAAGTTGGGTACTACGGATTAAAATTTGGCAAAGGCAAAAAAATAAAAAAATCAGTGGTGCCTTTGGACAATTTCAGCTTTGGTCTTCGGTGGCATTTCCCCTTCCAGCATCCACAAAAAGAGGAGGATGCCACCTCATTTCACGGCAGTGCCATGCACTGACATTTGTGAAGCATTCAGTCCCTGCAGTGATCAGTGCTACAGCTTGAAGAGTTCAACAGTTCTTTATTCAGCACAGAGTATGGACGGACTGTCGCAAACAGGGCACAGGGTGACACATTGTATGAGGAGGATAAGAATATTGAATAGCTGCTCATTCACTACACAACATCCATCTTGTGCCCCGAATGAAGTACCAGCCCTGTGGAAAAAAATACAATGTAAACCATACAAGACAGTCTTTAATTACATGGCAGGCAGGGGCTCACCATGCAGCGCACACAGAGAGGGTGACTGTGGTCAGTCTTCACCCTGCTATTTCCCAGCTTTTTAAAGGGTGTATTTCTTCTGTATAATCTATTTCCCCATAAAAACTTCCCATTTGCATACCCTATATTCATATTTGCAACAGCATAAATATTTCTGTTAAAATTATTTTTACTTAAGCACTGATGTAGGGAAGACTCAGAATGGCTGCTATTTTATAAACTGTAGTTTATTATAAACATTTAGGGGTGACAAGTACATATATCTCTATTCGTTTATTGATATCTGCAGTTCCTTTTCAAGATGGGAATAAGCTACAAGTACTTTTTACATAGGCAACTGTTCAGCCTGAGAGAGTGAAAAAGCCGAGTACACAGAAATTGGCAAAGCACCGAGAGGAGACCAGCCCAAGTTCACTCTCTTATAGCAAACCAGATTCATACTTTCAAGTCTTCAAAAGGAAAAAAAAAAGATAGAGGGAAACCCACATTACTGTCACCAGTAAGAAAGCAAGTGGGTAATGGAATTGTTTTAGGACAAAGTTTAAAATCTTTTCCCCCATAACCACAGACTTTCACTTTTAGAGCCAGGATTGTTCTCCAACAAAAAAAAAAAAAACAACCCCCATGCAATGAAAAATCACCTCCTATTCCCAGTAGTATCACACTATGCTGCCAACACAACAGTGATTGTAATCTTGAAGTTGTGACTTGTGCAGTTCACTAAACAAAATCCAGTAAGATTACACCTGGTTGAGCATTTCACAAAAACAAAGCAAAATACCTCCCACCACTTTGCTGCAAGTACAAAGCCAGTTTATTGCCTCCAAAACAGAGCAGATGAAAGATCTTCTCTTTACTGAAATTAAGAGAAGTTCCAGGGCTTGGAATTTTATCTTATACAACAGTGGTAATGAAAAAAGACTGAAAAATTATTAAAGAAACCAAAATCAATTAACGGCACAAAGCTGTCCATTGGATAACTACACTGCACACCCTGAGCAAACTCCCACAGGAGCACATCAGCCTAAAAAATTGGGAACACAAGTGAGAAACTCCAAGTATCTACTGCAGCTTTTGCTATTGAGCTTGAGCCCAAGAGAGGAGACATTCCTGGCTCTGCACTTTTTCCCCACCCTGACTCCATTCCTTAGAGAAAGACTCAGTCGCAGCTTTAAATTCCAGCTGGATGCTCCTGCCCCCTGCATTCAACATCACCCTCCTGCTCAATCTGTGTGTGCAATTCCTAAGAAATCTCAGCACAAACACACTCAGCGGTGGCAGCAATACCTGCTGATGTACATGAAGGATCACCAAATGCATCCCAAAGTTCATATTCCAGTTTAGAAACAGAAAATTCTCATAGCAACAGTGAAAGTGGGATGCAGGGGAGAAGCAGCAAGGGAAGGAAGCTAACTGGAAAACTGACAGTCCCCGTGCAAGGAGCAGGGAAATGGGTCTCTTAGGCATCCCAAGATTTACAAGAGGGCCAAAAAGTGACTTCCTGCTATTCAAGTCCAGGCTGAAATATAACAAACGACTGCCAGCATAACACTGACTCATATCCATCAGATTTATAAATCAGTACTTCGACAAAGAAAGCTCTGTTGGCTTCACCATAGACAACTCTAAACCACTCAGATGTGTTGTTTAACCCACTCAGTGTTCAATGTTACTGCAGCAAAACCCAGCTCTTTATTAAAAACCAGGCAACTGAAATACTGCCTACTGAAACCTGTATCAGATAGCCTTTATGACTTAAAGGCTTGCAGATTAACATCAAGACTAGCCCTTGCTGTTGGATTTTTTTCCAACATTTAATCTACAAAGAAAGAAAAGTTCTCACGGCTCCTCCTTCATGCAGTTGTTCACTACAGAACAAACTGGAAATATATTAAAACCGAACACCAAATGGTAACACACCTACAGGTATGGTGTGCTTGAAAGGAATGCACGTTGGGTACAGGTGTGATTCCTTACCAACAGTCACAGCACACGAGCTTTACTCTTCCCACAAGTGTTGCTCAATCCCCTTCCCATGAGAAGGAGGGACACATTTATGAACAGACTGGCCTCAGTATAGCTGCAACCACATCAAAAGAAACTCTGCTTCTGGAACAGAAACTTTTACCACCAAGACACAGAAAACTAGGTTCAATATTGTTTTCTAAAGCTCCTTAAAATTCTGCTCCTCTATCACAGGCTGCAAACACACACCAAGAAGATGAAGGCCATATTTTGCTGTCTATGCCCTGTGGAACCACACACGCTCCAAGGGCAAGAGGCGCTTAAGTTATTTGTGAAGTATTTGGAAATATTCTCTATTATTCCAAGGTGCTCAGGGTAACCTATACTCCACCTGCATTGCACTGCGGGGAGGAGGAGTACAACCATTTCCAGCCTCCTTCGACTTACCTAAAGGCCAATACATGACTTTCTAAGCCTGTTTCGGTGGGAGTCGTGTACTACACAAGCTCATACATCACACAACTGCATAATTAAAGCGCCTTTCCATAGGGCACCCCTCGGGAAGGCAATGCCGCTGCCGTCACCGTGCAGGAGCATCCCTGCCCGTGAGCCCTGCGCAGCCCCGGGCAGGGACGAGCTGCCATGCAGGGAACAAGGGACAGCGCTGGATGGAACCGCACAGCCCGAGCGGCTGCATCCCCGCGCTGTGCAGTCGGGGAGGCGGAGCGGACAGCGGCAAATCACTCCGGCACACAGAAAACTCGGGTTTCCTTCCCTACGGGAGAGCCGCCCCCGCTCAGCCAGCGCCGCTGCCGCGGTCCCGCTGCGTGGCTCGGTGCGAGCACCGGCATAGGGACAGCGTGGGGACAGCGTGGGGACAGGCGGCCGCGGCCCCGTTCTGCGCCGAGCATCACCTTCACGGGGGTGCGGCTCTCCTTCCCTCGGCCACCGGCTCCTACCGCACACAGCCAGGCACGGACCGCCCCCCTCCAGCCCCGGTACCCCCAGCCGGGTACGGCAAATCCCGGCCCCGGTCCCCCGGCGCTGCCGCAGCCCCGCCGAGCCTCCGGAGCCCCCGCCCGGCGCCGCCGCCACGTGCGCGCCCGCCCCGCCCCGGTGCCCCCGCGGCCGCCGCCCCCTCCGCCCGCTCGGGCACCGGCAGCGGCCTCGGGCCCCGCACCTGCGGGCCGGGCCGAACCGAACCGCGCCGCCCCGCTCACCCAGCAGCAGCAGGCGGTGCGTCTGCTTGTACTCGCGCTTCTCCGCCTTCAGCGTCTTGTCGATGCTCTTGCTCCGCTTCTTGTCCGCCCGCTCCTTGGCCACCAGGTCCTGCCGCAGCCGGTGCCGCACCTGCGGGTCCCCGTGCTCGGCCGGCGCGGGGGTGTCCGGCTCGCCGCGGCTGCCGTAGGGCGCGGAGGGGTGCGCGGCGGCCAGGCGGGAGCGCAGGCTGTAGCACAGCCCCATGGTGCCGGAGCCGCCCGCCCTACGGCGCCGCGGGCATCGCTCTCCGCCGGGGCGGGCAGGGCGAGGCGGCGGCGCCCGGCGGCCTCTTAAAGCGGCCCCGCTCGGCCGGCGGAGCGCGGGTCCCGTCCCGTCCCGCCCTCCCGGCCGGTCCCGCGCCGCGGCCGAGCGGGAGCGGCCGCACGTGATGCGGACATGTTTACCGTATTCTCTGGAAAGCGCCGGCCCTGCGGGGGAGCGGCCCCGCGCCCCCCGCCCGCCCTCCGCCAGCGGCGGGGATCGCGTCCCGCAGCGCCCGGGGCCGGCGGGGACCCGCGGGCTCTCTGCGGGATCTCCTCCTGCCCCGCGGGGACAGCCGGGGCTCAGCGCTTCCCATTCCCCGCACCCCAAACCAGCGCTGCTTTGACGTTTCAGCCCGGCTTTTGCCAGGTCGGGACCTGAGCCGACATCCCACCGTGAGGATGCTGCGGTGTCAGGCAGAGCCCTGGTCCACGGAAAGCTCGTGTCCAGTTTGGACACTGCGCCTGAGCTCCTCGACACAACACCTGAGCCCACTGGAGAGAAGGACACCAAGACCTGGTGCCATTTTCATGCCCCATTTTTAATTCACTTCCTGCCACACACATATTTGTCAGTGACTTCTTGTTGTTTTCTACCAATGCTGTCATCCAGTGGAGAAGTTACTGATGAACTTCCTCTGGAGGCACCACATCTGCCTTCTGACAACAAACTTCACATTCAGCTCCTCAGTTCTCTCAATTTACCTGGCCTGGGGTGATGATGCTGACTGTGGCCATACCCCCTTCCCTGGCAGCAGGGGCTGTGCACAGCACTGCCAGCCTTGTCATGCTCTATTCTCTACTCATCTCCGGCCAGCTCTGAGCATTCACTTATGAGATGACTAATGCTCTCTGGGGCCTGGCCACACATCCTGCACTCTGGAACTGAAGCTTTCCAACCAGCTCTCTGTGCTGTTGCCTGTCCTCTGCAAATAGCCCGTGTAGTTCTCACTGAAATCTCCATTCCTCCTCTCAGTGCTTGCTCACATGTTAGGTGTCATCTTGGCGCAAATTTCTCTTTTAAAACCTCCTGCGATTGGTACAGCAATTACTAAGTGTAAGAATGAAATCACTACACGGCAGGGAAGTTCACTTTGCACATCACTGTTAGCCCGGGATTCAGCAGTTGCTGCCTGTTACAGGAATAAATCCATCTCACATCAGGCTCAAGATGCCCACATGACTCATTCTGCCTCCACTGCTGTAATGCCTTTTCCTCTGGGACCCAAAGTTCGTTCTTCTGATGAACACACCCCTGAGAATGTAATATAACAAGAAAATGTAAAGGTCAGCCTAGAAGATTATTAATAGTTTTCTTTCTCTTCCTGTGCTTTTTGGAGAGACATTGAGACAAGACAAATCTGGTACTTACAGACAGGACAGTTCTTTGAAACAGGCTGGTTTGTGGGGATCTGTCCGTGTGCCACCTGCCAAAAGGAAAGGGACCTCTCTTGAGGACTGGAAAGAAAATAAACAAACCCAAAAACTAAAATGACAAACTATTAGGAACATTCAGCCTATAAATTTGTTCTCCTGGCTCTGGGGGTAGGCAAGCAAAGTTTTCCTGCTGGTGCAATTCACAGCAAGACAAGTTTAAGGTCAGCCTATCTTGGTTTGGTTGCTCTGGAAACTTTGCCAGTGCAGGTGACAAGTTCAGCAAAGCACACCAAGCCTACCTTGGCTATAATGTCCATCCCCTGAAGCAGAAATCTGAAAATGAAGTAGCATTCCAAATTGGAAAACAGGCTTTCCCTCATCCTATTATTCCAAACCTCTAGAATAACTCATAAAACTTACAAGTTACTTGTTTCAGGAAATCAGAAATTTCACATCCTGCTGTAGCCCTGGCTGTGGCCCTGCCCGTGGTTACTGCATAGATGTAGTTGCTTGAATTCCAGCTGTTAACAATGCCAGGCACAGTTCATCACTTCCCTGCTTACACCAGTTTAGTTAGTGGCAAAAAGTGACAGCAAGGGTAAAGTCAAATGTTTCACCTGGGTGAGGACTGCATGACACAGACTGACAGCCTTTTGAAATCACAGTTTCAAAGATAGAAGAGGAAATTACCTTCAAGATCTGCCTCTCCCCAGCTCTCAGGAGGGAGGAAGGGAATAGAGAGTTGTCTATTCCTGGGCACTGGGCTGCAGATCTCTGCATTTTTATTCTGTTGTTTCGGTGGGGGTGGGGGATGATGGAGACGTTAAAAAGCAGAATGGGCCATCTGAGAATACAAAAAATATTAAGGAAGAAAAGAGGCAACAGCTGCAGCATTAAAAGAAGAGACATGGACACCTAAGCAAAAAAAAACTTGGATCCACACTAGGAAATACGAGAGCAAGAGTAAAATTTGCATTTATTTGTACCTTGGGAGGAAAATTAATCGATTGAACTTAGACTCCCACTGCTGTTAGAGTAAGTGATCCATATGTGCAAGCCTCATTTCTTGGTGCAAAGCAGCATGTGTCAGCCCTGCTGCTGGCACTGCCCTCCCACAGGCAGCCACTCTCTGGGCCCAGTTTGCACTCAGCTTTTCCAGTGTAGGTGGCTGTAGCTTGGCACGGTGGTTAAAGACATCTGAGTAAAGGCTTAGCTTTGAAATGGGCTCTGAGATGGCTGTGCACAGTCTGGCTGGAGCAACTAAAGAGGCTGAGCACCCCTGAAAATAAATCCTGCCACCCAGTTACATAACAAGGCTTTTAGGGCATAAGGAGAGGAATCTACACTTGTGGGATTTGCTCAGTGTTTATATGACTGAATACTCACTGCAGACTGTGAGAGTTTTCCATTAATTTTAGCTGAAGCAGATTCTATCTGGTCCTTGCTTTTTGTTCTTTCCTTCACTTAACTCTTATTTTGCTGTCATTTCTCTGTTTCCTGCATTGTGGTTTAGGTCACAAATGGTGACTAAGTGCCTAATTTCAATCACAGATTCCTAAATTCTTGTTCAAATATCAATCTAATCTGTTAATTTTTTGTCTTCTTTCTGAAGCAGTCTGAAAATCAAGAGCTCCCGATATCTATAACCACAAAGCCACCATCACTGGCCTCATCACATCTCTTAATCTAAAAGGTGGCTCATCTCTAAAGTAAACATCATGATGCACAGATAAGGCACGATAGGTAGAATTAGCTCAGTTTGAAACGTATTTCAGATATAAAATGACAAGAGGTATTGGTGCTTTTAGCCATGGCAAAGTGACTGAAGACATGGTCAACAAACTGTGTTGCTGTTACTGCACAGCAGCTTTCAGCTTCCACCTGGGCTCACAGGGCATGGGCTGAGCAAAGCCACCTCCATCCAGCACATTCCAGACCATCCCAAGTACAAAAAGGAAAAGTTTGTATTTGCAGAGACTGGGGCGTGTAGATACAGCTGGGGAGGGGACAATGTTCCGGTCTGAATGCCAGTTCTGACTGACACCTTTCCAGTGTGTCACCTTTCCTGACACCCTTCCAGCCCGTCCTGGTTCCCATCAGGCACAGGGAGAAGTCCTGGACTCCAGGAGCAAAGCTCTGCACTTCACTGTGTGTGGTGTGTAGCTGAGTAGATAAGCATCCTACTTGTTAATATCCTGATTAACTTTGTGCAGGTGCGAGATTTCCATGAGATTTTTCATCCCCTGATCCAGCATTTGTCTTCTCTCTGGTCCTGACACTGCAGCGAGGGATAGAAGACTGGGCACAGAACCAACCACTGCCACCATCCAAGCTCCAAAGTACAAACTTCTCACTCTCAAATACAATAAAACTTGCTACCTTTCCCCTTGGCTATCTTAATGGTTAGTTTTCCCCTGACTATCTCGGTTTGTGGCTTCATGCCCCAGTTTGCCTTCAGGAATATCAAAATACTTTCACTTTTTGCTCCCCCTCCCCAGTAACAGACCATGTGTGAGTTTCCTTAGAGAGGCCTCTGTCCTAGAGCTGTCACCTGAAAACATATTTATGGCAAAAAGACAAAATCCCTCCATTCAGACTTCACTTAACCAGATGACCGAGCCAATTCCACTGATTTTACTGGGCTTTACACTCATATCTGGCATTAACTTGCCACAGAAGAGGTGCCCTGAGCTGGGCTAGAAAGCCACTGGGATTGCACTTGTGAAAACAGCAAAGCAACATTTTGATAAAGCAGCTTATTTCCATTTCTTAACTGCTTTTCCTACAGCCTGCAGATACTTCCTGCTTCCCCTCTGTCCCCCTCCAGCAGATAAAGGGACACATTTGTTGTTGAGATCATTGTGGCACCCTCAGCAAGCCGAGGCTGTCATGGGACTCCGTGCACAAACACAGCAGGTTTTCAAGGATAATACACAGCATAAATGAGCAGTCTTGTCCTGTCAACAAAACTCTGTGTGTTTATAAGGACCCTCGAAGGTGTTTTTAAGAATACTCGGGCGGGTATTTTTAGCTCAGCCTCCCTTGGCACACCGATAGCGCTCCCGGCGCCGCTCATCCCCCTCGCCCAGGTATCCCGGAGCTCCCACCGGGGATGTTTCTGCAGGAGCAGAGCCCTGAGCAGAGCACGGCCCCGTGTTGTTCAGCCTGCACTGACATCTGTTGGCTCTTATCAGCCGGGCTAGGAAAAAACAAGCCGTGTGTTTTCTCGCCCGGAGATAGCGCCCGCGGCAGGACCGGGCGATGCTGCAGCAGCCGCGCTCGCCCCCGGCGATAAGGACGGGCAGACAGCGCCGGCCAGCAGCAAGGGCGAGCCGGCCGAAGGCTCAGCTGGCAATGACCGTGTTCCCTGCCACACAGGCAATTCCCAGAGCTCGTCCTTCCAGCTCCGCGGCTGTCCTCGCATCCCGAAGGAGCACGGGTTGCCGTTCTGAAGGAGAAGGCTGAAGCCAGCCTGTGTCGCTCCGCTGCGAGCGCGTCCCTCAGTCCGTGTGACTAATTAGAGCAGTGGGACGTGAACACTCATTTCTGAATCAGTGTCTGAAGACACCACACGGCCTTTTGGAAAAAGCCAGTAAGCTCCGAGCGAAGCGTTTCAGTTGAGGTAGCAAACTCTTACTCAGATGTACGGTTTGGATAACACAACTGCATGTTTAGGGTAATAAGCAGAGAACAACTGTATGTGCTGGAGTTCAGCCAGCATCCTGCTTGGGTTAAAGCTCCGTGCTGCAAACCCTGGCTCGTATGTCAGCGCTCTTATTCACGGAATTAACACGAGGCTGAACTGAAGTGGGTGACAGGGCTGTTCTGTCAGCTTTAGGGACGGAGCAATTACAGATCTCTGCTTTGAGTGACTAAAACCTAAAGTGTGGCAAGTCCCAAGCCTGACTCTGCAGCCCAAGGGGTTTTCTGAGAAACTCTGCAAACGTGGGGCCCAGCTGATCTGGGCACTCATGGTCCCCTTTGTGAGCAAGAGAAAGGGCAAGAAGTAGCAGGGAGGTATTGTGGGCATGGGAGGATGTCATGTGGAAGGGGACTTTTAGAATAGCATGGACTGGAGGCTTGAGAGAAATGGAGACTACCATCAATTTTCTCTTTGAGTGAAAACAATCCCAGAAATCCTTGTCCCTGCTATTCCTCACAAATACTTGTTATATGATTGGGTCAACAGCATTTAATTTTGGCCACAATGTATAATCTCATTTTTTAATGTCAAATTTGCCCTTTGATTTTAAAGACAGCTTGTGCTGTTCAGGTTCTGAAATAATTTAAAACAGAATTAGCTGATTTTACAGCTTTATAAATCTCTCCTAGTTGGCTCCAGTGTAAGTAGGTTGTTAAATTCTACCAGTAGAGATTTCATAATTTCTCTGAGCGCTGCAGTTTAATATTTGCCATTGAAGCATTGGGTCAGGCTGACTTTGCCTGCTAGTCTTCACTGTTCTCATGCAGCTTTAAAGGAGAAAATATCAGAGAAACAAGGGATCTACTTTCTTGGTAAAAAAAGCACAGAAAATGAAAGCACCTCTGGCTGTGCAGGACAGGGAATGTGGGGAAGGCTGGTGTCCCCACTGCCAGCACACCCTGGAGCAGCCTGGCAGCTCTGCCACTGAGCCCCTGTGCCAACACTCCAGAGCCAAGGGAAAGTCGGAGCTGCCAGGACCAGGGAGGCTGAGCAAAGCCAGGCTCTCAGGAAGGGACTGCAGTGACATTCCCACAAGAGCTGGGAAGCAGCAGCCCTGCAGAGCACCTGGAGCTCCCATTGACACCTTCTCTGTCTATTTTTTCCTGTTGACTGACACCTGCCTGTCGTTAGGACTGCAGAAAATAGAGGCATCGATGCACTGTGGCTGCAGCTGTAGTCATAATTCTGATTATTTGTGCACTGCAAGATACCCTCAGTGACTGAGGGGAGCAGGGGAGATGCTCCGAGAGCACAGCAGCTCCATCTGCTCTGTGTCACACACTGTCATCCCCCGTCTGGGGACAGTGTCACAGCTTCCCCAGACACAGGCTCCTGCTAAGTCAGTCCCAGCAGTGAAGGGGCAGGTTTTGGTGGATCCCTTGCTTGCAGTAGTGCAGTTTACAGCCTCAGTTAATGAAATCTGAAACTCCAGCGTTTCCCCAGGGGCAGTCACACGCGCACATGGAGCTGTTTTCAATGCTCTCCTCTGCCACATGGCTGCGGGATGAGCTCAGCTGGCAGCAGGAGATGATGCTCCACGAAGCTGTGGCTGGTGCCGAGAGCTGGAGTCCTCTAGATGTCACCAGTGCCACGGGCTGGCTGTGCCTGCCCTGCGGTACCACATCCCTCCAGTGTCCACAGGAACAAAGGCAGAGCTGCCTTTGGGATGGCCAGCTTCACTTCAGAGCCGGCTGTAGGCTGCTAATGAGGCCCCAGTGTGTCAACACCAGCCTCATTAAAAGTTAAAAAAAGAACGATACTTTCATTTCTTTCTCACCGTGTTCGGCTGTTATTTCGTTCCGTGCTTTCACGCATCTGGTGTCTCATCAATCCAGGTTTCTGCCTTTTCTTCCTCCTTGCTAATGCTGCAGTGCTCAGGTGCAGGCACAAAAGGGAATCAGGAATTTAACACCTTTCCTCTTGGGGTGCAGCAACAGAAAGAACCTCCTGGCAAATCCAATGTTCCTTCTCATCATCCTCACGTGCTGTATTTTGTACTTCACTGTCATATTTTTCAGCTTCCCAAGGGTTTCTGTCGAGTAAGGATTAACTCTTTGCCTGGACAGAGCCCAAACACATCAGGTTGGAGCATCCAAGGAAAAGACTTGTGTTTGTTAGGACACACAGACAGCTGCCCTTCACCCAGGAGGGTTCTCCTGTGCTGACCTGGAGACCTGCAGCCTCCACTGAACCAAATGGAAAGGCTCAAGTGAAAGAACAGCAGTGCTAAGGAAAAAACACCTTGAAGCCTCTCATTTATAAAGCCCTCCTGGAAGTGCAAAGCATTCAAGATTGCCATTATTACTACTGAAAGAAATTACAAGAGAATGGAACAATGACGGCAATGAAGTCTCTTCATGGTAAGAAACAGTTCCATGTGGCAAGAAAGACACCTTTGCTTACATGATACAAGAGACTTTGGTTTCTCTTCCATTTAAAAATGTTCTTTTCTGCATCTCAAGGAGTGTTTTTTGCTGGGCAGCAAAGGAAGCTTTGATGAGCTTTATTCATTTTTGCTGAGGACATTTGTGCTTCCATTAAGAAACAGCTCTTCCTACAGCCAGCACCAGCCAGTCTGCAGCCTTTCCAACAAGATTTTAGGTGCAGAATGCAAAATTGACCATCACTCGGCCTTCACATGGACTGAATTAAATTCCACTGAGAGCAGCAATAACCTGGAGCTGGAATGGAGAAACAGATGAGTGTGTGCAGCCTGCAGAGTGTTGCTCCTTGACTGCCTCACTCACACGGGGGACTCCAGCACTGACACTCCACAGAGACAGACTCCCTCTGGACAGACTGTAATTAAGGCACAGTCCCTGGAGTAATTCCCATTCCTGTGTGGGAGCAGCAGGCAGCTGCCAGGGCTGGGGAAGCCCTGGGAATTGGTGTGATCCAGGGCACAGTCTGACCACCTGCATTGCTTCAACTGAACATTTCCATCCGTGTGCTGAGGGGTGCAAACATATTCCAGCATTCTGACTGAACTCTGGATGGGAGCTCTGCTTCACCCCCTGATTAATTCCCTTTAAAGCTAACAATAACATAAAAGGAGACTGCACACAAGTACCAGCCTCCAAACAGCTTGTAATTGCTCTTTTGGCAAATAATCCTAGAGGGCTCTGTGTTTTCAGAGCTGCAAAGTTCATTCACAGATATATTTGGCAACAAAAATCACAGACCCACCATACACTCTCTGCTGGATTATCTACTACAAAATCCTTAGCCAAAGATTAAAAGGAAAAATCACAGATGCATTTCAGCTTTCACAGTTTAAGTAGCAAATGGCTTCAGTAAATAATTAATATGACAGAAAGAGGATTTGCTGTGTAAGGCAACATTACCAATATTACTAAATCAACTTAATTATGTTCTGCCTTGCTAGTTAATCCTGCCCTGAGAATTACTAAGGATATAAAACAGAAGTCTTGTGCTCTTATACCTCTACTGTCCCCAGTCTCCAGCCTGGTTTGCTCTGAGCTAGATTGGTGCAGGATGAATAGGTGGAAATTTGGAATATTTAACACTGTAGCCATTCCTCAAAAGCATTTGAGTTAATTTAGGTGGATCATGCAGGCCTCTGTGATGCTTGGGTTGCTACTTAGGATGTTCTTTAAAGTCTCTTCATCTGGCCTACTAAGCATTTAAGGATACATTGCCTAGAGACTGTGTGCATTCATCTTAAACCCAAGAACTAGACTTTTGAGCATTAATTTTAAAAATGAGGGTCATTTTTTGTTTGTTTCCAATGTGAAGAACACATTTGCTCTGACTAGTTATATGTATTGGGAAAGAAACCAAGCAGAGAATCTCTAATTTAGAAAGAATGATCCTACAGCCACATTTCAAAGTAGTTGCTCAGCAATCAAGAGTCTGGATTAAAGTGAAACCTAAGGGATCAATAGTTCCCATTTCAGAGAAAATGAGGATTATTGGACAGAAAGCAAATCCCAGCCTTTGGTTTGATGATTGGAAATGTATACAGTAAATGTACCTGCAAAGCAATCGATGGACACAGTTTGTGCTTTCCATCTGAGAACTGAAGGGCAAGGGAACAGGAACAGCTCCCTGTGAGCCTCTCCCCCTTTTCGAGGCCATGAGAACAATTCTGCTGGCACAGGGACACTCCTTGCACATCACCCTCACCAGCAGTTGGATTTCTGTTTTCAGAAAAGGTTTCTCCTTAGTCGTAAAATATGCATGGTTTAAATTGTAGTCTATCATATATAACTTCATTTATCCTGCTGAAACTATAGCATTCTTACAGTTCTTGTATATAAATGCAATTTAGATGGAAATCTCTCCTGGAAAAGAAGGTTAATTTTTTCCGCTCTTCTATTACAAAAAAAATTTACTTTACTTACTTTAAATTCTATTAGCTGAGTTTTTAATAACTGATAGGAACTTGCTTTCCTGTGTTTATTATTTTTGGAAACTTGTTTTGAAAAATAGTCTGTACAATATACCCTTCATTATTCTTTACCCTTAAAGAAAATAACTGAGTAAACTTGCTACATGGAACAATTGGACACCATCAATATATGACCTAATTTATGAGTGTTGCTTTTTCTGGCACAACTTACCCCTCATTGAAGGCAGCACACTGTAACTGCATTATTAGCTTGGCAATAGCCACTGCAATGAAGAGGTAGCTGAAATCTGTGCTTCTCCATCCCATTAACAATCCAAATTTTACAGCCCCACACCTTGAGGGAATAAATTGGCAATAAAAAATTGTTGACTTACAAAATGTGCCAGTTCTTATTTTACTTTATTTTAAACTGGCATTTGGTCAGTTTTGTGTCTGAAGAAATAAAATCAGTATTTCAGGGTTTTTCCATGTGCTGTTGATTAATTTAAAATAGAGATTTTGTTCATCAAAGGTTATTAATTCTACTTTCATTGGTTATGCAATAACCACTCTGATTTCAATATAATATGTTTTACATTTGGGGCAGAAGAGAAATCAGGAAAATGTGCTTCTCTATACTTTAAAAATCAAACTAATCCCTCTCTCATTTCCTAAAAGTCAAAATTCGCCTGAAGTTTCTTGTTCATAGATTTTATTTGCATTCATATCAACCTCTTGCTGCCTCCAAACCTTTCACCTCTTATTCTCAGAGCATTTTCCCCTTCAAAATGCACCAACAATCCACATTCCCAGTTTGCCTTCAAACAGCAGGGAAAGGGTCTAGGACACTCTGATTACACCAATTTTCATGAAGAGATAAAATGCTGCAGTCACAATCAAAAGTAAGCAGTGGAGAAGTCAAGTTCATGCTCAAGGCTGTCTCACAGAGGCACAGCAGAGCTCGTGGAATGATGGAGAGGATGATGGAGATTTTGAATTAAAAAAACCTCGTTCCCAGTATCAACAGCATTGCCAAACAAATGTGGGATTTCTTTTAACTCCAGCATCATTCTCAGTTGATGTCAGCTCCTATTTCAGAGCTCCATCACCCCACACAATGCACTTTGTTTCCTCTCTCACCTCCCTGTTGGATGGCTCGTGACCAGGGGCGTTCATGCCTTGCGTAGTTCCCCATTCCTTCCTGCTTACGGGAACATCCTGCTTGTCCCAAGTTTCTTTGCAGGGCTAAAACACCTCCCCAGAGGAATTCTTCCCTCCAATCACACAATCAGTTCTCATCAGCTTTGGCTTCAAACCACAGTGACTGCCCAGCACACTCCTTGGCACAAAGAGAGGAATTCCACATTTTCCCATTCCCTGCTCAGGTGGGCCAGCCTCTCAGAGAAAAGTAAAACTGTGTTTTCATTCTGGTGCTGTAATGTACTCTCCCTCAACCTGAAACATGTGAGGAATGATGTGAGGGACAAACCAGAATTTCTTGGCAAAGGCACTCATGAAATCCCTGCAGTTTGGCGTGTTCAGTGTCAGCCTCTGAGGGCAGGCCACGTGCAAAGTACAGCTCTTGTTATTAAATCCTGGGAGCTTGTTCCAGCCCTACCAGTTTATCATAGCCCAAGAATTTGGCTTTTTAAGAGAGCCTGGAGCAGTGAGTGGCCGGTGCTGGAGGCTGCACAGGAGAGCAGTGGTGTTGGGAACACTTGTCATTTGGTTTGTCCACAGCACTTCAATGCAGGGCGTGGAATCCAGAGGGGAGGGCTCTTTATAGCCAAGTGAAACTTTCTGCTTCCTATGCTGACTTAATTAACTGTTGGGGAGAAGAGCCATTTGCTGATACTGAAGAAAAGTGCAGCAATTAGACTTCATTTTCTGATAGTGCTCAGACCTCACAGTGTGCTGTGCAATGCCCACACAAATCCCCCAAAGCCTTTGCAACCTGAACTCCCTGATTTCCACCTATAAAAACTATGGCCACTGGGACAGACATCCTCTCCAATCTATACTGCCTTTTTGACTCATGCAGTTTGTAATGTTCCAAATCTCTCCCAATACCACACCAGGAGAGGTGTTGCTTGTGTACCTCTACAAGTTCTGTAGGAAAGATAAAGTGCAAATGTGGTTTAATTGCAGCTCCTCTACACATTCACAGTCTGACTGTTGCTAAGGCAATTTGTGATTGAGAGACATAAGATAAACAAGAATCTCTCCAAAAAGTGACAGGGAATGGGCACAGTAAGGAAACAACACAAGTTGCTCCTGGTGGGGTGCTCTGACCTTCTCTTTAGCAGCACAGTTAAACATTGTGCTAAACTAAGGCTGTAACCTGCAACCAAAGTGTCCTTAGGACAGTTGTACTAAATATCAGTGGTGCAAACATGAACATTTGATCTGTGGACACAGGTACCCAGGTGTGCTCCTGCAAAGCCCTCAGCCGTGCTTGGCTTTGGTGCTGGAATGGGAACTGTGCTTTGGGCATCACAAACCAGCACATGGAACAGAGATGGAAAGGCTTCAGGCTCACAGACCTTCCAGCCTATCTGGGAGCAACACTGAGCATTGCAAGGACCAAACCTGGCTCCTGAAGCAGAAGTTTCTGCTGCCAAGAACGTTCCTTTGTTTTTACCAGTTGTCCAGCTTTCCCTGGTTGCTGTTTCAAGTATTTGAGAAAGACAAGTGATGCCATGGCAGGTAGAAGAGAGCACATTACATGTGCTCAGGAGCAGCTGCTGTTCAGGACACCAATTTCTGCATTTTCTACCTCAGTTGCTAAGTGACAATGTTTAAGGCGAGATAAGTCACCTACTCCAGGGGCGTTTGCAGCCATACGTGGGGATAATTATAGAAAAGGTGTCAAGTCAGCATGGTGACAGCATCACACCAAACACATTTGTTTTCTTCTTATTACAGGAGGGGACAAAACACATCATCTTCTTTTGGAAATCCTTGGCCTGCTGCTTAAGGGAACATCAGTGAAATACTGGAGATATTTCTGTCTGCCACATTGCCAATTCTCAGCTTCAATGGCAGCACGGTGGCATTTGGAATAAATAAACTCTGCTCTTTTGGTCCTGTGTGGCTCAGCACCAGGGAAGCTGGAAAACCAAGAGTGTCCATTAGCACAGATTTTGAGAGGGAGGAAAAACTGTCACTTCTCTACTGAATTTTGTTGGGGTAAAGAAAAAAGGAAGGTTTTGTGAGCTGCAGTTTCATTTACACCACTGTGGCAGCCTGAACTCCTGCTGATCCCCAGGCTGGTGCTGAGGCCTCCAGGAGCAGCAGGGCTGTTTGACCCTGCCTCGGGGTAGGAGCCTTATTTTAATCACTGAGAGGTTGCTGGAACAATGTCACAGGAGGGCCAAGCACTACCAAGCTCTGCTGTGCCTCAGGCTGTGGTGTTTACCAGGAGAAGAAAAGCTCTTTGGTGTGAGCAGGGTTTGCACTGAGTGGTTTTGGGATTTTTCTTTTGCACTAATTTTCATCCTTCTATTTTTGTTTGGCTTTATTAAAGAGAGCTGGAATGTATTTGCCAGTTGGCCAGAAATAATTTCAATGACTTCTGCTTCAGCCAGTAGGCTAACTAATCCATTAACCTGCCTGAGATAAACAGGGTGTAAAAGGTTATTTAAAACAAAAATCCTGCTTGGATATTTGTGACAGCCAATGGAGAGCAGATGGATGAAGGAAAAGGTGAGAGGACCCTCAGCCAGGGGATGCACAGAGCCCTGCAAGCCTCAGGTCACCCAGGCTGTCCCAGCATGGGGCACATTTTGGTTCTGCAGTGAAGCCTTTCCCAGAGCCTCTCTAGGTGGACAAGGATTGATCAAACATTCCCTGTTATCTGCAGCAGAATCTCACAGATGTTTCCTGGCAGAAACCTTAAGCAGAACACCAAATGTTTCAACATCACATACAAAGCTGGGCCAGGGCCAGCCCTTTACGGTGGGGCTTTGTGTTTGCCTACAGTGTTGCATGTGCCTGTCAAATCCGTTTCCTGTTTTGGATATCAGATCTGGGGATGGAGAGCTTCCAAACGCTGGCCAGGTCCAAAGTAAGCTGTGCTCCACAAAAATAAAAACAATAATATCAGAAGAAGTATTAATACTCGGATGAATAATTGTCTCTCTATTATTTCCTGACTTGCAAGCTTACATGTGTTCTAGGAGGGGGGCAATTTTAAAAGGCATATTCAATTCAATTCCTGCTGGCCAAAGAGATGAAAGCCTCTTGCTCTCACAGCCTTTACATCTCACATGTCAAAGTGATATCCAACAAAATACACGTCAAGGACCATCCTCATCCCTGCTGATATTCATACAAAGGGCCTTGGGTTAGGTTTGTGGGCTTGCCCACTGCTAAGTCTGCTGAAGACAAAGGGAATGCTATTTTGCTATCATGGAAGGAGTTCAGACAGATGGAAAAAGTGGTGAAGTGCTGTGAAATTTCTTGTGAAGGATGATTCAGGAAGAAGAACGTTGGTGGGACACTCAGCCTTAAGAGAGAATGTGACAGCCAGATGGAAAAGAAAATTGTGTGTGAGTGTGGATGCCCATAACAAACAAATGGCTGGTGTTTTAAACACCAGGCCTACAGCCAGTGTCTCCTTGGCTTTGGTTTAACCTTACATCTTCAGGAAAAATATTTCCCAATTTGCAATCTGGATTTATTCATTAGGGCTGGTCTGACAGGAAATGAAAAAAAAAAAATACAATAGAATAAAATGAACGTTTGTGACTAGATAGGAAAAGGTTTAGACTAAAAAAAAAAAAAAAACAAACATTTCTCATTTCTTAAGTACTTTCTAAATCAAATCTGAATTTTCTGGTGATTTCTATATCACTTAAGTTACAGGTTTATGTCACGAGGACAGTGTTTGTAAGACACTGAGTTCAGATAAAGTGCACACCTAATTTAGAGCAGTCATTGCCTCAAATTTCTTTTCAACCTGTGGGATGAAACTGATCAAAATAAGACAGAAGGAATGTGAGAATGTGAAGCAAACCAAAAGCCCACTGGAGGAAGAGCAGCATCTCCAAGATGCAGGTGAAGCAGCAGCATCACTTCGTGTCTCTGTGCAGAAAAATGTCAGCTAAAGGAGCCCCAGCTCGGGGCAGGGAAAAGCCAAGGAGCCATTTCCAGCAGGAAAGGTGATGTGGGGAGGTGGAAACTGCAGGAATGAAACTCTCTGCCCTGCAGGAGCTGCACCCAGAGCTGCCCTCGAAGGGGTTGAGTGTATTTTAGCCAGACATGTACAAATTTCCACTCTGTCCCTCCCAAACACGGCTGCTGCCCAGCACACTTCAATGTACATGGAAAATTATTTTCTTCCAGATGTTCCTACTTAGAGCTCAATAACTGCCTTCAACTAGATGAGCATCACATTAAAAACACCAATGAAGGGGCTAAAACCTTGAATTTGTGTTCCATTATGCTATGGTTAACTGGTGCTAAAAATCTAAACATGCACTAGACCAGCACACACAGCATTTACAGGCACAGTTCCCTTGAATTTTGTCTTTCTAAAACATCCACAAAACTCTGGACTCCACTGATTTTTAGATGGTTTTAGTGATTTGAACTGGTGGTTACCCCTCTCTGAGGCTGAGCATGAAGAGGAGGACCCAGGCACACAGGAGAGCACAGGTGAAATATTTGCCACTGAGAAAAAACCTTCTATTACCTGTGCCCACAATGATCATGTCTATCAATTGTTCTTTTCTGATAGGCTCAGAGATGTTCAAACCCACACATTTGTGCTGAAGAATTAAGTGGAACTGAAGCAGCAGAAAAGATGGGACCAAAGGCAGGAGATGCCAGGGATGGATCCCTCACCTGCTCCCCCAGCCTGAAGAATCATTTTCAGTGGCAAACCACATCCCTTCCCCATCAGTCCAGGAGTGAAGAACAGGCAGGATATTAAATGAAGTTCTCGTTATGATCACTGCCCAGGCAATAAAAACCCCAAAGCCAACCTACCTGTCACAATATGCACGTGATCAGAGTGAAAAAAAAAATCTAAACCAAAATTAAATATAGTAACACTCAATAGTTTTTAGGTGTTTAGGGGTGTGACAGAATGGGTGCAGTTTAGGTGATTTGACTCACATCATCCTTTTAGTGCCCATAAATCAGCCCAAGAATCCCAGACTGGGATTACCAGTGACTGAAACAGCAAAAGCTTTTAGGAAAGGTTTGGTTAATATTAATATTAATATTAATATTAATATTAATATTAATATTAATATTAATATTAATATTAATATTAATATTAATATTAATATTAATATTAATATTAATATTTGGTTACCACCTCATACCTGCAGTGGTTACAAGTTCCATTATCCCATACCCTGCTCTGATTTATTTATTCATCTGAGCTAAAAATGCTCTTTAGCAATCTCACCCCCTTGTTCCTAGAAAACAGAAATTATTCATTTGAACTCTTTCTTTCCTCCCACCCCCGTGGTTCAGGGTATTTCATGACAATGAACTGGAGGAGTCAGAGGTGTTTTATCTGTCTGCCTTGTGCTTTGCTTGTGGTGTCCAAGCCAGAAAAACTTTTTATTTCGTGATCATTCTGAATCACGGGAATTTCTGCTTCAATTCTTGCTTTGGCTCTGCCCTTTATTCTTTTTTTATATGTCATTTTATCAGTTCCAAGGCCAACAAAATCCTTCTGGATGACAGATTATTTATCCACAGATACATTTTTCTTACTACTGATGAAGTTTTTCTTAGTATTGAAGTGAGTAACTTTACAAATGAGACACTTTTAAAGTACAATGAATGTCCTTCAGTCCAATGCTAGAGTGGATTAGCAAGGATATAAGACTTGAAATATTTGGTTCGTGAACTGTAGACAATTCATGGACTTGAAAATGAGAACTAAATTGAGTAAAAAGAAAAAAAAAATATTTATTCATCCTAAAGTTTCACTGGCTTTCAAAGCAACATTTTCTTCCAGAGTTTCAAGCCATTAAGAATGTCTGTTGGAACCATCCCCTATACTTAAAAATCTGTAGATTCCTCTGGGAATAATTATAGACCAAAATTCCAGCTAATTTGGTTTCTTCCTCCCTTCTAGATAACAGTAGCTGTCAAATATTTTCACAGTTTGGATTTTTTCCCTGGACCACTAAATTACTTCGTGCCTTCAATGCAGGAGAATCATTTGTTCTGCCAAATATTGTTGGGATTGAGGGTGGTTGGCTCTGTGCACTTTGATCTCATCCAGTTGCTGCTTCGTTACTGCACAGGTCAAACCTGAAGGTAATTTTTTAAAAATTTATTTATACAGAGGGGAATGTTTCCCCCTCCAATTATGATGCACGTTTGCAGTTAAATTAAGTGATTCTGAATCTATTTTGTCTTAATTTTTGTTATAAATCCAAAATTTGCTTTTTTTTTTTTTTCATTAAGGGATGTGACCTCAGCATCTAAAATCTGATTTGAAAGTTTCTCTCAGCGTTGTAAAAAGCTCAGTCACACAGCTCAGGACCATTGTCCTGCTTCTCCTGCCACACCACAGAGAGCAGAGTGAGGGAGACACTTCAGTTCAAATCATATCATATCATATAAATCATATCATATCATATCATATCATATCATATCAATCATATCATATCATATCCCACATCACATCATATCACATCTCTAATGTCAGAGAGAATTCCCCTCATTCCCTTCAGCTGAGGGCTTTGCTCCACCTCTGCAGACATGAAGGGAATTCCCTCTGATCCACAGACATGGAGAAGTGCAGAGGAGGCCTCAGGGATGCTCGGGGGGCTGGAGCTCCTCTCCCGTGAGGCTGAAAGAGCCGGGCTTCTCCAGCCAGGAGAAGAAAAGGCTCCCGAGAGAGCTCAGAGCCCCTTCCAGAGCCTAAAGGGGTTCCAAGGGAGCTGGAGGGGAACTGGGGACGAGAGTGTGAAGTGACAGGACACAGGGAATGGCTTCAAGTTGATAAAGGGCAGATTTGATTAGCTGTTGGGAAGAAATTCTTCCCTATGAAGGAGCCACCTCACACCTGGAGTTGGTTTCCCAGAGCAGCTGTGGCTGCCCCATCCCTGGAGTGTCCAAGGCCAGGTTGGACAGGGCTGGGAGCAGCCTGGGATGATGGAAGCTGTCCCTGCCCATGGCAGGAGGTTTGGAATTAGACAGTCTTTAAAGTCCCTTCCAACCCAAACCATTCCATGATTCCCCCTTCCTTCATGGAGGACTGGTCCAATCCTAAATAATTCCTCCACGAGTATTTCAGACTCATGGTCTCACTGCTGGCAGCCTCCCCTACACTAAATTCTCTCTGGTGCCTGGAACAGCTGCTTATTCCTCCAACTTGGGCCTTTGAGATGTAAATAGTGTAATCCGACTTCAAGAGGCAAGGAAATATTAGCAGAATTTAATGTAAATATTGTATAAATCATCCCAAAATAGCACGGCCACGGGATCAGCCAAAGACACTAACTGAAAGTTAAACAGACTAAGTAAATATAGACTAAATATATTCCCCTCCTGGAATTGCCATTGGAATAGATCCAGACAGGAAATAGGTTAAAATACAGTCTTGTGGCAGTGATATTAAAAAGCCATTGGCCCATTTGGTGACATTTATAATGAATTTTATGTACTGCATACATTTTTAATACATGCCGAGTTAAATATTATCAAATCTATAAAAAGATTATGGAAAAAAATGTCTGGTTTCTTATGGGTGGACGCTGCCTGGAACTCTCTCTGTGGGTTTTGTGTAAGAGAAGTGTTTGAAAGAAAACATGAAAGGGAAAAATAAAAATCCCTGCACAGCAGTTTTGGAAAACGATTGCTTTCCCATCCAGAGCCCAGAAGACATCACATACCAAGGCAACAGAATTTCCAAGACACAAACCACAATGGGGACAGAGGAGGGAGATGTACTAATTCCAACCCTTACACATGCAAATGGAGAAAAATCAATTTAATTGCCTAGTGTGCCTTTGTGCAGCTTCAGGGTCGGTGCAGTGTAATACAACAGGGCCCTTTGCCTCTATGGATGCTTTTCCAGCTGTAGCAAACGTGGATAGTAGCAGCTTTGTGCACAGGTAACTAGAGCATAAAACATGCCCTGACTCACCTGGAAGAACCTTGGAACACAGGTGCTTATCTAGATGTCCCAAAGATTATTTTCCAAAAAACTACTTTGTCCAGAAGTTTGTCCACATTACAAACAGGATGGGGTTTCTGTGCCTCCCTCTCACACTGATCCCAGGGAGAGCAGGGGGTGTTGATCTCTCCACACCCAGCTCCAAACCAGAGGCTACAGGTAAAGTCCAACACACCCCAAGGGAACCCAAATCTTTACTGCACCTTCCCAGGGTCAGAACTGCCCAGCAGAACTTAATTCCTAAATATTGTTTTAGGAATCCATCTTTCTAGAGCACCAGGTAACACATCTGTGGCCAGTTCCCAGTTCAGACAGGGTTTGGCTGTGCCAAAATGGGATAGAAAACACTGTTGGTTAAATTTCCTCCAGGCAAAACACAACAAAGCCAGAAAAGACCTTTCCTGCAGAAAGGGTTGCAAGTTGAACACATCACAGACAGGTTTTTTACTGACTGAGCACCCAACTTCACTTCAAGAAGCAAACCGACAGATCAGCCTTGTCCTCCCAAGTCTGCCACACGTCACAGCAAACTGCTGTGCAGAGGACATTGCTGTCACAAGAGCAGGGATGGTCTGGACCAGGGCAGGGACACCTCTTAACTCACCTGCTGCCTGTGTCAGCTTCCACTGGGCCATCCTGGTGACAGCAGCACAGCCCCAGGGAGGAAAGGAGGAGATCTCCTGTAGAGATGCATTGGCTTATGGCTGCCAACCTCCTTTTAAAAGTGCTGGGCTCCCAGCTGCACAAATGTAAGCTCTAAGTCCTACAAAACACCACAAAGAGGCACCTCCCTGGCTCTGTGACCCTGCTCTGGCTCCTGTGCTTGCTCAGGAGGCAGCTGAGGAGGGGGAGGACACCTGGGAACCTGGAGTTTGGGGGTCCCCGAGTTCAGGTCTTTGACACTGAGGTGACCTCAGTACCCTTGAAGGGCTGGAGGAGCCAGGGCCAGCAGGTTTGCAAAGCTCTGCAGGTGCTCCCTGCCCAGCGTGGGAGTGTTTGTGTTTAAAGCTGCTGAAGTGGTGCCAGAATCCACTTCAAGTGCAGACCTAAACCCGGAGGTCAAAGCTCTGCTGTCTGCGAGTGTTTGCTGTCAGTGTCTGCTGCTCTGTCCCACGGGAGGGCCTGGGGGGATTTCTGTGTCAGTGATGCTGGGACACACGGTCAGGGTGGCTTCTGGAACCTGCTCACCCCAGGGATTGGCAGTGGGGGCAGCTGCAGGCACAAATTGCAGCTCTGCTGCCCAACACGGGCTTATTTCTTATTTTGGTAATGACCCCACATACTAATTTCTAGGTATTTGCTATTTGTAAGGCAGTTTTGGGATCTCCCCTTTTGAAGATTGCTTCCAGGTCTCACACCAGGATACATCAGGGCAAAAACAGGAGTTAAAATTGCCCAGGAACAGGCGAGTAAACTAAAGGAACTGAAATTCTACTCATTAGGGGTTAACAGACAGTGTGAGCTTAATGGGAATGATCCCAGTGCAAGCTCTGTGAAACACAGAGTAGACAATCATTTATTTGGCAAACACAGCTCACAAATCACTGTCTTGTGTAGGTCCAAAGCTTGAGCTCTGGAGAATAGACCTTTTACCAAAACAGAAGGAAATAATAATGTACATGAGGAATAGCAAGAGATTTGAAAGAGAGAGCCTTGATTTTTATTTTCTATCTCCGATGCAGAGGAAGCATCAGACTTCTTTATTATTAGGTGTTGAATTCATTTATTTTATTGTCCTTTAGCAAACTTCAGCTGGTTTTCAGGTTTTGATTTCCCAGACATCTCATTTGCTATTCAGGTTTTTCTTAATAGATTTCTTTAATAAGAGGTGCTTATTTTTAAAAAATGGCTTCTATTAAGTGCCTTCCAAATTAAATCCTGCAGAATTATATGCCTTGAGACACAGCAAAATTGAAGAATATGATAATCAGGCATCAAAACTTCTGTTATCATTCAGTGAATAACATCAGAATTGAGCTTTGTGCCACAAAGCCACAGGCTACTTTTCATGTAAAAATCTGGCAAACCACTACATTTCAAAATTAGAATTGATTAATTTGAAGAATGCTTCTACAAAATGGAGATTGAAGATGATCTCAGAGCACCGAAATTAGAACATATTGCTATTTGCTTCAATGCTGAGTCTGTAATAAAAATAACTTCATCAACACATTTCCCACAGCAGTTTTGGTACCCAGGTAGTGCTTTATACCAATTGTTAAGAATGACCAAAGGCAGAACTCATTCAGTACAAATTTCTTAAAACTCAAGTGGACCAGGCAGCCAGAAGAGCAAGGGAGAAATACAGGAAGTAGTGAAGTTCTGGGGCTGTTTTATTTTTTTAAGTTACATTTTGTCTATCAAATAGGGCCACACAATCAGAATGAAACACATTCCTTCTCCCTCCTGCATTATGCTTTCCAAGAAGTCTTCAATCAAAGACTCTTGGTATCTCTCAGTGCTGGAACTCGAGCTAAAACCAACAGCAGTTCTCCAGAGATCCCCTCAATAGGGAAAGGGACAATCCCTCACAGCTCAGCTTGACTTGACCTGCAGAGCAGCCAAGGGGATGATGGGGGGGATTTCTCAGCACTGACGCTGCCGGAGCCAGGAAATGCTTCCAAAGGCTGATGCTGGAGCCCCAGGACAGGGACTTGGTCTCTCTGTTCCCAGCCCTGTCACTGCCATGACATCAACTGGGAACAGTCACTTCCCGTGGGTGCCCCAGCCAAAGCAGTGCCTGGAAGTTCCCTGTGGCTTGTACAGAAACTCATCCTGAGCACCCCTGACTGCTGCTGAATCAAATGAAGTGAATCAGAGAGTTCTGCAGAGCTGCCCCAAAGCACTCACTGCAAGCTGTTCCTCTCTCAGCTCTGAGTGCTGGGAAAAGGAATGTGAGCAGGGTAATGATGTTGTACACAAAGTTTTGGAGCACTCAGCGTTCTCAGAAATGTAAATAACACCACAAAACACCACATGGGATATGTAAGCTTCTTTAATAATAATAAATTTATTAAGTGGCAAGAAGCCACTCTGCTTTGTAAACCGATTTTACTCAATCACAGTCCCTCTATTGTTTTCCTCATTTAACATGAATACATTCTGTAATTTGTATGTGAAACAATTACACAGAGATATGTTCTGAACCCCCTTGCTGATTTTACTGGTCAGAACATTAAAACATGCGGAAACAGCACCTTATTAAAACTATAGGCCTCTTCTCATTACATCTCCTTTGCTGCTAAGCTAAATTGTCTCTGAATAAGCCAAGTCTACAGAATTTTTTTTCTTTGTTCTCTGTGTTCTGAGATGTAGTGGGGCCTGCAGAAATGTCTGATAAAACCTCACATATAATAAGTAAATCAGAAGGCTTTGTAAGCAATAGCTGCAGTTGCTTCTTCAGACTAAGAGCTTCTCATGCATTAATGCACTTAGTTAGGTTTTGTGAGGAGCTCAGAGGAGGACGTGGCCTCTTCCTGATATAGTTAGTTGAGCCTGGACTCTGCACCACTGATATCATTCAGCAACTGTGTGCACCAATAATTTAAAAAAAAAAAACAAACTAAACAATACATCAGGCTGTTTTTATCAGAAACAAGTAATAAATCTTATCATGATAGTAAAAAAAAAAACAAAAAAACCAATGGCAATTTCTGACGTGACATTTCATTGCTTGAGAACAGATCAGTGCAAAGTGAGGTAACCCCACACCCTGGCAGGGCTGGGGGTGTCAAACCAGGCGCCGTCTCTTGGAGTCCCTCTCCATCTCTTCAGGGGGAGAGTCCCCATTGCAGCCCAGGGGGGACACCAGGTTTAGCAAAGGGTCTTCAGAGGCCCCTCCAAACAGGGACAGCAACAAAGCCACGCCATAGCCAGTAGCTCGCTCACCCTAGAACAAAACCAAAACCACACAGTTCACACTTGTAGGACTTGGATTAGTTTTAATTTGGCTACTCATCCAGAGAGAGCTGTGGTGGTGAGCAGCCACAGCCAACCCCTGCTCTGTGCTGCTGTATCCCCACTGCCACTGGAATCTGTCCCAGCTGGATTAAACCAACACATGAGAACAGAGCTCCCACTGACTTGTGGGTGGAGAGAGGCCAGCATTGTTCAGGGTAAGGGATCTCCCACCCAGCCTGAGCATGGCTTTGGAATATGAGCTGAATAAACTGGGTTTAAAAAAAAAAGAAGCAAGTGGAGTGAATTGGCCTGGTTTTTAGGAAAAAAAAAAAAAATCCACCAGAGGGAGGAGAGAAAATCTCCAAGAGGGAACATATTTTTGGAAGGATGATCAATTCTGGTCAATCATCTTAAAACAATATGGTTGAAAATGGAAGGCTGGGATTATTGCCATGAACAGAGACCAAGCAAGTTGTCAATGCTCACAATGATAAAGATGTCACTGATTAAAGTGATTGTTAGAATATTTTAAAACCAAAACGAAAAATACGAACAGATGAAACTACCAAACCAAGAAACTCGCAACAGAGACGAGTCAGTGCTTTTCTGAAGGACCCTTCTCCACGTATTTGTGGCCCTCTGAACTGGAGGCACACAGTGCAGGGCTCCTGCAGGCAGCAGCAGGTGTGTTTCCCCAGCCTGTGTGCCCAGGGAGGGGCAGGAACACTCACGGCGTGCACGGGAGCAGCGATGTCGATGTGCACCCACACCCCAGGCCAGTCGAAGCCAATGTGAGAGGCAATGAAGAGCCCAGCACAGGAGCTTGGGGTATTGTCTCTGTCCTGTGGCAGAAATAAAAACAGAGTTGGTCTTGCAAGCAAAGAAAATGTAAATGGTTCATTCTGCCTAGAGGAAAGACAGTTACACAAATCTAGTTCAAAGCTTAATGAATGGCCCTAAAACAGTCTTACAAACCAACTTTACTGTAAATCCTTGGCTTAGTCCCTCCCAGCAGTGTGGCCCTGCTCAATCCCTCCCCTGCCCACACTCCTCTCTGCAGAGCTTTTGGAACCTCACTGCACACTGGAACTCTCAAATGCAGCAAAAGCAGCTGCAGCAATTCCGAGCCCTCCATCCTCAGTTTCCTGGTTTCTGCACTCCCAGCTACTATCCCTGCTGGTGATGTATGATCTGAGGAATGCCCTTCTGGATTTCCTAAAAGGTCTCCATCCAGGAATTCAGCATTCATTTAGAGCCATGTTTAAAAGGCAAGCAGCCCAAAGATAACTCTGCAGAGGTCACCCTGTTTAAAACTGCCACTAAAATACAGCCTGCAGAGCCCCAGGTGAAAGACCCTGAAGACCAGGACAATGTGGACCATTTCTAAAAGGTGCCCCCATTAAGAGCTTTCAGCAGGCCAGCTCATTGCCTAGAAAACACACATTTTTATGTAAGAGAGAAATTTAAAAGAAAAAACCAAATCTTACTGCTACAGAGTTCTTCATATCAGCTACAGCAGAGGTAAATTCACTGAAGTGGAGCTCAGGGCAGTACACCAGAGGATGGACCAAGTCTCCACAGTTCCTGCCAGCTTTAACACAAGCTTTTTCCCACTCCTCATTATTTGTAAGGACAGCAGCATGGTATTTTCCTGTAGCAATTCCCTGGTGAGGTAAAGGAGAAAATCAGGAAGAAGTCACCTTCCACACTGGTCATCAATATAACCTTATATAACAGGAATAGGTGCTAGAAAATAATGGTGTTGAATTTGTACCCTTGTACCACTCCGTGTATGACTTGAAATGGAAGGCACTTCATGGACAAGAAAATCCTGATCACTATTAACAAATCAGTTCTGGTAATTATAAATTGAATTGCAAACATGGAGTACTGTCCCACTTACATCAGCTGCTGCTATCATCAGAACACCACTTTTAAGTATGCAAAACCAAAAAAGTTGCATAAAAGAACAGAAGAGCTGAGTTACAAATGTAAAGTGTTATACCTGAGCTCCAGTAAGAGTGGCCATATCCAGAATGATATCAGCTCCAAGGTCCTTGCAGGCGTAAGCGACTCCATCAGCCAGGATCAGGCGACCTTCTGCATCAGTGTTATTGATTTCCACAGTCCTGGGAGCAACACAGGCCATGTCAGACTGGAGTGCCTCAGGCTGGAAGTCAGGACTCATCTGTCTGGACTAGAGCACTTCAGAGAGCAGCCTCAGACCTCATGTGCTTCTCTTATTGGACTCTGCAAGTCTGCAGGACTCCCCAGCTCCAAGCATCCAGACAGAGCACACAAGGAAAAGGGAAATGACAGCTCTGCCCCCGTGGCAGGCTCCACTTGTTGAGCCTGTGTGATGCCTTGCTGGGATTCTACAAATGACTGCCAAAGGGTAACATCTGCCCTTAAAAGAGATTCTGATCCATCGGTGGCCTGTCTTTGCTGCTTTGCCACACAGTCTACTGGCTCTACTATAAAAACCACCTAATTCTGAGTGCTTTAAGGGAAGCACAGCTCATGATACACATGTATTTTGATTTATATTTACATACCCCACAGGAAAATCCAAGCACAACTAAAACTCACTATTATGGATGTCTGAAATGCAATTATCAATATTTAGGGAAGCTGATTTGGGGACAGCTTCACAATCTGCATGGCTCTCAGATTAACAGAAAAATGATGTTTGTTCTGTTTATGGGAAAGGGATAGATACAATCTTACTTTCCAGAGTAAAGAACATGAATGTCATCAGGTCTTGTTGCACGTGGTCCCACTGCGTTCTCAGCCAGACAAAAAACAGCATGAAGGTTGTCCTTAAATCCCTGTAACAACCAGAGGGGAGAAATGGCTTTTCATTCACATCAAGCTCATTTATTGGGACTGAAATTAGTGAGGGATTAAGAGTTCTTGACAGCAATGCTACAATTTTCAAAGGAAGTCTAGTGGGGTTTTTGGACAGGTGGGTGGGTGTTAGTTGGTTTTTTTTAAATGTGTCATTCTTGCTGGGAGGCACACAGCATTTTTAACCTGTTTTGCTTTTTTTTCCTTAGCCTCCTCTCTTCTGGTTTATCTCATAATGTTTTAATTTTTGCTTAAAGTCAAGTGCTTATGTGGTTATGGATGGTATTTTAAAATGGATGATGATTCTGTTATTTATACAGCAGTTGTATTGTGTGGAGGGATTCTAGGAACAGACACAGAGTCAGCAGCATTTAACAAATGAAAACATTGTTCCTCCTTAACTGGGATAATTAACCTTAACAACACCAAATTCTGGGGGAAAACCTGGGCCAGTTTTACTCTTCTTATCTTGATAAAAATCTGTGTCTGAAGAAATCTGGGCTTGCTGAATCAGCTCATGTTCTGAAGTCTAAAGGGCAAAGGCATCAATCAAAACCTTTCAAAATAACAGGCAGCATTCAGAAGCAGAAAGTAATTCCATTTTCTAGCCCAGACCTTCCCTCCATGACCCTATTCACAGAGTCTCACTGCACTGCACTGGATCTTTCTCCTCCAAGAGAGACATGTTGTTAATCTACTGTCAAAAAGTGAAAATCTATTTCCAGTATCAGTTCCCTTCTCCTGAACCTCATTCTGCCTGCAGCTCTTCAAAAGCAGGATTCACTATGCTAACATACAGGATCATGCTAACAAGAAAGAAATCAAAAATTTAAGTCAATGTTTTTTTCTTCTCTCTTGTGTTGGAAAGCTCACAATGAAGGAAATGCATCTTTCTAGGAAAAATCACTTGTTTGATTTTGCCATCCAAAGCCTTTTAAAATCATGTGTAACTGCTGAACAGCATGCAGGCAGATATTTTATGAAGATGGAAAATAACCTCTGCCCCTCTTCCCACTGAGCTTTCTATCCAACACGCATTCCTCACTTCAGTCTCTGTGACGAAGCATAGATCAGTGAAACCTCTTCCACCTTTCTTTCTTTTATTCTGAAAAGCATTTTAAAAAGCGCCTTGAAACAGTAACAACGATTCTTCCCACTGCCTCTATGTTTCTGCAGGGATGTCATTTACAGGTCCTCTCACATGATACTGTAAAATTCAGCAGTGAGTTCATTCTTTTGTTTTTACATATAAAGATTTCTCTAGGTTCAGTTTGTCCAAACACATCACTGGCAGTTTATTCACTGTTGCAGTAACTGTGTATGAACTGACAGATCACTTGTGCTCACATCTGCTGTGACTGTGAATGGAACTTCTCTCAGTGCAGACAATCACACACAAATTGCTCTGGAAACAGGGACTGAACCACTGAAAGGATGTCCCCCACTCATGGCCATCCCAAACTCTCCCAAAGCACCTGCATTCCAGCTCTTGTCCCTTGCAGACCTAAGACAATGCTTCCTGAAAAGATTTAGCTATGCAAGGCAGTTATTCTGCCTGAGATGCAGCTCACAAATCTGTTTTCAATTTTAATTCTCAGCAGATAACTGTGAAGTTTACAATCTTTCCACATCACATGCTGTTAGGGCCAAGGCACAGAGCTAGACTATTGAGAAATGGGAATTTGGCACTGATCAGCCCCTGGACAAAGCATTCATCAGATCTATGCATTAATCTGCAGCAGTAAATATTTTTTGAACTTTGGATACTCCTTGGAGGCAATAGCTGCTCTGTCAGCAAGACTCAGTCACTGGATTTGTGGAGAGGGCAGAGTTTTATTGGCAGCAGCCACTTTTCCCCAGTTTGCATTGTTAAAGTGCAACAGGAATATTTGTAATTCTTCATATTTCAATACCTGGCTTCTTCTCAGCTCCCCCACTACTTTCTGACCGCAGAAGCAAACCAACAAGCAGCTCCTGATGACACTAGAGCTGCTATTTCTCCACTAGGTTAATATTAGACCTGGCACAGGATTTGGAATATAGAAAGACTTCATATCCCAGAGTCACTCATCCCCTTCTTTGCTAAGGTGACAACAGCTGCCCCAAATCCCACAGCTTAAACAAAATCAGCACTGGATAACTCAAGTATAGACCTGATTCAAGGAACTAGAAACCACCCAGTCCACAGAACAAACTCTGCAATTCAAGGAAGACCCTTAAAAAAAAAATCAGCATTCAAGGAATTTCTCACAATTCTCAATATCCCAGTAAAGATGTGAAATATTTTCCTGGAATAGCAGAAAGAGAAGAGTGGCTCAAGCTCACTAAGAGCAGTGGCAGGTCAGAACTTCAGGATTAGACAGGCCTCTGTCTCTGGGAATACATCCAAGCTCCTTGGCAGTGCTGGGATACACGATATCAATTAACACATTTTACTTACTTGTTTTACAGTGGCTTTGAAGGCACCCAAAATAGCAGCTGCTCCACCACAGTCTCGTTTCATTCCAGGCATAGTAGTCTGTTTAAACAGAACCATAGGATTTTTTTTTGTCTTTCAAAGAGAATTTCACAGTAATGCCTGCTAGAACCAGTGTTTCTGATGCTTCTGAGACTCTGGTTTTGACAGTGCTCAGCTGTCAACAGCACTAACAAGGAACATGTGCCTCTGCTTACTGGTGGAGCTGGTCTTGGAACTGAGAAATACTAAACCTGAGCTGCTAAACTGTAAGGAAAGTAAAAAGAAAAACATTGTTTATAAGTTTCCCACTGAGGACAACTCCAATGGGTTTTGGTTCTATCTCTGAAACCAGAAATTAAACATCTTTGTTCCTACTTTCTGCCTTTCAGCAGGCAATACTTAAAGGGCAAAATATCATGTTGCTATTCAATTGTTTTGTAGTGGTCCCTGAATCCCACTTGGTCTTCTCCCCTGATATTTTGTGTCCATATGGATGAGAGATCAAGCATTTAACTAAATGAAAAGGTACTTTTGTTTCCTACAGACATTATCTGAAGTGCTTTTATCAGAAAACAGCAGTGTAAGCAAAGGCAGCAGCAGAACAATTGTTTCTGTACCTTTCCCTTGATGCTGAGTCCTCCAGTGTCATACACAATACCTTTGCCCACCCAGGCAATGGTCTGTGTGGCACCATCTGGAGTGTGGCTGAGAACTGCCAGGGCTGGGGGATGCAGAGCTGCCTTCCCAACTCCATAGATACCTGGAAAACAGAGAATTAAACCTGTGGGGAAGAAAGACTGTGGGGAGCCCCTGTGGGTATTTTCTTGGAATACTATGGGCAATGAAACAGTTTCAAAAATGTGCAAATGAAACATTACAATGGAAATGGCAAAACATTCCAGTCATCAGCTAGGAAAAAAAGTGGAATACTCAACAAGACATACCTCCAAAACCTCTCTCTTTCAGCTCCTCATCTCGGATAATGGTAGGAGTAATCCCAAGATCCTTGCCAACTTTTTTGATTTCCTTAATAATTCAGAAAAAGAGACATTGTCACATTGTCAGTCAATCATCAGGACACATTTGTGCCTTTCCATACAAATGGTACCCCGTTAAGGGGTTTTTGTGATTTTTGCATGCATACACAAACAAACATTCACAATTTTGGGATGGTGCTGCTTTTCCAATGGCCTAATTCCACTGACACATCCTTGACTTACTATGGCATGAAATATAAATTTGACCTTTAGGCTCTGCCAGTAAAAGAAATCTTCTGAGGTAAAGGACAACTGGTCACTCTATTGGATCATGATGTAATAGGACAGGAATAATTTCATTCTCAACAGCTTCCAGATCTTTATGATACAGCTCATTTGGAAATATGTCAACTGTCCCATAACTTCAGTAGCTCTGGTCATCATCAGGTTTAAAAAAGAATCCAGCACCACGACCAAATGAAGAACTCATTTTTTCAGCTTCCCAGTGCCCTACTCCAAGCTGTAAACTCTGCCTCCTTCCAACTCTGCATCGTTCTACGGAACATGAAAGGCCAAAGGAAGAGCCTGAGCCCCCCTGGTTTGATTTTCTTCCCACTGCTGACACACAGCTCTCCCCGAGAGACAGCAACACTCGGGTTTGATTCCTGCAGTCTAGGATTGCAATTAGCAGCTCTCCCTCACGAGGGGCATCACCAACCTCCAGGAAGCTGTCGGTGTTCATCTCGTTGCACGGGGTGTCCACGATGCGCGCGGCCAGCCGGACGCCCTCGGTGGCACTGGCCAGGCACTGCCAACACAAAGGGGGACACCTGAGAAGGGGCTGGCCTTTGGCACAGCTTTGCATTCAGCCCTCTGCAGCCAACACCACGTGTGTGGTTCCTCTGGAGCATGTTAATGCTTAACTGCCACCACCACCACAGTTAAACAATGTCAGCCAAGCTAGCCATTGTTTTTTGTACGCATCCAACTTATTTTTCGACGTGCTTTAATTTCTAAGCAACTGAATTCTTTTACCCAGCAAACTGATGTTGCAAAATTTGTATCTTTCTCCATTATCAAAGGGAGACCAAGAAGGCAATGTGAGGTGGAGGAAAGAAAGATAAGAGGCACCTAATTCAGGAAGTCACAATGAGTTTATGGGCTGCTAGGGTTGGAAACCTGCAGAGATTGTGTAATCTGCAACATGGGAAACGGCAGAGTTTGTACAGGGCAGGCAGAGCGGCTGAGGGCAATAAAGATTACTGCTGTGAGATGCTCTATATGGCAGGCCCATGGGGAAACTGGAATATTTCATGTTTGTGTAACACATGCACTGTTTCTTGATTTCTGTGGCAAAATGGACTGACCCTCACCTGGACTGAGCAAAAACTTATCTAAGCAAGAGTGGGCAGAATCAAAATGGTCAAGCAGCCGAGGCTGTTTCCTTACAGAAGGATCCTCCTGGTAAAAAAGGACCATGAAGACACCATTCACCAAGCTTCAACTTTTAACTACCATGAACCAACAACTTGAAGCTGTAAGACCTGAGGGAAGGAAACTTTGTGCAAGCTTTCCAGTAGCCACACTCCACTGAGGACCACACACAGCACAAGGGTGAGTCAAGATGGGTTTCACAGGAATCTGAGGTGTTGGACACTCATTCCTGCTGAGGTATCTGAAGTTTGGCTTGGCCAGACAAGCCTAAGGATGCATTTGTATCCCAGCACACTCCTAAACCTTGGCTTGCTTTGGAATGGTGCCCAATTCCTGCAATTACTTCTGATTGCTTTACTGTCCCTAAAGGGGTAAGGACCTTCTCAGGAGCCAAGCTCTGTCTGGAGTGATTCCCTGTTAGGGCCATGAAGGTAAAAGGAGGTGCTGTAACCCCAAGGCCAAGCCCCAGGGGAGCAGCATGACTTCCAGAAATAAGCTGTGCCTGTGTTTGTGTTTCCAGAGTGCTCCAGAGAACCTGGATAATGGCAGCCTTTAATAAGTGCCTTGCAAAGCTCTGACAATCCCTGCTAGTCCTCACCATAAAATACCCTCTACAACGCAGTAGGTGTAAAATACAACATGCCAAGGGAGAGGTTTAGATAAAAATGTCCTACCACATGCCTCTTCCATGCTCTGCATTAGCTGTCTGGTGCTGGTTGAATTTAAGGGGTGCAAACTCAGCTAAGAGGAAGCCAGTAATATTTTTGGCATTGACATCAAGGGGAAAAACAGGAGGTAGAAATAATTGCAGCTTTGTTTTTAAGTTAAAAATAACCCAAGTGGTTTGGAATCTACCTATCTGAAGAAACTATTTTTGACACCAGCTATGCTTTTTCTGATTTGGGGCATGGAAAAATGGAGTGATCAAGAGTTGTACTCTCAGCACGCCTGTCTTTGCCACTCTGCTGAAAACTGGGTTGGCACCATTTTCTGGGGCCAAATCAGTTCACGCAGTAAGGACCAAGAACAGAGGAAAAGATACTGAAAAAAATACCCTAAAGCTGTAATGCTGTGAATTTCAAATGCAGCGACACCATATCCTTTGTCAAACCCCTTGCCAAAACTTCTAAGGGATTTCTGTAACCTCACTGACTGATCAGATAAGGAAGTATCCATCTGTACTGAAGCACAGAACCTGGAACATTGAACAGGGAGTTTCCTGACAGAGTAACTGCAAACCTTGGAATAGATTTTAACTTTATGGATCTTGAAGAGGAATGACCTGGCATGCCAACAGTTACCTGATGTGGAGTTTCCTCCCTGAAACAGTCAAACAAGGGAAACAGTCTGGTTTTCTGCCATTGAAAGATGACTTGGACATATTTCATGTCTAGCTCATCTCCAACCTGTTTTGTTTCTAAGGGTCTTGCTTCTGGCCACAGTTCTGCCAGAAGAACTCAGCCAAAGAGGTACATCAGACAGAAACAGCAGAGGCCATATGTGATCCCTGTTAGGTGACTTTTAGTGACTTCACTGTGATATTCACCTGCACAGTCACACACAGCTTTTGCCTTGGTAGAAAAAAGTGAGAAGCCCACACACTAAAAGTAGTGTAATATTAAAGACCAAAACCAGAGTTTGCATATGTGATACACGTGAGAGAAGAGACATTTTCTTTGTGCTGTTTGTTTGGTGTTTTCTATCCCTGAAATCTAAATTCTGAATAACAACCTCAGCACTGCTGCAGTAGTATGTCCAGTATTTCTACTCACAGATGCTGTGAACTGATCAACTTCAAGGAACCCTGATCTAAGATAATTACACAAGAGGCAGCCTGAGACAGATGCATCTGCGCATGCAAAAAACTGAAGGAAAAGATGACAGAAAACCCCCAAAATCTTACTTTCAGTGTTGCCAGCTCCATTGGTCCGTTGTTTTGGCCAACCAGGAAGAATTCCACGGTCACAGTTTTCTTCTCTGTGCGTCTGGTGGCGCTGGAGCGATGTGTGAACAGGGGGAAGGCCCTGGCCAGGGCACAGGCGGAGGCGAAGACTTCGGAGCGCTCACACACCATCTGCAACAGCAGCCAGCAGCAAAACATGTCACACACCACAGCTGGGGAAGGATGCACTTAAAAGGATCTGTCACCTGGAGTATTACTGGGGAATGGGGGGAAAGGAGGTGAGTGGGAAATAACAGAGCCCTGAGTCAAGACAAGCTCTTTCATCATGTTCTGCATGGACAGAGAGGCAGTGTGAAAGGAGCCCAGTGAACTGGTCCAGTTCATTTCCTGTATGGAAATTAATTACACTGCTGGAATTAGTTCATCCTTAAAAGGGAGCTGGACTGCTGTAATTATACCAGTGCAATTAACACAGGTTAGCCTACAGATAAGGACCAAAAAAAAGGCACAGGAATCACCAACATGTGTCCAAAACAAATGTAACAAAGGCAGAAATTATATGAGAACGTGAAGGCAGAAACTGTATGAGAATGTGAATGAAATATTAACCCAAAAGCTTGTTAACAGGTTGATTATTTTTCTGGAGTTCATTATAAAAATTACCAGTAGAAAGCAGTTTTAGTTAAACATTTTCAAAGGGTGAAAATTAAGTAGAGCTATCACTTTTGCAAATAAGTTTTCCAAGTGAAGAGTACTATTAAATTTTGTCACTAACACTGACTGCATGAGTCTTCTCCAACAAACCACAAATCTGATATTAATTGGAGAACCCACAGAAACAAATAAATTCATTGGGCTCGTACAGAAGATGACCAATGAAGTCCAAGAGCTAGTGCTGCAAAGGACTCACACTGGGAACATTATTTGCATCAAGACTTTTAAAATTCACTGAACAACAAAATCAAAGCACCTCTCTTGGGTTCTATAATACTGACATAAAACCCTCCACTCAGGCCACATCAGTTTCCTGAAGCATGTGCTGACATCCCAAATCCTAGTTTGGAAAAAGCCACTAATGGTTCACTTTGCATGGGCATTCCTGGTTGAAGATGTTCCATATGAATCCAGCCTTAATTTCCTCCTCCTAATGTGCTTGAGCATGCACAAACTACTGCAGTCAGGTCTTGCCTACATGTCAGTGCAAAACCACTCATGTCAGTGAAAATATATCAGTCAAACTTGTCCACCTCCAGTCTCCTTGGAGACAGCTACAACCCGGAAAAGTCGAGAAAACACTCGCTAGATATTTCACCAGAAGCATTTCAGGAGCCACTCACAACAATGCATCTGTTGACCCCTCCTGGCAGGCAGTTCCTGACCAGGCGGGTGATGAACTGCGCTGCGGACGGGCTGTTGTGCCGGCTGACCCGCGACGGCAGCGCGGCCACCGTGGCATAGTTCAGGTACAGGGGACAGCTGTCCGTGGGGTTGGGATTCAGAGTGCTCAGAGCAGACTGCCAGATCTGGGGAGAAAACAACGATTTAAAGACAAAGAACTGCGCCAGACTTTCCTTCCCACCTCACTCCTGCTGTATTTAGGCACTTTTTAATGACAGGGGTTTAGGTGTTGGAAACAAAGAAATGGTGCACAACAACCTCTGGAGTGAAAAGAAACAGGAAATTTGACAAACCTGTTCATGAACCAGAAAATATAAACGTACTTTCCATTACAAGCATCTCCCTTAAGCCATATGAATTACAATCTAAAACCACACTGTTTAGTGCACTGGCTGGTTCAGAGCTTTCTTAACTTGAGACAGTTTTCCTAGTGATAAATAAGAGGACTGATTTACTAGCTCCGAATTATTATTTCACATAGCAATTTAATTAAAAACAAATAAAACCAAGAAGGGTAAATATTGTCTTAAGAGACCGGGGAGCCCTGTATAAAAACCCCTGCCAAACATCTAGCGACCTAAAAGCCGCAATGCAAAACGTTTATCATTCTACCACAAGCCATCACCACCACTAAACAAACAGGTCCGCAGCTCCCACCGCAGCGGCTGCGGGCTGGGAGGGGGCTCCCGGCGCTCAGTGCAGCCGTCCCCTGTCCCCTCAGAGAGGGCAAGGCGCCTTTCCCCGGCCGGGGTGGGCACAAGGGCTGCGGGAGCGGCTGCCCGGGCGGCCCCGCCGCAGCAACAGGCTCGGCCCGCTCCGGCCCGGGGGTGCCCGGGGCACAGCGGCGCTGAGGGCCGGGCCCAGGGCCGGGGGCTGCGGGCCGGGCCGGCACCAGCGGTACCACGAGGCCGGGCGGACACGCGGCGCGGGGGCCCCGCGGGCGCTGCCGGGCTCTGAGGGGGCGCGGACCCGCGGCGCGGCCTCACCTCCTCGGTGACCCGCGGCTGCAGCTTCCCCCGCAGCTGCGCCCAGGGCAGGCGGTGCAGGTTGTGCAGCTGCCCCAGCACGAGCAGCGGGCGGTTCTGCGGGTCCGCCTCGCCCGCGTTGGCCTGGAACTCCAGCTGCACGTTCGCCATCTTCCTGCCCGGCCCGGCCGCGCCGCCCCGCCCCGGGCCCGGCTCCGCGGGGCGGGGACGCGCCGGTGTCGCGGCAGCGCCGGGCACGGCCGGGGCAGGCTGTGGGCACAGCGCTGAGCGCACGGGCCTGCGCCGGTGACTGGTTTATAGCGCGCTTACATGGTGGGTTGGAATAGAGTAAGGTGTTAATTCGGATCTTTTTGTAGTTGCTAAACGCCTCCTGTTAATGTTTGGTCAGCGGGCAGTTATCAGAATGTGCTGATGTGGAAGGAGCCCACAGCGATCACGGAGTCCAGGCGCTGCCCTGCACAGACACCCCGACAATCCCAGCCTGTCCCTGGGAGCCTGGGCCGAACGCTCCTGGAGCTCGGACAGGTTTGGTGCTGTGACCAATCCGTGGGGAAGCAGATGCTCACTGATCTGCAGCCAGGAGAGCAGGGAAACTCTGTTCAATCTTTCACCTACGAGGGAAAAGTGAATTCTGATGCATATAATGGAAATACACCTAAAAAGAAAAACAAAAAAAACCAAAATCCAGGCTGAATTCCAGAAAAAGAAACTTCCTTAGAATAAGGTCTTTGAAGGGACATCACAGAAACTTTATTGAAAGTTTTAAGAACATCTGTTGCAGAGGTCCGTGGTGCATCCTCACACACGGGACGGTAACTCAATATACAGGCTGCAACTTTAACGAGTCTCTTTACTGAGCCACGGAAAATACACTACTGAGTGGTCTGCTGTTATCCCGACACATAAGATCAGCGTAGGAGTGAGAGGACACACAGCAATTACTTCAGGATTGAGACATGCCAAAGATTCCTCCAGGCAAGTAAGCTCCCAATCACTGAGTTCAAAATCTGCTGTTCCTGCTGCTCTGAGTCCAAAACCAGGATATTCCCTGAATCCACAGCATCTGAAAAGCAAATAAAACAGTAGGAAACACTCACCTAACCCACGATCCTTTTGTTGCAGTTAAGGGCAGCAGAGAAGGGTCCTCATGAAGGGAATGAACTGAGGAAATCAATTTTACCTACAGAAACTCCCTGTCAATGTCCCACCACCAGCAGCTGCAAACGTTTCTATTTGTCTGAGCCTCGGCAGAAGCTGCAGCAAGGACCTATCTTCCAGTTATTGATCCTCTACAAGTATTCATGGAATTAAGCCAGTAAAATATAATCTTACACAATCAATCTTAATTAATATGCAAAATGATAATGAATTCCATGTTTTAATGAGTTTTGTTTAAGGCAGCTGTTTGGTTTGGGTTCTTTAAAAATAGTAAGCATATTTTTTTCCAACAAAATCAGTTTCACTGTCACCTATCCAAGAATTTAAATTTTGCAAGGCTATACCAAAAGCAGAGTTTCCAAAAACTTAAGCAAAAGAGTTAAGTCTCCTTTGTGTAGTGGTTCATAAAAGCAGACCTTAAATCAATGCAATCTAGGCAGTGAACATGGCATTAAGTATAGACAGTCCAATTCTTAGCACATTCCAAAAATCAGCCAGTGAAAAACCAATTCTTCCACATTACTTTTCAGTTTCTAGAGAAATTTTGCAGTAAAAATAAATTTGCTATTAGTGTTTTTAATCCTGTCCTTTTGGCATAGCATTAATTTCTGTTAACAATTTGCAGCTCATTTTTGCATGCTCACATGCATTTTAATGGAGAAACTGTGTACAAGCCAACAGCTTTACAGGCCATTCCCACCAGCTGAGGAGACACAAATCCTTGGGAGATGCTTTAGCAATGCTGTTCTGTTCTTTTGTAAGGAATCTGAACTTCCATACAGGCTGAGAAGAATCCAGCACCCATGAAGAAGCCCCAGGCTGAGAGAGGGTCCCAGCTTTGCCTACAGCAGCACAGAGATTTCCAGGGCTGGGCAGGAGGCTCAGGCAGCTCCTAGAATACATGAGGAGGCTTGTGCTACAGAAAGTTACTTTTAAAAAAAAAAAAGATATTTCACATCACTGCCATTTTCATTTATTATGAAGAACAGAAACATGTTAACATCACAAAAGTAAGTTTCAGTTTATAATTTAAATAAAAAAAAGAATAACTGCCCAATTAAATTGGAAGTGTTTTATTACTTCTTTGAAACCATCTGCCATGATAAAATGTCAAAAGCACTGGTCAAGACAGAAATAAATAACACGATCTCATGTTAGAGAGAAAGTTGCAAATACAGTATATTAAATTATAGCAATTTGCTGCTTCACACCGAGTGATGCAGACAGCACGAGGGAGACAGTAGTTTCACTCACGATCATTGCAAGATCTATCACCAGAACGGGGGAGCTGCACACCCAACACAAGCCTCATTCTTCCTTTCACCAATTTACTTCATGAATTCAATGAACAGTTTGAACTGGCAGTTTTGGTGGTTCAACATCCCCTGTCTCTAGAGGTAACAAGAGTGGTACAAAGCTTTTCATAAGCCCCACAAAAAGCCAAGGCTTTCATGTTTTTGCAGTCTTTGCTTTCAGGGCCATCCCCTGAAAATCGTCAGTTTAAAGCCACGTCTCAAGTCCTCTTTAGCACAAAGAAGTTCGGGGCAGGCAACAGATGCAACTTCAGTGTCACAGTGTTTTGAAACTGCACTTCGGGGGCTTGGAGCAGAGCATCTCTGCAGGTCTATGGGGAGCACTTGTATCAGTCAAGAAATGAAGGAAGTTACAGTCCCTTTGGGAAAAAAAACCCCAAAAATATATAAAAGCAATATTAAAAATATTAAGACAAGGCCTCTACAATTGCACACCACTTCAGGCCTGAATTAAATTACGAGTATTCTGTTATTTATATGTTGCCTTAATTCCTGTTGTACGGCCTGCAGCAAAGTTTTCCACTGAAGAAAGCAGTGAAAGCCCCCAATTCTCCACTGAAGGCCTTGTAACATGTCACTTGCATGACATCTCCCATGGTCAGTAAAAGACCACAAACACATCCTCTCCTAGGCAGACATTTGAAAGAGAATTTTCTGTCAGGGAAAATGGATGTAATATCTACTGTAGTGAAGCCACTTTTTATACAAAAAACATAACCCATATGGACAAATGCACTGTAAAATAAACAATATTATACAGCAGCTACAGTTTGAAACATCCAAGACCCACTGCAGCAGGCCAGAGATTCTCTTTTGGGTTTCTACTCAAATTTTTCAGCTTAACTTCACTGCTTTAATGCAATGTCTGTACTTTAAACTAAAAGAATAATGCATGAAAAACATATATGATCATCTCAATGAAGGAAAATCATTCCCATGATTACTCAAGCTCAGAAAATTTTTTAATTAACTAAACATGTTAAATTATGCCAGTGATTACATCTTGTTATTTACAAGATCAGGTACCACTGATTCTTAGTAATGGTGCAGTATCTAAATTAAGATCACAGGGGTTGGATTATGTTCTGGTTGCTAAAAGCTTTCCTTTTAGCTGTCTATCCAGTTCTTTGGAGTTTTTGAGTCTGGAAGAAAGGGCATTCAGTCAAACAATTTTGTGTCTCAACAAATTTTACATCAAGATCAATTTTTGATATCCAGTCTCACTGACTCAGTAACATGGTTTAAATTTGAAGCCTGTAACAATTATGACATAAGAATATAGAAGACAACACATTTTTGTTCACAGTAACACACTAATTACTGTAGTCACTGGTAAACTTCAATTTTTAATTATTCTTAAGTACTGTGTTTCAATATACCTCTGCATAGAGCACCAAATTTTTTTTTGTGTGGGAGCATCAAATTTCCTGACATTTTCCATATAATCCTTACAAACACCTCACAGATCACCAAACTTTGTACTTTGAAGAATTCTACAGAAACATTGCACAGACGTTGGACCACAAGGGCTCGTACATTCAAAGGCAGCTTTCTGGAGTGCAGGTCCATCCATTCACATTGGGAAAAAAGTTCACAGAAACTCCAAAAATGAGAAAATGAAGCGAAACCTAGTGTGACTTTACACCAATAAGAACAACAATAAGGACAATTACTATAACAAACAAAATTAAAATAACGAGCATCTTCCGATTCTTCTTTTGATATTGCTCTGCCTATAAAACAGAGAGGAAAGAGTTAATAATTAGATTTCTGCAAGGCTGAAGTACAGACTCTTGTTTAGTTTCAGAAGGCAATTCCCACACAATAACTCTGATCTGCACTAGAAGCTCCAGGGAAGGTAAATGTGCACTGAAGTCACATCCACCCGTGTTAAAGACTCAATTTGCTAAGATTCCTGTATCATATTTGAAGGACATTAAAATTCACAACAAACTTCCTTTTTTAATAGGCACATTTGTTGCAGCTAATTTCCATTAGAACTGAAAGCGTTATTTTTGAGTTGGTTCTCAAGTTTTCTGCTTCACTCCTTATTTCTTCTAACCATATTTTCTCATCCCTCTCCTCCTTTTCCCAGGAGAATCAATTTCCCAGGACACAACATAGAGAAAACTCTCCAAAAGCCAAAGTCCACTCTTAGAAGCTAAACAAAGCAAAGCTTGTATTTTGTTTTTAATTAATAAAGCCTTCAAAATAAAACCAAACCAAAAACGACCAGAAAACTCTAATCTGTTGAGATCAATGTTTTAAAAACTTTTCAGGTGGTCATAACAAAAGCTTCACCTTAAAGCAAGGGGTTGGACCTGACATCTAACAAGTGTCAGATGGTAAGAGAAAACATTAATAATTATTCTTCCTCTTCACATGATTGAGATAATCCTTTCAAACTAAAATCTGCAGTGAGGTACCCAATAACCAGTCCTTTTCCCAAGTGCCTGGTTTTTCAAACAGAGAAGGAATTGCAGACAGGTCCCACCAGGTCAGCAATATAAATATCAAAGCACATTGGTTGGATGCCCAGAAAGTCATTTAAGAAATTAACTGGAGGCATCAAGCATGACATTAAGAGAAGTTATATGGAAAGCTCCTCCTGCAGTACAGCTGGACATTTCATACTGTACAGAAGGAATTTCTAAAAGGGACAATGTCCAATTGAAAACTGACTGAATAACTTAATAGCTATTTAATCATAAAAGCTTATTAGATATAAAAAATAGCTTAAGTATTCCATCAGCTTACCTTATGCAGTTGTTTTAGACCCTCTTCAGTTTTCATACATGACTGTTCAATATTATAGTCAATTCTATCTAGAACTGTTCCCTAAATAAAATGGAGAAACAAGCACCAAATTGAACCTAAATGAACTTCATAAAGCAAATGTTATCATAAGCAGCAGAGTAATTAACAACACTCAAATAGCAAACAGCTATTAACTATGTAAACAATGAACTTTTATAGAACCAGTTGGGACTTTATTAAACAACTTTCTTGCTCAGTTCCTAATAGCAGCTCTGTCACCATCTCACATCACATCCCTAAAAATCATCTTGATTCCAGACCAGGTTATTTTGGCTCACATATTTACCATAAATTGAATCTCTGGGAGAAATAACCAAGAGAACTCTGTCTTTCTATGGTATTTCCTTTTTTGTTTTTAAAGTCTAACCCACATTACCAGTTGATTTTTTATTCACTTATTTTCATTAACTCAACTTGTGGCTGATTTCAAGCAGAGGAAACCTAAGCATGAAGAAGTAAATTAGAAAAAAGTGAGTCTGGAAGCCTTCACACTACATGGAATGTGCCATTCCTTACTAACACTGTGCTGTCAATGTACCTGTTCTACTATCATTGCTCCCAGGTCCCTAAATATTTCGTTGAGATCAGAGATTGACTGCACAATCTGACGGATTTCTCGTTCCCTCTCTTCCACCATCAGTGTGTTTTGCTCCACCAATGCCAGCTGGTCATCTGTAAAACCCTGTTGAAATACAAGATTTACACATTGAACTAATATTAACAGTATGAAAATTTTAGAAGTAATTAAAAGGATAACAAGATTTCATAGCTCAGATATTTATAATCTGAGAAGAGAAAATGCAATTCATATTGAATTTGTGTAATAACATCTTAACTTACTCTGTCATAAAGTGTATCATCCTCCCCATCATCCATCAGTGGGACTGAGGTGTCAAAGAAGTGTTTGGACCTTTCTTCTCTATTCTTCATACCTGTAAAAGACAAACTATGTTTGAGCATGATATTTAAGCACACTATAATCAGGGTAAGGTCTGAAGCACCAGACAGAAAAGCACAAAAAAGAAAATCTGGGTAGTAAATTACATAACTCACAATATTTAAATTTTAACTGTCAGGCTCACTATTTAGTGAAAGCATAACAAATTCAACCAGACTTGCAAGACTGATTAAATCAGTGATTTTTAAGTTGTTATGTTCTGTGAAGTTAAAAAATTTAGGAAAGTTAAGAGCCTTAAAGTGTGATGACTCCAGGCTATTTTTTAACAAATTCTCTTAGGAACACTCCTTGTCTGAACGGTGATCTTCAGTTCCACCTGTGCCATTTACACCACAGGAGGAAGAAATATCAATGTTAAATTTGAAAATAAAAGTTTTTGTGGGATTCTTTCAAGATTAAAATAATCTGACACATTTTAAAACAGAATCTAACAAAATTTTACTTTTGAACAGAAATGTTTCCACTTCCCATCCGTTTATGGATGCAGGATTTTAATTTATCACAGACTAGCTCTTAAACTTTATCTATCACAGCCTGCCATCTGCAGCAGGTATCATGGCTGAAGACCAGTGGCTGCTTCACCAGTGTAACAGATGCAGCTTTGCAGACCACAATTTGAGAAGCAAAATGCATTAAAAATGTATATGGATGAAATATGGTTGTGTTGATCCATTCAACTACGACATTTCTTCTTTAGCAACAAGAAAAAGAACAAAGCAGTTTGACCATGGGCTGTGAACCAGACACTCTCCAGTTCTAACCTCTAGTTAGTTCTGTGTGCATCACTTAACCCTTCTGTGCTTGTTTTTCCAACCAAGAAAATAAGCACACGTTTCCAGAGAAAGGGCCCATGCATTACTGATCCATCCCTTATGCTTACGTTTGAGATAGTCAGACTGTGCATGCCTAAAGTTGGTGGAGAGGTCCTGAAGGGACTGTGCTAAGGAAGACACTACATTCCTGAGAACACGAGCTTCTTGTTCTGTACAAGTACGAGACCTGCTCTGCAGCACCTGGACTGCTCTCTGACATCTGTGGAATAACTGAGAAAAAAATCCCATTAGTGGAAAAACACACAGCAGCACGCACCTTAAACTGCACATTGCAAAAGTGCCATATTGAGGACTAATATTTTGATTTCTACATTTTAAAAGTGATTTTAAAATTTGCTCTGTGCAATGTTTAAAAATATATGGAAACAGAATATAAATGAACAAATAACTTCAAGCTAACAAGTTAGGAGAGTAACACTACCCCCTCTGACCAAAGACATTTGCTTCATTATAATTAGCTGGACTGCAAGCCTCAGAATAGATATCTGCAGATAGAGATTTCTCTGAGATAACACTACATTTGATTTGATTAATCTGCCAATCCTGTTCCAAGCAGAAAATCAAACAGATAAAGGAAAGAACAGGGAGGTTTAAATGACTTGTTGGGAAGTTCAGAGCAGAGCCCAGGACTTCTGGCTTGCTCCAACACTGATCACAAAATAAATCCTTCCTCAGAGCAAACCACTGCCTCATCCTAATGCATGAAAGATGTGCCAGACTGGAGGTTTAGGACTCAAAGCACTCTGTACCTGTGTGATCTCCTGGGTTGTTATTTCTATTGCCCGTTCCTCTTCACTGCTGTCATCCAGTGTGGGTCTGTTTAGATGTTTATCATGGAGACTGGCTAATTCTTTCATCTTCTGTTTAACCCTTGCAATATCATACTGAATCTAAAACAGAAAGTCCAACAGGAAGAAAGGGAATTAATTCATGCTTCAGGGGAAAAGGTTCTGACAAATGTTAGACAAAAATCATTGAGAGAAATCTGTAACATTAAAGGCAGACCAAATATTATTAAAAGCCACATAAAAAGCTGAGTAAGAAACTAAATACTCTTAACAGACTTTGAGTTTGCTACTTTTTCACACCTACTCATTAATTTTAGACAAGACTGCTGCTTTCAAATATACCTCATTAAGTTGGAATAATATTTTTATAATTATACAACATCACAGCAAGAAGATTTAGCCAACTTCAAAAAAAAAAAAAAGAAAATTCAGGTCACACCTTCAGCTCTGTCAGAAATTGAATAGCCTTAACTCAACAGTAGAAGTTAAATTCTGTGCTTTCAACCAAGTAATTAAAAATAAATCTGTAAGGATGATTATGATAGCAGTAAAAAGTACACTAAGCATCTTTTTGCAACAACGGGTTCTGTCCACACAAACTGATGAGCCAACGTGCGTTCTGAGCATACATTTTAAAAAAAGGATTTTCTGAAAGGCAGGAATAGCTTCACACTCCAAATACTGGAAAAGGTTTTTAACTGGATGCTTCCAGAATAATTCCCTTGTGTTTGTCCAAATATTTCCATAACATTCAATGCATCCAGACTGCAGAGGTAGGAAAGCTCTCCTGCCAGAAGACACTAATGTTTCCTGTTTTCAAACACTGAACTTCTCATCTCCACCCTTTTACAATCTATTCAACTGGACTCCTCACCAGCTTCAAACAAAAATCAAACTAAAACTCTTCCTTGAATCTTTCTTCTAATACTATTTCTGCCACAAGAACGTGGGTGACAGCACTAACAAATCCGTGTGTGAGCTGTGTGCTGGACGTGGCAGAGCACGGCACTCACCTCGTCTGCCCCATCCACCCATTTGGGAGGCAGGCGCTTCGTCACTCCGATGGCGGCCTCGGGGTCCAGGCTGATCCCCGACACCAGGGCCATGCGGTCATCAGCCAGCTGCACAGGGCACAAAGGACACCTAATTAGCTTGCTGCTAATTAGATCCAGATCCTCGAGCAGCAGAAAACGTGCACGTATGCATTCCCGTGGAAATGAACCTCAGAGATGCGTTTGGTCAAATATCTCATCTCCTGGTTTGTCCCTCTGTGCTAATTACCCACACCCTCCCACTTCCTACAGCAGAGTTACTCTTAGAGTAAATTCCTAGCAAATTTTCCAGGAGGAAAGGTGGTATTGCAGTGAGAATTCAAGTAACTCTCATGTCGGTACACTTCTATCAGACAACAATTCACAGCCAGTGTTGCAGCACAGCTCATACTGGGCCTGGCAAGTTTGGAAACTGCATTTGGGAAAATCTCAGAAAAAACATTTATTATAACTGCTTGTTCTCAAACGATGTTATTTTGAAGAACAAACACTCTGGCAAACTGACATGCATCTCAAACGGTTAAATTACTTAGTGATAATTAAATTGTGCTAAACACAAATAGCCAAGGCAGTCCTGGAGATGATCATCAATGGTATCACTTACAATATTAACTAATTACTTGGGAAAGCTTTCATACAAACACTTCCCTTCCTAGTTTCTCCCAAATTTGTAATTTTTCTTTATCAGGCCTGGAAAGTTTTGTGGTTCCCTACCCCATCCCTTTTTAAAAAACAATCCCACTTCCTTCCTGAGCAACTCTTTCTTGAAAGCAATTTCTTTAACCCTGACCTTATTTTCTGATCAATAAAGTTTGCATAATTTATGCACAGCATGAAGAATAGTTAATGCCTTCACTGTGCAAAGTCACTCTGCCCCACGTGTGCACAGTAAGTCAGACTGGTTCACACATTTATTTATTCACAATATAACATCACAAAATGCTTGATTACTCTATGCAGCCTGTCCTTCTACTGTGCACAGACACTTCACCCTTTACAATGAAATTCTATAAACTAGCAGAATAAAGAAAGAATATTTTAGCTCAGCGATGTGGGCTTGATGCACCATGGCAGAATAAAATGTGAAAAACAATACCTCATCCAGCTCCTGAAGTGATTTGTGGATCCCATCAGCCCCATCCAGTTAGAGACAGCAAAAGATAAAAGGGGAAAAAAGAGACATAGGACAGATATAGGGCATGGTCAGTTGAGAAAATACTGATTTATTTTTAAAGCATGATGGTTTACCAAGAACAAACAAACTGGCTTTTAAAACATGATTAATCAATAAATACATAATGATATTGCATTTTAAGTCAGCATATTCCTTAATGCATCAACTTTTAAAAGAAATATTTCAGTTCCTTGGTAAACAGCAAGAACATAAGAAATCAAGTGCAGAGCTTGGTTTGTTTTACAAAGTAATTGTACAGTGAACTTTCTAAATACTGAAATGTCAGGCAGAAAAGCTGCAATAGAATACAGTGAAGAATGACAGCAAGGGCAGTCTGACTGCAGCACTCAGCATCCACTGGGTTTGATTATGATTGGAGGGAACACAGAGAAGTTTTTGTAGGACATTTATTGACAAGCACCTCAGTTGTCAAACAGACAGCAAAAGACAAAATGCAAAAGCAAATGTTCAGTCACTTCTGTACACACTTGAGCTGTGCTCTGCTTTCAGGGAACATTGACCCTGCAGGGAATTGAAAAAATACACAAGGACACATATCTGCACCTTCCCTGTTCATCAGTCCTCGCACTGGGAGGGGATGTGTGAGCAAAAGGATATTTCACTCTAAGATTAACAAAGTCAGACCTAAAATTGGACAAAATACTTGTGGTTTAACAAAGTAGCATCAGGTGATCCTCTCCTACGAGATTCCCCAAGCTTTTGGAAGAGGACTCTGCTGGTAAAGATGCTGCTTTGATTGTTTGACTTTAGGAATGCAATCCTTGGGAGAGAGCTCCCACAGGAGATTTCTGGAGGAGATGAACCAAGGGAAGCTGAAGTACTGAGGGCTGGAATTTGCCACCCTGCCCTGCTGGCAGACAGCAGCTCTGCCTGGGGGTACCACCCAAGGGAAAACTCTGACAGCAACAGGCACCTAAAATCATGAAAGACCAACAGCTCACACTGACAACTCCACACTTCTTGCTGAAACAGTTCACTTGTAGCAACTGTGGGACTCTGAAATGCCCACCAGGGCCAAAATGTACTCCTTTTACCCATCTGCACAGATGGACAATTTCCAATCACTAAGAGCCTCCACTGCACTTGAGTGAGCAGCCCAACAAAAACCTTCAATTAATGTTAACAAACACTGCAAATAAATATTTGATGCAGGTGCTAAATGTTATTGCACTGGCTGCTGAGTAAAGTGCACTTTCATTGCTCAGAAATAGTGAGTTCAAAATATCACTACTTCTTCTAGGTGGTATTTAAAAAACCCCCAAGGATCTACAGAAGTGACATAAAAAAAAAAAAAAGAACAACGACTAAATGCAGAGCCAAAGTACACATGTAAAATACATTTTACATTACTATTGACATTTCCTGTTCTGCAAATGCAATTTGATACACAGCTTTTATTAGACACAGGTATAATAAAGTTAGCAAGGAACAAAGACCATTGATAGCAACAGGAAGCACTGCTTTTCATAACAAAAATGCATTAATGTAAAGCTATTTAGAGTGATGAGACTGCCAGCAGATATTTACTGGTAATAAATGATGAATTTAAACTGAAAGTGTGGAACCCTGAGCAGAGCTGAGCTGCCGGGCAGCCCATCACAGTCTGACTAGCTCAAAACCAAGAAAAAGTTACAGAAACTGCCTCTGAACCAGTAACTCTTGGCAGTTTCTGTAAAGAGGTGTTACACTAGAATCTATTGACTCCCCTCTCTCACAGATGTGTTTGAGTATTATTTGTATTCAGTGATAAATAAAAAGGGCAATGAACATCAGAGCAAGTTATGGAAAAGTTTAAGCAATGGGAATAAACTACACCAGTGTATATAACAGTGCCCACAGTGAGGTGAATAGAAGAGTTCTGCTTTATGAATTTATTTCTTTTTGGAGTAAGGAGGCATCAAAAACCTCCTGTCAACGCTAACATGAAGCTGTCAGAACAGTAACTGATTTATTCTGCACGCAGCGAACAGAGATGCGAGCAGCACACACAGATCTCTTCTATTCCTTTAACGTGAAGGAGTGGGAAAATAGGAATCAACAGGGTGGGGAGGCAGGGGCAGAGGGAGGAAGGTCGGGGGACGGGGGTTTGAGGAGAGGGTTCAGAGGAAGGGGGAACCGGGGCGGGTGAGAGGCCGGGGCGGGGCACGGCCGCCCGGCAGCCCGGGGCGCGGCGAGTACAGAAGGATGAAGGGAGGAGACTCACCGCAGCAGCCATGCTACGTGAATTCAGAGGGCTGGAGGAGCCGAAACTACTCACTTGCTCGGCCAGCAGCTGCCGGCTCTGCACCGCGTTGTTCCGCAACAACAAGAACGCGTCCGTGAGACGCCGGGTGGCCATGGCCCCCCGCCCCGCCGGGCCCGAGCCCGGCCCGGGGCCCGCGGCAGACGCGGCGGCCGCCCCTCGGAGGGTCGGGGCGGAGACCCGTCAGAGGGCCGTGAGCGGGACCGCTCAGAGGGCCGGGCCCGGGATGGCCCTGGGCGGAACCAGGACCCCCCAGCCCGGGTCCCCGCGGCCGCCGGGCGCCGCCATCGCCCCGGCCCGCACCGGCACTTCCGCGTTGTGCAGCGCCCGCCGCCTTCCGGCCTCTCGCCCGCGCCGCTCCGCCCGGCACTGCGGCCGCGACAACAGAGTTCCGGGGCTCCGGGGGCCGGGGCAGCAACACCCGCTCCGTGTCCATGTCCCTGTCCATCCACACAGCCATCCCCATGTCTGTGTCCATGTCCATCCACACGGCCATCCCCATGTCTGTGTCCATGTCCATTCCCATGTCCATGTCCCTGTCCATCCACACGGCCATCCCCATGTCTGTGTCCATGTCCATCCACACGGCCATCCCCATGTCTGTGTCCATGTCCATGTCCATGTCCATGTCCATGTCCATGTCCATGTCCATGTCCATCCACACGGCTATCCCCATGTCCATGTCTATCTTCATGTTCATCTCCAGCCCACCCCTGTCTAACCCCATGTCCATCTTCAGTCCATCCCCACGTCCATTTCCATGTCCAGCCTCGCGTCAATCCCACATTCGTTCCCATGTCCATCGTCACATCCATCCCCATGTCCATTCCCACATCCATCTGAAGGTCCATCCCCAGTCCAACCCTTCATCCATGCCCACATCCATGCCCACATTCCATTTGGTTTCTTTTTCCTGAATCCTCCCACCTGTTCCTTGCAGTTTCCTTTGCTTCCAGTCACTTTTCTGTTTTTGAAACAACTACACGTGGCTTTGTTTTTTGCTTGTTTTTGTGGTCAACCATTCAAAACCCAGGATGTTCCTTGAAAGTGAACAAGTCGTTTAAAATGACAATATGAGGTTTGACTTTTCAGAAGAGACTTTTCAACACGGTGAATAAAATTACATTTCCCAGCTGCTCTGTCAGTCTCAGGGTGAGGCAGATGTGACACGAGGCTTGGGCTCCCTCCAGTGCATCCCATGCCTTTATTCCAAGGGACATCTGCCAAATCCCCCATGGAAACAGCAGTGGCCACTGCCCAGCACAGCCAGGGGAGCTGCTGCCCGTGGATCATCGAGAGATTCCCTCACCTAAACCTCAAAACACCCTCCCAAACCAGCCAGTATTTACACATGTGGCAAGAACAGGGACTGTAATCACAACCACATTTTCTGGAAATGTTATCTCGTTTTATTTAACCGCCTGGGCAAACTTGTTCTGTGAAAAATAGGGGGGAAAAAATTCCCTCTGCTATTATAAGATATTTGGGGAGTTTTCTTGAGCAGCCCTTCTGCCTCAGCGGGAGAGACCTGAAATGTGGAATTTAGCAAGGAAATAAGCTCGAGCCATAGCAGGCCTAGCACACACATTTCATTCTTCGTGGTCTGGTGAAATCTGCTTTCACTTTGGCTGCCTGACAAAGGCTTTTAAAATATATGTGTGTGCTTCATTTCTTCATGCTAATTTTTAATCTACTGTAACAATTTTTATACTATGAGAACAGTTAATGACCTTCCTGCCTTCTCTTGGCACTGCTGCTGTGGCTGGAGGTCAAGAGAAATTTCTCCTGCCATTGGTGGTCTCGCCATGATCTTTTAGAAAAAACCTTTTGGAATATCTCATTTGGATGGAGAACATGAACCCAGTAGGAAGCCCAATGTGCCCAAGCTGGTACACAGCAGCAATTAACATATTTTGCTTTCTGATTTTTGCCAACTTAAAACGTTTTGGATGTTGAGCAGGCTTGGAATTTATGCAAGGGCTATAAAAAGTCTTTAGGACTTGTACACAAAGGGAAAAACTCTGCAAGGAATGGGTCCAGACTTAGTGAATAACCACTTCAAAGTGGATATTAGGAATAAGCAAAGGGAGTGGAGGGAATGGAAAAAAGGATTAATCAAAGAAAACGACGTCTCAGAAGTTAGGAAGTGTAGGCATAAAGGGAAATGAGCCAGGAGTAAAGCTAAGGTAGATCTTGCAAAGGAAATTAAAACAAATAGCAAAATGTTCTTCAGGCATACATAGCAGGAGAGGAAGGAGAGGAGGGGGAGAGGTGGTGAAAGGGGGAGAGGCAGGACACAAATGAATGTGTAATATGTAGTGGAAATGTACACAGAGGAAATGAATGCATGGAGACAGAAATTACCTCATCCAAGTGGAACAAATCATCAAGATCATCATGCAACAATGATTTGGGCTAAATGATTGTTATAGACACCTTTCAGCTGGAATATTCGGATTTCTGACTCAGACATCCAAGAGCACTTTATATCTGGCTGTGTAACAGCATCTCTGCATGAGCAACACAACACAAGTTGAGAACACGAAAAATTCTTCCAGCTTTTAAAACGAGGAAAAATGATTGAAGTCCGATCCAAATAAAATGCAAGACTTTGGGAAAAATGTAGCAAGAAAGAATAATAGCAGACATGATGGAAGAGAGAAACGGGCTAAAAGACAACATAGATTTATTCACTGAAGGGAGGCAGTGCTGGACTAACCTGATGACTTTGTAAGGTAGATGGTTTTCATAACAGATAAGAACTGGTAGTTCGATTCTGCTTGGTAATGAGTAAATGTAGGCTGGAAATGAGAAGAATTTGTTCAACCATCAGAGGAATTGGATCCTGGTGTGTCCTCCCTACAGGCATGGCAAGGGCAAATGACCACATTAGAATGTAGCCCTTGAGCTGATCATAAAAACCCAGATCATATTTTCTCCTCATAAGACAGCACACATGCCTAAATACATCTTCCTGAGTGTGTGCTGGTAATGTTCAGGGCTGTTGCATGTCTGTGTCTAAGCCCACTGCTGTAGCTTGGGAGCCTGTTCTTCCTTTGCCTTTTATCTGCTTTTTTAATGCCTGTTCTCTCCTGCTGCTCCCAGTGAGCCATGAGATAGCAATGCTGCCTGCACTGGCACATTCCTGCACCCACCTCCTCCCACAGCCAGGGCCTGGTGGGGAACTTTCCAGTTACTACTGTGGCATTTGGATCTGGCTTCTGGTGGAAAAAACCACTCCATATTCAGAAGAACATTCTATTTTGAGGTGAATAGATAAGCATAGTTCTTTTTTCTTTTTTCTTTTTTTTTTTTTTTTTTAAATGGCAAGTTAATCAGAGACATATTTCAAACTCCAGCTTTTAAAAAACTCCTTCATTTTAGTCCCACCCTTGTATCACTCTTTGAGTACCCAGGCCATGTGAAGGGTAAGCAGACATTATGCTCCAGTGATCAGATGAAGGTCAATCCCCACGATGTTTTATCTTGTGTAATTGAGTAGATACACGGAGGAGGTGAAATATTGCACTCTTTTGAAGCCTGAGCAATCAGCTTGTGCCAAATTTAGGATTAATGGACCGTGAAGTGCATTTTGCCCTGAAAAATCCCACCATCCTTTTGCAGATGGAAAGCTTCTCTGCCAGAGAAGTTCTTCTGCAGGAAAGTTTCTATAGAAAAAATCCAGCAAAGTGTCTGGGTTACCTCTGTCATTGCTAGAGATGCATTCTCTGCACGGGAATTGAGTGGCTCCTGGGAAAATTGATCATATTCTTGATTTTCTCTTGCTGCAGAAGGATTTCAGGTTTTAGGGCTGTCACACTCGCAGTTTCCTGAGCAGGTTAATCACTGAGCCAGGGTTTGTTTGTCCGGGGAACTGGAGCTTCCCGAGGTTTGCAGTGGGTGTGATTCTGACAGCACCTCTGTAGATGGTGCTGCAAGGCAGGGAGATGGGAGCAAGAACTGCCTGTGCTGCTTTTAAAATTCAGTCCCTTGGTTTCCCAACCAGCTCTTGGTATTCCAGCTTCCTTATAAGAAAATGAGACATAGTTGCCCATAATGTCTTCATTTTGATGAGCTATAATCTGAATGCACCCATTGGAAACATAAACAGAGGAGAACTGTTATTTTCTCTGGGTTCAAACAGCTGACATTCTGTGACTCTGCCTGGAAAACTACTGTTGAACAAACTGACTTTTCATATTGATCTAACTGTACCAGCATTTTAACAGCACATTGTGGAATCTAGTGAATTCCAGAAAAACATCTGAAAAAGGATAATAATTTGGTCATGCAGAGACACTAAATAATGGATGTTTAAGTAATAAAGAGAAATAAATTCACATCTCTAAAGGGGCTCTGTCCTTTTTTGCTCAACGTCAAGTGTGGCCTTGAGTTCAGCTGCTCTTCTGCACAAAAATGGTAGAATGGGTCCTGCAAATGTGTCTGTACTCCTCCCCTGCTACTGAAATGCAATCAATCCAGGTGGAATCAGGTCTTACTTTAAGCTGGATAGGCAGTGAAGACTGATGTGTCTGCTTGGAGGGCTGGGAGGAATTTTTTAATCAAAATTCAGCTGCATGGATTTGGTGTTTACAGGCAGACATACTTCACATACATAATTACACAGGCAACCTTGTTCAAAGGCAGATGTGAGGCACAGTCTATGAGTTTGTACCCCCGTCTCATGACAGAGTAATAATGCCTGTGGTACTTAAACAATGGAACAACTCTGTCATCCAATATTGTGCAAAATTCCTTCCCTCAGCTGGGCACTATATTAAATCTTCTGTGTCACCATGGTGGAGGTCACCTCTGCAGCAAAGATAAAAGGTTGCTCATTGTAGACATTTATATCTCTGCTTACCCTAATTCTCCAGCAGTCATGTGAGGATATTCTGGTTTTAAATTGAGCTATCAAATATAAAAATTTGTTAGTGGTCTCTTCCTTTTAAGGTGTATATGATTTTAGATCCAGATGGGACTCCTAGCATCGTGGATGTGGCTCTTAGCTGAGCAGAAGTTGTGGGGCTGGAGGTATGGCAGTAATTAGATGTTGATGTGCAGAGATGGTGAATTCAAGATGTTCTGTCCCCTGAATGTTTGCTACTGACCATAGTGATGATGTTACCCTGCAATTTCTCTACCACAGTGCACTCTGTGAGTGTTTCCCTCGTGCTTCAGTGCAAGTCAGTCAGTTCAGTCACTGACAGAGCACCTTCCCCTGAGAGGTCAAACCAGCACAGACAACACAGCAGACATTCAAGGGTCCAACAGAACCGTGCCTGCAGTAAGAGAGAAGAGAAATGTGTTGTTTGCATCCTAGGGCAGACTCCCACAGTACTTCAAGTACATCCAAACATGAACAAAGTGTAGTCAAAATAAGTAGACAAGAGAAGTATTATTATTCCCTTTTTAGAGATGAGGCGCCAAGGCATGAGGAGATTCAGTGAGCAGTTCTCCTGCAGATATGTGTAATGTAAGAGCTGGCAATAAAACACAGGATTCATCGTTGCTGCCATTTTACAGATGGAAAAACTAAGTCACAGAACAACAGTGGCTTGCTCAAGGTCGTACAGGGTATTTATAGCAAACCCAGAACCTGAATCTGGAGCTGCTGAATCCTGGTCAGCATTTTTCCTAAGGGAATCATGGATAAAGAGATTAATGTCAGTAATTTCCCTCAAAGCAGCAGAACTTCAGTAACAGAAGAAAGACTGTTCCAAAAAAATATGCCTCTTCTTGTGTTAGAAAAAGAAGCTTAGACTCCTGTATCCCCAGCAACTCATACCTATGTTCTTGTTATCCTAATTAGTGGCAATGTTCCACTTCCAGAAGGTTTTATCTCTTTGAATTAGGTGTTTTTTTTTTTTTTTAAACTAACAAAATTAGAGAAAGCAATTCAGAAAGCTGTATTACAGTAGATCATGGTGTGACATTCATTCCAGCAATAACAACTGTTATCAAAGAAAGATCTTTTCCATAAACATAGGAAACAAGTCAGGCTAATAAAGACATGAATAGGTTTTTGCACATTACAATGTAAAAATAATCAATGAAACAGCAAAAAAAGATCTAGTCAGAAAGTCTGCCTAATGAGTGTTATCTTGCACAGAAGTAGTCTGGTTCTGCTTTATAATGATAGCATTTAGCCATAAATCATTCTGAAACAAGGGAATTTCAATGCCAGTTGGGAGCAGCAGAGGGCACGTAAGAGTGGGGTCCTACTTCACAACCTTCACTTTTTTTTGGCCTAGATCTTCCTGTAGGGTGAGGAACTGTAAATACTGATTTTCTTAATGAACTGGTGCCCAGTTATTACCAAGTGGCAGTCCTGTGGTGAAGAAATCTTAGATTTCCAGGCTGGTTTTCTGTCACTTAGCTGCTGCCTGCAGCTGATGTGTTATGCCAAGATACTGCTGTATATGGTGTTTATTGCTATTCTCAGAGGTACTTGGAAATAGGAAATGATAGAACCTGAGATAAGTAGAGGTGATGTAAGAGATGATGTGCAAGGAAGGAAACTGGACCAAGCAAAGAAAGTTTATTAGACCAAGGGGAGCAAGGCAGGGAGGGGGGCAAGAGCTGCTGCTGAGAATGGCCATGGGGAGATGATGAAATCCCCTTTCTGCCAGAAATAGCATCACAGTGGGGAAAAAGACCAGAAAACCCAGAGCAGACCATACATCTGAAATCAAAACAGGGTTGCAAGGAACATCAGAGCAGTGGCTCCAAGAGATGAACTGTTTTTTTTTTTTCTTTCTCTTTTCTTCCTGTTGCCCAGATAAAAGAATTACAGTGTCTCCACCATCTGAGAACTTCCACTCCCCAGAGCCTCATGGGAACATATCCTATTGTCCCCAGTTTGAAGAAACTGAGACAAGGGGTTGTGATGCTGATTTGACAATGTCCTGGTTTCAGCTGGAAAAAGGTTATTTTTTTATGCCTAGTATCTGGTACAGTGCTGTGTTTTGGACTTGGGATGAGAATAATGTTGATGCTTTAGTTGTTGCTGAGCAGTGGCCAAGGACTTTTCATCCTCTCATGCTACCCTGTCAGCAAGGAGGCTGGAGGGGGGCACAAGAAACTGGGAGGGGACATAGCCAGGATAGCTGATCCCACAGACCAAAGGGATATTCCAGACCATGTGGCAGCATGCTGGACAAAAAAAAATGGGGAGAGTTATCCAGGGGGTTGTGAGTGCTGCTTGGGACTGACTGGACATCGCTCAGTGAGTGGCGAGCAATTGCTTTGTGCATCACTTGTTTTGTGTATTCTTTCATCACTATTATTATTCTTTTCCCTTCCTTTTTCTGTCCTAGTAAACTGTCTTTGTCTCAGCCCATGGGTTATGGCTTTTTGCCAGTCATCTTCCCCATCCCACCATGGGGCATTGAGTGAGGGCTGGGTAGTGTTTTGCTGCCTGCTGGGTTTAAACACAATTGTTTTCTTCAAGCTACCCTCATCTCATCTCATCCCTCTGGAGCCATGGATGCCTGATCTTGGATGACTCACGCAGCCCAGACTCCTCTAGTTCACCTCCCACTGATGTCCCCATGCCTGGCCTTGGGCCAGGACCCCTCAGCTGTTGTCTGTGGGCTCCAGCTGCTCTGCAGTGACAATGAATACCTCCTTCAATGACCCGTGCCCTGAACTCCCCAGCCATCCCCACTGCTGGGAGAGGATCAGGGTGTGAATGATGTCAGGATGTGAGTGATGTCAGTGGTGGGCAGAGTGGGCAGGGGATTATTTTGACCTCACACCTCCTTGCTGCTGTGTGTAGGCTGCACTGGGAGGCTCTGTGCTCTCCAGGGTTTGTGGCCCCATCTCTGTGCTGTGCTGCCCTTGTTGTATCCCTGCTGGGAGAGGCAGTCCCGGGTCTGTTGGCTATGCTTTTTGGGGGTGGCCATATCTTCCCATGCTTGGAGTACATCCACCATTGACCACAGAGGGCTCAGGGTTCTTGAAACTCTGAGCTGAGTCGCAGGGAAAAACCAGAGACCCGTGGCTGAATTGTTGCACCCAAGGGAGGGCTGGATCCAGTCTGTGCCAGTTACTCTGACACAGCCACCTCATTTTCCTTGCATGGGAATGTTCACCCTGGCTTCTCTCCACTGTGTCCCTCTTAAAATCCTTAGAAAAGGCTGTCAGAATCACTCAGCAGCAGGAAACACTGGGCACAAGGATTGTGGAATCTGGGGTCTGCCTGAATCTGCTCTTCTTGGTGCTTCAGTGTCCCAACTGTCAGCAGTGGCTTTCCCCACCATGGAGAACGAGAGCGTGTGAGAGCCCAGGAGCTGTTCCACAGCAGGGGCCAAGGAAAAGGTCCCAGTGCTGCCCTGCCTTCCCTGCAGCAGAGCTGTGGAAGGTGTTGGGCTGGGAGAAGTTAGAAAGACATAATTTGGCTCTGCATGTTTTCTTGAGGTATTCTGTCTAAGTAGGCTCAGCAGCTTTGCCTATCCCCATCTCAGTTTCCTGACCAAAGATGAGGTGCGAGGAACTGAACCACATTCCCTGGGAAGAGCTGATAGAGCCTCCCCCGCTTCTCCCCCTCCTCTGGTGCTTCAAACCAAAACAGCTGGAAACTTCTTGTGGCTGGAGATGTGCTGAGTGGCCTGGCTGGGGTTCAGGGAGAGGTAAAGCAATCCCACCCACCAGTAGCAAGGGCTCTGTGCCACCACCAGCCCTTGCGTGCCCTAAATCCTGCCTTCCTGGTAATTGCTATCTCCATAAATACCAGCCGTCGGGCAAGAGAAGGGACTCCCATCACTGGGCTGTGTTCTGTCGTGTGAAATATGAGGTGTGACACAACACACTGGCATGAGGCAAAGCAGTTGTGTGCTGATGTGGTGACACACTTGAGGCAAAACTGGAAAATTTGATCCCTTCCTGCCCGCGGTCTCCCAGGCGCTGTGGTGAGGTCTGATCCGCTTTGCTCGGGATGTGGAGGGAAAATGGGACCCGGGGCCAGCACCAGCTGCAGTTCACGAACTCAGATGTGTCAGGTTGGCAAATGCCCGCCAGGCTGAGGGGTTTGCTGGGCTTGGGTCCTGCCACAGCTGGGTTATCCAGGCTGAGCACAGCCCAGCCAGCTTTGTCCCTGCTAGAGCTCAGGGGAGGTGAGGAATGCTGAGCTGGTTTTGGCACTGTTCTATCAGAAATGGCTTTGGCCAGTTGTTAGTCTGGCTCCAGATCCAGCTCCAAAGGTCTCCCTGCTGCACCAGTTACCCCTGGGACCAGGATTCACTCCTATTGAATTGAAAACAACAGAGCAACAATTGTGTTTGATTCTCCTGAACGTGCAGTCTGAGAGTGACAGGGACTCATGAGCACGTTTCTGTGCTCCCTGCATTTGCTTTTTGACCTTTCTCGCCCTCATTTCTGTTTCTGGATAACTTTTCTCCCATTTTAAGCATGATGGCAGCTGTGTTACAGAGATCAAACCCCTGGACAGGGAGAATTTGCCCTCTCCTGCAGCACAGTCTCTACCTGTTTTCAGGCCCAGGGATAGAATGATGCTGTCCATTAATGATCATGAAGCCATATCACAGTGGTCAGTGCAGTTGTAGAGCCAGAATTGCATATCTAATCTTCGTGTGGTCTGACAGCAGAGCAGACACAGGGGGGTGACAGCAGGCATGAAATGCTGCTGGATGAGAGAAGGAATCTCCTCAGTGAGATGTAGCTCCAAGCAGTCCTGCAGATGCCCACCCATCTCCCTCCAAGTGCCATTCCTGAATCTTCCAGGCAATTATCTTGGAGTTCCCATGTGGATTTTGTAAAACTGATGTTAAGACCAGCCCAACAAAGCCACACAACGGATCTTAATTTCTGTCAGTTCTAGCACAGCACTGGCACAGGGAATGAGGACCAGCGGTGCTCCCTTGGGTGAATGTGTACATGCACACTCATCCTGAAGGGTTTCTGGATTTTTATGTAATACAAGTGTCTTGAAACAGATCTGTTTGCTCAGAAGAGCAAAGGATTAATGAATAATGTGCAATTAAAGCCTGTACAGGAGGTAGCAAGTAAGAACAGCTCCAGCTTTGCTCTCTTCCCAGGATTTGTTTCATGTACACATTGAGGAGCGCTTGTTTAAACTAATACTTCTCTTTCTGTTCTTTGGGACAGATTTCTGGTGTTGACTGCAGAGAGGAGCAAACCCCAGGAAGTTTGGAGTCTGTTTTTCCAGGTCAGGTTATTGCCCAAATGGTGAGCACGTGAACGTGGACTTTGTTTCTGTTTTGCTGTTGGGAAAAAACGTGGGCACAGGGTTTGGAGAGGCAAACCTTTGGATGAGAGTGACACAAATAACACTTGAGTCTGAGCCCTCACCAGCAGATCAAGACCTCCATATCACTAGAAAAATGTGCTGAAGTATTCACTGCACATACTGTTCTCCCTCAAAGGAGCAGAAGTGTGCACATCATTAAAAGGAAATATTTTATGCTGATCATTCCCACATGCCTGTTCTGTATCTATCTGGGTTCTTAAGCAGCACCCATTCTGCACATAATGTTATGCATTTACATCTCACAAAGAAGATCAGACCTCCTCAGGCTAAGGAATTGTGTTCTGGGTCCTGATAAAACCATTTTATGGAGATGAATAACTTGTGTGGTTTCATGCTTCCTTTCCCTGAAATGCCATTAGATGAACATCAAGTGCTTTTGTATTTATTTGAGGGAATTTCCTTTTAGACTGCAGGCAGAGAAAAAATGGACATGGGAAGGGAGCTGGGACTGAATTATGCCTCTGACTGGCAGTGCCTCAGCGAGAGCCCAGGAGCTCGGCTTGCTGCCTCATTTATATCCTTCAGAGGTGCCATGAGCTGCAGACTGGGATAAGTTACCTCGTCTGAAGGACTGAAATACCACATCAAAGCACCACGTGGATCAAAGGTGAAAGCAACAGGCATTCCCTTCTGGCTCATCTTTCAGGCCTTTCTCTCTCTTTAGTTTCCACTTTGAATCTGATAATGCAGCCTGAACGCAGCCTTTCATGAGCCTCCATTCCTCAGGGCACAGGTGGGCTGGAGTGTGTATTTCCTTGTCAGCAGGCTCTGTGGGGCTTGGGATTTCCAGGGCTTAGCTCTCAGGCATCACTGATGGAAAAGATCTATCATTTTGAACAAGGCAGAGCAAGACTGATGGAGGTGGAGCAGCAGAGCAGAGTTCTCCTGCCCCAGGTACACAGTGGGGTGCAGATCTACAGAGAGCAGCTCGACAGTGAAACACCAAAATTCTTCTGCAGCATGTGCCCTCCCAGGGAATCAACCCCATCATTCAAGACTTTATATAAAGAGACACTAAAGCACCCTTGAGCCTTGGAGAGGACACACAAACACACGGGGTAGAACTGAGAAGGTCGTGTTCACTGACACGCAGGTCCCAGTGGCACTTGGAAGCACCATGAAAACTTCTATGCCAAATGAAGTAAATGTGGAAGTAAATGGCTTCAGAAACTCAGAAAGGAGCCTTTCATGCCACTGCTGTGTGTCTGTCACAGGAGGCAGATGAAGCTCTGTTGCTCAGTCTCTATGAAAATCTGGATGTTAACTCTTCCATACTGTAGGTTTATCCTGAAGTGTTTCTTGTCAGAGGGAATCAGTCATCACAGCATGAAGGAAAGGCCTCATGACCTGAAAAAAAATCTTGATTCTGACATTTTCCATCATTCAGACCCTTTCACTCATGTCACCTAACTTTTATTGAGTCCCTAGTGGCTGTCTCTGGGTGAAGCCTCTCTTTGATGGATGCTCTCAGCTGTGTATCCCTGCTGCAGTTTGGTGTCAGAATCAATAGATGTGCTTAAGTGGGATTTGTGGAGATGCCTCCTGGATTCAGAGCTCAGTGCTACTGTGTAGGGCCTTATCAAGTAGCTTTTGAATTCTAGACCCTCCTATATATATATGGGTTCATGTAAAATGAAATATCTCATTATGTTAAAGCTGAGCTGGATTCCTACATGTCAGGGTTGATCCCCAAGGTTTATAAAGCTGTTCAGACTGGCAGCAAGATGAACAAGGCAATTGTATGGCTCTTTCCCCTGCTCCAATCTGCAAAAGGAAAACATTGTGACTCACCAGCCAGAGAAGTTGTACTTTCTTCAGCAGGAAGCTTTGCAGATTCTCTGCTCCCAGATCTCGTTACACTCTTCCATCCCACCACTCTGGAAAAACTCCCACGGAAAGACAGGCAGATATTTTAATCAAGAAATGGCCCTTATTTCCATTAGCAACAGCTGTTTTCCTTTTAATTCAATTCTCCATTCTGCAGTCTGTTTATGAAAGCTGCCATTAATTACGTTTTTCATCAGTCAATGTTCAGAGATGGCTAATGGCCCAGCACACCTAATTAGTCCTTCATGTATGATAATGTTTCATCGAGTCTATAGTTAGTGTGCAGGGCAGATATCCGCTGTGCAGTGGAGCTGCGAGTGGGGCTGCCCAGACTCTGCCGGGCTGGGACAGATCCAGTTACAGCCACGTTCCTGCTGCTGCCAGCGTGGGGAGCTGGGCTGTGATAACAGCGACTGCCAGCAGTGGCTTCCAATGTCACTCCGAGCATGCCAGCACCAGGGTGAAGAATTCAAGCTGCCTTTGGAAGCGTTTTGAAGACAGGGAGTGCAGAGACTGGAATTACAGCCACCTTTGGGGTTTTTTTCCTAATGATGCACTCGGTAAGTGTTAGTGATGGCTAAATTCACTGTGTTAGAGTGCCTTCCTTTAGCTTCTTCCCTGCAGAAGCCTTCTGGTCATCCTTGCCTGGGTATTCCCTGTTGATCCATCTGTCTCATAGTCACAAGGCTGGCTGCCTGTGATGCAGAGTGTTGCCTTCTTTAATGTCACTGTGAGGACACTGGCATGACTTAAACTTACCCAGTGATGCACCTGGGTTTAGGCAGGTCTTTGGTTAGGTATAGCCAAAGGTTTGACACAACTGTCCAGAAACTATGGGCATGAAAACAACTCATCTTTGTTCAACAAGGTGGAGGAGTAGGTTGAATGAATTCTTCACATACCTTAACGCTGGAGCTGGATTCTGAACATCACACTCAGCTGGAACTTTGCCTTTATTTTGAAGGTGTTTGCAGCTGCAAAGAATAGCAGTAGTTATTGGCAGGTAGCCTCAGGTAAGAAACATTTCAAATCCTGTGGTACAGAGATAGTTTTGAAAAATATCCCCACCTGTCACAATCGTGTATTGCAATCCCATCAGTGTGTGCAGAGCTGTCTCTGTTCCCTCGCCCAGGCTGTCACCTGCAGAGTTCAGGACATAATGGAAAATTGCACGAACTGAGTAGGGACATGTTTTGTTTATCTTGGTAGGAAAGTGGCAAACGACCAGAGCAGGATTTGCAGTCATGTATTGCACAAGGCAGTCACTCACCTCCAGCCCTTCCTGAGCCCGAGGCAGTCTGGACCCACCATCCCTCTCTGCTCTCTGCATTTGCCTTTGCTGTGAGCCCCACGGGAGGCTGCAGGAAAGTCAAACAGATGCAGCAGCATTTGCTGTATGTAATAATAACAATGTTCAGCAGTGAGACCACCTTGCTGTGTATGAGCAATGAGAGATGCTCTAATATTCTACCTGATGCTGCAGGTACTTCTCTGTCCTGTAAAATCACATCAGGCTTATGCAGAGGTTCTCTGGTGAGTATTCAATTGGCCAATTTCTGACTGTGTGACCTCAGTAAATTAAAGCCTTTTGACTGTTGGAGGAATGAATCTGCCATGCTGCTAAACAGATAGAAGCTTTTTCACAAGACATCTGCTTCCAAAGCAAATTAAATCTGCTTTGATTTTCATGGCCTGTCGAGGGATGAGAGCAGCACTGCAAGGAATCATACAGGATTGGCTCAGAAACAGTTTAAAGGAAGATACAAGAGCAGCCAAGGTGTTGGCATTTGAGAGGAGAAAGAGAAAATGCAAGTGACCTGTTAAAGAATATGTCCTGCTCACAAAGCCTCATGCTGCAAAGGGGTATAATTGCAGACAAAATAGATTTGGACACAGAATAACTCTGCATTTAGTAGTACTCTGACCTAACAGGATTTTTTGGCAGGGGAAGGAAGGCAAGTGTCTTACTGCTGTTCATTGTTCAGTCACCTCTTTGCTGGCTGTTTGATCACCTCAACTTTGAGCTCTCCTCTGAAATGTCTCAGCTGGAAAGTGCTGGATTTATGGAGCTCTTGCAATGGTGATATAAGAAATGTTCTAGCAGGGTGTTATGGTCCTGCTGTCAAGTCTTTCACTGGAATCCCAGAGTAATTCCAGTGCAGCTGATGGGTTACTGTCATGTAAGTGAAGGCAGCATTCATCTCTTGGACATCACCTTTTGGCCTCTTCTGTTGGCAAATTAACCTGATGTAATATTGCAAAAACACATCCTTTGAGTGAAAGTGATAAGAAAGACAAATGTTTGACTTAAGCCAGGGAATTTAAAACTCAGAGTCCTTTGAAGATTGCTGAGTTCTGCGCTGTGTTAGTCGTCCATATCTATCTAAGAAAACACTCATTTCATCACAACTGGTGACATAAATTCAGACTTGTGAGCAAATGGCTAGGTTGAGTTAAATCACCTCTCTATCTACTAATGGCATTTTTGCTTTTGCTTCATGATGAAGGTTATCTCCCTGTTTGGAAATTATAACCTACAACTGTTAGACAGAATTATCTGCAGACTTGGGTGAGATAATTTGTATGAAAAATCCAGGGAATCTGGAGCTTACTGGCTTCCATTCACATTAAACTGAAACTCTTCAGGTCTCCAACTGCCCTCACATATTCCTGCTGCTATACAGTGGGGAAGGAATAGCAGCTGGCAGATGATGGATAGCAATGCTGCAGCCCAAACTAAGGTTAGCAGTGACATCACTGATAGAAAGGGAAGCAGCTTGAGCTGTTTATAAAACTCCAGTTGGGAAGTTTGCCCCAGACTGCATTAGCCTCTGTTCGCTGCCTACCCTGCTTTTCCCCACTCGGATTCCAAGCTCCTTCAAGGGAAACAAACATCTGCAGAGACACAATGTTAATTGTTCTACTTAGGGCTGCTGTTTACATTTTTGGTGCAAGCAAGTCAAAGCATGTCAAGGCTATCCTGATGGCTAAAACAAGCCAGAAATCTTATTCCGGCTGTAATAACATGGGGCTGGATTCTGATCTCGCTACCAAACCTTTTGGGATTGGCCATGGAGGGTGGAAACCAGAACCTGTACAAATCAGAGGGTGCAAAAAAAAAAGTAGTAGAGAAGGCTGGTAAGAGGGGGATGTGCTGGAGCCACCAGGGAAACATCACAAGGTTAATGCAGGTTTCCATTATCTGAAAACAGGGGGATTACTCTGCATTTGTAAGCTTAAAATTGCCACTTCCCCGGGTTCTGCTCCCATCACAGTCCGGCCTAATGGCTCCTTATCAGGAATGATGAATCGCTCTTGAGCCTACACTTTGGTCCCTAATTTCCACTTTCCTTGCATCTGCTTAAAGTCCTTTTTAATTTTAACACATACAGCAGCCTCTGAGCCGAGCGTGGCCCTGGTGCTCACAGTCATCCTGGTAATTACCGTGCTCACCAGGTCCCTTTAGGATGCAATTTCAATGGGGTGTGACTTTCACAATATTTTTTTTCTTGTTGTTGCTCGAGCCACTCCAGGAAGGAACTGTTAAACACGAGTCTCAGCAGGATCCATCATGACTGAGGACAGAACAGAATGTAATGAAACAGGGTGAATACGTGTCTCACTGAGCAGGATATGTTCTCTTATTTATATGGTTGATAAAGCTTTGGCTGAGGTTCAAAAAGGTGTTCAGCTTTCATCTCTCTGTCTTCCTTCCTCCACTCCCCTAAATATTAATGCTGCACTCATACCTCCCATATTCGTGGCTACTCTAATTGTTTACAGGTTTTTTTTAATAAAAGCTTTGACCTTTTGCCTGTGCAGTTGCACAAGCCCTGCTCTGTCCTCACGCCCATGCTCCCTCCATCGCCGTTTGTCCTTGGCTTCCCTGCGGCTCCGTCCGAGGCAGTGCAAGGGAGCAGACACTGAGTCACTGCAGTTGGGAATTCTGGGGAGCAGATTCCTTGCAGAGGACAAGGAGGGACTGCAGTGTCTCTGCCCAGGCTGTGACTCCACTTGCACAGGGTTGTGTATGGACAGCGGTGTTGGTGTCCCCCGTGCCAGGGTGTTTGGCACCCTGGGCTTGTTTGAAATCGTGCTTGTTGCTCTGATCCTCTCCTTTGGCCTTGGGGGAATGTGACAGGGCTGTGTGGGAAGCTGGGCTTGTGCAGGAAATGTGTGGCAGCGCTGGGAACTGAAGTCACATCTCCTGAGTCCCACCTGGTCCATTAACCATAAACCCATTTCCCTCAGTAACTGAGCACAAGAACTCTTTCACATTATTTACATGCTGGGAGAGCAAGGGAAGCTCTGGGAGAATGTAATGTGGCAAAGAAAGGGCAGCAGGATTGTGAAGTGCCAGGTGACAGAGGGAGGAAGGTTTTGTGGGATTGGGGTGTGCCTGTTGAACCCCGAATTTCTCAGGAAGCACCGTTTACCAGCTGGGTTCCCAGGCCAGGAGGAGAGGACAGGGCATCCAGGAATTGTCTGTCCACACGGATATCTGTGCTGGGAGCAGTGCAAGGAGGTGTAGCTCCTGCAATGCTGACTGTTTCTTCCTGGCACCAATTGTTCCCTTCATGGGATCTCGTGTCTTGAGACACATTTCACAAAAATTGCAGCAGCTGGGAATAAATCAATCACACTGCTCTGCTTTGATCCTGTGCACTGCTGTTTCTGTGTCAGCCAACATGCAGATCATGAAATTCTCCTTTATCACCTTTTTGGCTAGGTTTGCAGTGCAAAATTATGGTAGTTGAATTAGGGCCTGTGTTTATGAAAAGAGACAAGAATGATTGATATTTATGTGAGCATGAATTAAACCAGTATTTTTAATTCTATGGCAATTAATTAAATCAGGGCAGTGACAAATAAAAGCATAGACATCCAAATAGGTGCTGTTGCACAGGCATATGAAGAAAATAAAGAAATTTTTCTGACATAATGCAATTTGGATCAGGCCCTTAAGAAGGAATAGAGTTTCTGCTCCAGATAATTATTCATTTGATTGCTATCAGAGCAGGAATCTACTACAGTGTCTCTGGCCAGCCTGTCCTCTCCATCTGAAGAGGCTTGGGTTCCCATTCTCCCAGAAAAGACTCTGCATATACAACACACTAGCAAAAAGCTGTGAATGAAAAACTGTTACAACATCATTAATAGTTGGTAGCTGGGAAGGAGTTTGTAAGTGATGCAATATGATGTTTATTTTCCCTCAGAGTTAAGCACTTTTAGGGACATCCCCAATGTGCAGGGAGATGAGCTGGCTGGTGATCTGACCCTGCTTCTGCACAAACAGAGGATTTGTGAGCAGCCTCTGCTCCTGATCCCACAGCTCAGCTCAGAAGGGACTGGGATTATTTTGCTTTCCCCTAACTCATCTCACAGCACCGGGGGCTGATCCGTTCCAGGGGCTGCTGCAGAGGCAGGAGGGCAGGGATGCTCCTGGGGCAGATGGGGGAGACAGGGCCTGAACTGGAGAGCAGGGACTGGGATGGGGCTGGAGAGCAGGGACTGGGATGGGGATGGAGAGCAGGGACTGGGATGGGGCTGGAGAGCAGGGACTGGGATGGGGCTGGAGAGCAGGGACTGGGATGGGGATGGAGAGCAGGGACTGGGATGGGGATGGAGCTCAGGCACTGGGATGGGGAGGGAGCTCAGACTCTGGGATGGGGATGGAGAGCAGGGACTGGGATGGGGAGGGAGCTCAGACTCTGGGATGGGGATGGAGCTCAGACTCTGGGATGGGGATGGAGCTCAGGCACTGGGATGGGGATGGAGCTCAGACTCTGGGATGAGGTTGGAGCTCGTTGGGAAGCGGCAGCGCAGGGGCCCCGCGGGGGGAGCCGCTGGCACAGCCCCGGCGCCGGGCAGAGCTCCGTGCTCCGCATCCCTGCCTGCCCCCGAGCACTGACTGTACCCGCAAAGTATTCAGGAAAATAAAAGGAAACCATGCTTACGTTTGGGTTTTCATGGCTGGCTTTTTATGGCTGGCTTTTTACATCTCTCTTTCTTTTTCTTGGTCATGAAAGCAGTCGGGCTGCCCAGGAAATCCAGATCTGAATTCCTTAACATAGGAGGCATTTTGTGCAGTCTAACCAGCCTAAGACCAAGTGAAGCATCATGCACCAATGATCTTCATTTTCCAGGCTGGTAATTCTGGCTTTCCTGGAATGAAGGACAAAGGCACTGAATAAGTAAAAGAAATAGGGGGGGGAAATCCATATGGATTGGACACATTGGTTGAAACATCCCATTTCCTGAAAAATTGATTTTGAGGTATCTGTCAAAGCAATCCCTGTATTTCTTATGATTATTATATCACATGGCCTTGGCGTGGATTTTGGGTATTTCGAGAGGACCACCCAGAAGTGGGCCAGGTTTGGTTATTGGATTTACTAAACAGAACAAGAAGCACAGAGCTCCTGCCTGCTGTTCAAAAATAATATCGCAAGGGAAGCAAACCACAGGGAGACCACAGGGAGGTGAAGCCCATTTTCCACTTGCTGAGGGAACTGCCCTTGCTTGCTGCAGAATGCAGTCTCCATATGCTGGGAATGATTCCCAAAAGTACTCCATCCTTGCCGACTCTGCTTCCTTTCAGAAGCTGCATCCACTGGGATGTAGGGCAAGGAAGTGGCTCTGAACAGGATACTCTGAGGTGTTTTCTCTGTGCAGTGAGGTGGAGAGAACAGCCTGTAAGAGAAAACACCAAATGGTGTTGGAGTGGAACAGAGAAAGCCTGTTTCTCCCTGTCAGTATTTCTCAGGTTATGGATCCTGGACCACCTGATGGCTGGAGAGAGCTTTCTGGGCACAGCACACAGCAGCAAGGGCTGCTCCTGTGCCAGACGTGTCTCAGGGCTCACTTTGCTCTTGGTGCCCCTTCCTGCCTCTGCCAGTGGGATGGGGAAGAGGAAGAGGATGTGCTGATGGAGAGAAGAAAGAGAATTTTCCCATCCCTAAGAAGCCATTGAAATGGAACACAGAAAATAGGGGAGGGAAAGGATAGGTGACCTGCAGGGACTGGGAATTTAGGATAGCTGTGGAAGCCAGGCTTTTCCTTGTGGTCTGCAGGAAGGAACACTGTCAGAAGGATAAGTAGTGGTGAAATAAATATGGCAGATTGTTTCAGAAAGAGATAATTCACTGTTCTGAGGCATTTGGAAATGAGAGGCATTGGCTGTACATGGAGCTGTGCCTTGTAACCCAAGCACAAAGTACACCAAGATTTCCAAGTATTAGTGGCTAAGCTGTGGCACACAGGTGGATGAGTGTGTTGGTGGAAGAAGCCCCAAGGGATCTGGAGGATCTGCTGACCATGCCGTGTGTGGGCAAGGTTTCACCACCCTCTCATCTGTGGGGTCATTATTTAAGGCATCAGCTGAATTAAATCATGCATGGATTGATAGAGGTGCAGTGCTGCCACAGCTCTGCTGCACAGTATGGCTCAGGGGCAGGAGCCAAAACTGTGACCAACAGTCCAGAATGTGCCAGAATCCGTGGGCACTGACCACAGTGATTCTTGCCTGCACAAAATCATAACATATTTTGCAATATCAGCATTGTTAGGTGCTGGTATGGATGGGAAGGAAAGAGGCAGTGGAGACCTTTAACTCTCTGTGCATTAAGTGACTGCTCTTTTCAGCTTCTCAGAAGTTAAAGGGTTAATGAGAAAAGCTCCCTCCCCTGACCTCTCTCCCCCAATGTGCTTGTTGATTTCTCCTCGTCCTAGGCTTGATTTTTGTTTGGGAATGAAATGTGCTTACTCATTCATATGCATTTATTTCACGGGTGTTTGGGTACATCATCCATCAGTGCAAATGTCACACTGTGCAGAAGCCCTGTGTCCAGAGTGACAGCTGAGTTAGTGCCTGTGCTCTGGAGCAGCCCCCTTGCCAAGATTCTGCAGCTGGACGGTTTTAAACAGAACTCAGTTATGAAAAGATGCACCAGAAAAAGAATCTGTGGTCACATGTGGCTCTTGGGGAAGCTGCTGGCTCCTGTGGGCCACTGGCCTCCCCATGGGGACACTGAGGTGCCCATGGAAGGGCCACAGAGGGGATGTGATCACAAGAGTGTTCTCAGCTGATCGCTTTTTGACTTCTCCTGGAAAATGACTCATCCCTCTCCCTTCTGCTGAATTGATTTGAAAGGTGCTGGTGCTAATTCTGCTGAGGATTAAATGGCACAAACCCCATCACTGTCACTTCTCTGGTTGGCTGGAGCCCAGTTTGGAGGAGCAGCCCTTGGTGCACAGCAGTGATGGCACACTTGCTTAGGCAGATTCATTTCTCAGTGTGCTCCTTGCTACTTCTGCCTTTATTCTGCTGCACAGGCATCTATTTTTTTACAATGATTTGGAGTTTTCATGGCAACAGCTGTGAAAGCCAATGGCACTCATACAAGTCAAACTTCAAGCAACACTCTGCAGAGTACACAGCAATCTATTTTAGTGCACCACATCATTAATTAGGAGAGACAGACTGGGCAGGTTTGGAAAATATGATCTCTAGTGTTCAATTTTTAAATAGGATTTTGAAGTGGCCATTGAGATTCTCTGCAGTTTCTGCACATGGAGGAAAATACAGCTAGAAAAATTAGGTCATATATTGATTAATCTCAGAACTGAAATAAATTATTTATATTACTTAGCAGCTGACTCTGTTTGTGATAGTTCTCCTGGCTATGGTCTTATTAACTTAATAGGGTAATAGCAGGAGAGAGGGGGATTGATGGCATAGGAACCCTGAAAATCTGAAGAGTTGCTAAATTTATCCCAGTAATTTTGTGCTTAGAGCAATCAGGAATTTCAATTTTCATCCATGTAATTTATAAAATGCAGGTATTGTGCATGACAGGAATAATTTCCTTAACTCATGTGGTGAGACATTCACATTTGAGAACCCCAGTGTGTCACCAGGCAGTCACCAATGATGGAGCTACAGTCGTATAGGTGACAACATGATGGGCTCCCACATTTAAAGGCTGATGCCTATTTAAAACCTGTGCTTTTATAAATAAAAGGTAATCCTATAATTATTAATCTTGAAGCTTATATTTCTCCAATCATGCTCTTTATTTCTAATTTTTTTTTAGGGCTGTGTTCTTTTCCTTCTGAAATTTTTAACTGAACCTTTTCTGCTTACATATTTTTTCACTTGAAATGTTTGGTGGGTAATTTGTAAATGTAACCAAATGTCAACATTATCCCTGCTTTAAGTGAAAATGCAATTAATATAAAAATCTGCAGATTTCAAATATTTTTTTTTAATATTAAAACCCCAGAATTTTCCTAAAATTGTATTGGATCCAATCCCCATTTTTGGTTTGGAAATGCTTTCAGTGAAAAGATTCTAACCAGCCTGATTTATTTTTAAAGCAGCAATGATGGTTGCAGTAGGGTGTAATTATCTTTAGTTCCAAGATCTTTGATCACAGTGTGTTCACATCTAAATCTGAGTTGGGATCTAGATCCCTCTTTTTTATGCCTCAGGCTATAATTTGTGGGGCTTCTTTGGCAAAAGAATTTCTTTTATGAGATACACACACACCAGAGCAGCACCACGTTTGCCCTGGCTGTGTGGGAGTATACAAACTTATAAAAAATGGATTGTGATGCCCTTTAGTGGGAAGGGAGAAGGGAGAAGTGTTGTATTCCAGCCCTGAGATTTTGATAATTTTGGAAGCAGCATCAGGTGAGCATCAGATATTTGAGGTTAATGGCTGCCTTGTGTAAATCGGTGTGCTATGGGATTTGATTCTTGCATAAAAGAATAATATAGACATAAAACTGGGAATTTAGAAATAGGAGAGGTCTGAGGGAAATGCTCAGGGCTGACCAGGTGGGATGGGTGCCTCATGTATTTGTTTAATCACACTGCAAAACAACTGAGGCTCTACATGATCTGGCTGAAAAATATGCAGAAATAATTGCAGAAATGGTCCAGTTGTTCAGTCGCTCTTTTGCAAGAAATCTCTGTGTCTGTAGGAGTATCCTCTCCTGTTTAGCTTTCATTTGAGTCCCTAAAATAGACAGCTCATCTTGCCAGACTCCCACGGAGGGAGGCTGGGGCTCCTCCACAGGCTGAGTCAGGAGGACAGAGCAGTCCCTGCCTGCTGGATCCAGAGCATCCACAGCATGTCAGGAACAGCCCCCATCCCTTCTGTACAGCCCCTCAAAAATGGAAATAAACCTTATCTCATTTCCACTGGCAAACCCATAAGATTCCCAATGAAAACTGTTTATTTGAGTGCAACTGGGACTGGGGTTGCTGGTCTCAATAAGAATCCCAGATTTCTCTGAACTATCAGGTACATCTGTACACATCAGCCTCAGAGTGTAACATGAAAACCTTTATTTACATGTTCCCAAATTTGATTATAGGACTTCCATAGTAAAACATACTTTTAAAATAAATAATTTAAGCGTGGTATGTCTTTTCCTGATCACCATTATTGTGATAATGGATGATGAAAACAACTGTGTTCCTGAATTGCTAAATTTTGGGAAAATAAGGAAGCAAGTTTTAGCTGTATGTGTATTTTCATGTTAAAGCTGTATAATCAAGATTGCACAGCCTCAAAGCTTACCAACCTCTACCAGGCAAAATGATTTAATTTCTGCTGAAATCTTAAATCATTGTCTGTTTATAGAAAAATGCCAGATGACAGGAGCAGCGAGAGGTAAATGGGAGGATGCTGGATGCTATCAGTTTTGACTGAGAAGGCACAATAAATCTATTTCTAGCAAGAAGAGAACTGTGCTGCTGGTGAAATGCTATTATCCTGCCTCTTCCAATATGTTTTCACCTGATGGATCAGAGAAGAAAATGTTGGTATTAGCACACAACAGATTTCCCCTCTGAGTGAAAGTGACTTTATATCAGAAACACGTGCTAAAGATGTCTTTTGCATTCCTGCTAATTTCTCAGATCCAGCCTTGGGCATATGCTCCTTATCTAATCTTGACTGCTGCATTAAACCAATGTCTGCTATTCTACTTTACCCTTTGTGTCATTGCAGACATGGTTTCTATTTTCTTAGCACTTCACCAAGGTAACATGTAACTGCTTGGAAAATGTTAACATCTGCAAAGGAAAAAAAGAATCAAAGGAAAGGAATTAATCAAAGCCTTGAGATTTATGGGCTAAATCCTTGGACTTCGGGCCAGGTAGTAGGTTTGTTTCTCTGCTGAGGCAGCTTATATGCAGATGCTTGTGCTATTTCTAGTGAGGTAAGAGGAGACTGATAAGCCTGATTTGAAACCCCAAAGGCAAGGATTTCTACCAAGGGTACAGTGGATGGTCACTGGGTGGGAAAGCAGCAACCTGGTGTCACAGGAAAACCTCTGAGACCTTCAAGAGCTACAATCAAAATTGCCTTTTGATGGTGTCCATGGTTTAGTCATCAAATCTTGGGTATTTTTAGGCGAGTTGCTGTGCCACGTACAGAAATGTAGGTGGGCACTGCTGCATTACTGCAAGACACTTCACAGTTATTCTGCCATTGACCATTACTGTTATTATAATTATGATTGTTGTTGTTATGATGTACTATGGAGGAATAACAAGAAATGAAGATCTGGAATGGAAAAGTCAAAGTTCCTGGAAATGCTTCACTATTCACAGATTACCTGCATAGCTGTGGTTTCACAAGTACCACTAGTGCCTTGACAGTCGTGCTGTTAAATCTGCTGGAGACATACATTCAGATTGGATTCCCATTACTGGGAATGATAGTGGGTGTCTGGGATGGAAATTGTATGTTCTTTTGAAAGTTTCAGTTGTCACTATACATTACTGGCAGCATTAATATTGCAAATTGCAATCCGATGTAGAAACATAAAGGGATTTACTACTACAGAGCTGGATGTGTTATGTGATGTAGTGCTGTGATATTAGACAATGTGACATTTCATGAATAAAACAAAAGATCTTACAGCACTCCTTATTAAGGGGGAAAAGTGCTTGAAGACGGCCACATTTACAGGGCAACTCTCTGAGGACTATTTCAAAAGCTAGAAATTTAATGATGGCTCTTAAAAATCTAATTATATACTGATAGAAATTAATAAAATCCACAGGAGCAAAGATAAGAATTAATGAAATAAGTTCGGTGAAGCTATAATGCTGAAAAACAGGATTTATGTTAACATCTAAAAATCATAATAAAAACACCATCTAAAGGCACACAAAACCTGGTGAATGGAAGTTGAAAGAAAAATGTTGCCACAAACTAATAAAGATTCTTCTCTTCCTAAGATTAAGCATATTCTATCAGCCCAAACACTTGTTCAGCACAGTGCAGAGAGGGGAGGGAGCAGTAAATAGCTACTCTTGATTTTTCAGGATAACTCTTTGACCCCTAGTGGGACTGAGCCCTCTCAGGGGTGGTGGCCAGAGATGAAGCATGGCCAGCAGAGCCTCTCTTGGCCACCCTTCTCCTTCCACTGTCCCAGCCAAGCTGCCTGGATGGGGTTTGGGGATGGTGATGTGCAAACCTTTGTGTTAACAGCCTCTTATTGTGCTGCTGCAGGGCAGGACCTGGCCAGAGTGGCCACCACCATCCATCCTACAGATCTAGACAGAGGTGATGTGTGTGGCCACCTCAAAATTGAACTGTCTGGTCTGGGATATCCTCTAAATCCCAGATGGTGCTGATGATGTGGCCCCAGCACCCAGCGGAGTGGGCCCAGGGAAGCTGTGAAGATGGGATGGAGCTGTGGCCCCAAATTCACTGGAGCTGTGGTCCCAAATTCACTGGAGCTGTGGCCCCAAATTCACTGGAACTGTGGCCCCAAATTCACTGGAGCTGTGGCCCCAAATTCACTGGAGCTGTGGCCCCAAATTCACTGGAACTGTGGCCCTGGTCCAAAGTGTCCCTCTGGAGCTGCCAGGGAGCTCCTCCCAGAGCTGGCTCAGGGTGTGACCCAGCAATGCACCAGGGTGAAAAGGATGAGCTATGACCACACTGCCATGTGGAATGCATGGAGAAAAAGCAAGATGGTACTAGTAAAAGGTACTGCTAAAGGTACTGGTAAAAATGCATCAGAATGCATGTGCACAGGGGGGATGACTTAAAATTACAAAAAAAAAAAAAGATTATTCTGGAACCTTCACATTTCAATTCTTCATGCTGCAATAAAATGTTTCTTAGAAAATGCTTGTGCTTGCTTTCAGATGCAGGTGAGCAGCAGAGCTGGCTTGGAGCCCAGCCTGGGGTTTGTTTTTCTGTAGATGCAACCACTGTCCTCATTTGCCACTTCCCATGCAGCCCTAGGTGTTATCCTCCCCATTATTTTATTACCAGAGAACTGTGGTTCTCCATGGAAGGAATATTCTCATGGCTGAGCTCAGACTCAAGAGGATTTTAGCCTTTAAAACTTGAAGTAGTGTTGACATAGAATAATTTCTCCTTTATTAATCTCTGGACTTCGGGATTCTGCATGTGGAAAACATTAAACAAGACAGCCCACCTGTACTTTTTATTATTTATTTTTTGTTTAGGGAAGTATTTACCCACATTTCTCTGAAAGCACCTGTTCATCTGTGGACATAGAAATTGCACATTGAAATTTGTATGGGCTGTCCTGAGGCACACAAGACTAGGCACACGTGGTTTTGCACAACTAGTAGCTCAAGACTGATATTTGATGGTAAATAATAACAATAATCATTATTCACTAGGAAATTAATTATTAATAAGAAACATCATAAATATGACCAGCTTTCAGCATTATCAGCGTTGAGCCCTAATATTATTACAATGCTATTCATCTTACTGCTTTCACTCATTTCAGCATTTCTTTACTAATTACCTAAAGACTTTCTACACTCAGAATATTTGGCATTACCACAGAGATCATGTCCAGTGCAAGCTCTAGCCTCAAATAATGAGCTGTGCTGAGGATGATGCATTCAGGGACACACATTCCAGATCAACTCTTATGCACACCAATTGCTTGTGCTCAATTAAAAGCTGACACAATTTCATTTTCCAAGACAAAACACATTCTGTTTTCACATCCCTGCTTTTACTATCAGCTCATAATCCAAGATCCTTCAGCTCACTGCACTGTGGTGCTTGGAGAGCATTTGTTGAGACCTGCAAATATTCCTCATTCTTGCACTGCACACCTAAAAACCCCATGGTAATGAGTGTTTTCCTTCCCAGTGTAAGTGCTGCGAGCACTGGCACTCAGAATATGATTAATGTGGCACATGTTTGCAAAACTGGGATTCCTCCAGCTCCCTCTGCTCTTCGTGAGCTGTGGGGATGGAATGTGTGGAGAGTGACTAAAGCAGCAGGAGCAGAGCTGGAGAAGCCCTCAGGCTTTGGCATCAGGAAAGCTCCCTATGGCCCCGGGTTCCACTTTGGAAGCTTGCTACACATTGAAATATAATTAATGGGACATCTACTCAATCTTGATCTTGAAGTCCATTTTAGCCATGTTCAGCATTTGAGAGTTGAGACGATGAACACTTGATGTTGCAGAACGGTGCCAAAAATGTGAGTCTGGAGCATTCCTACTCCTGATTTGTTTTGACAGACATTTCATTTTGTGAAGCTGCAGTTAGAGCAATAAAAACAAAATTCACCACATAAAAACAAACACCAGCTCCCCTTCCAGAAAAACTGATACATTTTTCAAATCCTGGAAAATTGTGCAGCTAGAGCCCATTGAGTTTCCACAGGAGGTAAAGCTCATTAGCAAGCACATGAAAGACAACGAGCAGATTATTGTGAAAAATATATTTGTACAGTTATTTCAGCAAGGCTTTATTTAAAGTTTCTGGTTGCTGGCACTTAGACAGTGTATGTGACCTTGGTTAGGGAGTGCTTATTGCTGAAAAACAGGCACTCCAAGCACCCTTACAGGCAGCAGGAGAGCTGGAGCAATGGAATTCGGTGAAAAGGAGGTAAAGCTGACATTTCTCTTTTTATTCCACCAGCAGATCATCTGTTCAAGAAGAGGAAAAGCATCCCTGGAGTGGGAAAGGGGGATGGAATGGGCCATGGGCAGGATTGTGTGCTGCTGAGGGGGGATCTCTGCTTTGCCCCCAATCAAAGGGGATTTGTGCTAAGCCGAAGGATGCCGGGCGCCGTGAGCCTCTGGAGCACAGAGGAGCTTTCTGTTAGAGCTTCCTGTGCTTTGTTCCACAAAATACATTAACGGGAGGAAGAGAGCTCTCACTACAACCCTGATTACTATTTCCTTTAATTCCATCAAAATGACTTCTTCCCAGCACAGCCTCCCCAGCCAGATGCTCTCCCAGCCTGCAGAGGGTTCGGGACCTTCATCTGCACTGCTGGAAATGTTTTGCAGATTTCAGCAGGACTCCTGGGCTGGATGTATGAAAGTACAGCTTAAGCAGTGACAAATAGAAAGCACATGCTTAGTAAAGCTGCATTACACAACTCTATCCCACTTCAATGTCATCCATCCCTAAAACAACAAACCTGTGGGGACTTGTGCCTCTGTGTGTGTCTTGGAAAAGGGAGGTAGGGCTGAGCTTATGGTGACTTGTGAGGACAAGCTGGTGGAGAGATTTGGGTCCACACAGGACCACCATTAGCTAGAAGACCCTGGGGGTTCCATCACCACCTGATTAACAGACACAATGAGTAGTTCTTTCATGTGACAGGACAGCCCCTGGCTTGTCTGAACACACAACGCCCTCACCACGAAAATTGAGGGAGAAGCACACAACCAGAGAATCCATAAGCTTGGAAAATACCTCTAAGACCACCGAGTCCAACTGCTCACCCAGCAGCATCGTGTTCACCACTAAACCATAGTCCCAAGTGCCACATCCAGCACTTCCAGGGATGGTGACTGCACCACTTCCCTGGGCATTGGTTCCAATGCCTGACCACCCTTTCAGTGAAGATATTTTTCCTGATAACTTATCAAAACCTGCCTTTGCTCAGCCTGGGACTTGCTCTGGTCCGGTCATCCAGGTCTGTCAGGGCTGCCTGAGTGGTTCCTCATGCTGGAGCTGGGGGTGAAGCTGGTTCAGATCTGCCCCCCAGGCTCTGCAGCCAGGTTCACCCTTAATCAATATCTGCTTTCACAGTGAGCTGTATCCTGCTGGCTGGAGGATCCTTCCAGGATCCACTTCCAGGACAGAGCAGGCAGCAGAAATTAACCCCAGGGGAGAAGATCCTCCTCTGCTTTCATCCCTGACACCATCCTCCTCACTCTGCTCCTTCCCCTGAGTTTCTCAGTGGGTGCTGAGCAGTCCTTGAATCTTTATACCCGTCTAATTTTGTTTTACTCAGTCTGAGCAGCCTTTAGAAGACAAAATTGTAATCTTTCCAATTTGAGCCCCTGTGTGCTCAGCAGCCCCAGCAGAGCACATTTGACTAAGGCCAATATTCTCTATGTGAACTCAGAGTCTGTGTCTTATTTAATTTTGTCTTTTTCAATTAAGTTTTGCCTGTCCTTCCACTACTGTTTTGAGCCCTGTTTATCCCCAATGGTAAATACACACACATTTCTAAGTGTTTTATTTATTTCAGCTGCATATCTCACACATTCTTTCAAAGATAAAAGTAACATTTGGTTTTAAGGTTTTGATTTTTTTCTGTAACTTTTGTTGCTGCAGAAATGTTGACGGTTTGGTTCAATTATCACCATATCAGTATTTTCATATATTTGGAATGGGAAGGGAGGAGGACAGAAAAACAGGCAGCAAAGGCACTAAACACTGCTACATGTAAAAGCTAACAGAAGGAAAGTGAAATAACAGGGGATATTATCACAATTTTTTTCAAAAAATGCTTTCTGAAGTTATCTGTATATTTTAAGTTTCCCACAGTGATACACTTCAAGTTTTTAAAACAACACAAACATTTGCCTTGGCTAACAGCCTAGTGTAAAGAATAAAAATTATCAACACAACTAAATGGCTTAAAAAGACAAGGTATTGTCCCTGAGGAGAAGCAGAGAATGTAAAAGTAATCTGTACAGGCACAATGCTATTCTCGTGTGGCCAGCAAAAACAAATGGGCGAGTCAGTTGTCTGCTTTAAATGAAGATATTTTGTTCTTTACCTGTCCATCATCTCTCTAGGATGCACATGTACCATCTGACTGGACTACTTCAAGTACAATTAATATTTGTTCTGTGTCTCATACGTGCTTTTTTGGTAATGACAGGACATTTATTTATTGCTCTTCATCAAGAATTAATAAAGAAGCCAGAGGGGCTATAGATCTCATGATTCCCTGGCAGAGAGCTGTGAGCAGGTTGTCTGAACTCTACAACCCCGAAAGGGTCATTTTTTTCATGATTTGGGCCTTAGTGCATTCACAAAGGTCATTGAAGTCCATTTTTTTCATCTTTGTTGTTTGTTCTTCAGCTTTTTTTTTTTTTTTTTTTTTTTGTGAAAAACAAGCAATGAAGTTCAAACCTCTGCTGCACTGAATTCTTTGGCAGCTTTTTAAAGCTGCCCGGAAACCATTGTGAAAACTTCTATAATCAGATAGTGACTGATATACAGTGAGTGCCGATAGAAGTGTTTGAAAATAAAACGCAGGGCGCTATAAAACAGCTTTACTAGATAGTAAATAACATTTCAAATATGCAAGGAAATCACATTCCAGCCCTGCTCTGTCTCTGCTGCCTTCTTTCCCTGCAGGATCTGTTCTGGCTGTGGGAAGTCCACTCCACATGAGATGTAATTTAGGTGTCCCTGTTGGCTGGCAGGTCTCCCTGCACAGCTTTCACAGGAGATGGGAAGAGAGAGACCCTCCAAAGCCTGACTTTCCCATCAGCCTCATCAGGAGGCTGTCACTGGGCACTGAAAACCCCCCAAAAGCAGCAGTGTCCTGAGTAGGGTGGGGAGCATCCATGCCATGCTCTGGCCCAGGGCTTGCTCTTATCCCCTCTGTGCACTCCCAAAAAATGGGACAGAGAGCCTGGCCTTGGCACCAGAGTGCTGGAGATCCTGGTGCCCAGTCCATGTGATAAATACCAAGTGATCTGAGAGAGCTTAGTCCTAATGAAAGATGAGTGCTGGACTTAGTGTCAAAGGTCTTGAGGGAGTCTGCCAAAAGGGAAAAAACCCAAACCAATATACGCAATAGAAAAGCAATGCCTGACCAAAATGAAGCTGTGAGAGTGACCCTGCTAATGAAAAGAAATTGTTTGCATGGAGTTATAGATGAGTGAATGACCAGTCAGGGGAAAATATTATTTTCCTGGGAAAGCTTAACATTTGAATAAGGGAAAAAGACTGCTGCTTATCTGTGGCAGATTACTGTGCCCTATTGAAAACACTGCCCTGAATTTTTCTCTCCCTCTTTCTGAAGCTGTTCTTTTTCAGATCAGGCAAAAGGGAAACAAATGTGTAATTGTCTAATACATAATCTCTAATCTCAGTTTCGGCACAAATGTGTAGCAGCCCTTAACAGAGGAAGAGAAAAATGTGCTTGTTTGGAATGAATGTTTGGTTGTCTCTGAGCACAGACACTGTGACATACTGTTCACGTCTTGGGCAAAGGATCCTTGTGACTTTTAACTTGTTCACAAAACTGACCTTAAATGGGGGTTAGCCAGAAATGAAAATGTATGGGGTCATCTTAGAGACTGGAGCATTAGAAAAAAAGAACAAATGCTGTGGGATTTTTTCATGGAGATGCAGGGAATGACTGCTAAGTGTTGGTGTAGTAGATATGAATTCATCAAAATACGGGTGCTCATTTCTGTCTATGCCACATGAAAAACTCAATTTAATTTAATGAGAATACTCTAAGCTTCAAAATGGAAACATGCTGAAGTACCTTCCTGGGGCATTAAACTGCCGCCCCAATGTCGTCTGTGTCACCAAAGTCAAAGTCAGCCTATTTGATGAATTTTGCCCTCTTAGTGTGAAATCACATGTGGTTTGCAGCAGAGTTTTGTGAGTGCCTTTGAATGCAAAATCCAGGCTGTAGATGTGTGGATGAAAGGCTCTGTATAAATGTCAGCCTTTATTATTGTTACAAATTTCCGGCTTCTGTTATTAAGACATTTTATATGGATCTTTGCGTGTCTCTCTGTCTGTGAGTTTGGATTAAATGCCTGCCACAAATCTCCCTGGCATCCCATGGAGGGGATTGCTTTAACTTGGTGCTCTTCTAACCTTTCCTCCTGTTCAGGGAATAAACCTGCTTTAAAAAAATGACCTCATAAAAATGGAGTAAACTCTGAGCTCTTTGTTTTTCTCAGGTTTAACCTCCAGGAAGACTATAAATTCATTTATTCTATAAAACACAAAGAAGTAAATCTTCAGCATAATGTGTGGGGAATTAGCCACTTAACTCCCATTAACATTAATGGGAACTGAATATTTATTTGCCCCACAGCACATAAATCTTTGCCTTGTAACTTCTACAGTTTCTAACTAAAATGTTTCCATTGTTCTAAGGATCATGGTTATCCTGCAGGAGTGTTTACTGGGTTGTCAGGCTATGGGAGATATATTGGATGTTTCAGTCCTTTTCCTTTAAGTAAGCTGTAAAATGCATTGGGGCTCTGTAATGTGAACTTTCTGAAACCTCTGTGTGATAAGCTCAGATGATTCAAACCCCTCTGCTTGGTGCTGGTCCCGTGGTTCCTGCTGGGAGCAGGAATCATTTGACAGGAATAAACTGCTGTGACTGATGGACTTCTGGTCTGTGCCTGGGGTGAAGGATGGATGGGGCTGAGGCTTTTGGTGCTCTGCCACGAGTCTTCACCTCTTCCACAATCTGTATTTCTTCCTTTCTTCCTCCAAGCCTATGTTCTCATTGTAAGAGAGTTATACTCTCAGCTCTTTCTTCTCTACTGAAAGTCAAGATCAGGCAAATCAATCAATTAAGCCCCAAATAACCCTGTTTTGAGGAGATCTCTTGTTTCTCCCCTGGAGGGAGGTGAAGGGGCAACAGCTCAGTGAGGCCTATTGAAGGCTCCACAGTTGTTATATGTATTTACCTGGAAGACACTGAGTCTCTCTCAGGATGGATGAGCCAGTGGAGCCTCACAAATACATGAATATGAAATCTGCCACTCACTGGCTGAAATCCAGGCTCTGTTTTACTCCATGGCCAAACTTCCCATGACTTCAGCACACCAGGTTTAAGTAGTGCATGAAACTACTTCTCCCTGAAGCATTCCATAGAAACCTATTGCTCTTCTGTGTGGTTTATTTGAATCACTACAAGGAAGTTAATAAATCCTCCAAATTTCTGGTTAAAAGTAAATAAGTAACAATGGAAGCAGAAAAACTCCATCTTGCCTCCTATCGATTTATGAAGTATTTTACAAATAAAGCCTTCCTCTGCACCCAAGTGCATTGGGCAAAAAACAAGAGGCTTAAACTAAAGCTGGAGAGTTTTAGGCAAAGCATCAGAAAAGGCTTCCCAGGGGTGAGGGTCGGGAAGTACAGCTGCAGACTGTGCAGGCTGCTGTCTCCAGGAGCAGGCTAGACAAATTGTGAAGAGTGACCTAGGTGGTCTTGTTGAAGAGGAAAAGAAGGGTTATTACTTCAGACACTTCCTGTCAGCTCTGTCACTCTGCTGCAGCAAGAGGGGATCCATCTATTTTTAAGGTTGTTGGATCGAGTCTGTTTAGTTCTGTTAGACTTTTCAATGAACTAATAATATCATTTTCTGGTCTCACTTGCCCCTGTTCTGTGTGCCTGTGATCCTGGGGAGTCACAGGTAGTGGAGAACCTGCCTTCCTTCCCTGTTCTCCACCTTTTCCAGGGAGCCCTGCACACTCCATCAGTGCAGGACTGTCCTCTCACGGCTGTGAGACACTCAGACAGCCCTCAGCTGAGCTAAGGGTGTAAAAAGCCTTTTTTAGCAGTGCCTGAACCTCTGGCTTTATTATCCAGACCAGCTCTCTCTCTGCACCTGTCAGGCTCCTCCCGAGACTGAAATGAGAGCAGTCTCCATGTCTGCTTTCACAGCTCCAAAGCAGAGACAGGGATTTGTCAGGAAACCATTAAGCAATGTTACACCATTTGTTGTGGATCCATTTTCTTTCCTGAAGCCAAAGTATTTGTTTTCAAGGTTTAGGGAACAGGATTCTGGTGTGATTTAGGCCAATATAAATGCACAGGACCCCTCCAGGCAATGAGTACAAACACTTTTGATTCACACACTTTGCTGCACTCGAGGCACAGGGATGAGAAGCACGTCTGGCTCTGGAGCTCTCAAGCCACAGAGATTGGCTGCAGGGGCAGGCTCAGGAATGGGGCACCTATGACATGTTAGAACATCAAGTTTTTACTATTATTAGATTTTCAAAGCACCATTATCATAAACAATGGGCAAACAGGAAACCTCACCTGCAACATGCTACTGGCATGTTGAGCACACCCCTGGAGCCAGCTTTGATTTCAGGTTTAGTTCCTACGAAAAATACTTAATCAGGAAATATTTACTCAAGCTTTATTTAGTTTTCTGTTTTCTCAGATGTGGCACTATTGATCAAAATCTTTGAAAATATCAAATAAATTTTAGCTGTGAACACATAAGATTAATATAAGCCTCACTGTACCTCACACTCAGCATATTCCTTCCTGAATGAGCCATTAGCAGACTCTGCACTGGGTATCAGTTACTGAGTGTAAATATCTGAAACAAAAGCTGCTTAACAATGTTCAGAATCTCCTCTCAAGAAGGAAGGATAGGAAATGATCAAAGAGAGCAGAAAACTAGAGAGGAAATTGCAATTACACAATCTGAAGTTAAGTGTTTCCTACGGAAAAGAACGTGGTGCCTTTAATCATGAAAGATGAAATTCCCATTAACTGTTTTCTGTCACCCACTTTACGGTGCCACAAAGGTCCCATCCAGCACAGCCACCACAGGAGACACCTCCAGCTGCATGGATCAGGATCCACTGGCACCATCCGTGTCCCTGAAGAAAGGATTCTGCAGCTGGACTGAGCCTCCAGAGCATCTCCCTGCAGCAGCCAGGCTCATGTGGACACCTGATTTATACAAGCTGGTTCTGTCCTGGCTGAGGGTGGCATGGCCACAGCAGCTCTGTGGCACTCTAGAGGCACAGATACAGTGTTGGGCAACGCCATGGATCAGTCAGGATGATTTATGCTCAACCATGTTTGGAGAAACAAATGCATGTATCAGATAGAACTATATTTATCTCTTTTTTCCCCCTCTTTTTATTCTAAAGTGCTGGAGGGGTTTCCAGCAATAGATAAAATCATTTTCACAAAACTGAAATGCAAAATTTGTTCCAGAGCTTGTTAGGTCCTGAAATCTGTAGGTGGGGTTGGGAAAATGGCATTCCCAGCTCTTGGCCAACTACAAAGCTATTAGAGCCTTGATAAATGTTATCCAGTGCTGCTGTGTGTGCCATATTCCCAACAGCAAATGCAAGCATCTTCAGGATCCAACAAGCTCCCAAGGATAAGCCCAACAATTCAACTAAAAATAAATATAATTAACCCATAAAAAGAAAAATGTCTGTAAGATTATCATCCTTGCAGCTGGTTGGAATGTGCTTGGGAAATATTTTTGTAGCTAGCTGCAAATCAAATATGCTTTACATGGAGACAGTGTTGCCAAAATAACACAAAATAGATTTATTAAATAAAATATGTAAATGGAAAAAAGATAAAATAAAAAAATGGAAAAAACATTTTCACATGTTTAGACAAGTTGCTCATAAATATCCTTTCCTTCTCCTAGAATCACCGAGCTGGTTTCTGGCCTAAGGTTGTGTTTTGTAACCTGTCAAACTTCAACCTGCAAGAGTGGATAGCAAACATCAGATGAGTGACCCAAGGGATTTACTCATTTTTAATGGCTAATCCTTCATTCTTATGATGTTTTAATCATTCATGACCTTTATCATAATCCATTCCCTCCTAAAATTTCCATTGCTGGGAACTTGTTCAGATTAACTATCAGATATATTGAATAAACTGTCTAAACCATATTATCTTGTCTCTGTTACTTTCCAATCAGGACAGAAATGAGCATCACACAGAGAATATTGTATCACCTCTCCTAGGTTCTTCAACAACTGATCTTGGAGAATCAGTAGCAATGGGTTTACAGCATTTCTGAAAAGTGAAAAAGTTTTCATGAACAGTCTGAAGAGTGATAAATTAATAATTTCATGTAACACTCACAAATAACTTCAAAAGAAAATGAGTCAGTGCTCAGATTCTGAAGGATAGAGCCTCGTGGCAGAGCCTCTAATCTTCTTAAAGATTCTTTTCAGACTGCCACGAGATGCTGTCTGGACACACTCTCACTGATGAGCCCAATGGATCAGCTCCTGTCTCTTCAGAGCTAATTAATTCCCTTGACTTTCAGCAAAGGGAATGGTGGCACTGAGCACCTCTTAGGAGCTATCAAACTTCTCACAGGACTGGGCTCGTTAGCAGGACCTGTAATTAGTGCTCCAATTGATGCATTTGTTACACTATCACCTCAAAAGCTTCCAGTGTTTACCTGCCTGATAAATTTCCCAGTGTCCAGTATATTGAATTCTTCGCTTGCTAAGAGTGCAGGGATGTGGGGAAGTGAGAACATCAGGCAAGGTTTGATTGCATGAAACTGCCAAAGAAAAAAACAAACTATTGTCAAATTTGCTGGGCAGCTGAACGGGAATCTGAGAGGGAATTCATTAAAAATCCTGTCACATACACCTCGTGCAGAGCCACAACCAGCAATTGGCTTTGCTGGAACTAAAAGGCTGAGCCTAAACTTTTCTGGAAAACTCCCTAAGGCCATTTCATTTACAAAAAGACCAAGCTTTTGAGAGCATATAATTATCCTTCATCCTTGCCATCTTATCCTGCATTAAATTTAATTGCTCACAAAACTTGGCAACATTCTCAAATCCATTTAAAGAAATGAAGTGGTTCTGTCATTTTTTAGTACTCCTGATATGAAAGTGTTTCAACTTTCACTCCGTGAAAGTGACAAGAACCTCTGCCTCCTCCCCTTCCCCCAAAATACACATTCTTCCTGAGAGCACTGAGCTCACACGGAACAGATGGGCTAAAAATAGTTGATTTTGGCCAAGACTATCAAAAGTCATCAGTGATTTTCAATGCCTCTATTTTTAGAGGTGAGTGCTGACCACTTACTGGAAATCACATTCCTTCAAGCTTGCAGAGCTGGGCACCCAAGTCTTGCTGTGTTATTTCCAAAGTAACAGGCCATGAGCATCAGGGCTGTGATGGAATCACCATCCTGTGCCTTGTTCTGTTATCCCAGCCCAGGAGAAGCTCCCCAGGCAGGGCTGACCCATGGAGCCCCTGACCCACCAGTGCTGTTCACTGTGGATGCACCCAATGCCATTGGAATTTTCTCTCCACCCTTCACTGTCATAGGTAGAGCCAAACCTGTCACCTGCAAATGAGACTCCCGAAAATCTGAACCAAAGGGTGTCCCCATGGCACTCCCTATCCTTGCCCAGTCTTTGTTGCTGGCACCTGTGCTAGTTCTTTCAATCTTACATGAAAAACCGTTTTGATATTTACCTGCCTAGTATATAAAGGCACTTTTTTTAGCAGTTCATGAAGAGGACAAGACATTTAAATATATTTCAAAGATAAAAGACAAACACTCCTTACTTCTTTCCATAAATGCAGTGTGCAAAAACGATGTCAGCACAATAGGAGATGGGGTGGAAATTTTGAGCTCACTGAGTGAATATCTGTTAACATTGGCCCTTTATCTACAGGTCTCTTCAACTGTGAAATGCTGTTAATCCATCATGAAGTCTTGTCATGTGCCTGCTAATTGTATGTTTTGTTGTTCTTCAAATGAAAACAAATGAATTTGGGTTTGGAGTGGTAGGGGAAATTCCGGATGATCAAGTAAAAATATACTAATGGCACATGTGACAATTAAAACTCCTAATTAGGTTTGTAAGAGGAGTATTTTCAAACATTCTGAACACCTACAGCTTCTGTTGTCTGCAGTTCTATTGCTGAACTCCAGTGGACCCAGCACAGCACTACATTAAATGAATGTCACATTCTATGTACAGTGTGAAAGACAATTATCTGTGAAGAAAAGGTCAATGAAGTCAGATTTTCTGCTGTGTTTATTGGTGATAAACATCTCGAGAGAGAATGTGGGCATCTCCAAACACGGGGTTATAATGTTAATATGGTCTCTTATCGCTTTATAAACGATCTGTCTCCTGACACGGGAAGTGAGCTTCAGCCCCAGATGAATTACGAATGAGTGACTCCCTAATATAAATAAAAGCAGGAGGATGAGCCCTGTCGAGCAGTCTGAGCACAAGAGCTGGAAATAGGAGCCAGGGACTTATCTCAGCTTTGGAGAGTGAGCTGCTTTGGAGTCTGGTCCAAAGCTCTGGTAATTAAGTGGGAGTCATTCCAGCCCTATCAGAGAACTTTATCACTCTTTATTAGGGCTACCATATGTCCACTTTTTTTTCTTACATTTTCTTCTTTTTCTGTCCCCAAGATCTTTTCCTCTGGGTTTCTGAAAGGTGCAGCTCATACCCAGGTGTGCCCAAACTCTGAAGTGCAGGTGTGTGTGTGTAGGTGTGGATTTGGTTTGTCACAGTGGGCAGATGTTGGATGCCAGTGGATAAATGAGGAGATGATGGAGAGTCAGGGTATCATGGGCTGGCAGAAGGACCTGTGCTGGGAAGGCTGATGATGGGGGAAAAGGGGATTTTGGAGTGATGAAATGAGGAAGGAAAAAGGCAGTCAGGGAGGCATGAGTGAGAAAAGAAGATTTCTTTGTCATAGGAAGCTCTGGGATGCAAAGAGGGATATAGGGTGGGGGTCCTGGGGTCACTGCCTTGCCATTTAACCCTTAATTGGGACTTTGAGGGTGGATTCCCACAGACTTGTCCAAGCTGTCATGTCAACTTCTCTGCCCCTGTGTGTTGCCATTGCCTGCCTGGGCTGGGGGAGAGGGTGGCTCTACTTGTGGCCTTGGAAATGTCACAAACTTCCCTGCTTCAATGCCCCTCCTGCATGGCAAGGTGAGTGCCACAGTCACCTTCCAGTCTGGGGAGCTTCAGATCCTGTCTGTGAAGGTTTAGGGAGGGAGCCATGCTCGGTTATTAAACTGATCCTTTGGAACCACAGAATAAATATCTGAAGCCTTAAATTTGAGGAAAAGGTTGTGGGAATAAAATAGCTTAATGAAATTATGTTTGGAAGTGAAGGTCTTTCTTTTTGCAGCAGTGCAGGTGGCTGAGGCAGTGACGGTTCATGTCCAGCCTCTCCTGCTCCTCAGGATGTCTGGCTGGGGTGGAACACATCCACTGCACAGTGGGACATATCCAGGTGAGACTTAGGTGGTTTCACCTGGATCTGGATTCACCCCAGCTGGCTCACAGCCACTTCTCCCACTCTCTGCACTCTGGGTCTCAGACAAGACATCCTGTGACTTCATCCCTCCTCCAGGATTTCCACAGTGTCCTGGTTGCAGCTGAACTCCAAATGCACACATGTCTGGAGCTGGAGCTATTCTTTCCTCTGAAAAATTTTTCAGACCTCACACCTCTACAGCTAAACAAATGTAATCCAAGCATCAGATCATAAAATTTTGGAAAAAAATTATTTGAACTGCTGGCATGGCTTCTAGCAGTGCACTGGGGGCAGCTCTCCTTTCACGTGTCCCCTGAGGCAAGTAAAGCATTTCACTCCTGGTAACCGAGCTGTTACTGTAGGTCTCAAGCAGCCCATGTTCCACGTTACAATGTGAGAAACCTGAGGGCTTTTGCTTTTTGTGCAGGAGATTATCAAAGCACCTTTAAAGGGAGCCAGATTTCCTGCCTCACCTTTCCTCTCCCCTTGCTCCCACATTCACTCCTTGAGAAACAAAAAGGTGTCAAACTTTCTTCCACACGTCCAAACGAGCCACGCTGCCCGGGCAAGTGGGGAGCAAAGACTTTGGTCTCCTGAAGGCTCTTTGCTGGCAGCTCACAGGCAGGTAGCAGCTCTCTGGTACAGTCACAGCAATACAGGACAAAGACAGCTGATAATTGTGGGCACACAGGTTTATTTCCCTAATCTGCTTACACTCCATCTCTACCAAACCCAGTGTGCTGCAGCAAACAAGTCCCTTCGTGTTTTAGGGGAAAGAATGTGATTTTGCAATTCATTGTTCTGTTTTTTCCTCTGTGGTCCACTCCTGGCTTTAAAGTAGTAAAAGCTCAGGGAAGTCAGGGTAACACACACAGGGCTGATCCTCACTCCTCACACAGGTATCTCAATTTCCTGAACTGTTATTAATTAACTATGAGAAACTGATTATTAAAACCAAACTTTTGCCTTGCCCTTGCAAATGACCTTGGGAGTTTCAGATGTACCAGGACAGGTGGAGAGGGAGTGCTGGTGTCAGGGGGCTGGAGAAGGTTGGGTGTACAAATGTGGGTCACCAAAGGGCCACCACACCACTCAAATGCCAGGGATAACTGAAACACCAACAGTTACCTATTGTGAAATGGGCAGGTGTCAAGATTTGCTGTTTTGCAAGGGAATGAAATTGAAAACTTCTGGTGGTTTTATTTTTCTTTCCCAGAAAAAAAAAAAAAAAAAAAAAAAGGTAATTGTTTTATTCTGGATGAATGCCTGAGGCACCAGGGTAGAGCATCCATCTCTCACAGTGCAGAAACCAGTGATTTCTCTGCTCCCTCACCCATTGCTTGGGGTACCAGGTGAAAGATTTTGCACCATTCAAAAAAAAAAGGACTTGAAAATAACTTTCACAGTGCAGGTGAGGGGCCTGGACACCAGACACTCTCCTGGATGATGAGGGCAGGAGAGACAGAAGGGGGTGTGCTCCTGCTCTGCCTCCTCTCTCAGCAGTTTCACACCTTGTCTGGAGTTCAATTTAGCAGAACAAATACATTTGCACAGAAAACCTTGGTTCTAATTAACTGTCATTTTCCAACAACACAAACCCCAATTCACTGAAAACTTCCTGGTGACATGGCTAGAACTGCCACAGTTTGGGGGTGCTCCTGACACAAGGCAGGATCAGCCTTGGCAGTGGAAGAATGAATAATCAATTTTCACATGCTGGAGGAGCAAAACTGAAAGCTTTTGATGTGAAAAAGCACCTGAACAATCAAATGCTGACATTCATAGCTCTGGAAAATTCGGCTCTGAGAGTGGGCACTGAGCTTGAAGGAGCAAAGAGAGGTCACATGCATTTTTTTGTGGGAAGACAGTGGCTGCACCTGCCAGCTCATCCTAAGAACGCTGCTGAGGCGGGAGGAAGGAGCTTAAGGATGTGCCAGTTCTTTTCTGTGAGGTGGCTCTGTGCCCACTGCAATTATGGAAGGAGGAAAACAGCAGTTTTGTGAATAAAGCTGGCAGCTGCCCAACACAGCCCGAAGAAACAACCGTACCTCGGAGAACCCTTCCTTTCTGTCTCTGGCTGGGCCAAGCTCTTTAAAGGAGTTTAGCACTCATGTAAGGATCTTCGTTTCAAGATGCTTATTACTGATAAAACCTCTCCTGGTCCCTGAGAAGCCTCCAGCCTGTGCTGGTATGAAATGCCTACGATGCTGGTGTGGGAGGTTTGCCTGCTTTAGACACTTCTTAATCTGTAACGAGTGAAAGTTGGTTTCAGCTCAGAAGCATTAGGTTTAAAAATACTTCTAGGGTTTAACAGTAACCATTATAGCTCTGGACAAGTTTATTATCCTATATGGTTGCTGAACAAGCTTAATTCTCAACCACAAAGGCTTCCTCTGGTACTTTTAATCAGGTTTCACATGGGAAAAAACCATCCTTGGATCAGTTCTGACCACACTCCCTTTTGCTGTGGCTGGATGCAGCAGGACTTTGTTTTCCCAGTATGAGACATCACGCACAGAGCTCCTCAGCTCTGTGGCTTGTGTTGGTTTCACAGCACTGGTTCTGAGCCTGCCTGTGTCCTAACAATCCTTCCCAAGCCTCCCCTGGACTGCAGAGCTGTGCTCAAGTCTCTTTGCAGCCATCCTTGGGGTTACAAACTAAACCCATACACTTTGAGCTCCTCTCCATCATGCATTTCAGCAAGTTATTCTGCAGAGTGATGAGGCCATTTCCCACATCCCACACATCTCCTTACCCCGGGGAAGTGAAGGAAAACATTGTAAAGGACTAATAATCCCCCCTCATGCTGAGGCTGGAGAAAGAGGAACAGCCCTGCAGTTATTACTGATTATTGGCAGCCTCCTGGTAACAGCAAAGCCTCCTCCAATGGGTGTATCAATAAATCAAATGCATGAACATTAACACCATGTGGTTCTTTAAAGTGGATCTTTGTTCATATGGTGAGAAGCTGTATTACCAAAGTTTTACAAACAGAAAATACACAATTTTAGTCTTCTGGAGTATGAGCTTTGGCTCATACTGAGCAAAGGCCAACATTACTTTGCTAATCGGTCCTAGTGGTTTTATCTATTGAAAACTAACAGGAAAAAGGATTCAACAAGGGTAGAGGAGTCATCAAGAAAAGAAGATGAAATGAGAAATAATGTGGAAAATTAGAAAGAGTCTGCTGGAAACAAAAGTTGCATAAAGGTTAAAGCAGAACTGCACTCAGTGAAATGTGCAAACCCTTTTATGCAATAGGCAGAAGGGTAACATGAAGAAGAACGTTATGAAAAGAAAATAAATACCATAGAGAAAAAGAAAGGTAAATCCAGGTTAAGGCAATGTAAATAGTTTTCTGATATACACACAACCTCCATGTACTTCATTCCTTCTGAAGAAAAGTATTGCATTTTAAAGACAATAGATATGTTTATCCAAGTCAGTCCTAGCTCACTTCACAAGGAAAGCTTTGCGATTTTTACTTTTTGGTTCCAGACAAAGTAATTTTTCTTTGTCTTTTTTTTTTCTTTTAGAAAAATGCAATACATTTTTCAGATTAACAAAAACAGAGATTGAAAGATTACTTTTGGCACTTCCATTCCCATGGCCCATTTTCTGCTTATATGAGAGAAATAAGGCAGGAGATGGTCCTTGCTGAGACTGCAGCCCATACAAATACCAGGTTTTTTCCTTTGGAATATCTTTCCCTGTGCAGTTTTTAATCCAAACTGCATCACATTGATGACAGAATTCCTGATGTGGCCAGAGGAGGGGACCAGTTATCTCCTTCACTTTGGAACTCCAGCCCTCACCATCCCCAGCCCTGGCTGACTGTTTTGCAGCTCCTGCTGCCAGCAGGACTGTTTTCCCTTTGGTTTCCTCATGAACATTTCCATCCAAAGTATATTTTGCATTTTTATTGGTGGTCCCCAGACGTGTGGCCTTTCCTCTCTTGGCATTGGATCCATATGCCGATCTCAGCGGGGCGTGCAGGCTGCAGCAGCTTCCCATGCCACACCTTCCACGCATCACTGCCCACGTTCCAGGTCACATCCCAGCCCCATCCCATGTTTCAAAAGCCTCAGCATCCTCTCCAGGCTTTGTCCTGCACGCCATGCAGCTGGCCCAGGCCCTCCCTTCCACACTCCTGCTGCCACAGCACTGCAATGAGCCTCTCTCTGCTTTCCTTCCAGAAAATACCTCTCATTTGCCTCCAATAACCCAAAACGTGTGTGGCCCCACTGGCACCCACAGTGGGGATGGGAACCCTGGGGATGTTCAGTCACTGGGGAATGGTACCAACCCCCACCAAAATCCACAGAGATTTTGCTAAACTGTGGGGTTGGTGCTCTCATCAGCTTTCTCCACTTGGCAGCTGTGGGAAAGGGATCACGAAGGGCTAGAGGCGATGCCCAAGAGCCCCAACTTTTTCCACAGTGTGAATAAACTCTCCCAGGCTTTTCCATTGGCTCTAAGCCAGCTGTGAGGATCTGTTCTGGCCAGGATTTTGGTTAAACAGTCAAAAGAAATGAGGAGTGCTGGAGAGATGGCGGAGGTGTGGGAAGAGCTGAGCCTTGACGCGGTGCCTCGGATGTACCTGAGGCATGACAGAGTCTGGAAACACACGGGCCTGGCCCTGTGCTAACATCTGCTCCTCCTGCCTGCCATGTGCAGCTCCAGCTGATGCTGACAGGAGTCCCATGTGTGTCTGCTCAGAAGAGCTGCAGGGCCCGAAGCAGAGCACGATGCTCTCACCATTTCACACCTGGCTCTTCCTCACGCACTGCAAAGCAAAAGAATCCCTCCTGCTTGTTCTGGTTTGATCTTTTTCACAGATCCCGACCCAGCAGGCAGCCTCAGAGCTGCCCCCAGAAAGGGTTTCTGCTCGGTTTGGATCATGAACGAGTTGTCAAAGAAAATTATGCTGTAATCCTGGGAGATCCAATAAAACTGTCCCACAGGTTAGGGCCTTGCCAGTTGGAGGCAGTTCTTAATGCAGATTTCACTCTGCGTGTGTCACATTTGCTAATTTTCCATGAATGATTCCTGATTTTCAACCGACCTTGGTCTTTAGGTTCATAAAACTTTGCTCTGCATTGAAGTTTTTTGGCAATGTGAAGTTTTGCCTGAAATAAAGCAGGAAAGAGACATCCTGAAATATAAATTCAGTCAGGTTTTGAACAGGGAGCAGCATTACTGTTAAATGGTACATTTTCTACTGCTTCTACTGAATGAGAAGTTCTTGCAGAGAAGGTGATAGGATTTAAGGAATACAGATTCAGCCTGCACTTCTGAAAGACTTTAGACTGAGTTTGTAAACGTTTTGGGACTCAACTTTTCCCCTGTAAATACAGTCTCTATTTTTCCTGTTGTGTTTCCTGTAGTTTTCAAAGGGACCCAGTGGAATTGCTGTACAGGTCCCATGGAATAATCCATCTGTTCCAGTTTCATTAAATGCCTCACTGATGCCCTTTCCTGGGAGAGTAGATCATTCTCCCTCATCTCCAGTCTGGCCCTATTTACATGAGCTGACAGACTACCTGATGGGGCCATTATTCTCTTCTCACATACAGTCTAAACTATTTCCTTTTGCTGGGCACAGAGCAGTTTTAAATCAAGATGTCTTAGTTCATGGAGGTTAAGAACAGTCTTATAAAATGCCTTATTTCTTCCTTGCTTCTATGTAAATCTATTTTATTGGACAATTGGAAAACACAACACTTTGCTTGTGTGGATAACCCCCTATGTGCTTCCAAATACAATATACAGGGGTTTTTTCAGAATAAGCTTTTCATGAAAGCCTGGTTTTCCCTGCATCCAGGCAGAGCTTTTGGAGAGCAACCTGCCCTCCTGCCTGAAATAACACCCAAACCCAACCCTTGGCTGGGAAGTCAGCACGAAAAGACATTTCAGGGCTGACATTCAGGTCACATCGAGGCGGTTTCTGTGTGATTTAAGCCTGAGAATACAGGTTGGAGCCGTGCTGGAATCAGTGGAAAAACCTCCAAGGGGTTTAAACAATTCTCTACCACCTGGTCTGCCTGGTAAAAGAAGGAGCAGAAATTAACCCATGGAACCCCTTTGTGCGTTGCTGTGCCAGGCAGCCTCTCATCCCTGCCATCCCTCTCGAATGCGTTCTGGCAGGCAGAGTTTGTTCTGGCCGGGAGCTGGGTTTGCAGAGATGAAAGAGGCGCTGTGTGGTGGGCAGCGAGCCCCGGCAAGCCGCAGATAAAGGCGGCATTGGAGGCGGAATGGGCACGGAGTGCACGGGGTGCTGCGGGAATGGGCCAGCCGGGGACACGGCGGGAGGCTCCACATCCAGAATACACATGGATTAGTGAGAAATACTCAACCTCCACGCTCTGGAGAAAGAAGTGCTGGCTTGCTGGAAGGGTCTGTCCCTCCCTATCGCAGGGCCGGGCTCCCTCTCGGCTCTGGGGTGATACAGTGCAGCCCTTATGCTCTGCAGGACTCCTTGTCAGCTGCCCAGCACTGTACAAACACGGCAGAAAAACACCAGCTGAATATTTAAAATCATCAACAGGCTCCTTCAATGCCTCTGCCTGACATTTAATGCTCTGCATTGAGGAAGAAATGGTTAAGTGGAACACCAACTCACTTTTGCAGTCAGGCAATATCTTGTGCTTATTGTCACCATCAAAAAATTGCTTTCCCTTAAACCATGCTACTGCAGCACAGGGCACAAAAAAGGGAGAGGATTTACTGCTGAATGCTAAGTCATACTTCATTTTGCTATTTAAGGAGCTAATACAGGAATGGAATAGAGCACAGGCCCAAATAAAAGTTCATATGTTACTGCCAACTCCAAGCAATTTAATTTTGTGACTCAGGCAGCCTAATTGTGAAATTGGCTTAGAGCTCTTCACGTTGTTTTATTTTTATCTGTTTGTATGTTTAAATGCATGCTTGAGGTTCATTACGACCCAAAGGTTCATCTCAGTTACATATTGAGGATTTTCAGTGTAATTGTATGGGTTATGAGGCTGTTATTTACGGCTGAGAGCAGAGATCCTCTCACGATTGTCTGCAAGATTTGGACTGTAAGTGAAATACTAAATGCACCAAAACACAGTAAAACAAAGAGGACATGGGAAGGCTGAGCACAGACACGCTGTGGTTCTGTGCCATCTGGCCACCCACCTACCCTGCTCACCCACAGGGTGCAGGGACACAGGGAGAAAGGGATGAACAAAACACCTCTAACGCATTTCCTGAAAGGGCACCAAGCATGGATTTGACTCGGTTTGACTCCAAACCCAAAGATAAAAAAGAAAAGTGAAATTCTAAAACATTAGTTATAAAGGGAGGGGTGGCAGCTTTGTTTCGTGTCAGGGCGCTTTTCACAAGGCAGTCTGAGCTGTGTGCGGGTGCTGAGTGTTTTCCAATGTAAATCTGATGGCAGGCTGCAGCCCGTGGGGTAGATAAACAAGCTGTATTTTTAAACGCCGTGTGAAATGTGGAGGCTGACGTGACCATTATCAGAGCCTCACACATGACTTATGAGGCATCATAAAATACTTTCATATTGCAACAATGAAAGCTGAAGCTGCTCTGTGGTAGGCTTGTTTCATCTGATAGTTCACCCAGCTCCCCTCACCGAGGTCTAGGAGGAGGCAGAAATGTTTTCCAAGAGCTGAACTTCTGAATGTCGAGCTGCTCTCTCTTAGATTTTTACAAAGAAAAAGAAATTATTGTTGAATGACTGATGAGGAGCTGACTATTAATACAATGCAGGTAACATTTTCAGGGACTTAGGGACATTCCAACCTGCCCATGAATCAGCTAAACTAATCACCTGGATCAGGGCTGCAATATGAATGTAAAGAATTATCTCACCTGCTTTTATTAAATAGTTCATTAATGCATTTTATCTGAAAATTAGCATTCTTAAGGATTTTTCAGGCCAGTGGTTCATAGCTGGATGGACATAACAAATATAGTCACTTCATCTTTTTACAAACAGCCAGTCTCCAGACAACTTGGAGACTGATCCCCTAAAATCTTAATGCCACAAATTTCCTTTTCCTTTGATAGCCTCTTTCATCTTGATTTATTATATTGCATTAATTATGAAAGTGATTATTCTTAGCCTTATTTGCAAAGCCGGGTGATATTTTACAGAGTACCTGCCAGCTGTACATTGTTTCTGTATGTTAGAGTTTAGCTGTAGAGGTCTCAGGTGCTGCATTTTATTCCTCCCAGTGATGTTGGTTTCCTGCCTGATCTTGAATGAATCATCTGATTTCGCTGTTTCCCCGCTGCTGCTGCAGTTAATCTGCAAATGCAGGGGGCACAGCCGTCTGTGAATTTTGTGAAAACCCTCCTGTGAAAGCGCAAGGCCGGGTCACTCCTCCCCGCCGATGTAAATGCTTGTATCCAGCGCTAAGGGGGAGGCAGCGCAGCGGCGGCGCAGGACAAGGAGGGATCGTGTCCCAGGGAGTGTCCCAGGGGCCATTCCCAGTGCGGCCAGCCCCGGGCAGGCCCTGCCGAGCGGGCTTGGCCGGGATCCCAGGGGCTGGAGCTGCAGCAGCGTGTGGCCGGCTCGGCCAGGGCCGAGCAGCGAGCCCAGCCCTGCGGTTTCTGGCACCGCAGCAATGACTTCGGTGGCACGAACCCACGGGAAGAGCTGGACCTTGGAGAGTGTTGCAGGGAGGCTAATTTGTCTTCCTGTCATGGGCATGAGGTTCAGTTACCTTTTCCCCTCTCGTTCTATTTATTGAAGAATATGATGAAAATGTATGTAAGCAGTCAAATATTCAGAACAGTTTCAGCTTGGCAAAATACCCTTCTCTTCTTGTTTTCACACCGTTTTACTTTGGGGACACGCAGGCACACTGAATTCATGTCTGTGGTGCTTTTGCACTGAGCTGAGTCCAGTCAGTCTAATCACAAAGCTGGGCAAAGGAAAAACTGAATTTTCGAACTGATGACACATTTATACCAGAATTGTAACTTTATGATATTAATGTATCATTTAACTTACATGTATACTTTGGAATGTTTATAACTACTGTAAATCACGGGCGAGGGGGGCCAAGAGAGTGCCACACAGCATTCCTAGTGCAACTCGTAAAATAAATACAACAATCGCAGGAGAACAACATTCCCTGTTCCAAAAGAGAAAACATAGCTGCTCTGCTGCAGATGGGAAATGTGCTCGGTTGTCTTCATCAGGAGCAAGCAGAGGCAGTGCTGTGGCCTTTTCTCAGTGGTCACACTGGCATTCAGCAGGGATTTCTAAGGATGAAGTGCCATCGAGCCAGCAGCAGCCAGGAGCTGTGTCCCTGCAAAAGGACACCAGGCAGTTGCTGCTGGCACCACTGTTCTCTTCAGTATGACAGTCCAGATTTTGGGATGTGATTTTCTTCCCTTCTCTGCATGGTGACTGCCCAAGAGCCATCCTCATGTTTCAGAGTGTGAAATTCTCTGACCTCCATCCACCTTGTCTTGCAGGGCACCTTGAAAAGAATAAAACCTGCTGTTCCCTGACCTGTAAAATTCTGTGGCTGATTTCTGAGCTAGTAACCTTCAGTTTTTCCTTTAAGATTTAACTGTAATTTTATGACTTGACTGGTGGACTGTAAAATACACATTTAAATGCATTCAACTCAGATAAAGATCACATCATTAGAACAACCTAACTTCTTTGTTTCAAGTTAATCACTCTCAGATTCTTCTAGATTCATCAGCACAATTACCAATACCTGGTTTTTCTCCCTGAAATAGGACACAAAGGCCTTAAGTTCTTAAAAGACAGTAAAAAATATGGCAAATCTTATTGAAAATCCCCCTAAACTTTAGAAACAAATCTACAGAAAACTTAAATGCCAGTCTGAATCCAGGACAGCTTTAAATATTAAAAATGAATTTGTTTCTGCAATTTAGGTGAAAGGATGACTTTCCTCCTAGCATTATTATGCTAAAAACACTGTTGAGCAGAAAGCACAATGTGGTAACATTGCACAGGCAGCAAAATACCAAAATAACACCAAGGACAGGAGACTGTTTTAATGTACTTTCTGGTAAGTTATTTAACATGCTTTTGTTGGCAGTGTGGATGGTTTGGGGCTTTGGATCAGGCCTGCATTACTTAGAACAGGCAGTAGGCAGTGCCTCTCACGTAATGGTTGTTCCCAAATTCAGCTGAAAGCCGATGTAATGGGACACTCAGTTCTGTTTCTCTTCCCTAACACTGACACCACAAGTACCCCAGCATGTCCTTAGGTTTGAAAGGAAAAAACCTCTCCATTTCACTGTGTCTGCAGATGCTGAACTGAGGTCCTCATCTTACCAAGAATTCCCGACTGCCCCTTCCTGGCAGGAAGGACAGGACCCAGAGCTCTCCCCTGGGCTGCACAAGCCGAGTGAGTTATGTGGAGAGCAAAGCTGATGTCAGAAATGGGTTGGCAGGGCCCAGGGCAGGTTTTTGGCACAGCTGTCTGCCAAGGGCAGGTGGAGAAGAAGAGCTGTGTACAGCAGAATCAGCCCCTCTGCCTGTTTGATGTTTCTGCACAGTAACTTCACCCTGGAAACATTCTGACAGGTTAACGATCCAAGAAAAAGTGTTTCCTTTTCTCCCCTATTGGATCATTTATTGTTACAGTCAACAATTAGAAGTTTTATTTTAATGCATTGCCTAATTTATAATGGGTTCTATCCATCATACACAGAAATGCCCATTTTTTGAGTCAAATGTAACCGTGCCTATGTTCATCCACTTTCTCCATGCAATCCTTGGCCTCTGCATTTCAGAAATGTGACCCTGTGAGGTGTTTATAGAAGGCTAAATATAGGTTTATCTGTTCTAGTCTTTCCATGAAAGATCTTTTTCCTTCAACACATGGAGATTAAACACACGGAGCAATATTAGTTAACACTTAAGTAATGCCATGCTGCGAAAAACACCAGGAAATTCCATTTTGAAGTTGACGTTCCAGCCCGAACTTCTGTTGATTTTATATTTCTTTTCTCCCAGAGGCATGAACTGAGGATAGGGTGTTGCTGGAAGCTGAGTGACACTGCTGCACACGGGTGTTTGGAGACACACCTCACATTAAGCTCTCTAGGTGCACTCCAAGGGTTCATTAGGGCCATGGTGGGAAGCAAGAGCAAAAAATCCCTCTGTTCTCAGCAGCTCAGAACCTATTGAAAGCAATATCTGGAAGTCCAGTATATTAACTCTGAGTTAAAGAAAAGAAAATGAACCAAACTTGAGGGAATTAGTGTCGGGGCAGCTGTTTGCGTGCATCTTCTGCTGGTCTTAACCCTCACACGTTGGGCTTTCCTGTTAGCGTTTACAATAACATCATTGCATCACAGTCCTAGTGTTTAATATTCCCACTTTCAAAATATGAAGCTGCAGCTGACTCCTTGTATCCTTCTGGGATAAACGCAGAAAAAGCTTTCCTTAACAGCTGCTATATATTATTATTATTACCTATTACATCATATCTTATTACAGCTCTATTACAAGTTTCCCTTAAAATCTAATCACATTCTGAAATTGTTTACAGCAAAGCTAGAAATGGGCTCGAGACAGAAAGTTCACATCCCAGCATGGGCCTGAACTTTCATGCAGTTCATATTTGCTCAGACACAGAATTTAACTCTCTTGCTCCTGAAAGATGGGAGCAACTGCAGAGTTAGGATGAGCAGAACCACAGCCATGAACCTATGTTGGAACACCTGAGAGTCTGGAGTGGTGGCAGCTGAGACAGGGTTTTACCTTCTGGTGTGTCAGACTGAAAGGCAGAGAGATGAGGAGTGAAATTGTGTTCCCATGTGTGCAAATAGCAAAACATCCACTGATTTCAGCAGAGCCAGAATGTCACTCCAGTTGAGGAGATGGGTGACAGGCAGACAGATATTAATTAATTAGCTCATTTGAATTAAGCTAGGATTATTTCTCTACCAGTGAGCTCTGACAGAAGTGTGTCATTGTTGCCATCCTGAGCTCCTCATGGCACATGTCTGGGAGTCCAGCATGGGGAAGGACAGAGCATTGGGAGAGCCCTGAGGCTCCCAGGATGTAGAGAAAAGCTGTTCTGCACTCAGGTCTGCTTGATGAAAAGGATCCAGAGCCCACCTGAGCCTCCAGGAACCTGGTCCAGCCCCTCAGGAGCTCCACCCTGATGCCCAAACCTCTCTTGCCTCCACCTCCCACCCTCCAGCCTCATGCAGGGCATGGACCAGCCCCCTGTGGAGGCAGCAATGGTGCTGCTGCAGGGAAACACCTCCAGCTTCTCCTGCAGGAGCAACTCCTGCTGCTGTGGGCAAAGCTTCCCAGGATGGTCCCTCAGAAGAAGTGCAGGCTCATACCAGTGGAATAAAGCCAGGTCACCAGTCTCATCCACACTGATATTTCCATAGGTCTTTGCTTTACAGCTCTGATATTAAGTAGTTTGGCTAACTTTGTAGAAATGTTACTATTTTCTCGACAAAATGTCAAGTAAGTTTTCAGGGGGGAATACTTCATAACTGAAGTATGTTTTCCTAAGGGCAATAAACCACTAAGAAATGTACTTTTTTCCCACCCAGCCTTTGAGCCAAAAGTTTCACATGTTTTTCAAAGAAATAAAATTATAGGTGTTTTTCTGTAGTAAGGTGAAGTACCACCTGGGTGGCAGTGGTAGAAAGCTGGGCAAACTTTATAAATCTAGAAGGGGGAGATTGTTTTGGCATGACTTAGGGTTACAGCCTGGGTTTCCTATGCATAATTTTAAAAGGAATTGCTCAAAGCATCAGGAAACTATGCCCAGTGTACAATTCCTACCTCTTCAGACTCATGGAAGATTGCCACGGCCAGAGAGGACTTTTTCAGTGGAATGAACAGTGGAGTCAAGAGGCAGATGTTTATTTCTTTATCTGACAAGCCCACACCCTTTTACATGCTCTGGTTTCAGAGCACAGAGACAGTGGAAAATAAAGAGTTGGTCAACAGGGTTTAATTTGGTTCCTTTTTCTGGGTCACGGTGGGTTGCCATGATGTGCTGGCCATGAGGACAGCACTGAGCTGGTGTCTGGGACAATCTCATCTCAGCTCCACAAGAGTGTGGGGGGTCTATAGTTACTGGTAAAGAGCTGAGGGGCCAGAAATGCACTTTGGGTTTGGTCATTTTAATCTCTGGCATCACAGAGCCCAGAATGTGATGAATGTACTGAGGATGTAGCTTTTCTGATTTGAATAATAGAGAAAATGAGCATCAGTTAATCCATGATTAGATAGGGAAGGTGAGGAAAGATGAAAGATAAAGAAACTTTTGCTAAAATCTCAGTGGTGCAAGAGCTCTAAGGGTTAAGAAGTGCCTTGCAGGGCTGTCGGGCACCCTGAGTAATTTATTTTAAATCAGGCAACATAAAATCCCTCTCCTGGAAATCAAACAGAAGGAAAAGTAAAGTAAAGCTACAAAGGAGCTCTCGTTCTCTGGCCTGCTCTGCCTGCTGGCTTCCTACGTGCTGGGCTGAGGAAACTCTGAATCCTGGGGAAGAAATCCATGGAGAGGAAGCAACAGCCATCACACAGTATAAAAGATGTGGCTGGTTTTAATCAGGGCTGAGTCTTCACAAATAACAAATGGGAAGGAGAGGTTAAAATGGGGCATAAGGCTAAGCCAATAAAGCCTTTTCTGAGACAAAATAAGAAGGGTGTATTTCAATATGCCACCGAGGGGAGAGCTGAACAAAGTAATGTGTCCAGGATGTACAAACCCTGTCTGACTCCAGGCTCATGCTGCTGCCCAGCTCATGGCCAGCAGCAGGCTCCTAATTTAGGAGTTCTGAGTAACCCCCGTTGGAAGGCAAGTCTTTCTGACTGTGTAACCAGGCCAGACCTTAATTGAATTAGACATCTAAAATTAGACAGTGTGAACATCCACACTCCCCCATCCCTTCCCCAACCCCTCAACATGCACATGAATCACTTGCCTGGGAGCGTCCTGGCATTTTTCAAACTTTATTGCAGGAAAAAATACCGTTTTTGGAACGTCAAGTTGGTGAGAAATGTGTGAACAAGAGCAGAGTTTGGCTCTGCCTGCATCCGGGATGCAGAGAGCTTTCCTGCCCGGGTGGGAGCCGGGGTCTCCTGCTGGGATGGAGTGGGGAAAGGGGCTACTGGTGCTGCTGGTGAGCACACCGAACATTTCCAGCAGGATATGCATCCAGTGCACAGCTTTGAACAGCTCTCCTGCAGCCCACATCTAACACCAGCCCTTGAATTGTCATGCTCCTTTTCCTGAAATTCTGGTGTGTTCAGAGACTGGATAATTCAGCTGGAATCAGGAGAGTGCTGGTGGCAGAAAGCAGCACTCACATTTCAGAAGATCTTGGTCTGGTGACCATGTGGGGGATTGGCACTAAATCATTTAGTGCTGCAGCACTGAGTCTAAATTACAATTCCATCCTTGGGTACCAGCTGATGTGAAGGTCAAGGGCAAAAACAGCTTTCTGGAACAGATATTGGCAACACCTTGGAGCAGAATATTCCAAGACCACAACAACATTTTCAGTGCTTACTGGATTTTTTTCAGCGTAAAGCTGTGGTTTGTGTGGGTTGCTCCTTAGTGTCTTTCAAGTAACCAGCCTGCTGCTATGCAAACATTTGGGGTATGCAGTGGCTTGTGTGGATGCTCTCTTGATTTATAGTAAACCTTGGGAAGAACTCCTACAGCACCTGAAAGAAATCTTTCAGCAGCTCAAGGAAGCAGGGTTGACTTTTAATTCCCCAGTGTTCAGTAAGAAAGCAGGAAACCATTTATACGTATATATATATATAGATAGATATATATTCTATCTCATACATATAAATAAATAAAATATATATATGAGATGTAGAAGGGAAGTTATGAAACCAGAGGTACATAAAATGCAAGCTATTCAAATGCACCTATTACTGACTGCTAAATTGCAGGTGAGATCTTTTCAGCGTATTGCAATATAGTATTGGAAATTTATTCCACATTTTGCAACACTGGCTCCTCCATCAACTGATCTCACTAGGAAAAAATCATCTCATAAAATAAATATGACCCCATGGTGTGTGCTAGCCTTTCAAGGACTGAAATCAGTTCCTAGAGATCAAATAGTTTTCATGAGCCTGGAATTTTAAGGTCCGTAGAGGGCAAATCTCAATGTTAATAATCTTAAATCAGGGTCAAAATTTGCACAAAATTTAAAACGAGGATAAAATAAAAAAATCCTCATTTGCTTGATAAATTATCTGAAAGAAGCTGAATTCCCTACGTATGCAGAAATTTTAATGAAGTGGATCACAGCATTTCCCTGCAGCGAATTGCGTGCCACACGAAGGCATAGGTGGTTAAACAACAGGAAATTCATAAAGCCAAGCAGAAACTTAGTGATCACACAACTTTATATGATCAGTTTAGTTAGTTCCATTTGTGTTGTACTAAATCTACCAAAGAACATATTTTTCCCAGAGGGACTGAGGATAGAGGGATCAGTTTCTCATAAAGGAATTGCTCTTTGCTGAGGTGATTTGGAACAGGTCTTCCCAAGCATAAATCTTTTATTGAAAAGAAGAAATCATTAAAAAATGCTCAAATACAGACGAGGATCCTTGCAGCAAGGCGGTGTTGCCCATGATTCCCAGGACACCAGAGATCACCCTGGTCTCCTTCTCTCCAGTTTGCCTGGCTTGACTCAGAGAGCAGCAAAAGTGGGATGCAAACAAATATTCATGCAGAAAACTCACTGGTGTAATATTGTTTCCTTCAAAGAAAATAACTTTTCTGGGTCTGGGTTTCATGATTCTTCACTCCTGGAGCAAACAATATTCAGCAATAAAGGAAGGGAAAACCCAGCAGATCTGGAATATAATTTTCATTCCTAGGAGTGAAGGATGGTCTTGGCCAAAAGAAAAAAGACTAAATCTGTCCTGAAGGTGGGAGGAAAGTGTGCAAGTGACACAAGCCAGTGCCTCACCTGCTCTCTGGCAGCGTGTGCATGTGCTGTGCAGAGAGAAACTGCAGACACGCTGAGAGCCCACCCTGTGCACGGTGGTTCCCAGAGCTCTCCAGAACACCTCTGAGCCTGAGCCTCAGTGCAGCTGAACCAAGTCGTGTCCTCAGTCTGAGAAACTGCACTACATCCATTCCTCTCATTAATCTTTCTCTACATCTCATGTCTTAAGTGGTTTCTGAGGAGGTTTGAGTTGTTTTCTTTTTCCCAACTTTGCACAGCATGAAGGAAAACATCCATCCAGCAACACCAGTAATTGCAATAGTGGCCCGTACAGCTCCAATCCTTCCAGCCCTGCTGCTACACAGAGAGAAGTGATATTTCCCTGGAGGCAGTGGCTCTCCACAGTGTTACAGGTGCTCCTCTTCACCTAGCTGAGAAACCTGCAGCAGTCACTGAGACACGGGAATTAAATTAAGTCTTTGGGTTTTTTTTGTGAGCTCAGGTGTTCAGCTCACATCTGAGCCCAGGTTCTCCCCATGGAGAGCTGACTGGAGTCTGCAAGAGGGAGAGGAAGGAAATGGAAGTGCAGGGAATTGACCCCATGATTTGCATGCCTATTTATTTACCAAGTCACACTCCCTGCAGCTCTGAGAACTCCCTGCAGGACCGCAGTGGTTCAGATAAGGTGGTGGTGTTGAAGAAGGGACACTATTTAATTTTATCTTTTAGGTATTTGCACTTAAAGGATTTCTTGGAAATACCATGGAAAACAGCTAATCTCTACACCCTGAATAAAAACTCCTCACACTGCATCCCTCTGTGAAACACCACATTTGCTCCGGTCATTTGATTTTCCATCCAAAACCCCTGACCTCGAGTTCTATTTTCTTAGGCAGGCTTACATTTAATTAAAAGGAAACTATCAGGCGTAAAAGTCCCTCTTAGATATGTTGCATCCAGTCCCATTTTAGTCCTGCTCATGACTTTTCCATGTACAATTTCCTCCAGGATTCCAACCTATCCCAGGACCCAGTGTGATGCAACAGCACTTTCAGCACAGCAGATAGGGTAATGCTGGCCTGACAAGTGAAATTAATTATTGCATTCCATTAATTTTGAGTCATGCGCCCAGCCCATGGAAGTTGGGAGAACCTCGTGAAAAACAAACTCACTACATTGTGCTCTGATGTTATTCTTGGCTGGAGTTTGAGGCAGCTTGCTGGGGTCCTCCAGAGCGGCTGAGCATCCGTAGAGCAGCTGCTGTCTTCAGAGAGAGGAATAGAGGCTCATTCTTCATCTGGGACTACAATAGGGACAGCAGAGGCCTCCCTGGGATCTTTAAATACAGGCATGACTTGGAGGGTGGTGATGTTGGCTCCTGACACTTTTGAGTGTTGAGCTCCAATTACATATTTACTTGCAATTGCTAAGTGACTGCTTTGAGCGTTTCCTGTGCAAAGCTGAGCCCCTGGAGCATGGTCTAGCAATGGCTGTGGCAGGGAAGGGACTTTGATACTCCTGAGAACAATGTGACCTCCATAAAGGCCCCGTGACAACTGCATGAAATTCTCTGCACCGCAGCTCTGGGCTGGGACCCTGCAGTAGCATCCTGCCAGCCTAAAGAGCTCAGTGTGACTCAGAGCAGAAACACTGCCCATCCCAAATGTTGTATGAAAATTCTGAGCGTGAGTCAGCCCAGTCCCCTCTGGGGAATACAATTACTGCCAGTGAGTGTCTGCTAAGCAAGGCTCTGCTCAGGGATCACATCCAGGGGTTTCTCCTATGGGAACCTGTGCTGGAGACACCTGGGCATGGTGCTGGGCTGGCCCCATGTCAGGCAGTCCGTGACTCAGGGCAGTGTCTGCCTTGCCATACTGACTCCATCAAACCTGGAGTGCTCATGGGCAACTACCAGCTTCAGGAGAATGGGATAAAGCAGAACTTCCCAGGCTCCTCTATAGGTTGAATGATGAAAAGACAATTTGACCCCTTCTTCTTCAGTGAGGACAGTGGCTGAGGCCTGAGGAGCAAAACTACTGGACAAGCCTTTAGCACTGTCACAGCAGGGAGCAGACACCATGTCCATAGCCTGCAGGACAGGGCAACAGTCCCCATCCCAGTCTCAGCTCTTCTCTCCTTTTTCCTGGCAGGCTGAACTGGGCTGGGTGTCTGTATTAAATGACTTCTCTCGCTTTGGTAAATAAAGTAAGCCTTTTGCCCTGGCTGCACGATGGCTTGTGCTCAGCAGTGCTCGGGCTCACTTCTGTGCCTGCTGCTGGGCTGAGGAGGCACAAGCTTTGCCCCTCTCAGAGAGCCTGGACCTGCCACCACGGCTTCCCCAAGGCCACCCAGGAGCCTGCACACTCACTTCTTGCCTACCAATGTCAACAGAGCGCTTCCCACCCCACCTCTTTTCCTTATCACCCCTTTTCCATCTCTGTCTGACAGATAATGAAGTGTATAAGTGCTGTCTTGTCTCAGATATCTGTCTGGGGCATCAAAAGATGTGCCCTGCAGTGAGTGGAGGTGTTGTGACCCACTTCAGGCACTGCTGTTTGCACGCACCGCTGCTCCCCGTGGGTTGCTGCTGTCAGGCTGCTCCTTTGGTGTGGGAAGAGAAGTGAGGAGGTAAAATAACCTGTGCAGGTAACCTGGAAACCCTTTGGGCTGAGCACAAGGACAAAGTGAGGGTGTGTCAAGTGGAAGGCAGCAAGTCAGAAGAGACAGCAGAGTGACAGAGCATTTCCTTGTGCCCCAGAGCAGCTTCTTTGCATGTGCCCCTGCTCTGAGTTTTTGGGGTGAGAGAAGGGGATGAGGAGGAGCTCCATCTCCCCAGCACAGCCTGGTCTTGTCACCACTGTGCCTTCACTCCGGGGGCTCCTCAAGCCAGGAAAAAGGAGGTCCTGGCCCAGGATGTGGGTGGTTTGAAAGGGATCCTGTTGGCATTGGTTTTCAGTGGAGAAATTTTCAGTTAGTAGCATAATCTTAAGGAGAAAAAGCTCTCTTCTCCCACCTTTTTGAGAGCTGAAAGATCTTGGGTAGCTCTTCTCCATCTTTGAGTATGAAAAATCTCTGCAAAAATATTCCTTGGAAATCACTGGGTTTCGTGACTTTGCTTTCATCAGCTTGTCCTTGGAGGAAGAGTGAACAGAAGGACAACTACCAGAAAAAGAGCTTCCCTCCAGGAGAGCACAGGAGGTTCTTTTTGCTTTCAGAGTCCCAGCAGGTCTGTCTGTAGAAGATACTGTGTTTTCATGCTGGCTCTGACCCTGCTGCTCAGGAACAGCTGGAGAATCCTGGTAAAGACAATTCAGTGCACCCAGATGTCAGTGCCACACCAGCAGGATGCACAGCCAAGCAGACTCTATCCTTTGCAGACAAATCTCTTGTTGTATCAGGGCAAATGTACCAAAGTCATCCTAACTTCTTGACTTTCCATCTGAGCATCTCAAAGGAACTTTCCCTTGTGGATGAGTAAAATAGCACACATTGGCTCCCACTTTGCAGCCAAGAATCTGAAGCTGATGAATCCAAACCACACGGAAGACTAAAGCCTGCTATTCCCATTCCTGTGCTAACCATGATAGGAAATTCAAAGTTATAGTAGCTCACTAACAGTAGGGAGCAACTTAGTCCTCCAGGTGTGAAAATATGGGTAATAAATATTAATAGAGCAAGGCTCTGAAAATAGCTAGGGAAAACAAGTAGAAGTACTTTGCAGAATCTCACTGATTAAAGTGAAATCTCATTTAAAATAGTCAAAAGCAGCATTTCTGCCTTTACCATTTCTTTTTGCCACATCCAAATGTATCCATTTGGTAAGAAAAAGCAGCTTTGTTTTAACAGTCTCAGTTGGATTACTTCTGATTTATGTTGCACATCAATCTTAGAATAGGTGGTTTGTCGGGGTTTTTTTAGGAAGAATTGCAGTTTTCAATATGATGAGAAAAATGTCATTTTTGACCCAGGACTTTGCAAACTCCTGTTTTGTCCAGGAAGGAGCCAGGACCACATTGGTAATTACAGCCCCACGACCTGGCTGGGGCTGGAGTGGGGTTTTGCAGAATGTGCTGATAGATTTGGGAGACATTTCCCCACATTCTGTGCAAACCGCTGCAGAAAACAAACCCGGGGAACAACTGTGATGGAGTGACTGCCTGTCCTTTGAGGACTCCATATAAATCTCTGCAGCCCTGGTAACCACTGACCCAGATGGTGCCCAGCTCTAATTTAGGCCTTGGGAGCCTTCTTGGGGTGTACAGTGGGATGTCCCTTAATGGTTGCTGCAGCAAAATCCAGCTCTGTCCTGCCAACCTCCCACACTCAGCTGCCCACTGGAGTCAGCAGGAATTTAGAATGCAGAGGGCTTTTAAGGTCAAGCTTTATATGGATTTTCATCCATCCTGGTCCTAGTTTTCAGGATGGAGGAGTCCAGCACTAATTCACTGTCTGGACTGTTGAACACACAGGTACTAGACACCACTTTTCACCAAAAAGTTCATAGATGCACCCACAGTGATTTGCTGCTGACTCTTTTATGGAATATAATCACATTACTCTGTACTGCAACTGCAACAGATGGCAATAAAACTTGATGTATGGGGAGGACAAACAATTTTGCAACAGCCCATGAAAAATCAGTTTTAGAATGACACAGATTTTACCAAAAGAGTCGTTCTTGCTAAATAATGCAAAGCTAAATTAATGCTTATAAAGGCTCTGAAATGGATGGTGTGTCCTGTTTAATTTCATAAAGGAAGACAATGATAAACTACGTTTTTAAACTTATCACTTCAACGTCATCCTTGGTGCCAAATGCCATGTTCTATTCATTGGCAGGTAGTTCCTGAGATCACTCACACAGGGACTGGGTATTTGATGCAGTTCTCTGACTGTAACAGACTGTCTCTCAGACTCCTTCCTTATGTATAGCAAGCCTGAAACAGAGCTAATGAAGGCCAGATGGCTGCAGGCTCCTTCTCACGCCCATAATATTGATGGGAACATTCTGGAGGGAGTGGATGCTGCCCCAGTCTTTTCCTTGTGCCTGACATGAATATAACCACATTGCAGCCTCTGTACTGTTTGGTCCTAACTTGATTCAAATGTTTCCTGGATTTCCAGCAAATGAATGAAGTGCAGCTCAGAGGGAAATATATGCAGGCCTTATTAGAAAAGGTTGTACTCATCACGAATCAGCTAAATACCTCATTTCTGACAGCAGGGAAATCCTTTTATAACTGAGTTTGTTTGGAAAGATTTTGAATAGTTCATTATAAAAATGCATTCATCTCTGCCAGAATATAGAATAGAATCTAGAAGCAGCCAAAGTACAAAATCTGGCCCCATTCAAGTCCATGGGATTTGGCATAAACTGGCAGAACTACTGGGCAGAATATTTTGGTCTGGATTAAAGTAGCACCTCTTATGTGCAAGTGGAACCCACTGAAGTATGCTTGCCAACCTGAGAAGGCCTTGCAGTTAGGTTCTGTCTGACTACGCTAATTAAGAAGAATAATTAATGCCCAAATATAATTCTCTGGAATGCTGCAGATATCCCAGATATTTCATGATTGCACAGGATATTGCACAGGATTAGATACTGTCTCTGTTGGTAAATTCCTCGTGGTTAGTAATCTCATCTTTTATATTTCTTTTTTAATAAGGAGCTGCCTTCATGCTGAAGCCAGCTCTGTTTAAAGCTGCAAGAAAAAAGTAATTAAATCTGACAGGACTCGCTTTCATGACATATATTGCAGGCTATCTCATGACACACAGACCTGGTCATATTTTTGTTATAAGGAGTTGATTTATTTTCACCAAGTATCTCTTTTAGAATCAGAGTTTTCCTGAATTCTGTATTTCTTTGGCTAAACAAGTCCTGCTGCCTGTCTGTGGCTCTGTGCTCTGCAGCAGTGCTGGCTGCACACCCTGGCTATGTTGACATGTAATGGTTTGAACATTTGACATTTATATGTGGCTGGCATTCGTTTTGTTGCCTTGCAACCATCTGGTTCCAGAAGAAACTCATAAACTGATCCTGAATCATGCAACCACCAGACAGCAAACAGATAGAGCTGTAGGACTCTGACAGCACATTTATCACCCTCCTGTGATAGCTGACACAAACTGCACTGTGCTGTCTTCTCCTGTCTCTGTCACACAGAGCGGCCACTTGAAAAAGAGGATTTGGTTCTTCCCAGCAGTGGGAGTTTATGGCTCACCCTGCCTGTGGCCCATCCTGTGTGCAGGCTCTCTGTGTGCCCCCCAAATCTCTGCATGCACCAGCAAGTGCCACTGGGTCGCTGTGTCTGACATATGGGAACAAACCACTCAGAGCTGGAGGGAGCCACTCCAAAGATTCTGAGATGAATTTTTCCAAACTTCAGAAATACCAGGGGACACATTCAAGTCAGCGCCTTTCATGCTTGTGCATGAAAAGAAAATTACAAATGTAGAGCCTATGCTGGTCCTGACGCTGTTGGCACAGCAGAGGACAGGGGACTGGCAGTGAAGTGCTGTCCTTTTCTGGCTCCATCACCCAGGCCAGCAGCAGCAGGGAATAAGCCACTCTGTTCTAACAGAGAGAATTGTGTCCCAAATATTCTTGCCACAAAAGCTATATTCTTTATTGTCAAGTTTTTTTTTTCTCAGAAGATTAACTGATACAAGACTGAAGAGTTTCTAGGAACAAAGTGCATTCTTTAAAATAGAGCAAGGGGAGTGCAGTTGCATTTTTATTGGCTGTGGTTTATTTAGGAGGACAGCAGCTCCCCTGTCATTTCATTTGATTGTCCTCTCCTTTTTACTTCCAGTTTCTAAATCTCTGACACTAGTCTCAATTCCATGAAGCAAAGAGACCACTTTTCTCAATAAATAGAAAAACTGAAAAATGCAGGAAGAATAGCTTATTAAACCCAAAGAACTCTCACTCACACATTATGTAATACCAATTTAACAAGAATTTTGCTCTGTAATCAAATCCACATAACTCATTCTGTAACTGGAACCATCTCTTTCCAAATTAAACAGGGCTTTTAAAAAATAATTGGATAATGTGAGAGTACTGCAGCAATTTGGTTCAAGATTTCATTATTGGAATCTATTTTAATTTTCAGCTTCCATAGATGTGTACACAGACACACACTATAATGCAAAAGAATGACTTTTACATTACAAAATTCAGCAAATAATAGTAGCAGACACTGGAGGGCACCTGCCTCAAATTCTCACCTACTTAAGTATGCCAGAAAGGAAAAGTAAGTACTTATGGTGACTGGAATGGCTTCCTTTTCAATTTCAATTCAAAGGACCTGTAAAAATGTTTTATTAGGTTCACACTGGTGTTCTGGATCTTTAAGATATATGTGTGTATCAGAGATGGAACCAGACAGGGAGTCTGAGTGTGCAGCTGGGAAACCAGGTACAGACCTGACCAAAGTCAGCCAGGTCAGCCCCAGTGTTAGTATTTGCTCTGTTCATAATTATTACCTTACAAAAAAAACCCCAAATATGGGCCACATAGATGCCATTCCTGTGCCAGAGATCCTTATATGTCTATGGACAAGACAGCAAAGGCAGGGAGGGAGGCACAGACAGTTAGGGATGCAAAGCAGGAGCAGAACTTTGCTATCAAGACCAGTCTGAACTTGACAGAGGCAGGGATTCCCAGTGCCCTTTAATGGCAGTGGCTCTTCAGGGAGGGCTTAAAATCTTATTCTTGAAAACTGCATCTCCCTAAGTGGCAGATAAAAAGAGAGGCTTTGCAAAGAGCCAGAGAGCTGCATCCAAGTCCTTTGCACAATTTTCGACAGGCCACAGGAATGTCTTTGCATTCCTTCAGGGCATCTGCCTCCTGCTCAGGCCAGCAGATTGAACAGGTTTTGTGTTTTCACTCTTTTACATTCTGTATTAAAGCAGTGGGGGTCACAGCACCACTTACTGATGTTCAGATTGCAAAGGTGTGGAATAATGATCTGTGTAAATGTTTAGTGGGTGTTGGACATGGGAACTCTCTCAAGCCCAAATCTTGTCTGATACATCCTGTCTCTCCATAAACCTGAGTTCACTGCATTGAACATCAATACACTTCAATAAACAGATAAAAGATGTCAAAAGGATTTTACAGAAAATACTCTTGCAGGAAAAGAAAGACCACTTCAACTGAAAGAAGGACTACTTCAACTCAATTCAAATTGAGTTACTTGAATTTTATTTTAACCTGTTGATTGATTATTCAAATTCTTCCAGTGCACTTTGTTCTGTGCACATACATTGGAACAGGAACCTTATTAAAAAGCCAGTGGAGGTTTCCAATAAGCAGGGCCATTTGATAGACTGAGCTATCTTTAGAGAAAAACGAGTTTGCTGTGTTAAGATTAAAAGTCCTGCATTAGTGTCTGGGATATTGTGCAGAAGGCACTGCTTGTGTTTCCACACAGCACGAAGTGCTCTTTAGGCAGAGGAATTCTGCCTGAACTGAGGCTAGACTTTACATAAGTTTAAGAAAGAAAAACACTGAGAAACAGAGTGGGCAAGTAAATCAGGACAATATCCGAGTGTCTGCTCCTATGTGTCTGCTGCTGTCTGTATTGCACCTATGCACACTAAAGCAACAAGAGATTTGAGCCTGGCTTTTCCCAACACCAAACCAAAGCCTGGATTCCCCTTGCACCACAGATAGGTGCTCCTGTCTTTTTACCTTTTTCTTCAGATGATGATGTTGTACAACTTGACTGTAAAACTTTAGTTTTTCCATGTAACAGAGCACACAGCTGAACCCCTCTCCACTGCCTCGTGGGCCTCAGTTGTTTTCCCACTTAGGCTGCACTGAATTTCCTGACACCAGGTATATTGTAGGTTTTTTTCCTGGCCACTCAATTTATTGAAAAGCACGAAGAAATGCAGTGAAATTCCTCTCCACAGAGACATTCTTCCTCCTTACAAAACTAACTGCAAGGAAGAAGCTTTGTGAAATGAAGCTCTGGGAACTGTTCACATGGCTACAGCTGTCCTAGGGCTGGCGTGTTGAAGTATCTGTGAGTGACATAACAGGTAAGATCAACCAGGGTACAGGAGAATTACCCTGGCCCATTTTCCTCTGACTGCTGAAACCCAGTTGCTCACTAGGAGGAAACCACAGAAATGGCCGTGTTTTAGAATGCTGTGCATTGGGAACCTACACAAATGGGCACGTTGTGCAAGCTTTGCCCTGAGAGCCATTATTGTCACTGCCAATATGAATCCCAGAATCCGGGACAGCCCTGGAATGACGGCAGGTGATGATTTAAAGCATGACAGCGAGGGGCTCAGGAGGGAGCCTGCTTCTGAGAGCTGGTGGCAGGAGCAACCTGAAAAAGGCAGGGCAGGCTGCAAGGTCAGCATGCCTGTCCCAGGGCAGGCTGCAAGGGCAGGGCAGAAGAAAGGGAGGATGTGCGAGCTCCCTGCCCGGAGCAGCCCGGGTACAGCGGCTCTGGCAGCGATACCTCTGGCTCGGGAGCTCCTGGATTTCAGGGATCCTCAGGGAATTGCTGGGGGGGTTTCCAGCAGAGCCCTGCACCGGGATCTTCAGCAGCAGTGCAGCGTGGCTGGCATTTAGGAGCACAAACGGTGCGAGAGGATTCCTTGCTGTTCCCCAACGTGAGGTGGCACAAATCCCCAGGTCCTTTTCCAAACAGGATGGAACATCTCCAAGCTGTTTACATCTAGTGGGAAACCTGTCTGCCCTGACTGTCCTGCTGCAAATACCCCTCTGAGGGTATGCAGGCAGCAAAGCAAACCGGAGGGGAGCACTGGGGGTGAGGAGAGAAAAACGAAATGTTTTGCAGGATGTGGTGCAGGGAGGATTTGCCAAAACTGCCAGTGCTGGGGTGCCAACACATCCTGCAGGACCAGGCTCCAAGGTGGGCTCTGGGAGGAGCTGGGACACGCGGGTGGCACCTGGTGACAATTCCCAAGCACAGACTGGCTGGTGGCCGTGCCTGGCGAGGCAGGTGAGTGTGGAGGTGCTGAAGTACAATGTGCCCATCGAGCCACGCCTGGCACACAATCCCAGAGGATGGATCCTGTGATCCCCGAGCAGCAGATCAAGGAACAGCCTGCCCCAGTTGCAGCCAGCTCCAAAGAAAAGCAGGATACCAGTCACCAGCTGGGACATAACTCTCTAAATATCAGTATATGTCTCTATATGAGGCATCGTTATATATGCCTCATCTCTTACCCTTCACACAAGAAGCTTGGAAAATATTTATGGATAATTTGTGTCGACCCTTCCAACACAGCTGTGTTACAGCCGAGGCCTTGCTATGGCCACATATCTTTGGTATCAGAAGCATTTTGTTTTATTATTATCTCTGAGCCACTACTTTGTCTTATCAATTTTCCCTCCTCCATTTTTGTTCACTTTCCTAATTTTTTTCCTGGTTTTATACTGAAGGTGAAAAGCTGAATGTCTGTTTAATCTCCAGTACCAGAATAAAATACCTATCAGTGCAAACAAAGGAGAAGTAAGTTCCAGATTTTTTGTTCACGATCCTTGCAAAAAGCAAGACTGCAGTAACTTATAGAAAGGTTTTTTTGCTGTATTTTTGAGGGTTTTTTTTTTTTGCATTTGAACCAGACAACACAAAAATCATTCTCAGGCAATATTTAGGGAGATATTTCACTCAAGTTCTGAACACTCATGGAATGTTTTCAAAGGAGAAAATGAAGGAAAGTCAACTATTAACAGGCAGTTAGAGAAATTTTCAGATTACTTTCAGTTTCTTACTTATCTTGGCACTCCATTAAAATAATTGCACTTGGTGTAGTACCAGAGAGATTGATTAGACTGAAATCTTTATTGTTAGCCTGTTTAACGTTATATTTATTCCTTTTAGCAGCTTCTGATTCAGAGTGAGGCACTGAGAATAAAAAATGGAGAGTAATGTATCTGAAGAAGCTTCCATTTCAGTAGCTTTGTTTAGTCACTATAAAGGGGGGCTCTGGTTTAATCTAGTTTTCTTGGGATTAGAAGACTTTTAATTACTGCTTGCAATCAAGCTTTCCAGCCTTGCACGAAGCAACACATAAAAGCTGGAATTTTAAAAGAGCCTAAGGAACATATTCATCATTAAAATTCAATGACACTGGCAGCTTAGCTCTCTGCCTCCTTTGAACATCTCAAAGTTTCCTTTTAATAAAGCAACATCTGTGAAATTTAGAAAATAATATTAATTTTGACCCTCTCTGGATTTTTAATGGGTATATTAACCCAATGCAAGGCAATCCTCCCCTCCTGCAAGCCCTTCCTCCACGATTCCTGGGAGCAGTTTTTAGTCCCAGCAATTTTTTTATAAGAATACGACGTTTTTTCAAAGTAAGGAACCTTCAGGGCCATAAGGAGTGGATTTTCTAAGCATTTCCTGAGGCAGAGAGCCCCATGATGAGGGAGTGGCTGCAGAGCATCCCTGCAATGTCAGGTGTCTGTGCATGTGTGTGAGAGAGTGAGTGAGCCTGGAGGGCCTGACCTGTATTTCCACTTAAGTCTTAACTGGCAATGACAATTTTACACTCTAGAAAGTCACCCTGGTACTCTGGCACAGGCTCCCAAAAGCAGACCAGAACATTTTACTGCTGACCTGAGACCAGTCCCTAAGTCTGTGCTCTGCCAGCCCTACAAAATATACTTAGACAAAGCTCCTGCACTGAAAATGACATTTATTTTTAATTCTTTCTCCTTCCCGAGTTTCCACTGGATTCCCATTACAGACAGCAAATTGGCAACTATTCAGATTAAACACCAGAGTGAATTTGCTTGGCTCCAAGGAAGACATTTCTGTGTCGAAAGGTAAATTATGTTGCTGTTTTTCCACCTGTTAATGTGCAGATTATATAATAGAGACATTTTTCAATTTATTTTTTTCTTCTTATGGTTGCAATGACGTAGAAGATTTGACCTTCAAAGCTTCTTCTTTGCTTCATAGAATAATGCCAGTGCTTTTGTGAAAAAGATCAAAAGGTAGGATTTGAAACCATAAGGATTTTGCTTGCTGCTTACAGAGATTATTTTAGTGGTAAATGTTACAAAAACTTTAGTCCAAAGCCATTTTTTAGGTTTAAATCTTTGGCAATGCAAGAGCTCAATCCTAAAATTTAGATGGTTGTGGGTAACGCTGTTGGAAATGCAGATGTGTGGGTCCCGATTTGTGTGTGTTTTGGGATGTCTTGATTTTGGGGTAGGCAGGCTGTAACATCTTTTGAAACTCCCAACTTCCTGGGGTGGTGTAGTCAGGACATTTGCAGAGCAGTGCCAAGACATAATAAAAGGGTGAGTACAAGTGGTGAGAGCCCCAAATCAATGCCCTGCCTTGGAAGCTGAGCACAGGCTGAGCTCTGAGCAGGGATGATTTCCCCCAAAGGACTGAGGCTGCACACACAGCAGCAGCAGGGATGTCACACTCCAACCCACTAGAGCAGCTGGGCTTTATATTTTCTGATTGCTGTTGAATATGCAATGGCAATTTCTCTCTACTTTTTTAATCTCTCCTTAAACAAAGTCATAGTTCTTCCACAGTCACCTCGGAGACAGGGAGAGAAATATTTTCCTAACAATTACTGCAGTCAGCTTAGCTGGGCATTTGAAAGTAACAGACATTTAAAAATATACAATAACAGTAATCTTTAAAAATACTTTATTTTAGAAATATTATTTGGGGGAAAAAGTCCTTGCTCCCTTTATGCAGCAGGAAATGCCTCACAATTATCTTTATTTTCTTACTGTTTGTGGGATGAATTGAAAATCAGTGTTTTAGATAAATTTACCTAGCAGCAATTAACATTTAATTTCCTTTAAAAATATAGAAACAAGATTAAAATGCCCATTGGGGGTGATTTTTCCTTGATTAAAGTTTAGAAGTGACTGAGAAAAGTTGATGCTCAGTGCATTAATCAAGAAATAAGAGAATGAAAACTTATGGTTGATATTCCAGAAACAAACTTGGAAGTGGCTGGGAAACTGGCTAAGTTTATTTTTATTATCAGGGAAATAAGTGTCTTGCAGGCTCACAGGGGTGACCACAGCCCAGTGAAGCAGAAGAGCAGGTTTTTCACTGAACCCAGTGATTTGGCATGCTCAGAAAGATGGGCTAATATTTGCAGAGCCAGTATTTCCTATTTCCCTAGGTGTTAAAGGACAGAAGGAATTCAAAAGTGATAACCTGTGACAAGTTACAATGGTCTGTATTAATATATTATTTATTACTATGATTATCTCACTAGAGAGTGAGTGGATCTGTGATTCAGACCTGCCCATCTCTACAGAAACCCAGAGGTGTGCAGCTACTCTCTGTTTCTCATTGTAGGGACTTTGTCCAGCTCCCTGCATGAAGGGCTGGGACCTCTGTGGACACAGTAATTATGGAATGGACACATAAAGATGGAGACAGAACCTTGATATTTTTATGGAATTTTGACTCTTTGCAGAATGTCTGAATAATAATTTGGAATCTGGTCCATAAGAAATAATATTCCAGATTGTTCAAAATGCATATGTGGTTGAATAATCAGTTTATATGTCCAATTATTTGACTTGTGAGTAGACTGGTTAAAACTTGGCATATTTTTTCCACCATATGGTTGTACTAACTTGCTTGAAAGAAAAAATGACCCAAAATTCACATAAATAACTGTCCCATAGATTTTCCTGTCTGCCTAATTTTGTCTATTTTTCCCACTAGCAACCAGAGATCCAATAAACTATTGAAGGCTAAAGGCTGATGTAAGTCCTTTTTTAGGGCAGTGATTTCAACAAGAGTGTATGAAGAGCTTTTTTTAAACCAGAGAAGAAGAGCAAACAGCTAGAAAAACAAAAAAAATGTAAAGTCCTTATGCAAAAATCTGTCATGGACATCTGGACCACCCTTGTCCAGCTCAGGAAATGTAACACCAGTCATGCCTCTAAGTGAAGAGAATCAATTGCACTTTGTGTCTGCAGAGGATCAAAGGTGCCCTGGCAGCTCTGCTGTGAGGCTGGGCAGTCACTCGGGGCTGGGTGCAGGTCCCTGTCTCCCCTCAGCCCTGCAGCACATTCAGGGCATCACGAGGTGGTTCCAGCTGTGACTCCTCAGCATGCCCAAAATCAGGCAGCTGTGCTCTGTGATGCTGCAGTGGTGATGCAGAAAAAGGAGAGGCTGGTCTGAAAGTGGCAGAAGTCACCTCTTTTTGTGAACACTTGGCTCTTGAGCCCAACTCAAGACCATCATTGTTGCTGTGGCACACGTGCAACTCAGTGAGATACTGAGGTTTAAGTTCTGTAAATGGAGAGTATCTCTGCTTCATCCCTAAGATTTTGGGACACAGGGGTACAGAGCACAGATTTATAACCATCTTATTCTTGGAATACCTAAACTGTTGCTGACGTGATAGACTGTATTGGCTCCAAAGGCCTGGTATAACCAAACAGACACAGTTTGATTTAAGATTAGATACTTTTGCAAAAACAAAGCTTTCAAAATATAAGATGAGGGGAAATTTGCCATATTTATAGTTCAAATACCAAAGAAATCTCTCTTCCCAACACTAATGGGTCTAGACATCTGTTTTTCATGCCTAAAATACAAATGCTGTAGCAGCAAACCAGTTCACAACTGCACAAATTGAAGCTGTCTAGAAATGAGAATAAAAATGACTGGTCCTCCACAGCAAGCAAAAAGCAGGAGGAAAAAACCTCTTGCAATTAGTAGTGGAAAATAAAATTAGGTTTTCAAAATTACTGCAGCCATATGTGAGATGGACTCCCTCCCCACTGAAACCACAGTTTGAAGCTCTCTTTATACATGATCCCTAAATAGCTGGGAGTGATTGGGACATTTTGGGTCCAAGCTATCCCATACAACCACATCAGAAAATACCAGAAAATATTTTCTCCACGTGCTCCCCCTCACCCTCCCTCAATCCTCATTCCAACAGCAAAAGGTTGTACATCCAGTCAAAAAGCAGTCCCAATCCATCATCAGCTATCCAAGGTTACATCCATCTTCTCTCAGGTCTTTTCTTTTAAGACTGAACTCTGCTCTCTGCTGACTTAATCCTCATGAGAGCCATTGATTCACAGTTTCAAATGTTACATGGATAACATGAAAAGAATCATCTATTAAAAAAAAATACAGATGGCCAAATTCACTGGCTAACCTGGACAATGTTCCTTTAAGTCTAAAGCCTCTGTTGTGCTAAATACCCAGCTGTTAACAATCTCTTCTAGAGGCTATTGAACGCAGGAAGGACATGTTTTTAGCAATTAGAAAAATAATAGCACACTTACACATGGCAATATTTAGCAGAGTTTGTTTGGTTAATAGGTCAGCAGTTTGGGACAGTTGGTGGTTGTTATGGGGCAGCGAGGAGGGTTTGTGCAATAAGAAAGCTGAACCCCAGGTACCCATGGGGCACTCTCAGATGAACATGTGCTATATAACCCAAAGCACTCAAAAGACATCCCTCATTCCACAGCTTCCTTGTATATTTAAAAAAAAAAAGGCGCTTTGAAAACATTTTTTGTTAGTTTTGTACAGTGTCAGGACAAATGCACATATATAAACCAGAAAAAATGCACACAGTGGAATGATGTTTTGGGCATATAAGGGTATTACACATGCAAGGCTTGAACCGAAGTTCATATCCTTAAATACTTTTTAGATAGAGCAAGAATTTAATAAGTGATTAAGTGTTTTCCTCGTGCCTGGCAGGAATATGCCATGCAAGGGCTCCTGAGGCATGAGCAGGTGCATGGCAGCCCTGCAGCCGTGGCTGCTGCAGCGATTTATGGTGCAAATCTCACAGCAGCTTCAGTTTGCCTAGTGGCCTTTGTAATTTATCTCTGCTGATATCATTATGTGCCTCGAGAACATTTATCTTCCTCAAAGTAAAGAGTAAATTATTGTTTTAACAAGGAGAAAACAAACTTTATTACAACAGCCCCGGACTAGGGACCACAGAAACACTTGGGTTTTTAACACACTCCAAAATCTGTTTTAACAACTGCTTATGGTTACTATAGCCACTGAACAAATATATGGTTATTTTACCTTTCCTCACTGATGGCCCAAGTTCCCTCTTATTTGCAGAATGGCAGAGGCTGTGCTTGGAGCTGCTGGAGTCAGACAGGTCTGTGCAGCTTTCTGCCTGCAGTGGTGCAACTGGCATGCTGAAATCTCACCCTGAAAATTGCATTGCATAAAAGGATGTGAAAAACGGGGCCATATCCAATCTAAATAATCCATTCATTGACCTTGGTGGTGGTTTCCAGTCTTTTTGGATTCATGGACCCCCGTGGAGCCTCTGACAATAGACCTGCTTTTCTTGGTTATACATTTTGCAGAACCTTAAAATTAGTTCAGAGTCGGCACAAGGTCCATGGAAAACATACATAAAATACCATTTCTAAGGTATTTATAAGATACTAGCACCTAAATTCCTCCTAATGGGTGACAGTGAAAAAAACCTTGAGGAAATTTAATCAATTGCCCAACAATCAGACCAGATATGTGATTATGCTTCCTTGTTGTTTCTAAGCCTCATGTTGCCTTAAAAAAACCAGTTTCAGTACAGAACTGTCTGTATCTATAGTAGATTCTCCTCTAGCCAAGGAAAGAACTAGTGGTGATGTTGCAATTAATCAGAATAAAAGCAATTTCTTTCCAGATTTGTTATTCTTCTCCCTTCTTGGGTATGGGCAGAAACATAAAAAACCAGGACCTCCTGCTAATCTGAAAAAACTAAATGCTAGAGAGAAGTAAAATGAGATTTTCATAAGGAACCAGAGCTTAGTAGGTGTCAAGTGCTGGAATATGACTGTCCCAGCCCTCATGCCACTAGAAGGGAAAATGGAAATTAATGCTGGACTGCTGGGGTTGTAAAGGAAGCAGCATAACCACAGAATCAGCACCAATTTTTTGAATACAGGCTCAGTTTTTACTTTGGAACAAGAACTTGGACTCACATGAATTGCATGAGGACCTGGCCTCGGATAATCAGTGGGTGCTCAGTATCTGGCAGGATCAAGTCCATGGTGACCAAGAATCTTGGCCCAGATTTGAAACACAATTTCTTCTGCTTTCCAACCCCATGGTGTAACCACCAGACCACAAACGTCTTTCCTACTTTTTGCTGCTAAGAAGGAAGCGTCAGTTTTCAGGCTTGGAGAAATGTGGTGGACTGAGGGCAGGAAGGATCTGTCATTCATAAGAAAACGTGGGCTAGAATTTCAAGATTTATTTAAATTTTAAATTTCCTTAATGCTGATAGAGTGAGGGGGCAGAAGAAGGTTCCTTGCCCATGGCTCTCACTGCAGCATGCAGCGAGCTCTCTCCTCTGGCTGCCTTTTAACGTGTCTGCAAACACTAATGACACATTTAATTCCTTCACACTTTGAAAAACAGTGGCACCTTGCACGAAAGAGAAATCTGGCTCATTTTTGATTCTTCCTTCTTCCCAAGGCCCCAAAAGGGACCTTGAATTAATGTGTATTCCTGATTAGCATGGTGATATAAATCACAGCAAGCTGCCTTCATGTGGAGATGTGAGGGCAGGCTCCAGAGCCCTGCAGTGCACACACTCCCAGCAGCGTGCAGAGCACTGACACCAAACAAAGCTGCTGCTGCTCTCCTGTGCTGCACAAACTCCTGCAATTACCTCCAAGGATGTGGGAACTTTATCTGTTTCAACCTTTTGCTCTCAGACATTATAAAGTTAATTATAAAATGTGCCAAGGGGGAGGCAAGGAGAAACCTTGTTAACCTTTTCTTTCTGCGGTTTTCCCCCCTCATTGCATTTACATTGGCCTTGAAGAGCTGGGACATTTTGCAGATGGTTTAGGGTCTATAAATTCTTATTTAAATCATCGTGAGCCAAGTATAACAGGTAGCAGCCCAGACTTCTCTAGAAAGGACAAACTCCAGCTAAGCATGTAAATAATACTCCAGTGCTTTTTAATATATAAATACATACACTGAGCCAGGTGCTCTGCAAGGTTTATTCACATTTTCCTATTGTTGCTCTGTAAAATGCACTGGGTATGCATTGCATGACTCTGCAATATTTTTTTAAAGTACTATTTCTTAGTGAATAGTGCAAAGTAACAAGCTAAAGGAAGGTGCTACTTCCTTCACTGCTCATCTCAAGTGGCTGGTAAAGACAACCAAAACTCTGTCTTTATCCACCAAATCTCGAATGGCCGAGTCCAAACAGGCTGCTGCCAATCATGGAAAATTGAGAGGGAACTACCTGGTGTAAGAAATGATGGGTGATCAAGGAGGACAATGTTATACTTTCTTTACTAATGGTGAGGAGTGTGGCAATAATCCAGCATGGAAGTATTGCTCTGTGCTGAGTTGAGAGAAACAGGGTGCTCATTTCTACTCATAACCACCCATTTCAGCTGGGAAACACCCTGAGACAGGCCCTGATGGCACCTTTCACATGTTTGAGCAAGACATATCCTGCATGGCTCCAGTGTCCCTGTGGGGAAGATGCCACTGTCTTCCTCTAAATGCTTTGAGTTAATCAATAAAGACTCTGCACATTATATTTCTCATGAAGAATCCTCTGCACATATTAACTGTTTTTACTTAGGAGTGAAAGGAATACCATTCTCACCTTATTTTTCCCCCTGAGAAATTCAAGGATCTTTTCCAGGTTTGTTTATTTTTATACCTTATTTTAATTAATTTTTTTCCTGTCCCCACCTTCCAACTGTGCATCATGGTCCATATGTTGGTGAGCCTAAGAGTGTTAAATGTACATAGCACCCTCCAGAGTTTCCCAACGAGATTCAATGAAGTTCCATGAGAGACACCTAGCTCTTCTCCCACAGTTACCCCAAAAGAGGGATATGTTATTCAATTCCATCTATTCTTGGCTGAGACCTGACATAAGAAGCTGTAGATTAGAAGTAATTCACAAGCGTTAAGAAAGATGTTGGCTTGACTTTAAAGTCTATTCTAAAGCAGAACAACATTTTACAAGTGACCATCCACAGCACCTGAAATCACCTGGGTGAAAACAAAGTCTGAATTTCAAGAAAGATCTTCTTTAATATTGTACCTTCACTGATGTTTTGGAGTAGTCTTGCACCTAAACCTAAAGGTTATCCTAGAAAACTGCTAGGGCAGCTTTCTGAAACTGAAATAGAACACAAATGGTTCTGCAGACTATATATTAGTTGTAAATACACACACTTAGCACTGCCAGGTCACCCAGTACATCCCTTGGTATTCCCTCTTAGAGACAGCAGCATTGCCATGGCTTATGGAAAGGGCTTTTGGGGGACCCAAGTCTCTACTCAGAGGATCCCTCTTTTCAGACAACAGTATTTTCAGAACTGTTGGCTGACCAATCTTTGGTTTCCTGGCCTGCTGCCTTCACGTGTGGTTGCCTCTCCTTGCTGTTCTGGCAAGGGGAAGAGAAAATATTTGGCCTTTGGGAACTGGACAACTCAATGCCCTGTATAGCTAACAAGAGTGCAGGATCCCGAGTTCAAATATTCTGTACCTGTTTTGCACAGGAATGAATATTACACAAGGTGCCAGGCAAGTGAAGCATAACTAATGTAAAAACACCTTGGTCTGGTTCCCAGTTGCCCTGCAGCTGTGTTAGTATTTACAGCACTGCGAGTAAAGTGCCCCTGAATCAGAATAGGAACAGCTTTTATACTCTTTGAATGCATAAATCAGGCCACATAGTTCTGCTGGAATTACAGGCTATTTACACTCATTTGTCTCCCTCCACGTGCTTTGCCCAGCAGGTAGCCTGTAATTATTTGATAATAAAAATTATAGGCATTTTTACATTGCTGGTCCTCTGCAGGAGCCGAAGATTACCCAGCAATTTTTACACGAGCTGAGAATGCAAGCCTGATGTCCTGGCAGACTTCCAGGTTGGAAGACTCCATGGGCTGTCTAAATCCCCCTGGTATTTCTAACAGGCTGTGGCACTCCTCTCATCCTCCCGGGGCAGTGTGCTCCAACAGCTGCATCGCTGCACTCGGGAGCACCACAGCACCAGGGTGGCGGGAGGAATCCTTCCCAAAAAAAAAAGAAATGCTCATGGTTACTTTGATACGGTCCCTTGGGAGCAGCAGGGATGAAAGAGGACAGATGAATGAAATCTATCGCTATGCCCTGTGGCTCTGATATGGGATAAAAGCTCGCGATGGTTTACATATGATTATTAAAATTTTCAGGCACCTGCATGAAAACTACTCTGCTTCAGTTTTAGTCCTTCGTCCCCAAAAACGCTTTTAAAATACTTCAAAAGAAATAGAGGCGATTAGTATTAGAGGCTGGAAGTGTCATATGAGAGGTGTGTAGCCAAAATAAAAGTTTGTTAGTGGTAGAAGATTATCTGTTCCATTATTTTTCTCACTTAAGTTGGCTATGCCTGAAAAAAGTAAGTGCTGCTTTGTGAAAAAACTTCTTGCAAAATTATTTCTTTCTCTCTGTTATCATTATAAATGACAACATTTTTGCCTATGCATTTGAGAATTTATGTATTTGTAAATATAATAAAACCACAGTGGTTTGGACATTTACCGAGAATGACTGGTTTGGGGAATTTGAGAAACAAAAAGAGATAAAAACATCAGCTAGAAAAAGGAGTGCCTGCATTACAAATGGACTTTGTTATTTTTTATCTTGGCAAGTATCATTAAACTTTAATTCTTTAGGCACCCGGGACAGATAAGTTTGTCCCACTTCACATTAAAGATGTTAATGCATTATTTTTGACAAAGTCATTAAAGCCATTGCAGTGAGACCTCACCCCAGCACACTGAAGGTCTTGCTTAGCAAATATGGGACTGTGGAATCGGGCCTCAACTTCTCCCCACTGCAATCAGCAGGAATACTGCTGTGAACTTGGAGACGAGCTTCCTTATTTTCCCCTGAAGTTTCCTTTTATTTGGTGAAGCAGCCAGTTTCACCAGGAAAAGTGAGTGTGCAGGGTCCTAGGGCTCTGCCAGGGGCATACATATGTTTTGATTTCTTTGCCTCATTTGCAAAAACTGAAACTAGTTTTTCAGTCTGGAAAAATGCATTAAACTTCAGCTTTTAGTGCCAGCACCAGAAGTGTTGGCCTGGCAGAGCCATGGCAGCTCAGCCTCTTCCCTCACTGCTTCCAGAGGCAGCTGAGCCCTCACACTGCGGGACACACGTGCTGTTTCATGTGCTCGAAGGGAGTGAACATCCACACTCACCGATACAAAGGAAAGTCTTGTTCTGTCCCAGACACATCTAAGTTCAGATTTGTGCTTTGCTTCATGCCAAGAAGCTGATTCTGGGTCCTTTATCAGTCTCTGTTCCACAGGCCTGGTTTGGGGAACAAAGAGGGAATGGCTGGCATGGGCAGGCACCACCTGAGGTGGGCATTCTGACTTGCCCTCAAAGGGTCCCGCATTTTTTCTATGTAGAGTGCTGAGAGGGTTTTTACAGGATTTACCCCATTCTTTTGATGGTTCTGATGATAATGGAGTGTCTGAGGGTGGCAGGGACACAGTGGGCAGGAGGACCAGGTTGTGGGGATGGGGCGACAATCCGTCATGGCCCGGGGATAGAGGGATGATCCCCCCATGGCGTGGGGATGGAGGAATGATCCCCTCATGGCATGGGGACGATCCCCTCATGGCATGGGCATGACAAGATGATCGTCTCATGGCTTGGGGATGGAGGAATTATCCCCTTGTGGTATGGGGATGGGGCATGATCCCCTCATGGCATGGGGACGATCCCCTCATGGCATGGGGATGATTCCCTCATGGTGCAGGGATGACGAGATGATCCTCTCATGGCTTGGGGATGGAGGAATGATCCCCTCATGGCATGGGGATGATCCCCTTACGGCATGGGGACGAATCCCTCGTGGATGGGGATAGAGTGATGATCCTCTCATGGCGTGGGGATGGAGCAATGATCCCCTCATGGCGTGGGGATGGAGCAATGATCCCCTCATGGCGTGGGGATGGAGCAATGATCCCCTCATGGTATGGGCATAACCAGACCATCCCCTCATGGCGCGGACACAGAGGCACGATCTCCTCATGGCATCCCCGAGCCCCTAAAGTCCTCCAAGAGCTCGGGGGCCAGGGCAGCCCCTCTGCCGCAGGTGGGGTGAGGTGGGGCCGCTCCCAGAGGGAGACCTGGTGCCGACCTCGCTCCGTGGTGCCGGGCCGGGGCTGCCCTTCTCCTTCCCCTCCTTCCCCTCCTCCTCCTCCTCCTCCTCCCCCGCGTGTGCGGTGCGCGGCCGCATGTGGGGCGCAGGCGGCGGAGTCTCCACCTCTTCTGGCAGCGGGAACCTGTGGCTGCCAAGCTCCATTAAAGCCATCAGCAGCCGGGGGGACGCGCTCCGCGGCGAAGGCGGGGTGGGCTGCGGTGCTTTATTTTAAAATACACGCTTTTCTTTTTTCGCCCTCCCCTCCACCTTTTCCCTTCGCGAGGCTCGGGCTGAGCAGGACGCCTGCGGGCTGGAGCCGGGGTGCCGCCGCCGCGGGCCCATGGCTGCACCGCCGGGCGCCGCGCCCCGCTGAGCTCCGCGGGCACCGGCGGCGAGCGCGCCTCTGGCCGGGACACACAGCGGGCACCATGCTCCGGGGCTGGTGGCTCGCAGGGCTGCTCCTAGGTAGGTGCCACCGGCGGCCGGTGCCGACAGGACGGGAGGGCGAGCGGGTGGCGGAGTCGGGGCCGCACCCTCATGAGGGTGCCCGTCACCTCCCTCACGCACCGGGCACGGTGAGGGGGCAGGAGGGTGCAGGGAGTGCAGCGGGACTGACTTTATGGAGAGCGCAGAGGGACGGTGAGGAGTGTGCGAGTAGTGTGCGAGGAGAGCGCAGCGGACCGGGGAGGAGGATGCAGGAAAATGCAAGGGGAGTGCAGAGAGGGCGCAAAGAAGCGGCGAGGAGGGGACGAGAGGACCAGGACGGCGGGTCTCGGTCCGGCCGGCGCCGGGACCGGGATCCCGGGGTGCCCCCGCCCGGGCAGGAGGCACCTGGCGCCGGGACCTCCCCGCTCGCCGCTCAGCCGGCCCGGGCACGGTTTCTCTCACTCTTGGTGCCCACCTGGCCCGGGCAGATTTTCCCCACCCTCGCTGCCCGTCCGTTCCGGGCAGAGTTTCCCCTCCGTGCTGCTCTGCAGCTCCACGGCCGCTCGCCGGGGCAGGGACGGGCAGGGAGCGCCCCGGAGCCCCAGGTTGCTGGCCCCGAGCTGTGGGAGCGGGAGCGGGGACAGAACCGCTGAAGCCTTTTCCGAGTGAGCGCCGTGCAGAGATGCCAGAAGGGCTGGCGGTGCGGTGCTGAGCTGCCCAGGGAGGTGCTGGGCTGGGGCTCAGCCTCTGCCTCTCACTCGAGTTTCTCGGAGGGGTTGGGGTCGCTGCCCCCTCCCCAGAGGCAGTCGGGCCATCGCAACTCGTTCCTGTTCCGAGAGTGGTGCGTGGAGAGCATCGGGCAGAGTTTAGCTGCAGGAATGGCTTGGAGGTGATTTTCACTGGAGTTGTGAATACTCCCTGGGAGGATCCAGCACCTGCCCTGCAAGGGACAACCTCCCAAGTAGCCTCCTGCTCCAGGGACACGAGGCAGAGCCCCAGCTGTGCAGACACTCTCGGAGCAGAGCAAGCTGCATCTTTGCGGCTCCCTTTCAGACAGGCATCTTTCAACCCCACGGCTCTTGGAGCAGTTTCAGAAGAAAAGGTTCTGGCTTTAAGAGACCATATGGGAGAACAAAGGCAACTGTGCTGTGAAAAAAATCACAAAATTATTTCTCTTTACGACAAGGAGCAGAGTCTGAGGGAGACACCTCCATCCTCAGACAGTATTTTCCTAGGAAATGCAGAGGAGACCCTTGGGTGAGACTCCTGAATGGAAGGGACAGGTGAAAAAAAAAGGGCTGGGAGGATGTTCCTGAGGGCCTCGTGCAGTCTGGACACTGAAAATCCAGGCACTTGGTTTCCTACTGCTCTTTCTATCACTTAGTTCACTCAGCTGAGGTTTTGGGCAGCAAATACCACACTGGTTTGCCTCTCCAGCTCAGTGATCAAGGCAGAAGAACCATGTAGTGACAGCTATTGGACATTACTTGCATTAAGTGTAAAGGACCAGACTACAGAAGGAAATCTCTGAGCAGGGCACTTCTGTAGAGTTACTTTCCTGTTCTCCTTATGTGGGATCTTTGTTGTGCATTGCTTGCAAAATAAAGCTGAGAAATATGAATTCTCTAAGTATCTTATTAGCTCGAGTTGCTCTGCTCAGGGATCTGTTACACTGCATTATGTAAGTTTACTCACTGAAGTCTAATTAGAATTATTCTTTCTTAAATCCTCATGTAGTTTCTCTTAGTCCAGTCTAACCTAAACTCTCTGCTTCTTGCATCTGATGTCAGTGAGAGAAGTCCCATTGATTACAGTAAGAACGGAAACTGAACCTCAAAATAACTGTTTAAATACCTAAGTCAGACCCAGAACTCATTAAAATCAAAGCAAGCTTTGCTCACTGTGAGCAAGACTAGCATTCTGCATTTTGCATGAGGCTGAACATTTGCATGAGCATGACACCAGTGCATAATTAGTTGAAAAACCACTTTAGTTAGGTAACTGGATCTGACTTTGGAGTCTCCTCCAGAAAAGAATCACTCATTCCTGGAAATGTCCCCAGAGACTTGCTGAGTTTTACCTAAGCTTTCATTAAAGTCTCTACATTCCTATAACAGCACACTGATATTTTTCATGTGTATCTTCTCCTACATGGTTTTAACATAAAAGATCTATTCTTGCTTTCAGTGTTTAAGTTTGAAAGTGGCAGTGTTAAGGTAAGATAAGATCACCAGTTGCATTCAGTTAAGAGATTAACAGGACAATCCCATAAGTGATAAAACTACTTCCAGCATAGAGATGTGTGTCTATTTACATAATAATATATCTGTTCTTACTGTTAAACAAACACCATTGTCTTTGGTTCAAATATTTATTTGGATAATGTTTACTTAGCTAATTTTTTTTTCCATGTTGGTGGTTTTTATTCTTCATTTCTCAAGCCAGCCAAAAAAAATCAACAACTAATGTGCTATGCTGGATCGTGTGATATAACTCTATTTTTTCTTTCAATAATTATAGGGTTAGCCACGTTTCAAAGTATATGGATATAGATAAAAACAGGGCTGAGATGCAAAAAAAGCACAAGTGAAAAAAGTATTGTGTGGTTTCTATATTTTCCCCACAAGCACAAATTGTTGAGTAAGGAGATTTTCAAAAGCCAGAAATTGCTGTGAAGAAAACCAACGCTGGAATCCAATGCTAGGGGAGGCTGCATCTGGCAGAACAAAGTTTGGAAGAGGTTTTGCTTTCAGTGGGATCCTGTGTTTCCCCACAACAGAGCATATGTCATCTTTAAAGACAATGCTTTCAGGGCTGAGATACAATCACTGCTAAAATCAACCTCAAAATTAGGAAGCACCTATACAATGCTCTTTCACAAGTGCTTTGGTTTTCTTACTCATTTGCTGAGGAAGATAAAGGTATGAAAGAAGAGAAACTTCCTGATTTTAAGATGGTGTATCTCAGATATAATAATCCCAAGAAACTGACAGTGAGAACGTGAGAATTTCAATGTGTAACCCTTCTTCTGTAGGCTAAGAGTGCTGCCAGAAACTGAAAATATGATTCATGGAACAGCTCCTTCTCTTCCCATTTTAAATTGTGTAAGATCTGAGGGGTTAGTAAGCTGCAATCTGTGGGGTTTTTTTCTTTAAGGAGTTAAAAGGTCTCATGATTTAAAACGCAGAATTAGAAAAGTTCTTTCTCTGTGTCTTAGAAGAGAAGCTCCGATATCTATTTGTAATGCCAGAGCTTCAGGGTGATAAGAGGGTTGAAATTCACCATTATTTTTGAGTTTTAGCAGGGTGATGGTGTGATAATTGTAGCTTTCATGGTGGTGTTTTCTCATTTTCAGTCAGTAGCTTATTGAATCATCACAGTTTGAATTCAGCTGAAACTGAATGCTGCAAAGAAGCTCAGCTCCTGTGGCACTGTTAGATATCTGGATTGGTGAAACCTCTACTTACAGCTGATGTGAGGGGACATAAAACAACAGGAGAAATCTCACCACAGAGTGCTTGAAGAGATTTGCTTGAGTTTAGATTTTAAAATAATGCTTTAAACTCCAGTGGATGTCAAGCACTGAAAAAGTCCCCCATGGTTTCTCCTGGGTTAATAAGAAACACTGACAAATGTGTGACATTTTGGCCTTGTCTAACTCCAAGACTGTGGTCTTTGGAAACAGCTTTCTCCTGGCACTCTGGGATCAATGTATACACCAAGCTCCCTACTGAGACAATTGGATTCACCTTGTTCACACTCTCACTAAATCCACAAGTGCTGGACACGGCAGGTTATGACTTGGCTCTCCCCTGTTGATACAAAAACACAATGACATGTTATTTTTAAAGCTTTTCAGAGAAAAAGAAAGATCATTTTTCCCACTTAAGCTGCCTGGAAAAGACAGATGAAAATATAAATGACAGCAAGGTTTTGCTGCAGAAAAGCTCCCAGAGTTTGTTGGTTTTGAGTAGCACAAGTCTTGTTATTAGATTATGCAGCACGTAGGTTGAATGTCAGCTTTGATTTTAGCATCTGTCGGCAGAGTTTAGGAGAACTGGAACACATCAAAACTTGGCTAATGTGGACAGGCAAAACAGCAGACTGAAATTTCAGGCTATCTAGAAACCACACCCAGACCCCAAAACACATGTTAGAAGTAACTTTAATTCTGTACTCCAGCTGAACAAGTAACCTTTTTCTGTGGCCACTTGTGACTCTAAGTTAAACGTGTGGGTATTGCTGGTGTGGGCTCTGGATCAGTTTCCCTCCTTTCTGCAGAGCTTTTTTCCTGAGGATACCTTCTGCTATGACTGCTTTTGAATGCTCCTCTCATCCTTGGCTTCACAGGAGCCAAGTAGCCTCAGAATATTAGATCCTATTAGATCCTATTTTTATTACTATAAACAGTATCCTTGCAGCAGCGCCAAGAGTCCTGTTGTGTTAGGTGCTAAATAAAGAGAGAACAAAAGGATTGTTCTTGCTTTAGTGGGTTTATAACCTAATTTCCTGGACTTGGATTTTCAGCAGTGAGTACTTGACATGGCAGGGACTTGCTGGGATTCCCAGCTGGGTCCAGCAGTTTAGTACCTATTGCAGTTGCTTAGGTCTCTACGTCCCTAAATGCCTTTGTGCATCCAGCCCTCATTTCTAGTCCCACGGAGGCCAGGCAGGGATTCTGAAGAGCAGAACAGTGAACAATGTGCTGACACAGGACAGCAGCTGTCCCCCGTGGGAGCAGGGAACTGGGACAGCTCCATGGCAGTGGGAGACTGAAAGGCCACTCAGATTATCCCGCCAGCTCCCTGCCAAGAGTGGGTTGTTCCCTGATGAACTAATGCTTTGCTCAATCCCTCAAATCCTGCCAAGCAAGTGGACTTATGTTGCCTACTACATTGTGCCTCGAGAAGTTCACCCTGCCATACAAGCCACATGTTTTCCCTCTCTTCATTCACTCCCAACAGAATCTTTTTATTCACTGCAAGGAATTCCATCCCTTCCTTGGTGTTTGTGCTTTGTGAATATTTATAGGCTGTTATCATATCCATCTTGCTCAGCTAGGCTATATGTACTCTGCTCTTTTAATCTTCTTTTGTAACTCAATCCCTCCCACCCCCTCATAATTTTTTGTTGTTCTACTCTCAAATCCAGCCAGTTCCAGTTGCTCATTTTGCTTTGGGTAAATGCTGTATTTATGTTAATATTATATGGTGGGTGGTCCTCTCTGCACTCTTGGTCCATGTGAGTGATTTAGACATTTGAAATGAGGTTGATATTTTATAGCCAAGCCATGGCTGATTACTGGTTCTGCTCTTCAAAGCACTCCAGGAAAGAATATGCTTAGCCATCACTATTAAAAATGGCCACGATAGCCACTAATAAAGTGTCTGTGCAGGGGTTCAGGGGCATGGCCAAAACCTGCGTGGGTGCTCTACACATTCAAAACAGTGTGGCATTAACTTCACATCCACATCCAACTTTCTGTTGGGTTTCCAACTCATCTGAACTAAGGAATATAGATGTAATATTTGCCATTTGGTAAGAATGTGAATTCTGGTTAGAATTTAACTGAATCATGATAGTACCCCCGGGGTATTGTTCAGCCTTGGACTGAATTGTCTTGCTTTTGTTTTGGAAAACAAATGCTTCCTCCCATGTGCTCTTCCCAGCCTCCCACTCTTTAGGCACCCAGGGAGTTGGAGATCTCACTGTGGTCTCACCTATCTCACCAAACTGAAATTCGAACTTTCAACAGTTCTCAAGTAAAAAAGCTCTAACATCACCTTTCTTTCCTTTTGGGTTTTGGTTATATATTTACCTGTGCCAAACTTACATAGCTAATAGTGATCAGAGTTTAACACAAGTCAAGGTATGTTAATGCTGCCCTCAGATTTTGGCTCACAGCAGGGCCCTGTTCTCAACCCTCTTGCCCTCTCTCCTGTCCCTGGCTGGGCTGCCCAGTGCAGGGCTGGCAGCAGGCTCTGATCCAAGGGCCAGGGACCCCTGAGCTGACCACAGTGGCTGGGCCAGCAGAGGCCATTGGGCTGCTCTGTTCTCCAGTAAATCTTTTGACACTGACCAGTTTAGCTGTAAAAAAAGCATAGACTGGTCTGAGTCTGTGCAGCATGTGGGGGTGAGAGGGAGGAACATGAAGTGAAATGGCTCCTGTCTCTGTCAGGGCAGTAAGGGTGTTGTGAGTAGAGCAGCTCTGTTGTGCAACCTAAGAGTGGTGTTTGGGTGAGCATGAGCTGCAGGACAGCTCTTGGGAGGGTGGACTCACATCTGCCTCTCGTGCTTTGGTTTGTCATCACAAGTCCTCTGTGCCAGCTCTTACATGTCCGGCTTAGTTCAGCCCATTTGAGAATATCATGATCTGTAAGGTCCCTTCCAATCCAAACCATTCTGTCATTCCCCCTATCCCGTTTCTCCTTCTTTCCTCAGAGAGTTTTCTGTCAGTTTATGGGGATGGGCATCTTTTGAATAAGGTGCTGATGGCACCTTTCCAGACTCCAGTAAAACTGGGATCCAGCCTTTGAATCCCATTTGCAGTGTTAGGCTTGGTTGTCTTTGGGATAAACAGCCAGATAGGCAGTTTTAAGAAGCCATTTTATTTAAATGTAGTTTATACTGAAGATCTTTGAGGTACTTCTCCTTCCTCCCCTTCCCTACCACAAATCCCATCTGTCTTGTCATCTGTCACTGGACATGACACTTAACAAGAAAAATACATGATTCCCTGATTCCAAGAGCAAAATATTTACTTCTCTAGTCCCTTAAAAACCTCCAGGCAACTCACCACAAGCCCTTCACTATTTTAATTGTGGATGAGACAGATCAGGCAGTGCTCACAGCCTTAGAACAAAGCCAGGCTAAAACCATGGAATGGGATGTCTGAGTTCCTTTGCCATTGTGCTAAAAGTATGTGGTGAAAGTATGTTTTGAAAACTTCTCTAAAATCATAAACTACTTGGGACTTTTGAGTCGGCTGAGTTTCCTCTTAGGATCTGCAGGATTTCATGCATGATTATGCTCAGCTGTGCAGAGGAAACTCAAGGTGATGCTCTGCAGTGATAGTTCCTGGGTAATGCAGTTACTGTGCCAGCCCTGAAGGCACAACTGAGAAACATTTAGTGAATTCAGAGCGTTTTATGAATATCGTGAACTGAGCACCAGACTGGTGAAACAGCTAAATGTGAATGCACTCATTTTACAGACAAATAAGAGAAGGGATGAATAATAGAAAAACTTTTCCAGAAACCAAACAGTGCTCCAGTGAAAGCACTGGCATCTTCCCTCAACCACTTGACCACATTCTGGCTTCAGTTCAGGGAGGCATTACTAATCAGGAAAAATGCTCATGCACTGGCTTAATTTCAAGCACACGCTTAAGTTTCACTGAAACCAATTAGACTTAAGCATGTGCTCAAGTCCTGTCCTGAACTGTGTTCAGTTTGCATATAGGCAAAATGCAAGGTTCTGCTGTGATACAGTTTTCCATCCCCAGTGGGTTATATTTAAATTTTATAACTTTATAATATTATAATATAAAATTTATCTCTTCCCACAGAGCTGTGCTCTTGGGAATGCATATTTCTGAGTGAATTAAAAGCACCACTAACTTAACCTCCACACAAATGCAAGAAAAATTGATTTGCTAAATACGACCATCTTGTTTGCTTTTAAAAGAATGCTTATTCCTTTAGTGGCTAACCCAAAATCCATTCTGTGTGTTCTCAGGAGAGAAAAATGTTAAAGAAACGCTGTTTTGCTGTGTTAATGGAGTCTGTGTGGAAAAGTGTAATTCACTTATGCAAAATATATTGATACATTCCTTATTGTCTATTTCTTTGCAGTCTGAACATTCCTCAGAAAATATCAAAGGTTTTATGTCATCTCTAACTGAAGAAATGTGTAATGCTCCATGACTTCAGGCCCTGATCTTATCCCTGTGAATGGGTGACTAACTGAAACATTAGAATTATAAATGGGAATGATAAATTCTGGCCATAGGAGGCAATAACATGTAACAGATTAAACAATCTAGCTCTGGAGAAGAGCTGATGCACAGTAACTAATTTGCTGCAAACTGTAATATATGCATTTTCTCCTCCATTTATGAAGAAACAGATGTGTGACTCAACTTTGCTTTTTTCCAGAGTCAATCTGCTTGGGGGAGCACAAGCAAGATTTGTTTCCAAGGAGGAATATGACAGCATTTCTCTCTTGGTTGATGGTTTTTTCCTTTAGAAGTGAGAAGTGGCTCTGCATCTGGAGCACACAGCACTCGTGTAGCACAAGGCTTTCATTTCCAGACTTGGCCGTTGCCTCGGAATCTTTCACCTTAATTTTACCAACAATTTACTCTGGGGAGAACTTGAAAATTTCCAATTCTGCCCTTCTTATCACTTGATGCCGTGGGTCTGATTTTCCTGGAAGTGGTTGATACAAGTGAGGGTTGGAATAGTTGGTGAGCAGTTGCTGCTGGTGCTGTTGGCTCAAGGCTTGGTTTGTGCTGATTGTGGTGATGAGCAGCTGGCTCTGCCACTCCTGAGTGCTTGTGCAGCCCCCTTGCTCCGAGGCTTTGGGCTGTTTTTGGGATGCAGCACGCATTGGAAAGCTGGGAAAAGCCCCTGTTTTGTCTAAGGGCTGTGCTGGAAACTCTCGTGGTTAATCGATACACACAGATGGCAGAGTGAGCGAGGGGAAGAGATCACAGCTAGGCATTTTTTTAGATTTTCCTATGAATGAGGATTTTTGTCTTGAAGATGAATTGTGAATAATTCCTTCCTCCTGCCTGAGAACTCTGTAGAGCAGTTAATTTGTGTCTCTCTTAAGATAGAGGAGCTGCTCTGATGCACTTAACCAGGGGCTGAGAAACTGAGTGACATATGACTGACAGCCACTTCATGCTGCTCTTGGAATAGAGAAGTGCTCCAACTACAGATTTTAGGTCTGGGACTGAACTTTTCCAGCTTGAAAGGATGTTTGGATCTGGTGGAGCTGGAGTATTTGAGAGAGAAAAAAGCAGCCACAAAATTTGGACACAAGCCAATAGCTTTTGGTTTAAGGATGCATCCAGCTTGGAGTCTTGTGCACAATTAAGTAAGACAAAATCCCTAGGAATTCCCATCATGTCAAATATTTACATTCTGGGGGTTTTGTTTTTTTTCCCATGAAGTTTGATCCCGATTATAAAAATTCCCTTTTGCATTGAATGTGTCAAAATGCAGTGATTGCATTGCCAAAGTGTCTTTGCTCCCAAACAATGTAGACTATTAGTGTTTCTGCCAAGAGTAGCACGAAGGGTTCAGTGAGATATTGAAGCTTCTGCTGCAATAAACACACTCAGAGCTCAGTTTGTGAGTTGACTGGGTTATATCGTGAATATTTTATAGCTGCATTCTATATATCTATAGACTGCACTGATACCTCTGGAGTCTTTCTGTAGTTATGGGCAAGTGCAAATCTGACCCTTATGTCCATTATTACCTCTAATACAAATACAGTTATTTTTTAGTTTACTGTGTTCTCTAGGGTAATAACTTTGTGCTTGTTTGAAGTGGGGTTCAGTTGGGACTGCCCTTGTTCTGATGAGTCTCCAGTATTTAGGCCTCTTAGGGCAGTCAAATGAATTCTGGCATATTCTGCACGTGAGTTTAAAAAAAGAGTCCTGGGAGTAGGGAGCACACAGCACCAGAGAAAAGTCATGGCAGAGCTGGGATGAGGATACAGATCCCCAGCTCCTAATGCCTCTCCTAAAAAGGCACCCATGGGGCAGCCTCACACATGCTGCAGCTGCCAAATTAGAGGTTTAACTAATAGCAGTGGGTTTTGTCATCCCGTATTTTCCCATTTTCACATGAAGAATCACAGGAACTGCGTTTTAGGAAGCACGAGTGCAAGCAATTGTGAAGGAGTTGGCTGTGCCTGCTCACCTCGTCCAGCCCTTAAGGATGGTAAGAACAGTGCAGTTGTGAGTCTGCTCCCAAGAGAGCCCTGAACTCTAATAATGTGTCTTTCCAGCTGTTTCATGCACTCCAGTGCAGGGCGAGGTACCAGAAAACACAAGGCTGATTTCCCTGGCCTTTGGGTACTGCTGTCCTGCTTCACTGGGGGCTTCTCCTTCCATGTGTTTATTCCTTTTGTGGTACTTCAGGCTTTGTGTGCTTAAGTCTACACAAATACATTTCAAGTGACCTGTAAAACCTTCACAAATGGCAGCACCATAGTGAAGTGACTGGATTTGTCCATCAGACAAGAGTCTGAAGTTATTGACTGGAAATCCCTCTCCTTTTAGAGGGATTTAGTGGGCCTCCCTCTCCAGGAGCCTCTGACTTGCACAGCAGACATTTAATTACCAAATTCCCACTTGACTTGGTCCAGAGCTTGTATATTGTGGCTCTGTGTCTTCATCTCCTTGACAGAAGCATGGGGTGTGCAAACCTTTCACATCCTCCTTCTCTGGGAAGGCGACACATAGATATATTGGATCTTTTGTTCCAGCTGATGGCCAAGCTGGAAAGCAACCTGTGTCCCAACATTGGTATGGAGTGAATAAGAGTTGGCTTCAAAATGTCCAGCACACCCCTGGGTAAAATGCAAAGTACAGCTGGAGCAAAGGAACCCCACCTGGGCTCATAAAGCCTTGGCTGGGACCAGGGTCAGTTGTACCACAGAGAATCAGGGGGGTTTCAGGAGGAGCTTCACCAAGAGCTCATTCCGTGGTGCCACGAAGAGGGAAATCCCAAGTTTCTTAGAGAAGCGAGCCTGCAATGAGTGCTGCAGAGTGCTTAAGTAGAGCGAATTAATATGTAGGAATATATGTACGTATGTGTGTGTGCATGCAAAGGTCTTCAGGATTTAGCTGAGTGTTCACACATTCCCTAAGCCAATAACATCCGTTGTTATGGGAAATGAGGTAAGTGACAGAATTACTGTCCTTATGGCGGGCGACAGGCGAGGCCAGCGTTCCCATGCTGTAATTCCCCGTTCCAGCCACTGCCTCAACAATAGCACGAGGGGGGGAGAACACGAACAAAGCACCCTCGGTTTTATTTGAAGATTTCATCTAAAAACCAGTTGGATTCAGATTAAACTCAAGTCGGAAAATTTGAGTGAAATAAAACCCCTGTGTCCTTAGCTAGGAGTTCTCTACTGAGTGAGCCCGCCCGGGGTCCGTTCATTCTGTGGGGGGCTCGAAGGTCGGGGGGTTCGGCTCCGTGCTGTCCCCATGTCCCGCTGACCCCTTCCCCCGTGTCCCGCTGACCACTCTGACCCCTTCCCCCGTGTCCCGCTCCCCCCATGTCCTGCTCCCCCCGTGTTCCATTGATCCCACTTACTCCTCTTCCCCCGTGTCCCACTGACCCCTCTGACCCCTCTGAACCCTCTTCCCCCGTGTCCCACTGACCCCTCTGACCCCTCTGAACCCTCTCCCCCCGTGTCCCACTGACCCCACTGACCCCTCTCCCCCCGTGTCCCGCAGCCTGCGTGGCCGCGGAGCCGCACTGCCGCCAGCAGCTGCGCCACCTGCAGGACAGCGCCGGGATCGCCGCGCGGCTGCCACCCCGCCTGGAGGGGCGCTGGGTCTCCACCGGGTAAGGCACCCCCAAACCCCGGGAAGGGCACCCCCAAACCCCGGGTAAGGCACTCTAGACCCTGGGAACGCGCCCCTAAACCACTGGGAGGACACTCCATACCCTGGGAAGGAACATCCCTTTCAACGCCCCCCAGATCCCCGGGAACGCGCCCTTAACACCCCGGGAAAGTCACCTCATTCTCCTGGGAAGGCACCCTCATCCACTGGGGCCGCATCCCCTGACCTCTGGAGGACCTCGGAACGGACTCGCAGAGCCTCCAGCCCCTCAGCGCAGCTCCTGCCCACCCTCGGTACAGCAAACTGAGAGGCAACAGGAAGAGTTTCCTTCTCCCCTTCCCCAAGCCCTCATTCTCATCTGGAGAGGGCTGGGACCCCCCGGGTGTCCCCAGAGCCTCTTGTTTCTTCCCCATGGGGATGCAGCCCGGATCCCCGCTGCCCTCCGCACACCTCCCTGCGGACGTGCCTGAAGTGTCAGATCCTCTCTCCATCACTTTCAGGCTGTAGTAGCCGATGCCCAGACTGTGAAACCACCCAAGGGTGGCCATCACGTGTGGGAGGCTCTTTCCCGGGAAGCTGTTCTCCCTCTGCTCGCCCCTGTCCTCCCGCACCCCGCCTGTCCTGGGGGGGATTTATTTCTGCCCGCTCCGCCGTGGCTCAGCTCTGCCTCCCCCGCAGGTGTGAGGTGCGGCCGGGACCCGAGTTCCTGACCCGATCCTACCTCTTCTACACCAACCGGCTCTTCAAGGCTCTTCAGTTCTACTACTGGGACCCGTCCTGCCGCGACCCCTCCTACTCGCTGGTCATCAAGGGCAAGCTCCGGCTGCGCCAGGCCTCCTGGATCACCCGCGGGGCCACCGAGGCCGACTACCACCTGCACAAAGTGGGCATCGTGTTCCACAGCCAGAGGGCCATGCGGGAGGTGGCCTCCTGGATCAACCAGACCTCTGGCGAGGGCTGCGCGGGGTTCCTGCCGCCGGGGCGCTCCTGGGCGCCCGGAGCCCTGTACGAGGTGCTGAGCGCCAGGACGGAGCGCGACTGCACGGCGGCGCTGGGCTTTGCCATGCATGAGCTGAGCCTGGTGCGGGTGGAGAGGCACTTCCAGCCCCTGCTGCAGCCGCAGCAGAGCGGGAGCCGGCTGGTGGAGGAGCTGTACCTGGGGGACATCCACACGGACTGGGGGGAGAGGCTGCACTACCGCCCCACCGGCTACCAGCGCCCCATGCAGAGCGCCCTGGTAAGGATGAGGTCTTTGTGCGGCACCGTCATGGCATCAGGGCTTTGACAGCAATTCCCTGGCTGTTCAATGCCAGCAATGTCCCTGACTGACAGCACTTGGCCCCCTCAGTCCTGATGGTGAGGCGGTGTGGGGCTGTAGGGGTGGGATTCAGGATGCTCCAGGGCACGTAGGGCTCACCCTCTGCCTTCCTGGGAGAACAGGACCAGGGTGGGTAAAAGCTCAGCAAAACCAACATGGGAAACAAGCCTACTGTCACTGGCACGGGCCTGGAGTTAACAGCTTTTGTTTGGCCGTGTTTTCCTAGGAAATGCAGTTTCCTTGTTTCCCTCACCAAAGTCAGTGACGGCTTCAGGCGGCACATGGAGCCCGTCTGCTCTGCCCTTCATCTGCTCCGCCCTTCATCTCCCTGCCCTCTCCTTGCTCCCTGGGGTGTGCTCCAGGCTGAGAGAACAAGGGACGTGCCATTAACTCTTCAGCCCTTGGTGTAATGCCAGTAGCGCAGGAATTGCCCCTAGTACAATAATGTTATTACCCAGAAATCAGACTTTCATTTTGACATACATAAAACTGAGCAGCAGACTCGGTTGCATTTTAATCTATTTTGTTCTCTGCTTTATAGCAACTTGGTTTATTCCCAGGAAAGCAGCTTTCCGTCTGAATCGAAGTTGATCAAATCAGAAATGGTGGAGCAGTGAGATGGGGCGAAAAAAACCTCTCTGAACTTTGCCAAATAGAAGGGAAATAAATGAAAAAAAAAATTATTTTGGGGCAACATTTCCCCACACCTCAAACTACACCAATTGAACTTTAAAAAACACAGAGCAACACCCCTCTCCCTCTCAAAAGTAACATTCTCAAATTGGTTAAACTTGTGTTATCTTGGGCCAAAACCATATATATGAGCAAAACCAGATGGTAAACATAAACACTTTTAAAAGTTAATTTAAAATCAAACCTAAAGACATTGAAATTCACTCTCTGAATGCAGCCCTGTAATTAATCAGCCAACAGCTCTCCAACGGACCCACACATGATGTCACCACTTGGCGATAATTAGAAGCTGCCATACATTAGAAATAACTTCACACAACTGGTTTAAGCAAGTAAAGGTTTTGGCTCCATGTCTGCAGTGATAATTTTATTGGGCATAGGATTTTTCTTTTTTTTTTCTTTTTAAAATTTTTTATTTTCTGTGAACTGACATCCATTTGCCTGTGCTGGTGAGTTACACAGCTATGTCAGGAACTATTTTCTAACTCTCTTTATGAAAATATCAGTCTTTTCCCCTTAAATTTATATCTGTTTTAAAGAAACCCATTCTCCCCAAATTACCTTTCATTATCAAAGAATTTCCTGCCTAAGGAGAGCATATATATTTGCCAACTTCTGGGATTATTTAGCCATAATGTACTGTGTACTGTCAGCACTCATTACTGTGACAGTAGCAGTAAAGCAAGCTGAAAATGACTAAATTACAGTAGACTCCAATCAACTTGCATGTAAATTACCCACCCTACAGTTAACTACTGAGTTATTTAACCTTCTTGCCTATGACAGTTCAGTAAAGATTAGCTCGTGTTCTAGAAAATTACATAATGTTCCAACCCTGCTTATTTAAAAATAAATCAGTTGTGATATATGAAGTACAAGAAAAAATTCCAAGCTACACAAAACCCCTGCTGGCACCGGATCAGGGGAAGGGCTGGTTCGACTCAGAGCTCTGCACGGGCGGGGAAGGGAAGGTCAGGGCTCCTCCTGCAGAGGGTCCTTCTCCCGTTCTGGCTGCTGGGAAAACCCCAGGTCTCCCTCTCTCCCCTCATCCCTGGACCGCTCATCCCGGTCCTTCCCCGCATCCCTGGATGTGGGAACGCGGGCAGGAACGGGCCGAGGGCGAGGCAGAAACACCTTGGGCTGTCCTGGAGATGCTGCAGCCCCAGGCCGGGTGTCACAGCCTCCTTCATTCCCAAAAAACGCGGCGTTGTTCTGTTCTGGCACCGCCCAGCACCCTCATCCTCACCCACGGAAAATGATGGGGAACACCGCGGATGTCCCGAGGGAGCGCTGCCCGTGCTGGCAGCGGCTCTGTCCCTGTCCTGGGCTCCTCCTGGGCTGTCCTCAGCACGGGGCGGCCGCCGGGCACAGCCCGCTGTCCTTCAGCTACCAGAATAGCAAAGAGCAGGGCAGCGCTTTATCTCCCTTAATCTGCTCGGCAGCCTCTGCCAAGCTCCCCGCAGTTCCGCGCCCTGCTGTGGACGAGGGGAGTCGCAGCTTTTGAAATATTCTGGAAAGGTTGTGGGGTTTTTTGGTTGTTCTTTTTTTTGTTTTTTTTTTTTTTTGTTGACGTTTTTTTGCTTCCAGTTGGCAGAACTGTTATTTTCTGTCTCCTGCAGCACCACGTGCACCCTTGCCCGGCGTGTGGGATTATCTCCAGGGCCGATGAGCATCACCCCCCGATCCTGCCCGCCAGAGCCGCGCTGCCCATGCAGCTGAGCGGCAGCTGGGTCAGCACCCACTGCGAGGTGCGCCCGGCCGTGCTCTTCCTCACCCGCTACTTCACATTCCACGGCCACAACCACACCTGGGAAGGGCACTACTATCACTACTCCGACCCGCTCTGCAGGCAGCCCACCTTCACCATCTACGCCTCCGGGCACTACACGCAGGGCATCCCCTCCTCCAAGGTGCGGGGTGGCACCGAGCTGGCTTTTAAAGTCACCCAGGCTCGGGTGACGCCCATGGACCAGGTGACGGTGCTGATGCTCAACTCCTCGGAAGCGGGCAGCTGCGGGCTGGCGGGCTCCTGGAGCGCCGGGGTGGAGCAGGATATAACACCCACGAACGGATGCGTGGCTCTGGGAATCAAGCTGCCCCACACCGAGTACGAACTGTTCAAAACGGAGCAGGACACGCAGGAGCGCAGCCTCCTCTACATCGGGGAGCGACCCACGGACGGCTCCAGCCCCGACAGCCCCGACAAGAGACCCACATCCTACCAGGCCCCTCTGATCCAGTGTGCTGCAGCCTCAGAGGAATTCTCCAACTACATTAGTCTGAAATACGTGGGAAGAAAGGATGCTAATGGAATTGAAGCACTAAAACCTTTGCCTGTGGCCTTTTTATTGTTTATAGCACTTCTGTTTTTAAGATGGGACTAGTTATCTCTTCAGGTACCGTGCAGAATGCAGATAAATCTTGGTGCTAGCGTGATTTTTATATCCTTCAAATGAGCACATCTGGAATCAGTTTTACTCAGATTTGGAAACACTTTTTAAAAACACCCAGTAGTGAATGAAGCCAAGGAGATATGCCTGACTCCACACTGTTTGTCCTGTGGCTTTATTGCCTAATCTCCCCTCTTTGCGTGCAAATTTAATGTAGTGACATGGATGCACTGCACATTGCAACAGATAATTTAGCAACATGAGGGGGAAAAAGAGTGACATCAATTAAAATTGCTGCTTTGAGCTTTTGACATTGCTAAAATTTAATCAAGAGCTTGATTCAGATGTAATTCAAACATCCAGAGTGTTGGCTGCTGAGTTTCTTTGAGGTTAAGTTCCCTCCCATCACACTCCTTTTTGCTGTTCATGCAAATTTAATCTGCAGAGTCAGTCAGCAATAAACAGTCAGCAAGTGTTCTTTTGAGAAGGACACGGTTCACATGCCTCTTGCAGATATTTCCTGTACTTTGCCTGTGTATGTCCCACACAGGGACCCACAAACAATCTTTGCACTTGGAGATGCCCAGAACAGCCCTCACAGAGGGCTCGACTTCTCCACCTGACCCTGGGCATAGATTACAGTGGATGGAAAACACTTCTGTGCACAACAGCTCCAAGCCTCAGCATTCCCTGGCTGCAGCACTGCATCCCTGCTGTGCTACCCCAGCTCTCCAGTGCAGGGCTGGCTGTGAGACATCAGCAGTGTCCCCATGTCACTGCTGCCCAGCACAGGCACTGTCACCATGTGCTGTGGGAAGGGAAAGATCCCTCACCAGCCTTCTCAGGCCATGCATTTTCACTGCCTCCTTTTCAGTTACTGGCACAGCAGTTTTTAATCCAGCTCTCCTCCCACAGTGTCACTTCCAGCCTCGTTCCTGTACAGATGTTTTATAAATCTGCCTCTGGTGAACAATGAGCTGAAGAGATGCTCAGATCAGACAGCACAGTCAGGTCAAACTGATTCCTACTGACAAGCAGGACAAACAATGAAATTATATTCCCTGTCTGCTGCAGCTAAGCATCATATAACTTCCTCGAGAAGCCCCTCTCCAGCAGCTAAATCCTCTCCAAATAAGCCTATATATCTTACCCACAAAAGATATTTTGTTAAAGCAGCTATGCAATAGCCACCTTCTTAATGCTGTATTTATGAACTTGCAGCTTGTACTTAGATAAATTATGGGGTTTATAACACAAAAATAGTTTGGGGGGATCTGTACATTAATAATTCAAATGAGATGCTTATTAAATGCATTACAGTTGTGACATAAATGTTGTCAGCATGTTCACATGTTCCAGGCATGACCCAACATTAGTCATGCACATAAACAGCTCTGCTTGAAGGTGATACACAAAAGGGCCAGGCTTGGCTGCCTTGCCTTGGGCTCCCTCCCTAATCCCTGGAGACTTCGGCAGGCAAATCTTATTTCCAGCCTTGTGGGCAGTGCTTTGCTCCCTGCTGCTGCACGGAGATCCATGGGCAGCTGGATGTGATCTCAGAGAAGGTGGTGTCTCCTCCTTGGGGACGTTCCCGTTAGGATGCTGTGAATTGGGGCAGGTCCTGGGCAGCTCAGCTGCACCTCCTGTAAGCCATGCACTGGCACAACTTTTCCTGCAGCAGTTTCCCATCACCACAGCCCAGGGAAAGGCTCCCATGGCTCCCATCAGCACAGGTACCTGCTGTGCAGGATGCCCATGGCAGGAACAGCCTTGTGCTGCCTATGGAGCGTGGGTGGAAGAGGGACAAGGCAGTTCCTGCCCTGCATTTACCCCCGTGAATCAGATTCGTGTGCAGATACTCCTCTTCATTTACATGGCATGGAAATGGATTAAACTTAACAAGTGTCCAGGTCCTGCATGGTGCAAAAGCTCTTAGAAGGCCACAGATCCTTTCCAGGTGGGGATGGGATTCACACGATGTGAAACACCATCACACCCTCGGGCAATGTGACCACAGCCCTCGGGAAGGCTCTGCCCTGCAGCGGCTCAGGCACCATTGGCTCAGCAGCACCAGTGCCCCACTGCTCTGCTGGCTGAACTTCCTTGTGAAACCTCATCAGGAGCCTCCATGACACCTCTGAGAGGAAAAAAACCCACAAAAGAGCTATTTGCATAAATATCATAACTTTTATTGTTCTGTTCACAGTTTTTGAAGACACATTCCTAAATTACACAGTTATTCTCTCTTAAGAATTTGTGCCTTTTTCCAATTTGAATTTGCCTGGCTTTGACTGCCAGTTAGTGATTCTTGTGTGGCTTTTTAAGATCAGAGAGCTGCAGTGTGCAGTATTTTCTGCCTGTGAAGGTACTAGTGCACTGTAATCAAGACAGTCTCAATTCTGGTAGAAAAACTCAGCCAACTGAGTTTTCTCTCACCCTCTCTAAGGCATTTTCACACTCCATCAGTAATTTCTGATTCCTTTTTTTTTTTTGCATCCATTCCAATTACTCAGCTTCTCTTGTAGAATGTAAATATTCAAATTGCATCCAAAATTCCCAACTCTCCCAGCTGAGACATACAGAAGGATAATCACTTACAGCTAACAGTAATTAAAAACAAGAACACATTCGTATTCATTAGGCTTTTACCCTGGGACTGCACTGGCAATGTACATGGAGCTGTTACTCATTCTGGTCCTGGCTATGGATATTTTTGTTGTTTTATCAGTAGTGATTTTGTACCTGTGCTCCTCAGTGATCTGGAACCACTGAATGTGCAGAACCCCTCTTTGGGCATCCCCATTTCATTGTGGTTCTCGTTGAACTGCAGCAGTGTGTGACTGTCAGGGAACACGGAGCTTTGCAGGGCCCTGCCAGACCCAGCTCACCCTGAGCCCAAAGAGAACTGAAACCAAAACACAGAATGAAAGGACTCACACCAAGCTCCATCAGGAACATCCATCTCCTTTTCCATCCCTTTCCAGAGTGTCCCACTGTCCTGACCCACTGACCACCCCCAGCAGCAGCTCAGACACTGCCCCAGGCTCCTCTCTTGCAAACACTGATCGAGGTTTCTGGACCTACTGAATTAAAAACTGTTAAATTTTTAATCCTGAGCATTGCTAAGGAATGACATCACCTTTCCAGTTCTCTTATATCATCCTTAGGTTTTATCTCCTGCATCTGTTTCTTAACAGTTCTTCTATTGCAGATTTCCTCTGAACTCCAGCTCATCACCCTCTCTGAGCACTCCAACCCTTGTTTTTCTTTTCCTTTGGCTTGTGCTCTCCTTACTTTTTACATTTCCTATCTCCCATTTTGAATGGATTGCTGTCTACTTCCCTTTTTCTTATTTGTTTTATATTACTTTCCAGCTAATTTTTCCCCTCATTTCAACACTGAAGTAGGATGGGCAGTTAGCCAAAGTTGTCCCCCTTCTCAATTGCAAAATTATTGGGTTTTTGGCCATTTAATACCTTTCACTTAGAAAACTGTCAATTCTACTTCAGTTTTTCATCTAATTTCCTCCCCCCTCCCAGATCTGATATGAAATTTGCTCATGCCCTTTTGAAGCACCAATTACATTTATTAGCAGCTCACATGGCTGTTTGCTGAGCTCCACTGCAATCAGGATCCCGACCTCAGTTCTGACATTCATTTATCTTTATATCTGGCATAAACAAAACAAACCCAAATAATTTAATCTTTCACGTGTAACACTGCTTCAGAAAAACAGGTCTAGGACATAGACCAGGAGCTTTAATCCTGACTACTGGGTTGCTTTCCACTACTGTCCCTGTGAAAAAAAAAACAAGCCAATGTGTGCTGGAAGTTAATGGTAACAGGCACATGTATCTTAGTAAACTCTTCCATATTCACTTCTCTTATAATATTTTTAAAAAAGATTAATAATTTTTAACCATTCCAAAAAGCAAAAATAAAATAATTTCCCAAGTCTCAAACAATTTTCTGGCTTCCTGCACTGAGTCTGAGCCTTCAGTACCTTCTTTAATATCACAAGCTCCTCAGACAAGCTGCCTTTCCAATTTTCTGCTTCTTTAGCAGGTGCAGAAGTTTAAAGCATGAGCCAAGTCTGCCAGACAAACAGTCCTGGGTGTGACACACAGCTCAATTAACAGTAACTTATTTTTCCAATTAACTACCTTCATGCCTCTCTGTTTAAAATACCTTAGAATGCATTTATGCACTCTAGATTTTCAAGATAAAATGAAACAAAAAAATCTGAAGCACTTTCGGATACATTAACAGCATTGTGCTACTGCTTTGTTTGAGAAGCAATCCACATGGTATAAATATAAAAGCCTGTCCCACACTGTAAATAAATCCACTGCACTGAACAGCAGGAGGAAGCTGGAGACAAAAAGGAGATGGGTGACACTTGTCACTCCCAACTCCACAAGGAGTGAAGAGGAAGAAAAAATGAAGAGGAAGCAGGAGGTGAGTTCTGTGCGGCATGGGGAGAGGCATCCAGGACAGTGAGATCTCCATGGCAAGGCAGAGCCCGGCCCGGGCAGCCAGGATTCCCTGGCCAAAGGCTGGCACAGGCAGGAGGGAAGAGCAAGCCTGCAAGGGTGATGGGAAGAAAGAGACCCAGATGGAAAACAGGCAGCAGGGAAGAAAAGCCATTTAAAGATGCTCAGCTGAACATGGGTTTCTTTGCCAAGAAGCAGGGAAGGAACAGGGATGACTTGGCCTGGAGGGAGGGAATGGAGTGAGATTTGACAGCTCAGGGAGAACAGAGCAGGAGGGAGATCGGGCAGCAGAGTCTGCAGCCCCCACAGAAACGCTCCTTTGGGCTCAGCACCGAGGCACAGATTCCTGGCTCCAATCACACTCGTGTGTGGCCTCCCAGTGAAATGTGGAAACAGAAATTGCTGCTTCAGCTCCGAGCTCCTCCCCAGCACGTCGGGAGCTCAGGTCAAGAACGGGGATCCACACACGGAGCACAAAGAATTCCCCCAACACACGCGAGGGTTACACCCAACACCACAGTGCCACACTGGAAGTTCAACTTAAAAAACCTATTTACCTGTAACTAAAGAGAAATTAGGGTTCTCCAAGACCAGGCACACAAAGCTGGGCAGTTTTGGACAATTTCTGAGCAGTGTCAGCTCAGTTTTTGATCAGTGAAATGATCAGACACTGTAATGTACTCCCCAAACTCACAATGCACAAACCTGGTTCTGCCATTTCCTAACTCCTGAGTGCTTGACTTTGTACAGCCTTAATAAAGGTCTTTTAAAAGTAGCTCTCTGTGGGTAATTGTGTGTGGGATATTTGCCAAACTAAACATGAGGGAGTTCAAGAGGCTTTTCTAATCTTGTGAGTTTATCCACTAAAGAAAAAGATTTGATTAAAAAAATGAAGTACAGCTGAACTGGGAACAATACTTTACTACAGGCTGTTCTTCACAGGCACTTCGAAATCTTGAAAAAATCCCCCACAAAATTAGGAACTTATTAAATCAGAATGAAATGTACCAATGAAGAAACATAAACAGAAATGCCAGATGTATAATGTCAACTTGTAATACACAGCTTCAATTAAATCTTCTTAATTCATTTGTTTTCTTAACTTCTTTTTGTTTTGCTCTCTGGAAAAGACCATTTCCTAATGACAGATCACAGGAGGAAAGATCCAAAGTTCAAGTTTACTCCAAGGAAAAGCAGCCTCGTTTCTGTGCCCACAGACCCCACGTCCCTTTTGTATTTTCCACTCTTGCAGAGGCTTCAGGACAAACTCAGGCCTGGACTGGGAGGCAAAGAGATCTACATGGAAGTTGAGTAAAGGTTTCAGTTTTACTCTTTGAGTACAAATGTGAAATCAGTTCTTGAGCAGGAACTGAAGCCACAAGAAATGGCAGAGGGAGTGACAGGCACACAGTCACTCTGCAAGTGTGCAGCTGCATGTTCATTGGAGTATCACGAACAAGATTCCTGGCTGGCTCTCACTCGTGTTATTTTAAAAATAATTTTCATTTATCCAGTTCATTTATCCAGTAAAAAAAATCCAACCCATTAATCAACCAACTTTTATAGTTAAGCAGATTTGAGTAGTGGAAACACAATTACTTTGTTCTGTGAAGTGGATCTTCTCAAAATCCCGAACACATAAACTGAATTTCGCTCACCACCTGTCACTTCTCAACTTCCTCACTCGAGGACTTTGGGCCATGGACACTCCCCCATTCCCAAACCATGGCACAGAGGCTCTCCAGGCCCTGTGCAGCACCAGTGCAGTTGTGACCCAGCCACAACAAACAGGAACTTCAGTGTTATTTCACAGGGCTTTAATTTCAAACAGAGGGATTTTTTGGTGGTGCTTTTTTCTTCACTTACTTTATATAGAAAAAAAACCTCAGGATGTAGAATTTCAGGACATCACACAGGGCAAGAAAAATATAGTTTCAAACTTCAGAGCACTACTATGAAGCCATTATTGTGCCTGAAAATTAAGGACATTCCACTGAAAAGACAGAAGTGCCATTTTCTGAAGAAAAGGGATGACAGTTTTCTTCCACTGGGCAATGCAACATCAAGTATGTCAAAACATAAATGATCCATTCCTTGTGCACACCACGATGTAAAATTGCTGACAAGAATTGCAAGTTCACATGTGCAGCAGATACAAACCCTTCATAGTTTATTGATGAACAGAAATTCTAGTGAATTGCAAAGTGAAGTTCCAACTTTATCCCACTAACAGCATTTCAGGAGGAAAAAGTAACACCACCATTGAGCTTTACAATCCTGTATTTTTAGAAAATGACATTATGGTACATCAATCCCCCTCAACATAACAACATGACATGATCTTGCTCTTCAGCCCCCAGGCTACTCCCCAGTAACCTGAGCTGGTCCTGGCTGGCACAGGCAGCTGTTCCAGCTGTGCATTCCCAGCTGACAACTGCCAATGCACAGCAATAGTTATGATCATTCATGCACGGAGTATTTGCTTTAAGATGTGGAGAACTACATAAAAATAAAAGAAATAATTTTCCATTCGTTTCCCAGCTCTAGGCTTCAAGACATTTCAGGTATCTTTATCCCAGACTTGCCCAAAGAGTGCACCAAGCAGCCTCTACTGGGTGTTACAAAAATCAACAATAAATGTGCAAGTGGTCATCTTAAAGTAACAGCAAGGACAATAATTAGATTAGTAATAACTTGATTTCTACTACCATGAATCAATCACAGGTTTCTAGTATCTGATGCTGTGTGAGGACCCCAGACAATAATCTTATTTAGAAACTCTACATTTTGTGCACAACTTCCTAAGATGTACAATGTCCTTCAGAATAATTCACTTGCTGTGAATACTTCATGAGAACATTTGCTCTTGTGTTGTCATGAAAGGAACAACTTACAAAAAGAGCCAGGTGGCTCAAGAATATCCATCCAATCTATATTTGCACTCTATCTAGAAACTGGCCTTTCAGGAACCTTGGAAGAAAAAAAATCCTTAAGATTTCTCTCTACTGCCTATGAAAGAAGGGTTTGGTCAAACAAGGAGTGAGAATTCCCCTGATCTGTCACTTTATTTCAAGCTCAGCAAAGCAAAGCATTACCCAGACAATCCAGGGCTATTGTGTTCAGGCTCTTGTCAAAAATGGTGAGGGAAAAGCTCAGGATTTTGTTAAATTCTAAAATACAAGCAGTTAATTTAAGAGTCTTGTTTAGGACCGATGGTGTGGGGCAGCCCAGCTGCAGGCTACAGATGTTACCAACACTGAAATCCTCTCCTGGTCTCCTTGATCAGTGTCTGAAGGCAATGTGGAAAAGCATGAGAGGATTTTCTGGGACCTCTTTATGATCCTGGAGTGCAAACACCACGAACAACTTTGCTCATGAACCATCTACAGTTCCAGGCTGGCACAGACCAGCAAGAAGTGACTGCTGAGCACTGGGGGAGGACAGAGCTGCTGCTGCCTCTGCCCTGGGCCAGCAAAGGCAGCTGTGGTAGCTTTACACAGAGTAAAACCTGCCTGGAACATTATCCCAGATATCCTCACAGGAGACCAGTTTAAACCTTCAATCCTCCCCCTTTATCCTGCAAAGATAGTGATTTTTTTTTTAAACCAACGTCTTTTTAGGCTGTTTTTAAGCACAACAAAGGACTCTCAAAAAAACTTATTTTTTTCAAAGTGAACCAGAAATTTCTGATAAGAGAACAAGATATTTACAGCCACTTAAAAAAAATCTACTTCATATCTCAGTCTCCCTTCAGCAAAGGTTTTCTCAAATACATTCTTCAAAGCCATGAAAATTAATTTTGCAGTATCACTCACAACCCTGTCTTTCTGAAAAGAATGCTTCATTAGAAATTTTTCTTCAGCTTCTACTGCCCAGGAAGTATCATCTTCTTGATCAATTCTGCCCAATTTGTCCCATAAACTCCCTGCTTTGTCCTTCCCAGCTCATCTGCCCAGCCCTTTGCAGCCAGGCTGCAATGGCTCTGTCCCTTCCCTCTGAGCAGACAAGGCACCAGCACTTTAAAATGCTAAAAATACACCTCTCCTTTCTCTTGAATCTCCTACAAATACTTCCAGACTCGTGTCCATAAGCTGAACACACCAGTTACAGGGGGGTTTTTCCACCTATTTTCTTATTAAGCCTCACATAAAATTTCACTTATTTGCACTTGCAGAGGAGGAAGCCCTTGAGACACGAGTGGGACAAACAAAAGAGACAAGGAGTGCAGCAGACAGGCTGCAGCCCCAACAGCTTTCTCAGAATCCCAGGAATAGGGAAGGAATGACAGAAGTCATTTTTAAAAGACTCAGCTTCATCTTGTAATATGCTTCAAAAAAATTTTGTCACTGAATGTTTTTGGGTCTACCATTTAAGAATAGATGTGAATTTACCTGCTCAAAAACTGTTTCATCTACTGAATCCATCATGCTTAAACACTCTTTCTGTATGCACCTTGTAGTAAAAGGAAGCTTAGAAATAAAATCATCTTATTTTAAAGGTGCTGTCAAGTGTCTGAACTCTTGAACAACTTTTGTGTGTCAGGATCACGCTGGGGTGGTTTGGTTTGAATTTTAAGTTAGTCTGGAAATAGAAATTCACCCTGAAGTATGACTGCAAATTTCCTTATGCCATGAACAAAGCTGACAAGAGAACACTGTTTCCTCCCCATCTCTAAAACTGTGAGAACAGGACAAAAGTAACAAAGGAAACATTAATTTGGGGGCTTTATTTAATTTTTCTTTTCTTTTTTTTTTTTTTTCTTTTTTAAGATGCTACATAGTCAAACAAGATTGGTCTTTTTACGGCATAGGACTAGTTTACTACTAATAATTTTGTTTCTCCCCTAGATAGGCTTATTTACATACAAAAACAGTTTCCTGACCACTGTTTCCCCAATGCTCAGATGATCAAAACTCCCAACAATTGTGTAGTGCCCAAAACACCAGGAGGCAGAAGAATCTTGCACCACTACAGCAGCAAAGTTTTAGTTCTTGTCACTGGCTTTGAGCAGGTGCCTTTTCATACCACAAAGTATTAGTCAATCCCGTGACAATAAGGAAACATGAGATGAAATACATTAAATAAGTCAAATATGCATTAAACATCTCTGAATAACATCTTAATTCAACTAAATGAACCAACAGCAATGTAGCTTGGTCCCTTGGTGAGAACAAGGCATTGACCTTTATTCTGAACGAGCCCCTTGGTGCTGCCCAGCTCCCTCAGTGCTGCCACAGACAAGTCTTTGCAGCTCCCCACTACTCATTTAAGTGCCGAGAAATTGGTAACTTGCACAGAGTTGAAGACACTGACAGAAACTGTTAAATTCATGAGCAGAATGGTGGATTAACATATTTTACAGAAGTTATCAACTCCTCCTGCCTAACCCAGCTCCAAACATCCCTAGGGCCAGCTCCAGCAGTGGAGGAAGAGGTTTTTCTAGTTTTCCTTTTTTTTTTCTTTTTTTTTTTTAAAAAGAGGTAATCCAGCAACATGTACCAGGGTCTAAGAATGTTTAAAATGACATATACAATATTCCATTGTAGTGTTAAATCAGGATTTTCTCCCCCCTTCATCACTGAAGCATATTCTCTTTCATTCATTCCCTCACCTTACATTTTGAACTTTCTAGATTATGTTACATAGTATTTGTGCAGGGGTAATTTAAAGGCAAGACCTGTGAGATGTCATACATTAATTTTTTTTTTTTAAACATTGTTATGAATAAATTTAATCCAATGATATGGCAGAACCATCAAACCAATTTACAATTTCCAGCATGCTGCCTCTACAAGGCTATTTTTCCTATAATTACACCAAAGACAAAGAACAAAACCACCAAAGCAAGTAGTCTGGAGCTGAGCCCTTCATCCTTGACAGCAGCTGCAGAAGGAGATATTGGGTTGTTTGTCTGGGGTACCTTCCTCATCCGCAGTCCATCTTCTTCCTAAAGGAACACATATTGATTATTTCCATCAAAAAATGCTTTAAATATTCACCCTTCCCATATTTATTTAGGTGGGTGTTATAGAACGGGTGAAAGTGAATTTACAGCTAAGTTAGAGCTGAGTTTCCTGAATTAATCCTGAGAAGGAAGGGTAGGGAGGCAGCAGGGGAAAGGCACACACTCATGTCCTGCTAAGGGAGGGGGAGGAACTGCAAGAACTCCTGTGGAGTCTAGAGACAGCTCCAGAACTTCAGAAAAATGATGGAGGAAATGCCATGAAGGTGCACGTTTTTCACAAGGCATGGCAGTCACACTCCTCTTTCCCCACAATGTCAGATGTCACAACACATCTTCCCAGCCCCTGAAGGGAAACCACTTTCCCCCTTTATATCAATGCTGACACTTCGACATGAACCTCATGGCAATAATTAGGATAGTTTCTTGATAAATCAGGCTGCTCACCTGATTTAAAGATGAGACAACAGATAAAACAAACAGATATTCTCATTTTCAGTGGGGATGATGCTCCCCTCAGCTCTCTCTGAGCTGTGTGTTAGCACACTCCAGTCACACACACACACTCAGAGCACTTCAGGAGAGGGGCAAATGAGTCTTTTGTGACTTAATTTATGTCCAGCTGAAGCAACAGTGTTAGACTTTTTAATGTGACACAGTATTATAGTGCAAAAGTATAAGGTACCAAAGCAAAAGTCTCCAGTTTATGCTTAAAAAAATACTCAAGAAACTAAACTGAAATGAAAGTTACTGCAGCCTCAAAAATTGTCAGATAAGTGAAGTTCAAAGGACTCAGGATATGTCAGTGTTTCTCACTTTTAAATTTAAAGGGGCACCTACATGATCTGAAGGTGAACTTATTTTTTATTAATTAACTCATTGAAAGCCACAGGCTACCCAATACCTCAGTGCTGCTCTAATTCTGAATGGGGACAACTGACATTTGTAAGCAATAAAATGTTCACATACAACACACCTTGTATAGAAACAACAAATTTTCATTTGAAATATTTGAATTTCTTTCTGACAGTGACTCCAGCCTGACACTCACAGCACCTGGTAGCAAGCAGTGATTTAGCATTGCTTTCTGATGTTTTACAGATGTTTTTAACACTCCACAAAGGGAACAAAGAGCTCACCCATCAAGGATGTTACTGTAAGACATCAGCTCAATTCTAGATAGCTCCTGTAGAGTGTTTATTCAAGACTGATTTGCAAAATTATTAAATCAAATCATATAGAACTCAAAGTATTGAGTTGCTGGCAGAACAGGAACACAAGGAGAAGTTAGGGTCACGTCTGTTATGTACACATATTATTTCTGTGCAAAACAAAACTGTTTTCAAGAATCCCTCCATGCATCAGCCAGCCAAGCAGCATCAGAGCTGAGAGAACAGAGCTCCTTTCACTGGGCTGCACGAGTCACAACATCCACACTTTCCTTGGTGCTGAGATCTATGGAAGTAGACACTTACAGCAAATCAAACTACTGTAAAAAGAATTTTTGGGCAGAGTGATAAAGGCTTCTCAATTACTGGATTTCCCAGCTGTATGCTGGATATGACAGGAAGCCCATTTCCCATTCATCTGTCTTAATTTGGCCATTTCAGCAGCACATTACAGGTGCAATTACTGAAACACTCAGTATTTGCACAGCACTGCCCTCAAGCTCCCATTGGTTTGGGAAAACGGGGCCAAGTCCAACACTGAATGCTTAATTCAGACTGAGAAATTAGGTGGGAAAAGAAAAAAAAGAGGGGGAATTCACTCCTCTGGGTTGCTACCCAATCCCCTTCTGTGACTGCACGACTTGTGCCTCCCTTCAAAGGAACCATTGATTTCAGCACCTTCTCAGAGTTTACAGAGAAACCTGAATTATCTTTTACTTTATAGACAATATTAAAATATTGTGCTAAGGTCAAATAACCAAACCTTCAAGATGGAAGCTTCTTTTTCAGGAAAGGGATAAATCTGAAAAGAAAACAACAGCAATCTTTACCTTAAACTGTTTATTCTCCTCCCGTAACCTCTGAACTTCTACTTGAAGCCTCTTATAGTCTTCCATTACTTTCTTAACTTCATTGTCATCCAAAGAAGAACTTAATGATTTAGACATTACAGAGGAATCTGTCTTTGTTGCAGTTGTGGATACAATTTTATTTATTTCTATGTCATGCTGTTAAAAAAGGATAGAGTGATTTTTGGTTAGTTATTAACACCACACCACACACCTGATAAATAGGAGGAGAATCAGGTAAAATTGTCTGTGCACACCTGACACGTGCCTGTATCAAAAGAAATAAACAACATTTTGCTTTCTGTAACTTTACTGCTATCCCAGAAAACACCAGATCAGCAGCAATAAGTGAAGACAGAACGACCTCGACTTTTCAGGCCCTGCAGACACAGAAATGTCCCTAAAGCAGCTCCCACAGTCAGTGGGATTCCCACTGATACCTTCCCAGGCACAGCACAAGCAGCTGCTGCAGGAGCCAGGACAGGGCTGCAGCTCCCTCCCCCTTCACTCCCCACTCCTGGCTGGCCCCTCTCCCTGTTTCTGTGGTTCTGTGGGGATACAGGAATTTGCAATCCAAGTTGGGAAACAAGGTTCAGAATTCCCAACTCTGCTCTTTCTCCTGCCTTTGGATCTTCTCCATGCTCTGCACTTTAGAAAGGGTCTCTCATAAAATCCAACCTCTCCCCACCCAAACAATTACATAATCCTAATTACAGACTGCTCAGTGCAAAGTAGAACAGCTGTGCCTTTAGCACCTGCACACTAGCAAGCATTTTTCAGTTTATTCAATCCATTATCAGTTTTATACTGGACAATAAATATTTGCATTACAAATTAATATGTCCATTACCCTAACAAGAAAGAATCCTACAATATTATAGCTGCTAATTTTAATATAACTCCTAACTGCACTTGACCTCCTCACCAGTTTTCTATCAATTTACCTGACAAAATCAGAGTTGTACCAAGGAAGTGTTGGACAGGAAAATTTATACTGCTGATGGTTGTAACTGCCTCAATATCAACTCTGAGCTTCACAACCAGCAATCAGCATCTTCAATATTTTTAAAGTATTCTTTATCCTGTGACCTTTCACTAAATGAAAACAGATCAACTCAAAAATTCCTTTGTGCTACTGTTGCACTTATCAAGTTCAAACTGGCTGCTAGATACACCAAGGATTACCAAGATTTTTAATAGTTTACATTGTGTTTTTAAAGGGTGATGCCATCCAGGCAGTGAAACAGAGGGTTCTGCTTGTGCTTATATAGCTGTCTGTACAAACATGCCATTTTACAGGATTTACCCTGGTATTAAGTTAAATCACTCAATATGCATCTGAAAATACTCACAGGCTTATCATTTTCTGCTGGTAGCTCAAACACACACCTAAGTTTCGAATCCATGAGTTCTTCTGGTTTTGCTTCTTTCCACTGGAATAAGTGAATTTCATATTAAACATGTTAGTACAACCAGGCAGATTGGAAAGGCAGTGCATTATGTAAACAAATCACATCATTTCACTCAGAAAGAATCCACAGGTGTTTATCACACTACCATTAACCACACACAGGATGAAAAATGAGATCACAAACATAACTGAGTGGAATCATAAAAACAAACCAGATACTATGGAGCAAATAATTCTAAATAGTCTGAAGCTTCCACAGGTAATTTATGAGAGAACTGGGAGCTGTGTCAGAGTAATTAGCAGAGATGGGGGGAGTTATGAGCCTGCTTTAAAAAAAAGAAGGGAAAAAAAAAAGTAAAAGGAGGGGTAAATTCAAGGAAAGGGAAAGATAACAAGCCCTCAGATAAATCACAGAGTTCTCAATTCTCTGCCCACTGGAATTCCTATTCACACTTTTCAAATTTCACATTAGCTTTTCTTCCCAACTAGAATGAACTTCAGGACTGTTCTTCCCCCTCCTTGTTTTCCACATCCTTATTTTTCAGCATCAATGTCTGAACAGCACCAGATGTGCTACATACAGAGGGACAATCTCCCCTCACACCTTCTCTCCTTCAGCTGGGGAACCTGCCATAAACAAGATTCCTTGCAACCTTTTAAATAGGGATCAGCAGTAATAAATCTTTGCTCAGTATCAGCTGTAACCTTAAAGTGAACAGATTTATTCTCAGTGATAAGAAAGAGCAAGAAGTGTCTACACTTATATCCTGAAGTTCTCACGTGCTCCTCTTGACTTTGCCCATCCTCCTGGTAGTTTGGTATCCCTCAGCATATCTCAAGGAGGTGACAAATTACAGCTAAGCCCGTGCAACCTGGAGTAGTATTTTACTCATCCTAAATAGCTGAATCATAGTTCAGCTCTTCTGGGGCTGAAGTCAATTCTATTTCGAGCTCCTTGGCTGCCTGTGAAGTGTTGAAAGCTTTATAGTACTCCCATAACTGGTCTCACCTGTTCATCCAGAATTGGGAGAGATCTGGAGAGTTGTAACAAAACTGAGAACTGATCAAAGTGCTACAGGAAAAGGAATCACAGTGGTCTGGAGAGCTCTGGAAAACTGAAAGGCCCATCTAGGCACTAAAAACATTCTTTGCCAGCAGAATAACATTTGTCATGGTATAAAGTAACTCGTAAAATTAAAGAGCTCGAAAGAAAGGCAGACTGACTTATCTTTCTAGTGATGCAGACATTTTATTACTATTGCTTTTTCTCCCACTGGATCTTATTCTGAGCCCATTAAACAAATATAGTTCCATAAATCAGTTTCAGAAGGGAAATTATTAACCTGCAGAATGCCCCAGCTTTAAGAAGCTGCTCAGAAGAAGACACATATTGCAAAGACTACTGCAGAGTATTTTGGGTTTTTTTTGTTTTTGTTTTTAAGTAGTGGTCAAGCACACACTTTTAGAGTAATGGTCGTTTTCCTTTCAATAGCAACTGAGTGTTCTCTCCAACTAAACAAAACAAAACAAAAAAACTGACAACAGCTAGGCTGCAGAGAGCTTCCTCGGGCCTTCTTCTGGGGGCAAATGTTGCTGTTAAAGGAAAGCCAGCAGTTGACATCGTGCTTTACTCCTTTCCAGGTTGTCTTAAATCTTATTTTTATGTCTTTTGTCCTTCTCTGCTCTAGCTCCTACTACATATTTCTACTGCTCTCATTTGTAATCCACAGGACAGAATCTATGAGGGCCTTTTATTTACAAAGCCACAGCAGACATAGGTAGGGATAAAGAAAAACACAATACTTGTAAATCACCCTCTTGCATCTTGCAAAAGTAGCTGCCCAAGAGAAGACTAAAGACCGAGAACAGATGCATAAAATATAAAAGATGCCACAGAATATATCCTGTATATCCTTAGAATATATAGTTCAAGCTGGCCTTTCTAAAGAAGGATATATTGCAAAAAACTACAATTACTTGTTTCATGGCTTGGCATCCCATTAGTGACAGCAGCTTCCTAAAGAAGCAACCACAGACAACAACTTTCAGTGCAGGATTCCTGGGGCTCAAAATAACAGAAAATTCCTTGTCGTGCAGAGATAGAAACCTGAAAAATCTTTCAAGAACCATTCCAGCATGGTTTGACAACAGCTCTTAAATAATGCAGTCAAAGGACTTATAAAATTCTACAATTAGAAAGAAATCCATTTAAATTAATTTCAATACTTACTACTGCTTCCATATCTGAAGTATCAGCTGGAGCAAACATAGACTGAACCATAAACTTGTGTTTACTTTTCTCATTAGGGTCATAGTCAAAAGGCTGTAGCATCACTGGAAGAAAAAAACCCAGAACACATTGCATTAACATTGCTCTGGTGCAGAGTCATGCACTGATGACACAGTTACCAGATTTCAGAAAAACAAACATTGAAATGGTTTCAAGATGCCTGTTGTTATGACCAAAGCAGCAGCTGAGATCAGGAACCTCACTTGAAACCAGAATTTTGAAAGGAAGAAGGAGAAACAGATTTCCTTAGTCCGTCTAGACTTTGGTCTGAGAATTCTGGAAATGCTGATCACTCTACAATATTCTGTACAAAGCTATGGCAAGATAACAATAGTAATTTATAGGAAATGGGATCATTTACATATCTTCTGGGACACAGGGAAGAATTTTCCAAGGCAGCATCTTTTTGTCTTGCTCCATCCTTGGGGCAGAAGTTCCAAGCATTTTGATGAGCTGTACACACAGTATTGCTGATGGTGCCTGAGAAAAGCTACAGAGGCAAACTCAACCATTGGAAACCTTGAGGTTCAACTCTCAGGATGGAAATTTCCTCTACAAACTTTAAAAGTCTCGTGGTATTTGATTTATCAAGTACAAGTACTTTGCTTCCACAAATAAGTTACTGCAAGTTTGTTACCAATTTATAGCTGGAAGTTTATAGTTAAATCTGAGGTAAAGTTTGCCTATGAAAGGTATGCAAGGAATGTGTTTCTCTTCATTCAAAAAATCTAAAGCATTCCAAAATTTACTTATGCAGAAAATGACTCTGTTTAGGGTGCAGAGAGGAAGGAACAGCAGATTCAGGGGGTGTGTGTGCTTTAATTTAATTTTTTAGCAATATTGGGAATTTCCATGTCTTTGCTTTTGGGTTAAAGCAACCTGAAGAGGGACAGTTGGGTTTTCCATTGACATGGAATATTCTTTCATCACAGTGGTCACTTGGAACCCCCACATTTTCAAGTGACATCTGGATATTCAGCTCTAGGGACATTAACAAACATGAGCTTGGCTTCACCATGAGACAGAACACGTGGAAATAAGCAATGCAGTTTTCACAAACATGTTATTAGAGCCTGCAAAAAGTCACCACCCCCTCAAACTGAAAATGAAGCTTGCAAATACTGCCATTACTGCTAACAGAAAAAAACGGTGTAAGGTTTAAAAATTCCCATTTTATGACCTGTCTTACTTCAGCCCCTCAATTCAATCACTAAGAAGAGAAGCAGGTCAGGAATGAGACCATTTTCAAGTACTGGTGCTTTTAACATTATGTGCTCAAATTCATATGCACTAATTGCAGGGGTTTGTCATATAAAAGCAATATCCAGAGATCTCATTTGTTGCAAATGAAGGCAAGTCAAACCAATTTGCCTCCCTTAATGAGCAGGGTATGTTATGGCTGTGCCATCTTTACTGTGCACACAATCTGCGGCCATCAACAACCACATGCCTTTTAAAGCCCAAAGAGAAGGCAGGCAATAAATTCTCTCAGATGAGGTGCTTTAAAAATTATTATACATTTTAAACTCACCTTGCAGTACTCTAGTATTATTCCAAAATAAGTGCTTGCAAATTAACTGGCTATCTTTAAAACTATTTTCCAAACAGAAGTGACTGCACTGTGAAAACACAACTATTTCAACACTGCCTGACACATCACTGAAAAGCAGCAGCATCATTTTTTCTCCTCTGTAATAGATACTTCAATAATTTCAATGTGCAAGATCCAACTGGATAGTCAGAACTTATTCAGACTTTATGGAACTTCTACAGATTGTGGTTTGTTCAGCTCGCTTTGCTGAGTGCAACTATCAGCTCATTTGAAAATCCTCATTTCCCAAGGGACAGTGCTGAATCCATCCTGGAATGCCAAATGATCACTGCTCCGAGCTCCATTCACTGAACCACAAGAGCCAGAGAGGGCTTGACAGCACAGACGTTGTTAGCACTCGTATTTTTAGATCAATACATGAAAGCCACATTGACAGAAATTATTCAGCAAGTGTCTTGTAAGCCAGATGGGATGCTTAAAAATAAGTACTTTTTTCAAGAGGAAACCAAACCATTTTAATATTTATCCACGTACTATTGGGGTTTCTGTGAAAGATTAGTTCCATAAAACTGCCCTAATTGCCAGAGAAATTGCTTCTGGGAATGTGGCTCCTTTGTTCTGAATGGAAATCACAAACCTCCAAATGCAAAAATTATGTGAGAAGTATGTTCCTACAAAATGCCTTATCACATCAGTTGTCCCATCTGGTCAGAAGTTTCAGCTTTCATCACTAATCAGAGTTTTAAGAAACAAAATTATTAATATGATCTTCAAAAGTTTGCTGTCAGCAGCATCCAGCAGGCAGAAATATCTCTCAACCACTTGTCAAGCTGCTCACCCCACAGCTCAAGCACCAGCACTGTTTTACCACAAGCAAAAACTGCAGAGTCACTGAGAGATCAATGGACAGTTTTCTCCCACAATTCTGCAATATCCCCAGCATTTCATGCTCAGCAGAGAGCTGAGGAGAGGCACTGACCACTCAAAACACTTCTTTTCCATGGAACAGTTTATTGGAAAAGTTAGTTACCATGACAGAAGCATTAAACTCCTCTGGTTTTCCTAGAATAAATCAGCTTTCTCAAGGAACAGAGGAAATCTGAAGCAGGGAACACCTTTAACACTTGCTAGGATCTAGCTGTCCTTTCCAAGAGCAGAAGGAACAGAAAAGTCTCCCAGCTCAGATCATCAGCAACCTTCCTCTGGTTTCCATCTAAATTTATTAATGGCCTGTTGACTTGGTCCTGGACCAGCACTGCCCTTATGCTGAAATAGCAGAGAAGGGGGAGAGTCATTTACTTCTGCTGCCCTCCAAGACATCAATCACAGCAACTCTTGGCCTCGGGGTGAACTTAAGCCAGACTTGGTCTGTTCTCTCTAGGCCAGGCTCCCCATTCATCCTCTGCACCTGTTTTGGTTTGAGTTCCTCTAATTACACATGCAGGGAAGTTTACTAGTGCCTTGAACCACAGCATTTGTGCCCTCTCACCTCTTCCCTCACCCAGATGTACGATGCTACATCTGCCTCACTCACAGGCACATTATGTCAGCATCCTCCTCACCCCAATCAGACCCCTTCATTTAACAAGCTTGCAATTGTGGCCAGAGTATTTTATTCTCCAAATATGTGATCTTGAAGTTTTTCTAATGAAACTCATCCCATTTCCCTTACTGTGGCTTTCAAGGACACCTAATTCTGCTACATATCTTCAGTGTTCCAACTTTACAACATCAGAGTTTTTAGTGTACTCTTTGTTCCAGAATTGCTTGTAAAAGCATTAAACAAGATTAAGACCAAGAATCACTCTCAAACATCACTAGTAGCTCCCTGCTATCACATTTCCATCCACATCACTGTTGATTCTTAAGCAGCTCAAATCTATTTTTTCTTTTCCAGCTTTATCAATCATTTTCCCAAATGGTACTGCATGGAATTCTTCATGGTCCAGATGGATCAAATCTACCCCACTTATGTCACATGAAATACCCCAACCAGAAAGAGGGGCAAGCCTCAAGATCCTTGTGGAATTCCATCAGCTTTGGCAGAGGTGAGCAAAGGACACCCACATCTACAGAAATGAGCAGAATCCATTGCATCATCCCACCTTTGTTTCATGTTTACGTAAACAAACATAAAATCTCTGCAAATATTTCAATAAAAAGTGTTTTAATGTGTGAAGATCGAGACAGAATTTTAAAGCAGGCAGGAAAGAACAACCCAGAAGTTGGTAGTTTCTGCAGAGTCCTGGGAGGTCTGTGGGAACAGGGCACTGGAGTGACACTGCCAAGGCAAGTTTGGGAATGCAGCAGTGGATGGGACACAATCAGTGCCTGAGGGAATGGGGCAGACCCACTGTGAGAGCAGAGCACAGGGCTGCAGCTCCATTCCTGCCTTTACAAAGTCAGGCAAGCTCAGAAAAAACTGAAAATCCCCCCCAGATATTCGACAGCAACCCAAGGAAAACGTCAGCTCCTCCTCACTTTCAGGAGGAACGTTCAGACTGGAGCTGACTTTTAGGAGCAATGCTCAGACTGCTCTCTTCAGTGGGACACTGAGCACAGATGGAACCATCTGCAATTCCTCTCTCCTCCTTATACATCTACTGCAGACTCACCAGCATCTGCTGGTATTCCTTCACTTTTCCTTTGTAATCCATTCATGGCTTTTATTTAGGTTTCAAAGCCACAAAATCAGCTATCTTTGCTGAAATCAGACGTGTTTAACAGCAGTGGAATGTGTGCAAATACTCCTTTCCCAAGTATTGCAGCCCCAGTGCAATGGAATCAGATGACAGTGCTCACACACGCTTCCTGACAGTTACATAAACTCAGCTGTTAAAATTACATGCCATTATATAACAGGTGAAAACACGGGCTCCAAACCTGACATCCCAGCAGGCAGCACATGCTGACAGGGCCTTAAATGCTGGTATTTAGCAAAAGCTGTGATATGGCATAAGAAGGCAGCATTTGAGACTCCACTAGATTAATGTGAGCTTTATTTTTCTAGCGTTTTGTACGTTTTTAAATGAGCCGTCGTATTAGTGTGAAATAAAGTGGAACTGCTGCCTCTTAGAGCAAAATATCTTCTCATATACTTACAGCAAAACAGTACAGACACAGCTTCACAGGAGTACAACAAAGGTATCTGCTTACTACAGAGCAAGAAGGAAGAGGCTGTCCCAAATTCAGCTTCAGGCAATAATATTCTCTGAGACTAACAAATGCTTAGGCACTGATTTTTTGGAGACAAGGTGCAGCACCAATGCAGGGCTATCAGAGGCTGTGGTAAAGCCAGTCAGCAATTGGGAAGGGAACAGATTGCATATAGTAAACACAACCCAATTAGCTAAAGTGTCCAGAAGTTACTGTATTAACTGTATTTTAATACTTTCTCATCAGTAGTATTTTCACTAGGTTTGAAGGAATTCAAGTCCTATTTTTACACCCAGTGCAAGACTTGAATTAAATGACTGAAAAGGTAACTGATTTAGAGGCAAAGAAACAAATTCTATTTATTTTTCACTTCATTAACTCCAAAATCAGTCTTTTGTTCTCAAGCAATATTACTCCAAAGCAAAGTTTAAACACGTATTTCCCCCTTTCTGTGAATCTGAAAATAATTCTATTTTGCAATTTAATGGCAATCCCTTCTTTGATCCCTCTTATCCAAAGGATCCCATCTGCTGATCAAAACCAAAGACACTGCCATCCTCAAGTCCAAAATTAGGTCCATGCATGGTTTGAAGGAGTTTAATACATCACCTATAGGAATTATGAAAGTGTGCTACTTGCATTTTAAAATACAATGTTAATGTAAGGACTGGCAATTTAAGATCATTATTTATTACTGGAAATATTAGAACACACGTGTGAGGTTATGACTAAATATATCACAGCCATTTTCCAAACTAACCAAATCATAAATCACTACAAATAAGGTTATCAGAAAAGGGAAATTCTTAAAGCTGTGTAAGCAAGAGCAAAGCACAGCTCAGGGTTAGCACAGCAGTCTCATGAGGGGATACTTTAGCCCTGGACTAGATGCACACTCTACCTGCTGTGCCACTGGGAAGGGTCAGGCTGGAAAAGCAAGCTGCTGGTAGCATAACAAGAGCTTCCTACAACACTTGCCTGCACTCTTATCTGCTCGAGGTGGAGCTAAGGGGCACTTGTGAGCAGAACTTTAAGAAACCATTCAACACTGAGATCAACACATTTCAAAAAGCCTGGTAAGAGCCTGCAAAGGAAGCAGGCTTTTAATTTTCAAAGTTCATCTGCAAGATGAAAAGCATCCACATCTTTATAGCATGAAGATAATTTGTAGCTAGAAACCATGCTAATTTTCATTATCATTTCATTGATTTCAATGCATTTGATATGCTTGCCTGCAGCTAGTATAGATGACAGACAGCTTTACTTGGGAATTGTCCCGACTTTTAAAAATCTCCATTTCTCTCCAGAGAGCTTTTTCATTTCCATATTAGTCATTTCAGAGCTCACTGGGTATGTGCTGGCCCTCTCCTGAAGCAGAAGTGCTTTGCCTGCCCCACCTGGAGCTCCCACACTTCCCTGGTTACCTCCTCACTGTGACATTCCCCTGGGATTAACAGCAAGGGAGGCACAATCCTGCAGCCCTTTGCACACTCAATTTGACAGCACAGAAATCCCAAAGACAACAGATCAATCAGTGTGCAAATATGGGCATGTAGAAGAAGACTTACAGGATTAGAGTTGCTCAATTTTACAGTGCAAAGTGATTTTGGGATCAATTTTTGTTTTGTTAAAGCAAGCTCTCTCCAAGGGTGAGGTGTTTAAATATTTTACATTTTATTAAGTAAGAAACAAGTCTTGATTTTTGCATGTTGATTTTTTTCAGGTAAAAAACAGTGGTTTTAGCTTCCCAAATTTTTTAATCCCAGGCTAAAAGAGGTTGGTAGGAGCAAATTGAATAACCTATCAATAATATTTCTTATCAAGCCAATCTTATTTTTTTTAGGAATAGCAAAGCAAATCTGCATGTTTAGAAAAATAATTTTCTTAACTGAAGTCTGACTTCATTCATCCAATATGCCACAACTACATCCTTTGATAGAATTCTTTATGAAGAATATGGATCAGTCATTGAGAGAATATATTAATCAAGTTAATATACAGATACTGTGTTTGTGAGAATACTCAGCTCTTTATGCTTTCAAAGTAAGCCACTCCTTTGCTTTTCCATTACCAAACTTAGGCAAGTCAAGAGCTACTGACTCATTAGAGAAAATCATTAACTTTTCCTATGCAACAGCAAAGATTTAGTCATTTGACATTTTTAACACCAAAGGACTCTTCAAGGCACACAAAATAAGCATGGTTTGAAAGTAAATGTTTTCATTGTTGGTTAAATCAAAGGCAGTTTGGCATCAGCCCACACCAGTCCAAACCAGTGGCTACAGTCCACCCAGTTTTATTCTTCCTCAATGTGCTCATCCAAGCACTCGTTTGACCCTGTGATGAGCTGGTTCAGGAAGTTAAGCTGGCAAAAAACGAACTGTACAAAAATAATCCCACAGGGAGGGCAGGGCTGCAGCAGGACTGGTTTGGATATGCTGGCTGAGGCTGTTAATGAACCATATCAATCATTTATGTGTTTCCTCCTTTTTCCTCTCCACAAGACCAAACCTATTCCTGCTGGACCAGGAGTAAGGGAAGTAAGGATACATGAAATGGCTGCTTCTCCATGAAAACACAACCTCTTGGATTCAACAAAATATTTTCAGGCTGCAAGGCATTCCAATAAATAACTGCTTTTAAGAAGCTATTTTCAATCACCAAAGAACTGCTTGAATGGCTTACCAGAAACATTAATTGATGTTCCTGCATCGATAATTCCACTGTTGGGCCTTACACAGTATCTACGTGGTGCTGTGGTCTTAACTTTGAAGCACACATTTCTGTCCGTGGGGTTGCCGAGCTTCAGGTTTGTAGTGACCACATCTGTGAAAGGACCTGAGGAGGAGAGCAAAAGCAGACTTGAAATCACACAGAAAGCACTTTTCAAGCAGAGGCTAAGCAGGCTCTAAATCTCTGTTCACAAATCTTATAAAGTAATTAGATGTTCAATTTCCATCTGCAGCATGTACAGATAATCGTGCACGCAAAGCCGAGGCTGCCCCAACCCAAGAGCTCATCATTAACAGCAAAACAAAAGGGGGAAATCATTCACACATTGTGCCAACACCACAACATGGCATTCAAAGGATGCCAAATTCCCTGCTGTGTCACAGTTGCTCCATTCTAATCACTGAAACCCAGGCTAGCAGAAATACCACATATAGCTGTAGATGGTAAGTAGTGAGTACAGTACAGTTTGATAACTGGGCAAGGAATAGGAACCAAGGACTACCACAGATCCATCTGCACATCTCCACAGAACCAGGATTGCACCAGGTATTCAGGAATGCCATACCAAAACCAGCAAGACGAGGTACTTCCAACACAGGGTACACCTGTTTGTTGCTTTTGCTTTTTTTTTTTTTTTTATAAACTGTCTTGGCAACTAGAAATTATAAATCAGAAGAAATAAAGCAGCCTACCTCACCCAGGACAGGAAATAACCATGTGGAAATAGGAAAATTTTTAGACACTGAGAGCACTGGCACAGATTTCCGTATTAGCAAGGCTAAAATCAAACCATTGTCAAGTTCTGCAAAACCAAGTGCAGGCAAATCCATTTCTCTCAGGCTCACTATCTAATTGAAACTCCCAAATCCCTCAGGCAGAAGAAAGGCCGATTTCCTACAAGACACTGATAAATCAGACAGGTAGCACACAACTACAGTGCTTTACAGATGGTAAAGAAGTAAAATTAAAAGAAATATAACCACACTTTGATCAACTGTCTTCTCCACAGAAGTGATTAATTTGATGCCTGAATAAAATACCTTCATCTGTCCTCAGGAGTAAAAGCAAATTCATTAAAAAAAAAAGCATCAAACTTTTCCTTGCAGAAATGGCAGCCCTAAAATTGAAGAAGAGTGAATGATGATGAAAATAAAAATAGTGGCAGGCAGCATTCCACCACCCTCCTCTCACAGCATGGATGCCTTGATGTAATTTCAGTTTGCTTCTTATTCTACACAAATTTGTCTCCTAAGCCAATATTTAACCCAGCTGTAACAGTACTACAGTCCTGCAACCTCTATCCTTGATCCAATTTGTCTAAAGTAATTAGGAGGAGAAAAGCCTCAAAACAATCACACAAATAACCCCAATCAGACAACAAGGTAGCACCATTTCTGTCTGCACCCTGAGAAAACAAGCTTTGCAATGTAACACCAGAGCAAAACTGAAGAAATAAAATTTTCAGATCCCATGGCAAGGGTTTCACTAGATCTGTGCCTAGTGAAACACTGAGATGAGAAAGAGAATGAAAGACAGCTGTAAAGTTTTCTGTGTGTTCTGCATGCAGGAAGAGACTTTGAGCTAATGGAAAATAACTGGCCAGAAGCAGCCATGAGTTGTTAAAGAAGGTAAACAAGCCAAACCATCAAAAGATCCAGCAAACATTTAGGTGAGTAAGGACAATAGCAGATCTTCCAAACAGCCCTAACTGGGAGAAATCTAACATTTCAGAAGAAATTATAGGATGCCTATGCAGTAAGGATGTGCCTTTACTAAAAAATTACAGCTTGAGCTGTTCCAGCACAGGGGGAGGGTTGGCTGTACAAAGCCCTTCATCTGCAGCTGCATCCTCAGCAGTGCTTTACTGGTCTGCATGCTGGGATAGATTTCCTGGGGGAAATACCATGTTTTTACTTGGCTGATCCATGAATGTGTGCGGGATTTGTGTGCCCTAGCACAGAGCTGCTGTTTGCAATAGTAATACGACAACAATTCTGTGTGAAAATAATTTCCAAATGGAGTTACTTATTGCTAACACGGATCATACCAAAATATTTGGCAGCAAAACCTTTCAGCAGACGGAACTAATTTTTTCTTGTCTGCTTGGTGTTTCCTCTTCTGTTCTGTCCATTAAAACCTAAACAGTTTCTTTAGCTACATTTCCCCCAAATTACAAGTTTTACAGCCACCACAACTGTACTAGAAGGTTGATATCTGCTTTCAGCAAACCTGTGTGCAGGCATGCTCCTTCTTACAGGACTGCTGTGAAACTCTGCAGCAAAGCAAAACACAGCAGACAAATGCAGGATTAACGTGCCATTAAGGTGTCCTGAAGTGTGTAAAAAAATAAAACAGACCACAGGGTATTACTCAGGGATAATTGGGGCATGGCAGTGAAATATCATCACTTGGCTGGCCTGCCTTTTAAGAGCAAGGCCCATGCACTGCCAACTTGGGCTGAAATGAAACCTTGCTTGCCTGCTGTTGGATTACTACAGCCAAGATTACAGGTTTTTTGGGAGGTTGGGGTATGTGGGAGAACTTAGGATAGACACAAGCTAATGGAGACACTGGATATAGACCTTTGCTTACCAACATCTGGATATGAGCACTGCAGATAAAGCTGCTGTGGGTATTAAGAGACAGAGGAGATGCACAGCAACCTTGGATCTTCATTTTCCAATGCAAGGCATTGGGACTTTGGGAATCGTATCCAAATACAGCAAGAGAAAACAATCTACAGTTCTTTCTGGGAACTTTGCTCTCATGACAAGTGGATGGACTATTTACATAAGTTTATGCAACACCTGGACAATGCTTGTACTCCTAAGGTGGGCTGAGAGCACAGTTAAACCAGACTGGTGCATCTGGATGGTCCTTGGGTCAAAGCAAGGACTTTTAAAACCCACAACCCTTACTTCATCACATTATTTTGTTTTGAATGCTTTTTCGAGTGCTCATATTTCTAGATAAGTGGAACTCCTACTAAGTCAGGGTCCTTTCCAAATGACAATTTGCTCTTTAAAATCATCCCAACTGTTTTTCTCACATGTTTTTTAAAGATCATGAGAAAAATGCCACTGGTGTCATCCCAAGGACAAAGTTATGGGAAACAGGGTCTGTACACACATCATCTGACATGGGGCTGTCATGGGAGCAAGCTGTCTAGAAGGAAGAATGTAGTAAATTGAATTTGGTGCTGAAAGTTTGAAATACTCCACAAGGGTTTGGTGATTTTCTCCTGCCAAAATAAAGTCAACTCATGTTAATGCACTGGGCACTTAGTGATACACAAACTAGCAGTATTACTGAAAGGAAAGGAAACATCACCTCCTATACTTATAAAACAACAAATAGTTAAAGATATCCTGGTTTTTCATAGGACTGCTTTTCAGCAGGTTATTTCTGAACTGTGGCTTTTCACCCACACATCTAACCCTTCATGTTTGAAGATCTCAGTGTTATCTCAGGGTTTTCCACAGTCCATTTCCTATTCAAATACCAGTTCTGTATCAATCTTTCCTTAGAGAGTCATTCTACAGTGTATGGCATTGTAATATCCCACACCATTTAGTAATGATAAAAAAATCTGGGAATTAGGTCAAAAGAATATGATGTCAACTCTATTTAAATTTTAAATAACTCTCACTGCAATAGAAATTGCCCATAATTGTTTCAGCAAATCCAGGCTGATAACTTTTTGATGAGCACAGTACTCACTGTGAGTTCCTTGCCACTTGCTCCTCACAGAAACCACGTTGCACAGCCACATCATTTGTATTACATCTCAATACAACCATCCTCACCTTAACCAAAATTCCATGCTTTGGCATTGGCAAATAATCAGCCCTTGTGCTGTTTGGCACATGAAGGAATTCAGCACAAGTACCAAGAGAGGGAAAACTTCGATGGCACAGGCTTGGGCAGGAACATTCAAACCCAGCAGGGACAGTCTCTGCAGACCTGTACCTGCAATTATCACTACATCTATATCATCAACTACACACATCAGGTGGGCCACAGGGTTGCTTAATTCCTGCCTGAGTCCATCTCTGCTGAAAGGGGAGGTGGTCTGGCCTCTCATCTCCACCAGCTGCCTGTGCAAGCTGCACTGTGTTCCTGTGCCTGGGCAAAGAGCAGAGCCAGGGAGCTGCTGGGGCTGGAAATTAATCCACTTACCAGGCAGGGAGAGAGGGAGGGGGCAGGGGGGAAGTGAAAAAGGAGAATCAGTTTTCAGCCAGAATGAGCAGCACTCAGACCTGGCATCAGAAAAACTGCATCTTCCTGCCCAGCATTCTGCCAATTTAAGGTCTCACAGTTGCAGGTCAAAGCTTGCAAGCACATCTGGACATATGTGCTGCAGTCACACTTGTATTGTTGGCATAGCTGCTGAAAGTAATTAATACACATGCATTATTTTTTCTGTACTTAAATTTAATGCAAATTCTCATCTGCTAAAAGCTAAGTATGCCTAAAAAATGTGGTGAACTTTTCAAAGAAAAGCACTACAGGAATACTTGACACAACTGGCAACTATTGATCCACAAGACTAAGAACAAATTCTTATCAAGCTACCCATGTTATTCCCAGAGTGTTTTAGATGCACTTTCAGCATCTTATCCCTAAACAACTTTTGCAACTCCAGCTCACCACAGACCTGTATCCAAGAGCAGAGTAATTGAAAAGAGCCAGAAATACAGGCAGAGCTTCTCATGAGATAACCTCTCTTGTACTTGTACTTCCTTTGTGGAAAGCAGTGGAATGCAATAATAGGAGGGGAAGGATGTATTTCACCATGGTTCAATCCCACTGATGTGTCAGATCAAAGTTATTAATCACCTGACACATTAATATGCCATAGAAAGGTAACTGAAAAATCTTTAATAAAGGAGATGGTGGAAAGCAACAGAGGGGAAACCTAAATGGTTTTGTGACTATTCTCAAGAGCCCAAATCCTATATGTAACTGCTGATGTCCACATGGAGCAGTAATTAATCCAGTGAAGAGCCACACTGACTGTGTGTGAGGGGAAAGGATGGGGCTGAGTGTGACACTCATCCCTTCCCCATCCCACACCCTACACTGGCCTCTCACCCATGACATTAAGTGCCTCCCCCAGCTCTGCCAGCCCCTCAGAGTGGGGATGTCCCTTGCCCTGCTCTAGAAAGAGCTGCCAGCACCATCAACAGCCACCATACTCATCTCTCCATCTGATTTGTTCAGCCTTTCTACATGCAGCTGTTCTCATCTTCACATCCAAGTGGTTTCTCAGCTCCTTTACTGCCTCTGACAGCACCGAGTGATTTCATTTTATTTCCATGGGCTCTCCCATTTTATTTTTGTGGATGTCTATCAGCATTAGAGAGACAGGCAGAATAAAACCAGTAGTGATGTGCAGGAGGGCTCAATAACAGGTGAAGAACTTGACTTACTGCACACTTCTTTAAAGTCATATATAAAGCTGATGACCTTTGAAGATAAACACTAAAATGAAAAGAGCTGAAATGTCAAGCAAGACATCTTGAGCTATCAGCCAGGTGCCTGAGAATCAAGAACACCCAAGATCCAATCAAGCTCTCCCACCACCTTACTTGTCTTTAGACAAATCACTTAAGGGCTTGATCTTCTGCTATTAAGAGCCTTAAGAGTTGACAGCAGCTTCAAAACAGAAGCAGGTTTGGACCCTTATAGTTTACCTCTCTGTCAAGTAAGGAGAATACTTACCTGATTACACAGAATCTTGTGAAGATTAGTGTTTTAAGAAGTACCATATGCCAAGGTTTAATCATCATCTGGCTCTGGAGACTTTCATAATTAAGTGAGCATCCCCAACTTTCGAAATCAAAGAAGTCAAAAAATCAGAAGCAAGAAGAGCCCATGTTGCATAAATATCTGATTTCACAAGTTACTCACTGAGAGAACCCAAATCCTCCAAATTTAGTAAATATTTTTAAAAAAAAATCATTGTGTAAACCACATGCTAACCTTTCTACCTCAGCTCAGATTTTAAAAGGAATTAGCTACAAACCCCCAGCCCTGTGGAATCAAGATCTTTACTCCCAGCACCCACCTCCTCACCCAAAAGAGCCCTGGAAGCAAAGTGACAGGAGGAGAGTGGTCCCCTCCACTTCTGCTGTGTAAAACACTGGATGCCTGGAGGAAAAAATATTACAAAAATAGAAGCAACATCCATATCACTCCCTATGCAATAGCTGATGCAGTGGAGCAATTTTTTTAAGAAGTATGCAATCAATAAAGTGACCTAAGAGAAAAAAAAAAAGATGGTGCAGAAACCCAACAAAATTACATGATCCAGATGCCAAAGTTGGAGCAAGGTTGGCAGTAAGTTATTCCATTTAGATGGATTAATCTGTCCTTCCCTGGCCTATTCTAGCATAAACTATTTTTCTCAGAGCATGCCTCATGCTTAATTGGGAAAAAAGTCCAAACCCCAAACAAATATGAGACTGAAGACTATTTTCTGGGTATCTGTTGGTATGAAATTTTTGTCACCTTTTATTCCTCAGAGGATCATTAACAGTCTGACTTCAAGCTGCAAGAACTGAGAGGCCACACATAAGCTTGCCAAGAGAAACAGAAGACTATGTCCTCATATAATTTTGGTACCAGTGTCATTTGTTTTTTCCCAATTCATCTCTTCAGTTTTTTTACACCCAAACCTTACCTACAGCAAACTTCAGCAACAAAATCACCCAAAATGAAATATTTTCTCTGCATCATAAAGGTAAATCAGATTTCTGCACACAGTAGCATAAACAAGAGCCTGGGAGCAGCCTTGGTGAGCTTTCAGAGGTGTGTCTCTGTTTCAGCTGAGCTTCCAGATCCTTTCACAACTGAGTGCCAAAAAGATTGTATATTCTGCTCATTCTGCACACAAATATCACATGAACCAACTCTGCCCAGGTATGAAAACAGCTCAGGAAACAGTGGGACAGCAGCTGCACCTCTTTCAATAACCATGATGTAGCCAGATGCAGAGTAAGACATCTCCTTTTTGTTCACAGCCTGGAGCTCCATCCACGGGCCATGGAAAGGACACAAACAAAGCCCAGGCTCCCAGGAGAGGTGGGGATGCAGCAACAGAGCAACGAAGCCTCGATGTGCAAAACTCCCTGACAAAAACACTGCTAAAGACTGAAGTCAATGCAAAATGTTTCCCTGGAAAAACCATCCTGATTTTAATCACCAATCCAAGCTACACTTTTCCCTCTAAAGTGATTTTTTCCTGGTCTAATTTCATCACTAATCTCCATTTCAAATGCACATTAAAATGTTAGGGAAGAAGCAACTTAACTACTCTAATTTTACGCTCACATTTACTCCTCAAATAGAGACATTTGATGTGCAACTTAAATAGCAAACGAGCAAATATTTTAAGTGCAAAAATGTGCATAAATCGAAAATACGAGAAGAAACAAACACAATTAGATATTCTGGGGATGCACAGAATAATAGCTGCTTTTCTAGTAAGTTTAAAAAAAAACCCAAGCCACATAAATAGGCAGTGGGATACTATTTATGTATTTGTGACTACAAATAAGGACGGAATCTTTAGTTTAGCAAGATATATTTCAGGGGAGCCACTTGAAAACCAGCCTATTAACTGTACTTTAAAGACAAAAGGGGAAAAAAAACCAAAACAAATCAGAAATTTAGCCAGCAGTGAGAAAAAAAAATCTGACAGTTTATATGTGTGGCACAGAACAAGAAACAAATGTCAAGTTGTGTTCTTCAAGCCTAAACTTCTGTCTTTTCCAACCTAAACAATTCCATGATTCTGTGATTATCTGCATTACTGCATGACATCACTAAACACAGTGTAAAACCAGCTATACAAAAATTAATGGAAAAAAAGGTTACTGGCATTAAATCTTTGCTCCTAGTCTGTTAAAAATATAGAAAGGCCAGAAGAAGAGAAATCACAATCCAGAGGAAATGCAAATGTTTTGAGAAAACACAAAATTTATTGTTATTTAAATATCACAAGAAGCACTACTAGCAAATATCAAGAGACAACAAACATGAAACTGCACAAAGGAGAGGAGGAAGTGTTGGGAGGAACATCAGAAGCACCAGGAAGGATGAAGCAACTGTTGCAATGAAAAAAGTAGCAGTCTTGGGAAAAACACAAAATGCAATTTTTTTTTCTTAAAAGATGACATAGTCATTTTACATGCCTTCTACAAGCACAACTGATTTGTCTTTTAAATTGCTTGCAAAAACATAAGATTTGGCTCCATAGTGATCCCCACACCTACATGATTTTATAATCTGCATCCTAAATAACTGGATCACCAGGCAAACCTCCCCCTTCTCTATTTTTCCACCCCTTGTGAAAACCAACCAAGAAAACAGGATTAAATTTAGAATGATAAAATCTTTAATCCATGCACCATGGTATGAGGGACTTGGTTTACAGCTCAGAGAACTAGACACTAAAGTAGTTTAGTAAAGAGATTATTTTCATAAAGTATTTATAATAACGTGGGCTAAGTACTGCAGGCAGCAGCAATACCCAATCTGTACAAATGTGTTTGAGGCCAGGAGAATTACAGTTGAATTGAGCAATTTTCAGAACAGCTCTAATAGAGAAAGAACAGACTCAGGCCTCAGTGTGGGAGGTGCTGCTGGTGTGGACACACCATCACTTGGATCCCTGTGCACCCCTACCCTGCCCTGAATTCAACAGGGCAATGGTGATTTGCTTTGCATACATTTCCAGTGACAGCAAGACCGTGACAGCTGTTCCAGACCCATGGCACAAATCCCTCTGTACAAAAGGTTGCCTAGCAGGCCAAATTTTAAACTCAGCAACATCCCAAGCATCTCAGAAAATATCCTATATGGCTCTACAGACATCTTGGTCTACAAAGCACTGAAAGGGTTTCTATATCGAAAACAACACTGGGTCAAATGCCAGAGGAAGAGACTTAGCATGAATCTAACCCCTAGCTTGGACAAACTCGTAGTTAAATATTCATATATGTATGTAAAATAAGCTTCCTTTCTGCCTCTGGTCATCACACTGAAGACAAAGGACGTTCAGTGCTGTGGTAGGAACTGTCACAGCAGTGCCAGTCCCTCATCCAGAGGGGAGAGGGCTCTAACTGGGAAGAGTTCCTGACCTAATCAGTGAAGATTTACTTCCAGAAAAAAACCCAACAAAACAACAATAACATTATCATCTTGTTGATGCAAAAGATCACGTTTCTTACAAATACAAAGATGAAATTTAAGTCTGAAACAACAGCTGTCACCACAAACAGAACTGTTGCAAACACCATCAATAAGGCTTTCAAAGGCAAGCAGCCACACTGACAGGGAAAGTAAAGAGGCTGTTATTGTACCAACTATGAAATGCATTCAGTAGTTATTAGCTGTTCCCAGCAGGCAGCAAACATAAGACCAATATGGTAACAAGATAGTAGAAAATGAGTGTGACTGCAAGATGTAGGCAGAATTAGCAAGGGTCATTTGATTCCTGCACTGCCTCAGCTGGGCAGAAAGCTGTGCTCAGAGGCTCTCAGAAACAAGACAAACCCTCCCTCGCCCAGCTTCCCACAAAAATTGCATTATAACATACGTAGAAGTTGCTCATTTGAGCCAAAACTCATTTGATGCAATCAATACCATCCAGAGCTGGCTGCATAGAACAAATTAAGCTGCTTTTAAAATTGGGTATTTGTTCATAGATGTAAGCTGACCTGAGCTCATGAAGTTGGATCATTTGCTATGGTGATGATGCCTTTTTTCCAGTTGAGTTTCAAAACAGATCTGACAATCTATTTAAAGGTTTGTACTTGAATTTTTACAATCCTAATTCTGAATTAGAGAGCAATTAAACAGAATTCACTCTTGTATTTAATGACAGCTAACCTATTTTAAAAGAAATAAAGCATTACACAATTACTGGTAAGCTTTTAATTTAAAAAACTTGTGCAGTAAGGGAAAAAAGGTAATAATTTATTTTCCAATGAGAAGGCACTATCAGGAACTGCTGTATAAATTTCTACTCCATATTCCTTTCACGGATGACAGGACACTGCACATGGCATGCAGGGCAGCAGCTGGTAAATACAATTTACTGCTAAGCACCAGTGTGAACCTGCATCCACTCTGACACATTAACTGTGTCTTCATTTTGCTATGATAGCCATGCTCCCAGGACTTAAGAGAGCCACCCCTTCCATCTGTATTTTCAATATAATCTGTTATCAGATATATCTTCTGAAGTGATGAATAGAGGTCACATCGCAGCAACCAAATCAGACTGGCAGGCTGCCATCCTGATGAGCTTTAAATAACAAACTTGAAAAACTTTTTCATGTATCATTGCAAGAGCTCCATAGCTCAAAGTGAGCTGAAAATTTATGGACAAACATGGGATTCCCAAGGAACAGGAAGCTGTGAATGCATGCAGCCCATTTTGTACAGCAAAGGCAAGGACTTGATCACATTTAAAACACAAAATCCCACAAAACTAAGAGAAGCAATGGCCAAGCAACAAATTTTACCACTGCATTAGGTCTTTCCCTGAAACAGCAATACTTTGATCCTCTTAATGCTCCTAACTTCAACTGGAATTCTTAAAATCTGTGCAGTACAAAATTATTCAAAAGTCCTTAACCCATAAATCACATTGACCAAAGCCTTCAAGGAGATTGTGGTATTTTTGGAAATAGTCTTGGGAGACCTAAATACATTAATTAAATTTAACAGAAGACCTCCTTGACTGCTTCACACATCTCAACTGTTCTTTGGTGCTCCAACCATCGTATTCAGAGTTTCAAATTTCTGTTAGTCCCACATGTAGAGCTCCTCTCTCCTTTCCCAGTGGAGCTGTGAGTGCTGTGGCTCTAGTGTATAGGACATCAGCAGATTAAGGAAGCTCAAGAGAAGCATTATCTTCAACTTATTCCACCTTTGAAAAAGGGGATGTGTTGTAAGAAATTCACAATGCATCACTACCCTCTCTTAGCTCCAGTTTTTTCCCTCCTAACACCTCTCTTTTAAAGTGAAGACAATATGTAAAGTGATGAATTAATTATAAAACCCAATGGAGCACGTGAAATCAGAATAATTCAGTGAGATGCAGCAGGTCTGTACAACTAAACAAACGTTTAATAGAATAAGTTATTGATTTTAGCTAAGCTGCAAGAAAAGTCAGTGTAACATGAACTGCACCAGAAAAAGACTGATTTTGTTTGATAATTGGGATATATTTCAGGATAAATTTGTGTAGATTTAGGAAGCCTGCCTGTTATTTAAGTACTATGTCCTCTTGTTAAGACTATAATTTGTTAATTAAATTCAGATATGTAGAGAGATGTAAAGGTTTGCTCATATTTAATGCAGTAACAATGACTTGACTTGGAATCAGGCCAGACAAAGGGAAGCAAGGGCTGGTAGATTTTTCAGCAGGAAAGTAGACAGTCATTGGCACAGCAGCCTTCAAAGAGTAAAGAAATCCTAGTACTGGCTGCCATTCTGCTGTGAATATCAGGAGGGCTCTAAAAGAGTTTAAAGAAAAGATCATATAAACATTCAGCTTAAAAGATGACTATTAATTATCCTAAACAGGCAACTCCTCACAATACTGTCACTATTTTACATTCTTAAACACGGCCTGTGACTAGAAATTCCTATTTATCCAATAAAGGAGAGAACGAGCACAAAGACAAATTCCTCTCAATACCGTCAGTGCAGGAGTGATTCAACCATTCCCAGTGCATCAGGACAGGGACAGGGAGGTAAGGGAAGAGTCCACATGCCCTTAGCCTCTCTTCTGAGACTTGGCAACGGCAGCTTCTGCAAACTCTAATCTCACATCCCAAACGTTACTGGCCCGTTGGACTGAGGAGCCTTAGCCTGGTATCTGGGAGGAACGGGATATTCCTGTCAGACACAGGAGGCTTTGCACACCCCCACTGCAATGAACAGATCTGGCTGGACTTTACTCAGGCTGACCTGGAGGAGCTCAGAGTGTCACAGCAGGGAGCAGCCACCCAACCACGGAAATACAGGTCACACAAACTGCACAGGATTGGGGCTGTACACTAAATATTGAACAGTTCAGTGCTGCAGATGCACTGTTGGGCTGGGTGTATCGATACAGGCAGAGGCCACATCTTTGGGCTGAAGCTCTGAGCTACCCAGGGCCTGCACCTGAGCCAGGGACAGGTGACAGCCCCAGGTCAGGGATGAATCTGCTCTGTTAGCAATGGAGAGGATCGGCTCTTCTGGTTCATTGTTGTGCCCTTAGCAGAAAGCAAAGCTACACGGTGACATATTGCATAGGTACAGAATCCCATCCTGGGGACAGGAACCTGCATTTCCAACTGGCACGACTTGCAGTTTAGCAAGGCACTAATCCCTGCTTGGCAGTACTGCCGGGAGCCACTTGGGGAGCACGGACAGAGTGCTGAGTCATAAGTCCAGCCTAACCTGGAGCAAACCTCCAGAAACGCTACCAAAATGTCCCTCAGCCTCCACCACCTCCCATCTGTGCCACCCCTCCTGAGCAGCACTGCCCCAGCACCCCATGTCCGCAAACATGCAGAAGCATGTCAAACACTACAAACCCAGGGGAGCTCTAAAATATGCGGTATTTTAACAAAATTTTACTTGCTGACATTAAACAGCCAATCTCTACTCCTGGTGGGCACATATGGTGAAAAGACAGATCAGCCTTGGTGGGCAGCGATCCTGTGAGGTGCAGGAGGCATCCTGCAGCACAATTCCACATCTTTGTTCAGGTTTAAATCTAGGAATTCTTAAAGTGAGAGCCTTGAATATTGTAATTAATTCTTGGCAGCTTGCTGTCATTTCTTAGATTGGAAAAAAGAAGAAAGGGAAACATAAATGTAAATGTCACTTATACCAACAACAACGCTCTTTTTCACCATTTGCTACCAGTAAACGCTGAGCTGTAAATCTTTAGCTGGATAATTTTTTGGCAAGCCTACAACGGCCAAGAAGTGGAGGAAGTCGCTGGCAAGACAGTGAAGCTCCTATTTCACATGGCATCAAAGACCAGGGCAAGGAAACGGGCACCTTCAGCCACCTAATGGTGTCCAGCCTCCCACGACTCACAGCTGCATTTCAGCACAGCACACGCTGATGCTATTTTGGAGCACGAGTGCTCTGCTGTAGGAGATGCGAGGCGGGAGGAAAGACAACCCCTGCTCATGTTCACATGCTGTGAAAAAAAATTCCAGCATGAAAAACTCCTTTGATATTTTTTTTCAAACGAGATGCAAGCACAGTATTTTGAAACAGACCACCAAATGAATTTATGAAATTCACTGCAAAACCAAGGGGCTCCAAAAGCTTTTTTAAAATGGTCTTCAACCCTTAAGAAGTGAAAGTGCAGCCATGGCTGCAACCCCAATGTGACTGGGACACATTATAGAAGATATCTTCATTTACTGTATTATTCCCAACATCCCACCACCCTCTAAATTTCATACTGAAGAGCTACACAGAGCCTTTCAACAGCATCAGAGCAAACAATTTTCTGCTTTTTCTACCTGTCTGCATTTGGATTAAGCCCTTCACTATTTTCAGTGCTCGGTTCACAGTCCAATCTCAGTTTCCTACACTGAGCACCATGTCTTCCAGCACACACCATGAGGACACCTGTACCAGTCAGCAGCTCCATGACCTCTGCCAGCCTGAATCTACTTGTACGGGGCCAAGGAACACTCTGGAAATAAATGCAACTATTTACAAAGGTGACAATATCATTTCAGCCCTATCACCAGGCAGTATGTCATCACAAGATCAGAAGGGTAAGAAATGCTTAGAGCAGAATTTACTTCATGAATACTTCAACCTGGTGTTTCCTGAATGAAGGACAGCGGTCAGCACTGCCTGCTAGAAAGAACTGTAAGGCAGAGGTTTTGCCAAAGCATATGAATGCTGCCCGCAGCATCAAGTCTGTTTGAACATTAATATTTAAGTGTACTTTGAAACTAAGCCATTTAGTAGCTGCAGTTAGTCAAGTAGCATTTTATGTTATAAGGAGTATGCATTGCTGGCTAAAGATCTGGCAACCAAAAGAGCTGTAGTTAGTTGATTTAACTTCAATGGCTACCGGTTATTTAGCCCAGAAGCTCATCTGAAAGAAAGACAGTCTAACAAATTATCATTATTTCAAGAAAAAAACAAGAGTCTGGCAATGTTTGTGTCTACCTGTGATGAAGAAAAGGAAAAAAAACAAACCCTGAACCACAATTACGACTCATTAGCAAGTCAGCGCCAATTAAGGCTTCACTTCTTGCCCACCTGGGCTTGGATTTGCTTGTTTGCTGAAAGCACTTTTATCCAGAACAAGAAGCGATTTTCATTTAATCATACTTAACAAAAAGAACGCCTAAACAACAGTAGTTTCCTTCTTAAGCATGTTTGATACTGCTGCCATAACAACTTCAGCTTACAACAAAGATATATATTCATTCCCCCCAGTGTTTTTTAACAGGGTGTTTGATAAAACCCACTTCATATTATTACTTCAAATATATTTACTAATAAAAACTGGTAAAGACTTCCTCTATATTTAAAAATGTACATGAAAGCTTTTTTTAAAGGAGCTTTTTATTTTTGCCAGAGGCCAATAAATGAATCCCTTTTTTAAAAAGAAAAAGCTTATTTGCCAGATAATCAAGTGAAGCTATAAAACACCTCTGACTCTGGTCGCATAAATAAACTTGCTGATTGCTTATTTGTAATCCCAGAATATTGTATTACAGCTGTGCTGTCAGGCTGCAAGACAGGAATTTCAGTGCCAGTGGAAGCCCAAACCCATTCAAGACTTTTATTTAAAGGATGGATTTTTGCACAGGGAGACTATTTGTGACTAATTTAGCCAAACGACTTGCTAAATAATAAAAAAAAAAATTAAAAAAAAATAAGCATAATAATAAGCAGGGAAAGCCAGCAAGTGCTGCCCAACACCTGGCCAGAGGCCTCGTGTTTTTGGCCAGAGACACAACTGCAACCCCACAGTGCCTGGGACACATTACAGAAGAAACCCTTACTCGCTATCTTATTCCCAACATCCTTCCTCTGTCTAGATTTTACACCGAAGAGCCACGCAGAGCACTCGAACAGCTCCACAGCGAGCAATTTCCCGATTCTGTCTTTTGACTAAGCCCTTTATCCGTTCCTAGGGTTTGTGACACCTGGGTTCCCAGTCCTACCTCACGGACATCGCTGTCCTACATTACAGCACCAGATCTTTGGGCCGGGGCCGCGCACACACCCCCGGCGGGGCCCGGGGAACGCGGCCCCGCTCCCGCCGCTGCCCCGCGGGGTCCCCCCCACCCCGTTCCCCGGCCGCCGCCCCCGGGAAGGTCAGCCGGGCACAGCCCGGTGTTGCCGCTGCCGCCCGGGGAAGGCGGCGGCCGGGACCCCCCCGCGCCGTCCCCGCGGGCCGCCCCCACCCGCGCCGCGGCTGCGGCAGCGCTGAGGGCGGCCCGGGGGGACCCCCGCGGGCTGGGGGCGGCTCCGCGGAGGGCGGCGGGGCCCGGCGGGGCGGCGGGCGCGGCGCTGAAGGACATTTTATCTGCCGGCGGTGCCCGGCCCCCGGAAAATGGCTGCCGGGGAGCGGGGCCCGAGCGCGGCCGCACCGCCCGCCCGGCGCCGGGAGCGGCGGCGAGGGATGGCGGCGGCCGCCTCGTACCTTTGAATTTGAGCTCGTGCTGCGGTTCGAGGCTGAGGACCTGCTCCGCTTTCGCCATGTTCCTCCTCCTCCTCCTCCTCGGCGGTGGCGGCACCAGGCGGAGAGAGGAAGGGACGGGGAGGGAGGGGAAGGAAGAGGGGAGGGAGGGAGGAAGGGAGGGAGCAGGGAAGGCGGGCGGGGTGCGCGCCCGGTAGCGGGTTCGCTCCTCGCTCGGGTGCTGGTTCACCGTCTGCCGGCTGATCGTTCGCTCGTCGCTCGGGCGCTGTTTGACCCTCGCCCGGGTGGTTGTTGGCGCTGTCCCGGAGCGGGGCCAGGCGCGGTGGGGCGGCGGCTGGCGGCGCACACGCTGCCGGGCAGGGCGGGCGGGAGGCGGGATGATGCAGCACGGAGGGGCCCGCGGAGAGGCTGCGGCGGCGGCTGACGTGAGCCCGGCCCCGCCGTGAGGGGCCGCGGGGGGAGGCTCCGCGCCGCCGCTCCTCGGGCACTCCTGTGGCCGGAGGTGCCTCCCCAGGGCGTTACGAGATGAAAGAGGGTTAATAAATAATGTTTAGTCGTCACTGGAAAGCGTGATTTGTAATAAACGCCTTGTTATCCACAAGCGGCGTGTTATTTTAGGCCTCTACTCCGTGTGGCCTCAGGGCTGCAGGGGAAGCCCTCGGGCCCCTCGCCGCCCCTGCCCCGCTTCCAGCGCCGCCGACAGCTCCGGGCAGAGAGAAGGAAGGGCTGGGAAGCGCTCCCGGGAAAAGGAGGAGCTCCCGGGGCCGCAGGGCTATAGCGCCAGGGCAGCCCTGGGAACCGGCATCGGGCTGCAGGAAATACTCGCTTTTTAATGAATAGAACCAGAACTTCAGGTCACCTCCGATTTTAAGACATCCCTCCCTCCCCTTTCTTAACAATAACCAAAGTTTTGGGTTGCTCGTTGGGGTTTTCGTGTTTGTTTTGCGGTGGTTTGTGGTGGTTGTGTTTTGGGAATTTTGTTTGTGTTTTTACTCCATTGGTTTAAAACATTTTTAAAAAATTTAAAGCATGGTTTAATATAAAGTGCTGCTTTATTGATAGCCCTAGGCCAGTGTAATTACAGCAACACAACGCTTTTTGCTCCTCTCTCCCCTCAGGTTGTTTTAAACATTTGAAAAGTTCCTAAGAATTTATAAAGCATTGCTGTAACCTGTCAGAGGCAGGAGTTTGGGAGGCCCCTGTTACCAGCAGAAACCTGCTGGTCTTAAAAACTGGTAATTTATGTCCACTAAAAAGTATTAATTGGACATACATACTGGACTTCATACATACATGACTTCAGGAGGAGATCCATTTGCAGAAATTAAAACCTTCCAAAGAACAGCAACTCAAAGTTGTTGCAGTTGTTTGGTCCTAGGCAGGGCTGTTGAGCAAAGAGGTGAGAGGTAAATAAAAACGTTAGAGTGTTGTGAAAATTCATTTTCTCACACCAGTATAATCTACATGATGCCGTGCATCTTCCTCTCACACAAATTCTTTGTATCATGTTATTTGACTTAATAAATGCCAAAAAGTGCATAAGGCAGCTAAAAAGATCTAGAATAACAGCAAGAGTGTTCTCCTTTCTGGCACTAAGAGCAATGTCAAATGAGTGATGTATATGTTAAAATTAACACCCCTAAGCAGGACAGTGGCATTCACTGCTCTGAGCACATCTGCAATGTTTATTACCACACCTTCAGCTGCTCCTGTCCACCACAATCCCTGCTTTTCTGCTCATGTGCTTTCACCTCCCATCCTATTTCATCCTTTTTTGTTCTCAGTCGTCTTTCATTCCATGCCAAAACAAACCAAATACCTGTATTTAGTATAAGACTCTTAGTTTTGCATGATACAAGTGAAACCTGCCAACTCCTTCCAGCCAGCACAGCAGGACTGATTTCAGCACTGCAGGGCAATACACTCCAATACTGCTCTTGTTCCTTAAATTCCTTCTCTTTTGGGGAAAGAATGGTCACATAACATCATAAAGGGGTGCATTTTCTTTTCCAGGAAGCTAGATTTGGATGGCCTTGTTGTTTTTGCTCCTTGAGGGGGTGTGGGGGAATAACTTTTAGCCTAAACTACAGGTTATGTCATAACATTTTACATCTCAAGTCAGGAGAGAATTCAGAGTTCACTCTGCAGCTTTCTTGGCTGGTACTGTGGGAAGGTTACCTTCTTTTACCTAATCTCTTAAGTTTTATTTTATAAACAGATTCTCTCTGTAATCCAGGCATTCTTGGACCAGTAATTAGTAGAAAATACAAGCTTTCTACATATCAGTAAGTTAATTGCAAACTAATGGCGAGGAATAAGAGAGAAAGTTTTACACAGCATATAGTCATACATAATAAAATCCCTAAAGTAAACAACTATTAGGTGTTGCTGCCCAGACCTTTCCGAGTTTTACTGCTCCTGAAAGAAGTACAAAGAAGCCCCTGAAGCATTTCATGATCCACCTCTTAAAGGATTTGCCAAGATGTATCACCTTGCCCTAATTGGCAGCTCTGAACTTACCTGTTTGTATTTGAAGGACTCGCCCACGTTTTCATCCAGCTGAAGATTTTACAAAGCACAGCATTGTTTGAGTTGAAAATTTATCAAGTCTAAAGAAAGTAGGTTGCCAAGTTTTTGTTGCATGTAAATAATGTGTGTAGATTTAATGTTGTGCAGGTCAGATTCACTGAAATGGGTGTGCATGGAGGCCACCTGCAATACCCCATCCCTGTTCCATGGGCAGCCCTCACTGGGAACAATTCAGCCACAAGACTAAAAGGCAACTTGTTACCCACCTGGATTTTTGATTAACAGGAGAAAATTGGGATGAACAGTACAGGAAAATGTTGGACAGCACCTGAAAGCTGTGTACTGAAACAATTTTAAAGAACAAGTTCATCAGTTGCAAAACTTCTACCTTAGGAGCTATGAAAGACTTGATCCAAGTGAAACATTCTCACTGTGTGTGTGCAAACCAGGTGGTTTGCATTTAGTTCCCAGGTTCCCTATGCAAACATATGCAAACATCTTTTCCTCTCTGTTCCAGCATATTCTTTGTGCCTATGCTTCTCATGCTCTACCTGATGCACATTCATGCCATCTTAGACAAACCATCTGACAATATTCAAAAGCAGTTTATTCACATCTAAGAGCATAACTTCAAAATTGCAGGTAACAAGAAATCTAAATTATTCCAGATCCCTATTAAACGAAAGATGATACAATGTGGGTTTCCTGGATAGGAAATGCAGTCACTTACTTAGTAAAAACTTGTATCCAACCTTTTCATGTGAAACAGCAGTTCAGACACAGGATTTTTTTGTTTATTTAACGTTTGAAGGCTGCTATTAACTCAACATGTTAGATGTGCATCCCAGATTGAAGCAACCAAACCACATCTTTTAAGCATCGTGTAAGACAAGCGAGTTAACTGCAGCCAAATCCCTATTTTTGGGGACTACATAAGCAACAGAGCAGTGGTTTAAAAAAAGCAAGCTATCAACCAGCTGGCTGTATTAACAAACAAGAGAAGATCCCTTCCCAGCACAACAGGCCCCACGATACTATGCAGATATTAAAAGCACTTTACAGTTTTGATTGACAGAAACCTGGCCCAAGCAGTTGAGAACTGTGCATTTCGTGCAGTTTAAGGTAAAAGCAATGTATTAAATAAATTGGCCCTGATAGAATTTGTCAAGCCTTGCCCTGCTTGACAAGACTGTGTGTGGCCTGCAGTTTCTCAGACATAGAAAAGAAAGGAAGTGTTAGACAAAAGCTGCATTTCTGCTCTTTCACCCCATCCCTTCTTTGCACAAGATCTTCTGCCTTTGTCTGTGTGTACATAAACCAGGGAAAAGCTCCAGTTTCTGAACACCAGTAGTCAGGACTTCTAGAAAACAGCTATTCCAGTCATTTGTACATGTAAGCTATTGCTTACATTCCTCTTCTATAATTATATTGCTATAGAGACTGTTTTTTAAGATGTGGAGAATTTTGGAAGCATTTATAAACAAACCAGAATATTTATAAACAAAGCTTTTTATTAATAAAATGTTTACACCTTTTTTTTTTTTTTTTGCACAATACATCAGACTGGTAGTGATTTAGCATGTTATTACACTATAAAAGTTTATTATGAATGCTTAGGCTGAAAAGGCTGTTTAGATTATGTCAAATCAACATTTCTTTATTTGCATTCTATGCACTATATGGGAGTGTAACAATTCAAATAAAAAGAAAAGAACAAAAGCCTGGTTTTCTTCATTAGCATCTACAAACCAACAATACAGACAAACCTGTACACGCTCTCAGGACCAGCCCAAGAGAAGACTAAAAAAAAAAGTCTCAAAACATTCATAAGCTTGAGAATTCATCACTACAATATTTCATCACTAGTAATCTGACTACACTTCATGCAGTGAAGCAATGGTTGGAAATTTGTGCAGTTTACAGTGCTGCAAATGCTCTGTAACTTTGAGCGGCTTAAGTTTGTTTTAGTAAGAGATAATATAGTAACAAGGCACAGACCTTTCAACCCTTGTAACAGGTTAACCCCATCCTAGAATGAAAAGGCAGAATGTTGTTATGAGTGACAAGAATTGCTGATACAAAGGTTAACCTTGACACATTTTACAGGCAAACATTTACTACACTGCAAGAGCTCGATGCATATCAGGTTATTTTTGTCCTGAACACACAAATGCAGTTTCTCGTTCTAAAAAAACCCTTTTTTATTCATTGTCCTCACTGTGGTGGGTACAAGTGGGAAGATTGCCAGGAAGTCTTAAGCATCTTAGCTACAGAAATGCAATCCATTTCTGTGCCTTATATCAATTCACTATCACAGTGTCAATGTTGGATACACAATTTCAGAAAGAGGAAGTACAAGAAAGCAAGCTAAAATACAGAAGAGTGGACTAGAGGCTTACAATAACTTGCTCCTCCAGGTGAATGTGCTTTTAGCCTTCATTATGTGGTAAAATACAGTCATGGCACAGGTCTCAGCTGCTGTGACAGTTTCATAAGGCTGTGCTAATGAATTACCATTTTGCTTACAAATACTTGCTGCTGTGACAAATACTTCTAGAAGTTTGTGGCAAAAGAGACACTCACCACCTACCATAGTCTAAATCCCATAAGGAAACAAAGAACAAATTGCCAAGAAAACATAATGGATTTAATAGGAAATACATACTGTAACACAAGTAAAAGTGAGGCAAGATCATATCAAGGTGTCAGAGTTACAGAATATTCAAGTGCAACAACTGGATGGAGTATCACACCCACAGTGATGAAGAGCATGACAGAAGAGTGGTCTGTGTCTTTCAACATTTGAAAAAGCTGGTTTGTTCAATAATACATGTGTGAACACTTCAACAGAAACCAAGCAAAGCAAACCCCTAACCTTCTTAAAATATTTATAAAGATAATTAGCTCCTTAAATAAAATTTATAGTTAGTGTTTAAACAAAAATTTAGGAACATCAATTTGCAGGTTGATGTAACAGGAACAGCAAAATTGTTTCTTCTAAGAAATCTATTCTAGACTGAGAAAAGTCATCCTACTGCCTCGATTCTTCATGTAAAATAGGGAGCACCAAGTAACTCTCAGCCATAGAACTTTTCTAAGTATTTCTGAATAGCTCTTTATAGCATGGACACTGACAAACACTATGTTAAAAATTCAGGGTTGGGTGGGGTGGCAGGAAATGGAAAGGGGGAACGAGGGAAAAACTGACCCTAAGAACATTTTGACATGTCAGAGGCTAAACCCATCAGTATTCTTGGATTTCAGGATACTTTTAAATCCCTTGAAAGATTGTTCTCTGTGACACTTCAGGGATAAAGTCTGGTAATACTTGTTTGATTTTTTCCAAGTTGTGCACTTCCAAGTTTTGACTGTAGCTGAACAAAAAGTGATTTGCATTCAGACTTTTGAGACCTCCAGAATATCAGAAGGGATTTTTCAGAAACAAATATTAGTGTGAGAAGTCCTAAATAATTTTACAGAATAACGTTTTGGCACCTGAATTTTTGTATGATATACAAATATGTATTTTCAAGCATATTCCTTTTGACAAGCCTGAGCCATATGACTCAAAGGAAAGCTAACTTCACTGTTTTAGTACTAGAACCTGTATTTCCATCTTACATTGGCAATTCACACCATCATCATATTTCTGTAAATCTTCCATCACCTACCATCACTAGGCTGTGATCTTTTACCAGAAATGGGATCTGCACATAAAACATCAACAGTTTGCTAAAGGGAATTTTTTGCAGATTTTTAGAGACTTAATTCCATCTACACAATTCTCCTGCTTTGAGTAACTGACTTGTGATGTACAAACCATCTCGGGTGCCTGTACAATGACTTCCTGCTAGAAAAGTTAAGAAACTTCGTCCTTTGCTCTCAACTATGAACCAAAACAAGCCCTTTTTAGAGGCTGCAAGTATGCAGGAGAGATACACGAAGCCTTTTACCAAAATGACCAGGCAGTGTAGAAGTTGAAGCCAGTGAATTATGCAGGTTCTCCTCATGTTGGAGATGATTTTTCCCCTGCTTGTTTGGAGCTATTGCTGCTGAGTGAGGTTCACTCCAGGGTGAGCAGCTCCACTGTTCTGACAGCTTCTGTCCTGTAAATCATCCATTCCTGTGCAGATTGCTGACACAGCACACCACAAATAGCCCACACCATCCTTAGCACACACGAAAGACTGTTTCACAAGCAAGTAATTCAAATATCACTGCTAAAGCTTCCTTTTCCAACAAATAATGTGTTATACTGGAATTAAACACTAATGTGAAGGAATAATTTAAGCTTAACAGTGTAACAAAAAAAATCTTGCTGAGGCCAACTTTTAAACCGTTCAAGATTTTCACCGTGAATTTCTTTTTAATAATTAAAATGAAATTTAACAACAGTGTAGTTCTCCCTCAACCAGGTTAAAGGATTAGACTTCCAAATCAATAAGTAGGTCCTGTCTCCTCTCCTCTTACTCTCCTCCCAAGCAGGTAAATAATCCTTCTTGAGCAGGCTGGTAGCATTAAATATAAAGCAACATATCAAAAACTCCAGTCTGCATAAAACATCCTTCTAAACCATTAACTGTGATGCTGCAGCACTTAAAGGAAGGGTCTCACTGATGTCAGCAGGGGTCTGGAGTGCAGTGATTTGCTGGACCTAAGACAAAATCTTTACCTTCATGGCAACAGCAAAAGCTGTTAGAATTGTCATAGAACTTTTCAAAGCACCTATCATAATTTTCAGTAGTATGATTACTAGATGCTACTGAATTTCGGTTTCCAAATTTCACCTGCTGGAGTACTTGATATGCCGGTTTTCAGCATGTATATAAAATACCCTACAAAACTGCCCACAGCACAGACTGAGAGCGTGGCAAGTCAGCTAAGTGACTGTTTTAATAGAGGGTCAGATGAAGACTCCTTCCAAAACCTGGAGAGCACATTAAAGTTGCTCCAAAGCTTAAGAATGAAATATTTATCAAATTATATTTTTGTTCAATTCTATAACTTTCATGAGAAAGAACTGGTGGCGTTTAGAAGTTGCAATAGTCATATTTTTTCAGCTAAAAATGTTCTGGATCAATGATATAACATACACCTCATTACATTTTTACATACATGACACTTTACCCTTTCAAACTTGTTCTGCAGAAATTAATCTGTGCAATGTGCTCTGGGATGACCCTGCTTGAGCAGGGAGGTTGAACCATATGATCCACTGTGGTCCCTTTCAACCTGAACCATTCTGAGATTGTGTAATTGCCTTTGACAGCATCTGAAAGTTGAGTCTCTCTGATGAGTTCCACTTACTAGACAGAAAGACATGGTGGAATAAAACTTCAATCTTGAGCTTTTTAAACAATTTCTAACCAGGAAAAAAGTTACTAAAAATTTAGCTGGAATGGTTGGTAATCAGCTGGAATGGTTGATAATCAAAACCAATGTATCTCCAAATAGAGAAGCTATGTTAGGACAAAATAGAATCAATTCCAGCAAGTCTAGTGCAAGATCAAAGCAGCTGACCTAACAAATTATTAATATTAAAGAAACCATTTTTCTCCTCCAAAAATGAAACAATGAGCATGTGCATCTCATGCAGGAAAGATTTCATTCCAGCTTTCAGCAGGGCCAGTGATTAATAATCACTTATCTGGACTCAGAAGAACTGTTTGTCCTTTTAAATAGGCAAGTATTAAGAAGCAGCCACACCTCAGGGTTGGCAGTTTGGCCAATCTGGCTGTTACACATTACCTGCAGTAATTCAGGATCAGAACTGCAGAAAGAGTAGGGTGTAAACCCATCAAGTTGGATTTCTTGGGCTCTCTAGAAGCATGGAGCCTGTAGGACTGTGGCAAAGAAGGCAGAATTGGCAATGCAGGCAGGGTATGGAAAAGGCATGACAAAAATGTAGTCACCAAATATCATGAAACTCACTGACCTGTCCAAACACCTCACTGTACAGTTTGCCTGTTTTGCTCCAGCTCTGCAAGAATTTTCACTAACACAAATGAATCTGAAGTACAAGTCCTTTCATTTCTTACAAGTTTTCCTAATTTCCTTCAGAGAAAATACTTGAGATGATAGAAAACCAGATTAAAAAAAAGAAAAAGCATCATCATGACCTCAGTTTGATACTAAAGCTAACCAGCATATTTTAGTATATACTCAAGTCTATTAAGCTCTTTTTCTTCAAAAGTATAAAAGTTTCTCACTAGTGCTGGTAAGAAACAAAAAGTAAAAATAAATAAAATAGCACAAACAGGAATGGTCAACCTATAGTTTAATTGAAAGCCTACTAAAACCCATACAGAATAAGCTAAACACTGATTTGCTAAAAACCTTCACAGATGAAAAACCCCAGGAACCAAGAGGTAATGATCTACATTACCACGTCTTAAGGTTACTTCCCATGTGTGTTTTTGTGCCCAAAATAGGAAAGTCTGGGTGCACCCCAGATGAAAGCACGTTTAACAGACAGGCCTCGTGCTGCCCCAACAGGATTTTTTTATTGGCTCTTTCAAATGTCATTGAAAGAGAAAGAATTTCATCTGTCTCTGGATGAACTCACAGTGACAATACCTAAAATGCAGGAAAAAAACTGGAGATGGAGATTCCCCAAGAGTTTATCCTTAGGTGTGGAATGGAAGGAGTGTAGAAGATCGTATTATTTTTCACTGTTTTTACATAATTCATAACACTTTAAACACTGGTCTCATAAATATAATATGAACACTTTACACATGCCAAGCAATTAAAAGCTTTCCCCAAAAACTTGTAGGTCTTATCAGAACCACTGGCAGCATCTGTTTACAGCATCTCTTTTTAGTCAGATCTACAAGTAATTTTCTTCAACCAACATTCCTAATATTGAAAAAACTTGCAACAACAAAAAGATGCCTATAAGCATACCAGTTTGCCTTAAAGTGATTACAGTCAGCATGAAAAAGAAGATTGTCTGTGGTTTAAGATCTGTTGCTTGTGTCCCCTCCCCCAGTGCAGATCATTCTTAAATAAAAAGTGCAAATGGGATTTGGGGACTGGATGGACTGATTTGCCTACTATTTGTCTTCAGTTCCTTATTCTGTAGCCATCTCACATCAACGATCCCATCATACTTTGGATTAGCTACACCAAAATTGAAAATAAGGCTCACTGAAGAAAAGGAAAAAACGACATCTAACTTCCAGACTCCTCCTAACCAATCTCCCCCAAAAGTGCTCATTTCCCTTTTTACAGAAAAACCTCCCAAAACCTTGATTACAAAACTATGAAAACATTTCAGTTCTACCATCCACGTAGTCACCTTCCAATCAAGCAAGGCCAAAAAAGTGATGATGGATTCCCTTTGAATGCAAGAGAGCTGCACGCTGTGGGAGCCAGCAGGCTGCCCTGACGACTGCAGTCTTTTCTGCACGTGCAGGTGTCAGATGAGCCGGTCCCTTTTTGGGGGACCTCGAGTGTGTGAACACCAGCAGATAAAGATCTAAGACTGATAATATAAACCCAATGTGAACTATTAACTTCCAAGACCACCTACTGTATAAACAAGTTTGATTTTCTAAGGGGTCAGTCAACAGCAGCTGCGCTTTGTCACCGATGGCTGTCGTCGAAGTTTGAAGCCCTTCCCACTGGCCGCGGGGTTGGTGTCAGTGGATGGAATTCTGCGACCTACAAGGAGGCAGGAAAAAGAAATTGATAGGAAATGTTATACTTGAAACTAATTCTAAAGCATCCGGTGTGTGCTCTGTATACAAAAATGTGCCTTCGGTTTGCTGTAGGTCACTAGGGATGACATTCCTGCCCAGCAGGATGGCAGCAGCAGTCTGTGTTATGTCTGTAAGAGGGACGGCTGCACAAAAGGACAGCAGAGGTGGTTTGAAGTCAATTTAGCAGCAGTTACACTTCAGGCTCATCCAGACCTGGACAGCTGAGCTGTAAAAGCACTTGGAGAATACTTTGCAGGATGCAATACCATCTGGAATAGCTTGAGAACAACCACCTTGACCTGTATTTCCACAGATCACCTGCATGGGGCTTAACAAAGGAGTGCTTGTAGAGAGAGCTGCTTTACTCATCTCATCAGTCTTTAAAATGGACTGTTCCTGGTTGAGCATTCTCTTCTGAGGAGGATTTATGATTTTACCCCCCATAATTTATTCAAGATCAATCTTAGGGAACAACTATTAAGTCAATAAATCAGGAAGCTAAGCTACAGCACATACTTTTTACATCAGCTTCAATATATTCAACTGCTCCTATAGACCCTACATTTTTTCTTAAGTCTGATGTTTCTGTAGTTAGTCCTCTTTTCACAAACAGGCTGACACACCTGCACATTGGTGCTGTTACTTGACACATATCCTCCAAATAATATCACATAAAATTCAGTTTGGAATACTGTCTGCTTTTTATTCACACATATAAATAGTATCATTGCTGTCCTCAACACAAATGGGACAGAAAAGATTTGCAATTTAATATAAAAAACCCCCAAGGTACTACAAACATACTTGAGGAAAATCTACATGCAGTAGTTGTTATTCCCCATACAGTAATCTGGCATTTATGAATTCTTGCATTTTTAAAAATACATTTTTTTAGCCTAAGTACAAGCAGGAAGAATGAGAACTTAATTCCTTTTCTCAGATGTATAAAGTCTGGATCTTCCTCATGCCATTTCCTTCCTCTTCCATAACCTTGCAACTACTAACTAGAACATTCAATAATGGACATGGTAAGTTGACACTGACTTCTGACATGAGTACCCTGCCTGCTATTTATCCAGCAGCATCACAGTAGGCTGAACACCTCTAGAAGGAATATTTAGAGGTCATCAGGTGACCACAAATTCATGCAGCTCATTTTGCAGTTTGTAGCCATGTCAGATTGTATCGAATTTAGTATAAAGTCTGTAAATTTTCACCCAAAAAGCAATACAGAAATCTAATTTCTACTCAAGTTTTTTGCAGAAGAAAGTACATTAACTGTTTAAATACTTACTAATTTCTATAAAGAGTTCATTAATGTTTATTGCATTTTTTGCACTTGTCTCTACAAATATTGCATGAATGGAATCTGCATAGTCTTTAGCATCTTTTTCCATGACTTCTCTGGAAAAAAAAAAAAAAAGCAAAGAAAAATTAATGAATGCAAAAGAACCCCATTACTCAAAACCTTAAGGGACAGATTAAGTTTTTAAGTGTCTCCTATCATGAATATTTTACCTGTTTGCTATCACAGTGCTCCCTCATGCTGGAGCTGATGCTCATTCTTTACTCTGTGCTGTCTCCCTGCCTTGAGGTACGAGCACAGTCATGAACTACCCAAGGCCTTCATCCATCTGACAGCATTGCAGGGGTTTTGTCTGGAGTGCTCTAAGCTTAGGTCTGCAATCAATCCTCCTGAGGTGTGTTATTCACCCCACCAGCTTTCTGTGTCCTAAAAAGATCCTAAAGTATTATTTCCAATGATCCTGTGCATTTCTAATGACCGTTTAAAAAATCAAAGTGTCTCCCAACACTGCACAAATCATCAGTGCAGCATTTACTTTGCATGAAGATGTAGCTATGAAAAAAGAATATTGTTATACTGAGCACACAGAAGTGTACAAGTTACTCTGCACCTCAAAGTAGGCAACCTCATGATTCTGTATCTTTCCTTAAACAAAATGAAAAATTCAGACCCCAGTAGAGAGGTCTGGACTTTATGTTGTATCACTTCAAATACAATTTCTACAACACACTGGCTACTTTCAGTAATGAGGAACTTCAGGTTATCAAGAGCATGGACTTAGACCAGTGACTCAAATATTGCCTCTGATTAAAATACAAGCTTGAATAGCAATGTTTAGATTTATGATGCCAGCTGAGCATGTGAGATGTGAATTCTCTTCTAAATAATTTTACACTCTATTTCCTCCAAAAGACACGCTATTTCTAATGAAAGTTATTAGAGCTCACTAGATAACTTCTAGGTATTACCAATTTGTAAAACCATACTCAGAGCCACCTTTGCAGTGGTTCTTTAAACATATATCCAGCTGTCTCCTTTGAGACACCAGCTGTGGTGCCTTTTCCAGTGAAACCTAAACCCAAGAAGTTTACACACACCTTCTTTCTCAATTTTGGCTTATTTAACCAGGACATCAATAAAAAAAGACCTTCTTTTGTTTTTAGTACATGCCTTCCTGAAAGTTTGGCTCTTCATAAAGTTTCTCAAGAGCTTTTCCCGCTCCCTGCAACTATTTTGGCCAATTCCACCCCAATATTTAAGCAGGGAAGGAAGGCACCTGAACAAGCAAGTTAGAAAATCCTACACAATGCTTTCCAATAGTCTCGGTGTTTTTCCTAACAAAATGAGGTGCTACAGACTGACAGGGGCACTTCTTGTAAAGTGAGGTAAACAGCTTCTATTACACGATAGTTTCACAGGCAGTTTAGGTTTGTGTAACTTGGCACTGCCACCAGAAAAGCTAATCCTGTCTGCCTGTAAACTGCTCATTCCTAACCCTGCTATCCCCACACCATTATGCCAGCAAGTGTTCATGGTGTGAGAAAGATAAATATACTTGGATCAGTTTTCTTTTTTTTTTTTAAAGGGTTAGTTTTAATCTGGATCCATTTTATAGCCCAATTTACTGCCCAATCACACATGTACTCACATCAGCACAGGGGAGGAAGTGGGTGAGACCATCCAAGAGCAGACTAACCACATCTTCTGATAGCAGAAATAGCTCAAACCCCATGTCCTCTGACAGCAGAAACAGCTCAAACCCCTTGTGAAACTACAACACTAGAGCAGAATGGCTTAAATTGTTCTATACCATTCAGCTGCTCTAAAATCTTAAAATATTTAATGCTAGGGCTTAAGGAAAACCCTCAAACCTGACAGCAGTTATTTACCTGACATCATTAAGATCACACTTATTTCCTGCAATAGCTACAACAATGTTGGGAGGTCCATGCTGGCGGAGCTCTTTAACCCAGTTCTTTAGCGTTGAGAAAGTTTCCTAATGTGAAAAAAAAAAAAAAAAAAGAAGACGGAAGGAATTAAGAAATTAAGAGTCAGAAGTGTCCCATGACACAAATAAAAAAACCCAGAAATTGTAATACTAGTTCAAGATGAAGTTTCTTACCTCTTTTGTGATGTCATACACTATAATGGCTGCTGCTGACCCTCGGTAATACATCGGGGCTAAAGCACGAAACTGGAAGAAAGACAGCAAACAACATAAACCTGATCTTCCACTGACCTCCAGAACCTCACTATCATTAGTATTACTATTGAAAGAAGTGAAAACCAAGCTCACAGCAGTGAAAACCTTTCCTTTATAGTCACAACTGGTCTGTGCAGTAGAGCACACAATCTCCCAGGAAGGCATTGTTCTCCTAAGGCCAGGCAATAAATCGTGTGGGGCTCAGCAGCACCTACTGCAAACAGCAGGGAGGCAAACTTGATCTTATTTTGCCTAGATTAGAACTTCTCACTTAACAGACTGTCTACATAAACATTCATGTGCTCAACTTCAAACACCAAACAAGGGCAAAAATGCAGGGAGAAGCAAGGTCAACTTTGACCAGGACTAGCATCTATTAATTTTGATCAGAAATGTTCAGAAGCTGCTGTCAACCTCTAGCCCTGTGGATCAGTCATAAGTCTTAAATGCTAGAAATGTTGATTTCTTTAGAATCTTAACTTATGGCTTTAAGTATTTTGCTTCATTATTTTTCCCTCAAATTTAGAAGCATGTTTAAACCAAAAAGCTGCAAAAGCCCACAATTATGTGCCCTATTGCAAGCAGAGCTTCAAGGAACATGTTAGATAAAAGGCAGCAGTAATTTTCTTGCAATTTACAGAACTGAATCTATAGCAGATCTGTTTGCTTCTAAGGGCCTGTACCTTTGTGTGGGCAGAACCTTATGAATCCAGTGCTAATAAAAAGTGATAAAGTACATAATCAAGTTGCATCAAAAATATCAATGAAGAACTCTTAAGAACAGTGGGATATTCTGCCAACTTCAAAAAAGCCAAGACAACTAATTTAGCAACCAGAACTCTTGATCAAAGTAAAGACTGAACTGCATGTAACTGGTTCCATGTAAGCATATATGATTTAGAGCTTTTCTGCATCTTATTACTCAAGGTAAAAAACAATGAATTGGATACAGTTTTCATAAAGGCTTATTCATTTCTAATAAAATACCAATTTCCTTTTGCTTAGTACAGTTCAACTGAGAGCAATATAATAAATCATAAAAATCTTGCTATAAAGCAGAATTCCAGACCATTTACATTTGGCTCTCAAATTCTGTTTTGAAAATAGGATTTTGAATGCAAAGTTCAGAATACAAAAATATTTAATAGTGGGAAAGGGAAACATGGGCAGGCATTCAGTTCACATTGGGACATAATCCTCCTCTTCCTTCTAAGTACTAAAATATAAAGGGAAATGTATTTGGTAAACCACTACTTGGACTGGTTGCAACCTGGCTTTTTGATTATTTCACTATTTACATTGGGAATAAACCAACTTCACTTGCTGATTTTGTATTACTCTCATTTCCTGTCTGCCAACACTTAGATACTTTTTTCCACCTAAGAGCAGTCGGCAGATAAATATATTAACAAAACAGATGTTACCAGAAGCACTGGATTTTCCTTTTGCAATTTTTCCAAAGACTTCAGCTTGTCACCCAGCCTCCAATTTGTGTTTTACAGAATTATTAATGTAATTATGCATAATGTAATTATGCAGGGAAACTCGAAACTATTAGGTAAGAAGGCAAAAATCCTGATTACTGTAAGTGACCTCCTATCAACTGAACTCAGTGCAGAAAAAATGAGAGAAGAAATAAGGTGTGTGTGTAAATGAGGTGTGTGAATGACTTGGTGCACATTTCCACCTCTGGAACAAGGCTCTTCAGCCCCACCAAAGCCACTGAGAGCAAGGGAGTGCCCAGTGCACTGCAGCACTATTTGCAGCTGGGCTTTTGAAATGGGAAACAGCAAACGCTCCTCAAGAAGCCAGGACTGTGAATTCCATGCATTCCACATCCTAGCTCAGCAGAGACATTTCAGTTCCAAGAATGGTGTGGACATTTTTAGTATTCCAGATCTATCCCACAGAGGGAATCCCTTCCATAATTCATTGTCAGATATGTTGCACGACCAGAAAACTGTGCTACAGATTTCAGGGCCAGGCAGGTCATTTGTGACAGCAGTGATAGTGCTGTCCTGCTCTGGAGAAAGAAACTTCTGTGAAGATACTGAATCATTTCAAAGTAAATATCCTTGCTCACATTTCACTGTTTTCTTTGGTTATACTGGGGTCTCAAGTGACTTCTCTCAGACATGGATATAAACTTCACAGGTATCACAGCTCCTGGGTCAGAGTCCTGGTATGACAACTTTCCTTTTTAGATTTCAATAAAGATATCAAGCAACTCGTATGGAAGGAAATTAAAGAGATATCACTGAGAGTCCAAAAATAGACCAGGAACATGCTGGTCATGTACAGAGATGCTTCCTCAGATAAGTTGTGTTGAATCCAAATTACAGGGTCCTCCCATTGCTTGCACAGTTAAAGTGAACAGGTGGAATGCTAAAATGTAATGGATGTTTCCTGCCAAACAGTGGCAGGCATGTTTATAAAGCTTTCCATTTAAGAGTACCAACCTCTAAAAATTCATACTCTACCTCTCAGAATATCACTTTGCAGCAATAACATTCCAGAACGGGCTACAATGTTCACTTAAGACAAACTATTTACAGCAAATGCTGACTGACTGCTGGGAATGGAAGGGCTCAGGATATTTTTGATAACACAGATACTATTGAATATATTCCTGGGAAACATCCCTGACAACTTAAGTTTGCTTTATATGATGCTGTTGGAAGGAAATAAACTGTCATTCAAAATTTACAGCACTAAATCACAATACAAATGCACTTGAGTTACTTCCTAGCCATCAGGGTTGTTATCAAGCTAAAAAGCTGGCAGCTCAGCTCCACCAGGAATCCTAAAGGTCAAGTGCCTGTGGATAGGGATGACTGAGGCTTTACAAAGTGTTTGTTTGTTATTATTGGGGGAGGTTGTTCTGTTGATTTTTTTTGGCTTTTTGTTTGGGCTGTTTCTCAAGCCAATCCTGGAAAGCAGTACAGCTGTATTGTCAATTGCTACCCTAAAGTAATAACCCTACCTTTGTCACAGTTACCTCACATCCTAAATAAACTCATCATGAGTACTTGGCAGCTGCCAGTAGTTCACTTGCAGTCAAGAAACAGCAAGAATAAGCATTGTTCATACAGCTACTGTAATTTCTACCACTCTTACTTGTAATCCATAAGCAAGCAAGTTCTCTAGCAAAGTTTTCCTTTTAAATTCCAAGTAAAAATCATGCAAATTAATTAGCTGGGATTTAATCTGATTAGTCATTTTCTTCAAAGCTTTTGTTGCCTTCCCTCAGAACTATGCATGATGCTGAGATCAAAACCCCAAACTACCAAATTAAAATTTAAATTTCAAAAGAGATTCCTTGACATAGTGTCTAACACCATCAGATTTGATTAGTAAAACTTTACAAAAGAATAAAAGAGCAGTTATCACCTGTAACATTGCTTGAAACTCTTGCTTTGGAAAGCCTAAATCTACATCCTACTCACATTTATAACCCTAACAGTGAAGCTAACAGAATGTGTTAGCAGTTGTATATTTTTTCCAGAATCAAGGCCTTCCTTGTACTATGAAACATGGTAATTCATCTCACTTTGATGCTTGTGCTGCACTGGCTGCAAATATTGCAGTTGAAGGTTTAAAAATCAACTAGAAATGGTACTAGAGACAGCTGCTGGCTTCCCCCACACCAGCCTTGTTTTCTGTGAGAAGACCATTCCCTTTCAGTGAATCTAAACACAGACTAAAGTTTCATAAACTCCTCTTAAGTAATCTTCCTTACCTTTACACTTTAATCATGACAACAATGAAAAATAAAAACATATCTACAGCACCCACATCTAATAGGAGCCTGCATAGAAACAAGTGTTCTAATACATGTTTGTAAAATCAGATCACTTTGTGACTTTCAGGGGCAGAGTTGAAAAGCAACCCAAGCTCTGGCCCAAACTTTCTCCACAGATTTGATTTGACTTACCCGCTCCTGTCCAGCTGTATCCCAAATCAGGAATTTATGCAGCTCATTTTGATACTGTACAGTCTTGGTCATAAATGAGGCTCTGAAAAAAACAAATACATAGTTCATGCTTTTTAAGAATATAAATACATCCTTAGAGACTTCATTACCACCATGAGCTTTCAAAAAGGCTCACATTCCAATAAAAGTGCTTTCCCCACACAAACACACAAACTGATGAACCACATAGATAAAAAGGCTGAAATTAAGAAAAGATGAAATTTCCTTTCAGAGACTGACATTCATCTACCAAAACACAACATGAATGCAAATTATTGGTTTTAATTATTTATAAGCTTGGGATAAAAAAACCCCAGGATGTCTGACCAAAAACCCAGAAAGGTCAGCCTTTTAACAACATCCTTCCTCAGAGCATCACTTCAGTGCACATTGGAAACTTATGGGGGGATAGAGGTCAAATTCTTCCCTTTGTATCAGCTTTTTCTATCTCTGTACTAACAGTCAGAAAATTGCCAGTAAATCCATATTTGGGAATAAAATAGGAGATGGGTATCAGTACTGGTAGGTGTTAACAGGACAAAGAAATCAATAGAGTAAATTGCTTGTTGTCTGCACCCTGCACAGCTCCCAAATACTGTCTGGCATCACATATTTTAGTTTGCAGAGGCTCTTGGATTTCCAGAAGACAAAAAACATCTCTCCTATTCTCCAGGTTCTCCTCTTGCCCAAATTCTAGATGTTTTACAGTTAAATAATGCAAATTACTTTTGTGGTTTATTTGATCTGCTGAAGCTGAATGAGTGTATTTCCCACAAGAACACGAATTCAGTGACCTTACTCTTTTACAAAGGAGGGAGGGAGGGAGTCCTTTGCTGTATCTCTCACCTGTTGGCACATTTTTCACTGGAAAAACCAAACCCTGAATTGAAATCCTTGTAGAGCTGGAACTATAGGTGACATAACTGTTTTAAGCACATGAGACCTACACTGTGAACTTGAATACCTCTTGTGTGATTAATTTCTGCCACTTGAAAATATTGCAGACTTCCAAACTTGCTCTTCTGTCAGTTTTGACAGGATTGTGAAGACACTGGAGCTTCTTACCCCAAACTTGCTGTACAGTCAGACTCAGACAGCAAGAGTCTTTCAGCATGATCAGCTTTGAATACCTGAGGCCAGGACTCTGAACTTCAATTTATCTTGGGGTTTAAGAACCACTTAATAGTGTCCTTGACACTTTTGTAGCAACTGTAACTGCAGCCTTTGGACTTGTTTCAATGCTAAAAGAGGACAATTAGCTAGATACATTAAAGAAAAGGAAAGGGACCAGTTCACAATGTTTCAGCTGTTAAGAGGTAACCTTCTCCCCATTCCTTAAACACAGATCATTTGCCAAATAGCATGTCAATCTCCAAAGCTGATTTGTCTTTTAAGAAGCCAAATATGAAGTTGCAACACCCCTAAAAAGGAAGAGCCTAATTGCAATGCATTTTGACACCATTAACTAGCTGATGTATATCTGCAATGAGTAAAGAAAACCAAAGTAATAGGAATATCTCTTGTAAAGCACAGTAGAGACTTTAATTTCCTTTAAGATGCAAATTATGCATCAAATCAGAATTCCCTGGTCAATATGGAAACAGCTTCCTAAATCATAGATTACACTGAATTTATCTTACTTGGTTCTATAAACCAAAACATCTCTGTGCAGTCAATTTTAACTGAAAACTTGTGTTTCTGTAATTCACATCACAACTAAGCCATCCCTAGTGGTACCTGACAAGAGGCTAAATGCTTCTCAAAATCCTTTGACAATTGGGTCAACAAAACCCTCCAAGGAGTTCTCCTTGATAACTTTTAGGAGGAATAATATCTGCTTTGTTACTAAATTTTGCAGCTGCTTCTACCAGTAAAGTAGGCACTCTATCTTGTTTGATATTCCTTTTAGATGCTGTATTGGAGGACAAGATATTTTACAGTACCTAGAAGTAAATGCTGGTTGAATGTGCCCTCAGCATCCTGAGGGGAGGAAAGTTGCAGAATTCTGACAGGGAGTCTGCAGCTGCCCGTGTGAGAAACTGAGCAATGAACAACAACAAAGTGTGATTGCTCAGCTGATTCTAAGAGGAATGAAAACAGGACAGCAAACAAGATCATATCTCATGAACTCAAAGACCCAGGGAAAAAAGTTGAAACATTCTCAGCTTTAGTTTTGCAAGATGCTCAAAGCTCCTCTAATTATTTCTTTGTCCTTTCCACCTACAAGTCTCAATTAGAAACTAAAAGCAAGGTATAAAAAAAGAGTAAAAATTACGATAAGGTTTTGGACTGTGTATCTTGTTGGAGCTTCACACAATCCCTGCATTTGGGCAAGTTTTGATTCACTTATATGGCAAATTACCAAAATAACCAGCCCTCAGACCAGTGAATGATTTTGTTAAGGCTGCTAAAAGATAGATTTTCAGTCTGTCACTTCAAGGAACAATAATGATCTCAGTACTGTCAATAAACCTCCGTTAACAGGGAAATTTAAACAAAAGCACACTTCTACAGAACATCTTGCAGTTCAATGGCAGTATTTATACTCAAAAAAAGAGGGGGGTGTAAGGGAAAAGAGAGAGACCACAGAGACTCCAATTTTTCAGAAGGACAGGATGACACTCAGCTGATCTTTATCAGCAAGATCTTTTTTGGTCAAAGCTGTAGCAGAGCCTGTGCTACACCTGAGACAGGAAGTTGTACTGACACCCCCACACATCTCCTGGCATCAAGAAAAGGCTGTCCTCACATAAGCCAAAAATTGTTTATGATCAAAGCAGCCCAAAAGACACTTGATAAGCAAAAAAAAAAAAAAAAAAAAAAAAAAAAGATAGCAAAAGAAATAAAAAGATCCAACCACTCCAAGAATTCCTGATGCTTGCCCTTCCTTCTATCCATTGAAAGATTTGAGATCAATAATGTTGCTACACTGGCTCAAATTTCAAATACCCCCTTTCCTCTGAGACCAACTGCAAAAACAGTTTAATCAGTTAGATTTGTGTGTGCATTGCATACAGATGGGTAACATTTTAACTAATTAACGGTGAGACCTACCTGAATTAGTATGTTAACCACCCTCAAAAACCTAGGAGACTTAGAGTACTTGAGTCTTAAAAAAAATGAATTAGAAAACGTGGAGTTGCATAACAATTAGGTGTTGAAATTTAAGGGTTGTGCATGAGAAAAGCATACTGTCCCTTCAGCAGAAGCATCTGTAGTGTAATTTATTCATTGTTAGCTTAGATTAACAATACAAAAATGGGTCCAGACCTTACACATGAAAATGGAAGCTGCAGGAGTGCTGAGGACACTGAGTGTCCTGAGGTAGCTCACAAATTTAATTAAGGCTGCAGTCATGTTTATTACTACATTTGGCTGCCACACACCAAAAACTTCCAAATGATCTATTCAGGTAATTTCATTTTATTCTTGCATAAATCACATTGACTTCATTTAGTTTCTTACCCTATTGTTGGGTTGATGTTGGGATCAAAGCTGTCTTCGACAAATCTCCACACAATACTTGATTTGCCCACACCAGTGTCCTAAAAAAAGAACAGAAACAGTTGAAAGTGGTATTAATTACCATAAACAGATTATTCTTTTTGCTCTCAAATCCTGCAGTACGCTGCCATAATAACACATTCCTGCAGAGAATCTCCAAGAAGTTGTGAAATACTTCAGGTATTATATTAATTTAGTAGAAAATGAAAGGTCTGTGACAAGTTACAGTTTTTAAAACAAAACTGTTAAGATTTTTTTGAAGGACCACAAAAAAATCTGCATTCACACTTATTATTACTCAAACTTCGGGCTTTTTTACAAAGGCAGGCACACCTTGCAATGGAACAGCAGTGAGAAAAGATCACTTTTTGTAAAATATACAGCAATTGAATACAGCTTGCCAGGATGGAGGACCAATGGAGCACATGAAATTATACAAGTGTGACACACACATTCAACTTCTGACTAATGCTGTCCCACCCTGCTTAATGAAAGACTTGAAATTTCTTGTGACACACCTGAAACATGTTACTAATGCAACTCCACGGTGCTAAAAATGGTGAAAGAGGAAACGAAAAGCAAAAATTCTGGATTGTGTATATTTTTGCACCACTGAATCCACAGTTAAAAAGCAAAAGATATTACAGAAGTTACTTTTAGAAGTGAAATAAACTCTTAGTGATAAAACACTTCTCAGTAGAAGCTGGACATTTGTAATTGTATTTTAATTAAGACATGTGAAGACAAACTTTTTGTATTACATTTCCTGAGTCATTAAAACTTTAAGGAATAAACCCTTGAGGAATGGCTTCACTGAAAATGAAGTTTTACATCATTCAGTTATTTTTTATCTTCAAAACTCCTGAGTATTACAGTAATTTAGGCACACTACATATGATTGTGTTCATCCTGCCCAAGCTATTCTCCTCTTGAGAAAGAGCACATTATCATAGCTCTGCATTTTATACTGTTTGCAGTCTCATTAACCAGAGCAAATCTCAAAAAAGAGAAACACAGATGTGGTTCGTGGTTCAGGGAGTTCAAGGCCAAGTTCTCCTGAGTATTTATTCTCCTTTTCTTCCATGACAAAAGGTTTCTCAGGCCATGTGAACACAAACAGTAGTTACCCCAAATACCTTCGTAACAGGGAGGCCACACAAACACATAATCTTCCCCTCTGAAGGGCAACGTGGCCATTTAGAAGCAGAAAACAACTCAGAACAGCAGAGGGTTTCGATGCCGGCGGTGACACCTCCACCTGTTCAACGTAGGGTTCTCAGACCAAGCCAGCACAGTTTCATACCTTTCAATTTTTAAACTTCTGCTTTGCTTCGCTTCGCTCCCTGTCCCCTCCTTCCACCACCTGCAAGACTTTCCTACATCTGTTCTTAACAATATAAGTTCAGGCCCCTCCCTCTCTCCCACCAGCTTGATTTCAGGTGCTTCTATTTATTTTGTGGACTCCAAGCCCGAAAGAGCCTGGGAGGAAGAGAGAAGCACACATTGGACATTCGTGTTTCCCCTGTTATTTTTTTTAAGAGGTGAATAGGTTAGAAAAGGAGCGATATTGGCTCCTCGCAGACACCTCCACCGCGGAGGGGAAGGCGCGTCCAGCCGGTCCCTCAGGACGGGCCGAGGGCCCCCTGCAGCCGGGGAGAGCTCCCCGCTCTCGGTGCCTCTCCAGGCTCTCACAGGAGCTCTCCGCTATCGCCACACAGCCTCTCCAGCCGCTGACAGAGGCTCTCCGCCATCACCAGCGGCTTCCCGGAGCTCTGACAAGAGGCTCCCCGCCACCACAGAGCCTCTCCTGCCGGCCCCTCATTCCGCTCCCACCCTCCCTCCCACCGCCCGGCACTTACCCCCAGAAGGCAAACTTTCAGCTCCCTTAGAGCCATGGCCGGGCGAGCAGCGCCTTCAGCGAGCGCCTGAGACGCGGCCCAGCACGATCATCGCCGTCCCCGCGGCGGCCGCCCCCCGCCCGCCCCGGTTACCCGCACACCGCGCTCCTCCTCAGGCTGCGCGGACGCGCCGCCATCTTGGGCGGCCGCCGGAGTCCCCACCCGCGTCCCCCGCTCGCTGTTGTCCCCCTCAGGTGCTGAGGGGCCGCTCGACCCCCGGCAGCCGCCGCTCCTTCACCCGGTGGCGTTTCGGGGCTGACCCGGCGGCAGGAAGCACCCGCGGCTCCTCCCTGTGCCCTCCCGCTCCTCCTCCTCGCCCATGTCCATTCCAAGATGGCCGGTAAGTGGGGCCGGCGGGCGGGCGGCTCAGCCGGGGCTGCCGCCGTCCCTCCGAAACCAACCCCCTGGTATCTCTCTTCTGTTTTTTGTTTGTAGGGATCCCTTTGTATTTTGTGGATTTGCAGGATGACTTAGATGATTGTGAGTAACTGTTTTTTATTTTTCCGCTCCCTGTTCAGGCCCGCTCTCCCACCCCGGGGTCCTCCTGTCGCCCTCTTTCCCTCTCCGCATTTTCACCCCGGTGAGGCCGAGGGGAGGATTTTGAGGCAGTTCTGGCAGGTGAAGGTTTCCAGGGAGCTGGGACCATCCCCGCTGGGCTCGGTGCAAAGAGCAGCTCCAGCAGCTCCTGAGCCAGTGGAAGGGGATGTGGGGATCAGCCCCGCTCCTGTTGTCAGTAGGAATAAAGATGATTAACCTAGGGATTACTCAGCCGAGGTGAGACCTTCCAGAGCGGTAGAGGCTGTGAGAACGCGTGTTCCGCTGCTTCCGCATCCCGGGGATGTGCTGTGAGCGCACCTCGGGATGGAGGGAGGATCGCAGTGCGAGCTCCGCTTGGATCGCACAAACCGGCGGGTTCGGGTTGAGTACCGAGCCCCGTCCCGGAGCAGGGAACAGCTCCATCACACACCGGGGTAGTCCAGGGCTGTGCTCCAGAAGAGCTGGACACCTGTCAGACATGGACCAGCCTAGTAAGCGCTGTGATTTCAGGAGATAAAGCTTTGGCTAACAGTGATACGAACTTCTGTTGCCTTCGAAAGCAGCTCTCTCTGTGGGGTGTCTTCATTGTCGCGTTGGATGCTGGGCTGACTTTTCTATTAAGAAAGAAAAATGATACTTGTATTCGTTTCTTGTGAGAAACTTCATTTGTTTCTCACAAGACCTTTATTGTTCGATACAGCTTAGAAATGTGAAACAGGTGGACCAATCCCACCCACCTTCTCAGCTGAGCGTGAGAAAGCTGATTTAGGAGAAAGGTGGTTTTCGGGAACACCAGGGGAAATGTTGGAATATAACTGGGATTTAAAGTCTTCCGTTTGGAAGATGTGCAGGGACGTTTCCTCTGTGGGAGGAGCTGGTTCTGTGGAATTCTCTTAGTTGTTGCTCTCAGTCTTTGAGGTTTCTGCTTTTCCCTAGTAGACAGCAGTGTGTAAAGTGTGAGAAGAAGATATAAGTGCAAACTTCATAGTAGTTTTCTTATGGGTTTTGGCCTTGGACCATCCCTGGAAGTATTTGTTCCCCATTAGCGTTCACTCCTTCACTGTTCTGTTTAGACTGTAACAGACTTGTCTGCTAAGTTGATTAAGAAGCTTGATGCTTGTAAGGCAAAGCTTGAGTAAATAAAAATGTCCAGATAAAGACAGTTTTGCCATAAGTGGTAATTCATAAAAGAATCTATCCGTTTCAGGATGAACATGTAAATAAATGTACCTTTTAGAGCTTTATTAATATCTAATTCTGTGATTTAAAAATATTCTTTGATTACGTGAATTAACTTGACAATACCTTAAGAACTATGGAATCTAAAGCTCCCTGTTGTAGTGGAGTTCAGGTGTCCCATGACTGAGATACTGTTGTGCTAATCCAGAGACTAGGCTAGCAAAGAGTTCAGACTGTGTTTTAGGAAAGCCTCAGTTAAATAAATCACTGGAACTGGATTCTTGCTTATTAAGTAAATTGGTAAAATAGTGTCATGCACACTGAAGATCGATTGTGTTGAATCAAGGAGTCTAGGAGCTTATTCTGAATGTGGGAAAAAGCTGTAGTACAATCTGGCTAAATTCAAGTGCAGCTTAAAACTTGTTTTTCATAAGATAATGGGTCATCTGGAAGAAATAATTAGCTGATTTATGCCCTTTGTGCAATTAATAAGAAACTATTTAAAGAATTTGTTTTTCCTTCTACAAACACCAGGAGGGAAAATTACCTTCTTGAGCTGATTAAACTGTTGTGCTGGGTGCTGGTATTTACTGGTTTGTGCCGTGAAATGTGAATAGTGACACTGGGTGTTGACATTGAATTGCTCCACTGGGTCCTGTGACCCTGAGTTTCTCACACCTCTGAGCAGCTTTTGAGCCCAGTGAACTCCAGTTCAGCTGTGAATACGGTCACATTTATTTCTGTTTATAGGTGAACAGATTTCAAGCTCACTTGTTTGATCTAGCCAGAGGGAAAAATGCTGAATATTAGATGTACCTGTGAAAGAACATGAGATAAGAAATACTAGTTCAGTATTTGGGATTTACTTTGCAGTACTTGGTGTATTCTGAAACTTCTGAGTACCCCTGGTGTCCTATTTTATGGAAAAAGAAAACTAAAATTCTTGAGAGAAGGCAAAATGGATTCTGCCATGATTATTCCTTACTTGTGTGTAGTGACTGTGTGGAAAAAATTTCAGGTATTTAACTCTCAATCCTGAGCATAAGTAGTGGTGCTCTGTTTTCTCTCTGCTCTTGGAAGCACTGGTGTGTGCTTAAGTACTTTAAATGAATAATGGGGCTACTCCATGCAGTAAAATTAAACATGTACATCATGTTTACATAATTAGTCCCAGGTGTGGTTTTGTAGTCAAAGTTAAAACTGGGATTTATTCCGTTAACATTTGAATTGGTAGAAATTCTGAACTATTTGAACTAATAGCTTTAATTGTTAAAATGTTTCTCATTAGGGACAGGTGGGAACTAGGTAAAGCTAATGACAAGTATATTGATTCTAATCAGTCTTTCTTTGTGTAGCAGGTGACTCACCTCAAAAATCAGCTACTGAGTGTCTGGTCTGTTGGAATTTCAGATATATGTACTATAATTGCACAGACGTAAGGATGGCTAGAATTTGGGTATGGAGAGTTTGTTGCAACCTCAGAAGGGAAATGTGCAATGCTACAGACACTGTGTCACTTCCCCTGAGCTTCAGGGATACAGGAAGCGTCTTCTGAAGCAGCAAATGTGGATGTTCCCTCTTCAGATGCTTTGACTGAGGGGAAGTCCTGGAGCAGATTGATCCCAGGCAGACCTGGGCTCTGTAAATTATTTACACTTGGGCAGATAAATGTTTAGAATATGACAGACCCCTGTGTAAGAAGCAGCCACGAGAAATAATAATGACCAGTGGAGGGGAAATAAGGGTGTCAGTGCAATATGTCATCATTTTAAAAAGCTGGGAATAATTAGCATCTGTTTCCTATTGTGTGGCTGTGGGTTCACTTGTAGTGTCTGTGTGCATATTTGAAATGTCAACATTGGATCTAATCCCACAGTTCTATTTTGTTTGAAATCTATTGAACTTGAGTGCATTGTCTGCAAGAACAGCAGAATTTGGAACTTCTGTAGTATTTTACCTCACCTGGGTACCTTAGAGACCTTAAACCAATCTGCTTTTTTCCCCCTGAAGACCCAGGTATAGCATTTTTCTCCAAGTCTGTTCAGATGATTTCCTCTTTTACTGAGCTTTATTTCTGAGAGTGTTATGACTTGGGCTGAATAATTAAAAAGCAGAGTTTTACACAGGAAATGTTGGAAAAAACTGAGGCTTGGAACAGAGGTTTCTTTAACATATAAAGTGATTTATAATTGGTATTAATACAGTTTAGACCAAAGAAGTAGCTTGTTGCCTTCAGTGGTTGTCACTGTCAGCACACGTGCTGGTTTGTGAGATATTAATGCATGCGAGAAGCTGTGCTGGCAGAATTTGCATTTACTTAAGTGTGATCCCAATGTCTCTGTTTGTGTGAAGGAAGTGCTTGGGACAGTTGTAAACCCAGAGCAGCAATATAAATACCCCAGTGCAACACTTTGTGTGGAGTTCCTATATCCAGTGCTTAAATAAGAGTGTTTACGTGAAAGATTTATGTTGCAGGCACATTATTTCACCTGGTAGCAGGGGTGAAGGATTAAAATAAGTTTGGCAACAAAGTTCTCCCTTTCCCTTTCCTTTTCACAGTCATACCTCCTGCCTCTGGTCTGTAATGGTGACTTGGTAAGGCAAATTTTAACAGTTGGTGTGGTAATACTTGGGTAAAAATCTGAAGATGTGAATACAGAAAAGATTCAGAGAGGAGCGAGTTCACATAGAAAATTCCATAGGTGATAGGTACAGTAGGGAGCTCCCAGCATGTTCACAAGTACTGAAGTTTTTCCCAAAGTTACCTGTTTGATTTTGGTATGTGGCACCCAGTAACTACAATGAGAAAAATGTACCTCGGGAACTTTGAAACAGACATAAGAATCTGCTGATTTAAAGCAATACAGTTTTAATTTTGCTATGATTGTTAAAATTAGTTTCTTCTAAGGGGACTTACTTCCCTTTTGAATGTGTGGGCTGGTTTGTGATATGCAATTGTGTCAGCAGAGCCCTCTTAACTCAGTGCATGTGGATCCTCCACTGAAAGGGCAAAGTAAAATGTGTTTAAAGCAAAGGATTTTTACAGTTAAGCTTTAAAGCTTGAATTTACAAGTGTATATGCAAATGTTGTATTCCATTAGATACAATTTAAGATTTTATAGGCTGTTTCCAGTGATGTGCAATTACTTTTCTTTGAAAGAAATAGTTACTGGTTTCTTGTATTTTACATTGTAGCATCTCTTTGCTAACTCTTGGATTTTTTTTTTTTTTTTTTTTGGTTACTTTTCATGTCTTTCAAGTTGGCTTTGAGGATTATGGACCAGACTGTGATAGCATGAGGATTACAGCGTTCTTGGATATTCCTGGACAGGATAACTTAACTCCACTGGCTCGTCTAGAGAAATATGCCTTCAGTGATAATGTATTTAACAGGTAAGGGCACAACAGGCACTCCTGGTGGTACCCGAGTGTGAGTGTACTGTGGATGTTAAGATGTAGCTGTGTCTTTCATTTTATACCCAGACACATCCCTGATGTTATTTCTATTTGAATAACTTGTAAAACACTTCCATGAAAAGAGATCTTAATTCGTGGTTATCTAAATAAGGTTTCTCCATTCCATCTTTGCTTTGTTGGTATGTAGAATGTTCAGAGAAGAGCTTGATCTGTTTTATGGTGCCATTTGCATTTGATAAGTTCCCCTTGCATCCCATCTAAGTGTCATTGACTGAATATTAAGGCAATTATTGTGTTCACTCCACAGGCAAATTATTGCCAGGGGACTTCTGGATGTCTTTCGAGATTTCAGTAACAGTGAAGAAGACTTTCTGACTGTAATGGAAATAGTGGTCAGGCTCTCTGAAGATGCAGGTTTGAAAGTTTGCTTTTGTTTGTTTTTTAATTTGTATAAGTTATTTTATGTAAGTTGCAACATAGGAAGCACTGACTTCCGATTTTGAGAAGGCAATGAATGAACTAAGGAAGTTGAATCATCCAGCAGGAAGATCTGTCAATGAAAACAGATTCATTTTTCTCTGCTTTTGAAATATTTTGTATGGTAAATGTTAATAAAAAGCCTGTTCATAGTATAGAACCTGGAGCATTTTTCAACAAATTTGTTAAATTTGAATTGTTGTATCTGGTGTAGGTGGCATAGAGCAGTTTTGTATTTAAATAGTTCTTGTGCATACATTCATGGTGACTGGATTTTCCAGCTTGTGATGTCATTTTATAGGATTGATTTGGGAACTGATCCCAAGTCTCTGAACTGTGATGATATATGTAAGGCTATTCTGTTTAATTCAGCTTTCCTTTAAGAACAGACAATCCCAGTGATGCAATTTCTATGTTTAGGTTATTTTATTAGGTTTTTATTTGGTTATTTTCCTCTGTTGTGAAAATATAAAGAAAAATGCCACTCTTTTTTTTCTTAAGGTACCTGATGTTCATTTTATATTTACTAATGTAATTTGACTTTTATTTCCAGAGCCAACTGTTCGCACAGAGCTGATGGAACAGATACCTCCTATTGCCATTTTTCTACAAGAAAGTCGACCAAAATTCCCAACAGCATTTTTTGAATACCTTATGCCCATAGTAGTGAGGTACCTCACAGATGTTAACAATCAGGTAGGAAAAACAGACAACAGGAGTTGAATCCTTGGAAAACTCTGTGTGGTTCAGTGAAGTTAAGGCATGAGGAGGGAGATAAGAGGAAATTCCACATCAGTTGATATCTGGCTTTTATGTAGTGTTCTGTTTGTTGGTTTCAGCACATTGCTCTAGGGAGGTCTGATTTGTTTGTTTTTTTTCCTTTCTTTTTTTTTCTATTTTAATTTTGTTGGTTTTGTTTTTAACACTTCCCTTAGCAGATAATGGGAGACTTCAGGATTTGCCAGAAAGCACATGGACAGAATGTTACAGGAATCATGACTTGCACATACTATTTTCTCTTCCTCTTTTGCCTTATTTTCAGAATGTGATGAAATGTCATCTAATGATTATATAAAACTTCAGTATTTATTACTAATTTCTTATGACAAAGCTAAGACTTTTTTTTTTAGCTTGTACTTGTTTGTCCACTTAAAGGATAGATGGTTTAGTGGTTCTTGTATCTGTAAATGTTGTTTTTATAGTGACAAACTGGTTTTGTGTGTTTGTTTATAGGTCAGAAAGGCAGGCCAGGAAGCACTGCTGATACTGCTGGAACAAGACCTTGTGGCTCAGAGTGACATTGAAAATAAGGTGTGTCCAATTCTGCTGGACCTCTCTGCTCCTGACAGTGATGATGAGTACAAGGTGGAAGCTGTCAATGTAAGTTGATAACATTAATTTATAGTGGTGATTAAGATGAGGTCCAGGAATACTGCTGGCATTAAATAAAGCAAGCAATCAAACTCCTTGTGTTTATTCATTAAGATATTTGGATTTTTTACTTAAACAAAACAAATCTTTAATTTTTATTCTGAATTTTTGAAAATATAAGATTTAAAGAGAGACTATCTTTATACTTCAGGATGCTAAATTATGTCAAAATAGTAGCAGAATGGCTTTAAAATACAATTGATCCTTGACAGCCTTTTAAAAAATTCTTGTTAGGACTGTTACATTCCCCAGAGTGTTCTTTACATTTGCTTTACCAGGTTTCACAGTAATGTTGTAGAAATATGACCTGATCTTAGTTCTGAAGTGTTTTGAAAGAAACATTGCCTGGTGACTTTCAAGAAATCAGTTGACTCCACAGAAAAGTGCTGGTGTGTAATTACATTTCAACATGGATATCTGACACTTGACCTGTAAAATATTTTACCAGCTAGATTTTCCTCTTCCTTGTTTGGGAGTTGGGAATTGCTTAGGCAATTTTCCAGGATGACATCTGAGCACCAGATGCCTTTTAGAAGTTTGAAAATTTGTAGGAAAGTCCTTGAATGGTGTCTTCCTTAGTTCTTACTTAGCATTCCATTACGAAGGCAAGCATTTATTCTAGAAAGGAATAAAGCTTATTTTTTGTGAAGGTAGAAAGCTTCAGTATCTTTTGAAAAATAAAACCAGAAAGATGAGGACTGTAATCTGATGATGTTTGTGTAAGCATTAAACCCCTGGTGCATGAGAGCCCCTTGCTTTCTCCTCTTGCAAATACAAGAATTACAGCAACTTCTCCCAGAAAGTGGGAGCTGAAAGGAAACACTCAACCCAAAGCACATGATTTTCACAGCAGAAACGTAGTTTGTGTTGGGAGTGGAAGTTGATGGTTCCTCAGAGAAAGCTGAAGTATCTTGCTAACTTCCTTTAATTATATGCTGTTAGCTCCTAAAATTCCTGGGCATCATTCCTGTAAAGTGTGTATTGGTTCATGTAAACAAATCATTTTTCTTGCACTCCCTTTTTGTATTTTGTTGTATAGCAAACTTCTATTTTATTGTGGTATCTGAGCCTACAGAGCTGCAACTGTGCATGTTTTGAAGTATCTGAACTGTTAAAGCCCAATGTCTTACCTTGCATGCTGAAGCTTGAGGTATTTCTGATATGCTTAAAGAATGTGGTTTTTGTAAGGTCCTTAGTGCAAAGGAACTTTTGTCTTCTCCATATAAAATGCCAGTGTTTGCCACATTACAAACACCTTGAAAACAAATCTATTAATAAATGTCTATTTAACCAGATAAAAAAAGATAAGGAATTAAATGCAAAAATGTTATATTCTAGCATAAAGTAAAGCTGTGTTTGTGCTTTACATAAAACAGATGTATGGAAATACAAATAATGTGTAGCAGTGTTATCTATTTGATTGTAATCACTGTCTTGCTCTCTGAGGTAATTTTTAGGAGAAATATTTGGCTGTGCTTACAAGCTTTATAATTTTCTTCTCCTTACACTTATTCCTTTCCTGATTTTCAGATAATCTGTAAAATGGCTTCTATGTTGAGCAGAACAACAGTTGAGCACATGCTGCTTCCTCGTTTCTGTGAACTGTGCAGTGATGGGAAACTCTTTCAAGTCAGAAAGGTTGGTGTGTGTTCAACTCTAAACCACCTAAAAATGAATTTGTACATTGCTGTTCAAATTCCTTCCTGCATTATTTAGTCATGACTTTAGCTGATGAACTTCCAAGGCATCTGAAAGAGAAGTTTTGGTTAATTGACATGGTTCTAATTTCTGTAGTTCAGTAAAGAAACAGATAATAGACTTTGGCCACTAGGTTGGCTCCAGTAGTTAAACAGAACTTGCACATTTAATAGTTTTGCACAGCCTTTTTTTTTATGCTGCTGTGCTTGGTTATAGGATGGAAGCAACTTTTATAATTTCTAGCACCTTGTTTCAGAATTCAGTAGTAATAAGCATTTGAGACATCCTTCCTTTAAAAAAAAATCCATTATTATTGAAAGGAGAAATCCCCAAAGTGTAAGCCTTACTTTAATTCATGTTTGAGTACAAAAGGAAACTTGTAGCATAAGAAGTATTAAAATATTTGAGTAGACTTAAGGGTCACACTGAACTTCAGCGTGGTCTGCAACATAAGCTGCACTTGCTGGAATTTGAGCTGCTTTTATTGCCTTCTAAATAAACACAGAGTGGCTAAAACGTATATTAACACAGTTCTATCTTAAATGATTTCAGATTTTGCCAACATCTTTCTCCAGCATGAGGAGATGGCCCTTTTGCCTTAATTAGAGCTCCTGTAATGGCCTGTAAATGGCACGAACTTGAGACCTTGATTAAACTTTGCTTCAGCAAAGCACTTAAGCCACCTTGAGCCAGGCTAGTGCTGTCAGTACACCTAAGTCCTGACCCTGGTATCATGTTCTGGCCTGCTTTGGGTTTGACAGCTGCTGCTCAAAGTGATTTAAACTTTCATGTGGGCTTATTGTCCCTTCTGGTGGTTACTGGGGCAGATGATGCTCCTCATGCAGAAACCTTTATTACAATTGATCCCAGAGGCATGTGGTGTATGGACACTTACTCCAGTGAGCCTTTGTTTGGATGAGTTAATATTGCATGATGCAGTTACTGGGCTGAAATTGGAAGAGTCAAAACGTGTGCAGTTGTTTGATGGGATAAATAATGCATGGTGGAGTTGATAATCAAACTAATGCCCTTGAAAGAGACTCAGTGTTATTAATGACTTCTTATTTCTTAGATTTGTGCAGCTAATTTTGGTGACATTTGTAATGCAGTTGGGCAAGAAGCCACTGAAAGACTGCTGGTATGTAAAAACCAAATAAATTTGTAAAAAGTGTATTTCTCAGTTCAGAAAGTTTAATAATGAGTTCCTTTATTGTCTTCTCTATAAATTAATCAGTGTGCATGCATTTTTTAATTGACTTGGGTAAGGCTTTGGTGGCAATTACACAGCAAAACTGGGAATTAAGAAAAATGCAAAGTTCTTGCTTTGCAAAACATGTTTAAAAATTTATTTGAAAGCAGATACATATATATATATGTATACATATTTATAGATATACACACGCTTTAGAATTACCACCTTTATTTTTCCCTGAAACTAGATGATCATCAATTATTATTTCAGGGAAAATAGGCCATTAATAATTCTTTCTATTCTTTCTTATTGCAAATAGTTGTACACACATTCCTATTGGAGTGAGAGACAGATGGGGTTTTTTTACAATTCCTTTAACTAGTATGTGCATTTAACCTGTCTCTATTTCTTCTGTTCTTTATTCTCTTGAGTTGTCATTGTCTCTAGTTTTCAAACAAATTCTTTGATATTGCTACAGTCTTTGTTTAGTCTTTAATTAGTTTTGGATTGGCTCATTTTTGGTAGATTCCCAAGTTCTTTGAGCTGTGTTCTGATAGTGTGTGGGGAATGAGGAAGGCTTGTGCTGAATGCTTTATGGCAGTGTCTTACACCACATCCCCAGAAGTTCGCAGGAGCAAACTGTCCCCACTGTTCATCAGCCTGATCAGTGATACCTGCAGATGGGTGAGTACCTCACTCTGGAATCCATGCATCCTCCCAGGCAGATCAGAGCTTAATGTGCTAAAAACTAATCTCCTCTAATGAGAGTGTCTGTTTCTTCTTTCTCAACAGTTTATAAAGTGTCAATACTCTTCTGAGAAAAGGTTGTTTGTGTTAAGTTGATGAGTGAAAGTAAACAGATGTCTCTTAAATTTATGACTTCCAAAATATTTCTGTACAATGATTAGGTGTATCACCCTTTGCTTAAGTGGCACTTATTTGGTAATTGGTTATATTTGGTATTAAATTAAGCTGTTATATTAAGAACCATCTGGTTCTTACTGAAAATTGCACCAAATTTAGATTTTTCAATTCTGTGAGAGTTGCATGAAGCCTGACTGTTGCTCTTATACTACCACAGGTTCGTCAGGCTGCTTTTCAGTCTCTTGGCCCATTTATTTCTACCTTTGCAAACCCTTCAAGTGCTGGTCTTTACATTCGAGAAGATGGGACACTGAGTATCCGACCATCAGCACAAGATGTGAATTCCAATCCCTGTCAGCCAAGCAACAATATCACTGTGATGGCTTCTGGTGCAAATGCTGTGTTGTCCAGGTAAATCCTGGGAAAGGTGTGGTGTAGTGGAAGGGTCTAAAAGGAAGGCAATTATTTTTGTTGCTTGTCAAGGCTAGACATCTCCATTTGGGAATACATTTCCAGAAAAGGTCTGAAGATTGAGATCAAACACTTCAGTGTAACCACGTTATTGAAAAATTCACTTTGGCTTCACAGGAGGGCCGAGGGAAAACTGATGAAGTAAAGCATAGTGGTAACACAAATTCTGTCTTTCGTTGGAGAAAATCTTCTGTTGCTACTGGCGTCTTTTATGAAGCATTTCACTGAAAACCTCTTGTTACAGAGTACTTAAAGTTTACTTTCAATAACTTTGTTTCCAGCCCAGAACAACCAATGGAAATCAAACCGGAATCATCAACTGAGGAGATTTCAGCAGAACTTCATACAAACCTCTCTGAGGACATAAACAAAAATCCACAGGAAGAAAGTTCAGATTGTTGTGCCAGCCCTGGAGAAGATGTGTCTCGCTTGTGTCAGGGTGACAAAACTGCTGCTGGTGTCACTGAAGCCACAAAGGAGAGCAATTTTCCCAGGCTGGGCTCGGGGCTGCCGTCTGCCGAGGACGTGTTTAACACGTTCCTGTACTGGCGCCCTCCTCTGCCCGACATAAGTCAGGACCTGGAGTTGCTGCAGTTCAAGGCTGAGAAGCACAGCTCTGTGCCATGTAATAACTGTGTTGCTAGCAGTGAAATAAAAAAGGTTCTAGAAAGCTTACAGGAGCACATAGATGACCCAGATGTTCAAGGTGAGACTCTGTGACAGTAAAAATTGTGTTTTCTCTGAGCAGGTTTTCTGGCCTTTACAAAATGCTTGACTGTGGTTTTAGTTGGCTTGGTATTCATAGGGTGATGAACCTATCTTGAGTAGTATTTTATAGTAGAAGATTATGCAATAGCTTTTTTTCATTAGACCTGAGTTTTTTCTAGAACAGCTGAGGAAATGTTCCTGGCTTCTGTTTGCATGAAAAATAAATTGGTCTAAATACAAAAAGGAAAAACAGCTTGTTAAAGACAGTTTGAACAGGTTTTGAGTATTGAAGGTACTGTGGGTTTAATGACAGTGCTACCTGTTACAAGCTGAATTCATCTAATATTGGCTGACTGGGAGTGGCCTGAATTTCAAATTCTCTCTCTTTAACTACCTGAAACAGGCCCTTTGTTGGAAGCATTGGAAGGATATTGGCCTGATAGTGGGAACTGTGTTTCATGGACCAAATCCCTCTTGTCATCCATAGTCAGCTCAGTTTATTGTTTCACCAAGGCTCTTGAGTGCTCTGCAGTAAAAGGCCTTTTCTTTCCAAGAGCAAATGTTTGATAATACAACATTTCTGTACAGCTCATACTGGGCTGCCTTTTATCTTTTCAGATGAGTTAATTGTAAGTTTAATGACTTTAAATGCAGAAAGGAGACTAAATAACCATGTCTTGCTTTATACAGCTCAGGTCCAAGTGTTGTCTGCTGCTCTCAGAGCTGCTCAGTTTGATTCTGTTGGTGACTGTGAGACCAAAAAAATGGAAGACGGTGGTGACAATCTTCAGAACAAAATGATTTTGGATGAGACAGCTGTTTCAGATGCTACCTGCAACCAGGTGCAGGGGGACAATCTTTCATCCCCTGCCTCCCAGGGTGACATCAGTGACCAGTCAAGCACCAGTGTGCTGAAAAGCACAGTAAGTACACGTTGTGCTCCCTGTCTGAGCTGTGTGGGGTTGTGCAGTCCCTGACATAACTGACCCACTTTTGATCCAAAGCCCTTGAAAATTACTAAACCACAACTATCATATTCTACTAACTCTAACCAAAGAAAAGCCATTAAGGGCTTATTTCTGCTTGCACCCAAATGACCCAGGATTAAAGTTTTGCAGTAGTCTTGTACAGTTTTTTCCTGATGAAATTCTGTTGACTATAATTTGTTGATTTCAAGATTAAAAACTATTTAAAAGTAACCATCCAAAATGTGTATGAATGTTGGGTTTGTGATGTTAGATTGCTTTCTTTAGAGGTAAATCTTAACTACTGCTGCCCTTGTTGCTGCTACAGTCTGTTTGTCTCAGTGTGTAACTGTTGTCTTTTTGTACTTGCATAAACACACTGAACAAGGCTCTGCCTGTGCAGGGCTGTTCTGGATCTGAGCTCCATTGTTCTGCACTGTGATGCTTTGAAATAGCCCAAACAGCACCAAGTCTCCTTCATTTCACTACCTCCTTTTGCAGGACTTAGAGGAACAACACAGAGGAACCAGTGTATTTTTGAGGAAAGAGCAAGAAAATAATCCACCATTTGAAGATGACAAGTCAAAATTACAGGTGATTAAAATGGAATCTAATGGATTTAGTGGAGTACTGGATACAGTTCATCTCACCCTTAGTGCAGTGGTCCCTTCTGCAATGGATCAGTTGCAGAATGTGAAGGAAGGCTCCAGAATTCAAGGAGAACCCTGTTTAAAAAGAGAAAATTAAAAACATTCTGTTGCCTTTTTGGTGCCTTAGAGGCAGCCTGTGCAACCAAGGTAGGTACTGACTGTCCTGTTCTGTCACTGATTTACTGTTTGACATTAGCAAAGAAGGAATTTTCAGCTTGGTTGATGCAAGGTGTTGATAAAGCAATAATGACTGTTCATTGCCCCTCTATCCTAATGAGGGGACAAGTAACCATTGGAGTAATGTACCTTTGGTGAGGGTGACACACACAAGGGCTGTCTTGTTTCTTGTGTTTTGATGCTGGCTGATTGGTAGAACTGTAGCATAGCAGCTGTATTTCCTTTCTGCTCTTAAATTGAAGTGTGTCTGTCTGTAGGACATCATCCCTCAGCCTTTACTGGACCAGTACCTGTCCATGACTGACCCTGCTCGAGCCCAGACTGTTGACACTGAGATTGCCAAGCACTGTGCTTACAGCCTGCCTGGGGTGGCCCTGACTCTGGGCAGGCAGAACTGGCACTGCCTCAAGGACACCTATGAGACACTGGCTTCAGATGTACAGGTAAGAAAAGAAAGTTTTGGTACAAAAAATAGGAATTTTGAGGAGGAGGCTTTTTCTTCAGTTTGTACTGTAGTTATAAGATGACATAATTTCACAGATGAATAAACATGCACTAAAAAGATAAAATCCCAGATTTAAACCAGACTTCATAAATGATTAACACTTTCTACTAGCCCTGTTTGCCCTGCTGCCTCAATCCTCACACAGGGGGAGTTGAAAAGCTTGTTCATGTTAGTTGTGGTGCCTCATGTCGTTGCCTTGCTGGCCTGTTTGCAGTGGAAGGTGCGGCGCACTCTGGCCTTCTCCATCCACGAGCTGGCTGTGATCCTGGGGGATCAGCTCACGGCTGCTGATCTCGTGCCAATTTTCAATGGCTTCCTCAAAGACCTGGATGAAGTGCGTATCGGTGTCCTCAAACATCTCTATGACTTTCTGAAGGTAGGAAAATGTCCTCAACTTCTCAACATCGTTTTTTTTCTGAATTCCATTATATGATGAGTTTTTGAATGAGCTGTGCATGTCTCAGTATCTAATTAATACTTAGTTTTTTGCAATGCTGCCATTTTGTGTGTGTGTGCCTCTATTCCTTCTTTTAATGTGCCTCACTTTTCTCTCATATCCCAACAAAATACCAAGCTGAAAACCCTTTGTAAATGTGGTTATAAATGCTGCTGGCTGTTGTAAAATGGAACGTTAGCCCAGTAGCAATTTGTGTTTGGGGCTGGGAGAGAAGAAAGCAGATCCTGGTGGGCTTCTGTGGAATACACACAGATCCTCAGCTTCTGGTTGCTCATTCTCATGCCCAGAGATGGTGCTTTGGGTGTTGCTAAAGGGATGTCTTCTTGTACTTTGGATGTCGCTTGTGTGTGTCCAGGCACTCAGCTGATTGTGCACAGTTTTTAGGAAGCACCTTGTCATTGGTCACTTGCTTTGTAGCAGGAAAATGCACATAGGTGTGAGTAGTGACACACCAGAGAACTGCAAGTTTGAAGTTTTATCAGTTTTATACCAGTAATGTTTTTCCTTTAGCTACTTCATGCAGACAAAAGGAGAGAGTATCTTTACCAGCTGCAAGAATTTGTGGTGACTGATAACAGCAGGAACTGGAGGTTTCGTTACGAGCTGGCAGAGTATGTAATTTTGTTAACTTCTGATTTTTAACCTGTATTACTAACTTGGAAATAAGTAATTACATTCAGAAGTTGGCACATCTTGATTAGAGGATAAAAGTTTACAACCATTCTTTAGGAAGGAAAAAGCCACTGGCTGTTAAGGTTGTCTGGGGGGAGTCAAGGGTGTTTGGGTTTTTTATTTTTTACAAGTTGTGTTATAATGTGTAACTAAAACTTATATGCCTGTGAGTTTGCTAAAATGGAGATCTGGTTCACTTGCAGCTGATGAAGCATGACACTCTGATAGATATTATTCAGTGAGAATTTATTAGTTCAAGACTTCCTTGAAAAAATTAGTGAAACACGTGTAAAAAGTAAATTTTTTTTTAATGTGTAGGAAAGAAAAACCAGCTCTCAAAAAATAAGTTTTATTCCTTTCATACTTCTATTAGACTGGGTATATAAAAAAGGTAGACTAACATCCCACAGTTCTTTTTCTACAATCCCTGTTGATATTTGAAGCACCATTGTAGCCATAGTTGGCAGATAAAGTCTGACTTTGTGTTCATCCTGTTGCTGTGTTTGGGCTGTTGAGGACTTGCTCTCCCTTTGTAGTTGGGCACGACAAACTCACAGTGGTACAGAAGTTGCACAGCAGCTCCCTGAGCCCTGGTGAGGAGCTGCTACTGGCTGGGTTCTGTGTGCCTGCTGGTTCTATGGCTGGAGTGAGTTCTGTGTGGTTTTGATGTAGGAATTATTTTCTGAAATGTAGATTTCTGCACTGAGGTAAATATTCAGTTTTTGCTTTGTGAGAATGTACAGGATACTGGTTTGAAGCTGGAAAAAGCTTCTCATTCTTCTTTTTGTAGCTTTTGGTTATTCTTTTGGATAATGTTGTTACACTGGTACATGTAGTTTGGATCACAGTTCCTCTTGGCCTCCCTGATGGATTAAAACCTCTAATAAGTGGAGAGAAGAACAAACTGCTCAAGGGCTCTGTAGTAACCCTGGTGCTTTGCTGCTGCTTCCCCACCTGTAAGAGCTGGTGAATGGCAGCAGGCTGGTGCTGCACTTGGTACAGTTCATGATTTCCTTTGTGTTCCAGGCAGCTGATCCTGATCCTAGAGCTCTACAATCCCAATGATGTCTATGACTACTTAAGGCACATTGCACTAACCCTGTGCTCCGATAAAGTTTCAGAAGTTCGGTGGATCTCCTTCAAACTGGTAGGGGATTTAGTTCACTTCCTGGCAGGAGAGCAGGAAAATGGTCCTGGAGAGGGTACCTGAAATCACTGTTTTTTAAGACAAGTAGTGTGAATAGGGATGTTTTGATAAACACAGGAATCAATATGGAAAAAAATGAAATGGAAAGTTTATAAGCCACTTTGAGTTGTCAGACTACCACAGATATTGAAATTTATCTGTGGTTGTATGTGAATGAGAAATCCTTTGAAGTGAATGAAAGCTAGTATATGTAATTTGCAAAACCTTCCCCCAGTTCTGGGGGGGGGGGGGGAAATACCACGACAAAACACAGAACAACTGCTACTGATCTTTTCTCAAATTGATTTAATTTGTTATGAAGCCTACAAGCACAGCTGACATTGAATACTGTGTGCTTTGTAGAATTCAAATGAAATTATGTCTTTTTAAGTCTAAAGGCTGCAGCTGAAGTTTCATTTCTTCTTCTTGTTCCCCTCCTTTCCCATTCCTTTGGCTCACAGGTTGTAGCAATACTGCAGAAGTTCTATGCAAACAGTGCCAATGCCCTGGGACTAAATTTCATCAATGAGCTCGTAGTGCGGTTTCGCCACTGCTCCAAGTGGGTTGGGAGACAAGCCTTTGCCTTCATTTGTCAGGTTGGAATGTTCTCTCTGCTTCTATGTGTGCACTAAATCTGGGGCTTTGCAGCAATGTGGGCAAAACTGGAATTTGGACTCACAATTTCTTTGGGTGCTTTTGTTTGCTCAGAGTCAGTGTGGTCTCAGTGCTGGCATCTGGCTGTCCCGCCCCAGGCTGTATCCCTGTCTGGGTCTGTGCTTCCAGCTGCCACAGCTGATCCTTGGACTATCTGGTATCCCAGTGGCAAAGCCAAGAACTAAGTCCCAAACAGAGATGCATGGCCAAGGATTAAACAAATGTTAGGCTGAAGGATCACAAGAGCTCTTCACGCCACCAACGGCTGATGGATGCCAGTAACTGCTTCCCTCTTTGCCACCACTCACCCCCTCCAAACCAAATATGCTTACTTGGGTAGCAGTGAGGAGCAAGGGTTGAATGCTAAAAGGGAAAAGGGTGATGACAGGCAAGAGAGCAATATTTTCTAAAACATTATTGAAAGAAATTAATCTGCTCTTCCTGGCCCATCTTTGGCTGAAATTCAAAATGTTGAGACACAGAGTGGGGTGTTGTTGTTCAGAGCTTTTTTTAACAGGCCAGATTAAGGGCAAGGTGGAAAGAAATGAAAGGCATGGCAAATAGTGTATGTTTAACATAAATTGTGTTTTTTCTGTTGTGTGTTTGTCTCGTAGGCTGTAGTAGAAGAGGAGTGCATGCCTGTGGACCAGTTCGTTGAACATTTACTCCCCAGCCTTCTAAGCCTTGCATCAGATCCTGTGCCAAACGTCAGGGTCCTGCTCGCCAAGGCTCTGAGGCAGACACTGCTGGAGAAAGGTGTGGTCCTTCATTTCCTTGGAAAGATCCAACACCTCGGCAGCGCTGGCTGTTCTCTGCCAGCACAGCTCTTGTAGCTCAGTCGGTGCAAGGCTGTGAAACAGAACCACGCGGTGTAATTAGGATTTAAATGCAGATTTGAGAGTGCTCGAGTGGCTTTGGAGCCTTGGTACGAGCGATGCTCGTGGCTGAGCTGGCGCGGCCGGTGCTGCAGGTGCCGAGCGGCCCCACACGGGGGCAGTGCGGGCCCGCGAACCGCGCCCGGGATCCCCCACATGGAGCTCGGGTGCTGCCCGAGGAAGAAGCACAGAAATCTCCTCTATTTTTTTTTTTTTTCAGATAGGTCTGGGATGCTCCTGTGCTCATTGATAAAATTTTTGCCTAAATAGAAATGTATCTTAGAAGTACTTAAGTACCTAATAAGATTAATCAGAAGCAGTATATTTCTTTCTCTGCCAGCTTCCTTAGTCTCCTGTATTTTCTGTAAGGAGACTATAAGCTGCCTCAGATGATTTTGGCATTCTCTGTATTTCTGCATTATTTATACCCTGGGATTTATTCCTTTGGATTTGATTAAAATTGTCTTTTTCCCTCCCCTTATTCCAGCTTATTTTAAAAGTGTTGGCAATCCTCATCTAGAGGCTGCAGAAGAGACCATTCTAGCCCTGCAATCTGACAGAGATCAAGATGTGTCTTTCTTTGCCACCATAAAACTGAAACAGGATAACATGGACAATATCACCATTGCAAAACAAAACTAAGGGGTTGTTCTGCAGTGAAGGCTGAACAGCAGGATGGTTTTCACCTTGTTTCTGTTAGTGTGAGTAATGAGGACAGATAAGGTGGGTTCTGTTACCTATGTGAGCAGGAAGGGGGGTGTTGAGAAATGTTGCAGTTTTCATTTCACAACCTCGTTTCATCTGCAGCGGTGTGTTTGATTCCTGTAATTCCTTCCCTTTGGTTTTCCCTTTGTAAATAGAGGTGATAACTCTGACCTCACCTGCACTTCAGTATTGTCTGTGAAGTCTTACACCACAGTGTTTCAGCATATTTAGAATTTACATTTCATTTTTTTTAACAAAATATTTCCTTTAGTACAAGTTTCTATAAGCTTAAAGAGGTTGCTAAATCTTAAAACCTGATTGTAGCGAACTTTCCTGAAGCTCTTCTTTCCACACTTTATAATAATCTTTGTACTGTTCCACCTATTGCATTTATTTGAAGAAAGGTGTATATATGTGAATAGTTTTGAATTGTAACAAAAAATTATGAAGAACTTAATTCCATATCAGTGGGAAAAGCTCAAAAATTTCATATTTTAAAGTAGTTACACTGCTAGAATTATGCATGGGTCATTTTTATGTGTGATATTTTTCAAAGCACAGAGAGGTCAAGATTCTTTGTATATTGTGAGGTTTCTATTAATTTGTTCCTTCTGAGCTATACCCTTACAGTGTTAATAGGTCATAATAACATTTCTGACTGCCCTTACAGGTATTCACAGGTCAGTTTTTGTTGCTGCTGCCTCTCCCAGGAGCAGGCAGACTGGAGATTTCCTAAGTGGAAAATTCCTTGTTCTGCCCCAGCAAAGGTCACTTGAGTTGAGATTCAGTTCTGCAAGAGGAACTGGAGCTGTACAAGGCTATTACAGAGAGTTATAGGCTTGAGTCTTTGTTTTACATGCACACCTCATTTAACAAACACCTTTTAACCTGCCCAGTGGTTAAACCCCAAACAGCTTTTCCTAAGAAATAAAGGAGCTCTGAATTCTGCAAAACCCCAGTGCAGAAATGTTCCAGGGAAAGGTGGTGTCACAGTTTGCTCTGCAGCCTCAGTGGGTTGTATGGCAAGGTCTGGGGCAAACACCAACTGAGACAGGTAAGGTGAAGTGGGATGACTCCTGTCTGTTGGAACAGGGGCTTGGAAGAAAGAGCAGGATTGTGTCAGTCCAATTGAGTAGCCTCAGAAAAATTATAAAGCTTATACTTCTGCTGGACCCTGTCTTCTCTTGGATCCCAAATCTGCAATAATGTGGGTCCTGGAAAAAAACATAGTATTTTTTTAAATTGTGGATTGAAGCTTCATCCTGCTCAAAAACTAAAGAAATGGTTTCATGTGATAAGTTACTTTCTTTCTGAGAGCAGTCCTTTCTCCTCAGCAGACCTGTGTAAATACTTGCCCTTATTTCATGTTCCATAATAAGTAGTTCACATGGGGGAGGTTTTCACAGAAATACTTGTTTTGGTTTTGTTTGAATGTGGCTTGTCTGCAGTACAGTGAGTAGGTTCCTCAGCTGGGTTCTGTATTTTGGGAAGGCTCACTTTTGTATGAGTTAACCAGTCATGTATTATAATATGTACAGTATTTGTAACAAATTGTTTTCTTGTAAGATCACAAAATGCTCTATGGAAGTTGCAGGCAGAAATGTACCACTGCTATTGCAGCTAACAGTGTAAACTCTGCAACATTTTACATTTAATTTTTTACAGTTTTTTTTTATAATTTAAAACAAATGCTTCTTCAGTACAGACTTTTTATGATTGCAATTTCTTAACAAAAAGACCCCTCAAGTTAATTTTTTTCTAGTTCTGATATCTTTTTCTAATGCTGGCATTATACTGATATTTTCTAACAGTTCAGATTTTCTAAGGCCTTTCTGACAAGGTTTCACTTCTGTTTTTTATTATCAGTTCATTAAATTTCTCAGCACTGAACAGATTTTTTTAAGTGTGTGTATATGTAAGTATGTTTGAAATATCCTGTATATAAATTAACTACCTTGAACGTTAACCCAACCCAGGTTGCTGTTTGTCAGATCACCTTCAATAGTTACCTTGACTTGCAATAATCCACTGAAAAACACGGTTTTAGCATGTTTGGTTAGTGTTCAGTAGGAGTTTTTAACTAGGATGTGTGTAAAGGGTAAGCCACCAGCTATAAAAGTTCACTAAAAGGCTGAACACAGTTCTTGGTTTTTTAACAATATTTTGGTACCTCTCTGGCTCCCAAATTCAGGTGGGTTTTGAACTTGGTGATTTCAGTCGAGTATTTAAAACCTCCTGTCACAATTCCACAGTTGCATGTCCTAATGGGAGCCAGCATAGTTCTGGGGTGGGTTTTTTGTAGACAATGTGCAGATCTGTTACCCAGATTTACCCTCTGCAAGTTTGTCTCTTTGGTTTAGTTTTAAACTAGAAATGATTTCAGCATGACTAAAGGCTGCACTTTATGTCTTGTCTTAGACAAATGTATGCAATGAGTGTGTTCACGTGCAGTTCTCTGGGTTGTTTAAATTATGCAAAAATATTTAAAAAGCCAAGTGGAGCAAAGTTAGGTAGTCCATCCACTTTCACAGCAGCAGTATGAATATCACTTTTCAGCATTTCTGGCTAAGGAATATGACAACAGTAGTTGGTGCAATATTGCTGGGATGCTGTAGGGAATGATGCAGCACCTGTAATCCAAAGCATGTTGGTCATGTTGCTTAGGTTTGAGCCTCACTAGTGGCCCTGGTGGGATGAGCACGTGACAGCTGTGTCAGTACACGGTGGTGTTTAGAGCCCAATTAAGTGGGGACACTCTGGAAGTGTCATTCATTTGTCAGAATAAAGAATCTATGTAACTTTCTATTTGTATTTATCTCAATAAATCCTGTGACTGTTTTATAAAGCAACTTGTGGTAACTGATTTTTGTCATGGGTGAGATGTGAGTGCATTTCTTGGTTAATGAAACCTGTCCCAGGTGTAAACACTGGCTGTCAGACCAGGGCTGAATGTGGAATTCTTCATGCTGTGTAGCAAAAGAATCTTTAAAATGTGCCATCAATTGCTGGACCTTCCCCTACCTGTGGGGATATGGAACTTAAAGGGAAGACTCCTTCCAGGCTCAGCCCCTGAGCAGAGTTTTGTGTTCTTGGCAGCTTCCCACCACGGTTGGTCTTGTCTTGCCTGTGAAATGCAGTCTGCTGCACATCTCCCTGTGCAAGCTGAGTGTTGGAACTTGGGAGCAGACACCTCTCCTTGCTTTGGCATTGCACAAACAACTTTTTAGCACAGGGAATTTTTAAGGAGAAAGAAAGAAAGAAAAGCTGTTGTTACACCTGTTCCATATTTATCAATAGACAGCAGAAGCTCAGAACACTGTGGCAATTGTTACATTCCCTTCTTAAAGTGAACCAAATGAACAGAAGTTGTTAAATGCCAGAGTACAATACAGCTTATGAAGCCCAACAGACATCAGGAAACTGGTGCTGATTGGGCTCTTACATGTTTTCCTCTTGCTTAGGAAAGAGAATTGTAGTCAGCTTGCAATCTCCCTGACATTGTTCCTGATGGAAGCAGACAAAAAGTACCAATGAAACAGAAGGGCTGCAATTTAGTTAATTTATGCAAAACACAATCAGCATTCAAACTGGGAGTTACCAAGCAGAAATGTATTGATAGAAAAGCCAAAATACTCTGTGCATAAATTGTGAAATATTGAAAGAGGACTTCAAAGAGACTCCTGGAATTCACATAACTCTAGGCCAGAGAAGATTCAGGAGAGAATTTTGTCACTGCCAAACTCATGAGGAGGGGCTCTGATTTAGTTCCCAGCACTCAGGCCATGGCTCCATGTGTTGCAAACCAGCTCTGCTGTGGCACAAGAGCTTGGAGCAGTAAGGAAAAATAGAAACAGCTTTTTCAGAGGAGTGATTAGCAGGGAGGGTGATTGCTTATGAGGGATGGCTGCTAAGGATTCATGGTAGGGACAGGATAGAGAGGGAAGAGCAGTGAGGAGGTGGCAAAGGACTGAGAGAAATGGAACTGCAGCTGAGGTGGGGCACACAGTTCCAAAGGTAGTCTGTCTGCAGCAGCACCCATGTCACACACTTTCTCTGCCTTCATTTTCTGAATTTGCAGTGTTGTTGGGTTGTAACCACCAACTGTGTTCAAAGGCAAGCAGAAGCCAGCAGTGAGCTGTGCCTGAGGATCTGCTGACCAGTAAGGTTTAGGGAGGGTGGTGGTTTGCAGAGGGGAGCCAAAAGTTATTAATTTCCTACTCTGCTTCCAGCAGCCTGTTTAGGTTGGTTTGATGCCTAAGCCAGGCTGCAATTGAGGTTTGTGCTTTGGTTTCCCTTTAAGTTCCAGTTCCCTGCACACTGTTCTGTTTGCAGCATTTCCTTGACATGACTGTCTGGTGTGGGTTGCTGGTGTTTTTTTGGAATTCCTGTGTGTACAGGAGCTAATAAAGGAACTGTCAGCTCAGAAAGCCCATAAATATGGTTCTAGTGGCTTGGGATAAGAAATGCAGAGATCCCTTGGCCAAGTCTCTTCCGTGGAATTTCTGATGCTATTTCAATTCATTTGGTTTCCAGTAGCTGAACAACCACTGGGGTCAAGCAGAAGTCAAGGTATAAAAATTCATGGCTATGAGCCCCCTTACCTATGAGCTGCCATATGTTAGAGGAATCATCTAGACCATAGCAGTTGTCTTGTGTCCCTTGATGAGTGTTTGTATGCATAATTCAAACGTGTGCATGTGTTTGAATTCCAGCTTTTATTGATTGAATTGGGCTCTGATAATAAACAGTATAAATAAATCAGAAGAGAGTTAAAGCACTGATGTGCTGGGGGGTTGGAATTAAAATGAGTGCAGTGACCTCAAGCAGAATGTAATTTCAAAAGTGCCTGAAATATGCTGATGACATAAAATAAAGCTGAGTAAGTTGGAGGGGCAGAGGAACAAAACAAACTCATCCAAAATGATTTGGATTTATCATTATTATTATTTTATTATTAGGATTACAGGCAGGTAAGTGGCTTATGCAGTTTATTTTAGGGAAGTGTGAGGTAATGAGGCCAGGGACTAAAAGTAATCAGGTGAGAGTGGTGTGGAATGTGGATCTGAGCTTGTGGCAGGGCAGGTGCAGCACTTGTCACTGGTGTCAGACATGCAGAAATCCTCTCAGCTGCTTTGGCAAAGCACAAACCTTCCAGAGGCTGAGATGTGTCTGGTGGTTTGTGCATGGAGAGAGGAGAATCCAGCCTTGGATGTTACTGCAAACATGATTTGTTACTGAGCTGCCTAATAGTCCATCACACAGATTTCAGACTAGAAAAATTTAAAAATGCATTGTTTTGGACTGATGAGCCCCCTGACAACGACAGGAAAGCAAAGAGAAGTTTGTGAATCCTTCCAGTTGGCTAATGGAGAGGTAGATTCTGTGGTTTTGAAAGTACTTGTTTTCTTCTGGTTTTCTTTCCTTCTTTTTAGTCCTAATGTCTATTTTATTTTTTTTAAATGTTTCATTTATCCCCTAAATTGTAAGCTTTGGATTTTTCTCAGTTGTGGCCAAGGAGCTTTTGAAACCAAATCAAAGGCATAAACAATAAAAAGGGAGCTCTGTGTTGAATTCTGTCAATGTCCTCGCAGCTTTTATTGTTCTCATAGAATCCATATTAATTGTCCTTGTTTAAAAGGCCTTTCTCTAACTTGACCTATATCTCTAAATGTAACTTTCATACTTATTTTTTACTGAAGAAATTAGATATTTGAAAATATAATTTTCCTGTCTTACTTTTTACTGCCCCAGTTATACATATATCCTGAAAGATTCCCAATAGTTAGGCATTAACATATTGGAAATTATTATCATTGAGGGCATATCAATAACACAGAGACTCCTCTTTTCCTCTGAGCCCTCTGTGCTGCATCCCATGCAATCCTTTATTGTCTGGAAGCCACAGCTGAGTAAGACATTGAGGAGCTACAGGGAAAACTGAAGTGGGAAGGACAGAAGCTAAGGCAAGTCACAAATAATAATCTCCTACTCTAATCCTTGTGTCATATCAGAATTAAATCAGGAGTGGTGAAAGAATCCTTAGAGAAGTAAGAGATGCACTTGAGATGTTTTTTCTTTTTGGATATCTCTGGGGGTTTGTGGCCTCTGATTGACATGATGTCCTTGCCTGGGATACTGGGAATGTGCTGGATGCCCTTTGAGATGAGCTCTCCCCCCACCCAGATGTGGATGTTGCTGTGATTTTGATGTTGTCACAGTAATAAGGACAGAAGGATGCCCTCCATGTTCTGGTCTCCATTGGTTCTCCACAGCAAAGGATTCATGTTGGCCACAATCTGCAGCCTCAGAGTTGTGTTGTCAGCTTGGGCTGTTGTCACACACTTAGCTAATACCCTCCAGTAATTTTATTTCTTATTCACACACACACTTAATGTCCTTAGTCATTAGACTGAAAAATGTTAACCTTGTCATAGTTAGTGACTGGAAGCAGAAAAGTCCATTTAATTCTCAGGGGAATGAATTCTAATTTTCTGCTTGTCAGAAAGTGGCATTTTACATATTTTTCTCTTTTTTCCCCCACTAGTTTAGTGGTAATTTTAAATGTGTGTGTCATGGGAATAGACCTTTAGTCAGTGCTAAACACCCCAAAAGCCTTGGCAGGGGTCCAATGTAAAAGAATCTTGACCAAGAGCTGCTGCTAAAGCTCATTTCAGGCACTGCAGAGAACAGGGGGGTGAGAATGAAAAGTTAAGAGATAAGAGGTCAGCACAGAGGGCACATTAACATTGCATGTCAGGATGCATTTCTTCCCCCAGCAAATATGGATGGATGAAAAGCAGCTCATCTGGAATAAAATGTCCAATGAAGAAATAAATTATGTTAATCAAGCAGACTAGTACTAATATTTGTCATTAAGATGTGACATTTTCTAATTAATGTCGCAAACTACTGTGAGCCTTTAAAAACCATACTGGTGGGAAGGGAAGTTGTCTGCACATACTGAGTTCCCTGCTCCATGAAAGAGAAGAGCTTGTCTTGAAAAATAGACGGCATTTATGGCAAAGAGAAATAATCCTCCCACAGATTACAGCTGTTCACTGCATTGTTGTGTTGGTGGTCTTATCTCATCAGTGGATGTTTTATATGGTTCTTTTTATCTTTTGGATGCATTTCCATAAGACTGTTCTGAGGAGGACATTGTGTACTGGGAGCTGGATGTATTTTGAGAAAGAGACACCACTACAAAGAACTCCAAGTTTAAATTGCAAAGATGGATGAAGTAAAAATGAGGGATGGTTATTTAGCTTTTTACAGATGGGAGCTGAAGCAGGGGAGGTGACTGTTGTGGCCAAAGTCACCCTGGGAGTCTGTGGAATTGCATCCTGATCTTTGAAGTGCAATTCCAGTATTTTACCATATATTGTCTTCTGTTCCCTTGCTGCTGAATGTGGATTTGAAATGCACATGTGTAATGAGCCAAGCATGTTCTGCATATGTTTAGCCAAACTGTGACCTCAGGGACAGGAGGGGAGCACTCCCTGGTCTGGTTAGGAGAGCTTCCATGGCTGGGCTCATCCAAGGACTGTAAAGCAGTGTTGGCATTTGCTTTATGAAATTAAAGTCCTTCTGCTGCCTGTTTGGTGTTTTAGCATCTGTGGGTTGTGGAGAGGCCTGGCAGGGCAGTGGGGGATGCTGCATGGCTGATGGTGTGACCCCTTGTACTGTCTGAGCACCAGATGCTCGTTAATGATTAGTGTGCAACAAATTAATAAATCGATACCACAGACAAAAACCATCCATTACAGAGGCCTCTCAAATCTCTCCTGTGAGGGAGAAGGGAGACCTGCAGGCATTACATTCTTCACTGGACACAAATGCCTCTGGACTCTGTGCTGTCCTGACACCTTGCACAAGGAACGTACACTTGAGATTAATTATATTCCATAGGAGGTTCAATATGTGCTGGGAAAAAAACCCTGACATTTTTGGCTTAGTTTTGTTATATGCAGATGTTCTTGCATCTTGTGGTCAGCACAAAGTGGGCTCAGGAGGAACAAGTCCCATGTGCTGCCTTCCTGTAAGGTCCTGGCGTCCTGCCCTGAAGGGTTTTATCCACAGGGACTCTTTTCAGACAACACCTTTGAAGTCTAAAGATAAGATCTCATTGGCCAAGCTCCCTCTGTAGCTTTGTGGAGAACAAGGATGCTGTGGTGCATCATTTAAAGTCTGAATCTGGACTGCAGTTCTGAATCATGACCAGAGTTTAAAAGTAATGCATGTGGTACATCAAACACAGCTGACCCTGAGCCTCCCTCAGCCAAAATCGGGCAACAAATTGAGTTACTGTCTTGTCATCATTAGGCTGTCAGAAGCATAAAACCTTCTGTGCATCTGGCCTTGTTTTTCAGAAATAAAAAGCATTTAAAGTTGGTGTGATACATTATGGAATGCAGGCAATTAATGCACTTGTAATAACCAAAGGGAGAATTCAGAGAGAATTCAGATGTGGCTTCTGAATCTGTACAAACACCTACAAATCCAGAATGGGCCAGGGGAGTAAATGAATCACTGATTAGCCTGACTAATTTTTCCATTCTTCTTACATAAGAAGTGTGTGTGTACTTCTGTGCTATGCTTGGGGCATAATTTATGTATTGCAATAAATAACAAGTATATGTGTGCATAATTAGAAGGGACAATAAAGAAAAGCAGTTGATGAAATTGAATTATGCATAATAAAGCTGCAGTTTTTCAGGGAAGGCTGTAGTCATCAGGAGAGAAAGTGAAGCTTTTTTGTTTTGTTAGTGTTGTGAGAGACCTGAGCTGGGACTGCAGTCTTGTAAGACTTTATATTTTTATGTCTCATTGTATTACCCCACGGGGTATGGGCAAGACCCAGGTGAACAAACCAACATTTTGGAACCTGAGGTGTAGGATAAACTGCAATCTGTCCTTATGGGGACTGCTCAGGAAGCTTACAAGACAATGCTCTGTATTTATCTACCTTTCCACAATAAAAATGTATAAATCATCATTACAGAGCCCTTCTTCAAAAGAGAAAAATTTGGCTCACTAGGTTTGAAGAGCAATTCTTATATTTGGATGGTTTTACACATCCATGATCACCCTGCACGTGCTTCATTCAGCTTCATAGCAAGTCCAGCAACACTGCCAAATACACACATTAAATGAATGTAAAATACATTCCAAATAATTGCAGTATTTATGTAATTTGGTGTCTTCTGTGTTCCAGAAACCCTCAACAGCTGGTTAACCCCAGCAGGACCAGTGAGCTGAGAGGGGCACAGGGAGCTCTGGGGTCTGGCTGCCCAACAGAAGCAGCTGGGTCCTGCCTGTCACTGCTGCCAGGTAAGGATGGATTAGCAGTGACTCCAGCAGTGCAAATGAAAGGAAAATGGAAAGCAAATTTCGGCAGTTCTTTCATGAATCCTTTAAGTGTAGAATTCTGCATCTATGCATGCAGGACATTTTAACTGAGATTTGCTGAGTATGAAGGTGGTTCCCTCTCATTAAGTTAAACAGCTCTGGCCCAAGGTGAAGGAGTAAGGCTCCAGCTGTCCATTGCTTGTGGCTATCCCAGTAAAATACTGATTTGCTCAGCACTCCTACTTTAAACAAACAGAAGGGCAAACAAACATGGTGAAAAACGTGGTTTGGTCAAATCTATCTATGGCAGGAGCTATTCTTGTTTGCACATAAGTAACTGCAATTATTGTGGACACAGCTTCAGGGAGGACAGAAGCATCAGCAGTGCTCTTTGGGAACCAGGTTATTGTTCAGTTTGCACTGCAGTGTATTCCCTTTACCTGGCACCTGGCTCAGGACCCAAAAATTGTAGGTTAAAGTGACTTTTCCTACTTTAAATATTCAGGGCCCGTTTCCTGGAGCAGAGTTCTTCTGACCCAGCAGAACCACTGTCCCTGCACCCTGTTGTCTGTTCAGAAGCAGCACAGCCAGCCTGACTTCTCAGGCCTTGGGCTTAAGCAGCAAGGGCTGTTTTGTTGCCACAGAGAACTCCCAAATTTGCCTGTGACTACAGCCAGGGAGGAAATGAGGTAGGGGAGAAGATGTCCATGTCCAAGTGAACCCATAAACCTTAGAGACTGTAAACACGTGGGGTTTGTTCATTAACCAGTGTAGTGCCAAGATGGAAGCTGAAATGGGTGGGATGGGAGCAGAGAAATCACACAGCTTTTACTGAAACAAAGGACATGGCTGGGCTCTGGCAATTGGAGCATAATGGCTGTTTATTTTTTCCAGACAGGGACTGGAGCTCACTGGGGTTTTTTTGGGCTCTTGCTTTGTTTTTGTTTTGCTCCAGCTTTTAAGGATGAGAATGTTGTGTCTGACGCGTGTCAGCGAGCAGAGGAGATTCACGAGCAGAGCTGGGCTCGTCTTGCTCCCCGGTGAGGAATAAAAGCTTTGCCCGTCTCTCACTTCGGGAGGAGAAGGAGGGGCTGCGGGAAGTGAGAAGGCATTGTCAGGTTCGGGTCAGGCTGGAGCATCACGGATTAGCCGGGTGTCACTCGGCAGCCTGGAGGCATCGCTGGGAAAGCCGAGACAGAAATGTGCGTGCAGGGCTGGGGGCGAGGGCTGCCACGGCTTGTTTGGGTGCAGGGCTGCTCTCCACATTTATGATCTTTCGGGAAAGCAGTCAGGAAAATGGACTGAATAAAGAGCCCTTTATCGAGGAAGCAGAAAAAATGGCCACTTCTGCAGCCCTGTATTGGAACTCTAAATGATGCTGTTATTATAGCTGTTAAAAATTTTGATTAACAAGAGTTGTGTCCACATTTAATCCCAGTCTGGTACCTGCAAGTCTGATCTTGCACCCAGGGAAGCTGCTGTCAGTGGAGCCACCAAACTGAAAGTGTGGTGCTGGTGGGGAGTGAAGATTCTTTGCTCTGTTTATTTCTTCGTGGTTGCATCTGTTTTTATGCTTTGAAGTCCACAAGTTTATTTCAATATTTAGTGAGTTTTTAGTTTATTTCACTTCTTTAGTGAAGCAGACAAAGCAGTGAGGGGGAAAGTATGAGGGAAGGGGCTAAATTTAGAGTCACCTGGGCCACATACACAGCATGTGACCACAAGGTGTAGAGGTGTAATTTCCATTCATAAAAGCACATTGTATAGACCCCTCACTTCCCAATTTCAGCCAGATCTCATATGTAACTGCAGAGCACAGCTCACCTAAAACAGGACAAATGATGTTAATAAAATTGGGATGGTTTAAAATTATTTCCCATTAGTCTTTTCCATGTATGACTGAGGAACAATGTTTTGTTCACTTCCAACCCAATCAGTTTCACAGCACAACGGTATCAATTTCCAGTACAGTTAAATTTATTCCAGTATGGTCCAATGAAACGGTCTGACATGCTTTCAGCTAAATGACAATTTGATGGGATGTGAAAACCACAGGAGCCAGGAAGAAGGTAATAGTCTGTGAGTGGGCCTTATCTGTCTTGCTACCAGGGCACGGCTTCAAGGGGAACAGAACACAACACAGTGAGGAACCCAAAGCAAGCAGGGCCTGGGCTGGGCTTCACAGAGGAGCAGAGGTTTCTGCTCTGGCTGCAAGTGACTCTTTTAGATCAATGTTTGTCATTTTGCTACTTTGTACAGTGTGGAAGGAACAAAAAAGAATCCTTCACTAAAGGAGGAAATGATGTGTGTGAATGGGGACCTTACGTCTGTGAAAATTATAATAACAAAATCTACATGCTCCGTTTTGTAAGGAAACAATCTCAGAACTAAAGTTACTGACAGAGCAGCCCATAGGATGAACTGGAAGCAGGAGTTTGTTGCTCAGCCTTAGGGCTGCAGTGAGTGTCATTGGGATGTCACAGCACATCACTGCAGAGCACTGAGGTTTATTCTCCAAGCATCCTTTCAGGCACTGGATCACTTGTCTGTGCACAGGCTGTGGCTGCTTTTCACCTTGGCTCTTTCCAAATGTACAGCAACTCTTGTGTGCTGATTGCAACCTCGGTAGTGCTACTTACTCAGAATCACCAGCAACTATGATCTAATAAAAAACCACTTGATTCTCTGTAAAATGCATTTTAAATAAATAGCAATCTATTGACTCTTGTCTCCTGGTAAAGTGTCTTATATTAACGAAATTATAAATAGCAAGTGCCAGTTCTGTGCCAGTTCTAACAGCACAGAAAAGAACACATTGTGAAGCAAAACACCAGGTTTTTGTCCCCCAATTTTGTTAAGTGAGTGTTTGTGAAAAAGATAATTTCGATTTCATTGTTCTTCAACTTAAATACAGCTGCCATTTAAGCCTTTGTTGTTATTTCATCACACACCCAGGAGAGCACCTGCAGGGACCATCCTTGGTGGCACACTGGGGCTGACCCGTTTGCACTCTGGCTCTGCTGCCTGGGTATCACATGCAGTAACATTTCTGTGCTTCTCTTCTGAAAGACCATGCACAGCTCTTCTGTAAACGAGTCCCTTAGCAAAGTTCACCTGAAAGCAACACTAAAGGCCAGGTGGCTTCAGCTTTCTGAAAATTTTTTGTCAACCAAGGAGTTGCTCTGCAGCTCCCTGTGCTCACCAGAAGCTTCACAAAAAAATGAAAATTTGGTTGGAGCATCAAAGCCATCTAAATACACTTACATCTTGTTCTCATATTTTGATTCTGCTTTGACTTGCACAGAAACACAGGCCTAACACTTTTATAGAGAATTAAAATAGTTTAGACTGTTGTTGCACTTTTGAAGTGATTTAATTTTGTTTTGAAGCATTTTCTCGTGTGTACAGAGTTTACTAACACTGTCCTGACCTTGGAGATGTGTGGTATTTTACAGTGTGCAGTGGCATTTATGTACCCAAGCTGGCTCCAATAAATAGGTTAATTTCCACAAATTAAGGGCCAGGTTTCAAACATAACAAGGTGATACAAAGGACCTTTAGGATTCACAGCTGGGGCAGATGACTGGGCAGTCCTTTGTCAGCTGCAAATCCACAACTTCTACACAATTTTTTTCATGTAAAATGTTAGAAGTGTTGGGGAAGAAATAGTCACGTTTATAGTTTCACACAACACCAAAACCCTGAATACATGGGACAGATTTTGAAAAAGAAGTGACTTAAAATCTTAGATTATATTCCTTGCACATCCCAAATTAGTCTTTATCGAAGTATCTCCTGAAATAAAAGTACTTTAAAGGATAGAATGTACAATACAAAACCCTTACTGTCAGGACAGAGTTAATATTCTGACATTGGAATAAGAGTCAGGAATGTCCAACTGCAGATGCTAGACAAAGAATTTATTTTGGTTTTCAAAATCAAACCATGGCTCATCTGGATTTGGATTTCACTTCATACAAACATCCACTGGATATTTGGTGCCAGCTTTGATTTTTAATATAACTCTTTAAAAGCCAGTGAAGTTCCCCTTTTATCTGGCCTGAATTAAAGCAATTTAATTGCTACTAAATGACATATTAATCATTATTATACCTGTTTATATAAACCAGACAAGAGTAGGATCTTATGACCTTAAAATAAACTGAAGAACCACATACCACATGATTAAAATAAGCAAGAGATACAAACCTGGCAATGACAAGAAAGCACACCGAATTTAAATATTGTTCTTACAATTATCTTGGTTGTCCAAAGAACAGTGTACACAGGTTATGGTTAGTAGCTAAACTGCAATTTAACTTCAATTTCCAGAGTCTGATTCCAAGTTATTCTTTATTCTGGTTTTTAAGTAAAGTGTCTGAAGTTACTTCTGCTATGTGTTCTCTTTCTTGGGTAATCTTTCCAAAGGATGTGACTCACTTCTCCATTATTTGTAAAGAATATGAAAAAAAGTAAAATATTATTATTTTGCGGCCATTTGGAAATGGATGTCAAAAAAAAAAAAAAAGGTGGGATGTTGATCACCGTGAGTCATTTCTTGGGAAGAAGGGAAGAACAAACACTGGTTGCTGCCTTACTGCTGTGAAAGCCAAGGACTTAGTGCTGACTCAAGCAGTAGATATTGGTGGTTGCAGAACACAAAGGAGATTTTGGTTAAAGAGGAAAACCTTTCCCCTCTAAGTGATAAGGAGTTAGAGGGAGCTGCCTGTGTTGATTTTTTGGAGGCTCTTCTGGTTTGAACACCTCAGGCAGTTTGAATTCTATTGTGCAAACAGCTGCTGCAGCTCAATGAGTCCTTCTGAGTTTGCAGAAATCCTGGCAAATCTTCAGGTGCATAATGAAGTGCAGGACTGAACTCCAGGGCACCGAGGGAGCCACCCCAGTAACTCCCAGTGCCATCACCTGCTGGCTCTGAGCATCTCTCCCTGCTTAGTGCAAATAGTGGTATACACAAAACTGAAATGATAGAAATCCATTTGCATACTGATCAACTAACAGAAAATCCCTGTTTTGATACTAAAACTGTTTTTTCAAACTGACTTTGTGTCACTGTGGCCTTTGTGTACTTTATTCCTTTACTGGGAACTACTCACTTACTTATGTGTGTAACTACACAAAATACCTGCAAAGCACACCCAACACAAAACCCAGTGTATTTTATGAGTAGAGGTCCTCCTGGAGAAACAATTGTAAAAATTTGTATTGTCATGCCAACTTCCAATGAATATTTTTTAAATTATAGTCTTATTAGTGCTAAAAAAAATAGTACATGCCCTGGAATCTTTATTTGAGTTTATTCATTGTTATGTCTAAGTTACAAGCAGAATCTCTGAAGCAGAGTTAACAGCTTGGATGCCATAGATTCAATTAAGTAAAATGAAAATGTTCACACTTTACCAAAATGATTATGGATTTTTACATAAATAGCAGAAATGATCAACAATCCAACAGTCCACTACTGGCTATTTCCTTAGGAATGCAGATGGATCTTTGTGCCTCTTTATTTCATGTCACTCAGAGGGCTCACACGGTCACTTCTTACTACAGACAGCTCCTCTGCAGCTTGGGATGTGAAAATTGTGTTCAAGTGCCAGTGCTGGATCACCTGATCTCCAGCCAATAAATCCCTGGGTAGTTTTAGGTACTGGAGGAGATGGAAGCACCTAAAAATCAAAGTAACATGTAAAACTGAATGATGAAAAGGATTTTGGTTGAAGTTTCTGTCATGCAACATTGTCTTTTGTGCTGTAGTGTTCTAAAACCAACAATCAAGTCATTGTTTAGTAGTGTATGTTGGAATTAGTTTCTTTTTTTAAGTTTGTTTCAATACTAAGGGCTTTAATTGCTTAACATTATTAGAATTTTAAAATTATTATTATGTATGGTAAAAGCTCAAGCTGAAGATAATCATCATCATCATCTTTAAAACTAATTAACTTCTGCAAACAAGAGAAATAGTGTTTTCTCCTTGCTGTAATATATTTGGTAGCAATGCAGCTATGGAATAATAATTTTAAATCCAAATGCCAAAGGTATTACTGACCAAGCTGGCTTTAACATCAAGAACTACTTATTCATTCTACCTTCCTTCTGCTTTGAAAGATGTGTGAGCAGCAAGTTAATCTGCAACTAATCTAGCTAAAAAGGAAACAAAACAAAACCCAACAGACTCTGTTCAGTGACTGCTGTGCTTACTTTGGCTGAATCATCTCAATTGGGCACGTTCTATCATTTCAGCATCTGGGGACTTAGCAGAGAAATACACAGCAAGAGAACAATGTTTCAGTTCTCTTGCCAGAGTTGCTTCACTTTGTTCTTTGGCCAAGATTAGAAAATGTTTATGATATTTAGGTGGAGCAGTTCCTCAGAAAAGATAATTTTTATGGCCAAAAGTGCCACCCACTGAGCAGGATAATGAAGGAAATCATGTCCCACTTTTGGTCTGGGGGAGGGGACTACGCAGAAGCTTTTATCAGTCTAACCTAGAGAGAACAGATTTGACTGTTATCACAAGGTAAATGTGCAGAAAGACAGCTCTGAAAAGGATGTATGAAACTTCACTCTGAATATGTAAAGGGTGACCTAAATCCCAGCTAACCCTTCTCTTCCAGTTCTGAGGTGAAATGGAAACTCTGTTCCACTGTGCACCAGGCTCTGCACACTTGTGGAGCAGCTGATAAGTGCAGGATTTGTTCATGCACCAACACCCTCATGGGGCTGAGACTTGACTGAAACTGAAACTGCAACTGGACTGAGGTTGGAGGTTTGGGACAAAACTGAAGAACAAATAGCAGTAATGGCAGAAATTATGCCATTTCATTTCTTTACCACTCTCAGCACTAGCTCTTAATTTTTAATTTAATCTCAGTAAAAGCTTTGACTACTTCCTTACCTTATCTCCCCACCCTTAGAATCCTTTCAAAGAAAGCTAGATCAACAAGTAAGAATTTCCAATCTCCTTTATTTCCCTAATCTTCTCTAAGTGGACTAACCTTCCTTTTTGTTAGCATATTCTGCTTCCCCTTTTTTGAGTCCATTCCTCTCCCAATGTCACTGCTTTAGCTGCCTGTGGAGTCACCCTATTCATTGGTGATCCTGACACACCGTATTTGTAAATTAAACCATCAGTCACATTCTACTCTCCAGCTGTTTGACAGCTTTAAGACTCTGAATGTACATATCAATCATATAAAACAAAATAATTACGACTTGGCTTATTAGAACTGGCTTCTTATTAATTTATGGTACTGAAGAGGACAGTGGTATTGTCTCTGCCAAAAAGCAGACTCTTAAATAAAGGTAGAAAAATTACAGCCATATCCAAAGAGCAATTCTTTGTCTTAAACCCCCCCTATAAGACAAGTGTTTTTCAGAGCTTGTGTGGTTTCTTAAGACAGATGTTGCTGTATTGCAATTTTAAAATCGAATTTTCTAACCTTAATGTATTTTTCTATAGGTGTTACAGGTCGAATCTGCAGGTGATCTGGAAGCTGAAGCTTGGGCTTTGCATCTTCTTTCTTTTCATCTCCAAGCAACTAGAACCAAGACATATTTAAAAACTGAACTCTTTATCTTTTAAAATATACTGCAATATGTGATATCCACATCATTCCCCTCATTGTTGCATATTAACTTCCTATTCTTTCCACCTCAAGCAAGATTACTTATTTCAGTGCATTGGAAATTACTGGATATTTTTGTTTCAGAAGACATGCAAACTACATTTATAAGTATGCAGGGGCTGCATCAATCCTGTTCTTTAGCAATGAAATACTATGATTCCAAATGTAACATCATGTGCTACTATATTCTAATATCTAAACATCACTGAGAAGAGACATCACTCCAAATATTTTCATTTGTTGTAGATTCCCCCACTGACAATTTAATTAGCTGGAACCTTTTCCCCTAGATTTTTAAAATACCATATGGAGAGACAAAGGCGAAATATTTTCCTGTGAGTACTAGTGTATCTAGTACTTGTTAGCACTACTAGGAGTCATGCTTCTCAAGACAAATATATCAGGATATGCACAGCATATAAATTACCACTTGATGTATTTTATTCAGAAGAAAACTGAATATTTGAACCATTTCAAAAGCAGTGCAGTTGCTACCTTGGATGCCAGTGTAGTAAAGCATACTCAGTACATTTCTAGTCTTCTGTGCTCTCATAATTTTGTGTCCAGATAAATTTGTGCACAAGTAGATTTCATGTATTGGTTTTATTACAAACCGTATTACATGACATTCAATGTTACCTCCTCAAGAGGTGTTTTCAAAAATCCCCATTTCTCAGGCCATCTTTTAGCAGCATCTTCTTCCTTTTCAATACGATTTTTCCTGAAACCAACAGACAAATATTTAAGATTACTTTGAAAACTTTCACTTAAAAATAATCCCAGCACGCCAACCCAACTATTGATGTCACAAAGCACAGCACTTTAGTAGGAATCTAAACTTCCATCTCAAAACAGCAAGTTAATGTACAAATTATCATTGTCTGACTCAGAGCTAGTGGGAAAATATTTTCCAGAGGTTTGAAGCAGCGCATGTGAACGCATCGCTTTGTTAAGAAGCGGAGGAGGTTGAAAAGCAAGCACCGATGTCCTTTCAAATATACTTTTATTTACTGTGTTGACTGAGGAGATGCCCCGACCCCACAGCCAGCGGGGAACGAGGGGTTCACTGGAGCCAAGCCCTGCCTTTTTTACCAAGGCACGCTCTTTAAACACACATGGGAACTTTCAGCGCGGAGCTGCGGGGAGGGGAAGGTGGACGGGAGCGGTAGCACAGCAGCCGTGGCTGTTACCAGCAGTTTTCCTGCGCTACGAAGTTGCCGGGCTCCATCGCGCCGGGGCCGGGGCGCCTCAGCCCCGCCGGAACCCGGGACTCGCCGCGGCCGCTCGGGCGTTGCGGGGCAACGGCGGCGGGAAGGGCGGGAGCTGATGTGGGCGGGGACAAGATGGCGGGAAGGGCGACAACGTGTTTCAATGTTGGGAAGTGCCCACATACTCCCTGAGGGGAAGGATCCGCTTCTCTCGTCCTTTGGAAGTTCTCCGGTGGCACCACAGCCAAGTTTCAGGGAAAAAAGAAAAAAAAGTTCCCGCTGCCTGCTTTCCTGTGGCCCTTGGGTCACGCACAAGATGGCGCCGGGGGGAATTCGTGTGGGCGGGCACAAGATGGCGGAAGGGGCGGGAAATCATGTGGGCGGGGCCACGGTAATAGGAGGCGGGGCAATAATAATTAATATAATAAAATATTGGGAAGTGCCCACATACTCCCTGAGGGGAAGGATCTCCATCTCTCATCCTTTGGGAGCTCTCCGGTGCCACTACAGCCAAGTCTCAGGGAAAACACCAAAAAAATCCCTCTCCCTGCTTTCCTGTGGCCCCTCAGACAGGCACAAGATGGCGGCGGGGGGAACCCGTGTGGGCGGGCACAAGATAATATGGGGGCGGTCCCAAGGTAATGGGCGGGACGGGTAATAATTAATTAGTGTAACAAAATATTGGGTAGTGCTTACACACTCCCTGATCGAAAGATACCCTTCTCTTGTCCTTTGGGAGTGCTCTGGTGGCACGACAATCTCAGGGGAAAAAAAGCAAAGAATTCTCACTCCCTGGTCTCTTGAGGCCCCTCAAGAGGCCTGGGAAAGTGCCTGATATTTTTTTTTTTGGTGTCTTTAAATGAAGGAAAACACGTTTGGATTAAGGTGGTGGAAAGTTTCTTTTTAACCTGGTGTCCTGTTCTGGGTTCCTCTTGCTACACACCAAAATTGGTTTTTTGGTAATTTCATTGGGAAACAACACTACTCCTGCGATACAGTATCTAATGTCTTTTCCTGATAAATATCCTTTACAAGCTACATGCCTATGACAAAAGTTCTGAGAAAGACCTCAACATACTTTATGGCTTCTATGTGAGAACCCAGAATATATTTACAGGTTGTAAAGGGTTCATTGTGTTCCAATATAGCAATATTTTTGGCTCTACATGAATTTTTTGGTAATTTTATTTTCTTGCAGTTGCTGGATAAAATATTTCGACAATGAGTGGAGCCAGCTGGCTCTTTGCCCTCGTGGGTTTCAATGGTTCCCTGACCTCTTTGGTGTTGTCTGGAAATTGACTTGTGTAAACACCCTGGAAATAGTTAATGGGACTCCCACACCACTGGGCACTTATTATCCTTATTAGAAAATAAATGCAGAAAGGTTATGGCTTCAGCTGAGTGGTTTATAGGCGGAGTGTTTGAATGTTTAATTATCAGACTTAAAAAAAAAATCCAAAAGCTCTTAAATATTTGAGTACCAGAAGACTATATACATTTATTAGTCATTTTAGAAGTACTAAGAACCTCTGTTTGAGTAAGAGGAGAATAAAAACGCCTTCTGTAGTTCTAAAATAGCAATTAATACTGCTCTTCTGGGTCTCTGAAAATCATTAAAGTATCAACAAATGGAATATTTCACTTACATGCCATTTCTTGATTCTCTAATTGATAATTAGGCTCACAATTAAATCAGCTGGGTCTCCTATCACACCCATAAATGCTTACTCATTGTCCTACTTAATTAACTCCTGCTGCTTTGTCACATTTATCTCAGGAGTCTTCTTATTGCTTTGATGCTTTCTGTGAAAAAGATAATTTGTTAATGAAACAATCAAATCCATAGTTTACTGTCAGGGCTTAAACTCTACCAGCATTTGTCAAGAGAGATGAAACTTCTTATGCTAACACTGTGGAAATAGAACTTTATAATGTTTGAGTGTTTTGCACTTATTTCTCAGATGAGGGAATGTAGTAAATGAGTAGCTAGTCGTAGGTCTTGTTAGACTCTTATGAGCACAGGGCAATTTTAGAATTGCACTATGAGTAAAAAGTGAAATAGGATTTTAATGAGCTAATAATGATACTGAATGACAGGAACACGAGTCTGTTGAGATTCCAGAGTCTTCTGCAGAAAGTCTGGATCTTGTAGCTGCATCCAACAGAATTTGTCATCATGTGACAAATGCTGAAGTAGATCCTACATCATTCAGTGTATCACATTTAAATAGGATCAGATTTCAATACTTGGTGCTTTTAAGATGAGTAAATTCTATCTGGATGTAGCTATAAATGCTGACATTCCAATTCTTCCTGTTGTCTTCTGATTAGGAATTTTCCAATTATTCAGCTGTTCCCTAGTGTTGCTGTTGAACAAGAACTCACAATTGCTCTTCAAGAATTTACATCTTGCCCATAACTTGAGAGTTGCAGATTAGTATCTGGAGTCGGAGAAACCTTTCACCTGTGTCAGGTATTGCTCCACCCCTGGGGATGCAGTTTGGATGGGTTTTTTACATCCCCTGTACTCCCTTTTCTCAGTCCAAAGAAGTGCTTGAGGTGCTGTGTTCTGCGTACTGACTGATAGGGATTAAAACTAACCGAGAGGAAAATGAGCTGCTTTAACCCAAATACAGATTTCTGTGTAGGTGTACAAATGCTTCCACCAGCACATGATGGGGCAATGCACAAGGGCTTGGAGAAGGGCAGTGCTGGGTGCTAGGTCCAGGTTTTCTAATGTTTTAGGATGGTGTGTTGACACAAACACAGGTGTTATTGCTCTGTGAAATAAGTCAGGGTAACAACTAGGCTTTAATAGGCTCTGCAGAAAGTCAGCTCACTGTTTTAATCACTTTCACAGAACAGCTCCACTAGCAGTTATGCTTCTCCATGGAGGCAGCAGACAGAATGGAGACAGGAAAAGGTGATGTGAGCTGAAATGAGCAACCCAGGGTAGGTGGATATCTTAAACCTCTACTGCTGCAGAAAACTGTATAATGCAATTTTGGCTTTGTTAATGTTTGCGTTCTTGAAAATCTGAGTTAAGTTTTGGTTTTCTGGAAATCTCACTTGTCTACCCTGATACAAGAATGTTAAGGTTTTGTATACTGCTTGTTTATGGAGAAAAGTATCCAGATAAGTACACAAAAGCTTTCTGTGTCACAGTCTGAAATTACTTGAAGAAAACAAGCCTGTTCTCTTTTGAGTGTTGTTTACAAGCATCTCCCGTGGAATGTGCTGAGATTTGAGCCTGGTGATATTCGGATTCAAGTGCTAAAGAATTGTTGTTAAATCAACCTTTGTATTGTCTATCTGTTTTCTCAACGCTTATGATGCAAACTAGCAATGGTCTGCTATAACAGAAACCAGTTTTCTTATGGAGATGACGATTACACAGAGGAATTCTTTCTTCCTGGGAGCAGCTCCAGCACCGAGGGCTGTGCAGCTTCCCTAGCGCAGGCTCCTGCTCGAGAGATGTTTGTAAATGCTGTTTCCTGAGTGGAAATTCAGGGCAGTGTCACACATGTGCTGTGAGAAGCACGTGCTCTCAATTTGGGCAATTACCCCAGAGCTCTGTTGCTAAACCAGTATGTGACCAGTAAGTCTCAAACATTTCTGTGGTGCTATGGCTTTTGGTGGATGTCTGGCTGCTCTGTAGAGGCAACTGGCAGTGCTCTGACTGGGCTGGTTGGCTGGAAAAGTGGAACAAATGTCCTCCACTGGTGGCAGATAACAGCAGGGAGGGAGGGGAATGAAGATGTCCCTAAGGAAACTTGCAGTGGGGTGTACCAGCACCTCACACCCAAAAGGGCCATCTTCAAATCTAAAATTTGAAGAGCAGCTTCATTATTTTCTTTCAGCTGCATTAATCTGGTGTCTTCTCCTCCACATCAGCAATGTCAGAACCTCTGAAAGTGAAGCTCTCTGCTGAGGTGTTTGGATATCCATTTATACATCCATGTGTATCTGTGTTTAGGCTTTTGCATTGAAAATGTTTACCAAAAAATATTAGTTAGTACTGGCAGTTTTGTGTTTGCTGCTCCACAGTTTGCAATGTGAGGTGTGGAAGTCTAAAAGAGGAGTATTTGAGCATAACTTCGTTGTCTTTTTGTAATGTTTTTACATAATATTTCAGATGTAGGCAGCCTGAGACTGCCTTGTTATGATTACTGTGACTTAAGTAATGAAGTCCCATTGACACAGACTGGTTTCATTTAAAAAAGCCCTGCTGAAGTCTATCACATCAAGAACATGTTAATTGGAGTTCCTGAATTTCCATTTATGAACGTAATCCAACAGCCTGGTTAGAATCATTATATGTTGTGGCAAAATTTAGAACTCTCATCTTATTGTGGCTGTAATTATCTAGTGGCTTTTGAAACAGTGAGGGCATGTTTGTTTTCCCAATGATAATATGTTCCTTTTTTATCCATAAAATGGCACTTACAGCTACAGCTTTATGCAGATTTCTGTGCTTGAAAAATTCAATAATTCCTGGATTTTTATTTGACTTTGAGCAGATTCATTCCTCTTGATTCAAACTAAAGATTTACATGTGAGGCTGCTTTACAGTAAACCTGATGGATACACTTTATTTCTGTTATACTTGGTAGAAGAAGTATCCATGCCCTCCAAACAAAATTATTTGTTCTATGGACATGGAGACCTTTGTCACTTTCAAAGTGGAGAAGGTGTTTGCATTAAAATCCCGGAGTCCTAGGCATTGTCTCAGAGCACAGGTCCCCATTGTTGTGGTTGCAGGGAGCTTGCAGAATGCTGTCCTGATGTAGTTTCAAACAATACGGCCACCACTTGTAGCCACTGGAAAAAATTCTTGTAAATTCCAATGTGCAACACTTGACAGAACTCTCCTGCTGGTATGAGAGCTACCTATGCACCTTATGAATTAAAGCTGGAAGAGAAAGACACCATTTAAAATTTTGTTGCATTGTAGAAACTGAAATCAAACTCTTCGTGGTCTGTGAAAGTATTTTTTTGTTTCAATACAGCTCATGTTTCATATCAGAAAATGTCTCCTTTTTCCCTTTTGCCTGAAAGGCAGGGGGTCTGGGACATTTTAATAGCTTTCATAGCCTACTCTGCAAATATATTATTGCTGCACAATAGTTTCTTTGCATGAGAATTGCTTAAATGATTCAAAAAGGATTGAAAAATATATTTCAAGTTTTAATTTTATGCACCGAACATTAATGAGCAGTGCCCCTTAGAGACTTGCTGTCAGTTTAACATATTCACAATAATCTCAACACAGATGTTATTCCAGCAAAATCCTTTTAGAGAGAAGAAACCAGTAATTTTTCCTTAGAGAATGTCAGAAAATATGTTATTGTTGAAAATTGCATTTTGATCCCGGAATGCTATGTAAAAAATCATTGCTAGGAAGAATAAGTAGCACATTGTTTCTGAGGTAAAATGCATGTGAAACTTTCTTGAGCCTCCTGTAAATTTTAAAACAAGTGAATGTTCTGTTAGTCTCATGCAATTTTACTTCCCTTGAGGGTGATTGTAGGCAGTGATGGGATATCAGCATCTAATTGTATTCTCATTTAGGAGAGTATTTGTTACAAGTTCAGATTTCTCTATTTGTAGCCATCACATGATGAAGTTATTGTCTCTTTTGGATACATTTTCCTCTGCACTCTCTGAGAATATAAATTAAAATACTTGCTAGAGAGAAAGTACATACTTGGAATAGCAGTTTTTATTGGAAAATGCTCTAAGTGCCCTTTCTGTTTTTTGTTCTGTGATATGCCTGTGTTTTCTTTTTTCTCTTTGGTGCACTCATGTTGTACTCTGCTTGCTTAGTCTTGCCTGAGAACAGCTCTGAAATTATGCTGGTACTATAGAAAAGATAAGATTGTAAATATCATGTTGCTCAATATTGGAGGTAAAATTTTCTGTTCCACTTAACTGAGGTTGATCTCCAGTGGAGAAGCTCGAGGCAGTTCCCTGGATAGACCCCAGCCATATGGGAGTGGTGCGTAGGTAATGTGAAAGAGGACATTTGGGAAAGTGTTGGATGACTCAAAGCAATGGTTCTGCAATTTTCCCAGGTTCTAAGAACACTTCTAGGACTGCATAAGTAAAAGAATCATCCTTGGGAGGGGAATAGAGTGCACCATCAGTTCTGTGCAGAAAGAGCTGATTTGAATAAGTCCCACCAGGTTTTCCAGAAGTTATTTGGAAGAGGAGGAGGGTGAAACATGAAGGTGCAGTTCACCCATGACCAAAAGCAGGAGAATTGCCAATTGCAGTCAAAGAAATGTTTCAACCTCTTCTTGGGAAAGAAGCAGCTCCTACAGCCACTTAGTGGGTATTTTGACAGAAGGAAAGGTTGCAGTTATGTAACACACAAAGTGGGATCTTGGTTTCAAGTCTATTTTGTGAGCCCTGAAGCACAGAATGGCAGGAATGGTTACTTGGTGAAACTTCAGGATACTGCAATGGAATATCCTTTATGAAAATGTGTTTATTTTGCAAAAGTAGATAGCTTGATCTCCAATAGCTTTTAATTTCTCGACTGTGCCATTAAGAACAGTACAGAGAAAATCTTTGTTTAGATGATGATAGAAAATAGCTTCAGAACTGTAAGCAAACACAAAAAAGACAAAATTTCCAAATATTTGCTTTAAGTAGGATACATTTTACTTGAAGTAACAAGCCTGAAGAATGAAATTCAATTCTGTTGTAGAATATAAAGAGAAAGAAATGCATTCAGCAGCAATCTGTTGTTTTAATAGCAGCTATGGGAGATCTTGGGATTTAAATTATTCACACTGTCATACTTGTGTCTAGGTTCATCCTATTTTATACTTAGTTGCACTCAAAATGCTCAGTTTTTTAGGTGTATGCACTACAGGTAATGTTGCCATAGTGAAAATGGTTGTGCAATGCTGTAGTAGAAAAAAGAATAAATCTATTTTCCCAATATCAGTAGTATTGATATTGAGGAAAATATAAGATGTTAGTATTAAATTTAGGATCTTGTTGCTTTTCTTTATCCTGAAGGTAGAAAATATTATTTTTCATTAGAGATTTGGAAAAAAGGTTTATTGTTACTAATTTCTTCATTCAAGGTTTGATAGCTTTCTTTGATCAGATTTGCTGCTCCTTACGTAAACGGCACCTTTCAAATTAACCTGAACAGGTTCATTGCTGTAAGGAAAATCAGTGTTAAATAGGTGGTATAACATGAGATATGCAATAAAAAGGTAAGTGATTAAGCACCTTAATGTATCTACAGACCTTGGTTTAATAGTGCTTTGACTAACCTGGATTATGACATATAATTTGACACATACACATCCCAATTCAATCAAAATCTCTTTCAGTAGCATCTTAAATAGTACCCACTCATGCAGACTTTCACATTAAAGTGATTATCGAGGGGGGGGGGGGGGAGTTGTAAGAACAGAAAGAAAGTTTACTCTTCCTCTTTATAGTGAAAACAAATGTGTTTTTCTCCAGAATCTGCCAAGCCTGTGTTTTAATGATTTAACAGATGGAGTTGGCACATGTGAACCTGGAAGATGCATCTGTCTGATTTTTCCAGTCTGAGGATTTTTTAACTGCATTAATGGCACAGACAATGGTAAAATATCACCTCCCCGGGCTGCTTTGCTCTCCTAACACATAATGTCTTTTAAGGAAAAAAAAAAGTGATAGGAGACTGGGGTGAGCAAAAGGCCAGAGAAACGGGGATTTGAAAAGTTTAATATTTTCTGTCTTCACTGCATTAAGCTTTTAAGCCTTTCATTTTGAATTTTGTGTGTATATGATGTGGAAACAGAAATTCTACCCGGGCAACGTTGTGTGATTTCAGAGTTCTGTTAATTAATGGCTTTAAATAAACACCATTTAAATAAGGAGACCAATAGCCACCAGTGCTTTGTCCTTTGTAATTGAAATTGAGTGTTGCTTTTCCAATTTGATAATTTTAGTGTTTTGGGGGTTAGTTCTTGTAAAGGTTCTGCTCATGTATAACTTTGGATTTAGCCATCTCATTTAGTAATTTCTACGGTTCATTCAAGCAGGCAATGGAGATGCTTAACTGTTTGGAATGAGGGCTTTAATTTGAATTTCTTTTGGACTGGAATCCTTAGCACTCACCTGAATTTTCTGCTGAAACCAATGGAATACTTTCGTGTGCTAAAATCCTGAAGTCTCCTGGTTATTTGCACTGAGCTCAGGGATGGCAGTGTGGAAGCAGGACCAGATGACCCAGTGTGGTCCTTCCCAGCCTGACCCAGTCTGGAATGCCTCACCAGTTCACAAGAGTGAACTAAATTCCAGGCTCTTGGTACTTCTGCAGGTGTCTCTGTAAGAAAGTTCCCCCTTCTGAGGAAAGTCTTGTCCAAGGGCCAGGCCAGTACTCATGTGAGCTTGCACTAGCAGTGTGGTTCACTTCAGTTTTACTTTACTACTGCTGAGAAAAGAGATTTCAAGAGGAACATATTGCATTGTTAATGAAACTAGAAAACTTTTCTGTCTGACTTTTCACTGACAGTGAAAAGGGCAGAAAAACTTTTGCAAATGCTCCAGAGTTTTTGTTTTATTTTTTAGGTGAAGAAAAAGGTCTAGTGATAGAGCTGTGCATCAGAAATGACTGCAGTGATGTGCTTCACTTATCTGTATATCCATCTTTGATTCCACACATAGCACACTAGGATTTACTCACTACTCTAATGAGGGATGGTACCTCTGTCTATGAAATTTGCCTGGCCAATGTTACTAGATTATGAGTTTTTAGAAAAATTTGTTCAAAGTCCATGCAGATGCCCCACCTGCACTTCCTGGTAAAGGGGCAGGAGGTGGAGCCTGTGGTCCTAGGGCTGTGCTGCCTTCTTTCATCTCTGTAGTACCTCTGTCTTGATGTCATGGACCTCTTTGAGACTCTTAAATAACTGAAACACATTAGGTAAACTTATTAATTGTGGCTTCTCCATTTCCTGGCATTTTGTATAGATTACATTGCCTTTTTTATGTGTGTCTAATGATGAGATGCTTGCTCTGGGCTATCAACCCTCAGAGGATTCACAACCCTTTGGAGGTGCCTCTTTCATCTTATGACAGTTTAGGCTGCCAGCTTCAAATGAATTCAGAGCTTCAGGTTGTAGTTAGGTGGGCTCAACACCACTTTTGCTGTCTGCCATGTAAGTATGTAAATAGGAGAGGTTCAAAATGCCCTCACAAAGTTCTAGAAAAATACCTGAGCCATTGCAGAATCAGACACATTTATTTCAATAGTCCTATCCCTGATTCATGTTAGGTAGAGGCAGAATAAATCTCTTCATTTTTAGTGAATCAGAGAAGAGTGCTAAGAAACTCCTGAATTCAGAAGTGCTCAAGTCCCAGAAAGGAGGTGCCAATTTTCTGCAAGCCTGGGATATTGAAAATATCACTGCATTAACCATAGCAGATATTGCTGTTTGTTTTCTTAATGCCCTTTTGTATTTTAACAAATGGCTGTAATAATTTCATCCTCATTTTAAGGTTTGATTAATTGGTTCATTGTGTTCTTTCTTCAGAAGAAAATGTGTTACTGATATCCCTTGGTATGAGTGACATATGGGTTCTAGCTGAAATGATAGAACGTCCTTTCATTTAGCAAAACAAAAATATGCTTGGCACTCTGTTCTTCTTTGCTACTCTTCCAGCCAAATTTAATTTGTGAGAGCGATGTGGCTTCTTTGTCATTGACTGTGGTGGCAGAACTTCATCTGGGTGAGATTCTTCATGCTTGTGAGGTGAGGTCCATAGTGTGGCCTCCATAATGAGAGAGGTGATGTTTTCTGTCTTTTCTTCTGCCAAAGTGTTTAATGTTGCAGCTCAAATTAGCCAACAAATAGAAAAGGATGGAAATATCTGAAAACATGAAAATACCTTACTTTGTATGAGTTATTTCCTTCCTTTCAAATTTTCTGGTAGCTATTTTTCTTTTTAAAATTGTTTCATTTTCTGATAATCTTATAAAACACAATAAGGTGAAGTCTGTGTTAAGGGAAATGGCCTTGAAATGCAGCAATGGAAATGATTTGTGTTCCCCAGGATTGAAGCCAGTTAAACTGGATGATTCCAGAGCTTTTCTACATGATTTTCTGTATGTGAGAATACATCCACTATGAGCCTTCATTTCAACCCCAAACCTTCTCTCAACATGTTGAACCCTGTTATGAATGAACATGGTGCTCTTTGTATCCTACTGATTGTTTCTTCCTTGTGCACTTGTCACAGCACTGTTAATTATGGGTGAGTATTTTAGGAGTTTTTGGAATGTCATGTACATTTTGCCTCTCCAACAAATTGCAAGACTGTTGCCAGTTCAGGAATTTTTATTAGCTTTTAATTCCTTATTATTTTATTTTGGACACTGATAGGTAAGGTACTTTATTAAATTATAACTAGCTTTCTGCTGTGTAACTGAGATGAATTCCATCTTTCAGAAAAAAGAATTTCTCCATTATTGAAGGATGTTACGTAAAAGTATTAAACACATCATGAAAGTTGAGTATAGATAATACAAATTTAGTGTCTAGTCTAAGAAAGATGAAATTAAAAACTGCTTAGAACAAAGTGCTGCCTCCTAACCCTAAGTTGTCTGGTTTGGAATTTATAAGTGTGTCCTGGATAAGGAGAGGCTGTGTTGCCAATTTTAAGAAACTTTTGGGAGGTGACAATTTTGTATCAGTGTATGTGCACATATGTCGGTGGCGGTTGTTGTTAGGAAACTGTTTGTACTCAAGCATGGATTTAGGTGGGTTTTTTTTTTCCCCAGTAATCTGTTGATTAATTTTTTTCCAAGGAATAGAACAATTTGTGTGGAAAAAGAAAAGGTTAGTCAGTATGCAAATGTAACTATCAGCTTTCATGATCTTATAAACCTCTTTTTTTTTTTTTTTTCCCAAACCAATTAGAATAAGGGTTGGCCAAGCAAAGTTTAAAGTGAATAAGTTTATGCCTCACATATAGTCTACAGTGCCAGGATTAAAAAAAAATAGTTATATCACCTTTAAAGTAATCTATGATTCAACAATTAAAATATAAAAAGTAGCAAAATTCTTAAAAGAGGAAAGATAAAGAAAAAAAGTGTGCTAGATGAATTTTTTTCCTGTCTCCTGTTTCAAGTTCATAATAGATTTAGGCTTCATTTAGTGTCTAAAACTTCTTGTCTGGTAAGGACATGTTCAGAGAGAAGAGTGCTCTGTTTGCCATCTAAGTTTACCTGGAAATAATTACTAACTTGTGTTTTGAGTGGAAGAGTTATCTTGCACCTAGATTATGGGTCTGGATCCCACGGATCGACCTCAGTGAAGCTGAGATCTCCTTGGAGCTTAGAATAATTGCTGTGTTATTCTAGTTAAATTTCTTTAGGTTTCATTTCTGTTCTAGAGAGAGGATGTAGCAATATTTCCTTCTGTCATTTACCCGATACCTTCTTAGGTATTCAGGATGGGAACTCTGTGTTGATCTGTTTTATAAAATCTAAGACATAAGGAATAGTGAGGGAACAGAGGGGACATTTGGGTGCTGCTGTATAATAGTAATAATCAATAGCAAATAAACCAGGCCTTCAATATCCCAGCCCTCATAATGTTGGGAATTCCCTGTTCCAGCAGCCAGGAAAGCTCAGCAGCTTACTCTGGTTCAAAGATTATTTTTAGTTTTGTTGTCCAATTTAGCAGAGTGAACCAGATGATTTGGAAAACACTTGTGACTCTTCTGTGATAAGAGTTGAGGTTTTCTTTTAAATAGCATGGTTATTATAGTGGAAAACTATTGTTGGGAATAACTTTGACAATTAACACCAATGGATGATAAAGTTAGTTTTGCATCAATATTTGTAAAAAATATATCAAAACATAGGTACTGTGACTGGAAGTGCCCTAAGGCAGCTTAGACAAGGTGCCAAGTGGAAGGTAAGAGTGTCAGACTGACCCAATCAGTGAAGTCTTTCCTGAGTAATTTGATTAATATTTGTCTTTCACTGTGATCATGTAGCAAAAGAAGAGAGTCAGCCAATAGAAGCTTTTAGTACTAAAGAGTAACTGATGTGAGAGAAATGAACAACTCTTCCATCATGACACTGCTGGTTGCCATCTCTGTGGTGGTAAACACTGAGAGAAGACAAACACTCTCTGCAGCACAAAGTGTGACTGAATGCCTTTAAGGACTAGAAAGTGCTAAATGACCTTTCATCACTTAAATCACTTGCCTGGGTAGGAAATTTTTTAATGAAGGTCATAGGACTGGAAATAATATCATAGATGATCGTGGAAGTGACATGTTCTGCTCCTCATGATTTGGTTTTTTTCCAAAATTTGTATCTGCAGCCAGTATAGTATCTTGTTCCTTGGAAGAAAATACTTCAGCACAGTAATAGTAACAGAATCTTGATGTTCTGTGTGGTATCATATGGTGAAGAGTGGAGGTTTTTTAATGCAGTGGTTGGTGTAAAAAAAATCAGAATTTAAAGACTTTCTCTATGTCAGTTGTTTTTGTAATTTTGTTTGAATGCCTTTAATCCTGTTCCCACTGTGTAAAATAAATCACTGGCATAATTACTGGTGTTCCTAAAGGCTGGTTGTGGCCTTTAGAAACTGGGCCAGAGAAAATAAAGTGAGTTCGACTGTACATTGCTTTTTGAAAATGTAGTGTTTGTTGTATTTTCTTGTGAAGTAGTCAGGAACTGCAGTCCAGTTACATCTAGACCCTACATGCTGGTTGCTTATCCCTGTAATGACAATAAGAAACCTCTTGGATGACTTTTTGTGGGCATGAATCAAGTGATTTTCTTGTCCTTGTTTGAAACAGGAAAAACTGTGAGTGTGTGGGGGAGCCAAGCAGCTCAGTTAAGAGATGAAGCTTTCAGAAGAGGCTGGGATGAAGCCATATAATAAATTTTAGGCTGATGACCTTTCAAAGAGAGGCTTGGAAGGAGAGCAGAGATTAGAGGTTTGGCTTCATATCCACATAAACTTGCTTGGTGTAATCTTATAGGGAGTAAGTGATTGCTTGCAAGGGTATTGTGGACTGAAGGAAGATGATGATATATTGAAATTTTGTTAATATTTTTAGTTTTGAAGATTATCTGTACTCAGAGAAGCTTGTCCTCTCATCTGTAACTATAGAAGTTGGAAGAAAGTTTATTCAGCTGAAACATGGTTGTTTTTATTTTTTTTTTTTTATTTTACAGAAGAGCAGGGAGTTGTCCACTGCTATCACAAAGATAAGAGCAAGCTATAAATCAGCGTTAAGTATTCAGGAGTAACAGATCTGAGGCAAGATGACATTGTTTGCAGAGGTGGCTGGGCTCTTGTCCTGTGCAGCTGGAAGTACTGGAGGTTGTAGTGCTGGGAGCACGTTGATTGCACAGCCTTGCAACTCTGCTTCCCCTGGGCACACTGGCATGGGACCATGCTGTAATTCCTGTAATTGTCTCCAGTTCTGTGCACTCTCCTTTTGTCTGCTGTTTTCTGCTATTCCAGGGACTCAGTTTACATTTACACTGGCTCATTACACAAGACTACCTTTAATATACATTAGGACTCCTTATACTGTAATTTGAGAGGTGCTTTGTTGTTCCTTTCCTAATTGGTGCAATGAGAGCTGTCTGCAGAGACATCGATATTAAACATCAGAAGAGAGTTTTTGAAGTAGAGCATGCATCTGATGAGCCATGTGAGAGTGTTGCAGGGAAAGAGATCTATGCTGGTGTTAATAAATGAAAACAACCCTCCTTGTTTGAACAGAGAGACAAATGAAACATTTGTATCCTTGGAGATTTGGATGCTGGCAGAAAGGTTTTGTTTGTCAGTCCTTTGACTTCAGACACTGTCTCATAATTTTCTCTCAGAATATGTACCAAAGAGAAAGGAAGGCAATATCTGTTTTTCATTTCTTTCCGTGTTCAGCAGGAAGACAGTGATTTGTATTCAGACACATCACGTTGTTACATTACACAGTGTAATCCCATGAAGTGTGATAGGTCTTGAAAGATGAAAAAGTCTCTGTGGGACAGTCACTCTCAGGGAATTCACTTATCAGTTTGTATCATGGCTTTCCAAGTCAAATCAGAGCTGCAGAAATCCCAACATCTGTGAGGCATGCTCTTACTTTTTAAAAATCAAATATAAACATAGGCAGTAGGAGTCCTGTTCCTGAGCTGAAATGTATGAGCTTTGTCATAGTGTCATTAATATTTGGTGTTTCTCAGCACATGCTGACTGTTGCTCTGTGGTGTTTGGGATTTGGGCTTTGCAGGGGCTCATACCAGTGTTGTCTTCAGTTCCTGTGTTATGTAAATTCATTCCTTTGTATCACTTCCCCCCCAATTTTGCTATTATTTGTAGCTTCTGGTGGACCCAGGTTCAGACTAAAGTGCAAGTGGAGAAGTGAAGTTTATCTGATTCTGCACGAAAGGCTTGTGTGCATGAATTTTAGACTCAGCACAAAACTGTAAGGCCTTGAAATTTGCTTAAGTCACATATCTGCACAAAGCTCTGCAGAATTTAGTGAAGTCTTTTTACTGAGTTTGTCACATAATATGGAGGTTTAATTACACTCATGAAACTGCTGAGGTTATTATAATTCACTATATTTCCTTAGCTGCAGGTGAGGCAAGGGAAGGCTGCAGAAAGAGTTGTGGTAAGACTTTTACTTAATATGCTGAGATCTTCTATGTTTTTCCCATGACAGCTTGTCTGCCAGGTTACATTCCTGAGCTTCAAATATCACTGCAAGCTAGACATCTCTTGAAACCTGACCCATTTATTCCATTCCTACTCATCACATTTTGGTGTGGAGGCTCATATCTAACTTTTGTGCACAGGAAAAAGTTGGAGGAAAACAGGTTTTGCATTAATTTTCACTGAGGGGGGCAGAAAAGCTGCTCTGCAAAGTGGAAATTTTCTGATGAAGCACCATTTGTTCTAATCTCAGGGTGTTGCAAATAATAAGGATGAGAAGAGTAGGAAACTGTAAGAACAAACTTCTCACTTTTATGAAATCTGCTTTGTGGTGATGGAATGAAGGAAATTCAATTTGCAAATTCAAATCAGGTCCTAAAACCATATTGAGTAAAATAAACGAATGTTGCTTTATTGAAACATATTAATAAAACCTGACCATCCTAAGCATCATGACTTCTACATACATGGAAGACCTTAAGAGAATCTCCCTGTTTTGTTTAAGGTTTTCAGTTTCAGAAAGACTTAAATGACATTTAGCCTGGAGTAGAATACCCTGCAGAATGTGTCTGTGTGCACTTGAATGAGTGTGTGCCTGCAGTGGAGGCTCCCTTTGGCCAGCTCTCTCCACATGGGTGAATTTTACCTGGGCTGTCTCATCCCAGAAGGCAGCAACAGCTGGTGGTGTTATGTCAGAAAATGGAAAATAACTTCAGAGACTCAAAGTCACTCTCCAACTTCAAAGCCAGATATGTAAGACAAGTGAGGGAATAGCAGATTGTAACAAATCAGTCTTTGATTAATCTCTCCTGGGCTGTTCAAACAAATTTGCAATTTTTACTAAATACAAGCTTGGTGTGTTTCATTGATGAGAACAGCATGTATCTTATTTTTATGCCCAGATCTCTCTGCAAGCTAATGCCACCTGGCATCAATGCTGTCTTCAAGCTTTTTTTCTGTTCATTGAAGATTGATTTTGCAGCTGCTGATGGTTTTTGAGTGCCCCCTCCTCAACTGAGTTTGTAAACTTTTCTTATGAACTGCAAAAAGCAATGGTCCCAGAAGGAATAGGATGGCATTTGATGTGTGATGAGCCCTCAGTTGGCTCTTGGAAGGAGCTGAACTTAGAGGTTTCTTTTTGACTCCTCACATCTTGTTTTCTAGCTTCAAAACCAGCACTGGTGAGAGATTGATTTTTAAATGCCCCTCAGACTTGCCAGGGAGAAGTTGATGCAGTTCTGGAGAGAGCTGTGCTTTGTTCCTGTGAACCCTTTTCCCGTGTGGCTGCTTCCTTAGCTGGGCTGGGCTGCCGGGTTCAGCAGGGCCACGTTTTTCCTTTATCCTGTGGAACAGCTGTGCTGCTGGAATAAGCTGCTGCTGGGGTTTTGTTAACACTGTGCCCTTCCACATCTCACCTCAAGGCTGGACAAATAAAATGGCATTAGTAATGTTATCTGATGCAACTAACATTTCCATGCCAAGTGGAATATCTCTTGAATTATCAGTTTGTGCAGCTGTGGTGCAGCTATTATGAAAGATCCCTAAGGATTTTCTGCAGGCAATGTGGACAAGGATGGCTCTTAAAATTTGCATTCAGGCATAGTCCAACTGCCACTAAGAAATAAAGGTCAGTATAGAAACTGGAGTGAAATGTGAAGGCTAAATTAAGAAGAGAAAGGTCCTCAGGCAAGTAACAACACCCTTCTGACCATCTGATGAAGACAGACATAAGCATGTCTACATGCACACATTTGTTTGTCTCATCTCTGCAGTGTTTTTAAGTGGATCTTCAGTTCTCCTAGGAAACCATCATTAGGCTAATTGAAATGCTACCTTTAAAAGCGACAAATGTCATGATACATCTTAAAGGCTTTCAAAGAATTAAATGACATTCATGCTAGGAAATAAGGTACAGTCTATATAAACATTTCAAGCACTGTGAGATAAACTATGTATGTTTCCAGAGCCAGTAGACTTTCCTTGTATTTTAAACTAGATTTTAAAATTACTTTACAATGTTTCCCAGCAAGGTGAGAGTAGAAGTAGGACTCAGTCCCAGAAAAGTGATATTTTTCCTAGGGAATATTTAGCAATGGGAGTTCTTTGGTTCTCTTTAGAGAACAAATGGCTCAAAGAATAGCTACTACCACTATTAGTGTCTTGTCAATTGAGATAATGTTCATATTCTCATTAAATAAGAACATGCAACTAGAAGTCTGTTATATCTTTAAGGAGCTCCTTCTCTTGTTGAATGTTTTACTCATTCACACCAGGCAGCCAAATTCTCTAGCACATATGTGTGCTTTAGGATAAAAGATGTAGATGTTAGAAAGAGACTTGGCCAACAGTCAGGGAACTTTACTGAAAAGGCTGATTCTTTTTCCCTGTCAATAACTAAAAAATAGTTCTAACAATAGCCTGATATAACTTTGCTGTCATGGTGGTATTTGGGGAAGAACTTAGGGTTTGTAGGCTACTGATAACTGTCCTTCTGAGCAGTGTTGGAGGGGATTAAAGTAAAAAAAATTTATCAGCACCTTCTTTCTTATCACGGGATGGGAATGGTATTGTCCTGCCTTCACAAGACCAGCAAAAGCCCATTTGGCTTCCTCTGAGGATAAAACATGGGCCCACTTTGTAAAAGAATGCATTTATTCTTAGAAAGTCCTAACTTTTGCTTAGTGACTTGAAAACAGACACATATTTTAATCAAATTTGGTCCATTTTTTTTCCTACAGATGGTGCTATTTTCCCATGAAAAATCTGAAAAGTTTGAAGAATCAAATGGCTTCAATGCCAATTCATTTTTAGCCCAAGGGAAAAAGCCAGGATGTTGCAAGTGCTGTTAGACTATGAAGCTGTGCTGCTCTGGTAGTGGATGGAAAGCAAATGGAAGCTCCCCAGCTCCAAAGCTGTCCCTCTCTATCTTGTCCAACCAGCCTCTCAGTCTGAGTTCTGAAGTGCTGTCACCTACTGGAATAGGTTCATACAGTGCTGGGATTTATCTCTGTGAAACTAAGTTTTGTTATTAAATGCTCATGCATGCAAACAAGTTGAAAATATGGCTTCCAGAACTTTCTGGTTTTTTTTTTATTTCTGAATATATTCTTTGTCATGATCCACTCTTTTAGTACTTTTGGAATATCCTATGGTCAAAACAGGAGAGATGAGTATTCATTCCCCAACCCACGAACTAAACAAGTCTGAGTTGTTCTCTTGAGGTACAATGTATTTTATGTATTAAATGCAGTAGACAGACACTGAACACTGACAGGAATCTTGTGCTGCTCAGTCCTTCTCACTCTCCTGATACAGCCTCCCAGGACTCGAGTGATGGTCAGCCTGATAATCTGTTCTGAATGATGCATTCTCACTGTACCTCTTTCTTTTCCTGCTGACAGACCATTGACTCTCTGTGCTCCTCTTAGAAAAGTATCTGCAGCTATTTCTAACACAAAACATGATGGATCCAGCTCATTTCATGAGAGATGACTGCTGTGTCAGGCAGGTATCAAATTATCTGTGAGGACACTCCTTGTAATAACAGCCTGTTGCCCCACTCGTGCCACTCAGTACTTTTTAATTTCTGGCTTGTCTTGATTATAAGTGGGGTTTGCAGTCTCTTGGATTGCCACTCGTACAGAGAGCTGTTATGGTGGGGGGGGAAAAATGGAATTCGGTACCTGTATTAAAAAGTCCCCCCAGAAGTTTTTACATTTAAAGTCAAAGTAAATTCTAAAAAGGCAGCAGCAGCCCATATTGTGTTTGCTGTCACTTTCTGAAAATCCCATTCCTGGTGTGTGCTGTGAACAGGTCTTGTTGCTGCTGATTCAGGCTCAGCCTGAATCAAAAATTTGTCAGGAGAAATTTCTGAGACAGAACCTGAAATGTCAACAAGGCAGTGCTGGTGTGGGGAGAAATCGCCCTTCTCTGGAATCACACGGTGGGAGAGCAGAAAGCAAATCTCATTTCTCCTCATTTCAGACCAGTGAGGTTTTTGTTTCGTGTTTTTGTTGGTTATTTTTTTAACTCAGTGTGTGTCGCGGGCTGGCGAAGGCTGAATGTGTCCCTCTGTGGAGACAGTCGCTGCTGGAAACAGGCTGTCACCAGCAGAGTGTGTGACCAAAACAATACAGTTTTCCTTCTTTCTCATTTTTCTCCTTTCAGAACAACTCCTAGATGTTCTGTATACTGGCAGGCAGGAGGAAAAGACAGATGGTGTGACAGTGGGAGAACAGTCTATTTTAGCACTAATAAAAATGGGTCTGGAGATTCATATACGGCAGAAAAATTATAAACTGGGCATAGCAGGGATAAAGCAAGATAAGCAGTGACCTTTCAGTATTAGAGCTGCACAGGGATGGTTTTTTTTTCTTTAGCACTTGAAGTTTAGAGTTTTAACTTCACCTGCAGCAAAATACCTATTAAAATGATGCTAGTCCTGATGTACAGTTTAACTCCCATTTCAAATATTGTGGAGCAAAATATAGTTTGGTTACAGAAAATGAAATATTCTCCTGTTCAAAAAGTGTTTTTTCCCACCTGCATCAGTCTTAAAACTGCTTGCTCTGCACACTTTGTGTGTTTATCAAAAAAAGGAATAAAAATGGATGTTGCCCCCATTCTGTGAACTTTGAGTACTTGATAGTTCACCTATCCTGTCTTGTGCAGTTCTGAGGTGCCAATAATATCTGGGAAGGAGAGTGCCCATTGCAATTCCTGAGGGAATTCTCCCTGGGTAGCAACCTGCTGGATTTGAGATTTTCCCCCTTTAGCATTAGGGCATGTTTCACTGTGAGGGGATGAGGAAGACTCTTGCACGGGCTCTTGTGAAAGGAAAATAATGGGATTTCTTGTTCAGTCAGTCATAAAGCCTCACCTCTTCCTTTGTATTGAGGTTCCTGTAGCCCTGGGGATTTTCTATCAGTCTGCAGCGTTGGTAGCTGTAACTGCTGGAGGGGATAAAGGTTGTCAAAATGAAATTATGCTTCCTCTTGAGAGACCTTTTACAGGTCAGCATAGCTAGGCCTGTCTTAACTGTTTTCTTTGAAGGGATTCACTTTAAACTTTGAAATTAGCATGTCTGCCAGGAGGGAGGGGATACATAGGCAAGAGGAAATGAATTGCAAAGAAGTTACCACTTCTGTTGCCTGGTGCCAACATAGTGTCTATCTTCTCACTGGAAGAAAAGGAAAATATTTCCTCTCTTTTTAAATATAGAAACAGCTATTTCCCTGTAGCTATCACTTGACATCTCACAGATTTGACATCTGCAAACTGATTTAATTAATATTTGGGCTACCTTTCACATGTGTGTAGCACTTCCAACATAGAAGTGCCAAGCCTTTAGTTGATAAAATAAGTTGTTTCCAGAGTTTCTAAAGATAAAATTGTCTAATTAAGTCACCTTTCCTGCTTGCTTCTGATTTAGTTCTTAAACTAACATCTACAAATATCTTTACCCCCCCCCCCCCCCCCCACTATCACTTTTCTACTTTTCTACTATCACTGTCATTACTTGAAAAGAAATGTCTGAGTTTCATGGACAGCCCCATCAGGGTGAGCAGAATCTGAGATGCTGACAGAATCAGTGGATATTGCTGGGAGGATGTTCTCTGCCTGCAGAGATCCTGCAGCCAGCATTTGCTGGGCTTTGAGAAGTTTGGTGCAGGGCTCTGGTAACTGAGTTGTAAGAACAGCTCTGTGTTCTATGCCACTGCTCCCAAACTGCCCTCAAGGATGGAAGAGGGGGATAAAAGAAACAGTGTGGAAGGAAGGAAGGAAGGAAGGAAGGAACAGAAGCTCAATTCAATGCTCGTGGAAGTCTACAGGAATTTTTCCGACAACTTCATGGGAACTGAATTAAGTTGTTGGTGAGAAGCCATGTTCACAAAACTCCAGACCTCCTCTTCTATTCTACATCTGCACTGGATCTGTTGAATTTATTAGGAATAAAAGTCTAGTTTACAACATGTGGAAAATAGAGGGGGTGAAGGTTATGAGAAAACCCCAACTTATTGATGTGGGAGCGGAGACCTCTTGCAAAATGGACTGTTTCAAATGTACTAAAAACGTGTCCCCCCAGCACCCAAAGCCTTCCTGCATTCATAGTCCCTGACTTCATCAGTTTCACAGCATTACTTTTCAATCAGCAAACATCATAAACACAGGAAGGCAGATTTATGGCTGTTTATTAGCCAGCACCATTACTGTATTTACTGTAGTGTGAAAAAGGAAATCGGGGAAAAGTGCTATAAATCTCAGTGGCTGCAACCCAGATGCATTTATTTACTTACTGGATACTTCCCTAGTAGCTTAGCAGATGCCTGCTAGTTTACACTTATATTTTGAGCATATCAGCAGAATGCTCTAGAGGGATGGGTGTTAAAATCCTGCTGGGGTCTGTTGTGGGCACTGCTAGGAAGGAGCTACTGCAATGTGTTCAGTTTAAGCAGCTAAAATAGTTATTGAAGAAACACCAAGGTGTTAACCAATCACTGTGTGTTTAAAGGGAGAATATTTATAAATTTGGAAGTATATAAAGGTACCATCTTGCAATAACAACAGCTAAACATCTGGCTATTAAAATAATGCAAAACTTCTGACTTGTTAATGTGAAGATATTCTCTGTTCAAAGAGGAATCACAATCCTCAAATCTTATCTGAAGTCCTGGAGCTCTAATATCCCTCTTGTGCTGTGTAGGGGACTGCTATCAGATGGGGAGTTCTGTTTCCTGCAGGCCAGACCCAAGGTTGTGCTTTAACATTGGAGATATAATTGCAATTTATTCCAAGACAGTAAGTTTCCTGCCCCTGAATGACCTATTTCCATCTCCACTCAAAAAAAAAAAAAGTAATTTTGGACATGGCTGTTTTCTAATGTTCAAAAATGCCCAAATTCTTCCTTACAGAACACTTCTACATTGTTCTCAGTAAATATGTCTTCTTTAAAGTAAAGAACATGACTTCAGCAAATGTTGCATTGTCTAGGCCTTTTTTTACACCTTCATTATCTAGAAAAATCTAATTAACGAGTAGAATTCATTAAATTGAATGTGTTTAGACCTCAAATGTCTGAAAGATCTATTTATTTTATCAACTTTGCAATGAAAGCACAGCTTATTTTGTTCAGTTCAGATTTGTGGTCAGATGTAAAAGCTGGATCTAGATGTGTGGTTGAAGTCCAAATGTATTTTTCCTAAAGGGAAATCATGAATCCATTCAAGCCAATTGAAATATCTTCACTGATGTTCAGTGAACCAGGAATTAAGTTCACCCCCAAACCTAAAGGGTTTTAATATTTACTATTTATTCTACTTACTATTGGCTCTTATTGTTAATGCTGTTTTTAAAATGAACAGTAAAATGCAAAGAGTATAAATTATAGATGAACAGTTTCAATGAGGCTGTTGATTGCAATGACTGAAATCTAATTAAGCAGTTTAAGATCTAAGTGATATTATTATTAAAGAATTATGTTAACAGAGCATTTGATCAGCCTCATAATTTGTTTTATGTGAATTATACTTAGGAGATAATGTGATTCCAAGTGACAAAAAGCTCAGTTCTGTTTCTTTCCTCTTTTTTAGAGAAACCTAATATGCTATATATAAATTGAAATAAATTGACAGAGGGGTCTCAAGGAAACAAAAGCACTATTTTGGCATCTTAACTTTAACTGACTTCATATAAATACTAATACTGACGACAGGGTTTGAGATGGCATTATATGAAGTACTTGTAAAACAGGAACGGAAATGTCTGCAGATGAATATATGCAAATACATGTATATTTTTACACAGATATGCTAATTCGTTATGATGACAAGCTTATTAGCAGTAGCCAGCAAAATGGTTGTGCCACTACCTTTTTGACTGTGAAATCTGTAAACATCCAGTCTTTTATTTAAAATAATTCAGTGCATTTTCTAAATCAATGGGAATCTATTGGGAAAACATGTATTATTTAATTTACCAGTACAGTTCATATAAATGTATGAACACACTGGATTGCTTCCTGTGTGATGCAGCTAAGTAGCAATCATGGGGGCAGCAGGCTGGATAAATATATCCCATGGTTTTGGAAATCAGATCTGTGCTGGGTGACTCTGGGAGTCAGCCTTGGCCTGGTTGTAATTAATGTTTGTGCTTTTCTCACTCTCTGAATTCCATCAGTCCCATCTCCTGTCAGGTCCCAGCAGAGCATCTCCTACAGAGTCAGGAGATAATTCAGCACATCTGGGCTAATCACACATTACACTTTCTTGTTGCTTGTACACAGATGTTGTCTAGCAGAGATGCCCCAAATTTCACTGTAAACATATTTCTGTGAGCATCCTTTCCACACCTCAGTGCCTGCTCCCCTTGCCTTGGGTGCTGGAGTGCTCCTTTAAAGTTTGACCCTGTTTTTGTCCACAGAATGTGAGTCTTGTCCCACCTGCCATAGAAAGCTCAGAGCATCTTGGTCAGCCCACAAAGAGAATAAGCAATTGGAGGAACTAAAAAAGACAAAACAGGAATCATTTTGGCTACAACTGGACACCAAGAATTAGCAAAATACTATATTTTTGTGTTGGATTCCTCTGATTTTTGGATTCCTGTAGCTCTAAGTTTATTCCTTGGTTACCGTGAAAGGAAACCAGGCAGGATTTCAGTCTTAAAATTTCAGTGTCATATAACTGTGGGTTTGTTTGAAACCAACTGTTATATTTCAGTGCACAGCCTGACGAGTACCCTGGGGAAATGGGCACAATTCCAGGGAGACAATCCTGTTCCCAGGTTAAATGTGTTGCTCTGTGTTTGCTGCTGCCTTGGCCCTATTTTGGATGAAAGGACCATGTCACAGCATTACCATTTCCCTGTCCACCCCTCACAGCCAAAGACATGCCAGGGATTGTTGAATCAGCTCCTGGAATACTCTTGATATAAACAGCTCCAATTCTGCTGCTGCCTGTGCCCTCCCAGGTTTTGGACATCCAGTCATTTTGATTTAATTGAAATATTGTTTCGATGAATTGCTTGTAATAGATGGTCTCTGGCACATATTCATTTTTTAAACTTTCAAACCATATAGGGCAGGGGATGAGGGAGCAAATCATGGGGAATTATATGGACTTGAACAGAGAAGGACTGAGGGTGACAAACACTGCAGAGGAAAGAGAAAGTCATGAAACAAAGGGAGACAAAGCAAGCGTGTCTGGATGATTCACTCTTTGCTGGGCTATTGCTTTGTGTGTGTCAGGACTCACAGCAATAACCAAACCTTTATTCCTCACTCTGCCCCCTGAAATTTGTTTTGCCTTTTCTCATATGGTTCATTCGGTATAATTCCTTGAAGACAATCTCTAATGAGCCAAAATGTGCAGCATTGTTTTGAATCCATTCTTGGTTTTCTTTTCATGTCTGGAAGGATGGAAAATTAATTCTGCTCTTGGTCTGGTTCAAAATCTTCCTCCCACACTGTGGAGCCTGGATGTGGTGTTGGAATATAGTATGTTCTGGCTACAAGCATCAAAGTGAGATCCAAAGGGCAAGCAGCTTTAAATATTTAACTACTAATAATCTGGTTTATAAAACTGACTGGGTGTTTATGGATGACAGCATTGATACTTCATGCTATTGATCTAACAGATGCAGTTAATCCTGTATTTTTAGAATATAAAAATATGCAAAAGTCATTCTTGATAGATAAAAAGAAAGAACTCAGCCAAGGGCTTTTAAATGCTGATGTGTCAGCAGCCTTGCTATTTGTCATTAGCATTTCTTTATATCTTAAATTTAATCAATACTTTTCTGAGGTTATGATCAAGTGGCATAAAACATTTTACAAATTCTGTTTGCATGTGATAGATTTTGTTTTCTATGACCCAAATAGGGGATCCAGCAGCATTAGTAACTACTGACAGACCTATAGCTTCAATTAAAGGTGAATGACCACTTCTGGTGTTTCAAGTTTTAAGCATTAAACTAAATATGCTTTTAAAGAAATTTAATTTTTATTGGTCTCAACTGATTTCTTCCCAGAAATCAAGCAACCACTGAGGTCCCAACTCAAACTTTTCACTGGGAATCACAAGAATCCTGTAAGAATTTTCAGGCTTACTGCTCCCAAAACACCTTGAGATTCTTAAGCTCAGGTACAATGGAAGAAGAATTGTTTTGTTGGTATGTGAAGTGACATGTTGATAGATAGGTACCTCCTGAGTGGTGGTTTCAAATATTAAATGATGATTATCCAGAGCTCCGAGGCACTGATTCTTTGAAAGGGCTTTCAATTTTGTGGGAGTAGAATGACAGGGGCTGATTGCAGCTGATTAATACTGAGCTACTAATCTATACATTCTTTGTTCTTGACAAATTGTACAAATTAAGTTCTGGGGAAGAAGGGACCATCCTTAAAAGTGAGGGCAACAGAGAGCCTGGTCGAGAGGAACTTCGTGCTGCCTGCCTTTCCCTCCTGGAGCATCTCCCAATTTTATGGACACAATCCAACACTCCTCAACACCCTGTGGGATAAAACTGTTGTGAATGCACTGTGTATGGAAATTTAGGGAGAAATCCATGTCAGAAAAGGCACAGGGTATAATTAGGCAAGGTAAGCAATGTGTAAGAAGGAACTGGAATTACCTTTGTTGCTTATACAAACAGCATATGATGTACCCACTCATTAAAGAAGGAAGAATAATGAAATGTTTATACTTGCAGGTCCTAGGGAAAATCTGTACCTCTTTTTGTACCTCTTACTTCAGGTAATGTTATCTTGCAGGTCATGGGGAGAGTAGTAATTTGTACAAGAGAAAGAACAAGCTGCAGTACGACTGTAGTACAGCTTGAACTTTTAACTTTTGTTTTTGTAGAAGTATCAGTCAGCTGCACAATCCCTCTCCATTTTTCTCCCCTCTAAAGGTCAGATACCACTTCTTCATTATGTTCTCTGCCTTTTATGCAAGCAGCTTCTGCTTGAAAATTTTCATGTGTCACTCATACATCTGTAGGTTGAAACATCTCTCCAAGGCATCCATCACTCACTTGCAGCTGACACCTGGTCATAAAGGTGACTTATTTCACATTAACAATCCATTTCCTTTCATTGTCACCACCAGGATAAGGTCTACCTTTCCCCTTTCCTTGTCAGAGGTGTAGACTTAGGGCTTAGATTGAAGATCCTTTGAAGGTAAAAGGATGATTTTTTTGATTCTTTGCATCACTGTATTCTGTCAATTTTATTTTAATGCTGAGGAAAAAAGCCCAAACAAACGTTGCTTTCTGACAGAGAACACTAGAACACTGTCATACTGAAGGATCACACTTTGCATGCAAGCTTGATAAAATTGTTTCCACAGTGCAGAGTGTCATATGAATCTCATAAATTAGAAAGTATCATAGCATGTTATTGGAGTTCCTTGTGGAATTTCAGTACCTTGTATCTTTTCTATTACTTCGAATATGCTGCTGAATTGTGAAAAAATTAATTAAAAAATGAATTTTAAGATGAGAGATCTCCTGCATGTTACAGAAGTCGTGTTATGCAAAAGAAAACAGCATGCATAACCTACCATGTTCCTGACATCTCTTTGAATTGTTGAGTAAAACAGTCTGTGTTCACATTTTAGGAGACACAATAATTCTCCAAAAGTTGCAATCTGTCTGTGGAGAACCCACAGGTTTGTCACTGAATTTCATTATCAATCAAGGCATTTTTGTGTGGAAAAAAAGGTGCCTTGAAGAGAACTATATGTAAGAAGAGGAGGATAATCTTCAGGATAAAGATGCTGCTTCTGTTATGAAGTCCTCAGCTCTTGATCAGATTTAGCTGTAGTGTGTATTGGATTAGAATTTATTTTTATTTTGGAGTTTTAAATTCCTTTTTTCTCCTCTACTTCCCACTGTAATTTCCTCTCAAAGTTGTACAGAATAATATTTACTACTTATTGATTATCGAAGTGCTGCAGCAAATCAGTTCATCATAATGTTTGCCTAGTTTTGAACTACCTAGTTTGCTTTTGCTTTATTCAAAATAGATAAACATGCACAAGGTAATTTGGATACATCTTTGTCATGGTAAAATCTGATTTAATGTGGTTATCTGGGTTGTGATCAGTCCAGTCACTGGCACAATAAATATGGTATTTTTTCCAAAGAGAAGTAAAATAGAAACTGAGACTCCTGTTGCTAAAAGAGAAAAAATCGTAGAGAGAAATTGCAGGCTTTGGGAAATACAGCTCCCATTGTTCACCTGTCCTGGTGTAACCCTGATCCAGTGTACCATCACTACTCATCTGTGCTCTGCCTTTGGGATTTGTTCCACCACGTTCCACTGGACTTCTCGGGGGCTAATGAGCCACTCACACTGACTTAGCACACCAGAAACCAGGCCCAAGCAGAAATAGTTTTGTTTTACGCTTGGCAGTGCTTTTGCTGGAAAATCTGAATTAGGAGCTTGTGAAGTAACCTTCAGTGTTGTTGTGAAGTAGAACAATTCCCATTACTCCATGCCTCTGACTGTACTGAGACACTCACTGCCTTGTTGGTCCTGAAGGATCCTACTCTAATCATGATTCCTTTTAGCTCTGAACTTGAGGAGATCTTATGAATCACTTAAAGTTTCATGAATTAATCTTAAAATTACAAAACAATGATGACTGTGGCAAAGGACAGTACATTTGAGAGACAAAACAAAAGAAAAAAAAGGCTGACAGTGCTGGAAATGGCAACCACAGAAGGGATTTATCAGGAATCAGAATGTGAATTCTAGCAGTGAGATGCTACCCCTGTCTGAAACAGGAACTATCAGCTGTCTGAACACAAAATTCTGATGAGTTTGTGCTCTTTCCTAAGAGATATTTCATGTTTGCCTGGGACAGTTTGGAGAAACAAACACAGCTCTGGCTTTCTGGGGAAAGATATCCTTTGTGGTGTAAGCCAGCATTCCATAGGGAATGGAAGAGCAGGTTAATGGGACATAGGGATGAAAAATTCATCTAATGGTAAGCATGGCATGTCTTTGCCATTGGTAGTTCATGTACACTAGAATATTTTAATTCACTGTGGGCTACAGCCCTTTCTTCTAAAGCTGAAGCTACTGATAATATTTCTGAAAACGAAGATGTTACTGATCAATACATGTTTTGCATTTCAGTGTTTTTCCAGCTATGAGAGCTGCATAACTGCAGTGGCTGGCTGAAGTTTAGTTTTTTTCCAAGGCAGATTAAATCATGATCATTCTTTTAACATATTCGTTGATGAATTAGCACAACTCTAACGAAAAGTTATTATCAGTCCTTTAGGTTTTCTACTGATGCTTTTAGGCAAACACTGTTTACTTCTGCTTAGGCTGATTTGATTATTAAGGAACCAAAGGGAGCAGGGCATAGTTTCTCACCTCTTCTCCTGTTGTTTGCTTCTTGGACTGTGTGTCCCTGCATTGCAGGGGAACTGAGCCTCTGACAGTCTCTTTTGTGTTCTCATTCTGGAGCATTACTGGAGATGACTTTATTATCTTAGGCTCTGCACATCACTTCTAAGACAGTAAATGTTAAGATGGTGTGCAATCATCTGTCATATCTCTCAGGTAGGCAATGGATTCACCTTACAAAGCCTATTAAAATTCTGTAACAGTCTTTGAGAACCTTATCTGAGTGCCTGTGTGACATGAAGGCACCTTCAGACTCAAACTGGCTCATACCTTGAAATGCTTCACCTCACTCCAGCAGACTCCCCCTGAGGAGCAGGTGAACAGTCAGTATGTACCTCGGTTTTCTCACTGTTTGTTTCTAGGTGCATCAGCACCAGGTTTAAACACAGCAAACATCACAGTCTGAAAGTTTATAGAGCTACTAATGCAGACACTTGCAAAATGTGTGGATCTTTAAGGAGCTGCTTTCAGTGTGTGTTCAAATACAAACAAATGCCTACTATGTTTTTGATGTGGAGAAACTTAGGGATTTTGACTCTTCTAACTGTTCCATTCTCAGTATTTATTTATGCATACATAATTATAACTGGATTTCCATATTCTAGCAGTATTTGTAATGAAATGTGATTTGTACTATTCTGTATCATCCTGGAATAAGGCTGGAACATCTGACTGACTAAATAATGTGTGATAAACGTTATTGCATAAACTTGATTGGACTTAGAGTTTGGGGCATTCAGCTTCTGTGAACAGCTAACATGGGATTCTCCAGCATGACTTCCTCATTTAAGTGAAGATCTAGCTCAGTTCTTCATTATTAGGATTCAAACAAACAATTTATGTAATTTCATTAATTATCTTTTTCTCCTTCATTGTGCCTTATTCTTTCTTTTACCTTCAGGAAAATCTCTGAAGTGTTCAGATTGAGAATTTGCTGTCTCAGCTGTCTTTGCCTTTCCGGGTGCTTTGTGCTCTGAATTGGGTCACACGCAATTTTGCAGTGATCCAATTGTCCTTTTTTGTGAGAACTCTTCCTCCTCAACTTGCTTCCTCTGCATCTTCAATCTGAACACTATGAAAGACACTGAACGTAGAGCAGGATTCCTTTATTTAGCTAGAATTTCAGGCTGAAACATTGCTAGTACTTTTCCAGAAGTTTGGAAAACTATTGCTTCAAGTTCCCTAATTCTGAAGAATTTAAGCAGAAACTCAATCTTCCAACCTCAGATATGACTCAGCTATTGTGTAATTGTTTTCTGATAGTAGAGAAACTGATGTTAAATGATGCCCAACTTTAGTTACTGGACACGTACTGCTGCTGACTGAGAATAAAAACTTCTCTTGTAGCAGCTAAACGTTTGAAGTTTATTATAATGTGAGGGGACATCATATCAGATAAAACTAACAATTAATTATACAGCTAAGACAAGAAGTGTACCATTACGTTGTCATGGCTATGGCCATCTAGTTCAATCCATACCTCTGTCAATGGCCAGTCCCACATGAAAAAATTGAAAGGAAACCCTACAGCAGACAATCCTGGAATTATTATTCCAAAAGGGGTCATCTGTTCTAACCTCAGGCATGTGGAGGTTACCTTATACCCTCAAGCAGGAATTTTTTTATCTGTGATTTTTCCCCCTGTAGAAAGATTTACGTACAAGCTTTTCAACTTGATCTCGCTCCCTCGGTTTTTCTAAGGTATTGAAGAGGTGTGAACACCGTATGTGATCTGCAGAGAGTGTCAGTGGGAAATGAGAAATGGTAAGAACTACTGAAAACAGCAGTGTGTGTTTGAAGCTTGACTCCTGTCTTACTTGCTTATTGCAAAGAGCAGACTGAAGAACCAGATGATACGTGTCAGAAAAACTAAGACCATCATCACTTTACAACAAGAAATATTGCTGATTTCCCTCTGAGTGTTTAAGAACCTATTGCAAAATATGTCCAACATTGGCTGCTCCTCTAAAAGTCTGGGCACTATCCAGGAGCAGACTCAGCAGTGTCAGCATGGTAAGAGACAGGCTTATCTCCAGGAAGTTTAGAAATGAGGAATCCTAGAAATCTCATGAGGTAAGCCAATCTCTGAGAAACTCAGATACACTAGCAAAAATGAAGACGATCCGACAAGGTGTGTAAGCTTTTAGTCATTGCTAAATTCAGATTATTCATTTCTAAACTTTTGGAGAGTCATGTAAACCTGTGCCTTTTGCTACAATTGTGACCACTGTCATGCCTGTAAGACAAGAGGAAATAGCAGATACTCCATGAGGGCAAAGAGGTGTAACCACAAGAAAGTCTCTAAACCACAGCAGTGATCATAAGGGCTTTTACTGACACACATCATCAGCTGTCTTAGAGCTGCTAGACTCGGCTTGCTTTCCAATTCTTCCTAGCAGCTGGTGGGAATTTGGACAGCTGAGGATATAGACAGGGACTGGGGCAGAAAAGCTGTGCAGCCTTTTAGCATTGTGGGTTTGTTTTGCAGTCCAGCATTGCCCAGTGATTGCAGCCTGTGGGGCTGAGGGATGTGAGTGTCCATGTTACAGCAAACACACATTTGTGTGCCCTTTGGGTGGAAAGCATTCAACCCTCCTTTATTAGTTATGTCTTTAAAAAGGTTCCTTTTGAGGCATCTTTGAGTAAAGGATAATTTGATTCTCTCGTTCACCTTCAAAAATTCACTTTAAACAATGCCTCAGAAATGGAGGAAGCTCCCTACCTTGTTGCTTATAGACAGGGACAGTTTTCTTGAGGGATCAGATGTCTAGAAGCTTTCACAACGTGCATGAAACAACTTATGACAGAATAGCAAGCTGCCCTGTGCCATCACGGCAGCTGGCAGTGAGTCATTGCTTCTGGCCCTGTAATGCAGACCTTGCGTGTCTGGGAAATAATGCCCAGCCAAGTGTGAGTGCAGCCTATTATTAAGGCTTTATTTGTGAAATTGGTATAGCTGAGGTCAAACATCTTTCTCTCTGTTTTCACATAGTGCTTTTAGACAGCTTTCAATAATGATTCCATTATACCCCTTACTATGAAGATATTTTATCTCTTATACAAATTGCTGGTTAATTACTGAGTTGTTTTTCACATCTGATTTGGCTTTTGAGTAAGACAGTATGACATGGAGCCAGAGGCAACCACTGACTACGGAAAAAATGGTGTTTCAGCTTTAAAATAAAAGTGAGTACAAGAACTTCTGAAACAGATGAATGTAGCTCAAGGGTTACTGTAGGTAGTGAAATGCATTGTCTAGAAAGTGAAATTATTTATGAACAGTGGTTTACCTGCAGGTCTCCAGGTGATGTGTTGTGTTGACTTCCTTAAAATGTTTTAGATCTACTTTGTGTGGTAAGGAGATAGAAAATTATTTTACTTGTAATGCCAACCAGTTCAGAATTGTTCTTTGATTTATGGGCCTTATAATATCTTGACATAATGAATGGGAAACCTCAAACCTGGGAGCTGACACCAAACAGGGGAGGATGAGGTGGTGTCCTTATTTTCAGAGTGGTTTCTTAAGGTCAAGGACAGGTACAGGGATATTTTAAAGCATCCTGGGATTACTGTCAGAGATACCTTATCTGTGCTGACTTTCTCCAGATGTTCTTATTGCTGTTGACTGTAGAAAGAATCTGCACAGTGGGTGCTGACGTTTAGATGGGACTAGTTAAGAGAAATTCCCTTATTCCCTGTCAAAAGACCACAGTACCTTGTGTAGCTGTATTTCAGTCACAGAGAAAATCCAATAAACCAGTAAGAATATTAATGTGAGTTAAATCTCTAGGATTAAGTCCTGAATTTCTGTCGAGTCTGAATTCTTACTCTTACAAAAATGTTGGTATGTCTTTTTCCTTAAAGGAACTAGACATTTGTAGAAAGGTACAACAAACATTGCAGAAGAGCATGCTATGATAGTAACCTTGCACAGAAATACGACTTCCAGCACTTAACAACATCACCTGCCAGAGAAAACTTGGCAAGTCTTCTAATTTGGTCAGTGAACATTGCTAAGAGGAATATCAATTTGAGATATTCATAGCTCAGCAGAAAGCACTCTTGGTCCCTCAGCTGTGCACTCTGGAAGGGAAATATTCAAATAAATACAATAAACTCAGCATTTTGTATTTAAAACAAAAGGACTCAGAAGGTCTCTTACAGTACTGGTAATTTTCAGATTTACTTTTTCACATCTCATTGCTTAGGTAAAAGTTTCTGTAAAAGTATCAAGATGAGTTTTGCATCACTGAAATTCTTGTCTTTATCTGTTTTATACTGTTATGAATTATGAAAGAATCAAGTTCTCAGGATTTGCCAGGGGAAGCTGGCACTGGTATCAATTTATGTAGCCTTGTGATATCTGTGAAGGAAGGTTTGCCATTTTGTTGTGGAAATTATGAAGGAGGCAATCTAAATTCTTACCTCTGCATAAAAAAAACCCCAAAAAACAACCCAAAGAAACCAACCAACCAACTAAAAAAAAAAAAAGAACCAAAGCCAAACTAACAACAACAACAAAATTAAATCCAAGTGTCTAAGTTATAGCTCTTATGGAGAGAGGGATGATTTGCTATAACCAGTAACCTTATGATGTCCTAAAACCCTTTGCCAATTGCAGTTAAATAAAATAAAACCCAAAGAGAGGGAAAAAGCCTCCTAAAGCCTAAACCCCAGAACACATTGTTCAGGGAAAGGTATTTCCTTCCATACTAAATGTCTCAGCCACCACCATTCTCAAGGATGTTTTGTTATTTAAGTCTTTGCACCCGCAGAATTATCTTGCACTAATGTAACAATATGTAAGTTGTTGTTCCAAAAATCCTGGGCCCAACTCCAGATTCATCATGTGAACTTGAAAAAGCCAACATGCTTTGGAGTTACAAAAATAATACTGGATTATTTATTTATATAGCACCCATAAATTTACAGGTTGCTTTACACTCCAGAAATAAATTCTAGTCCCTGGAAGAGTAGTGCCACAATGAATTCTGGCTGCTAGGTTTAAACAAAAAAGAAGAAAAACTCTAATAAATTCTCAGAATTAAAAAATAAATTAAAATCCCCAACTCATTACCAATCTCTGATATCCTCTGTATTTTAAGCATTTCCGCAGTGAATTAATTTAATTTCTAGCCTAAATAAAAGGCAGAGAAGAATTGCCCCAATAGCTCCTAAAAAAAGCATTAAACTCGCACCCTGGGAGCAGAGAACTGAACCATCTGTTGCTGGGTTCTTGAATCCATGTCAAACTCGGCAGCATGTGAGAGTGACGTGCAGTGCAGCGTACGGAACAGGGCATTTATTTTTGGTGACATCTGGATGCTTTTTTTTCTGCTGCAAAACAAGGATTTTGGGGACAACAAACTCTTAATCAGATGCACTTATCTCTACAAAACTGCCGTGGTGTTTGATCCTCTGGTTACACATTTCTCTTCAAAAGCCCCACTCTGATGAGGGAGGAAGTTCTAAAAGGATATAGAATTTTTTACTTCCTTTATTCTCATTTCTCTTGCTAATTTTCTTAAAAAAGTTTAATAAGGTGGGAAACCCCACCCATCTTTTCCTTGGCTGACTAATTCACTTTGAGCTCAGCAACTTGCCCCTGATATCCATGATCAGTGTTCCTGCTGCCTGGCATGGAACATGTTTACACTTTATGGTGAGAGCTCAAATATAAGAAAAAAGCCAATAAAAGAAGCCGAGTTGGATGAAATTTGGAGACTTGCTGCTGCAGCATACCATGGTCATGTTTAATCTTCTTACAGTTGACACCTGCTAAAATATTACTGTTCTGGAGGAACTGGTGGTAGTTCTGTGCTGACTTTATTGGTGTGATAGTGACAAAATTCCAGGGATTTCATTGGAGAAATCTGTAATAAGAGTTTCTTTTTGCTTTAAAATTGTACTTTGAGGTGGCTGAGGGTTGTGTGCTTTTGTTCTTTCTTTTCACAGTGGCATAATTACTGGTCATAGTCCATGTGAGAAATCAATGCAAGCACCTGCAGGCAAAGGAAGTGGTTTCCATACTCTGTATGGGAGATCTCAGAATAGCTCTTTACTGTTATTCAGCTGTCACTTCACTTAGGTTTGAATTTACAGAAAAGTAAGAGACATCTGGTTCTTACTTTGAATTCTCCATGGGAAACACAATAGCAATAATTTCACTGAAGGAGGCTGTCTAGCAGTTAGTAATGATGGGACTATTTTGGGTTTACTTAACTGTACAGTGGATGCTTTTCTTCTGCAGGTTGTGGTGTCTCAGATTTTGGTGTATGTTTCTTATCCTGACCAGACTTGTTTTAAGTCTTGATTGAAGAATTAAACTAAAAAGCTGAAAGTAAGGTGGGTTTTTTACACTTCAGTCAGGTTGCTTATGAACCTCAGTTAAGGACAGTAAAGGTACAAGTGAAATGGTTTTTTTCATTCATAATCATTAGGACCTGATTCTACTTGTGGTCTCATATGATTCTGCTGAAACAAGAAAGGAATTCTCTTTGAGAAGGAGTGAATTGAAACCAGTTCTTCAGTCTCAGTCTGATATATTTATGGTGGAAGCACAGTTTTCCTCCCTCATAGGACTTTGGTTTTGCCTGAATGAAGAAATGAGTCAGGAGCCTTGGGAATTGGTCCAGTGGAATGACTGTGACTGACATTTGATGGTCAGTCTGACCTTTACTAGCTCTTCATGTTATTGCCATTAAATGGTTGCTCACAAGGCTCTGAACACGGCCAGTCTCAAACCCCCTCCACTCTGAATCATTCTTTCTTCCCTTGGAAATTTTCCTTCTTGGCTTTGTTGATATCTGTTATTTTGTTCTTGTATGAAAATAATGATGATAAAAATCATCCGATTCAGGGTTAAAACATTGTGTCAGATAAATTAGGTTCTGAATGGTTAGCAGGAAAAATTAGTACTTCTTTGTGGTGCTGTCCTGGGCTATTAAATACTGAGAGAATTATGAACTTTGGATGGCTGATCTGTGTTGTCTTATTCTGCATTCTCTGGACAGCAGAAATAATAATGAAGAAATTATTCAAATTTCAAGACCTGTTTTAAATAGGCATTGGCATCAATAACGAATCCTGTTGGTTGTGTGCTTACTATTTGTATTTAGGAATTAACTAACTTAGATGGTGTGTGGTTTTAGGAATGGCAAGGTGTTAGATTTAAAATCCACTAGACTTTATTATAGAGATGGACTTGGATCAAACTGATCAGGTGCATAAATCCTGGAAGCACATCACTACATTAAAACAGGTTTGGTTTAGGAGCTACAAACTAATATTAGTGCTTCTGTGATAGAAGATGTGGAGACCCTAAGGTCTGTTAATGACAAAGAAATAAGAAGAAAAAGATAGCAAGGACTGTTTAATGTGCAGAAGATGTAGATTTATTGTCACAGCAGACATGCCAGGGTCTGGCTTGTCATTCTTGGTCACTTGTTTGATTTATTCCTGAGCAATGTAATGATGTGTATGTGAACACTGAACATCATCTACACACCTACTTTCTACTCAGTGGGAGGTCTCATATTGGTACTATTTTGTATTGAGCTTGTTAGAGATAATGGTAATTCCTCCAGCAATGTGTTAAAATAAATGAAATTATATTTCAGTATGGAGCCGACGTCTCTGGATGCCAAAACAGTTATTGTTTTGTGTGAGGAATCAGTGTGCCAAAATTTCTCTTCTCTTTTCTTCTCTGTTATTAAAGCTCATTGAAAGCTAAAAAAAGTAGAACGTCGTGTCAAGAAGAATAATTGTTCATCTTGAATTTAAAAACTTCAACAGATCAGTGTCACGTTGCCAAAGGAAAAGTTCTCTTCATCAAAATGATATCTGTTGGGAAGAACACTCTGCAGAGGAGCTCCTCTAAATATGTGGAACTGAATCTTGTTCCTCAGAACTGCCCAGTGTAGTCTGCACTTTGCATCCACTCATCCAAAGAAATCCACAGGCAGAACAAAATGCTGGGATACCCAGTGGTTGGTACTATGCAGGATGCAGCTCTGTCTCCCAACATTTGCAGCCTCAAAAACAAGGAGAAAAACAGGCTGGGAAGACAGAACTGTGTGTTTCTCCACCCAAACCAGCCTTTGTGAGTTATGAAGTTAGGCCAAGTACAATGAGGGTAGCAATGGGGGAGGGCTGAGTCTGACCCGGGCTGCAGTGCAGGAATGGGGCTCCAGTGCTTTGCCCATGGAGCTCCAATGGATTTATTTGTGCTGCTGCCTTCCCAAAGGGCCCTTTGCACACAGGGGCTTGCCAGTCTGGCCCAGGGGTGTTGCCACGGGGTCTGTGCCTGACTCTCCAGGAAGGACAAGAGGATGGAGACTCTCCAGCCAGCAAGGAAAGGACCCCAATAAAAAGAATCTCAGGACCAGCTGCATTCTAAACAGTGTTTAAGGTGTAAATGTAAAGAAAGAATTTAATAGAGAGCAATGGGAAATATATTAGTGTTTTTTAAGGATTACCTTTAGAACATGAGCTGAACTGCTCTGAGCAAATTATTCTGAGCATTGCTACTCCTAGTTCTTCCTGCATTTCTTTTCCCCAACTCCCACTCTTTACTTTGTTAGAAAAGTAGAAGTTAACTGTTAGACCATTGTGTTCTTCAAAACGAGTCAATTCTGCCATCTCCAACAGAGTTCAGTTTGAGTTTAGCTTCTGACTAAGATGAAGTACAATTAAAATGGAGAAAGTGGCACAGTGCTTAGTACTGTGTCTGCTAATTGCTGCTGTACTTTCATTTCTTGTGACAGCTCTCCATGATGCATTATCACTCTGGTGGGTTCCCCCCACCTTTAGCAGCTTTTCCTTAGATTAATTTCTGAGTGTTGCTGCACATTGGTGTGCTGAGCACTTGGAACAATTTGCAACTATTAAGTCTGGTCCTGAGTTTTGCTACTATTAAAGTTCATATTTGATCTTCTGCCTCTGGTAATCAAAGGAGGAGATGTGGCTTTGTGGCTGCTTTCATGTTCTCCATATCCCCCTCTCCTGTCTTTCCTCATGCCCTTCAAACAGATTGTTCCAGCCTGCGTGAATGGCAGAGTATGAGGTGGGAGGGATGTCAAGGAGGCAAAACACAGGGAGAAAAGACCAGGAAAGCAAAACTAAATACTAGTTACTTCCATTGTGATTGACATAATTTGTTTTAGTCACTGTTGCATTTCTTGTTTGTTCTTCTCAGAAAATTTTGCAACCTCGAAGTTGTCCCCAGACTTCTAATACTTAAAATCAGTGTTGGAATTCCAAAATATAAATCTAAAATTAAAACTTGCCAAAGTTTGGAATATTCAAACATGTGAGGACAGTGTGATCTTCTTTTATATCTTTATTATGATCTTTGTTATTTCATTAGTATTAGAGTAAGGAGTGCCTGTAGGTGTGCTGTGCTCCTGTGGAGTAAAACCAGTTCTTGCCTTTGGGATTTGATTAGCCTTCAGAAATAAAATGGACAAAATAGGTAATATGGGGAGATGAGAGATTCTGAAGATAATAAGGACTAATTCTTTAGATCAGGTAGGAAATCTGAAACTAGATCTTCTGAATCTCATTCTAGTTTCTCAGTGACTTTCTTCTCTCCTATTTACATCCCAGATTTTGTGTCAACATTCTCTGCTGCTCTCTTCTGAGCAAAAGAATCAAATAACCAGATGACAGTCTTGAAATGTTATCCTTCTTGAAATTTATGGCCAAACTTGCATTAGCTCATTAACTCCAGGAATCAACTCTGCTCTTTTTTTTTTTTTTTTTTTTTTTTTTTTAATGGGAAGAGCAGTAATTTCAGGATTTGGTTAGCAGAAAAATGTTACTGAATAAAGCCATGAGCTGCAAATCCCATCATCCCATGGGCAGGACCAGCTGTAGAACCAAAGGGTCTATCCCTCATTTTAGGAGGAAGTACCAGAACAAATTGTGGTGAGTCTCTGCTGATTTTTGTGCTTAAATTTCATTCTCCATTAATGATTCATTTGGTAAAGCTGTCTGCCCACAGAAATGCCTGAATCAAACAGTTATTCCTACACAGATCACAAATTGAAAATGGGAGAAGCAGGCATTCTGTCAATGGTTAAATGACTAATGTGACTGTAGGCCATTCTTCCAAGAGTAAAATGCTCCCAGAAAAATGAGTGGGCTCAAAGGGAGGCTGAGGCCAAACATGATGCCAAGAGCTGTGCATGGCTCTCACATAAATATGTCCTTAATAGTTACTCTTAATACTTCATTGATTGATAGGTCATAAACTTCTGATACTAAAAGTGCAGAGATAAGGAAACAAAAGGAGTTTTTAGAAAGGGAATGAAAGCCAGGGAAGTTTTCCAATTGTACAGTTCTGTATTTCTCTTTGTAGTTCAAACTCTCGAGCTTGCCAGATTAGTGAATATTTTGTCCTAGTCCAGTAAATATCTTGATAATACATAGAGCAGGCATGGAAAGCTAATGCAGCTCCATGTTCACATGTGCCTCTGCTGATAACAGAAGATGGGCTGGGCTAACACAAACACATGGTGTTACGAGTTCCAGTGACATGATCCTCTTCCAGAAGGAAATTCAAGACAGTCACATTCCATCTATTTGAACACATATCTTAGATATCAGTCATACACTGCTTGTAGGCAAGGATTGGAATGCAGAAGTGAGTAGCTCTGCTACCTCCACTATATCTGAACCATGGAAATATGGGATTTCCAGGGCCAAAATTCAGATAAAGAACTTGTGTTCCATTTAGGAAGCCACATAAATGTCCAGATTTTTAGAAGAGTACGTGTCAGTGAACACTGGCTTTATCAGATAACATGAAGCATGAATCCTCATCTATTTTTTCAACCCTGTGTCTCTTTATTATGTCGTCCCATATTTGCTGGTTGTAGGATTGTTTTCTTCCCCTTTTTGCATCTCTTTTGACTCAGCAAACATCTTTCAGCAGAATCACAGTGTTTGTGCCTGTTTTGCACTCAGAAACTCCTATCTGCTCTCAGAAACTCCTATCCAGAAAGTTTCCTCTCTCCCATGCTGCTTTCTGTATGTTGTTTCCACCCCCTCTGGTGAGAGTATCCCTTTGTTTTTGCTGATGTCAATGGATGCACAGGTAATGCCACAGGGCAGGGGCAGGGATAGCTGATGGTTATAAACTGGATCTTACATGGTGTGGAGGTGTATTGCTCAATCAAACCCACAAACCATAAACACAGCCAAGCTTCCTAGAACTTTGTGTTGGTTAAAAAGTGCTCCAAATTCTTCATGTGATGATGTAGGCTGTTGGGTTTTAATTTTTTTTTCCAGGGTCCTTCTTTTCAGATCTTAATTTTCCCTTCATGAAAACACAAGGCTTGGCTCTTAGTTCCATGTGTCTTTAAAGCCCACACCCTGAACACAAAACAGTGTTGAAGATCACTCCCTTGTCTTATCCTGCCAAGCACAAACTTTAAAGAGGTTTGGGATATGGATGTTCTTTTGTCCTGCTCAGCAGACCCCTGACTGGGATAATATCCTTAGGGTTATGAAGTATTATTGAAAGGAAGCACAAGAACACTGTGCTCTAGTTCTGCATGTGGCTTTAATTATAGATTCTCCTGAATCCTTTTCATACCTGCTCTTAATTTTTTTTTCTTGAAATTTCTTCTACTCTGTAATGATTCTCTTCAAATGAGTTTTAAAAATGCTATATAGGAACTAACTATACAAAATTAGGGAATCCTGATATTACCTTTCATCTTCTTGTTTCTAATTCAGTCTGACAAGCTGTGCAGAATAGCTTGAAGAACTGGGGCCTCTTCCTCATGAATGCACCTATAAATTAAAAGCAAAGGAGTTTAAGCTGCTTTTCATTATCTTACATCCAATGGCTGAATTTACACACCAAACAAAACAGTATCATCATCTTACAAAATAATGTTCGGGGAAAACATGTGTTTCAGAATTATTTTTTTTGGTGCTCAGTAATAGCAGCACTTCATTTCTTTTAGATAAATATTTGTACAAGCATGCACTGTAAACCAAAAAAGCCCAGGGTCTGAGGCCCTTCAGCAAAGAATCTCTCATTTTCTATGATGATTTTTTTTATTCCTGAGCTGTTTTATAAGTATTAACCACTGAGGGAGTTAAGAACCTAAAAAGAAAATATTTTTGAATACTGGAAGGAGATCGGTTTCCTTTCCCTAGACATGATGTTACTCAGTGCAAACTACAGCCTCAAGTAAAAACAAAGTGTGCATTGAGAAATTCTGTGCAGAACAGCTGCATTTCTGAAATCTTGTAGGCAGGGAAAGTTTCACCCTTGGACTCCCTTCAGGTGTCTCAGAAGTTTCTGGTGCCCTGGTGCTAAAAGGATATTAGAAAAATTCTGCTTAAAAATTGGCTGCCAGAAAAGTCTTACTTTGAGAAAAACACACCCTCCCCACACCCCCTTAAATTTTTAAGTGCTCTTTAAAACTCAAGGAATGGATCTGAAGATGAGGTGGGAACTCTGCTGTCCTAAAAACTGGCCTGGGTCAGGAAGACATCACTGTGTCTGATTTGGTTTTATATCTTTTTAATGATGACACTCCATTAAAAGAAACCAATTCATTGTTCATAACAGTGATTGCTGCTATATTCCAATCTACGTTTTCCCAAACAATGTGCCTTCAGTACCTGCTTTTACAGGCATTTATTATGTTGGCTGCAGGGGCAGATATTTCAGGACAAAGAGGGGTAGTTTCAAAAGAGTCAGAAGAAGTTATTCCTCCAGCTGAAACTGGAGTGGATTGCACAGCAAACTGGTATTTTCAATGTCAGTTTTGGACTAGATGACTTGTTCAAAATAATGTAGAAAACAGAGGCTAGAAACTAAAGAATAATTTATTTGGCTTTAATGCTGTTGTACTAGCTTTTATCAACTCCCCTAAATCTAACATTACAGTTCCTTACCTGTCTATTTCAGCATTATTGAGGAGCTTATTCTTAGTCCTGTTCCTGGAACTAAACTTGTTTGCAGAGGCGAAATGGCTTGCTAAATAAAGCCAGTTCAAAAGTGTTACTGTCCCCAACCAATTCAGGTGTAGTACGGGAAAAATACAATTAAATTCTAAAAACTAATTTTGCACCTACTAAAGGAATTTTTCTTTTGATACAAAGTCATTCACAGTTCTGTGGCAGACTGAGAGAAATGAGTACCTGCAAAATGGCCTAAAACATCCACTGTAAAACTGTGAAACTAAGGGAATTGTGTAAAATTTGGTTGTTGTACTTGGCTGAGTTTACATGTACTTTTTTCAGTTTTGATTTGAGTTGTGGTTTTAACTCTGTTTAGAACTGGGCCAGAACCACAAACGTGAATCCAAATATCCACAACTCCTGGCCCAGATCTGAATTTTTTATGTTGAGTTCATTTCTGATTCAAAAGAGCCCCCAAATTCTGGGCAGAATTCTATCAAAACCACAAAACTCCCCTGTTTGGAGTGCCAAGCCACAGTTCAACCCAGGTTTGTTTGAAAATGACTAAAAGCTGGTCACAGATTCTGTTGAATGTGTTCCAAAATGGAATCATAGTATTTAGAAACTTCAGCAAACTGAGGCAGAACTCAGTGGTTGCAATAAAACCAACATTGAGAGAGTATTGTGAGGTCTTAATTTCTTTTTGTGGACATTTCTTGCAGTTCAGCCAACCCATCCTGAAAACTGCACTGGTTCAGGGGAACTGGTAGTTCAGAGAACTTGTGTGCTTGGGAGTGATTCTTAAAGAGCTGAAAGCAATGATGGAAATGTATCAGTTTCCTCTCTTATGCTTTTTCCATTTTTAGTGGAGTTGCTCTTGTTCTGTTCTGCCTTCTGCACAATTAAAATAAAAGCCTTTGAAGTGTCTGAATTTGCATATTTTATTTTTTTCCAGAGACTTTGTCACAGCCTCTTATGGAAGTGATAGCATTAAATTGGAGCAGCACAATGAATTCCAGGAAGCGAGTAATCTTCATTAAGCTTGTTTATTTGCAGGAGCTCCATTAAATTAAGAATGCTTATCAGGCTATGTCTGCACTGATGAAACCAGTTCTGCTGTTTGCCTTGAGGGATTGGTTCCCTACCTGACACCTCGGGGTCCTGGATTTTAATCCTGTCCTTGGCAAACCCAGTGGATCATTAGGTCAAAACTGACATTTAACCTATAGTGCAAGATCAGTCTTTATAGTAACTTTTACATATTCTCCATTTTAAAGACTAAGAAATAGAGTTACAATGCAATGCATGACTTAAAACAGGTGAAGGGAAACCTGAAGATATTTCTGTTGTGGTAAGGGAAAGTGTAGTTTTGACTGATCCAGTCTGAGGTGTGAGTGCTAGCACAGTCTCTTAAAATCAGAAGCAAAAGAGAGAGATTAATCAATTCTGAATTAAACAAATGGCAGAACTCCAGTCTAATACTTTGAAAAGAAACTCGTAAAACATGAAATAAAATTCAACTTTCCCCTACGTGTATTTAATGATGACTGTAAGTCAGTGATGAGATTCTTCTCCAAATAATTTAGGTAGAAATTGACACTTTTTTGAAATGCCAATAAAAATAATTTTGACGCATTTAAATTCTTCTTCACTGCAAGGTAAATATTTGGAAATATTCACCCCACTGAAAGGGTAATTGTTGTGGTGAGTTGGATACATTATCAGCCACAGATAGGAGGCCTCCAAAAAAAGGGCTCCCCATAAAGACATTTGTGTTCTCACTTAATTAACCCAATGGCATTTGGTTCCAACAAAGCCACTCCACTACATAATGACAAGAAAAATGAGATATTAGTGAAGATCTGGGAAGAAATGAATACACATCTGCTTGTATTTGCTTTCCTGGCATGACCCATTAGGTTGCTCTTTAGGACTAAAATTAAAAATGTAGAGAATTGAAGATTTTAATAAAAAAACCCAAAGCAACCAAACAAAACAAAAAACAAAGCCTCATCTCTTCTCCTAATTGAAAATGTAGAGAAACATAATGGAGAGAAGCTGAACTTGTAAATGCTTTGGGTTTGTATTTCTATTGCAGGAGCTGTGTGTGTGCTCTTGTGTGTATGTATCAATTATAAATATATATCTGCTTTTGCAGTGACAGACTATTTTAAGGTGGCTCAAACAGTTATTGGTACCAAACTGCTTGATAATGAATGTCTGAGAAACTGTGATGACAGATCAAAGGATCAGCATTTTAGGTTTCCATTCCTGGTGTATCTAGTTTAGATTGACTGTAAATAAAGTTCTAGTCAAGTTCCAAATGAGCAAAGCAGGGTCTTACAGGGTAGGGTAGCATTATCTTGGGAATCCTGCTGAAACATGCTTCTGGAGGGGGCTGATCTGTGAGAATTGTGGAGAGATTTGTAAGCCTTGATTTTTAGTGAAGATTGCCTAAAGCAATATTAATTGAATATGCATCTTTCTGATAAACATACTGTACTTCTGAAACTGTTGTCATCAACATGACAACAAATGAGTGTGGAAAAATAAAATCCTGGAGCAAAAGGCAGATTTGCTGATGAGAAATTCCGCTGGGAAGTCTGGAGCTTGCCATCCCATTTGTAAACAACTGCACCCATGTGGCTGTGTCAGACGGGCTCTGTTTGTGTGCAGGGGTGGCTGGGCTCTGCCTTTGTGTCACAGTGAAAAGGGAAAAGGATGAAAAGTGATGGCAACAAAACAAATATGCAAAAAAGGAGGAATCTGATCCAGGGACGGGAGCCGTGGGTTGGGGTTTAATGTTATGGATTAGTCTGTTACAGTTGATTTCCTCTCTAGGATGTTTTTTTTCCAGTTGCTTTTCTCTTGTGTGGTCTTCACTCAGCAGAGCTTGTGTCATCCTTTTCATCTGGTTGTAAAGAAGTTTTTTGGCTTTGTGTACCTTTGCTACAAGGATCTCAAATGATATTTCTTTAGGGTTTCTGAGCTACATGAAATGCAGAGCTGAGAAGAATGCACTTGCGAAGGTTTCATTTAAATTTGCAGGGACTTGTTGTCCTGGTCTTCTGTGCAATGTAGAAAATCTATAATAATTTGGAAATAAGGATAGAGGAATCCAAGCCTTTACCCTGCACTCGAATGAGGACTCTACTTACTGACACCATAACTAGAGTGAATTTGAAAGATCTACTTCTCCCTGTTCCTTCTGCCTTTGTACAGATGTGTATGCTGTAAAAGTTATTTATAGGATTCATTTAAATTCCACATTTTCCCCAGTACATTTTCCACCTTCTTTTTCACAGTACTTACTTGTAAAATCAATAGTCTCAAACAGCTTTACTTTTTAAACTCCCCCTACTTTCCTCTAAAGCTTAGAGGTTCTATGTGTTTCCATGGAGCCACTTCTAAGCAGATAGAAACAAACTCAGGCACAAAAGTTCATTTTTAAGGAAAGCCAGTGCTGGTTTATACTATGAAGAGCCTAATCATGCTTGACTTCTGCAGGTGCAGAATTTAAAATGAAATTGTCAATATTTGAAAGACTTTATGCATGTTCTTGTTGCAGATAGATGGTTCTACACCACAACTGGGTAAAATATCCTGGGAAAGGGACTTCATTGTCTACACAGATTTGTTTTTGAGACCTCTCTTCTTTTATAAGGTGTTTCACAGCATCCAAATAACAGGATTATTGTTACTTTGGCCTATAAGGAAAAGGTACCTAAAGCTGGAAAACTGAGGTAACATCAGAGCATTCATTTCAATTACATGAATATTAAGAAGAATAAATGGTATTTGGAGGTTTCTGTGCAGAGAGGTTTATTCTAAACCCAGTGGTCAGGATCCTTAAGAGCTGTTACTCTGGTGAAGAACAGCAGAACTGACTTACTGACACTTACTAAGGTTTGGCCTCTTCTCATCAGCAACTCCCACATAATAACAAAACAGTGACAGAGCTGAATTTGGCTGATAACAGAATCAAGATTTCTCTTGATTTCAGATTTACAGTGGCTTGACAGTTGTCTCAGATCACTACAGATACAATACAGTACAGAGCTATATTCACAGTTGTTTCCTCAGTGTGGGTTTGATTTCAACCATTCTGAAGTTCAGAGCTTGTCAAGCTCCTTTGTGATTGAATTAATCTTTCACAGAAGGATCTCATGGATTTATAGCTGAGTTTTGACTTTGTCTTTAAAATCTTTCTCATTTCTCAGAGATTCCTTTACTAATGCCCCTACCAAGAAAAGAAAGAAAATAGTGGATTTTTTACAACTGTTTATAGCATAACACAGGGAAAACTTCAAAGCATAGAGAAATTACTATGCTTGGTCTTTTTTTTCCCTTTTTTATCCTCTATTTTTCCTTCCCTCCATTTCAAATTGTCTTTATATTTGCCTCTGATTCTCATGTTACTTTCTTTCTAGCTGCCAAAAGTCTTCAACTATGGTGCTGGAGATTAAATGGCAAATTTCTGGCAAACATCACAGAGCTTTGTTTTCAATGAAGAATCAAATCTAGCCCCTGATTAACAGGAGAATCACTTTACTTGCACTATCATTTATTCTCTTAGTTCTTGGATTTGTTGTCATTTGCACATGGAAACATTACATTTGCATATGCAAATAGTGCATTTGAGTCTTTTGTGCTTTGAAAACAGTACACAAGGTACAATACCCACTGTGGTCTAAAGAACAAACACATAGAATCAAAATGGTAGCTGGTGAGAAGATAAATGATAGGATAATTATGGCAAATGTGCAGATACTCTGACAGAACCAAGAACATTATTTTAAATATCTGTTTTCAGTGGGATCAGTCATAAAATCCTCATCTGCTGTTCCAGGGGACCCAGTCCATCCATCACGTAGTTTTGTCTGGGAGGGGAGAGAACTGACACTGAACTGATGGCCTGGCTGGGCATCAAAGTGTTGTATGAAAGCCCTGCTGATTGTGCTGATTCGAATAATTAATTATTTTACATTTGCTAAAATCAAAGCAAGTTATGACATTAATGAGAGCAGGAAAGCAGAGGGGACAGTAGGACCAGTGGATGTCAGCACTGATGTTGGCCACCCCACACCACAGGAACTGCTCCCTTAAGCTCTCTTAGCAGTGCACACAGACTGTGCATAAAATGTCTTTGTGAAGGAGGCTTTGATCTGTTGAATGAACCCGACCTGTTTGCTGTGTTTTAGGCAGACACTGGAAGTACAAGACGTGAGACATCAGAGACAGATGATAGGAAATGGACTCTCAGGGCAGAAAAACTAGAGAGAGCACAGATATGCCTTAATAACCAAAATGAAAATCTGAGCTCCATGTGTCTTTTGGTATTGCAGGTCAGGATCTTTTTACCTCATAGAGGGTTAGCCCAGACTCCCCTGCTTGCTTCCCTCTTTCCCTACCCTGATGACTTGGAGAGGAAGGCTGTTCAAGAGAGCAGAATTATGGAGGGAAATTCATGTGGAACACAGTACCAGGCTCTGAGAGGATCTCGAGTACGCTGCTCTCTGGGCAGTTCAGCTTGAATTTACATGGGCAGATGATGATAGGACAGGAAGAGGCAGTTTTAAACTAAAATAGGGGAAATTTAGATTAGATGTTAGGATGAAATTCTTTACTCAGAGGGTGGTGAGACATTGGCACAGGTTGCCCAGAGAAGCTGTGGCTGCCCCATCCCTGGAAGTGTCCAAGGCCAGGCTGGACACGGCTTGGAGCAGCCTGGGGTAATGGAAGGTGTCCCTGCCCAGGGCAGAGGGCGAGAAGAGACGAGATGAGCTTTAAGGTCCTTTGCAACCCAAACCATCCCATGATTCTGTGAATTATTCTACAAGGAACGGGCCAGGTATGGATCAGAGTGATAAGGGACCACAGTCTCATCTTCATGGTCATGTTAAAGTCTTCTTTGCAGCTTCAGGCCCTGCTCAATAAATACCCCCAAGCAGATCTCCTGCAGCTGTGGTCACAGAGAGTCACAGTCTGAGTACATCCCTCTGGTTCTCTCAGTCCCAATAAGCCTGGAAAAGTCCTCAGCCTGCCTTTTCTGTGTGTGCCACACCACAGGCCACAAACTCCTTCCCAAGAGCCTGAACCACACTGAAGATCAATGGTGAAAGAGCAAAAGCCACAAACTCTGCTGTGCCTCAGGAAGGGAGTGAGGAGCTGGAGGGCATTGCCAATGTGAATGAGATCTACATGAAAGAGCCTCGTCATTGCTCTGCCTTCATGGATTAAAGGAACAATTGAGCAGAAGAATGAGAAGGCGGTGCCAAGAGGAAGAGAAAATATGGAGGAGGGAAGCAGGGTTTCTCTGGTTAAACCATTCCCGTCACGTTCTTGGCACCAGCAGCAGAAATGCACAGCTGCTTTACATCTGCTGAGAGCTCTGCGACTCAACACGCACCAACATAAGGATTCTCAGCCTGTTCAGATGAGGGTTTTGTTTGCTCTGGTATGGATACAATACTTTTTGTAATTAGTAAGATGGAAAACTATTTTCTAATGCGGCTGCAATAACTGATTTGGCTTATAAATGTTTTCTCTCAAAGGTCAGGCCTGTAGGGACTTACAAAAGGCTAATTTTGTCACTAAGAGTGTCAGACACAGTGCCTACCCTGAGAGACACAATAACCACTGAATTACACAATTTAAATGTTGCATGCTTGTATCAATGAAAAACTCTGACAATTTTCTTTCATGTAGCATCTTGATTATATTTCATGTACTAAATCTTCCCAAGTGTTTGAGGGCTTTGTGCCTAAAATGAGGCCCACATCCCTGGATATCACTGTAATACAAAGATAACAGTAACATTACAATTTTTCTTTACCTAATTTATAGTCTTTGGGGCATATTTTGAGTATGGCTCTGAAGTCTGCTAAAACCCTCAGCTGACATGAGGGAAGTTCATATAAATGCAACATGAAGAAATCTCAAATCCTAGCTCAGCATCTCTGTTTGATCCTCTCCACTACCCAGCAACAGCCAGGAGGTAACAGGAACTAATAAACATATAAATTGATGTGATTGAATTAAATTAACCCATTCACTGACACTACTGCTGGAGAGATCATGTATTTCAAACTCCAGCTCATTCTTTGTGTGCAAATGAAGCTTCAGCTAGTATTGATAAGTATTTTGCCTGCATGAATTATAAGAGTGAAGACTTTAAAGATGAGGAGAATATCCAATCAAAGAGAGACTGTGTTATACAAATTAAATTCTGACATAGATCTGAGTAGTTTGAATCTGGGATTCTAAACTCACTGCTATCAGCAAGAACAGCTTTGGGTCTTCTATCCTTGCTTCTATATGCTTCTATTATTCAGAAAGGTTTTTTTAGCTGATAATACACCTATGTGGGTGACAAGAACTGCAGCTGTGCTAATTATGGCAGAGAACAGCAGTGCATTCTTCAGCCTAGCTCCACACTGGGCCTGTGTTTGGATGTCCCATGGCTGTCTGCATCTCACACAAGCACTGGCGATGCCCGACTCTTTCACACAAGCATATGAAAGAAATTGACATTTCCCAATGGCCTTATGAATATTTAAAGGTGAAAGACCATCTTGTTAAAGTTACCTGGAATAGCAGACTGGTGTTTGCTTCCATGTTTTGGGGCTCTGTGTGTGTGTGTGTCTAATGCAGTAAATGTGCAGGTAGAACTGTAAAACAGGGAGTTCTGATCTGTGGAGGAGCTTTCTGTGTTTGTTGTAGCTTTAACTGCATCTCAGCCATATGCCTTGTGCAGCGTGTTGAGCAAACACCTTTTTTTATAATTCTTATATCTCAGGGGAAACACTGACAGGGCCATGGCAAGCTGCTCATTCAACTAAGTGTCAGTGAAGAGGCTGCTGAGGATCAGGCTTTTGGAAAAGATTCAATGCCACTGTCTAGACAGAGGCAAGAAACAAGGGCTCCCTTTCCCCTCATCTCCTTGAAGCCTCATCACTGAGCTATGCAAGCCTGCTAATTAAACTGGAGTTTTGCACTTCACCCTTAGGAGTTTCTATCTTAAAAAAAGTAGGTCATTTGATTGACATGTATTCTTCAGCATCCTAATCTCCAGTGAGGAAATGATGAAAAATGAGCTGTGCTGAATGCAGACAAAACTGAGTCTACACAGAAACTGAATGTTGGATTACATAAAAGGCTGAATAAGCCACCAATCCCACATGAGGAGGAACAGAAATAAGGAGGAATAGTGCAGAAAGCCACACTTTTGCTGTGGTTAACAGGCTGCTGTTATTTGCTGGATAACTTCCACTCAGTCTAATGGAACACCAGATTTCCAGTGGTGGGTGTGTTTCAGTGGTGGTCTGTGACACTTGGATCCAGGCAAGAAATGAAGAAAACAAGGCCAACACTGGGACATAGAAAGGACTTGGTTGGGAAGTGGAGCTCAGAATTGGAAGTGGTGTCTTACTAACAGCTGAATCCAGAAACAGGCTGTCCAGTCATCCTGAGAAACTGAGGCCTGGTAGAATTGTACACTGATGCACCACTGGTTTGGAGGGTGTTGGTGGAGACCTGTTTGTATCCTGACTGCTCAGACACTCCTAAAGTCATCCCAGAGAAGGAGAGGGTGACTCTTAAGCACTGTCTTCTTCAGACATGTTCATATCAGAATGAGATACCCAGATGGGATTCTCCACCATTCCACTGAGACATTCTATGCCTATGAGCAGAGAGTGTGGAAAATGGAGCAAAATGGCTTGGCCAGGGACTAATTTGCATACAAAATTTCTGTTTGTGAACTCTCAGTGCTTGCACCTTAGTGTGTGTTGTGCACAGATCTGTGCAGTCCAGAAGATGCTGGGCTGAAGAGCAGCATTAGTTCTTCCTTTTACTTTTGGGAGCCATGTTCCAGCAGTCAGTCTGATCAGGTCTATCCCTGTATGGACTGTGCAGTGCCCAGCATGTTCTGAAGTTCCTGTTGCTTTGGGATGCCTCCATTTGTGAATGCTCATTTTCCCACAGCATATCCAGGCCTGGTTTTCAGAAAATTGAAGCTGAGTATTTGTGAAAAGAAGAGACCCTCGAGTCACCCCAAACTGTATACTTAGATGTAAACTGTGACTCACTTAGAAATGTAATTCAGTATTTTTATAGGAGGCTTTTTTTTTTTTTTTTCTAATCTAACAATATTTGTATTATTAAATTTATACCAAATGTGTATTTGGAAGTATTTCTCACTGATTAGTAATAGAGACATCTTGGGTGTCACTGTAAATTCATGAGCGTCTGTTTTTCATTGTAGTGAGAAAGCTGTGAGAAAGCATCCAAGGGAGACTGTTCACCAGTGAGAATTAAGCATCTATGGTGAGGTGGAATACAGGGTTCTCTGAACGTTTCCTCTTGATGACTCCATGCCTGGAGGTTTAATATCTAATAGACCTTTTCCTTCTCTTAATGCCTAAACACAAAATTACTTGCTAGGTAGATTTTGTTCTGGAAATGTGTTTCTAACATTGATTTCTAAGGTGGTATAATAAGGTGCTGCAATAGCTTGTGGCCTGTTTGGGACTATTTTTAAAATGACTGAAGAGGGTTGAAAAAAAGGAAACAGGACAGTACAGAAAAGCCTCTTTCCTCTGCATATTCTGCTGCTTCTTCACCTTTCCTTGGATGGTTTTGTCTTTGTCTGTGTATTTAGTGTATATTCATAATATTATGAAGAACAGTTATAAAGTTATTTGTATTAGCAAATGAGCTGTGTGTCTTTTGGGAACATGTAAGTCCTGGGTTTCAGCCTATACTAATGCTGAGTATAGAACAAATGCACCCTGGCTCCAAACAAACCTAAAGCCTGTGTGTGTCCATGAGCACTGGTTCTCTATGACTTTCCTTTATTCTTCTGTAGACCTTGTCTAATATTTCTCTTCTCTCCCAGAAAAATGCTTCCCTGGAAGGTTTAGTCAGATGATGCTTGAGATCCTCGAGGAAAGGTCGTCACTGCAAGGACCCGAGCTCTGGTGACATGACTGCAAAATTAAAATAAGAGGCAAAAAGGTATAACTATGGCACAGCTAAAAATAGAGGCTGAAATTCCTCTTCATTCTCAAGCCATATAAGGATCTATGCATAGCTGTGTCAGGCAGGGTCCTCATGCAAAAAGAGATGAAGTTTTGGCTGATTTACCATGGGAAGCATCATGTTCATATGTTTCCTTTGTAAAGCTAAATCATAATTCTGAAGTTGTCAGAAGGCTGCTCTTTAAATTAGAGTAATTTATTGCTGTATGTGCCCAAGAACAGCTACAAATGTAAACACAGGCATTCCCTTGGCTATATCCACTGCACTGTTCCAGATCATTTCCAAGTGGAAAAGAAACCTAACAAAGAATGAAGCAAAATTTCTCTGCCAGTCACAATCAGAAGATTAATCCTTCTTTTCTAGTGCCTATAAACAGTAGACCAGAGTCTGGTCTTTGTCTAGAATTTCCTGACACTGCTGGCAGTGCCAGGCGTGGATGTCATGCAGGGAAAATACACTGGTTTTGTGCAGAAACCTCTTTGTTATTAAACATCTCATCTACCTGCATGTGCATGCGTGCTCCTGCAACACAGGGATATTTAGAGGCTGTTTCACACTCTAAAATTAATAATTATGGAAAATGATATCTGCAGTACCTTGATAGTCACAGTGCCCTTGTGGCAGCACATTCCTAAAGCATGACCTGTGCCATACATTGATGAGGTGGTTTAGATTTTCTTGTGACAGAATGGTGAATGAACTTGACCTGGTAAATCTTGTAGAACTGTGAGGTAGCAAGCCCTGCAAATTAAAAATAGCACTTCAAGGTTCCCTAGAGTGATTCTAGGATTCCCATCTGGTGATACAGGATTCCTTGCTTTTTGCCAGTGTTGGAGAGAAAAGGTGCCCCAAGACGCTGAGGAAAAGAAGGAAGAGGTCAATTAAATAAAAGCTCCTCCTGCTGTTGGCAAAGAAGCATCCTAGAATTTGATTCATGAACGTGCAGGTTTTGTTTATACCCATTTTGTGGCTGATTTGTATTTGGAATGAGGTCCAAACCACAGTCACATAGTCTCTTTTTGCAGCCCAATTTGTTCTCAAATGCAAAACAAACAAACAAATAAACAAGACCCCCAAACAAAACACAACTGCTTTTCTAGTTTATGTATCCTGTTTCCCTGCATTTCAAATGAGTCCTTGTCCCAGCACAGGCTCCATGTGATCCATGGCTTTTCATGCACTGCTCACATTCCTGTCTGTCTTCTGTCTCATCTCTTTTCATTGCTGCTTCAGATTTGCCCCAATGCAGAGCCATTTATGGTTGTCACATGTTATAAATCAGCCTTAATTGTTCGTCCTGCCTTTCATCATCTCTTCACATGTCCCACACCACTGATTCTTTTGAGGCACCCAGCTTGCCTTTACTGCTACTTGGCCTTACACATCCATATGATGCCATTTGGTTTTCAAAGATCTCTGTCATTTTAACATAAAACCCCCAGAACTATTTTGGATGGATTGTTTGCTATAGTTCCTATATGTACCTGTATACTAGAATTTAATATCCAAGAGTGAAAAGCAGCTGGTAGATCTGGAGCAGGTTGGTCTGGAGCCCTGTGTTGGTGAATTATTGACATCATTTCTTTGTATGTCCCTTCTCTGGTTTGTGCACTGATGATGCCTTGTCCCTTGGGGATCTTTGCTGTCTTTCTCTTCTCTTTTCTATTATGAACATTTTCCTAATTTGGCGCCTTAATTTGAAACTGCTTTGTGCTGTGTATTTTGTTCCAAGGCTGGGAATGATTCCCAAAGCTGTGTTTTCATGGCACACTTCTGCATCTCCATTGGAATCAATGGGAAAATGTTATAGAGAATGATGGCAAAATTCCTTTACATAGAATTCCTTATTCTGAGGTATTTTAGAATATGGTTGCATCTCTTTCTCTCTGAACTTTTTTCTCTTCTGTGCATATATCCTTTGCAGTTCTTTAGTCCTTCAATCTGTCTACATTTTTATTACCATTCAGAAACATTTGCAGCAAGACAGGAAGGAATGGTAAAGATCACAACTGAATCAAAGTAGGATCTGGATGCCAGTGGAATCTGAGCACCAGATTTTCCAGCATACCCAGCTGAAAATACAGCACAGGGAGAGGAATGTTAAAATAAACTTGTTCAGCTAAATCTGGAAATTTGGACTTCTACCTGCAGCCTCTAAACCTCTCTTCCACTGTAATCTCCATTTGCCATACAAAGAAATACTTTAAATTAAAGCAAGGGAGAAGGTAAATTTTCCAAGGCAATCTTGTCTGTCTCTCTTTTGGGGATGCCAAACTGATGACAAGAATGTTATTATTTGTGTGTGTATATTTAAAGTTGATTTAATTAATGAAACCCATGGAGTCTAACCCCTAATCTTATTAATAATTCAGATGCACAGAAACAAGAGGCTGTTTTACATTTGAGGGATACAGAAATGAAAGGATTGCTTTCAAATTTATTTTTAAGTTGGTAAAATATTTGTGTGCCCATAATATCTATTTAATTTTGGAGTTTGGTGCATAAGGAATGCTGGGACAAGATGAAAAGTAAATGTAGTAAAGATGGGGTTTCTGGTGGGTGTTTTTGCCTTCTCTGTCTCCTGGGGGCTGCCTGTAAATTGGCTGTAGATATTTCACCTTCTCTAATAGTGCTTTCATATTTACAGACCCTGGTTTGCTCAGGATGCTGGGAAACTTGGCCTTTGTGGAATATTTGCAAATAACCAGCGATGTGAAGGAGGGTATAGGGCTTTAAATATTTCATTAATTTTTCAAGGAAATCTGGAAAACATCTGTCTCTGCTGTTTGTTCTTCTGTTGCTTTGCTTTTAATTATCCCCACCTCTTTTTAATGGAACATAAACTACCATTTCACAACTTTACTTGATAGACCAATCCATAGACAAGTGCCGTGACATGCACAGACCCCTGGACTGGCCCTTCTCCTTCTTCCAGATGTCTTCTGTGCAAACATTTCCAAACTAAATACTGATTAAAAACAGTTTGAGGAACAAACACAAACAGTTTCAGTGAGCAGGCACGTTAAATACCATTGTGGAGGTCAAAACAAGACTTGTTTAATTTTTATGTGTCTTCTGTTCCATGGAAGGGGAAGGATCAAGGTCCACAGTGAGACTTTTCCTCACGTCAGCTGCTCTCCCTTGCCTGCTGTGGTCTCTGCTGGCTGTGCTTTTCTAGCTGCAGGTCATACCTGGGACTCTGCACTTCCACAGCAAAACAAGGAAACATTTGGGTATTTTTTCCATGAGTGGGAGAAAATGGATAAGCCAAAATTGCAGCTAGCCAGATGGGAAAATGTGGATGGGAAGCAAGGCTCGTTGGCACTGCAGAAGTCTTCCAGCATGCTGGAAATTTCTGTGTGAGATGAGTGGAAGAACAAGTCAGAGATAAGGGACGCATGCAGACGTCTGTACCAAGGGACACACGCCATTTCAGAGCAAGTAATGATGCAAATTGTTCTCAGAACAAAGCCAAGACTGATCCGTGCCTTGTCCTGCTTAGAGACAGGAATCTGTTCAGCAGCCCCTTCCATAATGTCTTTATGCACAAGCTACTTCCTTTGGTTCTTTGTAAGGAGTAGGATTTATCTAAATCGGTAAAATTTGCAAAATGCTTTTTCCACTCCCTGCATGCTTGGATGTATCATGGAAAGTACAGAATAAAATAAATGCACCTGCTTTTAGGAGCTGATGCAGAGATATGGGATTATTGGTGACATCTGTTGTTCTTTGAACAAAAGAATGAGCACAGTTGCCTTTTAGCACTGACGAGCCTGGCTGCAGAGAGCTGCAGACTAACATTTGCAACAGCTCAAGCTGGGAAGGGGAGTTGGGACAGTGTTGACTAATGCAGTAGGTGCTACATTTCAGATAATAATGACAAGTCATTTCTTCATTTTCCCTTTCTCAGAAATCGCTGAGATTGCATAATTTTTCCATAGAATGCCAAATGCTGTCCCAAAAGTGTCTTACCATGGGCACAAGAGCATTCAGGTGTTTTTCCTGCAATACTAAACCCAGTCTTCTAGAAACCTTCATGGCAAGAATGAAGAAGAAAATTGTTGCAAAAGTGATCAAAACTTAAGCCAAAGTGAAAAGCTGAAAGGTGAAATGTGGGAATTAGACAAAAAGGGAAAAAAGGTGTATAGAAAATAATCTCATCTGTTAAAGAAAAAGGTGGATTTCTCAAGATACTTTTTGTAGATTCCTGTCTTCTGAATAACACCTAGAACACACATGATCAGAACATGATTTCACTGCATTTCTCTCTGTTAAAAATCTTTATTTTGGGAAAGAGTTACTTTCACCTAAGAGTTTCTGGAACCGGGCTGTAATTTTGGAATAAGATAGCTTTGGATCATTGTCAGTCCCAGGAAACATTCTGCATGTTCAGAGTTAAAATCATTTCCATTTGGCTTGTTCCCACAATGCAAATACCCACCTGTGCATTACTGGGAAGAACTTTTTCTGAATCATCTCTTCTTATGGGTCTAATATTGATTTAATTGTGGGTTTTGGCACTACTTAAAAGCCTGAAGTGTTTCTAATAGATAAAATATGTTGTGTCCTTTATTTGTGTCAGCACTCCCTGGGGAATCTCACTATTCAGAATGTTTTCTTAGAGGCATATACATACACAAACCCTTGCAGACGTCAATTCAAGCACTGCACCCAGGGAATAATGACTAACAGACTTCAGACAATGAAGAATCCAATTTAAAATCCAAAACTGGATTATAAAACCCTTTCTTGTTCTTTGTAGATTTCTGTAACAAATGAACTCTCTTTGCTATTTCTAAATATCTAATTATATTCATTTTTATGTGGGTTAGTCCCCAAGACCACAAGCAAAGAAGATTGGAAGAAAGTTGCAGAGCTCACATCTCCAATTCTTGTCTGAATTTGGAAATGGTGAAACTTTTATAGCATGAAGACAGACACTTTATAAATGGTATCTCAGCTAATTCAAATAACTTATTTGAGTACTACTTGAAGTCACTAGAGATTTTCTCCTTTTAGGCTAACTGGTTTGGACTGGGGCATTTTCCAGAATTATTTCAGAGCATGATTCAGACCATTCCTGGTGTGCTATGGCTGTTCTATTTTTCAATTTGCTCCATATAAGTTTATAGGAAAGGAAAAGAGCAGTGTATTTCTGTTGTTCCATTTTCCTGGTCATTGTGAGCCCTTAAATCCACTTCTCACCAAAAGCAATATATAATTTTGATTAGATTTTTGGGGTTAATATGTTTCTATTTCTGTCGTGTGTCACTTCACCATGTATCAAATATGGGCAATATCAAGTTCAGATCGCCTAAAAATTATTACCTCAGCTTGATGATGGATATTTCTTCATATTAAATGCTTAAACCCTTCAGCTCAGAGTCTTGTTAGATTGTTAGCTCAGGAATTCTCACAACTGGACCTTGCTGTTGGGTACTGCCCCACAAAACAGGTTTTTGCAGAAAAGGATGAGCTCGGTAACTTCATGTCTGGGATGTTCCAAACTCTGTGTGAGCCTTTTTGCAATGTGGAGCAAAATTACTGCTTTCATCCAGCATTAACCTTCTACTTTTACTTAGGTATATTGCATTTTTGCCTTTTATTCATTTGTAAAATACACTTTTAAAGGCATGGAGATTTTTCATAATCTCATAACTTTTTTCTTCTTGAAAGATTTTACTGTTTTGCAGCCTGCAAATAAACTAAGTAAAACAATCAGAAAGTAACAATTCTGCCATAAACCTCTAGCTGAACTATAGTTTTACGTTAAAGACATGCAAACAATACAGATGTTAACATTAAAATACACTTCAGGATGATTATCAGCATGGCCATATAATGGTTAGGCTCTGAGAGGTTTAACTTATTAAACTTCAGCTTTCTGTTGATAATACAGACTCCCTTCTCTTCCTTTGACTTTACTGCAGGACCTACCACTCACTTTTGGTTTATAGCAGCATTGGAGATCTCTTGCTCCTGTCTCAGTGCCTCTTCACCTCATCACACTCTCATCAGCTGCCCTGGCCAACGTGTGTCATGAATTTAGGGAAAGCATCCAGCTCAGGCGTATGGAAGTTTTCATGCCCTGGTGTGGCAGCGTGCAGCTCAGCTGAGATCTGAGGGGTTCCCATGCAGCTCTGAGTGCCTGACTCTGCTGGAGCAGCATCTCTGCAGGGTGGGACCTGACCTGTCCCTCCCACCCCCTGTGGAATGGAAAACCAGCTGAGGGGTTTATTTACTGCAGCTGCCCATGAAAGCTGGTTTAAAATCAACATCCAGAGAACAAGCCGTGGGGTTCCAAAGCAAGACAGAATATAGCAGAGAGGAGAGTATTGCTCTTGGACTGGGAAAACAACCGTTCTGTTTAGCAAAAGATTCTGGGGTCTTGAAGTGTATTTATTTTCCAATAGGAAAGGACAGCAAGGCCTTTTAAAATTCTCTGAGACAGGTCGATGGATACAGGTCCCAGAGCAGAGAGCAGGCTGTGTGTTTTACCAGGGACAGGACAATGGGAGATTTAGTCCCATGGAGTGTTATTTCCGCTTTGGGACTGCAACTTCTTCAGTTACCTCCATATCTGACACAAAGCAACATTTTTGTTCAAGCTGTCATATTTCTTCAAAATCTTCTAGTTCTTGTAAAAAGTTTCATGGGAAACCAGCTCTGCCTTGTATTCAGTGACCCAGAGAGGTTGCTGTATATACACACCTTGTCAAATAAATACGGCAATGCAGATGGCTTGGGACTTGGAGGAGACAAACAGAAACGGTGAGAAACGGAAATCCTCAAGTCCTCCTGGATCAGGATTTGTGAAAACAGCATCTTTGGTTTATGGAATGTTTCTCTACCTCTCCTCTAAGGAATCTTGGACCCCTGAGTGAATTTATGGCCTTATTTGTTTTCCCTATATTATTTCTGTGCAACTGTTATTTCCTCTGTAGAGGGGTGTTGGTGCTTTCTGCTGGACCTGAGTTTCCTTTTGGAACAATCTTGTTCAGCCGTGTTCTCCTGCATTCCCTTTCATTGCTTTTTTTTTTTTTTTTTCCCCCTCCCTTTTTAGATTCCTCCTGTCCCTTTTAACCCATCTGGTTTATTTTCAAGGCATCCTGTTTATTTTTCCAGCTATTTGTTTTTAATATGTGTTGTCTGACCTTTTCTGTCTGCTCTTTTGGGGATGTATACAAAGCTCTTCCTTTATTTGCATTTGCTTTTCCTTCTGCCCTGCACAGTACCTAATGTCCATCAGTGGAACCGAAGAACAGGAAATGGGAATAGACATCCACAATCCCACAGAAGTTGATATAACAAGCAAAGGTCATTTTCATTGTGCAGGTGTGGAATGCTTCAAATCACCAGGATGTGTATAAATGCAGGGGCTTGTGTTCTGTCCCAGGAGCTCCATGACACAACTCTGGGCAAAGACTGCAGCTCTGGGAAAGTTGTTTGAAAGCAGAATCCACCCCTTGGGTTTCCTTGGGCATGACATGCCAGCCATCACCGAGGGTGGAAGCAAAGCAGGATCAGGTAATACCTCATCTGGGAGAAAGGCCTGCAGGGCTTCTTGTGAATGGAAATAAGATCATGGTGCTACTTCAACAATGTACTTGTAGAGGAAGCCAGGGAACTTCTCTTCCTGGGAGTGTTTTTCCATGGTTGTGGAGATTGCCTCTTTGGCCACTTTCCTTTTGATGTGCTCCCTTTTAAGAGAAAGCTGCTGAGAATCTGACAATGCCTCTGGCTAATTGTGGTTTGGCAGTGATGTTCATCTAAGGTGGCTGCTTCCAGAAAAATCACTATCCAGACTTGGCAAAAGCTGGCAGACGTCTTTGTCAGAGTGAAGCACAGACGACAAGGGCAGATTTATCACAAAAATCAATACCACGAGCTCTTGGGCTGCCACTGTTTACTCATCATGGCTGCAAGAGCCACACTATCTCCAGAATTACTGTCACGGAGCTGTACTGGCACCTGACATTATCCTAAGGGAGAAATTTTTACAGTCAGCAATTCACAACAGATCTTGCAGCTTGCAGGCTCCACTAGCTTCATTTGGTGAAGATGCAAGGCACCTTTTGCTCCCAAAAGGAACAAAGAGCTGAGCTGTCAGCAGCTTTACTGTAGACAGGTCCACCTAGAAAATGAGTTGTTAATGTGAAGAGCTTGTATTTTGGCTGACAGACATGGTCACCAGGCCAGGACCAATCATCTGGGGAGCTGTTCTTTGTTATCCTGATTTGTTTCTCGCATTTCTGATTTCTCCAGTACAGTTACTGCTGTGTGTGTATGTTTGTGTGCCCACTTGTGATGTGGAGAAATCTCTCCTTAGCCACTGAAATGGATCTGCTGCTCTGGGAGTGCTGATCTTATACCAGGCCAAAGGGGAAAATGCTGTTTTCCAAAAAGCTTCCTGTAGCTCCAGTCTGTTCCCAATAGACTTTCAGTGTCTGCCTTTTGTTTGTTCATTTTCTGCTCTCTTTGATGATGCACTATTCAGTGATGGAACACAATCCTTTCCCTCAAACTTTGGGCAAATCTAGAGCAGGGCTTGATGTTGAAATCTTAATCACGGGTACATGAAAATGGATTGAAACTGCATCAGGAAAGCTCAGGTTGGACATTAAGAAAAGGTTCTTCACTGTGCAGGTAATTGCTCTCTGGTTTAGGTGTAGGTGGTTCTGTGAGGAGCAGGGAGTCAAACACTGTGATCTTTATGTGTCCTTTTCTACTTGAGACACTCTGTGATCTATATTTATGTGCTGGTATAACCATGGCACCAAGGGGGAGAGCAGGGAGTGATGTTCACCAGCAGATTGACAGCATTTGCCATGTGTGTGACAGTTCTTAAGGCAGAAAACTCAGGAGACTCATCTGTGTTGATTCTGGCCCAAATCCATGTGCCAAAACATTTCTGTGAAGGGAGCACACCCTTTTTAAAACATGCATGTTTTGAGCAGTGTTTGCTTTGAGAAGGCAGAGCACCACGGGAGGCAGCCTGTCCTGGTGGCTCGTGTTGTTCAAGGTCCGGTGGAAGGGAGGTCTAGGACAGTGTCCCAGTGCAGAACAGATTGTGCCATTTAACAGGAGTTCACCATCTTGCACTTCTCTCCCCCAGCCCTTCCCTCTCATTTCTGCTGTTCCTCTAGAGGCAATAAAGCACAGCCAGATGAGATGTTCATCTCAGCAAGAGGAAGCCTCAGAGTATCCCCATGACCATGGCCTTGTTTTTTCCATATCGTTTCTTCTGCTAATTTGCTTTGATTGTGGGAAGGCTACAGGAAAGGACTAGTGAGAGTAGCTCATTGTTGTTATTTCAGCTGAGGGGAGAAAATACCTAAGAAAATGATTTGGAAAGCGAAGTTCCGTAAATTCACATGGCAATCCTTTTAAGTATGTGAAATATTTTTACTAGAATGGTTTTGTTTGCATTCCCAACTTCAGCTGTTTCAATATGGAAGAGCACTTTAGAATCTACATCAATTGGCACTGAGATTTCAAGTATCACCTTCCTGATTTCCTGCTCCTGGCCATTCTTTTTTGCTTTTATGTGATTTCAATTGCAGGTAGTTGTATCAGGACCTCTGATTTTTGACTTCTGATCTAATGTTTTTTTAAAAACTTTAATGCCCTGATTGGTGATCTTTCACCTCCAGGTTTAAGGATCAAACCCACTGTAGCTGGAAGTGACTATGGTATTTATATAGCACTTAAAACTCAGATTAATACTGTAACACTTTTCCCATAGCTTATATTAATATTTTTCAACCCTGAAATTGGAGCATTTGTGGTCTTTCTCCCATACGTCCTTTAATGAATTCTTATTGTTTTAGGGGAAATCAGACTTTTTTAATAGGAAAGCATCATTTGGTTCAAAATACCTTTTTTTTTCCCCACAGAAGAACTGTTACTGGAAGCTCTGAGAGGAGCCATGACCTTTCCATCCCTGCCATTGGCATCAGGCCCTCCATAGGCAAACCAGGCACAAACGTTTTTGGGGGGCTGTCTGTTCATCTCCTCTGGTTCAACCACTCCAGAAGGTTGCAGTGCATGAAGCACAACTACTAAAGAGGAATCTCTGTCCTTGACAAATCTCCTTAAGGAGCTTTTTAAGACTGGAAAAAAAAATCTCACAGTGGTACCTGGATAAAAATCTATATGAATGATTTATTACCATGGTGATGAGTTTGCTGTAGTTACTGACTGGATTTTTAATTACTGGACAAACTGTTTGCCTGTGTATGCTCCTTCTTTTCTCTATTTTCCAGTGCTGGGCACTGATATAAATAAGAGGATGTTGCCATTAATGTGGTCCTGTTTTCCTTCCTGGGCAAACATGTGTCCCTAGTGAACACTTCACATCGCTGAAATTTCAGACATTCCTAACAAAATGTGTGGCATGTGTGAGAAATGGGTACAGCTGACTGGGAGAAATCTCCATGCCAAACTCTTCATTTTTGATTCATTTTTGCCTGGTTTCTTCTCCAAATTGATCCCTTTGCATAGAGTAACACAGGCTGGTCTTCAAAGTGGAGAGAGAACCAAGTGAAACCATATTCTGAGAGTTTTCCTGCCTGCACCTGAGATCTTGTGTTGGCTCCTTACAGAATGAATGGATTTGGTTCAGCTGGAAAAGACCTTTCAGGTCACTGAGTCCAATCATAGCTGCCAGGTTCACCACTAAACTATTTTCCTACCACATCTACACATTTTGTGCCACATTTTCAGAACTTTTAAATGCCTCCAGAGAAGGTCACCTGAGCAGTTCTAGTCAGCTGTGACCTCCTCAGTTAGCCAGGACTGCTGACAAGTGATTGTGAGTGGCTCTGTGAACATTCCTGCCAGCTCCCACACTTCCCTTGGGTGGATCCCATCCAGTCCCATAGATTTGTGTGTGTTTAAGTGATGTCGAAGTTTCCTGACCAGCTGAGAATGGAAAGGTGCAATATGAGATTGAAGGGAACAGGGGGGAATTCCTCCACCTGAGTATCTGATCAATGTTTATTGCTGGGCTTCTCAAAAACATAGGGAAGAAATACCAACTGCTGAGGATGAGCTGATGATCTCACATTGCAAAAATAAATTTCAACACAAAAAATCTTGCCATGCACTGCTTTTTCCTCTTGAAAAGATCGAGGTTTGTTGGCAGAATGTTTTAAAATACTTGACAGGATTAATATTCTAAACTAGTTGAAGGAGCTTGACAAAACACAGCTCATACTTGTGTAAGGGGCTATGTGGGGCTTTTGCTGGCTGAGGTCAAACCATGGCTTCATCCAAAGCATTTTTTGAGAGAATATATTTTTCCACAAAGGAGCTGTAGCAGCAATGTCGGTGTTGGCTCATGAGAGATGGAAATGTGGAGAGCTCTAAGAGCCTGGCTACTAAAACAAGGACCAGACAACTTAGTACCATGACAATCAATTTGACTCTGAGTGGGTGGTGTCATCTTCTAATGGGAATTTAATCATATACCTTCTCGAAATAATGGGCATCCAGAGATGATTAAGGAAGAGATGAGAAAGAAAAAGCATTTTGGAGAAATTTCCTCACAGAGAGAATGATTCATTTTGGACTGTGCTGTTAAAAGGCAGCTATGGAAACTGCAGCTGTGGATGTATTAAATAGGAGTCAGGCAGGTGCTTACTGGAAAAAATGTTATGGATGGAAACAAGCACCAGGAGGAGTGGGAGGAATCTGCAGAACCAGCTTCCGTTTTTTAGTTACAGCAGAATAAATGTGTTCTTCTGCATTTGCAATGCAGATACACAACAGTTCTCAGTCTGAGCAGATGCTTGGCGGCTGTGGATTTTCATGAGCACTTTGTCCAAGGGGCCATTCTCACCTTCTGCTGACATTTTTTAAAAGGAAGCAGCATATTAAATGCCAGGATGAAGGAAACAGTTTCAGGATGGAAAAGCTTGAGTAATGGTGGTGTAATAGAAAGCAAAATTTGGCCTACACTAGTTTCCTCCAAGAGGACAGTTTTTTCCATTAGTACTCCCAGCATGGAAGAATATCTCTGATGTGTGACAGTGTACCAAAAGTTTAGCCCTGCAGAGAAAGAGAGCTGGAGATGTTTATTATGTTGGGGAAGAATGCAGGGAAAAAAAAGAGGATGGTTTTTGAGTACTTTAGGAAGAGGAGCTGAGAGGGTTCAGAAAGTTGCAGGCTGTTCCTGGTGCTGTTGTGACTTCAAAAGGAGATCTGATGTTCTGCAGTGAGAGACTTGCTGGGATGTGAGTCTGTAGGGAAACTGAAGGAGAAGCTTCCAAGAATGCTCTCTACCCAAACCTGCTTGTTGCCCTTAGCTCTCACACTTCTTTTGCTTCTCTGTCCTGGCCTCTTGGATTCACATTCCATGTAACTGCAGATGTTGCCACTGGTTTCTGTGAAGTCACTCCTATTTATGCCAGAATTTGCAGGGAAGGAAAAGTGCTAATCATGAGGAGAGACAAATACAAGTGTAAACCACTGGAGATACTCACTGAAGCTGTCCCTGCTTTCTTTCCTGCTTCAGGTGTGAGTCCGTTGATTCAGGGATTGGTCTGCATGCCTCTGGGTCATAATTTGAAAATAGTTTCCAGTTTATTTCAGTGCAGTTCCTTTACACCCCAGTTTCTCTGTGCTGTCCCACTGCCCTGCCTGAGCAACACGAGCACAAAGATAGCTCCAAAATACAGCTGTAATAACAAAAGCCTCAAGGTTATTTCAGAAAAGCAGGAACCAGGCCCTCAGCTGGTTCAAAGCACAGATCACTGCTCTGGAGCGACACCAATTTTACACTGAATGAAGGTTTTTCCTGAGATTTCTTTTTGCAAATGGCACAGGGAGAAAGTTTCTGGAGAGGGCTGAGGAGAAAAACATCCTATTTTCTTTTGGTAGAGTTTAAGACTTGCTGATTCAAATGCCAACCATCAGTTCATTATCTCCTGAATCCTGAGGATACAATTTGCTAGGTAAAAAACCACATCTGTTCTTCAGCTCAGTTCCACCTCTTTGAAAGCATGTCCAAACTACCTTCCTAAATGTTTCCATAAAATTAGGCTTGGTTACATATGTTTCATTGTGTGTTGCATGTTTCCATGGCACGCTGATTTGCCAGATAAAGCAATCTGCAGTGTATTTAGTCTATCTTAAAGCCTTTTAAATCCGTCTCCTCTAAGCTTGAAATTCTCTCATTCAGGCATCCAGCACTGTTGAAACCCCTGTGCCAATAATTCTTAATGACGTGTGTGTCTAGCCAAAGTAATTCTCCTCATTCAATTTGCAATTTTCCAAGTCAATCCTTTCAGCATTGTGACTGTAGCCATTTATTTTGCATTCTGAGACGTGCAACTCTTAAACAAAATGATCCTGACTTTATAGGCAAAAAGGTGTCTTATAATGAAGGGCAACCAAACTCAAAGTTTGTTTTGGAAACCAGGGATAGTTGATATTTGCTTGCTTGCTCTCCTGGGCTCAAAGCTGACTCCAATCTATGTACACAAAGTCTTCCCTTAGTATTTGACAAAGAAAACAGCAGAGCCATTTCTCATTTGGCAGCATATTTCCTCCCTGCTCTTGTTCAAAGAGCCTGCTGGACTGAGCCTTGGATCTTCTGCTATTTCCCGTGCTGAGGAGCTGATAACTGCAATGACCAACAGAAACTCTGCTGCTCAAACCTGGCCTCCTGGTTTATACAAGCAGCATATTTAGGGTGTCCTAATGGAAAGAAAGAGGCTTTGTATTGCTTAATGGCCAACCTCGACCATCCAGGAGATCTTGGTGATGGCTCAGGAGGGAGAGCTTGCAGCCACTGTAAAGAGGATGGCAACAACTCGGGCATTTGGAAACTGAGGTGAAGATGACTAAATGGAAAATGGGGGTTCTCCTCAGAACAAACCAGAATGGGCACACATGTGGTTTTTATCTTCAACAACCATTATGACTTACATGCTCATTTTGTCCTGAAAACAAGAAGCTTTTGATCCCTGCAAGAGGAAGATTTATGTAAGCTCAAGAGATTTTACTTTGGTCACTGTGAAAAAAAGAATTTATAAGCCTCCTTCATTTCATTCATTTATTTTTCCTGTTCTTCAATACCCATTGAAGGAACAGATACATTTAAGGATGTTTATTTTAAGTTGGTACTCTGGACTGAAAAGCTTTTCCATCTGTTTCTGCCCTGCATTTGATATAACATTTTGCAGATGGCAGCATTTATCAGAATCCCACTGCAGACTACTTACTGGCTTTGTGCCTTCAGAAATGGGCTGTGCTCATCACCGCTGTCACTTCACTGAAATGGGTGGAATGACACCATGGGTAAATCTGAGCCACCATCACAACTGCTTCCTGAAGTATCACCTTGTGCTCTGAGCTCAGTGGCTCCATCTTGGATGACTTGTTTAATGTAAATATGTAAAATTATATGTAGTTTTCATGATTACTGAAGATTACTGGCTTGCTTTAAGAATCTCTTGGTTCTGATGTTTCCAGTTCATGAATGATTTAGGGAATAGCTTTTAAGCATGCCATCTCAAATTGCAGCCACACATTTGGATATCCAAGTTATTTAAGCAGTCAGAAATAGGGAAGGCACCTGTTGTTTTGATTGAATCCCAGGAATGGTCAATTTGGCCAGTTTTTCTTTCTTTCACACACTCCATGAAGTATCACACCTCTGCCATGTTGTTACTTCCCACTCCTGCATTCCTGAAGTCAACATTCTCCCAAATTTTGTGTTGTGTGAGCCCCTTGGGGTGCTGATCCTAAAGGCCTTGGTGATTTCCATGGAACTGCTTATGGAGCCTGGGCCTAAGAGTCACAGCTCCATGTTCAGGTTTCAGGATTAGTTCCCTTTGGAATTGAATTTTTGAACTGTTTTTCATTTCACTGCCAGGCTATTTTTTTCTCTAATATTTTACCTACAGAAAGGTGCAGAGTGGACAGCTGGAAGGGACATAGGTCATGAGGCCAAATGTCAGGCTCAGTTAGGGAAGGAACATTTCCATGCTTTTTGAGCTTTCTGGAAAGAAAAATATTTTGGGACCAAGCCTTTCATACTTACCTTCAGCCAAAATGCCACTTGCTTTGGAAAGTGTGAAGAAAATTGGTTAAGAACCCACATTAGTTAAGGGAGGCTGGAAGGAAAACCAAATTTGACTTTTTAAAGTAATTTTCCACCCTGCCCTCTTATATGGCAGGAGTGGTGAGGAGTGAAGGAGAATTCCCTGTTAGGAGTGTTTGCCACAGCAAAGCTCTGAGCAGTGTTTGTTCAGTGCTGCTGTGGAAATCCCAGTTCCTGTCACGCTGAAGATTTACATGAAATGGCAAAATGAAGATTTAACTGTCACTTTTCCGTGGCCCTGCTTTTTCTCTCCCTTTCTTCATTTTTATTATGCTTTCACAATATTTGGGAAAGCACTTTTTTCTTACATTGTGATTTACTAAGGCCATGGATGCCTCATTGATACAAGTCTCGTTATTTCAGTAAACACTATCAATAATTAGTCTGGCCAGCATGTCCTGGATAGCCTTTGTGTGAATTAGAGGAGAGCCTCTATGGTTCCAGCTATGACCCACTGTCGTGAAAAGAGAATTTCTTTTAAATAGTGCCTGTCCAGGAACTAATGCTCTTTTCTCAGAGCTGTGGGCTAGGGAAGAACGAGACCCTGAGTGATGTCAGTGTCACAGCAGTGCCTGAGAGCCTTCTCAGTGGTTAAACACATCCAAAGCATCAAGATGGAAAAATACTTCAGAGATTTTGTAAGCTGGAGGAAAAGTTCCAGCTATTTAGTGAAGTTAATGCTGAGCTCTTCTGACTCACAGCACTAAAAAGCTGCTCCAGTCTCACTGCTGAATCAATTAGCTCAGCCAGCACCTCTCCCATCAAAGTAACACCTTCCATTCTTGCTCAGTTTTAAGACCTGATTCACTAACTTCAATAACAGAAACACCCAAAGATGTGTTCCCTTCTGTACCCAAAGGTTTTTTGCATGTTTCACCTTGCCCTATTTGCACACCTACGTGTTTAAATTCCCTTCAAACCAGAATTTGGAGCCTGTGCTAGAAATCCAAGTTCTTGCAATCAAATCAGCTCTGTTAATATCTGTAGTCCTCCAGAGGAAATATAATATATAATATAATAACACCAAGGGTGTTTGGTTGGGATAACTTTGGAGGGCATCAGGGTGTTTAACACAGCCAGGGGAGCTGATGGGGTGACTGGAAGGACTGCACCACCCTGCAGTCTCAAAAACAGCAGCTGCAGAGCTGGACCAAGGTCTATTGGGGTCTGAACGCACAGCCAGGCCTGGATCCCCTCAGGATGTGCTTCAGCTCTTACTCTGAAAGCAGCATTGTTCCTGTAACCTCCACACCCACACTGGTTCCTAGTTTGGTCACCAGAGTTGTCTGTAGATCTCTTGGCTATGTCCTTGATTCCAGCAGAATTTTCTCTGTGTGGGTAGCTCTGTTAGCAATTTTTTGGCATTGTGATCATTGCATCTATCTTATTTTTATTTTTTTAAATGATTAATTAGTCAATTATGTGAAATTAGCTTTTGCAATTAAAGCATAATTTAGAAAAAACATTGAACAGATAATGCTCATTTGTCATTGAATTACTTAGATAACTCAGGGCTGTTGTAAATCTGAGGTGTTTCTAGTACTGTCTTTACTGCTGGATGAAGAGCACTGATTAAAAATCCACCCTAATGCAGTGCTTGGAGTGGCTCAGTCTTGTCCTTCAATACTTACAAGCAAATGGATTTAGATTTGTAATTTATGCAGGAAATACAACATTTGGGCTTTGGGAGGTTGATGCAGCTCTGAGCTGAACTTCTGTTACGTGGAGTTGAAAGGGCAATGGATGTAACTGGGTGTTATTTAAACTGTCACATTAAATGGAATCTAAAATATGGTACCTTAAAAGTTGTTTCTGTGGTGGAAAGGGAAGGGCGAATCAGTTATTGCCTGTGTAATTGTTTGGTTATCCATCAGATTGCTGCAAACTGCATGTGTGTACTTTTCAAAGTGCTTTGGTGTAGACAGACACAGACCTTTGCTCCTGAGGAATTTAATGATTTGCCCCATGGGGATTGCTGGGCTTGCTGGAGTTCACTTAATGACACTGATGGGTCAATTCTCTGCCAGAGCCAACAACTCATCTTCATCATCTTCTCAACTTCACATCCACTAATGATCAGTCCTCATAATGAAGGCATTTTTCACCCTGCCAGGAGTCACAAGGAGAAAAATTGATTGACAGAGTTATCTGGATTGTAGTAATTAAATCAGGGCAGACAAATCCCTGCTCTCATTATATTTCAGACATGTCTGAACCATGAAAAACAGAGCTGAAGCTGATTTGCTTTCTGCAGTTCAAAATGTGGCATTAAATGCTGTATATGATATATAAGGTTACAATACATGAGTGTGAACAAATTAGGAAAGACACAAGTGGTCTAAACATGAGTGTTGGTTTTAACCATCTTTAGTGAAATGTGTATATCAAGTGTCAGAAAAAAGCTGTTAGCATGTTTTAGGAAATGAACCTGGAAGGGTGCCTGTGTTCCAGCCAGGTGACAGGGATGGCAGGTAGAGACAGAGATGCTGCACGGTGAGGCAGAGCACGTGGAACGAGCAGGGAACAGGATCAGTGCTTGCCCAGTGGAACACAACTTGTCTGGGCTCTGAGCTCTCGTGTGTAGAGGAGAATGCAGATTTCCACTGCAGAAGCCAGAAAGGGATTTCAAATACTATTGGAATTCTTTTGTTGGTGAATTGCTTGTCGTGCAAGCACTTGCCTTCAAGGAGGATTTGTGTGCAGATGTTCTTTGGGTAATGCTGCAATCTGGATTCAAGAGTTGTCCCTTGATTATTTTTAAAGAATTTTTCTTCCCTCAGTTTGCTAAGCTGAGCCATTTTTTTCAGATACTGTAGAATATTGTACCCACTTTAAAAAGAAGATGCTGCATGAACTTGAATCAACATTACCAGCGAATTAAGCTGATTTGATCTAGTTAATATTGGGAGAGAGGCAGATTAGGGTTTAAAGCAGGAAAATCATGTAGGGAAATCTGGATTCAGTGGGACAGCTGCTCTGATAATATAAATTGGTGCAAGTTCACTGAGCTTACTTTAAAGCACTGAGCTGCATTTATGAGATGTTTGGCCCATATATGATGTATTTTGAAACTAATCATAATAATTAAGAAATGCAGATGACAACTTCTGCTGGTTTTGGCCTAGCATTCAGACAACAGTGCCTTAATCAGAAAATCCTTTCAGGAGTGAAGACTTTGGGAATACAATGCCCATTCCCTTCACATGGCTGCTTTTGTGGGTCCTTCCATGGGTGCTTTCAGTTTAACCTCATGAATGGTACAAATCCTCATCTGGAATCAGATACCAGAGCAGGGGAATGCTTTGCCTCTAATTCTGCATTTATTTGTGTCTGTAGAAGTGCTCAGGATGTTCTGGATCTCAGCAGATGCTGTCAGCATTAAGAAAAGGTTTTAAATTTATTCCTTTGTAATGTAATGTTTTTCAAGGCTTCAATCACTCCTGACTTCCACGTTTGATAACACAGGGCTGTGCATTACAGGATGTTATGTAGGACAGTCAGATTTAAAACCAGTCATGGTTTGGGATAAGATTCCACTTCTGGTACACTATTTTGCCTGTGAATTTGGATGGATCCAAACTGACAGAAGTTCTTTTCTAAAGCTTTCCAAGCAGAATGTTAAGTTACAGGGCACTGGGCTGGGAACCAGGAGATAGGTTTAACTCTTGGTCACTGAAATTGAGGAAGAGCCAATGACTACAGGAGGCCAGGAGAACAATTAAATTCTCATCCAGTGCTCCTAATGTGACTGAGAAATGACTTCTAAACCTCCCTTAGCAATTTTTTTTCCCAAAAGAATGAATGTTCTCATGTTCAGAAAGTGCCTTCATAGTATTTCATGTATATGGAGAAAAACATCTGAAGCAGCATCAGAACCTTGTTTTGATCCTGATTCTGATGCTGGCACTTGTGAGAACCTGCAGCATTTCAAAGACCTTGTCTGTTTGAATGCTTTTGTACAAAACAGATATAAACATTTATTATCTGCCTGACAGTGTAGGTGTTGTGTGAATCTGAGATTGAGGGTGACCTGCCTGAGTACCCAAGGCTTTGGTTAGTGGGATTCTTTCTTCTTATGCTCCCTGTCAAAATATTCCAACTTCAGTTCAAACTGAGCCTAGGGTAAATATCTGGAAAAGCTAATGCTACTGTGGAAGCTCTAATTTCCATCTTGCACAGGCTGAGCATCTTAGGAATGACAGCTGGCATGTCATGACAGTTGATGAGTCCGTCTTCTAAGAGCCTCATTAGAGTTTTCACTCACATCCAAAAGGATTCTGGGAGACAATTGTTCTGACATGAGTCTAAGAGATGTGCACATTGCAATACTAAATTGACTTTGACTTGTCAGTGTCTGTACAGGGCAAATTACCTGCTCTTGGCATGTTACTTGACATGCTCCATTACTATATGAGGATTGCTGATAAAAACTCTGGGTTTTGTATCCAAACGGGTTTAGGGTTATCCAATTTAGAGACAAGCTCTGGTGTAGACTTGTAAATTGCCAGTGTTTAGGCCAAATTTCATATTGGGGTCAGAAGGTTTGTTCATGTAGATGTCACTGAGAGAACATCTGGGGCCAAACACGGGAGCTGGTCAGTGACAGCCATGGGCACTGTCAGTCAGGGCACAGAGGGTACATGTGGAGCTGGCCTGGACTGTGGAGAGTCATTTTATTGGGCTGATCTTTAAAGGGATAATAACCAGATGGTGAAGAAAATGAGAGAGGAGAATGGAATACTGGTCATTTGGCTGTGACCCCAAACACAGTTTCTAATCACACTCACCTGGGATATTAAGCTGTGCACCAGAGGTGTTGGACCCCTTAGAGCTCCCAAGCCTTTGCAAGCCCAACCTCTTTATTTCTAAATCACCAGAACAGGTAAGGACTTGCTTAGTTTCAAAATCAAGCCTAACCCTCTTCCCATCCAACAAAGCTCATGAGGACCCCACTTGTCCTTTTGAAGCTTTTTCTTTCTGAAGAACTGATGTGAGCATGTATCATTCTTAAAGGCCATATTTTGATCTAGTGATGAAACAAAATTCATAACATGACTTTCATGGTCAGTTATCAAACTAGGACAAGAAATCTTGTACTAAAAGAAATGTAATTTTTGAAATACTTCTATTTGTAATTCTTACAAATCCTGTGCTAAGCAAAACCGTTGCACTTTGTTTAAGAATGGGGTAATGCTCATCATATTCAAAAGAGAAAGAGGTGAAAACTACCACAGTTCATTCACTGACTTGGAGGCTGTTGTTGGAAATCAATTAGCTAAGTGTTTTTCCCCTGAATACATTTTATTTCTGATTTTGTGATGATGTTCCAGGTGTACACACACTTGTGAGCTGGAATAACTTGATCTTCAAATGGCTGAGCAGAGAAGCTGAGATGGTGATCTGTCAGTTTGCCTCTGGAAAATAAGGACAAAGGGCAATTTGTTAGATATGGGATTTGTTATAATTAAGATATTTAATTCTAAAAACATGTCTGCAAAGCAGGGAAGTTCAAAAGAAAAAGGAAAAGAAATTGTGAATGTGTCTGTTGTTGTAAGGACCCACGATTTACTTATGAAATATGACAAGTAGAAAGTGAGCTTAGGAAATTTTCCTGTTTCCAAGCAGGCCCTTGAAGGGCTGGGATCTGCTGCCTCCTGTTTGATTTCCATTCAGCCGAGGTGCTCGGGGTACTTGACCTTCTCCACTCAGTAAAACCTGATTCATTCTTCTTCCTCCCTGGTTTCTCTGCTTCTTCCCTGCCCAGTTCAAAAAGTCACCTACAGCTACTCCCTTTGTCATAACAACTGAAGAGTAATAAAATCGTGGGCAGCAGTAAAGTCAAAAGATTTTTGTTGTAAACATTGGCATTAACTTTCCTTGTGAAGCAGTGCTGGGAGGGAGGGATAGGGATGGGAGTTGTGGAGAGTAGGATGAGACTTTGAAACACCTTCCATAAATCCTATAGATTTTTCCAAACATAATGGAACAAAACTGGTCAGGAGAAAAAACTTCCACAATCTTCATATGGAAAAGGAGCAAATGGAATGTGGATGTCTCCAGGTCCATCCCCAGAGCAGCTCCTGCTGCTCTGTTCTGCCCCAGACCCACACAGCCTGTCCTGCTTTGTTGTTGCAACATAAAGAGGAGGAGTAAGGGTACCATGCTGGGAGATGAGAGGCAGCATGTGGCTTCCTCACAGCCTTCTACATTTCAGAGAGAGATCTCTCATTTGATGAAGATCCTTTTTTCTGTTTAGTCATAAACAGATGAATCCCATAATAGCCTCTGTTTCCTCTACTACAGGAGGTCTGTATGATTAATAAGATCTCCCTGTAGTGAATGCCAAGCCAAACAGATGAATGCAAGGCGCATCTGCTGTAGATTAAACATTTGGAAAAAACATTTTATAAATATTTTTTTCCACAACAACATATCCATATGGCAGTTAACTAGGGTATATATTTAAAACCTTGCATGTACAGTATATCGCCATGCATATGTATTTAATATACTTATTAAATAAGTACTTATGTTGTCACTCAACAGATAGCTTTTTGATATGACTTTTAATCTCTTCGAGATGTCAAATCAGACTGTTTGAAAGGACCACATGTGCCCTATCAAGCAAAACATGAGAAGACACTGCTTCTGAGTGGGTGGGTTAGTGGGAAGCAAATCTTTTATTTCATTATTTCTCAGAAACAAGATGTGCAAGATAATTACCTGGTTAGGATGAGGTAAGTGTAAAATAACATACCCTGAATATGGCTAGAGAGATAAGGTTGTCCTGGGTACTATGAAAACAAATCCTGAGGAAACTGGGAGGTTAAACTAATTGGAAGTTTCTCAGCCGAAAATCTTAACATTTAAATTTAGCTTTAGTAACTTAAAAACGCTGTCATTATATCTCATTATAATTCATATTTTGGACTTCCTAATCTAAACATAATTGGTTAAAGGACTTAACAGAAATAAGAATTTTTTTTCTCTAATTCTTGGGGGGCTCCCTTTTTATTTCTGTAGCTCTGGGTGTGCCTTAGAGAACTGGACGAAAATTATGGATTGATAAAGAATGAAGTCTGACAATTTATCCCAAACTGAAACCAAATTCAACAAGTAAACATTATCCAGAGCAGCTATTGGCACTCTCACATAAGTCAATCTGGGTTTTTTTTAGTATGTTGTTCTTGTAAGACTTAGCAATATTATTCTAGGCTGATTTTCTGGTAGACTGGGATTTTTTGGTTTACTTCTCATGAAACCAAAGATCCCGATATGTGATTCAGAGAACCTAATTCCTGAAACGTTTTCTATGACTTTACTGTCCTTCCAGTCCAGCAGCCAGGAAGAGGAAAAATCAGCATTTCAGGATTCCTTATGTGCTTGCTTGTTGTGTTGTCAAGGATCAAGACCTGGTTTGCGTGTGTGCCTGAAAACTGGGGCACTTCTCTGAGCAAAAGGGCTCCCTGAACCTGACGTGAGCTCTGGGAATGGCCAGTGCTTGTCAATTCCTGTCTGTCTGGGCTCAGAGAACGTGGATTTCCAGACCTTCCAGCACGATACTTGCAAGCAGACATGACGTTTCCCCACATCCTTTCTCACAGATTGCAGAACAGAGGAAAATAATTGCCTGGCTTTGCTTTTATCACACACCATTAGGTGCTTTGCCGACTCAAACAAGAAAGACAAAAAGTGCCTCATGTTCAAGAAACTTTTCATATTTATGTTCATTACAGCTTCAGACTTTGCTGCCTAAACGGTTTGGTTTTGGATGTTCTTGCCACAGTTTTCCTCATTTCTCTGAGTGTCCTGAGGGCAGGTGGGAACATAAAGGTGGGAAGTTCCCTCACTTTTGAAACAGTGGCTTGATGACTCATGTCTCATCCTGCTCCAGAAGCTCATTTCTTGATGTCCTTGCTTTGCTCTTGAACTGAAAAATGCTGTTTCACTGTTTAAAAAAAATTTTTTGTTTTTATCAAAATGCCCGTGGAGTCTTGGAAAAATCACTGAACAAAATTTTCACAAACTTTGTAGAAACGGTTGGAAACTGGTGGATTTGATCTGGAAAATCTTAGAGTGGTCCTTTTTGCATCAGAGCTGAGAAATACCCACAGAATACGAAGCTTTTCTGAACACATCTAATTTCCAGAAGCATCTCTCTTCAGAGCCCTGATGTGAGCCCTCAGTAGCTGTTTGTGATGTTCACAGCAGGCTTTTTCCTACATATGTCAGAACCATACCTTAAATTAGTTTTCAAGTAGATTTAGTTAAATGAGTTTAAAGAAAGCCACTCTTACTGTGCTTTAGCAAAGGATTATTTTAGACTGGCTTTGATTTGTTCCCAATGAATTGCATTTAAATTGATAAAATCTAAGATTATATTGATTTAATGGTGTCTCATAGCTCCTTTGTACTGGTTTAGCAGAACTGATTCATTTAAGTCCTCCTGCATCCTGATTCCAGGAATGGGTAACTGAGCTTTTCCAGCACTGCAGTGAGGCTGCAGCACCTGGAAGGCTCCGTGCTGGAGAACTCACCTGGCTGCCCAAAGCATGCCAGAGACAGCAAATGATGCAGACACCTCCAGCTCTGGCTGAGTGTTGTGGGTATGAACCTTCCCTGAACGTGGGCAGAGAGTCCATCCAAGCAGGAAGTTGGGATAATTTCCCAGATGCTCCCACAGCATCCTGTAATAATGTGGCAAGATGGTTGTGCAGGGAGAAGGTGCCCAGACAGTCCCTGTGGAGGCATCAATAACATCCATCAAGGATGTGCTGTTCTTAAAAGGCAGAGATGAGTCTGCAGGGCTGGTTTGTGTGGGATCCAGGGGGATTAGGACTCCTTGCTCTCCTCTGCCAGCCTCCCACAGTCTGACATGATTGTAGGAGAACACAGGGTGCTCAGGATGCCAAAGGAGTATTTCTCTGAGGAATAAAATAAAATGAACCACTTGTTTTAGTTTTTTTTACTGAAGAATAGCTTCTTTATGTGAAAAAGGGAGAGTGAGAGATGGGTAGGCAGACTGAATATTTAAAATTTTATTTAAACCTGAATCTTAATCTGTTATTTTCTGTAGGTTTATCTCAGAGGTGAAATGGAGTTGGGAAGTTGGTTCTCCAGCAATGACTTCTGAGGTGTGCATTTCCTGGTCAGGGAGGCATTGCCTTATCTCTCCTATTGGCACAAACCTGTCTGAGATGTGGCTGCTTAATTGTGCAACACCCTCTTCTCTCCCAAACTGGGTTAAGACTGGTTTTGTGTTTTGCTCTGAGCTCTCTAGATCATCACAGAAATGCCTGGAGGTTGTGAACAGACTTCAATCTTCCCCTGTCTTTGCCAAAAAGCCAAACCACATTTACCAGCAGAGATTGTAGGAAAAAACACTTTTAACAAGAAACTTCCAACCATGAAAAGATATTTTCTAGGAAAATTCTCTCTGTTTCTCTATAAAAATGCTTGTCTTTGGAAGTGCAAACCCACTTCATTAAAGACAGTATTTGGAGGAATCTAAACTGTTCTGCGTGTAGGACTTCTTGCAAAAATTAACTTTTAGTTTTTATTGACAAAAATGAAGAAGAAAAACCACACCATGTGTTCCCTTGATAAACAACTGCTTTCCTGTTCATCTAGAGTTCAAACAACAGTCAGGGTACAGTTTGGCTGCCTATAGCTAAGGGCTTTTAACTTCTCTGTTTGGCCAAGGATCCACTGTAAACACTTTGTTCTAAGGTGAGAAGTGCATAAAAAGCCAGTTTGGGGCTGGCAAAGGGAATGACAAACTCTTATCTGAAAATGTCACTTTAACTCTCTCTATAAGATACCCATGGTTCCCAAGCAGTATGTTTTTGTGATTTAGCTGCATTTCCTGCCAGATTATTCAGCTAGATACAGATCTCTTGCTCCTGCAGTGTGGAAACCTGAATAATAATTTGAGCTGCAGAAAGCCCTGGTGAATCGCTGGCCTACTTTCCTGTCCCAGGGGAAGGTGCACTTCTCTAATCCAGGAGCCATTGCTTTGGCAGATGGCTCTATTTACCCAACGAGCAGGTCAGGACAAGAGGAAAAATGGAACATAATAATCCAACAGTATTCAATTAAAGGTAGCTCTGTGCAACTGTACCTAAGTCACTGCTGCCGAAGCCTCTGGGGAGTGTGTTCATTTTTCAGCCTTGTTTCCTAAGGAAATGAGGCTGTCTGCCTGTCTGCCTTTCTGTCTGTCAGCATCTGTCCTCTCCCATTAATTTATTCATCTGTTTGCCATTATCAAGGAAAAATGACCATAGAGAGGAGTTCTCAAACACACAGAATTCCAACAAAGTTAACAGGATTTGGCAACCCAGACAGGAGGAGACCCTGAGGGTCTCCATGGAGGGGAAGGAGATGGAACTGTATCCAACCTTTCCCAGGCTGGAGAGCAGGTCAGACCTGTTGGCCTCAACAAGCACATTCTGTCCCACCAGTCTGAACCAGGATGGTCCTACTTATCCATCCAAACATCTGGAAAATGTGGGAGCAGCCTGGGGAAACTGTCAAGGATGAGATGTTAGAGACATAACAGAGTAAGGTAAGACAGAAAAGCTCTTAGAAGAAAAAGATTTGAAAAACCAACCAAGAAAAAGCACTATGGGTTCCCAAAACATTGAACATTGTGTGTATTAAGTTTCATCTCTGTTTTGACTGAAGCCCCAAAACTGGTTTTGGAACCAGATGTACACATCAGTATTATTATGGCTTTTTTATTGCTAGGCAAGAAAAATAGCATTTGCTTCAGCTTTCCTGGAACTGAAAGAACAGTGAGAGATGGCAGAGCAGGTTCAAGTTCCAGCTGATTATTGGATTCATTAGAAATGGGCTGAAGCAAACAATCCAGGCAAACCCTGGAGGAAGCAGGGTGAGAAGGTTTGGCTCTTTCCTTTGTATGCTGTCCATCCCCCCAGCAGATTAGATACTTGGAACTCTTTCCAGACATTTTTCATTTTGTTGGTAAATAGGCATGCACTTGTTCTGGGATTTCAGTCCCCAACTGTTCACTTTATCCAAGGGAGAAAGGCAGAAACATAAGTGAAGCTCAAACAATAAAACCTCAGAATGGGTCAGGCCAGTTATTATTACATGATTTCAGGCTTTGAAAGGTCATTTATGTTTTCCAAGTTGGATTTATTTTTTACACTTATTTGTAATATTACCTCGCTGTGTTTCATAATGTCAGGGAAAATGTCTGGTTTCAGGCCTAAAATGTCAAAGCAGCATTTTCAAAATCACTCATCACTGAGCCAAATGTTTTTCTGCTGGAGTCAGTGGTAACAGTCCCATTTGCCTTAGGAAGCTCTGGATAGGGCTGAATGTTATGGAAATCCACATTTGTTACCATTTTTTCAAGCTGCACTCTTGCACGTTCCCCTTTCTTCTTTTCCATAGGCCTGCTCATATGTGGAACCATTCCTGGTAGGAAAGATAAAAACACGACAGTTAACAGTCTTGGGTTCACTTCCAACCCTTCCTAATGACTGCAGGTTAAATCATGGAACTGTTTTATGCTTGGGTTTACACCTAAGTGACACATCAAACCCCCACCTCAGAGGGCCTCACAGTTCACCAACACCTGGGAATGACAAAACTGCTGCTTCAGCTAGTGCCAAGTGTATATTATGGGATAAACTGTTCCTGCAGTGTTGAGAGATGTAATGTAGATGAAGCTGATGCAATGTAGACATATGTCTCCATCTGTGCCTCCATGTTAGGGAGCTATTCTGGATGCACCGACTGCAACAACCAGAATTTCCCTAGCAAGGAAAATCAGGGTTTTAAAAATTTAATAAGAAGAATCTCATGTTGATAAAACCTTCCCAGTGGCTTTGTCGTGATGAAAACGAAAAAGGGTGCACATAATAAATTAATTTGCTGTTCCAATAACTATAATACTTGCTCAAAGTGAGGAGGTTTTTTAATGGCTCGTCTCCCAGTCAGCACACAGTGAAACATCTCTGCTGCAGGAGGAGGAAGGACATGCCCAGTGCCATATTCTTAAGAATAGCTTTTCTTTGCCTGCTCTAGAGATATCTCATGTCTTCAGTTGTGAGTATTGCCAGATAAAAAACCTCTTAGCACTCAGATTTTCTAATCCTCTAGACAAGATAAAAAAATGCAGCATCCCCCTATCGTTGTCCTCCCTCTCCTGTACCTTGCATTTCTATCACATCAGCTTAAAATTACCTGATAATAGAAGTAGGAGAGTGCAATAACTTTGTGCTTCTATATGGTAAGAATATTCCTTTTGACTTGTATTCAATACCTTGGTTTATGAATATTATCATTCTTCCTGATAGCCTGAGTTACTGCAGAGAATTGCTGTGATAGAACAGGATGAGCTGTGTGAGGGGGGTTTCTCCTGGTGAGTGTTTGGTTGCAGAGAACCATCAGGAATGTTGTTCTTCACCCCTGGATGGAGGTGTGGTACTGGCTGAGGCAGCTCAGACATGTCCTGGACTCCCAGAGAACCTGATGAATTAAAACTCCTTCTAGAAGAATATTTCTTCCTCCTGTTATAGTTGTACAAATTCCTCTTTGAATTGAACAGATACAGGGTTTGGCCCAGGATGCTGAAGAATCAGGAACAAATAAAATTCTGGTCCTAAAGCACTGATTTTAATGATGGTGGTTGTTCAGAATATCTCAAATTGAGGTATCACAAAGCTTAGCCTACAAAGAATTAATACTGATCCCACTAAAGCTTCTATAAGTGCTCCAGTTTAAACTGAGAGAGCCAGACCTTGTGTGCAGCAAGTATTGGTAGGACATAGCTCTTGAGCAATAGAACTCAGCAATACTAACTTCATGATTTGGTTTTGCTCTCAGATGGTCGTAATTCCACTGCTTTAGGGATTGCAAAGATCTTAGAAAAATGTAGATTGCTCTACTGTCCTTCACAGCCTCTGACAGATCTTGGGTAGTGGGAAGCTGAGCTTTACTTAAACAATATAAATAATATTAGTAGAAACGGCCAAATTACTTTTGCTTTTTAAAATAATATAGAACATGGTAAAATCCAATGAAATGAAAATGAAAAATATGCTTTAATTTCAGTCTGCACAATCAGATGCAGTAGTCTGTGTGTAAATGGATTAACATGCCAAAAATATAACTTGAGGCGAGAAATGTAACTTCCCTCAGTAAATTAACATCAATAATTATAAGCTGTAAACAGTTGCAGATATAATTAAGATTTGAGGCCCAAGGGTTGCACATGCCTTGCTGCAACTGATATCAGACTCTGTGATCTTGATGTTCAAGTCCCCTCCAGAGATAGCAAAGTTAAGAACATCCCCTATGTGGAAATAATGTATTGACATTTGAGGAGCATTTGCAAAGTTCCTCTCTCCCCCTATTTTAAAGACAAACTAGTCTCTGTCAAAAATTAGAGTTTTATGGTTTTCCCTGTGCTAATCCATGACTGTGCCTGCTCTCCTTGCAGCTGATGTGCCAAAACTTCATGCCAAAACATAATTTTTTACAAAGTGCCCTATGTTGTACAGAATTTTCCCTTTCTCCAAGAACACCTGTTCGTGGCATTTGTGCACTCACAGGACAGTGATGCAAAGGCCAGGCTGTTAGGTGGAGGTGAGAATCAGAAATTACTCCTACTTCAGGTCCAGAACGGCCATTGTTTCTGCACATAAACCATGGATGAGACATTAATTAATAGTCTGACATTAATTTCTTGTGATGGGAGCTGCCCTGTTTGTTCCACTGTGTGGGGAAACCCTTAGATGGCACTTAAACCAAATGCAATTTAGCTTCACTTAAAGACATCTGGCAGAGCAGTAAAAGGTGGCCTAAGTGTCCATGAGAGAAAAGACCAGCAACATCATTTTATCCTTCAGGTCAGGGAAAATAAATCTGTGCAGTTCTGGAATCTGTGAATGGGGCCTGGGTGATGCTCAGGTAATACATCAATGAATTAAATGTTTGCAGCATTTCAGTGCTTGTAGGATCTGTCTCTCAAGTGTCTTTGAAATGATCCTGTCAAGGTGAAAACTTGGTGTAAATGTGCTTTTACTGACACACTATAGCACAGAATGGCCCAGTCTGATCATACCCAGAAATTTAGAAATTCTCAAAGAAAACAGCCTTTGAAGAGTGTTGAAAGTTGTCGTGTCAAGCAAAATAGAGGCAAAGCCTCCAGATCCTGCCTTAACAAAAGAGTGGAAAACAGCTGAAGCTTAGGAGAATTGCTTGTCTGTTTGTAGTGATCCTCGTGGTTTGTGGGGAGGCCACATCTTAGGAAGTTACTGCTGGTAACAGGCACATGCAAAGAGGAGATTGGAAAAAATGGTGCAACAAGATTTTCTTGATCCTCCTGAAATATCTTTGTTTCCATTAAAAGATACAGAAATGCTCATTTCACTGTTAAGAACCCGCTTGGCCAGGAAATTAGTAGAGGAGGAATTTTACTTCAGTGGTTTATTTTTTTAGAAAAAACAAAGCAACATCAACCCAAGGCTGGCCTGGGAGACCTTGGATGCTCGGGAAGAGCAGAGGTAGGAGCTGCTCAGCTCTTCCCCCAGTTCCACTCTGCTATTGTCATCCTCATTTTACCATCTCACACTCTTGATTGCTGCTCTACCCCTGCCACCCTCCAGCCCTGCCTGGAAGCCACACAAGGTGGAGGCAGCTGAAGTGTTTCTCTAACTTGCAGCACCTCTATAAATCTCTTAGTAAAGCACCAGGGTAGTTTTACCAGTGTAATGACTTTTTATTTTATCACCCAGCATGCAGTACATGAAGCTGCTTTCCCACAATGTATAAATTTAGTGAGGGAGAAAACTCCATTTTCCCCATTTCTCTGCCATCAGTGCCTTTCTGAGATCAGGGAGCATTTGGAAATGCTCCCACTGCCTAAATTCTGAATGACTAGAAAATAGGTTAAAAGTGCCACTTTGTACTGTAGCACTTTATGAAAGTGTGTTTTGTTTGACAGGACTTAATAAAAAAATCTTTTAATCTCTGTCACTATGGGTAGGTGGGAAGGCCAAAAAGTCTAAATGTTTTAAAGGAAAATTTTAATTAGTATGCAAATTTGACTTTCTGCATTAAAATGTCATTTGCTAAGTAAATGTTGTTGCGCTGGAAGTTCAGATATTTGATCATTTTCTGTCAAGGTGCCTTTGCAAATTTCCCGAATGAAATAACAGCATTTTAAAAACAAAATGAAATTCTCCTTTTGTTGCAATGCACTGGGTCTGCTCCACCAAAGGCTGTGTGACTGGAATATCTAAAATCAGCCACGAGCATTATAGTGCTGGTTCTCCTTCCCCCAGTTTGAAAATGCTGTTGTCCTCTTGGTGCCTGCAGAGGTTTCCTGAACTAATGGAGATACATCCTTATATGCCATAAATATAAATCATTGAAACATAGCAACAAAATGATTACAAAAACTATTGTAGTCATTAGAATCAAAGGAAGTGGTTGCTGAGTTATTGTCAGCCATCACTGAAGGCTGCAGCAGTGATCAGCATTTACAGGGTTAGGAAAAGCCTTACACACATTTTGAGAATTAACTGATTTCATTGTCTCAATAAAATACACATTCCTCTCTCCTGAAGAAGGACAAGATCAATGGTTGAAGGCCCAGCCTCGCTTTTAACATAGAAAAAGAAATGTTCTTATATGAAAGTGGTGGAAAAATAATTGTGAGACAAAAAAAATGGGGAGGGGAAAATTTAATAAAAGCTGTAAATTCCAAGTTTAGTTGCTTTCCTTCAGTGTCTGTGGGGTCAGTGGTTGCTTCTTGCCACCCTGAATGAATGTGGTGTCTCAAACTGCACCTTATATGGAACTCTTGAAGGATCAGAAACATGGCACATGGGAGCCATATGTTCAGCACTTGCCATCATTTATTGAGAGCCGAGTTCAGGGCTAAAAACTGAGTTAAACATCCATATTTAGAGTTCCTAAGTACAAAATAAGGCACAAATTCTCACGAAAGTTGAAGACAGAAGAGAAAAAGCTGTGACCCAACATAGAAGTGGTTTTAAAAAAGAAGAAAAGGCTGAGGGAATTTGGTTTCTTTGAGTGCCAAGTGCCTGCCCTGGGAATGCAGATCCCTGGCTAAGGGCTGCAGTGGGGAGGTCTGACAAGGCTGGGGGTGTGGAGGCATGAAGGTTTATTGTGAGCAATGTGCTCGCTCTGGATCCAGCAAAGGTCAGAGGAGGAGGAAGCTCTGCACTGTGAGGAGAGGGGGATTGCTCTTTCCACTCTCACCTGTCCTACAAAGGTGCAGATTTGCCTCTGATCTCCACACACGTGGTGGAGAGCACAAGTGACACAGCCTTTGGCAGAGCGTTCAGGTTTTGTGTACGTGTCTGTATAATTTCATTAATTGGGTGTCCCACGTGGATATAAAACGTGCAGCTGGGTGTTCCTGGTCTTGAGGCTTCTTGTGAATCTAGAAATTGCACATGACCCGAGGCAGCTGTGCTGGGAAGTTCTCTGTGTTCCTCACAGCCTTGTGCTCATCTGCTCATGCCCTTGCTTGTGTTGTGACCCTGCCTGGAAGTGTTTTCTTGTCCAGGAAGAGTCACTGAGCTGACCTTGGATCTGCCATCCCTGGCAGGGTTGGGATGTTTTGGCAGGAAAACATTCCCTGTTAATGGCTGTGCCTCACCTTTGAATGGACACTGGACATTGGTTCCTGCCACTGTTAATTGGCCCTTTTTTGTGTTATGAAAGAACTTAGAGTGGATTTTTCTTTTGTATAATAGACATTTTGCAGGTTAAAAAAGAAAAAAAATAATAAAAAAACCCCAGCAAAATCCCAAACTCCATTTCATCTGAATATGTTCACTGTGTTAGCAATTTTTGTATCTTATTGGCAATGTTCTAAAGCACTGAAGATCGAGACTGCTCAGTTCCCTAGAGATCCTTGTAATTACAGCAAAGACTGCTGGAGCATGAAAAAAGTCATTTGGCAAATGGTCCTCTTGGCTCCCTCTGTCTCATCCTCCCCTCTCTCTGACTTCCAAGTCCTCTTTGCTCAGTTTACTAGACAAACACATTGTTTGCTGTTCACCAGGGCAGATGTTTGTTTAATTCAGCACCTTCTGCTTTCCCCAGCCGGAGGAAAGTCACACTGTTCACTCTTTTCTTTTCTGTTTACAACACCTCTCCCCTGCCAGCCAAGGTGCAGAAAAGGACAATGGTGCAGCTCGTGACAAGTGATTCCATGTTCCAGCATTTCTAGCTTAACCACCATCTCCTGTATTCTACAAATGGCACATGACAAAACACAGAAAACCTCCCACTGGATTGTCTCACTGTGCAAGGAGGTAATATCCAGCCACTGAATGTTTAATGTAGAGAACAAACCCTCTTCTTTTTGAAAAATCATGAAATCTCAACTTGAACTGACTCATGTTCTGATCCAGCTGAGTCCTGCAGGAACAATCCTGCTCTGGAGAAATGTTACTGCTTGAGAGAATGTTTGCCTTGTAGTCTTGGACTGTGATGCAGAGTCAGGCTGCAGAAAGTCTACATAAAACCTGTGTATCCCTTTAGAATTGATTTGAGGGCTTAAGAGGTATATAACTCACTAGATGCCTTGGTGTTGAGGCTCATCCATGTTCCAAATAAACCCTTGCCACTGAAATCTGTGCTCCAAGAGTCTCAGCCAGAACCTGGATTTATTCCTGCCCCTTCATTCCTGCCTTCCATCTATTCCTGTGTGGGACTGACACAGTGCTTTCTCCTTCCTTGCAAATTTCCTCACAAAGTTTTGGCTTTGTGCATATCTCCTCCACTTCTTGCCTTACTCATGCATCTGATTTCTCTAAAGATTTGTGTCTTTCTCTGTGTTCCTTCTACAAAGGATGGCTTTACATTCCAAGCACCAGGTCAGAGAACTTAACTCTGAATGGATCCAGCATAACAGAAGGATGAACAGATATTCTTCTTTTATTTCAACAGACAATATAGTGCCATTTTTCCTGATCAGCTTCTGCATTTTCAACAAGTCCAGACATAATTGCCAGATTTATATATATCTAACTATCAATGCAGAGCTGGGCTTTTATCTATATGCTGTATGTTTCTGTAAATAAAGTGCTGTAATTGTCATCAGGACCATTTGTTGCAATTTGAATGCTTATAAATAAGGAATAGACAATGCAGGTTATTCATTACAGACTGGAAAATCTGTATATTGGCTTGTTACCCCTTGGCAGAAACCAGCCAGAAACTGGAGGTTTTGCAGTACTTGGTCCTGAGTGAGTCATGTAGGGCAGAGTGTCTGTGATTATATCCCACAGCCCCGCAGGTTTTCCTGATAATGCTGCTGTATTTATTCCTGCTGTGCTGGAAACTAACAGACCTATTGGAAACTTTAGCAAACCTTGCTGTGAGTTTCACATTTCTGTTTTACTGCAAAGGTCTTCACTCTTCTAGGATGCAGTCTCAGATAAGCCAGCAGAAGAAGGAACTTTGTGAGCATATTATTTTTTTGTCTCAAGAAATCACTTTGGATTTAGCTCTGTTTCTGATTCATTGGAAAAATTCTTACCTGCATGATCAAACATTTTGTTACAACAAATATTCCTAATTCACAGAATACTCTTATTAGCTTCATGTGACATCTTTTGCACAACTGGAATAAACTTTCTTTATATAAAAAAAACAAAGCTAAAATTATTCAATGAAACAGATTCCACAGTTTTTATAGTACTGAAAGCTTTTGGGGACAAAGAAGTGGTGCCAGTGTGACTTGGAACTGAATTTGGCTCAGCCTTCTCCAGAAGAATGAATCACAGCCTTGTATATGGCAACAATTTAATTCCCTTGATTCCTTCTCTGTCTCTTCTTATCGCATTCTTCTTATTTCTTGATTTTATAACTGCCATAGACTGGACAGACAAAGATTTTCATATTATAGCACTCTAATTCTTCCTTTCTTTGAAGGAATAAATCGAGTAGCTGATTAATTTAATGATCTAGTTTAGATCATTGCCCCAGGAAAGCAGCACTTTTAGTTTTCTGTCTCATTCTTCTAAAAGACCAGAATATCTCTGATTCTGTGTTTTCTCTCTGTCTTCATATTGGCAGTGTTAGTGCTGTCAGCAGACACAAACATCTTTATTTGATATTCTTATTTAACCCATTCAGAATTTCTGATAACAGATGAGGTTATCTTGGGATTTGTGGTACTACTTTATGAAATCTGTGAGAATTCACAGAATGGAAAACTTTTGATTTTACCTGTGCTGGAAGGGTAAAATATGTCTGATGGATATGATCCAAGGCACAATGACATCAGAGGGAATCTTCCCACAGACTTCAAGAGCCCGTGAAGCACCAGCACAGATGCTGTGGCTGATGGAGAAGAAAGTTGGGAGATGCCCATTCTGGCCATAAAGACTATGTGGTGCAGCTAATTTCAGTTTCTTAGACAGCCCTTGCACGTTGAAATACTTAATTCCCTAAAGCATCGTTTTTCTCTTCAGCTCATGACTCTTTCCAATGAAGTGTAATGCAAAATGCCACCTGCCAAATTCTTCCCTTGTTTATGTGTAACAGATCAGTGAAAGAAATTCTCTTCATTGGTCTGAGAAGGTAACTCCATGTCAGCCTATTGAAGGATTACTGGGGGAGAGATCCCAAACATTTTATGAGGGACAAAGGGCCTGTGGATTTCAGCTCAGCTGCATAAATGTCAGTGAAGGCAGGATTGAGCCCTTCTTATTTCCTGTCCACTGCATTTCTCCCATTTTGTCATGGCAGCTGTGTAGATGGAAACTCCCAAGATTTCTACAGCCAAGTCATCCTTCACCAATAAAGCCATACTGACTCACATAATAGATTAGGCTGTCACACTAAACCTGACAAACAACATTTAATATGTCTCAAATTGCATCCGGGCAGATATCCCTGTAAATGACCATCCCTACCACGCAGATGTTTCCCATCCCTTTGGAACAGCTCTGATAGGCCAGGCATGAGGCTCTCCTGTTCTTACCCATTCTCTTTTACCTTTACCTTGCAAAAATAGAGCTTTTGCACAATGCAGGGCTGCTATCAGCAGTTCTATGTCTGGTTTTGTCTTCTAACTATCTTTTTAATTTGCTTCAGCTTTGGGTTGGTTTGTTGTTTTTTTTTCAGACAAGCTCTCCCTAGTCTGCCTCCTTCCCAGATTGTTTATGTTTGAAAGACTTCTACATTTTCTGGTGCTAGTCTTCACATCCTCTCTTATTCCCATTGGCCTCTCTTGTCCTTTTTCCCATTGGGTTGAGTTTCAGTTGTATCATCTCTAATTGTTCTTTAACTTTTTCCAGCTCTGTGCAGTCAGCTTTCTGGTGCACCATAGGGCTCCAAATTGAAGTTTCTCTGGGCAGTTCACATTCCCTTAAATTTCCATAAGGTGAAAATCTCTTGTGACTCTTGCACTGAGTAATATTTCAGATGCAAGGATAACCCAGTCCCAGCTGTGCAGCCTGTGTGAGGGGAGTGATCAATGACATGGATACAGCACAGACAGGCTTCCCTGGTTATTCATCAGTCTATCTGATCGACCCTTGTGACAAATAAACTCTCGTGCAAATGCAGGTGTTTCCCTACCTGGCAGGAATCCCAGGGGGCTGCTGACCAAGCTGCTGCAGGATTTGGTGGTGGCCAGAATCTTTGATTACCAAGTGAAGACCTTTTGCTGCTTGCTGGAGGCCAGCTGCTGGAAAACATGTTATCCAGCCCACTAACTCATGTTTTACTCAATTCACTTGCTCCAGTAGGTCCTAGGAATAACTTTTATTAATCCTTAGGTATTAAGACTAAACCAGTGCAGATTTTGATGACACTACCCCCAACGTAGTCAGTGGCAAAAATCCAGCAGAAGTCAGGTGGGTGCAGGAAGAGCATTGACACAGGCCAAGATATTCACAGTGAGAACTCGAGCTGTGGCCTTGCAGAGCCTGATGTTTGGAAGGAGAGTGCAGTCACAATGGGAGCAGATGCTCTGTCCTTCTCAGCCTCCCATTTCCTCCCTTTTGCTGCTACGTGCCAGAGACTCACAGAGATCTCTTTCAAAGGCAGGGCTTTGTTTCTGCATCCACTTTCCGGTGTTGTGCTCTGCTTGTTTCTTTCAATTTGTCCTAAAAAAAGAGAAAAGTAAAACTAGTTCTATGAGACTACAGGGAGGCAAAAAAAAATTTCTCTAGAGTTTCTTCAGCATCTTGGCTAGAAACACAGCAAGCACTGTCATTATGGTTAGCAACAAAGAACACGGCATCGCTTCCAGCAAAATCACCACTTACTTCAGTGTGGGTGAGATTAGGCCAGGAAAAACCCCAACTGAGTTTAATAGAGGAGAAACTGACTTTGGCTGAAACAATAAGCTGTGCTCCAGACCTGCAGTGAGAGCCTTAGATCCAAGTCTCAAGGAGGTACTGCCTTTCCTCTGGTACCTTCCCCCAGGGGTTCTGCTCATTATTCCACCAAGTCTAACAATCCCTCTTTCCCTCTCTCTCTAGCGAGGTCCTTTGTCCATCCTCATTCAGATCTCCCCTTAGCTGGAATGGTGGAGTGCAGGTCGTTCAGATAAGCACAAGCTGTAATTAGGTTGTATTCTGAGTAAATAATATGTGGGTGGGAAAAGGAAGGAAGGGCGAGGGAGAGAGAGCAAATGGAAGAAAGAGGCAGGGGTTTGGCTGGGTTACAGAATTGCAGCAAGCTTCTTGTAAGTCTTAAGCTAAAAATGGGAGATTTTTGCATAAAAAAAGAGCTTTAATACGTTGTGTAAATTGGCACACTTGGTGATTAGGTAGACAGGTGTTTATCATTTTAGTAACTGTTAGAGCTGAAACTGTGCAGTACCCATTGTGTTACAAGCCTCAGTTCCAAGGGGCAGGAGGTTTGTGCTGTGGTGGGGTGTGAGGGCAGCCCAGAGCCTGTTCTGCTCCCACTCTGGGCTCAGGAATCCCAATTCCTACCGGGAACACCTTCCCTTCACAGGAATAAAGGGCAGCCACACACTGTGTACGGTGCCTTCAGCAGCTGCAGCCCAAACAAGAATTGTGTTCTCATCACAGCCCCCAGGCAAGCTGATCCCAGGATGGCAGAGGCAGGGAGGAGCTTGGTGTGTTCCATGTCCCCCCTCACCAGGACCCCTGCCCCAGTCTGCAGCAGACCCACATTTTCCTGGTTTTCCTTTTACACTGAATGATTTGCTGCTTAACTGATGAGTTTACCAACACCCGGGAAAAGGCTTTCCTTCACATGGGAAAAAGAAGCTTTTCTTGCAAGGTCAAAAACTGAAAACCTTACGAATTGTTTTGGCTGAAAAATTGCCAAGGAACACAAGATAATTCACTTTTTTGGACCATGTTTGTTTACTTTGTGATGAAATAACAAAAATGTTTTATGAAAGCAGACTCTTTCTTAGAAAATCAATGTTCTCATTTGACAAAGGCTTAATGGAAAAAATGCAGGTTGCTCTAGGGATTTGCTTGGGAGCTTGTCCTTCACAGAAGTGGTGGAGACCAGTCCTTGGTTAGAGAGGAAGAGGGCCCCATCCCTCTGCAGGGCGAGCCTGTCTGCAGCCCTGCTTCTGTGGCTCAAAGGAAATCCTGGTGTGTCTAAAGACCTCAGAGGAGGCTGTGGGACAGATACACCCAAAGAAAAGGCTGCCTCAAGATGAGATTATGGTTCAACCTCCATGTGTTTCTTGTCAGTGGAACAGCTTTTGTTCTGCTTAAATTCCATATATGAGATTTTGGCTTCCATTGGCAATCTGCAGGTTACCAAGGCTATTGAATTGTACATTATCAGCTGTGGGCCCCAGATCCAGTCTGAAGATATTAATGTCGAGTTTCTGCTTGCTGAATTGGCTGCACATGTCAGCTTCCTGTGCTCTGCTTTCCAAGCTCGGTGCTTGCTGAAATTTTACTTCTCTTGAAATGTTTTTGTTGGTGTAATGAATGGAAAAAGTTTACCATTGTGCACTGTCTGTAAATCTTCACTATTCTTTCTGAAGGGATAGACAGTTTTCCTTACAGGAGACATTTATTTTCAGTAGGATTCTGTTCCAGGAGTGTTACGTAACGTTTAGAGAATTTGAGAACAATCCCAGAAAAGTTGTTGCAGATGTACCTATACACACATTTATGTGCACAATGTATGTATCTGCTCCTATATCTGCACAGCCATGGAGAGGTCACAGAACCCTCACCTGGCCTGTTCCTGAAACTCCTTCCAGGATTCAAAATGAAAAATCTGGAACAAGGCAGCTGGATGTTGTCACCTTGTGTCCTGCTGACCTATTTGAGTTCAGTGGCACCTCTGTCTGTCCCAGGCAGTGTTGGCTGCCCTCAGGTCACTGTCATGCCATGGGGGATATTCCTCTGGAAAAGAAGTGGTGCCAAGAACTGGAGCCCCTTGGCTTATTCCTGTGTAGTGATGCCCTTTTGACATCAGACACGACTGGAACAGCCTTGAGAAGGAGAAGCTGGGACCTGGAGACTCAGGTTTCCTGTTCCAGCCATGTACACAAGTGCTCCATGTTTGCCATGGAATAATATATCTTGGAGTTTTTTAATAGATCAGTGGTTTTGTGAGACTCAAATCTTATTTTGAATTATGATCTAATCAAAACATTTGAGAGGGTATAAATTTACTTCTTTACCATTGGAGGATGTTTCCTCCTACCCACAGTGCTTTCACTTAAAATGTGTGGAAATTTTTATGTGACTGGAAAGTAGATAACAGAGATTACTGAGGATGCAGGAGCCGTGGAAGGGTTAACAAACCCAAAGCCTTCTTGAAGAATCTAGTGTGTTCTTTTGAGAGGGGGAGGGAACCAAGAATAAAATTTAATTTATTTTGCACAGGCAAACTCAAGACAATAGAATTCCCTCTGTTTTCATCTGCAAAACCAATAGACAGACCAAAAAAAGAATGGAGGTGAAGGGTTATGGAACTCATATTTTTCTACCTTCTGTGACTGTATTCAGGATTTCTTGTTATCTGCAGATATTGCTTTCAGCACAGTGACCTTTGAATAAACAGGATTGTGGTGTCCTAAAAGAAGAGAAATAAAAAGCACAGACAAATTTGAAAACCCTGTGAGGTCTGTGACTTCTTTTCCAGCTAAACTGGATACTCAGAGTAAACTTCAAATATTAAAATAGAAATCCATTAAGATCTAGAGAAGACCCACAAGAGAGTCCCTGCTTTAACTACTAATCTGCTTCTGCTTAATTCCATACGGGAAGAGTAGTTTAATTGGTGACCTTCTTGTGTGATTTTAAGAGTAAAAAATAAACTTACAGCATATTTAGCAAATAGAGCCATGCCAGAGGGGGGAGGGAGGAAACAGAAAAACTTTTCAGAGTCTGTATAGTTGTTGGAAAGTTTTTACCCAACTTTTTCTTCTGTAAACATAAATATAGCCAATATTTTACTGCTGACAGTAATAATTTAAGCAACTTCTCATGAAAGCTTGAAGAACTGCCTTTCCCATTTATGGCACAGAGCTTGTGGTTCATATTCTTCAAATCCATCAGTCAAAAGAAGAGGTAATATCTATGCATCTGCACATCCCATTATATCCTAACCTCTGGATGCAGAAATAGCATCTGAGCAGTGAAAAGCTGCTAAAGCCATTGATGAAAGCCTGTTATGGCTTGTTATGGACTCTACCTGCCTGCCTTGCTCTAGTTTTTCATTCTTTCCACATGAGCAGCTTTCGGAAGGATCACTGAGTGCAGATCCCCACCACAGTAAACTGCATTGTTTCCTGTTCCAGGCACACTTGCACATTACTCACAAACTTTCCAACTGCCAGACAAACTTTGTTATAGTCCTTCTACTTCCCCTGGAATATGGCATTTGAGGCTCTTTTCAGGGCTGCTCTACATAATGTGCAGTGACTAGATACAAAACTATTTCCTTATAACATGAACTAAGCAAACACGAATTTAAGGCAAATTGTGCTGAACCCTGGGCCTCAAGCCAGTCTTTTTGTATTATCTCATGGGAAGTTCTGATCTGAAAGTAATACTGGCAATAGGGAGAACTTCTCCTGTGATGGAAATTTGCTTTCTATCAAGCCACAGTGGTATCAAAACCACCTGGCAAACAGGCAGGGAGCATCTCCTTTGGAGCTGGGTCTGACAGCAGAGCACAGCTCTGCACAGACTGTGAGTGGTTTATGCACAGTGCAGAGAGGCCTGGGAGAGAGGGCAAACATTTTTCACTTCATATATCATTGCTCACTGCTGGGATTCTACCGAGTCAGCCAGAGCTAAAGTATTGTGGAAAATGAAATTTCCTGGGTTACTGTTTTTGGCAGTTCTGATCACACCGGACAGTTGGGCACTGGAACCAACACTAAAGCTCCTCACATTAATGAGAAAAAGACATATGCTTAGTAGCATGCTCTGGTAACTATGGGGGAAAAAAGACTTTATCCTTCCAAAACTGAAGCAGATGCTGAGTATTTTTGACATCCAAAACAGTCTATGCATCTGTGTGTAAAGTAACACGAGTCTATGCAATTAGAAAGTTCATCACCTGCAGATTTCCAAGGATCCTACCTCATGTGTATCTTTGCTATAGCTGCTCTTTGCAACAGCCTAAGTGGAGTCAAACAGCAACCAAAGCAGAGAAGTAATTAGGGGGCTGGGAATAGAAAAAAAATCAGCCAGGAAAAATTAGTTACTCTCTAACCTTCAGTGCTCAGGAATGACAGGCCTGTGTTTCAATGATCAGCTTCAAGGTAGAGAACTGCAACTTCTCCATCCCTCCGGCAGCAGTGTTCAGACAGTGTGTCAGTCACAGAGCTAAATAATGCACAGCCCAGGCTCATGACATGTAGAGAAGGCAAAGCTGAGTTCAAAACTGGTATAAAATAGTTTTAAACTACCTCTGGTTGGTAGCTGTGGGTCAGAGCAGGATTTAGCAGTGTGACTGAAGTGTCTTATCCACGAGGAATCATGTATGGCCCTGTTCCCTGTGGTATCCAGCCCGCACTGCCAGCTTGCTCTGCCCTGCTGGCTCTAGAAGGGGAGGATGCTCCTGGTGCTCAAGCAGTGCTTTGTGGGGATGTAGGGATGGTGTAGACATGGAGTAGGGGTGGTGCAGGTGTGCATGTTGCTGCTGTGCTGAGGAAATCCCCAAAGCAGCTGTAAACTGTGGCTGAGCATTTCTCTTTTCAAGCAAGCACTAAAAATACAAATGCTTACTTTGAGTGATCAGCTCTTATCACCACCCTTCCTTTATCCCTGTAGAGGATGCCCTTGAAGAAGCCCCTTGTCCCAGGCTGTCCCATATCCTGGATTGTCCCCTATCCCGGGCTGTCCCGTGTCCCGGGCTGTCGCCTATCCCGGGCTGTCCCGTGTCCCGGGCTGTCGCCTATCCCGGGCTGTCCCCTATCCCGGGCTGTCCCGTGTCCCGGGCTGTCCCCTATCCCGGTCTATCCCCTATCCCGGGCTGTCCCCTATCCCGGTCTATCCCCTATCCCAGGCTGTTCCCTATTCCGGTCTATCCCCTATCCCGGGCTGTCCCCTATCCCAGGCTGTCCCCTATCCCGGTCTATCCCCTATCCCGGGCTGTCCCGTGTCCCGGGCTGTCCCCTATCCCGGTCTATCCCCTATTCCGGTCTATCCCCTATCCCGGGCTGTCCCGTGTCCCGGGCTGTCCCCTATCCCGGGCTGTCCCGTATCCCGGACTGTCCCGTGTCCCGGGCTGTCCCGTGTCCCGGTCTATCCCCTATCCCGGGCTGTCCCGTGTCCCGGGCTGTCCCGTGTCCCGGTCTATCCCCTATCCCGGGCTGTCCCCTATCCCAGGCTGTCCCGTGTCCCGGTCTATCCCCTATCCCGGGCTGTCCCCTATCCCGGGCTGTCCCCTATCCCGGGCTGTCCCGTGTCCCGGTCTATCCCCTATCCCGGGCTGTCCCCTATCCCGGGCTATCCCCTATCCTGGGCTGTCCCGTGTCCCGGGCTGTCCCCTATCCCGGTCTATCCCCTATCCCGGTCTATCCCCTATCCCGGGCTGTCCCCTATCCCGGGCTGTCCCGTATCCCGGGCTGTCCCGTGTCCCGGGCTGTCCCGTGCCGTGCCGCAGGGCCGTGCAGCGAGCGGAGCTGTCGGGAGGCGGCAGCGCTCCCTTGCCCACGGCTCGGGCAGCGCTCGGAGCTCGCAGCCCGGGCTCGGCCGCCCCGCACGGCTGGAACCACCCCCGTGTTCATTCCTCGTCGGGACTGCGCCCACTGAACTCGCTCCAGTCTTATTTGCAACACTCGAGGGCCCTGAGCGCTCTGTGAGACTGCAAGGAGGGATCTCCATGCGACATTTCTGCACTGTGACTCATCCTTGGACTGGCTTCAAATCAATAAATCCTCTACAGAATGAGCCCCCTAGTTCAAGCTGAAGACGCGTTCATCCTGTTACTCAGGAGCACCCATGAGCTGTACAGGCTCCACAACAATTCAAAATCCCGAGTTTTGATGGATCAAAGTGGTGAAGGGAATAGGAGCAGATGCCTCATGACAGATTGCTGTGGTGATGGCCATGTACACAGAAAGGTTCTCTCAGAGGAAGTACTGGGATCATTTGGATCTGAGCTGAGATGAGCAGTCATTTCAGGTTTCCTAATGAAAATAATAATATCCATAATATTAATAATAATAACGAGCCAAATAAAATCCTTCTGTTGGAAAGTACTGACATGGAGGCTGAATTTTCCATTAATAGAAAGTTGGAAATTTTGCAGATATTTGCTTTGAAGCTCCATGTCTGAGAGGGATGTCCAGGTTATTTAATTTTTTTGTTGCCATTCCATCTCCTCCCATAAAACTGGCTAAAGAAATGTAGTTTTTTCCATGCCCAGAACAGTGCAGGGGTTACTAATACTATTCTGTAGAGAAATGGAAAATGGTACCATTGTTGACTGAGCAGGATGTTGAATGTTAAGCAGGAGCTGGTAGTAGATGGACAAGAGATTTGAAAAAAGTTTTACATAAAAAACATAACAGACTTTATAAAGCGTCATTGAGAGAGAGCACAGCAGTGCTGCCTGTACAGAATGTTGCCTAGATTAATATTTCAAAATTGTTTTCTAAAACCTTTTCTCTTTTAAATTTTTTTCCCAAATAATTGCAACAATAATTCTAAAGAAAACCTCTTCAAACACAGAATCATTTCTGTTGTCATAGAATTTTTTGAATGCCAAATACCTGCTGAGTTAATCTTTGGAAGAACAAGAAAAGTTTGTTCTTTGTATATGTAGATTGTTTCAGGGTATTGTTTGATTTTGCTTTTGATAGGGGTCATGTTTCTGGGCTTAACTGGATAGTTTGTTTGTTCCTATTCATTAAAAGGGACCCTGCAGCTATTTGGGGAGGGAGTATGGTATTACATTATTATTGCTCCAAAAAGTATGGACAAAAATGTATTGTAAAAATTCCAAGGTTTCTGGTAGGAGTTCTCTCAGTAATAAATAGTCCCCGTCACCCAGAGTGTGGTTAATACTGTGCTAATCAGACAGATCCTTAAGGTACAGAGTTAAAGCATATGGATAATTCTGGATGTAACCTGTTGATAAAACAATTTTGTGCAATGGTTAAGGGCAACAACAACTGTCAGGGTCAGCTTGGTCACCTTGTCCCAGCCCCTGTCACATAGCACTGCACGTATCAGGGCTGGTGATGCTGCAGGGCCCTGTGTCCCTGCTGCAGGAACAAGTCCATGGATGCTGCTAAGAGTTATTCACACCCCGGGGCAGGAGACAGAGCCTCGGATGAGATCAGCACTGCAAACACCAACACTTCTTGTAAGATGTTCACTTAACTTGTTCTGGTGTGCATCAGGGCTGTAGGACACCTTGCAGCACCGTGCTTGATGGGCTTTACTTCTATAAAACAGAGAATAAGTGCAATGAGCTGTTCTCTCTCTTCCTTAAGCTCTGTGGTTTGCCTGCAGTGTGACATTAACTGAAACAGCTCCACTTGCACAGGAAAAGCACTGAGCAGGCTCTTCCAGGATAAGGTGCTTGTGCTCTTGATTCATCATATCCTCCCAGAGCAGAGTCCAGGGATTTCTTTTTCCTGGGAAAAACAGTGATTGTCAAGGAATTATTCCAAGAAAGTTTATTCTGGGGTGGATAATCCATAGCAAATTCTTCTTGCTCACCTTCTGGTCAAAGCCCCATGCTTTGCAATGTTTCACTTGCTCTGAGAAGTTTCACTCCACCCAGTCCTCGGTGGACTCTGCAGAGCCCTGGGGGCAGTGCCAGAACTGTCACTGGCCACGGTGATTTTCCAATGGTCACCTTTATTCCTTCACTCCCCAGCTCAGAGGAGAGGGCAACCTACAGGCTCTCTTTACTTGGCTTTGTCTATCTTCACTCTCTGTAACTATTTAGTCATTCATAGGATTATTCCACATTGCCAAAGACATGTTTCCCTTGCCACAGACTAACTTTTCCATGAAAAAATCCCAAGAGATTTCAGCTTTGCTGTAATGCAGAGCAATGACAGCAAAATAATATCTGACCTCCTACATAGTGCTCAGGAAACAAGGAGGGTGCCTGAGATTATTCAGTGCTGGGAGCTGCATTCCACTGGGCAGATAAAAACAACTGCCCAGGAGCTCTGATCAGAATATTTGTGTCTCTAATTAGAAAAATCTTTAAACCCCACTTTTTATTTTTATTTTTTTTACTGTGTCCATAGTCACTAGGAAAAAAGTAATAAAGAAACCACAGAACCAGTTCTTCTTAGGTACCTGTACTGTTATTTTGCAGCCCATCATGGCTGATGGTACTGAATGTAAATACAGCAGGCACGGAGCAGTGTTTCATCACCACCCTCATCACCTGGAATTCTGTGGCCAGGGATAACAATATCCTGCCAGCACATTGCCAGGGAGAAGTGATGAAGCAAGCCCAGCACAACTGGGTCAAATAAATCCTTTCTGCTGAGTAATGTCTGTGCTTCAGGTCGATAAATCTTGGCTTTCATGTCATCTGGAATTTTTAATTAAAACCCTGTGGCTTCCGAGTGTTCATTAATATCTTCCCTTCATAGTTCTGACCCACATGACTCATTCCCCACCCTTGTGCACTCTGACTGTGAGCCCTGCTCAGATGAAACACCTTCCTCCTGGTGTTCTGGCAGCCTGAAGCCAAGGACACTCCAGCCTCAAAGGTGGAATAGCATTTGTGGCACTTTCTCAACACTCAAAAAGGGTCATATGTTCAAAACTGCGAAGTCTCTTCTAATTCTTTAATTTTTGAGGGATTTATTCAAATTCAGAGATCTCAAAGTTTTGGTATTTTTTCTGGATTGAGTTTTCCTTCTCCCCTCTCACTGATTTTTTTCCCCTGAACATAAAGGAAGAGTGAGTATAAGGTATTTTGTAGTTCCTTTCTCTTTTCAGTGCCACTCTAACCTGTGTCACTTCATAAACTCTGCAGTTAGAGAGCAAAAAAGGGAGAAAAGAAGGTGAGAGAATTTAAAGCAAACCCAAAACTTTTCAAAAACAAAGAAAAAAATTATCTCTATTTTTACTGTTTATTGTCAGCAGAATCCTGTCTTGTCTTCCTCTTACCTCACCAGAGATTAAAGCCTCAGCCCTGCAGTCTGACACCTTTTAGTGCCTTCCAGTGCTTAGATAAGATTTTAATACTGGATATATAGTTAGCATATTAAGAATTATCATAACCAACCATTATCATAACTCCTGTTTCATTACTGAGTAATGCTCAACATTCCATTAGAAAGCCATTGACAGCACCACATTTCTGACTTCAAAGGACCACACTTGTAATTCCAAGGATTATATTTCCCTTTGAGAGTGTGTATGAGCAAACTGCACCCAGGCCATCAGCCTGACCAGTGGTAAAATTCACTCAGTTTTCCACTGAGTCTGGATATTTTGACAAATATCTTCCATTTAAACTACTGAAAAAACAGCTCTTTACTGCCTATGACCAACTGTAAAAATCAGCATCTACTCACAGACTATGAAGGCAATTGACCACTGACACCACTTCTCTCTCAGAGCTGTTGCTGCAAGACCAGATGCTCTCCTGAAAGCACAGCTTAAGCAGAAATGCTGCAGAAAGCCCCTGGTGAAATGCTGTGGCTTGTGCAATGCACTCAGACTCCCTGATTGTGCCACTTCTGTCCTTCAACATCAGCCAGAGGAGGCCTCCTGAGCTCCCTTCAGGAGCTGGGCAGGATGTGCTGAGCAGATGTGAGGAATAACAAACTAGCAGAGGATGAAATGAAACAAATTCTGGTACACAGAACAGACTTCAAACTGAAAGGCTAGTTATAATAAGCAAATATATATATACATATATATATATTTATATATGTATTAAAAAATGTGTGATATCTGTAGTTACATCCAAATCTCTTATTTTTATCCAGCCCTAGATGTCGATGGGACTGGGCTGTGCCAAACACTGTGAGCTCAGAAACTGCAGATTATTTTTCAGTCTGTTACATGTTGAAACACTAAACTTTGGAATAGTTTTGCCTTACTGCTGGCAAACCCCCCTTCATTCTGTCTACAGCTACAACATGTGAGTTGGTACCTTTGTCAATTCACAAATTTCCAAGATACCCAAATTCTCCCATTTACCTTGCTCTGCAATTCACGTCATGCTGTTCTCTGCATGGGATGCAGAGATTTTGATCCATGCCACATGCTGCACATCTTCCCAATGAAGCAAAACCCCTCCCGTGCTGGCTGGTACCCTGCTGACATCCCATTTCTGCTAATTAGGACCCTGAGTAGTTAGTACAAAATATAAATGTGGCAGGATTCCAAGCCGCAAAAAGAAGGGAAAGTGAGGAAAAAAATAGTTGGACAGCTAAGGGAATATGTAAATGTATTTAAAATAGATGATTCTAACTGCAGTGAACAGATGATTTCTTTTTTTTTTTAATTCCGACTGGATGGCTTTAATCAAAAATGATAGTTCATACATCTGCTCTTTGAAGATAAGCCTGCAGTTACACAAAACACTTAAAGAAAGAAGCTGTGGTGTGCTGATGAGACCTCAAAAATTCTAACCCATGACTAGGAAGATTATAGTCTGGTTACTTCAGCAAGTTGCTAATTCTGAAATATTAGACTCAGTTACTTGCCCTGTCTGAGGCATGAAAGGGATTCCTGTAGATTGTGCTGAAGCAATTAAGACATTTTAGAAATCATTAGTGAACTTTCTTGATTGAACAGGCATTTCCCCTCCAGCCTCTCCCTGACTCTTCTACAATTGTTTGACCTAGAAAAGCAGCTCTCCATCATCCTGGCATTTATTTTATAGCACAGGATAAAGATTACAAATTAAAGCAAGCCTGCTTCTGGGAATGTGGGGCTCCCTTGGAAAAACAAGCTCAAACTTCAGTTAGAATCAACCACCTTCATAAACATTATAAAATTGATTGGATTTTATTAGATCACAGGAAAAATGAATCTGATTTGATCTCAGGAGAAGAATTTTCAGAACAGAAATGGGCAGAATGTTAAGTCAAAGAGAAAGAATATTCACGTGCCTCATGCTGCCTGTGAGTAAGCACAATATCTACTCAAAATAGACAGTCGTGTTAGTAATTAGTGTTAATTCTATGATTGTATGGTTTAATTAAGCCAAAGAAACTTAAAAGTCTTCAATACTGAGAAGTTTTCACAAACAGGAGTCTGTAGACTCCTGACCTTTAATGAGTGGGGATTTTCCCATCATTGTGGTCAGGGACAGGGTTAGGCCTGTTGCTCTTGTTCCCTGCAAATATTCATTGGGACTGTGAGATTATATAAAGCATTTCCCTAAATTATAGAACCTTTTCTTTCACTTATTCATCCTATGACTCCACAACAGTTCCAGCTTCTGAGAGTATCACCACTGCTTTCTGACTGGAATATGTGTTCCCTGGTGCCACCCTTCCAGCTGGTACAAACAGAATCATTTTGGTTTGATCCAGCTGACCTGAGCTGTGCCCTGAACCTGCCTGCATTCAGCCCTATCCATGTGTAACATGATGCAATCAATATGCAGATGCTGGCACTAGAGCAGACCTGGTGCTGCTGTAAGTGATCATTTAATGTCACGCTTTTCTGTGTATTTTTAAATATTGCCCTGCACTGATGCAAAAGGAGCTGATGGTTGGATTTGGTTTTGCAGGACAGTTTTGCTGATGGTTTAGTACCCATGGGTAGTGGAACCTCCTCATAAGTGACACTCATTCCCCCTGACAAACCCGTTTCAAGTCAGCAGCAACGCTGTGTCAGTTGTAGACTAAAAAGAAAAAAATTAAAAATACAAAGTCTGCTGTCAAGGGGAATTGAACAGGCAAATCTCTTTGTCACATGTAAAATTGATCATTGCATTTCTGCTGCTAGCTTGTTTTCCTATTTGTGTCACACAGGGGTTCTCAAATGACCTAAACTTGAATCTGGTGAATTATAGGCTGGAAGACCAAGGTGTTTATTGTGCTCTGACAGAGAAGGCTCTGACAGATCCAGTGTTTGTGGGGTTTCTCTTCTCCCCTGCTTTGGGGTCTGTTTCCCTCTGGAACCACCTCGTTGATCATTCCTGGAATTTTCCTTTCTGTAAATACTCAGAAAATACTTCGAATTTTTTTTCCTTACCAACAGTATTTTTACACTGATAAGGACAAACCCAAAACAAAGCCATGCAGGTGCTTGCTTGTTCATATGAAATGTAAGCCTAGGCCCGAGATTAATCTCAAATTCAGTGTTGCACCTCTTCTAAAACCAAGGAGTTAAGTCCATCCCCGAATTCTGCATATGATTCCATGCTTTTGGCTTCAGTAGGCCTGCAGGGAAGGCATTTGCTAAACAGCTTAACTCAATAGAAATGTACTTAAGCATGTCCTTAATTCGTTTGCTTAAATGGAGCCAGGGCGCTTGAAGCTAATAGAAATCATTTTAATAATTTAAACTCCACTTTTAAGTTTAATACATTGCACTCACATTTAAAATTGATCTACTCAGAAATAACAGTATTTGAGTTAAAAAATGGAAGACTAGGAAATTATAACAGGCTGCTCAGGGCAGTGGTGGAGTTGCCATCCCAGGAGGGATTTGAAAGCTGTGTGCTTGTGGCACTTGGGGACATGGGACAGTGGTGGCTGGAATGGTTGGATTCAATCATCTGAAGTGTCTTTTCCACCCTAAAAAATCCTACAGCTCTGTGCTATTAGTGTTGACACAGCTCTGATGTTTTCAGGCTCATTTTTCTTCTCTGTGAAGACTCTGATCAGCCTTAACTCATTCTTGTTTTTAACTGCTTTGAAGAGATTCCTTACACTGGTACTAATGCAATTAAACCAGTGTAGCAGAAAAGGAATATTTCCTATGAGAGAAAGACTGATGACGAAGATATTTCTCTCATACTTTTTATTTAAACACTTTCTTTTGTGCTTCTTTTCAAAGTGCAGAGATTTCTTTGCCAAAGCTGCCACTAAAAGACACGGTGCTGTCAGTGATTTTCCAGTTGCTTGGCCTCAGTTTGTTGTACAGAGTTTTACCAGCTGGTGTTTCCTGAAATCTACATCATCAGGTCACCAGTTCATTAATTAAAATTGCACATGTAGCCATTTGTAATTTTCTGATAGAGACTCCTGGCCTTGCTCGTGCTCAGGGCCCTCTACATGACACAGAGTGGGAAGGAGGCTGTCAGAATATGGCTCTGTCTCCATGGATTTCTGAACATTTTACAAATACAGGAGCTAGTCGTGCTTCTTTTTTTTTTATCTCCTGCACCAAATTTCAAGACAACTTTCGTGCCTTCAGTGAAGCTATAATATATATGTATATTTGTGGTAAAAATACAGTTTTCCCTTTTTTAATTAAATTCCCTATTGTGGAAAAGAAAAACATTTGCCACTTTCATTTCCCTATTTGTTTTTAAATGAAAACCCAGTGGACAGGTTTTCTCAAAAAAAAACAATAGGGAAAAGCAATTTTCCATCCAAAGATGGATGTTCTGTGATGTTTTCTGCTGGATAATAGTATGCATTTTACAAGTGACAGAGACAAGTAGAATTTACTACTTTAAAATATGGATGCTGAAGTTTTAGAAAATGGATTTAGCAGAGCTGAAAATTTGTGCCTACAGAGTTTCACCTGGATTTACATAGTTCTCTACTGCTGGATATTATACAATTCCATGTCATGGTCACCAGAGTTTTTTATCCAGTACAAATCTCACTGTAGCCAACTCTATTCTTTGTTCAAGCTTTCCATCCACAATATTGAGGCAATTGCTCATATTCCAATTCCAAGTTCATTAGAATATCAACTATGAGGTTCATGGCCACTGCATGTACTTGGATATTTACTAATAATTTTTAGCATTTTAATTAGCAAATCTTGCTCTTTGTACCCTTGCTGGGCCCTGCTGATGTGTCCTGAGGGTTTCCAAATGCTGCATTCCCAGCTCTTCCTTGGGAGGTTGGGTTCTGTCTCATGAGACAGCTGCTGCAGACTGCAGCACAGTAAATTAATTTTGGTTTGCTTAATTTAGATGCTCCATTCTAGTGAGATTCAAGGTAGAATCCTTGTGAGATGCTTTGTACCCTGAACATCTGCCAAAAGCAGTGGATACTGGAGTTCATTAGTGGTTCTCAGAAGGATTTAGTAACTTTGAGGATTTCTGTACCACGTAATTTCTGTAGAGGAGAAAGGTCTGTAGGAAGGATCTGTTTCCTAAAGAACTCTGAGTTCCTTTTTCAAGACTCTTTTTTGCCCTCCAATGCAGAGATTCCAGAGCTGTTACAATCCAAGCTTTTGTCCAAGGGTGTTTTATCCTTCACACAACTCTTCCATGTGTATGTTCTCACCTCAGTGTCTGAAATTTAATTTAATTTAAAGGGCAAGTGGGAACATACGTTGATGTGGTGTAGGAATGGCAAAACAATTCCTTCCTGTGCTTGTTGGTGGCTTCTCTAATTCCACAATTGCAGCCAGGCAATGTATCAATCACTCCCCAGAGCAAAAGAGATTGGCAAGCTGAGAAATTTGTACCAGAACAAGGACCTTCAAACCAGATGTAGCCCAGAACTGTCAGAAAATCATCTCTGGCCCAAACTTTAGTGTCCAGTGCATCAAAGCTCTTTCTTCTAAGGGCAGTAGAGCTTAATTTCTCTTGAGTCAAAGCAGTCAGGAACTCTCAAAGATTTAATTTGCCCAATTACCTTTTTAGACTGTTCCTCAAGGGGAAGGTTTGGGATGATACACTTCCAAACCCCTACAAGGTTTTGCATCACTTTTGTCTAAACAAATAAGCAGTACACGTGTGTTATAAGAAACAACCCAATTACACTGGTTTGCTCTGCTGCTGCTTGTTCCATACCTGTCTTTTGTGAGCTGAGATCTTCCCTCTCCATGGATATCTGCTCTGCTGTGCCATTCCAAAGGCTGCTATTAAGCTCTGTGCATACTCCAATATTCATTGCCATGGATTTCTAATTACACTGGCATGAGCTCTGGCAGATATGTCCATATAATAATCAATAACTGTCTTTGCCACCCACCTACCACATGCATATACACTTAATGTTAGAATCACCCACGGAATTAATGACTCTCTATGAGGCAGGAAAAAAAAAAGAAAGAGTAACTATCTCCTGTAAAATAATCTCTTTCTTGGCATACACTGACATTGATTCACCCCAAGAGGAATATTCCTGCTGCAACTTCTATAAAACACAGAAATCGTTCAGTAATTGCAAGGGCTGAAAATTAACATCAGGTGTCTGTAATTTAAAACAGGAGGCCATGGAAGAGGAGTGGACATTTGGGTACCTGTGCCCAGCCACCATTACGTAAAAGAAATCTGTAGGGATTACTTTAATGCAGTCCTATTTTTGAGAGTTAGTATGGTGGGTGGTATGGAGGCAACAACTCCAGGCAGCCCACAGAATCTTTCTTTCATGCACTTCTTTTCTGTAGGGAATATTTGTGTTTGCAGAGTCCATAGAATTGGCAACAGAGAGAAACCAAATTTTCTGTTGACTCGTGGGCTTTCCTTTTCAGAGCTGACTGGAGCTTTCTGAGGCACCAAACCTCAGAGCACACTCGTCTGCTGTGTCCTGGAGGTGACTTTGAGGTGTCTCTGTGGTAAACAGTCTCCATCCCTGCTCTGTCAAAAGAATTGCCATTTTAATAGCAGGTCTGTCCAAAATGAAATGTGATGTGGTCTTCTGTCTAGTAGGTAGAAACCACATCATATATTTAACTGAGGATTCTGTCTGGCAAACTTTCCAGTAGATAGTTACTGATTCTTTTGTAAACCTTTAGGACACTGATGTCTTTAGGAAAAAAAGTCATCTAAATCTGGATGAGGATATTTCTCCTGCTTCAGAAAAATATGAGATGGGAGAGGGGAGATGGCTGCAGTTTCTCTCTCACTTGTACAAGGCTTTGGAATATTTAAATTTTTCTGTATGCTGTCCCGTAGACAGCCTTACTGGTACTGAATGTCTCTTTAAACTCTTCACTTTACACAGATTAGACTTTGTATTTGTAGACATGAAACTCAGAGATCCTTCAAAGTACAATCTTTATTCAGGAAAATTTTCAGAAATGTATAGGGCATCACCAAACTTTTTATAAAGCTGTAATAAATTCTTATTTCTCTCTGGACAATACTTTGACCCACTTCAATAAATTCTTTAAATACTCCACATCTGTCACCAGAGCCTAGAAACTTGACAGCACCCAAAGCATTGGTGATCTAAGTCTACTGCATGTAATTAAAACATTGATGATTCCTTTCCATATTGGTGTCCCTGCTCTGGACATTCTTGTTCTAGTTGCATTATAAGTTTTCAGTGTCTAATTAGGACCAAAATCTGATTAAACTTTCCCTTAAAATCTGTTGTTTTTAACCTGCACATAGAAAGGAAATCAGGCACTTTGTTAATTAATACTGCTTTATAAACCAAGGAATATTTTACTGGGCTTAATTTAGGCATCAAACAAGTTAAAATGCAGAGCTTTTTCAGCATGCAAGGAACACTGAAGTGTGTTCTATCTTGCAGCAGGTACTGGAATTAATATTTCATTTTGTGCTGTTTCTCATTCTCCAGAAAGTTTAAAGTATCCAGGCAGATTAAACTGAGAAGGGAGCTGAGGAAATGTTAATTGTCCCATGTTCATCTGGAACTCTCATTTATTTTTTTTTTTTTTACAATTTAAAGCAAATTGTCATTAGGAATTTCTACTGATGGGTGCACAGAAGATTTAAGGATGCTTCATAGGAATTAAAAAGGTTTCCAATATTAATTGATTTGAGAAACAGATGAACCCACTATCTAAACCTGTCCAGTGATCTAAATAAAGGTTCCTTGTCAGAAGGGTTGGAAAAGTCTTGCCACTGGGATGATTTTTACATGTTTTTAAAACCCAGACCCAGGAGTTTTTGTTTTATGGAGAGTTGTGGCTGAAATAATCCTAAAGTTTGCATTCAGATCAGAACTTTTTTCTGGGAGCAGATTCCCTGCATTGGAGCTGGACCAGCCTTTGGTTTGGGTTTTGGAGATGAGCAAGCACACAATATTTATTTGTGAATGACGAGTCTGCTGCCAGCTGTAATTCTGATCCCTCAGTCTCATGGACCCTCAGAAGCTCAAGGTCACCCAAAGTGTGTGGCAGAGTCAAGGATCAATCCAGTCTGACTCTGCTTTGAGGAGCTTTGTGCAGCCACGAGCAGGCTCTGCTGGTGACAACAACCGCGGCCGTTCATCGTCCTCCGAGCCACCTCCCCTCGGGTGGGCTCTTAAACTTCTACAGCACTCACAAAATCTTAATGGGTTTTGCCAAATGAATTAAGAGTCCTTACAGCTTCCATGCTGTGTACTGTGGATTTTGAAAAACTTGTGTCAGTAGAGCAGTAAATCTCTCGGAAGCCAGGGGAGGCAGCGAGGCAAAGAGCACGGATGGGGAGCGGAGCTGTCACGTTCGCCCAAGTGAAAACTGTAAGAAACCATTTTGGTGGGCAATTGTATAAATCAGTGATAAATAATTGAATGAACATGAACGATTTGGGAATCTTTTTCCAACTGCTAAAGCCCCAAAGCAAGTCCAATAGGGTTTTTTCCTCGTGCTTCTGAAGCTGTGTTACTCTAATGATTGCTAAAATTTATATGATTTTCTGCTTTAGTTCTCCACTGGGGTAAGAAAGGGCTGGACCTATCACATTCCTGAACACTGAGTATTCCCTGTGGGACATATTAATGTTGATGAGTCTTTTTTCTTTCATTGCCTTTCTTAAACAAGCAGGCTGAAGGATGGCACCTCTTACATTTTGTAATGTGACAACAGATGCGTTTCTGCTGAAATGTGCAACTCAGAATTTTTTTCCAGAGCCTGGCTTAAAGATGTCATTGCACAAGCCTTTTCATTAAAAACCTGATTTTTTAAGGCGCTGTAATCTTTCTCATAAAAGCTGGATCAAGATTGGAACTAAGCATCTGGAAGGTCAATTTAGTGGTGTATATTTCCTTGGTTTTTTTGTTTCTATGAATGAAAAACAGCTAAAAATGTTGAAAGTGAGAAAAGAAAGAGCGAGCAAAGGTGTTTTGAACTTCTTAGTTATCTTGGTCAATTTGGGCTGAGCCAGATTTGTTTTCTTCTAGGTCCACCTGCTGACATGTTAGTGGGATTTAGATGTTGCCTTTAGGATCCTGTCAATAGGGTTCAATCAATTTACTTTCTGTGGGCAGGGAAAACTGTGATTTCTGCAAGAATTTCTCCAACTAGTGTTCTTTATCTCAGTGCATTATGGTTTTGCAATTCGTTTACTTTACCCCTTGTATAGAAAATTCTAAATCATAGTTACAGTTCAACTTAAAGGGATGCTAAATCTAATGCAGATTATTATAATCATAAAACCAAATTGATTCCAGCACAGGTTTGCCTGGCACTGGAGCAAGCTCTGTTTAACAGAGTCAATTCTTAGCAAGTTCCATTTACCTGACTCGTGTTCAATCAATAAACCTGTCTCTTGTCAAAATGTGCATCATGTCAAGGTCCTACTCAATGCACCTTCAGCCCAAGAGTCTGAAATGTTATCCCAGCCCAGCAGAATGGTTGTTTTAGTCGAGAATTGACATGTTTTTCTTTTCCTCAGATGTTAAAACCAAGAAGCTTATCAGCTTCTATGCAGACCTGTAGCGAAGCTTTTGTACCAGGGGAGAGTTTTGAATCGTGTCCAGCACCCTTGACAAATGCTGGATGGCTGCAAAGCACCTTCCAGCTGGAAGAGAACTTCATTATCTGGTGTTATTTGCCTCATGCTGCCTACAAGTCCTGTGTCAAATCTGCAGGGCTGACTTATCCACAGAGTGCTGCTAGACTGGGCTAAATGACCTAATCTATCACTTCTCTCCCTCTGACTTGTTACATACACCTACATTCATCAGGAAACCTCAGCTAATCATCCCCATCAGGATGGGAGTGGGAGCTGGACATGGGAATTCTTACTCAGAGTTACATTCCTCTGGAACTCGCTGCTCCTGGAACTCTACCTGACCTTTAGCTCCAAAAATGTTTCAGGATAAGTTATTGCCCCAGCCCCACTTCCCCTCCTTCCTGCATAGCAGAAGGTGAAATAAACAGTTAGAGGAAACCTGTGTTCATTTGGCTTCGTATCCATTGCAGCAAAAGAAGTTAGGAGAATTCTGTTTTGCATTCTGCGGTGATTAAGCTGGATAAAATTTTAGCTTGTGTTTTGCACTCTCTGGAGATCTTTGGGTCTGCAATTTCTATTACTCCAGATCTGCCTGCCTGCCCCTCTGCTTGTTGAATATTATCTACTTTTTCTGCCATCTCTTCCTACTTAGTACGCTGAATGAGAGCACTAATTAGACTCTGGTGCCAATTTACTGATGCACCATCTTCTGCTCACCCCCTGAGAGAGGGATTAGCTAAACGCGACAGCTCTTCGTCTGAGTTACTGGCATATGATATTTGTTGTAATTCTGTCATGAATGATATCTGCAGAACATGCAATTATAGCCTTCTTTCCATACTGAAATCTACAGAGGATTCTTTCATTTCCCTTGAAGGACAATCATACCCTGTGCAACTCTCTTCACAGTTTTATGGCTACAGAAAATTTCTAGACCCTTTTTTTTTTTTTTTTTTTTTTTTTTTTTTTTTTTTTTTTTAATGGTGAATGGGAGAAACATTGACTTTTAAAGCCCTGTATAGTTTTTCTTCCTCTACAAAAACACATTGTCTTTCCAGCCATGGCTATAGAGAAATTTGCTATGGTGAGATAAGCTGCACATGCAGTTCACTGTAACAAAATTTAAAGTAATGAGGTAAGGGAGCATATTTACAGTTTTAACAGGGGCCCACCACAGAATACAGAGTAACATGGGGACCTGGGAGGATTGTGAATAACCCATTTTATCTATCTGCATAACGTTTATCAGCAGCACATAGAGAATGAGTTTGGAAGGCGTGAAAGCTGTTCTGATAGAAAACAATGCAAAAGCAGGGCTGAATTTCAAATATTGTGAAACTCTGTGCGTGATCTGATAAGGACAAGATCAGAATGCAGCAAAAGGGAGCACACAGTCAGTTCTTGTACTGCAATAACCCTGAAGACCCCAGCCAAAGACACGGATGTTGTAATTCTGACCATACTGGCCAACACCAAAAAGAGCATCTCAGGCCCAGCAGGATCTGCTACAAGACATGGCAGTGATAAAAGAGGTGTGGGCAGCCTGGCTATCACAGGGCTCTTGGCAATGACAAGTGATTCTCAAGGCCAACTGCAGTTCACTGATTCCCATTAGGAGTAGCTCGTTTCATGCTAAATGGGCCAGTGGGTATTTTGTTCTTGGTTTATATTTAGCTCTGCATAGACCAGACCAAGGCAGACAAACCTGCCTTGTTTATCATTATGGAGCTCCAGTGGAAAGGTTTTTTAAAACCTCTCTTCCTCTCCTGCCTTCTGAAGTTCACTCATATAAAACAAATCCTCTGATCTTAGTGACTTCGTGTTGGTGTAATTTGAGCCCTGGGAGAAGTGCAGTTCACCCATTTAGTGTTTTGTAGAAAGGCACCAAAGCAAATCCACCTTCCTGGTTTAGGGATTTTGTTCTGAAGCTGCTTTTTGATATTCACTCTCATACAAGAATTCAGCAAACTGCCTGGTGTACCCAGGTAAGGGCACAGACAAACAGGGAAATAAAGGTTGTACTGGTAATAACCAAATAACAGGGATATTCTGGTAATAAATATATTTTTGCTCCAGGATGGGAAGCACATGGATTGGTTTGATTTAACCCTGAGCAAAGTCAATTAACCAAAACACACCAAAATAAAAAAAGAGAGAATCTGAGGGCAGGAACAACAGGGATTAATACATTTTCCTAGCAGTTGAAGAGAATCATAATAGAACCAGAGGTTTCTAGGATCTTGCTGTGGAATTTTTGTCTTTGAATTTGCAGCACTGGAAGGTTTGTGTTCCCCACACAGTGATAAATTCTCTTTTACAAACTGGACTGAGAAGGAGGAAGGAGGGAACTGAGTGGAATCAATTACAAACCATATCAGACATTTAAGTTTAAACACAAGACCTTGCAAAGGCTTGCATGAAATCTTACTAGCAATATAAACAGGACTGGTGCCAAACTAAGCACCAGAAGTATTCAATAATAAAATACAGCTGTCTCCATTGGCACCTACCCATGAAAGTTTGTCATTTTTACTGTTAGAAATGCTGACAAAGAGAAATCTAAAAAATGAAAACATTTTTTTCAGAAGAGGGAGGTTTTCATGAACTACAACCTAAATATTCATTTAACACTGGAGCATTCCATAAAAATAATTTATAACATAATTTCTTCTTAGAAATGCTTTTTGACAGAGTTCTTTTCAAAGACTTTGGTCGAGCTTGGCAATGGTGGTAGCTTTGCTTTCAAATCCATAACTCTTAATTATTAAAAGACTCTATGCACTTCTCTTGGATTCTAGGGAGGCACATCAAAGCAGGGGCCCCTCTTTGCTTTGGCTCAGTGCACACCGTGTCAGCTGAGGAGGAAACCAGCCCAAGCCAGCCCCGTGGGCAGCCCAGGCCTGAGCTCTGGGAACCTGAGACACAAACACAGTGCCAGGAAACTTGCCCGGGTCAGAAAGTTCTTCTGGGAGGGAGGCTGTGCCCAACTGGACCCTACGTGGAGGCAGCTGCAACACCTCTGGCTCACTCCAGCTGTGTTTGCAAAGGTTTCCCTCTTCAGTGGGACACCATCCCTTCATCCTCTAAGGTCTTCCACAAACCTTCTCCCCCACCTGCAGTTTGATGTCTCTGAGCAGCAGAAGGAAATTTAATGACCCCACCTCAGAATTCTCTAATCTCCACTGTGACTAAAATCCTCTGTTTATAAGGCATAATGATAATAATAATGAGTTTTCTGAACTTGTAGTGACAATGAAGTGACGTATTTGCTTGCTCTTCAGATGACCTACTCTGAACTGTAGTCTGCGTTATTTTTCTTTGTACCAAGACTGAGATCTTTAAACCAAGAGACTATTAAGTGTGTAGAATTCCAGCCTAATGCATAAGAAAAAAAACCAGTAAAATTCTCCTCTTGTTAAAATTACAGTTACTGTACTGTTCTGCTTAAAATACTGCAGTCATAAAATTCAGATTGAAAATTATATGAGCAGTCTCAAAGCAACTGCCATCAACAGTTCTCCTTGTCAGTCCTGTACAGTTTAAGTACTGATTAAACTCTACAAAGATGGTCAAAAATGACATTTCAACATTGTAGAGCTGGCTGGGCTCTGGGAGTGCTTTGAGCTTGCAGGTTATGCACAGGCCAGCAATTATTAATGTTTTACTGAATGACATTGAAAGTAATGAGAAGACATTGTAACTCTAAAGGAGTAATTTCTGTAAAGGCTAAGAGTGACTGTTATCGTTTTTTAAAATTCTATATTTATTCCAGCTTAGTCCTTAACTGTGAGCCATGCCATGTAATAATAATGGAACTGCTCAGACAGCAATTTACCAATGTGCTTGAGGCCCTGTCAAACCAATGGAGTGATGCCATAATCAAATTCATAATGTCTTATCTTCCTCAGATAAAGTAATCATCAAAGGAGTACTGGCATGAACAGAGAGAAAATCCAGGGCTCAGACATGCTCTAATGTAGTGAGCTGTGACACAAATTGGGCTGTCCCTGTTTTGCCTTTCTTCTCTCTCTGTGTTTCCCATTGGTCTGCCAAGGAAATGCTTCTGGCTTTGTTTTGTGCTACCTTCTGAGACAAAGGATGTTTAGAAAGAAAAAAAAAATGGAAAGGGTTAAAATTTCAGAGTGAAATATTCGTGTTGTATCCCCCCCACCCTTTTTCTTTTTTCAAAGTTACTGGCTGTCATTTTAAAGAGCAAATCCTCAGACTTGAGATTTTCAGGTAAATCAATATGTTTTAAAAAATGGAGTTAAGTGCATTATCTGTCCATTACTCCATTATGGTTTGCCCTCAATCCTGGAAGTGAGACCAAGGTTCCCAAAAGGCAAATCACATTTGTAGTTAACCTAAACCAGCTTTCCCATATCAGGGAACTATTTAAGGTCTCTTTTCTCCTTGGTAATTAATTAAGCACGTGCCTATCACTAAGCATATTAGTAATACTACTGGAGTCAATGGAATGGTGAAACACAGCTGCCTATGTATATAATATCCATAAAGAAAATAAGAAAGGAAGTCACTGATCAAGGGTAACAAGAATTGAAATACAAATCTTTTCAGTTGTGCAATAAAACACACAGGGAAGAGAAAAAGATCTGATTTTTTGTTTTAGAGGCATCTGATTTGAAAGGTAGTGAAGTAATTAAAACGTTTTTTTGTCTTAGTGGGTTTTTTATTTTTCAAATTTGTTTCCCTGACATTTGGCCCAGGCCAACTTGAACATCCTTTTGTGCACTTGCTTGAAGTTGTTTCTGGTGTAAATATTTGCTCAGGTCTTGATGCTGTGCCCACTCAAACGCTCCACAGATGTACATGAGGCCCAGGCTCTGGCACAGCCTCTTCTGGGGCATTTTATGCACTGCAAGGCAATGAAATCCCAGTTCTCCAGGGAGCTGAGAGCCCCAGCTCCCAGGGGCTGCAGGCAGAGGGGCTGTGGGTGTAGCTACAGGGCTGTGTCCTCGTCAGGATGTTAATTTTGGATAATTAGGAAATATCTGTTTTCCACTAATGCATAGAAAGAATTAAACCATACACTGTTTACGTCCCCAAGCACGTCTCCACCTGTAATGAGGAAAGTATATATGAACAAAATATTTTCAGCCTTCCTTTCAAACACTGTTTGATTTCTTGTAGTCGTTCACATTTTATTTCCTAAAATGAATATTCCTCCTTCAAAAGTTGCAAAAAAGTTGGATAATTAAAGGGCCCAAGTGTAGATTTTAAAAAATGTTATTTTCAATCTATATTAAGATATGTAGAGCCCACAATTGTACTATTCTGATGGGGGAAAAACACACAAAAAAATCAGTATGAAAATGTACTGCGACACTACAGAATACTAATCACTCCTACACAGAGAGAGCCTTCATTTTATCTGCTTTTGCAGAAGGTTTTTATAAAGTCAGATTTTAGAATAACTAAAACCCAGTACAACTGAAGGAGACAAAGCTTTGCACTTGAACAAAGAAATGTTTTCTCAAAAAATAACAATGACAATCTGGTTTGTGCTTTTATAGCTGTGCATATTGTAGATGATGGATAGATGGTTACACAAGGAGAATATATAGTGAGCTGATTATGTTCTCCATTAAAAAAATCTCAGGCAACTAAGCTTCAATGCAAATTCATGTGATGTGTCTGCTAGCAGATTTGGCTGATTGTGGATATTAGGCTCAGTCCCGCTCGAAATGGTGCCAAAATAATTTATAATTCACCAAAGACAGAATGATCCATCCTGGATTCTGGCTGGAAAAGTTTAAGAAGCAGCTTCTCCCTTTCTTGTGACCTTGGACATACAAAGACCTGCAGGTCCAGTTCCCATCACCACAACGGGATGAAATGGACTTGTGCATTCCAAAGAAATAGCCCCTGAAACCTGGATAATCCATTTGGCTTGAATTGAGTATGAATCCTTCAGCAGAGAATCTTTCCAGGACAAGGATTTTTTGGAGCATTTTTGTCATTTTGCTGTATGACTTTATAGGACACAAGTTCTGATCCACCCCTCAGATTCTTTGGCACTACTGAGTGCCAGAGTTGCTTGAGCACTGATCACTGGAGAACGTGCTCTGGTTTCCTGCAGAGGGCAATTTGCCTCTGCCTGAGTTTATGAAAGAACTACTACAATGATAGGAAGAATGAGAGGTTTAAAAAATTTTAGTTCATAAACTTAAAAAAACCCAAACCTGTTTTGAATTATTTCGATGAGTTTAATCATTTGCCCCTGTATCACATCAATGCCTTAATTGAAGGTTTTCCTTGTCAATAGCTCCTTTGATATTGTGGATGATAAAACTATCAAAAGGCTTTAGAGGGATTTTTTGACTTCTTGCTGTTGCTGTTGTTCATGTTGATGATAGAATTTGGGCATCAGATAAATAAATCTTGATTAGGGTGGTGGATTGACTGTTTCACAGGAGGAGCTGTGGCCAACCTGTCTCCATCTGAGCCAGCTCATGTCTGCAGCAGGATAACCACATTTTAACTGCATTGTGCTTTGTGGAACCAGTGTCCTGCTCCAGTGCCAGCTCCTGCCTTTCACCACTCCATCACTCACCGTGTTCTTTTCTTCGCTGCATCCTCAGGCTGTATTTTTGTAGCAGAGTTCAGGCAGCTTTTCCTTCCTTTTGCTTTAGCCAGCAACAGCCATCACATGGAAATAAATAACTTATCTTCATAGAATCGTGAAATGCTGTGTTCATGCATCCTAAGTAATGACTTCACATATTCCATGGTACCAGCTGCTAAATTCACAGGACAGAATCCTTAGTTTCTTGGGAAGTCCAAGCACACTCTGTCAAGTAAAATGACCCTGAGGTAAAAGAGTCCACATTACTATTTTCCATCTATTAAGTGGAGACCCTGCTTCCTATGCACAAGCTGAATTATTCCAATTGTGATGTTTAAGGAACATAAACAGTTACACCAGAGAAGTATGGTGGAACAATAAGTGATCTACACATATTTGCCCAAGTAGCAATGATAATTTTCATTGGATATATTACTAAAAACATGGTCCACGGAACACTGAGGAAAGAGAGATTCGTGCTTGGCTTTGGAAAGTTCTGTCTCAGCACAGTGAGGCACAGCCGACCTCAGTGTGTCGTGTTTACCAGCAGAATTTAAACAACCAGGATAAATCATTGTCAGTGATAGCAACAGGAAGTTAATCCAACAACCTTGAGAACATCATTGCAATCTCTTTCACACATTTTCTCTTTTCAATGTCTAAGTGAAATCTTATTTCTGTGCCGAAGTCTTTGGGGCTACAGAAAGCAAAACTATCAAAGACACCTACACATCTTTGCCTTGAGCAACAAATAAAAAGCAGACACAACAGAAGAGAAAGCAGATGGCCTTGAAAGTGCCCTGGAGAAGATCCTCCAGGTCACACTTGGTAGGTGGTGAAGAGAATCTATTCTGCAATGCCTCTTGCAGACATTGTCTTCCTTGTGCTTGCTTTAACAGATGCTGTGTGATCCCTTTTGAGTCTGATTCCCACTGTGAAAACTGCTTCATTTATAAAACGTGAATGCTCAGTGTAAGACATCAACAAGCAGAAGTTCTCCATCTGATCTAGATTCCTTTTCTTGTCAATGAAGAGAAATTGAATGCTCTGACCTGTTTTAGATGCCTACCATCAAACAGAGTTGCATCACCCAAGGTTCTTGCCACTGATATTAAAGGAAGTTGTGATGACTCGCTCAGACAAGGATTTCAACACTGTCAGTGTCTCAGACTAGGTGAGACAAGTCCTGCCCACAGCTATGTGGGTATTGCCTTAATGAATCACAACCACAGAGAATTCTCCAGTATTTTTAGAGATGGTAGAAACCTGATGGTTTTGGTTTCCTGGCAATACTCACATGGGAAATGAATGAAATTAAATTCTGTGGTATTTTGAAACTGTTTTTTCAAATTTTCACTGGCATGAAATTTTTTAAGCTTTTATTTCTTTGGAGAGTGTAATTTTGATGTTCTACTTTGAGCTTTTTGAAAAGTGCATTTTAAACCAAAATTTAAAACCTTAGAAACAAAAACTGACCTCAAACAGAAAAGGGGACTGTTTCCTGTAGAGATTTGTAATGATCCTTTTTGAACTCTGAAGTTTTATTCAAGATGAAACAGTCATTAAAAATTAATGTGTCATTCCTGCTGGATTCTTTCTCTTCACAGAAAAGAGGTTGGACATGAAAAATTTTCCCTCTTTGAGTATCTTGTTTCTGGTGTGTGGGAGAAAGGGGCAAGTAATCAGTGTCTGGAACAGATGTTCCTTACAGATGTTGATCCTGACTAATGTTTGTGCTATCCATAGAACTGGTTCTCTGTTACACTGCATGGGCTCTTAACCCCTTGACTCATTGAGTCAGAGTATGCCACAAGTTAATTATAGAATATGTCAGAGTGTTAATGCAAATTCTGGATTTGGATTTTTATCTTTTCTTCTTCCTGGGACTCAGAACTACCCATGAAATCAGACTGAGGCTTTGGTAGGTTTCTGACACTTGGTGTCCCAAAACTTCATTTGTGCTCAGGCCCAAAGAGTTGTTACTTCTCCCCTTCTCTGCTTCAAACGTCTACCAGAAGAGGCACTGAGCCAAATATTTATAACCAATTTGTATTTAACTGGCATTCTTTGGAAAAGCAAAAGTTAGCTCTGTTGAGATTGCCCATTAATTAAAATGAATATCACTTAGTTACAATCAATCAAGTTGCAGTTTGAAAGTGCTCCCACTGCTCTACTGCTCCAGCAGAGCCCAAATCCTGAGCCCCTTGTGTTGCTTCCTTTGGCCAGGATGTACCCAAACAATTTCATCCAACTCGTGCAGAATTTTACAGCTGTCATGTCTCTTCTTCTCCTTCAGTAAATAGCCAGCCAAAGGGGCATAAAACTCCTAGTCCAACATTAAACATGTAGAATGCCTTCCTTATAGGTCTGGACAAGTGGGACAACTTGTAAATTAAAGAAAGACTACACCAGCTGGCTGATGGCCAGAATTGGTCCCTGGGGAGGACTTTGGGAGTGGTAACTAACCATAAGTACCCACAGTCTGGCAGTGTTTAATGGAATGTTGGCAGACATGCTGTATAGTACTAATAAATTAGTAATGAGAATTAATTAATAATAGTTTGCATTCATGTGGCACATTCCTTGCTGCAATTTACTTCTCAACTGGCTAAACAGGGACACGAGGAACAGTTTATCTTGTGGTGATCTACCTTTGTTTAAACTGCTTTTGCATCTTCCATCTCACCCTCTCTACATTCCATCGAGGTTTCCTCATGCACCTGAATTGTGTTTCTCTCGTGGGCTCTGTGTTCTCTGCCAGTGTCCACAGCCTTCTGGAGGTGCCACACTGACTGCAGGGCTCGAGGTGAGGCCTCTCCAATAATCACTAGACCTGAGGGATTGCCTCCCACGTCCCAGAAGTGATTCCACTTTTCAAGAATTCATGTTTTGTTGTTGGTTCTTGCTCAGCTGGTGCTCTCTGGGAATACCTGGATACTTGTTTGGTCCCCACTGAGTCTTCTACCTGTGTTTGTGCCCACCTGTAGAGCCTTCCACTTCTCCTTATTGAATGTTTGTTCATTCCACTTCAGCAGCTTGTCAAAATCCTTTTACATTCTCTTGTCTTTGCAGCATTTTTTGGTGCATTCTCATCACCAAAATCAATGATGAAAACATTGACTTAGTGCCAGATGAACAATTGCACCACACTTATTGTTCCACTGATCATCACTACACCTACAGAAGATTTTATGACCAGTTATAAATTAATTTTATAGATCTTCACTATGCTTTCCTCATTTACTCTTGAGATAGCATATGAAATATTGAAGTTATTAATATAAATAAATATGGAATTGGCACCTTTTTCCTTATCTGGAGCAGAGCTGGTCCATCAATAAGAGATGGGCCAGCTCTAAAGTAAGCAATAGGAATTCAGAGAAGGGAGGAAAATAGTTGGAGCTCCTTCTTTGATGCTGACAAATCCCTGGATGATGTTAAATCTCACCTTCATCTTCTTTTTTTCATTCAGATGCTTATAAAAGCATATTTGGTAGTTTATTGTAATATTTTTCTGGTGATTCAAGATGTTTGACCTCCTATTTTCTGGCTCTCCTCACCCTCCCACCCCCCATTTAAAGACTCAATTTTGGGATCGACCTTTTCCAAACGTGTAACTTGATCTGCTCTCCACAGAGGGCAACGTGTCCACGATCCCCACGAGGAGCTCTCAGATTGCTTTTGCCAGCTCATAATACACCTTAATATAAAATAAATCAGACACAATGCATAGGAAATATTTGACTGATCTTGAACTTGCTGGAGCTGCAGAATCTCAACATTCAGTGCATTGTCCCAGCTCATCTCCTAATTGATCTAATCCATCTCCAGATGTCCAGCTCATAATTTTGTTTGGCTGATGTTCTTTCAGGAAAAATATTTAGGATCCTTTCCTAAGTTTTAATAAAGCTTCATAAATAAAAAAAATCATGGCTTTTCCCCAGCCAAGACCAAGTCCCAGATATGTGTGTGAATTGAACCCTCTGCTGGTGAATGATCTTTAGCAAAAATTTTAGCCCATTGTAAATACAAAATAAATTTGCCTAAACATTCACTAAAGAACCTGAAATTACCTGATTTATCTCATGCAAAAAGGTACACCTGAACCTCTAAAATAATTCCAATTCAGAATGATTTATTAAGATACAAGTGCCCATCTGTGGACCTGACCATAACATTTATGAAAACCAAAAGAATCTATTAAAAATCAACATGAGGTTTATAAATTCAGGCAAAACTTCTCTTTCTTTTATGAATAAAAAACTGTTGTGAGTTCCAACAAAAGTGGTCTTTTCTGGGAAACAGTAAAGTTCTACTTGATCAATGGGAAATATTTTATTTGACCTGAACTGAAATGTTGAGCTCTTTAGGTTGTCTTAATGGAGGTTCATTTTTAAAACATTACCTGAACTTTTACATGAAAAATGCCAATTTGAAAAAAAAGTTCAATTGGGAAAATGTCAAAATGAAAACTTTTTGGCATTTCTGAAACAAACATTTTAGATAAAAAATGACAACATGAAATGTTTTGACACTTTGAAAAATGTCTTCCTTTTTTCAATCTGAGACTTCACCAAATTTAAATTGAATTTACTGTTTGTCTAGAAAATAAGAATTGCTTGCGTTGGTCGTTTTCCCTGGATAAGCAGCTGATCTTCCTGCCAGGTTAGCAATGAAACATCAGCCAAGGAACTGTACAGGCAGGTTGTAAAGCAGGTCTTGCCTTATTGCAGCTCAGATTTGGACTTTTAATGATTATCTATCTATCTGTCTATCTATCTATCTATCTACACTTTTGCACTGTACAATGTCCAGCTTTCAACTTAGTTCTATGATGCACAGAGAAATAAGGGAGAGAGAAATGATTACTGTTTAACAAGTGAGCAATTTCCCATTGCTTTAAAATTCTATTTTTATTTAAAATCCTGTCTAGTGGCGGTTTTATGGAAGTTCATTACAGAAAAAATGGTTTACCCATTAAACAGAAGCAAGTCCATAACCCTGAATGCGTTTTAGAGTTTGCTATAGCTAAATTCTTAAATTAAACCAACTCCTTCCAGACTAAAATCCCAACATTCCAAAACAAGGTTGGAATCTGCAGTGAAGCAGTGCCATGGAGTAGTTGGTGCTTGCACTGCATTTTTGGGAGGGGTTTGGCTGAGCACAGCCTGGGTTCTACTCCCAGATCCTTCTGCTGCCTCTCCTGAGTGCAGGGCTGGAAGGAATTGGTGGCTTCCCATGGGAGCACTGTAGAGTTTGAGAGGGGAAGGGAGAGAGGTTCTGGTGGCAGCAGGGGAAGACTCTGGAGAGGCACTAAAGCACGTGGAGGGGGTTGAGCAGCTCTCATTTCTATTCTCTCTGGTGTGATTTAACTTAGAGAAGCCTTTAAGTGTTCAGGAAGAGGCAGAGTAGGCTTAATATTGGCACTTGCATTTCACAATGGAGATGGTTTTACATCTCTTAATTCTGGCTTCTTGCCCTCTTTGGAGTTAAGTATCTGTGGGCTCCTTCTTTGAATTTTAGGGGATTTCTTAATCCTCCTGGCTCTAGTTTAAATAGTGCAGGGCTTTCATGTTTCTTATTAGCTAATGTGAGGAAATTGAGTAATGTGAGGTTATTAAAAATTACCCAGAATTTAGATGAATGGGAAAAAAGTGTGCCCACTGCAGTAACTCCTGTCCATCACCTGGGCTGTGTGGATCCCTGCCAGCCAGGGTTCAGCCCACTGTGCTGCCATGTGTAAATTACCTCCCTAAATGCAGCAAGCTAACAGAGCTGCTCCATGCTGAGTCCTAAATTGACACCAAAAGGGAAACTTCCATCCAGACTGGAAATATAAGGAAATTCAGCAGACTTACCAGTAGCACAGAAAGTTCAGAAACCACAACGTTTATTAAATAAAGCCATTTTTTTTTCTGCAGACGTTAAGTCAGTGTTTAAAAATACAAACATCTAGATAATTAGAGGAACTTCAAATCTGTCTTCATAGTGTTTCAGCAGGATGACATTGTCAGCTATTCTATTTTGTATTGATTTCCACAAAGCTCAGTTATTCCCAGCCTTCCATTTCAAATGCAGCACCTTGTTTTCCTGTATCTTGAAGCAAAGAAATTAGATAAAAACTATTGATTAGCAAGGCACAGAGGGGAGTGATGTCTGTAACCTTCCTTTGTCTTGCAGCTCTGCAGCTGAGGCAGCAGTAATAGGATTCTGTGCGAGTGCGACTGTGATGAGGTCACACTGCTGAGAAGGGAATGAAAACACTGCAGTCAGCGAGATCTCTTGCTTCTCTGATAGTTTTTGATATTGTTTGTCAAATTGCGATTTGAAGGTTATTTCTCTGGAGGCTAAAGTTGCCTTGCTGCTCTTAACGCACTTGGCTGGGTTTTTAAAAATCATGCATTCATATAAACAGCTCCTTCTCACTTAACGTTTCTGCCTCTTATTTGGAGCCAAAATAGGTAACAGGAAGAGTTTCTCCTGAAATTTTCCATCATTGTGATATTAGAGCAGGTATTTGTTAAAATAAGTTGGATTTGTTTGGCCTCTCTACTTCTCCTTCCTCCCTTCCTTTTCATGATGATGCCGCAGTCGTCTTCAGTTCAAAACAGGTTCAATAAACGCTTTCAAGACACATGAGCCGTGAAGGTTTATGCTGATTTAGTACATAATGGTGTAGCATTTATTGGTATCATTACTCAAGAAAGAGATGAGGAATTTCCTCATTTCATTTGCTTTGGGAAACAGGAGTTTTGTGACCTACCTCGGGCAACTGCAGAACTGAACAGCAAGTTCAGAATAATGAATAATGCTTTTCCATTCTGAGTGGGCTTTACCACTCTTATTCTTATATTTCTTCATAGAAGTGAAGCAGCTCATGGAGGTGACAAAGAGAAAACTGAGGTCATAGAATCAGAGAATGGTTTGGATTGGAAGGGATCTTAAGGATCCTCTGTTCTAACAGAGCCTGCCCTGGGGTTCAGGGATCTATTTCCTGGGAGAGGTGTCAGTGTCAAATACAGGATAAACACAGATTACCTGGCCCTCAGGACTCTACTTTTGGTGCATAAGGCAGCTGCATTCCTCTCTTCCCACAGAGGAAGAAACCACATGGGGCATGCAATGTCTTCCACTAATCAGGCCTTAGGGGGTTTTCCTCCCTTTGGAAAGCTCCCTTGCCCCAGTTCTCCTCCCGTAACAAGACACTGGCAGATTGGTATGGAGATAGCTGGCTAAGAAAACCCTCCAAATAAACTTCTGGAATTGCATGGCAGTAACAGGATGCCTTCAGCAGGCAGCTGCCTTGCCTGTCTGTGCAAAAACAAGTATGTCAGGTCAAGCTGCATATTTTGAGGTTTGATGTCCCACCCTCTCAAATAAGTGATGTGGGAAGAAGTCTGCTGGGAAAACTCCTTCCCCAGGCTTATTACTGTGGGGGTTTTTGTGGGAAGCACTGAGACTTTCCCATCCCCTCCTTTCCCCCATGTGATGCTCTGTGATCATAACACATGAAACTATCTCAGGCTTCCAAGAACTCCTCCAGTGCTGAACAAGCACACTCTGGGTTGTTTTTCTTTAGTCTTTGTTCTGTTCTCTGTGATCTTGAGGACATCATTCTTTGCCCTCTTTGTTTCTTCATCCATGTGAAGAAGGTGATATTTCCTTTCTCGAGGGTGGTTGTGAAGGGTTTTTTTAAATCCCCTACCAGATGTTGGGTGCTGTGGGGGAGCAAAGCATCTTGCTGTAATTGATTTATTTATAAGGGAAGGCTGATGCTACTTTAGAGATATCCTTTTTTCACCCTACCTCTTCAAGTAATCTGCTGGAAATGCTGTTCTCATTTGCTGTTGTTTTTCTACTGTTTTGTATCTTCCTCATCCCATTTATGTCTGTGTTTAGAGTCCTGATGGAAGAGCCTCACAGGTTAAAATAAGAGCTGTGGGAATATTACCTGCAGACTGCCCACTGAATGGCTCACTGAGGGCTGGACAGCTGGAATCATCCAGTGTCTGATGAGATAGCTGCCAGCTGAATGGATGGAATTGCATCCTGTTGGTCCGGGACTGCAGTACTTATTGTCTCTTTAGCATTCAGCATCACCTCCATGCTCCCAGAGAAGCACTAAGAGTGCAGACTCAAAAATATGTTAGAGGAAAGCAGTGAGTGGGGAAAAGGCTTGAAATCACATTATTCTTTAGAAAAGGGGCAATTGCAGTGAACTAAACACAAACAGCAAAATTCTTCAAATCTCTAGAGGGGCAGAGTTTGGCTGAGAATTCTTTTTTTTTTTACCCTGCATTGTTTCAATGGATAAGTATTTTCTCTTAATTCCCACTTCTCTTTTCATTTGACAGATTTTTTTTCCCCCACCCTCACCCAAAATGTATTGCTGAGTGTGCCATACCCAAAAGGGCATGTGACTGTGGTGAGAGCAGCATCTGGTGCTGGAGAGAAATGAAAGCCCAGTCCAGAGCAATGAGTAAGGTCAGAATGGTACATGAGCAGGCATCCCTACAATATCCAGAGAGAATCTGGCAAAAAAATAAAAATCGTCTTTACCCACAGGACTTAGGCAAATTTTATATTTAATCCTTAAATATTCTTGGCCACTATTCGGCATATTTTCATGCTTGGTCATCTGTCTCTTAGCAAGATCTAAAGGACTCAGCCAGGTGCAAAGATAATTGTTTCCTTATTTCAGGCAGCATCTGCTCAGCCATCTGGGAGGCTCATCTGTAAAAGGTGACAGGCTCAGGTAGCAGCCTGCAAGTCCCACCTCTGGAGCTCTGGTGGCTTCCAGCCCTGCCCACACAGAGCCTGTGTGACCCAGAGTGAGGAGCACTGGGCAAAGGCAGAGCAGCTCTGCTGAGAGTGAGCCAGGCACCTCAGGAGAAAACAAGAAGCAGGAGAAGTTTGCTTATCACAGAGATAAATACTGCAATCTCAATTTTCCATATTTTGCTCCGACCCCGAATTACCCTTCCTGTTAAATGCTTCTGTTTGCCCATATATTATATTCTTCTGTTTTATTTTCAAAGGCTGTTTATCAGCAGCCAGAATTGCCAATTCTCTGCTGATGAAGAACTGTGGCTACCACGATTTTAATGGTTCTGTGATCTGTAACTCCACACATCTGATGTTGGTGACAGTTTATCTTCTACCCCAGTGTTCTGTCCTTTCAGCAGATGGTTTGTAGGAAACTTCTCTGAGATACAGAGGGTGTCATGAATCTGGCATGGGACAGGAAGGGTGAATACAACCTCTGGTGTTCTCTGCACAGCCCTCCTGCCCCCTGTTCGTGAGCAATAGGAATGTTGTAAATAATGAGAAATAATAATGTATTTCTGGCAGATACCAAGGGGGATTTTGTGGGGTGCAGCCAGAGGACTCAGGTTGGGTGCTGTTGGGTTCTGTTAGAGATTTGCAAATGTGCTCCTTGTTCTTTGTAGCTCTGGTACTAAACAGACATTTTCATTTCTAAGTATTTGCTTGCTTTCCTATGTTAGCCCCAACTGCCAAAATTAGATGCATCTAACATAGAAAGGAAGTCAGTTTTGTTTAATTTATCTCAGATTTATTTTGTGACATTTCCTGGATACATTTACCCATCGCATTATTAAACAAGAGTTTATTTTCTGGAGGCTAGAACTTCAGCTTTTGCCTATGTTTCAGTAAGACAGGAATTTAAATACTGTCAGCATGCTGGGAAATTAGAAAGTCTTTCAGGTGTGTTTTGCAGGAGAAAGTTCAGAAGCTTCACTATCTCTCCTAATAGTTGCCCTGGGGCTTTTCAAATGTATAATCTGATTTTTCCACTCATTTGAAATGTAAAAAGAGAATTTTCACAGAAGAGAGAGAAATCCATCTGAAAACATTATTTGTTTTTGCCAATTTGTTTCTTTAATTATGATGATAAATTTCCACTATTTGCAACAGCACAAAGAAAAGGCTCTTGCATGTCTTTGTTCCTTCAGGAGGAAGGGACAAAATGGGTCTTGTTCAGAAAGCAAATCCCCATTTAGTCACGTAATTCTTGTCACTCACCCCAGCAAATGATGAGAAACCCCTTTTTTGCCTCTCCTGTGGGAAGGATGTTTGGCTATGACTATTTTTTTTTTTTTTTTTTTTTTTTGGACAAACTTCGAGTGACTCAGGATAAAACTAAAGTGAGGAAGTTGTCCAATGTTTTAATCTGCCTTTATGTCTGAGAAATGCTCACTTACAATGAGGACCATGCTTAGATACACATGAACTGCCTCAATAAAGGTGGTGCAGAGGTGGTGACAGGCCAGTGGAGTAGCTGACTGAAATTTGGGATTGTTCCCAACACAGAGACCCTAAAGGAGGCTCAAAGCTCCAAATGCCTCAGATGTGGGTTTTTTTGGACATAATGACTCAAATACCAGTTTTGCACCTTGAATCCATCTCTTGAGCAATGGATCATCCAAAATCTATTTCTGGGTTATTCAGATATTTTTCTGGGGTCTAGATTTAGAAAAGGAGTTAATTTAAATCTCTCTTTCTAGCAGCACCCACAACTTTGTTGTTGCATCTTCCTTTTCATTGCAAATGAAATCTGTATACTTATATTTAAACTGTATACTCTGCATTGTGTTTTGGGGCAGATACTTCATGATTTGGAGAGAAGAGAAAAATATTACAATTTAGTATATAAATATTCTCTATAGATTCTGCTCACTGAACTTTTATATCCATGGGACTATGGTCTGATAGGGGAGAAACCTGGAGTTTTCTTCTTAATTTCTTAATTTCTGCATGTCCTTTGCACTGACTCGTGCCCTGTGTGTGCCAATACACCATCAGTGAAAAGTTTCTTGAAGATGTTTTCATCAGGCAAAGGAGAAACCCTGAAGACAGTAAACACCCAATATGTAAAGTGTTTTATAGTCCTTAGAATTCTGCAGACTAGTTCAAAATAACTGCAAAGCCCATTTTGTATTCAGAATATCTGAATGGGCCTTGGTTCTGGATAAGGAAGAGGGAGCAGAACTGGATGAACTGGGTATATTAAATTCTTTATTCAAAAGCTTTATCCCTTTTCTGCTTTTGTATTTCCCACGACTGGGTTTTCTTAGTTTTTCCTCTACTGGATTGTTTGGCATATTCTTCATGCAAATGTACTGAAATCACTGGTCTGGTCAGGAGCTCTTCACATTCGCCTGGTTTATGGCATTCACTTTTCCATTTTAGCCATATGGGCCTTTTGCTTTGGTTTCTTGCCTTTTTTATTACTCTGTGCCTGCTCAGTTGTAGCTTTTATGAAGAAATGGAGAAAGAGTCATAAAGACAATAAGACAAATCATTCCCAAAGCAAATATAATGAGGAGAAGAGTTGGAGAAATATTTACATGATTTGAATTTTCTGTCAATGTTCCTAAAAATAGAACAAAGAATTAAATAAAATAGCCAGATGATTTGCTAGTGAAAGGAATAAAAAAAAAAATTGCAAACATGAGAACAAATGTTCATTTTTATTCTGAGAAGTAGTTCTTGGCAGTATTTCGGAAGCTCTAATAGACAAGACGAAATGTAGATTTTTATCCCACTTGAGCATAAATCAGTGCACTAGACTAAACAATATCTATTGTACAATGCACTGAATTCTTCTATTTTGTGCAAATGTTCAATTAAATCTGTAAATTTAGTCTGTAAACTGTAAAGAGGCTTAGTCACCTTATCATCAGCCAGTTCCTCTGCAGGTCACTGCCATAGTCCTGCAGCAAAAATATGTTCTGTGTGGGGATGCCTTCCAGTAGCATTCCAAAATAACAGCAATTACCTAATTACAGCATGGCCATGCTAAAGGTTACATTAATGGCCACCAGTGATGATGAATAGGAAGGCAATGGCATGAATGAAATCATAATTAGGGGAGCATGAGGTAGGTGTTATGTTAAACATCCAATGGAAAAAAATTAACAGCGCTACACAGGTGGACTGAAATGTTACATGTAAAACTTAACCTGCAACAATGCCACTTTCAGGAGACAAGGATAACCCTTACATCATTTGTTAACCACTTCTGGGTTTTATTCACCAAGCAGGGAAGCATGGGCTGGGTGTGACACTCTCCAGATCTCCTCTCTGCTCTCCTCGAGGTGCTCTGTGCCTGTCCCAGCCTGGCTGGGTTTGATACCAAAACACTGAGTTTCTCTTCCCTAAAGACAGGCACTGGAGCTGCTCTCCTAGGAGCTCACCAGCTACTGAGAAAGGAGTTCAGCTGGAGCAGCAGGACAGTGGAGGTGCTCCAAGCCCAGTGCAGGCAAATGATAACTCAGATTTCCACTCACAGAATCTCTGGGAAGGGTTTGATATCCTGTGTGTGTCACAGACATGTGAAAGATTTGCTGCTGTTGAATTAGCAGAAACCCAGCAACATTTATATTGTTTAAGTTGCAAAGGTTTCCATCAGCACTAAACAGGTGATTTTTCATCATTGCAGTATGTGCAGTGCTAAGGTGGCATCTTAAGTCTGCAGCTGATTTCCCTGATGCTGCCTTCAAAACTGGTGGTTATGGCTGCATCTTCCTTCTTCTGTAAATGCCAGGGTCTCCAAATGAGCTTTGGAGCTCAAGTATTTGTTTCTGTCTTTGCATGTTCTTATGTTTCTGGTCTGAAATTGCAATGCTGCAGAATTTTCAGAAATTTGGTATATTGGTGCATTTTTAGGACAGATGAACAACTGATCTTTCCTTGAGTGGGTCAAAGAGATGACATTCAAGTCAGGGGTTTTAAATAGGAGGAGAAAAGGAGAAGAAACTATTGCTGCTAAAACACCTTAGGGTCCTCTCCTTGCTATAAAGAATTTAATTCAATTCCTGCATTATTCCAACGGTGATACAAAAATACAGAGTGTCTTCCAGATTGGCTCTCAAGGTATTTTTCACACACAAAATACTCTCCTGAGAGAGTCCACCCATCTCCCTGGAATGTGTCATTCTCTGTGGGGAAGGTAGAAACCCGTCAGCTGCTTTTAGCAGAGCTCAGTGGCTTTCATGGGAAGAGTGTTTCCTGACAGTGAGAGATGTGCCTGAGACATTTCTGGTACCAAACGTGGCCGTTTCTGGAGAAAGGACATTTTTCAGTATCGCTCTTTTGGAAGACTGGACCACCAGAGGCAGGAAGGGAAGGGAGGAAGGGAGGCAGAGTCATCAGTGATGGCTTTGGCTTCCTCCATTCCTGTGGCTCCTGCCTCAGTGACCTGCTCAGCCTGGTTAGCAGTGACTCACCCAGGGCACATCCAGGTGCCCTGTGACAGATGCCTGCTGCCTCTTATCTCAAATAGCTTTGAAAATCTCCTTTGGCAAGAAGCCCAAGTGTGAAGGAGCAATTCTGTTTTAGACCAAACTTGTAAAGGATCTGGAAAGGTAACAGGCTCTGCTGGCTGTTATTTCTGTCCCCTCCTCTGCTGTCTGCTCTCCAGATTAGTTTTTTAATCTGAATGTCTGGCTGCTTCTCATCTTGCTGATGCAAAATCTCTCAATATCCAGCAGGAGAAAGGTTCTTATTGCTTTCAATAATCTTTGGATCATGCCATTAGCTTCACTTAAGCTTTGGGTCTGGTTCTGCACAGTTCAAAGGATTTATAGTCTCTACTCCAAGTTCTTATCCAGTTTTTCTGAGTTCATTTAACTCTGTAGATATGAAAGGTCTCAGCTCTTCACTTGAGTATGAGCTATGTCTGCTGCTACCAATAACACAGACATTTAGTATAGGAAGGAAGGAAAAAAGGACATTGTATTATAATGTTTAACTTGTGAAACAAGAGGAAATGTCTTCAACCTGTGATACATTTGGGTTGCTTAAGCTATGAATGAGGCATTGTTAGATGAATATTAAATATACATGTATATATTAAATATTTAACTTGATCTTTGTTCAGTTTTCCTTTCTTGTAATGCCTTTTTAGTGTTCATAGAAAACAAACCTGATTTTTATACTGCTTGCCAATAGTGACCTCAAATTTTCTGTTTGTGTTAATAATATCAATTACCTGCACACATGAGTCACGTTGAACTTTGTTACTGCATTGGAGGAGCACTTTTTGGAATTTGTCCACAACACCTTTGCCATGAAAATGCTCCCTGTTGCTTGAAATAGTCTGTGAGTGCAAATACTCTTCCATGCATATATAACTCTGGAAGATCTTAATTCCTAATTTTTTTCATTATAAAACTGAACCATGCAACTGCTCAGTAACTTAAGCAGAGATGATAAGAGAACTCCAGAGAAATGCTGTTATCAAGGAGAGAAATGAAGGCAACCTGAAATGTCATTTCACAAGAGTCCCTGGAATGCCCAGGTTTGCTGCAGACCACAAGTCCATTTTAAACCTTAGCTTAGTGTATAGCCACAGTATGTCCCCTACAGCTGTGAACTGCTACTCTTTGTTTAGGACTGGGCAAGGCTCCAGTGGCTCTGTTCTTACAAGGAATGCATTTTCCAGTGTTTTGAGTTAATGACTATTATTCAAGCTGAAGTCAGTTCCTTTCTCACACTATTTTAGGCTGTGTGTGGTAAACCTTTGTGCCACTGTTCTCCTCAAAAAATTCTGGTATTTTCTTCCTAAAACCAATACAAATGATATCAAGCTCTTTATCTTATGAAATAAATGTTGGTTATCTTCCTAATGAATCAATCCTGGAACGAAGCAGGTTGGTATTTCTGGTGGCCTACTGACCCTCCTTTTTATTGCTGCTGCTTCACACAATCGTGTCGGGAAGTTCCTGTTATATTTGGTGATGTACAAACAGAGAACAAAAGGTCCCTTCCCTGATGGCTGAAAGTTTAGATATTTCTATTGATTGAATAAATATTGGACATTTGTCTTTTCTCACCAGAAAGTGATACATTAGGGCAACTGTTTCCTGGAGAGATAAACAGTGAATTCTGAGGATGGAAAGGAATTAGGCATGGAGGGAGCCTTGCTGTAATGGGGGAAGCCAGAGTGTGACACTCCAAGGTTCTTCCTCTCTTTCTCCCTTTACTTTTATCTCAACCTGCTCTTTTATTAACCAGACTTTGATCAGAACTTCCACATGTGTGTGTTTGCCAGCATTTACTCCATCCTTGTGCCCCTCGGGTGGTTCCACACGGTGGAATGCTGAGGTGGATGCTGGAGGCTGCAGCCTTTGTGTGCAGGACTCTCAGATCATTCTGGCTGCCTCACCTGCATTAGCCAAAGCCTTCAGCAAAGTCTTTGCCTTGGGTACTGGGTCACATCTACCCCTGCACTGCTCAATACCTGCACACTGATCTCCCAGGCATTTTAGTCCTTATTTATCGTTTGGAGTGAGTTGTGATTTCCATTTAAATTAAAATTAATTAAATGGGACATTTTATTTTTTGAAACTGTATAGGGAAGTTTTTTTTAATTTCCATTTTAAAGTGAGAATGCTGCTAGAATTTTTATTTTAGTATCTTTTTTTGCACGTGCTTTTCTTTGCTAAGCTTAGTTACACAGTAATGTAATTTTATTTTGAAAATTCAGAGCTTCTTAGGAGTACAGTTAAGAAAATGTACCCAGGGAAAACAAGATGTTAGTCTCATCTGAAGGAAGAACAAAACTAGTTATGAAATAATTTTAATTAAAAAAATAACTTTGACCAGTTTTACTCTCCATTCAGTGACAACAGCTCTGATAAAATATATCTAATTAACACCCAGCAGATAACAATTATCTCGTATAATTATGATGAGCTTGTTTGTTCTTTAATTGACAGCTTAGGCAATGTTTTATGATGTTTATTTGACCTTGCAGCTAATCTGCACCCTGCTCCCGTGTGCTGCCGAGCGTGTGGCTCCTTGGATTTCCATGCTCGGTGCTTGGCCCGCATTACTGTCCCTTGTCCCTGTCACTGTCCCTGTCCCTGTGACTGATCCTGTCCCTGTCCCTGTCCCTGTGACTGTCCCTGTGACTGTCCCTGTGACTGTTCCTGTCACTGTCCCTGTCACTGTGACTGTCCCTGTCCCTGTGACTGTGACTGTCCCTGTGACTGATCCTGTCACTGTCACTGTCCCTGTAACTGTCCCTGTGACAGATCCTGTCCCTGTGACTGTCCCTGTCCCTGTCCCTGTCCCTGTGATCCCGGCCATCGCTGTCCCTCTGCCGCCTGTCCAGCCGTGTCTGTGTGTCCTTGTGGGAGCAGCTGAGGCTGCAGCAGCCACAAACCTGCAGGAGAGCTCCGTGTTAGGTGTCACAGCACCGGGTGTACCTGCAGCTTTCACTGAGACACATTCTGCAATATTCCCCAGTCTCTTAGAAGGTACCCAACAGCCCAATAACCAAATGTCTGTGCTGGTAGAACAGAGACATTTGGTTTTCCTGCATCCTGAATGCTTTGGGAGGATTTTCATTTTCCTGCTGAATGAAATCTCTTTGCTGTCCTGTAAATAATGGAGTCGTGTGTGCTGGTACCTGGCTGCCACACTAATGAGCAAAGCTGTGGTTTCCCCATGTTGCCTCACTCCCCCTGTCTTTGGAGATTTGGAAAGAAGGGGAATGTCCAGTGTGTCAATCCTGCTTGGCACACGGTGTACTCTGTGAGTCAGATTAATGTGAGGGGTTACGTCTCTGAAATAAATTTTAAATTAATTAATTTAATTAAATTAATTAAAAATTAATTTAGAAACAAATGGGAAACGTCCCCAAACAAGGTTTTGGCTGATATTTCTGGATTTTGGGGATTCCATTAGAGAGGGAAATAGCCTGGGAATAGCTTTTCTTATCACATCATTGTGTCCTTTTCACTTCAAGGCAGTATTAGAAAGTGCAGTGGTGCATAAGACTTAGTAATAACTATTATTATTTGTTAAACATTGTCTTTTACTGTGCTGAGAACATTGGGGTCTCTGTCCTACATGGATCATTACTTTGGGTCTGCAAGATTTTTCAAATAGCAAGTGTCCTTGATGATTAGAGAGATTATCACCAAGTGCTGCAGTTTTATTTGGGTTTTTTGTGGTTGTTGGGTTTTGTCCTAAATGAGAGGACTGAGTTTCAAAGTGAATGTAGTTATCTGTAGTAGAATTCTGGTTTGAGGATGAGATAAAAGATGTCAAACCATTTAACCTGGTCCACTCTCAACATAAATTGGATGGAAGGAGATGTAGAAAAATCCCCTGCATGAGATATTGTGATTTTAGGTCCCCAAGCTGGCAGTATGGCCAAACCCACTCCAGGTGCTTGGGTTCTCAGGTATTGGGAGAGATTCTCTTCATCCTTTAGGATGATTTTATCTCATATGAAAGCCAAGGTAATGGCCCAGCTGAACTTGCAGCTTCTTTAATTGAGGTATCCCATCTAAAACCAATGGATAAGGGTTTGGGTTGGCAGGAGCTGTGGGTTTCATGTAGTATTTCCTCTCCTTTTTGAGGAGGATTCTGTAGAGGGAAATCTCTGTTCAAGTTAAATCAAGGCAGATTTATGTATCTATTACTAATACATAAAATAATAAATGGAATAAAGTTTAGAGACGTATCCAATAGATTTATAGTAATAAATCTTCTGAAGAGACCTTACAGTATTATTGGACCTTTAAAGTAAACTGGAATTTATTCAAATGCCATAGGCACAAATTAGCTGCTTTTCTCCTTAAAATTCATGGGGTAACTATTGATAGAACTAATAAAGAATAATTTTTCAGAAAAAGTGAACATATGGCTTGTTATTACTGATTTCAAGGCACAATCAGAACATTATCTAAATAATTCCAGAATACCAGCAGTATGTTCTCAAGCATCTTGTACATTAGAGCATGACTCCTCAGATACTTCGAGGCTATGAATGTTCTGTTGTTGATCGTTTTCAGCAGTGTTGTCTCTGTTCTGACTCCTAATCCCATTAAAAATCTGTATTTTCAGGATTTTATAGAGGTACTGTAAAAATTTTAAGTAGGCCTGAGGTAACATTACCAACTTTTAGCTTGAGAATGTTTTTTAGAAACTGAAACATTAATTAGAATCAGTCTAAGTACCCACAAGTATTTTTCCTTTTTTGTTGTTGTTTCTTGTGGTGTTGGCTCTCCTGATGCTTAATTACTCTGATTCTTTTTCAGTGTAATTTTCCAGTCCTTTACTCATGTTCCTTCAAATCTTCCTGAGTTGAGTAAATAGATGCAGTGGGATGAGCTGAGAAAACGAAAGACTTGCAGAATTTTTCCCAGTCTCAGGGGAAAAATATTGCAGCTTTTCTCCCTAAGTTTTTTGCTGATCCTAGTGACCAGACAACTCCCAGCCAGCTCTGGGTAAAGACATTTTTGAATGTTTTTAGAGACAGGCAGAACAGTTTATCCTGGGCTGCTTCTCCCACCATGCTGCCTCGTACCCCTCAAGGAGGAGTTGGAATCAAGTCCACTGGGCAGGAGTCTTGGAGCACTGGGAATTTAAATGTCTCGCTCATCTAATTGGCTGTGAGCCATTTTATTCCTGTTTCATTGATGTATCTATTTAAATGCTTTGAGAACTGGGGCTCTCTCCCAGCAGGGGTTTGCAGAGTACATTGCAGGAGGGATCCTGACCTTGTCTAGGGCCTTCTGTTTTCTGAGAATGAAGTAATAATAGAACAGACTCATTATATAGAGTCATGCAATGGTTTGGGTTGAAAAGGACCTTAAAGCTCATCTTGTTCCACTTGCCCAGGCAGGGACACCTTCCACTATCCCAGGGCTTGCTGCAAGCCCCATCCAACCTGGCCTTGGACACTTCCAGGGCTGGGGCAGCCACAGCTGCTCTGGGCACCCTGTGCCAGGGCTTCAGCACCCTCACAGGGAAGAATTTCTCCCTAAAATTGAATCTAAACCTCCTCATTTTCAGTTTGAAGCTATTCCCTATTCTCCTGTCACTCCAGGCCCTTGAAAATTGTCTCTCTCCATTTTTCCTGTTGTTTCCTTCAGGTACTGCAAGGCCACACTGAGCTGACCCCAAAGCTTCCCTCTCCAGGTGAACAATCCCAGCTCTGCCAGCCTTTCCTCCCAGCAGAGCTGCTCCATCCTCTGCTCATCCTGGTGCCTCCTCTGGACCCCCTCCAGCAACTCCAGCTCCTTCCTGTGCTGGGCTCCAGGGCTGGGGCAGCTCTGCAGGTGAAGTCTCACCTGAGCAGGGCATAGGGGAAGAATTCCACCCTCCCCTGATGGTCACCAAGCAGAAATTTTAAAACTTGTATCTAACAAAGGCAGTGACTGTGAGGAGTTACTATTGCCCCAAGTTAACATGCACAGGAAGAGGGTTAAATGCAACTCCCTGTTCTTGGCCTGGGTGCTCAGAGGAAAGGAGAAACTGGCTTTTTGGGAACAAGAAAGAAGAGACTGCCTTTATTGAAAGAAAAGCCAAAAAGAGATGCACCCCCTCCCACACCAAAATAAACAAACAAAAAAGCCAAAGTTAAATAACCCTCGGCTCCACACTGTGGATCACAGCATCACAGCTCTTTGTTGAGCCCCATTCTGCAGAGATTTCTGGCTCCTTGCTGCATTTTGAAGCTTTCTTGCTATTTAAATTATCCTTAGGAGACAGCCTTGTGTCTTGGCTGCCTTTGCTTTTTTTCCCATTTCTTTTTTGTCTTGATGAGTCATTCTACCAGCCTCTACCCTCTCATCAGATAGACCAGACAATGAAGTCACTGGGGTTGCCTGAGAGCAAAATTGGCCCCATTATCCACAACCACTGTGCCTTGTCACTGATAATATACTGCTCAAGGGCTGGCCCTCAAAGTAGGATGGAAAATCACCAGGGACAAGAAACCTTCTACCCAAACAAAAATATTTGTTGAAGTTCTTTTGGTGCATGTTTTAAATTTGGTGAAATACTTCCAGCTGAAAACAGGAAATCAAACACAAATAAAACTGGTGTTATATTTTGTCGACGTAGGAGGGAGAGCAAATTATCTGATAGGGTCCATTTTGTGCACCAGCTTCAGCCTTCTGAAATTAGCAGTGGCAGGAGACTTTTATTAGTGTTCTAGTATAAACCAGAAGGCTTTATAACAGAAGGAGAGGAAAGAAGGGTGCTGGACAAAAATGATTCTTCGGTAGCTCAATACAGAAACAGAGTTAAACTGTCATTTCTAGAGGAACATGGGGTGGAGAAATACCTGCCCCAAGAAACTTTCTTCTAGAAACAAAACACACTGAATAGGAGAAGGGAAACAAAGCAAGGATGAGAGAAGTGGCTTTTTCCAAAGGGTATGGCAGGTCAGTAGCTGCCTGGAACCAAGAATGGTACTTGGGTTTCTGATTGTCTTTCTATTCTTTCTGCTGAGGCACAGAGCCCTGCAAAGCACACACTCAGTGCTGATGGCTTGTGGTCTGCTCAGTGGAAACAACAAAGTGCAGCTGGTCTTTTGAGATCTATAGGAATCTGATGAGGAATTCCATAATAACTGTTAATATTAAACCTTTTACAAGTCTAACTACTTGCATCAATAAAGGACAGAAGAAAAGCTGAACAGGAAAGAAACAAAGTCTTGCAAAACCTTAGCCTCCATAGAGACCTCCCTTCCTTTTGGTATTTCTAACAAGAAGAAAACCTTCTCATTGCTTGGCTAGTCCATTCCTAGACTTGTGCCCATCAATGAGCTTTGAAAGACTCAAGTGGCTGAGTTTTATCATCTGCCAAAGCTGATCATTCTTTTGATTCAAAACTGGTGCCCTGTCATTAATTATTATTTTGTATCACTCTGTTCTGAACACAGCTGAGCCTCCTCGCTTCTGTGCCCTCTATTAACTTGGTATAAAAGGATTCTCTTCCTGCTGCATCTCCAGCCCAGGAGCCCTGAGTGCATTGCTAAAGGTGACTGAAATCTGCTGGGAGAAAGGAGAATCAGAGCTGGAGGTGCTGCTCAGGCTGCTCTTTACGTCATGTCTGCAGAGACCACAGACAGTGCTGAGCCAGTGACACTGCCATCCTCCCTCGGAAGGGAGAACCTTATGTTTGTGAACTCGCCCCAGGAGCACAGTCCAGAAGGTGACTACTTTCATTTGCCTGCTAAAATCATCTTGCACTATTTTTCCAGCCTGATTCTATCTTACCAACTGTCTGGCTTGACTATTTTGCCGTGATTCTTGCTTGCAGTTTGTCACACTGATGGAAGATTGGCTCTGTGTGTGTGTGTGGTTTTTTCTTTTTGTCTTTTTTTTTTTTTTCTCTCTCTTTTTTTTTTTTTTTCCCTCCTCTCATTTCCCAGTGTGGCATTTAGTATGGAGGCTGAAAATATTGAACAAACTGCTGATGTCCCCAAGATTCAAATGTGTGAAAGAGACTCGTAAATGAGTCTAGCACACTCAGAAACATTCTTAACATCTGTTCAAGCAGGAGTCCCAACTCCCTTTCTCTGAAAGCACAATTTGTCCTCCCTGTTATTTAAAACTTCAGATTTCTTTAGATTTGAATAATATTAAAGTGGAGCTAAGTGGAGCTAAGGAAAATAAACTCCCTGATATTGGATAGAACAGTTACAATAGGAGGTGTGGAGGGATGGAGCAGAATTAGAGAGTTTTAACTGCAGAGTCTTATATTTAAGTTTTCTCCTTACACAGCAGTATGGAAAGTAGTTGCAAGCCCTGTGGGTTATGTCCTCTGCACAGGTAGACATGGGTTTAGTGACTGTTCTTACAGAGCAGGAAAATAGCAAGTTTCTTCCTCTGAAAATTTACTACTTAATAGAATGAAAGGCACCTTAAAAATTGATTAAAATAAGTTTAGGCTTTTTAAATTTTTAATTTTCTTATATACTCTTGTTGAGACAAAATAATATCTCTAACTCACTCAGATTTTTCCTGTCAGTAAACATTTCAGGATTCTGTCCCCAAAATGCAGTTGTGAAACTCTCAACACTTCTGCAATTTAGTGAGAGAAAGGCTATAAATAGCCAACCAGACAGAGGCACAGCAGGGAGAGCCCAGGGGTCCGAGCTTCCAGCCTCATTCTGCAACCACAGTAAAGAACTCCAGACACAAACATGACAACAGAAAAGAAAAAAGCAACTGGAAACTCTTAAAATAAGTAAAATAAATGGCTGCATTTAACAAAGCTGCTGAATGGGCTCTGCAGTCTGCCGGGCTCTGAGGATGCTGCAGTATCCTCTGCTCGGGGATGAAGTCACGGCATTCCAGCGCTCCCGGCTCCGAGCACGCAGCCCCTGCAGAGGGAGGATCCTGCTGCAGGATCAGTGTGTCCTGGGCAGCACATCCGAGCTGTCTTCCTGATGTCCAGGGCTAAATCTCACTGCTGGGTGAGACTGCAGCAGGCTGTGAGCTGGGAACAGGGGTTTGAGCACAGTTTTAATGCAGGTGGATGAGAAATCTGTGTATTATTGTGAGTATTCCAAGTAAATAGAACAACTTTAATCACAATTAATCCATTAACATTCCCTGTTTAAGTGACATTTATTGCTACAAATGCCTTGTGATGGTAACAATAGTGGCTCTATTCCAATTATTCCAACTTTTAAAATCCATACCACTGCTTTTACTTCTTTTTGATAGAGAAATTACATAAGTCACGAGTCTTGTTGCTGATGTGGTACAGAAAGATGAAATACTTTTCCTCTGGAAGGTTAATGTGCTGCAAGTCTTCCCATCATTAGGAACAAAAATATACCAGCAGGTGGGCTATATCCAGAACACAGAGTTCTGTGAAATTCTACTTAAAACAGGCAATAAAACTAGCAATGGCATTTCAGCTTGGAGGTCTCCTGCAGCAGTGATCTATAGTACCAAGGAGAAATTCCGTGGAATATATCTGTTATTTCAAGAACAATGACATTTTTGCAACTGTGATAACGATTTTCCAAGTGCACATTGGTCCTAAAAGCCTGACAAGTGTTATTTCCTGAGAAAATGGTCACTTTCAAAATCCCTCTAACACCAGCACAAGGACATCAGTTAAACCTGATTACACTTGGTAGTGTAATCACTTTAAGGGAAGCTTGGAATTGATCAAATCCACAGAGAAGTCCAGGAAGTTTTGAGCTGAGTGCACAAGCTGTGCCTTCATGACTTTGTCTCTTGTCTTCATTTTGGACTGAGTAGGATTTAATCCTGTTCAAAGCCAGTTTTGCAGTTGGACAGGGTGTTAGTTACCATGAGCTGAACCTCCAGGTTCAAACATCTGGTGCCTGGTTTTATTCCTGTGGTTTGCCTCTCATCCCTTCCTTTTCCAGGAACAAACAAAAAATGATTCCCATCAAACTGTTCTTCTTGTGGGTGCTGCTTCTAACAAACTTAGTATTCACCTACCTGAAGTCTGTTGGCACAAGCAAGAGAGAGGAAGAGCTGGAAAATGAACTTAGCAAGCATCCTACTCTAAAACTTTTCTTTAGGAAAAATATTGTATAATGAGAATTTTACTTTTTTTTTTTTTTTTTTTTTTTTTTTTTTTTTTTTTTTAATTGCAGTACATCTTTCAGGTTTGATTTTTAATTCATATCTCACACTTGCAGGTCTGTCACGGTACAGTGCAAGTGGGAAAAGTTAAGTGTTTTGGTGTAAGAGAGGTTTGAAAATAACCTCAGTATTTCACAGTAAAGGGAAATCAATAAGGCCAGCGGGAAAGAGAAGAATAGGTGTATTAATAAACCAAGACTCTGAGTACAGAGGGGTCAGGAGCTAAATGTAGCTGTACCTGCAGCCTAAAGGACCATTCCAGGCACCAGAGCCACGACACGGTGGGAAGCTCAGAAGTGTGGCCTACTTTTAGCTAGACACAAAAAATGTGGGTTGCTTTTTTTGGCTAAGGAGGGGTGTTTCCCCATTAGGATACAAAAATAGTAATTCCAGAAAATAAACTCAACTCCCAGACAAACTTTCAGCTAAATTGCATTCTGGAAGGTAAGTAGATTCTGTGGGAGCAGCAAAATGCATTTGAACTGGTGAGTAGCTCTGATATAGAATATGCCTGATCTGGGATGGTAAAGAACTTTCAGGACTTGCTTTTCAATATTTTTCATAACTCACTTAGGCATCATTAATCTAGTATATATTTAGTTGACTTCGTGACATAGCTCAAATGATAGTGCCTTTAATTTGGAGGGCAAACGCTCACCCAGATACCTCTTTAAAAAGCTTCCACCTTTTGAGTGCACTAGATTTGCTGATATTGATAGTGCTATTTCCCACCTTCTTTCTGTGAATTTGCTCCTGGATTTATAACACATTTCATTTTTGGTCTTAAATGCTTTGGCAAAGTGAGCACTGAGGAAAGCAGAATTTGGGTATCCATAATGAAAAGACAGTGCAAAAGATCTGTATAATTTGAGACTCGTAAGATAACATTCACAATAAAGTTTTAGAATTAGTGACAAGTGAAAAAAAAAAGTCTAAATAAGAAGAAGGAATGGCTGGTTTTACAAAAGACCAATTCTTGTCTTGACGCAGGATCACTTGCCCCTCTGTTAGCTTCTTAGTTGGAACTGGTGTAGTTAGACTAGTTTAGAAAGAGTTTTCAAAGACTATTTATAACCTAATAATTTGGGACTAAACTGAATTTGCTGAGACTCCTCTAAGATGATTCTACATATCAGAAAGCACTGGCAGGATTAGAGTCTACAGGCTTTGATCAGTAATATTTTGCCATAATACTCTTTCCCAGAAATGTTCTTAGCTACTAATTCCTGAGGCTTATAATCGTTCCTATTAGTTACTACTGTTTACCACATTTCTTTGACGTATTTCTCTCTCTTTTTGGCTGCAGTTCTTGTACTGTCTCATTACAACAGGTGCTGGTGTATTATCATACCAAATAAATGTAGTTTCTGAAATGCAATTAAGCTGCAGAAACAGCAGAGGTAATTCCTGCCCATGACCTGAATTTCATGGCTTGCAGTGCCACTGACTTAGCATATGACCTTGGATGAATTTCCTCATTAGGAAAATGGGGCTGATTATTTACCCCCAGGGCACAGTACTACAGCGTTACAAATGGCAAAAGCTGGGGAAGTACAAATTTCCTTGGAACTCTCCCAAATTCTGTCCATTGACCATATGCTAAAAGACATTATGGCAGAGAGTCTGTGTTACCTGCTCCGTGGGGACAGCAGAGTATTTCCTGTGCTAGTGGGAGGATGTTTAATGGCCAGATTTGTTACTCCGTGGTGCTGTGATGTGTGAGAGGAAATCTGCAGCACGGTGGGTTTGTAGTGCAGCCCATGCAGCCAGGTAAAGGATGGTGCTTCAGCTATAAAGCCACATCTGCTCTGTGCAATTCTTAGGCTACTTCATGGTTTCAACCCTGCCTGAGAACAGAACAGCAGGAAATATATTAGTATGTTTTATTTCCTTGTTTTCATCTGCATTAGCTGCCCTGATAAAAGCACTGGCTCTTCTTACAGATCTCACCTTTTCTCTTTGTCATCTATTCTGCTGAATTTAGAGGGGATGTGTTGTACTCCACCACAGGGTTAATTTATCCGAGGAAAATAATTTATTGCTCGTGGGATCTTTCTTGTGCACCTAACTGTATGTTAAATATCCAAATTACGTCAATACCAACCTTGGTTTCTGCTTTGGGGATGTCAACAGAGAGGTAAAAATCTAACGTGGGCATAATCTGAAATAGAGTAAGTAAAACAAATTCTATCTTCGACCATTTTTTGCAGTAATTCCCTTATTTTATAAAATGTTATGGAGTTAAGGGATATAGGAACAGATTGACCTAAATGAAATATATTCTCTAAAATGTGAAAATATTTAAATCCAGGAATGCCTGCAGTGCCTGGTGGGAATTTGAAAGCTCTCAATTTGTGCTTCTAGAATTCTTTTTGGCTGGATTGCTACACACCTGAAAACCCAGAAACTTCCACCACAGGCTGCCCTCTCTTCTCCTGCCAGAAAGGCCCAACCATGGAGTTATAACACGGACAGGGAGCTCAGCTGAGAGAGGACGGTAAAGCAACAAAGCTTCAAACTCTGCCCTTCCAGTACCCCAGTATTTGCTTATCCTTACTCCCCCCACAAACATGAAAATAATATTGAAACTATACCATAATAACTGTCTTGTATTCCTTTGATTTCTGACTAGGTCAAACTCAAGGCAGATTTTAGAGGGGTAAGAAAGTGTTAATACGAATGAAAGAAATAAAATGGTAGGATCGTATTTTTGGAAACCAGTCTTTTTACTGCGTCTAAACCAGGCAGTTTTGGCATTTTGAATTTCACTTTCTACAAGGTCCATGTGAGAAAGAAAGACAGAAAGAAAGAAAGAATGTGCTTCAGTAAATATTCCCCAGTAACTTGCTCACCAGCTTGTTTCCATTGTCTAATGCTGGGTCCAGCCCAGCCCCGGTATTCTCTTGGCTGTTATCTAGTCCAAGCTTTACTCCAATTTGATACAAATTCCTTTTAGCTAAGCTGTCAGAGCATTTTCCTGAGCAAACACAAATCAAATATCTTATCTGAGCTAAGTCTGTGCTCTTGACTTCCACACAAACTTGAGACATGAGAGGATGTTTGCTGTTACTGAAGGCACCTGACAACCCCTATTAGTGTCACCTAATGAAATGTATTTGTGGTTCATGTCAGGGTTCTTTTTTTCTTCCAAAAACAAACTCTTATTATTTTCTGCTGAGCCATCAGCGTGCCTTTTTTAAACAAAAGCTCATCTGCCTTTATGATTTTGATTTGCAAGATGTCCATAAAACTTGAAGCAAATATTTGCTCTGCATTATACAAAACAGGAATTTAATTACTTGTTTTATGTCTTCTCGATATCTTTCTTTAACATCTCCAAAAATAAAACATGATGGCAGCAATGAAACATACCTTCCCAAATGTCTGCATTCATTACTGGTACCAATAATCAAGGCCCTGATTCAGCAGAGTTCTCGAGTGCCTGCCCTAATTTTAAGCACAAATAGTCATATGAAGCCAGTTAATCATTTTTCATATCTATGTTTTAGAGGCTTTCATTGCTGCCAGTGCTGCTGATCCAGCCAGGCTGTTCCCAGCTACAAATAGTGTGGCTTTCTTGGGGAGTGTGTCTCAGAGTTTTGTTAAGTCAGGAGTTACTAAATTATGCAATGTTTAACCAATTCTTCATGAGACAAACGCTGCTCCCATGGAAGTCTGCAGCAACATTTCCTGCTTTCAGTTATAACAGAAATAGGCTCCAGTGGAACAGATTATGAGAATTTTATTCATTTCACTAGGGATGTTGACTACTTAGACACACAAGAGGGTAGAATACTTTTTCTTTCATCAATAAGCTAAACACTTCTCTGGAAAAATAAATGGTTGTTATGCTGTAAATGTTACCACTGGGCATCATGTCCCACTGGTGTAAATCCATAGCCCCTTCACATCAGTGTGGAAATGCAGGCTGCTGAACCAGAAGAGATGCTGAATGGCAGCAGGGTGGGGAGAGACAGGGAAGGACGTCTCTGGTTTAGCCACTTTTAGAATGCAATGGAGCGATAATGTCAGAACAAGCTGTACTTTTTAGGAGTAATCATTCATTCACTACTGTCAGGATTGCTATAACCTATAGCAAATGCATCTATTCAGTGTTCTCGTGCGACCCAAGTGTGGGGATGGGAACTTCAAACCAAACTGTCAGGTTTGTGCTTCGCGAGTTTGACAGCAAACCCACTCACCAAGTCTGATGGTAGTGTAAATATATACTGGGAAATAGAGCCGTCACTGACAGACTCACCAAACCCAGACTCTGCTTTTGGAGCAGACCTTCTCCAAGATAAATGGTGTATGATACAGCCAAGAGAGCCAGTTTGCACGAGGATCTTTTTAAAATGTAAGGTGTAACCATCGGTGAGCCCATGTGTCTGTTGTGAGTTTGGTTTGCATGGTTTGATGGAAGGAATGACCTAGATGCAGGTGACTTTTTTTCACACATAGACAATGTATATATATCCCTCCCCTCTAAGTTTCAAGAAGGCTTTTATCATAGTTAGTGCCCATGAGTGGCACTGCTGTGAGTAGCAGAGGGGGAACAGGACCACTGTCACTGCAGGATCACTGCTGGGTTGCAGTTGGTGGCTGCAGCAGCAGATTTGGGTGGAAGCAGGGTGGGCTGGAGGATGCTCTGCTTTATATTTGAAGTGGTACCAGGGAGCTCCTGGAGAATATTTTCTACACACACAGCAGGAGTTTTTTCCTGCCTCAACAACTACCTCAGAAAGGGAAAGAGAGAAGTGTCACCAAGCAAGTCCATTGATCCTGTCTACCCTTACTTGGCAGGACCAAAGTGGATCACTAACCATTAACTGTCTTTAAAACAAATCTCTGGCAGGGCCCATACATGACTGTTTCTGTGTGAGATGAAGAAAGCCTGAATTAATCCCTGCCAAACATCAGGATACATCTATAGTTCTGCTGCTGGCCAAGATGGGATTGATTCTCTAAACACCCTGCCTGGAGATGGGTGCTGTGATGTGTGCTGGGTGCTAAGTGTGCTCTGCTGGGCTTCCCTATAGCACTGCCTTGCTGACACTCCAACAGCGTCAGTGGAATTTGGGGAAGGGCCCCAAATAACTGAGAGCTGCTGGAGGAGCCAGAGCTCCTGACTGACATTCCTCCATTCCTCTTAGGCGACAGTGCAGGGTAGGAAGCACTTGTACATCCTTACAGTATTTTGACGTGGGTATCATTGCCTCCTAGATTTGATTTTCAGCGATGAAGTGCAATTTGTATAATGTGTGGAAAGGTTTGATACCACTGTGCTGGAAGGGAGCTGCAGCTGGAAGCATGACTGTGTTCCATTTCAGGCTAATTGAGTAAGGAAAATGCAACAAGATCAAAGGAGGGGAGGGAGAAGGGTTCCCTGATTCATGCAGGGGAAGGACAGCATTGCCCGTGTCACCTGCACGGTGGCTCTTTAGGCAGACCCGTGGCTGTGTGGGTGCAGCTAAGCCTGGCTTTTCCAGCAACAGAGCCTCCGCTGTTAGGATCCAAAGGGGTGCTAAGACAAGAAGCCGAGTGCCATTGTCGGAGCTGCTGTAGTCGGAGGCAGGCCTGGAGCGTGTGGGAGCTGTGTGAGCTCGGCGGGCCTGGCCCGGCGCTGACCTCGGCCTGCACGGCTCAGGTCAGCGCCATTGAGCCCCAACAATGCCATTGACACGGAGCCCGGCGGGCCCCGAGCGCCAGGCACAGCCCATTCTGCTGCACAATGCCGGGCCCTGCCGTGAAATGGGCCTCTGTTCTGCTCTGCCATCCCTGCTCGGCCTGCATAGCAACTGGGAGAGCGGGCAGGCCGAAAGCCCAGCGATGGGGGCACCCAGCCCTGGCAGGGTTCAGCCATCCCTGGCTGGAATTGCTGAATATTCCCATGGGCGGCTCCGAGACGCCCCTGGCGCTGCGGAGATAGAGGTGGGCGTGCGACAAACACAGGTCTGGGCTCCTGAGGGAAGAAATAAAGTGTGATTGATTCCATTTAAAAATCCAGGGGCTAAAATAGCCGCCTTGAAAATGTCAATACCTCTTTAAATGTGGGTGGCATGTAAATCACAACCGCATATGCAAAGAGCGACAAAGATTTAAAGAGTGCTGGGGCGAAATGAGTTTACAGGCTTGCGTAAGGGACTGAGCAACACCCGGGAAGGAATTATTTTAACCACCAGGATGGTAACAGTCCTTAGATCCCGACTCCAGGGTGCAGTTTTTAATTTTTTTTTTTTTTTTTCTCCAAGACCATCTATTTTTACAAAAATAAATTTAAAATAAGTTTGACATTTTGCGCGAGGAGCTGTTGAGAAATTCCTTATATAACATTAGCTCAGCGAAATATTAAAAGCTTTGCCGGGCTAAATTTGAGTGCGACTGTTTGTTCCACTTACTGGGGTCCCTCCTCTCTCCCCTCCCCCTGCTCCTTTTTCCATATTGAAAAAATAAAATATAGGTACGGCAAACTGTTACAAACCTAAATTCCGCAGCCATAAATACTGCAGCAAATAATCTTTTACACCCTCCCTTCCCTTCCTCCTCTCTAAAATGTATTTGAAACACAATTACTGTGTTTAATGATTCAATTTGTGAAGACTTTGTCACTAGGACAATGAAAGTGGCTCAAGTGTGATAAAGCAAACATACCAATAAACCTTGTTTTTATTGATTTGTAGGACGCTCAATTGTCTGGGAGAAACAGAGAGAGCTGACATCACCCCCTGGTCCCCCTGGAATGCAGTGATAAGTGTCAGCCTATTTTTCTTACAGGCAATTTCTCTGGCTATGTGATGTCTGGCTGCAAATTTAAAGTAAATGACATTCCACAATCTGTTAGGGATGGGGAGGTGAAGTCTGCATTATTTGTTTTAGAATTTAAAATAATTTTGTGTCTGAAAATTTCACCAGTGTCTAGACAAGATGTATTGCTTGCCTGCTGAAAATATTAAAATTTTGCAATGTACAGCTGACAAAGCCACTTTCATAGTAAACATACAGACTCAATTTAAGATTTTTTGACTCTTTTTTACTACATATTATATTATTATTACCGCTGGGGGAGCCAGATTAAATCTAATTCAGGTAGTCAAACATGGTACCACTCTGTGCAGGCCACGTTGTCACAGCATTTTCTTTAAAAGCCTCTTAAGCATTTCAATGTTTTGCATCTTGTTGTATTTCAGCACTAATGCAGCAGCACATCTGACGGGGACAGCGCTGGGGCAGCTGTGCATGCACACACAGGATAATCACACAGCCAATGTGAGCAGTGTTCTCTTTAATTTTACACATCTTTTTGCCTTCCATAGTCTATTTGAAAAGGCTAGGCAGGGAATTTTAGGAATATGAATACCCACCACTGCACAGAAAGACCTTGGCTAAAGGAATAATTTGATCTATGATCTCTGTCTCTGTGTTATCAATTTTAGGGAAGTTGAGTTTTATACCTACAGTAAAATTGAAATTGAATACAAAATACTAAATTTCTGTCATGAAAATAAATAAATCTTTTAAATTATGCTTCCTATACTCAAATGCAAGGTTATCTTAAATCAAAAACTGCTTGGGATGTTTTAAGGCAAAAAATATTTGCAACTACTTGTTTTCTAGTTTAATCTATTCAGCATATGCTCCCCAAAGTGTACAGCTTGTGTGGAGATAAGAGTGTACATGTGGAGTTAGCTCCCTTCAGCTGGTAGATGGGCAAGAGGCAATAAAGAAATATTTTTGTCCTAGTGGGAGAACTGAAGATCTGCTGTGGATTTTCAGTTTCTAAGGAATGGAAAACATGTCTGACTGAATTTATGTCATATTCTGTTACATATGTAGGTTTTTGTCTAGCAATCTCAAAGCATATATAATACATTATAGCATATTCATCAGCGTGGATAGACAATATTATTATTTTTCTTGGGGCTTAAATAGGATCCAGATTTGGTATGTGGGTATTTACTTAATTTGAAAATATGCTATTTATTTGGACATATTTAAGTACATCAACAGAAGCTTGATGAAATGTTTTTGCTATTCAAGCTCATTAAAAAAGAAAAACTCCTGTAAGTAAAGCTTGTTTAAAAAACAAATTAATTCCATAATTGTTCCTTTATCATAAAAATGTACTCCCTAAAGTCAGGAAAAAAGGCTTTCTGATAACAACATTCACCACAAAGATGCTGGATAAGAGCAAAATAAACTAGGCCATGAACACTGCATACAAAAGCTGGGTTTGTTCTCTGTCTGTATTTGTTTTGGTCACAGGTATCAGGCTCTCTATAGCCCCAAAAGGCCCCTCTCTTTCCCCAGGAAACAAAATGAGTTTGTCACGTTCCAGCCACCAGGCTGATGTACAATTAAAGGCAAAACACTGTAACAAAGAGAGGCACAGCTCAGTCACCAGGGACTGTGGAGCTGATTGTTGTGTGAGAAAGTACCAGAATTTTGGTAGCCTTTAACAAATCTCCCCCTTCAATTCTTTAATGATCACGTTTTTACTGCAGTGAACAAATCTTAGCAGCTTTCTTCAAGCTTCTTAGTAACTCCCCCCTGTTCCTTATTAAGAGTTTTGTGTTTCCAGCATTTCCAAATGCCAGTTCTCAAAAATCATGAGCCAGGCCTGGGAAAAAGAAATTATGAGTTTGGCTTAAACCAATGTACTTTGAATTCCTTTTATTTGCCTTCTCTCTTTGGAGCTGTTAAGGATACTGGCACTTCATCTTTTCAGGCTTCTTTCCACAGCTTTGAGAAGTGGAAATATAACTTTTTAAAATGAAAGATGAGATTGCTTTGCAATGCATGAATCTGGCAGCTGGGGCTTTAAAAAAGCAAACCCATGAACTATCGTGAGACTTGCAGTTCAGAGTAGGGTTTGAGTTGCTTTGGATATTAATGCTGGTTCCACATTTTGGATATGTCAAACTCTGGCTTTTTGAAGAGATGTTGATTAGGAAATATTTTGCATTATCCATCAGCTGTCCCAAGACAATCCACACTATTCCAACACTGTCTCTCTGACCCTTTCCCATTGCTCCAATTCTACAAACTGCCCATCTTTCCAGCAGAAAGTTTTCCCTCATGCCTCCCTTGTTAAGCAGTAGCCCAGTCCTCCAATCCTTCCCACCAGAGGACAGACAATTCCTTTTCCCTTTTACATATTTGGAGGAATATTGTTTTATCTGTTGGTCTTGTACTGTCTGAACTTAGCCCTCAGATCAAAGGTGTTGTATTGTACTGCAGTTTAAAACCAGTTTACACATATTTTCCACTGGAGTGTTTTTAGTTCCACTGCTTGCAGTGTTGCTTTTGTCAGAATTAAGCCCCAGCTATCCTGGATCCCTCATGGAAAGACCCTGGCAGGGTTGTTCTTGCTTTACTGCCTTTTGCATTCATCTTTTCAAACTGTATGCAGGCTTTGGTTTTGGTTTACATTCAGTGTATTTGAACAGACAAAATACCTTTGAAAAGATAACACTGACAAAATTATAGGGGCTTGCATGAGCTGGGTAAACACTGGAAGCAATAGTTGTATCAGCAAAAAAACAAAGCAGATAAGCTTTGAACTTAGGAGAGTCTCATGTTGAGATACATTAGTGAGTAAACAAGATGTTGGTGCTTTAAAAGAAAGTGAAAATAATTGGGGATGTGTGTGAGAACAGTCTTGAATTGAGGCACATTTCCCTACAAAGGCGAGGTTTTTTTATCAAAAGCATGCAGGAAGGTATTCAGGTGCTTTCTAGAATGCTTTCATGCTGCTGGAGCAGGGATTCCTGTGGGTAGAAATGGAAGTGCAGAATCAATGATAACCATTCCTTTTTGGAGAATTTAAGGGCTAATCCTCATTTCTTCACCCAGCAGTGGGAATACAATACCTGACAGTGTAACTAGTGACTAATTAGAAGACGGGACTACCAAGGGACTTGAGCCATTTGAAATGTGACAAGCAGGAAATGGGTTGGCAGTGCTGGGACAGCTCAGACAGCCCTGGGTGGGCTGAGGTTAACAAGGCTGTTGTCCTGACAGCTGTCATTTCACTGGAATTTGTTGATCTTACCTTTGGAAAGATGCTCCAAGTACCCTTTGGCACACAGCAAGGCCTTCAATTAGGGAGTGCTCAAAAGCTCATCCAACCTTTGCAGCTTGTGGCCTCTCTTAATTACTTTTTATTGTAAACTCATGGTCAACATTTAATGAGTAAATTAATTACCAAATGGATGATAGAGAACTCCATTTAGGAAGTAATTTTGTAAATTTTTTTTCCACAGAACAAGCACTGTTGTTCTGCAGTTCTTCTAACAGAGTGCTGCCAACAGAGGGAGAAAATTTGAGTAATTTAAAAATCAGACCTGACTTCAGGATCTTTGAAGACTTTGTGCAAAACTAGAAGACTAAACTCATAGGATTATGTTTTTCATCAGTTTTTCAGCTTTGCACTTTCCCCCTTGCTCTTACACAGCCTGGCTGGATTCATCTCACCTACTGGAAGATGTCCACAATGTGGCATCCCTGTATGAAACACTCTTTCTACCTCTTTTGTACTCACTGAAGAGAAAGAAACACTTCAAAGGTGATACCTGGACTTGCAGCTGGAGACTAAAATAGGTTGGATGAATCACATTGCAAGTGTGATTGCCCATGGACTATAAAGGAAGTCTGGCCAACGAATTTAGATGGGTATACCTGAAATTAGGGACTGTTTAACCCTCCTTAGGTGCCTGTGCATGCAGGACCTTTCTCATTCAGCATTGCTCATATGAGTGGGTGGTACCCAGAGGTGCAATGGCCCAGATACTGCATTGTGGCAGACCTGGGCTTGACACCTTCAAAGCTGCCTGGTGTGAATTTCAGGAGTATTTTCCCTCTTAGGATTTGAGTGTTGAGCTTATCCCTGGAGGAAAGAATAGCAGAGTTGCTCTGCAGAGCCTGGCAGGGCTGCCCTGGCTGACTCCTGGTTTACGTGCTGGTGCTGTAAATACAGAATGTCCAAACTTTCTCCTGGCTACAGATCAGCTTTGGTGCATTGCAGGAACAAGAACTTCTTCCTTATCCTGTCTTCATGCTTCTCTGAAGAAGCAAAATTTGTAGCTTATAGTCATACTTGTAAAACTGAAGCCCAGTTACAATCTGCAACCAACTTTTATAGCTTGGTATTAAGAGGACTACATTTTGTAATATAATTAGGGTATTTTAAAATTATCTTCTTTATATTTACTGTAGGTCTTAAAACTGGTGATGATTAATTTATTTTTTCTAATGTAACTGATTGCATAATATTGGAAGCTACAGAGACTCTCATTTACAACTGTGTGTGTTAGGAAGAATCTGGAATCTCAGGGCTGTTCCCTCCCATTTGCTGGCTGAAGGCAGACTGACAAAAGCAGCTTTCTTGCCAAAGTTCTACTGAGAATCTGCACCTCCCATTCCCAATGAACCTGGAGTGGCCTTTGGCTTCCATGCTGGAACACACCCTGTGAGTCAAGTCAACGATTGGAAAAAAGCCACTCAGGTTCCTTCTTTCCCAGTGCACAAGTCTCCTATCAGGTCACAGAAAGGGTGGGAAGGTGAAAGGGAAGGGTCAGCAGACGTGGGAGCTCTGGAGAGCCACCAGCAGGAGTGGCAGTTCCAGCCTGGTGGCACTGACAGCACCCTTGGAGGCAGCATCCATCCACAGCCTCTCCTGCTGCTCCAGCTCCCAACCTGAGATCTGTTGGATCAGCTGCACCATGGCAGAGGCCTTGGCACAGGGCTGGCAGTGAGGGATGTGGATTTGGAACCACCAGCTGCCACCAGAGCCAGTTGTGTGACTTTCCCTCTCCACTGTGAGACTGAACATGTCCAGGGTCGTGCCTTCAGGGCTGTGGTTTTCTCTGAGGTAGCTGGGTTTGTTGCTTTGCCTGCTGTACATTTATTCCCTCCTTGCTGAGTGTCTGCACGTTCCTGAGGGGCTGCTTTCTTTCTGGCTGGATTTTCTGGGTAGAGAGGACCTTAAAAGATACTTACAAACTGCAACTGTTCTGCTCCTAGCATTTAAATCTATAGCAGTTTATCAAGTGAAGGCCATACCGAATAATTTTAGATCTTACTTGTCTCAATTTCACTGATGTGCTTTTCAGATTTCCAGCACATCTGCCTGATGTCCTTTGGCCTTTCTGGAAAATCAGAAATAGAGCTGCACAGGCAGTCCCTACTCAGCAAAGAGCGTGTTTATAAAGCTGCAGTGTAGATGGATGTGTCTTAGTTAAAACATCAGTCTTCCTATAGGACTAATTGGCCTGATGCCAGTCCTTGAAGAATGAAGCTGTTCCAACGTGTAATCAAGTAGCTCCTGTGGGCCCCCAACTGCTGCCTTAATACAGCCCTACCTGCCACCGTGCCGAGCTGGCTTTCATTCCCAGCCAAGCAGAACAATCCCCCTTTGGAGAGGAGCAGCTTTGGAGTATAAATGTGTTTGAGCTTTCTCCAGCCTTGGGGGAAGGGAATCCGCACACTCTAAACAAGTGGAGATTCTTATATCAATTGTTTGTGCCTTAATTATTGCAAAGGATAATTAAAGAATCCCACAGGGACTTGGGCTGTAAAGCACTGAAGGACTTCATCGTTCACTCTGTGCTGGCAGGCTCAAGATTTGTGATGACAAGGCACTCTTCCCTGATCTCTTAGAGGGTTTAACCTAGGCTTTATGAAGCCCATGATAACTGGGTGTCACACACCAGGCACTTCTGGAGTCTGTGCACGTCCATATTTCATTGCAGACAAAATTAAAAGACACTGGTGCATAATCCAAGTTAGTTGACCCCAACCTCTGTTGGCTCTGGGCAACAATGCTGGGCAGAAAATGCACTGAGATCATCACCTGCTCCCTGGTCCTTGGCTTTAGGGCAACCTTCTGCTATTATTAATTATCTTGTAAGGTTACAAGGACTATGGGAAGGGGTAGCTGGCAATATTTTTCAGAGTTTCTGTGGCTGCCCTATTCAAAAAGCAAGTTGTTAACTATTAACTTCCCACCCCTTGCTCAAAGACTTTTACCCACATGCACAAACAGCATAAGAACCCGGACTAAAGGAGTTGCCCAGTCCAGCTGTGCCCTATGGCAAGATCAGCTTTACTAACATCACTCTTGATAGATCTTTGCCCAACCTGGCTTAAGTATTTCCATTGTCTTCTGCAAATTTTCCTATTCCACACTCTGAGACATTAACAGAAATAATGGGACTAGACCTAGAACAGCCCTTCAGGATATCCACTCAAAACATGCTTCCAATTTGACAAAGATTTCCTATTAAATGTTCTGTTGCATACTTTTTCAGCCTTTTGCATCCATTGCTGAGTTACTTGAAGATCAAATTTCTGAGCTTGCCTATAAGAATGTCTCATGAGTCAGAGTCAAAAGACTTGCTTAAAACAAGCCATGACAACTGTTGTTTCTCCTCTATCCCTGAGCCTGTAATCCTGTCATGGAAAGAATAGAGCTTGGTTTGACATCATCTGTTCCCAGTAGCTGTATGCTTGTGCTTGCTGATTTTCTTGTTATCTTCTGTGGGTTTACAAGTGGTTTCATCCTTTTGTTTTGGTACCTGTGCAGAAGATTTATTTGCCAGACAGTAATTTCCCAGTTCTCCATCTCCTGCTTTCTGGTGGGTGCTGTGTTGGTTTTCTGCCAGAGCTCTGGCCTTTCCCTGTCCCTTAGGAATCCTCAAAAACAACTGCTAACAACTCCTGAGATTGTTTCCAAAGTACCTGAGGGTAAATGGTATCAGAGCCAGCTGAGTGGAAAAGTTTGTGGATAAAAAAAGATTCTTCCTAATCAAAACTTGTCCTCCATTGTCACACTTGACAGCTGTGACAATGTTGGCTCCTGGGCTGTCTGCCCAACTCCAAAACAGGTTGAGGTGGGTGTCACTGTGCTGGCTGTCCCTCTGTGTGCCTCTATTGGTGAGTTGGACTATTATTTCCCTTAAGATTATGCCTACAAACACCAGGATGCCCTTATTTTAGAGACTGTGAATATGTAAAGAGAAAACAGTTGCTCTGAAGAGTGTGGATCTATAAAGAGAAGAGAGGAAAAATAATACAACAAACATGCAGGAGTGGGAAACTGCATGGACAGGGAGAAATGGACAAGCTGGATATAGCCTTTGGTTTATGTGATTTTAATTTTTTTAAAAGTGCAATTCTTATTACCTGAAATCGCTCAAATGAATTAAATACCCGACTTACATTTGACAAGGAAAAAGAAGTGTATTTTTTCAGCTAAGACAAAGCTCCTACACATACAAGTCTGTGACAAAGATGCCCAACGTGTTTGTTAAGATGTATTTCCAAGTCCCACCTGGCTATCAGTCACCCAGCATGCCTTGTATAAATTTGTGATTTCACTAAGAGACACAAAATCCGATCAGAATGAAACAATTTGTTCACCAAGTTTTGCTACATTTTTGTAGCGGTGGGGGCATGTGTGGTGTAAAATTAACCTGTTCTAGCTTGGGAATATCTATCTTTACCAACTGCTGCTTCCATAAGCAAATTTATAGTACAAATTCACTCAAGTCTTCCTGAATCCTTTAGTTATTCTCTCATTAACTCCACTGGGTGCTGGGATAAGCCCCCAAAGGCTCAGGCAGCAATCTGAGGTGAGGTAAAAGCTCTGCTCTGTGAGCTTGCACGCATTTGCCCATTCCTCTGAGTGCAGCTGCAGCAGTGTTTAATGCTGCATGTCAGAATGTACTTCCAAACTGCCTTGGAGTTTAGTAAAAATCCATTAAGCACTAAGTTTTCCTCTTTCTTGAAAGTGAAATCAGTTTAGCCTAGATATGTACTGAAAGGTGAATGGTCTCTTAATGTGTGCATGGGCACCCAGGCTCAGTGGGTGAGAAGCAGCTCCAAATTTCTGTTGCTGTGGCTTGCAAGGCTCTGCAGAACTGGGAGGCAAAATATGTGCTCTGAACCTGGGCCAAAGCTGACTTAAAGACTTTAAAACTCTGAGTTGCTCTGAAATAAAACAATTGGGACATTAGTCATACGGAGACAGGGCTGCTCGTTCCAGTGTGTCACAAGATGGACTGAGACAAGTGGTGCACATGACACAAACACCTCCACAGCTTCTGCCTCAGACTTTTAGAAGATTAGGGCATTGAACAATGAAAGAAAGGTAAACAGGGATGAGTTCTGGGGGGAAAAATTCTTTCTTAGTGTAGGAGAAAGGAAGATGTCCAATGGGTTCTCAAAGCCATTCCCTTGTTTTCAGTACCTGTGTTTCCCCCAGAAGGTCCCTCTTGTGGAACCTTCCTCAGGCAGTTGGGTTCATGAGGGAAGCAGCATGGCCGGAAGAATCCACGTGGTGGGACTGAGCCGTGGATTTGCAGAGCTGTGTGGGCAAGGACAAAACCTGGGTTTCTGAGGTGCAAAGGACAGCCAGACAACAAAAGCACAGAAAAAGCTGTAGATGGGAGATTTTGGATAGCTGTCCACCTTCTCTCTAAGTTCCTTATGCAGCCATTTCAGATGTTTGTGAGCCAGGCTGATCCTTGTGACTCCAGCTTGTCTCTGAACTATGAAGACCTTTTTGAGTTGAGCCTCCAAAGAATTCTTCAAAGTCGTGGGTGTCATGAGCCGAGGGCTGAAGGCACTGACTGAGCAGTGACCTTTGCTGTTCTGGCTGTGTGAGTGTGACACAAGTGTGGAATCACACACATAAAAGGGACTGAATCAAAATTTAATCAACACTTGTATTCTGTTCTCCAACTTGTGCTCATTGTTTTATATCTGAGCATGCTGAAGCCTGGAGTGATTGAGGGGGCTTGCTGTCATCGCAACTCAGCCTGCTCTTCATGCTGAGCACTTTGTGTTTCTCTGCCTGGAAAATTTCAAATAAAATGTCAGTCTCTGCATCTCATTAATCTGCTAACTACTAAGTTAAAGGTCTAAGTGTGTTTAAAAATGTAACATAGGTTTTAAGTTCAAGGATACAGTTAAGGTTAGAATCCTTTCCTCTGCTCCATCCATCCATCCTGTGTGCCAGTCATCTCCCTCTCGTGCAGTTTGAATCCAAATGAGCAGAGGATGGTACACTGGGTTAGCTTCAAAGCAGAAAGGGAGGTAGTTGAAGTAAAATCAATACTTTTGAAAGACAAAAGAGTTACAAAGCCTTTTTCCTTGAATACATCTGTCCATGTGTCACAAGAAACTACCACCAGCTTTGATGTTCATTTGGCAGCATCTGCAGCTGAGTCTTCAGCCTGTGTCAGCCTAAGAGACACTGAACTTCATCTTCTCCTCAAGGAGATGGTCATTGGGCCAAACCAGGGAGAGGCTGGTGTGGCTTTGCAAAGCCACCCTAGGGCGTGCTGTGAATGGGCACTGGGTCTCTTGGGAAGGTGCTTTAGCTTGCACAGACACCTTCTCCACACAACGGGTGTCATTCCAGTTCCTCAAGCACTAAAAGACCCGTGTATTTTCTTTTTGATAATGTTGTGTTTATAGATCCATGTGTGTGTGTTTGTGTTCACTCCATGTTATTATTTACAGCTAACTCTATCCCCTGCTATTTCCTTCTCCCTCTTTTGTTACATTGGATGCCATATTTCCATGCCATATGCCACTTAAGCTGTACCTTTATGTGTACAAAATGTGTACCTAATTTGCATGCACAGTTACTACCATTGTAGACACAGGCACGGAGTGAGTAGGCATATTTGCATGCAATTATCTGATTTGCTTGTCCAATTGTGCTGATTTGCATATGCAGATTGTGTGCACAGTTGTACATTTACATTTTTAAAAAACTGGCCTCAATGGTTTATTAAAATAGCTTTAAGCTTCCTCTTATAAAATATTGAAGATCCTAGAACCCCTCTGGCTTTGCAGTGTTATATCCCCTCAGTAAATGATCTCCACATTTTTATATTCTCTCTCGTCCAGTACTCAAGAGAGATTTAGTCTGCAGATTTATACATCCATTATTTCAAGGTATATTTGATCTTCTCCATATGCCTCTGTTAATCCACCTTAGCTGTAAGTAAAGAAAAAAAAATATCCTTGCTAAACTTTCAGAGGATATTCCACGTTTCTGAGCCTGTGTTCTCCATTTAAACCCAGATTTTTTCAATGTATTAATTCTGATGGAACTGAAAAGATTCTTTTCCTAATAGGGAATTCATCAGTTGCTATGGGTAAATCCAAGACTGTAATGTGTGCTCTGGCACCACTTTAGCATGAAGGGACTAAATGTGTCTTTGAAAGCATCTAAAAGTTTTTTTCTGAGAACATTTTGAATAACAGGAAAGTTGCCAGTTTGGTTCCTTAAGTTCTTTCAGATGTGAAACTCACTTTACCATGATTTCTCAATCATAATTCCAACACCATGGGGCTTAACTTCTCCCACCTGTATGACCAGTAAAATTCTGGTAACTTCACTAACTGCAGCATAGCTCTAGCTTGGGATAAATGGTCCCTTAGTGCTTGGTGCTGCACATATTTCCAGCATGATGAAGAATTCAGATGGGCAATCTGCAGTTCTGTCAGGCCACTTTGAAGCTTCTGATAGTTCCTGGGCCTTAGACAATTCATTTCTAGACCAATGCATTTGTCTTGAATTCTCTGAGGATTTAAAAAATGCACCTACAGAGTTTTACGTCTCGTACGTTAGTAAGTCTAGGTTGTTATTAAATCCTCATACAAAAAATATAAATGCTGCTTACAGGGATCTAAATTAGCCTTCAAGTAAGAGGATGAGCCATCTCTAATTTTGTGCACTCATGTCGTTCTGCAAATGTTCAGGAAATGGTTGAACAATGTTGTTGTCTTGCTCCAGCATTTAGTCAAAGGCTTCTTTGGCTGAACCTGGCTCTTCCAGAATATCCTGAAGAGAGAAGTCAAGTGCTAGGAATTGGAATGCTGTGCTGAGAGAGTGAGAAAACATAGGAGCAGCCTCTCAGGCCCCACTGTGCACATCCACTGAGCAGAGCTGTTCCAGCAGAGGTTTGGAAAAAGTTTCTTGGTTTCAATTCTTTCCTCCTCTTTGATTTGCTTTGAAAGCACATTCCTGCCCTGGCCTGAAATGCTAACACAGACATAGCCAGCATTATTCCTTGCTGCTGTCTCCCCTCTGCAGGCTTTTAACAGGCTCTTCCTTAGCAGGGAATTGGGTGTCTGCTGTGCAGCCAGCTGTTCCAAAGGGCTGGGAGCAGCAGCTGGCTCTGCTTAAGTGGCATCTTTATCCTTGTGGAGCACCAGGACCCCGACATGCCGTGGGTGCTGCTGATCAGGGGCTCCTTGCAGCCCATGGCAGGAGGAGCTTTGTTTTTGCCATGTTTTTATTGAAGGAAAAGATTCCTTTCCCTGCTCCCAGGCCCAGGTTGGGAGCAGCACCATTGCTCTGCAGCCACGTGTTCTCCTCCATTCCACCTGACAGGCTGTGCCAAGCAGCACTTAGTTTGCCTTTAGTGTGTCACACAGTTTTAAAGTTCATTAAAATAAAATTTGAGGGTTTTTTAATGCCCAAAATATAGTTTTTAAAGGCTAGTCAGAAATTACCTGGAAATATCCCTCTCTGTGCAGGAAATTGTATATAATTATAGCCCATTACTACCAGTCTGTGCCTGCCACTGTGTGTTACTCAGTCCCAGTTTATTTTGGGTGAGGAGGCAGGTTTCATTTTATTGTAACTCTGCTTCCAAAACATCCAGGACCCCTAAATCTCTGCAGGCTACAGCTACAGCAGAATTTTGATCATATTTTACTTTTAGGCCTCTTTCCCAGTGCTTTGCACTTTGAACAATCATCTTTAAGCAAGTGACTGCAATTCCCATGGATTTATCCTTAGGAAATGTACCAAGAGTCCCCTGGCATCAGAATTAATCATACTGAATACAGAAAAATACATTTAAACTCAGCTCCAGCAGGGAACCTACTTTAGGATAAACTATGAATTCTAGTTTACCCAACATCCTGCTTTGCAATCCCTGCTGCACCCCTAAAAATGAAACAGGCTATAAAAGTAACAATGACTTTTATTGTCCAAGGTGAGAGAAAAGAAAAAACAAAAAGCTCAACCCAAAACCTACATGGAAAGATTCAATCAGAATAGCATTTTATAATCAGCAAAGGAGGTTTTAGAATCATGTTATATGTAAAGTGTATGTTCACAGAATTATGGAAACCATAATGGAAACTTCCAACTGCATGGGGATTGCAGTCATGATCTGAGCCTGTTCTCTAATGCAATAATAATGCACACAAACACAAAGCAGTTCTGCAATTTCAAATGAACACAAGATTTTAAAAGTGGTCTTTATTCTCTTGAAAAGATAAAGTGATTCTTTGCTCAGTGTAGCAACAGCAAAAGTGTCTCAGGTATGAGATGTTAAAAAAATACAGTGAGAAAATGGATCTTTTATCTAAGTGGAAGGAGGGAGTGAGGCTACATTGACCTAAATAATGGAAAGGTTTGGAACTATGAAGCAATGGATAAAAACTGATTCAGGTAAATTCCTCACATGTTCAAAGTCTGAGAGTGCAAAACCTATAATTTGAAGAATGTATTTAAAAGGCCTGGAATGGGTGATTAAGAGGGGCTATTTGAAGTCTGAAAGTGCCACTTTCTGACAGCAGTAGGCCTGGAATTCACATTGCCCAGGGAAAATAAGGATTGTTATAGGACACAGGCATAAACTGGTACAAACAGGTGTATATTTGTCATGAAGTCTTGAGGGCTTGAAATTAGAATGAAGTGATTAAAAATGTTTGACCACAAGGCAGTAAGAAGTGTTTTTGAGTGGGAACACTGAGGGTTAAAAGTCTAACTTGTTGAACTGGAAAAGGGATTTTCTGATATAGTTGTGGGTCAGTGCTATTGAATATAGTCACCAACAACCTGGATGGCACACACTGGGAGTGGGGCAGCACCCAGCCAGGCTTCCCAGAGGGGCAGCCTGTGGAATCTCCACCCTTCAGGTTTGTCTAAACTCAGCTGAGTAGAACCCGAGCTGGTCTGGAACCTGACTGAAGCAAATGGCCTCCAGAGAGCCCCTCCTGGATTTTCTTCTGGGATTTTATGGCTTTGTGGCTCTCTTTGGCTGCATGTGCTGTTTGTGTGAGCCTCCATCCCCGTGTCCATGTGTGGGAGAGGGTGGCTGGGTGGTTCCTGACTATTCCAGGTACCATTGCTGGTGAGGATGGGCTGAATCAGGAGCCCATTGCATCATCTCTTGTTGGAACTACGTCATCTCTGTTCTGGACCAACCTTTTAAAAAGTTTTGTGTTTTCCTTTCTTTTGGAAAACCTTTTATCTCCCTTCCACAGCTTGGGGGTCAAATCTCTTCTTTCTGTAACTCCACCAAGGCTAATTTGGCCAGTGTTTTTCCCAATCTCTCAGCCAAAGACCCGATTAAAAGAGGTCCTGACAAATCACTGCAAAGGAAGTTATTTCCTCTCTAAATGCTCTCCCTGGGCTGAATTCTCTCAGTGAGCTGCAGTCTTTTGACAGCCCATGGGAAGCTGGTGGTGAACACATCTATGTCTCTTCTCAGCCAGAAGATCTTATTTCAGTAGGAAATATCTGGACTTACTTCTCCTTGCTACAGCTCCCAGATATCCCCTTGTGGGTACCTCAGCAGCCATTACATGGAGCCAGTCCTGAAAGCAGACAGTTTTTCCTTTTTTATAATGGGAGAGTTCATTTCTGCTGAGAATACAGTTTTTACCAGACTGCCTGCAGGACAATACAATAAAAGATTTATCCTTAATAGCATTTCACTGAAGTTTCACCACAGGAGACAGGGTTTTTTGTTGTGCCTTTTTTTATTATTATTTTCCCCTTCAGTTGCTATGAAAGTCTCTGCTCTTAGCTTTTTTTTTTCTTTTAGAGCATAATCCCTAGATGTCCTCTGCCACCTCTCAACTGAATTTTTCTCTTTTCTTCGATCCTTTCTCATCTCTGACACATTTCTTTCCTTTTTGTTTTGCTTCTCTTCTTCTATTATGTAGTCAGTGGAAATTAGAAAAGAAACTAGTTGTGAGCACAGTAACTCTGAAGTTGGACAAGGCACCAGTAGCAAAACTAATGTGAAATAGGAACTAAGCTTTGCTCAGCTGCACCTTCATGTTTGCTTTTCTCCCTTAAGTCTCTGCTAGGCACATTCTGCTCATTTCCAAGCTGTGACTCCATGACTCTTCTCCTCCCCTCCCTCCAGGTCTCTGCTGAGCCCCAAGTGCACACCCATCTTCCTGCCTGCTGGAAGGTGTCCCTGCCCCAGGATCCATCCAGGAAAGGGCAGACACTCTGATCTCCCAGAGCTTGTCCCAGGAGAGGCAGCACCCTGCAGAGGGCAGATGGGGAATGGGATTCTCTCTAGAGTGCTCTCTTCCCAGTGAGCTCAGCAAGCTGATGGAGGCACTGAGTGGTTTAATGAGAGAACAAAATCCTGAATCACTGACAATTGTCTGAATAAGGGTCCCGAGTCCTTCTGGAGTCATCTGGAGGTCCAGTGATGTCCAGGATGTGTCTCCTGACTTGGCTGGAGGGACACTTGAGGTAATATTCCATCTCACACTAGTCAAACCTTGTCTGCCTCTTGTTTCCTGCTACTAAAAAAGCAGAATGGTGCCTTCCTTCTTCCTAAAGTGCTGCAGAACTCAGGGCTGCAAAGAGCTTCTTGAGCAACATGTCTCATAATTAATTGTTATCCTAAGCTTCCTCAGGTGCCTGACTGCTAGAATATCTAAGAATTTATGGGCATTTGGTAACGTCTGAAAATGAAAAGTCTCTTTAATATGCTTATGATAAGTATTTGCACTATTTTAGAAAGCTATTTTCATTCCACTCAGACACTTGTTAAATAACTTTAGAACTTGAACATTTACTGCTCATTTTATATATGCAATAAATCAATCAGATTTAACAAAGGAAAGAACCTGATTTGCCCACAGCCCTGTCTGAGCACAGAGGTGCCATTTTGCAATCTAATGAAGCTTTCAGTTAAAGAAATGAAGGGTGGGGGGGGAGACTTTGATGCTTAATAAAAATGATTCAGCATCCTCATAACTTTGACAAGTAGTGTGACTTACAAACCTTCCAGTGGAGCAGTGTAACAATAGAGGAACTTACAAGTCTAGACTACAGAAGATACCCACCAACACTAATGTATCCTCCCCAAATCCAAAAGAGCTTTGGGAAAGGGAAGGGCCCCCAGGAAAGCAATTAATATAAACAGAATATAGTGCCATGAGGAAAATCCATGCTGTGGGTTTGGACTCATGGCAAGAAAAGATATCTACATGCACTCAGCTTACATTATTCACCCTCGTTTAAATTACTTAGAAGATACTGTGATTGCAGACTTGTTAAGAAAGAGGCTACTGTCCTGTGTTTGTATGTGCCTGGCACAAAAATGGGATCTCCAGCATGAAATGGGCTTCTTTGCTGATAATGACACATTCTGTACTGAATAACCCACTGTGAGCATGGGGAGCCCTGGCACAGGGTGCCCAGAGAAGCTGTGGCTGCCCCATCCCTGGCAGTGTCCAAGGCCAGGCTGGACAGGGCTTGGAGCAATCTGGGATAGTGGAAGGTGTCCCTGCCCATGGCAGGGAGTGGAAAAAGATGATTTTTAAGGCCCTTTCCAAACCAGGCCACTCTAGGATTCTGTGATCTTCAGGAATACTAAGCACTACATGTGGCTCTAATATGGCCACAATCTTTTCTTACACATCACTCAATTCTCTACAATTCTGCTTCTAAAACAATGCATTGTTTCTCCTTATATTTTCCTTGCACTTCATAATTAATCAGTACAGAGTTTAAACAGGGATTTATAAATACATAAAAAGAAGGGTTCCTTAACACCTCTATAAATCATCCATCCTTCACAGTCTGGGGTTATTACCAGATGGGTATCTGTCGAGGCCTGTCTGAAGAGACTCTCTGTGACTTTGATGTATTTTTCCTATGCTGCTAACAAATGGGTCACAGCCCAGTTATGTGATTATACAACATGTTTACAGCTCCTGCCATACTGAAGCTGCACAGAATATTGCTTGGCAGGAGCCAAGACATGCATCTTGTATGATATAAGAAGTTCTGCCTCTCTCCCTTCCATCCCTTTATATACACAAGGAACCTCACAGGGACAAAACTTCCTTGCTGTCGTATTTGAGAGTGGTGGGGCTGAGTCTCACAGACACAAAGTCTCACAATCTTTAATATGCTTTCAAGCTGAGCAACAAAAAAAGCATTAAAACTGTACTGCATGAAGGCTTCTGTGTTATGAAGTATCATCATCCAAACACTTTAAGTAGTATTCTATAACATAGTCTACCATAAGTTCAATTTTTACTCAATCACTTGAAATGCACTTAGGAAAATTGCTCTTTTGCTGTTTTCACAACAGCTCTGGAAGTCAGCCTCTGGTTTAATGATAACTGCTTTAATCACAGTTTGGCTTGTTTCATTTTGACAGCATTGATGTAACAAACTATTTATTTTCTGTATGTTAAATATACTATCATTGCATCTACCAGATTTTTTTTTCCTGGTGCACTAAATGCAGATGACAAGGTTTGCATCTCATTAAGGTAATTTGTGTGCGCATAATTTTCAGTAAACAAAGTGCATGAAATCACGGATCTTCTCTACCAAAAGTGTCATCTGAAACTATTTGTGATTGGTTTAGTAACGGAAGTGATTTTTCAAGCCCCACTATATATAGCAAACCATGTGCTTTCTGCAACAGGAGAGCTGGGCTGCAAAGCAAACACAGCATCCTCGAGCAGGAATTGCATTTAAAAATATTGTTACACCATTAGGCTGAGCAAGCTCCTCTCATCTGCCCTGAATCGCCGTGTCCTGCTCCGGGTTCAGATTCCGCAGCATGTGCAGGAGGGAAGGATGTTTGTTCCTTCACTGTGAGCGAGGGGACGGGGGAATTCTGCCACTAATTTGTTCTGATCCTGCTGCCTCATTAGGGCAGTCTGTAAAAGATGGGAAATGTGTCCTATGGCAGTGAACTTTCTGCATGGAGCTGTTAACACAGTAAATAGCTCAGGAGGAGGGAGGGAGACAGCTGGAGCACATTGTGTTTCATAAAGACTATACCGGGACCTTGAGTCTTCATTTAACCCATCACTGAGGTGACAAATATCCACTGCTTTGCTGCTGGGTGATGCTGCTGCTGCTTGCCTGTTAATTTATCTGTTTTCAGGCTGTCTAGACATTGTTTGGGTCAAAAAGTGCTGTCTCTCCCCTGCCGTGGGATTTGCCTGCTCAGCTCTTGCTGCAGGCTGCTGTGCCAAACGGGCTTTCCAGAAGAATGCTCCCTCTGTCTGGATGCCTTATTAACAGGACTCCAAATGGATGGAGAGGGTTTCAATCAGGCTAAGGCTTCCTACAGATAAAGTTTATTTTAACTTCTTCTCTCTAAAAATACACTGGCAGGGATAAATAATTCAAATACTTTGGGTTTTTTCCCCCCTTGTGATAAAAAATCTGCCTAAAAGTGCCCTTGAAATGTTCTCTTAAGAGGTTCAGGCAGGTTTTGGATTGTCCAACCACAGACTAAACTAAATGCCAATGTGGGGCCCACACTGTGCCTTTGCTGGGGTGGTTCTGACACGGTGCTTATCAGAACCCCTTGCTTTGCTGCCAAATAAGTATTAAAAAATACTTTTAAAATCATACTTCAAGTTAAGTAAATCTACATCTGAATACCTCAGTGTCCATGTATTTCTTGGAAACACTTTTAGAGATGTTGTCCTTTGGGGAACTCAACTGCAAGAATGTTTTTTATGTGAAAAAAAATGTTCCAGCTCTTACCCAAATTGTAGCCATAAGGTTCTCAGTCGGATTCAGTAGGAGATAAGCAGAAGTTTCATAAAAGCAAGAATCCTTTTCACTATAAAATAGTGTTGTATTGCATTCTATATTCAATGTCAGCATTGATTCCCTAATGTCAGAATATTGTCCTATCTAGGACTTAATGAAGAATCTCTTTTTTTTGGGACAGAAAAATGGGGTTTGGATGAATTGAAATATTTTGGATTGACTGCAAGAACTATGAGAATATTTTTTGATCTTTGAGTAAGTCTCCCAACCCAAGGCACACAATGTGAACTGTGTGGTGGGAGCTTTAGGTCCCACGTTTCCTGTTCCCATTTCATTGCATCAGTCAGCCTGACTTTATCTTCCAAGAATTATGGTTTCCTCATACCATGTGGCACTCACCACTTGTTATTGCTCCAACACGGGCACAGGAAAGGTCACCCAGCTGGGGGATCTGTAGGGAAAGGTGGGATAGATATCTGTGTTAGGGTCCATTCTCTTATGTGTGTATGCTGCTGTGTGTTCAGCAGAAATACTTTAAATTTTCTTCTCTTTTTGTGCCACAAATTCACATTTATACATAAATACTTCTGATATATGAAAAAATTTGAGGAAAAGAAATTTACCCTCACTGGAAAAAAATCCTCCCACCCTCTCTCCTGGTTTACAGGTGAGCACATGGGCTATGTCTACTTTCTCTAGGCCTGGAGATGCCTTCTAAGCTGGCAAAATTCTGCCAGAGGTCCCTAACTCAACCATAGGTCCCATAGAGAGAGAGGGATGTTGTTGCTGAAGAGGAACCCCTCAGAATTTTCAGCTGATTTTTGGAGGTTGGGTCTCTATTTTCTCCCATCTGTGATCTCCCTGTGCTCTTTGCTGCAGAGCACGGTGAGCAGTTGTTTTCTGGCCCTTCTCTTACTGGACAAGAGCTCATGACCCTGGAGCAGGCTCCCAGTCGAGGTGGAGCTTGGACAGACTGGTCTGACCTCAGCAAGGTCCTGCTGGAGCTCTTGGCCACTTGGAGAGCACCCAACCCCAGCCCTCAGCTGACCAGAGTTCAGGCAAGCGTCCCCAGGCTCCAGCAATTAACTCTTTGAACCCAGCTCTGAGCATCTGAGCATCCACCTCAGCTGGCTTTAAGTCACTCTCACTGCTGGATTCTCAGGCTTCATATCTCTTCTCACAAAGCAAGCACTACAGAGAATCTTTGTTCTCAATTTTCTCCTCCCTCGCCATTGGAATTTACAACAAAATGTCATGGAAATACAAGTTTTGTTAAAGCTTACTACTACAAAGCTGAAATTTTAGGCTAAGTTAGACCAGAAAGAGTTTCTTTCTTTTTTTTCCCCATGACTAATTCTATATTTTTTCATAGAATTTGCATAGGTTTTTTGTAATTGCTGCAATCATTGTGGTAATTTTAATGGGAGCATCTTTCAAAACAAAAACTAAATAGAGAGGTACTTTCTCTGATTTACCTGTAGACCTACAACTAAAGGATTTCCCCACTATCCTATCTACTCTAAATGAGTGGGCTCAAGAGAGAAAGTTGCTCATATCTTCCAGATGATGGTTTAAGACTATTCCCAGGATTTCAAAGCTTCTCATGCAACTTCTGAGCTGTGGGCTCTGTAACTGAGTGGTGTCTCCCACTGAGGCAGGGAATGAAATGAGGTTTAAGGAGAGGAAATTGTGGGGTGGGAAGGGTGCTCAGAAAAATGAAGGGTCCCAGTATCTTTTCAACCCACCTACATCTCTGACCTTCTGCCATATCATTTATCTGTCTCTTGCTTGAGGCATCTTCCAGAATCCTGTTCCTGACTGCATTAAAAATCTCATCCTTCCCTTGCTCTTCATTCCCCACGATAAGATGTGCCTCTGGCATTGTCTGAGCCTGCAGAGGACTCCCAGCTCAGCATTACCAGGGGAGCCACCTGGGCAGGCACTGCTGGCTTAGTTTCGTGTCAGAGATCTCTTGCTGTGCTCAGGGCTGATCTACTGCAGTCATGATTTTAATGACCTTCCTCTCTCTAAATCAGATGCTAAGGGCAAAGGAGTGTGTTTCACTTCTCCCATTTGTAATTAGCCAGCAGCAAACCAAAGTCAGGCAGTGTTTCCCTGTTGCCTTGGCAGAGACTGGGAGGTTCAGAGCTGTTCATTTTGGGGGCATCCAACTGAACACTGGCCCCCTGAGCTCACCCCCAGTTCTGCCAGGGATCTGTGGCAGGTTTGGGACAGCCTCCCTCTGCATGGGGAAGGCAGCCAGAAGTCAGGCAGCAGAGGAGGAGATGGAAGAAGTGGGTTCAGTCCCTTGGCCTGCCAGGGACTTCCCGCCTGACTGTCATCCAGACACTTTATCCTCTTGTGTTTCAGTTCTCTGTCTCTAAGCCAGGGCAAACAGTGATTTCATACTTCTCTGTGGTGCCACGAGGAACTGTAATATCCCCTGAATTCCGTGGGAGAGATGAATGGGTTGGTTTATACACAGACCCAGCAGCTGTAAGGGCAGATGCTTCCCTCAGTGCCCGCGGGATCTGAGACCAGCAGTGAGCCCGTGATCGTGGTGGGCTCTGCAGATGGGACGTGTTTGGGACCTGTAGCTGCTGTTGGGTTACACATTACAGAACACACGGTTGTGCTTCTCAAGCATAACAGCAAGTGATTCCTTTTACTCTGCTGTGATTCCTTGGGCAGCCCAGGAGCGTGGGCAGACATTCCTTGGTTCAGCCCCACAAGGTGGATTTCTCTTGGATGGCAGTGTTGATGGTGGACTCATCACTTCTTGCTTTAGGTGCATTTAAACATGTACAGGATATTCCCAATCGTTCTGTGGGGCAGTTTGCAGTTTAATAGGTACATTACATTCCTGTTTAAAAACTAAAATATCTATTAATGGAACCCAAGAAGATATTTTCCCCCTCATCTCAAGGCTCAGAGGCAGTTGGTTCGGTGATGTTGTTTGATTCATCCTGTGCTGTTTTGTCTGCTCAGGTTCCTGACAGCTTGCTGTCTAGCACACAGAGAGCTTCCTCACTGTACCTGGGGGAGGGACACTTGATGCCAAACTGCCCTGGTGGAGGAAGCACCTTTCATCTCTGCTGGGCTCATTTGGAGCTGGTGGCCTCACGTGAAGTGAGCTGCCCTGCCAGCCTCTTGGTCCTCAGAATCTCAAACTAGTGATAGTGCCATGCTCCCCTCTACACCTGAGAGGACAGAGTGAATTAACAATTCTGTCAGAACTTGGTAAAAGTTTGGGAAAGTGGAAATACACAGTAAGAAGTGTTTGATTCTCTAGCCACCATTTGAAGGTGATGGAACAAAAAACCACCTGTAGAGGCATCCAAATATTCCAGGGTAAAACACTGCACCCATTGAAAGTTTGCCCTCTTCCCTTCTGGTATTCTACTGGTCTTTCACAGATTGCAGCAGGCCTCCCTTTTGCATGTTTTAATTCCTTTTTCACTTTTTGAGATGAAATATCCTCATTATGCCCAGACACAAACTGAGAGACAAATGGAGGAGATTTTGCCATCAAGGTATTTTCCTAGATGTACTTTTACTGCAGTCCCTGTCTGCAGCCTCACACAAACACTTGTTTGGCTTGTAACCTTCTGATGGCCAAACACCAAACTGGAGCTCAACCTTGCTGTTGCTCTTTACTGCTGATATTTTTGTTCCTTTGTTTATTCCATCTGAAGTCGGTTTATAGTTCATCCCACTTCTGTTCCTGCTGGAGTTTTTGCTCCATAAACTGTATGCCTCCCTGGCTGAAAAGTCAACAGTTACTGCACTTTCATTTCCTCCTCTGAGGGTGAATCATAACCAAGCAGGGCTGCAGGAGCAAAAACAAAAGGGGAGAGAAATAAGGCTGTGGATCAGCTTCTCCAGGCACTGAGTTCCTCAGGGTGCCCATGAGCTGAACCTGAAATAGTTTCCTTCTCAATGGCTGAAATAAAGTGACCCTTGAAGGTTTGCAGGGTGATTCCAGGCAGATAAACTCGAGGTTTCCTCCCAGCACTGCCCTGGCTGCAGCTTGAGTTTATCCTTTGTCCTCACCTACAGCAGCAGCAGATGGGCTTGAGGACTTTGAAGGCCCTTCCAAGCCTCTGTCCATGTCCTCCAACCATTCAGAGAGAGATCCAAACACACAGCAGACCCTGAGCCCCTGAATCTCCCCGTTCAGAATCAGCTTCTGCACTGAATGAATGTATATGGCCTTAGCAGCAGCTTTCCTAAAGAGGATCTTTTGAGGGCAAAGCTGCCAAAGCAGGGAGGTTGTGTGACTTTATAATTTCCTCTTTGCATCATTTGTAGCATCATTTTGTTTACTGGTTATTTTGCTAAAGTAGTTCCCCATGCCATCAGGATGGGGCTGAATTATATGGAATATGATGAGGGGAAGACAGAATGCATGTTCAATTAACAAACATACATATGTGTGAATGTGTTTAAAGATGAATATTTGAATAGAAAATATGACTACAAGAAAAATTATTTCCCTTTTAATTTACATTTTCTTGAGATAAATGAGTATTTTAATCAGTGTCAGAGTTAGAAATAACCTAAAATTTATGAAAAATGCCACTAATGCTCCATTCAAGGGCAGCAGGCATTGCTTGTGTGTTGTCACTTACAATGTAATGCACTGCAACCCAATTTGAGGTGAATGTCAGCCCAGAAATAATTTATACAGAGGGACTTTCAGTCTCACACTTTGGATTTTCAGGAGATGCCACCTTACTTGAACTTGCAGTTTCTCTGAGTTTTAGACATGGCACACGTACTCACTAAACAGAGGCATCAGAATTTTGGCAGATGTTTGGGAAAAGATGTTCTGCAGTTTTGCTCATATTCGAGCCATTTTTTGTCCTCTGTGGCTTGGTCCAATGCCCATCAGTCTTCATGGAAAACTCCAGTTGAGCTGGATGAGTTTTGCAGATCCGGTTCTGTAATGTGACGAGTTTCTTCCGCTCATGCCAGAAAGAATGGAAAGTGCTAAACAAACTGCAGGAGGTGTGTGACCCTGGCCTGTGCTGACTTCTGCCTTTGGAGAGACAAGATAGAGGAGAAAAGTCACCCCCCTGCAGTGGCTGAGTTCTGACCTGAACCAGCTCTTAGGCTCATGTAGACTTTTGTAAAAGTGACATTTAACTCTATGAATCACACATGGAATTTGCATCTTATGTCACACGTACACACTGAATAGTGGAAAGAATATGACTCAGTTATATTCTTTTTATGAATTGAACGCTAAGACAAGATGTTTTGCATTGTTTTGTTAAGAAGTCTCTGCTCTGCTCCCTTACATCTCCTCCAACACCCACTCACGCAGAGGCACATGCACTTCCTACCCCTTACCTTCCCACCACTCCTTTCTGTGACCCTTCTACTGGAAGTTGTTTACTGCTGCCTGTTCCCTTCAGTGACAACTCACTGCTGTTATTACTGTATAGTTATTATTATTTTTGTGCCAGCCACGCATCTGGACAGGAAAGCTGTAAGAACCTTAATTACTTTGTGGCCAGACATGGAGCTATATTTCTAAAAGTAGCTTTTCTTTTTTGGATCAAGTTCATTTCCTACAGTGTCTGGTTTTATGAGTTTGTGAAAAGCTTGCAGGTTCTCAGGAACCCCCGTACTTTCTTCTCAAACACACACACACACACAAATATATATGAAGAGTATATAATAATCTGGAACAATTAAATTGCTTTCACCTCCTGTCAATCACCTACTTGGAGTCATTTGCAGTTTCACACACATACTCTGCTTTCACTTCTGGGCTAAATAACTCTCTAAAATTATCTGTGTGATTATTGTGTGCTGTAGTTCAGGACCCTTCCAGCTGAAATGTTCCATAGAAAATATCACTGTTATTCTTGAAATGTAATTTCTGGCGCTTACCACCAACTATGTTAATTTTTGTATTTTTTTAAGAGAAGTGCAGCAGAACTGGCAGAGATAGTGAGTAATTCCCTTGAAGCTATGTCCCCACTGATTTGATTTTTCCTTGACAGCTTATCCATCATGCTGTATGCTTATTTAGACAAATAAATAAGAGAGCTGTTATCTGCCAGCCTGGCCTGAGGGCTTTTAGCAACACCAGAAAGTCTGCCGGCTTTCCTTTCAACATTCAACAAGACGATTAGGGAATCACATCATGGTAAACGTGGATGCTACATGCTTCAGTGGAAAAACAAAAGCTGGCCTAAAAATTGGGAATCCATGACAAATCCAGTGATGGTTTGCACAGTTAACATAAAGCAAAGACTCTCTGAGCAGGGGTCGTGGAGGTGGCTGGAGAAAAACTTGTGTCTAATTCTGTGTGGTGATCAGGGCGCTTCTGGGATTCATTGCAAGTGCTGGGAGATACATTCTGATAAAACATCCTGCTCTAAAGAAAACAGATTTGGGTCAACTGCAACATTTTGTGAATTCATGTTCAGCTTAACAAGTTGTTTCATTCTTAAAATTTAAGCAAGTCAAAATGTTCCCTTTCAACATTTTAACATGAAACAGTACACCTTTCAGAAATGTACCTGGGTTTAGTTTTAAAATGCTTACAAGTGAAATGACACTTTTTACTTGAAACTAAGTGACAGCTTTTACTCAGCCTAAATGATTCTTTTCATTTCATTAAAACGGAGTGGGGGGAGGGTTCAATTTTGAATCTACCCTGAAATGTTTTCTTTCACAATTTTTCAGTACAATTTTGCAAATAACTCCATCCCCTTCATGAGAAATCCTTTAATGCAGCCATTCCTCCACCAGCTCTCCAAGGGAAATTTCTCTCTTTCAGTGACAATAAACCAGCTCTTCCCCACTCCCAGCTGCTGGAATTGTGAGGGCAGACTGAGGGCTGGCATAAACCTGCTCCTCTTTGTGCTGTTCAGTTCCCTGAGTGACTCCCTGAGCATGGACAGGCTCAGAGCTTCTCAGGTAGATGAGCCAGGGAGAAGCTACAAGCAAAAATTTGCACTGTCCTTAAACTGGGGCTGGATTTTTAGAAATGAGACTGATAAACTCTCTGTTTGCAAAGTAAAATTTCAGAAAGGTCGATATGAAATTATAATTAGTATGAAAGTTTCATAAAGGTTTGGGTCTAGTTCTTTTGGTCCACACTGGGGCACAAATGTGCTGTCTGGATTTTCTGCACATCCTGCATTTTACTGCCCAATCTATCCTGAAGGTTTCCATAGTGTGGGACAAAGGGATATCTGTCAATTAGGCAGGAAATCTAGGTCTGAGGCACAGCCCTAATATCCCTGTGCAACCATAAAAAATTCCAAGTTGGAATAAAGGATGGAGCTGTGTCTGTCTTCCTATGGGTGTCTGGAGAAGACCTAAGCTCATCTTGCCATCAATGTCAGGAGGCTCTGATAAATAGCAACTTTCCAAGCGTGACTTAATTTCTCCCTAAGATAGGTTGGGAAGCTGGAAAAACCTGCCTTAAAAAAATGGTCTCATCAAAGTGAAGATCTCCCCAAGTTCAAAGAGCTGAAGGAGTAACAATTTGTATCTCCCCTTAGCTTTTTAAATAAATTAATTTCATTAGGGAAAGTTTAAAGTGATGGCTTTTAAAAATCACTTTTCATTCTTCTCCTGTTCTCTCTTTCAGCACCACAGTCACACCCCAATTAAGTAACTGTACTGCTCACAATAAAGACTAATGATCCTCCACTGGCCCCCACCTCCATTAGCAGCTTCAGAATCCCACCAGAATCCCAATTAACACATTGATTTGCTTAAAAGAAAAATAGTGATCTTTGGCTGTCCATTCCACCAGCTGTGTGTTCCATCACCCAGTCTCCAGCAAGTCCATTGATTTCCTTAAAGTAAACCCAGCAAATGTCCATTAATTCCCTTCCCCTAACTTCAGGGTCCCATGCAGATTCTTCTTTTTGCCAGAGTTTGCTGGGGTGCTTTATGCAGGAAAGCTTTAGGATTAATATGCTGTGTTCCTCTCCTGCTGGCCCGCTGGTTCATCAAACTGATTTCAACTGACTGCTGGTGTGAGGCTGAAGGGAAATGCTCAGTGAGGATGTTTGACTGCACGCTGCCAGTTCGACTTGGTGAGACATCCAGAGAAACCAGGGAAAGAAAAGGGTCAGGAAAGCCTGGATGTTAAGGTTGTGTCCTCTACAATCACTCTCTGATAATTAGACTTGGTAATGAGGGAGCCCTTATTATCGGGAGCCACACAAGGAGCCTGCCAATGTTATTCTTGAGGCTGGTGGAGGTCAGGAGGGAGCACAGCCACAATGCTGGCTTGCCCCGAGCCCAGCGGACCAGCGGCGCTTCCTGCGTGCCCGGGGGGACTCTGCGTAGGGACTCCTCCCGAGACAAAACAGCACCAGTTTGATGTCCAAGAGGTTTCAGAGGTTTCCTGTTTCAGAGCACTCCTCATGCTGTGCAATACACTGCAGATAGAGGTTATAAATAATTAGGAATGAGTGACCCAATTTGGATAATAGAGCTAACCTTGCCTAAAAGCTCTTTCCAGGACTCACCATCTGCCTGGGCTGGTGTTAGAGATTTCTTCAGGACATGCATGAACCAATCATGCAGGTGGCTCTTGAGTAAATGACACCAGGCATCTTTTGAGATTTCACCACCACAGATGGAAAATACCAACTTCCACTGGCCACCTCCGTACCTGTTTATCTCAGGCAGGCTGCAGTGGCAGGATCCAGCTCTCTGATTGCTAGCACCAATACTCACAAGACCCCTGTAGTAAAACGTGCTATAAAAACCACTGTGAAATAATAACTAAGTGATAAAATTACAAGTAGGAACACATAAAAAAAAATCATATGCACTGCAGGAACAATGATAAAAGCCTGCCTCTCAACCTGTCTAATCTCACACGCAAACCACACCCTTGGGTATTGCCAACCAGCTGAAAGCAGAGTAGGAGCAGAGTAAGTGAAAACACATGAATGTGGGATGTGTAACCCCATTCCAAAGCCATATTACAGCGTTTCTCTTTTACTGTTTACATGAGATTCTTTGGGAAGCTCTCCTCCCTGGCTGGATGTGAGAAGCAGAAGTCAGAGGGATGCACAGAGACATCTCCAGGTGTTCCACCAGGCAGGCTCAGTGTGCTCTGGAGTTATTGCCAGTCCCTCCATTGTGCCAGGTTACTTGTGCAAGACACTGGGCTGCTTCTCTCAGGAAGGGTTAGGCTGTACTTTCTGCACATCCTTCAGAAGACATCTTCTGGGAAGAGGAGAGTACAAAAAGCATAGGAAGGGCCAACTAAAGAGGTGCAACAAATAAATAAATTATTGATGGGCACAAAGACATGCTATGGTTTTCATTGTACAATACATTTTCCTCTCACATTTCTTGCTGCCTGCCCCATCAGAAATTAAGGTCTGTGTTAATTTTCAATCAGAGTTGAGTCAGTCTCAACATCTTGCTTTACATCTCCTGTGTAGCAAGTTAAGGCACAAACCACCCAGCAGTGATGTCTTATTCTGAATGAAGTCAACAAAATTCTTGCTAATGTCTTAGACAAAATCAAGGTTTCACTGGCTTTACACTGCAGTCTCTCTGAATGCAAATTTCTTTCCCTACAAGGTGATTTAAATAAAGCTCACCTTCAGTTTTTATGGAGAGAGCACATTGGAGCAGGCCAAATTCAATGTGGTTGTTGAGTTCAAACCAATACTTGCATCAAGATAATTTTGGTGTTGTGGTGGGTTTTTTTCCCCTTTCCCAGCATTTGCTGGATTTCAGACACATAAAACCTGGCTGCAGTAATCTTTTCAATTAGAGAGATCATTCTACATACTCAGAGAGATTAACATGCTGCAACTTGAATATCTGCAGCTTTTAGGTTCACTCTTGGATGCCAGCATACTACTAGAGATTTGGAGATAACGACAGGGCATTAGACAGTCTCTAAATCACAGCAATTATTTTTGATGAGAATAAAATGAAGATAAAGCTGAAAATAGCACTGCACTTTCAAAGGAGTGATTACAGGGTCTAAACCCTGGGCAGTGAGGTATATGGATTTTAGCAATATGCAAACGGAATGCTGAGCAGAGCCCTGCATTTGTCTTCCCTGCACTGCCAAAAGGCAGCACCCATGGCATGCCCGTTTTGAAACTCACCATTTTGAGGATTAGTGGGAGGAATATGATCCCAACCACACCAAACCAAATGCGTTTTCTTGCTTAGTGGATGAAAGGGCAGCTTCTGCTTTCTGCATTCTCCTGCACAGCCTCATCTAAAGCCTCCTTACTCACCAAAGTGTCAACTCCAGCGATGGAGGCCCAGCCTACCTCTGAGCCTTCCAGGATACCTGCACCTCTGGCTGCTTCCTGCTCACCCTTTCCCCCCTCTTTAACGCTAGAATAATGTTGCCAAGTGATTTGCATTTGCCATAAGAGCATGGTTGGGTTAAACAATTCAAGTTTGAATTCTGTTCCAAAACACACGATCATTTGCAGAGCTTAAAGAGAATTACAAACACTAATTGAGTCTGACAGTGCGCCTGCGATGGCAGATAAAGAATATTAAAGCCATTTCACTGATAGGTAAACAAGGGTAGGTAAAAGGAATATAATTTCCCTGAGCTCACACAGGAAATCTGTTATGAGGGTGAGAGGAGCACTCAACATTTCTGGTTCTCTGGTATCATGTGCTGTGTAAGAGAAAAGCCCTCCATGAAACTGCAGTCTCTGGTTATTAATTTCTGTACTGTGAAGGACCTGGGATCTTGTTTTCAAAATAACATCTGCTAAAATACACAGGCTAATAGATACATCTGCATTCACCAGGAATATTATAGCTCCACATTTGGATTTCCACATGCAAATCTTGAATTAGTCTTCTAACAAGTTCATTATGTGAACGATGTCTAATTTGCACATGCTGTTTTGGCAACTGTCTGTGCAATTTTGAACATGCAGGACTGTGTGCCTGCCCTTTGGAAACCAAAGCTCTTTAGCAACCCTTCGTGTAAAATTCTTTATTTTTCTTTCATTGAATTAAGCTGACCTGAGAACTGGGATCTCTTTTATTTTATTATTATTATTTAAAAAGACCAATAGAGACTATTACAAAAGACATCTTTAAAAATGAGTTAAGATCCTGATTGACTTTGAAACCACTTTAGTCTTCCAGTTTTTAAAGAGGTTTATTCTGATTAACTGACCTGAATGTTAACAGAACTGGAATTTTAATTTGTATTCAGACTGTAAGAATATCATCCACTCAGATGAGACAGTGTTGTTTAATTAGGTCTAGTAGTTAAGTCAGAAGAAAGTAAATGTACTGCTAGAGGTTTGGAAGACTGCTACAGGCTCCTGGGATTTGCAGGAGTTTGGAGAAGCTTAAAAATAAGAAGTCAGTAATTTTAGGAATTAGAAATGAGTGCTTAGAAGGTATTGGAAAGGTTCTGCAAAGTCTGTAGTCAGCAGCTTTTAACCTTGTGCGTCCCATTAGCGTAATGACCTTGGAAAGAGTTGAAATTTTGCAGTCCAATCAAGTAAATCATATATATGTAAGGTTCAATTTCTGTGATTCCAGAGAAACCCCTCAGATATTATGATAAATGTGCTATCTACAGTATCTTCCACAGGATTCTCTGTGTTTCATTTATGATGCAAATGAGCTGTGAAAATTAGAAGTAATGTATATGCCACCACCAGCAGCCATTAATAGTGGTAGGGTATTATCTTCACAATTATAGTTTGAATCTTTACAGTTTTCTTTATAGTTGATAAAATAAATTATATTTATTTTTTCAAATTGCTATTCCCACATAGTTTAATACATCATTGAGACTTTGCTTCTGGTTTGTTGTTGTTGTTTTCATTGTTGTTATTTTGGGGCATTTTGGTTTTAATTGAAAGAAACATTGCAAATTACAGACTGACATATTTTTGATGAAATGACAAGGCAAGCACAAAGCCATACAGAGCTGACAAAATAAGATAGAAGAGGGAACTATTCTTTAAAGTTATAAATGTGAAAATTGATTCAAGAACACGCTGTTTTCAATTTTTTATTACAACATACTTTAAGGACACCCATGTTCTCACAAACTGGAGCTTATGTTCTGATATGAAAATATAATTAACACTTAAATTGACACTTTATGTCCTGTGGAGTGGAATTTTTCTATTCTCAAATGCGAGCAATTTGTAAAGAAAAATGGTGGCAGTGAAACATCTCAACATCTGAAAATGGAGTGTCCTCCTGGAGGGGTGGCTGGCACTGGTGGCTGAATGGATCTGCCAACACTCAGAAGTGCAGGGATGGATTTTAGGATGGGACTGGCCAGCTCCAGGGGCTGTTGCAGTAAGGGTTTGTGTGTCACCCTAAGGCAGCTGCAGATGCTCTTCAGGCACCTTTGGGATGAGGCTGGAGAGGGTTGGGAGCAGGCTGACAGCTCTGCGTGGTTACTCTGTGTGCCTTTCCAAATACACTGTGGAAGAACAAGTCCTTGGTAGAGCATTTTGAGTTGCCATCAGTTATCCTCCAGTGCCACATTGGAAGGGGATTTGGAAATAGTCACATTTTCAAATTGCCAATTCACTTTTATTCCCCATGTTCATGTATATTCCTTGTGTTTTGCTGGCTGCTGCTGCAGAAGATATCTTCTAGACCTAAAGCTGCCTCTCAAACTTCCTCAAGTAAATGGAAGGACTCTCCTCAGCAAAGCAGCACAAGAGCCCTCCAAGCAGAGGTGTCACTGTTATTTCAGAGGTTTGGGAAGCTGTCACACGGGAGATGCATTTCTGTGAAGCCCCCAGCAAACACCCTGCACAGCCCCCCCGAGCTCTCTGTGCAGGGAGAGCAGGAGCTCCAGCACAGCTCGGTCTTTGTGGCAACGGTGATTTTCCAAAGCCAGCACAAAACGTTTGTTTGAGAGCTGGAAAGGGCTGGAAGAGAAAAGGCATTGCTGCTGCTGGAGAGGTACCTGTGGCTCACAGAACAGAGATGTCACTGCCATGGCTTTCTAACGTCCCTTGTCAAAGTCCATGAGCACAGTGTTGGACCACATTGCTCAGTGGGGCTTTCTGGGGGCATTTTTAGATTCAAACTTGTCTGATTGTACAGTAGTTTCACACTTCCACCTGTGCTGAGGCAGCAGTGAAAAGATGCAGCTCTGTTTCCATCAAGGTAGCAAAACAAAACCTCCTTTTGCTCAGTAGAGCAAAGAAAGTAATCACAAATCGTTGTTCTCTGGTGGCAGCAGCAAATTCCTACCAGCTTGATACAGATGCAAACGGAGGTTTCAGCTGGGAAGGATGATCCAGATGAGCAGGGACAGACTGCATCCCATGCATGCAGAACAATGAAATTACCTGGTAGCACTTCACCCGGCCACAGTGTGCAATGCACGGGAACAGTGCTCAGCTCTGCTCTTCATTCCTCATCTTTCACTGGGCTGCTACGAAATCTCTCCCTTCTTTATCATGCAACGACAACAATCTTATCAACATTTAAGGGACTTTGCACCATGCTGAAGAGCCAGCACAAATGACTAGGTAGCCCAAGGAAGGCACAACAGGAATTATCTGAAATGAAATATCATAAATAAGAAGAAAAGATTGAAATGAACAAAAAGGTGGATTGGTTTTGTGTTTAAAATATTAAGGGTGGGCATGATAACAGCCTATTGCTACGGAAAAGGTTGATTTAAGGAGGGTGATGGTTAGTTATTCCCCTCCTCCACTGGAGCTGGGACATCAATTTAGGAAGAAATAAGTTTAATTTGCTGGGGAAAAAAAATAGATTGGATATTAGGAAAAGCTTTCTGCTTATTAGGAGAGTTAGGTGGCAGAACAGACCCCCTAGGTTAGTTTTAGATCTCATTCTCTGAAAAGTTTCTAAGGCTGTGTTACACAGACACAGAAGACAGTCATAGACCAGGATAATCCCTGTGTAGGAGTAACTGAGACTGCACAGCACAAGGGAAGGATGTACGAAGTTTGTTTCACTTCATCTTTGTGTTTCTCTTGTCCAAAAATGGAGGTATTTAGCCTAGGGAAGGTGTGTATTCAAACAAGCTGCTAATCTGACACAGTTTCATTGAAAGTTTTATTTCTTTTCATACAGAAATGGGAGGCAATAGGAAAAGTTTCATTTTTGGAATTAATTCTTTTCCTTTTAATTTTCTCCAGAGTAAATCACATATTTTTACTACTTGTTTTCAAAAATCTGCATCAAAATATACGTTTTGGGTTTACTGAAATTACTGTAAAAACCTGACCAAAAAAAATCATCCATAGTTTTTGGGGAATTTCAGGATTTTAAAGTTTTTGTTCTTGTTTGGAAAAGGAGCAACCTCAGAAGTGCGAAGTCGTTTGTATCTTGGAACATTCCTGCTCTCCAGAGCTCTTATGTGATCTTTGGCCTCTGGCAACTGGCAGGGCTCCTGGGGGTGCCCAGGGGAAGGAGGGGGAGCTGCTCTGCTCAGAGATTCCAGAGCTCTGGGGGCTGGATTGGGCTTCCTGTGCTTCTGCCTTGACCTCAGCATCGCCAGTTCCTGCATCTCCAGCCTGTGAATGTCTCCTGCAGCTCCTGCTTCCTCTTCCCTGCTTTGACAGAGGCTTTAATCGCCCCTGTAGGTTTTGTGAGAATCTTTATTTCATTTAGGGGAGGATGAGAAAAAAGGGTGAGAATCTCAGAGGGTTCTGTGACTGAATCATGGCTAAAGTTCAAACAAACTGCTGGAGTGGTCCAGCAGCTTCGGGGGCTGCAGCTGCAGCGAGTCCTGCAGCAGGAGCCTGACATCGTCTGAGCTCACTGACACCGAGGTGCTTTGAGCAGATTCCTCCAGAGCAAGCCCAGACTGGCGAGGCTCATTTAAAACATCGTCAGCCATCTCCTCATGCAGCAATCAGCTCAAGAAATAAGACTGGGCAGATGAAAACCCCAGGAAGGTAATAGAAGCTGGGGGAATGGAAGTTGGTGCCTGAAACAATTAAGAGTTCAGAGGTGAGTCAGAGAAAAAACAACTGCTTTTTATTAAAAATTCATTTCAATTTCATGGGCAGGCTGGAGAAGTAATTCCAGCACAGTCTGACTTCAGAGAAATGCCTCCCAGATAGCAGGATACAGAACAGCTGAACAGCACCAGGAGGACACAGGACAGAAGTGTTGTTAGAGCAAACTTCTCCCTGGCTGAGCAGCACTGGAGGATTGAATCTAAACGTCCTTGGTGCAGGGAAATTTACAGGCTCCTCTGCAAAAATTCCTCTCGCCAAACTCTCCGAAATCATATCAAGTCTAATATCTGCGGAACCAATGATGCACCAGGTTTGAGGCATTACATCACCAGCACCCGGCTCCATTGGCTGCTCCTACCCTGAGGACAAGACATTCCTTCCTGCACCTTTCCAAAGCTGCTGCTTCTCAGGAATTAACTCTTCCAAGTGTGTCACCTTGGGACAAGTCTAAATTTCCCACCGATACATGCAGACAGTGTTTAATGCAAGAGGTGTTGTTAGCTTGAACCTCCAAAGCAACAGCCGTGTCTCTTCAGTTCAGATTGTTTCTCAACCTTCACTGCAGAAAAATGAACTGTGTATTTTCTGTCCTTCAGGGGGGAAAAAAAAATCAAATTGTCAGTGCTTTTATAAAAAGGAGAATACACTGAATCAAGAATACTATGCAATATCAGTAAATAAGGAATTTATATAGGAAATAGAAGGGCTGCTGCTGCTGCTGCAGTGTGAAAAAAATCCTCTAAGTAGTTAATTAGATTAATCAGTGGCGCTGCAAAAAAGATGCTGCAGATGCAGGTTAGCACTGCCTTGCTTGAATTTGTATTGCTCTATTTCAGGTTGCATCCAAAAATAGATGGTGGATCTAGACAGTGTTGCAGGAAAAAGAGTGGGGTACATCTGTGTGTGTATATATTTTGAGTATGTGTGTTCTTTACCCTTTCCAAATTTCCAGTTTGCCTAGTAAGTGTGAGAAATCAGTTTCATAAGATTACTGCCCAAAAATCAGCTGATGAAACCCGTTGCATTCTAAGTAATTTGGTTATGTAACTTTTCCAAAAAGAAAAAAAAAAAAATCCCCGCACACAGAAAGATGCAAGGAAGTTTCTGGAAGATCATTTCTTGCCTAACTTTTTTTTTTTTTTTTTCTTTCCTGAAGAAATGTTGTTCCAGGGAGTGTCTGACTAGTTCTGCAGCTTGGCAAAAAAGCCAGACGTTACCTCATAGCTGCGGCCAGACAGCCCATTTCTATGCCAGGCAACCACTGCAGAAGCACAGAGCACAGGGCCCTGCTTGATTAGCACTTCTGCTGTTTCGAGAGTCCTGGAGTGTTTTGTTCAAGGTGGGCTGCTGAGAGGGGACTCGGTGTGCTTTTGTGCAAATGAGTGTGAGGCAGGGGGTGTGCGGGGTGTGGGCTGGGGGCACAGGGGGAAGGGAGGCACAGGGACACAATAGGGGGAGGCTGCATTAATATTCAGCCTTCATGTTATCTTTGGGAAACAGGATCTGTTTGATTTGACCTGGTCAAAAAAAAAAAAATTAAAAAATAAAATAAAATAAAAACAACCCACCAAGTACCACATCGTAAAGGTCAGAGGAAAAGAAAGAGATGGGAAACAAAGAGCTGTAATGACAGAGCAGGTCAAACTGAATTAAATGTTTAATTGTCTCCCTTGTGTCTCATCAAATAGCTGTCTTTAAAGCAAGAGGGATCTTTTCTTCCGGCAAAACTATTACCAATTCATCACCGAGTTGGAAGGTGACGAGTGTTTGTAAACATTACAGTCAATATAATTTTCTCATCTTCTCCCTCATTGTTGATTTACCTTGTTTAACTGGATCATTTACCTAGCAAAGCTGTGTCTATATCATGTGTTCCATAAATGCTGGGGTCCCTTGCACAAAATTTCTGCCCAGCAGGACCGTGCTGTGCTTTTCAGCAAACTGTACCCCTTGCACAAGAGAAGGGCAAAGAGCAGGGCACGGAGTGGGCAGAGATGCTCAGCCCTGCACCTCCTCCTGGCAGGGTCCTGGGGCGACTTCTTCCAGCAGCTGAGCTGTGCTTCAGTGCTCTGGAATGGAGACAGGCTGTGCAGTGAGCTGGGAAAGGACATGGGGTGTCCGAGTTCACCTCCTCGTGTCACACAAAGCTGTGGGGACACTCTAGGGCACTGGAGCTCCATGACCTCTCCTGGTGTATTGCCTCTGTTCTTGTAAATGACAGCAGAAACTTCTGCTTGGGACAGAAGAAACACATTTTAATAATTTTACTTTGTTGGGTGACAAGATAACTGCTAATAAACTCACCCTTCTACCTGAGAGCACTGCATGATTGTCAGCAAATTCGGTATCAGAAAATGTGTGGGTTTGGATTATCTTTAGTAGTCAATTTTCCCGATGACAAAAGTTGTAGCTAAAGAGGTAAAATTAATTGGTTTTGGTCACATATAAAATCAGTGTCAGGATCAAACCCTTAACAGTTCTTAACTCCCAGTCTTGTATTTGAGCCCTAATGCAAGACATACACCCATGGGAGGCACAAATCAGCCCTTATCTAAGACAACTTCTACTGAAACTTTCAATTTCTTCCAAGTCTTTTTTTTGGAGGGGGCTTACAAGGAAAACAGATTCCCAGAATTTTAGGAATTTCTACTGGAAGTTGCAAGAGGAGAGACTAAAGTGTTACGCTAATGGACTTAGGGCAAAAGTGGGATCCATCTGACCCAGTTAAGACCAAGCCCAACTGCTCTAAGGCCCAAGGTCATGTGTCAACACCAGGGATGAGGAAACCACAACGGGAGTTTTCCCAAGATTTACAGGAAGAGATGTGCTCTGGATGTTCCCAACTGCTCACAAGTGGGCCAAGAGGCTGATAATTCCAGTCCTCCCTCCAGTCACAGCCCTGGAGAACAGCTGCTCCAGCCAAGGGTGTCACAGACATCTCCTGCAGGGCCATGCTCCTCGAGATCCTGGAGTATCACCTGGGTTTTGTGCTTTCTAGAAGCATCCCAGGCTCCCTGGGGACGTTTGGCTGCTTGGTTGGATGTGTGTGGTAGGACAGTGGTGGGTGTGGGTGTGGGTGCCTGTATCAGTAACAACCATTGCATTAACAGAGATTTCCTATGGTGCTGAGTGCAGCTGATTCCCTGCACTGCAGGGAGCCCCACAGGGCTCTTTGGAGATTCCAGTCACAGGGCTGCAGAAGAGAAAAAGAAGGAAATTGCTTTTCTCTTCCTTTTTGGCAAATGAGAAGTTGGAGCAGGGAGCAGGGTGTATTGTTGGGTGCTGTGAACTGTGCTGGCTCTATCCCTCTGCATCTCTCCCAAGCTCTTCTCGAGATCATTTAAATACATTTAAATCCCATTTTACAATCACCTTAGGACCAAATAATTTTGAGGCCAAATTTCCTTTTTACCATAGTTAAGTTTAGTGTAGAGTAAATTTCCTCAAATTTTGGCTTGATGCTTAAAAACACCTTGGCACATGAGAGCAAACCCTAAGCCTCTCCTGGCTCCTCTTTTTCCCCAGTGTGAGGGGATTTGCTGTTTCCCATGGTTTCACATATCAGTGATGACAAAAGAGCATGGACATCCCAGCTTCCAGGGACGTTCTGAGCTCCATTTGGGAAGCTCTGTGCCTCATTTGGCTGCCTGAGAAAACCTTGCTGAGGACACCCCACGTGGAGCTCCTGGCAGGGCAAACAGGAGGGCAGTGCACAGCTCAGGGTCAGTGCTGCAGTTTCCTTGCATAGGAGGAAGAGGAGGCAGAAATGTGTGCTAAGGAAATGCAGCTGGAGGAATTTCAGACTTTGGAGGTCAAAGTGCAGAGTGAAAACCTCAAGGACAGTTTCAACCCCAAGCACTGGGTTCATCTTTCCAGCACAATGCAGATGGAAGGGTAGTCAATGCAATAGGAGTGAGGAAGTCAGTTAAATATATTTATGGAATACAGTGGAAGAAATGCATTAAAAAATAGAAATCACTGCCTCTAATCAGATCATCCCTTCCAGACAAATTGGAAGCATTGGTGAAGGGGAGACTTCCAGGGTGATGGATAGAAATAAGAACCAGCCCTCCTTGCCCAGCTCAGGAACAGCAGGGAATGGGAGGAGGACAATCAGAGGATACCAGGAGCTGGGCTGTGCATGTGGGCTTTGCCCATTGGGAAATAGGTATGGATGGAGCTGCAGTTTCCTTAGAAGATAACAGAGATATAAACATTAAAGAGTAGAGATTGTTTAGATTGTTTGGGGAGCAAGAGGAAGGAATGAGAGGAGAGAGAGCTATTTGAGAAGGAAAAGGACTTATTAGCCTTTGAAAGTGGGGATCTGAGAGAGACTGGAATGGGGCTGCTGTGTCATTATGGGCTGCAGTTGGTGATATTTCAGAGAGTAAACTGGTAATAGAAATATTTTATAGGCCACCTGACCAGAAAGAACAACTGGACTGTGAAATGACTGTGCAAATAAAACAGGCATGTAAAAAGGAGAGAGTGGTAGAATTGAAGATTTTAACTATGAGGCATAGACTGGAATACATTAAGGGAAGGGAAATAAGGCTGGAGGTATGTTTGCAGATCAGACACAGACCTGCTTTCTAATTCAGCCTGAGCATCAACTGCACAGCTTGGCTATTACAAAGGGACTGCATGAGGACAGACACAATAGGGGAGAGCCCTGGGGAGGCAGCTTTCACAGACTCCAAGGGAAAAAGATTTTAAAGGTGGATTGTGAAGGAAAGGATAAAGGGAAAAAAAAGAAACAGCGATTTTGGTCTGAGTGGACTTAGAGCTTGAATTTCAAATATTTAGGTTTTATTTGTCTTACAGTTCCACAGAAGCAATGAGTAGTGTGGAATCATGGCCCACTAATTAATTAAATCCTGGAATCACCCAGCTTTATCCCAGGTGAAGCTGACTGTCGTTAGTCAGGCCTGGGAAACAGGGCCAGTAATGAACCCCTGGCCTCACTGACACCAACAGTAAAAGTCAGGTTTGATTTAACGAGGCCATGGCTTCATGCCTGATGCTCATAATCTCCTTGGGCAGGAGGGTGATTAGGGAAGGTGAGAGCAACAAAGCTGGTTTGAAGGGCCAGGGAGGCTCCCCAGGGGGAGGGAGGTCTGGAGTTTCATTGCCTGCCATACACAGCTCCTAAAGGGTCATCAAAGGGTGAGACCCCTGCTAAAGGTAAAGATGAATCTTTCCTAGGCAGGGTATTGGATATGTACGTGTATAAAGTGGCCAAGGAATAGCTAAATTTTGAGTGGCTGTCATGAGTCACACACTGTTTTCTTGTAGCCCATATGCTCGACTTCACCTCACATATCCTCTCTGATAAAAAAAAAAAAAAAAAAGGTAAATAGGTTGGCTTTAGGGATTTGCAGATGAGTCCAAAATAGCTGCACATATGACATTTATTAAGAAATCAATTTTACTACAATTGTAGAGATACTGCCAAAAGGTAGCCTTCTTGTTTTATTTCTTTGTATTTAGGGAAAAAAAAATGGTAGAAAAAAGTGTGTGTTTAAGGGAAACAGAAGGAAGAAGTTGTAAAGAGTGAAAAGAAACCTCAAACCCAACAGGTGTCAATGATTCACAGCTCTCTTAGTCACCATTGCTGGCTGCATGAATCAATAGAGGACTCTGCCTATTAAACAAAGATTCAATCTTGGTATAAAATATTACCTGATATCCAAGCAGCCTTGTTCAGTGAATGCCTCATGAAGGACCCAGATTGAGGCCCCCAAAGAGAGACAGGTCAGTGCACAGTCCTTTAGCAGGGGAAGCAAAAGCTGAATTTTAAGAGTCTTTATGTAGATGTAAAAAAATTAATTTGCTCTTGTTATAAATAATAATAATAATAATAATAATAAACTGAGACCCCATCTCATGTGAGCAGGCACTGCCCAGACCCCCAGGGCAGCCCTGAAACACAGCCACTGTCAATCCAAACACAGCCTCTTTGACACTGTGGCTTCATGTTTGTGCACAGCAAGGGATGGAGCTCTGCCCAGAGCCAGGCACTGCTGCTGGCAAAAATGTTGGATTAACTCGGAATGCCCCTGCCCTCCTTTCCTGTTGTCCCCCAACTTTTCAATTTGGCAGCCAACACTCCTCTCCTCCCCCCGATACCACTAAAAGTAGTGACTGTTCAAACACTGATTTTCCTTCAGTTGGTAATATTTTTTTGGAGATGAGATGTGCATGTGTTCATTAAAACTGATTTCTTTTTTTTCAAACAGAACAAACACGATCTGTGGTGATTGTCTCTGAGTTGCCAATCCATTTTTCCACCTCCTTTTCCTATAACATTTGGTGGAGAGTTTTCATCCCATTCTCGATGGAGACTACTCATCAAATGAGTGTTCCAGCAGCCCTGGCAGGGTGTAATTTTTAATCCCTCTTTACTCAAACAGCATAAGGGCAGCAAATACTTTCAATACTTTGGCCTCTGCTGTCCATGGAGTGGGAGCTGCTGGGATGCTGCAGTCTGAGAGGGATGGGATTTGTGTGCAAGAGCCAAGCCTTGATCTGTTCTGCTGATGCTCATGATAATTAAACAATAGAAGCAAAATAATTAATAAGGTTCTTTTTCCAAGGCGTGGAAGAAGAGAAGGCTGAAGGTCTGGAGAGGGGCCACTGAATTTGACTAAATAAATGTAGCAGAATAGGAAGATTTTCAGCAATTATTGGCTCATTTTTTCCCCAGGCTTTCTAACCCGTCTCTTTAACTTATTGGCTTAAGACACTTCTTACACCCACATCACATTTTGCCTTGGGCCATTCTGCTGCTCTTGACAGCTGTCTAGGGCAAAAGGAAATCACCCGACCACAAATGTTTTCTCATAACTTCATAACAAGGGAATCTGAAGAAGTCAAAACCTTGGAGGTTCAGGCCTTGCTTTACAAAGCGAGATGAATTTAGGAATGAAATGGAGGCCCTGCCCTCTGTGCCCTGGCTGTGTATGCAGTGGTGCTGCAGAGTCCAGCAATTAGCAGCACTCTGAGAATGGGTCCCTCCATTGCTGGCAGACCAATCACAGCCCCTCAGTGCTGCATTTTGGTACCTGGTTGGTGATGGAGGTCAAGGGAGAAGTCCTGGGATGGGGCTGGAGAGGTGGGACTTGAGCAGTGCCAGCTGCTGAGGGATGGCAGTGCCTGGGGACAGCGTGGCAGGGCACGTGGGCAGAGCTTTGCTGTGCCAGGAGGGAAGGACAGTCCCAGCTGGATTATTAATGTTCAAGCTAAACCATGCTTGGCAGTGCTCTGGCTGCTGACTGTGCCAGGGTAGGGAAAAGGGAAGATGCCTTTGGGCCCACTCAGCCCTTGTGAACTGGGTCAGAACAGCACAGCTGCAGTGGCAGCCACTCTCATGGCAGGTTTTTGGTGCCTGGTGGAGATTTAGGTTGCTGAAGGGTTCAGTGAGGGCAGGATCAGCCCTGCTGTAGGTGCTCAGTGTTTGCTGTACATCTGAAATGTGCTGAGTGAAGGCTGTCCCTGAGACAACGACATTAAGGGGACTGGGAACAGACACAGATCCTGACACTGTGCTGATGGACATTAGAGCTCGGTGATGTTCAGCTTGTGCTCCATCATCTGCTCATGGCCTCTACAGCAGGTGCATCAAGCAATGACTGGAAAATAATAAAACCCTTGCCTGTCATTGCACTCAAGGGGAAGACAAGCTGGCAAACTCCAGGGAAAGAAATGCAAATCAATGAGCAGTCAGTGTTTAGGGTCTTTTGTGTTCTCTGCAAATGGGTGCAAGGGACTCTTGGAACTGCCTTGGGAAGGTCAGGACTCCTTTAAATGCCAAAAGCTTGAGGGATCCAGCTGCATCTTGCTCAGATGTCCTGTCTGAAGACAAGTCAAACAACGAGCTGCCTTTTAACTCCTTGATGTTTTATTTAGAGCCCTTCTTCCCTAGAATCTGTTTCAAACATGTACACTCAGTCTTTCTTTCACAGCCCTGTCCCCTTCTGCACAGAGGGAGAATGGGAAGCTGTTGTGGTTTTGGTGTGAGTGTGACTGTGCCTGTCTGAACTAGTAAGACTTTAAACATCTTGCCCAAGGTCACAAATAATTCACTGTCTTTCCCTGATGATTTTCAATACAGCATGTTCTCCAGCACAAGTCCTCTCTGGAGAGTGTACATTGCAGTTTTACTGCCTGTATATGATGACTTTCCCTTTTTTCCCCTACAATTACCAGTGTACCTGAAGACCTGGTTTGAAGGAAAGTTGGGATATTGTTCCCAGGAATAAATCTGTCAGCAAGTTTGAAAATGGTTGAGTACCTGAGCCTTTCAATCTTCACTGTTCTTCCTCCAAACTTGTGTTGGAAAAATCTTGAAGGGATGTTCCTGTGGCTCTGAAAGGTACAGCCCAGTGTGATTCCAGTGGCTGTTAGCTCAGCTGGGAACACCCTGACCCCCTTGGAAGAGCAGTTGGAGCTTCGTGGCACTGCTCCATGGGCATCCAACAGGGACAGAAACAGAACTGCAAAGCAGTAGCTACAGCCTATTAAGAAGCGTAATTAAAATTTTAATTACTTCTGAAAATAGTGGTGTCACTGGCTAGACATGCAAATCCCGCTGCAAGCCAAGTGGGAAATTCAGGTTTGCAGGGGGACCCTTGGGATGAGTGGAGTGAGTGGCTGGATCGTGGTGTGAGGGGCAGTGGGTGGCACACCTGGCACATCAAGATCCCCCTGCCCACACTTGTCCCTGGCAGGCCTCTGTCCCTCTCTGTGCCTCCCCTTGCTGCACTTTTCTGCTGGCCGAAGTCACTTACTCTTATTTACATTGCCCACAGGGCATGTTGGATTGGAGCACATTTCCTCTCTTGTTACAGTTGATGAATGCAGCTCTATTAAAATATCATCTCATCTTCACACTAGATTGCAGTAAGATAATATGTATTTTTTCTATATCGTTTATACAAGAAAGATTATGTTAAATGCCAGACCCAGTAAATATTTCAAGATCCACTGCATTGCTGAGAACAGTTTCTCCCTGGGCATATGTTTCAGAGCCAAAGAAAACACTTTTTAAATTTCCTTCCTGTTTAATTTTTTTAAAGGGCATTCTCCCTATATCTGTTACTGAAATGACAAGTTGTCATGTTCCTTGATCTTATTACAGTTGCAGATGTAACTCAGCAGGGAATCTGCCCGAGTTTACATTTAAAATCATAAGACCCTGATTCTGATCTTTTTTTTTTTTTTTATCATTTTAAATTTTTCTGTGGTATAGGACTTCCAGCTTTACCTCATTGTAATCAAGATCAGAATTGCTCCTAATTATAACACTTAACTCCTGTGTAGTGCTTTACACTTTTCAGGCTCTCTATATTCATCAATTAATTAATCCCCAAAGCAGTATTAGATTTCTGCTAAAAAAAAAAAAAATTGAAACCAAAACAAGAAGGTGAGAAGAACTTGCCAAAAGGCAGAGGTGATGGAGGAAGAGAACAGACCCAGCTCTAATCCCAGTATCCAGGGAGGAGAAGAACACCCTCAGTTCTAATCCCAGAATCTTCTTGCAGTTCACTCTCAAGCCCTCACTGGATTGTCCTCAGTGTGCAGGGAAATGTCCCTGCCTAATTGTGACACAGTACCTGCCCTGTGCCACCTGCACCTGGATAAACCCTTCCTGGATCCTGGAATAAAAGCCATGGCTGCACAAAGACATGCTACCAGGATATCAGTTTTATTCCAGAGTAATATCCAGGCAGGATATTTTACTGGCCTATTTGTAGTGGATTAATTATTCTAGTACAGCTGTTCTGGGAAGGTATTTCCCTGCAGGCAAGCCCATGGAGGGCAAAGGGGAAATGTGAGCTTGTTGAAGGATTAGGCAGAAGGGTGGGATGTTTAAAGGTTCAGCTAAGCTTCAAATAAATGAATTTAAACCTTTGGAGGTTTTCTCCATTGCACTTCGTGGAGATCAGATCATTTTTATCAAAGAGAATAAAAAGGACCAAGATGCAAATTTTTTCTTAATACATTGGTTAGTTGGAGAGGGAAAAAGAGAGAAGTGACTTCAAGAGAAAAAGCAGGTTACATGGACTTTAGATTATGTGATTTTGGAAGGTGTGAGTCATTAGGAAAGAAGAGGGGGGAAAAATCATTTTCTCTGGTCGCTATGCAGTAATGCAGAACAGTTGTTCCTGTGTTTATTTGTGTTTTCCAGCATGGAAATTGTTGGCATGGCCCATTGTGAGATAGGGATTGTGCAAACTGAAATAGAAAAGCAAATACTCACCAATACAATGGCAGCTGATGCCAACTGTAACACCTGACACAAATATGTTGAAGCTATCAGAGAGGAGGGATCATTAAAAGAAACAAGTATTCTTTTAACTTTCATTTCCTGAAGGGATTTTGATTTGTTTAGGGTATTTTAAGAATAACTGGAACAACTGCACTGGACTGGAATGGCACACCAAGTAGAGCAGGGAGAAGAAATCTTTGATTTCTGCTTTTGTACTTCAGAGTCTGAACACAGAGAAGTACTTCATTAAAAGCAGGGACAGCTGGAGATCAAATGGTTTATTCCTATTACAGTGTATTAGTATTTTGAATCAATATTTCATTAATAAGATTCATTCTTACATGCCTACTTTTTCTTAAGAAAAATTGAAAATCAAACACAAACAAATGCAGCTGTTGTTTGCATTCCTCCTGAAGGTCCTCTTATCTGTGTAGGGAGTGTTTGTTCCTTTCCCTTATTTTATTTTCTTTTTAAACCTTGAGGTTGGTAAAAGTCAGAATATTTTCAAATTGTTTATGTTGTTGTCTACACCAAAATAATTTTTTTCTAAGGAAATTATCTTAAAAGCAGCCAAGTCTGCTGACATGGTATCATCTGTTGAAAATGCCTCTGGTCATGGCTGTGTTTCATAGATTGGTTGTGGGTACAGAAATCATTGCAGGATTCTTTGGCTGCCTCTGACCTTGCTGCTTGTTCTGTTTGTCCTTTGGTGTTTTGGAGCAGGTCCCTGGAGCAGAGTCCCACAGCCTGGGCTGCCAAGTCACACACCTTGTACACAGAGGTGCAGTGCCCCAGCAGGGTTCATGTCCCCGGGATCCTCCTTCCCCCTGGCAGAGCAGCTCCGTGGCCTCTTGCTGGGATGCTGTGACACCTCTGGAGCTGGAGCAGCCTCAGCACGTCCCTGATGGCTCAGCCTGAACATCCAGACCAGCAGTGCCAGGGCATGTCCTGGCTCAGGTTATCGTGTCTGTCTGTGCTTATTCTGCACACTCTGTGTGCAGAGCCCATCCAAAGCTCACCAGACTGAGATGTTTTGCTCAAGGACCCGAATGCAGCAGTTCTGCTCCCACCTGGCTCACCTCTCCCCTGTGGCTTGTCTTCCCCGTGGTTCTCTCCCTGGGGGAGGCAGCTGCTGTGCAGACTCGGAGCTTGTCCTGACCCTGGGTGAGGAGGGAGTTGAGAGCACAACTGAGAGCTCTCAAATGCTTCTGGTTCACCAGTGCAGACACAAAGTACACAGCAGGAGAACATCTGCCTACAGGGAGTACAGTGCAGGGCTTGTAATGCTTGAATAATTTTTGTCTGCTCCTATGGTGCGAAATGGATGGATCCCAACCCAGCACAGAGCAGAGTCAGTGCTGCATTCTCTTCTGGCTGAATACATTGCCCCTGACTGCAGCTCCTTCCCATCCTGTGCTCCAGGGATGGCAGGGGAGCAGCAGCACAGAGCTCTGGGACCTGGATGGGTTTGTGTGCCCTGGCAGTGCCCTGTGTTTGGAGGCTTTGGCCCTGGGGTGTTTGTCTGTCCCTTGTCTTGTGAGAGGGACACGAGGGGAGCTCAGATACAAGTGCAGATATTTGTCTCCTGTTTAGAAAAAACAACTGGTGTTTGGGCAAGTTCTTCCTCTTGCATATCTGGTCCCAGCCTTGAACTGTCCATCTCCATCCCACAGTTATTCTCTCCCCTTAACACGGCTTTTTTTTTTTCTTTGCTCCTTTGATACTAGCATTTCTTCTCTCCCAGAGTTTAACTCTTCTACAAGAGGCTCAAATGTGTTTTCTGTATGTTCATGGTTAGGTTTGCAGAGCCTTTCAGGCCAGCTAAGAAAAGCCAGCCAAGCAGGTCAGGGAAAAGAGCCTTCATGTGCTTTGTGGATTGCTCTCATGGTTGGTGAAACTGGCAGGACAGGGGGAAAAAAAGTGTTTGTCTGTGTGTTGTGTATGTGGAAATCTTTGCAGCTCCAGTCTAGACCTTCCCTGCTGTTCAGGGAATCAGGGAAACTGCAGCCAGAGTGGCGAGGCTGGGTGAAATCATAATAGTCCCATTGACACCAGCCTGCACTCAGCGACTGTGCAGACCCAGCAGCCTGGCAGGGAAAATGTGTCACCCACACTGTCCTGACTGGGGGACCCCTGACACCCACCAGTGGTGCTGCTTTCTCATGCAGCAGCCAAAATACCCATCAGGACACTCCCCCTGAGCTCTAGGCAGATCCGGGGGAGCTGTGGATCAGGTGTTGCTTGGGTAAAAGCACTTTAGCCCCCCATTTATACAGAACAGTATCAGGTACATGAGAGTAGGTTTTCCCTCCCCAGTGCCATCAGTGCTCTCCTCTCTGATGGGAGAAAATCACACGAGCTCCCCTGGAGACTGAAACACGTCGGGGTTGGCCAAAGTTGTGTTGAGCCATATGTTGACCCAAATCATCAGGAGATTCTGTGGGTTTTGTGTCCCAGCTTTGTTGCGTTCAGGCCCTCCCTTGTGCTTGTCAGGCTTCCAGGCACTGATGTCTGGCGTTCCCACCCTGTCTGCCACCCAGTCCCAGTGAGCTTTTTGCTGAAACAGGAGCCTTTGATTTTTCGTTTTGAATTAACTCTGGGGGTTTAAATTTCTTTCCTGGGTATTTTTTTAAGATTTCAGACAAAAAGAATAAAATGTCTGTATCCAAAACAAAACCTCTAATGTTGGGGGCAAATGAAATGTTTCCCCTTTTTTCCTCCTCCCCTTTCCTTTTTCCTAATTTGATACTGATTTAAAACACAAACTGGAGACAACCAGAATTGATGTTACAGCGCTATTACCCTCTTTTTCCTTCCTTTCCTTGGCTGTGATGCATTTCCACTGCTTGCAATCCTGACTTCCCCAGAAGTCAGGCATCCCCAGAATTCTTTTCCTCAGAATTCCAGCCCTGGCTCCCCAAATTGTTCCTGTGCGTACCAGATTAATGACATCAGCTCCACCAGTCTGTATTTTCGGCTGCAAAAATAGCAAGGTGGTGACTCAAAATGAAAAGTGCTTTCCAAGTGGTTATGTTGTATTTAGTATATTAACCACCACCCCTCAGAGGAGGCGGATGAGTGTGGAGGAGGAAGAGGTTGTTTTGGAGATTTTGTGCAAAATTTCTTTTGAGTGACAGCATTCTGTGACAGCTCCCAAAAGCAGTGCTTTTTACTGGCTCCCAAATTCTCTTATCTTTTGGCAAATCTCCTCCCCACCCTACTGCCTGTCCTCCTTGGGATACTGGTGAAAAACCAACAAAAGGAAAAGGGAACACCTGGAACGTTCCCCTGTGGCACGGGGACACAAATGCAGCTCGAGTCAGTTCTCAGCAGATGGGCTCCTGCAGCCCTCGTGGAAGGACATTTTGGCCCCGGTGACCAGAATTTTGATCATGTGTCCCTGATTATTTTCTGAGCTGCTGCTGCCTTTTAAGACCCATTGCAATGGAAAAGAAAACCTTTATAAGTGCTACCGGCAGCAGTGGTGGGGAAGGATCTGATTACCAAAGGCATGTGTGGCACCCTGGCCTGTGCTAGAACGGAGCATTTCAATTGTGCTCTGCAAACTTTGCCCCTGCAGACGGATGGAAAATGGCTCGATGGAGCAGAGATTCATTTTCTAAAGGAAATGAGGATATAAATTCATTTAAGAAATGACATGCCAATTTTTCTTGCTCCGTTTTCCTCTCATAATAAACGGTACAGCTGCCAGGAATTTTGGTGAAAATAACACTTGCTTTCTTATTTTTTTTATTTTGATGTTTTTAAAATCCTGCTTAAAGAAAGACCCTGAGCCAGATATTTCATATTTAAGATCTCAGTGGAGGCAAACCTCACTAAACAAATGAAGAGTCCCTGTCGACTGCTGACAATGATAGTGACACACACTGCAACATTACTTCCTCAAAACCTGGAGAAAATATATAACCCATTTACTTAATGGACTGAGCTATAATGTCATCAGTTAAGTGAATCCTGTGAATAAAGAACAAGATGAAGTAATTGCTTCCAAAACATTTCTGGAATGAAGTAAAGCTTCACAGTGACTGGTCTCCTGGGGTCCCACTGATAACCTCTTTGGAGCAAAGTTTGTTCTTCCATGGTGCAGAGATCCTTTTCCAGGTGTGATTAAGGACTAAACTCTCTAGACAGCATTTAAGGGGGGACCTTGATGTCACCCCACTGTGGCTGGGTTGGATTGCCAGCTTGGTTGGGTTTAAAACAAAGAAGCTGGAAGGGAAAACAACCTCAATCTGCTGTGTTCCAGCTCTGTTTGTGGAGGTGTTGAGCACCTGTAGGTCCCAGCAGAGCAGTTTATAAACCCAGCCAAGGAATGACACAGCAGGCTGGGGTGTGTTCCCAGCTGAGACAGTTTCAAAACAAGTGAAGAAACTCTACTGGTCTGGTGTTGCAATCAGCACTCCTTGACTGCTGTGGGAGAGCAGCAGCAGCAAGGTCTGCACCTTCACAGCTCATCTTTCACTTGGCTTTGGCTTTTTTCTTCAGAGGAGAAGCTGGGATGCCATCTCACAGCAAGGGCAGAGAATGAAAGGCTGGGCTGGCTCCAAAGAGCTTGGTGGTGTGTCTGCAGAGACCCTCTCTTTGTTTCAGGGTTGTAGGGCCCCTGAGAGTTGTCTAGGTCTTTTTCTCACAGTGAAAGAAAAACTGTTGGAAATGCTGTTTTTGTAGTCCACAGGATAAAAGAGTTGTTTTCCTGAATCTTTGCAGCTTTTACTAGGCTGAAAGGGACATGTGGGGGTCATCTAGTCTGGCTGTCTGCTTAGGGAAGGTCTATTTTCAAAATCAGATAAAATTCAGGTCATATAAAATAATCAGTTTAGACCTTGATAATAATTTTTAGAGATTTCTGCCTCCATAGCCACACAAAGAGCTAATCTGGCCTTTGGAATGATGAATTAGGCAGAAATTTCCAGCTCCAGAGCAAAAGGAGCACAGAGGCAAGAAAGAACTCTAGAGGTAGGTCAGCCATGGGCAGGAGAGCTCATTGCTCTGTGTGTGGTGGATCCATTTGGCAAAGCCCCCACCCCTGAGTCCCATCCTCCCTCCTGCCTGGGGTCGTGGGACCCTCGTGCTTGTGCTGAGTGTGAAATGAATTGTTTGTGGCACCAGCCTTGGGGAGCAGGGCAGGAGTGGCAATGATAATGATTCACCAACTGTGCTTACAAAGCCAAAGTAGAATCCTTCCCTTGTTCCTAACTCCCCTTCCTTATCCTTCACACAATGCCCCTATCTGCCCTTCTCATGTGATTTTTGTATTCCCCTCAGCAATTTTATTTGCACAATGTTTTTTTTCCCCCCACATGCTTGTTTTTCTGGCTGCTTCACAGTGGCTGAAATGTTTAGTTCTTTCCATCTGACTTAAAAAGTTTCTGGTCTTACAGTTGCTCTAGAAAAATGTAAGTGCTAAATTAACATGGAACTACTGGAAGGGAAGAGAAAAAGGAAATACAAGGTCATGGTCTTTTTGTCTGACAGAGTGAAGAGCCCCATGGTACAGAGTGCACAAAAAGGGACTTCATAAAGAGATTTGGGTCCTCTTTCCATCCCAGTGCCTTGTGTGATTTCCAGGCAGTGCCTCATCTCTCCAAACCTCCGTGCTCTTGCTTTTTTTTTTCCTATTCACTTATTTTCTTCTCTCCAAACCTCCGTGCTCTTGCTTTTTTTTTTTCCTATTTACTTATTTTCTCCTCTGTTGAGGTGCTGAGCAGCTTAGGGCAGGCACCATCCCACCTAAAATGTACCTGTGTCAGCTGGCAAAGCCCCTGCCCTGTGAATCCTTTGCACTCAGTGGTGAAGACAGACAGTGATTTGGAGCTTAAGTGGGATAAATAACAGCTCCTAAAAATCCTTTTTCTCTCCATTAGCTGCAGTGGGAACCTAAAACTACTGTGTTTCTAACCTGGACAAAGAAAATCTAGTGGGAACCTACTCAGCCCAGAGCATATGCAGTGTTTATCACCAGCAGCTCAGCTGAAAACTTTAACACCTAACTATAACAAATTATAATGCTAGGAAAAACTGCTTTTCCTGGGCTTCTTTCACACAAAGAATCTCGTTGCTGAATATCACTATCAAAGCAAGCACAGCAGAAATCACTTGAGCTCTTTTTTTGTGATAGCAGTGAAGGACTGTAAGCAAAATGAAGCACTGTTCTTCTGGGAATAAATAAAAAAGCAGGATCTGCATTAAAACAACACTTATGGAAACTTAGGGGAAACTTAAGGCCTGCAAAGTGAAGAGGAATGATGAAGATGCAGAGATTGGAGAGGGGAGTTTGCCTTACTGGGTCATTCTTTAGTGGAAGCCAATATTTGGTGCAGCTCAGTGTGATGAGCAGCACACCTTGTTACAGCCCAGGAGGTGGAAGGATAAACTTTAAAGGGGAAGGAACGTGGTAGTGTTTGAGATTTTGTACCTGCTTTCTAACGACAGCAAAATGTTGAACAGCAACAAAAAGTCTCAGATAAAAAAATGAAGAGCTCCTACCCCCAAACACCTCAAAAGGCCAAATGGTGTTTTGAAATGTGGGATTTTATCTGAGCACTGCAACGACACTGGAGCAAGGAAGTCAGGAAGGGCTTTGTGAAGGCAGCTGCCACTGCTGGGTGTGAGAATGGAAGAACAGATCTGTCCTAGATCATCTGGTGGAGTTACCTCCCTTTGACCACCCTCATCATTTTCCATAAATCCCTGCTTCCCTCTCCTCCCTGCCCTATTCCCCCCTAATCTTTGTTCCCACTACATCTCTCCCCAGTTGGATAACTTTTGATAGCTACACTTTTCCCTCAAAGAAAGCACATATTCATGAAAATAATCTGCCATTTGCCACTATGACTTGTGTTTTCTTTCCCTTCCTGCTGTATGTTAGGGTCATCTTTAGCTTTAGCTCTAGAAAATTTGGGTTTTTTCCTGCTGCTTTTCCTGCTTGTGCAGTGCTGAGCCCCCAGAGCTCAATTCTGTTGCCATACATTTCATGATGAAACACTTGTACATGTGCTGAGTTGTAGGACTCATCAGCCAGCAAGTGGATGACAGTTTCTACAGTAGCTAACAAGCCACTAGTAGGTAAAATAGCAATACAATTCTAATAATTCATTTGCTGAAGCCTTTTCTCATAGACAGATTTCCTGCAACAAAATTATGACTCAGGCACCACCATTTTCAGCAGTCTGTTCTTCAAAGGATGAATGTTTTTCACCCAACATGGTACTGAATCATTCCCTGGGATGTGTAAGGTATTTGTGCTTGCACCACGTCGAGGTGTTGTCGTTATGGTAACTCTTCTGTATTAGTCTTGATTCCTCATGTAGTGCAATTATGAATGTGGTTGTTTTAAAATACTCTGAGCTGTCTCCAGCCCCGGGAGCCAGCACAGCTCAGTGAGACCTGCACATCCCCACTGAGGCAGAGCTGCTTCACCATAAGTTGTTAAAATAAAGAGCTGGTAAGGAAAAGAACTCATCAGAACTATTTCAGTGGGAAATCAGTGGAGAAGTTCCATACTTCCCTTGAACTTTTCTCCACAGCTCTGAGACAGACACCTACTTTTCTTTTTTTTTTTTTTTCCTTTTAAATTAATTCAGCCTTGGTTCTCAGGTAATCACATGAGTCCGAATAAGCAAGACTGCACTGCACTAATTGAAATGATTATATAAGCTGTGATAGCAGAGGTGCTTTAGAAAAGCCCACTTTTGCCCAAGGTCCAGAAATTGTACATCCATTCCTCAGGATATCCCAGAAAAGGGATGGGGTATGTCACAGTGCAAGGACCTCCTTGTCCACCTTCCTGTATGGTTTTATCCACTATTTCACTTTTCTGGATCTGAAACAGTTCAGATCTCAGTGCAATATTAAAGACACGCAAAACCACTAAAGACCTCAGCTCCAATGTCCACAATTTGCCTCAAGGTTCCAAAACATTCCCTGGATGTTGCCCAGGGGACAATAAATCCACTTCTATCTCTCCAGACTTTGAAGGACAGACATTTTTTCTTAAATAGACCTTCTCTGTGTTCATTCCCTTATTTATCTGGAGCTGACACTTTAGCATAGTAGATGCAGCCAGACACTCAAAACAAAGAGAAACTCAAGTCCTTGACTTTTTCTGAGACTTGCAGCCTTTATTTAAGAAGGAAAAAAATATCTAACAAACAGAGAAAGCTTGTTTACAGATTTGTCTCATTGGCTTTTCTAAACATCAAATAGGCAGAACAAAGATTAGGAGTTTCTTCTATTTTGTGAAATACTAAATAAAAAAGAATAAAAATATTTATAGAATAACAAAAGAAAGAAACAAAAGATAGAGTGCACAAGGTGTTCCTTTGGTTTCTTGAGAGAATGTGCAGTGAAGCTCGAGATTGTTTGTCTGCATTGCAAACGCTCACAATGAGCTTTTGAAAAATGTTTCATCTGCTGGGTACTTGACCCTCTGTGTGGATAATGTGTCTCCAAAATGAAGGGAGGAAAGGAGGAGGCAAGGGAGAAGAAAGGAATTGTCTTTGCTTCTATTATCTTCAAAGACTGCAACATTTCTGCAGGGTTTCTAGATAAATGGTGAAGGAGAGCTCTCCCATCCTTCCCTCTGCTCTGGGACACGCTGTCCTCCACCCCTTCTGCTGCAGGCTGATTTCACTTTCCAACCATTTGCTGTGGCGTGTTTTACCAGGCCTTGGCTGCAAAGAAACCAGATTTCCCAGCTGGGCTGGCCTTGGTGAGAGAATCACCCCTGCCAAAGGCTGAAATCAAGGTTTTTCACTTCGTGTTCAAGTTCAGAATAGGGCAGAAAGCAAGAGTAGCAGAGCAGGGGAGGATGGTCAGACATCCAAAAGCACTCTGAGCTGTGTGGGATAGATGGAACCTCTTCCTGTGGCAATTTCCTCTTCTTGGGCAGCTTTGGGTGGAAGTGCCCTGCTGCTTTTGCTGTTTCCTGGTGGTGGCTGCCGTGGGTTTGTGCTCTGGAAGTCCTGAGGGGATGCAGAGACAATCGGCTGCTCTCAGGCTGGGCAGTGGGATCAGAGAGGAGGAAAGCCATGACAGGAGTGGGATACAGCTGCAAGGACATCATTTGTCCCAAAAGGAGTTTAAAAAGTGTGGAGAGCAGCTTGGGTGTTGATTTGGCAAAGGGTGCCCTGGTCATCCCACCAGGCTTTGCCATCACATCAGTGAGGGCTCGGTTTCTGTAAAACCCAGCCATTAGTTTAATCACTGGGATAAGGCCTTTGTTTTTTGGGTGGTTGGATTCCAAGCTCTTGGCCCTGGCCTTGAGGAGGGAAATGAAGCTGGTGCTGAACACGGAGGGTGGCTCTCACGTGGGATTTTCTGTCGCCACCATGTGAGACTGGCGCGTGCATGCAACAGGCACGGAGCCACCGCCACCAAACACATCCCCACTGCCAGCTGGACTTCAACCAGACAGCCAAAGGTGAAATCTTATCTCCATGCCTGAGAGAAAACAGGAGGAGATGCAGATGGTCCCAATAAACCATTGCAGGAAACAAAGTACACTTGATAAGGAGCAAGGGAAAAGGAGGATGAGAATTCCTAATGTCAGTGATTCTGTTAAAGACTTTGACCATGCCTTATGGGAAACTGCAAAGTTAAAATATAAATAAACTGACTTTAAAACCTCAATATTGCAACAGTAGTGGCTGAGTTGAATTTAAATTACCTTCTGTAATTCTTGGAATATCTAATGCTTTTAGAAAGTGTGATGTTTTTCTTACCTCTTACATAACTTTTTTTAGTCAAATTTCTGAAGCACTGTATTTATTTTTTTTTAAGGCAGAGATTATCAAGCCTGTTATCAGTTACTTACAAATAAGGGTTGGACATGTTAGAGAAATAGCAATTCAAAGAGCAGAGGATTCTTCTCAAAGTCTTATCCAACAATCCTCACACTTTCCTCAAAACTCCCTGAATATCGAAGAAAGATAAGGATAGAGACATCATATTAGTGACTGTAATTTTATTTTATTTATCTGCTGAGTGCAGTGCAGAGAGAGAATCTTTTCAGCTCTGAAATTACTGTAGGTCTTGTCCACAAATAGAACCTAAGTGCTGCAGACTACACTGTGCCTTTGCTCTTTGCATCCTGAAAGACTCTTTGGCTTGAGGAAAAGGCAGCTCTGTGTCTGCTCACAAACAGTGCAGACCAGGCAGCTGCACACAGGAGATCACATCTGAAGGTGTAGTTTTGCCTTCACCCTCAGAACAGGAATGTGTTACACCAGCAGGAGCACAATGGCCCAGCGTTTTGGGGTTAGTCTGTGCAAACCTGCAAAATTCTCTCTTATTGATTAGAATTAATTTGATAGTACTATTATGCCTCTACTGAATATAAAATTATTCTGTGAGCCCTAATAGAGGATTTTTTTTCCTTCTAAAATGGTATATGAGACAAGTAAATCTACAGGACACTCTTTGACTGCTGATTCATTTCTGATTCATAAAAATAAACAGATAGCAAGACATATGTCTGAGTTGAACAGCATTTACTCTGTGGGAACATGTAAATGTAATAACACTCTTTAACAGGGTTAAACAATATTAGCCCTCTGATTTGTCATTATTAGTGTCACTAATTCTAGTTTCATGAACATCACTGAAAATATATGGCATGCAAAAAACTACTACCATAATGTGAGCACATGCATCTGTCTTTCCAGAAGAAAAACAGGCTTGGCAGGGACTGCAGTTCTGCAAGGATTTGAAACAACAACTTTTTATTCATTAAAATGTGGTTATGGTCTGAAAATGGACTTGAGAGAGGGGAGGAGGGAGAGAAAAAATGATCTCTCTTTACAGACAGCACTTAGCAGCTCCAGTTTGTCTTCCACTGGCAATCTGCACTGACAGATACAATGGCTTATTACTGCCCCCATTGATGCCAACAGAAAAATTCCCTGTGGAATTCAACGGGAGAAAGACCAGACCCCAATCTGGACTGCTGTCAACAGTGGGGAGCCAATGTCAGTCTAAACAGAGCAACTTTGGTTTCTTTTCTGCCCCAAGTGTCTTCAACACATTGCCAGCTCAGAGCTGAATCCAGGCTCTTTACAGCTCGTGAGGAGAGTGGCTGGGCAGGCTCTGCCAAGCCTGTGGAGTTTGAGGCTGTGTGAACCTCGTGAAATATTTACCAGCTTTGCAGGACTGGGGATTGACTTCTGCAAGCCAGTTCCTTTCTGAGTTCAGGCCAGGACTCATCTTACCAGGACACTGCCATTGCTCTGGGTGTCCAGGTGGGAGTGAAGGAAGTTGCCAAAATGTGGCACCTGTGCATGGTCACATCCCCAAAGGCACACCTGGACTGAGTCTCCGGGAGGAGGCTGTCAGAGGAACGTGGCCTCTGCCTCAATAACCTGTTCTGAAAGCCCCCAGTGCAGAGGAGACACCAGAACTGCCTGTCCAGGATTTCCCTGCTCCTGCATATAGGAAGGATGTTTTCCTAATGCCTTAACCCCAGTTGTCTTTGCTGCAAATAAGGTGATTTCTGAAGGAACAAGAAGAGTATTGTTCTCTTTATAACAAACTTCTGCATGTTGGAAGACTTTTGTCATGTCTTTCCTCTTATCAAATCTTCCCTCGTTCTTTTCTTCTCTAGACTAAACAAACCCAATTCCTACAACCTTTCCTTACAGGTCATGTTTTCCACATCTCTTATCACTCCTTTCTGCTCTTCCCTGGCCTCTTGCCAGTCAAACCAAATGATGGTTCCCAAAGCTGGACATCCTGCCCCTATTTTGTTGCTTTGAATATAGGACAGTGAAGCAAGCAGAATTATCAAGAGATGAGGAGCTGATTTTTAATCCCCTCCATTATCCCTGAGCTGGAGAGCAGTGCTGCAGGGCTTTAGGGGAAAAAAGAGCCCAAGTGGCAGCTCACTGAAGCACTGAACAAATGACATCGATTCCTAGTTATGACCATCCCTTCAATTATGCCAAGTCCTCATTAACCCTGAGGTTATTACTTTGCTCAGATAAATATTCACCTGCACGTTCACCTCGGGTGGGGTTTTGGGGACAGCGTGAGGAGTTTGCCTGGAGTCAGCTCAACTCCTGCCAGCACCACTGTGCTCCCACAGTCCCAGGAAAGAGTGGAGCACGACAGAAATCGCTGAGCCGACTGTGGGAGCAGGGGGAGGACACTGTTGTCATGTCCATGTTCTATCTGTCATCTACTGGTAGCTATTTATACTGCGCTTACCGCCGGGGTGGGATGAGCAGGGGGTAACGTGTGAGAGCCTCCGAGGCACGGAGCTGAAAAAAGAAAGATCCTGTTGGGTTTTAATGTGCCAGACTGAGCCTGGGAGGGAGTCACAGCTACCTGTCACAGCACGGGGACTGCTCTGCAGGCACAGCATCTCTGCAGAGCCACGGCCTTCCAGCGGCACTCAGAGTCCCTGAGAAATCACTGCCTGCGCCGGGAAACTGCAAATTCCCTCCAGGACTGAGCTCCAGGGCTTTAATAGCAGCATGTTTTATTCAGCCTGTTTCTCCTGTGCTGTATGTTGTCCTTTATATGTTTTCAATATTTAAAGCCTGTTTTTCATGACAATGTTTCTTCTGCCATTTCCACACAAGATTTTTCTTTTTTTCCGTGTCTCTCCGTTCCAAAAAAGATGTGGTTTTGTGCACTGTTCTCCTACGGCTGTGAAATCTCTGGGTGTCCATTAAAATGAAAAGAGTGACAGAAAATTAAATTAGTTTTATTATCTATGGTAGCAGTGCTGGGAAAAAGATTGGAACTGTAGAAGTTTGGGCTGTGTAGCACAGGTAGAGCCAGAGAGCCAGACTTGGCCTCACCTGGATTATTAATTTTTACTTTTTTTCTTAATTCTATCCCCTGAATTGATTTTTAAGGAACAATCATTGCCTTTTATTGTTATAAACTGAGCAGTGTGGGAGGTTTCAAACAAACCCATTTAATTTTTCAATACTCCACTTCCTCCATGACATAACCATTCCTCAAACAGTGTGGATTTGGTGCTACTGGAGATGGGAAATCAAGGACCATTTTTAAATGGAATAATTTCTCCAGACAGTCCTGCTGTTGACAAATCCAGTTAATACTACTACACAATTTTAGAGAACACAGAGAAATGTTACATCTACTCATTCACCTGCAGAATAACTTAGCACTGCACGTCAGCATTTAAAGGGGATTGTCAGTAATTAGGCTGCTATAAAATATAAGTATAGTGGTCACAGACAATAAAACCCAGGGAAGTATCTTTGCAGTGTATCTGAGCACAGGCAGTTCCACATGACCATAATGATCTTTCACAGGAGGCTCCTACGGAAAAAGAAAAATTAATATGGGTACGTGTAAATGAATATACACACAAACACCCAACTGCAGAGGGGGTCTGTCAGTTTTATTAGCTATGTATAACCTCCAGGGAAAATGGAACTTGGTCTAGGGACATTTAAAGGAATTATTTTTAACTGAAGATGATTACATCTGTGTCTGTGATCCCACAAGACACTGGGGTTTCTTTGTCTTCCTCTTGTTTTCCCTGGAGACTGCGTAGGAAAATGAACAAAGCAGAAATGCAGAAATCTGTGGCTACTCTGGAGACAGAGGCAGCCTCGTGTATGGCATGGGAAGGGAGAGCCAACATTCTTCTTTCCATCAGGAGTCCAAAGCTCCTTCACAGCGACAGAAAAGCCACTACAGCCAAGGCAGAGAACATCCTTTGGGGGCTTTGGGGTCACCCTGGGTGCTGCTGCTGGCAGGCTGCAGCCCCAGGGGATGTTCTGCCATAAAAACAGGGGCAGAACATCCCCTCTGCTTATTCCCTCTGCAGCAGGGTCTGGAGGAGTGGGGAGTCCCAAACCATGGGAGCTCCAGGGCCCTTGGGATGCAGGGCCAAGTGCCCCAACCCTTGGGAGTGCCTGGAGCTCTCCTGTGCCGTGCAGGGATGGGTTGAGTTGGGTTGGTGCTGTTGGTGCTCCGTGGTCTCACCCGGGGCAGACAGACCCAGATGCTGCTCCTTGCTCCAGAAGGGCCTGGCTGCAGCTCCTGCACAGCTCTCACTCACTCAGCTCTGGGTTTAATGGCCCTGCTCCCTGGAAAGATGAAATATAGGGTTGGGCAATAAAAGAAAAGCTGGAAAGGAAGATTTATAATTTTCCCCTTAAGCCTGTCATTCATGTCATTAATATAGATGTCATTTAGGAGGGCAACAACTTTCTCTTCTTTTTTTTTTCTTTCTTTTTTTTTTTTTTCCCTGCTAAAAGCTTTGTGTATGTACCCACAGTCTGACAACCAAATGGGTCTGCCTTTCTTTTTTTCCCCTCCAATATGTGGATTGCTTCTAATTCTGTCAGTCAAATGGAGCAGCAGTTTCGGGAGGGGAGTGATTAAGGTTCCCTCGGAATAAAGGGCTGCATGCTGTGCCTCTGCTATTCATCAGCAATGGGGATGGAAGAGCAATTCCAGGCTCCTGAATAACAGGATTTTTTGAAACATACAAAATACACCTTAGAAATACTCCACCAGCAAAGCGCACAGTCTCCAAGTGCCATGCTTATTTTCTGTTTATTCATGCTTTATTTTCACTTTTCACCATATTCACCCCACTCAGCCCGAATGCTCTCTCGGTGCTTGACTCCAGACTCCCCCAGCAAAGCACTTGGCAGTTCCTTAATTGTGCTTAACTCGCTAAAACCAAGCGATTTAAGCTTGTGCTTAAAGTAAAGCCTTTGTTACATACTTTGTTAAAAGAATCTTCATGGTTAGGTCAGAGTCTGTGGTGTTGGTCATTTATGGGGGGCAAAAAATGCAGAGTACTCAATCCTGAAGTATTTCCTAAACCAGTGTCAATTTAACAAAATAATTGTTAGGAAAAAACCTAATAAAAGGTGGAGTGCTTTTGAAGGTGTTTTTAAGCAAGCTGACAGTTTGCAATTTCTCCCAGAATTATTTATAGGTGTTTAAAACCCACTTAAAATGTAAAATCCCCTTTTTATTTATAGTCAAACAGTATCTTTTATTTGACCTCAGATATTTCCTGCTTCTTTTTTGACTCCTCAAATGTTTTTGACAATCACTTAAAGTTTCTCTGAAATGGAAATGCAGATGGGAAACCAAGCAGCTGGAGCTGACTGAGGAGTCAGGGAGTCTGTTGCAGGTAATGGATTCACAGTCCCCCAAATATCAGCCCAGCACCACTGTTATAATACCCTCTTCTTCATGCAGTTAAGATGAAAAATACAGATGATAAATTGTACTCCTACATACCAGGGGATGGTGGGGGTCCTCAGAGACCCAGCGTTTGTTGAAATGCAAGATATTGCTTCTTGATTCCCCACTCTGTTTTATGGTGTGGCAAATTTATTATGGAGATAATATTCAATGCCCACACTTTACTGAATTTAAATCGAGGAGAACTTATGCAGGTCAGGGGTTTTTTTTCCCCTCATCACTTTTAATTTCTGCAAACATCCTGTCTGTGTGAGTGCCTGCACCAGCGTGTCCGCTGTGTTTGCCAAGGTACAATGGAGGGAACACTTGGGTGCCACATGGTAAATGTTTCATGAAAAGAGTATCTAAAACCATCCGAGACTGTCTGCTCTGCACTCAAATGCAGGACATTATTTCATGATTCCCTGTGATCCCTTTGGCATTGTAATTCTAAACTGTGCAAAGAGAAGTGGATGAAGGTGGATTACAAATTCTAGGCTGTATAAAGAACCTGTAATTATTTGTTAAACTGTTGTGTTTAGTCTCCTGTTCTGCTGTCTCCAGGCGGGCTGTGCAGTGTTTTCCAGTTTAACTCCCTGGTTGTTTTAGTGGTGTATAAGGACAACATGTGCCTCCTTCTGCTTTCTCACAGGCCTGCAGATAAGATTTCTCCTTCAAATCCTGAGGATGGCCTGAGAGTGTCTGCAGGCAGAGGATAATTGCCTGTGGGATCCAGGCTCCAGTCCCACTCTGGGCTGATGGGACACTTTTTGACCTGCCAGCAGACATTTCTGTATGAGCACGATGTCTCCAGACATCTTCTCATGTTTTTTGGTTTTTTTTTCTTTTGTTCTTGTTTCCCCTTAGACACAATTGAATTTGTTTTGCTTCAAGGTAGAATTTCCCCTAAAACGCAGAAATGCTTCTCTGTCCACCCTTCCTTTCTCAGACAATGAGTCCGCTGCTTCATCTGGAGATGTGTGTGTGTATCTATACTTATGTATGGATCTACCTACATGTATATTCTTTCTTTAACCTGTTCTACTGTGATTTAAAATAGCAACCCTTTGCCAGTCTCTCCTCTCCCACCAGAGACAGGTAGGGTTATTTTGGAAGGCGCGAGGGTTGTTTGTTTTAACTTTTCTTTAAGTCACCAGAATGGTGTTAAATATAATTTCCATGAAATGCTCCAAACCCACTGCATTTGCCTGGGTGTATTGTTTTTCAGGCTCTCTCCCACCTCTAATCAGCTATGATTCGGCACAGTTGGCAGTCTCTGCTCAGCAAGCAGACTGTCTGAATCACAACTCAGCCCTAGAAAGGATGGTCTTTCTAGGTCAGGGCTAAATATACTGACTATGGGGGTGAGCATGGAAAAGTTCCCATTCCAGCTGCTATCCTGCACTGAGTCTGCAGGGATAAAACTCCCCACCTTGACAGCGCGTTGTGAGGCTTCACTCACTGGGCTGTGAAAGGGGAAGAGGGAAAGTCCTGTGCAGTCCCTGCCCCACAGCAGTGGGGCCGTGGCACCTGGGGCTGGCTCGGAGCAGCCTCACCACGGCTCCGAGCTGGATGGAAAAAGGGCATAGGAGCAGATCCTGTCACCTTGACCTGAACTGGGGCCATGTCTACACTTTACCTTGCTCTTTCCTAGGACTGACAGCTGGTGGGATCAGCAGGGCTGGGTTCCCCTCCCGTCCAGGCAGGGAATGTGCTGCCTGTGGGATGCTGCTTGTTCTCCATGCTCAGGCAGGCAGGGACAGCTAGCAGAGCTTTCCCTGATCTGCAGAACACTTCCAGGATGGCTGGCAAGGAAAGCAGGCAGTGCTCAAAGGGGGTTGTGGTGACGTGCTCTGGGTGAGGATGCCCTGGAGCTGGGGAAGCAGCAGGGCAGGGCAGGGCAGGGCAGGGAGAGCCCAGAGCTTCCCTCGGGGCTGGGCTTTGCTCAGAGCCCTGGGCAGCTGTGCAAACAGAGAGCTCACCACATCTCCCTCCAGCCTGGTCCAGCTACTCCTCCAGCCCAGGGCTGACACTTGGCAGTCTGGCTGGAAAAATTAGAGCACAAATCCATGTGCTGTTTGAAGTCAGTAATGAAACAAACTCCTGTTTCCAGGAGTGGGACTGCATTTCCATTGGCCCCTTCCTATTAATTCGGTAATACCATCTTTCTTTTTTATATAACACAACCAGCCTCCTGCAAGAGTTTTCTTCTCTTTTAGAAGATGAAGCTTCAAGATTGTTACAGTTGCTAGCGGCAACTATTCTGCAAAATCTTTTTATAAAATGTATTTATCTAATTAAAAATCTTTTAACAGCACCATGCCTGTAGGATCAAAAATCTCATTTATACAGTGCAGGACTGGAGCAAGTATCTGCTGCTTCTGTAGAGCCATAGATAAACAGGGACTGGAGGGGCATAAAATGACTGCTCCAACCCAGCTAATCCTAATGCACTTTTTCCAATAAAAAAGTGGGCTCTAAGACCTTTCTGGTTTATTATTGGAAGAAAAGTAATGGGGAGGGGGGAGGAGTAAGCTTATAATGGAGTCAATTCAATGTAGTTGGCAACAAGAGTAGAACAGCCTTACATCAGTGACATTTTCCAGTGAAACAAACCTGTTGTACAGAGAACAATTTTTAATTAACTCTATATCTCATGTGTCGAGGAACGTGAGCAAACTTCTTTATGACTTTACTTTTGGCTGCAAAGTATATCCCAGTTTTTATTCTCCAAGAATAGATCCATGAGGTGAGTGGCAGGGAAGAGAGGGTTTCTAAATATGCATGTGAGACGATACAAAGCAACTTTGCAGGCACTTTATTGATTTTATCTTCTTTTTTTTCATGAGGCAGAACATTTATTAAGCACTAAATGGTACTCAGAGAGTCTTTAGGAGGACAAGGCTTGTTGAAGTTAGTAGGCAGTTTGGAGAAACCAAGTATTTGTTACTCAGTCTTGATGAGAAGAGCCCAGGCTGCCCAAATCGGTGGCCAGGGTGGTCTTGTCATCATGGCAGTGCCACTGACCTGCCATGGTGGCTCTTGTGGCTCCAGGAGTGTCCCAGGAGCTGCTGGTGGCCATCCCTCTGCTCTCCTGTGCCCACTGCAGAGCCCACTCTGGACTCTGACCTAATGAAGGGAGACAAAGCTTTTTCCTTGTGGTGACATCACTGTGTCCCATGTCCTGGATCTTCTCTGGTGGGGCCAGAATGATCCCTGGTAAAATGGGACAAAGCTCAAGTGGGGAACCAGAGGAGGTGACTGTTTTCAGGTATTGTGTTGGCATGAGAGACTTCTCAGGGGAAATGAGGAAGGAACTGGAAGTGTCAGTGGCATGAATGTGCCATGCTGCAGCCACACTGAAGCTCAGTGTCATGTCTGGAAACCAAAGCTACTAAATCACAAAATGAAACACTTGCTCCATGTATTTTTTTTTTAACTTATCCTAGCTCAAAATAACTTCTGCTCTTAATTAACTTACCCAATCAACACCATCAGCCAGCCCCTGCCAGCTGTTTGGCTGTGTTTCTCTGTGCTGGTGAAGATGTGCTCAGAGCAGGGCAGGGATTTGCACTGGCTGCAGTCTGAACTGGTGTGAGACAAAAAACCACAGAGAATGAGAGTAAAAAGCACATGAGCATCTCTTTGGCTTTGCCCATGTTTTGATTCCAGGAACTTTGTTCAAAATAGATTGCTCTCAGGGCCACCAAAGGAGCTTGATGATTTCCAGTCAAGCTGAAGAAATAAGTATTTCATGGGGAGTTGAAAAGGAATTTAATAGAGCTACCTATAAACCAATTGGTTTCACTTCTGGTCCTGAGGCTCACCAGAGCTCAGGGATTTCTCAGTGGGGGTCCCTGCTTGGCCTGTACCCCATCCCTGCTCCTTCCACTGATGTGAGAGAGCAGAGCTGTGCTGCAGACAGAGGAGTGGGGTGTTGAACAGCATAGATCATAGGGGAGCCGAATTTGTATGCTTTAGCACAAATTAGATTGCATTTCTAAAATCCTAATAAGCATAGAGATGGATCCAGTGGGATTGTTACAAACCAAAGCAGAATAATAAGCTCATCCAGAATTTAGCTAATGGACAAAAGGAGAGACAGTTCTCAAGTAATGGGCACACCAAATGAAGCAGAGAGCATCTCTCTAAGAAGAAATACAATCCTATTCTGGGATGCTGGGGCCTGCAGTGGGACATGGGACAAATTTGCAAATTGTAGCTGTGCTGGGGAGAGGTGCTGATGAGTGAGGAGCACAGTCTCCCTCTTAAATATGAGAGTCAAGGAAGTACTTTAGGTATTGATGAAAAATTGCTTTTAAGAGACCAAGTCCTTCATTGAAACTAATGGAGAATTTGTCATTGACTGCAGTGGGATCAGCACTAGACCTGTAACAAGAAAATAATAATGGTCTTGTCTGAGAAATAAATAAATAAATAAATAAATAAGCCAGCATTCAGAGCAGCCAAGAGCATTCTGTGTGGCTCTAGGAACACTGTACTTGGTGAATCATTTCTCTGTTAGATGGAGCATTTGTTCAGCTCCTGATTTATCTCCAAGCAAATTTAGACTACTCAAAATCGATTTGCTCGTTATAATTTTTCAATGCCTATGGGCAAACTCTTGGCTTCTGCTGTTCCCTGTTGATGTTCCTGCATTGGCTGCCTGGCTCACGTGGGCCTGTGCCCCCTCCCTGCTGTGTGACAAAATGTTATAAATAGAGGCTGGGGAACATCACAGCATCCCGTGTTTCACAGGGTGGGATTCACGGCTCAAAAGGGCTCTGTTACACCACTCTTACATGGTTATCCCCAAAATTCTGATTCCCTTCTTTTTAGAGCCAGCTCAAAGCACCTGTTCTTTAAAAGAGCTGGGTGCACATGTTAACAGGCAATAAAGAAAAGCAAAGCACGTCAGGCAGCAGCTAAAGAGACTTTAAAAGGCTTCCCTGAGAGCCATGGAGCCAGGAACCTGCAAATATCCATTAATGAAAGTGATTTTGCTGATGCAGGTTTCTCACAATAATTTCATTGGGTTGGATTGCTGTTTAGGAGGAGTGGACCTAAGGAACAAACATCCCTGGACATTATCCTGGGGAGCCTTTTAAGGCAATACCAGCACATTTTATGGACACTGCTGCAGCTCCTCTAGCTACTCACTGGATGGGATTCAAGCAGCAGCCTGGAGGGGATTTTACAGACCTCTGGCCTTTTCTGTTGAAGCTGCTGCTTACCCAGGATCCTGTCCAAATTTTATTTAGATATTCCTATTTGGCCTTCTTGTTTAGAATTTTAATTACGTTTGGCTGCTCTGCATGCTGTCAATTCAGTTTCGTGCTTCAGTGGGTGCTCCTCAGCACTGAGAATTCATTACCTGTGGGGGCACTGAAGGATCCTTCAGCCTTTATTTCTTGCACTTCCTCTGAAATTCTGGGCTTTGCAGCCCTGCCTGTCCCAGAAGAGCTTTCACAGGAGCAGATCTGGTTTTAACCCGTGTAAGAAGCTGCAAGAGCAGCCCAGGCTGAGCTTAGCTCTGTTATCAGGAGATTCTGTGATCCTCTGTATGAGAAAGCTGCGGTTCCTAACTCACACAGGTGACACCCAGGTTTGTGTCAGTCAGACTCAGCAGCTCCTCCGATGCTGGCTTTAGCCCTGAGCCATCGTGCCTTCATTGGGATCCTTTGTTCTTGCAGTACCTTACACCAAACACATTTTTTGGAAATTCTAAGAATTTGCATGATATTAAAATGCATGTTCCGCTGGGCTTTCCGGTTAATTCTATCTCTTTTTTTTTTTTTTTTTTAACAAATAGGGCTCAGTTTTATCATTGTTCAAATTTTTTTTCTTTTATTTAAGCAAAATCTTCAGCCATTCAGCGCCTCTGTTGAGAGTTTTTTTCTTTCATTACTTTATGGCAGATGAAAGTTAAGAGGTCCAATTACTAACATTTTATGATAGCACAGAATATTATTAAAGCACTTAAGAGGTTATTAACACCTTTTATGTACCTCATTATTTAAAAGCCTGCCATATTTAATCATTTTAGCACCATTAAATTGGCATTAACAACAACCCTATGACTTACACTCAGAAATGTCACCATTTGACAACACTAATGCAATAAAATATCTCACAGAAACCTGGAGGCACCAGGTGAACTGTTTAAAAAAAAAAAAAAAAAAAACAACCAGGGATTTTTCATGGGTTCCAACCACAGAGATCAGCAAGGAGAGGCATGGGGTGCCCACCTACCCCTGCTGGCAGTGCCTGCTCCAGAGGGAACCAGGGGAATGTGTTTGGCAGGAAAAGCTGGGTTTGCTGCAGGACCCTCGGCAGTGGTGAGGGACACGAGGGACACTGAGACCTCCCTGTGCAGAGGAGCAGGAGCTGATCCTTGGCCAGTCCTCTCTGGAGTCCAGGTGCAGCTGAAGGCCAGGGGCTTACCTGGGCAATGGGAGTCCTGGGAATCCTTCTGTGTCCCCGTGGGTGCTGTGCCTCCTTTGCTGTGTCCATGCCACAGCACAGGCTCAGGTTTGAGGGCCCTTAATTCAGTGTCTGTCACACTGCTCCCTGTGCCTGGTGATGGATGAGCACCTCTGACAGGTGAGGGAACAGCAAAGCCCTTCTTCATTCCCTGACCTGCCAGGGCCCCATGTTCTCAGGAGTTACACATGGGCCGTTCCCTCTTAAAGTTGTATAATTATTCCTCCTGTGACTCTCCCCTTGGATCCCTTTCCTTCCTTTTTTCCCCTCTGTCTGTGCTGGGGGGCTGACACACAGACTGTTGGCTGTGATTGCACACTCAGCATCTGCCTCTGCCCTCTGATTATCAAGGGCAAAACCCAACAGCAGACTGGAACATCACATTAATCAAGGCAGAAATATTATTTTTACAGCCTTCTGATTATTTCTAACAACCTGCTAAAAGCCAGTGGGACTGGGTGGGTCGGAAAAGCTCTGGTGACATTGGGAGTCTTCCAGCCCCTGGAGTTTTTCCAGCTCCTGCAGCTTTCAGCTCACCAGCTGAAGGTTCAATTCATGTGGGACTTTTCCACAGCAAAATATGGGATGAATTGTGTTTTCTCTGTAAGATTTACAAATAAATCCCTTTCCTATAATCATTATTTTCATAGACAAGTGTTACTAATATATTTTGGCATTTTAAAGCACATCCTTGAATTTACCCTGGCAACTGCTGTACAGCTGAACACACAATCAGGGAAATCTATTCCATTACTTTAGTAGTATTTGCATTCTTTGTGATGGTTTAACAAGGAAAAATGGGAAAAGTCCCCAAAGCCTCAAATTTAGAGCCATAAAAGGCCTCCTGAGTTATTTTTCAGATGTTGGCACTCAGACAAGTGACTGTGTCAAAAACCCCAACAGGTCTATGTACAAAACCATCTGCTGGAAGAGTGCCAGCAGCACTATCAGGATATTAGTTCAGCCTTTTGAGGAGGGTAAATGTCAATGTTTGTAGCTGGGAAGGGCTGGGGTGTTCAGTGTTAACGAAGCTGCCTGTCCACAGCCCAATCCCCCCTTCCTACAAAATCTGTGAGATCTTCCCTGTTTCCATTGCCCTTGAAGGGATGGATTAATATTCCAGCTCAGCCACGCTTGGGTTTGCTCTGCTGTTTGTAATGCATCGATGTCTGCAGCAGTTAAGTGCTGGTAGGTCCTCAGGTCTGTTAAACAAATTATGGGAGCCTTTAAACATCATTGCACTGGGCTTCATCCCCCACAGCCAGCATGAAGATCACTCAGGTGTGAGTGGAGAGGAGGGAATGGGGCTGCCTGCCAATCCCCCCCTCCAGCAGAGCCAACTCCCTCGTTATCTGGGAAGGAGGGGGTTAATGAGCGTGGCTTGGTGTAGGGTTTAACAACAGTGCCCCTGCCCTGAGGATAGAGCTGGGATTTCTCCCGGGTCTGGGTCTATCTCTCCAGGTGTCTCTGAAGTTCCCTGGCTCTCCTTCCTCCATCTCCCCCTCTCTTTTCAAGGGTATTTTTGTGTGTTTGTCTGCTCCATCACCCTTCACTGGGAGCTCTGCCATGGTGATGGGGCCTGGCTGTGTCCTGGGACCTGGGCCATGGGGTGCAGCCCTGCAGGGCCCTGGGGACAAGGGAGGCTGTGGCTGGCTGTGTGTCTCAGGTCTCCCTGCCCCAGCTGCTGCTGCCAGGTGGGCTGTTGGGGACAGAAGTGTCCCTGCAGGGCCAGCAGCAGCTCCCCTTGCCATGGGCACTGTGGGTCTGATGCTCCTGCAGCATTCCAACACACTTGCTTTGTGCCAGCAAAGGGAGAGATCAAAGTGGGCAAGGACTGGGCACCAAGGGGAAGAGCTGCTACATTTATATTTTATGCTATATGATGCTATTCTGAAAATGGCAAAGCCCAGATCCTGCCTATAGGAGCAAGTTTTATCTGTTACATCAATTCAATATTGCATTCAGTGCTGTAGAATAGCTCCCATGTGGCTTTTCTTACCAAGTTTTCACTACCAAAAGAGGTATGACTTTTTTTTCCTTTATGGGCAGATAGCTAATAAATGGTAACTATTTTCCTGTAAAATCTGGAGGTGATGAGACTCCAGACTCAAAGGCAGCATTGCTGGGTGAAAGTAGCCATGGGTCACTTAGCATTGGCCAAGGGAAATGGTTCAGTCCCTGTGGTTATTTCAGACTCACTATGGCTCTTTACTTGCTGAGTTAACTTAAAATCCTGTCTCAGCACTTGTTCTGCTTGTGCCTAGGAACTGCTTGGGAACATCCATCCCAGCCTGTGCAGCCAGGCCAGCAGAAGTTTCGAGTTTAGCCTGCCCTTCCTCGGTTGAGGGGACCATCTCCTCAGCAAGCAGAGCTGGACAATTTGGCTGTGTTTTGCAGAGCATCGTCAGCCCAGGCTGGTGCAAACCCAGGATCATTTATCATCTGGGGCTGTGATGGATGAGGTGATGAGAATTGGTGGCTTTGCTCCATTAGTGTTGGAACCAACTGATCTCCTCGCTGGCAGCCTCAACTAGAAAGACTCTTGGTGCCCTGTGACACCTTTCCCTCTTTGGAGAAGGCCTCTGTCCTTCAGAGGGGACTGTGAGCAATCAGCACAGTGACCCCTGAGATTTGGCTGTCTCTGCTTTCAGGAGCTCTTTCCTGCTCTGCCAGGGCTCAGTGGATACTCCAGCTCCTGCTGTGAGACTGAATCAGCTCCCTGGGGACAGTGCCCAGGACCCCCAGGCAGGTGAGGCAGATCCCACAGCTACTTTGCAGCCTGGGATTTGCGTGTCTGCATAGCGGCTGGTTTGCAGCACCGAGTTATTTGCATTTGTATGGGGTTTTTTTTCTGCCCCAGATCCCACAGGAGCTCTGCTCGGAGCTGCTGCCTCTCGCACGCAGCACAGCCCAGCCCAGGCTGCCTCGCTCCTGCAGCTCACCTGATGCTTGCCACAGATTCAGCAGCTCAAGTTAAAGTCAGCCCTGGCTTTTAAGGTCTATTCCAACCCATTTAACTCCTCGGCTTTGTGTGAAAAACAAATGGGAAATATAAAAGCTTACATCAGCTCCTGCAAGGATGGGAAAGCTGCAATAAATTTACAGTCAGAAAAAGAACTGTGTGTAAACTCTCACTTTGTTCAAAGACAGTTTATTATCAAAGGATAATTTTAGGTGACAGTTGTTGCTGGAGTATTTTGTGCTTTTTTAAAAATTATTACTACTTTTTAGTTATACAGCGTAATTCTTGAGCAGATACTCAAACAAGCGAGATTGGCTCATCATTCCTCTTTAATTCCACATCATGTCACTTTGGAAGGGAAATGGCTTGGTAAAAGCCAAAGAGTTCAGATACGATGCTGGCAGATCGTTATGAAATATTCACAAGACATTTAGTTTAACTTGGTGCTAATTGAACACTGACAGCACAAGTTACTCCTGCCTGCAGCAATAGTCTATCACGTTTAGGCAAGTGGCATTCCTTCCCCTTTGATGCTCTCCGAGATTGCAGGCTGTGAGGGAGCACAGTTAACAACCAGTAAACACAGGGAGCAGCACTGGAGAGGATCCTGCACTGAGAATCCTCCAAAAAGTGGAGAGAGTTTATTTGCACAGGGACTGTGATAAGGCTTCCACTTTGTCTATGAAAATACTCAGTATTAGGTGAGGGGTGACCCTAAATTGATAAGTGTTTTTGTTTTGTTTTTTTTTTAAATACCCTCCTGAGTGAAGACACAAGCAATACTATTTGCAGACTACCTAATTTCTGAAGCCATGGCCCAAAAAGTCTCCTTGCCTTGAGATGAGAGGTTTCCAGGGCAGTTACAGCTGTACTGGTGTAACTCTATTTTTCTATGAAGACATGGCCTTGTTTACTTCTTTCCTCTTTATTTCTCTAGCTCAACATGCTATTTACTGATATTTGTGAATTTTTTTCTTATTTGTCAGATCAGCTTCCCTGTGGACATTTAACAACAGGAACTTTCCTACCATTTTAATTGTCTCTTATTCCAGAGCCAAGCAGAGTTTGAAGCAGAGTATTGATGCCATCATTTTAGTCATCAGACATGATGTGTGGTCTAAACAGCTTGGATCAAACTTGGTGCCCAGCTTTGCCTGAAACCCTCTGGCCATCTGTGGCTCAGATGCAATCATCTGCCTTGGGTGCCTCAGTTTCCCAGCTATGGAGAAAGGCCAAGTTGTTACTCAAGGACTTTTCTCATCTTCCCATTTGGAGGAGTTTGCTGCAGACTCCTCCTGTGTGGCCAGCACAGGGGGTGCCAGCAGGAATGTGCAGGAGCAGCTGCCTCAGCAGGGACCCTGCTCCCCCTGCACTGCAGCCCGTGCCAGGCACATTTTGTCACTCTCAGTGCAGCTGAAGGATGGAGGGACTTCCATGTGCAGCAAAATATTAGAGATGTGACCCAGAACATTTTTAATCTACCAGGGGAAATGTCCCTGTCTGCCTAATTCACCTGTCCCAGGGAGTTAAACTGGAGCTGGATGGAGTCACACCTGAGAAGGTGTAAATGAAACTGTCACTGGGCACTGAGGTGACAGTGGCTGAGATTTCAGGAGTCCCTCTAGCAAATGGGGTGATGCCTGAGCACTTGCTGGCTGTAGAAAGGCAGTCAGTAGTGCAGCCACCATGACTGACCAAAGCAGTAGTAGTACATACAACTGGCAGTAACCATCTAAGAGCTCCAGCAGCTTGGAGTAAAGCCCAGCTGTTCAGTGCTTCTAAAATGCAGGGAAAATGGGCATCTCCTTCCCCACAGCCCTGGTGGGAAGCTACAAATGAGTGTAAACGGCCAAGAAATACGAGTTAAAATGTGAGGAATATTGCACAGGCAGCAGTCACAGCACACACTGGTACTGAGGCTGTGTTTCTCCCTTTTAAACAGAAATCATTAGAAATGGGGAGTGCTAAGAAAGGATTTAAAGGAAGTATCTGTGATTTCTTTGAAGCTTGGGGTAGGGTGGAGGGTGAAGGAAGGTTTCTGAGCTGGACAGACTGGAACCAGCAGCTGAGGACACCGCTGGGGTGATCCCCCACTGCCTCCAGTGCCAGTCATGGTGAAAAGGGATCACCCCAAAAAAACTCCACTGCTGGGGTGGGGGACACCCAGCTGGGGTTGCAGAGAGGAGGGACCAGGTAAATTTAAGCATAAAAACATAATTTCATTAGCAGTAGGTTTTTTCATCCCAAGCAGATTCTGGATATCAGGCCATGGCTGAGCTGAAAGCCATAGAAAAGGAGCTTTCCTGCCCTGGAGTTTTACATGAGCTGGTTGATGGCTGTAGATAATGATCTGCTGGGAAAACACACCTTGCTTTCAACAAAAACATATTTTCAAAAGACAAGGATGCAACACTGGACTAAAAGAGCTTCCAGACTTCCTTCCCATAGACCCCCCACCCTTGGATTGTTGAAAATCCCTCTCCCCGTGACACTGTCTGTGGGAGGGCTGAATAAACTAACAGTCCCCCTCTGCAGAGAAGCAGCAGCAGAGGGAGGGACGTGAAATGTCCCATCCTCCCCAGAGTCCTGCTCCAACTGGCTTCCATAAGCATTGCTCTTCAGGAGGGAAAACAAATGAGGCTTTCAAAACTGTTTTACTTAATTCATTTCATTCTGGGCTAGAGCAAGGCAAATAGACAGTGGGAGGACTTGACTGATAAAGTTTTTTGGTTTTTTTTCAAAAGCTGAGAATACCAGAAGATAACACAACAGCAAATTAATGCATATTTTAAACCCTTGTAGCTAAACATTCCCTTTTGGGGCTGCGCCAGGTATCTCGTGGTGCCAGTGAAAATGGGATACAGATGTTCACTTGTTTGGATGGAGACACTGCAATAATTCATGCCTGCTACAAATGATCAGCTGCCTCATGCTCACAAAAGAATACTCTGATCTTTTTGTCAGGAATAAGGAAATATATCCCCTGTACCTATCTTAAAGAAAATTAGAACTGTAAGAACTGTGAAATGTGTTTTTCAGTTTTCAAAACATGATTTCTGTTGTAGCACCACAGCCTGTGTTGGTAAAAGTGTAATGAGTATGATTCCAGTCCAAGGGGAATGAGCTGGTGTCTGGGACAGGTATATGGAACATTAAAATACCTGATGTGAAATGTGTATTCACAGAGAAGCTTTGGGATGCTGTCCCTGAGACGTTTTCTTTGTTTCCTTTTTTACAACTTCAGCTTTAAATATTTGTGTCTTTTTGTAAGACGAATTTAGGTGGTTTTAACATGTTTTACCTCTGACTTTGAACTCGCTTGTGGTGAAAATAACCTCACTGAAGTCCACAGTAGCAGTGCTCAGGAATGTGGTGTGTCTGCTTTAATGGCCATGATAGAAAAGGGAAATATATCCCCCAAAAATACACAGGGACCTGAGGAGAAAGAGCTGAGCCCATCAGGCTGCAACACAACAGCAGGGCTGACACTCACCTTCTGCTTTTCCATGTACAGCAGAGCACTGCAAAAGTGGCATCTGCCAGAAGGATTTGTTCCATCCCTGAATACCTGCACCGCTGGTTTCCCCCCGTGCTGCTGTCAGGAGGTACAAACAGGTTCACACCTGCTGCATAGCTCGGGCTTGGAGGAATGCATGTGCAAATTTGGCAGGTAGGAATTGCTCTCTTCAAATCACTTCTTGAAATAGGAGCTCTCTGCTTTTCCTGCCTGCTGTTCTATTTTTCACTTTCTTCTTGCAATGCCCATATTAAAATGAAGATTTTTATAACTTTTTTTTTTTTTTAATCTTCTTAATTCATTTTCATGGTGGGGTTGTAACCAAATCCAAACTGGCACTTCTGGGAATCCTGCCTCAATGTTGTATGAGGGTTTTAAAGGTATGCACAGTTTTGTCTCAGTGCTCCAATTATTTTTTTCTTGGTAATTTTTGTGATGTGGATTTGGACCTGGCACAATTGGCATCATTTGGGAGGTAATGACTTTTTCTCCTGGTTTATTTGGGAGTTGTTTAACCTTTTGCTTTCTCAAGTTGTAGGTTGACTTCTAATTTAAAAATTCTATTTAGAATCAAAACTGAAAATCTTTGGAATCAGTGCACTTAAATGCAATGCTTTATTTCCCTATTTTTTTCAACTGTTTTTCTCGGCTTAAATGACTCATCAGATTTTTTTTTCCAATTTAATGAAAAGTTTTGGCATTCTGCAAGGGCATTTTTTGCAGGACTAACTGTTAACTGATTGCTTTTTCCTGTTGCTCTTTACTACATTCTAATTGTAGATTTTCACATCACTGCAGACCACGGACAACCCTAACTGGGCATATATATATAGATATAAATTTAAATATATATATATATATGCTAACTATTCAAAACTTTCCAAGAGAATTGTGGATCCCTGGATAGCAAATTTCTCTCTCTAACAGCTGAATACCTTTTCTCATTTCTCTGTGGACTCCTCGAAGTCCCCAGCCCCCAGAAGTTCACAGAGCACAGCTAAAAACTGTTTCAGGTTCATTCCCACTTGCTCACAGAATGTAGTAGTTCAGCCAAGACGTGCTGCCCCACTGGTGCTGCTTCACTGGAGCAAATCACAGCCAGAAATAAAGGCAGGGGCTATTTTTTTCTCCTCTAAGTATGTTCAAAACATGAATTTCCATGAGTTTCCAACATAAGACCTATATCTGCATGGTAAGTAGAGTCACTTTCACTTGCAAATGAGGTTGGATCTGCTAAAAAATCTGCTAATTTGCAATAAAAATAGCATCCATCTTTGCTCTGCAAATATACTCTCTTTGAAAACTGTCCCATTTTCAGAACTGCAGCAGCTTGTAGGATGGGAGAAAGGGGAAGGAGGAAATACCTTGCATTTGAAGTCACTTTGTATTTCTCCAGGACTGTTTCACACACCTTTAGTCATTATGTTGCGTTTCGTGTTGTCACATTAATTTTCACAGTAACAGACTGATATAAACAGTGTGACTGCACTGCAGAAGCAAGGGAAGCTGGATTGATTGGGAGGGAGAAGGATTTGTTCAGACATAAATATCTCCTGCCATATTGAGGGGAGTTTAAAAAAAATGGCCAGCCAAGAAATTGCTTTTTTGTAGGAACGTTCTGTTTCTCTCTTTTTCCTAATTTTTTTTTTTAAATTTTATTTTAATACATGCTTTAATGTGAGAGACCAGGAACAAGGGGAAAGGAAGTGGCTATTTAATGAGTCTGAGATGCTGAATCCAACTGCTCTTCCAGAGGGTGAAACTGCAAGGAATGGGAGACAAGGAAGGTGAAGGGGTTGTGGAAGATGGTATTAAATGAGGCCTGGTCCTGTAAGGTCTTGTTGGGGAAACTGCTGACTTTCTTGCAAGTTAAATGCTTGAAGGAATTGCAGAGTCAGGCTCCTAGAAAATGAGGGCACACACACCAAAAAATCAGCACCTCAGCACACAACCAGGTGAGCACATCAGGTGCAGAGACAAAAGGCAGTGCGAGGCTCCTATCCAAATCTCCCTGCAGCCCAAAGAGGATACAGAGATTGCAGAGAGGAGCAGAGATTGCTGTCCCTGTACAGCAGCACCTACCTGGCCATCACTTTTAACCCCTGGGATGGGGTTGCTCTGTGCAGCTCTGCCCAGCCTTTCCAGCACTCACATCTCCTGGCTTGGCAATGCTGCTTTTGCCCTGCCGTGGCCACTGGGATAACGTTCAGTGCAGGCTGGAAGCATTCCCTGGGCTCCCGTGGCTTTTCCTTTAAGGGAGGAGCTGAGAGGTGCCTCAGCTTTGGAGCCGAGTTCTCTGCTGGCACTTGTCACTCTTTGAGTATTCTGGGCTAGAGCTTGTGGTCTGGTGTAAGAAAATAAATCCGTCTCTGAGGAGCCTTGAAGAAAAGTCCCAGGATCCGATCAGAGGTTTTGCTATTAAGGATGGGATCACTTGCAGCTCTGGGAATGCCTCGTTCCTCACACTTCTGTGCTAAGGACAGCTGGGATGGGTCACCCTGTCCCTTGTGCAGCATCTGAGCCTTGAACTGAGGTTTCCACTTGGTACGTCCAAGTTTCTGACACTTGGGTGGAAACTTGCTTATGTCTGGCTGGTTGGCAGCAGGCAAAACTCTTAAAGGAAGAACAGCTAATTGCATATTCATAATCGCACATACTTGAGAAAAGCCCTTAATTTCTGCTGTGGTGGATCTGGAAATTCACCCCTGTCCATGCTCAGAAACCACCAGATGCTCAGAATCCACCCCCAGTCTCTGAAGAATGTGGATCAAGCAGAGCTTTTTGGCCCTTTTCCTCTGAGAAAGAACCACTAATTTCTTCAGTTGGAGCACATTATTTTTTTAACAAAAGAGCATGATACAGCTCTATACACCAGTTGGAAGCAATGTGATTTGTGTCATGAATACTAATATGCATTTGACGGTATCCTATAAATTCAACACGTTCTGAAGAGCGTTAACAAGAGTTGTAGGAACCATACTTAAATTCTTCCCCTACTTTTTTGTCAATTAAAGGAAAAGGAAGCTAGTGAGAGTCTGTATTTGTATCCAAAACAAATATGGCTTGGGTCACAACAAGACTTCTGCACGCCGTGCTAGACCTGGGTCTACAGCACATTCATTGATTTTTGTCTCTATGAATCACCCTAAAGCTATAGGCAACAAAAGCTGAAGCTATGTAGATGTGATTTCTAGTTCATTTGTTGTTCATTAGAAAGATTTTGTCTCTCTCATTTGCAGCACCCCTGCTGCTGCGTGTTCATTAGGAGAATGGAACGTATTCCAAATATTTCCTAGCTCTGGCAGGGCAGATGGTGGAAAGTAATTTTCCAAACTCTTCTGGAAAAGATAGGAGGGGGGGAAACACACCCAAATAACCCCAAGTCACCCCCTGCACGCCAGAAGAATTTGGTATTTCTGAGTGCAGACGTGCCATACACTCTCTGTCTCTCTGGTTGTACAGTGCAGCGTGTCGGAGTGGTGGGAAGTGTGTATGAATGGGAATGTATCACATTACATGTGGGATGTTAGCAAGGCTGGGATTTTTTTTCACAGGAAACTGCATTTGCAAAGAGCACACAGCAACACGCAGAACCCTAAAAGATGTGTGTGAAGGAGTGAGCAGGATTCATTTCCCTAAATCTTCTGGGCAACCCAATGCCTGAGGGAATCCCAGGGAGGGAGGACAGAGCCTGGGCCCCACTCCAGTTTCCCCGTCCAGCCCTGTGCAGAGGCGTGAGGCGAACTGGAAGCTGCTCAGACACCCCATCCCCATTGCCTGCCCTCGGCCAGCACGGGCAGAAGGATGTCCCAGTGCTCAGACAATGGTGGAGGAAATGGCTCTGGCTGCATTTCCCCTCTGCTCCCTGGGGAGCCAGGGGAGCACACAAGCCAGGGCCAGATTTAGCTCTTGGATCCACATGAAACATCCCTGTGCCGACTGCTCCCTTCCTCCATGCTCGGGCTCCTGTCACGGGAGTGGAAGTGGAGCACACAAGGGGAACAGAGGGGCCGAGCCCAAGAGCGGCAGCAGGGCTGGGAACACAATGCAGGGGAAACAAAGAGCAGGGCTGTGTGTGCTGCCTTCCCGGGGCCATTCACTTCTCCTGCTTGGAGCTGTTTCCTCTTTTCAGGAGCCTCTTGACCTGCAGCTCCCTCTCCTCGGCAGACAGACTCCAAAGCCCCGTGGCTGGATCCTAATTCCTCTTCAGATCAAACCAGCAAAACACTCGGCACACAGAGCCCGAGCTGTGTGTTTGCAGCCAGGCTTTAAGCTCGCTGGCACTGGGGGTTCCTGTTTGTTTTCCAACTCCTGGGGACAGCAGTGGTGCTCTCAAAGTCAATACAAACAAACCAGGAGAGGCTTTGGGCAGTGCAGCAGAGCTTATCCAAGTGCTGCCATCCCTGCGACTGGGCTGTGCTCCTGCTGATGGAAGGTGCCTCCAGCACTGACCTGGGCTGTCAGCTCAGGCCTGCACGCCCCGAATCTCACACAAAGAAACCTGGCAGGACACAGAACTTCCTCAAAAGAAGGGAGCCAATTGACCCATCCATGCCAAGCCACTCAACTTGAGAGGGAGATGCTCTCACAGCTGCTCTGAATCCCCACCAGATTTTCAAAGTTCACTATCAGTGATGGATTTTCAACTCCCCTCTTTCTCCAGGCACTCTCACATTGCAGTGAGTGGGTGCAGGTAGAGGTGCTGGGGCTCTCACTCGATTCATTTCACAGAATCACAGAATGATTTATGTTGGAAAAGCCCTCTAAGGTCATCGAGTCCAACCATTCCTCCAGTGCTGCCAAGGCCACCACTAAACCCTGTCCCTAAGCACCACATTTACACACCTTTTACACTGAGCATGAGGCAGGAGAACCCATCTGAGCCCGTGTTCATCTTGCAGGCAGCTCCATCGCTTGGCATCCACCCTCTGTGGAGTGTTGGTTCCTACACATGGTGCAGGCTCTGCAGAAGCGGGATGGGAACAGATGCATCCTGGAGCCGTGACCTTAAACCCCACTGCTCACTCATCCTACAGAAAAAATCGGGAGCATTCCTTCCCAACAGCCCAGTGTGGTGCCCTGGGGGAGCTGCTTTTCCTCCCTGGCTGCCCAGAGCTTCCTCCAGCCGGGACTGTCCCACCAGCTGAGATTCGGGGATTTGTGTATCCCACATCCAACACCTGACCCTGTGCTTCCCACAGCCAGGCTGAGTTTTCAACTCCTCTCCATCACCTACAGCTGGTGGCCTTCAGAGATGAGCAGGGGCCGTAATTGATTCGTCAAGGCTCCTGTTAATTGGGCTTTGCTCAATTGTTGTGAAATATTTCGTTCCCGATTATTACGCTCTGGAGCCAAGGTTCCTTTAGGTAATTTATGCTGTAGCCTACGTATGTGTAAAAAATTTATTGCAATCATGTTTTTAATTAAAATGCATGCGATAATACTAAAAGCAGAGAGGGAGAGGGAGGGAGGAGAACACAGACTAAGTTTTTAATTGTTTTAATAGTGAGATTTGTTTCAGAGAGAACAGGGCATATTGGTTTCCTTGGAAACATTGGCGATGTATTAGCTGTATAAAATCTAGCATAAAAGATTTGAGAAAGTGAAGCCTTTAGGTTTTAACTGATGTTGTAACTCTTTTCATTTGGAAAATCAGATTCTCACATGCTCCCTGGAGTCCCAAAACGGTGTCTTATTTTGTGTTTTCTCCTAAACCTTAGAATTTATAATTTCATAGATTATCAGATTCATTAGAAATCCAAAACTGCAATAACAACAAGAAAAAAACCCTTCAACAATTCAATATCCCTGATTCATACGATTTAATTAGATGTGCCTGTAAGTTCTCTTTGTGCCAAACAGTACCAGGCTCAGGCAAGACTCCACGTGATTTGAGAAAGAAGTGCAAAAAACTTGGCTTTTTAAAATGTTCCAGTAAAACTAGAGATTATTGGCAATGGACAGGGTGTGATGTTTTATATACATCCTGTGTTATTTTATTGTACATCACCTGGATGTACAATATACAATGCACAGACGGTTTCAACTCAGGGAATCACTGAGGCTGACGATGATGATCTGCTCTCACACAAAGTCTTCAAGGCCTCTATTTTTCCTGGCTTGTATTTTAGGAACCAGAGGACCCCCAGAGAGCCTCAGACCCAGAAACAGCACATCAGGTTTGGGGCTACAGCACTCCAAGGCAGTACAGGAAGTCAGATGTACATTTTAAGGGTGTTCTCATCTGAAGTTCAAACACTTTCTCTTCATTCTCTTTGAAAATCAGGCTCTCAAATGATCAGTTTTGTCTCTTTGTGAGGGAGGATTCAGCTCTCTGCAGCCGAGTGGGACTGAAACAACCACTTTTAATATCTGTGATTCACCTCTGAGCCCAAACTGTGATGATACAGTGCATCTGGGGATCAAATACTGCAGAAACACTCTCTTTGAAACAAAAGGGGGGAAAACAGACTGCAGATAAAGTACCAGATGTAGGATTTTGGACCATCGGAGAAGAGAATGGATGGCTTGGTTTTAGCATGTAAGACTAATCACTCGGTTGAAATCATTTCAGCAGCTGAGTAAATAGACCTATGGAAAAGACATTTATGGGAGCATTTGTGTTCCAGGATCCTCCCTCTCTCCTAGCCCTGCCGTTTGTTTGCTTTTCTGTCTCGTTGGTGTCAAAGCCTCCCCTCTCGCAGGTTTACAAGGAGCAGTGACAGTGCCGGCCGTGCCCTGTGCGGGACAGGGGCTCTGAGCTGGGCTCTGGTCAGTGCCAGCAGCTCGGACAGTCCGGGCTCAGACAGTCCTGGCTCTTGCAGTCCCGGCTTGGACAGTCCCAGCTTGGATAGTCCCGGCTCGGACAATCCTAGTTTAGACAATCCCGGCTTGGACAGTCCCGGCTCGGACAGTCCCGGCTGTCTCAATGGGTACCATTGAGGCACCAGGGGGTGTGAAATGAGTAAAGGCTAAAGGAAAGCAGAGTTCAAGGGCACGGGCAGGGCAGGCTTGGCCTGCACAGAGAACGGGGGAACTTCATGGCCCAGCCCTGCCTGCCTGACCGTCTGTCCTGCCTGGCCTGAGCCCTGGCTGTCCGGCTGTGCCCGGCTCAGGGCAGGGCACGGTCACCGCTCGACACCCGCAGAGGCGATGCCATAGTCCCTGCCTGCTGCGCGTACGGGCGGGTGAGCCGGTTCATGACCGGGGCAGGAAGCGCTGGCAGCGCCGCGGGTGTCGCGACACACCCAAGGCACACACGGCCCGTAGCGCCGGTGGTCGGGCCGGCCCCGCCCGCATGGCCGCTCCGGCGGCGCGGGGCCCGCGCTGTCCCTTTAAGGCGGAGGCGCGGGAAGGCGCGCGCCGCGCCTTTGTCACGGCCCCGGGTCACGGCGCGGTCACGGCCCCGCCCCACGTGGCGCCGCCGCCCGCATGGCCGCGCGCCACGCCCCCCATGCTGATTGGCTGTCTCGCGCCCCGCGGCCGCTGCCGTCACTTGTGATTGGCTGGGCCCGCGCGGCCTGTCCCGGCGGGGGCGGGGCAGCGCCTGCCCGTGACACCGGGGCCATCTGGGGCTGCCCCGCGGCCTCCGCGCGCTTTAAAGGGGCCGCGCCCCGCCGGGCCAGGCGAGTTCGGTTCTGGGGGCACGGACCGGCTGGGTTTTCCATGCGAGACCGAGGGACCATTCCTGAGGACACTCTTATGGTGCCCCGCGAGTGATGGTGATGGCGGGAGGAGGGCTCGGGCTCGCCCTGTGCTGCCGCTGAATGGCGACTTAACGAAGAGGCATCTTCAGAGCCTCCTCCTCCTCCTCGTCGCAGAGTTTCCCTGTGGCAGGCGCGGAGGGGCTCCCGGGATGAGTGTGTGTCCAGAGCAGAGCCTGGGTTTGTCTGAGCTCACCTTTCAAGCAAGGAACAAAAGCAGCAAAGCGCAGCAAATGTGTTCTGACAAACACGAGCGTGTGCGTGTGTAGAGTTTCTGCAGTGAGTGCACTGGGTGGGTGTAGATGGGCATCAAACAGGGACAGTTCACTCCGTGAGCTGTTGGCAGCTGCTCCGCTTCCAAAACACTGCCGAGAGAGGTTCCGAGCTGCCTCCGGCATCACTCAGGTGCTTCCTCGGATGAGCCTGACTCTTAAGGTTACTTATTTCTCAGATGGGTCTTGCTTTTCCGTTACATTTTATGAATTTATCCATGGTGCTGCACTATAATGATCTAAGTGATGCTGGAGTGTTGCAGTGAGGAATAAAAGAAAAGCTTTAAATGTGACTGCACAGGCAAATACCTGACTTCTGGTCTGGCACTGAGAGAAATTACATTCCAATCCCTGACCAGCCAAGCAGACTGATGTGCCCATGTCCTTCAGTTTGTCCAAGGATCCCCGATGATCTCAGAGCTCCTGTGTGTCCCTTTCCGTGGCTGCAGAGCAGGAGGCCCAGGGAGCAGCCTTGGCTTTCCCTGAAATTTTATGGCAAACCCAGGAAGCAAAGGGAGATCTCACTGTTCCAGACTCATCCTGGAGCCATCTGAGGTGTCTCCAGGGAAAACATAAAAAGAAGTGGAAAAAAGCCCATCAGTGACAGACTACAGGAGCCAAAATCAACAACAGTGTTGTTCTGGAAATGTCCCATAGATGAGCAGCACTCACTGCTGGGTCAGAAGCTCTGACAAATGCATTGGACTGGAGGCTGGATGGTGTCATTACAAAGAACAGGGTGAAGCATTTAAGTTAGCTGATGTACTTTTAATTTTTACAAGCCCATCTGGGATGACTTTAATTATTTGTTCTTAAATCATGGTGGAAAAATGCTGATTATTCTTAAAGCCACATGAGTCGTTCAGATGAAATGGGAATGGTAGTAAACAGCATTTTTAAACCAGCATCGACTTGCAAATAGTTATTTTTTCTTTATTTTTAAAGAAGGTTGGGAAGATGTGAGAACTTGCAGCAGCCTGCACCTGAAATGGGAGCCTTTATCCACCAAAGCTTTGTGAACTTGTAAAAACTCCCCCTAGAACAGGCTGATTCATGGGGTGAGGGCGGGCTCCTCTCCCCTGCTGGGAGAGCTCCAGTGCAGCCTGGGCACCGGGCTCTGGCAGTGCCATCTCCTGTCCCTGGTGCCTTTTGAAAGGCAAAGCTGTGCCTGTTGCAGCAGAGATTGCAGAGAAGGACCCTGCACTCAAGGCACTGAGCTGCCTCAGAAGAACAGTTCATTGCTTACAGCTGCATTCACTCTCTTGAGGCTGTTTAAGGGTGTCCCAACTGTCTTAAAATCCAAGAATTCTGAATTGAACATGAACTGTGGCCACATCCATGAGGCCAAAGAGCTCAGAGGGCTCAGCAGAGGTGGCAGGGCTGGTGCTGCCAGCTGGGATCTCACATGACACAGGGACACGTGCAGTCTTCACCTTGACTTATTTATGGCAGTGCTACGTGTTTTAAGTGCAAAGGATGTTAGCTGCAAGCTGGTAGGCTCAGATAAGGTTCCAGCCACCTTTGCTGTCTAGTCAAGCAAGGTCCTTTGGAAAAGTGTAGCTAATATTCAACTACCAAGTGTTTTAAACATAATATAAAGATATATTTCCAGATAAATGATAGTAAAAGTGGGTTGATTGATAAAGCATATCTGAAATGGAATTTGTCTTCAGAATTTTGACCGTGTGTATGCCTGGCTTTAACTTCCTTCATATGCCATTTGGGGCTGGTAGGCCCAGTGGCTGGTGGGCCCAGAAACATAACAGGGGGAATGTTTCTTCACATTTTCACATTTTCACAAAGTATTTCTAAATATCTGACTGCTGCAAAATAACCTGAGCCCTCAGAAATAACCTGAAGGAAATCAAGATCACCCCTCCTGCATTACTGATGAGGAAACTAAGGCAGGGAACAAAATACAAAATAGGACTGGAAATGCTTTATCTCCAGTTCTAGCACAGATTTTTGTCAGGTAATTGTCCCTAATCTCCCTGCACACCAACTCCCACCTCTGGTGCCAGCCCAGCACCTTCCCGTGCGTTTGGGAATGGCACTTGTTGGATAATTCATGTCTGCCCAGTGCTGGGAAGAGCAAACTTCTCAAAGCTCCCTTCTATCCAAGCCATGCTATCCTCTTCCGTGTTTCCTTTGGATTAGTAATTGTTGGGAGTTACCATCTGTTGAGTGGCAAAGAGTAAAAGATTAAACAACCTGGCAATTCCTTGTTCCTTCTCTCCAGGCATTTTCACAGAACTGCATGGGGCTGCAGGAGTAAAGTACAGGTGGGTATTTAACATTAGGTTGTAGTAGTCATGTAGAAATAAATTCCTTTTTTGGGCAGGGAAATAAACCTTATCAATGGGTGCCACTGTCTCTGACCCAAATTTTGAGGCCATCCATCTTCTGTGATTGCTTCAGCTTTGTAGGAATAGGATTTCTGCAGGTTGGTCAGTTGTCCCCACCTCAGTTCATCTTCCCAGCAACATCTCTGGGGAATGCAGGCCCAGCTGGGGATGGCTCAGATACTCCCAAATCCTAAATCAGAGCTATCAACAGTTATGGGGAAATGTGCTTTCTTAGAAGATAACTGAAGCTGCCTTTATCTCCCAGGAACAGGATTCACCAAGTATTATAGCAGCTACTTCGCACCACTGTAGTTAAGCTTGTTTCAGCATTTTCATTATAAACCTTTGTTTTCACAGGTTTATTTCCCAGAAAAAAATAAAAATCTGTCATGACTAAAGCTTAGCACACTGAGCCCTTAGGGAAGAGATGATGTTTTTTTCCTTTCACCTGTCTTGCAGTGAATGGGGTCACTCCATTTTACAGCATGTGGTTTGAAACAAAAGTGGAAATGTCTCTGGAATAGCTCCTGAGCTGTGAGCAGCACCACTTCTACCATGGGAGCTAATGGCAGAATTTTCACTGAGCTCAGCCATGGCCAGATTGGCCCTTACAGGTTTATCCTTCACATTTCTTTTCCAATATTTCCCATTTTTCTGTCTGAAATACTGTGCTGGGGATTGGCTGGGCAAAGTGAAGCTGAAGCCCTGTGCCCTGTGGCTCAGTGCTGTGAGGCTGGGGCTGAAGGGGGTCCCCACAGCTGAGTGGGTGTTGCGGGGTGAGCCTGACTTTTGGGTGCTCTTCCAGCAGGATGCACAAATCCAGGTGCTTTTGGAGCTGATCTGCAAAAGCTCTGGGAAAAAGCTCTCACTTTTTTTTTTTTTTCTTTTTTTTCTTTTCCCCCAAGTCCTGCTGGAGGCTGGGAGCTGGGGGTGCCACTGGGTGGGCTCAGTGCTGGTGGTACTTTAAAGATCCACTGTTCCACTGTGGGAGGGTGGGTGCAGTGACATGGCTGGAGCATCTCTGATGAGGAAAGGCTGAGAGAAAAGGGCTTATTCGGACTCGAGAAGGGATGATGAGAGGGGACCTCATCCATGTGTGTAAATATCTAAAGGGTGCCAAGAAGATGGACCAGGCTGTGCTCCGTTGTACTGAGCAATAGGACAAGAACTACAAAACTGATGGCCAGGAATTTCCACCGGAACATGAGGAAGAACTTTGTTCCTGTGCAGGTGAACGAACACTGAACAGACTGCCCGGAGAGGGTGTGGAGTATCTCGCTGGAATATCTCGCTGGAGACATTCCAGAAGCTGTCTGGACACAATCCTGTGCTCTGTGCTCTGGGATGACCCTGCCCGAGCCGGGCGGTGGGACACCGGGCGGTGCCTTCCATCCTGACCCGCTCTGCGGTACCGGGGGTCCCGACGGGAAGGGAAGGGAAGGGAAGGGAAGGGAAGGGAAGGGAAGGGAAGGGAAGGGAAGGGAAGGGAAGGGAAGGGAAGGGAAGGGAAGGGAAGGGAAGGGAAGGGAAGGGAAGGGAAGGGAAGGGAAGGGAAGGGAAGGGAAGGGAAGGGAAGGGCAGTCCCCGTCTGGCGCTGACGTCACGGTCCCGCCCGCGGCGGCGGCGGCGCGGCCGCGTCCCCGTGGCCGTGAATGAGCGCGGGGGGCGGGAGCGGAGCGGAGCGGGAGCGGGCGGGCCGCGCTCCCACCGCGCTCCCACCGCGCCGCGCCCCACAAAAGTGCGGGGCTGCCGCGGCCGGGCCCAGCGCTGCCGCTTGCCCGGGCCGGAGGGGCGCGGAGCAGCCGCGGGGCCGAGCGGAGCCGCTGCGCCGCGCCGGGTTTTTTTATTTCCAATTTCTGATCGCAGCTGCATTTCCCTCCCTCCGCCCCCCCGCGCCGAGGAGGAGCCCCGGCTTTATGTGGTGCTGCCCGGGGAGCGCTCGGCGGCCGGGAAGTTCTTTGTGTCGCCGTCGCCTTCCTTTTTTTTTTTTTTTTCCTTTTTTTTTTTTTTTTTTTTTTTTTTTTGTGTGTGTGTTTAAATGTATAACTTCATGGGGCTGAACAGCACGGCCGTAGCTATTCAGCCCAATGTGTCCTGCACATGCAACTGCAAAAGGTCTTTGTTCCAGAGCATGGAGATCAGTAAGTACCCGTCCTGCTGCTGCCGGGGAGGGTGCGGGAGGTGCCCGGGGTGCGGGAGTGCCCGGCGGCTCCGCCGCGGGCGGGGAAGTTCCCGCGGGGGCTCCCGGCGGTGCCCGGGACCCTTGGCTGCGATGCGCTTTCCCGGAGTGGTTTTCCCCCCTCTCTCCATGCGAGCCCCTCTCTCTCTCTCTCTCTCTCTCTCTCTGTCTCTCTCTGTCTCTCTCTCTCATCTGTTGCCGCTGGGATGTCGGTGCGGGTGTGACACGGCGCGGGCCGGGCTGGCGGAGCTGCCCGGGATCAGCCTCCCCGCCGGCACCGCGGCTGGGATCCGCGCTCTTCCCCACGGCCGCTCCATCACCGCCCGCCTCTCGCCCTTTCCCCGCCGTGCCCCGGTGCCCCTGCCCCGCGCCTTCCCCTCCTGCGGGGGTGATGCTTGCGGGCCCCCGAGCCTCCTCCGGGGCTCTGCGCCACCCCCGTGTAAATCACCCTCGCCTCGGTACCGCGCTCCGGACACCCGAGTAGGGTTTGTATTTGGGAACCTGTTTTCCCCGTCTCCAGCCCCTCGGGCGTTTTGTTCCGAAGGGCGATTTGGGTTTTTTTCATTAATATTTTTCAACCTTCGCGGAGTAGCAGTGAGGGCAGTGCCTGACCTAAATATCCACCACTTCTTTATGTGCTCTTTCCCTCTTGGAAATGAAGTGCATGGAGGAGAGAGAGAAAGAATATTACTGCTGAAGGGAAAGGAATGAGTTGGGCTCTTTTGGCAGTTTTAAGCAAATGGTATTTTCTGTAAAGGGAAGGTTTTCAAGGCATCCCAGACCAAGAGGGTTGTTAGGATTGTACCTTGCTTAGCACCTTGTTCAGTGCCGTGAAATCCAAACCCTGCACGGACTAATGCAAAATGGCCCAAAAGGAAAACTTAGGAAAGAGTCTGGATTTTGCATATATTCCTGGCACTGCGACGGGGCAGGCTGGCGCTCGGTGCGTGCAGGGAGAGCCAGCTGAGCTGTGCCTGTTTCTGCGAGCACAGGATCTGCCCCGTTACCTCCAGCGGGGCTGCAGAGCATCTGTCCCTTGGTATTTTGGATGGCTTTTGTCCAGTGTCATCTGCCTTCTCTTTCTCCAGCTTCATCCTTGTTTAATTCAGGTGTCTGAGTCCCGGAGAAGGTCTGCAGGCATTTGTATACCGGGTACTAAAATGTGTTCATTCTGAATTTTAGCATAAACCATACCCTTTGTACTGTATGCACTTTTAATCTTGATTTAATCTCATTCGTGTTCAGACAAAACTAAGCTGGATTTGCCTGATTTTATTAACACTACCGGTACTGAATAGACCATTATTCTTCCCTGACTTTAACAGGCCGGGCTAGATGTGCATACCAATAGCAGTGTATAAATAATGAAGATACAGCTCTTTTCAGCTGGTTGCTGAACATAAACTGTGTCCCACAGAATCCCAAGGATGAGACTTTGTGTCTGATCAAGGCTCATGGTTGTGATAAAAGTTGTGAATTAAAACGTGTAATGTCTTTTGAAGAAAAAGCTTCTATTCCAGTCTAACTCTTGGCATGAGATTTTGTTGGAACAACTCAGGCTTTTAATTTCACTCCTTGACTTTTTAGAAATAGCATAATTTATAATTTTTCTCCCCATTTTTGTCAGCATATGAAAGACTTGGTAAGAGGCAGGTGCTGCTTATGGATGGGGTCTGAGAGCCAGTGAATTACACCGCAGGAGACCTTGCCTGGATTCGGGTGGGTGTTGTGGGAGCCTCGTGCCTGATGCTCCCGAGGTCCTTCCCTGACTTGTCCCCTGCCCTCTGTCAGCTCTGGGGTCCTGACGCTCAGGTGCTGAGTTCCCATTAGCTCCTGGGAGCCTTGGACTGAACTCCCTTATTGCTGCCCTTCCTTATTTCGTGTTGGGGTAGCTTTCTTATCACCGATGTTGTTATTTATTTCCTGATGATGGCGGGCAGCATTCGCTCTCTGTGCTACAGGAGAGCTTTGGTGGCACTACAGGGGCTGTTACCTGATCGCTTCCTCCACCTGGCTCCAGAGGAAAGGGCAGAGCTGAGCCTCCCTGAGATAAATTCATTCTACAGCGTTTTTCCTCCTGCAGTCGCTTGATTTTGTGTATCTCTCTGATACGACTTTGAGGGAACCTCAGAGCAGCTACCACCAGATGCTCTTTAATTTTTCAGCCAAAATTTTCAGTTACCAGGCAGGAACGCTTCAGGAAAGCGGCACGGGGAGGAACACGCGAACTCCTCTCATTTACAACCCTCTAAATAGGTTAAGTGTCCAAGCGATGCCCAAAACCCTTTTTCCTCGCAGGCTTTATTCCGTATGGCGGCTGCGGCGCTGCGGTGGAGGAAGCAGCTGGTTTCTGTGTGTGGCGCTCCCAGATTAGGATTATAAAAGGGTTTTTTTGGGGGCGGGGGCGCGAGTCTCGCCGGGCTGGAGTGCCAATATGCCGGGCGGTGCTAAGCAGCCAGACGTCTGCAGCAGTGGGCTCTAATCGCCTCGGCTGCGTGAAGGAGGTCAGGGGTGACCGGCGTGGCGGAAGAGGCTGTAAATAACTAATTATTTGTCGCGGGGAGCGGAGCGAGACGCCGTGCCTGCCTCCCCGGCGGGCACCGGCACCTGCCCGCCCCGGCTGCCGGAGGATGCGGGTGCCAGGGCGGGCATCCTTCCCCGCGGGCACCTGGGCATCCCTGCGGGCAGCTCTCTCCGGGCTGGGTGGCTCTCGGCATTGGCTTTGCTCGTGCAGACACTTTGGTGTGTTCTCCGAGGCGTTTGGGATTTTTGGGAGGCGTTGTTGCGTCTCCCAGGAGTCGAGGCCGATCCTGCTTACCCGGCTGGGCCGAGCGAACCATGAGAGCAGGCTCCTGTCCAAGCCAAGACTTCTAGGTTTTCACATTCTTTGGTTTAATAACAAACCAAATGCATATGGCTCAACCAGGGATCACATCTCCTTTCTGTTTTCACACTGCTTTTCTGACAAATGCATTTCTTTCCTGTCCCGTCATCGGCAGTTACTGCTTATTCCAGGGCAGAGTGGATAAGAACCACGTGTTTCTTTATTCCCCCCCAAAGTTTTCCTCGTGGAGGGAAGCAAGAGCTGCTCCCAGCATTTCAGCAAGCCCGAGAGTGCTTGCACAGGGGATGTTCAGTTTGTGGCATCTCAGTTTGCCCTCAGCCAAACCGGGCAGTTCCCTGTGTCTGGCTCTGGTCATGTGTCTGTGACAGGCTCTGCTTTTTGCTGAGATCAACGTCCCAAGGTGTGATCCTGGAGGAGCAGAGCAGGGGTGGCTTTTGCTTCTGGTGGCCCAAGAGCTGTCTGTGCCCTTGGCCATCCCATCAGACACTCTGCAGTCCCAGCCCTGTGAGTCTCACCTTTTGTATCTGAGAGAAGAGTGATTCCCTGAGCCTGGAGAGCACAGGAGTTTTATCAAAATTACAATTTATTTTGTGCCCTCAGGTAGTGATTTTAATCTTAGTGTTTTATAATCAATGTCGAATGGAAGAATGAAAAGACACAGAGGGGGAAATGCAGGGCAAATAGTCAAACTTTGTTTTTTCTTGTGGGTGAACACCTGGATTGTGCTGTGCTGCACAGCGGGCCTGGCACACGGCACCAGAGATGATCCTGTACAATCAGAGGTGATCCTTTATAATGCCGGGTGGAGGCAAAACATGGTTCATTCTCCCTTTTCAGTGAGTGTCAGGGTGTTTTCAGAGGAGGGTGTTTGCTGCAGTAAGTCCTGCTGTGTTCTAGCATGGAGGCGTCCTCCAACCCCTGAATGTTTGTCTCCATAGTGTGTTTTCAGATCCTGGTTGTGAGAACATCAGAACTGAAGAGTGTGTGGGGAACAGCAACCATATTCTTTTCCTTAAAGCCAGGAATTCCCAAGATGGGGTCTGGGATTACCTCTAAATTTTTAGGATATTGAATTATCTGCTACCACTGCTTCCTTTGCAAATGGAGAGAAGAGCACCCACAAACTTACTTTTATTTGCTCTTGCTCACCAAATATGCTAATAATTTTAGATTTCCCAGGCTGAAGTTGGTGGTTTGATAAATCCAGTTTTAGAATGAATTTGTAAACCTAAATTATAAGTGGAGAGACATGAGGAGACCTTTCCAAGGGAAGTACCAAACTACATAGTGCCACTAATAGAGGGTAATTACAATGCAGCTCCTTTCCTGAGTAACTCAGTGTACAGTCATGTCTGCTGGTGTTGTTTCATTCAGGTAGCAGCAGCTGTCAGAATTTGCTGAGCCTAATTAGTGAAAAAAAAAGGTAATATATTTGCAGTGGTGTCTCATGTGAAAACTGCCAACCAGTTTGCTTCCTGGAGGGAGATCCTGTACTGGTGTGTGGTTTGTCTTATCAGATGCCTCCTGTTCTCTGATACACGGTGCATCTGCTCCTGGCGGGTCTCATCAAAGTGACAAAAGCTTGCTGGAGAGCTGCTGAGGAGAGAGGTACAAGGGCCACTTCGCTGCAATTAAGTGCAAACTTGGTTCATGCCATGAGCACACTCCCAGACAGACGTCCATAAAGCACAGGAATCATTGGTGTAGACGGGGATGTTTTTATGCAGTGTTCTTCCTGTCTGTGTGGCTGAATTGCTGGGTGATTATTTTATAACTATTTTGGGTGGCAGGAGGTAGGTCACTCGGGCAGGTCCCAGGTGAGGAAAGGCATCCCTGACCTGCTCTGTCTGCGAGTGTCTGGCACCGGGAGGAACAGGGAGGAAATCTGTGGCAGCAGGATCTCACCCCTCATCTCCATCTTCCAGAACTGATCAGTGGCTGCTCTGTTGCTGCTTCCTTGCTGCAGGGAATGCAGTAGTGGTGTGGGAGTTCTTCCAGGAGCAATGGGTGAGTGCGGGGTGTAGGGGAGTGGGGTCAGCGCAATCCTGGCACTGAACATGGGAACAGCTCCAGGAATGCCAGCACCTGGAACCTGGACACAGTGCTGAGAGCTGGAGACACCCTGCACACACACACACACACACCCTGTGAGAGCTGGAGACCCTGCACACACACACACACACCCTGTGAGAGCTGGAGACCCTGCACACACTCAGCACAAAGTTTTCAATACTTGAGAAGTCTCAGGGTACTCTGTGTGTGTGCACATGCAGGCATAAACACATCCGTGAAACTTAATTTAGTAATACAGGAAAGTGGCTCCAATTGAACTGGTTAATGAAGCAGTTAGTAACCAGAGAAAGGATTTGTGTGGTTCGGGCTTGTTTTTTTTTATTTTTTATTTTTTTTCTTGCTTGTTTTTTTTTTTTTTTTAAAGCAGATAAATTTCAGCTGTAAGAATTTATCATTCAAATCAGAAGATTTGGGGAGCTATTGAGAGTAAAGAGAGCTTTGATGATTTGGCAAGGAATACAGCTTCTAAGGCAGCACTTTGATCTGCATTTTAAATGCTTCTTTGTAATGACAGTTTCACAATTTCTTTTCTCCTTTTGAGTCAGTTTTGCAGAGGTATGTTTTGAGAGAAAATAGCAACAGCACACATTATTCTTGTTGGCTTTGGAGCCAGCTAGAACTTGTAGTTCATCCCGGATCTTTTGGCTACCATGGTAAATTTATGATTGCACCAAAGAGGAAATTAGTAAAGATGTTAAATATTATCAAAGCTTTGCAAATCTTTTGAAATCTCTCCGGTGTGAAAGCTAAGCTTGCATTAGCATTTCTGCTGTGGTGTGTTGAACAGTGTTTATCCAAGCATCCACCTAATACTGCAGGTTCCTGATTTAGCTTTTTTTTTCCTTCTGAAGGACATGCTACTGTTTAGCACATGCATCCTTTTAATCTTGCATTGCACCTGAAACCTTGGCTCTAATGACTCGAGCTTTCTCAAGACCACCCTACTGGTACCATTTTTCCTTCCCTTCTGTCTGCAGCACCTCCTCCAAGTCTTGTTGGAGGGAGAAGGTTGTTGGTACCTGCATGTTCATATACAATAGAGCTTGTTTCATTAATTGATGTAGTATGGAGAGGGGTAGGAATTAGGAATTTTTATTAAGGTTTTAATTTAAATTTTCCATAGCATCTTGGGGAGAGGTTTATATTTCTCATTGGAAATCAGCAGCCTCAAGCATGAGAACGAATAAACAGGTTTTCCCAAATTGGTTCAGAGCTGTGTGGCAGCTCTTCTGGTGCTGGTTTTGGCCTCTCCTGAGCTGTGGCTCTGATGAGCTGTACCAGGCTGGCAACTCTCTGCTTGTGGAGCAAGTGTGTAAAACAGGGCACACATTTCATTTGCAAGGTAAATTCGCCCAGGAAGCTGGGTCTCAATACATGCAAAGGGTACTGGTAGGCCTTAGATAAATAGTGCTGTGTGAACATTTGACTTGCATCCCTCCCAAACTGTCCGTGACTGTGCTCAGTGGGGCGTTATCCCTGCTTTTGGATCTCTCTGGTACACGGTGCTGATTTGGAGCATGTGGCCCTGAGACATGTCAGTCATCCATCCCACTCAGACATGGCACAACCAGGGCACTGTCTGTGTTTAGACTCAGGTTGGCATCAAGTCCACCTTCACTTCTAGCATTTTTTTTTTAACTAAATGCTGCTGTTTCACTGTGTACAGCAGTGCTAAGGCCATAATCCATCAGTGTCCCCTTTTTCTCCAGATAGTCAGACTTCCCATTTCTCACTGATGCAGGACTAGGCTAATGCTCCATTTAGAAGAGGGTGTGTTTTTCACTGTGTGTGGTGTGTGTTAGCGTGTCCCAGACTGTGGTGTTATATAAAGACACCTTGCACATCTTTGGAAACTTGCCTCACAAGTTGTCAGTGTTGGTGGATGTCCACAGTGCTTTCAAGTGGTTCACACATTTGTGTTTGGTGTATTCAGTCTCGCACATCTCTTTAATAAAATGCCTCAGACTGGGTAATTTTTCACTTGCAGTATATATTCAAAAAAGTGCAGTTAGAAAGGCAACTGCTTTTGTACATGGCTGTTCTCTGAACTATTCCTGAGACCCTGCTGATGCCTGCAGAGCTGAGGGATTGTGCCTGTGATGGTTTGTGCTCTTCAGCAGGTGCAACAGGATTTCCCACATTTGCAAACTTGGCCCAAGCAACCCAGCAAAGCAGAATTTAGCCTTGGCGAGTGAAAACTGATTAACCCCCAGGCTTGGAGCGTACCAAGGATGAAAAAAGTTACTGGCACAAAAATCAAGGCTGCTTTTCAAAGAATATGTGCAAGACATGGCTTGGGGATTTTTTTCCATCTCTTCATTCTGTCCAATATGTAAAGTAGCTGGTTTGTTACTCTAACCCCCTACAAATGATTGTCAGTAATAATTCTGTAAAACTGTGAATCAACTCTGCATGACTTTGTGCAAATAGACTGAGTAATTTCTTTGTTCTTTTCTTCTTACTTTGTAATTGGAGTCTGTAAAAGCCCAAAGGTTTGGTCTTGTGGAAAGCATGATTCATTTATTGGTGTCTGTGCCGACTAGTTATCTTTCAGTAATTCCAGAGTGCTGCTACAAGCCAAGAGTGATTCATACATGGCTAAGTGCACAAACAAATGGGGTCATGGCCATCTGCAGAAACTTTTCTAATCTATTTATGGTATCGGAGAAAGAAGTGGGTGTATTAAGGATGATGGAATAGGTGTCAATTACATTAGTGACTATAACTGGTTAAGTAACGCTCACCATTACTCAAAACCACATCTGCTCCTTGCTACAGATCACAACAGCAGGTCCTGTTAAAATGTTAACACAGGTCTGATACAAGAGATGGATTGAGTGTCCAGCCTGCATCGCCATCCTCACAGCTCTCCTGCCTTCCTTGAGATTCAGGGATCAGGAACTTGCACTGGGAATATTTGTAGTGGCAAAGCCTGTCTCTGCTATTGCAGACCTTAGTCATGGTAAGCTTTACACACAGAATTTGGCTTTATACTTAACTTGTGTTGATGATCAGGATGGGGTTTGTCATGTCTAGCAGGCAGAATGGCTGTGCAACATCTCATGGTGCTGGTCAGGTGGTCAGTTTTCCTTCCAAAATTTCCATCAGTGGTTTAAAATCTTGAGGGAAGATGACCAGCATCTTACAAGGTGGCCTTTCTCTACTTCTGTTCCTTTTCACTAATTGTGAAAATTAATTCTCCCTTTGTAACTCCAATAACAAAACATCCCTGGCTGCAGCTGTGCCAGAATTGCTCTGGTCAGGTTTTAGGCTTTTGCTCCGGGGGAGGCTCCTTTACTCCTGCTCCTGCCCTGCCCAGGGGTGGAGGCGCTGGGTCCAGGGCTGGAGTTGGTTGTGAGGAAGAGAGAGTTTGAGACCAGCAATAGGAAACACAGGGCAAGAAGCACTCCAGAGGTGGAGGGTCTCTAGTGGGCTCCCTCTGGACCCTTGACTGCCAGAGCCTGCCTGCTCCTCAGCCTTGCACCCTGCAGCTGCTTTTGCAGCTGAGATACATGCATCCCACAAGATGTTGCCCTTGCAGAGCATGGAGGGCTCTCACAGTGTGTTAGAAGTGTCCCATGTCTGCAGGATGGCTGAGTGTTACTCATGATGAGGTTTGGAAGTGGCCATGGCCTCGTCTCCCTGAGCCCTGGGAGACCTGTACAGTCACTGCTCAGTTTGATTTCAAAGGACTTGACTAGAACACAGAGCTCACAGACTCCAGTTTCTGTAAACTGAATTTAAGCATCAGCACTGGCCAAAAATATGGAAGAATTTGGCAATGCATTGTTGTTGTCCTTTCACTGATGTTTTGAGCACTGTGTTCTGTTGCACCCTCACTGCATGTGCTCCCTTGAAGGGACACAAGGCCTGGCTGACACTCTGAGTTCTCTTTAGAGGGGGAAGTGACCCAGACTTTTGCCCAAAGGACTGATGAGCCTCTCCTGATGTCTGAGCAGCTTTCTTCTCCTGCCCTTGCTTTACTTAAGTCAACAGATTGTGTAAGCCACATGCGAGATTTACCTGCAGGGCAAGTGGGAGAGCAGCAGTGCCATTTGGATGAGTTCCCAAGAGACATCTAACCACTGAAGTGTTCAGACTCACATTTCCAAGCCCGAGTCCTACAACAGTCCCGAGTCTGCCTCGTCGCCTCCTCCATCCGTGGCTTTGGCTGCCGAGGACGAGTCCCAGGGAATTTGCCGTCTGCAGCCACTGGCTGGCAGCTCCTCTGCGGGCTGGGCTCTGTGCTGAGCAAGCTTGGAAATTCTCCCCCTTAGTGGTTTCTGTTTAATGTTATGATTAATGTCGTTATTTCTTACAAAAACAGAAGATCCCCCCAAAGCAGAGCTCCGGCGCTGTTCCCACGGTGCTCAGGGTCCATGGGGCTCACCCTTGGAGCCCTGCACTTCTTCACGGGGTGAAACCCACAGCTCAGCAGCTGAAATGTCCCAGGCTTGGGCTTGTCCTTGGTGCCTGTTCCAGGCCTGAAACCAGGCTGGGTTTCCTTGTGCTTGTCACAGGTGTTTGTGCAGCGAGACCTCGAGAGTCCGTGGTTGTTGGTGTCCCCTGTGCTGGCTTGGCTGCGAGGGCTCACCCAGGGCAGATCTCTTTCCTGGGGGAGCAAGTCCTGCTCTTTCTGTGTTGTTTTCATTATTTCCACTTTACCAAGGGTGATCTCTTGGCTTCAATACCTCAGAAAAACATATTCAGATCAGGCTGTTCATCACAGAGCTCTGAAAGTACCTTGTCCTGCTAGGTGCTCTCTTTGGGACACTGAAGAAACAACAAGATTGATGGGCACTTGCCTCACACAATTCAGGGAAAAGTTATTTTAAATTGCAATTATTTCCCACATAATAAGCAGGAATCTAATTTTTGTTGTTACACTTACATTACTGTAATGGGACTTTGCTTGAATGGGAAGATGTGTTTTCAAATTCACTGTTTCCAACTGCACAGACACACTCAAGGTGTGTAACATTTAATGATACTGATCACTGGTGTGTAATGCAATCAGCGTTTATGTTTCTCTAGTGTGACTTATTGATGCCAGTATATACACACTGCACCTTCCTCAGCTTTTTCTGGGAATGCTGGTGCTGTCTGTCCTGTCAGCTGATGAGCCAGAGATGGGCTCAAAAACAAGGAGAGGGGGCAGAGGTCTCTGATGGGGGTCCTGTGCAAGGTGCAGAACGAGCTGCATGGGTTACAAACACATTCCATCCTGCTGATGGCTTTTAATCCTCATTGTTCTCATGGGTTTTCTTGATAAATACACTTCTCAACCTCCACTGAGTTGTCATCCAGGCCTGAATTGTAAGGAACAGTAAACATAATGGACAGACTCAACTTAATAGATTTTGCTACAAGCTTTTTATTAGCGCAGCTTTTTAAAAAGAAGAAGGAAAAAGAGATGACTGCATTTATTTACTTGAAATGCAGAAAGTAGCTCTTTGAAATCCAAGGGAAGCATGCCCCAGTGGGCTCAGTTCAGTTGGTGGCTGTGGAATGAGGGAAGGATCCATCCTGCAGGTCTGGAATGGGTTAACAGTGCCTGCAGATGTTCAGGAATTCCTCTTTTGACTTGACCGTGGGGTTTTGCTGCTCTTCAGGGCACAAGTGCACTCCAGTCTCAGCAGGTTCATGGGTTTGGAGATGCCTTTCATCCTCTCCTGTTCTTGCTGCGTGCTCGGGGAGGGATCACGCTGTGTCTTGCAGCCATGTGTCTTCCTTGGTTGCGTTTCTAGAGATTTGCAGACCCACATAAAACATCCATTAAATTAAGCAAAATGGCCTTTAGAAAGCTACATTTCAAGTGGAAGAAATGCTTTATGTAACGTAGGGGTATGTGAGGGGACCTAAATACAAGCTTAAATTGGCTGTTACGAAAATAGGTATAATTGGGTTTTTGCACAGTGATTTTACAGCTTCTGAGTTTAATGTCCTGGTGAAATCCTGCATCCAGTCCACGTGCAGCTGAGGAGATGGGGGTTGAGGAGCCTGAGCAATGGGACTTGTTCTAGGAACAGCCTTGCCCTCGATTGCAAAACTGGACATACCTGTCATTTGCTGAGGCTCTGCTGTGTCTGAGAGGTGTCTGGAGTGGTGATTCCTTCTCACCTGCGTTTGCCCTTCGGTCTCTGCCCTCAGCCACCCTGTGTCAGGGGAAGGGGCATCTCTGACCGTGGTTGTAACTGTTTGCAGGTGAAAAATGCAGCTGTACCCTCCTAACTGGGCACATGCCAAGAGCTGCAGCTTTGTTTTCCAGCCAGATCAATGCAGTTCGTTTAAGTCGTTGGGTAATTTAGTAGCTGGAGGCACTTCTGTGGGCTTGGCGTGAGAGCCACTGCTTCACTTCCCCCTCGGGAAGGCTGGGGAGGGTTTCCCTCTGAACCCAGGCTTCCCCAGCTGCATCCGGGCACAGGTGATGCTCTGGGGTCTTTGTCCAGCCATTCTGGGATCAGGAGCCTGGGGAAGTGCAGGATATCACATTTTGACCTTGCATCCTCATATTAATCCTGATGGTTTTTCCTGTCTCAGTATTTAAAGCCTTTCCATTCTTCTGTCTGGGGAGACAGAGTATTGGCTCTCCCGGGTAAAGATTGACACATCCTCTTTTGGAAAGTTTGTCTCAAAGCAGGTTTTCTTCATAGAAATCAAGGTGCCTTTGAATCCCGTTGGCAGGAATTGGAAGAATGTTTATTTTTATTTGGTCTATCTTCAACCAGTTAGGCCTGAGAGCCAGTTTCCTTTCTAGTTAGGTCTTGAAAGGATGTAAAAAATCTGCTGCTTTCCTTGGAGTCTCTTAGCCAAGGCATGGGAAGAATGCCTGGTACTGCGAGGCAGGGCAGAAAAAGCTGAGATAGTATTTGCTGCTTCTTTGAAACTATCCCTTTTTAATTGTCTAAACAGCAATTCAAAGAAAATCTCTGTTCTTCTCTATCTTCTTCCAGCATTATAATTCTATATAATCACTTTTCTTTCTCTAAAAGAATAGAGCATGATTCTTTTTTTTCCAAAAGGGAGAAGGGATAAATTCCAGATGTTGCTGGGATACACTTTTTGCCTCTGTTTAACATTTAGTGGCTTTCAGTAAATATGCTGCAAGAGGTGGGGCTGGTGTTTTTATTCCAGGACGAATCATCTACAACAAATCCCATCTGCCACTGGGGGGAGAGTGTCTTTTGGGTGTGACCTGGTGGGGTTGGAGCTGATTCTGCCAGAGACTGAGGCTGGCCCAGGTGCTGCTCTGGGGTTTTTGCCCTTGGTCACTTCATGCTGCCTTTCCCACTCCACTGCTGAGCTCCTGCTCTGTGAGCATGAGGGTCAGATCCCTGGCATGGGAATGGGCACTAAACTGGCACAGGGCATTTTTGGGAGCAGCTCTGCTCTGCAGGCAGCCCTGGCTGGGTGAGGGCTGTCATGTCCTCTGTGCTGTGCCACGTGGGATGCTCAGTTTAGCAGGACTCTCCTGGCCAGCCAGGCCTTCTGCTGCTGGTGTTGCAGCCCAGCAAAGAACATCCTGCACCAGTGTGGGGCTGGATCCAGAAACTGGGCTCTGCACATGGGCAGCCCTTTTCCCTCCTTTCTTGCCTTTTCAGTGCATGCTGTGTTTGTCCCTGCTGTGCAGCCTTGCAGGTGAAGCAGCAGTGATTTTCCAGCATGTGTTGCACAGAGGCGTTGTGGGACCAACACAGCAGCTCCATTCCCTGTTTCATGTTTTCACCTGTTTAGGCAAAGCACATCTCTGCTTTGTTGGCAGCCTGTTGGGTTGCACAAACAGTGTAAGACAAAACCACGAGCAGGTGTTGGTCCAGCCAGGGTAATTACTGGTTCCATGCTGCTGCTGGTAGGCAGAGAGCCTGAGCCACCCTTCCCATGGAGCTGTCTGGCAGCACTGTGGCTGCAGAAGGGCTCAGGGCACGGCTCAGCCACTCCCTGGATCTCTTCCCTGCTGCCGATTGCATAAAAAAGTTTATGCATATAAGGAGGGAGGGAGGAGAGCTGAGGGTGGCTCTGGTCAGGTTTAAAGCACCAGCTTTATGTGCCAGTTCTTATTTGCATTTTGAAAATTGGCAAATGCATGGCTGAACCTAAAGGGCAGATGTGAGGATGGGTGAGGCAGGCGTGCTAAGAGACAGAGGAGAAGCAACATCCCAAAATCTTGCCTGACTTCAGAGGGTTCAGGCTGGCATGTCTCACACATCCCAGAGCATGGCCAAACATCTTGGATGAGACATGATGGGGAGCTCGTACCCACACATGCACAGGGTGTCACGCTGCATCACCTGGGCTGTGGAGCAGGGAGGGGAGAGACATTGCTTTCTATCCTTTTGGAAATTTAGCCAGAGAAAAGCTGATCCTGATCCAGCCAGCTGCATGCACAGTGTCTCTTTCTCTCAACTTTTAAATTTCCTTTGGGCTCCCACCCTTCTGGGTCTCCCAAACCATTTTGGCATCCACTTTTTCTCAGACTCTACATTTTACTTTTGGGACTCCCACCCTTTTTGGCCTCCAGTCTTCTTTTGGCCTTTCACTCCTTTCCATCCTCCCACCCCTTTTCAGGCTTTGTGCAGTGAGCTGGCTGAGCAGGAGGAGGAGGAGGAGGTCCAAGCTTGTTGCCACACGTTGGTGTTTGGCTCGGCAGAATTCCTTTCTCTCCTTTCCTGTCACGCTTGGTGTCGGTGCCCGTTCCAGGGGGTTGGTGGTGGTGCACATGGGCCTGGAGGCTCTCAGCTGCATTCAGGTGACACCTCGTATTTTCAGGCCCACTTTTGAACAGCTGCATGTGAAGCATCTGAATCAGCCTGACTTCACATCAGTGAGCCCAGCCTGTGACCCCTCGCTGTTTAGCTGCTGCAGTAATTTACACTGACTCTCTGATCCTTAATCTTTTTCTGGGATTAAAAAGTTGCTTTTCTCTGTCCTCCCAGGTACACGGAAAGTAACTTTTTAAAGCTTTATTTGAGAGCAGTGATGTGCTGATATATTCCCTTGAGCCTGCTGTGTTGCTGCAGAGGCAGGAGCAGTGTGAGGAGAGCCGTGTGCCCGTGGCCCCAGCGTGCTGTGTCTGGCAGCTCCTGCCTCCCTTGCTCTCGGGTTAAAGGCCAGTTTTATAGGCCAGTAGGACTCCTTCTGATCAGACTGTACTAATTAGTACCAATTAACCATTATCAGTGACAGACAGTTCTTACAGGCTTAATAAAAGAGTCCTGTGTACACGTGTTTCTTTGGCGAACCTCCTGCGGGATGCAGAGCTCCCACCCAGCCCAGAATGTCTCAGCTTGCCAGGCACTGGGGAGGATCCATGTCCTGGAATCCCTTCAGTGTTGCAGGCAGTCACACATTGATGGGTGACAGAGAAGTCATGAGTTATCTTCTGTTACAAACTTTCTGCTGCTTTGTTCGCCTCACTTGAAAATACATCTGCCGGGCATTGCTCTTGGGGTGTTGTGCAAGATTTTGCTGTGGCTCTTCCTCTTCAGCACTCCACAGCCACTGCCCTCACTATGGGCCTGTGGTGTCAGGAGACCCCGAGCTGTCACCAGGCTCAGCAGCATGTGGGGCTCAGCTCTGTGTGTTTGCAGAGGAGACAGAGTGTGATAAACAGTCCATCAGTGCCTTGAAGGGCAGAGTGCTGCCCTGCGCCATGGACAGGCAGTCTGGCATCGTTGCATGTGGCAGGGGAGTGTCTGGGGTGGGTTGAGTGATCCCCAAAACTTCACAAACCACTGTGAAACTTTGGCATTGCCATTAGGGGAGATCAGGAGAGCAGTCCTGGGGAAGCAGGGGAGAGAGGAAAGGGACCTGGTGTAGCAATGTCTGGTGTGGGAAAAGCACGTGGGGTCATTAGCAGGAGTGTGGCACCTCTGGCACTGCTGGCCCTGTGGAGATGGTGGGAGCAGGTGTCTGCTGGCCATGGGGAGCTCTGCCAGGACGAGTCCCCAGGAGGGGAGCTGGGGTGTGTGTGCAGCCGCTCGGAGGTGGCTCCCATCACTGACAGATCCTTTCTGTTTTTCTTTCAAATGTCTCCAGGCACTGAATGTTTAGGTCGCACCTTTCCAGGTAAACTGGGTAAGTGAAGTATTTCAAGAGTTGCCAAGATCTAATTACGAAGGCTGATTGCATGATTGCAGCTGCTGCACTGTAAACACCCCTGTTACTGCTCCACGGAACGGGTGGGACATTGCCTGGCCCCCAGAGCAGCAGGTACCTGCTCTTCTGGTGCAGAGGGGGATGCAGTGGTGTCTTCAGAGGCTGACTGTGCAAACCTGCTGGTTTTTGTCTGTCCATATCTGGCTGCCCTTTGGTAATCCTGGATGGGATTTTTTTTTCTTCTGCTCTTCAATATAGAAACATGTTCAAAAGCTGTCATTTTAAGCACCAGTATTCTTTCGTTTGCTGCTACTCTGGCAAACTGATGAGCAGCATTACATTGAGGAAAGAAACTTTCACTCTATTTTATGAAAGTAAAGTAGTTGACGTCTTGAATTTTTTTAAGCCATGGGATGTGGGACTTCTGCTGAGTGTGGCCAAAGATGTCCATGTTCAGCACAGACAAAACCAGACACTGGAAACTCTGTTAAACCAGGCTCCTGGATTTGAGCTGAACCTGTTTGCAAAAGAGCCTTTAAAAAGACACTGTTATAATGTTTATGGATCTCTCTCAGTTTAGAATTGAGTTTATGGCAGTACCTCAAAACTAAGGTGTCTTTGCTAAAACTAAGGTCTTCTTTGCTCAAATGTGATGTGTCAAGCCTGCTGGAGAAGAACTAGCTAAATACAGTGTTAACAAGTGGTGAATAAATGATTTTAATAAATGGCAAATCAATTGCTATAGAGCCTGGAAAGTCAATAGAGCTTATGACCTTGGCTTATAACCACACTCAGATCCTTAACATGCTTATAATGCCTACAAATCATTCATTAGGCTTTTATCAAGCATCAATTAGTAAAAGTCATAATCTAAAATAAGATGAAGAAAAAGAATTATTTCAGTCCCTTTATTCCGAGCCTGGTGGCACAATTTGGTTGCACAGCAGGATAGTCCTTGCTTATGCAAAAAAGCTGTAAGACACCACCAGTCCCCCGGCAGCGTTATCGTGGTGCAGACATCAGGCAGGGGAACCGTGGGAGCCTGAGGCTGGGATCAGTCCTGGAGCTGGGACACTCACACCAGCCCGCAGGGAAACTGTCCTGCAGCAATCAATGGTTTATTTACATTTATTTTATATTAATGCCTTAAGATCTCAGCAGATCAGGCGGGCAGAGGGAGCCGCGGTGTCCCAGTGCTCTGAGCGGTTCTCGGGGCGTTTTCGCTCCAGCAAAAGGTGTTTGGCTGTTGCTCCATGGTTGTAAAACTCACACCCGTTTTCTTGTGCTGTGATTTGGGAAAGTGTGTGAGCGGGGATGTGCTGGAGCTGTGCTGCTCTTCCTGCTTTCCCTAGTCTTCCCATTCTGTGTGTGTGTTTGTGCCTCGGGGAGGGAGGCAGAGATGCAAGTGAAAACATGCGGTTTTCTTAGAATATAAATAACAGAAAATTAAGTATAATTTTTGTTTGTTGTAGAGTCATTCCCTGCAGTCTCCAGTTGTTTGCTCCTTTGCTGCACTCCTGTATTCTTTGGGTTTTTTTCATCTTACCAGATGGATACTATTTGGAGTGTGCTGCAGGACACTTCAGTGATCTTGCTGCAGGGTTAATTGTGCACCCAGCGAAGAGCTGTGCTTGCAGACATCAGTGCATGCCCGGGCTTCTGAAAGCCCGGCCTGCCAGACGGGGCTGCCTCTATCAGACGGCTTTTTGCCTCGCCTTTGTTGTCTGGGTCCTTGTCTGCAGCTCCAGCCTGGGCCGGCATTCCCAGACATCGCCACCTCCGCCACCCGCGTCCTCCCGGAGCGCCCTGCTGCTGCCTGCAGAGCCAGAGCCCCGGGGACCGATGCCCGTGCCCATCCCTGTGCCACCTGGGCTAAAACCCTGCATGTGCTGGGTCAGAACTCCAAACCTGGGCAGGGAGCAGCGCTACCTCCTGCAAGGGAGGTTTGGCATTCACTGGGCTTTTTTTCCTGGGTTTTTGAGGTATTCCACCATCTCCCTGGTAACTCCTGGGTGTCTGGGGTGTGGATGTCAGACTCTTGGATTCCTGTTAATGACTTGTGGATCCCTCTCGTGCCTGCTGAGAGGGAACAGTTTGGCTGAGCTGCAGCCTCTGCCCGGATCTGTGTGCTGGGGCATGGTCAGGCACCACCGTGTCCCCTCCATGGGGAGTGAAAGAAGAGGTGCTGCAGTTTCTGGTGGATTTTCTGTCAGCTCTCCTGCTTCTCACAGAGGGTGGCTTGGAAATGGGTACAGAGGGGGAAGGAGAGAATACCTTCAACAAATGGCTGTTCATCTTATTTTGGAGGAGATGCATTCCTTGAACTCTTTAAAATCAAAGGGCAAGGTGGAGGGTTTGCACCAAGCAAAATTCACATAGCTAAACATTGCAAGTACATGAAAATGTATGATTTCTTAAAAGTTTGGGTGAATTCTGAGAAGCTGGGTCGTGCTCTACATTCACTGAGACGCTCCCCTGTGAAAATGCCAATGTGCACCATTCTTTATTTTATTGTTGTGGGTTTGGGCATTTAGTTATATTAGTCTTAAATGCATTTGTTTCCATAGCTGCACACTGCTGATAAAATCCCAGTGTGGGATCTCTCAGTCTCCCTGTGCATGTGCACCAAAAATAAATCCCAGGCAGTTGTCAGGAGATGAGCTGCTGCCATGGCAGGTGCCAGGCTGTGAGGAAATTCTGGCTGGACCCTGCTGAGGCTGCAGGTGTGTGGCATCTTGCCCTGGTGCCACCATCCAGTGTCTTGCCACAGCTCCTGGCTCTCTTGATGCCTCAGTAGTTCCCAGGGACCTGGAGCACCTGGGGAAGGAGATACCACAGGGCTGGTGATGTTTTGGAGATGGGGTAAGAAGCATCAAAGGCAGGGGGAGAAGAAAGTCCTTGTCCCTCACTTTTTTGTTGTGTAAAGTATGGATGTGGTGAGTTGTGCTGGTGAAGGATTGGCATCAGGTGGCTACCAGGATACTAAAACTCCTCTCTTGTTCTTAATTCACTGTACTCACCATCAGCTGTTGATAAATCACCTCTCATCAGAAGGAGGTGGGGATTTAATGGCTGTTTAAGTGATCTCAGTTGCTGGGTCTGGTTTTGCTTGGTCTCAGGCTGTAACTGCAGAGCTCCAGCCTGGAGTTGGCAGAAGGAGGGAGGGTTCCCTGCAGCTGCCTGAGGTGGCAGCTGAGGTGCCAGGGGTTGCAGGTCCCATGTGGAGTGGTGCCACTGAGCCAGTGAGTGTCACTGATGCCCAGGGTGGCACACACCAATGCCACCATGGGTCACACTGGATTTACATCCATACAGCTGGGCTGGAGCACATCTTCCAGGTATTTACCTTTCCTTTAAGAACAGTGAAACTAAAGGGTTTTGTTTTGCCCAGCGTTCTGGTCTCTGGATTCCCGGGTTTGTGTGCGGCCCCACTCTGTGCTGGGTGTGCTCAGTGCTGCTCCTCCTGCCTGTGCTGGCACGGTCAGGGCACGGCCCAGGCGTGGGATCACCCCAAAACCTTATCCTGAGGGCACATGGAGGTGGTTGGCCGGGAGTGCTTCCCCTCACTGCTCTGCCAGGGGTGTTCATATCCCCCCCGGATGCTCTCTCTCCTTTAATGCATCTTTTTAAGTACTGGGTAATAGTGTTTTCTTTCTGGCAGAGACGAACGAGGGCTTTTAATAGGTCTTTTATTTTCTCTTCGTGCAGTTCCCTGGCAGTAACCTGCCATTAGCTGCAGCATTTATGTAGGGTATTTGTATTTTTATATGTGGGGACCTCAACACTGGGAAGCCAAGGGGTTTGATCAGGGTCACACAAGAAATATGTGTTAAAGCTGGGACTTTGGCTTTTCCTGAATGTTGAGCTGACCTCTAGGCTTGGCAGAGAGGGAACATTTTGGTTTGTCCCCTTTTAATTGAGCCAGACAGGGAAAGCAGAAAAATAAAGGCTCTGTGGAAGGAAGCATGGATTTCTTTTTTGCTCTTTCCTGTTGGCAAACTGCGCGGGGCTGGAATTGCAGGATCACCGTGTTCAGGAGCGGGAGGATGCTCTGTGCAAAAAAAATACACGGAGGCAAAGGGAAACCCGGGGCTGGAAATCTGTCGGGCTCCTTCACCTCCACGGGTTCCAGCTGCGCTGGGAAGGGGAAGCCGCCCTGCAAAGGCTGTGCTGGGGAGGGAAGGAGGGAGGGAAGGAGGGAGGGCTGTGCCCCCTCCCCCGGCAGCGGCTCGGGCGATGCTGCGGCCGCAGCTGGGGCTGCCCCGCAGCGCCTCTGTGCCCGCCTTGTGTGAGCAGCCCCCAGTGTGCCGGAGCACAATGCTCCCTTCACTCCCCGGCAGACTGGAGGTCTAGACGCTCTCCCTGCCTTTTGTTGTCGGGGTCACAGGTTAGGGAGCGTTCCCAGCTCCTTTTCCCTCCGCCGGTCAGGGATCGCTCCCCGCGCGGAGCGCTGCGCCGGGGCGCCCCTCCGGAGGGAGTCACCCCGCTACCCAAACACACTCAAAATTGTTCTGGCAGCTCCCAGAAAGAAATGTGCTTTTTGAAAGGCAGTCGAGATCACCCCCACTCCAGTTCTTGCCGGCACAGATGCTCAGCTGACACCAGCTAAATAGAAACCTTTTAGCCCTTGCCAGTAAGTCTGGAGCAAACTGCCAAAAAGCATCGAGGACCAAGACACAAAACGAAGTCAGGCCCGAGCAAAGTACTTGCAAATGAAGGATGGAACTGAAGTGTTCTGTCTCTTGATTTTTAGCACATGAGGTGCTTCAGTCTCGGGGTTGTTTTTTTTTTTTTTTTTCTGAATACAATGGTGGTATTTTTAAAGGTTTTCAGCAGATACAAAGCAAGTAACTCCCCTAGCAACAAAGGGAAGGTTTTTCCCTTAATGTGAGCTTTTTTAACATGAAGCATTTGTGAAATTTTCTTTCCCTCTTAAAGACAAGTTTGGCTGAAGGAGACATTTTTAGTGGCTTTTGGACATATTTGGAGATGGGACCTGTACCTGTGCTGTTGGCCCTGCCCCAGCCCACCCTGGTCAGCCTTGCCCTGGCCAGGAGATGCCTCTGGGCTGCAGCTCCTTGTCTGGAGGAGGGACTGGTTTGATAAAGAAGTTGGGAACAACTTTCTTCTTCTTCCTGGCAAGAAGACATAACAAAAAATTGGCAAGTTTATGCTTTTTAATATTGAATTAAGATCTATTAAATAGTCACAGAGAGCCAAAACCTGAAATTGCTGTTAGGCACTGCTCTTGGTGAAGTGAAATGCTTCTGGATCTGGCTCGCTTCTGCATTTTGTGTGTGTGTGTGCATGTGTATCATGTGTGAAGAATGAGTCTGTGAAGCTCAAATAGAGATTTTAAATAGAAATAATGCTGGCAGCTCTTTCTCTCTGAATCCAGGGCTATTATGTGTCTGGCTCTTGCCAACATGAATTGCAGAGGAAGTTCATGTGAACTCCATGGCTTTGACAGCTGCACAGCCAAGGTGGGTTCGGAGCCCAGGCACTGTTGAGCAGAAGTGATGACATTTTTTGGTGTTTCTTCTTTTCAGAGGGTGAGAGAGGACCAAGGGAGTCTGTTTCCCACTCTAGTCCTGGTACATGCAGGGACAGGCATATTGAGCAGTGGTAGCCCAACTCTTCCCCAAAGCTTTATCTGTAGTCCCAGGTGCTCCCGTTCTCAGGGAATGTCACAGATTTGTGCTGCTCACATGAGGGGGACACAGACCACCCCACTGGCAGTGGTGGAGACCACAGAGCCCCCAAACCTGCCCCTCTCACCCTGTGGGAATCCTCGTGCACCTGCGTGCAGTGGGAACAGTTTGGGGTTAATTCCTCTGCAGCCCAAAGTGCAGAGAATGATGCTGCTTGTATGGGGTGTGGGGGGAAATAATGTTAAATTAAGCTCTCCATAAGGGAAGAAAAGCATCCAGCCCCATTCTTTTCTGCTCATTTTAGTAATTTCTTCCAGATAACCTACACATCTGTGTCAGTGCAATTAAAGCAGAAATTCTGTCTAATGAACAGTTGTAGCCCTTGGGCTATTGCGGAATGAACAATGAAGTTGGAAACAGTCTTATTAAAATAATAATTAAGAAACAAGGGTTGGGAGACAGAGGGAGGTGCAGATGAGGTGGTGGTGGGATGCTATAGTGTGAGGAGCAGAGAAGAACTGAATTCAAGCTGGTTCTGGATTTCCAGGGGTGACTCTGACTGTGACCCCTCCCTGTAGAAGGGACTGAGCAGTGGGGTTGGACCAGGGGCTGGGCACCCCGGGTCACATCAGGGATGTGTGGTCATGCCATGTCACAGCAAAAGTCTCCCACTCCAGTGCAAGACTGGCCTGAAAGTGTTGGCCCAGTGTGGCCTGGCTCTGTCACAGGCAGAACTGCCCTCCTGTTCAGCAGATCAGTAATTTCACCTGTGTGTTTTATTTTGGGGTTTTTTTTGTTCTTCAATAATTGATAAAGCTCAGAGAGGGAGAGTGTTTGTTTTTTTTGCGTTAGACAGGATTATATTTTGTTTTTTTCCAGAAAACCGTCCTTTTCAAGTAAAAAAACCAACACTCTGCACACCCACATAGTTTCCTTTAACTTTATTTTCTTTTTTGCATTCCTGAGGACTGGGACTGAGCAGGCTCAACTGTGTCAGCGATGAGGACTGGCCAGTTTTCCTCATGTGATACAGTTTATTCTTTTATTTCTAAGTAAATAAAAACAAAAAATTCCTATTCAGTGTTGTTAACCCTTGGGGTTATAATAGTGTTTTTCCACGAGTCATCATTTTATGCCAATTAAAAAAAAGTTAAAACTTGGAGCTGGCTTTTTTGAACTTAATACACTCCTACTTAGAAATGCATGTGCTGCAGAAAGCTACTGACATCTCAGATTAATAAAATAAATTAAAAAAAAAAAAAAAAAGCAAATGCCATAAAAAAAGAGGCCAGACAAATCCCACTGGAATGATACATTGGAATGATTTTAGTGGGATTTATATCTATGAGCTGTGGGGGTTTTGTGGTTTTTTTCCCTTTTGAAATGGTTGTGAACCAGAGTGATTACTTATCATTTTCATTTTAACTCCATCTGACAAATCGTTTTAGATGGAGAAAGCAATACTGCGTCTTTAAATGGCTACTCTGTCAGCGCATCTTGCAGGGCTTTAAATGCCCTTTGTTATCGCAGTCTAGACAGGACGCAGGCGGAATATTTGATATGTTATAAGGCAGAGATGTGACAAGGTTGAATTAATTTACTGGCTTATTTAAAGCTGATTTTCAAAACATTTTTCCTTACAAACTTGTCTTTTTCTCTCTCTATCCTGTATTTTTTTTTTCCCGAAGTTCGTGCAGTATGTTTCAACTGTTTAGACTGGGAGAGGAGACATTGGCTTACTGCAGCCTGCAGTACTTTAATTGCCCTTTTTATGACTGTCTAGACATCATGCAGATGCATGTTTGTGGTGAGAAGACATTTCCCCCTCTGGTTATACGATAGTCTGAAACCTTTACATTCCCTATCTCCTTACCCCCTCTGCCTTGGAATGCGCTTTACTCCCTCCATCCCTGAAAATCACTTTTTCCCCCTCAGTTTTATTTTTCTGAAGGACACTTCGGCCCCCGTTTTCCTGCTCTTTTCCACGTGCTGGTGTGCGCTGGCTTGGTGGGGATGGAGGAGCGAGGAGGGGACGGCTGCACCGGGGGTGTCCCCGCAGCGCTGGGTGCGGGTCCCGCTACGAGCGAACACATCGGCGGGCTTTGAATGGGTGCGGAGTTTTAGTTATGCAAATCGATGCATTAATTAACCCCGTTGCTATAGCTACCGCTTTATTGTTAAACGCAGTGAAAAGGGGACAGGCTGTGTCCATGGATAATCCTCCCGTCGGTGCTGTGCCCTCTCCCGCCCCGCCGAGCGCCCCGCGCCCGGTGCGGGGCAGCTGCGCCCGCATCCCGCATCCCGGCGGGCAGGTGGCGGGGCAGGGCCGGCCCCACCGCGGCCGGGACGGGCCGGCCGGGGCTCCTCCGCCTCCCCCCGAGCCCATTGTGGGGGCTGACCCGGGGGTCGCCTCCCCGCAGCCCTCCCTGCCCCCTGTGTCTGGGGATGGGACGGGGCAGCGGCACAATGGGGCGGCAGGAGGGACGCAGATGGGCCGGGACGGGGACGGGGATGCTCGGGGAGGGCAGGGATCCTCGGGACGGGGATGGGGATGGTCGGGGAGGGCAGGGATCCCCGGGATGTGGATGCTCGGGGGATAGGGCAGGGATCCCCGGGACGGGGATTGGGGGATGGTTGGGGGAAGGGGCAGAGCACCCCGGGATGTGGATGGCTGGGGAGGGCAGGGATCCCCAGGGATGGAGATGCTCGGAGAAGAGGGCAGAGTACCCTGGGATGGGGATTGGGTTGCCTGGGGAAGGCAGGGAACGCCAGGACGAGGATGTTCAGGAAGAGCAGGTGACCCCAGTCCTGTTCTTGGCCCCAAACCCCATCTGTGCCTGGCCTTCTCTTTGTGTGTTCCCTAAAACCTGCACATGCAGAACCCCCCAACGAAACAGACTTCCTAGCAGATCTGCTGTGGGAGTTAAAACCTTTCTCAGGCTGTTGCTGCAGCTGAGGTGGAAGTAAATTTATTACCTTTAATTTTGTCAGATTTGGGGCGGTTGTACTCACCTCCCCCATTCACTCTGGTGTGTATAAATATATATAAAAATATAAATTTTTTTTCACATCTCTGTAAGAGTGTGCACATGCATTCGCTCCCCTCTGGTGGCAGTGACCAGTTCAGACCAGTTCAAGAACTGAACTTGAATCCTGCAGTGACCAGACACAGTGTGCCTTGTCTGGCCATTTGCATGCATTTTGCATATTTTTTTCCCTGCAATGCATAATTTTGCCTGTAACTTAAGATTGTCCTTGTTCCCTGGGAGTACCTTGCCTTGTGAAAGGTCACTCCTCTGGCGAGCAGGAGGTGCAGAGTGGCACAGATAATAACGGTGCTTGGGAAGAGGCAGAGCAGGGAGTGTTTCCCGTTTCTTGGCCCTGGACCGTGCTGAGGAAATCCGGTCGCAGTTCCAGCCCTGTCATGACCTGTGTGGCTTTGGCCAGCTTGCTCAATCTGGGTTTCAACACCCGTCTGCGAGCCAGGGCAGCCCCTGTGGCACTGCTGCCCGGGGCTGCGTGTCCTGGAGCCCCTGGGGGAGCTGCAGCCTCGGGACAGGGGCACAGCAGGGTCCCCAGCACCATTCCGAAATGTCAAGGGGCTCCTCGGGGCTGTGCTGGTTGATAAATGGGGTGGTGTGAGGGAGCCGTGCTGGTACAGAGTAGAAATGCTAGAGGATTACAGGTTATCCAGCCCCAATTTGGGGTCTTTTGTGGCTTTTCTGCACCTCAGTCGTGTCCCTGAGCTGGGTGCTGGGTGTGAGTTGGTGGGTGTCATGCTTGCGGCAGGGAGGCACAGGCAGTGCTGCTGTCGTGTCTCACTGGAGGTGTCCCTGCATGAGCACTGGTCCCACAGGACTTGCTGGGCGCTGTGACAGGGTTGGGTGCTGGCCCCAGGGCACCTGGAGCTGCTTTGGGCTCTGGCAGGGTCATGGCTGAGTGCACTGGGACTTGACCAGTGGATGGTTTCCCCAGGCATAAGTGGAAATGGAAACTTTCTAGAGGACAGCCAGGATGGAGAGACACCTGGTGAAACCCAATGTGTACAGCACTTGCTCGGCTGGGAGAGGCTGTGTTTGGTGCCAATGACATCCACAACCCCCCATGTCCACACCCCTGTGCCATCCCTGCTGGATCTGTGTGTTGGGTGTCCCCACGGAGCAGGACAGCCTGTGCCATGTCCCTGCCTTGCAGTGTGCACAGCAACTGCAGCCTGCTGGGTCCTCGTGACCTCCAGAACTCAAGGCACCTCGTTGGGCTGGGCTGGGTGACAAATGAATCCCACATTCCCTGGTGTCCCTGCAGCAGGAGGAGGGAGCAGGCTGCTGCACTGCTGGGTGATGTGCAGGTGGATGCAGCTGAGGGAGGCTGCAGGTGCCCTGTCAGCACGAGGCAGCTCCATTGCAGTGGGAGACAGGGCTGCGAGGAAGCTGGAATCAGAATCCCAATCCCTGTAATTGCCCCTGGGTTTCTGGAAAGGGGGCAAAGCCCTCCCTGCATGGAGCACTTGCTCTCCTTGGAGCGTCCGCGTCTGGCAATTTGTCTGTCGAAACAGATGTGGGCAGCGACAAACATCTATTTCTATAACTAGAAACAAATTTGGTAATTGCCTCTTTCAACAGGACTTGCTCAAGCAGGAAATGAAATTCCTAAATGGCAGTTAGCAAAAGTATTTATAGCTAAGTTCATAAATGAGATGTGCTTTCCTTTGTCATGAGTTTCTGCTGGCTGGAAGGGAAAAAAAACCTCTACAGTAGCAAGCCACATATTGATCAGGAGTGTTTCCAGGGTATACGAAAATACTTATTTATTAATGTGTTTATTTTTACTGGCTGTTAGAAATACCCCTGACAAACAAAACCTGTTTGGTCTTTCAGGGTCAGCTGATGGGGTTTGATCCAGATATTGTGTGCTGTGTATTTTTCACTCATTATTTGGTAGAATTTTTTTTTCTGGTTCAAGCTATTTATGATTGCAGATGGTAAACTCTTGTTTTTGTATCCCTCTCTCTTGGTACCCTTGTTCAAAGGGGTGAGTGATGTTTTTTTTCTGCCCTCACCCCTGCCCAGACATCATCCAGGTCTGATGCTAGATATCTTGGATGTTCTCAGCTTGGTGGGGGCTGTGAGCCCTGCTCAACATTTTTCTGGTGAGCAAGCAAATTTACCTGTCTTTTAAGTGCAAAATCAAAATGACTTTATTCTTTTAATCCAGTTCAGCTGTTCTCACCCTTGGGAGTAACTTCAAAAGCCATGTACCCCTTCCAGTCATCTTGGTAGGCTGGGATCAGCCTGACTGTGTGTGAAATACCTTGTCTAAAAATCCTGGAAAAGGGGAGGGTGAGAGAAATAGGCACAGAAAAGAGAGAAGGGGTTGGCATCTGCAATATTTCAGAGAGTCTGTGTGTCCTAAAGAACCTTGTTAGTTCTCATTGCTCTGAGGTAGCTGTTTCATGTCTTCAGGAGTTTCTCCAAACAAGTGTCCAGTTGTCCTGGCTCAGAGCCAGGAATCATCCTGGCTGACAGAGCTGCTGACCCCAGCTCTCACATTTGCCATTTCCCTGTAAAAGCTGACTTCTGCCATGCTGATCCTGCCTCTCTGCCCCTTGGATGCGTGTCCCACTCCCCACAGCAAGCTCAGGAAGGTCACCTTCTGAGAACAGACCCAGGACAGTTGCTGTGTTTTTTAAGCACTAAAAAATGTTCTCAGCCCCAACCAGTCTGATATTTCTGTGACTGTTAAGCATGAAATGGAGCTGTTTTCTTTAAAACAAACAAAAATGGGGGTGAGGGGATGAGGCCATCATCTGCCAGTGACTCAGAGGATGTGATGCTTGATTACCTGGGGTGACATCTGAAGAAAAAGAATTATATTAAACACAGTTACGGCCCAAGGCTTGGCACTAAGGGCCTAAAGAAGTCCTGTTCAATCTGCTGTTTTCCAGCAATGATTTTTTTTCAACTGGCTCCTTTTCTGAGTCTCACTTGCTCCCTGCCCTCCTGCCCCATCTCAGCCTGTCCTCACTGGCTCGCATGGCATCATTTCTGCTCACTGCATCAAAATTGACTGTGCTGGATCCAGAAATGAAGTTTAGCTGTTAACTGTACTGATGATGCATGAAGCAGGCCCAAAATGATCTCTTCCCAGTTGTCCCAGGCCTGATCCTGGTCCCTTTGATGCCTTGGTGTTGCTGCAGCTTCAAGGTGCTGCCAGTCAGTGCCAGCAGCAGCACCCTCAATATTGAGATCATATTCTGTATCTATCTGCAGCACTTCCCCTGCTGTCTTGTAAACAAACACAACTGTTGACAATCTGATGGGCCCTTCATATCTGGTTTTATGGGGGTATTAGAAGATAAATGTAGCAGATGCTAATACAAAAATAGTGCAGTAATGACTTTGCCTGCTCTGATTGTTTCTAAGATGACCTAGCGGATGAGCGAGGGTGAGTAATCTGCCATCTGAATTTCTTTGTTCTTTCATCTCTTCTTTGCTGTCCACAGCCTCTGAGAGGGAGAACACTCTTTAATGAGAATAAGAGTATGTGTGAGTGTGTAGGAATGTTTAAGGCTCTGTGTGTGTGTGTGTTTTAAGAATGTGTGTATTAAGAGTGTGAGGGTTTTTTTAACTTTTTTCCACAGGAATTATGGCTACTGCAGCTACATTTCTTCATGTTAGCCATTATCTCCTGAGTAATTTTACTTTTTCTCATCACTTCTCACATGATACACGATTCCAGTACATACAGAAATTGTAATTGAAGCTTGGGGATGACTGGTTTGACCTGCAGATGTGTGTTATATGTGGCTGAAAGCACAGGTCACCTTGGCTGAGACCCTGCCTATAAGCTGTCCTGTCCACCTGTAAATGATAGGTGGAGTGTCTGGAATGATTGCAGCAAAATACAGGTTGTGGTTGTTTGTTGGTTGTTTTTTTTTTCCTCCTTTATACTTGAGGTGATTTGGAGAGTTTGTCTTCTGCAGAGATACTCTGTGTGGAAGGAAGAGCATTAATAAAGTTTATAGGAAACATTTTATGAACTGAAATGCAGCTGTAAAAGGCAAGGCAATGCATTTAAAGTGTAACCCAGCCTCACCTCCCCTAGGGCTGTGATGGTGCCCCCAGCATCACCATTGACTCAAATCACTCTCCCTCCTTGTACATATATTAATTCATTTGAACCTGTGGGTGCCAGTATTTTGTGAGTGCCAGTATTTTGCTTAAAAGGACTCCAGGAAGCTCCCAGCTGCACCTTCCTGCAGCAGCTTCTGTGGAGCCATGAATGTGGGCTGCAGGAGCACCCCACACATAAATCCATACATTTCAGACACTTTGTGGTCATGGTGACTGGGCAGCAAGGTGGCCAGCAAGGGCATGAGCTTCTTCTAAATACAGCAGAGTGGAGTGCACAGGCTTTGGGAAGCAGAAAATCTTTATCACTCATTAATACATCTCCATAATCCTCTGCCAAGCCCTTGTTCAAGGCCAGGCGTGGTTTGAAGTGGCAAGCGAGCAGTGAACGTGAAGAATGGGACGTGACAAGTGCTTCTCCCTGGTCACGAATACACGGATTTAGGGTGGGGAGGATCTGGAGGGGTGGGGGGAAAATGCTTGGTTGCAAAACAGTCGCACGCAGAGCGCCCGGCTCCCGGAGCTGCCGCGTCTAGACAGAAAATACGGAAAAGCAGGTTGTGTCACTTAAATGTGATGTCTGAACCTGTTAGTTTGAAATGTATTCTGGAATAAAAATTATGCAAAATTAAATTAGTGTGACCTTGCCTTGCATTTGGAGGCGGAATATGCCCATCTTGTAAAGCCTAGTGCATTTATAACACTTCCCTTGGGGAAAATTACAGAGAGAAATGGAATGAGGTCTCTTCTAATTGAAAAGTGACAATGATTAGGAAGCCAAATACAAAATGTGTTGAGTATTTTTTTTCTTGTTTTGTTGTGTGTGTGTTTTTAAGAATACCAGTAGAATTATAAATTATGTGCTTTGCAGTTTGGCTTGTTTTTCATTCCCCAAAGGCTTTTTATTAGCATAGCAGCTGAATTGCACTTGTATAATAACATATTAACTCAAACTTTGGGTTTTTAATGATCTTTCTTCATTAGTTTGACTGAGCTGCTTGGATAAAAATCTTACTGAGTATATCCAGCTTTCCAGTGTGTTGGGTTTGTTTTCCCTTCTGCAGAAAAGAAGCCCATGAAGACAAGTTAAAACACAGGGAGAGTTGGCAGAAACTTTGCTGCCTCAAGTGGGTATGAGTCTCTTAAAACATGAAAAGCACAAATTGAGTGTGTGTGAGGGTGGGTTTTTTTTGGTTTGTTTGTTTTTCTTGTGTTTTTTTGTTCGGTATGACTTTTATTTTATTTTTTCCAAAGGCCAGATTGGGCAACCTGAGTGTTCTTGGGATTAAAGCTCATCCCTGCATATGGGATGGGTTTGCTCCTGGGCACGGTAAGGCTCCTCAGAGCCTGGGCTTGGGGTAGAGATGGGGCAAGAGGAGCATCCCTGCTGGAAAGCAGCATCCCCTTTGTTCTGGTAATCATCTTGTGCTTTCCCGTGGCACCTCTTGGTGACCATCCCCAGGTTAGAGCAGTCCCAGAGTGCTGAGGGATGGAGGAGACACTGGGGTGTTGTCCCAGATGCTGATGGAATTCCCACCCTTTCTTCTGCTGGCTCTGTGTCTGTGTGTGTGCAGGAATCCTGGTGTAGGTCATTTGTGAGTGACACATTTAATGTGTTCCTTCCTGGGAAGGAGCTGGGGCAGCCCTTCCCAATGCCCAAAACTTCACCTGTGTCACTGAAGCACCAGGACCAATTTAGCAAGGTTTGGTTCATTTAAGGGATCTCTTGTTCTAGGAAAGGAACTTTTCTTTACTACTACTTTGGCCTTGTTTTTCTTTAGAAATATAACCCCTTTTAACAGAAAAGGAAGTTTTCCATCACCGGCTTCATTTATATTTTTTTCATGTGTTTTCTTACCGTGGCCAAAGCATATGCTGCATTTTGAGGCTGAAGTGACTCATCTTAAAAAACATTTGGGGTTTTTTTTGGCTTATTTGTTTCTTTTCCATAATGCTTTGTGCAGAAGATGGGCTCTGCACCCAGGTTGGATGGCTGCTCTGCTGCCCACAGGGAGAGCAGGCACAGGGGCTCTGGGATCTGGCTCTTCATGGGTGGCCAGGGGAGCACCCACGGGAGTTGTGGGGTGCCCTGTGCCTGGCTTGGGTGCTGGGCCTTCACCCTGCTGGAGGCTGCTGTCAGTGCTCAGTTACAGCTGGCACCAGGACATGTCTTTGGGATGTGTAGGGACACCTCTACATAGTGAGGGTGACATGGGAAGAATCATTGTGCCCCTTAGAAATGGTTTTGCATCGTCTCTTTTCCCAACCTTTTAGGTTTTGGTGTGGTTGTGCCTGTGGTCAGTCTGGGGTCTGCTCAGAAGCAATGAGCTCCTGTTCCAGCCAGTTCCTCCAGCACAGGGCACCAGGGGCAGCTTTAGGGTCCCACAGATGAGCTGTGCTGCTTTGGGGCTGGATCACATTTATGGGAATATGCTTTTCTTCCATGCTCTTCCTCTCACAGTGGTACTGGGCAGCTTGTTGGGGTTGTTGTGAAAGACCCAGAGCTTGTCTTTTATTTTAGCTAAAAAGCATTTTTAGGGCAAAACTCCTGTACAACGTTTGGCTTTTAATCCCTCTCTTCCCACCCCATATGAAACCTTCCTGAGGTTAGAGGCAGCTGTTTTAGGGGTGCTGGAAGAATCTGGACTGCACGTCCCTCATCCATCCAGCTCAAAGTGCCAGATAAGGCTCCTGCTTTCAAGGCATCATTCTGCTTTCTGCAGGCAGTGGGCAGAGCTGGTGGAGCATTTTGGGCAGTGGCAGAAATAGCTGCTGTTTAGCAGAAAGAGCTCCAAGGTAACTGGCAGCGCTCACCACCTGGACTGTTTTCTTGACATTTATTTGCTTTTACTGGCACTCAAATGCCACCTGTCAGGAGAAAACTTTCCATTAAAAAAAAAAACAACCAAAAACAAACAAAAACCAACTCAAACAAAAAAACTAATGAATTTACCTGACTCAGCAGAAGCCACCCCAGCTGGTATGAGTGGTGCCCTTTGAGGTCTGATGAGCCTTGCTGTGTGTCTGCACATATATATGTGTGTATAGATTAAATATAGATGGCAGCATCCATGATAGCTTAGGGCATGGCTTTCCCCAACTGGATCTTACAGCTGTCACTGCTGAGAAGCAAACAAAGTGTAAATCCCTGGAATTATTGAATTTTGCTGTCTGGCCCCTCCTTTATTCTGGGCACTGGAGTTGCTGCTGCCCAGTCCTGGGCACTGCTGGCATGAAGGGGGGCTGGGGGTAATGACTGAGCAGTTTGGGAATGGCATGTACTCCCTGGGCAGCAAATTCATGGAAATAATGACCCAGCACAATGTTTGCCTCCAGTACTCAGTTTTCCTAAGCCTCAGAGAGGTGTGAGGAATTATTTCCTTAGGAAATTTTAGGAGCGACTTCTCGCTACCTCCTGCCAAGTGTCTGCAGAGTTAACTGGATGGTCTGTTTGCTTGTTCCTGTTTGTTTGGAGGGCTTTTGGCAGTTTTCCTTTCTGCCAGTTCAAGCCACTCAAGCTGCCACAGTCAGCTGGCCTTGCCCAGGGCTGTCTGGAGCTGTGGGATGTGGCCCCATGGCAGAGGCATCACACCCATCAGGTGTCTCACCCAAAAGCAGGAGATCTCCCTGCCTGTTCCTCTGGTGGGTGGGCAGGCTCACAGATGGGGGGCTGCCACTGCCTGCTGTGCTGTCCCCTGGGCCACCCCTGTCTGATCCCTGGTGTTGGATCCCAGAAACCTGGAGTTTTTGGGCTTTCTGTGCTTTCAGGCACAGACCCCCTGGAGAACACTGCTCTGGACCCTGAGGCCTTGGAGAAGGCTTCCAAATTTTAGTGATCAAGTTAAAATTATGGAAGTAAAAGTGTGTGCTTTCACATAATGATGAGTCTTAAATTTGGAGGTTTTATAGTATAGTAATAGGAATGGGACAAGATGGAGGATTTTAAGTGATGTCTTTCTCAGTGTTCTTCCTTCTTCATGGGTTTCAGGTAGTAGTTTCTGGTTAGTCAATGTCACACTAAGGGTCATGAGACTTTAGTTATTGGGTTAAAAGGATAAATAATATAGGTGTTAATTCTCTGTTGGACTGTTTAGCTTTAAGAGACCTTGTAGCAGCTGGATCTGGCTCCATTTTCCCCGCTTCTAGCAGGTAGCTAAAAGTGCTGCTGAACGCTCTGTACTTTAGGTAAGATTTAATAAACAACCAAGCCTGAACACGAGAAAATCCATTTCCACCGTGTATTTGTTAATCCTAGCTCTAAGTGAAGGCAAAAGAGACTGAAACAAACCACTGATTAGGTAGTGCAAAACTCCCACCCGTGTCTGACCCCTGGGACAGAGGGGATGTGTGCTTGTGCAGGGATGTGCCAAGGAGGGCTCAGCCCTGTCCTCCCTGGAGTGGTGGTCATGGGAAGAGAACTCCAGAAATTTAGCTTGCATGTAGCTGAACTGTTTCATTAGCATGAATTATGTTGGTTCATGGCTCTGCAGCCCCAAGAGAGGCACTGGGATGCTCCTGGTTTTGTGCCCAGTGCTAGGGATGCCCAGGAGGTCTTTGGGAAGTCCAGTCTGTGCTGTAGTTGGGAAACACTCTGAAGTACAGATTGTCTGCAAAGATGCCTCCTGGATACTGTTCTGTGACACTGAAAAAGTGAATGAATGAGGTTTTTGTGGGCTGAGGGCACACACAGCCCTTGTGGGAAGGCTGTAACAGGAAGGGTGCAGTGCTGTCAGTGTTGTCTCAGCCACTGCAGTTGTTCTTTGCTCAGTTACCTGCTGCTGGTGCTGATGGCTCAAAGTCTGTCTGTCTGTCTCTCTTGCAGCGGAGTTGGAGTTTGTACAGATAATCATAATCGTGGTGGTGATGATGGTGATGGTGGTGGTGATCACGTGTCTGCTGAACCACTACAAACTCTCGGCACGATCCTTCATCAGCCGGCACAGCCAGGGCAGGCGGCGAGACGAGAACCTCTCCTCAGTAAGTCACACCCGTGCCAGCTTGTGTTTGGCCTTGGCATCATCTGTCTGTGTTATTGGGGGTGCGGGGGCATTTTAGGGGTGCCTCTGGCTCTTTAGGGTGCTGTGTGTGCTGAGGTATGGGCAGCCATAGCCTCTGCCTTCGCCCTGAGCTTTGCCATTTGAATTTTCCATTAGTAAAGTGACTGCATGAGGCTGCTCTTGGCATGTCCTGTTCCTGAAATCACCACCCTGAGCCGGTTGAGGTTCATATGCCTTGGGTTTAGCCTTGTTCACATTCCTTGTCCTTTGGCTGCAGTTAGAGTCTCAAGTGACTGTATAAAAACTTCCTGCCTGCCCTGCCGAGAGCAGGAAATGCTGAGTGACTCCAGTTTTCACCAGTGCTGCTGCCATTCCTGCAGTGGAAGGGGCAGAAAACACTTGTCAGCCAGACAAGCAGAGACCTCTCCAAGGGGATGTACAAGAGGCTCTCTAACCCTGACTCCTGGCTTCATAAAAGCCTGAGGAAAAAGGTGTGAATGGTACCTCTGACAGGGATTTGAGGGGAAGTCTCGCCAGCCTCAAGGCAGATGTTGGTTCATGCCGTTTCCTCAAATGTAGTGGCTCAGAGAGACTCAGAAGGATGTATCGAGAAAAGGCATCACATTTTCTTGGAGGGTGAGCACGTGCTGTTCACTGCTGCTGCTGTGGCTCTGTCTCCAGTGCAGGGATGTCTTGTACTGATACTTTTCATTTTCAGCATTCACCCTGAAGGGTCTTAGAGCCCTTTAAACAGGGCTCCCTCAAGGTCTCTGCTGCACACCTCCTCCCCTGCAGGCTGCCAGGGCAGGCAGGACACACCACTGGTGCTGTGGGGTGCTCTGTGTGGGGCTGTGCTCCCCTGAATCAAATCCATAATTGCTGCAGGAAAAAGATAAAATACAGGAATTGCTCGGGTTTTTTTCCGTCTATTTTTCCATTTTCTTTCCTCTATTTTTAATTTTTTTGAGAGAGATATCCGAGATGTTTCACCAAGCCATCCTTCAGTGCAGTTGCAGGGCTGTCCCTTGTAGCTGCTGTTTGTGTCACACACCATACACAGGTCCCTTCTTGGCTGCTTTGGGAAGCAGAGCTGTGCAATCCCCAACCCAATTCCCCCCCTCATTCCATGGGCTGTGGAGCCCCTCTCCAGAGGGCAGAGTATGATCCCAGCTGGGGGATGGGAGTGCTGGGAATGCCTGATCCCCCAGGATTCGTGAGCCCACATTAAACCAGCTGGTGAGAGGGTGGAGGTGGCCCAGGCACCTCCCTGCTTTGGGGATCAGAGCCCAGCTCCCCACACATATCCCAGCTCCACCCCGAAATCTTTCGTTCCTCTTACGGTCCCGTGCACCCACTCCCAGCAGCAGAAGAGTGTGGGCATCCAAGCACATGAGTTATTTAAAATAGCAGAAACATTGTTTCCCCATTTTCAGATTCTTCCACTGTATTATCATGTCCAGAATGTTTTACCTACACAATGCAAATTGTGTCATTTTACACTTTCAAAGCAAAGTTTAGATCAAGCCCTTTTTATTTTAATACAGTAATTTCTGTTTTCTTAAGTGGCCTGCTTTTTATTTTCTTTTAAAAGAGTTAAGAAGGCTAACATAGAAAAGAGAAAATCACATGGAGATTTACCAGAAATTTCAGGTTAAATGAGCAATTGACTCTTTAAAAAACAATTATTTTCCCCCTTTAATATTTTTTTCTATTTTAAATTTTACCAGGCCAAAATTTCCAGCCATTTTTTGGCTGAGCTCTGTTACTTACTCAGCCTTCAGACACATCAGTGATTAAATGGCTTTTCAGCAGTGTTTGACATCTGTGCCTCTGCTCGACCCTAGTGAGGATGTGCAGTCTTCAAAACCTTTTTTGGAGCTATGGACAGAAATAGGAATGTATAATTTTGAGGGTTTTTTATTTTTCCCCATCTTTATGGTTGTTCCCTATCTCCCTGCCCTGTCCATGCAGCACTGATGGAGTGGCAGCAGAGATTCCCTGTGGTCCCAGCACCCTCCTGATGGGACAGAGAAGCCCCTCGTGCACTAACGAGCAGGGAACTCATTAGAGTGGGATCCAGCATCATGAAGACCTTAAAGGCAGCACCTTCCAGGCTCAGCACAGCGTGTCTGTCAGTGGAGAATACCTCCAGTTTGAAGCAGGGCTGGATACTGGTTTGTGCAATCCATTAAACTTGCACTGAACTGGTGTTGGGCTTTTTGAATCCCAAACTTCATTTTGGTGTCGTGACCGCAGACGATCACTGGAGCTGCATTCACGCTTTTCATCTGCTGAAATATTAAAGCAGTTCATCCCATGGTCAGGATGCTGCTGGGTCTGCTGGAGTTGTCCTTTTTTGTTGCTGCAGCTCAAAAATTACAGCTGAAGGAGAAATTAATTTCCCTAAAGGGCTTTTTAATGCGGCTCTCACTGGCAAGCAGTTTTTATATTACTGCATGCGTTTCTCCATCACTGTTCTCACTGTACTTAAACTCTCCTCATGTCTCCTCATGACAAGTACCTTTTATTTTCCAGAACTAAGAATACTTAAGAAATGCTACTGATAACTTTTTTTGCTATAAGAATGGCTCTGTCCCTGCACCTTTGGAACAGTGGTATCCCACTCTCCCAAGAAGAAGTAGTGCGAGTGCAATTTCCAAGCACACCTTTGTCCCCCAAAATAGAAAATGAGTCTTCCTGCAGGCTCAGAGACTTAATCTGTACCATGCAGCTTTATAGAGAAAATTCTCTGACATCACTAGAACAAGTAGTTCTAAAAAAAAATGAAGATTGATGTCTAAAAAGAAATTTAAAAGTAATTTTAGGTTCTGCAGCAAGTCCTGCAATACTTGCGGAGGCTTTTACAACTGTGTCGCTCATGAGACAGCGGAGTCTCACCTTTCATTTCAGAAACCTGTGGCTTTCTAGACTGTTCATTGTTGAGATGGATTTAAGTCCTAATTATTTTGAAAATCAGAGGTGGGTGAGGAGAAGCTGAGGGTTTGCAGTGAAGTTCCTCCTGCAGTTTTGCTTGGCTCAGTGGGGCTGTGGAGCCATCCGAGGGCCAAAGTGAAGGCTAAAAACAGGGATGTATTCTGTCCCTGAGGCTTTGCCCTCCTCTGAATACTGATTTCCAGCAGTTTTAGTCTTGCTATGGAGTTTTCAGGGGAGCTGAGCTGCTCCCCGGATGGGTTTCATGGTAGGGTGTGTGGCAGGGGTCTGTGTTGGGGAGCACTGGGTGCCTGTGATCAGTCAGCCGTGGGCACAGGAGCATGGCCAGGCTCTGGAGTCCTGGGAGAGGTGGTTAATAATGGCTGCAGAGATCCAGCCCCTACAGAAAATGGGTCTCCTGCCTGCTCCTCCTCTCTCTGCACATCCCATTTTAATGCTGTTCCTACTGTGTGCTACTCTTGCATCCACGTGTTGCCCAGGGCATCATTCCTGGACCTCATCTGTACAAACAGATGAACGGTGTGTGAGCCAGAGCTTTGATTCCAAACGTGGGCAGGATCTTGATGCAGGCTCTGGGTGAGTGGGCACTTAGGGGTAGGGCATGTTTTGGGTGGAGCAGCCCTGCCCATCATCTGCCACAGTGGGATGTCCCAGCTGAGCCTGGCAGGGCTGGGAAGCACCAGGCTGCAGCCACCCTCGTGGGAGCTGGCTGACATCACTCCCAGGAAAGGGGGGAGCAGATGGGATATTGCCATGGCACTGCCCACTGCCAAGTTAAATATAAAACACGTAGCAGAAGGCAGCAGGGTACTCGCTGCTCAGGAAGTCTGCCATGGGGGCACGGCTAAGTAAACACAATTTTGGGAGTGCTTCCTGCTCCTGCTCCTCCTTCAGTGTCCTTTGGGATGAGGTGACAGGCTGGCAGTGCCTGTGCTGGCACTGGAAGTCCTCCCTGGGCCTTTTGGTGTCAGGGCCTGAGCACAGAGTTGGAGGTGAGGATTTGTCCTGTGGCAGATGCAGTTCCTCTTGGATCTTTTGGCTGCTGGGAGAGTTTGACTGCAGACTCTCCCTGCAGGCAAGAAGTCCATGGAAAATGGACCAGACTAAACAGTGGATGCCTGTGTAAACAGTTGCATGTTGGAGTCTCGAGGTCTGGAATGGAACAGGGTTGTCTTGCTCAGGAAGGGCCACGGGGCTGCAGCTCAGCCAGCACATTCCTCAGCTGTGCCCAGGGAAGGTGCTGGCAGTGTGGCACCTCACCTCTGCTCCAAGGAGGTGGCCCTGAAAAAGCCATGGAGAAAGGGGAAGACTGACTCTGGGCAGTCTCATTTCCATTTAAATCACCCTTTTCCTTGCACTGGCACCAGCCCTGCCTTGAGGTTTGTGTGCAGGGCTGAGCTTCAAAACCCAGGACCTGATGGATGCTCTCTGTATCTGATACCATGTGCTATGCCAAAGGAGAAAAGAGATTCCATCATTGGGGAAGAATGAGAAAACAGGAGGGTTATAATGGGAGGTTTTTCTGGAGATTTTAATGTGGTGCTGTGTTTGGAGCAGGTAGAGAAATAGGAGTTCTTACAGGAGGAAGGTCTATGGTTTGCTCAGCCAGCCTCTCAGTGCAACACTTAAAGGGAAAAAGGGGGTTTCTTTTTCCCTTGGCATTTTGTCTCCACTGGTGCTAAATACTTCTGCCTGTGCCTGGTTGACTAGTGCCAGAACTGGAGATTCACCTGCAAGGAACTGGGAAGTTCCAAGTTATAATTACAAGCCTCCTGGCTGTTTTTCTCCAGCTCTGCCTGCCAGAGGGATGTTGCTATATGTGAATATTAGCAATATTTAAATATTGCAGATCCTAAGGCAAAAATGTCTGGGGTGAACAGTGCGTGCTCAGAGTATCACCAGCAGATGGGAAGAACCTTTGTTTGTTTGTTTTGATCATGAATTGTAAACTAGTCTCAGGGTTTGGGGGAAATTGTGGCTTCACCGTGCCTGGGGTTGTTGGCACTGAGGTTTGGATTTCAGGATCAGGGTGATGCTTGCAGTGTAAGAAAGCCTCTACACTTCAGTCCCTCAGTCTATTTAAGTCAAGGACTGCTTACTCTTTGGGGAAAAAATACTCTGAAACCTTCCTGTTGCTACAGAGCTTTTTTTCTTTTTTTTTTTTTTTTGTCAGATCAAAATTAGGCTTAACATTTGGTTATTCACTTATTATCTTTATTTTCCCATGATGTCTGTGGTTGTGAGCATCAGAATGTGGGTGTGAGGGGGTTTTTTTGGGTTTGTTTTTTGTTGTTTTTGTTGGTTTTTTTTAAAAAAATCTTGTCATTATTTCATGGAGCATTTTTTGATGTCTTGTGAATCACCCACGGCTCATGGATCACAAATTGAAAAATACTCCTCTGGCATGTTTGAACCAGGAAAGAGCTGTGCTGGGGGTGGGAGGGGGGAAGTCTGCAAAGGGAGAGGGTTATTTGCTGGTGCTGTTCTCATCATTCATTCTGCAAACGATCCATTAAATGGAGATGGAGGTGCAAGGGGAGGGAAATTTTGATCAAAGGGGTGTTCTCAGCGGTGATGTGCTAACACTCAAGCATGTATCCATCCCCACCATGCCCAGCACACATGATTGCATTGGAGATGGTGCAGGCAGGGCAGGAGCACGGTGGCAGTGTCATCTCTAGGTGACACCTGGCACAAGCTGTGTGCAGAAGGAGCTTTAACCCTCCTGGCATCAGACTCACCCTGTGTGGACACACACATTCACAGAGCTAGGGAATTACAGCTTGGGAATCCTTTTTGAGGCCTGGATTTCTCCTGACTCTCAGCTCCATTCCCAGGCTGACAAGCTGACTACAGCTTCAGTTAGGGAGGCAGTCTCCCAGAGTGATAACATGGTGACAAACAGAGTGGAATTCATAATAAAGATTAACACCTGATGTCTTTCCCGTGGGACATCCAGACATGCTGTCCCAGGGATGTTTTTCCCGATTGTCCAATGAACCTAGCTGCATGTAACACACTTTAAATCCGGGCTGTCCGTACAATAAATTGGCCTTTTTTCCCCAAAGAGCCCCGTGTGTGTTGCTGTCCTTTCTCTCTCTGTGCAGCGCAGTAACCACAGCCCTGCCCTCTCTTCTCCTTTCCCTTGCAGGAGGGAAGCCTGTGGCCTTCGGAAAGCACCGTGTCGGGGACCGGCATAACCGAGGTGAGGGCTCCGCAGGTGCCACCACCCCCGTCCCTGTGCCCTGCTGTGCCACGGCATCGCCCCTCACCCCTCTGACCCCTCTCCTCTCCTGCTCTCCCTTCCAGCAGCAGATCTACACCCCTCGGCCCAGCGAGCGCCTGGCCGTGCCTTCCTTCCTGCAGAGGGATCGCTTCAACCGCTTCCAGCCCACGTACCCGTACCTGCAGCACGAGATCGACCTGCCGCCCACCATCTCTCTGTCGGACGGCGAGGAGCCCCCGCCCTACCAGGGACCCTGCACGCTGCAGCTCCGCGACCCCGAGCAGCAGATGGAGCTCAACAGGGAGTCGGTGCGGGCGCCCCCGAACAGAACCATCTTCGACAGTGACTTGATGGATAACTCGGTGTTCGGGGGGCCGTGCCCCCCCAGCAGTAACTCTGGCATCAGCGCCACCTGCTACGGCAGCAGTGGCAGGATGGAGGGGCCGCCGCCCACCTACAGCGAGGTGATCGGGCACTACCCCGGCTCCACCTTCTACCAGCACCAGCAGAACAACAGCGGCGTGCCCCCCATCTTGGAGGGCAGCAGACTCCATCCCTCACACATCAATGGCCTTGAGAGCACAACGACGACGACGACGACGACGGCGTGGAACAAAGAGAAAGAGAAACAAAAAGGGCACCCCTTTTAAAAAATAATAATTAGAAAAAAAAAAAGGAAAAAGTTAAGGAAAAAAAAAAGGCAAGAAAGTAAATGAAACACTCTGCACTTCTCGTTAAAAGAAAGGAGAGAGAGAGAGAGAGAGAGCTGAGGAAGATGAGCAAAGAGAAAAAAAAAAAAAAGAAGCCGTTCCCCATCTCTCCGTGTATAAATATTTACTTGTTATGTCTGGTCTGAATGCACAAGCCTACCAAGCTTGCAAAAACATTTCTTTATTGAGCTGTGTCTAGACGTTTAAAAAGGAAAAAAAAAATCAACTGTAGTCTTTTTTTGTTTGTTTGTTTCTAGTTGGGCTGTGTGTGAATGCTTTTTTTTTTTTGTTTGATTATTTCACTTATCTTTAAAAACAAAATATTTGCACAAAAACCATTTTGTTTAAAGATCTGCAATATAAATATATAAATATATATTAAAAATAAGAGAAAGTGTATGTGTAAGGAGCAGGAGTATTTTTGTATTAGAAGAGGCCTATTCAAAAAAAAAGTTGTTTTCTGAACTAGAAGAAAAAATGGCAATTTTTTGAGTGCCAACTCAAAAAGCATGTATTACATTGTAAAAAAACAAAAAACAAAAAAAAATCAAAAGCAGGGGTTTAGAGTTATTTATATAAATGTTGAAATTTTGCACTATTTTTTAATATAAATATGTCAGTGCTTGTGTTGGTCAAAGCCTCTATCATGTCTACCATGAACCTGTTAAGGGATCCATGTGGAAGTGAAGAACAAAGTAGCTGGAAGGGGAGGAGGATCGCTGGATGGAGATGCCAGCCCTGGGAGGAGCGGTGAGCGAGACTGCAGCTTATGCAAATCCTTAATTTCCAGAGTCCCTGCGCGTGGCCGCCGACAGCCACGGCTTTTATACATTCCCTACAAAGCAAGAGGAGTTGGTGTGTGTCTGCTTGTCACCCAGTAGGATTATTGGAGTAACAAGGTAAAATGAAAACTCCCTGCTTCCCGCAGTCAGGAATGATTGAAGCAGGCAAAAATTACTTGATTTCTTTTTTTTTTTTTTTAATTTTTTTTTTGGACAACCTCTAACTTTTCGGAGGGGAGGGTGGTGGGGGTTGAGAATAAACTTCTGTGTCTGAAGGAACAAAAGTGTTTTTTGGTTTATTTCTTTCCATGTTCAACTGAAGGGCCCTGTTGGAGCCAAAGCAGTGGTTGTGAAAGTCGGTGTGAGGAACTGGTGATGCACCCACTGGCTGCCCTTCAGCTGGGTTTAAATGTCTCGTTGAAAGGACGAGGTGGAAAGTGTGGTGGTGGTGAACATCATTTTCATTTTGTTTCAACCTCCCGAACCTCAGTTTGGGATAGCAGCCGTGTCCCGCGGCTCCGCCGTCCCTGGTTCTCGCTGATTTTTACATTTGTTGTCCAGCTAAAGAGGCACCAGGTACAGTAGATGGGAATGAATCTGCTCCTGTGTTGTATTAATTAAAGGCTACAGAAATAATGCTTAAGGCTTTAGAAGCAACCCCTCCTCACCTCTTCTGGGACATCCTCCCCCCCCCAGGTCCTGCTGCCCTCCTGCCCTTGTGCCTGGTTAATTTATCTCGGTTTCCCAAGCGTTTGTCTTGCTCTGCTCTTGTTGACATTTTCTGTCACCTCGGTGTCTGGTAGGGGCCTCACCCTCGTGGTGAATTTGTGAGTGGGAAACCTGAGAGAGCGAGGGGGAGAAGGCAAAAGGGGAAAATCCCGAGGTGGGTCCCGTCCCTCCGGGCGCGAGGAAGGGTCGGGAGGGAGCCCCAGAGAGCGAGGATTTTACAGGGGGGTGTGATTTGATTTCCTGCAGGATGCTATCTAGTAGAGTGACATAAATGAAAGATATAAAGGCAATAATTATTGTTTTTAAGCAACTTTTTTATTACTTGAAAAAGAAAAAAAAAACCATAACCATTAGAACGGTTTTGAAGTTCTGACCATTTGAACAATATTTATATATATTTTAAAGAAGATGATGAATAGCTGAACTTGAAGTTTGATCATTATTATTTTTTGCTTTTTTAATTTTATTTCTGCCTAGAAATAGTCCTGTACCTTCTCAATGCTTCAAACTGCTTTTCCACAGCTCTTGAAATCTTCATAGTTTTACAGTCACGTAACCTAAATTTTGATGACCTAAAAAAAAAAAAAAAGAAAAAAAAGAAAAAAGCCACACAAAAAAAAAAAAGTAATGCAAAGGAAAAAATCTAGTTTGTCATGAAAGGTACAAAACTGAAGAATTTGTACGAGTTTTTAAAATGTATCTTTCCTTTATGTAACATGTCTATTTAGTGCCTTATTAAAGAAACAGTAACCCTCCCTTCTTAGAGAGGGGGACACAAAATCATCATTAGCGTTACAAGTAACCAGCGTCTGGTCTCTTGCTCCTTTGGACCTTGCATTCACTTTTCCAGTCCCTTTTTCCCGGAGCAGCTCCCTGTGCCTGGCCACACCTGCTGCTCCCTTGGCCGCTGCTCTGCTCCGACTGTTCTTAGGGAACTTGAACACGTTTTATGCACATTATCCTACCCGGGGAGGTAGGAATCTGTGGTGGATATTGTAAATGAGATACCAACCAAAAGAGAAAGCGAAATATAATATCTACTGCCCTCTTGAGCCAAAATGCGTGAATAGTGTTGTTGGGGTTGGGTGTTTGTTTTTTGTTTTTTTTGGTTTTGTTTTTGGTTTTTTTGGTTTGTTTTTTTGGGGAGGGAGGGGGGTGTTGTTCAGTGATCTGAACTAGTTTTGTTTGCTATTAAAAAAAATACGGTTACCTCAGCAGATTTTGGGTGGAATATGCATCACATGTTTAAAACTGAGCAGTGAGTAAAGAGGTGGTGTGGGGACCAGAGGTTGTTAAGGAACAAGATTGTCTTGTCACAGGGTGTCACCAAACCCTGTGGAGAAGTCAGGGAAGTGGGCAGGGGCTGGATAGGCACAGAGGGGTAGTGGGAGAGGGTCTGAAGATGCAGTGCAATTGAACCCAGCTCTCATGCTTGAAAGTCCTCAAAATTTCAACCGATTCTCTTTTTCTTTCCTCCCTATTTTTTTTCCTCCCTCCCCAGTCCTCTCCCAGTGTTGAGCTTCTATTTGTCTAGTGTCACCCCAAGCTCTGCAGTGAGTGATTAATTTGTTGAGTTCCTGGGTCCAGTTTTATTTACCTCTTTCTCTAGTTTGGGGAGCTTAATGAGTGTGAAACGGGGTGGCTCATCAACACCAAATTTCTGTTGCAAACGATGCCTTTCAGCCCATCCATGCACAAACCCCAAGCTCCCACCTTTCCCTGGTCTGCAGCAGCTCCAGTGGGGAGAGCCCCAGGTCCCAGGCAGTGGGTGCAGCTCCTCAGCAGAGCTCAGCTGTTATCTTTTGTCTTTCTTCTGTCCATCCCTCTCTTTGCAGTCCTGAGAACTGTGTATTTCAAGTGCAGATACCAGATCTGGGGCCCAGATCAACTCCAAGTTCTGAATGGGTGTTTAGAAATAATGGTCTGTTCTTTTTTTTTTATTATTATTATTGTTGTTGTTATTATTGTTATTATTATTATTACTACTATTTAATGTTACTTTTTGCCTCGGGGTCCATTTCTTCCCCATTCCCACGTCCTGAATTGCCACCAAGGCAGGGAATTTGCTTTGCACACCCTCGCTGATGCCCTGTTCCCTCTGGCCTTGGTGCAGCTCAGTGGAGAGCGGTGCTAGAGTGTCCTGCAGCTGCCAGCACAGAGATTCAGGCCCCTAAAAGTGATTTATTTTTAAAGAAATGCAGAAGAATCAAGGCATTGCTAATGCTCAGCAACCTCATGTCCTTAGCCTGCCTTTTTGCTCGGAGTTTTAAGTGGCGTTAGCTTTAAAAGGGGTTGTTCATCTTACAGAGTTTCTTAGCTTACAGTACGGCAAACAGCATCCTTAAAGTGCCCCCAAACCCTACTGGCCTGGAATGGGAACGTGGCTGTGTCGATTCTGGTGGGGAGGAAGGAAGGGTTTCATTTGGGGCTGACACTGGTCAAACACGTGTTCCCTTCACAACCCTTGGGTACACCGGTTTGAAGACTCAGCTTTACTAATCCAGCGTGTTGTTTCCATAAGTGTTACAAAATTCGTTCTGTCTTGAGTGGGGTCTAAGGAAATCCAATTGCTTTCTGGAGAATCACCCTTTTGTATGTGTATTGAATTATGAAATTGCACTAACTGCTATATTAAACGAAATAAAGAAATCAAAGCCCAATGTTTTTCCTAAGGCTTGGGAAAAGACTGAATCAGATGTGTAGCATTAACAGTGCTAGGCCAGAACAGAATGAATTTTAATCTCTTCTGTCTCTGTACTGCTCAGAGATTTTCTGTGTACAACACAAAGCTACAAAAAAAAAAAAAAAAAAAAAAAAAAACCAAACAAAAAGAAGTTTTCCAGAAACTGCGCTTCAAAATTTTGCTGTACTATAGAAGCTCATGAAGGACAACATTAAAGTCCTAATTTGCCTGCCTTATAGACACATTTCATTGTATTAATATTTTCTTAAACTTCCAGTTGCATTGTGTTGGCTTTGGAGTTTGTTATAGGCAGTCCTGTATCCTGAGTTCTGTTCAATTTAAACTTATGTAAACTATTGACAGCACATGCAATGCAGTACTTATCTATATTTTGCTGTTTTAGTATGAATATGTACTCTGATGCCAATTTACAAAAATCTGTTGTAAACGCTTCTTGTGTACCAGTAACCGATAGTGGCAATTATATGTCATTCTAAAAGCTGCAATACTTATACAATAAATTTTACAATACTTTGGAAAATTTGCCTTCACCTTTTGCTTTGTTACTCCAAAAAAAAAAAAAAAAAAAAAAAAATCGAGGTTTGTCAACACAATGTAATTTCAATTTTCCTATTTTCTTCTGGAATGTTGGAAAATGAATCTGCTCAGTTTTGGATATTTGTGTGGGTTGCCCCTTTCCTCGTTCTGAGCCACAGCCCCACCTCTGTATTGCCACCCGTGTCCTCCCCGTGGAGCTGTAGCTGGTTCCTGGTGCATTTGCATGCTCCCTGTGTGTGTGTGCATGTACAACTGTTTCCTTTTGAGCAGAGCAGGTGGCACAGCTCTAATCCCAGAAGAAGCATTCCTGGTTTGCACCACTCTGTCCAACACTCATGGTCCTGCCTTTCAGCCAAGAACGTCACTGATGGTCAGAAGGTCTTAACTTGAATCACGTCAATCAACAAGAACTGCGTAGATTGACTCAAATCCTAAGCACAGAGAATTTGTGTGACTTTTATCTCCTTTCTGAAACTGTGGTCAAATTGCGGTGATCACATTAAAGCAATTGAAAACTTGACCGTTTGCAGGGGGTTTTCTTTTGTGTGTCTGAAGGATGGATGTGCTGTAGATTCACCCACACCCTGGGTTCCCTCCTGGGGCTAAGGGGTGTGCAATAATTAACCCCTTAGTTTTTCTGCCAGCTCTGCCCAAGCCCTCGATCTCCCCAGCCCTTCTCTCTGTTTCAGGTGGCAGCACTGTTAAAAGTGGCCCCTGGCTTTGACAAGCAGCTTCTCCAGCTGCTTTGGATGGGCAAGTGGTGGACACTTGGCTTTGATTTGGGCACGGGGAGCTCCCGTGGGCTTCAGCAGGATGCTGGGATGCTCTGCCCATCCTGTTATTTGCAGCACAGCCCCAGGCTGATGGTCAGTTGGGAGAATATCTCTGGTAAGGAATGAAAGCAGCTTAATTGCAGCCCAGGGAGGAGAACCCCAAATCCAGCCCTCTGGCTCAGATTCGGGAACTGTGCTGCTCACCTCCCAGTTGTGCTTTGTTTTATGGGATTCCTGGTGTCCTCTGTGCATTGCTGCTGGAAAGACAACCTGGGGTGATCCAGTGCTGGAAAGCAGCTGGTCTTGGTTGGAACACTTTCCCCTGTGGTAGGAAGTCAGATGATTTTCAGACGATTTTAAGGCTGTGCAAATGCTGTGACCCCAGCGCCAGCTTGAGCAGCTCCAAACCCTCTTTGCCATCTCATACCCAAAGAAATGCCAAAACACAAAATTTCTGAGAGCAAGCAATGCCCCTGCCTCAACCCCAGGATCACAAATATCCAAGTGGAATACATCCACCTTGCCCCAGGCATGGTGAGGCAGGGAATGGGCAGGGTTTGGTTTGAATTGCTGTTTCGAAATCACATTTTTGGAATCGCAGCTGAAACCAACATCTTCCCACAGAAAAAGAGAACTCAGCTGAAGCCACATTTTCCAAAAGGGAATTTTTTTAAATGACAAAAAAAAAAAAAAAAAAAAAAAAAGGAAAGGAAAGGAATCAAGTTCAAGCAGTGCAGTGCGTGGGAATGGGCAGAGGTAGCTGTTACTAAGCTACCTTTCCATGTCTGTTGAGGAGATCTGGGGACACTGCAGCACCAATGATTGGCAAAAGATTATTTTTAAATTTTTGGGGTTTGGTCAAGTTTTTTTTTTTTTCAGCTCAGTGGAACAAACAATTTTGTGACTGTTGGAAACCACAGGTGGCAAAGGCTTTGATTTCAAACAAATCTCTGTGCTGCAAATGGAATGGGAGTTAGGAAATCAGGTTCGGATTTTCCCTCTGCTTCCAAGCCCTTCTTGCAGCTCTTGTGGGCCTCCATGGTGCACTGGCTCTTGCTTCTTAATCTGCTCAAGCTGCATTTCCCTGGGTTGATTTATTGGAGGTTTTTTCCTCCATGCTGTGCAGGCAGAGCCCTGTCTCACCACTGAGGGAGGGGAAGCCTTGACAAGGGATAGAAGCCCTGAGTAAAGTGTCTGGAAACGGATTCTCCCTGCAGTGATGGGTTTCACTGAGATTTTTTAAGAAAGCAACGTGTTCTCACAGGGATCCTGCTGTTGACTCTCTCTACTCCAATGGGAATTTACTCCAAACACTTGCTTCTATGCTTTTTTTTAAATTAAAAATAAAAAAATAAAATAAAAAAAAAGAAGAAGTGTAGAAATTCCCACTGCTCTGGCATAAAACAGGACTGTGTAACAGTATCAGCAGCAAAAGCAAAAGACCAGACAGGAGAGAAGAGGAAATAATTCCTGCCTTGGGCTTCTAGACATGCTCAGGCTGGAAAAGTACTGCCCAAGGGTCCCTTCATTTCAGGTGTGATGGGGCCAAAAGTGGTTCCCCCTCCCTCTTTCCCCTGCTCAGGAGCCCTGCAGAGAGCTCTCCCCTCTCCTTGGAACATCATGCAGGGACACTCAGGGGCTTTGCTCAGGGAGCAGGCAGGGACAGGCAGGGACAGGCAGGGACAGGCAGGAATGGCAGGGACAGGAATGGGCAGGGACAGACAGGACAGGGACAGACAGGGCAGGGACAGACAGGAATGGGCAGGGACAGGAATGGCAGGGACAGGAATGGCAGGGACAGGTAGGGCAGGGACAGACAGGGACAGGCAGGAATGGCAGGGACAGGAATGGCAGGGACAGGCAGGACAGGGACGGACAGGCAGGGCAGCTGGCCCAGGTGGGGAATGTGGCCCACGTGGGGGATGTGGGCCAGGTGGGGAATGTGGGCCAGGTGGGCACGATTTTGCCATGATCCAGGAGGCAAATTGCAGCAGCTCCAGGGAAGGTGGTGGTTTGTTCTGGGGGGTTTTCTGCTCTTCTGAGTCAGAGCTACAGGAGGTTTTGCAGAGTCTTTCCTGGCCAGGTTTCTGAAGCTACCTGAATGATGTGAAGAAAAGATAAACCCTCCAAAGCAGCTACTTTTTTGGGGGGGGGTGAGATTGGGATTTAAGGCATTTTTAAGGGTATTCAAAAGTGGGTTTCAGGCTGTCTTGGAGCCAGAGCTGTAGGTGTACTTTTTCTTTCTCTATGGCTGAAATCCCATTGATCATGGCAGCTCCAGGGCCTCTTTCCTGTCTGCCTTCTCCCCTGGGGAACCTGTCCTGCTCCTGAGTGAGCAGGGCTTGCTGCCTGCTGGAGATATCCCCGTGCTGCCCAGCAGGTCAGGCTGGTAGCTGCATCACTTTTGAGTTTTCTCCCTGTCTTCTGCCCACAGAGAGCCTGTTGTCAGGTAAGATTGAAAGGCACATAAATGAAATTTAGAGCTTTGGCTGAGCAGACTGATGGCTCTGTACTAGGCAGAGGAGAGGTGACACAAAGCCCTCCATGCAGTGAGCTTGGAGTGGGGTTTGCAATGCAGAAATGGGGGAGAGCACTGACTGCAGGATTCATCAGTTGTGAGCTCCCAGTGGGTGTTCATTCCCCCCTTGCTCAGTCCTGAATCAGTTCAAATGCACACAGTTGCCCTGGGATTGATTGTTATCAGAAGCAATAAATCACAATCACAGCAGCCAGTGGTGAGTTTTGGATGCCAGTCAAAATGCAGCTCCTCAGAGTATTTATCTCTGCAAAGGCAGGGAACCTGGACATTGAGCAATTAGATCAGCGTGGCTCTGTGAAGCTGCATTTGATTAAGAGAGTAACTGCAGTACGAAGTTATTGCTTGGTGTTGCTGTGCATTGCTAATAAGCAGCCTGGCTTCAAAAACAGAGAGACTGGAGATGGGAGCATAAATCCCCTCTGTGCATCCTCCAAGCAGCACCAGGACCCCACCTTGTCCTTTAAGGCATAGAAAGGAGAGGAGAGGTGGCTCCTGCTGCAATGGCACAGGTGTCCTATCCTGTTGCCTCACACCACAGAAGCTACTGGGCCACTTCAAGGACCTTTGAGATGGGTACACCTGACCCTGAGTCTGTGAGCAGGGTTTGGGGCAGTGGTTCTGTGTCCCAGACAGTCCCTGCAGTGTCACAGGTGGGAATTCCCAGTTTGCCACTCTGTGTCCCCTTTGTATTCCCAGCAAGGGATGGGCTTGGTCACGGCTCCTGCTCCAAGACAGCACCACTGAATCCACATCTCCAGGAGCAGGAGCAGTCAGCTGCCTTTCTGCAAGAGGTCTTCACACATTTCTACTATTTGGGCCCATTAAGGTGGGAATTAAGTACCCAAAATACTCCAGCTCTAAAATAGTCATGCAAGCACACAGTCCTGCAAGACCAACCCCTTCTGGTGTTTTGTGGTGGTCTGGGGTCGTCAGCAGAGCTGGTGTGAGTGTGAGGAGGGAGCTGGGTTAGGTTTTAACTTGGGATCAGTGCACACCAAGGGCTTTCCCAGGGAAGATGATGGGCTCCAAGCACAGGTTTGCTCCAGATGATTTATTAATGTGCACACTCAGATTTTTTTTTCCCTTTAATCTCAAACCCAGGCTCTGCAAGGTTCAGATGAGCAGAACCAGGTTAAGAAAAATATGTTGAATGACCCTGGTGGGCCCCACTGCCTATCTCATTTCTATTTTTCTCTTGAGCTGCTGTTTCTCTCTGCTCTGCTGAGCAGGTCTGCTGATTTTCTGTTGTGAGGAGGAAAGCCTGAGGTTCTCCAAGAGTCTGGCCTTGGTGCTTTGCCTCCCTGCTCTTAGGGCAGCCCTTCCGTGGGCTTGGAGGAGCCTGAGCTAAATATAAGCTGTGGAGGGGAAAAGAGGGGGAGTTGGAGGAGGTTGAGCGAGAGGATCTGTTTATTTTCCCTCTGATCTCTGAGCCCTGTTATGTTTTATTGCTTTGCAAACAGGAGGTCTGGAATGCTTCCTTCCCTCCTGTGCCAGTGCAAGGTCAGCTGGGTGCATAATTCCTGCACTTGAAGGAAAAAATACCAACTATTTACAGTAATGTTTTATGAGTGGCATGAAACTGGAACTCTATTTACTTTCTCCAGGCCAGGTTTTACTGTAAATGCCCAAATAAGCTATTTATAGAAACAATTTCTGTGTATTTACTCAGTGTCTGGATGCACTTCCACCCTGCTGCTGAGAATTTAGATCTGATGAGTAACCTGTGGCAGAAGAGCAGCTTTGATTGCAGAAAACCCCTCTGGAAGGTGATGCAGGCAGGTGCTTTATGTGCAGTGGATCTCAAGGAAGGTGAGGCACCTCCAGCACGTTTGTTCCTTGCATCTGCAGAAGGATGTGGTGCCCATGGCCTGGCAAGGCTTCAAAAGAAACCCATTTTGGGGTGCATGGTATCTGAGTAGCTGTGTCAGAGAGCAAAGGGGCAGTACCCAGGGATGTAACTGAGATTCCTCATGCTATAGAAAAGGCTGGTATGAGGTAAGGTTTTAAGGAAGCAGACTAACTCAAAAAAATGTGTTCAAGTTTACTCAGCTCTTCCCATTCGTCAGAACATGCCCAAGCCCTCAGTGAGGTTTCAGCTCAGAGCCGAGATCTCGGACTGAGTCACGAGCAAATGAAACTGCTTGTGAGTAACTGCTGGAACCAAATGTCAGCTTGGAAAATGGGCTTTGTCTCTTCTCTAAAAGCTCTGGTTTATGGGAAAAGACAGTGGTTTTCCTTTCATGCTCTGGCTTTCGGTTCCCTGTGTGGGTAAAAGCACAGCCACGAGTCGCTGCTTCTGCGTGTGCTGCGTGGGAGTTTGGCAGCCCAGGACCCTGCTCATTGCTGCTTTCTGTCCTGGTCCTCAGCTCCTGGGCTGGCTCTAGGCCTTGGGCAAATGGGACAAATGTCATCCAGCACAGGTACGTGTTGCTTTTAAAGAAATGCTGCATTTTCAGCCTTATACAGAAAAAATCCCCCCAAACCCTTAGGCACTGCATCCCGCTCTTCTCCATCCCCACGAGCTCTCTCTGTGCTCTCTGCTCATGAGTTCCTGCCAGCCCAGGGCTTGTCCATGGCTTGAGAGCCAAGGTTCAGCTGCACAAACAGCCCAGTGCCCCAGCCCTGTCCCCCAGTGCTTCCCAAGGTCTCCATGGCAAACGCAGGGGTGACACTTCCACCACTGTGATCCCTGACCTGCCTTTCCTGCATTTCATAATTTCTTCTCCAGATCTGGCTGAGATACAGGGTGACAGGCTAGGACTCGAGTGGAATCAAAATTGCATTTTAATTGTAAACATTTGTCCAGAAATTAATGTTTCTGAACTAATGTTTCTCTCTGACCAGTGTGTTCAGAAACAAATGACTCTCACTAATTGATTTTCCCCTGTATAACGGGAATTGTACACGTACAAATTCAACCACGCATAATTGAAAATCCCCCTCTTTCAGCAGGTATCCACATAATCACTCAACTGATGTGTTTGCTTGTCCTCTGGCTGATATCACCTAGGAGTCACATGGCTGGCTGGAGGGGGCTAATTTCTCTAATTTTTGTTCCTTGTGCTGTATTAAATATTGAAAATCACTGTAAACAGGCTTTCCTGTCTAATAAATTTGTTTTTAATCCCAAACATGTACCCATATTTGGGATTATGTTATTGATGGCTTCCTCCTTTGGAAAGGTGTACTTTTATACCTTTTACCACCTCTGAGATCAGGAATCCCATTTGTCTCAATATATAAAACGGTTTTGAGCAACTCCCAGGAGCCTTTCAGCAGCTGATGGACAGCTCCTCTGCAGTGAAGGCTGAAAGAACTTGGCTCTGAAGCCCTTGGCTCTGCTGTGCCAAACCAACTGCCTCAAACCCCCAGGATGCTCCCAGAGAACTGACAGCCCGAGGGGGTGGGAGCAGAGGAGAGAAACAAGTGTAAATTCAGTTGTGAAATGGAAAGGCTGTGATTCACTGCTTCCCATAAGAGGCAGGTGAGATCTTGCCCTGCTGCAAACCAGGTCTTGAGGGTGACAACAGATTTCAGTCACTTCAGGAGGGTTAGGAGCAAGTCCTGCACACAGCTGGTGTGTAAATGGGCGTGTTTTAGGGGAGCTGTGGGGTCAGTGTGGTGGGATTAATCAATTTTGCCTCTTCCAGTAACACCCACGATGGGTCCCAGCATGGTGCAATGCTTCACAGGAGTTTCCCTGAGGTGCTTTGACCTCTCTTACCATCAGCCTTAACAGGCAAAACTCATCAAAGTTTGTTCAAAAGTAGTTTTGCATCACAGCTTCTGTTGAGGAACAGATAATCAGGCTTTATTTATTTATTTATTTGTTAATAAAGTTGGGTAATAAAGGATTTCATCATTCCAGTGATACTGAATGTAATGTGCTTGCAATAATTAATGCCACTACTAATGGAGGATTGGAATTTTGCCTTAATTATATCATTAAGACACATTTCATGCATTTAATTGTTTTTGTAAAATGATATCCAAGCTCTCCTGATGCATATTTCCCATTTCCAGATTCAATTACTTCCCATGCAAGGGCAACCTGCTAGTGATGGCCTCTCACAGTTTTTGCTTTCCAGGGGAAATCAAGTGGGTTTTGGTTAGATATGCCAATACTTTTCAGGTTAGCAAAGCTTTTACGTGTTGTTTGTCAATGTTAGTGATGAACAGATGCACTGAACTCTCCCTTCCTCCTTGCTGGCCTGGATTTAATGAAAAATACGGATGGGGGGAAGGAGAAAATGTGTCAAGACAGAATAAGAAGGTTAAAATCAGTCTCAGGCTTTATCACATGCCTGCTGCACCTGTGGGAGGTTGAGTTTGGGTAAAACACACCGTGTCTGATCCAAAAGCAGGAGTAATGGAATCAGCAACTGCAGCCTCAGAGGGGATGGTGCTGGGATCATTCTCACGGGACACCACCAGGCAGGAGGCTCAGGGCTTCCTGTGCAAAATCTCCTGCTTGCTCTTTGGAACTAAGCTTGTGTCTGTAAGGGAAGAATCAGTCACCCACAGCAAGCCCAGGCTCCTGGAGAGGCATCTTGGAGGTGTGGGAATCAGTCAGGTCCATTGTGCTCCAAACCAGGACCCAGAGCCCTCGGCAGGGGTGACACACAAGGATTTGTTTGGGATGAGTAAATTCACAGGACAGGAATTTATAGTTATGTCTGCAGCTTCCAGCTGCTCAGGAGGATGGGAATGGTGTGTTTCTCTTGTTTGTGCCTTCTCTGACTGCAGCTCTTTCCCAAATCTCTAATCATTGCTGCATAACTACATAAAGGCAAAATTCAGGGTGAGCATGGTAGGAAATGGAATCTCTGCTGCAACACAGAAAATATTAAGTTGCCTTGAGGGTCATCACTGCTGCATTTTGGACCATCTGAGATAAGCCAAAACCTCCCCAAATGCCGTCCAGGTGGCTACTGCTGTTTGCAAGCCAGCAGCCCACAGATGGAAAAACAAAAAGCAGGTAAAGCAAATGGAGGAGTGCAAGTGGATTGTGCAGGCATCAGGGTGGGAACTCCCGTGCCAGGCAGCAGACACAGCAACTGGTGAATCCTTTGAAAACCTTTCCAAGTTGTTCCTGCAGCCCTGACTGTGGGAAGCATTTGGGAGCAGGCTTTTGTTCTCAGACTGCAACCATGCTGCCGACTTGATGAGTCCTTGACCTCAATTAGTTCAGTTCGTTATTTGGAGTCCAGTGGGAATGGAGTCAAGTGTGCTTTCCTTCTCTCCTTTCTTCCCATCCTTTCTTGCTTGGTGTATGAAAGAACTGAAACTTGGCCAAGGCACAGATCCCACTCAGCCCTTGCTGGGTTGTGCCCTGGGGGATCTGCAGGAGAGGTGGAGGAGCCCTGTGAGCTCTGCAGACACAGAGAGGAATCCACCACCAGAAACGTCCTGCTGGATGTGCTGCACATCTGCTTTGCCACTGGCTGCTGGAAACCTTGAGCAAGAAGCTTCACCTGTCTCTAACTTGTCTTAAAAGTGATGAGGGGCATTCAGGCACCATGTCCCGATTGCATGAAGCCCACTGGGGAGAATAACTGAGACACCAGATACAAAAAAACCCAGTAAGAGGTGTGAGAAGCACTGATTTACACTGTACAAAGCAGTGCAATACCATCTCACATCTTTCTACAAGGAAACTGAATTTCCAGTTCGAGTTTGCTTATAGATTCTGTGTCTGGAGTGTTTCATCAATAAATACCTTCCCCCTCCTCAGCCAGATCCTTACTGTGATTGTTAGTAACAAATTTATGTTGTGTTTCATTTCAGGTTGTCCAACAAATTTTGGAACAAAATTGAGCACCATTAATTGTCATTCTTGGAATAAACAAACAACATAATCTATCAATGTGGCAATAACATTAATGTTTGTATTTCCCAGTCTTGAAATACTTGGATTGGAGATGACATCATTATAATTGGAAATTATGGTAATTATCTGTCTGCAAACATGTTTTGTTGCTACGCTCAATATCTTCTTTGAAACCAGTCATGAACAGAAGTCACCATAAGCAACAATAAACTAAAAAGTTATTTTCCTGTTTCCATTGCATCTGTTGTGTGGGAAATAACTCTTATTTTTCTTTTGTTTAGGATTCCAAAATGGTCTGTGGATGGAGAATTTCAAATCAATACCATCAGGAAAAATCAACTGCTTGTATTTAGCTGAATTTGAAATGTTATATGGTAATATGAGTGTTTTTAATATATGGATATATATATGTACACCTTGAGATCATTCATATGGAAACAAGACACCTGCTTTATCAAGATGAGAAGGAAACATCAACATAATTCTTCATGCTTTCCTAGTGAAAATTGGCAGATAGATGTTGTCAAACTGTGGCCAATATATTGATTTGGGATGAGCTGAGCACTGCCTGAGCCCAAGGACAACATTTCCTCCTGGGATCAGGGCCCTGGGCACTGCTCCCACCTGCCCTGTGCTCCAGGACCCTGGGCAGGGGCTCAGCCAGCTCTCACCCAGCCCCAGCAAATTTTGGTTGCATGGTTTTTCTGGAGCAGGCTTAAACTTGAATACTAAAATATATTCAGAGTCCTTCCCTAGAAAATAATGTACCATGGCAGGGGAGGGATGTTTTAGATGGTGTTTTGTACACATTCCTTTTTTTATTGCTGATTTCAAGTAATGTCCCCCCTTTTGCGTTGCCAGTGCCAGCAGGTGGGACAGGACAGGGAGCTCCCCATGGAACAACATCTCTGCAGGGCTTCATCAGTGCAAGCAAGAGCCAAATGAGAATTCTGGACCCTCCCAACTTGGATTTGGGGCAGGAGGAGGCAGACAAGAGCTTTGAAGGTGCCACCCCACAGCTGGACTCAGGGAGGGACACTCAGTGTCAGGGTGGGGTCCAGCAGCAGCTCCTCGAAGCCGTTCAGCACCTTCTCCTTGGATCCTCAATTCACTGTAAGCTATTGAAATGATTCCCTTATGAACTAGTTTCTGTTGTCCTTATTAACCAAGGATTAATTAATTATTAATTAAGCAACCCAGGCTACTTATTAATTCAACTTGTTAATTAAATATAGGATGCTAATGAGGCAGCTTGTTAATTGAGTTGTCAGGGGGAAGTGAGGATGGAGAGGAGGATTTTCTTTCTGCCCAGTTCCTGTAGCAGAGCCAGAAATGTGGCTCCATGTGGGGACATTGGTCGTGGGAGCTTCCTGAGTGGGGTCAGGAAGTCAGAGCTTGGGAAAAGTTTTATTTACATTTATTCCTTTTTATTGTCAGCCCGAAACAACCTTTCAAGAAGAGACTCCAGGGCTTGCAGCCCAATATTTCAGTGCTCTGTGCAGGACCAAGCAGGGTAAGCATGGGGACAGGACCAGTGAGCCCAGGGGACAGAGGCATGGAGATGGCCTGGAGCTGTGGGGGATGAGGGTTAGCGGTGGCCTCCTGCTTTTCTCAGTCTTAATGAGATGCACAAACGGGAATTTTGCTCCTTGAAATGCCTTTAGCCTAAGACAAGAAAGGTCTGCAATTTACAGACAAGGAGAGCAAGAGATGAGGAGCTCTCCAGAGCCTTTGCAGGGAGTGAGCCACATCTCCCTGGTGCATTGGAGTCACCCTGGCTCTGCCCCAGCCCTGCTCTTTAGTTTGCAGGATCAGGCCAGGATCCACTGAGGATGGAGCTGCTGTGTCTCCCTGAGCTGTGAGGATGAGCTGCTCCAGGGTTGAGGCTTTGTGGGAGAGCCCCACGCAGCATCTTGCTGTGTGTGAGTGCCAGCTGGTCAGGGCTGGTACTGTAATTTCAGGATGTTTTCTCTGGAAACTTTGCTGATGGGGCCATTTCTGGTTGCCAGCAAGACTCCAGCATCAGTGGTTTGTTCCAGTGCAAATGCCATTCCCCAGGCGAGCTGAAAATAAAACCATTTCTAATCACTTCTGAAAGTTTCTGAAAAGAACTGGGGGAGGGGGAGAGCTAATGAGGAAAACACACAGCTTTAGAAACAGGAGAGCATTCCCTGAAGTCAACAGAATAAAAAAATCTTTTTTGAATATTCATTTCTACTGAGATTTTCTATCGCTATAATTAATTTGTCACAAATACCCTGACAAAGCATTTCTGGTGGAGTGATGAAGGCTACAGGCAGAGGTTTACTTAGTCTCTTTTGAAGGAAAATAACTAGCTATCAAATAACTTTAAACTCCTAAAGCTTTTCTGGCTTGATCCTGCTTTCATTAAAGAATGCTACTTGGCTTTGAAGACATTCAAAGCTTTTGAAAAATTGTTATATGGATTTATTTTTGGGTTATTCAGTTCCCTTCTGGTGTATTGGTGTATTATTCATGGACACTTTGAGAGGCAGTGGCTATTTGTTTGTCTTCATGGAGAGGGACATACCAAAGCCTTTAAAGCACCCGTGGAACCATTCAGGCTCAGTTCTGCTGCTTTCCCCCTCCCTTCCTGCAGTAATTTGGGACCCTTGGCACCTTTACCCAAAATACAAGATTTCTGACAGCAGCCCAACAGCAAATCAATGCTGAATATCTTGAATGAGTGATATGTAAAGACTCTGAGATTGGATCAGGATCCCTGCCCGTGTCAGATCAGATCCCTGCTGGGCCAGCCATGGTCAGTGTGAGGAATTCAAATCCTCAAGGTTTCCTCCTTTGTCTTTCTACCTCCAAATTTCTGCACAATGACAGGACATCCTTGCAAGACCCAGCAACTGACTCAAGGCAGCAAAAATATTTGTGTGATGGGAGAAGGATGAGACCTGATTCTGCAATCATTCCTCACCCCAAGGAGCACCAGTTCAGTGAGATTGCTCATGTAAGGAAGCCTTCACTGACGTGAGTAATCGTGGCAGATTCTGGCCCTGAGTTATTACATGAAACCATCTCAAGCTCAGGAGAAAGCTGCATGACTCAGACTTAGCTTTAAAAAATAAAAGTTTTAAATCCCAAGTTAGGATGTGCCATTTGGCTCCTGCTGAAGTTGGTCTAAAAAGGCAGCACTGAATAATAAAAAAGATCAAGCTTTTGATGTTAAATTGCATGTTCAAGCATAAAATCCAGTCTTGATGATGAAGCTTAGCCTGGCTTATTTCACTTGGGCAAAGACACTAAACAAGAGCCTTACACTCTTTCTCACTTAGAGGAAATGTCTGTGCATTTAAAAAAAGCAAAGAAAAAGTTTTGACAGATAAGTAATTAGGAAACATCTGGCCAAACTGAAGGCAACAGAAGTGATTCCAGTCAGAGGTGATTCAGTGAAAGCTTTTCATCTCGACTCCAACAGAAACAGCAAATTTAGCACTTAAAAAAAATATATATATAAAATTCCAGCTTCTGATGAAGTGTTAAAAAGTGAGAGAGTGAGAAGTGCAGAGACATCCACCCGGTCCAGGCCTGGGAGGAGGAGGAGGAGGAGGAGGCAGAGCCAGGCTGTGCACAGGATGAGGGATGTGCCAAGGGACCAGAGGCAGGTCCAGGTGGGCACCCAGGGCAGGGGAGGCTTGTGCCACTGGCTGTGTGTGAGTGGCTGAGGGGTCACTGCTGTCCTGACAGCTCTTGGCTCATCCCTGCTCCTCCCAGGCTCCACGGGAGCCATGCACAGAGTGGTGAAATATCCTGTTGGGGGTTTGGGGTGAAGGATGCTCCCTTCCAGTTTTCACTCTGCACTGTGTTTTGAAGCTCTTTTCCCAAATTTAGTGAATGCTAGTGGTTTGGAGATGCCATTAAAATAAAGCCCAGGGCTCTGTGGGTGCTTCCTCACCTGACTGGAAGGATTTCAGTGAGCTCCCTCAGAGGGGATGTGTCCTCATGGTGTTCTGGCTGCCAAGGGCCTGCTGGAAATAGTCAGCCAGGCAGCTTTCAATTTCAAACAAGCTTCATTCCGAGTTTTTGGGAAAGGTTTTAGACGTTTCTTTTTCTTCAGGCTGGCATATTTACACATCCTGTCTGACCTCTCCAGCCCCCATGTCCTTTCCTGTGTGCTCACAGTGATATCTCAGCAGGGTGAGCAGGACACCCCTCTTTGCAACACCCAGAATCAAACCCTGATGGTGGGGGCTGTTTCTGCTTTTAACTGCCCATTTTTATAATTGTAACACACCAGACCAAAAGCCCAGAGCAGAGCTCACTGCTCAGCATCCAGCTGCAGCCCTGGGCTCTGGCAGCAGGGCAGGAGGGACAGCAGGACCCAGCAGGAGGGACAGGAGTGGGACAGTTTTGAGATGTCCCTTTGCTCTCCTGCCCAGAAGGGAAGGAGAGGAAGGAGACGAAGGAGAGGATCCTTGCTCCAGCACAGCAGCCATTTTCAGATGCTTCTTGCACAGCTGGAAATCATGGTGATAGCATCAGCTGCCAAGGGGAGTTAGGAGATTTGGCAGGATTCAGAGGGAAAGAGGTAGCAGTGAAACCATTTGTGAAGAGTAGATGCTCCCAAGGCAGAGCAAGGGGCCCCGGCTCACCAGCAGTGCCAGCGTGGTCCTGCCTTGCCCAGCCCCAGGGTCGGGATGGAGCAGGGCCCAGCACCCAGCAGGGCACCCACAGCTCTTGAGTTGCTCCTGATCTTTGTTCCACAAGCCTGTCCCCATAACAGACAGCTGGAATACCTTCCAGCTGGGATGGAATTATTGTTGAGTAAGGAAATATGTGCTCTGTAACCTCACCACAAAAAACCTCTGTAAAGCACGAACAGGAAGTATACAATATATTCCTTTCCAAATTAATTGCTATTATTCTGATTAAAACACATTATCATATAAATATTTGATTAAGAATGTGATTACATCTTTCTTGCTCATGAACTGTGACAACTTTAAAGTCAAACCTTTTATAGCTTGGCATCACATCATTATTTTTCTCATTAGCTATGTTTAATAATTCGATCTCATAATATGCTTTGCCATTTGGAACCTTCCTTTGTGTGCCAAGTTCAAATCGATGCTGTTAGTTATTTGTGCCACTGCAGATAATTAAACAAAAATTAACAGCAATTTAACCCTGCAGACTGGGTGTGGGTAGAGGAGTGTTGGAGATGGGGAGCAGATCACAGAGCACAAGTCAAAGGGATTCTTCTGCCATCGTGTTGGTGCAAAGCTGGCCAGGAGCAGTGTGGGAAAGTGGAGGTGTCTCCTGGAGGCTCCAATAATCCAGAAAGTCCCTTTGCACCAGGTAAAGCCTCTGGGCATCACAAACAGAGTGAGCAAACTTGCTGTGGACTCTTATGAACGATGTGACAGGGTAAAGGGAGGGGCAGCTGGGTCTCAGGTGTGGGGAGGAGAAGCAGAGGAGCCCCAGCTGAGGCTGTGCAGGGGTCACCGAGCCGAGCAGTCTCCCTCTCCCCCAGCCCACACATCCCTGGGGTTCGGGTGCTGCCCTGGCTCCTTCCCCTGGCTCCAGGCTGTTGCTTTGGGGAGCTCAGTGTGCTGCAGCCTCCCCCTGCCCCTCAGCAGGACCAGGCTCTCTCAGGCAGTCTGGAGGCAGAAGGATGCCTCCGTCTCTCCCAGCTCACTGCAAACAGCCAGAGCCCACTTTCCTAATTTAAACCTCACACAAAAGCTTGCCTTACATGGTCACGGATGCTATTTTTAGGTCCGCCAATTAATCCAGCTCCGTTTGAGCTGGATTAGAGATCACATACCCCCTTAATTATAGGTGTATAAACTCCAGACTGGCAGCTGTTTTGACATTCTCAGCTGGGAAATTTGCCCTAAACAGCCGTCCCCTCCCTGGTGCGGCAGGATTGAGGCCCGGGGCTGCTGCCTCCGTGCCCATCTGCTGCCGTGGCACCACGCCTGCTCCAGCCTTGGACGCCTGCCCTGGGACACAGGTGCCAGGCAGCAGTGAGCTGCGATGGGCAGCCTCCCTCTTTCTTCTTTCTTCTTTTTTCTTTATCTTTTTTTTTTTTTTTTTTTTTTTTGTTGTTTTGTTGTTTTTTCCCCCCTCTGTAGGAAAATCTCGCCTGGTTCCCCCAAGCTTTTTTCTATCTGCTGAGGACATCTGAGGAATGAGAAGGAGCCTGTGCCAACACTTCCAAGGTGAGGTCTCCGTGGGGGGATGCTGGATGTGCTGCCCCACACCATGGGCAATGGGGGCAGCCCCTGGCACTGCCAGAATGGAGCCTCTGTGTAGGGATGCAGGCCTGGCATGGCCTGAGCTCCCACACCAGGCACTGCTCTGTGCCCATGGCTTGTGTGGCAGCCTGTGGGGCTGCTGTGCATCTCAAACCACGCAGGGCACACATGTTTTGGGAATCATGGGTGACCCCAGAGCTGCTGCTCTGGTGCTCCAAGGGTGGCACATTGCCCCTCTCCCTTCCTGGGTTCCTCTCTGGGGGCAGGGACAACCAAGTGAGGAGCTGCCTTTTTTATTTTCATATAGGTAGGGGAGATTTAGAAGCTGAACATCCATAGAATTACCCATTTCTAACCGCACAGTGCTGACTGGTGGCTTTCTGGCAGGAGCCCACTGACATTTAAAGCAAAGAGGAAACTTGAGAGAGAGTTCTGTGGGAGCCCTCCCTGGGACGGGGCTGTATCCAGCCAGGAGCTGCCACTGGAGACCCCCCTGAGGCACCTGCAAAGGCCCCACGTGTGGGGCAGGGCAGGACTCGAGGGTCAGACCCTGCATCACCATCCCCATCCCAGCCAGGGACGCTCCCGGGGCAGCTGCAGGAGCATCGTTAATTGTGCTAATTGTGCTAATTGTGGCTGTGGCCAGGGCAGCCGGGAAGGTCCCGGGCTCAGCCATACCTGAGCACTGAGATAATGCCCCAGCAGCACTGGGACACTGCCACCCCTGCGGGAAGGTCCCCACGGGTCCTGCTCCAGCTCTCCGTGGATTTAATGCCCAGTGGTCATCTCAGTTCTTTTCTTCTTTCCTGGGAGCTGGAGGCTGGACAATAACTGGCACGAACGCTGTTTAATCTCAACAAATACTCTTTTGTTTCAGTGTGATATCAAATGCTTTTGAGCCTCGTGAACAAAGTACCCTCTCACTGGAGCTCCCCCCACCTCGTTGTCTGGCAGTGTCAGCACAGGACAATCCTCTGTCCTTTTCCTGGGAATCTCACTGCACCTCTTGGATCACATTTAATTCTGTGTTTATGTTGAAGTCTGGCACACTGCATCTCGTGGGACAGCTCGACCACCAGGCACAGGCTCCCAAAGGAGTTTTGCATTGAAGCTGCAGCCATATATGTTTACCCATCCTATTTTCCACTGCCCATTGGGAAAAAAGCCACGTTACTGCTGCCAGTGCTGCCCGAGGAGAGGGAGAGGTTCAGTGCTGTGTTGATGTGTCTGGCTGCTGCCTTCAAGCAAAGATCTTCCCTGGCACAAGCACGTGGAGGGTTCAGTGGGGAGCCCCCCCTGCCGCAGGGCTACTTGAGGGGTGGATTATGAAGCCACAGGGCGAGTGGGGAGGGTGGAATGAGCTCATTTCCCAAGTCAGCTCTGCAGCTGTTTAGGACAGGCCAGCTCTCCCAGTGGCAGTGACATCCCAGGGGTGCCAGAGGAGCCCTGGGACACTCTGGGGCCCAAGCAGGAGGCACAGGGACAGGCGCACACTGCTGCCAGCTCCTGCTCCTCAGCAGAGAGCTGGAAAGGAAACATGAGGATTTCCTGAGCTTTGATCCTGCTGGTCTGACCATGGATGCCCTGGCAGAGCATCAGTCCCACCTGTATCTTTACAGAGCTCTTTGGAGAGAAACATGTGTCTGGCAGGGGTCAAGAAAGGGAAAGTGGAGGTACCTGCTTTTGTGGGCTCTGGGAACTCGCAAAAGCTTTGGTGGAGTTCTGGGAGAAGGCTTTTAGGCTGTTCTGACCCAACCCCCTGGCTCTGAGATGCAGGGGCTGCTTCCTTCCCCTGCCTTGCTGCAACTCTTTGGTGGGTACGAGGTTTTCACTCTCACCAGCAGGAAGAACGCAGGAAGGTTAGAGCAGGCAGGTTTCTGTCTGACAGAGGTTTCCCAGAGTGACTCACAGGGCAGCAATTCCGCCCATCCTCATCCCACTTCGAGGACATACCTGTGGTGCATTCCTGAGGTACCAGAACCATCCCCCAGAGAGAGCATTGTGAGATATGGCTGTGAATCACCCCAGGGTGTGAGGGGCTGTCTCAGTGTCCCTGTCCCCACACCCAGGCTGGACCACCTGTAGAACAGCTCTGCCAGCTGAGAATTGAGCAATGAGGTGACAAACCAGAGGCTCAGATCTTCCTGCCCCTGTGCCATCCATCCTTTAGCACAGCCCATGGCTGCTCTGTGCTAATAATGAGAAAACCAAGTGGGGGAAGTGAATTTACAAATCTCTGCAATCGGAACTGTACAAAAATCCACAACTTAATCTCATCGTAGTGACCAACACCAGCCAGTCCTGATCAGATGCAGCCACTGGGACAGGAGGACTTGGATGCTGCTCACAGCACTCAGAGCCATCCAAATTCCTCTTGTCCACTGCCAGCACAGTGGAGAAACCCCCTGCGAGGTAAGAGAGGCCCTGCCAGCCCACTCTGATACCTTCAAGTTCTCTCAATAGCCAGCAGGAGCCACAATTAACGTCTGCTGCAATTTCTTCATTATCATAATGACAGTGCTCAGCAAAATAGATGGGAGACGTTGTCGCTGACGCCCAGATGCTGGAACCATACGATGCCACATGGAAAATCATGGTGTGGTATAAAAACCCCGCTTTTATATGGTACAGCTGCCTCTACATAATGCCCTTGTAATTTATCAGTGGATGGCATCTGGTTCTTTCCTGTCATTCTTCGACTTCCAGACAACCATAATCTCAAGTGTCTTAATAATAACACAGACCTGCCAGACAGGGCAGGAGGGAGGATGGAAAGGGGGTGGGGAGCAAAATTGCTCCTTTTGTGCTGTTCTACCCAAATTAGAGGGGAAAACCAGAAAAAGGGAAGCCTGGTGGGGGACTGGGAGTGCTGGAGGGGGGGGCTGGTGTGGTACAGCAGGACTGGGGGAATCTGCATGAGAGGCACCTTGCAGAAGCCATTGCTTTGGTATCCAGGTCTGGAAGGGCTTCCAGGCGTCTGCTCTTCCTGGGGCAAATTTCCCCGTGTTGGTTTAGAGAAAACCATTTGTCTGAGGGTGAAATTTGAGTATGTGCACAGTGGTGATGCAGGGCTCACACGGCTGTACAGGGTGGAGGGACAATTCTGGGTCCTGCAATGGCTCCGTGGTAAAAAGTGTTGAAAATTGTTGGAGATGGGAATTTTGCCTTTGGAGCTCTTCAGCCATGCTGCTGGATCCTGCAAAGCTATGCCAGGGCCAAGCTGCTCTGGTGTCCCTGTCACAGAGAGCTCTCCTGGCACTTCCTTCCCACTCCCTGGTGCTCACAGGAGGGCCTGGGCCATGACACCTACACAATTTTGGGGTGCCTGAGGGTGAGCAGCCCAGACCTGGTGTGCTGGGGGTGTGAGAAGCCAAATCTTTACAGACTGTGACAACTCTGGGAACATGAAATATCTGCATGTCCAACACATCATCACCCCCTGTGTGTTAATCTCCTGGTGCATCTCCCATGGGAGTCGGGGGAAATTCCTGGGGTAGGACTGAGTCCTGCGTGTGAGTGGCTCTGCAGGGCCAAATAACCAAACCTGGGTTACACAGGTGTAAACTCACTGCCACCGCCGGGGTCGGGCTTGCTCCAGGATGAGTCTGGAGGATGGAGCAGCGCTCGGTGCGGGGGATGGCACGGTGGTGGCCCAGCCCCCACCCACCACAGCGCACTCTGGGCGCCAGCAGGGACTGCGGGATGCGGGACGCGGGATGCGGGATGTGGGCAGGTGGGATACGGGATGGGAGATGTGGGGTGCAGGATGCGGGATGTGAGATGTGGGATGTGGGCAGGTGGGATGCGGGCAGGTGGGATGCGGGCAGGTGGGATACGGGATGGGAGATGTGGGGTGCAGGATGCGGGATGTGAGATGTGGGATGTGGGCAGGTGGGATGCGGGCAGGTGGGATGCGGGCAGGTGGGATGCGGGATGAGGGATGTGGGATGTGGGATGCGGGATGTGGGATGTGGGATGTGGGATGCGGGATGTGGAATGTGGGATGCGGGATGCGGGATGTGGGATGCGGGATGTGGAATGTGGCATGTGGGATGCAGGATGCGGGATGTGTGATGTGGGATGCGGGATGCGGGATGTGGGATGTGGGGATGCGGGATGCGGGATGCGGGATGCGTGATGTGGGATGCGGGATGTGGGATGCGGGATGTGGGATGCGGGATGTGGGATGCGGGATGCGGGACTCGGGCCGTGGCAGGCTGCCTACTGCCACCACGAGATGGCGAGCGAAGGAGCCTCTTGGCAGGGCTGTCCCAGGGAAAGGGGCTCGGCTCTCGGAGGCACGGGATGGCTCAGCCTGGTTTCCCGTAGCAGGGGATGAGAGGAGGGTGGGGAGCATATATGGGGACACCGACGGCCAGGCTGGGCGAAATAAGGATGCTTGAAGTTATCCAAGCAGGATTCGGGCTGTTCGTACCCCCTGACCATCCCGTTTTCCTAATGTGCTGAATCTCCAAGGGAAGGGTGGCTGCCTGGTCCCCTCTCCATCCCCTTTGCTGCCAGAATAACCCGCTGTTCCCCCACGTGCCCAGCAGCTGTGGAGAGTGGGGCAGAGCCAGGCAGGAGGGATGAATGGCACACGAGGGGCACCTGGAGGGTGGGCAGGACCTGTGATAAGGAGCAGGGGCAGGAGCCCTGGCTGGGAGCTGCATGGGGAGCAGGAGGAAGGGATTTTCCTGGCTGTGATGGAAAGTGCTGCTGCATGGGGGTGGGTGTTGGGGCTGTCTCTGCCTGGGGATGGGGAGGCTCTGAGTGAGCCCCGTTGTAGGGAGGGGGGGATGATGAGCAGGATGATGGAGACCTTATGTCTTGCTCATCTGATTACTTTCTGTGACTCCTTCCTGCCCTGCCCTCTGGGTGCACGTACACAAGTCCCAGCCTTTGGGGTGTGGGGCTTCTGTTCCCGCCTGGGTTTGACCTGACAGGAGGGTTTGGACCATCCCTGAGAGTGGTTCCCATCTGCCCCGGTCTGCAAAAGAGTCAGCAAAGCTACTTCCCCCGGATATTTCTCCTGGCAAAGTTTCCTGTGGGAGCCAGCTCAGAGCTCCGTGGGGAAAGATGTCTGAAGGAACTAAAAGGGCTTCTTGTTAAATACGTGCACACAGAAATTGTGAGCTGTGGGAACCCCTCCCCAGTGCTGGGGATGGGTGGCATTGGCACAGCTGCCATTCAGCAGGGTCTGGCTGCTCTGTGACTTCCAGAGCCAAGCCTGGGCCAGCTCAGTGGCAGCAGGGTCCCTTTACCCTGCACTAACACAGCAATTACTTTGCTGCTTATTGAGACAAATGAGGGTGGTTATGAGAACCACTTTGTAGAGGTGATTTGTGCTCCAACACAGCCAGTGCCCCTCCCAGGGCACCCTGACCTGCAGACCTTTTTCACAATCTGTGTCAGAGTATCTTGATTTCTTTTTTTTCTTTTTTTTTTTTTTTTTTTCTCACAGAATTTCTGGGTGGTTTGTCCTTTTGGGATAGGAGGGGAGTATAGAGACATGTTATTTTGCCCTGGTTTCTCTGTTTGTACAGTAAGAGATAAGTCCCACATTATGTAAAAAATCAGACAATATTGGTACTAACTGGGGCAGCTTTATCTTGGGAGGGTGCCTGGGTGGGAGGAGATCCCTGGCTGGAATGAGTGCAAATGATGCCAACTTGGAGATGAAGTTTGCTCAGGCTTGCATCAAACTCTTGGGCAGGAATCCAGAGGTGAGGCACCTCTCTGCTGTGTCCCACGAGGCTCCTGGGGTTAAACATTGAGTCAAGAAGGGCTCCAGTGCATGGGCAGGGCATTACAGCTCAGTGCTCATGGCAGCTGAGCCACAGAAACAGGACTGCTGGTGTGCTGGGGAGTTCAGCCTCCTGTGAAGGAGGTTTAAGTTTATGCAGACTGTGCCAAAAGCAGGTTTGTTGCTTGGGACACAGCAGTGTGGTCCCTCCTGAGTGGGTGCACACCTGTGAGTTCACAGGGGGACTTCTGGCACCACGTTGAACTTGCCTTCAGTGGTTACCTGAAGCACTCTCTGAAACAAGATGTACCTGTAAAATAAACAAAGCAGTTACAGAACCCCCAAATCCTGCTTGCTTTCATTCAGAGTTGGGATCAAGTGCCCCAAGCCAGCCTGCCCTGTGCTAATGTCTGTCCTGGCTGGGTGGGCACCCAGCTCCTGTGGAGAGGCTTTGTGCTGCTTTGTGCCTCAGCTGCTGGCCTGGGCTGGAGGGTGTTTTGGTCTCTGCTGGAGGCACAGGTCTCCTTGTAGCCTTTTGAAATCCTGCACCACCAAACACACCTGGAGCAGTGTGTGCAGTGTTTGGGTCAGGACTCCTTTGGGATGCACTCCCTAAGTTCTGTGCCACCCCCCAGCACATAGGCAGCAATCCTGGAAAGGATCTGATGGATTAGGAAGCATTTCCCAACGAGTCTTCAGTGCATGGACTAACAAATGCTTGCAGGCTCTGCTTACATTTCTCTCCTCCCAAGAAGCTTCTGGGCTGCCTGTCCCTGCTCACCTGAGCCAGCCCTGCCTCTTCCCTTCTTCCTGGCCCCCTCCAAACCCAGAGCACCACTAAAATTCACTGGTTTTGCTCTTGGGGCAGTGGGAGCTCATGAGCCTGAAGCTTCTGTGATGCTTTTCACCTCCACCCCGGCCAGGATTGCTCTGCATCCCCCTCCTCATAGAGCAAAGCCCCCAGGCCACACAACCCCTCTGATTTCTGCAAAACTGGCACAGTCTGCCCTGGTAATTTGCAGGAAATGCTGAACACAAACAAAGTCAATGTGTCCGTGGGTTTGCTTAACAAATGGTGTGTGTTGCCCTCTGAGACGAGTGTTTACCTTGCTTGCAGTGCTGGCTCCCTGGACACAGGTGAAATGTTCCTGGAGCAAAGTGCAGCCTGGCCAGCAGGAATCCAGCAGTGGGACAACAAACAGGTTACGCCAGCGGGTGAGCTGGAGCTGCATTCCTCAGTGTTTTTGCTTGACGTGGGTGTCCCTGGGATGGAGGGGGAGCTGCCAAGGGGACCTTTCTATTAATTAAAACAAAAGTGTAGTTAGGCTTTATCAGGTTTAGCATTAATTAACCCACAGGGATAAAGTCACTTGCTTTAGAGCTCCTCTTTTCTGGAGCTGCTGGTTGAAATTTTGTGGTCAGTCTTGTCTTCAACTCTTTTTGCACTGATTTCCCATCCTGTTGATGGAAGTGAGAGGGACCTTGGGAGGATTCTGGTCTGGTCTCTGAGCTGTTGCCAGGGCTGTTTTGGGTCAGCTCTGTCTTGGTCTGGACATATCCAGGGACAGAACCTCCTCAGCTCTCAGGCAGTCTCACTGCTTTGGACCCTGCAGGAGAAACTTTCCTGATGTTCACCCTGACCGTCCCCAGGCACAGCCTGGGCACATCCCTGGCACCACAGGACGTGGGGCTCTGCTCTTCCAGCCCTGCCAGCCCCCTCTGCCTTTCCCACCTCGGGAGCAGCTGGAGTGAGGCAGCCTGGTAGGTCTGGGGGCTGCCAGTGAGATACATATCTCTCCAAAGAAATACGTATAAAAAACAAAAGCTGCTCTCTTGGGTCAGCCCTGAGGTCTGCTCAGCCCTTCCTCACAGGTAGGAGACTGCAGATGTTCCACGGCTCAGAAATGAAACCTGTCCTCAGAGGAAATGCCCAGCCGGGAAGCCTGAACTTAGCTGTCCTTTTTTGAAACATTTGTTTTTTAAAATGTGGCTTATCCACCATTTTGGCTGAAGCTGGACTGGTGAATGCTGCTGGGAAGAGGAGTTTGGATCTGAACATTTCCTCTGTGAGCTCTGGAAGGGTGGTGGATCTTTATCTCTCTTCAGTCTCCCTTGGCAACATCTATTTACATGGCTGCACAAGCTGCTGAAATAGTTACTTCACCCTGGTCTTTTGTTTTGTTTCATTGGAAACCAATATTTTGGCCATGTCAAGGCTTGAATTCTTTTGTGGCATATTTAATCCAGGTTTGATGGCTTGCTCTGCTCCCAGAGGTAGAAAACCAAATAGAAATAAATATGGGGAAAGAACTGATGAGATGGAAAAGAAACTGGGGTGGGAGAAAAAAATCCCCAAAAACGTGAAGTATCAGCAATTTGGCAGAAAGCTTTTTTTTTTTTTTTTTTTTTTTTTTTTTAATATGGCTTATGAAACTTCATGAATCTCTGTTTAAATAGGAGGGAGTTGGTGTAAAAGTCTTTGGTGGCACAGCCAGAACATTAAGGAAGTTCTCACTGACTGAAGGATTTGGGGGTTTCTGTGCACAGCTGACAGGGATTAGTCCATCCTGCAGGCTGGGGATGCTCCTGACTTCTGTGCTTTTCCTCCTGGCTGGTGGCAGCAGTATGGGACAGTTTTGATGGGAGTTGTCACCTTCAGCCTCCCACCTGTCCCCATGCCTCCAAGCAGGACTCTGGGTGCCTCTTTATCTTCCCAGCTGCCCTGTCTCATCTGTTTTGAGCATAAGTTCTCTGGACAAGCAGCTTTTGATGGAGGAGGGAGGTTGTGGCTCTATTTGTGCCTGGAGGTTGCTGCTGTTTCAAAAAACCAGAGCAGAATTTTTGCTGCAGCTGAGCAGTCTCTGCCCAAGTAGGTATTTATTTGTATGGGAGCCTGCAGGGGAATTTCACTTGCTGCCTTATCAGCCTTATCTGCTTCTGCCCTGAAGCCAAAGCAGTGATGAGTGTTTTCTTCTCATTTATCTGTGTACCTGCCCTGGTGATTGGCCAGAAGAGATTGGGGGATACTGTAGATCTCCAAACAAATCACTTTCTTCCAATATGCATAATTTACTAAGTTATACAAGGAATCAATGCTGCCAGATTGTTTATCAGCCTGGATAGGGCACTGCTGCTCCCATTGCGATGTTCACACGCAAATCTAAGCAGGATCTCTTGGAAAGCTTTTATCTGGGATTGATTTTCAGCTAAGATAGGCATTATCTGCACAAAATAAATGTTTTTTTGCCCTGTTACCCGTGCCGATGTTACAGACAGGGCTGCCAAAATACAGCCAGGCAGAGGGCCAGTTTGCATTAGACTCTGGGGCTGGGCTGTGCAGGCTGCAGCGCTGGCTCCTGGCAGCCAAACTGCAGCGCTGGCTCAAACCTGCCCTCCACGGTGCCTCATTCCCTGTCACTGCCCTGCCACCTCCCAGGTGCTCCCAGCCCTCAGCCCACCTGGAAAGGGGTTGTATTCCTCTTCTCCTTCCCCCAAGCCCATATGGGTGCAGCCCCAGGAGGCACCATGAGCTACCAGAGCTCAGGAGAGTTTCTCCTCTTCCTCATATCCTGCTCCTCCTCCCTTCCCGCTGGTGCCAAGGGGCTGGGGGAGTCTGACCCTCATCCCAAGGGGACCCCATCACACCTCCACATCTTGCCTTGGTCCTGACACAGGATAGCCTGGCCTAAATAATGGATTACAAGGGCTGATCTCACTGTGCAGATCATTTTGCTGGCTTTGTCAAGTTAATCAGTTTACATGTTGCCGTTAGGTCAGGAAAGCTCCGTTTACCATAAATAATTAATCAAGATCAATTAAACACGGGGTAATTGTGAAGAACAGCAAAAGGCAGAATGACCCTCATTTCTTCCCCTTCTTTATCATGTTTAGACAACCCAGTGAGCAGCACATCTTGCAGAGCTTGGGCAGTGAGAGAGTAACTCACATTTATGTCTGTGATGACAGCTCTATCCCGAAGGTTTGACCTAATTACTGCGTCTTGTCTCGACTTCTGTCTGGGAGTTATTGTTGCTGTCATTGTGGCAAATGCAGCTAATGAAAACATCCAGTGGTTCCATTAAAATATCAGCCTGGTGAGTTGGCTCTGCTGTGCAAGTGCAAATGAATGTTTCTGAATTTCTGAATTTTTTTGGTGATTTATCACATCACTTTGAAATTATTATCCAAGAGCTGTAATGAGTATTTTGTTTGGGTGACACAGGGTAAGACCAAAGAAGAAACTTCTTGAAAATAATTCTATTCTTGATAATTATTAAAACTCAATAACCCCCTAAGAGGAAACTGAAATGCATCTCACATAGGAGAACTTTACAGAGGCTGAGACTTTTGGCCCTTTTAATTGATCTTGGAGCTGCTTGTACATAACTCACAGCAGTTTATACACATATTTTTTGAGCTGTTTATTGCATAAATAAGTTGGTTGAACAGGGGAACAGCCAGTACAGAAACTGGTAGAAAGGGGCATGGTATGTCCTTGTGACACAGCTTCAAAGAAGCCCTTTGGAGGGAGATGGGGATTGCAAGGCCACTGCAGGATGTTCCTGGAAAGAGCTCTTTTCCTTCACTTCCACTGAGTTACAAAACTTGTTTTCCCATTCTGAGAATCATCAGCACAAAGGGACCATAAAGAGTTTTAAAGGACTTCCCTTGGCTCATTTGTAAGGAAGCTCTTTGCAGTGAACTGGCAAATACCTGCTGGTGGCTGGCTGGGCTCCTCTCAGAGCTGGAGCAGGATCAGGTGAGGGTTTCCAGTCCTCTTACCTGGTGTAAGAATTACTTTAGGATGGTAATCTCTGTGGTCCTGACTTCCAGGATGAGCAGCAAGTCCCTGAGCCATGGGGAACTCAGTGATCTTAAAGGTCTTTTCCAACCTGAATGGTTCTATGGCAGGATTTGAGAGCAACACAGACTTGCAAGATACTGTAAAATGGGGTCTTTTTTTCAAAAACGGAGACTCTTAACCCAGTTGGAACCAAATGACTTGCTCAAAAGGGAATGCTCAGAGTTGAACAGACTAGACATGAATTACTGCTCTAAAACAATCTCTTCTTCTACCTCCACTCTCATGGAGCCTGATTGTGGTCTGTTGTGACAGTTTTGCTTATTCTTTGTCCTCAGAAATAGCATTTTTATATGGATACATCTACAGATGATACATCATGAAAAGAATTCTACAGTGATAGCTCAGTGTTCTTTCTGCTTCTGATGGGGAAATTGCAGAGGGTGTTTTTGGCTGTAATTCCTGGAGATCAACACATTAATGAAGTAGCCAATGAACTTTGGGTTGGATGTTGCAATGTCCTTGGGCTGTAGCACTTATCTGGATTACTCTTCAGAGGACCCATGTCCTGTCTGCACCACAGGGAGGAGGTTCACAGAACAGTCCATAAATCCTCAGCAATGCACACAATGGATTTTGCTTTAATTTATAATCCACCCCAAGGCACAGTACACTGCTAACTTGTTGATGTGGTGTGGTGCCTGCTGCACTGACATAACCTGTGTGCAATGGACACTGAGATCTCTCCAGGCAATTGTGGCTCCCCTTCAGTCTGAGCCCCTCTCCCAGCAGCACAGTCTAACATGCCCAAAGCCTGGAAATATTTCTGCTACAAGGGCTCCTGGGCTGAGTGTGGCTGAGGTTTGTCCCTGTGTTTTGCACACTGTGCAATAGCAACAAACCCTGAATTTCAGGAGTGTCAAAACTGGGAGGAATCTGGTTCTACACACAGGCAGGCTGCAAACCTCCTGTTAACAACAAAACCTCCACAATCACTGACCCACTCTGTTCAGAGGAGTTGCATTCCTTCTCTGAGGTGCTTTAGAGGTTCAGGGATATGGGAGTACTTTGCATTATAACCAGAGGCTTGGGGGAGGAGAACAGGCAGTGCTGGGAGCCCTGGATGTGAGCAAAGAGTTAACTTGCACCACTGGTTGCATGACAGCCCCCAGCTGTCTGTGCCTTCCCCTCCAGCACTTTTCTCCATTATTTCATCAAAGCAACAGGCATGGTTTTAATTTTCCATGACTTGGTTATGAAATATGATCCTCGCTGTAATAAAGAAATGATTTGGTTTGTAATGGATACATGAGAAATCAATTTCCTATTTTTAAATTAGGTGGGATTAACAATGAAGCAAACAATAAGCAGAGCTATGGGGGGAGAAGGATGAGAGAGACCCAGCAGCCCCCAGACAGGGCTGGCTGCACTTGGACGTGTTAAACTGCATTTGTTAATGGCTTCACCAAGGCAGACACAGCTGTAGGGGTTCTTCCAGTGTATATTCATTTTATACTTTAAAATAATGGGAATATTCCTGGAGATTCATTGCTCTCCTTCTGCCTGGCAGTGACATTTAGGGTGTCATATGATTTGTGTTCAAATTCATAGTTAAAAAAAATACCGGCACCACCATAAATGTCTTGGGAGCAGGGCCTTCCTGCTGTGCCTGCAGCACGGACAGCATCCAGTAAACACCCTCACCTGGGCCAGGAGACTGGGAGATGCTCTCCAGCAACTGGAACAGAAGAAGCTCCCAGCTCCCACAGTCTAAGGGTGTAGCTGTATGTGAGAGCTGCTTGTTTGGAGATAGAGCAGCAGTGTGACACAGCCTGCAGGGAGTTCTGTAGCTGTCATTGCTAGAAACCATCTGGTCCCCCTCCTTCACCTTCCTCCTACAGCACTGAGCAGTGCTGCTTGGGGACCCCCAGGCCAGGCAGTTGTCAGCAGTCCCACAGCCCTGAACAAGACTAATCAGTCCAGTCACCTTCCTGGCAGCTCTGTGTCCCTGGAAAGAAAGCACTTTCCAGTCCTTGCTGCAGTGAATATTCCCAGTGCCTGGCAATTCTGAGCTGGCGTGCCATGTGCTCCACCTCTGCTGGCAGAGCAGTCCGTCTGGTGAGGGGCACTGAGGGCTGTGAGGGACACAGGGATTAACCTTTAACCTCTCAAGATGCTCCATGTGTTGTTTAATCCCCTGGGTTCCCTGGGAAATTCACCTCCCGTGTAACACGCAGAGTGCACGGTGCTTGCAGGGCATGTGCAGGGAGCCTTTGGGCTGCCCAGTCACAGATATTGCTCCAGGACACGGTTCCCTGGAGCTGCAGGAGTCCTGGAAGGCAGATTGCCCTTCAGACCTTGGACTGAGCCGGCTGATCCAGGCTCCAGCCAAGCTGCTCCGAGCACGGCCGCCGTGTTTTTGTGTTGACGACAGCTGTGCTGTTCTCTGCTTTCCTACATGTGCAGGGAGCTCAGGGATCACAGTGTCCCTGGAGCTGTCAGCTTGGGGGGTTTTGGGGGTGGGGAGTGGTCCTGAGGTTACCCAGCCTGTCTGAGCCTGTCCCCCTCAGCAAATCACCAAATTGCAGCGGGGACTTGCCAGAGCTGCTCTTCTGGTGCCAGCGACTCCTCCTGGCCCAGCTCCACACTTGTGCTAAGTGGCTTTGGAGCTGCCCCAGGGGTCTGTCACGGGTTGGAATTAAGAGTTGCATTTGGCTGGCTGGTCTGTCTTTCCTTCCTGGATGCAATTGCTTTTTTTAGCTTATCTTGGTTCTGCATGGGTTTGTGAGTTCCTGCTGAAGTCTCTAACAAGATTTGTATGGTGGCTTCTTTTTCCTCCAAGCAATCATAATTTGGCCAGAAATAAATGTCTGCAAAAATCTTTTTAAAGTCTCTCCCTCATGTAGGTTTCTGCAGCCTTCTTGAGAGACAAGCCGTAAAAACTGATGGGACTTTTGGAAATGCTTGGTGGGACTTCTAGGACTGGGCAGAAGTCCAAACAATTTCTTGTAATCTTCTCCACATAGATCTGTTATTGCTGGGGCAGGTACCAGATGCATTATCACTACTAATCTCCTTCAAGGGTGGAGGGGTGCCTGAGTGTAGATAACTATGATGAAATAGAGCCAGATTTCTGTCTTTATAGAATAAAGACCAAGAAAACTCCACGGAATCCAAGGCTTGCTTCTACTTATTAGTGTCAGAAGGCTATTGTTTTTGTGCTCCAAGACTACCACTCAACCCACAGCTCTCAAACAGCCTCCCCCTCCCTTTCCCAACCTTTGTCCTAGTTTAAATTTACAGATAATTTTTAGCTTTTTCTTCCCCCCTTATTGCTTACCTCTGGAGCCTAACATAACCATTGGTAGTATCACTTTGATAGGAAAAACCAGGCTGAATGTGGGGTTTTTGCTGGGGTTTGTTTATGTGCAGATTCTTGTGGCCACCACCAAAGCCAGTGGGAGCTCTGCTGTCCAGCTCCCCTGTCCTGGCTGTGTGGCTCTCCATGAATCCAGGGACTGAGGAGGAACAAAAGTCCAGGCACACTTACCTTAGCCTGGGCAGACCTGAATGAGAACTGGGAAGGGAACAGGGGAGTCAGGGTGCTCAGTGAGGGTCAAGGCAGAAGCTTCCCGTGGGTCTCAGCACCTTTCTGGCTCCTGCCAGCAGGAATAACTCCTGGGAGAGTTGTACCCCTCATGATTCCACCTCATCCAAAGTCACCCCACTTCCACAGCATGGACATGGATGGTCATATTGTTCACCCTGTGGGTGGGAATTCATCTCCATGCCCCTTGCAAGGATCTGCTGCTTCCCAGCCTGCTGAACTGCTTCATCTTGTAGCTTTAGGTTTTAGTCTCTTCCCAACCTCGGATAAATTTAAAGCCTCTATTCATAGCTGATCTCAGGATCTGGAGCTCCAGAACACCATGGGAAGTTTCTCATCTGTTCAGGAAGACACAGATAAATATAGTGATGGTTTCCAGTGGGTAAAATGAGGTTTTGTTGTTCTATTCACGTTCAGAGCTGGCATTTGTGCTGCTGCTGTGCCAGCCTCCACCATGGTGACAGGCCCTTTCTACGATTTCTGATGAGATGGGAAGGATGACAAGTTCAGACTATCAGTTTAGTTTAAAGCCCACAGATCTATACACAGCAGGGGTAAGATCTATTTATTGTGAGCCTGGGAGCTATTTTCTGTGGAGGATGAACTTAGTTTGTGCTGGAGAACAGCTGTTTATCAGGATCAAGTTTCTGGGAGGGACTGTTCCTTGGCCATCTCAACCTGGGAAATGGCCTTGTGATGCTTTACAAGAAAAGGAACAGAAACTATGGTCTTGGTTCAAAAAAAGAGCAAAACCAACAAAAATGAAATGCAGCAGTTTACAAAGGGATTTTTTAGCTGAATAAAAGGCCTTGAGGCTGCATAAAAAACAGCACAAAAACTTTGATATGCTCCTTCGGGAGGATTAAACCAGATGTTTTCCCTTTTCCAATGGTCAACATCTGACATTTCCAAAGAAGACACAAAGAACATTTCAGGGATGTGTATTAGAACAAGTTCTGTTTGCAGCTTATCAGCTTGAAGGAAAGTTGAAGGAGAATCATCTCAGAACCTATGTCTGGTCACATTTACACTGGAAAAAACGCAAGAAGCACCAGTGTGAGAAGGAGCAAAAGAAATTCAAGGTGATTGTCACTGATGGCATCAAAGGCAGAACAAAGCCCTCCACGCTGGGTAGAGACATCTCAGAGGTCTTTTGAATGGCCTCTTACAGCAAAGGCACCATAACCATGATTGTGTTTGCAAGGATCTGACATAGCCTGAATTTTGCATATTAACATACGTGGATTTCTGCAATTTGCTCACAAAATTCTTCTCTGGTAAAATTTTGCAGCCAAATATCCATGGTGGCTGCAGAATGCAGTAAAGGAATACAATAGCAATTAGAGTAGGTTTTTTTTCTTTCTCATTTTCCCCACCTAGCTGTTTTGCATAAGGACACACAGATGGGGCAGGACGTGGTTTGGAATCTCAGTGAGGGGGATTTGCCAACACTCGTTTGACCAACGTGCCCTTCTGTACTGCTGAGGTTCAACCTCTGCCAGAAATGTCCTCCACGCTCAACACTAACAATCACTAATTTGGAGGTTGGAGTGCTCTGCTTTGCAATCCATAGCAGCGTTCCCACAGCCTTCCAGCCAGGTACATCTCTAGTTACAATCATTGTCTTTCAGCTGGGGAGATGACTGACTACACTGCCGCAAGTATGGAATAAATCATGTTACTATGGTAGCCAAGGTTTTTGGAAAACAGCATTTCCCAGAGCACAAATGCCATTTCTCTGAATTTTTCTTCTTTTTCCTGAAAATATCATCCCAGAATTGTGAGAGGTTTGAAGTTCGGTTTCACTATTTTCCGACACAAGTTCTGCAGCAAGCTGGACGCTGCTTTTCAGGTTTATTTATTTTTTTGGTTTAACCTTCATGATGTTGACAGAATCCAGGTGCGTGGATATCTTATATACTCAAGTTAATTACTGTTGAGACTGACATCTGAGAAGGGGATTTGAAGGAACAAGACAAAACACAGTTAAAACCTGACCTTGAAACATGAGAAATGAGTCCAAAGGATGGCATCAGGCTTGGAGGCTTCTCAACCTGTGCAAGGATTGGGCCAAGGTCTAGGTCTGAGCTCTGGATTTATCTGTGCTATCAGGAGCACTTGGCACTGGGACCAGACTTCTTGCCTGAGGGACTGAGCTAAGTTTAAGGTATTTGAGCACAGCCTTCCCTGGATGTGGTGCAGCCATCACAGTTTGTCCAGTGAACCGTGGCACAAACAAGGTACCAGAGATCCTATGCTCAAGAGCATCAATGGTTAAACTGTGATTTTAATTTTGTCTCTCTCTTCTTCTAAGCCACCGGTACATCCACAAGTGTTTTAACAAAGTATTTTGTTTCTCACTTCCCAGAATACCAAGTGCATTTCATAACACAGCTGTTGCAAATGTTATGGCTCTGTACACTTCATGTGTTAGTCTTGCCTGTGCTTCCCTTCTCTGAATTGCATTTAATAGGCCAAGTTTTAGATTTCTCTACTAATTTGCTGAAATTTATTGCATTTGTTGCCTTCCCCTCTTTCTTCTGAAAATCAGGGGAACTTCCAAATTTCCATTTAAAAGCATTTTGTTTTTATGGAGCATAGTATTTGTTGGAGGGAGAAGAGTTGAGATCATAATCTGGCACAGTTGACTAAGTTTCTAAATTTTAAACCACCGCCTTCTCTCTTTTTAAACATTTTCTCTGCCAATACTAAACATTTTGATCATTCAAAATGTAAATTGTACTCCCCATAGATGCTGATGGCTTGAGGATATATTTACATACAAAGGAACTGTTGAATGACTCACGCAAAAACTCATTTTCTTGTTCTCATTCTTAGCAGTGCAGCAGGTTTTTTCCCTATTTTCTGGTTTCCGGAATGATCTGTGTCTCTGGGCAGTGTTTGAAAAGGTGCATGTGGTTAAAATGTGTGCAGTGGGAGAACCACAAATGGTTTAAATACTCTTTGCTAGAAGAGCTCGTAATAGGCACTGTCCATGTGTTGTGGTGTGTTACGTGGAAAAAACACCCAGAGCAGAACATGAGTGGTGGTGAAAGAAAGGAAAATTCCCTGATTTCTTGGGATGAGGAGGAGAAAGCAGGGGTTTAGTCAGAATATGAAAGCGAGAGTTTTGGGCTGGGTAAGATGTTCTCAAGGCAGTTAGCATTTTATAGCACCAGTGTTGCTAGAGCTGGGTGTGTGCTGTAAGACCTCAGAGATGGTATCTACATCTCCTCATGGAGCAGCATTTTATGGGAGAAGTGACACTTGGTGTTCCCATGTCCATATGCCTGCTGGGCTTGGGCCCCTGGCACAGATTCCCCTGGCAGGAAGTAGGAGTCGTTTCTTTGGAACACTCCAGTGAGCCTGGTTGTGTTTGGGAAGGCAGAGCAGCACACTGGAGTGCTCAGAGAGCTCTGGAAAGCCCCAAGCTTCTGTACATCTCCTGGGAAGCATTTCAAGCTGTGCCTGGAACGATTTTGCACTGCTCAGGGCTGACATCCTCTCCCGAGGTCCACAGGAAATCCTGAGGCTGTAACTGGCCATAACTCTCTGATATTTCCAGGACAGATTTTCTCAGCTCTCCTTGTTCTTCCTTAGATATATCCAAATACCAGTCCAGTACTGTCACATCAGTTTTGAATGGCCCAGGCTTCTCATCAGCTATTTATAGAATTACTTTATTAACAACTTTTTATACACTTGATAGAAATGCTTGAATTTAAGGAGTGCATATTCCAGTCTTCTTTGGCTCTCTTCCTCTGACTGACTTCCACCTTGATTTTTCTGTTAATTTGGAGCCCACTCAAGAGGACACAAATAGCTGACCCTATAGGAGATGCAGATGTGATTTTGATCACCTCCACAGACGCTGCACCACTCTCCTCCACTTCCATCACAGCTTTCCATTATCTGTTCTTTGTGTGACCTATGCATTGACTTGGGCTCTATTATTCACTTCAGAACTGATAATGTTTGTGTTAAGTCTTAAACATGGGGTCAGGGGATACTTAGAGCCTTTTCAGATTATGTGACCTCTCCTAGCAAACTTTGAAGGGCAGTTGTTGATGAGCCCTGGCACTGTTTGCTCTGCAAGGAAGCAGGGTCTGTAAAAAGGCTTATTACACAATGTAAGCGATTTTCTTTTTGCTAAGCAAATATTTGCAATATGTTTTGGGAGATCAAGCATTCAAAGTGAAAAACCAGGATACCTGCCAGGGATGTGGGAAGCACATAAATGACACCTCTAATTGGGAGAACATGGGCTGGTTTTAGTGTCTTGGCTCTACAAGGAAGCCAACAGGTTCCTACCCTGATTTTCATTGAGCTCTAAGGCTTTAGGCATCCCGACAAATCTGGAAAACTTTTTCCCAAATTGTCTTTACTTCAACAGCTGCACTCGTTACTCTTGCAAAAGCCAAGGTACTGTGGAACATGGACAAATCCTATGACTTTAACAAATGAGCAAGGTCCTAATATGGGGCTTTCCTAGAGGGTAGTTTATTTTATAAATGCCTGCAGTAACTAACAATGCCCAGCTATGGAGAGTGTGTCAGCATCTGGATGACTGCTCACAGCTGGTATCATAATTTTTGGATCATTCCTTTGGCTTGAATCGAAGTTGCAAAGACAGTATGTGGCTTAAACTAGTTGGCTCAGGAGTAGCAGATCAACTCTAGTCAACATCTAACTTCCACATGTGCATCTCTCCCTGTGCTGTGGTACTGACAGGAGCCTCAATTTATATGCATGCAATTTATAAACAGCAAGAATACTGGAAATGAGGTAATATTTTGTATAAACATTTATTTTATAGTTTAAGAACAAGCCATTCAAAACATCTGGAAATCACAGGAACATGAGTAATATATAATAGCAATATCTTAAATATGCATTAGTAATATAAAGTCATCTTTCACTCTGATAGAAGTTACAACTTCATTTTTCTAAAAAGTATTTAAGACATGAAATATGTTTAGGTAATACATATATACAGCATCTAATTTTCTCTCCTCTTCCCAGTGGAGTCTGAGACTCCAGAGGTTTCTGTGATGGAAACAACATGCTACAACTTGAAGGCTGGATTGGTTTGGATTGTATATGCAGAACTAGGCAAATAATTTACACCCATCATGGCTCTGTGTGCATGTAAGTGACAGAGCAGGGGTTTCAGACCCTGTTCACGTGCACTCCCACAGCTGCTCACCTATTCACAACAACCGATGTAGTTATAAATCATTAGGTCTGGAGTTATTTCTAGAATGTCTCTGTATCTATATTCTAACTAAGCTATGACCTACTTTCATTATAACCCCCTGCCCATCAGTGTGCTGCTATGCTTTCAGTGGTGATTTGGTAAAATGTGTTTGCCCTGTCTTAGTATGTGCGAATTGATAAATCCTTGTGGGTTTGATCAGCTCACAGCTGTTTTATCCTCATCTCTAAGGCAAGCACTTCCCTTTCTATTTCATAGGGAAGGTCAGCATTAACTTGCACTTCAAAGTATTGCTTGATTTCTTCTACCTCCTTTTCCCAGAACTCTTTAGAGATATCAAACAGTTCGGTCAGGTTGACATCTTCTAACCCCTTCAAGTTCAAAGAAGAATCCGTAGGGATGTAACCTATGGCAGTTGGTTTGGCAGAGGCTTTCCCTTCAATTCTGTTGAACATCCACTCCAGCACACGGGAATTCTCTCCAAAGCCAGGCCACAGGAATTTCCCTTGGCTGTCTTTCCTGAACCAGTTAACGTGAAAGATCCTGGGTAGTTTTGCAGCTGGACGATGGGCCATGCTCAGCCAGTGGGCCAAGTATTTGCCAAAGTTGTAGCCAAAGAAAGGCCTCATGGCAAATGGATCGTGCATAATGATTTTGCCTGTTTGAAACACAGATGGAGAAGGTAAGGGAATAAATAACACATTTCTTCTAAAGCAGAAAGATTCAGATCCTCCCAGGATTTAGTACCTGTGATCCCTTCACCACCCTTCTGAACCAAAGAGCTTTAAGAAACTAGACAAGCATTATCCTTGATGCACAAAAGGTACAAATTAAATTAATTTTTGTTATTAAATTTCTTAAATCTCATGTCAAGCAGCTTAAATGAAGATCCTCAAGAGATGGCTATCATTCACGCATTTATGTTGAGCTCTAGCAGAAGAGAAAATTTAAATTTGTTTATCCCAGACTGTAACAAGAACTCCCTGTCAAGGCTTCTGGCAACCCTGTGCCTGCATCCTGTTCTCTATGCTTGCCACCTAAGGGATTATTTTGCTTAATTTGACTTTTACAGAGAATTTGGCTGTTAATTCCAGTACAAATATTTTCTATTGTGAAAATGCACAGGTTGCAAAATTAGCTGCCAAGACTGAAATGTGAAAGAGCAGGGGGAAGGAGAGGGCAGGCAGTCCAGTGGGGCCTGCTTTTAATACAGGTAGGCAGATTAAATTTTGATTTACCCTTGTGCTCAGCAGCTGCTGTTGCTTCAGATCTCATGGCTGCTCCTACAAATACTCCATGCTTCCAGTTAAAGGCCTCATATACAAGAGGGACACCTATAAAGAAAAAAACCACACTTCAGTAATTAGAGGTCCAGAAATATTTTTATGACAAGTTTTGCTGTCTGAAATAATGCTGAATGCGTGTTACTGGATAATGTATTCTAATTTTTCCTGTTTTTTAAAATCAGTTCATTTCCTGCTCTCTTACAGCAAAGAAGTTTAACTGAATGTTTTCAAAACTGGCTACTGATTATTGAACACATACAGTGGGAGATATCTGGGACATCAGAATCTCTAGCAGATTTTAGTGGAAATAGAATCTGGTCCTGTGGTCATATTAGATCAGACCGAGCATTACTTCTATTCCTTTTCCAACTTTAGGTGACCTTTAGCAGAACAATTTATTTTACTTCCTTTTCTTTAAACTATCTAAAACTGATTAATTTCTCTGACCATTTGCTTACTGAACTACTTAAACTACAGGCAAATTGAGACCAATACAGCAATTTTCTATGTGTCTACTACCCACGTTAGTGGGTCCTGATCTCTCTCCAGCCCTTTATTCTCATTACCTGCTTTGTGTTAACATCAAACAACTCAGACACTGAAACACCAGTGGCTGGAAGCGTTTGTGCCAAAGCCTAACACAGGGAAATTGGACTAACGTGGTTATTTCCTTGCTTTTGCAGCTGTGAAAGCAAAACCCGTGTCTGTGCCCAGCTGTGTGTCAGCCCTTCTGTGGCCAGCCCTTCAGTCTGGAAACGTGGCTGCTGCATTTCTTACCAGCTGGTCTGCGGCCTCCAAAAATGATGCCTTCGATGGGAACGCCCTCGGGAGATTCCCACGCTGGGTCCATGATGGGGCACTGCCTGGCTGGGGAGCAGAACCTGGAGTTGGGGTGAGCACAAGGTTCTCCTGCACAGGAACACAAGAAAAAGGTCACGATGGCAGAATTAACTTAGATTTTTTTTCATTAATTTCAAAGAAAGCCAAGAGAGGGCCATGGTGTGGGCTGGGTACCGTTGTCTGGGGTCCAATCCTTGTTCTTCCAGGAGGTCACTGTTACTCCAGCTGGCAGGGGCTCATCAATGCCTTCCCAGTAAACACCTCCATCGCTGGTTTCTGCCACGTTGGTAAAGATGGTGTTCTTGAATATGGTTTTAATAGCATTGGGGTTTGTTTTGACTGAGGTTCCAGGAGCGACACCAAAGAAGCCATTTTCAGGATTGATTGCCCTTAAGTTGCCTGGAAGTTAAGTGACAAAATATAAGTAAATCATACTGATTTAATTCTATCCAGAAGTTTGTAGCATGTCTTACTGCACCTATAAAACATTCCAATTTAATTTCCATACCTTGTTCATCAAATTTCATCCAGGCAATATCATCACCCACACACTCAATTTTCCATCCTGGCAGGCTTGGGTTCATCATGGCCAAGTTAGTTTTTCCACATGCACTAGGGAATGCTGCAGCAAAGTACTTCTTTTTACCTTCTGGATTGGTAATTCCCAGGATCTATTGAAAAATTAATGCAACTGTTAAACACAGTCTTTTCTTCTTGCACTTTTCATTTTGGAGATTGTCTCCCAGCAAGTGGAAATGATAAAATATTTAATTATGCACATTTGTTCCTACAGAAGAAGCACCACATAATATTGTTGACAAATAACTCAAGCTGTACTTTTTAAATCAGAGAGTCAACTCTTCTTGCCATTAGAATATCTGTAAGAAATTATTATAGTTTTTTAAAATGCTAAGTCTCTATACAATAAACATTTATTTTTATCTTGCTGACTAAAGACAGCATACATCTGTGTTTCCCTGTTGAGACAGAAGAAAACCAGGCAATATTATTTTGGCTGCACAAGTGGAGTGAAGGGAAAACACTTTGTGCATGGATACTTCTGCTCCTCAAAGACCACAGATATTTTTTCTAAGGCTATTCTCTTATGCACTTTGAAATCCTTTTTTTCAGTGGTATTTTATGGTGGTAGAATGTTTAAAGGACAGCAGAAATTAAAGCCAGCAAGGTTACACAGCAGAACTCCCTTAGAAAATGTGATATTTGCAGGTTTTTGAGTGCACAGACCACTTTATAATTTGGTCCAGTGGTGATGTTCAGGCTCTGCTCAAGTACCTGGGTCTGCCTACAAGAAGTCACTCTCAGAAGCTCCAAATCTTGCTTGTTTTATGCCATTACAGGTCCTATTTTAAATGTTGAGTACTTGGCCTTGCAAGCAGTTTTCTCTTCCTCGTGAGCCTGGCACGTGACAGATTCCTATCTACAGTTCCAGGACTATCCATATGAGACTAATTTCACTGATGGCGAGACGGCTGATGGATTTATGTGGCTCCAATTTGGGGTTTAAGGGCTGCTCAAACACACAAGATTTAACAGCTCTTACCAGCATGTGCTCTGCGAGCCAGCCCTCCTCTTTGGCCAGTCTGCTGGCAATCCGGAGAGCAAAGCATTTCTTCCCCAGCAAGGAGTTTCCTCCGTAGCCGCTGCCAAACGAAATGATCTCCCTGCGATCCGGGAGATGAGCAATCAGCGTCAGCTCCGGGTTGCACGGCCAGTTGTTGATTAATGGCTCTGCAGAACAGAATGTTGTACTCATGAATGCAGCAATTTCCATGCTTGATCACGCTGTTGTTTCATCAGCATCGTGCCTCTGACAGCAACCCTCAGCAGATGCTTCAAGGAAATCCCTGGTAAGTACTAGGGATAATAATCTCCTTCCCATCAAACTCTCATTGAGCTTTGATTCCTTTAACTGAGTTTTGATTCTAGTGCTGTTACAGAACCACCCTGGTCTTCCATGGTGAGGGTGAACCACGTGCTGAGGACATGCACTCAACTCCAAAACACAGCCCTGGGAATTTATAGGGGTTTTTAATGGCTCCAGGAGTTTTTAATGGCTCTTACCTTTTAATGGCAGAGGGCATCCAACTGAGTGAAGGCATTTTACAAACTCTCCATTGCCCAGGGCTTTCAAAACATCTGTTCCTATCCGTGTCATGATCCTCATGCTGGCCACTACGTAGGGTGAATCCGTCAGCTCGATCCCAATCTTGGACAAAGGTGACCCAATAGGCCCCATGCTGAAGGGGATGACATACATTGTACGTCCTGCAAAACAGGGAGTAGCAAGATGTGGCCAAGAGCAAAACAAGGAACTTTTGAAGTAACCTTTATTAACATGGAGGTTGTTTCTCAGTCCTTTAAAACTGTTTGTCTTGTGAGAGCTTCTAATGGTGTTTAAAGAGCTGCAGCTTTCTGTTTGTCTAATTGTGAAGCAAGAAGTTTTATCTTAAATGCTGAAAGCAGCAGTTCAGACAGATTGTCTAGCCAGGAGTAAGTGGGAGTGAAGGCCAAGTTCTCTGTTAGTGTAAATCCCTGAATCTGAAATTATTACTGTGGATGGAGGGTCCTTCATTCTCATCTCACTTCCTATCTGCTCCTCAGCTGCTCTGTGACTTCCTGAACCAAGTCACAGAAAGTTTTGTGCTTTGCCACTCTTTAGGAAAACAACAGTGCTGGAAAGAGACTGAGCACTGTCCTTTCCCTTGTATTTGGTTCTATGGAAAGACCTGCATAAGATCACTGAAGTCATTATCACGAGTATAAAGCTAAATCTTGAGCTCAAATGGTTCTTTAAAGATTACAGTAACTTGCAACACTATAAGTGCCTCAGCAATGCTGAAAGTTCAGTGTCAATCATCATTTTCTTGCCTACCTTGCATGCAGCCTGGGAACCTGGTGTTGAAGGCTTTCTCAAAATCTTCCTCAGACATCCAGCGCCCCAGCTGGCTTGTTCCAGTTTTAGGTATTGGAGTGGTATCTCTCTGCTCTTGAGTGATGATGACAGTTTTGCTCTCAATTCTTGCCACATCTCTTGGATCAGTGAGAGCCAACCAGCTGCATTTCACCAAAAATCAGGAAATTAGTCTTTAATTATCAATATAGCATTTTTCCTTTCTGTGGGACCACTTTAGCACAAAAAATTACTAAAACAATGCTTTGTAAGGCAAAAATTAGTGGCAAAGCAGTATAACAGATCATCTCAAAAATCAGTCAGATACATTCTTTCAGATAAATTATTTAATGACTTTCCAGTAAGAGTAACAAATTATATGGCCTAGGAAATTCTTGTTACATGTTAATACTCCTTTGCCTCTTATCTCAGCCTTATTGTCTGTTGATAACTTTCAGGGAAAAGTTAATCTTTAATTTAAGTCTCATTCTCATCGGTGTGAAGTTGTTTTGTATGGGGACCACAAAATGATGCCTCAAGCTAAGTGGATGCCAAGGAAAGTAGTTTAAGTGTTGGTATAAGTGCCAGAGGGATCAGAACCCAGTTTAGTAGATTGGCATAGTCCCTTAAGTTGGAGGCAGCACAAAGGAAATACTGAGTATAAGCACGATCATTAAAAGTGAAGGAGTTTATTAAAAGGGATTTTTTTTCCTCTCTAAGGAATTTTTGCCATCTATTTACAATAGAGGGGATTGTTTTACATTTTCACCTCTGTGCATGGAAATTTTCCACGAGTATAAAAATGTTCTAGTTGGGCTGTCATAACCATCATCACTACAGCTAAGCATATAATTAACAATGAATAATTTATCTGGTGAATCTTGCCCTTTTCTCTCCCAAATAGTCTGCAAACAGATTGCCAAATTCCTGCACTTTAGTTATTCAGAAGTCTTTGCAGATTTCTCCCATGAAGATCTCATGGTTGGCACGTAATTCTCGAGTATGCACTTGTTAATATTCTCCTTTCATGTTCAGTTAGTTGGGAGAAATTAGGAAATATTTGAAAAAACTATTTGCAGAATACATTAGAGTCAAAGCTCATCGGCATGATATGAATAATGCCTGTACTGAATAATATTTGAACACCCACAGACCTATTTGAATGCCACAAAAAAGTATATGATGAATTAACTAATTGGCTAAAATAGTAGAATTCTTCCAAAGAAGATTTGCTCAATAATATTTAGCCATTGCTAATGATAAGTTGCTTAAGTCTCATGACATTATTTCAGTTCCCTGATGTAACTAATCAATAGAGAAAAAGTACAGTTGATAGTCCAGTTGAATAATATGATTTATGCTAATTTTTAGAGGAAAAAGTTTGCTTTTCCTGAGTATTTCACCTATGTAAGCTGAAGTTCCAAAATGTTCATGGAAAGCAAATATTGGAGAGTTATAAGAAGTTTTTAAAGTAAATAGGATAGAAAATGAATTTTCCAATTCTGAGATGATACTTGACTTCGTTTATGTTACTCACCAGTTCTCATACTTGTTCAGCTTCTTGATCATGCCTTGTTCTACCATGATGTCCAGAAGTTTCTTGTTCTCTTCTTCGGAGCCATCACAGATGTGAATGCACTCAGGCTGGCACAGCTTGGCATTGGTTTCAATGAAATCCCTCGCTTCTGGAGACAGACTCTCCAAATCCCCCTGGACAACCTTGGGCATGACATTCATCTCGGCTTTCAACTGTGGGGGCATTATTGAAGCTGTTGTGGATCTTGTGGATGGCTATAAAATACTGACCAAAATCTAAAATCAAATAGATTAGTTTTGTTAGCGTACTTTACTAACCAGTGTCACAAAGCCTAACATGTAACACAAAGAATTTGCAGTGGACTTGACTATTGCTTTAAAATCAAGGTAGGGAATTTGGACCACTGCTAATTTCAAGGTGGGAAAAACAGAAGCCATTCTACTAATTTAGGGTGAAAAAAAGAGAGGCCATTCTACTTACTGTCTATGTAAGGCAGAGCTGGATGCCAGAGAGGATTTTGCTGTACCTTCCAGTTGAGCCCGCTTCGCGTGCCTTGGAGCTCTCCTGCAATCGCTGCTTTCCAAGGATGCACCTCCTTCCTTAAATATTCTTCATGGTAGTGTCCATCCCACCAGTTGAGGTGAAGGAGGCTTGTCCTTTACATCACCACTGGATGTGTCTTGGAACAGTGCCACTGACATTGTCATCATGCAGAGTTGTCAACAACGAAGCCCTGGCGGGGTAATCATTTAACAGGCTTGATTAATGAATGCTGAAGGCGGAGGTTCTTAGCCTCTGGGTTTGCTGTTTTGAAGCAATTACAAAATTTAGCAGTTTAACCAAACTTTGCTCTAATTTGGCTTTGAAATCAAAAACGTCATAACTTCTCGGCGTGTGGGAAAGGTTGAGTACAAAGAGTTTCTGGAACCAGGAACACAGCAGAGGTCATGCACGGAGGCAAAGTGCAGTTGGCACATTTTGTAGGCAGATGGTCACTAGTTGGCTGTGAAGTGGAGGCTCGTCCTAAGAGTGTTTACTCACCTTGGGAACACTGCCTGATCCGGGTATAAAGTTCAGCAGTGAGCACTGACAGGCCTGAATAACCATGACATACACAAGGCCCACAGCTCTTATTTTTGTCTATGTGATTCTAAAAAAATCCTGAGCAGTATAAATCTAAGTGTTGAGGTTCCTTCAGTGTAGGCAAGGAAGTTTTTGCTTATGGCTTGTTTTAGGCTCTTGCAAATTAAACAGTCATTTTCTATTGCTACAACCTCAGAAGAGGCAGAGCAGCAACTGCCTAATAATTAACCTCCTCTTTCAAATATTATGTTTTATTTTACTGGGAGTTCTAGGCAAGAAAGGTGTCATAAAATATTTACCCATCCCTAAATTATTAGTCATAGCAAAAGCACAGAACTGCTCAGGAGTGGGGATGCACGCTGTTGCTCTGTGGGTGAACTGCACTGTGTTCATGTGCACACAGACAGACTTGAGTCTCTATCTGAGTCAGTTGTGGCAGTATCTGATATCAACAGCCACTACTACTCTTATAATGCTGGGTGTTATCTCAGTGTGACCTCAGACACTTTGCGCTCTTGTTTCTGTTTCTGCAGGCCTGTCTTTAGCTTCCCCTATTCCATTTTAGACCACTGTGACCATAAAGAAATGTGGTCTTTGTATCTATTTGTCCATGCAGTCTGGGTGTGTGAAGACTCAAGTAATTCAGACAAACAGAACTGTAAAAATAACCCTGCTGCCATTTCCTCTCACTCTATTTATATCCAATCTTACCAAAGCATCTGGAGCCTGGACAATGCTGGTAATGCTTTTGTGACTTTTCTGTATTGATGGGGCTTTTACCATGGTTGTCACTGGTAGTTTGCAGAACAGGAAATCTGGGATTCCCAACTAAGTTTCAAGGAGTTCTATAAAGCAACAAAATTGACTTATCTTGTATAAAGGGTGTTCACAACCCAGCTGTTGCTCAGGTTTGTGAGGCAGCTGGATGTTCCCAGCAAGGTTCTTGCTGGGGCAGCCAGCAGTGACTTTCAACCCCCAAAAGCCAGGCTGGCAGAGCAGCAGGGATCAGGACTGCAACTCATCTTCCTACCCTGCAAGTCTACAATACTGCAGAGCTGACTCTCCCACTGCGGGAACAGCCCCTAGGACTGTACTCTCTATCTCCCCTGCAAAGCCTTTTATAATGTTCTGTAAATAAGGGAAGAAAATAGTGAGGTAACAGGGGCTGTCCTTGATGCATGGCAAGGCCAAACATTCCTGAAAAAGAAAACAAAAATCTGGTGGGATAAGAGGTGCTAAAGGCTGCTCCAGATAGGGCTATGATGTAAGCAAAGATAAAATCCAAAACCATTTTAATAATGGCAAAGCTGGTGTTTGTCTTCAGAGTCCACATACTGTGTTGCTGGTGGAGCTGATCAGAAATATTTTCCTTTTAAAACACATCATAAAATACCTTCATTAAAAATAAAATGGAGCATAATCTTTAGTAATACTGAACAGAACCCTTTTTCAGAGACATACAAAAATACTGAATGCTTTTTTGCTGACAGGTAAGTCAGTGTACACAGAAAAAACAGAGCAAGCCCGCAGTGCTCAGTTGTCAGGAAGACAGCAGACCAGGAAATGGTCATATTGCAGCACAAACAAAATCAGAATAAAAGCTTACATACAACAGGGTAATGCAGCAGAATCAGTCCTAGTGTCTCTAGGTTTTGAGAGGAGGAAAAAAATTCCCAAACCCAGAGCATTAATTTCTGCCAATTAAATTACAGTCAGGCAGGTGTTGTGCAAATTTTCTAACACTGCAATCCTAACCTCCCACAATCTTGCTATACAAACTGTGGGCTTCTCTTGAGAAGACACTAAATATGCCAAATTGGTGGCACTGTGTTATGAACATATGTCCATTAAAAATCACATTAAGGATTCCAAATGTTTTTCATTTGTGATGGCAGCAGGGCTCGAGTACAGATGTCCACTGGGAATTCTAGACACTTCAGCATCAAATTACTTGTATTTAGGTAACACCTCCCATCAGAGGATCTCAAAGCATATCACAAACACACAGTAAGCCTCAAGCCCCTATATAAAACACACATAGTATTTGGTGCAATGAAATAACTGGAGCATATGCAAATCAAGGCCAAGATTTTTTTCAAGAATCTTCTCATTTAGAGATTCAGCTTTCAGACAGCCAACAGAAGGCATTAAAGGTTTTATGTGAAGATGGTGAATTCTCATAACACCCACTGTCTCCCACACAAAAACCCAGATGTAGCACTTCCAATGGCTCAATTACAGTGGTCTTGAGGTGTTCACCCAGTACCAGTGAGTGCTACTGTCTGGATTCATTTTCTGGAAGATTTCACGAATGGCAAACATGGGAGGTGGTATGGGGAAATGTAAGGCCCTTAAAAAAGAATTGTCTTGAACGTAAAGTTTATTTTCCATTTAAAAGAGAAACCTTTTTTAGTAGTAACTGCATTATTATGCTCATTTAATAGCTGATACAATTTTTCCTGATTTAACTTTTTTTGGCACTTTTCTCTGTGCTTCTTGACACTTGAATGTGATGCTTATCAGGTGCCTTCTTGGAAGCTGTCAAATAATTTCAACGTGTGTGAATCTGACATGTTAAGATGATAATATTCAACAAGTGCCTTGAAAGGAGGGGTTTTAGGATGTTTCCTTTGATGGACACTATTCAGGTTGTTCACAACAGAAATTTTTGAGCACCTCAGGTTTTACAGACTTACTAGAACTCAATAAATGTAAAGGTTTTTAGATGCTCAGAAAAAGTGTCATTAGAAAGCTTAACTCGTCACTACAAACCAAGGTGCAACAAAGCACTCACAGTGAGATCTGAAAGTTGCTAATGACATGTAATAATACTGAGAAATTCTACTTCCCTCCCATTGCTAATTCTTCTACATATTGTCACCTCCAAAGAGTTTGTCACCTGGGTATTTTGATATAAAATTGTAGGTGTTTTAAAGATTGTCTGAGTTGTTCTACTAACGGAAGAGCACTGCCTCTGGATTGTTATTTCTGTGGTGGAGCTGAGCACACTCCAACAGCTGCTGGCCTGGGTGCCACAGAGCCCAGATCCAAGGGCAGCCCTTGCAAGCTCACAGAGAGCAGGACAGGGATTGTTCTCTCGATTTCCAAAAGAAAACGTGAACCGTGCAAATTGCCTGCGGTTGCAAAAGAGTCTGTGAGTGAGCCAAGTGCTCGTTCCAGACCCGGGCGATATTTCCGCCTCACAGCTCCTCTCCTTGCAGGCACTTCTTCAGCACTGACCCGTCTGCAGGAGGTCTGGAGGCCCTGCCACGGTGCTGCACACTCCTCTCCACGTGTGCTTCATGAGCCGTGAGGCTGAGCCTCTGCCACCAGCCACTACAGGTAACAGCAGCCTGCTGGCAGAGCCTTTACCTTGCTTCTTACCTCCTTTCCCAATCAATACAGGGTTGGGCATATTGCAAGATATGGATCCCTGCAAAAGGTGATGTAAGTTTTTTGGCCCGTGTACAAACTGAAGTGGCTTGTTCTGAGGGCGGAGGAGTGGAAAAAATAACTGGGATATATCACGATTAGACTGTACTTCCATTAGCCTGTCCAGCATTTTCTTCTTGACGACAGACATTTCTCAAAACAAATGGAAGCAAATTTCAGCAGCCAGGAAGATGCACTGGTGCATGTTTAAGGCCTCTAAACAAAGTCACCAACCTTTGATGCTTAGTTTAGTACCGGGTTCAAGTGCTCAATCCTGAGCTATGTTTTAGGGAAAGTCCTGGTTGTGCCACAGTACATGCCAAGGCTGACATTACACCATGGGCATGTTGCTTTTTTACTTGGTGTTCTGCTTTGACAGATGAAATACTTATTATTGTTCTTATTATTACTTTATTTTTAAGCTCAATTTTACAGGCTCAGCTCTGGAGATGGGATTGAGACATGTAATTTTAACTTTGATGAGCAGTCACTCCTCTGAAGCCATTTCTTGAGCTGTGACTCTAATCTGGGGACTCTTCCCTAAAGGAAAACTGTCCTTTTTTAAAAAAAAATCCTGTCAAGGATTGGTGGGAATATGTGAGTAATGAGCTCTGTAACCACAGGTACCTGACCACTGGCCAGGTTGTGTAATTCTGTTAGCTTGAGAGGTCTTCTCATCTACTGCAGAAGGTCTCAGTCATATGGAGAGTTTGGGCACACCAAGACTTTGACTGACTTTACCCTAGCCACAACAGAATTATGATTTTTGCATTGTTATTGCAGGTTTTTTTTTGCTGGGTGAACAGCAGAACCACAGCCAGGAGAGAAGGGGACAAACCATACTAACCAGAGTGAAAACCAGTCAACAAAAGGTTTGTGTTTCCCTTTACCTTCCAGCATCTGCTCTGCTCAGTCATACAAAGCCCAGATGACTCCAAAATGCAAATAAAAAATGGTTGCCTTTGCTGGAGTGAGTACAGAGGTGTGTGTTTGCATCTGTCAAGGACTTCCTGCTGCCTACTTGGGTAAGGAACAGACAAATCCTTGCACATGAGTTCAAGCACCTCTTGTTCAAGAGTTTCTGGCTTCCTGGTGTTCTGCTAACTGTGCCCTTTTACAGAGACCTCACCTCCTCAGGCCTAAAGAAATGACATGGAAGCACCTTTTCATATTCTGGATTTGTTTATTTTTTCTTGGATTGGACAGCCATGGCTCCCCTTGCTCCTTCCTTTTGCATGCCGTTCATTTGTCTGTGATGCTTTGCCTGCTGGCAGTGCTGGCAGCTGTCCTTCCAGGGTTACCCAGCTCTACCTGTGCAATGGGCTTTTTCTCTTTTCTTTAAATCCTCCCATGTACCTTTGCTCTCCCTCAACATTTCAGTTCCTTGTTACATGCAGTCTGACCCACTGGTCACAGTTCTTTACGTCCTTCTTGAGCTAACTCCTTTGAAGAAGGATGGCTTAAACCAGTAAGAGTGGGTGCAGATTCTGAAGGTTTAGGTTCTGTTTCTTCCTCTGCTATGCATTACCCATTTGACTTTGGACACGTAACTACATCCCCAAGCTTTTATAAGTTCCTAGGAAGGGGGTTGGGAGGTGATAATGCCAATTTTTCTCTGTTCTTATGAATTCTCCTAGTTTGGTTGATAGTTCATGGCTAGAGGAGCTTAAAACCTAATTAGACGTGATCATTATCTCTTCTCATTTTTGTCTGTGCCACAGACAGTCCCTGCTGGGCTCTCCTTAGGTTACTGTAACACAAATAGTAAGTTCTTACTTGAAATGGAAAGCATTTACTTACATATAAACTGTTTTCTCCTTCAATAGCAACACAAAAGCAGCAACTTGGGCTGAACCATGTTTTCTCTTTCAAGTGAGATTTGTTCTATACTTTTTCCCCCGGAAAACAGCTTTGATTAATATTTCAAGCATTTTATAACACAAAAAGCCAAACAACAGGATAGAAAAGCTGATTATGCAGAAATGAAAGCCAAGCTACACCTAAAGGTCAGAAGGCAAATGTGCCTATGTCAAGCACTACATGCCTTTTGGTTCTTGAACCTGGCAGCTGGAGGAAAATCAACATTGCACAAAAACCAATAGTCCCTGTAACGAATCCTCTGTTTACTGGAAAACTCTTATGTGTTAACAGGTCAGGTGAAATCCTACATACTGTACACTTCTGCTTAGCACTATTCTAACAGGGATAAGGCAACATCACTGGACCACAATGGGATTTTTTCAATGTAAAGGCACTTTTGTTTGGTCAGTGTAAATGGTTCCTACCAGACAGATGCCACAATAGCGATTATTTCTACAAACAGTAAAGAGATCAGGAGTTAAACTGGACCCTGGAAATCATGCTTTTTTTCTTATGCTTTTAGGAAGACAGGATTCTGACTGCTATACGTGCATCTTTGACTGACTATCTGTAACTGTCCCCAAATTTACTGATTCAGGATGATATGTATGAATATGAATACTGTTTATGTAAAGAGAAGCTTCTTACATGTGTGCTTAAACCACTGTGTATAAATACTTGCATTCTGCAAATAAAATAAAAGACCCCATGCACTTGCTAACCTTGTAGAGTTCAGGTATTTGCTCTAAATAGCACTAAGTACCTTTTTATTTTGGGTGAAGCATAAATTTGCTCTGCCCAGAAGATCTTAAACAAAAGATGGGTATGAATGACAGAGCAAGAGACTTTCAGTTTGTAGAGGCAGCTTTGAATAGAGTAATAATCATGATTCACAAAACTCAGGTATTCTCATCTGCTTTCTAGACACTGCCTCATCTTGATGTTTAAGATTACAAGGACTATAAGATTGACTTTGTTTCTTCTTACAGGAGCAGAAAAGATGTACAACTAAGCCTGCTATACCATATTTCCATTACCAGTTCCTGATAGAGAAGCCTGGGGCTACCTGGTTGTGAACTTTAGGTGATGGTTCAACATTGTAACAGTGCAGAAAACTAAGATTTAAGGAGATTCAAGGTATTTCTACTGATAAGTACCACGACTATGCCACATGCTGTTCAGTGAAGTGACATTAGTATACAGATTGTAAATGTTTCTTTAAAATTTCTTCATTTCTTTAGATTTTTGGTTTAGAAGTTTATTTGGACTCCTCAGAAAATTTAACGCCCAAGGAGATTTGTTATCTGAGCTGGAAAAAAAGTGCACAGGAACCCACTGCTCTTCTGAACCCACCAACCACCTCCTTACTGCTGATTTTGCAAGATTTTATGTGTACTTGCTGCACATCCACGTGGAAGCAGAATTTGAACTCCTCTGGGTTTGTACATCTTACTCACAGATTTATTAAGATAATCATTTAATAGTCTCATTCTTTGGTCATCCTTTTAACTTCCAAGTTTTGGTGTCTGTTCAGCTGTGCACAGAAAGCTGTTCTCAGAACTGTTTTCCTGATTAAAGATTAACAATGTGATAAAAGAAGGAAACATGGGCATCCTTGGAGTTTGTTTCTTACATCAGCTGGGTTAAATCTTTACTATCTTTTCTCACTGTGTATCTTCTCTCTGTGTTTGGCAATCAAATTCTGCACAGCTCCAGCACGTTTCCCCCGGTTTAGTCAAAACAAGAGGAGAACTTTCTGACTTTTAAATTTTTAACTCTTCCACCTTTGCACAAACAGCAACAGATACTTGCAATAACTAACTAAGGGGAGCTGAATTAAAAACTTTCCTTGCTATCTATTGGATTAAAGAGTATTCTGTAAAAACAGTGGAAGTCACTGAGGTGTAGTTAACTGTATAACCACACTAATGTCTTTTGAAATGGAAGAAGTGATATGCTTCCCAATAAACATCTTTCTTCCAAACAGACCCAGGCACGCAGCTCTGCTGTTTGCCACAAGCAGCAAATTGTGTATTAGTGGATGGCAGGATTGTTTCTAAATATATCATAATGTTAGATGAAAGAGTTAATAGACAAATTGCAATTATGGTTAATAATTTTTAGACCACTTCCCTGACTTGTTTCTAAGCAATCAATCATCCCTGGTACTTTCAGCTCCAATAAGCTTATGTTAAATGCTTCCCCTTTTATATATCCCACATCTGTACTCTATTAGGTCTTGGTTTCTTGTCATGCCATATAATTATAATCATTTACAGTATGGAGCAGGATTTTAAGAGCATAGACAATACTTGAAAGAACTAAGTCTTTTAACCTAATAGGAGTTGCTTTTGTTCTGCTGCAAGAATCACTCATATTTAAAGAGATGATTTGTCTCCTCAAAGTCAAGATGAGCACTGGAGAGAGAGCAAAGTCTGGCTTTCCCCATGCCTTAGGCACAACCCGAATTTAGCTGATCCTGTATGAACAGCACAGTCCAAGCACTGTGCCCCGAGACAGCTCTGCAGCTCTGCTCACCCTCCTCTTTGCATGAGAAGTGGTAATTTATAGCCTGCCTAGACACTAGTCAATCAATACCCTCCAGCATGATTTCCATCTGGCTTTGCTTTGCAGTGCTCCCATCTTCTCTCTACTTTGGGGATTCAGCAAGGAAACAAGAAGGACTGTATGTTCTGATGTTCCTGGGTCTGAAGACTGACTAGTTTTATATACTGTAGCAATACAGAGCAGAGAATCATGTTCTTTGGGGTAGGCAAGGAATCCAAGACAGATCTGAATCCTAAGTGATGTCTGCTAAAATAAACTGTAGCTTCCATCTCTGAACCAGAGGTCTGGAGGAAAAAGATAAAAAATTAATAATATTCTTCTTTCCAAGTGATCAAACTATGTTTTCTCCTGAGAATATTCCAGGCCAGCACTGAAGCACTGACTTAATTCTGAATCTGCAAGATTCAGTTGCTTAGAACGGCATCAAAAAGAACATAACTTTTTATCTCACTCATTAGCTGACATGCTTCTTTTTTTTTTTAATTAAGGTTTTTGGTGGTCTCTGAAGAAATGCTCCATATTTGTGAAAGTGGGACACCAAAGGAACAAGGAGCACCAGAAAATACAGCAAAAAGACTTCAAACATTTAGAGACAGCTTCAAGACCTGAGCAACGTTTAAAGGAGCCAGATGAATTAGAGGATTGTAAAAGTACCTCCGCTTTCTCTGAAGCAGGTGATGGTGTGAAGGAGGTTATCTGGTGCTGTCATTATTAAGAGGGGCAATATCTCACTGCAAAAGAGGTGCTGAAGGTAGTGATTGTCCCTGGGGTAGCAGCAAAGGGAAGGCGTGCGTGTTTGCAGCCCGGTGCTAAGGCACACACACCGCTGACAGGTGCGGTGTGAACACGACACATACTTGGAAACAAAAGTGAGACGTTGGTGCAAAGTGAAAATGGAAAACTTTCCAGATGCCAGGTGGAAAATGATATTAAAGCTGTCAAAATAAGTCACAACAAAGACTGGGTTTTCTCTTAGACTAACAGGAGTCATGTTCTGGAGAAGAATGGAGATTTCAACTACAAGGCAGTGTCATAAATGAAACAATTATGAGCATTGGAGGTTAAATTTGATCCTATTTGTTTTGGGGTTTTATGCTTTGGTCTCTATTTTTTCTTTTTCTCTTTCAAGTGCACTGCAGCATTCCTGATTTACTCTACAGTTTGTGGACAGGTCAAAAATGTGTAAATAAATCCCACTGTCATTGCTTCACATAGTTATCTATTCTGGGCCTAATTCCAAGTCCTGTTAAATTGATGGCAATCCTTCCATTGGCATCAGAGGACTGCAGTTTAAAACCTGTGTTGGAGGTGCAAAGCATCATCAGAGAGGATGGATAAACAGCCTCTGCAGTCATCCAAAGTGAGTTTCTGAAACACAGTAAGGGAAGCAAACCTTGAACTGCATTCAAGGTCAAATGTGCTTTATGTATATGGTAATGGAGTTTTTAAAAAGTCAGCTCTACCTAACTCACATTAAACATCTTATATATTATAAAAGACATTATTCAGATTTAAGATTGACAATCGGAACAGATAACCCAGTATTTTACTTCTTTAAAAAGTCAGTTGCACTGTTTATACTTGGGTAGAAAACCACAGATCGGAACAAAGTTTGCTGTGTTTCCCTAGTGCAGCCAAGGAAATTTACTCTGCTGACTGAGGATTTTACTTGTCCGTGTATTCACTTTCATGCACTGGTAGATTCTTATCAGCAATTTATCTGCAATTTATCTGCAATTTTGTGGCAGAATTTTGTTTCTTTATGTCACATTACTTTAGCACAAGAGAATGTGCCTACATTAAATTCCTTATGCTCCTAATGAAAAACTCCTAACAAACAATAATTCATTTTGAACGTTTACCCCCCAAAGTATAATTATAACTTAAAATATAAAACGGCTCTCTATTCTTTTTGTGATAGACTTTTCATGCAGGCTGTTGATGTGTTAGAAAGAGCCAGACTCCCAGAGGAGTGGGTAGAAGCTTGATTGCAGCTAGAGATAGACAATGAAGCAGCAGCAGTAACTGGAGACTGTACACACAACACACCATAATGGCCATTATGGAGCTGTTAACCTCTAGTGTGTCAAAACCTACTCAGAAACTGGTTGAATTCATAGATTGCTGATCCAAGTAGTTCCTTTAAATTCAGCAAAAAATGAACTGAAGGGCTATTCTGTGTTTGAGCCGTAAATCCTTGGAAATATCGGTTAATAATGGAAATAATGGCAGACCTTTACTCTAGCTGTGTGGATGGTGTTGATATTAATAATGCAGAAGTGCAAGGCAGGACAGCTCTTAGAAGCTGATGACTGCTGAAGTGCAGAAAACCTCATTAAAATAACCTAAAGGATGGTGCATTATTGTAACAACTTTTTTCCTACAGCGCCCTTCAACTATCATAATTGCACAGTATACAGAGCAACTTGAAAAGATTTAGAAAATGTGTAAGAAGTAAAATCTCTGGCCAGAGTTACTGGCAGCCTAATTATGTGAATATATTGTGTACTCGGCATCATGTTCTTTAGTTTTGAGAGCCCGTGGATCCATGGATGATGAATAATGTGGTGTCTAACCAAAATAACAGCACTAACTTGCTGGAATAGATATTCAGCCTTAAATAATTGCTTTGGATTTATGTTGATTCCAAGCAGTAGAATAGTTATGACTAAGTTGCAGTTGTTAAATGTAAACATGTTGTATTATTTCTGCATTTAAGATTTTACAGAACTGTGGATAAGAGTGGTTGTTGTCAAGGGATTTTCAGTTGGTGTCTCTGAAGATGAAGTCAAATAACCTCACCTCACCTGAGGGTACTGCTCAAAGGCCACTGGTGTGGGCTGCTGTTTGTGCTATAGATATTTCACAAATGCCAGTTGTACTGGGTTACTTTCACAGACAAGGAAAGCCACCACTTGGTCTGGGGTTTTGATTAGTGTTCAATAATTCAGTTTAGCAGGATCTGGACCACACTGGGCTGCAGTCCCTGTGCAATGTACTGTACCCTGCAATGCACCAAGCTAATATTTAGAGGTAAAGCTCCAAATCTATCCTTTGCACTGGCATATAATAGAGTATTCAAAGTAAGTGGGTTTTATAAAATGTTTGATGGCTGGAAATTACTAGTCTAGAAAGGTACACAAGATTAAATGTTAAGTCACTCAAACTGTGCAAGTTTACCTCAAAGACATTTTCACAATGCTTTTGGAGAAGTCTTTCAGCTTATTCTCACTGAATAACCAATCCTGGCCTAAGGTACAGTGTAACGATGCTTATACATCGCTCCACTGCCTCTGCAAAGCCACTTGAGCCAATTTTGTACAACACTTCTGTGGAGGCAGCATCAGGCGGCCCTTCAGCGGCACTCCAGCACAGGGCTCCCGGCTGGAGGCTTTCTGTCACAGAAATGTGGCAACTGCTTCAGATATCTCCCAAGTGAGGAAACCAATTGAGCTCAGCTGCGTGGTCTCCAGCCAAGTGGGAGCAGAAGGTTAAGGGCCTACAATTAAGGCCGAGAGATCTTAGTCTTTGCTCAGAGGGTGCGAAAATGGCAGCTGCTCTGACAGGACTTGGGGACCAAGGTGCATTGGGAGGGAAACATCTGCAGGTTCAGGGCTTTGTGTGTTGTAGGGAATTAACAGGTGAGAAGCAGCTGTTTCCCAAAAGCCACTACCTGTGAGTGGGCTCCCACTCCAGCCGCTGCTGAGGGACAGGGACGCAGAGGGCAGCCATGCCAAGGTTCATGGCAGGCGCTGAGCCCCTTCCCTGCCTCCTCCTCTCGAGGGGCAGCCTTGGCCCAATGATCCTGGCCTGCCTGGCCCAACAGCCCAGGAGAACCCAGCTCCCCATGGGGTAACTCCCCGCAGTGGCCGTGAGGGGCCTTGGGCCATGACAGCACTGGGCGAGGAGCACTGAGGGGGCGAGGCAGGGCCAAGACTGGTCCTGAGCACCCATGGTTTGCCCTCGTGTTTAACCTCGAACAGGATCCCTCAGCAGCCTGCGGGGCCTTAGGGCTGCAGGACAGCCACGGCCAGCAGCGGGAAGGATGGCGAGGCCAGGCTGAGAACGCAGTGCGGACGGGCCCTGTGTCCTGGGGAGGGTGAAGGACATCGAGCCTACATTCAATGTGTGTGAAGGGAAGCAGGATGAGAAGGGAACCCCCAGGGCCCTGCCTGTTCTCCTGAGGAAGGTGAAGAAGGCCAAGCCTACACTCAGTGTGTGTGAAGAGGAGCAGGACACGGAGGGAACACACAGGGCCCTCCTGCCCTGGCCGGCCCAGTGGCGCTGCTGGGGCCAAGCCAGGCCGTGCCGCCCTCGAGCATGGCCCTGAGCCTGCGGGATGGCATCTGTGTGTTCTATGACTTGGAGCTGGCACAGATCCATATTTTGCAAGAAGAAGGGCAAGAAAAGAGTGCAGAAAGCAAGGTGACAGAGAAACCGCCAGACACGCCCCTGATGGAGGTACAAGTTCTGGATAAAGTGAAATTAGAGATATGGTGTTCCCTGTTAGCTTTAACTATCACGTCGATTTGGTTCTGACTTACTCATCAGTATTATTTATTCAGATTTGTTGGGCTTAAGTATCCAGTCCCCTGTACATCTTTTTACAATTTCATCTCATTTTTAAAAGGATAAACTAGAAGTTTAGAGTTTCTACATTCAGAGAATATTGTGAGTTTGAAGAGACCCAGATTATCAAAATGATATTGAGATGACATTTAACTGTTGAAATTCCGACAAGTTTTTAATTTAGTTCACCAGTTTGATAGCCCCCACCTCTTAAGTGGCATTACAGAATTTCCCTTTTTCTCCTTAATTCAATTAGTTCAATCCTGCAGTGGTCATTAAAGTTGGGTATACAATACAGTCCCATTTGAAATTAATTTTATTAAAAAGGACATGCAAACACTGTGCTTTTGTTCTGTGCTACCTATTATATTGGTTTTACAATAAAATACTATTTTTTCTTATGAAATTCATGCATCACTAGGTCATTTCTGAGGTAGGTCATACTGCCCTATTTGAGTCTAGCTAATGCAAGAAATATCACAACTTGGTTAATTGCTATATGGCAAAGAAGGCATTACAATTAGCCTGCAGAAATCCTAAATTTTTTAAAAAAACAGAGCATACTTCTCATTTTCTTTTAAAAGGTAAACATACTTAAATGAAATTTTAAATATTTTCTTTAAAAAAGAAATATATGAGTTTCTGTGTTCTCAGCACTGCAATCTTAAAATTATGCTCTGAAATTTTATATAAGAGTTTGAAGAGGACATGAATAATTTTAGTAATTATTCTTAATTAATTGTAACTTACCCGTTAGGCTGCTGTATGCTAAATGCAAATTTTTTGTTGCGGTTTTGTCCATCACATGTAAGACTGAAAATCAGAATGAATTGGAGGCTTGCATTTTGTTGACTGCTCAGTTGATTTGCCACTAGCGACTGCCTTTAATTGAGAAAGTTGTAAAACATATTCTTTTTTGAAATAGATTGACAGAGATAATGATGCCATTGCATTTGAAAATAACATCCAGCAACTGAGCCCATCTGAAGAGGGGGAAGGAAAGGAAGTTTTTTCTACTGTTGGGGAAACAAAGAGTCAGAGCTGCAAAGAGGGTGATGATTTGTCAGACTTATTCAATGGAAGTAAAGAGCAGGAATATCCAACTGCATCAGAACAAACAGTTGTAAGAAATCTCAAGAATGTAAAATTTGAGGCTTGTGCTGCACATCAAGAAAAAGGTAAAAAGTTAAGTTTGTGGTTCATTTTTAGATAAAACATGTTAAGTAAGATTTTGAAGTGAGGTTGAAGTTTTACATTAAATACTCACAGTGGTAATTGTTAAGTTTGGATTAGGGTAAGTCTTAACATTCTGTGGAAATTTGGAAGAAGAAATGATACCTTCAACCCTAAGTGCTTGAAGATCTTGTTCAGGCTCATGACATCTGCCTTGTGTTCAAGAGAGACATTTTGGATGGCATTTAGAAATTAATGGTCTTTTGAACAGTGTGTGGTATTTGAAACCTCCAGGGAGATTTCAAAGTTAATATTGTATAAGTGCCTTTGAATAAGCTTAGTAATTTATTTAGTGCCTTGATTCACTCACTCACCTTCAAAATGTGCTTCTCTGAGGGTTTATGGTTGAACTTAGAGTGGTTCCATGTTGCCAGCAGAGGCTGTTGGGCAATTACCAACCAATACCTGTCAGCTAAGCCTTTCCCAAAACCTAAATAAGAGTAACAGAAAATGGCTAATTTAAGATGTTAGACACCTAAAAGTATGTTACAGAAGTTAAGGACTGACTCAGAAGAGAACAGATAAGCATCTGCTTCCCTAGAAACTGTGTGTGTACTGTAAAATTGGATGACATCAATGCTGTTGAGTCTGTAAATGAGTGTGTTGTATCTGGAAGTTAAGGTATCTTGGCTGAGGTTCTCTGTGGATGTTGTACAAATTGTTAATGTCCCCTGTTTCAGTTACAGCCTTTATAGGAAGCACATTTGAGCAGTTTTAACAAAGCTAACAATGTTCCTTTGTGTGGGCATGAATCCACAATGAATAAATGACAATAAAGTGGTTTTGTTTGCTGTTACTGAAGTGAAGTGTTATCTGCACATCTCTGTGTGGTATAAAGAATTGTATAAAATGCATTTTGGTCTCAGCATGAAAATCATTACAGAGAGCACACTTGCAGCTGAGACAACTGTTCTGGAAAGACTCCTCAAATGTGACGTATCTGCCATTTCACAGTTTCAAATCTTCTTCATAACTGAAAGTGTTGCACATTTAATCTTAACTTGTTACTCTCAAAAGAAATTCATTACTCTATGACTTCTCCAAAGGACTGATGTTTTTCCCCTCAAATTCAGACAGTAATTTTAAAGAAGCTTTTACATCATGATTTTTTTTATATGCACTTTACAGATTCAGGAGCACCAGAAAAGTGGGAATAACTTCCCCTGCCACTTCCAATTTTTTTCATAATCTTACTTAGTGCTAATGACACAGTGGTTGTCAAGAAGTTTGTTGCACAGGTTGTAAGTCTTAATGATGGTATTGAGAGAGGAAGTCTCATCCTGTCTTGGAGGTGAGAGCAAGGGTAGGAGTTAGGTTTCCTGGGATTAGATTCTAAACTGTATCACTAACAAATGACACAATTCTGGGGGCAACTCACTAAAGTCTTAATGAATTCTTTGATGTAGAATTTTGAAGTAGTTTTACCCAGACTAGAGGGACTCTTTAGAAATTGGTACTGTTTTTTGAAAAAGTGAAGTCATTATTCTGTGGCATGTACAGTGTAAATGTGTCTTTGTTCCAACAGGAGAAAAACAATGTTTCAACTGTTTTTTCTGCACATTCACCTCAGTCAAGTTATCAAGTCTTAGGCGTCATTTGAAAACCCATTCAGATGAGAAACATCACGTGTGTCACCTCTGCCCGAAGGTTTTCCGTACAGCAACTCTGCTGCACAACCATGTGAACACACACACAGGTACCTAGTGCTTGAAAATCCTTCATGTCACAGACTCTCTTCAAAACTGAATTAACAGTAAGTGGCTTTGCCTTAGAGCTGTGTTCTGTGATCATTTTATGCTCAGAAATTCCTCTGATTTTCTGTGGTGTTCCACACTGAAAAGACATGGTCTGTAGTTAGAAACTCTGTGTGTGTGTATTTGTTTGTTTTGTAAAGTACCATTCTAACAATTCTTGTCAGCTGAACAGTGACTTCAGCTGTGCTTCATTCCTACATGCAGAATAGAATTTTCGGTGATGTTTAACATATGGAGCAAAGTGATAAATTGTGTTTATAATAAACTTATTGTGTGCATATATATGGAAGAAATTCTTTCCTGGGAGGGTGGTGAGGCTCTGGCACAGGTTGCCCAGAGAAGTCATGGCTGCCCCGTCCCTGGAAGTGTCCAAGTCCAGGTTGACCAGGGCTAAGAGCAACGTGGGATAATGGAAGGTGTCCCTGCACAGAGCAGGGGGTGGAAGGTGGAACAAAATGAGCTTTAAGGTCCCTTCCAATCCAAATCATTCTATGATTTATTGTATGAAAAAAATCAGATATCAAAAAAGGTTCTATTAAAAATGTTCATTTAAAGCAGACAAATCACACTGCTGTGATGTTGAATAAAAGTCTCATGGTGTGTTGTTGCAGGGAACAAACCCCATAAATGCAGTGAATGTGACACAGCCTTTGTGACCCGAGGGGAGCTTTCACGACACAGGAGGTACAAACACACTTTGGAGAAGCCTTTCAAGTGCACAATATGTGAATACTCCAGTGTAGAAGTAAGTACAGCCTTACTGAATCTTTTGGGAGTGTGTGAAGGTTTTCACATGCCAAGATTTTAATAATTTTTGCCCAGATTTTTAACCATGGGAAGTCCAAGCTCTGCTGATGGCCTCAGACACACTGATGGATTGTATTTATCTGTTATGTTACTGCAAGGTGTCTGATGGCTACACCTTCACTGTGCCACGCATTTAATTCATTTCATTTCATTTCATTTCATTTCATTTCATTTCATTTCATTTCATTTCATTTCAATCTTTTCATTCCCTCATCCTGCAAATAAGGAACAAGTAACCTGAATTTCTGGGACACTTACTTTGTCCATGTAGTATTTGCAAATGTCTTGCTCCAAATACATACAATTATTTAGGATTTTTTAAACTAGTTGCATTTTAAGAGCTTTTTCTTTTTTGTTATGTTAAAATTGCTGCTAGACAATGTGTTTGTGTGATTTTGGCCCTACGAAAGCATTCTTGGTCCTCATTTACACTACATTCCATGTACTGTAGGACAATATGAGCTAATGTCTAAAAAGAAGTTCATGTATTGTGTTTATATATTTGATGATGTTTGGGGTTTTTTTCCAGGACTAGAATTTTCTTCAAGAACAAAATACCTTAGAGTCTACTTAGGATGCATTTGGAAATTGCAATTGAATTGGGTGCACAGGCTTTCAGAAATGCACCTGTGATTGAATAACTGTCACAATTTAGTGGATGCTCAATATCTGAATTTGTGCTGTGTCCAGATCTAAAGCTGTAAGCAATTCTGAACTTTATTCCATGCACCTTATCTTAATAATTAGATTTTTGATAGCTTGCATCTTTAAAAACTCTGACAGCTGATACTAAATTACCCCATTCTTTCCCTTGTTTCAATAAGGAGCTATTCAGCATTCACTGGTGTTAGAGAACTCTCATTCCTGGAAGCTTTACCTGAATGAGGAAAGCTAAAGGAGCTTTCCAGTACTGCCATGCAAATTATTTGTCTTTTGTGTAGAAAAGGTTGGCAGTCATGTTTAATTTTATTTAAGTGAATAGTGGTGTAGATTTGAAGGAATATAGCAGTGAATTCTTTAATTGTGTTCATAAACGGAGGAACTGAATATTTGATAACTCCTAATCATGTACCTACAATATTTATGTAGAACATATCAGAAAAACAGCATAAAAAAGTAGAATTGAATTAAACTTTGTAACTAAGGTGCTTCATTGGGACTTGGAGGTGAATAGACTCTGGATAATAAGTTTGGTCTTTCATTTATTTTCCTGGGTGCTTTCAAAGAATTCTATATTTGGTATATCCAAGTAACCTGACAGTAGTAGGTATCCTCTTTTTAAAATTTTATCTCTTTTGTTCTTATTATAAAATTTCTCATTTTGCTAATGTGGACACTAAATATGGAAGTAAAATAATATGAGGAAAGAGTGCAGAAGTGTCCTAAAACCACAACAGTCTGATTGTGCAGGGAAAAACATGGATGTGAGAGTGCTAATTCTGGGATTAATGCAACGTTCTAAACTGCAGTAAGGTGTAGTACGTAAAATTACTTCTATTTTGATTAAATATATCTCTAATGTAGCTGTCACTTTAGAAAAATCTCTCCTTTTTATCTGAGGCCAGCAAGATGAGACGCCACGTTCGCTCGCACACGGGAGAGCGGCCCTACCCCTGTCACCTGTGCAGCTATGCAAGCAAAGATGCCTACAAACTGAAAAGGCACATGTTAACTCACACCGGTAAGGTTCTGGGGTGATGATCAAGTCCTGGACCTCAGCTCCTTAATATTCATAAGGTTAGAGCAATCTTATTTCAGCCTCAGAATTAGTCGGTTTTTTAATTTGTGATTTGGAGTAGAAACATGTTCTCTTTCAGTGCTCTGGATGTGGCAGTTGGAAGCCCAGCACTGCTAGTAGTTAGTCTTGCTGTTCCTCCTAAACTTTTGTATCAGAAAAATATTTCATTTTCTGTGGATCAAGTTGTCACTTTTATTTCTCAATTAATTGATTTTACATGGAAAGGTATCTATGAGAGATTTTTAAATATCTGTTCAGAACATGGATATTGTTGTGACCTCAGATTGCCAGCAACTGACTTGGTCAACAAAGAATTCAGTTGCTTTAATATTGAAAGCAGTGTGTTCTTGTCATAGCTCTGTACCATGTGAATCATCTCAGGGGTAGTGGGTATCAATCCTAAATTTCAGGGTTTAACTTGGCTCAGTTATTATGTGTAATTTGTGCTCTGATTAACGTTTTAGGTTGAATCAGAGTGTGACAGCGTGGTTGGAATCAAATTTTCCAAATATCCCCACTTGTCACACATTGGTTCATGTCTTGAGACAGTTTGGTGCAATTAAACAGAATTAATTTTATGAGAGTGAACCACAAGAGTCCAACTGGAAGAGTTCAGGAATGTTACCCACTACTGGCAGGAACTTCTTCCACAAAACCAGTCTGGATTTGGTTCAAAGCTGTGCCAGTTGCCAGTGTTAATGTAATTTTTCATGATAGTCACCCCTGATGTGGCTTTTTAGGGAAGAAAGGCAAGACAATAATTTCATAATTTCCCTTCCCACCATTATCAATGGCTGGTGGTGTGTCACTCTTATCAAGATGTTTTACTGCTGTTGACTTGCTCTTCTTGCATATTTGAAGATAATTCTGCATTTTCGTACAAGAAGTAGTCAAGGAAGAATAGATGATAATTAAAATAATTCCTGTTTCCTAGTTTAGAATTATATGAATAGCTTTATGCTTCATCAGTTTGACTTGTGGACTCAGGAAAGCCAAGATTTTGTGTTGCAATCAGTTATGTAAACGTCTGGAGACTTGTTTGTCCTTTTGTGCACTGTCAACTAATATTAACTTTTGCTTGATCTGGAAACTGTTGCTGTTAGAACATGGATGTTGAATTTTGTATGAATTTGAATTTCTATCAAGTAAGTAGAGTTTCTAAGCATATGTTATTTTAATTTCTTTTTAATAGGTGAAAAACCCTATGAATGTTATGTTTGCCAAGCCAGATTCACTCAAAGTGGTACCATGAAAATCCACATGTTACAGAAGCATGGAGAAAATGTGCCAAAACACCAATGTCCACACTGCAGTACTTTCCTTTCCCGAAAAAGTGATTTGGGTGAGTTTAAAGGAAAACACTGAAAATGAAACGTAGAGATAAGTAGAGGTGCAATCTCTAATTTTCACAAAATTTCACCAAATATGTTATAGCTGACTTCATATTATCATAGAATATCATAAGTAAAACGTATTTGTAGTTTTATAGGTAAGTTCCTCCTGCAAGGAGATGTGGTGACATCTTGTGGTTGATGCTTTAATTTGTTTAAAATGCAAAGTAGCAAATACTTAGCTTTTTTTTTTTTTTTTTTTTTTTTTTTAATTTGCTTGTGACCTATGGCACTGTGACCTTCTGTTTTTTTCAGAAGAAGTGCTGGCAGCAACGGAGCTGATCAGTAACAACAAAACCTATGTAGAATTTTAAGTTTCCAGAAATACGTGAAAACGCTGTATTAAAACTGGGTTTTTTTGAAGTATTTGATTTGCTAAATGATTTCCACTGAAATCAGTAAGATTCAGGCTTGATTTCTTTAGGAAATTACAACATCTTGCTGCAGCTTTTGTTTAATCTTAAACTAATTTGTCTGTTTTGCCCCTTCTGCAGAGAGCACGGAAGGTTCTTTCGTGTTTTCCTCTACAAGGTTTGCATTACTCAGGGCTATACAGAGCCCAACTCTTGTTCAAAACTGTGAAAATAAAAACCTTGCTGTTCAGATGAGTTGTTTTAAATAACTGTCCAGGTGTTCACCTGAGGAATCTGCATTCCTACATGGAAGAGGCAGTGAAGTGCAGGGACTGTGAGGCAGTTTTCCATGAGCGCTATGCTTTCCTCCAGCACAGGAAGACTCACAGGAATGAGAAAAGATTCAGATGTGCTCAGTGCAGCTGCACATGTAGCCAGGTATTTCAGTTCCCTGGGAAAGTACTGCTTGCTCTGGTGCTGGTGTTGGCGAGGCACAGTTGGCTTTGGGGTTATATTTACCTTAAGAAAATAAAAACTTTTGTGACTGCAGTCCAAATAAAATAGTGTAGTGGTGCTTATTTCCAGGGTAAACCCTTCACAAATAAAGAGTGAAATTGAAATGCTGAAAAGATGAATCTGTCTTCTTGATAAATCTTTTGTACGTGGACTGCTTAGAAGTATAAAATAAGAGCAATCACTTTCAGGGCTGTTGTGATACAGAACAAAATGTAGTGTTTGAGCCTGAAATGTGATTTTTCAGCGGTGATGCAGAATAAATTCGGTCTGAACTGAAAATTTCTTTTAAAGACTACTTTTAGGGATAGCTAGGACCAGTTCAGCAAGGAAAGTAAGAAATTATTATTCACTTCAAAACCATATGCAATGAGAACATTTTCTCATTTTGGGTTAACTGTGCACACTTTAAAGTAAATGTGACCCTTTTCTCACATACAGATTTTACATATAAAACTTTATTGCTTATCCAGGAACCAGAAAATTATAAATTTTATTTTATACTCACCAAATGTCAATGTTCTTTTAAAGCAGAATTTTAATATATATTCTGGAAAATCTTCAGGAGTTTTATGGAAGTTGTTAACTAAGTCAGTCTTCCACTTAGTGTTCCAGAATTTGTCTGTCAAACCATATTTGCTTTGTGTGTGTTAAATTGCTTACAGAGATTAATAGTTGATTGATGTATTTGTTCTTCATTATGCTAACAGAGTAATATGTGTAAGCATGCTGAAAATTGTGGATTGGTGAGGGCAAAAACTGCTACACCCAGAAAAGGAAGCAAAGGCAAAAATAAAATCCATGAGAGCCCGAAGCGTGCTAAGCCAGAAGGTAATCAGTGACTAAGTCAGAATTTAATCATGTAAATTAGAATCAAGACTAAAAGGCTAAGGCAGCGAATCTTCCCTGCTGCTTAATTACTGTTTCACAGTGAAGCTAATAATGGAAGAATACTTCAGAACAGGCTTTATTGTGTGTCAGAAATTCTTGTCATGTGAGTTGGGTCACTGCACAGGTACCACCCTGGGCTGTTCCCTGCTCCTGAAATCAAGTTCCTAAACTCCCTTTTTAGCATTGCTTTCTGATGATTTTTTTGGAGTAAGAGACAAGAATGGAGATACAGTTTAGGCCTAGGTGTCCCTAAACCTCACTTTTTGGTGTATTAGATTGTATCTGCACTGAGAAAACTTGTGGTGAGAAGAAGAAATGTTGGAGCTATTCTGAATCTAATGAATATATATCAGCAGCTGAGTTTACATTAGCATTGACACTTCTGTTTTCACTGGTGAGGCTGTAATGGTATGGTTAGAGAGAAGTGTCTCAGCTGCAGTGTTTATGTTTTTGCAGTAATTAGATTTTGCTGCTTATTAATGTTTTCCTACACGCAAACAATTTCTTTTTGGTATCTTGTAAATACCTTCATCTGAAAGCTTGTTTTTCTAGAGCTGTGATAATGTATTTTCAGATGTTGTTCATGCAAATATTCAATTCATTAATTGACTCACACAAAACCTAGAAATTTCTCTGCTGTTCCAGAAGGTTTTTCCCCAAAACTGACATTTGCAAGTATTTATATATCCCTGTCCACTTCTTGCAAAACTTGAAGGGGCCTGTGGGATCCTCAGCGTGGCTTTGCAGATGATGACTTGTGAGACTGGGGCTGTCAGCGATTTGCTGTTGCTAATAATTAAAAAAGAAAAAAAGATGCATATGATAATTAAATTTCCAGTTAAAAAGTGCTTAGTTTTGCTCTGATGAGAATACCAAACTCAGTAACATGTCTTGGAATGTAATATTCAACAGAAGATATATTCATTCCCCAAGTAAAGTGCAAGATAAAAGATGTGCTGTAGTTACATATTGGCAGCATTTTCTCCACTAAATTAAATTGTATACTTGTTAAATTTATTGAAATATTTTCTTGTCTTTCTAGTTAATCATCCCAATATTTCATTTTTTTTTTCGAAGTTGCCCTGAGATCATTCCAAGATAACTCTACTGTGAAAAATGAACATTGTGCCAGTGAGATTGTTCCTGTTTTAGATGGGACAGAAACAGCAGCTCCGAGGAAACACGGAACAGCAGCAACTCCTTAAGTGGATCCACAGCATGATGGACAAATAATGCACAAACAGACTGGTCCTCCTTGTTCTCAGTAGTTGTAACTGAGCAGTTTAAAGTGTGGAACTACCTCCAATTAGAAAGATGGAAAAGGTGCTGGTTGGAAGCTGTTGAAGCCCTTCTGTGCTCATGTTTCTTCTTGCTGCAGTTCCTACTGTGGAACCTGAAAATACCTTTGCAAAGTGTGAAAGTTAGAGGCAACTTTCTCTGGTTTATGACACACATATAATAACTGAATGGGGAAAAGCAGCTAATTCCAGAGTAGTTTATTAAAGAATAGATGGGTTGTTTCCCCTTGCATTTGTCTGTTTCCAGCTTTTCTCACAGAATTGCAGACTGATCTGAGGCAAATTTATCCCTCAGTATCACTGAGAGCTGCCTGAATTTCAGTGCTTATACTTTGCTGAGGTGAGCACATGAAAGGCAATGATTTTTTAGTACAAGGTACATTTACTAAATCTCCTTTCTGCAAACACTTTAGTTTCTAATCGAATTCATGATGCAATAGAATGCATGACACAATTTTGTGGAAAAGCACCATTTTTATGCCTCATACTACTGGTAATTAGAAAGTAATTTTTTGTCTGAGTTTTTCTCAGCTCAGTTAGCTGGGCAGACAGAACTGCATGACAAAAATGGAACAGGGTGACAGAGAAGTGTGGAGGACCCCCTCATTCTGGGAATATAAAACCTTCTGTGGCCCTAAGCTGACTCTTTTGAATGCAGGTGGGATCTGTTTTCTTTATCCTTCCTTTAACCAGCCTTGCAAATATTCCCATCTAAGTTTGTGATCCTCCATTTAGCACCAGATCCAAACCACTCCCACGACTTTGCTTTTAATTAGCTCTTCAATAAAGCACAACTGTGTTTTTTAGTAAAGTTCATGTTTATAGTATACTTAAAAATCAGAAAAAATTTTACCGTCAAATACAATTCTCTAACTTTCCTTAGGTTATAAGAACTACTGGGTTTAACTCTTAATAATTACTAGAGTCATTACAGTAAGTACTATTAATTTTTATGATTCATTACAGTGATCACAATTGCCATTTATGCACTGTTCACACATTTTTTTGTCATTTATAATTAATACTTGGAAGCCTGCTCATAAAATCTTAAATACTTTTTAAATATTCATCTTTAATGCTGCTATTCTTATGTTACATTTCATTATAAATAAGCACCAGCATAAATAACAGATATTAATAATATTAGGTCATTTAACAACTAAATTGAATTGAAATGCCTCATCCCAATTTCAAGATTACCATCTGTGTTTAACTTTTTTATGGTGTGGAATTTGACCAGTATTAAATAGTTTGGGTTGCTGGCTCTGCTGTGGTCAGGGGCAGAGAATTCCTGTGCTGTGCACCCCAGGTGAGCTGCAGGCTCACAGCAACAGCCACTTTAACTTTTTTTACTTTGAATGGCCCGTTAAAAGTGAAACTTTTAAGCTTTTGCCAATTTATTAACAAAACATCTTTATCTTGGGCTTGGTAACATGTCTGCATGGCTGCTGTAGGATAACTTCTTTAATTCAGCAGCTGTTCTGTCACCCAAAGCAGTGCCAGGAGCTTTAACTGCCACACAGTGTCCCCAGTATCTCTGTGCACGGTGAGCAGATAAGGGAGGATGTTGGTATTAGCAGGAGATCATTGCAGTCTTACATAAATAATCCCATTTATAGAGACCACACCAAAGGCCTCACCAAGACCTTCATCAATCATCTCAGTCAAACACATGAACAGGAATTACCACTTTGGTAACAGAAACCTCCTCCACTTTTATAGCAAACCCTGAGAAGTCAGAGGGCTCAAATTCATTGAAATTCCTTTTTGGTTTTGTCTCACCAGTACAGAGCTGTTACTTCAGTGTTCATAAAGTTTCATATTGATTGCTCTGTGTCTGTTTTCCTGCTGGTAAAATTTCAGTAAGTTCATTTGTTCTTACCAGTGACAGGACTGAAGAGTACTTTTGTTCATGATAATTGCTTAAATAATATTGTTAACTTTATTCTTGTTGTGCTATTTCCATTTGTGTTACAAATTCTAAGCAGCAGATTGCTTTGTTAAAATTAATTTTAGAAGTTGTTTAAATTCCTTGATCAATTTGCTGAATATATATTGTTCATTTGAATTGTTAATAACAAAGCTGACTCATTCTGTGCTGACATCTAAAAATCAGACTGCATAGAGTGGAATGTGAATGTAGTAATAAAAGATATTTTTATCTCTGAACTTTCAAATTGTTATTTCAGTAGTTAGAAGCTATAAATGTGTCATTTTGGAAATCAAGAAAGAATGCTTTGACCTCGTCAGGAGCCATTCCTAGTGGTCTATGCTTTTTAGCAGCAGTGATTGTTCTTCATGATTAAGAGTTTGCATAACTATGCAAATGCAAATATTTGCATCACTATTCTGATTTGTATTTTATAAAGATAATTTAATTTCATTATATTACATTTTTAGACCAGTAGATATGTATTAATATCTTTTAAAGCAATACATATTCTGAACAGATGCCAAATTTAAAATATTTTAATTTACTAATTGTGGAGGAGTTGTTAAATACAGAGGAATTATTCATGTCTGAAACAGATAATACTGGAGTGTTCTGTAGCATTATGTAACAATGTTCTGAGATAATTCAGTCATTTTGGAAAGAAGAGGAAACTTGCATTCTGAGTTTCCTCTGCAAAGTGAAATTGTCTATGCTTTAAATAGTTAATGTGTGAGGAAATGTAGTTTTGCACAGACCTAGCAGACAAAAAAGCAGGGAAAGAGTAAAACCAGGCCTTTGGATAATTTTTTTTTACTATTTAGGCTCTGTAATAAAACAGACTTGACACAGGAGTGGCTTCAATGATGCTAAAACATGACGTGACATTGCAGAAGTGATGTGTCGATTAGAATGAATTGCATTCTGAAATTTGGAATAATTGACCTCAAAAGAATCCAGGACTCTGCCAAAGCGATGAGAAGAAGGAGCCGAGACTGGAAGTTGGCTCTGGTGTTCCTACGGGAACTCCTGCAGGAGTTCAGGGGCAGTGCTGGTCCCAGAGCGGTCATTCCTGGCCGTGGTCGTTGCCGGTGCTGGGAGCGCTCATTCCCGGCGCTGGGATCGGTCATTCCTGGGTCCCGGAGCGCTCATTCCCAGTGCGGAGATCGCTCATTCCCAGTGCGGAGATCGCTCAGTCCCGGTGCTGGTCCCGCTCATTCCCGGTGCTGGTATCGGTCATTCCTGGGTCTATGAGCGCTCATTCCCGGTGCCGGGTCCCGGAGCGCTCATTCCCGGTGCTGGTCCCGGTCATTCCCGGCGCTGGTCCCTGTCATTCCCGGCGCTGGTCCCGCTCATTCCCGGTGTTAGTCCCGGTCATTCCCGGTGTTAGTCCCGGTCACTCCCGGAGCTGGTCCCGGTCATTCCCGGTGTTGGTCCCGGTCATTCCCGGCGCTGGTCCCGGTCATTCCCGGTGCTGGTCCCGGTCATTCCCGGCGCTGCCCGCAGGTGGCAGCACGGGGCCGCCGCCGTGCGACCCAAGGGAAGCCGCTCCCAGGTGCTGGATTGCTGCCTCAGTTTCCCTCGGTCCCTGCATCCCTTTGGCCATATCCAGGCGATATAAAAAGAGCTCTTTCATTCCCTTAGCAGGTCCCTGAGTCCTGAAGTCCCTACAAAATGTTGTCACCGCAGCCAGGAGAGAGGATGGGGAGTGTGCTGCTGTCTTGTCTCCTGCTGAAGCCCAGCTGGGATGGGATGGGGCTGCCTTGTTGTGCCTGGAATGGGAATTTTCTCCCGGTGGGGCTGGCAGAGGCTCAGCTGGTCCCTCCACTTTCACGGACCGTGGCACCTTTTCAGCCCTGCTCGTGCATTTGCTGTGTTTGTTCTTCCCCTTTGGCTGAGTTGGCTCCATGGAAGGTCAGGTCAGTGACACCAGTGCAAGGCAGGTGCAGGGAGCCTGCACTAGGACACGTTAATATATTTTCTGTTGCTGATAAATCTTTTTAACGTATCAAGAAAGTTACTTTTTTTTTTTTTTGTAATTTAAAAAGCTTATCTAAGAAATATTTATTTAAAGAGATGTTAGGGCTTTTAACAAGCAACATATTTGTTAGGCAAATTTTGAAAAGTCTTTTAAGGTGAGGTGAAGTGAGCACACAGGCCATGACGAGTGACCTTGCCCCTTGATAAAGGAGGAGTCAAATCCAATAGATTTCTTTTTTATCTTCTCCAAGTTAAGTGTTGACATAACAGTGTGGAAATGGTGCACAGTCAGCATCACCACAAGAACTGGGACTTCTCATGCAGTGATGTAACATTTTACCATGAGATGGTCTTTACTCACTGTCTAAGCATTATTCTTGTACACTATACATGGAAATGGTGGATTTCCAGCTGATTTCCATTTTTGTGACTGTTCCAAGAAATTTTCTTGAATTGTCATCTTAACGTTCCTGCCATCCTCTCCTTTGTATCTAAACTAGTCTCTTTCCTGTCTTTCAACTCTTTTTGCTGACTGCTGAGTCTGGATCAGGGAAACATGTCTGCTGTCTGTCGGCACATTCCTGGAGATCTTTGCCATGAGTACTTTTTTGTTAGTTACACAAATTTGATTATTTAAGAATCTCACAACTATACTGCAAAGATAACTGACAAAAAATTAACAGATGGGAGTGTAATTGTTGTTGTGAGGAAGCCTCTCTGTCTCTCAGCCATAGCTGTGTTGTCTCCATTGTACAGATGAGAAAGATGACACACAGAACAAAATGAATCTTAATCCTCTTGCTTTCAGGAGCAATGAAACCACTGATGGTACAGTGTGCTCTGCTTATTACTACTTCAATCTCACTGAACCAGAAATAGAAACCTGGGGTGCTGCAGCGTGTGATGATTAAGTTACATTAGCAGAAGGTGGTGAGCAAATAGGCAAGGACCTAAAGACATAAAGCTAGTGTTGTTAATCACTTCCAGAGACATTAATATCAGAATATTAAAGCTGAAATAACATTTACAACTTCTTAAAGGTCAGTGCTTAAGCTGATAGGAAGGCACTGTGGCAGCATGACTAACAGCCATGGGCACGAGTGGTGTGCAGCACCTTGGAAGGAGCAAACACAGAGTTTCGTCTGGTGGTAATTGGAAGGTCCAAAAAGGAGACACAGACTCTATGGTCTTAAAGCCTTTCTAAAGTAGGAAGAGTGAAATGAAAAACATTTTCCTTTGATACAGAGGCCCCTTTCGCTGTGTTTCTCCCTGAATGCAAGCTCACTCCATGCAGTCCCTAATGGGTGACTGAATTATGGCTGACAGGTCATGTATGGCTCTAGCAGTAACTTCCACTCCGTTTAATATCTCGTTTTTGTTTTGCTTAAGAAACTGGATGTGCATTTGAAAGCAATTTGCATTAATAGGGTATGTCTTTAGGCAAACATCATTCCCTATTTTAAACAGCTTTTAAACTTTTAAACAGCCCAGCTATTGTTTGAAGTCGCAGAAACAGCTGGGCCCTGTCTGGCGTTAGGGGTGTGAGCATTACAAAATGGGAAAGCATTTTTGGACAGTTCTGGTTCAATCTGTTTTCACTTTGAATTGGCACTAGCAATGAAGAATTCAGTTTCTATCTCCTTTGGTAGCTGACTGTTTGAGTTGCCTCTCTAAATTATATTATTTTTAGCTTTTGGGGTTGTTTTTTTCCCCCCCACCTTGAACTATTATTGATTCTTTCCCTGCCCAGTCCACATAACAACATTTGCAGCTAATGGAAGGAATGCAAAGGAGAGACACTGCTGATTGATTTGATAAGAAAGAGACTTGCTTTTATTACCAACTAATTAAATGGTAGGTAGCAGCTAATGGTGATTATAATTAAGCCTGGAACTGACATCCTTTTTCTGGAAGAGCTATAAGCTGAGAGAACTAAGCTAAAGTCCCTTCACAACAAAGGTGATTTTTTTTCTCTTACAGGAACTGATCAGCTGTTTCACTGCGAAGTGAAAGTTGTAAAGCTGTTTATAGTTTGCCAATCCAATTTTAAATGTCCTGCAGCTTGAAGGGAGTTGTGTATCCTTTCACCATTTAGTTTTACTGACTGTTAATTGAAATTGTTTAATTTTACATGAGCTATACCCTCCATGCTCTCTGACAAAACTTTTGCAGTTTTGCTTCAGTAGAATCTGTGGGATAATAAACGTCATAATAGTGTTAAGGTAAGACTGTGCTCCATCTTCGCAGAGGTGTAATTTTATAGTAAATTCAGATAAATAGTGAAGTCATTCCAGTCAGATGCAAAGTGGGACAGTTGTGCCTTCTTTTAGGACAAACTTCCAAAAAGTGATGCACAACCAACAACTCCCACCTTTTAACATTAGGCAGTGCACTTGCACTTTGGATACAAAGTGATATTTTTCTGTTTCCCTCGGAGCGAGGGATGCAGGAGGGCACCATGGGCAGCCGGGATCTGCTTGGGGGGTTCCTCCCTCTCAGAAGCAGCTGATGAGTGCAAACAATGAAACTTCATCACCATCTGGTGATGAAGACTGACAGTTCATAGGGGATGAGTCAAAGGTCACTGATGAGAAGATCCATCCAGATAATTGCTGTAATTGCACCCTGAGGATGCAGCTCCTCTCACAGAGCATCAGGCAGTGACTGTTAGTAAATCTATACTTGGCAGTGAACTTCATCCTAGGCCTTTGTCTTGGTTTGAAAGACAGGTGTCTGCTAAGAAAGGTAGGAGCCTCTCTTTGAAATAGAAAATGTAAACCCTCTCCCTCCAAATTATAATAATTTTGAAATTAAGGGGCTTTCAGGCAATGATATGCGAATAGAAGTTTCTTTACTAAGAAAATTAAAATAGAAATAGTGTTACAAAGAACAAACCCAAACCACTGCCAGAGTCAGAATCCAACCTGACCCCCCATCAGTCAGTCAGGGTGTTGGTGCAGTCCCATTCAATGGTGGCTGCCAACCCTGCAGCGACAGATGTGGTTCTGTTGGAGCAGTGCTCCTGGAGAAGGTGCAGTTTTCCTCCAAAGGTCCAGTGATGATGTGGAAGGGTCTGATTTTCCCCTGGAATTCAGTGGAAAAAGGCTACCTTGGTGTTCCAAATCTCAGTTTTTATCTAGGTAGGAAATGCTTGGCTCCTGTCCCTGGGTGGAGCATCTCCCAATGGGATGATGGAATTTTATCAGCCCTGCCCTGGGATTGCATGGCCCATTAACAGGAGATATCTCCTGGAGGGAGGATGGGTTTGGAAAAGGTAAAGAACGCTGCCCTGCCTTGTTTAATAGCTGGCCCATTAGCAGAGAATATCTCCTTCTGAGATAAGGATGCTGCCCCAGCTGGTTTAACAGATGGTGATAGAATACAGACTTTTGGTCACATCCTGCATTGCAACCTAAGACAACCTAAAATCAAAAAAGTTCCTTCATGAGATATCAATGGAGAAAGCTATTTTGGTTTATTTTTTCCCCCAATCCAACCATGTTTTCTCCTGTTGACAGGTGAATAGGAAATAGTCACAATCTGAAATAGGGAAGTAATTGTGATTCTAAAATAAAATTAGCATTTAGTGTTAAACCCTTTGAGGAATACACAAGCCATTGTTACTTCACAACAAATATCAATAAGCAGCATGAGTGAATATCCACAATTCATAATATTAAACTTGAAACTGCATCTTTTTTGGTCAGTGATTGATTCATTTTTCTTGAGTTTGTCTAGTGACTTAATCACAATTTAATACAAAAAGCTTTTCTATTGGAGAGTGAATAACAACAGGAGACAAGCAGCAACCCTGCCATAAAATTTAGGCCTTCAGAAGGCCCAGAAATCATGTGCCTTGGGGGTGGGGCCACATGGCACTTCCGGTGGTCTCGTGGCTCTGGGGGCGGGAACATGTGATGCCTCAGGTGGTCACGTGCCTTGGGGAGGGGGCCACGTGACACACCCACGGTCACGTGGCTCGAAGGGGTGTGGCCACGTGGCACCCCGGCAGTCACGTGGCTCTGGGGCGGGGCCACGCAACACTCCCAGCGGTCACATGACTGCGGAGCGTCACGTGGCCCCGCCCCCGAGCCACGTGGCCGATTGGGGTGTCACGTGACCACGCCCTCATTCAGTAGAGGTTGTGCTCAGTAAGAAGGAATTGAAAAGGCAGAAAATAACTCAGATACAGCAATCCAATTGTGCTTTTTTACCTCAAACTGTTTGAATGTTGTGTGTAACACACTACACTTCCTATTTTAATGGATTTTTTTTCTTTGCCCACAGGGGAATCTTTTTTTTATCAGAGAGGCCCAAGGGATGGGAAGCTAATTGTTTGGTTTTGTGAGAAGTTGCAGTGTTTGTTTTCTGTCAGAGCTCCACAAAGGATCACGATTACCCAAGCACTGGTGGGGAAGGTGAGTGAGTGTCCAGCCTTGCACAGGAGCCTGTTTCTGAGCATTCATTTTCAATCCCCTCTGAGGCTCTGTGTGTCCTGTACCATTTTTCTGTGGTTGCAGAAGCTGACAGGATGAAGAAGTGCAAGGCTAACCCAGTGCTGCTCTATACAAAGGCTGGTTCCTCTCTGATGCTCTCTGGGGCTGGTTTGCAGGTTCAGGCATGTTCCTTTACTGACACAAAGGCAGGGGCAGAAGAACATTTTCTGGAAGCTGCTTTAGTGGTTTTTAATCTGCTGTTATTTCCTCCTTCCTGGATTTTTTTCTGTATGGACTCCAAGCAGGTGTGATAGGGAAGAGCTGTCTCTAATCTACACCCCAGTGCAGGGATAAAAACAAAGCTTTCCTCTCCTGTTACAATTTATCCAGTCAGGTTTCTTTTTTTTATTCTGTGGAATTTCTGGGGTTTTCCACACTAATGAGAGCTGTGCTGTCAGAGACATAATGGTTTTACATCATTTACCTCTCATGCAAGTATTAATTTAAACTTTCCTTTACTATTATGAAATAAGTAGGTAGCAGCATGGTCTTGTACCAACACAGATTAGTACATTTATAATTAGATTAATACAAATTGTTTATAGGCTTCAGACTCCGCTTCTAGCTCAGTAGAATTTGCATGCAGTCTGTAAAATTGCTTCCTTTGGTGGAAATTCCTTTGAAATAACAAGTCTGGCTCAGAATAGAATTTTGCATTTTTTACATTAGTTCAATAACATCCATAATCTGATACTATGGCCATTTGGTTTATGCCTTTTGCCACTTATTCATCAAAACAGCAGTATTTTGTGCTTCCCAGAGATCTTGGTATTTATTTATGATTCATTCAGTGTCTATAATTCAAATATACTCTTGAAAGTCCCCCTGAAGCGCTTGCTCGTGGGAAACCAACAGGCTTACACCAAACACATCTGTCACTACTAAATGCTATTTGATAAGAGACTTGGGAAAAAAATCTTCTTAAAATACAGCAGAAGAGAACTGCAAAACCCAGAGTTCTTGAGTCAACTGCTGCACAGGAGCTCTGGCAGCTATTTTTGCCTGGAGTGCTTTGGGTGGAAGACAAACATGGTCAAATTAGCTAAAATGCTGGAAGTTCAGTCAAGGATACTGCCTTAAATAGTTCACCCAGAAAAGGACAAGGCTTTCTTAGGGCAGCCCCTTCAGAATTCCAATGGTAGTTGCAATTTCTAATAAGTAAATATCAAATATAGTAATTTCTCTGTGAAATTGTTTTATGAGAGATTATTGGAATGTTTTGAGGTCAAATTCAGCCGTCCTAACTATGAAATACTCACTGGGAAAAATATATATCTACAAGCTCACCTTGATTAATATTATTTTCCTATTCTTGGCTATATTTTTTTGCCATTCATGGCTATAGGTCACATAGCTGGAGGAAAAAAAGTATGGTAACAAGATGCTAAAATTTAAAGGAAAATGTCTTCACTGTCAACCTCCTTTTACTGTGCAGTGGTTTTTACTTCTTGCCAAATATCTGCTATTTGACCTCTCTGGGCTATGCTAATATTGACCTAATGAGCACAGGAGATTATCTTTCAATGTAAGAATAAATTCAATATTTACTCATAAATATTTTTCATAGGACCATAGAATACCAGGTTGGAAAGGACCTCAGGGATCATCTGACTGAACCTTTCTAGGCAAAATCACAGCCTTGATAGGATGGCCCAGCCTCCAGTCCAGCTGAATCTTAAAAGGGTCCAGCACTGGAGAGTCCCCTGGGGAGATTTTTCTGTAAAAGATATTCCCTGTAAAAAGGGAATTTCCATCTTCTTAGTAGCGTGGGACATGGTGAGGGGGGCTGCCCAAGTCTTCTTTACTCAAGTCTGAACAACCCCAGTTCTCTCAACCTTTCCTCACAGGGCTTCTTCCCAGTTCTTGGATCATCTTTGTGGTCATTCTCTGGACTATCTCCAGCCTTTCCACATCTTCTGTGACCAAAGGGACCAAAACTGATCCCAGCATTCCAGGCGAGCCCTGACAAGTGCTGGACTGAGTGGGATGATGATTTTATCTCTGCTGGTGATGCCATTGTTGGCTCTCTGCTACAGCATCTCCCTGATCACTCATATTGAGCTTTGTGGCCCACAGGTCCCTTTCCACAGAAAATGTCCCAATTTCTGGCTTTTCCTGGCTCTTACATCCACCTTTCATGCTGCATCACCACTGCAGCCACCTGACACTGCAGAAACCCATCCTTTCACTAGATCATCCCCCTTCTCTCCTCTCAAATCCCTTCAGCTGCCACAAAGCTTTGTGGAAGTTCCAGTCACTCCTCGGATGCCATATGTGTGGGTGTGACCCCCCCCATCTGCTAATTAACATTTTCAAGTTTCTGATCATGTGGGTAGAGGGTGGCTGAACTCATCCCACTTCTAGGAAAGATTAATTCCAAATGCCAGAAGTAGAAATAATGGAGTGGGGTTGTGGGATTGTGGTGGTCTCAGCAAAGGGTTAACAGGGCTGTGCACAGCCAGCCCCTCACTACCTCTGCTGAAGGAACATTAATTATAGAGAGCCCAAAGGATTCAGGGCTAAAAAGCCTGAGTAGTATTTAAAACCAAGACAGTCAAATAACTGGTTGGATTTGATCTCTAATAAATTACTATGTTCTGATGGTGAAATTCAGCAAGAGGGTGACAGTCAGATGGGAAGGTTGGCAGCAAAAGTTTTTTAATTAAATAGTCTTAAATTGCAGGAAATTACAGCAAGCAGCTCCTTGGAGTTATTTTTCTGTGTGCATTGTGTGTCTGAGGAGGCAGGCAGCCTGCTGGCAAGCTTTTGACCTTTTGTGAGAGAAATAAAATATGCAGGTGCAATAGTGTGAGTGCACAACAGGGGACAGTGACTTTCAGCTGTGGGTTTGAGCACTGGGGACCCTGCAGGGCAGCCAGGAGTGCTCCAGATCAGCTCCATAAACCTGAGAGCAACGCAGGGAGAGGCTGTGGCTGTAAAGGATTGCAGAATTTGTGTGTTTCCTACAAATACCCTCCAAATCAGCCACTGGAAGAGCTGTGTTAAAGGATTTTGCTGAGAACTGATCTGCTTCTCATATTGCCCTGTTTATATTTCAGTGTGAGGAACTCTTAGAGCAGTTGAGCTCAGTTTGGTGACATTGCTGCCACCATACTCTAACTCCCCATTGTAATGATATTCCAAATTCCTGAACCCTCTGAGTAAATATGCATGAGAAGTGATAATTTTAAATGTAATGAAGGTGCTGTAGGTAGAAAGGTGACAGTAATGTTGGGAATGTCAACAGCAGTGGCTGGAGGAACAAGTCCTCTCAATTCTCCCTCTTCAACAGAAGTGATGAATCCTAGATCTCCATGGGCAAAAGGAGTTGCTCCACTCAGATATTCAGTGTTTATCAGGTCAGTGTTCATAGAGACAAAACTGAGGGGTTCCAGTCATTCAGTTCTCACAGTTTAATGTTGCTGTTAGTGCTCCAATATTTGTCAGTTGTTTGGGCATGAAAAATCACCAGTTTTTACAATGGAAAAAAAAAACCAACCCCATGCTGTGCCAAACCCTTCCCTGTCTTTATAAATCCTAGAGGAACTTACACTGAGGATTATGAACCCGAAGTTTTATCTGCTGATAGATCACACTAAGAACTAATTTTTAGCTCCATGTTCTTATCAAAATATTGTTTTTAAAAAATTAAAGGATATGCTCTTGGAAGCTTAAATATCCTCCACAGAGAAACTTGTATCCGTGTAGATTTTACAACTAAACCCAATTCTAACTATTATCTGCTGGTGGCACCATTACACCAGAGGAATTTATTATCCAAGTCTTAAATTAAAAACTGCTACAGACTACACTTCTCAATCTGATTTAATGGGAATTATTTTTTTCTTATTTCTTCATAGATTGGTGTCAGTCAAACCAAATAATTTTGTTGCCATGGGGTCTTTGTGGTGAGTTTTAAAGAAATGAGCTTCATAAGGAACCTGATGGTGATGTACCAGGGAAGAAAATTGTCTGACAGTGTCACCTAAAGTAAGTGATCCTTTATGCAATCACACCCTGTATTTTTCTCTGCATCACAGGCAGTTCCATATTGAGTTTTATTTTCCCCCCTTTCCTTTTTCTTTCAGAAATCTTGTCTAAATAAGTTAAAAAGCCAACTTAGATCATGTTCCATCCTTCAGATGCTGAGGATTAATCTTTGAACTTGATTTTTCTTATTACAAGTGGGTAGGAAGAGGTACATTAGGTTTTGTCTGTGGGGTAACACAGGCAAACCCATTGTTTTTAGTTGGCAGCTAAATACAGCTTATTTTGTTTTCTTCAACCTTGTGTTGTCCTAATCTTTCATGTAATTTCCTAGACCTTTCCATTATTGATATATATTGCTACATAACTGTATGAGCCACTTATATACCTCAGAATATAGTGCAGTTTGGTTTTTCCTGTGGAGAGCAACCACTTCCAACAGGTTTTTTTCCACATAGATTTCTTCTAAGTTAGGTTTTAGCTTGAAGTTAGAAAGATTGAAAATTTTGAGTAGTTACCCAAATTAATTTTATCTTCTCTGGAAGACACAAGCACTTCTAATTAAATATATAATTGATTTTATTAATTCTGTTTTTCTTGCAAGAAACTGATTGCTGTAGTCTTCTTTACTCAAAAATGGGAGAATCACACTGCACTTCAGTCCACTGTGAATGCCTTTATCCATGGCCCATGATCCTGTAAAATTCAGTTTAAAAATCCTCTTATAAAACCTGTTACTCTTCGGTTTTTCCCAGATTTAGAAAATACAAATTCCCCCCATGTTGCCATCTCCCTCCCCTGGTTAATGTTGCTTTATGTCTGGGCAGAAATAATAGGTGCAAGACACATTACTTATAGGACAGTGCCTAAAAATACATCAAAAGGTCACTGCACAGCAGACAGAAGGCAGCACTTGTTCCAGCCACTTGCACTGAGAACGACAGGTCTTTGTTAATATTAATTGTGCATATTTTAAACAGTGCCTGCTTTAAAAATGCATTGCACAAACATGCAGCATGTGAGCCCTGGGACTGGATAACAGGATAAGTTCTTCACTGATGGTTTTAGACATAAATGTTTGCTGTTCTTATTGGCTTCCAGGTTTGTGAATTGTACATCTGCTTCCAGGAACGTGGGGTGTATTTCCAGGGGTCTATTTCCAAAAACACAAGTGAAATTAAGAATAGTAACAAAGATGTATAAAATACCAAAAAGATTCAGAGCTGATGATTTGCACAAACATTCACCACGATTGTGCTTATAATAGTAAGCATGTACAGAGAACATGGGAAAAACTCTGCTGGGAGAGCAAGGCCAGATTCCCTCGGTGCTCAGGAGAAGCTGAGCTGCATCAGGAGGTGGAGCAGAGCCTCCACAGGGTCCTGCTGCTCCCACAGAGTCCAGCTGCCTTCCCACAGCTCCTGGCTCTTTCCTGGCTCCCTCAGCACCTGGAAATGTTCCTGCAAAGGCAGTGGTGGCAGCTGCTCCATGGGCTGACCTTAGCATCCACCCAGGGCGTTATCCCCAGGGGCATCTTCTTCCTTCCAGCTGGTGATGTGGCACTGAACAGTAGCTCCCAACACACAATACACACACTGTCACCACTTGTGCCATCCTTCTTCTGAGCCTAGGCAAAATCAAAGGCTGTGATTCTCTCCTCAGGTGGACATTATCCAGGAATGATGTTTTTACTAAAACCACAGATTCTGAGTCTTTATGTGTCTCCAGAGAAAAGGCTGCAATATTTGAAAGGCTCTATCAACATCTAACAAAGAAACCTTGGCACCTGGACACTGTTCCCATCGAGGCCCTCTCACTCGAGCACGCTTGGTTTGTTTTGTAATTTATCCTTAATAAGAAAATGTTGAAAAGATCTGATTCTGGCTGGACATCAAAGGCAGTGGAGCTGTACATGGACAGTGTTGTTTATAATGTGACTGCACTGCGTGGCAATTTACAACCCAAATTTATGTTGCTATTGAGTATGGCCTTTTTTTTTCTTTTGAAAACTGGTAGATAAGTGTGTTTACAATGGTAATTATTCACACAGAGCTAGAAGCAAAAAAAGGATGCAAGTGTGGTGAAAGCAACAGCAGCACAAGGAAGGTGATGCTGTGTAGGTTAAGTCATTTCAGAACTTCCTCAAATGTTAAGCTGATGAAGATGAACATTAATTCTCTTTTGGAAGAATGATTGAGGTAGAACAGATGGGTTGATTGCCAAGAAAATGGTTTGAAAGGTTTGACATTTCCTGCTTTTACATAATTATTTTTTAAATAACTTATGTAATTGCCTTGAGTGGAATCATTGTGTTCATTAGTGGGATATGAAGACAAGAATTTCCAGCAACTCAGAAGTGCTGTCTTGTGCTGTACCTATATTCTATTGCCTTTGCCCATCCCAACACATGCTTTTATTTTGTTTTTGACAGCAATATGCCATGACTTGAACAAAAATGGAGCAATGTCTTTTTCTTACCATGTGTGCAGCTTTTTCCACGTGGAGGGGTTAAATGTGAGTAGGATTTTGTTCACCTTTCCATGGCTGCCCATTTGGGGTGGGAAATCATGGACCTCACCCACCCAGGGCACGAGGCTCATCTCCCTCTTCCTCTGAGCACAATTACAATTTGTTGGCTCATCCCACTCTCCCTCTCTGAGAGTCAAATCCACGAAGCAGGTCTTGGAGTAGAGGATATTGGTTGGTGGAAGGCCGAGGAATATTTTCCTCCCTGGCCCCTCTCAGGATCTGTCCATGCCCTTTATGCTGGGTATCTTCTCTCTGCCCCCAGCTTTCCCCTGTGAAAATGCAATTTCCTCCCTGAGCACACACTCCCCTCACCCCATCCCAAACATCCTCTGTGAACCCCATCCTGCTGCCTTGTTTTTGAGTTCCACTTGAACATTTGCTGTGTGGTGCCTGCTGCTGTGTGCCCAATTCAGGGGATAATTACTGCCAGCCGTGCCCTGTGCTTGCCCACTCTGTTCCTGTCAGGATTTTCCCTTCCACAAGCTGCCCATTTTTGGTGGTGATAATTAAATCTCCCCTGCACCAGGCAGGTCTGAGCAGTGCACCAAGAGCCCTCTGTGTCCATGCAGCTCGTAATGATGCTGTGATCACCTGCTGGCTCCACAATGCCCTGCACCACCTATTTGTTCCCAACAAGCTCTTTCAGCAGCTGTCAGATGCTAATGAAATGTTTCAGCTGCTGAAACAACCTGTGCCCTGTGCAAACCGGGGGGCACATCATGGAAATGGGCATAAATATTCATAGCTATTCATAATGGCACTAACAAAACCAAAAGTGCAAGTGTGTGGTTATCGGAGCTCCTGTGTGGATATGCCGTGATGGGTTTGGAGTGATGAATGCAGCGTGAATGGCTGGAAATAATGCTGTTGTTTTTACAGTTGTGAGAAAAAAATAACCACTAAAGGTAGTGGGATTGCAGGGGCACGTGAGTAAGAGCAGGATTTGTGCCCCTGGGTGATGTAGGCAGTTTCTGATTTGGGCAGTGCTGTCTGTTGGGGGTGATGCACTGAAATTTGTTCCTGAAAAAAAGGAGTTGCTGTGTTTGCTCATTCTGTTTGCATCTCTCTTCTGAACCTGCTCTTGAAGAATTGAAAGTTTCTCACCAGATCTGTGCTAGATGATTATGGAACACAAATCCCACAGTTTGAGTTCAGTGTTTTACTTCCTAAAATAATTAATGTCAACAATAGCAATGTATCTGATTCAGTCAGAGTTGATAATTTCCCACCTTTCAGCACCCTGAGGCCTCAAATCTTTCACATCAGAATAGAAATGTGAGTCAGTCTCTTTAGACAGACACACTGCTTTACAAATTAATTCTGTCAGTGTGTCTGCACTGGGTTTTTTAAAAAATAATTTTGTTTGTAATGTGCTTTTACTTTTTTCTTCAGATTCAGGATAGCCCTGCTGAGAGGGCCCAAGGATGATGTTCCCCTTGAAGCCCTTTTTTGGCAGGTCCCCCTAAGGTACATCAGAAGCCAGTGATACCCATTTGCTCATGTTTCTTTGCCACATCAATAACTTGCACTATCTTTCAAAATCTGCCAAGTGTTTTTAATCAGTGTTCTGTGAAAGAAATTGATTTGGAGGAGTCTAATACTGTGTCTTTAAAGCTCCCTTACCTCTTCTGCTCAAAGTGAAGTTTACCATTAAAATTCACTGAAAGGCTGCTGTTTTAGGATTGCATAAAAAGGTGCAGAGCTGGGCAGGGATTAAAAGATCAATCCTGAAAACTGTTGGAATGCAACTGCTTTTACTTATGAAAGCTTCAGTGGGAAAAATTCCCACTGTGGTCTGGTTCTTATAGGCAGTAACTCTACTAAATACTGCTAGAAACAGATAGGATTCAATCTTGAGTGAGTTTGACCGTATGAGAAATATTTTTGGGAAGAAGATAAGCTTCATGAAGGTATCCAGCTGATAAGCTTCACCTGAATCTGAAAATAATCATAAATTGGTGGTGGTGCCTTCATAACCTTGAGCTGTTATCCGTATAGCCTGGGTGTGTATATTTTTCTGGGGAAGAAGTCTTATGAAAATAAAATTAATTCAGTGTCTCAGATAAAGAATGATATTTTAGTTGGAACTTGTTGTCACAATAGTTGCACAAAAGGCTTCAAATGCTCTGCAGCTTGGTACAAATAAAATGTTCAAAGATACAGGTGTTGTTCCTGAGCCATCAAAGAGTTTTCCACTGCCACCACTGTGTTTTATTAAAATGAAAAGAAGAGAAAAGATAAAAACTAAAGCTCTGTGCTAATCTCTTGCTTTGTTGCTTAAGGGACATTTCAGTATAAAGTAGCAATTTCCATATAATTTGAATAGCAGTTGCAACCCATTGATGTCTAAAGTAAAATGTGCAACTCCTGTAATCAGCAAAACAGATGCAAATGTCTTGTCTGTCTCCAAGTGCAGCTCACTGCTTGCTGCCTCAGTCAGGTTTAGAGAGGAAAACACCATCAGATAATGAAGATCATGGGAGCTCCTCTTTCATCTCTTGGCTGGTAATAATTTGTTCTAAAGCAGTTGGAGTGAGCCTGGCTGGAGGCACGTGAGGGTCCTGCAGCATCATCACTCTCCTGAGCTCTGGAGGTGGGAAAGGGACACATCCCCCCCTGCCCCCTTCCCTAACCCTGCCCCTGGGGACAGGAATGGCCTTTTAGTTCTGTTTGTGCCCAGTGCCATCCCAGTGCAAGCCTCTGCACATTCTTGTAAATAAGCAATTGCAAAGATAAATGACATTTAGCATTTAGATCCCGGGCCAGTGGTTTTGGCTGTGCAGGGAGCAGTGCAGCAGGTTGGATAAAACCCTGCTGATCTCCCTGAGCTCTGCCATCCCAGCCTTTAGGTGGCTGGAGCTGTTCCTCTATTTAACTCTAAAAATAAGCTGTAATGGTATGAGGGAAGAGTTTGCTTCATCCTTCACATCTCCAAATGTGACAGTGAACACTTCCATGGTGCTTTCCTGTGCCTGGGGTATCTGAGCTGCTGGCACAGTGATTGGAGAGGGGTTTCCATCAGAATGATTTGAGTGGAGCTGCCCTTCCTAGGTAAGGGAAAACCTCCCAGGAAAAGGCTTAGGTTTGATCAAATTAAAATCGATGAAGCCTCCAAAACAGCTTGCTGATGGGATGAGATCCTCCTTTGCTTCCTCTAAAACATTTTCCTGGAAAGAGGCTGTATTTTTTTTTTTCTCATTAGTGCTTTTCCTAATCAGGAGCCATCTTATGGAAAAGGATTTCCATCTTGTGGTCAGCTGTGGTAATAAAACACTACAACTGAACTTTTTTTCATAGCAAACCAAACTGGTTTCAATAAGAAATAATGCAAATCTGTTGCAGTTCCTGATGAAGATAAATGCTGGGGAACCTCACAAAGTCTGTTTGCACAGAAGGTAAAACTGTTTCAGACTATCCCCCTTCCTCTTTAGAACTGAAGTAATTGGGAAAGGTATAATATAAATGATTCATGATAGAATATTTAATTTTGACACATTATACAACATGTTGGCCTCAGGAGCCATGCACAGAAACCCAGACAGAATTACTTGGAACTTTAACAGAAAGGAGGCAATTTCTGAACTTCTGGGAAAATTTCTATCCAGAGCCAAATATTGTTGCTTGGATTGTTTTCTATTCCAGGATGACTCTCAGTGAGTGCAACGTCATCCTAACTTCATGCAGATATTTGTTGTTCAGGACAATTTTGAAACCCGTGCTCTAATCTTGAAATAGCAAAATGCTGCAGGGTTGATGCTGGAGTTCACTGGAAAATCTACCCACTTCAGTGGGAAAGACTTTTTAATATATTAAAAACAAAACAAATTTGGAAAGGCCATTTTAAATATTAAGGACTGTGGCTGAAGGACAGGGCTGTGTGTGCTGGGGAAGTTTAGAGCTCAGATCTTGTGGACGTGCTCTGTAAATGACCTCAGTTGTACAACCCTGCAAGGAAAGGTGAGGCTGTCAAAAAGAATAATTAATTTCTTAAGTTTAATTACTACCTTGTCCAGTTATGCACTGTGATGCTCATGCAGATTGCACTGAAAATCTTCTGACTTCAGCAAGAGCTGGACCAGCCTTGAATATTTACAAGAAGATTTAAATAAGATCTCAGATCAAATTCTTAGAGATAAATGTAAGAACTTTTAAAGTATTTTTTATTTTGAAGGCTTGTAACTAAAGGAGATGTTCAGTGTGTTCCTTAGTGGGTGCCAAAAAACTTATTTTCAGAAGTGTCTGAATTTCAGGGAAAATCAATAACTGCTATATTTAATCTGATGTCGATGCAATTGCTGCTGAAATCCATCTATATACTTTTTGTAGGAATAATAAGGAAAAAAATACAGCATGTGTATGAAAAATCAGGTAAAATGCATATGACTTACCTGACATAACAATGTAGATTTCAAAAAAACCAGTTCAACAACATGTCTGAGGTTGTGCTGTAAATGTCACTGAAAGGGAAGTAGAAAACGAAAAGATATTTCTGAACTCTTTGCAGTATTTGTTAAATAGTTTCTGAAAAACTTATATCCGAAATTTGTACATGGGCCTTGTTCTGTTGGTAACTGCAGCCAGTGGGAGTTTTTGCCATGGTCTTATTGAAATAGGATCCAATTTATTTCTTTATTTCTTAAGTGGAGGTATAAATCTTGGACCTTAATTGCAAGAACACTTAAGGAGGAAAACATTTTCTCTTTTTATTTAAAAAAAGTCATCTAACAGCTAGTTCATTAAGAGCATTTAAAAATACTTGAGGAAAGGCTTCCTTAAATCAAACAAATCTCTCATTTTGCTTTTAGACCTTCCTGGAGGGTGCTGTGTTTATCCCATTTATCTGAAGTGCAAGAACTTTGTCAGATGAAGCCATTAGCAACTCCTGGGGCAGCAAAGGGCAAAGCACCCAGCACAGCTCGGTGCTGCTCTGGGGAAATGCAGCTTCCACATCCTCCCATTCCCCCAAAGGAGGCGAGGGGTGGGGAGATGCCCTGGCACTGAGAGGAGCAGCTGAGCCTGCCAGGGTGGCTCTTGGGCAGGGCTGGGGATGCTGTGCTGGGCTCCTGGAGCATCCCTGAGCTCCCCATGTGTGATGGGAATTCTGCACCAGCAGCCCAGGCTGGCTCAGCCCCTGCAGATCCAAATCTCCAGGTTTGGAATATTCTGGGAGTTGGGATATGTACATGGATGGGCATTTCCTCTTGTGGAGTTTTGGAAGCTCATGCAGGTGGTCCCTCACTCCCAGTAACTCCAAACAGAGGGGCTTGGAGCCTGCTGAGGATGGTGGTTGAGGGATGAACAACTTTTTTCGATTTATGGACAGTGCTTCCTTTCTGTGCTTCAAACTGCTGAGTAATTCCATCCTTTGAAAAGTGTCACTTACTTTTTTGGAATTACAATGTTAACCGGTGCACTGTGTGCTGGTGAAAAAGTGTTTAATTTGTCTGAAATTTTGTTGACAGATGTCCCCTTGCTTGCATGGAGGTCTTCATTTCAAAGCAATTGCCCTGTGCAAGTAACACCTCTTGTGTCATCCTGACACCAGGGAGTGGGCACCATCCTCCCTGCTCCTGCTCTTCCCAGTCTTGGAAAGAACAATTTTCTACAAGTTTTGGTTCCCACATCCTCAGCTCTTCAGACTGTGAGGAGGAAAGTAAGTACAGGTGCTTTTGGGGAGAGCTGGCTGACCAAATGGACTGGGATTTTAAAAAAATTTTTACCAGTTGCTAAGAAATGTCTGCAGGAAGCTGCAAAGCAAATTCTTGTGGGGTTGCTTTCCATATAAATGACTGCCAGGGTCACCCAAGTGTGGCCTTGGAGGAGAAAGGTGAAGGTGAGGAACAGCAGGGAGGTGTTTCAGTGACAGGGAGACTCTCCTGGGCATGGTCTGTGCTGGGACATCGTGGAGAATTTCCCTTGGAAGGGGCTCCCCTGGCTGCCCCACCTGTTCCACTTGCACTTGGGAAGTCCCAAGTTCATTCCAGTGGATGGTGGAAGTGAGGAATCTGGATGAGACATGGAGCTTATGATGCCTCAGAGCAGGCTCTGAAACTTTGGCAGTTTCTATGGCCCAGGTCCAGCACGTTTTTCCCTTTGCTTTTGGTTTTTCTGCAGTTCCCAAGCCCTGGGCGAGTGCTGTGACACCAGGCTGCAGCTTTCAGCAGCAGCAGCCCAGAAATGCTGGTTAATCACTAGTTTATTAGCTCGTGGCCTTAGGCAAACCTGAAATCATTAACAGCCCATTTGTTGGGCTAATGACTCTTTTTTACTAGATGTATAATTTAATATATGGTAACTTTCATGCTTAATTATGCTCTTCAAAGTTTCTTTTGAAGGAATTTATTTTTCTATGTGCATGTATATGAGAGGGTTGGGAGCTGGCTGGCTTTGCTTGCATGCTGCTGTGTTAAAATCTGGATAGTTTATGTAAGAAGATTTTAATTTAGATATGGGTATTTCTCCTGTTGCTTCTTCTTTCAATATTTTTATCTTTGAAAAATAAATAATGATGAATTACCAACAGGTTTAAAATAGCATCATTTCGTGCCCCACTGTAGGTTGCTACATTGTTTGGGACAAGACGTAAACCCAAAGTCCTGATCAATAAGGCCATTGTGCCAGCAGCTTCCAAATGAATGCAAGTCTTGATCTCAGTGTCCTGGCTGTTTTCCAGCCTGGTTCACATTTTACTCAGCAGCAAGTCCCACTTCTATTCCCTCTAACCTCAGTGGGAACAGAGGCACACCACTGCAAAGTGCTGCTAATCCCACGTGCCATTTGCATGCAGCACTTGTAAAGCATCCTGGGATCAGTTGGGATGAAAAAAGGCTGTGCATGTAAGATGTTTTTCATTGGCATCCCAAATCCACTGCTACATCAGTGAAAGGAGGTTATGACTTTGTCAATCGGGAATTAATTTTTTTTTTTTGGAATTTTTTTTTTTTTTTGTAGCGAGGCAGCTGATTGAGAAGGATAATAAAGATGAATTTGATTTTCTTTCTGTGAGCTCTAGTGTCCCCTTCATGGAGATTAAAAATTTCCCGGTGCTGTTTTCAGCTCCACAGAGCAAGCAAAAGCTAATCTCCTGCTTGGCTATACCCACACCATTGCCATCCACTAATAGGATCGCCATACAGTTGTGACTTAACAGGCACTGGGAGAGCATAATCCTGTTTATTCGGTCATCCAAAACACTGATCTGAGATAATCAGCGGGCTGGGAGCAGGGGAGGAGGAGGGATGAGGTTTGCTTTGCCATGTGGTTTGTCTGGGCAGACACAGAGTGCCAGGGAATGGCTGGATCTGGTCACAGAGCATGGGAAGGGACCAAAAACATCCCCCCAAAGGCAGCCCTGGACAGCCAGCCCGATAAAACAACAGCCTTGGCAGTGTCTGATCCAGATGTTGTGCTCAACAGTTCTGAATTGTTCTCTTTGTGGCTGATTTAATAGAGAAATACTCCGTGTCTGAGTGGCCACATGAGGCACTTGGTGCAAAATGCTTTGGCTACCAGGTGGCAGAGACTGTGTGTGAATGGATCCTCTCACATTTGGAAACCTACACCTACCTTGTACTTGGATCTAAATTTACTAAAATTACAACTATTATTACATTTTTCTAGGCATGAGCACAGGTTTTCATAGGACACTGAATATTTGTAAGCAGCCATTGGGTCTGTGGGGTTGTGGGAGCACATTCTGCAAAGCCCCTCCCAAGAAATATAATCTGTGAGGCTTTCCCCAGTGACCCAGAGCCTTGAAACTGGGCTGAATAGAATCTCTGGAGAGGGCACAGTAGTGAGCTTTCAAATGACTTTCTTTTCTTGTTCATGTGATCATTAAAGCTTTCACACTTCATATTCTATCCCATTAATTCGTTGGCTCAGGTTTCAGTGAAAGGCCCCATCTTCACTTTGATTTTATCTCAGTCCATGTGTGTTCAGCAGTCAATACTTTCCTACTGTAGATATTCCAGTGTTTGTAACTTTAACTTTTACAGCTGGCATGAGCCATGGATTAACTTTAAACAGTGATGCTGATTTTGAAGTCTCATTTTATGTTCTCTGAGCTGTCCTAGAACAGCTGACAGGTTTATAGTTTGGGAAGCCAGTAGCAATGGCTGAGCTCACTGGTCTTTAAAACTAAAGCACTGTCGTTAGGTGCAGCTCCTCACCATGGTGACACTGCAAATATTAAACACAAAGTGATTCATGGGACCAATATAATGCTTACTTTAATTAATATTTTACAGGATGACTTGCTTTATTTAACTTTTCAAACGTGAGCAGGTTGGAAAGGACAGAATGTTGCTATTCCTAATTTATGGGCACTCATATTTGTGTGCTTGTTTTAAAAATTAAAATTAAAAAGTATTGTTTGTTTTCTCCTCTCCCTGCTGGCGGATGTTCAGGCCCTTGCAGGGCTCCAGGGGATTTTCTGTGTGTGAGTGTTGAATGATGAGCTCTGAAAAGTGATGTTCTTGCTCTCCTGTTCTTGCCCTCCCTTTGTATTCCCATGCAGCCAGTGTGACAGGGCTGGGTCCTTCCTGGGAGTGCTTTGGGATACCCTGACTGCTGTGACCCCACTGGTGCACCCTGACCATCAGCCCCTCAGACCTGAGGTTCAGACATATTTTCTGAAAAAATGATGTTTTAGGTGAGTATAACCAGACTCTTCACTAGAGCTGGAAGGAAGTGAAGGAATGAGGCAGTTGCAGAGCTTTGGGGCAATATAGGAAATTTGTAATTAGGAAATTAGCCCCAGGGCTGTACTTCTGGAATGCTGTGATGAGCATATTCCAGATTTCCATGCACTTGGACTGGAAATTATTGCACCTGAAAATCAATCTATAGACAGAGGATGCATCATCCCATCTACTGAAGTGGTGGCCACACCATCCTTAGAAGTGATGCTGAGCAGGGTCTTTCCCTCTGGGTATGTCCCAATAATCTGAGAGATCACAGCCATGGCCTCTCACAGCAATGCCCAACGCAGGGGAGGTTTGTGAGGACAACCCTCTGAAGAAAAACTTTCTCAGTGCTTAGGTTTTTCTATAAATTTCCCTCTTACAACTAAGATTTCCTCTTTCCTCATAACCGTAAATAAGCAAACATTATAAAATCTGTTAAATTCACCAGAATTCTGCTGCAAGCAGGGGAAAAAAAGCCCATTATTAACTCCTGTTTTGCCCAAAGAAGGTGCCATTAGTGTGTGTCTAACCCCTTATATAAAACTGAGAGCAATGAAGTCACTGACAGGGTTTTTATTTGTCTATGTTGAGTCCTGCAGAGATGGCAGAGAAAAAAATCCTGCTTTAATAAAAGAATAAATTCCTCTTCATGTTAACATAAAATGCTTCTACAGTGATGAAAAGATTTGGGTTTGCTCCAGTGTGGTTTTCCCCGTGTGGTTGGTTTTTGCATTTCTTTCAACTTGCTCTTTGTAACCCATTTCCAGTTGGGTTTTTTTTCCTTTCCAATCTGACATATAGTGTGATGTTACAAATTCTGGCCTGTGACAGCTTGAGGAATATTTATGTGTTTGGACAAAATATCTTCCCTTCCAAGTCAATTTTAAATGCCATGGAAACGTTTTACTCCTGAGGTTTTGTTTGTCATTGTTGGTTATTAAAAACCTCTGCTCAAGGTCAGCAGTGACACAACAATCCTTTGCAGGAGGCATTTTCAGGGATTTTGCATGGATAGCTTCAGGAAGTCAGGAGGGATGATGGGGAGGAGAGGAAGATAGAGATAGGACCTTTTCCTATACTATTTGAAAGGTTTCTTTTCCTTTGCAAAGTGTGCAACCAGAAGTAACCATGGGGCAGGAGCTGGAAGCTGAAACTGTGCTCAGAACCTGGCCCAGTCTGATGTCAGGGGACAACCTGTGGTGAGCTTTGTTTCTTTCCCTGTCCTCACAGCTGGGAATATGCCATGATTTAAAACCAGTGTAGCACTAACTGGCCCATTACACACAGCAGAAAGCAGAGGGACTGACCTCATCTGCCAGAACAAGTGTTTTAATGCTGCCCAAAGTTCAAATCAATCAACAGGCCAAACTTGTTTAAAGCAGGGAGTGATAAGAGGGGTGATGGAAGCACAGGAAGCTCATTCCCACTTGTTGGAATCAAGCCAGCCTGGCTTCAGGAGAATCTCCAGATAGGATGAGCCCTGGAGAACAGTGATGGATGAGAAACTCAGGACTGAGCCTCCCCTTGCTCGAGACAGAGAATTCCCATTAAATGCAACAGAAGAAAAATAGAGCCTGGTGAATGGGACTTCAGGTCATTCTCCTGGCAGAGCCTGCTCAGGAGACAACTCACAGTGCCTTGATGTTGGTGAAGTTTTGGTCAGGTGATGGAATGGGCTGTGAGAGGGAAAGGGATTTTCAGCCTGAAAGGTTTGTCCCTGTGAAGGAGAAAAGACCCAGGTTACTTTTGTAGTCCAGAGTGCTCAGAGCAGCTCTCAGGAATGTCTGGTCCTGGGGACATCTCTGCCAGCATGGATGTGGTGGGATGTGCAAAGCTTCTGGTCAAGTCTGAGGGAAGTGGCATCTCCAGTTTATCCCCCTTGGGGAGGAAGATGGAGTTCACACCTTGCTCAGTTGAGACTGGAACAGAAATTTTTCCCTTTCCAAAGGCAGAGTTTTTCCCTCTCGGTGTTTTCTTCTGTGCAGGGGAGAACATGGAAAATTTCTCTGTGGAAAACCCTCCTGCTGGTTCTGTGGGGGGCTGCTCAGCACCCTCAGCAGCTTTTTGGAAAACTCTCTCTACAGTTTGTAATGGCTGCTTTTTCAAGGGTCTAAGAGCTTTATTCAAAACAAAACAAAAAAGAAAAAAAGAAAAAAAAAACCAAAAAAAAAGAGAAGAGAGAGGGAGGAACTTCTTAGTCTGCTCCTACCATTTGAGTTATGATGGGGAACCCATTAGCCTCTGTGGCAAATGGCCATGCTTTCATAAGCTTGCAAGAGATGGAGTTTTTCTATATAGTTTTGGGCGTTTTTGTTGGTTTTTTTTGGTTTTTTTTTTTTTTTTTTTTTTTGGTCAAAGAAAGCATTCTCCAAGGGCTGACTACAGACAAAATCCCTGGTCTTTTTGGCAGAATTCCCTGGTACTTACACAGCCAGGTTTTCTGTGCTCCAGCTCTGGTGTGTGACCCATGCTTTCAACACATCCAGGGCCAAACGAGGATCTTTGGCTGAATCTGACCATTTTTCTTCTATGGGAAAAGTGTAAATAATTGAGTAAGCATGTAGATATGGGTGGGTGAAGAAAAGTGATATTCAGCATGAGGAAAGGTGGTCAAGACTGCTGACCTGGCTCGATGAGGACCAAGCCATAGACCTGCTGTGTCCAAAGTCCAGCTCCAGTCTGTCCCTCCAGCCTCTGGGGTCAGGTCTGTGCTGCTTTTCACTGTTGGCCAAAGCAGCAACACTGCAACACAGAATGGGGATTTTTCCGAGCTCTTGTTCACGACACCAGATGTGCCTGTGCTTTTTTTTTTTCAAGCTCATTTGAATGTATGTAATGGACTTCTGGCTTTGAAAAATCATCAGTTACCAGATGTCTTTTAAATTGTCTACCTTGCAAAGTTGTCCGTTACCAGATGTCTTTTAAATTGTAAACCCCTGTAGTCAGAGGTTAAAGCTGTGTCAAAACAGTCACTGATATGAATTCATATTACACTTTAAATGTGATTTCCTCCAATTCTTTCCCCTTAAAAGTCCTCTCATGGAAATTTTATGGCTCACCCAAGATTTGCCACCCGCCCATGGCTAGAGATTCAGTGATAAATGCTTTTAATAATTAACAGTGGCAGGGGCTTTGTACCTCTGTCTCATGGATATCTCACCTCTCAGACAGCAGAAATAAAAGCCTGTTGTAACAGGAAGAGTAATGATGCTGGTGGAAGGTTCCTGCAGCTGCACCATCAGTGCAGATCTTCTACAGCTGGAGCTGTTTGCAAGCAGGATTTTGTCCTGGGCCCAGTTTGGAGCTCAAGGCAGCTGGAGAAGCAGCTGTGCTTGCAGAGATCCTAAGGTAAAAGAGGTTTGGGGGTTGTGTGGGGCTGGGGAGAGGCTGTGCAAGTCAAAAGGACAAGTAGGTTGGGTGCAAGTTTCCTTCTTAATCCGACTCTCCAGAGTCCCATCCAGCCTCTGTGCTGGCTGCCAAAAGCTCAGACTGAGTGGCTATTTTGGGATACAGCAACACTGAGTGTTACTTCAGAGATGTTTGGAGAGAGATTTCATAAAATCAACTAATAAGGTTTGACGTGCTGAAGATTAGGAAAAGTCATTCCGAGCGTCTGGAGTGACCTCGGGGTGGGAGGCTCAGGGCAGTCATGTGTTATCCTGGGGATGGATGCTCTCCTGGTGGACAGCAGCAGCTCACCTCTTTGTGAAACCATCTCTGAGCTGTGAGGGCAAACCAGCAGGGCAGCCTGGCACTGGATATTGGCCTTTAAATTAAAAAAAAAATAATAAGGAAGGGAAAAGGCAGCTCGAAGCTGCTGCATGTTCTGGGGCTGGGAGCAGCCCCTCTCCCTGCTGCAGGCAGCTGGGGTGACTGCAGCAGCTGTCCCCCTGTAAATCACCCTGTCCCCAGCCCAGGGGCTGGCACTGGGCAGCGGGGTCCCCACTCACAGCCCAGCACTGCCCTCACACTTGGTGCCAAATGCTCGGGGCTGTCAGCTTCTGGTTTTGTTTTGATGGTTTAGGGGTTTTTTTTTTTCCCTTTTTTGTCACAGGACCAGCCCAGAATAGAATCACGAGATGGGTGTTTATTACTTTCCAAATAATCTATAGCCTGGTTTTAGTGCTGACACCGTTTGAAAGGCGGTGTCACTGCTGTGCTCATGTTTCCATGTGACACCACTGCTCACTGTTTTTTCCCATTTCATAACCAATAAGTGAAGTGAGTTTGACAGCCTTGGTTTCAGCTTCAGCCTGTTGGTTCCCATGTCACAGATAGGCTCTGCTAGCAGCAAATTCTTGTCAGGAGAAGAGAATTACAGCTGAAGCTTGAAATGTGCTGGTGTTCAGTGCAAAGCTTTAAATTCTTGACCAAAGTTAGATAAAGCCAACTAAAAGTGTGACGTTTGGAATACACTATCTATTTATCTTTTCCTCCTGACCAAAAATACCTAGAGTGGAAGTATGTGTCTTTGCATCCAAGCTGAGAACAGTTGAGCTCCTCTAAAAAAAAAAAAAACATTATAAACACAGCATTTTAGATATTCTGGGTTTTAAAATCTGTGCAACTGTCCCTCTCCCTCTGTATAGATTATCTATATTGAAAGAAAAATATATTTATGGACATATCTTTAAAGAAAAGGGGATGATTAGTTTTCAAGGTGTGGGAAGCTTATTTAACTGGTAATAAGAAAAAAATGTTAGTTCTCCCCCAGTAGTCATTAATAGCTCTGAGCTCCAGCTTGAGTACAGATGGAGCTTTGATATAATCACACTTTTGCAGGGAGTATGTGCTGTATATCCTGCTGCTAATCCTGGGGTGGAAATCAGCTCCTCCTAACACCTGCTGCCAGGACCTGACACAACTGATTTCAGCTGCAGCATTTGCAGCCTCCTGGGCTGGATTTTGGATTTGGGCATATCCCAGCTGGGCAAGTCAGTGCTGGGCACTGTCTTTGCCTGGTGCTGACGTCCTCCTGTAAAACCTCCCTCCAGAGCCACCATTCCATGCTGCCCCCCTGGGCTCCTTTCAGCCCAACCATTTCTTGAAGCCTCATTTCTCTCTGCTGCCTGGGGGCTGCTCCTCTCCCCTGGCCACAGCAGGGGTTTGTGTTCAGATGATGTTTTTAGTTATGGTTTCCAGCAGGATGAGCTATCCCACTTCCCAGCCTGGAACAGCCTGTGAAACTCAGCAGCTTCTGGGGTCAGATGAGGAGCGAGTGCCTGTGGAGCTGGGAGCCCCATGCCCCCGGGCTGCAGCTCTGGGCTTCTTCAGGGAACGCTGTTTCCAGCACCTTCCTGGTGTCTGGGGCTGCCAGGCTGCCATAAAAACTGGAGTCAAACGTGGATCCTGATGGTTTTGGCCTCTTTGTTAACATTTGGCAATCGGATCTTGTTATTGAAGAGTTTTCTAGAAGCTGAGTGGAAGACTGGAGGGGGTTCTGGAGGGGCTTTTTCCTAATGGTTTGCAAAATTTATGGTTTAGATCTGAAAGGACCCTTAGCCTGACCTCTGGTGTGTAACAGAGAGTATTGAATTTCCTGCACTTAACTCCTACAATCTATCCAAGAACTGCCTAACCACAGTGCTTTCCTAGGAAAAAAAAATGCTCTTAAATGCACTCATTTCAGCATGGCAGGAAGGTTTCTTATCCCTCATAGGGAGAAATGGGATTTTCCAGAAGGCTCCGGGATGAAAAACTTCTGTCCTAGGCTCTCTGCCTTCCCCTTGATGTCATCCGACTGCCCAAACAGCACCCTGTGATCTGTTTGTGTCCTCTCCTGGTTGTGCTGGAGGTTGGAGAGACATTAAGTGAGCTAAAGGGGCAGAGGGGGAAGAGGTATCCACTTGGGAATAAAGGAGGGGCAGGCATGTAACTCAACTCAGCAGGGACAGGGTTAATGTGACCTTGTCCCACATTTGGGTGGGAAATTTTCTGCTCAAAACAGGTATTTATTATTCCACACAGATGTTTGCAATGACACGTGTGCCACCACTGCTGCTCTTTTGCCCAAACCGTGTTGGGCCAGGCACTGCACTGGTGCAGAGCAGAAAACTGCCTTGAAGAGGTCTCAGACTCACAAGGTAATTACTTCTCTTTGTCCATTAATTTCCTCTCCCAGATTTTAAGAGCAGTGACAAATAAATGATTTTAAGTGACCTCTTGAGATAGATGTGCTGCCTGCAGGCACTGACCTGCCTTGGGTAATGGAAGGCAGGGAGATTCACAGATTTAAAAAGCTGTAGGGTGTCTTTGCTAAAATGACACAGATTAAGATATTCTTAAGACTATCTTCCAAAAACATGGTGGTCAAGGGCTTAATGACTTAAATTGTGGTCAAATGTCTGCTTGTTATCAATTGTCTATTGCCAGTTAAGCTGCATTAATGAAAGTCTCTTGATAAAAGCTGCCTTATCACCCGGAACTGAGATACCCAGCCTAATGTGCTCCAGCAAGGCTGGAGGAAATCCTCCTTTCAGCAGCAAAGGAGACGAGGTGTCGCTTTCCTGAATTAGGCTGAGTCAAATGGATGCTCAGGCCCTCCAGAAAGAAGCAATTTCTTTCACCTTTTGTGTAAAGGGCTGCTTTATCCATGTGTCAGAAAGGGTTCTGGCTGTCTTGCAGGAGCTGAGAGTCCAGCAAACACACCTTGCTGGCCATTTGCAGTGCCTGGGGCTGCAGGCAGCATCAGTGCACCCTGAGGGGATGGCACAGCACATCCCTCTGCCATAACCACTCACTTCCTTGGAGAAAATGGGCTGAAAACGGTATTTAACATTGTTGATGACAATTTTTCCAGATTTATTACCTGTTTTTTGTTCACTGTTTGGCTGCCTGCTCCCCTTCCATCTGCCAGCCCTGTAATCCACCTCCTCTTATCTCAGCACAGTTCTCTCCACCTCTTGCTCATTTTCATTTTATTGCCTAGCTAATCTCATCCTCCTGCTTTTCCTGACACCGCTCCCTCCTCCCCATCTGTGGAGATTAAATCACTGCTCCTTTTGTCTGATGCCACTCAACATTCCCCCATTTCACTCAGGCTTTGGGAGGCTTCCAGGCACTTTTGCTGTTGTTGCACACATCCGTTTTCCTGGCACAAAAAGGCCCATCAGCATCTGATGGGAGCGTTAGCGAGTCCTCCTTTCAACCAGTTCTCAGAGATGTCCTGAATGTGAAATGGAGCCGAGCTCAGCCTGCCCAGTGCAGCAGAGCCAGGTGTGTGTCTGCAGCACCAGGACCATCAGCAGGATGCTCAGGGCAGCTCTGCAGTGGTGACACAGCCTGACACCTGAACATTAGCTGAGAAAATTCTAGACCAAAGGTGTGGGCTAGGAAATCTCCAAGCTCTCAAAATGTGGAGTTTTGGAAGTGGTTTCCCATTTTGTTGGTGATGTATCAGTGTAGTCAACCACCTTCTCTATTTACAACCTGTCAGTGTTCATGGCCTCAACACTTTTATTCTAATTACTGCTCAGAGTTGCAGAGGGTTTTGGGTCAAGCTTGAGCAGCCTCCCTGTTCAAAGGTGTTCAGTCCATCCTGATTTGGGGTCACAGCCATGGGTAGGGACGCTGGATTTTCAGGCCACGTATTTATGGCATCCTTCCACCTCCCTGCAGTGCTGGAGTCTCTTAGCAGTACTTCCTCCACCTGTGTGATTGTGCAAGACCACGGAAGGCAGTGCTGCTCATGTGGGCTCAGAACTGGAGCCAGCAGAGCCTTTAACTCCCTGGCATGCCCCAGGCTACTTCAAACTGAGTTTCAGGGACAACATTCCCTCACACGACTCCTTGCAGCTGCCACTCGCTGTTCCTGTTGTGGACACCCCAGTGTATTTGCTGCCAGAACAAACCCTAAAGTCTTGGTTCAAATAATCCCACTCCAAATACATAGGAAATGGTCCTCTTAGCAAGGACTCCTGCTGTCTGGCCCTAATCATTGAATTTAGATATTCATTTTTATGCTGTTTGGGTTGTACCTCTTGCCATAATCTCAACTTACAGTGCCAACCATGGTGCATTTACTGTATCTCCCCTCACTACCTTTATCTGCCAGCATGTTTTAAATTAGTTTAAAGAATATGGGAGCTAAAAAAAACCCCAACAAACCAGGCAGCTTCAGATGAAAGCCAGCAGCATGCCTTTAAAAATAGAGCAGCAGCCCAGGGTGAGGTGCCGAGCGAGTGGGTGCCCGGGCAGGGAGCTGCAGAGGCTCTGTTTAAACAGAAGGTAAATAAGTGGCTGGGGGAGCTGCAGTTCATCTTGTTCCCTTACGTGTTGCCCAGATAATGCAGCAGATCTTCAGGCAGGCTGGTTCTAAAAATGGACTCGGCTCTTGGGTTTCACGGGGTGAGGCTCAGGCTGCTGCTGTCCGGCTCAGCCTCGCTGGGAGCAGCACGAGGACACGCCAGGGAAATGGCATCTGCTGCTCCAAAACCAGCAGCACTGCTCAGCCCTTGGCACTGCTGCTTTAGGAGGAAGATTTCTGCAGTGGATTTTGTGACTTTATACTGTGGTGCCTAACGCAAAAGTTACTGCCTGTAAATCCCTGGGGTCAGGCAGTGTTTTGTTAAAATCCCCTTTCTTGCTGTGGTTGACCTGTGAAAGCAGCAATCATTTGACAGAGACAGCAGCACTTAATTAGTAATTCAGGATTAAAGTGGGCTGTCCAGTGAGTAATTTCACAGGAGCAGAGTTTAGGATTGAAGCTAGTTTACTATAACAATTGTCTTGAAAGCCTCCTTGGCATTTTAATGGTGTTTTTCTTTGGTCTAAATATATATGAGAAGTTGAGAGGATGTTTAAATCTGAGCAGGGTATAAAAGGAACCAAGAGAAAGACTGAAAGGTCTTGTCCAAACTCCACCCAGTTGTGTGAGCCCCTGGCTTTCCTAGGACAGGGCATCATCCCAGGGAGCTGCACCAGTCACCATTCCTCTCACTGCTCCAGGATGAGCATCAGTATCTTCACCTTCCTTGTCATCCTCCTCTCTCCTGACTAGTTGAGCTCAGCTCAGCTGTGCAAAGGACAAGTATTTGTTGCCCTTCAGTGGCTGCAGCAATAACCAACCAGCCCTTCCCTGCTCCCAAGGAGACTGTGTTTGAATTGAGCATATGTTGCTCACTGGAATGGAGAATTCTCCATTTTTTTCTAAATGAGTTTTCTCAGGCTATCCCCATTCAGCAAATTCAGGAACGAAAGGGCAGCAGTGCCCCTTGGCCAGACCATGGCAGGCACTTCTGTTCTCCTACAGGAGAAGGCAGAGTGCAGCCTTCCCCATGGCAATAGAGTGCTCCTCTGTTGGGTGAATTGTTGCTTACAAGGTTAATTAGCTGTAGAAAATGAGCTAGAATACTTGGGAGTAATGAATTATAATGAGTCATTATATTTGAGGAGTGACAAATTAAATTCATGCATGTTTTGGACTACTTGTTTTAGTCAGAATGGAAAATAGTGCTTTGGTTTCTTCTACTGTTCTGCTTTCATGTCAAGATGTCAGGAGATAAATCAGTATGGCCAGAGCTTGTAAAGTCTGGCAGTGCTTGGTTCCATGATGTTTCATCTCTCTCCTGGGTCCTTGAGCTGGGCTAGGAGCAGGAACTCCTCTGGAATCAATACTTTTACTCCCACCTTCAACCTTCAAGGAGGGATTTTGATCTGCTACTGAGAAAACATGAAGCTTCTCCTAAGCTAAAAGAGAAAAAAAATCGTGATGTCCTAATACCATGAGTGGTACTGTCCTCTGGTAGCTCTGATCGAGGTGTAGCACCCTCATCTAGGAAAGTGCATTAAATTATGGTTCCACCTCCCACACCAAGGTGAGTCAGGGCAGCAAGAGTCATGAGATGCTTCAGCTCCTGCTGCCCCCAGAAGAATCTCTGGAGTTTTTCTGTGCAATTAGACCAAGCAACCTGAAATACATGGGAAGTAAGGATAAGGAAGCTACCTGGAAGATAGCTGCTGGAATCTCAATGCAAGATGAAGGACACTGTGAAAAAGAGGATCTTGATGAGAAGAATTAATTCTTAGTCCCCTTCAAGAATTATAATATGTCCCTGGGTGAGCTGAAGCCTGGCACAAGCTGCCAATTTGGGTTTTTTTGATGTGGTACCAAGGTTCAGCTGGTTCAAGGCTGGAGGATCTGTGAGCAGTGGGAGGATTTGAATTCACAGCCTTCTTTTTAAATAGATCACTGGTTCCAGGAAGGCAAGTGGGACTGCTGCTGATTAAGTTCTTTGCTGGATTGATGCCTCTGGAAGTGTTTGGAGAGATTTGACAAATCTTTCTGTCTGCTGAAGGTTCCCATGGTGTTAGCTGTTTGTCATCACTGGGGGAAAACATCTTTCTCCTTCTCAGAACAAAGAGCGCTTTGGGGTTCAAAGACAGAAGGTACCAACTGACACTTAGTCTTGCTTATGTAATTATATGTCAAAACCTGCTATAAGTTAGGCCCAAATTAGTGCATTTCTCCAGATGTTTTCACAGTTGCCCTGCCTGCAGCCCTGGGGGTTATGTTCTGAGTTTTAAAGCACTCATTTTGGTCCTCCTCACCTCCACTGACGTGGTTGGTCCTGCCATGGTCAGGTGCAAACTCCCACTGGTGCTAGGAGGCATCACTGACACAAAGTGGAAAATTCTCCTTGGGGTGCAGAGCCCTCTCAGGAGGCAGCCAGTAGGGTGACAGCTTGTAGACCTGGCCCTGTGTTTGGAGCTGTGGAGTCATACACAATATCTTCTGTGAAAGCAGCTATTCTTGCTCTTGCCAGGCTGCTCTGAAGACACATACAATGATGTTAATTGTAAGCCACAAGCTGGCTCTTATCTTCAAATTGTTTCTCTCTGACAATTTTAAGAAGAGCTCAGCATGTTCTCAGTAGGAGCTGATAGATGCTGAGCACTTCTGAAATCCTGCCAACTTCATTTAGGTTCCTAAACAGGAACTGAGCTTTTGAACATATGATCCTAAGGGTGCATTTCATAACTCTACAGCTCTGTCCACATCATTTCTTTCCTCTCTCCCTGTCCCCAGAATGCTCCTGGCAGCAGCAATAACACCAGGAGCACCAGGCACCGAGTCAAGGTTTGAGTGATGTCTCAGTTAAGATGTCAGCTCAAGCCACACCGAGCAGAACTAAGTGACAGCAGTTAAAAGGTGCCTGTCTGCATCCTGTGTGCAGTAAGGTCCCCATCATCACTACCAGCAGTATGGATATATTTGAGATAGCTGTAATGGATTTTATATATGTACATGAAAATAATAATCTAGTGCAAGTTCTGCCTTGTTTTCCAGAGTATTTCATTCCATGTTTCAGGTCATGTACACTTTACTTGACAATGCTATGACTCTCAATTTCAGGATTCAGATTTTTTCCCTAAGCAGATTCTTGGGGCAGATGTAATGACTATTTTGCAGTGTTCATGGGGCAGAGGAAGAGGGCAGACAGGCCTTTATCTGAAGCTTTTCCAGCAGAGTTAGTGCATGGACAGCATCTGTTTTGGTGCTGTGAGGCTGACATCCTCTCCCAGCAGACTTGGCAGCGAGCGGAAGGACCACATGTCAAAAAATCTGGGGGGCCCAAACGCTGCTGGACAAAAGTATGGCAAAGAATTTAAACATCAGTGAGTGGAGTGATGCTGGAGGGCTGGCGGGGAGCGATTAGCACAGTGCTCTGGAATGTGGCGTTTCAATAGCGCTCCAGAAGGCTCTGCAGCCCCATTGACTTGTGCAGCGTCAGGACAGAGCCCCTGCGCTCCGGCTTTTGGGCTTTGGCGAGCGGCGATGGGAACGTGCAGGGCTGTGAGTGCAGCTCCCCGCTCTGCCCACCCCTCCCCTCGTCCTGCCCGAGGGGTTTCCTTTTCTCCACAGCAGTCAGGTGCACACAAGGTGCTCTGCCAGAACCCCCTTGGCAGTCTGCAGCATGTCAGCTGTCTGCTTGCCCTGGGCCAATGCACTCAAAGCCGCCTGTGGCCACGATCCAGCTGTTGCCAGCTGTGCAGTGGGGTGGGGTTTGCGTGTTTTTCTCATGTCTGCCAGTGTGGGGTTTGGGTGGTTTTATTCCACTGGTTTTGGTCTCTCTGGGAATGCACCCAGCAGGACTAAGCATGTGTCTGTGGTCGCATCCACTTGTTTCGTTTTGTTTTCTTTAAATTTTCCTTCTCCCCCCTTCATATTTCTAGGTATATAAATCCAAGTGCGGAATGAATTAAAAATAAAGCTGGCTGGAAGGCCTGGCTGATGTGAGCACATACATTTTTAGTTGAGGTGAGAGAAGAAGGCACTCATTCAAGCCCTCATCTAGGGCAGGGAATTCCCTGGCTTTTGTCTAAATATGGCATGGGAGAGTGGAGCACAGGCAATGCAATGCTTCACTGAGTATTGTTTAAAAGGGAGCTTGGCACTGGCCAGCAAGTAGGATTCTTGTGAAAACATGGCACAAGGAGTTGTTTGACAGATTCTGACATAGAAAACTCTTTGCAAGAGGAAAAAAAAAAAAAAAAGAAAGAGAAGGAAAAAAGAGGAAAAAGAGAGAAACTGCAGAGTGCATGAAGCCAAAAGCATTTTGATAGAAGGTGCTTAGCACTGAGTCATACCCTGCATGCTCTGTGGGCCTGATCCCATCAGTGATCCATGGCACTGAGTTAAAAATCCACTCCTAAATGATTGCCTCTCTCATCCAGGAGAGGATATGAGGAGCAGTGAGAGCTGGGGAAGGGGCTGCCATGGCTTGAACCCACTGGCCAGAGTCTCTATCCCAGACTTGCCAGGTTGGATGGACGTGTCCTCTGCCATGTGGTGCTCACCCTGCAGGCAGTGGCATTTCACCAGCAGATCTTTGGATGCAAAACTCAGTCCCAAGCAATCCTGTGGTCTGTGTAGGTGTCTCCTTTTTGCAAAGCTTATGCTGAGTTGTGGCTTTGAATCCCTGTTGCAGCAACGGTCCCTTGCCAGGAAGGAAACCCTTCTCCCTCTGCCTCTGCTGCATCTGGAGACATTGTGAGAACCTTGGAGCAGGAAGGTCTTGGAGCACGAGGCCATCTCAGCAATGGAGAATTTTGTCTCCAAAATTCCTGATCCATTTTTGAGATAGGGCCATTATGTGAGTGTGTTTTGAGGGAGGGAAAACTAATCCAGAACTCAGCACTTCAGGAGGTCTCAGATGAGGATGGGGCACTCGATGAATCTGCTATTGACAACAGCTACTGAACAGTCTGTGTAGCTCATACAGAGGAGGACTTGGCTCAGCCTTCCCTAAATTTGCCTTGAATGCAACATCTATGCTTCCTCTCATCAAAGGTAAGTCACTCTTCCTCTGCTTGGTTGTTTGTTTGGTGTCTTGCAATGTAAACTGGAATGATAGGAGTAGTCTGTAATCAGCACATACCCTCAGGCAGTTTCGTTGTTCCTGAAATGCAAGGCCTAAATTGATCTGCTGCCATAGGGTTGGTTTGGTTTTGATTGCTTTAACTGCTCTGCATTTGTACTGTGCTAGTGAAAGCTGTTCCCTAAGAGTGGTCTGGTATGGATCAGAGGCCAGGAGTCCAGATCCCCTCCTGTGGGCATCTTCCAGAGAAACCAAAAGTTAAACCATCACGTGTTGCCCATGAGATGCATTCTGTGGCAAAGCAACAAAGCCCAGGAATTTGTGTGTCATTTTAGCAAAGATCTTTGCTCTAAGGGGAAGAGCAAAGGCACGAGAGCACTCCCCCACCCTTTTTCAGCATTTCAGCTGATATTGTTAATTGTAGTGGAGCTGCTCTCAGAAAGCAAATATTTGGTGTCCCCATCCAGCAGAAAATAAGTGGAAGAACCAACCACCTGCCACTCACTTGGCCACCTCAACAAAACCAGGCTGGGGCTGAGAATCAATAGCAACGACACCGAGCTTTTGTGGTGAGTTCTCTCTGAACAAGAGCTGTGCTGGGAGAGCAAACAACACCTGGAGGAGCTGGGCATGGGCTGAAAGGGAGCAGGGATGGTGGGCAGAGGCTGAGTGTGCTCCAGGGTGGGGCTCTGGCACAGGCAGGAGGAAGAGGAGGATGCCTCCATCAGCCCCTGGTAATGCAGGAGGCGAGTGGGGGAGCCCCTGCCGTGCCCTGTCCTGGCTGGATGGGCAGGGCACAGCTCCCGTGTGCACATGGACAGCTCTGCCATGCACTGAGCTCCTCTGTGCCTGCCAGGAGCAAAGCCCTGCAGTGGAACTGCTCCTCCTGCTCTTGGCTGGGGTCACAGCACAGGACAAATGAAGGGGCTGTCACTGGGCACTGGGAAATCACTTGTGTGGCAGAGGCACAGCTCTGTCACCACTCACACCTCTGCCCAAGCTGAATTCCCTAAGGAAATCTGTGTCCCTGTCCCTCAGTGGGAAGCAGGAGGATGGCACATTACCCACTCTGTCTGAGCACAAATACCCAATGTCCAAACAATCTGTATTTGGCTGCTGCAGTTTTCTTCTTTATCTTATTTTTTTTGTTGTTGTTGTTTTTAGCCTTCTAAAAACAAACTCCAGATTTGTCAGCTGGAAGTGATCTCATCACATTGCAGATTTGTTTTCCTGGGAAACTAAACTCTTCTGGTGTAATGATGGGAAAGTCTCACCTTCCCTTTTTTATTATTCCTTTAACCACGGTTCTATTGAAATTAGCTTGGCAGGGCAACAGCTCAGAAACAAACACAAAAAAGAAAACCCTTTGTTACTATTAGGTGTTTTAGTCTATTTATTTTCTTACCCATCTCATGATTTTGGGGAGATGGCAAGTGATTTTTGAATCTTTATTGACTTATCCAAATCTATAGAGAAGGATGCATTTTACTAATACAGGAGTCTGTTTGCTCCACTGCCAGCAAAAAAAAAATAGAGGCAAACCCCAGTAATTAATTATTGCACTGTCTTCTGTAGTTTTCTTTGAGCTGCAACACTATCTGCTCACTCCTACTCTTTTTTCTGCCTCTTACAAATTCTTTGCACAAATGGAAGCCCAGCTCAGCGAACCCAGTGCAGTATCACTGTACTCAAGTGAGGATGGGCTTGGCTCCTCTTCAAAGGGAGCTTTTATCGAGTGTTCAGTGTGATGTGACAAAGCAGGGAAGTGTGCCATGGATGTGGTGCTTCCAAATCCCCTCCTTCTACCTTGATTAAACTCGAGGGCAATTACCCTTGCCAGGGTGATGAGCACTGCCAATGTGCATCTTGTTTACAGCCGTGCTCATTTTTTTATGTTGTTTTCCCATTTTGCACTAGGACAAAACTCTTCTGCTTTATGCCACGGATAAAATCCATTTTAAATACCAAGTTTCCCATGTTTTGCCACAGGAGCCATGGAATTCACAACGTTGTGTTTCAGGCTGGCATAGTTACATGTGCAAAGTGATGCCCAGGCCCCCAGAGACCTGCAAGGTGTCACTGTCAGTGCAGGGAAGCCCTGGATGGGGCCAGAAGAAACTAAAAAATTTATTATAGGACTATTTTACTGTGCTAGGAACAATAATTTACTGTCTGGTGTGAGTGAGCTTTAGATGCTGCTGTAAATTCCAGATGAAAATTTCACAGCATTTGCCATTCCATGTTGCCCTATTTTCCATGTTTTGTTTTCATTTCTAGATTCTGCTTTATTCTGGATTCTGATACATTTAGAAAGTCTTATTTTAAAAAGCAAACAACCACTCCACATCTTGGCAAAAAATATTTGGGTAAATATTTTTATTTTACCGGTTTCCCAATTGCCTATAGCAGTCACTTTAAAAAATGGCTGCATCTAACTAATTTTACTTGAAAATATCCTGTTTCTTTTTCTCTCTCTGTTTTTTTGGGGTTTTTTTTCCCTTCCTTCACAAGAAGCAGGCCAGATTTCAGAGAAACTTTAAGAGGAAAAACACACATCGGCACCCTGAGATATTTCCATGTTTGGCTTTGAATCTGTCAGTTTTACGTGGAGAAAAAAATATGTTGTGAACTTTCTAGTTCAGAGATTTTTGTAGTTTGGTGGTTTGGGCAGAATGCACTGAGGACAGGAGCTTTTCTCCCTGGTCATTCCTGTGTTTCACCCATCACTCTGTGCCCTGGCATCCTGCTGGCTTCCTCCTTTTTTCTCTGGATAATCTTCTTCCCTCTTTTTTTTTTTCCCAAATGACATGAAAGTCTGGTTCAGTTGATGATGACACGATGCTGAATTTTTCTTTGCCAAGGACTCACTGGTTGGCTCTGTAGCCATCAGTGGCCAATGGTGGGACCTCAGACCCAGCTCCTTGTTGCCCTTGGCTCTGTGCTGGGATTCCAGGACCGGTGTGGGATTGCACTTGGCACGTCCCTGGGAGGGCTGGCCCTGCAGGCAGAGCCAGGACAGGGCTCCCACAGGCTGCTCCCATTCCTGCAGCAGCCCACCCGTTCTCCACTGTGCTGCAATATCAGCCAGAGCCTTGGCTCTGCTGCTCCAGGCTGCAAGGGGTGATTTTTAATCCCTCTATTCAGAGTGTTTCGAGGAACAGGAGGAGAAGCATACGGCATATGCTCTCCTCAGCTCCCAGGAGGGGTGGGGGAGTGTCCCAGCAGCTGCTGGGCTGATCCTTGTCCTTCTGTCCTTCCACAGCCACGTCCAAGAGGTGTGCTCAGGGTGCCTGGGCATCACCCCATGAGCAGGTGAGCTCCACAAGCAGGTGGTGTCCCTTCCTCCTCTCTGCAGCCAACAGGGGCATGGAGAAGGGTGTCACAGGGCAGAGGCACTGCAGGAGGGATTCCACCCTCTCCTGGTTTTCCTTCAGTTGGATCAGCTCCACAGCAGGGCTGGGAGCTCCTCAAAGGCACAGGTTCTCCCTTCATGGTCACAGTGGGGCTTTTGGGGTACGGGTGCCTTGGGTGTTGGGAAGTTTGTTGGATTAAGGACTCACGTTTGACCAAAGCAGGTCTCTGGTGAGATCTGGGTGCAGCTTTGGCCTCAAAGCACCCAAGATATCTGCAGCAGTAGAGTGAGAAGAGCAGGGTGAGTGCTGAGCCCCTGGACCCTGCACCTTCCCATGTCTGCCCCCATCACCAGATCTCCAGCAATCCAGCCTTGCTGTGCTGTCATTGCTCGTTGCCTGACCCTCATGCTCACCCAGCTCCATCCAACAGGAACACTGGCATAACTGGTGCCTCATCTTCCCTTCACTCGTTCCCTCCTGTGTCCCCTCCTGCCCACCCTGCTCTCGCTGCCTCGCCTGCTCTGGGCACCATCTGCTGAGTTTGGGGCTGTCTCATCTCACCAACTGTCGTTTGTCCTGGCTCTGGGGGAAATGTGCTCAGTTTTGCATCAAAGGACCCTCAACCCCTCTCTTTGTGGACCAGCCGGGCTGTCGGAGAGGAGCCAAGCAGTTGGCACTCAGTAAGCAACGAGCATTAATAAAAGCATTACAGTGAGGTTAGAGCCTCATTAAAGTACAGCTAACGAACCGTCTGCCTTCCACAAGTATGAAATTTTAGCTAACGCTTCCTCCTTCTAATTTTATGTATATTTAAATCTTTCTGGGCAGGCGATATTCATTTCTCCAGGCTGCTACAGCATAAACAAAGCCCATTTCAGAGGAGCTGCTCTGGAAGTGCCTTCGCGTCCTGCAGTCTCATCAGTCAAGGTGCAGAACCTCTGGGCAGCCCCTCTGTGTGGTCATGGCAGTGTCCTGGAGCTCCCTGGACACAAACCCCATCACTCCCGGCTGCACAGCACCACTGGGGGCTGTGGGATGAAGGCAAGCTCTGGACACACCACAGCCCCGCTCTCCCAGCCCTGGCTGCTGCTGGCACCTTTTTGCCAGGTGTGTTTTGGGGGGCAGACGTCCCACAGCTTGTGTGTGGTCTACAAGCATCCCCTGAGCTTGGCTTGCTGGAGATCTCTGGGCTGGGGGCTGGCACTGCTGCATCCCCCAGGAGCCAGCAGGGATTGGTACAGGAGGGGCTTTGCCCGGGGTGTCCCCCCAGCCCCCCCAGCACCCTCGGGGCTGGCTCCAGGTGGTGCTGCTGCCTCCCCCCGGGCCGCTCTGCTCCCCAGACACCGCCTGCCCATTGTAAAGCAAATTAATTCTCGCCCGCGCCGGGGAATAGCCGTGCTCTCGGGGAGGTTTGGCAGCGGCAGGGAGGAAAGCAGCTGCTCCGGGGCTCACAGCCCCTTTTTATTCCGTTCTCCCGGTTTTAGCAGCATGTGAAGGGCACGTGAGCCACGGGCACATCCCGAGTGCTGAGCCTGCCCTGGCTGAGCTCACAGCTTCTCCTCCTCTCACCTCAGACAGATTTTTATTCTGCTGCTCCCTTTGAAGCAAACTCACTGTCAAAGGACAGTGTTTAATGGATGAATCCATCTCTTTTACCTTACAGGGTAAACGTGGTGTTTTTGACGGTAAATGCCGTTTTCTTGAATGGAAACAGCCAGTCCAAGTGGCTTCTGTAGGTTTAGCAGCCTGTTGGGAGGGTCTGCCCTGGGGACAGAGGTGCCATGAGAATAAACTCGGTGTTGCACTGCTGCTTGGTGTTGCAGAGGCTCAGGGCTCCGTGCACCTGCAGGTGTGTGCTAAGGATGTTCCCCTGCTGCATCCCGAATTCTGTGGGGCTGCACTGGCAGTCTTGGGTGTCCTGCCTGGGGCTGGCAGTGTCTCAGGCTGGGGGAGTTAATGACTCACTGCAAAATTTCCTCTCTGTTTCAGGCATTACAACACAGACTTTCCTCTTGCAAATGCTCCAGCTCTGCAGACAGGCACTACCCTCACTGCAGGGAAATTAGGATGTCTTGGGGCAAAGGTAAAACTAAAGTACATCAGTAAATGTTTGCAGGATCAGGACCTTATTCAGGCATAAATCAAGTAGCTTCAGCCAACAATAGAATTACCTAAGTATAAAATCCCATGTAAGCCAGTAAGATCAGCTCCAAACCTGCTATGAATTTGCTTTTTGTTTCCATGCCAAGAATATATCACTTCTAACTGCTGCAATCAGGGTTGGTCCTTTCAGGTTTTTTTTTAAGTGCTTCTGGGCACGTTTATTTCCCGTCCCCAGCAGATCCACACCGAGCCTGCCCCTCCTTCCCCTGGGGCATGTCCCAGCCTGCTTCGCCCACAATAACTTGTCGCTATCAGAGAATATTTTTTTTCTTTCCTGGCTGTTTTTGTTACTGCATTCGGTAAACAAAGGGACAGCAGTGACGATCCAAAACCATTCTTTTTTATTTGCCTGGGAACAGAGTCAACTATTTGTTGGTCTTTTGTTGCTGGTTTTGTTCTCTTTTTAGCCAGTGACTGTTGAAACAGCTACTGGTACCTGCGGGGAGCACGTTCTGGTGCTGCAGGATTTGTCACCTGGTGGCACCAGGTCAGGGAGGGGACAGTGAGGAGGACAAGGAGCTGCTGGGGGAAGGTACCGGGTCAAACCAAGGTCCAGGGCACAGCAATCCTTTCTGTCCCTCCCAAACAACATGGGAACAGCCTGCAGCATGTTCCTGGTGGTTGTACGTGCCTCAGTGCCCCCAGCTCTCAGTGCACTGTGTTGATATGTGCTCCAAGATGAGAATCTGGTGGTGCTTGCACCTGGCTGAGCCAGGGTGAGACCAGTTCTTGGGAATGAGCTTCTCAAAGCACTTGGGAGAAGGAAGGCAGGGAGGGATGGGAGTGGGAAAAGGAAGAGGAGGCTCTTATAACCTGAGGGTAAACTTGTCCTGGCCTCTCCATCTCAGGGGCCTGTGCAGCAGTGGAGGCAGCTCAGGCAGCTCCCAGGCTGCTCTCTTCTTAGCAGACACCAAGAGAAGCATCCTGGCTCCCACTGCCATCCCCACCTGTCCCTCCCACCCACAACAGAGCTCTCCAAAAACCCAGGCAGAGCTTCCCCTTCCCCATTCCCCTGGGACACAGCAATCCCTGGGACTGGAACAGGAATGCATTTTCCATGCTTTGGGCACTGGTGTGGGCTGGGGACACCCTGGTGCCATCAGAGCCATTTGTCACCCCAAGCCACTCTGGACCAGGGTGGGGGGAGCTGCTCTGCCAGGCAAAACTCCTGTGCTGCAAACCAAATCCTGCAGAGGAACATCCCTGGGAGCCATATGGTGTCTCTGAGGCTTTGATGGAGTGGAACAAAGGCCAGAGCAGCCCAGCAGGTTGGACTGTGAGCCATGGTGAGCCCAGGGGACCTGTCCTGCCCTGCTCAGGGCTGCCAGCCTGGGTGTTCAGGAGTGTGTTGGTGTCCCCACTGCTCCCAGTGGAGCTGCTGAGACTGGGGGTTTGCACTTAAAGGAGAATGGTTTTGTGGTCAAGTGATACACATGGAGAGAGCAGCATCCCAAACACCAGTCAGACAGCAGGTGGGTCAGGGGAGCTTGGGGACGTGTGGGGTTTGTTCTGAGCCACGATTCAAACCTGTTCTCAGGGCTGGGGGCAGCACAGCCAAGCCACCATGGACTGCTGGAGAGCCTGCCCTGAGCTCTGCCCCTTCAGGGGGGGATAAACAGTGCTGCAGCACACAGGAGGAGGGGTACACATGGCTCTAGCCTGATAGGGTCCACCCAAACAAATCCCAAACCTACAGAGACAAGAGAAATTACTCAGGAGAATTTCTCTGGGATTTTACCTTGTGCCTCACTTTGTGATGCTCTGAGTTTGCTGTGGAAAGACACAGCCCAGGTTGGTTGAATCTCAGAATTTATATTAAGTGTTTGCTGCCTGGTCTCCAGGAGCTGTGAGCAGCATTTCCCATGCTGGAAAACAGGCTGGAGGAGGAATGTGTGCCCTCCACCTGGAGCTGTGGGGGCTGCAGTGACTCACTGATATCAGAGGGCTGCCCAGGAAGGACCTGTGGATGTTTAATGTTGCAAAAGCTTCTGGAGGTTTGCCCTGTAATTGGAGTTATGTTTAAAAAAGGCAGATTTCAGAGTTCATTCTAAATTAAAAAGGGAGGAATGATTGTTTCTGACTGGTTGTGGATTAATTTTTTGTATACCCACAATGTGTTGTCATGCAAGAAAAATCTCACTCTTACAAAAACTCATTTCAAAATGAGTAACTGCAACATTTTTTCAGTCATTGTCTAAGAAGGCTCTTGCAGGACTGCTGGGACTTCCCTTCTCCCCAGAATGATATTCTGGTATAATTAATGAGGCATTTGGACTCTGATAGCATTTGCTTCCATCCAGTTTCTCATGAAAACCCTCCTGATGCCTCTCAGAAGGTATGTAAGCTTTACTGCCCCACTTTCTTCCCCCCAAAGAAGGAAAATGGGAACTGGAAAATTCCCGCAGTTTCTTGGCAGAGAGGCTGAGGTGATGTGGTTCTGCACAAAGCAGGTCTGGACTCTGGCAGCAGTTTTATCTTCTTGCTGGGCTGGAAATCGTGACCTCAGCCATTGCAGCAGGTGCTCTCTGGAACATTCTGTGAGGAAATTGGTTTAAATAGCAATAGCATAATTTATCCTACTGAACTAGCAAAGTGTTAATCTGTCTCAGGGGTGAAACAAAAATTCTGTGAAACTTGCAGGGCTTTGCTTGGTTTTTCTGGACCCAGACAGGCTCTCAGAGCTGTGCCTTGTGCTTGTCCATCACTGCCTGCAGAATGCAGGCACAGAGAGGCAATTTCTGCTGATAACAGGAAAGTCAGTGTTTGGTCCTGCTGTCAACAGGTTTTAGCTTGGAGAGAAACCTCCACTAATCAGCTGCTTTGTGGCATTTTAACAGCAAGATAAAAGACGCCTGGAATTATTTGTTGGTCACCAAGCAAATGTTTTACTGGTGAAATGTTCCAGAGGCTGTTTAGAGTCTTGATTGACAAAAGTGCCAAAAATTTACAACCCTCCCCTCCCCAGATTCACGGCTGAGATGGAGATGATGGAGATGATGGAGATGATGGGGCTGTAGATAAAGAAAGAGATGGAGCCACCTCGTGCAAGAGCTACAGGGGTAACCCGGGGTTGAAGTGTGGGGAGAAGCTCATTTGTTATGCAAATGTCTGCTTGAGCCTGGCGTAGACAGTGGAAAGCTCAAATTTTTTTAAGCAGAGGACAAAAGTTCTCTCCATCCCCCTATTATCTCGGATCCTTGAAAAACAAAACAAAACAGAAACCTCTGTGTGAACCATCTGACAATGATCAGCACTTGGCTTTTCTGGCAAGAGCTGGCTGTGCACAGGCGCACGGAAATAGAACAATTAAGGGGAAAAAAACCAGTATTGGAAGCAGCCAGGCTTTATGTTGTCTTGATGACAGCATGAAGTGATCATCCTCCAGCCTTATCTCTCACAGCCTGCCAGGGCTGGGGGGCTCTCCCTGGGTGACACAGAGGAGCTTCCTTACTGCCTACCTTGTTGAGGGTTGCTGTCTGAGCAAGGAGAGGAGCAAGGGTGGCTGTGTTGGATGCAGGAAATCCTTTCAGGCCCAAAGTTCGAGCTGGGACCGTGGCCCATGCAGGGGAGGCACCCGTGCATGGCAGCGACCTTCCTGCCCACAGCTTTGCATGAGCAGATGTGCATTGCATGCTGCTAAGAAAATCCTGCCAGCATTTACATAACATCCAGGGGCACCAAGGGCACAAAGCTGAGCCTTTCCCACGTGGGCAGTGATGCCACTCTGCCATTTCCATGGGGAGAGCCAAATCTGTGCTGTGTAAGGCAGTGGTGCAGCCTGTACTCTGCCCACTGCAGTTGTGTGTTTTCCAGACAGGTTGCATCTCTCCAGAGTGGATTTCCCCTGACTGAGCTCTCCCCTGGCCTCAGCATCCTTATGCCATTTCGAAGTGGGCTGCTGCACTCTGGTGTACAGAGGTCTGGTTAAAGCTGGGGATGAATCAGCTTTTTAAAAGGGGCTTCAAACAAGCCCCTGATCTGCACCAGAAAGATTCCCCTGGTTCTGCAGCCCTGTGGTGAAATGGGAAGGGAGCAGGGGGAGCCTTTCTGCCTCACTGGTGCTGGCACAGTTTAGCCCCTGCTGAGGGAACCTCCCTTTTTCCATGCAGTGCCTGTCCCACAGGGTCACCTCCAGTGATTCCTGCATGCGATTTCCTCACAGCCCTGTCCCAAACACATCAGGGCTATGAGCTGTGCTGCATCACTGCTCCCCAGAGCACGTGGGTCCCTGGGGCTTTGCTGGTGTCTCTGAGGGAGGGCAGCGAGGCCATGGAGGCTGGGGAAAACCCTTACCGGGTCTAAACAACCCCCCAAAAGCCCCATCCAGCCTGCAGAGTCGAGTTCAGCTGGTTGTGGGCTCTGCTGGATCCTCAGCTAAGGGCATCTTGCACCCCAGGACCCTGTTGGCATAGGTGACATCCCTGTGAGCTCAGGACTCACCTGTGTGCCACAACAGCCTGTGACTGGCTGAAGCCTGTGACCCTGAGCTGGGGAGGTTCATGAGCCCCTGCCAGGCACAGGGCAGAGAAAATGGAATTATTTTCCTTGGCATGGCCAGGAGATGCTGGCAGGACTTCCCCAGTAACCCCAACATGTCTCTGCAGGGCCACCTGCCCCCAGCCAGGTGTGAGCCAGGTGCAGTGGAAGGAGCTGTGGCTTGTGGTACAGTAACACCTGGACTATGGTTTCTCCTCTGTATAAAATGCTTTGTTTCCTTAGAACCATGTCTGCACTGCAAAGTCTCCACTGTCGTTCTTCAACACTTAAAAGCAGTTGCTCTCATGGGCATTTTTGAAATTGTTTGAAAAATCTGTGTGGGCATTACAGTGTTTGTTTTCTCTGATGACTATTTTTAATCTTGTTTTTCATTAAAAAAAAATAAATCAAGATAGATATGAATTGAAACTGCGCCTTTAAATATGACGTGATATTGGCTGCCCAAAACTAAACACAAAATAAGGGAGAGTTGGAGCATGTGCCTAAAAGCTGGGAAAGGCTAAAGCTTTGAATGCCACTCTCTTGGCAGCACTGTGAGAACAGAGCCCAGGAACCACGGCCAGAGCACGGTGCTGGCCAGCTGGCACCAGAGGGGTTAAAGAAGCAAGTTCAGCCTGCAAGGAAAGAGCTGGAAGTGGCCTTTCCAGGAGGAATGGTGTCACCCCACTCTTCCCCTTGGCACCCAGCCTGAGAGAGCCACCAGAGCAGCCCTGAAAGACACACGGCAGCCGGACCAACAGCAGCCCTGGGCAGCACAAAGGCAGCGAGGGGATGGTTCCTTTCTCTGCCCCACTGGTTTCCAGTGCTGGAGAGGAGCTGTGCAGGGAGCTGCACCCTCCCCCAGCTCCTGGCCCATGGCTGGGGCTCTCTGCTTTTGTTCCCGTGCTGGGGACTTGGCCAAGTGGTGCTCGGCTGGAGCCAGAGGCTCCGAGAGGCCGGGAGGGCACGGTGCTCCCTGCAGCCAGCCAAGGATGGGATGGGGGCCCTGCAGCGGGGCTGGGACACCCTGAAAGCAGAGACAGAGTCTTGCCCTGCAGTGCTGGCAGTGCCATGTCACACTCAGTGCCATGTCACACTATTGCCATGTCACACTCATTGCCATGTTACACTCAGTGCCATGTCACACTCAGTGCCATGTCACACTATTGCCATGTCACACTATTGCCATGTCACAGTGCCATGTCACACTATTGCCATATCACATTCATTGCCATATCACACTCAGTGCCATGTCACACTCAGTGCCATGTCACACTATTGCCATGTCACACTATTGCCATGTCACGCTCAGTGCCATGTCACACTATTGCTATGTCATGCTCAGTCCCATGCTGCCTGGTGACCACGATGCTCCAGGACAGGAGCAGCTCTGCATGTCCTGCTTTGTATTTCAGGACCTCAGCCTTCCTGCAGGGACGTTCCTGGCTGAAGCCAGGGAGGAAGGACGGCAGCATGTGGGAAATGCAGTGGCACAGACCCTGACAGATGTCATGGTGAGCTATTTTAAGATTTTATCTCTCTAGCCTCTGACAAAAATGTGCTATGGAGCAGAGCTTATCATGTGCAATTTAGCACATGGGGCTGGTGAGGGGGCAGTGCAGCTGGTCCCTGGAGTGGGGGCAGGTGACACAGGGCCACTGGAGCAGCAGTGAGTGTGTGCCACAGGAGATGGGCAGGGGCAGGGTCCAACCCAGCCAGCCAAAACCAGGTATGTGACCCAAAGTCCCAGTCCAGGTCTGAATCAGGGAAGTGGCAGCTTTGCAGTGCTCCTGGCTTCCTGGTGTCACTCAGAGCATGAGGATGGACTTCAGCTGGGACCTTCCCTACCTGCAGTTTCTAAACTTTGGATCTTCCCAAACAGGCTTGATTGGTCAGATGAATGATGCTGCCTCCTGTAGCCTCCTTTCCCCATGGCTGTGCCCCAAGGCAGTGAGAGCAGAGGAGGTGAGTGGGCAAGGGTGTGAGCCCTGGGGCTGCCACCACCACCAGCTCCTGCTGGCTCCCTCAGGGAGGGCAAGGGGGTGCTGGGCTGGGCTGGGCCACTGCAGACAAACCCTGCGAGGTGAGGAGTGCAGCTCAGCAAACACTCAGACAACAGCAGCGCCCTGCACTGCTGGGACCCGGGGGCTCTGGAGTTATCACCCTCGCCCTTTTGGCTGCTGGGGCTGGAGATTAGGGAGCTGCTCCTTATCAGCCCCAGTCCTGCCCCTGTGGGGCTCCCCTTTCGCTCTTACTCACTGGAGAAATGAGTAAGCCTGTTGTAACCACCATGCTGTGCTCCATGGGTTGGGGTGAGGGTTTTTAAAGCATCTCTGCACAGTGACCTGCAGCAGCCAGACACTGCAGACACCCACCAGAGCTGGGGCTGTGCTGGAGCTCAGGGCTCTGCACATCCAGAGCTCACTGTGTCTGATGAGGATGGGAAGAGTTAATTCTGTGTGTGTGCAAAAGAGGGAGAGGAAATCCAAGGTCACGCACAACCTCCAGTGTCTCGCTTGCACACATACCCCCACACCTGCCCCAAAAACCATTGCCTGTGCACAAAACTCTTGTTCCAGCCTCTGAACTTGGGCTCAGCTCTTGTATGTGTATATCCATCCATCCATCCATCCATCCATCCATCCATCCATCCATCCATCCATCCATCCCTCCATCCATCCCTCCCTCCCTCCCTCCCTCCCTCCATCCAAGCAGGTCTCAGTCCCTGCCTGCTCCAGGATCTCCACACAGTGACCATTTCCAGCAGTTTATTCGACAGCTACAAGAAAATATTCCTGCACTCTCCAGCTCCACGAGGCACATGACCCAGACAGTGCCAATGGAATAAACATTTGGATTTAATTTATTATCTTTCCTGCAGGCTCTGTCTCGGCTGGCGGCTGCAGAGGGGCCAGAGCTGCTCCCTGCCTGCAGGACAGAGGCTGGGGCAGCCTGGCAGCCTTTACCCAACTCCATGGGATATTTTTATTTTTTTTCCATTCAAGCCTGTGCAGAGTTCCTGGTGGGACTGGAGCTTTCATCCAGATTGCAGATTCCCAAAATATCTGTATTCTGGGCTGAGCAGACTGAGGCTGAAGTGCCTGTGGTTGGCCGATTGAAGAGGACATAGGGAGGCAGAAAGACAGACAGAGGAAAAGCACCTGAGCATGTATGGCAGCAGTGGGCAAAAGAATGGGGTCTACCCCATCTCCAGGCACAGCTCTCATACCAACATGGGATATTTTTACTGTTTTTCCCAGTGTGCTGAAGCCTGAGCTCAGTCCAGGACATGGTTTTGTCCCAGATTAGCTTGTGCTACCAGCCATTAAATTTGGTTACATTGCTGTTATGTTATGCTTCTCATTTTAAATTATCTTCTAAACTGTGGTTCACCTGGAATCTTCAGTAGACAGGATTTGTGAAATAAAAGTTAAAATGCCAGTTGAAATAAGGCATTTATGTACATATATCACACACATGAATGCACACAGCTACTGATAAAAACCACGTGTTTGTTCATACATACATGTTTCTAATCAGATTTATAATGCATATAATATAAATGTTTTTCTACATATAAAATTCATTGGAAACAGGAAACCAAATTAGTTTGCCTTGCTAAAGTGGCATGAAATAAAGAGCAGTGTATACTGTTGAAAAGGAGGTAGGATGTGGTTTTTGGAGGGCTTTTCTTCCCCTGAGGGCTCGTTCTACCATGTTTATGTCTAGAACCTGCTAATTTTAAAGCCAGCTCACAGGAGACTAATGGCACGACTTATTTATTTCATTTCACTTTCATTTTGCAGAGCTCAGGGTGTGTTTAAGGTGCTCACATGTCAGCAGCTCATGCAAACACACCAGTGGATGCTCCAGGAGACCACAAACAGCAGTGGGTGTCTGCACACACTGCCCCCCTGTTTATCCATGAACAGGAGCCACTCCAATGAGCTGAGTCTGATTTTAAAGGATCTTTTGAGAGTTAAACATGTAAGAAGATGCTCAGTGCTACTTTCAAACCAAGACATGTTCCTGGCTGATTTACAAAAGGCCACAGTCTCCACTTTTATGTGGGCAAATGCTTTTAAAAATTGGCTCCTGGGATTTTGGGTGCTCATCGATTCATCCTCTGACAAGCCTCCTTCTCTGACCTTTCCATTACCAACTTTTCCATCTCCAACTGCTTCATCATCCTCCTGAGCACAGGCACACAGCTAATAAATCTGAGTCTTTAATTGCCCTCCCACGCTGTGTGGCTTTATCTGAGCCATCGTTCCTGTCGCTGTGCCTTGTCACATCTCTCTGCTTCCAGCTTTGTGCTGCTGGAGTCAGCAGAAGGATAAAGCTGTTATTTAAGTTTGGGTTTAGGTACAAGTCCCCACAGTAACACACTCCATGGCTGCATGGCCCCACATGATGTGTCTGACATGGCTGAGTTGGCTCTGCCTGGGGGGAAGTACAAACCCTCTGCTCTTATGTCATGCAAGGTCCCATTTTTTGGTTCTCTATGCAGCTGAAACTATGCGAAAAAATTGTGTGGGAGAAAAAACCCCACAAACCCCTCATAAAATCCCTTGCTAAAGACATCAGAAAGGGTGGAGGATCCTGCTGGCCCAGTGGTTCTGGGACCACCAGGGTGGAAAAGCCTCAAGTCCCAAGAACACCCAACACCTCTGGTACCCAAGGAAGATTTATTTATTCCCCCCAATTTATCCCTCATCAGGAAGTTTCCCACAGCCCTCCAGGAGTGGGTGCAGCAGTATCAGCAGGCACGGGTCTATCAGGCTGAGCAGAAGCTTTTCCAGGAACTCTCTGGTGCCACACGTGACGTGCCCGGCCGAGAGCCGATACGTGACAGGCATTCACCGGCTTCCCGGCCAGTCAGTTGACTTTGTTATTCAAACTATTTTAGTGATGGTTTTTAATCCTAGGCTTAAGTTTTTCTTTTTCTATTTTTCTTTTTTTTTTTTTTCCCCCTCCCTCTTCTTTTTTTTACTCTCTGAACAAGGGAATCTCTACGCTGGCAGGATTCAGAGAGGCACAAAGGAGGGAAAAACAAGTTTCAGCCAGAAGAGAGAGGGGGAAAAAAAAGGATGCTGTTAGCATTCCCTGTATTAGAGGGGGTAAAAATATTTTGCTGTCGACTCTGTTTTAAAGGGTAAGTCCCAACAGTAGCCCAGTTACTATGCAAATAAATCCTGTGCTCAGCCTTTCCCTCTCAGTGCAAAATTTTGGTGCTGGGTGTTGTTAGCCAGGGGAGCTGGGCTGCGGGGGCTGGCAGTGCTCGGGACCTAGCCAGGAGCCCGTGGGGGGTGCCCAAGTGTCCCCAGATAACGTGGGACAGTGGGGGGAGCACTGCAGAGGTGTGGGCTGGGTATCCTTGCTCCTTATCAAAGGCAGATTCAGGCAGCTGCTGGCAGCAGAACCCTTGGCTGTGCCTCTGTGACAGGGGATACCCCAGGGAGAGAGAGAGCCTGGAAAGGGCAGAAATCTCACCCAAGACATTCCCTTTCATGGCTGGCAAGTGAGGAGGGTCTGGCAGCAGCCCCCCTGGGGTACAGGGCTGTCTCTCACTCGCTGCTGCCAGGTGGAAAGGGAGGTGATGCCAGGTCACGATGCCAGCCTGTGGCTGGGTTCATCCAGATGATGACCAGCACCCCAGCACTGGTATTTATGGTGACACTTCCCCATGACAGCAGAAGGGTTCCACATGCCCCAGCCCACACAAGGCAAACCTCCCCCTGACAGCCTCAGTGTGATGGTTTCCTATAAAAAAGGTTTGAATTTGTCATGCAAATGACTGGGCATGTGGGCACAGCTGCTGGGAGGTGGCCTGGCTGGGTCAGCTGCCAGCATGGCCACAGGGATGTGCCCAGGACAAGGTCTGGCCCCCCAGAGCTGGTCCCACCCGTGGAACGTGCCAAGCAGATGGTGCTGCCAGGCTGTGCTGCCAAAACCACCCAGCCCTTGCCACTCCTCCTGGTCCCTGTGGCTCACTGAAGCTTTTAAAACAAGCAGTGACCCCCCTGCTCATCCCCTCTCTTGGCTTCTCTCTGGCTGCAGCAGAGCTGAGCTGCCCAGGATGAGCTTGCTTTGTGATGGGACAACATAAGGAAGTGGAAGAGGATGCTCCAGCAAGCAATGCACTTAAAAAAAAAAAATAAAAATATATATATATATATATATATATATATACTTTTAAGCAATTTCAAAGTGATTTAAGCACTTGCCCTGTGCCACTCTGAGAGCCAGACTGCCACTCACCCACACCTCAATGCTCATACACTGCAGTTTATCTCTTGTCCCTCTAACACAGCAATCCTTTGAGCTCTTCCCACTTTCCCAGCCTAGCACGGGACAGGGAAGTGCTTGGCTCCTTCCCTGGCAGCTCAGCCCCTCTCCCACCGGGAAGGAGCATGGCAGAGTTCATCTCTGTGCCCTCCCGCCCAGGATTTCCCAGCCGGGTTTTCACAAACAGGAAGGCAGCAGGTCGGGCTGTGTTTTGATGTGGCTCTTTCTCGAAATGAGCCCGGAGCAAAACTGAGCGGGATCCAGGAATGGAAGCCGGCAGCGCTGGGTGCTGGGAGCGCCCTCGCTTCCTGGCAGTTTGGCCACCTTTCAGGAAACCAGACAGCTAAATGGAAAATCATCACTCTTTTCACTTCAGGGCGCACCGCACACATGGGGTTTTTCAACAACAAATGGATTTTCAGCAGCCTTGTTGTCCCCACGGAGCAGGGAGATGTGTCCCCAGGGAAGCCAAATCCCAGTTCAGCAGTGCCAGCACCACTGCCTGGGGACGGGCACCTCAATGCTGCTGGGCTGGGGATCCCCAGCAGCTCCCAGCACCCCCATCCAAAAATCCTCCCCTCCCTTCTCCTCAGAAAAACTCCTGGCAGGGAGGAAGAATTGCTGAATAATCTGCACCCCCGATAGCGCTTCAAAGGCAGGGCCCGGGCCCGGTGCCGCGCTGGATGCAGCACTCGGCTCTTGCTCCTTTGGCAGCCCCACAGTGCATCCAGAAAGTAATTACTTAAAAAGGAAATAAATGTCACCCACATGGTTGTAAGCAAAACCCCGGGCAGGGTGAACAGAGCCCCACCAGGATCTGCATTCTCACGCAACACAAGCAAGGCAGGAGGGTTGTTTCCATTCATCCCGATGGGCTGTTTACTCTGTGGGCTACCGCTGACATTGGACATGCCCACCGTGGGCATTTAAGTTCCCCAGGGCAGCCACAGTGCTGAACTGCCTCTGCTTTCATCCTATGGCATCCTCTTCCCCCAGGATGGCTTTAGGCATCACCATCTGAACCAGCAGCAGAGGTTGGTGCCAAAAACGCAGCCCTTCCTGGCACCAGGCCTGCTGTGACCTTCATGGAGATGAACCAGATAACTGGCATGATCAAACAGAGTCATTTTATTTACTTTTACAGATTGATTCTTGAAGTTTTTAATTGTCAAAACCTAATGTAAGTTGGTTGGGGGAAAGTCAAATGCAGCACCAGAGCAGTGAATGAGGCTCAAGGGTGAGAGATTCTCTGCTGCTGGCACCTGCCTGGTTCTGCTGGATCTGAGACACCCTCAGCAAATCCCCTTAACCAGGACAGGGCTCTGGCAGACCACTCTATTTCAGAGAAATTCAATTTTAGAAAAATAACCCCCAACTTATTTCGAGCAAATAACAGAAGGAAAGCGACAGCCCGAAAACTCTGGGATGAGATCCCATCTGCCCCTACTGCCACTGGAGCTGCAGCAGGATGGCAGCACCTCCCACCCTCTGCTCCACACAGTGTGAGCAAGCACTTGGGACCAGCACACAGGGTTCTGTGAGCCCAGGAACCCTCAGGTGCCTCGGGACATGCAGAGCAAGGGCAGCATGTGGGACACGCTGCAGGATGGGGGCATCACCTGATGCCCTGGCACACCTGAGGGTGAAGCCCAGCATGGCCAGACCAGGTGGGCTGGGAAATACTCCCTAAGGCACTGCAGCCGAGCAAACATGGTACCATACAGCATCGAATCATTTTAAAAGTTAAAATAGTTTATTGCTGTCTTTGTAGAAATGCACTTACATCGCCTGTTCTCTTCCTTTATTTGGCTGTTGGATTACAGGCATAAAAAGGTTACATTTACCTATTTGTTCAGTGACATAACACCTTTTTCTCTATTGCTCCACTCATGATATTCTCCTAAACCTTGCTGGCCAACAGCCCCAAATCTCTTTGACATAAATACTGTAAATGTCTCCATAGGTTGCAGCATTGTAACAAAAGATCTACCAAAGTAGACAAAATGTTCAGTATTCTTGGTTGTTTTTTTGCATTTAAAAATATACCTAAATTTGAGATAATCTTAACAGAGTAACAATTACAATAAGAAAATAGTACAGTGCGTTGACTAAAGGAATATTCTGCTCTCCTTCAAGCCAATATTCCCTTTTGCATGTTGAAGTGATTCAGCAATTACTTAAGAACTTTTACCTACATACAATAATTTAGTAAAATGAGAATTAAACAAGGCAGATACTTACTACTATTCTTCTGTCTGCAATTCACAGCTCATGCGAATAAAATCGCAATAAATATTAAAAAATAGTTTTTCTTTTGCTTTTTTTTTTTTTTCTGTAAGGCATCTCTGAGTATTACAAAGTTTTTGTACAACCAAAAAATAAGATTGCTTTTTTTTTTTCCCATGTTCTCCGAGTACCTCTGTACCTCACCAGTAAATAAGAGGATTGTAGGCTGGATGAGGAAGGAAGGAGGGGGGGCAGAAAGAAGACCACAGGTGATGGAAGCAGACCGCGATGTGTGCAACAATCTGTAGTTTTCCTGTGAAACATTTTCAGCCGCTTTCAGAACATCTTCAAGACAGTATCTGTCCAGATTGAAAAAAAAAAAAAAAAAGGGAGGGCGGGGGGAAGGGGAAAAAAAAAAAAAAGAACAACTTACCAGAAGTCCACTTTCATAAGCACAATCAGACTGCAAGGATTTGGGCTCGCCCTCAACACTATAAATAGCTCAGATATCGATATGCACCTACATAAGGGGGGATAAAGGGGCGGGGTGACATTTTTTTTATGTGGCTTTTATCTCTTTGACAGCTCTTCCGTCGTTTTTGCCGTCCTAGTGGTATCCTTGCAGGGCGAGAGATTGTCCTGGGGCGCGGGCGGGCGCTCACTGCATGCGGTCGGGCTGCAGCTGCTGCGGCTGGTACTGCACGAAGGCGGCTGCGGGCGCTGCAGGGGTGCTGGCACTCAGGGGAGGCTGCACCGTGCCCGTGTAGCCGTAGCCCACGAAGCTGGTGGCAGGGGAGGCAGCGTAGGGGTACTGGTCGTAGGCAGCTGTGGTGTACTGGGAGTAGGCTTGGCTGGCGGCCGTGTAGTCGATGTAGGGAGACGTGATGGACTGCACGGGGGTGGGGATCACCACGCTGGGCTGGATGATGGCTTGGGGGTAAACATAGTGAGGTGTCAGTCTGTGGAGGGAAAGGGAGAGAGTCAGTGAGGGGCTGGGTTCTCCCCCTGGTCTGCACATCCCTCCCCAAATTCACGTGCGTCAGCCACGGAAATGGTGCTGCCCAGCCGTGCTGCCCTCGAGCGAGGGATGAAAAGCAAACACTCCTAAACCCGAGGGTGGGAGTAGTGCAAGGTGAAGCATGGGCTGCTACTAAAACACACACCCTGGTCCCCATGGCTTGTATCTCCCACTATCCATGCTGCTGCAATCCAAAATAAGCTCCCTGGAAGGCTGTCACACAGCCTCTGGCTCACCTCATTTCCTTGGCTGTCCCTGCCAGCCTTTCTGCCTCCTGTACTCTCCATTCCAAACTTGGGTGCAGGGTCCTGAGGACCCACAGCCCCTGTGAGGCACCTCCTGGCACCAGGGACAACCTGTCACTCTCACTTGTCCCACCAGGAATGACCACAGCCCCAGTCCCTCCAGCCTGCCAGGTGTTATCAGTTACTACACACTTACACCATGTTTCCACAACACTGGATGTTTAGGGAATGCTACAGGGTGTTTGTTGTAAAACATGAGATATTACTGCTGTTTTCTTCCCCCCATAGCACTGCCCAGGAGCTGGCAGGGCAGTGACACTCCTGTGTCCATGAGCTGTCACATCTGCCCCTGGCATCTCTGCTGCCCTTTCCATGAGGATCCAAAAGTGCTGCTTCTCCCTGCCCTGAGGCAGCTGTGGAGCTGAGAGGAACTTAACAATGTCACAGTCAATTAAAGTCCATAGGTGGAAAGATCCTGGAGGTGATTAATGCGAGAGTGCCTGCTAATTTGCTAGAAACTGCTAATGAGGAGGAAAGGGGTGGGAGGGGGGAGCATCAAAATGAAAGGGATGTATTTTCCAAAGGGCCCATATCAAGTCAGGTCTCAAACAAGGGCAAAACTGTGCAAACCCGAAGGTTTAGGTACACCCACACAAGCTGCCACGGGCCAGGCAAAAATGAGGAATTGCATGTGGCCTGAAGAGTGTGGCAGGGTGACACCAAAAAGGGCACCCTGGGGAGAAGGTCCCTTTGGCCATTGCTTGCTGAACCACACAAGGCCACACAATGAAACAAAGCCATCCCCTGAAAGCTTGTGCCACCCTGTCTCCAAACCCAAATCATTCTGGCAAATTGAAAAAAAAAAAAGGCAAAACTCTGCAGAGAGATTATGCAGATTCAAATATTTTGGGGATTTTTGTGTGGATGTGTGTGACAGCACATTTTCAAACACAACCACTTCTAAAAGCCTCCCACAGGCTCTTCACAAGGCACAGGGCTGTACATGGCTACCCTCATTCCACCTGAGCATCCAAAATCTCAGCCACCACCTGCAGCTGCTGGGGTTACCTGGGGCTGGTCCCTCCTACCCAGCACTTCCAGGGCTGTTCCCACTTGCTTTACAGCCAGCACTGGATGGTTTGATCTGCTTTCCAGACAGGAGAAAGGCTTCTCACAAACAAGTGCTCATCTGAACTGAGTTTTTTCTCCTTTTCCCACTCCCATATGCAGTTTGTTTTTGCTCGAGACAATTTGCATGACAAGAGAATGACTGCTCTCCTCTCCCTCCCCACACAGCAACACTGCCTCTGAAATCAGGCTCCTTCCATATGCCCAGGGAGGATGGGTGATGGTGAGCAGCACCTCAACCTTTGATTCAGTGCAAGACCTTCTTCTGAGAACACCAAACACCCCTGGACAGCAAGAGGGACCTCACAGTCCTTCAGTCCATCAATACACACCATACCCAGCATCACCCTGTGGGTAACAAGAATGAGATGAGGCAGCAGAAATGCACAGAATCCCTTTTTGTTCAGCTCTGATCTAAACTGAGGCCAGCACGGCTGAATCAGAGCTGGAGCTTAGGCACCAGCTCAGCCCAAGGGCACCTCATGTCACACTCACAGCAGGCAGTGGCAGCCACCTCTTGGAGGAGCAGGGCTGAGTCCCACCCAGAGGTTCCTCACGCCTGTCACTGGGGGATTTTCTCTTTCATTTTGTTTTCAATAACTCAGAGTGCAGTGCTGCTCTCTGGCCTGGGGAAAGGCTTTGCAGAGGCACCCCCAGGCAGTGACCCTTGGGCATGACATATTGTTCTACCCCCTGGCAGATCAGCAGCTCAGCCAGCGTCCTGCATTCCACACTGGGGAGGGATGCTCGGGCTGCTCATCACTTCTCCCTGAATGTCACACCCTGCCACCAGGACCCAACAAAGTTAAAATCACTCCACAAATGCAATAAAAAATGCACTGAAAACCAGCCAGTGGCAGGAGCAGAGGAGGGGCCTGAACTTTTCCTGCCCACAGGCATTCCACCTGCACCCACCCAATGACCAGGACCTGAGCATCACCCTGTCTGAGCAGCTCCTCCACGTCCCTTGCTGCCACACAACTGCTCTGCAGAGCTGGCACAGCCCATGGGGGGGACGTGGTGCCATCAGGATGAGGGGACATTCCCAGCTCATCCCAAGAAACTCTGCATTGTTGGCTTTGCTTTCATGCATGGAGCTCAGGACAGCAAATCTGCAACATCCTGCAAATGTAAATGTAAAACATCCTACGTTTTTCCATCAGCAAGGAAAAATCCCAGCTTTTCAGTGCTACTTGGAATAAAAAGCACCATCAGCTTGGAAGGCAGAAAGCACTCCTGCACCCCACTTCCAGAAATCCATCCCACCAGCCCAGTGGATACACAAGAACACATCACTCACAATAGCTGGAACTGCACTAAAAAATCACACTCAGCAAGTCCAGGATCTGCTTCTAAAGGGAATGTAAATGTAAAAGGGAAGGTTCTTTTGGTCTGTAGGATATCAATAAAGAAGCTAGAAATTTCAATCAAGATATCATGCAGTTTGGTCTTCTGAATTAGGTGGACAGATGGCAATTCATCAATCAAAACAAAACACACAACCCAAAGTAAGGTCACTTTGATGACTTGCAGCTACAAACAAAACAAAACAAAACAGTGCAGTAGTATGAAGTTCTCTGCTGGCTACATTTAGCATCCACAGAAAATCTTAAAATATTTCCCCCTCTTCCATTATTTCTGAATATGATCTTTCAGGGGATCAATTTTAAAAAAGCAAGCTGTTCTGGAGTTCTCTTTCTAGAAAACAGCAAACTCTAATCTGAATTTCTAGAGGATGAGTCACATCTGTGTTTTAAGATGCCTTTCCCTTCCTCCCTCCCTGCAGTTTTCCTCCATCCCCCACGATGGGCCCTGCCAGCCAGAAGAGAACTTCATCAAAAAACACACACAGTGTGATTATAAAACATCAACCAAGTGATCAGCCATGGCCACCACACACCGAGGTCACCCTGTGAGCAGCAGATGGACGAGATGCTGCTGGCACGACAAGGAACCAGGGGCAAAGGCCACCCAGCACAGCCAGCACGGGCAAACCTGAGCCCAGAGGCATCGGTGGCACAGGAGGGACAGCAGGGACTTGTGGTGCCAGCCCACGTGGCACCCAGCCACGCTGCCAGAACTGAACCAGGACAAAGGAGGTGGTCACAGAGCCAGTGGCAGAGGGGACAGAGCTCTGTCCTGCTTTGGCTGGGGACAGAACAAAAGTCTTGGTGCGGGTGGAGATGTTCAAACACGGCAGGGGAGGCACCCGTGGCCCCAGGCACATAAAAAGTCTCTTTCAAAACCTGCCATCAGCCAGGTCTACCCACCACAGCAGCAGGGCAGGGCTGGCTGGGGAAGAAAAAAGGGACAAGTCAGGAGGAAATGTGTCCCACACCTCTCCCCAAACACTGAGGAAGAGGGACAAGCTCTCATCAGCAGCTCCCCCACCACAGCTCATCTCAGAGACACTTCATATATGGGACTATTTTGTATCAGATTTACACCTAAAATGTGCTTTAGCTGCACTTTCTCTCTGCCATCCTGCAGGACTTCCTACACACGAGCCATGAGCTGTTCCTGCAAGCTGCACGAGTTTGGGAGAGCAACAAGGTGGGAATTCCTGAGCCCCTCGATCTCTGCCAGCCCTGCCAGGAGCTGGTTTTGTCAGTTCTGAAGAGGTGGAGACAGCTGCACCCCTCTGTCAGGAGGGACACGGCATCACACAAACATTTGGGAAACAAGGAGGGGCACAGGGCTCTTGGCAGCCTCACAGAGACCAGCACACAAATGCCACCACCACGACCAGGCTTTTATTCCTTGAAGAATAAAAGAAACAGAGCCCTTTGTGTCTGCCAGTGAAGGCACAAATTCTGGCATTTGACCCCAGGAATTTGGCCTCCATTTCCACTAGAGCTGACCCCATTGGCTGCCCCAGGGACACCCACACTGGCCCAGCACATGATGGCAGGAGGTGCTGGGGGAGCTGAGCACAGCCCCTGCTGATGTGACACCTCCAGCCACTGCCACTTTGCACGGCAGATCCAAAGGTGCATTTTGAAGTGGGCTCCTGACTTTACAGCTGCTCTGGAAAGCACACCCCACACTTGCACCACGGCAGAGCTGGAGATGCAGGCACACATCCTGGTGTAACTCACACTCCAAGGAATCGTTCCTGAGGGACACTCCCAAGCACTCACCTCGAGGAGACACTCAGTGAACGTGTGTGCAGTGCAGGCAGGCTTGGCCACAGGTATCATAGGGGCCCCAGCCACGAGGACAGGCTGTGGAAATGTGAGAAATTCAGGTGCTGTTCTCAATCCAGACATGAGGAGGAGGTTGGAGGATGGCTGGAGGTCCCTGCCTGCTCACCAGGACTCTCACTCCAGGAGGGGATCACAGTTTATCCACCAATACTTGGGTGCAGATCAGGACATTGGTTGTGCCTTCATCACTCCACGATTCCTCACCATTCACTGCCAGGACTGGGCTTCAACCACAACATGACAAACCTCCAACTCCTGAAATGTCCCTACTAAAGCTGATTTAAACATGCACTGAAATGTCAACAGCTTCTGCCTCATCTACCAGCTATCCCAGCCAGCTCAAAGTCACACAAGGATGAACTCTGCAGCTCCATGGGATTTATCATCACCTGCTGCAATACGACACAAACACAAAATAGCAAGGCAATCAACGCAATTTCTGCTCCTCTTGTAACTAATTTGCCTGTCTGTCTTCTCCTCATCCTCCTCTGTCCCTCGGAGAAGATTTATGCAGCAGCCTGTGCAAACAGGTACAGGACTGAGTTTCCTGCTTCCCTGCTGGGAGCAGATGTCACCACACCAGTGGCAATCACCAAGGCATGACATGCCACAACAGACTGTCCCAGACTGCAGTCAGTGGGGGAAAAAAAACAGAAAGAAGTAAAAAGAAGGCTGCAGACCAAAGATGGGAGTACATCTCACAAAGATCTAATCCTTTTTCTCAACTCAACCAAAACTGAGATCAACATGTTGAGCTCCACCATGAGTTATAGCCAGGCTCAAAAGCTTTATCCTCTGCATCTTGCTTCCCCCACACCCAAAGGAAGAAGGAGAAAAAAAAAAAAAACAAACCACGATCCCAAACAAAGGCATACTGGGCCAGACCAAAAATAGTTTTGGAGAGAAGCAGGCTGAAAAACACTCAGGTAGCAGGAGATAACATCTGCCTGAAACAAGAGCCATCTGGCACCAAGGAAAAAGCCACATGGAAGTTTATCCGCAGCTAGTCAGCTCTCCAGAGAAGGAAAAACCCCTCCCCTTTCCAGTTATCAGCACAGCCAAACCAGAAATTAACTGACAGAAGAACCAGGGACTGTTTCACACCAGTGCATGACAGGAACCTGAGTCCTTCAACACCTTTGTGAGGAACCTGGTAGGATGGTAGAGAAAAGCAGGGTCTCCAACAGATTAACACAGGTAGCCCCAGAATTCTGCCTTTGACTGAGCTCTCCAATTTTCTTCTGCAATTTAGAGAAAATCAATGGCAGAAACAACTCTAAGGTCTTCTGAAGCAGCTGACAAGTTTTGGAATAATGCACATTAATGACTACTTTCAACTGGTTCCATTTTTAACAGACTTTCTTTCTTTACACATGATCCCTTTCACTGACCTTTAATTAAAACCATCTACTCATTTAATTTATCAAAACCCCTTTCTTGGAAAGATGAAGTATTTTGAAGTCGAATACTTCAGCTATGTAAGAAGTAATGAAAGATCTCTTTTTCATAAAAGAAGGCCTACACTGATAAAACAAGTAATTAAGTAACTTCTCAGTCAATAAAGAAATTCCATTTTAAGAGTTTGTGATCTCTGCTGTTGTGCTTTTGTGGTAGTAGAACATTTAAGGCATCTCAATCTAATCCCTCCACACCTTCCTGCAAGCTGGAATCATGGGGGATGCCGGGATCCAGCGTGGTTTTCCCAGAAAGCTGCTTTGGCCAGAGCAGCTCAACTCTGACACAGGAAAGTTAAAACGCTCAAAGCTGGTGACAGGGAAATTGCAGGGGACAGCACAACTCTGTTTACAGCACTTGGAGACTGAGAAACAGGAGACTGAGTTTTAACTGTGAGGTCCAGGACTTTTCATCTTTTGTGATCGTGGAGTATATTTAGCTCTGGTATGCAGTTTGCTCCCATCCGTGGGGAACAAGTTCTTCATAAAAGTCGTATTTAGAAGTGACCCGGTGTCCTTGCTACCAAATTATCAGCACAACAACTGTCTGGTTCCCTGGCTGGTGCCCTCAGAGCTGGGGCAGGATGCCCAGGGCTGCATTCATCATTGGAATTACTGGGCATGTGCTTCATACTATGAGTTGGGGCCCATATGCCAACAGCTGCTCGAAGGAAACATGAGATCAAGCACAGGCTGGGCTGCTCTGGAAATTCAGACGTGTGCATCAATCTGCCACATTGGGACTCTGTGGCACCACAGAGACACAGGTGAATTTTGGATCTGCCACTCCCCAGCTCCTGCACCAATTGGAAAGAACTCAGGTCTCTGCTGCTGAGGAGGCTGCTCTTGTGCTGGGGAGGATGAAAAGGAAATCCACCAGCAGCAATGGAATCACACACAGAGGATGGCACAACTCAAGCCACGTGCTGTAAGACAAAGCTAGAGCCAGCTCAGGCTGTCTCTCCATCAAGCCTGTGCCCTGACTGCCTAGGAATGGCTCAGATCCTTCAGGTCTGAGCTTGGCACATCATTCACACAGCCACTATACCAGACTGTGCTTTTGCATTGTTTTACAGGCAGGACATGAGCAAATTGTGCCCCAAACCCAAAAAACAGGCACACCAAATCCTTGGGTCTGACAACAGCATTTGCCATCTTGAAATAGATGTTCAAGAAAATTCTCAAAGCAGTCTGATCTGCTTATAAACATGTCTACGCTAAAAAACACAATATAAAATAATTTTAAAAAGGGATTTCTTTCCGACTGGCAAGCATTTGGTCTGAACAGCAGTCACCATGCACGAGAACCAGCAGCTGAAGCCGCTTGGAAAATGGATTTGGACATTTCTTGGGAAATGTCCCCTTTTCCCCCCAAGCTTTCATGGTCCTGGCACAGGATAACACCAGGTGCCGGGTGCTCCATCCACATGAGCCTGGCAGAGTGGGATGGGATCCTGCAGCCTCCAGCTCTGGGTAAGTGGGCAGTGGGAAGCTGGAGCAGGGGGATGCCAGCTGACAGAGGCTGGGCACAGCACGTGCCCCTTTATAAGCATCACCACAGAAAAGATGAAAGTTTGTTGCCTTTTATTTTTAACCCAATAGAGAAATTTTAAGGATAAAACAGCTGCGAGGGAGGCTGGGCTGACACAAAGAGGGACTTTCTTCACCTCCTAACTGCAGCAGCATCAACACATGAAATTTTAAACTCAAGGAGATTTAACTCTTTCTGACGTTGCCGGAGACCAAATGTGGGCCAGAGGCAAGGGGTCACCAAAACAAGTAACTACACATGGATGGGGTCTCTGGAGCAATGACATCCAATGTGCAGCTATGGAAAGAGCTGGATCCTGCCACAAGAGACAGCTTTATGTTTGCAAGAGCTCAGTCACTTACTCAGTCACTGGTAGATCTCCCACACAGATAGCTCCTTCGCTGAGGCACAGCCACAGGAATGCATCTGCCATATGCTGCCCGTGTCCAGAGCAGCAAGCACAGAGGAGGACCAGGGGATCCATTCCCTGCACAGACTCAAACCTGCCTCCTGCTCCAGAGCAGGGAACCACGAGGTGAGCCCAAGCAGCCCTGCCACATCACCTGATCACATGAAGCATGGCAGCTGCAGGGACACCCTGGCACTGCCAGGTGCCTCCAAGCAAAACACAGTCTGCAAGCTCCAGGCTGAGCCCCAGGCCCAATGCTGCTTCCCTAAACTCAGCAGCTGGATCTCCAAGTCATCCTGACACACACACATCCTTTGCCTTGCTTTACTGTTAAGATCTCTGGCTACAAGAAGCTAGAAACTTCTTTTCCAAACAGGATTTACTACTGTCTCCATGCTGTCTGCTGTGCAAGTGCCTCCCCTGCCAGGACAGCAGGAGGAAGGAGAGAGGCTCCTCGTGGTTTCTCTTTCTGTTCCGCATAGCCCTGGTAATATTTACAGCTGCATTGAGGTGTCTGGGGCCGGAAGGGGGAAGCCTTCAGTTTATAAATAATCTTCTCTGGTGTTTGGGTAATTTTCATAGTTTCCATTCATTTCAGGTTTCACCAAAACCTGCGTGTTGTGGCTTGATAGCTGGGACATGACTGGCTGCTTGCTCTTCCTGCACTGCCCGGGAGTTAACGGCTGCTCATTCATTCCTGCCCAGCTCGCTCACAGCACCCTGTGCCCCGTGACAAGCATCTTTTGGAAACCACAACACCAACCCCTGGGCACAAACACTTTGCAGAGACAGCAACTGCAGGAGGGAGAGCCAGGCAACACCTCACAGCAGGGGCAAAGCAGCTGAGCCACGGAGCCTCCTTTGGGGAAGGCCAGGATCCACGTGGGGTGGTGCAAACAGACAACAGCAGCTCAGGGACAGACTGTGATAAACTCCTCATCTACCCTGAGGGTTAATTATTCATTATTTTTTGTTGTTGTTTATAATTATTTTTATCATTTATAATTAGTAAGTATAATTTTTATATTATTATTTTATTAATACCCTGTGGTCCCACTGAGGGCCAAGGAAATCGTGGGTTCAAGGGAATGCAAGAGTGGAGCTTGGTAAGCTCTTAATTTTGTTGGTCTACTGAGGAGACAAAGAAGGAACTGGCAGCCAAGCTCTGCTGCTCAAATGAGTACCTCAGGCTTTGCTCAGAAGCCACAGAGCCGCCCCAGGTGTGGTGCTCAGGTAAAGGTGGTGCTCAGGTAAACACATTCTGCAAAACCCATATTTCCAGTGATTCTGCTGCAGCAAGGACTGAATTCAATGAAATTCCTGTTTACTGATGCTTGCAAATGATGATATATAATCCCCTGCCTCCAGCCCTCCATTCTCCTGGTTCCTGTCTCTTGGCAACTGATAAATAATTTATAATGTTCTCCACTGTATGTGCTAACTGCAGCTCTGCTGGTTTAATGATGAAACCAATGCCTAAGAACTGCAACAGGAACTGTCTAGATCACAAGGAACATGTAATCAGTCGATCCCACACTCCTCTGGATGTGAAACCATAAGCAAACTGTTGGAAAAAAATGTTTTCAAGAGCTGCGGCTGCAGGGTAGGAAGGGCACCCAGAAAACTGCAGATGATCTGCAAGGTGCTCCTGCCAGCAAGAGGAGTTTTCACGGGCTTCACCATTCTCCTCTTCTCTGCTCCCATGCGTGGCAGGACTTGCCAGAGGCTGCTTTTATTGGCAACTTCTCTCCTGCACTCATGCAAAAGTCTCTGGGTTTGTATCTCAAAGGTGCTGCTGCTGCTTTGGGGGCTGTGAAAGCTCTTGCAAGCTATTAAAAAGCAGCATTTGGTCTATGCAGACTAATGCAGCTCTTGCCCCCAAAAAAAGGGAAGACTCTTCATTTCATGGCAGATGTTCTTCAAGGCTTCCCAGCAGAGCTGTAACCGCTGTGAAAAGCAGCGTGTTTGAACCGTACACAGCACACGTACACGGGGTGTGCACTATTGTGGCAACACAGCCTCTCACATCCATAAACTCATTGCAATGAGATTATCCAGGCAGTTGGCAACTGCGGCCATACGGGCAGAGGAATGAAAGTTTTATTGTTAGCAGATTTTTTTTTTTCTCTTAAAAAAAAGAAAAAAAAAAAAAAAGAAAAAAAGAAGAAACAAAACACCCCCCAAAAAATGAGCGGAGAGCAGGGAAGGGATGAAGTACTGCTGTTGACAAAGGCCAAAATCCCATCTATTTATATTAGAGTCACACAAAAACCACACCAGGGCAGTGCTCAAAAGCTTTAAAAAATGCACCTACTTTCTTAATGCTCTTAGAAAATAATAATAAAAAAACCTTATCAATATTCACTTTCTGAAATGGTGTAAAAAAAGAGCTGCATCAATCATTAAACAGTTAAATGAGGGCAGTATGACAGTCACTATTGTTCTCGTGAAGCACACTTGTCTTTTGCCGAGCAGCTGCCAGATCCTATTAGATGTATAAAAAGAGGACTTTTCTAACCGAGTAGGGATGGTATAAGCTATTGAAAACAGCAGACAAAAGCCCACTTTTGCAGACTATTCAAGCCTTGTATAACATCTGTCCAAAATCAATTTTTGACCTAATGTTACTTTCATTAAGTAACAGACTTTGTTTCCAATGCAATTTGTTTTCTAGGATAAAACTGTATCCTAAGCGTTATTACGTGGGAAACGGCACAGAGGAAGCAGAGGATCTTATTTGAGAAACACGAGAACAGAATTTGCTTAATTGTTTTGACACCTTAAGTACTATAATAGAGAAACTATTTTCCATTTATTTGAATTCCTGTGAATTCTTGAAGTTGGCAAAGCAGCGAGCAATGCACTGGGTTTATTATGACTAAGATTTACTGAGGATAAAGAAGGATCTTTGGGAATTACATTAAAGCTGACAAATGCACAAAACTTCTGAAATCTCAACCAGAAATAAAGTACTCTGAACATTAACAACAGCTGTTGAAACTGTCCACTCTCGACGGCGAAGGCTTTTTTCACACATTTTAAATAATGAGGAAGTTGATTTGTGAATCTTATTTCAAACAGACCGTTAGGAAACAATTCCACTTACCCAAAGGGTCTCTGAATGAAGGCTGGATGTAGCTGCTGCACACCTATGGTAAAACCTAAAAAAAAGGTTCAGAAAAAGAAGAAATATTAATGAATGGCATCCATTGTACCATTCAACTCGTAACACACAGGCAGAATTACACCACACGTCTTTGCATTTGATCTGCTATGCATGTGAGCAAATTCAGAGCCCCATTTAGAAACAAGTTAAATTTAACATGCATATGTGATATGCACGAGGAGCAGATGGGAATTCATGATGAAAGCCCAGTGTGAACGTGCTGCTATCGAACAGACAATGGGGCATAAAGCCTTATTTTACACACTGGGTACCGTGGTCATTAAACCAAAGGGAGAAATGAGGAGTGGATCTTACTGTTAATTCTCACGGAACAAAGAGGTTAACGGGCAAACATTTCAGCCAGGAAGAAAACAGCTTGAACACAGTTATATGAACTTTGGTGAGTAACACTAGTGCAGCAGGGCTGAGTAAGAAAATACAGCACAGAGGTAACTGGACTACGCAGCGTGCTCAGCCAACAATCAGAACTATGGGGGACAGATAAATGTGCATCGTCAGATCAGATGATTCCAGCCCGAGGAACTTGCTTCCTCGTCTTACAAGTTATTCTAATACAGAAAGATGGGATCTCCTGGATGCCTCACCAGTTTGAATACTCCTTGGTTTTGCTCCCAAATACGCCAGGTTCACATTTGCTTTCCTGCCGTCAATGATGGGGTTTGGGTCTTTGCAAGCTCGTTCAGCAGCTGCTCTGTCTGCCATGGTCACCTGGAATCGAGCACAGCCTTGTTTGTAGCAACAGCGCTTTGTAAACACTCCAGCAACAGGCACTAAGTGGAGTTTATTTATTGTTCTATTTTGAATCGGGAGCTGCACTCCCTCCGTGCAGCCTCGCTTGCACGGCGAGACGGGAAGGGCTGCTGGGACCCGATGGAAAAGCGGGCGCTCCCCCCGCACCCGGTTTCCCCGCTGGGCCGGTGCCAGCTGTTTTCCCCTGCCCTTCCACCTCCTCCCAGAGCCTTTTTTAAGAAGCTGGCGGAGCCCTTTTCAAAACCCCCGGCGCAGAGGAGCTCAGGGCAGCTGCGGGCACCGCGCTGAGCCCCGCACGGACATCGGGAGGGGGGAGCAGGTGCTGAAACGAGCGGCACGGCTCGGCCAACAACGGGGGGCTCCTCCCGGGCCCCCAGCCCAGCCCAGCCCAGCCTCTGTCCTGACCGAGCCCCTCGTTCCCGCAGCGGGCACAAACTCCGCAGCAGCGACGGGACGGGCGGCGGCTCCGCAGCGCCCGGCACCGGGGGGTCCGTGCGGCCACACCGGGAGTTTTGTCACGGCTCCGGCGGGCTCCCAGCCCGCGGCTCCGCTGCCGGCCCTTCCCCGGCGCACGGGGGGCAGCGGGGGCAGCGCCGGCGCCCGTCCCGCCCCGGAGCGATGCGGGACTTACAAAGCCGTATCCCCGGGATTTGCCGGTCTGCCGGTCCGTGATCACCACCGCCTCCTCGATGTCCCCGAAGACCTCGAAGTACTTCCTGAGGGAGGAGTCGGTGGTGTGGTAGGGCAGCCCCCCGACGAAGATCTTGGTGAAGGTGGTGTCCTTCTGCACGGTGTGCATGGTGCCGGCAGCGGCCGGCCCCGGCCGGCATCCACCCGGAGCAGAGCCGCGCCCCCGCCGAGCCCCCCGCGGCGGCCGAAGGCAGCGGAGCGGCGGCGGGTCCCGGGGCCCTACAGCCGCCTCATGGCCGCGCCTGGAGCCGGAGCGCGGCCCCGCGCCCGCCCGCCGGTGCCGGTGAGTAGCGGCCGCCCCGCCGCCGCCGCCGCCTTTGTAGGGCCGCGCCGAGCCCCGCCCCGCCCGCGCCGCGCAGGGGCGCTCGGGCCGCGTAGTCCGGCCCCGCCCGGGGGTCCCCGCACCGAGCCCCGGCCCCGCACCGAGCTCCCCCAGCGCCCCGCACGCTGCGGTCCCTGCCCGCAGCCCCTCGGGCCGGGCTCTGCACGCTCTACAAGTGCCGGCGGCTCCCGGGGAGCTGGGCCGGGCCGGGAGGGCAGCGCTGCGGCGGGAGCCCGCCAAAGATCCCGCCTGGCTGTCCCCGGTGTCCCGCAGCCCCAGCCCGCTGCTGTTGCACAACCAGCGCAACGGACAGGGCTTGGGCCCCGGCAGGCTCGGGCACGGGGACAAAGGCATCCGGCAACCTTTGTGGCTTTGTGGGGCGGTCGGAGCCAGGGCAGGAGGAAGGGATGGTGTTGAACCGAATCTCCAAGGAGGAGGCCAGGGAGGGGGTCAAGGAGTGAACAAAGGTTCAGAACTGTCTTTCTCAAGCAGGTTCTTAAGCCTCCTGCTTCTCCACTGGGCACCTGTACCTGTACCTGTGCAGCCTCTCCCTGGGGACAGGGATGCACCAATCCCAGTTCCACTGGTAGTCAGCAGTGGGGTTCTCCACTGTCCTTCCTTTGCATTTTGTTCCGTGGAAGGATGGGCACTCCTGCTGTGAAGTACGAGGCTGTGAAGTGCCACTGCCTTTGGCGGGAGCTGCAGGTTTCTGCCCTGACCTGCGATTCCATCCTGGGAGAATTGTTACTCTAGCACAGCCCCGTAGTTGCTGCATGTACTCCATGGTCCATAACTGCAGGAAAAGCTGAAAAGCTACTTCGTACTTCAGAACCCACCACTGGGGAGCTCCAATGGTGGGTTGCTTGCAGTGCTTTAATTCCTCTTCTCCAGCAACAGTTGGAGTTTGGGGCATGGGAGAGGATCCCAAAAATCATTATTCATTCATAGTTTCCATCACCCAGAATCTCAAGAACTGCCCCTGTGCCTTATGCTTATCATTTCTCAGAGAAAGAGATTTTTTGCAACATGATAAACGCAGAGATAACATTTTAGAGAAAAAAAAAAAATAAAGCCAGTGAAGTTCCAAATCATCATCTACTTTGGCTTCTATACAGCAGGTTCAGACTCTGCAGACACTTTTTTGTTACAGACCCCACAGAGAAAAGCCAGTTATTTCAAGAGAAAGGAATGCATTAATGTCTGCACTCCATAGTTATTCATTAATATTTTTCTTGCACTGCTTCCATAGTTCTAAACACCCTATGCTTCATAAAAGAGAGAGGAAAAAAAAAAAAGCCAAGGAAAGCCATTAAGCTTTTCAGTCCTGAAGCACCAGACTTCAAGACTAGGGTACACTTCCTTTTATTACTGTGGAAGAAAGATGGAGCTGGGCCAGGAGCACCCAACATCACTGAAAAATTGTCAGCCTTCTGCAAATGGATGGTCCATGGAGCCTTTGTGAAGCCAGCAGCTGTCCCTGGACCATGCAAAGAGCAAGCCTGGCATACACCTTTGGGGCTGGACTGCAGCAGGGCTGGGGCCTCTCCACCCCTGAGTCACCCCTTCTGTCTGCATGACTTCCACCACAAACTGCACATCAGCTGCTTCCTGGGCTGCCCGAGCTAATGACAACCCAGTTGGCATTCAGTCACTGTCCTTTTACAGAGCTTCATTCTGCTCCAAATGATGGCAAAGATTCAAATCATCCAACCAGACTCGGGCTCCTCTGCAGGGCAGGCAGGGCTGGCAAAGTTCTCCAAAGAGAGACCAGCAGCATCTCTGTTCCCAGTGCTGATGCTGCTCGGGGGGGGGAAAAACAGCACAGGCTTTTTTCTTCTTCAAACGTGAGCCCCGTATCTCTCAAGGGAGAAATCCCAGCTCCTTCCCTCGAGGCAGGAACGGGAGTTGTCTTACAGGAAGGAGTTAAGGCTAAACCTGGGCTCGGTGAGCACCACAAAGCCCCGGTACCGCTGGCGTGGCTGGGGGAGGCGGCCTCGGTTCTGCCACATCCTGGAAAGCAGGACGGGAAATGAAATCTCCTGTCTCATGGTGCAGCTATTGCAAACACAGGCTCTAATGAGCTGTTACCGCAAACACAGCAGGAAAGGGAAGAGAAAGTGAGTAAGGATAACTTTATGGAAATTAATTAATTAGCATTTATTTTTTCCACCTCGTTCTTGTGAAAAGCACTCATCCTCAAATCACCTACAGATAAAATTCAGCCATCAGATCAAAGCTGCAGGAGCTTGGCACAGTCAGTTTGTTGACACCTCCCTGTGCTTTTACTGCAACAATAGGAGTACCTGAGAAGAGAAGAATATATTTCAACTTTCTCTGGTCAAAGATAACTCCTGCAAAGACAGGCATATCTCAAAGTATGAAGCTGCCTCGGGGAAGGCAGGGCATTGCTTAGCACAAATCTAAGGGCAGACTGCAAGCAAAAAGGAGAACATAGACCTGATATAAACTATTGTAAGGGTGCATTGAGTCCTTTGGGGTTATTAAGAAATAAAACTACACAGGTCAGTCAATGAGGAGGCTGGGAGAAAAGTCATCTTTTGCAGTAGGCGCACAACCATCCACATCCTTAATGTACAGGATTTGTATTGCAAATCCAGAGCATCCTATTCTCATTCAGATTGGGAAGATTAATTTTGTGAGAATTCAACACAGTTAAGAGGACTCGCTGTGTTTTTACTTACATGTTTATATATTCCTCGAGCCTTATGCAAAATTGATACACAAAGGGTCCTTCTGGTGGACTTCAGCAGTGTTATCCAAGAGGTGGAATGGAACAGCTGCAGATCACCAAACCAATGTGCTGGATTCCACTGAAAATCCTGGACAAGGTGGCACTGCAAGACTATCCAGGTACAGAACCATATAGAAATGGTCCCTGCCTAAAGTACGAAAACCAAATTATAGCAGGAAGTTATACCTTTGGGAGCACAAGAACAGGACAGAGGTGGGGAAAAAGCAGCAGGAAAAATGTTCCCTGTTCTTGGCCTCTGCAAAGCCCCAAAATCCCTTCTGTTCTTATCCCTCCCGTGGCAGTGAAGCTGTGTGGTGTTCTCCTTGTCTGAGCACTTTCCTTTCTTCCCCCAGTAATTTTGGGAAAATTTATTTGAGACACCTCAGGTCTGATCTGCAAGCCATTGAAGAACCTGCCTCATTTCTTAGCAAACTGATGGGCTTTATTTTTAAAATGGAGCAGGGCTGCTGTGGAGCTCTGACCTTTTTCAGTTCCTGCTGCTGCTTAGCCAAGACTTCATTGCTGTAGGGCAGTGCCCTTGGGTTTTGCCATGGATACCCGCTTATTGCAACAACAGCAGATGAAACATCCCCCTTAGAAGCTCCACAGTTAAATAAGTTAACTGGAGAGCAAGGGACTTACTGTGGGAACTGTTTGGTTTGTTGGTTTTACTAATGCTCAGTCTGGATGCTGGCCACCAGCGAGGCTGTGAACAGGGAGATCTTGAGGGGAGCTGCATGCAGTGGCATTTGGTTTAGGTTATCGCAGGAAATTTTGCATCTGGGCCCTCTGGCTCGGATTTTCTGGTTTGGTGCCCTGAGCACACCATAACCATTGCTTAACCCAAAGCTGCTGCTGCAACAAGAATTGAAAAATTAAAATCATTTTTCTTTGGGCCACTTATAACAAAAGAGTTGAGCAGAGGAGGTTCCCAATCAGGGCTGCTTTTTGGCTTTGGTTTCTGCAGGAATCTTCCAATAGGACTATTTCTTCTTCTGAGTATTCCAGAACTGGGGATGATGAGTGAACTCTGTTTCCTTTTGCTGGCTACACTGGTTGCACACAAGCAGACCATCAGCTCTAGTGGGCATCTAGAGCTCAGTGTTCCAGTAACCTGCATTGAAAATCCACATGGATATGCACATTGGTAACACTGGGACTGAGAGAACAACAAATGGGACACCTCACTCAATCCTGCAGGATCACCAGCATATGTTGGAGTGTGGCTAAAGGAAATGCCATTAAAAATCTAATTTTATTTCCCCAAACTTTCCTGCCCTCACATTTTGGCCCTTCACAAAACGAAAATTGCATATCTGTGCCATGACAAAGGACAAACAGAATCATGGTAATTGCAAACAAGATTCCTGAAAAAGAAGAGGCTTGGAGGAGACATTGCAGAGCTCATAACTGCTTGGAGGATCTTGCCACAGGAAGTGCACTGCAAGCCTTGGATATAAGTCTAGATGAAAATAAAGGCATAAAACATGGCCAAGGAAACTAAGAGGCTGTGCCATCACATTGCTCATACCTCTGCAGCTGCCAGCAAGGAGAATGTCTAATAATCAGGAATCTTGTGCTTTGCTCTTTGTGCCACCATCACAGTTTCCCAGGAGTTTCTCAGAGCAGAGCTTGGCACTTTTCCTTCCACATGCCCTTGTGCCAGTCGTGTCAGGGGAAAGGTGAAGCACCTGTTTGGGACCAGGAAGGACCAGGTCAGCAAGGAAAGGTGATTCAGTGGGTCCTGTGGTGGTGCCTCTTCAGTGGTGAAGATGTGCTGCAGCCACCCTGAGTGCTCACACTTGCATTTCTTGGTGATTTTTTTGCTCTGCCCTGGAGGAATTTCTCCTCCACCATCCGCAGTTCACTGTTTGTCCAGGTACAGCTCCTGTGTGCACAGACTCTCCCCAGCCCTGGCAAAGCACTCTGGGGAGCTGGAATGACACTGGGCTGGGGATTGTCACAGTGTGACAGCAGGGAGCTGGGCTGGCTTTCTGAGCAATCAAAATACTGCCCTTGATTAGGATGGTGGCTTGTTTTCTGCCATTGCTGGCATCTCTGCCAAATAATTTTGTCATCATCAGTATTGTAATGTCTTGGCCTAGAGCAATGGTAACCCTTGCCTCTCCTGTGACCTTGGGGATGATTTCTCTTTGACCTCTTAGTGAATGACTAATGAAAAGGGCAGATCTTCATATTGCAACTAAATTATGCAGCAAATCCAGGAAATCCTTCACTAGCTGGTCTTAGTTTCTTTTTTACTTCAGAGAAGGCAGGAAAGGGATGATAAAGGGTTAGAAGCAGAAAAGGAACAGGACAAAGCAAACAACTCATGGTGGTTTCTGGGACAGAAGTTTCTCACCAGATTTTCTACCACAACTCCTCCATTGGCAGTAAGCACTGGGGAACAGGAGCTGTAAGACAGATCCAGAAAATGTTTTCTTCCTCTGACAGTATCTATATCTCAGCAGAACTTTAAATATGTAGGCCAAAAACCTGCCCATTTCTTCAAGTTTGCCTTTGGTGATGTCATGGAGGAAAAGTGTCTTCAGGAACTGGCTCAAGTATCCCCAAATCTCCACAGGGAGAAGGGAGAGAAGGAGGAGGAGATGAAGCCACTTGTTATCACCTGCTAAACACAGCCTCCAATAAAGTTACTGTTCCTCTCCTGAGTTCCTGCACAGAAACTCTGTCTCTCTTTAATGGAAATATTGTCCCATCTCTCTCAGGCTGGGATTTAATTATCAGAAGGGTTTTCCTTCCTCAAAAAGTTTTTTAGAAAAAAACATTCCATTTGAGTCAAACATGCAAACTACATCTCAAAATAGTTAAACAAATATTTTTGCTATTTCCATTTTATGTTGTACTTTGGGAAAATATTAATTGTAACTTCATAGTTTTGAAGTTTGAAAACCCTAAAACTACATTTTAAAATGAACAAGAAATTATTTCATATTCTTTAAAGGAAGGAAGAAGAAAAAGTAAGGCCTTTTGAAACAGCATTAATAATTTTTTTTTCAAGTACTTGTGGAGTTATGTTAAAACTAAGTGGTATTTTCTGATTTAAAAAAAGAAAGTGCCAGAAGGCTTCTAACAATTTCTGCCAAAGCTGCCAGGGCCACATCTCATGACCTTTTCATGGGAGTGCATGTGACACTGGTAGCACAAACTGAGCAGGAACTGCCCACCCACGCGCAGCAGGGAAGAGTCAGGACACAACAACATTAAACGAGATGTCTCAGCTCTGGGATGCAGAGCACAGCAGTATGGACTCAACACGTATTTTTAACAGCAAAAGACAATTGACTACAGAGCTGGAACACATCCACAGCATTGGGGCAGACTCAGTTTCTTTCCCCCTTCCCACAGGTGAGCACACCCAGGTGTCACCCATGGATCTCCTCCTTAACTTCATGATCCTTTTCTCCATGTGGATTTCTCCACTGTATTTCAGTCCTCACTAATCCAGACTCCTGTCACATCACATCACATCCAATGAGATAAAGAATCCATCTACTCTGATATCACTTTTCCAGTTGTGATACTTTTAGGAGGTATTTAATTCCCACAATGAACCTGGCCAGGTGCAGAAGAACATACACAAAAAGAAAAAATACTAGCATGGCAATTAACCTTCCTTAAAGGTTTTGTTTGAAACTCTTAGAGCCTTCTAGTTACCATGTCTACTCTATTTAAACACAAGGCAGCAAAGGTTCGTTGCAGTGGCTCTGAACAGGATATAAACACAATTGGGATGTCAAGACAACAAACCAACATATCAGCACTGAATATAGAAACTTTATCCATGGAGCCTGGAAAGGTATTTTAAAAGAAAAACAGAGTTACCTGCACTGAAATCTGGGCAGGATGATTCCAGCTTCTACATGATCTCAAAAAGCCCAAAATGAGCCTTTTACAAAAAGAATCAATTACAATGGTGCCACAGCAGGGCAGCACAGTCACTGACTGGAAGGGTCAAAGCTCACTTGGGCAATGCCAGCCGGCTCCTGACAGTCCAACATCCACATCCAGGCTGCTGGAGCAGTGATTCCTGATGAGGAAAAGCCATCAACAGCTCAACAGGCAGTCCAGCATTGCAACAGGACAATGACATCAGCTGAACGTGACAAGTGAAACAAAGGCAGGCTAAATCACACGGCCCAGTTAGTGCCCATCATGCCTCTAGTCAGTGGAGATGCACATAAAGGAAAGTGCAAGACAATAAAGAGGGCAGGTTTTACATGCATTCTCAGGAGGACACAAAGGCTGGCAGATCAGCTGATCTGTATTTTGAAGTCAAGCTCGTGAATGAAGTGCATGGATCAGTACTAAATCAGGAAATCCATTCTGCTGCTTGGAGTATGGTTTTCCTTTTGCCAGCCCTGGGGTGCCAGGACCATTCTTACCTCAAAGGACATTTTCATCAGCCTACAAGGAGAAAAAAAAAGCCTCTTCTGTTTCCTTACCAGAAATGTGCTGTGACAGCCCCATCCATAAGGGGGCCTGTTAAGCAGCAAGTATGTCACTCGTGGGGAATGTTACCCTGGGCCAAGCCATATCCAGAATAGTTTAGAGAGTTTAATACCCTCTCTCTCATCTCCCTGCTGCTGTTTGCAGGACCACCAAAGAAAGGTGCTCAGATGATGAGCTGGATGAGCTCAGCCATTGTGACAGACACAGGTCAGCACTGCAGAATGACTCCAACTGCATCACGCAGCCAGTGGCTGAACAAAAGCTAGAAGGGTTCAATGGCAAGATTTTGCTAAGCTGTTCTCTTTAAATAGACATTTGCCATATTTCTGTGGCGTTTTGAAAAGCTGTTTTCAGCCCAATGAAAGTGTTTCTGAAATGCTAGATTCTCATGTTTGAAGTCTGATGATGTTCCACAAATGTAGATGTTCTTTACAATTATATAGATACTGCTCCATAAATTAAACATTAATGCCTAAACAACCAACTGCTGTCTGCAGCCCTGCTGCTCCAGACCAAGAATGAGCATTACTTAGGAAAGGGAAACCTCCAAGGAAAAGAGTCAGGTATCTGCAGAGAGCAATTACCTGTCAGTAAGTGATACCTGACTCCATATAAATCCCACTGTTACAGCAGGAGCATGGCAGACAGCTGTCTTTCCACAGAAAAAAAGGTTGTAAAGATTGTATTTGAAGTCCAATTTAGTAGTTTGAGAATAGTTTGAGCTACTGCATTATCTCTGCCCTTTACTGAGTGCAATAATCATGGCACATTCTAAACAAAATGGATCTGCCTTTGTTGTAGATCAGCAGTGAGCTGCATTTTATAGGCAAGGAAAGGAAGGTGATTGAACCAGTTGGGTCAGAAAAGGGCATTTGAGCTTACACCTTTCTGAGAGATGACAGAACTGTGAGGAAGTGCCTTGGGAAGGGTGAAGAAAATCTTACTTGAGTTTTCAGGAACTGAACATTACCCCTCTCTTTGTCTAGTCCAGCAAACCAACGATCTGCATTTAAGGAACCTGAATGACTGAAAGCATTCCCTGTCAAAGCATTTGTTCATACACCCCCAAGGACAGGCTTAGCTGACCTGGGTATTTAACATACAGTTTGCAGCATTTTTCTATTCCTACAACAAACTCATTATTGGATCTCAGCACATCCACACCTCACAGATACAAAGCACTTTCTGCCTGCAAAGACACCCTGGGCAGCAAAGGGTAAACTTTCCCTATGCCCAGGGAAGAGCATTGCCTTCATCTCTTATCTAGGCCTGCTCTTCTGTGGCACTTGATACAGGAGCTATACCAAACACTTCCTTGAATGCATAAAGCCAGGGATTGGGTTACAGCCATTCAAGATCTGTGCCACCAGTAAGACAAAAGCTCCTGTATTACCTGGCACATGCCTGCTAAATTATTGAAGTGTCCCTTCAAACTGAATATATTCAGTGGATAATTAGTCAACAGAAGAAAACGGTCTCTCTTTACAAAGCTAATGCTGGCAGGTATTGTATCTTTTATGCACTGTAACAAAAAGCATTTGCAGACCTGATGCAACACAAACATTTTGAATTGCTCTGTCCATGCATGAGTGTTCCCAAGGCACATGGTCCCCTTTGTGGTGCTGCCTCAGTCTCATATTACCTTGCAACCAAGCCCTAAAAATGTGAATTACTTTAACCAAGTGTAGCACCATCCCCATCTCAGAAGCAGGTAAATGGTGCAAACACCTGGAAGTTTGCTTTGCTCCTGAGGAAAGAGTGAGCTCAAACTGGCACAGGCACCAGCCTGACCTCCCTCATTCTGCATCAGGTGAGACCTGCCTGGGGCTGTGTGGTCACTGCCACTCTCAGCTCACACTGCTTGTAGCTGATGTCCCAGTGTGCCACTCCAGAGGCTCTGCTCCCATGGGCTTGTTCCCTGCTGCAGATTCTGGGGAGCACAGGCTGCTCCATGTGCACACAGAACACAGTGGCAGTCCCAGCAGGTCTGCTGAAAGCACCACAGCCAGCCACCAGCTGGTGTTGCTCCATTTATTCTCACCTGGCAAGGGAAGAACAGCAGCAGTTTCCTCTCATGGAATGGCTGTCCTGCTGCTGGGAGCAGGATGGGGCCTGCACTGCTGTATATAAACCTAAGCTTACCTGGAAATGCAAATAGATGGCTTCCAGCTGTTTGAACACCAGCTGCAGGATGAAATATAGTTCTATCAACTCCAACTCACAGCCTGAGGTGTGCAAAGACAACATTCTGTCAGTGCAAATATTACTGGTTTTTTTTCCTTTTGAATGACACCTGTTGCACCTGACACTAAGGGGACAGATGGGTTCTTTTAGGGGTCTTTGGCAGAATAAAGACAGCACTAAACTGTAGTTACAATCAAGGTTTTCTCAGCAAGATATTCTGATTAGCATAGCACAGAATTTATAATTAGTATGGCACAGGACTTCTAGAAGTAGCATCAATATGGTAAAATCTGAAAGTAGCATAATACAGAATTTATAATTTCTTATAGCCTGGACCCTCTGCAGGTCTGAGGATCTTAACACATGGCTTAGTGTATCAGTGTAACAATCATACAGGCCTGGAACTCATGTCACAGAGTGAGTCACTCAGCCCTGGGGAAGCACAGGACAGTGGAGGCACGGGTGGCCATGAGGGGTCACAGGTCAGTGTCCAGCAGCAGTTTGGGTCCCAGCTCTGCACTGAGGATTTCTAACTCCATAATTTTACAGACAGAGCCCGGGGTGCTGTTACACTTCCCTGTCTGTGATGGGCTCAGCAGCAGCACGGGAGCCTGGGAGCCTCAAGGGCAGCAGGAAGAGGGGAAGCAGCCTGGAGCCCAGGAATTGTGTGGCCAGCAGCAAGGGGAAGAAGAAACATTTTTGGTAGACTTGGTTCAGAGAACCAAAAGGGGAGCAAATACATGACCTGCTTGGTCAGATGTCTCACTGAGCAGCTAAAAGAGCATTGCATAGTTAGCTCTAAAAACTTGGTTTATGTTTATGGATACCAGGCACACTCCTGAAAAACTCAAAAATAGAAATTATTTCCATCTTCTTCTGCTCCCTGAGTATTTTGGGATAACTCGCTTTTACAAATAACTGTACCTTGTATTCCAGCAGCAGTCCAGCTCTGTGCAGAGCCCCAGGCACGCTGCAGGGAAAGCTGTGCTCAGGAGCCATCAGCACTGCCATCACCTGGCACCACAGCAGAGCTACAGCAGCGGCTTCAAACTGCAGCTTTCAGTGCATCCTGCATCTGCCGGCGTACAGAGTTATGGGGAAAATGTTCCTGTTCTGAATTTGTTCCAGTCGTTATTGTGTGCTGCAGCTCCAGGTGATGATCATCACCTGGCTGGTCAATAACCCAGGGGAAATGCTTTACACGCTGAATCTGCATCAGAGCTTTTTGGAATAAATCAGTCTTACCCAAATGACTGCAAATGGCACTTATTTAGCCAATCTGGAGACTCAAAATTTAACAGCCATTTCATTTTGCTCGGGTTTATCTCTGCAAAAAGCAAACAAATTGGAAATCGGTGGTTTCTATCATTTCAAGGGCTGGATAAAACTCGTGATAGTGATCTGACACAATTCCTTATCGTGGGCAGTGCTCAGACACCTCATGTGCTAACAGCACTTCTTCATCATTAAACTGAGCTAGAAAGTCATGGTTTATTGAAATATCCCACGTACACTAATCCCACCTCCATCTCAAATCCTCTCTGCAGAACAACTCGGTGACCAACTTTTCTGGCCTAGGAGCTAAACTGGAGTATTCACCAATTCAGGATTGCATTTCCTGTGGCAGATGGTAAATCAATACTCTGCCTGCCTGCCATTGTGCAAACATGTCTTGTTTCATCTGTGAAAGCCTTTAGCAGACAAACCTTGCCAATTATTTAGTTTTCTGAATTACATTTCATTAAACCAACGTGCAAAACCACTGACACGTGAGAGCAGCAGCAGGAAACTCATCTGAAAATCTTGTAAAATGTTCCCATTTTGAGGGCTTTAACTGGACTGCTCTTTATGCCAAAGAATATTTTCCTGCAATAAAACACACTGACAGCAAACTGTCAGAAAACTGAAGAAGTTTTTTATAAATCAAGCATTCCCATGGTTAGCTTTGGGTGCTTGTTAGGATCTTACATTCTTCACTCAGTTGTTTTGGACAGGTAACTGCCATAGAATAGCAAATTCATACATTTCCACAAATGCACTAACACTTGAAAGGGTGTGAATCAACTCTCATTTTTGATGCTTGAAGGGTACACAGCTGTGTGTGCTTTACAACAGAACCTCACACCGGTTCCAGGGAAGAGCAAATTGCCAATGTGTTCACTTAACTTGGGTAATGGAAAACAATTCAGTTCAAAGCCTGACTCTCCTCCCAGCTGAACACATCTAATGTGCACAGCAACATAATGGAAACTATGTCCTCCTAAAATTAGTCTGAACAAGTAGCAAGTGATGACTAAATAATTCTGAAGCCTCACTGACAAATTCAGTCCAGCAGAGTACTCAAGATATCAACACACAATGTGTTTGAAGCAAGACTCACCAGTGGCCACTGAAAGGTGCAGCTCCACTGGACCCCAGAGAAATGGACCTGCTGGACTCATCTATTTTCTCTCACTCATTCACATTGTTAGGTATTTAAACAAAATGATTTTTTTTAAAGCAAGAAACAATGACACATTCCATTCTTCCCTGTTTATACCAGTGGGAGTTCTGCACACTTCAGTGCTCACATACACCCAATCCTGAGCCTGCAGTTGCTTGGTGGCATTCAGCTGACTGGGAAGTCTGGAAAAATGTGCTAACAACCAAAGACTGCTGCATAACAATCACAACCTTAGGGGAAAAAAGATCAACAGAAACCAAAGAAATATTTGAGCAGATGACCAGCTACTGATGTAAGTGCTGAGAACTCTTTCCTACCTTAGAGAAAACAAATTATGCATGAATGTGAAATCTAAAACTATGTTAAACATAGAGATAGCAGGAAAAAAAAATACTATCTTGAAAAATAAATAAAGATAATTCCTCAACAAAACAGAGCTGAGTGTATTTAAAGGATTTTCCTCTACACCAAGTAAGAAATACCCATCCAGCAAAAACTGATGAACACAGGAAAGAGTGAAAAGACTGGGCTGGAGAGAGTTTGAAGTCTATGATTCATTTGTACTCACGTTGTCAGGTGTTTGGCTGCTAAAATAGCAATGAACTTGATTCATCTCACAAAACAAAAGGCCTTTCACACCAGTTCTCCCAATTCTTTGAGGCAAACCCACAGGAATCATTTGTAGTGGAATAGAAGTTGGAAAATGCACTAAATTCTCAGCTCAAGCAGCTGGAGGAAAAGGACCTGACTTTCAGCAAATGTCCCTGAATTACAGTGAAAGGCCAAGAAGCTGCTTTTAAATGTGAAGCACTTTGCCTTGCTCACATTATTATAACAGAACTTCTGAATATAAAAAAGCATTTAGTAAAAATTTTATTTGAAATGTAGCATGAATCCGTAACCATCAGCATTAAACCATAACAGGTTCACAGAGAACTTGTACAATATGCCATGTAATTCTATACATGCTCCCCCCTCCCCTTTTTATTCAGTCATTATCAAACAAACAATAGTTAGACAGGAATAGTAAGCAATCACTTCCAAAAAGAAAACTTTGGCATGTATACAACTGGCTAGTTAAAAGTAAACAGTGGTAGATTCAAGTCAGAAAGAGACCCACTCATTTTGTTTCACAGCAGTTTTGCTCAGGATGAAGCTCACCAGCACTATTTTCTAGTTAATACAAAAATGAGTATTTTTTTCAGTCCTGAACACTCTGTTACAGGAGAAAACCACGTTAAAAGAGATTTAAAATACTCAACTTAGAACTCTTAAAAGGTGTCAGTTTCAAAGAAGTTTAGGTCAAAGGGATTTTGCACACCTTGGTTTGGTCATGAATAAAACTTTTAAAAGTTTGCTCATGTTCCTGAACTCTGAGCTATTTCACCACCTGGGACCACTGCAACTTCTTTGAACTAGAAAATGCAGTTTTTGCTCAGAAGTCACGTCCACTGCAGGACTATCAGAAAATCTTAAGTTTGCACTGGGCCTATCTTCTGTCTTGAGTTTCTGTCACTGCTCTTGGCCCCGTACTAGTCATCTAAAAAAGGAGGCAAAACTATTTGCAAGGCATTTCTTCCTGGCATACAGCAGACAATGTTTCCATTTCAAAAACCAGAAAGCAATGAAAGAACCCCTGAATTATTAATAAGAAAAAAACAAGCCTCCTTTGAGAAGAATAACTGGTGATTCTCCAAGTACTTACAAAAAATACAGTATTTATACAACTTCTCCAGAACTATTATAATTAACATATTTTAATGTAATACTAACAAAATAAATCCAGAGATACAAATGGTTGCACTTCAAAGCAGGAATATCTACCCCAGATGTTGATTTTGCTGCAATTTCATTATTGCTGTGGAACAGAGAGTGGTTAAGTCATTTCAATACAAACCTCTCTTTCTCATACACATCAGAGTATTTAATTTGGAAAATGTTCTCCAGCAAGTCAGAATACATTTAGTGTAATTTTTACAGTTCCTGCTAAATGTTTGTGATCCAAAGTTGACTGAACCATGGTGCAACAGGGCACAAATGGCAGAAGAGCAGAGGCAGGAAGGGCAGAACAAGTAGAGGAGCTCAAGGCAGACTCACTACTTCTTATTCCTGGGCTTCAGCTCTTCTGCTGCATTTCGCAGAAAAATGTAGTTTTTCTTCTGTGGATTATAGAATTCATGACCCTAAAGAGAAAAATCATCTACATTTACTCTCTTCAAAGAAAATGTATCAGCATTACTTAAAATGTAAGAATATGAATATGACATCAGTTTGGTTTATTAAGATTTAATCTTAAAGCCTTTAAGACCAGATATTGGACCACACTGGAGGATTAGAAACAGCTTACTTGAACAAGCAGTTACAAGAACTATAAAGTAAAATTTAAGAGACTCTTATCCATTTTTAAAGTATAAAATATGTGGTTATTTTTTAATTAAAAATATCTCTAAGTTCTATTTTACAGATGCAGCCTAAGAACTCAATATGATTGCTTTTAAATGTCATTTGAGGCAGAGAGAAAACTAAACCTTTAATGGTCAGCCAGCTTCACTTTATATTTTCTATCTTTTAAATGACATGTCACATTTTTTTCAAAGTGGAGCCCAAGTTCTACAGGCAACTGCAGAGTTTTCTGTTCCCTAGCTGCAGATGCAAATTTCCTGTTTTGCATATCATTTGCATACACACGACCAAATTAATACCCAAGTATCCAAATCAGGGAGAGTAAACACTAATAAAGCCACTGAAGTAGAGCATCAAGTTGGAAATTACCAACGCTGTGGACAAGAAATGGTTCTGGGAAGGAAGGTTAATACTTAGCACCAACTGATTTTACTACTTAATAGTGGGCTACAGATCTGAAAGGCACCAAGCATCAGAACTGAAGAATTCATCTGCCCTGGCACCAACAAATATTTTAATGTAGGCAGAGGACTAAATACAATGCAGGGAATTAAACTTCAGCTCTCTGTGGCATGCAGATGAGTTAACCTATGTGACTTCTGCATTCATTTCACTCAAAACCACAAGGAGCATCATCCCCCCAGCACCATGAAAATTAGTTACATTTCAAGTTTGCTGCCCTCCAGCCTTACACTATTAGGAAGTATTGATTTTCCACAGATCATGGTTTGCTGTGGTTCTGCTGCATCTGTATTGTTAAGTGTGGAAGAGAAATACATGAATAAGCACCATGAAAAGCCTCACTAAGTGGCAGTGAAATTTTAATACAGAACATTCAAACACTGGGAGAAGTGTTTATAATCACAGCCACAGCTTTTTCCCCGCACAAGCAGCAGAGATGTGCATTTCAAAAGCTCCGTGGGAGGCTGTTAGGGTGCCACACTGTCCTGTGACACTGCCCACAGCACAACGTGTGTGAGCAAGCATAGCAACCTCTGAATCAGGGAATTATTTGGATCATCCCCATTTGTAAACCAGCATCGTTCAGAATCTTATCCAGCTGAAGCTGAAACACCACAAATTCACAGCTTCAATGTTAAACTTCATCAGGTGGCCAAAATGGGCCATTTTAAGTTCTCTTAAAATCAGAAAGATTCACCTACTACTTATAAAAACCAGCAAAAGCCTCCCAAGAAGAAGAGTCTTAGCTGTCAACTGAAAGTATGAACGTGAGTCCAAACCCTTCTCACCTTTGACCAATCATAGCTGGAAGCATAAGCAAATATATTGCCATTGTGGTTGAAACAACAGGCAGATATTGGCTGGTCCAGCTGCTCTGAGGTTTTTAGCTTTGTCCGTGCATCTTTATCCCAAAAGCTGAATCTGCCATCGGAGCCCACTGTGGCCAGAGTACCATGGACAGGGTGGAATGCAATCCCATTAACCTGCAGAACCACACAGAACACCATGCAAAATACCACACATAGCAACAGATGATGGCAACACTCACTCAAGATGTGCTAAAATCTACAAGAGTAAATACACTAAATTTCAACTAGATAGAGCTCTTAATTTTTAAAAATGTTTTTGGAGAAAAAAAACCCAAAAACAACCAAAGAAAAACCACCAAAGCAATATGAAAAACACCATCTTTCTGGCCTAGTACCTAATAATTCAATGCATAATGCCATTACACAACTATTGTTTCAATATCTGCAAAATTAACAAGTGTCAACTCTACTTGTTGACAAGCACATTCAATGAAAGGCTGATCTCGTGTTTGTTTTATGGGAAGTATAAAAATTTGCCTTTCCTCTTAAAGAATTATGATGACAGGTTTTTAAATGTGTCTAAGACAGCCTTAAGCAAGATAAAAGGTCAAGGAGAACAAACAATTCAGAGGCAATTTTACATGAGGAGTGTACAGAGTTGTACATGCTGGATACTCACAGCATAGATGTCCTGAGGTGCTGATGTGTTTGTTCCATTGGAGCGATGGCATTTAAAAGTGAAATTATCTTTTGCACTGGAAAGGAAATTGAAAAATTTTTAAAAAATAATATAAAAAGGCTTTTTAGTTTCATCACTGTGAACTAAGCAATAGAGAGAGGATGTTTTATTGACTACTTACGGGTTTGGGGGGTTGATATAATGAATAGCTACTCTGCCTTCAATACTTCCAAGGGCAAATCCAGTTGGTTTGTTCACTTTGTCTTTGAAAATAGCAACACAGCGATGCTGAATTTGAGAAAGATACAAAGGACTTTTAGACAGAGACATCTTTTCAACAAGGACATCAAACTTCAAAGTCATCAATGCAAGCTAAAGCAAAGTCAAGAGATAGCTCAAATTCTGTTGGGAATTTGGGTAATAGTATTTCAATTTCTAAATCCTTGTATAGACCAGCAACAGATCAAGGGCAAACCAGATCACTGCCATGCTAAGATAACTTGGTTTTGAAACACTGCATGTTTTTACAAAAAATGTCAAGCCCAGAATATCAACGATCTGTATAAATACAAATATTATTATTTACCTGGTGTTTCAGAGGAGATTCTATTCTTCTAAATTCAGAAGGTTGGTTCTCTAACTGATAAACTATCAAACCCCTTTCTGCAGTGGCCACAGCTGCCATAGGATGAACCTGGATAAGGTTGTAAAACAGGTTGGAAGGGAGACACTTGTATTAATTGCATGGCAGAACATCCCGAGGAACTTAAGGACTGAGAGGGAGGGAAACAGGAAGCAGATAAAGAAAAAAGTTCACTTATTCACATATCTTCAAACACAACAAGTCAACTTTTCCCTGCCACTGAGAAATTAAACACACCAAAAATCTTCTAATGATGAGCTGATTCTTCCAGTGTGCAGTGGAATGGTGGTTTACAAACTTGCCCAGAACTAAGGGTAGGTCAGTCCTCATGCTGAGTTTTGTGATTTTAAAAGGACACCAAGTGTGTTTTGTGTGATCAAAATCCCTATTTTCCAGGGCCTGATCAAGAAGATCAGATTATGTTCTAGTACTACAATCACACAGACATCAAACACTAACAGTATTCAAATCCTGTCCTACTGAAGCCCCCAAAACTTATTCCTCCTCCCAATTATCCAGCTGGCACCCGTTCACTACATATCCTGACTTACCACATCTGCACAGTAGCATCTTTCAGGGAGCTGCAGTGTCATCATAGGTGTTGGGGAACGGGTATCCCAGAACTGATGACAACAGAGAAATAAACAAACTTACACTTGGAGCTCAGGATGCACTTTAAATTACTACAGGACAAAGAATATAATTGCTTCATTCTTGTTATAGTCAGAATAGTGCTACTCTCTGTGAAGTGGGGCTATTCCATTAATTATTAGAGCTTAATGAAATATTTTCACTTCACATAAATATTTTTATACACAAATTACTAGCATATTTTGTGTCCATTTGTTCAGGTAAAAATCATACCTTTAAAGTCTTATCCCAGCTTCCTGTCATCACACAGCTGTAATTTGGTGCTTTAATCCAATGGATAGTCTTCACAGGAGCATCATGCTGAAGAAAGAAAGGACAAACACACATGCAAGAAGAAATCATTAAAGTGACTAACTCTTCTTAAATTACAACTGGTAACTAATTTGAATCACTATAAGTACATATTCTACAAACAGACATTAACATCTGATATGAAAATGCAAATTGTAATTCTGTTATTTTTGCAGCAGAAAGCTGGTATTTGTGAATTGAATGACTTCTTAAAAAATTTTTGCCCCTCTAATGCAGCAGAGTGACTTAGTGAGATCACTGCAGCAGTGGGAAGAACTCTTAAGTAAAACAGAGGAAACAGGTGCACAGGGTTTTTAAATCACCTGATCACCTGTCTCAAAAATACAAAAATTAGAAAAGTAGCTTTTAATAAAAACAGAATAAAAACATTTTATACTTTGGGTTTTACTTACTTGTGCAATCTGAATTGCTTGATTACTGTTGAGATCCCACATTTTGGCAGTTTTATCACAGGAAGCAGTAAATACTTTACTCCCATCCTAAAAAATAAGAATAAAACCAAGAGATTAACAGGCTCTATGGGAAAACTGTCAAGTCTTTTCTAGTAATAGTGTAACATCAATGTAACATGTACAGTGATTGCAAGACAGAGAAGAAACATAAACTCAAATTTATTTATAGCTATGTTATAAAAGAAGAAACACTGCCAGTTTTATCTAGCTTTTAATACACTGCTAACTTTTAAACTCACTTTTAGCCTTCTTACATCCATGCCAGCCCATCCCTCTAGGACACACTCAGCAGACATTTACAGCAATTTAAGTCTATGCAACAGCCATGGGCTGCAGCTACATGTGGCACTTATCTGCCTGCAAACCATACACCAATTTATTTTGATTTTTGGTAAGAAACATGCATTTGTTTTTAAAGAACAACATACATCACTCCAGCAGGCATCTAGTACAGGTCCTGTGTGCATCTGCTGAGCCTTTGGAATTGTCTGTCCATTATCCTGAACTTCCCAACAGCGAACCTGTAACGGGAGAAGGAAATGAAGATAAACCGTATATAACAGGAACTTGTCTTGAAGACCCCAGCCTTAGTTAATCCAACAAAAAGTATGGTTACAAATACCAAAATCTGGGCTTTTTCAGAACTAGTGAAACTTTATTTTTCCTGCTTCAGTTCTTCTCACCTGTAGAGTCAAAACTCAACCCCACAGCTTCAATTCCACCTCTAAAGTGCCTTGCAAACTTGTAATCCCTCATCACACTCTCCTGGAGAACCCTTACCCTCAGCTGGGCAGAACACAACACTTAGAAAACATGCCCACATTTGTCTTCCCTCCCTGCCTGAGCCAGCTGGGATTTCATCCTTCAAACCAAAAAAACCTGTTATGATAACTCATCAACAACTTAATCTTTCTGGGTTTGCACTGTCAACATGGATGAGTTATCAACTATGTTAAACTTAGTGCCTTGGTACCAGACATACATTTTGCAGTTTTTCAACAAGTTAGGTTTTCGGGTGCCCTGCACAAGCTTTTAGGATCCTATTTTGCAGTTTAGGCACTTTATTCATCTGCATCTGAGAATACTCACATCATTTGCCCACGATCCTGCAATGAGGAAATTACCCGGCAGCGTTGGTGGACTAAATGCTAAACAAGATATGCTGTCATCAGGTGGAGATGTTACTTCGATATCCTACGAAGGACAGAAGACAACAACTTGTGAAAACTGTGAACTGAGCTCTTATTACTTCTATAGAACGAGTCAGTAGGTCCTGCTGTGACAAATGACCACGCACAGCAGCACAGGGGGCTGACACGCGTACCTTCATGGGGTTGTGGTTATCTGCTGTCGTGCTGCCAAACATGCTGGTACCTCCGGTACCAAAGCCCGACGTTGCTCCGAACAGACTCATCCTTGCCCTGCGAACGAGTGAAAGGCTGAGCCCTGCACGGCCCTCGAGCGTCTCAGAGCAGCCACCACACCTGGGTGCCTCCCAGGGATATACAAATATACCAAACTAAATAGATAATAATATATAATAAACGTATAAAAGGACACTGCTCGTTGCTGTTGGATCCCCCACACCTCCCGGCTGCCCACCTGCCGCGGATCCCTCTCCGGCCGTGCCCTGGCAGACCCAACCCCGCCATCCTCTCGCTGGCACCCCGGGCAGCCCAGCCCCGAGCCCGGCCGGGTGCTGTCCCTCCGGCGCACACCTCCCCCGGGGCTCCCCGCCCACCCCCGAGGCCGCGGTTCCGCGGGGCTCCCTCTCGCCGGCCGGGGCGGCCTCTCGGCCGTTGCAGCGGGGCCGCGCTCACGCACCGGTGCTGGGCCCGCTCCGGCCCGGACGCTGCGACGCGGAGGGCGGCGAGCGCGGGACGGGCCGCGAGCTCTGCGCAGGCGCGGCGGGAGGGGCGGGGCGGGGCGGGGCCGCGGCTGCGCCATGGAGGGCGGGGCCGGGGAGGCTCCGGCCGGGCCCGGCAGGGACTGAGGGAGAGCCGGCTTTGCTTGACCGGAGAAAAAAATATCCCGTTTTTTCTACTGGAGACACCGCGATTTGCGTGTTTGTGCGGCTGTCCCTGAGCCTCCTGTGGTACAGCGGTTTCCGGAGCAGCCCTGCGTTCGCTGGTATTACAGTCCCTGCTGTAACTCTGCCGCTGTACTGTAAATAAAAAGGACGTTTCATTCAATTTTAATACTGGTGGAACAGCCGCAAAAAAACGCAACTAAATAAATCTACTGAAAACAGCGTCTGTAAGATCCATGCTGATGTCTGTGGAGATCAATTTTGGAGGAATTTCTATGCAGTCAGACTCTCACATAAAAATTGATGCACACTTTAATCACCACCCTTTTCTGCTTCTCTTTACTGTTTTACAGCCAACTAAATAAATGAAATGAACAAGTGATTCTGTTAAGATGTGCATTATTAACAGGATAGTTTATTAAATTCTTAATCAGTAACATCCACTTTCTTATTTGTTCATTGAAGAAAAACATTAATTTGATTGCTGGAAGATTTATTGTTGCTTGAGATATCTGGATTTTAGGTCAGAATTTACAATGAATACAAAACCCCACAATACTATACCTAAAATAATTTCCAAAAAGAGGCATGTACAATAAATACTTAAGCAGGTCTTTCACTCCCTTCAAATATAAAAAGCTTGGTACAACATCATGCTTTAAGACAAAAGGCAAAACAATTCCTAGATACATTTTTGAACTTCATATTTTTCTGGCCAGAAAGAACATCTTTCATTACCTTTTCTATGTGTACTATTGCAGTTGGCACTGTTTTACAGCAGAAACCGCAGAATGGAAGTAGCAGTAATCTGCAAAAATCATAATTACTCTTATAGTTTGAACAAAGAAAAAAGAAAATTATACTCTAGGTACAGACATAAAGAAAGTGAATAAGAAACTGATAGATACTCCTTTGTCTCTGCACTTCTTTTTTTCTTAAGTGCAGTCAAATTAAATCGATTTATAGGAAAACATTTCATTTGCAGAGCAGCATTCATAGCCATCCACCAAACTGCAGTTTGTTTGGTAAATAGACTCTGGACAGGTAATCTGATGAGAGAGAAGTTAAAACTTGAATTTCAGCCTTCAGTTTTGATGCTGCCATAATTTCCAGCTAAAACAAGGGGGAAAAAAAAGGAAAAATTAATGTGTGTAGGAATTAAGTAAGAGAATTTTATCCACTCATTGTATGTGCATGTAGAGCTATAAAATTGTTCAGAGGGACATTCCACTTTCTCAATCTTGCCTTCTTTTAGGGCTACAAAACCTGGCTGGTTCTGCTATCCTAAGAGTTTGTCAGATAAAGGATTTGTCCTGTGAGGAGTAAAAATAGAAAACAGTAGGTTTACACAAACCTCTCTTTTCCACAATGGCTGACAAGCAATGTAAGGTCTCTTTTGAATACTTGCTAACTTATTTTCATCCTGCTTTGTAAATGGAATCAAGGCATCTTTGCATATGTTTAATCTGCAAAGAAAATAAAATTCTTAAATTTTCTCACTTAAGAATATATTTGCCCATCTTATTTCCTTATGTTAAGCCGAACTAATGCATGAAAAAAGTTAATTTAAATGGATTTTTGTGCAATAAGTCAGATTGCATTTCCTGTCTGTGAAACAGAAGGATTCTTCTTTTTTTTTCTGAGGAAACAACTCACCTCTCGAGATCAGATGGAAGGAGACCGAGCCACTTGACAGAGGGAACAGTGAGGTGATGGGCCTCAAAGGACATGGACTAAAAGAAGAAAGGTCAGCTATAACATTCTGTGATCTTTAGTTTAACTTGGGAGGTTCTTGCTCCATTTGAACAGTTCACCCATCTGCTCCTGCCCTCTGCCTTCACCTATACCTGCCTGCATTCCAGGTTGTGTTTCCATGCCTTGTCTTAGCCATGTAACATCATAATACTTTCCTGTTCCTCTTGCTTCTTCTTCCATAATGTTGCACACTAACACAAGTATCCCTAAGCAAATTCTCACACCAAAATAAAACCTTTACCAGCATAACACGATTTTGTAGAGAATCTCCCATCTCACCATTAGGTTCTCCTCCTCCCAAGGTCCCTCCAGCATTTGTTCCTCTTCTAAGGCAAAAACAAATCTAGATTGTGAACCCTTTTTTATTTGGACCGTCTGAAAACTGCCTGTGCAGCAGAGAAAAACTGTGAAACATGGTTCAATGAAACAGCTGCCATTACGATCCAGTTTCTTTTTGTTGCAGGAAGAAGCTGTTTCTGCAGACACACAAGGCCTAAAAATCACCTCTTTGTGTTGAAACAAAATGGTAAAAGGCAGCACCCATTCTGGACAAAGGCTGTAACATTTCATACGTTCCACTTCTAGGCTGGGCTACAAAACAATGTATTTGAAGGGGAAAAATATACTCACCACAGATCCATATTTGTAGACACACATTATTTCTACACCTGGGTTGCAGAATAGCAAAAGTCAAATGTCTGTCTGCACAATGGGCATGTTTAAGGAGATTGTTTTAAAAAAGTCAGTTTTATGGCACAACACTTATGGCTTTATGATTACTGAGGTTCTTATGGTTTACATATATTTTTAGATTATGTCAAAACAATCAGAATCTCAGCATGTCACCTTCATATAGTTAAATGTTTCACACTATCTGTGTGCAGCCAATTCAAACCCAAGTATAATCAGCTCTTTTACACATTGTCTAACATCTCTTCTTAAAAGTGTCTTTCTCTATCCTGTGTAATTCACATCTCTTAGTATTATTTCTTTGAGCTGCTGCTTCTCACTTTGCAGTAATCTCCCTAATTTCAGGTGGGATCAATGTAGGGACATCACCTTCTGATTGTGTTGGATTTCTGAGCTCTCAGAACCTTCCCATAAAAGTACATTCTAAACAACTTTTGCTTTCCTTTTATGCCGTTGAACCTGTACAGATTTACCATGTGGATCTGCATCCATAAGGGTGAAAATAGGAATTTGAAAAGAATCCCACAGCTTCCTGACCAAAAGTCGTGTATTAAGGTCTGGTATGCCTCTTCCCTAAAAAAATAAAAGAAAAGCAGACGGTTTTAAATTAACTGAAACAACATCTGGCTGCATATGTGCTTACATTTGCCATTTAAAAGCAAGCAAACAAACAAAATGCTGGCAGAAACATTTCTCCAGCAGCTGCTTTGCAGGGAAAGTTCTACACTCCTATTTTGGCTTTGTGCAGAGGGAGGGCCAGGCTGGGAGCAGCAGGGCAGGTGTTCTGGATTATGGGCACTGCACAAGCATCAGACATTCCTCTGTTCAGGGAATTAATCTGTAAGCTGGGAGTTGATGTATAGATGTACCTGGTGGCTGCATAGGCTGGTGTAAGAAGGCCACTTTTTTATCTTAAAAAAATAGTTATGGCACTAATGGAACAATATAAAACAAATTCTTTCTTTGTCTGACTGAAGCTGGACCACTTGTGGCATAGCACAGTAGAAGTGCTTATCTCTTGGTTGGAGTGTTTTTTCCTCATTGTGTGCATATTTCATTTACACATTCCTGTTAATTCCCCTGGCTCCATAGCTCTTTCAGTACAATCCAAAATCAACCAATTCTGTTTCGTTTGGGTTTGCAAAACCTCAGGTCCTGAAGGACAAAAGGTCACTCAACAGCTGAGCCTTTCTGAGGCTGAGCAGCAACTTTGCAGCAGCACAGGAAGCTGATAAGCTACCAAGCTCTAAGGAGATGTTTGGAGGAAATAAGTCTTGAGAATGTGTATTTCATATTTCTACGAGGATAATTAAATTTTAAAAATTATTGTTAAATATGTTTAATATTAATTTTATTTTGGCCTTCTGCCCAAGTTTGAGCAGTTCTACAATGTTAAAGTATTCCTTAAATTAGGTGTAGCTGGAGGATATGAAGTACAAGGTGCATACCGTGATCATGATACATGGAGACACTTTATTAAAGAAGTCATCATCCAGGAGTCTCTGGAAAGTTGCATCTTTTTCTACAATTAATATAAATTTGGCATGTGAAGTTAAATCTTTTGTGTTAAGGCCAGCTGTGTGTAAAATGATCCATCACACCAATCAATTAAAACCAACTGCTCTAAAATACCTGTTCTGGAGCCAAGAGCAGTGATCATGACTCAATTTCAGAGCCAACAAGGAAAGCAAAAATTACCAGAACGTTGTTTTACTTGGAATATTCCTTGTTTTTACTTTCTTTTTTTTCATCTATGATTAGAGTTCTTGCTCAAAGGATACTTTTAATTCCTTGAACGTTAGATGGCACAGTGACTGCCTAAAACAACAAAAATGAGATTAATCATTTTAAATAGAGAAAATGATATATTTTAAAATAACAACATTAGGTAATGAAGGACACGATTTCATCCTGAAACCACCATTCCTCCTCTATATGCAAGATCAGTTCTGACATTTTCACCTCTTTACAAGTATATTCAACCATTCATGTGCACTATTGTGCAGTGGTCTAGGAGTCCTCCTGTCATGACAAGATGCTTTTCAAAAGTATTTGTGCCACTGTTGCAAAAAATTGTTCATCCTATGGGTATGATGGAGATAATAATACCCTGATTAATGTTTTATCTGTCTTAGCCAGAAAAAGAAGTCTGCTTGGTGTGAAGATTGCAAATTGAATACAGACGTAAAACATTTAAACATTCTTTTTTTAAGACCATTACATTCATTCTTTTACTGACCTCTAACCTGATTTTATGAGTATTTTGGAGCAACAACTTGAAGACATGGTGATGTTTACTTTACATCTTCAATTAGGATTGGCTGAATCTGGCAAGCATATGGATGGGAGAAGAGGAACTGGGGGAAGAGCTTGGTCAAAGAGAATGTATATGTGGAAGTGTGTGGTCTGTTTTAACTCCTGGCTGTAAATCACCCCCAGTGCCAGGGTGGGACAACTCAGCAAATAAAAATCTGGAGATCAGTAAAAGGGGACTTAATGTTACAAAGAAACTGTAATGGGCAGCTAAGGTTACCTTTCAATTATGAAATGACCAACTAAGGCTTGCAATAAGCACATTTTTCAGAAAATTGTGACAGTACTCAGCAAGTCTGAGTTTTACTTCTGCTTTCATACTCTGCACTGCTGTAGAAAATCTTGCAGGACTAGGCCATTTGAATCTCATCCCCTTAAACCAATTCTGACTTGTTTTCTCTCTCTGCCAGAATTCAATCTGCTGTGACAGAAATGCTGTGTGTTCAGAGTGCCCAGGATTCCTTGCTTCAAGAGCACTCATTTGACAGAACACTGTAAGATAAAGCCTAAGATATAAAATATATACACCTTCCTCTGTAAGGATCCTATGGCAGAAGGTGATGCTAAAAACCATATCCAAAGATTTATTCCTGGTGAGTCTAGAGCTCAGCTTCAGAATTACAATACAGTTAAGCAATATTTTCATCTGTTTTGTTCAGATTTTGTTGAGGTTGTAGTGCCTCAATTTGCCACAAGCAGAGGTTTGTGTAATAAATGTACACTGTAACCTGAGCTACAAGGGGTGCAGGATATCTTGTACAAGCAGATGCTGTGGATTGTGTTTGTGGTTTATAATACATACTGTTGCACTGCAGGTACAATTCACTTTTGTACCATCTTCCTCAGTGAAACTTAAATTACCAGCAACAAAACCTTTAGTTGTAGCCAGCTGGAAAAAATAGTAAGTTGTACAGAGTAAATGAGAAGTTATTATATTGCACAGACAAAGCAAGAAATCTCTGAAAAGAATTCTGACTGTGATTCACTGCCATCAGCCTTTTAAACACTAAGCATTGTTTTGTCCTCATGGACATAAGGACTTAGAATAAATTAGAATAAATTGTTTTAAGTATGGAGGAACTCTTGTAGGACATGAGAAATTAGTTAATTTGACAGGTAGGTACATTTCTGATGTACTTTAAGTTTTCATTTAACCCCCAAATTATCAATTCATTTGAGTAGAAATTTGTAAACAGGTGTCTTGCACTCTGAAGTTTAAACACTGCCTTCACTGGATGGTAACAAAAGCCCCTGTGATTTTAGCTGGCAATTTGTCCCAAACCCTTTGGAAAAAGTAAACTATGAATTTTCTGTGAAGAAAAAAACCCTTTTAAATGTCATAATAAACCATAACTAGGTTTCATTAGCACCAATGAGACTTTTTATTTTAACTATTTAATTCTAGCTGCCAACTTTTTGTGATATTTCCCCTTTCAGTTTAATAAGATTTGGAAAGAATGACCAAAATATTGATAAAAAGCCACTTACTACATGTAGACTTCTCCGAGGTATCTTAAGCATGCAAGAAATGTCATTGATTATTTGGTCCACAACACTTTGGCTACCAAACAGTTGAGTATCTGAATAATATATATCTCTATCAAGACAAAATATTGTATTTTTAATTATAATACTGAAACAGCTGCAGGCTCATGAGAATTTTATAAAGAACATGGCTAATCAGATAAACCTAAAGCATTCTATGTACAGGAATCCTGCAGGTTTGCATCCTACAGGTTGATTTTCATAAAAAACATATTTAAAACACAGCTTTATTTGAAATTGCAGAAATTGACTTCATTACCTTTTAGTTGCATAAGTGTTGCTCTGCACCATCTTATAGATCATTGATAATATTTTGAGTGTCAGAGCTGAAAAAAATACATTTTACAAAATATTCTATCAGTTTTCAGAAATGTATATACAATAATTTGTCTTTGTATAAGACCATATTTGTATCCCATAAATAAAAGTTTGGAATGCACTGTGAAAATACAGAGAGATTGTACTATTTAATAGATTCAATAATTTCTAGCATAATGAGAAAAAATATGAGGGAATTAAGTGAGAAAATATATGCACTAATGTCCAGGCCAAGAAATGAAATGACTGAGTTAGAAAAAGAAATGAGTTTATTGTCTGCATTCCAAGATTCCTTCCCTGGACAGCTTTTTGAAGAAGGGTGATGTTTTTACAGTAAGACTTATTGAATATGCCTTTAATTGATATCCATTAAGGGAGGGGGGAAACTCTAAGAATATTGTATTAATTTCACTGTCACTCACTATAATTTAATAGAGGATAAAAGAGAAAAGCTGAAAGGCTGATCATAGTATCAGGTTATATCAGCCACACACTTCCAAATTGTAGTGCATAATATTTTAACTTTTGGATGTTTTATGAAAATGAGAAAGAAGGGGAAAAAAAAGAAAATCCTAAGAAATCCACTTTGGACTTCTTTTTTTAACTTACCAAATCTTCTTGCTGATTGAGGGCAGTCACTTCTTATTTGTTTTGAAGTACAACCTGGTATCATCTGTAGACCTACAGAATCTTTAAATCTGACATGATGCAAACAAACACAATAAACTGCAAACTCCCTGAGTACAGGTAAATTGTTCTCTGCAAGGTAAGTCAGACTCAGAAACTCCTTTCCTATGTTCAAATACAGCAGTGCTAATTTCAGACTCAGACTCAGCACAAAAAACATCAGTTTTGGTGGGCTTGGGGTGGCCAAAGGGAAAAGGCAGCAAAGTTTCTCAAGAAGATGCTTCAAGACTGAATTAAAGTATAAAGTAGATAAGTTTCCAGACAAAAATGGAGGCAAGAAAAGTATTTTATACATGTTTAGAACTGTTAATGTATCAGCACCAGTAATTACTTAGTATGAAAACAAAGGATAAATGAGAAAACTATAAATCATAATTAAAATAAAAATCATCTGACACAAGTGACTTCCTGAAGTAGACTGCATGAAAAAGTGTTACTATTTCAGAATACAATAATATTATCTAAATTATGCCCTTAAATTATTATCAGGATAACTCAATTCTGTTATTTAGTGTTGGAAACAAAAACGGGTATATCCTGCTTTATAAACAGTTGTTTAACCTAGATGAGCTTCACTATTTCATGCTTTACCATTTCACATCTGAAGGTGTACATTTCACCAAAAGAATCTTATTTTCTTAAGGACACTTCATTATCTTACTTAAAATTAGTTTAATGATCCTTATGATCCTGCCTTTTTCATTTCAGAGTTTCATATGCACATTTTAAATTTGCTGATCATTTAATGGCTATGATTTTTTCCCAAACCACGTCATGTTTCCAGATTGGTTTGTCCAAGGTTTTGCTCCGTGCGTCCTTTGGGTGGCAGAGCGCACACGCTGCACGAATCTGCAGGGACAGCGCCGTGCAGCATCTGCCCGCCAGCTTTAAAGTAACTTTATTACCTTTGTGTTGCAACATTTTAAAGTTACTTGTGCTTTTCGCTTGCCTGCTCCCAACATTGTAACTGAAAAGGAGGGAAATTGTAATCAAGACTGGGCTGAATTTCTCTCAGGTTAAACCCGGATCGCTCCCGTTCTTGCCCGGACCATGCCTGCTCCAGCAGAGCAGTTTTCTGTAGCACATATCTGAGATTACACCTCTCCACCAGAAATAATGGTTCTGCTCTTTTTGATGTGATTGATGACTCTTATTTTTAACATACTGTGATCTTAACTCGTTTTAATTTGAACATTTTCCCCCCATATGTGTTCACATTGTAACATTTGTTTTTCTAGCATGGAATGCCATTTCTCCAAAGACTGCCAAAAATTGCAAAACTTTGTAAGAGTATTTTAATTTTACGGACATCTGAGTGAAACATTTTTGTCAAACTATCAAGACACAAACCATTAAATTCCCTGGAACCTACAAGCTTTTCAGTTAACTGATTACCTTCAGGCCCCTCAGGTTTTTTGATTGGCAGAAGTGTATTGTTCTCATTAAACGAGTATTCTACCAGAGTGTTATGCCTGGAAAGTTTGCTGGGCTTCCTCAACCTTAAACGTTTGTAATGTGTCCACTTACAAGCACCTCTGCAGTCTTATCAATCTGAATATCCTTTAACCCACTGGTGCCCAAAGCTCCTACGAGGCCAGAGGCAGATTTGTGTCTTCCTTTAATTCTTTTGCTTATGTATTGTAGAAATCAGCTAATCTCTCAGGTTTGGGGATTTTCAATTTAAGTGAACTCCTTGGAAAAATACTGCTGCATAAGGAGCTTCTACAAATCACAGAATGTGCTATAAAGGAGGACAGGTTTCTTTTTCTCCGATCCTGTCTAGGTCAGCTGAAATTTAGATATGTACTGGAAACTGGGTTTGCTTTATTTTGCTGGTAATGAACTCAGAACAGCACACTGGTAAGAAAAACAGCAGGGAGAGGTGAGATGCACCCTCTTGGAAGAATAAAAGAATAAGTTTATCACTATAATTTTGAGAAATATGATACCATGAGGAAAGCAGAAAAGAAGAGAAGACGAAGCATTCAAAGGGTTTGAAGGACAGAATTGCCAGTAACTTCTTCCAGCCTAAACCAGGTTTATTCACTGTAACACAACCTATCATTTCTGGTTTCTACTGCTTCCAGAAAAGGATTGTTTATAGGACCTCCCTTTCCTTTCCAAACCTTATTACAGCAGTTTTACATTTCCCTTTGTGCTATGGTCTGCTATTACTTAATACATGATGCCTGTTTAGAGTTGTAACTAAACATGACTTTTTATCTGTCCACTACTTTTCAGAATTATTTCTTGATTCTAATGCTTATAGAATGATTATGTATTATTACCGGTTTTGGAAGTTACATAATTAAATTCAAATTCATGGCATTTATATTAATAGAAGGCAGGATTTAAATATTTACTACTTACTCTATGTTCCTCCAGTCGGTTCTGTTAGCCACTGTGAGAACAGGTGCTTTTTTTTGGCCCAAGCTTTGAACTACACCTTGGATAACATTTTCTATTGCTTCAAGAACCTCAGAACTGAAACAAAGAGAATTAATGGCACAGATCAAAAGATAAAATCTAGTTCTACTTTAAGTTTTATCAAACATCCCCACTCTTACAAAAACCATGTGAGCCAAAGCTGCTCACAGCATACTTCAGTTTCAGAAATGTGGAGGAACACTTTAATTTTTAATTTTTATTTTGCCCAGTTTCCCTACAACCTTTGCCTTTCCATTGAAAATGCATGACTAGAGGACACAATTTAAAGTATATTTCTATTCAATCCTGTAACCATCAAATTTTTCACCAGCTGAACCTCTAGACCAACTGGCTGTTTTGTGACTAATGATTAATGTTTTACTATAGATGAGGTAATATTGGCTTTGGCCATGGTTTTGGCAAAGTTGTTTGTAAATGCTATAAATTTAAAAAGTGTTCAAGAGTACAAATACTTCCTGTTGTACCATTGCACATTAACCTTTTGATCTGCTGCCCTGAACAAACTGTTAGGGATTTTAATTACATGAAGGCTCAGTCTCAACAGATGTACCATGGAAAGAATCAAATCTGTATCTTTCACCTAAAAAGACAAAATAGCCTTGCAGCAGATCCCTTACAGCAAAACTCCAGGCTGGTTTGAGTGTTATGACAGATGCTTTTTATTTTCATAAGCAATCTGACTCCAGCATTTCAGCTGTCCTTAAAATTTCAAGTGTACTCTGCACTATCCTGAGCCTAGGTAGGAATTAAAGAATTCATTGAACTTATTTTAGCTCAAAGTTGTATCAGCAAAAGACAAATTCTGTCATTAAGTAATATAAAGAGAATAAGTAATATAAGAGAAAAGATGAGTCAATACAGTGCCTACCACACAGAACGAATTATCTCAAATCAGCAAGAATGATTTTTAAAACTAAGCAGAGTCTCCTTAAACAATAATGAGCTGTCACTTAAAGCTCCTTTCTATCAGCTGAATATGTTTCTTCTATTTTATAGCTCAGCTTCCACACTCTCTCTGCTTTGCTGAGACTAGATTATAATTTTCTTAGAGCAATTTAAAGTTCCATCTGAACAGAAAATAGTGTTGAAGACAATAAAAATCTTTGTGGGCAGATGGATGAAAGAACAGATAGGTAGGAATTCTAAATCATGTCATTCCTTTGTTACTCTTAAATATTTTACTTATTAATTCAATCCTGTCCACTTTAATGATCTTAATATTCCAGATGTACTTCAAAGTTTGCTGCAGAATTTGCAAGTTCAGGTTTCTGTTCAAATCCCAATCTCCCCACTTGTTAGCCAACAGAAATTGGAAATGTAATATGTAAAATGCAAAATAGGAGGAAGAGGACAGGAAGTGTCCGTGTACCCCGTGCTGATATTCTGTCTCTTTTTGCAGAAATTATCTGAATTTTAACAAGCAAACATATGACACTGGCCAAGTATGCCTACTTAAAATTCACTGTGGTTTAGTTAACAATGACATCTGAGCAGAGAAAGGGAAGGTGCTGCACAGCTCACAGGGTTTGTCTGATCATTTCTAACAGGTTGCAGCAGAGTGGATACTTGTTTCTATGTAGAAGGAGAACAGATCTTCAACATAAGTAGCATAAAATATTCATATTATAGCACCTTTAGCAAGCTAACAAGATACCCAAAAGAAGCAATTACAAATAAAAATCTGCAATGTAATAAAACAGCACACTACAGCACTTAGAACTGTGTATTACTAAAGTCATGAGCCAGAGGCAAAGAAATCGTCAAATAATAATGTTAATAATGTTAATAATATCTTTTTCTTTTAAAAGAAAAATTATGCTCCCAGACTGTTCTAACTGCTGAGGCTGATATACAGTGTGCAGAAAGACTCTTTAAAAGTCAATGGTTTTTTTGTTGGTGTAATTCAGTATGCTCGTTTTGTCACAATTTTCTGTATTTCTGTAGCCACAAACTTTTTGGAGAGGTCTGAAGGAATGAAGATACTGTTTGCAATCCAAAACCCCATTTGTTCTTGTATTGGATTATGTTTTTGCTTCAGCATGAGCCTGTTTGGTGCAATAGCGTCCTACCTACTTAAACATTACCACAGGAAGAGAATAGAGGTGCTATTTTTTTACATTTTTTACCTGGGGACGTGGCTCTCCTGACCAGACAGACTTGTTTCCCTGAAGCTGGCCTTGTTCCCAGCTGCAGTTTCAGTGGAACACAGACCGTGCTCCTCCATTAAGGCTGGTGCAGCTCAGTCCGGCTTCTCTGGACAGGGAACAGGCCCTGTTAAAAAGAGAGAAAAAGAGGTTATCACAGAAATTGGAAATCACTCTTCTGCTTGCTGGATGTAAAACTCACTACCTGAGCTCAAACTGCAGTGTCACAAAGAAAAGGCAGAAATTTGCTGTAGAAACCAAAGTCAAGGGTTCTCCACCTTCCCTGACTGAACAGCTGAGGGCTTCTCCCTCTCTTTATGAGTAGCAGCTGCCATTCCCCATCCTGACCCTCTGAGGGCTTTGTCCACCCACCCTGTCAGACTGAGGGCTTGTCCTGACCGTCCTGACCAACTTAGAGCTTCTCCCACCCTTCCAGACCAAGAGCTTGTCCTGCTCTTCCTGACCTACCAAGCAATTCTCCCACTCTTCTTAATTAACCAAGGAGTTTTCCTGCCGTTCCAGAATGACAAAGGGATTTTCCCGGCCTTTCTGACCAGCTGAGGCTTTTCCCACCCTTTGGAATCAGCTGAGGGCTTTTCTTATCCTGACTGCCCAACTGAGAGATTTTCCCCCCTCTTCTTAACCGACCAAGGGCTTTTCCCACCCTTCCAAACCAACCAAGGGCTTTTCCTGCTCTTCCTGACCTACCAAATAATTCTCCCACTCTTCTTAATTAACCAAGGACTTTTCCTGCCATTCCAGAATGACAAAGGGCTTTTTCTGGCCTTTCTGACTGAGGGTTTATCCAGGCCCTCCTGACCAGGTGAGGCTTTTCCCGCCCTTCCTGACCAGCTGAGGGCTTTTCCTATCCTGACTGCCCAACTGAGAGATTTTTCGATTCTTCCTGACCAACCAAGGGCTTTTCCTCTCTTTCTGACCTACCAAGCAATTCTCCCACTCTTCTTAGTTAACCAAAGACTTTTCCTGCCATTCCAGAATGACCAAGGGCTTTTTCTGGCCTTTCTGACCAGCTGAGGGCTTTTATTATCCTGACTGCCTAACTGAGAGATTTTCCCACTATTCTTAACAGACCGAAGGCTTTTTCCCACCTATCCTGACCAACCAAGGGCTTTTCCCACCTGTCCTGACCTGCCAAGGGCTTTTCCCACCTGTCCTGACTGGCCAAGGGCTGCTCCTGCTGCTCTTGATGCCTGAGGGCTTTTCCCGCCTTTTTTTCTATGGACAGCCGGTGGCCCCGCCCACCCTGCGGGGCCTGAGGGGCCATGGCCTGCACTGGACGCTGCCCCTCAGGCCCGTCCATGGAGCTGAGCTCTGGCCACAAACCCCACAGTGCCCAGGTTTCTGCAATAAACCCAACCCTGCTGGCTAGGAGGCGGCCAAACAGCCCTTCCTCATCCCGCCATTTTCCTCTTCCCGTGATCTCAAATGTCTGCTCCTGCCTCTGTTCAGATCTCCCGTCTGTTCCGGGAAGCTGAGGGAGATGGAACTGCAGTGCAGCTCCAGCTGTTGGAAAATCCACTTTCTTCCCCAGAAATGGAATTCGGCTTCTACTGACATTAAAGATTTAGCACTACTTTTTCTCGTTTGCCTTCAGCATTCCGAAGGTTTATGACAGTCTTGCGATGTGTTGTCAAATCTTTCTCAATATGCTGTTAGAGTCTTGCATTCTGAACAAACAATAAACCCCAGTTCTAAGAGTCATGAATCACTGGCTTCCAGAGAAGTTGAAATTTAAGAAAAGAATGCTGAATTTTGTAAGGGTTATGGCTGAGCTGGGATTGTTGTTATTCATGTGGCATTCCCGGCCAGAGGGCAGCGCTGCACAATGGGTGACACAGCCAGGCACAGACGGTGAATTTGGGAAGAAACCCCGCACATTTTGAGTATTTTGGTGCATTTCATCTTTAGGCGTTCAGCTTTTCCTACAAAAAAGTCCAGTCTTTCACTTCAGAATGTTTAAATTCATGGTGATTGCAAAGAGAAAATGCAGCACTCCTGGGAATCCTGGTGCCAGCCCCCTGGTATTCCTTGGCACTCTGGTTCTGCAGTGTTTTTGTGTGTAGAGATCAAGGCTCCTGCACCATCAGCTCCAAATATTACAAACTTAAACTCTTACCTTTGCACTTATCATATGCCAAGGTGTATTTTCGTTTATAACAATGTCATCATAATTGATTCCTCATTAGAGGACTCTCTGAGAGTGTTAGAAGTTACTTAGGAGATAAATATCTTCGGGCTTGTCCTTTCTAGGGAAAAATTTTCAAAGCTCCCTGTTGATAACATCATGTTTAGTGCACAGCAGTCAGCAGTGTTGGAAGCTGTGCTCAATCCAGCTCACAGCCAACAGCATTTCAAACACGGTGATGCTTAGACTTGTTAGCAAGTTAGATAATGTAGCTTTTAAAATGTTGCTCCATTAGCAACTGCCACTGAACCTTTCTTCTTTGGTACTCGTATGAGTGAGCAATCCAGATCCAGCCTGGGTAGGAAATTACATTGATTTATTCAAGGAAAACCTCAGGCTATGAGGATGTGAGTGCAAGGTGCTTCAATTAACAGAGGGAGGCCAAAGAAAGCAGAATTAATAAATTGAAATTTTCAGATCTTTCATCTTAAGTCTTTGGCCTTTAGGTATCTTGAGATCACTCTGGAAATATTTATGCAAAATCTCTGTAGCTCTTTCCAACAACTCAACATCAAAATCAACAGATTTTTGTTTGATATGGAACTGCCAAAATTATACCATGCCCCCAGCAACAGATTGCAAACAAAACTAAATACATCAACTTATGAGAAGCCAATTTAATGACTTACTTCTTCTTCACAGCATCAAACAGCAATCATAAAAACCCCAGCTAAAATTCTTAGTGTTTATATCTTAGTTAATAAAAACAAGCAACAATAACAAAAATTTCCATGCTTCCAACTTAATACTACACACATGTAAATATAAATATATCTAACCAGATATATTTGTATCCAGAATATGATAAGTAAATGAACAACAATCAGTAAATGGACTAGCAGATTGTTTCCCTGGAGTCCTCTTTCTTTATTTATTTTCTGTAAAATCTTCTCATCAAAAAACTCACCAAAATTAAATTCCAAATATCGACTGCATATGTCTAAAAAATTATAGAAATATCTATCTGTACATTTGTGGATAAATATGTATGAATATATACTCAAATATGTATTTATATACATTTTTATGTATATGTATAAGGAAAATTACTAAGAAAGCACACGAGGAACCATTTTTAAATGTTAAGATGGGAAGAAAGAAGTGAAGGCAGCAATGGGGGGATGCAGTTTTCTCATCCTGCCTCTACCAAGCTGTGCAGTAGATGGCACCACATGTGCCAGAGAAAGTGTTACCACTCAGAAACTGTTAAATTTAACACCATGGTGGAACAGGAGCAACAACTATCACCTGCCAATTACATGAAAAGTTCCTGATCTATTTCTAATGAGCAAAGCCCAGAGAAACAGGAGATGAAATGTCATTCACTGCTAACAGCTCACAACTTCAAATGGAATATCTCCTTCCAAATAACATCGGTAGTTAAAAGAACAACCAAAAAATAATGCATGTGTGCAGTCTACCTGGCTCCAGAGTGAGAAACACCTCCAAAATACTTATTCTGTGGTGAGTCAAGTCACTGTAAGAGGAAGTGGGGTTTTGTTACCATCTCTTCTTTGGGTATTTTATCTTTCTGCCAGAAATAAACTCTACAGACCATTCTTAAAAGGAATAGTACCTTTCATCTAACCTCTGTCAATTCTGAGATCCACATTTTCTAATGCTTTTAGGAACAGTAAAGTATTTTTGCTGGCAAGGCAAAATAGGTGTTTGAGACAAAGAAACACAAAGCAAATTAAATAAAAGGTTACTTTTTAATAATTTAGCATAAATTCCACGTGCACTCATAGTAATTAAGCTACAAACAGGCAGTACTGTATGACTGAACATTTGAACACATAATTTTTACATGCTGAAAAATTTGAGCTTACCCTTAGTCACTATTCCTCCCTCTCTCCTGAGCTAGTCTCACACTAAGATAGAACACTCCTCCAGCCTATTAGGAAAAATTCTGATTAAAAAAATGTGTTGAAGGGGAAGTACGTTGAAACAAACAAATGAAAGATATTTGTACTGAAATATAACTGGAAAGCAAGAATCACTTCTATTCCATGCTCATATGACTGCTTGAAAATAGCAATCTTGAAAATAGCAATCTTGGAAACAGCTGCACTATTTCTTCTATCTTTCAAAAAGTATAATGTCTTATTTTCTATTTTCCTTTTGTTGGCAAAATCCTAGAAAGCAGGAACACTCAGGTGTGGTTTTACTCTTTAAACACAAAAATGCCACCTGTTGTACGTTAAAACTATTTGAACCTAAATCTGCTGCATTTATGGGAATGCTACACTAGTGGTGTCATGATCCTAGATTTCTGCCAACAGGTAAAACTTGGGGTGGACTTCAGACAGTTGTTATTAGCTATTTAATAATCCCTGGGGGAAATGAAGTCAGAGGATGATGTAGGAGTTCTGACACTGAGTACTTTGGGCTATATAAATGACGGGTGGGGCAGCTGATTAACATTCTACTTCATTTTTGGAAGTCTAGATTAAAATCAACCCTATGTAATTCTTTAAAATGCATTTGGTGCTTTTAATTAAGCTACTAATGTTAGTTGGTCCACACCACAAAAATGCCAGGGGCATTATGATGTAATTGGAGAAATAGCAACCTTTGCTTTTGAGGGTCTTGAGGCTCAGTAAAAAGTATATCAAATAAAAAAAATAGCATGGATGTCTTATCCTGGTTTTTCTTTTTTTTTTTTCTTTTTTTTTCTTTTTTTCCTACTGGAGAAATGAAAAACCATGATTCAAATATAAACCTGAACACAGCCCAAAACATGTCTTACCAAGCTGTTGCACAAGCAGTTCTGGATGCAGTAAGATTGCTGGCCAGCCTTCATTGAAGGCTCCGTGCTGCTTTTTCAGGATACAATTTTAGCCCATTCAAACATTTTTCAAAGTCTTTCTGCACAGACCACGCTTTTCACAGTTCTCAGAGCAAACTCAAAAGTGTCAGCTGGATGTCACTGCTGTGACCCATCCCCTGTAATCGAGCATGGAGGAAGGGGTGAGATTTTGTCCTGTTTTGCCTTGTCCCAATGCTGCTGGCCAAACAGCTTGGATTTGGTTGGATGGAGCTTCCTCCAGGCAACTTTCTGCCTGCTGCTTTAGGGATCTAGGAGGTGCTGGAACAGAAGAATCACCCAGATGTGCCACAGCCAAAGGTGTGTACAGCTCACAGCCACAGGAAGGTGTTAATGAAATGTCTATGTAATAAAACTCTGGAGTCTGTGCACATAAATACAAACTCCTATAATATAAAGTTCTCCCTGACTGATCTCACATATTTTTCCCAAAGGGAGTTCAGTGCAGAATTTGGGCCTTAAAGAATTGAATAGAAGAAATTTTTATTATTCTCTAAAGAGAAAAATCTTCTGGCAGAAACAGGAGTTTGGAGCTATTGACTAAGGACTTTTCTACACTGGAAAGTGGACTGGAATTGCTATTGCAGGATCAGCTATTCTACAATGACTTATTTGACCCATGACTTTTCCAGACTAGAATATCCACACAGGGAGCTATTATGGATAGTTTATTCAGAAATAACTATTTTGGTCACTTTTCCCACACAGAGAAATGCACGGTGTCTATGCATAGCTGTAGTAAGCTTGGTTTATTTTTCACAGAAAAAATGCTTTTTGTCTGATATATAACACATGGCAAAATGGGATAGCAGAAAGGGAACTTTGAATAAGATCATGATGCAATTGATTAAGATCCTTTATTTAATTTACTAATGTAAGATATATTATTATAATTTACTATGATTACTTACATACTAAAAACATTTCTACATCTGCAAGGTTATGTCCATTACAGGATGTTGCATCAGTTTAACTAAATCATTAAAAAACCCCCTCATTTCTAATTAAGTCAGTGCAAAAATATTAACAAAATTACTTGTCGTAGTCTCTGATTGCTGGGTCTCACATCTCATTCATCAGTCTTGTGGTAACATTATACACATTGTTAGAAATATACAACAGTTCTGTGCTTCTGCAAAATCCAGGCTTTTTTGGTGTTAGCACATTCATTTTAATAAACAATAAATTAACAAGAAACAGCCATTTGCTGCCAGCAGTACCTTTGCTAGGCTAAGAATTCCTGTTTGTGCCTTAGGAACAGATGGATGACAAGTGGGTCTAGCACTTGTTAACAGAGTTCCTTTCTAAAAATCTGATGCAGTGTTAATTTATTATTTCAACATTTTTCTGCGTGTCCTCTACTCTGTAATGTTACAGGGTCTCTCATGCATTGTACTGGATTGCTTCCATGTTTGGATCCATTCATGAGGAGCTCTGAGTGCCAGGAATGCAAGATTGGGACCCTAATATGTCAAGAAGAAATAAAAAATATAGAAATGACATTGCTGAAGATACCATCAACCATCCATTAGTCCTAAGAAAAGAGTATCTAAAGCTTTCTTTATAAATTAAACTGAAAGTTATCTTTCAGCCCTTGAGTGAAGTTTGATACTTCATCAGAAGGGAAATTAACATGCTCATCAACCAGCCCAGATTCTTAGGTGGTGTGGAGAGCTGGATGAGATCATATCCTCGGCAAAATTATGGAATGCTAGGAAGCAAATCAGGAGAGCCAATTCCTAACTCGCATTTTAACGATGGGGTGCCTCATATTAGTCATGAAATGTAAGCAAATAATAGGTGTTGCTGGACAGCTGTTTTACACTATACTGGCTCTTCCCTCGGAAAGATTCAAGCAGGAGAGAATCATTCCTTTAAGTCTTAAATATATTGATTTTCTAGGTATTTCAGCTGTTTTGTGATGGCAAATACATAAAAATCTTCATTTTTCGATTGTATTTTGAAGAAAAAGGGCATAACCTTCAAATTCAGAGACTGGAGAAGGATGACTGACCAGGTTTTGGTAACACTCTGCTCCCATCTTTTCATCTCAATAGCATCCATCTCTCAGAAATTTGTTTCACCTTCATATTTCACTTACTCTCCTTGTGCGGAGAGGAAAACACCACAACACAAACCAAAGAGGTCACTGTGCTCCTATAAGGGTGTTTAGTCACTGAGAATGTAGAATAAATTTTTTAAATTATGCAAAACCCAAGATTTATGGAGATTTAAACTGATTTCCAATCCTAGTGGAAAACTTTTCATAACCTCTATAGTGTCTGCTTTATAAGAAATGTTCTTGCAGAATATTCAGTCATTATTCTCACTCATATTAATTTTCTGCTACTATGGGGTAACAACAACAGTCTTGATTTTTTTCCTGTGTTGCAGACCATTCAATTTTCTGTTTGAGAGCTAAACTGAAAGTGAGCTTTTACTCTGAAATTATACACTTCTGTGTTTTATATGACACACTTGTAATAAACTTATTAAATTATATACTGTGGTGCTAAAGCACTGTAATAAAAGTACTTGCTACTGAGTGCTTGAGAAATTATGAAACAATTATTTTCAAATTTTCATAAAATCCCCATATGGACTCGATGTTTGAGAGACATATCTGTGCAGCACAAATGCATACTTTTCAAAAAAAACCCTGTAAGTTTTGCCAGCTGACCTCCTAGGTAGAGCCTTGCCCATAAATGCAGCGAGGCAGATTGGTGCTAACGATATGTAAAGTTCATCTTTGTACTCCATTCATTCTCACTTCATTACTGGCAAGATTAGTAATAGCCAATTTGCATTGATTTATACCAGCTATTTACAGTCCCCAGGGCACAGAAGTTATTCATCCATGGAAAAACCTGTCATACTCTCCTTTTTTCTAGTCATGCCTCTATCTATGTGGTAATAGAGGGATGGAGTTTCTGCCTCTGGCGTGTCCTGCACAGAAGCCAATGTCTCCAAAGCCAAGTACAACAGAAAAACATGGCTTTGCCAATAGCTGGGGTGGTGACCTAAAGATTACAATGAGAAAAAGGCTGAAGTTCTCAAACCCTCTTTTACACTGATTTGAACAGGCACAAGCAGCTCCCAGACGCTTCTGTGCACCAATTTGGCGAGGAAAAAGGCAGTGATGGAGCAGAGCAGGGACTGGCAGTGAAGCTGGACAAACTCAGATAGATGGGGCTGGCAATGCTGTGCCCAGTTTTGGCTCCCCCAGTCCAAGAGCAGTGTGGAGAATCAACAGGAGGTTCAGCAGAAGGTGCTGGGATACTCTGGGTCAAGAGCTCAGGATAGAAATGGAGGGACTGAGGGTGCTGGGCTTGCTTGTCCTGGCAAAACAGAGGCCAGCAACTGGTCTGTGCCTGCACAGCAGTTGACAGCCAAGTTCAGGGTACGTAGTGTCATAACACAGAACAAGGAGCAGTGGCCATAAATCACAGCGTGGGAGGTTCCGTTGAAAATTAGGAAAAAATGTTACTCATTTTTCAGGCATTCTTTGAAAAGCAAAAACAAAACCCCCTCAAAAACTATGAAAACAACACCCAAGTATGAGTACAGCTGAAAAAGCCAATAGAAAACAAAAAATTGCCATCCTCTGGTTTCTTATTGTTTCAAATATCTCCTGCCTTTAATATTACACAAATTACGGTATTACACACATTTAATTATACAGGCACGTTACATACATATGTTACCTGGTTTTGTTTAAAATTCTTTGTATGCAATTAGTAGTTGATAGAATGCCATTTTTTGTTAGGGAATGAATTGTTTTTCTACAAGCAAACCCCAATAGTGCTTAATTTGCAATGCAATATTGACTAGTATCTCTGAATCAAAAATCAGTTCTTCACAGTGAATTCATTCAATTGTTTGAGCACTGTTGCATCACTCTGTCCAATGGGATTAAAAAGAAAAGTTGGAAAAAAACTCAGTTGAAAGGAAACTGCAAAACTCCATTGGCCTAAAAACTATGAGCGTGCTAATTAACCAGAAGCAGTTACTTGAATAATCAAGACAGGTTTTTTCTTGTATTTATTACCTTCACTTCCAGGTATTTGTTACCTCAGCTGTGGTATTTATCTAAGCATTGGTTTAGAACACCACATGTGTGCAGGAGTAAAGGGGTTAATTTTGATCACTCAAACTGCAGATATTCCATTTAATGCACTTTGTGACACCAGCAAGTTTTCACCTTTCCCTCAGGATTTTAGGACTTTTCAGATGGCTTATAGCAATTTTAGAGCTTCCCAAATACAGTTCCAACCATTCAGCTGTTCAGTACCCACTGAGAAAATTGGTTTCCTTTCCTTTGCAACTTTTCAGTTCCCACAGACCAGTAGTTAATATTTTCAATACAGACTCTCTATTCAAGAAACACAAAATGCTTACAACATGGGTGACATAATTATCTCTACAGTGTTAAAACCAAGACATGGATTTGCCTACAGGCAAACTAAGGCTTTCTTCACAGAAAATTTGTAATAGTAAAGCTAATGTCTGGAGATACATAAATATAGATTTCTGCTTTATTACATTGACTAGTGTTTGAAACTTTTCTTTTTTTAAACCCATTCCTGAGACTTTACCCCTGTTGTACTGAGTCCATCAGTTTGGATCTGATTTAACAATGTCTCTGTGCTACAACATACTGCTGCAAGGACTCATGAGCCCTCACATAAATTTTCTTGATGAGAGAAGCTTTTGTATGAACTTCTTAAAACAGCTGGCAACAAAATATAAGAAACATCTACCACACTTCACTGGCTTGGATTAAGGGATGAAAAGGAGGAGAGCAAACACCACAACACTTTGTAGTCCTGTTTGACAACTAAGGGATAAATTGCATCCTGCCTTCTATTCTTAATAAAAAGCATAAGACCTATTATACTTGTTAATCCAAAGTCCACCTAGACTAATATTCTCCTTCTGACAGCAAGAAATACTGGACATCATGAGAAAAGTACAAAACCAGTGTTTAGTGATATATTCCCAGCATGTTTATGACTCAAAGACTACTGGAATAACTGGTGGGACTTTGTATTCAAGAACTTCTGGTGGTGTTTTGGATTCATCAGGTTTATTTCAATGCACATTTTTAGTATAACACATCCTGTGACAGGGAGTTCTACAGATTAACTACTCATTCTCAAAGATGTGTGTTCTGCCATCTCCAAATTAGTTATGATGCTCCTCACTTATAATGTTGAACAAGACAGTGAATAATTAGCCTTTTCCACCTTTGCCATGCCACTAGGTTGAGGTTTTGTTTTGTTTTTTTTTCCCTCGGAATTTTAACCTATTTCCACACTGCTTCCCCTGACTCCTATTGTCATGGACTAGGGAAAGAAGAAAAGAAAAAGAAAAAAAAAAAAAAAAAAAGAGGGTGAAAATGGGAAAAAAGACACAACCACTTTGGAGTCTAAGATGAAGGGAATTCAGTGCTCAGATGTTTGTATCTCTGTCTGGGGCAGAGAGTGAGAGCAGGAAAATAGGCTGGGTCCAAACACAGAGGAAGGAGAGTGGAAATCCCCAAACGACAGGAACAGGTGACAACTTCAGGCAAAACCCTTTGTCTTGTTTTGATGATACAGGTATTGAGATTCAGAAGGAATTTTGGCCATCAGAAATCAGAACTTGGCTGGAAGCTACACATTCCTTATTCCTTCCTTTCCTCCATATTTTTCAGGTCTGCAATCAAATGAAAAAACATCCAGTTTTAAATTCCTTAACATCTGGGAGTTTCCTTAACACAGGCAGGTTTTACCTCCTTTATATCCCTACAGTCCTGCTAATATTTCAGCCCATGAGAACCTGAGATCATAGTTTGGCTTCAAGGAAATCCAGTGTACTGAAGTACACTAAGGAAATACACCATCTTCTCTCACCACTGGAGGGAACATTTTTGCCCTAGCTTGACAAAGAACTTGGGTGTCATTAAGATAAAATAGATTATGGAGAATTTGATATATGTGCAAATGCTTCCAGATACTTAATCAATGGGGAAGCAGTGGAACAGGTTTAGGCAGCCTACAGGTTGATGACCTGTTCTGATAAAACCTGCCTGGACTATTGAAGTCATTCAATATCCATCCTGCTGCAGTTTCTCATGGCCAGCTACTTACATGGAGCACAGATTCCTGATTTTATTACCTTTTAACTTGCTACCCTCATACAAGTTAATGGAATAGGATATAAGAAAGTAATCTGAAAGCAACATTGAAGTTTTACCTATACAAAAAGACCCCCACAAACCTCAACAATAAACAACCCCCTCCGAAAATGCTCAAAAACCCCCAAGAACATAACCAAACTATTATACATATATCCAGATTGGGATGGAAAGGAGGAAACTGGAGGAAATACTGGCTATGAGTCCTACTATATGCATAGACACGAAATCTTGGCTGCCCACTCTATGAGCTAAAAGGTTGGATAGTAACAGTGCTCTAGAAAAGATTGAGCCCTGGGGCTTACTGCGAGGCAGGGATGGATTTAATGAGCTGGGTGTGTCTAGGGGGAATGAAGGAGATTCTTCTCAGGACGTGCCTGCACTTGAGACTGTGTGGAGTTTGTGCATCTGTGTTAAATGATTTGAAAAAGCTATTGTGTGATCAATGACACACACACATACCTCCTCACAACACTGCCCTGCATGCATGATATTCTTATTTCTGTCATTACAATTCCTCCTGTAATCACGACAGGCTTCTTTGGAGCTTAGTTCAATTTCTCATCTTGTTTAAACTCCTTTAGTGCTTTGTCTTATTTACCACATGTTCAGCTGTGAACCATTTCACCCCTTCCCTGTTACAAATAGAAAGAAACCTGGCAGATTAGCATGCAACTAAAACAAAAATGCCCAGTGAAAAGGCTAATGGTATGGTTTATGGTTCTGAGCAGCAGTCTGCATTAAAAAGCACATTTCCATTTACGCAACAGAAGATTTTGTTAGTCAATAAATCCCTGCAATCTCAGAGGAAAGAATTAATCTTACATAATTGGAGTTTTGTTTCAGGAAATGAATTTATACTAAGAGATTCAATCTCTTAATTAAAAAGATTTAGTGTGTTTGTGTTCCACTTAGCAGTTTTATTTGTTCTTTAATTTGCAGGAGTCCATACTGGGAAATAATTGAATGAAAATGCCAAGAGGAAAGGGATGTGCATACCAGGTCTGTGTGCAGACAAGAACCAGGATCTCTTGAGCTCTGCTACTAGTTTTGACTTTTAAAAACCTCAGAAAATCTCTGCACATGTCAGCTCTCTGTCTGTAGAATGAAATTCAGCAGAGGGTTATCTCACAAGGCTGCTGTTAGTGCTGGAATCTGAAGAAGGAGCAGTTGGTAAATGCACTACTGGTATTACCAATGTAACAAAATAAAAGAGAGCAGGATAAGATTTCACGGATAGGAAACACTGCCTTAACAAGAGTCTTTTTCAAATGTCTTCCTTTCCTGACAAAAGATGAGGAAATTACTTGTAAATGCATTAAATTGTATTATATGAGGGAAAAAAAAACGAGCTGCCAACTTTATATTCTACTAGGAGGAGAAAACATTGAGCTGTACTAGGCACAAAAATGTTTGTTGAGAGTGATCCTGTGTAGAGTTTGTGTCTCAGTGTGGGAATTTTGTTTGCAAAAGAACTGCTGGGATTGTTTTGCAAAGAGCATCCAAGTCCCCGGATCCCCCTGGCCTTCCCAGGAACTCTGGCTGCTTGGCTTACTCTTTGTGGCTGGGAAGTCTGAAAAGAGTTCACAAAGGAGCAACAGGATCAGAATTCCCCTCTCACCTTTTGCTGCAGAAAAAGAAAAGGGTTTGATCCAGTCCTCTAAAAACTGAACCCTGAACACAAACAAACCCGTTACACTCACAAAGCCATTGCCTTCCTAACTACCGGAATAAAAATGTTTAAACTTGCTGTTTTCAACCAAATATCTTCTAGACCTAAGTAAAAATTACTCTGGAACTATCATTTGTTATGACTTAAGTAAGTATTCCACAGGTTTGACTTTAGCTTCCGTTGAAAACTGATGTAAGGAACCCTAACCCATGGACACAGGCACATATTTCATCCAAACCACCACTACCAGTTCCAGGTCATACTGATTAATGATTTTCACATAAACACACTTCTTATTTCAAATGTTAATGCCTTCTTAGTGCAAGGTGAAAGTCTATCCAACGATAGAATCCCTTAAGAGTGTTAATTAAACAGGACAATAATAATCCACTGGTGATTTATAGTGAGGTGGATTACTAGAGCATAGTGGTTGGTCTGATAGGCATTTATTGCCTACTTAACCATTTAAGTATAACAAAAAAAAATCATTGTGGGACAAAAGGTGATGAATGTTTCTGCTAAAACAGTCCATTAAGATGATTCATTAACATTACAAAGAGGTCTGCAGCCTGCGTGCCACTTGGAGCCTTTAAAAGTCTGGGAAAGTGAGAGGCATTACCATAGGAAATGCTTTATGCTAAATGTGAGCTGATAGAATCTAAAGTCCACTTTCTGCAGATAACATCACTTTTTACATTTTGCACTACAAGGTCTGAGGACGCTTTGTACTTCTCAATTCCTCGAGAATGTATCTTCCTAACAGAGGAGAGCAGCAATAAAAGTCCCAAAGCTCTGGCATACATTCGCGTCCCTCGCACTTCCCTTTGAACTGATGGGCCTGGAATGCTGACTCGCTGGTTGCACCACTGCGGAATGACATGGGAGCCATGAGTTATAGTCACAACAGCTACGGCTTTATTAAATGCACACCAAATAAAGCTCCTATAATGATCTTTTCAGGTCAAATAACAGCAGATGCCTGCTGTGTAACAGCGAGGCTGTGTACCAGCCCTGACTGCTACAGGAGTTCTAGGAGGGTTAAATCAGCGTGTAAATGTATCCAAAACAGCAAAACAAAGTCTTCGGTATTTTCCTAACAAATTATTCCCTGAAAGTGGAGCTAATGAAGCTTGGTTCTTCATGGATTTATGTTGCAGCTCTTACACCTCCCTCCTGGAATAACCCCAGTTGTCCTGCACCATATTCCACTCCAATCCCTCCAGCCCCCTTCATTCCCCACCTCCCCCCGTAAGAACATATGCAGGCTCCCTTATTCCCCGGGGAATACCGTAGCATGCCTTGGCATCTTCTCCCAGCCATTCCTTGACTTTTGTTTTTTATTTGGCAGCTGAATGAAGCAGTGTTTTCACCAAGGAATATCAGAGCAATGTGCAAATCAGTCGAGAGTCTTGCTGCTGTCAAACACAATGAACAATTGCTGAACTCTCCCTTCTCCCTCAGTGGGAGAATTAATAAGGATTCCTTCCTCTCCTTAGATGCTAATTCTTGTAAAACTGGTAAGGACAACTGGTAAGTGTCTCCAAATCATCTACATAACCTGTGACAAATGTGTCACCATCTTGGAAACTGGGTCAGACAAATAATTAGATTGTGTAAGTGATTTCCCTAGGGAACCAGACTAAGAGGTGTGATAAGATCTGCGCTGACCAGAAGTCAGTAGAATCTTGTTTATAGTGTGTGCAGCACCTGCCCAGACTACCTGCGTGGTCTCAAAAACAAGCTGGACCAGGTTCTAGGAGCACAACAAGGAACTTGCACCAGAACTAATAAATTCTGCCTCTCAGTGGATAATTACCCCGGTTTATTTCTCAGTCAGCGAATTAGCACAGCTACACCAAATCCTGGGCTGGAGATGACTGAGATAGATTTGTTGTCCCTCCATGGCACGAATTTTCACTTCTAGATACTTCAGTTAAAAGTGAAACACTACAGATGCTGAATCTGGACAAGGGAATGGTGCTGGGGAACTCGTGACACTACAAACACATCAAAAATATCTCCCCCCAATACTGTTCAATATCTTCCAACTGCCTGGGGATTTGGGCAAGCAACATTTCCTGTCTAGTGCCAAGTATATTTCCCCTTGGTTCTTCTAAGAAACAAGGCACTGACTGCAATCATGATCTGTGACCAGACTTTATTACAAAGTGTCCTGTAGTGCACCGCCCTCACCTGCAGAAATGGGATAACTGTTTCCAAGCAGGGCCATTAACCCAGTAATCCAAAAACCAGTCTCAGACGTGGTAAACATCTCTCAGATGAGCTCTGCTGATTAATGAATGGAGAGTGCTGAGGCGTGGAGCTGTGTGCTGGTGAAACACTTGCTCCCCACCTCTGCAAACATCTTTAGAGTCCCCTGGGACATTGCAAGTCTCAGTTCTCAGTCAATAATGCCCAAGGGTGCCCAGCACTGGGGAAGAGCCTTTGTGGGAGGATCAGGCCTGGGTGTCAGACAGACGCAGGAAGGAAGGAATACAAAATAGTGGGAGGCTGGCAGGAGCACAGGCTAAACCAGAAAGAGAAGCTGAACATGTGTGCCCAGTGACTTGATGAGACTCAGAGTGGGAACAAGGATGAAAAGATTGGATTGAAAGATCCCTGTTTGCAAAGCAAAGGAGAAGGGTTGAAATTTCAACCTTTCAGTGCATTTTCTGATTTTTTCGCTCTACATACTGAATTTAACCTAATTTCAGTAACAGCTGAGAGACAGTCACCAACATCTTTTTATATTTTGCTCTAGATATTCCTTACAAAGTTTCCATAAATTTAACCACCAGATTTTGTCACCCCAGACTGCACTTCACTTACAATCTCTTCTTCAACCTACAAAAATACCGAAGATAAACATCTCACATTTGTCAAATACAGAGAAAGATCTCACCTCAGAAAACCTTTTTGGACAAAGTGCTTTTTTCCATCAGAAAATGCTAACTTGCAAAAACATTTATATTTTTGCTGATTTCCATGGAAATATAGTTAAGTAGGTTCAGATATTTCCATGAGAAAAATCTGTTCTGAATGAGAATGGACTAGAAATGTGGGGGGTGATTTATTAGACTCCCAAAGTCAGAAGTATACCCAAATATATGCTAGCACCCTACCAAGCACAACAGAATAACTGTCTATTCTCCATGCACCTACTTTATTTTATTAAAAAAAATAAATAAATAAAATTCTCCAGGCTGAAGAGAAACTGCCTGATGAAACAGCTGGTGACTAAGTCTCACCTACAAAGCACAGGACTCCAAGCAAGCTCTTTTTCAACCCACTACAGAGCCCAGATTTCAGTCTGACAAAAATAATGTTGAAAACATTATGTCAAATGTCTGCTCCAAATCCCATAAAGCACTCCTTGGACAGGGCCCAAGTAAATACCCTAGCCACTGGATGTTGGCTATTCTGGGATGTCTCATTCTTTCTATTCATGTTTTGTTTTTTAAATCATTCTGTGACAAATCTAAAACAAATGTCAAAACCGTTAATTTTTTTATACGCTAGATTTTTTTTCTGTTTCTGGTCAACTCTAATTCTCAGTGCACCACCCTTAACTCTTCAGTTCATTTCTTCTCTTAAAACTTGGTCCAACTTGCTGGCCTTTAGAAGAGTGAGAGATACTTAGCTCTTGCATAGGGAAAATTAATTTGATTTGTGCATTCTGTATTGTCCTATATCACTGATTTTTAAAATTACTTCACAGGCCTTTGGGGCCCATGAGCTGCATTTAAAGGGATCCAAGAAGGTAAATAAGACACATTGCTTTGGCATGACACAAAGAATTGGCTGCCACCATAGTCTGCAAATTAGAAAACATCAAAGATCACTGCTTTATACAAATATACCTGTGTCCTACTGCTGTTAGGATAGACTGAAAGCTTGCAATAAGCTTTTATTTGCACTGGGATAAAAAAACTATTAACAATATTAAAAACTAAGTGAATCACAACATTTTTTGGAAGAGAGTAAGAAGAATGCTTTGGCTCAGGAGATGCATTTATAACCAGATCCATCACTTTCAAGAGAAAGCAATTTTACAGCAGTCAAAGTTAATATAAAGTTCACATTATTATTTTTTACTCATGTACCCACATGAAAACTGGAGAAAATCATCATTTAACACACTTGTTTTTCATGATTTAAAGTTATTACATCTCTAATGTTATCCCTAAGCATGAGAGTGGCTAATCAAAACAATAAATAAAATCTGCTTTACATGGCATTAAACAGTTAAAAATCCATTTAAATTTTCTTCTGATTGATTAATTAATTCCCATAAACTTCAGATAGATTGAAAAAAATCTTTTTTTTTCTTTCGTCTATCCACTTTGACTTCTCCGAGGCAGCAAATTTTAGTCAGATACAGTTAATATCTTGTTCCTAGAAATTTTCAGCAAAAACTGTCTTCAAATGTGTGTTTTTGAGAAAAGATGTGACAAAATGAATACTGTACCTTCATGCTATCACATTGCACTTACCATATTTAATCCTGAAAACTAGAGCTACCACACTCTGGATCATGCCTACATGCATACAAATAAGAAAAATAAAATCAGATTCATGGAAACACGGGCATGAGCTGCTGTGAAAACAGCATTTTCACAAAAGGCAGAGTCAAGTCTCAGCTTGAGAGGCTTCTCTTCCTCAGAGCTGTCCTTTACCAGGAGCATTTTCTCCACTCCCAGCACAACAAGGCAGTCAAAAGACAATGAGGCTCTGCAGTTTATGAGCTCCCTTGATGGCCGAATGCTCTTCCATACCTACCAAATATAGTAAACACTAAATGCTCCGCTTTCTGTTCTTGCCTCAAGGCTTAGAAACAACTTGCAAATCCTCTCAATTCGCTTTGCGTCCCCCATTCCTTCCATTAGACTTGCTAACAGTATCTTTCACAAAGATTCTTTTGTTTCTACTGAAAATCTCTTAAAGATTTCTTTGACGTTTCTCTTTCTCTCAGTATCCTGTCACAGGGCGCTGGACCTTCATCCTGGGACTTACCCAAATCCTTCCTTTTTCCAAGACGCGCTGAAACCTTCCATCCCCCTCTTTTACAAAGGAAGAATGTAGGCACTAGCGCTAACCAAAAAACAAATCCTTAGAGCTATGAACTGCTGGACTCCTCCCAAAAATGGCAGAGTTTCCTCAGACCTGGGAAAACTTTTTCACATCGTGAAAGTTGTAAGATGTTCTGAATATTGTTACTTTTCTCCATGATTTAGCCTTTACTTAATTTCTACTTCCTGTCTCCATGGATGCTCTTTCTTCTCCTTCCTTGATCTCTCCCTGTTTCCAAATAAAGCAATAGCCTGTACTTTAAGTTACAAATACCCTTATTAAATCCAATATTAGAACAGAAACCCCGACTTCTTTCAAAAGAAACTGACATTTCTAGTTGCAAATATAGCCAGAGTAATTCCCAAATTGTCCAAATTAGGGACTTTTGCTGTGTGACTTGTCATCATTTCCCAATTACAGACAGTAAGATGCTCCGTAAACAGGTTTTTGTTGAAGTGGAAGTTCTCCTGTGCTGCTCTCCTCATGTATTCAGGACATGGAAATAGGGACAGGAATAATCAGGAAGTGATTCAAAATCTCCATAGCCCTCATCTGTGTGAGGACACACTGCCTGTGCTGCACGTATCCTGCAGTTACCCAGCTGGAAGAGCAGGAGTTTGGTCCTGTGGGGTTTCAGTTTATCAACATAAATTCAATTTCTGTAGACTTTAAACAACTGAAACCTTTCCCCTGCTCATGATAAACATGTTATTCATGAAGAGGGTTTCTATCCCCAAAATAAATGTCAGGATCTTTCTGGAAAGCAAAAATCTTAACTTCTCTGGATTTTATATTCTCATGAGCTTAACAGACAGCAACTTACCCCAAGGAAATAAGTTAAAATTGTATATGAAACTCCAATAATCTATTTTATAGCTCCGTGATTTAAATAAACAAACAAACAAACATACAAACTGCTTCCTTCTGCTCTTTTCCCGACAATCCAAATATTTAGTTCTCTTTATAGGATGCTAACTGTGGAAATCCATGCTTTTAAATTATGCTTTTTGGGTGCCTCGAACAACAAAAACAACAGATTCTCTCTTGCGGTCAGACCACCAGAGCGGAGTAAAGTGCAGCAACTCTGAGAGTTTCTGCCCCATGTTCTGCTCTGCTTGTCCTTTTGAAAGGGGGCTCAATGAAGAGCCTTGTTGAGACCTCCGCTGGTGCCACTGTTTATAGAGGGGGTCATTAGGAACAGTTTAGTCAGAACAAAAGGGGTTTTGTTTCTATTGTCCCGCTTGCAGTTTGACGATGTCTTAACTGAAAAATTATCTTAATAGTCTAACAGTATATATTCGCCTATGGGGCTCAGACAACTGCAGAAAAGGCTTTGGATGAATGCTGAAAAGATGCACTTGACAAAGCCAACTCAGTGCACGCTGAGCACCATTTAGGAAGCGCATTTTTTCTGACTGAAAACTTAGAAGTGCCAGTCTCGGAGAGATAAACTCCTACAGCACAGCACTTACAGCTAAAGCCCCTCCACAAAAGGGGCAGCAGTGACACCAAGCACTGCACACTCAGGGGAGCTCCTGGCTGGGTGTAAGCACGCACACCTCCTGCTCACACACGCCAGCAGAGGAAACTGGCTCTTCAGATTATTTTAAAATCCTCCTGATTCATGATTTTGTGCTGCTGAAGGTCTGGGAGATTGCTTCACGCAGCCACTTGTAATGTGGCAAACCTCCTCCTCTCTCGGGAGCTGGAGCCTCCCCCCAGCCCGGAGAACTGGGGCCAAGCCCTGCTACCCTGCTCTACTTGGGAGGAGATTTTTGTGGCCAGGGCTTTAGAGAGTCAAATGAATCTCCAGCTTCCATCTTCTTTCAGACTGGTTCAGAAACGCTGCTATAAATCACCGCAGATATAAAGAAAGTTATTTTAGAGGCAGAACCAGAGACGAAAAAAATGCACATTGTGTCTCTGCAGCCCCATGCAGCTTGGAATTGGCAGCTCAAAACTTCCAATTGGAGTGGCCCTAATGTGTATTCAAAGTAAACTGAGAATATAATTGTTCCTATGGAAATGAAATATAAATAAAAGTAGGAGCTGAGACCATATAAGATAATGTTGGACCAAATTCTATTTCCTTCTTATTGAAATGCACAAGATAAGCCTCAACAGGAGAGAAGCTGCGGGGTGCAGCTGTTGTATATAATCCTGCTTCCTACAGACCCGTAAAACCAGCAGTCTCCAAAGATCTCTCTGCTCCAGCAACACGAGTTTTATGATTCAGGGGCATGGTACATATGGTTTAGCATACACACCCCAATTTTCCATGCAACCTCCCCTGTTAGGATTACTAATACTTGTGGCATGAGTAGTTTGTACAGCAGCTGTGCAAGGGTTATGCAAGCATTTATGTACACATTGGAATAAAGGCACAAAATAATGGTTCTTTTGAGGTATTACTCTGCACCTGCCTGGAGACAAAATGCAAAGCCATCCAAATTCGTCCCATTGCATTTACAGGTCAGGATCAGTTATTTTGTTCCCTTTGAAAAAAAATGAATATGTTTTCTATGCTTTTTGTTCAGTATGAAAGTATCAAACATCTCTGCCTTTAGTGAATGCACACAGCAGAAAACTGGAAAATACATAAATATATGTTAATAAGAAGAATCCTGAATGTCTGCAGGAGCAAAGATCACCAATTTTTGTAAGAAAATGTAACAACTAAGCAGATTTTCAGGGGCACATTTCCAAGGTGCTGCAGCACGACTCAAATCCTCTCCCAGCAGTGACGTCCGAGCCCGTGCCCAGCAGAGCTTTTCACAAATATAAGCCTGAGATCTCAGACGTTCAGATTACAATGCTACCCACGAAGGAAACACCTGGGCTTGTGCCAAAAGCGTCAACCAAATCAAGTGTGCACACAATAATTTAATAGTACAAAATTCAATTCAGTTTTCTTCAAGCTGCTTTGGTGATGTTGGAGTCTACATTAAACAACGCTCCCGTGCCTGTATCTCTGCTGCAGAAATATGTTGGTTACATAAAGTTTAAAGAGATTATTGAGGTACTCTGGTGTATGTAGGCATGCTCATACTAATATATAAACATATATAGAAAATATAGCACAGGCCAATATTCAAATTGTATATCAGTGTACCATAAATGTAACACTGCAAAAGTTTCAGTGATATGAATTAATTTCTAATGTTCTCTGGAGTCAATAGCAATAAAAGGATCCCTGTGGTGATCCATTTTTATGAAGTGATGGCTGGACCACGAAGGACTGAACTCTGTCCACCTTCCTCAGTTGACGAACATTAAATTCAGTGCCACAGCCCCATTTCATAAATCCTAAAATTCTATTTTAGCTTTCACTGGCATCCTCAGAAGTAATAATGCCTTTTTCACCCCCGAAAACGCAGGTTTCATTTCTGACTCTCCTCTGATCAGTAGCACTGAGAATCAACGCTTAACTTTTATAATACGATCAGTATTGTCCAACAGAGCACAGCTCAACCCAGATCTGTTCAAATTCCTGGATTAGAGCTAATATAATGGCTTTATCCATAATGTGATTAACTTCATGTAGGTGAATATGTTCTCAGTAATAAAGCTGGAGAGACGACTAGAAACTTTCGATAAGAATTATCCAATACAGCATAAAAAATTGCATGAGCTAATTATCCGTTCTTATACAAATAATCATGCTATTAGTTTTTGCTGTATAAATGTTTTTCATGCAAATGGCATAGACAAACAGTTCAAAATTCTCCAAACACATGCTATTTGAGAGGGACTATTTGGAAGGAGAAAAAAGTTTGCTATAATTTAGGACTTGCACTTTGTTCAAGACAAATGAGAGAAGATGCAAAACAGAATGGAAAAGAACCATGGTTAAAGTTAAAAAGAGGACATCAAAGTAGGAAGACAAGGAGCTTGAAACTGAATCAGCAGAAAAGAGGACAAAATGCTTTGTGTCTAATTTTTGAAAATTCATTAAATGAGTTTCTGAGCATAACCCACACTTTTTACTGCCCTTTTGGTAAAACTGAATGCAAATGGCCAAATTCTGCCCCTGGCATATGCCTCAGATGGGCACACGAGGGTGGCAAATTCACCAAGCACAAAACTGAACATTTCTGTGCATTTCATGTTTTTAAAACAGCCCCTTTATTTATCTCCTAAATACATACTTCCAAATATACTGACTTCCACACAAACTAAAAAATGGCAGCAGCTGGTACTAAACTCCAGTAAGATCATGTACACAAAGCTCACAGAGATCAAAAAGTTGTTCAGTTGGTAATGTGGCTTGTGCAGAACCCCAGAAACATTGGGAATTTGTTTTTATAGAAATTATTTGAAGCAGCAAGTGCCAACAAACAGGGATTACTTCATCACAAGCATTTAGTTTTCCTTCTCAAGAAGAGGAGGATACACAAAAGAGGTAGAGAAGACTAAGAGGAAAAACTGGTTCCTTAATTGATCCAGGAAGGAGGAGGAAAAAGACAGTGACATGAAGGGGCCAATATTTCAGCAACCTGTGTGGAACTGATCCTACAGGAAGCAGGATAGGGTTTACAGAGCAGGCAGGAAAGGAGGGAAGAGAAAGACGTTGTCCATGAGAAGAGGTACAAACTGGATTGCCTTTCTGTTTGAAAGGTATTTGAAATTCAAGCTCAGATCTGAGGGCTGAAGCACTGCAGTTTGACCTGCATCATCCTTTATTGTATCCAGCAGAATAAATGCTGCCCTTTGTTGTGTCCCGAAGCAAGATGAAGGCAAGAGCTGAGGACTTCAGATCAAAAATTGATTCTTTAACGAATTCACTTTCTGTTATGCTGTTTTAAGTGCCCCCGTTTCAAACTATCATGCATTTATTAAAAGGTGTAGGGGTGCAGCAGGATCATAGACAATACTGTATAAAAGAGAAAACTTTCCCAATTGTTTCTATAAAAGCACAGGATATAGTTGCAACATTGCCCCTCTTTTAGGAGCATATCCTGCATTAAATCAGAATACAGCTAAACGTGGCCTAACCCAGACCACTTGGACAAAACAAGAAGGAAACTTTTTCAAACATCACTTTTTCAAGAAATTTGTCAAATCAAGGTTTAGGTTTTGTCCTCTGCTCTTTCTCCAATGACACCTACAAATCCAAGAGCAGTTACCTAAGGTGCTGACCAGTGAGCAGAGAAACCTCCCACACTTTTCCTTCTCTCAGAGCATTCCAGAACGCAACACTGGCATGAAGTTTTGAAAGTTTTTGAAAGGGAGCTACAAGCAATTCAAGTACAAGCAATTTAGGTAGCAGAGACACCTGCTCTCCAGCCCACTGTTCCATCCCTGCAGACCTTTTAATCTCATTTCCATGCCAAAGGCAAGGCTCCTGTCCTACTGCTGCTTGATGAAAGGCCAACACTCACAACTCTGGAAAAACAGTCTACAAGGAACAGAAAAGGAAGAGAAATCAATTTGTCTGCAGCTGAAAGGGAGAGCAGAGAGATCCCAAATTATCTGTCTGCTCTTCCTACTGCAGCCCGACCCAGACACCCTCTCCTTGCCCCCAGCTGTGCATTCCTGTGGCCTCCCTCGTTCCACCACAACATGGAGTCAGTCAGAACAAGAAGCTGATCCAGCAGAAAATTATTTCAGAAAAAAAAAATACACAAATGGTTAAAAAAAAAATTTTAAACCAGAATCAGCTTCCTGAGCTGCGTGTAAGTGTTGGTACCAGCATCGAGAGGGGTGAGGCTGCACAGCTGAAGGTCCAAGCTGGGGTGGGATGAGAAAACAAAGATCTTTCTCAGGGGGAGCCTGGCTTTAAATCAGCTTAAATTGATCTAGAAACCACACCCTCGGCAAGGAAGAAATTTAGGCAAATATATGCGTGGTGAAGAGCAGGTTAGTGCTGCTCCTCAGGAAGTACAAAAGATGCTGGAGAGTTTGATCTTAACTGGGCAGCCAAAATTCAACTGCTCGGGTGTTTCCATCAGTGGGGAGTACTGGGAAAGCAGCTACAGGGGGGATTTTTAAGCAGTCCCACAAGCACCAGTGGGTGTAGCAAGTGCTCTCATGTTACCTAAGGTGGGTGTAGCTCCACAACCTCTCTGCCTGCTCCATCCTCCCACAGCTTGAGCCATTCCTAAACATGTGCTAGCTCTGAGCTGAGGGTTAAATGCTGGTTCCACCACTATTTCAATAGTGCCGTGAGTCATTTCTATGTGATGCCTCAGTTCCCCTGTTATTAAGAGGTGCAGATGCATGCATACAAACACATTAAATCATTCATCATGATTCCCATGCAGTTTTTTGACTGGCTACCTGCTGTTCACGTCAAGATTTGAAACATAAAAACTAAAATAAGTGATAAATAATAGTTTCCAAAAGAGTTGCAGGATCTGGTGCTGGATACTATCAGATACTGCTCGTATGAAAATATTAAATGAGCAATCTATCAGAAAACACCCCCAAAACTGCTGACCTCCTTTATCCTCCACCCTCTTCTTCCTCCTTTGCCCAAGGAATTCATCTTAATGTCAGCATAAACTCAATGTATGGTGTCTGATGTTACCTCAGGCTGGATTTAGTGACCCAAATCGACCATCCTGGCTTCTCCTTCTTTCCAAGTAAGATTTGGGAAGCATTAGTTTACATTTGTTATCTGATATAATAATTATTATTATTAATTACTGTTGTAGCAGACATGTACCTGGGCTAATTGGCACTGTGACTCCATTACTGTAGATGTTGCACCACCGAGTTAAAAAACTCACTGCTTTAAGAAGCTGACAATCCATTTCAAGGCAGTATCCCAAAAATGGCATGTAGCAGGAGCAGAAGGAAATGGGAAGGCAAGGGCGCAGGGTAATGGAATGGCATAAACCACCCGTGTGCACAGGTTGATGGTTTCATTTCAAGTAAATGTTCCTGGTTTTACCATTCTTAGAGAATATCTCCTTCGAATTTCTAATGCTTCTCCATTAACTCTCCCCACCGCCAGCTGGAAAAAGTGACCCGGGGCTCTGTGCACAGAGACACACTGACATGTCTATGTACGTGAATATACAATCATCACTTTTTAAATTATTTAATGGAGTTACTTTTGTCACGGACAGCCTCTTCTAATCTGTACTTCTTTAAAAAAAAAAAGAGTAGGCAGGGAAAAAAAGTGTGTACGCGTGCTTGTGCAGACAGCCGATGCACTCGCATCCATAAAGTCTGTGGGAGTTTGGGCCCCTTCCTTGTACATAAACCGCCCTCCCTCCCGGGGTGTCTTCTCCTTAATGACGTTCACGGTAATTTAGGCGCTCGGGACCGGCTCAGCCTCTCGCCGAGCCCGCAGCCTCCACAAACATCCTGAAAAGCAACCTGAGCAGACGTCCCTCCTCGAGGCAGTTCCAGGGATTTTTCTCTCCCAAGCGGTTTGGAGCGGGCGAGCGAGAGAGAGCGCTTGGCTTTAGCTGTGCCTGCTCCTCCCACCAGAGACACCCTCCCGCCGCTCCCCGCCGAGCCGAGCCGAGCCGAGCCGCGCCGCGCCGCTCACACCGCGGCGTGCGGGACGCGGGCACAGCGCTCCGCCGCACGGGGAAGCTCCTCCGGCCGCCGCCGCCGCCCCGTCCATGGGCCGGTGCCGCTGATCAGCCCCCGCCGCCGCCGCCGCCGCCGCCGCCGCCGCCGCCGCCTCCTCGGGCCATGAGCGGGCTGCGGCGCCTCCGCGGGGGCTGAGCGCGGGGCCGTCCGTCGGTCCGTCCGTCCGCGCCCCCCGCGCATGCCGGTGGCGGGGCGCGTCCCGCGGCGGGGCAGCCCCGCGCCCCCCGCGCCGCCCCGCAGCCGCCGCCGCCGCGCCGCGATGCCGGTGGCGGGGCGAGGGCAGCCCGCCTCCTGGCTGCTGGTGCTGGGCGCCGCCGCTCCCGCCCTCTGGCTGCGCTGCGTGCTCGCCGACTTCACGGTGGACAACGAGGTGCACTCCAGCTTCATCCACCGGCGGCTGCGCGGCCCCGAGCGCCGCGAGATGCAGCGGGAGATCCTCTCCATCCTCGGCCTGCCGCACCGCCCGCGGCCGCACCTCCACGGCAAGCACAACTCGGCCCCCATGTTCATGCTGGACCTCTACAATGCCATGTCCGTGGAGGAGGGGGCGGCGGGGGCCGCCGCCGAGGACGGCGAGGGCTTCTCTTACCCCTACAAGCCCATCTTCAGCACCCAGGGGCCGCCTCTGGCCAGCCTGCAGGACAGCAACTTCCTCACCGAGGCTGACATGGTCATGAGCTTCGTCAACTTGGGTGAGTGCCGGGCTCGGCGGGGCTGGGTCCGGGGCGACCGGGCAGGGAACGATACCGGGGGGAGGCTGGAGCGGGGACCTGGCCAGCGACAGGAGGACAGGGGCTGGTGGCGCAGGTGGCCCCGGCTGGGAGCTGTTTCCCAGCGGGTCAGGTGAGTGACAGCCCACCCGGGCAAGGAAGGGCAGGTAGCGGCTCTCGGAAAGGGTGGCCGCTTTGCCAGGCGGTAATTGAGTGGCATCGACGGGGAGAGGGCTCTGACGTCCCGTCACAGCATTTGGACAGCACGAGCTCTCCCCACGCTCCACACACGCCGGCACACCGAGGTCTTTGTCGTCTTCTCCCTTTGATAGTTGCCGCACGTCAGAAATGGGATTTGCAGGTAGGAGTTAAACAGGACGATTAGCAGGTCTGCTCCACGTCGCACACCGCCAAGGGAGGCACGAAAGCCAGGCAGGGGCACGGCACGGGTCCCGCACAGCTGCCGGGGCAGGGCTGCTGCCCGTGCGGGATGCGGAGCCAGCGGGGCTGCGGGGACGGACGGCTGGGATGGTTCCCTGCGGCATCCCAGCGCCGCGCTCCCTCGGCAGAGGGGCTGAGCTGCTCGCACATGTTTTCCTAATGGCTTGGGAGGGATTCCACAGTAAATCCTTATTTACTCCTGCAGCTTTTCCTGTTGACCCCAGTTTATGCCGCTCACTCGCCTCTTTTCACAAGCACATGTGGATGGGTTTATGCAAACGATACGAGAGTTGGCACGCTTTGTATGCGCCTCACTAGGCCTCTCTAATTGGATGCCACGGCCCAATCTGATTTCTATTTGCTCGCTGTCGATTGCACACCCGTATGGACTGACTTGGCCGGATTTGAGTAAAACATTGTCAGGGTGCGCATTCTATTTTAAATATATAATTATAGACCTGGCTCGCTCTATCCGTTTTTAGACCTCATCATGTGCGGCTCTTAAACCACACACGTACAGATCGGGTGCCTGCAAGTTCAAGGCAGAATCTGAATTATATTTCCAAAACAAGATCAGCTCAGGCTTTGTCCCAAACAAAGGAAAACGCCAAGTGCAAGAGGAGCACACCTCTGTCACAAAGCCTGCCAGGAATTACAGACCCCCATCTCCAATAAATCCATTAACACCTTTATGGATGTCACTGTTCTGGACACATCCACTGTCTGGAACTTCAGAGGCAGAAAAGATTAAATCACCACCTAAACCATCACCTCTAATCCCACCACTTTGACTAACGTGAAAAGATCAGCAGCTGTAAAGGCTCTGTGACACACGTTAATAATTATTAGACACAGTAGCCATCCCGGCACAATTCTTGCATGATAAGGAGCCACGGGACGCTGTGGGAGAGCTCCAGTTTGCATGAGCTGTGCCTCCTTATTAACTGCCATAAGCTTCCCTGTGGGAAGCTGGGAATTACATCTGGCCCGGGGGCTGTGCTCTATGAGGGCTGGTGCTTTCCATGTGGAATTACAGTGTTTGTCTAGTCACTGCTGGATACTTAAGCTGATGAGCAACGATACATTTAAAATCAAATATTTGAGCAGTCAAAAGTACCAATGGCAGTCAAATATTTGACTTTAAAGATAAGGGTGACCTTGCTAACACTCATCTTTGTGGTTCTCGGGTCCCACACCGAGTGCAAGGAGAGCCCTGAACAGAAGACAAAAGATGTTGAAATAACAAGAGCGAAATTCACTCTTTGCTTTCCATTTCAGTAAAGAACCTTATGAAACATGTAAGTACATAATGGGAGGGAGTTTAGCTCTGCTCCTCAGGTGCAGTAATTTACTGAATCATCAGTGAAACTGCAGTGTTCCAGTCGCACATTGCCAGTGTAAGGAAGAGTCTCCTTGTCAGCTCATCTAAGAGTTATAAGAAAGAATTAATGTTTAGGCCATGGATGATTTTGAATACAAAGGAGTGGAATCGATCCATAAATGTGAAATAAAAGTTACAATTTGGATATGTCTGTGTCTATGTGAGAATTTTGTATGGAGCAGGTTTCACCTGTATAAGCCATAACCCCCAATAACCAACATCCTGATGCAGTTTGATGACTGCAGTGGATTTATTCATTCATTTCGACCTGCTTGGGTTTGTTGCCAGCTTAGAAATCCAAGAGTGTTCTTTATGCAAAATCCTAAATGGTAGCTTTATTTCATTGCTGTCAGCATGGTCAGGGAGTAGTAAGAGCACAAGCAAAACCCAGTAGTTTTAAGGACAGGTGGAATTACGACCAGCAAGGCACATTTCGAAGGTTTATCTGTGCTGTTTTGTTCCCTTGTCAACAGTGCATGCCAGGACGAGTTTAAAAAGGACACAGATCTATAATAGCTTTCTTCATCGCTGTGCACACCTTTCATCCCATTGTAGTCATTGCTCTTTCATCTTCATAGGACAAAGGCAGGCTTGTTTATGGAGGTTTGAATGAATTAGAGCAGCCACTCACTCCATATATAATCAAACACAACACCTGCTTTGAGACGTACAGTTTTCTATGACATTCAGGGAAAATTAGAAGATCTATTGTAGAACTGAATTTTTTTGGAGACTTTCTACAATGATGCCTTTTGAAGCAGAGCTGAATTCCTAAATGCAGACTGTAGTAAACTGTGTCCTACTTTTGTAAGAGATACTCTGTGAGCATTGCATTTCACAGGTAGGCTTTTATTACTATACCAGAGCCATCACAATGAGGAAGTGTCACAGCATAATAAAGTTTCATTTTAGCATGGAGGAAGTAAAATCGAGTAAAGAAATAATACTTTGAAATTTCAGTCAATAAAAAACGTTAATTACAGGCTTCCTACAAAAGCACATTTTTTGCCTTATTCATAGTCTTCATCCATCTAGTTGTACAACTTTGGAGGGAATAATACTTTTTTAAAAACTACATTTCAAGATTTACTGGGCTACATAGTAAAAACCCCAACATCAAACCCCACACACATTGATTTCTATGGAGATACTGTGTATATTTAGTCCAGAGAATTTATGCTGAGTATTGGTAGGGAGGAACCAGAATACAGGTGCTCAGTTTTAGGGAGCTTTGTACTAAGCAAAATTTTACTTACTGTAAAATCCTGACAACTAATTAGATTTAGATTTATAACCAGTTAATTTGCAGGCTATATTTTGTCTTAGCTTACACCTGTGCTAAGATGAATGGGGAATGGAGTTGTGTCAAGAATGAAGTTATATGTAAATTAAAAGAGAATTTAGCCACAGTGGTCTGACTAAGTTAGCCAGTTAATTACTGGCTAATTTTGCAAAATTTATTGCTGTAATTTTAGCATTGAGAATTTAATTTCGGATCCTGTCCAATACAATTTACAAATGGGTCCATTTTAGGAACTGAAAAAATGCAAAGCATTTTCTGCACAAGTTTAATTTCAAGTTTATAAACAGCAGCTAAGGAGTAAACATCCTCTACATGCCTTGGACCTTCTTTTCTAAAAATAATTGTGTTGTCCTTATGCTGGTAAACTTGCCTTGGTAAACAGACTTGCTTAGAATATTTTTAAAAGAGTCGGCACAAGTGATATGCAATTTGTTAATTTGTCTCGTGGTTGATTATAAAATGAACAACATTGTTTAATCCTGGCAAAAAAGAAGGGGGGGTGGAATTAGTCATTCTTGGAAGGAGCACTTGAAAGTGGCTTTTGTTAATATAAATCAAGAAGCTGAAGAGCCCCCAAGTTTCCTTTTATTTCATACCATCTGGCCATCCTTTTTGTTGACAAGTGTTTGGCATACAGAACCATCTCTTTGCCCTTTAATAACAGGCTTTAACACTGTAGGGTATTAGAAAAAGATTCTATAACAGTTAAAAAATTTCCTTCGGGGAATACTTTATAAAGTGAGCACGGGCTGCAGGCATTTGCAGCTGTAACCTGGCTTGTGTTAAAATTTGGAAGGGGCTGCCTTGCATTCCAGCTCACTACAGGCCTTCATTGGTGTACAGCCAAAGGTTAATATAGATGTCACACAGTTTTTCTTTGGAGAGCCTCAGATATAAGAGTATGCGTACAGCTGTGTTTTTAGTAACCCTTTCATAATCACTTCTTTTAAACCTCATTTTCCTGCTTATATAAATCAAAGATTTTCAAGGATATTTGACCTGGATTTGAACTTATTTGATCTTCACATATTTCCCACTTGAAACAAAGCAGATTAAAAGTTAGCCCTGGATGCCTGGTCCCGATCACATGGTTTGTCCATACATTAGCCCAAGCCCTTGTTTTTTTTTTCTTCTCTTCCACCTAACACTGTTAAAATCTCTCAAGCCTGAACAGGTACATCCCATAATTGTTTTGGGCAGCATGGATATGTGCAGCACTTGGTGGTGTAACACTGGCTAAGGCAGAAAGCTCGCAGCCCAGTAAAGACTGACCGTGCAGCGAGTGTCCAGCAGGCATTCTTTGAATGTACAGACCCATCCCAGAGAGAACTTTATTAATTTTCTAATTCCCAGGTGTAAAACAGCAGAGCAGGACAGGAATTATTTACCTCTGCCATGTGGGTGTGCTGATAGCAGAGAAAGGAGCAGCCAAGGACAGATGTCCTTATGCAAGGAAAAGGAGCTGGAAATTGTCCCCATCCACTTGCACACAGCAGATTTATCCCAGAGCAGGGTCTTTCCTCTGTTCCCACACAGGCTGTCTTGGGGGGGGGGGGGGGGGGAGTGAATCCCCCTCTGTGAGCTGCAGTTTAGAAGCCAAAACACAACAGCTCTTAGAGGGCTTTGAAGGAGACAAGCCTTGATGGCCGGGTCTTGTGATGCTGGTAACAGGAGCTGGGCACCAGTGGAGCGTGCAGGACCTGCTCCCAGTGCCCCCAGCTGTGCCATGCCTGTGCCTCTGGCTGTGTGTGTGTGTGTCCCAGCACTCCCCCTGCAAAGCAGCTTTAATGGCCTCTGGACAGGCAGCACAAAACCAGGCACTACATTCCCTGGAAATAAGCCTGAAACACATTTTCGGGTCGGCGGGGAGAGACGTGTGAGAGAAGGTTACACAAGTGGTTGGAAACATTAATTAAAAAAAAGATTATAACTATTAAAGCCCAGTCAGAGCCGTTGACAGGCTCCTTTTAAATAGGACACTGTGATGTTTTAGTTTAATACATTCTGGCAGTGTCACCGGGGTTAAGGCTAATACTGGGATGTGTGGATCCTGTCATGTTATTGTCAGGAGGAATGCAGGGATTAGGTCTGAGAGTGGCGGTGGGTGAGTGCTGCAGCTGTGTACACTTATTATAAAAGATTTAAGTCCCACTGGTAAAATCAATATATTAAATTGCGAGAGCCCCTGTTTTTAATTAGTTTAAATCAAATATACGGTTAGTGCCATTAGGGCTGCTATCCTTGAACCAAGTGAGGAAATGCTAATATTTATATGGAAACTGTTAATTCGTGGTTAAAATGATAACACATTTAGTTTTATGCCTCTAAATTGTCCTAACTGGATGAATAACAGTGAGAAGTTGCAATGATGGATGAAGTCGTCTGAGCAAGAACACAAGTAAGCAAATTTTGATGGCATGCCAGATAAAGAGATTACCTGTTGATATACAGCATTAAGAGACCACGATGCTTTAAACCCTTTCCAGTCCTCCTCTCTAGGGTCTACATCAAAGAACTTTTGTGAATTAACTACATTTATATATCAAAAATGCATACCATTACTATATATAAATAAAATATGCTATTTTATATATGCTTATTTGTTCTCTAAATGGAAGAAACTTCTAAAGAAATGAGAGTGCTGTTTAAATTAGTTTCAGGATGAAGATTTTTCCTTCACAAGTGTTCAAAATAAACGAGACTACACACAAGGACTAATCACATGGATAAAGTTCTGCCCATGCTTAAGTCTGGAAAAATGGAAACCCAAGAGAAAATTCTTGGCTAGGCCTTCATTGGTGTAAATTGTCAAATTTCTACTGAAGCTGGCCCTGTGGTCTCATTTATACAACTCTACGTCCAAAGTAATTCCCATAAACTCCCTCTTGTTTTACACGAGCACCACTGAGAGCAGAACTGGGCCAAAGAAGTGCCCCTGTGTTGAAATAATGAGCAAGCAGTAGTTTCTGCTAGAGCTTCACAGAGTTTTCTCTCTTAATCTTGAAATTGTTTCTGAGGGAAGTTTCCTTTGCTGCAAACAATCAAAACATGAACCAGCTCCTATTAGTCACTGCTTATCATTATTAGCCTGATCCATGTTGTTGAACTACAGCTGAATTCCCATCCTTGCAACAAACAGAATTTAGCAAATAATGTTTGACAAAAATGTGAAACTGATATTTCTTAATACAAGACATATTTCATATGGAGAAACTTCAGTGCTGAAAGATTCCTGGTATCAAAATATCTGAATCATAGTACAAATAAACAGCGCCTTGTAAAGGCTGCGGGGCCAAATTCCGTGCTGGAGTAATTCCACTGAAGTGAGTGGAATTGTGCCAGGAGATAAACTGCCATCTAGATTTTTTTGGTGTTGAAGATTTTGTCAGTAAAAATCTTTGCTACAAAAAAGGTTGCAGGTAGCAAAGATTGAACTGATTCTGATTCAAAATTTTGGAAATCCTTGTTTTATTGATGAGGACCACGAAGTCTGCTGAGCCCCCCTTTATTTGGGTATATGTTCTACAATTCCATTATTTATACATAAATATACCTGATTGACAGCAGGTAACAGAGAAGCCATCGTGGGTGCAATCCCCACCACACTGTGCCTCATCCCTTCTTTTAAACATTTGTGTCATCTACATCTCAGAATCGCTGAAAATCCTTCAGTGATCCAGACTGAGTGGATTGAATTAATGGCAACTTTGAGACGACAAGTTTTAGTGTAATTGCTTTATTGTTTTGGAACCAAGATGCTTACAATCCAGTTCCTGTGCAAACATGTTTAACGTGTGTTAATGTGTTTCAAAACCAGACCCTCTCCACAAAATTCTGCTTTTCATTAATTGACATCAGTAGCATGGTACAGTATTTCAAAGCACTGGCCAAATATAAACTGTGTTTCTAATTTCCTTACTTTCCTGTGTTTGGAATGCCAATGTTAATTTGTTCCCATGGAAGAGTGAGAGCTGCCAACCACAGTTTTATATAAATGGCTTTACAGTGCAGGGCTGCCAACATTAAATGATACTTAGGAATTTTCATGACATTTTGTATTTAATGCTGTGTGTGTGAGAGAGAGAAATTGAGGGAGATGTGTGGCATGTTGAACAGCACAAGCTCTGATGATCAAGGCAAATGTTTGAAGAAGTTTATCCTTTGAGGAACTGTTACTTAATGCTTCTTTTTATTTAGGATTTTTAAATAGTCTGTCAGATATTATACAGCATATTTCTTGTGCCTAGAAAAAAGCTGTTTTGCAGGGAACTTTGTTGCTAACGATCTAAACAATTCCCCCCCCCCACCCCCCAATAATTTTAGTTATTTATTAATAGATGAGCAGGTGGACTTTAGTTTATGTTGTTGTTCTGATCATTCTGAGCTAGATTGTAAGAATGTGATATTACTCAACATGAGAAAATGCAAAAGCAAAAAAAGCTGCCACAACTAAGGAAAAAGGGAATTAACTGATTCTGGTTAAACTGCCAACAGGTAATTTTTCTTTAGAAGAGCAGCTAGATAAAATCTGTGCCTTTCTTAAAGAAAAGAAAGCATTATCATAGTTTCTTTAGTGGTATGTCTGCCTTTGTATGTAAACCAAATGTGAAGTTCCTTTTAAACAAAGTTTATTTTAAACTGATAATGCTAAAAACAAAGTCTGTTTATGTATTTCTCCTTTTATTCCTGGAAGATATTCAAAATACAAATTGTTATGTTCCAGTAGATTCCCCTTAATGAGTGCTATGGTTTATCTCTCCATTTCTCCAGTTTATTGGAACAGGTGCAGTGTCTGCCATCTGTGCCAGCCCCGTGCTATACCAAACAAACAAAGTGTTGTTTTGGTTCGCTGGATTTAAAAGTCTCCTGAGAGTAAAGAAATGAAAGAGAAAGAATTTAGAAAGTGCCTAGCGAAGGAAAGGCACTTCAAGTAATGTGCTTTGTCACTCAAGTCTTCCCATAAATTACCTTAAACTATTTCTAAACTGTTTGAAAAATATTATCCGTGGGGGATTAAGTTTCTGTTGCATCTCGGAGGGTCCACACTATTCTTTATCATCCTTTATCCTACCACAGTAGCTTCCAAGTTAGAGTCTTTTGTTGTCAGGTTGAATTAAATTTTACAGGAGTAAAAACTCTGTTTTCCTTCTTTTAAAGTGGAAGAGCTGCGAATTTTCTTTTTTTTCCCCTCCCCAGTGTTTCTGCTTCCACCTCATTTAAGAGATACTGCAAATAACCATCCAAGTTTAAACAAGATTATGTTGTAATTAGACAGACAAACTCATAATTATTTAAGGGCTAAACCAACAACAACAACCCTTTCAGGTTCATTTTGACAGTGTTTATCCAGTGTATCTGGAAAGGCTTACAATTAAAGTGCCTGAAGGGTGGGGATGAGATTTTTCAGCATGCAGTCAGTGCTATCGGGTCCACCTGGCCTGGGAAACTATGCAGGCTTTGTAGTGGAGAAAATCCCTTAACTTAGATCTTCATGGCAAGCTCTTAAAAGCTACCTTCCTTTAAAAAAGAAAAAAAAAAAAGCAAAAAAAAAAAGCAAAAAAACAACAGAAAACACAAGGAAAAGGAGGGGAGAGGGAAGGCAGCATCCCCCCAAGCAATAATTAAAGCGAGCAGGAGCTCTGTGGTGGGGGATGAGCTGATAATGGTGCAGAGCATCCTCTGGAAGGTTTTCCCTGTCGCACACAAGCGCCTTTCAAATGAGCACAGAGTTTCCTCTGGTTGTCGCAGCGCTGAGTGATGCTGGGCTGAATCACCCCTCTGCACAGCCCCACTGATGTCACCCCTACATCCTCCACTCCTCCTGGCCCCAGGCCACCCAGGGGTGAAGTCACCAGCCCTGACACCACCCCAGGAGCTGGCACTGAGTGCTGTGCCCAGCCTGGGGGCTGTAAATCAGCCTGAGCTTTGGCTCTCGCACTGGAGCCCCTGGGCCAAGCCCTGCCTTGCCTGGCTTTACCAATTGTTCTTCCCACGCCTCAGCGGCTGTCAAACTTTTTAAAAGAGACCAGAAGAGCTCTGGGAGAAGTACTAAAAAATTGTCATTAAATAATGCAGTATCAGTAGCTGGGAGTTTTAATTCTGCTGGAGAGAAGAGTTTCTTCCTGGGTGAGGACTGGGCATAGGGCTGCTTGCATTTCCCATTGACTGCAGTGAGTCCTTTGGCACCACAAGAGAAAGCAAACTTAGGTCTGTCATTTAAATGGAAGATTAAAAATTACTGTAATTTAGAAATTCCAAATTCTGGTGCTTACATTTGAGTACTGCTCTTTTGTATCCATATTTTAACAATTTATTTACACAAGACAATTTTCTGTAATGCCATGAATGATTACCAGTCATCACTAAGAGGAATCCATTCTTAATTGTATTTGTTCTACCCACAAGCTGCTCTTCCCTTGGTTCTCAAGGTTAAAACTTATTGCTTCTTCCATCACTAAAAATATTCTGAACAATTTAATCTTGCTACTTTTATTTGTTTATTACTCTGCAGTCATTATAATCCCACAGGGACTTTTTAGATGTTAATAAAGAGTACTGCACATCACTTTTCCTGAAGCTTGTGTGGCACTATAAACATCATGCTGAGTTTAAGTTCCCCTTTCTGACCATATCCTTAAAAAATCCAGCATTTGTTAAGAGTATGGAGGGGGATTTTTTTTTTCTTTTCTTTTTAACAAAAAGAAATAAAAGGGGGGGGAAGAAGTAACTTTAGCTCAATCTGCTAGCTACATAAAACAGTAAATGTTCAGTTGAGGCAGGGAAAAACCAGAACTGCTAGAGACTGGTTGTTTCCTTTTGGAGGAAACAATAAATGTGCCCACTTGTATTTTAACAACATTACTACTGGGCCCCCTAATTACACAAATATACTTGTAATAAACTCCAGGAGAGAAAAACTGGAAGAGAATCATTCATCACAGATCTTTCTCCTCAGCTCAAAAAGAAACTTTTGGGTAACCACTCTTAAATCTTGGCCCAAATCAGGAGAAGAAGATATTTCAGCGCTACGTGATGAATCATTTGTCTCCTGAGACAGGTGAAAAGGAGCAGCAAATCAGACATGTGGTGTAAAACTTCTCTCATTGGTGTGGACACAACTTTGACCTCTGAATACAACAGTTCCTGCAATCCATGGCATGCACTGTAATCAAATTACCAGAATATTAGAGTCCATACCCACGGAAATCTCTGACTGTTCTGCAACATTAAAACCTGACACAGGGAACGCAGAAATACACGAAAGAATCCACAGCCGTGCAGAAATGCATTCAAGCAATCCCCAAATATTTCTTCAGCAAACAGTGACTGTCACTCTGCTCGTTAGTCCACAGCTGTGGCATGAGAGCTGCCTCACTGAAATCCTGCAAGGAGGGAGGCAAATCTCAGCCTAGAGCTAAGCCAGCGTGTCTGATACACTGAGAGCCTTTCCTCCCTGGGTTGGCAGCTGCAGTCCAACAAGTGAGCAGTGCCTGGTAGGTAGAGAAGAGTGCTCTGTGCTCCAGAGATGCTTTCACAAACCCCACACTCTCCTTTCTGTGCTATTTTTGCCGTTTGCACACAGCAGGACGAGAGCTGCTCTCCATTCATAGCAGACCCATGCGAGGACACCAGGGTGTATTTCAACAGCTGATCTTTTACCCCAGAACTGCAATTGCAAAATTGCGTTTGAAGACACACAAAAACCAAAACAAAACAGAAAATGCTGTTGTTAGGGGCTGACTCAGGGGCTGGATGGCCCAGCCCTAGTGAGAGGCTCAGAGTCAGGAATTCAGCAGGGCTATGGTATGCAGGGCTAGGTGCTGCTGATGTCACTGATGGGTTTATCTTGTACCAAAAGAAAATTCCTCTTGTATAATAGGGATCGTGGGTGGGAATTAAACTGCAAATAAATCTTTGCCTCACCTTCAGATGCCGTTATGCCTGGGGCATGGGCCACCAACGTTTAGAGTGTAAAGGGGACAGACACATGCACATGCTCTGTACATGAATATATCATGTTTATCTTCCCGAGGACATTCCTGAAATAGCAGTTTAAACTTGCCATCACTGTGAGACACTAACATTTTACATCTGCAAACAGGAGTGTATGTGGATGTCAGCAGCTCACAGGTCTTTAATACTCACGGCTCTCAGGGCTGTATAGAGGTAATAAAAAACAAACGGCCGCCTGCCTATTTCTCAATAAAATAAATGTGTTGCACAGCCAATATTCCTAGAAAGCAAAAAGCTCCTATGCATAAGCTCTGAGTCCCATCACAGGCTGAAAGACAGTGAGAGGACGTGTGGTGCTGGCAGGGAGGGTCATTCCAGGCAGTGACCTCCTCTCCAGGTCCCTTGTCCCAAAGCCAGTGCCCCACCTGAGCTCGCCTCTCTTGGCAGCACAGAGGAAACATGATGATCTCAAAGAAAAATGTGAACTAGGTCACCAAGGCACACTTGCATGAGGAAGGGCACTCCACAGTGTCTTTGTAAGCAGTAACTGGAGTTTCAAATGGTTATTTTCCAAAACATCCCTCCAAATACTTCATTTCTGTCTAATAATTATAAACTGTGATAATACTACTAGACCTCCCACATACAGAACACCTGAGAGAGAGGCAATGGCTGTAACAGCCTGGGTGCAAGGAGAGCACTGCTCTGGCAGGGATTTCCCCTCTGGGGCAGCAGGACCTTTCCCCTCAATAGTTTGTTGTCCCCTAATCTCCCAGCCTGGCCCAGAGCTGCAGATGTTTGTTAGAGCACAGCCAAGCTCGAAAGGCCCAGCTGGTCGTGGTCTTGGGGCACAGCTCAGTGTGTACATTCCAAGCTGAGATTTTGCTGATCACCATCAAAGGCTGAGATCCTTATCTGATGGCCTCGTGCCTGATATTGGCTGCTTATTTTGTAATATCCCACAAACTGCTCTCTCAACAGCACCAGAATCTGGGATTTCAGCTGAGAAATCCAGCAAGTCGTATGGCTTCAGACCTGGGAAACTGGTTTTTAATTATTTTCCTTTTATCCCAGTAAACCACAAGAAAGGCTGGATTCCCTGCCATGTTCCTCCCAGGGAGCCTGTGCAGGTGTAGGCTCACACTCCTGCAGGATTTGGGGGGATGCTGGAACTGTTGTGGCAATACAATATTAAAGGAGGATTAATTAGATTGATGCCATTTATTTGGGCAGCTGTTCAGTAGATGAAAGGAAGTCTAATGCAAATGAGATGAATAAGCCTTAAGAGGCCAATGCCCAGTCACTTCTCCACTCGTGTCCCTCAGCACAGCTGGTGCAGAAATGGGCACATTCCCTTGGCAAAAATGAAGCATTTGAAGATTCCATCAGCTGAGTTTTCTCTTTCAAGTGTTGCCAGTAGATGCACAATATATACATGTGCTTCTAAAAGACTTTTATTTTGAACTCAAGATGTGAATCTATGGCATTAAGAAAAGCAGAACAATCCTTTATTTAGCTGCACCTGCACCTTAATGCCTAATGAGTTTAGTCTGATGGAATCCAGACCTCAGGAAGGATTATAAATTCTCATTTGATTTCATTTACTTCTAAAATACCTTAAACCAGCTGTACCAGTCCAGAATCCAGTCCTTTCTCTATCAGTTTTCCAAGTGTTGAATCTTTTGCTGTCTTAAGTAACTTTATGCTATATAATGATACTGCAGTAGTAATAAAAAACAGAGAGCAGCTTGAGAAAAGTCATGTAGTAGAAGATAATTAGCATATAAGCTTAAAAGCATCAGATTATGAGCACGACTTTCATAAAGTCCTTTTGGCCCTGGAGGGAAGATTTGGGGCTCCTTCTCCAGGCACCAGAGGTACCTTTAGCCATTTCTGTCTGTTTTGTACAAACACATCAGAGATGCTCAGGCAGTGACTCTCCAAAAATTACTGACTTACACCATTTATTATGAATAGTATCGAATTTATCAAATACATTTAAAGACTTATTACTTTGCCCCAGTGTAGGTACTGGAATGCAAGGGAAAAAATTGATCCTGTCACATCTCTGAATGATCAGATCATGGCATTGAAGAGTTAGAATAACATGATTTGATTTTAATTTGCATGTCCTCTGCACATGCCAGCTGCAGACTGAGGTGCCTGTGCTCCCAGCAGGCTCCCATCTTCCTGCAAGTCCTTCCCTTGTGGACTTTCTCCCCCATTTTAGGTTTGCCTGTAGCAGTCTCTCACACTGACTCTTATCTCCCCTGGCTGAATACTCTTTATTTCTGACCAGATCTGCTCAGCCACTTCTCTCTCCTTCCTTGGGCCTGGGGATGTTTCCATTTGCTCAGTGTGTACAAGCACTCAGGGCAGGCTGCTGGTTTTTGCATCAGTGATATTTTGAGACCTGCTCAGTCTCAGAGCAGGTTGCAGGAAGCACCTTGGGCCCCATTTGTCGAGTGTCTGGACTGGGGGATTATTTTTCTCAATAAAACTTATTGCCACTTAACTTTTCTCCCTCTCTGTGCTCTGCAACCTCTTCCCCCTTGAGACACTCATCACCTTCCTGCTTTCCCCTCCTCCAGACCTGCCCTTTTCTGTGCTGTGGCTGCCACCTCGGCCTGATCCTCATCATGATTCCTCCCCTGACTGCCACTATCTCCCTGACCCTTGGATGCCCTGGCAAAATGTGTGACTTGCAATTCACACCTAACGCTGGCACAGCTTTCCTGGGAAGTTGGCTTGGCCAGACACAGCTCCCTGATTCCACAGCCTCAGGGAAGCAGCCTGGCTGTCCCCTGAGTTACAAAGAGCCAGTGAGCAGTGTGATACAGGGGGAAATGAAAAATGTACTCCTGCATCTCCACATACCTCCCCCAGCTGCACCCAGAGGACTTAGGGGATGTGTTAGACAGCAGCATGCCTCTGCTCTCTGCTATTCCACTCTGTGCAGACAGAGACAAAGAAAGCAGGGACAATGATGAGCTTCTGCCTGTCATTTTGCTCGGTGCTCATTTTGGAGCAGAGCTGAGGCTGCCTTTGGGTGCTGTGCACTCCCTCAGCCTGCCCTGTGCACCCACAGTCCCTGCAGGGAGCCCCTGGCTTGGAGCTGCTGTCCAGGTGCTTTCCAACTTTCAGGTACACAGAGAGACACAACAACCCTGGTCTGTCAGGGGTAAATACCAGCCTTGGTATTTACCCTGCTCCCAGTGCCAGCATGAGAGCTTGAGACATCTGTGATGGCCACAACACTGGCCAGCTGGGAGGACACAGAAGGAGCCACGATTTGCAGCATCACCACAGTCCCCAGCTTGCCTCTCTGGAAAACAGCCACCCCCAAGGTTTTGGGAATGGGAGAGCTGGTGGGGTGAAAGCCCAGGTCAGCACCGTCCTGGGTTCCCCCTTTGCTGTGAAAGGAGGAAGAGGAACAAGATCTGAGAGCCTGGAGAGGGAGGCCCTGCAGGAGATTTCCTTATAGTGGATTCCAGGAGGATGAAGGTAGAAACAGAAGGTGTCTGTCAAAAGGAACAACTTCATGAACTCCCATTTTTTTTCTTTTCCCTGTCACCCTCCCCGAATTCTCCATTCCCTCACACCACTCAAATCCCACAGCAATCCTCAGTGCCTTACAGCAGCTGCAGATGGATTGCAGCTCCATGTGCTGCTGTGTTTCACGTGACAGGGCTGTGAATAAGGTATTCTGCAGAAACACAACTCTTCCCTGCTTATTTAACTTTGCTTTCCCCAGATACACATGCAGACACAGCGAGCAGCACCAGCAGTCACACCACTGTTGGTCTGTTTACTATTAGGAGGGTTTGGTGTTCACAGAGCAGTCCCACGTGTAAATTTTTCACAATACCTTTCATCTCGTCTGGCTCTGCTTTCAGCAGAGAAACCACAGCCTGAGCGGGTACCCATCAGGGTACACTGGGGAAGGAAAATGGATTACCTGTGCATAACCTGCCCAGATACTTCATGGAGGTTCTTTAAAAAGAAATGGTTTTACCATCCAGCATTGCCTTAAAGTGTCTGCAGAGAAATCCCAGCAGGGAATGTCTCTGAATTCAGACAGCAGCACGCACGATTCTCTCTGTCCTTTCCTTCCCAATGACTGTTTCCCCTTTTGCCATCTACCATACTTGGGAATTTTAACATGAAAGGCTCCTGGGTGACACATGGGGTGAGAGGATGTGGTGACTCACAGCATCCTGTGGTCCCCACAGCACATTCCATGGTGGCACGTGGCTCCTGGGGAAGCAGGTGGCTCCTGCACTGAGCTCCGAAGCATTGCCTGACCTGGGTACAACACTGTCCCCAACACTGAGAGAACACCAACTTGGGAACACCAGGAAGGGAGAAACACCAACTTCTGTCCTGAGCAGCCCTTGCTAGCTGAAGTTTGACTTAGTCAGGAAGAGCTTGCTGCTGTTGGGGAGATAATTAAACCCATCTTCCCTCGCCCGGCTGTTTGCACACGCACAATGATACCATTGTTCAGAGTCATGCAACACATATGCTGACATTAAAGTGTTTAATCTTGTAGTACAGTATTCCATTATTTTTTGGACATCTGTACATGATAGAAAGGCTACGTATTAAGGGATTTGTTGACAAAGAAATGGCTAATGCTGATACATGTGTGGACTGAAAGGATCTTTCCAAGTTGTGCTCTGCAGTAGGGAGGCTGCTGCTTCCCAGGCCTGAAGCCTGGCACAGATGTGATATGCACTGTTGCTATTACCACTTTTCAATTTATAACAAGGAGTCAGTGTTTAGAAGAATTTTGGAAGCTCCCTGCTGGGTTTGTGGCTAGGTGGTCTTGCTGGCAATACCAGCTCCATGCTGAAAGCTGAAAAAATGAAGTGATGGCTAAAGGGAGAATATTAACTCCAGAGGGGCTTTTTTCCCCTTTCGAAGCAAAAATGCTTAGCCCGGATCACTTTGCAGAGTGAGCACTAAAGAATTTCCAACCTCTGGGTTTGGGAATCAGGATTTATGGGGCCTGGTTTTCATCTTTGAAATTAGTGCATTAGTCCTGCTCTCCACCCATGGATGGGGCAGGACTTTGCCCTGGCACACACTGAATTTACCATGCAAGAAGCAGTTTTATCACCTTCTCCTCCCTCTACCTGGCTGTAAAATGGGTCCATGAGCAGGGAGCAGCTGGGTGCAGGTTCCCTTCTGCTGAGCTCTGCCTTGGCTCAGAGCAGCCCCTTCAGCCAAGGGCACATGGGGACAAGGCATCAGGCCAGGGCTTGGGCAGATGAGCCCAGAGCCCCCCAAATATCTGGGGGTGCTGAGCCTGTGGCTCAAGGACAGGCTGTGTTTTTAGAAGTGGCAGGATGGCAGCAATCCCCAGTGATGGGGTGCATTAATGAGTTATAGAAAAACCACAGGCTATTTTTCTAGTAAGCTCATCTCACAGATCAAAATCTAGGCTGTATTTGTTTTTCCTTAGGTTTCTCCAAAAATCTTCACTAGCTTCTAGATGACTTGGAGAGCTGCAGCTATTCCGTGTAAGAGGCCCTCCAAATACTGTTTTTATCATTCTTTAAAAAAAAATCAAAAATATATCCCATCACACACCCCAGGACATTTGCTCTACTCCATTTATAGAACTCCCAATTTATATTCTTCAAATATTTCTTCAAATATTTCTGTAACTGCTGCTTTAGCTGCAGCATGTAAATCATGAAACCGAGAGAATGAAACAAATGAAAACCAATCACAGAACTTTGCATTCCCAAATTCTTGCCATTATAAATTTCCTGCCACTGCCCCTGTAACTCTTGCTGTCAAGCACAATGAGGAGGGAAACATGTGCCTTCGCAGACTGTGGCCTGGCATGACATTATTGCAATAATCTTTATTATGGTCCCCCTTTTCCTCAGAAAAATATAAGGACTGACCTCGCATTTCTTGCTCAATCAGGCGTCCTGCTGAGCCCAGTAGGCTCTTTCAGCTGCAGAGACCGCTGGATCCTTCCCCTAATTGGTTTCCTCCTTCTTGAACCTCAGCAACATAAGGAGAAAAGGCCTATATTTCATAAGTGCCATGGTTTTATCCACCAATTTAGAGACAAAGAAGTGCGATTTATAGAGGGAACTTTTAATGCCTGCTAATTAGAAGCCCATCAAGAGGTCTCGAATTTGGCATCCCGAAAATTTACAGCTCAATTTCACAACCACCACAAGCCCTGAGCCCAAGGGGTGGCCCTGGCCTCCCTCCTGCCCTGCTGGGAGGTCCCTGCTCCTCCTGCCACGCTGCTCTGGGGAGCTGGGAGAGGACAGCATCCACCCAAAAACTCATCTGAAAAAGGGAAAATGTTCTTCCAGTTGCATACACTTCCCAAGGGAGACAGGAGAGCAGATTCCCTTTGAGAGCAGTGGGAGACAAGGGCTGGTGGGGCCAGGTGCTGCTGGTCCCAGCTGGATCCTGGGAATCTCGTGCTCTGCACTGAAATGATGCAACAGAGTTTCTGAAGCTTTGGCTTCCATCTCATGGGGTGATGATGGAGGGAAATAAAGGTGAATTCTCTTGGAAAACTCTAATAAGAATTTTGCACTGCTGGATGCAAATGTGACAGTCAGAGTTTAGTTTGCTTTCTCACGGAAAAATTGGGGCTGAGATCAATCCACTGATCTCAGGACAATCCTGAGAGAGGCAGCCCTTGGCCACCTCTGGAGAAACTGCCCATTTTCTACAGCTCTGCAGCGGGTGGAGAGAAAGCAGATAAAGACTTTCCTGCCCTCTAAACTCACCACACAGGTAGACTCTAAAAACCTGTGAGAACTTACTGCCAGAGTGTGGCAGAATTTTTTTGGAATCTCTGAGAGGTTTCTCAGGCAAGTGCTGATGGCTCAGCAGCAGCCTGGCTGAGAGGCTGAGGCAGGGGGTGTTGTCTTTTGGAATCCATTTTCCTTTGACTTATCTTTCAGTCTCAGGAATTCAGGACCTTTAATCTATTAGAGATTAAAGTCCTTCACAAATCCCTTCTGGCCTTTTTTGGGAGCGAAGAAGTTACAGACACCCTACTGCACATTCCTTCTGGTGCCTTTTTCCATTGTAAATGAGAAACAAGTAGCTCTAATTGTTCTAAGCACTGCAATAAATGAGACAACTGCTCTCAAAGTGCCTTATAAAAACAATTAACATATTATCAGGTGAAAGCGTTAACAAGAAAATTTAAGTTTTTACTTGTTTATATATTCAAAGTATATTCTAAGTGCATCACCCAAACGTGCCAAGGGAGGAAGAGGTGTGGAATTACCAAAGCTTTCCCAGTTTGGCAACCTGAGAATGGAGTCTATTCATCTGATGTTGAATTTCTTTCTGAAAAGCAGTTTTTTGCATCTTCAGAAAACAAGAGAGTAAAAATACCTAAGCAGGGAGATTAGCCTCTCGTGAAATCCATTGAAATTAGTGAAAATATTTCTGTTGACTTCCCTGGCATTTAGATAAGCTCTTTAATGCTTCAATAATAATTATTTTTTAGCACAGTCATTCTTGGGAAAAAAAAAAATCTTACTAACAATACTGCAAGCTGTGCCTCACCAGAATCCTTGCTGTCATGTGTCAGACCTTGCCCACCAGCAATCCCTGACCCAAACCCAGAGTTCCAACCAGTGCTGGCAGATTTAGCTCAGCTTGGCTTTGCACTTGCCAGCAGAGATTTACAAAGGAGCTGCAAACAGTTGGGGTGCTTATTTCTAATCTCAGAATACTTTGCTGTGAAAATGACCAAATGTGGGATCAGTGTAAGTTTCCAGCTTTTTGCTGATGTGTCATTTGCTTTGGGAAGTTTGGGCACCTGGGGTGCTAAATCAGGACCACGAGGTTTTCTGTCCAACATTATTTTTTTTTGGTACTGGCTTTACCTGTATTGTTCCAAGTTCTAAATATCAACAGCTGCATTTTTTCATCCCTGCCTGCTAATGTTTTTAAGTTCTGTATCTTCAGCACATGTCAGAACAAGCGCCCATTATTTGTTGACTTTTTATCTCCAGCTTTCCCATATTTTTGGATCTGATACGTGGCTACTTCACACCTGAGCACATGTATCCATCCTGTTTTCTTTTAACCATCCCTGCCAGTTGCACAACCGTGTCCTGCCCCCTCTTGCATCACCATCAGGCCACAACAGAGGCTTGGAGAGACAAAGGACTTCAGAGAGCTGGGAGCCCTCTCTGTATCAGATAGAGCAGCCTCAGATCCTGCTCAGATAGCAAGGCCAGACTTTCAAAGGTGCTGATCTGACTTGCATATTTGTGACAGGTGTGGCCAAGTCACTGATAACCACCAGCCTGAGATATTCCTTGTTTTGGCTGCATCACCTTAATTGTCTCCCCACGATTTTTGGTGTCCTGCTTGTTCTCTCACGCATCTGATGTCCTCGTCCATCCCACAGCTCTCAGCTCTCCACCTTTCCCAAGGACTGTGCCAGAGGGAGTGTCTGATGATCCTCATCCACCACAGCTCCAATTAACTGCCACACTCGCCATGCCAAGGGTTATTTTACACCGGCAAATTTTGAGCCCTGTGTTAAATTAGGCCAGAATTTGTCTGCAGTGGTTGTGCCTCCGAAATACAACACTGCTTCTAAGAAAGAGGAGAGGCTCATGTTTACACATGCTTCACCTGTGAGTGGCTTTGGATTGTTTTTTAAGGAGAGGAAATGCACTGTTTTCCCACAGTCAAGGCACACAGTCTGTTTCATAGCAGAATTATTTTTCAAGGGTGTTCTTCCTTTTCCTATTTTACAACCTTTGATTGCACATCCAGAGCTTTGGCTTCCTCTCCAAGCAGCTGCCTTGCCAAGGCATTTGAATTGTGAGCTGGAATTTCCAATGTTTGAAATTAGCATCTGGGCTAAAACCATTCACCAAAGCCTTTGGGTAGTAGATTTGTGAGAACTATGAGCCTGGGACAAAGATGAGTTGAAGTTCTGTGGGCAGAAGGGCTATGAAGCATATCCAGTAAATGTTCAAAATGCTTGATGTCTTTTAAGGGAGCCTCTAACATTAATGGCTAAAGAACAGCTGAGACTAAGCCCTTCAAGAATGACCAAAAATTTCTTCTTATGGTCATTGTGTCAATAGGGATCATGGATTTCAATGGAGAAACTGCAGTCACACCCAAAGAGCTGCAGCAATTCTCGACTGTTTCAGCGAACATTTAAAATACCACTATTCCCCCTTGCCTTTTTTTTTAAGCTCTCCCCCCCTTCTCCCCCTTCCAGCTCCTCAGGTAATTAACTGGAAATGACCCAGTTGCAGCGTTGTCAAAGGTCTAACACCCATCAAACCCAGGAAACTCAGGCTCCTTGAATGCTCCCCTGCTTACCCCGTGCTGCTGTGCTCAAGGTATTACAGGGCTCTACAAAAAGTGCTTGATCAGATATACTGTACCATATGTTCCCAAATACCAACACACAGCAGCAGGACTTAGGGATAGGATTTCAGCCTTCATAATGAAGAGTCTTGCTTTTATGAGTTCGAGTCAGACCCTTAACGTTATTTTAACATAGATTTTGGTGTTTAATTATGTAATAAGATTTACTGCAGTCATCTAACAGATGTTGATTCAGGGTCAGTGTTTCTCATAAATTAGTTCTGAAAGGATTTGTTACTTCTGGGTCAGCAGATAGGTCCAGAGTGCAAAGAAAAAGGGGAAAAACAATAAACACTGAGTTGAAGGGTTTCTTGGGATTCTTTCTTCAGTTACATATCCACATATTTTCATGATCTTAATGACTATAGCCACAGGAATGTTTGCTTTAACACTAAAGATGGCTCAGGCCAAAACCCTATATCCAAACATCTGCAAAGCATGGGAAAGTTCAAACTTTGGGGCTCTTTATTTTATGACCCTGGCCGTTAATTTTTCATACTAACATGACACATTTTTTCTAGGGCTCAGCAGTGGGAATTGCTGTGAACTTTAGCAGCACCCCAAAAAGTTTCCTCGTCATGTGCTTGTTGTCAGACCTTGTGTATAAAGTGCAGCTAAAGGCCAGTGTTAGTTGATGTAGTTGTCATCACACACGTACTGAAAAACTGCACCCACCTTCCTCTGGAAATTCAGCCTTCCCATGTCTTTGGAAGCAAATCATATTTGTGCATCCTACTGCTAACAGCTGCAGCTAAACCCACCCAGCTTTATACTCATTCTTCTACATTTGCGGTTAAAGGACTGATTCCATATTAAAGTATTTTTTTCATTCCCTTTTAATTTAGGTGCAGATAAATTCCTTTAAAACTGAAATTACGGTCTTTATATCTTATTCTATTAGGAGTACTTTGGAGGAAAGGGATTGAGGCACGTTTTATAGTGTTGCTAGCACGTCCAGGGCAGTTGTAGCCTGCCAAGTCTTTTACAAACACTGTTGAATATTCACAATATTCCTCCACATCAGGGTATGAGACAGTAAATGAGATGTTTTAGTAGAGGTGCAACAGAGACTGCTCAACATACAAAACCATTTTATAAAGTTAATCACCTTTGTCTTGGAAAGTTTAGAGGTTTCATACCTAAAAAACTCCTCTAAGATGAATCCCAGCTATGAGTAAGAGCTCTGAAGCTTTTCCCTGAGCAGCAATCACACAGTGGCAAACTGGACTCCTCACAGAAGGGATGTGAGAGAGGAGGAAGAGTCCATGGCCAGCGGCTGAGCCTCGGCCAGCAAAGCTTTCCTGGACACAGCCCTGCTCCCAGCACCTCCCCACGCTCTGTCCCTGCCATGGGACACCCTGGCCAGGGCTCATCTGTGTTTGTACCACGCAGGGCTGTAAATTTACACTGCACTTCCCAGACCCGGGCTTGGAACTCCTCTTTTTCAGGAGTAATTCCCTTTAAGTCAATGGATTTACACAATGGATTTGCTGCTGCCAGAAGAAAATCAGGCCTGTAGAAAGACACACATTCTTTGCCAAGGAAATCTCAGAGCTAACTACTTGAATTGTGCAGTCAAGCTGCAGAGAGGTCAAGTGGACAGACGACAGGACTGGGATGTATAGGAAGTCCCTGGTTCAAACCTCAGCTCTTAAAATGTCATGTGTTGTGACCTTGGGCGAGTCAGTTCATCCCCTTATACCTCCTTTCCCCCCTTCTCCTTTGTCTGACTTGTCTGTTTAATTTGGAATTTGTCCCAAGAAGGGTGCCTTGCCTCATGTGTTGGGCTGGGGCACTGACACCTCTCCTCCCCCTTGCTGGAGGACTGGCTTGAAGTCTTTGTTTCCTCCCAGCACTGACCCCCTGCTTCCGTGCCCACAAGCAGGGTTACACGGGACCACCAGCTGTCCATCAGGGGACAGGCAGACCTGTCACCCCCTGGGATAACACATGTCCCAACACTGGCCTGGGAGGATCTGGCACTTGTTATTTCACAGTCAGGGTTGGGAGGTGGAAGGAAGTCCTCACTTTGAACAGTTGCTTCACAGCCCTGATCACTAAAGATCCTTTAAAATGAAAGCTTTGACCCTATGGAGAGGAGCCACGAGCTTGTGATGAGTTCAGCTGGCACCAAATGTGGGTCACTGGCATGAAAGGCCTCAAGGGCTGGAATTTGTGTCTATAGTGTGTGGGTATGTGTGTGTGTGATTGTCAGAAGCAGAGCCAGGCCAAGAACCAGCACTCCTGAAAAGCCCCATCTGTTTGTCTCAGCTCCTTCCCACAGCAGCTCGGTCGTTATCGGTGGCAAATGTCCAGAGTCACTTGTCAAGCACAAAGCTGCCAAAAACCATTAAAACACAATGGCCCCCTGTACCAGCCAACTGTAAAACTGTTCCAAAGGGAGCCTGATAAACACATATATGCCTATAATAGCCCAGATAGAGGCAGGCATTTCCTATGTGCTTTAATGATCTGAGCAGCCCGGGAGATGCTGCAATCAGATATTCCTGCCCTTTTCTGTTGTGGCAACTCACGAGCGTGTTTGATGGCGAGGGGAAGGGGAACAAAGCAGGTGGCTAATGGGCTGTTTTCTGTTTCAGTGGAGCATGACAGAGAGTTCCACCATCAGCGCTGCCACTACCGAGAGTTCAGGTTTGATCTGTCCCGGATCCCGGAGGGGGAGGCGGTGACGGCGGCCGAGTTCAGGATTTACAAGGATTACATCCGCGAGCGCTTCGACAACGAGACCTTCCAGATCAGCGTCTACCAGGTCCTGCAGGAGCACCCAGGAAGGTGAGGAACCTGCAGGAAAGCCCACACGTGGTTTGTTCCTCCAGGGAGTCACACCCAGCACTTCCAGAGGTCCTGGTGCCACCATTAGCGGTGGCTGGGTTTGACACTGGGGCTGTGCAGGGAATCTCAGCTGATGCTGCTGCAGCAGGCACACAGCTCCTGTGTGCTGTGACATGGGGAGAGGTGTCCTGGGAGCCTCCCAGGGAGCATCCCCAGCACTCCTGCTCTGGCCTCTGGGAGCACTCAGTAGCCTGGCCTTGTGCTAGAGCACAAAAACTATCATAAACCAGGAATATTTCAAGATTTCTAGAAGTACTCCCCCCTTCCTCCTGCCTCTGATGGATTCTGATGTGGCAAACCCAAGTGGTTCCTTTGGAATTGTAGCTTAATTACTAGCCCTTATTATCAAAGGCATTCGAGCTCCCTAATTAACAAAGACAGATGACACCATGCTTTTTATATTGACTGATTGTTTTGCATGTGCAAAACTACAAGATGAGCTATTAAATCCTTTCCAAGCAATTATTAATGTATGCCAAGCTCCCTAACAAATCCTCCAGGGAACTTGAATAAGAACATATGTTCAATTTTCTCATCTGGTTTTAGTTCCAATTAATCAGCAATCCCAAACCACTTATCAAAGGCACTTAGTTTCATTTGCACATGTTTCTTTCGCATATAAATCCTACCAAAAGTGAGATTGCATTTATTTACATGAAAAGTATTTACAATCATATTCTAGTCAGAAGTTATTCTTCAGTACTACTAAATATGGGCTAATAATACTACAGTCCTAATTTAGGTTTATGAAAAAAGAAACACTAGGGATTTAAAAAGTGAAAAGTCCAAAAGGGTAAGAAAAAAAGTACAGTCAGGACTCTGGCTTTATAGTTTTATAAGAGCTAATAAAAATGCAGAAAAAAATGAAATATGTCAACTTTTTTTTTAATGGTGAGAATTTCTACTGGCTTTGCTGGATGGTAGAAATATTTAACTACTAGTGTGTTTCTTCCACATCTGAAATTCTGATTTTATAGCTTAAAACTCACAGTTCTCCTGGCATTTCTGGCAATTATTTTGCAGTGTTTGGGGACTGTGCTAAAATTAATCTATTTTTATCATACAGTGGTAATTCAAGCTGTGCATTTTAACCAGGTCTTCCTTAAAGGAGAAAGCAACAAGCCAGAACTGTGCACAGGACCATTAGATGTCCTGTTTACCCTAATCTTTTCAGTTTATTCCCTCTTAGGCCATTCCATGGGCAGCAGCCTCCCTTTGCTGTATTTCTCGAGTAGATTATTTAGGTTCAATCCTGCAGGGATGACTTTCTGCTCTTGGGAAGAGCAGAAACTGTAGATATGCTGGCAGAGGGAGAGGCACCAAGCTGTGTGCCAGGGCACTGGGGAATTGCCAGGAACCTGTGCTTGAATAAATGACCTTCCTCATCAGATGCCAGGGAAGTTCTCCCTCAGGTCCTGATGAGTGAGGTGCCCACCAGGAATCTTACTGACAGAGTCAGAATGAGATCTGATATCTTAATTTTACAGTGGTGCATCCAGAAGTTTGTTACAGCTTTGTTTAGAGAGAATGGGAAGGTACTACTGGGGATAGTTGTGTGTGGAGCAGCAAATGCTTCTGCAAACTCCTCCACTAATTCCTATTCCTAAAGGGAAAAAAAATGTATGTGAAGGGCAAGCATATACATCAACCACTAGAAGAGGTGAAGAATCTTGCTAATTATACAGATGTTCCAGCCACAAGATTAGATGCAATTTTACTGTATCATATTCACCACAGGAACACTATTTTTAATGAGTGTTCATGTATATTCCCCTTTTGCATACATTTTGGCACAGGCTATGGCGAGTTTTGAACAGTTTGTCCTGAAAAAATATTCCTGTTGGTTTGGATTGACCAAAGGTAAAAATATTGTCACTAACGTTTGTAAAAATATTTGCTCTTTTTCTGCATTTTTCCACTGACATTTTCCACCCGGCTCTGTCACAGCCCAGTCATCCAAGTCAGTGTGTCATTGGGCAAGTGGAGAAAGAAAACAAACTCTGTGCAGTGTTGATCAAAAAACACCCATTCACTTTGATGCTTCCTTGGCTGTTTGTCTCATCCTGAGCCGCTGGAAATTCAGCCCCATCTGACGTTGTTAGCAACAAGAGCAAAACAAAGCCAAACCCTCCCCCCCCACGCAGGCAGGGGAACCTCTGCTGCCTTTGGGTTTCCTTCTCCCAGGGCTCTTCTGCTGACACAGGAGCACAGAAGGCTGGAATTGCCTTTGCAGACCTGAAACTCGAGGGATTCTCCAGGCTGGGGCTGCTCCTGTGCAGTGCCCGGGGCACAGCAGCTCCTGCCAGGCTGCAGGGGCAGCTCAGCATCATCTGAGAGCAGAGAGCAGCACAGGGAGAGCTGGAAAGCTCCAGCTGAGGGTGACTGGAGAGATTTTCCTCTGTGGGATGTGCTGAAGGCAGGATTTTCAGTTAAAGCACAGAGCAGGGAGTGATGGTGCCCTCAGTTCACATGGAGCAGAGGTATGAGCAGTTCAGCACTTAATGACTTCACGAGTTCAGACAGGTTGGAGGTATCTAACCAGCAACACATCTTGTGTGCACTTCATTGTCAGTGAAAAATACAGACTCAGGTGCTTGCAGAGCAAGAGCTGCACCCCCAGCAGACCATTCCTGAAATCCTCAACAGTACAAAAGTTTGCAGGGTAGAAACTCTCCCCCATCCACCGACTCACTCTAAAAACCCTGGCAGTAAAAATGAGAGCCCAGCCCTGTCCTTTGCAGCAGAGGAGATGCCAGCTGACTTCGGACTACTGGAAATTCTATCTCTGTCAGACTGGAGGTATTATTACAGGTGTTTGTAGGAAATCAGGCTAAATGATCAAATATTCTTTCTGACTTTTCCAAATGTTTCGTTGCAAGGCAAGCCCTTCAAAACTGCCAACATCTCCTTGATAAAATGGCATGCACAGCATTCTTTAGGCACACAGCATCAGTTATTCACTTAAGGCAAACATGTACATTCATGAACAAAAATGTCCCAAATATCACAAATACTGATGATGTTTTAACTGGTATAACATGCCTCAAAGCTTTTAGGTGCATAGCTCAAAGTCCAGTGACTCATGTCCAACTTCTATTTGGACTTTGTGGCTCACTCACCCAAAAGCCTGGGAAGGGGTTTTACAAAGCCAGTGACTGACCTGAGAAGGGTGAGAGCAGCAGGACATCCCATCCGTGTTTGTGGTGACAAACCCTTCTCAGTGGGAGCTGAAGGTGGCCTTTGGGGAGCCAGGTGCTGCTCAAGTCTCCTCCCTCTGGAAAAGGAGGGAGAGCAAAGCAGATCCCAGTGCTCAGCCAGAGCATCCCCCTCAGTTTATTAACCTGAAGCTGCAGAAAGAAATGCAGAATGTAGAGCTGCCCTAAAGCTCAGAGCTCGATCCTGCTTTTCTGTCTGCACCTTTTGAAGCTGAAATACCTCATCCCAAAGTTACATCTCCTATTTCCTCAGATCCAGCACTTGCACTGCAGAGTGAATCCCAATCCCTTTGAAGTCGATGGGAGTTTTATTACTAGAGAGAATAAAACCAGGTACTTGACCAGCCTTTGGAAATTGAAATGTAGTTGTTACATGTTCACCTTGTGGCCATTATGGATTTCACGGGCTTCAAAGGCAGTGATTTGAATGCTCATGTTACCAGCCCTACAGAAAAATCAGATCTTGCAGGATGCATTCCTGGGTTTGACTTGCAGCTGGAACACTTTAGCTTGAGCTTCAAACTACAGCACTGCTGCAGCAGATCAAACCTGAGCCCCTCTCCAGACCCCTTTCTGCTCTTCATTGGAGTCTGGTTCCATGTTGTGGGTTGAAACATGTAATTCTAGTACCCAAGAAAGGCTTAGGCCCACCCAACCCATGAAGCAGATGTGCCTCCTTTCTGGAGCTTTTTTGTGTGATCGTTCTGAGGATGGTGCAGCACAGCACAGTTTGATTTAATGATGTGCCCCAGCACCATGACAGTATCTACAAATACTGACTATAACTTTGATTATAATTTTTTGATGACTTATCTGCAACTCATTTGATAACTACATTTATCTCTCAGCAGGTAGCAAGGGAACTTGAGCATAGACATCCTGCAGCTCTCCAAGGATAGAGCTGTATCTGGTTTTCTCCATCAGACCATTCCTAAAAGCCACTGCAGCTTGCAAAACCTCTGACAAATCTCGAACTTAGCAAGGCACAGCTCTCCACAGGCACTTGAGGAGCTGCAGGAGGCATTTTGCATACCCCAGTGGGTCCTTGCTGGGTAAGAGATGCACTAATGAACAGCCCTTCAATGCAGAGCAGAAACAGCTGTATAGAAAGTGTCAGAGATGTGTGTACAACCTCATTCCTCTCAGCACTGTTTTTACAAGAGGCTTCATGTTTAGGAAACGTGTTGCATCTCAGTAACAAACTCCCATTGCCACTTTTAATCAGCCTTTGAGATCTAGATCTTACCCTTCTCCAACACTGTATAAGAAAGGAAACCCAGCTACTAAAAGCACACTAAGCAGAATTAAGGATCTGCTGCAATTTTAAAGTGAATTTCATTTTCCCTTGGATTCAACAGAATTTACACAAATCTGTTTCACTACCAGTACAGCAGTTTTCAGGCCAATCCTTGGGAAACACCTCTAGCAAACTGAATTCCTGCTGTGGCCATCCCTTCACCTGGCAGAGCCCCTGGGCTGTGTTTGGCTGGGGGCTCCTGCCCGAGGGCATGGGGAGAGCTCTTTTATCAGTGGGGAGAGCTCTTTTATCAGTGGGGAGGGAGAGGGAAGCATAAGCAGGGGATCCCAGGCACAGGCAAGGGAAGGTGTGGGAGGAGGGCTGCATCAGGTCTGTGTACAGAGGGTGTTGCAAACGTGCCAGGGAGAGGCCCAGGGAGATCCTGGGGCCCTCTCAAAGTAGGAAAGTCTGAAAAATATTTTCCTAAGCTTGTCTTTGGACAGCTGCAGCTGACTTTAAGCAATGACACCAAGCAAACTGGAATCTGGATACGGCAGGTTTTTAATCCAAACAGATGTCTCCTAACCCCACATCTCCTCTCACCCTCCCAGGATGCCCTTTTTGCCTTCTCCTCCCTCCACCTGCTCAAACCTGGACGTGAAAAACCCCCTTCTCTCCATGCCAGCTCTGTCCTTGGGCTGCCTGCTGGAAAATTAGCACTGTGCCTGTGACCCAAACAGCCCCTCTAGGGTTAGAGCATGAGTCAAGAGGAGAGGATTGTGCTCCTGGCTTAGACACTCTGGTTCACATGCTGAATCAATAAGAATTCAACATATCCATGCCTCAAGTGTTTCCTACTTTAAAACAGAAGCAGAAGGGTTTACCCACATTTGTAAAGCCATTCAAAGGCTGTTGCAAGGTGCCACTGTGTGGTTACTGTTTAAAACACTGATAGGTTTGTGATTCCTGCAGGTAGCAGGGAGGGATCAGGGCAGCCCAGCTGCCAGGTGTGCCCTTGGGGCTGAGGGATTACCTGTCCCTGTGCAGGCAGGGGACAGCAGGACCTGCTGCTGTCAGGACAGAGCCCAGGGGCTCTGGGGCTGCTCCCAGCACAGAGTGCTGGCTGGTCACCAAAATCACCTTTTCTTACAGTGTAATGGAAATTGCCAAGAGTAACCCTCACTGCTGCTGCCTGTCCTTTTGCCCATGTATTTTTATCCCACTTGGAAGTGCTCATTAGTGTTTACTACCACTTGTCAACCAGCAGCTTGAAATAACAGGGCTGACGAGAGGGATGGGGACAGTGAGTGAAGAAAACAGACATAAAAGCAGGGATTGTTTGGCAAGAGGACTGTCCTAAAATAGTGTAGACCTTACAGCACTATAGTAAATAAATTCAGAGTTTTATCTCCTGTTCTCTTGCTAATGCAGAATTTCTGTCTCTCATGTTTTCACCCATGTTCTCCTTGTGCCCCAGCTCACCAGGCAGGTGACTGGGGCAGAGGCAGCACTTCCCATTTTCGTATATATTTCCAGTGTTTATGGCTTCAAACCAAACTGCATCTCAGGGACTGAAACAGTACCCCAGCAAAAAGCAAATAAGCCATACATACTATTTTCATGAAGCTTCATGGTTGTTAATCCTTATTTTAGAATTGTCATGTTGCAACAATTTCCTTTATCCCACACCCTCCCTTCCCTGCCTTTTCTGTGCTTGTGTTCTCTTATTTCTGTGCTCATCTCTGCAATCCTCACTTCTTCCAGCCCTTTTCTCTTTCACTAAATATTTGTGATCCCTTTCCTTACCACCATCTGCCCTTTGGCAGGTCAGCCCTTCCACCTCCAAAGCTCCAGCTGCTTCCCAGACACGATCTCACATACATCCTGCCCAGCCACCCTCACGCTGCAGAACTTGTTACTCAGCCCTGAGCCCAGAACACAAGTTCACTAAGGGAGTTCCACAGACCACACAGCACTTCCGTGACCTGTAGACAAATTTTTGGGAGTGCTTTCTAACGGGAGGCGACTCTCCTGTCTGGCATCCAGTGCCACACACTACCAAAGACATCAGCAGGCAGATGCCAACCTCCTGTCTTCATCTCAGGCTCCACTGAGGGCCTGCTGCTTGAGAAAACCGAGCAGAAAGCCCCAAATTTTATCATTGCTAAAAGCTCTGACACTCCCGCTGATGTCAGTTCTTTGAAGGCTGAGCCATTTTGATGTGGTCTCAACAGAACATACTTGTGGTCTGGATCCAGACTTCATAATTTATGCAACTCTAATCTAGACATTAACATTTCCATGTCCCAGCTTAATTTTTTTGTAAAAGGAGGATCATGTGCCTTTCCTATCTCTTGCTCTGGAAAAAGGCACTGCACAGTTTCTTGCATGCACTAAAAGGAACTGAATGCAGGGCCAAGGAACCAAAGGATATTTTTGCCTCCTTGCTGCAGAGCCATCATTCACATGGCTCCAGGAACATGCTCTGTGAGTGCACAGGTGGAAGGTGAGGTGCAGGAGTGAGATGTGCACTAGAAACCTTTTCTCTTTGGGCTCAGATCAGTGTCTCAAAACCCAAAGCAGCCACATGGGTTAGATTTCACCAGCACTACCTTCTGTGAGAAGTCATTAGATGGGAGCCCTCAGAATAAATGTTTAAGTCTTAGCAGAACAACATTTCTTTGCTGTGTTTACTGTGTCCTGTCCAACAAGGATATCTCAAGGGCTGGCTGCCTATTAGCTGGTGATTTAATACTGCTTGCCTGTCTTTGGAGAGCAGGACATTCCACTTAAAGGAGGCTGCTCTTTTTGAAAAGAACGAGAGTTTTCATCAGAACAGGAGCCACAATCTCAGGAGCCTCTGCTTGCAACACCAGTGAGGTTTTACATCCCACCCCTGGCCACTGCTGGTGGGCCAGGGCGGAAAGGGCTAATCCAGGAGTGCTTGAACTCCTCCAGAGAGCATCTGATATGGGGCTTTTTTGGGGTCCAAATGTTCCAAGTGTGTGTGGGAAGGACATTTCCCTTCAGTGGGTCCCTTTGATCTCTCTCACTTCGGGCTTCCCCTCCAGGCCTATTGTTTGCACATTGCTGTAACTACAGGAAAACAAACGCATTATACAATTTCCCAGACTGACTCACCCTGGTACTTGATGCCTCATGTTGTCTGCTTACCCCGATTGCATCATGTCAGCATGGGAAGCTTAAAGGCTGGGTTTTTCTGAGTAATAATACTGCAGCTGAGCAGGAGCTAAAACAACAAAAAAAAAATATCACGATTGCTACTATCATCAACCTGCAAACTACAAGGGGAGAAAACCAAGCAAGCCAAGTGCCTGTTAACTAAACCTTGTGTGAATCATGAGTTCCAGTCGGGGGCCATGCTTAAATAATGTACTATGTGAATATAAAACCCCTTTACTCCTGGAAACTTGGCCTCAGCCACTGGAATGGGCCAATCCATGCAAGTCCCTCGTCCCTGGCTCCTCTGGGATGTGTTTGGTTCAGTGTGCTGTAAGCAGGGAAGGGTGGGAGGTGTCTGAGCTGTGGGAACAGGACCATTGCTCCTGGGTGGGGATGAAACCCCAGGAAACTTGTCCCCTGGTTGGAGTTCAAGCATCTTGCATTGCTGTGACTAAGGTGAGAGGGGTTACCCATCCTGTTTAAGTCCAGTTTTCCTCGGAGCACTCAGCAAAGCTGAGCTCCCAACACCTGCACTGAGCCTCTGCATTGCTGCACCACAGCCCCTTCCTGAGGCACCCACTTGGGCTACCAAACACCCACTGGAATATTGCCATGGGATCCCCTCTGCCTGAGCAAGCAGGGCTGCAGCACTTCTGATGCAGGGCTTCTTCCACAAGCCAGAACTTTGCTTAAGAGCAAGCACTAATTGCACCTTCAGCAGCACCAGCTGCATATTGGGCCATGGGGTATCCAAACCTCTCCTGCTTTAGGGAGGAAACACAGAAAACACACTTTAGGAAACACAGACACCCTGGGCTGTGTGCTCACATGCTGGGCAGGAACTCATTTCAGAAATTTAATTTCATGTAAGCCAGAGGTGGGTGTTAGCTCACAGAGGAAAGATCATCTCTTACACACTCTGGCTCACTAAGGTTGAAAGGAAAGCTGCATAGTAAAAGCATTGCAAAAACCTCTCCATTCCTGTTCTGTGTGGGACAAAAGCATCTAATTTCTTGGTATGTCAAAGGGAAAAGAATCACTAAAAGCTGTGAGTCAAAAGCCCTTATGCCAACAGCTCTCTTCAGATTAATTTCTGACCACTTGATGTTTCATGCAAACAAAAGGCACTGTGGAAACTAAGCTAAATATGTATATTTGCACTGACAAATCCATAGTGACAAAATTTATAAGGCCTTTTAAAGCTTTGGGGATGTGATTAAAGAGTTTTTCAAGGATAGTTCTTCATTCAAAAGGATATAATTACACTTGAGCAAATTATGTTTGTTCACTGTAGGTACAAAAGCAGCTCTTACAGGACTTGTCTAGACACTTCCACCATGTGTCTTTGTTCTTCTTTTAAAGTAATTTTTTATAAAAGAACTGCTACTGCATCCATTTTTAAAATCTGAGTTTTATCTCGTTTTCTGACAGGAGTCTTTCCTTTACAGAACCTCTGTTTCCTCAAATTTTAATTTTTCAGAAATTTGCCAGGAAACATCTTGTAAATCTGAAATAATTTCACCTTTTCCAAAAGAACAGAATCTCTCTATTTAAGATAGTTTTCATTTTCTGATATTATTTCTTCAGCTAGAATAACCCAGCAGTGGCCTTTAAAAAAAACCCCAAGCAACAAATTGAAAAAAGATTGTGACCCACAGTAGTGCAGACCTGTGCAGAGGGTTATTGCCTCAATCAGTTATCTGTAACCTCAGATGAGCAAATTTTTAAAAAAACCTATTACACATGTTAATGTATGCACACCAGTGTTCCAGCTGGCTTGCACCAACACTACAGTTATGCATAAAAGTCAGGAAATTATGTGTGGAAAGGCTAATGAGCAGCATTGTCTGCCCAATTACGGGGTTTACATATGCAAACAGTAATTCTGCAAATCTGTGCCTGGCAAGCAGTTTTTGGGAGTTGCACCAGGAGCTCAAGGTAAACTGTAAGAGTGAAATAACCCCAAACCACCTCAGCCCTGCTTCAACCCATCCTCCCTTTTTTGAGGAGAATCTTCCTCTGAGGGTGATTAGAGGTGAGCACACACCCAGCTCTGCCTATTGCTGAAATCCCAACCCATGGCACAGCCTGAAGGATGTTTGTGGACACTCCAGTGGGAATCCTGGCTAACTGGGAATTCTGCTCCTTTGTTCCAGGGATTCAGATTTGTTCCTGCTGGACTCCAGGACGATCTGGGCTGCAGAGGAAGGGTGGCTGGTGTTTGACATTACTGCCACCAGTAACCACTGGGTGGTGAATCCCCAGCACAACCTTGGCCTGCAGCTCTCGGTGGAAGGTGTTGATGGTGAGTAGAGCAGAGAGAAAAAAGAAAAAGAGCAGGAATCAGGGAATCTCTGTTCCAGGTACATGATTCCCAGCCAGGGCAAGCACTGAAAGCACTAAGCATGCAGCAATCTTATGCTGTAAACACAGCAGGATGTTGATGCAACACTTTATGCTTGGGAAATCCTCAAGGATTTAAGATAAATCAACCTCTAATCTTTTTTTGTAGCTGCTGTTACATGGTTCTGTAATCATGAAGCAAATGCAGTCTATTAAAAAAAATTCATACAAAATAAGTGAATTGAGAGCTCTTTTCCCACTTTCCCTGGCCAGGCTGCCTTGCAGGCCTTCTCCAGGAAAGTGTCAGCTGTCCTTCAGCAAATTTGATTTGTGGCTGACAAGGAACAGCTCTGCCCTTAGCAAAAGGATCACAAAGCCATTAACATAACTTGGATTTAGCAGCAGCACTCAGTAGCTTGGGACAGAATAATCCTGAATAGAACCTCTGCATTTCACAACAGCACCCAGACAGCCTTTGACAGCAACAGGGAGAAATAGTAAATTTCCCACTCCTTACCTTTTTTGCAAATAATTGATTTAATTCTACAGAGAAACTAATTGTCTTTTCACAAAAATCAAATGATTCTAAAGCCCAAAATGAAGGACACATGGATGATAATCGAAGTTTTCTAGAAAGTTATCAGGTATGGTGGTGGCAAGATGCAGCAATAAGCAAAATGTCCCTAAACATTTGTTTCTCTCAGCTAAGGTATATCTGGAACTCTGTCAGCATTTCATACAAGGCATTTTTATTTTAAGCTAATAACCTTCCAGTGGGAATTTAGTGTTCCTATGGGCTGAGTTTTATGGTTCCTTTTATAGGATCACTTCAAATTATAGGTTGGTGAACTTGAAGAAACCCCTCTAAAGAATGCAGGAAAAGTTAATGCTAAGCGGATTTGGGGTAAAATAATTATATGTAGGACAATTTAATGTAACTTTTACACAAAGATATAAAATGAAGTTAGCTGTGCTGAGCTGCTCTGGTCAGAAGCAGCTTTGCCCATTAAGCCCAGGTCTTTGGAGGGTTGGAGTGACCCTGACCAGCAGCAGCTCTGCCCCATTGTGGGGGTGTGTGCTGGGCTTTGCACCCCTTGTTAGTGCTTTGTCATCAGTCTTGTTTTCCCTCAGAGCCAGGATTAATAGAAACACGATTGAGGTGATTCTCGTGTTGGGGCTTGGATGTTTATTGTATCTTATCAGAAATTACAGAAAGTGTGACAGCACCTCCAGCTCCTTGCTAGAAGTAGGAAAAAATGGCCCCAGCTGAGCCTGCTTCAAGGCCTTTTAAAGCCAAACAAACCAATAAAAGTTTAACACCTACATTGTTTATCCTTTTGACCCAATAATAGATTCCCACGACCTTTAGAGTGACATTGACCAACCAAAGGTCACTGCCTGAGTTCTGTGAAGGAGATGGAAGAAGAAGATGAACAAAGAAAAAGACACCACCCCAAATTCTCCATCTTGTCCCATATCCACCACTACACTATAAAAACCTCAAATTTAAAACCCATCACCCAGTGAAAACACATCTAACCCACTACACATTTGTGATTTGTAACTCATTATTTATATTGCTAAGTCTTCTCCGAGGTTTCAGCTCCAGAGCAGTGTTTTCCAGGGGGATCTGTGCCTGGAAGCACAGAAATCTCCAAAACTCCACATTCCTGAGCTCCAGCAGCCTGTGTTGCAGAGCTGCTGCAGGCTGTCTCATCACTCTGTGGTGTTTGCAGGGCAGAGCATCAACCCCAAGCTGGCGGGGCTCATCGGGAGGCACGGCCCCCAGAACAAGCAGCCCTTCACCGTCGCCTTCTTCAAAGCCACCGAGGTTCACCTGCGCAGCATCCGCTCCACGGGGGGCAAGCAGAGGAGCCAGAACCGCTCCAAAACACCCAAGAACCAGGAGGCTTTCAGGGTGTCCAACATTGCAGGTGCACACAGGGGGCTGGGAATGGCTTTTCTCACGGTATCTGTTTGTTTTGTCCCCTTGGGCCGCAGTTTGAAGTTGTGGGGGGGGTTAAGGTTATAAAAAAAAATATATCAGGGGAAAGAATGTTCCTTTGAAGCACTGTTAAATTGAACTATTTCTTAATCCAAATTTTAAAAATACCCCAAGCACCTAACCAGAAAAACTCATTTTCTCCCATATGAAATAAATTCTCATTTTGGAATGGAAGATAATTACGTTAAAGCAATGAGGAAGTGATCAGTGGATCTGAATCCAAATGCTGTTCATTTTTAGGGCTTGTGATTTTAAGTTTAGCCCCTAAAAGCATAGTAGTCCCAAAATTCTTGCATAGAAGAGGAAAACCCATTTGTTCTCAGAATAACCACGGCTATTCTGGGGGGAGCTGTGCTTCCTAATTTGGAAGAAAACTCCATCAGGTATTTGAAATGGAAATGTGGCTTAATTATGTGATACCTCAGAGTAATGGGCCCTTGATGATGGTCCCAGCAGGAGCCACAGCTCAGGGCTGGCTCTGCTGAGGCAGCAGCAAATTCCAGCTGCTCCTGGGAGTGCCTCACTGAGTGGAAGGAGAGGTTGTGAGGAGCAGAAGGAAAACAGAGCTTCCAATCATATTTTTATAGAATCATTAAGGTTGGAAAAGACCTCCAAGATCACCAAGTCCAACCTTTGACCAATTGCCACCTTGTCAGCCAGCCCAGAGCACTGAGTACCACGTGCAGTCCCTTGAGCACCTCCAGAGATGGGGACCCCACTGCCTTCCTGGCAGCTCCTTCCAGTGCCTGACCACCCTTTCAGTGAAGAAATTCTTCCTGAGCCATTCTTTCTACTTGGGTCTTCAGCTCAGGTTACATGTCCAGGATGGACAAAACTTTAAAACTGCACTGATTCTCGTTTAAAGTATAGGCAATAATCAGAGTGATCTGTGTGTTGCTATTTGGAGGTCAGAGGAAGTCTAAGGGAAAGAAAAATAAAGATAAAAAACCCGACTTTCCCAGTAGTTTTTTGGTTTTGCACAAAAATTCAGAAATGCATTTAATATATGTTGAACCCAGTCATTATTATATGATTAAAATAACTAAAACCAAAAGCTGTAAGTGCACCAGATGAGCAGCAATGCCTCTCTCCCTGCTGGGGCAGCTCAGCCTCATGGTCACCATTGTCCCCTGACAGAGAACAGCAGCAGTGACCAGCGACAGGCCTGCAAGAAACACGAGCTCTACGTCAGCTTCAGGGACCTGGGGTGGCAGGTAAGGGCTGGGGTCATTTATTGAGTGCAGCAGTGAGATCCAGCCACTAACTGGATTTTTTTATTTTAAATCCTGAGGAGAAAGATGCTGTATACTGCCTTTAGCATGCTTAAGTGCTTCTGCAAACTTGGGTATACAAATATTTAATATACCCAAATATACTAAATATTTTTTTATGTCTGGAAGCTCAACACACTCAGGTCCTTTTGAGGGGCTGGGGCCCTGCAGGTCCTCTGGCACTGCTGAAGGCTCTCCATTTCCATCTGCCCATTCTTTTAGACCTGCTTAAAGACATTTTCCTTTCTGAAAGCTTGTGTCTGCATTGTGTTGCTGGGTGAAGTGATCCTTGTGGACAGCCAGGAGGACACTGCTGAATGGATAAACAACTGAACCCAGATGTTCAGCCACTCTGTGGGCAGATGTGCAATGTGGATGTGTACCTCCAGGAAGAGCAGGCACTTTGGAGCCTGTATGAGAACTTTAGAAAGCCAGGGGGCCAGATTTTTATTTTGCAGGCCACTGTAACTGTGCATGGATGTGTGGATGTTTAGATTTATGTGCTGGTTGGTTTTTTGTTTCGCTGCATTTCTGTCTTTCTCCACAATCTAATGGCTTCAATTTAATCAAGGACTGGATCATCGCTCCAGAGGGCTATGCTGCCTATTACTGTGAAGGAGAATGTGCTTTCCCCTTGAATTCCTACATGAATGCTACAAATCATGCCATTGTGCAGACACTGGTAGGTGCATCCTATCCCCTAACACAGCCTTACATCTGACAGGTGCTACTCAGAAATAAATTCATACACAAAAGGGTCTCCAAGCTAACGGGGGAAGGAAGATGTGCCTTAGCTCGCAAGGTGCCTGCAGCACCTGGCTCCACATGTGTGGCTGAGTACCTGGCCAGAAATGGCCCTGTCCTTGCTGCAGGCACTGGCAGGCTCTCCATGCTTTGAAAGGGCCCTGTGATGGACATGGTAATGGGGGTTTAGTCCCACTGCACGGGAAGGAAGGAGCAAGACACACCATCAGCATCCCTTGGGAAAACTCTGTAGGGATCCACTCCCTGACCCCAAAAGTGTGCTTGGGGTCAGGCTGAAGAAAGATCAGTGAATCCCAAAGTTACAGCTCAGCTCCTGTCTGAGTGAGGGTATGGGACAGGCAGGAGGTTGCCCAGGAAGGAAGAATATGGGGGAGGAGAGGGGAAAAGTAAATCTTAACATTCCTCTGCTTTCATTCCCCAGGTTCACTTTATAAACCCAGAGACTGTGCCGAAACCCTGCTGTGCTCCCACACAACTCAATGCCATCTCAGTGCTCTATTTTGATGACAGCTCCAATGTCATCTTAAAAAAATACAGGAACATGGTGGTACGAGCATGTGGCTGCCACTAGGTTTGGAGGAAAGAGAAAGAAGAAAGAAAAAGAAGTTATTTGTGAAGAGTGGGTTTGTGTGGCTGCGTGGGGGAGGGGGAAAGGTTGGTGCTCCAGCCATGGGTTTGAAAAAGTCCCAAACCATTTTAGGACCAGGCCTCTGAAAGTTCAGACAATGGAACAGTTTCTGGATCTAAGGAGGCATTTGAACACATTTTGTTTTAGTTTATTACAGACAATGAGCTTGTAAACTGAAACAAGCCAGAGAAACCGTTTAAAACCAAATCTGCTTACAAAATTGGCTCCTACAGTACATACTTCTGCAAATGAGACTTTCTGGAGATTGCAAACTCACCAGTGCTGATTGTGAGTAAAACAGTAATAATCTGTCCAAGGTGAGACTGTGCTGTGACTAATAAGTGTGTGTAGTTCCTGTAACACGGTTTGCAATAAAATAAGTGAACAAAATATACCTGGAGTGAACAGGTATTTTGTTAGAGAATTATTGCTTCCATCCCTCTGCTTCAATTTCATAAGCAAAACCAAGGATGAGTTAAATGCCACTTCCAGTTTTTAACTACAGTAGCAAAAGCTGGATGTGGATTGACACAAATTCAAAGGACAGATTAGGCTAAGAAAAAAAAAATCAGTTGGCAAGCAAAAGAACAGAAGAAAAGTGCTTCAAAGAATGAGAATTTTGGGGTGTACTTTTTTCTGTCAACGAGGAAGGAAATTTCCTCTTGCAGCCAGAAAGTATTTCAATTCACTATGAACTTGAAAGAGGAAAGCAGCAAAATGCTGAGAAACAGGGATTAAACCTGACGTTTAGCTGGGGTGTCCTGAGCAGTTACAGAGCTGTAACTAAAGATCCTGCTGCTGTGTGGAAAATGTCCATGGATTTCCCTGAGGGAACAAGTTCCAGCACTTTTCCAAGAACATGGAGACTCAAGTGCAGAAGGTGCTGTGAGCTGAGATGTACACTCAGCACCAGACTGGGAACAAGCTAGGAAATCTTCCTTCCTGGGGCCAGTGCTTCTGATAAACCCCCTGCTCTCTTGGCTTCACCTCAAAAAACCCCAGAACAATCCCCTTCAAGGGCCACCAAGAAGCTGGAACCAGAAGCAAGAAAATGTCCCTCAAGGCCTTTTTTCCCCCCCTTCTTTTAAAGTCACAGGTTACACAAACATTACACTTAAGTAATCAAGGCTTAATTAAAGCTGTTGCAAAGAAGAATACAGAGTTGCAGTAACCAATCACAAACCAATTCCCCACTTTGGCACACACCAAAGTAGGCTTGGCATAAATTTCACCAGGCAGATAAAAAGAGAATAATGCCCAATAAAACACCATGTCCAGCACACCCAGCTCTAAATCTCCAAACTTCAAAAAGCTAAACCTCCAACAGATGGGTCCAGGACATTACAAATCCCTGGAGATGGGTCTCTGCTCAGTGAGCTGATGGGGCCTTGCAGCTGCAGTGGGGACTTGGCTCCATGTCTTGCCTTAGAGGAGAGTTAGAGAAAGAAGATAAATGAAATCCTGGACTTCACTCACTGCTCTTCTCCCTTTAAGTCACAGATCAAATCCAGACCAGATGCCTCACTTTAAAAAGAATAAGCAAAGGAAGGAAAAAAAACCCCTACTGTCTATGAAATAAATTGGAAACTTGTTTCTGATGGCATAATTCTCATCTCATTGAAGTCAATTGGTGTTTTCCCAGCAGTTTTCTCAGTACCAGGATTAGTCTGATGGGAAAGGGGAATTCCATCCAGGACATTGGTAGGTTTTGGATGGGGGCCTTGGTGAGCAGCTGCCACGTTGCCAGATGTGCTTGGCATCCCCCCAGGCCACTCCAACATCTGCAGGGGCAGCCTGGCTGCAGCAGGCACAGTCCACAGGCAGGACTCCAGCAAAGCTCTCCACGGGGAGATTTTGGGCAAACACAGCCAGCCCCAGGGCAGGACAACAGCTGAAGCCAAAAGCCCACCTGTCCTGGAGCCTGCAGCCAGCACCACCCACCACAAACAGCCAAAAGTGCCCTCGGTACATCCCTGGCTTAGGGTGAGGAACTGAAATCACACAGAGAGGGAGCATCTTGTGAGACTGTGTACATATAGCCACCAGTGCTTCTGGCAACCTCCTAAAGGAAGTCAAGGTGCTGCCTAGAAACTCAAAAGCTAATCATGCCTGAACTTCCACTATTTAGTAGTCAAGGATTAGTTTTCTCTTGTGGGTGTTTCAGTGTCGGTGGTCACTGCGTTGGTGTATTGCATTTTTAACTTGGACCATGGTATCTTGCTGTATAGGATTCATATATTAAATATAATGTGGGGATTGTTTCTGTTTTGGTTTTTTGTTGTTGTTTTTAAGCATAATAACAAGATTTCTGTTGCTAGGCTCAACATCAGCTTCACTGTTTGTACATTTTTGTGTAAATAGTTGTCACAAGCGGAAGAAGAATTATTTATTTCCATCTCTGAATTCCTTTTCAATCACATGCAGGAAAAATGATTCTGGGTTCCTAAACACATTTGTTTCCTTATTTAAGAAGATATTTATTAACAGTTGGCAAAAATGCATACACATTTCTGGTTCTTTTCATAGAGCAGTTGTCAGAAGCCTTTTTGTACAAACTAGTAAAATAAATCATTGCGACTTTACAAAAGATATCCCGATGACATTGTGTATCTGTGTGGTTATTCTCCCTTTGTTCAGAGAACCTTTTTGGCTGGACAATATTTCATCTTGAGCCTCTGTTTTCATGCAGCTCAGTCTCTATGTACGGGCAAAACTGTCACATGTCATTATTTGGTGCAGCTCCTTCGGTCCAAATACAACAGGGAGGGAAGAATAGCAAAAATATGGATGTGTTTTGCAGTCTGTGCTGCAAAGATCCATGATTGAATTATAGTGCAGCTGTCAGCAGCTGTTTCAAAGAAGCAGGGGGTAAATTAGTTCTGTTTACTGCTAACATAGTTCAGAGATTTAGTCATCCCAATAAAATTATAGAGGCACAAGAAAGGAAGAAAGAAACTCCAAAGAAACATCAGCCAAGAAGCTGACATTTTCTAATTTAGATTGTTTTAGCATATTTGAGAGATGCTGCTGGCATGAGGTTTCCTACTGTGGATACCACACTGCATTGCTATGGAGGCAGCTGAAAAAAATAGTAGTCTAAATCCCTCTATTAACTGAGCATTATATCTTCAGGGCACAATGGCAATTTTGGGGTTCTTGTTTACTTTGGACTGTGAGCAGAGTTATGCCAGTTTACATAGATATATTTGCTGGCCCAGAGGATTAAATCATCAGCATTTGGAAGTTAATCTGCCGTCTTCCACGAGCAATTACAAATTCATAAGTCAATTTGCTTTGTGCACTGCTCTGACGGTCCAGTAAAGCATCAGTGGAAAGACCTTTATTGATGTAAAACAAGACCTACTCAGCTTCCGTAGGCCTGGACTAATTTTAGAAGGAGGATCCTCTGGTATTTCCCATTTCTCTTCATTTACGTGTAAGGCAGGGATGGTGGCAGCAAGGGGAGAAAGAATAAAATAAATATTTTTGCTTTGCAGGGCCAGTCCTGCAGCCAACAGCAGCTTTACCACTGACTTCAACACATCCAGCCTTATATCATGAAATATCTGCTGGTTTCCAGCTCTGCCACAAAGACACACAACTTGCTGGATGTGCTTTGGAGCAGCTTTCCCAGCCTAGGAGCCAAAACTCCATTCCCAAGCTGGTTGCAGCCTCCCCTTGGTCTGCAGCCCTCCTGTGGCTTTGTCTCCTCATCTACTGTTCTGGAAGAGGAATTTTTGACATGAATACATCCACTGCCATAAACTGGCAGGGCCATAAAACGCTGGAGAACAAGCTTCCAAACAGCCAGATTTATCTGAGTAATGACATTTTAAAGCACATTTAAAACATTTTATAGAACAGTTATTTTAACTTCCTTTCAGGCCAAACTTTGAGGATGTTATGTTTGTTTAATTGAGCTGTTTCAGATCTGTTCCAGTACTGACAATAAGATCCTTTTGTCTCTATGCAGGAAACTGCTTCCATTGCTGCCAGTGTTCGTATAATAAAAAATAATGATTTAAATAAGCCTTAGAGCAATTTTAAGATTCCTGATTGTTATGGAAGTGTCAGCTGTAAAGCCTAAAGCCAGAGAGGGACAGCAGAGCTTGCACCAGCACAGCTCAGGGCATGGCCAGGGCTGCAGGACTCAGCCCCTCAGCTCTGCCTGCAATGGGAACAGATACTTCTGCTTAAAAACCCCCAAAGACTCATCTTTTGAGTTCAGAATTCACATCCTCTGCACGCTTCCATCCAAATACCCTGCCTGCTGACTTCCACTGCTGCCACAAACACATTCTCTGTGTTCAACCTTCCTTCTGAGAGAAATCCTGCCCAATTAAGCTAAAAGGAGCCAGCTTGAAGTTTTTATTTATCAGGTAATGATTGACAAGACCTCGAGGCAAAAACTAGAAGCACTTTATACTACAGTCATTCATTACCCAAGTACAAAAGCAACACAAATGGGTTATTATGGCCACTTTGATTTACTCTGTTTTAAATAAAAATATCTATTCCCTTTTCCTGCTTAATGGCGTGGAATTTGTATTCCTAAATCAGCAGCTAAGAAAGACCAGAAGTTTAGGATAACAGGTTTAACACACTGATTTGTTTCCTAGTTGGTTTTCCAAGGGTCCATTTAGCAGGCAATAGGAATAGATTCTTAATTTTAATACTTGGAAAGTTATTTCTTGGTGTTGTGAGGTTTACCACTTTGGGATAAATCTGCTGTTTTCTCCAACAGAATCCTCATGTATGAATTAATTCCATAAGTGAAGACAGCACGATCTTAGAACAGCTTAAGTTTGGCTTTGCATTTAAAAGGAAAACAGGACAAGCCATAGACAGATTCATCAGCCTCACAATTTTTTCCCCCAGTGAAAGGTACTGGGGAATGTTGGGGGAAAAAGGGGACTCAGCCTCAGCCCCACAAACCCTTGGAAAGACAACTTTGCACTTGACCAGTTTTTGCAGGCATGGTTAAGCATTTAACCATTTGCAGGCTAAAGCTCTACACGGGGCTGCTTGAATTAACCTCACCCTCAAAGAATTGGCTTGCTTGTCTGCAATAAAACCCAATCCCAGGCCAGTCAGCAGTAATTTGGGGAATGGAGCATTTGTGTCTGGGGCTGGGGAGAGTGGCTGTATCCACTGCAGCCTGTGTGCCTGTAATTAAAACCACGCTCAGCCCTTTCCCCAGGAGCTGGAGTGACTCCTGAGAGAGCAGCTCTGTGCTGCTGATAACTTGGGGCTAATGGTCTTATTTTAAGAAGCTCTTAAGGAGAAAGGAAGGGATGCCAGGAGCTCAGTGGATCTGTTGTGCTTTAGTGTGTCAGCACCTGGGGCTCCAGCCCAGCACTTGGAGGTTGTGCTGAATTTCCAGAGCAGCACGGCAGGTTTGGGATGGCACTGTGGTTGTGCAGTGTAAAAAGAGCCACAGGGGCATTTCTGACCTGGTTGCCCACCTCCCCTTCCATTGCATGATCTCTCCACTAAGGTCCAGAGTGGACACTAACCCCAGCAGTGGTCAGACACTGATGGTGACACCAGCAGGGTGACCTTTGGCTTGGCTAATGAAGGAGAACTGCTGGATTTATTCCCATGCTATTTGTTGCTGCTGTGTCAGGTGCTTCATATAAAATATGTGGAAGCAGAGACATTGAGTGTCTGGATTCAGTTATGAAGGGTCAGAGCTCAAAGATATCATTTCTCAGGTCCCAACCATTTAAGCCATTTTGTTCAATGTTTAAAACAAGCTGTAGACAAGAGCAGAGCAGTCAGTGGCTCTACATCTCTCTGCCTCAGGCAGCAGCACGACTCAGATTCTTTCAAGAGAGAGATTTGGGCAGTTGCTTAATGAGAATAAATTATTCATTTTAGCTTCTATCTTAGGCTACACAATAAGCACACAAGAAGGGAGAACAAACCAACATACCAGCTGATCCAAAACTGACATGTGAGGAGTTTTGCTCCCAATTTGTTTAACATTTCTCACAGTGATCTACTGCCACTGCTGACCTATATTTGGCTCCTGAAGTGAGAAACCAGCTCTTAAATCCACTGAAACGAGTTGTTCTTCCTTAACAAGGAATGACCTGGCTGAACTGCAGTTTTAGGAGTTGGTTAATTACTCTAAAGATGTATTTCATGACACTTCAGGGCTAAATTGTAGAGGAGAGCGAGCAGAGGTAGTGCCAGGCCTTTGTGAGAAGAAAGAATGCAGCTACTGCCTTTGCAATTGTACAACCAAGTTCTGAAATCCATCTTGCAGGGTTCCCTGGAAACTCTTTGAGTGGTTTTGGGGAGGAGGAACACGACACTCACAGAGGTTGAGCCACCATCAACTTGGAGCAACTTAAATCAGGAGATCCTTTTCCCCAAACACCAAGGCAGGCTTTTTTCATTCTAAATCAGAAAAATGCACGAGTGATTCCAAGTTCAGCCCATCAGTTGTTTTGGTTTCACATGACTACTGAGAAATCAACTGTAAAAGCTGGTGCAGTTCTATCCACACATACCATGCACAGAATGTGAACTGTAAATACTGGCAGGGAGTGTGGTTTAAGAAGCTGCAGTTAATGTTGTGTCAGAAGAGCCCTTGGAACCCCCATTTCCAGAGACTTATAGTGCAGGGGGTGAGAAGGGAATAAATCTGATTTTGCTGGAGTTTTGCCTACAACTTCTCAGCCATAAAGCCTTTATTTATGGCTGTTACACAGCATGAAGGATTCAATTTGTCCTTTGTTATGAATTTCAGTGGATCATGTAACTGTTTATTTCCAGATATTTAAAAAAAAAAGTTGGTATTTTTGGCTTGCAGGAAAAAACAAAGCTCCTCACAGTCTACATTAGTGGGGACGTGCTTAGACCACACTTGATAGAGACAGGGGGTCCCAAAGCCCTGAAATTTCTCCCTTGGCCAGGAATGACAGCAGCCCCCTCTGAGACCTGCTGGAGGCAATTCTTCGTGGGAGTAGGTGGAAAAGCACAACCAACTCAAGGCACAAACTGGATCAGCTCTTCACAGCTTTGAGAGATTTCCTGCTTCTAGTAGCAGCTGAGAACAAGATGCTCAATAAAGAAAAATCACAGCCAAAAAGAGAAGTGTGTCCCAGTGACTCACTTTGCAGTGGCAATGTGGAGTCACAATGACAGTCCTATTAATTAACACTTGCTAAGCATTCCCTCTTCAAAGAGTTTTTATTGATGACAGTTAAAAAGGAAGATGCTTGTATTTTGCATTCATTCATTTCATGTTTCTCATCTGGCTCCAGAACAAGCCTTGAGAAACCTGTTTTTTGGGCAAGAGGCAACAGCCTCAAGTTAAAAAGAGATGGAGGCTCCTTCCTGGGAGCTGTGGGAGATTGACAGCAAATTAAGCCCACGGGTCAAATATTATGTTCTCCAGATGGGAGTGACAGTCTTTGAGGAAGCAGATCTGGTTTTCTGCTGCAGCACCTCTCAGAAAATGAAAAGAAAAACATCTCTGTTGGCACTGCAGGATACTGGAGTGGCTTTTGCTTCATTTCCAGACCACGTGTCAGATATACCCTGGTGTCTCCTCGTTCCCTTTATCAACAGAGGCAGGAGAAAGGGATACACCAAGTCTGTGATTCACCTGCCTCCTCCTGAAATGCTCTCAGCAAATGGAGAGGTGGGACAGTTCACAAGGATTGTCACCTTCTAGGTCAGACCCTGGCAAATCAGAGACTGCTTTTACTGCTCCTACAGCTTAAAAACCAAATTATTTGGGGTGGTTTATTGCCAGTATGAGAACAGTGACCTCAAGGGCTTGTTCTAGGCTCAGGATCCCCCAGTTTTGTCAGCCTCTGGTTGAAAATACACAGGTTAATTGGACAGAGGCATGGCAAACCCTCCCCAGCTCAATTCCCTGCCTCTGAAGGGAGTGTAAATGAAAAACATGCCAGAGGTCACACACACGTTTGCAGAGAAGTTTACATTTAATCAACATCTGTCCCTCCCACCCAGCACATATGAGATCTTCTGGGAAAAATAACATTTAATCAATTCACAAAAATATTGAGCTACAGCTCTTCCCCCCTCAGTCAAATTAAAGACCTATTCTGTGCAGGGACAGCTGATAAACACTCTGCCCTGTATTTTAGGTCCTCATTGCTGGTGTCTACCTTAATTGCTGCTTCCCATTTGCTTTGGCCCCTTCTCAAAGGAGGCAGCACATCTAATTGCACATGGAAGGAGATGTCTGCCTCTGATCTGTCTGAGCAGTTTCTCCCTCAAGTCATTTAGAAGCGTCTCTGTTACTCTAAACCAGTGAATGTGAGCAGCTTTGGGATTCAGCCATCTTCCCCAAACTAAAGGATTTTCCCTGTTCAATAGGATGTTGTCACATTTGGCTGCCAAAAGTGCTTATTGTGCTGTGGGTTGTCAGCCAAAATGAAGCTCCACTGCTGCCTGAAGTTGTATTTGTTGAGGCCTCTTCATCTTTGAGAGGAAACTGCCATACCCCCCTCCCCACTCCATTTCCTTCTGCCATTTACTCAATTGCATTAACAGCAGCAGCAACATCAGAAAGTTTGTGGCCATGGGCCTGGAATTCCTCAGTGGAGTTTGCTTTCACACATCTAGAATACCAGATATCTACTGAGCTATATATAGACATAGGGCTACATCGCTGGAGAATTTAAAAAAAAAGGCCTATACTTCTGAAAGCCACAAGGCCACAAAGATAGATTATGTGAATTACTGTCATTACCAAAATTGCTGGTTAAAGAAGAACTTCTAAGCACCCTGCATTGCTCTAGCAGTTTGACTATAGGAACCACTGTAATTACAAAGTATTTTAAATCATGCCAGTACAAACACAATCTGGAAATGGAAAATACCGTGCTAGTCATTGCATCTGGAAATTAATGGTTGGCATGGAAATGCGTGGAACTGGTTACTCATGCTGAGCAGTGGGCACAGTGAAGTCATGTCCACCATCACTCCTGAGTACCTTTGACTGCAGGCAAAGGTTATTTCCAGTCTCACCCACTCTTGTGGCAGCCCCCAGATCCAAGGGCAGAGAGCTGGCATCGCTGATAGGGCACTGAGCTGTCAGCTCACAATGTCCCCAAGTGTCAAGAAAGGTGTGACACACAAAGGCCAAAGGGCTGCACAAGCCACATCAGCCTCTCTTGCAAGATTAAATCAACATTAAAGTCAAGGAATGCATTAAAAAGCATTTTTGTGAGTCTATTTGGAATAATAAATGCTAGGAAGTTCTTACTAAAAACCTGTGAGAGAGGGGTTTGTAACCAAGCAATTTCCACTAGAGATGGGGGGAAAAAACAACCAACCCACAAAAATCTTTACAGCAACTTCCAGATTCAGCTCATACATTTTACTGGCAAGAACAGCTTTTCTCCCCAGCCTCTGCACAAGGAAGGAGTTGTGGGTGGACAGAAGAGGAGGACAAAGCAGAAGCTCACCCATGTACATCACACCTGAGCCCTGTACTCAGCAGACAGGGCCCTTCCCTGACACTCTGTCCCAGCTGCAGGTGGAGACCTGGCCTGTTGCACAACATCCTGGGCACTAATCTCCAAACACCATCAGCCTGGGAGTGTCTGTCCTTATCCACTGCAGAGCAGCTGTTGTGGGCTTCTGTCTGCCAGATCAAAGGAGAGCTTGTTCCAATAAGCCAGCATTACTCAGAGCTGGAACCAGCCTGCTCCGGGCTGGAGTCACCCCAAGGGCTGGGGTGCAGAGCACCGGGATCCCTCCAGCCAGAGCTGCAGGCTGAGCTCTGCTGTCCTGAGAACGAGAGCAATCCAGCTTTCAAAGGCTGAGCACCTCCTCATCCTTTGTTTCTGCATCCCTGGTTCCAAGCAATGCTTTTGGTCCCCTACACAGATAGAGTGACAGCCACTCTTCCCTACAGATCAAGCCACAGCAGCAAAATTCACAATTTCAAGATAATTTTGTCTGCAAAGTGTGAAGAACTTGCAGGGACTGCCCCCAGCTCTGTGCTGTACTCACCCCTGTCAGTGAGTGGAGCAGGGTGGGAGGCAGAACAAGGCACAACACAAAGAGCCAGCAGACAAATTTTGCCATCTACAACAAGTGAGGCCACGGCCTAAATTGCTTCTGTCACATCCAGCCTCAGCCCTCATCCAGACCAAAAGGAAGGCAAAACCAGAGCAAATAAATCATTGGAATAATAATTGAAATAACAGCACTGTAATAACACTACACAGAATCTCCTCTACCAGGATTCACACACTATTTCAAGCTGCAGTCTGTTCAGTGATCAATCCAAGCACCTGTTTCTCAGTCACTGCAAGCTACTGCATCATTTTATTTAGGAGTACAAAATAGAAATCTTACCTCTCCAGTATCAGAGGTCACCTTTTCCATTTCCTGCATGCACTCTTCTCAAGAGAAGTAGGCTGTGGCATCAAGGTAGCTCCAGCATTTTGTCCTTCTAGGGAAAAGAGGAGTCACACCTTTCTGAAGTCACCAAAATACCAGAGACCTTTCCCCTCCTTTGGACAAGCTCTGACCTCTCTAACCAAGCCCCAGAACCAAGCTCCCAACTCAATATCTGGTTCAAAACCCTACAACTCAATTCTTTCTGGGAACTTCTGATTTTCACCTCATTTGGTGATAATTTACCCATCAGTTTTTTCAGTTAGGAGGCACTGTTGTCTCTCCCCCATGTGATAAGGGTTAAGAGTGGAGAAGCCTCTCTCTGCCCTTCTCCCAGGCTCCAACCCCAAAGACCTCACTAATTAAGCAATCACCCATGCTGGTAATCACCTTCACCCCACGGATTGTTCTCACACAGCCTCTCAGAGTCCTCTGCTGGCCACCCATGCACCTGGCCCCTCTGCAAGGGGACTTTCTACCCTACATCTCTGTGGGGACTAGGAAGAACCTGCCTCTGTCTGATCTCCCTCTCCCTGGGCTCCCACAGCCAGGCTGCCCCAGACAATCAGGATGTCCAAGCGAGATTTGGGCTGTTTTACACGTTCCTAGTGAAGTCACGGCTTCCCTGGGAAGCCTGGTGTAACAAAGGTAGATTTTTCACGTGTCATGGCTTATTTTAGCAAGGCTTGCTCCCAGCACAGTTCTGTCCCAAGCTGGTCTCGAAGGCTGGGGGGCCCCACATCTGCAGAGGGGTTGGGAGCCCTGCCCACGTGTGTGGGTGTACAGGCATGTCTCAGATGCCCAAGGCTGCACACAAGGAGGTTTGGTGGAGGCACGGGAACCTTTTCCCCCTCACATGTGCCTTGCCAAAGCGATTTCAGGCTGTGCTATCTGTCCCCAGCCCTGTGTCAGCCTCCCAGGCACTTCTGCATCTTCCTCAGAGCCACAGCTGGGCTGATCAGCACCACTTTCATGTGGCCTTTGTTCTTTCTGCATCTGGGTCCCACATTTAGGAATCCAGCCCTCAGCAATGCAGCAGGGATTGAGTGACAGTGCCCCAGCCACTTCACTGGTTGTTTACCAATTCCCCCATTCTCTGCAGAGATCTTCCCCCAGCTCAGATGGATGGGCAGCACCTCCCACACCTGCACAGGGCTGTGCTCTAACAGAGGGTTTGTGAGTCTAAGGATTGCAGCAAACCACACAAGGTCTTTACACAGCCCTTACTGTAACTGGAGTGATTTACACACCAGAGAATTTCAGCAAAGTGCCTATACTGAATATTGATAATTTCCATTCATGTCTGTCCTTTAACAAGATATAACTCAGCATGATATTCTGGACGTGGAGTCTTGATTTCTGTTTCACATCATCCACTGCATAACTCTGTGCAGGAGACCTCACCCATCAGTGCCACATTTTCCCCATCTGTAAAATCTGAGTTTTGCAGAATTTTGGAAGGAATGGCTATGATGGGATGGGCTGTAAAGGACATAAAACACTGCATGCAGGGGGTAGAGGTTGTGGTGAGGAGTCTGGAGTGACCACAGTGAGCAGACAGGAATGAGGGCAAGCACAGAGTGGCCACAGGTCCTGCCTGGAATGGGTCACTTCCAAAGCTGTAACTGGGAAATCACACAGCAAGTCAAAAATTTGGGGTGTGTTTGGTCCCCACCCCACCTGTCCTCATGCAGGCAATGCAGGAGCCTCTCTGGTACTGTGTTCAATGGAAAATTCATCCTCTCCAGATATTTGTGATGTGTCACATCTCTTAGCCTGGCAGATCTGCCAGCTGAGGGTTTCACAGGCCCTGCAGGGAGAGGAGCAGAGTGAGTTGATCCCATTGCCATGGAGAAATAATTAAGAGGTTTTGTTGAGTAAGGCTTGGAAAACAAAAAACTGGAAATGACTAAGGGTCTTAATTGAAATGTATTTCAGATTTACAGTTTTATCAATAATTTCCTTTTTTTCCGCTGAAAACCACCTCTGGAATAATAATTAAAAAACCTCTATGAAAAGAGGTGTTGTATAAATAATGTACAGATGTCAGACGTGGGGAAGAATTATTTTAGGTTTAAACTTGCAGCAGATTTTGAAGGAAAGCTGTGTGAAGAATTTTTAAAAATACATTCATTTTTATTAGAAGTTTATGTTTGCCATTTTTCAGCCTGTTCCTCATAAAAAAAGCAAATTTGAACTTCTCTAGAGCTGTGGTTTCCATAAGCCAGGTTTAAGTCTAGGCACAAGACAATCCCTACAAGGGGATTGGGAAAGGCACAGCACCTCTTGCAAGCTGGGGTCAGTATAAAACCAAAATGTGTATTTGGCTGACTTTAGGGATGGAAGAAGATTTTGGCTCTCTGTTTAAGGCATCCCTTCATCCACAGAAAATAGAGGATCTGCATGGCTCAGAGAGCTGGGAATTGTGGGGATCCCTGCTGGCTGAGGGCACAGCTCTGAAGATGGGGCTGGAGTAGTTGGAGTATCTGGCAAAATGAGGAGCAAGGGTGGCTAAAGAGGTTGTAGGTTCTGCTGGGACACCTGGGGATCCAAGGGGCTTCCCTGTCCCTCCTGTCTGTGTTTGCACACCAGGCACTGGGGACAGACCTCACCCATCCACGTGGAGTCCCTGCTCTGCAGGTCACGTTTCTCAAAGAAAGTCGAGGCTCCTTTGAAAGCTCATCTTGTTTTCCCTAATTCAATCCGGAAAAGAGTCATATTAATACCAACAGATACCGCCCACACACAAATCAGAAAAATTAAAGGGCATTGCAAAAGTGCCTGTTTCCAGTGGTCAGATTAGCTGCAGACGGAAGCAATTGGAGCTGCATTAAAACTAACAGGCTGTAATTGTCCAGAGGCATTGTCTCACAGTGCAACACTTCTCTTTGGCTCTTCACAGAGATTTCTTGGAATTTTTTCAATCGCTTTTCTGCTTGAAGTATATGCTGCATTTCAGATCTTTCCTTTCCATGTCACAAGAGAATGAGCTAAAAGTTCATCAACAGCCTATGGCAACATCTCAGTGGAGAAAGTTGAAGTCATGTCTTAATGCCATTTCTTATTAGCTATCATCATTGTGTAAATGCTGCGAGTACAAGAGCACAGGAGGTCTGCAGTTAATCATTATGAACCTTGGTTTCTCCCTGCCTAGCAGTTAAACCTTCAGAATCATTTCATTTCTTTAAAATATACAGAAAACTGGCTTCTCCCAGACCCTTGGGTGTTCTAGTGAATAATACCGTGGACTTAGTTCCCAACCAGCTTTCTGTAGTTAGTTAGTTAGATAGATCTTCTATTTAAAGATAAGTTCCATCCCACCCCTCTGCAATCTGGTTATGATTACTGGTTACTGCCACCCGCAGACTGATAAACTTATAACAGCTGCATTGCAGGAAATCACCTCCAATTCAACCCTGATGTTGTAGGGATGTCTTTAGTTAGCTTAAATAGGCTTTTAACATTCATTTTTTTGTGTGCAAAACACCTATCATTAATTTTGACTCGAGAGATCAAACAGTTAACAATGTGTTGATCCTAGCTTACTTTTAAGTGATGTATTGTATCATTTCTGAGAGTTATGAGGGGTTGATATTTTCTTTTACTAATGCATCAAAGTCGATAAGTGAGCGGGGCAGCCCCGCGTCCTGGGAAAGGAAGCTATTAACAGCTCTGCTCGGAAGGTTCTGAGGGCCACATTGCGTCATAGCCCTCCAGTTTATTGAATGTTAACTCCTTTTTTTTTTTTTTTTGTTCCCCCCCCTAACCAAAGGAAATGAGTTTCTATAATCCTCTGCTTTGAGCTGCATCCTCAGTGGGGTAATGAAAAATGACCCACGCCATCCGATAGCGCGCTACTTTGCACACAATAGATCTTCACAAGGGCAGGCACAATGCAGCTCCAGCTCCAGCTCCTTCTCCTTGTTGAAATGCACAATGAATTTATTTACTGCCGATCTAAAAGGCACTCGAACAGAACGGGCACAGCGGGGGAATGGCCCGAGTTTGACTTGGCATGGTAAGAAAGCAGCCCCAGAGAAAATGACCAAAGTGCAGGCTTGGGAGAGCAGAACATTTTTATAAGGAGGTTCTTGAAATGGTGGGTTCTGCACACGCAGAGAGCAAGGCAAATTGGTTCCACGAACAAGGCATCTGCTTCCTTGAAAACTTTTTTTTTTGGCAGAATTTGTATGCGAGTTGGGCATGTTGAGTGATTTATGGGGCCATTAAACATACACTAAATCAATCTCTATTAGGGGGGGAAAAAAAAGCGCCATGTACTTTAAAAATGCCCTCGAGCAAGATTGCTGAACCCAAGGTCTGATGTTGCGAGGCAGAATGGTCACTGGCAATTTGGGGATGTAACATGAACTCAGTCAGTCAATTCGGATATGATAGTTTTTAATGTTCCATGAATCCAGCAAAATGTGTATCCAATTAACTACTACTAAAGGACCTTATTTATAAAATAATACTTTTGCGGTCAGGTTGCACTTTTTCCACTCATTTCTGCCCACAGTTCAGGTTGCACATTTTGTGTGTTTGATTAATACAGACAAACATCCGTTTTGGGCTGGCTGCTCCTGGCAGGGCTGGGCAGAGAAGAGGCTTTGTTCCCATTATCACAGATTTAGGCTGGGAACGGAGGCAGGAGAAGGATTTTGTGCTGGAAATAAGCAGCAAGAATTAAAGCAAGAGGTTGTTCTTTGCTGAGGGATGTCTCCAATGGGAAGATCCAAGTGCTGGAAACACTGAGTTGGCAAAACCCTCAGCTGTTTACTCAGTGCTGTTTGAATTCGTAGGTGGTACAAACGTGGCCTTCAGTGCACAGGAAAAACATCCTCCTTAGAAAACACATCTGAGTTATTTAAAGGATATGTGCAAAACCTATGCATCCCAAAACAGCCCCTTTTCCAACATAATTTCATTTTAAGACCGTGCAGTGGGCAGACATTCACCAATTCAGGCAAAACAAGGTTTTATGAACTCCCCTCTGAATTGCCTATGCAAACAAGCATAACGTTCAGATGGAAACAGGCCAAAAGTGTTTTGTGAATAGAGCATTAAGATATTTTCTTCTTGACATGGTAAGGGATGGAAAATCTGTAGCAAAGCCCTACAGCTTGTCAGAGAAAATTCTCCTGTGTATGTGTGTGTACACACACACGTAAGTGCAGGAGAGTGACATGTAGAGTTTCTGACATGCTACAAGATGGGATGGGGGAACTCAGGAATGCTCCATGAATCCAAGAGCATTTCTCACCCAAGTTCAGCATTTTATGCCCAGCTTTTCTCCAGTATTGTTTTCAGTTAAATTTTTCTTCTGATTTCAAAATGAAAATATGTGTGAAATTCTTGAGTTTCAAAAATGAATAAACAGCTTTGTTTAAAAATTAAGAAAAAAGAAGCAGTCCAAAGTGCTCAGGAGAAACAGAATGAAAAGACAAAGGAATGAGATTGTAAGAGAAGCTGACATGGATATAAGAGAGGACATGGAAGTGATGAGGCTTTGCCTTGCACTGGAGCCCTGTTCCTCTACAAGAAACCCTTGAGCTCCATCACAGCCCAGCACGTCCTGCACCTCAGGGATCATCTGGGAGGGGTGTCTGAAACAGAGAATCAATTATTTTGTGGAAAAGAGGCAATGGGATTTAAGTTTTGGATCCCCCTCTCATGCTCTAGGGTTCAAGAGCAGTGACAGCTGAAGACACAATTACTGTAACAAATCTAAACCAGGTAATTACTTTGGTGATACAGCCTAATTGCAAGGAAAACAGGTCAACACTGGATTTCCCTGAGTACAGGGAGATCATACACAGTGTTTTCCAGTATTTTGGCAACCAAATGCACACTCATGAGACTCACATTTCCAGAAAATCCAGAAGTAGATCTCCTCTCTAAAGACCAAGGAAACTGCAACAGCAACAAGATTTGATAGAAGGCACCCCAGAGACAGGTTAGTGGACTCTAGGGATGTACACGAGCTCCCCAAACTGCAGCTGACAGATTTTGCAGCAGCAGATGAGCAGCCTTTGCTCAGAGCACACATTTGATGGGGCACAGGAGCCCTGGGGTGTCCTTGGCTCAGGGACTGTGCCCTGCTTGGAGCCAACACCTGCAGCTTCAGGGTCTCCTTTGCTGCCACTGCAGTTCAGCTTATCCTGGGGGGATTTCTCATCCAACCATAATTTTTTCCCTTTACTGCTTGCACAGGCGGTGAAATGAAATACCCCAACCTGCCTCGCACATCCTCCTTGGCTTTTCTCCTCTTTTTCATTTGCATTAAAAGGAAACAAAACAAAGCTTCTCCCCCCCAACCCAAAACAAATCCCTTCTCCTCCTTTCTTTCACGGCAAAAGAAAAGCCAAAATAAACAGAAAAACAACTGCCTTCCCTCCTCCCTCCTCCAGCCCTCGGGGGCAGTGTGGAGGTAGAATGCCCTTTCTAATTTCATTGACAGTGCTGTTGATATATAGGGTAATTTTATCTTAACAACCTGTAACAAAGGATAAGACAGTAGTCGTCTTGCATTCCAGACAGTAGGAGATGTTTACTCATTCTCCCAGCAGACTCTCTCATCATTCATCTAGACTTTATTAGGATGCCAGGAAATGGGAAACCTATAATTTAAGAAATGTATCACGCAGAGAAACTTCTTCTGTTTGGTAAATAAAAGGTAGCTGAAGATCTGAGGTTAATTTTCTTTTCTAAAAAAATGTTCTCACCAGTTTCCTCATTTCTTCCCGAAACTTTACTTTGGGCTGAACCTTTACAGAGTGTGGTATTGAGGAAAAACCTCACTGGGCACCTCCAGAAGGACTGAGATGTGTCCTAGCCCCGGGGCTCTGGAATCCTGTGCTGTTTTTTGGGGTTGTGCTGGCAGCTGTGGCTGAGCCTTCAGAGCTGAAATGTGTCTGTGGCAGGGATGGTTTTGTCTTTATCTTTGGATGCATCACATTGTCCAGGCTGGAAACACACTCTGAGCAATCTCCTTCCATGGGGCCAAGAGGAGGGGAAGGGAGAGAGAAGAAAGCACATATTCTGCAGGAAACCTTCTTACGGGTTTTTGCTTCCTAAGTGACTTTCACATGAGTGTTTATTCCTGTTTACATAGCTCGACATGAATGCCTGGCTTTGATTTGAGGACAAACTGCCCCATAAACTCATGAATGTCTGAATTTAACCTTCACCTTTCCCCCCTAACCTTCACTCTTGCTTTCCCCTTCATAATTGGTGACATTCCTACAGCCAAATTTAATAAAATACGTGTTGCTGAGAGTGAACTGGACTGTAAGAACAGATGGAGGCAGGGAAGGATGATGTGTGATGCTGGTCAGTGCAGGGGAGAAAACTCCTGCTAAAAACAAGTGCTAGACAGAATTCCTGCTGGTTACGACCAAGATTCCCAGTGGCCAGAAAACCATTAACAAATGAATAAGCCCAGTCCTCCTCCAGCCATCAACAACAGCTCGGCTCCTCCCTCTGACAAGTCAAACAAACACCCAAATTCATCAATCCCAAGTGCTCTGAGTGCCACTGCCCATGGACCAGGGCTCCTGCCACGCCATCCATCCGTGCTGACTGCAGGGCTGCTGTGGGAGCTGAGCAGCATCCCCCAGGCACAGCGTGCTCGTCCTGAGAGGAAGCAGTCACCCATTCTGGATATCCATCAAAGAAACATTTCTCCTTTGAGCTGTGCTCAGCCTCTCTGCCCTGCAGTTGTCAGCCAGGGGCAGGGCTTGCTCTGGCATCCTCCTGACAGCTGCCACTGCAGTTGTGTGGGCTGCAGAGACTTCATCTCTGCTGAGATTTGGCCCTGTGGTTTTGAGGCTTCTCACCCCATGACAGATTCTCAAAGAGTGTGGTCGTTGTCATCTTCCAAGTAGCCATTAAAACCGGGGTTGAAGTCAAGGTTATGTTGTGCCACAAACCTTTGAAGAGTTTCTTTGCGTGCTCTGCAAAGCAAACCCAAAAGACCACTGATGTTCTTTCCTGGGTCGAATCCATCTCTGCTGCGAGCTCCACCTAATCCTGGGAGTGACTGGAGGGGTGAATGTGGTCAGCCCTGTGACCATTAAAGGCCTCTCACACTGGGACATATCTGATCATAGCTGTTCAACTGCATGGCACAGAAAAGAGAGGTTTTTTCTCTCATTTTATACATGAAGTCCACTTGGAAATGGACCTCAGCAGCTGCAGTTTGCTGGAGGCAGTAATGGATGGAGGTAATTTATCCTGTGTATTTTTTTCCCTGAAAGGAAATTTAGTTTTAAAATGTAGTCATTGTGGGGTAAGAAGAGAAGGAGGAGGGAATTGAGAGAGGATAAGAGGCGTGCCTTTAATGACAGGAAAAGAAAAATCTGTGAGCTCAAACTAATGCAACTTCCAAACTCAAATAGATGTCACCATGGTGACAAAGCCTCAGACTTCATAAAATTTTTCCTCTTCCCATTTGTGGTGAGCTCTGGTACCCTGCTAAATACATCCAAAGCCTTTTAAAGACTCATTGGAAGCATCTGATCCAGTAGAAGATTTCCTCGTAATAACACTCATTAGATATGGGGAGAAACCACATCTCAAGCTGCCTTCCTGTCTCTGAACACTAAAGACATGAACTTTGGAGTTAAAATTCATTGCCTCTATGAGACTCACTTGCATAAATATGATTTCCAGCACAAAAATTCCAGGGAGGAGGCTGGGTAATAATCCCCAAGATTCCCTTCACCTGGAGATCTGTTAATCAAACCCCAGGGACTTACACATGTGTCTGTAAATAATGATTGATTTAATACCAATCCAGTGATGAACTAGAACTGGAATCATTCTGGTTTGCATAGCCCCAGCCCATCTAACCTTTTCAGACAGATTTAGCTCATCATACACGTCCTTACACCTCAGTCAAAGCACATCTGGGTACTCCAGAGCCATCACCAGCTCAGGACTGTTTGGAAACCAGTGTGAAACCCCTTGGCAATCACCACAGACAGCAGCAAATAAAACCAGCATTTCAGAAAGCTGAGAGATCTCTTTAAATGCTTCTGGTGCCACCCAAATCTGAGACTCACAGCAGGTTCTTCTCCACCACTTTTGGGCCCTAGTGTTGACCAGATATGCCTCACTCAGCATTTGCCAGTTACAAAAATGTCATGGGCCTGACTATTTCAGGATTTACAGCTGCAGAAACTCTCCAATTTCACCTTTCTCCCCTTTTATGGCTCAGCCATAATCTTAAATTCAGCCGAATACAAAGAGCTGCCTGTAGACAGCTAATCCTAAAGACAGAGCTTTGTGTGAAACTTGGAGGGAAAAAAAAGAAGGAACAAGAAAGAAATCACTGAGAGGGATTGGCAGGAAAGACAAATATTTTTGGCTAATTTTTGCTAGTATTCTTCTACTCTGGTTTGGGGCTGAACTAAGAGGCTCCTCTTTTGCCCATCCTCACACCAAAGCAGAGAATTCAGCCAAGAGCAGCCACTGCAGACACCGGTGGGGTGGGAGGGGATGGCTGAGCTCGGGAGGAGCAGCAGCCTTTGCTGTCACACGGGGAAGGATTATCCTGGGATCAGCACTGCAATCCTGGGCTGATAATGCTGAGGTAATGCTGATAATTACACAGCAAAGCCAGCCTGTAACCCAAGTCCTAATTGCATTTAAAGAGCTCTTCTTGTCTCCAGGGTGGTGCTGGGTTTGGATATTCCTTGGGAAGCTGAGTGGTCCTGGCTGTCCCAGACCTCCCCAGGCACTGGGGACCTGCTCCTGTCTCGGAGCTGGAGCAACATCTGCCCAAGCTGCTCAACTTTTTGCAGAATTTCCAGCTGTGCTGACCTGAATTTATACAGGCTGTGATCCAATTCTCTGTCAGAGTAGCCTGAGGTACATCAGGTCCTTCCACCTTTTGGCCCTGGTCTTTCCACCGGGGTCAGCAGAGTTGTTCCAAGTACCTTGAAAGCCACCTGACATTTTCCCTGCTGTGCCTTTCCTAAACACTGAAATGTTGACCTCAGGCACCAATAGATTCCCACAGGTATTGGGAGGCAGAGGAATAAAATGTAACCTTTAAAAATAATTCTGTGACCACCACTGAATTTCACAGAGTGACAAAATCCTTGCCCTCCATAGACAGAGACCTGCACATGAGAAGTCAGGACCTCCATTGCACTTGGGAAACCACCAAACAAGGGATATCTCCTTCGAAAATACACTGCATGTTCTTCCTGCCTGCATGGAATTGTCTCCTGATGTTGCTGCTCACCTACAACAGGAATTAAAATTGGAAGGATCCTGAAAACACGCTAAAACAGTTGAAAGCTAGATAAATATGTAAACAATAAAAACCTTTTTTTCTCCTATTATATTACTGCTGTGTGTGTACATAAACAAAAATGAGGTTTATAGGGTTTTTTTTCACTTCATGTGTTAATCAATTAGCAATAGGTTTAATTTTTGTATATGAGCTCTGGGTAGGAAGCACAGAGAGACTTCCCAGGAGAGCAGGAGTCCCTCCTGTGCCCAGCCCTCTCAGCCTCCTGGAGCCCAGGGACACTCACAGATGTGCTTTAGGATGACTCCAGTCTCCTTTTGATGCTTACAACTCAATTTTGCAATCAGTGCCCAGGACAGCTTGTGAAACCAAAGAGGGATGATCCAGCTTTTATTGGGAGACTTTTTACCCACTGCCAGCTGCAGGATGCTGTTTTACAGTCTGTGCCTCTTTGATATCTGACACAAGCTGCTGTGTGGCTGCTTACCTGCTAAAACTGTTTTGATTTGTCCTGGTCCTTTCTTGTCTGCACATGGTTTGTGTCTAGGTGTACTTTGCTAATCTGTCGTGGCAGTTTTTAAGTAGCCCAACTGTTTTTGCCCATGCTATTTTTGGTATGCTGAGTCTAATTGGTACCTTGCAATAAAAAGAATCTAAGTTACAAGTGAAAAATAAATTCCCTACTTTAGTTATGATCAAGTCTTTAACAAAAAATTTAAAATATTTACACACAGCACAGAGCTCTCTACAGTCATTATGAAAGTGCTTCTGAGAGAATAAATGAGTGCTTTGTTACAATATTTATCTAAATGTATCTAAGCAATACACAAATCTGAGATTAAAACCTTTAAAACAGAGTCTGAAAATTTTATAATATCATATAATTGGATAATCTTAAATTAATAACAAAACCAGCACATTTCAATATCCTTCCACCAAAAGTAATTGTATCTCCATGCTAAAGACAAGGACCTAAGACCAGCACCAGATTCCCAGGAAATAAATGCCTGACCCAGGAGGCAGCTGAGCTGTGCTCATTTATATCCCCTGAGAGTGTGCATTGATTAAAACACTTGGTCAATGTTACAGGACAGAGAGGAAACAGGAAAAGATGTTCAGTGCTGCTTTTGTGATTTATCCATCACACGATGTTTCCCCACTTTGTGTGGAGATGAGCAAGGCACTACACTCGACCTGAGAAGAGAAAAATCATTAATTTTTAAGTGTGGCTTCAATTTCTCTGAAGGGATCAGCCTTGCTCCTATACAGGTGCCAACAAACACAGCCTCACTCAGCTCATCCACATCCCTGTCCAGGTGGGACCTGTGGCACCAGCTGGGATCTGGTGCAAAGCCCCGGCCCTGCACACGAGGGAAGACTCGTGGATATCCATTGTGGCTGGGAACAGGCTGTGGAATGTGGCCCAGCACAGCCCTGTGCCAGGGGGGCAGGCTGGGGACAGCTTACACCAGCGCCACTGCAAGAGCTCTGCTAAGCCCTGGCCTCAGGAAATCCTGATTTCCAGGAATAAAAGTCTCTTTCATCTTATGGGCCAGTCCTTCCCCACGGTTTAAACTGAGAGGACCACATAATCCTGTTTTTCTGTGGGGATGTTTGTAACCCAGGGACAACGTGTAATCCTGCTGCAATCAGTCCAAAACTCTTGGAGCACAGTCAAGGGATGCTGTTATTTGTTGTTCCCAGTGGAGTGGCTGGTGAGCCCCAGAGGGCTGAGTGAGAACCCCACATAGCTCCCACTCCTCTTCCTCCTTACACCTTTTATTTCACAAATCAAGCAGGAAGAAGGGTTCAAACCCTTTGTTGTTGTGATCTAAATTTCTTCCCCACAGTATAAGTTTTTATCTCTGTTGAACTGTTCCAAACCAAAATTGCTTATTCTGATTGCCAGAGCTAGACCTAAATTAGAGAGAGAGAAAATTTGGGGCATCAGAATTCCACTTTTCACTGAGGAATCATTGAGGGTGAAAGAGGGAATAAGTTGCTGTTTCTGCCACTCACTGGGTAATACCAGAAGTTGTTTTGCTGAGGTAAAATCATTTCACCCATTAGGCTAAGTATGCTTTACTGATTGTCTTAACAAATTGAATTGAGCCAAACTGTTCTTACCTCCTGGAGATGTGACTGGAATGGAATCATTTCACACTGCTCACAGAGTGAGGCTTCAGGAGCTGAAGATCCATAATTTTAGTCGAATTTAAATAGTTTTAAAATTATATATATTAATTAATAATTGAAGCCAGAAGAATTTGTTGCCCATGGACAGGAGTGAAGTCCTCTGGAACGGATGAGAATTTTATATTGGGTAAAAGCGATAATTTAAAAAGAAGAGCATGAGGTGTGCTGTGGAAAGAACGGTACCGGAGCGATCCCGGCAGCGCCGGAGAGGTCCCGATGCTATGGGGATGTACCAGGAGGTACCGGGCTGTCCCGGGGACGGGGTTCCGAGCTGTCCCGGCGGTATCGGGGAGGATTCCGGGGGTCCCGGAGCTATAGGGATGTCCCGGGATGTCCCGGGGGCACCGGGATGGTCCCGGCAGCGCTGGAAATCCCTGCCCGCTCTCTGGCGGCGGAGCAGCGGAACCGCAGCATCCCCAGCATGGAAAAATCTCATCCTCAGAGCCGGTGACACGGACAGGGGACAACGACTCCGAAAGGGGCCGGGGCCGAGGGGAGGATGCTCGGTTCATCGTTTCCAGCCCGAAAGCCAAGAGCTCTAGGGGAAAACATGGTGGCAGGAAGAGGTGTTAAGAGGAGAGGTGAGAAATGGAGAGTGCAGGGCTCAGAAACACCAAATCAAGGCACCTCTCCGGTCCCTGCGGCGCTGCCTGGATCCAGACTCCTCCATCCCCTCAGCCCACACACGCTGCTCTCGGAAAGACTGTGAAAAAATAAAGTTCTGCATTCCTGGCACAGGCGCTCACTGAGCTCCTCAGCGGCATCAGGCTGGGGCTGTTTGCACCAGCAGGTCTCTGTAAGTCACCCTACAATATAAAGTCACCCCAAACCGTGCTCTGTGTGGCCTGGGCTGAGGCCACTCGAGGAGATGAGGGTTGTGGGGTGCAGAGCCCAGCGCTCTGTGGCTGAGTGTGAAGGAGCTGGGCAGGGTCAGCCCTGCTCCTGGAAGGCAAAACCCCATGGACACAGGCGGTGCAGACACTGGCACGGGCCTTTGCTCAGCCTCTGCACCGGGGTGAGCCCGGGCTCGCTGCTTTCTGCAGGCAAAGCAACACCCGGAGTGCCAGGGAGGGAACCCGCACCAGCCAAGTGTGTTTGTTACCTTCCTTAGAAGAGCATTTTCCAACTACTCCACTTCGTCAGGCCGAGCTGAGTTCTGTGACATTTCTATACTGCACACAACATTGGATTGGAAGTTGTGCCTGTGCTCTTAAACAGGACAGGAGCTGCAAGTGCCAGTTGTGTCCCATGGAAATGCTCCTGCATGGCCAGAGGATAGCCAGAAACAATTACAGAACCAAAAACCTACCTAGTCTCACCATAAATGGCCCTGCTTTAACTTAAAAATGCATATTTAATCACAATTTATGTGGGTGCTGGATTTCTTTTAGCTTGTCATCCAACAGAGCATTGACATCACCCAGGGCACCAGGACCAGTCTGGTCCATAGGTCCTCTAATTTAGGCTGCTTGTCATTCCAGGTACAGCATATTTCTATTTACATATCTATCTATCTATCTATCTATCTATCTATCTATCTATCTATCTATCTATCTATCTATCTATCATCTGTCTATCTCTCAATATATAGATGTGATTTTTCTGTTGAGAATACTCTGTCAGCCCTCTTCTCTCCTCCCAGTGAGAGGATCCCCGATCCACTCCTGAACTGTGCCTTTGTCCTCAGCCATCTTCCAGTGGGAACCCACAAACCTCTCCAATCACTGAAATGCCCTTCCTGGGTAAATATTTTTATATTTATGTGTATCGTGCAGGATGCTCCAGATGCCGATCTCGCTTTCCGATGGTGTCATTGCTGGTGGAGGGGCAGAGGTGACTCCGGGAGGCAGCCCTGGGCTGTGGGCACCGGGAAAGGATTGTCCTCAGCCCCCTGTCCCCTCCTCAGAGCGATCTGAGCTCGCTGGACCTAAAAAAGTCCCAAACACCTGCGTTTTTCCCGAGGTTTGCCGTGAGCGGGCAGGGAATGCCGCGGGATGCCGGGAGGCGGCGCTGGAGCCGCGCCGGGAGCCGGGAACGGGGCTGGGAACGGGACAGGGAATGGGGATGGGAACGGGACAGGGAACGGGACAGGGAATGGGGAATGGAGCTGGGAATGGGGCAGGGAATGGGGCTGGGAACGGGACAGGGAATGGGGATGGGAATGGGGAACGGGGCAGGGAATGGGGCAGGGAATGTGGAATGGGGCAGGGAATGGAGCTGGGAATGGGGCAGGGAATGGGGAATGGGGCAGGGAATGGGGCAGGGAACGGGGAATGGGGCTGGGAATGAGGAATGGGGCTGCGAACGCGGATCCCGGTGCCGTGTGCCGCTGCAAGCCCTGTACAGGTAATTGTTGTTATTTCGGGACGGCGGAGGGGCTCCTGGAGCCCAGGTGCTCGGCAATTCCCCGTGACACGGACCCTGCCCGCTGTGCAGGGCACACAGGAATCACAAGGATTCCCTGCCGGTGACAAGTCCCGTGGATGATCCGCTTTTACACTTCCCTCCAAGGTTTACGTTTCAGAACGAAATGAAAATTTAGTTTCAAAGGCAAGCATCTCAAACTTTTCTTGAAGCACTGAAGAGGATCCTCACAGTGACCTCCGAGCCATCTCAGCATCACTGTGAAAGGATTCTTTGCTGGGTTTTCTCTTTGAGTTTTTTAACAAGAGTGACTGGTTAGCACCTTCTCTGGGAGGAACACAGCCTTGCTCACACAGAAATCATTCCTTGGGGTTGGTGATTTTATCAGATAAATACTTCAGAGGACTCTTCAAGCTTCTTCTGAGTTAATAAAACAATAGCAACAAGGCTTGGTTATGTCTCTCGATATCTTCCCAAGCACATCCCTTAGAAGACGAACTGCTATGGTGCTGATTTAGCATTCCCAAATTATTAACATTTCAATTTTAGCATCATAGAAGCTTAATTGCTGAGCATGTATAAACAAGGAGTTCCAGTCACAAAATTCTCTCATACAAGACTCTTCATTTTTGAAATTGTATTTTACTGCCTTCATTTTGCAAATGGCAAAAATACAATGGCTCCCACTATGAAGTTATGCACTGGAGTTCGCTACACAGAATATTTTGTGATAGTTTTTGGATAGATCTCTTTGAGATCTAGCAGATCTCTGATCTATTGCATGACAACCTGTGGGCCATCCTGGTCTCTCCATTCCCCACAAACACCTCCATCCCTGGCAAAATAGCACCACACAGCTCTCAAATATGCTCAGTTTTCCCTCAAATCTTGCACATATTTAGCAGAGCTTTCCCTCCTCATTTCCAAAGCTCTGCATAACTTTGTGCCAGGCTTCCCCTCTCCCTCCTATCCCAGTCTTATCCCTGCCTGCTGCTGCTGCTGCCTGTGCTGCACTTCTCCCTGTTTTTACACTATTCCAGTTGCCTGGAATAACCTTCTTATCAAAATGCAAGAAGCTGTCTCCAGCTCCTTTACAAACCATATGAACATCCACCTGTTCCCCTGACAGTAACCATATGCCTCTGGATTTGTTCTGCAGCGTGGGAGGCTGCTTTGTGTGATTTGGGCAAGATCCAGCTCCCATTGAAATAAAGGAAAAAATTCCCATTGATTCCATGGCTCTTGTACCAAAGCCTCAGATTGGAAATTTCATGGGATGCTTTCCTTGTGTTTTAATTACTGCAGCACACTGGGCACATTTAGGATTCTGAATGCCAGCAGTGATTATCACTTAATTGTAGTGATATAACACCAGGCAAAGATGGCTGGTTTTGCCAACTCGGATGGGCAGTACAAAATCACTGTAAAGTGATTTATATAAAATCCCTTCAGATGGCAGAGTTTAAAACACAGCACACAAGGAGTCAGAGGCACCTAAAGATCCAGACTCAGCTGGGGGCAAACCCTCCCAAATGCAGCTCTCCTCGGTGATGTGAGCACACAAACTATCTCTGTATCAAAAGAACTCTGTCAACACTATTTGTGCAGAATCATAAACATAATAAATCTTGCCAGCTCCTCAGTGAACTGGCTATTTATTGCACTCGTCTCCAAGGCTTTCTGATACCAGACCTGGAGGCTGCAAACATAAATACTGAAATGATGTGTTGCATATGCCATGGTTTAATTTGCTGTGTTTGATTTGAGGCTTAGATTTGGAAGCCCCTCAGTGTGTAGCCTGCAGTGCTCCCTGGCCAGGCTGAGAGAGAACAGAGATAACAGAGCCCAGCAAACCTCATCAGCCTCCCTGACAGCTGCAGGACCCAGAGTGATGGCGTGAGTGTGGCAGCACAGCCAGACTGTGAACTTCCACAGCTGGACCAGCTTGAAGGGCAAAGGCAGAAAATCCAACCCAGAATCACGTCCTGAGAGCAGAGAAGGTGGGCAAAGCATATCTCACCCTCAGCATCTGTCACTGGTGGTGCTGGGAGACCTCCAGTGTGGGAGTCTGTCTGCCTTGCACGTGTGGTCAGGACTGCTCTTCAACCCCAACACCAAACCTGGCAGCTGATTTGATGTGCTAAGAACTAGAACTAGGCAATCCCCCCCACCTTTTTTGTTTTGTTTTTTTTTTTTTTTTTTTCTTTTACTAAAAATGCCATTTCTGAAATTTCAAACTAAAGAAGTCTTGCCAAGATGAGTGTCCCCCACCCAGGGAGATGATTCTCTGTCCTGGGGGTCGGTGATTAGAGCAGGCACAAGGCAGGGGCAGATCCAGCCTCGGAGTCCTGGGGGATGTTGAAATCCACCTTTTACCATCTCCCCCTGATTCGTGTAAGGAAGTGATTTGGTGGAACAGATCCAACAGGAGCTATTGGGACTCCTGGGAAAGACAGAAATAATCTGATGGTTTCTGAGGTCCAGCATTTTGTTTGCTCATTAATTTGTTTCCAAAAGAGAACAGCAGGGATTGAGCTGAATGCAGCTTTCCAGCATGTCTCTTATCCTGAATTTTGGGGCAGAAAAGAACACATTGGCACCTCCAGCTGTGGGCTAGCATCCCTGATGTTGGGCTTACATTTTGGCCATTTCTTTTCTTATGGAAGATTCTGCATGAAAAAAATCTTGTCTCAGAGAGCTAACAAATTTCAGCAAGAACAGAAATACCAAATTCCTGCTTCCAGTGAGAAAAGAAATATATTTACCCTGGTTTTATCTGAAAAGCCCTCTTTCTCCCTCTCTTCCCCACACATTTAAATTGCTGCTTGTAGCCTGAATAAAATACTATAAAACTGAAGCAAAATTTCCTTATATATCTTATAATGCTCAAAGAAATTCAAAGAAGGACTTTGTATGAAGTCTCTTGCACAGTTTCATGCCTACTTACATGATGCATCCAACTGGAAGTTAAATGCCAGCTAAGGACACTGAGGAAGATGATGGAAGTTGAACTTGTCCTTACAACCCTGGAAGTGATGGTCTGATAAACCTGAGAGAAGAACAGATAAATTCATCCAGCACTCTGGGGGGATTGGTCTGCACACCTCTTGCAGTGGTGTTCTTTTAATGTGAAATTCTTCCCTGCTTTTTGCTGCTGCTGTCTGGCATTTTCTTGAAGGACAGGGAGAGATTTTAGGAAAGCAGAGGGAGGTTGCTTGAATGAGGCAAAGGGTGTTCATGCTGCACAGTTTTAACAAAAGCCACTCGTGATTTTGGGTGCTGGATCTGACACATCCAAAAGAGGCTGCACTTGCAATAAGGTAAAGACTGGATAAGACAAGAAATGGCTTCAACTTTCATGGCAGCTGAAATCAAACCTGACAGCACATTTAAACTTTCTGTTAATTTAGAAGAGAAAAAAGGGCAAAATGAAAATCCACATTAGTGTGATCTTTTCCCTGGGCACGAGGGAGAAGCAAACCCGACCACAAGCTGTGTGATGGTTAAACCTTCACCTCTCACAGTCAGGGATCTGTGCTCTTCTGGGCCTGAAAAACACAGAGCTCAGGGGCTCTGCAGCTGGATGGTGCACAGGGCACCCCTGCCTTGTGCATCTGGGCTGAACAAATCATTATTGACTCAACCTCTGCTCCCCATGCAAGGGAAATTACTGACTGCACCAAAACCATCAGTGAGGCAGATTCATGTGCAGGGCTGGCTTTTCCTCTGGATCAGTCCTGCTCCCCATCCCATTCAGCACATCCTTTCACTCTGCACATCAAAACCTGCCAAATTATTCACTTCATATATATAAAAAATTCACTTTATATATATATAACATATAATTGACTTTATATATATAATTCACTTTATATATATATCTGTATGTATGTGTGTATTAACATACATAGAGAAACCTCCCCTCTAGCTGCAATAAAGTGGTTAAGCAGAATATAAACTGTCATTAGCATAACATGAGATTCTCTATAAAAACCTGGAAAAGCATGTATAATACCTCAAATATATTTTTATTAGGTTTTTTGAGTGAAATACCACATCTCTGTTGTTTCCAAATCAGAACAAATTAAGAGATTTGTCTTACATAATTGGTGTAATTGGTACCTTAAAATACAGCCTAGTGTAGAATTATCTACTTTTTGTCTCTGGCAATTTCTGTGTTACAGGAGCCCAATTGGTATTTTACCTTTTCATAAAATTATTTATTGTTTCCTGATCTACATTAGATCTTCCTAAAAGTTCAAAATATTGGATCTAAAATAATGAACCTTCCAAAGATTTTTTTTTGTAATCAGGTCAATTCCACCCGTGGACACAGCAGAGGACTGGGAGCCACGAATACCTGAAGTCTTAACCAGAGCTCTGCCAGTAATTTGTTGAATTACAGTTGGTTTAAATCTTTCAATTTGTGCTTAACTTCGAGTCCCAACAGCCCTGAGCAGCATCATGGAAGACAGCAAGGCTGGAACCAAGCCCTGGAGGAACAAGCACAGATTTGCTACTGACCTGGCTGGGGTCAGGATTTCCCCCACAGGACTGGCCTGGAGATGTGAAGTTTTGGAAAAAAAGAAGGATGCTCCTGCAATGACCTCAGCAGCACTGAGGTACCCCAGGATGCTGAGCTTCATCCTCCTGTCTCCAAAATGAACAGCCAGTCCCCTGCACTTTGTAAAGCCTCTGAGTTTTTAAAACACTGGAGGAATTTGTCATTTTGTAAGACGCAAAAAGTGCACAAACTGCTGATGTTTTCACAATTTTTAAAAAATGAAATTAACTAAGTCCAAAACCAGAAGATTTCACAGACTGACCGTCCTTTTGGTCCACTTTAAATGACATCTCTGCCGTTCTGTCACACAGGGCACACCTTGACTCCTCTCCCTTTTAAAATTCTCACTAATCTCCTTGCCACTGCTGTTTCCTTTCTTTTTTGTTTTTTTCCCTGCTTAAACTCCTGACAGCCAAAGGGCTGTTCCTGGGCTCAGACCACATGAGGAAACATCAGCTCCAAGGAAGATTTTTTCCTGTGTCCAAAGACAGATCTGTGAGGACACGTTCCCAATCAGAAGAGGCTCATCCTCCCTCTCCCAGCCCAGAGAACACACACAGCATCTAAATCTCCACCCTGAGCCCTTCTTTAGGATTCTTTCAGTGTAAGATGTCAGTGTTATCTTATCAACAAACTTAAACCACAGGTCCCCTACAGACCTGTGTGTTACAGAGGGACGGTGGAGACGGATTTTACACGAACACACCAAAAACTCTGCAGCTTTGCCTCCTTCAGCTCTGCCTATTCCCAGTGCCTGAGGATGGGTGGCAAAGGGAATGCATTTAACAAGAAGACAGCATTAAACATCAAACATCTCTCTGCTTCTGACAATTAATGGAGAAGAAAACCCCATAATCAGTTGCAGACTCGTGTCTGTGTCGTTACCGTGACTGCGCTCAATCTCCGCGCCCTGGTGCAGAGCGAGGGACCAGGTTGTCATCTCGGTGTCACCTGAGCATGGGGAGGCAGCAGACAGAGCTGGGAGGTTAAAGGTGGCAGGAGGAGGTCACCAAGGGTGTCACCATGTCTGAGTTAGCCATAAATAATTCTGGTCTTTGGTTTATAGCCCAGCTTTAAACCCTCGCTGCCAGGGAGGTGCTGGGCACGGAGAGCTGCCCTGCACCAAGGCAGCAGGGACATCCCAAGAGTTGCCCAGGGAAATTTGGCTGTCCCATCCCTGGAAGTTTCCAAGGTGAGGTTGGACAGGGCTTTGAGCATCCTGGCCTAGTGAAGCCGTGCCTCAGCCTGTAGGTTATGTTTGCTTTCACCTGAAAGGAAGCATGCAAAGCTCTAATCTCTTAGGACAGCACTTGCATAAAAGCAAGTGTTTATATAAATGATGCCACTCACTTCAGGCTGATTTTAATCATCAAAGGAGAAAAAGCACATTTTGTTTGGTCTTTTACTAGTCAAAAATGGCTGGTGTTTAATAAGCCCTGGAGCCAGATCTCAGTAGGACAGGCTTTTTATAGGCCAGAGGCACCTACCATACAGTCCTTTCCACACACAGCCACTGACCTATGTCCAGCTGATTTGAATTTACTTCCTAAATCTGATGCTTCACCCAGTTAGATCAAAAAAAAAAAAAAAAAAAAAAGAGAGAAACATGGCATTTCTAGACCACAGTTCTTGGTGTCACTACACATTACTGATAATTTAGGAATGCTACAGAACATCTCAAGTTTAAAGTCCTTTCATGGTTCCAACGGAGAGCTAAAACAGATGGGGTTTCAGCATGACCTTTCAACCTACCAGACACTGTTGACCCAGATTATAGCTCAACAAAGCTGCTCCTGGATTCATGTTACATTTTGGGAGAAACACCAGGGTTACAGTGAGAATGGATATGCTGCCCAGAGGCAGCTCGGATGGCAGCTCAGGGAGCCACGGGATGGGAATGGTGTGTCAGTCCTGCTCCCTGTGCACATATCTTCATATCTCTTTTGGAGAGAGCCTCTGCTCCCTGCCACAAAATGCTGGGAAAATAATTCAGGAATGGGAGAAAGAACAGTGAGAGATTTCACTGGAAAGTCGAAGAGGGAATAAAAAATGAGTAAAATGGGCAAAGCATTCCAGCTGAAAACACTCTTTTCCCAGGCTCAGCTTTTTTCACAGCAGAACGCTGGAGCTGAAGATCTGGTGGTGGTCAAAGAGAGCAGGTTTTACCACAGAGGTGGCTGCATTCCAGCACTGGGGAAGGATTGCAGGTCCTGCCCACCCAGGATCCCTTGGACTCCTCTGTCTGAGCTCAGCCAGTTGGGAACTGGAGGGGGACCATAAACCACCAAGAACTTTGTGGAGTGGCTTCCTGTTGCAACTGATGGGGTTCCTGTCAATGTGCTATTATTTTAGACATTGCAGCACTAAAAATAGTGCCTGTATTATTTTTTTTAGCAAGCTTGTTGTTTTCAGGAGCTCTGAAAATATAAAGGGTTCCATAAGTGCTCAGAACATGCTTGTGAAATAGTCTCTCTGGAATACAAAACCACTGGAAAATGCTGTTTGTTACATTTCCCTATGAGCTCAACAATAAGATGATGCAGATCATTTTGCCAAAACACTGGGCTCTTTACTTAAGAATTATTTTACTGGAAGAAAATCTGGGATATCTACCTAGTTTTTCTCTATTTCATATGGCAGCAAAAAATCTGGATTCTCACAAAATCTTCCCAAAATGCCATCACCATGTCAAAAGCCTCTTCGAGCTCCCTGCCCCTCATGACAAAATTTTGATGATCCAGACCTTAATGATGTCTGCTTGTAACAACAAAACCAGACAAACAAACCCTATGTCCTTCAAGTGGAGATCAGCTGCAGGAGAAGGACCAGGTTCTCCTTAACCCTCTAAAGATTGACATCTGTCCTAATAGTGAAATCTAAACTGGATTTTTAAAGCAGTGTTTGAACGTGCTGCCCATGTGTTGGTGCTTGTTGGAGCTCTGCTGGAGCCTTTGCCCTGACAGCAGCAGAGCCACTGTGGGGGTAGAGCCCCATCCCTCCTGTCCAGCACAAAGCCCTTGGGATAAAACCTCAGGTAGCCAGTGGGGAATTTCCTAATGCATCATCCCAGGAGAGCCTGATGCTGAGCAAGTAGGAGCTTATCACCAGGTCACTGCAACTGAAATGGGATGAGGATGGGCTGGTGACTTGCCAGCATTTGGTGTTGCAACATTTTTGCAGATTATCCCCTCTGATAAAGGTGCTGCATTTAATGAGTTTTGCCAGTTCAGTTATAGTTTGCACATCGTGCAAAGTGATTTTTGGGCTGGACTTAGTGACTCCTTTCATCCAAAAACAATTTAAAATGATATGTCTGTATCAGTCAGGTCTCGAAGCTGCCTTGTGAAATACCTGTTCAGGCTCCCTCAGAGCATCAGGAATGGATGTAGGGATCCCAGCTGAAGGTCTGTGGAGCAGTCCCTGGCAGTGGGCAGTGACAACTGCCCTGCCTGGTGGGGAGCCTGGGAATGCTGTTGGGTGATTTCAATTTGCTGAATTTTGAACCCACCTCAAGTTCCAGTGCTCAGAGTGTCCCCTACCAGGAGTTCTACAGATTAAACACAGAACACGTTAAGAAGAATCTCATTCTCCTGACTCTGAATCTGCCACTTGCTCATTTAATTTTTATACCCTCTTGTTGCTTTCTTGGAAGAGACATCCAAGAATATAAAAAAATTTTTAGGACTGACTCAAAAGTGTCTGACTCAATACTCACCACGCATTTATCTGAGCTGTACCTCCCTGCTTTGACCAACACACACCTACACAGAAATATCAGATCTTATATGAAAAAGCAGTAATCTATTCAGGTTGTGTGACATGAATTAATAAGACTGACACTAATTGCTAGATTTGTTGCTTCCCCAGGCCTGCACTGCCCTGTTGCCAGGGGACATGGAAGGATGGGGAGAGGCAGAGATCAGCTTCCAAAAATAGAGGAGGTTTGTATTTAGATGACTGTGAATACACACAGGTACTCCTTGCTCATCTTATTTCACCGCTTATTTTCTGGCTTTAATTACTTTAAAAACCCTCATTTTAAAAGACCATTATTTTTCAATCAATCTTTCTTCTTGCATCCCCAAACACAGGTTTAATGTTACAAGTCCAAAGGAGACAGATTTGCTGTCCCCACCCATGAAGAACAGTTGATTCACTCCAAGCCTTGCCAAGGCCATATGCAAATTGTGCTAATAGGAGCAGCTGCTGGCTGCACAGCCCAGGGGATAAACACAAGTTATGCTCATGCTGCTGCCCCAGCTCACATCCCCAGCATCACACTGAATGGAAAGCACAGCCCCTGTGAGCTCTGCAGTCCTGGCAGGTAACTGTGAGAGGGATGCTGTGCTGTGGATGCAGCTCAGGCAGCAGGAGGGAAACCTGAGCAGGAAAATGTGTAGGAAAATGTGTAGGAAAATGTGTAGGAAAATGTGTAGGAAAATGTGGAGGAAAATGTGGAGGAAAATGTGTCTGGGCTCTGCCACAGCAAACTGGCACTGTCCTCGGGTGGCCGTGCCAGTCTGCAGCACATTAAGATTTGGCCCGTGTTTTGTGTGAGAAAAAAACCCTTCCATCTGGATTTCATCCTCCTAAGCCCCAGGAGTGTATGTTATTTGTATATATTCTGTAACTGACAGACTATATACAATATATTTGTATATATTCTGCAACTGACATTTTAGGGTAAGCAGGAGGATGATACCTGGTGAAACTGTTCTGTATTAAACACAAACGACAGACTTCGTGCTTTGCTCTTTTAAAGCTCATCTGGCACAAATATCTGAATAAAGCTAAGACAGGGAAAGACAAGGCTGGTGAAAAATGGGAGAGCCTGGATGAGCTGAAGGTCCACTTCCCACTTTTCCCCTTCCAAGAGCCCTCTGTCCCTGCAGCTGCTGCCCCAGAGAACTCCAGGGCAGGCGTCCAGCTTGTCACTTTTAAACAGTGATCTGTTTTTAAATAAATCCTCTTAAAAATCCTGTATTAGGAAATTGTCTTAGCACTTCTGAGCTCCTTTGGTGGAAATCAAATGCCTCTGCTTTGTTAGCAAGATGTCAGGCAGCAAAGAGTGATTCCATTTTGTCATTTAGAAAGTGCACTAATAAGTAGAATTAGAAAGTATTAAGATGGCCTTTATTTTATCATCCAGGTGACATCGCTGCCCTGCCTTCTGCTCCTCTCCTGTTCTCAGTCTTAGACTGGTTATCCACGCTTCTCATTACTTAAATAAATCTGGATTTTTGTAGCACGTTTTGCTGTGGTCACTTTATCCTTTGATTGATTTATTTATTTACTTGAATCAGAAACCAGAGCCAGATCAGCCTCCCGTGCCCTCTAATCTCACACAGCCCACGGAGCAAAGGCAGCCTGACAGAACAGGACTGGGAGCAGCCCATGCTGTACCTGGTGCACATTCCCAGAGCTTCTCCCGGATCCTGGAGGAGACAGGAATGTCCATCACACCCTGGGGGCTGCAGCTTCCCCGCTCAGGTAGGAAACTCACATTATCTCACATTGTCCACGTGGATCCTGGTGGAGCTTTGGAACAGTCTTCTCCTGCAGTGGTTAAAAAAATCAAACGAGAGAGAGAGATTTCCTGTGATTTTTATGATTTCAGAGCTACTTCAAGGAACAGGACTTCAATGATTCTGTGACATACAGTTGGAGTAAGGGTGAGGTTGAATTTCTTGGAAAATAAATAAATTCTTTAGCTCTGGAGACTATAAAATCAAAAAGAAGGAGCATGTCCCTCCACTTTTCCTCTCTCCCTGGATCAGATAAATTTGGGGGAAGAATATTATCAGTGTGAGACACAGTGAGTAATGAATGTACAAATGTTCAGAATGGATAATTTATTTGGGGATAATCTCTCCTGCTCAACCCCCATCATTCTGCTGCCTGAGTGATGGTTTGTGACCATGTGTCCAGTAGGTCTCCACATTTGAGGCTGAATTTAACATTCCGCTTTGAGTGCAACTTTTCATTCCTTGAATGCTTGAGAGGACAAAAAATATTCAACTTCTTTTTTCCTCCTCAAAATTCCTGCCTTTGGCTCCTTTTAGGACTCTTCTGACCATCACTCTGGACTTCATCTGAGCCTCAGAGCTCCAGAGTTTTGCCCAGATTCAGATTTTATAATAAAAGTTTTGCCAGATGTACATTCGACTTCAGGAGATGCAAACCGTTTATAGTCCCAATTTCATGAACAGCCGTCAGCCAAAGAAACCCTCTTCCCACCTCAAGAAATTACATTGTTTAAATGGAAAAAACCCTGCTTTTAATTAATCATGGAGCATGAAACACATATAATTTAGAGCAAGGGCCTTGGAGAAAAACTCAAGTGCTGTCAAATTATTTCAGCATGATGATCCATAGAATCAAAATTCCAGTCACAGCAACTTGAGCTGTTCTAGACAGCAATCAGGAAAATTAAAATGGCTCCACCTACTCACCAGTGAAAACAATATATCCCCTGAAAGAAATCCTCCAACTTTCAGTCCTTCTGGGTCTTGTGCAATATTTTGTGGCTTTTCCTAGCACTGTTTTTATGATGTTGACAATCAGATCTTCAAGTGACATCAATGCTGGTGGGACAAAACCAGAAACAAAATGAACTGGTCAGAGCATAGATGTTCTGGAAAGTCAGAGCAAAGAATAAATTTAAAAATGCACTGAAAAATCCCCACAGTGGATCTTAATTAAGAGCCTGCCTTTATTATGGCAAAGGCAAATCATCAACAGCTTGTGTTCAAACTTCTATCAATATTTCTTTTACAAAGAGTCCAGGAGTGTAGGTAACAAAATAAAATGTGGCCACACACAAAATAAGTGCCATCTTAACTGGACCAACGTGCCTTAATGTCTTCTAGCTCAGTATCAGCAAAAGTCCACCAAAAAATAGCCACATAATTCACCATCCAAACGTCAGCTCCTCCCTTAGCACGAATCAGAGAATCCCAAAATTGCTCCCAAGTGGCAAAACCACAAGCATGGAAGTAAATGAACCATGATAAGAGTCTCTCATATTAAAAGCATCATAAAAGCCTGAGCACAAAGCCTAGCAAGAAATGTCCTTCTCCACATGGGCCAGCTCTGCGCTCACCCCCCGGTGCCGCCTGAGCTGGAATTCAGCCGCTCCGTGACAATATTCCAGACACGGAATTAACACTTCTGAAAGCTTTTAGGGATCAAAGGTTGCCCCCTTCGCAAGTTTTTTCATACCAAGGACGTGATGGAGCAGTCTGGCTCTAGCTGGAAAAATAGTTGAGATGGCACCCGAGGGGCTGTGGTGAGAGGAGCTGGCCGCAGAGCTGGGAGCGGGGCTGGCATCGCTGCCCTCCCTGCCATGCAGAACACTCCTCCGCCTTCCAGCCTCGGGGGATGCTGCCAAAGCTGCGGGGGATTTGGTGCATGAAGCCCCAAACTTGGGAAAAAATTCCTGGCCTTAGCTCGGAGTGCAGAATTCCCGGGGAATCAGAGGAACACACGGAGCGGCAGCAGCAGGGGCAGCCCGGGGACATCGAGCCCTGCCTGGGTGAGAGCAGGGCAGAATCCTCCCTGGGACTGCCTGGGCCAGCCTGGCAGCCGTGCAGACAGACAATGATGTTTTTATAGGTGACACATCCAGAGCTAATGCAGTTCCTGGGTGCCTGCGACAGAACGCGCTTGTCACCGCTCCGTCCGTGCCGGCGGGGCGAGGAGCGCTGCGCTGCCGCTGGCTCCGGCCGCATCCCCGCTCTCCTGGCGCTGCGAATTCGCTGCTCAGCGCAGCATCTGCGAGACCCCAAATGACTCAGCCATCAAAGCCGCGCTCGCAGTGATTTTTCAGGAGTTTCAAAGACCCTTTTGACAACGTGCGCCTAATTCCTCTAGGCGCTATCAAAAATGCTGCCTCCCCTGGGGATGGCTGACTAAACAGAAGTCTGAACATTCAGGTCATAAATATCTCGAGACAAGCCTGTTGATTCAGTGAAATGTGTGGTTGGCTCCTATTGTAAATGCATTCACAGAAAACCTCACAGCGCGCGGCCGCTTGGGATTACTTGTGAGCAAAATAAATGACAAACATTTTGGGGGGTTTTTTAAATAACATTTTGATACATTACAAAGTGGCTTTTCTTTTAATTTTACACCACATCGTTTAAGATGACATGAAGCAACATAATTTGCTGAGACAAGATACACACAAATAAATAAATAAATAAAAAGGGATTAAAAGGAAAGCCAGTTCTGAAAGTCTGTGAGTTGGAAAAGGCTGTAATTTAAACCAGAAGGGTCTGGATTAGATTATCCTGACAAGCTAAAAGGAGGCAAAATTATGTTGTGCATTTATGAAGCAGAAATGAAATGGAGGGGATGCAATGGCTTCAAAGTGAAAGGGTAACTTACAAAACCATCTCAATTCAGATTTGAACCCACATCTGATAATATTTGGTAGCTCCAAGCGAGCCATGGACCTTCAGAATTTAGAGTCAGTGATGGGCCAGGCCATGGACCAGCAGGACAACCAGATCCCTCTGTGGGAGGCTCAAACCATTTAAGATGATCTTTCCATGGAATAATATCTTGGACATTGGGAGCTAAATGCAGCCATTGATCACCTTTAGGAAATTCAAAGATCTTCAAGTTCCACAATTGTCTCCACTGTAACTGCAAAGCCACAGCAGTGATGGGACAGATTTATTTCAGTGAAAATACAAATCAGCATCTCTGACACCAACTGGTCAATCAGAAATCAAACTAATTCAGAGATCTGAATTCTAGCAGAGAACAAAGTCAAACACTTCCAATCAGGGCAAGGCAGATCCAGCTTACCTGATAGCTCAAGAAACACCTTATTTTACAGAGTGCCAGATTCCAGAGCCTCAGCTGAAGGCTGTGGGCAGAGGTTGAACCAGAAACCTGCACCCACCCCTCAACTGTACTGGCTGGGATCTGTATCCCAATTTTTTTTCCTGAAGTTTTCCATAATTTTACCATGATGAATAGAAGTGTCACTGGAACAAACATTTTACAAGGAACATGACACATTTCTCAGGGTCTGTATTTCCCACTGGAAAACTTTTTTTTTTCTAATAAAATTAATTATAATATGGATTTTGTGGAGTAATTTGAAGAAAAAGAGTATTATTAAAACAATACTAATCAAATACAAATCATTACTATAATAAAACTTCAAGGAGGACATGATTATATTTACATTATTCTATACTTTATGTCTGAAGGTATCCTACACAAATTTGTAAAAGAAAGTACTAGAGAAGTTCAGTAACTTCTGGATCTTAGCAGCTCTGTTAACCTCTCTGGGCCAAGTGTCAGATTAAAAATAAACCTTTAACTTCCCAGAGGCTTAAAAGTGTAAAGACCCAGTTTTTCACAACAACACCTTCCTTGTGTTTGCATAATCTGATAAACGGCAGCAGAATGCTGACACTGGCACTTCAACCAGGAGAGCAGAAATAGAACCAAGCCAAAAAGCCAGCCCTGTGCTGGGAACAGTCACAAACCCAACCTCTTGGGAAACACTGCACAAATTCAGCCCAAACTCTTCTCCCAGTCAGGGGAGAGAGTCCCTGGCTGGCCATTCCCAGGCAAGTAGAAATGTAACTGCTGCTTGCTGAGGTTTTAATGTCATATTCTTGATAATCTCGATGCATAGAGCATGAGACTCAGCCTCCTGCCCCAAGCCCTCCAGCTCATGCAATGCCTCTCTTTACAGCTTGCTTACAGATATATTTCAATTGGCAATATTCGAAATTTCCAAATGGAAAATAGCTCCTGGTGTGTGAATACGGCCAAATCACAGGATAATTTTATTCCCACCAGTCGTTGCCATGCAGTATGAAATTACAGCTCGTATTACTCCATACCATGGCTTGCAGAAATTTGGACCAAAACTTTAAAAATATTAATGTGTATGCAAATGGAGTCTTGCACATAAATCAAGCACACACACTTAATAATCTGGTGCTTTGGCTTTATGAAATGATAGATCAAAGCAGAACAAATGAGAAGATGGAACCCAAATTAACACATTAACTGAAACAGAGCCCTCTCAGATCCTGGAAACCACTCTCTGTCTGGGTGTCACATATCCAATTACATTCCTCGTAACTCAAATGACAGAACAGACTGAGAGAAGCGAGGATGCCTATTCCTACTCATCACCAGCTACTCATAGTAATTTTTTTCAGAGTACTAGTAATTATCCTTAAAGGAGAACAATTAAAATCCAGTGTAATTGGAAGTCTGGTTATGATTACGGATGAGTCAAAGTGCTTTGGAAAACGAACACAGAAGTGTTTGGAGCTCCATTGGTATTTTATTAATCATGTCATTAAAATGGATACATAAAGTGGGTGTAGCTATACAGTGGGATTCTCAAAAGCTCTCAGCACTAGCCACACTCTGCTCCTAGTAAAGTTGGTAGGAATTTTATTCCTTGAATTTAATGGGAGCAGGGTCACGCCAGAACAGGGCATTTTTATGGCATCCAAACCTTACTATTCATAAGCAGCCAGTTCTCTTGGCATTTCTTTAATTCTTTCTGGTGATCCCATAATCCTGACATTATTTCCCTGTCCCAGTGGCAGCCCCAGGGCTGGAGGTGCTGCAATACCTCGAGCCTGGGGAAATATGGGCAGAAGATCTCCTCCCTTTGCTCCCCACAAGGATGAGAACCAGTGGGAGCTTTGGGGATGGGGGGTTTGGCCTGAGTTTGCTGCTGGGGGCAGAGTGCACAGACTCGGCCTTACAGATCTGAGACTAACACAGCAATTGGGAGCAGATGGTTGGCATCAGAGAGCAGCTTAAAGAGACAGCACTGAGAGGGGAGAGCTGAAAAATAACATAACAGGAGATTTATTTGTGGCCTCTGGTCCAGGGCTGTCTAAGAAGTACAACGAGTGGTTGGTACTTTCTGCTCGTCACAGCTAACGTGGGACCTTGAACCAAACAGATTTTGGCTTCCTGTTTTGCAAAACCAAAGCCTGATTGGGTAAGAATAAGTCTAAACAAAGCACGACCCTCTCACACTGCTCCTCTGATGTGGCTCCTTCAAGCACCAGAACTCCAAAGCAGGTCCTTAAGGAAGAGTGGGAAGAGTAAAAGAGTACCTCAGAACACAAAACTCCAGATGTGAACACTTTCCAGGGTTTTGCTCATGACTCTGTTTGCTGACATTGGAAGCATGGGCTGAACCATGTAGGAAAGATGGGCAATCATTTGTGCAAATCAAAGGTCAAGGGGAAGCAGTGGGAATGCAGGAGTCTGCTCTGCCCACTGCTTCAGCCAGCTCTGGAGAAATACCCCTGCATGCATGGACAACATGGAAAAACACCTAACAGCACAGATAACTTAAAAACGATGACTTTAAATTCTGCCATTTGTTTCGTGCAACAAAATCTTCATTCTAAGAACTCACCTTACTGAGATATGATTTATACCAGCCATATAAATGGTATTTGAAAGGTATCAAAGTCTCTCAAAATCCAAAGAATACACAGAAACGCTGTTCTAACAATTGAGAGGATTCCCTCCATAAGATGTTAAGATCTAAATTTTCAATTTGTAATTAAAAGGAAAAAAAGTCTGCTTGTAATCCTCTTGAAAAGTGATCCCCTTGGAATGAATTGTCTTAATGCTTTACATCTGAAGGAAGCAAGGTAAGGCAGTACTATACTGCATTTTGTTCTATCAGAGGGAAGCTGGAAATAATCTAGAGAAAAGATTATTTCCAACTTTCCAGCTCTTTTTCTATAATTAACAGGATGTAAGACATAACAAACAGAGGCTGAAGAAAACCACAAACTCTCCATATGGGGTTCAGTTCCTGTTTACCAGTATCCTGTTTACAGCATAGCCTTTGATGGTCAGATAATCAGGCCTCTCATGTTCCCAGAATGACCACACTTATTCTGTACTTATTTAAGGCTGGGAAGACTTTTTAATAAAAAAATATGTCGAGGAAACAAAGCAGAGAGATTATAACAATATGCATCACTACGGAAATACCAGCCTCATTGTTATAGAATACAAAATTACCAAATACCCTTTTGTGTGAAAACAGAAGGACGATGTGAGCTGTCAGTTCAAAGGGAGGAGAGGAACAAAGTCCTTTCCCTCTTGCTGCTGCCCTGGTCCATGTCTGGGTCATGTGGCTCAGGTGGAGGAAGGAGAAATACCCATTTCCCAGGCCAGTTCCCATTGCTGGCCAAGGGCAGGAGGCAGGTGCTGCTTCCAGACCTGCCCTCAGCTCCAGGCACAAGGAGGACAAAGGGTTAACTGCAGCTGCTGTGCTCCTCTTTAACACAGGAACCAGTTCAGACCACGGACCAGGCCAGCACAGCCTGGAGATAAACCTGGGTGCCACCAGAATTAACAGAACCAAACCATTCTTATACTCGGCAGAACCAATTCCCACCTTGCAGTGCCCAACTCTGTTCTGGCTGAACAGCAAAGTCCCTACAGAACCCACCCCAAATAACAAAAATTTTGCAATATCAGCTCCTCTTGTGACATCTCTGTGCCCTTGGGCATAAAGCTGGGCTTTGGAGACAGTTGTTTTCCAGTGGTGACCTGAACTGGACCACAGCTGTGGGTATTTTGGTACTTCTTGCTATGATGTCATCTTCCTCTGCCTTCTCCACAAAAGAATATACCCTCATTTCTACACAGCTTCTTCCCCTTTCTTTGTAACTCACAACTCTCAGAAACTTCATTCTACTTGGCACAGACCAGATTTTTGTCATGCTTTTGTCACAAATTCAGCACCACTAATTTAATTGCAAACTTCTTTTGATAGTGCTGGTTGTGTACATAGCGTTTGGAATGCACAAAAATGGGAATTTATATTTTTTTAGTCAAAAGGAGGGTTTAAGAGTGGAGATGCCTGCTGTAGGAGAGCTTCCTACTTTCATTTCTTCTTTTGAACTTGTGTTATGAGAGCAATAATTTAGAGAAATTACACTTGGCAATCAAGATTTTCTCATCACTTTGCATGTGCTAAGAAAAGCTGCAAGTGTTTAAGTAAATAAAATTAAGAATGATTACTAGATAGTCACTGAGAAAACATTGTATAACAGCTTTTATCTCTAAGAGAACTAAGGTTTTGTTATAAATAAAACTGCTGAAATTATGCATTGCAAATAAATAAAGTTTTGCTTATTTAGATTTTTCTTCTGATAATTTTTTTTTCATAAATACTTTTCATTTTGCTTTTAAATGTGTTCAGTGTTTAAAATGGTTTACATCCTAAGCCACGTTGCTATACCAGATTTACTGATGCCAACTATTTGGTTTATACATTGAATGTATAAAAGGACAGCTCATCAGAAAGTCAGGGGAATTAATCTACTGAGATCATCTGAAAGTCTAACCCTTACGGGGTTCTGCCTGTATCAGCTAAAATCAGGTGAATTTATAGGCTATCATCCTTCCAGCCCATTAGTAACACTCTTTGAATTCTTTATTTATTTATTCTCCCCAAAGAGCATCACACATATCTAATGAAAGAAGAGGAAAGTCCCTGTGACTCATAGAAACACCTTAATTAGTGCAGTTGGAAAGGAGTGCTGGTCAGGATATGCTTCCTTGGGGACATGGTCTCCTGGGAAAATGGCCAGAGTTTAAAAATTTCTTGGAAAAAGATGGAAAACAGATGGAAACCTTTTCAACACTACTGTTTTGGTATGTAAATTATTTCAGTGCTCCTAAAGAGGTTGAGATTAAAAGCTTCAGAACATAGTTAATTAACGGTGATAATCTTAATATAGTTTGCACCATAAATATACCTGGCCTTTAACCCAAGAATAAAAGAGATGTTTGGAGGGGTACCATGGGTGTGGGAGATTTCAATCTTGTTTAGCCTGAGGTTTATCTGAAGAACTGTCTTGGGCCAAGATCTCCTTTCAGTCTCCTGGTTCATACCACTATAAACGAGGCAAGAATCTGGCCCAAAAATTTTATCAGGTTTAATATCATCATAATTACAAACAGCCCATTACTCTCAGTAATTACACCACAGAGATGGAAGTTTAACTCCATCCTTACTCAGAGGTGTTACACTTCCAGGTGATGCCTGTGGCACATCCATCTGTTCATCCATACATTCCACCCACTATTCCCTAGGACAAAAGTGACTTTAAGTCGTGTTAAGGACATCCCTTTGGAGCAGAGCCCCTTCAGACAAGGACTTGGGAAAGTAATTTTTCAAGAAGTGTTAATAAAGCTGCTTTTGAACTCATATCTGAGAGCCAGGAAGCTCCATAACCAAATAACATTCCCAAGGGCTTTTCATCCCCCAGGAAAACCATTTAATTTCACCCGATTCCTCCCTCAGCATGAGAAACTCTTAATGATGTGTTGGTCAAACTCTGTCACTGGTTCAGCACAGGTTTGATAGGTCAAACACGGGCACAGTTTCATAAACCTGGCTCAGGGCTCAGTGAGTTCAGTGCCACACTGGTGACTCAGGTGCTGCTCACAGCACCTCAATATTGTTCAAATATATGAGGCCAAATGAGTCACTGACACCTCTGCAAGACAGCAGGAGATGGAACAATCAAGACCAGCCCCAGCTCCCTTGATGCACCCAGATAAAGGTGCTTTCTGCACCACAAACATACCAGAGCTCAGAAACCTCTTACCAGGCATTAGGACAAGGCTGTGAGTTGCTATGAAAATCCAGCTCTTTTTGGGGTATTTTATTCTGGGGCTCTGCAATACCAAAGATCTCTCATTACTTTTAAAGGACAAAGAATTTGACTTTGCTGTTCTGAACTCTGTAGAATCCTAAAGGATCTTACAAGCTCAGCCATCTGCCTGCCACGGGCCATGAGCAGCTGCCTTTTAGCAGAAAGTGAGGATTGGTCATTGTTTTATTATTATTGAACACCCTTTATGTCGATAATAAATCACTTTAACAACTTTGTCACTGGAAGGCTCCGACAAACCCTCTATTGCACAAGCCCATGTTCCACCCTCTCCATCCAAGTGTTTTGGGGGCACCCCTGCCCCAAATTCAGCTCTCTGGGCTATCTACATCCTTTGACAACACAAACCCCTGACCAGGAGCTTCCAGAAAGTGCAAAAACCTCCTCGGTGCTCATTTCCTGAGGTGCCAAAAGGCCAGGTCTTCAGCTGAGATATTCATCACAGGGCCATGACTTTCTCAGTAAAACTGCTCTCCAAGAAATCCTTCTCATGGTGCCTTGCTGAGAAGATTTTTCTATTCTCTTCAGTTATCAAAGAACAATAAATATTAAGTAGAATTGGTCAATATTTTTTCATGTGGTTTCTTTTTATTGCTGGGATATGCTGCTTTGCCCAAACAGATATAAATGGGAGGGGCGGGATGGCTTCAGTAGATTTTTTTAATTTCAATTATTCTTCTAAAAACAATGGCTTTGAAATGGTCAAAGAAGCTTTCTTTGACATTTTCAGAACTGCATAAAATCTTCTTTATTTGAAGCAGCTTTTCGTTTTCAAATATAAGTTGACTTATCAGCAAAAAAATCTAAAGACAGAGATGAGTGGTTTTCTGTTGTGGTATGGGAAAAATATCTGAAATCTTAAAAGGTCTCAAGGTACAATGAACCCATATTTTGCTGAATTCTAAGACTATATATAAACTGTATATAGTGGTGGATTAATTGACAGAACTATGTTTTCTAGAATATACCAACAAACCAAAATTGAATCTATTAACTATGAGCCATATTGACAATAATTACATTAAAGTGAAATTTCCTTAATTGAAATTAGTGCCAAAACATTCACTGAGCTGAGAAGATTGGTCAGGACTTATCACACCCAGCTTTTGCTCAGGAGCAGATCTTGCAGAAAGAGCCACTGGGTTGAACCTGATCTGATTCTACTCCCACCATCATTTATGGTTCCTCCACTCTGGCTGCGACAACTTCACCTCTAAAAAAAAGCCCAAAGAGAAAATTTTCAATTGTGCTAAGATGATTTCAAGACATTGGAGTTAGAACTGGCAAATGGGCCCTTCTTGATTGAGAATGTGACCAAGAAGAGAAATTAGGAGAAAGAAAAAAAAAACCTCCCACGTGTCTCCCAAAGTGAGCGGTGTTTAAATATCAACCATCAGCCTCTGCTCAGCAATGGTGTGTCAGTGGCCCACTCAGGTAGTGCAAACATGGCTTTTAGTAAAGTATTGACCCTACTAGGAAGGGGTTTAGAGCAGAGGAGTGGTCAGTCAAACTCTCTGCTCAGATATCAGCTCCCCACCACACGCTCCCCTTGGGAGAAGCTCTCAAACAACACATCAGATCTCCTAGGTAACTGCAGCGCTGGATGAGAGCTGTTTTATTAGTTCCCTAATTAAATTTCACAAACTTCATAGCAGTGACAGACTCTTGGTTATCTCTGCTGCAGAAATTCAGATGGGATGCCAGAGGGAAAGGCTGGGGCCTCTTGTCTTATTGCCTGCCAAGATTTTGTGCTACCGGTTACACTCGTCAATCTCTATCTGGAGCAGTTAAGAGCTATAAAGAATTCATTAAAAAAGGCTGAGATTTATTAGAGGCTCCTCAAGCTCATTAAAGATGCTGATGAAATGTGAAGCTCTTGAATCCACATGCCATCTAAGAAACGCTCAAGAAGAACCTATCATGTTCTGGCAGAGAGGGAAAGCAATTTGTTTTTTTCCAGAATTTTTACCCCAGAAAATAAAATCTATGCCATAGTTCTAATTTTTGTTATCATTGCTAGAAATTATACTTTTCAGCTGTTTCTGCTTCCTCCACCCCTTTCATGAATACAAAATGACAGCAAGATTTGGGTGTTTCACAGACAGCAAGATGGGAGGAAGATGAGAAATATTAGAATTTGGTATAAAATGTGGGAAAGGCAATAAAAAGAGGGACTTAGAGGACTCAGGTAGCAACTGCCATGGAAAAACCAACTTCCCCCTCAAAATACTTCCACAGTGAAATACTGGAATAACTAAAAATAGTGAAAACACGTCTGTTTTCCTCCATTCTCTGCAGGAATTTCAACTGTTCAAACATTTCAGTTACACTCAAAGCTCAGAGGTTTTTGGACTGAAAAATTTTTTTTATTTTCAACTAAACTGTTTCAATTTTCACTTTTTCCATTAAAAAAATTATAATAAAGAAAGAAAAGGCAGGTACTTTCTGCAGAATTATTTTATCACTGAAAAAAATCTCCAAAAACATTTACTTCTGAAAATGACAGATATAATTAAAAGAAAGAACAGGAAGAGGCAGATGAAAGGGTCAAGAAAAGAAAGGAAATGTGGAAAATTTTCACCCCATTTGAGCTATAAAGGATGATGCAGAAGAGGTGCCAGGTGTAGACTTGCCTTTAGTCCATCTCCAAAGCTGAGCACACTCAGCTCGTCCCTCCTGCACATTACTCAGCTCAGTCAATAAAGGCAGATGAAGCCCCAAAAAAGCTGCTGAAAGGAGGGGGAAAAAAAAATCCCCAAGCTGCCCTCTTTTAAAGCAAGCACTGGCAGAGTTTAGCTCAGCAGTGACCTCCAGTCCAGCTTGGTGTGAGATATTTTCTACAGAAAAAAAATTCTATTTTTTCATTTTTACAGGTCCTGTTAATGCAGCAGCTCTGCCTCAGATGGCTTTTCCTCTGCCTATAAAGACTGAGATGCCAAAGGCACAGGGAGTTTCTGTGGCCAAATGAAATTAATTTTGTGCACAAGGCCTTCTCCCCAGGGAAGGATTATAGCCCAGGTAATTAGAGAAATTCTCTAACGAGTATGCATGTGAGAAAAAGCAGAGTGTGAGTGCAGGGTGTTGGGTTTGGGAGTGCTGTCACCCCATGCAGGGGCAGCCCAGCCCATGGTGGCACGTGCAGGGCTGGAGATGAGAATGCAAACCTCAGAGACTTCCCTGAGTGCCAAACGTTTGAGTTTGCTGTGTTTTGTATATCCCAGAATGCAAATACGGTTGAGAAAATGATGCTTTGCATCTAGATGGAGATTGAAATCTGAGGTTCCCACAGATTTAGAGGTGTTCTCATTCAGGACATTCTAGAGAGATATGGAAATACCCCATAAAGTTATGCTGTAACAGGAGAAATGTCAACAGAAACCTTACCAAACACATCAGGAGAACATGAGTCTACAATGCCTTCTTTTCTTAGTCCTCCCCCTCCTTTTATGTTGAAATAAATGCCTATTCCTTCAGGTTTATGTAAATACTGCCTTTTTTTTCTTTTAATCAGTGGCAACAGAACAAATTACCCCTGACCAACACCTAGCAGGTCAACACCTATTTCAGGAGGATTTCTTCCAACCACCAGCAAGAACCACAGAGGAGCTTTATGTATGTGTTGAGAGAAGGAGCCTTGTCCACATAACCTACAGAGCAAAGCCAGGGCTGACCCAAGCACATCAGCACCCAAACAAAGCCAGAAAACATTTGTAGAGAATCAGAAATTCACAGTGCAATCAGTGTTCATGTGTGAGATTTCCCTTGGCAAGGCAAACACGTGTCCCTGCAATCCACACACAGGAACACGTGAAGGGACAGTGCCAAACAAAACCCTAACAAGTTTTTGCAATGCCAGTGACTAAGACTTACCTGAGTCAGATAAGGCAGGGAAGCCTAATTCTTCAAAGCCACCTGAGGAAAGGATGGGTTTGCACTGTTTTGACTGCTGTTCCCAGGGGCAGACGTGCACGTCCTGTCCCTCTCCCTGCTTGCAGGAGAGCTGGAGTGGCTGAGTTTCCCAGCAGCACAGAGACCCCTCCGTGCCCATCAGTGATGCTGTTCAAAGGGGAGATGGAGCAGGGGTCGAACTCCTGGTAAATGGTGGGAATCACTGCAGAGCTGGGACACACGTCCTGCTGTCCCTGTGGCCCTACAGACACACAGCACTCCGGGGCAGATGCAGCCACAAGCCACCCGAGGTGTGGTACTGCCCTGCTTTGGTCTGGATCACAGAGCCCAGCAGTCTGTGCAGTGTAGATGCCAATAAATACCAAAACTTGCTCCTTGAGCAAGGGTTTATGTAACAAGGCACTGCAGAGTGCAGTGGCCCTTTGCAGCCATCACACAGAAAATCAGTGACAAGGTCAGCCCAAAGAGCTCTCGTTTTCTAATTCTGTGCTTAAGCTGCAGAAGAACCTTGAGTCCTCATGCTGCAGGGTGGGTGGCTCAGACTCACAGATATTTATGCATTTCCTTAAGTTTTTTTAAGTGTGTGTGCCTTTCTTAGAAAGAGCATGATGGAAAAGCCACTGGTTCATCTCCCCATGCCTCACTGCTGAAGAAAAACAGTAGAAATACATTAAATACTAAGCTGAGTTGCACCGGGGACCCAGAAACCCTTAAGCAGTCAGGAAAACTCTTTGGGGTTTTGTGCCTTCAAGCAATACTAGCACCAAAACTTTTATGCACTTCTCTAAAAAGGAGTGGAACTCCAAACCTCTGAGCTCACTTCTCTACAAGGTTCAAGACATTCATGCTCTAGGACCACCTGGGGAAAATTGCCTAGGAGTTACAGCTGTGCTTTCCTCAGGAAAATAGACACCAGCCTTTATCCTGCATTTCTCTTTAGCAATATCAGTGATCTAGGTGAAGACACTGTTATGCCAGCATGGATTAGTTACACAATCACTGCTTGTGGAGGGTGTGGGAAGCTCATTACATCCCTAAAACATAGAGCAAAAAGATGGAGAGGAGGTTTTTTAATCCACAAGACTCCAAACAGTAACAGATACAGCCAGCTCTGGAGCCCACCAAGCAAGCAGGTGAAAATACATTAACACGAGCATTTACTGTAACAAGTCTCTTTTTTCCCCTCCAGACATTTCTGCTCATTCAAAATGTGCAGCGATAAATCAAATTAGATCAAATACAACTGTCTGAAAGGAAGCCACACAATAATCAGTTTTGAATTTTCCCACCCTTCTCCCATTAAAAAAACAGTGCAGAATTACAGAAAGTTAATATGTGCATCTTGCCCATTATATCTGGCTTGAAAGTGTATAAAATGACATCTGATAGCAGCCTGTATGGACAAGCTCTTATTAAACGTAATTACTCACAAGGTCTATCCTAAATCAGTTAATGATCGGCAAGAGACAGAAATTTACTGGTATTCCCTGACTTTGCATATTATGGGAGTCGTTTTTAATATTAAAAAGTTCATATCATTCCTACTAGGCTTTGATTTACTACTGATGAAGTGAATGGAAAATCTGATGGCGTTAATTGAGCGTGTTGTCAGATTGTCACTTTTCTCCTTTTTAATTGCCTCCCGTCTCCTTCATTATCCCTGACAAGCCACATTTTCAGCCCAGCATCCCACTCTGTGTGCCTGGTTTTCCCATCTGCAGCGCTACAGAACTGGTTGCTCGCTGAGATTCCCCAAGTGCAGGGGATGCCAGCTGGAGCTCCCTGGGAACACCTAACCATGCCTTGTATTTCCTGCTGCAGGGGCACACAGATGCAAAAGTAGGAAATTGTTAGAAAACACGATGGGCAGCATTTCTGAGCCTGTGTGGGATGGTTTGTGCTATCACAGGGGTTGTAGACTCCTCCTGTAACCTAACGGGGGGAATTAATAATTCCTAATGTGTTTGTGTGTGTGTGTGTGTGTGTGTGTGTGCTTCAGCTGCTCTAAAACAAAACAGTATAAAAACTGTCTCCAAACTCTGTGTGGAAATTCAAAGGGTGGTTTTACATTCTCAGGGGTTATTTAGAACTCCTCTTTCCAAGCTGCTGAGCAGCTTTTCCCTAGTGTGAGGAGCACTGTGTGTGTTTTACTGTGAGCTTGCTGCTGCAAAGTGGGAATCTGTGCAGGGCTGAGCAGACCCAGTAAAACATTTCACCTCATGTTTTCCTCCCTTCCTCTCTGAATCCTCAAACCATACAGAAAGAATTCTCCCAGTAATTGAATTTTACTCTAAACTTACCCAACAGTTTTAAATTTCTTGAGACTTCCTTGATTTCCAAAAAAACGCTGCAATCTGCCTGGGAGTTAATCAAGGGGTTAATTAGTTAGGTAGTCCCCTTACACCCCCGCTGTATTCATTTGTTTTAGGTGAAGTTACACCTAGTTTTAAACTGCCACTGTAGGAGAGTCCCAACTTGTTTTGCTATCAGTTGGCTTTGATAATTTGCCAGGGAGTTAATCCTGCCTGACATGCAGCTCACAAGATCCACCTCACCTGTGCTTTATCAAAGCAATTCCCCTCTGCTTCAGGAGTGGTGAGTGTAACCCTGCCCAGGGTTGCTGCAGCCCTGGAAAACACATTTTGTAAATGATTCTGCATGTGCTTTTGAATTTTTTTTTCCCCTTCAGGAGTTTTGTCTCTCACATTGCAGCTCTCGCTGTGTTTATAGAGCTCACCTTCTGTCCTAGAAATTTGCCATGTTGTGATGCAGGCTCCCAGCAGCTGTGGGACTTGGAAGGGTGACTTCATTGAGAACACAAACACATTTGCTGACAGTGTAATTACTCCCTTCCCCAGATTTTTTCCTTGCTTTCTTAAATGCAGGACACCTACAGTCACAATAGCAATATATCACTTGCCTGTAGCACAGCTTTCTTTCCCCTGTAAAGTGTTAATGAAGTTCCTGTCCTTGTTTCTCAGTAATTGTAAAAGCATGTTGGCTAATACACTCGCCACACTTTATTAAAGCACTGGCCACACTTTATTAAAACCTAACAATCCAGTCCCGTGCTCGCTGCTAAGGAGACCTAAGAGCAGCTTCATTTGGAGCTCATTTCAGCCTGCTCACATCACACACTTGCTTTTCATTCTTCCAGGGCCTGGTCTGAAGACAATGTGCCCGGCTGCAGCATTTTCAGCTGGTTCACATTTGGTTGTGTCTGCACGACTTTCTAATGCAAGTCCTGATCCTGGAAGGTGCTGATGGCACAGAGGGCTCCTGCAGATGTCCAAGGGGACACCAAGACAGTTGTGGGCCCCTCAGGATGGGTGGCACCAGGCTGGTCCTTGCAGACCTCTCAGGATGGTTTGAGGACAGCGTGACTCAGCAAGGCAGTGACTTGAAGGGGACAATGGAGGGGGTGGTGGCAGCTAATTATTTGACAATTATTTCTGTTGAATAATTCTTCCAAGGGGCAAGGAGGGGGATGAGTCTCAAGTGCCTGCTTTTTTTTTTTTTTTTTCCTTTCTCTTTTATTCTTTTCTCATGATCCTAACATGTGAGTCTTGCACAGACAGAGGTGGCATGAGGTGGAGAATTCCAAGGGCTCATTGGGGTTGTTTTTCTCCCTTGGCACTGCCATGGTAGGAGACCATTGGGAGCAGGTGTCCATGGCACTGGTCACCCAGAGGCCTTGGATGAGGTCAGTTCAATCACCACCATTATTCCTGCAGGGAAACTGAGGCACATGATGCCTTCTTTGGTGTTACAGACCTGGAGGTGGAACTGCCCTAATTAACTGTCCTTTTAGACTTTTAGTGTGCAAGCCTCTGCCCAGAATAACTACAAATCTGATGTTTCTGTTAGCCAAATAATTTCATCTCTGTGAAAAATATAATTTTTTCATTCTCTTTGGCGTCCTATAAAATCAACACAAACTGAGTGTGGAAGCACATATGTGTCTGTGTACAGAGAATATCTTATTTATGAGATGCAAAATACATGGTTGTATTATTTATGAGGCAGAGGTAACCAAGCCATCAAACTCTTGGTTGTTTTGGCACAAGATAAGGAGCCTCTTGTTTGAAATCTCAGAAAAAAAAGCATTAGTGCATGTTAGAGATGTAAAGTGCAGACTGAGGTGCTGTGAATTTGGACAGGCCCATAGAGAGCACATGAGGCAGAACCCCTTGGCCTCTCATCTCGAGGCATCACCTCTACAAATAATGCACAACATTATCTCACGTCTTCCCTGATGACAAGGCTCTTTGATTTTCTGAAGGAAACATCATTGAAAAAATGTGTGGTTCCTCCTGCGTGTGATTAAGCCATTAAAAGGATGGCCACAGTGTACAGAATCACTCACAAATGTCATGGAGACGAGTGCCCAAATACTTCTTTGGCACAAAGTGATTAGCTCAGCTGGATTTCCTGGTTAAATACAAGGTTAGATAAATACTTGAATAAACTTCTTTCAGCAAAGACAGGATTAAGGAGAATGTCTTATTCTTGTGCTGACAAAGTTTTGCTGCTTGCAGACTGATTATATCTTTAATTTAAGATGATTATTTTCCATTTTTAGTGGTTCACAAGGGGAGAGATTCCCTCACTGTTTGTACTGCTGAAGTCATCAGGAGAGATGACTCTGGAGGCCACGGGGAGGTGCTGGGTCAGGAGTGGAAGGGTTCAGGTGACCTCTGGTGCTGTTTTGGGGGGATGCCCACCTGGAGAGGTGCAAGGATTGCTGGCAGCTCTCTGACTGGGCAGCCCTGGACCCTGCCAGACCTCTCCTGGCACTGCCTCCTGCTTTTGCCCATCCTTACTGTAAGGATGCCCTGCTGTGGAGCACAGAGCCAAACCTCCCACCAGGGGTGCTCCAGATTGTCCAGCCCACAAGCAAACTCACTATTAAAGCAATTTTCTTATTTTAGCTTCTCCTGAGGTTGTGGTTCACAGGCAATGCAGCAGCTGACAGTGGACTCGAGCTGCACTGTGTGTTAGTTACAAAATATTGTTAGCATCTAATTTTAAATTAGGAGCCCTGCCAAGGAAAAAAAAGGAGAAAATTTTTTTGTTCTCACTTGGTGGAATGAGAAAGATTCATGCAACATTTTTATTTTCCTGCACATTCACTGCAAATACAAATGGAAGTATTTGTGTAAATACTCGTGCAGTGAGTGTGTGTGGTTAATGAGTGTTGGCAAATGGGCACCACCATAAAAGAGTCACAGAAACACAGAATCACTGAGGCTGGGAAAGACCCCCCAGACCATGCCCAGACCATGGAGTCCATCCAGCCTGTGCCTGATCCCCACCTTGTCCCCAGCCCAGAGCACTGAGTGCCACCTCCAGTTTTTCCTTGGACACCTTCAGGGAAGGGGACTCCACCACCTTCCCCGGCAGCCCTTGCAGTGCCTGACCACCCTTTCAGTGAATAAATTCCTCCTGATGCCCAACCTGAAGCCCCCAAGAGCTCAGTGCTATTTATTGTGCCTCTCTCACCCCAGTGGTCCAACCCAGAGCAGCTGCCATAGACAGTGTGGGACACGGGACAGATCCCTGGTTCTATCCCTAATCTTTTAATTTAGAGCTCAGGAATCTACAGTCTGCCCATCAAATGAAAGGTGCCATGAAGGAGAGTGCTGGGAAGGCTGCAGGTCACAGACAATCCTAGAGTGGCAGATTTCCCTGGTTTATAGGATCTGCAGTTAGAAACTGTTATAGCTTCAGCACGTAAGGAGTTATTCAGCATCCAAGGCGAGGAAATGGCACAGAATGAAGCCTAGGATGTGAGTGAGAAATAAAGCAAAAACACTGCCATAAAAATAGTCTTCCACGTTGTGTCTTTGGAAAAGATTAATTGGTTTGGCTGCTGTTGTGAAAGCTCCAGTACAGCACCAGGCTCCAGCCAACTTCTGAACTCAACGCAGCCACACAAGGGCTGGGTGCTGAATAACTTTGAAGAGCTCGACATCAAACCAGCCTCAACTTGAATTTGAGAAACATCCCAAACCAAACCCAAACAATGCTGCTGAGTGAATGATTCAGGGCATTGGTACGACCCTCCACATTTCATGTGCAGCAGTGGGATAAAGGCTGATGATGAAGTGCAGTGGAATATCTCTTCCCAGGCCAGAGCAGAATCACAGAAAATAAACAAGGAAAACATATTTGTCCCTGGTTAGGCAGGTTTAAAACCACCCTATTTGAGGCAGGTATGCTTTGCTGTCCCTGCTTCCTAATGAAAATCTTCACCAGGGTATTTAATTTTCTGGCACACACAGATTGTGAATCACAGCCTGACACTGGGAGGGACCTCATGGAAGGCACAAAGCCTCTTCCTGATATGAAAAAGTTCAGAGAGGCAAAGAACCTGGCACTTTGCTGCCTTTGCTTCACCATCTCTCTATTCTCCCAAAGGTTTTAATCTTTGGACAACCTTTCTTCCAACACAGAAAGCCTTTACAACAACTGGAAAAGGGATTCAGGCCGGCTGGATTCTGCAGCCAGCAGTTCCCAGGTAAAGGTAAATGTTTGGCTGGGAGAATATTTACTTAAAATTGGCACTACTGATATAGGACAACTTTTTATCCAAGTGCCTTGGGATGTTTGATTAAACGAGAAGTGTTGTAACAAAGCAAACAGTGTTCAGAAGAGTGCTAATAATAGCAGTACCTGCAGTCACTGCTCCCATAAATAGAGACCAGCAGGAGATAACTCCATGCATTTACATCAGATCACCAGAATGTATATTTGCCTTAAGCAAAAATGATATAATGAATATTTTATCATTATCAATTCTTGCAAGCACAAGCCATGTGCAAGGCATTCAGGAAGATGTGCAGCTTTTCCAGCTGTCAGGAACAACACAGTGGATTACTGTGTCACGTGGAGAAAGGCAGAGATAACACTCACCTCCTCCCTATTGTCTCAACTGGGAAAGATCAGATCCAGTCCCATGATTATGATCATATTGTGAAGCTACCAAAGATAATGAAACAGCTCACTCAGGAAGTAGCATTGTACATTAATCTTTTCTTTCTATATTAATCCTACATCAAAGAGAAGTCTGCCCTGGCTAATTATGAGATTCAGTCCCAGAAGATCATTATTACACCTGGGCTGTTCTGACTTTTCCCTTCAAGGCCTTTTCCTTCTCTCAGCATCTCTGGTCTGTGAGCTCTTCACTGAAGGGAGGTGATGATGCTGGGCACCTTCACTGCTGTCACTTGCAATGATGTGGCACACATTTTAGTGTGGGAACACTGTGTATTAATTGTGCTCTGGGGCTCATTCAGGAACCAAAATTACAAGCTACTGAATGAGCAAACATGGAATAGCAAAGAGGATTTGATCTAAAGGTCTGGAATGAGTGAGGATGAGTGACATGCAGGTGGGTTTGGATACACCTTTGCATTTTAAATTTTACTGACCATGGAAAAGAGAACAAAGAGATTGAACAGATGGAGTAAAAGACACTCAAATGCTGTTGGGTACTGATAGAGCAGTTTGTTCTCCCAGAGTCCCTAGTTCCCAGGTAAGCCATCCTGCCATCACACCACAGGGGTTTTTGTGCCTCCCAACACACCAGCTGAGGACACTTTCTCCTTAGGGAAATTCTATCTGGGTTTTCCCAGAGGCACTGATGGTAGCCAAGGGATGGAAAGGGCTATTTTGGCCTTAAAACTTCCCTTAGTTCTGTTCTCATTGACAGTGTTGATATGACCAAGCCCTAAACTCTTCTTTCTTTAAGAGTGACTGCTGTGGTGCAGTGGAAGAAGAAAGAAGTAAGATTTATTTGATCTGAGGCTCAAGCTCTTTTGTTTCAGCAAGTCCCAATCAATGTAAAGCACCATGGGTTTTCTGATTTTTCCACTACTTTACCTTCCCTCCTCACAAGCAGTTTTTTCTTTCTTCCTTCCCATCCTTCTTGCCTCTCTTCTTCTCCCTTTTCACATTTCTGTCCAGGCTTTTCTTTCCATTGTCTATTACTCCCCACTGCACTTCTGCCCTCCAACCTCACAACAACCCAAACCCTCAAAGAAGTCCCTAATCCTCTCCTAATCTGAGGCATACAATCATTAGCTGAAAATTAATATTTTTGCTGCTGTGTGCTGGCACAGAAACAGGGAAAGCTCCATCTCTGCCCTGCTGGGGGAGCAGCCACTGCAGTTCAGCCTCTTTGGAGGAACTCCAGGTTTATGGATTAGCTGCTGCAAAACACAGGGTGGATGAAAAGCTCTGCTGGGAATTGGGGGAAAAGGAAGCAATCTGCCTTCTCAGCTGGGTTCGAGGCTCCTCTTTGCTCCTTGGGATCTGCCACAGTGTCAGGACAGAAGGGCTCAGTCTAATCCCTGGTGCAGCTGCTGCCCCCAGGTCGATCAGGATGAGCGAGGGGGTCAGTGTAGAGTGCAGCCAAAGAGGTTGTTGTGCTTTTCCACATCCTTTAGCACCTGCAAGTTGTGTGTGGTGGGACTGAGAGGTGGCTCAAGGAGTCTGAGACGTGTGAGGTGACCACAACCAGGCACAGGCACTGCAGAATCCCAAAATTCCTGCAGAAAAGGCTTGAGTGGAAACCACTCCCTGTGAAAGGCTCAGTGACCCACCTGGACTTTTGGCCAGGACTAAGGGGGAAGAGAAACCCTCACTCACTCAGTTCAAAACCACTTCTTCGGGAAGAGATGGGAAACTTTCACAGCAACCAAAGCATGGATTTAAACAGTGCATTCACTCAAAAGCAAAAACAGTCTTCATGTTTGTATTCCTTCATTAGAGTTTTTCCTTACTGCTTCATTCTGACTCATTAACAAATTAACATGTTTTGATTCCACTGTGAAAGTCTTGAGATAATTGTTGCAGCTATGGTCCTGGGGCTGAAGAACTGTACTTCTAAAATGCTTTTATAGACTACAAATTGGATGCTTTTCATGCAGGTTATCTAATTTTAATTACAATTTCCCCTCTGGCAAGTCTTTATTTGCTTTGAAGTTGTTAGAGTTTTGTCATCCTTGGGGAGTGAGCAGTTTCAGATTATCATCATGTCAGATTTTATGTCCATAGAAACATTTTTTCAACAGTTCTTTTACGTGAGGCAAGCTTTCATCTGTGGGAGTTTTATTGGTCTGAAAGGCATGACAAGCAACTTCAGTGTAAGTGATGTCCTATTTGTAATGTGAAAAACAATCTAAGTGTATACATCAGCCACTAAAATAAACAGCAATTACTGTCCCTACAGACACAATTGTGGAGTGTAAAAATAAGACATTATTTTCAACTCACTATTTTTATCTCAAGTAATCATTTGCCATTTTCAAGCATATTTTGTCTGCCTGAGTCATGAACAGCTGGGAAGAAGGAAGGGGAAGCAAAGAAATTCTGAAATGAGATAATCTCTCAGAAAATGACCCACTCAAGGTACCACATCTGTCCATCAAGCCCTGACAAGACACCTCTGAGCTCCAGTATGAGTTTTGACCACCAGGCTGCTGCTGGGTGCATTCCACATGACTAATTGCATAACACTCAGCATTCAGCTTTCATCAGGAGCAGATATGGTCCCTCCCTCGCTGCATTAGAGGCCTGCCCATATATAACATGTAATCTCTTGCTCTTTATTGCCAAGATGTTTATTGATGTTTGCCAAAGCCAAGGAAAAGAAGAATTTAGCACATAAGCATCTCCTTATGAAGGGTTGATTTGTTTGTGTTTGGAGCCTGAGGCACTAGGTCCAAGGGACAAGATGTTGGATTCTAAGTGTATCAGCCACGTCTGTGTCAGTGATTTTTTTTTCGACAGAAATTTCTTGATGAAGCTGTCTGGGTTTGCAGATCCAATGGCAGTGCTGGCATTACAAGGTTCTGCATCCCCAGCTTGATGGGCTGCCAGCATGTTTACTGCTGTAATGCTGCAATAAAACAAGCAAATCAAGGATGCTTAGACCAACCTGAGCATTCAGACCTTTAGCCTGCATAGTTTTAAGGCAGTAAGAGATACAAGAGCAAATAGTTAATAAAAATAAACAAGTGAGCACAAAGCTTGAGGAGTTTGCTGGGGAACATGAAATCAAAGTGTATGGGGGAGTGGAAGATGTGTGCAGGTTCTTCTCTCATCTCTGACATTCCTGAGCTAACAAACAACAGCCAGCCCAAGCAGAATCCCAAAGTGGCTAGGACAAAAATGTTCTGTAGGATCATTGCTCAAATACAAAATTGCCATTGTCTTCATGGGGATTTCTAGTAATGTAAGATTGTAGGAAAATTTCAGGTTTAGCTTCGCTTCCTTCACCTTTTTTCATACAAGAGATATTGGATCCTGTTCACTGGAATTAAATCAGGCATTTTCAGTTGAAGAACATCAGAGGAATTAGCCTGAGTTGATTGAAATGCCTCTTGAATTTATGTAGTCCTTTAAAGTCTCTTGAATTCAGGTTGCAGTTTCAGGTAGAAAGATTATGAGTTTTGCTGTCATAAACAGGACCTGCTTTCCTGAAATGCTGGATATTGGTCAGAGGATTGCAAATTAACAAGATCTCCTAGGAACAACAACAACAAATGTTTTAATAAAATTAATACACAGAGTACTTTCTGGTCTTTCTCATCTGACACTATTTTAGGTAACTGCCGACATTAAAAGAACTATTCTAGATTTATTCCTGGAGCTCAATTTGCAATTGGTTTTTGATTTTTAATTGTAAAGGAACTCAGAAAGAAGACACAGTTCTTCATGACCACCAATGATTCGAGGGATTCCCCAATTTTCAGGAAGGCAAATTGGAAGAAAAGGTCTTGGAGCTGCAAGAGGAGTCTCTAGGGAAACAGGTTCAGTTACTTGGGGCTCAGTCAGTGTCAAACAGTGTCAGATCTGTGAGAATGTGAGGTGGCCAAAAAGCCTCAGTTCTTCCAAAGGAGTGTTCCTGCCCTGCACCAGCTGGCTCAAGTGTCACAAGAGCTGGTTTCCCTCTCAGAAGGTCTGGCAGAGCCTGATGAGCACTTCCAAAGGGAGATCAAGGCTTTCAAACATCAAAGTAGAGCTCACCTGCTAAACCATGTGAGGATATCAGACTTTTCATGAGGAGGGTTTAAATGACACAGGTTCTTTGCAGGTATGACCACAGCGTCCTCCTTTTAACCCTTTCCTCTGAGTGGGCTATTCCAGCCAAGGGGAAATAGCCCTCATTTGGAGCTGCAGGAAGCTCAAAGCCCCATTTGCTTTCCTGTGCCTTTCCCAGGGCAGCCCTGCAGCCCTCTGGGGACACTCCTGGTCCTGTGGCCTCCAAAGGGAGGAACGTGACAGCCCCTCCCTTGACAGCCTTCTGGAGCAAGGCTCATCACCCTGCTTCCCCCCAGAGCAAGGACATTATGGTTTTCCAGGGAATCCCAGCATCACCTTCCTCACAGAGATCCCTGACAGACAAACTGGTACTAAACACTCCTAATTATGAACCCAATTAACTGTATCCACACCATGACTCAAAGCTGGGCCAAAAACACAGCAGCAAAAAAAAAAATCCTCTGCCCATCCTTCAGCATCTACATGAGACTCGTGTCCTGCACTTCTGTCCCCTCCACTCACTGCCACTGAAGTAAAGAGGACAAAAAAAAATCCTGTACAGTCAATCTTCCCTGCATTTGTTCATTAAAATATGGTCAGCCTCCATGAGAGTTTTATTTGGAACAAAAGGACTGTTGGAGAATTAGTCACAGCCTGGGAGGCAGGAGAGGGCATTGTTTTATGGAGACAAGAAAGGCTTTGGGAAGCAGATGATTCTAATTTACCTTCTTGACTTTATTCAGCCACTTTTAAATAGATTTCTCTTCATGTGGACTGCAGTGTTTATAGCTGTAAAAAGGAGGAAGGCTCACTTTTAACCCCTGCAAAAGAGCAAAGCTAAGAAAGAAATTCTGCTTCTTGCTCGATTAGCAAAGATTTCAGCTCAGGTGACCTTTTCCAGGGAACACCAACTAACATCAAGAATTCCCTGTGAAACCTAAGTGGGGTGTTCTTGCACATGAAATAAAATCAAAAGATCTCTGTTTCAAAATTAAAATCTTCTAATTTAAGTATTTAATTAAACTATACTATTAAAATTACTCAATTTAAAGCTTTCATGTATGAAAATATTTTAATTTACTTCTATTAATAGGTTTATGTTCTGTTCTAAGGTGCAAGATTTTGGGGGACAGAGTTTAAAGTTTTCAGGCTATTTCTGAGATATGCTTAACATACCTCAGAAAGATTTAGGGTAGGGAAATCAGTTTTTGACTGACTGTAGTTAAAAAGACCTTGAGAAACCTTCTGGATTGAATTTATAGCTTAAAATGCAACTCTGAAAGGGGAAGTGGAATAGAAAAATATCACCTTTTATTCTTTCATTTATTAAAATTGTGATATAAAACCTTTCTGTATTTACATGTGTACATGTTTATGTAATGTGCATTTTCCTTAGTTTCTGTCTTAGTTTCTTTTTGTTTCCTTAGATCCTAACTTGAAAGAAAATGGTAAAAGAGAAACTCACTGAACGATGACCCCTCATCATCTCACCTTTTAAAAGAGGAAACAGAACAAGCAGAAGAAAAGCTGTTTTCCTCTGTTTTCAAAGCTTTGTTTTGGCAACCCCCTGTAAAACTCAGATGCCTGAATAAATGTTTGAATGAGAGAGGCTTTTGCTGAAATGCAACAGTTACATTTGAGTCGTTCTTTACCTACCAAAACATTTTATGCAGACGTGTAAGACCTTCCCAGAGATAAATCCCACACCTTTCATTTCCATACATTTTAAAAAAATAAATTACTTAAGTAAATATCCCTACTTTAAAAGTTCGTAGAAGGATGAAAAGGCAAAAAAGCAATTCTGTTTGGTGCACATGTAAATGGATTTCTGCCTCCCTCACAAAAACACATCCCTCATGCAAACACATATTTGGATTGGCTCTGTCCTTCATCCATTTCCAATCACGAAAGCCACCACTCCTCCCAATAGTGATCAAAGGCATGAGCACAGCAGCTCTAACAATTGCTGCCATGGAGAAGCAATTTAATGAAAACATGTGAATATATTTTTAGAGCCTCATAATACAACTTCTCAACTGGAAGTGAGGGGGGGAGAGGAAAAAAAAAGGCATCTCATGACCATGGGTTTGATCAAGCCCACCAAAAAATGCTCTGCAGAGCATAATTGGAGAGCCATTGTATCAGACTTGAATCCACTAGAAACCAGCTAACCAAATGCAACAAATTAAGGCAAGTCGATTTAGAAGGGCAAAAATATCACTCCTCGTTAGTGCAGTGTGATGGGCTCCTCAGTGATGAGCTAAATAAGCACACACACAATCACCCGAGGTCCCAGTAATGTCACTCAAATTAGATTGTTCAGGGGATGTTCTGAACCAGTGCTGAAGTATTGGCTGGTGCTGCTGCTTTTGAAATGGCTGAAGGAACAGATAAATGGAGTTCACAATATTTTTTTTTCTAAAGATTTAGGGAAAAGACTCTGCTACCCTGTTTTGTTGGGTTTTTTGTTTGTTTGTTTTGTTTTGTTTCGGTTTTTTTTGTCATTTGGAAATGAAGAGCAATTATATATTTTGCTGAGTTTTTGCCATTTTACCTGTGACCCACCTCAGTTATGTTTGAACCCTTCTTAATCAAATGTGACAGAAGGTCAGATAAACAACAATTTAAATTCCTCCAGTTTTTGTGAAAACAGTTGGATAGGTACAGGAGGAAGGTCCCTGCAAATGCCCAAGCCCAACAAAGGAAAAGCTTCAATTAGAGCTTCCCTTTTACAGATAGAAAACGAAATAAATTGTGAAATACAAACTGAGAAAAGAAAATCTTTGTTAGTCCTGGTGCTCGTGCATTATCTTGTATTTTTCATCCATTTCCTCCCAGTTTTCTGCTTTGCCTACAGTGATAATTCCCTGTCCCCAGTGCCTACATTGGGTGTCTGGAAAGCCAGAAGGGAGACCTGCCCTTCAGCCCTGGTTGTGATAAAGGGAGTTGGGATAAGAGTCCTCAGAAATGTTCCTTAAAGCAGCCAAAAAGCAGGAACTTTAACACTGCAGTGTTAACTCCATCAGGCTTGCTCCTCCATGAGCTACCACAACCAAGGCTGATCTCAGAATGAGCTCCCTGGGCTCTCTCAGTTGTAAACTCAGCACTTAGGTTTGGGCTGGGAATTATTTCAATTTAAATCAATGTAATTGCTGCTCCTGTGATCCTGAACCCAAACATTTCTCATGCACCTTCTCCCCCAAAGGAAGCATTGCTGGGATTTTCACACTACATCACTTCAGCTGTTTAAAAATCCCAAAATTCTTCATTTGAAATCTAAATCCACATATCAGTGCAGGCTGCTTTTTGACCAATATTTAACACCTAGTGGCTTGCCCTTTCCACGCTGTATGGGCTTGCTGACCTCCAATCTGCACATGCCAAGGAAGGCCCTTCTGACATCAAAACATTACTCAAGAAAATTCCTTTCAACAGCAGGTACTTTACTGACCTAGATTAAGTTGCTTGAAACGTCAAAGCCCTGGGAAAAAAAAAGAAGAAGCTAAAATTGGCCTAAATGACTTCAGGCATAAAATCTGACCAAAGGAATTATGTCAGATGCTATAAACAGAGAGGAAAGCATGTAGGGAATATGAGGGATCAAAGGGAAAAGCAAGTTAGTGTGATTTTTTGTTTTCTCCCAACTAAAAAAATGCTCCTACTTGTTCTGATGTGGAAGGAAGCAACGGCTGTTGGCTGCCACACAGCTGGCTACAGAATGCTTTTATGAATGTTTTAAGAAGGAAAACCAAAAAATGTGTTGACTGGAACACTCCATGCAATTCTGGGCTTCATTTAAACTCCTGAGTCCCTCAGTAACAGGAATTACAAATTTACTCAGGCTCTGCAGGGCTTTGTGGGAAGCCAGGCTTAGCCAGGCTTAGCCCAGCAGAGTCTGTGGAAAAGCTCGTGAGTAAATCCCAGAGAGGTGCAAGGGAAGGGACTGACCTGGCCCAGCACATGTGCTGTTATGGGGGGGCCATTGCTGTGCTCCCAAAATTCCCTCTTCAAATCACAGGTGAGGAGGGCAGGAGGATCTGCAAAGGAAAAATATCTGTCAAAGAGAAGCTGGTCCAATGCCTTGCACTTTCAGTCTTGAATGAACTCATATGTTCACAGCCACACAGCTCCAAAGGAAAACCTTCCTTACTGAAACCCATGCTGGTGTTTGACCTCAAAACCCTACATCTATTCCAGCACCAAAAGCAGGGGCCTGGCTTTTGCAGGCATGGAACAGCTGAAGGATCTTGTCCCTTCAGAGTGCTCCTGCCTGCTCCTCACAGCCTTCAGTGGGCAGGTGTGGAATCCCATCCCCTCACTGGGACAGGAGGGACATTCCTGCCCTGCAGAGTCACATCCAGGCACTTGGGAATGGTCACATTTGCTCCATCCCCTGTGGTCAGAGGCTGCAGCAGCACGGTCACAGCTGGACCCCGAGTCCAGCCAGCTTCATTTCGAGACAGCCAGGACAAATGTGAAGCAGCATTTGCACTGGCACCTCTGCCAGGAACCCAAGCAAACCAAACACTGGAACAGGTCCAGCTAATAAATGATAGAACTCCTAGAAAGTGTAAAAAATACATGGCTTTCTGAAGAGAATTGTAAAGTTCATTTTTTGGGTGTATTTGGCCAGCAGCACCAGTGCCTGCAGTTTCCCCAGATGGGCACTTTAACACAGCTTTGCAAAATAAGGGTTTTTAATTGGTTATTCATGATGAAAATGTTACAGTGAGCTAAGAGTGCCCCACAGGATGGATACTTAGAAACCCAGTTATTTTTGTAATGGACATAAATAATCCTCTCGACAGTACCCTGGAAAAACTCTCCCAGCTTGGTTTGCTGGCTCTCCAAGTCTTGCCACCAGAGTATACAGAGGCTGGAGAGGAAAACAATGAAACTGTGCATGTCCTAGAATAAAAGGAGCATCACCCTTTCTAAAATGCAAAACTTTAGAAATTGTAGAGAGGGAAGCAGAAAAATCTAATGGGATGTCAGCTAAGACATGAAACCAGGGCTCCTTGATTAAACCTGGAGTGCTGGAGACCCCTGTGCCAGTGGAGATCCCCTGCCAGGAGGTTTGGAAAGTCTCCAGGTGGAAATGAGCAGCTCTTGGAGCTCTGGTTGGTACCAAGCCTGTACTCAGCCAGGAGAGGTGAGTGAGCCATGAACCAGCACAGTGCTGGATGGCTGCAGAGGAGATGACAGGAGCAGAAGGCAAAAAATGTGACTCCTTCCAGTCTCTTGGAACTTTAGAACAAAGCACATAGAATGGAAGCACCTGTGCACTGAATTCTGACTAACTGTATCTGTAGATCTTTGTATGCCCTAAACCCCCTCAAAAGGGAATGCAAGCAGCATCACACCTTTCCTTAGGGATGAGCAGCCCATGGATGGTGGATTTGAAGTGATCTGCACAGGTACTGTGACACCAAGGCAGATCAGAGCCTTGCCTTGGGTCACTGAAATCACCAAACAACAGCAAGACCCAAACCTCAGCCCGAGGAGCAAAAGGATTTTCTGCTTTTCAGTTTCCAGTTGCTGAGCTCATTCCTAACTCTTGCAGAGTCACAGTGCTGTTCCCATTAAAAAGCAAACAAATGGATTCACTTAACTTGAAATATAAAATCCTTCCCTCGACATTGTTGCTTGTGCTGCCCTCTTTGACTGAATTATTTCCCAGTCTCCTGACAGTCCTTAAGGAAGTGCTTAAAGGCTGAGTCTGTGTAACACCCACTGTGAGGAAGGGGTCACTCAAACTCCTATCTCCTACTGCTCAATTTAGTTAAGAAGAAAAAGCCTGTGCTCATATTCCAACACATGTTTCTGCTTTTAGATCTCTGGGAACTTTATGTGTTTTTGGTTGTTTTTTTTTTTTTTTCATCTGTTCTCAGAGCAAATGTCAGTGCATTCAAAGTCCAGTGAGGTCCTTATGGCCACAAAGAAACCCCAGACCTGCATGTGGGGACAGTGCTGGGGGTGGGGGGCTGTGCAGCACTGCCCCAGAGCCACCACTCAGCAGGGCCAGGACTAATTCCAGCTTAGCTTAATCGCTGGCTTAGCTCCCAGCTCTGCTAACAGATTTTGGACACAGGTAAGAACTGCCCAGGCAGTGGCAGGAGGACTGTGCCTGGCAGTTGCCTCTGTGGAGACCCCAAGGGGTGACCACAGGGTGACCTGCAGCCTTGGCAAGTGCCACCAAAGCTCCAGGGACATTTCCAGCCCAGCCTCCCCTTCCCAAAGCTCCAGGGACATTTCCAGCCCAGCCTCCACTGCAGGCACTTCCCATCCCCAGGCTGCTCCTCACAGCAGCACACTCAGCACCCACAGCAGATGGGAGCAGGTTTTCTCCTGCATAGATTCAATACTTAGATGTGTGTGAAATAACAATTTATTGAGCTCTACCCTTATAGAAATTGTGACAGAGGAGAAGAAATTGCTGCCTGCTGCAGCTGCAGACCAATATGGTCTCGATTTTTCCTGCAATTTTCTTTTATTCACCTGCTGCCTGGGACCTGCCTCTGAGGTGGGAACAATATTTTTGTTCTATGTGTTGTCCAGCTCTCTTAAAGTAGAGTTTCTAAATGCTATAACGAATAAACGATCCAGATTTATTAATTTGGAATGTAGACCTTTACATGAGCTGGAGCATCTGAGATGGGCTGATTTTTTTGTTGCTGATGAGTGATAGAGATGGGCAAGTTGCTTCAGAAGCTGTTACACTGCTGGCACTGAAACCATATATAATTTAGGGCTGCCTAAAGCCTCTGTATTCAGTTTTCATCTACTTCTGCCCCAAGCATGGACAAACTTTTTAAAATGGACATGAAAACATCCACAGCTGCTTCATCTGGAGCAACAGCCAGAGCTTTTTGTGTCACCCAAATGGCAGAAACCCAATGTAAACAGGAATAGGAAAATACTTTTGAGTGTTCTGCATTTTACAGCTTCCATTAAAATTAATGAAAATGAGATCTAAGGGTTCCAGAAGCAAATCAGCACTAGAGTGCTTAGAAATGACACCTTAAAAATTAAAATACTCAAAGCACATGAGAAAATATTTTTTTCAAAGGAGATTTAATGAACTCTGACAGTTATTTGTATAATGTTTGTTATGTGGCATCACTAAGATTTTTCTACTGGTGAAGGTTAGATGAAAGTGTTTTGACAGCTCTCACTAGAGGGATGATATTTAATATAGAACAGTTTGCAAAACAGTATCACGACCTGGGAATACCTTTTTGGTTAGTCATGGTCACCTCCAGCCCTGTGAAGAAAAAAAAAATCCGAAATTCTGTAATTTCTGGTTTTAGCAGCTCATCTCACAAAGAAAAAATGACCAGAGATTTTAAAAAATACCTCTTTAAGGAAAAATAGTGTATCCTGACATTAATTTTCATGGCTTATATGAACTGAGGTCTTAAAAACGAGAAAGCCCAGAATGGAATCTGAAGTTGGCTTTTCAGGGAAGACTAATCAGCAGAATGGAGAAATCTCTGCAATTTGGGAAGGCTCAAACCTGCAGTCTCATCCTCAGCCCTGTGCAGTGAAAGAATGCAGAACACAACTGGTGTAACCCAAACTCCAGCTATGGAGACTCTGCAAGCTCCTTTTCACCCCTCCTGAGGAGCTTCACCCCAATCCCCAAATAAAAAACCCAAATGGCAACTGCATGGAAAGAAAGCAAAGTGAACATAAAGGAAAGTGGGAGAACAGCACTGCAGTTCTCTGGCCAAAGATTCCTTCTGGGAAGGTTCTCCATGCACAAAGATGAATCCCATAAATTTATGATGTTTTCTACCAAGTTTGGGATTTTTTTTCACACTCAGAGGCGGCTCCTGTGAGTTTCTCAACAGCCTGAGTGTGATTTTCCTTCTAGGAATTCTGTCCCTATAGAGTAAAAAAAAAAAAAAAGGCTCAGCCACACAGAGGCTTTAGACATACAGCTCCTGTTAATCCAAGTGGGAGCTGTTTGTCCATGTTGATCCCACAGGGAACACATGGATGTGTTTGTGAGTTTTGAGGAATCTCATGGAACATAGTGGAAGTTTCAAAACTGTTCTCCTTTGGATTTTTTTTTCTTAACCCATATATTTAATAAAATTGCTTAGCAACAAAATCAACTTTTTTTTTTTTCCAGACAAGTAGGCAGCTAAAGCTCTAAAAGAATTTTAGATTTCCCCATAGGAAAAAAAAATGTATTTCCTGAAGAAAAACTGTGAAAGAAAATTCTTAGAAGAATTCATTGTTAGCTGAAAATACAGATTTCAGCCAACAAGAAATTTCTGTGATAACCTGCATGTGCTAACTCCAGCCCTCAATACACTTAATTTTTGGTGCTTCAAGCCTTGATGTAAGGAAGGTTTTGACCTCAGCTTTGCTGCTGTGACTGTCTGGGGACAGAGGACAGGAGGGAGCTGAGTCCTCATCTGCTCCTGGATTCTGGCACCCACTGCTGCTCAGCAGCCTCCATGGGCTCTCCCCAAATTCCATTTTTCACACCCTCCAACAGCATTAAAGATGACAAGACATAAGAAAAACAGAGTGAGAATAACAATAGCAATCAAACTTGTGAAAAATCAGGAGGCGACAGTTTAAAAATTATTAATAACTGCAGGCTTGTTTTGTTACAGTTTAGCTGTGTCTTAGGGAGAAGGGATTTGTTGGGAGAAGTAAAGCACTAACAACATTTAGAAAAAAATATATATTTGTCATTGGGAGCTACTCTTCGACTTCAAAGCATCTTTAGTCTCTTAAAAGGATTTACATTTGAGCTGAAGGGAATTTAGGTAATGGGCAGCTCTGAGAGACATCCCCTCTAGCAGAGTTTTCACATATCACACAGCAAAGGAAACAATTCCTATTGAGTTTCACGGCGTGATTTATCATCTCGCCTCTCCCAGCTCTCACTGGCTCTTTAACATCCACTGCACACTTTGTGAAACTGTCTAGAAAATGATAGAACTGACAAATGGTCCCCCTGTCCTGTCTGGAGCTCATACCACACCCACAGCCTCTTCCAAAACCAAACACAAACCAAGTCATTCCCACTTTCCCGTGAAGTGACATCAATGCTTTTGGTGCCATTTTCCAAGCACAGGAGCACAGGAATGGGGTTTATAGGAACTGGAGGAAAAGGTGCAGGGATTTTAGGACACAGGGATGTTCCAAAGAAGGTAACAAGCCACTGGAAATACTTATTAAAAAATAGAAATCCAGACTTTTTGCTAAAAGGAATGGTTCAGCCAGAGCCCCAGACTTCTACCAGCTAAACTACATTTCAACAGCAGCTGAATTACCCGACATAGGGATATTGGGGGGGGATCTCAAAATAAAACATGGAGTCAAACTAATCCATACATTGGAAAGGAAGTCTGTAGGATGCATCTCCCCAGCCTCATATCCAGACTTCTCATCTTGGCTTGCACCACAAAAGTGTTCAACCAGAATGAAACTCCTCATAAGTGCCACAAAACCAAGTGGCACCATGTCACAAACCCAAAAAGCTGCTTTTAGAAACACCACTGTGAGGATATTCTTGGTTTTGAATGGAGAGTATTCACCTTTATGGGAAAGGAGGGCCCAAATTTCATTTTAGGCTAGTGGCCAGATGCTGACCTGGTGTAAATTCAGGATGCCTTCACTTCAAAGACCTTACTCCAGGTTACAATCCTGCATATAAAATTAGAATCAGTGTGATTTGTGGTTAATCATTTCACCTCTGAGTGCTTTTGTGGAACAATGTCGTTCTTCTGCCTCACAGAGTTTATGGATCAGATAAAAGGTGCTATAAAAAAACATTTCAGAAGATTTACTGCTGTGATACACAATTTTCTGCCAACTCTTTCTTCTCAGCTGACAGAACTTTCTTTACTTTCTTAGCTAAAAGTCACCTGGAGAGAAGTCTCTTATGTAGAAAATATTCCCTGTTTCAGCCAAAACCCGAAGGTATGTGTGTGCTGATAGTTTTATCCCAATCTTGAAGCCACTTTATTGGTCACTGGGATTTTCTGGCTGCTCCTGCCCCATGCCAAAAGCTGGGCAATTTGGGATGGTTTTTTCTCTCCCATCCCTACTGCTGCCCACCTTTCTCACGGGGGATCATAACTTAGTTTGGGGTTCTTTAATATCTTATGTGCCCAGACACAAAGTTTTAAAACGCTTTACAAGATCAAATGAAGGCTCATTATGTAAAGTAATGAGAGAGTAAATTAAAAAGTAAATCTGTGTTTTTCCTTCTTTTCCAGAACCACCGATTCCCTGCCACCCGACTAACTTCAGGGTTTTCATTGGCTCTGGGAAGGGTCAGAAACTTTCCAGGAAACTCAAATTTATTTTTTTTTTACAATTTTTTAAGTGAACCAGAATGCAGCAAACATTTTCAGCCCCTGATTTCTTCCGAAGGAATACCAAAAGGCAACTTTTCCCCAGCTACTGTTTCCACCAGCACCCACAATTATTTCTGTGAAGCACTCCGAAAAAGCAGCGAGCTTTAATGTGACTTAAATGCTTAAGTGTTTAAATATTGCGGATTAATTCTTGTGGCTTAATACCAGATTAAAAATAAATCTGCTCTTTGTGGTATTCCTTGTGTGTGACAAAGACTGGTTTGAGTCTTTCTCGGCTCTTTTGTTTCTCGTTGCTTGCAGATAGCACTTAGGAAAACACATTCCCAGTGGCCCCATAGACTTAAATATCCTTTTGAAACGGAGGATTCCCTCCTCCTTTTTAGCCTGGGGCAAATCTAGGTGATAATGCGAAATACCTGCACAGAAACTGGCATCTTTGCTCTCGCTAAACTGCGCGCTGCACCTGGGGGCAAAACAGAGGCGTGTGCGCAATGCACAGAGCTCTGGCACGGAATTTGGGGTTTCAGCCTCACCGTGTGATGAGAGCTGTGGATTCAAATTAACTCTCTCCGCTCCAGATCGACATCTCCTGAGCGCCGGGACGCTAATTCTGGGTTTAGGGATGGACAGGGAAGCTCCTGAGCTTGCCCCCAGGGTTTGGAAAGAGGGAAAGGGGCTCTTCTGCACATCCCTGGGGATTGTGCTTCATTCTCATCTGGGAGTGAGCGTGGAAACAGCGTTTAATTGGGATTCACAGCCAGCCCTTGTCCCGCATGGCTGTGTGTGTGACCGGGGTGTCACTCCCGGGGCTCCTCCGCTGGTTTTTATGGGCAGGGGAATGCACAGCACAGCCCTTGGGAGGCACAGCTGAGGCTGTGAACGGGATATTGAGAGGGGGAAAAGCGCCTTGGGCAGGTCCTTCCCAGCTCCATGCCCTCCTCACCATGGCTGCAGAGCCTTCTGGCATGGGGCAAAACCCAACAAAAACCCGGCATGGGTTGAAAATTGAGAAATAACGAGAGTCGTGGGTAAAACCTACACCCTCAGCAGCGCTTCTGCTCCAGTTCCCTCACTGCAACTCTGGAAGCACCTGGTGGAGATGATCTTTGGGGGCTGTGTAAGACTCCTGCAAGGCAAAACAGATTTTCTGCTGGCTTTCAGCATCCTTTAGGCATCCCTGCCCATGGCAGGGCACTGAAACGAGATGATCTTTGAGGTCCTTTCCAACCCAAACCATTATTCTATGGTTTTTTTTCGGCTGCCAGGGTGTGCCCCACTGGCTGCGATGGAAATGGAACGAGCAGAGAATTCAGACGTGGGGCTGCTTGAGTTCCAAGCATCATTTCGCACAGAAATCGCTCCTTTTTTTTTTTTTTTTTTTTTTTTTTTTTTTTTTTTTTTTTTTTTTAGGGCCGCAGAAGTGTTTGGATTTCTGAGACCTTCCCGAAACCATCTGAGCTCGATCTGAATGAGAAAGGCTATTTGAAGTACGAATTCAATGTCTGTGAAAGATAAGATCTCAGTCCGGGGCTCAGTGAAGGAAACCAAGCTCTGTTAACTCCAACGGGACTCGAATCACCCCGTGTGGAAAAGCTCTGAAGCCTGGGATCCCACGGAAATACCAAACCCAAGGCGAGGAGAAGGAGGATTTCAGAGCAGATTTCAGGATTTCAGAGCAGTTGGCTTCCTTGGGACATTTCTTCATTTTCCCCCGTGGCCCAATTGACAGAGGCACCAAGGACAGTGCAATATCGTGGCAAGTGGAAGACAGGATTAATCTCACACAGGGAGGGGATTGAGAGCAACAGGAGAGAGAACTTGGCCTGAGTGCAAAACCCACCCGGGCTGGCCTGGCAGAAAAGCAGACCTTGAATCCAAATTCAGCTTCAAATTCTCTCTCCTGCCTTGCTTTCCCACCCTTTTTTCCTGCTCAGCCCTGCCTACAGAGAGCAATTGGGAGCAGAATTCCTCCTTGCTTTGATTTTACCCAGAGGACTCCAAGGTAGATGCCAGTCCTGGATGTCTGAGCTCAGACTGGGGGGTGTTGTGTTTTCTGTGAACAAAACTAAGACACATTTCCTTTTCTTTTGCAACATAAGACGGCTTCAAATGCTGCTTAGATCCCAGTCCTCATAACCCAAGTCAACTGGTCTTTTCTTTCTTTTCTTTACGAAGTGATAATTATGACAATATGCAGCATTGTGTCTCTGTGACTTTCATATCCAGCTTCAGTGTTTCTAATGTAGCTTCAAATTCATTCTTTCTCCCATCCACCCAAGAAGCAAAGATAATTTAGAAATCTTTAGGGCTGTTTACATTTGGAATGTTCATGGGAAAACAGCTTTGAAATGAAAATACATTTTAACAAGAACGTTATTGTTTAGTTCTGTTCTGCTAAACACAACTTAAATACACTCAGAGTTTGTGTCTTTATTTATGGATTTGATTGGCAATTTAGGAAACCACCATTGGTTATTTGAAGAGGGTGTTTATTTAGTGTTACAGTTTTGGGTCAGTTCCCCTCAAAGGAAACTTCAAGCATATAGAATGGCAAACTTGACAAATCATGTCAACACTTGGAATTGGACACTGCTTTCCATTAACTCTTGGGTAAACTAAATATATCTGCCAGGGACATTTTTTGTTAAGTGGTTATCAACATTGTGCTCTACCAAGGAATCTTGACTGTGGCATTTTCAGCTTTGAAAACCTACAGAATTAAGGTAGAATAGAGACAGAAGAAATGCACTCATTAGCAGGGCAGAAGAAGTAAGGCTGGGTTTGGAAAGGTTTGCACGTGTAAATCCAGTGCAATGGGAGCAGGGAGGGTGAGCCTGTCCTGGATTTGAGTTCAGAGGGATTAAAGGACAGTTTCACCTGCTTTGTTGTAATCAGCCAGAATCTGGCATGCACAGCACTTACATACTTCTGCAAAATCTGTCTGGCTCCATTCAGCTTTCAAAACCCGTCCTTAGCCCAGGTACCTGGGCTCACCCTGCCCTTGCATCACCTCTGACTCCTCCACTGGTGCTGGGATGGAAAGGGATGGCTGAATTCTGTGGTCTGAGTGTGTGTCATGCTCTGAGAATGCTCCTGAATACCTCTCTGGGAACAGAGGGAAGCAAACATTTACTTGATGACCACTGGGTGTGGGTTTCACACCTGCAGTGCAGAAAAGATGCTGAACCCTGCAAGAGACATTCTGCACCCATCCTGGTGGGACACTCAGGACACCTGAGGCCAGCAAGACCCCTGAGCACCCCAGGAACTTTCAGGGCTAAGCAGCAGCTGAGATTGAAATGTCATTTGGGTTCACTGCTCCTGTTTGTCTTGGACAAGCTGAATAGACCCCAACACTGCACTGAGAATTCCTCTGGAAAGCCCAACTGCAGGCACCAGCAGAAAATGCATTTTCTAGATTTGGTTGTCATTACATCAGCAGGAAAAGGCTGGCAAGGCTCTCAAAACCGATAGGAAGTGTCTGAGTTTACTCAGTCGAGAGAGTCACCCCTGAATACCAGAGAGCCCTGAACCCAGCCCCAAGTGATCTGACAGGGCACCACTGATCTCCAAAATGAACTTGCTTTGTTGGACTCAAAAGCTACAAAGCACTGTATGATACAAATTTTTTGACAATCACAGTTCCTCTCCCCACACACTTAACCTTGGGAAAACTTCTGAGAGCTTGGGACATTTTGTTGGAGAAGTTACTAATCCAAGTGTCTGACTCCTGGGTCACAGCATCTCCAAGCCAGTCCCAGTTTATCTGGGAATCTCAGCTGGAGGTTTCCCAGGAGTCTGAGATCTCTGTGGTTTTCAGCTGCATCAAACTCAGATAATATTTCAGACTGTTTTTTACAGCATTTAGGTACTTTCCACATCTGGCCCTGAAGCTGGAAGTGTGTGAGGCTCAACTCCAGTAAAACATAAACTGAACTTTTATGAACCTCATAAACAAAGAATAAAATAAAACATAAAGTCTCTGTTGGTTTACAGATTGGCCTGGTGCTTTTATTTATTTATTCATTACCCTTGCATTAAAACAACAAAAATTATTTTAAGTTCAGTAACTTCCTGTGAAATGTGGAAAACCAAATCATTGGTTTGGTTTTGAAGCAGCCACTTATTTCTTAACATCCAGCACACACCACTGCAGATACTTTCCATATTGCTTATTAAACCATATTCTTGCATTTTCAAAAAACAGTTTTATTCTGCCTTTGGCAAGGTTCTTGTAAATCATTAGAAATATAATTCAGGCAAATTGTCTGTTGGAGATGAATCTTTAGGTCCTCACAGTGGTCTCTAGACCTCTGGGAATATCCATCAGATTTGTAAGAGGAACACACACACCATGACAAGCTGCACCTCGCTCACCCATCAGGAAGGACACGTGAACAACTGTCCATAGCAAATCCTGTACTTTTTCCTTCTAAAATCCCTTTCTGCCAGCACAAGGTTGTTTCCAGGTGCTGAGGTTTCCTACAGCTCTGGCAATATCCGTTGTTTCTGGAAGCCCTGAAGGTCCCAGCATTTTCAGCTGCTAAGAACCAACACATGCAGCCAGAAGTAAAGAGTTTTCATATGTACAGTTTTGCTATTGGGCACTCAATGGGTTTTGGAGCCCCAAAACTTTTGTCATTTTCTCCTAAACTCTCTGTCCTCTTATAACTCACCTTTCAAAGTCTGACCCTTACAGAGGCAGTTCCTTCTGCTGTAAAGTTTTCATTCATTAATTTTGTTTTTTCTGCACAGAAATCCACTCTACCTCTCTACAAATAATTCGTTTTTCCTTCTCTGTCACACAACAGCCCTGCAGTTCCCAATTTTTCTTTGCACAGACAGGCCCAGAAGGGATCTCAAGCAGCAGCAGTTTGTCTCCTCTCTCAGCACAAGGACACTTTCACAAGGGATTTGCAGGAACCTGGGAGCTCCATGCCCAGGTGAACATCCCCAGCTGCCTCTTGGAGTTCAGCTGGAAGCCCCAGCACTTTCTAAGGATGAAATGCAATTTAAAATATCTAGTGCTTTTCACAGGGATGTAAAGATACCTATCATGCAAATTTTAAAAAGTCCCAAAAGGAATTGCCTGAAGTAGTTAGAGAAGCTGATGAAGTGTAATAACCATGGAGATTTTTTTCCTTGCTCCCCAGTGGTTGCCTGAGCTCCTCACAGTGCCAGGGATTTCAGCAAGGACAGGATTGCACTGGAAATCACCTGCTCTGCTGCTGGGAACAGAGACTTGCTGTGCCCAAGAGGAGAAGGCAGTCCCAAGAGTGCCACAGCATGCCTGTGCTCAGGGAGCTGCTATGGCTCAGTTTCACAGCCAAGGCCTTAGGGATCCATCTGAAAATCTTCCTTGATATTTAAAGCAGCAGCAAATTAGCCCAGAAATGTTGGTACAACGAGCTCTAATACAGCAGATTGTTTCTCACAGACAGGTTATAAAGAGCAGGAACATTTTGCAAACAGACTAATCTTAGTTCATGCAAGGCTAATTTCAGTATAAAATCTGGGGGGCACCAAGCCCTGTCACCACTAAATTCCATTTTGATTCAAAATGACATCTCCTAAAGAAAGATTGCAACTGACCATAACAAACACAAGACAGTAAAATAAATAATGCTATTTCTAGGAAGGAATTTATAGTCCTGAAGTCACTTAAGAACAGAAAGAAGGTCAAGAAGAAGGATCACATTATAAACCGAAAGCTATTCTGATCTAATGAATGGCAAGGAGACATTTTGGCCACCTCCTAGGGAGCACTGATTATGGCCACTCAGCAACCTCTCTAGGTGGTGGTTAAAACATCTTGTTTCTATTCATTAGTTCAGCAGTGTATTCATTCCACAACAGAGTTTAAGAATCCCTCCCTCCTCCTCTGCAGTACCCCTGGTTTGCAAATATGTCATCCACAAGCAAAAAGACAAAAAGAAACAAAAAATCCAGAATGGTACTTCAACACACCTAAATCTTCATTTTTGTACTTTTTTTCTCCCACTCCCTCCACTCTTCAAAAATTGTAGTGAAGCCTCAGTGTCTGAGAGGAGAGAGGTGATGCTGTAAAAGGTGATTTAGCCCCCAAATGCAGGAATGGGAGCAAGGAGTGGAGTCACTCCTGCTTCTCCCCTGCTCCAAACCTGCTCGGGGCTGGACACAGGGCCCCAGAGGGGACCAAGCTGCCCAGGCTGCTGTAGGGTCAGAGGCTGCTCTCTGCAGCTCTGGCTGCTGAGCTCTGTGTGTGTCAGAGTCACTGCAAGTGCAGAGCAGTGAAGGTGGGACACACAGCCCTGCCAGCACCGTCCTGGGGTACAAAACCCATCCTGAGCCACTGCTCTGCCCCTTCCTGTCTCCATCTCCCAACACATCTCACAGATTCATCCTAACTGCGCCCTAGGGAAGGTGTTGCTCCTGTTCCCATTCCTTTTCTTGGCAGAAAACATCCCTGCCTGCATAGCTATAAATCTTCCAGCCCCAAAGAGTCCTGGCAAGTCCCTGCTCAGTAGCTCTTGCACTAACATTTGCCATTTAGCTTAAAAATACTCTCTCCCCTTTTATCTTCCCCAGTCTAACCCTGAGAGAACAAACCCACCTCCCTTTCACATTCATATTGCCAAGACAAACACACCAAGCTCACTCCTGCAAATAAAGGTTTTTGCATCTTGTGAATAGCTCTGATCCAGTTTGAATTAATCTTCCCTAAATCCGTGCCATCAGAAAGGTGCACAGCATTCACAGCTGACACCAATAGGTGACAACCTCCACCTCTCCATCATGAACACCCCAGGACCCAGGGCTCAGCTCTGCTGCCTCTCTCCCGGCTCCAGGATTGCCCCGGGAAGAATGCAGACAGGCGCCAGGCAGCAGGGCACTGCCGAAAAATTCCCCAGCCCCTCAGCGGAACCTTTAGAGATGTTAAACAAGGCCTTTGAAAATCGGCCCTGCATGGAATTATCTCCAATTTCACAGAGATTTGGGGAGCAGTATTGTTGCACCTTGTTCCAGTCAAGCTGGCGTGTGCTGGCTGCTGTAGTGGCTGCTGGTGTAGATTTAGTGCAAACACAGGCAGATGCTGCTTTTCTAATAAAAACTATGTTTTAAACAGCATGTATAACACCTCAATTGGTTGCAAACAGCAAGCAAGTTATAAAATCCACATGCCTGATACATATCACCATTTAAAATATATTTTTCCATGACTGAAACCAGAAGATTTCTCTTAAACCAGCAGGAAGAAAAAAAATCAGCCTCTGTAAGACCATCACAACCACATTTCCACGAGGTCAAGAGACATATCTGTCTGCAGTACCAGCTGCCTGTCATGATAAATAATTTTTTTCTGATTTGTGAAGTTTGCTGCCGTGGGAATGAGCCCATTTGCTCCTTAATGTATGTAAGATGTGCAGCCTGACACAGAATTGGCAGCACACAGCCACGGTCCGAGAGCTTCTACATCTGTCCTCAATATTTCACTCCTTGGAGATGTCAGCTTTCCAAGGGCAAGGTTACCAACAGGACTGATCCCTGACCAAGGTGTTACACTAAGGTCCAGGCACTACAGAAACCTTAGCACTTTCACCAAGGATTTCTTTCCAGCAGGGACCTATCACTGAGAAAAATGCAATGTTAAAACAGATGTCCCAAACCCATTGAATGCTGTAAAATCTTGGTATCCCACACATCTCTAGAGTCATGCAGAACCCTCATGTCAATACTGCTGGACTTAATGAGTGATATGGGCCAGAGCACTTTTGTAAAGAAAATATTTCTAAGGGATGAGGCTGCACAGCTCTGCATTTGGGGGTGTGCACCCAACTGGGAGCACCAGTGCAACCCTGAGGAAGATGCATCAGGATGAGATTTTGGTGAGCCCATAGTGTCAGCTCGAACTTCTCTCCTTATGCTACTCAGTGCTAAAATTTCCCATCGAGACACTGCTGGTCCAATGTGAAAATGCCAAAATGAACGTGAGAAATCGTTCCATGTAAAACTATTAAAAAAGAAACAAACAAAACCCACAAAAAAGCAGTAGTTATGATTTCATAACCATTAAATATATGTGAGCAGCACTAAAAGATTGTATAGTCACTCTCGTGGCTGTACAGGTGTTTGTGGTGGGTTTTCAGATATATTACCACTATTTATTTATATTTCTCTATATTACAGCTATAGAGAAGAAATAAGAAATAAGCTGCTCCCTGCCTTACAGCATCCCTCGTGCATGTGGAGATCTGGATGCCAGAGTGCCCAGCAAGACCCCAGCCTCAGAAATCACTGAGTCTCACCCAGGATCATGTACAAAGGTTCATCTGTTCCCAGCTTAAGCAATGTTACCTCGGGGATGTTGGAAAAGAAAGGTTTGGAAAACCTAAGCAGAAATATTCCAAGTATTGCATCTGCTTGTGTAACCTGTAAAATTTTCCAAATGCCAATCCTCTTAACAACGATCTCAAACCTTTTTTGAGGTTTGGGAACTGTCTGTTTTTTCCACTGTTCCCTGAAGATCAGGAACATATTCACACGGGTGAAGCAATCCTAGGTGTACTGATGCACCAAAACACAGGGCTCAGCATGTTGTTTTTGGGACTGTGGCTTTTCCTCAAGTGGGTTTGCACAGAGAGGTGCAGCAGGGTCAGACTCGTCCTCACTGAGTCACCTGTCCAGCCCTGGGGTCTTTAGGGCTGACAGAGGAGCACATTTGGGGTTGGATGAGAATGCAGGGGATGCTGGATAAACCTTGCTGAACCCTCCCATCCACTGTAATCCTGATTGCTGCCATCCCAAAGCCTTTCCTTGTCTTCTTCCCAAAAACGGAATCCCGAGAATGGGATTCACGGCAGCAGCGTGCTTGAGGTTGTGCATTAGTAGGATTTGTGTGGCTTTATCAAACCAATAATATTTTTGACACGTGTACACTGATTTTCTACTTGTGCCAGCCTTTGTCCCAGCCTGATCCCACAGTGCCCATGCCTCCCTGCAGACAGCACGAGCCATCCCATCTGAACTCACCACCACTCGCTCACGTTCTCTTCCTCTCCCTCCCCCAGACATTCTTTGACATGATTAGTGGCTAAATCAGATTCTTTAATTGAAAGAAATATAACTGAACTTTCTTCTGTTGGGAATGTGCCAGAGGCCACATCATAAGCAATGTCAAAGAATATTGGAAATGATCTAGACCTCTGACATTTGTGTTTAGCGATTGAGCATGCCCCAGGTGGTTTGTTTGGGATTGGAATTTGTCACTGCTCTGAGGAGATAGTCTTTGGTGGTTGGGGCTTAAGGATTGCTGCAAAGAGATATAAGAAGATATGTTTAAACAAGTCACTGGAATGCTTTGCTTTAATCTCCTACAACGTTTTGCACAGCCATGTCCAGGAGGATTTCTCTGTGAGAGACATCCAGCATTGTCTTTTGTCTCTGAGATGGCAGCAATTTTTAAAATACCCATTTTTTAGAGCACCTTGCAGCTCAGATAGGAAATATTGAAATGTAACCATCTCATTTAGTGTTCATTCCTTTGTTTTTCCATCTCATCTTCCAAATTCCAGAACCACTGTCAATACCAGAACAACTGGCAGTTATTCATTGAACCTTCTTCCACAACTGTGCAAAACCAAAATTGTATATGGGGTCCCACAAGTGGGCCTCATGTTACACTTTTCATGTAAGATTTGCATCTTCCACTGTGTTTGTCTTCTCAAAGAATCACTGGGCTGGAATGAGTCTCCAGAGGTCACCTAATCCATGCCCATGCCCCGAGGATCCCCGTGTACAGCACAGCCTTCTGGAAACGTCTGAACTCTGAAATGTTTGAAGTGTAGACCAGTCTTGTTACATTTTCACTTCATTTACTTCTCTAATGCTTTCAAATTTCTCAGAAACATCCAGCTCACACTCCTCAGAGGCAGTAAATGGCTCAGCCCTGACTGTCCTATGTACATCCCTGTCCTGGGTGGAGAGGAACCCACACTTGAGGATTTGTAGGTCACTGGAGATTCAAACCATGGTGTTTGTTACACTGAAGGCTACTGCAAAGCCAAGCACTTAAATTACAAAAATATTAAATTCTTCCCATGTTCCATGAAACTCACTTCCCAAATCCATGCACACTTTGGACCCAAAATGCATTTCCCGAAGTATTGAGAGCAGCAGTTTGCTCTTGTGCTCCTGTCTTTTGGGGCCTCTACTGTCAGCTTCAAAGGAATCATTGTTAATTGTTCAAATCGATTCCCAGCTATGTTTGATTTATTGCTGGATGATTTATTGAGCTGCTGCTCTCTCAGGTGCTGGCTGACAGGCAGGGAGCTGCCCTGTGCTTGCACTTGCCACTCCCTCGGAGAAAGGGAGATGCTCTGTGCATACAAAGAGGCTTTTTCTGCACAGCAGCTGGAGACCACCGACTGCCTGGCTGGGGAAACCCTCTGACACCTCCTCATTCCCTCCAACAGCCTAAATGAGGGGTCTTCCCAAAATAAATCTTTGAAATGGAAATGTGAGTACGAACAGTGGAAGACGCACAGCTGCACATCCTCACCTTGTGCACACAAACTCAAAAAGCTAAAAAAACCCTCAAAAAATAAGAGGATGAAATCTTTTTAAAGCTTTGCTCAAGTATTTGCAGTGTTAACTTTTGAAGCTGCATATTCATTTGTAAAACGAGGCAGCAGGTGAAAGCACATCCCAGGCAGGAGGTTCACAGCTCCCCTCACACCAGGCAGGTCTCACTGCGTGGTTGCAACATCCCTGAGTTTGTCACCTCAGTGCAAATCCCAGCTGCACCGAGCACATGCCTGAGTGGAGCTTTGTCACCTTCCACAAGTACCCCCTATTCTGTAAATCCTTAGGAATGTCACTGGATAAACGTTTTACATTCGAATCGTGTGGGGTTGTAGCCTGTTACAGCTGGGATTGTTCTGTCTTGTGAATGCACTGCTCTGGTCGGGCAGCAGCCACTTAAACTGCCCTAAAATCATTACAGGAATAATTGGAAATATGTATTTTGAGGAGTCTTTTATGGCCACTTTAATTACTTTGCATTTCCATTATCTGCTCTTGTGTAAATCTACGTTTTTCTCTCTTTTTTTCTCCCTCCACACAGTCAAACCACTTCTGACTGAAGTACAAAACAGAGCTATGACAATTTTTCTTGCAGGCAGCATCCCATAAAGTTTTAAAGACATATTTAAAGTTGCAGATTTATATGCTGCAGATTACTCATGTAGTTGACACCCCTCACTTTCTACCAAACAAGTCTTTACTGAAGTACAAACAGGGGCAAACAAGAACACATTTTTTCTGTCCTAATCAGATGGGGAGAGGATGGAGTAGAAGTGAGCTCCTCTAGGAAAACGTGCAGTGAGGAATTTCTTGCACAAGAATAAAGGGAAATTGTGGGGAGAGTGTAGGAAACCACGACAGACAGCAGACCCTAGAAAAGGGGGTTACCCCTCTTTACATCCACTGCACTAAAGGAATGATGCACATCTGGTGTGGGGAGCCACAGCAAACCCAGCTGGGACCCATTCTCATCAGGATCCTGGAATAACTGGGGACTTCACGATAATGGATAAGCCCACACTGGAAATCAGGCGTGAGGAATGGAGAACCTGCCTGGGTAGATCCAACCCTTGGTAGGGGCAATGTGAATGCCCAAGTCTGGAGCAGTGGGATTTGGGGGCTCCAGGGTGGGAAGCTGAGGCAGTCAGGAAATGCAGCAGTGCCACACGGCACCCCAGGCTCCCTGTGCGAGCTTTAGACTCCTTTGTTGTCTTGTCTTATTTCCCCTTAGCTCAGGAAACACCCAAAGCCGAATGTCTGCCATCGCAAACAATAAACGCAAATAAAAGCGCACGGCGGCCCCGAGCCCCTGAGTGCGGTCTGGCCCTTGCCAGGGATCACTCCACATGCCGAGATGCCAGTCCCTCAAAGCCACCATGTCCCCGGGACCCCAGAGCTCGCTCTGTGCCCTTGTCCAGTGCTATTCTCCTCACGCAGCAGAGCCGCACGGTGCGAGCCCGGCAGCGCCGAGCGCAGGGACAGCCCGGTGACAAGGATGGCTCTGGACAGGGGCACTGCCTGTGCCCAAGGGACGGCTCCATTTAAGAGATAAAAATGTACAGCTTATGCTCGAGATCACCACAGTGGCATCTGGTAACAGGCAGAGCCGTGCTGCTGTCTGTAGGTTTGGGGTTGGGTGTTGTTTTTTAGCCCCCTCGCCGCTTGTTTTGGTGGTTAAAAAATGTGGGATGGGCACAAATGAGTCCAGGTGGGGATGGCAGCGTGGGATAGTTCACAAAATAACAGCTGGGCTGGAGCTTCTGCCAAAATTCAGATTATTTTTAAGAAAAGGAAAGCATTTTACACTTCTCCTTCAGCCCAGATTGAAATACCTCTGACAATGCTATTGGAATTCTTGCCCAAGTTTAAAAGAAAATTAAATGTGAACTTGGAAGCAGGAGTGACAGCGTGGCAGTGAAAGCTGTCCTGGGGCAGGCCAGGGCTGACCACAATGAGAGAGGAGAAATGTCCCACAGCCCAGCCCCAGCAACCCCCAGCTCCATTCTCTGAGCACTCCCTGTACTTTTTCTCTCAAGGTGTCCAAGCACAGCCCAAGGCTGCTTCAATGGGTAGGAAAAAAGCCATGGCCCGAGTGCCCAGTGGTTTTCCTCTGTTTTGTGCCAAATGTTGGCTCTATCATGGATACAGAATCTTCACAGGAGCCTATATGGGCAGCAAGTGGATTGGTTCAACCCTTAATGTGATCACAAAGCTGGAATTAGACTTGGAACAAGTTTGTGAGAAACAAACTCCACAGTGTTTATCCCAGCATCCCTGGCAGGCAGCATCTGCTGAGGAACACCTCAAAAAGGTGTCAAATCCCTGCCATGTTCCAGCCTCAGGTGGTGTTTAGGGAAGAAGCAGTCTGAGCATCCTGCTTGGGCCACTCCAGCCTGGTTTTCCTTCCTTTTGCTTCTTTGTAACCAAAATAGGAGGGGTTGGGAGCATGTTCATTTTGCACATGTGCACACACAACATACAGAGCAGTAACAGATGTGGGTGCAGCATAAAGCTGGCCAAAGAAACTCCTGTGCTATCTCTCGTGATGATTCTTCTGCAGTTACTTGCTTATCAAATTATTTAGGAATAAATGCTGCTACAGACATCTATAAAAGACAGAATGCAAAAGAACCCTGCTGGACCAAATCATGTCTGTTGAAGTGTGAAATGCTCTGCTGTGAAGAGGAAGAATCAGACCTGGCCTTTTCATAAGAAAGACACCAGTAGTGCAGTTTTAATTGTGTGCTGCCTCAGCAGCAGAAGAAATGCAGCCTGTAAAATAGCCAGATAAAAGTCAAGCCTCAGCTTTGCTCACAGGCATCCCATCTGCAAGTTCTCAGCCTTGGAAATACTAGAAATTTATCTTTGCAGCTCTGAGCAGACAGCAGGGAAACACCTAGCATTTGTCTTCACTTCTGCCTTGGGAACAGGAGATTTTGTTTGCCACAAGGCTGCATTTTGTTTCAAAATCACCTGACAAACAGGATTGTTGCTGCATGGTATCACAGTGGGATGCAAAAGCAAGATCTTCAAAGCACAGCTTAAATAAGTTTAGTCTTAAAAGAGGAGTGGAGGGAAGTTACTATGAGAATTTTGCTATGCATGAAGTGTTTCTGAGAGACAGGGCTCACCATTACTATGGCCTATCAGAGGCCACAGCTCTTGGCTTTCCACACTTCCAGGAAGGGCACACTCTTCTCAGATTGCTGATGTGAACTTTTTGGAAAACGGCATTTTGTTGCTCTGAATGCTTTGTGAAGCTATTGTAGCTGGAGGGGCAAGAGGAATTTTTCCCTTTGTTTGCAATGCTTCCACAATCATAAATAAGCATTGTCTATAGCACTGCCTGTATTGCCACGTTTTGTTCCCACCCACTTCCATGGCAGAAGATCCTTGGGCTCAGGGTAGGATCTCCAGCAGCCAAGAAACTTTAAACTTGGTGTAAAATGAGAGCCACAAATCACAGCCCAAACTCCCACACGTCTCAGGCAGTATATGCTGCTGAGCTGCTCTGTTTCTGAGCAGACAATAGATACCCTTTTCTGAGTTATGGCCATGGGGCCTGATCCTGCAAGGTGCTGAAAGCCACCAAAAAGGCTGAGGGGGCTGAGCACTCTCAGGGTCTTGGCACTTCGTGCTGCTCGGCCCCAGAAAGAGAATAGCAATGGACAAATTTAACTTTGCCCTTAGGAGTTTTATCTCGCCTCCTCCACTCCCTGATCCCCTGAAAGGCATCTCACCGGGCTGGCCATTGCTCCAGATCTTGTTTTAATTATTTAAGTTGAACTAGAGGACTTTTTGTCATTCCTTTTTGTGGAACACTCTGTACTTGGGGGGCCTCAGCTGGATATCCTGGGTTATGCAACCAATGGTTAAAGCTATTGTTTTCAGAAAGAAATTGCATGAATCTCATTAAATGCACTCTGATCAGGGGAGGCGGGATGCGTCTTTAAAACTGCATTTGGATCCAATCCTATTGTCCCAGATAGGGCTGCCTGCCCTCTTTTCTGATTTAGTCTTAAAGAAACTATTGTGTAGCCTTAATTAATTTCATATTGGATCATATTATCACACTGCAACTGGCATTTGCTGGGAGATGCCTTCAGCTGGTCGAGAATGGCTTCAAACCAGGAGAGGGCAGCAATTTCCCTGACAAACCGAAAGTGAGCCACAATCCTTTATTTAAAACAGGTTTGACAAGGTATGAAACAATCCAAAGGGCACAAGACTCGCTGCAGTGCAAGCTAGAAATCGCAAAAAAAAAAAAGAAAACCAAAAAACAAACCACGCATGCAAGAAAAAGTTTGTCATTCATTACCCAGCTATTCAAGCCACAGGTGTATAAATACTCCAGGCTTTATTGGCCTCTTGACTTAGATAGTGCAGAACATTTGTTATCAGCCTGAGACACTTCACAGCCACTAGGATGGACTGCAGCCCACGTTCCTGCAGAAACAGAACCAGCGTGTCACTTCTCCTCCTCTCCAACCCCCATGATTTACGAGCATCAGCAGAATTGGTACTGGAAGTTCTTGTTCTTCAACACATCAAAGTGGACCAAAAACTAGCCTTCAGTCAGGAGCCATCCTCCGAGCCAAACTCATTCCTGATGCAATTTTATTTCATTTTTGCCTACTGTGAAACAGTGTCAGAAAGGCTTGATGACAACAAAAGATTCTGCCCTTGCTCCTGATCTCTGTCTCAGTAATATTCATCAGTAATTAATATTCACCCTCTCCCTTCGAGGACACAAGCCATTAAGTGTCTCTACTCTGAGCAGACTGATACAGAAAAGCAGCAGGATATTCCCTAATTTTTGATATAACCATATTGATTTGCCGTTGCTCAGCAAAAAGAAAACCAAGTTACCCCCACTCGGTGTGCCAGGTAAGGCACAGCTGGTGACAGAGGCCAGGGCACACAGGTGACATCGTTTTTGGCTGTGCAGAGCCAGCCTGACAGCCTGTGGATGCCATCCAGGCTTCTCCATCCCCAGATCCCTCCCCAGAGGCACTGCAGGGTGGGGGGAGATCCCTCGGCTCCTCCAAGAATTCATTTCTGTGAGAAGTCTGGAATGAAGGGAATCAGGTGTGTGATGGCCACAACACACTGAAATGATGGAACAACTACGAGGTGGGGAGAAAATGTTTTTTCTCCCAAAAATTTGGTTTTCCTGTTTTTCTTTTGGTTTGTTTCATTATGCCAATTTTTCCCCTCCAAGGAGCTGTTCAAGGATTCCATTTTCTGCAAAGAGCAGACAGCAATTCCTCCTTATCCAAAAAAAAAAAAGAAAGCAAGCCTGGGGATACTTGGACTAAAGCAGAAACATGCTGGAATTGTCTTTGGAGACAAGAGGGATTTGGGGAATCCTGGCAACTATTTCTCACCATTTTCCCTTCCAAAAAGCAAATGAAAGGCAACTGCCAGAGCTGAACAGGCTGAGTGCTGCTAATCCAACATTTCCAGAGAGGCCAAGAAGTCTCCAGGGCTTGTTACTGAAATGTGAGGCAGCCACAGTTCAGCACACAGGTGGGGAGGCAGATCCTCCTCTGGTGTAAACTGCTCATAAAATCCATCCCCTGCTGCCAGTGACAATTTTTAATACATTTTTCTTAAAACACTCTAAAGGTTTGGACGCTGATTTTCCGTGTGCAAAAACAGAAACCAAAAAAGGAGTGATAAATTCAGGTAACTCTAGGGAAAAAATTAAAAATATCTAGGTATTATGGAAAGAGATTAATACACCATAATTAGGAATCCACTACCCCTTTCAGAGAATGACCCATCCAACCATTTTAATGGTTTATCATCTTTCACAGAGTTTAGCACATAGTTTGAGAAACTGTTTTGGTATATCTTGCATCTCTGTTATTTAGTATTAGTCATTTACAACATACTCTAGACATGCTAATTGCTCATTAGAAATTGAACTTTTAAATAAAGACCCAGAAAAATTAAAATGTGGAAGAAAAATATTAAGTCTAGAATCTGAAATGATGTTTTTCTAGTGTTTATAAACAATACTCTAAACAATAGAAAATCCTTATTACCTGGAAATTGTGGAATCCCAACTCAGACAAACTGGCATTGCTATTCAGTAATGCAGTACTTTTCACCATTATTTTTGTTTTTAAATGCCACCTTTAATCATCTTTCTCCTGTCATAACGTTGCCCTGTCATCACTTTCCTTCCTTTCCTCCAGGCAAATGTTGATGTAGGAAACACGGGGAAAATTTTGTGCTGCAAAACAGCTGGCCAGTGTTCAAGGTGTTTTTTTTTTTTTTTTCCTAAACAGCATCTTTTATCTCCTGCTCATTTGTTCTACCTTTGACCTTTGTGATATCCTTTCTTATATTTTTACTTCAGATGAATATTTAAAAAATTGAAGTTAAAAGAAAATTCTTAAGGGTTATCATGAGTTAAGAATACTATTGAGGTTCTTTCCTTGCAAATTTCTAATAAAATAAATGACCGAATTTCCATCATTTTTCATACATTTCAGTCATGAGAACAGCTGAATTGTTGCACATTTTAACCTCACACTAAAATTCAGCATTTGATACTAGATTTGGAAAAGAACCCCATAATTGTTTCATTCATATTTTTTATCATCTGCGAGAGTAAAAAGCAACTTTCGGACAGATGCCTGAGGAGAACGCTGCCTTCCAGGCTGCTGGGATGCTGTAATTTGGTAATTCTGGTCATTCTCCCATCCCAGAGAGCCTTCAAAGAAAAGCGAGTTAACTTTTCACCCGGGGAACAATAGGGACAGAACTGGCTCCAGGTCAGAGCAGCCGGCCAGTGACTCTGTTCCGAAGTTTGATTATTTGGAATTTTACGATGCCTGTAACAACAGCACACGAGGATGATGTTTATCAGCTGCAATCAGCTGCAAGGGCAGCGGGAGAGAGAGGAAAGCTCCCTCTGCTCTGATGTGCGCCCCGAGGGGTCCCCCAGAACCGGGACGGGGTTTCTAGAGCCGCTCCTAAAGTCAGTCCTGGGCTTACAGCCACGGCACAGCCTCTGCTGAAATCACGGCGGTAGAAAAGATAAAGCCAAAACAGGACAAAACCCCCATGAATTCGTTTTGCCAGCAGCTCGCATAGCGGCAGCGCGGACCGGGAATCATTTCAGCTCTTCTAGCGCTTCCTACGGGCGGGCAAATTAGTGGTTACAAAGGAAAAAAAAAATAAAAAAAATCGTGTTTTCTTCTGGACTGGAAGGCAGGCGGCAGAGGTTGGTAAGAAGCTCGGTGAGGTGACATTTTCCGGGCGCTGCTGGGCTCAGTGTCCCCTGTGCCCGGGGTGCCGCCCGTCCCTGCCCTGCAGCGCAGACACCGCGCTCCCTCGGCATCAACCACGGCATCAACCACGGCATTAACCACGGCATCACTTGGCTCTAAACACACGGGGCAGGGCCGCTCGGTGCTGTTTGCCCTGCGGGGACAGCCGAGCAGCCTGCCAGGTTAGCGGCGAGGGAGCTCCGGCTGCCGCGGGGGCTGAGCCGCCACCCCGGGCTGCGCATCCCCGGGATGCGGGACCTGTCCCCCCGGGAGCTGCCTGACCCCGGCGCAGGATTTTCACCTCGTGAAAGCCTCGGGGCCGCTGAAACCCGCGGGACCAGGGAGGAGGAATCAGCCTGGGGCCGCTCCGGGGATGCAGGAAAGGTTCGGCTGCAGCAGGGTGAGAAGAGGAATGACCTTGGCCTCAGAGAGAGCGCCTGGGGCTCAGCCCGTGAGCTCCTTTCACTTTGTTTCACACCTATCGAATTTACAGCACTTTTGGCTGCAAAATTTGTTTGCAGAGATCGGTCTCTTTCCGAAGCAATGCTCGATTCGACACTGCGCTCACAGGTTGCCAAATAATCCTTACAAATTTCGTAGGTATTATAAAAAAAAAGAGCAGCAACAAAGTCCCCAATCCTCCAGCCTTAAAGCAGCACAAAATCTGGGCTGTACAGTTGCTGTGTAAAACTTTCCTCCTCCCCCTCTGCCTGCTCTGAAAAGAAGGGGAGAGAACATACGTGGTGACATGAAACACTTCAGAGAAAAGCAAACAAATATTGGCTTCTCTGGAGAATCAGAAACGTAATGATACTATAATGCTAGCAGTTTATTTTTCACTGCCTCGGGCTGCTTGGCAGAACGTCGCAGTAAAATCATCTAGGCATGAGAGATTAGCTGATGTCTATTTTGCTCTGAGGCTCCATGCCCTTCTCTTGAGGGACTTTTACACCTGCTGAGGAATGCTGCTCCCCAATCGCCACGGCACCAGCAGGGAACCCCACAGCCTTTGATCAAGTCGGAGCAGGAGCATTCCCCAGGCAGCTCCAGGGATGCAGGTAGGCTGCAGGAACCAGCCAAGCACCAAAGTGAGCTCCAGCTGCAAAGATCTTCATCTAAACCATCAGAGCAGCAAACCGAAACTCACGGCAGGGCGGCACACGAGGGCTCGAATCACATCACACACACGGGCTCATCGCATCCTTAGGCTGGGGAAAATGTTGTGGTACAAATCCTGGGCTTGGCTGGAGACAGTGAAAATTCCCTCTCTGAGCTGGGGTTTCACTTCAGAGCAATTAAATGCTGCAGTTTGGGCAGTGAACACTTTATGGAACAGGTGGATTTGCTATCAGAATGGTCTTTGCACAGCCTGAAATTGTTTAAGTACAGAACTTCTATCCCCAGGTATGACCAGGCAGCACCAGCATAGCCTGAAAATTATCTTTTTCCTCTCCTTATCACTCAGGCAAATGTGAATTTAGTATTGGTGAAATGCATTAACACTGGGAGAACAAGGGAGACAATCTCAATGGAGCTGTCAGTCAGAGTTCGTGTCCCATCCCCCAAAGTTTTCCCTCACTTTAAAAGCAGTAGGACTGCCTGCATCTGAAGTTCCCTCCGTGCTTATTTCAAGGCCAAACACTGGAATTTTATGAGCCTATACCAAGAACTATTTCTGTAAACTTTTCCCCAAAAGAACATTGAAACCATTTGCATCAGTTTAATTAGCTGGCTGCAGAGAAGCTTTATAAAATCTACACTAAATTAAAAATGAAAAAAAAAAAAAAGAAAACCCACTATAAAATTGACCCACTAAAATAGGTTTACTTTCCCCCAGGCAAACGAGCACTTGCACCCATTTTGGTGGCATCATTTGCTTCTGCCATATCCTGGGATTTCAGTTTCCAAGGTCACTAACACACCCTGGCATGGCAGCACAAAGGCCACAGCTGGCAGAGCCACAGAGTTCAGTACTCACATGGAAATCTGGAAGGAATCATACCCTGTAAAAAACAAACACTATTTACATCAGCCATTATTTAACAACACAAAAAACACATTTCTAAAAGTGCCCAAGACTCATCAGGTCCCTGTTGCAAGTCATGTTCAGGACTTGTGGAATCCACCCCATGACTGAGCCAAACATCATCTGAAAAGCACACTAAAAGTAATATTTGTATAATTATTTTTTTTTTTGCGTGTTTTAAGATATTTTTGTTCTTGACAGGAGCTTCCAGGTGCATGAAATATCGGTGACAAACGTGTTTCTCAGCAATGCTGATTGGCACAAATCCCTGCCTAGCACATGGTCCGTGCAGTGGTGGGGGAGCTGCTGTGCCACCCCACAGCCCTCCCACTGCAGCCACAGCTGCCCCGGCCCCAGCAGGCTGGAAACCATCCCAAATACAGCCTAGGCACCTGGAATTAATATTACAACACATCCCCACGTAAACCAGGCTTGCACGCAGGAATCGAGTGGAGAAGCCGTGGTTTTGCTCAGAGATGAAGTTGGGAGCACGGTTTTGTCTCAGCCCATCTGACTCCTCTGCCCTCTCATGGATTACGTGCACTCCCTGCATCCTGCTGCTTTCTTGGCTTCTGATGCCTCTGGGGCATGAGCAGCGCTTTGCTCTTGCTTCACACAGCACCCAACACAGCGGTATAAATAACCAAAGTGAGTGAATCAGTGCCACAAACAGCCCTTGTCTCCAGGAATCTGCTGAATCAGCCAGGCTTCCCAGGGGAGGTGCGTTTTGTAGAGGCTCCAAAAAAATGTGGGAAGGCTGAATAGGAGGATGCCCTCGCAGATACTGCCACACAGATGTTTGGAGCTACATTTCACAAGGAGTGATCTTGGGAAGAAATATCCTCCTGCCCCAGTGGCTTCTCAGGAAATTTGGGGCTCTGCCCACAGGGTTTGTGCAGACCCTCAAAAGCTGCCCTTGGACCCACCCAGCAGAGCTGTGGCTGGCACCAGCCCAGCTGGTTTTGCTGTGCCAGCCTGAGGCTGTACCCAGCTGGGAGATGCCTTAGCTGAGATGTGGAGGAAGGTTTGAATTTACTCCTCTGCCCCCCAGCAAAGAGCTCTGTGCAGCCCCTCTGCCAGGGCTCCTGCCAGGGGTGGGCAAACCCACAGACACGATTGGTGTGCACTGATCCCGCTAAAGGAAATGGGAATTGAGAGCCAAACTCTCCTTGGGAAATCTTCTCTGGGTCATCTCCTACCTTGGTTCCAAGTCAAATGAAGAAAAAAAAAAAAAGCAATTTAAAGGAAATAAAAGGAAACAAGCAATTCCACTGAAATTGGCTCCAGTTTTCCTCAAGTATCTCCTTTCTTTGCTGTTCCTTATTATACCCTGAACACAGACAAACTGTTCCCAAGGCCCAGCAGACTGTGCCATGGAAGTTTATTCTGTGGGAATCTGCAGCAGCAGGTGCACATAGGGATGGAGAAACTGAGGATCGGGTCCTGGACAGCTTTATTCCTGCCAGAAGAGAAGGTTCTAACACAGGTTGTCCTGGGAGACTAACAGCATTCCTAATGTATGCAAAAAAAAAAAAAAAAAAAAAAAAAGGAAAAAAAGCCTCGAGAGAGAACAGAGCGCAGCGACAAGCTGATTTGTCACTCCCTGAAATGCAAGAGTTCTTTAGGACAGGATTCTTAAGCCGTAGCTTGTAAAAAGCTGTTTGTTTTGTACTGACCTTCCCCTTTTATGTAACATGAGAGGCATGCTTCAGCGAGCCCTGAATGCAGCTAAACATATGTCGTCAGCTGTGCAGTGCTGCCCCTCCGATTAAAATGGATTTTGGGAGCATATGTGGGAATGGGCTGGCCACAGACACTCAGGGGAAATGAAGGAATACGGGGCAATTAGCAAGAGCAATCCCCAGACCTCTCCACTAAGCCTCCTTAGGAAGTACAAAGACTTATCTCGTGGGCATGGAAACAATTAAGGTCAACAAGTAATCGTGGAAAAGGAAACTTTAAAAACAAGGAGATGGTAAATGACCTAGTAAACACTCCTTTTGCCCCCCTCACAGACTAGCACACATTTCATCTGGGGTTCATATGCACAACTGAGCCGGCTTTTGCCTCCCCAGCCCCCCTCACATAATGACTTCCCTTTGCAATTTCCTGGAGGAAGTTGCTGGAGTGATCTTTTAGTGATAAAAATAAGCCATAGTGATTCTTAATTTTCAGTCAAAGAATTCTCCTAATCTCCTAATTAAGGAGTGCATGGCAGCAGTGTCCCTTAGAAAACATCAATGGGACAAGCAGTCCCTGCAGAAGAATGCAGTTATTCTGGAGGACAGAGGTATCCTGTGCATCATTTGGCCACAAGGATAATATCCTGTCTGATTCGTTCTCAGAGGTACGCTCAAAGAAGGACCATTTTTGACAAGAGACTTTCTTCACAATTATTTTCTTTTTATTCAGGTTATTAGCATCGGAGAGGAGACACTGTTGCATCCTTTCTCCCTATTTTAGAAGCATTAATTGAGTTCTGAAGCCTCAGCAGTAATTGGTAACCCAGGCCCTGTCACTCATTTTCTCACTTCCCTCTCGAGAGGGCGGGACAGAATTTCTGAGGGTTATGATGACACCAGGGAGTTCTCTGGGGTTTTGTGTATTTGTTTTTACCAGTCTGACTTAACATATGGTATTTGTGTGTCCTCCTCACGAACATTTGAGAGGTGACCTGGAACAGCACTCGAGTGACTGCTGCCAGCTTGGAGCTCCTGACTTACATATGGAACAAGCAGAATTATGCCAGTCTAAAACGTGGTTCTCCACGAGCCAGCTGCAATTTGATGTGGGAGCCCCTCAGCACAGTCAGGGAAGGGAAGGGAGAGGATGTGTGTGTGTGCAGGCCACCAGTGGCTCCCAAAATGAGGCACACACAGAACCTGTTCGAGTTCAAGTACACGTGGTAACACCAGATCCTGTGTCTATAGCAAAGCAAACACAGATTTCTCAGTTTCTTGTCTGTATTTATGCTCTGGCCAGACCAAGAGGGTGGTTTGTATCTTTGTAGCTCGAGAACAAACAGAATTCATGACCAAGTTGGACCCTGGGTCTCTGTCTGACAATAATCTGTGCTTATTTGTGCCTTTCTTCCTCTCATCATCACAATTTACCTCAACATTTAATGCAGCAGTTTGAGCTGTGAGGAAAATACAGATAATATTAAACAACTGCAATAATTTTGCAACATGACACAAAAACTCCTTTAAGCCCAGATTTGCAGGACCTGACTGCTATTAGGGCATCACCTGAATGAAAGGATTTAGTTAAGAAGCTGTAGGAAAATGGTTTTGTGCAAGTATCTTCTGCTCTTTGTTTGCCTGCTTACCACAACATAATCTCATCCTAAAAATGCTTCCATTCAATGTCACAAATATATCTGAAGTCCTTGTCACTTGTTTCTACTGCAGGGTACTCACAAGATGCTTTTAGAGGAAGTACTCAAGCAGTACATGGCTGGAGGCTAAATCTGGCATACAGTGACTGTAACAAACTGTGACATCTGTCACAGCTCCTCTTGGACAGACCCATAACGATTGCTCTGGCCAGAGAAGAAGACATCTGAAGTCAGTAACTGAATAATGCTAATGATACTTCATAAACATCACAGTTCAGATATAATGATGCATTTCTCTGAAGAAAGATGCTGAGAGCTGAGAGGGGTCTGACTGGCAGATATTTACCCCCCATCCATTTTTCTGTCCATAAACATCTTTGTGAAGTGCTGCAGGCTGGGTGCTCTCATTTTGTGCATTCCAAAGTGCAGCAGAGAGCACAGCATGTAGCAGAGGCAATACATGTGTCAAATGTGTCGATAGAGATGATATCATTTCATCCACGGATTTTTGGCATCCGTCGGTATCTATTAAATAATGGCACATGGGAATCATCTGGCTGCAAATGCAGCACCACTTTAACCTCAGCAGCAATCATTTTTGTTATTTTAGGTCTGTACATTCTCTAGGACAAGGAATGTGCCTTCCTCCCCAGCAGCATCAGTAATTAGCTGTGTTTCTGTGACGCTGCAGATTACAGCAGAGCAAGTCAGGTGTGCCAGGTGTGCAGCTCCCCAGACGGGTCAGGCCATGCACCAGTGAGCTAACAGCCTAAACAGGCAAGACAGACAACAGAAATATCATCCTGTACGCAGAGCTGATGTGCACAGAGGTGACACATCTTGCCCAGGGTCACAGAGAGGGCTGTGTCAGAATGCAAAGCCCCATCTCCCTAATCCCAGTCCAGTGTCTCTGTTAGAAATTGCTCCTTAACCACTGCACTGAATCCACTTGTAGTATTTTACACATGGCTTAGCCTAATACTGCTGCATCACAGCTGTCTCCAGCTGCTTAGGAAGCAAATGTTTGTACCATAAATTACGATATTTGACCATGTGACTGTTAGCAGCTCCTACTCGTTGCCAGAAACCCTTCCCCATTAGCCACAGCCGAACCCCAGCACTGGCCAATGACTGACAATTGTTACACAGGGCAGCATCCCCGTGTCAACATATTCACAACACCTGTCATCACTTCTTGTCAGTAATCTTGATCTAGTTATGATTTAATTTATGCCTTGTGTGTCATAAACCAGCACTTAATTTTTTTTCAAAGCAATCAAGTGAACTCTTTTGTTGAGCAGCTTCATTTCTTTGACAGATGCTGAAATTAGACTTTTTTTCGTGAGCAGCTCATATCGTTTTGGCAAATAAGTAGAGCACCAATGTTACCAGCTCGCAGTGCTGGGGACTCTCAGTGTAATAGGAGCAGTGATACAGAATTCCCTACAGGAAGGAAAGGAAGCCTGGCAGCACACCCAATTCACACTAACATTAAGCTAATGACAGAGAATTTGTGACAACACAAGACTGGATTTTGAACTGTTGCTGCGTGTGCCAGGCTTTGCTTTGATTTAAGCAGATTCCTAATGAGAACTCTGCTCCTGTGCTTTGGGCAAGATTGTCATCACACATTGTCTTTCTGTGGTGACAGACACCAACACACACCAACGTGTGCCCTGCATCACAGGTAGGGAGCTCATCTCCTCCTCCTCAGCATCACGACAAGGGAAGTGTGACTTGCTTCCCAAATGGAAAGGTCATTGCAAAATTAAAAGCTGGGATGGAGTGATAATAAAAAAACCAACATTTTGTTGGAAGTTAGTGTTGAATGCTCTTTTGTCTGCAAGGCATTGCTGACAAGGACTTATCTCAAAACCTAGAATATTTCAAATTTTAAACACCTGACTAAAAAAGGAGTAAAGGACCCTTGCATAGCTTAGTTTTCCTTGCTGTAGGAACTAATCTCAAGAGCCACATCTTATTAGTATTCTCCCACTTCATACAGCACAACCAAGCATAACCTGCTTCTAACCAAGCAGGAAAATGCACTGTCCAAAGTTTCCAAGCAGAGAAAACCCCCAAGCAATGAAACAAAACGGAGGAAAATATACATTTGAAAGAAAATAGAGCAAAATCAGAGGTCATAAGCAGCCACCTGAGCTGCCCAATTTCATACAGAAAAATAGCAGCCCCTGCCAGGCAGGAATCTCCCTGAATTGCCATGAGCTTTTCAAGAGGAACTGCATGATCTCCAGATGTCCCTTCCAGCTTCACATGGTTTGTGATTCTGGGATCTTTGAGAGTGACATCACAAGGACATCAGCTGGCTTCCTCAGCTCTCGGGTCCTGTGGACTTGTGCATGCACATTTTGTTTAAATATTCCCTAACTTGATCTACCTCCACCAAGGGAAAGCCTTCCTGGCTCATGGTTTTCCCTCTGGCCCCAGGACCCGTGATTTCAATTCTGAGCCAAAGAATTCACTGACTTCCTTGGCCTCGTTCCTGCTCTTTGTCACCAGGTCTCCTTCCTGTCCCTCTCCAAATTCAGCACCAGGAGAGCTTTGGTTTTTCCACCACTGCAGGTTGTGACAGTGCCTTGATGATCCTGCTGGATCCCCTGCTCCCACCTCTTGGGTGCTTCCAAAACTCATCAAAAGATTGCCAGGCTATGAATGCAGGAATAATCTCCATTCATTCAGCTCCACAAACTGCTCTTGGCTCAGAATGCACCTCTTATGCACTCACAAACTGGATTTATTTTTCAAACACCTAACCCAGTGCCAAAACAGACAATCCATAAAAGCTGTCATTGAAGGGCTGTACCAATTACAGCTGGGAGTGCCATAAAGGTGTCACAGCAACAGCTGATCAGATCCCAGATGAAATCCACAATTACAAATCCCACAACAATTGCCCTTGCTGGGTTTGTAGCACCACAGTTAAACTGGGAGGGAGCAAATACATCAATGGAGTCATCTTCCTGCCAACAACCTTCTGTAACTTGTGTTGTTTGAAAAGCAGCTCCAAATTAAATCTGAGATATTCTTGATTTATTGAACTGCAGAAATCCAGCCCTGGATTTGGATTTGAACAACTCAGCTGGGCAGCATCTTTGGAGCAGGACAAGTGCCCCCAGCTCTCAAATGTAGGAGCATAAACCTTCTGTACAAACACTTGCAACTGTTTTCAAGTCATCATCATAGGCTCAATCAGTAGCACAAAGAAACAACACGGTTAAGAATCTTTTTCATACAACACACAAATTATTGATCTTGTTCTCCATAAGATCTAAGACAGGCAAAAATATGGGCAGGTGCTTGGGACAGAAAATGAAATCTCAGGTAGGAGAGATCTAAAAGCTCTCTTCTTTCACTGCTGCCATTCTCCTGTGGTGTTAGCACTGCAGGGCTGTATTTTGTTCCAGCAAACTTCTATTTACTTCATAACCACAAGCAAAGATTTCTGTAATGACTGACCAGTAAGTAGATGTATTTAAAGCACAGGAATGAATTCAGAAGTAAAGGAAAAGACTATTCCAGTGTTTTAATTTGTTATAGTAGAGCTCAGGAAAAAACGCCGAACTAGAATCTTTCTTGTGATTTCACATTCATCAAATAAGAAAAATGCATAATTTCTAACACCAATGATAAATTTGAGCACATCTAAAGACGTGCAGAAATATTTGTAACCAGAACTTGTCCATGCTGAACATAACCCAATAAAGCCAATGATTGAATACATCAGCACATGCTCACATACACATATATACTGTGACCACATTTATCCCTTTTGCTAAACTGCTTCCTTGGAGGGTGAAAGGTCAGACTAATCAGACAGAAATTAACTGCAGCTGGAAAAAAACTTTAGCGAGAAAAATGCTTAAAATAATTGCGTTGCTTTTTTTAACCACATTATTGCTCCTCTCCAAGCTGAGCACTTGGCATGTGTGCAAAGGCTGCAGAGAGAGCAGCTAATGAAAGGGAGAGCTGGAGAGGAAACATCACTCATTTAATCCAAATCCATATCTGAGCAAATACTCTGAGGCTCAGGAAATACTCATGTCTGAGTAGCCATGTCAGCCCTTCACACATGTTGAACAGAAAGCAACAGGCTGCTGCATTTTGTGCCCAAATAAATGAGAGGTTTTAAGTAAAACAATTTCCAGCACCACCCACTCGAGCAGCAATATTGTCATGGTTTCATTTTACCACTGCGAATGGCAGTGCAAGTTTTTGCCTGTTTGGAAATGTAATGTCGAAGCAAGTTGTTTTAATTTAGGCGAGCAGAAGCTGCCAACCATCTCTGCTTCCCAGCCAAGAGGAATTTATCTTACACATTTATTAAGTCATCATCTAGTTAATTACCATCATTTTGTAAATAGTGTAGCAGAATGAATTCAGCCATCCAGCACTGTTAAGCTGAAACTGATAAGAGACACAAAGGGGCCAGGCCTGAAAGCAGTGCAGGGTCACTGTCCCTCCAATGGTACCAGTGGAAATACCCAAATTTACCCCAGCTAAAGGAACAGCCCACCTACATTTCCCCTGTTATAAATATCATGCTTTCTCCATCTTCCAAAACTGGTGTTTTCACTTAAAGGAGCTGCTCTTGGAGGTGTTTCCCTGTCCATGGTTGTTTGGGTAGAGAAGAGGAAATAAATTACAGAGTAAATAAAGCACCGGGAACAGAACTTCATTCACGGATCTCAAGTGTAAAATTAAAGCTTTGTAGACTAAAACTTTTGTTATGCTTGGGTGAAACCCTCCCTGCCCAAAGATTTTAATCTTAAAACAGTTCATTTGGTTGTTTGGTTGGGGTTCTTTCAAGCAGACTGATAAGGAAAAGCACTTTTCTTTGGAGGATGAAGATCTGGTTTTTTATTGACTAGATAATAACCTAGTTCTTATTCTTCACATGACACGGCAATCCTAGTAAATCAAGGAGTTAAGGAGTTATTTAATCCAGGTTCTAAGAGAAGAAAGAGGCCAAATTCTGCTCATAAACGTAACTGTAAAGAAGGTTCCTCCAAGCTTCCAGCCAAGCAAAATCCCTGACAGAGCAGATTTTGGCGGCCCGTCAATTTTCTGAAGGCTACTTTACATATAAAAAGTTACACTGGATTAACAAAATTATGCGGTTTTAAAATAGATAATTAAAGCAATACAGCTTTATGTGAAAATACCCTTGAAATAAACTTAACCTAGTTTATAGGAGTTTAGCTGCACTGGTTAATTTACAGCACAGCTGTAAATTGCAGTGAAAATGGTTGGCAGCAGCAGGCTACAACATACTTACTTATATCAGCACAATGGTTTACATGAGCTGAGTTTAAACAGAGTCTTAAACCACATCAATATCCATGCTGAGTCAAGCTCTTGCATCTTCCTCTTCTTGTTTTGTTAGTTTTTCTAGCCCAGTTGTAAAAACATCAAGTATAATTCAATAAATAAAGATATATCATAACAAGGCAAAGCTAGGACACCTGGACACTGGCTGAAATTAATACACTAATAAATTAATAAAGTCTGCTCTGACATTCAAACACAAATCTTTGGCTCCCTGTGTGAACTGAATGAGAAGCTACAGCTCCACTTTGCTCTGCTTCTTTCAGATGAAGCTCAGTGAATCAAAGGGGTCTGAGCAAGGCTCAGTCTGGGATGTGGGATTATTTTTATGTCATATAATACGAATGAGCTGTAGGTAGTTGTGTACAGAGCTGTAAAGGAACAGCCATAGAATGTGCCTGCTATTTCCTCTGCCAAGACTCCTCTCACAGGAGCTGCCAGTGGTGAGGACAGGACCACTGGAGCATCATCCCACAGCTCCTGCCCCACAACTCCAGGGGCAGAGCAAGCTCCATATCAGCACAGCACTTCAGCAGGTGCTTAGCTTTAATTACCTGCTTACAACCTGCAGACCTGAGCGGTTAATGAACCCTCTGTAATGGCTTCTGTTGTAAATACCAATCTTTGCCTTCTCCAAAATAAAGACACTGGAAGGGCAGAGCCGAGCTTTGCTGTCAGATGGGAATCAGCAGCTTGTCGTGGATGGGGAGCTGCTGCTGTGAGATTTGGAGGAGCCAAAGGATCAGTTTTAGGCTGTTGTTTGCCATCCTTGGAGCAGATTTTGGCTGAGGTGAAGCTTGCCCATCCCCTGCTGCACTGCACAGCTCAGCAGCCCCAGGCATGTCCTTGGCACCTTGCTCAGCTCAGGGGATTCACCCTCTATCACCTGCCCTGCTCTCCCAGGATGAATATACGGACCTAACATATGCCAAAGAGCAGAATTCACAGCCATGACGTATTATTTTAAACCTTTTTATCTCCTTTCCATTCAAGGAAGAGGACAGATGCTCAAGCTGCTGTTTACACCAAAGTTAGAATGCTGCCTATTGTAAATTGTAAATTAGGTTGCAAAGACATTTCAACAACTAGTAAAACTACTCACAGTTCATCTGAAATTACATTTTCAGGATTCAGAACAAGTTACCTCATCATCATAAATGACCCAATTGTCCAAAACACAATAAGGACATGTCTTAGAAAGAGACAAAGAGTACATTATTTTCCTTGGTCTCTATTAATAGGGATTCCCCCAAACAGAAGAATCATTTGAGTGGAGATATATTTGGAGGCAAATGAATAGGTCCTTCTAGTTATTCACAAGACTATACTGTTGAGAATGTAACAGTAATTTAGGTTCCTTTTTTTTTTTTTTTTTTCTCCAATTTCAAGCTCTGGAGTGGTCTCACATATGATTAGCTGTTTTCTTTCAGAAAATAAACTGCATTGTACAATGCATTATTTTTTCATGTTTTGAATGTGCCAAATCATTAGAGATGTCTAGATGTCTCCAATATGAGCAGGATCCCTTGTGAAATAGAAAAAAAAATCCTCTAAAGCCATCAAGAAATGTGAATGTTCAGCTGGGCCTGATCCTCACCTCATCTGGAAGTAGCCTTCCTGGAGGGGAATATCATGTCTGCAGCTCTGTCACAGAAAACAATTTAAGGCTACTCAGAAGCTTGAGCAGGAAGGCTGGAGAGTGTTGCTGTCACTGCTGGCAGTGGCTACCTGGCTGCTGGGGACACAGAGGGGCAGAGCAGGCAAGGGACAGCTAGAGGCAAAAATGCTTTGAAAATAAACATCAGGTCAAGCAGAAGGGTCGTGGGGAGACTGTACTTGAGAAGGAAAATCAATTTTGTAGCAGCGAGGACATAAACACCTCCAGATCTGTTCTGTGTGTCCAGCAAGGATTAACACATTTTTCATTTTTTGCTGCTCAGAAAGCAGAGGATTTAAAGCACACGTGTTCTCCTTTCTTCTACTCAGAAGATGCTGTACTGGCAAGAGATGGAGAAGTAATAAAATCACAAAAGAACAGTCCAAGCTTCCTTTGGTGCCCAGTGGTAATTAACAGTTATTAAGCTGGGCAGCTTTTAAGTGTGCCAGGGACGGGCCAGGATAAGTGGAAGCAACGCAGTCCTGTGGCTCAGAGCTGCATGTGGCCAAATTCTCTGTTTTCCCAAAAGGCAAATGAACCCACTAGGAGCGCCCTGATGCCATGTGAGGAAGGCTTCAAACATCCAGTTTAACTTGTTTATGGCTGGCCTGGATATTCCCAAGCTGCCCAGCTGCAAACCCACTCCCTGCTGAGTGACTCCTGCAGCCAGGGACTGCTGCAGGTCAGCAGAGCTCTCTGGCTTCCAAGGCAGGCACAATTTTTCCTGACCTGTAGTGAAGTCCCCGTGCAAGTGTTTCAAAGCCTGAGATGACACTAAGGCCACCAAGTCCTGATTTTCTGAGTGTGGCTGTGGCAGCACCATTCCCACAGCCCAGCCCAGTTCTCCCAGCACAGGCACTTGTTTCTCTCAAAACAGAGAAGAAGAAAGTTGCCAAAGTTTCTGGGAGAACCAGTCAAGACCCATCTGAGTAGCTTGCAGCTAATGGATGCTGTAAAGTACCTGTGCCAAACATGCTTCACCTTTACTATCTTCCCTTTTTACACAGCCTTTTACTTTTTATAATGATGTTCCCATTATCTCAGCCCTATCTTCCCATCCCATACCTACAGGCCATTAGCTATTTTTTTTATTTTATGAAAAAAATTAATTAGAATTGAAAAGGTTGACTAATAAAGGAGAAGACTGTTTTCTTTGGCAGCCCTATTCACTTTATTTACATTGGCATTGCAAGACTCCATCCTAGTATAGGATGCACCTCAACTTGCATAATTCATCCTGCCTTCCCCCAGCAGTAGCTCTGTGGCACAGCTTGTCTGTCGTGACCTCTGATCCTTCTTCAACCTCCTCTGGGTCAGAGGCACCATTCTGCCTTTGCATTATCACAAAATAACTCCCCGAAACAAAAACCAAACATAACCCCTAAAACAATTCAACAGAACACAGGAACAGCTTTCTGGACCGAATTGCTCTCAAATAAAAGAGTTGTAGGAAAGGTGTCTGGGGATTTTGGACTGATAGAATTTCTGGGCAGCTCCAAGACGAGCATGAGTTGAGTTTGTGAAGGAATTTCTGGCAGTGCCAAATTTTGCTGTTCTGGCCCCTGAAAACTCCCAGGCTGTCAGGTGGAAATGCCTGCACTGCCTTTGTATCCTTCTCTTGGGAAAGACAATGTTTGTTCCAAAGCATTCGCTGCTAAATATGGAGAGGAAATTCCACTTTTCTGGCAATTTCACAAGATTTCCCAAAACTTATTCTTAAGTTGGTCTTTCCCATGATTAGAAAAACAGTCCTTCAGGTAAGAAAGGCAGAAATATTGTGAGGCAGGGAGTTTTAAAAAACTCTTTCAAAGCTTTAGTTTTGAAAAATGTTTCCAGAATATTATCTATGAAATTCACAGGACTACCTGTTTGCTTGTTACCTGAGTTGCCTTTACAGAAAGGAAAAGAACCCCAATAATCATGAAATTATGAGATATAGAGGAGGAATGAGCAATTGAAAAGAGTGCTGAGGTTAAAACTGCTGCTGACAGTACCACAAGAACACATGGCTTGGTTACATTTTACCTATATGTGGGTATATTTACATCATTCCTACCTGCAAACCCCATTATCAGACAACAAATTATTTTAAAATATCACTGCCCAAAGTGTTCTGCACATACTGTGATTTAAATTATCTGTATACACAGAATGGCTTTTCAATTTACTCATCAGCTGCTGATAAACCACAGTACTGAAAATAAGACAAATAAGATGGTTTGCAAATACTTCCATCTGCCTATTAAGGCTCGATTAACATTCCCACAGATGCAGTAAAAAAAAAAAAAAAAAAAAAAAGAAGTTCAGTTTTTAAAGCAAATAGGTCAAACAAATTACATATGGAATCTGGCACTGCTAAAGAAGGATAAGTACATGCTTAGATTAATAAGTAATTACCCATACAGCAGCAATGTCTTAATTTCTGGCCACTAGATTTTTGTTAGTAATTTAAATTACATCTGTAAATTGTGGAGGGGTTAAAGTTACAATCTGTGCTGGTATCCCAGTGCCAGCTCTTGGGTAGCTCTCAAGGTTTTCCTAGACACAAGGAATTGCAGGAATTGCAGGAATTGCACGCTGTGAACTGCAGATGTGTTTTTTGCAACTTGAATCTCAGGAACGAAATTGTTCCGCCGGCTGCCACTGTTCTACACCTGAGACTTCACCCAGCCACCCTCTGGGAGCACTGGGCAGTTTTTATCCTGCAATAACGAAGCAGAAAGCATTGATTCAAATTCCCAGCATCCGAGAGAAGACTCTGGGTTTGGATTTTTCCGTGTAGGGGGCATGCAGGCAGTGTGGTGAGGTAAGGCAGGGGATGGGCAGAACAGTGTTGTTTTTATAGAAGCAGCAGTCTCAGCACTCATCTCTCACACTGTGAGCTCTATTAACAACCCCAGCTGAATTTCAGGATGCAAGTGATCCCTTAGGCTCAGAGAAACAAGGACATGCCCTTGGCTAATCTTCCTCAGACTCTTAACTTTTTGATATCTCTAAATGTCCTCTCAGTTCCTCACTGCCCCCATGTGCTGCGTTGGGATTTTGTGCAGTTAAATCACAGCTGGAGATTGGTCAAGGTAGATGTGCAGAAATTCAGGCACTGTGAATGCTTTTGTGCAGATTAAACCTCCACCTCTGCCCACCACCCATGATAAATGTCCCATGCTTTGTTAACCCCAGCAAATAAGGTTCACATCACAGAGCCGGGGGTTTTCAGTGCCCGGTGTTGACATTTTGGCACAGATCTGTCAGCTCTGGACACCCCATGTCCTGCTGCCTTGCTCTAAGGGATGTGTGACAGACACAGAAGCAGCAGAGCTCTCATCTGAGAGCCTCAGCCCCCGAAGCAGAGCCTCCATCATCGGAAAACGCAGAAAGAACGAGGAAAAAAGCGAAAAAACCACCCCTCCTAGTACAGAAAAATTTCCATTTTCCTTATCCCACCAAAAGTCTGGCAAAAGCAATACCTTGAAGACTTCAAATTAGAGATGCGGGCACTTTCAAAAGGCACATCGAGTTTTCCTCAAGCTTTTTTTTTTTTCCTTTTTCTGATCTCTGCGGCTCCCGAGCCTCCTCCAGGGCAGGGGAAAAGCCCCAGAGTGGCAACACTTTCCGAGTGGAAAGTGTCTTTAAAAGTAGGGCTTCAGAAGTAAATAAAACTCTTTTGACAATAATGAAAGTAATAATGAACTTTCTTTCCGTGTCAGTTTTGCTCTGTTAGTTACTTGATAATGCGATGCTCTATAAAAGGCTTGAAAGAAGATTCCTTGTCAGTCTGCGGTGCCTGGGGGTAATGCGAGCTGCTCAGCCCTCACAAGTAATTAAAGATAATCAGTGAAAAATGCGAGGGTCTGTTGTACTCTGCATTCCAAACCCCACCTACAACAGGAACAGCGCTCGAAATGATTATTTAAATTTAAGCTTTTTTTTTTTTTTTCCCCCTCCCCCCAGGGGATCGGTGGGGGATGGGATTCGTAATTGTTTTTCTGCTGGTGCTGCATTGTTCCCAAAAAGCAAAAAACAGTAAAAAATCAGTCTGAAGAGGATCGATACTGACCGAAACACACTTGAAACTCTGAACTGGCTTTTGTGTTTTCCTGCCTCTGACAGATTTCTATCAGCAATGTTTACCTTCAGGTATATTAAATGACAGAGCCAAACCTGCTTCATCTCCTCAAGTGGGATTAATTTACCACAGAATATTTATAGGAACAAATAACAGCTTTAACAAATAAAAGAATAATAATTCTAATAACAGTATGTATAACAGGGAAGGTTTCCCAGGTACTTCATAGACAACAACTCCCTCTGAAACTTTATTTATCATGAGGAGCAGTGAGAGTTACAGCCTGGCAAATAACTTTGAAAAATCAAGCCACTTATTCAGGTGCAGACTCAGCAAGGGAACTGCTGAGTGTTGAGCAACTTGGGAAATCTGGTTGAGACTGTCTTTCATTTCTAGTGCTCTTTGAACTCCCTGGCACAAGCCGTGCTCAGGGAAACCGGGATCTGCCAGCTCTGGGTGCCGCAGATCGAGGTGTGACATCCCTTGTGTCCTGCTGCCTGGAAGGGGACACCAAGAAATGGGAGGCACCAGAAGCAGGGGGGGAATTTAGAGGGGCTGGGAGTGATGTTCCCCTGTTTTATGGATGCACTGGACCATGGAGCCACATAGAGAGCAAAGCCAGCCTGGGGACAGCCTGGGTGACACAGCCTGGGGACAGCCCGGGTGACACTGGGAGCCTGGGGACAGCCTGGGTGACACAGCCTGGGGACAGCCCGGGTGACACTGGGAGCCTGGGGACAGCCTGGGTGACACAGCCTGGGGACAGCTTGGGTGACACAGGGAGTCTGGGGACAGCCTGGGTGACACAGCCTGGGGACAGCTTGGGTGACACAGGGAGTCTGGGGACAGCCTGGGTGACACAGCCTGGGGACAGTCTGGGTGACACTGGGAGGCTGCAGCCAGGCACACCCCAAGGCTGCAGAGGAAGGGCCTGTGATCCACTGCCTCACACTGGGCATCCTCTGCTGCCCTTGCACTTGCTGAGTGTCCACAAATCCCATTTGAGCTGCTCAGTGACTCTGAGGGGACAAAGGAAGGGCAAAGCCTTGTGTGAGGCAGAGGGAAATCCATGGATTTGGTGACTCCTGAGCGCTGAGGCTGTGCTGAGCCTCCTGCCACCTCCCTGGCTGGAAAGCTCAGCGCTGCTGGCTCTGTTTGCAGCTGGAAAATGTGAAACCTGTGTCAAGCATTGGCACTGCTGAGAAAAGCACAGTTATTGTCTTTCAGGGCACTGACCAAGCCCTAGGCAGGTTTGCTGCCAGGTTAATTCAGATTTAGCCAAAGAAGCAAAGGAAAGGAACTATAAAATTATGGCAAATAATCCATAACACATTGAAAGGTACTACATCAGGGGTTTCCAGACTTCTTCACTTTGTGGACCTCAAACGATTTTCTAAACTGTTAGGAAGACCTAAGCACACAGGCCCAGGTACAGAGAATTTACAGTTCCTGACAATAGCTTTTGCTTTTAGTAGGTGCTTTTTTTGTGGATTCCTTTGAAGTAGCCAAGAAAACCACATCACTGCTTCCGTGATTCCACAGGCAACAGAAGATCATCAACTTCCAATCTATTTTGTCTCGTAATTGTACATGTTTGTTTCTCCCACACTCCGCTGATGTGGAGTTTAACACTCAAATATTACCAGTTAAATACAAAACAAAGCAAAACTGTTGATGCATTATTTCACAATAAGTAATATAAAACCATGAATAATGGGTTCCAAATGATGTAAACATGTGTTTAGAGTACTGCTTAGAGCACTGATGCTGACCTAGATTTGACCTTCCCAAGTATCCACAATCTATTCCTTCTTTAAAAATAAAAAATGTTGCCTAAAGGAAAGATTGTGTTGTCTTCACAAATGATGAGTGAGGATTCCGTGTGACCACAAACAACAGAAATACTGTACAGGTCGTAATTAAAATGACCTTAGAAAATATCCCATGGAAAAATATTTTCCAAGAGACTGGATTCCACTGAATTTTGTGTAGACCACACACTTTAATCCTGGTCCTGCTGAAGTCATTGAGAGTTTTTCCATTGACTTCTATGTGTCCATGGTTTGGCCTTCATTAGCCATGCATGGAGCATATAATAAAAGCAAACATCAGAAATAAAAGTTGGTCCAAAGTTCCCTAAAAAGCATGCCCACAGGGAATTACTGGGAAAAAATGCACAAAACATTTCTGGAGTGAGTGAGTTTGTGAAAAATATTATCCCACTTTAAAAAAAAAAAAGTCTGAGAAATTTAATTTAAGCCGTATGGATGCACAAAGCATGTAATTAATAAGGAAATGATGTTGATTGTTAATATAGACATCTGAAATCAGACACAATGAAATCTTGTTATGTCAGAATTGCAGCAGCCTGGATTCAGAGAGAGAACATGGAGCATCACACAATCGATATAATATCATTACCAGGACATTCCTAACAAATTTTAGGCAAAGACAATGTCACATCTTTTCAGCTCGAAAAAGCAGTATGTCTACACAAGATGCAATTATTTTAATTCAGACTTTTAACGATCTATATAAAGACAACAATGGGCTGTTTGTTACCAGCTGAAGCGGGGTTCCGCCCAGCCCAGCGAGCCCAGAGAGCCAGCAGCAGCCCTAAGCAGAGTGGGGTGTGCTCACACCCGTGAAACTCATGAGAAATGGAGCCGGGAGCTCAAATCCAGGGGCTTTGCTCCCCGAATAAAAAGCGGCATTGCCCGGCTGGGCCTACACGCACACAAATTAAATGGGCTCGTCCGCCCAAGCCCCGAGAGCGAGGAGATGCTGCATCTGTCTCGCTCGGCGTCAGCACAGAGAGCGACTCAAGTCCTGCCAAATCGAGTGTGACCTTCAATCTGCCACTCTCATGGTGAAAGGCGGCGCAGTAAATTACTTGGCCTTCCCTTTCTATGCAGGGTGAATGCGAGCGGGCCGGCGGGACCTGCCGCCGCTCCATCCCCAGCGGCACCCCACAGTTTACACAACCCGGGCTGAATGCCATAAAAGAGGGGGCTTCATTCACCGGGGGCCCGCATGCAAAAGAGACGCCCATTAGATCATAGTAATTATTCCATTGACATCACACAGTGCCACAGTGGGACGTGCAGGACTCATCAAACACTTCTCTTCACCGGGCCCGGCCGCTAATGAGGCCCAGTGGCGGCATTGTGCCTTCCATTTACTCATGGCCGGGCCTGCCTGCCAACAACAGCTCAGCCCTCCAGACAGGCTGCCCCTTTCAGAGCCATTTATTCCCTGCCCAACCTCTGACCCCAAGGGTTATGACATCAGCAGCCCTGATTTGTGATCATTTTTATTGGCGGACATTCAACTCTTGTTTCCTGTGTTTAACTCTGCCTCCCTTTTTTTAGCTAAACTTATTGGTTCTAATAGGCATCTGCCAAAAGACTATAAAGTAAGCCAGAGCTCGCACAAAGAGGCTTCTGATCTTGCTATAAAAAGCCCCACAGCTACTATTTATGCCAATAATAACGAGTAATTCATTATCTAGGTGCACAAAATCTGTTAACCACTAAAATGTTGAACAATTTGGAGCAGATGTCCAACAATTTTATGAGTTTTAATTAAAATGTTCTATGTATTTTCATCAATACACCTGGGTTTTCAAATTTACAAAGATGCTACATCGGGCGCACAACAGTACTTTGCAAATGGCTTTTTTTTTTTTTTCAGAGGGGATTAGGAGGGGATGATTTGGGCTAATCAGATGCTGATTTGTGGCGAATTTTTTCCCCATTAAGGTGTTGATGCAAAATCAAAGAGGAATTAGAGCTGAGATTTAAAAAGACAGCGTTTTCTTGGGACAAAGCAGCGATATTTCAGGAGTCAGTGAACTTCAGTTTGTCTGCTTGAAACAGAGAAGGCGAATTTGCATTTTGAAGCAGAGTCATTAATTTTAAAGCTAGTGTTCTAAATGGAAATTAAATATCTTTAGAGAGCAGGTTCTCAAAACACATGTTTTTCATAATGCAGTTTGTTTAAGCACTGTGATTTCCATAGAGTAAGAAACAGGTATAATAACAGACAGCATTTACTTTATCAAGAATGCAAATAATAATTTTCCAAAAATTTGACATTACAAATCACTGTGTAAGCACATAATCACAAGTTTGCATGATTTATGTTTTTAAGCATTTGCTAAAAAAATTTAAATGTTTAAGAAGCTGATATGGAATGAAATAGAAGATATTTTATCTCTGCTCTTTCATTTGGATAATGGGAATGTTTTGGCCTGAAGTTGAAAACTAACTAGTTTTTAAAAAGGATGGTTTTCCTTCAATTATAATCATAAGCAAATTAACAAAAAAAGAGGATCCTGTTCAGCTAATTTCAAACAGTTACAGTCGCAGATGATGATTGCAGGAAGTGGTTAAGTAATAGAAGATTTTTTTTTTATTGTACCAGTGAGGACTCAGTGTAACCAGCCCTACACAGAATCTTTGTAATGCAGCCCTTTCAGGGCTAATATGGATATTTAATGGATTGGATTGGGAGCTGTCACCAATCCCTAATGTATCTCTAATGGAATCTGAGGATTTACATTTGTTTCCCAGATAAGATTCTCATCCAGCTTCTCTTTGTAGTCAAGTAAATAATTTTACTCATTATTTGCTAATCTTAATTTCACCATCTCTGCCAGTATTACCTTTATTTACATAGCTCATTTTTTGACAAAAGCCGAGCTGCTATACTTTGTGCAGTAATACTTTAGGATTGCTCTCTCTACCCTAAATTGCATGCAATTCACACGGCTCTGTACACAAAACAGGGAAATGCATGAGCATTCCTAAATGACCACGCATAGATATTCATGCAAGCAACAACCTGTTTTACATGCAGATGGCCAGAAGTTTCCCTCTTTAAAAAGCAGGACACACAACCCCCTCCCCAACTCTTCTGGAAAAAAAAGAAAAAAGAAAAAAGAAAAAAAAAGAGCTGGGAGGAAAAAGAAAAAGCAAAATGAAAACAAAGAGGACACACTGGATTGGATGCACAGGAGAGCTCCAGGGGCACCAGCACAGCTCTGTGGGTCTGGATCTGTTTAGATCCCAGATTCTGGAAGATTGAAAGAAATTAAAAACTCCACATTGCAGTCAGCTGAGCCCTCTCCTCTCAGAACAACTTCCTTAATAAATGCCTCCACCCAGGGCGCTGTGTCTGTGGCCCCTAAGGGAGCAGGGGGAGCACGTCCATGCAGTAAGTGGTCTTTGAAAGTCAGCTGGAGAAAACAAACTGCTTGGTTTAGTTATTGTGATGCACTCCTGCTGAGGGTTTGCCCTCCAGCTGGAAAGGCTGTGATCTGTTACCTGGATTCTATTGCTGAGGTGAATTTCGGGGGGGAATAAAAGAAAGGGCCCTCCATCACATCCTTGAGCAAGAGACACCACTCTAATATATTTCATGTTCTAGGACAGTTTTCCTAGGTATTAAACAATACTTTTGGTTTTGACCATACAGAATTTTTAGTTAGGTCAAGGAGTCACTTCCTACAGTCCTTTTGTAGGACAAAATTCTTGCTAATACAGCAAGCAATAGCCAATTGATTATATATTAAAAGCAACAGTATTATAAAATTTTAATCTTTCTGCCTGGGCATGCAAAAAACGTCCCTGTTCAGGTGTACAGATGCCATCCCCAATCACCATATAAACAACAACATATTTCCTCACAGTATATTGATATGAGACACCAATAAATGGCTTTGAGGAGACAGAAAAACTCCAACACAGTTTGAGTGCTCTCAGCTCTAAGCACTCTAGGAAACAAAATTATTGAGGATAAGTAATACCCTCACCCTTCATGAACTGCTGAGTCTGGAAGGAATCTCTGGATTTCATCTGGTCCAACCTCCTGCTCAAAGCAGGACCAGCCTCTGAGCCTTGCTGCCCAGGGCTTGTCTTGCTTAGGTTTGCCAAAATCTTCATTACCCTGGGGATCCCTGGATTTGACACTGCTCACCAGATGTGGCCTCACCCCTGCTGGGTAGAGGGGAAAAATCATTTTCCTGTACCTTGTGTCTTCATCAAGCCTATCACTCAGTTTTCCATATTTTCTCCACTTCCATGTGACCCCTCCACCAGGTCACGAGTCAGGCACTTGTGCAGCACTCCTGAGAACAAGGAAGGGATAGGAGTTGGCACTTGCAGAACCTGATGTTGGAGTATACTTGGGAATGTATCCAGGCTGTCTTTTTGAGATCCCTCCATGAGATCATGAGATGCTGGCTGCAGAAAAACTCCTTATACTTAGTTTAGCCCACAGTCAGATAGGAGCTTAAAGCTGGGAGCAGGGATCACCAAGGCACAAACACAGGACCTCACTTCACCCAGTTTCAAACTAAATCCACACTTCAAAGCTTTGCACTGAGCACAGCACATGGTCACAGCCTGCAAGGAAGTTGTGCACTGCTCTGCTGAAGGATGTTAATGCTCATCACCATTCAGAGCACTCAGACTGGGGAAAGCTTAATTAAAAACATCTGACAGGCCATGATTATGTTCATACATAATCGCCAGGATGCCTGTACCTGTTATGCCAGATCTTCATACTGTAAATAATTAGCTAAAGGAAACCTCAAGAGGTTTCTTCAGAACACATACTTCACCATATTCTTACAGCATTTGCAATTTTAAAATCAGAAATTGAAGTGTATTTTAAATAGGAAACACTAATAACAGGCCTGCTTGTTTTTTCCCTCCATTAAGAGCAGGATTAGTTTTCAAGCACTGCTGCACATTTTCCAGAGCAGTCACTAATCTGCTAATCTGTCTTTTGTAGAAGTGTTTAAATCGTTATGATCGGCTTCCTCGTGCAACTATTGGGTTGAGTATTGCAGTGGAATAATTAGGAAAACATGAGGCAGAATTCCAGGAGAAAACAATGCAACTGGAGAGAAAAGAAACTGGGTTTGCACTTAGAGCACAGGCTGAAGACTGGGGGCCTTTGGGCTCTCTGTTGGGACCTGGACTCAGGATGAACACGACCAAAATTCAAGGCTCAGCTCCCTCCTCCCAGCCCCTCTCAGCTCCTGTAGTGATTAGTACAAGACTGCCCATCCTCAACTACAAATCCCAGCTAATGCCTCAATCCTAAGAAATTTAGGAGAAATTCAGGGAATTTAGCAGAATGTGCGATACTCCTGCAAATTTTCTGTCAAAACTGCTGCCTCCAGATGGGAATCTGGGAACTCCAAGGCTGTCCCTGCTCTGCAAGGTCCTGGATGCTCAGTCACTTACAAAGGCTCTGAGCAAAGGACAGGATGGATTCTGGGCCAGGCAAAGGCTGCAGCTTGCTCTGGTCCCCAGGTGGGTCACACACCCCTTGGTCTGGCAAAACCTGCTGCAGGAGGAAGATCCCTGAATGGTCCCATCTGTAGAAACTCTGGGAATTTTAAAGCCAGCACCTGTTGGTTTAAAAAAAAACAACCCTTCACTATATCCACAGATCCCTCACACAAAGCCAGTGGGTGCCCAAGTGTGCCTGACTCATGGTCTCTGCCTGCACACCTGCATGGCATAGGTGACTGCACTCAGGTTTATTTTATTTTATTGGACTTGGTAACCTAATAAAAAGCAGAAGAGTTCAAACCTGTAACTCTCCCTTCCCAAACTGGTCTTTTTGAAATACCTGACACCAGACTTGACTTTTCATTTCTGCTTATTGGAGCGAAGTTTTGCTGGTTACAAAACTGAAAACAAAATTTCACAATATCTCAGTGGGGTGAAAAAGCAAATATTGATATTCATCGTAATGAGCTTTTGTTATTTCTAGAGAGTGGAAAATTTGCAATGCCCTATCTTTGTCAGGAGCACCATGAAGTAAATGCTGTTTCCCCAGATTACCACAGCCAGTTACTGTAGCATCTCTCTGTGGTTTAGTTCACACAGTCCCCAACCAGGCATTTCTGTCAAATATTTCTCTCTGAAATATTTTAATATAAAAAGTAATTTTTCAAATTATATTCCTATTTTTCCACAAAAATCACAAAAGATGAAACTTGATTTACAGCTGTGAGAAAACCTCAAACGCTGAAGTTTTGAAAACCAAAAGTGTGGAGTGCAATTTCTCTCCCATCCCTCTGCTGAAAGACTCTTAGAGAAAGAGTTTTGCCTTGGAGTTACAAAACATGCAAACACAGTTTTTTGACTGTCTCATTAGGGAAAAAATATTTAAACAAAGCACGACTTTTTTTTTCCTTTCTTTGACATATTCAAACACAAGTTATGGCTGATTTCAAACAGCTCTGTGGCAGGCAAATGTAATCTCAGAAATGATATATGCAAAAAGTGCCCCTCTGTAGCACTTGGTTGATGCTGTAATTTTTGAGAGCTGCAGATTGAAAGCAAACCAGTTATTTCCTGGAACTGGTGTTTCATAAAGGTCACAGTCCCAGTTTTGTAACTCTCCACAGGCTGCCCTGGTAGGAATTAATGAAATACCTGGGCAGAGTAGTCAGCAGGGGAATTAAGTTCCCAACACATTCCAGCAGTGAATATCACCACACCCGCTCTCCACAATGACCAACCCTCAAAAGCCAACCACAGAAAATTTGTCATTCACATTCCTCAACATGCAACAAAACAAAGGAAACAATCGAAAGGGAAGGAAAAAAATCTTCAGATTCGGTCAATAAGTTGCATGTGTTCAGAGGGGAAAGCTCTAAGGGAGTGATTGAATTGCATAGGAACCGTGTGTGGATTGAACAAGTTATTCTTCCTGGGAAGGGCTGACCTAATCCAGGGGTGGAAGGTGAATTTACTGAAAGGAAAAGTCAGGCAGATTGGCGTTTGAGGGGCCACAAAGTGTCCTTTTGGCTGACATGGTCATCCCCCCTTTCCTAACAAAATCACAGATTTTGTTGGTCAAATTTCAAGTCTTTTTGTTGTAGACCACTTCCACTCCAAATGGGGGAAGTTCAAATACATTTAGCATGAAATGCTGAGAAAACCCCAACATTCGATCAACAATATCCATTACAAGTTAGTGTCACACTGTGCAACACTGTTCTGTTTACTTAAGGTGTCACTCAGACTGAAGAAAAGCAATCACTTTACACTGATTCTCCCAGCAAGAACCATCTTTAAATATTCAACATATTTTGTGAAGTCAACACATTTTCACAAGACTGTTACTTTGGTTTGTCATTTTTAAAAAGTCATTCCATAAATCTCAACGAATTCCTCATCATGACCTACCATCATCTGTCAAAAAGGTACTTATAAATATGTATACGATCATTCTTTCTCTTCTTTCTTTTTACATGAAAAAGGTATCAATGCTACAACTAATTGGGCTAATTTGCATCAAAGACTATACATAATTAATTTGTTTGTTAAAAGCTTTCAGCATTTCTTACAGGAAGTGCAAGAGATCATTGCTGAAGTTTGAAGAAGTAATTAGCAATAACAGATGTCAATGCACATAATTGTAAAATAAGACCAGAAAAGGTACTGACAGAGTCTAATTTCACAACTGGGTTTTTTATCAAATATTCTGCTTAATGGTATATAGAAACAATTATGAGTATTTATTCTTTCCTCATTCCAAGGAGAAAGCTCATTTTTACCACTAAATAAGAGCCTTACTTCTATTACTGCTTTAAATAATTATGAGATTTAATCAGTCTATGCTCAGACATGACCTTGCCATGAATGTCAGCCACTCCTTCCTGGAAGAGAAAATGCAGAGCCACAGCAACTCCAATGGCCACTGAACCTGTGATGGACACAGGAGCAGTACACACCCCCAAAAAGAGCAGAGGGGGCTGGAAGCGCACTGTGCTCTTTTCCAAAACAGAATGAACCACACGAGGCTGGAGGCTGGCTGAAGCCAAGGGGTGACCTGGGGTCACCTGTGTCCCACCTGTGACCACGTGTCACACTGCATGGAGGTGAGTCCCTTCACTCTCGGTGGCTTTGTCCCCTCTGATGCTGCCAACGCTGGGCTCAAAGGGCTCTCAGGATCGTGTTAAGGCAATAACAGAGTGTAGATATCCAAACTCAGGAGCTGGGCCCTCCTGCAATGTTTGCCCTGACTCAGTCCTTAAATAAAACTCACAGCAGAGCAGATCTCCTGGTTTCTCTCAGCATTTTTGTGCTGTTACTTGGCCCAAATTCCCCGTCCTAATTAAACCTTCCCCTGAAAGCACCCATAGCTTTCAGCCACTCTCAGCCCAGCTATTTTAGTGTGGCTTTCCAGTGTTTCCATAAGCAGTTTATGGCCCTAGAAGGAATGTGGCCCAGCTCTGGAGATCCATGTCCCCATCCAAGCCTCTTACATTTGGGACTGAGGGTTCCCTACAGGGGACTCTTTTCAATGTGCTCTGGCAGATCACTGCCCAGCTTCTACTAATGCCTTCAAATTACACAGCCTCCTCAATTGCACCCTAACACGTACAGACAAAATGCCAAGAGCACATCTTCTTTTAGATATCATTTTATTGCTATCTACGGCTTTCCACAGCATCTATCGATGCTCTAAAAATTGTTCTTGAAAGACAGGAGCTGCTAACCAATCTTGCCTCAAAGGAATCCCTCCCCTTGGAAGAAACAAATGGAAGCTACAGAGCACGCAAATGGAGTGACCGAGATGCCTGTTCAGGAACTGCTGGCATGGAGGATAATTATGACCTGTGAAAAGCTCTCCTGGAATCCTATCCATTAGGATTATCCTACATGAAAGAAGAGTTTTTCAGTATGAAAAAGGACAGGTGTGTCCACACCACAGCCTAGGTGCCACCTTCATTGTCTGAGCGACAGTTTCAGCACAACCCAGTTATTACCGTTTCCTCTTGTATCCAGTCTTAACAAGATTAAAGTTTTCTGTTCAATAAGCACCTACTCTTCACTGGCCAGATTGTATTAGCATGGTTGGCATTCCACCAAGGTTTAGCAACTCTTTCTAAATGGGGTTTAATAAAGGACTTTGCAAGGATCATATAACTAGACAGAAAGAGTGTAGATAATCAAATTACTGGCTTTCAGCACATACTTAGCCTTCCTTGCATCCAGCCAAACAAGATTTCACATCAAATGCAGGAAAACTCCATGCAAATAAGCTGCTAATGATTATTAGAAGATTCTCACTCTTATGAGAGGATGTCTTATGACAGGTACTCAACATTTGCTCAAATGATTTGTCACCTCATTTTACAACAAATGTGAGGTGGCATTTTTCATGTTTAAAGTGTTCCTGGAGGTATTTCTGATTAATTACTCCTCACAGCACCTCTGAGTTTATAACTAGTGAGTACTCAGGGATCAAGGTAAGTGCTTGCCTATGGTCACCCACCAGTGCACTTCTGTGCTCTGAGGCCAAGCCAATGCACCACAAGTTCTGCACGGCCCCAGTGCCCCCTGGGCACCATCAGCACCTTCACATGAGCATCCATTCTCCCTCACTGTCCCTCTGGTGAAGCAGGCACAGCCAGGGACCTCCACATTCACTGGCAGCCAGCCTGAGCTCAAGTCTCACGGGCAGGGTTAGTGATTTGAGCTGAGCTTATGTGGTTACCATGATGACAGCATCCAGCATCTCCAGTTTTCTACATGTCCAAGACCATTCACTTCCCCCCATTCCACTGTAGAAAATGTAGAAAAGCCAAATTGGCATTAAAAGCAATGCTCCCCAGTCCCACTGCTCATTCTGAACCCCTGGAACAGATTTCACCTTTCCCATTGTTCATCCCTGACTGTACATGTTTGTGGGATGCTGTTTGTGGCTGAGGCAGCTGGCAGGGCAGCTCCAGAGCAGAAGATGCCAGCTCTGCCTGGGCTATGCATCAGGAAGCGTTTGTCTTATGCCTAGACCTGCCAAAAGCCCAACATCAGGGTTTCACTGTACTCTCCCAGCATAGCAATGGTTGGATCTCTTTTATCTCTGATGGTAATTTTCATGGACCCCTGCCAGGTTCTTTATGTGCTACAGAGTTCCCTACTTCATTCAAAGAGAACTGTATTGTTCTCTTCCCTATTCCCTCAAACATACTTCCAAAAATTCAGCTCTAAAAAGAACAGGTTTTCTTGGAACCTGGTGCTGGAAGCCTTGGCTCCTCATGGCTCCTAAGCTGCACGGACATCACAAACATCTTTACAATCAGAAGTTTTAACGAAGATAGACCCAGTCCAGAAGCTTAAATCTGACCATTGTTAGCTCTTGGTGTTTACAGACTCAGAATTCATGTATATAATTAATTAACACATAAAATTACATTGGCTATCTAGCTGACTCCCAGTCTGAATACACTCTCAATATTATCAGTAAAGGAATTGGCTGGCAGCTGATGTTGCCTCGAGGTTTCCAAGAGGATGTCACAATTCCCAAACAAAATAGTGAAGACCAGAGTACACAGCAGGGTGACCTAAAAACCAGAGCTGAATCCATGTCAGGCTGAGGCAGAACTTCAGCAGAGGAAACCAGAGCTGCCTCCTCTCCAGAGCCTCTCCAAGGTTCTGAGGGCTGCTCCCTTGTGTCAGATCAATTCACCAAGTTGCTCCTATGGAAGGGAGCCCATCTTTTGTGGATAAATTTGCCAGTCTCAATGCCAGAGATGAGTGCAGGGCAGGAGGGAGAGGGGGGCTGCCGTGGGGTGGTCTCTATGCACAGATTGAGGTTTTTATGAAGGCAGAATTCCATTGGAAAACCTGTACCTGTGATACTCTTTGTGGAAAATCAAACCCCCTGGGCTCCGACACACCACAGTGGAAGGTTGGGCTTTGCATCCCAGTGCTTGTCCAGGCTCCAGGAGAGCTTGGCACCACAGTGTGAGACTCTGCTCACCCAGAGCATTCACAGCACTCCAAACTCACTTAAATACACCTCAGCACCCTGTTACATTCTGGAACCCTGCACATACTCTGCTATTCAAGTAAAGCAACCAGAACATTCTTCACACACAACTTGCCTCCTGGCAACTACACTTTATGACAAAACCTTTCATGGAAGCATAATAAAAACAGAAATGAAAGACAAGACAGCACAGTTCAGTGGATTTCAATAAAGAGGCTGAAAACAGAAATCCTGGAAGCCACACCTTCCACAGCCACCTCCAGTGGACCCAAGAACAGGAGGCTGCAGCTACCAGAGACCCCACACTGCACAGGGGAGATGCTCAACTTCCACCCACAGCTCCTCAGTTCCAGCCACAGGAATTCCTCCTGCTCCCAGACCTGCTCTGGTGGGGGTGTGCCCACCCAGCCCACAGGAAATAAGATTGTTGGCCATTTCCATAGCAAGGAGATATTATTAATGAGATGTGCAATCCCCTGGGAGAGAAGAACACCACCTTAGATAATCATAAGCAAAAAGTCATCTCCTTTAATTTTTTTCCCCCTGCACTTTAAGGTCTTCTCTAGTCTAACAAGAGAGGCAGTTCCTGGCTTTTATCAGAGTTTATTTCTAGAGAATTAAGATTTAATCCAACATCATTTTACCTGCAGACACAATTCCTGACTGAACAATGAAGAAGTGCTTTGATATTCAATGATCATTTTACAATGATCAGACTCCTCTCATTTTCAGAGAGATCAGTGGCAGTGGAGGGCACTACCATCTTTTTTCATTTTAAAATTAACCAAATTTAGGGATCATAATTGAGATTGGAAACAATAATGCAACAATGCTTTTCATTTAGCTTAGACTTTTTCATCCATTGCAACATATAGTTTGTTTCTTGTCTATTTTGTCTTTTAGGGTTTTTGGTTTTGTTGCAACAGGAAAAGCACTGCAACTCTAAACACAACAAAGCACTAAAACATTTGGGAAGGAAAAACAAGAAAAATGAAACGTGATTTCAGACCAACCCATTTTTTTCCCAGTTCTCCTTCCAGTTCAGAAAAGTAATTATATACACAGCTGTGACTGGAATTTGTGATTGTTTCCCCTAAATATTGCAGCTAGCTTTAAGCACAATCACATCCAGAAAGACTTCGCTTTTTGCAGCATAAAGTTTACAAAATAATAAAGGGATGAAATCCCTTGAGCTGCAGTTTTGCCAAGTAAAAGGTATTGCAACTTTTAAAGTTAGAAAATATAGAAACTGCTTAGAGAAACAGAATCTAGACCAGTGCTCTCATTCCTTTCTTCCCATCCCTGCTGTTATCATTACAATAATGAAATATTTTAATCTTGAGGTTCTTCACTTAATAATTCCCAATTAAGGACTTTATAAATTATGTAGATGTTAAATACTTCTCTTTTTTTTCCAGCTGCTTTCACACACTCCCCTTTTCCCTGGACTCTTTCATGATCGCTTTGCAGACTTTATTAAAAAAAAAAAGGGAAATTGTACATCTAATTAATAAAATCACAGTTGCTTGCAGCTTGCATGGACCAATGGCTGATATCAAAACATTCCTTATCAAAGACATTTCTCTCCTTGCATCTTGTTCCAGCCCTGCTAGAAAAATCTTGGCTAGGGCAGGGACACAGTGCTGTCCCAGCATCTGCTCCCTAGCCCAATAAAGTGTTGGAATTACACAAGGGAAAACAGAATAAAATATCAGACATCTTTACAAACCTTCCCTTTCACCAGTTTTGCTGGTGTTCAGAGCTCACAAAGCCTGTGCACACACGGCAAAAATGAGTTTTGGTATTCACTGAAACGCAATTATGACTTTAGCATCCAAAACTACAAAATAGCATATTCCTCCCCTTCCTTCCAAACCTTGTGATTCTGTGACAATTCCCTGTGGACTTCTGCAGCTTTTCCCCTTTGAAATTTTGGAAGTGAAGGAATGAGGTCTGCTAGATGTCAGCATGCATCAGGCTCGTCAGTGAGGATCTCTGAGTGCCGAGAGAGCACGGTCTGAATGCCTGGCTCCAAACGCTGGGGAGAGACAGTTAATTTTTCTAATGATACACAAAAGTATCAGGAACACTTCTGACATTTTCCTTTTAATTCTCTTCCCCTACAACCTTCCCCAAAAATCCACAAATCCAAGCGACAGAGGGCTAAAGTGCTGACAAGCACGTGGTTCTCTCTTCTTTGGAAATGTTTTGAATTTGCTAGGAAGAAGTTTCTCTACTGAAAATATTGCAAAATTAGATTCTTTGTCTATCAAACCTAATAACCAAGTCTCCTGAAAGACAATTATGTGCCATTAAAAATAAATATTAGAGATTTTTTTTCCCAGAAATTACTATAAGGATTTTATAGCTAGCTGAAAACACAAATATTTTTCTAAAGGATGATTAATTGAAATAAGCCTAGTTTAAAATAATTATTCATTTAAATTTTCATTTAATTTTAAATGACCACTCATTTATGATTGCTGCTATTAAAATTACCCACTCATCTTTTGTACAAACCAAGACAAACTTTTTCCACAATCTTGGTACCACATGTCACAGATGAAATACCCACAGACTGCACAATTCTTGAAAGATTGGGTCGGGATCTATACATTGACAACCCCAAAAACAATTTAAACAAATAGAAACCTTTCCATGATGTAGCACAGATCCTCTTGAAGTTTTTTCTACACCCTTGCCCATTGCTTTTCTACTTTGAACAAATTACCTGAAGCCTTGGCCACATTGCAGTGTTGTTGTTAGGCACAAGTTTCTCCTACTAAAGCTAAACTGAAAAAAAAAAAAAAAAAGATCAAAGAAACTTTCAACAGCGAAATTAAGGCACATAAAGTTGAAATAGGCATTTCTTGCAACATTTAACTCATTTAACTGCCTTGATTGCAAGCTTTCTCTCTCTAAAAGGAAGCGCCAGAGGAGACAGAAACACGGTCAAAAGATGCGTGCCAAGGTTTTTTTACTTGTTCAGCACCCCTAAAGCACAACCTCTCTCAGTTCCCAAGGTCTGTTTTGCAGCATCTTTCTGGGGCAGCTCAGCTCTGCTGTTGTTTAAACCATGGGAAGGGAAGCGAGGACACAAACCCTGCACCCAAACAGGGGCTGGATGAGCAGACCTGGCTGAGTGTGTGTGCTGGGGGAGAAAGCACGGGCAGAAAACTTGAATTGTTGCACTTTGTAACACTTCTAGTTTCAGTTCTACATCTACAGATAGGCTTATGGATTGTATTTTCTAAAGCCCTGAACACACTCCTTTCTTTTCCTTGAAAAGCCTGGTCTCATCCCTGAGCACCCAGAGCCCTGAGCCATCTGCCGGGCTCTGCACGAGTGAATTTTGTCTGAGCATCCCCCAGCTCCTCACACACAGCAAGGCCGAGCTGTACAAAAGTTGTGTTTTCTTTCCAGCTGCCCTGAGCAAAAGAACTTTTCCCCTCTCTCCGTACTTGTCTGGCATCATCAGAGCTCTGTGCTGAATCCAACTGTCTGCCCCTCTGTGTGCCCAAAAGGCATGAAGGACATGGAGGAACTGTGGGCTCTATCACATGCAAAATTTCTTTTGCAGCACATCAGAACCAGACATGATCTCTTCTGACACGACATCAAGAAACAGTTTTGTTCCTTTCTTTACCCCAAGCTAAATGAAGGGTTTATATTCCACTTGTGGTTAATGCCTGTGTTCAGAGCCATGGATCTTGCTGAGCATCTCTGCTGGATCATGCAGCACTGCTGTGCAGCAGGCAGCCCACAGCCCACTGAGAACTTCTCAGAGGTGCTGGCTTTGTACCTGGTTGGTTCTTTTCCTTTCCATTAATTGCATTATTATTATTCCCTTTGGTTTTGGTGCCTCTCCTGGGGCTGGAGGAGCAGAGCAGCAGCCTCAGCAGAGAGGGTGACCCAGCCATGAGCCCCACGTGGAGTTTTGGGGATGTCAGGGGTGGCAGAGGGGACACTTCCATAGCTCCACACACCTCAGCAACACCTGGCAGCCCTGAACTCACTCATCAAAACTGCCCCTTCCTTCTCTCCCTCATCCATCAAGTGATCTCCTCACTGGAGGAACAGCTTTGGGAAAGATGAAAAAACAAATGGGGGCAGCAGGAAAAAAATTCTGTCAGTGATTTCAGTTATTTGACCATTCCAGTGTGGTCTTTTCCTTGCCAGACTTGGATTTTTCAATCTTTGATGGGCATTTGGGTAATGGTGGGAAAGACTGTGCCATTCTCATCCCAGCAGAAAATGTCCACCACAAATTCCCCACAACAGATTAAACAATCTTAATTCTTTTGCAAAGATAAAGTTGCAGATATGTATTTATCTTTTTTTTCTTTAAATTTATGATTTCATTTGTCAACAGATGATAATGGTCAACATAAATTTAAAAGAAAGCAGAACATTTTTAAAAGCACTTCTTGCATAAATTAAATCAACTCTCAAAAACATCTCTCAGAAAACAGAAAATTTTACAGACAGATGGAGCTTTTCAGCCAAAAGTTTCACCTTTGTGAATAAACACAGTCCCAGACATGAGTAAAACCTGAGTGCCATCAGGACAGGGAGCAACCAGAGGAGCCAGCTGGAAGCATTTTTCTATCTTCTTAATATTGAAACCCTTCTTTTTCTTCTCCTGAGCTGAGTGGATTTCTCTAGCACTTTCATATGCACACAGATTCATAGCAGGAGCTGTGTGTTTGTATTAATCAAAAGCATGTGGCAACACGCTACACGTGGAGATAAACAGCATGGTTAATTGAGAGAAATATTCTGCTCAGCGTTTTGCTGGTTCTGCTCTCTCTGTTGAGTTGGTTTGCATTTATTAAGAAACATTAAACTGAAAAAAAACCCCAATGTTTCTTAAAATTCTCCATTGAAAAGCTGCAATTTTTTAAAAAATAATTTTCTCATCCCTACCCTGAGCAGTAACTATATAATACACAAAATTTTTTACTCTAGACAGACACCAGCATTTCTTTCATATGCCAAATTCTTTAAGCTATATTGCTTGGAAATTGAAATTGATGGAGGACAGCTGATCTAGAAGATTCTTTTCTTTAAGTTTAATATGCCACATCACATGATCTTGTCAGGTGGGATCATGTCAGTGATATTTATGCCATAATTGAATCAGAATGTATAAGTTGACTGTACTAATACAGCAAAAGGACACAGATTTTTTTGGCAGTATCTTGCCTGACTTTTCCCCTTTTCTTCCCTTCTTTTTCAAGAGGAAAAAAGTCTGAGTTATTAGCAGTGGCTAAATCACAGAGAACCTTCTACCAAGCCCAGATTCCTGATCTGTGCTTTGTGTGGGTGGATCAGAGCACCAGTAATAGGAAAGCCATTAGATGAAAATGAATGAGAGATTTTCTACCATTTTCTTTTGGCTCAGCTGTTGCTATGGTATTTTTCTTTTACAAAATTCAGAAAATTCAAAATTCTGTTTGTGAAATCATCTTTCTCTGATTTTTCCCTCTCATTCTATCACTGAAATGTAACAAGAGGAGCAGAGTCTGAGGTTATCTTTCAGCTGTAGGATAAATAAATGAATAAATTTACAGAGTCTCTGACTGTTATAGGAGCCTTGGCAGCCCAAACCATGATGAGTGGCAAGAAACCTGTCTGAAATCCTTGCTGTGCCCTGAGGAAGGGTCTGAGGGCAAATTCTGCTTCCATTGATGCCCTTCTCCCTCTGCTGAAGAATTTGGTGATGGAATTTGGCCACGGGCAGCCACTTCTAGACCTGGGCTGCTGAGTATTTCTCTCTCAGCTCAGAGGTACAAGTGCATGGCACTGTGCCAGGCAGCCTCTGCAATCCCTGTGCATTCCTTTTGTTCTTGAGGAAAGAAAGTGATCTCTCCTGCTGGAAACCAGGAAATCCAACTGGGCAGAGGTTTCTGCCAAAAACTTCTTCAGATAATCTTTTTGAGGTCTCTTCCCTGTGCCCCTTCCAACACAGAGTGGTTTTCACTTGTTCTGGTGACACTGGTCCCCACTGGCCCTTTGGTCTGTGATGTTCACTTTTCCACAATAAAACTGCAAATAAGTTGCTGAGAAAACCCAAATACATACACAAGGCTCCAAAATTCAGCTTGATCACATAAGGCAGTGAGCACAAGCTCACTCACCAGGTGTAAGGTGTACAAAAGCCAGCTGCCTGCACTGCTTGTGGTTCCAGATTAGCATCATTTACCCTGAACTCTGAAGGGTATTTAAAACACAGAAAAGCAGCTTTGCCAGTTCTCATTTTATCCCACACTGCTTTAATTTGCAGTTGGTGGGGAAGTCAGCTGTTCCACCTGTGCCACGACAGGCACAGGTTCCTGCTGCTGCTGTCCCAGTGTGGCTGCAGGAACCTTTCTGTGGGAATAAAGCTGAGTGCTAAAAATAGAACAGGCAAAAAAAAAAAAAATCAACTGGCTTGTAAATTTTACAACCAGTTCTCCTGCATGCAAACTGGGAGTAGCTCAGAAATGTCATCTCTGAAGGCCATGCAGCTCTAAAATTGTCTTTTTAGCCTCAAAACAATAAAGGTTTTCCAATTCCAGCCCACATGCAGGAGCAGAGGAAGCATAAGGGCCAAGTTTAACATTTAGACAGCTCATTATCAGCTCATGAATGGTTAAATTATTAATAACATTAATTAATAAAGACATTATAAGTGTTTAAAGTAGTATTAAGTCTTGGTTAATAGTAATTAATGTGTTGTCTCCTTCTGGTTTTCAGCAGATACAGGAGAATGACATTTATCAAAAATGTGGAAGCATCTCCATCTGGGCAAGGAGCTGCCTGCAGGTAACTAACACTGCCCCAAGAGGTGACTAAACCAGACACAGGTAATATGTTGCAGCAGAAGAGCTGCAATAAACAGAAATCTGCTGTTTTCTGTTCATTTGTGCCTTTATAGAACTGTTCAATAAAACCTGAGTTCCAGAACTTTAATGGTGCTATGTGGAAAAAGATTAAATCTGTTTCATTCCACAATAAGAAAGAGGTATTACAGAGAAGACATCCCTTCCTTTTCTTCCTCTAATTCTTTAAGGAAGGTGCTTTTTGCATGAGTGGACAAAATCTGCAGCACATTTCTCCACAGATTCATGAAAACAAGGTGCCACTGATCATAACTAACATATTCCAACTGACAGGGAAAGATAAGTTACATTAGTTTATATTTCTGAAGATGTTCTAAGCTCTTAGTTATCTGTTACATCAAATGTCTCAGTTTTCCTTCTGTAATCTAATATCCACCTTCAAGCTCATCCTACATTTAAAATTTATACAAGTTTTTTCAGATGCTGCCATTTTGCCTCAGGCTTTGTAGGTGTTAAGCTCCAGTAATAATCTACACTGTTTCTTTAAGAAAGTTCATCCATTCACTTTAATTACATTTTCAGCCCTGGTTATTGTCCCTGTGCCTGCAAAGAATGTTTCCAGCCATAAAAAACCATTATCTGCCACAATTATGGATAACCAGAGCATGGCCAGAGGGCAGAAATGCCATGGTGAATGATTGTACCGCAATTCAGCACAGAATTTATAACTTTCCTCAGGGCTAACTGTCAGCCTGATCACAATGCCTGACAAAAAGATCCAGCAAAGCAAATGCAGATGCTTCTTCTTGCTTGCATGGTTGCTCTTTTAAATTTATTTTTTTTTAATTAAGGTGCAGTTTGTTGTGATACATTCAGTTGCAGCTACTGGGATGCAGCACTACAGAAAGGACACTGCACCTGATCCATTTGCTGGAGCACAGATTTAGACCATACAAGCCCAGCAGCGTGGTTCTAAACACCCTGTCCCAGTGCAGCCAGGACACCTGTGAGCTGTACAGAAAACACTGCTGTGCAGCTCCCTGATGGCCAAGCTGCAGCTTAGTCCCAGCCCTATCACAGCCTCCCAAGCTGCAGCTTAGTCCCAGCTCTGTCACAGCCCCCCAAGCTGCAGCTTAGTCCCAGCTCTGTCACAGCCCCCCAAGCTGCAGCTTAGTCCCAGCTCTGTCACAGCCCCCCAAGCTGCAGGTTAGTCCCAGCTCTGTCACAGCCTCCCTGCTGCCCGTCACAGATGGAGACAGAGAGAATTCTCCTCAGCTTCCCATGTCACTGCTCTTGCAACATTAGATCTTCCCATCACTAATTCTTGTGGTTATTAACATCCAGAGGAATGCCAAACTGGAAAAAAGATTAACTTTCTGACACAGCATTTGAGCATATTCAACTATTTCTCTCGTTCCACAAGGACAGAGGTTTGTGTCACACCTCCTGATGCAAGATTTCAACAAAAGAAGGCAAGGACATCATGAGTCCCATCACCATATTTCATGAGGAGAATAATACAAACACTTCTATATTTTTTTTTCCAGCCAGAAGCCTCAAAGTACAATACAAACATGACTTAGAATTATCTTCCTTGGTTTTGTGGTGAAAGAAAATGAGCAGTTGAGAGGGGCTGGGGTGATGTTTCTGGCATCCTTGGTGCCTGTTGCAGCTTCCAGCAGAGCAGCAGGATCTGCCATCCCACCCCTGCCCGTGGGAGCCACATTTTTGGACCCTAGTGAAGGGATAAAGCAGGTTGAAGTTCCTCCCCAAGCTCTGGTGTGCTCCAGACTCGTTCAGCCTGTGCTCAGGTGCTGGTGCACATTCCCACAGAGCAGGTGAGCCCCAAAGTTGGACTTTGTGCCTAATCTCAGACTTTCACAGAGAGATAACAGAGAAAAAGTCAGGCTCTGTTGTTCTTGGTTTTAACAGAGGATGCTGCCTTTCTCAGAAGAAGGTAAGTGCAGAATAAAGAGCTTGGAAATAAATTTAATTTCTACGCCAATGTCTCCCCGGGATTTCCAAAAATACTGTGCTTCTTTTGGGACAATAATGCCTGTGGACTTTAGGAAGCCAAGGACCTTGAAAGGTGTGGCCACAGGTTAGACTGAGAGAATTTCTGTAGATCAGCCTGGTTGTCCTCACTTTACTTTTACCACAGGAATCAGAAATATAGAAAAGATAAAGGCTGAAGATTTTGGAGAAGATGGCAGAGTGTTTGTGTTTTGTTTTGTTCTAGGTTTTGCTGTGAGAGAGCTCAGTAGGAAGGCTCTGCTTAGCAAAACCCCTCTGCATTCTGTTCTAAACTTTCTGGGTTTCTTCCTCTGAACACAACCCGTTTCAAAGCAGATGCAGCAGAGCTCTTTGTAGAAGAAGTATTTCTCACAATCTTTGAGAAGGCAAATCTTCCTCAATTCCTGCCACCCTAACCCCACTCTGCCATGAACAGGTCATAAGATTTGGCACCGTGATCCTGCCTCAAACTCAGCTTCTATCCAAAACATCATCAGAGGCAAAACTCCACCCCTTGGCATATCTTCAATAAAGCATCATTCTACCTGAACCTCAGAAAAGATAAACTATTAAAGTAATAAGAGGATAATTTAACCTCTTTAATCAGATAATCCTCCAGCACATTGGACATTTATTTGCAGGGTATATTCTACCGTAATGTTTGCAGCTCAGATTTAAGCAACTCCCCACCCTCAGAAAAAAGCTGAAGGAAGTGGTTGAGACATTCCATATCTCAGGTGCCATTATGTGAATGTGAAAACAAATGAGTTTAATTGGGGAGAAATTCATCCCAGACAGAGGGCTCGCCCAAGGCCCTTGTCTGAGAAACCCCACTTAGCTGTGCTCTAGCACAGAGCAGATACACAGGCACTGGATGCCAATTAAGCCCTACTTATCTTTTTAATGAAGGGCTGAATCTGAAAATGAATTATTGTTTTGATGTGTAAATGCTGTTGGTTTGGTGAGGTAGTGAAAGGATTCTATCTGGGGGGACAGGCAAAACTGAGGTGATAAAGGGTTTGTATGAACAGCCATGAAAACCTTGTGGAGCTCTCCATGGCTCTCCACCAGCCTGGAAAACAGATTAAAACTGCAAATTCAGCAGCCCTGGATGCTCCTGGGTCTTCGTGCCACTTTCAGCCAAGCCTTCCTTTCAGAGACCAAAACAAACAGAAAAGCTTCCCTGAAAACCAGAATGTCTCATTTCAGCGTTTGCTAAAATAATTGATTCTTTTCTAAGCAGCCATTCATTCTCATGTTTCCCTCAATGTCATTGAAATAAATGTTAAGTATTCAAAAATAAAGACATTGTTTTATTTCGGGCCAAGCCAAATACTTCTTTTATCTTTTCCATAACTTTTCAGTTGCTGAAAATATTTTAGGATTTTTTTTTTAATACTTTTTACCAGGATTCATTGTTTTCCTGAATTTAAAATTGTCCAGGAGAAGCAATTAATACAAGTCAACATATGGTCAAAGACCCTGCAATAAATTAGAAAAAAAGGAAAAACCTAACTTTAGTCTCGTTTAAAATTCAAGTTAGTGAAAAAATTGTCAGGATTTTTCAGTTTTTGCTGAGCTGTGGCTTTACATTAAGTGGAGTACATCTTTCAGGTGGCTGCAGTCGTGAACAGGGATTTTTGGAAGACAATTTCCCTGATACTGATCTTTGGAAATGAAAATGTTTCTCTTGCCCTGAAAGAAAAATGAAATACGGTTCTTCCTCCTACCTCAAGTGCCAAAGATCTGCTTTGGGTCTCTCCAATAAAAGCACTGAAATCCATCAGATTTTTCAAACCCCTGGAATCCATGACTGGTGAAAACACAGTGTGCAAAAATTAGGGATGCCCTGTCCCAAGAAGTGACCTTCAGCTTGACCTGAAGCAATGAAGGAACTTAGATCAAGAACTTTCAAAAACCCAGCCCATAACAAGAAAGCTTAAATAGTTAATAGAGTAGTGCACTGAGCCCATTGGAAGAAGATGAAAATCATCATTCCAGAGGAAAACTCATTCAGAAGTGTGGGAGATTTTTCTGGTTTTCCCAGTGGGGTTTTGACCTTCTCCTTAACAATCATAAATAGTAGGATGTAGCTATTTGAAGGCAACAGCACAGAAATTATTTCAATATGTTAATAGTCAGAATTTTACTTTAGGGAGTGGAGTTGTGATTAATTAATTGTCTGACACATGGATATCTCACTTGCAAGACTAAATTTCCAAGGAGAGATTGTGTCACCTAGATTTGGGGAATAGTTAACATTGTCCATTATAATAATTTTTTAAAGGCCAGAGAAGTCATGGGGATGGGAAGGGTGAAGAGAGACACTGGCCCTTTCTCACCTCCAAAATATGCTGGTTTTCTGAGATATGAACAAGAGCCATGATTATAAATAGTAATAAGCAAAGTAAGGAAATAATAAATAAGTAAATAAATAAAATATGTAAATAAAGTCATAATAAATAGCAAGTAAAAATATAACTTAATCTATATCCATAGGCCCTGTTATTTAAAGAATCACTGGAAAATAACTTTGGAGACTCACACTTGCACAGTCATATATCCATGTACAGGTTTGGGGTCTGTGATTAGACATGTTAAATTCCAGTTTATAGTTTAAAATAAACGACAAAATGCCATCCTACTGCTAACTTAATTCATCCTTGTTTCTATGTTAAATTCCAGTTTATAGTTTAAAAAAAGACAAAATGCCATCCTATTGCTAACTTAACTCATCCTTGTTTCTATGTTAAATTCCAGTTTATAGTTTAAAAAAAGACAAAATGCCATCCTATTGCTAACTTAACTCATCCTTGTTTCTGCCCCACTTCATTACACACACAAAATTCCCTTTGTATGACTGCAAGATCAAATCCCTCATCCTCCATTGTAATTACAGAGTAGTCAGGGAGTAGGTGCCATCTCCCCTTTGCAGGGTCCTACAGCTCCTTAGTCAATCATATTATTAAGAATTTCTTAATAAATGTTTTAATAAATGCAGGTAGTGCTCATCTCAAGGCTGAGAATGGATTTTTTATGGAAATAAATACTTGATGCTTATCTTCACAGCATCTCCTTAAGAAAACCATTATCACTTCAAAATAGTTCCTCCGAGCAAAAAAAGTACAATTACGTAAGTCTTGTGCAAGCCAAGCCACGAGGAGGTGCCAGGCTGTGTTTATGTTTTTGCCATATTCTAGACCCAAAAAATCAGCCATGGAATAATTTGGTGAAACTTAATAGAGTTTCAAACCTACAAAGACCTGGTGCTTCAGCCACCCACAGAAGAGCAAATGCCTCTGACAGGCTCCATTCCAGCTGACTCACAAATTAAATCTGGGTTTTGAACCTGCCTTTAGTAAGAGCTTGTTCCTCAGGTAGGTCCCTGGAACAACGGGATAACAGAATCCAATGCTTTGCTTAAATGCTAAAAATCATCCACTTAAGGGGAGCAATTATCACTGATCCTTCATGCTACCTACTTAACATTTAATATCTTACTCCTTAAGATATGAAAATGAGTTATTTTAACCTCCTGAAGTAGGTTTGAAAAGTCTCCTAAAATTTCTCAGGACCAGTCTCATTTAGAAGTAAGTGGAATTATGTTCAGAAGCTGCTTAGACGCTTTTTAAAAATCCTGCTTGTTATTTAAAATACATAGCCCTGCAGTGATTTTCCCTTCAGTACTTCTTGAAATCAAGCTTAAAAAATGGACTTTGGAGCCAAGATGCATCTTTGTATCTGCATTTTCTGTCGGCTGGTTTTCCTGCTGTAACACAGGGCTGGCACTGCTCTGCCCACAGCCAAAATATCATCCCAAAATATCAGACCCCAGATTGCTGTTCTGGGACTGCTGAGGGATTGGGAAAGAGGCTGTGCTCTGACTGGCACACATCAATCACATCAAGATCGACCCTGCCTGAAAATGTTGTCTTTGATAAATAAAAGGGTTTCAAAACAAGTATTTTGCAAAGTGGTTTTCTCTGGAAGCATTAAACTGCCAAAATCGAGCTTCTTTACCACATTCTGCAGAGATTAAGACTGATGGCAAAATGAACTCTCGAAATGTCTTGGAAAATAATGTCTCCTAACACTCAAGCTTATTACTTTGAGTACTCCATACATACTGTATAATGTTTGGAATGTATATTTCATATTTAGTCCTTGCAGAGCACAAGAATGTGGATTTTACACTTTTTTATTAGTGCAAGCATTCAGAAATCAAACAGAAGACTAATATGTTATTACTGTTATAATTAGTAAATATTTATATTATGGAAGTACACAGAATTGCTGGTCAGGATAGTGACCCTCTATTTTAAACAAGGCACATGTTGGTAGATTTCGATTTATAGTAATTGCATGTCACAAAATAAGGAAATTTAGCTGCATATACAGGATTGTAGGGTGGCTTTGTCCTCGTGGCATTGCATTCGCAGCCATGCAATTCCCTGGGAGTTCAAGGGAAAAGATTAGACTATTGTCAGGATGGAGAATCATCTGTGTGAAATGCAATTACCATAAAGGGAATTTTATTATTTTAGTATTTTATTACACAGCAAAAAAGAAATCACAGTAAGCTCTTCTTGTGCCACCTGCACTGCTCTGCAGCAATCCCAGCGTGTCCTTCAGTGGAACAGCTCCCAGTTTGCACTAGCAGGAGGAATGTAAGCCTGCAGGTTTCTGGGGTTATTTGACTCATCAATTAATAGGTAATCCCAGGGACACATGCACTGGCCACACCAGCTCCCAGTACCAGCTCATTACCAGGCTGCCAAAGCCCTGAGGATGACATTCCCACCATTCCCACCTGGATTCCCTTTCTCTCAAGCAAATCCCTGCCCGACCAAACAGCTCTGGCACCATTGCTTCCAGTGGCAAAGAAAAGACTTTGCACTATAGAAAATTCCCCTAGCAGGCTTTGAAAAACTGAATCTCTAATTACTGAACACATGATTATTGTAAGAATTTAATTAGGAGCCCCTCGACCCCTCCACACTGGCACCAGGGGCTCATCCCTGCTCGGCCTCTCCAGCTGGTGGAGGAGCATTGGCTTCTGCAAAACCCGTCCGCCAGCAGCTGGAGCTGGGACTGCTCACACCCTGTTGTTGCAGACAACGAGGAAACCATCCAGTGTCCCAAATAAATTAATGAATTACTCTCCTCCTCCCAGCAGACTCAAGGCTGGAGCCAGGAGCCGTAATCGCGCTCCGGCTGCTCTGAGTCACGGAGAGCCAGAGCCCAGCACAGTGTGCAGAGTCAGCACAGGCAGATGCTGAGCTGCATTGTGTCTGCAAGTCAGTCAAACCAGTTTAAAAATAAACTCCAGTTCCCCTGGCCCCTCCACAGGCCCCTGTGTGCACACACAGCTCTGCTCTTTCCCGCCACGCAGGCGGGTTTTTGGAAGAGAGCGCCCGACTCAAAGCATCAAAGAGCTTTTGCCCCTTGGGTTAAACCGTGTTTAGTCCAGGCCCTGAGCAGGCAGAGGAACCAAAGCTGAGCTTTGCAGGGCAGCCTGGAGGAGCCAAGCATTCCAAACCCATTAAAATTCAACGGCAGCCGAGCGCTCGCGCTCTCAGGCGCCGCTGAACGTCTCAGCCTCTGACCTAGGGTTCAGTCAGGACGAGGAGCTGGCACCTTCTTGCTGTGTTTTGTAAGGACAAAGGAGGGTCCAGAGCTGCAAAGACAGGGAGGGTGAGACCCTTCTGTTCAGCACAACCACAGAAATCTTCCCCCAAAGCTGCCTCATTGATTTTCCCCCAACACCAGAGCCACGGCACAGCTGGAGAGGGTAAATGGTGCCTGTAGAAAACCATTGACACTGTGGGAAGCAGAAAACACCTTTTTCATTTCTTCTCCAAACTTTCACTTCATATCCAACTGCATGGAAATGGGAATTTTTCATAATGAACCATTTTACATCCATCTCTGATAAAAACAAAATTACTGGCAAAACATATTAAACCCCCTCTGCCACTGATGTGGCGTTAGAAATTAATTGCCAGATAAGTTATGGGAGATATTAAAGGTCTGTAAGTAAATTTTAAATATTTTAATATTCAAAATTCAAACCATGTTGATCATACACAAGAAGCTGCATAGCTTGTTTTTTCTGCCTGGCCGTGATGAAATGCTATGAATCCTTTTCTGGTAAGAAAATATATGTATTCAATGTTTTTGGTGGTATTTACTGATATTTGCTTCATGTCAGTATTTTAGGTGAATGTTTCTGCCTCAAGGTTCAGCTGTATGTTTGATCAGAAAAGCAAAAAGCTAAAAATGAAGCAAATATCACAATGAAAACCTCAGGGAGCACTTTGGAAAACTCAAATTTTGGATAAATCTAGCTAGTGCCATCCATGTATTTTCCTTCATTCTTCTACTATTCCAGTGTAAAGAAAATTATTTCTTCCTTTTTCAGAAATAAGAATAAAAGAGTTTATTCTCATTAAAGCTGCTAGAACATCTCAAAGCTTGATTTTTCCAAATAACCACATTTACATTTTTTACAGAAAAATATAAACTGCAAAAATTATTTACATCGAATTATTTTATCCTATGGATATTCTTCAAAATTTTCAAATGTGTTTAACATAAATTAAAACAAAATAATAAAGTTTCATCAATTAAGAATAAATCTGATCCTGCACCTACTTCCCACTTTCCAAGTTGCAAACAGCAATAATCCTTGAAGGATTTTTTTAGGAGAAATCATCCCAAAAAGAGGGAAGATAAGCACACAGTTCCCTTTAAATTCCAGTAGGAACATTCCCACCATAGGATGTCTTCAAGTTATTATTCGACCCCAGGATAACACAACATCCCAGCTGCTGGTCCTCAAGGCTCTGCTCTCACTGCAAATGCAAAGTTACAGATGTTTTCCCTGGAAATGTAAATTGCAGATGCCCAGTATTTGGTCACGTTTCGTGCCTGCTGCAGGTCACGAGTGGGATTAAGAAAAGATGCCCTGATATTCAAGTCCCAGATTATTGCCCCTTATCTACATTCAATTACAAGCAGTTATATCCCTAAACATTGCTGATGATATGATCCCAAGGCAGTATCTATAATTTTCAGTCCATGCCATGAACACTGGTGATGGTTACAAACAGAGATTCACCTTGGGTCATGCTGCAATGGATCTACGAGTCAGTGCTCTGAGGGATGGAGGAGGAAAAGGATCTCTCATCAGCAGCAGGAGAAGAGCCAGGCTTATCAGGAGCCCTGCAGGAAATCCTCCTCTGCAACCCACAAGGCATCAAAGACAAGGAAAACAACTGATATTGGGATGGCAAGTGAGAACCCAGCTCCAGGAATGCTACAGGATACGAGACAATGCCATGGCCAACCACCAGGACCTGAGATGCTGAGGATCTGCACCACACAGTATTGAATTAAAGAATTAACAGAGGAGGCACACACAGCTATTCTAGGAATCAAAAGCAGCCCTGCTACACCAGCATGGAGGATTTTTCCAGCATTTAGTGCAAGTGCAAATTTCTGCTGCACTACACCACAGCCATCTCCAACCTCCCTGTGCACCGGGGTCCTTTGGTATAAATGGTGATAAATGACAACTTCCAGGGTTTTATGGTGGTTGTGAGAATGAAAACCATTATCCTCAGTGGGGAATGCTTAAACACCTGTGCTGAGCCAAAAGCCAGGGCAGAGGTGGAGGCAGGACCCCATTGCAGACACCGTTTTTGCTCCTTCTCCCTTCATTGCATCAGTCCATGGGCAACTCGTGCACCTCGAGTGCATTTCAGGGAGATCCAGGAGGGACTGTGCCTACTTGCACAGGGAATTCAAACAGCTTATTACCAAAGCCATTTTCTTTTTTTATTATTACTTTCTTCAAACAAAGCTAATAAATCAAATCACCCAAGATGCACATTATGCAAAGCTTAATTAGATTTGGCACACATCTCACTAGGAGTAGCACCCATCTGACTTCAGATCAGAGAACTCAGGTTTGATGGGTGGAACCAAATCGCCCACTTTGGAGTTGCTAAATCTACTTTTAAATGCAGTGTGTTTGCATTTTTTCACTCTGGGACCTGGAGGAGGTTAGCTTTGTTTGACTTCTGAGCAACGGGAACAGTGGAAGAGAATTCAGAAATAGAGGGAGACATTTCTGCAGAGCATAAACCTCTTATTCTGCAGGCATGGAGGAATCACAAAGTTGGCAGCAACCATTCCATGGGGCTTCATTTCACACAGCTACTGTGAGCTCATGGAGCTTCCTCCTACTAAGATATTCTAAGGTATTTTTAATAAAAGTATAGAAAACTAATGTAAAAACACTATTTTAACAGAATTTTGTTTGGCATAGCAATCTTCATTGCCAATACCTCTCCTGACTTTATCACCAACCTCTTACTTTCCTTACACACGCAGCTCCTCTAGAAACAAGACCTTGTGAAAAATTTCAGCTTTATATTTTTTAAAGTGCATTTATGACCTTATTAGAAATGAAAGCATTAAAAGGGAAAAAAATTCCAAGTCAATTCAAGAAAAGGTGGAGAAAAATATTTTTACAAAGTAAAAATGCTGCCTCCACACTTGATGCCTTTTCTGCTGAGGAGGAGTAGCAGTGACCAGCAGGGTATTGAAAAGAACTTGCCCAGATGAGCAACATCCCTGCAGCCTCCTGGCTCCCTGATCCCCCTTCCATGGAGTGACACATGGCAGGGGGGCAGAGGGAGGGGAAGAGGCTGATCATGGACACACTCATGTAAAAATGAGCTCAGAGCTCCGTGGGGAGCCCTGTGCTCCAGATCACAAACAAATCACAGCCTGGCCATGAGCAGAGCAAGAGAACACATTTTCTGGCTCGTGGCCAGGCTGCAGCTCAGCTGGCCAGGGGCTGCTCAAGGAGGGAGCTGGTGTCAGCCCATGGCTGTGGTGACACTGGAAAGGCCATCCCTGCCTGTCAAACAGCACAGCTGGTTGGGCCAAGGGGGGTTTGCTTCTCAGAGAGCCCCACATGCTGCTTGTGCTGCCCAAACCAGCACAGGCTGGAGCCCAAATCTGTGCCCTGCCTGCCAGGTGACAGCTCCACTCAGCACCATCCCCTGCATCAGCTCAGGAGTGACAGCACACAGCCCAGCCAGATTCTGAGCTCCACACTCATCCTCACCCAGAATGGACACGGGGCTCGTGTGCCCAAAAACACCAGCAGTGCACAGAAATTTGAAATAACAAGTGCCTGCAAAGGGCAGCTCACAGGCAGTCTTCCAGTTACCACTTAATTAAGAAAAAAATTAACATATTCAGTGTATTATTTAATGAAACAATCATTTCATGCAGAAATCTTAGGTTACTTCTAGTCAACCAACACACAAAAACAGATATGATCGTTTCAAATTAATTCTTCAGTGTCACACACATTCAGGGTCTGAATCTAAAAAGGTGCTGGCCTCCACTGCTGAAGCCTGAGGTTTTTTTCTCTCTGTGAGGTGGGAGGCTCACATTTGCCATATTCACAAACACAGAAATGGGCAGAAATAATTAAATAAAGGGAGCCCAGTTCATGCTCCAGTGCACCATGTATGAGAAGCTGCGGCTGACAATGACATTGAAAACCAGTTGTCAGTCTAATGTAATCAGAGAGACAATTGGCTCTGCTGGCAAGAGCTGAATTAGTGTTTTCTGTCTGAATCAGTGTCATCTTCTAGGGAGCAGTGAAGCTTATGCAATGATAACAAAACTCCCCAGAAGCTGCATTTGTTACTGAAATATGGTGGTGCTTTGGTGCTGTGTAACCTCATTCTGTAACACAATATACCTCATGGTCATGCTGCTGTTCTCATGTTCCTTGCAATGATACAATTCAATGACCAGATACGAGATCAAACTAGACAAGCATAATATTAAAACTTTAAAATCTCCCTTTGAGAGCTAATGTGGTTTATTGCCAGGCGTGTTGCCTGCTCTCTCACTCGCTGTCCACACATGCAGAGCATGAAATCGGGGCAGAGTCCAGGCCTAGATGCAGCTTCCAATCTTTGTGCTCTGGGGGAGACAGAAGGGTCAGTGGTGCTGGGCTTCATTTCCCTAATGAGCACGGCTAAATTTCAAACCAAGGTCACATATAAACAAATGTCCCTTCACGAAGATTTTGTAATGAGACTCTAAGAGTCACTCCTAAAACAACCCCTTTAGTATTGTGACAGCATCTGGTAACTTCACCTTTATTCCTGATCCATTTCATAGCATGGGTTATTGTTGGGCACTGGAACTTGCTGAGTAAAATAATTTTGACTATTTTTTTTTTTTTCATTTTCACTGTGGTAGAAGCCTCAGCTGCATTTGCTTCCCTTGCCTGCAAAACCACCCCACTGGCCCCTCAAGGGAGCTGGGAATAATTTGCAGGGGTCTCCTTCCATGTGGTCCAAGAGGGTGGAAGGGTGTACAGGTACAGAACAAAGAGGCTACCTCAGAAATGCCACCTATCTTCAGAAAATACTACTTCAGCCCAAAAAACTTACATTTACATATAGTAATAAAATATTGAGAGCTATGTTTATATTACAAACAACTGGCAGTGGGAATTTCTGGTTTATCTTCTATTAATAACTATCTTCTCTTGTGTTCAGCAATATTGATCAACAGGAAACTCAGTGAAAGCAATAAAGGCAGATGGTTCTCATATATTGGTTTTAAAGGTATTTTCTCTTTTTCATCTACAACACCTGTTTCTTTGAAGAGATATTGATATGAGGGGAGGGTGCCCTCACTGGACTGATATACATCTGTAATTAGCAAGCTGATCATCCTACTCAGACCAGGGTCTGCATGATCTGACACTTAAAGGCACGACATCAAAATACATACCCCTCTTTTTTATAATTAACATTCCACATTAAATATTCATTAAAACTTACATAAATTATTTCCTTGTTCAAGGCTCAACTCCTCTGTCCTTGTTCAGACAAAGCTCTCATTGAATGTGTTTACCCAGCTAAGACAAGACATGACCACACTTCAAACCTTTTGTGCTGCCATTAGTCTTTGTCAGCCTCTGCTCTTGCTCAGGGAGCACAAGGCACAACACAAATCCTGAAGCTCCTCGTGTGTGATTCCCTCTTCTGTTCTACAAAACCATCTCAAAAAAAAAAAAAAAAAATCCCAAACAACAGCATCAACCAAAACCAACCAACCAGAACCCACAAAAAACCCTCCACGTCTGTTGGAACAAAAGCACCCAAGTACAGGAATTTTGCACAAAGAGGAGACTCACGGGAGCAGGAAGGGCTGGAACATCCCCATCACATCTGCCAGGCTCCAGAGCAGCTCTCCCCAGAGCTCCACTGCAACACACAGGGATTGGGATGAAGAGGGAAGAGGAATGCTTTGTGCCTCACATCTACTGTGTGTCAAGCCAAGGCCCCAAACAGGAAACGTTTCCCTAGGAGAGTTTTGGAACAACTTGCTTTTCACATGGACAGGGCGAATTTTTTAGGTCTCTTCAGAAACTGTTTTGATTTACTGAAACAAGGAGAAGGCAAAGAGCTCAGAGAGGGCAGGACAGATGACCACATCCCCTTGGCACACACCTTGCAGCCCAGCTCTGCCCTCTGAGGACGTGGACACTCTCCAGTGGTGCTTATTTATCTGTCATGTTGGGGTGATGGATGTTACTGTTGCTCCCAAAAACATATGCTCAGAAGTTTATTATGGCACTAAATATGGGCTGGGTAAGAATCTGGATTGTTTAAGTGTCAAACAGTGACAACATGTGTACAATACAACACAGACATCAAGGGGGAACCAGCTCAGCTAATATGTGGTATTCATATAAGCTTTTAGGAACAAAGACCACCCATAAAGCCAAACCAAAGCTGCCACAAGAATAGGTGGTGCTGCTTCCGTCACTGAGTACTGGGTGCCAATTGGCTTCCTAATTAGATTTGCAAGCTAATAAAAGGCATAAAACACAATAAAAGGACAATATGTTATAAGTTTTCCTATGACAAACGTTGCTGTAAGTTCAGCAGATTTCTGCTCATGGTAGGTCATGAACAGAACACCCAGTGCATGTTTGCTTTTCTTATGGCCAGGTTTGTTTTCTTTATCTTTTATATTGTTTGTAACCTTTATGAATGAGAATTAATATTTCCTTAAAAAGGATAGCCCTGAGTACCACAGTTTTCAAGTAGTCACTAAGTAAAAATCAGCATAAATAACTTTCATACTTCTCATCATCTTCCTTCAAATAATGGTGTTTTGTTCTATTTCATGTTATATTTGTAAAAGCACATGGTAAATTGGCTAGCACATAAAAAAGAGAATTGTTAAATTAATTAATTAAGCACCAAGGAAAAAAAAATCTTAAACACATGAGTTGGAACTTAGGAATCTTGGAGACAGCAGCAGCCCATGGGAAGTGCTGGAGCTCTGTTCTCATCCTGGAAGACCAAAGAGTTCAAGCAGAACTGGAGCATTGCTTGACAAAGCTTCAAAAGGATTGAACAGAAAAGGAGAAAAAGCAAAGAAGTGGCAAAAAAAACCCCCAAACAAAACACAACCACCCTAGGATAGAAGAGAAGGATAGATGGAAGAGGAGAAATAATAGAAAAAGAAAAGATTGAGGGGAAATTTGCACTGAAATCTAATGCATCTTCATCATGTGCACATGTTGTGAGTGGTAAAAGAATTTCTTCCCTTGATATATCAAGCCATTAATATCCAACTTTCCTTTCTCAGTGACTGCCAGTCACAGAATAACCAAAGGAAAAAAAATGATCACAATAAAACAAAACTGCAACTCCTGCTCGTGTGAATTAACATTTAAACCTGAAAAAACCCTGTCCAGACTCTGTGATCTGCAGTGCAAGGGCCTCAGAATACAACAACAGTTCTGAGGAACCCTTAAACTCTGAGGCTGCAAAATCCCAGAAGAAGCCACCACATCTTAATGAGCAATTTACAGGATGAACTGAGGAAAGTTTTAAAGATTGAGTGGCACCACCTACCCCACAAATTCAACAGCAACTTTCCCCACGTGCTCTCACACAAAGCAAAGCTTCCCAAGGTAGGACCCTGCTCAAAAGCCAACAGCTGGAACCTCTCCTTGGGCTGGAATGGCCAAGGCACCAATTCCTATGAGATGGTCCCTTTGTCCAACACAGCCCTGCTCCCCAGCCTTTTGGAGTGTGCTCTAAAGTCTTTTCCCCAGGCTCTCTCAGATGAGGTGGGTTGAGGGAGGTGTGGGTGCTGGAAAGAGAGAGATATTGGCTCCAAGTTAAACAGCTTTTTGTATGCACAACCTGAGGCATAAACAAGTCAGGATTTGCACACTGGACCTTTGCATACACAATCTGTGTGCTCTGGAAAAATCATTTAATAGTCCTCCTATTGCAGGGGTGTGAAAACACTGGGTCAGCTTCTTTGTATTTTAAACAGCATAGAAATGAGTGTGAAATAAGGAAATCCACAAGCAGCTTTCTACAGCCCGTGGATTACCTGAACAGGCATCTCTGGGCAGCAGTGAGGAATGGAGAGGTGGAATTTCACAGCCAGGAAACCAGGCTGGATGGCCAAAGAGCTCCATGCGTAACTGGGGTAGAGCCCAAACTGCACCACCTCACATCTGAGCCCAGCAGAGTTCAGTGACACCAAAGCCAGGGCAAAGATCAAAGCAAGGAGCAGTGGTGGCACAGGGACATCAATGGGTCCAGATGTGCTGTTTACATTTTTGTTGGGTTTCATGTTTAACAAAATGCTCTTCCAGGGGTGGACCCCGGCTCTCAGACCTCTTGGAATAAAAGGTTTTTTTAGAAGTGACTTGAAAGAAAAGAGGGTGGGGGAAATCTGATTTAATAAATGATATATAGGAGTATAATTATATGGTTTTAAACACAGTTCCAGTTCACTTGTCTCAGCAAGAAACGCTGGTGTGTGAGAGAAATCATTTATATTGCTTACTATGGTTTTTCAATCTTGGCAAGCACTTTTTCCATTCTAAGATGTGGGAACACCCACATCAGTAATTATATACGTTAGCAAAAATACAAGATAACTTGTATTCTGGAGAGGGGGGTTTCTCCCATTTCTCAGTGAACTCTTAGGGTAGTAAAAGGGAAGTTTTCTGTTCTACAAGCTTCATAACTGTAAAAAATTATTACTGAAAACATGAGCTTGTCCCTGTGTAGTAAAACACATCCGTTATCCAAAATATTTATCATCTCTAATACCTCTGTGACAAAAACAATGCTTTTTCAGTTCTGGGCACCTTATTCAGTGTGAAGAGGATTAATAATCCCCATTGTTGGGTACAAATCAGCAGAGCCAGGTGAGATTTTACAAGTTGTAAGTGGGGGTTAATTGATAGGGCACATTCACTTGTGCATTCCAGCAAAGCCTGGTGCTAAAGTGGGAAAGCTGGGCTTTGTGAGCAGGAACCACTTGCTAGGATTTCCACAGGGTGGGAATTCTGGTGGAGAGTTGGAGGGAGATGGAGCTGGGGCCCGTGGGATGAGGCTGCTCAGGTGCTGCAGGCACAGCCTGGCCATGCCCAAAGGCACCCCTGAGGAATGGCTGGAAAGCTCATCCAGCTGGGAACAGGCTGTGCCCACTGCAAAGACCCACACAAAACTTAGCTCTGCTCATTTCCTCTTCTGATTTTCACATTGGCTAAAGGAATATCCAGGCATTATTCTGCAGGCAGGTGTGTTTGGACAGAGAAATCTTACTGTCCAGAAAAGAACTATTCACTTCCAGAATCTTGCCATATACAACCCTAATATACACAGGACAGGTTTGTGAAATAGTCACAATCTTTTACCTGACCTTTTACAGAACGTTTTCTTGCACAGATGTTTCCCAATGTGTGTCTGGATATAAAGACACAATCGCTCCTCATTTTTTGTTTTCTTTTCTTTTCTTTTGTGGTTGCACAGCTCTCAAATCTCAATAAGATTTAATTACACGCTGCATTAAAAGAGAATTGGGTTAGCTTTCTTTATGGTTTCTTAAATATTCTTTTTATTAAAGCAGATGCAGATCATTAAGGAGTGCAGTGATAAATAATGGTCCACAGGCAAAATTATAATCTGTCCTTTTGTATATTTTGGAGCTAAAAAGCCACTAGACCTAGAGACATCACACTAGTTGGGCAAGGCAAGAAGGAAAATCATGTTTTTCTAACCCTGGTTAACCCCATTAAATGTCCAAAACTAAATTGTATTCTATTTAAAAACTATATATTTTTTTTTCATTCAGAAATAAAATAGTTTTATTCTGGTGTTTCTTGTATGTCAGTGTAAGCTGGCCTGTGCTGGGGCACATATTGTGAAAGCCCAAATTTCCAGAGCTCACTGCAAAGCTGCAGGAGAGATTCCCACCATGTCCTGGGGATGCTGGGCTGGATGAGAGCTAAAGACAGTGAGAGACTTTGTCCAAACTGAGTGATATGTGAGAAGGATGGAAACAAAGAAACAGATATACTGTCCTAAAAATAAAATTAAAAAATTAACAGCACCATGAGTTTTCCATGGGCTTTATGTCAAGGTGTAGGCTTTTAAAATTTCCAAAATATAAAGCCATTCAAATCCTCAATTTGAGTATTCTAAGATTAAAATTCTAAAAATTGCCTTGCATATTTCTGAGATTTTAAAATGTTGATCTCCCCACTCCCAATCCCTGTAATCCCTATCTAACATTGGTGTAAGGGGTCCAGCAAGTTTTCTTCAAGTCATCATCTTTAACCAGAGCTGAATTATTATGTCAAATGGTTGAGAGCATTCCACGTTTCACAATAATTTTGTTTAAACAGTATAGGGCACAAAAAGCACAGAAAAAAAAAAAACCCACAGCTTTCTGGTTTTCATGCCAGCTTTCTTAATATCTTAAATGACATCGCTCGATGGAAAATTTAAAAAACCAGACCATTATAATGCTATAATCTTAAGGAGCTCTTAAAAGAAAACAAAACACACTCCCCCCTTGCTGCCCCCCCAGAAAATCCAGATGAACACAGAAAAAGCTGTCAAGCTCAGTCTTGTCCAAAGCAGATCTGCCAATGTTCTGACAATGTTTGCACTTGCTTGTCAAAATGGTCACTTCAGCTGAGCATCATTTACACTTTGGCTTACAAATTAGTTATGTAAATTACCTATAAATTTAACATGGAAAAAAATCCACCTACCTTTTAAGCTATAAATATATAAATACACACACTGTCTATATATATTATAAAATGTGGTGTCGTAGGGCCAGCATTTCCTGGCTGGAGTGAATCGTCAGGAGAAGCTGGAGGCTCCCAGCCCCTGCCCCTGGCCTGCCCTGCCACCAGCTCACTGCTGCAACTTTAGCAGAAAAAATCATTTTGTGCCTCACTTTCTCGATCTGCACATTGGACAGGGCTGGTTGAGTTAGTCCTTGCATTATCTAGCAAATGTAAAGATTTTCTCCTCTCTGAGAGCCATTTCAGAAGATGTTTCAGCAAATGATCTACTCTCTGAAACTGCTCAAAAGCCATTTCCAGCAAGAAGAGGAATGTAGGATTTTTACCAACTGCTCTGTTGGGGCCAAATTGCACATTTTTGGGAGCTGTGTTGCTCATGTGAGGCACTGCATGATGCTGTTAATGCACGGGGGCTGGAGGAGTGCCTGGGCTGTTTATGGGAATGTCTTTAATTGTTCAGCAGATTTTAAAGATAATTAACCATATTGTTATTAATAAAAATAAAAAGGTGCTGAGGGAGCTTTGTCATGGATTTCTTTCCTTCATTTATAGAAAGAATTCAGTTGAATATTTACACTAAGACAAGCAGGACCAGTTAGAGTAGGAAGAGAAGAAAATCTTCGAAGGAGAAAGGATCCTGCACCTGACACTACTCTGAAACTGAGACTTTCTGAGACTTGTGCAGGAGGGAAATTTAAATCTCCCTGAACTCTCACACTCTATATGAAATAAAGAAATCATTATCAGGGACAGAAATTACTGGAGATGGGCTCTAATCCTGTGTCCCTCAGAAATAAGGACTGAGGAACACCTCTTAAAATTGGGATTGATAATAATATCTACACTTCAAGTGTGAAACCCTTCTGAGAGGCTTTGCCTCCTCACTTCTTCCATTCTTTTCCAACATTTTGAATACCAAGAAAAAACCAGCAACGATTGTTCTGACATGCCAAGGAAAACATCATGAACATATATTCTCAATTATTATTTTCAATCTCTGATAATTTTTCTAATCAAAGCTTTCTTGGTTTACTCTTACTGATGAAAAGTTTTGCCTGTTAATGAAAAGGGTCAGTGAGTGACTCCTCGTGAAGTGCACACACAAAAGCTTTGCTATATTTGGTTTTCACTCCATCTGGACATGGGGTTAATTCCTGTTTCCCAGGATATGCTGACATTCCACAGATCACTAATGGGGCAGGAGATCCCAGAATTCACACGGATGGGTAATGCCCAGAGCATTAATACTGTGCTTCACAGCCCCACTGAGTGTCACTGTCATCTTCAGAGCCTCAACCTGTTCTCTGCTTCAGAGTTTCCCAGAGTACCTTGGCCCAACAGGAAGATGCATGAACTTGCTACCTCAGTCAGATCACCACTAATTGGAGTTGGAAATGCTCAAACTAATGGTTTTATGGCTCTGAATATCAAAACTCCCCATCCAATTCGACTGACAATTACACATATGCAGCAGAAAAGCATTGCCAACTCTTCAATTCCATTAAGGGTTCATTGCATTTCAATTTCTAGGCCAAAATCAGGAGCTGGACAAAGCTTTATGCATCCTACTTCACAAAAACACAGTTCCATGTTATTCCTGGCCCATAAATGGAGGACTGAAAGACTGGGGGAATATAGCAATTTATCCTGAAGTGTTTCAGACCCCAAGGTCTTCCTCTACAGCCATGAACACAGATTTAGCAGCTGATCAGCACATGAAGGATATGAGTAGGAAAATTAGGATGAATTAATGTCTCAGAACTTCCATTTCACTTTTACATCACCTGTTTTATGGCTAGAAATCCTACCTGTGCAAAATCTACAGCAAAGAGAAGAGAAACCTGAGGAAAAGAGAATATTCTGGGAACACCTAACACTGTCAGCCCACAGAGCTGTGCTGCTCAGAGGGAGGCAGAATTCCCAAATGGAGTGTGGGTTGCATTTGGTCTTGAGTCACAACTTGATTATGTGATAAGAAATCAACACTGAACATGTGCAAGGTGAATTTAGCCTGAGAGACTCCTGTTTCCCAACAGGCAGCCCTAGAGAGAGAGAGAGAAATAAATCCTTGAAGAACTTGCAGAGAGCTGGGAACAGCTAGACAGCTCAAGTGATCCACACTTACACTTATTATTAGAAGTGAGAGAAAGCTGCAAATAATCCTGTGAATATTCTGTTCCACTGCATTCAAGTTGTTTTCCAACCTGATTCTTCAAGTGAGCTCCTACACATCAATCTGTGCAAATACCAGAGCAAAAACCTGTGTGTCACTCAAGACTTTGGTATGTTGCTTGATCAGGACAAGGAAAAGGAGCAGGTTTTGAGATCGCTGCACTGAGACAAGTTTTGCCTAAAAATAATGTACTTTAAAGGCGTTTTTAAAAGTGAATTTTAAATTCACGTTCATTTTTAGTATTTGCATCAACCCTTTTTCCAACCAGGAAGAAGAAGAAGGCCATGTGACTTGGATACCCATTACAAAGAGCTGAAATTTTTAATGTTGGAAACCCACAATGAAGCGCTGGCAGCCAATCCACTGATAAAGAATGAATCAGGAAATCAGCCCAAATAACGAATACATTGAGAACTTCATAATAAAGTCAATTACAATTCATGCCCAGAAAACAGACACCATTCATCCACTACCATCCGGTGAATAAATCCCTGAATTCCCCGTTATCTGAATACGTCTCTCTAACAAAGCTGGATCTTATAACAGCTCTCTAATTCAGCATTTTCTGACAGTAAGGGAGTGGGAGAACCTATGTGGAACATACAGAGTGTCACTTTTCCTAAGGGCCAGATTTAGCAGAGCCTCCTGGCCATCCTACTGCTGGGAATCATCCCACAGGATAATTTAGGCTATGGACACATCCCACCAAGCAGCTCAGCATTCTCTGTGGGACACTCTACAACCAACTGAAGAGTTGGACCTTTGTCAAATATCTCTTTTAACCTGAGGTGAAAGCCTGGCCACAAAAAGTTTTAGATTTGGCTTCAGGAGAGCCAGGTTGGAGTTTGGCCTGTTGGCAACCGAGGGACAGGAGGCAGAAGCACGTTTTCCCTGTGGGTGCTCCTTTGTATTCCCCAACCACTTTCATCCACTCCCGTGTGCTCCAAAATCTTTAGCCAGACAGCTCGTTTGCATATGCTTTTGAGATACTAATTAAACACGTACAAACAAAGAAAAACCTTGCAGCAAGAGAGAAAACACAAAGAAATTAAGGAACTTACTTCAGAAGTCTCAGGTAAGCCACTCAATTGGGTTTTCCCCGCAGATTCCCCTCCTGCCTTGACTTCCCTGATCCACACACTCCGCTAATTCCAGCACTGAATCCATATATTCATCAGCAAGTGGAATAACTTATAGACATCAACCACAACGCTCCACGAGCCCAACTGCACACAAGCACATGCTTGTTGAAAGAGGGAATCTGGAACACCTTGAGAAATGTGTACAACACATGCCATTCATCTGCTCCTCCTTGAATTATTCTGTCTAAAACAATGCAGCAGCTACAAAAAAAAAAAACAAACCAAAAAACCAAAAAACACCAAAAAAAAGCCAACCCAAAAGCATCAAAAAGCACAGAACCACAACTCTGAAATATTGCGTCAGTAAAACTGACCTGGAAATTCTCGATGAATTCTAGCACAGAGGTGACAGTAAGGGAAAAGGGATCAGTCTGGAAAACCAAGATGATTTCAGTCAAAATTCAACATCACAACAGTGAAACTGCAATTTTAGATGATCAGTTCAAATGTATTCCTTCTCTAGCTCCACATCTCAGCATGATAAATGCACCAAGCTCCCTCTAATCCCATCTTTCTCCACCAAGGAAGTTTCCCAGAGAGAAAAAGATCTCAAACTTAACTCTTTAAATAATACAAATAGGAATATTTTTTTTAATAGTTTGCCACAAAAGCACAAGGTTTCCTCAGGTCTACCCAGGGCCCAGAATATTTGGGCTTTAGATAATACCTGACAGGTAATAACAGCTTATCTTGTTAATTTTGCTCTTGGGAAAACAGCAAGAGGTGATCAACTCCTGCTCCCTTTTTGTATGTTTGTTTCCCATCATAGATTTTTTTTTTTCACAATGAAATGCAGATAAGAAGTTCACCTCAACAAGATAAAGAGTGAGATGGGTGCAATTAAGTCTATGGAGTAATTTGTTTTCTACAAGACCCACGACTTCAATAACATAACATCTAAAATGCTGGAGGTATCAAAAAACTGGAAACAAAACCAATAAGAGGAAGATGAAATGTCAGCACATGGATTAACATCATCGAGAATGTGCCAGATTCTTAAGGCTATATTAAGCAACAATTTTTTTTTTCCAAAGCAAATTCTATGATAATTTTAATAACTTTACTGCGGAACTTGATTTCCTTTTTAACATTAATTCCCTATTTTCCTGCTGCTGCTCATTACCACTCCTGCAGGGAAGGGGGCTGTTCCCAAATCCCTGTTTCCAGTGTCTCAGCTGGGCTGAGATTCCCTCACCTCCAAGGCTTCACTGCAAAGTTCTCTGCTGCTGCTGCTACAAATGCTCATAATGCCACACGATCATCATTCCAAACGATGTCATCTTGAGCTTTTTGTTTAATTTGCACATTTTCCACCCTACCCCTCCCCCAAAAAAGAGTTAAAAAAAAAAAAAAAAAGAAGAAGAAAAAAAAAAAAGAGTGTGGTTTCCTTCTAGCTGATTTGCTGTGCTTGTCAGCCATCACCTATGTGCTGGCTGTCCCAGGGTCTGAACACAACCCCCTCAGGGGATGTCTATATATAAAATATGTGAGACTCAACGGACAGCTGATTTAATATGACCTTATCAGCTTATGGCACAGTGTCTCCTGCCATTTTTCTCTGACAAAATTGAGGTGCTTTTGGCAGAAGGCAATAGATACACACCAGATCATGTTTAGCTCCATCCCCAGGAATTTAACAAGACTGATGCAGCCTTTCCTATCATTTTTTTCCCTCTTAAAATGGGATTTTCAAGAACATTGAAAAAAATGGCACATCACTGCCTAAACGCCCAGCTTTGCTGTCAAAGAAACAAAGGCTTTATGGGGCAGTTAGTTTCTTTACATAAGAATTCTTTTGTGTTTTAGAGAGAGTTATTTTCTTTGATAAGACCAACACGAGCCAGCAGAAAGAACAGAAATTCCTGCACATGAGAGAATTCCCAGGTGAACTGAGGATGGAAACTGCAGCCATGAGTGGTATAAATACACAAGGGAAATAAGTGTAAACATTAATTTATGGCATATTTGACCAGTTGTCTTTGCTTTGCAAACCCGATTTCTGGACACAGCAGCAGGGTTGATACACAACCTGTTTCCATCCACATCTCTGCATTTTCCAAGGTGAAAGGAAGCTGGAATATGTGACTTGGACATGGCTGTGCTTGGTTCTGGTTCCAGCCCATCCATCCAGGTCTTCAATCTTCCTGCCTGTGCTTTCCCAGTGTGGGTGCAGTCACAGCTCCCTTTGCAAGGGGCACAGAACATTTTGGCAAGTGAATGTAAACGTGTGCCATTGCTCCCTGTGGCCTCCTGCACCACTGGGGGCTGCATTTTCAATTAATTCCTATTAAACCATCAGCTCCCTTTAGAAAACACTCTTGATTCTGTATAAGTTTGTTCTAATTAGCACCAAATAGCGAAAGTATAACAGCAGCACCTATTCCCCCAACATTTTTAACAAGCTGTCACAGAAGGAGCAGTGTGAATAACAGCAGAGTTTAATATGCCACTTTGCTTGCTTTAAATTTCTTTTTAATCCCTGCATTGAGTTGCTTTTAATATTTCTGGGTGACCAAAGCAACAAATTTTGAGGTCAAGTGAATACACACCAATTCTTATAGTCCCTTGACACAAAGAGTTCAATCTTGATTTAAAAAATTACCCCATGAAGAAATCTCCTCAAATGACTGCAGAATATGTCATCTGACACATTTATTGCTCAGGGTCCCTGCCAAAGCCATTCAATATATAATTATCTCACATGTGCAATAACCCTTATTCCTATACATCCAAATTCTTCAGCCTTCTCCAGGAGAATTTTAAAGGAAATATTTTCAAACACCAAAATAATGGTAAATTATTGAATGTCTGAGGTGTTTTTCCTTTATCAGAAATCTCATCCACAGGTGATAAAAGCAGCAATTTACTTTCTCCACGGATGAAATATTCCCATGTGAGAACTTCAGGAATTCAGAACCTCTTCTCACCATGTTCCTTCAAGACCTGAAATATCCTTTAGGCTCCAGCAGGAGCAGAGAGCCCTCCAAGGGGGAAAAGAGTTGTTTTCAGTGGATCTTTCATGTTATCCATTTAACTAAAGAAGAGACGTAGTAAGAAAATGAGGCAGGTGAAAAAAAAAAATGATAGCTTCTTGATAGAAATGATATTGATCCTGATCCAAGAAGTCCCACAAATCACTGGAGGTGTTTTCAGGGGATCTTTCATGTTATCCATTTAATTAAAGAAGAGATGTAGTAAGAAAATGAGGCAGGTGAAAAAAAAATGATAGCTTCTTGATATAAATGATATTGATCCTGATCCAGGAAGTCCCTCCAATCGCTGGAGGCTGGAGAAGCATCTCTGTCTGCCCCATTTCTGAAAGCCCTCCTGCAGATCCAGTTGCCAGCCCTGAGTTTGAAGAGCTCCCTCTCCCTGGCTTCCACACAGCAGCGCTCTCTTTTTCCATGAAAATCCACAGAATGTGTCCCACCTTGTCTGAGCTCCTGCAGATGACACTGCAGCTGTTTCCTGGGCCAGCTGCTCAGGTGTTCAGCAATTCCCCTTGAAGTCATAGGAGTCCTTCCAATTCCTGCCACCTGAACGCTGCCTACTGCTCACATCCACCATCCCACTGCAAAAATTTACATGCAAAGCAGGTTCAGGGAAGGAGAGATTGACAACTTCATGCCTGATATCCTAATTGTGGGCTGGACAGCAATTTATCTTGTCTCTGATCCAACCTACCAGCTATGAACAAAGTTTCACAACGGCAGGAGGTTTTGTGTTGCAACTTGCAATCAAAACCAAGGCATCCTTCACTATGGCTGAAGTGTTCAATGCACCCAGATCTGTTCTCGTGGCTAACAGAACTTTTATTATAGGATTTTTGTTGTTGTTGTTGTTGTTGTTGTTGTTGTTGTATTGAAGAGATGTAGCTCCACTCTTTGAAGTTTAAGACTAGTTGTAAATTCCTTGAAGTCAGCCCTATTTCCTTTTATATTAGCATGTTAACAAGCTTTGGAAGACTGACAGACCTTACAGGAAGACACAGCTGGGTGCTCCTCTAGTCTGGGCTTAATGAAAACCAGAACATGGAGGCTGAACTCTGTGGCTTGTCTGCTGTTTACAGACTCTGCAGGAAGAATCCACTGCCCCAGTGATGAAGGCAAAACGTCCTCATCAAATACTGATACTTGCTGTACTACCAAGGAAAACAGTTGGGATTAATTAAGAAAGGAAATGCCACAATATTTTAAATTACTTCTGTAGTTTAAACCTTTGTACCAGATGAAGTCCAACAATAAATAAATTTTAAAAACCCCCAGCAAAACAAAACTAACAACAAAAAACCAACCCACCCTGTGGAAGACTGTGAAGATGGGATTTTGCAAAGAGGAATTGATTAAAAAGTGAGGGCCCAACCATGAGTGTGATCCAGATCTGGACTAAGAAGAGGCAGGATACCTTTCAGCTCCTCCATGGGACTGTGAGCCAAGTGAAAACGTGAAAGAACAGGAAAATCAGGGTTTATACTCCCAAAACTCTAAATCTGTGCAGGAGAAGAAAGCAATCCCAAAAATCCATTGGGAATCAGGGTTTATCAGACAGGGATTCCAAAGGATACTCCAGGGATGGCTATCCCACAGACAATGCACAACACGAGCCTTCCAGAGGCAGTTTTATGGACACCTTTAGCATTATTTGGGTTGGAAGCATCCTCCCATTCCTGGGAATCCCTGATGCTACTCCAGCCCTTTTACACCTCCTTCCATTTCTGCTTGTCCAGGCCCTGATTGTTGAAAAGCAAGTTCTAGAGAGCTAAAAGGGAGATCAAGCTGTGCTGCTGCATTCTGGAGCTCTAATATCTCTGGAGAATATCCAGGAATATCCTGGATTTTAACAGCAGATTTTACTATGGCATCTATTTACATAAACTTCTTTTGATTTACTGAAATATATTCTCCAACACAGTAGCAGTACACATCTAATTTCCACATGCATAAGAGATAATTGTAAATATAAATCAAATAAATGCAGGCACAACTGGCCAATTCTAATGAACACCACACACAGTTGCATTTTTCCCACCAATGCATAATGCTTCAGACAGCCAAGTGCTTGGGAGGAAAGAACATCCACAAGCTGAATAAAACCCACTTTTGCATTACTATTTTTAACAAAATCTGGTTATCAAAGGCCAAGACAAGGCTATGTACTTGGAGTGAATTTTTCAGCTCAACCAGGCAGAGTTTTGCTTTTGCTGTTCTTACAGCAACATCCTAAAAACCCCTAAATGCTGACACAAAGATCCCCCCTAAATGCTGACACAAAGATCCCCCCTAAATGCTGTCCAGCCTCCCCAGATGGATGCTGCATTTCCACACATTCTTGGAGCAGTTTGCTGCGTGCCAGATTTCCACGTGCACCTGATTATGTCAGCCAAAATATCCAGCCAGAAAAGGAAATAACACAAGGTCTGCAAAGTCTTAGGCTGCATCGTTGAGCATTCAAAGTGGGAGTTCAGAATCTGCTTTGATGAGCACTTAAAATAAGTCAGGGAAAGGCATCCAGGCTGGTGGGTATTCCCAGGCCCTGCAGGGGAAAACTGGTGACTGACTGGGAGCATACTGGGTTCATACTGGTGCAGACCTAAGACCAATGAGTTACACTCACTAATAGGAAAAAAAAATTCCACGTACTATGGATCAAAACCATAAGCACTTACTTGAACCAGCAAGATTGCTTTACCGAGTGCATGAGAAGTGGTGAATCCAGCAGAAGCAACAATGCTTTCATTGCCAAGGGGATTTAAACTGATGATTTCAAAATACAGATATACAAGACGTTTGGAAAATCTGCCTCCTGTTTCATTATAAACCATAAAGCCTTTGTGTAGCTGGGTTTGTCTCAACTTTTCTGGACTCAGTGCAGCTTCTGAATAGGCTTTTTATAAGGCAGGAGATGTCAGTTAAATTAAGGAAAAAAAAAAAAGAAAAGAAAAGAACAACCCAGTAATCTAGGATCAGGACAGAAGCCAAAAGGTTCAAGTTTATAGATTTAAGAAATGCTTTTTATGTGCCTCATGCACTGTTTATTCTCATGGGTCAGTTGGTGGTGATAACATGCACATTAAAGATCTTTCTCTGACTTTATAATGCATCCTGTGCCCTTCACTTGGCTGGTGTAGCCAGTCTCTAGAAGTTCATACAATGCTTCATTAGTGCTCATTCATTTGGGAGACCAGTGCTCCATCTAACCTGAAACGTTATGGATCTTTATTTATTTATTCCAGTCCTACTTCACATTAAAATTGTAACTCGTCCTATTCAAACATTTTGCAACTTCATCAAATAAGACCAATCAGCAGAATTATCTCCCTGCTTCTGTTATTATCCTTACATTTCAGCTTAAATCTCTGCTTCTGACTCTGAGAAATCATAAAAGACTAACTGTTCTATAAATAACATATAGAAAGTTTTGACTAATGTGGAATGAATGTGCTCCTCTCACAATCTCCATGTAACCTCCATAATGTCAAGCCCCTGAGTGATTTTGTTGATTATGTACAGCATCCTGACATGCAAACTCACAATTTAGCCTGAAGACATTTGCAATTAATTAATTAATCCCAACAGAAATTATCAAAACTCATTCACCGGGCATGGCACAGCCAGCAGCAAGCACGAAGAGACTTTTTAACCAGGGAGAAGAAGAATTCTTCAAGCAGAAAGAAAGCTTGCTGCAGAAAACAAAATGTAATTCTTGGAACAAAGAAAGCTTCCTGTTAAAGCATGGATGCACAGGGAGCTGCCCAGGGGTTGCACGAGGTCCTTGCAGACCTACTTTGATCCCTGTCACCTTTCCCTCAGGGCTTTGAGAGTTGTGTCTGGCCTCTGACATGGATAACCACAGCATCTCAACCTAGCACAGAAACACCGACTTGAGCAATCAGCAGAAGATGCCTCAAAGCCCTAAGGAGGTATTGATGATGTTTGGTGTGCTTTTCTTCCTGCATGGGCAAGAATTGCACATTCCCTTTGCACAAAGGAAGCAACAGACACAGCGAGGAGGAGCTGGCTGGAAATCCTTGATTTGAAGGAGCTTTTCAAGCTCAGAGAATCCTGTGTGGAATGCACAGAAGGTGTTGGCACCACCCGTGCTCTGCAGCCCAGTTTGGGTGGAGCTGCAGCCCCCGTGGAGGGACAGTGACTGATCACAGGGGATGGCACGAGTGGGACACAGTGCATCACTGGCCTTCAGTCACCTGGCTGGGCAGTGAGAAACCAATAATGCTGCACGAGGGGAAGGAGGAAATCCCATGGAAAATGAAATTAAATACAGCTGCTAACAGCTGGGGGATAAGACTGGGCATTAACCTTCAATCCTCCTGCAGCTCTGCCACTGCAGCCCTCAGGATCCCTCTCCTAAAATCCACATTAAACTGATTCCTGGTGGCCTTTCAACCCCACTGTGGATGCTTTCAGAAATGCATATTTTGAAGCTGCCGTGTTGAGAGATCTAAACAAGAGTGAAAATAAAAAGGCAAAATCAAGAACAACCTCCTGTGCACACTGGTGCTGAGTAGTGCTGCAACTCTGCTGGACTAAATCAGTTTCTGAATAGAGCTTGTTGATAAATAACTTTTTATAAGATAAAACATGTAAATTAAACAAAGTAACAGTAATCTGAGGTCAGGAAAAAAAATACCAAATATCAACAGCAACAGAACTTGAAATATTTCAGAGTAAAATTTCAGTTTAGTCAGTCTAAAAGGTGTTTTGTTTCAATGGAGAAGGAGTGTCTCAGTGTTGACTGTTTTACCCTTTTTTAATACAAATGTTCTAAGGAAAAAGCTGCTCTGAAATTTAAAATACATCACTCTTAATTTCTTTGAATATAATTTCATCAAGACCATCACTATTTTGCAAGGGAGCAGGGGGTAAGCCATTTGGACCATCCCAAGGTTTGGTTAAAACCACGTTTTTGTGCAGAAAATGCTTTTGACAAAAGTTCTTATTCCAGTTTGGTTTTCTTTGTTGCCTGCCAAATCCACAGCAGGGATTTTTAAATTTTAATTTCCTTTTCCTGTGATTTTTCTCACCCCACCCCAGGAACCTCTCCCTTCGAGAAGCTCCTGGTTTTGCTCACTGGTGGAAGCACAGCTCTGGGCCAGCTCAAAGACCAACCTGCCACTGCTGGAGCACCTTGTTCTTTCCTTCCCCAGGATGCTCCAGGGTGAATTTTGTGTCTCCCTGGTCCAGTCCAACACCAAACTCAGCTGCTGGAGTGGTAGGAATGTGGCAGAACTAAATCAGGGCTTCCCAAATAGATTCCCTACATGCAAAATTTTGATATTTAGCAACTACTTGCCCTCAAATCAGATGCCTGGTGGTGACTGTGGTGGGTCTGAGGGACACCAGATATCTGTGTTTGAATATTTGCACTGAATCTGACCCAATCCAACACCAATCCCTGCTTTCCCTTTGGAACTATTTACCACACCTGCCACTAACCCACCCACAGCTACATAAACTCCAGCTCTGCAGAGGTTTGAGTGTTTTGTTCTCATCTATAATGACTATTCTTCTGAAAACTTAACACAGAATTCGAATTCGAAGCTCTTTACAGCAGAGACAATATTTCATTAATAAATTCTTCAGTGGGATCTCATCTCATCTCATCCCATCTCCTGTTACATGTGCAGGAACCAGCACGATAGGATCAATATTTAAGGCTCTCTACACACCAGGTTCCACCACAGATTAAATACACAATGGATTATTTTTTGTTCCACCTCCAATAATGGTTTCAAGAGGCTTCTTTTTTAATTTTTACATTAACTTTCTCCTTCAGGTCTGGGACACTTTAAAGAATTGATTAAAATAATAACTTCCTGGTTATGTGACTTGCACATTGTGCAGCTTAACATTTTAATTCCTGGTGGTTAAGGCTTCCTCTGCATCTCACACAGCACTTTCCCAGTTGCCTCAATTACTTTTCAAGCAGTATGTATATAATAAAGAATAAAGGAGTGTGTGATTGGACAACTGAGCACAGCACAAGGAATAATTTGCTGAGTTTTGTTTATACTGGATGTTGAGAACCCATTGTAAAAATTAAAGGGAAGAGGTTTAACCCCTGAGCCTGCTGGGCATTTGCACATCCCCACTTCCTGCTCTGTTCATTAACCAAACACAAACCAGTTCTTCATTTGCATTTTTATTTCTTCTAAATATGTCTGTGTTTAGGACACAGAGAGTCTAAATATGTGCAAGATTTAAAAAATGCATTAATGGTATAAATCTGTCCAGAGCAGCTCCTCGGAAATACACATGGAGAACATGATGATGCAGTTAAAAATCCAGCCCTTGATTGCAGGTGTCCATCACAAACAGCATTAAATTAATTAATTAGCATTAAAGAGATGCTCACACTGAGCAGATGACAAAGATATTCTGCAGTTCCCAAGGCTGATATGAGCTGTACAAGTCACTTTCTTTTAAAAGAAAAAAAAACCAAAAACTGAGAGAATTTTACCCTTCCAGCTCAGTTCTAAAAAAGGGAAGAATTTCCCTTGGTTTTCCTCTTTTAAATTTCAGAGGGATTAGTTTTCATCTTCTCCATTTTTGATGGGTCCCTCAGAGGTATCTGACAGATTAAAACTTTCCAAAACAGTGGCCAGGCAGTGGCAGGGAATAAGGCAGAACTGCCTGTGGAAACCAGGGCAGTTCAGGGAGTGAAAACCCCCATTATTTCTCAAAGCTGTTTGTTTTCTTCATTATAATTTCACCAATCTGTGCTAGATTCCAGATGCTTCAAAGTTAATTGCTATTTGCCTGGATATATTATAAAATAAAAAGGCATATCAATAAAATCTCTAAAGGAATCCCCTCTAAACATCCCACTACAGCTTTGCTGTGACCAGAGACATTGTCACCAGAATATTTCCCTGATGAAGTCAGGTATCTGTGATTCTGTGATGAGTATTTAGGGCCAAATTCTCCCACAGGTGTCTTCATCTGTCACTACAGAGAGCAAAAATGACCCTTATGAGCCTGCACATGCACCAAAGGAGCAACACCAAGCCAAGGAGTGCACAGGCTGAAAACTGAGCAAGTACCTCTTTTTTTTTTTTTTTTGCACTTAATGTCACAGAGAAAACATTGTTTCTCCTGTAGCCTCAAGAAAGGAAGTACTAAAAGATCATTTTTAAGTATCATAACAATTTTCACACAGCAGCTTCTGTGAAAAGGGGTCCCAGTTATTTAATCCTCTGAATGCAAGCAATCCTGGGATCAATCCATTATGTGAGTTCCAAAAATTGAAACAAGAGGCACAATTCAGGCCTAAGACAGACTGTAATTTACCTCCTCAATCCAGTAGCTGGAGGCTTCAAAGGGAAAGTACAGCTGAGAAGAAAGGAAAACACAGTGGAACAAATTATCCACCTAAATGATGTAAAGGGACTGGAATCTGGCCACAACTGTAAGATTCAGATTTTTTTTATACTATACAGGAGAGTGTAAAATACAGGGTGACAGGTTTGGTAAACTAAAGGCCCAGCTCTCTCTTCCCACCCTTCAAACAGAGATATCTTTGCAGAGATTGTATGAGTCAGAGTGGGCAAAGGAAGGGAGTCAGAGCTCTGCTATTCCAATCTGACATGTCTCTAATTTATTTAAGACCATAACCAACTTAGGAAAGCCACAGAGAGCCACTCTGGGCCATCAGGCCACCCCTGATTTTACAGATCTTCCTCTTATCTGTTGTAATCTGTTTTAAATCCAACCATTTATGCTTGAATAAAACCCTTCTTTTAGAATAACATCTTGATCGAGATGAGAAACTGTTATTTCACTTCATAATTTTTTTCCCCTCTAAGCTCAATGCCCTGTGACTTGATGCTTTACCTCTAAGGTGAACCTAATGGGTTTCTCCTCCACTCTTTGGTTCTTCCCATGTCTTTCTTCACCAGATTAGAAACATATATTGCATGCTGTGCCCTGGAGGCACTCAGACATGTAACCAGCTCACCTCCCTTCTTAAAAAACTAAACAGACTAAGCCCTCTAGTTCTCACAGCAAGGAATATTCTTTACAAATACAGAAATACTTGTGAGCTTTTCACTCTTCTTCCGAAAAAACCAAACCAAAAGATTCATTTGTCCTTGTTCTACTCTCCATACTCTGACACAATGAAGGTCCCTCCCTTGCAGGTCAAGTTCACACAAAAATCAGCCACAATTTTAACATGGGTTCAATTGGTGAGTTGCTATTTTGCACATCACCGCTGCAATCTTCCTCCAGAGGTAGGTACATGGTGCTAATTGTTCATTTTAAACTTTCAATGTAATTTCTGTAAAATTAAGTCAAGATGATGATGAGCATTGAGGAGAAGTGGTGTTTAGAGCAGGTCAAAAGAGCGAGGATGGTTCACAAAGCTTTGTACAAACCCTCTGCAAGGAACATTCCTGCCCGCTCCCTTCTCATGCAGCTTTCCATATTTCCACTACAAAGTCCTCATTTCTCTCTCATGTTGCTCTCCTTTCACCTTTCCCAACACATCTTTGCTCTTTCTTGAAGCTTATTTGCCTACGTGTCAGTCCCATTCAATTCAAAATCTGTGTTCAGATAGAAAGATGATTTAATTTATTGTGATAATAAGGAAGATTCAAAGAATTATTTGTTTGCAAAATAGCTATTTTCCTAAATTTACAAGGCAATGGTCAGAGCCAAGACGAGCTGCTCTTCATGAAGCACATGTGAGCACTGAATGGCTCTTTCCTGTGCCTTTATTTTACTAAAGTTGTCACACCAGATTTTACACTTCCTTCTAAATTATGAGCAGAAAGATCCCTTTGTTTGTCATTTTTCCGCTTTGCTGGGTATGGAGATCAGGATCAAACGGTGCAGCCAAGTTCCCATCCCCTGCTCAGAGCATCCTGAGCCCTGGCAATGTCCCCAGCGGGGCTCTGGGGGCACCTGGGTTTGCTGAGCCTCGGGCATCGCTCACACCCTGCCAGGGTCTGCTGCTTCCTTCCCTTCCCTTTTCCCTTCCCTTCCCTTTTCCCTTCCCTTCCCTTCCCTTCCCTTCCCTTCCCTTCCCTTCCCTTCCCTTCCCTTCCCTTCCCTTCCCTTCCCTTTTCCTTTCCCTTTCCTTTTCATTCCCTTTCCCCTTTCCTTTCCCCCTTTTCTTTTCCTTTCCTTTTCCCTTTCCTTTTCTTTCCCCTTTCCTTTCCCCTTCCCTTTCCTTTTCTTTCCTCATTCCCCTTCCCTTTCCTTTTCTTTCCTCATTCCCTTTTCCCTTTCCTTCTCCTTTCCATTTCCCTTTCCTTTTCCTTTCCATTTCCCTTTCCTTTTCCTTTCCCCCTTTTCCCTTTCCCCTTTCCTTTTCCCTTCCCTTCGGAAAGGCACAGCTCAGTGATAAATGCAGGTCACTCACATCTCTGTGTCTGCAAACACCTGGCACTGGCTCCCTCCTCCTCCTCCTCCTCCTCCTCCTCCCTGCTATTCCAGGGGCAGGGTGCTATGCATGGACACAGCATTTCCTTTTCCACACAGCGCCTGTTAGCTGTCAGCACTGCCTCGGAGCCTTTATTCGGATTACTTCACCCCTGTGGCACACACCTTCCCCTGCAGAGCCCTTGGTTTGTCACCGCTCCTGCCTGCCATGGGTCACCAGCACAGCGCTCCCGTTCCTGCCTCAAGGCATGGAAAGCTGCTGGGTGCCTCAAACAGCCAGGGGAGGAAATAATGCTCTGAGCATCTCTGGGTCTAAGTTCCTGTCCTGGAGGCTTGTTCTGCTATTCACAAAGCAGCAGCAACCAAACGAGGAAACTGAGCAGTAACCTCCCACCTCCATCGGACAAATAGACCCATTTTTCCTTTTTTATTATTAGCACACTCAGTTTTATGGCTGAAGGGGGGCAGGTGGGGGCTGCACATCCTACAACAAACTGAGCATCACAGTGAATCTGCTGTGATGGGAGCAGGGACAGTAAAACAAGAGAGCTTTAACAGGAGGTCCCCCGTGCACACCCAAGGTCTGCAGTGACAAAGAGAGCACAGAATTATCCCAGCAGAGAATTCACAGAATGTCCAGGTTGGAAGAGACCTTCAAGATCATCGAGTCCAACCCAGCCCTAACACCTCAACCAGACCATGGCACCCAGTGCCACATCCAGGCTTTTTTAAACACATCCAGGGGTGGTGACTCCACCACCATTCCAGTACTTTATCACTCTTTCCATGAAATCTTTTTGCTAACATCGAACCTAATTTTCCCTTGACACAACTGGAAACTCTGTCCTCTTGTTCTGCACTGCCCTGGGAGCCTCTCCCAAGGTGTTGCTCATGCAAAGAGCCCTCATGTTTATGCATCACACACCTGCACACACACACACACCAGGTGTGGCATTCCCAGGTGTGGGGTGGCCCAGATTTGGGGTGACCTGCCCGGGCAGGGCTGTGGCACTGTGGGCATGGCCAGGCACTCCCAGCCCCTCTGCTTGTCCCAGCACCTCCCTGGGCTGTGCCTGGGCCACGCTGCTGGCTCTGAGTCACCTCCTCACACAGGTCCCTGGTGCAGGGCACGTCTGAGGTGCCCAGGATGGGACAGGGCACTGCAGAGCAAGGGGGGACCCCAGGACCCTCCTGCATCCCAGCCCAGCTGAGCACGGGCACCTTGGGACAGGAATGGCACAAAACACCCAGAGAGGCCCTGGCCCCTCGTCCCTGCTCCCAGGGGTCACCTGGCAGTGCCAAGAGGGGAACAGCCCCTTTAAAGGAGCCTTTTTCACCAACACTGTAAAACTCTTGGTGGTATCTGTCAGCTTAAATCTCTACACCCTGCCAATGAAGTGCTTTGGAAACTGCCATCATCCCAGCATAATCTAATGTAGAAATATTTCACTATCCTCCCTCCTCTCTCTTTCTTTAAATTTCCCCTGATGGTTTTAATTTGTTGCAAAGGGGCAAAAGTTTTGGTGATCTTTGGGGCAGAAACACACTATGCAAGTCCTTTACAAATATAAAACCAATTTACTGAAAAGAAAAGATATTGTTGAAACTTTCTAAAGTATTTCCTGTTTTTTGTTTGTTTGTTTTTTGTTTGGTTTTTTTTGTTGTTTTAGAATAGTGGAAATTTTAGCACACTAATAAATCTTAATGCAAGACTGTTTCAAATGTAATTGTACTAGCTGTAGGCTAGATTACAGGTGTCCTTTCAGACACTTTAACTTGCTGTATTTACATCTTGCTGCATCAATTGTATGGCTATTGTAAACTTTATATTATGCAAGGTGTGTAATTACACAGCCTCCCCAGCTCCCATCACAAGTGCACACCTGGCCTGGTTCTAACAAGCACATTCCTTCTCAAAATGACTACATAATTAGAAAATTCCACTTCTTGGCCACAGCTCTGTGCTCAGCACACGTAGATTTTACTGTGAAATGCGTTACCATTTCTCTCACAGGGTCACTGGACACGCTGTGAGCTGCTCATTGTTTTTAATCCTAACATGACCTTTATACTAAATACAAAAAACAACCTTGGGATTGAAAAGCCTGGCATGGTGTCATGAGCACAGAGAATGATTTCAATGAGCCCAGCGCTGTTTGATCAGGGACCAGTCCTCCCAAGGTGCTGAGTCCTCATTTCCTGCAGGTCCCAAACTGGAGTTTGCAGTGTCCCAATTAAAACTGGAAAACGAGGCGTTTAAAATCCGCAGCCACTTGGAGAGCTCTGCCTTTGAGAGCTCCCACTTTAAGATGTTTTGTCACACTCATGAGTCTCTGATAGGGAAACCTTCAAAACTTTGTTTTCCTTCGTTCACACACACATAAACACTGACTGCCAAAACGTCAGTGGAAACACAGTGATAATTTTATCACTAATTAATCGAGTGGGATTGATTAGAGATGTGTGTGAGCTGGGTCTCTGCAGTGCCCCCTCCCACCCTGAGCAAACCGGGATCAGCCATGGTAAATATGTTAATAAACATTTGCTGCAAACGACAGGGAATACACTCCAGGCTCCTTTCCTAGAAGGGTGAAGTCAGGAAACACAGGGAAAGTTACAGGAAGGTTTCAGGACTGGGAATTATTGGAAGTGCAGCTCCTTTCACACACATTCTTGAGGATAGAAGGGAGATAATTGTAAATCATTACAGAAGAAAAAGAGAGAGCCAGATCCCAAGCCCACAGAAATCCTTTGGAAAAAATAACAACCAAACCAACTAAAATAAATGCATAAATGCTTTCCCACACTCCTTTAATCAGAATTTTAGATTCATCTATGTGATCTGTGAAATAGTGGTTATCTGATTAAACCCCAAACTTCTCAGCTTAGTAACCTGGCCCCGTAAATTCACATGAATAAAGGGGCCAGATTTATAGGCAGATATTTTAATTCTTAAACAGTTAACATAACAGTCAAAGAGATGCTTGGTTACTTACACAAAGGGAAGGCTATAATTGTAACATCTTTGCTCTAAGGTGAATAATTAAGTAGATTCCACTGACAAAAGGATGAGAAGACTGTGCCTCGGGACATTTAGTCAGTAGAACTAAGCAACAGGTTACAGGGTAGAAAACAAGGCTGTATTTAATCACAAACCTATTGACTCGATTATTTTCAATGCAGAAAAAAAAAAATCCTAAAATGAGCAATCCTCGGGCAGTTTAATAGAACAAGGCAGAATGAACAAATTCGAGGTCACAGATATTGCTGTTGCAACTTTTTATGTCAGGGCATACTTTTACTGTTCTTTCTTCTTTTTCCTCCTGGACTCTAAAATTTTCTATACAACAAAGTTGGTTATAGTAAAAAAAAAAAAAAAGAATATATTATCTATTTATCCTATTCCTCAGTTAAGGAAGTTCTTCAGTAAAGCTCAGCCATATTAATGAATATATTTTGCATATTTGGCCCGTTGTGTTGAAAGAGTAAAAGAAGCCTGCTATATATTTGCATTCAAAACTACTATTCTTCATTGTAGCTGAGAATTTAAGCATTCATAAATAAAATTGTAAAGTTCTGTTGTGAGAAAAATACAGAATTCCTGTATGGTGATCCACCCAGAAATCAGAATTAAAGGAACTGAGGAACTGCCTTTACCCTTTACAGGGTCTGTATTTAGCATTTAGGTAAGGCTGGAAATCATCTCTCCACTGTGTTGGTGCAGACCAAAAGGCAAGGAGAGAACAAGGGACCTTCCCCACAAAGTCATCACATATTCTTAGCATTTATCCCCCTGCTGAGGCTGGGATCAGCCCTTCTCCCAGAGGAATGAGGAGATTCTCTCCTGCACATCCCTGCTCTTCTACCCGTGGGCTTGGCTCACCTGTGATGGCACCACAGGAGCCCACCTGAGGCTGCAGGGCTGCTCAGTACCTGAGCAGTGACCCAGCACCAAAAACCAGCCCCAGTTGTTGGATGTCTCACAAATCCACCCTGCAGGGAGGAGGGTTTCCAGCTGCAGAGCCTCTGGAAAAACCAGGAGTTCTGCACTCAGAAACAACCTAAAGCCAGGCTGATGTCACCTTGCCTTGTCTCTCTGTCATCTGGGAGAGAGGGCAGGAGGTGGCTCTGGGATGGCAGGCAGTGAAAGCTCTATGGGGCCTGGGGGGCAGCAGGGTCAGCACACACACACACACTCCAGAAAAGGATTCATCAGTGCACTCCCATCCAGACAGCCCAGAATCCTGGGCACACAAAAGGCACGAAGCCAAGAGAAGGACTGCATGGGCTGGCCCAACTTCCATCCAGCAGGACTAACATCTTAAAAGAATGATTTTTAAGCTTTTCTTTTCCATCTCCTATTAATTTGTTTGACATGACCTTATCAGGACTCTGCTAGTTATGTTCTGCTTTCCTTATGTAGTTGTTTTCTACAAAGTGAAACTGCATATAGTTGTCTCCTTCTGTTATGCCTTCACTTCTGCAGTGCTGAAACATTAAAACAATTTGAAAGATATGACAACGAAGTTCCTCAGTACAGTGAGCATGTGGATTGATATGTTTTGATTTTTTTCTTTAGAGAACAAGACTTGTCAGTGCTCAACTAGAAAAGCTGCCAAATACATCATCATCTCTCGTTCACTATGACCCAGGTGCTGTCAGCCCAAACTGACTGTTTTCAGTAAAAAGAAAAAAAATCGTGTTGGGTGAGTTCAGAACGGATCCCAAGAGGTGCCAATTAGGAAGCATTTAAAGTGCAAATTCTAATGTTAATTCTCTGAGTTCATTTGCTGTGTGTCCATTACCAAATCTCCAGTTTAAAATGCACTTTACAGCCTAATTTTGTGCTACACAATCTGTTTCTTTCCTGCTCCACACAGTCTTACAGTTGCACGTAGGACTAACAAATGCATTTAAATATTTGATTTGCTGCCATTAGCAAGAGAGAGGGAGAAGAAAAACTTAATGATGGATGATATGATACGCTGTGCACAGAATGCCTTCATGCTATTCACTGCACATTATTATCAACATACCTCTTCCCATCATGTGCATTTTTTAGGGAACTAAAACAAACAATGCCACTGAACCCAGAGAAGATTCCCTAGTAAGAGGGATTAAAGTCTATGGATCATATAAATGCTGTTGAGTGATCAGTTTTGTTCAAATCTTAACTGTTTATTTTGGTCTTGATTTTTCTGCAGTAAACATCTTTACATTGAATGTGGGGCTTTACTGCCTTAAAAGGAGCAGTGAAATGTAATAAACATCTAAAACTTGCTTTTATATACCTCAAAACCAGTCACATAAATCACTAATATAACCACTGCAATCATCAGTGTAGCAACTTAATCCTGGGAGAAATCCAGATGGAAGGCTTGAAAAATATCATTAAAACTATCTGTATTTTAAAATGTGCTGCTGCCAATGCAAGGCAAGGGTTTTTTGTGAGGATGGCAATGCTCCTTTACCATCTAGAAATAAAATACCCATCTACAATATACGTAGTCCTTATATTTTGCACATTTTGAATGCTTTTTTACAGCTTCTACTCAGTGGAGGACAGCAAAGTAATGAGCTGTACCCCAAGGGCCCAGCCTGGCACAGGAGGGGAACAACCCCAACCTGGACCTGACACCAACATTAATGGATGTCCTGCACATGGAGAAATGGAAATAACTTATAAATGATCCTGAAATCTTTGCTGATGTTAGGAGCCAGCATATACAACAATAACATTATCTGAACTAAAGGTGCTCCCACTTTTTATGTGGGTCTTGAAGTCAGAGTGCCCTTCAGTGCATTTTGCTTTGGATGGTTTATTTTGGCCAGAATAATGTCAGAAAAAGCTAGCTTTTGACACTTGAAACCTTTCAATTTTTATTGGAAAACTAAGCCAAATCAGGCACCTGCAAAGGAGACTTATATTTGATGGCAATGGGATCATCCACATGCTTAAAAACAAGCATATGCACAAATGACTGCAGCACTGAAACTTTTCAATATTGAAGATATTTCTGTGTTTGATTACTTGCACAGGAATCCAGAGTGACCCTGTCCTCTACTGTTCATTAATAGCAGAGCCCAGGGTGGGGGGAAAATCTCCCTTTAAAAATTGAGCTCTAGACCCTCACAGTAATTAAAGGAACCTTCCCTTCTGCGCTGCCATTTTCTCACACAATTATTCACCACATCCACAATTTTTTAATGTTCCTCAAACAATTTGCTTTACTTGCTTAAAGAGGCACCATGGGGTTAAAGGGATGGTGCAGATCTCCATCCCCAGCTGCTCTCTGCGATGGTTTTGGATGAAGAGATGCCTAACCCTGGTGAGGAGATGCCAGGCAGCTGTGCCAGCCCTGAGCCAGAACAGCCCTGGCAAAGAGATGAGCTGTGACCAGGGCTCAGACACAGGAGGAAACCAGCCAAGAGTAGAAGAAACCTCCACAGAGCAAAATTTAAAGTATTCAATCACTCCCCTGGCACAGCTCAGACCAAACTTGAAGTGCTTGACACTTTGTGTATTTGGCCACCTCTGCTTGCTTGTGTTGCTCCACGTTAGCAGCTCAATGACAGGTAAATTAATTAATTTCCCAGCATTTGGTGCAGGCAGCATGTGCAGGATTGCCCAGCCAATGTGAGACCATTTGGTCAAACAACATTTGCAATTTGCTTCTATATTTAGGCTGCTTGCCTGCAAAGTTTCACACTGATATTTAACAAGGTCAGTGGATGAATTTGGGCGAGTGGTGAGCAATTTCTGCTATGGTGAGAGGCAAGCATGATGAATCAAAGCAGTTTATTTCTCTTACACCTTAAAATGTAAAAACACACAACCCTGAGAAACACCTTGTGAATCTCTTTTCCACCATAGTGATTCTTAGAAAACAGTGGGTTTTTGACCTTTCGAGAAAGGCTATAAAAATATTAAATTTGATTGAGATTTTGAATTTATAAAAGCAAAAAAGCTCTAGAAATTTCTTTCAATAGAAATATACATTCTAAACTCAGTTTCCTCTTTTCTCTTTCTAGATAAGTAACATCCCACAAAGAGAAACCGAAGAGCAACTGAAGTAGAAAAGCTCTATATAGATAATTGTTTTGGTCTAAGCCTACATCTAGACTCTGATGGAAGACTGAAGTCTTCTTGCATGCAAAAGCCTAAGTAGCAGTGCCATTTTTAATAGCCTAAATATTCTTAATTTTCACTTTCCTTGGATAAAGTATTTACTGGTACATACTGTTCCTGTAGCACTCAGCATCAGTTTGAATAACTATAAGCATATTTACATTTTTCCTTCAGAGCTATAAGCATTGTACAAGATGCAACAAAAGACAGAATCAAAGATATGGTGCTATCAGGAAATACGGTTTTTTGAGTCCTTTGAAACTCAACTGAGTTTAAATTGCTGGGTTTTGTTGGCTTTTTTTCTTCTTAAAGCACTTTCCCTTCTTAAGGTTAAAACCAAGGTTCAGAAGGGTCAAACCTTTTTCTTTTTTTCAGTAGCTACTGACAGGAGCCCTGGTATTCAGGAGTGCTTCCAAAGGCTCTCCAGACGTGGCCCCCATTCTGCCTTTGTCACTGACGAGAGCTCGGAGCACGCCACAAAATTCCACAACCCAAAAACTTCACCTTTCTTCAGCACTGCTGGGGGAAGTCAGCCCAGTCAGAAAACGTGTGCTGAGAAATTCCAGGAGCACAGCCCCCTGCAGAGGGGTGGCTTTGGTACAGGAACACGCCGGGTTCCCAAGCAGCCAGCCATGGAGAAGTGGCCTGAATTCCAAGTGCTCTATCTCAGCTCTATCTCCACATGAGCTCTAGCCTGCAGAAACAGAATTCTCTGTTCCATGGACAAGTTCCAGGAGCTGTTTCCGTGTGTGGTGAATGCCAAAACTGGGCCTAGTGGGCTGTTATTAAAATGTTGCTGTCAAGCTATTAAACGCTTGAAAAGCCCAGAATTAAAAGAAGCTTTATGCATGTACTCCCCATGGTGTTTCTAATCGTGCCATTGATGTCTGCAGATCCAGTTCCCTGAAAAATTTAGCTACAGTTTGTGTTTATAAATCATTTCTTTTAAATGCTGCCACCACACCACCAAATCTCAGGCCTGGGTTTAATCTGCAGTTTGAGCAGGAGTGAGATTGTGCTCACAGATTGCAAAGCATTCTTCAAAGGCACTGCTGAACACAGGTGCTTTAGGGGACTGCTCCTCCCAGAAACAGAGTGTTTTAAAAGCATCCCAGCCTCCAGTTGGACCAGTTTGCACTGGGAGCCTGCGAGAATCTCCTCCTTCACCTGCATTGCCCCCGTTCTGCATCATTCCCATCAATTCCCAGGACATGTTGGGCCACCTTGCCACAATTCAGCTATCCAGCTACTGAAATGAATGGCTGAAAGCACAGAATTTACTACATCTAAAAATCTGTTTATCTTTTCATCTTTACTTGCCAAATGAAAGGATCTTTCCCATCTTTTCATAAGATATATTATCTTTGCAAAATAATTCATTTCCATATTCAATACTAACCCCTTCAAAGAATAAAAAATTGAAAAAATAAATAAAACCAATGCCATCATTCTTTTTCTCATCACAAAGCAGGTGACTGTCAGAGATAACTAGAGACACATTTACAAGGAAACACATACAGGGTGAGCAACGCAACAACTGTGAGAGTGAAGGTATGGAAAACAAAAATACAAAGATTTTGGGAAGTAGGAGCTGAGTGATGGCATCCAAAGCATCAGAAAAACGAGGACAGGTGAGGGCACAGCAGCAGAGGGATCAGTCCCATGTGAGGTCTGGGCTGGCTGCATCCCCTGCTCTGCCTTGTGGATAAAAGGAAAGCACGGATGCAAAGAGCCAAGGATACAAGGGAAAAATAATCATCCTGTAATTGGCTGCTCACTAATGGAGTCTATTAATTAATGGCCATGGAAGACCAGGTAATTTGTGGTCACTAGTGTTCAAAAGATAAACAATCTAGAACTGAATCAGGAATGTGGAATCCATCCATACTGGAGCCATCCTGGGGAGACTTCAGTGTTTTCAGGGAAAAGGGAACAATCCTGAGCATCCATCACTCCCAATGGCACCAATGAGGCTCAGGTCTTATTTAATCTGGACCAAACACCATAAAATATATGAAAATTTGCAACTGTCTGGAGTATTAGAGATGAGAAGATTTAGGGAGACTTGGAGAAATACAGCAAAAGGCACATTTTCATTGCAGAGTTCTTGGAATAACCCAGATCAAGAGAACCCAATCCAATGACTTTTGCCAAAGGTGATTTTTAAGCCTGTCCTCATCTAATCCTTCTGTGGGGAAGGAATCATTGGACGATGATAAATACCCTGTTCTTTTGTGGGATCTGTGGGAGCACCCTTGAGAGGAAATCTCACGATCCTCAGGCAGACTGTACTTCACACTCCTAATTCACAATTATTTCGTTCAAATGTTTGATACAAGATAGAAAGGGTTTGATATCTAGAAAACCTTGCCTGTAATACCCTCCTGACAGATCATTACACGAGTCTAATTGAATTTAGATCTTGAGATATGCTGCTCAGAACTCGTTTGCATTTCACTAGAAATGAGATGATCATCTTTACACAGAAACTGTGACGCATATTTTCATGCACATGAAACAAATACCAAAATATTCAGGTACTTGTGTGCTTTATTTGCATATAGTTGCTACCTCTGTGTAGGAACCAAGCAATTACTGTAGCAGGTAATTATGTACTCATATGTAATTTGCATAAGAGGGCAAAAATATCCTACAGTTCACTCATTCCGTAGATATTTGGGGCAAGAAAACAAACAAGAGGTAGAAGAAAATCTGCATATTTGGCCAATGGATACAAGGAAAGAAAAAAGAAGTCTCCATTGTTTTCTCATAAACAATTTTCCCAGAAAATGTATTCTCCTGTTACTAAATTCTAAATAACAAGAATAAACATATGCACAAAGGCAAAACATTGCTACTTTTCTTTTTAGACCTTCTGTTATATGTGAATCACAGCCTCGCAGCCTCTTGAAAAAGCTAATTATTGCAATTTTTGCTTAGTGAAAGAAAAATTTGTACACACACAGGCCTTATAATTGATTCAAACAGAAACATTCTTTTTTACTCAAAAGGGAATATTTCTTTGAATTATGGCAATTATTTAACAAAGAAAACTGTCATTCCAGAATGAAAATCAGTAACTTTAATTTAAAAAAGAAAGCACTTCAGCATTCATCACCCCTTTCCTTACTTTGCAGGATAAATTATCTGCCAAACCTATATTCATGCAAATTTTTGATTTCCTTAAAATTTCAGGATTTAAACACTTTACTGGGAAGAAAGCCTGGTTATGCATCCAAAAAATTCCTTCTCCCAACTCCATCTGTGGCTAAGAAATTCCTGGAACATCTTGCCCCCGTGCTAGTCATTAGTGGGTCACTGCAGGCTGCCTTCATTGCAAAAATTTATAATTACTGGGATATCTGAGATTTGGATCCAGTGTGTGGATGTTACAAAATACATCACAAGTTTTCATAAGCTTCACAGAGAGCTGTTTTGCTTGTCCTACAAGTCCTCCTTGAACTCCATCAAAAGATAAATTAACTCCCAGGAAGTGAAGACAATTCAGGTTTCTGGTACCTGACCATGGGGGGATAGAAATTGGCTCAGCAATAACACAACAAACCCAGCTCCTGGTGTCCCTCACTTCCCTTGATACATAAGAGAATTTCCCTTCCTCAAGTTCTTCTTGTATTGTAGGAGAAAGCCTCTAGTAATTCATTTTCCCACTAGACACATTCTAGGATTAACTAAAAAGAGGATTATGGGTTTTTTTAGCCCTAACAGGCTGCCCAATCCTATTTTTCCTTTGTATGAAAGACTTTCTAACACACCTACAGCCAGCACTTAGGGAAAGGGGATAAACCACTTTAATCAGTTTTCCTTACAGCAACATGGCAAAGATCTCCTTGGAGCAGCATCCCAGTGTAAAACTGTGCTGAGAACTCACAACCAGCAGGTAAGTGAATATACAGAACTAAAGTTCTGCATTTTTTCTGTAGTATTTTAGGCAGTAATGTGGATATTTTGAGTATCCCTTCCATCCCCTGCTGTGGTTCCCAGGGCTGTACCGAAGGAGACAGGACAGGGATTCTTCATCCCATTCCCTCCTCACAGGGAACAACCAGAGCAAGGCACTGCACACCCATCCCAGAGCATGGGAACCAGCCCTTCACTGCCTATGCTAAATCCCAGACATGTTTATTCTCTAATCCCAGGGCTGGATAACAGCACACAGCTCAGTCTCCATCAGTTGCCCAACAGGATGGAACAATCATCACATGGTGCTTTTCACACCTGCTTCCCTCTCCTTTTATTTTTTGGGAGGCATAATATTCAAACTAGAAGAATAAGGCAATGCTCTACACCATTTTAGACATTTCCTTACGTCTCAGGCAACACTTGATCTTTTTCTCCCACTTATCTGGCTTTTTTTCTCTCTTTAATTCCATGTTAATCAGCTGATAAACCCAAGTTTGAAGGAGATATGAGAAGGCTGCTAAATTCTCTGCTGAGAAATATCAGAAATCACGTATCACTTTTCTCAGCATGATTTTTTTAATACACTTTTGCATAGCACTCTATAAAACGTTGGGTTTGTTCCCTCAGTGTTCCTTGTTTGTTTGTAAAGCCCTTCCTCAGCTTAAAGCCAACAGTTTGTCACATGAATGCACCGAGAAGCAAAACACCTCCACGGGATTCTCAGCACTGCCAGACTCGTTCAGGACCTTCAGCACATCCTTAGCCAAGCTGTGCCTCATTTCACTGAGCAGAACGAGAGGTGTAATCACAGAGTCTGCTTCCGGGCTCACATGAAGAATTTGTCTGTGTTCACTTCTAAACTGCTTTTTTTGGCAGAGTTTAAAATACAGAAATGAGAGTTTTGTATGTTGACATAGTATGTGTATATATATATATATATATATATTTAATATGTATACAGGTACATATGTATTCAGAGCTTTAGGTAGGAGAATTTTAAGCGAATGGAAACAAAGATAAAACAGCGACACAGAACCTTCATAAAGCAAACTGTGAAAGTGATGTCTAGGCTTTAAAATATCACACACTTCATTAGACAGGAAAGTTGTGTGTTCCCAAATCCCTGTTTGCAGACACTGCTGCTCCATGGGGCCATGGATGCTCGGACAAGTCACTGGGAATTGGCTGTGCTGAAGAATTTGGGAGCAAAAAGCAGCTCACAGTGTGGAGAGCAGAGAGGAAAACTCACCCTGTGCTGGAAGAGCAGAGCACAAACCTGGGTCTGACCCCAACACACAAATTTAAAGGGTTTTTCCTTCCCCTCCTCAGTGGAGTTTGTTGCCACTCATGGCACTGACCTGTAAAGTCAAGGCCTGACCTTTTTCCCCAGTCCAAGTGAGAAAGCAGATGAGATACTGGGACAGAGGCAGACTTTTAGCCTCAGAGGCTGGCAAGGGAGGCAGAAGTGCTGTGCCTGAAATCTGTGCTGGGCCATGACCAAGACATCACTTACTGCACAGCCATCCATAGACTGTCACTTCATTGCAGTACTAGAAATAAAGGGTGGTCTGACACATAAGTCATTAGGGAAAAAAAAATTAAATCAATATTCCTAAGCCTCACAAGAAAAGAATGCATTTGAGAGTCAGATTTTTTTCAAGAAGAAAGTCAAGTCCAAATGCTAGTTAGGCTTGTCTGCAGCTGTGAATTGTGCATGTAAAAATATACACTGAGACTTCTTTAAACATGGAGCCAATGTTATAAAGAACTAGATGTAATTTTCCAAACAAAAATGCTATGGTCCCTACCTTAATTTAGCTGACTAGTTTGCATGCTCAGAAGATATTCACACTTAGGGGTAAAAAAATTAATTTATTTTAGACATGTAAAATTCTACCATTTCACACCCAGAAAAGGAAGGCTGTATCTTCCAAGGAAGAGGGGAGCAAGTTTAATATGATCACCCTAAAATGACAACCAAAGCCTTATATTGCTGCTAATGCTGTTAATTTACTCTTTTAATGTGAGAACACAAATTATTAATCTATCAAACCATTATCAAACTAACATCATATTTTTTCTACCAAAAATATTTAAATGTTTTCTCAGCACATGAAGAATTCAAGACAGACCATTCCATAGTCAGTGCTTGTCCTAAATGCACCAATACCTCAGAATCACACCAAATTTATTTTATTCCATTTGCTTTGCCACATTTGTTTAAAGATAATCTTTTGTTGGTTCATCTGTGTCTCAAGTGACCTTATTTATGATCCTGAAGTTCCTGTAAGTTTTCCTCAAACAACAGATCTTTCCAGACAGCTGAACATAGATTACAGGTAAAACAAAATCCCTAATCATTTAGAATTTCTAAATTTCTCTCATGTGATTACCTTTATAAGGAGAGATTATGGTAAAAGGAAAAAAAATTAAAACAGCTGTCATCCAAGGCATTTGCTTTTAGCAAGGCCTTGAGTTCCTGTTTTCCTTCCCCAGCACAAACAGATGAACCCAAATCCTGCAAAGGGCTAACACAAGAATTCTGCTTCAGATTATGACTGGAACGTTAGTGACCTGTACAATGACAAAAATCATTGAACCAGTCAAGGCGATTTGTGATGAAGAATTACAGGGCTGGAACAGAAGTGAGCTCGGAGCACTGAAGAACCCCAGAGTCATCCTGCTCTCCTCAAAGCTGAACGGGCAAATCTTCCCCCTGCAGCCACAGCAAATCCTCTGCTAAAGAATGAAATCTTTAAGTGCCTTCACAAAAAAAAAAAAATAAAAAAATCTGCATCTGAAAAGCCCTGCTTGGAAGATGGCAATGTTTGGAGTTTGTCATGAAACCACGTTTGGCAGAGTTACAGAATTACATTTCAAAAATCTACTTATTTTTCCAGCGTCAATGCTGCTTTCTGTGCACGATGACAAAACTGACTCCAGTCTCAAATGCACCTGTCAGAGCTGTCAGCCATCAGCAGCACCCTTTTGTTGTTTGGTTATGCTGCCAGGCTATTCCAGCATGTTTGCACTGAGAGGAGGAGGTGTCATCTGAATATGGCAAAACAAAACTGTGACTCACTCAGCAGAATCAGACAGACCTTACAGTTTGGAGTAAGGCACACAGGCTGGCTGAGACTGCACACTCCTCCTGAATATCTTTCTGCTTGCACAGCACCAGCACAGAGCTGATCCCACTGCAGGAAAATCAGAAGGTAATGAGAGGAGCCCTGAGCAGGCAGCAGCCCTGTGAATCAGCACTGGCTCCATGCATTGCTACCCCAGCCACAATTAACACCCAGCCTGCACAACAGAGGTGGCAAAGCAATATTGGAGTTAATATGGTGTGGCAAATAAAGGAATACATAGTATTTATAGAGCAAATGAGGAAGCATCTAATTCCTTTGGATGTTTAAGCCAAAATTTAAGCTATCTAAGAATTCACTTATTTTTTCCTTGCTTATAAATTTGTGCCACTGAACCCAAGCATTTTGTACCCTGTGGCAACTCCTGGAAGTTATAACAGTTGAACTAATGAGATCTGTGAAAGCTCTCTCTCTTTGAGAGAGGAAATGATTTTTAGTCAAACAGTTGAATGTTTTCCCTACCATCTGCACAACCTTTTGTTAAAGCACCTTCTATACCAAGACACCTGATCAAACAGATGGGGGAAGAAAAAAAGCCTTTGTTAAAGTTTTGGCACTCTGTTTCTTCAATTAGATTCTTCCAATAAGTTTTCAGCAGAATCAGTCTTATGGTCCACATATTTTTAATCATAAATCTTTTACCAAGAAGGGGTAAAAGGAAGCAATTCATGGTGCCCTGAGGTGTCTTTATACATCTGAAAATACACTGCTGCAAGTTACAGAGCCATAGCATGGTTTGGGTCAGAGGGGACTTTCAAAATCATCCAGTGCCACCCCTGCCTTGGGCAGGGACACCTTCCACTGTCCCAGGCTGCTCCAAACCCTGTCCAACCTGGCCTGGGACATTTCCAGGGGGCCAGGGACAGCCACAGCTTCTCTGGGCACCTGTGCCAGGGCCTCCCCACCTTCACAGAGAATTCCTTCCCAATATCCCATCTAACCCTGTCCTCTCATTTTAAGGCCATTCCCCCTTGTCACAAGTCTCTCCCCATCTCTCTTGGGGTCCCTTTAGGTACTATAACATCTCCATTTTCTTCTTCAGGCTGAACAATCCCATCTCAGCCTGGTTTCATTGCAGAAGTGCTCCTTCCCTTCACTCCAGCATGTGATCACCCCCCAAAACTTGGCAACCTCTTCTCCACAGGTCCCCTGCTCCCCAGAGCAGCAGCTCCCTGACTGTGAAATACACTGAATCAAATAGAGCAAACACTGACTGAAGTACAAGGGAAGTGCCAGAGAGGTACCACTTATCCTTGAAGGCCTGGGCAAGCATCTGTTATTTTAAATGTTCAGTGCAGATGTCAGTGCTGGCCAAAGATAACTTGTGATACAGCTTTGGGCCAACACAGAAAATCCAAAATAAAACACACAGCCTCTTGATACTTCATATTAAACGCTCAAAATTCAGGCAACTCATGGCATTGCAAAGGCGTGTTTGTTCATAACTAAATGTGTGAAATTCAATGCTGGCAATACTGTAATCAGGATTAGGTGTGTACAGATTATGTTTATAGAGAAAGAGTGTGGCTGAATTATTTTTTTCCCTTGCCCTGGAAAAGATCACCACCTCTAAAAAAAAAAAACAAACAAACCTAAATGTAATTTTTTTTGCTAAGGAATGGATTGCCAAGCAGCTTGGCAGGGCTCAGAGCCCCTGTACCAGGCTGGGCAGGGGGGTCAGGCAGGATTGGCAGTGAGGACTGCCTGCCCCAGATGGCTGCAGCACCGAGCTGGGGCCCAGGTGCCAGCACAGCACTGAGCACATCATCACAATCACAGCACTGCTTCATCTCTCCAAACAATTGTGCTTTTCAAAACAACCAAAAGGGGTGTCAGACCAGGAGCTCCTGAACTCCAGCAGGGTTGGAAAGGGAACCCGATGAGTCAAGGCAGTGCTGGGCACGTCAGGCATCCTCCTCCTCCTCCTGGTGCATGGAGCTCCCTCCCCATGGAGCTCCCTCCCCATGGAGATCACTCCCCATGGAGCTCCCTCCCATGGAGCTCCCTCCCCATGGAGATCACTCCCCATGGAGCTCCCTCCCCATGGAGATCACTCCCCATGGAGATCACTCCCCATGGAGCTCCTTCCCCATGGAGATCACTCCCCATGGAGATCACTCCCCATGGAGCTCACTCCCCATGGAGCTCACTCCCCATGGAGATCACTCCCCATGGAGATCACTCCCCATGGAGCTCCCTCCCCATGGAGCTCACTCCCCATGGAGATCACTCCCCATGGAGCTCACTCCCCATGGAGCTCACTCCCCATGGAGCTCACTCCCATGGAGATCACTCCCCATGGAGCTCCCTCCCCATGGAGCTCCCTCCCCATGGAGCTCCCTCCCCATGGAGATCACTCCCATGGAGATCACTCCCCATGGAGCTCCCTCCCCATGGAGATCACTCCCCATGGAGCTCCCTCCCCATGGAGCTCCCTCCCCATGGAGCTCCCTCCCCATGGAGATCACTCCCCATGGAGCTCACTCCCCTTGGCTCTGCCCCTTCTCTGGACTGGCACATTTATGGGGGAAAAGCTTGGCAGATGCAGGAGTCAAGTGCCAAGAGTCTGGATGCTCTTTCCCCTCGGCAGTGCCAGCAGTGGCATCTGGTTTGCACGGCTGGCTCCTCGCTCAGCACACACGGGGGGGCCTGGCCTCAGCTCTGGGAGGGTCTGGTGGGTCAGTCTGTCCTGAACAGCCACCAAAAATGCTCCCCCATCACCCTGCCACTCCCAAAGAGAGGATTTTGTCCAAACGCACTCCCCACATCCTTTGTGTGCTGTGCCCAGCACCTCTCCTGGCCCAGCAGGCCCATGCTGAGTTTAGCACCACTTAAATTAAATTCACTTAAATTTAAATCCACTCTGGCTCCAGGTGGGACAGGAATGTGAGGATTGTTGTGTGTCAGGATGGAGCCAGCCTGCCAGCAGCCAGGGCAGAGATAGGCACAGGGCTGTGTCACGTTTACCTCAGCCTACACAGGCCGGGTCTGCAGCTCCGTGTTTGCATGACTAACTACGAGCCTTGTGTACGTTTACACATTCATTTATGCTGCCAGATTCCTGTATGTATTCACATGGTGCTACATGTTTTCTGGAAACTCGAGTTCCTGACTCTAAGGTATTTGGGATCTCACTGGGGAATCCAAAGACTCATTAACATTTCAGAACTACACACCTTATTGGAAACAGCACACAATTGTAAAACAAAACAAAAAAAACCCCCATGGAATCTGCATTTTTTTCTTCCCTTCACTTCCACATCATTTATCATAATACAAAGTCTAAACTGCTCTTCATAACATGTTAGTCATGCCAAAGCTGGCTGTTCCCACTGATTCCCCTTGCTTTGAAATGCGTATTTCTAAAAGCAAACTTTGACTTCTGCCTTATGAAGAAATTTATCCACAGAAAATAAATGTTGTTTCTTAGCATATTTCTGTACTACATTTATTCCTTCAATTTCTAAAATATTATCATTTTTCACTGGATTGATAGCTCAGTAATCTCAGAAGTGTCTCTTGAACTGTCTACGCTGCTGGGGACCTCCAAGAGCAAATGCAGGGATCATGTTTGAAGTGCAGGAAGCACAGAAGGGCTCGCACTGCAGCGCACGTAGATCCATGTGTGGGAATGATTATCCTCAACTTTTCAGCTCTTTGATGCATTGTGTGAAAGATACCCACAAATCTTAACCAAAAGTTTCCTACATTAAAAGCACAGCCAAGCAGAGGAGCCTGGTCTTCTGGCTGTGGAGTTTTGCCTGAATATATCCCCATGTGAATACCCTGCTTTGAATGATGTAACATGAAAGGATTGTCTGCATTGTGCAGAAATTCTGTTTCCCATTACTCATACTTGTAAATGTATCTGTTCTACAGCTCCCTAAGAAATGAACAAGCCTTAGCATCAGAAATATTCCTAACACATTTTTAGGCAAAACAGAACCAGCTAGCTGTTCCACGATATTAAGTAATTCTTTCATGCTTTGCAATGCCTCAGAGTCCCAAGATAACATTTGGATGCGTTTATGCAATTTCTGAGATTCCCTACACAGATACTGTTGGGTCTTTTCCCACTTTGACAAGAGCTTTTCCTTGGAAGTCTGATAAACTGCACTGCTGACAGCTACACAGTGGTGGAAACAGGCAGGCAAGTGCCTCAGATGTTGGGACAAGAAAGTATTCCAGCATTTTTAGCACCTGGGACTCTTGCTTAGTAAACATTCCCACCCCAGCTGTGGCATGGAAAAACTGCAATCTCTGTACATATTTTACAAAATATAAAAGATGGACAAATAAAAGAAAATTAGGATTAAAAAACCAAAATAAGAAAAAGGAATTTTACCAAAGTGCAACTTAATTCTGAGACTCAGTTTGATCTTTGAGCAGTATCACCACTGCCTTCAGAGGATTGATGTGATTGAGAGATGATGTGGGACCCCTACACTGAACTCAGCTTTGGTGAATAAATACAACTGTGTATCAAATTTTGACAAATTCAGTAAAGAGAAGAAAAAAAAACCAAACCCATAACAGAGTCCTATCTGTACATTCACATCTACAATAGAAACTTTTGCTACCTGAGAATGTCAGGCAGAAGGAGGTGATTTTTACATTACATTTTTATGCTCACCAAAGTACCACATGCAGTCTTAAGAAAGCTACAATACTCTCAGAAACTGCCTTGTCTTAGATATACTTCAAATCCAGCTCTTAAAAGGAATATAAAGAAGGAGTTATAATGGTAAATATCCAAATCACTATAGACCAAGCAATTCTTCCTAAATGGCTCCTTTGGGCCTTTCTGCTGAGAGCAGCACAGCTCCCCAGCATCCCACAGACCTCCCAAAGCTGGCAGGAACTGGCACAAAGGGAAGATGATGACAAAGATCTTCCCCAACAATGAGGTGGGGGATTAGACATTGCAACTGCAGTGGGGCAATCTGGAAAAATCTAACCACGAGGCAGCAATTTCCAAACTGGATGGAAGATTTCAACACCAGGTTCACGTAAGTAAGGGAAGACAAATCTTTGAGCTCCTCTCCCTTGCCACGGATCTGTATTAAAATCTCTAGATGTGATGGCAGATCCTCTTTGATAAATATGGGGTTTCACTTGCATGCTGCAGTACCTCACATGCACAGGGTGGTTTCCTTTTTATCCTTAGGAATGTGGGATGGTTGAACCCTTATCATCCTGTTTATCTCACCAATGTTCATTCCCCTCAGCAAGTGGGCAAAACCTGTCTCATTTCTTGATCAATATAGCAGTACCTGCTCTTTCCTGCCTTTTGGAGCATTCATGATTTCTCCTGCCTGCAATAACTCATCTACTTGTTGTCTGTTTGAGTCCCGACTTAAAGTTATTTGTAATGAATCCTGGAAAACGTCCTAAGCTGCTTGTGAAGCAATGACTCAGTTATTGAAGCACAGTTTAAGGATGGTACATGTATTTCTGCCCTGACCCATCTCACATCAAGAAAAAGCAAAGCCACCTTCACTCCTGTGCTGTGTGAGCAGGGGTAAGGTGCTCTTGTACAGAACATCTTCCTAGCTTCATCAGCCTAACGAGGAGAAAGGGAGGCCTGAGGGGTGTCCCGTGGGTTAGTACCACACTTCAACACCTTCCTCCTCTCTGCAGACACTCCAGCACCACGGGGCTGAAGGGGAGCTGAGCACTGGTGACATGACATCCCCACGAGCAGCATGGCCTGGCAGTGGTGCCCAGGGAGTCTCTCCCAACACTCCTGGAGTTTGCAGATGGATCATTCATCCTCCACACATGACTCACTGCAGAACCTGAGCCGAGCATCTGTCACCTCTGCCAGCAGACTGAAGAGGACAGAGGCAGGCTACAACACACCAAGGGACTTAACAGGGAAAAACCTGAACATATGGACTGGAGGAGAGGCCAGGGTGATCTGCTCATGCACCAGAAAAGCTGCACATCTCACAGCACATGATCATTTAGCATATCATGGAAGCATGACTAAAATAAACCTCTGAGACTCATCATCATTATAGGTAACATGGGAAGAGTAGAGATAAAGGACCAAGAAGAGGAAAAAAAGCCAAGAACACCATTCTTCTGGCTATCAAAGATGACATGCAGCTTCTCCTGCTAATGCAGCAGAGAAGGAAATACTCTGCTTGCTTTGCAGGAGCACAGGCAGCCACAGAGCCTTCAATACATTTCGGTCCAAATGGCTCCAAATAAGCCCAAATGCTGGAATAGACCAAAAAGACACCATTTCTGCCCTTATCATTTCTACACTATCTTCTAAATTTCTCTACTCAATTTCCTCTTTATGCACTTTTCTAAAATTTTTGCTTGTAGCTACTTTCCAGTAGCAGTGGTTTATCATTAAACAAGAGTTGGGAGCTTGGTTTGCTCCATGTTTTCCATGGCAGTTGTGTTTTTATTTTAACTGGAAGCAGTAAGATGGTTATAACCGGAACATCCACAGTAAAAGGGGGTCACACTAAACATGCCAGACCTGTCTGGGCAGGTCTAATTTAAACACCAGCCTTTTAAGAACGGGACTGTCTTTGAATGAGATTTCTTTGTACTACTGAAGAGAGCACACACCCTTTTCCTGCTGCTTGATTAAACAGCACTTGCCCAATGAATAGATCTTGATCAGGAATAGAAAATGCATGGAGCTGTCCTGGGGAAAATGTGCTATATCCTTTCCCAGACTCACCTGTGGGAAGACATGTGCAGCTATATTGAACACACAGGCCTTTCAAATCAGTCCTCTTGCATCTGGACCTCTGCTCTGTCAACTGTCTGTGCCTTTAAAGTATTCCCTTTATGCATTTGAACATCATAAAGCATTAATGGCAGTGGAAGTGTCTCACAGGAAAGCTGTACCTTCAGATTTGGCTTTGCTCTGGAGGGCAAGCACCAACCAAGCCATGAACTGTTTCATGGTTGTAGCCCAAAATCCCTCATCACAATCACAGCAGAAGGCCTGAAGTGCACCTTTCACTGCTCTTGCAAAAGTGGGTCCTCCCTTGCTAAAAATAACCCTGGCTGTGCTGCAGGAACAGTCATGCTTGCCTTGTTCCACTCACCCAGAACCACACACACCAAGGACAGCGAGGCAGCCAAGTGCCAAGGAGGAGCTGCTGCTCACATGCCAGCTGAATATCACAAGCTTGCACTACTGAGCTTTGCTTTTTCCTGTTTCAGGGGCTTTGGCTTCTACAAATGCACTAAGTTCATGTAAAGAAAGCATAAACTCCACAGCATAAATACATTCTCATTAGATTTCTACAATAACAAAGGATAGCAGAAAATTTCACTCCATCAGGGCAAGAAAATTTGCTGCCTAGAACACAGAGCTGGATTCTGTCTGCTGTCTGCTCCAGTTTTCCTGAGTTATCTTGGAGAAATCATCTATCTCCCATAGAAATGAGCATGAGGTGTTGCAGCTCCCGCTAATTTGAGGACTTTGCTGCTTCAACACATTTCAAAAGTTCACACCTCTGCCCCGTTGCTGTAAAATGGAAAGAACAGCATTTCTTGACCTCACAATAAAGCCATGAGGATAAACATCCTAGGTTTGAAACCATGTGAGTGTTCCATGGGCAGCAGCGAGGCCAGGCTGGCCCCCATCTCCAGGGGTGACTCACTTCTAGGAGAAGGTGCTTGCATTCATTTGGAAGGACAACAAGGCATGACTCAATGGATCAAAGCAATTTATCAGGTTTGAAATCAGCACCCAATGTTAAATTCTGAACTTCTTTCTGCCAGTTCATCTGCATATTAGAGCTTTACATGGTTAGTATTAGCTTAAACTAGACCCACTTGACAGGCAGAATGGTTAATCATGTGATTATGAAATTTCTGCAGTGGCTCTGGTAAACATTGTACAAACTGGAAATCATTTTTGCAACAATTTTTGTTTGTAGCATTGTAGTGTATTTGTTCTCTCTATTTTTTGAAGGCTTCAAGAGAGAATTTTGGGAGGCACTCCTTCACCATTATTTCTCCATCCACACACTCAGCTCTCAAGGGGGTGAAGGACAAAGCTTGACCATATTGTTAAAGAGAGGTTTTAACTAGTCCTCTAAAGTCCTCTAAACTTTATATTGTACTATATAAGCATCTGCCTGCCTCTTTGGATGGCAAATAGGGATCATTCTGCAGAAAGAACTCTTTACAGCACTTCATCCAGCTCAGCCCTTGTCTCCTGATGCTTAGACAAACAGTTTTTGGTTTATGTAAATAGTTGGTGGATCAAATTTCCCTGGCTGCCACACCCAGCCAGCCTGAATCACCCAGGGAAACATAAAGAGAGTCCCCTTTTATGCATTGCTTTTCCACCAAGGTACACAAGAGTTGCTATGTTACCCTTTCCCCACCAGCAAACAGATTTTTCATTCTGAAAGAACTTTTCTGTGGACCAAGCCACTGCATAATGCCTGGCAAAGTTTGATCTGGTTAAGAGGAGGAACACTAGGTGTGAAACAAAGCAAAATAAATGCTCCAAGGGAGCCTTGGCTTCTGGGCTTCTCTATTGTTGCTTCCACCACCGAGTGCTCCAGGGTCATCTTCTCTTCTTGCAGCCTCCTCAGGTGCCCTGAGTGCAGCACGGGAGGATTGGGGCAGCTACAAAAGTCGTGGAGAAAAACCTGGATGAGCTCCAGGAGTTCACCTGCATGGGCTTGTCAGCTGCCATTAGTTGTGTCTGCTTTTCTGGAAAGATCAATTCAAGGCACAGCCAACTGGATCGAGGGTAGTTACACCTCTCCAGCAAAAATTTATGGATCAGGAAGCAGCCCTGAGGCTCCTCTCCATCCATTCTTGGCTGTCCTGCCCTGCAAAGCCTCCCCACAGTTTTTGGGACAGCAAAGCCCAGCACACCTCATGTTTGGCCACAGCTCAGCTCTGCTTCCCTCCCCCAGGAGCCAAGAGATCCATCCTTGTCCCTGTGTGAACCTGGGAGGGAGCTATCTCCTGAGGCTGCTGGTCACTGCTGCAGCCATGCTGCAAAGCTGGGAGGAGATGCAGATCTGCTGCTGATGCTTTTCCAAACTTCAGAAACCATTTCTAAATCAAAGCCTTATTGTAAGGCTCAAAGCTGAAATGGGGTGGAGGAATGATTTTTGGTTGTTTCTTTTCTCATTGTGGTGTCTCCGAAAGCCTCAGCTCCAGTTTAAATAATCAATCAGGCTCTCTGCACTCAGAATTCCACACTTTAGCTAGCAGCAAGCAATCCCAGACTGAGACTAGCCAAGAGTCCCCAGAGATCACCACTCTCCATCCCCGTTCCTCTGGACCCCTGCCCACATCCCAACCAGCCCCTAATCCCACCTCCAGCCCAACCTCTGCCTCACAGCTGCTGCAGGAATTTAAAAGGACTCTGAAGAACAAAGCACTGAGGTCTGAATTCTCTATGGAAACCTAAATGTAATCCCTGCTACGTCAGCAACTCACCTAAACTTTCCAACTGTCACACACAAAAGACTCCAAAAGCCAAAGCCAACCACGGGTTTCATTGATGAAACAGAGGGAAATTGGAGTTGCTGGAGTTATTCCTATTTGTTGGCCATTAGAAACATGAAATGCTTTGTAAGGGTTTGATTGATTGCTGGAGAACAATTCCATTGTTGGGCCAGCTCACTTCAGAGCAGAGTGTATAGCCTGAAATCTTTTCTGTTTGTTTAAACTCTTTATAGAAATTCTTACATACTTGTGGTTAAACAGTTGTAAATACATGTGCATTTCCAACTGTGTAACTATCTCTGTTTCATCACTCTTCTAATGCTTTAACTTTTCACAATTCCTAATTCTTTTATCTCAAGTATAATAAATTGATTTGTCTCAAGACTCTCGAAATTCTTTTACTTCATTAATTTTGTTGCTACATTACTCAGACTGATTGTGACTGTCACAGAGCTTATTGGCAATGTGGAGTATAAAATGTGATGTGTAAATCACATAAATCACTGTAATATCTGTTTTACTCTGTTGAAGGTGCAAGCCACAGCACTTTCTACACAATTTCTAGGAGATATGCTGGCACTATTATGCTTTGAAACATTGTGATAACCAGAGAACAAAGCTCCTAAACCTCAACAATTAAAAACAAAAAAAGGGGAAAAGAGGGAAAAAAAGAAGAAAACATCTCAGAGTAGATCTTAATGACAAAGCCATTGGTGATCCATGCTTAACTAGAAGAAATGGTGAGGAAAGAAGAGGGAAAGGTGTAAAGAGAAGGTGGCATCAGGTGGGCAGGGGCCTGGACAGTGCTCAGGGCAGAGCTGCTGGTGTGGTGCTCCCTGTGGGAGTTGGCACAGGCTGGAAATTAAGTGATGTGATACATAAATCCTCAGCAAAACTGACTGCACACACCCAGCTGAAAAATGTAAGTAAACAATAATTCCTGTCCTTTTTATATCTATCGCTTCAAGCTCGAGCATGCTTTAATCCTTCATTTTATTTGATATCATTTACCTTATCCAACACATATAAAAGGATATGTTCTCCTTCTTACTCTGCCTTCAACTTTCTATGAAACTGGCTTTAAGGAGTAGGCCAATATTTGTACAGCAGATAATACCTAAAAGGGGCTCCCCTGTCTACATAGGCAGAGAAAAGAGAAAATTCCCTTTTTAGGTCTTCAGCATAGAAAAAAAGCACAGTATGCTTAGAGAGGCAGAGTCTAGCTTCAGCCACGTATTTGATATTCCTTGCATGTGTCCCTCATGTCAGAAAACTGAGGACTAGGTGCCAAAAGTCACTCACTTTTCAGATGTGACATGTCTAGAAACGCCCCCATCTTTGAACAGAAACAATCAGGAGCATTTCCCTCTTGTAGAGCTTTCATACAGCTGGGAGAAATACAGGGTTATAAAGTCCCCCATGCTTCAAACAAGAATAGAGCGATTGACAGGGAACAGAAAAGTGGTGGAAAATAGGAAAAGCAGTTAAACAAACGAGCCTGGAGAACTGGGTTCTGTGCCTGACTCCACCTCAGGTGCTTTGTTTGGCCTTTGGCAAGTCACTTATCTTCTCTGTTTCCTTAATGTTTTTATGGAAACTCTCTGTTCAGATGATGTGCTAGTACAAGTTAGAGACCAGCACTGAGACTGTAAAAGCATCTCTGAGTGACAGAAGAAAGAAAAGCAGGGGCTGAAATGATGGGACTGAAGAGTGAACGGTGAGAAGCCTCAGCTCTTGCTCTCAGTGTCTGACATTGCTCCTTTATCACCAAGGCATCGACAGAAGCCTGGATTGCTTTGCCTCTAAGGGCCTTATTTTATCTGCTCACCTGCCCAGGTAGGGTTTCTCATCTCAGGAGTTTGCATAACCGTGCCACAATCATCGTGTGACACAGCTGAGCTGGCACCTCTGCCTCTCTGTGAAGTTATCACCCCCTTATCTCGACATTGCCTCATTTTCTGCTTTTGCTTCCTGCAGGCTGACTTGGGAGAGTGGACTGCATGTGCTTTAAATTAACATCCCTGCAGTTACTCTCTGAACGTTGTTATCCCAGGGAACACCGTGCAAGGTTCACCTCTGATTGTGATCTTTGTTAGCAATAGTGTTATATATATTCAAATAAAACCTACATGTACTGCTGCAAGATGCACAGCAGCTGCTTTAAGGCCTTTAATAAATTCATACTTCATAATTATTTTCATGCCCCAGAATGAATCCGTAATATCTGGTTTCTTTCATCACAGCAGTATTCAAGTTGCTGAAACAGTCTCAGTTGCTGACTTTCTTCTCCAGTCTTATTAAACCACAAAAACTTGTATACACCCAAAAAACCCAATTGCCTGTGGAATGGAAGAAGACTTTAGACTTCAAGCAGCCTACTTTTAGCTGCTCTAAAACCCCAATGCAAGTGACATTGCAAAACGTTCCACTCTAACAGAAGAGGTTATCCCTGAATTAGTGCTGCCCACACAGCTGGAAAGCTGGACTGCCTCCTGAGCAGATGCACTGCAGAAATAACTTTTATCATTAAATATTCCTGCAAAGGATCCAGTGCTCTGCTTGACTCAATTTCAGGAGATATTACTCTAACTCCTCACCATCCATTTGGCCAATTCCAATCCTGTGATGAAGCAGAATGTCTCACCTTTTTGCAGTGGTTCTGATGGAAGAATTGAAAAGCCATTTGGAGGAAAAAAGACAAAAGTACTAATTTATTTTAAAATCATGTTTTCTAGGGGAAAGCCACGTGGTGCTGTACCTTTTAAGGTCAGAGGACTGGACACAATGAAGTACCAGACATGACAATTAATGAAAATCAGGGAAGTGTCTTTTTGATGCCTAAAGCTGAAATCAGCCCTGCCTTTAATCAATCTAAATCCAGTAGTGGAGGTATCCCAGGAACACAGTTCTGGCCATAGAAAGTGTGGAAGGGAGAAAACAAGAGAAACTTATTTCTCAAGACAAGACATTATTAATTAAAAATTAATTACTACGTGGACTGAAAGGACTCTCTGTCTAATCTGGTACCACAACTGGGCATTTCTATAACTATATCAAGTGAAAAGAATACATTCTTTTTTACCAGTGTGAACAGTGATTTATAAAACCTGGTGTGCAGGCAGGCACCACCATCCTGGTTTTAGAGATGGGCATTTTTTCATGACTGCATTGGGTCAAGGTCCCTGCTTGTAGGACAGCTCACCCACCTTGAAGGGCTTTCCCAAAGATCCCCCTGCCCTTCACACAGGTGAGACAGAAGCATCTGCAGCACACATTTCTGTAATCATTGCACTGACGTGGGGTGAAAGCTGTTCATGGGGAAGGTCTGATCCAATGTTTGAGTTGGACAAGGTCTGGGTGCAGGCACTGGAACCTCTTGTGCTCGAGGAGATTCAGCTCAGCAGCAGGGAGAGCAAACAATTTGCTACGAGAGCACTTTATGCTGTCTAACAATGTTTGTGTGTGTCTGCAGAGATAAAAAAACCACTTCATGCTGCTGCTCAATGACTTCTTTCTCCCTCCCTATTTGGATTTACTCCAAAGCCAGGATTATAACTGCTCTTTGCTAAGAAACAAATATTAACTATTGCTACTTCATCAAAATCCTGCATCAATGCATTTAACCAGCTTATCAGCCAGCAAGATGATATTTTCATATTTGCTAGCCTGGAGCTCCACTAAAATTAAGATCAACTGAGTACAGATATAACAATTATCAATTTTCATTCTTGAATAACAGCTTGAAATTGCCTTCAGGAAAAAGGAGGGTCCTTTGCTTTGGATAAAAAAAAAAAAAAATTTAGATATAAAATTAACTACTTTTTCTTCCTCAGGCTAAACATGTGGTTAAGCTCACTAAAATTATTCAACAGCTTTACAGGTTGCATCCCTATTTGCTTTAGCTTTTAGGTTGATAAATGAGTAAGTGAAAAAAGCTGTCAGGTAGATTACATGGTGCTACCAGGCTGCACTTTTACCTATCCCACAGTGAATGATTTCCTGCAGCCAGCTGAAACTGTACCAAGAGGAGAAGTTTGAAGCACCTCTGAAAAAATTCTTCCAAAATTGCCAAGTCTGGTCGGATATCAAACCTTTGAGTCCAGAGTTCTGTGCACTGTGGGTCACACTGGAAGATCCTCTGTGTCAGAGCAGTTTAATGGCAATTGAAGAGAGATAGTTTTACCTAAACAGCTTGATAAAAATGGAAATATTATAATATTCATTATTATGCTCAGAGAAATTTAAAAGTTTTGATCACATGAAATTACTGGTAAATTTAGAGGTAGACAAAAACTCCTGCAAGTTTCTTTTCTTTCCATGAGCCTGGCACAAATATCAGGAAGATCTGGTGGCTCCATCTTCCCCAATCCCCAAGCAAACAGAACAAATCTTTTATGTACTCTTTATAAGACAGCTCCCAAAGGCAAAGGAAACTAACTGCTAGAATAAACAAAACAATGGCATTTCCCCCTCTTCCTACTACCTATTTTTTAAATTGACAAATGACAGGTGATTGATTGATTGACTTGCATGCAAAATGAGTTTTCTTCTGTCATGGGAGAAAACAACACTGTTGGGTTTTTTTTAATTTCTTTTTTGCTTTCAAAGGTTTTCCACTGAACATACCTGACATTGTTTCAGTGGATCCTACCAACCACAGTGAGGCAAACCCATGCAACTGAAATAATGTCAGCTCTGGATTGCTTAAAGCTGTACAAAGATTAAAGCAGCCCAGTTCTACCTTGCTCAACCTGCAAAGATTGCAAACTCCTTCTTTAAGGCACGTGTGGTGGGGCATTGCATGGGACTGTATCCCAGGAAAAGGTCAGAGGCACTGATATCCTGTTGAGCAACATTTCTGTGACTGAGACAAATGTAGCATCAGATCAAAAGGGAGGAGGCTGAGTAAAGGATCAGCTTGCTATCAATTTGAAGACACAAGAAAGACAAAGCAATTCCATCAAGAAAAATTAACCCACATAGATAAGAGAGAGATGGTGAAACTGCTTCGAGATATGTTGATAAAACTGCTTCATCAAAGTGGTAGATTGCCTGTAAAATGAAGTCTCTTAGTGAATTCGGAGAAATTTCCCCCCTAGTGAAAACATTTCCACATTAAATTGTATCATTTGTAATTTCCAGACATCATTTTTTTGGCTTTTTCTTTTGGTAACAGATCATCTTTCTGAAGTTTGAGTTCTAAACAGCTGAAGTTGAAACAACACCATAAAGCATTTTCATTACATCAAAATAACTGCTTTCAGGGGTTTTGTTTCTAACTTCTAGAAATTCATGTTTTCCACTTTTCCAATCAAACCCAGAAGCAGCATCTAATTGAATTGTCCTGCCCAGCTTTCCCCACTGCAGTGGTGCATGGACATTGCAGGCAGGTGCAAGCTCTGCTTTACCTTTGTGCCCATGGAAGACAGAACCTGTCTTTACACACCTGTAAAGAACCTTAAGAGGGAAGGAGGAAGCTTTCCCACAGGAATCCCTGCCCTGAGATTCCAGCTCAGTTACAAACTGAGACCCACCACGTTTTGCAGGTGGGAGACAAGCAACAAGCAAAAATTCCATTTCTTTCTGATGCTAAACTCTGACAGAAACCCAGGGTATCTTCATCCACAAGCCTGTTTATCTTGGCAGCTAGAGCCCAGCCTGAGCTCGATGGCAGAGAGCAGTTTCCTTCCCCACAACGTGCCAAATTAATTTTGTGCTGATTAAGCGGCATGGGTGAGATTAATTCCACCGTATTTGAGCAGAAGAATGAGTGGCACCTTCAGGAAGGTTATTCATAAGGGGAGCTGTTAGGCTGAGGCCCAGCAGGGCTTTCCCCCCCAATCAATAGATCAGGGCAGTAATTACAGCCACCATCAGCAGCTGCTCGGTGCCATTGAGAGCCACGGTCCTGCTGGGCACGGAACCGGCCCTGGGATTGCAATTAACACACCACCAACAGCCCTGCCAGAGCAACAGAGCTGTGAGCCACTCAGAGGTTCATTTGCACAGCCTTAAAGACAAGATGCAGTAAAACAATAGTGTACTTGGTAAAAAAATTAATTGGGAATCTCTCTCGAAGGAGAAACGATACCACTTTCACCTTCGTTTATCCCCGCTGGGAGTTTGTGAAAGTTTTGTGGTGGTGATGACATTAAGGAAGTGTCTGGATAAAATTCCAAGTCTTTACACCTGTTATGGGATACCTGATATAACAAGAGGTTCAGGAGTAACTAATCCATGATTCCTCCTTTTGCTGGGGCAAAGCTGGCTTATTCTGCCACAGCGAGAGGTGTGCACCCCATGGATTAACACCTCCCAGACCCAACTTTAGTGGGAACCAGTCAACCAAATGTTTGTCTCCAATGAGCACCTCAACCACGGGAGATCAGTGCAAAACTTGGTCTACAAAGGAGAGCCTTTCCATGACAGCAGTTTTCCAGGAACTTTCAAACATTTATTGTGTCCCCGAGTCTCCCGTGTCTGGAGACACAGACACGCTCAAGCTTTTGTAGGTTAATGCAAACAGTGCATGGAGTTGAGCTCAGCATTAGGATTCAGGCCCCTCTAGCTAAGCTGCAAACAGAGAGGAAGTTCAGGATCACTGGCACATAATTGTGGAGTTGGGGGAGCCAGCCCAACATCTGACTTTTCCCTTGCTTCGGATTTCCCTGCATATAGAAAGAGTGGGTGGATATGGCAAGACATGCAGAACTTATATATCAGCTGATGTCACATCTGAATGCAATTCTAGATTTACTATTACAACTCTTCCTTCATCTAAGCAATAACTACCTGCCTGCTAAAAGGCATCAGATTCTTTTATTGTTAAAATGAAACCGGACCTGGTACCCTGGGGCAACTGATTTCAATCTCCAAGTTCATATGGTTTTTCTTGCTGACAAGACTGGTTTGAAGGGGAGCCAAAATGCCAGCAGCAGTTGCCCTTGCTAAGGAGAACCTTGAAAGACGTTGTGAGGGCTGTTAATAGAGTACACACACAGAGTTTTCTGCAATAAATCCTGCATTAGAATTAGCTCCCCCAATACTGCACATGGGATGAGGAGGATGCAGTTTGTCCTCTACTGTGGAAGGGTGAGGAAATCCTGAGCTTGCAGGACATCAGTCTCCCAAGCCAAGTGCTGCACTGAGCTGCCAACACCCCTCAAATGCAGGAGGTACTGACTGACCATCTGCAGGTGCAAGGACCAGATTTTCACACGGTCTAAGGGCACAAAAGCCATAAAACTTCATGCACTTTGCTTGTGTATGATCAGTTTTTCAAATATCAGGCCTGATGCTTTTGGGATAAACAACATCCAGGAAAGTCACCAATCCTAGAAGTGAGGGAAAAGCTGGAAATTGTGTTATTCAAGGTTTTTAGGCCATTTCAGAATAATGGTGGTACACTGTTGGTGTTCCTATAGCTCTTTAACACACTTCTACATGGCCTTGTGACATGCTCTAATAACACAAACCACTCTGCTGTGGATTATGCACAATCATGAATTTTCCAGATACCAGACATGATCCAGGAGGAGCATCCCCCTTTGCTCACCTCCTCTGCTTTCCCTGCATTCCATGGAACTGTTCTCTGTGAGTGTCTGCAGTTTTCATAAAGGAACTTCGTCATAAATCAGCTATATTTGAGCTCTGGTTTCTCCTCAATGAGGGTTGCAGTTATTAAACATGTTGGGTTTTTCTTACTATTAAACCACTGCACTTGCAGCACTTTCTAGGCAGGGGTTTACTATGGTGTGTCTGTGCTAAGCTGTTGCTCTGAATAATTGCACCAAACAGTTCCAGTTTTTCTGGACCTGCTGCATTTTTCTACATTTTGCAAACACTTTAGAAGAAAAAAAAAAAAAAAAAAAAAAAAAAGAAAAAAAAGGAAAGAAAAAGCAAAGCAAGGGCACTGTTGAAACCCTTGGGCTGCTGCTGGCAGCTGCTGTCCCATGGCACCTGTGTGTGATTGTCTCTGTCATCCTTCACCCACCGTCCCCTTCTGCTGGGACAGGGACTCCCAGACATGTGACTTCCTTGGCCACCCATATCTAAAAGCAATTTCAGCTATTTTGGCTCCAGGATGGAATCACCTTTAAGGAAACACAAGCAGAGATGACTCCATGGCTCCCACTCCCAGCTCTGCTCTGTCAGTGCTGCACTGCCCTTCCTGGCCAAGCAGCCCCAAGGGCTCTGCAGCAGCTCCTCGAGGAGTTACTGCTCCCCAACCACACAACTGGGGAGAAATCCTGAGCCAAAGGTGGACAGGCACATTCCCTGGAAGTTTCCATATTCATTTCCAGGGCTTAGCATAAGAACTTATTTATTATTATTTTTTCCTTCAAAATTGGCTATCATTTTTGACACTGAAGCTCAGATCTGACAATATCTCATCACTTGAAAAAAATAGGAGTCAGTGATATAAAAAAAGGGATCAAATCAAACGGGAGATTACCCTCACTCCCAGATTTACCATATCGAGGGAAAAACCTTGGATGTGATTGTTCCACAGTTGGTCCTTGATTTTAATCTGTACCTCTTTTGCACTTTTATATGCCTGTTCTTACTAGAATTCATGTGCATTTGCACTCTACTATTCTATAAACGAGACAAAAATCAGATTGTTAGATTCAGAAATTCGATACAATCTGTTCCAGCCCAGCACATCACTCTTTTTGGTAACCCCATTTCCAAACAAACTTCCTTGCAGCTCCCAGCCTCTGGAATATCTGCCCAGAAGTCAGTGCAAACCAGGGGTTTAGTGCTCCTAACTCACCACAGAGTCTCTTTTCCTCTTTCACTGCAAGAACCTGGGGGGTGGAAAGCTCTGCTAAACACTGAGAGATTCCTAGAGAAAAGACAATTCCCATTTCCCGAGCATTTGGATCTGCATATAAATAGTCTGTTAATAGAGAGCCACAGATGGCTCTTAACTCAGCAGCAGAATAAATATAGCAAGTTTTATTTGATCTGATCTGAGGTGGTTGATGGGGCCATTTGTTTACAAGTGTATTTTTTAAATAAGATCATATGCAGTGCCCAGAGCATTGTCTGGGTGCTCTTTTATTACAGTTTGTAAAACTCCAAATGAAAACGGGAGGCAAGCCCATCATTCTTTGGAGCTTTGCCTGTGCAGCAGTAGGGTTCTGGGCACATCACTAAGCATTCAAAATAAAGCAGAAAGAATCAAAATAGCAGATTTTCACAGCTATGAATTTGCACTTGTGCTCGTCCCCACACAAAGATGACACAGCTTGCACATGTTTTTTTTACTACTGCTGTTCACACAGCTGAGGGTAAAGTAACAAATGGGAAACTCTGAGGATGCACTGGATATTTGCAGTTTGGAATAGCTTTACACTGTTATCCCCACTTTTCTCTAGAACTTAAAAGTTGTATGGAATAATATCACATTTTTATATGTGCTGGCCACCCTACTGCTCATACTGATTTCTGTCCCCAGAACAGGGTCGTAAATCTGTAACAGAACATTTTGAAAGAGGCAGGAGAGCATCAGTCAATGTAAAAAGCAGAATATCTCACCGCACTCAAAATCCATGTGGAATTTATTTACAGCCCTGACCCGTGAGTTCCCCCCTCATTTCTCCGATCACTTGCTCTGTTTGCGATCCTCCCTCGTGGTCCTGCTGTGCCAGCCCCATGTGCACACACACAGCCACTCCTGCCACCGAGAGCTGTCACCAGCACACACTCAGACACTGCCCCAGGGCACGGTGGAATTATTTTACTGCTACCAGAGGCAGCCAGAGCAGACACAGAACAGCTCGAGTACCCCCCAGTACAAACAGGATGAACACAACACCCACAGCACTGGGAGGAGCAGGAGGATGAAGAACCCGTCTGGACTGCACTGGCATTTGGATATTGGTCTATGTGCTCCTCAGAAGATTAAAACAGAGAGGAAATACATCCATAGCACAGGCAGACTTGTAAAAGCAGCTCTCCTTCCCTGCCATGTGCAGCCTTTTAATCAAAACAAGGCATATCTGTACGGACACAGCTCCAACCCCACTCCTGCAGCTCCTGCACGGAGCCCGCTCGGGATGGGCCTTTGTGCACTGGGGAAAATTGTGCAAAAATGAAGGACCCAGGTCCCTGCAGCTGGAGGGGACACAGTCACAGCAGCCTCAGACCGAGCAGCCAGCTCTGCACTTCTGGCATCTGGAGCAGGTTTGGCAGCACAGCTCTGCTCCCTCCCTCGTGGCACCGAGGGTTCCCCCTGAGCAGAGCAGCAAAGCTCCCTCCAGGCTCGTCCAGAGCTTTCTTCCCCATTCCTGTCTGGATGAGGGCAGGGCAGGAGGAGAGCAGATCAGCCAGCCCACCTCTGGCTGGTGTGTCTGCCTTGCTTTTGGTCTGATTTACATAAAAACCAGGCTGGGGAATACACAGGGTGCACATGTGAGCTCCCATTGCTGCCTCAACATCATTTCAATCTGCTCACCAAGGTAAACTCACTCAGAAAAGCAAAGTGCAATCTCACACTTCAGAAAATGGACAAGGAGAGGGACACCTGACAAATGTTTGATCACAAGAGAGCATCAGTTCTCCCAGTGAGAGACCTTGCACTTTCTCCAGCACTAAAGCCCATCAGCCACAGGGCCCCTGAAAAGCCAAGCTCCATAAGTGGCATGGAGAAACCTGTCTTTAAAAATGAAAATATCGTTTCTATCTGGCTCAAGTATTGATTTATATAAAACCACATGAATATGGAAGCAGGAAAATACTGAGACTTTCATTCTGCACTCTCTGCAGTTTAAAAAAAATTGAGTAAAAGATATTTATCCTCTTCTTAAGACAGTGAAAATTCAATGAAGTTTAGAAGGAGGAAATATTCATCCCCTTAGAGCTAAGCTAGAAGCAGGCAGGGTAGGAGAGCCCAGTGAGCAACATTAATATGAACTCCAGCCCTTCCCAAGGGTCCTGACCTTAGTGCTGCAGACTCTCTCCTGCTCTCATTGAAAGAACTCCTGCAGCCACGGCTTGGCCTCTGCCCCCCACAGCTCAGCCCACTTTGGGGAGATGTTCCTTCAGAGGAGGGGACATCTCAGAGCCATCTGTGCCCCCTCTCCCCTGGCAGCCCCCCAGTGCAGCCCCCCAGAGCCAGCCCTGCCGTGTCCTTGTGCTGTGACATTGGCAGCTGCACTCCAGATGCCACTGGGGACGGATGTCCTCTCCCAGCAAGACAAATTGGAAGTGGCATGTGGGGAATGATTGACACCACATGTAAGTTCTTATTCTGTCAAAGCCTCCCAATGTTGTTAGTTGTCAAACCCAACCACCCTGCCATTGCTTTGCCACAATCCTACATGATGCTCAATGTCTACCAGGCTTTTCAGCTGCCCACAATGCTCACAAATTCCTCTCTCTGGGTTGTACATATACCTTCTGCATAGCCTACAGTCATGCAGGCTTATGAAAGTTTATTTGCTTCACAGAGGATGCTGTAAAAAAATATTTTTGCTTGCTGGACTTGGAGGAGAGGAAGTTCTCTTAGATTGAAAGCTTTTTTTACTAAATTTTAAACAAATCTAAGGCAAAACTTGCTCGTGTACTGTGAAAGTCTGCATTCAATGGGCAGGACTGAGGGGAAAATGAAAAGCATTACAAATAGGATTTTAAAGCCTCCTTTTGCAGCATTCAGCAAATGCACCTCAAAGTTTAACCTATACAGGAACTGCCAGACCAGTTCAGCTGCTGATGAAAACAGTCCTGGATCCCTCCACCCACACAGCCCAGCCTGCATACACAGAAAGACACTTGGCAGTACTGCCATGTACCCAAAGCACTGAAAAATGTGGCAATTTTTGTATTCCAGATTGTCTAAAACGATACCAATAAAAGACCAATAAAGACAGAAATGACACACGTGTCTTGTCAATAAGCACTTTCCTGCTCATTCAGTTTTGTATCATGTCATCAAGAAATTCATTTCAATTGTTTCAAGCAAGAAGGTTTTTAAACATTCCGAGATTTTTCTAAAACAATGAAAATATGGGATGTGGCTCTTCCTTCAGATCTGAGAATCTGTCCAGGCATTAAAATGCTGAACAGCTCAAAAGAAAAAAAACACCTAAATGCTGTGCACTTGAAAGCTCAGTGCTCTACACTCATTTAGACCCATGGCAACCCAACAGTTTGATTGTAACTCTTCATATTTGTTTAGTTATGGCTCATTTTATATAAAGAGAAAATAAATCTAAGACCTCCAACTCCCCTTCTCTTTTGAATAATTTTCTGTTAATTCTAAAGGATCCTGAAGATTTTACTTCAAGAAAATCCATCACCTTCAGACTTCTGGAACCACTTTTACTCCCTTCATAGGAATTTATAAATATTATTCATTTTGACCAGAAGGAGGAAAAATAAAAATCAAGGCAACATAACAATCTCTTTCCCTGAGCCACTGTTGCAAAGATCCACTTTAAAAAAAAAAAAAATTGCATTAATTCTATTGAAAGAGATCAGAAAACCAAAACTAACAAAGTGAAAGCAAAAGTCTTATCATTAGCAAAGGATTTAATTAGAAAAACACCTACAAGTCAGGGCAGGGAGTGCACCTTGCTTTGCTTTTGGAGCACAGCTTGTGCCTCCCCAGCCTCACCACAGTGCAAATATTCAGCTATTTATTGAAAGAGGGGGGAAAAAATATGTTCTCTGCTTGCATAATTGGTACTCCTGAAGCTTGGAGATGCTTGGATTAACACATTCTTGAATTTTAAAAAGCCTGAGTGAGGAAATTCAGCCCACCACCACTTGAGGACTTATTTTGTCCCCATGGGACCTCAGTGCTCAGAGCAGACAGCTCTTGTGGAACAGGAATCCTGCCCATGCCTGGCAATGTGGAAATCAAACATTGCCAAAACAGCCTTCAACAGATTGATCTTTACTACACCTTGGTAAGGTGAGCTCTTCTTGGATCTTCTGGAGTCTGGGGTTTCTTTTTCCTGTTGTTATTCTGGGTTCTTTTGGGTTTTTACCCTAGAGTAGTGGGAACATGAAGAAAAAAACCCTAAAATTTTCAAGGATTAGCTACTTCTGCTGGAAACTCCCAGACCCCGTTTAACTCAAAAGCACATTCAGTATTTTTATGGCATGTAATATCCAGTGAGTAATTCCTTAGGCTTCCCTCAGAGCCGTGGCTACACAATAATTCCCAAGTGAGAAGCCAAGACCTCAAGTGAGGCAGCCAGAAGCAAATTTTTCTGAATTAAACAAGAAAAGCAGATAGGTGGTATGGAAAAATCATCCTAATCCTACTGAAATAATGAACCATGGAACATTTGGCCAGAAATTGTTCCCTAACTTTCATAGTGTCAAGTGTTAAGTTGACCAAGAAATTTATTTCTTATAAATCTATTCCCCTAACAACTAAACCAGGTATCACATGTTCAGCTTCTGATAAAAGATGTGATTTATCATTTACAGTCATCTGGCACCAGAAATTGTAGGGTTTTACCAGCAATTCTTCCCCCTACATCCATTTCAAAAGTTCTGGTGCGGGACAAGGATTGAAGTCAATTATTCTGAACATGAAATCGTTTGAATTGGTTGGTATACCACCACCCCTAAAAATTCCAAAGGCACTGACAACTGTTAAACTTCTCCACAGGACCTTTTCAAGAGATTTCTGAGTTTACCCATTTCAGGATCAAATTAGGGTCACTTACAGGACAGGAATAGCCTCTCCTGCAAACAAAGTGCTCCAGGTTACCCTGCTTGTGTGAAAGGGAAGGAAACCAAATCCCAATTTCCCAATTTCCCCACTCTCCCAATTGGCATTTTCCTGGGTGGATGGGCCTTCCCTCACCCAGCTGTTTGCAGGGAATATTTGCTGAGAAGGGATGGCTTTGCTTTCCAAAACTCCAGTTTTATTCCCTCTGTCCCTACCCAATGAGCAACACTGTCCTGAACTAAAGCAAAACCTTGCTGCAGGATTTGTTAGAGGAGAAAAATAAACTTCTTCTCTCCTTCAACATGGTCAGGAGAGATGCTACGAGTTCTTTTGCTTTCTATTAAAACTCCTTTTTGAGACCAAAACAAACAGGTCTTTTTTTGTTTTTTTTTTTCTACTCTAAGTGTAGGGATCCTTCCTTCAATTTTAGGAGAGGAAGAAAATGGTGATGTTTTATTCTTCTAAAAACAAAACAAACCCAAGGACAATAACAGAACGTGGAGTTGTACTGCAATGCATTACATTAGCCAGGAACATAGACAAGACTTTCAGAGATTATTTTTTTTCAATATTTTCAGGAAAATTAACCATAATGAGCAGAAGCCTCCCCTGCAGTGCCTGCCTGAGGTTGAAATCAGTGTTCAGTCCTTCCTTGCCTCTCCCAGCAGAGCCCAAGCTGATGCTGAGCACTTGGAGACTCCATCAGTGCAGGGCAGATGAACCAGGCTCCCCTGCCCAAGACTTTAACAATTCCCTTTGCTCTCACCAGCAAATATCACTGATAAATCTCTCCCTGCTCTCTGCAGCTTCCCCAGATCCTGGCAGGTGAGCTGCTACAGAAAACAGCACCTGCAAGGAAGGAAAATCCTAAATAGCTCCTTCTCTGTGCCAGGTCAGGATCTCTCCTCTGTTGGATTGCTCCAGGTTAAACTTCCAGCCAAACACAGCAAAATAAACCTCAATTTTCTCCACTGTGCTGCCCTCCATTTGGGGGAATTTTAACAATTTGCTGGTAAATCCAACTCTGAAGAGTTGTAGTGATGACTAATCACCAACAGACATGTAGTCACAGCTGCTCAGATATTTATTTCTTGTCTAAACCCAACTCTGAATACTTAAGCACCTTAATAGAAGGAGAATAATAAATACAGTCCAAATATAGGCAGCAATCCAACAGAGCCATCACAGCTCTCTTAAATCCCCCATCTTTCAACAGTTCTCCCTGCAATGGCTCTCACTATTGTATAACAAGAATGTAGCAGAAAAGCAGAGGAGGAAGGACTGGCATAGTTGCCATATTTACTGCTTTCACCTACTTCTTTATTTTTTTTAAGCTCAGCACATTCAGGTTTGTCTCAGATTCTTTCTCTGTGCACAGCAATCAGCTCCCTCTGCTCCACCAGACAGAGATAAATCAAACCTGTCCCAGGCTGCTGGACAGGAGGGGGAAGGGAAACTTCACTGAGCTGAGCTTTGGTTTTGTCTCACCTTGAAGGGGAGGAGAATCCCAGGGTTAGGACAGAGAGCCCAGCCAATGTGAGCAAAAACTCTGGGACCAAGTGTTCACCCAGGGAACAGCCAGGATGGGCACCTGGGCTGCCTCTTCCCAAGGGAATCCCAACAGAGCAAGGAGAAAATATCCCAAATAAAAATAAATATCTGCTGCTAAACAGCTTTGGTTTAATTGGTGGAGTGACTGCTTCATTGATGACAACCCTGAGCATGAAAAATAAAGCTTGATTGTACATTCTGGGAATCCATGAATTACCCACAGGGCAATGAAAATAAAGAGGATCTATTTTTAAGACACATGTTGATGTTTCTTAGAGGCTTTCCCTATATACTCAGTTTGACTTTCTCCTGCTACTACATTTTTAAATTTTTTAATTAAAAAAATATATGAAATTAGGTGATTACAGCTTTACAAAGACTAAAATCTCTAAAATATTGGTCTCCCAGTAAAAATCCAAGTCGAGAGTCTGTCAACTTTATCTCGCATGCACTAACTTTTTTTTGCTTAGGTTGAGCTTGCAAAGAACAAACAACAGAAACGAAATTATTTTGTCTCCATAACAATATACAAGCAGCAGCTCAAGTGAGTATCAGTGCTCTGAGCTTTTCTTCATGAGGGTATGCTTAAAAAGCAGAGCAGCACTTGAAGAACATTTACAAACTTTAGGGGAAGTTTTTAAAAAGGCTTGTACATACCACCATACACACAGAGACATTCAGATTTCATTTCAAAGTTAGGTATGAGCTCAATCTGTCTTTTAGAGTTTTCCCCTTCTTCAATTTACTTTAATAGACAAAACTCCTCATTCTTGACCTGGCCTCTGTCATAAAGGTTGGTCTTATCCCTCAGACACACAGAGAAGGTAAATCCTGCTCTTGCAGCCCATCAAATGAGTTTCTGTCTCCTCTAACCTGTAATTGAGGTTGTAACAGATGGCTTTGCATTTTGCAAGACCAAAGGTTGTGCAAGAGCAGCAGCTTTATTTTAAAGGGGCAGATTTGTCAGAGCACAGAGTGAGGTAGGAGTTTGTGGGAGATAAAAAAGAATTTCTGGCTTTGAAGGAAGACTCAGAGGAACAGCACTTAAAGGCTCGTCTGCCTGTGCCTTCTGCATTCTTATGAGTGGAAATAACAAAACATCCATGCAGCCCTGTGTGATTAAGGACTTCCACCTTCTACTGCAATATTGTCAACATCTCTGCTGCCAATGCCACGGGCTTTACTGCACCAAAAGGCTGCACAACCACTCAAGGCTGCTCTAACAGTTCCAAAATTTAGCCATGAAAAGCAGCGTTTTGTGGGTGATGCTCCCCTGGCTTGTGGTGCCAATTCTTTGTGCAGCACCACAAAAGCAGGAGCAGAATATTCGGAGTCAAAGCATCAGGAGGGCTCAGCGGGAGCTCCAGAAAACATCACTAAGTCTGGTACAAAACACAGTCTGTGGGTCACAGAGCTCCTTCAGATCCATGCCAAGCCTGGTGCTTTCCAGAGGGATCTCAGCTGGCAGCAGGCTCCAGCCCAGCTTTATTGGGATCACACCCAGCAATTTGTCTGGGGACAGCTTCCTGAACCGGGGACTTGCCAAGGTTTTGTTTGTTTGGTAACAGGGATGGGGAAGAGTCCCAATGGCCCTGAGAGAGGTTATTTCAGAGCTGCACCTGGGCACGTCTCAGAGCAGCTCCTCTCTCCTCTCTGGCTCACCCAGAGCCTTTCTTCTCCCGCTTTACACACATCCCTCCTTTTAAGCCTGTTAAGTGAGTCCAGCCCCCCAGGCACAAGGGTGGGACCTTCCAACTTTCTGGCTTGCCACGGTCTGTTTATCAGATCTAATGAAGACATTTATGGGTTGATGGTCTGACAGATGCTCAATTTTCTGACTGGATGAGGAAGTCAAACTGTTATATAAGAAGCCAATAAGTACCATTCATTCCTAAAGCAATAAAACACTGCTGCATTTCCAAGTTAATTGGCACAACCAAGCCAGTTTGCTGCGAGTGCATTTAATCAAATTTAATCTTTAGTTGGGGGCTTCTGTAGCACCCTGCACAATCCTATCGAGCATCTAGAACAGTGATGATTGCTATTACAATGTTTTCTGCAGCTCTAGCCAGGATCAAAACACGTTGCTAACACAGCAGAACAGTCCTGGAGACATTGACACCTCTCACCACTTGCAAACGTGCTGGGGGTTAACACAGAGATTTGCCCATCCCTGAAGTTAAAGTTCAGAAGTTCCTCTCCTTTACCCAGAACATCTGGATATTCTTAAAAGTTCTGAAAAGAATTAAAGATTTTCCTATTAGAAAAATCCCTCCTCTAATAAGGTTTTTCTCAGCACTGGTTGTCCAAGATGTTTACTGGAGGCACCACTTTGCCATCCAGCCTACATTAAATCAGGAGTGTTTTGTGCTAAAGCACCAAGGCTTGATGTAGCACGTTTTGTGTGCTCATTACAGAGAACCTCTGCAGCAGTGCAAGGCATCAGACCAAAGGCTATGTCCCATTGGCTGCCTGACTCATTTATTAATGGCCCCATTAAACATTCCCTCAAGCTTGCAGTTGCAGTTATCCAGTTTACCTTCAAAATATTTTTTTTTCTTTTGACTTATGCTTCCATAGCTGAAGAATTTTCTTAAGGAGTCTCAGCAAGGCACCCAGGGATGGCTTCTGAAAAAAGCCCTAAGCCCAGGACCTTGGTGTGGAGGTGGCACAATTCCAGTTTGGGGCTGGAGGCTCCTGCCCTGAGCTCTCCTGCCTTCCATCCCCAGCCCATGGAAACACAGGGTGTGGATCAGGCAAGGGAGAGCTTGGCCACCTTCCTCCTTCCAGAGCTCCAAAATCCCTTCCCTCAAAGACCAAGGAGCCTCCTTTTCCAATGCTTAGCACCAGCATTCACACATAGCAGGAATAAAGCATTATTATTATTATCATTATTACTTTGAGTGAGTGTATAGGAAACACAGCTCAGGAGTAATTCACCTTTCTTGCTGCTGTGGTGCTGTGAGGTGCACAAAAAATGCCACACAAAGTCCATGCCGACCTTCGAGGGCCACTTTCCCCTCCCAGAATATTCCCATCCTCTCTGCCACTGGATTAATTGCATCCAGCAGACAGAATTAACAGCAGTGCTGAGCTCGGTGCTACCTCAGGAGAGAAACGCAACCACTTGGAAGTGACAGAATAAAGGGAAAACTCAGCCCCCAAATCACTCCCCCATCATTTACCCTGTTGCTGCTGCATTAGGAAATGTCAGGCTGCATCTTTAAGAGTAGACCTGTCTGTGCAGCAAGAGCACAGAAAGCTGGCAGTTGAGAGAGCAGAACGGATGACAGTTTTTGGCAGCAGTTTCAGCTGTCTTGTTGGGTTTTTCAGATTAGTCAGCCCCCTTGGAACACTGAACAGATCATCAGGACAATCCCTCAATCCAAGATCTTTTGCAGTGGGGAAAAAAAAAAAAAAAAAAAGAGTCATAAACTGGGACAGCAGCATAACAGAGGCAGCTTTCTCAAAGGGACTCGTGGCTCTAGGAAAGGTCCTTACCAAGACAGTGTCTAAAGCCAATGGCATTTCTGCACCATCACCCTCTGCGTGTGCTCACACATGGTGGGGGTTTTTCAGGAAGTCACAGACTGAAAAAATGATTCTCTCCATGCTTCCCATCCTCACCATTTCAAGCTCTGTTAAATACATTCTGTCAGATGCCAAAAATATTGGCAGTTTTCTTTATATGAAAACCCTTCCTTCCACAATAGCTAAGACTAGGTGCACATGACCAACAAATTTTATATGAAATACTGAGTGTCAATAGGAAACAAAAAATCAAGAACCTTGCATTATCTTAATGATTCATTTGCAACAATAAACTTTCAGATTCTTAGTTTTTCCACATGAATTCTTCAAGGCACTTCCATGCCTAAGCAGTATTCTCTTATTGCCCTTCCTAGTAGAAACAGAACTCTGTAGTGTAAGAGCAGAAAATTTATTATATCAATTTAAGCACTTGATAATCTGGTATATCTCTGTATAGCACCTCACAGTGTTGCCCTCAGTATTTGAAATTTAGGAGAGAAAGAGGCAATTTTGCTAGGGAGTTTCACTTTTCTCCATTACACAACAAACTCCCAATTAGCTGTTATGCAAGTTTCTGCTCCCCATGAAGTGTGCTCTGCTTCCAGCTTGCTGAAGGTAACCAGTTTGGAGGAGCCTAAACTGAAATTTGATTAATCCTTCGTGCTCTTGACTTAAAGGCAGAGCTCCCTATGCCAACGTCCTCGGCTTTCAGGGAGGATTTGGGATCATCTGTGAAACTGAGGTAATGCTTCACGTTATCCCTGCATCCTTCTGGGGCTTCCACTTGCACATCACAGCAGCTGAGCACGGAGGTGACAGCCAGGACACCTCCAGCAGGCTCTGCCCTGCCCTGGCATGGCACCCGGGCAAACCCCAGCAGCTCAGCACCCCTAAAATCAGCTCCCTGAGCACCCTGTGTGTCTGAGCCTGCTGGGACAGAGGGGTTATTGATGGACCAGCACCCCCAAAGTGCCTGCTGCTCCCTGGGTGTGGCTGGGACTTCCCTGCTCCATCCCCTGGTGCGAGCAGCTCTGCCCTGGCACCTCATCCTGCTCTCAGCTCCTGCTTTCACTGGCAGTGCCCAGTCTGGCCCCTGACGAGCTGTGGCCAGGGAGCAGGAAGGGGCTTCAGCCAGGACATGCCAGGGTTACAAAACACATTAGCAGGGAGATGTTCTTATCACAAGCAGTTTTTACAGCCATAGCCCTGAGAAATCCCATCAGAGAGGAAGAGATGACTCAAGTCTCATACAGACACTTTACACATCCAGACATTCTTGCATATGAGAATTTACTGCATATAAAAATGACCTCTGACTTTTTGTGCCTCTCCTCTACACTGTCATAAACAAGAATATCATTTCGAGAGATGCTGTCAACTTATATTTAGCCTAGGTTGTTTTTTTTTAATTTTGTTTAAAATAAAAGCCTTCTGTAAAGCATAAAATGAACAGGATTAAAAAAGAACAATTCTTTGAAACAAAACAAAAAATTGTGTTGTTGCCTTTCAAACCCTTACCCTGTAGCACTGAAAACTTGGAATTGTCCACAAATGAATGCGAGACTGACATGATATTTATTATCCAAGCTTAAAATAGCACAGAACAAACAGAATACAAATCATGGCAAGTAAAAATTAATTTAAAAATTCAATTTAATAATCTAACAGTTCAGGGGCAATATGTGGTTTATATTGGCAGTAGCCTTTTAATCTTGCAAATCATATAATTAAGAAAACTTAATTAGTAAAAGCAGCGTTTGAATATTAGAGCTGTGAAAATATCTCCAAAAAAATGGCAAGTATTGGCTTGAACTTTTCGTAAGCCTCAGTTCTGTGTCTGCATGCACTTCTATGAATATAAATAAAAGGCAGGCATAAATAAATGGCACAAGCACTCAGGAAATTGTGAAGGTAGAGTGCTCACAAAAACCAAAATTGCAACCACCTGCACTGGGGCCAGAGGCAGAGCCCAGCAATGAGGAGCCTGTCCTGCTTTTCCATCAAATCTCCCTGTCCCAGCCAGGCCAGGATGAGAAAGGACAATTCCTAGAGGGAGCACAGAGCTCCTCTCTCCCCAGCAGCTCTCTCAGAGCCTGCACACTGCTCAGCCAAAAGAGAAAACAAATAAAATAAAAGACAGCTGCCTGCTTAGGAAAAGTCTGCTTGGAGAGAGCTCTAACTTATTTCATCCATCCCAAGGAGAACAATGAAGAGGGGGGGAAAGGAAAAAAAGCTCCTGGCAATTTTCAATCTTAAACTCAAGCAAACTTCAAAACTTCAGACCTGTAGCTGAGTTAAAAGGCACCAAAGCACCATCACATCTCCTTCTGCAGAGGGACCTGTGACATTCTCAAAAGCTGCAGGTCCTTGGAGCTATGACATTTATCTCCAGCCCAGCCAGCTTTGAAAAGCACAAAACCCATTAAACTCACATTTCCTCTCAGCCAGGTAGCCAGGGAGAGTCTGTACAACATGGAAACTCCAAAGACTTTGAGAATGCAAATGGTGCAGGCACTGAAATAATGACATCCACAGGCAATATTCCCACTATCCTGGAAGCTTTAGGCAAAAGAGGAAAAAAAAAAAGCCCCAAACAAAACTGCAATTCTGTAAAGTGCCAAAATATTCTCCTCTGTAAAATCTCAGGGAGGCATTTCTCTGCAGAAGCCTGGTTTAATTACTCCTGGACCACTAATATTGCAGAAAAGACGGTTTGCAGCAAACCATTTTACACAGATACAGGGCTTGATTATATTTAAAGTTTCTTTTGCAATATTTCCTCAAGAGAGTTTTTATTGTTGCTCTTCTGCTTAGGGACATGCACTGCATTTTTTTACAGAGATGATTTACCATTGCCTTCAAAAAATAAAGGATCTTGCATTCTTAAATTGATCAGATTGCTTTGTTTCCAGGGGACACTCCAGTGATTTTTATTTGCTTTATGAACAACTCCCAGTATGGAAACAAAGTTAAGAACCCGAAGCAGATCCAAATTTTCCCCAGGATCTTTGAATGTTTCAAGTCTCTGCTGCCCTTCAAGCTGTGTTTTATTTAATTTGCACAGAATAAGAGCCCTCAAACCCCACATGCAATCCGAGGTTTCAGCCTGCACCCAACCCTTCCCCATCCGAGTCCTTTTTATTCAGCACCTTTGGAACAGCAGCTACAATAAACTGTGGGGATTTTAAATAAAAGGAAATGCACAGAACAGGGTTCTTGGTGGGCTGAATTTTGGTCTTGTGAAGCAGAGGTCACTCCAAGTAAAAGGAGCAGTGGCAGGCTGTAGTTTTAGCAGAAATATAAGTCCCCTCACATGTCAGAGCTTTCCTACATATCCTAACCCCCTGCACAAGGAGCTGTTGTGTTTATCAAACCTGCCCTATCAACAAGCTCATTTTTTTTTGCCTCATTATCAGCACAGAGCAGTTGACATCTGGCCTGAAACGATGACACATTAAAAGGTTTAATCCCCTGTAATTGGGAAAGGTTTCCAGAGGAAACAGGAGGTGCACAAGAAGCACCTCCCCATCCTGACCGCGTTCATCCCTGAGCCCTCACTCCACAGCTGGAAAGAGGGAGGAAAATTCCTGCTTTTCCAACAGCCCCTGCTCTGTGTGTGCACAGATCTGTGCCAGGAACACATCCTGATCACCAACACTTTTCTCTCCAACTGCACCACGTTTTACAAGGCAAACCAAAACAAGATCCAGGCAGGTTCTACCCTTTGCACATGTGCAAAATGCCCTGGTATGATTGAAGAATCAATGCCAGAAATACACACAAATCCACCAAAATTTAATTATGCATTTGTCCTCTCAGCTGCAAAGTTATCAGCACACCAGGAAACAAGGCACTAAACAAAAATAAAGATCTGGACCTTATTTATACCTGCCAGAGGACTCGATGAGGGAGGTTGACCAACCAAGAAAATTAACATTTGTTTCTGACAGGGATCTATGCAAAGCAACAGGGTTTTAATTTAGGGCTCTTTTCATCAGAATGATAACAGCTGTCATCTACTGGGTGAGCACAGTAATTACTGAATCTCCTCTGTGGAAAATGAATACCCAATGTTTCATTTACACAATAATATCTCAATCTGCAGTGCCAGAGACAGCCAGCAACATTCCCACGGAAAGGCTAACACACATCCCACCTCTGAATTCCTGCAATTTCACAGCCAGTTCCCCCAAAAGCCTCCACAGTTTTTAAGTTAAAAAAATAACTAAAATAAAAATTTTTCCAAAAAATGGTTTATTGACAGTATTTATAACCCTCAATCATCAAAATCCAGCCTGATTTATCTTATTCTTTCACTAGTTAATAGAAATAAATCAAGCATTATTAAGTAGCATGAATATTCTTCTCACCTACAACTTTAGCTTCTTATTTCCAGAATTATCTTCCACACACACAGAGATTTTTGCTCCATTCACAATTTCCACACCAGCACAAGGAAATGAATTTTAAAACACACTTCAAGATTTAGACATCATAGGGGTTTTTTTGTTGCTTTAAACAAACATTTAAATATGTTTATCAAATAAATAGCCACTGACCTGAAAAAGAGAGCTTGGTTTTAAATCTAATTTCTCCTAAACTGAGAATTTTTTAAAAACCATTTTAAAAGAATCAACTCTGATCTAGTTTCTTAATAGAAACAAATTTGGATTTGGAAAGCTAAACAACCTGATGAGAGACTGCAATTCTTTTGCTTACTAATGGAACAGTCTAACTAGAGTCATTATGGGAATGAAACTAATTTTAAAAAAGTGTTTCCATCAAAACATTTGTAATTGCACAGCAGAGATCAGGTTAAAAATAGATGTTTCCTGATCATTAAAACAAGTGAAGTAAAATTATATGTTTTGCAGAACTGCTTGTACCAGCCTGGGCTGTATCATGAGGCAGGGGGCCAAGAATTAAATGCTTCCAATCACTAAAAAAATACCAGTAATTCCTGTATAACCTCACACCTTGGAGAGCAAAACCCTTTCAGTGCATTGTGTTGTTTTCCCATCAGTTGGAGAGGATGTGGCAAATAACTCTGGATTAGAGAAATCACTTGGAAATCTATTTCAATCAATCGTTTCCCCCTTCCCAGCCATGCCCTGAAGATGTTTTGCTGAGCACTGGTTTGCATCCAGAGGAGCTGAGCTCGTCTGCCTTTGCAGCCCCAGCCATGGAGCAGCACCTCGGCCTGACTGACATTCCTGTCCCTCCAAACTTCCTCCACAACTCCTTCCCTGCCCCAAATCCATGGAGCAACTTCGGGGTTTAGAGCCTGAATAAAATCAGCGCAAGAGCAGCGAGGTGGGAGCTGAACGAGCTTGTTTGGGTAAAATGAGCTTTGTGCTAGGCAGCAAATAAATAGGAAGTACCCAATTTATCTTAATATTTTAAGGCACATGATTAAGTCCTATCAATTGCAAAGCCCTCTCAGCCAGCTCTTGATGGTCTTGATTTAAAAAGAAAAAAAAAATCAGCTCGAGTTTTCAAAGGAGCAAAGGAATCAGGGCATTCATCCCCTTCAGAAATCAAATGAAACTTTGGATGTGCAGAATAAAGAGTTCCTATGACAAACAGCCAAGAGTCAGCCTGAAGGAGATGTTTGAAGCAGATGGCAAGAACAGGGCTCCTATTTGCAAAATAAATCTCAACTTGAACGAGATTGAGCGAGTGTCAGACACTGATCCTTTCCACATCAACATAACTCAAGACTTAATTTTTTTCTCTCCTGCATACAATACGTTCTGATGGGAGTTTTTTCTTTCACCTATAGATATATTTCTGGAGAAGCTGGCAGGAAACTGCCAAGGAGCTTTTTTACTATGTTCAATTTAAAAGAAGATGCTTTTCTAGAAGAAAAAAAAAAATTACAATCCAGGACAGGAAAATGAGGCTGACATGTTTACTTGCAATAAAGAATGATTTTGCAGTAACTGAAGTTACAACTTTTTAAAATGACTTCTCTAACTCATTGTACAAGAGTGCTTACAGCAGTTATTAAAAAAATAAATCATAAAATTAGAACAGCAGGGCTGGAAGGGATCTCGAGCAATCCTCCAGCTATTCCTCCCCTGCTCCAAACTGATGTTTGGCTGATCTTTTCCTCAGCTGAAACTCACAATCTATTACAAATACCCTCTTACAGCTAAAAATGGTTTTCTGATGTCTGGCTTTGTAGTCAAGAAATTTATTTTTATGGGTGAACTGACACAGAGGATAAACTCTCTTCCTTCTTTTTGAAGGTTTGTAACACCATCCTGGTCTTGTCTGCAAGAAAAGCAACCCAAGTTCAATCTTTTTTCATAAACTCTTCTTCCTTTTTAAATACTCTTCACCTGCTCCATATCTTTCCCAAATTATGGTGCCTAAATCTGGAAATAATCTTCCTCCTAATGCTCTGCCAAAACCAAGAAGAGTGGAAGATTATGTCTGGCATCTTCTGCAAAGTTGAGTTCATTTATAAAGTTTATTGGTTTTCTTTTGGAAACAGCATAACTTGAGCTCGTGTTCAGCAGGTGCAGGTACAGCCACTGCATCCCTTTTCCAAAATGCAGACACAGACAGGTTTTCCTGCTGGGATCCCCCATGAATAATAAGATTTGTACTTCAGAAACCCTCATCTCCGAAAAAATGAGCTGAAAATCTGAATGGATGGTGAATATCTTAAGTGATACACATAAAACTCTGCATCTGCACTTGGAAGTCGGTTTCCCAGAATTCTGTACAGCTGCTATTAAGGGAGGTTTTTTTAAATACAGATTTAAATTAAGATTTTTGCTCTTTATTACCTGGTAGTTGCTCACTTTAACTTGAGTAAAACTCATAATCAAAGTGCTACTAAATCATCACTCACTGCTCATCAATCTAAGCCTGCATTTGGGTCTCAAAATTAAAATAGGAAAAGACAATAATACACGAGGCATATAATTTTCTCTATTAATATTAAATGTTACAAACAATACCTTTGCTGTTACAAAACAGCGATTTAGGCAACTGAACTAATTTTAGAGCATCTCTATGCAAATGTGCTGCTGAAATCACACCTTAGACACAGGTCACCCTTCAGTTTGGAGACTCAAAGAATGATTTCATCAGCAAATGGTTTTGTTAGGAGTAATTGCAGGGCCCTGGTGATGCTGTGCTGGGATTCTTTTATCAGCCACACAATTTCTTGTCACACCTGCACAGTCTGAGGTGGATGGCTCAAAAGCAGGACTTCTGTCCTTTCCACAGCTGCATCCAGCACTGTCAATTCAATCTTGCTCCCTCAAGATGTAAGATTAGGAGGACAGATGGCAAAGAGTGCAGAGCAAACAGAATAAATCAGTTTGTTTGTCATCTGGCTGAGGAGTTTTATACTCCAGTGGCTATTTTGAAACCCAAGACAAAGGGTGCTCCACGTGGTGCTGAAATGTCCATGCTCTGCATCTCCAATGCCTAAAGTTAACTAAACAAGAAAAAATTGACTTAAGAGGTCACATAAACACTGATAGCAAGTAGCAAGTGTTTTAAACTGAGTTACTCCTTCAGTTCTGCAGAGCAGGAATTTCCCAAGGTGCAGATTCCTGAAGTTTAGGGAAGGACAGAGCCCAGCTCTGACACCTGTCCTCCCACACTGCCAGGCAGGTACAGCACACCAGGGACATTCCCATGTCCTGTTGCCAAATCCACACTGCCAACGTGTCTACAAGCAAAGAAATTTCAAAATAAAGCCCAGCATGTGACAGGTTGGCTCATTTGCTTAGGAAATGTCATTTTTCCCATTTGATGCACAGTTGAGGAATGATCCCACTTGCAAAGGGGAGGCAATTGCTCAACCCAGCACACTCTGGCAATTTTCACATAATTAGCAGAATACATTTAGTCTTAACCTTCTTCTGATGAATTCAGTCACACCTGTTTATGTGAAATCAATTAAGAGACCTTAATCTTCTTAGACAGTTTCCAGCACTCCATCCACAGGTTCAGGCCTGTTTCTTGTATTGCGAAGTTTAAGTTATATTAAAAAAGAAACAATTATCCTATAAACACAAAGACCTCAATTATACCTTAATAATTAAACCCAGTTACACTTTTAATCTGCAGCCTCTTGGTGGCCAGCCACATATCAGTGCAGTCCATTTTGGCTGGGAGAGGGGAAGGGGAGCAGAATAACCCCAAAGCCAGGTCAGCAGGAACGTGTCCGTGCCAGAACACATTCCTGTGCCTGGATCCGCTCAGGACTTGTGCACTGACGTAAGGGAAGAGTCTGCTCACAGGGTCATCCGAGGAAAGGAAGCCCAGGCTACCTCCCCAGAGCATCCAAAATCCCCCTTCTTACACGAGAATTTTTGGGGGAAGGATTTAATTTCACCTCACTTCAGGCATGTCCCTAAAATAGGCACTGACAGCAAGGCAGATGATTCATCCTTCAGAAATGCCTGTGCTTCCTCACTAGAGATCCACAAGCAGCTCAGGTCAGACATCCAGAGCTGGAGGAGACAAATCCCACCTTTGGTGAGGATGTACAAACAGCCCTGCTATTTCGTGAGAGAACAAGGTGCATGAGTCCCTGCTCACCTCTGCAGACAAAAGTTACCTGACTTGTTGAAGCTAAAAAAAGAAGAGTGTTCCCAGTCTCCACTGGGCATAGTTTGTGGTTTATAGCATGAGGCAATATTTTATGCCAAAAGAGAATTTAAATCTCACATCTGTGTTTGTTTCTTGGATCTGCAGTGCTGGCAAGTGAGTCACCTTGAGAAACCTTAAATTAGTTTTCATCATACATTTAACATCATAAAAAGCACTGAATTAGTGTCCAGAAATAGTTCAAATTGCAGGAGGAGCAAGGAGCAGTCTTAGCACACTCACGATTATCTCGTGGGATACACATGAAAGGAGCTGGGAGTACCTGGAAAGTTTTAGAGCAAAACCTCTGCTCAGCCTACAGAGCTCACAGAACTGCTCTGAGGTGAAACAAAACCAATGAAAATGAGCAGCTTCAGCCAAGGAAACCCTGACATCCCGTGTGTGGCCCGCGTGACAAATGACCCACTCCACTCCACGAGACCTCCTGGGAAGCCGAGGTCCTGCTCACTGCAAACTAAGAGTTTTTCTTGCAATTGTACAAATGCTACCTTTCCAGCCATGTTCATTACACTGCTTTTAGAAGGTGGATGAAAGAAAGCAGGAAGAAAAAGAAAAAATATAAAACCCCCTCCCTCAGCCCTTTCTAGGGAAAAATATCAAGTAGCTAAAATCTGTTTGAGATCAACTTTTGTTTTATAAACTTTGGGTTTCATTCTAATTGTTAGGGAGACACATAATAACTGGCTTTAGCATAATTTTCTTTGGACTATCTCCCCAAAGCCACAATTAATGTAAATACCAGTGTCTTGTTAGTAATTTCCTTTCATTGGTAAATGCTGAAATGCAATGATCCGACCACAAATCACAAAGCAAATGAGCTTGCAGTGCTGTTCAGGCTACATGGTGATTAAGCACTTTGTACAAGGAAGAGTTGATAAGGGAGATATTTTGTGAGCAGAATCCTTGGATTGCTTGGAAGGTTTCATTAAGGAGTAACTCGCTCATCCTTCTGAGCAATGCAGCTTCCACTCTTGGACATAAAGAGGGGAAAAAGCAGAGTCAGGTGTCAAAGTCAAGAGCCCTTGATGTGGGATCAGAGACCAGGTTTTGGACTCTCCTCAGTGCACAAACCTGGGGGATTTGCTCCTGCATTTCCTGCAGGTCCTGAGGAGTCTCTAGTGATGTCTAGTCTCTAGCCCACAGCAGGAGATGAAAACCAACCTCTGCTTCTCTTCCGTGTGCCAGGAAAACCTTGGTGAAGAAGAGCCACCACCTCTGGACACACACAAGTCCAAATCTTTCTAGTTTTGCTGTCTCTGACATCTTTTTTACCCTTCACCTGCTGGGTTACAAAAAAAATGGGTGTTTTAATGCCCTATTTTCATTCTATAACCAGATATTTTGTTTAACAGCCAAAAGGATGCATCTCCAGTCAAGCATCCAAATAACTGAAGCAGGTTTCAGTCAAAATCCCTCTTTACCAAATCACTTCTTCTCTGCCAGTCACAGACAGGAATTGACAGAGATGTTACTAAAATATTGAACAGTACAAGATGCTTTCCAGAGAAAAAATTAAAATCTTTCCCTGAAATACAACTGGTACAAACATAGCAGAACAAATTCTGATTCCTGCAACACACAGCAGGGACAGGTTTCTAACACAGCCTTGCCTTCATAAAACCACAGCCAATGTCCCTCTGACCGAGTAGAAATCCTTGGGTTTAACTTGGCATTTTGTAAAGGGAGCAGTTCAATCCCAGTTCTTCCATGCTGCTCTATCAATTAACTTCTCTAGAGTACAGAGCCATCACTTACCAGCAGGCCAGAGCTGTCATTCTCCCAGCAGGGCCTCAGGAGTCTCTTTCCTGGCAGGAAAAGCCATCAGCTGCAAGGAAGAAGATGGAGGGATAATGAAATTAATCCCTTTGCCTCCCTAAGCAACTCAAGTATCATCCCTCCATATCTGACATCTTGCAGTTTAGACTCTCTTCAGGGTGAGATGCAAAATAGACACAGTACCAGGTTTTCAGTGATAAGAAAGGTTCAAGCCAAGGGGAGAAACAATTTGCTTGTGGCTGTGCAAGCATTGGGACATGAGGAAATGAGTGCACAGCTGCATTGTAGGCTCCAGTTTTCTGCCAACTTTCTGGACTCTCCAGCACTGATCTCTGCACTGGCTGTGCTGGTGGAAGGGAAATTTGCTTCCCCAAGTGCAGGGTTGGGTTATTGTGCCACAGTCACAGCCAGCCCAGGTATCTCTGCTGCTTTACAGTGGAGCCTTGCATCCCTTCTCGGGCCAGAGGCAGCACCTAATGCCTGCACCACATTTTCCTGTAGGAATTTCACAGTACTGGGGCTTGCTCATCTCTACGTGGATGGTTTTGAGAGGCACAAACTACTTTGCAAGAATCACAAAACATGTTTGAATTTGTTTTCCCAGTCACAAAGGGTTGGCAAATCCCTTCCCGGTCCCACAGCACTTTGGCACAAGGAAAATATGGGAAAAAAAACCCCAAAAAAACCCCAGATCTACTTGGAAATCAACAGTGTCTCGAGAACTGATCAGACACATGTGGATGCAAACATGCAGATAATGATTTATCATCTCGTGTATTCTTACATTCCCTTTCCTCTAGGCTGTTTCTATATTCTAACTCCAGCTCCAATTTCTGCTCTGGGTTTTCATTATGCTCCTGGTGTAAGAGGCACACATCCCTTCCCATCTTGTTCTTGCCATTTCTTTGGAAGTGCCTGTAGATGATTTGCAAAGGCCTGAGACCTCGCTGGGGTACATTTCCCAGCATGAAGCTCCTCCAGCTCCCTGTTGATCCAAATCACTCTGAATTTTATTACCCTTCTTTGTATTGCCTGACTCCCTGACCCTGTAGTTTATGGTTAGTCCAATCTTTGTGTTTCCATCAGAAGACACTTCTCAGCTAACATTAGATTTGAGCCTGTTAGAGCTGCTGATACAAGAGGAACCCCCTAAGAAATCCTGAAGGGTGGAACTGGGAATACAGCATGGGAGCAATAAGCTTGTTCCCTAGCAAACATGATCGAAATGATGGATCTTGCCAAAAGCGTCCCTTGCCCAATTTTTGTTCTTACCTAGGCTTTCCTTCACACCCTTTAAATCACTCACACCTTACTTAAGGAACACGGCTCAAACAAACAAACAGGGGGAAAAAAAAGTTACAACAACGTAGCATGATCTTGACATACAAGATGTCAGAACCATTACAAACCCCTTTATTGCAGAATGATGTCTTTTGTGCTCAGAGGCATGCTTGCTATTCATAGATCCACTGCTCAGCTGTTCCAGTTTTTAGTTCTGCATAAATGCCCACTCATTATGTCCAGAGGGTTTTGCCTGTAGCTTTGTGTTTGTAGCCTTGAGGCAAATGTCTTGATGGCTTAGGGAACTCGCAGCGAATGACCAAATAACATCGGATTTTCCACAGCAACGAAGCCATTATGGGACAGCATTTCTATGTAACAGCACCCTTCAGTGTGCAATCATTATAACTAAGGATTTAACCGGGCTCTGGGGACATAACAAAATCACTTTGAAGCCAAAAAAATCCACAGTGAAATCTTAAGCATTCGATTTCTGAAATGCTTGAGTCAGGCAGCTTTGTCTGTTACAGTAAAACCAAGTGAAGGGGAAGGAGTTTTATGCACATCTTAAGAATGAATCCGAGTGTTTGGACCTGCACATGCAGAGCTGGGAGTGCAGCTTTCCTTGTGCATTACTTGCACAAAGAGTTTTCTGCAGTTGCATCTAGAGCCATCATAAACACACACAGAACCTTAGTTAATGTTTTTAGCCACAGAATTTTAGTTGTGGCTGAGAATCCTAAGTGTGTTGCTCACAATTTTGAGGAAAATCTGGTTAGACTGCAGGAGATTACACAGAGCCTTTGTAATCCTCACAGGCCAGGGAACCCAAAGCTGAAACCTGGCCCATTTCAGCTGAGGTCCTCCCCACACTGACCAGATTTATCTGGAGGGCTCCTGCTGAACTAGAGGACTGTGGGCACCAGGTTAACAGCAGAGAAGGAAAAGTTAGTCAGATAAAATCAAGGATAGAGCTGGAGCACTGGGTAAGCACAAGTGTGGTGGGTTGACCCTACAGCCACTCACACCCCCACTGCTCCTCAACAGGAAAGAAGATTAACAAACTCATGGTTCAGCATCAAAACCACAGAGATCCCTGACCAGGTGCTGCCATGAGCAAAACTTGATTTGGTGAAAACGAATTCAATGCATTGTCAATACAAATAAGTCTGGATGGAGAGAAATAAAGACAAAATTAAAGCACCACCTTGCACACACCCTCACAGTTGTCCCCTGCTCCAGCCCAGGTCCTGAAATGGCTGCAGATCCCTCCAGTGCTTTGAGCACCTGCACAGGGTTGGCAGGGCTGTTCCTCACCCTTTTCCCAGCACTCCTGGCCAGCATTTTGTCCTCTCACATCTTTTTTCGTGTTAAGGCCCCAGCATTGCTGACAGACCTGGCTGTGGGCACAGACACCCCACACAGCCTGAAAATACAAGAGAGGAAACCTGGACCTCTCCAGTGAGGGAATCTCTCAAATTAGAAAGGAAATTGTGGTCAAAAGCCACCAAAACTCACTCCCTGCTCTGAGGGCTTGGGCTGGAAGAGGAATCCATGCAGTAGGAGAGGCTGTTTTGGTGGGGGATGTGTGGAAATAATCCTGTGAGGAGCAATCTGTGCCAGAGGCACATGGGAAACTCCACCACGATTCCAGGTAGAACACACAGCCGTACTCTCCCAGCAGAGGCAGGGAATGAAACCCATCCCAGCCTGGTCCAGGCATCCCTGGGAGAGCAAGAACAAGGCACTTCTGGATGGTTCCTTCTGCCCCTCAGCACAAAGCACCCAAGGCAGTCTTTTCCCCAGCACACACCCCCAAGGATGAGCTGTGCTTTGATTAATGCACAGAGATGCTGAGGGTTGCACAAGGGCTGCATTGATGAGGCAGGAAGTTGAAGCATGCAGCAGAAATGCATGACTGCATGGAAAAATCAGAGGTGTACCCAGACAAGTGACCCTCTTGGATAATAAGGTGATGTGGCCCAGCACTGGGATGTGATAGAAAAGCAGCTCCCAGTCACATCCCTGCCCAGTTTGGAACCCTCACACACAGTGGCTGTGCTGTTTGGACGGGACTCAGAAGAACAAAACTCAGAGCAGGGATGGCTCTGACTGTGCTCTCACCCCAGATCCAGCCTGACTCCTGCATCTCCAGGAAGGCTGGATTAACAGCAGCAGGCAGCAACATCCCTGTCACAACAGCTCAGCCCTGCCAGGAGAACTAACAGCAAGAATGACCTCTACATTACAGAATGGCTCAGCCCAGCAGCATTGCTTTAGCCCAGCAGTGACTCACCAGAAATGCTCACAGTGCTCCTGGAAAAGGTCTGGAAAAGGCTTGGAAGGCTCCCCTGGGCCAGTCCTGCCAGCTCAGCCCCAAAAGGCAACTGTACATCCTACCCTCAGCTCTTCCCTCCCCAGGGATGCAATTTCCCACCTGCCTGGTGGCTCTGGGTTTTAACCCTGCTGGAAGAAGGAGTCTGGGCCCCAGGGGTTTTTAGGTACATATTTTTGAGAAGGTGTTCTTTGACACCTTTCCTTTGTATTGTAAAGGTCAGCTAATACATCCCAGAGGGAACCCTCTCACAGTGATTAAAAACCCCCAGAAAATTAAAGAGGAGAAGTTGAGTTCTTTCATTATTTGCCCAGTTCAGGCTTTGTAACTTTTCATGTTTCTTCCTCAGACACAAGAACCTTCTTCCCTTCAAACTGCTCATTTGGGTAAGCTGGGAACAACAACTTTTGTTGCCTACAAAGTATTTGGGACACAGTCCCAAAGTTGCCTGCACAGGATGGTGTTTCAGACCTCAGGAATAAGTACAGGGCACAGGCACCAACTAAAGAGAATTCCAGCAGCCAGACATCAAGTCACCAGCTCCAGGAATCAGCTCTCACACCCAGCAGCAGCAGCACAGACAGGTTTGCTTGACTCGTTATTGTAATGAAGCTCATTAAAGTCCCAAGGGAGGCTGTTCCACAACATCCCAGCTGCAGTGCATCCTGTAATAACCATTTCCACCTTCCACACAACCTCCCAGAGTGGTTCAGGTCGGAAGGGATCACTGCAGGTCATCCAGCCCAGCCTCAGTGCTCAGGCAGGGTCCTCTTGAGCCCCTTCCCCAGGACTGTTCAGATGGATTTTGGATATCTCCAGGGAATGAGGCTCCACAGCCTCTCAGGAAAACCTGTTCCAGTGCCTAGTTCACCCTCACAGGAAAGTTCTACACCATTTTTTGATGGAATTCCCTGTGCATCAGTTTCTGCCCATTGCTTCTCATCCTGTCACTTGGCACTACCAATAAGAGAAAAACTGAAAAGAATTGTTCAAAGGTGATTGAGAGTGGCCTAGAAAGGGACAGAGAGATGGAAGGGGCACCTTTCCAACCAGCAAGTGTGATGACATCCCTAAACACACACAGATCCAGGCCATATTCAGAGTTCAGGGAAGGGCACACAGGAAGAGTCACTTTTCTTGTGTCATCCTCATAAATGCAGCATAACCTCCCACTGGATCTGTGCAGGGACACACTTGAAAGGGCAGGGATATGAACCCCAAGGAAGCATTGGAGGAAAGAAGCAGAAAAACATGCAGAGATACCAAGTGCTGCAGTCAAATGAAGCCTATTAGCACAGGCAGGGAGCTACTCCTCCATGCAGTCCTCCATTTCAACATGTTTATTTCCTTTTATCCTATTTTTAAGTTTACGCCCTGGTACAAGGCAGGAGATTTTCCTCAACCAGTAAATTCATAAGAGATGCAAAAAGGGAGGACTGAAGAGGAAGAAACACAACAAAAACTTTAATATGTAATATTTTTCACTAGACAAGCCCAATTCCTTGTACAACCACTTTCTAAAGCCGTGCTGATAAATAGAGATTTCACACCCCTCAGTGTCCCGTGACCAGGAGCTATTTGCCTTTTTAGTCATGCAAAGTGTTTAGGTTTTTCACTGTGCCTTATTGCAGTAAAAATTAGGGTGCCTGATCTGACCATAAATACTTCAGAAGTGGCTGACTGTGACCAGAAATGAATTTCACCTCCCAGATTCAGAGCAGGCAGCTGCCACTGCCTTTCCCTGCAAGCACAGATGAATCAGGACCTGGACATCACTGCCAAGGCCTGGGGAAAAGCTGAACACCACAACTTTGGGAGTCCTGCAGGGAATGGTGCAGCTGGGGGTTAGGAAAGCAACCTCTGCTAAAATAAAGCCTCTCAGGAAATCCAGGGCTGTCTCACAATCACCTCCAAGCACAGGGCTGTGCTGGAAGCAGTTTGGTTGGTATTAAAATCATAACCAGTTCCTTAAGCAAGAGCTGGAGTCACTTCCAGCCAGCTCTGCTGCCCAGCCTGGACACCACACTCATTCCCAGGGGGATCTGGGCACCTGCCCTGCTGCAGCCCCACAGCCCCCAGCTCCCACTTCCAGACTGACTCCATTTCCAAGCCCACCTTCACATCCTGCCAGCAGGGACATCTTTTGCCTTCTTCCCTCCTTCAAATGGCAATTTTATTATTCTATTTTAAGTGCAACAGCTGTAGCTAAAGAGCTCCATGGCCATAGCTACACCCTGGGATATTTCTCAGACTTCCACAAACACCAGCCAGAGTTTCCTAATGCATCACAACAGAGACAACATCCAAGCTTTACAGTTTCCTGGGATTTTTTTTCCTCACCTCCACATAATTTTTCCACTGCAGAACTTGTGCAGGATCAGCCTGTGTGGGAGCAGTGAGTCCAGCTGAGGCAGAGGCATCAGCACTGATCCACCTGGTGATCCTTGCACAGAACCCATTGCTCCCAGCCAGCCAGCACTGGCCAAGTGTAAGCTCCAGGTGTATTTTTGGAGATCCCAGGCCATGTTTTGACCTCTGCATCAATATCTGAGTCACCCCCTGTAATTAAAAATGCCTTGGCTTGTTGACTCTACAAGCTTTGGCTCTCCCTGCCACAGCCCTGCTGTGGAAGGAGGAATTTCTCCTACGTGTGGCCTCCAACAGCTCTGGAGAAACGGCTCCTTCAAAAGGGGTGAGCTCCATATTTCATACCAGCACAATATTTCATTTCTGTTTATGCTGCTACCTCTGGGTTGTTGTTTTCCTCAAGTACACTGTGACAGATTTCTAAATCAGACAGTCACCCTTGAAATCCTTTCTGACCAATTGCTGCCATTCTGCAAACTGCAAGTTTCGGACATCCTTTTTTTCAAAAGGATATCCTTTTTAAAAGTTCTTTCACCTCTTTTCACTAAAAAAAAAGAAAAAAAAAGTTTCCTCAGTTTTCATCTTGTACAGCACATGATGCGCTCGGAGCCCCCGCATCCTCCCCGCTCCGCACACACAGCGCTGCCGAGGGGGAAGCCTCGAGGTTTCCAAGAAAAGCAGAATATTTCCCTCACCCTGACCGACCAATAGCGCTGTCTGAAGCGAGCCGAACAGCTCATCACGCTTGGGTTTTTTTTGGTCGTGACTTATCTGAGGAAAATGAATACGAAAGAAATCCCGTAATCGATTTAACACCTTTCTCTCACATTTTTAATTCTCGTCCAATGACTCATTCTCACCTTTACGTCTCTGATGCCACTCACTACCCTACCTTGCCAGCAAATTCGTAAAAAATGATTAATTTTAGCTACGCTCATGCTGGTTTTTAACATCACAATCACCAGAAACAATTTTTACTTCAAGCGTCAACAAAAATCACTCCGGACGCTCCCCCCAGTGCAGCGGTTTTTCCTGGGGTGAATCCCAGGAAAGTTAACGGGAACGCCTCAGCAGCATCTTATCAGCTTTTATCTCCCAGCACACAAAGGCACTAAGTGCGGGCGTTCCTTCGCCATCCAGCACAAAGATTCCCCGTTATCGGGACGGTGCTTGAGGCTCTCAAGGGGACACCCTTCACTCACACACAAACATGCATAGTTTATCGTCCCCACAACGACCTCATACACATGCAGATGTGGCCGGGCTCCACTCTGTTATCAGAGCTTACCTGGGCTGGAGGATGGTGATGACAAAATCCCGGGAATGAGCAGCAGCTCAGCATCACCCAAAAAGCGCTTCAGGTTTATCTCTGCTGCAGCCAATCGCCCCCAAATCCCACAGACTGATTCCTGAATGCTTTAGTTTGGGATTTTGGGAGCTGGTGTGCGAGGACTGGAAAACAGGATCCTCTGCAGAAAGGCCCAAGTGATGCTCTGTCCGCATCACACCTTTGCCTGAGTCACACCGGCTGGTTACAGACCAGTTAAAACTCCACAATTTTTAACTTAATAAGCAATAAGACCTTCAGGTATGAATGGGTTTTCTCCTCTGAAGAGGGCAGAGCCCACCTGCACTGATTTTTCAGTGCTGTCCTACTGGTGTTTCATGTTAAGATTGTAGGATTGTAGCTTGGTCCTTGTAAAGAACCAGAGCCTCATCCCATGGGCTTCTGGTTTAGAAAATAACACTTTTTTGTTTGTTTGTTTGTTTGTTTAAATGCCAAGGGCTACTCGGGTTTGGGTCTCCAATATCAGAATCTCTGCTGACAATTTGGTGGTCGCTGCTTTTTTTAGGAACACAAGGATCGATGTCCAAGCACTGGACAGTGGCTTCTGGCACTTCAGGATCTGCCCTAGAGGTCACTGACACTTGGACCATTTGGCTTCCCCTGCACCTCTGAAAACACAAATTTTCCTGGCATCTCCTGCTCTGAACATCCTCCAGCTTCTCTCATGTTTTCTCTGGATTTCACCACACCTTAACCCTAAATAGAGCACACCATTTTGGGGTAATTAGAGATTCTTAATTAATTAGAGTTACGGATTTAAAGATTCAAAGTCTGACAAATGAGCTGAGGCAAATTTTGCTGCAAGAGCTGGAGAAAATTACTGGTCCCAGGTAGCTGCCCCACTGCTTTGCTGGAGGTTAATTACAGTTTCTCCATCCCAACCCAAAATATGTGTGCCTCCATCCCAGCTGCTCCAGCTCACAGTGCAGCATCCAGCTGCCAGGTTTGTGCTCTCAGCTCTCCAGCAGACCCCACACCTGCAGCTGTTCATGGAGTTTGGGGTGGTTTTTTTCCTTTCTCTATGGAGTTGACGTGATGCAAAGAGGGAAGGACAGGATGAAGACCAGACAGAAGTGATTTCTGCTTCCAGTCAAGAACCATCCTACCAGAGAGCTGAAATCAAATATTTTCCCTCCTCTCTATTTAGCAAGGGAGCTGGCAGAATTTTCAACCACTTTCTGTCACTGAAGAACTATTTCAATTAATTACAAATAATTATTTTATTGCAACAATCAGCTGAAGAACATTATCTTTCCAACCTTTGATTTAAACTGCCATGTCCCCCTTGGTTGTATGCTGATTGATCTGGAAATATAAACTCTGTGCTCACCTATAAGATCTCTCCTGTTATTTGGTTCACTGTCAGTCTCTAGATTTCTTGCTGCACTCATCAACAAGTATTTGAGTTTTGTGGCACAGAGCAAGTGTCTGTATTATTGCATGATTTTAATTTTAAATTATGGCTAAAAAATATTCCATATGAATATTTAGGGAATGTGTCATGGCATAGGAGTAGCCTGTGAGAAAGGCCTTCACAAGAACCAGTTAAAAAGGGCTGGTTAGCTAAAAGAGAGGAAAAAGGGAATATTTGTGGGCAGCCCTTACACAACAATGGTACATGGAAACCAGCTGGAACATCCCTGTGAGACGGGCAGGAACATCCAATGAATGCAAATGGCGTCTGAAACTGGGAATAAACTTATTAATATACCCCTGTGAAAGTGAAAATGGAAGAGGGACAAGGCAGCAAATGATACAGAACAGAACCTAACAACCTCCTCAAAAAATGGTCCCAGGGGAGCCCCTGAGGAATTCTGGCAGAGAGGGTCACCCATGGAGATCCATGGGTCGTGGGGCACAGGGAGATGTCCTGACAGCCACCAGTGGTGTCACAAAGTCACAGTGTGTGGCTGTGACCAGGCTTTGGCAACAAACCCCCAGGTGCATTTCCTGGGCCTCAGCTCCTTGGTCACCATCCCAAAGGGACAAAGCTGGCTCCAGGCTCCCACACAAAACCTGCATTCCCAACAAACATGTCATTCAGAGAGTTCTTTTGGTGACAGGGAAGCATCTTTGTCCCTAACCTTGTGTTGTGTTAGTGAAGTAACAATTTGGGAACAAAGTGTGAACAGCACCCTATTTTTTCTCAATAAAATAAAATAAAATAATGCAGCTGTTATTGCAGAACAAGTTCCCAAAGCCTTGTCAAGAGGGAAGCTCCACACCACAATTAGGCTAAAATATCTACAAGGATGTACATAAACACCACATGCAGGGAAAAAACAGAGAAAAAAAGGCTGCAACAAAGCACAGCCAGCTAGCACAGCAAGGCAGACCCATTTCAAGAAACATTTCTGGGTTTACTCATATTGCAAAATTCTGAAGGAACAGGCAGCAGGGCTGCAGCCAAGAGTCAGGGAGAAACAATAAATAACAGTGAAATAAGTGGAGGGCAAATTAAAACCGAGAGTCAAAAATAAAGTGAACTGAAATCAGTTACTAAATTAAGACAAAAGTTCTATTTTTATTTAATATTTTACTAGTTTTGCATCATTATTTCTCTCTGAAGCGGCAAACACCAGGGGAAAAAAATTCTTTTTAAACTGAAAGCAGCAGTGCCATGAATTCACACAGTTTCACGAGGTGGACTCTTGGCTAATCCTCAGGTTTGCAATGAATGCTGTGTGGCAATCAGGCTCTCAGGTGGCCAAGGCCATGGCCTCAGTTGCCACAGAGGGAAGGAAGCAGCTCCTGCCTGCCATGGATCCACTTGGGAAGAGCCCAGGCACGAGAGGGTTGAAATATTTTCTTTTTCCACAAGGCAATTTTTTACTGAGTTACAAAAAATCAACTCTTTTATGGTTATTTTTGTAGGAGGGCAGTGCTTTAATAATTTTTACTTTTAAACTCCTAATATTTTAAAGCCTTTTTCCTTCACTTTATGACCAAACCTCTTCTTTTGATGGGAGATGGGCAAGGGAAAAAGATTGGACAGAGTGATTTGAATCATCCATTTTCAAAGGAAATGAAAAATTGAAATTCTGAAGAATCTTACATTAGAACTTCTTTATCTTTTAGCCAGCTCAGGAGTAATCTGTGTAAAAGCAGTAAAAAACACGAAATTTTGGGGATCAGGAAGAAGCACGTGCCTTCTTGGCTGTTCACATCACTTTTCAGATTCCCCAAGAATTAACACATTCCTAAAGATGAATAACTTTGGTTGAACTTTTCGGGGCATGGGACAGAAGACTTTGTTGCTGTTTCATGGTGCTGGCACAGCTTAGAAGGTGGTTGAGCTTCAAAAAAATATCCCAGCTCAAATATAGAGCAAAGAAAAGCTCTAAGGTAATGGAAACTCCACTTTTCTAATGTTCCACACATATGAATAGAACCCGAGTCAGTACATTAGACAATTGACTGGCTTTGCTCGAATGCACGCAGGAATAAATGGAAACATCCTTATTTCCTATCCCAAGGGGCAATTATTTCACTGCCTGGTTTTGTGCATTAATAAAAAAAAATAAAATAAAGCAAGATTCCATTGTCTGGCAGCTCAAATATGTTCCTATATTTGCTGGGTAAGCAGCTCAGCAGCAGAAAGAGGCAAAAAGGAACAGAACTGGAGCACTGCATTCTCTAAACAAGCTCTCACCGTGCCCAGCAGATTTCTGTGTGCAAATATATAAAATCCATAAAAGTACCCTTCAGAGGGGCAGCTTGTTTGTGTTTTTTTAGAAGTCCTGTTAGTCATCATGTGTCCTGGCTGTGCCTGTGCCTACAGATGGTCCAAAATGCTCATTTCTGAAACGCTACAATGAGTCTAACAAATGCAAAGGCTGGAATTTCACACCTCTTTAGGAGAGAAGGGAACTGCATTGCAACTCAAAACCAGCTTTTCCTCCCCGCTCAGGCATTCATGGCTTTGTGCTTCCCTTTCTTCTCCCTGCACACCTCCAGTGGTTTTCCTTCAGCCTCTGGAGGGAAAATGAGAACACAGGAATGATTTATAAGCAAGGCGTTCAGAAATGGCACATTTTGCCTCTTTTACACATCTCTGCCGGGATGGGAACCAAACTCGCACCTGTCAGCCCAGTGCCACCTTCCTCCAGGACTGAGCAGGTCCTGCAGGGCCAGGGACAAACTAAAGCCCAGGTTTAGGTTCCTGTTTCAGAAAGCACAGGGGTAAAAAAGCCCACTTTATCTTCAGGAAGGTTTATTTGGATATTTTGCATCTGAGACACCAAAAATTCCAGCTCCTGCCTCACCCCTATGGCACACAAAGCACTTTGAGGACTTCCTGCAAAACACAAACTTCCTCAAATCAATAAAATTCAGCCAAAACCAGATGGGAGACCTCTCAAATTCCACACCCCGGGTTTTTTGCGAATATTTGGAGACAGATAATTGCACTACAGGCAGATTCAGCAGCAGACAAAGCTGGTAGGGTTGGTTTTTATTTACTGAGATGCAGCCTGGCAGAGTTTGTGTTGGAGCTGCCTATTGAAGCAGGCAGAAGGCAAAATCATGACATCTTAGGGAGGGAAAAAAAAAAAAAAAGAAAAGATTCTTGGAGATACAGAACGTGTTTAATTGAAACCATTAGTTTTACTGGCAAACAGCTTCATCTTTCTGTTCTGTTAATCCGAACAAAGTGCTGCAATTATGACTCAATCCATGAAGTCCTCTAGTGCTGCTCACCCCACACTCCCCCAGCAGAGACAGAAAACAGAGCTGCTCTCAGTTAACAAAACATTCCATGCTTCTAGCCAGAATACTTTTATTATATGGTTATCATATACATCAGAGTGATAGTTGGGAACATTTACAAATATGTGAAGATAGCTCAGAACTTCCATTATTCACATACACACTAACTCACACACTCGGTTTTTTTTGCATGTCTACTCAGTTACCAGGTGAATGATGCACAAAATTATTGCTTTGTGAACAAACACCTCAGATTAAATCTAATCTTCAGTGGCAAGAATTGAGATTAAAAAAAAAAAAAAAAAGTCTTAAATACCCTGTATAACATACCTGTGCATAAACCTAAAGATATGTTTAGCTTACCCATTACCTTTGAAATACTTACCAAAATTAAAATTTGAAACCCATTTATAAAAAAAAGTATTAAAAAGTTCACCATTATTTACAAATCCGATTAAATTACACATAAATAAATATTTACATTCAACACACTGCTTCCCTTAATACACATAAAGCCTCCCTGGAAGTATTTTTTGGCCTTAGTAGGCAAAAAAAAGTTAAAAAAAAAAAAAAAAAAGTTATGTGCCTATTCTTTCAAGTTTCCCCCCCAAATTTTAAAACAAGACAATATAAATATGTGAATAAAGCTGCAATATCCTTAGACACAGAAAGTGAATTTTCTAGAAGTATTTTCATTTTGAACTAGTCCTCGTTAAAAAAATACCAAGATAATATAAACTGCAGCCAACACTGCTGCAGTTTTTAAAAGCCTGAATATTTCTGTAAAAAATAAGCATGTCAAATGCCATTTTAAATCTAGTAGGATTTTAGTACTCTCCTATGTTAATCTGAAAAGAAAAAAAACCAAAAAAAAAGAACAAAAAAAAAACAAAACAAAAAAAGAACTAAACAGATTAAAAAAACCAAGCCCACAGAATAACCTTACTATTTTCAGATGTTTATAAAAAAATTTTAATGTACATAAATCTCTATTCCACTGTTTAATACTGCTTTATTGTCACTGTTGCGTTTTGAGAGCATGAACCCCTGAACTTGTATCAGAGAGTAAAACAGGCTTCCATCTAAAATCTGTCTCTTAAAAACTACACATGAAGCTGGTCAGCCACGAGATGTGGAAAAGGAAATCTAAATAAATCTCTGTATAATTCCATCAACCCCCCCTTTATAGCACCACTTTTACAGCAAAGGATTCAATACACTTGTCCCAAGTACTTATCTTCAGGTAATTGCTTCCACACAACAGGGAAACTGCAGCTTTTAGCAAGACTTGTCTCACGGAGTGAAGATCCTGAATGATTTGTTCTGTTTTTTGTTTTTTTTTTTTACTCCCCTTTTCCCCCTCTTTTCTTTTAAAAAAAAAAAAAAAAAAGAAAAAACTAAAAGATGGGGGAAAAAAAACCAGAAACCAAACACACGAATTTCTCCGTTCCCCCCGGCACGAAGATGTCAGTCTGTGTGCAGGAGGAAGGGTAAAGTCTGCTTTCCTCTCACTTCCTGTGCTTGTCCATTTTGTCAATGGATTTGTTGGTGTCTGCGGGGCTCTGGTCTCCAGCGTTCATGTAGGATTTGTCTGCTATTTTTAACGCTTCGTTTAGGTAGTTCTGGACGGATGTCATGGCAGCACAGATGGCAGCGCTCCCAAAGCCGTGTGTGATCAGGCTGAAATGAGTCAAACAGCCCTGGATGCCAGGGTCCAAGATGGGGCTGGGTCTGGTGTTTCCAAGAGGAGTTCTGTCCTGAGTGAGGAGGTCTGTGAATTCCTTACAGATCTGCCTGCAACACACAAACGGCTCACGTTTTACAAACACCAATAACAAAGGAACTGCCATCGAATATTTGGCATTTGTGCGGGAACTACGAGAAATTCGGTGTCTACAATTAAAACAAAACAAAAAAAAAAACAAACCAAACCCATTAGCATCATGTTCAAACCAGATTAGATTTCTAGATCTCTGTTTATTAGCACCACTTCCTGACAAACCTTCTGTTGCCTCCCCATCAGAAAAACACTGTGCAAAATAATCTCTGCACCTCTGGTGCCTGCCTGGCTCTGCATCTTTTGCTGCAGATTTGGGCTGGGAATTCAGGGCTGGTTTCTCTGAGAACTTGCCCAGCTGCAGCTGAGTGGCTCAGAAAGGCTGGAGCAGCTGAAAAGAGATTTAATTTAGTTGTGTATATTCCATGTATACGTAGGGAGGCCGAGGCCCTGATCCTGCAAACACTAACACATATGCCTGGCAAAACATGAGTGCTTAATAATGCTCCAGCATATGTTGTTTGCTGCTTGTAAATCTGTCCCCTTGAAGGGATTTCCCAGGAGCTGAGCAATCTTAACAGAATCATCACTTTTATCAGAATTTCTCAATCACAAACATCTTCCAGAGGATTTTTATTAGTGCCAGTAACAATGCCAATAAGGAAAGCACTCAGGAGGAGCAGGAGGAGTGCTCAGGAAAAAAATAGTATAATGTTTGAACTATAGGCAAGGGAGACTAGATTTCTGAATTTTTAAGAGATCTATTCTTGTAAAAAAAGATCTCTTTTAAAGGGAGGCTGGATGGATTCAACATTTTGCACACCTGATGTGAGCACTAAGTCAGAACAACTTTCTCAGCAGTTTAGGCAGGGTTTTCTCAGCTCCTCTGCAGAGCCAGGGTGCTGTCAAAAGCAGGGAATTACATCGACCCCAAACCAGAAAACATCTCAGAGCAGAACAAATCACAAGCTGAAGCTCTGTTAAACCTGAGCCTGGGAGAGGAACTCAGCAGGGAAAAGGGGACAGTTGAGCACTGCAAACACCAGTTTTAGATAAGCTGAAGTTAACCCAGGTATTTCCTCCCAGGGACCTGCTCAGGACAGGGTTTATTCCAGGTACAAAGTGCCTGCAGAAAACAGCCAGAACAAAGCTCCTCTCCTTCCCCGAGTTTGTAACAGGGATTTGTTTAAGCACAGGGACTTTCCACACCTACCAAAGGATGCTTCCAGGGAACTATGAAAATCTTCAGCCACAGCAGGGAAAAAGGGACTCTCCAGCAGCTCCAGCTCCCCCAGTCCCAAGGGAAATTCAGGAGCTGCTGCTGCCAAGGGCAGCTGTGAGGACACAGGGCTGAGCTTCCCTTGCTCCAGTCCTGACACTGTTCACATTCCCAGGCCACATCCTCACCCCTGCCACACCTGGGGACATCTTTTCCTTAGAGCTGTCCTGGTGTAGCACTTTTCCTGATGTTTTTACTGCAGTTGAACACAACTAGTCCAAACTGCTTTAGTTACCTACAGGATTGTTACCCTTATTATTGGTTCAGGCCTAAAATAAAACTGCTGCCATAGCTGAATTCAAACCAAAACCAAATAAAAAGAATTGCTTCATCTTCCTAATTAAAATTACACACAAAAATCTACCAAACTATCCCCCAGTCACAGACAGCCACAGTCAGACAACAACACGTTCAAAAAGAAGAGAAGAAATAAAATCCAGGCTGAAAACTCACTTTGCAGCAAGAAGCATGTTCTTCCTGTTTGCCATTTCGTTGCGGCCCATGTGTGGTCTGGTTAAATACTCAGCCACTGCTTTGGAAGGAAATTCTGTCTCACACACGTAGCCAAAGTCACGAGCAAGATGCACAGCTTCACCTGGGTGGGTGGAAGGGAGGGTTTGGTAAATTGTATAATACCATTAATTGTAAAGAAATCTGGGACACTGAGGAAGAAGTGCTGTGGATTTTTGAAGGGTATTCCTGTTTTGGAAAGGACGCCGTTCTATCACTCAATACCATTTTATAATTGATGGATCAGTGTTTCTTTGTAAGTTTGTATCAAGAAAAAAAAAAGAGATTTACAGGGTGACTGCTACAAAAAAGAATTCTCTTGCTTTTATACTAGAAAGAAAAATTCCTGTCTATCCAGAATAACTGGAATCTGCACAGCAAAGAACTTAATTCAGTCAAGATCAAATTGTCCACTGATACTGAAAAACATCTGCCAACTAAATCCCACATTATAATAAAAGTTTTCAGTTTAATACACTTTTTTCATAAGAATTTTCAAACAGAAAACCAAATTGCAAGGTGTATAACTGGCTCACTTTTTTTTTCTTAAAACAATTTGATCAGACTTAAAATAAAAGATTGGTGTGATCAGTGCAATGTGCCTGTGTGCATGTGCACACATCAGCTCTCTGCAACTTCCAAGGAAAGCTTTTAAATGCAAGTTGCTGCACTATAAACAGCAGGAAGGTATTGTTAGATCATTTCCCACTCTTTTCATTTCAGTTGCTGCTTCTATTCCTATTAAATCGTGCCACTACCAGGAGCTGCTTGAATCAGGAACACCAATGTAAACCACACACGTACACACATACACACACACCCTCCAGGTCAGCTGCACTGACAGGGGGTCCACAGAACATGGCACACATTAAAGGGGCTCCAGTTTCCTAGCAGGAAGTCCAAGGCTATAAATCTCACTTTATAAGCTTGTTTATTAGCAAAGCTTCTGAGGACACCGCTGAGGTAGGGCAGGACTGCAGTCAGCTGGCCCAAAGTTTCCCAACAAGAAACCAAACCCACTAATGTGAGGAGTTTCACCCCTTTTGCCTTCCCTGCCTCGCCCTTGTGAAACCCAAAACAACCCTCAAGAGACAGGCTGGCCAGAGGTGCCTTTGGCACAGAGGAATTCTGCATCCCTGCAGCATCCCAGCAAGAGCAAGGAGCAGTGGCTGGGTTTGTGTGAGCTGGGCTCACAAGGGACAGAAGAGCCCCCAAAGACAGCACAGCCCTTCCTTAGCTGCTGCAACATCCCCACCATGCTCACTTTAAAACAAATTAAAAAAAACCATATCACTTTCAGGGACTTTCTAACCTTTCCATGCTTTGCCTAGAGGATAAAAGCTGTGCACAAAGGGAGAAAGTTTATTTTTAAGACACACTCAGGACTGACCTTCCACCAAAGATGTCAATAGTGTCACATTTGCAGCTTTCCTTCTGCCAGCAGGAAGATTCAAGCCAATTTTATCCAGTTTTTCCCTTAATGATCTGCCACCATTTTTAGATTTGGCTCTGTAATTAAAGAGAAAAAAAATGGCCTTATTTATCTTCAGGGAACACTTCTTTTTAAGATGAGAAATTCCAGTTACTGACATTCAATAGGGTTCTAGTAGGGTGGGGAGAAGATAAAAAACAGGCTCTTTTCAAGTGACCTACTTTTTAAATGCTCTACTTCAAACCAGCCAGGATGAAACACAGCAGGTCAAAATCAAAATATTTCAAACTGCACCACTGAAACCAATAGTTGTAGCATGGTCATACACAAATTAAGTGTATGCAAAAAAGGATGTAGAAAATGTCCTTCTAAAGATTAATCAGGACCATGATTCAATAAAAAATCATTGCATAGGGTCTTGAGAATAAGAGACAGCTCTGGTTTTGAGACAAAACCCCAGCCCTGAGCAGAGAATGAGAACTGCTGTCAGAGCTGTGAATAGCACTTCTCCAGAGGCAGCAGAAGTGCAAAGAAGTTTTATTTCCAAAGCCTATTAGGATTCAGCGTCGTCTGGCTGCTCAAAAAACCAAGAAGTCGCTAAAAGGCTCGGTGGCTGCGCTGATGTGGCTGCTCACACACAGCAGAACAGGGCAAACACAAACGCCGGGCACGGAGGGGAGGCTGCAGGGGAGGGCACCCGTCCTACCTCCGCAGGACTCCTCCTAGCAGAGAGGCATTGAGACACTCCGGGGGCGAGAGCCGCCTCTGCACCTCTGCCACTGTCACTTTGTACTTGGACGTGGAGCTCAGCAGGGACAGCCTGCCCGGCACGGAGCAGAACACCTCGTTGGGGTTGATCACCACCCCAATTAATCCATCCTTCTGGCAGGGCAGGCTCAGAGCGCTGTTTTTCGTTAGGGAGATGGGACCTGCGGGCAGAGGAGGGAAAGAAGGTGTTTTATAAAAGGGGAAAATAAATAGGAAGTGGCAAGTGAGTTTTCTTGCTATAAACACAACCCGGGAGAGAGGATTTCGTTTGGTGTTAAATGCTCACTCCACTGGCCCCTGTTCCCAGCATCCATCTGCAGCACAAGGACCCAAAAAGGCCCCAGAACTATTCCTGACCAGCTGGATTTTGCACTGGAGTGCAAGGAACACAACCAAGAATGCTTTTCAAGGCACACAAGCCCCACTACAACTCTGGAGCAGCAGGCTGCAAGGCAGCAAAGCCGTGCTCACAAAAACTCGGTACTACAACAGACTCCAAATTAGCATCCTCCAGCTACTGCCAAAACTCTTCCCAAGCCAGGGCAGGGAGAAACCTCCCAGCTCCTGCTGGGCTTCATCTTCCACCTCGCACACGCAGATTTAAAAAACCGCCTTTGGAATTTAATCCCAACAAATTCCTACCAGACAGCAGCACAACAGGGAGGGACGCAGCCCAGGGGAGAACCGAAAGTAAGGAGCTGCTCCTCGTTAAGAGCTTCAGCCTTTAGGTGGGGAGGGACAACAAAGGCTTTGGAAGGAGCAAACCACAGATCCAGCTTTTCCATCCTCTCCCGAACCCGCCCAGTTCACCCAGCGCTGCTGGTGAAAGGGTTAAAGAGCCGAGGTCGGCCCCACTCCCGGAGGGGGAAGATTTGTCAGTGGTGCATCTGACAGCGAAATTATTCTCCCATGAGCTAAAGGCAGCAATCAGCGCTCTGACACACACTTCTGCTTTTCCTCAGTTAGGTATTTGTTTGAAGTTTTCAGAGGAGACTTCTGATTTTTTTTTTAAAAGCACAAATTTGTTTAAAAACAAAAGCAAGGGAAAAAAACCTAAATTACTGTAAATTGAGTCAATACGTCTTCCTCTGTCCTCAAAACCTCAGCTACAAACCAATTTCGATTAAGATAAAGCCAAACAGTCTTCTGCCAGCGAACTCGGTCTTTTCTCAAGTCTTGTAAAGAAGTTGAGAAAAAAAAATGTTGGCCAAAAGAATGGAAAAAAAAAAAAAACTGCCTTCGGGTTTTAGAAGCAACAAAAAAAAACCCAAACAAACAAAAGAAAAGCCTCGTGTTACTTTACACACCCGTATATTTCAGGAAAGATTAAAACCGGTTCAAGGTCCTGGTTTCGATTAAAGCCATAACACAAGAGCACCCGAGGGGGGACAGTCGTGTCCCTGGAGGAGTCTCACACCCCAGGGCAGTTTGTCCTCGCCGTCACCTCCCCTCGGCCAGCATTAGAAAAATCCAGCGACAGAGAGTGGAATAAAAACTCCTCAGCCCTCCCGATCCCAAAGGATCGGTCTTTATAAAAATAATAGGGCGTCACATCACCGGTGCGTCATTAAACTTTTAACTATTGACAAGGGAAAGTAGAACTGCGGTGCCACCTTACTGACCTTTTCTAATGACTGTCTGGTCATGCATTAGTAAGTGTTGGTCTTCCACATTCTGGAAAGAGAAAGGGGGAGAAAGTTTCGCACCTGGAAGAGCCGAGAGGGAAAAACCCACCCTCCTCTCCCAGCGCACCCGCATCCGGAGGGGCGAAGGGGAGAAAATGAGGATTTCTCTGCACGGACCGGGATGGGATGTGCAGAAGGGGACGGGGCCTCGCCGAGGGGGGCATCCAGGTGCTCCTTACCTGCACCTCCTCCATCTGATGGGCCATATCGTGCAGGCCCAGGTTATCGGCCAGCGCCGAGGCGTCCAGCCCGTGCCCGTGGGGCAGCAGCAGCTCGGAGCGCCGGAAAGTCTCCCTGCGGCTGCCGGCAGAGCCGCTCTCCAGCGCCGAGAGGTGCGGCACCAGCCCGGGGCGGCCGTGCGGGGCCAGCCCCGCCGGCTCCTGGCTCTGCCGGTTCGGCCAAGCGCTCTGCTGCTGGCTGGGCGGCGGCGGAGGCGGCTGGTGCAGGGGGTTGATGGAGAAAGGGTCCCCGAGGTGCGAGTAGGGGTCGCTGGACTGGGAGTAAGGCAGCGGCTGGTACGGGGGAGGGAAGTAGGGCGGCTGGAAGTCGGAGGCGCCCGAGTGCGAGAGCGGCGGGGCCGGGCTGTACAGGTGCTGGCTGACGGCGGAGAGGTGCGGCAGCCGCGGGTTCCCGTTGCTGCTCCCATCGTGCCGGTCCTGGAAAGCACACAGGGGTGGGGAACAACGGGGTGGCCGTCAGAGGGGTCGGGGGACACCGTGGCCGAGGGTGGTGGCACTGGGGAAGGACAGAGGAGAGCGAGAGCCCCGCTGCCGCCCGGGGACTTTGGTGTTTTCAAGGCACTTGGCGGAAGAAATCAGCCCCGCTCCCAGGGAAGAGGTTACAAACCAGTTCTCGCTGTTCTCCTCATCGCAGCTACAACAGACCAGCCCTTCTCTCGCTTGTGCGAGTCAGCAGAAGAATCATTAAAATCAGAAAAATTCAAATCAGAGACGCAGCCGCGTTTCCGCCGCGCTGCCTGGGCTGGGGAGGAGGCGGCGGGGCCGGGGGGGCTGCGGAGCCCTTGGAGCGATGGGGGACCCCCGGTATCCGCATCCTTCCCACCCCCGAGGGCCGCCCGGGCCGGGGCTCCCGGCTCTGCCCGACGGGAAGGGAGGGCGGTGCTGCCTCCAGCCGTGCCATCGCTGCTTCTCCCCCGATTTCCAATCTCAGCACTCAAACTGAAATGTCTACATTGAGCTGATCCAGGGATTTAGCAGCTTCTGGCTTCACGGTCATTAAAATAACAGGGCTAGTTAATAAGAGGTGAATGGGGTCCCAGTGGAGCGTGAAGCGGGGACTGCAGCTAATCTGTAGGAGCCGAGCAGGCGGAGCAGCGGAGCCGGGGGGGCACAGACGTGTTCGGAGAGCTCAAAACTCGGGAGCACCTCCCGGCGGGTGGGAGCTGCTCCCGGCGAGGAAAAAGGTGGGAAGGGAGGGTTCGCCCTGCCCGGCTCACCCCTGCTACCTGCCGGCCCCTCCGCATCATCCCGCCCGGTGCGGTGCGCTCCGACAGCCCCGCGGCTCCGGGGTCCCCGCTCCCGCACGGCGCTGCTCCATGCGGGATGCTAGCTCGTTTCTCCCAGCTGGGGCCAATTTAATTCGAGACTTCGAAAGAGTCGGTAAAGAAAAAATACTTTTAAAAAATTAAAAAAAAAAAAAAATTAAAATGAAAATAAAAATTGGAACCTCCGAAGGAAAAAAAGAACAAACGCAAAACGGGGTCTTCGGGCAGGGAGAGCTGCCGCTCCCCGGCGGGGCCGGGCTGGCAGCGAGCGGGGCGCGCAGCGCGGCCCGGGGGGCGGCGGAGCCCCACTCAGGACACCCCCGAGCCCTCCCCGCAGCCTCTCACCTCGCAGTCCTCTTCGTACTTGACATTATCTGCTAGTTTCCACAACATGGCGTCCAGCGTCCGGACCAGGTGCGCGGTGCTGCGAACAGAACAGCTCGGCCCCCGCCACGGGCGGTAAATCCACGTCGGCGCTGGGGAAGAGCGGCGGCCCCCCGGACGGAGCTCAGTTGGCAGGCATGAAGGCAGCTCACGGACTAACCCTCCTCGCTTATGGTCACTCGGGTTTTTTTTTTTTTTCCCTTCCCTGCCCAGACGCCCTTAATGGCAATAGGATTATCCTAACTCCTCCCCAGGGATGGCTCGGGCGCCGCGGCCGGCAGCCACTCAGGAGGGAGCGCGCAGCCCCAAGCCACTCCTCCCCTCCTTCCTTCCGCGCCCGCGGAGGGTGGGCGGGCAGCCCGGCCCGGACCCCCCCACCCCGGGCCGCCCCCTCGGGGTGCTGGGGGCCGGGGCTGCCCCAGGGGAAGGGGTCCCGCCTGGGCATCCCCCCGCTGCAGCCAGGTTTCCACCGCTCCCCTCTTTCCGCGAGCAGTGCCGGGTGTTCCCCGCTCCCCCACGCGTGGAAGGACTTTGCCAAAGCCCCGCGCTGTGCCGCCCCCACACCCGGCATTTTTTTTTGGGCGAAATAAACTCGGGAAAAGTCGTCGTAGCAAAAGCGAGAAAGTCCGAGCGCTGCCGGGGTTTTATTTGCATAATTGTCAAGAGTTTGAATTACTGATTACAACTTGTAAGCTACCAATGTTTAAGGTATAATTTACTTAATGATCCGACAAGATTATTGCAGTGGTGTCGAACCCCCGGTAGGTAAAGCAGCCCTGATTCAGCGTCCCCGATCCGGGGCTCTGTGAATTGTGCGACTGGTTCTTCGCATCGGTTTCTTTTTATTTTAAATTTTTACTTTTTTTTTTTTTTTTTTTTTTTTTTTTTTTTTTTTTAACGAAAATCACGCCTGTCTAATCTTTTCTCGCAGACTCGGGGCTGGGGAAGCAGGTGGGAGGTGAGACAGGCATTTTCGGACGCCGTGAGCACACTTTCATCTAAGCTTAGAAAATACTTCCCTGCCAAATTGCTACCTTTCTGCAGGCATTTGATCTATGCAGTTATGTGTGTCAGACAAAATGAACATCGTTTTCAAAAGCAACGACTTCTCCCAGTGTTTTAAGGTGCATCCGGATCGCTGCTCATTTACATGAGAGGAGCAAGTGTTTGTTTATTGTGGCAGAGACAAAAGCTGACCCTGGACAGTGCTGGCTGCGGAGATCTTGGCTATCAGCGCCCGGGGACGAGCCGCCTCAGAGCTGCTATTAAAGGCCCCACATAGACCCACGTCTTCAGATTAAACCAGTTCACACTTCACTCACATCCCCCTCCCCAAAGATCAGCGAAGAAAAATAACAAGCACAGTAATTAAAATTTAAAAAAAAAAAAAAATCCAAACACCAGAAACCCCTCCATCAGACTCAATGAATGATCTAAAAATAAACCCGAGGAGGACGGGTGTGCTGGAAGTAACTGTTGGAGGTGTTATCTGCTTTATCTACCACGCAGGTGCTGATTTGCAGCAGTTGCATTAGCCCATCATCATCAGCGACTCCACATTATCATTTTTGGTGGAGTCTCTATTTTTTTTTTTTTTTTCTAACGACAGTGTTTTTCTTCCAGGGATGTTTCTTTGAAATGCAGTTCGCGACGATTATTAGCGAGTGTGCTTGCGCTGCTCCTGGCGTCATTAAGACTAGGAATCTAAATAATAAAATACAGGGGGAGCTTAAAGTTCATTTGTATTAAAGGGACAAGATGAATTTAGAAAGAAACGAGGAAGGGAACCGTCGAGCCTCCCTGGTTTGGATCAGCTCTTCTTCCTTCCGAAGGAGAATTGTAACAACGTTGGTTATTTTTATTATAACCTCAGAAGCCAGATTTTATTTCTGCTCAGAAATGTCACACCGAGAAACGAACACGATTTTACCATTCTTTGGTATTGTCACTGCCTGAACACCTTCGTTTTGGTGGCAAAAATCACGAAGATTCTCGTTCTTATTATTTATTGTGTATCTAGGAATAATATTTATAAATAGAAGCGTGGAAGAGGATGAGGGATGTGTAAGAAATTACCTAAACAAGGCGACCGAAATAAGCACTTGGCTTTCTGAACAGCAAGCCAGGAGAGCAGAAACGAGGCTGAACACGACAAAGTTTGAGACAAACTTTCCCCGTCCATCCCCTCGCTCCTCGCTCTGGGCTCGCAGCCGCTGCCGGGGACCGGCGCGGGGTCCGGGATCCGCGGGGAGCACAAAGGGAAGGGAAAGGAAGGGAAGGGAAGGCAGGGAGGGAAAGGAAGGGAAGGAAGGGAAGGCAGGGAGCGAAGGGAAGGCAGGGCAGGGGCGGGCACTGCCCGTCCCCTCCGCCGGCTGCCCGGGCCGAGAGCCCCGCGCCCCGCAGGTGATGGATGCGGGCCCTGCCGCGGTGCTGCTGCCCGGGGATGCTTCGGTGTGGCCGGGTTCAGCTGCTCCGGTCTCCTCTGAGGGCTCAGGGAGGGGATGAGGCTTTTCGAGCCGCTCTCTCTGTCCTCAGCGAGGTTTTCCGCAGCGCTCCGCGCTCCGCTCAGAGCGGAGGAAGCGGCGGCGGCCGGGCCGGGGATCCCCGCGGAGCTGCGCCCGCAGGAACGCTCCGGGTCCGGGACACTCCGGGGCACGGGGAACGAGCAGGCAGCCAGGGGACACGGGGAACACTGCAGGGACACCGAACCTCCCCGGACACGCCTTTGAGATATGGGGCAGAGCTGAGCAGGGTGCGACCAGCAGCCGGGCAGGGAGGTGCCTCCTGACAGGTGGAGGCTTTTATTTACTTACTGAAAAATAATAGTAAATAAATATTTTTAAATTGGTGCTCGCACTTCGGGGATATCCCCTGATTCCAAGCAGAAGAGGTGCCTTGCTTCTTCGCGGGGGCTTAGTTCACTTTTTGGCGAGGCTGCAGTTTCCCGTGGGGAGCACGAAGCACCCCCAGGCGTGAACACGCTTCGGGAGGGGAGCCAGAGCCCACTGCTGCGCCTCTGTCACAGGCAGTAGTTTTCCTATTTGGCAGCAATTAAAAGAGAGCGTGGGGATGCTAATTAGTTACATCCTTCTTCCTCTAAAAATTATTTAAACACACACATATCTGTATTGTTAATGAGGCTGCAGCAACCTGTCCGGATTGTCGCCTGGGCTCCTGCAGAGCTCGGCAGAGGCAGCTGCTGCCCCGGGGCCCCGGGAGACTCCGCGGAGCTTCCCCAGCGCGGCCGCGGGAGGGGCGGAAAGCGGGGTGTCCCCCCAGCCCCCCATGCCCTCCGGAGGGGCAGGACCCCCCCCCCCCCTCAGCCCAGAGCCGGGGGGCAGAGCCGCGGGGCTGGGATGGGTCCCGGGGGATTCAGGGGGTGCCCGGGACCAGGATACGTTCGTGCCAGCGATGCTCCGCAGCAGAGCCATGAGCAGCCGGGCACGGAGGGGCGAGGAGCATCCCCACCGCATCCCCCTTCCCCTGTCTCCCTCTCCCCAAACCCGCCGCCCCCGCTCCGGGAAGGCACCGAGACCCACAGCCGTGCCCGGCCGCTCCCCGCTGCCGGACGGATCCCACGGACCGCGGCACAGCCGGCACATTTTAAGTCCTTTTTTTTTTTTTTTTTCCCCCCCCCCCCCGCTGTTCCGCCGTTTCTCCTCTCGTTACGGCGCCCCGGGGGATGCGGGGGGCGATGCGGATCTGTGCGCGTTTCCCCGCAGCACCGGGAGCATCCCTGAAATCCCTGACTGAAGGGAGCCTTTCCTCGCCCTCTTTGTGCCCCCCCGGCAGCGCAGGGAGCCGCTGGCTCAGCCGCAGAGCCCCGGGCTGCCCCAGCTCCCCCGAGGCTCCCGCAGCCCCGGGCTGGCAGCGCCGGGGGACTCCGGGCACCTGCCCCGGTGTTAAGTGTGCCCAAGGCCAGGTTGGACGGGGCTTGGAGCAACCTGGGCTAGCGGGAGGTGTCCCTGCCCAGGGCAGGGGGGTGGAACTGGATAATCTTGCAGGTCCCTCCCAGCTCAAACCATTCTGTGACTCCACACCGGCGTTAGAGGTGCAGTCAGCACCCATCAGGGCTGTGAGTGTGCTGGTCCCCCCAAACAGTGAAGGTGATGGGGAGTGGGGAGGGGCTGCACTGACAGGACTGAATCCCTGCCCAGATCCCTGCCTCAGCTTCCAGTCCTCACCTCTGCAGGAAGCGAGAAGAAAGTGCCCACGCTTCCTTCTTTTTCCCCCAACCTATTAATTTGCTTAATAAACACTATCCCAGCTATGTTTTCTTCCTGCTCCTTCCCTCTGGAGCTGGAGGAGCAGAGTCCCCTGGCCATGGCGTGCCATGAGCCTGCAGCACAGAGGATGTTTAGCAATTCCTGGGCAGAAGTGACAGACTTTGGCACCAGGCACTTTTGGGCCCTGGGTTAGATGCTCCATGGCATGTGGCAGAGGTTCAGCAGTGATGTGCAGCTGCCTGGGGCTCCTGCAGAGGAGTTTCTCTGGCTTTTGTACACGAGAAGCTCTGTCAGGCTGGGTGGTTTGTGGCAGGAGATGGATACTTGGGAGAGAGAGAGCTCACACGAGCCTGCCTGCAGCCACAGCATGGGACAGGAACATCCAGAGTCCCAGCCTGTCCTTGAGGCAGGGGATGGCCACAAATGTGACAGCAGCTGCATTTACCTTGGTCTGCTCATTCATAAAACAAGGATAATAATCCCAGCAGTGGCCAGAGCTGGATTCTAATCTGGTGGAAACAGGAGAGGAGTGGGAGCTGTGGTCCCTGACCCCCATCTCTACCCAAGGTGCCTCCTCAGGGCTCTGAAATTCTGCCTGCAGTGGAATGATCATTCTATTCCGGAGAGATGCTCTGATTTTTTAAATTCCCTCCTTTTTATGTCCATCAGGAGCTGTTAGCCAACCTGCTCCAAAGGCTGTCATTGCTGGACCGTGTGTAATCAAATCCAGTTCCCTCTTGCAGGGAACAGGCTCAAAATAAAAGATCAAAACCCCCAAACAGTCAAAACACCACAATCAAGATTCACATTTGTAGTTAGGCTATTTCCTGTAAGTAAAAAGATAAACAGGTTCTTGGCTCAATAGACATAATTCATGCTATAAAAAATAAAGGTTGGTGTTGATGTTTCATGCAAAAACTGTTGGGGCACAACGCTGATGTTTGGGGAAAGCTCCTCTGTGGACAGAGATGGGCACCAGCTACAAAGGGTCTTTTCCATCCCTAACTTTGAGGGGTCCTGCAGCCTGTGCACTGTCGGGGTATCAATCAAGTGTATAAAGTGTATTTTTCAAAACACTCTCTTCTCCTTGTGCATCCATAGATACACACAGACACGAGAGGAAAATTGTCTAAACACCTTCCAAGAGGATTTTGTGCAGAACATAAAGCAGAGATGCAGGCAGCACCTGTGCAGGAGGGAAGGAATGTACGAAGCAGCAGTTACTTGCCTTATTTCTAGTTACCTTTCACTCTTCAGGGGTGATGAAATCACTAAACTGACCTTGATGTCAGGACAATGGGTCATGTGAGTTGAAGCTGAAGATTTTCCCTGTAGGCAATTTAAGTAAGTAAAGAAAACATATTCAGTTACTCTCTTACTTCCATGGTCCAGTTTCTTGAAAACTCCTAATCCCTCTAAATAGTCAGTTTTTCCTGCAGTTCCCATCAGACTCAGCTGGACAAAATCTGAACTCTCTCAAAAAGCTCTCAAGGACGTGATTTTGGTTACTCTAGCAGACACAGGCAGGGGCTGAGTGGTTTTTTTAACAAAATTATTTTTTCCATGTAAAATTATTTGTGAAACTTCCTGTAGAACTTGTGCTGCAGAGTTACAGAGCAGATTCTCCAAGGTGAAAGAATTCACACAACTTTGAAGCCTCTTAGCCACATTCAGGTAATTTCATGCAGGTGGGATTGCAGAGGGACACAGGCTTGGGATGTCCAGGTGATTTTTCTGCTATTAAAAACCCACATTCTTCGCTGTTCACCAACAAAACAGAGGCAACATGACTCAGGGTACTTAAGCTCAAATGTGAATTCGGGCAGCATTTCAGGCATCTGCATTTCTGGGCTTCCTGGGATTTAGGAGCTCCTAAATCCAGACACCACCAGGCAACACATAGCAAGCATCTTTAATTCTCTTCCTCCTCCTACAAAAATCCAACAGTGGAAAGCACAAAGTCAGTATAAATTCACTCTACCAATGCAGATGTGCTGAAAATGAAGCTGACACTATCTTGCAGCAGTTTTATGCTGTGTAAGATGTCTTTTGCCCACACTATTGCAGCCTGACCTGGTCTGTCATCCTGTCCCCAAAACCAATTCATAAAAGCTTCAAAGCCTAACCCCGTGCTTTGACTTCAGCAGAAAGGCAGCCGTGGGTGCACACCTGATCCAGATCAGAGTTGGACTGTTAGGTGACCTGGGCGTCCACAGAGCCGGGATTAACAAGGCTGGGAGCGTGGCCTTGGACGGCAGCTCAGGGAAACCTTGCAGGATGTGAGAGGAGCTGCTCCTGCCTCTGGGCCACGGGGAGCTTTGCTTTGGAGAGCCGTGGGACAAGGAAGGGTCTGTCGGGGACCGAGAGGGAATTTGGAGGGCAGGGAAGGCGATTTTCACAAGTGCAGGAAGGATGGTGCCTTTGAGAGCCAGCCCTGGTGCTGAGCGGAGAGGAACGAGGTCACCACTTCCTTGTGCCGGGCTGCATGAGAATGGAAAACAATCACAACAGCGAAACAAAACCAGCTCAGCTCCACAGATGCAAATGCAGCGGCAGACACGGGCTCAAAGCAGGTCAGGCTGCGCCCATGCAAATGATGCGCTAGCCCAGAGCGCGGCGAGGTGGCCAGCGGGGCTGTGAGCGGCCTGAGCCCAGCCCCGAGGTGGCCAGCGGGGCTGTGAGGGGGCTGAGCCCAGCCCCGAGGTGGCCAGCGGGGCTGTGAGGGGGCTGAGCCCAGCCCCGAGGTGGCCAGCGGGGCTGTGAGGAGGCTGAGCCCAGCCCCGAGGTGGCCAGCGGGGCTGTGAGCGGCCTGACCCCAGCCCAGCCCGGGCTCTCGGGCACTGCTGGCCCGGGGCGAGCCTGGCTCACTGCCCCCAGAGGCTGCGAGCCCCTCGGTGCGATGGATGCGCTTTTCCCCGTGGCCGGGCAGAGGCTGCGCAGCCCGAGGGGAGCTTTGCCAGCAGAGCCGGAGCGATAAAGCGCTGCTCTTGTGTAAACACAGAATACAGCAGCTAAAGTGCTCTTCTGTCAGCGCAGCTTAGCCCGCCCGGCTCTGCCAAAGGAATCCTCGCTCCTTCCAGCCGGGCTGGGAATGTGCTGGGCTGGGAACAGCTCACAGCGCCAGCACCGCACACAGCACCGGGCTGTGGATGGGGTTATTCCCTGCTCCCGAGTCACTCTGGTGCTCCCTGATGGGGACAGGGAGTCGAGATTGTTCCCAGTTCCCAAATCACTGCAGTGTTCCCTGATGGGGACAGGGAGTCCAGGTTATTCCCCGTTCCCAAGTCACTGTGGTGGTCCTTGGTGGGGACAGGGATCACCTGCTCTGTCCCAGACATCAATAAAGCCACCACGGTGGGGACAGGGAAACAGAGCCATGTGTGAGGGTCCTCCAGAGCCCCCAGTGTCCCAGGAATGCCCCGGCTCCTTGTTCATGCCCAGGGCATTCCAGCACAGTCAGCCAAACCTCTCTGAGCCCACAGTGCCTTCTGGAGCCCAAAGCTGGCCCTGCTCAATACCAGAGGGGTGTGCATGGTCACAGGGAGCCTTCCCAGTGCATGGAGGGAGGGATGAGTTCACACTTCTGCTGCCACAGCTTTTGCCCAGTGGTGGTTTCCTGGGATGCTGAGGGAAGAGCCCCACGCTGTTGATTGTCTGTATAAAACTGCTCTAACTGGGGAGAGAAAGGGTTTGAGCACTCTCCTTTTTAAATCCTGAGCCCTCCCTCCCTTAAAAGCCTCCCTCAGGTTCTCAGGAGATCGTGCTGTGCCCATGGTCTGTGGTGAGGATCCTGTTTGCACACAAGCAGGGGAGGAGAATTTACATCTCCAGCAGCCCCAGACTGAAAATCTGCCCCGCTCTGCTCTCCTTCAGCAGCTCTGCACTGCCCACACATGTAGGCAGCACCTTGTCTTCCTGCCCCGAAAGTTTTGGGCTGAAGTATTTCCTTGTTTAGCGAGGGGAAGCAGGAAGCAGGGACATGTAAAGCATATCTACAAGCGACCAAACCTCCAGCTCACCCTGCCCCAAGCTGCCCAGATGTGACCTGGGAGCTCCAGGAGCCCTTGCTGTGCAGGGGACACCAGTTCCCTGTGGAGCAGGCACAGAGCAGTGGCTGGAGGCCTCCCAGACCCGCTGACACATGCAGGCAGCTCCTCTGCAGCAGGCACAGGGAAGCTCTGCTCCCTGCAGACGTGCCCAAAGGGGTCTTGCTCAGCGCTGGGAGGCTGTGCTGGCACAGGGGCGATGCTGACTCCTCATCCCATCCCTGGGATATGGAAAATCCCTGGGTGGAGGCTGTGGCTGCGTGGCCCCGTGTGAGCTGAGCAGGAAGGTTCTGGCCAGGCTCCCCAGCACACACCTGGCTGGCGGGACAGCACCTCGAGGCTCCAGTCTCAGGACAGTCTACCTGCACCATGCAATTGCTGCTCCTTGTAATTTTCCCCCAGCTGGTGCCATTGCAAATGCCATCCTTATCTCCCTAAGTACAGATCCTCTCCCGAGTCGTTTACGATGTCATACAGCAATTTGTTATATAAGCTCATTAAGTTTTTTAATGTATCTATGTTAATAGGCACATAAATATGGAAATCTTAATTTCAGACCTGTCTCTGAGAAGTATTAGCTGGGAAACTGGTCTGAGAAAATGCAAACACGGTCCAGGAATACCCAGGGATTTACCCAGGGTTTGGGTATCCCAGTGATGAATGGAGCAGGAGTTGTGCTCCTCACTGATCATCATCTGTGACCCTTTAAAAGTTCATTCTCAACAGAGAACCTTCATTAGCTTTGCTCTGCTCTTCCCACCCTCAGCAGCACTGCAGTGACAGGTTTTTCTTATCTCGATTATTTTTCTCTCTTATCACAGGTGGACAATTAGCACAAATAAAAGGAGACTGGTTCTCCAAAGCAAACAGAGATGTTGGCTGCAGCCCAAGGACCAGCAGTGAACAACTGTAACCAGCAAAGTGCATTTAAAGTGGTCCAGCAGAATTCCATCCATCATCATTTTCTGCATCATTTATAGTAGTAAATACTGTTTCAGGTGTATTCCTGTTTGGCTTGACACCTTTAATTCTTGATTTGACACAGGAGAACATTTCCACACCTCGTGATGCTTCCCTGCAAGGATCCTGCCAGGAAAGGAGCTCTCAGGCCAGGCTCCTCTGCTCTGCTCCCTCCAGAACAGCTTCCCCAGGAGCTCTGTGTGCTCTGCATTCATGTCACAGACACTGGGGACAGCTCTGTGCCCCACCAAACACTCAGGGCCTGCAGATGAACCTCACCTCGACGACAGTGGCATGAATTTGGCTGCTCCAGAGTAACTCCCTGTGTCAGACTGTGCTGCCAGGAGATGCCAGATCCTGTCTGGAGGCATCCAGGGGCTACAGGAGCAATTCCATGCCCACAGTGAAGCAAACTGGTTCAGTGTTTCGATGGTTTTTAAGGGCTCAGCTGGCTGGGGTGGTGGTGGGGTGTGGGGCAGAGCACTGTGCTGGTGTCACACCGTGTCCCCATCTCAGCAGGGATAAATAAACCTGTCCCTGCACTCCTGGGGGGCTGGATGGGGCAGCAGTGCCCAGATTCACTGGCACTGCATGTGGCCTCAGGCTGCCCTTTTGTGCAGCACCAACAGCTCAGCAGTGCCAGAAAGGAACTGGGGGACTTTTCCTTCTTTTTTTGAGCTCTCTCAGCAGCAGGACTCAGCTCCTGGCACTTATTGGATCACTCCATGCACAGCTTCTGCTGTGTGAATTTTCTGATGGATCAGTGAATTAAAGTATTAAAATAAAGAATTAAATATTAAAGAATTAAAATAAAGAATAGGCCTCCAGAGGATTCCCATGGGGACCAGATGCCCATCAGGGAACTGAGCCTTCAAAGCCTCCTTCCTCCTTGGCAGTTTCTGCTTTGCTTTTCCAGGTCAGCCACCCAGGACACCGAAATACACTTCCCTCTCCCATCACTCTCCTTGCCAGGTGGAGAGGCCATTCCTAGGTGTGGTATTTGGGAAAAACCTTCCTCCTGGCACAGCTGGGACTGCAGGCTCCTCTCCTGGCTCTGGAATATCCTCAGCTCTGCATTCCCTGCCCGCCTTTCCCAGGAAATTGCTGTCAAGTGCTCCTCAGCCCCCACCCCTGCAAAGGCACCTGGTGCCATTGTCATGATTGGGAAATATCACAAGCTGCTAATTAGGCAATCATGACCAATGGGAAGGGCATTTCCCGGCTCTTAACTGGACACTCCTGACCTGGAAAGTCACTGTCAGTCACCCAGGAATTACTGAAGCACAGGGGAGGAGCAGCCCAAAAAGAGCAAAACCTTCACTTTTTAAAGTGCTTCCCCAACCCTGCCCAGTGCTGCTCTGTTTTCTGTCCCTCTCTTCCAGTTACTCCCATTTCCCAATGAATCTCTGTGCTCATGAAGAAACAGGACATTAAATATTCAAGGATTAGTCCTCTTTTTAATATCTAGCTAAAAGGTGAAGTGCAATTAGCAGTGAGCTGGGCTGTGTGTACTGATCCCTCCCCTCCTCTAAAGGGAAGGTTTAATCCTACTCCTCTGCTTTCAAATTGGGACATTTCTCCCATTTCAGGTTGGTGCTGGCTCTGCTCTCCCTGGCAGGTGACTGCATTTCAGCGAGGTGGCTTCTCAGGTTAATTAAACTGCTGTGAATTACTGCCTTTCCTCAGGGCTGACCCTACAAAACCCCGTGGTTGTGTTTCTGCAGAGCAGCACCTCTGCCTAGAGACACTCAGAGCTCCTGGACCTCCTCAGCCTGGCCCTGAGGGACGAGCAGCAACAAAAAATTAACATCCCCGTGCCCTAATTCCCAAAAATGAACATTGCTCTAAATACAGGCAAAGGAGAGCCAGAAGAGAGCAAAGAACCTGTCAGACAGACGTGGGATGGGATGGGATGGGATGGGATAATGGGATGGGGTGATGGGATAGGATCCCCCTCTTTTCCTGGCGGGGAGGATGTTGGTGCTTGGATTTTTTACCAAAAATAATCCAATTTTTACCTGAGTCCCCAGCTCAGATAACAGCAAAGGGTCAGAAGGCTGACATTGAGGGGAGCCTCCCTCACTTCTCTAAATCATGGAATCACAGAGTGGTTTGGTTGGAAGGGATCTTAAAGCTCATTTTTTCCATCCCTGCAATGGGCAGGGACACCTCCCATGACCTGGCTGCTCCAAGCCCCTCCAAGCTGGCCTTGGACACTTCTAGGGATATCTATCTATCTATCTATCTATCTATCTATCTATCTATCTATCTATCTATCTATCTATCTATCTTTTGCAATTCCTTATGATTGTACCTTGGTAAACACAGTAAAAATTAGATAAATCAGAAAAGTGGATTAGAAGGTGTAGAATTGTCAAAGGCAGATTTTGCTCACCTCTGGAGGTGTCCAGAAATATTCACCAGTTCCTGAAGACCTCCAGGACCACAGCTCTGAGATGCCTCCAGACAAGCAGGAGTGCATGATCATACACCAGAAGCAGATATCATGGACAAGATTAGCTTTTGGCTAAAGAAAAAGTGATAAAATTATAGAGGAAATATCAGCTGCAGAGCTTTGAACATTCAGACTTTTCTTTGGAGAACAAAAATTGGCTGAAAGCTCAGCCCACAGTCTGCAGGCTGTTTTTGTTGCCCTGACCTTGGCATATCTGCAGCCAGGCAAGGATTGCTGCACCTTGCTGGGAGCTGCAGGTACAGCCGGGCAGCACAGGAATTCCATCCTGTCAGCTTTGGGGAGAGCATGACAGCAGCCAAAAAGAATATGGAAAAAACCCATTCAAGCAGACAGATTTTTAAAAATGTAGTATTTCCTATTCCTTTGGTCCAAGGGATGCTCTGAACATCTCTGTTTAATATAGATTTAATAATTTGTATCCAAATGATGCTCATCTCACCTGGATGCAGGCACGAGTCAGGGTGTTCCTCTCCCATTCCCAGGAAAAGCAGGAAACTCCTGTTATCCAGTCTGGTGAACCCTGATTATTTCCTGTGAATGTTCAAGCCAATCATGATATGTTGGCCCCAGAAGTACCAGAACACGGGAGGTTTTCTGGAACACTTCTTGGGGATCAAATCCCACTCACTTTTTTCCCCCCAGGTGATATCCTTCCCTCGCGTAGGGGTGTTAAACCAGCAGCACCAGCGGCACAATGAGAGGACCTGTTATTCCCCAATTCGAGGAGGTTTTCCCATTCTTCATGAGGAGCAGAAAGCCCTCGAAACTCATTAGGAATCATACAAAGCAGGATTTATATGCAGCCTCGATTGATGAGCCATGTTATGCTACCTTTTAAAAGATCCCAAAGCAGTCCACACCCAGCACAAATCAGGGGAATAAAGGCTTTTAACAGACAGTCTGTGAATTCTTTAAAAAATATTCCATCCTGCCTGTACAAAAGGTTGGTGAGGAATTTACAAACGTCCTAATCCCCCCCTAATCCTTTAAAACGCTGAGCTGTGATCACAGATGCTGTTTGGTGATTATGTGTCTTCAAGGGCTTGTTTGGATACTTATTTAAGAGATACCAACTCACTTTTGTCATAGAAAGCCAACGTGGCTCGCTGTGTTTTTGTTGCACATTCTTCTGAAAAGAAACCCCAGGCCTGCTCGGGAAGGCAAGCCACCCCCACCCCGTGCCACTGGCACAGCTTTTGGGGACAACCAGAGCTCCTCTGCAGGGATGAGGTCACACAGCTCAAGTTCATGGAAGATGCTCCATGAGGTTCCTCTCACCCTCAGCTTCCTCTTTGCAAGTGGGGGGAGCAATGGCTCATCCCATCTTAAAAAAAAAATATTTCAAGACTTACCCAGAAGAAGCTGCAGAAGGCACAGTGTGTTATTACACTGGTGGTGCCTTCAGCAAGCTCTTAATGGAGACTTTGGCTGTTTTAAGTTGTGTGTGATATTTGTGTGTGCACAGATAACCAGGGCAGAGCCGACTTTTAACTGCTCATATGTGTTTAATTAGAGTTGCATTTTTAATCCTTTTAATTTGTATCTCTTTCTTAATAACCTCAGCTTGGCAAGGGTTGAAAAGGAGTAAGTGTCATTTGAATATTGGGTAAAACTTGGTAACAGCTGAGCAGATTGTTTAGCAAAAAGGTTTCAGAATGTTCTTTAAAGACTGTGGGTAACAGCTGTAGCTAAGCTGAGGTTTGCATCCTTTGGGAATAATTTCAGAGCAGCTTAATAAAAATATTCTGGAGCTCAACATATCATCTAAGGTATGGGATGTTTATCAAGTATTATTTGCCTATACTCTCCAGGCAGGTAAGATCACAGCAACATCGATTTTTGCAGCACAGTTCTGAAATCTCAGTGCAATCACGCTATAAATTAATATTTAACTTTTGCACCAAAGGACAGAAAGTCATTGCAGAGTATTGCAATCCCTGCTGATGAAAAGAAATATGCTCAGAGGTTAAAAATCCTATGGGAATGCTCCAAGCTCAATGAGTGAAAACAGTTTCAATAATCTCTAAGTCTTGGACCCAGCTCTGATGGGGAGGAATGAACCCATTTCACAAGCACTTCCTTCTTTGCTTCAGATAAATCTGAAATTTCATCTCAGAAAAAAAAAAAAACCAAACTCAAAACCAAAAATCCCTCTCATTAAAGACAGGATAACCTTAAAAGAAGAACAGTTAAAATCAGCAAATACAGTTGCAAATGCTACTGTGAATTTTCCCGAACACTGTGGATGGATTTTAGTCTCTGAGACAGCTCAGACTCCTCAGGCAGGTGATTTCTGCTTTAGAACACAGATCATGTAAACAGATCATCTAAAACCACAGTGACCTTCAGAGGGACACTTTGGGTGCCTTATGTGGCATAATCTCCTTCTTGGCAGCTTTTCTGCACCATCAAAATCCAACATTTTGGTGTGAAAAATGACCACTCTGGGCAGTGTCTGTGCCCTTCAAATCCCACCAGGGATTTGCAGGGTTTGGTGTTTCTGAACACCACACTGCTAGCAGCTATAATTGCTGTAGCTGCTGGTAGAGGCCAGTTCTCAGCATGTTCCACTCTGGTGATTCCCAGCCTCTTCCCAGTGCATGTGAGCCATCAGCACACACTGAATACAAGTTTATTTTTTCTTTGCTATCGTGCACAGGTTGTTTGGAAAAGGCCCATGAAGCCCTGAGCTGCTGGGAAAGTGGAGATTTCAACAAAGGCCAAGTCTTTAAGCAAGAGCTTAATTTGTACTCTGGCAAAACGCAGCATCCTTATCCTCAGGACAACTCTCACCCAGGCAGCAGCTCACAAACAACCTCATTTTCCATTTCTGAAGATGGAATAGCCCAGTTCCCAGCCAGCCCCCAGCCCAAGCTGCTGCACCAAGCCTGGCCACCTCTCCTTCAGGAGCTCCCAACCAGCAGGAATTCTCATTCCAGATGCAGAAGGCTCCCTGCTCTTTCCAGCCAGCATTCCTTCCCCTGCAGGAGCCCTTGCCTACACTCCAGCTCACTCTGAAGACAAGTCCCTGCACGAAGCTTGTTGCAGCTGTTGCATATCTGCATGAAGTGATCTCCAGCAGTCGTGTGAGCAGCAAGTCTGCCCTGCTTTGATTTGCTCTGACTGCTCCAATTTTGGCCCGGATTGTTGTGGCCGCACAGCTCTGGGATGTTTTGAAATCAATAATGGTTGCTCTGGCCAAGCCTCTTGCTCAACTCTGCTGTGTGTCTGTGCTGTCCGTGTCTGAGGGGATGTTTCGTGCTGGGGGTTATGTGATGCTTCCCAGAAGGCACCAGAGTTCTCAGACAAAATTATATAGTTTTCCTAATTCCTTTTGTTCATCACATCACCCGGTTGTTTTTTCATATGGACCATTTTCTGACTGGAAAACAGGGATAATCCCTGTGATGGTGACACGCCACCAGGCCAGCAGAGCACACAGAATTCACCACAGCAGCCAGGGCTGAGTGGAAGCAGAGTGTTTCCTTCCACCCTGCCAGGCAAAACTCACCAATGTGGGAATTCAGCTGTTGAGGAGAACCTGTGGTCAAAGAGGTGGATTTTCACATTTTCACATTTTCACAGCAGCCTGCCCCTGGGCCAATGGATATCCTCCCTTGGCAGGTGGCAGGGGATGCCATCTGATGTGCTCGAGTTGGGTACAAAGCAAAGTCTGGCAGACACAAAAGGAGCCCTCGGCACGTGCAGGGGGCTCTCGGGGTGTCCTGCCTTCCCATGTGCAGGTGGGGAGAGTTTGTTTGATCCTGCTGGAGTGGAAGACCAGGGATTCCATGGTTCTGGCTGTTTGAAGGGGAGCAGTTATCTCCAGCACAGCTGCAGGTGTATTCCCAAGGGAAGGACCCAGAGCAAAGGAAAACTGAGACTGCAAGGATGCTCTCCACCATCCTTGCACCTGCCCGTGTCCTTCCTGCTCTTCACCTTCCCCACTGCACCTCCAAAATGCTCCAGCTACCCACCCTTGTTAGGGATACAAATTCTGGCAATCCCTACCTGCCCTGAATGCTGTTCCTATCAATAATTTTTAGACTGATGTTGAAGCCAACACTGTCAGCTGCAGCTCAGTGAGGGAGGAACCAGGAGGGGATGGCATCAATGAACTCACCCTCACACACCACTGCCTTTTCTTAGTGTTTCAGTGACTTTTTAAAACCAGGATGGTGCCACCTCTGCTTGCCCAGATCTCAAACACCACGAGGAGATTGAAGCAGGATTGAGCAGCCTGTACCAAGGCCAGTGGGCAACACAAGGAAGTGACAAGAGCACAGCAAGTGCCACCCTGACTCATGGTCTGAAACCCTTCTGCCAACAGCTTTGGTCGTGCCAACCCCACAAGCAGCCAGATCATTGTGCCATCTTCTCCCCAAATCCTGCCCTGCCTTTGATATGTTAATCCTGCATAAGGCAAATTCTCCCATTAGAATAAAGTCCATTCTGGTCTCCCTGCAATCTGCATGATCCAGTTCAAAGTTAAATTAAAAATCCCAACCTGTGTGAATGTTGCAATCGCATTATGAAATCTGTAAATCTATTTTTAATGTCTTAATGCTGCTCTAGTTGAACAAGGCAAGGCGACTGCTGCATGGCATTTGCTTTACACTTTTTTAGATTCTCATGCACTCGTTAAATATTCACTCTGCAGCCTTTGCATTTCCAGTACTGCAGGACCCTAAAGTAGAAGACAAGTTTTTCTTTCCCTCTTTTGTTTCTGAAATTCCAGCTTGACTCTGGGATCTCTCCAAATCAAACGTGAAGCACTACACGCTGCAAGAAGAAAATGTTTAAAATCAATAAGATGCCAGAAAATAGGATTTAAATCCTAAACACACAGTTATTTGTACTGTTTTTAGGAGGTGACAGAACAAAATATTTGATTTCATTTCAAATTTATGATATATGCAATGTTAATTCTCTGAGTAGCTTGTTTTTTATTAAGAAAATATTTGAACATGGCTGGAACAACTTTCTCAAATCAACATCTTACAGAACATTTCTTGGGGGAGTCGTTTGTGCTTTTCATTCTGATCTGGGATGGAATTTTCTGTGTAACAAACCCTTTATTTTCTGACCAGCTCACTTTGAAAAATCACTGTATGAAGCAGTCAAACAAATCCCGCTGTTGTCGCTTGGGATTCACCCCGTGAAGAGCCGGGCGCTGCCTTTCCCCTTTATCTCTCGTGATCACTGCTGATATTCACAGCCACAATGGCGATGAACGCCTCGGTTCTGAGCCTACACAAACATCAATCACGTGTACGAAAAGAGCCGGGAAAGCAGGGAAGGACGGCAGGGACCGTGGATTTCTCCTGAATTCCCAGATTTTCCAGCGGACACCGAGCGGCTCCCGCAGCGCTGCGGACCCGCGGATGCTGCGACATCACCGGCCCTTGTCACCCGGGGCCGCAGGGCACGGACACGTCCTGGAGGGGGCAGGAGGGGAAAGGAAACCTCAGCACGGCTCTGGAGAGCCGGGATTTCCTTAGGCCGGGATTTCCTTAGGCCGGGATTTCCTTATGCTGGGACAGGGCGGGGTCGGGGCGCTCCGGGCAGCGAAGGCTCCTTGGGAAGGGTCAGAGCTGGGCTCTGGGTTTGCGGAGGGGCCCGCAGGGATGTGCCCGCTCTGTGCCCTCCCTGTTTCCCCTTCTGTCCCCCACCCCGTCCCCCTCTGTCCCTTCTCTGTCCCCCCGCGTCCCCTCCTGTCCTCTCTGTCCTCCCCGTCCCCCTCTGTCCCCCCCATCTCCTCCTGTCCTCTCTCTCTCCTCTCCTGTCGCCTGTGTCACTCTGTCCCCTGACCTCTCTGTTCCTCCTATCCCCTCCCGTCCCCTCATCCTCCCCGTCCCCCTCATCCCGTCTCCTGTCCCTCCCATCCCTTCCTGTCCCTCTGTCACCTCCTGTCTCCTCTATCCCCTCCTGTCCTCTGTCCCCTCTCCTGTCCCTGTCCCCTCTCCTGTCCCCTCCTGTCCCTCTGTCCCCTCTCTGTCCCCTCCTTTCCCCAGCTCGGGGCTCTCCCGGCTCTGCCGTGCCCGAGCCGCTGCCGCCCCCTCGTGGCCGCCCTGCGGAAGCGCAGCCCGGCCCCAGCTCGGCTCCAAATTCCTTAAATAAAACAAAATAAACCCAAAAAGTCTTTAAGAGGCTCAGTCCAGCCCCGTGCCCCGGCCCGCGGCGGCTCCGGCCCTTCGGGATCTCCGCATTTCTCAGCATTTTCGGGATGCTCCAGCCGCCCGCTCCCCGCTGCGGATCCCGCATCCCCCGGGACGCGTCCTCAGGAGCGCACCTCGCTCATTCACAGCTGGGGAAAAGGTGTGTGGGACACTGAAACTGAAATTCCAGCTTTTTTTTTTTTTTTTTTTTTTTTTTTTTTTTTTTTTTTTTTTTTTTTTTTCGGATTTTGCCCACTGGAGCGCCTGCTGGCCGTGTCCATGGAGCCTCCCCGCTGCATCCAGTGGGACCGCAGCGCTGGGAAAGGTTTAATGATTCCTTAAGGAATGGGAACATGCAAACCAAATGAGCTTGGAGTGGCTTAAATCTCAATGGGGGAGTAAATGGCTGCAGTTTAACAGATCCGAGCAGCCCAGCCCGGCCGCTGCTGACAGCGATTCAAATGCGAGCAGATTGGACGGCACTGAATTAAACAACAGCGCTTGTTCAAATATTAGGAAAGATAAGGGGAAAAAAAACCTCTTGGAGAAACAAATCCTGCTGTGCTGGATGAGCTCCACGGACTGACTAATGCGGGGTTTTGTCCTAGCACCAAATGCCTGAGAAAGGTGCGAGGTGTGGACACCTCATCTCCCCCGGGACCGGGGTGTGAATGGTTAAGGGCAACCCCATAAATATGTAAGAAATGGGTAGGCTAAAGTGAAAGATCAGAGCTCAACTTCATCCGATTGAGCAGACAACGCCGTTTTAATGGCCGAGTTTTCAATTTAATCCATACAATTTATTGGACGCCAGCAGGGAAGAGGAGCCCAGATTCCAAGGACAGCTCACTAAAATCATGTCCTGCTTTAGGAATGGCGTGTTCTCAGCAGCTGCACGTCCTGACTGGCAGCTGCAGCTCTGCAGGGAGCTGCGAGGTGGCAGCGGCCGTGCAGGGCAATCCACGGGCTCACAGGAGCATTTGCAGGTATTGTGGTTGGCCTGGCCAGCGCTAATAATCATTGCCATTCATAAGCATGAAAGAGTCAAGTATTCCCACCCCCCCACTCCTGCCATTTGAAAAGTATCTGACCTAATTATTACTATCCCTGTTGTGTAAATTCAGCACTTTGTCAGGCTGAATAAATGTACATTAGCCTTAACATGAGTGAAACAAGTTTAAACAATGAAGGCAGCTTTGTAAAGCTCCCTCGCTTTTTAACTTATTTGACACCACACTAAAGAGCCCATTTAGACTAAAGAGTTCAGCACATTTTGGGACCCATTAAATGCCCAGGTTGAGACTAGATATTCTCCTTTTTCTTTTTTTAATTTGTCCTCCCTAGTTGCTAAAGTCAGCAGAATTGAGCAATAAGCTGCTTTGCATTTCTTTAGCTTTGTAGGCAGAAAGCTACACCCATCCCGGCCAGCACAGCAAGGCAGGGCAAACCTCACTTATCACTGAGACCAAGGCATTCCTTGGAATTAGTTTTAATTAAAAAAAAAATTGCTTTTAATTAAGCAAAAAAAAAAAAAAAAAAAAAGAAAGAAAAGGAAACTCATGGCACAAAAATGTGATATTCATGACTGTTAGGAAAACTCACGCTGTCAAATTGTTTCTATTTTAGGCTAACAACATAGAATTTAGAGTCAGGGCAGGCTATCATAGAATTATGGAATTATTATGGTTGGAAAAGAGCTCCAGGATCATCAGGTCCAAGCTGTGACTGATCCCACCTTGTTCCCAGCCCAGAGCTCTGAGAGCCTTGGACACCTCCAGGGATGGGGACTCCAAACCTCCCTGGGCAGTGCCAGGGCCTGACCACCCTTTCCATGGGGAAATTCCTGCTGAGTGACAAACTCCAAGTCTATCCTGACTCCAGCTGTTGTCACATTTAGGACATGATCTGGAAGAAGGAGAAAATTTACCCCATCTTGGCTGCAGGACAAATGCAGATCAGCTCCAAAAGAGCAAAAAGAGCTGAAAAACCAGAGCATCATCATCCTCCCTGTTCCCTGCCCTGCTCCATCATTGAGGAAATTTCTGAAAGCAGCAGGAAAAAAGAGGTAAACGAGAGGAAACACGGGAAAAACTGGATAGAAGAAGTAGCAGTGCAGTCAGAGCTGAACATTTCTGCAAGGGGATGGGGTTGTTCTTCACCAGTGAGCTCCTGACGTTTGAGAAAACCTCTCACAGATACCACACAAAGGTTGGGTTCTGCCGGCTGTGTCACAAAGAGCTGGCAGGAAAACATTTTCAAAAGAGAATTTCATTTTACTCAAGGCCATAATGAAACCAGTTCTTGCCCAAATGAGATCTGTGGTCAGTCTGTAAATTGAATTCTGTCACTGACCTGTAAGAGATACTTGAATCCACATGAAGTTCAGTGCCTGACAAAGCCACAGCTCTGACCCTGGCAGCAGCACCTCCCCAGGATCTGGGCACTTGGATGGATATTTAGATTAAAATCCTGCTTTATAGGCAGAGCTGCAGATGGATTTGGATTCCACCCCTCTTACTCATTTTGAAGCTTGGTTAAGTTTGAAGCACAGAAAAGACCCAACTCAATTATAATTTCTAGCTGTCAGGAAGGAATTCTATCAGCTCCATCCTCCAGAAGGAAATCCACACTGTCTAGCAGTAATCAGTTCCATTTGTGACCCTCCCAACAAAACCCTTTTTGTCTGTGATTTGTATTCAGCTTAGGATACGCTGATTTCAGACCCTCTGTGGATTGTAATGTCTAAACAGCCTTTTTATTTTTAAATGCAACCAAGAAACTATTTGGCAGGGTCTGAAGCTGAAGCAAAATCTCCTGACTGCACTGGGCTCTGGGCTCCCAGCAAGGCAGGACACTCACAGACAGCTCTGTTTGCTCAGTTTAGCTAAGAATAGGACATTAGTAAGAAATATTTTAATCTAACAAGCAGCATGTTTTGAAGGGAACTTTCAGCTTTTCTGGCCAATTTGAGTGGCATGTGATGATCTCATGGTGTGGAGCTGGAGAACAAATGCAGCTGCAGCTCTGACCACTGATGATGGGTGTGGGAACTCCCTCAGGTTTTGGGATTCAGAGGCACCAATGTGGAAAGCACTGAACCCACCCCATGCCAGCTCCAGGATGATGATTTAGGGCACAGAACTTTCCAGCCCTTCCCACTCGTGCACACCTGGGCCAGGTTTCACCACCGGTGTGTGAAAGAATTTGCTGCATTTCAGTCCAGTCCCCAGGTTCCACACCAAAAACCCAGCCCCAATTATACAACTGGCACTAATTGGATCCTTATTTCAGCTTTTCAGAAGAGAGGCTGAGGTGTGAACAACATGCAAACAAAACTGTCCCGTGAATTCCCCAGAAGAGCCCCGTGGATGCAGTGCTGCAAGAGGCTCATGTGGCACTGAAAAAACACAGATTTCAGGTTCTAAGACTTCTGCAGTTTTCAACTTTCACCAGCATTCAAATTCACCTACATTAAAAGAAAATTAAATTGCCCTCTCCAACAAAAAGCAAACCACAATAAAGCAAACATCCTGCAGCAAACTATTCCCTTGAATCCATTAAAAATTGCCAAGTCAACATTCCAGTGCCCACTGCCCAGCCCGGGCTGCCAACAGCACAGGTGGCACTTTGGGCTCCTGTTTGCCACCAGCTGTGGCAAGAACTGCATCACAGGCCAGGAATAATTCATATTCCAACCATATTTCACATGCCAACAATTTATCACATCCCTTCCCAGCTGGAGCTGTGTAAAGGGAAGGAAAAGCCCCAATGAAAACGCTTCCATAAACCATAAATGTTTTAAGTTTAACCAGGTGGGGATGGTGGAATACTGGACACAACCCTGGCAGAGAGGCAGAGCATGAGTTGATGAAGCCAGGGCTACAGGAAGAATCTCTATATTAACCAATTTATAAGCCAGGAATTTGTTTTAATAGATGAGCAGATCCGAAGAAAAAAGGAGTCACCATCATGGCCCAGTGGGCAGGAAAATCTGGGACCAACAGCTTGGACTCTGCCTGATTTATCACTAATAAAGGGAATATTGTGTTTCTCTGTGTATTTTTTAGCAAAGTAATAACTACATCAACAACATTAAATTAGTTCCCTTTAGGATTTATAACTGCTGTAAGTAATAATAAGAAAAGTGCAGTCCTATAAAACACCAATAGGATTTTAATATGTATTGTCAAACAGAAATAAACTGCAAATAAAAGCCCTACTATGGGACACCTTCAGTGCAGAAATTTCATTATCTGTAAGCAACAAATAATAAAGGATCATAATGAAAAGAATACAGAAGAAGGAGAAGAAAGCTGATCCCTAGCCATGCATACAAAATGTGCCTGAATGCTTCCTGGAAGCTCCAGCAAACCTCAAACTGTTTGAAGTGCTCACATCTCTGGAGAACAGAAATTCTTACCACCATATAAATTCTACAGCAAGCCAATTTTTAATTATATCTATCAAAATAATAATAAAATCCCAGCAGTTTAATTCAAGCTGTTTGAATCATAGAGACCACCTATGCAAATATCAACACAGCATTTGAATCTCCAGGCAACTACTGCCAATTATAAATGGGGACACTTCTAAAAAGAAATTACAAGGATAATTAATCATTTTCACACACAAAGGTAACAAGGTAACATCATGCAGTGGTTTGAAAAGCCTCCTGCTTTCTGCATTTCTATTCTGGTTAGTTTGTGCCAAGATCAGAAAAAGCAGATTTCAATTTTAAAAGAGGGAGAGAGGAAAGGGAAAAACTTCCAGCCTTCCCTCTGGTCATTCCATGTGGGTATTATGGGATTCACACATTAAAAAGGGAATATTCTGCTGTTAAAAACAGGCTACAACAATATGGACAAGAATGTTGCACAAACATTTTCATGACTGTGCTCTCATCTGCTCTGTCAAAAGGTAAATGATTTGAAAATACCTGCAGAACCTTTTGGAAATTTATAGTTCTACTGAAGACCCAGTTAGCTTGACAAAAACAAGGCATTATTTCTCTTTTTGCCGTCAGAAAGTTACAGAGGGTTTGAATTCTGTAGTAATACACTGAAAACTGTAATTACAGTGGTGGCACAAATCATCAGAGGGGGAGAGCAGGAACCTCTCCCTCCTCCTCCTCCTCCTGAGGACAACAACATCCAAAAAGGAGAATTTGTCTGCAAAAATTCCAACATTCCAGAAGGAAACCTGCTGCTACAGCAAAGACTGTGCTGGTGTGACACAGGTTCAGCAGCCACGAAGAGCTCTATAACCAACTTACAAAGAGGGGACAGGCAGGCAGGTGAGAGGAGCACGGCACTCTGTGGCAGAGCTGGCACAGAGAGGCACGGGGGAGGAAAGCAGCCACGGGGGCCTCACTGAGCCTCCTCATTGTTTCAGAAATAGTAAGCCGTGTGAGTAACCCAGTTGGAACACTCCTCCTTGGAACGTTTTGCTGAGCTGTGAGTTGTAAAAATAGATTTGTAAGCCTCAGACTTGTCGTCGCTGTCTGCAATGGATCTCTTGGTGGTGGAAGAAGCTTTATTGACTTTTCCTGGGGCTGATGGATTTCCATTCTCTGAGGGAAAAAGGAATAGAATGAAGCATGACAGCTTACAATGGATAAAGGTATTTAAATAGAGATGAAAAACAGTGCTTGAAAATTAAAATATAGTCTTTTTTCACCTCTCTCATAAATATCTCCCATAACTGGACTCAACAGCTTTTAGAAATCACACTCAAAATACATTTAGAAATCTTGAGAGAGGAATTCTGTAAATCTTTTGCACTGCAATTCAGTACTGACAACATTTATTCCTGCAAGTGAAAAATAGCTCTGAGCTCTGGTCTTTAGCAACACCAAAGCCCCCAGCAGCCTGCAGTATTGTTTGGAAATCAGCTCCCAAATGCCAGAAGCTGAATTTGTGCCACACCTTTCCCCAGGGAATTCAGTTCCTTTTATTCCTTCCAAAGTTATGCCCAACAACAATGCCCTGCATCATTTTATGTCTGTAGTGGGGAAATGCCCATCCTCTGTTTCTGATACTGTTTTTTATCAGTGTATTTTATCTACTGTTACATAAAAATATCTTTTTGTTGTTGTTGTTTTTTGCTGTATCATCTTCCAAGGTGCAGGATGGTGTTTGAAAAAGCCAAGTCTCTGGTGTAGAGAAATGAACACAGAAACTCAAAATCCTCAGTGAAACTCAGGCACAGGGGCTCCCAAGAATTGTGTGTGCCACCCCAAATCCTCACAGAATTGTGTGTAACCCCAAATCCTCACAGAACTGTGTGTGCCCAACAGAAACAATTTCAAAAGGCACTTTTTTTTTTTTTTTACACCCTCAGCAAATAAAAAATTCATGAATATAATTAGAACTACGAGGCTGCTCAACATCCAGGAGCAATTCTCATCATCTGGGGTGAAATATTTTTAGAAGTCTCTCCCGTATAAAAGCAGACAGTAGAGGGCAGGTCAGGCATTGCTGATGGAATTTCAGCTTCTCCCACTTCATCCATGGATCATCATTCTCAGATTCATCAAATTATTCTGATTTTTTAATGTACAGGATTTAATTCTTCCCACAGAAACCTCAGACTGACCTTAAAAATGTACCCATTCTGTTGGAAAATATCAGCATGGGGACATTAAATAGTAGAATTAATATTAAATGAAGAGAAGGCACCATTCTTTGGACTTAAAGGCTGCCAAGTTTACTCAAAGCTTTAAGGCTGCTGTAGGTTGTTCAGTGCATCCTAAATTTCTGTTCCAGTGTTCCCAAGGACACACAGAAAATTAGCAGGTAAAACAGATGATTAAAAGTTAAATAATTTAAATTACAAGTTAATTTTTTTTTTTAACAAAATTCATCCAAATAAAGTGCCATAACATAGTTTTTTATCAACTCTACACCAATAAACTGCAAATTCTCCTCCACTGCCTCACAGCCAGGAAAATAAGACACACCAAACCCATGAGTGTGTAAATAAGAATCTCTAATCTCAGTAAATCAGCTTCCCAACTTGCAGCAATATTAGAATGACATAAACAAACAAATCTGGTCCCATTTTTCACATTAGGATGAGCCACCAACCTGAACTTTTGGTGAAGATAATCTGCCTGCTTTCCCCAGAGCTGGAATTGACACAATCCTTTCCATTCTTGGCTTTTGAAGGACCTGGAGAATCTAAAAATATAAATAAATAAATAAATAAATAAATAAACAAACAAACAAACAAAGAGAAAAATGAAATCCTGGCAGCTTCAAGAGTCAGAAGGTGACCCAGAATTTGGGGCTGCATTACCTGCAGGGGGCTCTTGCTGAGAAGCTGCTGCTGCTGTCTTGCTTTTCTTTGATTTCTGAAACAACACAAGCAGAAATCTGGTAATGGACTGAAAGGAGATAAAACTCCCACCTCATATTTCGTAAACACACAATTGAATCCAGGTCATTTTTATTTCTTACCCAGTAGAACTCTTCCTTCCACATTTTTTGTATTATTTCTTCATGGAGAAAATAATAATCTTGAGAACCCTGCAGTTACATTAAATAAAACTGTGCAGGACAGAATTGGATTTGTCTAGATTTAGTATTTTGGTTTGCACACTTTGAAAGGTGGGTGTGTTATTATCATGAACTGATCATCTGAACCCACACAGCAGGACAGTAAATTGCACAACACTAATAAGACACAATTAATTGTTATCAATAAAGGTGTTTTTCAACAAAAATTTCAGAAGAATCTGGAATCTGGTATCGACAAAATTTTGTTTAGTCCATTAAAAAATCCTTCCTGGGTACCTGTCAATAAAGGACCCTCTGCTGTAGGATTGCTTGGGAAGAAAAGATGCAAATAGTTAATCTGAATTTTTTAAAAGTATCTGTGCAGCAGGTTTTCCAAATTAATTTCTGTTTATATAGATTAAAAAACACAGAAAAAACAAGAATAATCCCAATTACTGGCTTTGATTACATAAAAAGAAAGATGTATTAGAACAGCCACAAACATTATTGTCACTGGATGCATTCTGAATTGTGAACATGTTTTATGACAGCTGCACAAAGAAAATAAATATATTTAATTGTGTTCTAAAGCTCAGGAGAAGCCCTGCTGTGAAGCAAAGGATGAGTGAGGGATAAAATGGCCCAGCAAATGCTGCTGAGCCCAGGAGGGGGAGGCAGAGGATCAGCTGTGCCTGCAGTCCCGGATCCATGGAATGCTTTGGGGGGGAAGGAGCTCCAAGGGTTCCAAAGGGGCTCATCCCATTCCAAACCTTCCAGAGACCAGGTCCTGCCCAGCCTGGCCTTCAGGCACCTGGAAAACCTCAGTGCAGGGGATTTCTTCCTTTTGTTAGGGGTGGATTTCCAATGATGCCTTTAGTTTGAAGTTTTCCTATTCTCCTTGGATGTGCTTTTCTGACGTGCTAGGGTGATGAAGACAAAACAGTCCTATTCTAGTTAAGAACTCAAGGACAGTTTCTCCAAACTTCAGGCCCTAGCCACAAACTACGTGGAAATGTGGAGGGTGGGTTCATGCAAAATAACCAAAACCTATAAAAGTGTAAGATTTTGTGACCAACCTCCTCCTTCCGTCTTGGAGCCATCCAGGCAGGGGTCACGACTGTGGCACTTGTATTGCTGGGGTGTGGCTTTGTAGGCCTTTCGTAGGCCTCACAATAAATACCCATTTTATTCTCCTTAACTCTGTGTGTAGCCTCTGTTCCAGATCCTCAAGGCACCACCAAAGAAAATAACTTCCCAGAGGTTTGTAACTCCACAGATACATAAACTCACCGTGCAGAATATAGATTTCAGTAGGGGCACAGTGACAGCTGAGCTCCAATCCTTTTTTATTCTGTCCCAGCTGCCTCTTCCTGATGTTTTGTCCCATGGGGATAAAGCAAAGGAGTTTGTGCTTCCTGCCCCAAGCACAGCAGGTCCACTGAGCTCAGCAGGAAGGAGATGAGGAGGGAATGTGGACAGCAGTGCCAGCCAAGTGGGAACTGTGCTGGCATTGGGGCTGCAGCTGCCAGGCTCAGCCTGGTTCCAGCTGCAGGGACCAGCTGGGCCACCAAGGTCACCACTTGAGGCTGAGAGATTTGCAAATCCTGCCCTGTAATTCTCCACTAACCAAACCAAATCCCATTTGCATGTTCCCCCAGGGCACACAGAGCCCCAGGACCAGGGCACGGTGTCCTTTTGTCACCCTAAAAACCACAACTGCCCTGCACACTCAGCTACTTTGCTGTGCAGAAATTATGGGCAGCATCACCTTCCAGATTACTCCAAACGATTTAACCCAAAGCTACAGGTGCTTTGTCAGCACCTTTCTAAATAAAAAACAAGTGCAACCAACCACTCACTCATCTGCTGAGATCTGCAACAGCTCAGCAACAAATCAGAAATTTCTTTTTTTCCCCAAACTTTCAACTACCAAGTACTGAGAGGAAAAAAAAAGAAAAACCCTCTGAACAGACACCATGAAATTATCACTCTTAAGCCAGAAGCTATCAGACATGAGATGCAGAGACTGTGAAAAACAGGAAACAGAACAGCAGGATTTTTATGGAAAAACATCCTTTTGATGTATTGCCCAGGCCCCAGTGCTGCTGCACTGGCACAGATGAATAAAGCCCCTGTGATGAGAAGGAATCATATGCTCAGGAAGGAATCACTGGCAAGTAAACAAGCATTTGTTTTAAAACAAACCAGGGAAATATTTGCATGGCAAAATCAAGGGCTGAAACCTCCATCTCTAGTCTCAGATGCTGAAAACATCAGATTTATGTTCCTGAGATCCAGCACCCTGGCCTGAGTCAGCACTCAAGGTTTGCTTGCTTTGGCATCTCCAGGGAGCTCAGGGAACAGCAGCAGAGCTGACAAAATTCCCACGAGCAGAAATGTCATTTGTCAGCTCAGCAGCACAGAACAACTCCCAGCTCACAGGGCAGGGCAGCAGAGCTGCAAGGATTTGATTTCCACTGCATTTTACCTGGGCAGAGAGAAAAATGCAAAGGCCTCAACATGATGGTGGGAATTAGGGGTGCAGGAATTGCTGAGGACTGTGAGAACCACAAAACAGGAGAAATTTCCACATTCTTACAGCACCAGCCCAGGAATGCACAGATGCCAACACCCTGTTCCTGGCAGAGGCCAATAAAAGACTATAAATTATAAACTCTATAAAATCAAAAAAGCGATGTTATCATCAGGAACTGCCACAAGAAACACAGGGATGATGTAGTTCAGTATTAGAATGAATTAATTTCAAGAAAACCCTCAAATATTGCTGCAAGAGCTCATTTTACCTATTTTGAGTGCACAAAGCACTTCCTGGTGCTCAGGAGAAAGTTTAGGATGTACAACTTCAAGAAGTTATTGGCCAAATACACACAAAAAACCCCATTGCTTTTCAAAGTAGTGATGAAATAAAACAGCTCACAGAGTAAATTCCTCCATCTTTATAAAGATCAGCAAATCTAAGAGCAGATTCACTGCAGACAAGAATTCTTCCAGTTTTATAAAAAAAATGTATAAAAATCTTACCTTTTCTAATTTACTTTTAAGTCTTCTTTCCTCCATCCTTTTCTTCAGAATTTCCACATCTTCTTTATTACCATTAATGACAATCACATCTTCCTCTTGAAAGGGAACACCACACTTCATGAAAGAAAAGACAAAATTGCATATTTATTTTTCTCTCTCCTATAAACAACACTCTGAACTAATTCTTTTTTCTCGTTTGTTTATTTTCTGTTCATGGGTTCCTTGTTTTTCTGGCACAAATGTATTTAAAAGTATTCCTAATTAGAATCTACTCAATTTTCTGAACCCCACAGCTAAAACTCCGAGGTACTTTCTGATTTTTAATTATGAATGCATTTGATTAAGATCTAAATGCCATTCTGCTCTAGAATTTGTCTTTCAATTTAGTGAGATAAGAAACAACAACTGATAGGAGAAGTTTCCTTACACTGAGCAGGGACAACACCAAAAGTGAGACACAACACAAAAAAGTGAGACAGAAAATTTTTCTCTTCAACTCTTGGCAGGAAAACAAGAAGGTGTTTTATTCATTATTATTTTTTTTTTTAAATTATCTTTTTATTTTACTGTGGGGATAAAAAGGGCTCCTAAAAGCAGAATAATTCACTACCCTTGCCTTGCTGCCTCATTAGATTGTATCACAGAGACCATACCCTTATCTGATTTATCAAACACTCCCAAGTTTCCAACTACTTTCAGAAATTAATCTGGATAATGGCTGTAATGTGCTCTGTGTGCTTCCACATTTGTTTCATGGTTGAAGGCACAGATGTTTCCCTGTGCACATTTGCAATCATTGGATGTACCAGCACATTGACCATGATGTTTTCTTGTCTAAGATCTCAATTTGCTTTTTTTTTTTGGTTTTGGTTTTTTTTGGTTGTTTGGTTGGTTTTGGCTTTTTTGGGGGGGTTATTTTGTTAAATGCAGAAGCGTTTTATTAATCTGCAAGATTAATTTATAATCCTGCCTCTGCCATTACTCTTCTTTTTCCAAACAAACTCTTCTTTTTCCTGTATTTGCAGTAGGAATTAAACAAATGAAAGGACACATGGGCAGGACTTTGCTCAAGTGCTGAGCACAGCTTCACTCATGAACCTGAAGCCAAGTGGAGGGAGGCTGAGAGGAGAAGCAGAGCTCAGAGAGAGGCACAGGGCAGCAGGCACGACAGGATAAGTCACACACAAGAAATGGGGAATAACTCATATTTTTCCATTTCTACTCAATGAGAAATCCCAGCCTGCTGTGATCTCACACTTGGGAGTGAGAAGGCTCCAAAATCAACAATTTCAGTCTTCATTCTGAGGTTGGAGCTGGCAGCTGACTTGATTCTAAAGAAGCCCCACAAATTAATTTCTAGAAGCCCCACAATTTATTTTCTAGGCTAGTTCCTAATACAGCATTTTTCAAACATATTTTGTCAGTAGCCTCTCATTTCATTAAAAGTTGCATTTTAAAAGAGCAAGCAAACCCAGGTTCTCCTCTGGAAAACTCAAGGTGGAATTGTTCAAAACTGAAAAGTATTTACAAGAAACAAGGAAATGAAGAGAAGTGTTCTTTCCATTCTCTGAAATAGAAAATTTTTTGCCATGACAACATTGGATTATGTCAGAGACCATACCCTTCAAAACCTCCTAATGAGATAAAAAGCAGAAAGAAGTTTCAGTCTTGCAAATTCAGATGTTTGTTCCTTCAGATTAATTAAGGTCTTGGGGCAGATGTTTATTTAATGATATCACAGGGTCTCCTCTGCTGTGCCTTGTTTATCTTGGGTCTTTAAATATAGTTGAAGGTGCTTGCTGTAGTTCTTAGCACCTTGAATAAAGGACATTCCTAAATCATATAGCTCTTTCTTAAAGTAAAAAATACAGGATTTTTAAAGCAGTAATGAACTCTTAATTTCAGATAATTTCCTGAATTCTAGAGTTTACAGTTTCAGCTGCCTAAGACAAGAGTTGTACATTATTTCTTGTTCTAAACTACATTGACTGATTTTTTACGTAGTTCTGTGCATAACTACTGCAGTCTTAATGTAATACAAATTAACAACAGGCAAATATGTTTTCATATCTAAATGTTTACACCAGTGTTACAGTTTAATGTCTTCAGAGAAACCAAAAGGCTCTTTCCAAATTTTAGCAGTGAATTCCTGCAGTTCTCCTGAACATGACCATAACTAGGAAATGCACAATTCCCACCAGGATATGGGACAGGGATGGCCATAACCTGAGTGTCCCTCTTAAAAAAGGGACATTTAGGAAGAGGATTGAACATCCATGGACCATCTCACTATTCATCTCCCAGCCACACAAGCTCATGTATTAAAGATTATTTTTGCTTGCCACAGTTAACTAAAACTAGTTTTAAGAGAAAGAATTTTCCAGAGGTTTAGCCATTAAAAGTTCAGGAGTTTAAGGTTTGCTGAACATGTTTTTTCACACTGTCACCCAACCAGACATGCAATGGGTCAGAGAGTAAAGGACAACTTGGGAGCAGTGGAAATTTCCCAAGTGATTCACAGAACAGGAACTTTCACTCAGGAGCTGCATCTATTTCAAAACCAGTCCAAAAAAAGCCTCAATTTACAGAGTCTCTTAAAATCACTGCTAACTTTGTACTGTCATACCTGCAGCTGTGCCTCCACTTATTTCGAGGTTTTGTTTATTTCTGACCAACACGGTATTTTTATCAGAATGTTTCCTCCCAATCATAGCTCGTTTAAGCTCAACTTTCCACTTATGAAACCCCCAAAGAACGTTTAAAAGGCTGTAGCAGCAAACAGTGTGTGTGTGCAGGATGATTCAAAGCAATCTGCTGCACAGCAGGCACTGCACAGCAAAGCACACCTTTATGGCACCAGGGAACACACAGGGGTTAAAATCCCCCCGTGCACTTCTGCCCCTGCCTCATTTTACACAGATTTTTATAATTTCACAATTCTGGCGTCTGCCTTTGTTTGTCCATCTAAAAGTTACAGTTTAACGACTGGGGTCTTACACAACTTGTGGTTTATCTCAGGGTTACAAACACATACTCACCTTCCTGCTACAGGACTTTTATATTCTATTTACAGCTTTGCTTTATTATTATGTTCTGTTTCCTATCCATTACCACACAATCTGTTTTTTCCAGCCTTTTGTATCAGTTCTTTTTTTCCTGCCTCACCAGAGCTGGACCTTTGCTTACAGAAGTGTTCAGACACATCAGCCACTCTTAAATCCCTGTTCTCCTCACCCACCAGGGCTAGACTCTATTTTGCAGAAATTCTATTCAAACCCTTCCCTTGGTATTTCCTTGGCCCATTTGAGCCCTGTTTTGCAGAAGTGGTTACATTTATAAGAGGCACTCGGATTTAATTCTTTCTCTAACCTACACCTTAATTTCTAACTTTCCCTAAGGTGCTTATCCCGAGCGAGGTCTGTGGTTCACGTTGATCTTGCATTTATTCTCCTTTCAGCTTCCAGCCACTGGAAATGCCCGGCAGCAGCAATTCCCTGCTGGAATTGTGGGCTCTGAGCTGGAAAGTTTCGGCAGGCGAATAGTTAAAGCAGGGGGAGGAGGAGGAGGAGGAGGAGGAGGAGGCGGCAGGTTGGCTGTTCCCAGTTCCCCCAGCACAGGGCACAGGGGAAGGGCACAGCGATTCTCCCAGCTCCTCCCCGATATTCCCCGCACATCCCCGGCTGTTTTTCCAGCCTTTTCCAGGCTGGGGAAGAAGTTTGCAGCGAGGCAGCGCTGAAAGGAGCGAGAATTGCTGCAGGATAAACGTGGGCAGCCCTGCAGTGGATCCAAACATTCCCCAGTAATGGTTAACCTGGGATAAGGGACACGCTCCTGCTGAAGGACAATGACACCCCGCATTTATCTTTATTATGCTGCCTTCTCCTGGCTAATTCTGCACCAGGTAAGCATTCAGCTTCTTGCTTTTCCCTTATGGAAAGCGTCAATTTTACTTCCTAATTTTACCTTCTAGTTTTACTTAGAAAACACTCAAACCTGCACTGAGGTTAGTGGTTTTTTCCCCTTCTTTACCTTATGAAACACACAGTATGATGGAAGTCATTACCACTAATTGTTTTATAAAAATGGCAGTATTTATACAACTTATTTTTTTTACTTAAGGGTTTAAATAGCTTTCATTGTGTTTGTTTTAAATTACTATGAGGTCAAATGCACAAGGGAAAAAAAAAGTAACAGGAAAACAGGAAAAACAGCAAAGATGAAGACTGAAACTTTATATATTTTCTGTATATGTATCAGTAAGTTCTAACGCAGTGGTTTTAAATAAGAATGATTTAAATAACCGGGTTTGATGGAGAAATGTTTTTACTCAATGCATCTCAAAATCCAGAAGCAGACTCCGTATTCTGACCCCCGTTTAAACAAAAAAACCAAAGCGATGAAAAAAGCACTTAAAAGAGCTTATTTTAACATTTTTTAAGGATTTATTTAGTCTTCCCTGGTTTATAAAATGTCTGTATTAATGCCTGCATAAACACCTTTCAAACAACAACAAAAAAATCAGCTATAAAAATAAATATGAAATAAGTATTTAATGCTTTTTCAGCATCTTATTAGAAGATGAAGCATTCCCAAGCCATTTGTCGCACTAAATTACGAGGTCATACGACACAAACTTTATCTAAACTTTAATATTAGGCAAAAGCAAAGAGCACAGAGAAAACAGAATGTTTGGAGGTGCAGTGATGCAGTCCTGAATGCAGTGGCAGGGAGAAGCTGCAAAAAGCAGAATGAGTTGTTAGTACAAAAAGCACAGCCAAGTGTGTGCTAATGGGGTCTCAATGAGCTGAACTGACATTTCCCAGGCTTTGTCCAGGCATCATCATAATTCCCCTTTTCTCTAGTTTATTTTGTTAATTGAGATGCAGTATTGTAGATTTACAACAATTTTCTGTTAAGTAATATCCTTAAAAGCATCCACAGAGGTGGTTGAAAATCCCTACTTTTATTTTTTTTTCCCTAAGAATGTCACACACAGCTCGCAGGAGTTTTAAAAATTCATGCAACTTCATCCTCCAGATTTAGAAAACCTGTGCATAATGTAAGAAATGCTGAGTTTCAGAGACATTCTGCTAACAAAAAATACCTGTCATGGCACTCTTGCATAATAGGACTCAAGGGCACGATAGTCCCAGACAGGGTTATTATGGACACTGGACATTCCCCATAGGATCTCTTGCTCCTCAAGGGCAGGAGGAAATTTGGGACAATAATCCTTGCCTGCTAAACAACACATTTCCTATCCAGTGGCACTGACAGCTGCAATTCCAGCTCTAAATCTGGTCTAACACTACCAAAAAAGCCACTTTTTGCTTTCATTCCATAATACCCTCCCGAGGCTGAAAGATGTCAAATTCTGTTCTTGCAGGCCAGGCTCCATCATTCAGCTGTTCCCCATAAACATGTTAACTCTGCAGAGGAATTGCTGCCCTTACCTGGTTATGGGCTGTTTGTGTGCTTTTATGCTGCCATAAAAATACAGTTTCTAGATGTCACACAGTCCAGTAGGAAAAAATCCATTGTAAACACTTAACAGCCCGAAACAGCCCCAGAAGCTATTACTGGAAGGGTAATAAAAATTCAGGTGTATGAAACAAGCAGCTTAAAGCTTGGCTCCCTAGAACTGCAATTTGAAACATGTCCAAAGTGTATTTAAGGAAAAAAAGCTGTCAAGCATCCTCATTCTGGACAGATTCAGGGAATATTCCAAGTTGGGAGAGACCCACAAGGATCACTGAGTTCAACTCCCAAGTAAATTACCTGTACAGGGACTGAACCCATGATCTTGGTGTTAAGATGTTTTATGTTTAATCAGATATAAAATCCCAAATATTTTTACAGCTGCCTGCTGTTTTTAGTGTAATTCTTATATTCAGCATTAACCTCCATTTGACATCCCAGATACCTCATGACATTCACTAATTCAGAGGAATCCCAATGTTCCTCCTGCCAATTATTCCCTCAGAGTAAAGAGTTTGTCCCAATCCAGCTCCAGAAAAATCAGTGTTTTCCCAATTCCAGTCCCTGGGTATGTACATTATGGTCCTCACAAAACCCCCTCAGGGCTCTGGCACGGGATAGATGTAATTTTTGATGTAAAAATCCTGCTTTTCACCTTGCAGTGGCATCCCCGTTCTCCTGCTTTCTGCACAGCATCCAAAGGTTGACTCGGACTTGCTTTGCTGCAGCTTTTTGTTCAGATGGATGGAACGCTCCCATCAAGGTTGTTTACCCAGTAAATGGATCCCTGAGGAGCTGCAAGGCAAAAATATTCTCCTGGGAGCTGATTTCCTCATGCTTTTCTTTGAGCTGCTGCAAGAACATCCCAGGAAAATGGAGGAGCCCTCCACCTAACACAGCTCTCCTTTGTGGAATGCTCAGTGGAAAAGAGGCACCATTCCAGCATGAACTCCAGTGCATACCAGTAAGGACCAAAAGATAAATACATTCTTTCCCAACAGCCTAATAGCATCCTAAAAATGTGGGGATATGGAGGATCCCTTCCCTTGTTTAATTCGTGTTCTTAATGCTTTTTGAATTTTATGTCTCATTGCTACTTGAACTACAATGCCCTCTTTATTTTCAAGCTTTTGAGGGAGATACTGACTTTTTATTAAAAAGAAGTATTTTTCACTTCTTTCTAATGAAAGCCTCGAGCCTTCTAACCACAGCAGCATTTCTCTAATGAAACTAGCTTTATAAAAATCTATTTTACTCTGTTTGTGTAAAGCCAAATACTTCATGATTTTGATAGCTGCAATGCGTAAAATGTTTCAAGGTGAAATGCAAATTTTGTTTAAAAAAATCATTAAATAAGAGATAATTACCTTTAAAATTAAAATCTTTAAAAAATTAAGCTTAATGGCAGTTGATGGACCTTCTCCTTGGTATTTTTCTCTAGGAATTTTGATGCCAAGTGCTTCAAGGATGAAGACTTCATGTAGTTGCTGTGGGATTCAGGACTGCTGCACTCTCATTCTTCTGACTGTTCAACAAGGTAAAGGCAAGGAAAAAAACACAGTGGAAAAATTCCTGTGCTAATACTGCTGTAAATTGGTTATTCCAGAATGCCAAGGCTGGCACTTGTGTCCTTATCTCAGGGTATGCACAAATACCAAAAATAAGAAATGAGTTTTGTCCCCTTGTTCAGTTTTCCAAAGCACAAATACAAAGATGCCAGAGGAAGAAAAAAATAAAAATCTCAAGAGTCAGAAACATTAGCTGACTTTATAAGGATAAAACCCAGTGTATTTTGTGGATTGCGTTTTAGTCTCTTCTTTCTGTTTATTTAATAAATTTTCTGTTGATTTAATTTACTGAATTCTGATCCTCTGGCAGAACTTCAAGTTTCCCAGCCTTGAGGAAATTTCAGCAGCTGTTCCTCAGCACTCAGAGCTCACTTGGGGCCCTGGGCTCACCCATCACCCCAGAGCACAGGAAACTCCCACCTGGGGGGCTGAGCCCCCCTTGGGCAAGCAGGGAAGAATTCAAAACCCTTCTGGGTTCTTTTGCAGCATTTTGAGATAATTTTGTCCTGGAAATGCAAAATTGCTGCCTCTGCATTCCCAGGGGCTGACTGCACTCACTGTGGGCACACAGAGTTCCTCCTGGTAGTAATGCCAGCATTTATAAATGCAGCACTAACATGGCATCTATTTAAAAAAATAAACAGCAAGGTTCTCTCCCCTCTCTCTCACTTTTCCTTTCAGATTATCTGAATGTTTAATTGGACTATGATAAGAAGACAGGATCTGGAAGTGAAAGATGAACCCACTTCATTCAAAGAAATCAAGATTTCTGCTGTCTGTTGCAGTCTGTATGTTCATCTACACCTTCATTTACCTAAAGGCTCCACTTTATGACGAGTCAAATGACCAAAAATTCCGTGTCAAAAGAGCAGAGTGTGGTTTTTACCCGGATGAACTTTGCTCAGCTCTTTTTGTGGGGAAACCTGCAGCCTTTAAAATTGGAAACTTTTGTCAGAAGTCCTACCAGCCCAAAGCACTGAGCTGCATTCAGACTTCCTGCAGCTGCTCCACGGTCCTGAAGACTCTGCATTTTATCACCAGGCCACTGTCAGAGGAAGAAGGAAATTTCTCCTTGGCCTACATTATTACAATTCACAAGGAGCTGGAAATGTTTGTGAGGCTGCTAAGAGCTATTTATATGCCTCAGAATATTTACTGCATCCACATTGATGAGAAGTCACCCAGAGATTATAAAACTGCTGTACAGAACATAGTAAACTGCTTTGAAAATATTTTTATTTCCTCAAAAAGAGAACATGTTGTTTATGCAGGGTTCTCAAGATTACAAGCTGATATTAATTGCATGAGAGACCTCGTTAACTCCAAAGTTCAGTGGAATTATGTTATTAATCTGTGTGGTCAGGATTACCCCCTGAAAACAAATAAAGAAATCATACAATACTTAAAAAGTAAGTGGAATGGTAAAAATATCACTCCTGGGATAGTCCAGCCTGTTCATGTGAAGCACAGGACAGAGGTGAGCTACAGGGAGTACATCCATTCTGGGGTGCCCTACGTGTACCCAGCAAAGATCAGGAAAGCTCAGCCTCCACACAACCTGACCATTTATTTTGGCAGTGCCTATTACATCCTCACCAAGGCCTTTGTGGAGTTTACTCTGAGTGATGCCCGAGCAAAAGCTCTGCTGGAGTGGTCCAGGGACACCTACAGCCCTGATGAGCACTACTGGGTCACCCTCAATCGTTTACCTGGTAAGAGTTGGCCATTTGTGCCACAAAAAACCCCAGCAGGGAGAGGCTCTGAGCTCCAGCCCTGAGCTGAACAGCTCTGAATTGCAGAAATCAAATCATTTCTTCAGCTTTGGTGCTGCCCTTCTCAAAAGTCACATCTGGTGGCTGAGAAACAAAGCTTGCTTGTAGGAAATTGTTACTTCAGTGCAGACCAGGAGTTAGAAAAATTCTGGTTAAAAGTTTTCTGCTGCATGAAAGCTTTTGCTCTCAAGGAATAAAAAAAAAGCAGTAACAGTAATATCTGTTCTTATGATACAAATATCTGCAAATAAATACTTAAAGTGACTGCAGTTAGAAAGTGTCCAGCAGTGAAAACCTTCCCTGTAGTAAGCAGAAGAGAGACTTATCAGAGCCTTTTGTTTTTAAAGATGCTCCAGGGGCTACACCCAATGCAGGCTGGCAAGGAGACCTAAGAGCCATTAAATGGAAAGATCAAGAAGGACTCTCACACAAAGGCTGCAAAGGTAAAGTGAATTTTGATCATGAACTTAAATTTGATTTGCTGATGAGCATTAATTGGTTATTATGTATTATTTAAACTAGCTATTAAATGTGCCTCAGTGGTCATATATAATTTATTTTGGAAGTATTAAATACAACGAGGCATCCTATAAATTACTGCACTCTATCCAATTAAAGAGATATAGGTTATATTAATGCATTAGTTACATATTGTCTATGTTTTGAGATGAGCACAGTAACCATACACTGACAACCCTTCTTTCAGCCCCTAATTACTAATGCACTAATTATATTAATTACATATTATATATATTTTGAGATGAGCCCAGTATCCATACACTGACAACCCTTCATCCAGCCCCTAATTACCAATTACACTAATTTGGCTGATCAGTTCTCAGAGGAGGGGCTTTACCTACAAGGATGTTTCTCAGGTGCTCCCATCAACATTGGGTTAAATCCCTACAGTCTGAACAGCAATAAAAAACAATCGTGCTGAGCACGTGGAAAGCATGCAGAAATCATTAAAATGAAGTGTACAAGCTGAGCCCAGGTGTGACTGAGCAGGGAATCCTGAGAGAGGAGATCACATCTGATGCTCAGCTACCAGATTTTATTAAGCAGAGCAGTATGGCCGGGAAGCAGCTGGAGGTGACAAACATCCATTTATGTCAAACACAAACCCTTGTGTTTATAATGTTGTAGGATTATCCTCCAGCTCGATTTCTACGCAGAAACCAAAACTCTTTAAAAAAAAAAATGTTTCAGCTCATCCTCCCGCTGCTGCCACACCTCTCTCCCAATTTCTCTGTGCAGGTCGCTACGTCAGAGACATCTGCATTTACGGCCTGGGGGATCTGCAGTGGATCATCGAGTCCCCTCACCTGTTTGCCAACAAGTTCGAGGCGGGGAGGGAGCCGCTGGTGCTGGAGTGCCTGGAGAGGCGGCTGCGGCTGCAGGTGCTGCGCCAGGCTCAGGTGCCCATCGAGCAGCACTGGCGCCTGCAGCAGTGCAGCCACTTCGACATGCAGCTGGCTCCTGAGCCCAGCCCTGCCCACAGCAACGGGCAGCGTGCTGGTGGGGAAAAATAATTTAAAAAAAGGATATTTACAGCCACGGGATTCACTCTGTGCAGCCAGGGTATAGCACAGTGCTCCCTAAATAAACGGGGTTTGTTTATTCCTATAGCAATGGGTTAATTCCCAAAGAATCGCTGCTGAAGACAAGGGGGGAAGTTCATCATCCATGAAGTGACTTATTCAGCTGGGAAAGTCAATATTCCTCACGTTCACAGCCAAAGCATGGCTAACCGGCATGAAAATAACAAAGGATGCAGTGACTGAAGCAAGGTAAAATATGGAGAAATAACAAATTTAAAGTCGTGGCCACTGAATGTCTCATGAAATGCTTTGAATAATGAAGCTGATGCTAAAATTTCAGAGCTTGTACATAAGTGACAACCAGTTTGTGACACAGCCCGTGCCACTGGGGGGTGTGGGTTTGGTTTTATTTCCCATGGCCAGCTGCATCCCTAATTTCATTTTGTAGCATGGCAACATCACTGCTGCCCTTCCCAGGCTTTGCTCCTAATAACAGAAGGTTCCTGCAACACTTGTTTATCTCCAGGTTTCTGTTCTGAGTCTCTGCAGGAGTTCAGGGCAAGGAGACAGGGAAAATTTGAGGCCAGGTATTACAAGAAAACTGAGCAAAAAGCCATTTTTTAAGCATTTTTCCATCCTAGTGTACCTGAGAGAATTAAACAGCGTGCAGCAACACCTGGACAACACACTAGATTTAAAACTGCAAATTATAAATAAAAATTAAATGAATAAATAAATAAAAATTTTAAAAGGAACAATTTCAATGTCATCTTCAATATGCACCCAAAACACCCCTGAGCTTTTACAAGAAAACTGGTGACAGATTGAGCTTATTCCTAAAAAATTCAAATGACCCAACAACAGGACATGAAAGTTTCTTGTTACAAACTTATTCCCAGGTTGCTGGAACTTTACTCCTCGTTTTCCCACACAAGTTTATTGGAAACATCATTTCTTGCAAATGAACTTTAACCTAAAGAAAGGCCATCTGGTCCCTATTTATTTACAAACTCAGCCCAAAGGCGTGTGCTCAGTTTCATGGATAATCCAGGACTTATCTTGTGCCTAAATATTGCTGCAGATAGTTTTGTTTTTTTTTAAGAAGGGAAATAAAGCTAAAAAAGAAAAGGAAAATACAAGCCAGGCACATGTTTGTGCTGAGCTTTTTGAGAGTCTCTCTCCAAACCATTAGTGAAGCTAATGGGTCTCTGGCATGGATTAATGATAGCAATATTCATAATTAATTTCTGTCCAGTCCACTGTAGGGCACTGCCAGGATTTATCCACTCCATGCTGTCTTTTAAAACAGACAGTTCCTTATTGCCATCACTGCAGCAAATCCAGTCTCCAGCTTTCACCCCTGGCACCACCACACTGAACAATTGTTATACATCACTTCCAAATTGAATTAAAATGAAAAATTCATTAGCCAGGCACTGTATATCATGGGCTCCTTTTGCAGAAATTAAACCAGGCAAAAAAACCTGCACAAAAAGGCCTCTGAAAATACAATTTTGGTATGACTAGACCCATGTCAGCCTAGGAATATCTCTGCAGCATGACCTTCTTTGCTTAAAGGATTTTGTATTTGAAACAAATTTTAGGAAAATCATCATTAAACCATTATCAAGTAAGAAATAGTATTCAACTCATTATTGTGATTTCCATGACCACATCACCTCCTTAAAACACACATGAAAAGCCTTCATGGATTCTGTGTTATTATGTTAAGAGTTGATCAATCACAACTTTCAGACCTCAGCAAGTATTTGTGCATTTTGGTGCCCTAAGAGCAGAAAATGCCAAAGTGACCCTGGTTCCAGGAGCCACTGCTGCACACACAGCTCTGGATCTGACAGCCACAGGCATAAATTCTGTTTCAAAAAGCTCCATATCTAAATTAAACATGAGGTTAAGGGTTTGATATGGCACAGAGCTTAATAGGGCACTATTTGAAGTCTGTGTTTAGCTGACTCTGAAAACAAGTCCAAAATAAACTTTGAAGTGATCCAAGAAAGTACATTATAAAAGTAATCTTATCCTTAACTTTCAAAGTGACTCCCAGAAGGACTTCCAGCAGCAATTCCATAACCTCTATCCTGTCCCCACACCACTTCTAGCATATTTTATATCCACAGGAACTTCTTAGAGAGTCAGCTTCCAAATTGAAACAAAATTTCTGTCAAATAGCAGACACCAAAAACTGCCCATGCAAGAACCTGCAAGCCACTTGGAACAAAAAATTCGAAATATTTGGGCACACCAAAATCCACAGACCTGCACAGATCACCACAGATTTGCCATCTCCAACATCCCATCAGATCCACAAAGAGGCAGTAGAGAGAGTCTTGCTTGTTCTTTCAATTTTAGGCTGTTGGACAATTAAACCTTGCTCCAAAGTGCAAGTTTTAAACTGACAGGTTCTGTCACAAATGGAGCAGGAAGCAGCAGAAATGCCAACCTGCAGAGCTGCTGCTACAGATTCCACATCTGGAAGCAAAGTTCTTTCTCTGCCTGCTGACTGAAGTGTGACTAAAGTCACATTTTAGCACATGACAGTGCTGAGAGTTTAAATTTTCCCTTACTGATCAAAAGCTCAAAAATATGGCTCAAACTAAATCCACTTCTGTAAAAATGTTTTACAAGATGTATTTGCACTCCTAAGTTGCTCTCTTTCAGACAAAAGCTCTTTTCCAACTCTTTAAGTGGAAGCTACAAAATTTGTTGCCAGCACTTCATCTACCAAGCCTGCTCTCCAAGCAGCACTGAAGAATTCTCACTGCTCTTCCAAACAGTTCTTTGAAAGCCAAGAAGTTTTATATTTTGGCAAGACAGTTCAAAGCATTTACCCTGCAGGCAGTGAGAGACAATCTCTCTTTTCTCCCAACACTTCTCCAGTGTCTGACTGGTCCTTTGGCTTAAAATTCTCACATTTCAATGTTTTTCTTTAAGGTGAACCATTCCAAATGCTACTCAGGATGTGAAGAAAGACCAGCTTCTTTTCAGTTCATTAATTAAAGATTCCAATCTGAGCACATATAATGCACAATACTTCATTTTTTCTTCTTCATTCATTAATTTTCCTGTAAGTCCCTTTCCTGCAGAAATGCAGAATGTGCTGCTAATTAGTGCTTTAAATAAACAAACTCTGAGATACCAGGAGGCACAGAACCACCTCCCTGTGCTCCTGTTTAGAAGAGTTCTACTCCCCTTCTTGATTCTGAAGAGAACTACAGAATACACCCAAAAATCACCAAATCACTCTGACCTTCATCAATGTTCTCTCAGCTGGTTACCATTGCCTTTGTGCATCAAAATCCAGTCATGAGAGGATGAGAGACTAAATATTATATCCATTTAATTATTTCTAGAAGAATCTTTCTGAATATTGTGAAGAATTTCCAGCTGCATGCTAAATACTCATCACTGAAAAAAAGCCAGGGAAAAATATGTGGGGTTCATTTGGTTTTTTTTTTAAGATTATCAGACTGGTCAAACCATGGACAAAACATCTCATTCCTGCATTTTATGCTCTGGTTACACCCATCCATCAACAAAAATTTAGATGCAAAACAACCCTCATTAAAAATAAATTAGTATCTGCCAAGAGGAAACAAAGCCATTAGGACAGAACAAAATGAGCACTGAAAGGAGCAATAAGAGATTAAACCTTACAAGAACCAACAATGTACCAAGACAAAAGTTTTCCCTTCCCAGGTTTTGTCTGATATAAATATAATCCATATTTTATCCAATATCTGGGTGTTTAAAGCCATTAAATAACTGCCCAAATGTGGCAACTCTCACCACAAATCTTGCTGATTTTTGCTAATTTTATCATTTAGGGTATTTGCTCCTTTTTTCATTGCTCTTAGCTACAAAAAAACCTGTACAATGACATCAGCTATGTGAAATGAAGTCAAAAATATAAAAAAGCAACACCCAATGAACTTTAAAAATATAGGGGTCAAAACATAATCTGACATTACAACCAATTTAACCAGAAAACAATTACTGATAAAACACAAGCCATGTGCATTCAGGAAGAAAAAAACCAAAACAATCATCCTTTTAAAAACTAAAATTAGGACAAAATATTGGGAATAAATGGAAATTCTAAAGTAGTTACTGCAAAATAAAACTCTGAGAACAAAAATACTTAATTTTATAGTTATTTAGAATATTTTTTTAATTAACAAAGGCCATGAAGAAATACTTGAGGCCATCATAGAACAGAACTTTTACAAGTTCCACTTCAATTTGCATATTCAGATTAAAAACTCCCTTTTTAGAGCAGTGAGTGCAATTGGATGAACACACACATGGCCCAACTGCTTCTACAGCTGGAAAAACTCACCTTGTGACAAACTTCTGCTTTAATTTCTTTGAGAGCACGCTCAGAGAACACACAGCCACAGTTTCTCAGGAAGCAAAACCTTCAAAGAAAACACATAATAATTTTAAGAAAACTAAGAGAGATCTGTGCAGTGCTGCAGGTCACAGCCCACCTTCTTTACAAGTTTTTGCATCTCATTAAACTATCAGCATAGTTAAGTAGGTAATTAATTTATTATTAATTCGCACAGTGTAAGAATTGAATGCAAAACACTGGGTACTTTAAGCACAATAGGTATTTTGGGTTTTTATCTTGAGTATCTTCTGGCTAATCCCTCTCTGGAGGAAGAAAGTCTTTACAACCATTAAGCTGTGAACTCCTCACACAAAGAACTTGCTGCTCTGCCCAAACCAGGCTGGGAGGGAATTCCCTGCCCCAGAGCAATAAAATACAGATATACTGCAGGGCTGGAACAGAGAATCCATCTCCAGTCTGACCTAACACAGGGAGAGACAGAATGTGAGGAAAGGCTGGGAGGGCTGGGATTGTTCACCTGGAGAGGAGAAGATTTGGGGTGAGCTCAGCGTGGCCTTGCAGGGCCTGAAGGAGCTGCAGGAACCATGGAGAGAGAGTTTGGACAGGGATGGAGGGACAGCACACAGGGAATGGCTTCAAAGTGACAGAGAGCAAGGCTGGATGGGATATTGGAAGGAATTGTTCCCTGGGAGGGTGGGAAGCCCTGGAATGGAATTCCCAGAGCAGCTGTGGCTGCCCCTGGATCCCTGGCAGTGTCCCAGGCCAGGCTGGACATTGGGGCTTGGAGCAGCCTGGGACAGTGGGAGGTGTCCCTGCCATGCAGGGGTGGCACTGGAGGAGTTTTAAAGGTCCATTCCTACCCAACCATTCCATGATTCCCACAGCTTGATGTGACTCAAGGGGAGTTCACATCCCACCTCCTGTGCTTGAGCCTCCAAACAACCTGTAGTCACTTCCTCCCTGCCAACACTGCTCTCTACTCCTTCATTATATAACCCTTTCCTGAATAAATGTGGATAACTCTTATCTTTCCTCTTGAATATAACGTGAAAGGACACCCAGAAGTCTCTTGAACTCTGAAAGACAAGACAGCTATTCCCCACCAAGCCCTGGGAGAGCAGAGGATTTGCATTTTCCATTCATTTTTCCCTGCTCTGTGCCCAGCCCTGAGCACCAACCTGTGCCTGCCGTTCATCTCCAGCCCCACCACGGGGCAGATGAAGCGTGCACACTGCAGGTCATCGTACTTGTCCCCCTTGATGCTCTCCTTGTCCCCACACCAGGCTGGGTTATCCACCAGCTGCAGCTCTGTCACATTCTGCAAATAAAAACACAAACCTGGAGCTTTTTTTCCTCGTGGTTTACGAGCCATGATAACAATCCTTAATATTTTTTTTCCATTGTGTTTTGTTATTTCAACAATTTAACCCATAGTGAAGAGCACAAGCAAATGGAAATTTTACAGCATAAGTCATGAATTTAACATTTTATTTTAACTTCTCATATTAAACACAACCTGTTTACCTTAATGCTCTTGATATGGGATGCAGATTCCATGGGGGTTTTATCAGGGGATTTGTCCAACAAATATTCAATGACGGCATCTTTGTTGTACAACCTGTAACACAAAAATTCCAGTGATTATATTGGGTTTCCATCATGTTTTGTATCTGTAATTTATGTGTACTCCTGAGGTGTCCATGGAAACATCCCCACCTGCCCAGCTCACAGGCCACGATGGGCCGACGTAGCTTCTCCTGGCTCAGGGCACAGTAGAACCACCTGGCCACCAATTCAGCAACTTTGTCAACCTGGAGGGAAAAAAAAACACTCATTATTTAAAAATATACGTGTGTTTAAGCATAAAATCAGGTCATACATGAAGCATTCATCAAATCCCAGGTTTCTTACCAAACCTGCTTTGTGTACTTGAAGTTAATTCATAAAATAACTTGAGCAAAATATTTTGGCAAAATTAATTTCTCCAAACCTCGCTGGGCAGTTCCAATTCCTGAGCGCCTTTTCCATGGAGAAATTCCTGCTCGTGTCCATCCTGAGCCTCCCCTGCCCAGCCTGAGGCCGTTCCCTCTCCTGTCCCTGTTCCCTGGAGCAGAGCCCGACCTGGGGCTGTCCCCTCCTGTCAGGGAGTTGTGCAGAGCCACAAGGGCCCCCCTGAGCCTCCTTTTCTCCAGGCTGAGCCCCTTCCCAGCTCCCTCAGGAATTCTCCAGCCCCTTCCCAGCTCCATTCCCTGCCCTGGACTCGCTCCAGTCCCTGCAGGGCTCTCTGGCCACGAGGACCCAGAACCGGGCACAATATCCGGGATGAGCCGGGCCTCCCTCTCTCCGCAGCCCCCTACCCATCATGGAATCCCCTCCAGACCTTCTCGACTTTGCGGGGCCCCTTGACCAGTTCGTGCCGCTTGGGGATAGTGCCGCCATCGCATCCCATGGCGCTTCCGGGTTCTCCTGCGCACTTCCGGATTTAGACGCCACTTCCGGCGTGCAGCAATGACGCTACTGCTTAGCAACGATCACTCGGCAGCCATTACTGTTGCTTAGCAACAGGTGGCTGGGGGCGTGGCCATGGCCCGCGGGCGGGGCGGGCTGGGCGATCCCATGGCGCTGGGACCGGGGGCACAGGGAATGTACCAACTCAGCGCGGGGGCGTTCCCAGCGCCTTTCCCACCCCTTTCCCGCAGCTTTATCCCTTATTTTTATGAGGAAATCCCCCGGGACAGCCACTTAGGGACGATTTACGGCCCAATGTGGCGCTGGCAGGGGCGCTGAGGAGGCGCGTCCCGCCCTCAGCAGTGCCACGGGTGGTACGGGTGCGAGTTTAATGCGCACGAACTGCCGGCGGGATGCGAGCGCTGCCCTGAGGGTGCAAACAGCGATGTCGCGATGATGGTGACCCATGTCGGCGATAAATGACGCCGGGAACACGAGGGTCACAAGGAGAACTCCAGCGAGAGGATGGCGAGAGGGGAGCGGGTCCCCATGGCGCTCTCGCCGCTCCTTGTCCCTTCTGAGGGCGGACATCGCCAGGCCTTGGCATTGCGGGTGCGAGCCGGAAAACAAATTAATCACCAGAGCTACAATTAGCGCGGGTGTAGCCGCAGTGGTTTTGTCGCATCCACAAATGTTCACGTCCGGGAAATTGGGGGATAAAGTTAAAAAGCTCCGAGCTCTGAGGGCTGGGATGGAGCCCTGGGAGCTTCCCCAGTGCCGGGTGAGCTCGCTGGGATTCCAGCAGGGAATAACATTTCCAGCTATGGGAAGAGCCTGTCCAAAGCCTCTGCACGTTTAATGATTGAAAGATTTTTTTTTTCTTCTTTTTTCCTAGCTGGAGAAATGCTCTGAGAACTCCAGCCTGTGACAGAGGATGATGTGCTCCCTGTAGATTTATCAGGATTCTTCTCCCAAAGTTTTCCTCTGTGCTCAGGTACCAGCCTGGCACATTTCCTATTGATCGGATTTTATACCGTGTTGGATTTGTTAAAACCAAAAATTAGCTTTGCAGCTGTTTAAAAAAAACAACAAACGAACCAAAACAGCCCTGTAATTACAAATTTTGCATAAAGTCCTCAGGAAACAATCGATATTGGGATATCATAAGTTACAGAACATTGTGCAGCTACATTTAAAGAGAGACTTTACACAAATAGAAAACACAAAAAGGAAAATACATTTATCAGACATACATAGATAACAAAACATAAGAAATCAGTCCGATAATCAACAACTTTTGCTCCAATACACAGCAAACATCCCCACCCAGCCACTGTGGTGATGACATTTCCAGGCAGGATGTGAACAGTGGAGAAGAAAGTGCAGATTTAATTCTTCTGCATCAGCTGCTGTGGGGATCTTCACCTGCACCCAGTGCACCCAGGGAATTCCTGGTGGGAATTCTGAGTGGGGGGATGTTAGTCTGCTAACAGTTCACCCAGGGAATTCCTGGTGGGAATTCTGAGTGGGAGGATGTTAGTCTGCTAACAGTGCACCCAGGGAATTCTTGGTGGGAATTCTGAGTGGGAGGATGTTCACCTGCACTAACATCCAGGGAATTCCTGGTGGGAATTCTGAGTGCGGGGATATTTGTCTGTTAATAGTTCACCCAGGGAATTCCTGGTGGGAATTCTGAATGTAGAGATGTTCACCTGCTACCAGTGCACCCAGGGAATTCTTGGTGGGAATTCTGAGTGGGAGGATGTTCACCTGCACTAACATCCAGGGAATTCCTGGTGGGAATTCTGAGCGGGGCGATGTTCACCTGCACTAACATCCAGGGAATTCCTGGTGGGAATTCTGAGTGGGAGGATGTTTGTCTGCTAACAGTTCACCCAGGGAATTCCTGGTGGGAATTCTGAGTGTGAATTGGTGCCCAGAGGCCAGTGGCAGGTGTCTCAGTCCATCATGGCTCTGAACTGCTGCGTGTACTTGGCCAGCGCCTCCGTCTGCTCCCGCAGCTCCCTGGTGGCCTCTGCGTTGGGATATTTGAGGGCTGCACTTTTGGTGGCCAGGGCCAGGTTCTTGAGGAGGCTGCAGAAGCGGCTGCTGCTCTGCAGGATGTCACTCCTGGCTTCCCTCTCCTGGGTTTCCTGGCACAGAGAATCCACCAGCTTCTGGCCCACCATGATGATGAGTTTGCTGTGGGAGATGAAGATTTCGGGGGGCTGCTGGTTGCTGAGGCTGGTGGTGAACACGCCGATGGCTTTGTGCAGGGCAGCGAAGCACAGCCTGCAGTGCTCGGGGAGGGGGATTTTCCTGGCAGGCTCCTCCTGCCTGCTGGGATTTTCAGTCTTTTTTGCACATGGCAAAACCTGGAGAAAGGGTTAAAATAAAAAATAGATTCAGCCTGGTGCCAAAGGCTGGTTGTTTCTTTGGTTGCTCTGCCCTAAATTCTTGTGGTCTTCAAATCGCCCCACCCTGGAGCCTTTACAGTAATTTGTCTTTCCATAAAGTGTTGGAAATTATCCTGATTGCCTTTTTCCCCCTAAATGCAGTTTTAATAATGGAGAGCACATGAAGTGCTGCAGCCAAACACCAATCCTTTACACAGTCTGGCCTTGAAGCTTCCAAATAATACAAAACATTGGTCTTTAATGGCCTTAATCAGGGTTATGAATGATTAAAATGCATAAGAGTCAATTTTGTGCCAGTGCACGACAAGATACTTTGAAATACTAGTTCTCACAGCCTTGTACCAAATGATGTTGAAAGGCAATAAAATGAATTGTATGATTTTAAACTGGAGTTGTTTGAGGAAAGTAAGTGCTCTTTACAGGTTTTCAGCAGTAATTCTGGGAAAATGATCTCTGAGAAGCAAATAGGTCTCTATGTATAGAGATGTGTGCCTGAATGCAAATTACTCTGAGTTTTAGCAAGCACAGAAATCAGGGACTGAAAGCCCTCATAAATAATATTTTCAAAGTCAGAAATACCTTTGGGTTAGACTCTGTACTCTTCTTTGCTACTTCTTTACCTGAAATGACTTTCTGTGCCTGTTACAAATTAAAACGAAAGCAAAGTTGAAACAAGTACGTAAAGTGTTTAAATATAAATGTGGTTTTCTCTTATTTCATGGGGAAACAACTACTTGTTCTGTAGCCTTCATGATACAAATAGAAATGGAGAATTTATTAGAAGGAGCTGCAGGTTTTTCCTCCTAAAAATGTAGTACCTGATCCTGCAAGATCTGAGACTGAAACCAACATCAACAAAACATTTCAACCAAAGAAATTTTAAGGACAAGCAGCATTTCTTTGGGAAACTGAGGGAGATATTCTTAGTAGATGCTTTAGTAATTCTAAGGAAATTCTAACAATCATCCAGAATTATTCTAACAACTAAATGTGATAATACACAGAGTTTAATTTCTATGCCAACAGGATTTCCACGACACCTCACGTTAGGAAGGAACATCTCTTGTCATGCCAAACACAATGTAGTGGCAGGAAGAGAACTGAGGGAAAAGGGAAGTAAGGAATTGCTAACTCCCAAAGAAATCCTGCTTCCTTAATTTGAACTGGCAAAAATGATAAAAATGTTTTCTTTTCTCTATTGATTAAAATTACTGCTCATTGTAGACAGTGCCATCCAGCACTGTCACAAAATCCTGGATCTACGTAAAGTCTGGAAAATGTGACATAGTGCAAACTAAATGTGGCACTGCTGAAAGGGTGAAATAGTGCTGATAATTAATAATAATATCTGCAAAGGGTGCAGAATACAGAGAGTGAACACCCTTGTCACTGACCTGTAACTGGACATAATCACAATCCTCGGTGGAATTTTCTTCTGGTTTCTCCACAGGAACCTGGCTTTGGCTGGATTTCTCAGGAGCATTTCTCTGGAGTGACTCAATTTCTACTCTTCTTGGCACTGGGATTTGTTTTGCCATTTTGCATTCTGGGTTCACTTTTGGTTGTTTCTTTTCTTGCTCCTTCTCATTCTTCCTGAAGAGCAGCTTCCCATTGGCGATGATGATGGACACAAACCTCTTGATATCATCTGGAATTGTCCTGGCCACCATAACGAAGCGATCCAGGTCGTCAGGGTTGTTCTGGGGCTTCCTGAGCACCAAAGCCTCCAGGGACCAGCTGCAGTTGTTGAGAGCTTCCCTTGTTTCTGTCAATATTTTGTAGGAGTTGATGAGGATTTCCAGCTGTTTTTTAATTCTAGCCTGCAGGTTGTTATCCGTGAGCTTGGAGGCGTTTCCCTTCAGGCCTTGAGCAAAGGCCAGGAACTCTCCCATTGACACCTTTATGTGGTCCACTGCTCTGTGGATCTCCTCCAGGCTTTTCTCCAGGTGCTCCTGCAATCTCCACTTGCTGCTCACAAAGATCATTAAGCTGGCAATGGAGCTGGACACGCTGTGCTGCAGCCGAGTCAGGGTTTCGATGGCTGCTTCCAGCTCCAATTTGACTTCTTGGACAGGCTCTGGTGATGGTGACAGCGTAGAAAACGACTCAGCAGAAGAGCTGGAGGATGAGGAGAGAGTGCTGCTTCTGCTGTCCACACTAGAGACACACAAACTGTCGTTTTCTGACCTGGCATCCATCGAGAGCTGTGGAGAAGCACCGTGTGCTTGGGCTCCAGAGCCATCACTGTTGTTTTCCATCTCCTTCTTGGAGTGCCCAGCAGTGGGCAAACCTTTGGGAATATCATAAACGTTCTCCTCAGAGATCTGATTCCCAGCCTGGGCAGGCAGGACACCGGGGGGCACCTCAGAGCTGTTGTTCTGTGGCAGGAGGAGCACGTCCCGTGAGGATGGAACGTCGTAAAGGGGCATTTCTGGAAGCGTTAATTTCCGCTGCGTCGGTGGGATGTCGTACAACTGTGCATTTCCAACCTTGGCTTCAGTGCTTGTGGCTGCTGCCTTGTACCTGGAGGGGGGAATGTCATACAGCACCTGCTTCTGCACACACTGGCCAGCAGGGTTTGCTTTGAATCCGGAATTTTCAGGGGATACTGGAATATCGTAAATCCATTCGGATTTCCGGGGATTTGGCAAAGTGTTGTAATGGCCCCAGCGCTTCTTCTGAGATTTATTTTCTGAATCGTCGAGTTCTCTTTTGGGAGGGACATCATATAACTGCAACAGAGCACAGAGGGTTCATAAACCATCTTTTTAAACAAGAATGAGAAACAGAACTGAATTCTCAGAGCACATAAATGTGTGCAACTCCATTGATGTCAATGGAATGGCACCACAGAAAGGCTGCCTGTGGTTTTTATTTTCTAACATGCACAAGCTGCACGTATAAAAGGTAAAATATTTGGAGCACAGGTGATTAGATCCTACAACAGAGTCCCCAGCCAGTGAAATCTGTAGACACTTGATTTTTTTCCCACTCACATGCACACCCTGACAAGCAATAAAACACCAACAGACACCACTGACTCTGCTCAAACATCTTCAGGGAATAATTTTTTCTTGATACAGATATATAAGTGTACAGCTGGACTCTAAGCAGGAAAAGGGAAATTCAGGACCATTTGTTGTGTAAGAAACAGTGGGGAAGAGCTGGGAAACCTGTCCCTGCTCCAAGCCAGGCATCCCAGGAGTGACAGATTATCCTGTGCCCACCGAGCCTTACTTACATTGCCTGCTGGTGAGTCCTTCTGGCTGCCAGCTCCTGCCTGTTCTGGCTTGGATGGGATGTTGTAAAGCTGCTTCTCCTGGAAGCTCTCAGTGGATCTGTCCAGCACGGAGCCCTTCCGTGTGCTGGGGGGAGTGGCACCACTCTGATCAAAGGGGGAAAAAAAATAAAAATAAAAGGTTTATTTTGATCCTTTTCAGAGCCCACTGGGCCCTTGGGATGAAAGGCTTTGATACATGAGAAGTTTGGGTCTGAGCAGGGATCACCCCCTCACACAAAGGGGGTGACCCCAGGAAATGTGTGGATAAGAATGGACTGGGCAGTGCCAGGGAGCAGCAGGGTCAGGGGAGAGCCCTGGACTGCTCCAGTGCCACTCACACCTTTGTGTAGGAGGTGACAGGACAGGGCTGGGGCGGGTGGCTGTCCCATCCTGGTGACCTGCACAGCCTCAGAGGTGGAGGAAATGTGACATTCTGTGACTCCAGGGGAGAGGGACAGCACCAAGGACAGGATTGTGTAACAGCACACATCACGGTGATGTGACCAAACCCAAAGTGTGCTTTTCCCAGGAGGAGGGTGGTGGGGGTGACAATTTCTTGCTGAACATGTGACTATTCTCCAAACATCCTCAAATCACCCTGACCAAATGACACCACCACATTTCCTCATGGCTTCTAAGGCAGAGAGGTTGACACTGGTACAGAGAATTCGGTAGTGTCAACTTCTGTGCCTCGGAATCCACGGGGAAATCCCTTACTGATGAAAAAAAAAGCAAACAGTAGAATTGACCTGCAGATCTACTCTGAGGTACTTCAGGGTGCCAGCTGCAGGGAGGGAGCAGGGCAGGACTCAGGACTCACCTGTGGGAGCAGGGACCTGCAGTGCTGCATGGAGGGGACATCATACACCTCCCCCCTGATGTTTGGGGCTGAAGCCCGGCAGACTCTCGGGAGGGTAAACAGGTGCTTGGAGAGGAGAAAAAATAATTATAAAGATAAAACTGCATTGGCAGGACATTATTGGAGTAATCACTCTTAAGTGATAAAAACCTTCAGCTCTTCACTGGAGGGGAGACACAGGAACTGACTTTACAAGCAATAGGATGTTTATTACCAAATAATTCTCCTTTGCCAGCATTTCTGGTACATTTTGGATAAGATCTGAACTGGCACATACATATCAAAGATAATCTGCCTTGCTAACCAGAAAAGATTTGGAGAAAATCCAGCTGCAGTTATCACTTAAACCTTTTATCTGCCCAAAAGGAGAACCACTTAAAAAAGGAAGTGTGGAAATTTCGACTTCTCCAAGCCCACAGTCATTGGGTCAAGGCAATTTAATGTAAGAGCAGCAAAAAAGTGTTGGCTGAGCATTATTCTGTAGTTATGAAAATATGACTCATTAGGAAGGAGTAAACCTTGATGTCCTGTCCAGCTCCATAAACAGGGAAGTCCAGTATGGGAATTTTATCTTTGCAGTCAGTCGTGACCAGATCTGTGGGACAATTAATGTCACAAAATATGAATGCTGGCTCAGGACTTTTCTTTTTAAAAATCAACCACCAAAACATGGAATTCTTTTCATCCAGCCTGCCTTTAGCCTGCCTGCCCTCAGCTAATTTATAAACGTGCCATTGCAAACCACTGACCTCCAGAAACCCTGCTGGGGTGAGATACTACAGTCAGTGGTTTTAAACTGGAGGGAGTGATTTCCTTTGTGCAAGTCCTGCAGCAACTAAACGTAGGGGAAATATGGTAGAGGAAAAAGAGTGCAGCTCCACTCTGCCTGGTTCAGCTCTCATCTGAAAACAGAATGAGGAGTGAAGACAAATCCCCTTAGTGCTCTGTGATAGAGAATCACAGAATCACAAAATAGTTTGGGTTGGGAGGGGTCTTAAAACCATCAGTTCCACCCCCTGCAAAGGCCAGGGACACCTTCCACTATCCCAGGTTTCTCCAAATGCCCTCCAGTCTGGCCTGGAACTCCTCCAGGGATGGGGAATCCTGAAAATGAGCAAACAGAGGCACAGCTTCCCTGAGTGAAAGGGTGAAAGATAAGAGGTGTCAGGAAAACCATGCTTAGCCCAGGTCAGCTTCCAGATGGACAAATCTGAGAATCCAGCAAGAAGAAATCTCTCTGGAGATCACATCCTGGTTCTTTTTGAGGTCCTAGCAGTGCCAGTAGAACCAGAACGTGCCCTGTGTGTGAGGCAGAAGCAATGAGGTTTCTCTGTGGGCTCTGAGGGATTTCTTTTTGTTTCCTTGCTTTCAATCAGCTCCCTCAGAGACTCACAGTGGCTTTTCCCAGCTGCTCAGAGGACAGCTGAGTATGCCAGGAGCTTTGCCAGCTGTGCCACAGGATTTTTGGGGATGGTCTGGATCATTCTGTGCTCCCTGAGCTCCCCTGCCTTGGGGACAGCTTGTGACCACCAGGGTGCAGCTGGTGTGGGGACAGCTGGGACACTGCCACAGGCAGCCCCACTCTCAACTTCTGGATCATCATCAGAGGCTGGGACATTTCTTTTTCATTCTTCATTCTTTTTCATTCTTCATTCTTTTTCATTCTTAGACTAGACATGGCTTAGGTGGATAAATTCATGAAATGAGACAGGGAGAGCCAAGGAGCTCTTCTGCCAGACCATTCATCCACATAATGAATAGATGACATTTTCCACCTGATTTGCTGGCACAACATGGAAAATTGATGCCAATCTCTGATTCAGTTTGCAAATGGCTCCTTTAGGGTCAGGAATGTGGAGAAATCAGATCACAGCAAGCACAAGAGTCTCTTGTAGCTGTACTCAGTTTGAGTTTGAGTTATGGTTGTGCACTGCAGCTGCAGAGCTGAAAATGAGGTTTTGGTCACCAGGGATGCCCTGAGTTTGTTGTTTTCCAGCACCCACCTGCCACCCAGCAGGAAGCAGCAATGAGGTTTCCATGACTGGCCTTCCACACAGCAGGAGGAAAGGTGGCTGAATGAGCCCCATAAATCAAAGGATCATTAAATCAGCCTAAGCCACTCTATAGCTGAATTTTCTTCCTTTTCCTTTTCCAATTAGAATTTCTAATGTGATTTCCATACACAGAATAAAGAGCCACCCAGGGCTGGAGAGCTCTGAACAAAACCTCGTGCTTGAACTCTGTCCCCACCTGCTCTATTTCCCTTTCATTATGAAACATTCCCATTCATTTTTTCCTGAAGAAAGCACAAGGTTTTGATCTTAAAAACCAGCGACATGTAATCAAATTGCACGTTCCATGTATGTGTTTTGTTTGAATGTCAGACACGAGGAGCTGGGAGAAAGAAGAGCCAGACCAGGGAGCTGCAATGAAACCCTGGAAAACCAATCTGGTCTCTTCCATTACTGGGGGAACTGTGGCAGCTCTCCTCTTGAACACCTTGGTCAATATCTCAGCAGCAGCAAAAATGGGCTGGGAGAGAAACTGATTGAGGGGACACAACAAAACTTTGTGTCTTTCTGCATGTCTGGCAGGGGCTGCTGCTTTGTGCAAGCCTAGTGCCAGCACAGGAGACAGGCAGCAGCATTCTGAGCTTGCTGAGCTGCTGGAGACAGTAAAAACCAGACCAAACCTAGCAGTCACACACCAAAGGGTGATTTTTAAAGAATTAGGAATCATGTTCCTGTGCAGATGGATGCAAAGACCCCACGTGTGCCCAGAGGGCTCTGGATGGATGCGTGCTGTGGTCCGTCAGAGGAGAAAATTCTGTGTCTTGTTATTTTAATTTTGTAAATAATTTATAGATTCTCTCAAACAAATGGTATATTCTTTACTTCCTGCCCTATTTTACAGCTGGTTTAAACTGTCAGGAAGGTGAGACAGTGCAGAATATCAAGACTCTCATCTGTAGCCCAGAGCAGCATTTCTCACTCGATGCTATAAATTGATGGGAGTTTCCTAAACACCATCATTCTTCTGCTGCAAACTGCACTGAAAATCTCAGGCTTTCTTATTTCCTCGATCCCAGTGGTTGTTTAAACATACCAAATTGGTATTTTACATACCAATGTAAATACCAATGTAAACTACTGCTTCCATTAAACTTTCTGAGCTTTGTGCAGTGCCTGCAAGAACATCTGCAACAAAGCAGAGATTTACCAAAACCCTCTTTGTATAAAAGTTTGAATCGTGGAACCACATAGCCTCTGATCCTTTCTAGCCCAGCTATTAGGGCTGGAGGCTTCACTGAACTCGGTGATTTTATGCAGGAAGAAAATCTGGCCCAATTGTTCAGGAACTAAAAAACTTTAATACTAGAAAATAACAAACAGCAAGCCAAAGAGTTTGTATTGAACAAACTTGGAAAGATGGTACAGGGAGGCTAGCAAATGGCAAAAAATAGGTGTTAGGGCATGTCAGGGGTATTTATGAACTTGGAGGAGGGGAGGAATTAGGGCAGAGTTTAGGGAGGGTATCCAATAAAGAAAGGCGATTGGGAATATTAAAATTATTGCAGCAAAAAGGAACCAATGATAACAAGGGAAGCAGAGAACTTTCTGGCAATGATGAACATACTGGAACTGGAGGATTCTGGGGGTGGTTTTTTACTCACTACTACTGCAAGGGTTTTCCCACGGCCTTAAGCCGTGGCCATCAGCACTTACATTGGAGCTTCCTGCCTTCCACACAGGGCCACGGAAACGGTACAAAAATCACGACATGAATTTGCAGGCGATATCAAACACATTGCTGCTTTCAGAGCTGCCCTGCCCCTCACCTGGTGCGTGGAGCTCTTGGTCCTCTCGCTGAGCAGCTGCGCCGCCAGGGCCGGCACCTGGTACACGGCCTGGGCAGGGACGGCCGGCGGCAGCACCCAGCCCTCCATCTTCTCGTAGGTGGCCGAGAGCGCCGCGGCCTTGGCCGGGGAGGGCACCTGGTAGATGGCGTGCGGCTCTGGCGGCTCCGGGGGCTGGTGGCCGTGGGCCGGCAGCAGCTGCAGGCGGTTGGCGGGGGCCAGGCCGTGGCGGCCGTGCAGGGAGCAGCGCCACCAGCCCCGGCTGCCCGGCACGTGCTGCTCCAGCACCGTCAGGATGTCCCCTCGGCGGAACGCCAGCTCGTCCGAGCACTCGGCCTTGTTGTCGTACAGAGCCTTGGCCAGGCTGTGCTGGGGGACACAAGCGCCATTGTCACGTCAGTGTCACAGCCGCACCCAAAGGCGTCCCCAGCTTGGCACCTCCGTCTGGGTTTAACTCAGCCGCCCCTTTCCACACCAACAGCCTCTCCCCGGCACTGCTTTCAGGGTTCAGCCGTGGCACTTTGTGTGTGCTACTGTGTGGACACTGATAGAGGTAGGAAAATGACAGCCTGGAAAATCACTCTCTCAGCTCCGTTCCCAGGCTGGTAAGTTTGTTCAGCTTCAGTTAGGGAGAATTTCTCCCAGGATGATAATTTAGTCAAAACAGAATGGAATTCATAATAGAGATTAACACCTAGTGTTGATTGTGGGACCCATTCTGGGCGTTTTTCCCAATTATCCAATGAGCTACTGTCCTGTCTTAGCTCTGAGGAACATGCTTTAAATACAGGTTATCCACTCAATAAAGATGATCTTTTTCCCCGAAGAGGCCCATGTATGTTGCTGTCCTTGCTTTCTCTCTCTCTCTCTAGCACAGTACCCACAGTACTGTAGGCAGTGGTGAAGAGGCTTTGCACCACCTAATTAGTGTTTTGTTAATCAGCCTCGTCTGTCTTCTTCTCAGAGCCAGGATTAACAGAAACATGGTTGAAACAGCTTTTCTCCTGTTCGGGCTTGGGTGTTTATTACACCTTAGCAGAAAGTACAGAGAGTATGACAGCACTTCCAGCTCCTTGCTAGAAGTGGGAAAAATGGCCACAGAGGCAACTCCTACAAGGTCTTTTAAGCCTAAAAAGTCCAATAGAGAATTAACACCTAAGTTACTTATATTTTTGACCCAATAACTAGATTCCCATGACCCTTAGAGTGACACTAACCGACCAAGCAGAAACTACTGCCTGAAATCTATGAAGAAGAAGGAAGAAGGAAGATGAAAAGACAATGCCCAAAACCCTCCATCTTACTATACTATATTACTATACTATATTGCTATACTATAAAAACCTCAAATTTTAAACCCATCACTCTGTGAAAGCACATACTTCTAATTCACTACACACTCGTGATTTCTACTTCACCACTCATATTTAGAAGCTTTCTCCAAGGCCTCAGGTCAAAAGCAGTGTTTTCCAGGGGGTCTGTGCCTGAAAGCACAGAAAGTTCAAACACTCCAGATTTCTGGGATCCAACATGCTACGTTCAGTGCAATAACGAAATAGATAATAACAAGATTACTGGGATCTGTTTCTTCATCGCCTTTTCCTGCTCGAGGCTCTTGAAGAGCACTGCTAATCTTCATTATTTAGATTTATTATATTAGACTTAGATATATTGGACTTGTAAGAAGTTCCACCTCAAAATGAGGAAGAACCTCATTCCATGAGGGTGGCAGAGCCCTGGAACAGCTGCCCAGGGAGGGTGTGGAGACACCCCAAACCCACCTGGATGCATTCCTGTGTCACCTGCTCCAGGTGACCCTGCCTTGGCAGCAGGGTTGATCTCCAGAGGTCTTTTTCAACCCTAATGATTCTGTGATCCCTATATAGGTGTTTTCCCCATTGTCATTCTGTGAATTCTTCATCTCACACTGACTCATTACGAGATTACAGAATCATGGAATGCTTTGGGTGGGAAGGGACCTTAAAGCTCATCTCATCCCACCCCTGCCGTGGCAGGGACACTTTCACAGTCTCAGGTTGCTCCAAGCCCTGCCCAGCCTGGCCTTGGACACTTGCAGGGATGCAGGGGCAGCCAGAGCCAGCAGGTAGCTTTAGTCACCCCAGCCATTTGTGCTAAGGGTAGAGAAAGCTGGGGATGCTATTTTTAGGTTTTTTTCAGCACAAGATGGATTTTGCTCTCAGCTTTAAAACGGGGCTGTGTGCTTCCCAGTCAGCGGGACACTGGCTGTGCGTCAGCATGAACTTCTTATCAGAAAGTGCCAGTAATGTCCAGAGAGATAGCACCCAAATAGGAAACGTGATGCCTTGTATTTTTGTCCGGAGCATTTGCTGTGGCGGAGCAGCTGGCAGCAGCAGAGCCCCAGTTTGTCACTGCAGCTGGTGACAGGGACCCGCCGTGGCTGGGTGCTCGGGGTGCCCTGAACAATGGCTCTTCTGTGGGACAAGGGCAGCTGCCAGGGCCTCTGGCCTCGTGGCACAGCCTGGCTTTTGCTTTGAGCATGGGAGCATCCCACTTTCGATTGGGACAATGCCAAATGTTGGAGTCAGACCCCCAGGAATCCCCTGCTGGGGCGGGGCTGGGCTCTGCACTTAAAACCCAGGGAGAACAGCCAACTTTTCCTGTTAGTCATCAACTCGCTCCATCCTGGGGTCTGGATGCTGCACAGACACACTTGTGAAGGACAGACCCTCTTCTTCAGCCCCGAGGACGGTGGGCAGAGGAAAACTCTGCCCCTTTTCCAACATGAAGAGCCTTATCCAAGGCCAGGCAGGAAATGGGTGAAGGGTCAGGAAGGCTGGGCTCAGGATCTGAGCCTGGCTGGGGCACACACAGCAAGGCTGCCCTTCCTATTGCACCCACACAGCTCAGAGGAGCATCTCTCTCACACTGTGGTTTTGAAAAGCATCTAAATATTGACATTTCCCCTTTCCTGTGGCAACAACACGCTGAAGATGCTGCTGAGCATAGTTTTCTAACCAGAGGCACAAACCTCTCCATCAGAGGGGTCCCTGCTCAAGGCACTCATTCCTTTGGTTTGGCCAATAACGATGGGCAAATATCCCAGGGCCAGAGGTCAGGCTGAGGCAGAACACAGTGGCTCAGATTTTGCATTTCTGGAGCTCACACTGAGGCATGTGGGCTCACATCTGTAATCAAACTCAGGAACCTCTAGAATCATCCCAAATCAAACCAAGCAGGAGATTAATTAATTAATCAGTTAAATCATAGGGCACTCTGGGGAACCTGACCTAGCTAGGAAACAGATCTGTTCACAGATCATCTCATATCCCATCCAGAGAGCTGGAATGGAAAAATGAAGACTTTGACTAGAGGAGTGATGGAGCCAAGCCCTGACTGAACATGACTGAATGGAGAGATTGTCAGACCTCAAACAAGCAGAGCTCTTAAAAAGAAGAGATTAAAAAAGAGAAAAAACCCAAAAACCAAAAGACAAAAAACAAAACAAAGCAACAACAACAAAACAACAAACAAAAAAACCCCAGAAAAAAAAAAACCCCAAAGGTTTTCCAGCTAAGGCAGGGCTTAATTAAATTCGAAGTTTCAGGACAAACACTGGATACTGTGGAGTTGGAGAGCACATCTTTGCTGTCCACTCTTGGTATTTCAGGGGATCTCAGGATTTCAGCAAAGTGCACAGCACCACAGGCAGAAGTTGCAGGAGTGCTGGCCCCCATGTCTGTGTGCAGGGCCATGGGTGGGGTTATGTGCAGTGCAGCTCTGCACCATCCCAGAGGGATCCCTGACTGCTCTCCCAGCTCCCCAGGACATGTGTGAGGCATCACTGTGGCAGCCCCTTCCTCTCTGTGAGCACAGGCATCCCTGACCTGCCCCTGACTGTAAACAAGAGCTGCATTCCCAGGATCCAGAGCCCTTGGGGATGCTCAGGGGAGGGGGCTGTGCTGTGCTGGGGGGGCTCTGGGAGCTGCCTTTTCCCTGTTATCCAGCAGAGCTCTGCCTGTGCAGTGTGTCCTCCCCAGCCAGGGCTTGTGGAGCTCTTGGGTGCTTTGTGTCCTTCAATAACCAACGTGTAAAAAGCATCAAAGCAGCACAGGTGATGCCCAAGTGATTTTCCTGCTTTTCTTGCTGTTTCATCCCCATCAGCAGCCTTGTGAAACCTCTCCTAAGACAAAGAACATCCTAAAAGCACTTTGAGAGGCAGTGCTGGGGCTCTGCTCTCACTGAGTGGGTTTAAACGAGCTGATGGCAGAGCACAGACCTGGAAAAGAGGAAAAAATTGTCCCCTGCAGCTCCTCCCCAGGGCACTGGGACCCCAGAGCCCACAGCCACGCCAGGCAAAGCCAGGGGGTCACACCCCAAAGGGATTTACAGTGCAGGCTCTCTGGCACAGCTTCACCCCCAAAGTTCTGCTGTAGCTGAAGTGCATCTCGTTTATTGGAGTGAGGCTCAGATGTGGAGACAGTAATTCCCCTCCCAAATTGGACTTTTCACATCTTTGTTGTTTGCAGGTCCTTATCCAGCACTGGTCCCTCTATAAAGCCTTGGCAGCCCTTGGGAGTCATAGAGTGAAAGCTGCTGCCTCATGTTTATTAATGGAGAAATTGTAATTGGGAGCAGTAAAGCTGATCAGTGCACAGTTCTATAATGTAAAATTTTATACCCTCAGACTGACATCTGTGCTCTGTGTACACAATAGATATTTATGCTAAGGAGAGGACATCCCACTGTTTCTAAAATCTCCTGATGCCTCTCCTATCCCAAGCCTGATCTTCAGTGTCTAGGACCATGCAACAGAAAAAAAAAATCATTATAAAATATATATAAACATTGCTAGAAAAATCAAAATGAACACAATGATGTACAGCACGTGATAATTTGAACATCTTGCCCAGAAGCCTCACAAAATAATTTCTCTATGTCCCCATCCCGCTCAGTTTGTATTTAGAAATCTCAATTTGCTATGCTATATTATTTCATGTGAACGGGTACTGCACTATTTCACAGCATTTCAGATAAAAAAAGCTATTTTTCATTTATTATCTTCAATTTGCTTCTTAACAACCCCTATTGCCGTCATGTAAATAATGTAAAGAGACAGGTTAATCCTGGGAGTTTTTGTGGATCAAGAGAAATATTTCTCATGTTGCACATGAATACATGTGTGAGCTCTTTTACTGCAGGAAAGTGGGATTTAAAATATTTGAGGAGGAAGAGATAGAGCAGCGGGCTGTGTTTGCTGAACAGCTCTGCTCATGCATCAGTGACACCTCTGACATGTTTACAGAGCAGCTTCCAGTTAATCTCTTCACCTCCCAGCAAAGCTGCAGAAATAAACATTTCCACCAGCCATTAGCTGGGAACAGGCTTCCCTGAGAATTCCCTTTTCAACCCCAGACCACGTTGAGTCACTTAAATTTTGTCCAGTTAATTGTGGAGAGTTCACATCAACATCCACGGGAAAAGAGCAGAATTTACCTTAAAAGCTCAGATCATTCTCCACCTGCATGTGCAGCGTTTCCTGTCACTTGCAGAAGGTCCTTCTGCATTTTTTTGTTCTGTTTGTATTTTGGAAAAGCTCATACAGAAGTTTTGTGTGAGCTTCAAGGAGGAATGAACATCAGGACTTGTTTTTATTGCTTTAATTGATTTTGTGGGGATGGAAGCAGGTGCTGATCAGCAGGTTTTGAATTCTAAATGGTCAACTCAGTTTTTGATCAAATACAGAACCAGCAATTTAAAAATTCAAGCTTACAGACCCTGCAGCTTCACGCAAGGCAGTGCTGCAGAGGTGGGAATTACAAGCTGGAGTTCTCTTAATTCCCTCCAAACTCTCTTTTCTCCACAGATAAAGTCAATCAAATTCTAGCTGTGTTAAAATCACCAGGATTAGGCAAGTGCATCCAGGATTTCACCCCACTCACAACATTTTTACACGAGTGCTCTCATGCCCAAGTTCAAGAGAAAATAAACTTCCACTTCCTGCTGCTCCAAACATTCCCTGTGTGAGTATTCCTGAGCTTTGGGTCCTCAAACCGTTTTTTTTCCCTCCCATATGCACCCAATCACTTTAGGATTTTTTGATTTTTTTTAAACCTTCTAGTATCTCAATTACACCTGAGTGCATTTATTTCTAAATGTGGTTTTAGAGATGCAGAAAGTCCTGCTGAGTACCAGTGTCCTCCTCAGAGCAGGATCCTTCTCTCCCTGCCTATGGATCAGGCAAAACATTCCCAGGGAATCCCAGCAGGAGCAAATGGCACATTTTTCATTGAGAAATGAAAATTTTCAGGAATTCCTGCTGCTGGAGGTGCCAGGGTGCTGTCCCTGCGTGCTGTGCCCTTTTTCCATGGTGTGGCAGCAGCTGAGCTCAGGGTGGGGGTTTCTGATTCACAAAAATCAGCAGCACAGTTCCCAAAGCTGCAGATTCCTGGGGCTGCACCGACCCTAAACCTTGCTTTCACCCTCTGCACAGCCCTGCAAAGGTCGTGTTTCTGAGCAAATGAATTAAATGCATTGAATAAATTGAGAAATGGATGGTTTCTGAATGAGTATCACTGAAATTGTAATATTTCTCTGGGCAAAGTGGGTTTTCCACCTGGCCGAAGCTCTGGTGTGAATCCCCTGGTCCAGGCAGCAGCTGGACCCTGCTCCTGGCCTGTCATTAGCACAGGACACATGGTGACAGCACAGGACACATGGGGACAGCACAGCCCTGCCCTGCCCAGCTGCCAGGGATCAGCTGGGGCTGCTGAGCCCCTCACTGGGCACAGCCAAGCTCAGCACAAAGCCCAGCCTGGGGGCTGGGGGCAGAACTGGTGACAAACGACAGCAAAATGGGTTTGATCCATCACTTATCCCCCCACACACAGCAGCAGAAAACAGTATTTCCTAAAAATGAGCACTCCTTCCCTCTTTTGAGCTCCAGTTCTCCTTGCAAACAGCTCTGCAGGATGTGGCCAGTCCTTACCCTCAGTGCAAAGACTGAAATTACTTGGCATTTTCCTCATCACACAGTGACCTCAATTCTTGAAACATTTCCATTACCCATTTTCTAGGAATCAATGCAAAATCGTCATTTTTTTGAGGTAATATACAGCTCAACTTTAACCTCGTTTTTTTCCAAGAGAATGTGGAAGTGACCAGTCTGGGTCATTCCTGATAGTTTTTAATAAACTTATTATTACTCAATGTACACTGAAAAAAACCCTCATCCTCCTCAGCCACTGATAATATAAATATAATCCAAATTTGCTGCTGTTCCTGACACAGGGTTAATCTGGATTATATTTTTAAAATTAGGACCACTGTGTGTTAGTGGTCAGTTAGTGATGTGCAAATCAGCTGAACACACACATTGCAAAGGGACCCTGCCAGATACAGATTTCACCCTCTACCCACTAGAAATGAAATCAGGAAAGTCATTAAATGAACTGCAGCAGAAAGAAAAGAACCCAGTACTTACATTGACCTTCATTTTGCTGCCTGTTTCCCTGTTAGTCCATCACCTGAGGAGGAGGAGGAGGAGGAGGAGGATGTTCCCAGCCCTACCAGTGGGTCAGGCAGCACTGGAGGCTCTGGCTGGGAGCCTGGAGGGGAAAGCTCAGCCTCTGCCACCTCCTGCTCACTGAGAGCCCAGGAAAGCTGCTCTGGGAATGGGGGGAGCTCATTACGTAGCAGAATTCTCTCCAGGGAGCCGCTGGGCTGCAGCTGGTGATGTGCAGGACACACAGAGTGCCCTGCAGGGAGAGCCTTCGCTGCTCTGAACAGAAATCCCAGGGCAGCAGGGCTGGACCACGAAGAGGATTGGATTTGGAAGCATTTTTGCAGCAGCATTTTTTACTCCTGGTTTGTTGTGCTTGGGGTTTTTTGGCCTTTTAGGTTTTTATTTTTTTAACTTCAAAGTGGTGTGAGGTTTGATAGACTTATCCACTGTCTCTATAAAACTGACCAGAACTCCTTTGTGGTTATAAATCCCCTGTAAAACAACCTCCCCCTGCAGAGGCAGAAAACCCGAGGAGGAAAACTGAACATGACCTGCAGCTGAAGGGTTTTGTTTCTTTGACTATTCTAAAAAAATCCTTGAATATTATTAAGGCACAATGTTATTTAAAATTATTAATGGTTATTATTTGCTTGGCAACAACTGAGTCCACGTCATGCTGGTGCACAGGTTTTACCACTTTGGACTCAGGATATCTTGGGGTTTGCAAATTTTCTGCTTTTGCCTTTGTACATGCTGGCTTTTCTCTGGTAAAAGCCTTTTCCTTCCTCTTTCCACAGTAGCTTCAAGATTAAATTAGACACTGGCTCTCAAAGCCACAATCCTGTAGCTAGAAAACAATTCAATATCTTGAATGGAAAATGCTGAATTTAAAAGCTTCAGCAACAAAATTTACACCCCTGGGCTGGGAGCAAACCAGCTGCTGTCCAGTGGAGAAAGAATTCCTGGCACAAAGCAGCCCATTTCAATGCCTTTGTGGTTTTTTTCTCTCTCTTTTTTTTTTTTTTTTTTTTTTTTTTTTTTTTTTTTTTAATATCAGAAGCAGACACTTCATGCAGGTGATTAGGACCCATTCATTTGCTATCCTGGAGTTTTTCAGGTGCTTCAGGATTTGAAATGATGGAGAAATATCAAACCCACAACTTGTGGCTGCAGAACTACTTTCAAATACAGCTGAATGTTCCCAGGAGTGAACCCCAGAGGGGATTCCTGCATGGCAGGGACCCCTCCCACTGTCCCAGCTGCCCCCAGCCCCAGTGTCAGCCTGGCCTGGGACACTGACAGGGATCTGGGCATCCCAGCCTCACAGGGAAGGATTTCTCCCTAAAATCCAATCTAAACCTATTCTCTGTCACTTTGAAGCCATTCCCTGTGTGCTGTCCCTCCATCCCTGTCCAAACTCTCTCTCCATGGTTCCTGCAGCTCCTTCAGGTCCTGCAAGGTTACACTGAGCTCACCCCAAATCTTCTCCTCTCCAGGTGAACAATCCCAGCCCTCCCAGCAGAGCTGCTCCACCCCTGGGATCATCCTGGAGCCTCCTCTGGACCCTCTCCAGCAGCTCCAGCTCCTTCCAGACCCCAGGGCTGGGGCAGCCCTGCAGGTGAGGTCTCACCTGAGCAGGGCACAGGGGCAGAATCTCTCAGTTCCCCACACTGTATTTGTGGGTGAGGTGGGAAGATGTGAACGGGGCATTTTAGGAGAGAGAAACTCCAGATCCACTTCACACACATCCAAACACTCTCCCATTTTCCCTCTGGCAGCAGCTCAGCCAAAGCTGCCCCAGTGCAGGAGCCCGTGGAGCTCACGGGGTTTGAAATTGCAGCAAGGGCTGCAATGCTTCCTGTCCCTGGAAACGCAACAACAACCCAGCAACAGCAACATTTGCTGCCTGGACCCAAACTGAAATCACTCTCAGAGGTGTTTTCCCTGTGCAGGTGTAATAGTTGGGGCACAGGGATAATTGCAGAGCATTTCCTGTCCCAGCAACACTGCTGAGGGTTGGTGCTTCAAGGAGTCCAGAGAGCAGAAAAAAAAAAAACCCTTTGTGTTTTTATATTAGTCAAATATTATAATGAACTGTACTGCCAGGGTGGTGGGGGCCTTATAAAAATGATACTGCAGAAATAAGTTTGGTTTTTTATCACTCAGGTGAAGTTGGGTGGCTCTGGGCCACGTCTAAAATGCTCACAGCAGAACAGGAAATCAGTTTGCTACTGTTACATTGATTTATTGACAATCCACTCAAGAGAACTGGAAATATATCTAGAAATAGAAAATGCCTCTGTATAGAGATGAAAAACGTCCTGCCCCAATTACTGATGACTCAATGTTAAAAGTAGACCCCTAATCTTTACAAGCCTTGATGGAAAATTTTGAATGTAAAAAAATGACTCACTGAGCTCCTATTAAGCTTTTCCCCCCACTACATTTTCTATGAAATTTCCAGGAGGCAGTTTATTTACAGTAAACACTAAGATAATAATCCACGATAAAAATCTTAATTCCATGACACTTATTAGACTTGCAGACAGCAGGACGGCAAGGCACTGACTTTGAAGCAAGATTTCAGCATTCTCCAACCCTTGCAGCTGCAGCAGGGCCTCTATTCTGTATTAAACTAATCTAGATGGAATATGGATACAGAAATAAATGTAACAAACCTTATAGACTGGGTCCAGTCTTTCAAAATAGGAACACAGAATGTTTCAAAATGATTTCTGGTTTGCATGTAACATAAAGAAATTATGTCGTGCAAGAGGGCACCAGGGCTGTCACTGGAAGTCTCTGGAAAGGATCTGTGTCTCTAATGTCACTGCAGCATAGCAGTGAGGTGGAACCCTGACATTGTATCTTTATAATTTCACAAATGTGGTTATTTCTGGGTATTTGTTTTCAATCCTGCTTTATTCAGGATCCTCGCCAAGAAGACATTTCTCCCAGTCAGTTTTTGTCACCATGGAAAGCACAGGGGGACATCAGGTACAAAGAGCCCTCTGTCCCCTCGAGATGAGGAACCCAAAAACTTCACAGAACCACTGAGGTTGGGAAAGAGCAGAGACCTCCAAGCTGTGCCCCATCCCCACCTTGTCCCCAGCCCAGAGCACTCGGTGCCACCTCTAGGAATTCCTCGAACACCTCCAGGGATGGGGATCCAAACCTCGCTGGGCAGTTCCAATTCCTGAGTGCCTTTTCCATGAGGAAATTCCTGCTCGTGTCCACCCTGCCCTCCCCTGCCCAGCCTGAGGCCGTTCCCTCTCCTGTCACTGTTCCCTGGAGCAGAGCCCGACCTGGGGCTGTCCCCTCCTGTCAGGGACTTGTGCAGAGCCACAAGGGCCCCCCTGAGCCTCCTTTGCTCCAGGCTGAGCCCCTTCCCAGCTCCCTCAGGAATTCTCCAGCCCCTTTCCAGCTCTCTCAGCCCCTCCTGGCGCTCCAGCCCCTCAACGTCTCCCTTGCTATGAAGAAACTGGAGGTGTCCCATCAGTGCTACTTCCCATCACCAAGAATCCCACTGAATTCAAACATCAAACGCTTCCCTACCCAAAAACCCCAGACCTACCTTTGCAGCTGCGTTGCTCCTTGGGCTTGCATCCATTGCTGCCATTCCCCACCTGGAGCAATGCAGAGAATCACGGCGGGCTGGGGACACTTGAGCCGTGCCCAGGCACTGGGAACTCCCCCTCAGCAAAGTCCATCTGACAGCTCTGCCCCTAAGGCACTTGCAGGTTGTGAACAAGCTTAAGATAGTATTTGAGATAACAGAAGATAAAAGGAAGGCAGAATAAAAACCAAAAAAGGCTCTTGTGGCGGCTAGAAGTGAGAAAATGATGTGTGCAAGTGGGATTCGCCTTGGTCTTTCTGCCACCAACTTGCAATTAAGCAGCCGAGTGTGAGCCCTGTGCTCCTGCTCCTGTTTCCTCTTTTGCAGAGTGAGATCAGGGCCATGGCACAGGGAGGAGCTGCACAGCCCCGCTAACACACCACAGTCCCAGCAGGGCAGGATTTCACAGCCAGCCCTCCTGGCTTTCCAAGTGCTCCGGCCTTGCACGGCCCATCAGATCAGGAATACTCCGGCACCTCCCGAGCTCCACAGGGAAGGCGTTTGCACAGTCAGGGACTGGTTTGGGTTGAAGGGACCTTAGGGAGCACCTCGTTCCATGGGCAGGGACACTTTCCAGCAAACAGATCGCTCCAAGCTCCATCCAACCCGGCCTTGGGCATTAAATTTCACCCTGGGGCTGCATTCTCCCCCTCAATAGGATGAGTTCTGTCTCTCCCAGCCCTTCTTTCTCCAACACAGACCCACCAACCTTGTGGCCCGAGGAGGATGTCCAGGATATGGAAAGGCAGCAGGGTGCCAGTGGCAGGATGGTTTTGTGTCAAAAAGTAACTTTTTTGCTCTTGCATTGCTGAGTTCAAGCCCAGAACTATGGAAGCTTGAGGTGAGAGCTCCCAGGCTTGACAACCACAGCAGTGCTTTCACATATAAACCACAGAAAGATTTTAAAAGCAGATTCCAAACACCAGTAACAAGTGCATGAATTATGGACAGGTGCTTTAGCAGAATTAAAAAAAATGTAGCACTCCAAAAATAAAAAGCCACTGCTGTCACCCACCCCACATCGTCCCTCAGGGACTGTGTCAGAACTTCCCTTTTCCCTCCCCAGCTCTGCTTCTCCTCGTTTCTCCTCCTTAAAAAATAGGCACCAGCACCACTATCTCCTACCACCACTGCTTCTGAAGGGTCACAAACTCAGAGGCACAGGAGGAGCAAAGAGGATTAAAGCCTCAGAATGTTTTGCATTTTGCAAAGAGAAAATGAAATTTAATTCTTTTAAAAAATAACCATCCCACATTCTACATTTTGAGTCTGTAATTGTACCTGATTCAGGTGGAACACAAATTCATCATTCTGAATTCCCCAAGCCCCAGCCTCCCCTATTTGCCATTTCTCCTTTGTTACAGAGAAAACAAATGCAATTCCTTCTTTATGTATCAAAGAGCTTTTCAAAAGGCAATCTTTATTTAAATACAGACAAAACCTGTACCCTCACCAGCCCTTGACAATTCCTCAGTGTAATGGGAGTTAATCCAGCAGCAAGAACCACCTCACATTTAAAAACCCTAACAAGGCAAGTGCTGAGCTCTGACCAAAGGATCTCCCACCTGCGATGCCCAAGAGCTCTGCATGAGGAGGCCTCAAAAAACAAGTTTAAGACTCTGCTCAGGCAGATCTCTGGGAGAATAAGTAGTGAATTTTCCAACTTAGAGAAGTTTTAAGCACAGTTTCTTAACAATGGGCACTGGGTTTGTGACTAATTTAAAAAGAATGTAATTGAAGTGCTGTGTAACAGACAGATGAACATTTCTCAGTCAAATGAAACAGTGACATTTCTGAGGTACACATACAAAAATTCAGATGCATAAGTTTCTTTCTTTGAGAGGATACTAAAGGTCTCTAAGGCAAAATTATTCTCATTTTCACCTGCAGCAGCACTGTCACATTTAGTTGCAATGTGGATATTCCTTTAAACTATTAGGAATTCATTTTGAGGTCCCATTTGTTAAGATAAATTCAAAAGAGGATGAGATGAAATCTGAATTTTAACGCCAGAACTAGAAGACCATTCTTTGACTTCATCCAAACAATTTAAAATCCTGTGTGAACTTTATGGCACAACTCAGAACTGAAGGCCTACTTGGCCAATGAACAAGAAACACAAAAAACAATTCACCAAAACCCTAGACTGAAAGATACAAACCAGAGCTTTACAAATAATGAATTGTGGCTGAAGGCAGCTTAAGGCTTCATTAAAGTATCTACACCAAGTTCTGCTGCTCTTTGTGTGATCTATTCTCTACCACAGTTCAGTGGGATTGCACAGACACAACACAGAGCAGAACTGGCTCCTTCTGCCCCCTCTGAGCAGGACACAGTCCCGTTCTCTCGTGTGTGATTCAGACAGGCACGGGAACAAGCTTAACCCTTCCTGCCAGAGTAATTTTATTCTCCACCCCCTCCCTTCAGTACAATTAGAGATGACTTACAAAAATTAAACCACGCACACTAATAAAAAAATTAGTGTGAGGTGAAGAGTCTCAGTATTTGTTCTTTTCCTGCCACGTCTGACAGAATCCAAAGAGGCCCCAGAGGCAGCACAACCGCGCAGGGGTGCAGGAGCTGGGAAATCCTGGCTGGGAAGCTCTCCTTAGTCTGTGGTGGATCTCCTGTACCAGAACCTGGCCCTGTAGTCGTCGCTGCAGGTCATGAAGCCGGGGTTGGTGGGGGAGTGCACGATGCAGCGCACGATGCTGTTGTGGCCCAGGGACAGCAGGTTCCTGCGCTCGGCAGTCCTGGAGTCCCAGCAGCACAGGCTAATGGTCCTTTCATCTGGCAGCAGCACATAATCCTCCGTGTGGTTGAACACAGCCTGAGTCCTGTGCACCTGGCGGCCACTCAAACCAGCACCTAAACACAGGCAGCAAAACAGGCATTTTAGCAAGTTTCAATACCTAACAAGAATTTTCCCTAAGTATCAATTTTTTACAAAGGACCTGCATTTTCTCTGCTGTTCAACCACTTCCACGAGCAACAGGTGATGCAAGCATGAATATTCTTTTATAGTTATATCACAGGACAGAAAGATTTGAGTCCCAGCTGTGCCCCAGCCCCAAGCACTGAGTGCCACCTCCAGGAATTGCTTGGATTCCTCCAGGGATGGGCACTCCAAACCTCCCTGCCAAGGCCTGACCACCCTTTCCATGGGGAAATTCCTGCTGCTGTCCATGTATATATTCTAAAATTCCTTAGGGGACAGGAATACTCCAGCTGTGCCACATCCAATCCTTTACCTTCAGGAGTATTTCTGCCTTATGTTTTTTTGCATGAGGCTTTCAGCTGTGACCAAGGACAAAGAACACAGAGAGGAGAATCCAGAGAGCCTGAGGATCCTTTTCAGTGTATTTATCACACAGCACACGCTGTATGACCTCTCTTGGCCACAGTGCTTCCTACAGGCACTGGCACTGCACAGCTCCTGCCTGGGATCCCGCGCAGCTTTCCCGGGAAAGTGCTGCTCCCTGCTGGCCGGGAGCACGAGAGCTGGACTGCAGAAAGGGACCTACAAACCCCAAAAGCTGACACACACCATTTCCAGCACTTTTTGTGCTCCTACACATCAGTGCTTGACCCCAAAGCCTCTCACACAGCTGCTGTCACATGTAAAGCTTCCACAGCCTTCGTTATTCCCTAAATCCTGCTGAGATCCAAGCATGGCACTGTCAGCATGCTCCAAGGATGGCTACATTGCACACAACTGCATCCTTGGAAAAAAATACACAAAAAGGGGAACAAACCAGCTGTAGGTACATTTCAGAGTATTGCCATGGCTACAGAGCCACAGAGTTAATGGTTAAATCAACTGCTCTGAAGTAGCTTCAGTATTTCTTCTTACTTTTCTCTAATTCAGTGAAGATTTCCCTCCAGAACAATGGAGTGAGTAATGATGTTAGAAAAAGCTCCAAAATCTACTCAGACAAAAGCATGTTTGCACTGATACACAGAATCACAGCTTCTCTTCTAGAACCGGTCTAATGGAAATGTTTTCAAAAATCTTGGGCAATTTATCCTCAAAGCAGCAGTTTCTCCATTGCCTTTAGGAATGATTATATTTCCAGCCCTGCCATGGCTCAGCACCTGGAAAAGAAGGTGTCTGGAAGGTCACCTGCCACATACCTGTGTATTTCACCAGCGTCCGACCAGTGGATATCTCCCAGAGCTTAGCCACAGAGTCTTTCCCACTGGACAAGATATACTTGGAATTTTTGGAAAAAATAGCAGAACAGACTTCAGCTCCATCGTGTGCCTTCTCAAAGGTGGTGATGCAGCGGTTGGAGACGCCATCCCAGAGTTTGATGCAGCCATCCTTGCTGCCTGTCACGTACATGTTGGCGCTGGCGTTGTAGTTGACGGAGCAGATGGCATCGGTGTGCTGGTCCTGGGGGTTGCAGGACACGAAGCACTGGAAGGTGTTGATGTCATACAGACGAAGGGTTGGGTGCTGGGTCCCCACCAGGATGAAATCCCCAGAAGGGTGGAAAGAAATGGAGCGTAACATCTCTGCTTCCTGTAGGATTAAAAATGCACGGCGGGGTGAGGGAGGGGAAGAGCTGAACTGGAAGGGTCGGTGCTGCTGGTGGTAAAGTGTTCAAAACTACTTGAATTATCAGCACCAACTGGGAAATGTTTCCTGTGGGACTGAAATGACAGGCTGCCCGTGGCTGTATTGTAGTTTTTGTCGTAGAGCAGCCTGTGGTGCCCCCTTATTTTAGGATATGACGCCCCCCAAGCCCACCACCACTAACACTCCTCCAAAACAAAGATAACAGAATTGACTTCTAAGTTAATTCAGATTAGAGTTGGTCTAATGAATGAAAAGTTGACAGGCTCTAGATTTAAATACAAGTGTCCATGATGCACAGAATTAAGACACAATGTCTGCGAATGTTTTACCTGTGTGCCCCTGCACCCCTGATCACCTGAGGCATAGCTCAGCTCACAACACCTCAGCACTCAAATATCTGAGCTTTGGCTTCTCTGACTAGTATCTCACCTGGATGTATTTGAAGGCTCTTTTGGCAGAAGGTTTTGAATAATCAAACAATTTAAGTGTGTAGTCCCTCGAGCCAGATGCCAGGATCTGCTCTGTTGGGTGGAAAGCTAAACATGTCACTTCATCCACGTGATCATAGAGAGTCCGGATCACAGGGTGGTTCTCCATGTTCTGCTGTGCTGTCTCATTCATCATGACCTACAAAAAACATTCAACACGTTGCTGTTGGAAAATAAAGCAGGTTTTTGACAGGAAAAGTAGGTTTTAGACTTGCCAGAGTGGCTGAACAGCAGCTCCTTTCTGACACACAATCTGTTCCCTTAGTTATTTGAAGGCCCTTTATATAACAAATAAGATCCCTGTGTCTTTAGGAAGGTCAAAATAACTTGGCTCAAGGACAAACTGCTTCAGTAGCAGAGAACTGGTGCAAGAAAACATCACCTTCATAAACAGCCCAAAACAAAACACTAACTGCTGGAAGAATCGAAAGAAGCTGCACCAAAACTGCAGCTCTTTGCTGAGAGTTTGGTGTGTGCTCTGTGCAAAAAAATTCCACTTTTCATTGTGACCTGATAACTGCCTTGGAGAAAGATAAAGCAGATCGATGTGTGAAACAGTCCTGAAATACCCAGTGAAAACGCAGGGGCTGCAGAGGCCACAAGTGGGGTTTTAACATGAACTGTGCTCAGACAACACAGCCACAATCAGCACCCAGCAGAAGCCACTTCTGGCTCAGCTCTCTCCCTGCTGCCAGGGGTGACACCAGTGTCCTTGCCCTGGTTCTTCTTCCTTCCAAGGGACTTTATGAGCAGCTGCTGGAGTAGGGAATATGTTGAGACAGTTATTTAGTGTGACCCACTGAGACAGCCACCATCTACAGACATGACAAGGAGAGAACTCCCAGAGTGGTTACAATTCCCAAGTTCTCCCACTGGGCATGGCATGGACAGGGTTCCCAGAGTGATTACAACTCATTATCTCAATGGGCATGGCATGGACAGGACTCCCAGAGTGCTTACAATCCCTTACCTTGATGGGGATGGTATGGACAGGATTCCCAGAGTGATTACAATTATCTCAATGGCTTGGCATGGACAGGATTCCCAGAGTGATGATAATTCACTATCTCAATGGGCATGGCATAGCCAGAATTCCCAGAGTGATTACAATTCATTATTCTAATGGGCACGGCACGGACAGGATTCCCAAAGTGATTACAATCCCTTACCTCAGTGGGCACAGCATGGACAGGATTCCCAAAGTGATTACAATCTCTTACCTCAGTGGGCACAGCATGGACAGGATTCTCAGAGTGATTACAATTCATTATCTCAATGGGCATGACACAGACAGGATTCCCTGTGAGTGATTATAACCCCTAATCTCAACGGGCATGGAATGGACACAATTCCCAGAGTAGTTAGAACCCCTTACCTCGATGGGCATGGCACAAACACAATTCCCAGAATAACCCCTTACCTCGATGGGCATGGCACTCTTGGCCAGCATCCTCTCGGTGTCCAGGATTTTGATGGAGGCATCGGCCGAGCCCGTGGCTATGAGCTGCCCGTCCCTGCTGTAGGTGGCCACGCGGCAGGGCCCCTTGTGGGATGTCACGTAGCAGGTCTCGTACTCGGACGCCTCGGGGGACATGGTCTGCACGTCGGCGTCGAACTCCAGGTCGATGCCGGTGCCCGGCGCCACGGTGTCCGAGCGGCCGATGGCGTACTGCACAGCGCTGTCGTCGTTCTCCATGCCTGGGGACACAGCAGGGCTCTGCTCAGCCTGCGCTCCCCTCAGACACCCCCACGGCTCTGCAGGGAAGGCTTTGGGAAAGGCAGCCCCGAGGGGAGAGCTGCGCTGGCTGAGCAGGTTTGGTCACATGGCGCTGGGGAGGACGGGATGAGAGCTGGGCTGTGCTGGAGCTCCTAACTTTGGGAATAACCCCAGTGAAGACTGGAAAGTGCTGATAAATGCACTGAGAATCACCCACTGACCATCGACAGCTTTTCACAGGGGAGCAACAAGCCCCAACACTATTACCTGAGTTTTAAAGTAAAGAACCCAAAGCGTTTACTGATTCTTTTCCTATTTTATTGCACTGAAGCCAAACTACGCCAGCACTGTGAATAAAAAAAAATTGCTGGTCTCCAAGCTCTTCACACGCTTTTATTTCCAGGATGCAGCTACAGACCAGAGAGTTCAGCACTGGAAGTGACAACAGGGCAGACACATGAGTTTTCAGCCCAGTAGTGATCGTTTTGCTGCTTCCATCTGCTCATTTCAAGTCTAAAATTTGTATTTCAAACAGACACAAAGCTTCACACATTTATACCCTCAGAACTCAGCTAGTTCAGGCAGCAGAACCAGTTGAGTTACACATGGTGTCATGGCCAGAGCTCTTCCAGGACTTGGTCACCTTGTTCCAACAGCAGCTCAGGGGTTTTCCCTGTTCTCCCTACACTGCAGCACTTCCACAGGGAAGTACAGGGAGAGAATAAGTGAAGCTCTTTCCTGGGGACTGATATATAAAAGCCAGGAAAAATTACCAGTAGAAGGACTTGCTCCCTCTCCAACACTGTCAGGAACAACCGGATAGAAATTATTTATTTCTAAAGTCAGCTGAACTGTGAGATTTTCCCTCAGATCTGTAGGCTCAGTGGTCCTGTTCACCGGGATGTTTTGAGAAGGCTGCTGCTCACCCAGAACCCTGAATGTCCTTAGAGGAGTTCAAACAGATTTGGGCAACACTCAGAGATCTGGATTGCCGTTAATGAGACAGGAATGTCCTTCAAAAAACCCCGCAGGTGCAAAGGCTGTACCCAAATGTACAAATGTTGTGATATTACCAGACACCACCTTTGCATCAGTGTCTTTCCAGTGACACCAAACTCTTAGTTCACTGGGGAATTAGGAACTAGACTTTTATGTCAGCTTTTGATTCCAGCTTACCTAACTTAATTAGGTGCAGCAGTTGTTCAGAGGGTGCACAGACAGACTGTGGTTTGATCTCATTTATCAAGCCATTGGCAATGTTGATGTATCCATCATAGAGCAGCTGACTAATTATCAGTTTGTAAAGTTGCTGACGGTCTTTCAAACTGACTTTTGTCCTATACATTGTGAGCAGAGACTGCCTTGGGGGGGCCTGGAATGAAGAACAAAAATCACACACAAGAGAGTTGCATGAAACCACTAGAACCTTGGAACACATCTCAGGGCAGGCACCAAATATTGCTGTGCTTTTGGTGAAAAGCCGAGATGGGGGAGGAAAGTGGGGGGAAATGAGATAGAAAGAAGATAAAAGGGGAGAGAAAGAGCGGGAGAAAGGGAGGAAAAGGGGAGGAAAAGACAGGAGAAAGGGAATAAAAAGGGAGAAGGGGGAGGAAGAGACAGGAGAAAGAGAAGGAAAAGGGGAGGAAGAGAGGGGAGAAAGGGGAGGAAAACGCGAGGAAAAGAGAAGGGGAAGAGGGAGGTAAGGGGGAGGAAAAGAGGGGGAAAGGAAAGGAAAACGATAGGAAAAACCTGTTGCGCTTGTTTTCTGTGTAAATGAAAATCTCGGCCACAAACCGAGCCGGCCCGTGCTAAGCAGCCAGAGCCGACAGCATTGCTGCGGCAGGAGCCCGAGCAGCCAGGCGGTGCTGCCGGCGGGCCCGGGCTCCGATGGATGGATGCACGGGGAGCGCAGGACAGCACCGCGCCGGCCCCGCCGCCCGCCCTGCGCGGGCCCCGCGCCCTTCCCGCCCTCCCGCCGGCCGCGGGCGGCCCGGAGCCCCGCGCGGGGCGCTGCCGGAGCCGCGGGCAGCTCGGCCCCGGCGGTCCCGGTACGTACCGAGCCTTCCTTCTGCCGCCCGCGCTCTGCCCCTAAGATGGCGGCGGGAGCGCGGAGCGCATCGAGCGGCGGCGGCGGCGGCAGCGGCGGGGGCGGCCGGGCCCGCAGGACGCTCCTCCGCGAAGGCTGCTGCATCGAGCGCCCGCACATCGATGGGAGGCGGCTCTTGGGGGGGGAGCGACACAACGGGGCGGCGTCACCCGACCGCCACACCCCCCCCCGGGTCACATCGCGGGGGTCCCGATCCCCGATCCCGCTTCGGGGGTCCCGGGGGGCCCCGCTCCCCATTCCCCCCCCCGCTAGGGATCCCGGGGTCCTTCTCCCCGTTCGCCCGTCCGGAGATCCTGGGGGTCCCTTCTCGCCATTTCCCCCCTTTTCGGGGGTCCCTTCTCGCCATTCCTCCCCTTGCCGGGGGTCCCTTCTCGCTATTCCTCCCCTTGCCGGGGGTCCCGCTCCCCATTCTCCCTTTCAGGGATCCCTGGGGTCGCTCTCCCCACTGCTCCCGTTCCTGGGGTCCCGAAGGTCCGTTCCGCGTTCCGGGGATCCCTTTCCCCACTCGCACTCCCCGTTCCGGGGGCAGCGGGGCCTTGGCGGAGGCCGCAGAGCCGCGCTCGGGGCGGGATCGCGGGCGGGGGAGCGGCGCGGGCCCGGCCCCCACGGGGCGCGGGGGGAGCCGGGGCTTCTTTTGTGTCGCAGCCGCAAAGCTCCGGAGCGCCGCTTCCGCCAGACCCCGGATCCCAAACACGGCGACGTGAACGGGCTGGGAATGAAGCGGCTGGCGCTGCTGCCCAGCGCTGCGGGCGGGCCCGGCCCCGTCCCCAGCACAAACCCTCCCCTCCCCGAGTCCTACTCACGTCAGCCTCGAGAAAGGGCAGCCGGAGCGGGCGCGGGTCGAGCAGCGGGGCTGCCATGCTCGCCATGCCCCGGGGCAGCTGTCGTCTGTCACACGCTGCAGCGACACGGCGACCCGACATCTTCTTTTTACCTATCCTGAACCACTTGTAAACACCAACACACACAACTAGGCTCTCCTTCGCTCTTGTTTTCAGCACCGCGGAGACAGTGAAAAGTTGCCTTGGATCGCAGTTCTTCACAAGCCCCAAGTGCCGAGTGGAGTTTCCTCGCTCCGCGGCGCCTCGCAGGGACCCGCGGGCTCCGGGGCGGCAGCAGCGCCTCACGCCGCGCTCGCTGCGCTCCTCACGGGCCGCGTTCGCTGAGCGGCCGCGCTCCCGCTGTCCCGGCGTCTCCTCCGGGGCCGCGCGGGTCTGGGCGCTGCCGGGGGCTGCGACACGAGGGGTCCGCGCGTCGCTCAGGCCGGGCCGGGCGGTGCCTTCGCACTTGGCACTCGCCCTAAAGCGCTGGCGGCACGTGGCGCTGCCCGGGACCGCTCGGCCGGGACGCACCGGGAGGCTCCGGCCCTGCTCGGCCCGTCCTGGGGGGCACCCACACAATGGCCCCGCTGGCGCTCGGCCCCACGCGCGGTGGCAGCAGCGCCGCTCCCCGGCCTGGCCCGGGGGTGGATGGGGGTGTCTCGGGAGGGGTCTGGCGGGAGCGGGACTGACCTGGCGGCGCTCCCGGGGCGCGGACCGGAGCGGAGACGGCGGCGGCCACAGGTGGGAGCGCGGCGCGTTACGCGATTTGCGTAGCGGAAGCGGCGGCTCGGCCAGCGGGAAGTGCGCGGGCGGCGCGCGCCGGGAGGGAGGCGCGGCGCTACGCAAAGTGCGTAACGCGCCGCGCGGCGACAACGCCGGCGGAGGGGCGGGCGCGGCGCGTGCGCCCCTCGCGGCGCGGCGGAACGCACCGGGCAGCCAATGGGCGGGCGGGTCGCCCGCGGGACGAGCCAATCAGCGTGCGCGGGCCAGGGGAGGGCGGCCAATGGCGGGCGGCGGGGGTTTAAAGGGGTATTTAAGGCGCGGCGGTTTGAATTCAAACAGCTCTGGCGGCCCTGAGGTGGCGGGTGTGCGGTGAGTGCCGGGCCTCGCTCCATGGCGGGGCGGGCAGGGGCATTGATTGATCAATACTGCTATTGATAAGGCGTGATAACTGATAAACGACCTGAGCCTTTCCGTGCTGCGCTCACTGGCCTCTATTGGCTCCCTCTGGCCCGCAGGCTGAGCCGTACGTGTCGCTGCCGCTATGGACAGGAACACGAAGGAGAACCACGCCGTGTACCCCGGCCGCGCTGCCAAGGTAAATTTATAAAATTCGCGGTTTGTGTTCGTCTTCATGAGCAGTTTCCTCTGCTGGATCGTTGGTTTCGATGCCTGGGAGTTTGCCATTAAAATTCTGGTCGGTTCAGGGAGTGGTGGTTTTTAGTTTTTATTTGGTGGGTACGTTTCTCCTCATTGCATGTTAACTACAGGTTTTAAATTAGTAATTTATCTTTCAGTAGCTTTCTCCTGGAGAAAACAGAGTCCAGTCTTAAGTTATTATTATTAGCATATCTTATTAAATGGGGGAGTTCTCCTCATATTTTAAGTATGTAAGAGCCTTTTAAAGAGAAAGCAAGTGTGTATAATTAAATTGCTTTAAATAGTTTTTAAAAGCAAGCACTGTGTTAGTGTCACTATTGATACACATGTCCAGCAGTGCTCGAGATCACCCTGATTATGTATTTTTTCCATTTAACTATTTCTCAGTATGTTTTGTAAAATCAAATAAACTTGGGAAGTTTTTTAGAACAGCATCAGCAAAACTTCCTTTTAATCAACCACTCAATACGTGATTTTTAGTGTTTCTGTTAAAGTGCTTTGCGTGGTTTTGCTATCCTGAATGGGGCTATAAAGAGTCTGATGTGCTGATGCACAATTAACAGGTTCTCGTTTCTCTTTGAAGGCTGCAAATCCCTCTGGGGATGCCCCCAAACGTGTCCTTGTGTCCCAGCATTCAGCCCAGAGCCGGTTACTGACCAGTGGAGTTCCAGCACGTGTTCTGTGTCCTGCGAACTTTGCCCAGCGAGTTCCTGTGCAAGCCCAAAAACCTGTCCTGTCAACCCAAAAACCATCCAACAACCAAACAACGCAGCAGCTCCGACCCAAACCGCCCCAGCAGGCGACTGTGAGACCTCAGGCTGCAAGCAAGAGCAGTGAGAAACCTGCCCAGGCTGCAGCACCTGGTAATGCTGAGAATGATTTACACTCGGGATGCTCCTAAAGCTGCTGCTGATCCTGGGACAGTCCTGGAGGGAAGGTCTTGGTTGTGCTCCCCAAAAAAGAGCAGCACGTGGTTCACCTCGGGTGGTGCTGCAACATCCTTGTGAATTTATCTCTAAATTAACCAGTTAGAGCCTATCTGGTGTTAAAAACTTCCAGGTGATCAGCAGCCAGCTGGGAGTTAATGTAATTGGCACTCAGACCTCACAGGTTTTCCAAGATTCATGCACAAAAATACTTTTGTTTGCGGAGGGGGAAAGAATTAATGGGTTTTTAGTCTCAGAAAGCTTTAACAATTGCATTTTGCCAGCACTGTTTCTTTCCTAGCAGTCAGCTATGGTTGCTAAAAATGTAATTGAATGGATTCTAAACGCTGCTTCAGATGGTGCACAGGGGTTAGATTTGTTCCCGTGTGTGTTTGTGGGCCTGGTGCATAAATTGATTTCCTTTTCTGTACACAGCAAAAAACCCTGAAGTAGAAAGCACTTCTAAACAGAAAACTGAAGAGACTGCCAAGAAGAAAACGGAAGAGACCAAAGTGAAAAGTGAAGAGACTAAAAAGTAAGTTTAATGCCTAAATTCTAGATAACCAAGCCCTGCTGGAGCTCCTGTGGCTGTGGAGCCTGGTGACCCCCACACTGCAGACACAACACAAGGAAAGCTGCCTTTGACCTGGTAATTATCAGGAACAAGGACTGTGCTGTAATCTAAAGAAAACTTTGGGCTAAATGCAGATTAGCTCTTCCCATGGGACAACACTGATAGCTGCTGCCTCAGTCATGAGTTGTACTCCTGAAAACAAAGCCTCCTTCATCTGGGCAGGAGGCTGTAATTTGGGATGAAATTTGGTTTGTTTATGGCAACTTTAAATTGTTTTGCCATGCCCTGGTGATGTGTCTGGGTTAGGAGTATCTAAAGGAGCCCAGCTTGGTTAACAATCATCATTTTGTAGTAGTGTGGTTGGTATAGTGTCTGCAAAAGCAAGAAAATAGCTTTCAGGACTTCCTTTTGAAAAATCTCAATGCCTATTTTATTCTCTTGGTATTGCCTTAAAGACTAAAATCTAGTTAATAGCACTAAACATCTTTTGAACAGGAATGTTAAAAACTGTAAATTTGAGTCAAAGCCAACACAACTATTGAGCTTTTAACTTTCCTCTTGCAGAAGGCAGTGGTCTCTTGAGGATTTTGAAATTGGTCGTCCTCTGGGGAAAGGAAAATTTGGGAATGTGTACCTGGCACGTGAAAAACAGAGCAAATTTATTCTTGCACTGAAAGTGCTCTTTAAAACACAGCTTGAGGAAGCTGGTGTAGAACATCAACTACGAAGAGAAGTGGAAATACAGTCTCATCTTAGGTAAAGTTTAGTGACTGTTTACTCTGTTTGCATCCAAATAAACAAAGTAACCTTGATTATAAGGTTTCTTCTTTATGATAAGATTTCTTTGTGTTTTGTGAGCTGAATGAACACAGATCAGCTGAAATTCCTGTGCTTGCTTTGAAAGTGGGGGGTAGCAGGACAGGGAAATGAAAGGTTTTGGTCAAACACTTAGTTCAGAAGAACATTGAAATCTCTTTGCAGGCACCCCAACATTCTCAGATTATATGGTTACTTCCATGATGTGACAAGAGTTTACCTGATCCTGGAGCATGCACCTCGTGGAGAAGTCTACAAGGAGCTTCAGAGGCTCACCAAGTTTGATGAGCAAAGAACTGCTACTGTAGGTTGTTCCAGCTTCCTCTCCATTCTTCTGTGTGTCTGGAATATGTGGGATAGATCCAGCTGGGGGAAACTGAGCTTCCTTACCTGCTAGTTGGCATCTGGGCAGGGAATAATTGGGAAGACTTAGTGCTGTGCAGGAATTTATGTTCAGAATTGCTTAATACTGCAAGGCACAGCCTGTATTGCCAGGCTTCAAGGGCTAAGGAATAATTGCTTTAACTTAAAGCTATAATTATGCCTCAAAAAGTCACCAGATAAACTCGGGTGGCAATGTCTTAAAGATTGTGGCTTAAAGATTGTTCTTTCTGCACCCAGTACATCACAGAACTTGCAGATGCCCTCTCGTACTGTCACTCCAAGCGTGTGATCCACAGAGACATCAAGCCAGAGAACTTGCTGCTTGGATCTAATGGAGAGTTAAAAATTGCTGACTTTGGCTGGTCTGTGCATGCTCCATCTTCTAGGTGAGAATTCATTTTCTTGTGCAGTGCAATCCTCTTGTGGAGTCACTTTTTGTGCCATGCAGTTGTGGAAGGGAGGTGTGTGGGAACTCGGTTATCTCTTAGAGAGTGGGAAATTGCACCTGACAAGGGAGGAACAGATTTGTTCTAGCACGTGGGGTGAAGAAAGGAGCTAAGACTGACTGATTGCAGGGACTGAGATGGTTTCACAAGTAGAAAATGTCCCGCAGGCTTTTCTTTCCCAGCTGTTCTGGTGGTGCTGAGTCCGTTCAGGTGGACTGCACTGAGGTACAGATGATTGCCAGCATTAGCTCTTATGTGGCTATTGAAATAGATCCTCTAATTATCTCAATCAATTATTAACTTGGACTTTTCTTCAGGAGAACAACTCTGTGTGGGACACTTGACTACCTGCCTCCTGAAATGATTGAGGGAAGAACACACGATGAAAAGGTGGATATTTGGAGCCTGGGAGTTCTGTGCTATGAATTCCTTGTAGGGAAACCACCTTTTGAAACAAAAACCTATCAAGAAACCTACAAAGCTATTTCCAGGGTAAGTGCCACTGCTTATCTGGATTAGCTGGGTCATGCTTTTAGTTCTGGAAAGGTTTCAGCAAACTTTTAAGTTAAAAGCATAATGAAAACAAATACAATAATATGCAAATGCTTTCACGAGCAGTGAGAACTTGTTCAGGGTTATAATGAAATTATTTGATTTCCTCTCAGTAGGCAGAAGGTGTACAGCCTGCAAGCCTGGCACAGCTTTCAGGGTGTAACCTGGAGGGTTGAGTAGAGCTCTTTGGTTCTAATTTTTAGTGTTCTTTTTTTTCCTCAGGTGGAATTCAAGTTTCCTCCATTTGTAACGGAAGGTGCAAGGGATTTAATTTCCAAACTCCTGAAGCACAACCCCTTCCACCGCCTGCCCCTGAAGGATGTGCTGCTCCATCCCTGGATCACTGCAAACTCTACCAAGACTCCCACCAGCAGGAAGAGTGATGCTGCTGCCCCATCCAAAACATAGTTGGAGGAGGGGGACTTGTGGGATCAGCAAGAGGAACCTTGTACTGTGACTACTGTAATGCTTACAATAGGAAAAGCAGGTCTTGGAATCTAGTGGCAATTGGGATGCAAATCCTTGGGTTGGCTGATGTCTTAAACTCGAATTGCAGTATAAAATTATTTGACTTTTAGCTGGAGCTTGTGGAATATTTAATGTACTTGAAATCAGTTCCACGTGGGCCAAGTTTGCTGATGTGAGTATGAAGCTGTTGGAGGCTCTTGTGCTGAAAATGGTTCGTTGTTCCACCACGAGGAAGTTGTTCTGGCTTGTGGAACAGTGCAATATCCTGGAGATGCCTGCTCCTCCCTCCCTGGGCTGCTCAGGGTGTCTTACCTGTGGTGTAACCTGAAACTGAGCGGGGTGAATGCGTTTTTCAAGTGTTCTAAAAATGATGTGGCAATTGGTTTTGTCTCTAGTTTTAAATGTGAGCACTCAATTTGTAAAATAAAGACTTGTTATATTGCACCCAGCAGGCTGAGGTTCCTTGTGGCACTGCTTGGCTCCAGCACAGCTGAAGTCCCAGAGGTGAATTCCCAAAGTTTAATTCCCACCTCTGTCAAAAAGGAAGCTCAAAGTGCTGGTACCACAAAGTCATTCACCATCCCACAATCCCAATTTAGGATTACAAGGTAATTGAGCGCTTGGCTTGCTCGGTCCTTTTTCTAATGAATTTATTCTAAGAGCTCCCATCTGGTTACATTTCCCAGTCCTTTCTCTCTCAGCAGTGTTTTCAGATCATGTTGTGTAACAGCACCAGATGTTTATAAGACATTCCTTAAAATGGACCAAGGGTCAGGCCCCTTGCCACCAACATCAAGACCAACTCTTTTCCAGTAAAACACTTCAAGCAAACTAAGAGAAAGCAATTTATTGTCTCTTCAGTATAAGACTTTGCTATTTTACAAACAATTTTAAAAAATGATCCTTCTACAAGCAAGGATTCCAGAATTCAAAATATATTCTCGAATTAATTTAAAATATACTTTGCAAAAAAACTTAATCTAAACAAACTGCCAGTAGTTTATACAACCCTATAAGTAATCAGAATTCTGGCCATAATTTATATGAAGCTGTTTCTTTACAGCAAGAAAACTCTAGTGCTGGTGCCTTCTACTGATTTTTAGGTACATTTATTTTAAATTATTTCAGCTTTACATGATATTTTGAAAAAGAAACTTTGAATATTCCTTTTCCCTCCTGCTCAGAAATTATTCTAACTGAAGTAAACAAGGCTGCCTCAGATATTTTGGAATTCTTATCCTTGGTCCACATGAAACGTGTGAACTTTCTGTGGGAGGAAGGAGTTAAGGTGCAGTTTCATGTTCTGGCTGAGGGAAAGAAAGAGGCTGCTCAGAACAAGAAGTTAGTTATTTGCTCTTCCTTTCCTCAGCCACTTCTCATTAAAACACCACACTTCCTTCCTCTCTAGTCACTAAATTTTAGCAAAAATTACAAGTAACAGGGTATTTTCCTGCTATTTTACTTAAATCAGAAGTCTGTATGAACAGATCTGTCAGAGCCACCTTAGGGTAAGAGCAAGCACAAAGATAATTCAGAAAGCCCCAGCTCTGGCTCAAATTCACAGCAGCACAGGCCTGGGCCCAAAACCCAGGCTTAACCCCAGTGTGACACTGATTTCTCTCTTGGGCTGAGTATTCAGGTGAAGTGGAAGCTGGAATGTGGATGTCCCCATCTGTAAACACACTTGCTAACACCACACAGTCCCCATAAGGAAAGGCAAAACCCCCTCATTGCTACATTCACCAGCCTCAGCCCAAAGCACAGGAATTCTTCCTGGGAAGCTGGGACTTGGAATGTTTGGACTTTAGGGGCAGATATGAATTTCACCCACAGGAGCAGAAAGCTGCTGGGGTTAGTTTTAAGATTTAAAAAAAAAAAAGTTTTCAGTACTAAGCCAGATCTCAAAATATTAAAACTCCCCAGCTTCTCTCTGCCTTGATGCTGTTTGGAGGATGTTCACATCGGTAATTCTGGTTACACTGATTGCAGTAGACTCAGGATTTCTTCTGAGTCTAAAGACATTTTAAAAACAAAAGGACTTTAGTAAGGCTGGCTCCTAGCCAGCACATTTTCAAACAATAAAATCTTGGACTATGGAAGCACTACACATAGTTTCAGAACAGTGCTTCACCTAGTGTGACTAAACCAATTATGACTGCAATAATTAATCATATACATACTCCCACTGAAGTGAGTTCAGTGCCTGTGTTGTACTGCAAGAAGGGCTATAATAAAAACCTCTTCTAGCAAAATAAACACCCACCTGCCACTTTAGACTCCAATACATACCCTTACCAAGAGACCTACCCGTGTAGTGAGATATTGTTTATTCTGCTGGGAAGAGAATCTCACAATTTCTCAGCTACACAGTAATAAATTAATGCTATGAGTCTATTTTGAAAAGAAAAAAAAAAGAAGGCTAAAGCTGGATTATAAAGACCCAGAACTCTGCTCATTGTCAAGCATTAATATTCCCACTTGAAGTGCAAACCAGATCCCATTTGAACAGGTTTTTCCTAAACAGTGGCAAAAGGGAAAGGAGACAAGGACAGCGCTTTTCACAGCGCCGTTTACCTGAAAGAACAAGTAAGAAATGCAAGATGACATCAACCTGAACCCAGACGAGTCTTTTACAGAGACCTGGCCCCTGGGCACGGAGCACTGGAGAAGAAAAGGCAGGAAGGGCTCAGGGGCTGGAGGCCGGGGGTTTGAAGAAGCCGACCTTGCGGCAGTAGCGCACGAGGAAGGGCACGGCCACCACGGTGATGCTGATGCGCACGGGGGCGAAGAGCTTGTGCACAGCATAGGCCAGCACGAAGGTGCTGGTGCCTGCTGCCATCCTGGACTGCAGAGAGGCCTCGCTGAAACCCAGCCTCAACAGAACCGCGCTCATGTCCACGCCGCTGCGGAAACAGCACAACGCCGCCTTCGGTTAGCATTGAAAATATATCAAGTGCTGGGTTTGTGGTCACAGAATTTAACGTGAAACAATTCCTACTCAGCCTTTGTTGGGAAGGGTGAATTAGGGAAACCTTATAAATGCGAGTGCCTAGCAAAAGACTTGGAGAATATGGAAAATATAAGCGAAATAGAAATGGTAGCAATTTTTGACTGTGTGGCTGAAAACAACTGAATGCCTGAAGGCCCCTTTGTTTAGATAATGTTGGATGCTGCCAATACCAAGAAGCAAACAGACATTTTTCTTAGGCATGGCAGGAAGGGTCCCAGATAAAATTTAGAGATAAGAAAAGCAGTAAACTATGGTAATATAGTGATTCTTACAGGTTGCAGCAAATGTTAGAGAATTTGTATCTTGTATTAGATTGGTTAGTGAAAATTAGAATATTTAACATAGAAGAAGATTTAACGTATTGTAAACGGGAAAATCTCTCTCATGCTCTTACTCTGTCTTACTTTCTTAGGCTCTCTTAACTCTCTTCTTCTCTACTCTCACTCTATCCCTCTCTCTCCATCCTGCTCTGAGCTGTGGCTGCAGTTCCTAGCAGGGCCTTACATAAACCCACACCCTACAAAATAAACTGCAAACTCCAAGAGCAGAATACAGAGAGCGCCTGAGTTTGTCCCTGCCATCACAACGAAGTAATTCCCACAAGCCTTCAGAGATAAAATATCTCTGCAAAGTGATTCTTAAAAAGTTACCGTGAATTTGTGTTGGAATTTCATCTTCACAAATTTCACGTTAAACTCTGTTCTGCGCCTTAGGGAAACTGATCACCTGAGCACAAACCAAATGAGGGACCTGCTGTTAGGCTTGGTGTTCTAACAGAGGTTTACAAAATGACAAATTATCTAAAATCTAGCAAGTGTTAAAGTGTTAAAGATCTCGAATGGGCATTATTCACCAAGTTCACGAATACAGACATAGCAGATTTCATTAGGGATTCAACCATATCTAAAGAAAAAAAAAAGTTGTGACCCTGTGGCACAATGTAGTAAACAGGAGAAATCAGGCACTCACATATTCCCACTGGAGTCAGGAATAAGCAGCAGGGAATGTCTGAGGTAAGGTCCTCTGTCTCCTCAGCTGGAATACCTCATGTAACTGATGCATTCCCACAAAGGCACACACACAATTCCCCACCTGACTCCTGTACGGTTCTCCCATATTTTCACTCTAATCCTCTTCTAGTGGCTGTTATTTTCTGCAGTTCAACTGCACAAACTGTGTTCAACATCCAGAAAAACATATTTATCTCTAAGCCCAGAGCACTTTTTGGCTATATCTCTCCAGACCAAGCAAGAACAAAAGATATCTGCAAAACAAATACATTTTCTGCCCGGTCAGTTATGTTGGTGCTGTGTTTGCTGTTTCCCCTGCTGATTGCAAAATGACCACGTACAACTCTCTTGCCTCATGCCTGATGGGACATCAGGTCCATTTATGGACCTATCCATACATAAAATTCAGGAGGTAACTATAGATCCAATAAGCATAAAGTGCCTGTGGCCTGTCTCTAAATTTTTCCTTTACAATGGTAAATGTATTTTACTTTTACCTTTACCTAGAGATGACAGACAGCTGTATAAACCTCACCTTGACACAGCCAGGTAGAAGATTCCCAGAGATACTAAGGAAATTCCAACATGGAAGGAAACCCCTACAGCACCATATTCTTTAAAAATTTGCTTCAGCTGCTGGGATTTGTTGAGTTTCTTGTTTTCAGCACTGTGATCAGTGTCTGTCTTTTTGAGGGGTTCAGCTGCATTCTAAAAAAGAAACAAAATAATTTGTTAGCATTACACACAAGATCACATTACAGTTAGCTGAAATGATGAAAAGTGTCCTGCACACAGAGTGATTTGGGAAGACACTAACTCACTTCTGCTCCTCCACATCAGCACAGCAGATGCTGTGACAGAGCCCAGACAAGCTCCCTTCTCCCAACTATTCCTGTCAAAGGAATGCACCGAGCTCGGTGTAAACTCTTACACAATTCAAGTTTCATAATTAAAGCCAGATGATTTGATCCAAACGTGAGCCAAGGCACACCCACACAGCTGCTGCAGCCATGACTGAGGTGTGAGAGCTATTTGTTTCCACCCACTGCTCAGCTTTACCCAGTGACTCCTTGGAGCACAGCTTTTGCTTCCAGGGCTAAGCAGGCAGTGGCACTGGAAACCCACCTGGTACCACTTAGTAACAGCTCACTGATGTGAGAGATCCAACCTTTAAATTCCGATAAATCCCGATCAAACGAACAACTGCAACTGTTGACAGCAACATGCAACTCTGTTCCTACATCGTAGACAACAACTGCAAGGATGTGCCGGGCTGGTGTCAAGAGCCCAAGGCCACTGAAAATGTTTGTCACAGTAGAAGTCACCCACAGATTTTTATTTGGGTACATTTCAAATGCAGAACTTCATACTAAACCATATCCCAAAGCAATCTGAAAAGAAATCAAAGGAGAGCAGCTGTGTTGGTAGCAATAAGGTAGCCCTTGGAAACCCTCCATGCTCACCAGAGCAGAAATACTGAGAAATGCAAACAGGAAAGAAGCATTTCCACAGAAACCTCAGGATCTGTCTCTAATTACTCAGCAATTGTCAGGAAAGATTAGAGAAGCCCTTTTTTTGCAGCTGAGCTCAGCAATGTCAAAGCCACCACAGGACAGGTACAGCCACCAAGTGCCTGCCACCACTGTCCCACGGTGGTTTCAAGGCACACAAATTAGAATAAAAATATTATTGACTGATTTCTTGGACTGACTAAGATTATACATTAGCATACAAGACAGTCTTACAACCCTCATGGTAAGCACACCACCCGCCCAAACCCCAAACCCATTTGTTTGCTGCTTTTCTCTTTTGTAATTATTTATTTTGTGTTTCATTTTGACAGGAAGTCATACAAATACAAAAACAGGAAACTGTGTAGCTCAGCTTATCCTGATTCTTGTAGTTTTAAAATTTTCAAGCGTAATGGATAATTTTGGATGTTTCTTTTGTGCCTCATGGGCTCTGGGTCTTACGGATAGATCGTAAGGTCTGAAAAATTGCTTGTTCTGAACTTCCAAGTCCATTCCAATTCACCCATATGCACAGACTGTCACACCAGGAATGGTATTAAAGCAAAATGTAAAAAAAGAACTACTTCAACAGATATTTGGAGTACCCAGGGCAGTCATGTACGGAATAATGCCCAGCTTATCAAGTAAAGCTGCTGTCTATTTCCATGTCACTCAGCGACAATATTTCAGCTAAAAAGCCGATTTTATTGGCATAATTCAGGCGACTGAAAGCACGAAAACACATCTAAACCACCCCGTGTTTAGACATAAAAACACATCCAAAACACCTCATGTTTAGATATAAAAACATATCCAAAACACCCCGTGACGCTTCACCATGAGGCAGCACAAACCACGCCGAAAGCTCACAGCGACAACGTGCCCACAGCAGGTGCAAACCAGCTCCTCCAGAAACCGGGATAAACGCGATTTCCTGATCCCAGGGGGATGGGAGGTGACGATACATAAAAAAAACCCCTTAAGACAGGCTCAAAGAGCTGAGGGGCGCTTTTAGACGGGGCTATTTCGCGGCCCGCGGCCCGGAGCCCTCACGTACCTTGGCGCTGGCGCGGAGCGGGCCCGGCCCCGGCGGGAGCGCGGCCCGGGCGGGGCAGCGCGGCGGGGACAGCGGCGAGGACAGCAGCGGGGACAGAGGGGACAGCAGCGGGGACCGGCGGCACAGGCGGTACATGGCGGCACGGCCGGCACTCCCGGCAGCGGCCCGGCCCCCCGAGCGGCATCACGGGCCGGGCACACGCCCCGACCGCCTCCTTAAAGCCGCAGCGTTCGCCTTCGTGAGGAGCGCATATCGCCTGGCAGCGCGCTGGGCAAGCCTGGGCCGGGGCCTCGCCACCCTCACAGACAAAAATTTCCTCCTAATATCCACTCTCATCCTTGTCTCTTTCATTTTGAAGTAATTTCCTCTCGTCATGTCGCATTTATAAATACATAGAGCTACGGGATATCCTGAGTTGGGCTGGACCCTCGAGGATGATCCAGTCCAGCTCCTGGCTCGGCAAGGATATCCCAATAATCCCCAACAACCAGAGGAATTTTTCCCCAGGAACTGCAGTGACAGGGCAAGGGGAAATGGCTTCAAATGTAGAGAGGGGAAATCCACACCCCAAAGTCCCACTCTGTGCACCCCTGGCAGTGTTGTCCAAACACTCCTGGAGCTCCCTCAGGGCTGTGCCCATTCCCCTGGGCACCCTCTGGGGAAAGAACCTTTCCCAATATCCAACCTAAACTCCTCCTGGTACAGCTCAGCCCTTCCCTGGATTCTGTCATAAATGCAGCACCTTGCTGAGCTTCACAAGGTTTGCACAGTCCCAGCTCTGAAGCTTGGCCAGGTCCCTGTGGATGCCACCCCATTCCTGCAGTCCATGACCACCCCAGGTCCCTATGGATGCCACCCCATTCCTGCAGTCCATGACCACCCCACACAGCTGGGAGCTGTCTGCAAACTTGCAGAGGGTGCCTTGATAACTGCTGTTGGAATTCAAAATGCAAGAAATTCTCAGAACATTGGCTCTGTAAATCAAAGTCTGGAGAAGAGCACAGGAATTCAAAATGTAAGGAATTCTCAGATCATTGGGTCTGTAAATCAAAGTCTGGAAAAGAGCACAGGATTTGAACTTGAGACAAGCTTTGAAGCTTAGGTGCTGGAAGCAAGAATGTAGTTTTAAAGCTTAAAGCAGAGACAAGTAGAGAAAAATTTAGCTATGGAGTTTAAGATATAGAAAGAATAAAGTAGTTGTAAAGGTGACAAAAGTCTTAGAATAGGTCTGTGTGCCAGAACAGGATTGACTGAGAAAGGTCACACTGTAATTAGACGAAATTTCTTAGTATTGGATTAGAAACATAAATATCTTTGTTGGCAGTGTTTTATTAGTTAATAAATCCTTAAACAATCTTGTAGCCATAAGTGTTGTGACTTCTGGTCACGCTTTCAACACCTGTAACAAGAACTCACATTTCCTGTAGAAGATAAGAAAAATAAGCTGCACTTTCAAAGCAACCAGAAGTCCCATCTCTCTGCCTCATTTGAAAGAAGAAAGAATCCCCATGGAATGTGATAACATTGGAGCAAAAAGCCCACAAACTGCTTCACAAGGGTTTCATCCCTGCATTTTTCCGAAATGGCTCTGTGCTATCACAGACAGCCTGCTCATGGCAGGGTGAAGGGTGAATATCCCTGAAACTGCATCCCAAGGCCGAGCCCCAGCAATAAAATCCTGCTCTGTCGCAGCTGCAAAGCCTTTCCTCCTCAGGCACACTGTGTTTCAGCCATGTGAGCACACAGGCCTGGGGACAATGGGAGAACTGTGTTGGATAAATAGGATGGGTTCCCTCGGGAACAGTTCAGGAGCAGGAGTGGAGCTGCACAGGCAGCACAGCGTGCTGCAGTGCTGCTGCATGGCTGGTGCTGAGTGCAGGGCACAGAACAGATGGGCTGATTCAGGGAGGGTCTCAGGGGAAGACAGGCAGAGAGCTTTGCTTGTATTGAAACGATCTGTTCTGTCTCAACAGCACTGCCAGTTCCAGGGCTTTTCACTGCCTGTAGTTCTTGCTTCATAAATCCAGCCCCTCTCTGAATGCTTTGGAGAATAGTTTCTCAGAACACAATTTCGAGGTTTATTACTGCTCCAAAGCAGTTTGCTGTGTGTTTTCTGTGACTGTTTACACACCAACACCACTGGAGCAGACATGCAGACATGCAGACATTGGCATGGCAGTGCTCTGACCAGAGCACACCACAACTTTGTCCTTTTTCTTTCTGAATAATAAAAAAAATCCCAGGAGCTAATTCTGGTCTCAGTAAAGGAGCTGTCAGTAGCAGCTCTGGGCTCTGCACAGGGACACTGGGCACTTCCCAGTGTCTGTCTGGCAGATCCATCAGAGCCATTGTGGGACAGAGACCACGGAGCTGCCCTCCTGTGACAGATGTGCTGCTGCTGCTCCTGGACATCCAAAAACCCTGGGCAAGTGCAAAAAAGAGTAGGAGGTCACTTAATGAGGCATGAAAGCATTAGGGCTGGCAGTTATATATGCACAGCCTGGCTGTCTGCTGCCTCCAAATCTCAGTGGGAGGTTTTGCTTGGAAGCAAGAAGGAACAATATGATAAACACCCAGTGATATATGCTCAGTAAAAAGGAGCAAACAGCCAGACTGGAGACACCTTAATGTGAAGATAGTTTGTAAGTGTAGGCAAAAAGACATTAGCTCTGTCCTGCTCATTGTAGCTAAAACAAGGGAGAAGGTACAGCCTTCAGAAACAGCTCAAGAAAAGGCTTCTGCACAGACACACGTATTTACAAACACATCTCAAAATGTTTTGGTGTCTACACTAAATATAAGATAAAATGAAAAAAGGAGTGCTGCAAAATGCTAAAAAAATACACAGATCTCAACAGTGTGTTCTGCAGTCCTGAAACAAGAGTGTGGGGTGTGAAGACGTGAACCCCAAATCCAGATGGGTCAGGAATGTGTTATTTAAAAATAAACCTAAATTACTGATGGACTTTATCTACTGCATTCGTGCTCTGTCTTAACCCCTGTTCCATCTCTCTGCCTGTCTCTACGTAAATATACTCTTATTTTCCATTTGCAATTTTCCAACAGCCAGAGAGTGCTGCTCTGGTTTTGTGTTATTTGTGTTATTGCAGCCACTGTTTATCATCAGTAAGAGGAAAGCTGGGAATTGAGCTGAGAGCTATTGAAGAGGCAGTAGGTATAATGTCACCAGGAGATTCATTTGAATTCCTGTGTGGCAAAGACTTTTCCATAATGACCATTCTCTATAATTTGTCAGAAAGGTTTGTCATGTTTTTATCAGAATGTGTACAATGTAGTAACACAGGGGGTACTTGTTATCAAGGTATCTATTATAAACCTCTTAGATAACCATTTCCCTTCCATAATTTGACTTTCTGAAGTCAAAATCTCTCTTGGTTTGACAGCACTGTAGGAACAGTGACAAAACTGAAGTGTGCTCTGAAGTGCAATTTCTGTAACCAGAAATCCAGGGTGCAGAGTTGTTCAGTCTGTGGTTTGCTGAGAGTCCAAGCTAGACACAGCCACTGATGCCTGTGGGACTCTGCAGTGAGCTGGTTTAGGAGTTAAATCCATTTGCAGGGATAAATGTGATCAGTAATTCAGTACCAGCTTGGGAGAATGTCTTAGCCAAACTACAAGGATGCTTTGATGATGAAGAAATCTTAGAAGTCTGCTAAGTTTTCTAAATTGCATAAGAGAAGATTCATTACACGTTTTTCAAATGATTTCATCTACAGATAATTCAGGGATTGTGAATGTGCTGGTACCAAAATTTAATGTCTGCTAATGGGCATGTAGGAATTGGTTCCTGTGTGAGAGTGGGAGGCAATTTCTTCTTCGTGCTGGAAGCTGTGGCATTTAGCATTATGACAAATGTAGTAATGTCATGCATATAAATATAATGAAAGGAGCTGTGAACTGATCATGAAACTCATTTAGAACAGAAGCAAAGGTAAATTTTTTTCATATTATAGTAAATTAAGGGCATGGCATGTGAACTAGTTTTAAGTGGCCTTGTTTTTTAGTACATTGGATTTTTCACATCATGTTCCAAGAGTGTTTGAATCATGAAGATGAGATAATGGGAGTAGTCGATAAGTTGAATAAGAATAAAAGTGATACCAGCAAAGGAATATCCATATGCTGTGGATAAATATATTTATTAGTGAAGTTCTGGGTCACAGATCCTCGAATACATACAATCAGCTTTCAGGGACATCTTCCTTCTCAAGAAAAACCAGTAGAAAGTCATTAAATCTTGGTAAATTCTATTCAAATGATAGGATTGCTAAATCCAATGAGAGCTAGTCCAGGGATCTTCATCTCTGAGAAGATTCAGAGCAAGAAAAATTTCTAAACAAGACAGCAAAGAAGGAATGACTTGTTTAATATACCTGGATCTCCTTAAAGAATGGGGCTGTGTGGGCCTGTCCTGGAGATGTGTGGGAATCCTGATTGTCCAAGCAAGAGGAACTGTGGATTCAACTCAAATCCTCTTTCATCATGCAATTCCTGTGATAGCTCATGGGGGCCTCTGCACAAAGGGGAATTTCCCCTCCTCAGCAGGTCTTGCTCTTTAATCCCTTAGTCTGGATAAAAAGAGCTGTAAAGTCAAAATAGAAGAAAATAGAAGTGAGAATATCCATATTGCTCGTGTGGATGGGTTTTGCTGCTGTTTTCCCTGTGCATGTGTGTGAGGGAGCAGGCTGGTGTTGCTCCCTTTCTGTGGAGGAAGCAGAATCCTTTCAGCATCTTTGTCCCTTTGTCACCGAAGCTGCAGGAAAAACAAAAATCCTCTAACTATATTTTCAGTGTTAAAGAATGAAGACATTACTTTATTTCTGGACAGGATGTTGTTCTGGCCAGGATGTACCACAGAAATAATTTCATCTGCACATAGCCCGGGTATGCAGAGAAAATAATTCCGTGACACACGGATTTTGCTGGACTTTTCACAAATTTTATGCAGTTAAAACCCACAGAGATTCCTTGGTTCAATGTTCATCGGTTCCAAGTTACATAGTTCTTAGTATTTGGTTTCCTACCGGTGACAGATCGCTTCTGATGCTAATTAGGTGCTTATTCTTATCTCTTCTTTCCCAGACCAGGTGTCTGCCACCACTCCAGGGGTGTTGTTTGGAGCTGATGGTTCATTAATAGCCGGCGATGGATGTTATCCTTTGAGTACCTTCTGTGTTACTCTCAGTCTGTTGAGACAATGCCCATGGAAAGAAACGCTAATTCCCTTCCCCCGGGGCAAAAGAGAACAGAGGTTGGACTTGATGATATCAAGAGTCTCTTCCAACCTAGTTCATTTTGTGATTCTGTGAAAACTGACTAAAGTTATAAAATAAAAAAATTGTTAAACTTGGTATATTTTCCAACACCTTGGTTGACACAAGCCAGCAGCATTAATTCTCCTCTCCACAAGACGCTCCCCAGTGATCCTCTGATGAGATGTTTTTCCATTTGGCTGGTGTGATGTGCAGCCTTTTGGATGTGTGTGAGTGCAAATCACATCCTGCTGGGTGTGGGATTGATAGCCCAGCAGAGCAGGGAGGTTATTTCCTCACAGAGCAGCTGAGCTACAGGAGTGCCAGCAGAATCCTCTTCCTTGGCACCCACTGTGTGTGGCTCAGCTCCTTCTGCCTTCTGAGGGCACACAAAACTCCCTTCACAGGAGCACTGGCAGCCCTCACCTTGCTGTAACCATTCACCTGGGTTATGTTGGAGGAGCAATAATTGCTGTACCCATTGCTGGTTCCTTGAGATGGGTTTGTCATGGACCCATTCCCCACACAGGCTTTAACATATAACTCATCTTTTTTGGTACCCAGCAAAGTTTTCATAGCTCATGTCTGTGAAGAATCTATCATCTTCTACCCTTAGATTGATATTTATGTTGCAGTGAAGTGCAAACAGTCATTCCTGTACCTGGGGTTTGGCATTTGGAGAAGATATTTGATGGTTATTTATTTATCATTCAGTGCAGCCCACTCTATTTGTCATTCAGTGCAGCCCACTCAGAGGAGGTGTCTGCTCCAGACCTGCAGCTTTAGAAAAAAGCTTTCAAACTTCTACACCAGATAAAGTCGAGTAGCCCAGCAAAAGTGCAATGTCTTGTGCTCATTACTGAACACAGAGAGGCTGCAGATGATGCTGTTTGCTGAGTTCTATTTAACATCTTCTGCCACTAACATGGACAAAATGGTGTTTTGTGAAGTGAAAAATGATGGGGCCAAGTTTGAAATCTGAGTGTTTAAACTGCTTTGCTTTCCTCAAGGTGTTTCACATTTCATCTGATTCCCATGGACTTTCAAATTTGCACAGAGATTCTTCTTTAAATTTAAGAACTTCTTATTTAGATTTAATTTTTTATTCCTCTCACTGCTGATGATAATTTAGCTTCATGAGAACTTAAGAAAAATTGGGCAAGAGATGTTCCAGGCAATTAGGGAAGAGATTGTCCAAGGCCAGGTTGGAAGGGGCTTGGAGCACCCTGGGATAGTGGGAGGTGTCCCTGCCCGTGGTGGAACCGGATGATCTTGAAAGTCCTCTCAACCTAAACCATTTTATGTGGTTTGTATTTGTTTTTCTAAATGTTCAGCAATTTCAGATGGTTTTCACAGTATAAAAGCCAGTTGTCCTCTTCCCCTTCAGGCTTGAAAGCTGTGTAAATAGTTGATAATATCCTCTTGTAGCAGCCCATAACTCGCATTCCCAAGGGCAGATTTTCCTGCCCTTTGCTCCTCACCAATATTCTGGAAAGCCAATTGTCAGTCCATTTAGTGGAACAAGTAACAGCCAAGGCCAAATTCCCTCTTTTCCACCTCTCACTGCGTAATGCCATAATGAGATTCTGGTCAACCGGTTCAGTGCAATGCAATATTCAATCTGCACTCAGAAAAGGTTGCTGTGAATTACTGGGCACGGTGATTAGCCCCTGTTTGTCCGAGGTTACTGCAAATTGTTGCCACATGTTGCAGGTGGAGGAGTGACGCACAGCCCTGTGCTGGGAGGGCACGGAGGGGATCAGACACCTTGGCTTTGCACGGCAGGTCCTGCTGGGGCTGGCATGAGGAAAAATCCACCTGTGAACCGCCCTAAAGCAGGAGAAAGGGACCCAAAATCCTCAAATCCTGCTGGCTCTGTGCTCAGCAAAACAAACAGCAAGAGTGTTTTGGAGACGGGGAGATCTCCCTGCTTGCACCTTAACTCTGTTCGTGCGCCTGACAGAGTTTAGATGGGATATTAGAAAAAATTTCTCGCCTGTGAGGGAGGTGAGGCCCTGGCCCAGGTGCCCAGAGGAGCTGTGGGTGCCCCTGGATCCCTGGAAGTGTCCAAGGCCAGGTTGGATGGGGTTTGGAGCAGCCTGGGACAGTGGAAGGCTCCAACCCAAACCATTCCCTGTTTCTCTGATTCTAAAAACCACCAGGAGAGATGCCTTCTTATGGTGTCTTCTTCTGCTCTTCTTTTCAGCCAGAATTTGAGATACACCAGAATTTGTAATTACTTGAATGACCAAACTTTAAATAGTGATAATATTGCATCCATACAGGCATTTCATAGATGTGAGTAGCTTATAATGAGCCCACAGCTGGGGAACAATGTCAATTACAGCCACAGCTATAAGCGGCTTTTTGGTCTGCTGATCTTTCTAACATTTAACAATGGGGAACATTCTTTTAAAGCATCTAACCTATCATTTATAAAATATTTATGTCATGTTTTCAAGTTTGAATTGGTGAATTAGAACCGTTATAAATAGAGTCATTGTGTCCGAGGTTGTCAGCTTTGAGATCTTACAAAACAAGGAATTTTCCCGGGGCTGTGGGCATGTGGTGCCCTGTTCCCAGCTGTGTTACAGTGCCAGGAGTGCCTGGTTCTGACCTTGCTTTGTGGTGGTGCTTGTTGTTTGATCTCAGGAGGAGGAAGGAGCCTGTTTTGGGGCTCTGGGAGTGTGACCACCCCGAGACTTGCTGTGTTCTCTGCCTGACACTGGCACAGGCACCCATCCTTCACGATGGCTGTGAACAGAGATGTTCTGTCTGCATCTGAAATCCTTTACCGTGTCTGACAGCATGAGAGCAGGCATTGCAGGAACTTGTTTGAGAGCAGGCTCTGCTCAGAAGACTTTGCCAAGTTCCCTGCTCTAGAGGAAGGCAGAGTGGAGGGATGTTGGTGCTGCTGGGTGTTTGTGCCCTGCCAGGCTCATGCCTTACACCCTTCAGTCAATGGATGGCACTGCTGGCTTTGCACAGCTGGGCTGCTTTGGGAGCTGCCTTCTGAAGTGCTTTCATGACTCATTGCTGGGTTTAAAACCTGCAGCAGCCTGGTGCAGCCAGCTGCCCTGGAGCAGGGATGGAGCAGAGGTTTGGGGGTCTGCCGGGGGGGTACCTGTGCCCCAGCCAGCCCCACTCCTCACTCCCCAGTTCTTGCTGGCAGCAAGGCTCGCTGTGCCTCAGCCAGCTGTGCACTGACAGTGGGGACTCTGTTGAGAAAGCCTAAAGCACATCTGGCTGATGGGAGCTCCACCTGCTTGGGCTCAGCCTGGAGCCAGTGCCAAGTATGAGCAGAACTGCTGGGAATGTCATGGATCACATCAGAGAATCACGGAATGGTTTGGGTTGGAAGGGAGCTTTCACACCATCCCATTCCACCCCTGCCATGGCAGGGACACCTCCCACTGTCCCAGGCTGCTCCAAGAATTGTCCCCATCCATCCTGGCCTGGGACACTTCCAGGGATCCAGGGGCAGCCACAGCTGCTCTGGGCACCCTGTGCCAGGGCCTCACCACCCTCACAGGGAGGAATTTCTTCCCAACATCCCATTATTCATTATTTCTTATTAATAATGAATAACAGATTCTTCATTATTTGTTATCCTATGGGATAGAACATGAAAATTCACTTGTTATTCATGGATTTAGCAACTTTATTGGACTTCCCACTTGAGCTTGCTGAGGCAAATTCTTAATTACACTGTTGTGATCCCAGAGTTGGTAAAATGGGGAAGAGCAAGGAGATGAGTAATGTGAATTTAAAAGGAGAATCAGAAAGGAGAGCTGAAAATTTGAAAGCTATAAGGACCTAGAATGTTGTAGAAAGGTTATTAAGCACTCAAAGCAAAGGAAGGGGAAAGTTAGAATAAAAGCTGTCTGTGAACAGATCTTCTTTTTCCAGAAGGTTAATTCCTGAAAAACAACCCGATTCCAAAGGCTCCTGAGGAAACTCAACCTGAAAACACTCTTGGTTGAGCTGGGTGCACCTCAGTGACATGAGTGGTGTTGCAATTATAAAATGCATGTAAATCAGTCTGCAACAGCAGCAGATCCAGTCCTGTGGAAAGCCCAAGTGGTTTCTGTGGTGTCTCACCCCACAGACTAATTGGTCACTTGCCTTCTAGAAATACTTTCAAGATAATTAAGAAAAACAATGAACTGGGAGAATATTTTGCTTCTAATTGGGTGTCAGATTTATTAAACCCTTGAAAAACTGAAGGTTTTGCTAATAACCAGAAACCCTCAGCTTTCTCTGGTGCTGCCTGCTTTGCTCTGAGTTGTTTGTGGAATAATCAGGTTTTAATGGATGTGACATTCACCACAGCTAACCAAGAGGCTTTGGTTTGGGAGAAGCTCTTCTGCTGCCAAAATGAGTCTGAATTTTGCTGGCCTGAAAAGAAAGAATTCCTCTTTTGGTGTTACAAAACCCAATTTTGCTTGTTATTTGAAAAGCCTTCAGCTGCCTCTGACAATACTGCAGGCAAAGTAATTGTACTGGAGAAAAAGGCCTAAAATTTACATTGTCAGCCTTCAACTTCTCTGAGTTAAGCAGCTCTGTTTTCTGCTGGCTTGTGAAGTAAATAAACATCAGTGTGTACCAATTGCTGGGAATGGACCTCAAGAATTCAGCTTATTGATGCAGCCTTTGGGATTTGGAGCTCCTGGATGATGCTTGAACCCACAAACATCAGGCATACACTTGTAAGTGGTTTCCATGGAAATAACATTAAAAGCTATTTAAAGAATAGAATAAAAATGTACACATTTTAAAGATTTTTACACCAAAATAATTCATTCCAAAAGCTGGTGTGAAGCAGTTCACACACTGATGCAATGAGGCCCAGAGCTGTTTAATTCTGGTTTTGTGAGGGGTGAAGTGTTTCTAAATGCTTATGACAGGAAAATATTGTGCAGACAGAAGTTACATGAGCATTTATAATTCTGTTTTATCTTCACTTTACTTGCAGAGGAACTGTGCTGATGAACATGGCAGTCTTTTGTAAGCTAATACTTAATAATACTTATTATTTAATTCTCAGTGAGCAGAAAAGGATCAGGATTAGTTCAGATTCTTTCTTTTTTGTTTTCAGAATAAACTCAAGAATTTAGGAGGAAATGATGAACTCTTTGGTCCATTCTGAAGCTGAGGAGATGGCACTGAAGTGACAAACCAGAGCATTCGGCACTCACAGAGACCCCAGAATAATAACCTGGCATGTAAACAGACAGTGAAAAAAGGAGAAAACCTGGAAAAACTCTCTTGGAAAAACCCCTGGAAAATCCTCTGCTTTTCCTGGGTAACTGCAGGGCCAGGGAAGGGAAAGAAGAGGGTGGGAATGGGGCAGAAGTGATTTGGGAAGCAGAATCCCAGTACAGCTGCCAGGGAATAGTGGCTGCAGAAATGTCCATTATTCATGCAACAAGACTGAAAGTGCCTGGGCAATGTGGTTTTGAGCTGGGTCACTGCTGCTCCAGTGTGACATCACCACCAGGATGGAGATGATGAAATTAATAGAAACTGGGAATGTTAATTAAGAGCCAGGTCATCTGTCCTCAACTCTTAGTGCCAGTGTCATCCAGCTGTGACACCTGAGTAATTTTCTCACCCACCAGTGGCAGACAGGAATTTTTAACAGCTGATAGAGCCCAGATCAATAACTTACATAAAGCAGCTCCTGAGTCACCTACAACAAGTGCACACATGTGAAATTGGGAAGAAATGCTCTGGAGCTTGTGCTCTTCTGGAATCACAGAGGGGGAGGTTGAGGCTTCCCACAGGGGCTCCTCTGGTGCAGTTCTTTTCTCCATTCTCCCACAGCTTCTCCTGGAATAGGATTTCTCCCCAGATGTCCCCACAGCTGTTTCTCCTGGAACCAGATGTTCTCCCCAGATGTTGTCCCCAGATGCAGCCCAGGCTCCCTTGTGCCACTCTGGCAGCACCTCCTGCCTGCTCCTCTGAGCTGTTCTGCACTGAGCAGCACCAGCAGCCTGGAACTGGAATTTCCCTCTGTTCAGAAAGTTTCCCTTTTAGGCTGGAACAGGTAGAAAATGTGACCCTGGAAGCACATGGCAACATTTGCCTCTGCCCACGCTGCCAAACACAGCCTGGCCTTGTAGCAAACCATGGTGGAAGCACGAAATGCTTAAAAAACCTTGGGATTTTTCAGATTTTTAGTGGAAGGAATGAGGAGATAATTAGTTCACAGGAAATACTTCAGTGGACAATGCCAATCCAACTGCAATTTTAAGCTGTATATTCATGCTCAGCAGTAGATTTATTTTTTTTTAAATGATTCGAAATGCCGGCTAGGAAAGTGTTTTCCATCTAGGTTAACAATAGGAGTTCTTGCATAAGCCACTGGAGCTTTCAAAAAATGCTTAAAAATAATTTCCTGCAAACTTTAAATAGATTGGACTGAGGATAAAATTTGGAATAATTTCCGTGGGGACCTACATTATATTTAACTTGTTGGTATCAACATCTGAATTTAATTTCTAAGGCAGCAGCTATAGGTGCTCACAAATTACACGCTTTTATTTTAGTTGTTCCAAATCCTCCAAATGAATGGGGGGAATCTTTATTTTTAGGAAAAAAATATCCTAATATTAACTTAAAAACCTCACCTTGTCCAGCTTTTTATTTCCTGCTGTAGAATACCAGGGGCCAACTTAATGTTTTTCTTCTGTAGCTGGAGCATTTGTGTATTAGAAAGGTCAAGGATGTCCAATATTCAACTTTCTGGACATTTTTTGAAGATCATGGAAGACTACCAACTGTTTTTCTCTTCTAAATATACAGTTTTCTTCTAAACATGCAGTTGTACATTTAAGAAAGGTTACAGAATTTGTGACATTCTCTTTCTCATATCTTTGTTAATATGAAAGGGCCTGAAGGTTGCACATATGAATGCTCAAAGGTTGGCAACTAGAAAACAAACCCAGAGGAATAACCTTTAATCAATACTGGTTTTATTTGGGTTTTTTGGGGGTTTCTTGGGGTGTGTGAGCACAGGAAGAAGTCTGATTAACAGATTTGTCTCTGATTTCCAAACAATTCAGAATTCTCCTTCACTTTGCTTCTTAAACCACAGTGTAAGACTGTGAGCTCTCAGGCTCAGGTTTAATTGTACCTCAGAAGAATTTGATGGCTTTTTGGACATTTCTTGAAACATATAAGAAAAAAAGAATTCTGGTGGTGAGCAAGTACTTTAAAGATGTATTTGGGGCCCTGTAAACGAACTCAAACTCTGCTTGTCCTTTGTTGCAGAAAAGTTTGAACACAGCTGCTTCCTCATTCATATGAAATTTAATTTTTATTGCAAAATCCACCCTTTTATAATGAGCACTGTGGGCTGTTTGTGGTGCTGACTGCTGTCACCCTGCTGGCTGCACATGGGGATGTGGGACAGCTCCTTGCTGGCCAGCTGCTCCTGAGCATTAATCCAATATGCAGATCCTGAACGTTAATGAAGGACTAATTAATGATCTGAGCCTCAGCAGCCTGGCTGCACCTCCAGGCTGGCACTGTCACACGGGTTTTACCTCCTGAGCTCCTGGCTCAGCTCAGTCACACTCCTGGGACCAGCTGACCCAGAGGTGAAGGAGAAAAACATCCAATTCCTTTAAATTGCCCTCGGATTCAGTGCCAGCTTCGGGAGGGGCAGTCGTTAATGACCTCGAGGTGATCCCTCCATTCTCAGGTAATCTGAATTTAGCTGAAGTGATTGAAATCCACGGAGCTGGAGACAAAACCCTCATCTCCTTTAACAGAGCTGCTCGTAGAAATGTGCAAAGAATTTGAAGTTAACAGAATGCTTCCAAAATTAAAAAACTCTGCCTGCTTTGGAGTGCTCAGTGGAAGCAAAGCTGAAGGAAATCTGATTTCCCGTGGCTTTAGATGGGCTGTCTGGGGTTCTGGGGTTCTCTCTGGGTGAGGCAGAGAAGAGGCTCACACACAGATATTCTGTGCTTGAGTGCCCAATCCTGCAACTCTATTGCCAGCAAAGCTCTTATTAAAGGCTGGATTTTCCATGAAGAAGTCATAGTCTGGCAGAGTATTAATAAGTAAATCAATCATCTCTTGGTTTTACCAAGCTGAGATTACTGCATGAGCAGTTCCATGTTTTATTTTATGTACCTGGGTGAGAATGGAGCCTGGAAAGTGCTCTTAAACATGGCTCTACTGTCCAATGGAATACTTATCATTTTAGTTACTTTTGTATTTATAAAAGACTACATGGATGAGACAAGCTTTTGGAAGAACCAGGGAATATTTAAAATTTGGTTTTGTTTTTCCAGGATATCTCTCTTTTATATATCCAGGCTCTGAGTCACCCTCAGGCTGAAGTTAAGTATCACTGCTGAATTCTCCCCTGTATCACTCCTAGGTCATTTATTTCTTTGTCTGTTGTGTTTGATTTTCATCTCACATCGATGGAACCTTGCACGAGTTCTCCAGGGTGGCTACCCCTCCTTCCAAACTAACACAAACAAGATTTTTCTCCCTTCACGTATTTTTTTTTTTGCCTTTTTAAAAAATTTCAGCAGCCATATCACACACATGGCTGGGATTGAATTGCCCAGTGATAATCCCTGCCTCCTCCACATCCATTTTTTGTTCTCTTCTTCCACTTTCTGTGCTCCTGTAGCTTTGTACCCTGGGGTGACAGAACTGACCTCTGCAAGTTGCCAGTTCTGAAAGAGTCCTTAAAAATCCTTTTGTGTGACTAAAGAGAAATTCCTGCCACTGAGCCCTTGATGAGTTTTTTGTCTGCACAGAGCAGCAGCCTCTGAGTGCTGGGACACCGTGAGGTTGAGTGTCCTGGCTGTGCAGGACAGAGTGAGGAGGTTTGGAAGAAGGATCCTTCCCACGGAGAGAGAATATTCCATGGCACAGGGCAGGAAGGAATTTCACTGGACTTGAAACCACGGCTGTTTCTTTGAATCAAGTTGTGAAGTTACCCTAAGAGAGGAGGAAGAAAGAAGAAAGAAATAATCTCTGGGTTTCTTCCACCCACATTGACCCCACAAACAGGGATTTTTTTTGTGCTTTTAAAAAGTACCTGTGGTTTAAAAAACCAACAAACAACCCACAACAAAACAACATGAAAAGCTTCTCAAACAACCTCCTCTACTGAAAAAGTTCCTTTTTTGCTGTTATGCTTTTCTAGGGCTGAGATGAACCATGCAGCTCCAGTTTAGGGGAGCTCTGTGTGGCTTTGGGAGTTTGGAGGGAGGAATTGCAGAAGAGCTGGGACTGGGACCTGCACTCAGGGCTGTTTGTCACAGCCAGGGCTTGTCCAGAGGGGGCTGTGAGGGGGACAACTGAGCAGCAAAGATTTCAAATGTACCACGTTATTTTCCCTTTCACACCCAAGGCACAAGCACCATTTCACACCTTTATTCATAATTATAATTATTCATAATTATTCAGCAGTCCAGCTGCATCCTTGAAGGATTAAGTGAAAGGTTAAATGATACACGAAGCCACAGATGCTCCAGAGTAATTTCTTCTTTTGAATTCTGATTAATTCTTTTGAAATCTTGCATTTTGACAGACGTTGGCTCCAAGTTTGAGTTCCTGGCTCAGGGAAACTGGACTCAGCCCTGCTCTGAGACTTTCTGCCTGTGTCCTGGTGAAGGTCTGAATCCCCCCAGCATCCAGCAGGATTCCTCTTTTCTCAGCCTTGCCTGCAATCTCAGCAGCTGAGAGCAGACACTTAGGCCATGGCACTTTCAGGTTGTATCAAGATGAACTCTGTACTTTCAATCTAATCTAATGTTTGATCTTCCTGACCCCAAATCAAAGCTATTTTCTGAAGCATTGCCATGGTGATGCACAACACAGCGTGTTGTCATTGCCAGGGCTTTTAGAGCTTTATTGAAATGCTTTTGAGCTGCAGAAAAGGATCTATGGGAACTAATGGTACATTATGTCAGAGATTGATTTACAATGGGCTGCTCTATAAAATATTTAATAGAATCTCTAAAATTATATCAAGACAAGTTACCAGAAAATTAAAAATACTGAAGTATCTAGAGCTACAAACATGGGCATTAGTGTGTGAGTACAACCAGGCCTCTCCTTGCAGAGCTCAGAAGGAAAATATGTTTGCTGGCAAATTGAGTAATTGTTTCTGAAAATTGGCAGCTCCCTCGATGCTGGGCAAGCCTTCAGCATTACCTATTCCTAAGAAACTTCTTTGTATTCACAGAGTGCTTACTATTGTGAAGCTAATAGATATGTTTTTGATGAACACATTTTTCCATTTGAACTGTGAGAGCAGTAACCTTTACTCATCCACAGACAAGATAATTTAAATTCTAGGCTCAGTGCAGCAAAATTGCTCAATTCAGAATCTGATATGCACATTGGCTTAATTATTTTTGGGTTTGGCTTTTTTTTTTTCATTGTGATGAATCTTATGTGATGATGAGGTAGTGAAGTTTATTTTACCTGTGTGACAAATCCATTTGTGAATTTGTTTCTCCCCTGTTCAGCCCCACTCTTTAAAAAGACACGGGATTGCTTTTTTTGCTTTTTCACAGCACCCTTTGTAAGCATCAGATTCTGTACATCTAAATGCATCTCTCCCCAAAACCAGCAATGGGTGTGGGATGTGAAATCCTGACCCTGCTGAGGATTCAGCAGAATTTAACCATTATCAGGTGGTTCAGACTCTGCTCAGTGGGAATGAGAAGAGCCAAACCCCATCCAATTCCCAGGTCAGGCCAGGCTCCCACAGCTGCTCCTGGGAGGTGGGAGTCATCAATCAGTGGCTGGGATTGAGGCTGCTAAAACAGCAGCCAGTGCTCTGCCTTTCACTTTGTAGAGCATTAATTTGAGCATATTCTGTCATTTCCTCTCAAACTTCATTAATGGCAATAGAAATATTAAATTTGCATACATCAATTACTAAGCAGTTGTGTTAACTAGATTGTTAAGTTCATTAATGCTGTTTGAAAGTAGGGCTAATTATATCCTGCTTCCCATTTGGGGTGTTGTTTCTGTCTGAATTGTAATGTGACTAAAATATTATTTTGATTATGCTGATGAGTTAGTTCATTCTCATTTTGCTTCTGATTCCTTTTATTCAGAAACCCTTGAAATCTGCACAGATGCTGCAGTCTGAGAAGCCTCCCACTAAAATTCAAGCAATACAGTTCTGTTCTTCCCAGGACAGAGTTATTGGAAACTGGGAGGAGGAAGAGAATGTCCCATTCTCCATCCATAAGGATATATTAAGTCATCATACTGGATTTCCTGAGTGAGTTTGGGCAAGTTATTACAAATCAATGCAAATTAGTTCAGCTTTGCATCCAAGCAGCCCAATAAATGGATTGAAGCAGCAGATTTGAACTTGCTTGTGCTAACAGTCATCCTGCCTTTTTCCAGCAGGCCCTTACCAGGTCTGGAAAAATCCTTTTCCAAGGATCTTTGTTTTTCATCCCATGTGAAAAATCCTTTTCCAAGGATCTTTGTTTTCCATCCCATGTGAAAAATCCTCTTCCAAGGATCTTTGTTTTCCATCCCATGTGAAAAATCCTTTTCCAGGGATCTTTGTTTTCCATCCCACACAAAAAATCCTCTTCCAAGGATCTTTGTTTTCCATGTGTCATTTCCTGAGCCTGATGCTCTGCCATGCTGAAATGCTGAAGGAGGCACCTGACACATTCACGGGGCCATTTCCTGAATAATGGCAAAGATTGTACAAGTCCTTGGATGATTAACAAGAGCTCTCAGTGGAGGCTGCCAAGGCACTCCTGCCTGTCCTTGTTCTCTCCCTGCCTTGTCAGTGGAGCTCCAGGGAATCAGGAGGGAGCAAAGAATGAAGCTGAGTGCCAGGAGAGTCTCCCATCCAACCAACACGCCGTGTTTGTCTCACCTGAAGAAGTGACACAGCTTTTCCTTCCCTCATCCATTCACAAGGCTCATTAGCACTTGGTTTACTATGTAAAAAGAAAAGAAAATGAAAGCAGAGCAGTGAAGGAACAAGTTGGGAATTATGGAATTGTGGCAGAGCATTGGAGCTCATTTGGTCATTTGAGGACTGTGGCTTTACGAGTTCTGGTTGTCCTGGGCTGGTGCCACTGTCCCAGGAACACCTGGATGTGGCACTCAATGGGTGACAAGGTGGCATCAGGCACAGGTTGGACTCTTAGAGGTTTATTCCAACCTCAGTGATTCCATGATTCTGGAACACCAACAAAATCCTTCAGATATTACCGAGCTTTGCCAGAGCTCTCTTCTTCCTGGCTGTGACATCCAGAGTAGCCACGAGCTACAGAAAAGTGACACAGCCACCACAGCTGTCCTCCCACCCCCTGTGTCTGACCTTTGCATTTTGCCATCGACGTCTCCATTCTCAGTGAACCATAAGGGCAAACCACCAGCCACGATCATTTATTAATCAAACCAATAAATGGATTAAACACTGCATTGCTTTATATGAAAAAAAAAAGAAAAGATGCTTCAGATTACTGAAGAGTTTTTTGGGCTTTGGATATCTTGAGCCCAGTCCTGCTGCCTGAATAGTTGTAGTCTGGCATTCTGTGGTTGCAGGCTGTCTCCTCCCACAGAAGACCTATTCCTATTCCTATTCCTATTCCTATTCCTATTCCTATTCCTATTCCTATTCCTATTCCTATTCCTATTCCTATTCCTATTCCTATTCCTATTCCTATTCCTATTCCCATTCCCATTCCCATTCCCATTCCCATTATTCCCATTCCTGTCTTGTTTCTGCCTGTCTCTGAGCTCAGTGCAAGCTGTTCACCATCCCTGTGTCTCTTGGCAGGCTGGATACAATGCAGAGTAACTTAATTAAGGATGCTCTGGGGGGAAAAGCAGAGTCTGCAGCAGCCAGATGAGAGCACAGAAAAGCAGATTATCCTCTGCAGCTAAATGATCAGTTATATTGCAAAAAGAATAACAGATTTCGTGGAAAAAAGGCAATTTGGATAAACTCAGGGATCCCACATTATGCTCAGAATCAGGACCCAGCTCATTATTAAAAGGCAGTACAAGTGTTGTGCCTTTGTCCATTGCTTTGTCTTTCTAATTGGGCAGTGACATTTAATGAAACTGTGTTTTTTTTCTCATTAGCAACACAAAATATTTAACCAGAGTGTAGCAGGGCTTTTAGAGGCTTTGCTGATCCTTTGTGTTGCTCGAAGCAGGATTGGTTATTGTCAGTGAGGGAAGCTTGGTGTGCTCATGCCATGCAGTTTAGAAGCTGCAGGGCTCCTGGAGGACAATCTCCAGCTCTGTTTTCAGGACCTGATTTCTCCCAGGCTGTACAAATAGCTCTGCCACCCTGCCAGCAGTGTCCTCGAGTGTGGAGCCATCCTCAAGGAAAGCTTGGCTGGGAGTGCCCAGAGATGTGGGCACATCTTCCACCTTGGCATGGATTGACTTCTTTTCTTTTTAAGACTTTTATCTCTGTGTGTGGCACAGGATGGTGGGTCAGAGATTGAACAAGTCTCCATTCTGTTATTTTACTTCTCTCATAAAACTTCCTGATTCTCTGAGGCTTTTAGAGGGAGAAATGGCCTCTAACTTGTTCTTGGACAGAAAATAAAATGTCCACATTCTCTCCACTCTGCTTGGGGCATCGTTAAGGCATCTATAATTGCACTCATTTTAGTGGAAAGGAACCTACTTGAGTTCCCTCATTGCAGCAGGAGTTTTGAGATTGTTGTGATGCTGAAATGATTTTAAAAGTTGAGCACTGCAGCTGTTTCAGAAACTGGCTTAAAAAACTATAAATCCAAACTCATTCTGATGTTAATTGCACTGAACTACGTACTGAGCTAATTGAAAGCTTTTAGCTGTTCTGGTTGTCCATGTCTGGTTCCCCACTTCCTTGTTCAGAAGTCCCAAATTACATATAATGAAAGAAATGAAAGCATTAAATGGTTGCTGCAAGTGCTTGGAGTGCAGTGTGCCATAACATCCACGTCACCAGCACAGGAAACAGAAAATGTTGTTGTCTGGAACATTTCCATTCACAGAATGATTTGCTTTGAGAGGGAGCTTAAAGAAATCTCCACCCCTGCCATGACAGGGACACCTTCCACTGTCCCAGGCTGCTCCAAGCCCTGTCCAGCCTGGCCTGGGACACTTCAGGGATCCAGGGCAGCCACAGCTTCTCTGGGCACCCTGTGCCACCCCAGCCTATGAGTAAAGAAAGAATTTTTTCCTTGTAATTAATCGCAGTCTGTCAGCTTGAAGCCATTCCCCTGTCACTCCTTGTCCCTGTAAAAGTCTCTCTCCAGCTCTCTTGAAGCCCCTTTAGGTACTGGAAAATAAAGTTCATCGACAAGACATGGGGAAGCCTTAACACTTGGCTTTCACATGGAAAGTTCTTTTATCTTTAGATACCACGAAACAAACAGGAAAACAGTTTTCTTAGCATGTATTTGTGATTCTGGAAGGTTTCTGAAAGCTGTAAATTTACAGTTAAGGGTTGCAGATTCGACAGTAAAAAAGCCTGAGCAAAATAACAGAAATTCCTCGGTTTTGGTGGTTAATATTGAACCAGCATAGAGCAAAGGGATACACCCCATTGTCACTGCACATCACATTGTCACAGCACACTGTCACTGCACACTGTCACTGCACATCACATTATCACAGCATGCTGTCACTGCACATTGTCACATCACATTGTCACTGCAGTGTCACTGCACACTGTCACATCACATTGTCACAGCATACTGTCACTGCACACTGTCACTGCAGTGTCACTACACACTGTCACTGCATGCTGAGGGCCCTTGTCACTGTAAGCAAACAAGGACAAGGACTCTTGGCTCCCTCTCCAAGGAGGGAACTCATCAGTGCCGAGGCCACCGAGCTTTTCTTGAGCCCTGTGCTGGTGTGAGAGGAGCTGGAGGGTTTGCAGGGCACTCAGAGACACAATTTCCCGGGAAGGGGTGACTCACAGGCTGCCATCACCACCCTGCACAAAGGCCTGCATATATCCCAAAGCTGCCCCAGAACCGAGCTCGTCCCCCACTGCTCAGCCTGAATCACATTTCACCCGCCCTGGGCACTGCAAGGACCCACCTGGTTTTCTTCTTGTGGAGGTGAATTTCTCGTGCTGGGCTGCAAATATTTCCCCAGCTTCAATTTTTCCACAATTATCCAAATAGTGCTTGGCTTGAAGCTTCCATCAAGAATCCCATTTTCACCATAATGAAAAACAATCTACAGGAACTGTTTATTTTTGCTTCTGTTTCCTATGGACTGGTCTTGGACTGTGTAACCAACACCAGGTGGACACTGAGAAGTTTTCCTGTGAAAAACCAGAAATATTTGCTGGTGATTTATATATTCAAGGATGATAAAAGCAGCCCCAGCACCTGCCAGTGAGTGAGCAGAACACTGCTGGAGGGCTGTGCCTGCCTGGCTGTGTCAGCACAGCCACCATGAATGCATTGATGGTGCTTGGCAGGTACCTGAAAATAAGTTTTCCTTGAAAACAGTGCTGTGTTATGTCCTCCAGTTACCTCCTCGTGCTGAAACTGCTGTGAAGAAGATCTTTGCTGCTGATAGTAGAAGTGAGAAGATGAAAAAAACCCCACTCCATCATTTTGTGTCAGTATGTCCTAGGAAAGAAATGAACTGAGTGTTCGTGGTTCTTTGAGCTTTTGGTGTCTCCTGTTTTACTCTGCAGTTACACCTTTATTCCCTGTAGCATGAAAATACCTTCATAAAACATGAATTCGTCTCCTGGGGGAGAAGGGAACTGAGGGAGAAGAGAGGGAAGCATTAAGAAGTCTGCTAAAATAATATCTGTATATAACTCTTCCAGTCCTGGCATGGAGCTGCTGGTGTTTGGTGTGAGCTCCACCATGGCATGACACGAGCTGTGACATGAGCTGTGACTTCAGGGATGGATGGGGGACAGCTGTGCTTTCCAAAGAGGATGTAACCCATTGGAACAGCTGCCAGGGTGGAGTTTGTAGAGCCATGGAATTCACATGGAATTATTGAGGTGGGATCAATAATGGTGAGGGTGCCTTAAGGTCATGGAGCACATTTGTGAACCCCACACTGCCTCAAAACATCAAGGACAATCAAAGTCCACCTCTAAACATCAAAGGCGATCAAAAGCCTTGGGAAGGGGCAGGAAAATCATTGATTCTTCAGTTTCTGAAGGGGCTGGACAAGCCTCTTGCTTTGGGCCTCTCCACTTGCTCTACCAACAGGAATTCTCCTGCAGCTCCTCTTGACGTGAGCTGCCTCAAACCTGCATGGAAAACTGGCAGCTGGAACAAAGTATTGAGGAAAAGAGGGCTCTTAGATAAATTCAGCATGAAATATTTACCATGTGTGGCACAACCCTCTCTCCTTTAACTTATTTAACACTGTTCTCAGATGTAGTGCTTGCAGCAGTAACCACAAATCCTGTCTTGGTCATTTGGAAACATGTAATAAAATTTGCTAAAAAAGTGTATGAAGTCTGCTTTTGATTACAGAAGTAGCAGGATCTTTCCAGTCTTCCTTCCTTTTATTATGTGGAGGAGGAAAAAAAAAATCCCTTTCCAGTGCATTATGGCAAACTTAAGTGGCAGCATGGCTGAGGTAAAAATGTTACAGGTTGGCACAGCCAGAGTAAATTGGAGTGGGCTGGGATGGCCTCTTCCCGTTGTTCAGAAACACCACTGTGAGCCTCTCAGCTGGGAATTTTTGGCTTTGCAGAGCCCCCAGAGAGAGGACAATCATCTATTGTCCAAAAGTCCCACATTTTCTAACGAGAGCAGGAGAAGGAGAGGCACGGATGTGGGATTGTGGCAGCGTGTCACAAACGAGAGCAGCCAGGAGATAACCAGTGCACAAATCTGCTGCCCGAGGGAAGCACAGGGAAGCTACAATTGGCATCATCCAACACAATAAAAGCAGCAGGAAAAGAATCACTGATGATATAAGATGATACAAGAAGTGCTGATGCATTGGAAATATCTTTCCTCTCACTCATTCTCCGTGGACACTTCCTTTAATGCCCATGGCTATCAGCTGCTGGCTGTTTAATTTTGTTTGGAGAATGTATATGGAGAATTTGGAGTTGTAAAAATTCACATTTCAGCAGCCAGACTATATGGAAATGGGGCCCTTGTATTGCTGGTGTGGCTTGTAGCTGCTCCCAGTCCCATTGCTCCATGGTTCTTCTCCCAGTGAGGCTTCCAGCAGCACACTGAGCCCTCTGGGAATCCCTCTGACAGATTTTGGGAGCAGGTTTTGGACATTCTCAAGCATTTTTGTTATTGAAGTGGGCCAATGTAACAAGGCAGAGCTTGCCTTGTTTTTTTTTTTTTTCAGACTAGAAAACCCCTGCCAGTCTCTCACAGTGGGGCATCAAGAAAGCTTTCATTATCATGTGCTTGACAGTAAGAGGTAATTGATTTGTAATTTGTCTTGGGTTTGTGGTTTGGTTGGGGTTTGGCTTTTAATGAGGAATTTCTCTAATTGCCCATTTAATGTGCACTGTTCCAGCCAATGCTTCTATTTTCCCACTTAAGTGACTCTTCCCATAGTGGTGTCTGGTTAAAAGGAAGTTTTTTGTCAAAGCAAGATTTGTGGTGGGCCATAATCTCCCTCCCTTGAAAGAAAGCAATTATTCAGCCAAAATATGTACACTTTGGTGATTATGTCGATGTATCACTTCCTGCTGGGTATTAAACTGTATTATTCCTGGAGTCTGAACTGGGAATATGATTAATAACAGCTTCTGATACAGCAGATAGCAAATGAAGGCCGAGTAATAGTAATTTTTCATTTGAATCACAGCCAAATTGGCTGTTTTGCAGTACTTGTCTGTGGCAATTATTTGTTGTTCTGCTTCCTAATGCTGATTTCCTTCCAGAGCTGATCAGCATGAATCTCAGGGAAACACTGGCACATTGCTGGTGTCTGTAAACACCTGTGGCCAGGTGGAGGAGGCAGAGCTGCTGATCAGATCTGCCTGAATCCAGGCTCTCCTGTAGGACAGGGCTTTTGTGGAATGCCTGGTCCTGGTCCTGTCCCTGGTCCTGTCCCTGTCCGTGTCCCTGGTTCTGGTTCTGGTTCTGCTCCTGCTCCAGCTGCTGGGCTGGCAGAGCAGGGTCCCTGTGCCCACATTGGCCTCGCTGTGCTGATTTGGGATCTCTCTGTGATGATTTGGGATATCATTGTAATGATTTGGGGTCTCATTGTGGTGATTTGGGATATCACTGGGTGATTTGGGATCTCACAGTGGTGATCTGGGATCTCACTGGGTGATTTGGGATCTCATTGTAATGATTTGGGATCTCTCTGTGCTGATTTGGGATTTCACTGGGTGATTTGGGGTCTCACAGTGGTGATTTGGGATCTCACAGTGCTGATTTGGGGTTTCTCTGTGCTGATTTGGGGTCTCACAGTGGTGATTTGGGGTCTCTCTGTGCTGATTTGGAGTCTCTCTGTGCTGATTTGGGGTCTCTGTGCTGATTTGGGATCTCACTGGGTGATTTGGGGTCTCACAGTGGTGATTTGGGGTCTCTCTGTGCTGATTTGGGGTCTCTCTGTGCTGATTTGGGGTCTCACAGTGCTGATTTGGGGTCTCTCTGTGCTGATTTGGGGTCTCTCTGTGGTGATTTGGGGTCTCTCTGTGCTGATTTGGGGTCTCTCTGTGCTGATTTGGGGCAGGATGTCACACCCTCTGCTGAAGGAGTGAGCTCCCCAAGCCACAGCATTCCCTGCCTGCCCAAATCTTTTTGTTTCCTTTGAGCAGCAGCTCTGGGCTCTGCTGGGGGCTGTGCTGAGCCCTCAAAGGGATTCTCACTTATTTGTAATTCCAAACCAGGCTCTGGTTGGGAACTGCTCAGGAGTGCTGCCCTGCTGAGAGGATTTGGAGCCAGATTTTGGATGGATGTGCACAGGGGCTGCTCAGCCCTTCACAGCTTGTGGTGCTGCTGGTCAAGATCCTGTTCTCCTCCAGATCCCAATGTTCCCATTCTCTGAAGAAATCCCATAAAATCACAGAATTCTTGGGGGGGTTGGAAGGAATTTAAAGCTCCTCTCATTCCGTGCCATGGGCAGGGACATCTCCCACTGTCCCAGGCTGCTCCAAGCCCCGTCCTTGGGCACTTCCAGGGATCCAGGGGCAGCCACAGCTTCTCTGGGAATGTGTGCCAGGGCATCCCCACCGTCCCAGAGAAAAATCCCATCCCAACATCCCACCTAAACCTCCTCTGTGGCAGTGTGAAGCCATTCCCTGTGTCCTGTCCCTTCCATCCCTTGGAAATCCTCTCTCTCCATCTTCCTGCAGCTCCTTCAGGCACTGGGAGCCCACACTGAGCTCCCAAAGCTTCTCCTCTCCAGGCTGAACAATCCCAATTCTTTTAGCCTTATCCCAGTTTTCTTAGGCTTAAATTTGGCCCCAGCATTTCTTTAAATACACAGAGAAATTAAAAGGGCGAAAAATAAATTAAAAATTAAAAAGTCGCCTTCATTTTCTAATTTCTCTATGCAATTTCTCCAGCTGTGTTTTGTAGTTCCAGAAAATAAGATAAAAATCATAAGGTTGGATTAAGTTGATAGAACGTCTAGAAGAGAACCATTTGTTCATCTTTCTAAATTATAAATTGCTTTGTGCCAGTTTGTCTTCAAATGACCCTTGTAAATGTGTGGATGTTGTTTATTTTCCACATTTTAATTGAAACTAGCTGGGTGTAAGACAGCAGAACTGAGGGTGCTTAAATTCTCATTAAACAACGTGAACAAAGCCAACTTTCATATGTGCAAGGACAAACGTGACTGCAAAATTCCAGATTTTCTATGAATTGTCAGCCACTGATTCCAAGTGTGGACCCATAAGGAAAATCAAACATGGCTTGTACATACACAGGTATAAATGCATATTTATATATATAAAAATGTAGAAATACATTTATAACTCATGATGACTGGAAAGTTCTTAACAAGCTGCTATTTTTTTTTCCTATGAGCTCCCAACTGCAGGATGTGAAAATGTCCATTTTGGCTACTTAGACCCCATGAATGTCCAGCCAAAGGGGCTGTGATTGCCCAGCTTCCTGCACACTGGGCAAGGCACTGCTGCATTCACAAAGGAAACAAAATGATGTTTGAAATCTTTTCATTACAGCATTAACGGGAGCGTGCTAAGCAGGTTTGGGGCAACAATTACAACTTTTCAATCAGAAGAGGCTTTTTGCCAGACTTTTCTCCCTTACAGAAATTACTTCTTGCTTTTAACACACTCACTGATTATGCAGATGCCTTAATGACCTTGCATTCATTGCTGCTTCAGTGTGGGAGCTGTATTCTTAGTTAATTCCATCTTTGCCTTTATTTTTAATATCAGATTGCTCCCAGTTCTTTGATGTGGTGGTTTTGATCATGCATGGCTCTTGCTCACCATTTACAGAGCAGTCTTGATGTACTTATCTCTTCAGAAAAAGTGATATTAAACCTTGTGTTGCATGTCCTGCTCATTCCAGCTCCCAATAAAGCAAGGAAGGGGCAGTCCAGCAGTGATTTAATTTTCCAAATAGCAATATTTGTGCATATGCCTCAGAAGTTATTTGCCTTTTCTGATCAGAAGTTAGACAACAAATTGGTAGTAATTATCACATTGAAAGGACAGCATTACTTCAGGATAGCTGAATAATTTTTCATTAAGGAGAACTTCCAAAGGGACAGCATTTAAGAAAACAAAACACAAAACTGTCACATAGCTCCAGCTCTCCCAGGGAATTCTGTTCCCTGAGCTGTCTTTGAAAATGCTGTTCCCTGGGCTAAATATCCTCCCTGCCAACTTTTCCAGTTTCATTATTTCACTTGGATAAAGGCGTGGGGTCCCCTGTGTATTTTCTGATCTCTCCCCTTCCAGGATGAAAACTCCTGAGCAGCAGGTTGTGGTGGCTAAATAAGAAATCCTGTTCCTTTAGGAGAGGGCAGCAGCAGGGAGGGATGCAAGAGATGCTTCTGTCCTTGGTACCACTTAAGTCCCATTCTGGTCTGCAAGCAAAGGAGGAAAGCAAAGCCCTTCCTCCAGTTTTCCTAAAGAAAAGCAAACCTGGGGTGCCCAGTGGGAACTCCAACACCTCTTCTCATATTGCTTTGCACAGAATAATTGAGCTGGGCTTGAATATTTCTCCTACATTCAGGCTGTCAGTAATTTAACAGCTCTTAGGTTCTGGTAAGGAGCTGCACATAGGTCAAAAGATGATATTTAAAACTCACCCTGCCTGAGAAATAATGAGTTCCATTTTGAGGGAGAGCATTGATTTTCACTGTGCTTGTGCTATCACACAGAATTCAGATACCTGATAGAAGATTTTTTGTTACTTGAACAGAAAGAAAAATTGTTAGTTGTTATTGAAATTTGTTATTTGGTCTTGGGTGCTTTAAATGTCTGCAATTTAAGTTATAAGTTTTAAAGGACTATTGGCTTATTTAGCATTTAACCCTTACAAGTACAATATGTTTTTAGCTAATATAAATTAACAGTACCAAAATAGAGAGGCCAAAGCCACAGGGCAAAACTTTCTGGAATCTTTTGGAGGTTTTCCTTTTGGGAATGAGCAGTGATTGGGACTAATTCCCATCAAAGCACCTGGAGGCTGGGTAAAACAATAGAAATTCTTGCTAAGAGAGCAGGGTGGAGGCAAATGTTCCCTTGTCTCATTTCTGTGTTTGCCTCTGGAAAGAGCTGAGCACGGGAGGTGCAGCTGCTGTTGCTTTTTCTGTCAGCCAGCAAAGGAAGTATTTTAATACAAGAGACAAAAGCTCTTACAAGGAGAAGTCACAGTGTTGTGTCAGCTCCAGGTGAAGCTGCAAAATAAACAACCAGAGAAGGCAGAAATCAAATCCAAACCAAGTTAGGGTAATATGATATGAGAAAAGAAATTAATGAATTGAAACTCAGAGAACATCATGTTTTTTCTGCTTGGTGAATTGGTTTTTAAAAAGAGTATTTGGTCACTTACGTGTGCCCTGTCTAATTCCATGTATGCCTGGTTTAATTTCAGCAGATTTTGTACCTGTTTATTACCCACTCAAAGAAATTCTGGAAAAGAACTACACTCTTTTATCTCTTAATAAAAATGTACTGTTCTATGATAATTTGCTTGTTTGCCAAGTCATTCCCATTTTCCCAGCTTATAATTTAAAACTTAGGGTTTAGTAGTTATTATCTTTGTAATTGAATTTCTGACATGTCTGGTTCCTATTTTAAAGAGACTTGTCTTAAGAAGAAAAGAATCTATGGATTTTGGGCAATAACAATAGGATAGACTTATCAAATTTCATATCAGATCTTCCACAATGAGGCTGAATTCCATGAATCAGTGCTGGAAACAATGCTTGCACTGTTATTACACCCACAAGTCCACTTCTATTTGTTCTCAGTTGGATATCGTTTCAGTTTCAACTTCTCTTGCTTAGTTAAAAGCAAAAGCCCTGAGGTTTTTTTTATCTAAATGCAGGTAGCAGAAGAGAACAATTGCTCATTAGGTAAAGCTTTTTCTCACTGAAATATGCAATTGTCCCCTTGTCCACAAATACACACAGTTCCTGATTTAACATTCTCAGTGCCCATTTTTCTGCTGCTTCTCATTTTAATCAAAGGGAGCTTCTTTGATTTCATGAAGAGTCCCCTGTGGGGTCATGCTGGCCGATTGCATTTACCTGAGTTGAGTTTAAATGTTTACTTCTGGACTCTCCAAAGTGCATTTGCCAAGAGAAAGTTGCTCAGGGCTCCTCCTGGGCACACATCTGCATTTTTTTGGGGAATAGGAATGACATCCCAGCAACTGGAGCCACACAGTTGTAGGTTTATTTATGGAATGGCAGGTTTGTGACAAGTGTGCACATGGATTATGAATTTTTTTTTTAGACTTCTTCCAGAATTAAACAGTGAAGCACTGTCAAATAGTACTTAGGGAAAGGGGAGAATTATTTATCTGCTGAGTTTGATTTGAGTAACAACAGAGGAGTGCAGGGGTGAGAGCTGAGCCCAGAGCTCTGGGGAGTGGCAGAACCAAAGCAGCATCTCCCAGCCCTGGGGTTGGTGGCACAGGCAGCAGCGTGGTGCCTCCATGAGCTTAAACAAACCTGAGAAGAAAATTGATTTTAGACAATTGTAGCTGATTCTTCTTTAAAAAAAAAAAAAAAATCTGTTTTATCACTGCTTTGGTTTTCACTGATGGGCACTCTGTCCATTTGTGCTGTTCCCTTCCCCAGGAGCTGAATGTTCAGGTCACAGCATAATGCAGGAGTTGATATTTTCCCTTGATTTGTGCTTTTGAATAGCCCCTGCTTTCACTGAGACAGGCAGTTGTCCTTCAGAAGAAATAGATGTTCTGTTACATAAACATCAGAGATAATGCAGCTCACTTTATGATGACAGCAGTGAAGTGCTTGGTTTAATTTTTATACATCAAGTTGGATGTGCAAACACATTAATTACTGTCTTAAAGATAAATTTACTGTATGCCTCATATTTGGTCCTTCCTCCTTTCTGTTTTGTTTTGCCAAAAGTTTTGGATTCCCCAAGTCTGCCTCAGTTCTCTTCATGCAGAGAAATTTGAAAATGAAAGATGACATTTATTTACTGTCCCTGTACCATTTCAAAACCTGAAATTATGAGTCCTTGATTTAGATTTAGACCTTTCCAAGTACATGCTGTACAATTTTAAGATTACTAAAGGCAAATCTCTTCACAAGTAACACGTAATTGACTGTACGTAGAGGCAATAAAAGCCTGCAAGTACAAGGTCTGGTGTTTTGCTCAAGTGAAACATCAGCTCAGACTCGTTTCAAGAGACAAGTGTTTTGTGAAGAGGTACTTTGGTCTTGAAGGCTGAAGACAGGAGTGACGTCGGGCTTTGTGAAATCAGACAGGAGCGAGGATGAAGTCTGTCCTAATTAGCTGCAGGCTTGATTTCACACTTCTTGTCTCCTGATTGGCACCAGGGATATTCACCCTCAGACCTGGCCCTCTCCCACATCTCAGACATCAGCACAGCACCCAGGGCTGTTCTGCACAGCTGGGCAGGCTCTGTCTCCCACCCAGCCTTCTCCTGCCTCTCTTTTCTTACCTCATCTTTCCTTGCAGGTGTTCTCCCTGCTGAGAGGAGAATCTGCATTGCACTGGCAGGAGGAGCTCATGTGTGCTAACATTCCCTGCTGCAGGCAGGGCTATGGGATCATGGAATGGGTTGGGTTGGGTTGGGAGGGACCTTAAATCCCATCCAGTGCCATCCCTGCCATGGCAGGGACACTTTCACTGTCCCAGGCTGCTCCAAGCCCCATCCTTGGACACTTCCAGGGATCCAGGGGCAGCCACAGCTGCTCTGGGCACCCTGTGCCAGGGCCTGCCCACCCTCCCAGGGAACAATTCCTTCCCAATATCCCATCCAGCCCTGCCCTCTCTGGCAGCTTGAAGCCCTTTCCCCTTTGTCCTGTCACCCCATGCTCTTGTGAATAGCCCCAGGTCCCCCAGGGTTTGGGGAATCTTTAATTCAGATTTTCTCTCGTGTCTCAGAGGTGATGGCATAGCTGGAAGTGATAGAGATGCCTCTGCTCGACCCTTCTCATCATTTCAGAAAAATCCAACTTTCTTTAGTCTTTCATGTTTCCTATCAAGTTTGGGAAGGTCAAGGTCTACAAGATTGGATAGAAATCCACTGTCTTTCACTGAAGTAAAGATGAAAAGACTCCTTAGTCCTCAAACAAGTTTTTTATTTTAAATCATGCTCCTTCTCTACTTTTTTACCTGAATACAGAATTTTGTATGACCCCTCACCTTGACAGAACTAGCAGTTAGGTAAAACCCTTTACCAGGCTGTGTTTTAGCAGTCCCTGCCAGCTCCCTCTGCTGTTCCTGGCATGGCTCAGGGGCAGCAATGGCCCAGTTTGACTGTGGCTGTAGAGGAACCTCATGTTCTCCTGTGCCTGTGGAGAGGAACTTCCCTCCCTGCAGCATCAGCCTTTGGGAACACCCATCACCATGCAGCAAGGTTTTATAACAGGAGAAAATGAGTTAAATACACTTGGAGCTGAAGAAGTGCTGACATGACCCCCAGCTGGATGTGAGGCCAGAGGAAACACTCTGCTCCCTGATGCATTTATTCCAAACCCCTCTTGGAGCCTTTGCTCGGGGTGCCCTGGGGCAGCTCCTACAAACCCTCCTGCCCTGCTCTGTTAAGGTGCACCAGGAACCCCTGGTGAACTGGGGGTTAAAAGGCTCTCCCTGCCTTTTCCCATCCCAGGAAAAGTGATTCCAGTGAACCTCCAGCTGCACCTTTTCCCGAGGTTAGCAGGGGAATGGCTCCTCTGGGTGAGGTTATTCCTGTGGCACAGCTTTGGGGGAGATGAGCTGCAGCTGCTCCCTGACCATTGGGATATTGTGGGATGGCATGGAGGGAGATGGGATGGCATGGAGGGAATTGGGATGGCATGGAGGGAATTGGGATGGCATGGAGGGAATTGGGATGGCATGGAGGGAGATGGGATGGCATGGAGGGAATTGGGATGGCATGGAGGGAAGATGGGATGGCATGGAGGGAAGATGGGATGGCATAGAGGGAATTGGGATGGCATGGAGGGAGATGGGATGGCATGGAGGGAGATGGGATGGCATGGAGGGAGATGGGATGGCTTGGAGGGAATTGGGATGGCATGGAGAGAATTGGGATGGCATGGAGAGAATTGGGATGGCATGGAGGGAATTGGGATGGCATGGAGAGAATTGGGATGGCATGGAGGGAAGGTGGGATGGCATGGAGGGAGATGGGATGTGCAGCACCACAGTTCTGCTGTTGCTCTGCCTCACCTGCACTTTCTTGTCCCTCTGTGGAAATGTAAGTCTAAAGAAATGTTCATTTCTCACAATGTCTGTAGGTTTGTGCTTAAATGTTAATTCATACCTAATTACTGAGTTTATATAGTTGGAAGTGCTCCTGATCCTGTGTGTGTGTTTAGGTCAAAAAAGCCACAAGTTTTCATGCTGTTAATTTAAATTGCATTCACTTTATACATCGACAAATAGCTGTTTATAACATTTATATGTTCACACAGAATAGTCTCACAGCCATCACATGTGGCCTCTGGCTTTGTAGTTCAATTGCAGCTGGATTAACCCCAGTGTTCATCTGACAATTGTAGCAATTATATCACTTGTGTTGGGAGTGCTGTGCTGCCTGTGCTCCCCTTGCAGTGAGAAAGGGCTGCTCTCTGGGTTTTAAGTTCCCTCTAGAATGCTCATTTTTGGCCTTGAACCAGTAACAGACACACAACAAACCCAAACTGCAGCAGTGAGGCTTGGAGGTGGATTCTGGCTGTTTGTAACTAATGGAGACATTTGGAGCAGTAGAATTTGGGTTTGTAGATTTTCTGAGTAAATCTCACTCCAGCAGTTCTTCTGTTTGTCATCACAAGAGATGAATAATCTTAAATAAAAGCTTTGTGTTTTTTTCATAAACAAGTAAGTGGAAAGATGTAAAACAAGACAAAAGAAGCTTGGAAATCCCTAAGTGCTCAGGGCAGGTCCTTAACTGTGGGATTATGAAGATATCAGATTTCTTATTTTACCAGATAATAAATTTATCTCCATCACCATCCCAGAACAAGTAGGTTTGTCCTGTTCTTGTGCAGAGCAAGAATAAAAAGTGGATCTACATTTCATGAGTGTTTTCAGAATGATGTGAATAATGTATAAATTTATCTTAATTCTTTGAAATCTTGGTTCAAGTCTTCCTGATCAAGTGCCAACTCCTGGACTCCTGCCCCACTGACCACAGCAAATGTCCCTGTTCCAGTGTGATGGTTTCTGTTTCAGACATGGTTTCTGTTGCCTGTGATATCCATAGCAGGCAGATTTAGGGCTGCTCTCTGTAGTGGGATGGAAAATGTGCCTTTTGTTCAAACCAGTGCCAGGAGCAAAGGCCTGTGCTGGGGCCTGGCCCAATGGTTTTAGGCTGAGTCTAACAAGTTTATATTTATGAGAGTGATGAATGAACAGAGCCCTGTGCTGCAATTTGAAATGCTTTTGAAATCTATAATGACTGTGATGAAGAACAAAAAGATGTTTCTTTTCCAAGTGGATTGAAAGCATCAAAAGCTGTGTTCTTTCTCTTTGGAGTGAGTCTGGCTGAGGTTGTTTCCATCATCAGTGATGTCTGGCTGGAGCTGTGACCCCACTCCCTGCCAGCCTGGGAAAGGACCCAGGGCAGCTGTGAGGCTGCACCTCTGCCAGCTCAGTCAGCTCCCCTGGCTTCACCTGTGGCTCTGACCTTAAAAATCTTCTTTCTCCTCCTTCCTCAATGCCTCTGCCCACTTACTGTGCATTTTTAACTGCACTACTTAAAATCAAGTCTGTATTTGTATATTTTAAAACTAAACCTTCAGAAGTGAGCAGAGCAGCACATCTGAAAGCTCTTCACAGAGATATTTATGGGCAGGAATTTGTATGAGTCTTTGAAAGCTTTCTTTCCTCTGCCTTCCACCTGGGAGTGGATTGATCAAGGGCTCTGTGCTACAGCTGGGATTAAAGAGTTGGATTTGTGCCTGTGCTGGGAGCTGTTCTGAAGAGGGAACACCAGAGAGTTCTGTGGGGCTCAGGAGCACCCCTGACAGGGGGATCTGGGGCTGTTCTCAGGAGCTGGCTGAGCCTCCTGCCCTGTGTCCTGTAGCTGAGTGCTGCCCAAACCCTGTGCCTTGTTTAGTAGGGATAGAATAGAATGGCTTAGGTTGGAAGGAATCTTAAAGATTATCTCACACCTCCCCCTGTCCCAGGTTCCACTGTCCAGCCTGGCCTTGGGCACTGCCAGGGATCCAGGGGCAGCCACAGCTGCTCTGGGAATTCCATTCCAGGGCCTCCCACCCTCCCAGGGAACAATTCCTTCCCAATATCCCATCCAGCCCTCCTGTGTTTCGGTCTGAAGGCTTGGATCATCCCACACGGGTGGATTTTGCCCTGGGATGTGGCACCAGGGAGTTGTGGAGCAGCTGCTGAGCCCCTGCTGGGTCTCAGTGCCCTTGAGCTGTCCCAAGGTGTGGAGCTGACACTGGGCTCAAACAGCAGAGGGGGTCCCAGTGTCTCTTTTGATGCCCCATTCCTTTGTGGATCCCTCCCAAATCACCTCAGTGGTTTAGGTGCAGCCACCAAACAGCAAACCCTGGTCCCCAGCCAGGCCTCAATAAATAAAAACAACTTATTTCAGTTTGTACTCATGGCCCAAATAATGACCTTGTTTGACTGCAGGGTTCTGTGCCTGGACTCAGCTATTTGCCCATTAATAAAAATGCTGTCAATTATAAAATATTTAGACATTTATTGATGGGAAAATTGCCTGCACAGTGCTGAATTTAATGTGAAAGAAACAAATCTGTCTGTAATTTGCAGAATATGCTGTGTTGAGTTGACTTAGCTGGATAACTCATGCTCCTGAGAATTCAAATATTTGTCTTAAATATATGAGGACTTCCTAACACGTCTTTGAGCAAATGGTAATCCTACTGTGTCTGTGAACTTCTTGATTTTCCTGCAGAAATACTGGCTCAATAAATCCATAATAATGATACCTTTAGATGCAAAAGATATAATTTCAGCCTGCCATTTCTTACACCATCTGGGGGAGACTGCTCATATCTTGTTCAGCCCAATACTTCCTCAAGGAAGAAACAATTCTTATTACAAGGAGATGATATGTTGGTTTATGAGTGACAGCTCTGAAAGTGGTGGCATTTCCCTGCAGTCCTGCTCAGGGGCAGATTCCCAGCTGGAAATGCTGCTGTGGCTCCCAGCAGGTGAGAGGGGCCCTGCCCTGGGCTGGGTGGGCACTGCCCGTGCCTTTGTGTCCCTTGGGTGACACAGTTCTGCTTGGGTGCTGCAGTTCTGTCCCTGAGAACACCCTGGGCACCACTGCCAGGGCTCCCCCTCAGCAAAATGTTTAGATGTTTAGTGCAGCCTTTTTTTTCCTTCCCCCCCTTCCTCCTTTTCCCCCCTTCCTCTTTTCCCCCTTCCTCCTTTCCCCCTTCCTCCTTTTTCCCCCTTCCTCCTTTTCCCCCTTCCTCCTTTCCCCCTTCCTCCTTTTCCCCCTTCCTCCTTTTCCCCCTTCCTCCTTTTCCCCTTTTCCCTTTCCATTCCCCCAGGCTCTGTAGCTGTGAGTATTCACTCCCTAACTCCTGCTGTGGGTTCAGTCCCATGGCCATTCCCTCTTTCCCTTCCCATCAGGACCAGGCTTGTTGTGGTCCTGCAGTCCTGGATCCATTCACCAAGAATTCCAAAGCAGGGCTGAGAGCTGAGAATGTGGACCTGGAGCTGACCAAACTCACTCCCCAACTCCTGGATAGCCTGTGGGGAACCTGGGGTGAGAAGGGCTGAGAGATCTCTGGGGGATTTTATGGATTCTCTTTCTGTTGTGTTTGCACATGGGACTTAAAATCTGAATTTTTTCCCCCTCATTTTTGTGGAGCTCTGTGGGCAGAGTGTAGAATTCCAGACCAGGAGCACCCTGGGGTCGTGGGAGGTGTCCCTGCCCATGGCAGGGGTGGAACTGGGTGATAGAGGTGCCTTCCAACCCAAACCATTCCATGGTTCTCTGAATTAAGAGGCTTTTGCCCTGTGTTAGACTCCATTTCCAGTTTTGTGAGCCCCCAGACTGGTTTGATGTGATGTGTGCTCTGACAGAAGCAAACATGATTCTCAGCGATCTCTCCAGATTTTATTCAGCAGAGTATGTTTTGCTTAAAGGCAAAGCACTGTATGAATCAGTCCTGTTTAAATTGCTTTTAAAAGAGAAAAAAGTAGGACATCAGAGAAATAAGTAGGACATCAGGTGCAACAAGAGCTAAATACACAATAACCTGAGGCAGAATATCGTGGCAAACCATGCTCCAGAGTGTAGAGATACAGAACACTGAAAAAAAGCAGAGATTTTTTACAACAGGTAGGCACAATCTTTGCACACCACAAAAGTTATGTGGTGATTGCTGATTCCATCTCCATGTGCCACATCAGCTGCTGCAAAGTGTGACAGGCTGGGCTAACAGGACACAGCTTGGTGCTGCTGAGCTGGGCTTTGTGACACACACAGAAAGCTGAAAGCATTTGGCATTGCCAGCTTTGGGGTTTTCTTTGGTCTCTTCTTGAAACAGGGAGGATTTTCATTAGTGCCCGTCCTGCTCCACTTGGTTTTGCTCTTCTTTTTTAAAATTTAGCCTTTCTAAAATTAAGGGTTATAGGATTAGGTCAGTGTTAGAACAGAGGGAGTGTTGGAAAGGGAGAGGTCTGGAGGATGTGATTCTGAGAGGAAGTGGGAACTCAATTAGGGAATTTTGGGTGTGATCAGAGGGCAGGAGAAATGGGGAATGTGGGGTTGGTTTGTGGTGGGGCAGAGTGTGGCTGGAGCACAAGGAGAGGTGGTTCTGGGTGCCAGGAAAATTGGGATTGGGACATGGGGCTGTTCCCTGTGGGGTGCTGAGGATCAAACACAGGCCAGGATGTGCAGAGTGGGAAATGTGGCTGGGTCTGGGGCCACTGGCACTGAAACACCAGCACCAGCCTGGGGCAGAACTGGGGACAGAGGGGAGTGGAGAAAAAAAACCAATAACAATAATGATAATATCAACCTAGCAACTCCACCCAAAATAAGAAGGTGGGAGGAATAAGAGAGAGAGTTTTAAGTCAAATGAGATCTTTGGGATGTTTGAAAGCATCAGGCAGCTCTGAGGGTTTGGGGAAGCCTCTCCTCCTGAAAGGAAGGTACCAGAAAGGTGCTGAGCAGCCTTTAGGATGGCTCAGAGTGTTCTCAGCCTGGCACTGCTGTGCCCATCCCTGTGTGTGCACAAACGGCAGCAGCCCTGGCTCGGTGACAAGGCGCTGTCTGAAGGTCACCTGCCGGGTTTGTTCTTGCAGAAATGAGGGGCAAAGACTGATCTGCTGTGGCTGCAGGTGCCTGGGGAAGGATGGAGGGCAGCCCTGGGGCTCTCCTGGTGTTCCCAGGGCAGGAGGACCCAGCCCCTGAGTGCAAGCAGAGACTGCCCCAGGACATTCATTTCTCAATGGATCAAGTCCTCTCTGCCACACACATCTGATTTCTTCCAGCTGCTGAACTCACAGGTGGATATTTCCAAGGGATCCCTGCAGCTTTTACACAAAGCTGCATTTAAAGTATTTTGCATTTGAGCTCTTTCTGATGTTCAGATCCATGGATCTCGTTAGTGAGGATTTATCAAAAGGAGACTTCCATGAATTTTTACAAACACAACAATTACTACATTGATCAGGGCATTCCAGCTTTAAAAAAATAATTCGAAATTCAAGGATATAATACTCTTTTATCACAATAAATCATGTAAAAGCTTCACATGAGTCAATCCTATCAGGCAGCTGTTGAAGCCACGCTGTCACTGATGCTGTAGTGAAAACTGATTTCAGTGCAAGAGAAATGTTTGCTTTCACCCTTAGAAAACTGTACTCAGGCTGCTTTGTGGCAAGCAGCAAAAAATGTCAATCTATCACTAAAAGGTGGAGGCATGGGTGTAGAACAATGCTTTTTATCTGTTGATGTTTGGAAAAATTGCTTTCCACAGAGGTTACTAATGAAATCTTTTAGAAAACACCGACCTGTTGGCAGTGGCACAGAGATAAAGCAACAGGCACAAACAAATGCTAGAGGGAATATTTTCTCAGTCTCTAGAAGGTGGCATTCCCTTTCAGGATTTGCTTTTCCCAGTCAATTTTTGAAGCTGTTTTGTAAGTAAGCCACTCTGGATTTCCTTCCATTACAATTATTTTAAAAAACTTTTGAATAATTCAGTTGAAAACTGGTTTTCACTCTAAAAAGTAGGAAACAAGGCATCATGTAGGAGGCTTTTGTCTTTCCTGCACCCTTCCTTCAGGCACTGCGTTTAAAGTGAGCTGCTCTGTATCTCAAGATATACATAAATATATTTCTATTTATATTTATACACCTATGGCATGTTTTTTTCCACCCAAAGCCAGGTGTTTACAGCATGCACTGTCCCACACTCATGCCATAGCAGCAACACACGATTTCTTTGAAAGTCTTCCTCATCTCCAGGCTCCTGAAGGCGTAAATGAGCGGGTCGATGACCGAGTTGCACATGATCAGCACCAGGTAGGTGTTGAAGTGAGCGGTGTAGCAGATGCAGTAGGGGTTCATGGGGCAGGAGATGATGAGGATGAGGTGGAGGAAGAAAGGAGCCCAGCAGACAATGAAGACCCCCAGGAGGATGGTGATGGTGACAGCCCCCTTCATGCAGGTGCGCTGGGGGGGCACGCCCTCGACGGGCAGCGCCGCGATGCGCTTGACGTGCAGGCGGGCAAACAGGAACATGTGCACGTACAGGGAGGCCATGAGCAGCAGCATGGTGAAGAACATGGTGATGAGACACACAATGACAGTTTTGCTCTCCGAGTAGGCAATGAAAATGATGCCACAGATGATGCAAGCCACCCAAATGAGCACAATGAGGGTCAGGGCTTTCTTCACCGTCATGATGCTGTGGTAACGGAGGGCATAGAAAATAGTGATGTACCTGTCGATGGCTATGGCCAAGAGGTTGCAAATGGAGGCTACCAGAGAAATACAGATCATTGAGTCAAAAACATTGTCCATGTGCTGGATGAAGTGGTCATCAATGACCAGGTAGCCGTTGCTGAGGATTGCGATCATGACGGTCTCCAGGGCGTTGGACATGCTCACCAACATATCTGCCACAGCCAGGCTGCAGAGGAAGAAATACATGGGAGAGTGCAGGTTGCCGTTCTTCAGCACTGCCAGGATGACAAGGATGTTCTCCAGCAGGCTGATGATGCCCAGAGTCAGGAAGACCTCGGCTTTGATGAAGACCTGCTCACAGAATCCGTCGCCGCTCCTGTTGTTCGGGACGGAGTCGTCGAAGTCTTCGCTGGCGTTGAGCAGCACGGGCTGGAAGGAGAATGCAAAGTGTGTGGTGTTCATTGCCAGCAAAGGAGCTGAGCTCACCTGTGCTTGTGGACCTGAGAGAGCACAGGTTAAAAAAAGGAAAAAAAAAAGAAAAGGAAAACGAGTCCTTCCAAGATGCTGCTGTGCATATGGGGTGGAACCAAGCAGGACTTTAGTCACTTTTACAAGTGCAAACATCAAACAATCTGCATTTACAGTGAGTTTTATGCCAGGCTGCTCTTTTCCTTCAGAAGAAAGTGAGCTGCAGAGCCTGTAGGCAGCAGGCAGTTTTCTCTGCAGGGAAGAATCAGCAGCAGGACATTGCTGGGTTCAGCTCTCCTGGTGATCAAAAGCAGGGAGTTTTCCCGGCTGCCGGGGCAGCATGTTGCAGCTCAGCCAAGCATCTGTTGCTATTTCAGCGGGAAGAAAGCAGACGAGAACTAAGGGATTTATACATGCAAGAAAGAAAAAACCAACTCCTACTTCACCCTGCGAGCAGAGCATTGGCCATTGGAGAGCGAGCACCTTTGTGAGTGACAGCTGGAGCACCTGGAGCGGCATCCCGGCACATCCCAAACCGTCTGGCGCCCTCTGCAGATCCCGAGCAGGGCGCAAAATTCCTCTGGAAAACCGGATTTTCATCCGGTAAAACTTTCTGCCTGCTCCGGGCAGCCGGGTCCTTGGTCTGGGAAGTTTTTGGGAGGTTTTTTGGGCAGGCAGGATGCTCATACAGCCTCCGTGCACCTTTGTGTAGCCACTAGGACTGGTCTTAACTGGGATTGTACCCATTTAAACCTCTGCAGACTGAGATTTTCATTGATCCTATCACTAGGCAAGCATAAGGTAGATTTTCCTTGTGCTTCATTCCTTCTGTATTTCTCTGGTGCAATTTTCTTAGTTTGATTTTTTAAAAAGAGCTTGCTGATGTCTAACCTCTTCCCACCTCTTTTTTTTTTTTTTTTTTTTTTTTTTTTTGCACAAATACTTTGGAATCAAGTGCAATGTCACTTTCATTAATGTTTGAGGCTTCTGTTACAGGTTTGTTAGCTTAAAAGAGTCACAAATCTTGGAATCAAGTTCAATGTCACTTTTATTAATGTTTGAGGCTTCTGTTGCAGCTTTTGTTAGCTTGAAAAGGTCACAAATCTCTCCCAGTTTCATTCTGAGCCTGCAGAATTATTGTCTTGCACCCATAATTCAATACCAAGAGGCAACACTTCTCAAATTTAACCTCCAGGTGATAGTTTTACAAGGACAGCATTCGGTGCAGTAGTTTCAAGTGAATAAATAGCTGGGGATTTGCCCACCAAGTTGCACAGGTTTTAAAGACCTTAGTCTCTTCCCTAGATAGGCAGTGATGTGTAGGAGCAGATATTTTAAACCAGCAAACAATCTGTCCCATGCCTCTGATCCCATGGTGGGGAACAGATATTCCCTCCATCTGCAGCAGCCTCTGCTTTGTGCAGAGGCCCCAGAGCATCCTGCCAGTTTTGGGGCCCATGGAGTGCAGCCAGGCTGTGATTTCTGGGCAGAAGAGCTGTGAATGCCCTTGGAAATGTTGTTTTTCTGGGTGAGCAGGAGCCCATCCTGTAAGGCTCCCTGCCAGCTGTGTCCCCCCAGAGCAAGGACAGGATCCAGAGGCACAGCTCCCTCCTGGGCTTGGCTCTGCATTTCCTGCTGCTGCAGGGACATTTCTGTTTTGAGCACCCACAATTAAAGCTGTGCCCAGGAGTGCTGGGCCCTTCACATCCCAGCCCTGTGGTGCCCACCTGGGCAGTCCCAGCAGTGTCTGTGTCACTCCTGCCAGTGTTCACCCCAGAACGCCCCATCCCTCCGTGCCACACTGCCCCCAAAGCCATGCACAATTCTCTCAGCTGGGATAGGAAGTATTAAATGTGTTGCATCATGAGTTTCTGCCTGTATGTGACAGCAGGACAAGCCACCATTTGCACTGAGGTGCAATTTGAAGTGGAAATGGAATGTTGTGCACCCGAGTGGATTAATGGCACTATCAGCTTTGCCATTAAGTACTAAAAATAGTGGGCTAGAGCCTCCTGTGTCATGGCAAACTCACACTGACTCTGAGGCCTGTGCTGAGAGGGGAAGAAGCTGTGTCTGCACAAAAGGCAGCAACATGGGAGCCCTTATTTTCCAAAGGATTTCTCTGTTCAGCACTGGCAAACCTCCATGGTCTGAAATGTCACAAAATATTTTGTATTTTGTCAGTTCTTGCTTCATGTCCAGGGGTTCTGGGATTATTGCAGTGCAGAGCAGGCAGGTTGCTCTCACCTCCACCCCAGTGCTGCAGAGGATTGGTGTCCTGGCAATGCTGCTCTGCACCTGAGGAGTGGAAAATTGCCAAAATTATCACAAATTCCTGTCCTCGGTCTCCTGGACAGTGAAGTCCACTCATCTTGGATAGGAGAGCAGAGTAAGGGCAGAGCATTGCTCCAATCCATAGTGTAGAAAATGAAGGAATGGCTTGGCTTGGGTGCCCTGGTGAAGAGGCAGGGATGGGAGTTGTGTATTCCCCAAGTCCTGCCTTGCCCATTGCTCTTCCCAGCTCTTTGCCCAAGGCCTGGAGGGAAGGAGCTGCAGCCTGGGGTGTGCTCAGGGCTGGTGTCACTGGAGATCCAGGATGGAAAACAGCTCGAGTGGCCCAGGCAAGGCTGAGTCAGGAAGCTCATGGTACATCTGAGTGTGTCCTTGCAGCTCTGGAAATGTCCAGAAAGTGCCATCATCAGCTTCCATCAGTGACTGAAATGCCCTCCTCACCTCCTGACATTAGTCCCTGACTCATGTTCCTGTTCCCAGCCTGCTCTCCAGGCACTGGGAGACATTTATTTGACACCCAGGCAGCAGAGTCCTCCTCCAGCCGTGTTCTTCTTTACTCCCTGGACTCAAACCCCAAACCTGCTGGTTTTTCATCCCCTGGTGTGTGAACAAGAGAAGTCCTTGGTTGCTGTCCCTGCAGTTGCCACTCAGCTGTCAGCTCCTGGCTGTGCTCTCATGCCACGTTTGGGGCCAGAGGCCAGGGGAGAATGAACTCTTGGGAGGAAAAACATCCCTTGCACCATTGTTCATTCCCTCTCTGTTTCCTCCATCAAGAATATTGTATCACCTGCCCATGTTTCATTCTTTCAGCCTCCAGGCCAGAATCCCTGACCTGTTTTGTTCCCTGCAGATGGAGAGGAAATGTGAATTTCAAAAACCTGGCATGACTCAGGCTCTCACAGCTGTGCTGATCAAACAGGTGGTAAAGAAATCTCAGTGAGGCTGGCCACAAGAATCACCCTTTTCTGAGTATTTCTGAGTATTAGGAGGAATTATCAGACACCCAGAAGTTTATAGAGACAAGGGCTGATTTTTATGCTTGTTTTACTTGACCTCCTGGACTGATTCTGACTGCACTGATTCTGATTTAGTGGAGATGGGTTCTGGGGATGAGCTTCAGGGTCTCACTTAGCTGAGAAACACAAAACTTTAGGGATGCATCTCCAGTTCAAAACTTGTGCTGGCTCTGTGTGCAAACTGCAGCACTTGGGTGAGCTGCTGCAGTCCAAACCTGGTCTCTAACTAGGACAGCTTGTACCGAGGAAAACGCCCCCCTGTGCTCCTCGAATGATTATTTAAAACCCCACAAAGACGATGTTCAAACAGGTCCAGATTTGACAATATTTATCGGCAGCCTCATCCTTTTGGAGCGTGTTCAGAGGAAAATCTCTCTGTGCTGTTGTGTTTTCTGGGCAGCTGCTCAGTGCCCTCACCGGGGACGTGCAGGACCTGATTGCCATTCCTTTCCTGGCCAGGAAAGGTGAGAGGTCCCGAGCACAAAGCCGGGTTTGTCAGGGTTTGTCACTGCCAGACCTTTCCTTCAGCAGCAGCCTCTGATGCAGCCCTGCCACCATCTCTGCTTATCTGCCCGTGCCAGAGCTGCCCTCCACCCTCTGAGGCTGCCAAACTTGAAATTATTATCTAGCCCAAGGACCTCTAATGAAAGTTTTGTGTGCTTCAATCACAGCAGATGGATCCTTTAAAGAATCATGAGCAGCCATTAAAAAAAAAAAAGTCAGGACAACCCAGCCCGAGCCCACAAAGATGCAATGGGTTAAATGTAGAAATTAGATTTATTGTGATGTCTCTTACATTACTTTCATTCGTGTTCTTTCCTAAAATAACTCCTTTTCTGAGAAAAAGAAGCTGTAAATAAGAGGATGTCAGCACAGTTAATGAAATATTGGCTGTGGTGAAGGCAGAGCAAAGGTTTGGCTGCTTTAGCTACCAGCAGAAATGAACAACTTTCCCAGGTAAAACCTTCTGCCTCTGCAAAGCTGATTTATTTATTTTTTTAAATGCTGTTATTGCTCAGTTGTTTTTTCACTAGTGAAACTATTTAATCTTCAGGGGAAGGTAAAGAGAAAATAACATTTGCTGCTAAATGTGGATCATGGAGTTTTCTAAGAAAATTCCCCTGTGTTGTTGAATGAAAAATCTTGTTTAATGCTTGACCTGAGATTAACTTGATAATGGCTGATAAATATGTATCACTTTCCTTTATTTTCACTCTTTTTCAGCAGCAGTTTCTACCAGACACAAGTGGAACATTTGAAGGAAAATAGAGGATAATAAGCAGATGGTTTCTCCCATGCAGCAGGGAATTATTGTTGTCCTGAAGTTTCAAGTAGCCAAACCAGTCAATGAGTGAAAAACTCTTGAAGACCTTTTCTCTGTTTTATTCTTTCTAGAAAAGGACTTAAAAGATGAAATATTTTCTCTTAGCAAAGCAAACTGTGCTGGTTTTGAATTCTGTGCACATTTCTGGCTCTGATTGGGAATATCTGCAAATACAGGCTGGAATTCATCCCCTGGCACTTCAGGGAGGTTGCTCAGTGCTCAAGAGCTGCCTCAGTAGAATTTAAGTTTTTGTAAATGGAATACTTGACAAAACAATTGAAACTTCAGGTCTGATCCAGCACATGGCTTGTAGAACATGAACTGCTTGACTACTGACTAAATTAAAGAAAAAAACTCTTTCCTAATTTTCACTGAAACAGGGAGAGATCACTTGTCATAATAAAGAGCAGAAACACTTTGGGACATTTTCTGTGATTATATGAAATGATTATGAAAGATTAAAAAAAATAAAATTATTTCTAATTCATGGTTATAAAACTCAAAAAAAATCTGGAATTAGGAGCCTCACAAGAACCTGGCACGTGAGGAAACTGAAGTAAAGCCACAGGTGATTAAGTTCTGTCTACTGAAATGCTGTGTTTTTCTTCAGTGTCTTGAGGTAACAACTTTCCAAGAGCAATTTTTGTCCTGTCAGAGTCACAGGCTTCAGGATCTCTTGCAATATCAGGTATTGGATGAAAAAATGGAAATATTTCCACGGTCTTCCTCCAAGAAGTTGTAGTTCCTACAGCTCCCAGTCATGCCCATAGTTAAAAATGTTATTTTCTAGTCTGAGGCAAGAATGAATCTCACATCAGCTGAGGTCAGTGGAAGTTAAATTTGTCTGCATCACGTTGCTGGCAGAGGTTTTCAAATTGGGGGAGGAAATCCTCACCCAAGGAAGTGAAGCCCTGCTGAAGCCAAGCACCAGGAGTTGCCTCCTTTGGGATGTTACCCATGAATTTCCCCTCAGCACTGCAGGAGGGGAGGCAGCCTGCCAAACTGGGACCAGTGAGGAGAAGGAGCACGAAATCCTGATTGCAATGGGTGGGCTTCCAGATGAGGGTTCTATCATTTCAGCCAGTTAAAAGGTTAATTTAAACAGACTCAACTTTGGGATATTCTGGATAATTTTCCTTCTCACCCCTGGGTAAAAGGAGACAAAGCAGACCTGATTGCAAAACACTCACCAGCACCTGCAGGTGCTCCTCATGTTGCAGGGATTTTAAATGCTTTAATAATGCTCAGTTTCAGCTTTGTTCTCTCCTTTACAGAGTGAGAGACAAGCAGATGTGACTGAGCCAGCTGCACTCTGCTCTTCAGCTTCAGCAGGGCCAAATATTCCTGGAATATCTTCCTCAGCTCCCTGCAAGCTCCATAAATCTCATTGCCCTGTGGTGCTGAGGGAAAATTTGGCATTTTCACACCTGATTGCTGCTGCTCACTGACCTCACTCCTGGACCAGAGAGAACTGAAGGGTCTTGCAGGCTGGCAAGTTTAGGGAGGATTGTGCTGAGCTGTCAGGGGCTGTGGAGGGATGGATATTGGGACAAATTGTTCTGCTAATGCTCAAAGCTCCTCAATTTGACGCAGTATTTGCAGTCCAGCGTTGCTGCTTTCCAGACAAGGACAGAAAAAGCCCCACAGCCAGACCCAATCCTTTAATTTCATTTACCAGTTAGGTCTGTCTTCTGCCTTTCTAATTTTGTGCAAGAGTTTCCTGTTCTGTTATTTTTGTATGTGGGAGATGGTGTCCTATGGTTATAAAAATTCCAACTTCTGGGCTTTTATCTGTGTTGTGTTTGCAAATAACTTCAAGAACAGAAAGAGTCTGGTTATTTGTTATGGTTTAGGGATAACAAGAAATTTGCTGCCCTCCAAAATGTTGCTCCTCAACAATAAAATAGGATTTAAATGCTCTTTGGGGTTAGAGAGGTTCACTTTTCCAGATTCTGCAGTTTGCAAAGTGAGCCAGCTGTCTTGAGCAATGTCAGACTACAGTGTGTCAATATAAAATATTTTCTGTCAGAAACAGAACTGTCCTGATTTCGAAAGCAAAACAGATTTGGAAAGCCAATATGATTCATGTAACCTTGTATGAATTTATTATGGGAAACAGAAGTGACAACTAGTTCTTCTACCATTTGTTCCCTTCTTTTTCTTTTCAGTTGAAGTGTACAAGGTTATTTACACATCTTTGAGTTTAATAATAACCTCTAGTTAGGTTTTTCTGAATAGCACATTCTCCTGTTTGCCACAAAAGAAGGAGCTGAGGTTTAAGGTTTTGTTTGCTCTGAATATTGTCTTGAGAAGAAACGGGGCTGTCATGCAAAGGTTACATCTGTCACTCATCCTGCACCACTTCTGAAGGCAGAAATAATGGGACTGCAGCTGATTTCACACTTCTGTGGATGCTTGGAAAGTTCCCAAAATGTTTTGCAGCCTTGCTCCTGCAGCCAGTGCCTTGGAGGACGCAGTGCCAGAAGCTCCAGGCAATCAGTCCTGACCTGAGGAGCTCCCTGGCCCACAGAAGGGTTTTGTGTCACTGCTCCTCAAACACTGCAGAGGGGCAGAGTGAACCTCCAAGCCCCTCCTGCTTCTCCTCAATCCCCTCTTTGTATCTCTGCTCTATTATTATCCTCTGTGTACTAGTAATTAATGATTTTTAGATCTACTGATCTGTATTTTAGCATAATAGATGTGTCTAGATACAATATATAGAGATAGTACCACTTTGGATTTTCTTTATTTGCAAGGTTTGTGTGGAAGGAGAGACTCTGTGCCAGCAGGGTGTCCAGAGTTCTGTCACTGCTGTAAATTCACCTCCTGCCTCCTGGGTTATTGTTCCTTCCCTGGCTAATTAAGAGTCAGACATAAAATAGAGCTTTTAGCATTGTGCAGAGCTGAGATTCGAAGCCAGGGGACATAATTCCTTTATCTTAATTACAGGCTAGGGTTTTTTTTTAACTCCTCACTTTAGTTCTGGGCGTTTTGGGGACGGCTTGGACTTTGTATTTGCAACACTCCTGACTCCAAAAGAATTCCCTGTGCAGGGGCACAGATGGATGAGGAACCTCAGTGACAGCACTGACACACAGTGGCTGTGTGGGGAACCCTGTGCTTTATTCCCATCTTTATTCCCATCTCTATTCCCATCTCTATTCCCATCTTTATTCCCATCTGTATTCCTATGCTTTATTCCCATGCTTTATTCCAATGCTTTATTCCCATCTCTATTCCCATTTTTATTCCCATCTCTATTCCCATCTCTATTCCCATCTCTATTCCCATCTTGCTGCCCAGGACTGGAAGCAGAGTCAGGCACTGGGCCAGAGCTGTCCCAGGCTGTGCTTTGTCAAGACCAGACAAACAAGGAGAAGATGAGGAGGCAGCTGTAATTTCCTGTCATATTTTTAAATATTTTATTGTCTTTTAAAAAATATTTTAATAATTGGTTTGCCAAAATCAGAATATCTGTTTTTAATGATGAAATGATTGATGCATCCAAAGGAGGTTGCAGGAGAAGGGGGATCCCTTGGTCCTGGAGCTCATTCCAGGAGGAAAAGACCATCCTGGACTGTGGATCCTGAACTTTATTAAAGGGCTCAGCTGTTTCCCAGCTTTCAGAAGATGATCCAGGTTCCCTCAGGATTGTTTTTGCTCTCTCTCTGATTCCACAGCCAATTCCAATTCCTGTTTCAAACCTCTCAGCCCTTGCTGCTTGCCCCTGCTGTGCCCAGCCATTCCCAGGATCCATTCCCTGAGCACAGTTCAAGGGTTTCTGACTCCTCTCATTTAAACCCACAAACTCCTCAAAGTCTTTGCCTTATGGCTCACTTTTTATGGGCTGAAATTCAGGCAGTTTCTGAATGTTTCAGGCAGTTTCAGTGCCACCTTGTGCCACAGAGGAGCAGATCTGTGGGGCTGTCCCTTGCTCTGGGAGCTGCAGTAATGTGGGTTTGACTTCTTGGCTTTGAGGTGCAGCACCAGAATGAGCAAGGTGAGATCACCAGGGAGATTCAGAGGGGGAGGCTCCTCCATGAAATGAGTTTTAAGCAGTTGGAAAACTAATTAAATTCTGAATTGGTGCTTGGGCTTTTCCTGGAATTGTTCAAAGCCAGGCTGGGCAGGGCTTGGAGCAGCCTGGGGTGGTGGGAGGTGTCCCATGGCAGGGGATGGAATGAGATGAACTTTAAATTTGTTTTTCAACCCAGGCCACTCTGTGATTCTATGATTTCCTTGATTGCTGTTTGTTGCACACAGTGAGGAGCTCAAAGGAAATTGCTCAGGTAGATGAAGAATTGTTATTTTTGGAAACATGTGGGCTGTGCCTTTCCTTGATGCTGACCATGAACCACTGTCAAAGGCAGAGAGCTGCTGGAAACATTTTTATTGTTCAAAATTCAGCAGCCGAGCACTTCATACATTATCAATCAAGGGAATGACTAATAGCTCCATTGCTAATTACTGATTTGCTTTATTTATGTATCAAGCTGCCTCTGTGCTTTGCAGATGTATTGTACAAAAAAATGAAGAATAAGAAAAGAAGCCAAAAAATGACACTTCCATCAATCAGAGCTCGTGTATCAACTTCTTCATTGTAATGAGCAGATGTATTTTCTCTACCTCCAAGCTCCTGCCTTTATTTTCTTTCCTTTTATGGATTCTCCCATTATGCATTCAAAATACTGAATTAATTAAAAAATTAACTCATATTACCCCCCAAAAATTTACACTCACATTTTATGGGGAAATATTTCTTTTGTGGCATATCTGGTGAAAATTTAAATTTTCTTCATGAGTGAGGGTGCTGCAAAAATGGGCGGAATTTGTGCTGAGCATCACTAGATGTCACCCTCGACCTGGATTTAGTTTCACAGAAATTTTAATTTTAAATTACTCATCTTCTGTTCTCATACTTCCCCCTCTCTTTTCTCCCCCTTTCATTTAATGCATCTTCCACGAACTTTTGTGCATCAATGTTTTCCTTGCTTAAAACCAGAATCAAAATTAGGCCGAATGGAAATTGCTGGAATTTGCAATGCCATCAGTTTCTGTGCTAGATCAGCACTGAGGAAACAGGAAAAGCAAAACCTCCTGGAACAGAGTTTGTTTCTAACGTGTCTGGTTGGATTTTGCTCAGATCTTGTTGGAATCTCCATGGTGTGAAATGAAGAAGAATGCCGAGGTCAAATCCCCATGAAGCCACGAGGATCTCTGATTTCCTCTGATTTCAGCACCATTTCCACAGGGAAAAAAAAAAAAAAAAAAAAAAAAAAAAAAAAAAAAAAAAAAGAAAGAGCCCTTTTATAAAACAGGTTTAGGCAGTAATTTCAGGTTTTCAAGGAAAGGCTTTGTTTTTCAACTCTGAAATACTTTGTGAGAGCATTCCAGCCCTGCTGGAACATTCATGCTTGAATGAGAGGCAAAAATGTGTCTATGAAGTTCATGCTGTATTTACCTATTTATTAATTTAAAGAATCTTTTCATTCAGCTCTCATTTTTTAACCTGAAATAACTTATTTAATGATGTTCTTTTCCTAGGCATGAAAAAATTTAGGAAAATTCTTGAATGAAATTAAAAAGAGACTTTTTCTCATTAAACAAATATTTAGGTTGACTGAACATACTGGTCATAGGTTTAGTTTTTTTTTTTTTTCTTTAACTTCCACAAAAAACACAAAACGTGGATATTGGAAAACCCTTTGGGGTTTAGAATTTCAGAGAGCAGGCAGGGAATTTGGTTTCTGGCCTGTGAAGTCATTGGGAGGGCTGGGAGATCGAACAGAAACCAGGAGGGTGGAATGGATGCTCACACCTCGTGGCTGGAAGGAAGTTTGGGAAAAGGTGTTCAGGATCTCTGTGAGCAAATCTGAGAGAATCCTGTCTTTTTAACCCCCCCCCCCCCCAAAAAAAAAAGAAGTTTAAGGAGAGAACTGGGATTGTTCAGCCTGGAGAGGAGAAGCTTTGGGAGCTCAGTGTGGGCTCCCAGTGCCTGAAGGAGCTGCAGGAAGATGGAGAGAGAGGATTTCCAAGGGATGGAGGGACAGGACACAGGGAATGGCTTCACACTGCCACAGAGGAGGTTTAGGTGGGATGTTGGGATGGGATTTTTCTCTGGGAGGGTGGGGATGCCCTGGCACACATTCCCAGAGAAGCTGTGGCTGCCCCTGGATCCCTGGAAGTGCCCAAGGACGGGGCTTGGAGCAGCCTGGGACAGTGGGAGATGTCCCTGCCCATGGCATGGAATGAGAGGAGCTTTAAATTCCTTCCAACCCCCCCAAGAATTCTGTGATTTTATGGGATTTCTTCAGAGAATGGGAACATTGGGATCTGGAGGAGAACAGGATCTTGACCAGCAGCACCACAAGCTGTGAAGGGCTGAGCAGCCCCTGTGCACATCCATCCAAAATCTGGCTCCAAATCCTCTCAGCAGGGCAGCACTCCTGAGCAGTTCCCAACCAGAGCCTGGTTTGGAAGATGGAGAGAGAGGATTTCCAAGGGATTTCCAAGGGACAGGACACAGAGAATGGCTTCAAACTGCCAGAGGCTAGGGTTTGATGGGATATTGGAAAAAAATTCCTCCCTGTGAGCACAGGGTGCCAGAGAAGCTGTGGGGAGTGTCCCAGGCCAGGCTGAGCAGAGCTGATGGTTTTGTACAGCAAATTTTGCATTGCTGCTCCAAACCATTCCCCTGGTGCATTGTTCAGACAATGCACTCAGAGTTCTTGTTCCGTGTTGATTCCAAGCCCTTTCCCCCAGAATTCCCATCCCCACCGGAGGCTGGGAATTCCAGCAGGGAATTTTCCCCCGTGTTTGCTGCAGCTCGTGGTTCTGGCATCTGTTGGAATCGATTCACCGAGAGCAAAGAGAAGGAAATGACACCAGAGCCTTTATTAAAGGGAGGTGTAATTAACGGCTTCAGATTAATTGAAAATGTTTGCTCCAAGAGCAGCAATTGAGCTCCATTGTGATTAACTGCTTTCTCCCAGATTTTGTGGCCCTGCAGAACGTGCAGCAGAGGGGAAAAGCCCCTCTCCCATCTGTGCAGAGCCTTTGTGGGACAATCTTGCCATTTCCCCTTCTGAAACGCCCTGTGCTGCTATAATCCTGTTACAAAGAAGTTCCTCGGGACTCTTTAATTTAAAATCGTTCCTCAAGGGCTGAGGATTCTACGGGGGAACAGGCCAGCACTAGAAATGTGATTCTGAGTGAATTAGTTGCTATTTTATTTTAACCAAATGGCTTCAGATAGCTGTCAAAGAAATGTGTTTCCCATGGATCCCTTTTTTAGTTTAGTGAAAAATTTCCATCTGTCACGGTGGACATAGAGTCAGGATTGAGGGCATTGAAAGACAATCTTTTATTAAATATTTCTTTAGAAGACTTGGATTTAGTCAGGCCCTTTTACATTATTGGCTGTGTTAAGCTAACACTCCATCAAAGACTTACTTTAATCAGTTCAAATGATTAAACCCTGTTTATATCAGCATATATTGACCTTCCATTTATTTTCCAGTGCCTGGAGTGATCTGGGAGTGCTCATTGCTAATCCTTTCTCTCCCACTTCTTGCTCCAGAGCTCTGATGGGTGGGATTTGTGCCACCCTGGGCTCAGTGATGCACCTGCTCTGCCCCCATCTCCACTTCCTTGTCCTGTTTCTATTCAAAAGCTGCTTTTAGAGCAGCAGAGGAAGGAGACCCGTCATCAACCCCAAACGTTTTCAATTCCTGTTGCTTCTTAAAGACTCTGCTTTGCAGGTGATATTTCAGAGCTTCTGATTTTCCCCTCTGTCTCTGCCTAGGGGAGAAAAAGTTTCAAAATGTGAAGAGTTCACCTTCCAGCTGTGTCTCTTCAGAACTTTCATTCTCCACATTGGTTCTGACAAGGGTTTGTGATGTTGCAGGAGTCACCATGTAAAGGTGGGGAATCCAAGTTGTGTTTTCCCTGCAGCTGCTGAACAATTTTTTGTGTCAGAGCTGTTGGATTTCAGAAATGCTTTTCAGAGGGTAATTCCCTCTCCTAATGCCAATTCTCTCCTCCAGTACAGACAGCAAAGAAAAAGTTGAAAATGCTGTTTATCTTTAGAGGAATCTTGTGCATTAAGCTGCAGGTGCCTTGGTGCTCCCATCCATTATGCAGATATTCCTGCTGCAGTTTGGAGATGTGTTCAAATTGCTACTGTGCATAAAAACACTGCTGGGAACATTGAGAACTGTGTTTGTAGCTCCTCAGGCAAACTTCCTTACATTTAGCATGGAATTTATTTGGGAACTAGCACATGTTGGGCGTTCAGACAGCTGCAATGTAATAAATCCTAATAAATAGTAATAAATCATAATTTCAGTATTCAGGGCTCGGTGATTTCAGGAAGTCACTGGAACATAAATATCAGTTCAGGGAAAGCAAACAACTTCTCCATTTTTTTGTGTCTTTCCACAGAGCTGCCATAAGGAAGCAAAGCATCATTATTGTTTCTTTCAGTTCTCAGCATAAAAGGAAGTAACACTTAATAAAAGCCATTGGCTGCAAGATTTCATAAGAGAGAGAGGCAGAGAGAGAAGGAGCAGCACGCTGTGGGGAAGCAGGTGTGATTCATGAATAAACTGCTGCTTGCCACCCTGTAGGATACTGATGAAACAAATAGAATTTCCCCAGACATGGATAATACAAGAACAGCAGATGCTTTTTCACAGGTAAAGGCAGAAATTGTTATGGCTGGTGTGGAAATGCTGCTTGGTGTAGCTGGAGATGTTTTATCAGAAACTGGGAATGACTTTGTGCTTTATTGGTGAGGAATTTGCTGTAGGTTTTGATGTAATGGACTATTATGTGATATGATCTCAGCCTGGGCTAATAGATCAGAGAGTGTTTGCACAAGGTGTGTAGGAGACAATATTTTTCTGTGCTTTATTCTTGAGAAAGTTGAAACGTGCGAAGTTTTCCTGACACAAGGAGAGAAAATCAGTCTTTCTCTTGCCATACTAGAGAGGATTTATTAACACTTTCCATTATCTGTGCTAAAAATTTCCATAAGGTAATTGGAGGGGAGAAAAAGAGTTTTATATTACAGGCAAAAGCAGTCTTTTGATAATCCTGCTGGAATCGGAGGTGATGGATGTGCCAGGATTGGATGTACATCAGCTTGCAGCACTGGGGGTTTGCCTGAGTGCCTGGGACAGACTGGGAGCATTCTGCTTGTTCCAATATTTGCACATTTGGGAGTCTGGAACCTGGAGAGTTGAGTAGGGGGAAGCTCCTCTCTGACTGGGACAGCTGATGGGATTGGCAGGGGCAAAAGAGCAATTGGGGAAAAGAGCAATTAGGGGAAAGAGAAATCAGGGAAAGGAAGGATTGTGTCTGTGCAGGGTCTGAGCTCTCCTGGCTGGCAAAGAGTGAGGGCTGGGGAGGATCCAGCCCTGCTTGGCTCCTCTTACTCCTCAAGGGTGAGAGATTTGCTAGGCCAGGCTCTGGAAAATCCCAGAGGAAAATTTATTTATGGCTCTTCGGTTTGTCACAGAGGGAAAAGGGCAGAGGCTGCCTGTGGTTACCTCACACAGCACCTGCCCCCTTGGCCTGAGAAGGGTTTGGAGCAGGACCAGGTGACCCAAAGAGTGAATTCTTGAGCTTAACACACATCAGTTGCTCCATTTGAAATGTAATAAAACTGCAGCTCCCACCTGGCAGTGCTGTGAGGAGATGCAGAGGGGCTGTGAGGAGATGCAGGGGGGCTGTCAGGAGATGCAGGGAGGCTGTCAGGAGATGCTGAGATGCTCTGAGGAGATGCAGGGGGGCTGTGAGGAGATGCTGAGGTGCTGAGATCTCTTCGGAGATGATACCAGAGGGGGTGGAAGGGCACAACCCCAGCCCTGGAAGTGTTTTCCTGTCCCTGCTGCCCATGGCTCGGGGGTTTTTGGCTTGGCACACACACACAGCTCCTCAATCTCTCATCCTCCCTCTTGCACTGCTGGGGAGGATGAAGCACAGATGGGGGAGCAACCAAATGTTTGCTAGCAGAGAGGGCTTTGCATGAGCCAGCAAACAGGAAACCACAGCCAGGTGGTGCCACTTTTCACTGATTTTCACCCCCCAAACCTGCAGCCGAGCACACGCACAGAGCCCAGCCTGTATGAGCACCAAAATACCCACCAAGCAAAACTGTGCCTGAGAAAAACGAGTTTTAAACTTCTTGTGACCTCCTTTTAAAAGCTGACTTTATGTCTTCCTGGGGCTTTTCTTCTGAGAGCTGAGAAGATCATGGTGGAAGGTCAGACCTTTTGCTTTTCCACCCTGCTTTACTTTAATCAACTGCTTTAAAGTACTTTATCCCCATGGATTTCCCCTACAATTTTCATCAGACTTTTTCTTAAAGGCCACCTCTCTTAGGTGATTGATTTTTTCTCCTATTTTTTTTTTTTTTTTTTTATTTCCCAGATCTTTTCTAAGGTAGCTTAGAGTGGATTTTCACTGTATACTTACCAAGGGATCAATTCTATTGAAATGAGGCCAAATGGTTCCATATTTTCTGATATTTGTATTCATGAATGTGCACCCAGCCTTGGCAGCAGCTCTGGGGGACAGGGGTGAAGCACATCCTGAGCTGTGTCCTCCTCATCACCCACACAAAGCTCAGTTAAATTTCCTGCTCCTGAGCCCTTTGGAGCTCCTGTTTCATTCCCAATATTGCCCAAATTCCTGAAAGTGGGAGCACAATGAATATTCCCAAGCCTTTTTTTTTAACAGAAATTATTTTCTGACTTTAATATTTATTTTAATATTTTCTGACTTTAAGACCCAACTTAAATAGATGTCCAGGTGGCTGGTCCTGAGGAACCTGCCTGTCTGGAAAACGTGGTGTGTTTTTGTAGGCAAGAATTCAGAACACAACAAAACATTTATACAGCCAAAGATCACATCCTGCTAAATCTGTCAGAGTTTAGGAGATGGATAAGGAGGAATTGACCTCAATATTTTACTAGGATGGTTTATTAACAACCCAGAGTCATGGGGAAAGGAAAAGTCAAGTCAGACCTGTTTTGATTAGAACATAATGAAGGGTTTGTTCATTAAATGTTCCAGCTAATTAACATGAAACTCATGGAGACCCTGGATCCTCAGTTAAATGTGCATGAAGTCAGTGCTGCTTTCTCTCTTTGCACTTCTTACCTTTAGCTTAGCAGGTGTTAATGTGATTTAATAAACCTCCAGCAGAATGAAATCTCTTGTTCAGCATTTAATAATTTTAGCAGCCCAGTTCTGGTTGGGAATGAATTTTTCTTTTACAAGACATGAGGGCACAAGATGAGATTGTGAGCAGAAGGATGCATGTTTTTCTCCAAAATAATTAATGTCACTGTTAAATAGCCCAGCAATCTTTGTTTCTTCACAAAATTAGTTTGACTCTCATGTTAATAAGCAAATATGATAATCCTTGATACTCCTTATCACTGTGGATTATTTTAATTATCATCACTAAAGGCACAGAATGGTATTATTTTAGTAGCAAACTGAAATGCTCCTGTATGAGCCACCTTCTTTATTTTATTTCTGTCTATTTAGTAGCAGAGCATTTAAACTTTACCTCAGCACATGAAGAAATTGCTGGGTAAGTTCACACTTAAGCATTGTTTTGAAATCAAGGCTAATTTAAAATATTCAGGCCATAGACTGTGGTGATGCTGAGGCTGGTTCTGAAAAAGCAGCACACGGTGCCTGAAGGAGATTTCCAGGGGGGGAAAAAAAAAGAAAGAAGCCTTGGAAACAAAAACTCATAGGCTGGATGGGGTTTTCCAAAATTTTTCAATCTCTGCCTGCCCCTTTCCCCTGGAAAAGCAGTGGAACTCTCAGTTCTTTGCAAGCTTGGACTGAATCAAAGTGCAAAACAGGGTCAGGTATGGCCCAAAGCATTTGTTTAACTCCTCTGAACAATGTTTACTGGTGGGAGACTCCATAATTTTCCCTGGATGGCTCAGTGTTATCCATATATATACATATAAAGGAGATATATATATATATGGGATATATAGATCCCTTTCAGCAGAACCTCTTTAGCTGTGGTTTCTCTGGTGTTTCTCCTTTTCCCAGCTCACAGGGAGCTGCTCCTGCTCCTTCCCTTTTGGCAGAGCTCTCCATGAACCTCAGCCTGTGCCTGCCCCAGCCTCTGCAATCCCAGTTCTTCCCTTGCAAATCCCATTTTTCCAAAGCTCTGGTTACTCTCATTATCCTGAGCTGATAACTCTCATTATCCAGCTCTTTTCTGGAGGAATGGAAATCTTCTCCCCTTATTCCAGCAGAGCCCTTTGTCAGTGCTGAGCTCTCTTGTTTCAGGGTTTTGCTGCTGCCTGGGATCTCCCCGAGGGAAATTCCCTTTTATTGCAGCAGCACCATGTTGGGAGCTGCTGTCACTTTGCAAGCTGCTCGAACTTCTGGGCTTTTTCTGCAAAAAAATATGTTCTTCAGCCAGTGCTCGTGAAGCTGGCAGCTCCTGCTGAACATCCCGATTTTTTTCCCCCCCCTCTGCTTGCTGAATTATAGATTATTGCTGCTCTCATTTGTCAAGGCTGTTTGGAATTTGAATCCCCCTCGCAGTTCATTCCAGCTGCCCATCAAAATCCCCAAATTTAATAAACATAATCTCCAGTCCTTCAGCAGATCACTGATGAAACAGTGAATAGCACAAAACCGAGTCAGTCTCCCGTGCAAGCAGCACCACTCAATTTATCCTGAATTTTCACAGTGAAATTACTTTCCAAGTGTCATTTCCTGACGAGTTCTCAGGGCTGATAAAGCAGGAGGGTCCATGCTCGTGATTGAGGGAAAATCTGAAGTGTTTGCCTCATGTGAGACCTGGAAAGTGTCATTTTTTGTTTCAGAGGGAATTTTAAGAAATGTTAAGGCTTTGAGATTCCTCAACATGGTGATATTTTCAATGTGAAAATTGTTGGTATTGTAACTGTGCTATGGACACGTCACTGGGCACCAGTTTATATTCATATTTTTGAGAACTGTTCTTTGAGATTTTTATGTTGTTATAATCAATCACTCCATACCTTTATATCAGTAAGGAATAAATTACTATAATATATCCTTGAGTTCCTCCAGCTCCTCCTGGAAGTGGCAGAATTTCCAGCGTTTTCAAGAAAATCAAGCTCCTGTTTGATGAATCCCTTCTTCTTTGAATAAATGTTGACAGATACTGTTCAGCCAGATATGGATCTGCAAAAATAATGCAAAATATTATTACAGATGGATAATTTTGTTTGATGAATAGCAGCTCAGTTTGACAAATAATATTAGTCTGTCTCTAGGCCTGGCTACAAAAGATGGTATTGCCACATAAAAATACCACATCAGTCACCTGGTCTGAGATTTCATGTAAATTGAAAGTGAATTTCAGATACCCCAGTCCTAGGAGAAAACCACTCCCCTGGAAATGTTTGGGGGCACTCAGCACATTTTGGGCCGACTTTAAACCTGGAGAAAGTGAATAAATTAGGAGAGGGAAGTTGATAACACCAAGCTGGATCTTTGAGGCAATCCAGATTGTGTCTGCTGTCTTTAAAATCACTTTAATGACACATTCAGCATGCAGGCAGAGTGAAGTTCAGTCAGACTTATGCCCCAAAATTAATGAATTCTCTGTAAAGCAGCAATTAGCCCTGGGCTGATCCTTTCCTCTTGGGCTGAGCCCCCTTTTCCTTGGAGCATAAAGTGCCAGAAGATGCTGCTGTGGAGGGGATTTGGAACAATCCCAGTTTCCCTCTGGATCCTGCACACCAGGAGCTGCCCTGCAGGGAGCAGCTGAGGATGTTAAATGTTTAATGTTTAATCAGGACAAGTGTAAGGAATGTTTAACAGCAGAAAAAAGCTTGGCTAGAACTGAATCCAGAGCTCCTTGGTGCAGGAGCAGGATTCCTGCATGGGGTGGCAGAGCTGTGATCTCCTCCCAGGTGAGCCTGGAGTGATGTTTTACCCAGCCACACCAGAGTTTGTGACGATTGTGACAATTCTGTGGGGCTGTGCAGCCACATTTCCTCTGTGGCTCCGTGGATGCACGTGCAAACATTCCAGGAGTATTTTGGATCAGATTGCTGCCATGTTGTGGGATTCAGGGAGGGTGTTCCTGATGCCTTAAGGTTTGAGCTCTCATATTTTCCAGATTCTGCACTGCATTAGGATCTAACTCTGAACTCCACACAAAGTGTTCCAAGCTCTCCTCCCAGCTCAGGCACACCAAACAATCCTTTTCCAGCCCCACAACCAAGGACAGCTGCAGCTCCAGCCCCAAAAGGTGCAAAGAGAGAATTGAGGAGAGAATCTGGAGGATGGGACTGCAGAACCTGGAGCTGGGGTTGGACAATGAACCCAAGATGGGAATGGACCCAAACTGATAAAAGTGTGAAACTCCTGACCTGGGATCCATCCAGGGCAGAGCCATGGCCAGGCTCTTGCACTGCCCAGGGTGAATCCTTTGAGAGGTTTTTAATAAATCCCAATTTATTCCTGTAACTCTGTCCAGCCCCTGCTCTTGGCAGCCTCTGTGGGCATCAGTCAGAAAAATAAGAACAAATGAGAGCAATAAGCTGAGCAAAAGGCAGAATTAGCTGAAATTGCTCAGCAGGCAGTGCAGGGAGGGCTCCCAGCGGCAGGACAGATGTGCAGGGGTGCCTTGTCCCCTGGAGGAGCCCAGGGGTGGCTGCACGGGCAGAGGCAGGGACGGCAGCCAGGGGAACACATTTTGGTTTTATCCTTGCCCATGTCCTGGGTGCTGCCCCTGCCCTGCCCCACAGTCACTTGGGTGGTGTGGCTTTAACTGGGGCTTTAACCCCTCACTCTACACTGGGTGTTGGAAGAGCTGGGATTGTCCCAGATCTTTGATATTTCTATCTTCTAATATTTCTAGATCTTTAATATATCTATCTTTAATATTTCCAGATCTTTACTATATCCATGTTTAATATTTCCAGATCTTTAATATTTCTATGTTTAATGTTTCTAGATCTTTAATATAGCTATCTTTAATGTTTCCAGATCTTTGATATTTTTATCTTTAATATTTCTAGATCTTTAATATATCTATCTTTAATATTTACAGATATTTAATATTTCTGCCCTTAATATTTCCATATATTTAATATTTCTATCCTTAATATTTCCAGATATTTAATATTTCTATCTTCTCTTTCATATTCCAGATCTGTAATATTTCTACAGTGTCTGGACTCCATGCAAACCCTCTAATGGGTCCTTTTAGGTGCATGGGGAGAGGCAGGAAGGCCTGGCAGGGTCATGGGCAGGGCAGTGTTGGCAGCTGCCCCAGAACAAGGCAGAAATCTCCTCTCTCCCCACTGAACACATTTTGTACCAGGCCAAAAATACAAAAATCTCACCTCTCATTCCAGAGAATTAACTTCTCACTTCTCCTTCTGGAGCCCCAGCTCTTCCTTCAATTGTGAATTCTTTCAAATCTCTTGTGTGGCTCTGCTGAATTTGGGGAGGGTGATGAAAATTTAATCTGTTTTAAACAAGCTGCTTTAACCTGGCAGGTGAGTGAGTGCATTATTAACACAATCTCGTGTATTTCCTTAATGTGCCTGCTTTATAATAGAAGAATGTAATTTTTTTTCCCAACTTTTGTTTTCCAGTCGTGTTTAAAACATTCAGTTTGGTTGTTCCAGTCACATTTTATTAGGCAATATAACACAGAATGGCTTAGTGGCATTCTGGTGGATAATATGACAAATTTGGTTTCTTTTTAAGAAAAACATAACTAAAACAAACACATTACAAAAAGTGTGTCATGCTGAGAGAAAAGCCCCAGAGAGACAAAGTGCTAAAGGTCAGGATCTGGTACCAAAGTCTTGTTTGCAAGTGAAAATACCATGAAATGTGATTGTCAACAACCCAAGTGAGGCAGGCAGGCTTCTGACAAATAATTCTGACAGTTCTCATGAGGTGAAAAATGCCTTTTTTGCCTCTCTTGGCTTTGGAAATGTTTCCCTCCAGATTCCAGATGTGCAGAGAGTTAAGAGAGGTGTAAAACAAGGAGGTGCTGTTAAAAACAACCTGCCCCAAGCAGTGCCTTTCGTGGGCTCCTTGGGGATGGATTCTCTGTCAGGGTCTGACTTCCTCACAAACCTTAAAATACACACAATGATTTGTTTCTCTTTTGTGAACATTTTCCCCCTCATCCATTATTAAGCAAATTAAGAAATGTTCCCTGCTGCTTTCACATCTTGGGCAGAAATTCATGTGGTGAAGGTAAGGAGAAGAAGGAGTTGAATATTGAGTTGAATGTCTTCCTTTCTGCACTTTTTTTAAAAAAGGAAAATATCTTACAATATTAAACTTGAAAAAAATGAAATTAAAATTGTCATCGTGCTGCAAAAATTCTTTGAACTTTTCTCCAGAAGGCCTAATAGGCAAAAATAGTTTCCAACTTCATCTCAGGAGCTGCTATCCTGAATAAATAGGCTCTTGCACTTTGGAGCTGGCAGAGCTTTGCCTTAAGGTAACTGTATTTTTCAGTTCAAATAGATCCATATTCCTGTTTACTCACACTGGGTTTGTTCAGAGGGGAATTGTCTTGTTAAGATCTAATCCTACCCAGTGTGTGTGAGGTGTGAATTTTAAATGTGGCCATTTAAAATTCCAGCAGTGAGCACTGCAGGAAACTTCTGTGAATGAATTCTCAGGCAGCTTTCCCTCCTTCCTCACTGCCCCCGTTCCTGTGTGCAGTGGCACCTGGGCCATCACTTACCTTCACATTAGCACTGAAAATTCCAGACCTTTAAAAACAAAATATTTCTCTTGCTCCTGGTTTTATTTGGAGGCTGTTCAGGGTGTGTGTGTGTGTGTGTCCCAGGGGCTGGCAGAAATCTGGTAAAATAAAATAAAGAGTGCTGGGTGTAGCGTGGCTTGGGGAAAGGGGGGAATTTAGTGGGATTGCTGGAGCTCTGTGGTGGGACTGGTGGTTTTTATGGGGCACTGCAGCTGTGCCTGGTGTCTGTGGGCTTGGGTGGGTGGAGGTGGCCAGGGAGGGACTGGACATGGTGGGGATCAGTCACAGGTTGGACACAAAGGTCTGGAAGGTTTTTCCAACCTCAGTGATCCTGTGTGGCTCCAAGAGGACTTTGTGCTGCATGATTGCTGCGGTGTTCAGCTCAGGAGCTGCTCTGTCCCTGGAGGGGGTGGCTGCAGGAAAAGCAGGGCAGGTGCTCAACATCTGCAGCTCCAACTGCAGGGGAGGCCCCTTCCCAACATTCCTGTCCCCTTCCCAACATTCCTGTCCCCTTCCCAACATTCCTGTCCCCTCCCCAACCCTCCTGTCCCCTTCCCAACCTTCCTGTCCTTCCCAACCCTGCTGCCCTTGCCCTGCTCCTGCACACCCTGTGCTGGGCTCTGCACCTGGGTGTCCACCTGGAGACTTTGAAAAGAATGTTTGGAAACCCTTGGAATCTCTCCTGGTGGAGAACTCATTCTCAGGGCATAGGGAACGACCTGGATCTTGGAGTCTGGATAAAAAAATCCCAACTTGCCAAGCTCTGCAGGTGAAACCCCCAGGCTCCTTCCAGACTCCCATCTCTGCTGGGGGATGGCTGGCACACAGGGGTCTGTCTCAAAGGAAGGTTTTTTATTCCCCTCCAAAGCCCAAATCCCTCTCTGACAGCTGCAGCTCGGTGTCCCTGGTCCTGCCCTGGCCTTTTCTCTTCGTGGAGTCCTGTTTGCCATCACAGCCACACCTGCTGCCTGTCAGCAGTGACAGGAATTGCTCTGAGAGTTCATTGGCAGCTCCAGCTCCTGTTCTGGTGACAGAAAAAGGGGAAATGCACCTCTGGCTTCTCATGTGCTTCACTAAACCCCCGTGGCAGCTGCACCTCCCTGTACCAACAGCAGCTTGCCCCCTCCTCACCCTGAAAATGTCAAATGCTCCTGATTTTTCTTTCATGTTGTCCTGTGTGCAGGGCTTTATGCTCAGGATGAGACAGGCTCCCATGCAAAATTGATGTTTTCACTTCTTGCCAGGGTTTCTAACTCAAAGAGGTTCCCCCTGGCAGTTCTATCTCCAGATATTACCACCACATCTTCTGAAGTTGTAAAAGCCCCAGTATGTTTGATATCTTGTGGACTTTCACTGGCCTTCAAAGGGAGATTTTATTTTCTGGGCAGGTTGTCAGTAGAACATCAAATATGAGTGAAATTGTAATTTTATGGCAGCCACCGTGGCTGTGTCACGAGCACTCTGTATCCTCCACAGCCAGATGAAAAACCAATCTCTAAAAACATCTGATTGACTTTTTTCTTTTTTTCCCCTTCTAGTTAAGCCAGGAAAAAATCCTCAAAATTATGAACATGGTGAAAAATAAAGAAGTGAGCATCGAAGGAGCTCTGCATTTGGCACAGAAGGAGGTGTGTGCTGAAAAGGTAATGTATTTTGTCATATATTCCTTTGATGTATTTTGTAATATATTCTGGAGAGCCCTGCTGAGATGAGGAGTGTGTCTGGATTGCTTTCAAGGATACAACCCCAGTTTGGGAATCCCAAACAGCCCAGTTCCCGAGCAGGCACTGCCTGTGTCCTGCAAGGCTGTTCCATGGAAATGCTGTGCCTACACTGATGGCATTACCTGGATTAGGGAGTTCAAATCCATACTAGGGATGTTATTCCAAGGGTAGCAAAAAGTCCTGGATTAATAAATGTGGGACAGAATCACAGAATTGCAGAATCCCAGGATGGTTTGGGTTGGAAGGGACCTTAAAGCTCATCTTGTTCCACCTCCCTGCACCTCCCACTATCCCAGCCTGGAACATTGCCAGGGATCCAGGGGCACCCTGTGCCAGGGCCTCCCCACCTCACATGGAGGAATTCCTGCCCAATATCCCACCCCAACCTTCTCAATTTCAGTGTGAAGCCATTCCCTGTGTCCTGGCACTCCATCCTTTGTAAATCTTCTCTCCCCATCTTTCCTGCAGCTCCTTCAGGCACTGCAAGGCTTCTCTTTTCCACCCTCCTAGTAAAGAATTTCTTCCTCATATTTAATCCAAACTCACTGTCTGTCAGTGTGAAGCCAATCCCCCTTGTCCTGTCCCTGCCCTTGTTAATAATCTCTCTCCCCATCTTCATGAATGTGATTAACAAAAGTCAGGAGGATGTTTCCATCTCTCTCCAGGTGAATTCTCCTGCAGGGCTCCAGCGTTGTTTCTGTTCACAGACAGAGAACAGCTGGATTTGGTTATCCCAAACACATATCCCAGACATCCCAAACGTGATCCCAGTGTGGGATGTGTTGCTGATTTCTGTTCTGTTTCCCAGGACCCACAGGATTCATTAACTGGGTCCCAATTTAACTTCATTATCTACAAATACAAACACTACCGGTGGCAGAAACGAATTTTGCAGGTAACTTTAAAACTTCTCACTTTTAGTGCAGTGTATAGAAATATATCAAAGGAAACTTCTGTCAACAACACCTCATGGTGGTTTCCTGCTCTCATGAAGTCAAGGACAAAGGTTTCATGGTTTTTTCCTGGATTTCACTAAAACTTCTTGTAGTTTGGGCAAGATTTGATAATGAACAAGTCCAAATTATGCATGCTACAGGGTGGTTTTTATTTACTACATCTCAAAGGTGCAAAATATATTTTTTTCAGCATTATTCACAATTTTTTTTTAATGAAAAGATTTTTTGTTTAGACATAGAGTGGAAAAATGGAGGGATGTGTGTAGTAGATGTGGAAGTTTTCAATCTGGGAATCTGGATTAGTTTAATTTCAGTTCTCTAATTACCAGCAGCCTTCGAAAGTCAGAGAAAATCATGAGAAAGGTTCTGCAAGGTTCTCTTTCATGAGAAAGGTTCTGCTTTGGAGATTTCCTGCTAAAAACAGAACCCAGGGACAGGCCACAATGTGGGCATTTCGTGCTGTGGTCTGCACGTTTTTAACTTTTAACTTAGAACTGCTTTTTTAACCACCTGCATTTCAGAGACTGAAGGAGTGAGGAACTGGATGAGTGGTTCTGCCTTAATTTGTTCTGGAGGGGAAGTTTCTGCACTGGGTTTTGTGAGACAAGGAGAATTTAAAAAGAAATAATATTTCAGAATGATAAATGGATGCATATTCATCCAAAGAGATGTGTGGAAACACGGCTTACAAGGAATATCCGGGGTTTTTTGTGACTAAAACAAACATTGGGCAATATCTTGATGGTGGAATGTAATTTAAAATTATATTTATTCTGTTCTTTTATCTAAACACCTTCACGTGGCAATATTAGGATGTTACCTTTGCCTTTCAACCAAGATGGCCTGAAGTGATGCAGGATTTTGTATTGCAGCTTGATTTCAACACCAGGACCATTTTTAACATCGAGAAAGGGATCATTAAGAAGCAGTTCCCTTTCTCCCAAGTCAAAGGCTGCGAGGATGCTGAGAGGAGGCGCTTCAGCATCGTGTTCCACGGGAGGCAGGACTATGAGCTGGAGGCTGTGTCCCTTGATGACAAAAGGAAGGTGGGTTTGGAAAAGCATTGCTGTGAATAATCCCAGCAGGTCCCAGGCATTGCTGGGCATTCCCTGTGTGGTCACTGCACTGCACAGAGAGAGAAAGGACAGCAACACACACGGAGCTCTTTGGGGGAAAAAGGCCAATTTATTGTACAGACAGCCCGGATTTAAAGTGTGTTAGTGCAGCCAGGACAGGACAGGAGTTCATTGGACAATTGGGAAAAACATCCTTGGGACAGCACCTCAGGATGTGTCCCACGGGAAAGACACCAGGTGTTAATGTTGGTGATGAATTCCACTCTGTTTTTCACCATGTTCTCACCCTGGGAGACTCCTCCCTAACTGAAGCTGCAGTCAGCTTGTCAGCCTGGGAATGGAGCTGAGAGTCAGGAGAAATCCAGGCCTGAAAATGAATTTCCAAGCTGTAATTCCCCAGCTCTCTAAATGTGTGTGTCCACACATAAAGGTGAGTTTGGAAAAGCACTGCTGTAATCCCAGCTGGGATGGTGGCACCCAGCAGGTCCCAGGCATTGCTGGGCATTTGTTGCTGTAGGGGCAGGTACAACTCACAAAAGGCACACTACATTTCAGAAGGTTTATTACAACATCACACTGTATTTTATACCCTCTACACAGCTTACATTTTCTTATTGGTCACACAGCAATCATTGGCAGAAATTCTTTCCACCCCTATTCTACCCAGGACCTTTCTAAAAATACTTTCCACAGCTGTGGGGTTTTTTTCCCCCCTAGTGATCTTCTTTTCTCCTTCTTCTCTTCTTGGTCTCCATGCCAAGACTTGGTCAGAGAATACTTCTCCAAACAAACCTCATTCATTAACCCTCTGTAACCCACAGACCAGCTGTGGGTCCTGCTATGGGCATTGTGCAGGCAGAAAAGGAGAGAAGGATGAGTTTATTCCCTGGCTGTTGGGACAGGGAACAAAGGGAATGTGAGCTCAGGATTGAGTTTGGCCCCAGGATTTTGGCCCAGCTCAGAGCACTGGGGGTGTAAAGGCAGCTCCAGGTGAGTTCTGCAGCACAGCATGGATGGAACTGCTCTGGGATGTTAAAACAAGCAAACAAAACTGGTGATGTGCACAGCTCAATCCTAATGGGAACTTTGGAAGCACTTTTTGTTCTCTGTACCGGATATTTCTTCAAATGCCCGATTTGAAGCATGAATGAGGATTGTCCTCATGCTGAGAAAAGACCCAGTGGTTCATCTTTGAGCATTGTCTGAGATTTTCACCTGAATCAATCGAGTGCTGCTTGGGCTTGAGCTGAGCTGAACAGAAACTTTGTCCTGGACTGCTTTGTGTATGAATTTAAAAGTTCTGTTTTACAGTAACCCCTTCAGAGTAAAATTATATTCTCCTTACACTGACACGTTTAGAATTGTGGGCATAAAACCAAATTGCAGTTAAGTAGTTTTGTATCACAGAAAGACCTGAGTTATTTTATGTTGATTTATTTTACCCATTTGACTGTGGCTTTGTACTTGTAAAATCCAACTACTGATGTCTTAGTCAAGGGAATTAACGTAGAAAATATTTTTTTTCTCTGCTGCCACTTATGATCTAGATAATCTACCTACTGAGCAGAGTTATACAGAGAAATTCTTGCAAGAGACCAGTGGAGTCCTGCCCTGGGAGACCTGCAGAATGTGATGTGATCCACGAAGGGCTGCTGGATCTGCAGCAGAACACTGCAACCTCCACTGAATGGGTGAAGTATGAGCTCTGGATTTCGTTAAAATTTATGATAGAAGCATTTAGATCTGAATGTGCTGATAACAATTATTTAGGGGTTTTTTTTTAAGTGCAAAGGAAGATGCCCAATCTGCATGAGATGGAAGCACTGCAATGAGCTGTCAGTGCAGCAGTGGCACCCGAAAAACCAAAGTTGTGATCTGGACCTGCTGGGAGCACTGGCAGCACAAATCTGTAATGGTGATGGTGCTCAGAACAATTTTGATGCTGGGATTTGTTTCTCTCTTGACTTTTCCCTCCATTCTCAGTAATCCAGTGGTTTTCCATGGTTTGCTCTCCATTCTGCAAACAAACCACCCTTCCCTGACAGCTCCTAAAACACCTGGGAATTTCTTAAACCATCAAAGGAGAGAAAGAGAGAGGAAAAAATTCTGTCTAGTTAATGAAAAAAAAATCACATTGTAATTATCTGCACAAGGCAATTGTCTCAAAAGACTTCACAGAAAATGATTTTAATTGCTTTTAAAAGGATACCACTGTATGTCTTGTAAACACTACCCTTGAGTGTGTCCAGATTTGTTACCCTGCAACACTGAACAGGTTTGTTAACAAACAAAAATTGATTCCTATTTATCTTGTGAAGCAAAGCCCTTGCTGTTTTCTTCTTGATATTTATCCTCTCTCTTCCTCCTCCTTTTCCTTCTTTTTCTTTTTTTTTTTTTTTTTTTTTTTTGGCAAAGTAAGTGATGGTGGAAGCATCAGGAGATCCGATTAAGCCATAAGTCCCTGCCTTGAAGAAAGGAGAGATCAATAGCATTGCCAGCTCCATGAAACAATTCTTATCACTTTGAGCGCTTGTGTGGGAATAGATGCAATTTATATTTCATGTTTAATTAATTAAGGAGCAGCTAAACTTATTTCAATTCTTCATAGAGCACCTGAATCAACCAGCCACACCTTGAAGAGAGAGTGGAGGGAAAGGGAGTTATGCTAGAAGTGCCAGAATGATAAAGAAAGGCAGAAACCCTCCAGAAAAATGAGAAGGCAAAAGCTTAAATAAGAATAAAACCCAATCTCTTGTTGAGACCTTTGTTATAAATTCTGAGGGCAGAATTCCAGAGGAGAGGCTGAAGCAGAGGATTCTGCTGAAATGGAAGCTCTGCATGCTCAGGCAATTTCTTCCAGGATTAATTAAAATTTAAAGAGCTTTTCCCCAAATTTTGGCACAGTGACTCCTGCTAGAAGCCCTCAAGAGCAGAATACCTTTCCTGTCAAGTGAATCCTGGGAATGAGGGGGTCCAGGATGGGTTCCTGTGGAGCAACAGGATTCCCAAGAGAAATTGGATAATTGGGAACTAAATTTGGTGATTTGTTTATAGCTTGGAAACCTGGAAGACACGGAAGCTCTGAAGCTTTGTCACATTATTTATTCACTGCTCAGTCCCAGGTGGATTCCTCTAAAAGCTCCGAGTCCCAAAGACCCACCACCCCAAATAAACAAGAGCAGTAAATGGAGAGGGAGGGACTGAGAGTGGCTAAAAAATGAACAGGACTTGGGTGATGTTTAATTGGTGGTCACATTTCATTTTAGCTCTCACTGGGCATGGCAGGCTGTTCAGGTTTTATGTCACACTTTATTTAGGTGTCAGATAAAACCAAGAAACTCTCAAATAAGAACATCTCAAAGATTTTATGCTGTACTATTGATATTTTTGACAGCTCCACGGAGGATGCTGTAAAAATGTGGAGATTTATGGACATTGGAGGGTGCTTTAACAAGGGCCAGGCTGTGTCAATAAGAAGTCAAGGAGGAATGAGCTGTGTGTCCATCCCTTGTCGTGCAGGTGCCTGGCACAGCTGCGGGAAGGAGAATTGGCTTTGTACGGGCTGGGGACAGCTCCTGCCACAGCCACAATCCCTCTGGCAGCTGGGAACGTGGGGATCAGCAGGGACAGTGGCTGCAGCACCTTCTCCCTTCACACCAGGGATCACCATTATCTGTGAGTACAGCTGGTATAACAGAGGAATAATCTGTTAAAGCAGAGCTGCAGAGGATCTCCATGGCCCGGGGTAAAATAACAGCCCTGGAGAAATGAGGCCACCAGAATGACACAGATCACCCCAAGCACTGCTCTGCAGAGATTTGGGGAGGATTTCCAGGAGGAATCCAAGGTGGAAGTGAGCTGAGAGATGGAAATCCTGCCCACAGCAGCTGGAGTTGCCAGGTCAGGAGGAGATGCTCACGCAGCTGCTGGGACAGATGTGAGCAGGCTCTGATCCCCCCAGCCAGGTGGAACACACTGCTCCCTTCCCCAGGGGGACAGGAGGGCCGGTGGGGTCACTGCACAGTCAATGCATGGCAAAACCTCAGCTCCCCAACCCCAAACACCTGAGCAGTTAACCCTGAAAAGGCCAGAGCCAGCAGAGCTGGGCTGCTCTGCCAAGCTCAGCTCCTGAACCTCACTCTGCTCCAGCAGGAACCTGTGTGTAAATGGGTTAATTGCACCACCTAATTAGTGGCTTGTCTTCATTTTCTTCTGTCTTCACTCAGAGCCAGGATTAAAAACATGAAGGAGATGAATTTCCTTGTGTTCAGACTTGGTTGTTTATTAAATCTTATCTAAAGTACAGAGAGTTCTGCAACACTTCCAGCTACCAGCTAAAAGTGAGCAAAGTGGAGCTGAATCCAGCTGCTACAAGGCCTTTTAGAGTTAAACAGTGCAACAGAGAGCTAACACCTAGATTATTTATAATTACCAAATAACCAAATAACCAATAACCAAACTCCTGTGACCCACGGTGCAGCGCTGTCCAACCAAAAACTACCTGAAATCATGGGGAGGAAGGAAGAAGAACACAGAAAGAGACACCACCCAAAATCCTCCATCTTGTGCCATACCTATTACTATATTATAAAAATCTCGAATTCCAAACCCTTCACCATGTGAGATCACTTCTATTTAACTACACGCCCTTGATTTTAACTCCATCACTCAAATTCGGGAGCCTTCTCCAAGGCCCCAGCTCCAAAGCAGTGTTCAGAGGCAGAAAGCACAGAGAACCCAAACTGCCAGCTTTGGGGGTCCCACAGCTGTGTGCGGGTGCTGTTGGCACTGCCGGCTGTTCCCTTTTCCCATTTCAGGTTCCGGCTGCCCCTGAGCGTGCAGAACAGCGGGGCAGAGGGAGCGGGCAGGCTGCGGGAGTGGCTGGCTCTCCTGGAAGGGCACAGCCAGCCGGGCAGCGCTGCCCCCCGGCCCCTGCAGGCGCCTCCAGCGTGCAGCTCCCCCGAGGCTGACTATGAGGAATTCCTGGTGCCTGCGAGCGAGCCCGGACACGAGAGTGCCCACCTCGGTGGGAATTCTGCAAGGAGCAGCCTGAGCAAGGGTTCATCCCCCCCGGCAGAGCCTGCAGAGGGGGAGGCAGCCCCAGCAGCCCCTGTGCCTCCTGCCAGGGGCAGGGCTGAGCTTCCACCAGCCCCACCTGCCCTGCCGCAGCCCTGCAGCCTCTCTGCAGCAGCAAAGAGAACCAAACCCTTCCACTGGGATGTCGTTCCTTGTGACAAGGTGAGGATGAAACTGACGGTAGCTGGTAAAGGAAAAAAAAACCAAAAAACGAGCTATTATAGCCTGACATGGATAGTTATAAGAATCCAGCTGTGGCACAAAATAACCTGGATGCTCCTCTCTGTGTTTGCAGGGAACAAAGGGCCTCTGTTCTTCTGGCTTTCTGTTTACCCTGTGTCCCTCCTGTATTTTTAGATTCAAAAATCTGTCTGGGGATCGTGTGACCCATGCAAGAGAAAAATAGATGTGTGCAGGCTCTGTGAGCAGTTCCAGATCCAGGACACAGCAGTGCTTCTGGGCAGTGAGCCTGCAGTGAATCAGCACATCCTGCTGGACAGAAAAGTTGCACATAACTTCAGTGAGTGCATTCACAGGGGCTGGGAGCTCCTCTCGGGGAGCCTGGGCTCAGCTCTGCCTGCATTGCCATTTCTGCTTTCTGCCATTGCACAGGCAGTGATCAAGGTTTTATGTAAATCATCTTTTAATTCGGTGCTTCTCTCTTTGTACAAAAAACACCCCATGGCTCAGTTGCTCCCAACGTGGCCCTTGATGCTGTAGAAATAAACCCCAAGCTGCTTTTTTTGGACAAACCTGGGTGAGCCACTGAGCTGTGATGCTGCTGTGTTGGGGCAGATGTGGAAAGTCTTCCTGTGAAATCAATTTAAGCCTCGGACTTCCAAGGCTTTTCCAGTTTTGTGGGCTGCAAAGCCAGCAGGAGCAGGTTGGGAGCAGACCCTGGAGTGCAGTGCTGGGGGAGGCGGGTTGGTGTGAGGAGCCTTTGGGGCAGCTCCAGGTCAGGAATTCTTGGCTTTTCCCCGGCCAAGGGCTCAGGATCCTGTTCTTGAACCCTTTGCTCTCCTGTTTCAGGTGGGATTCTACCCAAAGCCTGATCTAGCACTAATTTCAGAGCTCATGAAGCAGCTCAACACCCAGTCCTGATCTTCCTAATAAAATATTGTAAAGGACATTTCATCCCCTTGATGAGAAGTGGTGGATATTAAAGGAGCAGCAGTAATTGTTCTTCAAAGAGCGCTCTGATTTCTGCCACAAAGATGCCTTTCCAAAAAATATCTATAACCTAGAGATGCCTTAGGATGGTTACATGTGTAAAGAATTTGGAGCAGTCAGCTCTGAAGTTTTAATGATTTCAACTTGATGAATATGAATAAGAAAAAAATGTATTTTGGAGAGCGTGCAAAGTTTTAATTGGGAAGCGTAGATGGAGATAACTCGGAATTATTGCATCCCTTGACTAAAAAATTGAAGGGTTAAGAGGAAGAGTGATGGGAAAATGCTGTTGCAGATAAAAGAATCTTGTAATAGAACTTTTATCTACTAAATTATTGCCGTTTCTTTGAGGAAATGCCTTTCTTTTGCTTTGCAAACAGCACCATTCCTCCTTTTGATCCTGCTCCTCTTGCAGCTTTTTTCACTGGGATATTCTACATCCCTTTCTTAATCTTATCCTCATCACTGAGAGCTTTGGCATAACCTTATCATAATGGACATTAATCAGATCAAAAGTTAATTTGATCCTGAGAATTCTGATTAATCTTCCTGCAAGTGCTGCAAAGCACAGTCCTTACTAATGAATCAAATTAATGAATAAGAAGATGAAGCTCCAAAATGCCAGTTGGTTAAAAATTCTGCAGATTTCGAGTGGAGTTGTGAACACCAGAGGAAAATGAGAGTTCTGAGAGATTTCCACACTAAATTCAAGGCCAGTGCAGGAGAAAATACAAAGAAATGCTAAATTCTCTAATGGATTCTTGTTGAAAAAAGAAATTTCTGCCACACAGGGAGCAGGTATCAGTAAGAGACAAAAAAATCATCCTCAGATTTGTTTTTCCTTGCTGACTGCTATGTAAATTTAAAGAAAATATGAAAATTGGGTTTTTGCCTCATGATAACAGCTGCTAAATATTTTTTTTTATTCTGGTTGTTTGTTTTTGATTTTTTTTTCTTTTTCATTCTCGTTTAATTCTGCTAAGTATAGATAAGATACTTTGGTGATTTTCCTTCCCTCGAGCATTTCCTTCCAAATAACCCAATTTTTTTTTTTTCTCCAGACATTTTTCTTAAAAGTTTCCGTATAAAACCGAGTGAGCTGAAGGACAAACTGTTCATCATCCACGAGGAGAGTGGAGGGCTCACAGATGAGCAGATTACAGCACTGAGGAGGTAATTTTGGGGGGAATTGTTTGGTTTTGGGACCTTTTGGAGAAGGCAGAATCTTCTGCAAATGATGTGGAGTTTGGAAAGTTGGTTTGGACAGGAGGGAGGCAGACAAGAGTTACAGGAGGTTTCTGGGATGATGGGATTTTGGGATTATTTGTGTGTCTGAGGGGCAGAGATTTGGGGGTTTAAAGTGGAGATTTCTGCAGCTTTAACAAGACTGGACAGATTTCAGGAGTGTAAGCAAACCATTGGGAAGCTATTGACATTCACAGAACTGGATTTTATCTTTTTGAATCGTTTGAGATGTAGAAAGAAAGGAAAGAAGTGGGATCTGTTCCACATCCCAGTCCCCATGTGATACTTGGGCCATTTTAATAAACATTTTTACATGCAAAAGCTTGATGTGAAACTGTTTCTTGCTTCAAAATGAGACAAAAAAAAAGTGTTTTGCTAAAGAAAATTGGGAAAAAGAAGGCACTGACAGAGAAAGGGAGGACGTAAATAATTGATGATTCTGCTTCTTGTGGAATCAGTTTAATTTTGGCCTTAAAATGCTGATTCTGGGACAGGGATTCTGAAGTCTGCAGAATCCTGTCTGTGCTTGGGAAGTGATGTGAGGAAGAACAGACATGAAACATGGAATTAATGGCATCCTGTGTGATGGTTTTTGAGCTATGAAGGGGCATGGGTGGGACAATGAGTATTTAATTTTTTTTTTTTAATTCTGGAAGTTATTTCCTTGCTGTCCCAGACCTCTCCCAGTTAAGCTCCACACTGGTGCACACCAATTAGGATCTGGTGGACTACTGAAAATCTGACCCTAAAGGCTCAGTGAGAACAGAAATATTTCATTGCAGTGCTGGAATTGGGCAGGAAAAGAACTGCAGGGAAATGTCTTGGACATTGAGGTGCTCTCAGTGCCACGGGGCTGTTTCTGGAAAGGCAAAGGGAAAGGAAATTCCTCCAGTCCCATTGCCCAGGACATGCCCTGCTCCCACCTCGGTCCAAAGGGGAGCTCTGACCCCTCTGTGCTGCTCAGGATTCTGTCCTGGCACTGCAGACTCAGCCCAGGATCTGCTGAAATTGCTGGGACATCTCTGATTTATGGCTTCTGGGCTCTTTGCCATCAGACAATAATAATAATAATAATGATGATGATGGCAATGAAGCTTGAAATATCATATTTTTTTCCTTGAAGTCTTTCTCTGATGGCAATAATGCTGAGGGAATATTCCCAGCAGTGGAATGTGTAAGGGATATTGATTATTGCATTGCTCTGTGTTGTAGAATTTTGAGGATTCAAACGATGCTGTCTGCCTTCAAGGATTCTGTCCCTGGGATTTTTATTTACTGCCAAAATCGATGAATCCATGTGCAATTCTTGCACTGAAAGCAATCTGTGGGTTTTTTTCCACCCCAAGAGTTTTGAGTATAACTGAAACAGTTGAGATTGATCTCAAAAGGAAGGCTTGGATTCCCAAGGCACTGGGAAGTGGAAGGAGCAGTCAGGAATTCTCATGGAGCATCACCTGGTGCAAGGCTCTGTGCTGGGCTGGGCACCACTCAGGGAGGGCACTCAGCACTTCTGCAAAGCTTTCACTCAGTTTTGGGAAATTCCACCTTTGGGAACTGTGGCCTCCAGTTAATGGAGAGTTATTTGAGCACAGGAGTCCAGACAGGGCTGGAAATTCCTCTCAGTGCAAATTGTACCTGTCAGAGTGTCTGAGCCAGGCAGTGTCTAAACCCTGCTATTGGAGAGTGAAAAATACTGAAAGTCAAAGCCAAAATTCCATTTCCAAGGCTGTGACCAGGGAGCAGAGCCCTGCCCATGCCTCCAGTGGCAGTGGTGGGTGGGATATCATTGAATTCATTCAAGAATGAATTTATACAGAAACTCCTGCATCTCTGAATGATTCTTTATCCTCTTTATGCCTTAACAGCAAAGCACTCAAAATCTCTCTAAACTTAATTTTTTTTTTTTTAGAGAAATGAGAATCTTTTTCATTGTGCAAATTCCATTAGAGCTGCATTCATGTATAAAGATATTTATGGAATGCATTCACGTGTTTTTGTGCCTCCTTTCTCATGGCTCCCATTGTTTAATGCTTTGAGCATTAAACCTTCCAGATAATCTGTTAGTTCCATTTTCCATGCATAATGCAGCTGAAGAATTTTATGGGGTATCAGACTTCTGATTAAATGAAGATGTTTGTTATTTTAAAATACGCTCTATGAATTTGCTTAAAAGCTCAAACTATTTTTAATGATGAATAAACACCCTTTCATTTGCCAACAGCTAACTTATTTTTAAATGAAAATTCCTTTTTTTCCTTGATGGTAAGATGGACTGAAAGGATTACATTTTAATCTGCTACAATATAAAGTTAATTCAAACCCCAGCAATTTTACAATTGAAATGACATATTAATTATTGACTACAGTAAAATAAATCTTAGTGTTTATCCTGCGTTCAACGTGCTAAAATATTTGCTTTTTCCATCTCTGAGTAAATTCCCTGACTTTTACTGGAAATGGATAGCTCTGCCCATGAATGTTTAATCACTGCTGCTGCAAATTTAGAAATTTGTTTTAAGAGAAAGAAAAGAGAGTAAACCTGAATACTTATTTCAGCCTCTTTACACTCCTGACATGTGAGCTGTGACATTGATTGCATTTCTCTGAAGAAATGCTGTGAATTCCCCCCGTGGTGGCTCAGACTCCAAAGGAAGGCAGCTGTGCTGCTGTGCTTGTTTTTCCAAGTGGAGGCATTTTTGAAGACATCAATCTTCTACAAATCCGTGGCCCTGGAGGATATTCTGTGACCTTGTGCAGAAGGGAGGAAGTTGTGGGTCTGTGTTCTGTGCTGTCACTGTTTAAGCAAGTCAAAAAGCCTGTAAAAATTGTGATAAAGAAGAAAACCCTGCCAGGCTGGGGGTGTTGGGGTGTGGGCAGGGCCAGCGTGGACAGGGTGATCCCTGTGGGTCCAGCTCAGGATATTCTGTAATAACAGAGATAAGAAATGACCCAGCCTCTTTGGAAATCAGGGCCTGAACTCCTCTGTCTCATGGTTTTACCTTTCCTAAGTTATTCTGTCATTTTAAATTATCTGTACATCTGCAGGTGGATATTCTGGCTATTTTCAAGCCTTTCCAGGTATCCAGAGGTATCTGCAGATCACTTCTGCTTCCCTTCTCACAGTTGCCTCGAATGCTACAAAGGATAAGCAATAAATGTGAAACACATAAACCACACAAAATGTGGGAATTCCAGGGGCAAGGAACAGAATAATTATTTTATCAGAATACTGAATGAAGAGGAAGAGGACAACTAATTTAAATTTTCTCTTTTCAGATATTTGCCCACACCCAAAGATGCAGAAAGGTACCTGTCCTTCAAGGGGTCCTGCTCAGAGCTGCACGTGGTTGACCAGTTTATGTTAGAGGTGAGGAGTTTCAATATTAAAAGACACCACATCTTATTTTTAGGCCATTGTCCGAGCTAAAACCACTGCCAAAAGCTGTTGCTTAGAACTGAAATTGATAATCTCACCCAGAATCAGTATGAAAGGATTATTCTGATGAAGAGTTGAGACAGGTAGATTAAAAAAAAGAGAATTATGGATCCCTTTGTGTCTCCAAGTCACACTCCCTCCTCTTCCTCCAGAGTAGGAACTGATTTATCCTGACCTAAATCTAGATCCCCAAAATCTAGAAGCTATAATCTGTAAAATTATATGTATTTAACCATTTTTGTTCACAAGAAAAGATTGCAATTGATTTTAATGATGTCTGCCCAGGAGCATCCAGTGAATTTGCAGGTTTGTGCCAGAGTGTATCCACAGGATTAAGGCCCAGAATAAGATGAATAAATGAGCACAGAAATTAGGCAAACAGTGGCACAGCTGAATTGCCCAATGAATAATGAAAGGTATATGCACGTTTTGGTGTAAATGTGAGTTTTTATTCTGGTTCTGCTCAATTCTGTGCAGATGTGTAAAATCCCTCAGCTGGGCCAGAGGCTGGATCTGCTGCTCAGTGTCCGTGAGCTCCCCGAGAGCATCAGAGACCTGGAGCCTGTAAGTACCTGGAGCCCCCAGGGTGTGACTGATCAGCATCAGTCATTGTGCTGAGAGGCCCAAACCACCTCCGAGCACATTCCAAAGCTGTGGAGTTTGGGAGGATTGTTTTGTTTTCATTTTTTTTCCCACTGTGTGTTTAATATTGTCCTTATTCCACCAAGGTTCAAGATAAGGGGCGTGGCAGTAGAATACACTTCCACAAAAGAGAAAAGAACAGGGAAACATCTTCAAAATGTAATTTGGAGTCATTAAACTTTCCTCCTTCTTTGGCCAGGGATAAGAGCAGAAGTGAATTTCACCATTAAAATTCAATTCCCTTGGTGGGGATCTACTGGCCCCATGAGCTGGAAAAATCAATTGAGGACATGGAGGAAGTTTATTTGACAAATCTCAAGGAGATTTACTATTTCCTGAAGACTGAAGGAGCTGTTCCCCCTAAGGATCACAGCTCTGGGGTGAAATGTTTGGGAACCAGAGCTCAAATCCCTCTCTGCCTTGTTCCAGGCTGCCCTAAGGGTGGGGAGATGCAGATAAAGCAGTGCCAGTCTCCTGGCTGGACCCTGCTGATCCAGGCCTGGCCTTTCCTGCCAGGTTTTGTCCATGCTTTGATTCTAAACAAAGATTTCCACACCATGAAAATGTTTCCCAGGTTTTTGCCCTCGTCCTGCACTGGAATGAAAATAAAATGTGAAAGTTCTTGCCAGACCAAGTTGTTGTGCTTTGCCTGGCTGTGATTAAAAGCACAGTGACAGTGAGGGGAGCTCAGGAGAGGAACAGATGGACAGCACAGGGGAGATGCAGAAATCCTGACCCTGCCTGGTGCAGCTGCACCTTTGCTCTCCTCCACTGAAGCCAAATATTCAATATTTGAAAGTTATTCTATGCACTGTTTGCTTTGATGGATATTTAATGTTCACTGAAGAGCTAATTAGTGTCTAAGTATGTTCTTATGCACACTAACACCTGTTTTTAAATGACAGAATCTACACCTAAAATCCTAAGGGGCAATGTGAATATTGGCTTCCAGCACCCTCTGGCCCTGAGCTGTGCTATAAATGCTTTAACAACAGCTTTCAGAGCACCCATGTGCTTCATCCTCTCCCTGTTTTTGAATTTGTATGTTGGTGACTGATGAAAAGAGGTGTGGTGCTAAAAAAATACTGATTTTTAAACTGAGAACAAAATCACCTCCTGTGCCTCTAGCCCTAGAAGGGAGGTGGCTTCCCTAGGAAAACTGAATTATACTGAGTTTGAGTACAGGAAATTATTATTCTTCCTTGTGGGGAAACTGTGCTAAGAATTCTGATAACAGCATTGAGCTGGAGTAGATGGAAGGGAGGGAGGTGAAGGATGGGGCTCCAGACTCTGCTTCCCCTGGGCCCTGGGCTTTGGGCACCCAAACACAAACACTGTGAGCACAGCAGGCTGGGCTTGTTTGGGCTGCCAGGGACGTGACTCCTTTTGGGGTGACTGTGCCAGCACTGCTTTGTCGTGGGGAGTGGAACTTGCTGGAAACCCCAGAGGGATTTGGGCAGGGAGATGTCCTTGGGCAAGAGAGGGACTTGGGGTGGGGACAGCGAGGGGAGGCACAGACACCAAAAATGGGATTTATCCCCATTTCCAGTCTGAGGGAAGGTTTGTGTGTTCCAGCTGATAATCCAGAATATCCAAGCAAGCAAGCAGCTGCAATCCAGCCCAAAGTTCGTTGCAGTCTTGGAGTACATTTTGGCCATGGGGAACCACCTGAATGAAAAAGCTGGGAAGGAGGTGGCTAAAGGATTCAGATTGTCATCTCTGGCCAAGGTCAGTAAATATTTCCCTGTAATTAAAGTCATCTTGTTCTAAGGTTTGTTAGCCATTAATATGAACTCTCCCTGAGTGTGGAGAGAGGCAATAATTCCTAATGAGGAATTATAATTCCTACTAATATATAATTTATATTAATATAAATATAATAATTCCTAAAGAGGCATTATAATTCCTAAGAATAACATATAATTTACATTAATATAAATATAATAATTCCTAATGAAGAATTATAATTCCTAATAACAATATATAATTTATATTAATATAAATATAATAATTCCTAATGAGGAGCTCACATTTTACCACCTGCCCTTGGCTACATGAGAACAAAATCCTGTTGAATAATGAATAATTTCGTGTATGTGAGCACAGGCTGGGTTTCCCCTTTTCAGGCAGCAGCACTGGCTTTGGGTGTTGAATATTCTGAATATTCTGTGTCTCTAATGAGGTAGAACATCAAAATGCTGCCTGCCCTGATATTAAAATCCCTTGGCATGAAGAATTGTCTGAGCTGCAGGCCCTGGTGGGACCCCAGATATGAACCAGGAGTGTGTGTGAAACAGCAAAATGAAAAGGAGACATTTAATTCTGTCATTTTCTAGTCTTGCCAAATATACCTGGGGTCTATCAGCATCTCTGCTGCTCCTTTTTCATGTTTTATTTCTTTTTAGGGATGATAGCTGAGTGTGTTATTGCTCTGTTATTGCAGCTGCCTCTGCTGAGGGGCAGGGAGAGGATGTTCACCCTTCTGCACGCCCTGGTGGAGCAGATCCTCTCCCATGAGCCCGAGCTGGCCACCTTTCCTCAGGAGCTGACAGAGTTTGAAGCTGTTCCCGATGGTGAGAGGAGGGAAAGGGGGAAAAAAAAATAAACAAATAAAAAATTTAACTCAATCAAGTTCTATGCAGACTCCCGTTCTCACTGTATAAACGATATTTATGATCATGTTTTTTCCCCTCTCTCTTCCTTTGCAGCGTCCATGAAGGGCCTCAGTGCTGAAGTTGATGGTATGTAAATGTGGTTTCTACATTCAGAGGCAGATTTTCATGCACTGTGCAGTCATTTGGAACAGGTTTTCACTGCACCTCTGTAGTTTGTAAAGAGAGTTAAAGGTTCAAAACATTGAGGTGAAGTGTTGCCATGGAGATGCTTAACCTGCCATGTTACTGTGAAGAATTAAAAAAAAAAAAAAAGAAATATTGAAGTGTGTCCAGGTGGTTTGGATATGTAAAAAAAAAATGTACTGACCATGGTAAATAGAGGTTATCATAAAATACAAAAGTTAAGTGGCACAAATGCTCCATCACAGTGATGGCTGTGAGAGTGTCTGGGACATGGAAGTGGGAATGCAGCAGGAGAAACTTCCTGGAGTTCAAGAACTTTCTGGAAACAAATTGGTTTCCTTCTCTGAAAGGACTCCAGCACCAGTGAAGTCAACAGGAAGGACAGAAAGGGTAGTTCAAATGGAAGATGGATTTTGGGAGGATGGATTTTGTCAGCTGGATTTTGTCAGCTGATTTCCAGCTCCCCATGGAACAGTGCCATGTGAGCTCAGTGGGTTTTACACTGAAGCCTTTGAGAGCTGATAGCAGAGTGTCAGTGGATGGAAATGATGCTGATTAGGCTGAAATTGATAAAAATCTGTCTTTTGAAGGTGTGATGTGGTGTTGGCCATAACTTTGTCCAGATGAAGATTCCCAGTTTCAGCCCTTGATAACAGATCTGAATGATGCTCACTCTCACCTTTGGCTTGGCAAACCCTTTTGGGATCTGGGGGTCACCTCTGGGAGTAGCTCAAGGCTCCTTCAGTGTATTTTATCCTGCTCCAAGAAATTCCAATCCACCTTTTGGGACACTAAATGCAACAATACTTACCTTCAGTCACTCCTGGGGAGCAGAGACAATTCAAAATCAGTGAATATTTTAAAGACAGTTTTGGAAAGTGCTGGGAAAAGCTGTAAAATGGGAACCAGAACTGGAGATGTCCAAAGAGATGCATGAGGGGAGCCAGAAGGGACTGAGCTCTTCCCTCTGTGGATTCCTGCTGTGCCCAGGGCAGAGAGGAGGGAGCTGCACCAAAATCCAGGGAACCAGCTTGTGTCAGTCCCAGGCACAGGCTGGAGCTCAGAGGTGCAGGAATTCCCAGGGAGATGCCACAGGAGCCCCCAGAGCCAAGGCTGTGCCTCTGACCCATTTCCCAGGGAAGCAGCCCAGTTAACAAGATTCCTTACTGTTCCACAGAGGATTTCTATTTCTATTCTATTCTATTCTATTCTATTCTATTCTATTCTATTCTATTCTATTCTATTCTATTCTATTCTATTCTATTCTATTCTATTCTATTCTATTCTATTCTATTCTATTCCATTCTATTCCATTCTATTCTATTCTATTCCATTCCATTCCATTCCATTCCATTCCATTCCATTCCATTCCATTCCATTCCATTCCATTCCATTCCATTCCATTCCATTCCATTCCATTCCATGCCATGCCATGCCATGCCATGCCATGCCATGCCATGCCATGCCATCCCATCCCATCCCATCCCATCCCATCCCATCCCATCCCATCCCATCCCATCCCATCCCCCCAGAAGTTCCTACACAAAAATGTGGGTTTTTAGGATGTTATTTCCATGGCTAATGCCAGTGCTCAGGTCAGATTTATGGCTGCTGCATTACCACACTCTCCACCTCTTCATTACCCTGCTCTTGCTGGGATGTGATCACATTTTTTCCCTGAGAAAATGCTTCTTTCAGGAGCTCTACCTCACACTGGGGAGTTAATACTCCTAGATAAATGTATTATAGATCCACATTCTCTTGTATTTTCCTTGTGCCCTAAATTAGACAATTGCAGCCCTTTGGACACCTCCTCGTGCTGGTGAAATTCTTCATTTTCTTTTCCTTTCCTTAGTTTTAAAAAAAGAATTGGAGAACCTTATCCAGTGCAGGAGGCTCCTTAAACCCAAATCAAGCAAGGCAACACCCCAGGAGTCCCAGTTCAGCAAGGAGCTGAAGGTAAATCAACCACAACCTTCCTGTGGGCTGGAGTAAGGGAGGAGTAACCTGGGAGTTTGTGCTGACACCTGGGAAATGGGAGAATTTCGGGGAAAGTGGCTCTTAATTCCCTTCTGAGGGTGTCTCATGGTGGCATTTCCAGTGTGGGAAGGGTTTTCAGGGTTTCTGCATCTCCTGGTTTTGCATCCCAGGCAGGTGGATGAGGAGCAGGCAGCCCCATGGCTGCCCTTGAGAAGCATTTTGGGCAGAAGGGGATTTAGAGAGGATTGAAAAAATCATGGAATGGTTTGGAAGGGACCTTAAAGATCATCCACTTCCACCTCCTGTCATGGAACACAGGAATCATAAAATCCTGATTATCCACAACCCATTTCCAATCCTTTAGGGTTGGAAAAGCCCTTTAAGAGCACTGAATGCAAACGCAGCACAACCTGGATGTCCCCAAATTCCCCAAATTCCCTGAACCCCTGCAGGGATGGGGGCTCCACCACTGCCCTGGGCAGCTGTGCCAGGGCTGAACAACCTTTTTGGATGAGGAAATTCTTCCTGAAATCCTTTCCAGTCCTCCCTTTTTGGATGAGGAAATTCTTCCTGAAATCCTTTCCAGTCCTCCCTTTTTGGATGAGGAAATTCTTCCTGAAATCCTTTCCAGTCCTCCCCTGGGGCAGCTCAGGTGTCCCCACCCTGTCACCATCTCTGCTGTCCCACACATCCTTGTGCTTCCAGGTGCTTTTTTCACAGGTTGTTGAAAAGGTGGGTGTTACAAACAAGGCAAAATGAGGAAATTTGATTTCCAGGCTTGTTTCTAGAGCCCTTTTTGTTTAAAGAACCGGAAAGTGGCAGTGTTTGCTGCACAGGCAAAAAGGCCAAACGTGCTGGAAATCAGGACCTTGTGATGCTTCTCTGGCTCTGCCACATTTTCTTTAATTTTCTTTGGGTTTTGTCATTTTATTATACAGTTAAAACTCTCAAATGTTCATGTTCCTTCTTTTTCTTTGATGTCTTAATACTTGCAAGGAAGTGTGTGTGCTTCTCTTTTGTGAAATGTGAAATTTTTATGACATGAAAATTTTGCCTTGAATGATTTTGTTTTCACTGCTGTTTAATTCCTGCTTTAATCGTGTGCTCCTACAGCAAATTAAGAAGTTTTATTTTATTACAGGATTTAATTCAGAAATATGAAGGGGATCTCTCCCAGCTGTCAAAAAGATGTGAGGAAATGAAGAAGCTTTATAGCAACGTCCTGGTACATATCATATTAAAATGCAGTGCAAATAAAGCTACATTTCATTTTTAAAAGGGAAGAAAGGAGGGGAAAGGAGTGCAAGAAATTCCCACTTGCTTTATATTTATACTGGCTATAGAAAAAGAAAGAAAATCCCATATTTAACCGTGGTCAGAGACCTTAAGGAAAGGGACAGAAACGCAGTGACAACCTCTGAAACTGGAAAATATCCTGGTGCTGGGGTTAGGACTCATTTTTGTGTCATTTTTGTATGTAAAATATAATTTTACATTTTTGTACACATTTTCTTTAATGAATGGATTCATCTCCCAAGCTGCAGGGCCAGAAATCTTCAGGATTTACTGAATTTTCTCCTCTTCAGCTGGAGATTTGTAGTCCAGCCAGAGAGATTAACCTGAAGTAATTCAATGACAACGCCTTAGATCACTTTTATTTGGGATATTTTGGATCTCAGTTCCTTGGAGATTTCAGAGAGCTCAAAGTTTGCTTCTTCCTCCTCCTCCCCTTCTCCTTTTACCTTTTATTCCTCTTCTTCTTTACATTGATATTAACAATAATCAAGGTATTTAATTTTCCTCTGCTCTTTAACTTTCCTTAAGCTCCTGGACATGGTTTAGATCACTCAGATATATTAAAGTTAAATATTCTTTTATTTCCAATTTCCAGGTGAGGTTTGGGGAGCCACCAGACCTGGACTCCCAGGAACTCTTTGGATGGATATCTGCATTCATCAGTGAGTTTAGGAAAGCATGTACTGAAGTCACACTGTAAGAGCACAAATTTTATGGAGAGGTGAAGGAAAGGGGAGGCCAGAGAACAATTTTTAATTTTTTTTTCTTTACTGATAAGCAGCGCATTGCCAATCTCACCTGTGCAGCAGAGCACCTTGGTTTTGAGAGAAATTCAATTTATAATGTGTAATATTGAGTGGTATTTAACCTGTAATATCCCAGATCACTTAGGAGCCTCTCAGTTTTGTGCTTTCATATCTTGAGATTCCCATATACTGAGAAAAAAAACACTTTTGACCTTTTATAATTTCTCTTTTCAATCTTTTCCTTTGAATGCCCCAGCTCCTTATCCAGTTTTAATTATTATTTTCAATGAGTAATTTTCTGTATGGTGATCTAATTTCTAAAGAATAGTTTCAGACATTTTATAAAGAAATGGGGAGCTGTTACCCACAGAGGAAAATATTTAAATAAATTCTTGTTTATTTTGCTATTAAAACATTGCAAACTTTGTAATGAAGAAAGTTTCTGGCTGAGTGTTTTATTTTGCCCTGTCCCCCCTAAGTAGGACAATGAAATCCTGTTTTTTATGGCTATTTTCATGTATTTGCCATACATGCTACATAAATTAATCAATAGATAGGATTTGCATTGGCAGGAGGAGAAAAATGTCAGAGCAGCAAAATAAAAAGGTGTCAAAAGCATCTAAGGAATGGATATGGGAGGGAATTATCTATGGTTTTCGATGGAGAAATTATTTCTGCAGTGTTTGTTGGCTTTTACACGTTTTTAATTAGAATAATTGCCTGGAGCTCCATGTATGGGAGGAGAAGGAGGCCTAGAAACAAAGACCCAGCAGAAAACAGCTGGAAAAGGGCATTGATAAAATCTGGCATTTTCTCTCTCAGGTGTGGGTTGAGAGAAAAGTGAATCTGATTTATTTTTGAGGAGTTATCTGATTTATTTTAGAGAAGTTATCTGATTTATTTTTGAGAAGTTATCTGATTTATTTTGGCTCTTTCTGCCCAGTGTTTGAGCTTTGATGGAAATGCTGAACCTTCTCCCTGACCTGAGCACTAAAGGAGCTGGGATTGACCCCTCTGAAAGGCTTGGATGCACTTCCAGCTCAGAATTCCATCATCACAGCCCTGTCTGAGCTGGAATTTAACACTTCTGCATATCCAGCACGTCCAGGGTGACCTGCACCACCCAGGAGCTCGGGACAAGGGCAGGACAGAGCCTGGCTGCTGCTCTACAGAGAATTTCAGAATTCTCAGAAATTCAGAATTCCAGTGCTGGGCCAGCCAAGGAGTGCAGGGACACTTGGACAGTGCCTGGAAAGATAGGATGGAAGATTTTTCCATGTCTGAACCAGAAAATTGTGATATTTGTGCTTCCCAACAATCTCGTTAGGACATTGCTCCCAGTTAACCTTCCCAGAGACAAAAGGAATGAAACAGAACCAAAATTAGCCCCCCTGAGACTTATTTTACGTGAAAATATTTGCAGAAGCAATTCAAGTATTTAATTTTACACAAAATTGGCTGCATTTGCCTCGAGTCAGCTTCAGAGCAGTGACATCCACAGGATCCACAGCTTCCACCCCCCATTTCTGCCTGAAAGAGGAAAATTCAATTCCTTTTTCATTCCTTGCAGCCCTGTCCCACAGTGCCCTGGCCAGGGATGCTGCTGCCCTGTGAACACCACTGGCAGCTTTAGATGTGTGTGATCACAGCTCCAAAATCAGAATTCTCTTCATTTCCATGGGACTCCTGTCAGATAATCCTGGACAGCAGAGCCATTTCCATGGTACCAGATCCCTGCATCCCTGGACAGCAGTCGTGATGCTCATGATAAATTTCATGGCTTTTTTTTAGCTCCAAAAATCCTGCTAAGTCACTTTTAACTAAAGAATTTTTTTCCTTTTTTTTCCCCCTCATTACTTTTTCTCCTCAAGTCCTTCTTTTCCATTATTCTATTTAACAGCTTGTACTTGTTTTATAGCTCAGCTGGCAAGGCCTCTCCCAATTAAAAATATATCCTGCCCAGTGGTCGATATCTGTGCCTTTGTGGGAACATCCTGGAGCATTAATTAAAAAAATTAATTAAATTTTTTTAAAAAGTACAGTCTTGGCATGGAGTTCTATCCCCTTCAGAGAGCACAAAGCTTTCCTATGGAGTGGGAGCTGTTTCCATTTTCCCAAATAAGCTGTTCCTTGAGACGTCCTGATGTATATGTAAAATAACCTTGTTCCCTACCCCATTCTTTATTCTATTTACCATAAGGCTGGCGTTTTTGCAGGTCTCTTAAATTGTATTATTATGTTTTAGTGGTGTAAAGAATAATGGTTTTTACACCTCAACATTTATTTGGGATTATATGGACGAGCTCCAAGTGTCCCTGTGGATAATGTCCTTGGGATCCCTCCTTAGCAGGTGATGGTTTTATCCTGCAAAAGTCATAAAAGCCTTGGGTGATGCTTCTCTTTGTGGAAAATATTACTGTTAGGAGCAAGCTGAACTGCAGGAGTTTTACATCTGGGTTATTTTTTCCCCACAGAGCTGATTTTTGGCATATTCTGGAATATGAATTATTAGTGAAGGTGTTATAAGAAGTTCTGATCAGTGAAATTTGTGTCAATATTCGGCTTTGTGGAGCTGTGAGTCAAATCTGCACTGAATTTCCTCTGCTGACAGCTCAGCAGGGTCAGAACCACTGGCTCCAGGAGCAAAAGAGATTCCTTCCATGGTTTGTTTCCTTAAAATGCACATTTCTGAGCAGGAGCAGGAGCAGCAGGAGCAGGGAGAATAATTTCTGTATCTCACATTAGACAATAATGGATTTCAGCAGAAGCACAGCTCAGAACAGCCCCACACTCCAGGCCTGGAGCTCCCAGAAGAAATCCCTGACTTTATCCAATGTCTCAGAATATTTCAATGTGCCCCAGGAAATGCTGGAAGAAATGGAGCTCATTTAGGTACAGGTCACTGAATGGATTTCAGCTGCCACAGGGCACCACTCACAAGGGCTTTTCAAGAATTCACAGGTTGAAACACAAATCTCTTTCCCCAGGGGCAGAATTCTCCAATTCTCCCATGGTCTCTTAAACCAGCAGTGTAAAGAGCAGAGATTATCCAGCACTAGAGTCAGTGGAAAAAAATGGAACTTCCAGAAATGGACAATTATCTCCCAGGGCAGTGGCTGAACTTTGCTTTCCAGTTTTCCTCTTTTTTTTTTTTTCCCCCCCCTTCCTACTTGAACTGCACACACCAGGCAGAGTGCTCCTGCTAATTTGTATAAATGAGCAGTAAAATTAAAATTGTGGCCACTTGGAAGGTGTTCTGTGCAGAAAAGCTTTGCTATCACTCATGGATGCTGGTTTCTGGTTTGAATTAATGCCTTTCAAATCCAAACCAGTTTTAGGAGAAGGTGGAAAATGCTGTTAGATAAAGAGAATAACAGTGGGGTTTCTGAAAGGGCCCTTGTTGGGTGCTCACTGTACAAAGCCTGAAAGAGTTCTTAGAAAATTCTCCTGTGCTTGAGAAGTCGCTGCTATTGATGGCTCAGAAAAACCACAAAAGTTTGAAACTGCTCATCCTAAAGAAGAAAATGTGGAAAACTCCAAAGCCAGGGGCTGCTCTGGTGAGGAGCTGGGGGGACCCAAGGAGCTCCTGGACAGATCCTGCCCTGCCTCACTCCCAGAATTTGGGATGTGGACACTCACAGCTACAGGATTCCAGTCCCTCCATCAGGCTGCCAAAGTGCTCAGCTGGTAAGTTTTCTCCCCAAATTCAATGTAAATATTCATTTTCTCAGTGTTTAGAATGTACTGAAAGCTGAACCAGCTGCTTTATTCCCAGAGTAACAAAGAACAGGAGAGCCTCTGAAAGCTCCAACGAATGCACGTGTGAACACTTGGTGAAAATAAGATTTTCTTTAGCACTAACTCCAATCCCTCACCTCACAGCATGGTGTGAGGTGTGTGAGCAGCACAGAGGTTTTTTGGTGTACATTGAAATGATTGCAGGCATTGCTAAATGAGCTTTAAGCCTCCCCACTCACTGCCTATTTACCCAGGGATGAATTTTGCCCACTGGGAATATTTCATACAATGGCAGTCAGCAGTAATTAAGCAAGAGGAAGCCACAAAGCAGCTAAATATTGCTTTAAGCTCATTTGACAAATGAGACATTTGAAACAAAAGGTTTCAGATGCAGATTTGAAGTCCCTGGATGCAGTTTAGAAGTGCTGCAATGTGTTTTCAAACACAAATCACTGACACTTTTGCAAAAGGGTAAATAACTGATGATCTCTGCTGGAGTGATGTCATTTGCTCATGAGCACTGACCTAAAAAACCCCAAAGGTTATTGTCCATAAAGATCAAGAACTGATGAGCAGATTTATACCCAAATTCTTCTTGTAGCTCCTAGAAATTTTCCTGAACAGGCTCTGTAGGACTTGGCCTGAAATGATACAATTATAAGTAGAAATTTGCTCAACTCAGTTCCAGTCCAGGAACTTTTCTCAGTCAGGAAATCACTCCCAGACAAGATCCCAAGCTGCTGTCATTACTGCTTACATTGATTCCTTGGAATCCTGCCATTCCAAACAATCTGATCTCTCACTTTCCTGACAGAATTAAGCTGATGAGGAGAATCAAACCCATCCAAAGCCTTCAGAGGATGGAATTACTGAAGCTGCCCTGTGAAAGGACAGCCCTGCTGTGATGACTCTGCTCTCCAAGCTGCACTGCATGAAGCAGCTCGGCCCAAAATGCACAAAACTTTGTGATTTAGGTGTGTAAATCCTTTTTCTGCATTTGTCTCTCCCTTTCTGCAGGCAGGAAAGCTGTGCTGACACCCTCCTCAAAATTATTTGGGGGAGAATTTGGAATTCCTGCAAAAAAGAACTGAAATACAATAGTAAACCAAGAATTAAATCTTGCCTTATCACAAGTTTTAAATGCAAATACTTGCTTTAAAAGCAGTTAATGTGTGTACTTGATTTTATTGTCTTAATCCACCTAACCTCTGTTTTTACAGGAGGGTTAAACACGGAAATATTTCCTGGAAATATTTTGAATAACCATAAACACAAGAAATATCAAGTTATTCGTGGATAGTTTAGTGAAGATTAGTGATGACATTTGCTGGCCCATTGATGCTGCAAACAACTGACTCCTACCTGGGGTCTTGGAAGGAGCAAAAAGAACTTCCAGGGTCACGTTTTGCTCTCACTTTTACACTCTGTAAACCCAGACTAAGCCTCGAGCAACAGAAAAACTGGAATATTCCCAGCCATCCATCAAGGAATAAGTGCAGCATCTGCCTGGGGGAATTTCAAACCCCAGATTTCACCTGGTGCTCGTGCTCAGCTTTGGTCTAAGAGAAGATCTGGCTGCTCGAGAAATGCTGAATAAAGACCTCAAATGCCAGAGCTGTCAGCAGATCTGAGCAGTTCTACCTTTACACATGCAGGCATCCTGCTGACTCATTTCCTTAATCACCTCTAAAATTCGCAGGGAGTTTGGAAATTCTCTTTGCTGAGGAGGCCATCAAAACACAGATTTATCACAGCAGAGTGTCAGGGAAACTAAAGCAGCCCAACAGATACAGGTAGGAAATTGTTTTTCATTGTTTTCTCTGTTCTGCTGCTGCAGAAATTTTTTAAAAATCCTGAAAATGGGATGGATTGAGGAGAGGTACATTAAAACAAGCAAACTACAGGAAAAGCTTACTTAAAAAAACCAAAGAAATTAGATTTTAGATTAAAATAAAGCAAGGAAAATCTAGGCTTGAGTCTGCATCAGTGTGAGTTAAAAACCAAAACCTTCTGTTCATTGTAGCCACGTGTACAGCTGAGGATTTTATTCTATTCCTACAGGATCTGTTTGCATTTAAATGAAGTGAAATTTACTTTATAAAACATTTACAGGCTGTTTTTAAGAACCATCAGGCTCATTAGCCAGGTGAATTTGTCTTGGGTTTGGCCAACAAATGTTTGAGCAGCAGAGAACCTGAGCCAGCTGTCCCGGAGCCAGCAGCCAGATGGGGACAGCAGCCAGCTCAGGAATTGCAATTCCAGCCTGGAGGGAACCCAGGGAAAAGCCTGAGCACGAGCACAGGTGGGGATTGCCATCAGTATTATGGGATGGAGCCCCCTTGCTCCCCCTCATCCCACATCTCCTGCTCAGAGTGGGAGATCCTGGAGGGGCTGGAGATGCTCAGCCCCCTGCAAAAACCTCTGGGCAAACAGAGAACTCAGCCTGACAGCAGGGAAATGGAATTGGGCTGAGGAAGAAAGGCAAGGAGAGGAAGGAGGGCTCTGTTACAGAGGGGATGGAAGAATTCTGAAGGCCTCCAGACACCAGCACGAAGCTCAAAAGCGTGAGAGGAAGTCCGAGGCAGATTATTCCTGCCTTTTGTGAGGCAAATGACTAATTATACAGAGCAAGATGTTCTGCTTCCGAAGAGATTTGGGAGGCATCATGCAACATTGATACAGAAATCTCATTTAATGCAGGTTTACAAGGCGAGAGGTAAAAGGAAATGTAAATGCAAACATGGTGCTTTCTCCTGATTCTCCCTGTGGCTCTTCCCTCTGTCAGAAAGCTGCCTCAGTGCTGGAAGTCTCCTGTGAAACATCAAAATTCTTCCAACTGGAGGCGGTTTTAGGCTTCCACAGTGTGTGTCCAGAAAGGGAAAGCAGTTGTGAGCTTAATCTGAATTTCCATTGTTGTGTGCTGTTGCTATTTATTTTACTCATTTTTACTTCAAAGGAAGAAACACAAAATCCCTGTTAGAGGGAGCTGGATCAATACTGAGAAATTCTTTGTCAGATAAAATAAGAGCAATCATTAACCTTGCTGCTTACGAATTAAATGCAAACTCCACTTTTCAACTCACCTCTCCCACAGCATCCCCTGCAAACTTCCCTCGTTTTGCTCAGCAATTAAAGCCCAGCTCAGCCACCCAAACCAGGATTGTTACAAATAACCTCAGAGCTCTCTTCCTTCTGTCCGGGTGGGAAAAAGGAGGAGGTGTTTCCTGATGTGGATCAGGGATTTTGGCGACAGGGACTCTCCAGGCGGCTCCCTGAGGTGTGGATTTGTGATTATGGATATTATTTATAGCCCTGATGTCTCCTGGAGCAGCACATGGAGAACGTTGATGGCCGTGCCCCAGCTCTGCACTGGTCCAGGTGTGGGGTCCCCTGGCCAAATCCCAGCCCAGTGAGTTTAGGTTTCACCAGAGATTATTTCAAACAGGGCCGGGTGATGCAGGAAAGATCTTGTCTGGAAGCCACCACCAGCACCGAGCCACTCATGTTTTTAATCATCTTAAAATTCATGAGAGAACTCAGGTAAGGACCTGCTCAGTCTCCCAATCCTTCCAACACACACCATAAAAATAAATTAATGATAGAGGTGGTAAATCACACCGTAAGCACATGGCAGCACTGTGGGGTGGCACCTGGCCACGTTAATCCTCAAAGAGCAGGCAGGACAGTCCTGCAGTGACCTCAGGGTGTGATTTTTGGAGAGCTGTTCCCTCCTGTGCGCCGGGCTCGGGGTGTCCGGTCCCAGCGGCAAACATCTGCCCAGGAGCTCCGTGCCCTGCAGCCTCCGGCAGGTTCAGGTGCTGCTTTTCAGGGAGGCTGCGGCTCCTTCCCATCCTCCTCCTCCTCCTCCTGAAAACAGGGGATGCTGCGAGGTCCTGGCGCTTTCCCCGGGGCTTTGTAGCCACTCCAGAAGTGGCCAGGGAGGAGAAGGAGGAGGAGGGGAGTGTGTGTGAGCAGGGAGAGATTCCGAGGGGAGGATCCCTGGGGATGGAGCCCCCGCAGAGCCCGCTAGGTGAGAACTGGGCAGGTTTGCTGTGACAAAGCTGCTGGGGAGGGGGATTTGTGGGGGGAGAGCGGGGGAACAGAGACACACAGAGAGAGAGAGAGAGAGAGAGCGAGCAGGGGAGTGTGCAGCTCCTGCCGCTGCTGTCAGAGCAGATCTGGCAGCTCTGGGGGAAGCTCCCAGCTCTGCACTCCGAGCATCCCGGATCTGCAGCTCCAATTGCCGGCAGCGCACTCATGGCAGCGCCAAATGGGTTTATTTCTCCGCCACCTCCCGTTTCTCTCTCTCAGCAATAATTCACCTGAGGGCTTTTTTTGCCCTCACCTCCCTTTCTCACGCTCTTTGTTGATGTGGAGAGAGGGGAGGAAAGGGCGTTCTGGACAGCGCGGATTGCTCTGGGCGGCTTTTTGAGGCGTGTTTTAAAGAGCCGGGGAGAGGAATAAAGAAACAGGAAAAAAAGAAAAGAGAGAGGGGGAAAAAAAAAAAAGAAAAAAGAAGAAGACGGCACAAAGTGGTGGCGGTGGCAGGAGGAGGCGAGGACAGCAGAAGAGCCGGGGGACAGCGGAGCTCCGCGGTGGCCGGAGCGGGGCGCGGAGTGGCCGCGGGTGCGGACCATGGGCTGGCGGCTGCTGCTGCTGCTGGCCCTGGCGCTGGGCGGCCGCGTGGCCACGGCGCAGAACGACACCGAGCCCATCGTGCTGGAGGGCAAGTGCCTGGTGGTGTGCGACTCCAACCCGGCCCCCGACGCCAAGGGCTCGTCCTCCTCGCCGCTGGGCATCTCCGTGCGGGCCGCCAACTCCAAGGTGGCTTTCTCGGCCGTGCGGAGCACCAACCACGAGCCCTCCGAGATGAGCAACAAGACGCGCATCATCTACTTCGACCAGGTGAGCGCCGCCATCCCCGGGTGCGGCATCCCCCGCGCACCAACAGGTGCTCCTTTCCCGCATCCCATCCCCGCTGCGAGTTGGGAATCCGCCCCGGGGAGGAGGGGAAGGACGAGGCGAGCTGAGCCCGGGGGGCTGCAGATGTTCCCCGATCGTCCCCCGGCCCCTCCGCACCTGCGGCCCCGGGAGAGGCGGGGATGAGCCCGGGAGGTGCCGGGGCATTAGTGGGGTGACATCGGCCCGAGGGGCTGGGGACACGGGGATCTCTCTGTAGGGTTTAGGTGATTTGTGCAGCTTTTGAGAGAGGGAGAAGAGAGAATTCGAAGGGAAAACCTTTTAACTTTCCCGCACAATTGGCGGTGCAGCTCCGCTCAGCTCAGCACCGATATTAACGCAGATACCAACACGCGTTTTCATCCCAGCTCCCGTCCTGGGGCGAGCCCGAAGTCTCTGAGACTGATGGTTCTTCTTGTTCCTGCACCCTGCTGTGGCGAGCAGTAAATCGTGGTGACAGCTGGAGCCAGATGTGCCACACAGCTCAGTGCTGGCACTGTAAATGACCCTAAAACTCCATGGACAGCCCTAAAGGCTTCCGAGGGCTGTGCCTGGCACAAAGGAGCCTGGAAATACCAATTAAAAATAAAGCATAATTAGGTGGAAAGAGAGCAAAATTTCATTACGGAGGATATGTGGCATATGGGTGATGCGCTCCTCTGAGATGCTCCCCTCTGCCACTTCTCTCTGTTCAGTTAAACCCAAATTATTATTAGTGCTCATAAAAGCTGAAGGCTCCCAGGCAGGTTCTGCTGGGATCCAGTAACTCAGGCTGTGGGCTGGGAACGGCTCGTGCTGTTCCGTGCTCACCCCTGGGTTTTTGGGAAGGCACTGTTGGCTTGGCCATTGCTTTTCAGCCACTCCCAGAATTGCTGCTTTCGTGGCATTTTGGGGAATGGTGAACAAAAAGTGCTTTTTAAAAACGTGTATGGAAGAAAGGACTTGAGGCTGTGGTATAACAGCAAGGTAAGAAATAATTCCCATCTTAGTTTATTTGTAGTAAAGTTGTCCTATAAATACAACTAAATCCCCATTTTATGAGTTATTCCGAAATAATCGAGAGAAACTGAATAAACCAGCTTAGACGTACATTAAAATGTTTCCATGGGTGATGGTTTCTAAAGTTCATAATCTGTATTCTTTAGCACTCACTACCTGTACTAATCCCCATGCTATATTTTTCTGTTTGTAGATCCTTGTAAATGTGGGCAATTTTTTCACGTTGGAATCTGTCTTTGTAGCACCACGGAAAGGAATTTACAGTTTCAATTTTCACGTAATTAAAGTCTACCAGAGCCAAACAATTCAGGTATGTTGATGAGCATGGTTATAAAATCTTCATTTAAGTTGCTTATTTAGGATAGAATATTTAATATGATTTTTAAGGAAAAATAGCTTAGTTTACAGCAACCTGTGGTGTCGACTTCCTAGCAGTAGAGTCCATTAATTTAAAATGAACAGAAATAAGTCAGGATCTTCAGCTCAGATAAATCACCACAACTTCACTTCCATGCCATGAATATCTGGGGGGACATAAAACATTCAAGAGAATGAATGAGCCAAGAGTAAAAGAGAGCTCTGGATTTCACTTAAATGCTGTTGAACAGTCGTGTTTTGCTACAGGTTAAACTCAGTGTGTGGAACACAGGCTTTGAGTACCAGATTTGAGTATTTTTGGAACAATTTGTGCCCTGGCACCTGGTGCCAGGTACCTGGTTATGCCCTCAGTGTGCTGAGGACCAAGCTTGGTTATATCCCTATAGCAATGGCTTCTAGGGAACCTTTACAGCAATTTAAACTTCTTTTTTTCATCATATAATGTATAAAAGGTGTGTGATACATTAGAGAAAAGGGGTAATTGTGCACGTCCTTCTGTAGCTTAATAGCAACGGAGCTGCCTAATTAAACACGAGAGGGGAAAACCTTTAAATTCCTGAACATCCCCTTGCTGAGCCAACAGCAAATTCCTTGAAGTAATTCCTTAATCTCCCTGCCAGGGCAGTTGCTGTGACACCTGCTGGCTCTCCAGAGCTGGAGGAACATCTGTGGCTTCCCTCATTTCCACCTTCACGGGGGTGTCTGCTGCCTTTCCCTCCTCTCTCCTGCTCCTGGATGTGCTTTTGAGCCTGCCAGGCTGGGCTGGGATGGATTTCTGCAGGAGGAGGGATCAGAGATTTCTCTGTGGCTGCTCTGGGGTGCAGGGGAAGCTCCAGGGAAAAGTGGAGATGGCAGAGAGCTGGTGAAAGCCACCATCCCATCCCTGGTGAAATTCCCCTTCAGTTTACAGTGGAAAATCCCAATTCCAATCAGCTCAATGACAAAGCCTTAAATGAAGTATTGACCTCACAAAAATCTCTATAATGAGCTTATAATCTGTTTAATGTGCTCAGAATGTGTTCTTTTCACTCTCTTGCCTGCTGAAGGCTGAATGACTGTATGTCAGCCACTTCAGTGGGTTTAAAATGCTCATTTCCAAGAAAGGTGTCAAGCCTCGGGTTCTGGAAGTCCAGCTCAGACTCTGGCATTTCACAGAGCAGGAGCTCAACCCTGGGAGTTTGGGGCTCATGGCAGGGCATGTTCCAGCCTGTGGCATGGCTGAAATCTTTCATGGGTAAGAGATTCTGAAGTGATGGATGGGTTTGCTTGGCTCTGTTTGGGAAGAGTCAGAGTGAGGCCAGCCCATGCAAACCTGTCAATGTGTCCTCTGTTGTGATGAAATTGCTGTCAGATGATTCCAGGGGAACCTGATGGAACAGAAAGAGTGAGAAACCCAAGCCAAGCCATGAATAAAGCCTTAATGCCCTTTTTCTGTGGGGTGAATGGGGAGGAGAACCAGGAGCCATTTCAGTGGATCAAACAGGTTTGAGTCTCAGCCACATCCAACCCCACTAAATCCTGCAGGCTTCCCACACCTGTGATGTTCCTCTGCCCCCACAACATCTGTTCGAGCCATTAAATATCATTAAACTGCACTTGGCTCCCTGGAGACACCTGATTAAATGCATTTTCCAGACAGGTGAATCCCAAATAAATACCAGCCTCTGCTGCCCTGACTTCTGCTGAGCACTCATTTATTCTGTGGTGACTCCCATTAAAATTAATGGGACCATATGCAAGGCCAGCACAGTGGATGTGGGTAAGCATCCCATAATTCACCCCCTGTGACTGCATTAGAGCTGCTTGGAGGGGAAAAACAGCAGGGCTGAAAGCTTGCCGTGGGGGAAATGAAAAATGCCTGGATCTGCCCATTTCCCCAGACCCTGCCCATCTTTATTTAGAGATGCTGCTCTCAGAGCAGAGGCTGTGCTGGCTTGCAGGAGTGTTTGATAGAAGAAATGGAATCAGTTTATAAAGCTAAAAATCTGTTCTAAACTTCAGATCTAAGCTGCCATCAGCACTGAGAGGGACACACTTTTTATTCCCAGTGAACTGTAAGCTCCCAGCCCACTGTGGTGCTGCTGACACCTCGTGGAACATCTCTGGGTGCCCAAATTTCTTGAAAATATTTATATTTTTTTCTCTTGTGTAACTAAATAACCCTGGAGACAGGCAAAGTGATACCAACTGAGGTGATGCCTCACTGAGCTGCAGGTCCAGGTCATGAACATCCACGTGCTTGTACCAAATAAATGTCATAATTAGTTTAAAACAACCCAAAAAGCACTGAAGGTTGCACTGTGGGCAATGTTCAGGGGTAGCTCTTGATGCTTTGCAGTTCTTTAGAGCTTTTAGGAGCTCTCTTGCAGGTGAATTTGATGCTGAATGGGAAGCCAGTGATCTCTGCTTTCGCTGGGGACAAGGATGTCACCCGTGAAGCTGCCACCAACGGGGTCCTGCTGTACCTGGACAAGGAGGACAAGGTTTACCTGAAGCTGGAGAAGGGAAATCTGGTCGGTGGATGGCAGTACTCCACATTCTCTGGCTTCCTGGTCTTCCCCCTGTAAAGTCAATTTTCCTGTGACCTTCATCCAGGTGTGGACTCATCCTTGCCTCTGTTTCATGAAGATCATTTTGTCCTCATGGGAGTGATGGTTCTTTATTGCTTTCTCATGGGTGATTTTGGATTCTCTCCATGGATTTTGGCCCCATCTGAACTACTCAGAAGTTCCACAGAATTCTGTGTGCTCAAATAAAACACCTTTGGACTGAGACTAAAGCAGACAATAAATATCAATGCTTAAGGTTACAGTCTAAAGCTGCCTGCAAGATTTATTCCAATTTCATTTCCTGGACTTACTGGATTCGGGGAAGAAGTGGATTTTCTCTAACTGTGCAAAGACTGGCACCAAGTCTTTCATGTAGGAGAGTTTGAGCTCAGACTTCAAGCAAGAGTTTGTGCTGCTGCCAAAGAACTGTGTATTGAAATATTGGTTGTGTTTCTGTCCTGGGACTGCACTGCCATGATCTGTTCCATTGTCTTAGAGAGGTAATTCTTATTGCTAAGTGGCTGACCTGAGTTCTCCCCTGTGTGTTGTGTGTTGGATGGTTCACCCAAATATTTAAGCTCAGTCACAACCAGGTGCAGCCTGCATCAGTCTGAGGGGTTATGGATGGGTTTTGGTTGGATATGGAAGGGGTTCCTCTTTTCCACGTGCTGATTCCTAAGAGGAAAATCAGATTATAACAGATTAGAGCAGATTAGAAACAGATTATAACCATTCAGGGTTGAAGGTGGTCATTCAGGCACAACTTTGCTAAACATCTTTGTCCTGCAGGACACCTCACACTTTTTTTCAGTTTTCATTAACTTGATTGATAATTACTGCTTTATTCAACTCCTGAGGGATTCCTTCCTTACACACAACCACTTTGTCAGCTGGAGATGAGATCCCCCTTGTTTGTGTTTCTGTGTATTTTCCAATCCTTCTGTTGTGTTAAAGGTCTTATCTGGTTTTGCCTTAACTCCACAGGTGTATAAAATTTTAGATAATTTGTTTAACAAATATGAAATCCAAATAATTGGTACCTAACTTGGTACAAAAGCTTCCCAGCTTTTTTGTACAGGTCATGTGAATTCATAAATTTATTTATTTATCTCATTGTTCCATAATAAAGATTAATATATGGTAGCTGAATTTTTTGACCTTTAGAATTTGGGAGTTGCTTCATGCTATTTTTTTATTAGATATAATTATCATATGCAAAATGAAAGTTTTTGGGATTCACAGAAAATATCCCAGGAGGCAGAAAAGCTGCCATGAGTCAGCCTGGCAGAATCCTGGAGGTAATCAGAGTGATCTAGAAATAACCTATGCATTTTATTTAAAAATAAAATTGAGGCAGAAATCGTGGTCTCACTGAAGTTGGTGTTAAGAATCACATTGATTCCAAAGGAATTTGGATGAAACTTCTGCTTTGGGTTCTGCCATCAGCATCAAACTCCAGATTGAATATTTAATAAAATGATTTTCACATGAGCTGCTAATGAAACCTTCACCCCAAAATACACTGAATTGATGGATCTTTGTGCCTTGCATATCATGAAGGATGTGGTTCTAAATTAAAAATTTCTGTGTACTTCAAAATGTTTGTGGGTGGAAGCACCTGGAGCATCCTGGGAGCTTCCCTAAAAGCCACTTTGGGCTGGGATTTGCTGCTTTTGGGATCTGTTTGCAATTCCTTCCCTTGTTGGCCAAGTGCAGTGTGTCCTGCTGAGATTTCACTGGTGGAAAATCTAATTCATGACTGGTCAGTGCTCCTCATAAAAATACCAGGGACTTGGCACAGCTTTGTGCCCAAATTCCTGCTTTTTCCTCACCCACCACAGGATATTTTGGGCTGGTTTTGGGAGGATTGGTGGGTACTCTGCACTCCTGTAAGTCAGATAAGAGGGGATTTTTTACACACGATTTTGTTCCTGTGCTGACCACTGCAGCTGGGGAAGAAGTGGAAGGACCTGGTAAGAAGGTGAAGGATTCCCATTGCTGAAAAATCTTAAAAAGTTATGATGACCAGTCAAAATGTGTTCCTGCTGTACCCCCAGAATGTGTGTATATAAATATATGTATATCTAAACTGCCTGGAATTGCAGATTTGCATGATGTTATAAAGAGGTTATTTGTCCTGAGAGTTTATTTCAGATGGGAGCATTGGTATTTTGTATAAAATTGGTAAAATCTGCCATCTCCCCTTGCCCATGGATATATCTGTAATGTAAAAGAAATGTTGCTACTGAGACAGAAGAAAAACGGCATTAAAGGTGTCAGTATAATTTCAGAATGATCACATGTATCCAACTTCTTTAATTTGTGAATTTATGATCTTCAAAGGCTGCTTTAGCATCCAGCAGCAATCCTGAGCTGTCTCAACATTGCTTTGATTGCCCCCCAGCAAAACATTTCTGATTTCTTTAGAGTCATTATTTAAACTTGAGTGGAGACACTGGGAAGCCATTCAATGAAGGGATACATTTTGTTGGAAAATGCTTCTAAAACCAGAATTACCAATTAATTCTTTTGCTGGTTAAAGGAAAGGTTTAAGTGGAGTTGCTGTCATCACATGGGGCTGAGCACAAGAGGTGGCATCTGGGGACAGGCAGGTCACACTTAAACATTTAAATAAAAACAAACTGTGGGGGTTGGACACAGCTTGAGCTACCAGATCTTGCCTTCAATTTTCTTGTGTTGACGCTCCCAGAAGAGAGGATGAGCCAGGCTGGAAAATAAAATTCCTTTTTCCCTGCCTTGCCGTGTCCTGCCACAGCATTTCCTGCCGAGGAGCAGCAGCTCAGGAGACATTTCACGTTTTACAGGGGATTTAAGATCAGAGGTTTGATTGTTTTCAAAGAACTCCAAGCCTGCATTGAGCTGCACTGTAAAGGTTAGAGCTGACTTTGTGATCCTCTGCAATTCCAGCAGAACCATTGATTTTGGGGACAATCCCCCCCCCCTGCTGCACAAGGTGAGGATCTATCCCCACATCCTTTACCCACTTTGCAGGGAACTTTGTACCTTACAAAGGTTAATTGTGCAGGAAAACTTTTTAGCCACCTGTGGTAAGGACAAAAGAAAGAAGTTACTTTCTGAGAATAACAGATTAATTTTATTATCAGTGATTTCTTTATGAATGAGAGGATTGTTACCTTTTTATCTGGTTTATTCATATTTTATCCATATTTTTTTGGTGAAACTAAGGGGAAAACCCCTCCCTCTTTTCCTTTCTTTCACTCCTCAGTGATGTAAATGCTGTTGATAGAGGCAGGTGTAGAAATCTGCTCTGTCTTTGCATCCTCTGTGCTGTGAAGAATTTGGGCTGCACAAGCCAAAAAACTGCAGAGCCCAGAAAAATCCTGTTCAAAAGAACTCAGTGGCAAAAGTATTTTTCAAAAGGAACCGAGGTAGCTTTGAAATTTTCACAAGCTCTTTTGTCTCTACATAAGAAGGAAAAACCAACTTTGAAACATAGAGAAGGAAAATACATCCCCTTTTTTTAACCAGGCTTTATGTGTGGTTTATGTTACATCATTTTCTAGCAGTGTCTGAACTTTTTATCAGTGGTAATTCAATCACTTTGGCCTTTTTATGGCTGAGCAAATGCTGTAACCTACTGAGAAAATGGGGCCAGGGTTTGGGAAATGATTCTCAGGTGCCAACACATCCAGTCCTGCTTCCATTCAGTTTGTTGAATCAATCTTTTTTCTGAGACAGGACGTTTTTTAAATCCAAAGGATGGTTCTGGAGTAAATGGAATTCTGCTGTATTTTCCCCTTCTATGTTATATCTAAATTCCATTCCTAGAAAGAGGAATACAGTGGAAGAGTTTGAAATGCCTGAAGAATTTCCCAATCAGCTGCCAGCTCTTTGTTTAAGCCCCAGAGGAACACATCTGCACACAGAGGACTTTTACAAACAGGTTTTAGAACAGAGAAATAAATGCAAGGAGCTCTATGTCATAATCACACCGAGGAGCTGAGCCATTCAAATGAAATATGGGCTGAAGAAAACAAAGAAATGTTCTCCTCTTTATGTTCTCCTCCTTTTATAGGGAGTTCTGAGTTGGGAACGTCTTTTACCAAAATTTAATAAACTTGCTCCCCCCCCCCCCCTTTCAGAATTTCCATCTTTAATGTCACGGGATCAAACATTATGGATTTATTCTGCTGATAAAATCCAGATCACATTAATCTCACCTGGTTTAATGATTTCACCAGAGGCTCATCCCAGTGTTCAAGCTCAGTGAAATGTCCAGGAAGATTTTGGAAACTTTAGCACCGGGGTGTGGAAGAAAAGGTCCAGGTTTCACATAAAAAGTGATTTTCTTTGTGCCTAAAACCCAACTGCACCTTCACCCTCAATCACTGCTTCATGATACGAGGTGGTGGCCAGTTAATTTTATTTGTTTATTAAAGATTTCTACAAATTGTAATTCTGGTGGTCTTGTGAGACCCTCAGGACTGGCCAAGAAGTGTCACCAATCCCTCCAGAGCTGGGGAAGAGGGACATTTTCATCCTTTCCTTTCCTTTCCTTTCCTTTCCTTTCCTTTCCTTTCCTTTCCTTTCCTTTCCTTTCCTTTCCTTTCCTTTCCTTTCCTTTCCTTTCCTTTCCTTTCCTTTCCTTTCCTTTCCTTTCCTTTCCTTTCCTTTCCTTTCCTTTCCTTTCCTTTCCTTTCCTTTCCTTTCCTTTCCTTTCCTTTCCTTTCCTTTCCTTTCCTTTCCTTTCCTTTCCTTTCCTTTCCTTTCCTTTCCTTTCCTCTGTGGATTTTTAGACAACCACAGATATTTAATATCAATATTGAAATATTGATTAACATTCAGCAGTTATTGGTACAAATTAACCAACTCAGCTCAGTCACCCAACACTATGAAATGTGGGCACATTTTTGACTTTTTAAAAAAAAATATTTTTATCAATAGATCTCCCTGGGCACTGAAGGAAGACCCTGAAGAGACCTTAAATACCAGAAAAATGTCAAAAATTCCAGGGAGCAGCTGCAGGAATTGGAGTCCAGTGGAACTGCTCAGTGCAACCCCAAATTCCAGCCAGAACAGGAGAAAACACGAGCTACAAATCTCTTTAAGATTAAGATCTCTCATCCCTCATTTCTTTGGGACAAATAAACTCTGGCTCATTTCTAGAAAGCCAAATAATGGAAACATTTGAAGAATGAATACCTAAAGCACAGATTTGCTAAGGAACATCAGGGCTGTGCAAGAAATGAATTCTCCAGCAGCATCGAGTGTTTTACTTTTGGTGGAGTGTTTAAATGGATTTCTACAAAAATAATAAAGGCTTCTGGAGGAGATAACTGCAAGCCCATCTATCTTTGTTGCCTTGAATTCAATAGTGGTTAAGTGAGATAGTCTGGGTTTATTCTGCTGCAAACACTGATTCAGTGGGCAGGATTCAGCTGTCAGCTCCTTTTTGTTCAGGAATTATTTCCCTGAACGAGCAGGTTCTTTTCTCCAGGTCTCTGAGAGACAGCTGAGGGTTCACAGCTCTGATCACAGTGCCAGCAACAGGAGATGTGCTGGCTTTAAAAGTCTGACTTGCAGGCTGCAGCCCAAACCCCTGGGTTTTGAGAAGCTGGATGGAATATTCTGCACACACACAATATCGAATATTGAACATTCTGCACACACATCTGGTGGGAAAGGCTTTTTTGTGCTTGCAGGTGTCAGTCCTGGCTCAGACATGGGGGTGGCTGAAATGAGGTTTCCAGTTATGACAGCAGCCCAAGATCACAACTGTGAGCACCTCTAAACTCTGGTGATTTGTCAGGAATTCACCTGAGATGAGAAATTTCACTGATCTGAGGCTTACATTGAAAGGCTGCTTAGCAGAGCAGCACAAAATGCAGCAAACACATTTTATGGAGAAAAAAGGTGATGGCTCACAATATTCAATTTTTTTTTTTTTAGATGCAGGGGGAAAAAGAGCAAAGCCTGATGTGCAACAGCACCTGCAAAACTTGGAAAAATAACGTTCAGAAAGTCACAACAGAAACCCATTGTTTAAACAGGAAATAAATCAATAACTCTTTATGCACTGCAGGTTGTGCAACTTCAGGGGCAAGCCAGGGCTGCCTACAAGCTGAGTTTTTTCCTCTGTAGTAAATCTGAGTTTAAGGTGCTCAAAAGGGCATTGTTGGGGTTTTTTCTGAGAAGCTCAGCTAAGGAATTTGCTTTTCATGATGCCCCAGAGGGTCCCCACAAAGTTATAAGTCAGCATCATTTTCTAGCTGCAACTGATAACATTTATTGCTAATTCTTTAAACCCTTCTTTAAAAGAAAACAAGTCTGCAACCTGCATGGCACCCACAGGAATAATCTTTCTTTTCCTCAGTTTGGTAATTCAATTGTGACTTGTAAACTTGTGCAGCTGTAGCAAAAAAAAAAGTCTACAGTCAAGTCTAATCTATGTTGAGGAGAGTAAAAAGTGCTTACCAGCACTGGTGTAGTAAATCCTGGCTGCTTTATTAAATAAATGTAGAATTTCACTCAGAAGCCTTAAGGAAGAAGAGTTTTAAAATATCTGAACAATTTAGCATGTCCTGAAGCTGAATAAAGATTGATTGAATTTCAGAGTGAGATATAAACTGATGACAAACCAAATCCCACTTAAATGAACTTGAAAAATGTGGCCATTATTGAGGTCTTGTGAACGGTGAGAGACAAACCAGGAGAAATGCCTGAGGATCACAATCCCTCTGCCAAAAAAAATAGACTCTGAACAGATCCCAAAAGCTATTTATGAGTGTAACTCAGATCTGGAGGGGTCTTTACATAATGAGCACTCATGAAAATGGGACAGGACGCAGCAGAAAGAGGAGCAAAGTCCAGAGCTAAAACCTGTAGGTTTAGTCCAGAAACAAAATCTGTCCAGTTTTAGTCCAGAGCTAAAATCTGCAGTTTTAGTCCAGAGCACATGGACACAGAGAAATATCTTCTAATGGAGTCACAACCTGGAAACCCCTTGATTCAAGGAAATTGATTTTTAATTGTCCATTCTCCAACCAAAGCATGGGGACAAAATTAATCCTGATGAACAAAGTTATATCAAATCACCACTGAGGTCTCCTAAACTTCCACTCACTGCCCTCTGCCAGGGCTTTCTGGATGCAGGCACAGATAATTCAGCCTTAAATAAATAGCAGGTTAATGTGAGAAACATTTACTTCTACTTGATAAAAAAAATAAAAAAAAATAAAAATGGGGCTATTTACTAAAGCCCCCTCTCCTCCAGATCCACTCCCTGGGGATAAAGAGCAGCAGGAAAAAGAGAGCTGGAGCTGCTCACACATGTGTGGAGTCAGGAGCTGAGTAAAGGCAGCTTAGGAATGACTCCACTGATGGATGGGAAGAGATCTCTTCTTGTTTGAGAGGGATTGCAAGGGCTGTGAACAGAGGGACACCACGTGTGACAGGAAAAGTCAGTGCTGCTGTGATGTGAGGAGGAATGTCAGGAGGAATATCCCAGTGCCAGCAGAAATCCCAGTGCTGGATCATCCTCTGCCTGCAGCCCGGATCAAAATAGAGGAGTAAAAGTAGAAAAATAACATTTCAGGGTAAGCCACTCAAAGCCTTTATCAGGAACAGCTCAGGGTTGTTTCTCTAAGAGCCTCTGGTGGAATCCAGATTGCTCACAGCCACTGAAAAATAAAAAATCTTCAGTATTGGGAAAATGCCTGCCAGAGAGTTTGGAAATCTGGAAGTGATTTGTTCAGTTAAATGCTGAATTCCCTCGTGTCCTCTCCCTGTTTTCACCCTCACCACGGATCAGGTCTTTAGGATTCTGTTCCCTGTTTGGATTTGGGTTAAAATCACCCAATTTCTCGTGTTGGAAAATAACGTGGCAGAGCAGCCCTGGCATGGGTTGTGCTGCAGGTCCCTCCCTTGGGGCTGGCACATCCCCCCTGAGCCCCAGAGGAGTTTTTGGGGTGAAAATCCCCGAAAGCCCCATTGGGATCCTGCTGGGCTGGGACCACTCCATCCCTAAGAACATTTAATTGCTTTATAACTCAGCAGCAAACTGAGTTGATTTAACTGTGCTGTAAAAGAAGGCTGTGCTGTTATTCCCTTGCAAGCCCTGGTTTGCTTTTGGAGCATTTAAAATGTCTTTTTTTAATGTCAATTAACAACTGACAAACGTGAAAGAAATGTATTTATGCCACGATGATCTCAATCCTCACATCCCTCAGTCTTGGAATGTGTCATCACTTTTTACTCAAGTGTAGCTTTTGTTGGAGGCTTCCCTTATTTCAGTTTTAATGAGAATTTGAGAATGGAATGAAAATATAATCCTGCTGCTTAATTCTGGCATGAGCCTAATCAAGTTTATGCATAACAAAAATGTCAAGGCTTGTATATTCTGCTAGAAGCCCTTACTTTTAAGCAATGCAATTAATTACACTTGAACATCCTAGAGGTTTATTGCTTCAGATAAAAGCATCCTGAGCACCTTCTTTGCTATTATTTCCAGAAGAAAAACAGTGTAAAATAAAGATAATAGAAGTATCTCTGACAGACAGGTTGTTTTTTCTTCTAAGGAACTGCGAGGCTTTAACAAAGAACCTCCTTAAAGAAATTTAGGAGCAGCTGCTTTGCATAGAAAATTTTGGTTTGTGGCAGCCTAAGTCATAATTTTCTTTATTCTGTGCCTTTAAATATAGCATTATACATTTCCATGGGTGATCTGGATGCCAGTTTAATTACCCAAAGTCACTTTATATAAGAGTGATCAAACTATTAAACCACAAATTCAGTGCTAGGGTGGAATGGTGCTGCTAAAACTGAAAAACATCCCTTTAGTTCTGGCAGCAATCCTGGCACAGCTGAATTTCCTTGCCCTGGGAAAGGTGTGGGGTGGGAGGGATGCTGGATGGAGCTCCCAGGAGGACACACAGAGTTCATCTGGGGGCTCCAGAATTACTCTAAACTGGATCTTTGCCTGGGATTAGGACTTTGACACTGATTTGATTGACTGCTGTGAGCATCTTGTGCAAGAGGGGGAAAAAAAAATCCATTAAAATGTTACACTTAAATAAAAGCCCCCAGCAAATTGCTTTGCTGCAGGGGAGTGTTTGCATCAGAAAGGAACAAGGACATAAAAAGTTTGGATACTTTCCAAATTTCTGGCACATTTATTCTGATCAAATGTGTAATTCCTGCTGCTCATTGTGCATTTTCATCATCGTGTCTGCCTGTGAGAAACTCATCCTGACTTTGATCACTTTGATTTGAAAACTCAGTATTTTTCCCCAACAGCCAGATTTTGTAATAGTTTCATGTGGAGCAGATTTTATTTTGTGGAATCAATGATATTGATTTCCCTTTAAATATAAAGGTTGCCCAGTCCCACACTGGATGCTCCAACAGCATTTCAAAGATGAAGTGACTGCCTGGTTTGTAAAGGTCTCTTCTCAATAAATCACCCTTTGTTTCACAATCTTGGCTAAAATGAGTCCTCAAGAATGAGTAGGGTTTGATCCTTAATAGAGAAAGCTTTATTATATGTGACACCAAAGGTTTTATCACTGGCCAGCCACCCTATAAAAAATTCTGGATTATTTTTGCTGGTTGATGTTTATTTAAGTAAAATACCATTATGCAACTATGAACAGCTCAGGGCTCCTCCTGCCCTCACTTTTCTGGGTCCTTCCCTTGAAAATGTTGGAGGAAAAGGTCTAAAGCAAGCAAGCTTCAAAAACTTCCAAACCTGTCTTTCTACCATCTGCTAAGAGTTTTAATTGAGAATATTTAAAAATATTAAAAAGTAAGAATACCTTCAGAGCCAGTCCAAGTTTCTCATCCCTTTTTTTGCTCTTCACCAAGATTTTCCTGCAATAAAAGAGGAAATGAAAAATGAGAAAAAAATATCTTTACACTCTTCCTTTTTCACTTAGTTACAACTTTCTTTAAAAGAATTTCAGAAATGTTGGACAATGGTAGCGATGAGGGGAATCTATTCCCCAAATAACTCCCATTTTCCTCAGTGAGAAATTGAAAGGCCCCAAGTTTTTATTCCAAATGATTAGCCTGGAATCCAGCTGGAGGAAGAATGGCTGCTTCATTCAGGAGTGAAACTTTTGAGAAAGCTTAAATGGGAAATTCCTGAATGGATCCTGAACTCCAAAGGGAAGGAGAAGAAAAAGGGAGGTGAAGCATTTGACCATGGGCAGCAGGAAATGTCAGAGTTTGAACTTTTTCTCCTCTCTAAAGCCAGGCTGGTGTCTCCTGAGCTCGGGGGTTCCCACCTTGAGTGATGCTTCCAGCAGAGCACAGAGGGCTGGAAAGCTGCTGAGGCTCCTTCTCCAAAGCATTAATATTTATTAAATACAATTCATGCTTTCACACACTGCTTGCTTTTAACAGGAGAGATTTTGTGCCACAAGGTGTGAGATGCAGCTTGGCAGCACCCAAAATGATCACAATTTCTCTTTCAGCTACTGAACATTCCACCAGGAAAAAGAAACCCCAAAGCCCCCTTCTGAATACCTGAATGAAGTTCCCTCCCCTACAGAATCCGAGACATAAAATCCTTGCAAAGGTCAAATTCATGACAGGAAAATTAAGGGAAGCACCTTGAACTTATAGAGAATTATGCTGCTACAAGTCACAGCCCATTTAAACTCCACAGGACACTTCCAACATAAAAACAACCCCAAATTAACAGAAGATCTGTTTCTGACAGAATAAATTCCCGTGGCAATGTGCATTGCTGCCTGGTTTTGGTGGAGGTGACACAGGCCAGGTGCAGAGCACAGGTTTTACCCTTTCCTTGGGGATTTTTTGCCTTTGCTCTGTCCCATTCCCTTAGCTCTGTGCTGTCCTACAGAGAGCTGAGCTGAGGATCCTCAGCTGAGAATCACTAAAACACCAAGTGGGAGTTGGGAATGTTCTCTCTGCACTCTGCAGGAGCTGGAATCCCTCCCAGGAACCCCAGGGGTCACAGAGCACCCCCAGGGCTGGGAGCAGCCCAGCCTGGCTCCCACAATCAACCCTGTCTGCTCTCATTTGGAACGTTCTGCCCATTTTTAGGAATTCAGTGAAGCCACACAGATTTTTTTGCCACCTGGAGACCTGGGAACAGATGATTTTGGGCCAGGAAAAGAGCAGGAAAAGCCCCAGGAAAGAGGAAGATCTCATTGCCCAGGAGTTTCTCTGACTTTTGGCTTCCTGTCCTTCCACTTTGTCCCTCCAAATCGCCTTTCCATCACACCAAACCCTGTTAGCATCTATTGCCTCCACAGCACAATGTTTGATATCCTATAATGCAATAAAAGTCAGCTGCTCTGCATTTGACATCTGAATTGTGTTAAGAAAGGAAAATCATTATAAAATGAATATGGAGAGACTCCACTCCTCTGGATCATTCCCTGCTGGAGGCTGCCCACGAGCCACTGAAGCCAAGGAGAAAGGAAGGACATCATAAATCCCATAAAGGGCTTTTTTCGTGGTCACATTGCTGGAATGTAAGCAAACTCTTGTTTACTCTGTTCAGTGCCACAATTACTGAAGATCAGAGTGCCTGCAAGGCTGTTTTACACTGTAAATTATTAGGTAATTAACCTTAATGCACCCTGCTTAAAATCTCCAAAATAGCTGAGAATATCCTTCAAAAGCAACAACACATGACTGCATCTCTGCTTAATTATAAATAAAATTAATAAAATGAGCCTCTAATGGAACGTGAGGGATTGGGGTGGTGCTAACAGAGAGTGTGCAGGAGGAAGAGAATGAAATCATCTTTCTTCAGAGCTGAAAGACACAGATTGATATCACAGAGATGTAAATAAAGCAGCATCGAGCCAAAGGATGCTTTCCTGGCAAACCAATCCTTTTTGTGATGTTTATTGCTTTCCATGAGGGATTAGGCTTCTTGTCTTTCACAACCAAAACTGGTTTATTTTTAGAAAAACAAGGATAATAAATGAATAACCCAGATGACCTATAAATAAAATGGATATTGTTGGAATCTATATCAGGGCTGCCAAATCTGGTTTTGTGGCAATGTGTTTTCTGGCAATGCCAGGCACTGTAAGAGCAGAAGTGGTGATTTCACTCATATTTCTACAGAAATGGGAGGAGTTTGTGATGCTCCACAGAGCTCCTGGGACCACTCAGACTTCCCTGGGAGCTCCAAATATTTCCCACCTAAGAATCCCAGCTGTGTTCAGCAGGAGAAAGACAATGTTAATTCTCCCTACTGGAAGATGTAACATGTGTTAAATGAAATATTCTCCTCTCTGTCTGAGGGGAGAGAGGTTTTACAACTCCTGGCTATAGAAACCTGATTTAGGTTTGAGGCTCTCAAGTTGCAGCACCTGCCTATATAAAAATCTCCTCCAGCCTTGGCAAAAATGAGTTTGTTGCCTTTTCAGCCTTCCAGCTGGCAGAAGGAAGAAGCTAAATTATAACTTATTCCCAAATAATATTAATATGAGAACCACATTATTTTCACAGTGAGGGGAATTGCTGTGACATTGCATGCAGAAAAGAGAGAGGGGAAAAAAGGGAAAGGACACATCCAGGAGCAGATTAGGGGTTACAAAGCAACTCTGGGTGGGTTTGGTTTTGTCTGAAGGGAGGAAGGAGGGAGAGCCCTGCTGACACAAATGAGATCTGTCACTAAAGGGAGGCATTCAAATAACGCAGGGATTTATTCCTGGGTGCAGGAGGAGAGCTGGAAGGGCTCCTTGGGTTCCGTGGGTGTGGATAAGTGCTGTGGAATTGATGTGATTTGTGCTCAGGGCACCAGGAGCATCCTTTGTGCTGGGTGGAAATGCTGCAGCTCATTGGGGCAGCGTGAAAGTGAGAAAAATTTAAATTCAGCAAAACCTCCAAGCCCTGAGTGCTGGAGGCTCTTCAAGGCAAGCTTTGAAAAACCCATCCAAATTGCTGAGAATAATCACCACTTCATGTTTGCCTATAATTATAATCTAATTACAAACCCAACCTTGCAACAAATTTTTAAAGTAGGCAGTTAGCAGTAAAGCACTTTTTATGCAATTATCTGCTATTGAGCTTCCCCATTATGCAGCAATTGCTACACAAATTTTCCTGTTGTTTAAGAACCACTTTTGCTATTTGCAGATTTCGACTGTAGCCTGATAAAACAAAGCCTTGGATCCAAGATCAACAGACCTGTTTTACATTCCAGTTCCCAAGAAACCATTGTTAAATATTTGATATAATAAATATTGACAGTGAAACTCTTTTTATTGTTTCCTCTTGCAGGCAAATTGACAAATATAGAGTTTAAGATATCATAATAATCTCGCCCAGCTCCATAATCACCCATTTTAAAATAAAATCTATTTAATAAATCAGAAGTTTATCCTTTAGTGGGAAACTTCCTGGAGCAGGAGGCGTCCTGGTGGGGAACATTCTGGATCAATGTGTGGAAAAGGACTTTACATTTCCTGTGAGGATAATATTGTGTATTTCCTGTGATTACAGACTGACTCTGTCACAATTTGATGACAGAGAAAATTCTTTCACTGGAGTTGGCTGAGGGAAAGGGGGGGGGATGTGGATTTGTCTCATCAGGCTCTGATTTGGCATTGTGAATATGGAAATAGCTTTGGGCAATTGCAGAAAATGGCACGAGGTGACAATCCTGGGAGAAAGGAGCAGGACCTGCTTGCACAAAGAAAATCAGCAGAGTTTGGGGAGAGTTGTGAGCAATTTTTAAGATTAGGTGACTTTTCCTAAAGCTTCCACACTGTGGGCAACAGCTCTGCAGCCCCACTGGCCCCAGAGCTGCACAAGACTTTAAAATATTCCAAAAAAGGCAAAAATGCTAAATAAAAAGAGAATAAAATTTTTCAGTAGCCTGAACTGTTTTCCATTAATAATTTCAGGCTGTACAAATGTTGCTGGCCAAGGAATTAAGAGCTGGCAGACAGACATCCCTTCCTCTGGAATTAGGGAAAAAATGAGGGTTTGTTGTAGCCCTGGTGAGAAAAACACAGAAACACCCACAGAAACCTCACTACACAACAAGAAATGTTCCTGCAGCATCAGGAAATCTGGGATACAAGCAGGGATGGGGCAGTGGGGCCCTAAATCCTCACAGGCTTCATTCCCACTCAGAAATGGAACAGAAACAGAAATGTCTTGAACTTCTGCAGGTTTCGAGGGTTTTAATGCACCCCATTCTGAAGAAAAAAGCTTTTTTTGTGTGTGAACACAAATGGGTGGTACCTTGGGGACTTTGCTGTCCTGGGGAGCTGTGCCAGTGCAGTTCACTGAATTAATTAATTAATAAAAATGCAGGGCTTGGAGAAATTGGGAGGCAGGAGAAGCATCCAAACTGCAGAGAGCAGCTGGGGAACATCCCTGCCCCAGCCCTGGGTACACTGTGAGCAATGCCAGCCACAGCCCTGAATAAATCACCACCTGAATAAATCAATAAATCAGCACCTGAATAAATCAATAAATCAGCATCTGAATAAATCAATGAACCATCACCTGAATAAATCAATAAATCAGCACCTGAATAAATCAATGAACCATCACCTGAATAAATCAATAAACCATCACCTGAATAAAGCAATAAACCACCATCTGAATAAATCAATAAATCACCACCTGAATAAATCAATAAATCACCACCTGAATAAATCAATAAACAATCACCTGGATAAATCAATAAATCAGCACCTGAATAAATCATCACCATGGGGGGTTGGTTCAGGGATAGCTCAGGACTTCTGATAATCCCATTTTTCAGAGTTAAAAACCAGAAAGATGCAGTTGAATCGACTCTCCTCCCATAAGTTTGTTAAAAGCACTGTTGGAAACTTTCTGGGGATGAAAATACAGAGAATATAGAAAATTATAGAGTTTTAAAGTTCGAGTGAGATAATTGAAAATGCAGAGAATATGGAAGAAAATAAAGAATCTTAAAGTTCAAGTAACATAATTGAAAATACAGAGAATATAGGAGAACATCTAGAGTTTTAAGGTTTGAGTGAGATAATTGAAAATACAGAGAATATGGAAAAAAATAAAGACTCTTAAAGTTCGAGTAAGATAATTGAAGTGAGAGATTTCTGTGAAGTTCAATTTTGCAGGCCAAAAAAATCCCTTTGCAGTCTCTTTTCCAACTGATTAACCAATCCCCACATTTGTGCATCCCAATCAGTTAATTACAGACCTAATTTGCATATTCCTGTCCCCCAAGTCCACCTACAATTACCACAGCTGGGAACTGGGAATGTTCTTTTGCACTCGGAGAATCCAAGCTCGGTTTCTCTCTTGTCTCATTTTTTTGTGCTGCAGTTCCCAGTGTGAGATTTAAAGTGGGCATTGGCCATTCTTCATCCAGAACAAACAATTTGAGTTTTTCACTGCAGTCTGGGGGAGTGGATCCGTTCCTGGAGGGTTTTTTTAGATGAATATCTCATGTCATTAATAAAGCTGCAAGAACACACAGGGATACAGCTCTTGTCCAACACTGATAATAGGGAAAGATAAAGTTTGGGAGGAAAACAGAATATTTATGTAGGAAATTAATAAAAAAATAACAGAATACAGCAAAGGAAAAAGAGAAAAATACTCACTTCCTCTACAGGGGGAAAAAAAAAAGGAGTTTTATGAGCTAATTCCTGAGAGATGATTGATTGATTGATTGATCAGATGGCCTCTGATATTAATTTGGTAAGATTATTTAGGTAAGATATAGATTTAGGTAAAATACAGATTTAGATAAAACATGGATTTAGGTAAGATTATTTAGGTGACATTATTTTGGTAAGATTATTCAGGTAAGACTGAGATTTTATCTCAAGATAGAGATAAAAATGAAGGGGAGAAAAAGCAAAGGAGGCACAGGTGAAAATGAAACTGTGTTTGCAGACCTCGAGAGCAAGATTCAAATTTGAGATCCTGATCCAGAAATTTATTTTATTTTGTTTTATTGGGTTTCAGCATCACCCACCACACACAGGAGTGATGTTCCCACCCTTTCCATCACCAGGCTCTGAACCAACATCAATCAAAGCTGCAGAAGATTTTTCTACATTTCTGATTTTACCAGTTTCAGATTTCATGGCTGGATAAAAACAAACAGAATCCTTTTTAAAAGGGTTTAAATTGTTAATTCTCCAAGAATTCCTGAGCCACAGCAGCGCTAATGCAGAGCAGAATGAACACACCAAGTGCTGGAAATCATCATTTAAACACAGAAATCCCTGGAATTAGAGCTGGAGCTGCAGTGGTTTGGAGGCAGGGCCAGAAATGTCTCTCAGTTTTTAATGATTTCTGGAATTCTGCTTTATTTTTATAGATGAAACTCTCGGAAGGTAGGAAGTGACAAAAACTGCAAAAAGTCGCATGGAGCAGTGCCAGCCCAGCCCTTCAGGCAATCTGTCTCCATTTGGGAATGAGAGGTAAGATTAAATATAGTTAAGATGAGAGTAGAACTTTTGTTTTTTGGCATTTGTTAAAAATGCTCTCCTTTTCTCACTGTTTTAATGAGAAAGTAACCTTTTGTGGAAAAAGTATTTGGAGGTTTTTGTGTTTTTTTTTTTTTTTCCAAAAAGTTGCTCATCATAGAGAATTAAAACTGCTTTAAGGAAGTTTTTTATCTTTGAGAGCAGCTGCCATTTAGAGCATTCTCAGGATGCTTTCAAACCAAAGAAATGAAACAGTTTTCCTATTTTAATTATACTCTTCTGGCTGAAAAGGTGCTACAGTAATTAATTTATTCATTCCAAATATGAATAAAGTCTGAATTACACCGAGCTTTCAGCTGCATTTCTGTTCAAAGTTCTGCAAACTTGGAATCGTTAACGTGGACAATTTCAACCAGTTCAGACCCTGCCAGAAAAAAATAAAAATGTTGATCTCATGAACCATTGGAGCCATCTGGAGCCATCAAGGAAATTCATTCCCAGACAAAACATTGGATCCAGCTCTGCCCCAGCCTGCCAAGCCCAGGGAGCTCCTTCCAGAATTATTGAGAATTATTTCTATGTTCTCTGACAAGTTATCCAGCCCCAGCTCCCTGAATGAAGTTCAGATCACACACAGAGACTTTGTCAGAAATAAATGGAGTTTCAAACTCAGCTTTTCCCTGCACTTGTCACTGCTGCTGCTGCCCCTGCAAGGCAAATTCTCAAATTCTCAAATTCTCAAATTCTCAAATGCTTCTCTCCCAGAGCTGCTCTTCCTCAAGGACAGCCCAGAGCTGGGCACCTGGAAGGGCTTCAGTAATCATCAATGGGTTCTGAGAAAAAAATACAATCTTAATAAGGTCAAAATTGTGGGGGTTTTTTGTTGTTGTTTTGTTTAGTTGGTTATTTTTGTTTGTTTCATTTAGGGGTTTTGTTTGTTTGTTTGTTTGTTTGTTTTTGTTTTGGTTTTTTTGTTTTGGTTTTTTTGTTTTGGGTTTTTTTGGTTTTTTTTGTTTTTTTTTTTTTGTTTGTTTTGTTTTTAATTTGTTTTCCACTCAAAAGATAAGCTTAGCCACAGATTTTTACTGTAGAGACAGGAAATGATTTTATGGGCAAGCAGAGCCCTGCCAGGGCTGCTGCTGTGATCCCCTGCCTCCAGAAGCTGGGATGGAGCTCCTTGGATGCCCTCCCTGTTTGGAATGGATTTTATTGCTGGTCTGCACTGTGGATTTTCCTGCCAGACGTTCTCACCCCTGGGAGCACCAGACTGAGCATTTTCTGAACCAGCAGAACTCAAATCTGGTTCTGTTCCAGAGACAGAGAAGAAAACCCTGCTGGGGAGGAGAGCCAGAATTTCCTGTCTGATCCCATCCATTTCTTTCTGTAGCAGTTGCAGGAGGTGTTTTAAAAGGACAAATATTTGTAAAGACCCAGCCAGGAGTTTATTGCTCCCTCATAACTGATTTAGTGCCTCTAATCAAAGGTTTTACCTCCCTCCTGTACCAAAAATATGCAGAGCACAGAGACAGATCATCTCTGTAAAAATGTCACCCACTATCAGTTCCTTCTATTAAAGTGCATCTTCATTGCCTGCTGTAATGATGAGGAATTTGGGCTGGCTCATACATTTGCCAAGGGAAGGGAATTAACAGCATCTCCTCTTTGCAATGGGCCTTTCCCAGGGCTGCCTTTATCAGCTGAGCCCAACCACTGCTGTCAAACACACAACATCATTTTTATGGGATTCTTCTAATTTTGCTCTTAATGGCTCGAGCAGCAGATCCCCGAGGATGTGAGAGTTTTGTGACTCAGCCTCAGGAGTCCCTGCAGCCCAGCTGAGACTGGAGACCCAGAAGCAGAGAAAAGAGAATTTCTGCTGGAATTAGGGACAAGCTGACCTGAGGCACTGGGACACAGGAGTGAAGATGCTGAGACTTCTGTGAGTGATGTTTGCAGCACTCCTGCGATTTTACAACGAGTGAAACCTCTCTGGATTGAGCCCTGAATCTTCAGGAAGAAATTGTGACCTCCCAGAAGCCAGGAGCTGATCCAAACTGTACCCACCAGCTTCTCCCAGACAGATATTTATAAACCCTGCTTTGTTTCCAAGTCCTTCCATGTGCATTTTCTCAACTCCAAAGCTGCCAAAGCCAGCTGAGACTGGCAGAGATTTATTGAAATGATCCAGGGCCCAGCCCATGTCCCCAGCCAGGGCAGTGTCCAGAGAGGGATCTGATCCAGTTCTGACAATTTACTAAATCCTTCATTACTTAAAGGATTACTCAGTGATTAATTCAGTCCCTCTGAAATCATGGTTCTATATATTCTGATATTTTTCCCTCCTGGAGTCAAGCTGAGCTGTAACAGATCCTTCTTCACTTTGCATTTCCAACTCAAATTTAACAGAGAGAGGCAGAAGTTCTGTTAAAGTGAACCAGCTCTAACCTTGATTTCCTTTCTCACTTTTCCAGCTCCAGAGAGAAAAAAAAAAAGCTTCTAATCAACAGGAAATACAATTTAAGTGTGGGAAAACTGCCTTTTGCAACTGCAGGCAATTCTAGCAAGTCTACTGAACCATTTGCACTCCTGTGGCATGGTTGGAACGCTGATATTTTTCAAATTTCACACTGGATACAAAGCCTGTATTGAGCAGCCTTTCCCAGCACCTTGGGATGGGCTCTTATTCCCTTATCTCTGCTGAACAGGGGTTTTCTGCAGGAGCATTTCTATTGACTGCAGAGGGGCTATTTGCAGCCTGGAGTTTTGAGGAGCTCCAAAATTCACCCTGGAACTCTTTAGTGCCCCTGGTTTCAGTGGTTATTAACTCTGAGCAGGCTCACCACAACACCCAGAACAGGCTCAGAGCTCAGCTTTTACCTGGGCTAATTCACAAAATCTTCCTGTCAGCAAAACCTGCATTTGCTCACTTTTGCAAAGTCAGGAGGAAAGTTTGCACACTGGCCTGGTGTAACAATGGCAGGGAATAAAGACAGGTACAACACTTCGAAGTTTCAGCAGCCAAAAGCCCTACTTTAATGTTACAGCCTATTTTTATTTCGTTTTCCAAGTTCTTGTGTTTAATTCTCTCTGGTGAGTAACTTTCTTGCTACTCAGTTCATTGGTTAGGAGGTGTTGGTGTGTGCACATGCTAAGGTTTTCTCTTTATAAAGGTGTTTATATTTTTTCTTTCTGGATTTTCAAGGGATAGACTTCTTAGTTTTCACAGATGCCAACTGCCTTTTTTCAAGAACAGATTGTTATGCAAACTGATTTCCATTCTTATGATTCTCTCTTATGGGAACTTACCAGGTTAGCTGTGAATTCAGCTGAAATAGCAAGGCCTGGTTTTATAAAACCTTGCCTTTATGAAGTTTTATTTACCTGCAAGAGCCTGGAGGTTGGGCAGCCCTGGCTGGGAACAGGAACTGGGGGAACTGGGACAGGGCACCTGTGGGCACTGAGGGCATCCAAACCTGCAGGGGATGAGATGGACAAATGCCATGCAGCTCAGAAGAGATATTTATATATATATATATATATATATAAAATACATTTCACAAAAGCCAAACAAAATTCTGACTTCAAAGGATTTGCAATGTGCTCTAAATCTGAATAGGGGGTTGTGTTTTATTCTGTCGTGAGAAGAAGCTCCTTAAATCCAGCCTGAAGAGAGAAAACAAGGGAAACAGGCAGGTTGGTGAGCAGGAGAACAAATGAATTCTGATTCTATGGGTTTGTGCTGCCTGATTAACTGATTCATTCTGCCCAAATTCTGCCAAGGTTTCCACCTGCCTCTGCCCCAGCTCCTGACTCAGCTCTGTTGATGGATGTTGACTCCCTACAAGATTTTCTAGCCCAGACAAACCCTGCAGCCTGGTGCTGCCTCTCCTAAGAACAGCAATTTCTGAATGCTCAGGACTAAAATCCACCATCCTTCCTTCCCTCCAATCTGCTGGCCCCAAGCTCTGGGTGATTCCCAGATTCTCTGCCTAAGGACCATTCCTGACCTCTCCTGCTTGATGCCTGCTGTGTTTTCAGGCTTCCAAAGCTGTTTTCTCCCAGGTCACAAATTCCTCCACGTGGGTTTTTCAGAGCTTGAGAGGTTTCACACCCCTGGTGAAACTTTCTGAGCATTTTGAATCTTGAAGTGTTCTGCTATACTGCTGCAGATTCTCTGGTGTCTGATAAACTCCCACTGTAGCTTTTCTCAGTTTTTTGGGAAAACTGGAATCAAACAATGGAAATTTTGAGGAGGCAGCACAGAAGGAGAGATGTATTTGCATAAACCTCCCACCCACCCTCAAAACGTGAGGGTTTCATTAGGGAACCAGGCTGAAAAACCAGAGAAAATATCCCTCAGGCAACTCCCAGTGTTTGTGTATCCTTGCAGGAGCTTGTGCTGCCTGGAATACGAAATGGGATTCTGCTTGGAAAGCCAGAGAATTCCTTGGAGAATTAAAGGAATACCAGACAGTGAAGGAATCTGTAGCAGTTACCTGACTCAATAGAACATTCAAGCATTTTTAGCAGAATGAGCTTTTCCATTTTGTGCTGTAAAAGCCATTGAAGAGCTGAACAATCCTTTAGCAAATGTCAGCAGCAGAAACCACACATTTCCAGTTTTTATGGAACCGCCCTGTGCTCACCTGGTTAGACACTGGGATTTTTAGCCAGGGCTTTTTTTTGTGTGGAGAACGGGCTCCTTTTGGAATTCCAGGTGCAGAAATCCCATTTACATCCCCGGGGAGAACCCAGCAGAACTCCTGGAGCTGCAGAGCTGCTGCCCCACAGCCCTGCAGATGTTTGGGGCACATCTGCCCTGCTCAGCACCAGGCACTGCTGGGCTGGAGCTTCCCAAGGCTCAGGAGAGGTTGTTGAGGCTCTGCCTCACTGAGTACACAAGGAAAATAAATTCCTGACCCTATTCCCCACTTTCACACGTGCATTTTTCTCAGGTGAAGGTTTTTGGAGCCGACAGCCCCAGGTGGCAGCAGGGAAGTGCTGGCAGGGATCAGCTGGATCCCAGCTCCAAGCAGGCAGTGCACACACTGGGAATGCACCCCCAGGGCACAGGTAAAACCTGCAAAGGATCCCTAATTCTGTAAATTTAACCCTGAAATCTGAGATACTGACGGAGATGTTTGTGGGGCTTCTTTTTTTCCATCAGGGAGGAGCTCAGAGGAATGATTGGGGCGCCTGGCACAGATTCCTGCTGGAATATTGCCTCTCTCTGTGACTCTGGGCAAACCACGGTGGAGCTCTGAGATTTTACAGCTGTGGCTCTTCCACAGATCAAATTTTGGCACATTGCTGTAGCTGCCAGTCCAGTAAATCTCTCCTGTTGGGAATATCCTGGGCTTCACTGAAGGATCCACAGGAATAACTCATGGTCTCACACCCTCATACATCAAGCAGCCATTCCAAGCAGTCAATACACAGAATGGTTTTAAAACTGTTCCAGCCCAAAGCAATGATTCTGGAAATAAATGTAACCAATCTTTAGTTTCTTTCAGATCAAAGCAATTTATGCTGTGACAGGCATTTCTCAAATGCACCCAAAAAACCCCAACTCTCATACAACCTGACAAATTCTAATTCCTTATGATATTCTGCCCATTTTGGTTCTGTGGTTGGTTGTTTTCAATTCCTTAACAAAAGAGTGATACAAGTTCTGTTTCCTGCTGATGCTGCTGATTCTGTACCTCTTCCATTTCCCTGATTCCACATTCCTCCTTCCATCACCAACAGAGACAATTTCATTACTGCACAACACAAATGGAACAAAAACCTGTGGCCCTTTGTCCATTCCCTTTTCATTGCCTAGGAAACCAGGGAGGATCAGCAGGGCAAACTGGGGGAGACACAGAACACCCAGCACCTGTGGCTGGATGGAAATGCAGCTCAGGTGTTGCTGCTGCTGTGACAGAAAAAGGAGATTTTTGTACCCCAGGATAAAGTGAGAGCAAATCCCTTCTGTCAGGGTGAACAGGTCAGGCCTTGGATCTGCTCCTCGTTCCCAGATTTGGCAGGGGAGGCTTCTGCACCATCCTACAGATGCTCATGGAATCACTGAGGCTGCAAAAGCCCTCCCAGAACATCAAATCCAAGCTGTGCCAAATCCCCACCCTGTCCCCAGCCCAGAGCACTCAGTGCCACCTCCAGGATTTGCTTGGGCACCTCCAGGGATGGGGATCCAAACCTCCCATGGCACCTGCAGGGATGGGGATCCAAACCTCCCATGGCACCTCCAGGGATGGGGATCCAAACCTCCCATGGCACCTGCAGGGATGGGGATCCAAACCTCCCATGGCACCTCCAGGGATGGGGATCCAAACCTCCCATGGCACCTCCAGGGATGGGGATCCAAACCTCCCATGGCACCTCCAGGGATGGGGATCCAAACCTCCCTGGGCAGTTCCAATCCCTGACCATTTCCCTTTCCTCCTGAAATGCTCATCTTCCACCAGATTTATTTGTGTCAGGATTTTTGAGCCTCAGGGCTGGCTCTTGTCCCATTCCTGTTTATCCAAGGCAGACCCTGGTTTTGGCTCCATGCTCTGGGATATACCAGTGCAGCTTTTTCTTTAGTGATTCCCTTGAAACCTTTCCTTTGGCACGAATTCCCACAGATTCCATCCCCTCCCAGCCCTGCTGGACCCTGTGCTGTGGCTGCTCAGCTCTGTGTCCCATTCCCTCATCCCTGACCTTCCCACATGGACAAGACCACAGGAGCTTCCTAAACCCCCCAAATCTCAGAATCCTTTTTTTTAAGCACAGGAATTTGTTACAATTACCACAGACCCCCAGGCAATGAATCCTGAGCTTTTAGCAGCACCCACTCTTTTTTTTCCCAAGCCAAATATTCGCTGGGATTACAGCTCTGGCCTCATGAAAGGGAATGGTTTTGTTTCCTGTTATTTTTTTCAGTGTTCCCAGCACTGTGCAGATGACAGAGCACAGAGATCTCCTTCCCCAGGAACCTGAGGAGCTCTGGATCCCAACATCACCATTTATACTTCGCTGGAGCCCTGGAAGGGAAGAACTGCAAACTCATCATTATAAAGAGATATGCAAATCCCTCTTTTGTTTTCCAAGGAACCATTTAATTGTCTGTTTTTCATCCTCAGATTTTCCCCAGCAGTTCCATTAGCTGACATGACAAAATGCCAGCTCGTTTCATATTTAAATACAAGACCAATTTGAAATAATATCTCTTGACTTTGGGAGCATATTCATCTGCTATTACTCCATGAATTATGTCCAAAAGAAAGAGCCTAAGCCCTTCTCTCCTATTTGCAAGGTTGACAGAAAACTTGCATTTTCTATATGAAATAAGATACTTTTGGTTGCTTTATTTTTAAATTTATTTTCTGCTTTGATTTTTTTTTTCTTTTTCCCAGCTCCCACTAAAATAAAGGGTTTAGGTCCTTGTCCTTTCCCTGCTGAATCCCCTTCCCTTCCTATTTGCAGAATTCCCTGCTCTTTGCTGTAGGTCTCCCCCTCTTAAGCATGCAGAAAATAGAAGGAAAAAAGAAATGTAATTACTTATATCTCTATTGATATTTCCATTAAAGAAATGGATTTTTTTTTTTTTTTGCCAACAATGAATGAACACAGGAACAATGGATCCCATCTGAATTTGCACTTCTGTTCAACTGATAACAGCAAATCCCAATTCCTTTACCATTTTTATCCCATGCTGTCCGTGTAGGTGGCTCCTAGGGTAGATAATGGTTTAGCCCCATCAGAAAATGAAATTTTCAGGGGTATACAGGGAATACATTTGGGATATTTGAAGCCTGGGTTTATTGTTCAGAGGGGACATTTCTAAGCTCATTCACATTGCATTATACAAGTATTTAATGATTTATTTGTTAAAAAAAGAACCTGCCAAGCAAGCAGAGCCCACATCCTCTCTGTGAATCTCATCCTGAGACAGAGGAGCTGCAAAATGCTCCAGGATTTGGTAAAACTCAGCTCGAAGAGCTCAGAGCACACAGAGTGAGGGTCTCTGTGGGGATTCCTGTCAAAAACCAGGATTTCCAGCCTAGGCCTGCACCCTCTGTGAGCCTCTGAAAGCCCCATAAGTGACTCCCACAAGGAAAATGGATCCTCTCACATTCCTGCCTAAGCCAAGCAGTTCTGGCCCAGGGAAACACAGGTCAGACAGATTTATAGCAGGTATAATACACGTGGAAAGATGTTATCTTGTTCTGAAAAATCCCATTCTCAAAATCCCCACTCTGGGCACTGCCAGGCTCCTTCACCCAGCAGCTAAAAGGGAGAATTTCCCATGGAAATCAAAATATTCCCTTTTTCTCCCCATCAGGACACGTTGATCCACTGGAAGTGAACATGTTCCAAGCTCAAAGTAAAACTTTAATCAAAACCATCACAGAGGGGGAACTCCCATTACTTTGTTTAATTGCCAAATCCAGATGGAAAGACAGAATTCCATGCTGGAATTTCCATCCTCTCTCTGGGGAGACAGATCTGACTTCCAAAGCATCTGGTGACAAATGCCACTGCAGGCAAGCCCAGACAGGGTTAGTTTGGTGCTGTTATTCACTGGCCTAAGTCCAATATTTTGGTTTTTTCATGCCTTCAGTAAATTGCTGAAAGCCAGAATTCAGAATTTACTTTTTTATCTCCTCAGAAACGATGTTTGGTTTTAATATAGCCTCAAACATTTCAATTGTTCTCTGTTTTTAGCTCTGCCTTTGATCCCAAAGCTGCATTTCAGTGCCTTTCAGGATGCCCTTGGACACACATGACTGTCAGAAAAACAAAGGGATTTCTGCAAAACTGCTTTGTCAGTAAAAAACCCAAAGCCACAGCTGTTTTCATAAACACCTGCACCATGCAACTCCTGACAGGGATGGCAAGGATTCCTCTCAGTCTGCAGCAGGAAAACAGCATTTTATGTGATGTAATCCTACAGGTTGACCCAAATGAGATGTCATTTGGCAAAATATCTTTATTTTGGGATGGGCTGCTCATCCCATCTGGGAACTGGGATTAGGAATTGGGATTCCCAGCTCATAGAGGCAATGGAACCCCAGCCTGGCATTAGCTGATCCCAGCTGGGGTGAGTGGGCCATGCCATGCAGGCAGAGCATTGATTTTTTATTTAGGGCAGGAGGATTCCCTCCTGACAATGCAAGTTTTGATTCCAGCCAAGTTTCAGACACTCTTGTTTGGGAGTTTCCACAACAAGGCAGAGCTTTGATCCCTTTTCTCATGAATGCTTGGATTTATTGCCTAAAATCTCCACTTTATTAAGCTGTCAGGTTTTCCTTGGTGGCCTGCTGAGAGTGAAACACTAAATTTGATTTAAAGGTCAGAGGAGACGTGTGGCACCTCCAATCTGCCTTGGAATTGTTTTTGTAACACTAAGCTGAGTTTACAAGGAGAGAAAATTGGAGGTGGTCAGCATAAGTCACTGCAATCCCAGTGTCTTGGAAAAGAGACTTTTCCTTTGGCTCCATGAAAAAATAAAGGAAATGGGCATTAGTGAGGTGCTCTGGGATTTATGGAGCCCCAAGCAGAGTTGTGGGGCTGTAATTGTAGCAGCTAAACAAGGGAACACATCAGGAAAATGCTTCTGTTTCAGTGTTAGTGCAGCACTCACCATTCCAACAAACCTTAATTTGGGGAGATATTTTAATCTGAATCTCCTAGAGGTCTAAATAAACTCTCACCAATCGTCTCTGAGCATTCTCCCAGCAGACCTTGTTATTCTTTCTGCATCTCCACATCTTTTAATTCACCACCCAAATAAGGCCCCAGAAGAGATCACTTTCCTTTAAAATAATTTTACAACTGCAGCCCAATATATTATCATTTTAATTAAATATATGAAATATAACAAGGGCCAAGATATAAATTTCCAGGGGAATGAAGCCTAATTTAATTTACACATTGAATATATAAAACTTGGGACATAGAAAAACTCCTAATATCCCAATATGCCTCTCAGTACAGCCCTTTATCTTGGGCATTTCATTAGCCACAGAGATAAAAGAAAACAATTAAAACTAACTGGGAATTCTATAGGAAACATTCCTTGGAAGGAAATTAGGTATTACACTAAGTGGAAATTTCTGTCTCAGGAAAAAAAAAAAGTTGTCAGGCAATTTCCCTGTGGCTCATTAAAAGAAATAGAAGTTCACTCATAATCAGGGTCCAATTCTCTACAAGTGTCAGCCTGCTCTGATTTCCCTGCTTGGAAATTGAGACAGGAGCAGCTCTTCCCATAAAATTCTGGGAAAAAACTGAACCTTTGAGTGGCCACTCTGAGACTTTGTTCCTCTTGGTGTGAAAAACAGCTTAAATAACCCAGAGAAGAGTGAAATAAATGAAAATATTGATCTTCAGCTCAGAAAGAGGCTGGGAATGGAACTTCCCCCAAATTGCTGATTCCACCTCAGGACAGAGACCCAGGGAATGAGCAGGGCTGATTCCCTGGCAACAAATTCCTTGGATTCAGCAGGGCAAGGGCAGGAATTGTCCCACCCCACTTGGGAAAGCTCCAAATCCCCCTTCCCACAGCTTTCCATAAAAACACCCAGCCCTCCATTTTTTGATCTTTTATATTAAGGGTGGCAGTGGATTAAAAATAGAGTTTGAAGGGAGGAAGTGTCCATGGTTTCCAGACCAGAGCTTTGACTTTTTCTCTGAGGTTTCACATTTAAAAAAAGCAAACTTTTGATCCAAAAAAGATCTGAGTATTATTCCAGTTCAGGTCTGTCCAAGAAATGTGACACTTCAGAATAAAGTAAGATAAAAATTATTAATTCCTTAAATCAAACAGATTTTGGAGGTTTTTTGGTTTTGGGGTTTTTTTTCTCACCATTTTTTGGAGGCAGTCTGGCAGATTAAGACAAGAAGAGAAATATCTGAAGGATTTCAGAAATCCTGCATGGTCTGGAAAGGCAGATTTTTCATGGAGTTTCCCAGGTTTGTCCCAGGACCAGGCCATGGAGCAAGACATGGGAAAAGCCACGAGAAACGTGGAAAACTTGGACACCACTGAATTGGTGGGGTCTGAACTTTAAAGAGTCTGGAGAGAATCACAGATTTCTGAGAAAGATAAAAATACAAATAAATCCTTGAGGTTGAGCACCTGGGGTTCTTTGAGGTGACAAATTCTGAGGAATTTCTATAGAGGGACCACAAGCAATTAACAGACACTGAGCAGCCTCAGTTTCTACTGAGCAGAGTTCTGCATCTTGGAGGAATATAAATGATGAATTACCTGATTCAATAGCTTTAAACAAAAGAGTCTGGATGAAAAATGTTTAGAAGGACACATTTAATAAGATAGCACAGAAAAGCTGGCAGGGCTTTCTCCCCACAAATACTTTCAGCTGTAATTATAGGAGCACATCCACGGATTTACAAACTGCCATTATTTTGATATATCGCTGCACTTCTGCCTAAAACTAAAATGAAATGTGTTAAGTTTGGCCTGAGATGAAATACTGAATTTCCAGGACTAAAATGTTTCAATTATTCCCACTGAAAAATCGGGGAAGCAGCAAGGAGACAAATCCTGCTGTTCACATTCTGACAAAGGGTGCCAAGAGTCAGAAACTCCTGATTCCATTTCAGAACTGTCTAATTAACATTAGCAGGAGTGCAAAGTCATTAACTCATTCTGCTGCACGGAGTTACCAGGCTCTGATTTCAACTTGACTTTCACACAATTAAGTGTTGGCCACGTTTCTCATCGTTCAAATAATATTTTCCCTTAAAAAAAGAAAGGAAGAGGAAAGAAGGATACAGCGATAATCACCAGGAGCTCAGTGACACTTTGGTTCTCTCTGTGATTAATCTCTTTGGAGAGCAGGAAAACATGCACTGTGCACATTGCAAAGATGATGGGGAGCATTTTTACTGTACAAAAGTTAGTTCTGATAAAATGGAGAGTGTTTATTTCATCTGGATTTATCAAAATAACACCAGGATGGCACAGACTTCCTGAAGGCAATTTTGAAAGCATGGATCTGGGTGTTGAAAGAAGGAAAATCACACACGAGTGACTGAACCTTTCTGTGTTTGCACGGCCTCTGCAGGGAATTTCCCTGAAGCTTTGGGCAGTCAGAGCATGGCAAGCAGCACTGCTGGGTAACCCTGGGAATCCTGGAGCACACTTCCAAAACTCCCCAGGGAATGCCTGAAGAGTTGAGATTAAACACAAGAATTAAGATTAAACACAAGGGTTAAGAATTAACACAAAATTCAAGTTTTAACACAAGGGTTAAGATTAAGTACAAGGGCTAAGATTTAACACAAATTTAGGATTCAACACAAAATTATTTGTGTTAAAGGTTGTATTGTGTAAAAAAGCTGGTTTATGTAAGAGTTTTTGGGCTCAATTTAAGGTGATTTTGGGGTGTCCCTGCTTTTTCAGGCTCTCACACTCAGTGAGGAGGGATCAGGGATCCTTCACTGGGCAGAGCCACAGAGATCTCAGGAGCCAGTTCTGGTCATTGCTGCTGAATTTACACCAAGGAAAAGGAAGGTCTGGCCAGGTGGGAAATACTGACACTAGAAGACAATATTTTCCAAACTTTTGGAGGCTGATATTCCCACAGCAGGAAGGTCTAAAATGAAATTGTGAGGCAGCTGCAGTTAATGACTGGTAAGCAAACTCCCATGATCAGCAATGCAAACTTGTTGAAAAACCACTTACCTGTCTATCTCTATTTATTTATTATTGATTAGCATTAATTGTAAAGACTCTGACTTGTTCAATATCTGACTGATGGTCTTCCATTTTTCATGGGAAACATTATTTTATTCATCCAGATATTGCAAACACTTTCAGGTATCATAACTCAGCTGCCATGTGGATTATTTAATTATCCAGCATTCACCTCGAAAGAAAAATACCTCAGACAGGAGATGTGTGCCAATAAAAATGATTCACACTTCGGTGGGGACTTTATTTATAACTTGCAGAGATGGAACTCAAAGCCCAAACTGAGGCAGGTGGGAATTCAGAAGCAAAGCCTGCACCTGCAGTTCAAGCAGCAATGCCTGAACTCCCAGCCATGTTTGGGATGTAAAATGAGCAGACTCTGATTTTCCTGGGAGCCTGAGCTTCTTCCAGCCAGTCTGCACGGAGCTTTCATGGCAGAATCTCAAAAAATAAAAGCAGAGAAATGAGAGGCTGTGCTGCTCAGTTTTCTGGTGGAACCTCTTGAAACCAGGCAGCAGCTTCAGGAGCCAAATTAAAATCCCTCTGCACCCAAAGTCTGCTCCAAACTCAGTCAGGGTGACACCTGAGGCAGGGAATGCTCTGTCCAGCCAGGGGAGCTCAGTCCCTGTCCCCTCAGCTCAGTTACAAACATCCCTTTTCCCTCACCCTGTCCCTGCAGCTGCATCAGTGACTGCTCTGAAGCTCAGGCAGCCTCAGAAAGCAGCAAGATCCCTATCAAACCACTGAGGAAATGAAATAATCCACGCCAGCTTCCCCAGTGACCTCCACAAACCCTGCCTCACCAAGAGTGGTATTTGTAACAACAAAATTAACTTTGATCAACTCCTTTCTGTGACTGTGTTTGCCAACATTCGTTTTGGGAGCCGCTCAGAGCGACCAGAACAGATAAATCAGATTAAATTGGGTTTGCTGGCCAAGATGTGAGGACACAAACATAACTGAGGCTTGCATTGAGCCGTGGTTTGAAGAACTCCAGGTAATTCTGTGCAGCCTGGAGAGAGAAAGGAAGGGAAAGGATTTAATCTGTGCTGCTGAGCTGTGATCTGTGGGGCTAACACAGCATCCCCCGGATGCTGCAGCCACCCCCAGCCTGGCGTGCAGCTTCCACTGCTCTGGGGGCAGGAAATAGAGCCCCAAATCAAAGCAACCTCGCCCCAGGGGCTGCCCGTGGGGCTGTGCAAGTGCTGGGCACCAGATGCTGAGCTGGACACACGGGATGGGGCTCTGAGCTGCCAGAACTGGAACTGGGCTCTCCTGGCTTGGATGACACAAAAAAATGCCTGAGATGCCCAAAAGTGAGCACTGAGTCCAACAGCAGGGGAAATAAAGGTGAAGTGGTCAGGAAATGGCAATGACAGCCTCAGTCCCTCGTTAATGATGGATCCCAGCCCTGTGAAGTGTTTTTTTCTCATGGCAAAGTCGTGCAGGTGGCAATACTCATAAATAATTCTTTTTGCAAGCTTTTCTTTAGCTGGGCACTGCCATTTGCCAGAGCCCTGGGAGTGCCTGAGGGGCTGTCCCAGCCCTGCCTCTGCTCGTTAAACAAAATCACTTTTTGGGGGTTGTTGATGATCACAGGCAGGACAAACCTGAATTTCACTTCTTTTCTGCTTTCCTGGTGTCTCTTGCTGAGTCAGAGCCAAGGAGACAAATTTAATCCAGCTCTGGTGCACACTGACCTTGGCTGTCATTGTCAAAGTCTGACAAGGTATAACAGGGAGAAATGATTCATTTTTATCCCATCAGCATTGTCTATAGGCAGCAGGAAATATATATTTTTTAATGCACTGCCTTGATTCTGGAGTTTTCCTTGACATGTTTGTGCTGTTTATGAAGAGGGGAGGTGAGGATCCTTGGCAGAAATGTAAATTACATTAATATTTCCTCAACAATTCTTCAGCTGGAATTTAAGTGAGAAACCAGAGGTGAGGCTTTATGAAGGACACTCTGGAAGAGGGGGGAAAAACAATAAACAGCATTAAAATAAAGAAATAAAAAAATAAAAACATCTGAGAATTCTTCTGACCCATCTCTAAGCAAACTCACAGCAATGCACCAATAACTTCCAGTGCACTGATCCAGTGATGTGGAGTAAGACAACTTCAAGTGCAAAAGGAACTGAAGAGATTAAATTTATCTCACTCCAACTTGACTCCCTCCAATTCTGCTCCAGTGAAGTCCCTGAGTTTTTTTCTGCTGGAATTGCTGAGATGCCCAGGGGCAGAGTGACCCAAAGAGCAGAGTGAGGATGGAAATGGGGGGGACGCTTGGTTTGCTCCAAGGAAAGGGAAAATCCCTACGTTTGACCTGGAGAAGACGTTTATTGCTAAAACCAGCGCTCCTCAATGTGCAAAGGCAAATTATCCTCGAGTCCTTCATTGAATTGCTGGGTGATTTTGCAGCCTTTGAGAGGAGGAGGTTATTCTGTAAAGACTCAGTGGCCAATTAGCCCAGGATTTTATGAACTCAGAGCTGTGCTCGGTTTTATCTTTCCTTGTGGCAACCTGAGCCCCAGAGCTGCTCCAAAATGTGGAGTTCCAGAGAATTGTTTGGGAGAGGGAAACGTGTGCTCTGTGCTGAGCCTGCAAAGCAGCAGCTGCACTTTTAATTAAAACTTATGTCCTGTATATCTCTGTGTGTTTGAGTGTTGCTTTGTTTTTAATGAAATTTTTAGATAAAGGGAGCTTTTCTAATTATATTTCTGCCTCCTGGTGCTCTCCTTCCTTATTCATTTTTGCTATCATGCCTTTTTTCAATTTATGTGACCAGATTAGGCCGTATCAGAGTTTTGGAGTATATTAAAGGTGATGGCAGCAAAACACAGCTCTGTTTCTTGATCCAGCCACCAAAAGTCTCTCTGCTCATCCCTCCTTATCCCTCTCCACTCCACACAAGCTTTAATTAAGGTGACACATATGGACTTTAACCATATTTGACAAAGAGTAATGAACGAAGTCTCCACAATCCTCAGGAAAACGCTTCAACATTTGCAGAAATAACGTTGATATCATCCTGTGGATAAAATCAGGGTAAAATCAGGGATTTTTCACTCAGGGAATGGGGCTGGGCAGCAATTCCTGAGGAGCTGCTGCTCCAGAGGGTTTCCTTGCACAGAGCAGGTTGGATTGTGGCACCAGAGTCCAGCAGAGCCAGGGACGGATTTGTGGCTGCTTTAGGTCCCTGTGAATGTGGAATGTGCACTTTTCTAAAGTTCTGGCATTCATTTCCCTGCCCTTGCCTTGCTCATGTGGAGCCTCCTTCAGTTTTCCTCTTACAGACTAAGAAGGGCAAATTTTCCTTCATTTGTAGAAAGCAGAACTATATATATATATATATATAATAAAATAATAATATAATGCTGCCCTTGAAAATCAGGAAATCTGGTTTAAATCTGGTTTTGTTTCCAAGGAATCAGTCAGGAAAAGAAACTATTTAGATAAGAGTTGTTTACTTTTGAGATACCAGTCCTGGAATTTTGTTTTTTAAGCTCCTTTTCTGTCAAGACTCCGCTTGCTTCAGTTTTAATCTTTGTGCAAAACAGCTGCTGAGCATAAAAGTGTATTTGTATCCATCACCCCAGAAATGTAAACAAACCAGAAGCAGTGGAATTATGAATGAAGGGTTGCTTAGGAAGTGACAGTGAAGATTTGTGGTAATGAAGGGATGAATAGTCCTCGCTTGGAAATGTGCCAGTTACTTGTAATTAATTTTGCTGTCTGGGCAGCAGGAGACCTGCAGGATACCAGGGCAGCAATTTTCTGCCCAGGTTGGTGTGCAGCTACAAACCAATCTGTAGTAAAGTTTTTGTAATATTTGATGGCTCTGGACTGGAATAACAACAGCACAGTAAAACATTTGATGTTAAATTCAGGTGCTGTTTGTAATCCCCAAAGCTCAGGGTTTCAGCAGAGCTGCTCCTGGACATGCCCAGAGTGGCTTTTTGGTGGCAGTGATGGAGCAACACCACAATTCACAAAGTGGTTGGACAGAGTTGGTTAAAGGGAGCCCCAGACTTATTTACCACCAAAGCCACCCTGTGCTGGTGCTGTGAACTGAGCCCCAAGATGAGAAGTTTACTCTCAGTCAGTGGGGAAATTCCCCTGGCTCCCAGCAGCCAGGCTGGAGCTGCTCACTCCCTGCTGGGACACACCTGGGTGATGCTGCCTGCTGAAAATCCCAATTTCTCCCCAAGGCTCAAGGCTCTCAGAGCAACAGCTCTGCCTACAGAGGTGCCACAGCACAGGATGTTGGCTTGGGAAGTGTGGCCGTGGAAAGGAATTTAACCCTTTAAGTGCGGCGGAAATAAGATGCACAGCTACATGGTCGTCTTTCATGACAGGAAGAAAGAGACAAGTTTATTCAGAAATACACTTGGTTTTATAGCATGACTCGCAATTCCAAGAGTAGAGAAAAGGTGATTGGTTCAGAGAGAAGACACCCCATTCCCAGGGCCTGGTCACTCACCACAACAGGTGTTCTATCTTTGTTATTAATTCCTTCTTATTTTGACCAAATTATCACCCTGGGAGAAATTCTCCCTAGCCTTGAGCTGGACCAGCTTATGGGCTGGGAACAGAGCTGAAAAGCTCCAGCCTGGAATATTTTCCAGGCTGTAATTTTCTTACTTTTTCAATATGTGTCCCACAGGAAGGAGCTCTGGTGTTGGGAAGGACGAGGATTTAACAGGGGAGTTGTGTAGATGTACAGAAGGTTCTGTAGGAATGAAAGCAAGGTTTGATACAGAAGAAAAGAATTGCTGGGCCAGTCTGACTGGGTAACTGGAAGGCAAAGAGCAAAGTGAGTTGGGAGGGGCTTTTATGGCTTAGAGCAAAGGATAAACCCACCTCAAACAAAAGATGCTTTTACCAAACAAAAGGATTGTCACAGGCAAGAAAGAAAACCAATGTTGCAAGTAGAGAAAATATCTCAGAAATTTCCACTGCAGAACAAGTCCCAAAATTTAACATGTGACAACTAACTCCAATGACTGGCTAGTCACTAACATAATATGGTAATTTTAGCAGCTTGGATATAAATGTAAAAGGTGTTGTGTGTGATGCTGACTGATGGTCATATATTAAGATGCTCTGTAATGAAAAGTTTCTAATGCATTGTAACCAGAACTGGAGGAGCTCCAGGACACACAGCTTGGCCAAAGCCAGCAGCTCTGGGCTCACCCGTGACCCCCCACCCTCCTCTGTGCAATAAACAGCATTTTGGGAGCTGGCTGAAAGCCTCAGCCTCTCCATCAGGCTCTTACAGCCCGGGGTTCAGCCCCTGCCCCAGGGAATGGGGGGACAAAAGCCACTCTGCCCACCGAGCACATCTGCCCAGAAAAGCAGATTTTTGTGGGGCTTCATCAGTTCTGCTTCAGAGAGAGAGAGATGAGCTGAGAGGGATGAGCTGGGACAGTGCCAGATGCAGAAATGTCCCTGGAATCAGGAGTAAGGAAAGGAGGGACACGGCTGGACAGCAAAGCCCTGGTGCTGATCACAGCTCCAGCCTGCTGGGAGACACCAAAAACCCCAAACCAGACCTCCAGGAAAAGCACTGGGTCGATGAAACAACTCCCTTATGCTCCTTAAACTCTACAAAATGCCCATTTTTATCCACTGGCTGAAGTATTTAACTATTCTCCAATGCAGGTTGATGAGTAATCAATGCCCAGCCAATCAATCTATTGAATTCAGGAGTAACCAGCATCTCATGCTCTCTAAGAGCTACTGAAGGAGAAGGATTAAAAAAAACCCACATCAAATTGAATGAGCCCAATGTTCCTCTCTATTATAGGCAAATTATCAACACATTACAAAGGAAGTCTGGAGGTAAGATAATTAAAATGCAAAGTTTTTCTGATTATATGATTCAGAGCATGAAGAAAAAGCAGGAGGTGAGAGTGTGAAGGTAAAGTAATAAAAGGAAAGCAAATGATTCATTAAATTAAAGGGCTGATTAAACTCGAAGACTTGTTATAGCTCACATTTTTCATTTGCAAACATTTCTATTTAGGGGATTTTTTTCATTTTCTTTATTGAAGCTCTTCCAGATACAATGGGTGATTTAGGGACACTGCTTCTTTTGAAATCTTCACACTGATTAAAGAATCCCAGACTTTATACAGGCAAAACTCTTTTTTTTTTCTTTTTAATGAATTCTCATTTCAGCTACAGTTTTGTCAATCCCAAATGATTTTATCAGAGAAGACTTTGGTGTCACAAAATGTTAGGAATGCAATTAGATTTTTTTTTCTCTGTGATATTATTCAGATGTAAGGGATCTTAGAAGCTGCAGGCTGAGATTATAAATTCCCCTCCCCAGGATTTGTCCAGGTTCTATGGCATTGTCAACACTGGGCACAGTTCTGTTATTGAGATGTCTCTTACAGGGCAAACTAATAATTGCTATTAGAACAATATTAAAAAGTAATGAGATTGCATTTAGTTAGTGCCAAGTAATTAAATAGAAAGTAATTAAGTGCTAAATATATCCAAAACTTTGAGATCTGGGCTTTTCATGTAGGACTTGTGACAGAGAGCAAGAGGCAGAAAGAAAGAGTCAAAGTCCTGTAATCTTTTCTAGTCTGTCTTTTAATTTTCAGCCATTCATCCATTGAAACAGCTCATTTCAGATTTCACTGTGCAGCTGACAAGTAGAGAAATTAAATTTTTTCTAAAATGTGCTGAAACTGCCCCAAAACCTTGGAGACCTCGATCACTCCAAGTTTTACTCAATTAAAACTGTTAAAAACACAGTTAAAACTGCGTGTGCACAACCACACGAATTAATTGCTGGGTGAAAAATGAACTTTTCCTCAGGGGCACCTCTGCAGACAGAATTTAAAACATCAAGGTCCAGAATCTTCCCCAGGATCTCTGGTCTGTAAAATTTTTGCAGAAAATCTGCATAACACTGAAGCTATTTATCTTTTACAGCTTCCTGACTGGTGCAGCCCAAAGGCAAATCCTTGGTCCCCAGAGGTCAAAACTGAGAGACAAAATCTGGTCCCTGGGATGGTTTAATTCCAGATTCCTGCCTGGTGTTTGCTGGGCAGAAACCCAAATTTAAAATGCTTAAGAATGTTCATTTTCTCCCTGTTCTTGGCCCAATAAGTAACAGATTTGATTTACCCCTCCCAGTCAAGCACCACTGTTTAATATATACAGCAATCAAGTGGAAATGTGATTAATAACTAATTACAGCCACGGAGGAATTTCAATCCCAACAGTTCTGTGCTGATTTCAATGAGAATTAATCCTGCTTCAATATCCTGGGTTTTGGGAACAAAATGCCTATAAATCACTGCTTGTTATGAATGCATCAATAAAGATTTATCAGTAAATGAAAACTCACAGTGCAAAAATTCACCTGTAGCAGAAGATTTGTGCCATATTTGAAAAGTGATAAAACCCTCACCATTTTACTGATAAAACCACTTAAACTCTCCCTCTGTGCTTCTCTTGGGGGCTTTAAACTCAAACAACTCTGATAAAATATGAAAACTCCCATTGATTTGTTGATAATAACAAATAAATAAATGTAGGGGAGAAAAATATACTCGGAGATGTTATTGGCACTGAGGGACCAAGAATATCTTCAGTTTCCAGAGATGTGCACAGAAATGTGGTGAAAATCTCTTCTGCATGTTCCTGCCCATGGCCATTCCAGTGGGGAATATCTACAACAACATTTGTCCTTCTCTTTGGTTTACAGGGAAAAAAAATGCTCATCCTGGGTATTTAGCTAAAAGGTGATTATTAAAACTATTTTTTCCTGGAGTGGTACAAAAAGGATGTTTATAGAAACATCAGCTGCACGAGGTTGCCCTTTTCTTATTCCAGTGTTAATTCAGAGGATCCAGGAATAATTTGGATGTTTGATTTCTTAGGAGTGTTTCTGGCAGTGTATTTGCCTTGTTGACAAAAAATCCAATACACTGCCTCGGATTTTATTTTCCTTTTTCCTCTGCTACTTTGTTTATTGTTGGAGCATTTTAAAATACTTTTATTGCAGATTCTGTGCTCCATTTAGGGCTTAAAGTAAATATTATGTTCCACACTGCTCCTAAAGTAAAGCTTGTATTGTAGTGCTTACTGGCAGCAGACTCTGTCTTATCTTTCATATTTCACAAATGTTATGGAGTCTCACTTAAAAGAAAATCACAGTCTCACAGACTAAAGCTTGTTATTTAAAATCAAAATTTTTGTGTAAATCAAGCCCACTACACAGCCATAAAAATTTATCTCCATTCCTCCATAATTCCTTACACTTGCTGTGCTCTCCAAATGCTGAATAACAACATCTCTGCTGAAATGCCACCCAGCTCTGGCAGCCAGCAGGAAAATGCCTCCAAAGCCTCCCTCCTCAGCCTATAAATACCAACCACTGTGGGGATTTACGAGGGAAAAGACAAGAGAGAAAAAAGCCCAGTCTGACACTTTGTTCCAGCTGAAGGCTTGTTTACAGAAATGTGATTTATGTCTCAGGTGACAATGGAGTGATTTCCCAGCCCTGCTGCTTTGCCATTGCCCATTTGAACCAGACTTTCGTTTTCCTGGTCTAGAAACTTGGGTTGGGATGGAATTTCATGGAATTCCAGCCTTGGAATAAAAAGAATTAACGGGTGCCTCTCCATCCTTTGCTGCTCATCCATCCCCTGGGGTAGTTCCCCTTCCAGTCTCACTCAAGAATGAGTTAACTTCCAAAATTACATCACCCTCAATTTGATGTAAACTCCAGGGGATTTGATGGCTTCAACAGCAGCCATCAGCATTTCGAGGGGATGTTTCTTGGGTTTATTTTTTACTTTTTTTTAAAAAAAGGGAGAGTGGGAAAGGGAAACCTCCAACAGATTTTGTTTTTCTGCATAGTACACAGGTGATTATTGCTTGGCAGAGAAACCCTGCAAGTGAGAAGCACAGTTTGTGCAGGGGATGGGGCTGAAGAGAGGATCAGGGGGCCACCACACTGGCCACGAGCCAGGGGATCAGTGGCCACCACGGCTGGCATGTGCCCAGTGCTGTGCCACAGAGCACAGAAAGGCTCCTGACTGGGGAGGGGATGGAGCAGGGAGGGAAGGGCCACAAAGGCAGGGCAGGGCAGAGCACTGGGGATGGCTTTTCTGTGCCTGGCCCCTGCACATGGCACAGCTCCTTCCTGAGACATGGGCTCAAGCTGGGAAAGGGAAAATTAGGTTGGATATTAGCAAAAAGATTCCATGGAAAGAGTGATAAAGTACTGGAATGGTGGTGGAGTCACCACCCCTGGATGTGTTTAAAAAAGCCTGGATGTGGCACTTGGTGCCATGGTCTGGTTGAGGTGTTAGGGCTGGGTTGGACTCGATGATCTTGAAGGTCTCTTCCAACCTGGACATTCTGTGAATTCTGTGAATTCTGTGAATTCTGTGAATTCTGTGTGAATTCTGTGTGAATTCTGTGTGAATTCTGTGAATTAACACTGAACTCTGTCACCAGCGTGTCTCTGACTCTTTGAGGATCCACCAGGGAAACTCCTCCAGGATGGATGTGGCTGTAATTCTCTTTTCAATGTGCAAACCCCCCCAGGAATGCAACCTGACCTTCCCAAAGCAGTGCCTGTGACAAACCCTGTGACCCAGGAGCTCCTGCACCCACTCAGGTGAGCTCTGACATCAGTTCTGAGGAGCCTGGCACTGCCCTGGGGCCACAGGCACAGGAGATCTGGCCAGGGAATGTCACCTCTGGCACTTGTGCTCTGTTACAACCTCTTAATTCAACATCCCTGGCACCTGCAGAGCTGAATTTGATCCATTTCTGGGTTGATTAACAGGCTCACAGTCTGAGGCACAAACTGGGAAGGCCCAGAGGTTTTGTTTTCAGGGTTATAAGAGGGGTTTTTTTCAGGTTTCTCCTGCACAGAGCAATGTCAGTGTCTCAGTTCTATGTGGCAGACAGAAAATGCAGTTTGGAGTGATTTAGTTTAGATTTTTTTTTTTTCTTTTTAAAAAGAGCCCAGATGTGACAGAACATTTCTGTCACCTGAGGGCTCTTTGGTGTTCTTCATGAAAGGAGCTCGGTTCAAAGAGGAACGAGCACTTACAGCCTAAAATATCCCAGCACATTTGACAACCTCGGTGAAATCTTCAGCAGAGGCCTGTTCTCAGTTTCACAGATAAAACTCAGTTCTCAGTTCTCAGATAAAACTGGTGACAATTGAGGCAGAAAACGAAGGGCTGTGAGGATGTTTCTGCCACTGATGCTCACAGCCTCGTTTGAAGAAGTCTTTGCCCAGCATTTCTGCTCACATCCCAGATCAGCAGAGCTTTTGGGAACAGGCAGAACCTCAGTGCTGGGACTTTTCTGATTAATTCTCTGCCAGTTCCTCACAGGACTCACTGTCCTAAAAATATTGATAATTTGGGGCTTGCATTCATATAGAGTGCAGCACAGGAGTGAGGAAAAAAAATTGGTTTGATGGTTTCTTATTTATTTCTGTAGTTTAGGTGGCATTTTCTGTGGCTTAATTGAAGTGCTCATTAGCACAGCCCAGAATGCTTTGTCATCTACCGAGACAAACAAAACAAACATTTGCATATGCACTGAAAATGCAAATGAAGCACCACCCTGAACGTTCCTCACAGCTAAACCAGAGCAGGGCTGATGCTGCTGCCCCTCTCTGAGTGTTTTATGCAAAGGTTCAGTCAGACATATCAGAAAAAGGTGTCTGGGGTACAAGGAATCAATCAAGAGAGCTCTAAAATCCCAATTCTCCCAGCATAAAGGGCAATATCACCCTAAAAGCTCTGTGCATGGCATCACTGGCACCCACCACCTTCCCTTCCTCTTTGCTCTTTCCTCAAAACAAAAAACAAAACAAAACAAAAAACCAAAAAACTAAAAAACCCCCCAAAAAACCTCAAAAAAAAACCCCAAAAAACCCCAGAACATCGAATTTTGGAGTTAATACCTCGTTCATTTTATTTTGCCATTTTCATTTTTAGCTGCAGTGTCATTTTTTCCCTGCTCCCTCGAGAGATTTTGCTTGGAAACGGACCTGAAATTTCACAGGTTTTATTTCTTTTCCCTCCACTGTCCTAATCCTTCTAATCCAGAATTTTGAATTCTTTGTGGCTCTTGAATTTCTTCTCCCTTCATCTTTGAACCGTCTCACTGATATTGAATCACAGAGAGGGAGGCAGGAAAACTGCTATCACCCCAAAAATCACCTAAAACAATCTCTGTATGGTCCAAAAAAACTGAGCAAGCTTTTTTTTTTTATTTTTTTTTTTTTTGTGGTGAACACAGGAGTGAAGGAAAGCTGAGTGGAACAAGCACAATCAGACTCCTCATTTTGCAGCCCCCTTCTACCTTTTTTTTCCTTTCTTTTGCTCATTTCCTTTTCTCTGTATGGGACCTCAGAAAAGAAAGATTGTTGCAGTTTGAGGTGTTAATTCTTCCGTTTATGCAGCTCATTAGTACAATTCCACTTTATTTAATAATTAATGGTTATTTCAATTAATTGAGTAGGAATATTCAAGTTTAACAAGCTTCTTTACTTAAAACTGAAGACTGGAGCCCTTTGCTGAACCAATGCTCAGGGATCTTGCCCTCCCAGAAATTCTCCACCAGAATTTCCCATCTCCCTCTCATTTCTCTGACCTTTCCAGGGTTTTTCATACCTCAGGCAGATGAATCCTGCCTGCTGCTATTTGCAATTTATATTTAACAGCATTGTGTAACCATCATTCAGAGCTGTGTTCCCATCCTCCCCTTCCTAATCAATACCTAAAGCAATCGGCAGTAAAAGTCAAATAGGAAATTAGGGAAGTATAAAAGGGAAAATTGCCCCAGAATGCCACGTTTAGAGTCTGTCAGAGACTGATTTCATTACGAGTTATTTCCCCAGGTCTGAGCTTTTCTCAGTGGCTGGTGATTGATTTTATTTCCACATTTAACAGATTTGAATCTGTGAAACGTTTCTGTATCAAAATGAACCTGGAGATGTTCTTACCAGGTTAACCTGGCAATAAACCTGTGGGGACTTCTCCCAGGCTGGCCCTGAGCCCGTCATTCCCAGTTTAGCAGCAGATTTTTGGGAAAGGCTGGGCCCTGGTGACACATTTCCAGTGCAGGAATTTCACTTTGTCCATAACCTTGAAGAATCCAGAATTGCTCCCACGAATCCCTGAGTTTTGTTTCCTGTATTAAACCTGAAGAGCTCCAAGTGGGGATAATTAAACACATAATTAATTTTCAGGAGCCCAGGGAAAATCCTACAACGAGACAAAACACAGCTCTGACCTGACAGAATTGCTCTTAATACATAAATTTTTGTAGAACAAAGTGTGGCAATGCTTGAGCAATCTATAAATGTACCACAAATATCATTAAAACCTCAAATCAACAACTCCCACCTCGTTTTCCACTCCTGGCAGAAGATCTTGACAGTGTTAAAACCTCCTCTCAACAAAACCTCTCAGCATTGCAAATGCAAATGAAAATAAAGCTAAGAAATGTTTGGACCAGCTCCAACGTTGTTTTTTTTTTAATCATTTGGGCCTGGAGATTTCCACAGACAGACACAGAGCTGGGAGAGCAGAGGGAACTTTACACACACCCATGGCATCCAGACCTTGGAAAATGCAGGCAAGGTCCCACATTTCCAGCAGTAGCTGTTGTTACAAAGCTGATAAATGTAATTAATTTCCATCTGCCACTGTAAAATGATAATTTTAACCCCCCAAATTTATAATCCTATTATCTGACCTATCCTTAGCAGCCCATACACCAAGCAGAACACTGCAAATATTCACCTTTGAAAGCTGCACTGCTCATTTTGGGAGATAAAAGTGAAAACCTGCCTTTGTTGTCTATGGCAACATAACCCAGCGTGAGGGAAATGGGTTTTAAATCAGAAATCCTACAGTTTTTATTGTTAATACAAACTTGATTTAGGTAACACCTGCCTGTGTTGCTGCAGCAGCTTTACCCTGAGGTACAAAGGGCTTTGGAGCTTTGAGTAACAACAATTAAAGTGAATTTGATGTTGGAAAACTCACCCCTCACTCTGGAGTGACTTTTCTAATGTGCCAAGAGGAGCCTGTTGAGCTGTCAGTGATTACAGACAGAGCACAGTGACTTTATCCCTCAGACACACAGGGAAAGCTCCAGTTCTGGGGACCCCAGCTCAGTCCCGTTCAATTATTCAGTGTTTTATCCTGCTGGTGGTACAGACAGCACTGTGTGAGCAGGAGGAGGCTCAGGTTTCTTTGTCACATACTGAATTCACACTCCTTGGGCAGCTTTGAACACATTTTAAAGAGACCACCTTGACTCATCCTCTTAGCTGGTGGATATTCCATTTACTGAAAATCACTTTGCAGCAATTCCTGTGCCTAAAATCCTCTCCTTTAGCCATAAATTAATGTAATGTCTGTTCAGGTCAATGTGAGAAACTCCTCAAAGAGGAGGCAGGAGTTCACCCCCTGGGCACCCCCTGCTCCCCAGCATTTAGGATGTGGATGCAGAGTCTGGGATCACCCCTGGGATTGATGCAAACATTCTTTAATGGCACAAGAATCCACAGCAAAGCCCCTGCAGGGTTTGCTGTAAGAATCAGGCTCTGAATTATTCTAATTCCCCTGGGAATTCATTGCACTGCAAACACTTTCAGGATTATTTCTGTTTCTCCATTGATTTTATGGGTGACAGAATCCTGGAAATTCTGGAATAGACTTTTCCTCTCCTCTGCTTATCAGCAGCCACAAATTGTATCAGTGCTGTCTGTGCAGGGAATAAATATGATTGTGCTGAGCAGTAAATTGCAGCCAGGAATCCATAGATTATTTCCAGGAGTGTTTGTGGGGAGGGCTCCCATCCCCTCTGCACGGGGCTGCATTTCCCCCCTGCCCAGATTTACTGCCTTTGCTGCCACTTCATTCTGAGCAACCCCTCTGCTGGAATTTGCTGAGCAAAATGATCAGGGCTTTCCTTCCCCTGCTGCTCCCAGGGAAACCCCAGGGCTGACAAATTGAGCAGCGTTAGAGACATCAGAAATCTCTGTCTGGAGACTACCAGCATCCCTCCTAATAAACCACACTGCCCACACAATTCAATGAGCACTTAAGGAGCAAAAAAATCAGTCTTGCAATTCACTCCAACTTTTCTGAGAATTCACAAAGAGTTAAAATAGAAGGAAGTAATTTTCTAGTTAAAAATCTTCCCAATGCATTATTCTGTCAGCTATTCTATCTCTGATATAGCTGATTAGAAAAAGAACAAACCCAAACAACACATTAAAGCACAGTGTAAATTGGTATCATGGGATAAATGATAAAGGACAGAGTTACAGAATTAAAATAAATCAAAGTGCTTTGTCATGCACTTGTTCTTAGCACAGAGGAAGATATTTTCTATTTGTAATACACCCTTCTGAATATTTTTTCATATTAAATGATACAATAGAAACGTTGTGTAGCTGAGCAGGAGGAGGAAGACAAGACAGAGTATGTAAAAAAAATGATGTAGTCGTGAAACCCTGCCCCACTGAACTCATTGTGAATTCTGGAGGTTGTTTCAGCAAAACCAGCACTATCAGAGCTAATCTTATAAGTGATGGAGGAAAAAAACCCTACTAACTTCAGGTGAGCTGAATCACTTTCCAAAGGAAAAACAATCCAGTTTTGACAGGGCCAGAAAAATTGTGAGAAGAGATTTTGACAAATAATGATAGGAAGTTAGGAAAGAGGTGATGAATGCAGTGCTTTGTGTCTAATTGTATCCTGGAGTACAAAACCTTTATTTCAGGAATAAAGTGCTATGGGAGCTGCCAAGGATCACATCCATCAGTGCCCAGCATCCCCCAGAAACTCCCATTTGAAGTCATCCAGACCCTCTGAAATAGCTGTCAGCTTAAATGAATTATTAGCCCTCAGACAAGAAAATTCTTTGCCTTTATTACTCAGCAGAACTATTTCATCTGATTAAAGTTCTGTTTGGATCATGTGGCTGCTTTATCTCTGCCACTCTGAATTACTAATTTCAAATCTTTCTTTTTGGTCATTGGGATTTTTTTTTTTTTTTTTGTCACAGATTTTTCACTGAGAGTGATTTCCAGCTGCATCCTGAGCTCAGTTGAGGTGAAATGAGAGCAAGATTAAATATTAGCTCTGCTTTAATTCCGAGCTTTCCATTTGTGATGCTAACACTTTAATAGAGCTGGCTGCTTCTTGTCACAGCAATCTCTGCTCATTCATTAGCAGGACAATGAATGAGTAATTTATTGACTTGCAGGACAAAAAAATGACTCAAAATCATCAGGGTATGACCAGAGCAGTTGCTTGTGCTGGAAAAATTGTGCAGAAATTTGATAATTTGGAATTCCTACCCAAGAACAGCACACAGGCAGCACATGTAGTGTTGGAGTCAGATGGCCAGAATTAGTAAATAGGAATCACTAAATTAATCCAGGTTAGATCAATGATAGATCATCCATGAGTGATTCCATCAATTAGATGGAATTATCCCCAAGTCCTTCCAGAGGTACAAATCAAAGATAAAGTGATGGTTTCTGCTCAGTCCTGAGCAGAATCAACATCCCAAACAAATCCTGAAGTTGTTTGTTCACCTGTACCCATTCAAACAGCAACAACCTGCATTTTATCCCCAGAGCCAGAGGGGATTCACTGAAATCGTCATTTATTTCATATATCCCTTGCACATGTGCCCAGCTGTGATTGCCCCTGCAAAAACTGTGCATGGGTGACCCTGAACATTAAAAACAGATCGAGCCCTTCCCTGGCCAGCTCTTCCTTCATTGCTTCACTGACAAATCCCTGGCAGTTTTTTTTCTTGCTTTTTGTTTGTTTTCAAATGCAAACTTCGCTCGCCCCCATTCCTGATAAGCTCACCAGCTGTTCAACACCACCATTTTCAATAATTCCCTGAATAATATCTGATGTCTCCAAACTTTTATAGCACTTCAGGTCTGCAAGCTGGAAGGGTTTTTACAGCCTCTGAGACCATCACAAATCAGAGAATTTGTTATACAACAAAATACACTTTCAAATGGGCACTGTTCTTAAAAGCAAATCTATTTTTTCCTGCAATGTTGTAAAATAACTGGAGGTTTAAAGCCAAATGGACTCCTTCACCCAGGAAATAAGAAAGAGCTATGTGAAAATATTTTTCCAGGCAGACACAGAACTCCAGTGCAGAGAGAGTGCAGAAAATTCACATTCCAGCACAGAGAGAGCTCCCAGCTCTCTGTTTCACCAAAGTGACCACAATTCATTTTTAATCACTTTAGGGAGTGGCTGGAAAGGCTCAGATCACTGCAGATCACGTTCAGCTTGTTCCTGGGTGACCCTTGCTGCTCCTCTAGTAAACTATTCAGCAGAGAAAGAGTTTGGGCTTTGGTTTGGTTTTCTTTAGTTCAGACTGAGGGAGATGTGCTCATGCTTTGAAATATCAAAAGCAGGGTTTAATCACAATGAAAAATAAATGGAAATGAAAAATAACCCTGGACTTGATGGTGTTCACTGCTCCCTCTTAAATTAGGATCAGGAGGAGTGTGATTGCAATTCTGTGCTCAGCCAGGAGGATTCCAGTGAGCAGCAGCCAGTGAAGGCACTGGGAATGAAACTTTTTGTGGGCAGAGGCAGAATGAGGAGCAGATGTGGCAAAGCAAACTGAAAACATTTCATTGTTTTCCTGTGGTTTATAACGAAAAGGGGAATAAGTTTCGGGTGTCTATAAAGCAATCCCAGAAAATATCATCGAATCAGGGGATGGTTTGGGTGGGAAGAGACTTTAAAGCTGCTCCAGTGGCACCCCTGCATGGCAGGGACACCTCCCACTGTCCCAGGCTGCTCCAAGCCCTGTCCAGCCTGGCCTGGGACACTGCCAGGGATCCAGGGGCAGCCACAGCTGCTCTGGGAATTCTATTCCAGAGCCTCCTCACCCTCCCAGGCAAGGATTTTTCCTAATATCCCATCCAAACGTGGAGCAGTTGGAAGCCATCCCCCTCCTGTCACTGCAGACCCTTGTGACATGGGGCAGGATTTTACCTGCCCCAGGACTCTTTACCCAGGACTCTCCCTGGACTTCTCCTTCCCCCTGCCCTGCACAGAAACCGATTGCTTTTGGCAGAAATCCCAGCAGCACAGTCTCACTGCATTGCTCTCTGAGTGTCTCCACTTCACAGGAGATCTACTGCCATTAGGAGAGGGAAAAAACCTCCAGTAATTTGGTTTAAATTGGGATAAGAGATGAAAACACTTCATGTTCTCTTACAAACTTAATCTCCTTCTCTGGGAAACTTTGCTTTTGCTTCTGCTGAAGACAAATTGAGCTTTCTCACTTTTTTACTAAGTCCTCAACAATCAAATAAGAGAATTGTTAAGTAACACACGATGAACTAAATAATTTACTTACTGCAGGGCTTCCTGAGCAGGCTTTTTCCTGTCTGAAGATAAAGGGCTGTCAGCATCCTTCAAAATCTGTTGCTTTTCCCTTGCCAGGAATATATCTGCTTCATCTAAGTGCCTGGAAACACTGAGCTTTAATTGCTTGCTGGGAAATCTGCATGACAAATCTACAACCCAGGTTCCTTATTTAAAGAACTTCCTGAACATTTTTATTGAGGGGAAAAAAGCCCCAAAAACCAAAACCAAAACCGAACCTGCAACCCAAACCTGACTTGACCTCACAGCTGTACTTTTTTCATACTACATCAAAAAAACAGCAGCAACAACAACAACAAAAATTATTTGTCTCTGTTTTCTTCCATTCTTATTATCCTATACTTCAGCTGTTATAAAAATTAAGTGTGTGGGTATAATTTTAAACACAAAGGGTCACATTTTAGACACATAGGTCAAGAAAATGATAATAAATTCTTGTCCTCTTGCAACCACAGCCAGTTTTCCTGCAGCAGCTCTCCCTTCCCGAGCAGACACATGGTTAACACTGGGAAAGTTACAGAAGAATTTTTTGGGTTTGCCCTCATCCTGCCCAGGCAGCTGCTGAGGTTTAATTCTGTGTTTTAGCAGAAGATGGATTACAGCAATCTGCTCTGGGCTCAGCTCTCAGGCTGCTGGGGAGCTGGGAGCAGGAAATCTGTCAAATGCTGACAGGAACAAAGCACCAAGAGCGCAAGGGTGTCAGGCTGGGGTTGGGAAAGAGTGAAAGGAGCACCAGGGATGGCACCAACCCCAAATCTGTGATCTCAGGGCACCAGGGATGGCACCAACCCCAAATCTGTGATCTCAGGGCACCAGGGATGGCACCAACCCCAAATCTGTGATCTCAGGGCACCAGGGATGGCACCAACCCCAGATTTGTGGGCATTAGGATCACCAGTGACTTTCCTTTGAGATTTACTCCTTGGACAGAATTGAATTTTGCCTTTTCACACCCCTTTTCCCCAGATTTCCCAGCCAAGAAATCCAAATTTGCCCTCTATGGCGCCTGGATTTTCTGAATTTAGATCCTCTTTCCTTTGGCTTTAGTTTGAGCAAGCACATGCTGCAAACAATATTTTAGCACATTTTCTTTACCTGTAATTTGAATTTTACCACTTGGCCACAGCAAACCAAATACTGAATATTTCCAGCTCAAAATACCCCAGCACAGAAAGGCAAAGGTCCTGAAGCACATCTCACACCTGGAAGGTGTAAACTGAGCACAATTTATATTAAAAATAAAAATCCCTAGCCTGGGACAATACCTGGGCAATAATAATTACAGGGAAATATCTGAAAATTCCCTGTGGAATTTGTTTTTTTTAAATTTGTTTCCTGATGTTTTACCAACTTTTTCCTCAGTAGTTAATAATTAAAACCCACTCCTGCAAGTATTTTGCACAAGTTCCTATCTGAGAGGTATTTTATTGTTTTCAGCATCACCCTTTACTATACATAATTATTAAAACTCTTTCTATATCTTGAATTGAGGAATATTTTGCTGCCTTGATAGGGATTTTTTTTTCCTAAGCAACATCAGCTCTACTGGTTGTGCTGAAATATTAAAAAGTATAAATTATTTATATAGAGACAGACAATGCTTTCTTCAGAACATCACATATATAAATAACATTAAATGCTCGATTCAGGATGTTGAATTGGTGAGAAAACATCCATCTGAAATCACTTAATTTCATTTTCTTCTTTTTAAAATCAATGTTAGCAACAATAATATTGGAAATTGAGCTCAACAGTTTGAAAATTGGGGGGGGAAAAAGTCCCATCAACAGCCAACGTTGTCTGCCACTCACTAGAAGAAAACCAAATGCATTTATTGAAGATGAAGATGTGCTCTGAACTAAAGGGAGCACCAGATTTTTATTGCAGCAATAAAAGACTTCATTAAATCATTTCTGAAATATTGTTTCAACACTGGAGTTCTGAGCATCCTCTGCAGGACAGCTGCAGAGCAAAATGCCACCCAGAAAACTCCCAGCTCTTTATGACTCTTGTGAAGTTTTTATTTAATTATGTTGGACTCAGCCAAGCACTGCTTTAACAGCAAAAATTGCTTAATAATAAAAAAACCCTTCCAAAGCTTTCTAGCAGCAGGGTTTGTTTTACTAAAATAATATTCTCACTTGTATTATTTCAAGTTTATTCAGGTTTTTCTGCTGAGATTTGTTGAGATCTGGATCAAAGCAACAGTTGAATTTTATTTTGCAATGGGCAGTTTAACTTATCCCTTATAAACCTGCAGCAGAGAAATAAATATCCCCCATTTATTGCTTTTGATCTGTCACACTTGATTAAAATACAGAGTTTTCCTCCCAGGCTGAAATCAGCTTTTCATTTCAAGTGACTCCCAGCCAGAAAAGGCAGAGAAATGTCAGCCTTTGTTTCCATATTTACCCCATCCCTTCCAAAGGTTCCCTCAGCTAGCTGGGAGTTCACCCTGATCCATAATTCTGATCTTTGCCTGCCCTTTGGGAATGGGGGAATGGGGCACTGTCCACGCCCTGGGGCAGGAAAATCCTGGGAAAGACCCTGGGAGCTGGGAATGCACTGACAGAGGAGTGCCAGGACACAGGACACAAACTGCCAGAGGGCAGGGATGGGATCTGGGGAGGGAATTCTCCCTCAGAGGGTGGCCAGGGGCTGGGATGGAATTCCCAGAGAAAAATCGCTGCCCCTGCATCCCTGGAAGTGTCCAAGGACAGGGCTTGGAGCAGCCTGGAGGTGTCCCAGCCATGGCAGGGCTGCTGATCCTTAAATTCCCTTCCAAGCCATTCCCTGATCCTAGGACACACACAGCACTTCGTGGAGAAAGAAAACTTAAAATCTTTACATTCAGCTGCTTTTCCTAGAGGTTGGTGGGAGGATACAAAGAGGGCTTTGCATAAAGGGCTCAGAATTCCAGAAATCAGGAAAGCACAGTCCAGATTTCCAAACCAGCTGAGAAAACAGAACAAATTGTGTCCAGCAAGACTTGGCAGGTGTCAAGCGTGGCCAGTGCTGACTGAGAGGGGGCAGGTTTTGAGAATAATCCTCCAAAACCAGGTTTTTACCCCAGCTCCAGCGGGACTTTGCCCATCCAGAATTTGGGAAGCCCTCAGTGCCACCCATCAATCAGGTGCCAAATCTGCAGGGATCCCTCGCCAGCACCTCGATCTCTGCCTGAAAATTCCTGCTCTCCATCTAAACCAGGATCCTCCTGGATTATTGTCAGTGCTGGAATTCCCTGCTCTCCATCTAAACCAGGATCCTCCTGGATTATTGCCAGTGCTGGAATTCCCTGCTCTCCATCTAACCCAGGATCCTCCTGGATTATTGTCAGTGCTGGAATTCCCTGCTCTCCATCTAAACCAGGATCCTCCTGGATTATTGTCAGTGCTACAGGCAGTGTTTGTGCTGGGGAATAACACCTTCCAAACAACTTTATCTTAACAGCTCTCTGTGAACTTTTCTGGTTCTGGAGACAATTTTGATGAAGAAGCTGGTAACTGGATTGAATTTTCAGAGGAATCAGTCTCCCAAATGGAAGAAAATAGAAATAATGGGAGGGTGAAATGAACTCAAGTTGGTTTTCCTTTGGTGTCTTGCTCATCCTCTGGTTTCTGTTCTGTCTCTGTCCCTGTTTATTATTTTCAGAGTTGTTTTATAGAACAAAAGGATTTTCAGCAATGTGCCCTCACTACCAAGATCTCAACAATTTCTGCTCCTCTGTTGTAATTGATGCTCAAATTTCTTGGAGATTCTCTGAATAAAGGCAGCTCCAAACAACTCATGGCAGTGTCTTAAAGCAGTAAAAATGCTTTAAAAAAAAATATATATAAACCCCATCACCTGGCAGTGCAGCCAGTGAGGGATCATCATCTGAATTCCCCATTTCAGGAGATTCTGCATTTGTCACAAAGCTTTGTGCCTGCAGGAGGGGATTATCCAGAGCTGGAGCTTTCACCTTTAAAGACTGAAGGGATTTATGGAGATGTGCTCTGACAAGGAGCAAATCCCTGCCATTGGTGTGAAATATCCACCCACGGAGGCTTTTAGAGCCAGGGGCAGCTCGTGGTTTTTTATCAGCACTGCACCTAGAAAATGATTGGATGGCTTGTCTCTGATACACTGTTTAAATATATATTTTCTTAATAAATTAAGAGAATACATAATTTCTCTTATTTATTTTTTTTCTGTGATTTTTCTTTCAATTTTAGGAGATTAAAAGGAAAGACAAAACAAAGAAGCTGTTGCTAGATGGCCAAATATTTGATTTAACATCATTTTCTATGCAGAATGGGAGTCCTCTGTTCTGCTCATGCACGGAAATAATTTTATTTAACAACATAATAAACATTTAGAAAAGCATTAATATTTGATTAGGAAGTGATGTTAATAATAATAATAATCTAAAAAACTAATATACTAATGCCATTTCTTTTAAAAAAATATTGGCTTTCAAAGAGTATAGATTAAACATCCAGAGGATAAAGTGTAAGAAGTGGTTGAAACGCCTTAAAATGGTTGCAATGGTTTATTAGCCCTTAAATTAGGGCAAATCTTGGATTTTTACAGCTCTCAAAGAAAACTTTAAAATGAACCAGAGACTGTCTGGTAATGGTTCAATCTTGGGGTGTAAAGGAATAGTTTGGATGTGAAAAAACAGAATGGAAAATGAAAAACACGAAGGAACAGCTCCAGTAAGAAATGCAGAGAAGGCTTTGGTGGCAAAGCCAACAGCCTGATGGGCAGGAAATTCTGATATTTGTATTTTTGGGGTTCAAAGGGGCAGAACGGGGAGCTGAGTGCAGCTTTCATCTCAACCTCCAGGTCAGCAGCTCTTCCAGACTGGGTTTCAATCTGATATTTGGGAAGAAATGCCAACCATTTCCAAGCTGCCTTCTCTGCCTCATCTCCCTCAGAAAAATCCAGTGGGAGAGGCAAATTAAAAGAATTAGGAAGAACATGACATGCAGACCTCAAAATATTTTGGACCAACTCATTTCCAAAGTGGGAATTTACAGTTTTACTCTGATGCAGTGTCTTTACAATTCTCTCTTGCTATGACTGGTGGTGTTTTTGCCACCACAGCCTTTCATTCCAGCTCTGAAAATGCATTTCTTTAGGGTCAGCACAGCCTGAACACACAAGGAACAGAAATTTTCCTCCTAAACCCGATTTATTTTCACACCTGATGCCCAAACAGGAGGGAACAGAGCTCCGGATGATTCTCTTCACTAACGTACAGAAGTCACAAAAGTTCTACCACTGGTGCACCTGCAGTCAGAGTTATTTCTTTTCTCACTCCTCATGCTGCCTCTTTTCTCTTTCTGTTACCTCTGGCCACATTTTCAAATCAACAACAGAAATATTTTCAGTAGCTCTATGGTGAAGCATTTGCTTTGCTCCTCTCTCTTCAGGGATAAATTGCATTTTTATGGCAGAGGGGGCTGATGAGGCTCCTGAAATGATAAAATCAATTTCCACATGGGAATTGCCAGCTGGAGAGAACTTGTGTTGAGGAAAAGTTTCACATGGTGTTCAAAGAAACCATCTGCTTTTTCTTCTTTGTCCCTGTTTAAGAGCAGCTTGTGTTTGCAGTTTAACACGTGGCAAGAACCTGCAGGACCCTGTGGAGCAGCGAGATTGTTTTCCTGCTGGTAGAAAAATGCAGAAAAGGTCTGGAAGAAGAGACATTTGCTTCTGATCACTCTTTATAGAAGACATTTCCTTCTGATCACTCTTTGTGTGCTCGGCTGTGTTTTCACAAAATCCAGCTGATGGGGATGAAATGGAAGGCAAGGCACAGAAATTGGTTTATATTTCTGCTCAAGGAAAGCTGAGATTTTCTGTCCCTGGTTAGGACAGGCAGAAATGATTCCTCTGCTGGGAGTTGAGATTCAATAGAGGGAAGAACTTCAATTGTGCTGGTGATGAAAAGATCCCTCTGAGCCCCAGAGCTGCTTGCAGGGATTCCCTGCAGCCCTTTCCCAGGAGAATTTCAGCTCCCTTCCATCTGATCCCCTGGGCAGGGCAGGAGCTGCAGCAGAGCTGGGTGGGAATTGCAGGAATGGAGGCTGGAAATCCTCACACCAAAAATTCCTGCCCTTGCTGATCTGCTCTGCATCATTTCTGTCCCAGAGAGATGATCCTGAATAAAATTCCAGCTTTGCAGGTGGATTTTCATTTGCTTGGCTGCAAAGAATTCGGTTTAGTTTCATGTTTTAGCAGAGCTTTCCTGTTTTTTCTTAAGCCCCTTCAGGATTCCTTGAATCTGTGACAGTTCCAAGGGCCCAGCCCAAGGTGAGGCTGTGCTGTGCCATTCATCCAGGATTTCCAGCAGGGTGCCCTGCAGGAACACGGGGATATCTGACTTAAGGGCCGTGTCTTTGGTTCTCTGGTTTGGAGTTCACCTCTTATTGGGCTTTCCATTTCTATTCTTTGCAGAGTTTCAGCCCTTGTGGCTGTCTGCCAAAAACCTGGCAGAGTGAAGGAATTAACAGAAGGCGCTGAGCTCAAAAAATGGATTTTTTTTTTTCCTCAGGATTGCAAGTCTGGCTGAATCTCTGGTTGAAGTAATGCACTTCAGTCAGTCTCAGCAAAGGTAGGGGATTGCTGAGGGTGTTTCCCCTCCCTGTGCTGGTGTTCTTTTCTCTCTCTCCCACAGCCTGGGATGATTTGGGCTGGCACAGGAATGATCCCATATGTGCCATGAAGGTATCAGACATCTGCTACCCATCGAGATGTCAGCTCAGTGGGACAGGAAAGCATCTCCCAGCACATGCACGAGCACCAGAATGCTTCCTGACCTTTGGATATTTACTGGGAGGAATCAAATGCACAGCAGGGAAAATCAGGATTAGGATAAGTATGAAAGGACCTGGGGGGAATTTGTTCCCTTCAGTGGGACCGGGGATTCAGGGATGTTTTCTTTTTATTCTTTTGCCACAAAACTCAGCTGCTAACAGCAGGAATGACCAGGGGATGGCACAGTGCCTTTTACTCCATGGTGAAGGGACAAACTCCAGTAGATCCATTGTGAATAATCTGCCATTCAGGCTGGAATTCTTTTCCCTTTTTGCATTGAACCCTAACTAATTGCTGGTAGAAATATTCTAATGATCAGAACATTTTAACCCTTGCTCAGTCTCTGAGTACCTTTTCCCAGGTCTTTCATGGTTTAAAGCCTGTTAAAACCCCACCATGACACAAACATCCCGTTTTAAGGGGATTTTAAGGAGTCTGCAGGTGTCAAACCCATGGGGTGAGCCTGACCCGATCAAGCAACATCACAAAAATGTTCACAAGGAGGGAACCACCACAGGCACTTCATCCTTTACAACTCTGGGATACCTGGAGGTGTTTGATGTTCCTCCCCACTTAGAGAAACTTTTCTCAGAAAAAGCTCAGGTTTTGATGGATCAGATGTGAGCTGTGAAAGTCCTGCAAGGTTTGCCATGACAAAAATTCACATTTTTTTAGCCAGCCACCATCCAGCCTGTGACAGTGACACCTCTGCCCTCCCCGTGCTCAGTGCTCTGACAAATCCTGCACTGCTTCACCCTGAGAGCTCTGCTGATTTCTTCCCCACATGTTGTGATGCCCTGGAAATAACATGAATTGATTGAAATTTGGTGACCTTTCACAGCTGTCAGCCCAGAGGAGCTCCAGCTTTCCTGAGCATCCCTGGCCCTGTGGAAGCAGCAGGGAAAGGGGTTTTTGGTGCCATGGATGTGCTGGAGCCTGAGAGGGTCCCTGAGGAGCTACAGTGCCAAGGAAAAGGAGAATCCACAGGAAAATGACATATTTTGGTTCTGAGATGTCTCTCAGGCCTTTTCAAAGTGAGCATTCATGGCTCTGAAATGCCTTGCTCATAAATGTATTTCAGAAACCTCCTAGATTGTAGTTATTACTAAAATACTCATAGGAATTACAATATGAAAGCAGATAAAAGACTCTATTTCTACAGTTTCATACTTCCAGCTACATAGATTATGCTATTAAAATCTGACAAGTTGGCAATCAAAATAAAACACTGGCTTTGTTCAAAAGTAATAAAGATTCAGGCTCTGCAACTGTGTTAAGCAGCTCCAGGAGAAAAAGGAGTAGTCTGAGTATTTGGTTCTGGCTCTTTACAGTTTTTCTGGTCTCTCTAGGCACAAATGATAGTGAGAATACTCTGATTTTTGCTTTTTCTGACAGATACAGTGAATCCAACCCAAGGTTTAAATGAACCAGATTCATTTTGTTATCCATGATAGAACAGATCTGTCCAGACAGATCTGCTCAAGTTCATGAAAGCAGAATTTTCAGTGAATTGAGCTACTTAACAGAAGGAGTCTCACAAAAGTCAGAAAAACTCTTAAAAAAAAAAAACTGTGAGGAAACAGGAGAAGTTTCTCTGAGACCTGGGGCAGCAGCAACACAGGTGAGCTGGCTGGCAATGCAGTGCCCCATTTTCACCCTGAATTCCCACTGTGCATGTTCAACACAGATCTGTGTCTGCAAGCCAGTCCTGCTGGTTATTTATCCTCATTTCTGCTTGATATTTGCAGATACCCATGCAGCTGGTAGCTGTAAATACTGGCTACATAAATATTTTAAAGATGGAGAAGATGCCCAGTTTTGGCTTCTCTCCTCTGTTTTACCACCTGCAAACAGCTCTGCCCCGACCTGGGCTGAACTTGCACTTAAAGGTGTTGAGCAAAACCCATCCTGGTGCAGATGGCACAGAACCAGGGGATGCTTCGGGTTGGAAGGGACCTTCAATCTCATCCCATCCCACCCCCAGGGACACCTTCACTGTCCCAGGCTGCTCCCAGCCCTGTCCAGCCTGGCCTGGGCCACTTCCAGGGATCCAGAGGCATCCACAGCTGCTCTGGGAATTCCATTCCAGGGCCTCCCCACCCTCCCAGGGAGGAATTTCCTCCCAACATCCCCAAATGCCAATTTTTCACCTGACCCTGTCCCATCAGTTTGCAGCCTGGCTGATTCCTCACCCAGCTCATGCTGCAGCTGCTTGCCAAGAGCAAACAGAATCTTCTTCCCCAAATCGAGTTCTTTTTTATTCCCCATGCTTCATTACCCTCACTATCAGTTTGGCAATTCCACTTTTCAGTTTGAAAGGCCTTTTTTTTCCATGTGGGGAGATAGCAGCAAAGAGTCCCTAACCCTCCCTGTCAGCTGCCTCTGAACAGTGATTGATGCTCTGAACATTCTGAGAACTCCCAAAAAAGCTGTCAGTCACTGCTGCCCTCCCACTGCAGCTGCTCTTGACCCAGCACTTCCCTCTCCACATGCAGGTGCTTTATTTCACTTTAATTTCCTTCTATCACACAAATCTTTAAGAACTGTTTTGATTTAAGAAACATTTCAGGTAGCACCAAATACAGAAAAATTTATTGCACCCGGAGTGGGTTTGTTTGCTTAATGAATTTTGAAAAGAAAGTGTATGTGAATTATGGATTTGAGTTTGGGTTCCTATGAGCAAGGTAAATGTTTTGGGACCCATTTTTTTCTGTTGCCATCACACATGGGAGGCACTAGAGGAAAAATTCTTTACTTTAAGAGTGAAATTCCCCAAAAGGGATGCCAGCCTCTGGCATAAATTCCTGACAATTTTCTAATGAGGAGCCAAGGAAGCCAGGCACAAAAATACCTTTGGAAGACTTGAATAAAGTTGCTGACAGGAGTTACCAGTTTTTAAAAATTAAATGAACTTCCCTGGTTAGAAGAAACATCTCTCTCCCCCCAAACCAGTATAATTTTTAGTGATACATTGATTTTTTTGTCAAGTTGCCCCCATCTTATTCATTATTAGCAGACTGGGAATGCTCTTGCAGAGAGGAAAAAATGGGAGATGTTGAATCTTTCACCTTTCAGTTGCTGCAATGCCAAGAGGTCCGTGGCAGATCAGTGCTGTAAAAACCGAGTTCAAACCAACCAATGCAGGAATAATTGGAATGGGAATGTCTGTTCCATGGGAGGGCTGTGGAATTCTGAGCAGGCAATGGATCTCTGTGATCACAGAACAATCCCTGGGGCTCTGGGCTCCTTGTGGGGCTCAGGGGAGGCAAAAAACCCCAAGATTCTCTGATCCAGGGAGAGGAATAGCATTGAGATCCTGGAGCAGCCCTGTCCCAAAAAGCCAGGAAATGGAACTCTGCACACTTCCAGGAGAGCCTGAGAGCCAGGAGTGGATAATGCAGCTGGGAAAGGATCAGCTGGGAAAAGGAAGAGGGAAAAATGTGTTATTTTCTGCTTGGGGACAGGTGAAGATGAGAGTGATGAGAGATGAGATGATGCAGGTGGAGGGAGGAAGGCAATGGTACTGACACTTAAATGTGGTGGTTTGGGTTGGCTGATACCTTAGGAGTCACCTCCAGATCACCAGAATTACTCAGGGAATAGACAGAACTAGTTATAATTTCAAATCTGGCAATGCAGGCAAAAAAATCTGTTGTTTTCTGCTGCTTTTACACAAGAATCTGGGCTCGCTACAATTGCTCCTTTCTTTGCCTCTAAAACATATTTGGTTTTCCAAGTAATTAAAAATATTAAGTTCTTCTCAGGAGTAGGAAAGCACAAGTTTAAAGAAAAAATATTTCTATTAACAATAACCTGATAAAAAGGATGCTTTGAACCTCCTCACAAGGCAGCACAATACAGAGAGGAGCTGGCTGGGGAGGGAAGCCAGCCCCCAATTCAGCTGGGCATCATTTATAAATTTGAAGGAATGCAATCATAAATAAGCCAAGCCCAGGCTGGGCTTATATTACATTTTTTATGATAAGATTTACATTAGTCCTAGCTCGTAGTGGGGGCTCTGGAGCCCTGGGGCTGTGTCCTGAGGGGAGCAGCACTGTTATCCTCTCCTGCTGGGAGTCCCCAGGCGTGTCCAGAACCCAGTTTGGTGGCACAGACCTGGGCTTGGCTCCCCGAGGGCTGCAGGAAAAGCTGCTAAAATCACAAAAAGAAGCACAACAAGGCCTGGAAATGAATAATCAGGGCTGACCTTAAGCCCCACCCTTGTGACCTCATTATAATGATGAGCTTGGGCGGAAGGAGCAGGCAGTGAATATTTTACCGTGGTTGTTGCCAGCAGCTCTGTGTGTTCTCTGCTTCCCTGCCCATGTGTGTCTGCTCTTTGTCTGTGCACGCTCCTGCTTGAGCCTGGCTGCCCTTTCCAACTCAGATATTCCCCAAAACCAGCACAGATGGCTCCAGCAGCCAGCTCTTGATGTACATTTTGGGAGTTGAGGCACTAAAGCGCCCATTTGGCCACGGCCATGCATTCCTGTAAGTTAAATCCCTGCAAAAATGGTTTGGAAAGTGTAAAATCCTTTGGGTTCTCAGCAGCAGCAGCACGTGGGGATGCCTGAGTGTCTCTCCAAGGTGTCCAGAGAGCCCAAGGGGATGCTGGAGTCTCTAAAAGAAAGGAAAAGGGTTGAACTCCCCAGCTGTGGGAGATGCCAAAGGAAGCAGGTTATCCAAGACAGCATTGAAGGAGGTCAGTGTTGGAGGAAGCAGGGCTCTAAAGAAATGCTCTCTGCTGGGTCCCTGCTGGCTGCACAGTCCCCAGAGGCACAGCCCACACTCACACTCCTCTCTCCTTGCTCAGAGCAAGGAGAGCTGTCAGATTAGGGAGCTCCAGAGCTCTGGGGCTGTGTGCTTTCATGGAACCATCAAGAGACACCCCCAAAATTAAAAAAAAAATGATCTGGAGTAAGAGCAGAAATAGTTTTTCAATACTCAGGGAGCACTGCCCTGCTGGGATGGGTTAGAGGGTAAGGATGTGTCTGAGTGAATTCCTCCAAGTCTCCTCTACTCTCACCCCAATTTGTCCCAGAAAGGATCTGATCTCTTCACATCCCTCTGTTACAGCACCCCAAGGCAATTCCATCTGCTGCTGTGTCAGAGCACAATGGGACATGTGAAATATGTTGTCACTTGAGCATTCCAGAGGCTGGAATATAAATCAGGAAAGGCTTCTTCCTACAGGGAGTGTTGATTTCTGAGGGATGGCACTGCTGCTTGGAGCTGGGGAGGTCAGCACACCACACCCACGGCTTCCAGGGAGAGCAGAAACAGCCCCTTGTTATTTAGGAAGGGTTTTGTTTGGTTTTTTTTTCCTGGAGGGTGTAAAGGAGAGTTTTCTACAGGAAATGTAATGAAGATTAAATGGTAGAAGTAAATTTAAAAATGCATGTGTGAAGAAGCCTTTAGCCAGTGAAATGTAGAGTTAAATCAACTCCATATTCTGCTGTGTGGGCACTCAGGTTCCAGAAACGGTGCATGGAGAGAGAAAGTAAAATCAGATTTTTGCTGAAATAAAAAAGAAACCCAAACAAACCACATCTCATCATACATTTTAACTGTGGATCAGACAAAGAAAATCTCTTGCTGATTCAAAGAACTTTAAGTTCAATATCCTAATTAAAGAGACCAACCTTAGAAAATCCATCCTGTGAATGAAGACTACCTTAGGTGACCACCAAGCTGTGTTTTTATTATTATTTTTTCCTGGCAAACAAAGGGGTAAATGCACTGTTCAGCTGCTCTTATTTGCTGTGACTCATGCCAAGGGGAGGCCAAGCTCAGGAATGATTTGCAGGAAAGCTCTGCTGGCTGCCCAGCCAGGCATTTCTCACTGAAGACAATCCAGAGATCTCACAGAGCTCCAGTTCTGCCTTTCTCTGTTTTATGCTTCTTTTACCAGAGTTCTCCTCAGGTTATTTGATTTTAAATGCACTGGATCAATAACAAATAATCTCTATTCTAATGCACAGCAGCAAAATTTTATCCTGACTCAGTCCAAATCTCCTCAAAGTGACTCTTTCATCAGCAGGTGGAAGAGGGAAGAAAGTCACTGCAAACATCTTGGTTAAGATTGCATAGCTAATAAAAAAAACTCCAAACAAAAACCTCCTGTACCATTTCTTTGTCTGGTAATTGGGAGTTTTCAATTCTTAAAAATACAGATAATGAATAGAAACACAGCAGAATTCTTCAAACCACAGCATCACAGGGATGCTGGATGCCAGATGGAGCCTTGTGGATTTTAATAACAGCCTGATTTTCTGAGGTTCTTTAGGAATTATCCTTTTCTAAAGGAACTGTTAGCACAGAACCAGCCATAGGAATTTTACTCGTTTTGAAAGGAATTGTTTCCCAACAATCTCCTCTAGAAAGAAATATTTCCTGCAATGAAAGGACTCATTGGTGATCAGGAGCTTTAAACTCTGGGTTGCTATGGATGGTCTATAGGGAAAATGGGAATTTCAGTTTCACCTCCAGGGCCTTGACTGATTTTTACTTCAAAAATCAACCAGCAATTGCATTAAAAGCTTTCAACTCTTTCCCCCTCTCTTTCCAAAGGATCAGTAAAGAATTTAACCATGTGTTTAGCAGGACACAACTCCATCAGCTCAAAGAGAAGTGCCAGAGGCACTGGCACACCCTGGGTCACTGTGAATAAACATCCCTGGTGAACAAATGAACATCCCTGTCCTTGCTCTGAGTCCTTGCAGCTCTCCAGGGACACATTCCTGTTCTCCTTGGCCTTAGGGACACCTGAAGTGACACCAGCTGACCTTAAAGGCCTCCACAACACAACAGCATTTCCAGAAAATAGCAACAACTCTTTATTTTTTTTTAGCCTTCTTTTTTTCCCCAAGCACTTCAGTGGCTTCTCCTGCCCTGGACCCAGTGCAGCACTTGTGGAGATTAATTCAAGTTTTTTGAGTGGTTCCATCACGCTGAACACTCCACCAGAGCCCAAAGTGGGTCAGGGACAGGCAAAGGAGGAGCAGACCACCCTGGTATCTCACTGGGTGTGTTTAATAAACACCCACAGCCAGGAAAAAACACCTGAATATTTAGAAACATCAGGAAAAGAGAGTCAGCAAATGTTAAGGAAGAAATAGGGGAAAGGAATAAATAAGGGAAAGAAGGGGAAAGGGGAATTAAAAAAAAAGGGAAGAAATAAGGAAGAAATAAGAGAAAAGTCTGGATGCTGGATAAATCCCAGAGGTTTTGGCATTGTTCTGAAACATGGATCAGGGTGAAGGAAACTAAACAGACAAATCAATTTTTGGGAACTCTCAGGATGTTTATTTGCTGTAAATACCATCAGGCATGGGCTTTATCCCTCAGCTGATGGCAAATCCATTCACCTGCAATGCTTTTCCCCCGAACTGAGCTCAGGTGCTGCTGCTGCTGCCCTCGCTTGGCTCCCCCAGCAAATGAAATGGAGCAAATCTCCTCTCTGATTTCGGGTCTCACCTCGCCAGAGTTTATTTCCCATTCTGCCTTCCAAATTCAGCTGCATCCACACAGCAAAACCCAGGGGGGGAAAAGTTATTTGTATAAATAATCCTGATATTATCCTCATTTCAATGATGACTTTGATCTCCAAAATAAGGAAATGTCAGCATTTCTGCAAGTAGGGGCCCAGAAAATCAGGTTAGGAATTGGGGAAGTGAGGGACACAGGCAGTGATGAGCTGCCTGCACACAAGGAGTGTGTGACAAAAGCATGGATGCTTTTTTTTTTTCTTTTTTTTCCTTCTGCTACACCTTTATTGCACTGGAGGACTTCAGTGCAACAGGAATTCCAATGGAAAATGAATTTCTTTGCTGCAAAGCCTCAAGACTCAAACATCATTTCCATCCAGGCACTGAGAAGGACAAATCCCTGTGGAAAAGGTAGCACAGAGTCTATAATTAGCTGTGGCATTTTTTTTTTTCCTGTGAAAGAGAGAAAGACCAAAGTGAAATTGCATTGACATTTTAATGCTGGTGTTTCCTAACTCTTGCAAAATTATTTTTGGCACCCTTCATCATAAGTATTCAAACAAGAAATGCAATTTCGTAGCCACACCACAGGTTTAGAAAATAAATAATCTGAGGGGAAAAAACCAAAACAAAACAAAAACCTCAGCACAGAGAAATGTCACCCCTATAATTCATCATTACCTTTGGATCTGCTTGGAAGAGCTCAGAACCCATTTATTTCTGCTGTCTTGGGTTGCAGTTGAGCATCAGCATCTCAGCAGTGAGCTCCCCTGGGCCAGTGTTGGGGTGTGTAAAACAGAAACCTCAGGCAGAGAAAAGGGACTAAATTAAAGCCTTCAGGGAAATTAAAATATATTAAGCTATATAAATATAAAGTAGAAGTGTGAGTTTTAGTTTTAAGTAAATAAGAAAGTACTTTAAGTGCTTTAAGAAAGTAAAAAGCCCTAAAGCCTGATTTAAAGTTCAACAGCTTAGCCCCAGACATAAGAAAAACAAAGCAGAGCATTGCTTGCATTTCTAAATAAAACAGAGAGAACCATTTACCTGAATAGATAGAACTATTTGTGTAAATTATGTGCAAGGACTGACACCACTTTCATACTTTAGAAGTTCTGGTAAATGTAGGAAAATGTTTTAAAGTCGTGTTTTTACCTAATTGGATGATTTATAAATTTATTTATTTATAACTAAATCATGAGAAAAAAAAATAAATAAAAAAGAAGTAATAAAAATAATAATAATAATAATAATAATAATAATAATAATAATAATAATAGTAATAAAAAGCCAGGGAGCTGCTGCTTCTATTCCAGAGTCTATACCAGAAAACTTCAGCATGGACTTTAACACTCAACTCTTACCTTTGAAACGAATTTGTTTCTACAACAAACAACTTTACAACAACCCACAACTGCTCTTGTCTCTTTAAAAACCCAGACCCATGAAAAAACTCGACAGGCCAGGAGCTTTGTCAGGATTTTATGAGGAGCTGAAAGGTTCTGCAGCCTCTGATTCACCTGCTCTGGCCTCTCTGCTCCTCACAGCAGCCTCGGGGACAAAGCACTTACAAGGAATATTCAAAATAAAGTAATTAGGTAAAAAGGCCACTGCTCACTGTAATTAATACAAGAACTGCTACAGCACTGGCTTGGAAATTGGGCAATTAATGAAAGCCTGGGTGGGAAATTTTTATGGAGTTCACACTTGGAGTGACAAATGTTTTAACTTTTCTTTTATTCTTTCATAAACTCAGCATGAATAACAAGTCAGGAAAGGCTCCTGTGGCCACTGACACCTTGTCCAAGGTTTGATTCATTTGCTGCTCAAGTCACAGGAGATTTTTCACACTGAGTTCAAAGCTCAAATATTAATTTATGTCTGACTGCTGAGACAATTTATTTCCCCTTTCCCTCCATTGTTTTTGGTGCAGGCAAACACCACAACTCCTTAAATACAAGATCCTCTCCATGTTTTCTTTGCTTTGCACTGGAAGAAAAATGTGATCATGTCCTTTGGTCTGTGATTGGACATCAGATTTTCACAAAATTGACACCAAAGCTTTATTTCTACAAGGAAACCAATCCTCCAATGAAGCTGCACACTTTGGACATTCCCAAATGTCTGAGGTCTGGCCTGATACAACAAAATGATGTTTTTAATAAAGTTTCTTCCTCCCTGGTATTTCACAGGCCCCCAAGTCACACCCCTGCAATATTTTAATCCTGAGGCACAACAGAATCCTCAGGGAGGGGTTTATGCCCCCAATAACAACTTGTGAATTGTTGAGACCTGAACTTAATTCAGAATATTTGAAAAGGTCACAACTTCTTTATCAGAAAATTAAGTTCACCCTGTGGCAAGGAGTTTGTGGTGGCTTTTAAAGCTGATGTCTCCCTCAAGACTGCAGTGATGTCCCTCTCATGTTTTCTGTGTGCTCTCACTGTGGCTGCTGCCCAGGAGAAGGGAACTGGAAGAACAGGGCATCACTCAGCTCCAGGCTGCTGCTGTCACATTAGAAGGAATTTCCTGATGGCTTGACTTGGCCTACCACATCCCAAGCTCTAAAAAAACCTCAATTTAATATTTTAATAGAGTTTGGATAGAGGAGATTAATTTTATTATGGTGCTTTGCAAGAAATTGATGCCTAGAGGAAGAAAAACTGAAAAACGTGGTTACAGATTGATTTTTTGTTGACAGAGGTGGAAGAATATTGTTTGTTTATTTTCTTTTTTTTTCCTTTAGGACAACAAATGCTTAGGAAACTCCCAAAGCACCTGAAGAGCTACCAAAAAAAAAAAAGAATTAGAAATTCAGCTCAGCTGAGTGGATTTGCCCTTTTAGCACTGTCAGACAAGCAGGGTTTGGTGCAGGGAAATGCTGAAATGGAAGCTGTGCTCCCCAGTCCCTGTGGCTCAGCTGGAGAGCTCACAGCTGCAGGCACAGGAATTGCTGCTATTCCTGAAAGGATCCAGGCACGAATGGACAACCTGAGACAGGAAACGATCACAAAGGATGCAAATCCCCAACAGTGAGAACGTTGGTTTTCAGCTGGCTCAAATAGTCCCCAAAGGAGCAAAGCATTCTCCTTGGTGGAGCTGCTGCACCCCAAAATCTAAATGAGTTCCTGACAGGATACAGAATTAATTCCTCATTGTACCTGTGCCTGTTTGAACAAGGGATGCTGGAAAAATCAACCAGGGATCTCTTGCTGGGTGCATTCTGAATCCAAAATAATTAACAGCACCTATTGCAATGGACTAAACTTTCCCAGTTTTGGCTCTCCAATCACTATTGCCCAAGAATTAAACCCAGACTATCTGCAGGAAAAGCTAATCCAAGGCTGGATGCTTGCTTGTAAATAAACCTTGGTGCTAACCTAATATTGCCACGACTCAGATGCTGCTTGTTACAATACTTGTTATTTAAGAGATTATTTGACTAAAAGAAAGAGATCAGAAGTTTTGTTGTGTTTGATATCAAAAACCCCACAAACAAATCCTGCTGAGCCTGCTCTGCAAACATGCTGAATTTCTGAGGATGAAAGGCAAGGCAGGAAAAGGTCATGCCCATTAATTTCAATCCTTGTGCAAACCCAGCATGTTCCACACTTGCCTTGTAAGATTTGTGGCATTTGGGTAAATACATTTGTATTCCTTTCATGCTATTTACAATCTCCACCTTCTGCATTGCTAAGTGCATTGCCAGTGGGATCTTTTGCAATGCTGATGCACCTCAGTTAATTCAAACATGATATTTTAGGCTTATAATTTACTATTTCTATCACATTAGCTCCATTTAAGTTGGTGAAATCCCATATAATTTGACAGGATTTTTTATAGGATTGGGCATTTTTATGTTTCCCACTATGAATTTGTATGTTGACATAGCAATAATCTGGCAAAATCTGGTGATATTTGAAGGATTAAAATGGAACTGGGAAAATTTGAGAAGAGCAGGACACCCCATCGCATTAACAGAGATCTTTGTGATTCACAGAGATCTCTGTGCAGCCACAGGATGGGGAGAGGAGCTCCTCATCCCACTGCCAGCCCTCTGCACATCCTCCTGTATTTCACAGAGAAAATAGGAAGAAAAAAGTCTTTTTTCATTTTAGGATAAAACCCAATCGTTGCTAATCTTCTGTGTGGGTGCAGAGAGAAGAGAGCCCAGCCCAGGGCAGTCTGAGATCAGCACATTCATCCAAAATGCAAAACCAGGTCCACCTTTGGTGTCACCCACAGGGACAGCAGAGGGTGCAGGGACACTGACAGGGACAGGACAGGACTCCACAGCAGATTTCCCTGTGTTTCCTCACTGGTCTTGGCAATAAATCAATCCTGGGTGTGAGGATTTGCACAGAGATAAATTTGCACACACAGATAAATGAGTTTGGTGTTTGTGGCAGGGGGGGAGATGTGGGAGAAGGAGGTGAGAGGAGATCGGTGTGGGATGAGTGTGGGGACTCCTGAGCCTGCAGAGTTTATAACCAGGTTTAATTTAGTTTATACTCAGGGTTTATAACCACGCTGAGGTCAGTGACAGCACCACAGCAAGGCCATGGAACCAGGAATGTGGGGTGTGGGAAGCATCGGTGATGTCTGAGCAGCTCACAGCAAGGATTTGTCACCTCCCTGTCCCCGTGGTGAGAGAAGGGTCTGGAGTGTGCAGGACGGGAGGGACACACTGCACACAGCCAGGCTGGGAGGGAGCCCAGGGCTGACATTAGCAGCTAATTAGGGATGGATGTACAGCACTAATTATTGAAGTGGGCACTGATGAGTGTGTGATGTTCATCAGCTCGGTTTACACCAAGTGAGAATGCTGCTGAGGAAATAGAAAAAAAATGTTGATGTGGAAATGAGGAAATGCAGATGAGGAAAAGCTAATGAGGAAATTATGCTGAAGAAATGATGCTGAGGAAATGAGGAAATTCTGCTGAGGAAAAGCTGATGAAGAAATGATGCTGAGGAGATGAGGAAATGCTGTTGAGGAAATGAGGAAATGATGCTCAGGAAATGGGAAGTGCTGCTGAAAAAAGCTGCTGAGGAAATGATGCTGAGGAAAAGCTGATGAAGGAATGCAGAAATGCTGCTGAGGAAATGGTGAGGAGGAAATAAAGAAATGAGAAATGATGCTGAGGAAAAGCTGCTGAGGAAATACTGCTGAGGAAATGAAGAAATGCTGCTGAGGAAATGAGGAAATGGGAAATGAGGAAAAGCTGCTGAGGAAATGCTGCTGAGGATGCTTTCCTGCTTTTCGTGCACCAGGACTCAGTGCTGAGCGCTCTGTGAGCACAGGAAGGTGAAATAAAGGCTCATTCTGCAGCCATGGCCCGTCCATCCGTGCTGCAGGCCCTCGGGGATGCTGCCTGTGCCGGGGATGCTCTGTGAGCACGGGGAGGAGCAGCTGAATGAAGCACTAAAATGGAAATTGCAACGCTAATTACACCACTCCCTGACAGAACAGTATCAACAGCGATTTGCTGCTCCATCTTCATTTACTAAACGCGACGCTCGTTAATTAGGGATGTGATCCAGGCAGCAGCACAAACAGCACTTTTACTGGGGTGTGTCCAGTGATCGGTGTCATCCCGTGCCTGCAGAATTGGATACCAGGTACTCGACCTGGCTCTAATTCCAGCCCCATCAAACACATCCCCTGCCTGAACACAGCCCCCCAAGATCAAACCTGCCTTCGTTCTGCTGCAGAAAAATCTATGTGCATTCGGATTCAGATCTGTTCGAGAATGATCTCGGTTTATATTGAATTTTTCAGAATGAGCTCGCAGCTCTGTGCAGGTTCTCAGTTTAGGGCTGGATAAGGGATTGGAATTGGTGAGGCCAGGAGGGGTTTGGGGCTACATTATAAATCTGAAGTGACTATGAATTAAACATTGATGTTTTGACAGCTTTACTGACTGTCCTGTGAGCGAATCTCAGAGATCAATCAGTTTTCAGAGGTGAGTTCCCTTCCACAGCCCCATAACCACAGATCAGCCCCACTATCTCATCCACAGAACCCTACTCTGTGATATTTACACCTTGAACTTGCTCTGGAGCAAAAGCACTTACAGGCAGGGAGGTGCAATCCATCTGGGGAAAAAAAACCCTTTTACCTCATCCAAAACCAGAATAAGCCAGCAAGGACTGAGGCCTTTATACAAACTGAAAATATTTACAATTTCTCTTCAAAGTTAATACTCCTCCTGCTGAGCACATTCTGCCTCCTCCACTTTTCCCAATTTTAGAGCTGAATTGAAGTCTGAGTCCTTCACAGAAGTTTTATCCCCCTTTCACCTAAGGAAAACAGAATTTTTGGGAGCAGAAGATCACAGCCAATTACAGCTTCATCACCAATGCTGCAGCTGGGAGGGGAAATCTTCCCAAATATCCAGGCACGGTGTAAAAGACTTGTGAAACCATTCAATTTGCAACAAAATAGAGCTGGGAGTTTATAAAGGCACTGCAAAGCTGGAGAAGGTGATAGCAGAAGGAGCCAGACTTTTATTTGCATTATTCCATTCTTGTGCAAAGCCAGCAAAATATAGGATTGAGCCTGAGTGAAAGGAGCCTCAGCTGCAAATTCAGTGGAGAGTTTCTTTCTGAAAGATGCAGCTTTTACCTGTGGAGAATTTTAGCCCTGTTTAGTGTCAGCTCCTTTATTACTGAATCTCTCCCAGAGATTGAGCAGTCCTTTCCAAAGGAGACAATTTTGAGGGGGTTTAGACCAAATTTCAGCTTCACTTGGCATAGATGGGAACTTCAGTGACTTCTCACAAAGCCAAACTCTGAACATTCTTCATGTTTAGCGTGGCTCTATATTATTACTTTTACAAAAAAATAAAACAAAAATTGAGAAAATAACGATTTTTCCTCAATTGCAATTACACCATACCCTCCTAGAAGGAAAATCCAGAAAATGAACATCAAAATCACCTTTCAGGGACTAAATTCAGACAAGGTTTTGAGGCTGTATTAAATGTTAGACATGTGAGTATTGATTTTAATTAAACAAATGTGATACAGGAAGAGATCAAGGGCTCACCATTGCTCAGAGATAAATGAAACTTTCACAAAAGATAAAGTGCACAACCCATTTTCTCCAGGAATTCCTGCAGCTCACCTACAAAGGACCACAGGGATCCTTTGGAAGGAGATGGTTCTGCTGCTCAGCCGGAGCTGGAACACAAAACAAAGGATGTGGCAGAGTCTGAGTGATTCCCCAGGCAGGTCCAGACTCACAGAGAATACAACAGGAAAAAAAAAAAAAAAGGAAAAAAAAAAAAAAAAAAAGGAGAAAACCCCCCTGAGAGCTGAAATTCTGCCAAAAAAAAGTGGAAGATGGCTCCAGAAGGCTTAAATAATGTGGTTTATTGAATCAGCAAGGAGTGGTGCCAGCAAAAAAAAAAGAAACTCAGAGGGATTTCTCTTTTTCCCTATTCTTTTCCCAGACAATATCTTCTTCTCCAATTCTTGGTGTCTTTAAATAGTTTTTTTGAAGTTGGGCAAAGCAGACTTGCCATGAACTGTAGCATAGAAATTTGAGGGACAGTGCTTGAAAATTAAATGTAAATGGGGTAAAGAAGGAAAAAACTTGTATTAAACTAATTATTTTTGATATTCTAAAAAATTATCAGCTATGAACACATCTGCCACCAACCTCTCTACCCTTCCTTCCCCTTTATACTCAAAATAAAAGTTACTTTTATTCATTTACAAACAAATGGGGTTTATGCTGTTTCTGCTAGTTTATTCCTTCAATTCCCACATCTGAGAAATCTCGACAAATATTCCCACATCAGCTGGAAAAACTCCAGAGCATTCACCAACATGGTTAAAAAAAGAACAAAAATCAACAACAAAGCTGCCTTGTCCCAGGGTGGAGTTGCATGAGGGCTGTGCCTCCGACTTCCATGGCAAAAATTTCCTCCATAATTGGATTCAAATAATGAATTATTTTTAAAAAAAGTTTTATTAAGAGTGTTTTTATCTCCCAGCTTGTTCTTTGGAGGACCTCTGGGGTGGCTCACCTGTATGAGAGGGTTTTTCATTGAGAAATGACATTTTTTTAGTGCTTTGGAAGAAGCCCTGAGGTTCCATCCGAGCTGAAGGGATGGAGAAATCTTAGAGAAATTCAGTGGGTTTTAAACTGGAGGAGAAAGCACCTAAAAATACTGCAGCTCAACAAAAGAATCCTTCTTTTTTCAGTTGAAAAAATGGCCTTAAAGTGGAACAAATCTCAGCACGGAGCAAGGTGAACCTCGTGGCCAAACGTTCAGGGAACAAAAGAGTAACAGAGCTGATGGAGCAGGGAGCCAGGCCATGGCAAGAGAAATGAAGAATAAAATCTGAGCAACCTGGAGATATTATGGCAAGAGAAATAAAGAATAAAACCTGAGCAACCTGGAGAAATGATGGCTGAAAAATTCATCAAAAATTCATCGAAACTATCAAGAAACTTTCACACAAAGAAATTAAAGAAAACTCTCAACTTCAGAGCGATTTTGGTTCGAAACAGAACTGAGAGCATCTGTTAAGTACTGAAGCAACTTTTTATTTTGCCATAAAGAAATTATTTGCCATGCCAGCATTGTGTCTGTCTGTAAGAAACCAGGCTGGGAAAAACATCAGTGATCTTTCTCATGGAAGAGAAGAACAAGGAAAAGGATTCTGATCAATTCAGCCCAAATGCAATATTGGGGCCACGTGCAGCACACGGTTTTTTATTGGAGTAAAAGGGGAAAAATTCTAAACTAGAATTTGATTTCCCAAGATGAGTTTGGGTAATGTAAATTGAGCTATGTGGCAGGGTAGGCAGGCACTGATAAAGGACACAGAGGTGGGAATGAGGAAATGACAGGAAATTTCCCAGTGTGTATTAGCAGCCACAGTGGGGGGGTGATAAACCACATTTTGCTCTGCTTCCTAAATGCAGCATCTCAATAATTTTCCTCCAAATGATGAAGAATTTTGGACAAACCCACGTTTTGAACTTGAGGGGAATGGCATCAAATCAAATACTGAGCTCAGCTGGAAATTGCCAGTTCCAAATGTAAATTGCTCTTTTACTTTTCAACCATTAAATGTAGCATTTTAACCCCAAATCCATATGACTCCACAATCTTATTCATACACAAGCAGATGGTATTTTAGTTGCAAATAAATGTGACTTCTCCTCAGGATGCTTCATTCCTAAACATAAAAAGAGCAAGAAGAAGAAAAAAAAATTTCCAGAGTTTTAACTTGAGTTTGGACAGGGTGGGATGGAGCAGAAGGAAAATTTGTGTTTAAATTCGTGTTGGGGTCTGCTTTTGCACACTCACAGAGCCAGACAATTCCCATATTTTAATCCAGGAAAAGTTTCACATCCACTCGTTTTTGGAGATCTTCCATCCCTTCCCCTGGTGTCTGTTCCAATGTTTAACCACTCCCCAGGGAAGGAATTTTTCCTGATGCCCAACCTGCACCTCCCTGGTGGAAGCTGAGGTGGTTTTCCCTTGTCCTGTCCCTCGGATCTGAGGTTTCCCCTCTTTCCTTTGAAACCTGCACTCATTGTGCTCCTGGGAGCAGCAGCTGGAGGGAGGAAATTGATTTCCACATCCCCTTTTCAGCCCCTTAATTTGTTTCTGTTCCCCTTTTTCTCTTAGGCACTTTGATTGAAATCCATTCAAAGAATTCCACCCCTAAATCCAGGTTCTATTCAGGTCTGGGTGAACGTTAGTCTGAATTCATCAGAGCCACCAACAAATAAGTTTCTCACTATTTTTGTACCAACATGTTCTGAATAGATACAAATAATTTCATATAAATACAGATACACCCCTATGTTAAACCATGAATGGAGAGACACTTTTAAAATCCCTCTCATTTTGAGAAAACACCAGGTGTCATTTCCCTTTTCGTGATTTTGTGCTGTCAGAGCTCTTTTCTGCCATGCAGTCACATTACTTTTGCAGATGACAGGACAGGCAGCATTTCTCATCCCCTCCCCTCCTGAAATCCAGGAGACACAGACCCATCTATCTGCTCAGTGAGAGCACCAGGGCTGCGTTCATTTATCTGGGGAACATTCACTGCATCCCTCAAATTGTCTGGGAGAGGATCCTACCCGGGAAAAAAAAGCTGTGCTCAGATAGATGGGGACCATTTTGCACTGTGCATTTACACAAATGTCATTTTTTATCAGCTAATTGGAGGCAGTCGTGGCCCAATGTTTGGATGGTTTCGTGTTGATGGGAAAAAATGACAGCAGAACAAAACGGAGTGACAAAATGCATCATGTGCCAATTAACAAACCTCACCCTGCTGCCCCGAGGGGGATGAAAGGCAGCCCACTTTGAAATTATCCATTTTGATGGGGGGAAGTTATTGGGAAGATGATTTTTCCACCCTCTGAGGCAGTAACTCAGCCCTGGAAATGCCTGCAATGGCAACACTTCCTTGTTCAATCCCATTTTCCTGTAGGCTCTGAGCACTCCATGCTCCTGTTCCTTTCGGAGACCCAGGGAGGCTGCAGGGAGATGGGAGCAGAGCAGGGATGCTCTGCCAGGCACTTCATCCCTGACGAAATTAAAAATTCAAATGAAAAAGTAAATTTTAAAAATGACATTTTAAAAAACAGGTAAAACCCACTCTTTTATCACCTAAAATTTTGGTGCCATTACTACTCTGGGAATATTTTTTGTTGCATTCTTCACCAGGTAAAGAAAATAATTCTATCAAACAGATTGTGTGAAATCCTCCCAGAGCAAGCTCTGCTGCTGTTCCTTTTAACAATGAAATGTCATTTTGGCAAGGGAATCACTCCTCTCCTGAAATTTTGCTTTTTTTGCAATGATAAACACTCCCAAGGCTTTGGAACAAGGAAGGAGCAAAGGCTTGTTTGAATCTCATTGTCTCCCACTCAGAATTAAAAAGAGAAGCCACAGTTTTGTTATAGACGTGTTTGCATTTTAACACAGCTCCCTTCTGTGCACTAGAGGGATCTGGGCATTAAAGTGCAGAAAAAACGTGAAAAAATTGATTTTTCCTTGGGTGAAATGTCCCAGACACACTCAGGTGACTTCTGAGGCTTAGCCAGCACCTCTGCACATTGCATAGGAGATGGTGAGGGGAAAAAAAAAAAAAAAGAATTTAACAAATTGCAGTTCTTTCAAAGATCCTGTTGTAATATTAAAATAGAAAACAATGCAACTCTTCAGGAGATAAAACAAATCATGGTCATTTCCCTAGGCTGGATAATTACACGTGTGAGAGAAGAGCAAAATTAAGTTTTAATTAAAGATATGAGGCAGATGATGATAGTCATTGATAGAAATTGATAATTAAATAATGCTGTAATTATTATTAATTGCTTCCCTGGCTGTTCTTCTCTGTCTGATCATTTTATTGAACTCTTCACAATCTTTTTTTTTTTTTCTTTAGTCTGTTCATTTTTGAAGCCTTTCTGATGCTGCTGCTTCTCCAGCAAAACTCAGGAGCAAAACTTGTCCTTCATAAAAAACCAACGAAGCAAGATTTAATTAAATTTCACTGGTGCCAACAGCATTAAAATGGAAATGAAAATTCATATTCAAATCACTAGTTCAACAAAGCTCACATGCAAGCTGGAACTTAGACACCCAAAATCTTCAGACAATTCCTGGAAGCAGCAAGGAAATGCTGGAATAAATCAAGGGGTGGATGAGGGCAGGATAGAACGAGAAACAGATTTGTGGTGTTTTCCCTTTGGAAAAAAATAATAATTCCTTGTAGTTTTATCAATGGGTTTCTGAAGACTTTAATTCTGTTGTTTGAGAATATTTCTGATTCTTATGAACCTGAAGTTTAAGCAGCAACATCCTTCAGTGCATGTATTGTGTTGATAAAAAAGTAAATTAATACATGTGTCATAAAACATCAATTAAAGCATAAATCAGTAAATTAAACACATACACTGCTGCGTTTCCCACCCCAATACCTACGAGTCAAGGATATCTATGAAGAGGAAAAGAAGAATCCAAAGAATTTTTGCAAGAAATTTATTCTTGGATCCAAATCTAACCCAGAATCAGCACTAAACACACAGAGGAGAATCTGGAGAACCCAGAGGAGCAGTTTAGGCTGAACTTTGCAATTATGTACAGAAAAATAATTCCTACAGCTCCATCTTTCTGTGTTCATTCTCCTTTACACAGGAATAATCCTGCACATCCATTGATTGTGGTGTACCCATAAAAACAGAATATTTGCTGTAGTTTGTGCTATTTCTCTGTTACATGAAGATAAAATCTCATAAAAGAAAGACTTTGTCAAATCAGGCATTGTTCCTTCAGCTAAACTACCAGCTAGCCTAATAAGTTCCCATGGAAAAAAAAAATTAAGTGAGAATCAATTAGCATAACAATCTATTCTTATAGAAAAACAATTTGTACTTGGGAAAAGAAAAATTCTACCCATATAAAACATCCAAGAGACAAGAATATAAACATATCTAAAAAGAAAAAAGTTTAATAGACATGTACACTAACCATTATCAACCAATAAACGGAGTTTCAATAAATTACTAACAATTAAACACGGTATCTTCTGATATGAGCTATGTGAATAAAAATTCAGCTATTCTGCATAAAAAAAAGCTCCATGACAACATTTCTCCTCCCCAAGATAAAACCAAACCAAGGAAAAGGCAGGAGAGGTTTTAACCACGAGCTCCCAATATATTTTTCACCTCCTGAAAACACTTTCCTGGGGTTATAAGGCAGAAACAGCTGGAGGAAAACCACGCTGTGTTTTATGTGCAGCACTTTCCTCCTCCACAAAATTAACAGCAGATTTCACTTCATTTGTGCATCAAGGGGAACCAAAACCCATTTGGCACCGTTAAACCATTGCCCAGCTGTAAAACCACAGACAGTTTTTAATGTGTATTTCATCAGATTTATTGAATTTGCTGCACGCTGAAATCAGCTTGTTATTGTCATTATCCAAGGAGGGGGCTGTGTTCATAAAAGGTGTTTAACCATCCCAGAAATGCTGGGAAGGGCTGCCAGGAGGTGCAGACCATAATATATACATTTTTATATTGGATTGTGTCTCAGGAGGAGCCAGCAGCAGCCACAGCCACACTGCTGGTGTCCATCATGAACATTAAATAACTTCACGGCCATTAAATAACTTCATGAACATTAAATAATTTCATGAACATTACATAACTTCATGGACATTAAATAACTTAATGGACATTAAATAACTTCTCCCATCGTTTTTTTTTTTTTTGCTGGAATATTAATCTGCTCTGAGTTAGGAACCCACTAAAGATTTCCTGGGCAGAGAGGGCTCAACCAAACCCCAAAGGTCTGAAGCTGAGAGGCTTCGGCAGGGGAAGGAAACCTGGGGGGAATTGAATAATTTTGTGGAGATTTTGTACAATTTTGTACAATTTTTGGTGGGAGAGCTCCCAGGGCAGTGCCCAGGTTGTGCTGGCAGGGCAGGGTTTGCACCTGGGCAGGTGTGGGATGGATCCTCACAGAGAGCTCCTCACCTTTAATGCCATGTCATTTAATCCAGCTCTTTGTTACATAGAGGTGAAACCTTAAAAAAAACCCTTGTAAAATCAGGCCTTGTTATTCTGGCTAAACCAAAGGCAAACCTGAAAAGTTCCTGTGACAAGAGAATTGTAACAGTGAGGATCAGTCAGCATAAAAATCCATTCTTATGGGAGACAAGTTCACACCTGTGGGGAGGAAAATTCTACCCAGAGAAACACTGACCTTGCAGGAAACAAGAATGTCAACGTGTCTGGAAAAAGAAAAGTTTGATGGGCATGGACACAGCCATTGGCAACTCCTGTCCTGCTCAGAGCAGCTCCCAAAGCCCTCAGCTTTGGTTTCTACATCTCATTTCTTGGCAGGCTCTTCACCTTCTCCCACCAAAGCAAGGCAAGGTTTGACTTGCTGGATATAAAAAAACCCCAGAAAAACAAAAAAAACCCCAAACAAACAAACAAACAAACAAACAAACAAAAAAACCCAAAAAACCCAAAACAAAACAAAAACAAACAAAAAAACCAAACCAAAACAAAAAAACGAACAAACAAAAAAACCACCCCACAGTAAAAATCACCTGAAAAATATAAGCACCAATAAGAGAAATCAGAAGAACGTGTGATGCAAATAATTTCTTTCAAAGACAAATGTGCTTTTCTTAAAATGAGACATTTCTGCCCCATAAATCAGCTGAGGATTGGCAGCTGCAGCCTGGTTTAGTGACAAGTTTACAAGGCAACCACAGTTAATGGCTTGGAAGAAATGAACTGAGCTCAGCAGAACTTTCTGAAGGACTCAATCAAACCTAAAATTTGCTACTTTAAGACAGGTGAAGTTGAAAAATAAAAGCAAAAAATTCACAAGAACCTTGAGGCACTTGAGGGATTTCCTGCAGCTCCAGCCCAGCAGAGGAAGCACATTCAGGTCTCAAGTTACAAATTTAATCCCCCAAAGAGGAGCCAGGGACTGTCACTAAATCAGACCCTGCTTAGGAGAAGTGGCTGCAGAGGTGATGGTGAGAGGGAATGGAATTTATTGATATTCATCAATAAATATATTTATATTTCTTATATTTATTTTTATATATATAAAATTATATTTATATAAATATATATATTATATATGTATTTATTTGTTGATATTCATCTCTCCTCTGCCTCTGTGCCCTTCTTTTCCTGCCTTCTGTTTTCCTCAGCTAATTCTGTCTCAGCCAGCCTGGCAGAGCTGATCAATTTTTGATAGGTGGCCATTTCCCCATCCAGATCCTTTCCTTTTCCCAAGAGATAATTTGTTTTTAGCAGAATGAATTTTCCCCCTGCGAAAATGATGAGAGTTTCATCTGAAAAGATTCCGATTTTTTTTCCATAACAAACTTTCTATATGCATGGAAAAAAAACCTGCCTGGTTCAGATCTTCAAGGTTTTCAGAGATGAAAATGAACACCCTTTATATTTATATTAATATGAATTTCTTCAGTGGAAAGATCAGGCTCAACTTCTCAGTGCTTGAGGATGCAAAAACTACTGAGAGAATCAGAGCTAGCCTATAAATACCTGGTATTTTATATTTATATTTTCTGCTATCTACCTCTCATACTCTGCAGGATTTTGGTTAATACTTCCCCATTTTCTCTGTGTATTTCTGGCATTCCTTGAGATTTTTTTTCACTCTCCCTCTCCACAAAACATTGCTATTTAAATCTTCCCTCCCAGACGGGAGTTAATGGAGGAGTTCTGTACCCAACATTTTCCTCAGTCTGTTCAACATCTCAGCAATTAACCCCGACTCAGGACAGCAGATGAGCAACTGTTTCACTTTTCAACTCAAAGTCCTTGTCCTGAGTGTCTGTCAAGCTTTGAGGATTGTGCCTTAAATCCTGGAAGGGAGGACAGTAGTTTCCTAGACATAATATTTGTATATATCTGATTTTTTTTCAGACAAATGCTGCTCTGCACACCCCAGACAAGTCTGGAAACCAGACACCTTCTTCAAGGTGGAAGAACCACTCCAAAAATCTCAATTCCTCTGCTTTTGCCACGTTGGATTGAAACTGGAATAATTCCAAGGAGGCACCTGCAGTCATTGAAACTTCTTGTATAGAAATCAAAGGAAGATGCTGTAACTCCCCTTTGAAGTTTTACAGAATATTTAGCCCTGGGGTGGTGATTGCAGCACTGAGAAAGTGATTCCCAGTGAATAATTTATCCAGTGGCTTTAATTTGGTTTCTTCCTTTCACAATATATATAATCAGATTGGGATTTTCTCTCATCCATTTGTCCCTTACAACTGTTTCACCAATTAATTTAGCAATTGCTGGCAGTTTGCTGTAGCCCCAATTATCTGTTTAGCACAGGAGAGCTTGAATTGTTTTGACAGTGGGAGTTTGGATAAAAGGCAGAATTTGGGAAGGTGAGGCCCAGGCAGGTGCAGCCCCTCAGCAGAGCACAGAGATGGCACCAAGGCTTTTCTCTCCAAATTAGAATCCACTTTTATAAAATAAAAATGCAATTAAATTCTAGAAGAGATCTTTTCTAAACTTTCTGCAGAATTCTTTACAGCTGTGTCTCCTGAGCTGATACAGAGGCCAGACCACTCCCAAAACTCTTCCAGAATTTTTTTTTTCCAGCAGCAGCTCCTGGCGGATTTCAGACGCTCCCTGCTCCATTCCCAGAGGAACTGGAGAGGCAGCAGAAGGAAAACCAAGAATCTCCAGCAGCACCAAGAGGAAGAACCCCCAGGCTGCTCCATCCCTGTTTGCACTTTCAAACTTTCACTTTTCAATGATTTTTTTCACACTTCACTTTTCAATGATTTCTATGCAGATACCACATTTTGCTGAAATTGTTCTCAGATTCAGGAACTCAGTGGGACTATTTTCACAAAAAAGGGAGATGGGAATCACGATTTCCCTGATTTCTGCAGAAGTGACAAACCCCATGAGCTTGTTTGTCACAGATTGATTATTTCTGGAAAAAATCCTCAGAAAATCCAGAATAATTATCAGCAACACGGAGCAGAATTCTTCTTTTTCCTGCAATGGCCAAAGAGAGCAAATCCAGGAGTGGAACAACTCTGCAGTTCTCCCTCAGACTCCTTCCCAGGACTGAAAATTTAATGGTTTTTAATTCAAAAGCACTGAATTCCTCGATGCTTTTTCTCTGTTTCATTCCCAGTTATCCCATTTCTTACCCCACTTGTACTGAAATATCTGGTGTGGAAAACATTCCTGCAGAACATGGATTTGTTATTAATTTGTTATTAAATATTGTTCATGGGCTCTGTGGGATGAGGAGTGGCTGCAGTGCCCTGCATTTAGAGCAGTTTTTGGCTCCTTGGAGTTGTCAAAATGATTTGTTTATTATTATTTAAGTGTGGAGATCAGCTTTATTTCATGTCCCTGAGCAAGGCAAAAGCAGATTCTTCTCAGAGGAAAGGGCAGAAAGGAGAAATCTCTCAATCTAAAAATCTTCCATTAAAAAAATTCCAACCCTTAGTGAGAATATTCCACTGAAAAAGTTGGATTTTGGCTGAGACATCTGTGCTTCCATTCACATATTCAGCTTAAAAATATTCTGCAGTTTCGTAGCCAGAAAATGAAGTTTGTGACAGTTTAATTCTTTCCCTGGGAAGAGCAGAGAAGATGGCAGAGAACAGAACAGAGTCAAGTGTTTGTTCTGCTATTGCCAATTCCAAATGACATGGAAGTAGTCCCAAATTTAATATGCCAGAAATGTAATAATAATAATAATAATAATAATAATAATAATAATAATAATAATAATAATAATAATAATAATAATAATAATAATATATGGACAAGCATATAATTTCTCCATGAATTGTTAAATGTTATTTTTAAGCAATACTTCATGATCTACCTTCAGTAACTCTTGGATCTTAAAATGAACTTTTGTGCTAATTGTGATCTACAGCCCCCTGTTAATCAGGCTCAGAACGCTCCAGAGGTTTTGTAGATCTTCTCTGATTACAAAATCAATACCAGTGCTGTCTCTCTGTCAAAACTGGGATGGATTTAATATCAAACTCAGTGACCTTTTGTAATATAGAAATAATAAGTATTTTATTAACAAATCACCCCCTGCACCATGCTGTAGGAAATTATGATTTCCATAGAAAACTGGAGCTTTTCAATAAAGAGAAAAATTTGGGTCTTTCTGAGCAAATCTGCAAAGTGTTCTGGGGCAGGACATGGACAGGAGTAAAGGAGCCCCTTGGGAGGTGCCTGTGAGCCCAGAACTCTCCAAGATTTACAGGGGAGTTTGCGGAGGAATTGTTGAGACAAAGCCAAGAAATTCAATTATGGATTATACAGCCCATAAGTGAATAGAAAATAATTATTCTGTTAATTCTTTGTTTTAATATTCGCCTCAGAGTTCAATTTTGGTAGTTAATAGAGTAGAATAAATAGAATTTTTTTTATCATCAATACCCATTAAGAGAAGCAGACACTTTCTAAGAAGCAAATCTGCTGTTTCATTTTTCATTAATTCACGAGCTATAAATTTACTCTCTGTGTGCAAAATCCAAAAACCTCTTCAGCCATCAGTACAAGGCCAATATATGTATTTTTTAATATAAATTTATATATTTTTTCTCTCATGGCAGCACTCTCCAGATAAACACCTCACTGACTGGCAGTTAATAGGTGTCACTTTTTAATTTAAACCCCGATTTAAATTTACCTTGTTGAAGAAAAGTATTACCTTTCATTCACTAATTACACTTCATTGGCTGGAAGATTTAAATGGCTCCAAACATTTCAACCTGTTTGAGGTCTGAGAGAGTTCGAGCCTCCTCCTGGATTTAGAGAAATTAAAATCAGTTTTTTCTCATCTTTTTTGCCTTGAAGCTGATGCAAACAAATGGCTCCACAGGCAGGAAGGGGGAATCATTGAGATTTTTTTGGTGACATTACTGCACACGTGGCAGGACAGGGGGAAGGTTGAAATTGTCTGTGAGCAAACAGCAGGAGCAGCTCCCAGGGAAAGGGCAGGGAGAAAATCAAAATTTCTGTTCTCCTTTCACCCCAAAATTTCATTTTCACTGGCAGTGCCCCCTTTCAGTGCTTAGCTCAGCACCTTCACTCTCTGCCCCAGTCCTCCTTTACTCCAGCACATCCAAACTTTGCTCCAGCTGTTAAAGCTTCCCAGACCTTCCCTCTCCCTAGAAAGCCCAAAACTGATAAATATCAACCCCCTGCTGCAACACACAGCCCAGAAAGGAAAAATCTGGGTTTGGGGCAGCAAAGCAGCTCCAGGACTGGGAATCCTCTGCCAGAGCTCTGGGGTTTGGCTTTCAGAGCAGCCTCCTCCATCTCAGGCTTGAAGGATTGGTGTTTTTTCTCATCAGCTCCAGTAATCAGCTGAGCTGAGCTTTGAATTCTGTTTATTTGTGTTACAACTAATCCCTGGCTTTATTCCATCCTGTTCCAAGCCCTGCTTTGAACCCTTCTCCTTGTAGGATTTGGGTTCACGACTTATTCCTTCTAAAGCTCTTTTCTGGTGGGACTTTCTCCAGCCTAAGTTTGGAAAGGACATTGAAGAATTTGGTCTCCACCACCTAAATAAACATTTGTTGTCCACAGAATTCTCTAAAACCCAGCCCAGAGCTCTGAGTGCCACGTTCAGCTTTTACCTGGACACCTCGAGGGAGGAAAAGGAGGAGAAAAAGGAAGAGGAAAAGGAAGAAGAAAAGGAAAAGGAGGAGGAAAAGGAGGAGGAAAAGGAGGAAGAAAAGGACAAGGAGGAAGAAAAGGACAAGGAGGAAGAAAAGGAAGAGAAAAAGGAAAAGGAGGAGGAAAATGAAGAGGAAAAGGAAAAGGAGGAGGAAGAGGAAAAGGAGGAGGAAAAGGAAAATGAAAAGGAAAAGGTGCCTCCAACTCTGGTGGCTAAGCTGGAAAACTGGGGCAGTGTCTGCCCCTTTTTCCAGAGAGCAAATGTAAAATAGAGTTTGGATCAAGACAGCCTGGAAACCCTACTAGAAATTGGACATCAGGAGAAGTTAAAACCACTCCTAAGGTTCTATAAAATATTAGGGAATTATTTTTCCTTTCTCTTCTGCCTGAGCCAAAAAAATCAAACTGGTGGCTTGTTAATTAGGAGTGTGCTGGCAGAGCAGGGCTTTAAAGATGAAGAAAGATTTTATTAATAAATCTTTCTCTGTCAAACGTCCTGCCTTTGGTCAGGGCAAAGAGAGGCTTTCAGAGCAGGGGAGAAGCTCTTTGTGAGAGCTTGGATTCACTGCATTTGAAATTGTGCTCTGGATTTCATTTCAGCCACGTTTCAACCAGAGGCTAAATATCAAACAGGACTCAACCCTGCTGAAAACATCCCGAGGTAAAAGGAGCACAGCTTTGGGCTAGAAAGGAGATTTTTCATCCCACTTCAGAATATTCTTTTTTATTTTTTATTATTTTAACGTCTGCACGGAGATCCCGTTCATTTGCTCTTGGAAAGGTGAAAATTGGCAATTTAGGTTCACTAAAGCCCAAAGTGATCCTGGTTTGTGTCACTCAATTGTTATCAGCCCACGTGCATGATGAAATTATCACCAAATCCACTCCATCCTCTGCCCCTGGTGCTCCTAAAAATGAAAATTTCTGGGGAACACTGAATTGCCAAGGAAAAATGTTGAAATCTTTGGAGAGAAGCTTAATTATTACAGGAAAATATCTGCATTTAATACACTTCAAATCAAGGTTGTTCCTCAATAGGAAAAAGAAGATTCTGGATATTGCCAAGGGAGTGAGTCCTTGCCCAGCCTTTCCAGGTTGGGAAATGGAAAAAACAAGAATTTTTCTGGGTTGTGACTTAAATGTTACAGTAACCCAGAGATGTCTTCTGGGCAGGGTTTCCAGTCCCTTCCTGGGAAGCTGTGGCTCCCCCGGGGCAGACAGTGGCCCAGGGGAGCAGCAGCCGAGTGCTCTGAGAGCGCTCTGAGAGCCCATCAGTCTCTGCCTCTTGCCACACAGATGGTGCAGGGCAAGTGTGAAGCCCTCTGCTCTTTCCTTCTGTGCAGGTGCTGCTGGAAGAGCAGAATGAGAGGAAGGCTTTATCAGAGGCACTGCTCCAGACTCGGGGAGAGCTCAGCCGAGGCTGCCAGCAGGTGCAGCAGCTCAGGCAGGAGGTGAAAGAGCAGCAAGAGAAGGAGCAGGTAAGTGTGAGTAGGCAGGGCAGAGAGGGCAGGGCAGTGACAAGGGCACAAAAGGCAGCTCTGGGACTGAGGAGGCAAGGGCTGCTTCAGGCCCTGGGAGCCCTTCAGAGCCTGCTAAGCTCCAGAGCTCAGCCCCAGGAAGGAAGGCTTGCAGAGGAGACACAATTGGGTAGAGAGGCCAAAAGAAGAAGCTGAAGGAATGGGATTTGGAGACAGCATGTGCGAAAAGCTGAGGCTGAGGACAGCTCCCAGGAAGTTGCTCTGCATTTTGTTGCCAGACCATCAAGGCAGAGCTGCAAGCTGAGCTGCAGGAAGCTCAGAGCGAAATCCAGGCAGCACAAAGGAGGCACCAGGAAGAGCTACAAGGCATCAAGGAGGAAATGAATCTCCTCCTTGAGCAGAGGGAGGCTCTACAAAAGCAGGTGAGCAAAACAGCAGTGGCACCACAGTCATCCAGGGAGGGATCTGTGGCCTTCTTGCTTTTCCATGGCAGAGCAGCAGCTGATGGGATGATCCCTGGGGCTGCCTGCTCCTGTGCTCTCCATGGCAGCTGCTCTGAAGGACACTCAGTGCTCTGCTGAATCTCAGCTGCTGCCCTGGACAGCTGGGCTAGTGCTCTGAGCTGTTGGCCAGCAACCATCAGCATGGATTCCTGCTGGCCTCTTCTTGCTAGCCTTGGTTTGGGAGGTGCATTTTCAGGTGCCCTTGGTGGGCCACATGGAAACTGAAACAAGTTGTCTATGTCCATTATGAATCTGGTGCTGTCAGGAAGGGGAGAAAAGGAAAGTTGTCCTTTACCTTTCCTCGCAGCCTCTGCTGGGGCTGACAGTGACAAGCTGTGGCTGTGGCCTCTGACTGCTTTGTTCTGTTTGACTGGAGGTGGGAGAGTTGACATCTCAGCTGGCAGCCTCCCGAGAGTCGCAGGAAGCGATTGTCCAGAGAGCACAGGATCAGTCAAAGCAGAGACTGTTGGAGGTTGAACACGTCCAGAAGAAGCTGGAGGAGGCAGAAAATAAGAATAAGTACCTGCAGAACCTGGGGATTGTATGGAGTCAATGGGAAGAAGTGGCTCAGCAAAATTCAGAATTGCAGGCTTCTGTGAATGTCCTAGAGAGGGAAAAAGCCAGGTAAATGAAAGCCTGTGGGACTCGGCATTGTGGTGAATGGATTCCCTCTTTACCATCTTTGGTGCTGCATGTTCTAAGAGTTTATAAAATGTGATAGCATGTAGTAATGAGTTGCATGCTTTCCTTCCAGGCTGATTGTATCTCGGGACGAAAAGAACCTGTGCCTCAGAACACTGGAAGAAAAGAATCTGGAAGTGAACAATCACGTGTCTCAGTTTCATTCTGCTCTTCAGCAGACTGAGCAGCTCCGTTGTGAGCATAGAAGAGAACTGCAGGAGCTCAACACCCAGGTAAGCTGTGCACTCGCATCCTCTTCTCCATGGACACACAACACCATCTTTAGCTTGGAGGTCCCAACCTCTTGTCCCTCCCAGTAGCATCCACTGCTGCCTTGTTCTGCCCAGGGCTGCTGCTGCACCCTGAGGTTAAGGCTGGATCTGGTGTGTGCTGCTTTTGTTTTCTCCCATTCTCTCCCGGGTCCCAGCAGGAAATCTGAGAGGAGAAGCAGCAGCAGACTCCTTTGGAGCTTCTCTGTCCCTGTGTTAGCAGAGTTGTCCCAGATGGAGCTGGTGCCTGTGCTGGGCACTGAGCAGTGTGGGGACACAGCCGTGGCTATGGCAGGCTGGGCAGGACACTTCCACTGCAGCCACTTCAGGCAGTGTTCAGAGCTGCAGCCTCAAGGGTGTCCATTGTCTCCCTTTCCCTGTTTTCTCCACGTTTGTCTCCACTGAAATCCTTGGTTCTGCACCTTCTATTTCCTGCATGTTTTTTGCCTGAAGTCCTTTCTCCTTCATTGCTCTCCCTCCTGCCCACTCTGCTGCCTCAGGAGCAGCCCTGGCCCTGAGGTTCTGTGCATCCATCTTCCAGATCCGGGCCCTGCAGGACACAGTGCTGGAGACGGAGGCTGCCCAGGCAACTCGAGAGAAGCAGCTGCTGCAGGAGCTGGAAAAGTCGCGGGCAGGAGAACAATGCTCGAAGGCCTTTGTGCATGAGCTGGAGACTGAGGTGTCTGAGCTGCCTGTGAGGCTGCAGAGGTCTGATGACAAAGCTCTTGCCTTGGCCCTGCAGTGTAACACCACACAGCTGGAGCTGAGGAGGGCAAAGGCTCAGATGGAAAAACTCAGAGCCCACAACCAGGAGCTGCAGATGAAGTTGGAGGAATGTGAGCGAGGTACAGCTTGTGCCCTCCCACCTGTTGCCCCATCCTGTCACACCAGTGAGGATCTCTGATCCCATGCACAGGAAAATTGCTCAGAGATGGCAGAGGGGAAAAACCAACTGGCAGGAGATTTATCCATTGTAGTGCCAGTGAAAGATTTTCTCCAGAAAGATGCCGTGGCTGGCAGTGCCATCTGGCTGTGCTATGGCTGATCCCGTGCACACCTGGTGCCTTTCAGGTTGTGTCTGTGCTAAGGAGCTGTAGCTGGATGTCTCAGCTGCATTCCCCCAAACTCCAGGCCCTGCCAGAGCCTCCAGGCTATGGATCCCTCTGGAGCAGGGCTGCACAGGCATCCCTGCTCCTTTGTCTCTCTTGGATTGCTCACTCTGCACAAGCCCAAGAGCAAACACACTTTCCTATTCCTCTGAACCTTGCCCCATTCATTCCTGCTCTTTTCTTTGCCTGGAAATTTCCTTCATTTCTGTCACCTTTTTATCCTTGAAGGCTTAGGGCCTGGCCAACACAGGCAAGCAGAGAAGACAATGCCATTTTCTCTGTAGGATGCACTTCAGTCTGCCTTTGCTTTTCCCCTTGTCCACTGCAGATTGGTGGAATGAAGAACTCAAGCATGCCTCTCGAGAAATTGCCCTGCATAAAGAGGTTGAAGAATGGAAGGAAGAGGCTGAGACTCTTCGTCAAGTGGTGGCATCTCTGCAGAGGAAATTGAAAAGACTGAAGGAAAGGAAGGATGTGCTGGTGAGATTGGCAGACGCCACAAAGGGCCATTTCCTAGCTATGATTGGACCTTGTGTTAATAGTTCAAAGGAGAACCTTTTTCCAGTTTAACTTTTCTAATTCCAATCTTCCGAATAAGGAGGAAAAGGTGTTGTAGTCATGTCAAAGCCACACAGTGCTGAGGCTGCTGATTGTCCTCCATCATGGAGTTCTGTGCTCTAGAAGCTTTAGTTCTCCATATCCACACTGTCTCCATTGACATTGCATGGGTTGGGCAAATCCTTGTGTGCTGAGCCATGTTCAGATTTCTAAATATCTGGAGCTGGAAAGAGAGCTGAGAAGACCAAGTTTGCTGTTAATAGCAAGGTGTTTGGCCTTGGCCATCTGAGAACAGCCAGTGGGGAGAGAAGAGAGGAAAGCCAAGTGCTGATGCAGAGAAGGACGTGTGCCTGCAAGGGGACAACTCGTCCTGAGTGTCAGCAGAGAATGACAGCCTGATCTGGCCACTGCTGCTCCAAGAGAGGGCAGTGGGGCTCTCGGGCAGGAAGGAAGCTGGGATGGGCTGAGCGAGCTGGGAAAGATACAGCATCAAGGGGTGCCCAGCAAAAGTCTGCAGCATCCTGAGAGGCAGAGAGAGAGGGCAGCCTGTGCCTGCCCCTGTGGCAGGCGACCAGATCTGGTATGAGAAGGAAACCAAGAGTGGGAATGAGTGACCATTTTTCTCCCTGTTTTGCATCATGAACGGGAATTGTACAAGCAGGAGATCAGAGCTCCGGAAAAGAAGAATGAAATGCATGCAGCTGAGATGAGAAATCATAATGAAAACAGTCAACAATTGGAAGTGGAGAGAGACGGCATGCAGGAGGAGTTGGAGCATGGAGCTGCTGCTTTGAAGAAATGGATAGAGGATGCTCAGTCCCTGAGGACTGCACTTATCAAGAGTGAAATTGCCAAAGGGACTCTGAAGAAACATTTTGATATCCTAAAGGGGAAGTCTTGTATCCAGGTACACAGTGGCATTGATCTTCAGCCCACTGCAACATCCCTGAATTATTCCAGTGATGTTTCCCATAAAGAATTGGGACTCTCTTTCCCTGTCAGTCCAGGCCTGCTTGGGCAAAGCAGCCCGGGCTGCAGCAGGCAGCCTTGTCTGTGTGCCTGGCTCCAGCCAGAGAGCATTGAGTGCCAGATTGTTTCCTGGCACTCCCAGAATGACTGAAACAGCTCTGGAGCTTGCTGTTCAAATCAGCTCCAGACCATAGGTTGGGTATGGGGAGCCACTTCTCCCATGGCCAGACAAGGGCAGGCAAGACGTGGGGATTTGGATTTGGTGTGGGAAGGAATGGAGCAGGCGAGCAGAGTGATGAACTAAACTGAGCAGAGTTTTGTACTGAGAAGGCTGAACTGCAGCTGCATTGCTGGTGCTTCGAGGATGCTTCCTGTGATGGAGATTTCTGAGGTACAGCTTGTGTGGTATTGGAAATAAGGGAATCATCTTCTCTCTGTATCCCCAGCCGGCTTTTAAATCAGAAGTGGAGCAGCTCTTCTATATATCAGACACCAGCCTGGAATCTGAGCAGCAGGTTGCATCAACACAAGATTCGGAGAGTCCTGAATGGATCATTGAACCCAGGAGAAATTATGAGGTAAAATTGGCTTTCACTGCCTGTGCAGAGCCTCAGGCTCCCCTGGAACAGGACACGTTAGTCCAGGCAGCACTTTGGAGTTCTCTGCTTGTTTGCTTGCCTGTCCCTGTCCCTGCTGTGGCCACAGTATTTTGTTTGTTCTCTCTCTTGTGGCAGCCCATGACTTTCACAAGGCACCTTCACTCCACTGCCTCCCTCCATGGCCCCGTGTCCCTGGACACACACTGGCCTCTCTTGCACAGCTGCCAGTGAGAGCTTTTTGCCCCCAGTGTTGTCTGGTGCAATTCAGGGTGTCTGAGCAGAGATCTCCTTGCCTTGATGTCCAGAGGTCCTTTTGCTCCATGTTTGCTGACAGGTTTCTCTGACCCTGTCTCCATTCAAATGTGCAGGTGGCACCTGAAGGGAGAAGAATCAGAACTTTGAGGAGAGTGTTCCCCCCAGACTCCTTTACGTTGCCTGTCTGCGAGTCTGCCCAGGAAAATATGTCAGCTTCTGGAGGAGAAGAGTCCTCCAGTAGCTCAGAGTAGCAGCGGCCCTCCTACTGATGCAGAGCCTGTGGAGAAAGTGGTCAGTGGCCCAAATGTGTGCTTTGGAGATCAGAGTTGGGTTCCTAAATGCTGTCAGAGCTCTCTCTAATAGAGCTGTGGTGGCTGAGGGATGTACGTGGGAAGGGTTTGCCTGCCATGAACTGGACTTGTTGATCATCTGAGCTGTGTTCAGGGCCAGTCTGGGAGCCTGTTCCTTTCCCCTTGCCCAAGGGCAGAGTGTTGGAGAGGGCTGGAGTTGGAGGCTGTGTCTGCCCCGACAGCCGGTACCGTGGGGCTGTGGATGCTCCTGCCAGCGTGGGCTTGTCTGAGCCGGGCCTTGTGCCTCTTCCAGGTGTCCCTGCTGCAGTCACAGCTGGCCCAGGACTGACAGCACCGGCAGAACTACACTGAGAGCTGTGCAGGGAGGAGGCAGGAGCTGTCAGAACTTCACCAGGGGCTCTCCTGCTCCTCTGCAGCTGTGCTCAAAGAACCCAGAGCTGCTCTGGTGGAACAGAGACTTGAAGCTGCATTGGTCTCTGAACCTGAACTTGGCAGTGACATCCTTGGGCCATCAGTCACTGCAGAGACAGGCCCTGGAGAAGGCAGGTGCAGCTCTTCTCTTCCCCGGAGGATTTGTGCCCTGCTCAGAAGCCAATTCCTGTCATCTGGGGCACAGAGATCCTCCCTAGGACTCAGACGAGTGCTATCGAAGATGAGGGTAAAAGACACCTGCCAAAGCTTTTCCAAGCAGACCCATTTGGTTCTTGAAGGTCTGTTCCTAGTGAGCTATCTTGGATGTAAGCAGCAAGACTTCTGCCTAGAAGACCTAGTGATGTATTGCCAAACAGAGGGCAGAGAAAAAAGTGCACTCGTGGCTGTCTCAGGATTCTTCATCTATTTGATGGGCCTTAAACACTGCAGCTCTTGCCATTTCTCCACAGGAATTTCAAAAGCCCCCAAAAGACCATTTTTCCTATTCATGTGACTTTTCTAAACACAGACCTTTAATTTCTATGAAGATTTGTCAGCACCAAGAACCTTTTACGGCTTTGTCTTACATCTCCCATATGTCAAGGAAGACAGAAGAATTCCTGTGACTCAGGAACCAAGCACATCCCTAAAGAGCATGTGGGTCTTCAGAATGCTGAGCCTTAAAACTGATGTGGTCTGGACCAGCGACTTGGAACTCATGGTATGAGCCGGGTCCCTGCCCAGCTGCCCAGCACGGCTGTGGGGACACGGGGGAGGCAGGGCAGGTGCCAGGGCCAGGAGGGAGCTGGGATGGAGGGAGAGCCAGGGAGGGCCATTCCACCAGCCCCTGGAATGATGGGCTTTGGATCCTGGCAACCATCAACAGCTCATGATCATTGGGGCTTGGACCTTGTAAAGGCCAACGGGCACATTGATTATGTGCTATTGCCAACAACCTTTGATGACTTGGGTTTAGACCCTGCAAAGGACAAGAATCTTTTGAAATTCAGGTTTAGACCCTCCAAAGGTGAAGACAATTTGGGAACTGGGATTTACACCCAGCAAAGGCCAAGAGCCTTTGGAGATTGTGGTTTAGACCCTGCAAAGGTCAAGAACTTTTTGGGTGCTGTTGTAGAGACCCTGCAAAAGCCAAGTGCCCTTGGAGATTGGGGTTTAGAGCCTGCAAAGGCCAAGAGGGTTTTGGTGCTTTGGTTTAGACCCTACAAAGGCCAAGGCAATTTGAGACTGGGGTGTAAAACCTACAAAGGACATAAGCCTTTGGGCTCTGGGATGTACACCCTGTAAAGGATAAGAGCCTTTGGAGATTGGGGTTTAGGCCCTGCAAAGGCCAAGAACCTTTGGAGAGTGGGGTTTAGGCCCTGCAAAGGCTAAGAACATTTGGAGAGTGGGGTTTAGGCCCTGCAAAGGCTAAGAACATTTGGGAAGTGGGGTTTAGGCACTGCAAAGGATAAGAGCCTTTCGAGATTGGGGTTTAAACCCTGCAAAGGACAAGAGACCTTGGAGGTTTGGGTTTAGACCCTGAAAAGGCCGAGAGCCTTTGGAGATTGGGGTTTAGACCCTGCAAAGGATAAGAGGCCTTGGAGAGTGGGGTTTAGACCCTACAAAGGATAAGAGGCTTTGGAGAGTGGGGTTTAGACCCTGCAAAGGATAAGAGGCCTTGGAGAGTGGGGTTTAGACCCTGAAAGGACAAGAGACCTTGGGAGATTGAGGTTTAGACCCTGAAAGGCCAAGAGCCTTTGGGCACTGGGGTTTAGACCCTGCAAAGGCCAAGAGGCTTTGGAGATTGGGGTTTAGACCCTGCAAAGGCCAAGAGCCTTTGGGAAATGGGGTTTAGACCCTGAAAAGGCCAAGAGCTTTGGAGATTGGGGTTTAGAGCCTGCAAAGAATAAGAGCCTTTGGAGAGTGGGGTTTAGACCCTGCAAATGTAAGGAGCCTTTGGAGGTTGGGATTTAGACCCTAAAAAGGATAAGAGGCTTTAGAGTGTGGGGTTTAGACCCTGCAGAAGCCACGAGCCTTTGGAGATTGGGGTTTACACCCTGCAAAGGCCAAGAGCCTTTGGGCACTGTGTTTTAGACCCTACAATGGATAAGACGCTTTGGAGATTGGGGTTTAGACCCTTCAAAAGCTATGGACCTTTGGACACTGGCATTTGGTCAGTGTTCATGCAAAAGGGGCAGATGGAGCCCTGGCAGGTGAGTGAAAAATCCACTGCTCTCCTTGTCACAGGCCCAGTAGGGGCCTGGCTGGGCCTGGGCTGTGCTTCAGGGAATGGTTCCCTTTGGGAATAGCAAGGCATTAACAGTTGGCTGTTCCAGAGCTGGCAGCAGCTTTGGTGCTTGCTGTGAGGACAGGCCTGGGAGGGAATGGAGGGCTCCTGGCCATCCCAGAGCACAGCCACATCTCCTGCTCTGTCCTTGTCCCACTGGAGGCCATGGGCACAAACAATGGAGCAGCTTTTCATTGCCTTCCCTTCAGACCAATTTACAGCCCAGCCTCCATGCTTCCCAGAGACAAGAATGGGTTTCTCCCTGACATCTCCAAGATGATCCCTGGAGGCCACAGGGATAATAGGAAGATGGGCAACTCCCCTTCTGGTGGTCTTAGAAGTGATGACACACCTTCCAGCATGTTTGTTTGTGCTGCTGTCAAATTACTGGGCTGGAAATATTGGCAAGGAGGGGAGGAGGAGCTCAGCTGGAATTGCTGAGCTCTGGGACAGGCTGCGAAGCTCTTAGAGGTGACTGCCTCAGGGGCAACCATGAAGTCTGAGTGTGCTCTTCCCTGTGCTCTTCCAGGGCACTGGAGGCCTTTCTCACCGGGGATGTTCCTCCAGAGGCCCTGAGGTGAGCAAACTGTGCTGAGCTGGCTGGGATTTTGAAACTGCTTCTCCATGAATGGACATTGGTTCTTGTGAGATCAGAAGAGGCATCTCAGTGGTACTTTGGAATAGGAACAGAATACCTGACCAACAGCTGGATGTGGGCTTTCAGGTGCTGTTAGACGAAAGTGACAGCATGGCCAATTCCATCATCTGCACTGACCGTCCTGGGAACACGCTCTCAACTCGGACACCACTGATGAACAGCGTCCCTTGGAATTGGTTCAGGAAACCACAGACAATTGTGGGCACTTGCCAAACCGTTTTGAACAAATGGCAGAGAAATGTCATAGGCTCAGAAGCCACAAGCAGCACATACTCTGTCTTGTAGAAGAAATCAGAAGGTGAGCATGTGCTCCTCCTCCGCCACCTCATGAGATCTGAGACTATCTGATTCCAGGCCTGGGAGTTCAGAGGGGTCCTGGGTGAAGAAATCCCCTGCCCTCCCATGCATAGAACTCAGTGTGGCTCTTAAGCATCATCCTGCCTGGATTTTTCCTGCTCTGCTGTGAATCCCAGGGCTGTCTGGGAGATGCAGGGGAATCATGGAAGAGAAGACTCCTTCTTCTCACCATGCTGCTTCCCTGAATTGTGTTCTTTGTGTGCCCCTGCCCAGCAACTGCTTCTCCCTGAAGGAAAGCAAAATCCTGCCTTCCTTTGCCTTTGCCTCTGGAGGATTTCCTTGGGAGGGAAAGAGCAAGGTCTTCCTTAGCCCACTGTGCCCTGCTCCATCCTGCAGTGCTGAAAATGGGATCAGTGTCCCCTCAGGCCTCTTCGTTCTTCTGACTGAGCCTTGTCTCTGCAGTGACTGTGCAAACATGGAGAAGCCCAAGGAAATGCTGCAGCAATGCACTGGAATCCCGGAGCCAGGAGCCTCGAGTCTGCGTCAGAAGAGCACCAAGGAGCAGAAGGAAGCGTCAGCCGAGGCAGAAACGGCAGAGCAGAAGGACAGGATGGAGGTTGGGTTTGGAAATGAGACTGGTTCTCCATTGAAAACTTGTCTTGCTCTGCACACTGGGACACTGCTGTGCACACCTGGCTCAAGATGGCCCATGCATTTCTTAGCCAGGGATATGCAGGTTCATTGGCAACGTTGTATATGCTTCTGCAAAATGTGTTTCTTTGGGCAGCCACAGAGCCTCGAGAACAGGGATTGGAGCTGGGGAAGGGTCTGGAGCCCAGGTGTGATGAGGAGTGGCTGAGGGAGGTCTCCTGTCCGTCAGTCCTTGTGACTGAGTCATCAGAGAGGGGACGGTGACACCTCCTTTTCTAAAAGCCAGTGCTGTTGTCTTTTCAGCTTGGGGGTTGTGGGAGGGATGAAGCTACAGATTTTTAGCGAGGAGCTTGCCTGGAACTTCATCTTGAAGGTTTTTCCTCCCCTCCTCAGGCAAGTGAGCGTGAAAGGCACCATGCAGAGATGCTGCAGCAATGGGAAAAAGAGAAGGCAGAGAGAGAGCAGGAGCACCAGAAGGTGCTGCTTGAGATGAGGCAGAAAGTTGCCACCCTGCAGGCACAACAAGAAGAGGAATGTACTAGATTTGAAACTGCCAAGCAAGAGGTAATGATTGTGAAAGGAGAACTGGTGTGATTTTTTGCAAGGCTGGAGCTGTGGGAGATGGCAGGATATGGGGCTGTGTGGAGCATGCCCACCGTGTGTTCTCCATGGAATTTGGGATGGTGAAAGGTGAACGGGGCTGTCTTTGGCACCAGGAATGATCCCACTCATAGGAAGCCAGGCAGACACATCATCTTTCAGCTGAGATTTGTGTGCTGCTCTTGTGCTCTGTTTTCCTAAGACGTACCTCAGAGTATCTTCACTGTTCTCTTCCTGCCCCCTTTTGGTGTGTACTGGCAGGTGTTCATAGCCAAAGGGAGTTTAGAGGACTTCTCTTTTGTGGGCATGGGGAGGGTGCAGCAGGAATGCTGAGACAAAAGAGAACAATCTTTTTAAAGCCTCGTCTGGAGTATTTTTGAAGAGTAACCCAGAGATGTCTTCTGGGCAGGGTTTCCAGTCCCTTCCTGGGAAGCTGTGGCTCCCCCGGGGCAGACAGTGGCCCAGGGGAGCAGCAGCCGAGTGCTCTGAGAGCGCTCTGAGAGCCCATCAGTCTCTGCCTCTTGCCACACAGATGGTGCAGGGCAAGTGTGAAGCCCTCTGCTCTTTCCTTCTGTGCAGGTGCTGCTGGAAGAGCAGAATGAGAGGAAGGCTTTATCAGAGGCACTGCTCCAAACTCGGGGAGAGCTCAGCCGAGGCTGCCAGCAGGTGCAGCAGCTCAGGCAGGAGGTGAAAGAGCAGCAAGAGAAGGAGCAGGTAAGTGTGAGTAGGCAGGGCAGAGAGGGCAGGCCAGTGACAAGGGCACAAAAGGCAGCTCTGGGACTGAGGAGGCAAGGGCTGCTTCAGGCCCTGGGAGCCCTTCAGAGCCTGCTAAGCTCCAGAGCTCAGCCCCAGGAAGGAAGGCTTGCAGAGGAGACACAATTGGGTAGAGAGGCCAAAAGAAGAAGCTGAAGGAATGGGATTTGGAGACAGCATGTGCGAAAAGCTGAGGCTGAGGACAGCTCCCAGGAAGTTGCTCTGCATTTTGTTGCCAGACCATCAAGGCAGAGCTGCAAGCTGAGCTGCAGGAAGCTCAGAGCGAAATCCAGGCAGCACAAAGGAGGCACCAGGAAGAGCTACAAGGCATCAAGGAGGAAATGAATCTCCTCCTTGAGCAGAGGGAGGCTCTACAAAAGCAGGTGAGCAAAACAGCAGTGGCACCACAGTCATCCAGGGAGGGATCGGTGGCCTTCTTGCTTTTCCATGGCAGAGCAGCAGCTGATGGGATGATCCCTGGGGCTGCCTGCTCCTGTGCTCTCCATGGCAGCTGCTCTGAAGGACACTCAGTGCTCTGCTGAATCTCAGCTGCTGCCCTGGACGGCTGGGCTAGTGCTCTCAGCTGTTGGCCAGCAACCATCAGCATGGATTTCTGCTGGCCTCTTCTTGCTAGCCTTGGTTTGGGAGGTGCATTTTCAGGTGCCCTTGGTGGGCCACATAGAAACTGAAACAAATTGTCCATATCCATTTTAAATCTGGTGATGTCAGGAAGGGGAGAAAATCTAACTTTTCTCAGAGGCACAGAATCTCAGGCTGGGGGAGGCTGGAGGCACCTCTGGAGGTCACCTGGCCCACCCCCTGCTCCACCAGAGCCAGCCAGAGCCAGCTGCCCAGGATGTGTCCATGTGGCATTTGAGTCTCTCCAGCCATGGAGACTCCACCACCTCCCTGGGCACCTGCCCCAGTGCTCAGCCACCCTCCCAGTGCAGAAGTGTCTCCTGAGCTTAGAGGGCCCCTCCTGTGTGTGTCACTTTGTGCCCGTGGCCCCTGGGGCTGTCCCTGGCCCCGTCCCCTCTGCAGCCTCCCCCTGGGTATTTATCCCCAGGGATGAGATGCCCTGAGCCTGCTCTGCTCCAGGCTGGGCAGTCCCAGCTCTCTCAGCCTCTCCTCACGGCAGAGATGCTCCAGTCCCTCCATCACCTTCCCGGCCCTGTGCTGCACTCTGTCCACTCTGTCCCTGTCTCCTGTACTGGGCAGCCCAGCTCTGGGCCCACCACTCCAGGGCTGGCCTCACTGGTGTGGGGCAGAGGGGAAGGATCCCCTCCCTCCCCCGGCTGTGACACAGCTCCCAGTGCAGCCCAGGACTGTTCTGCATTGCTGCAGGAGCACATTGCTGGCCCGTGGGCATCCTGGAGTCCAGCAGGATCCTGACAAATTCTGGTTTCCCAGCTGGGCAGCCCCAGCAGATACTGGTGCCTGTAGTTGCTCCTTCTCAAAGACAGGACTCAGCACTTGTCATTGAACTGTCGCCCTTGTTGAACTGGCAGCCCTGTGGATGGCAGCACTACTCCCTGGCAGATCAGCCACTCCTCCTGGTTTTGTGGGAGGGTGCACTCTGCCCCATCACCCAGTTTACTAACAAAGGTGTCAGAAAGGACTGGACTTAACATTGTCCTCCAGGGCACACTGCTGGACTTTGTGCCACTGAGCACCAGGGATCCAAGAAGGCAGATTTTGTGCAAGGTGTCTTTGCTTGTATGTACATATTCAGAAAGAACTGGCAGGATTTACAATAGGAATTTCTCTTCCATATCTTACGGGGGGAAAATGTAATGATCCATGCTCCCTCTCACTAGCAGTGGGGAAAGGAAAAGTGGTCCTGTTGTTGGTGACAATAGATGTCAGCTGCATAGGAACCGTGCCAGTCTGGTGTGACCTACTGTGGGAAGGAGCACTCTGAGGGAGGTAAAAGCTGGGGTGTAGAGATCCCTCAAAGACTATTCTTCAAACCAAAGAAGCCCCTGCTTTGTGAGGATCAGGAACAATTCCTAGGCAAGGGCTGAAACTGTGCTTCTGGGAGTTCCTTTACCTCCCAGATCAATTTTTCCATTCATGATGATAGATCAAAATTGAAACCTGCCCAGATCATTATTTACTCATCTTCCTACGACCTTTGAATAGGAGGGAAGAATTCTTGCTCCTGAAAACATTCAGGAACTGGCTGAAGATGAGAAGGTCAAGGGCTGAGGGCGTAATTCCAAACTGACGTGGCTGCCTGTTCCACCCTGCTCTGCCTTGCCCTGGCAGCTCCACAGGCAGAGCAGCGCCCACAGTGAGCCACTCCCCGGATCCGAGAACCAGGGATGTGGCGAGGGTCAAAACCCTTTGGCAGTCCACACGTCCGAGGAAGAGCAAAGGATGAGGGAGAGTCCTTCTGTGGGTCCAGGAGAGGATTTATTAAGGGAACGGGAGGGAGGCACACAAGACAACTCCACCCGATGCGAGGAGACCACAAAAAGTGAGGAGGTGTGGGTGACAGCAACTTAAATAGGGGACCGCCCAAAAGGGAGGGTACAATACAGCAACGAATCGCTACAACTTAGGGGGGTAACCTAAGGCGGGGCTGGTTATACATAAAACCAATAGGGGGAAACATAGGCGGGGAAACATATGTAACATCAAATCATCTACCAAGAAGGGGATGACTGATACAGAATATACTGGAAGGACAGGAGGGGCTAGGAGGGGATTGACAACTGTGTGGGTGTGGATTAGGGAGACAGACAGGAAACAGTCTGGAAAGTGGGTTGGGACTAGGGTTGATTGATCAGGGAAAGGCGGAATTAGGGCAACTGAACTACAACAAGGGGGGGGGTACAAACAAACGGAACAAATCATCTAACAAAGGAAAACCATCTAACAAAGGAAAACGGCAGTAAAATAATGCGATGCAACAACAAATAAGGTAACTTAGGAGGGTGAAAAGCAGAATCACAATCCTGGGTGACAGGAGATCAATTGAATTAAGAAGTTCTGATCAACCTCGACTCAGAAAGGAACAATGTGGAAGAAAAAATTGTGGAAGAAGAATCAAGTTATCCTGGAGGAGTGTAGAGACATTCTGGTGGAAGCAGTATGGAAGGGGGATAACAGGGAGTTCTTGAGCCAGGCTTACACCAGGTCTGAGGACCAGAGGAAGCTACAGCAGCTGTCTATTGTCTTCAAAAAAGTCTGGCCACTGAAGGTGGCTCCTGAGAACTTCAAAGAGCATTACACCAGTCTTAAAGATGGGCACAAAGGAGGGTCTGCAGAAGAGCTACAGGCTACTCAGCTCAGTTGGAATCCCTGGGAAGGTGATGGAGCAAATCCTCCTGGACACCCTTTCAAGCAACTGAGGGGGAAGGGCACTGGCAACAGCCAGCACAGATTTCCCTCGGGGAAATGGTGTCTGGCCAACCTGATTGAATAAGGGAAATAAGGGGAGGTCAGGGATGGTGTTGCCTGACATTGCAAAACATTCAACAGCCACGCAGTCTCCTCACAGCCTGACTGCTGAGATATGGACCGAGTGAATGGTGAAGTGAATGGAGAACTGCCCAAACCAGCGGGCTCAGTGCTGCTGCATCAGGTGTATGAAGTGGCCACGTTGTGGTGACACCACTCACAGATCATCCCTGGAGCCACTATTGCTGTTGATTAATGACTAATATTTCTATGCAGAGCATATAAAAGCTCTGCATATAATTTGCTCTAAGCAAATTTGTGCCATGAAACTTTACAAGGGGGTGTTCATTCCACCATGCTCATACATACTCATCACAAGGCACTTCCTAGCTCCTAAATGAACATTCCTTTTCCTAGAACTACTTTACCCACCTCTGCCCGTTACTGCAAGTCCTTTTATGGTCTTAGAGAGTCATCTGAAGGGGTCTCTGGTGGTCATATTCACTGAGAGCCCCCAAAATTGTAAGTGCCCTTGCCTTGAACTTCTCTTAGGGCATGCACTGCTGTTTCTTGTTATGTAACTTTGCCACCAAACCCACCTTGTTTCCTTGTTATCTGTTCATCCAATGTTTCCACCTCTGGTTAGCATCCTGTGTGTCTACTTCGACATTCTTTTATCTAATTTGCTACTTAGTCTTTAAGCTCTATTTTATAAATCAAAATTTCTATTTTCCGTGTTGCCTGTCACAGTGAGTGGCAGCAATGCATCTTCCTGCCTGGAGCCACCCCCATTTCCGTGCAGTCTTGGCCCAATCAGATGACCCGGTCTCCTCAGGAGCTGCCCTTTGACCTTGTCAGGGACCACCCAATGGACACGATGGCAGCTTGGTAAGCCCTGGATTTGTCATCCCTATGGTGATGTTTCACCTCAGCATAGAATCCCAGACTGCTTTGGGCTGGAGGGACCTCAAAGCTCATCCTATTCCACTCCCTGCCACCAGACCAGGTTGCTCCAAGCCCCCTCCAACCTGGCCTTGGACACTTCCAGGGATGGGGCAGCCACAGCTGCTCTGGGCAATCTGTGCCAGGGTCTCACCAGCCCTCAGGGAAGAATTTCTTCTAAGCCTGTCCTCTGTCAGTGGAAAGCCATTCCCCTTGTCCTGGCATTCCAGGCCCTTGCCCAAGGTGCCCCCTCACCTCTCTTGGGAGCCCCTTTAGGCACTGGAAATGCCTCTGAGCTCTCCCTGGAGTTTTCTCTTCTTCAGGCTGAACACTGCCAGCTCTCACAGCCAGCTCAGAGCAGAGGGGCTCCAGGCCTTGGAGCGTCTCTTTGGCCTCTCTTGACTCACTCCAGCAGCTCCACATCCTTCTGATGGACTGTTGGACTGGAGGCAGCTCTGCAGGTGAGATCTCCAAAGGCAGCCATGTTGGGGTGAGGCGTGAGGAGGTAGGGGTAAAAGTCAGCCTCGTCCAGGAGTGATGTCCCCACCTGGCATGGCCTGGTAATGTCCCATGACTTGGCCAGCACCACGGGCAGCTCAGCAAGGTGCTCTGCATCCACCTCCTTCAGAGGGGTCTGCAGGAAGCTGTACATGCTATGGAGCACCCTGGCCTGTTTGCTTTCCTGCAGTTGTGTCAAGCAGGCTGTCTTGCACACATGCTCCAGTTTGGCCACTACCAGGGCAGTGGGTATCTCTAAAAGGACTCCTATGGCCTTTAGGGGCCCCTTCTCCTGTTCAAGGCATTTTCTCAGGATGGTGGCTCGTGTCCACAGGAGCTCAGCCACATTTTTGCGGTAGGAAACGCTGCCTTTCAGAGCCACAGCCTTAGTGCAGTCTGCAAAAGGAGGGTGCAGGTTCATCAAATTTGGGGGACTATCCAGTGGAGGCAGGAATTAGATTGAGGTAATTTTCCTCAGGAAATCCTCTGACTCAGGATTTCCCAACAGGATTGCAAGTTGCTTGAGCTATAAGAGCCAAAAAAAAGGATTTGAGACTTCAGATGGCTCTTGAAGATGCTGTTCATTGTATCCAGATGATACAGCAATTTACAGCTTGTGGGTGACAAGAGCCTGGCCTACAGCTATCAGCTACAGCTGTAGGTTTGTCTGAAGCCAACTTTAGTTCTGGTTACAATGCATTATATACTTTTCTTTTAATACGTAACAGCCAATCAATACCTTTACTATTACCTATAGCCTACCATAACTACTAACATTACCATATTCATGTCACTATTTTCCAATCACAAAAAATTAGTACGTTACAGTTTAAGCTAGAAGTTGTTTTTCGCTTTTCTTGCAGTGGAAAATTCGGAGACCTTTTTTCTACTTGCAACATTGGCATTCTTGTTTGCCTGTAACATCTTTTTGCTTGGTAAAAACATTTTTTGTTTGAGGTGGATTTATCCTTTGCTCTGAGCCATAAAACCCCCTTCCAACTCATATACCCTTTGCCTTCTTAGTTATCCAGTAAGACTGGCTCAGCAATTCTTTTCTTCTGTTTCAAAACTTGCCTTCATTTCTATTTCTTCTTCAGAGTCTACATTCAAAGATCTTTCTGCTAAACATACGTATCTGTGAGACCTTCCTGTCAAATCCCTATCCGTCCCAGCACTGAGCATCTCCTGCTGTCGGCCCAGCAGTTCTGCAGCATGGCAGGTAGCCCGAGTGGCTTCATGCTCTATCTCCTCAGCCAGTGCCACAAAACCTCTACAGAGAGGCTGGTGCAGACACCTACCTTAAGGAGGAGATCTGTTACAGCAGAAGCTGGCTTGTAGCTAGCCAATTAATTTGGCCATAGATCAGAAATTTACTTCAATTAGCCTGGTCTAATTAACAGGCCCAAGGTGAACAATGATAGGGTATATTCAAACTCAAACAGAGATTTCACACATTGATCTTCTATCCTAAGCAACAGACACTTCACTGGTCAGAAAGCTGAGCAGCCTGAACTCCCAAACAATCAGCTGTCATGAGCCGGGGAATTCAAACCCTCTATTTAAGAAGAGTCTCGAAAAATAAAGAGGATTTTGTCATATGGATCAATAAGGGTCGTGTGGTCTGTCTCCTATTATGACCCCAGTAAATGCTACAGGTGCCTGCTGAGCACAGGAATGAACAGCCACAAACAGGGAGACACCTGGGCAAGTGCAGAGGCTAGGGACAACTCTGGGAGGAGAAGCTGTTCTGTGTCTCTGATGATGCTGCCAGCCCCCTGAAGGAGCAGCCAAGACAAGTGCTGCAATCTGACTTGTCCTGCCCTTTTCTGCTGTCAGATGCACATGGGATAGACTTGCTGCCACAGGTCCACCAGACTTGATCCAGGAACAATGGAGAGCCATGCTTTGGTAGGGAATGGCCTCCTGCAAGGGGAAAACAGGATCTTCTAGCAGCAAAGCCTGAGCCTGTGAAGCGGGCCACCTCCTCAGCAGACACCACAGTGCTTCCCTCCAGCCCTGAACATCAGCCACAAGTGCTTGCTTTTCTTCAGTGCCTGCTGCTTCTTCCTTTGTTACAAACCAGTGCAGGATTTAGTTTGGAAGCTCATGCACGTGTCTTTAAGGTGCCGGCACGGAGGAGACGCACGACAGCTGCTGCACAGGGCACATGTTCCTCTCACGATGGCACCATGTCTCTGCCTTGGGATGCCTGCCTGTGGAAGGCGAGTCTGCCCTCAAGCATGGCCACTGTAGTCAGTCAGGGGCACAGGCTGCAGCTACAGCTGCCAAGCGTTGCTGTGAGGCTAGCAAGTCAAGAGCAAACCATTGTGGCCAATTCTGCTGAAGCCTTTAGCCAAAGCACATGCAATGGTGCCCACAGTATGGCCCTTTTGGCATTGCGGCCAGTGCAGATGCCGCGTTGAGCAGGTGCTGGTGTTCAGGGCGCTGCTGTTCCTGTGCTGGCTCTGGTGCTGTTTGTGTGGCGCCCAGAGGCACTGGGGCAGCAGCGACTCGGCCGCCCTGCTCAAGGAGACATGGCTGCCCTCCCCATGGAGGCAGAAGCTCTGTGGGCCCAGAGCTCTGTGTCAGAGGTGCCTCGGTCTCAGCTCTGTGGCCTGGGCACACCAGCCCTGCCTCTGCCCACTGCCCTGCAACCCGCAGTGACCGTGCCCTGGCAGGGCCCCCTCGGCCTCCTTGTCCTCAGCCAGCCCGGCCTGGGCCCCTCGGGACTGTCCCCACCCTCCTGCTGAGGCCCAGCCTCGAGGGCTTCTGCCACAGGCATGGCAGACTCTCTGGTGAAGCACCAGGGCAGCCGGGTGGCAGGAACAAGGCGGCTGCTGGGGTGCTGCTTATGGCCTTTCAAGCCCAATTCCTCAGGGCTTTCCACCAGCGCGGCCCCTCAGGGGCCTCTTGTCCCCTTGGAAGCTCCTGGCACCCAATCCCTCCCACCCATGTGGACCTCGTGCCTTCCCATGGCCTTGTCCCGTCAGGACCTCACCAGCACCTCATCCCTTCGTGGCCTCCCAGTGCCCTGTCCCCTCAGGGTCTCCCCCAGCCCCACCAACCTGCCCAGCAGCAGCGGCTGCTGCTGGGCAGGTTGGTGGGGCTCGGGGGAGACCCTGAGGGCAGCTCAGGGCAATCCAGCCAGCAACACACAGGCAGGAGGACACAGGTGGCGCTTCCTGGCTGGGAGAGGCCTTGTGGCCATCTCCAGGCACTGGTCTCACAGGAATCCCCACAGCTCCGGCCCCTGCCCAGCCGCTCTGTCAGCAGCGTTAAGGGTTCAGCAGAACCACCAAAGGCCAAGGGGCTTCTGGCCATCTTCCCTTCCCCACTGCACGCCTGGCTAGCTTGCTGAGCACAAGCACCCTTTTCCCCCCTTTTCTCCTCTTCCCCTATCCCCGGAGGACACAGCACCAAAAGAAAACTCCTAGGAGTCTGGGTATTAGAACAGAGTCTAAATTTACATCCTAAAGGAAAACCAGAAAGAAGGGAAAAGCCATCTTAGAGAAACGAGAAATCCCTGCTGGCTCAGGTGGCCCCAGCTGACAGAGCCTCTCCACTCAGCTCTCCTCAGAGCTCCAGCAGCAAAGCCGGCCCCGGCCACACAGACAAGGCCATTTCTTGCATGCCCTGCGGAATTAATCTTGCAGCTTCTGCAAGATGGAGCCAGAAGCTCTCGCTACTGCCCGCAGGAGAAAGGCTGTTTCAAGAGCCTGGCTTCTGATGGCAGGGCTGATGTCCTCTGCCTTGTCTTCAAGGGCTGCAAGAGAGAGGAACAGAGCCACAGTCAGATCCTGTATCTGCAGGGACCTGAGGAGACTGTCGTGCCATGGCCATTGCAGGCAGCTCTGACCATGGCCAGGAGGGAGCAGGGACCAAGGGGATCAGCTCGAAGCTACTGGACACTATTGCCCCACGTGTCCCTGAAATCTCTATGGGTGCTCTGGCCACGGCAGATCTGGCCTGCACAGGGAGCAGAGCCCTGGGCAGCCGGGACAGGGATTGCAGCTCCCCCCGGCAGGCAGGGCTGACAGCCCGCTGCCCTCACTCACCCTCACAGATGCGTTGGAGAGGAATGGTAGAATTGTCTTTACAAACAGGCTGTGGATCTGCTGGTAGATAAGACTAGCACTGAGAGATCAAAGAAACAATGGGAAGGATTCCACTGATTGATGAATGGAAAAAAAAGATATTTGTCTTTACAAACAAATTGCCGATTTGCTCATCGATGAAACTGGATCTTGAAAGATGAAAGAAGTAACGGGGAAAAAACATGAATTCTGTAAGAATAAGAAATTAAAAGGGAGGGTTATACATTACAGGGGAATCTTAGGTATCAGGCGTTCCGGGAAGTCTGTACTTCTCAAGGACCTTAGCTAATGGGGAAAGAGAGAGGGAAATGCAGCCGGGAAATTGGGATAAAAAGGAGGCTGCATTCTCCTAAACTTTGAGAGATTCCAGGGGAATGCCCCATGGACTCTCTCTTTATTCAAATAAAGGAACAAGGACTCCTCTGTCTCCTTTTTGGACATAAACCTCTGGTGTTTGTGCATTAATTTTCCTGACAACTCCGGAAGCTCATCCAGGATATTTCCACTGTCCAGGGCAGGCAGCGAGTGGGGCTGAAGGCGAGCCTCTCCCACTTTCGGTGATCGGCTCTCCTTGCTGAAGCTGGCACTGGGCGATCGACTGGGCTCCCAAGACTGTCCAGGAGACAGACAAGATGCGGACCAGGGATTCTGTGAAGAGTCCACATGGAAGGACCACTGAAAATCTCACCGGTGAGTAAAACGGGATGTCTGGGGAGCAAACCTCGGAGGGCCCTCACAGAGGGTAGCAAGGATAAAACTGGGAAGGGGCCCCGGCCAAAGGGATGACGATCCCAAAATATCTCTTTTGGAATCCCTGGAAGAATGTGGAGTTGGTTTACACATTCTCCCAGGGGTAATTAAGGCAATAGATGCCCAAAGGCAGTAATAAGGGCAGTCCAGAAGGGGTCTCAACTACAGTGGATGGACAGATAGTGTTTGTGTATTGGAACAGAACTGCTTGAAGGGGAATGTGGAGAGATATGGGTGAGGCAAGGAGTGGCAGGAGCAGGCACGGAGGTGAGGGCCTGTGGGGGCTGTGGGGGCTGTGGGGCTGCCGGGACTCAGCGCTGGGCAGTGCCTGACCCCGCCACCCCCGAGCAGGGGTGGCAGTGGCCGCTGGCCGCCGGGAGGCTGCAGGACGCTTCGGCCGCTGTGATGCTGCCAGCCGTGCCCGCTGGGAACACCGGTGGGGAAGGAGCCATGTTCGGACTGCAACAGGACAGGGACCGGCTCAGGTATACAGGATGTGATAAAGAGAGGGAGAACAAGGATGAAGGAATATCGGGAAATGCAGATTGTATGTGAAGAGATTAGGATTCTCTTTTAAGGATTTTGTGAGTTTTGCCGGAAAACAAAAGTAATACAGGAAAGGCCATGAGAGTTTGCTGAATGTGTGTGTTGGGTTTGAAAAGCATGAGTTTCTGAAGGTTCCTCATTGTGATTGTCATTTACTGGGAAGAGATTTGATGGCTAGAATGGGAATGCAAATTAGTATTGCAAAAAGTGACAGGGAGTCCGAAACTGTGATATCTTTGTGTAAAATGTCTGGATAAATAGAACATCATTCATAACAATGGGATCCTTAAAGCCCATGTCCCTCCCAGACAGGAGAAGAAAATAGTCTCGGCCCTTTGCTGGGGTGGGGGGCGCACCCAATAATTAGAGGGGGGCCCAAAATCAGCCCCCCAGTCCCCTCCCCACCTCTAAAGTCATAGAAAATATTCTCCCCCAGCCCTCACATCCCCCCCATTCCAAATTGTCCCCATGCCCCCAAGATGCCCTGAAGCTCCCCCAGCCACTGTAGCCCCTGCAAATCCCCCCAGGAGCCACCCTGAATGCCCTGAGACTCCTTCCCACCTCCAAACACATAGAGCCAGTCATGCACCAGTGCAGCCGCGTGGCTGAGGGGGCTGTGGGGGTGCAGCTCCTCCCAGCCTCTCCCGGAGAGGCTGAAGCCCCACGGCTCCTTGGCCAGGACGCCCTTGCCAGCTCTCACCTGAAGGCCACCAGGGTGTCCCCTCAGGCCATGGCCCTGTGTGAGGACCAGTGGCATTGGGCAGGAGGCAAATAACCTTTTGGCTTCAGCAAAACATCACCTCATCTCTCACAATCCTATAAAGTGTTTGTTCTTCTTCCAAAAGTTCAGGAGTTTAGCATGAACTTGGCTGAGGAGCAATCCATGTCAATTAGTAAAGCCTACCACAAATATCAGTTGATTTAGCTAGTTGTAATGATCACGGATCGTGTGTTTCACACAGGTTGCACCCTAAGGGGGACATGGATAAGCGGTTTGGGATGTCCCGAGTACCTTCCAAATACCTCAGCCAACGGGGAAAGGGAATGAGGAGGAAATGCGGCCGGGAAATGAGGAGAAAAGAAGGCTACTTGCTCCAAAGAATTGAGAGAGAGCCCACTGGACACAAGCCTGATGGACTCTCTCCCTTTGCTCGAATCAAGGGATTTTTACAGGACTCCTCTGCCTCCTTTATGGACACGAACCTCTAGCGATGTGAAGTTTACCCTCTGAGGGTAGGCGTGGGGGCGCTGGAGCTCCTCTACCTGGGCAGGGGGGAGAACAAACCAGTACAAACCAGTGCAGAGTGGGGCAGCTGGGCAGAATTCAGAGTCACAAGGGGGCACTGGGAGCGAGGCAGGGCAGGGGCGGGAGTGATCGGCGAGGGGAGGGCGGGGAGAAGCTCCCGCCTCGGCCGAACCCCCCTCAGGGATTGACAATGGGGGGGCGGCTCCCGCCCAAACCGTGGGCGGGAAAAGCGCCCTCAGGGATTGGCTGGGCGGGACGGGGGCGGGGCGGGAGCAGTTCCCGCCTCAGCCAAACCCCCCTCAGCTGGGGGATACTCAGGATAGCACGAAAAACCATCAAAACCCCTTTGACATGACAACAAAACTGACCAACATTTAATACATTTGAATAAGTATAAAGTATTAGAGGCTATATTTTACTTACATTTCAACAATGGAGGGTTGAAAAGGAAGATTGTGCACTAAAATGTGGAAAAACCAAGAAAACCCCCAAACTCCTTTATGAAACCCTCGAAATTAAGTAAATTTGAGTAGAAGCATAATAAAGATGGATAAATCTTGATCAGTTAAAGCCATAGTTAACATATAATTAAAAAATGGGGCTTGGGGTGTTAAAACACCTCAAGAAAGCACCAAAGAGCCCCAAGCGCCACATTCCCCTCATGCCTGGGCTGGCTGTCCCACAGCTCAAGGAGAAGAGTCCTCCAGTAGCTCAGAGTAGCAGCAGCCCTCCTACTGATGCAGAGCCTGTGGAGAAAGGGGTCAGCGGCCCAAATGTGTGCTTTGGAGATCAGAGTTGGGTTCCTAAATGCTGTCAGAGCTCTCTCTAATAGAGCTGTGGTGGCTGAGGGATGTATGTGGGGAGGGTTTGCCTGCCATGAACTGGACTTGTTGATCATCTGAGCTGTGTTCAGGGCCAGTCTGGGAGCCTGTTCCTTTCCCCTTGCCCAAGGGCAGAGTGTTGGTGAGGGCTGGAGTTGGAGGCTGTGTCTGCCCCGACAGCCGGTACCGTGGGGCTGTGGATGCTCCTGCCAGCGTGGGCTTGTCTGAGCCGGGCCTTGTGCCTCTTCCAGGTGTCCCTGCTGCAGTCACAGCTGGCCCAGGACTGACAGCACCGGCAGAACTACACTGAGAGCTGTGCAGGGAGGAGGCAGGAGCTGTCAGACCTTCACCAGGGGCTCTCCTGCTCCTCTGCAGCTGTGCTCAAAGAACCCAGAGCTGCTCTGGTGGAACAGAGACTTGAAGCTGCATTGGTCTCTGAACCTGAACTTGGCAGTGACATCCTTGGGCCATCAGTCACTGCAGAGACAGGCCCTGGAGAAGGCAGGTGCAGCTCTTCTCTTCCCCGGAGGATTTGTGCCCTGCTCAGAAGCCAATTCCTGTCATCTGGGGCACAGAGATCCTCCCTAGGACTCAGACGAGTGCTATCGAAGATGAGGGTAAAAGACACGTGCCAAAGCTTTTCCAAGCAGACCCATTTGGTTCTTGAAGGTCTGTTCCTAGTGAGCTATCTTGGATGTAAGCAGCAAGACTTCTGCCTAGAAGACCTAGTGATGTATTGCCAAACAGAGGGCAGAGAAAAAAGTGCACTCGTGGCTGTCTCAGGATTCTTCATCTATTTGATGGGCCTTAAACACTGCAGCTCTTGCCATTTCTCCACAGGAATTTCAAAAGCCCCCAAAAGACCATTTTTCCTATTCATGTGACTTTTCTAAACACAGACCTTTAATTTCTATGAAGATTTGTCAGCACCAAGAACCTTTTACGGCTTTGTCTTACATCTCCCATATGTCAAGGAAGACAGAAGAATTCCTGTGACTCAGGAACCAAGCACATCCCTAAAGAGCATGTGGGTCTTCAGAATGCTGAGCCTTAAAACTGATGTGGTCTGGACCAGCGACTTGGAACTCATGGTATGAGCCGGGTCCCTGCCCAGCTGCCCAGCACGGCTGTGGGGACACGGGGGAGGCAGGGCAGGTGCCAGGGCCAGGAGGGAGCTGGGATGGAGGGAGAGCCAGGGAGGGCCATTCCACCAGCCCCTGGAATGATGGGCTTTGGATCCTGGCAACCATCAACAGCTCATGGAATGTTGGAATGTTGGAATGTTGGAATGTTGGGGGTTGGACCTTGGTAACAACAGCTCCTGGCTCATTGGGGTTTGGACCCTGGAGCTGTTAACAGCTCGTGAACATTGGGGCTCAGACCTCACAAAGGCCAATGGCAATTTGCTTGTCTGCTATTGCCAACGGCCTTTGGAGATTATGGTTTAGACCCTGCAAAGGCCAAGAGCCTTTGTTGATTGGGGTTTAGACCCTGAAAAAGCCAACGACCTTTGGAGATCGGTGTTTAAACCCTGAAAAGACCATGAGCCTTTGGGCACTGGGCTTTAGACCCTTCAAAGGCTATGGACCTTTGGACACTGGCATTTGGTCAGTGTTCATGCAAAAGGGGCAGATGGAGCCCCGGCAGGTGAGTGAAAAATCCACTGCTCTCCTTGTCACAGGCCCAGTAGGGGCCTGGCTGGGCCTGGGCTGTGCTTCAGGGAATGGTTCCCTTTGGGAATAGCAAGGCATTAACAGTTGGCTGTTCCAGAGCTGGCAGCAGCTTTGGTGCTTGCTGTGAGGACAGGCCTGGGAGGGAATGGAGGGCTCCTGGCCATCCCAGAGCACAGCCACATCTCCTGCTCTGTCCTTGTCCCACTGGAGGCCGTGGGCACAAACAATGGAGCAGCTTTTCATTGCCTTCCCTTCAGCCCAATTTACAGCCCAGCCTCCATGCTTCCCAGAGACAAGAATGGGTTTCTCCCTGACATCTCCAAGATGATCCCCAGAGGCCCAGAGGAGGCCACAGGGAAAATAGGAAGATGCTCCAAGGGCTGGAGCACCTGTGCCATGGGAAAAGAATGCAAGAGTTGGGGTTGTCCAGCCTGGAGAAGGTTCCAGGGTGATCTTAGAGCCCCTTCCAGTGCATGAAGGGGCTGCAAGAGAGCTGGAGAGGGACTTAAGGCAGGGTCCTGCAGGGACAGGTCAAATGACAGTGGTGTCCCCCTTAGACAAGGCAGGGATGGATGGGCTACTGGGAGGAGATTCTGTCCTTTATGGGTACTGAAGCCTGAAAACTCTGACACCCACTGATGAACAGCATCCTTTTGAACTGGTGCAGGAAGACACAGAGAATTGTGGGCGCTTGCAGGAAAATTTTGAACAAATGGCAGAGAAATGGCAGAGTCTCAGGAACCGCCAGTTAGACATAGGGTGCCTGCTAGAAGAAATCAGAAGGTGAGCATGTCCCCCTCCTCCTGCGGTCCAGAGACAATCTGCTTCCAGGCCTGGGAGTTCAGAGGGGTCCTGGGTGAAGAAATCCCCTGCCCTCCCAAGCATAGAACTCAGTGTGGCTCTTAAGCATCATCCTGCCTGGATTTTTCCTGCTCTGCTGTGACTCCCAAGGCTGTCTGGGAGATGCAGAGGAATCATGGAAGAGAAGACTCCTCACCATGCTGCTTCCCTGAATTGTGTTCTTTGTGTGCCCCTGCCCAGCCACTGCTTCTCCCTGAAGGAAAGCAAAATCCTGCCTTCCTTTGCCTTTGCCTCTGGAGGATTTCCCTGGGAGGGAAAGAGCAAGGTCTTCCTTAGCCCACTGTGCCCTGCTCCATCCTGCAGTGCTGAAAATGGGATCAGTGTCCCCTCAGGCCTCTTCGTTCTTCTGACTGAGCCTTGTCTCTGCAGTGACTGTGCAAACATGGAGAAGCCCAAGGAAATGCTGCAGCAATGCACTGGAATCCCGGAGCCAGGAGCCTCGAGTCTGCGTCAGAAGAGCACCAAGGAGCAGAAGGAAGCGTCAGCCGAGGCAGAAACGGCAGAGCAGAAGGACAGGATGGAGGTTGGGTTTGGAAATGAGACTGGTTCTCCATTGAAAACTTGTCTTGCTCTGCACACTGGGACACTGCTGTGCACACCTGGCTCAAGATGGCCCATGCATTTCTTAGCCAGGGATATGCAGGTTCATTGGCAACGTTGTATATGCTTCTGCAAAATGTGTTTCTTTGGGCAGCCACAGAGCCTCGAGAACAGGGATTGGAGCTGGGGAAGGGTCTGGAGCCCAGGTGTGATGAGGAGTGGCTGAGGGAGGTCTCCTGTCCGTCAGTCCCTGTGACTGAGTCATCAGAGAGGGGACGGTGACACCTCCTTTTCTAAAAGCCAGTGCTGTTGTCTTTTCAGCTTGGGGGTTGTGGGAGGGATGAAGCTACAGATTTTTAAGCGAGGAGCTTGCCTGGAACTTCATCTTGAAGGTTTTTCCTCCCCTCCTCAGGCAAGTGAGCGTGAAAGGCACCATGCGGAGATGCTGCAGCAATGGGAAAAAGAGAAGGCAGAGAGAGAGCAGGAGCACCAGAAGGTGCTGCTTGAGATGAGGCAGAAAGTTGCCACCCTGCAGGCCCAACAAGAAGAGGAATGTACTAGATTTGAAACTGCCAAGCAAGAGGTAATGATTGTGAAAGGAGAACTGGTGTGATTTTTTGCAAGGCTGGAGCTGTGGGAGATGGCAGGATATGGGGCTGTGTGGAGCATGCCCACCGTGTGTTCTCCATGGAATTTGGGATGGTGAAAGGTGAACGGGGCTGTCTTTGGCACCAGGAATGATCCCACTCATAGGAAGCCAGGCAGACACATCATCTTTCAGCTGAGATTTGTGTGCTGCTCTTGTGCTCTGTTTTCCTAAGACGTACCTCAGAGTATCTTCACTGTTCTCTTCCTGCCCCCTTTTGGTGTGTACTGGCAGGTGTTCATAGCCAAAGGGAGTTTAGAGGACTTCTCTTTTGTGGGCATGGGGAGGGTGCAGCAGGAATGCTGAGACAAAAGAGACAAAAGAGAACAATCTTTTTAAAGCCTCGTCTGGAGTATTTTTGAAGAGTAACCCAGATGTCTTCTGGGCAGGGTTTCCAGTCCCTTCCTGGGAAGCTGTGGCTCCCCCGGGGCAGACAGTGGCCCAGGGGAGCAGCAGCCGAGTGCTCTGAGAGCGCTCTGAGAGCCCATCAGTCTCTGCCTCTTGCCACACAGATGGTGCAGGGCAAGTGTGAAGCCCTCTGCTCTTTCCTTCTGTGCAGGTGCTGCTGGAAGAGCAGAATGAGAGGAAGGCTTTATCAGAGGCACTGCTCCAGACTCGGGGAGAGCTCAGCCGAGGCTGCCAGCAGGTGCAGCAGCTCAGGCAGGAGGTGAAAGAGCAGCAAGAGAAGGAGCAGGTAAGTGTGAGTAGGCAGGGCAGAGAGGGCAGGCCAGTGACAAGGGCACAAAAGGCAGCTCTGGGACTGAGGAGGCAAGGGCTGCTTCAGGCCCTGGGAGCCCTTCAGAGCCTGCTAAGCTCCAGAGCTCAGCCCCAGGAAGGAAGGCTTGCAGAGGAGACACAATTGGGTAGAGAGGCCAAAAGAAGAAGCTGAAGGAATGGGATTTGGAGACAGCATGTGCGAAAAGCTGAGGCTGAGGACAGCTCCCAGGAAGTTGCTCTGCATTTTGTTGCCAGACCATCAAGGCAGAGCTGCAAGCTGAGCTGCAGGAAGCTCAGAGCGAAATCCAGGCAGCACAAAGGAGGCACCAGGAAGAGCTACAAGGCATCAAGGAGGAAATGAATCTCCTCCTTGAGCAGAGGGAGGCTCTACAAAAGCAGGTGAGCAAAACAGCAGTGGCACCACAGTCATCCAGGGAGGGATCTGTGGCCTTCTTGCTTTTCCATGGCAGAGCAGCAGCTGATGGGATGATCCCTGGGGCTGCCTGCTCCTGTGCTCTCCATGGCAGCTGCTCTGAAGGACACTCAGTGCTCTGCTGAATCTCAGCTGCTGCCCTGGACAGCTGGGCTAGTGCTCTGAGCTGTTGGCCAGCAACCATCAGCATGGATTCCTGCTGGCCTCTTCTTGCTAGCCTTGGTTTGGGAGGTGCATTTTCAGGTGCCCTTGGTGGGCCACATGGAAACTGAAACAAGTTGTCCATGTCCATTATGAATCTGGTGCTGTCAGGAAGGGGAGAAAAGGAAAGTTGTCCTTTACCTTTCCTCGCAGCCTCTGCTGGGGCTGACAGTGACAAGCTGTGGCTGTGGCCTCTGACTGCTTTGTTCTGTTTGACTGGAGGTGGGAGAGTTGACATCTCAGCTGGCAGCCTCCCGAGAGTCGCAGGAAGCGATTGTCCAGAGAGCACAGGATCAGTCAAAGCAGAGACTGTTGGAGGTTGAACACGTCCAGAAGAAGCTGGAGGAGGCAGAAAATAAGAATAAGGCGCTGCAAGTGTACCTGCAGAACCTGGAGAGGGAACGGAGTCAATGGGAAGAAGTGGCTCAGCAAAATTCAGAATTGCAGGCTTCTGTGAATGTCCTAGAGAGGGAAAAAGCCAGGTAAATGAAAGCCTGTGGGACTCTGCATTGTGGTGAACGGATTCCCTCTTGGCCATCTTTGCACCTGCCAGGCGCTCTGGCACCATTTCCTAAGTGGCAGAATCTGAGCTCTCTGAGCAGACAAGTCTCATTATCTCAGTGTTGCATCTCACTGTCTTCCTTGATGCCTTTATTTAAAGTTTATTGAAGACAAAGGCTTTTGGGGTAACATTTTCCCTCTGGGGACTGTTGTGTTGTTAGGTTAGGTGGGTGTGTTAACACTGCCCAAGCTGCAGTCTAAGGAGGTGGATACATCCATCAGCTCCACCTTGGGTCCTGTAACTTGAAGCCTTTGGGATCTGGATCAGGCTGGCATCTGCTGCCTTTGCTGGGCAGAACCATCCTAAGGCCCTGACTGCTGATCTCGGCCAGATTGCCTCGGAGGACCCAAGAAACAAACCAAGAATGTCTCTGTTGGATCATTCCTCATAAAATACCCCCCACTACATGGAGGGTGTCAAGCAGGGTCCCTGGCACCCTCCACAGTCACAGGCATTACTGACTACAAAGAATGCAAGGAACAAGAGCAAGGTTGGGGGGCTCCTCCAGCTGATCGAGTCCTGCCAGTCTTCAGCGCTGCAGGATTCTTCTTCCAAGAAGACAAAGGAAGGCAGGGCACTCTTGCTTGCCTGCAGGTTTCTGCATCTTCCATCAGGTTGTGCTCCAAGACTCTGTAGCCACTACTGCCTTCAGCCTTTGTTTCTCCAGCTGAAAGTAGGATGGGTGCTGGTAAATTTTAGGGAACTTCCCAGGGATCCCCTGGCTGTAGGGTGCTGCCCCTCCTACCTGGACGTACAAGATGGGGGAAGGAAATGTCTCTGCCATGTTGACCCAACCTCCCCTCCTTGGAGCATGGTTATTCAGAAGAAAATTGTTCCTCTCCAGTAATATCATTGCAAGACTTTGTTAGGTTTGTATTCACATTTCCATCTCAAAAAGAAGGCAAGGCATGTAGGCAGGTACTCCCCATTATTTCAGGAGCAAAAGCAGAGTGGGCACGTGCTGGGCTGTGACTGCAGGGGGAACAAACAGCCAAGTTGTTTAGACAAAGCTCACCAGACAGAGCAGTTTTTCCCCGAGGTGGTGGAAGTCCTAAGAGTTTATAAAATGTGATACCATGTAGTAAGGAGTTGCATTCTTTCCTTCTAGGCTGCTTCTGTCTCTGGAGGAAAAGAACCTGTGCATCACAACACTGGTAGAAAAGAAACTGGCACTGAAAAAGCAGGTGTCTCAGTTTCATTCTGCTCTTCAGGAGGAAAATGAGCAGCTCCGTTGTGAGCATAGAAGAGAACTGCAGGAGCTCAACACCCAGGTAAGCTGTGCACTTGCATCCTCTTCTCCATGGACACACAACACCATCTTTAGCTTGGAGGTCCCAACCTCTTGTCCCTCCCAGTAGCATCCACTGCTGCCTTGTTCTGCCCAGGGCTGCTGCTGCACCCTGAGGCCAAGGCTGGATCTGGTGTGTGCTGCTTTTGTTTTCTCCCATTCTCTCCCGGGTCCCAGCAGGAAATCTGAGAGGAGAAGCAGCAGCAGACTCCTTTGGAGCTTCTCTGTCCCTGTGTTAGCAGAGTTGTCCCAGATGGAGCTGGTGCCTGTGCTGGGCACTGAGCAGTGTGGGGACACAGCCGTGGCTATGGCAGGCTGGGCAGGACACTTCCACTGCAGCCACTTCAGGCAGTGTTCAGAGCTGCAGCCTCAAGGGTGTCCATTGCCTCCCTTTCCCTGTTTTCTCCACGTTTGTCTCCACTGAAATCCTTGGTTCTGCACCTTCTATTTCCTGTGTGTTTTTTGCCTGAATTCCTTTTTCTTTCATTGCTCTCCTTCCTGCCCACTCTGCTGCCTCAGGAGCAGCCCTGGCCCTGAGGTTCTGTGCATCCATCTTCCAGATCCGGGCCCTGCAGGACACAGTGCTGGAGACGGAGGCTGCCCAGGCAACTCGAGAGAAGCAGCTGCTGCAGGAGCTGGAAAAGTCGCGGGCAGGAGAACAATGCTCGAAGGCCTTTGTGCATGAGCTGGAGACTGAGGTGTCTGAGCTGCCTGTGAGGCTGCAGAGGTCTGATGACAAAGCTCTTGCCTTGGCCCTGCAGTGTAACACCACACAGCTGGAGCTGAGGAGGGCAAAGGCTCAGATGGAAAAACTCAGAGCCCACAACCAGGAGCTGCAGATGAAGTTGGAGGAATGTGAGCGAGGTACAGCTTGTGCCCTCCCACCTGTTGCCCCATCCTGTCACACCAGTGAGGATCTCTGATCCCATGCACAGGAAAATTGCTCAGAGATGGCAGAGGGGAAAAACCAACTGGCAGGAGATTTATCCATTGTAGTGCCAGTGAAAGATTTTCTCCAGAAAGATGCCGTGGCTGGCAGTGCCATCTGGCTGTGCTATGGCTGATCCCGTGCACACCTGGTGCCTTTCAGGTTGTGTCTGTGCTAAGGAGCTGTAGCTGGATGTCTCAGCTGCATTCCCCCAAACTCCAGGCCCTGCCAGAGCCTCCAGGCTATGGATCCCTCTGGAGCAGGGCTGCACAGGCATCCCTGCTCCTTTGTCTCTCTTGGATTGCTCACTCTGCACAAGTCCAAGAGCAAACACACTTTCCTATTCCTCTGAACCTTGCCCCATTCATTTCTGCTCTTTTCTTTGCCTGGAAATTTCCTTCATTTCTGTCACCTTTTTATCCTTGAAGGCTTAGGGCCTGGCCAACACTGGCAAGCAGAGAAGACAATGCCATTTTCTCTGTAGGATGCACATCAGTTTGCCTTTGCTTTGCTTTTCCCGTTGTCCACTGCAGATTGGTGGAATGAAGAACTCAAGCATGCCTCTCGGGAAATTGCCCTGCATAAAGAGGTTGAAGAATGGAAGGAAGAGGCTGAGACTCTTCGTCAAGTGGTGGCATCTCTGCAGAGGAAATTGAAGAGACTGAAGGAAAGGAAGGATGTGCTGGTGAGATTGGCAGACGCCACAAAGGGCCATTTCCTAGCTATGATTGGACCTTGTGTTAATAGTTCAAAGAGGCACCTTTTTCCAGTTTAACTTTTCGAATTCCAATCTTCTGAATAAGGAGGAAAATGTGTTGTAGTCATGTCAAAGCCACACAGTGCTGAGGCTGCTGATTGTCCTCCATCATGGAGTTCTGTGCTCTAGAAGCTTTAGTTCTCCATATCCACACTGTCTCCATTGACATTGCATGGGTTGGGCAAATCCTCGTGTGCTGAGCCATGTTCAGATTTCTAAATATCTGGAGCTGGAAGGAGGGCTGAGAAGACCAAGTTTGCTGTTAATAGCAAGGTGTTTGGCCTTGGCCATCTGAGAACAGCCAGTGGGGAGAGAAGAGAGGAAAGCCAAGTGCTGATGCAGAGAAGGACGTGTGCCTGCAAGGGGACAACTCGTCCTGAGTGTCAGCAGAGAATGACAGCCTGATCTGGCCACTGCTGCTCCAAGAGAGGGCAGTGGGGCTCTCGGGCAGGAAGGAAGCTGGGATGGGCTGAGTGAGCTGGGAAAGATGCAGCATCAAGGGGTGCCCAGCAAAAGTCTGCAGCATCCTGAGAGGCAGAGAGAGAGGGGCAGCCTGTGCCTGCCCCTGTGGCAGGAGTCCAGATCTGGTATGAGAAGGAAACCAAGAGTGGGAATGAGTGACCATTTTTCTCCCTGTTTTGCATCATGAACGGGAATTGTACAAGCAGGAGATCAGAGCTCTGGAAAAGAAGAATGAAATGCATGCAGCTGAGATGAGAAATCATAATGAAAACAGTCAACAATTGGAAGTGGAGAGAGACGGCATGCAGGAGGAGTTGGAGCATGGGTCTGCTGCTTTGAAGAAATGGATAGAGAATGCTCAGTCCCTGAGGACTGCACTTATCAAGAGTGAAATTGCCAAAGGGACTCTGAAGAAACATTTTGATATCCTAAAGGGAAAGTCTTGTATCCAGGTACACAGTGGCATTGATCTTCAGCCCACTGCAACATCCCTGAATTATTCCAGTGATGTTTCCCATAAAGAATTGGGACTCTCTTTCCCTGTCAGTCCAGGCCTGCTTGGGCAAAGCAGCCCGGGCTGCAGCAGGCAGCCTTGTCTGTGTGCCTGGCTCCAGCCAGAGAGCATTGAGTGCCAGATTGTTTCCTGGCACTCCCAGAATGACTGAAACAGCTCTGGAGCTTGCTGTTCAAATCAGCTCCAGACCATAGGTTGGGTATGGGGAGCCACTTCTCCCATGGCCAGACAAGGGCAGGCAAGACGTGGGGATTTGGATTTGGTGTGGGAAGGAATGGAGCAGGTGAGCAGAGTGATGAACTAAACTGAGCAGAGTTTTGTACTGAGAAGGCTGAACTGCAGCTGCATTGCTGGTGCTTCGAGGATGCTTCCTGTGATGGAGATTTCTGAGGTACAGCTTGTGTGGTATTGGAAATAAGGGAATCATCTTCTCTCTGTATCCCCAGCCGGCTTTTAAATCAGAAGTGGAGCAGCTCTTCTATATATCAGACACCAGCCTGGAATCTGAGCAGCAGGTTGCATCAACACAAGATTCAGAGAGTCCTGAATTGATCATTAAACCCAGGAGAAATTATGAGGTAAAATTGGCTTTCACTGCCTGTGCAGAGCCTCAGGCTCCCCTGGAACAGGACACGTTAGCCCAGGCACTTGGGAGTCCTCTGCTTGTTTGCTGCCTGTCCCTGTCCCTGCTGTGGCCACAGTATTTTGTTTGTTCTCTCTCTTGTGGCAGCCCATGACTTTCACAAGGCACCTTCACTCCACTGCCTCCCTCCATGGCCCCGTGTCCCTGGACACACACTGGCCTCTCTTGCACAGCTGCCAGTGAGAGCTTTTTGCCCCCAGTGTTGTCTGGTGCAATTCAGGGTGTCTGAGCAGAGATCTCCTTGCCTTGATGTCCAGAGGTCCTTTTGCTCCATGTTTGCTGACAGGTTTCTCTGACCCTGTCTCCATTCAAATGTGCAGGTGGCACCTGAAGGGAGGAGTGTCAAGAGAACATTTAGCTGTGTGCACATCTCGGATGCCATTAGATTGGATGTGCCCCAGGCTGCCCAGCACAGTCTGTCGACTTCTTCAGAGGTGAGAAAACACTCTTCCTTGGTGGCAGGAACACAGCCCATGGCAAAGCACATGTCCCTCAGAAAGAAGAGGAGCAGCTACAAGCTGAGCTGTTTTCCTCAAGTCAGACAAGCCCTGAGCACTGCTCCCAGGGCTGTCATCTCCTGCACTTCACAGCAGACAGAGGGCAAAGTGCTGGAGCTGCTGAGGCTGCACCCACGGCAAAGCCAGCAGGAGGTGGGAGCAGCTGGCTCTCTGCTGCCAGCCAGCCAGGCAGCCACAAGCCCAAGGTGTCAGGAAAGAAGAGTTGGAGGAGTCTCAAGGCCTCAGCAGTGCTTGAAGGCTCATTTTGCCCATGGGCTTGGTTGCCCACATTGTGCTCTGCTCCCGTGTGGAATGATCTGAAGTTGTGAGAGGGAGAGTTTGCTCCCTGACCTTGGGCTGGCTGTGCAAGAGTGAGCTTGCTGTTCAAATCAGCTCCAGACCAAAAGCTGGGCATGGGGAGCTGCTTCTCCTGTGTCCAGGCAAGGGTAGGCAAGACGTGGGGGTTTGGATTCTGTGTGTAAAGGAATGGAGCAGGAGAGCAGAGTGATGAACTAAACTGAGCAGAGTTTTGTACCAAGGGCTGAACAGCAGCTGCACTGCTGATGCTTTGAGGATGCTTCCCAATCCCGAGATTTGTGAAGGACAGCTTTTGTGGTGTTTGAAATAAGGGAATCATCTCCTCTCTGAATACCCAGCAGGCTGCTGGAGCAGAAGGGAAGCAGCTGTCAGAGGACTCCAGGAAGGACATGAAATGTGTGCAGGATGTGGCTGCAACATCAGCAGAAGACAAGCCTGAGAAGTGTGAAGCAACCACTGACCCCAGAAGGAGTTATGAGGTAAAATGGGCTTTCAGTGCCTGTGCAGAGCCTCAGGCTCCCCTGGAACAGGACACGTTTGCCCAGGCAGCACTTTGGAGTTCTCTGCTTGTTTGCTTGCCTGTCCCTGTCCCTGCTGTGGCCACAGTATTTTGTTTGTTCTCTCTCTTGTGGCAGCCCATGACTTTCACAAGGCACCTTCACTGCCTCCCTCCATGGCCCCGTGTCCCTGGACACACACTGGCCTCTCTTGCACAGCTGCCAGTGAGAGCTTTTTGCCCCCAGTGTTGTCTGGTGCAATTCAGGGTGTCTGAGCAGAGATCTCCTTGCCTTGATGTCCAGAGGTCCTTTTGCTCCATGTTTGCTGACAGGTTTCTCTGACCCTGTCTCCATTCAAATGTGCAGGTGGCACCTGAAGGGAGAAGAATCAGAACTTTGAGGAGAGTGTTCCCCCCAGACTCCTTTACGTTGCCTGTCTGCGAGTCTGCCCAGGAAAATATGTCAGCTTCTGGAGGAGAAGAGTCCTCCAGTAGCTCAGAGTAGCAGCAGCCCTCCTACTGATGCAGAGCCTGTGGAGAAAGTGGTCAGCGGCCCAAATGTGTGCTTTGGAGATCAGAGTTGGGTTCCTAAATGCTGTCAGAGCTCTCTCTAATAGAGCTGTGGTGGCTGAGGGATGTATGTGGGGAGGGTTTGCCTGCCATGAACTGGACTTGTTGATCATCTGAGCTGTGTTCAGGGCCAGTCTGGGAGCCTGTTCCTTTCCCCTTGCCCAAGGGCAGAGTGTTGGTGAGGGCTGGAGTTGGAGGCTGTGTCTGCCCCGACAGCCGGTACCGTGGGGCTGTGGATGCTCCTGCCAGCGTGGGCTTGTCTGAGCCGGGCCTTGTGCCTCTTCCAGGTGTCCCTGCTGCAGTCACAGCTGGCCCAGGACTGACAGCACCGGCAGAACTACACTGAGAGCTGTGCAGGGAGGAGGCAGGAGCTGTCAGACCTTCACCAGGGGCTCTCCTGCTCCTCTGCAGCTGTGCTCAAAGAACCCAGAGCTGCTCTGGTGGAACAGAGACTTGAAGCTGCATTGGTCTCTGAACCTGAACTTGGCAGTGACATCCTTGGGCCATCAGTCACTGCAGAGACAGGCCCTGGAGAAGGCAGGTGCAGCTCTTCTCTTCCCCGGAGGATTTGTGCCCTGCTCAGAAGCCAATTCCTGTCATCTGGGGCACAGAGATCCTCCCTAGGACTCAGACGAGTGCTATCGAAGATGAGGGTAAAAGACACGTGCCAAAGCTTTTCCAAGCAGACCCATTTGGTTCTTGAAGGTCTGTTCCTAGTGAGCTATCTTGGATGTAAGCAGCAAGACTTCTGCCTAGAAGACCTAGTGATGTATTGCCAAACAGAGGGCAGAGAAAAAAGTGCACTCGTGGCTGTCTCAGGATTCTTCATCTATTTGATGGGCCTTAAACACTGCAGCTCTTGCCATTTCTCCACAGGAATTTCAAAAGCCCCCAAAAGACCATTTTTCCTATTCATGTGACTTTTCTAAACACAGACCTTTAATTTCTATGAAGATTTGTCAGCACCAAGAACCTTTTACGGCTTTGTCTTACATCTCCCATATGTCAAGGAAGACAGAAGAATTCCTGTGACTCAGGAACCAAGCACATCCCTAAAGAGCATGTGGGTCTTCAGAATGCTGAGCCTTAAAACTGATGTGGTCTGGACCAGCGACTTGGAACTCATGGTATGAGCCGGGTCCCTGCCCAGCTGCCCAGCACGGCTGTGGGGACACGGGGGAGGCAGGGCAGGTGCCAGGGCCAGGAGGGAGCTGGGATGGAGGGAGAGCCAGGGAGGGCCATTCCACCAGCCCCTGGAATGATGGGCTTTGGATCCTGGCAACCATCAACAGCTCATGGAATGTTGGAATGTTGGAATGTTGGAATGTTGGGGGTTGGACCTTGGTAACAACAGCTCCTGGCTCATTGGGGTTTGGACCCTGGAGCTGTTAACAGCTCGTGAACATTGGGGCTCAGACCTCACAAAGGCCAATGGCAATTTGCTTGTCTGCTATTGCCAACGGCCTTTGGAGATTATGGTTTAGACCCTGCAAAGGCCAAGAGCCTTTGTTGATTGGGGTTTAGACCCTGAAAAAGCCAACGACCTTTGGAGATCGGTGTTTAAACCCTGAAAAGACCATGAGCCTTTGGGCACTGGGCTTTAGACCCTTCAAAGGCTATGGACCTTTGGACACTGGCATTTGGTCAGTGTTCATGCAAAAGGGGCAGATGGAGCCCCGGCAGGTGAGTGAAAAATCCACTGCTCTCCTTGTCACAGGCCCAGTAGGGGCCTGGCTGGGCCTGGGCTGTGCTTCAGGGAATGGTTCCCTTTGGGAATAGCAAGGCATTAACAGTTGGCTGTTCCAGAGCTGGCAGCAGCTTTGGTGCTTGCTGTGAGGACAGGCCTGGGAGGGAATGGAGGGCTCCTGGCCATCCCAGAGCACAGCCACATCTCCTGCTCTGTCCTTGTCCCACTGGAGGCCGTGGGCACAAACAATGGAGCAGCTTTTCATTGCCTTCCCTTCAGCCCAATTTACAGCCCAGCCTCCATGCTTCCCAGAGACAAGAATGGGTTTCTCCCTGACATCTCCAAGATGATCCCCAGAGGCCCAGAGGAGGCCACAGGGAAAATAGGAAGATGCTCCAAGGGCTGGAGCACCTGTGCCATGGGAAAAGAATGCAAGAGTTGGGGTTGTCCAGCCTGGAGAAGGTTCCAGGGTGATCTTAGAGCCCCTTCCAGTGCATGAAGGGGCTGCAAGAGAGCTGGAGAGGGACTTAAGGCAGGGTCCTGCAGGGACAGGTCAAATGACAGTGGTGTCCCCCTTAGACAAGGCAGGGATGGATGGGCTACTGGGAGGAGATTCTGTCCTTTATGGGTACTGAAGCCTGAAAACTCTGACACCCACTGATGAACAGCATCCTTTTGAACTGGTGCAGGAAGACACAGAGAATTGTGGGCGCTTGCAGGAAAATTTTGAACAAATGGCAGAGAAATGGCAGAGTCTCAGGAACCGCCAGTTAGACATAGGGTGCCTGCTAGAAGAAATCAGAAGGTGAGCATGTCCCCCTCCTCCTGCGGTCCAGAGACAATCTGCTTCCAGGCCTGGGAGTTCAGAGGGGTCCTGGGTGAAGAAATCCCCTGCCCTCCCAAGCATAGAACTCAGTGTGGCTCTTAAGCATCATCCTGCCTGGATTTTTCCTGCTCTGCTGTGACTCCCAAGGCTGTCTGGGAGATGCAGAGGAATCATGGAAGAGAAGACTCCTCACCATGCTGCTTCCCTGAATTGTGTTCTTTGTGTGCCCCTGCCCAGCCACTGCTTCTCCCTGAAGGAAAGCAAAATCCTGCCTTCCTTTGCCTTTGCCTCTGGAGGATTTCCCTGGGAGGGAAAGAGCAAGGTCTTCCTTAGCCCACTGTGCCCTGCTCCATCCTGCAGTGCTGAAAATGGGATCAGTGTCCCCTCAGGCCTCTTCGTTCTTCTGACTGAGCCTTGTCTCTGCAGTGACTGTGCAAACATGGAGAAGCCCAAGGAAATGCTGCAGCAATGCACTGGAATCCCGGAGCCAGGAGCCTCGAGTCTGCGTCAGAAGAGCACCAAGGAGCAGAAGGAAGCGTCAGCCGAGGCAGAAACGGCAGAGCAGAAGGACAGGATGGAGGTTGGGTTTGGAAATGAGACTGGTTCTCCATTGAAAACTTGTCTTGCTCTGCACACTGGGACACTGCTGTGCACACCTGGCTCAAGATGGCCCATGCATTTCTTAGCCAGGGATATGCAGGTTCATTGGCAACGTTGTATATGCTTCTGCAAAATGTGTTTCTTTGGGCAGCCACAGAGCCTCGAGAACAGGGATTGGAGCTGGGGAAGGGTCTGGAGCCCAGGTGTGATGAGGAGTGGCTGAGGGAGGTCTCCTGTCCGTCAGTCCCTGTGACTGAGTCATCAGAGAGGGGACGGTGACACCTCCTTTTCTAAAAGCCAGTGCTGTTGTCTTTTCAGCTTGGGGGTTGTGGGAGGGATGAAGCTACAGATTTTTAAGCGAGGAGCTTGCCTGGAACTTCATCTTGAAGGTTTTTCCTCCCCTCCTCAGGCAAGTGAGCGTGAAAGGCACCATGCGGAGATGCTGCAGCAATGGGAAAAAGAGAAGGCAGAGAGAGAGCAGGAGCACCAGAAGGTGCTGCTTGAGATGAGGCAGAAAGTTGCCACCCTGCAGGCCCAACAAGAAGAGGAATGTACTAGATTTGAAACTGCCAAGCAAGAGGTAATGATTGTGAAAGGAGAACTGGTGTGATTTTTTGCAAGGCTGGAGCTGTGGGAGATGGCAGGATATGGGGCTGTGTGGAGCATGCCCACCGTGTGTTCTCCATGGAATTTGGGATGGTGAAAGGTGAACGGGGCTGTCTTTGGCACCAGGAATGATCCCACTCATAGGAAGCCAGGCAGACACATCATCTTTCAGCTGAGATTTGTGTGCTGCTCTTGTGCTCTGTTTTCCTAAGACGTACCTCAGAGTATCTTCACTGTTCTCTTCCTGCCCCCTTTTGGTGTGTACTGGCAGGTGTTCATAGCCAAAGGGAGTTTAGAGGACTTCTCTTTTGTGGGCATGGGGAGGGTGCAGCAGGAATGCTGAGACAAAAGAGACAAAAGAGAACAATCTTTTTAAAGCCTCGTCTGGAGTATTTTTGAAGAGTAACCCAGATGTCTTCTGGGCAGGGTTTCCAGTCCCTTCCTGGGAAGCTGTGGCTCCCCCGGGGCAGACAGTGGCCCAGGGGAGCAGCAGCCGAGTGCTCTGAGAGCGCTCTGAGAGCCCATCAGTCTCTGCCTCTTGCCACACAGATGGTGCAGGGCAAGTGTGAAGCCCTCTGCTCTTTCCTTCTGTGCAGGTGCTGCTGGAAGAGCAGAATGAGAGGAAGGCTTTATCAGAGGCACTGCTCCAGACTCGGGGAGAGCTCAGCCGAGGCTGCCAGCAGGTGCAGCAGCTCAGGCAGGAGGTGAAAGAGCAGCAAGAGAAGGAGCAGGTAAGTGTGAGTAGGCAGGGCAGAGAGGGCAGGCCAGTGACAAGGGCACAAAAGGCAGCTCTGGGACTGAGGAGGCAAGGGCTGCTTCAGGCCCTGGGAGCCCTTCAGAGCCTGCTAAGCTCCAGAGCTCAGCCCCAGGAAGGAAGGCTTGCAGAGGAGACACAATTGGGTAGAGAGGCCAAAAGAAGAAGCTGAAGGAATGGGATTTGGAGACAGCATGTGCGAAAAGCTGAGGCTGAGGACAGCTCCCAGGAAGTTGCTCTGCATTTTGTTGCCAGACCATCAAGGCAGAGCTGCAAGCTGAGCTGCAGGAAGCTCAGAGCGAAATCCAGGCAGCACAAAGGAGGCACCAGGAAGAGCTACAAGGCATCAAGGAGGAAATGAATCTCCTCCTTGAGCAGAGGGAGGCTCTACAAAAGCAGGTGAGCAAAACAGCAGTGGCACCACAGTCATCCAGGGAGGGATCTGTGGCCTTCTTGCTTTTCCATGGCAGAGCAGCAGCTGATGGGATGATCCCTGGGGCTGCCTGCTCCTGTGCTCTCCATGGCAGCTGCTCTGAAGGACACTCAGTGCTCTGCTGAATCTCAGCTGCTGCCCTGGACAGCTGGGCTAGTGCTCTGAGCTGTTGGCCAGCAACCATCAGCATGGATTCCTGCTGGCCTCTTCTTGCTAGCCTTGGTTTGGGAGGTGCATTTTCAGGTGCCCTTGGTGGGCCACATGGAAACTGAAACAAGTTGTCCATGTCCATTATGAATCTGGTGCTGTCAGGAAGGGGAGAAAAGGAAAGTTGTCCTTTACCTTTCCTCGCAGCCTCTGCTGGGGCTGACAGTGACAAGCTGTGGCTGTGGCCTCTGACTGCTTTGTTCTGTTTGACTGGAGGTGGGAGAGTTGACATCTCAGCTGGCAGCCTCCCGAGAGTCGCAGGAAGCGATTGTCCAGAGAGCACAGGATCAGTCAAAGCAGAGACTGTTGGAGGTTGAACACGTCCAGAAGAAGCTGGAGGAGGCAGAAAATAAGAATAAGGCGCTGCAAGTGTACCTGCAGAACCTGGAGAGGGAACGGAGTCAATGGGAAGAAGTGGCTCAGCAAAATTCAGAATTGCAGGCTTCTGTGAATGTCCTAGAGAGGGAAAAAGCCAGGTAAATGAAAGCCTGTGGGACTCTGCATTGTGGTGAACGGATTCCCTCTTGGCCATCTTTGCACCTGCCAGGCGCTCTGGCACCATTTCCTAAGTGGCAGAATCTGAGCTCTCTGAGCAGACAAGTCTCATTATCTCAGTGTTGCATCTCACTGTCTTCCTTGATGCCTTTATTTAAAGTTTATTGAAGACAAAGGCTTTTGGGGTAACATTTTCCCTCTGGGGACTGTTGTGTTGTTAGGTTAGGTGGGTGTGTTAACACTGCCCAAGCTGCAGTCTAAGGAGGTGGATACATCCATCAGCTCCACCTTGGGTCCTGTAACTTGAAGCCTTTGGGATCTGGATCAGGCTGGCATCTGCTGCCTTTGCTGGGCAGAACCATCCTAAGGCCCTGACTGCTGATCTCGGCCAGATTGCCTCGGAGGACCCAAGAAACAAACCAAGAATGTCTCTGTTGGATCATTCCTCATAAAATACCCCCCACTACATGGAGGGTGTCAAGCAGGGTCCCTGGCACCCTCCACAGTCACAGGCATTACTGACTACAAAGAATGCAAGGAACAAGAGCAAGGTTGGGGGGCTCCTCCAGCTGATCGAGTCCTGCCAGTCTTCAGCGCTGCAGGATTCTTCTTCCAAGAAGACAAAGGAAGGCAGGGCACTCTTGCTTGCCTGCAGGTTTCTGCATCTTCCATCAGGTTGTGCTCCAAGACTCTGTAGCCACTACTGCCTTCAGCCTTTGTTTCTCCAGCTGAAAGTAGGATGGGTGCTGGTAAATTTTAGGGAACTTCCCAGGGATCCCCTGGCTGTAGGGTGCTGCCCCTCCTACCTGGACGTACAAGATGGGGGAAGGAAATGTCTCTGCCATGTTGACCCAACCTCCCCTCCTTGGAGCATGGTTATTCAGAAGAAAATTGTTCCTCTCCAGTAATATCATTGCAAGACTTTGTTAGGTTTGTATTCACATTTCCATCTCAAAAAGAAGGCAAGGCATGTAGGCAGGTACTCCCCATTATTTCAGGAGCAAAAGCAGAGTGGGCACGTGCTGGGCTGTGACTGCAGGGGGAACAAACAGCCAAGTTGTTTAGACAAAGCTCACCAGACAGAGCAGTTTTTCCCCGAGGTGGTGGAAGTCCTAAGAGTTTATAAAATGTGATACCATGTAGTAAGGAGTTGCATTCTTTCCTTCTAGGCTGCTTCTGTCTCTGGAGGAAAAGAACCTGTGCATCACAACACTGGTAGAAAAGAAACTGGCACTGAAAAAGCAGGTGTCTCAGTTTCATTCTGCTCTTCAGGAGGAAAATGAGCAGCTCCGTTGTGAGCATAGAAGAGAACTGCAGGAGCTCAACACCCAGGTAAGCTGTGCACTTGCATCCTCTTCTCCATGGACACACAACACCATCTTTAGCTTGGAGGTCCCAACCTCTTGTCCCTCCCAGTAGCATCCACTGCTGCCTTGTTCTGCCCAGGGCTGCTGCTGCACCCTGAGGCCAAGGCTGGATCTGGTGTGTGCTGCTTTTGTTTTCTCCCATTCTCTCCCGGGTCCCAGCAGGAAATCTGAGAGGAGAAGCAGCAGCAGACTCCTTTGGAGCTTCTCTGTCCCTGTGTTAGCAGAGTTGTCCCAGATGGAGCTGGTGCCTGTGCTGGGCACTGAGCAGTGTGGGGACACAGCCGTGGCTATGGCAGGCTGGGCAGGACACTTCCACTGCAGCCACTTCAGGCAGTGTTCAGAGCTGCAGCCTCAAGGGTGTCCATTGCCTCCCTTTCCCTGTTTTCTCCACGTTTGTCTCCACTGAAATCCTTGGTTCTGCACCTTCTATTTCCTGTGTGTTTTTTGCCTGAATTCCTTTTTCTTTCATTGCTCTCCTTCCTGCCCACTCTGCTGCCTCAGGAGCAGCCCTGGCCCTGAGGTTCTGTGCATCCATCTTCCAGATCCGGGCCCTGCAGGACACAGTGCTGGAGACGGAGGCTGCCCAGGCAACTCGAGAGAAGCAGCTGCTGCAGGAGCTGGAAAAGTCGCGGGCAGGAGAACAATGCTCGAAGGCCTTTGTGCATGAGCTGGAGACTGAGGTGTCTGAGCTGCCTGTGAGGCTGCAGAGGTCTGATGACAAAGCTCTTGCCTTGGCCCTGCAGTGTAACACCACACAGCTGGAGCTGAGGAGGGCAAAGGCTCAGATGGAAAAACTCAGAGCCCACAACCAGGAGCTGCAGATGAAGTTGGAGGAATGTGAGCGAGGTACAGCTTGTGCCCTCCCACCTGTTGCCCCATCCTGTCACACCAGTGAGGATCTCTGATCCCATGCACAGGAAAATTGCTCAGAGATGGCAGAGGGGAAAAACCAACTGGCAGGAGATTTATCCATTGTAGTGCCAGTGAAAGATTTTCTCCAGAAAGATGCCGTGGCTGGCAGTGCCATCTGGCTGTGCTATGGCTGATCCCGTGCACACCTGGTGCCTTTCAGGTTGTGTCTGTGCTAAGGAGCTGTAGCTGGATGTCTCAGCTGCATTCCCCCAAACTCCAGGCCCTGCCAGAGCCTCCAGGCTATGGATCCCTCTGGAGCAGGGCTGCACAGGCATCCCTGCTCCTTTGTCTCTCTTGGATTGCTCACTCTGCACAAGTCCAAGAGCAAACACACTTTCCTATTCCTCTGAACCTTGCCCCATTCATTTCTGCTCTTTTCTTTGCCTGGAAATTTCCTTCATTTCTGTCACCTTTTTATCCTTGAAGGCTTAGGGCCTGGCCAACACTGGCAAGCAGAGAAGACAATGCCATTTTCTCTGTAGGATGCACATCAGTTTGCCTTTGCTTTGCTTTTCCCGTTGTCCACTGCAGATTGGTGGAATGAAGAACTCAAGCATGCCTCTCGGGAAATTGCCCTGCATAAAGAGGTTGAAGAATGGAAGGAAGAGGCTGAGACTCTTCGTCAAGTGGTGGCATCTCTGCAGAGGAAATTGAAGAGACTGAAGGAAAGGAAGGATGTGCTGGTGAGATTGGCAGACGCCACAAAGGGCCATTTCCTAGCTATGATTGGACCTTGTGTTAATAGTTCAAAGAGGCACCTTTTTCCAGTTTAACTTTTCGAATTCCAATCTTCTGAATAAGGAGGAAAATGTGTTGTAGTCATGTCAAAGCCACACAGTGCTGAGGCTGCTGATTGTCCTCCATCATGGAGTTCTGTGCTCTAGAAGCTTTAGTTCTCCATATCCACACTGTCTCCATTGACATTGCATGGGTTGGGCAAATCCTCGTGTGCTGAGCCATGTTCAGATTTCTAAATATCTGGAGCTGGAAGGAGGGCTGAGAAGACCAAGTTTGCTGTTAATAGCAAGGTGTTTGGCCTTGGCCATCTGAGAACAGCCAGTGGGGAGAGAAGAGAGGAAAGCCAAGTGCTGATGCAGAGAAGGACGTGTGCCTGCAAGGGGACAACTCGTCCTGAGTGTCAGCAGAGAATGACAGCCTGATCTGGCCACTGCTGCTCCAAGAGAGGGCAGTGGGGCTCTCGGGCAGGAAGGAAGCTGGGATGGGCTGAGTGAGCTGGGAAAGATGCAGCATCAAGGGGTGCCCAGCAAAAGTCTGCAGCATCCTGAGAGGCAGAGAGAGAGGGGCAGCCTGTGCCTGCCCCTGTGGCAGGAGTCCAGATCTGGTATGAGAAGGAAACCAAGAGTGGGAATGAGTGACCATTTTTCTCCCTGTTTTGCATCATGAACGGGAATTGTACAAGCAGGAGATCAGAGCTCTGGAAAAGAAGAATGAAATGCATGCAGCTGAGATGAGAAATCATAATGAAAACAGTCAACAATTGGAAGTGGAGAGAGACGGCATGCAGGAGGAGTTGGAGCATGGGTCTGCTGCTTTGAAGAAATGGATAGAGAATGCTCAGTCCCTGAGGACTGCACTTATCAAGAGTGAAATTGCCAAAGGGACTCTGAAGAAACATTTTGATATCCTAAAGGGAAAGTCTTGTATCCAGGTACACAGTGGCATTGATCTTCAGCCCACTGCAACATCCCTGAATTATTCCAGTGATGTTTCCCATAAAGAATTGGGACTCTCTTTCCCTGTCAGTCCAGGCCTGCTTGGGCAAAGCAGCCCGGGCTGCAGCAGGCAGCCTTGTCTGTGTGCCTGGCTCCAGCCAGAGAGCATTGAGTGCCAGATTGTTTCCTGGCACTCCCAGAATGACTGAAACAGCTCTGGAGCTTGCTGTTCAAATCAGCTCCAGACCATAGGTTGGGTATGGGGAGCCACTTCTCCCATGGCCAGACAAGGGCAGGCAAGACGTGGGGATTTGGATTTGGTGTGGGAAGGAATGGAGCAGGTGAGCAGAGTGATGAACTAAACTGAGCAGAGTTTTGTACTGAGAAGGCTGAACTGCAGCTGCATTGCTGGTGCTTCGAGGATGCTTCCTGTGATGGAGATTTCTGAGGTACAGCTTGTGTGGTATTGGAAATAAGGGAATCATCTTCTCTCTGTATCCCCAGCCGGCTTTTAAATCAGAAGTGGAGCAGCTCTTCTATATATCAGACACCAGCCTGGAATCTGAGCAGCAGGTTGCATCAACACAAGATTCAGAGAGTCCTGAATTGATCATTAAACCCAGGAGAAATTATGAGGTAAAATTGGCTTTCACTGCCTGTGCAGAGCCTCAGGCTCCCCTGGAACAGGACACGTTAGCCCAGGCACTTGGGAGTCCTCTGCTTGTTTGCTGCCTGTCCCTGTCCCTGCTGTGGCCACAGTATTTTGTTTGTTCTCTCTCTTGTGGCAGCCCATGACTTTCACAAGGCACCTTCACTCCACTGCCTCCCTCCATGGCCCCGTGTCCCTGGACACACACTGGCCTCTCTTGCACAGCTGCCAGTGAGAGCTTTTTGCCCCCAGTGTTGTCTGGTGCAATTCAGGGTGTCTGAGCAGAGATCTCCTTGCCTTGATGTCCAGAGGTCCTTTTGCTCCATGTTTGCTGACAGGTTTCTCTGACCCTGTCTCCATTCAAATGTGCAGGTGGCACCTGAAGGGAGGAGTGTCAAGAGAACATTTAGCTGTGTGCACATCTCGGATGCCATTAGATTGGATGTGCCCCAGGCTGCCCAGCACAGTCTGTCGACTTCTTCAGAGGTGAGAAAACACTCTTCCTTGGTGGCAGGAACACAGCCCATGGCAAAGCACATGTCCCTCAGAAAGAAGAGGAGCAGCTACAAGCTGAGCTGTTTTCCTCAAGTCAGACAAGCCCTGAGCACTGCTCCCAGGGCTGTCATCTCCTGCACTTCACAGCAGACAGAGGGCAAAGTGCTGGAGCTGCTGAGGCTGCACCCACGGCAAAGCCAGCAGGAGGTGGGAGCAGCTGGCTCTCTGCTGCCAGCCAGCCAGGCAGCCACAAGCCCAAGGTGTCAGGAAAGAAGAGTTGGAGGAGTCTCAAGGCCTCAGCAGTGCTTGAAGGCTCATTTTGCCCATGGGCTTGGTTGCCCACATTGTGCTCTGCTCCCGTGTGGAATGATCTGAAGTTGTGAGAGGGAGAGTTTGCTCCCTGACCTTGGGCTGGCTGTGCAAGAGTGAGCTTGCTGTTCAAATCAGCTCCAGACCAAAAGCTGGGCATGGGGAGCTGCTTCTCCTGTGTCCAGGCAAGGGTAGGCAAGACGTGGGGGTTTGGATTCTGTGTGTAAAGGAATGGAGCAGGAGAGCAGAGTGATGAACTAAACTGAGCAGAGTTTTGTACCAAGGGCTGAACAGCAGCTGCACTGCTGATGCTTTGAGGATGCTTCCCAATCCCGAGATTTGTGAAGGACAGCTTTTGTGGTGTTTGAAATAAGGGAATCATCTCCTCTCTGAATACCCAGCAGGCTGCTGGAGCAGAAGGGAAGCAGCTGTCAGAGGACTCCAGGAAGGACATGAAATGTGTGCAGGATGTGGCTGCAACATCAGCAGAAGACAAGCCTGAGAAGTGTGAAGCAACCACTGACCCCAGAAGGAGTTATGAGGTAAAATGGGCTTTCAGTGCCTGTGCAGAGCCTCAGGCTCCCCTGGAACAGGACACGTTTGCCCAGGCAGCACTTTGGAGTTCTCTGCTTGTTTGCTTGCCTGTCCCTGTCCCTGCTGTGGCCACAGTATTTTGTTTGTTCTCTCTCTTGTGGCAGCCCATGACTTTCACAAGGCACCTTCACTGCCTCCCTCCATGGCCCCGTGTCCCTGGACACACACTGGCCTCTCTTGCACAGCTGCCAGTGAGAGCTTTTTGCCCCCAGTGTTGTCTGGTGCAATTCAGGGTGTCTGAGCAGAGATCTCCTTGCCTTGATGTCCAGAGGTCCTTTTGCTCCATGTTTGCTGACAGGTTTCTCTGACCCTGTCTCCATTCAAATGTGCAGGTGGCACCTGAAGGGAGAAGAATCAGAACTTTGAGGAGAGTGTTCCCCCCAGACTCCTTTACGTTGCCTGTCTGCGAGTCTGCCCAGGAAAATATGTCAGCTTCTGGAGGAGAAGAGTCCTCCAGTAGCTCAGAGTAGCAGCAGCCCTCCTACTGATGCAGAGCCTGTGGAGAAAGTGGTCAGTGGCCCAAATGTGTGCTTTGGAGATCAGAGTTGGGTTCCTAAATGCTGTCAGAGCTCTCTCTAATAGAGCTGTGGTGGCTGAGGGATGTACGTGGGAAGGGTTTGCCTGCCATGAACTGGACTTGTTGATCATCTGAGCTGTGTTCAGGGCCAGTCTGGGAGCCTGTTCCTTTCCCCTTGCCCAAGGGCAGAGTGTTGGAGAGGGCTGGAGTTGGAGGCTGTGTCTGCCCCGACAGCCGGTACCGTGGGGCTGTGGATGCTCCTGCCAGCGTGGGCTTGTCTGAGCCGGGCCTTGTGCCTCTTCCAGGTGTCCCTGCTGCAGTCACAGCTGGCCCAGGACTGACAGCACCGGCAGAACTACACTGAGAGCTGTGCAGGGAGGAGGCAGGAGCTGTCAGAACTCCACCAGGGGCTCTCCTGCTCCTCTGCAGCTGTGCTCAAAGAACCCAGAGCTGCTCTGGTGGAACAGAGACTTGAAGCTGCATTGGTCTCTGAACCTGAACTTGGCAGTGACATCCTTGGGCCATCAGTCACTGCAGAGACAGGCCCTGGAGAAGGCAGGTGCAGCTCTTCTCTTCCCCGGAGGATTTGTGCCCTGCTCAGAAGCCAATTCCTGTCATCTGGGGCACAGAGATCCTCCCTAGGACTCAGACGAGTGCTATCGAAGATGAGGGTAAAAGACACCTGCCAAAGCTTTTCCAAGCAGACCCATTTGGTTCTTGAAGGTCTGTTCCTAGTGAGCTATCTTGGATGTAAGCAGCAAGACTTCTGCCTAGAAGACCTAGTGATGTATTGCCAATCAGAGGGCAGAGAAAAAAGTGCACTCGTGGCTGTCTCAGGATTCTTCATCTATTTGATGGGCCTTAAACACTGCAGCTCTTGCCATTTCTCCACAGGAATTTCAAAAGCCCCCAAAAGACCATTTTTCCTATTCATGTGACTTTTCTAAACACAGACCTTTAATTTCTATGAGGATTTGTCAGCACCAAGAACCTTTTACGGCTTTGTCTTACATCTCCCATATGTCAAGGAAGACAGAAGAATTCCTGTGACTCAGGAACCAAGCACATCCCTAAAGAGCATGTGGGTCTTCAGAATGCTGAGCCTTAAAACTGATGTGGTCTGGACCAGCGACTTGGAACTCATGGTATGAGCCGGGTCCCTGCCCAGCTGCCCAGCACGGCTGTGGGGACACGGGGGAGGCAGGGCAGGTGCCAGGGCCAGGAGGGAGCTGGGATGGAGGGAGAGCCAGGGAGGGCCATTCCACCAGCCCCTGGAATGATGGGCTTTGGATCCTGGCAACCATCAACAGCTCCTTGGGGTTTGGACCCTGGAGCTATCACAGCTGTGAACATTGGGGCTCAGACCTCCTGAAGGCCGATGGCAATTTGCTTGTCTGCTATTGCCAACGGCCTTTGGAGACTGGGGTTTAGTCCCTGAAAAGACCATGGGCCTTTGGGCACTGAGGTTTAGACCCTGCAAAGGACAAGGGCCTTTGGAGATTGGGGTTTGGTCAGTGTTCATGCAAAAGGGGCAGATGGAGCCCCAGCAGGTGAGTGAAAAATCCACTGCTCTCCTTGTCACAGGCCCAGTAGGGGCCTGGCTGGGCCTGGGCTGTGCTTCAGGGAATGGTTCCCTTTGGGAATAGCAAGGCATTAACAGTTGGCTGTTCCAGAGCTGGCAGCAGCTTTGGTGCTTGCTGTGAGGACAGGCCTGGGAGGGAATGGAGGGCTCCTGGCCATCCCAGAGCACAGCCACATCTCCTGCTCTGTCCTTGTCCCACTGGAGGCCATGGGCACAAACAATGGAGCAGCTTTTCATTGCCTTCCCTTCAGACCAATTTACAGCCCAGCCTCCATGCTTCCCAGAGACAAGAATGGGTTTCTCCCTGACATCTCCAAGATGATCCCTGGAGGCCACAGGGATAATAGGAAGATGGGCAACTCCCCTTCTGGTGGACTTAGAAGTGATGACACACCTTCCAGCATGTTTGTTTGTGCTGCTGTCAAATTACTGGGCTGGAAATATTGGCAAGGAGGGGAGGAGGAGCTCAGCTGGAATTGCTGAGCTCTGGGACAGGCTGCGAAGCTCTTAGAGGTGACTGCCTCAGGGGCAACCATGAAGTCTGAGTGTGCTCTTCCCTGTGCTCTTCCAGGGCACTGGAGGCCTTTCTCACCGGGGATGTTCCTCCAGAGGCCCTGAGGTGAGCAAACTGTGCTGAGCTGGCTGGGATTTTGAAACTGCTTCTCCATGAATGGACATTGGTTCTTGTGAGATCAGAAGAGGCATCTCAGTGGTACTTTGGAATAGGAACAGAATACCTGACCAACAGCTGGATGTGGGCTTTCAGGTGCTGTTAGACGAAAGTGACAGCATGGCCAATTCCATCATCTGCACTGACCGTCCTGGGAACACGCTCTCAACTCGGACACCACTGATGAACAGCGTCCCTTGGAATTGGTTCAGGAAACCACAGACAATTGTGGGCACTTGCCAAAACGTTTTGAACAAATGGCAGAGAAATGTCTACTAGAAGAAATCAGAAGGCGAGTGTTTTCTCCTCCAACTCTTGAGATCCAGAGGCAATGTGCTTCCAGGCCTGGGAGTTCAGAGGGGTCCTGGGTGAAGAAATCCCCTGCCCTCCCAAGCATAGAACTCAGTGTGGCTCTTAAGCATCATCCTGCCTGGATTTTTCCTTCTCTACTGTGACTCCCAAGGCTGTCTGGGAGATGCAGGGGAATCATGGAAGAGAAGACTCCTTCTTCTCACCATGCTGCTTCCCTGAATTGTGTTCTTTGTGTGCCCCTGCCCAGCCACTGCTTCTCCCTGAAGGAAAGCAAAATCCTGCCTTCCTTTGCCTTTGCCTCTGGAGGATTTCCCTGGGAGGGAAAGAGCAAGGTCTTCCTTAGCCCACTGTGCCCTGCTCCATCCTGCAGTGCTGAAAATGGGATCAGTGTCCCCTCAGGCCTCTTCGTTCTTCTGACTGAGCCTTGTCTCTGCAGTGACTGTGCAAACATGGAGAAGCCCAAGGAAATGCTGCAGCAATGCACTGGAATCCCGGAGCCAGGAGCCTCGAGTCTGCGTCAGAAGAGCACCAAGGAGCAGAAGGAAGCGTCAGCCGAGGCAGAAACGGCAGAGCAGAAGGACAGGATGGAGGTTGGGTTTGGAAATGAGACTGGTTCTCCATTGAAAACTTGTCTTGCTCTGCACACTGGGACACTGCTGTGCACACCTGGCTCAAGATGGCCCATGCATTTCTTAGCCAGGGATATGCAGGTTCATTGGCAACGTTGTATATGCTTCTGCAAAATGTGTTTCTTTGGGCAGCCACAGAGCCTCGAGAACAGGGATTGGAGCTGGGGAAGGGTCTGGAGCCCAGGTGTGATGAGGAGTGGCTGAGGGAGGTCTCCTGTCCGTCAGTCCCTGTGACTGAGTCATCAGAGAGGGGACGGTGACACCTCCTTTTCTAAAAGCCAGTGCTGTTGTCTTTTCAGCTTGGGGGTTGTGGGAGGGATGAAGCTACAGATTTTTAAGCGAGGAGCTTGCCTGGAACTTCATCTTGAAGGTTTTTCCTCCCCTCCTCAGGCAAGTGAGCGTGAAAGGCACCATGCGGAGATGCTGCAGCAATGGGAAAAAGAGAAGGCAGAGAGAGAGCAGGAGCACCAGAAGGTGCTGCTTGAGATGAGGCAGAAAGTTGCCACCCTGCAGGCCCAACAAGAAGAGGAATGTACTAGATTTGAAACTGCCAAGCAAGAGGTAATGATTGTGAAAGGAGAACTGGTGTGATTTTTTGCAAGGCTGGAGCTGTGGGAGATGGCAGGATATGGGGCTGTGTGGAGCATGCCCACCGTGTGTTCTCCATGGAATTTGGGATGGTGAAAGGTGAACGGGGCTGTCTTTGGCACCAGGAATGATCCCACTCATAGGAAGCCAGGCAGACACATCATCTTTCAGCTGAGATTTGTGTGCTGCTCTTGTGCTCTGTTTTCCTAAGACGTACCTCAGAGTATCTTCACTGTTCTCTTCCTGCCCCCTTTTGGTGTGTACTGGCAGGTGTTCATAGCCAAAGGGAGTTTAGAGGACTTCTCTTTTGTGGGCATGGGGAGGGTGCAGCAGGAATGCTGAGACAAAAGAGAACAATCTTTTTAAAGCCTCGTCTGGAGTATTTTTGAAGAGTAACCCAGAGATGTCTTCTGGGCAGGGTTTCCAGTCCCTTCCTGGGAAGCTGTGGCTCCCCCGGGGCAGACAGTGGCCCAGGGGAGCAGCAGCCGAGTGCTCTGAGAGCGCTCTGAGAGCCCATCAGTCTCTGCCTCTTGCCACACAGATGGTGCAGGGCAAGTGTGAAGCCCTCTGCTCTTTCCTTCTGTGCAGGTGCTGCTGGAAGAGCAGAATGAGAGGAAGGCTTTATCAGAGGCACTGCTCCAGACTCGGGGAGAGCTCAGCCGAGGCTGCCAGCAGGTGCAGCAGCTCAGGCAGGAGGTGAAAGAGCAGCAAGAGAAGGGGCAGGTAAGTGTGAGTAGGCAGGGCAGAGAGGGCAGGGCAGTGACAAGGGCACAAAAGGCAGCTCTGGGACTGAGGAGGCAAGGGCTGCTTCAGGCCCTGGGAGCCCTTCAGAGCCTGCTAAGCTCCAGAGCTCAGCCCCAGGAAGGAAGGCTTGCAGAGGAGACACAATTGGGTAGAGAGGCCAAAAGAAGAAGCTGAAGGAATGGGATTTGGAGACAGCATGTGCGAAAAGCTGAGGCTGAGGACAGCTCCCAGGAAGTTGCTCTGCATTTTGTTGCCAGACCATCAAGGCAGAGCTGCAAGCTGAGCTGCAGGAAGCTCAGAGCGAAATCCAGGCAGCACAAAGGAGGCACCAGGAAGAGCTACAAGGCATCAAGGAGGAAATGAATCTCCTCCTTGAGCAGAGGGAGGCTCTACAAAAGCAGGTGAGCAAAACAGCAGTGGCACCACAGTCATCCAGGGAGGGATCTGTGGCCTTCTTGCTTTTCCATGGCAGAGCAGCAGCTGATGGGATGATCCCTGGGGCTGCCTGCTCCTGTGCTCTCCATGGCAGCTGCTCTGAAGGACACTCAGTGCTCTGCTGAATCTCAGCTGCTGCCCTGGACAGCTGGGCTAGTGCTCTGAGCTGTTGGCCAGCAACCATCAGCATGGATTCCTGCTGGCCTCTTCTTGCTAGCCTTGGTTTGGGAGGTGCATTTTCAGGTGCCCTTGGTGGGCCACATGGAAACTGAAACAAGTTGTCCATGTCCATTATGAATCTGGTGCTGTCAGGAAGGGGAGAAAAGGAAAGTTGTCCTTTACCTTTCCTCGCAGCCTCTGCTGGGGCTGACAGTGACAAGCTGTGGCTGTGGCCTCTGACTGCTTTGTTCTGTTTGACTGGAGGTGGGAGAGTTGACATCTCAGCTGGCAGCCTCCCGAGAGTCGCAGGAAGCGATTGTCCAGAGAGCACAGGATCAGTCAAAGCAGAGACTGTTGGAGGTTGAACACGTCCAGAAGAAGCTGGAGGAGGCAGAAAATAAGAATAAGGCGCTGCAAGTGTACCTGCAGAACCTGGGGATTGTATGGAGTCAATGGGAAGAAGTGGTACAGTAAAATTCAGAATTGCAGGCTTCTGTGAATGTCCTAGAGAGGGCAAAAGCCAGGTAAATGAAAGCCTGTGGGACTCGGCATTGTGGTGAATGGATTCCCTCTTTACCATCTTTGGTGCTGCATGTTCTAAGAGTTTATAAAATGTGATAGCATGTAGTAATGAGTTGCATGCTTTCCTTCCAGGCTGATTGTATCTCGGGACGAAAAGAACCTGTGCCTCAGAACACTGGAAGAAACGAATCTGGAAGTGAACAATCACGTGTCTCAGTTTCATTCTGCTCTTCAGCAGACTGAGCAGCTCCGTTGTGAGCATCGAAGAGAACTGCAGGAGCTCAACACCCAGGTAAGCTGTGCACTCGCATCCTCTTCTCCATGGACACACAACACCATCTTTAGCTTGGAGGTCCCAACCTCTTGTCCCTCCCAGTAGCATCCACTGCTGCCTTGTTCTGCCCAGGGCTGCTGCTGCACCCTGAGGTTAAGGCTGGATCTGGTGTGTGCTGCTTTTGTTTTCTCCCATTCTCTCCCGGGTCCCAGCAGGAAATCTGAGAGGAGAAGCAGCAGCAGACTCCTTTGGAGCTTCTCTGTCCCTGTGTTAGCAGAGTTGTCCCAGATGGAGCTGGTGCCTGTGCTGGGCACTGAGCAGTGTGGGGACACAGCCGTGGCTATGGCAGGCTGGGCAGGACACTTCCACTGCAGCCACTTCAGGCAGTGTTCAGAGCTGCAGCCTCAAGGGTGTCCATTGTCTCCCTTTCCCTGTTTTCTCCACGTTTGTCTCCACTGAAATCCTTGGTTCTGCACCTTCTATTTCCTGCATGTTTTTTGCCTGAATTCCTTTCTCCTTCATTGCTCTCCCTCCTGCCCACTCTGCTGCCTCAGGAGCAGCCCTGGCCCTGAGGCTCTGTGCATCCATCTTCCAGACCTGGGCCCTGCTGGAGGCAGTGATGGAGAAGGCAGCTCGCCAGGACACTCAGGAGAAGCAGCTGGAAAGTGCGATGTCTGAACTGTGTGTGAGGCTCCAGGGCTCTGAGGAAAGAGCAGAGGCCATGGTCACACAGTGTAAGGCCATGGAGCTGGAGCTGAGGAAGACACAGGCTCAGAGAGACCAACTAAATGCCCGCCATCAGGAGCTGCTGAAACTATTGGATGAAAAGGAGGAAGGTAAAGCTTCTCTTCCAACCATGCACTTCCCCACCCTGTCCCCCCGGTGCAGATTTCTGATCCCGTGCACATGAAAAGGGCAGTGCCCACACAGGGCAGAGGGGAAAAAACAGCCAGCGGGAGATTTATCCATTGTAGTGCCAGTGAAAGATTTTCTCCAGAAAGATGCCGTGGCTGGCAGTGCCATCTGGCTGTGCTGTGGCTGATCCCGTGCACACCTGGTGCCTTTCAGGTTGTGTCTGTGCTAAGGAGCTGTAGCTGGATGTCTCAGCTGCATTCCCCCAAACTCCAGGCCCTGCCAGAGCCTCCAGGCTATGGATCCCTCTGGAGCAGGGCTGCACAGGCATCCCTGCTCCTTTGTCTCTCTTGGATTGCTCACTCTGCACAAGTCCAAGAGCAAACACACTTTCCTATTTCTCTGAACCTTGCCCCATTCGTCCCTGCTTTTTTTCTTTGCCTGGAGGTTTCCTTCATTTCTGACAGCTTTTTATCCTTGAAGGTTTAGGGCCTGGCCAACACAGGCAAGCAGAGAAGACAGTGCTGTTGTCTCTGCAGGATGCACTTCAGTCTGCCTTTGCTTTGCTCTTCCCCTTCTCCTTTCCCTTCTGTGCTGCAGCAATATGGAGGGAAGAACAGCAGGAGACTTCTCTAGAAGTTGCCCTGAAGGAAGAGGCTGAGACTCTTCGTCAGGTGGTGGCATCTCTGCAGAGGGAATTGGAGAGGCTGGAGAAGGAAAGGAAGGATGTGCTGGTGAGATTGGCAGACGCCACAAAGGGCCATTTCCTAGCTATGATTGGACCTTGTGTTAATAGTTCAAAGGAGCACCTTTTTCCAGTTTAACTTTTCGAATTCCAATCTTCCGAATAAGGAGGAAAAGGTGCTGCAGTCATGTCAAAGCCACACAGTGCTGAGGCTGCTGATTGTCCTCCATCATGGAGTTCTGTGCTCTAGAAGCTTTAGTTCTCCATATCCACACTGTCTCCATTGACATTGCATGGGTTGGGCAAATCCTCGTGTGCTGAGCCATGTTCAGATTTCTAAATATCTGGAGCTGGAAGGAGGGCTGAGAAGACCAAGTTTGCTGTTAATAGCAAGGTGTTTGGCCTTGGCCATCTGAGAACAGCCAGTGGGGAGAGAAGAGAGGAGAGCCAAGCGCTGATGCAGAGAAGGACGTGTGCCTGCAAGGGGACAACTCGTCCTGAGTGTCAGCAGAGAATGACAGCCTGATCTGGCCACTGCTGCTCCAAGAGAGGGCAGTGGGGCTCTCGGGATGGTGCCACGGAAACTCTACACAGGAGAGGTGGAACACCAGTGCTGTTAGCCCAACCCCAGGGAATGAAATGCTGGGGGTGTTTGCTCTTCCCTTCCTCCCTGATGGAGAGCACACCCTCGTGGCACTGCCTAAATCCTGGTCAGTGTTGCATTGAAATCCTGGCTGCAGTTCTGGCAGCTCCTCCCCAAAGGAACACTGGAATGGAGCTGCAAGAGGTCGGGGAAGGGCAGGAAGGAAGCTGGGACGGGCTGAGTGAGCTGGGAAAGATGCAGCATCAAGGGGTGCCCAGCAAAAGTCTGCAGCATCCTGAGAGGCAGAGAGAGAGGGGCAGCCTGTGCCTGCCCCTGTGGCAGGCGACCTGATCTGGTATGAGAAGCAAACGAAGAGAGGGAATGAGTGACCATTTTTCTCCCTGTTTGGGCAGCATGAACAGGAATTGTACCAGGAGTAGATGAGAGATCTGGAAAGAAAAATGAAGTGCATGCAGCTGAGATGAGAAATAATAAGGAAAAATATCAACAATTGGAGTTAGAGAACAAATGAATGCAGGAGGAGTTGGAGCATGGAGCTGCTGCTTTGAAGAAAAGGATGGAGAATGTTCAAGTCCTGAGGACTGCACTTATCAAGAGTGAAATTGCCAAAGGGACTCTGAAGAAACATTTTGACATCCTAAGGCTAAAGTCTTGTATCCAGGTACACAGTGGCATTGATCTTCAGCCCACTGCAACATCCCTGAATTATTCCAGTGATGTTTCCCATAAAGAATTGGGACTCTCTTTCCCTGTCAGTCCAGGCCTGCTTGGGCAAAGCAGCCCGGGCTGCAGCAGGCAGCCTTGTCTGTGTGCCTGGCTCCAGCCAGAGAGCATTGAGTGCCAGATTGTTTCCTGGCACTCCCAGAATGACTGAAACAGCTCTGGAGCTTGCTGTTCAAATCAGCTCCAGACCATAGGTTGGGTATGGGGAGCCACTTCTCCCATGGCCAGACAAGGGCAGGCAAGACGTGGGGATTTGGATTTGGTGTGGGAAGGAATGGAGCAGGTGAGCAGAGTGATGAACTAAACTGAGCAGAGTTTTGTACTGAGAAGGCTGAACTGCAGCTGCATTGCTGGTGCTTCGAGGATGCTTCCTGTGATGGAGATTTCTGAGGTACAGCTTGTGTGGTATTGGAAATAAGGGAATCATCTTCTCTCTGTATCCCCAGCCGGCTTTTAAATCAGAAGTGGAGCAGCTCTTCTATATATCAGACACCAGCCTGGAATCTGAGCAGCAGGTTGCATCAACACAAGATTCAGAGAGTCCTGAATTGATCATTAAACCCAGGAGAAATTATGAGGTAAAATTGGCTTTCACTGCCTGTGCAGAGCCTCAGGCTCCCCTGGAACAGGACACGTTAGCCCAGGCACTTGGGAGTCCTCTGCTTGTTTGCTGCCTGTCCCTGTCCCTGCTGTGGCCACAGTATTTTGTTTGTTCTCTCTCTTGTGGCAGCCCATGACTTTCACAAGGCACCTTCACTCCACTGCCTCCCTCCATGGCCCCGTGTCCCTGGACACACACTGGCCTCTCTTGCACAGCTGCCAGTGAGAGCTTTTTGCCCCCAGTGTTGTCTGGTGCAATTCAGGGTGTCTGAGCAGAGATCTCCTTGCCTTGATGTCCAGAGGTCCTTTTGCTCCATGTTTGCTGACAGGTTTCTCTGACCCTGTCTCCATTCAAATGTGCAGGTGGCACCTGAAGGGAGGAGTGTCAAGAGAACATTTAGCTGTGTGCACATCTCGGATGCCATTAGATTGGATGTGCCCCAGGCTGCCCAGCACAGTCTGTCGACTTCTTCAGAGGTGAGAAAACACTCTTCCTTGGTGGCAGGAACACAGCCCATGGCAAAGCACATGTCCCTCAGAAAGAAGAGGAGCAGCTACAAGCTGAGCTGTTTTCCTCAAGTCAGACAAGCCCTGAGCACTGCTCCCAGGGCTGTCATCTCCTGCACTTCACAGCAGACAGAGGGCAAAGTGCTGGAGCTGCTGAGGCTGCACCCACGGCAAAGCCAGCAGGAGGTGGGAGCAGCTGGCTCTCTGCTGCCAGCCAGCCAGGCAGCCACAAGCCCAAGGTGTCAGGAAAGAAGAGTTGGAGGAGTCTCAAGGCCTCAGCAGTGCTTGAAGGCTCATTTTGCCCATGGGCTTGGTTGCCCACATTGTGCTCTGCTCCCGTGTGGAATGATCTGAAGTTGTGAGAGGGAGAGTTTGCTCCCTGACCTTGGGCTGGCTGTGCAAGAGTGAGCTTGCTGTTCAAATCAGCTCCAGACCAAAAGCTGGGCATGGGGAGCTGCTTCTCCTGTGTCCAGGCAAGGGTAGGCAAGACGTGGGGGTTTGGATTCTGTGTGTAAAGGAATGGAGCAGGAGAGCAGAGTGATGAACTAAACTGAGCAGAGTTTTGTACCAAGGGCTGAACAGCAGCTGCACTGCTGATGCTTTGAGGATGCTTCCCAATCCCGAGATTTGTGAAGGACAGCTTTTGTGGTGTTTGAAATAAGGGAATCATCTCCTCTCTGAATACCCAGCAGGCTGCTGGAGCAGAAGGGAAGCAGCTGTCAGAGGACTCCAGGAAGGACATGAAATGTGTGCAGGATGTGGCTGCAACATCAGCAGAAGACAAGCCTGAGAAGTGTGAAGCAACCACTGACCCCAGAAGGAGTTATGAGGTAAAATGGGCTTTCAGTGCCTGTGCAGAGCCTCAGGCTCCCCTGGAACAGGACACGTTTGCCCAGGCAGCACTTTGGAGTTCTCTGCTTGTTTGCTTGCCTGTCCCTGTCCCTGCTGTGGCCACAGTATTTTGTTTGTTCTCTCTCTTGTGGCAGCCCATGACTTTCACAAGGCACCTTCACTGCCTCCCTCCATGGCCCCGTGTCCCTGGACACACACTGGCCTCTCTTGCACAGCTGCCAGTGAGAGCTTTTTGCCCCCAGTGTTGTCTGGTGCAATTCAGGGTGTCTGAGCAGAGATCTCCTTGCCTTGATGTCCAGAGGTCCTTTTGCTCCATGTTTGCTGACAGGTTTCTCTGACCCTGTCTCCATTCAAATGTGCAGGTGGCACCTGAAGGGAGAAGAATCAGAACTTTGAGGAGAGTGTTCCCCCCAGACTCCTTTACGTTGCCTGTCTGCGAGTCTGCCCAGGAAAATATGTCAGCTTCTGGAGGAGAAGAGTCCTCCAGTAGCTCAGAGTAGCAGCAGCCCTCCTACTGATGCAGAGCCTGTGGAGAAAGTGGTCAGTGGCCCAAATGTGTGCTTTGGAGATCAGAGTTGGGTTCCTAAATGCTGTCAGAGCTCTCTCTAATAGAGCTGTGGTGGCTGAGGGATGTACGTGGGAAGGGTTTGCCTGCCATGAACTGGACTTGTTGATCATCTGAGCTGTGTTCAGGGCCAGTCTGGGAGCCTGTTCCTTTCCCCTTGCCCAAGGGCAGAGTGTTGGAGAGGGCTGGAGTTGGAGGCTGTGTCTGCCCCGACAGCCGGTACCGTGGGGCTGTGGATGCTCCTGCCAGCGTGGGCTTGTCTGAGCCGGGCCTTGTGCCTCTTCCAGGTGTCCCTGCTGCAGTCACAGCTGGCCCAGGACTGACAGCACCGGCAGAACTACACTGAGAGCTGTGCAGGGAGGAGGCAGGAGCTGTCAGAACTTCACCAGGGGCTCTCCTGCTCCTCTGCAGCTGTGCTCAAAGAACCCAGAGCTGCTCTGGTGGAACAGAGACTTGAAGCTGCATTGGTCTCTGAACCTGAACTTGGCAGTGACATCCTTGGGCCATCAGTCACTGCAGAGACAGGCCCTGGAGAAGGCAGGTGCAGCTCTTCTCTTCCCCGGAGGATTTGTGCCCTGCTCAGAAGCCAATTCCTGTCATCTGGGGCACAGAGATCCTCCCTAGGACTCAGACGAGTGCTATCGAAGATGAGGGTAAAAGACACCTGCCAAAGCTTTTCCAAGCAGACCCATTTGGTTCTTGAAGGTCTGTTCCTAGTGAGCTATCTTGGATGTAAGCAGCAAGACTTCTGCCTAGAAGACCTAGTGATGTATTGCCAATCAGAGGGCAGAGAAAAAAGTGCACTCGTGGCTGTCTCAGGATTCTTCATCTATTTGATGGGCCTTAAACACTGCAGCTCTTGCCATTTCTCCACAGGAATTTCAAAAGCCCCCAAAAGACCATTTTTCCTATTCATGTGACTTTTCTAAACACAGACCTTTAATTTCTATGAGGATTTGTCAGCACCAAGAACCTTTTACGGCTTTGTCTTACATCTCCCATATGTCAAGGAAGACAGAAGAATTCCTGTGACTCAGGAACCAAGCACATCCCTAAAGAGCATGTGGGTCTTCAGAATGCTGAGCCTTAAAACTGATGTGGTCTGGACCAGCGACTTGGAACTCATGGTATGAGCCGGGTCCCTGCCCAGCTGCCCAGCACGGCTGTGGGGACACGGGGGAGGCAGGGCAGGTGCCAGGGCCAGGAGGGAGCTGGGATGGAGGGAGAGCCAGGGAGGGCCATTCCACCAGCCCCTGGAATGATGGGCTTTGGATCCTGGCAACCATCAACAGCTCCTTGGGGTTTGGACCCTGGAGCTATCACAGCTGTGAACATTGGGGCTCAGACCTCCTGAAGGCCGATGGCAATTTGCTTGTCTGCTATTGCCAACGGCCTTTGGAGACTGGGGTTTAGTCCCTGAAAAGACCATGGGCCTTTGGGCACTGAGGTTTAGACCCTGCAAAGGACAAGGGCCTTTGGAGATTGGGGTTTGGTCAGTGTTCATGCAAAAGGGGCAGATGGAGCCCCAGCAGGTGAGTGAAAAATCCACTGCTCTCCTTGTCACAGGCCCAGTAGGGGCCTGGCTGGGCCTGGGCTGTGCTTCAGGGAATGGTTCCCTTTGGGAATAGCAAGGCATTAACAGTTGGCTGTTCCAGAGCTGGCAGCAGCTTTGGTGCTTGCTGTGAGGACAGGCCTGGGAGGGAATGGAGGGCTCCTGGCCATCCCAGAGCACAGCCACATCTCCTGCTCTGTCCTTGTCCCACTGGAGGCCGTGGGCACAAACAATGGAGCAGCTTTTCATTGCCTTCCCTTCAGCCCAATTTACAGCCCAGCCTCCATGCTTCCCAGAGACAAGAATGGGTTTCTCCCTGACATCTCCAAGATGATCCCCAGAGGCCCAGAGGATGCCACAGGGAAAATAGGAAGATGCTCCAAGGGCTGGAGCACCTGTGCCATGGGAAAAGAATGCAAGAGTTGGGGTTGTCCCGCCTGGAGAATTTTCCAGGGTGATCTTAGAGCCCCTTCCAGTGCATGGAGGGGCTGCAAGAGAGCTGGAGAGGGACTTAAGGCAGGGTCCTGCAGGGACAGGTCAAATGACAGTGGTGTCCCACTTAGACAAGGCAGGGATGGATGGGACATTGGGAGGAGATTCTGGCTATAAATGTCCTTAGGCCCTGGCACAGGTTGCCCAGACAAGCTGTGCTTGCCCCTGGGTCCCTGGGAGTCTTCAAGGCAAGGCTGGATGGGGCTCTGGGCAACTCCCCTTCTGGTGGTCTTAGAAGTGATGACACACCTTCCAGCATGTTTGTTTCTGCTGCTGTCAACTACTGGGCTGGAAATATTGGCAAGGAGGGGAGGAGGAGCTCAGCTGGAATTGCTGAGCTCTGGGACAGGCTGCGAAGCTCTTAGAGGTGACTGCCTCAGGGGCAACCATGAAGTCTGAGTGTGCTCTTCCCTGTGCTCTTCCAGGGCACTGGAGGCCTTTCTCACCAGGGATGTTCCTCCAGAGGCCCTGAGGTGAGCAAACTGTGCTGAGCTGGCTGGGATTTTGAAACTGCTTCTCCATGAATGGACATTGGTTCTTGTGAGATCAGAAGAGGCATCTCAGTGGTACTTTGGAATAGGAACAGAATACCTGACCAACAGCTGGATGTGGGCTTTCAGGTGCTGTTAGACGAAAGTGACAGCATGGCCAATTCCATCATCTGCACTGACCGTCCTGGGAACACGCTCTCAACTCGGACACCACTGATGAACAGCGACCCTTGGAATTGGTTCAGGAAACCACAGACAATTGTGGGCACTTGCCAAAACGTTTTGAGCAAATGGCAGTGAAATGTCTACTAGAAGAAATCAGAAGGCGAGTGTTTTCTCCTCCAACTCTTGAGATCCAGAGACAATCTGCTTCCAGGCCTGGGAGTTCAGAGGGGTCCTGGGTGAAGAAATCCCCTGCCCTCCCAAGCATAGAACTCAGTGTGGCTCTTAAGCATCATCCTGCCTGGATTTTTCCTGCTCTGCTGTGACTCCCAAGGCTGTCTGGGAGATGCAGGGGAATCATGGAAGAGAAGACTCCTTCTTCTCACCATGCTGCTTCCCTGAATTGTGTTCTTTGTGTGCCCCTGCCCAGCCACTGCTTCTCCCTGAAGGAAAGCAAAATCCTGCCTTCCTTTGCCTTTGCCTCTGGAGGATTTCCCTGGGAGGGAAAGAGCAAGGTCTTCCTTAGCCCACTGTGCCCTGCTCCATCCTGCAGTGCCGAAAATGGGATCAGTGTCCCCTCAGGCCTCTTCGTTCTTCTGACTGAGCCTTGTCTCTGCAGTGACTGTGCAAACATGGAGAAGCCCAAGGAAATGCTGCAGCAATGCACTGGAATCCCGGAGCCAGGAGCCTCGAGTCTGCGTCAGAAGAGCACCAAGGAGCAGAAGGAAGCGTCAGCCGAGGCAGAAACGGCAGAGCAGAAGGACAGGATGGAGGTTGGGTTTGGAAATGAGACTGGTTCTCCATTGAAAACTTGTCTTGCTCTGCACACTGGGACACTGCTGTGCACACCTGGCTCAAGATGGCCCATGCATTTCTTAGCCAGGGATATGCAGGTTCATTGGCAACGTTGTATATGCTTCTGCAAAATGTGTTTCTTTGGGCAGCCACAGAGCCTCGAGAACAGGGATTGGAGCTGGGGAAGGGTCTGGAGCCCAGGTGTGATGAGGAGTGGCTGAGGGAGGTCTCCTGTCCGTCAGTCCTTGTGACTGAGTCATCAGAGAGGGGACGGTGACACCTCCTTTTCTAAAAGCCAGTGCTGTTGTCTTTTCAGCTTGGGGGTTGTGGGAGGGATGAAGCTACAGATTTTTAAGCGAGGAGCTTGCCTGGAACTTCATCTTGAAGGTTTTTCCTCCCCTCCTCAGGCAAGTGAGCGTGAAAGGCACCATGCGGAGATGCTGCAGCAATGGGAAAAAGAGAAGGCAGAGAGAGAGCAGGAGCACCAGAAGGTGCTGCTTGAGATGAGGCAGAAAGTTGCCACCCTGCAGGCCCAACAAGAAGAGGAATGTACTAGATTTGAAACTGCCAAGCAAGAGGTAATGATTGTGAAAGGAGAACTGGTGTGATTTTTTGCAAGGCTGGAGCTGTGGGAGATGGCAGGATATGGGGCTGTGTGGAGCATGCCCACCGTGTGTTCTCCATGGAATTTGGGATGGTGAAAGGTGAACGGGGCTGTCTTTGGCACCAGGAATGATCCCACTCATAGGAAGCCAGGCAGACACATCATCTTTCAGCTGAGATTTGTGTGCTGCTCTTGTGCTCTGTTTTCCTAAGACGTACCTCAGAGTATCTTCACTGTTCTCTTCCTGCCCCCTTTTGGTGTGTACTGGCAGGTGTTCATAGCCAAAGGGAGTTTAGAGGACTTCTCTTTTGTGGGCATGGGGAGGGTGCAGCAGGAATGCTGAGACAAAAGAGACAAAAGAGAACAATCTTTTTAAAGCCTCGTCTGGAGTATTTTTGAAGAGTAACCCAGATGTCTTCTGGGCAGGGTTTCCAGTCCCTTCCTGGGAAGCTGTGGCTCCCCCGGGGCAGACAGTGGCCCAGGGGAGCAGCAGCCGAGTGCTCTGAGAGCGCTCTGAGAGCCCATCAGTCTCTGCCTCTTGCCACACAGATGGTGCAGGGCAAGTGTGAAGCCCTCTGCTCTTTCCTTCTGTGCAGGTGCTGCTGGAAGAGCAGAATGAGAGGAAGGCTTTATCAGAGGCACTGCTCCAGACTCGGGGAGAGCTCAGCCGAGGCTGCCAGCAGGTGCAGCAGCTCAGGCAGGAGGTGAAAGAGCAGCAAGAGAAGGAGCAGGTAAGTGTGAGTAGGCAGGGCAGAGAGGGCAGGCCAGTGACAAGGGCACAAAAGGCAGCTCTGGGACTGAGGAGGCAAGGGCTGCTTCAGGCCCTGGGAGCCCTTCAGAGCCTGCTAAGCTCCAGAGCTCAGCCCCAGGAAGGAAGGCTTGCAGAGGAGACACAATTGGGTAGAGAGGCCAAAAGAAGAAGCTGAAGGAATGGGATTTGGAGACAGCATGTGCGAAAAGCTGAGGCTGAGGACAGCTCCCAGGAAGTTGCTCTGCATTTTGTTGCCAGACCATCAAGGCAGAGCTGCAAGCTGAGCTGCAGGAAGCTCAGAGCGAAATCCAGGCAGCACAAAGGAGGCACCAGGAAGAGCTACAAGGCATCAAGGAGGAAATGAATCTCCTCCTTGAGCAGAGGGAGGCTCTACAAAAGCAGGTGAGCAAAACAGCAGTGGCACCACAGTCATCCAGGGAGGGATCTGTGGCCTTCTTGCTTTTCCATGGCAGAGCAGCAGCTGATGGGATGATCCCTGGGGCTGCCTGCTCCTGTGCTCTCCATGGCAGCTGCTCTGAAGGACACTCAGTGCTCTGCTGAATCTCAGCTGCTGCCCTGGACAGCTGGGCTAGTGCTCTGAGCTGTTGGCCAGCAACCATCAGCATGGATTCCTGCTGGCCTCTTCTTGCTAGCCTTGGTTTGGGAGGTGCATTTTCAGGTGCCCTTGGTGGGCCACATGGAAACTGAAACAAGTTGTCCATGTCCATTATGAATCTGGTGCTGTCAGGAAGGGGAGAAAAGGAAAGTTGTCCTTTACCTTTCCTCGCAGCCTCTGCTGGGGCTGACAGTGACAAGCTGTGGCTGTGGCCTCTGACTGCTTTGTTCTGTTTGACTGGAGGTGGGAGAGTTGACATCTCAGCTGGCAGCCTCCCGAGAGTCGCAGGAAGCGATTGTCCAGAGAGCACAGGATCAGTCAAAGCAGAGACTGTTGGAGGTTGAACACGTCCAGAAGAAGCTGGAGGAGGCAGAAAATAAGAATAAGTACCTGCAGAACCTGGGGATTGTATGGAGTCAATGGGAAGAAGTGGTACAGTAAAATTCAGAATTGCAGGCTTCTGTGAATGTCCTAGAGAGGGCAAAAGCCAGGTAAATGAAAGCCTGTGGGACTCGGCATTGTGGTGAATGGATTCCCTCTTTACCATCTTTGGTGCTGCATGTTCTAAGAGTTTATAAAATGTGATAGCATGTAGTAATGAGTTGCATGCTTTCCTTCCAGGCTGATTGTATCTCGGGACGAAAAGAACCTGTGCCTCAGAACACTGGAAGAAACGAATCTGGAAGTGAACAATCACGTGTCTCAGTTTCATTCTGCTCTTCAGCAGACTGAGCAGCTCCGTTGTGAGCATAGAAGAGAACTGCAGGAGCTCAACACCCAGGTAAGCTGTGCACTCGCATCCTCTTCTCCATGGACACACAACACCATCTTTAGCTTGGAGGTCCCAACCTCTTGTCCCTCCCAGTAGCATCCACTGCTGCCTTGTTCTGCCCAGGGCTGCTGCTGCACCCTGAGGTTAAGGCTGGATCTGGTGTGTGCTGCTTTTGTTTTCTCCCATTCTCTCCCGGGTCCCAGCAGGAAATCTGAGAGGAGAAGCTGCAGCAGACTCCTTTGGAGCTTCTCTGTCCCTGTGTTAGCAGAGTTGTCCCAGATGGAGCTGGTGCCTGTGCTGGGCACTGAGCAGTGTGGGGACACAGCCGTGGCTATGGCAGGCTGGGCAGGACACTTCCACTGCAGCCACTTCAGGCAGTGTTCAGAGCTGCAGCCTCAAGGGTGTCCATTGTCTCCCTTTCCCTGTTTTCTCCACGTTTGTCTCCACTGAAATCCTTGGTTCTGCACCTTCTATTTCCTGCATGTTTTTTGCCTGAAGTCCTTTCTCCTTCATTGCTCTCCCTCCTGCCCACTCTGCTGCCTCAGGAGCAGCCCTGGCCCTGAGGCTCTGTGCATCCATCTTCCAGACCTGGGCCCTGCTGGAGGCAGTGATGGAGAAGGCAGCTCGCCAGGACACTCAGGAGAAGCAGCTGGAAAGTGAGATGTCTGAACTGTGTGTGAAGGCTCCAGGGCTCTGAGGAAAGAGCAGAGGCCATGGTCACACAGTGTAAGGCCATGGAGCTGGAGCTGAGGAAGACACAGGCTCAGAGAGACCAACTAAATGCCCGCCATCAGGAGCTGCTGAAACTATTGGATGAAAAGGAGGAAGGTAAAGCTTCTCTTCCAACCATGCACTTCCCCACCCTGTCCCCCCGGTGCAGATTTCTGATCCCGTGCACATGAAAAGGGCAGTGCCCACACAGGGCAGAGGGGAAAAAACAGCCAGCGGGAGATTTATCCATTGTAGTGCCAGTGAAAGATTTTCTCCAGAAAGATGCCGTGGCTGGCAGTGCCATCTGGCTGTGCTATGGCTGATCCCGTGCACACCTGGTGCCTTTCAGGTTGTGTCTGTGCTAAGGAGCTGTAGCTGGATGTCTCAGCTGCATTCCCCCAAACTCCAGGCCCTGCCAGAGCCTCCAGGCTATGGATCCCTCTGGAGCAGGGCTGCACAGGCATCCCTGCTCCTTTGTCTCTCTTGGATTGCTCACTCTGCACAAGCCCAAGAGCAAACACACTTTCCTATTTCTCTGAACCTTGCCCCATTCGTCCCTGCTTTTTTTCTTTGCCTGGAGGTTTCCTTCATTTCTGACAGCTTTTTATCCTTGAAGGCTTAGGGCCTGGCCAACACAGGTAAACAGAGAAGACAGTGCTGTTGTCTCTGCAGGATGCACTTCAGTCTGCCTTTGCTTTGCTCTTCCCCTTCTCCTTTCCCTTCTGTGCTGCAGCAATATGGAGGGAAGAACAGCAGGAGACTTCTCTAGAAGTTGCCCTGAAGGAAGAGGCTGAGACTCTTCGTCAGGTGGTGGCATCTCTGCAGAGGAAATTGAAAAGACTGAAGGAAAGGAAGGATGTTCTGGTGAGTTTGGCAGACGCCACAAAGGGCCATTTCCTAGCTATGATTGGACCTTGTGTTAATAGTTCAAAGAGGCACCTTTTTCCAGTTTAACTTTTCGAATTCCAATCTTCCGAATAAGGAGGAAAATGTGTTGTAGTCATGTCAAAGCCACACAGTGCTGAGGCTGCTGATTGTCCTCCATCATGGAGTTCTGTGCTCTAGAAGCTTTAGTTCTCCATATCCACACTGTCTCCATTGACATTGCATGGGTTGGGCAAATCCTCGTGTGCTGAGCCATGTTCAGATTTCTAAATATCTGGAGCTGGAAGGAGGGCTGAGAAGACCAAGTTTGCTGTTAATAGCAAGGTGTTTGGCCTTGGCCATCTGAGACCAGCCAGTGGGGCGAGAAGAGAGGAAAGCCAAGTGCTGATGCAGAGAAGGACGTGTGCCTGCAAGGGGACAACTCGTCCTGAGTGTCAGCAGAGAATGACAGCCTGATCTGGCCATTGCTGCTCCAAGAGAGGGCAGTGGGGCTCTCGGGATGGTGCCACGGAAACTCTACACAGGAGAGGTGGAACACCAGTGCTGTTAGCCCAACCCCAGGGAATGAAATGCTGGGGGTGTTTGCTCTTCCCTTCCTCCCTGATGGAGAGCACACCCTCGTGGCACTGCCTAAATCCTGGTCTGTGTTGCATTGAAATCCTGGCTGCAGTTCTGGCAGCTCCTCCCCAAAGGAACACTGGAATGGAGCTGCAAGATGTCGGGGAAAGGCAGGAAGGAAGCTGGGACGGGCTGAGTGAGCTGGGAAAGATGCAGCATCAAGAGGTGCCCAGCAAAAGTCTGCAGCATCCTGAGAGGCAGAGAGAGAGGGGCAGCCTGTGCCTGCCCCTGTGGCAGGCGACCTGATCTGGTATGAGAAGCAAACGAAGAGAGGGAATGAGTGACCATTTTTCTCCCTGTTTGGGCAGCATGAACAGGAATTGTACCAGGAGTAGATGAGAGATCCGGAAAGAAAAATGAAGTGCATGCAGCTGAGATGAGAAATAATAAGGAAAAATATCAACAATTGGAGTTAGAGAACAAATGAATGCAGGAGGAGTTGGAGCATGGAGCTGCTGCTTTGAAGAAAAGGATGGAGAATGTTCAAGTCCTGAGGACTGCACTTATCAAGAGTGAAATTGCCAAAGGGACTCTGAAGAAACATTTTGACATCCTAAGGCTAAAGTCTTGTATCCAGGTACACAGTGGCATTGATCTTCAGCCCACTGCAACATCCCTGAATTATTCCAGTGATGTTTCCCATAAAGAATTGGGACTCTCTTTCCCTGTCAGTCCAGGCCTGCTTGGGCAAAGCAGCCCGGGCTGCAGCAGGCAGCCTTGTCTGTGTGCCTGGCTCCAGCCAGAGAGCATTGAGTGCCAGATTGTTTCCTGGCACTCCCAGAATGACTGAAACAGCTCTGGAGCTTGCTGTTCAAATCAGCTCCAGACCATAGGTTGGGTATGGGGAGCCACTTCTCCCATGGCCAGACAAGGGCAGGCAAGACGTGGGGATTTGGATTTGGTGTGGGAAGGAATGGAGCAGGAGAGCAGAGTGATGAACTAAACTGAGCAGAGTTTTGTACCAAGGGCTGAACAGCAGCTGCACTGCTGATGCTTTGAGGATGCTTCCCAATCCCGAGATTTGTGAAGGACAGCTTTTGTGGTGTTTGAAATAAGGGAATCATCTCCTCTCTGAATACCCAGCAGGCTGCTGGAGCAGAAGGGAAGCAGCTGTCAGAGGACTCCAGGAAGGACATGAAATGTGTGCAGGATGTGGCTGCAACATCAGCAGAAGACAAGCCTGAGAAGTGTGAAGCAACCACTGACCCCAGAAGGAGTTATGAGGTAAAATGGGCTTTCAGTGCCTGTGCAGAGCCTCAGGCTCCCCTGGAACAGGACACGTTTGCCCAGGCAGCACTTTGGAGTTCTCTGCTTGTTTGCTTGCCTGTCCCTGTCCCTGCTGTGGCCACAGTATTTTGTTTGTTCTCTCTCTTGTGGCAGCCCATGACTTTCACAAGGCACCTTCACTGCCTCCCTCCATGGCCCCGTGTCCCTGGACACACACTGGCCTCTCTTGCACAGCTGCCAGTGAGAGCTTTTTGCCCCCAGTGTTGTCTGGTGCAATTCAGGGTGTCTGAGCAGAGATCTCCTTGCCTTGATGTCCAGAGGTCCTTTTGCTCCATGTTTGCTGACAGGTTTCTCTGACCCTGTCTCCATTCAAATGTGCAGGTGGCACCTGAAGGGAGAAGAATCAGAACTTTGAGGAGAGTGTTCCCCCCAGACTCCTTTACGTTGCCTGTCTGCGAGTCTGCCCAGGAAAATATGTCAGCTTCTGGAGGAGAAGAGTCCTCCAGTAGCTCAGAGTAGCAGCAGCCCTCTGCTGATGCAGAGCCTGTGGAGAAAGTGGTCAGTGGCCCAAATGTGTGCTTTGGAGATCAGAGTTGGGTTCCTAAATGCTGTCAGAGCTCTCTCTAATAGAGCTGTGGTGGCTGAGGGATGTACGTGGGAAGGGTTTGCCTGCCATGAACTGGACTTGTTGATCATCTGAGCTGTGTTCAGGGCCAGTCTGGGAGCCTGTTCCTTTCCCCTTGCCCAAGGGCAGAGTGTTGGTGAGGGCTGGAGTTGGAGGCTGTGTCTGCCCCGACAGCCGGTACCGTGGGGCTGTGGATGCTCCTGCCAGCGTGGGCTTGTCTGAGCCGGGCCTTGTGCCTCTTCCAGGTGTCCCTGCTGCAGTCACAGCTGGCCAGACACTGACAGGACGACCTGGAGACCTGTGCAGGGAGCAGGCAGGAGACACTCCCACTGAGTCACAGAAAGTGACGTCTGAGTGCAGAAAGGACCTCCTGACTTCCTACAGTTCTCAGAGAAGCGCCGTGGATCATCTGGATGAAGTCTTAGGCTTAGTCAGTAGTTTATGTTTAATGGATAGTATAGGTGTAATTGAACCTTTATACAACTATGTTCCATAGGATGAAGGACATATTTACAGAAAAATAAAGAGTTTATTATGACCATGATTAAACTCAAAGATCTTGATCAGAATTACTACCATTACAGAGAACTATAAGTTCTGGGATGCTGCATTATATTTGAAGCAGCATTGAAGTCATTCTATCCAAGCCAGCAAAAAGAATTCTGAATGAAAGATTGATGCTACTCACCCAAACCAATGACCATGGGCAAACATTTCTCTCAGCTTCAAGGAGTGACCTTGAGGGGCATCATCACTCCAGGGAGGAACCTGCAGAAAGGAAACTCATGTCATGAACCACTTTGGTGAGGGCAGGAGAAGCCTACCATGTCTGGAGCTTTTTCATTTGTCCTTAGGAAACTGCAATCTGATTTTTCTCAGAGGCACAGAATCTCAGGCTGGGGGAGGCTGGAGGCACCTCTGGAGGTCACCTGGCCCACCCCCTGCTCCACCAGCGCCAGCCAGAGCCAGCTGCCCAGGATGTGTCTGTAGAGAGCCTGGTGCAGGAATGGCTGGAAGAAAAAGGCCATAGTCAGATCAACTTAGTGAAACTAGCAAAGTGGGCCTCAGTCTCACGGATACAGTGTCCTTGAGATAAGGAAGGCACGCAGAATTGAGAAAAACATGAATGCCGAAGTGCTTAGCTAAGCCACACAGCTAGACCAATGATGAGCTCAGATTTTGCACTATGCATGAGCTAATTAAGCACTGTACTTAAGCACCACTCTGCGTATCAATAAACGAGACTTTGCTGATGACCATATGGTGTCCGCGTCTCCCTTCTCCGACAAATGGTGAACCCCGACGTCCCTCCGTCGCTGAAAAGAAAACGGGGGAGAACGCGCCACGGTCGGTGAAGTAGAGTTGGGGCCTGCTGCAACCGGGTCGGTGTCAAACGACGTAGGGAAGACACCCCCAGGAGCTACAAAGGTGGTCCTGGGCCATACGTGCTGCCGAAGCCGGAGAGTTGCAACAGCGCTGACGACAAAAAATGGACAGGCAAGCAGCATATGATTTATTTATAGTACATATACATATACTACATATATACATATATATATACTATATAGTACATGTAGATAAGTTAGGGTTAAAAGAGATTAATCCCAGGAAGGACATACCGGGGTTGTTAGCCTGGGGTTATACTAAAGGTTTATTCTCTAATCCTCACACCGTGCATGATTTGAATGAGTGGCGTAAGTTAGGGGATGCACTGTGGGAGGCGGTATTAGAGGATGATAAAACAGCAAAAAAGCTGGGAAAGATCTGGCGGGTAGTTCATAACTCGCTACTGAAGCAGCCGGCGGAGAGAAGGGCGGCTTGGGAGGCAGTAGAGGCATATAAAAGAAATGCTCAGTATGGCGATAATGAGCCCCGAGCACCCAGCACGACCAGAGTAGAAATACCTATCTCTGGGGAGGCGGCAGGAATGACGGACATGGCCAGCTGCGCTTGGCCCTCGGCACCCCCCTTAGACGAGCTTGAGGAGGATTCCGCCGCGGCGGCGGAGACAATTGCAGAAGGCGGAGTAACCCCGTCTTCCGAGGGCGAAGGGCCCCAGACCAGCAGCGAAAAATCCCCTTGCCGGTCTGAGCCTAGCGTCCCTAAGCCCGCCGTGGAGCCAGCTCCGGTCCCTAGGGCGGAAAGCGACCTGTGGGAGGAGATGGCAAGACGGCGGGGGGAGGCGTGGAGTATACTAGCCAGACACGGCTTGGAGACTGGGGACGAGGGCGCTGTTGACGCAGCGAAAACCTGGGCTTTTCCCGTCACGTATACACAGGGAATAAATCAACAGGGACAAGCCGTCCAAGTGGGAGCGTATTCGCCTCCCGACTGGAAGCTGCTAGCCCAGCTGAGACAGACAGTGAGTCAGTTTGGTTTCCGGAGTGAGCCAGCTAAGCAAATGCTAGATTTCTTGTTTGATACATACCTGCTGTTGCCAAATGATATGAGAAGTATAGTGAAACTGATTTTCACGCAACATCAGCAGTTGCTATTTAACGCCCACTGGCAAGCTCTTGTTCAGGAGTCAGTTGCAGCACAGAGGGGCCCGGGAGATCCGTTAGCTGGAATTACCATAGACGAACTAATGGGATTGGGTCAATACCGCAGGACAGAGGCTCAAATGATTTCGGGACCCGACAAGGTTAGGGAAGCCATGCGTCTAGTAAGGAGTGCCATCAATCAGGTCAAGGATAGCTCAGGCATACCCATGTATATGGGGATAAAACAGGGAAGAAATGAATCCTTTGGGGACTTTGTAGATAAGGCTGCTGCTGCTATTGAAAAGGCAGGAGTCCCAAAGTATATGAGAGGGGCGATGCTAAAGCAATGTGCGTTGCAGAATAGCAATGAAGCAACAAAAAGGGTATTATCAACTTTAGGAGCCAATTGGTCGATAGAAGAGGCATTGGAAAGAATGGCTTTACAGCCGACAGGGGCGCAGGTTTTCTTAGTTAATGCACTAAAGGAAATAGGCTTAGGGCTGCAGAAACAAGCCGAGTCCACACAGTCACAGGTGCTAGCCGCTCTTGCTCCGCTCCGTGCTTCTACAGCAGCCCCGGCCACATCGAGTGACCACCGGCCTTCTTCGGCGCGATGCTATAGATGCGGAAGCGGAGGCCACTTCCGACGTGAGTGCCGTGCCCCAGGAGTATGGTGCCAAAACTGCCAGAACAACACGCACAACACGTCAGCTTGTCGCCGCAAGTCGGGAAACTCCCGGCGAAGCGCGCCCGGCAGCCGCGCCCGAACACAAGTAGCCGCCGTGACATCAGCGCCATCTCCTGTCTACAACCAGCCACAACAGGGAGCCTGGGACTCGACCTGGCAGCCGCAGTAAAAACATCTTTGATGACAGCTCGCCCCGTCAAAGTCCCAACTAGAGTTTATGGCCCGATAAATATCAAAGGACAAGCTCATGGAGGACTAATAGTGGGACGCTCGTCGAGCTCCATTGTAGGACTGTTTGTACTACCAGGTGTCATCGATGCAGACTACACGGGAGAAATACAAATAATGGTTTATACTCCTTTTCCTCCTCTGACAATTGAGGCAGGTCAGCGTGTTGCTCAGTTTATTCCACTTCCACAGTTGAGCCGGGGTGTTCAACCACAAAGACAAACCCCACGTGGAGACCAAGGATTCGGATCATCAGGTATTACTATGCTTACAATGGACCTCCATACTAGACCCAAAAAGAAGGTGAAACTAACCTATGCAGGACAGACAATAGAAATGATGGGACTCCTAGACACTGGGGCAGATACCAGCATTGTCTCTCCAGAAAAATGGCCCCACAACTGGCCATCAGTGCAAACTACGGATACCGTCACGGGCGTCGGAGGATTCACCCTTGCCAGAAAAACTCCTCCAGTAAAGGTCACTATAGATGGGCAAGATTTGGTGACTGTGTTGTCCGTAGTTGCGTTACCGCCATCAGTACATTGCCTAATTGGAAGGGACATTCTAGCTCAGCTTGGGGTCGTTTTATCCAACGAGCACCCTTTGGGGTAATTGCCATTGCTTGGACTTTCCCGATCCCAATCACCTGGACTACCAATGAACCGGTAATGGTTAAGCAATGGCCTCTAAAAAGGGAAAGTCTAATACAAGCACATCAACTCGTAAAGGAACAATTCCAACAAGGACATTTGAAACTCTCGACAAGCCCATGGAACACGCCAATTTTTGTGATCAAAAAGAAGTCAGGAAAATATCGTCTTCTGCACGATTTAAGAGCAGTAAATGATCAGATGGAGGCGATGGGGGCATTACAGCCAAGCCTCCCCAACCCAGCAATGCTCCCACAGCATTGGCCTCTTCTGATCATTGATCTAAAGGACTGCTTCTTCACTATAGCCTTACACCCTCAAGATACTAAAAGATTTGCGTTCACCCTACCAGCAATAAACAGAGAAGAACCTGATAAACGGTATGAATGGACTGTTCTTCCACAAGGAATGAAAAACTCACCTACCCTGTGCCAACTGTATGTTGATGCCGCATTACAACCATTGAGAATACAGTGGCCCAACACAATTATTTATCATTATATGGATGATATCCTCTTTGCTCAAGAATCAGCATTTACAGACACTCAGATGCAGGAGATCCAAAGCGCCCTAGCAAAGGCATCCCTCATAATAGCTCAAGAAAAAATACAGCGATCCACACCATGGAGGTACCTGGGGTGGTCTATCACAAGCCAGATCGTACGACCACAGAAGCTCCAGCTTGCAACAAAGATCACCACTCTAAATGAGGCACAGCGACTGCTAGGAGATCTACAATGGCTCAAGCCGATTGTTGGGATACCCAACTCCTTGCTAGACTCCCTCAGGCCACTACTTAAAGAAACTGACCCAACCGCACCCGTAACCGTGACCCCGCAACAACATGAAGCCCTCAAGGGTATTATACGCTACATCGATGAGGGGTTTGTCTCCCGCCGAAATATCTCCTCGCCCATCGATCTTACCATCTGGAGTACTGCCAACCACCTACTCGGTGCACTCACACAGCTACAAAAGAAAACGCGGGAGACACGGGTACTAGAATGGATAACCCCACCTTTTTGGGACGCTATAACAGCGCTGCCCATGAGGCGCTAAGGCAGCCACCACCGAATTGGGCTGATTGGATTGAGAGCCACGCCCACCAAAAGGAACAGCCTCTCAGCAACCGTCCTTGTTGTGCGTGTGGGGGGTCATGGTGTGAAGCCTGGGTAGCCCTAAAGTGCGGGGGCTGTGGGGACTGCTCGTGGGTGGAACAGAGAGCAGTGTTTAGTTTGTGGTGCTGGAGGTGTCAAAGTGACGACCTAAGAGATTCAAATTGGGGTCGGGCCCTAGAAAAAGAAGCAGGAGTGCCATATGCCCAGGTACGAAACCTATACGAGACACCAGAACAGCTCCTGTTAGCTTGGGCCCGGTGGGAACTTACCAACTGGATTAAGAGGCAGCACATCTATGCAAATTCGCACATTATCGCTGCAAGATGCAGACATAAAGTCCCACACCTACCTTGGCCTCGGGTAGGACCAATTAAGCCCGGTACAGACCCAGAGGAGGTATTAAATCAAAGTATAGAAGAGGTGAAACAACTGCAAATAACAGGGAGCAATACAGGGCGTAAAAAGAATAGGCCGCCAAAGAAATCAAAATGATGATCATTACACTACTTATGCTTGCTAACTTTGCTCGCACAAAATCTTTTCCAATGCAGCATGCGCCTCAGGAGAACGTATGGGTAACATTCGCTAACATAACAAAACAAGAATCAATCTACTTAAGTCTAGGGGGAGTACAAAATCCTTTTAGAACCTACCTAGTAGGGTTGCCAGTATGGTTGCAAGGAGTTCAAAGGAATGTGCTACATAAATTTATCTGACCACTCTGAGTCCATCCACAAAAAGATACAAAACATGCAGCAAAAATTACACAACCTAAAAGAAGAAGATGGTTGGGGCATTGACGAGTGGTTAAAAAGCCTAGGTCTTGGGGGATGGATTCGAACCGTTATTAAGTATGCTATTATGGTGTTAGGTATATTCTTCTGCTTAGCTTTATTGCTACCTTGCTTGATAACTTGCTTACAAAATTTTATTCAAAAGACTGTTAGCAAAACTTAGCATGCCACTCTTTTAGCTCAAAAAGAAAACGGGGGAAGTGTAGAGAGCCTGGTGCAGGAATGGCTGGAAGAAAAAGGCCATAGTCAGATCAACTTAGTGAAACTAGCAAAGTGGGCCTCAGTCTCACGGATACAGTGTCCTTGAGATAAGGAAGGCACGCAGAATTGAGAAAAACATGAATGCCGAAGTGCTTAGCTAAGCCGCACATCTAGACCAATAATGAGCTCAGATTTTGCACTATGCATGAGCTAATTAAGCACTGTACTTAAGCACCACTCTGCGTATCAATAAACGAGACTTTGCTGATGACCATATGGTGTCCGCGTCTCCCTTCTCCGACATGTGTCCATGTGGCATTTGAGTCTCTCCAGCCATGGAGACTCCACCACCTCCCTGGGCACCTGCCCCAGTGCTCAGCCACCCTCCCAGTGCAGAAGTGTCTCCTGAGCTTAGAGGGCCCCTCCTGTGTCACTTTGTGCCCGTGGCCCCTGGGGCTGTCCCTGGCCCCGTCCCCTCTGCAGCCTCCCCCTGGGTATTTATCCCCAGGGATGAGATGCCCTGAGCCTGCTCTGCTCCAGGCTGGGCAGTCCCAGCTCTCTCAGCCTCTCCTCATGGCAGAGATGCTCCAGTCCCTCCATCACCTTCCTGGCCCTGTGCTGCACTCTGTCCACTCTGTCCCTGTCTCCTGTACTGGGCAGCCCAGCTCTGGGCCCACCACTCCAGGGCTGGCCTCACTGGTGTGGGGCAGAGGGGAAGGATCCCCTCCCTCTCCCGGCTGTGACACAGCTCCCAGTGCAGCCCAGGACTGTTCTGCATTGCTGCAGGAGCACATTGCTGGCCCGTGGGCATCCTGGAGTCCAGCAGGACCCTGCCAAATTCTGGTTTCCCAGCTGGGCAGCCCCAGCAGATACTGGTGCCTGTAGTTGCTCCTTCCCAAAGGCAGGATTCAGCACTTGTCATTGAACTGTCGCCCTTGTTGAACTGGCAGCCCTGTGGATGGCAGCACTACTCCCTGGCAGATCAGCCACTCCTCCTGGTTTTGTGGGAGGGTGCACTCTGCCCCATCACCCAGTTTACTAACAAAGGTGTCAGAAAGGACTGGACTTAACATTGTCCTCCAGGGCACACTGCTGGACTTTGTGCCACTGAGCACCAGGGATCCAAGAAGGCAGATTTTGTGCAAGGTGTCTTTGCTTGTATGTACATATTCAGAAAGAACTGGCAGGATTTACAATAGGAATTACTCTTCCATATCTTATGGGGGGAAAATGTAATGATCCATGCTCCCTCTCACTAGCAGTGGGGAAAGGAAAAGTGGTCCTGTTGTTGGTGACAATGGATGTCAGCTGCATAGGAACCGTGCCAGTCTGGTGTGACCTACTGTGGGAAGGAGCACTCTGAGGGAGGTAAAAGCTGGGGTGTAGAGATCCCTCAAAGACTATTCTTCAAACCATATGTCTTGGTTTGAAAGACAGGTATGGTCTAAGGAAAGGCAGGAGCCCCTTTTCTGCGATGCAGAGTGCAACCCCCCTCCCTTTTAATTATTTTAGGTCCAATTCAGACACCTTCAGGCAGGAGATATGGGGATAAGAATAACAGTTCTTTACTGGTATCTAACAAAGCAGAAAAACAACAACAGCTATAAAAATTGGCAACAGAAACAGTCTAGCTCCGCTCCAGTCCCTTCTGGCCGCAGGCCGTCTCCCTGTGCTGTTACCGGTGCTGGGGGGTCAGGGCAGGTCCCGCGCAGTTGAAGAGGGCTGGGTGATGGCGGCCGCGGCCCAGGGGTGAGAGGGGATGGGGAAAGTGACTCCCCCCTCACAGTGTCAGTCGTGGTGCTCAGCAGAGTGTCCGGAGGTAGTAGGGTGAGCTAGGAGAGCAGCAGAGCGATGTCCAAAGGCAGGGAGCGTGGATCTCAGTGCTGGGATGGCAGGGGAAGATGCCAGAGCAGAGCCCAGGTTGTCTTCCCACTCCACGAGCCAAGCAAGAGCGAGAGCCCAGCTCCAGACCCCCCCGTCCCACCTTTCCTTTTCCAGTTCCCCCCCCCTCCCCCTCCAGAGAGGCTGTTGAAGGGTGAGTGGGTTTTGCTGACCACCCCTTGGCTCCCCAGCTCACGGATCATCTTGTGGATGGGGATCACGACATCTCGATTCGTCCGGTACTGCCGGCGGTGCACTGTTGAGGTAGCAATTGGCACCTGTTGCTCTTTCACTCTGAGGAGTCCCACTGCAGATGGGTTTTCTGATAGCCCAGGCAGGGTGTTCAACTGCTTAATGCCCTCTGCTGCCACAGCAGCTATTCCAAAAGCCCACCTGAGTCCCTTTGGGTCTTTGTAATAGCCGTTCCTGAGGAAGTCTATGCCTAGGATACATGGTGCCTCTGGGCCAGTCACAATTGGATGTTTCTGCCACTCTTTCCCAGTCAGGCTCACCTCAGCCTCCAGCAGAGTCAATTCCTGAGATCCCCCTGTAACCCCAGCAATTGAAACAGGTTCCTTTCCGACATGTCCTGATGGTATTAATGTACATTGTGAACCAGTGTCAACCAATGCTCTGTGTTCCTGTGGCTCTGATGTGCCAGGCCATCGGATCCACACCGTCCAAAAGATCCGGTTTTCCCGTGCCTCTCCCTGGCTAGAGGCAGGGCCCCTCTAGCCCTGGTTATTATTTCTCTCCTGGGCATACATACTGGAGGTTCCTTCAAGGGGATCTGACAGATCATCCTCCCTTCTGTAATACCCTGCACCTCCATGGGAGGCTGAGGCTACCCTCACTTTAGTGGAGTTCCCTCTGTTGGTGTTCCCCTCCCTGATTTGGCGCACCCGTGCTGCCAGGACAGAAGTGGGTTTCCCATCCCACCTTCTCATGTCTTCCCCGTGGTCACGTAGAAAAAACCACAGGTCAGCACGAGGGGTGTACCCTCTCTCCCTAGCTGGGGGGCGTTGGGCTCTACTTTTGGGGTCCATGACTCTCACTGGTGCTGCACTGATCTTCCTCACCTCTTCCCTTATCTCCTTCATCTCCTCCTTAAACTCCTCTCTGAGGTCCTTAGCCACAGCAGAGACATGAGCCTGCACTGGGCCAGCCATCATACTCTGATAATTCCTGAGCCTGTTGGCAACAGAACCCACTGTCACTTGGTTGGTATCAGCATCAATCATTGCAATAAAGGGGGTATATTGAGATGGGCCCAGGTTTGCCAGATTCCACAACATCTGCCCTGTGCACCTGACCTTGTCAGGGTCATTGTCATGCTGTCCATCCCTCCCAAAGAGCACCTCCAGTACTGCCACTTCTCTCAGCTTTTGGATCCCTTCCTCAAGGGTATTCCAACATGTTCTCTGGTGGTACTCCTGCATTCTTTCCCTGTGGACAAATCTCTCTCTCACACTCATTAAAAGTCGCTCCCAGAGGGAAAGGAGACCTGTCTCCCTTACAAATACCTGGTCCACACCTGAGTCCTGGGTCAAGGCTCCCAAATTCCTTGCCTCAGTACCATCCAGTTGCACACCTGTACCCATAAGGTCCCAGACCCGCAGTAACCAGGTTGTAAAAGGCTCACGGCCCCGTCGTACAATGTCTTTTTGCAGGTTACGGAGACTCTCATATGACAGGGACTCGGTGATGATCTCAACTTCTGGCTCCCCTGCTGGTTGTGAGGGGCCCCCTTCCTGACCCTTCTTATCTAGGTGCCTTGTTTTCATCTTAGACTTCCTAGTTTCCACAGGGGCAACTGCTACTGGCTGTGAGTGCCCTTGCAGTTCAGCTGGAACCTGGACAGATGTAACATCTGTGGGTCCCACTGCTGCACCATCAGAGTCTCCCTCTTTAAGGCAGGGGGAGGGTTTCTCACCAGCTGGGGAGAGGTACTCCTTCAGCATCTGGCCCATCTCACGTATCTCCTTTGCTAGCACCCCCACCCATTTTGGGTGGTTCCTTTCCAAGGTGGGCTGTGGGGCAGGGTCAAACTCTGGGGTAATATCCCTAGTCTCTGGGATAGGATCAGGCTCTGGGGTAACCTCCCTAGTCTCTGGGACAGGATCAGGCTCTGGGGTAACCTTCCAAGTCTCTGGGACAGGATCAGGCTCTGGGGTAACATCACTAATCCCTGGGGTAGGTATCAGTGCTGTTATCCAAGTCAATCTCCCCTTATCTCTGAATGTTAGATAGAACAGGTTTAACAGGGATATAAGCAACACTAGCCACAATATAATGTCATTAGCATTTAAAGCGGATTGGAACCCCTTGAAGACTGGTGGGGTGAACTTCAAAAACCCTGTGATGGGTTGAGAAAAAATTTCACCTGCTGCCACTTCCTCACAGTAAGTACCATTATTGAAGTAGCCCCAGAAACACACACTTAGAGTGCGATAGCTCTGAATCCATGTGGCCATCTTCCAGAGAAAATTAAAAATCCATGAATTCCTCAACTGATCAACCCACATAATAAACTGGATAATAGCCACAGTAACCTTGGTTATGAAAACTCATGTTTAAAAAAGGGCTTGCAAATGGGAGAGATATAGCAGTGACCACATGGAGGCCAATCCAGGGTAAGCTGGACAGCATGGTGTCATCTACCACAAGCTTGGGTAATTTAAGAACTGTTATCCCCTTTTCTACCCCTCTCTCAATGCCCTCAGGCAATGCCCCACGTTGGGCGCCAAAATATGTCTTGGTTTGAAAGACAGGTATGGTCTAAGGAAAGGCAGGAGCCCCTTTTCTGCGATGCAGAGTGCAACCCCCCTCCCTTTTAATTATTTTAGGTCCAATTCAGACACCTTCAGGCAGGAGATATGGGGATAAGAATAACAGTTCTTTACTGGTATCTAACAAGGCAGAAAACAACAACAGCTATAAAAATTGGCGACAGAAACAGTCTAGCTCCGCTCCAGTCCCTTCTGGCCGCAGGCCGTCTCCCTGTGCTGTTACCGGTGCTGTGGGGGCAGGGCAGGTCCCGCGCAGTTGAAGAGGGCTGGGTGATGGCGGCCGTGGCCCAGGGGAGAGAGGGGATGGGGAAAGTTACTCCCCCCTCACGGTGTCGGTCGTGGTGCTCAGCAGAGTGTCCGGAGGTAGTAGGGTGAGCTAGGAGAGCAGCAGAGCGATGTCCAAAGGCAGGGAGCGTGGATCTCAGTGCTGGGATGGCAGGGGAAGATGCCAGAGCAGAGCCCAGGTTGTCTTCCCACTCCACGAGCCAAGCGAGAGAGAGAGCCCAGCTCCAGACCCCCCGTCCCACCTTTCCTTTTCCGGTTCCCCCCCCTCCCCCTCCAGCCAACCCCCTACGAGAGAACATTATCTGTCGTTTTAAGGTGTAGCCACAATTACTTAGCATAACAATGGGAGAAAATTCCACTGAAAGAAAAGGGAATAATTCAACCTCCAACACCATAGAAGCCCCTGCTTTGTGAGGATCAGGAACAATTCCTAGGCAAGGGCTGAAACTGTGCTTCTGGGAGTTCCTTTACCTCCCAGATCAATTTTTCCATTCATGATGATAGATGAAAGTGGAAACTTGCCCAGCTGATAATTCGTTCATCTTCCTATGACCTTTGAAAGGAGGGAAGAATTCCTGATCCTGAAAATATTCAGAAAGTGCCTGAGAAGGTAAGGGGTGGAGGGCATAATTACAAATAAGGTAACTTAGGAAGGTGAAAAGCAAAATCACAATCCTGGGTGACAGGAGACAAATTCAATCAAGAACTTCTGATCAATCTCATCTCAGAAAGGAGCAATGTGGAAGGAAATATTGTGGAAGAGGAATCAAGCTATCCCAGAGGAGTGTAGAGGCATTCTGGTGGAAGCAGTATGGAAGGGGGAGAATTATTAGGGAGCTCTTGAGCCAGGCTTACACCAGGTCTGAGGACCAGAGGAAGCTACAGCAGCTGTCTATTGTCTTCAAAAAAGCCTGGCCACTGAAGGTGGCTCCTGAGAACTTGAAAGAGCATTACACCAGTCTTAAAGATGGGCACAAAGGAGGGTCTGCAGAAGAGCTACAGGCTACTCAGCTCAGTTGAAATCCCTGGGAAGGTGATGGAGAAAATCCTCCTGTGTGGGACACATATTGAGAAAGGAAGAAAATTACAGCCTGGAAAATATTCCAGGCTGGAGCTTTTCAGCTCTGTTCCCAGCTGAAAAGCTGGTCCAGCTCAAGGCTAGGGAGAATTTCTCCCAGGGTGATAATTTGGTCAAAATAAGAAGGAATTAATAACAAAGATAGAACACCTGTTGTGGTGAGTGACCAGGCCCTGGGAATGGGGTGTCTTCTCTCTGAACCAGTCACCTTTTCTCTGCTCTTGGAATTGCGAGTCATGCTATAAAACCAAGTGTATTTCTGAATAAACTTGTCTCTTTCTTCCTGTCATGAAAGATGACCATGTAGCTGTGCATCTTATTTCCGCCGCACTTAAAGGGTTAAAAGTCCTTTCCGGGGCTACACTCCTGGACACCCTTTCAAGCAACTGAGGGGGAAGGGCACTGGCAACAGCCAGCACAGATTTCCCTCGGGGAAATGGTGTCTGGCCAACCTGATTGAATAAGGGGAATAAGGGGAGGTCAGGGATGGTGTTGCCTGACATTGCAAAACATTCAACAGCCACGCAGTCTCCTCACAGCCTGACTGCTGAGATATGGACCGAGTGAATGGTGAAGTGAATGGAGAACTGCCCAAACCAGCGGGCTCAGTGCTGCTGCATCAGGTGTATGAAGTGGCCACGTTGTGGTGACACCACTCACAGATCATCCCTGGAGCCACTATTGCTGTTGATTAATGACTAATATTTCTATGCAGAGCATATAAAAGCTCTGCATATAATTTGCTCTAAGCAAATTTGTGCCATGAAACTTTACAAGGGGGTGTTCATTCCACCATGCTCATACATACTCATCACAAGGCACTTCCTAGCTCCTAAATGAACATTCCTTTTCCTAGAACTACTTTACCCACCTCTGCCTGTTACTGCAAGTCCTTTTATGGTCTTAGAGAGTCATCTGAAGGGGTCTCTGGTGGTCATATTCACTGAGAGCCCCCAAAATTGTAAGTGCCCTTGCCTTGAACTTCTCTTAGGGCATGCACTCCTGTTTCTTGTTACATAACTTTGCCACCAAACCCGCCTTGTTTCCTTGTTATCTGTTTATCCACTATTTCCAGCTCTGGTTAGCATCCATCCTGTGTGACTACTTCGACATTCTTTTATTTAATTTGGTACATAGTCTTTAAAATCTATTTTACAAATCAAAATTTCTATTTTCCGTGGGTCATGATCCGGTATTAATGCAGAGCGGGGGTCGTGATGGTTCTTGTGATCTTAAAGGTGCAAACAGGCAAAATGCAGGGGACAAAATCAGTTTATTCAATAGCAGAAAATCAGTTTATTCAACAACAGCAATGCATTTCATCAAATGCCAACAATTCAGTTACAGTAAAGGGGAGAGGTATAGGAAACAAAGTATAGGGAAAGGGGAAGGAAAGGAAGGGATGGGAAAATAGCTACCAACAGACGAGACGGGCGTCCTCACGGGTCATCCTATAGACGAGTCTTCGTCCGTGGGGAGATCTCAGGGGTCTTCTCCAGGGGGTAGACGGGTCTTCATCAGTGGAGAGATCACAAAGGGTCTTTTCCAGAGGGTTGCTCTTTTATAGTTCTTCTCCAAAGCGAGTGGCCTCTGGCCAAGAGGTGGGAAGATTTATGGACCATTGTGTGGTGCTGCAGGAGACAGGTACGGACAAGCAGTCCTCAGTTGGTACAACACAACCTCTGGTTGGTGCCATGACAGCACAGTCCAGTGAACACAATACACCAACACACAGTCACAAGCATCCACCTTGGCCAGGCCAGTAAACCATTGCTCAGAGTCAGCCTGGGTGGGGTCCTCGAGGTCTCCTTGCGACGGTTGGGAGGCAAAATCGAGGGAAACGTCCGACCCACCCTTACACCACCCCATGACTCACCATCGTCGTCAAGAGCACCCCTTTGTAGAGTTGTGGTGAAGTCTTCAGTTGCGGTGTCTTCACGACTCGTCCAAGTTGGTGGCATATCCCGGCAAGCAGAGACAGGAAATTAGGAAAAAGATAAGGGAAAGGATAAGGAAAAGGAGAAAAAAGGAAAACAAAGCAAATCAATTATATTCAATTTTTGATTGCTAACAATTTTAAACAATTTGTTTCATTATTTAATTTTTCAATTATTGATTAGAAATAAATTAATTTTCCATTACAAAGAAAGCAAATTTTTGATTAAACAATTTTAATTATCATTAAAAGATAAACAATTTTAGTTAAAAATCATATTTTATCCTATTTAAAACCTTGTGTCAATAGCCCTAGGGATGTCAACAGTAACCGATCTGGATACATCTATCACAGATGCCAATTGTGCTAACCGTTTCATTGTTCTCCAACTCATAATGTATAGGAATGCCGAAAAAACAAAACCAATTAAAACCAAAATCAAGAGAACTATGATGGGATGACACAATTTGTTCAGGACACCTGTAGCAGTAGGTGACCACCCAAATAGAGTATCCCACCACCTGTGTTCAGCATCTGTCTTTACCCTTTCCAAAACATGATGTATTTTTTCCACATTGTGATGAACAGCTATTAGAGTTTTCTGTCCGTTTTTCTTGATTCTCTCCAAAATTTCAATCAGATCTTGGTGGAGCAACAATTGCTTCACCAGAGAGAGGTTCATTCCAATTGGCGTGGGCAATAGATGATGGATCAGTGTGTAATTTGACTGCAAAAGATGGTGAGAACTATCTGGGGCTACATAGGAAAAAATCACATCCTGAAATCCTAGTAAAGTTACAGACAAAAAAGTTTGAATGATTTTTAGTATTCACTACCAAATTTTCTATGAAAACACTATCTCAAGCTCTTCTAAAGCATGCACATCCATTGTTTACATATACCAGTACTGTTTCAGGAATCTCTTTTGGATGAATTTCAAAATTGCAAACATTCTGTTCTGTATCCAAGCAAATATCTTGAGCTCTGATTGCATTACTTTCACAGATAAACCCTTGTTGTTCCCGGACAATGCAAGTTTCCAAATTGACAGTTTGCCACTTCCCACCAATTTGATGGGCCCATTCCCTGTGCTCGAAAGGATAGAGAATAGCTCTGTCATGATTCAACCCTAATGCAATGATGGGGAATATTGAATGCACTGAAGCAGTGGGAAAAGTGCCTTAAAGCAGCAACCGACTGCATCCACAACTGGGCCTGGATACAGCTGAGAGCCAGAGAGATGTTATTTTGTCTTTACCTTTTCCCAATTTGGCAATATGTTTGATATTGCAGGGGCTGTTGTAATTTGGTTACATCTCCAGCTGTGGTAGCCAATTTATTCATTAGTACTTCTGAATCGATGCTATTCAAAATTCCCAATCCTGTTCCCACAGCACCGGTTATGTCTCTTGCCATTCGTTTTTTAGAAGGATTCCGTTTTCGCAACCAGCTTGTCCGTCCCTCAAAAGAAGTCTGCAGAAAGGGTGAACAAGCTGGCTGAACTTCTGAGACATTATTTTGCATATGAAATAATATTTGTTGTTGGCCAGGTTTTCTAATTACATATGGTCCAAATTGAAAAATCGTAGGACTCAACATAACTGGTGGTTGGGTGGTAGGTGTTACAACATTAACATCAAGTTCCCCCCAGTATTTTGAATTGTTTTTACCACACATGATTTTAAAGGAAAATTGTACAGCAGTTAAGTTTAGCCAACAGTCCTGATTTTGGATTCTACAATGTAAGGTCTGGCCATGGGGTCCTATGCCATAACTGTATGCAGGTTCGGTGAGGGATCCAGCCACTAATTTACAAGTTATTGTGACATCATCACCTTGTGTCACCATGAAAGGAGGAAAAACCTTGTTTTTGTCATCCAATACTAAGGGGGTGCTTCTTCACGTCCCTCGGTGTTCTTCTGTGAAAAGTAAACACAACAGAGTCTGCCTCCAGGAGGCAGGAGATTAAAATGATGGAACTAACCAATATGTAGCGTGGACTGGAATTCTGTTCACTTCCCAGTCATTTTGCTGCTGAAAAGGAAGCCAGTCTGTACCTCCTTTAAACACAGCATAGGAGTCAGTGTAGATGTAAACAAGAGAGATATTCTGTACCTCAAGTTGGAAAACACTCCAAACAACTGTCAGCTCACCGGTCTGAGAGCTGCCTTCTCCCTCAGTAATAAATCGTTCAGCAGCAGAAGTGGGGAGGGCTACTGCCCTGTATTTCCCCACCTTTCCCTCTCGTTTGGCAGAAGCATCAGTGAACCAAGCATTTGCTGATTGTTCAGGGGAGAAAGGAGTGGCTACTTTAATTACCAAGGCAGGTTTGTCATGGCTATTTGCCAAGCTCTCAGTTTCTTGTATTGCCAGATTTTTTACAGCTCTTTCTGTCACTGAGAAAATGTTACAGTAATGTTCTATCTGAGCATACCACTTCCCAACTGAGGATCTCTGGGCCACCCCATGAGGTGGAGGGGTCTCAATAGTGACTGTGATGTATTTTCTCCAGAACACTAATAATTCTAGAGCCCGTTGGAGCTCTTTCCTGGATTCAGGCAATTTAATTTGATTCAGGGAGGTTAGAGTATCAGGTGGAATACATGTCATACTTCCTTTCCACCAAATTCCCAAAAACTTCACCTCCTGAGAAGGTTTTTGAATTTTCTCTGAGGAAATTTGTAAGTCAAGGCTTTCCAGATGAGAGATTATTTCTTGCTGGGTATCCCCCACTACTTTTATTTCATCTCCCCCCACCAGAATATCATCAATGTATTGATAGACAGCTGTATCGTCAGGTTTGGGTATCTTTTCTAATTCCTGGGCTAAAGTGTGGTGGGCCAAAGTGGGGGAATGTTCAGACCCTTGGGAAAGCCCAGTGCAGGTGTACTGCTTTGGCTCAACTCCCAGAGCCTGTGGAGGAGATTGATTTGGTACATTGTTCAGAACTTGTGGAGAAGTTTGCTCTGGTACACTGCCCAGAACCTGTGGAGAAGCTTGCTCGGGGGGGTACATCATTGATATAATCATATTCTATTTTAATCACGGGTTTCAAGTTGGGTCAGCAGTGTTGCCCACAATTTTTCATCAAAATTAGGTCTTTTTGAGAGTATATTGGATTAATGTGAACAGCTTCCTTCTCCTGTGTTTCTTTTGGTGTTATACCCTGCAATGAATTTTTGTCCCATTCTTCTCTTAAGGCAGCTTTTAACAAATTATTTTCATCTCGCAACAAATGGTTCTCATTCCTTTCTTGATCTAATTGTTTTTGCAGAATTTGAACAAGATTTTGTAGAGAGTCTATAATTGTTCTTTCCTCACTTCTTTGCTCAGAGCGAGGTTCTATAGCTGCCGTAAGACAAGCTCCCAAAACTGAGCAGAGCATGGTTTTATTTTTGCCCAGTTTGAACTTTGATTCATGTTGCAAAGAACATATTCTATCAATCACATTCTCCAGATTAAACCAGTTATTGTTTGCCCATTCCTCCACACCTTGGGGCAGTCTGGTGCTATACTTAGCTAATAGAGCATAAAATGCAGCTTTTCTGTTATAGTGGAATTCTCAGTCATTTTGTGAAGGGATAAGTAAAAACCACAACAGGGAGGTCTATTGCTTAAGTTACCACACACAACGAAACAGTTTTGCTGTGTGCCCCCCTTCGCTTCCCTGTGTGGGTGAAGAGACCAAACGACTTGGGAGGCACTCCTCAGTTACAAAACACCAGGTTGTCTCTTCACTACACCAAGTAGTCAAACATCATAAAAAACAACAACAACAACAACAACAACAACAACAACAACAACAACAACAACAACAACAACAACAACAACAACAACAACAACAACAGTGTCCCGCCTTTTGCATCAGTAGATCTTTTGTGAAATTCTGATGACAGAGCCCTCAAGCGAGTCTGGGGATGCTCCACACCAAAGTGTCTGCAGTCTGCGGGAAATCAGAAAAACCCTCCTTGCTTTCTACACAGGCTCACCCTTTCAAGGTGGCCAGCTAGGTGCGGCTGGAGTAAGACTTCCTTCCCCTGATACAGACTACACACAACCTTGCATCCCTTCTGTCTGCCAGAAAATCCTGTCCGTGACGCCAATTTAATGTAACGATCCGCTATTAATGCAGAGTGGGGGTTGTGATGGTTCTTGTGATCTTAAAGGTGCAAACAGGCAAAATGCAGGGGACAAAATCAGTTTATTCAATAGCAGAAAATCAGCTTATTCAACAACAGCAATGCATTTCATCAAATGCCAACAATTCAGTTACGGTAAAGGGGAGAGGTATAGGAAACAAAGTATAGGGAAAGGGGAAGGAAAGGAAGGGATGGGAAAATAGCTACCAACAGACGAGACGGGCGTCCTCACGGGTCATCCGATAGACGAGTCTTCATCTGTGGGGAGATCTCAGGGGTCTTCTCCAGGGGGTAGACGGGTCTTCATCAGTGGAGAGATCTCGAAGGGTCTTTTCCAGAGGGTTGCTCTTTTATAGTCCTTCTCCAAAGCGAGTGGCTTCTGGCCATCATAGACAGTATAGACATTAAAATGTCATCATAGACATCATAGACACTAAATCCACATCATAGACTTCATAAATATTATATCCACATCATAGACAATATAGACATTAAATCCACATCATAAACATCATAGACAGTATAGACATTAAATAAACGTCATAGTCATCATAGACATTAAATCCATTTCATAGACATCATAGACATTATAGACATTAAATCCACATCATAGGCATCATAGACATCGTAGACATTTGTGATAGGTTGACTTAGGAAGAAGAAACTCAGAAGAGATTCTTCCTAAGGGAATTTCCTCTGTGGGGGTTGGGATACATGCAACAGCCAATTAGAGAAAGTTAGTTCGCTCCGTGAACACACATTTTGAAGGAGGTAATCCGGAACTGACTCTTTTTGTCTTTCCGGCGGCTGAGCAGGTAACATCAGCCCGAGCTTCCCTCTCCCCCATGCGGGGGGGGGGGGGGGGGGAGGCTCGGGAGGCGGCTTGGGCCCCGTTTGCCAACGAGGGGGACTCAATGGCCAGGGGGAGAAAAAGTTGTGTCATAAGACCTTCACGGCTTCCTCCTCCACGGGCCTGCGGCTCTGGCGTGGGGGGAGGCCGACTCTTGCTGCTGCCAGCCGGGCCGGGCCTGCCCGGGTGCCCATGAGCAGTGTGGGGCTGCAGCCCAGCCCCAGAAAGGCTGATTAACACCTCGGCTGCCCCCCCCAGCACGGCCTGAGCCTGGCCCAACTCTTGTAGTTGTGTTAAACTTTAACTCTTTAGTGCTCAGATAAGATTTGCAAAGCCTCCAGCCTTTCCTTTGAATATGAAAGGGAATAAGAAGATTTCTGAAGTCAGTGATGTAAGAGCTAAGTTTTTAAGAAGGAAGGAGAATGAGAAGACGCTGAAATGGCTGAAAATCTTTTTGTAAAATTGTAGGGATGAACTGATGTACTGAATATTCCTATAAACCATGGAAAGAGACATGGGGGGATGGAAATGTTCCATTTAATGGGTGATTTGACTAAAAAGCACCTGTGTTGAAAATTTCTGTCCTGAGAAGAGAAGGGGATATTAGTTTTCTGAAGATGAAGCCTGAGCAGAGAAAAAGGAGACAGAGAGAATCTTTACAGTTGAACATTTCATTCTTAAAAGTAATACCCCATGAGACAGACATGGCCCACATCAACAACTTTGGAACGGTTGTAGAGTTGGGAGGAGCGTCACGGTTGCAGGTTCCCGGGCGGATGCAAATCGTGAAAGATAAAACCACAAGAGAACTGTTTTTTTCCTTCTTGTGAGAAAAATCCCTACAACTTCAACAAGAAGAGGCTTCTCTCTCCAGAAGTGAACTGAGAAAGACTAAATTGGGCACTGACCGAAGTATTTGTTATATGTTTGTTTTATTGTTATGAAGATTGGGAGAGGGAGGGAAGGAGTGATCTAAAAAATCTTATTCTGAAATTTTTTTTCTCTCTCTTTTTGTTTGTGTAGTTAATAAATTTTCTTTTATACTCTCTCAAGTTTTAGGCCTTGCTCTTTTGCTCCTGGTTCTGTCTCACAACAAGAAAAATAAGTTTATTCAAATTGGCAACTCAAACTCAAGACAACATTAAATACACATCCTAGACAGTATAGACATTATATGCACATCATAGACATCATAGAAATTTGACGCGTCTTCCACCCAATGCCCACTTCACCTGGGCTACCGGCTGGCTCCAAGAAGCCCGCGTTGGTGAGTGGCCTCTCCCCGGCACCACTCTGGGAGCCGCAGAAGAGGTATAGCGATAGCTATGCCTGGGCGATCTGTCTAGGAGGGACCAAGAGGCGCAGGAGAGACCTTTCCCGGTTCTGGGGGAAGGAATTTATTGGAGGAGCAGGTAGCAGGTCTGGAGGTTGGGAGAGGGAACCACAAAAAGGCGGTTTGAGAGGTTCTGCACAGGCTTAAATACGGGGGAGGCGCAAGGGGAGGGTACACACTTCGACCAATTGCGGTTAACAGCGGGAGGTACAGAAGGCGGGGGAAGGGATACATTGAACCAGTAGGGAAACATGTGGGTGTCAACCGGGGTTCAACAACCAATCATTTAACGAAGTAGGGAGAACTTTCTCGAACTTGGGGTAGGGTTCAGGGAGGATTGACAAGGCTAGTTGCAGGGATTAGGGTGAGGGACAGGGAAGGATCTAGAAACTGGGAGTGGTTTAGGGTTGAAGGACAGATGGGGAGGCGGGAAAGGACTAAACCAGTACATATATAACTCAGGGGGATGAAACTGAGACAAACCAAAAACATATGAGAAAAATGAACATTAAACAACACAACACAACATCTCCCCCTTTCTTTTTAAACAGAGGTGTCATTTTCAAACTCCTCGCCAGAGGTGGGCCCGTCCTCCTCTTCTTCAATTGCTTCCATTTCTTCACCAGCTGGGGGATCTTCAAGATCCCACTCTGGGACAGGCCAACCTCTGCGCAGTTAACTTGGGATGTTGGCGAGATGCTGCGAATAACTGAGGTCTTAATAACGGGGATGGCAATACCAACAAGAATAATAACAAGGACAACAGAAATAATGGTTTTAACAACTGAAGCCAGCCATCCCGAAAGTTCCCAGCCTTTAAAGATGTTTCTCAGCCAGTCCTCGGATTCCTCCTTGATGTTCGTGACGAGGCCATGTATTTGCTGGATCTTGGGAGTGGACACTGCTGCTCCGAGATGACAAGTTGAGACAGCAGAGGCCCTCAAAGTCCTCGCAGCCGTGGCCATGCGCGAGCAACAGGAAATCTATTGCGGCCCGATTTTGTAGTGTCGCCTGCCTGGTAATTTCCTCATCTGCTAGGAGGTCGCTCAGGGCCGCAGACGTAAGATTTGCCTGTTTTGCTACCCAGCACTCTAGGAGGCCCAATTCACCTAGGGCTTTAGCTGCTGCCAGCCATGGTAAAAAGATGGAGACAGCAACTCTTTTGGACTTTGACCAATGAAAAACATCTGCGTTGCAATTTTCGTCCAAATTGTGTGCCTCTCTCTTTTGGATAGCCAATTTTGTGTTTTTAGATTTCCAATTCAAAATTTGGGTTTGGTTAGGCGAAAACAGGGTCAGTGGCCCAATGGTGCACAGCCCTCCTATCAGGCGAGAGGGGATGCCTGCCCACGCCCGGTCGCCACAGATCAAGAAGACCCCCTTACCGAGCTGACGAGGTTGGTCCACAGGGGCCCCCTCAGTCTGGGAGGTGGTGTTGCACCACGCGGCAGCTCTGTACTCAAGGTTAGGCTGGATAACGTTTAGGTAAGATTCGGGTTTGGACCGTCTATAATGATTCTGAACACAAAAAGGGGATAGGGCTGAACCAAGCAACTCTAATTCTTGAGGCTCCTCGGGTGCTTTGGGAAAGTCTTTCGACCACTCACGCCACACCCAGAGGGGGTTGGTCATAGGATAGGAGGCATAGGAGGGGTGCCACCGCCAGGCGTTCAAGTTGTTCCTCATACTGATGATCGTTTTGGGATGTTCGTCAGGCTGAAATGGGATCCCCACCAGGCAGGTTGAAAGTGGATTCCCTGTTGCCGCAGTTGACAGGCAGAGATGGTCCTGCTGCGTGGCCTGGGCCAGGGTGACCCACACGTTTTTCCTCGGCTGCTGGACTATCCACTCCACCAAAGACTGGCAAAGGTACGCCCAGATGACAAGGGCATACCACATCCTGGGGCTCCGGGTGGCTGACTAAAACAGAACAAGAAAAGGAAACGGGTTACTCAAATAAATCGTGAACTTCAAGGGGGGGAAACAAATTGGAGAAGGGGCTGCCCTGCCCACTGGGGGACCCTTGATATTCCAGGGAGGGGCGCCAGCGACAACGAAGCGCTGCGTATCTTATATCTCTGGAGGTTGGCCCTGACAGATGCCCCTGACTGGCAGTATAGGGCTGGACCCACCTTTGAGGGACCCACCTGTCCTGGTTTAGGCCAAATTTGGGGGAAAACCTCCAGAAGGAGCCCCCAGACAGCAAACCCCATGACTCCTCCCCCCCACCACTGGGTTCGGGAAGAATTTCCTCAGAGAAGAGTGGGAAAAAAACCCTGTTTATTTAACAAGCAAGACACTCCCCAGCACAGGGAAAAAAACAACACCAGCTGACAAAAGAAACTCTTTCACCGTTCTGAAGGGATGACAAACTCAGTCTCTCCGGCGAGTGGTGGCCCAGTTATCAGTCTCTGGCGCTGGGGAATGACAGCTGCAGGTGACAGAGTGTAGACTCCCAGTGTTTCTTGGGGTTTCCCAGGTCCCTGTACAGAACGGGTTCAGATGGTATCCAGGAGAGGGAGGGGACGGGGTGGAAAAGAAAACAGTCCAGGGAAAAAGTTGGACTGCCTAGCTGAACTAACTAATAAGGAAAAAGGAAGGGCAAAGTGAAGGAAAGAAAAAGAGGCAGAAGCGAGCAAGCAGGCCAGCAAGCAGGCAAGCAAGCAAGCAAACCGAGCTAAAACCTCTCCTAAACATAGATCATGGGGGAGGTGAGCCGGCTGATAACAAGACCAAACAAAGCTCCACTTTCAGAGTCAGTCCTGGAAGCACAGGACATAATACCAAACATAATCAGAACACACGATTGGAGATACAAACACCATAACATCACCCTAGGACACCACCTCAAACCAAAGGGCGTGGATACGCAAGCGTACCCGCGACCCCAGGTGACCAACTCATGTGGGCCCTCCGTTTTACCGGTCTCCGGGTTCTTCACCATAACAGGAGGGTGTTTTCTCAAGCATAATGGTGAAGAGTTCACAAAATGCCTCACAATGGGAGGACTCAGCTCTTCGAAGGAGCACTTAAGAAAGTTGATGGTAAAAAGGGGTTTATGTAATTTAGTATGAGACGTATTGAAATTAGCATCACCCTGTTGCTGCTCCAGGACTCGTTTGAGCGTTTGGTGGGCACGCTCAACCACACCCTGACCTGCAGGGGAATACGGGATGCCAGTCTTATGTTTAATTCCCCACCTCTGCAGGAACTCCCGGAAGGTCGTGGAAGCATACGCCGGGCCATTGTCCGATTTTAATTCCCTTGGGATCCCCAACACAGAGAAAGCCTGCACAAGGTGTTTCTGTACATCCTTGGCCTTCTCCCCCGTGTGGGCAGAAGCAAAGACCGCCCCAGAAAAGGTATCCACACTCACATGTACATACTTCAACCTGCTGAATTGTGGAACGTGGGTGACATCAATCTGCCATAACTCACAGCTCTCCAGGCCTCTAGGATTTACGCCAGAGCTCAGGGATGGCACCCCAAGCTTCTGGCCCTGGGGACATGTGGCCACGATGTCCCTGGCCTGGTCACGGCTTAGTTGGAATTGCCGTACCAAGCCAGGCACATTCTGATGGAATTTCTGATGGCTCAGCTTTGCCTGTTGGTAAATATCAGGGAGCCTAGCCATATCGGCTGGCACTGCCAGGGTGTCCGCTCATTCATTACCCTCGGCAATGAAGCCTGACAGGTCTGTGTGCAATCTTACATGCATCACGAAGTACGGATGCTCTCGGTGGGAGACAGCACATATCAGTTTCGAGAGCAGACTGTGGAGGTTCGGATTGGAGATTTCTTTCAAAACAGCGTTCTCTGCTCTTGACACCACACCCGCCACGTAGGCCGAATCTGTAACCAAATTGAGTGGCTCGGAGAACCTCTCAAAAGCTCTAACAACTGCATCTAACTCAGCAATCTGAGGGGAACCGTCAACAACCTTAACATCTGCCTCCCACTGCTGAGTCTGAGGGTTCTTCCAAGTCATGACTGACTTGTGCCAAGCCCCGGATGCATCTGTAAAAACTGTTAGAGCTTTGAGGGGCACTCGGCTCAATTTTTCTTTAGGAACCAGATTAAAATTTGAATTAAATAATTTATGACTTTGGTGGTGGACAGATGTTTGTCCTGTGTAGCTATCAAGGGCAAAGAGAAGAGTCTCATTCTCCTGGAGCAAATGCTCCAGAACCTCCTTAGGCAGCTTGCCTGATGATAAGGCAAGTGGTACTCAAATGCACGCAAAATCGCAACCCACCAGCTCTCGCAAACGGGCCCTGGCCTTCCTGATCAGCTGCGCCATCAGCTCCTGTGGCCTGGTGATACTTTTGGACCTCTGATGACTGAGGAACACCCACTCTATGATCAAGAGGGGGTCCCTCTGGTCCTGGTCCCATTGGTAAATGAGGCCGTGGAGGTGCAGCAGCCGTCCCAAGATAATAAACTCAAATTGCAGGTTCGGCAGGTAGCGATGGGCCTGTCTCGACCCCATCGCCTTCTCTAGCTTTTCCAGTGCTGTCCTCGCCTCTGGGGTCAGCACCCTAGGAGAAAGTAACTCATCTCCCCCTTTCAATAAATTGAAAAGGGGGGCTAGGTCCTCGGTGGTCAATCCTAGCCAGGGTCTGACCCAATTCAATGACCCACATAGCTGGTGGAAATCCGCAAGGGTTTTTGGCTTGGTGTTAATTGCCAATTTCTGTAGGACAACAGTCCTGTTGGTAATTTGGAGCCCGAGATACTTCCACGGGGGCATCCTCTGAGCTTTCTCCTTCTGGAGCTCAAACCCTGCAGAGATCAAAACCTCGATGACAAGGTCAAGGACATGCTGCAGCATGTCATCCGTGGGGGCACAAATTAGCACGTCATCCATATAGTGCAGGATGACGGCCTCCCCTGCTTTGGCACGGACAGGAGACAACAATGAGGCCACGTACCATTGACAGATACTGGGGGCTGTTCTTCATGCCCTGAGGCAGTACCCGCCAATGGAAGTGCCTCACTGGGGCTTCCGGGTTGATGGAGGGAACCGAGAAGGCAAACCGTGGCGCGTCTTCGGGGTTGAGGTGAATTTGGAAAAAAACAATCCTTGATATCTAAGACTGCCAAATTCCAATTTTGCGGCAGCATTGAAGGAGAGGGCATACCTGGTTGCAGAGACCCCATGTCTTCTATTTTTTTATTTATTTCACGAATGTCGTGAAGGAGCCGCCACTTGTCCTTCCCCGGCTTTTTAATGACGAAGACCAGAGAGTTCCAGGGGCTCCGGGTTGGTTCGATGTTGCCTTTGGCCAACTGCTCCTCCACGAGTTCATTGAGCGCCTGCAATTTCTGTTTGTTAAGCGGCCACTGATCTATCCATCAGATAGCCAATTCAGTTTCTGGACAGGGTGCTCCACAGTGGCAGCTAGGAAAAATCCCGCAGGGTTTTGGGGATCTCAATACCGACACCCCATTGCGATATGGCGTCTCTGCCCCACAAGGGAGCTTTATACTCCATAACAAAAGGGCGGACATTAGCCACCTGCCCTTCAGGTCCCTCAATTTTGATTACACTTTTTGACTGCCGAGCCAATTGGACCCCCCCGACTCCTTGTCTTCTTCCAGCCACAGGTTGCAACTCCCAATGTGACAACCAATTTTCGGTTGGTATAATTGTCACATCTGCTCCTGTATCAAAGAGTCCGTCGAGGTAGAAGTAGTCCTCACCCCGACGGAGTCCGCATCCAATGATTGGTTTATCCGCACCAATGACTTCCGCCCAATAGACGCAGGGATTAGCCAGCTTCGCCACAATGGTGTTGGACACCAGAATCGCCTGCGCTATTAGTTGTTCCTTTGGCAGGAAGTACGGTGGCTGGATGCACCGTGCCAGAAGAGAGAAACCGTCCGGACACAAAAGCTGCGTCTGCGGCACGATTTCAATCTCCGGAGGGGTACACTTTGTATCCCCAAGCACGACATATGTGTAGTCGAGTCCGGCAAACAAACCCGGTGACGTGGGTCTTACCGACACCAACTGCCAGTCGTGCGTCTCAAAAAGGGTGTTATGTGTCAAGGCCAAGCTCAGGGGAGGACAAGGAGTCCACCCTGGCGCTATTCGTTGTGTCTGATAAATATCAGATCCGGTGGGAGTGTCACATCTGGTATTAGTTTCGGCCCCCCCAAGGTCCCCCTCACAGCCCGCCTCATTTTTATTTTCATGCAAGGCAGGCTCGCGCTCCCCAGTTAGTTTTTTTTGCTTGTGTGTTTCCTCCCGCCTCCCCCTGCCCCTGCCCATTATTGATCTGTGTTCAATTGATAGGAGGAGACATCTGAACAATCATTTCAGATTGCTAGGGATCAAAATATTGGAGGAGAAAGTGGCTTCCAATAGGCCTTTAAAATATTCACTCTTTCTCCCAAACTCCTTCTGTGCCTTACAGATCTCCCTTTTATGGGAATATTCAAATGGCCACCAATTAGGAATACCCCTTTGCCAAGAATAAAAAACCGGTGCGGCAATGAGTGTGGTCTCTGGTTCCGGATTCCAATCCCCTGGCCTGTCACTTCTGGCTTCCAGAGCGTGGGAACCGGAAGGAGGGGCGTGGGAATCGGAAGTCGGAAGCAGAGGGGCAGGACCGCTCACCGAGGAGGAGCCAGAACACTGGCAACATTCATGATGATGGGCGGGACCTGCTGAGGTCGGGGGCCGCCTCTTTGGGGGTGGAGTAGGAGGAGGAGTTTTAGTCGGAGGAGGAGGAGGAGGAGACTGGGGAGGAGGAACATCCCTCCAGTGGGAGGAGATAGGGGCAGGACTCAAGGAAGGAGGTGGGAACAGAAAGGGGTTGGGACATGGGGTGGGGGGGGAGCCACAGGCAGAGGGGGAGGGTATGAATCAATGAGGAAGGGATTCTGGGAAGAAGGAGCCGGAGCACAAGGGACCGGCCATGACACGTGGCCGGCGCCATCTTGTGCACTGGAGTCCAGGAGGCCATTTTGTGGCTCCGGGGGGAATGACTGGAACCTGACTGATTTTGGGGTTTTTGGGGTAGAGCCTGGGGTAGGAGCGGGAGAGGCTTTCGGGGTACATTTACAAACTTTGCAACTCTTCAAAACAGGTTTTGGGGTAGAACTTGGGGTACAACTGGGAGAGACTGAACTATGGAAAGAGGGATTAGGGGAAGGCTCCCTGACAGCTGGCGCCTTGCCGCCTGGGCTAGGGCATCGGGAGGACCGAGAGGGGCCAGGCGAGCAACGGCTGGTCTCCCTGGCTGGGCTTGCCTGCGATCGTTGCTGAGCTGCCCATCTCGGGTCCCCCGAGGCAAGGGAAGAGGGACAGGAACGAGGGTTAGGAGAGGGGGGAACAACTGGGGGAACCCAGGATGGCTTGCTTCCCTTCCCCGCCTTTTCTTTTACAACTGTACGAATTTGGATGTATAAACTGAAAAACCGATCTACGGAGGTGTCGCCCTGATTGCTCAACGCCATGAGCCTTTGTCCCACGTGTCCCTAAAATGAGACTGACTCCATTTGCTGGGGTGACACCCCGGGGAATTGGGAAGCAAGCCATTTTACGAACTTTTTAAACGAACCCCGTGAAAACTTTCTTTTCCCTCCCTCCAGGGTACCCACAACTTGGAGAAACATCTCCCGCTGCTGTGTTGACAGTCTTACACCCATTGTGTACCCTCGTACCCACACAGCAAACTCACTCTACTGCTGCAGCAAAGGAGAACACAATAAACTAAAAATAAGGGTCCCAGGGCCAGTGAGTCCCTACCCTCAGGGACTAAAGGCAAGGGTGTTTTTCCACAGCAGACAAGCAGCCTTTTGGCTTAAGGGCCCCCACACCTAGGGCAGTGTACCCCACCCTGCCTATCGGTTAGCCCCCCTTCACCCCTTTGGGGGATACTTACCGGCTCCGTCGGCCTCTGGAACTGGAGCTGCAACGGGAGGTCCCTCCCTCAAAAGTGGTCCTCTGGGCACAGAGGTTTGCCACCTTCTCCCCGGGAGCACGGCTGACCTGGCCTGCTCCAACTGGGGTAGTCAACACCCAACACCTCTGATCCTCAGATCTTAGAGGCTCCTAGTGGGGTCACCAGAAAAGTGGCCCCACGTTGGGTGCCAAACTGACTCGTCTTCCACCCAGTGCCCACTTCACCTGGGCTACCGGCTGGCTCCAAGAAGCCCGCGTTGGTGAGTGGCCTCTCCCCGGCACCACTCTGGGAGCCGCAGAAGAGGTATAGCGATAGCTATGCCTGGGCGATCTGTCTAGGAGGGACCAAGAGGCGCAGGAGAGACCTTTCCCGGTTCTGGGGGAAGGAATTTATTGGAGGAGCAGGTAGCAGGTCTGGAGGTTGGGAGAGGGAACTACAAAAAGGAGGTTTGAGAGGTTCTGCACAGGCTTAAATACGGGGGAGGCACAAGGGGAGGGTACACACTTCGACCAATTGCGGTTAACAGCGGGAGGTACAGAAGGCGGGGGAAGGGATACATTGAACCAGTAGGGAAACATGTGGGTGTCAACCGGGGTTCAACAACCAATCATTTAACGAAGTAGGGAGAACTTTCTTGAACTTGGGGCAGGGTTCAGGGAGGATTGACAAGGCTAGTTGCAGGGATTAGGGTGAGGGACAGGGAAGGATCTAGAAACTGGGAGTGGTTTAGGGTTGAAGGACAGTTGGGGAGGCGGGAAAAGATTAACCATTACATATATGACTCAGGGGGATGAAACTGAGACAAACCAAAAACATATGAGAAAAATTAGAATTAAACGACACAACACAACAAAAATTAAATCCAAATCATAGACAGTATATACATTAAATCCACGTCATAGACATCATAGACATTAAATCCACATCATAGACAATATAGAAATTAAATACACATCATAGACATCATAGACATTATAGATATTAAATCCACTTCATACACAGCATAAACATTAAATCCAAATCATAGACATCATAGACATCGCAGTCATTAATTCCACCTCATAGACATCACAGACAGTATAGACATTAAAACCACATCATAGATATCATAAACACTATAGATATTAAATCCACATCAGAGACATCATAGACCGTGTAGACATTAAATCCACTTCTTAGACAGTAGAGACATGATATAAACATCATAGACATCATAGACATTAAATCCACATCACAGACACCGAAACACTAAATCCACATCATAGACCGTCTATACATTAAATGCACATCATGGACAGTATAGATATTAAATTCACATCATAGACATCATAGACATCATAGATATTAAATCCACATCACAGACAGTATAGATATTAAATCCACATCATGGACAGTATATATATTAAGTACACATCATAGACATCATAGACATTAAACCCACATCATAGACATCATAGACATTAAATCTACATCAGGAACAGTACAGACATTAAATCCCTATCATAGACATAGTAGACAATAGTCATTAAATCCACTTTATAAACATCATAGATATTAAATAGACATCATACACAGTGTATATATTAAATCCACATCATAGACATTAAATCCACATGATAGACTTCATAAATATTAAATCCACATGATAGACGTCATAAATATTAAATCCAAATTATAGAGACTATAGACATTAAATCCACATCATATACAATATAGACATTAAAACCACATCATAGACAGTATAGTCATTAAATAAACACCATAGACAACATAGACATAAAATCCACATTATAGACATCATAGACATTAAATCTACATCAGAAACAGTATAGACATTAAATCCACATCATAGAAATAATAGATAATATAGTCATTAAATCCACTTTATAAACATCATAGACATTAAATCCACATCATACACAGTGTATACATTAAATCCACATCATAGAATTCATAAATATTAAATCCACATCATAGGCATCATAGACATTAAATCCACATCTGAAACAGTATAGACATTAAATTCACATCATAGACATAATAGACAGTATAGACATTAAATCCACTTCATAAATATCATAGACATCATAGATATTGAATCCACATCATAGACAGTATAGAGGTTAAATCCTCACCATAGGCAGCATAGATATCATAGACATTAAATCCACATCATAGACAGTATAGACATTAAATCCACCTCATAGACATCATAGACATCATAGATATTGAATCCACATCATAGACAATATAGACATAAAAACCACATCTTATACAGTATAGGCATTAAATCCACATCATAGACATCATAGACAGTATAGAGGTTAAATCCTCATCATAGACATCATAGAAATTAAATCCACATTATAGACATCATAGACATTAAATCCACATTATAGACATTACATCCACATAAAAGACGTTATAGACATCAAATCCACATCATAAACGTTATAGACATCATGGACATTAAATCCACATCTTAGACATCATAGACATTAAATCCACATCATAGACCTCATAAACATCACATCCACATCATACACACTATAGACTGTGAGGTTTCTGGGCCTCTGGGAGGGTAATAATTCCTCACACGGGGCACCAAATGTGAGGTTTCAGAAGGACCTCCGGGTGCCTCCTGTGCACCCACACTGTCGGGCTACTTCTTCTTTTATGTAAAAAGCAAAGAGGCTAATAGTTGCTATAAAGTTATTTATTGCAGAAGCACATCAGTCTCAAAAGCAAATACAATGCAAGGCAGAGCAATGGCTAAAAGCAATGGCTAAAAGCAATGGCTAAAAGCAATGGCAAAGCTGCAGTGGCAAAATGCAATGGCAAAATGCACATGGCATAAAGCCATGGCATAAAGCCATGGCATAAAGCCATGGCATAGAGCCCCGGCATAGAGCCCCAGCTCTCCCTGATGCATGTTCTTTTACAGAAACTTTCCAGCTGGCTAAGACACAAACTCGGACCACTACTCCTTAACCTATTAGAATTCTGGTTTCTTAGCACGCCAGGCTATGTATAGACTACGTTCATGGCCTATCTTGTTCTAACTGAAAAATGTAAGCAATATTCTTAACTCGAACTCTATTATGTCTGAAGCTAGGTTCTTGGAGCCACTAAGGAAACACTAGTATGTTTTTCAACCTCCACTAGAACATGTACTACTACTCAGGCATCTAAGACCTTTTACTCACTAAAAGCACTTCAAACTTATTCCATTTACTCACTTATTTTCTCTCTCTTATGTTACAACCTAAGTCTTCACCTCTGCCTTATAAGTGAGAGGCCTAATATACTTCAATCCATCTAAAAGTTTCAACTCAATCCCTGCATTCTGACCTCTCCCTCAAGGATTCAGAGAAACTCCTGACTTACTGACTCCAACAATAGACATTAAATCCACATCATAGACAGTATAGACATTAAATCCACATCATAGACATCATAGACAGTATAGATATTAAATCCACACAATAGGCAGTATAGACATTATATGCACCTCATAGATATCATAGCCTTTAAATTCACATCATAGACAGTATAGACATAAATCCACATCATAGACATTAAATGCACATCATAGACATTATAGACATTAAGTCCACATCAAAGACATCATAGACATTAAATCCACATCATAGATAATATAGACAGTATAGACATTAAATCCACATGAAACACAGTATAGACATTAGAACATATCATAGACATCATAGACTTCATAAATACTAAATCCAAATCATAGAGAGTATAGATATTAAATCCACATCCAAACAACATAGACATTAAATCCACATCATAGAGATTAAATCCAGATCAAAGACATCATCGACATTAAATCCTCATTACTGACATTACCGACATTAAATACACATCATAGTCATCATAGACATCATAGATATAAAATCCACATCATACACAGTATGGCTGATTAACACCTCAGCTGCCCCCCCAGCACGGCCTGAGCCTGGCCCATCTTTTGTAGTTGTCTTAAACTTTAACTCTTTAGTAGAATGAGAAGACGCTGAAATGGCTGAAAATCTTTTTGTAAAATTGTAGGGATGAACTGATGTACTGAATATTCCTATAAACCTTGGAAAGAGACATGGGGGGATGGAAATGTTCCATTTAATAGATGATTTGACCAAAGAGCACCTGTGCTGAGAATTTCTGCCCTGAGAAAAGAAGAGGATATTAGTTTTCTGAAGATGAAGCCTGAGCAGAGAGAAAGGAGACAGAGAAAATCTTTGCTGTCGAACATTTTATTCTTAAAAGTAATACCCCATGAGACAGACATGGCCCACATCTACAGTTTTGGGACGGCTGTGGAATTAGAAGGAGCATCACGGTTGCAGGTTCCCAGGCGGATGCAAATCGTGAAAGATAAAACCACAAGAGAACTGTCTCCTTCCTTCTTGTGGGAAAAATCCCTACAGCTTCAACAAGAAGAGGCTTCTCTCTCCAGAAGTGAACTGAGAAAGACTAAATTAGGCACTGACCGAAGTATTTGTTATATGTTTGTTTTATTGTTATGAAGATTGGGAGAGGGAGGGAAGGAGTCATCGGAAAAATCTTATTCTGAATTTTTTTTCCTTTCTCTTGGTTTGTGTAGTTAATAAATTTTCTTTTATACTCTCTCAAGTTTTAGGCCTGCCTTGCTCTTTTGCTCCTGAATCTCTCACACAACAGGAAAAATAAGTTTATTTAAATTGGCAACACAAAACGTAAACAAGATCTCAAATACACATCATAGTCATCATAGATATTAAATCTACATCATAGACATCATACACATCATAGACATTAAATCCACATCATAGACATCATAGACATCATAGACATTAAATCCACATCATAGACATAAAATCAACATCATAGACAGTAGAGATATTAAATCCATATCATAGACATCATAGACGGTAGAGACACTAAATCTACATCATGTGCAGTACAAGCATTAAAATCACATCATACACATCATAGACAGTATAGACATTAAATCCACATCAGATACATTGAATCCACATCAAAGACATCATAGATATTAAATCCACATCATAGACATTAAATGCACATCATAGACATCATAGAAATTAAATGCACATCATAGACATCATAGACATCATATGCATTAAATCCACATCATGGACATCAAAGACATTAAATACACATCATAGACTTCATAGTTATTAATACACATCATAGAGACTTTAGAAATTAAATCAACATCATAGATGTCTTAGACATGAAATCCACATCATAAAAGCTATACACATTAAATCATCATCATAGACATCATAGACATCATAGACATCATAGACATTAAATCCAGATAATAGACAGTATTCATAATGAATCTACATCATAGATATCATAGATATTAAATCCATATCATAGACATTATATGCACATCATACACATCATACACATTAAATCCACATCATTGATATCAAAGACATCATAGACATAAAATCCACATCATATACATCATAGAAATTTAATGCACATCATGGACAGTATAAACATTATATCCACATCACAGACATCAAATATATCATAGACATTAAATCCACATCATAGACAGTATAGAGCAGAAATCCACATTGTGGACAACATAATTTTCATAGATATTAAATCCACATCATAGACATCATAGATATTAAATCCACATCATAGACAGCATAGACATCACATCCACATAATAGACATCATAGACATAAAAATCCATTTCATAGACAATCTAGAAATTAAAACCACATCATAGACATCCTAGAGACTATAGACATTAAATCCATATCCTACACAGTATGGACATTAAAACCAAATCATAGACATCATAGACATTAAATCCACATCATAGACATCAAATCCACATCATAGACATCAGAGAGAGTATAGAAATAATATCCACATCATTCACAGTGTAGACATTAAATCCACATCATAGACAAAATAGACATCATAGACATTAAATCCACATCATAGACATAGTAGACATTAAATCCATTTCATAGACAGTATAGACATTAAATCCACATCCTAGACATCACAGAGAGTATAGATATTAAATCCACATCATACACAGTGAAGACATTAAATCCACATCATAGACATTTTATCTACATTATCAACATTCATTCCACATCAAAGACATCATAGAAATTAAATGCACATCACAGATATCATAGACATTAAATCCACATCATAGACAGTATAGACATTAAATCCACATCATAGACTTTAAATCCACATCATAGACATCATAGACATTAAACCCACATCATAGACATCATAGACATCACAGATATTAAATCCACATCATAGGTATCTTAGAAATTTAATCCACAGCATGGATAGTTGTCCTGGGGTACTATGCAAAAATGTGTATTCTATCACCATCTGTTGAAATGTGGGAGGGGTGGTGATCCTTATCTCTGTGGGAGATATCCTCTGCTAATGTGCCATCTGACAAATGAGGGGGATGATCATCGTTATCTTTTCACAACCCATCCTTCCTCCAGAAGATATATTCTGTTAATGGGCCATTAAGTCCTATTGTGTGACTGATAAGATTACACCATCCCATTGGGAGATGCCCCAGCCAGGGGCAGGAGACACACCTTTCCTACCCAGATAAAAAACTGGGGTTTGGGACACGAAGGCAGTCCTTTCCACTGGATCCCAGAGGGAAGTTGGACCTTTTTTTTCCACATCATCATCGCTGGATCTTCGGAGGAAAACTGCACCTTCTACAGGAGCACTGCTTCAACTGAATCACATCTTTCATCCAGGAGGACTGCAACAACCATTTATACGGACTGCTACCAACACCCTGACTGACAGGGTGTCAGGTTGTATTTCTGACTTTGTCGGTGGTTTTTTCTTTTCTATTATTGCATGTATTTTATTTTTTCTCTTTTCTCCTATTAAATTGTATTACTGACTTGGAGTCTCGCACTGGTTTTGCTTTCAAACCAGCACAGGATGGCAGAGGGCCAAGGTTTGTACGTGGAGGGACTGGCTGTGCCCTGCCCCTGCCCCAGCAGCCTGGCCTCGGGAATTTGCTCAGCACATCTTTCCTCTGCCTTCCATGGCCAGGGCTATGGCTGCCCGTGCTCGGGGACAGAAGGGTGGGTGGCCCTGCTGGCTCGTCACCCGGTGCTGCTCCAAGCTGGGCCCAACTCCTGTGTCCCCTCTGTTCTCTAGGAAATGCCCCACGCCGGGCTGCGATGGGTCAGGCCATGTGACGGGGAGGTTCACAGCCCATTACTGCCTCTCAGGGTGCCCGCTGGCAGAGAAGAACCAGGGCAGGCTGAAGGCCGACTTGTCTGACACCGAGGCCTCGACTCGCAAGAGGAGCCCAATGGGTTTCCCTCAGCGAAAGAAATCTCGGCACCACGGGAGGTAGGGGCACGGCCGGCGAGCCCCGTGCGGGGAGGGCCCCTGTGCTGCCACTGCCCGCCCTGGCAGGGGTCACCAGGGGTGCTGGTTTTGCACGGCCTGGTTTTGGTAGCAGGGCGGCCACAGAGGTGGCTTCTGTGAGAAGCTGCTGGAAGCTTTCCACCATGTCTGGCAGAGCCAAACCCTGATGGCTCTGAAGATGGACATGCCACGGGCCAAGGCTGGGCCAATTAGGGATCATGTAACACCTCTGTTATAAAAGGTTTAAGAAGAAAATGAAACAAAGGAGAGCATGCACAGTTTTAATTCCAGCTAGAGAAGAGGAGAAGGAGGTGAAAACATGTGAAGGAAAAAATATGGGGACACCAAGGTCAGTGAAGAAGGAGGGGGAGGAGGTGCTCCAGGTGCCAGAGCTGAGATTCCTCTGCAGGCCATGGTGAGGACCATGGTGAAAGAGTTGTACCCCTGCAGCCCCTGGAGATCCACAGGGGATGCAGAGATCCACCCACAGCCCATGGGGATCCAGAGGGGATTCAGAGATCCAGAGGGGATGCAGAGATCCACAGGGGATACAAAGATCCCCCCACAGCCCATGGGGATCCACAGGGATGCAGAGATCCACCCACAGCCTGTGGGGGAGATGTCCATGCCGGAGTGGGTGGATACCTGGAGGAGGCTGTGACCCAGTGGGAGCCCCGGTGGAGAGAGAAGGTCCCTGGTTTCAGGCTGGAGCAGCCTGTCCTTTGAGGACTCCACCCCATGGATGAGTGACCCACGCTGCAGCAGTTTTGGGAGGACTGTGTGCCCGTGGGAGGGACTCACATTGCAGCAGTTTTGGGCAGACTGCTGCTTGTGAGATTGGAGCAACGCCGGAGAAGTTCACGGAGAACTGTCTCTCCCATGGGACAGACCCCATGATCTCACAGGGCAAGGACTCCTCTCCCTGAGCAGTGGAAGAAAACCTTGGGTGACAAACTGACCAAACCCCCACACCCTGTCTCCCTGTGCTGTCAGTGGAAAGGAGGGAGGGGCTGGGGGGAAGAAAAGGTGTTTTGAAGGGCTCATTTTATTTCTCAATATCCTCCTCTGATTTTGTTGGTGATAAACTAACTTTGTACTTCTAAGTTGAGCCTGTTTTGCCCTTGCAGTGTTTTCTCCTAGTCTTTAACTCCTGAACCCTCCATTGAATTGTTTTCTTTCTTCTACATTTGCCCAGTGTCACACCATGCCACCAGGCCACAGAGGCTCCTTGGCCTTGGTCCTGCCAGCTCTGCTGGGCACCTCTCTTGCTTGCAGGGGAGACTGTCTGGGCTGAAGGGGAGCTGGAGCAGAGGGGAGGAGAGGGGAGGAGAGGGCTTTCCCTCAGCCCGGGCTTCTCTTCTGTTTCTCAAAACAGAGGAATCTCATGTTGCAGAGATAGGCCAAATATCCAGTTTGCTGCAATTTCCCCAGTTGTGGCTGCTTGGCCATGACAGGGAAGAAGGTCTAAAAAGGGAAAGGGGGAAAAGCAGCGCCCAAACTGCGCATCTTTGGAGTGGCAATTCCTCCCGTTCCTTCCTGCTGGTGAGGACGCTTTGCCTCACAGAATGACAGGACAGGGCAGGGGGAAGGGGTCTGTGGACAGGAGTTCTCACTGCCGGGTCACACAGAAAGGGTGGCCCACAGGGCTGTCCAAAGGGGACTCCAGGTGGGACACCCTCCCCCCCAGGTGTGGTGGGCAGTTTCCGTGTGACACAATGTCAGTGCGGTGATGTGACAATGCGGTGATGTGACATCACCGTGATGTAACAATGCTCCATCCCTGGGAGACCTCTGGAGCACGAGGAGTCAGCGTGGGAAGCTCCTTGGAAGGAGCTGTGGAGCACTGCTCAGCATCACAGCACCATGAGAGTTCTTGGAAGGAGCCAGGGACCTCCAGCTCACTGCTGGTGTCCTGCCAAAAGGCAGAGGCACTGCTGAGTGCACTGGGAATTAGGGGAAGGAGAGCAGAGGGCTGATAGAGAGAGATTAGCTGGGGAGCCTGGGGCTCGGGGGTTCTACTCTAGGGCCTAAGGACCTGTGCTCTCCTGCACCTGCTGTGCAGGAGGCTTATGAAGCTACTGCTGAGTGTCTGTGTCTTCCCAGCTCAGCCCCAGAACTTCACCCCTGGAAGACTGAGCCACCAGGCTGATGGATTCTGACCTGCTGGACCTCCCACTCGGAGTCAAGATACATGTGAAGCCCAAGTCCAAGACTGTCTTCTGCAGGGGAAAGCTGGGGGAAACGGTAAAGGAAGCAAAAGAGGGTAGAAAAGCTCTCCTCTTTCATGGGGTCCCCATCAAGCACAGTTCTTGTGGCCACCTCCTCTACAGCAGGAGCTGCAGCCCTACAGTCAGGCAGGGCTGGGCAGCAGAGGGAAACTCCAGGCTCCCTGGAACACAGAGAAGAAGCACTTGTCAGTCTCTTCACTGGTTTCTGGCACTGTGCATGCGTGTGGCCAGGTCCTGCCTGCAGCAGGCAGCTCTGTTTGTCCAGGTGCCAGGGCAATGAGCCCCTCCAGCTCATCCTGCCATCTCGAGCACACTCTGGTGCACCTTTGAGGAAAACTCCAACCTTCTCCTGCTTATTCTGTTGGCATATTTGGAAGAGTTTGGGGTTCTCTGCTTGGGGAATGCATGCACTGTCCTCCTCCTGCTCCTCCAGCTTGCACTGCAAGGCAGAGTCTTGCTGGAGACAAAGGCAGAGGCAGCTGACACAGCCCTTGGGCCTGCCTAAACTGAGGAGACTTGTTTTGTCCATTCTCCACTGGCTGTATTTCAAGCACTGGGCTTCATACTCTGGGAAATGTCTCTTACAGCTTAACGGGCCATGTCCTTCTTTCAACCTGGATGATCCCTACATCCACAACCCTGCACCACCAGTGCAATACAACCGCCTTCATGACCCTCACCTTCGGGACTACCACAAGCGCAAGGACATCCTGCGGATGCTGAAGAGACGGGGCGTCATCACCCTTGACAAAAAGGTAGGTTTGGGTGTTGGGCTGATCTAGAACAGCCCTCTTCAAGCACGGCTCCCACAGCCCTTGCTGCAGCCGCCTGCAGGGCCATGCGCTTGTGTCCCTGGGAGCAGAAGCAGAGCCAACATTCCCCTGGCAAGTCCCGGTGCTGCCCTTCTCAGCCTGCCCCACGCTGCCTGTTCAGCCCTGGCTAAGGGGACATCAGTGGCCCCAACACTGGGATATGGGGAGAGGGCTTGGGGGCAGCTCCCTTCCTGCTGGGGTCAGGCTGTTTTGGGGAAGGCCGTCCGTGTGGCTTGACAGGCTTTGGGGGATTCTGCCCTCATCCCTCCATAGGTGGTTTGCACTCTGAAGGAGTTCAATGACTACAGGCACTACTTGACCAGGATCAAGCTGCAGTTACAGAAGATCTTGAGGCAGCAAGAGGTAGGCAAAGCGTTGTGTCCAGGGCCACAGGACTGTGCAGGGCTGTGCTGCTGGGCCGGGTGCTGTGGTGGGGAAAGGACTCTGCAGCTGGGAGCTGAGCCAGCGCAGGGCACTGAGCTGGGCACGGGCAGCAGGGCCATGTGCAGGCACACGCGGTGCTGAGGGAAGCCCTTCTCTCCTGCCCTCGTGGCCTGGCTGAAGCTGAGTGCTGGCCTTGGCCTGCGGGAATCCTCAGCACGCAGGGGCCGAGCAACATGACCCACAGCCTGGTGTCACCTTTCAGGAAGGGCTTCTGCCACTTCAGGCCAAATTAAAGGATGGTCCCAAACTGCCAGGAACCACTGACGCTGACACTTCCTGCCGGCGGAAGCAGCGGCCACAGCCTCAGAAACCTTCTTGCTCACATGCACAGAAGAGCAAAAAGACCCCCCTGAAATCAGAGAGATTAAGAAGAGGGAAAATAGCTTCAGACAAGGGCCAAACCTACTCCAGAGCTGAGCTGGGCACTGCTGCTGGTTCCCAGAGGAAGCCTGACAGCACTGCTGACGGCCTCTTTAAACCTGTCCTTGAGCAGCTGACCGCAGCAGAAGCCCAGAAGCTCCAAGAGCTGGTTGAGACCATTGTGTACAAAGTGTTTGTGAGGCTGAAGGTTCCCCGGAACCAGCGTGTCAACTTTTTAAGGAATGCTGCCCAGGGGATCAGAGGAAGTGTTTTCAGCAGCTGCGAGAGAACAGAGCCTGCAAAGACACTTCTAGACCACCGTCAGGAAATAGAAATGGTGGCCAGAGAGCTTCTAGCAATGGTGTTGGAGAGCCTGGGGGACTGTCTGGAGCCCAAAGCTTCTAAGCCAAGGAGGGCAGCCAGGCAGAAGGAGCAGCCTGTTGATGGAGAAGCCACCCAAGCAGACGTATCCAAGGAAGCTGAAGCAGCCTCCTCAGACAGAGCACATTTACACGCTTGCCTTGACAATCTCACCATCCAGGTTGTTAAGAATGTTTGCTGCCTCTTGAAATCCATGGTAGCTTCTCAGTTTGAAGGAGACTCCAGCTGTGAGTACACCCAAATCCCAGAGTTTTCCAAGGGTAAGGTCTCCAACAGACAGATGCAGCCAGGAACCTCTGGAGCATTGGAAGGACAGAGCCATGAAGCAAGCTCAGGTGTAAAGCTGCCTGCCTTAGGACCACAGCTCCAAGAAGGGACTGGCTATGCCAAAATCATGGAGTCCGAGTACCCTGCAATGGTGAAGGAGAACTTGGTGAGAGAAAGGAACCCAGCAACCTCAGGCAACACTTTGGACATAAGGACCATGGCAGATCGGATTGTTCACTCTGTATTAGTATGGGTTGTTTGGCGTAGGCCTGCACTGACCCCCAGACAGAATTTTCAGTGACCTGTCCCAAACCCAGCCACATCCCAAGGTGGAGAGGAGAGCTGTCCTGATAAGGACACTCTCCCCTCCGTGGAACCACAGTTTTCCCAACAGCCAGTCCCTCCAGAGGGTCCCCAGCCCCCTGCCCAGGCCAGAGCACAGCACAGATCAGTGAACCCAAAGCTGGTCTGAGGCGAGCGAGGTGTGTGGCAGGAGAGCTGGAGAGCCTCTAAATGGCAACGCCCAACCCTTGTTCCATCAATAAAGAGTTTACTCCTAGGGCCTTGCTTGTGCTTCCTCCAAACCAGGCCAAACTGCATCCATGCATTTTCCCTGTTGCCCCATATCTTGCCCCCAGATCTCCTCCCACAGCCTGCCCATGACCCCCCCAGGAACGTCTACCCTCCTATATCTCCCACCCAGGACTATGTACCATCCATATGCCTCTCATATATCCCCTCCCAGCCCCTCCAGGACTCCCTGAAACCCCTCAGCTCCCTGTGCCCCTTCATATCTCCCCTCCAAGACACTCCCAGGACCCTGTACTCCCTGTATTCTCCCCATTTCTTCTCTCATATCCCCACTCAGGACTCAGCTTCATTGATCACTTCATATTCCCCCCATATCTCCCCCTATATCCCCTACCAGACCTCTCCAGGACCCCCTCAGTCCCCTCCAGATACTGCCAGATTCCCCTAGCCCTGGCCCAGGACCACCCCAGGACCACTTGTACCTGATGGTGGAGGGCCACTGCCCCCATATCCCCCCACAGAGCCCCCAGCATCCTCCCCAGCTCCCCCCCAGCAGTGGAGTGCCACCCATAGAGGACAAGGGTGTGGGAGGGTGATGGAAGACCATGGAATAGCTGGTGCTGGGCAGGGGGATTTCTCCTCCCCCAAGCTCCAAGCACTCCCAAGGGCCTCCCCTCACAGCAGGAACTGGAACAGCTCTGAGGAGAAAATGTCCTCGGATGTGTGGCCTGGGGAGGGGACCCCACAATCAGGAGGTCCCCAAAATCAGGAAGGGAGCCTGCACCCTAGGAAGATGGGATTCCCTAAAGCCCCCACTCAGATGGCAGGAGAAAATGGCTTCAGCTGTGTGGCCTGGGGGGGACCCAGGAGGGGCCCCAAACTCAGCTCACCCAGGCCCCTCCCCACTTTCAGAGATATAGAACAAGTCACCCACAAGCTGCCCAAGCCCTCCTATATCTCCCCTGTTCCAAATTTCCTCCAGCCTCCCCAGATTTCCTGAAGATCTCCCAGCCCATTTAGCCCCCACAAAGCTCCCCAGACCTCCCCCCAGATGCCCTGAAGCTCCTCCCCATTTCCAAACATAGTCAGTTGTCTCCCAGCCCCTCAAAACCTCCCAACCATCCGTCCCCAAATTCCTCCAGCACCTCCAACCCCCCAGCCACCCTCGGTCCTGTAAGAACCCCAAAACCTTCGCTAAACCCCCCCAGAGCCCCCCTCAGGGTTCCTCCTGACCTCCAATCATGTAGAGCTGCCAATCCCAGACCCCCAAATGCCACCATATCCCCCGTCCTGGTTTAGGCCAAATTTGGGGGAAAACCTCCAGAAGGAGCCCCCAGACAGAAAACCCCACGACTCCTCCCCCCCACCCCACCGGGTTTGGGAAGAATTTCCTCAGAGAAGAGTGGGGAAAAAAACCTGTTTATTTAACAAGCAAAACACTCCCCAGCACAGGAAAAAGACAACACCAGCTGACAAAAAAACCTCTTTCACCGTTCTGAAGGGATGACAAACTCAGTCTCTCTGGCGAGTGGTCGCCCAGTTATCAGTCTCTGGCGCTGGGGAATGACAGCTGCAGGTGACAGAGTGTAGACTCCCAGTGTTTCTTGGGGTTTCCCAGGTCCCCGTCCAGAACAGGTTCAGATGGTATCCAGGAGAGGGAGAGGAAAGGGTGGAAAAAAGCAAACAGTCCAGGGAAAAAGTTGGACTGCCTAGCTGAACTAACTAATAAGGAAAAAGCAAGGGCAAAGTGAAGGAAAGAAAAAGAGACAGAAGCGAGCAAGCAGGCAAGCAAGCAAGCACGCAAGCAAGCAAACCGAGCTAAAACCTCTCCTAAACACAGACCATGGGGGAGTTGAGCCGGCTGATAACAAGACAAAACAAAGCTTCACTCTCAGAGTCAGTCCTGGAAGCACAGGACATAATACCAAACATAATCAGAACACACGATTGGAGATACAAACACCATAACATCACCCTAGGACATTCCACCCCTTATCTCCATATCGTGAACATACTAAACAGCATGTAAAAACTTCAGCAAGTAGAAATTTCCCTCTTTCACTTACTCAAATACATTTCCTTCCATCTCACTTGCTCAGACCTTTGACACTTACACATTTCCTTCTATCTCATGCTGCCTCACCCCACAATCCGATCTCCCTGAGGCACACATCGTGTTGTTCCATCTCTCTGCATTATCCACCATGTACAACCTGGTCCTTGAGCAAAGACAATCCCACGAATGGGTTTGTCTGTTCTCGGGGCAGAATTGATCCAAACTGCCTTCCCTAACAAACCTCTGATATGTGCCACTGGGACTTTGTCTCCATCTACTATATTCAGGGACTCAGACTGGGCAGGGCCCGCTCGGTTGGTGGAACCCCGGGTGTTAACTAACCAAGTGGCCTTTGCTAAATGCTGCTCCCAGTTTTTGAAAGATCCCCCACCCAATGCTCCCAAGGTGGTTTTTAACAGTCCATTGTACCTTTCCACTTTCCCTGCAGCTGGTGCATGGTAGGGGATATGGTACACCCACTCAATGCCATGTTCCCTAGCCCAAGTGTTGATAAGGCTATTCTTGAAATGAGTCCCATTGTCTGACTCAATCCTCTCAGGGGTGCCATGCCTCCAAAGGACCTTCTTTTCAAGGCCCAGGATGGTGTTACGGGCTGTAGCGTGAGACACAGGGTAGGTCTCCAACCATCCAGTGGTGGCTTCCACCATGGTCAGTACATAGCGCTTGCCTTGGCGTGTCTGGGGCAGTGTGATGTAATCAATCTGCCAGGCCTCTCCATACTTGTACTTGGACCACCGCCCCCCATACCTGAGGGGCTTCACCCGCTTGGCCTGCTTGATGGCAGCGCACGTCTCACAGTCATGGATAACTTGAGAAATACTGTCCGTGGTTAGATCTACCCCTGGGTCTTGTGCCCACTTATAGGTGGCATCTCTACCCTGGTGGCCTGAGGCATCATGGGCCCATCGTGCTAGGAACAACTCTCCCTTGTGTTCCCAATCAAGGTCTATCTTTGACACCCCTATCTTTGCAGCCTGATCTACCTGCTGATTGTTTTGCTGCTCTTCATTAGCCCTACTTCTGGGAACATGGGCATCTACATGGCGAACCTTCACAGGTAATTTCTCTAACCGGGTAGCGATGTCTTTCCACTCTTCGGCAGCCCAAATTGGTTTTCCTCTACGCTGCCAGTTAGCCTCTTTCCATCTCTCTAACCATCCCCACAGAGCATTGGCTACCATCCATGAATCGGTATAAAGGTAAAGCTTTGGCCACTTTTCTCTTTCTGCAATGTCTAGGCCAGTTGAACTGCTTTGAGTTCAGCAAGTTGACTGGATCCACCCTCTCCTTCAGTGGCCTCTGCTACCCGTCGTGTGGGGCTCCATACGGCTGCTTTCCACCTCCGATTCATCCCCACAATGCGACAGGAACCGTCGGTGAATAGAGCATAGCGTGTTTCCTCTGCTGGCAGTTGGTTATATGGTGGAGCTTCTTCAGCCCGTGTCACTGGTTCTTGTTCCTCATCTGTGACACCAAAACTTTCACCTTCAGGCCAATTTGCAATGACTTCCAAAATCCCAGGGCATTTCAGTTTTCCAATCCGGGCGCGCTGTGTAATGAGGGCAATCCACTTGCTCCATGTAGCACTGGTGGCATGGTGGGTGGAGGGAACCTTTCCTCTGAACATCTGTTGGGGGTTGAATGCTTTGCTTTTCTTTCTGTGGAATTTCTCCCATTGTTATGCTAAGTAATTGTGGCTACACCTTAAAACGACAGATAATGTTCTCTCGTAGGGGGGTGGCTGGAGGGAGAGGGGGGGGGGGGGGAACCGGAAAAGGAAAGGTGGGATAGGGGGGTCTGGAGCGGGGGACTGGCTCTCGCTTGGCTCCTGGAGTGGGAAGAGAACCTGGGCTCTGCTCTGGCATTTTCCCCTGTCATCCCAGCGCTGAGATCCACGCTCCCTGCCTTTGGACATCGCTCCGCTGCTCTCCCAGCTCACCCTACTACCTCCGGACACTCTGCTGAGCACCACGACCAACACCGTGAGGGGGGAGTAACTTTCCCCATCCCCGCTCACCCCTGGGCCGCGGCCGCCATCACCCAGCCCTCTTCAACTGCGCGGGACCTGCCCTGCCCCCACAGCACCGGTAACAGCACAGGGAGACGGCCTGCGGCCAGAAGGGACTGGAGTGGAGCTAGACTGTTTCTGTTGCCAATTTTTATAGCTGTTGTTGTTTTTTTCTGCTTTGTTAAATACCAGTAAAGAACTGTTATTCTCATCCCCATATCTCCTGCCTGAAGGTGTCTGAATTGGACCTAAAATAATTAAAAGGGAGGGGGATTGCACTCTGCATCGCAGAAAAGGGGCTCCTGCCTTTCCTTAGACCATACCTGTCTTTCAAACCGAGACAACATCCACCCCAGCACCGGTAGTCGGGGTGCCAGGAGGAGTTGTGCTTCTGTGCCAACCACCTCTGAGGCTGCTTGGACTCCTTCGTAGGCGGCCAAGATCTCCTTCTGTGTTGGGGTGTAGTTAGCTTCAGACCCTCTGTAGCTCTGACTCCAAAATCTTAATGGTCGGCCTCGAGTCTCACCAGGCACCTTCTGCCACAGGCTCCAGGACAGACCATGGCTCCCGGCTGCAGAGTAGAGCACGTTCTTCACATCTGGTCCCGTCCTGACTGGGCCAAGGGCTACTGCATGAGCAATTTCCTGCTTTATCTGGGCAAAAGCTTGTTGCTGCTCAGGGCCCCAATGGAAATCGTTCTTCTTGCGGGTGACCAGGTAAAGAGGGCTCACGATCTGACTGTACTCAGGAATGTGCATCCTCCAAAAACCTATGGCGCCTAAGAAAGCTTGTGTCTCCTTCTTGTTGGTTGGTGGGGACATAGCTGTGATTTTGTTGATGACATCAGTAGGAATCTGACGCCGTCCATCTTGCCACTTCACTCCCAGGAACTGGATCTCTTGAGCAGGTCCCTTAACTTTACTCTTCTTGATGGCTGTCCTAGGGTGATGTTATGGTGTTTGTATCTCCAATCGTGTGTTCTGTTTATGTTTGGTATTATGTCCTGTGCTTCCAGGACTGACTCTGAGAGTGAAGCTTTGTTTTGTCTTGTTATCAGCCGGCTCACCTCCCCCATGGTCTATGTTTAGGAGAGGTTTTAGCTCGGTTTGCTTGCTTGCTTGCCTGCTTGCTTGCCTGCTTGCTTGCCTGCTTGCTCGCTTCTGCCTCTTTTTCTTTCCTTCGCTTTGCCCTTGCTTTTGCTTATTAGTTAGTTCAGCTAGGCACTCCAACTTTTTCCCTGGACTGTTTTTTTTTTTCACCCTTTCCCCTCCCTCTCCTGGATACCATCTGAACCTGTTCCGGCCGGGGACCTGGGAAACCCCAAGAAACACCGGGAGTCTGCATTCTGTCACCTGCAGCAGCCATTCCCAGCGCCAGAGACTGATAACTGAGCGACCACTTGCCAGAGAGACTGAACTTGTCATCCCTTCAGGACGGTGAAAGAGTTTTTTTGTCAGCTGGTGTTGTCTTTTTTCCCTGTGCTGGGGAGTGTCTTGCTTGTTAAATAAACAGTTTTTTTCTCCCACTCTTCTCTGAGGAATTTCTTCCCAAACCCGGTGGGGTGGGGGGGAGGAGTCGTGGGGTTTGCTGTCTGGGGGCTCCTTCTGGAGGTTTTCCCCCAAATTTGCCCAAAACCAGGACAAATATATTGGCGCCCAACGTGGGGCTTGAGAAAGTGGGAAAAAACCCGGTTCTAATAATAATATTTTGGTTCAAATTCTTTTGTGTTGGTATAGAGCAGTTATTGGCTATGTTGTTGGAATTCATGTCTTTTGGGGTGGAAGCACAGTCCTACTATCTGCCATGGACTGATCCAGACTACACTAGAAAAAGGTGAGGCTCCAGAACATTTACAATATATTGATGATATCATTGTGTGGGGGAACACAGCAGCAGAAGAGTTCAAGAAAGGAGAGAGAATCATCCAAATCCTCCTGGAAGCCGGCTTCGCCATCAAGAAGAGTAAAGTTAAGGGACCTGCTCAAGAGATCCAGTTCCTGGGAGTGAAGTGGCAAGATGGACGGCGTCAGATTCCTACTGATGTCATCAACAAAATCACAGCTATGTCCCCACCAACCAACAAGAAGGAGACACAAGCTTTCTTAGGCGCCATAGGTTTTTGGAGGATGCACATTCCTGAGTACAGTCAGATCGTGAGCCCTCTTTACCTGGTCACCCGCAAGAAGAACGATTTCCATTGGGGCCCTGAGCAGCAACAAGCTTTTGCCCAGATAAAGCAGGAAATTGCTCATGCAGTAGCCCTTGGCCCAGTCAGGACGGGACCAGATGTGAAGAACGTGCTCTACTCTGCAGCCGGGAGCCATGGTCTGTCCTGGAGCCTGTGGCAGAAGGTGCCTGGTGAGACTCGAGGCCGACCATTAAGATTTTGGAGTCAGAGCTACAGAGGGTCTGAAGCTAACTACACCCCAACACAGAAGGAGATCTTGGCCGCCTACGAAGGAGTCCAAGCAGCCTCAGAGGTGGTTGGCACAGAAGCACAACTCCTCCTGGCACCCCGACTACCGGTGCTGGGGTGGATGTTCAGAGGAAAGGTTCCCTCCACCCACCATGCCACCAGTGCTACATGGAGCAAGTGGATTGCCCTCATTACACAGCGCGCCCGGATTGGAAAACTGAAATGCCCTGGGATTTTGGAAGTCATTGCAAATTGGCCTGAAGGTGAAAGTTTTGGTGTCACAGATGAGGAACAAGAACCAGTGACACGGGCTGAAGAAGCTCCACCATATAACCAACTGCCAGCAGAGGAAACACGCTATGCTCTATTCACCGACAGTTCCTGTCGCATTGTGGGGATGAATCGGAGGTGGAAAGCAGCCGTATGGAGCCCCACACGACGGGTAGCAGAGGCCACTGAAGGAGAGGGTGGATCCAGTCAACTTGCTGAACTCAAAGCAGTTCAACTGGCCTAGACATTGCAGAAAGAGAAAAGTGGCCAAAGCTTTACCTTTATACCGATTCATGGATGGTAGCCAATGCTCTGTGGGGATGGTTAGAGAGATGGAAAGAGGCTAACTGGCAGCGTAGAGGAAAACCAATTTGGGCTGCCGAAGAGTGGAAAGACATCGCTACCCGGTTAGAGAAATTACCTGTGAAGGTTCGCCATGTAGATGCCCATGTTCCCAGAAGTAGGGCTAATGAAGAGCAGCAAAACAATCAGCAGGTAGATCAGGCTGCAAAGATAGGGGTGTCAAAGATAGACCTTGATTGGGAACACAAGGGAGAGTTGTTCCTAGCACGATGGGCCCATGATGCCTCAGGCCACCAGGGTAGAGATGCCACCTATAAGTGGGCACAAGACCCAGGGGTAGATCTAACCACGGACAGTATTTCTCAAGTTATCCATGACTGTGAGACGTGCGCTGCCATCAAGCAGGCCAAGCGGGTGAAGCCCCTCAGGTATGGGGGGCGGTGGTCCAAGTACAAGTATGGAGAGGCCTGGCAGATTGATTACATCACACTGCCCCAGACACGCCAAGGCAAGCGCTATGTACTGACCATGGTGGAAGCCACCACTGGATGGTTGGAGACCTACCCTGTGTCTCACGCTACAGCCCGTAACACCATCCTGGGCCTTGAAAAGAAGGTCCTTTGGAGGCATGGCACCCCTGAGAGGATTGAGTCAGACAATGGGACTCATTTCAAGAATAGCCTTATCAACACTTGGGCTAGGGAACATGGCATTGAGTGGGTGTACCATATCCCCTACCATGCACCAGCTGCAGGGAAAGTGGAAAGGTACAATGGACTGTTAAAAACCACCTTGGGAGCATTGGGTGGGGGATCTTTCAAAAACTGGGAGCAGCATTTAGCAAAGGCCACTTGGTTAGTTAACACCCGGGGTTCCACCAACCGAGCGGGCCCTGCCCAGTCTGAGTCCCTGAATATAGTAGATGGAGACAAAGTCCCAGTGGCACATATCAGAGGTTTGTTAGGGAAGGCAGTTTGGATCAATTCTGCCCCGAGAACAGACAAACCCATTCGTGGGATTGTCTTTGCTCAAGGACCAGGTTGTACATGGTGGATAATGCAGAGAGATGGAACAACACGATGTGTGCCTCAGGGAGATCTGATTGTGGGGTGAGGCAGCATGAGATAGAAGGAAATGTGTAAGTGTCAAAGGTCTGAGCAAGTGAGATGGAAGGAAATGTATTTGAGTAAGTGAAAGAGGGAAATTTCTACTTGCTGACGTTTTTACATGCTGTTTAGTATGTTCACGATATGGAGATAAGGGGTGGAATGTCCTAGGGTGATGTTATGGTGTTTGTATCTCCAATCGTGTGTTCTGATTATGTTTGGTATTATGTCCTGTGCTTCCAGGACTGACTCTGAGAGTGAAGCTTTGTTTTGTCTTGTTATCAGCCGGCTCACCTCCCCCATGGTCTGTGTTTAGGAGAGGTTTTAGCTCGGTTTGCTTGCTTGCGTGCTTGCTTGCTTGCCTGCTTGCTTGCTTGCCTGCTTGCTTGCCTGCTTGCTCGCTTCTGCCTCTTTTTCTTTTCTTCGCTTTGCCCTTGCTTTTTCCTTATTAGTTAGTTCAGCTAGGCAGTCCAACTTTTTCCCTGGACTGTTTGTTTTTTTCCACCCTTTCCTCTCCCTCTCCTGGATACCATCTGAACCTGTTCTGGACGGGGACCTGGGAAACCCCAAGAAACACCGGGAGTCTACACTCTGTCACCTGCAGCAGTCATCCCCAGCGCCAGAGACTGATAACTGAGCGACCACTCGCCAGAGAGACTGAACTTGTCATCCCTTCAGAATGGTGAAAGAGGTTTTTTTGTCAGCTGGTGTTGTCTTTTTTCCCTGTGCTGGGGAGTGTCTTGCTTGTTAAATAAACAGGTTTTTTCTCCCACTCTTCTCTGAGGAAATTCTTCCCAAACCCGGTGGGGTGGGGGGGAGGAGTCGTGGGGTTTTCTGTCTGGGGGCTCCTTCTGGAGGTTTTCCCCCAAATTTGCCCAAAACCAGGACAATGGCAAAGTCGGCTTCTAGGAGGATTTGGATGATTCTCTCTCCTTTCTCGAACACTTCTGCTGCTGTTTTCCCCCACACTATGATATCATCAATATATTGTAAATGTTCTGGAGCCTCACCCTTTTCTAGTGTAGTCTGGATCAGTCCATGACAGATGGTGGGACTGTGCTTCCACCCCTGGGGCAGTCGATTCCAGGTGTACTGCACTCCCCTGCATGTGAAAGCGAACTGAGGCCTGCATTCTGCTGCCAGAGGAATGGAGAAGAATGCATTGGCGATGTCAATGGTGGCGTACCACTTTGCTGCCTTGGACTCCAGCTCGTACTGCAGTTCCAGCATGTCCGGCACAGCAGCACTCAGTGGTGGAGTCACTTCATTCAATGCATGATAGTCCACGGTTAATCTCCATTCTCCTTCAGATTTATGCACAGGCCAGATGGGGCTGTTGAAGGGTGAGTGGGTTTTGCTGACCACCCCTTGGCTCTCCAGCTCTCGAATCCTCTTATGGAACCACAGCATCTCGAGGTGTTCTATATTGTTGGCAATGCACTGTGGAAGTGGCAATTGGTACCTTTTGCTCTTCTCCCTTCAGAAGTCCTACTGTACTTGGATTCTCAGACAGTCCAGGCAAGGTGTTCAATTGCTGGATGCCCTCTGTCACCACAGCTGCTATCCCAAATGCCCACCTGAATCCTTTGGGTCTTTAAAATACCCCCTTCGGAGGTAATCTATGCCCAAAATGCATGGGGCCTCTGGGCCAGTCACAATAGGATGTTTTTTCCATTCATGTCCAGTCAAGCTCACATCAGCTTCCACCAAGGTGAAGTCCTGTGGTCCACCTGTCACACCAGCAATAGAGACAGATTCTGCCCCCACATATCTTGATGGGACTAATGTGCATTGTGCACCAGTAGCAACCAAAGCTTTATACTTTTGTGGTTCCGATGTACCAGGCCAACGAATCCACACAGTCCAGAAAACACAGTTTTCCCTCGCCTCTCCCTGGCTAGAGGCAGGGCCCCTCTAAGCCTGTTTATCCTTCTTTCCTTGGGCATATGTCTTAGAGGTTCCTTCAAGGGGATCTGACATATCATCATCATCATCATCATCATACTTGGCAGCTTGGCTACGGGCAACTGGAGCTGCTCTCCTTTTGGTGGAACTTCCTCTTTGGGTCTTGCCTTCCTTCAATTCACGCACCCGTTGTGCCAGAGCAGCAGTAGATTTTCCATCCCATCTCCTCATGTTTTCTCCGCAATCACGTAGGAAGAACCACAGCTCAGCTCGTGGGGTGTACCTCCTCTCCCCATCAGGGGAATGTCTGCGTTGGATACCAGGGCCTCTAATTTGTACTGCTGAGATTTGGAGAAGGTCCTCTTTAATCTCCTCCCTGAGTCTTTTATGATTCTCCTCTATCTTGTCTTCTAATTTCTGCAGACGTGTTTCCACAGCTGCAATTCTGGCATGTGTTGGGCCATGCACGGCATCTGCATATGCTCGGAGCTTCTTTGCCATATCAAGCACGGTCTCATCCCTCTCGTCCCGCTTCATTATTGCTAAAGCAGAAGCGTATTCATGGGGCCCAAGCCGTACAACTTATCACGACATCACAGATGTACACGGTACCAAGTCCGGATTCCTAGTTGTTATGTCACCTGAGAAGAAAATCTCTGCCACTGCCATTTCTCTCAGGCATTGGATCCCTTGTTCTATCGTCTTCCACTGGGTCTGCTGCATATAAAGATCATCTGCACACAGGTATCTTTGTGCTACACTGTCCAGGACCCGTGCCCAGAAGCTGTGAGGGTTAGGCCCCCTCATCATTCCTTGGTCGATGACAGGATCATGTGACAGGGATCCCAAATGCCTGGCTTCAGTGCCGTCCAGAATTGTAGCCTCGCCTGCAGCATCCCAAAGACGGACCAACCAACTAATTATAGACTCATCAGGTCGTCGGGTGTAATCCTTTCTTAGGCCACGGAGGTCCTTTAGGGAAAAGGACTCAGTATTGGCCTCTGATCTTGTACCAGTTGCTTTGACTCCTGGTTTTATGTCAGGAGGCGTTGAGGGTCCTTCTCCTGCATCATCATCATCATCGTCATCCACTGGTCGATCCGTCTTGTCTGTGCACTTTCCACTTCTCGTGCTGGTAGCAACAGCCATTGGTTGAGGCTTACTGACAGGTTTAGCTGCTGGCTTAGGCTCACTGTCTGGTGTAGTGGTTGGCCTCGAGCCTGGGGTGTTGGCTGCAGCCTGAGTGACTGGGATAGTGGCTGATTTATCTGCCTGTCCCCCTTCCTCTGTCTGCTGCCCTACAGTATCTAGCAGGGTACGATAAGCATATGCCAGGGCCCAGCTCACTGCAATGATCTTCTTCTCCTTAGAATTATCATGGCACTTCTCTTTCAGGTACTTTGCCACCTCAGCTGAATTTGTTCACATGGAAAATCTCAGGATGTAGGGTCAGAACATTCCTTTAAGATTTGGCCCATATCCTCCCATTTCCCACACCACTCAGGATTTCTCACGCCTGGCTCTACTCTGGGGTCAGGGGGTCTCAGCCCCTCTAGAAATCTCAGCTCTCATTCTAGAGAAACTGCAAACTGTATAGAGAAACCTTACCATATTAAACACCAGAAAGATGGTCTCTTTAACACTCAGGGGGAACTGAACATTCTCTAATAAGGATGTAACAAATTCAGAGGAGAAGAAGGAAAACAAAGGCTGAAAAGCCTCATCCCCTGGTTCTCCTCTAACAAACTGAGTGCACAACCATAACCAAGAACCATACATTCCTGGAACAGACTCCAGCACCTTTATAAATCTCCTGCAGGCCATTAAAACCAAGCCCAGCCCAATGGATATTCTGGTCAATGCTCCTCTGCTACAGAAACTAAGTATTAGGGACAATACCGGAGCTATTTCTGGATAAGAAAATAAACCTAAGGACCACAGAGTTATTAAGACCTCAAAAAAACCCTAGGGTCCAAGAACACATGCAGGCCTGCACCCCAAAAGACATGAATTTCAACAACATAGCCAATAACTGCTCTATACCAACACAAAGTAATTTGAAGCAAATTATTATTAGACCAGGGTTTTTTTCCCACTTTTTCAAGCCCCACTTTGGGCGCCAAAATATTTGTCCTGGTTTAGGGCAAATTTGGGGGAAAACCTCCAGAAGGAGCCCCCAGACAGCAAACCCCACGACTCATCCCCCCCACCACCGGGTTCGGGAAGAATTTCCTCAGAGAAGAGTGGGGGAAAAAAACTGTTTATTTAACAAGCAAAACACTCCCCAGCACAGGGAAAAAGACAACACCAGCTGACAAAAAAAACTCTTTCACCGTTCTGAAGGAATGACAAACTCAGTCTCTCTGGCGAGTGGTCGCCCAGTTATCAGTCTCTGGCGCTGGGGAATGACAGCTGCAGGTGACAGAGTGTAGACTCCCGGTGTTTCTTGGGGTTTCCCAGGTCCCCGGCCGGAACAGGTTCAGATGGTATCCAGGAGAGGGAGGGGAAAGGGTGAAAAAAAAAAACAGTCCAGGGAAAAAGTTGGAGTGCCTAGCTGAACTAACTAATAAGCAAAAGCAAGGGCAAAGCGAAGGAAAGAAAAAGAGGCAGAAGCGAGCAAGCAGGCAAGTAAGCAAGCAAGCAAGCAAGCAAGCCAAAACCTCTCCTAAACATAGACCATGGGGGAGGTGAGCCGGCTGATAACAAGACCAAACAAAGCTTCACTTTCAGAGTCAGTCCTGAAAGCACAGGACATAATACCAAACATAATCAGAACACACGATTGGAGATACAAACACCATAACATCACCCTAGGACACCCCCACATTCTGAATTTCCCCCAACTCCCCCAAACTCCCCAGGCCCCCAGGTCCTGTAGCGGCCCCAAATCCCCCTAGGATTCACCCAAGATCTCCGAGCCACCTCCCCACCTCCAAACGCATAGAGCCACTCATCCACCAGCACAACAAGGGTTAGGAGGTCTCTGGGGAGGTTTTGGTGGTCTGGGGGAGTGTCATAATCCGCTATTAATGCAGAGCGGGGGTCGTGATGGTTCTTTTGATCTTAAAAGTGCAAACAGGCAAAATGCAGGGGACAAAATCAGTTTATTCAACAGCAGAAAATCAGTTTATTCAACAACAGCAATGCATTTCATCAAATGCCAACAATTCACTTACGGTAAAGGGGAGAGGTATAGGAAACAAAGTATAGGGAGACAGGAAGTGTTGGAGGTTGAATTGTTTCCTTTTCTTTCTGTGGAATTTTCTCCCATTGTTATGCTAAGTAATTGTGGCTACACCTTAAAACGACAGATAATGTTCTGTCGTAGGGGGGTGGGTGGAGGGGGAGTCGGGGGGGAACTGGAAAAGGAAAGGTGGACGGGGGTCTGGAGCGGGGAACTCTCTCTCTCTCTCTCTCGCTTGGTTCGTGGAGTGGGAGGACAGCCCGGGCTCCGGTCTGGCATCTCCCCTGCTATCCCAGCACTGAGATCCACGCTCCCTGCCACTGGACATAGCTCTGCTGCTCTCCCATCTCACCCTACTATCTCCGGACACTCTGCTGAGCACCACGACCGACACCATGAGGGGGGAGTAACTTTCCCCATCTCTCTCACCCCTGGGCTGCTGCCGCCATCACCCAGCCCTCTTCAACTGCGCGGGACCTGCCCTGCCCACAGCACCAGTAACTGAGCACAGGGAAACAGCCTGCGGACAAAAGGGACTGAAGAAGAGCTAGACTGTTCTGTTCTGTTGCCAATTTTTATACCTGCTGTTGTTTTTTTCAGCCTTGTTGGATATCAGTAAAGAACTGTTACCCTTATCCCCACACCTCCTGCCTCAAGGTTTCTGATTTGGACCTAAAATAATTAACAGGGAGGGGGTTGCATTCTGCATCTCAGGAAAGGGGCCCTTGCCTTTCCTTAGCAGATACCTGTCTTTCAAACCAAGACAGGAAGGAAAGGAAGGGCTGGGAAAATAGCTACCAACAGACGAGACGGGCGTCCTCACGGGTCATCCTATAGACGAGTCTTCGTCCATGGGGAGATCTCAGGGGTCTTCTCCAGGGGGTAGACGGGTCTTCATCAGTGGAGAGATCTCAAAGGGTCTTTTCCAGAGGGTCGCTCTTTTATAGTTCTTCTCCAAAGCGAGTGGCATCTGGCTATTATAGACAGTATAGACATTAAAATGACATCATAGACATCATAGACATCATAGACATCATAGACATCATAGACATTAAATCCACATCATAGAAAGTATAGAGGTTAAATCCACATCATAGTCATCATGGACATTAAATCCATTTCATAGACATCATAGACATTATAGACATTAAATCCACATCATAGGCATCATAGACATCGTAGACATTAAATACACATCCTAGACAGTATAGACATTATATGCACATCATAGACATCATAGAAATTTGACGCGTCTTCCACCCAATGCCCACTTCACCTGGGCTACCAGCTGGCTCCAAGAAGCCCGCGTTGGTGAGTGGCCTCTCCCTGGCACCACTCTGGGAGCCGCAGAAGAGGTATAGCGATAGCTATGCCTGGGCGATCTGTCTAGGAGGGACAAAGAGGCGCAGGAGACACCTTTCCCGGTTCTGGGGGAAGGAATTTATTGGAGGAGCAGGTAGCAGGTCTGGAGGTTGGGAGAGGGAACCACAAAAAGGCGGTTTGAGAGGTTCTGCACAGGCTTAAATACGGGGGAGGCGCAAGGGGAGGGTACACACTTCGACCAATTGCGGTTAACAGCGGGAGGTACAGAAGGCGGGGGAAGGGATACATTGAACCAGTAGGGAAACATGTGGGTGTCAACCGGGGTTCAACAACCAATCATTTAACGAAGTAGGGAGAACTTTCTTGAACTTGGGGCAGGGTTCAGGGAGGATTGACAAGGCTAGTTGCAGGGATTAGGGTGAGGGACAGGGAAGGATCTAGAAACTGGGAGTGGTTTAGGGTTGAAGGACAGATGGGGAGGCGGGAAAGGACTAAACCAGTACATATATAACTCAGGGGGATGAAACTGAGACAAACCAAAAACATATGAGAAAAATGAACATTAAACAACACAACACAACATCTCCCCCTTTCTTTTTAAACAGAGGTGTCATTTTCAAACTCCTCACCAGAGGTGGGCCCGTCCTCCTCTTCTTCAATTGCTTCCATTTCTTCACCAGCTGGGGGATCTTCAAGATCCCACTCTGGGACAGGCCAACCTCTGCGCAGTTAACTTGGGATGTTGGCGAGATGCTGCGAATAACTAAGGTCTTAATAACGGGGATGGCAATACCAACAAGAATAATAACAAGGACAACAGAAATAATGGTTTTAACAACTGAAGCCAGCCATCCCAAAAGTTCCCAGCCTTTAAAGATGTTTCTCAGCCAGTCCTCGGATTCCTCCTTGATGTTCGTGACGAGGCCATGTATTTGCTGGATCTTGGGAGTGGACACTGCTGCTCCGAGATGACAAGTTGAGACAGCAGAGGCCCTCAAAGTCCTCGCAGCCATGGCCATGCGCGAGCAACAGGAAATCTATTGCGGCCCGATTTTGTAGTGTCGCCTGCCTGGTAATTTCCTCATCTGCTAGGAGGTCGCTCAGGGCCGCAGACGTAAGATTTGCCTGTTTTGCTACCCAGCACTCTAGGAGGCCCAATTCACCTAGGGCTTTAGCTGCTGCCAGCCATGGTAAAAAGATGGAGACAGCAACTCTTTTGGACTTTGACCAATGAAAAACATCTGCGTTGCAATTTTCGTCCAAATTGTGTGCCTCTCTCTTTTGGATAGCCAATTTTGTGTTTTTAGATTTCCAATTCAAAATTTGGGTTTGGTTAGGCGAAAACAGGGTCAGTGGCCCAATGGTGCACAGCCCTCCTATCAGGCGAGAGGGGATGCCTGCCCACGCCCGGTCGCCACAGATCAAGAAGACCCCCTTACCGAGCTGACGAGGTTGGTCCACAGGGGCCCCCTCAGTCTGGGAGGTGGTGTTGCACCACGCGGCAGCTCTGTACTCAAGGTTAGGCTGGATAACGTTTAGGTAAGATTCGGGTTTGGACCGTCTATAATGATTCTGAACACAAAAAGGGGATGGGGCTGAACCAAGCAACTCTAATTCTTGAGGCTCCTCGGGTGCTTTGGGAAGGTCTTTCGACCACTCACGCCACACCCAGAGGGGGTTGGTCATAGGATAGGAGGCATAGGAGGGGTGCCACCGCCAGGCGTTCAAGTTGTTCCTCATACTGATGATCGTTTTGGGATGTTCGTCAGGCTGAAATGGGATCCCCACCAGGCAGGTTGAAAGTGGATTCCCTGTTGCCACAGTTGACAGGCAGAGATGGTCCTGCTGCGTGGCCTGGGCCAGGGTGACCCACACGTTTTTCCTCGGCTGCTGGACTATCCACTCCACCAAAGACTGGCAAAGGTACGCCCAGATGACAAGGGCATACCACATCCTGGGGCTCCGGGTGGCTGACTAAAACAGAACAAGAAAAGGAAACAGGTTACTCAAATAAATCGTGAACTTCAGGGGGAGGAAACAAATTGGAGAAGGGGCTGCCCTGCCCACTGGGGGACCCTTGATATTCCAGGGAGGGGCGCCAGCGACAACGAAGCGCTGCGTATCTTATATCTCTGGAGGTTGGCCCTGACAGATGCCCCTGACTGGCAGTATAGGGCTGGACCCACCTTTGAGGGACCCACCTGTCCTGGTTTAGGCCAAATTTGGGGGAAAACCTCCAGAAGGAGCCCCCAGACAGCAAACCCCACGACTCCTCCCCACCACCGGGTTCGGGAAGAATTTCCTCAGAGAAGAGTGGGAAAAAAGCCTGTTTATTTAACAAGCAAGACACTCCCCAGCACAGGGAAAAAAAGAACACCAGCTGACAAAAAAAACTCTTTCACCGTTCTGAAGGGATGACAAACTCAGTCTCTCTGGCGAGTGGTCGCTCAGTTATCAGTCTCTGGCGCTGGGGATGACTGCTGCAGGTGACAGAATGTAGACTCCCGGTGTTTCTTGGGGTTTCCCAGGTCCCTGTACAGAACGGGTTCAGATGGTATCCAGGAGAGGGAGGGGACGGGGTGGAAGAGAAAACAGTCCAGGGAAAAAGTTGGAGTGCCTAGCTGAACTAACTAATAAGCAAAAGCAAGGGCAAAGCGAAGGAAAGAAAAAGAGGCAGAAGCGAGCAAGCAGGCAAGCAAGCAGGCAAGCCGAGCTAAAACCTCTCCTAAACATAGACCATGGGGGAGGTGAGCCGGCTGATAACAAGACAAAACAAAGCTCCACGTTCAGAGTCAGTCCTGGAAGCACAGGACATAATACCAAACATAATCAGAACACACGATTGGAGATACAAACACCATAACATCACCCTAGGACACCACCTCAAACCAAAGGGCGTGGATACGCAAGCGTACCCGCGACCCCAGGTGACCAACTCATGTGGGCCCTCTGTTTCACCGGTCTCCGGGTTCTTCACCATTACGGGAGGGTGTTTTCTCAAGCATAATGGTGAAGAGTTCACAAAATGCCTCACAATGGGAGGACTCAGCTCTTCGAAGGAGCACTTAAGAAAGTTGATGGTAAAAAGGGGTTTATGTAATTTAGTATGAGGCGTATTGAATTTAGTATGGCCCTGTTGCTGCTCCAGGACTCGTTTGAGGGTTTGGTGGGCACGCTCAACCATACCCTGACCTGCAGGGGAATACGGGATGCCAGTCTTATGTTTAATTCCCCACCTCTGCAGGAACGCCCGGAAGGTCGTGGAAGCATACGCCGGGCCATTGTCCGATTTTAATTCCCTTGGGATCCCCAACACAGAGGAAGCCTGCACAAGGTGTTTCTGTACATCCTTGGCCTTCTCCCCCTTGTGGGCAGAAGCAAAGACCGCCCCAAAAAAGGTATCCACACTCACATGTACATACTTCAACCTGCTGAATTGTGGAACGTGGGTGACATCAATCTGCCATAACTCACAGCTCTCCAGGCCTCTAGGATTTACGCCAGAGCTCAGGGATGGCACCCCAAGCTTCTGGCCCTGGGGACATGTGGCCACGATGTCCCTGGCCTGGTCACGGCTTAGTTGGAATTGCCGTACCAAGCCAGGCACATTCTGATGGAATTTCTGATGGCTCAGCTTTGCCTGTTGGTAAATATCAGGGAGCCTAGCCATATCGGCTGGCACTGCCAGGGTGTCCGCTCATTCATTACCCTCGGCAATGAAGCCTGACAGGTCTGTGTGCAATCTTACATGCATCACGAAGTACGGATGCTCTCGGTGGGAGACAGCACATATCAGTTTCGAGAGCAGACTGTGGAGGTTCGGATTGGAGATTTCTTTCAAAACAGCGTTCTCTGCTCTTGACACCACACCCGCCACGTAGGCCGAATCTGTAACCAAATTGAGTGGCTCGGAGAACCTCTCAAAAGCTCTAACAACTGCATCTAACTCAGCAATCTGAGGGGAACCGTCAACAACCTTAACATCTGCCTCCCACTGCTGAGTCTGAGGGTTCTTCCAAGTCATGACTGACTTGTGCCAAGCCCCGGATGCATCTGTAAAAACTGTTAGAGCTTTGAGGGGCACTCGGCTCAATTTTTCTTTAGGAACCAGATTAAAATTTGAATTAAATAATTTATGACTTTGGTGGTGGACAGATGTTTGTCCTGTGTAGCTATCAAGGGCAAAGAGAAGAGTCTCATTCTCCTGGAGCAAATGCTCCAGAACCTCCTTAGGCAGCTTGCCTGATGATAAGGCAAGTGGTACTCAAATGCACGCAAAATCGCAACCCACCAGCTCTCGCAAACGGGCCCTGGCCTTCCTGATCAGCTGCGCCATCAGCTCCTGTGGCCTGGTGATACTTTTGGACCTCTGATGACTGAGGAACACCCACTCTATGATCAAGAGGGGATCCCTCTGGTCCTGGTCCCATTGGTAAATGAGGCCGTGGAGGTGCAGCAGCCGTTCCAAGATAATAAACTCAAATTGCAGGTTCGGCAGGTAGCGATGGGCCTGTCTCGACCCCATCGCCTTCTCTAGCTTTTCCAGTGCTGTCCTCGCCTCTGGGGTCAGCACCCTAGGAGAAAGTAACTCATCTCCCCCTTTCAATAAATTGAAAAGGGGGGCTAGGTCCTCGGTGGTCAATCCTAGCCAGGGTCTGACCCAATTCAATGACCCACATAGCTGGTGGAAATCCGCAAGGGTTTTTGGCTTGGTGTTAATTGCCAATTTCTGTAGGACAACAGTCCTGTTGGTAATTTGGAGCCCGAGATACTTCCACGGGGGCATCCTCTGAGCTTTCTCCTTCTGGAGCTCAAACCCTGCAGAGATCAAAACCTCGATGACAAGGTCAAGGACATGCTGCAGCATGTCATCCGTGGGGGCACAAATTAGCACGTCATCCATATAGTGCAGGATGACGGCCTCCCCTGCTTTGGCACGGACAGGAGACAACAATGAGGCCACGTACCATTGACAGATACTGGGGGCTGTTCTTCATGCCCTGAGGCAGTACCCGCCAATGGAAGTGCCTCACTGGGGCTTCCGGGTTGATGGAGGGAACCGAGAAGGCAAACCGTGGCGCGTCTTCGGGGTTGAGGTGAATTTGGAAAAAAACAATCCTTGATATCTAAGACTGCCAAATTCCAATTTTGCGGCAGCATTGAAGGAGAGGGCATACCTGGTTGCAGAGACCCCATGTCTTCTATTTTTTTATTTATTTCACGAATGTCGTGAAGGAGCCGCCACTTGTCCTTCCCCGGCTTTTTAATGACGAAGACCAGAGAGTTCCAGGGGCTCCGGGTTGGTTCGATGTTGCCTTTGGCCAACTGCTCCTCCACGAGTTCATTGAGCGCCTGCAATTTCTGTTTGTTAAGCGGCCACTGATCTATCCATCAGATAGCCAATTCAGTTTCTGGACAGGGTGCTCCACAGTGGCAGCTAGGAAAAATCCCGCAGGGTTTTGGGGATCTCAATACCGACACCCCATTGCGATATGGCGTCTCTGCCCCACAAGGGAGCTTTATACTCCATAACAAAAGGGCGGACATTAGCCACCTGCCCTTCAGGTCCCTCAATTTTGATTACACTTTTTGACTGCCGAGCCAATTGGACCCCCCCGACTCCTTGTCTTCTTCCAGCCACAGGTTGCAACTCCCAATGTGACAACCAATTTTCGGTTGGTATAATTGTCACATCTGCTCCTGTATCGAAGAGTCCGTCGAGGTAGAAGTAGTCCTCACCCCGACGGAGTCCGCATCCAATGATTGGTTTATCCGCACCAATGACTTCCGCCCAATAGACGCAGGGATTAGCCAGCTTCGCCACAATGGTGTTGGACACCAGAATCGCCTGCGCTATTAGTTGTTCCTTTGGCAGGAAGTACGGTGGCTGGATGCACCGTGCCAGAAGAGAGAAACCGTCCGGACACAAAAGCTGCGTCTGCGGCACGATTTCAATCTCCGGAGGGGTACACTTTGTATCCCCAAGCACGACATATGTGTAGTCGAGTCCGGCAAACAAACCCGGTGACGTGGGTCTTACCGACACCAACTGCCAGTCGTGCGTCTCAAAAAGGGTGTTATGTGTCAAGGCCAAGCTCAGGGGAGGACAAGGAGTCCACCCTGGCGCTATTCGTTGTGTCTGATAAATATCAGATCCGGTGGGAGTGTCACATCTGGTATTAGTTTCGGCCCCCCCAAGGTCCCCCTCACAGCCCGCCTCATTTTTATTTTCATGCAAGGCAGGCTCGCGCTCCCCAGTTAGTTTTTTTTGCTTGTGTGTTTCCTCCCGCCTCCCCCTGCCCCTGCCCATTATTGATCTGTGTTCAATTGATAGGAGGAGACATCTGAACAATCATTTCAGATTGCTAGGGATCAAAATATTGGAGGAGAAAGTGGCTTCCAATAGGCCTTTAAAATATTCACTCTTTCTCCCAAACTCCTTCTGTGCCTTACAGATCTCCCTTTTATGGGAATATTCAAATGGCCACCAATTAGGAATACCCCTTTGCCAAGAATAAAAAACCGGTGCGGCAATGAGTGTGGTCTCTGGTTCCGGATTCCAATCCCCTGGCCTGTCACTTCTGGCTTCCAGAGCGTGGGAACCGGAAGGAGGGGCGTGGGAATCGGAAGTCGGAAGCAGAGGGGCAGGACCGCTCACCGAGGAGGAGCCAGAACACTGGCAACATTCATGATGATGGGCGGGACCTGCTGAGCTCGGGGGCCGCCTCTCTGGGGGTGGAGTAGGAGGAGGAGTTTTAGTCGGAGGAGGAGGAGGAGGAGACTGGGGAGGAGGAACATCCCTCCAGTGGGAGGAGATAGGGGCAGGACTCAAGGAAGGAGGTGGGAACAGAAAGGGGTTGGGACATGGGGTGGGGGGGGAGCCACAGGCAGAGGGGGAGGGTATGAATCAATGAGGAAGGGATTCTGGGAAGAAGGAGCCGGAGCACAAGGGACCGGCCATGACACGTGGCCGGCGCCATCTTGTGCACTGGAGTCCAGGAGGCCATTTTGTGGCTCCGGGGGGAATGACTGGAACCTGACTGATTTTGGGGTTTTTGGGGTAGAGCCTGGGGTAGGAGCGGGAGAGGCTTTCGGGGTACATTTACAAACTTTGCAACTCTTCAAAACAGGTTTTGGGGTAGAACTTGGGGTACAACTGGGAGAGACTGAACTATGGAAAGAGGGATTAGGGGAAGGCTCCCTGACAGCTGGCGCCTTGCCGCCTGGGCTAGGGCATCGGGAGGACCGAGAGGGGCCAGGCGAGCAACGGCTGGTCTCCCTGGCTGGGCTTGCCTGCGATCGTTGCTGAGCTGCCCATCTCGGGTCCCCCGAGGCAAGGGAAGAGGGACAGGAACGAGGGTTAGGAGAGGGGGGAACAACTGGGGGAACCCAGGATGGCTTGCTTCCCTTCCCCGCCTTTTCTTTTACAACTGTACGAATTTGGATGTATAAACTGAAAAACCGATCTACGGAGGTGTCGCCCTGATTGCTCAACGCCATGAGCCTTTGTCCCACGTGTCCCTAAAATGAGACTGACTCCATTTGCTGGGGTGACACCCCGGGGAATTGGGAAGCAAGCCATTTTACGAACTTTTTAAACGAACCCCGTGAAAACTTTCTTTTCCCTCCCTCCAGGGTACCCACAACTTGGAGAAACATCTCCCGCTGCTGTGTTGACAGTCTTACACCCATTGTGTACCCTCGTACCCACACAGCAAACTCACTCTACTGCTGCAGCAAAGGAGAACACAATAAACTAAAAATAAGGGTCCCAGGGCCAGTGAGTCCCTACCCTCAGGGACTAAAGGCAAGGGTGTTTTTCCACAGCAGACAAGCAGCCTTTTGGCTTAAGGGCCCCCACACCTAGGGCAGTGTACCCCACCCTGCCTATCGGTTAGCCCCCCTTCACCCCTTTGGGGGATACTTACCGGCTCCGTCGGCCTCTGGAACTGGAGCTGCAACGGGAGGTCCCTCCCTCAAAAGTGGTCCTCTGGGCACAGAGGTTTGCCACCTTCTCCCCGGGAGCACGGCTGACCTGGCCTGCTCCAACTGGGGTAGTCGACACCCAACACCTCTGATCCTCAGATCTTAGAGGCTCCTAGTGGGGTCACCAGAAAAGTGGCCCCACGTTGGGTGCCAAACTGACTCGTCTTCCACCCAATGCCCACTTCACCTGGGCTACCAGCTGGCTCCAAGAAGCCCGCGTTGGTGAGTGGCCTCTCCCCGGCACCACTCTGGGAGCCGCAGAAGAGGTATAGCGATAGCTATGCCTGGGCGATCTGTCTAGGAGGGACAAAGAGGCGCAGGAGACACCTTTCCTGGTTCTGGGGGAAGGAATTTATTGGAGGAGCAGGTAGCAGGTCTGGAGGTTGGGAGAGGGAACTACAAAAAGGAGGTTTGAGAGGTTCTGCACAGGCTTAAATACGGGGGAGGCGCAAGGGGAGGGTACACACTTCGACCAATTGCGGTTAACAGCGGGAGGTACAGAAGGCGGGGGAAGGGATACATTGAACCAGTAGGGAAACATGTGGGTGTCAACCGGGGTTCAACAACCAATCATTTAACGAAGTAGGGAGAACTTTCTTGAACTTGGGGCAGGGTTTGGGGAGGATTGACAAGGCTAGTTGCAGGGATTAGGGTGAGGGACAGGGAAGGATCTAGAAACTGGGAGTGGTTTAGGGTTGAAGACAGTTGGGGAGGTAGGAAGACATCATAGAAATCATAGATATTAAATCCATGTCTTAGACAGTAGAGACATTAATCCACATCATAGACATCATAGAAATTAAATCCACATTATAGACATCATAGACATTAAATCCACATCATAGACATTACATCCACATAAAAGACGTTATAGACATCAAATCCACATCATAAACGTTATAGACATCATGGACATTAAATCCACATCTTAGACATCATAGACATTAAATCCACATCATAGACCTCATAAACATCACATCCACATCATACACACTATAGACTGTGAGGTTTCTGGGCCTCTGGGAGGGTAATAATTCCTCACACGGGGCACCAAATGTGAGGTTTCAGAAGGACCTCCGGGTGCCTCCTGTGCACCCACACTGTCGGGCTACTTCTTCTTTTATGTAAAAAGCAAAGAGGCTAATAGTTGCTATAAAGTTATTTATTGCAGAAGCACATCAGTCTCAAAAGCAAATACAATGCAAGGCAGAGCAATGGCTAAAAGCAATGGCTAAAAGCAATGGCTAAAAGCAATGGCAAAGCTGCAGTGGCAAAATGCAATGGCAAAATGCACATGGCATAAAGCCATGGCATAAAGCCATGGCATAAAGCCATGGCATAGAGCCCCGGCATAGAGCCCCAGCTCTCCCTGATGCATGTTCTTTTACAGAAACTTTCCAGCTGGCTAAGACACAAACTCGGACCACTACTCCTTAACCTATTAGAATTCTGGTTTCTTAGCACGCCAGGCTATGTATAGACTACGTTCATGGCCTATCTTGTTCTAACTGAAAAATGTAAGCAATATTCTTAACTCGAACTCTATTATGTCTGAAGCTAGGTTCTTGGAGCCACTAAGGAAACACTAGTATGTTTTTCAACCTCCACTAGAACATGTACTACTACTCAGGCATCTAAGACCTTTTACTCACTAAAAGCACTTCAAACTTATTCCATTTACTCACTTATTTTCTCTCTCTTATGTTACAACCTAAGTCTTCACCTCTGCCTTATAAGTGAGAGGCCTAATATACTTCAATCCATCTAAAAGTTTCAACTCAATCCCTGCATTCTGACCTCTCCCTCAAGGATTCAGAGAAACTCCTGACTTACTGACTCCAACAATAGACATTAAATCCACATCATAGACAGTATAGACATTAAATCCACATCATAGACATCATAGACAGTATAGATATTAAATCCACACAATAGGCAGTATAGACATTATATGCACCTCATAGATATCATAGCCTTTAAATTCACATCATAGACAGTATAGACATAAATCCACATCATAGACATTAAATGCACATCATAGACATTATAGACATTAAGTCCACATCAAAGACATCATAGACATTAAATCCACATCATAGATAATATAGACAGTATAGACATTAAATCCACATGAAACACAGTATAGACATTAAAACATATCATAGACATCATAGACTTCATAAATACTAAATCCAAATCATAGAGAGTATAGATATTAAATCCACATCCAAACAACATAGACATTAAATCCACATCATAGAGATTAAATCCAGATCAAAGACATCATCGACATTAAATCCTCATTACTGACATTACCGACATTAAATACACATCATAGTCATCATAAACATCATAGATATAAAATCCACATCATACACAGTATGGCTGATTAACACCTCAGCTGCCCCCCCAGCACGGCCTGAGCCTGGCCCATCTTTTGTAGTTGTCTTAAACTTTAACTCTTTAGTAGAATGAGAAGACGCTGAAATGGCTGAAAATCTTTTTGTAAAATTGTAGGGATGAACTGATGTACTGAATATTCCTATAAACCTTGGAAAGAGACATGGGGGGATGGAAATGTTCCATTTAATAGATGATTTGACCAAAGAGCACCTGTGCTGAGAATTTCTGCCCTGAGAAAAGAAGAGGATATTAGTTTTCTGAAGATGAAGCCTGAGCAGAGAGAAAGGAGACAGAGAAAATCTTTGCTGTCGAACATTTTATTCTTAAAAGTAATACCCCATGAGACAGACATGGCCCACATCTACAGTTTTGGGACGGCTGTGGAATTAGAAGGAGCATCACGGTTGCAGGTTCCCGGGCGGATGCAAATCGTGAAAGATAAAACCACAAGAGAACTGTCTCCTTCCTTCTTGTGGGAAAAATCCCTACAGCTTCAACAAGAAGAGGCTTCTCTCTCCAGAAGTGAACTGAGAAAGACTAAATTAGGCACTGACCGAAGTATTTGTTATATGTTTGTTTTATTGTTATGAAGATTGGGAGAGGGAGGGAAGGAGTCATCGGAAAAATCTTATTCTGAATTTTTTTTCCTTTCTCTTGGTTTGTGTAGTTAATAAATTTTCTTTTATACTCTCTCAAGTTTTAGGCCTGCCTTGCTCTTTTGCTCCTGAATCTCTCACACAACAGGAAAAATAAGTTTATTTAAATTGGCAACACAAAACGTAAACAAGATCTCAAATACACATCATAGTCATCATAGATATTAAATCTACATCATAGACATCATACACATCATAGACATTAAATCCACATCATAGACATCATAGACATCATAGACATTAAATCCACATCATAGACATAAAATCAACATCATAGACAGTAGAGATATTAAATCCACATCATAGACATCATAGACGGTAGAGACACTAAATCCACATCATGTGCAGTACAAGCATTAAAATCACATCATACACATCATAGACAGTATAGACATTAAATCCACATCAGATACATTGAATCCACATCAAAGACATCATAGATATTAAATCCACATCATAGACATTAAATGCACATCATAGACATCATAGAAATTAAATGCACATCATAGACATCATAGACATCATATGCATTAAATCCACATCATGGACATCAAAGACATTAAATACACATCATAGACTTCATAGTTATTAAATACACATCATAGAGACTTTAGACATTAAATCAACATCATAGATGTCTTAGACATGAAATCCACATCATAAAAGCTATACACATTAAATCATCATCATAGACATCATAGACATCATAGACATTAAATCCAGATAATAGACAGTATTCATAATGAATCTACATCATAGATATCATAGATATTAAATCCATATCATAGACATTATATGCACATCATACACATCATACACATTAAATCCACATCATTGATATCAAAGACATCATAGACATAAAATCCACATCATATACATCATAGAAATTTAATGCACATCATGGACAGTATAAACATTATATCCACATCACAGACATCAAATATATCATAGACATTAAATCCACATCATAGACAGCATAGACATTAAATCCACATCATAGACATCATAGAGACTATAGATATTAAATCCACATCCTACACAGTATAGACATTAAATCCACATCATAGACAGTATAGAGCAGAAATCCACATTGTGGACAACATAATTTTCATAGATATTAAATCCACATCATAGACATCATAGATATTAAATCCACATCATAGACAGCATAGACATCAAATCCACATAATAGACATCATAGACATAAAAATCCATTTCATAGACAATCTAGAAATTAAAACCACATCATAGACATCCTAGAGACTATAGACATTAAATCCATATCCTACACAGTATGGACATTAAAACCAAATCATAGACATCAAATCCACATCATAGACATCAAATCCACATCATAGACATCAGAGAGAGTATAGAAATAATATCCACATCATACACAGTGTAGACATTAAATCCACATCATAGACATTATAGACATCATAGACATTAAATCCACATCATAGACATAGTAGACATTAAATCCATTTCATAGACAGTATAGACATTAAATCCACATCCTAGACGTCACAGAGAGTATAGATATTAAATCCACATCATACACAGTGAAGACATTAAATCCACATCATAGACATTTTATCTACATTATCAACATTCATTCCACATCAAAGACATCATAGAAATTAAATGCACATCACAGATATCATAGACATTAAATCCACATCATAGACAGTATAGACATTAAATCCACATCATAGACTTTAAATCCACATCATAGACATCATAGACATTAAACCCACATCATAGACATCATAGACATCACAGATATTAAATCCACATCATAGGTATCTTAGAAATTTAATCCCCAGCATAGATAGTTGTCCTGGGGTACTATGCAAAAATGTGTATTCTATCACCATCTGTTGAAATGTGGGAGGGGTGGTGATCCTTATCTCTGTGGGAGATATCCTCTGCTAATGTGCCATCTGACAAATGAGGGGGATGATCATCGTTATCTTTTCACAACCCATCCTTCCTCCAGAAGATATATTCTGTTAATGGGCCATTAAGTCCTATTGTGTGACTGATAAGATTACACCATCCCATTGGGAGATGCCCCAGCCAGGGGCAGGAGACACACCTTTCCTACCCAGATAAAAAACTGGGGTTTGGGACACGAAGGCAGTCCTTTCCACTGGATCCCAGAGGGAAGTTGGACCTTTTTTTTCCACATCATCATCGCTGGATCTTCGGAGGAAAACTGCACCTTCTACAGGAGCACTGCTTCAACTGAATCACATCTTTCATCCAGGAGGACTGCAACAACCATTTATACGGACTGCTACCAACACCCTGACTGACAGGGTGTCAGGTTGTATTTCTGACTTTGTCGGTGGTTTTTTCTTTTCTATTATTGCATGTATTTTATTTTTTCTCTTTTCTCCTATTAAATTGTATTACTGACTTGGAGTCTCGCACTGGTTTTGCTTTCAAACCAGCACAGGATGGCAGAGGGCCAAGGTTTGTACGTGGAGGGACTGGCTGTGCCCTGCCCCTGCCCCAGCAGCCTGGCCTCGGGAATTTGCTCAGCACATCTTTCCTCTGCCTTCCATGGCCAGGGCTATGGCTGCCCGTGCTCGGGGACAGAAGGGTGGGTGGCCCTGCTGGCTCGTCACCCGGTGCTGCTCCAAGCTGGGCCCAACTCCTGTGTCCCCTCTGTTCTCTAGGAAATGCCCCACGCCGGGCTGCGATGGGTCAGGCCATGTGACGGGGAGGTTCACAGCCCATTACTGCCTCTCAGGGTGCCCGCTGGCAGAGAAGAACCAGGGCAGGCTGAAGGCCGACTTGTCTGACACCGAGGCCTCGACTCGCAAGAGGAGCCCAATGGGTTTCCCTCAGCGAAAGAAATCTCGGCACCACGGGAGGTAGGGGCACGGCCGGCGAGCCCCGTGCGGGGAGGGCCCCTGTGCTGCCACTGCCCGCCCTGGCAGGGGTCACCAGGGGTGCTGGTTTTGCACGGCCTGGTTTTGGTAGCAGGGCGGCCACAGAGGTGGCTTCTGTGAGAAGCTGCTGGAAGCTTTCCACCATGTCTGGCAGAGCCAAACCCTGATGGCTCTGAAGATGGACATGCCACGGGCCAAGGCTGGGCCAATTAGGGATCATGTAACACCTCTGTTATAAAAGGTTTAAGAAGAAAATGAAACAAAGGAGAGCATGCACAGTTTTAATTCCAGCTAGAGAAGAGGAGAAGGAGGTGAAAACATGTGAAGGAAAAAATATGGGGACACCAAGGTCAGTGAAGAAGGAGGGGGAGGAGGTGCTCCAGGTGCCAGAGCTGAGATTCCTCTGCAGGCCATGGTATGGACCATGGTGAAAGAGTTGTACCCCTGCAGCCCCTGGAGATCCACAGGGGATGCAGAGATCCACCCACAGCCCATGGGGATCCATAGGGGATGCAAAGATCCACAGGGGATTCAGAGATCCAGAGGGGATGCAGAGATCCACAGGGGATGCATAGATCCCCCCACAGCCCATGGGATCCACAGGGATGCATAGATCCCCCCACAGCCCATGGGATCCACAGGGGATGCAGGGATCCACCCACAGCCTGTGGGGGAGATGTCCATGCCGGAGTGGGTGGATACCTGGAGGAGGCTGTGACCCAGTGGGAGCCCCGGTGGAGAGAGAAGGTCCCTGGTTTCAGGCTGGAGCAGCCTGTCCTTTGAGGACTCCACCCCATGGATGAGTGACCCACGCTGCAGCAGTTTTGGGAGGACTGTGTGCCCGTGGGAGGGACTCACATTGCAGCAGTTTTGGGCAGACTGCTGCTTGTGAGATTGGAGCAACGCCGGAGAAGTTCACGGAGAACTGTCTCTCCCATGGGACAGACCCCATGATCTCACAGGGCAAGGACTCCTCTCCCTGAGCAGTGGAAGAAAACCTTGGGTGACAAACTGACCAAACCCCCACACCCTGTCTCCCTGTGCTGTCAGTGGAAAGGAGGGAGGGGCTGGGGGGAAGAAAAGGTGTTTTGAAGGGCTCATTTTATTTCTCAATATCCTCCTCTGATTTTGTTGGTGATAAACTAACTTTGTACTTCTAAGTTGAGCCTGTTTTGCCCTTGCAGTGTTTTCTCCTAGTCTTTAACTCCTGAACCCTCCATTGAATTGTTTTCTTTCTTCTACATTTGCCCAGTGTCACACCATGCCACCAGGCCACAGAGGCTCCTTGGCCTTGGTCCTGCCAGCTCTGCTGGGCACCTCTCTTGCTTGCAGGGGAGACTGTCTGGGCTGAAGGGGAGCTGGAGCAGAGGGGAGGAGAGGGGAGGAGAGGGGAGGAGAGGGCTTTCCCTCAGCCCGGGCTTCTCTTCTGTTTCTCAAAACAGAGGAATCTCATGTTGCAGAGATAGGCCAAATATCCAGTTTGCTGCAATTTCCCCAGTTGTGGCTGCTTGGCCATGACAGGGAAGAAGGTCTAAAAAGGGAAAGGGGGAAAAGCAGCGCCCAAACTGCGCATCTTTGGAGTGGCAATTCCTCCCGTTCCTTCCTGCTGGTGAGGACGCTTTGCCTCACAGAATGACAGGACAGGGCAGGGGGAAGGGGTCTGTGGACAGGAGTTCTCACTGCCGGGTCACACAGAAAGGGTGGCCCACAGGGCTGTCCAAAGGGGACTCCAGGTGGGACACCCTCCCCCCCAGGTGTGGTGGGCAGTTTCCGTGTGACACAATGTCAGTGCGGTGATGTGACAATGCGGTGATGTGACATCACCGTGATGTAACAATGCTCCATCCCTGGGAGACCTCTGGAGCACGAGGAGTCAGCGTGGGAAGCTCCTTGGAAGGAGCTGTGGAGCACTGCTCAGCATCACAGCACCATGAGAGTTCTTGGAAGGAGCCAGGGATCTCCAGCTCACTGCTGGTGTCCTGCCAAAAGGCAGAGGCACTGCTGAGTGCACTGGGAATTAGGGGAAGGAGAGCAGAGGGCTGATAGAGAGAGATTAGCTGGGGAGCCTGGGGCTCGGGGGTTCTACTCTAGGGCCTAAGGACCTGTGCTCTCCTGCACCTGCTGTGCAGGAGGCTTATGAAGCTACTGCTGAGTGTCTGTGTCTTCCCAGCTCAGCCCCAGAACTTCACCCCTGGAAGACTGAGCCACCAGGCTGATGGATTCTGACCTGCTGGACCTCCCACTCGGAGTCAAGATACATGTGAAGCCCAAGTCCAAGACTGTCTTCTGCAGGGGAAAGCTGGGGGAAACGGTAAAGGAAGTAAAAGAGGGGAGAAAAGCTCTCCTCTTTCATGGGGTCCCCATCAAGCACAGTTCTTGTGGCCACCTCCTCTACAGCAGGAGCTGCAGCCCTACAGTCAGGCAGGGCTGGGCAGCAGAGGGAAACTCCAGGCTCCCTGGAACACAGAGAAGAAGCACTTGTCAGTCTCTTCACTGGTTTCTGGCACTGTGCATGCGTGTGGCCAGGTCCTGCCTGCAGCAGGCAGCTCTGTTTGTCCAGGTGCCAGGGCAATGAGCCCCTCCAGCTCATCCTGCCATCTCGAGCACACTCTGGTGCACCTTTGAGGAAAACTCCAACCTTCTCCTGCTTATTCTGTTGGCATATTTGGAAGAGTTTGGGGTTCTCTGCTTGGGGAATGCATGCACTGTCCTCCTCCTGCTCCTCCAGCTTGCACTGCAAGGCAGAGTCTTGCTGGAGACAAAGGCAGAGGCAGCTGACACAGCCCTTGGGCCTGCCTAAACTGAGGAGACTTGTTTTGTCCATTCTCCACTGGCTGTATTTCAAGCACTGGGCTTCATACTCTGGGAAATGTCTCTTACAGCTTAACGGGCCATGTCCTTCTTTCAACCTGGATGATCCCTACATCCACAACCCTGCACCACCAGTGCAATACAACCGCCTTCATGACCCTCACCTTCGGGACTACCACAAGCGCAAGGACATCCTGCGGATGCTGAAGAGACGGGGCGTCATCACCCTTGACAAAAAGGTAGGTTTGGGTGTTGGGCTGATCTAGAACAGCCCTCTTCAAGCACGGCTCCCACAGCCCTTGCTGCAGCCGCCTGCAGGGCCATGCGCTTGTGTCCCTGGGAGCAGAAGCAGAGCCAACATCCCCCTGGCAAGTCCCGGTGCTGCCCTTCTCAGCCTGCCCCACGCTGCCTGTTCAGCCCTGGCTAAGAGGACATCAGTGGCCCCAACACTGGGATATGGGGAGAGGGCTTGGAGGCAGCTCCCCTCCTGCTGGGGTCAGGCTGTTTTGGGGAAGGCCGTCCGTGTGGCTTGACAGGCTTTGGGGGATTCTGCTGTCGTCCTTCCATAGGTGGTTTGCACTCTGAAGGAGTTCAATGACTACAGGCACTACTTGACCAGGATCAAGCTGCAGTTACAGAAGATCTTGAGGCAGCAAGAGGTAGGCAAAGCGTTGTGTCCAGGGCCACAGGACTGTGCAGGGCTGTGCTGCTGGGCCGGGTGCTGTGGTGGGGAAAGGACTCTGCAGCTGGGAGCTGAGCCAGCGCAGGGCGCTGAGCTGGGCACGGGCAGCAGGGCCATGTGCAGGCACACGCGGTGCTGAGGGAAGCCCTTCTCTCCTGCCCTCGTGGCCTGGCTGAAGCTGAGTGCTGGCCTTGGCCTGCGGGAATCCTCAGCACGCAGGGGCCGAGCAACATGACCCACAGCCTGGTGTCACCTTTCAGGAAGGGCTTCTGCCACTTCAGGCCAAATTAAAGGATGGTCCCAAACTGCCAGGAACCACTGACGCTGACACTTCCTGCCGGCGGAAGCAGCGGCCACAGCCTCAGAAACCTTCTTGCTCACATGCACAGAAGAGCAAAAAGACCCCCCTGAAATCAGAGAGATTAAGAAGAGGGAAAATAGCTTCAGACAAGGGCCAAACCTACTCCAGAGCTGAGCTGGGCACTGCTGCTGGTTCCCAGAGGAAGCCCGACAACACTGCTGACGGCCTCTTTAAACCTGTCCTTGAGCAGCTGACCGCAGCAGAAGCCCAGAAGCTCCAAGAGCTGGTTGAGACCATTGTGTACAAAGTGTTTGTGAGGCTGAAGGTTCCCCGGAACCAGCGTGTCAACTTTTTAAGGAATGCTGCCCAGGGGATCAGAGGAAGTGTTTTCAGCAGCTGCGAGAGAACAGAGCCTGCAAAGACACTTCTAGACCACCGTCAGGAAATAGAAATGGTGGCCAGAGAGCTTCTAGCAATGGTGTTGGAGAGCCTGGGGGACTGTCTGGAGCCCAAAGCTTCTAAGCCAAGGAGGGCAGCCAGGCAGAAGGAGCAGCCTGTTGATGGAGAAGCCACCCAAGCAGACGTATCCAAGGAAGCTGAAGCAGCCTCCTCAGACAGAGCACATTTACACACTTGCCTTGACAATCTCACCATCCAGGTTGTTAAGAATGTTTGCTGCCTCTTGAAATCCATGGTAGCTTCTCAGTTTGAAGGAGACTCCAGCTGTGAGTACACCCAAATCCCAGAGTTTTCCAAGGGTAAGGTCTCCAACAGACAGATGCAGCCAGGAACCTCTGGAGCATCTGAAGGACAGAGCCAGGACGCAAGCACAGGAGGAAAGCTGCCTGCCTTAGGACCACAGCTCCAAGAAGGGACTGGCTATGCCAAAATCATGGAGTCCGAGTACCCTGCAATGGTGAAGGAGAACTTGGTGAGAGAAAGGAACCCAGCAACCTCAGGCAACACTTTGGACATAAGGACCATGGCAGATCGGATTGTTCACTCTGTATTAGTATGGGTTGTTTGGCGTAGGCCTGCACTGACCCCCAGACAGAATTTTCAGTGACCTGTCCCAAACCCAGCCACATCCCAAGGTGGAGAGGAGAGCTGTCCTGATAAGGACACTCTCCCCTCCGTGGAACCACAGTTTTCCCAACAGCCAGTCCCTCCAGAGGGTCCCCAGCCCCCTGCCCAGGCCAGAGCACAGCACAGATCAGTGAACCCAAAGCTGGTCTGAGGCGAGCGAGGTGTGTGGCAGGAGAGCTGGAGAGCCTCTAAATGGCAACGCCCAACCCTTGTTCCATCAATAAAGAGTTTACTCCTAGGGCCTTGCTTGTGCTTCCTCCAAACCAGGCCAAACTGCATCCATGCATTTTCCCTGTTGCCCCATATCTTCCCCCCAGATCTCCTCCCACAGCCTGCCCATGACCCCCCCCGGAACGTCTACCCTCCTATATCTCCCACCCAGGACTCTGTACCATCCATATGCCTCTCATATATCCCCTCCCAGCCCCTCCAGGACTCCCTGAAACCCCTCAGCTCCCTGTGCCCCTTCATATCTCCCCTCCAAGACACTCCCAGGACCCTGTACTCCCTGTATTCCCCCCATTTCTTCTCTCATATCCCCACTCAGGACTCAGCTTCATTGATCCCTTCATATTCCCCCCATATCTCCCCCTATATCCCCTACCAGACCTCTCCAGGACCCCCTCAGTCCCCTCCAGATACTGCCAGATTCCCCTAGCCCTGGCCCAGGACCACCCCAGGACCACTTGTGCCTGATGGTGGAGGGCCACTGCCCCCATATCCCCCCACAGAGCCCCCAGCATCCTCCCCAGCTCCCCCCCAGCAGTGGAGTGCCACCCATAGAGGACAAGGGTGTGGGAGGGTGATGGAAGACCATGGAATAGCTGGTGCTGGGCAGGGGGGTTTCTCCTCCCCCAAGCTCCAAGCACTCCCAAGGGCCTCCCCTCACAGCAGGAACTGGAACAGCTCTGAGGAGAAAATGTCCTCGGATGTGTGGCCTGGGGAGGGGACCCCACAATCAGGAGGTCCCCAAAATCAGGAAGGGAGCCTGCACCCTAGGAAGATGGGATTCCCTAAAGCCCCCACTCAGATGGCAGGAGAAAATGGCTTCAGCTGTGTGGCCTGGGGGGGACCCAGGAGGGGCCCCAAAATCAGCTCACCCAGGCCCCTCCCCACTTTCAGAGATATAGAACAAGTCACCCACAAGCTGCCCAAGCCCTCCTATATCTCCCCTGTTCCAAATTTCCTCCAGCCTCCCCAGATTTCCTGAAGATCTCCCAGCCCATTTAGCCCCCACAAAGCTCCCCAGACCTCCCCCCAGATGCCCTGAAGCTCCTCCCCATTTCCAAACAAATAGAGTCAGTTGTCTCCCAGCCCCTCAAAACCTCCCAACCATCCGTCCCCAAATTCCTCCAGCACCTCCAACCCCCCAGCCACCCTCGGTCCTGTAGAACCCCAAAACCTTCGCTAAACCCCCCCAGAGCCCCCCTCAGGGCTCCTCCTGACCTCCAATCATGTAGAGCTGCCAATCCCAGACCCCCAAATGCCACCATATCCCCCTGTCCTGGTTTAGGCCAAATTTGGGGGAAAACCTCCAGAAGGAGCCCCCAGACAGCAAACCCCACGACTCCTCCCCCCCACCCCACCGGGTTTGGGAAGAATTTCCTCAGAGAAGAGTGGGAGAAAAAACCTGTTTATTTAACAAGCAAGACACTCCCCAGCACAGGGAAAAAAGACAACACCAGCTGACAAAAAAACCTCTTTCACCGTTCTGAAGGGATGACAAACTCAGTCTCTCTGGCGAGTGGTCGCCCAGTTATCAGTCTCTGGCGCTGGAGAATGACAGCTGCAGGTGACAGAGTGTAGACTCCCAGTGTTTCTTGGGGTTTCCCAGGTCCCCGTCCAGAACAGGTTCAGATGGTATCCAAGAGAGGGAGAGGAAAGGGTGGAAAAAAAAAACCAGTCCAGGGAAAAAGTTGGACTGCCTAGCTGAACTAACTAATAAGCAAAAGCAAGGGCAAAGCGAAGGAAAGAAAAAGAGGCAGAAGAGAGCAAGCAGGCAAGTAAGCAAGCAAGCAAACAAGCCGAGCTTAAACCTCTCCTAAACATAGACCATGGGGGAGGTGAGCCGGCTGATAACAAGACCAAACAAAGCTTCACTCTCAGAGTCAGTCCTGGAAGCACAGGACATAATACCAAACATAATCAGAACACACGATTGGAGATACAAACACCATAACATCACCCTAGGACACCCCCCCATTCTGAATTTCCCCCAACTCCCCCAAACTCCCTAGGCCCCCAGGTCCTGTAGCAGCCCCAAATCCCCCTAGGATTCACCCAGGATTCACAAGCCCCCTCCCCACCTCCAAACGCATAGAGCCACTCATCCACCAGCAAAGCAAGGGTTAGGGGGTCTCTGGGGAGGTTTTGGTGGTCTGGGGGAGTGTCACGATCTGCTATTAATGCAGAGCGGGGGTCGTGATGGTTCTTTTCATCTTAAAGGTGCAAACAGGCAAAATGCAGGGGACAAAATCGGTATATTCAACAGCAGAAAATCAGTTTATTCAACAACAGCAATGCATTTCATCAAATGCCAACAATTCAGTTACGGTAAAGGGGAGAGGTATAGGAAACAAAGTATAGGGAAAGGGGAAGGAAAGAAGGGGATGGGAAAATAGCTACCAACAGACGAGACGGGCGTCCTCACGGGTCATCCTATAGACGAGTCTTCGTCCGTGGGGAGATCTCAGGGGTCTTCTCCAGGGGGTAGACGGGTCTTCATCAGTGGAGAGATCTCAAAGGGTCTTTTCCAGAGGGTTGCTCTTTTATAGTTCTTCTCCAAAGCGAGTGGCCTCTGGCCAAGAGGTGGGAAGATTTATGGACCATTGTGTGGTGCTGCAGGAGACAGGTACGGACAAGCAGTCCTCAGTTGGTACAACACAACCTCTGGTTGGTGCCATGACAGCACAGTCCAGTGAACACAATACACCAACACACAGTCACAAGCATCCACCTTGGCCAGGCCAGTAAACCATTGCTCAGAGTCAGCCTGGGTGGGGTCCTCGAGGTCTCCTTGCGACGGTCGGGAGGCAAAATCGAGGGAAACTTCCAACCGACCCTTACACCACCCCATGACTCACCATCGTCGTCAAGAGCACCCTTTGTAGAGTTGTGGTGAAGTCTTCAGTTGCGGTGTCTTCAAGACTCGTCCAAGTTGGTAGAATATCCCGGAAAACAGAGAGAAGAAAGTAGGAAAAAGATAAGGGTAAGGACAAGGGAAAAAAGAAAAAAGGAAAACAAAGCAAATCAATTATATTCAATTTTTGATTGTTAAGAATTTTAAACAATTTGTTTCATTATTTAATTTTTCAATTATTGATTAGAAATAAATCAATTTTTCATTACAAAGAAAGCAAATTTTTGATTAAAGAATTTTAATTATCATTAAAAGATCATCAATTTTAGTTAAAAGTCATATTTTATCCTATTTAAAACCTTGTGTCAATAGCCCTAGGGATGTCAACAGTAACCGATCTGGATACATCTATCACAGATGCCAATTGTGCTAACCGTTTCATTGTTCTCCAACTCATAATGTATAGGATTGCCGATAAAACAAAACCAATTAAAACCAAAATCAAGAGAACTATGATGGGATGACACAATTTGTTCAGGACACCTGTAGCAGTAGGTGACCACCCAAATAGAGTATCCCACCACCTGTGTTCAGCATCTGTCTTTACCCTTTCCAAAACATGATGTATTTTTTCCACATTTTGATGAACAGCTATTAGAGTTCTCTGTCCGTTTTTCTTGATCCTCTCCAAAATTTCGATCAGATCTTGGTGGAGCAACAATTGCTTCACCAGAGAGAGGTTCATTCCAATTGGCGTGGGCAATAGATGATGGATCAGTGTGTAATTTGACTGCAAAAGATGGTAAGAAGTATCTGGGGCTACATAGGAAAAATCACATCCTGAAATCCTAGTAAAGTTACAGACACAAAAGTTTGAATGATTTTTAGTATTCACTACTAAATTTTCTATAAAAACACTATCACAAGCTCTTCTAAAGCATGCACATCCATTGCTTACATATACCAGTACTGTTTCAGGAATCTCGTTTGGATGAATTTCAAAATTGCAAACATTCTGTTCTGTATCCAAGCAAATATCTTGAGCTCTGATTGCATTACTTTCACAGATAAACCCTTGTTGTTCCCGGACAATGCAAGTTTCCAAATTGACAGTTTGCCACTTCCCACCAATTTGACGGGCCCATTCCCTGTGCTCGAAAGGATAGAGAATAGCTCTGTCATGATTCAACCCTAATGCAATGATGGGGAATATTGAATGCACTGAAGCAGTGGGAAAAGGGCCTTAAAGCAGCAATCGACTGCATCCACAACTGGGCCTGGATACAGCTGAGAGCCAGAGAGATGTTATTTTGTCTTTACCTTTTCCCAATTTGGCAATATGTTTGATATTGCAGGGGCTGTTGTAATTTGGCTACATCTCCAGCTGTGGTAGCCAATTTATTCATTAGTACTTCTGAATCGATGCTATTCAAAATTCCCAATCCTGTTCCCACAGCACCGGTTATGTCTCTTGCCATTCGTTTTTTAGAAGGATTCCGTTTTCGCAACCAGCTTGTCCGTCCCTCAAAAGAAGTCTGCAGAAAGGGTGAACAAGCTGGCTGAACTTCTGAGACATTATTTTGCATATGAAATAATATTTGTTGTTGGCCAGGTTTTCTAATTACATATGGTCCAAATTGAAAAATCGTAGGACTCAACATAACTGGTGGTTGGGTGGTAGGTGTTACAACATTAACATCAAGTTCCCCCCAGTATTTTGAATTGTTTTTACCACACATGATTTTATAGGAAAATTGTACAGCAGTTAAGTTTAGCCAACAGTCCTGATTTTGGATTCTACAATGTAAGGTCTGGCCATGGGGTCCTATGCCATAACCGTAGGCAGGTTCAGTGAGGGATCCAGCCACTAATTTACAAGTTATTGTGACATCATCACCTTGTGTCACCATGAAAGGAGGAAAAACCTTGTTTTTGTCATCCAATACTAAGGGGGTGCTTCTTCACGTCCCTCGGTGTTCTTCTGTGAAAAGTAAACACAACAGAGTCTGCCTCCAGGAGGCAGGAGATTAAAATGATGGAACTAACCAATATGTAGCGTGGACTGGAATTCTGTTCACTTCCCAGTCATTTTGCTGCTGAAAAGGAAGCCAGTCTGTACCTCCTTTAAACACAGCATAGGAGTCAGTGTAGATGTAAACAAGAGAGATATTCTGTACCTCAAGTTGGAAAACACTCCAAACAACTGTCAGCTCACCGGTCTGAGAGCTGCCTTCTCCCTCAGTAATAAATCGTTCAGCAGCAGAAGTGGGGAGGGCTACTGCCCTGTATTTCCCCACCTTTCCCTCTCGTTTGGCAGAAGCATCAGTGAACCAAGAATTTGCTGATTGTTCAGGGGAGAAAGGAGTGGCTACTTTAATTACCAAGGCAGGTTTGTCATGGCTATTTACCAAGCTCTCAGTTTCTTGTATTGCCAGATTTTTTACAGCTCTTTCTGTTACTGAGAAAATGTTACAGTAATGTTCTATCTGAGCATACCACTTCCCAACTGAGGATCTCTGGGCCACCCCATGAGGTGGAGGGGTCTCAATAGTGACTGTGATGTATTTTCTCCAGAACACTAATAATTCTAGAGCCTGTTGGAACTCTTTCCTGGATTCAGGCAATTTAATTTGATTCAGGGAGGTTAGAGTATCAGGTGGAATACATGTCATACCTCCTTTCCACCAAATTCCCAAAAACTTCACCTCCTGAGAAGGTTTTTGAAATTTCTCTGAGGAAATTTGTAAGTCAAGGCTTTCCAGATGGGAGATTATTTCTTGCTGGGTATCCCCCACTACTTCTATTTCATCTCCCCCCACCAGAATATCATCAATGTATTGATAGACAGCTGTATCGTCAGGTTTGGGTATCTTTTCTAATTCCTGGGCTAAAGTGTGGTGGGCCAAAGTGGGGGAATGTTCAGACCCTTGGGAAAGCCCAGTGCAGGTGTACTGCTTTGGCTCAACTCCCAGAGCCTGTGGAGGAGATTGATTTGGTACATTGTTCAGAACTTGTGGAGAAGTTTGCTCTGGTACACTGCCCAGAACCTGTGGAGAAGCTTGCTCGGGGGGTGCATCACTGATATAATCATATTCTATTTTAATCACAGGTTTCAAGTTGGGGCAATAGTGTTGCCCACAATTTTTCATCAAAATTAGGTCTTTTTGAGAGTATATTGGATTAATGTGAACAGCTTCCTTATCCTGCATTTCTTTTATTGTTATATCCTGTGATGAATTTTTGTCCCATTCTTCTCTTAAGGCAGCTTTTAACAAATTATTTTCATCTCGCAACAAATGGTTCTCATTCCTTTCTTGATCTAATTGTTTTTGCAGAATTTGAACAAGATTTTGTAGAGTGTCTATAATTGTTCTTTCCTCACTTCTTTGCTCAGAGCGAGGTTCTATAGCTGCCGTAAGACAAGCTCCCAAAACTGAGCAGAGCATGGTTTTATTTTTGCCCAGTTTGAACTTTGATTCATGTTGCAAAGAACATATTCTATCAATCACATTCTCCAGATTAAACCAGTTATTGTTTGCCCATTCCTCCACACCTTGGGACGGTCTGGCGCCATACTTAGCTAATAGAGCATAAAATGCAGCTTTTCTGTTATAGTGGAATTCTCAGTCATTTTGTGAAGGGATAAGTAAAAACCACAACAGGGAGGTCTATTGCTTACGTTACCACACACAACAAAACAGTTTCGCTGTGTGCCCCCCTTCGCTTCCCTGTGTGGGTGAAGAGACCAAACGACTTGGGAGGCACTCCTCAGTTACAGAACACCAGGTTGTCTCTTCACTACACCAAGTAGTCAAACATCATAAAAAACAACAACAACAACAACAACAACAACAACAACAACAACAACAACAACAACAACAACAACAACAGTGTCCCGCCTTTTGCACCAGTAGATGTTTCGTGAAATTCTGATGACAGAGCCCTCAAGCGAGTCTGGGGATGCTCCACACCAAAGTGTCTGCAGTCTGCGGGAAATCAGAAAAACCCTCCTTGCTTTCTACACAGGCTCACCCTTTCAAGGTGGCCAGCTAGGTGCGGCTGGAGTAAGACTTCCTTCCCCTGATACAGACTACACACAACCTTGCATCCCTTCTGTCTGCCAGAAAATCCTGTCTGTGACCCCAGTTTAATGTCACAATCTGCTATTAATGCAGAGCGGGGGTCGTGATGGTTCTTTTCATCTTAAAGGTGCAAACAGGCAAAATGCAGGGGACAAAATCGGTATATTCAACAGCAGAAAATCAGTTTATTGAACAACAGCAATGCATTTCATCAAATGCCAACAATTCACTTACGGGAAAGGGGAGAGGTATAGGACACAAAGTATAGGGAAAGGGGTAGGAAAGGAAGGGATGGGAAAATAGCTACCAACAGACGAGACGGGCGTCCTCACGGGTCATCCTATAGACGAGTCTTCATCTGTGGGGAGATCTCAGGGGTCTTCTCCAGGGGGTAGACGGGTCTTCATCAGTGGAGAGATCTCAAAGGGTCTTTTCCAGAGGGTCGCTCTTTATAGTTCTTCTCCAAAGCAAGTGGCCTCTGGCCAAGAGGTGGGAAGATTTATGGACCATTGTGTGGTGCTGCAGGAGACAGGTACGGTCAAGCAGTCCTCAGTTGGTACAACACAAACTCTGGTTGGTGCCATGACAGCACAGTCCAGTGAACACAATACACCAACACACAGTCACAAGCATCCACCTTGGCCAGGCCAGTAAACCATTGCTCAGAGTCAGCCTGGGTGGGGTCCTCGAGGTCTCCTTGCGACGGTCGGGAGGCAAAATTGAGGGGAACTTCGGACCGACCCTTACAGGGACGTGACACAGGAGTTTGGGGAGCTCTAATTTGCTTTAAGTCCACTCTGGGTGGAGAAGTTAATATTCAAAACTTTTAAATCTTTGTTCTTCTTCCCTGAGAAGAAGTCCATGTTCATTAGTAAAACTTCCTAAACTCAATTAATTGATTCAGCTAATTGCAATGATCATGGACCGTGCATCTTATAGAGGGCACAGACTAAGGGGGAGACATGGATAGGTACATCAGGAAGTCCCAAGTACCATCTGTAAAAACAAAGTTCGCACTTTAGAATTTTTAAAAATTTCATAAGGGATCAAAAAGGACAAATATCTAGCGCTGGGGTGTTTTTGGCAATCGGCCAAAGAACACACCTTAACTTAAAATAGTGTCCTCTATATACTGTTACATTGCTGGGGGCACATGTATATTCATGAGTTTATATATAATTCAAACATTCTTTTGAGTTTTTGATGTTCCAGCAATTCTTTTGTTTAGTTTTCACTTCTGACTTGTCTGCATGACATTCTGCAGATTAGGTCAATATATTCTATTTCTTCTTGGGTCTCCGTCCTGTTGTTTCACACTCCTTGACAACGAGGAACTAATAAATTCTTCTCTCATGCTCTGCTTTCTGTCACTGTTATTGCTTGGAGAGGCCAGCCTGCAGATGTGACAAACAACAGAATTGTTTTATACCATTCTCCGAGTTAGCTACATAAAAGAATTTTAATGTTACATAGTGTCTATTTTAACCTTTTGCTAAAGTCTACTATACAATATATATATCACACTACTATTTATATGAACTATATGGTGCATACATAAAGTGACTATTTATGCTATACTAAAAGCAGTTAAAAGTAAGTAAAAATGGTACCATGTCAAAAATACTGGTTTTGGTATATGGTACAAAATATGGTGATTAATAACAACATGCAAAACCTAATACATGAATGCAAAAGCCATTATTATATTGTCATTTGTAACACCATCCAAGTACCTCAGCCAAGGGGGAAAGTGAATGCGGAGAAAGGAAGGCGACTTGCTCCAACTAACTGAGAGACCCTGTTGGACAAAATATCGCCTCATCTCTCACAGTCCTGTTATAAATTTACTCACCACAATTGGGCAGGTCAATCAATAAGGCAATTTATTAATTGGTTGATAAGGAACGGGCAAGCAGTGCTGGGGAGGTGGGGAGTCTGCGCTCCGCCAACACGTCCGTCCTAGCCCTGGGCCCTGCCCCTTTTTATCAGCAGTTTCTGGCGGGGTCGTGTCGTGCTCACTGTGCTGGGTACAAGCCCGAGCAAGCCTGAGCATGCTGGTTACCATTCAAGTAGCAGTAGCTACAAGTGCTCACCAGGTCTGGGCAAGGCTCAAACATGTTGCAGGTTACACTCCTAGCAAGCAGGTAACAGCAGTGACAAGTCTGTTCATGTCCACACAAGCCCGCGTTTCTTTATACATAAAAAGTGGATACAATTCATAATTACAGTGACAAAAGAAAAACAATACATAAAAACAAAAAGCCAACCATTTACAGCAAAGTGATTTAAACAAATGTAATGAAATCATTAGATTTTTCTGTGTCTCATATCCATGTTTTACTTTGGATTCAGTATTCTTGTTTCTATTAATCCCATGGTGTATTTTCACAATGACACGAATCACTGTGTAACATCTCAGAGTCCATAAAGTCTTTGTTCTTCTTCCCAAAGTCCAGGAGTTTAGCACGAACGTGGCTGAGGAGCAATCCATGTCAATTAGTAAAGCTTACCACAAATATCAGTTGATTTAGCTAGTTGTAATGATCACGAATCGTGTGTTTTAAAGAGGTTACACACTAAGGGGGACATGGATAGACGGATCGAGATGTCCCGAGTACCTTCCAATCACCTCAGCCAAGGGGAAAGGGAATGTTATAAATGAGAAACAAAAGTCTTGATATTCAGCAACATTTAGATTGCTTTATTTGATATAGACAGAGCAAGCAGCACACTGGGGAACGTGAGGGGTCATTGCCCACACCACGCCCCAGTGAACCCCAGCCCACAGCCTCTTCTTATACTATGGTTTCCCACTGTAATCAATAATTTTTCTTTTTTTAGCTGTCACATTTTTGACAGGTAAGCAGTGGTGGTCAAATAAACATCCTTATCCCAATTCACAAAATCTCTGCGATAGGCAGTTTCACAAATAACCATCTGGTCTTTGTAGATAACCACCAGCAAAGTTCTGGAAGTCTGGTCCTTGAGATAGGAAGCATTGATCAGACAAAGGCAGGAAGGGCTATTGGGAAGTAGTCTGATTTTGCAAGCTGGTAGTATATGCAACATATTTGGAAAACATAACCTAACATAACATAATATAATAAAATATAACATAATATAACGTAAGATAACATAAGAAGGTGATTTTAAACAGAATGATTTTATCATATAATTTCCTTTATCTAGTGTCCATGCTTCACTTCAGAGCTTAGTATTCTGGTTTATACAAACCCCAATGCTTCTGTGATTAACACGAATCTTTTCACAATTATCACAGGAATGAGGAGGAAATGCGGCCGGGAAATGAGGAGAAAAGAAGGCTACTTGCTCCAAAGAATTGAGAGAGAGCCCGCTGGACACAAGCCTGATGGACTCTCTCCCTTTGCTCGAATCAAGGGATTTTTACAGGACTCCTCTGCCTCCTTTATGGACACGAACCTCTAGCGATGTGAAGTTTACCCTCTGGGGATGGGCGTGGGGGCGCTGGAGCTCCTCTACCTGGGCAGGGGGGAGAACAAACCAGTACAAACCAGTGCAGAGTGGGGCAGCTGGGCAGAATTCAGAGTCACAAGGGGGCACTGGGAGCGAGGCAGGGCAGGGGCGGGAGTGATCGGCGAGGGGAGGGCGGGGAGAAGCTCCCGCCTCGGCCGAACCCCCCTCAGGGATTGACAATGGGGGGGCGGCTCCCGCCCAAACCGTGGGCGGGAAAAGCGCCCTCAGGGATTGGCTGGGCGGGACGGGGGCGGGGCGGGAGCAGTTCCCGCCTCAGCCAAACCCCCCTCAGCTGGGGGATACTCAGGATAGCACGAAAAACCATCAAAACCCCTTTGACATGACAACAAAACTGACCAACATTTAATACATTTTAATAAGTATAAAGTATTAGAGGCTATATTTTACTTACATTTCAACAATGGAGGGTTGAAAAGGAAGATTGTGCACTAAAATGTGGAAAAACCAAGAAAACCTCCAAACTCCTTTATGAAACCCTCGAAATTAAGTAAATTTGAGTAGAAGCATAATAAAGATGGATAAATCTTGATCAGTTAAAGCCACAGTTAACATATAATTAAAAAACTGAGAGGTACAAAATGGGGCTTGGGGTGTTAAAACACCTCAAGAAAGAACCAAAGAGCCCCAAGCGCCACATTCCCCTCATGCCTGGGCTGGCTGTCCCACAGCTCAAGGACAAGAGTCCTCCAGTAGCTCAGAGTAGCAGCAGCCCTCCTACTGATGCAGAGCCTGTGGAGAAAGTGGTCAGTGGCCCAAATGTGTGCTTTGGAGATCAGAGTTGGGTTCCTAAATGCTGTCAGAGCTCTCTCTAATAGAGCTGTGGTGGCTGAGGGATGTACGTGGGAAGGGTTTGCCTGCCATGAACTGGACTTGTTGATCATCTGAGCTGTGTTCAGGGCCAGTCTGGGAGCCTGTTCCTTTCCCCTTGCCCAAGGGCAGAGTGTTGGTGAGGGCTGGAGTTGGAGGCTGTGTCTGCCCCGACAGCCGGTACCGTGGGGCTGTGGATGCTCCTGCCAGCGTGGGCTTGTCTGAGCCGGGCCTTGTGCCTCTTCCAGGTGTCCCTGCTGCAGTCACAGCTGGCCCAGGACTGACAGCACCGGCAGAACTACACTGAGAGCTGTGCAGGGAGCAGGCAGGAGCTGTCAGACCTTCACCAGGGGCTCTCCTGCTCCTCTGCAGCTGTGCTCAAAGAACCCAGAGCTGCTCTGGTGGAACAGAGACTTGAAGCTGCATTGGTCTCTGAACCTGAACTTGGCAGTGACATCCTTGGGCCATCAGTCACTGCAGAGACAGGCCCTGGAGAAGGCAGGTGCAGCTCTTCTCTTCCCCGGAGGATTTGTGCCCTGCTCAGAAGCCAATTCCTGTCATCTGGGGCACAGAGATCCTCCCTAGGACTCAGACGAGTGCTATCGAAGATGAGGGTAAAAGACACGTGCCAAAGCTTTTCCAAGCAGACCCATTTGGTTCTTGAAGGTCTGTTCCTAGTGAGCTATCTTGGATGTAAGCAGCAAGACTTCTGCCTAGAAGACCTAGTGATATATTACCAAACAGAGGGCAGAGAAAAAAGTGCACTCGTGGCTGTCTCAGGATTCTTCATCTATTTGATGGGCCTTAAACACTGCAGCTCTTGCCATTTCTCTATAGGAATTTCAAGAGCCCGTGAAACACCATTTTTCTTACTCATGTGACTGTTTAAACACAAAGCCTTCCTTTCCATGAAAATTTGTCAGGACCAAGAACCTTCTTACGCTTTGTCTTACACACCCCATTTGTCAGGGAAGACAGAAGAATTCCTGTGACTCAGGAACCAAGCACATCCCTAAAGAGCATGTGGGTCTTCAGAATGCTGAGCCTTAAAACTGATGTGGTCTGGACCAGCGACTTGGAACTCATGGTATGAGCCGGGTCCCTGCCCAGCTGCCCAGCACGGCTGTGGGGACACGGGGGAGGCAGGGCAGGTGCCAGGGCCAGGAGGGAGCTGGGATGGAGGGAGAGCCAGGGAGGGCCATTCCACCAGCCCCTGGAATGATGGGCTTTGGATCCTGGCAACCATCAACAGCTCCTTGGGGTTTGGACCCTGGAGCTATCACAGCTGTGAACATTGGGGCTCAGACCTCCTGAAGGCCGATGGCAATTTGCTTGTCTGCTATTGCCAACGGCCTTTGGAGACTGGGGTTTAGTCCCTGAAAAGACCATGAGCCTTTGGGCACTGGGCTTTAGACCCTTCAAAGGCTATGGACCTTTGGACACTGGCATTTGGTCAGTGTTCGTGCAAAAGGGGCAGATGGAGCCCTGGCAGGTGAGTGAAAAATCCACTGCTCTCCTTGTCACAGGCCCAGTAGGGGCCTGGCTTGGCCTGGGCTGTGCTTCAGGGAATGGTTCCCTTTGGGAATAGCAAGGCATTAACAGTTGGCTGTTCCAGAGCTGGCAGCAGCTTTGGTGCTTGCTGTGAGGACAGGCCTGGGAGGGAATGGAGGGCTCCTGGCCATCCCAGAGCACAGCCACATCTCCTGCTCTGTCCTTGTCCCACTGGAGGCCATGGGCACAAACAATGGAGCAGCTTTTCATTGCCTTCCCTTCAGCCCAATTTACAGCCCAGCCTCCATGCTTCCCAGAGACAAGAATGGGTTTCTCCCTGACATCTCCAAGATGATCCCCAGAGGCCCAGAGGAGGCCACAGGGAAAATAGGAAGATGCTCCAAGGGCTGGAGCACCTGTGCCATGGGAAAAGAATGCAAGAGTTGGGGTTGTCCAGCCTGGAGAAGGTTCCAGGGTGATCTTAGAGCCCCTTCCAGTGCATGAAGGGGCTGCAAGAGAGCTGGAGAGGGACTTAAGGCAGGGTCCTGCAGGGACAGGTCAAGTGACAATGGCGTCCTACTTAGACAAGGCAGGGATGGATGGGACCTTGGGAGGAGATTCTGGCTATAAATGTCCTTAGGCCCTGGCACAGGTTGCCCAGAGAAGCTGTGCTTGCCCCTGGGTCCCTGGGAGTCTTCAAGGCAAGGCTGGATGGGGCTCTGGGCAACTCCCCTTCTGGTGGTCTTAGAAGTGATGACACACCTTCCAGCATGTTTGTTTGTGCTGCTGTCAACTACTGGGCTGGAAATATTGGCAAGGAGGGGAGGAGGAGCTCAGCTGGAATTGCTGAGCTCTGGGACAGGCTGGGAAGCTCTTAGAGGTGACTGCCTCAGGGGCAACCATGAAGTCTGAGTGTGCTCTTCCCTGTGCTCTTCCAGGGCACTGGAGGCCTTTCTCACCAGGGATGTTCCTCCAGAGGCCCTGAGGTGAGCAAACTGTGCTGAGCTGGCTGGGATTTTGAAACTGCTTCTCCATGAATGGACACTGGTTCTTGTGAGATCAGAAGAGGCATCTCAGTGGTACTTTGTAATAGGAACAGAATACCTGACCAACAGCTGGATGTGGGCTTTCAGGTGCTGTTAGACGAAAGTGACAGCATGGCCAATTCCATCATCTGCACTGACCGTCCTGGGAACACGCTCTCAACTCGGACACCACTGATGAACAGCGACCCTTGGAATTGGTTCAGGAAACCACAGACAATTGTGGGCACTTGCCACAATATTTTGAGCAAATGGCAGTGAAATGTCTACTAGAAGAAATCAGAAGGCGAGTGTTTTCTCCTCCAACTCTTGAGATCCAGAGGCAATGTGCTTCCAGGCCTGGGAGTTCAGAGGGGTCCTGGGTGAAGAAATCCCGTGCCCTCCCAAGCATAGAACTCAGTGTGGCTCTTAAGCATCATCCTGCCTGGATTTTTCCTTCTCTACTGTGACTCCCAAGGCTGTCTGGGAGATGCAGGGGAATCATGGAAGACAAGACTCCTTCTTCTCACCATGCTGCTTCCCTGAATTGTGTTCTTTGTGTGCCCCTGCCCAGCCACTGCTTCTCCCTGAAGGAAAGCAAAATCCTGCCTTCCTTTGCCTTTGCCTCTGGAGGATTTCCTTGGGAGGGAAAGAGCAAGGTCTTCCTTAGCCCACTGTGCCCTGCTCCATCCTGCAGTGCTGAAAATGGGATCAGTGTCCCCTCAGGCCTCTTCGTTCTTCTGACTGAGCCTTGTCTCTGCAGTGACTGTGCAAACATGGAGAAGCCCAAAGAAATGCTGCAGCAATGCACTGGAATCCCGGAGCCAGGAGCCTCGAGTCTGCGTCAGAAGAGCACCAAGGAGCAGAAGGAAGCGTCAGCCGAGGCAGAAAAGGCAGAGCAGAAGGACAGGATGGAGGTTGGGTTTGGAAATGAGACTGGTTCTCCATTGAAAACTTGTCTTGCTCTGCACACTGGGACACTGCTGTGCACACCTGGCTCAAGATGGCCCATGCATTTCTTAGCCAGGGATATGCAGGTTCATTGGCAACGTTGTATATGCTTCTGCAAAATGTGTTTCTTTGGGCAGCCACAGAGCCTCGAGAACAGGGATTGGAGCTGGGGAAGGGTCTGGAGCCCAGGTGTGATGAGGAATGGCTGAGGGAGGTCTCCTGTCCGTCAGTCCTTGTGACTGAGTCATCAGAGAGGGGACGGTGACACCTCCTTTCTAAAAGCCAGTGCTGTTGTCTTTTCAGCTTGGGGGTTGTGGGAGGGATGAAGCTACAGATTTTTAAGCGAGGAGCTTGCCTGGAACTTCATCTTGAAGGTTTTTCCTCCCCTCCTCAGGCAAGTGAGCGTGAAAGGCACCATGCAGAGATGCTGCAGCAATGGGAAAAAGAGAAGGCAGAGAGAGAGCAGGAGCACCAGAAGGTGCTGCTTGAGATGAGGCAGAAAGTTGCCACCCTGCAGGCCCAACAAGAAGAGGAATGTACTAGATTTGAAACTGCCAAGCAAGAGGTAATGATTGTGAAAGGAGAACTGGTGTGATTTTTTGCAAGGCTGGAGCTGTGGGAGATGGCAGGATATGGGGCTGTGTGGAGCATGCCCACCGTGTGTTCTCCATGGAATTTGGGATGGTGAAAGGTGAACGGGGCTGTCTTTGGCACCAGGAATGATCCCACTCATAGGAAGCCAGGCAGACACATCATCTTTCAGCTGAGATTTGTGTGCTGCTCTTGTGCTCTGTTTTCCTAAGACGTACCTCAGAGTATCTTCACTGTTCTCTTCCTGCCCCCTTTTGGTGTGTACTGGCAGGTGTTCATAGCCAAAGGGAGTTTAGAGGACTTCTCTTTTGTGGGCATGGGGAGGGTGCAGCAGGAATGCTGAGACAAAAGAGAACAATCTTTTTAAAGCCTCGTCTGGAGTATTTTTGAAGAGTAACCCAGAGATGTCTTCTGGGCAGGGTTTCCAGTCCCTTCCTGGGAAGCTGTGGCTCCCCCGGGGCAGACAGTGGCCCAGGGGAGCAGCAGCCGAGTGCTCTGAGAGCGCTCTGAGAGCCCATCAGTCTCTGCCTCTTGCCACACAGATGGTGCAGGGCAAGTGTGAAGCCCTCTGCTCTTTCCTTCTGTGCAGGTGCTGCTGGAAGAGCAGAATGAGAGGAAGGCTTTATCAGAGGCACTGCTCCAGACTCGGGGAGAGCTCAGCCGAGGCTGCCAGCAGGTGCAGCAGCTCAGGCAGGAGGTGAAAGAGCAGCAAGAGAAGGAGCAGGTAAGTGTGAGTAGGCAGGGCAGAGAGGGCAGGCCAGTGACAAGGGCACAAAAGGCAGCTCTGGGACTGAGGAGGCAAGGGCTGCTTCAGGCCCTGGGAGCCCTTCAGAGCCTGCTAAGCTCCAGAGCTCAGCCCCAGGAAGGAAGGCTTGCAGAGGAGACACAATTGGGTAGAGAGGCCAAAAGAAGAAGCTGAAGGAATGGGATTTGGAGACAGCATGTGCGAAAAGCTGAGGCTGAGGACAGCTCCCAGGAAGTTGCTCTGCATTTTGTTGCCAGACCATCAAGGCAGAGCTGCAAGCTGAGCTGCAGGAAGCTCAGAGCGAAATCCAGGCAGCACAAAGGAGGCACCAGGAAGAGCTACAAGGCATCACGGAGGAAATTAATCTCCTCCTTGAGCAGAGGGAGGCTCTACAAAAGCAGGTGAGCAAAACAGCAGTGGCACCACAGTCATCCAGGGAGGGATCTGTGGCCTTCTTGCTTTTCCATGGCAGAGCAGCAGCTGATGGGATGATCCCTGGGGCTGCCTGCTCCTGTGCTCTCCATGGCAGCTGCTCTGAAGGACACTCAGTGCTCTGCTGAATCTCAGCTGCTGCCCTGGACAGCTGGGCTAGTGCTCTGAGCTGTTGGCCAGCAACCATCAGCATGGATTCCTGCTGGCCTCTTCTTGCTAGCCTTGGTTTGGGAGGTGCATTTTCAGGTGCCCTTGGTGGGCCACATGGAAACTGAAACAAGTTGTCCATGTCCATTATGAATCTGGTGCTGTCAGGAAGGGGAGAAAAGGAAAGTTGTCCTTTACCTTTCCTCGCAGCCTCTGCTGGGGCTGACAGTGACAAGCTGTGGCTGTGGCCTCTGACTGCTTTGTTCTGTTTGACTGGAGGTGGGAGAGTTGACATCTCAGCTGGCAGCCTCCCGAGAGTCGCAGGAAGCGATTGTCCAGAGAGCACAGGATCAGTCAAAGCAGAGACTGTTGGAGGTTGAACACGTCCAGAAGAAGCTGGAGGAGGCAGAAAATAAGAATAAGGCGCTGCAAGTGTACCTGCAGAACCTGGGGATTGTATGGAGTCAATGGGAAGAAGTGGTACAGTAAAATTCAGAATTGCAGGCTTCTGTGAATGTCCTAGAGAGGGCAAAAGCCAGGTAAATGAAAGCCTGTGGGACTCGGCATTGTGGTGAATGGATTCCCTCTTTACCATCTTTGGTGCTGCATGTTCTAAGAGTTTATAAAATGTGATACCATGTAGTAATGAGTTGCATGCTTTCTTTCCAGGCTGATTGTATCTCGGGACGAAAAGAACCTGTGCCTCAGAACACTGGAAGAAACGAATCTGGAAGTGAACAATCACGTGTCTCAGTTTCATTCTGCTCTTCAGGAGGAAAATGAGCAGCTCCGTTGTGAGCATAGAAGAGAACTGCAGGAGCTCAACACCCAGGTAAGCTGTGCACTCGCATCCTCTTCTCCATGGACACACAACACCATCTTTAGCTTGGAGGTCCCAACCTCTTGTCCCTCCCAGTAGCACCCACTGCTGCCTTGTTCTGCCCAGGGCTGCTGCTGCACCCTGAGGTTAAGGCTGGATCTGGTGTGTGCTGCTTTTGTTTTCTCCCATTCTCACCCGGGTCCCAGCAGGAAATCTGAGAGGAGAAGCTGCAGCAGACTCCTTTGGAGCTTCTCTGTCCCTGTGTTAGCAGAGTTGTCCCAGATGGAGCTGGTGCCTGTGCTGGGCACTGAGCAGTGTGGGGACACAGCCGTGGCTATGGCAGGCTGGGCAGGACACTTCCACTGCAGCCACTTCAGGCAGTGTTCAGAGCTGCAGCCTCAAGGGTGTCCATTGTCTCCCTTTCCCTGTTTTCTCCACGTTTGTCTCCACTGAAATCCTTGGTTCTGCACCTTCTATTTCCTGCATGTTTTTTGCCTGAATTCCTTTCTCCTTCATTGCTCTCCCTCCTGCCCACTCTGCTGCCTCAGGAGCAGCCCTGGCCCTGAGGCTCTGTGCATCCATCTTCCAGACCTGGGCCCTGCTGGAGGCAGTGATGGAGAAGGCAGCTCGCCAGGACACTCAGGAGAAGCAGCTGGAAAGTGAGATGTCTGAACTGTGTGTGAGGCTCCAGGGCTCTGAGGAAAGAGCAGAGGCCATGGTCACACAGTGTAAGGCCATGGAGCTGGAGCTGAGGAAGACACAGGCTCAGAGAGACCAACTAAATGCCCGCCATCAGGAGCTGCTGAAACTATTGGATGAAAAGGAGGAAGGTAAAGCTTCTCTTCCAACCATGCACTTCCCCACCCTGTCCCCCCGGTGCAGATTTCTGATCCCGTGCACATGAAAAGGGCAGTGCCCACACAGGGCAGAGGGGAAAAAACAGCCAGCGGGATATTTATCCATTGTAGTGCCAGTGAAAGATTTTCTCCAGAAAGATGCCGTGGCTGGCAGTGCCATCTGGCTGTGCTATGGCTGATCCCGTGCACACCTGGTGCCTTTCAGGTTGTGTCTGTGCTAAGGAGCTGTAGCTGGATGTCTCAGCTGCATTCCCCCAAACTCCAGGCCCTGCCAGAGCCTCCAGGCTATGGATCCCTCTGGAGCAGGGCTGCACAGGCATCCCTGCTCCTTTGTCTCTCTTGGATTGCTCACTCTGCACAAGTCCAAGAGCAAACACACTTTCCTATTTCTCTGAACCTTGCCCCATTCGTCCCTGCTTTTTTTCTTTGCCTGGAGGTTTCCTTCATTTCTGACAGCTTTTTATCCCTTGAAGGCTTAGGGCCTGGCCAACACAGGTAAACAGAGAAGGCAGTGCTGTTGTCTCTGCAGGATGCACTTCAGTCTGCCTTTGCTTTGCTCTTCCCCTTCTCCTTTCCCTTTGCTTTGCTCTTCCCCTTCTCCTTTCCCTTCTGTGCTGCAGCAATATGGAGGGAAGAACAGCAGGAGACTTCTCTAGAAGTTGCCCTGAAGGAAGAGGCTGAGACTCTTCGTCAGGTGGTGGCATCTCTGCAGAGGGAATTGGAGAGGCTGGAGAAGGAAAGGAAGGATGTGCTGGTGAGATTGGCAGATGCCACAAAGGGCCATTTCCTAGCTATGATTGGACCTTGTGTTAATAGTTCAAAGGAGCACCTTTTTCCAGTTTAACTTTTCGAATTCCAATCTTCTGAATAAGGAGGAAAAGGTGCTGCAGTCATGTCAAAGCCACACAGTGCTGAGGTTGCTGATTGTCCTCCATCATGGAGTTCTGTGCTCTAGAAGCTTTAGTTCTCCATATCCACACTGTCTCCATTGACATTGCATGGGTTGGGCAAATCCTCGTGTGCTGAGCCATGTTCAGATTTCTAAATATCTGGAGCTGGAAGGAGGGCTGAGAAGACCAAGTTTGCTGTTAATAGCAAGGTGTTTGGCCTTGGCCATCTGAGAACAGCCAGTGGGGAGAGAAGAGAGGAAAGCCAAGTGCTGATGCAGAGAAGGACGTGTGCCTGCAAGGGGACAACTCGTCCTGAGTGTCAGCAGAGAATGACAGCCTGATCTGGCCACTGCTGCTCCAAGAGAGGGCAGTGGGGCTCTCGGGCAGGAAGGAAGCTGGGATGGGCTGAGTGAGCTGGGAAAGATGCAGCATCAAGAGTTGCCCAGCAAAAGTCTGCAGCATCCTGAGAGGCAGAGAGAGAGGGGCAGCCTGTGCCTGCCCCTGTGGCAGGCGACCAGATCTGGTATGAGAAGCAAACGAAGAGAGGGAATGAGTGACCTTTTTTCTCCCTGTTTGGGCAGCATGAACAGGAATTGTACCAGGAGTAGATGAGAGATCTGGAAAGAAAAATGAAGTGCATGCAGCTGAGATGAGAAATAATAAGGAAAAATATCAACGATTGGAATTAGAGAACAAATGAATGCATGAGGAGTTGGAGCATGGAGCTCCTGCTTTGAAGAAACGGATAGAGATTGCTCAAATCCTGAGGACTGCACTTATCAAGAGTGAACTTGCCAAAGGGACTCTGAAGAAACATTTTGACATCCTAAGGCTAAAGTCTTGTATCCAGGTACACAGTGGCATTGATCTTCAGCCCACTGCAACATCCCTGAATTATTCCAGTGATGTTTCCCATAAAGAATTGGGACTCTCTTTCCCTGTCAGTCCAGGCCTGCTTGGGCAAAGCAGCCCGGGCTGCAGCAGGCAGCCTTGTCTGTGTGCCTGGCTCCAGCCAGAGAGCATTGAGTGCCAGATTGTTTCCTGTTCCTTTCCCCTTGCCCAAGGGCAGAGTGTTGGAGAGGGCTGGAGTTGGAGGCTGTGTCTGCCCCGACAGCCGGTACCGTGGGGCTGTGGATGCTCCTGCCAGCGTGGGCTTGTCTGAGCCGGGCCTTGTGCCTCTTCCAGGTGTCCCTGCTGCAGTCACAGCTGGCCAGACACTGACAGGACGACCTGGAGACCTGTGCAGGGAGCAGGCAGGAGACACTCCCACTGAGTCACTGAAAGTGACGTCTGAGTGCAGAAAGGACCTCCTGACTTCCTACAGTTCTCAGAGAAGCGCCGTGGATCATCTGGATGAAGTCTTAGATTTAGTCAGTAGTTTATGTTTAATGGATAGTATAGGTGTAATTGAACCTTTATACAACTATGTTCCATAGGATGAAGGACATATTTACAGAAAAATAAAGAGTTTATTATGACCATGATTAAACTCAAAGATCTTGATCAGAATTACTACCATTACAGAGAACTATAAGTTCTGGGATGCTGCATTATATTTGAAGCAGCATTGAAGTCATTCTATCCAAGCCAGCAAAAAGAATTCTGAATGAAAGATTGATGCTACTCACCCAAACCAATGACCATGGGCAAACATTTCTCTCAGCTTCAAGGAGTGACCTTGAGGGGCATCCTCACTCCAGGGAGGAACCTGCAGAAAGGAAACTCATGTCATGAACCACTTTGGTGAGGGCAGGAGAAGCCTACCATGTCTGGAACTTTTTCATTTGTCCTTAGGAAACTGCAATCTGACTTTTCTCAGAGGCACAGAATCTCAGGCTGGGGGAGGCTGGAGGCACCTCTGGAGGTCACCTTGCCCAGCCCCTGCTCCACCAGAGCCAGCCAGAGCCAGCTGCCCAGGATGTGTCCATGTGGCATTTGAGTCTCTCCAGCCATGGAGACTCCACCACCTCCCTGGGCACCTGCCCCAGTGCTCAGCCACCCTCCCAGTGCAGAAGTGTCTCCTGAGCTTAGAGGGCCCCTCCTGTGTGTGTCACTTTGTGCCCGTGGCCCCTGGGGCTGTCCCTGGCCCCGTCCCCTCTGCAGCCTCCCCCTGGGTATTTATCCCCAGGGATGAGATGCCCTGAGCCTGCTCTGCTCCAGGCTGGGCAGTCCCAGCTCTCTCAGCCTCTCCTCACGGCAGAGATGCTCCAGTCCCTCCATCACCTTCCCGGCCCTGTGCTGCACTCTGTCCACTCTGTCCCTGTCACCTGTACTGGGCAGTCCAGCTCTGGGCCCACCACTCCAGGGCTGGCCTCACTGGTGTGGGGCAGAGGGGAAGGATCCCCTCCCTCCCCCGGCTGTGACACAGCTCCCAGTGCAGCCCAGGACTGTTCTGCATTGCTGCAGGAGCACATTGCTGGCCCGTGGGCATCCTGGAGTCCAGCAGGACCCTGCCAAATTCTGGTTTCCCAGCTGGGCAGCCCCAGCAGATACTGGTGCCTGTAGTTGCTCCTTCCCAAAGGCAGGACTCAGCACTTGTCATTGAACTGTCGCCCTTGTTGAACTGGCAGCCCTGTGGATGGCAGCACTACTCCCTGGCAGATCAGCCACTCCTCCTGGTTTTGTGGGAGGGTGCACTCTGCCCCATCACCCAGTTTACTAACAAAGGTGTCAGAAAGGACTGGACTTAACATTGTCCTCCAGGGCACACTGCTGGACTTTGTGCCACTGAGCACCAGGGATCCAAGAAGGCAGATTTTGTGCAAGGTGTCTTTGCTTGTATGTACATATTCAGAAAGAACTGGCAGGATTTCCAATAGGAATTTCTCTTCCATATCTTATGGGGGGAAAATGTAATGATCCATGCTCCCTCTCACTAGCAGTGGGGAAAGGAAAAGTGGTCCTGTTGTTGGTGACAATGGATGTCAGCTGCATAGGAACCGTGCCAGTCTGGTGTGACCTTCTGTAGGAAGGAGAACTCTGAGGGAGGTAAAAGCTGGGGTGTAGAGATCCCTCAAAGACTATTCTTCAAACCATAGAAGCCCCTGCTTTGTGAGGATCAGGAACAATTCCTAGGCAAGGGCTGAAACTGTGCTTCTGGGAGTTCCTTTACCTCCCAGATCAATTTTTCCATTCATGATGATAGATGAAAGTGGAAACTTGCCCAGCTGATAATTCGTTCATCTTCCTATGACCTTTGAAAGGAGGGAAGAATTCCTGATCCTGAAAATATTCAGGAAGTGCCTGAGAAGGTCAAGGGTGGAGGGCATAATTACAAATAAGGTAATTTAGAAGGTGAAAAGCAAAATCACAATCCTGGGTGACAGGAGACAAATTCAATCAAGAACTTCTGATCAATCTCATCTCAGAAAGGAGCAATGTGGAAGGAAATATTGTGGAAGAGGAATCAAGCTATCCCAGAGGAGTGTAGAGGCATTCTGGTGGAAGCAGTATGGAAGGCGGAGAATAATTAGGGAGATCTTGAGCCAGGCTTACACCAGGTCTGAGGACCAGAGGAAGCTACAGCAGCTGTCTATTGTCTTCAAAAAAGCCTGGCCACTGAAGGTGGCTCCTGAGAACTTCAAAGAGCATTACACCAGTCTTAAAGATGGGCACAAAGGAGGGTCTGCAGAAGAGCTACAGGCTACTCAGCTCAGTTGGAATCCCTGGGAAGGTGATGGAGAAAATCCTCCTGTGTGGGACACATATTGAGAAAGGAAGAAAATTACAGCCTGGAAAATATTCCAGGCTGGAGCTTTTCAGCTCTGTTCCCAGCTGAAAAGCTGGTCCAGCTCAAGGCTAGGGAGAATTTCTCCCAGGCTGATAATTTGGTCAAAATAAGAAGGAATTAATAACAAAGATAGAACACCTGGTGTGGTGAGTGATCAGGCCCTGGGAATGGGGTGTCTTCTCTCTGAACCAATCACCTTTTCTCTACTCTTGGAATTGCGAGTCATGCTATAAAACCAAGTGTATTTCTGAATAAACTTGTCTCTTTTTCCTGTCATGAAAGACGACCATGTGCATTTTATTTCCACCGCACTTAAAGGGTTAAAAGTCCTTTCCACGGCTACACTCCTGGACACCCTTTCAAGCAACTGAGGGGGAAGGGCACTGGCAACAGCCAGCACAGATTTCCCTCGGGGAAATGGTGTCTGGCCAACCTGATTGAATAAGGGGAATAAGGGGAGGTCAGGGATGGTGTTGCCTGACATTGCAAAACATTCAACAGCCACGCAGTCTCCTCACAGCCTGACTGCTGAGATATGGACCGAGTGAATGGTGAAGTGAATGGAGAACTGCCCAAACCAGCGGGCTCAGTGCTGCTGCATCAGGTGTATGAAGTGACCACGTTGTGGTGACACCACTCACAGATCATCCCTGGAGCCACTATTGCTGTTGATTAATGACTAATATTTCTATGCAGAGCATATAAAAGCTCTGCATATAATTTGCTCTAAGCAAATTTGTGCCATGAAACTTTACAAGGGGGTGTTCATTCCACCATGCTCATACATACTCATCACAAGGCACTTCCTAGCTCCTAAATGAACATTCCTTTTCCTAGAACTACTTTACCCACCTCTGCCCGTTACTGCAAGTCCTTTTATGGTCTTAGAGAGTCATCTGAAGGGGTCTCTGGTGGTCATATTCACTGAGAGCCCCCAAAATTGTAAGTGCCCTTGCCTTGAACTTCTCTTAGGGCATGCACTCCTGTTTCTTGTTACATAACTTTGCCACCAAACCCGCCTTGTTTCCTTGTTATCTGTTTATCCACTATTTCCAGCTCTGGTTAGCATCCATCCTGTGTGTCTACTTCTACATTCTATTATTTAATTTGGTACATAGTCTTTAAGATCTATTTTAAAAATCAAAATTTCTATTTTCCGTGGGTCATGATCCGGTATTAATGCAGAGCGGGGGTCGTGATGGTTCTTTTGATCTTAAAGGTGCAAACAGGCAAAATGCAGGGGACAAAATCAGTTTATTCAACAGCAGAAAATCAATTTATTCAACAACAGCAATGCATTTCATCAAATGCCAACAATTCAGTTACGGTAAAGGGGAGAGGTATAGGAAACAAAGTATAGGGAAAGGGGAAGGAAAGAAGGGGATGGGAAAATAGCTACCAACAGACGAGACGGGCGTCCTCACGGGTCATCCTATAGACAGGTCTTCGTCCGTGGGGAGATCTCAGGGGTCTTCTCCAGGGGGTAGACGGGTCTTCATCAGTGGAGAGATCTCAAAGGGTCTTTTCCAGAGGGTCGCTCTTTTATAGTTCTTCTCCAAAGCGAGTGGCCTCTGGCCAAGAGGTGGGAAGATTTATGGACCATTGTGTGGTGCTGCAGGAGACAGGTACGGACAAGCAGTCCTCAGTTGGTACAACACAACCTCTGGTTGGTGCCATGACAGCACAGTCCAGTGAACACAATACACCAACACACAGTCACAAGCATCCACCTTGGCCAGGCCAGTAAACCATTGCTCAGAGTCAGCCTGGGTGGGGTCCTCGAGGTCTCCTTGCGACGGTCGGGAGGCAAAATCGAGGGAAACTTCCAACCGACCCTTACACCACCCCATGACTCACCATCGTCGTCAAGAGCACCCTTTGTAGAGTTGTGGTGAAGTCTTCAGTTGTGGTGTCTTCAGGACTCGTCCAAGTTGGTAGCATATCCCGGAAAACAGAGACAGGAAATTAGGAAAAAGATAAGGGAAAGGATAAGGAAAAGGAGAAAAAAGGAAAACAAAGCAAATCAATTATATTCAATTTTTGATTGCTAACAATTTTAAACAATTTGTTTCATTATTTAATTTTTCAATTATTGATTAGAAATAAATTAATTTTCCATTACAAAGAAAGCAAATTCTTGATTAAACAATTTTAATTATCATTAAAAGATAATAAATTTAGTTAAAAATCATATCTTATCCTGTTTAGAACCATGTGTCAATAACCCTAGGGATGTCAACAGTAACCGATCTGGATACATCTATCACAGATGCCAATTGTGCTAACCGTTTCATTGTTCTCCAACTCATAATGTATAGGATTGCCGATAAAACAAAACCAATTAAAACCAAAATCAAGAGAACTATGATGGGATGACACAATTTGTTCAGGACACCTGTAGCAGTAGGTGACCACCCAAATAGAGTATCCCACCACCTGTGTTCAGCATCTGTCTTTACCCTTTCCAAAACACGATATATTTTTTCCACATTTTGATGAACAGCTATTAGAGTTTTCTGTCCGTTTTTCTTGATCCTCTCCAAAATTTCGATCAGATCTTGGTGGAGCAACAATTGCTTCACCAGAGAGAGGTTCATTCCAATTGGCATGGGCAGTAGTTAATGGATCAGTGTTTAATTTGACTGCAAAAGATGGTGGGAAGTATCTGGGGCTACATAGGAAAAAATCACATCCTGAAATCCTAGTAAAGTTACAGACAAAAAAGTTTGAATGATTTTTAGTATTCACTACCAAATTTTCTATGAAAACACTATCTCAAGCTCTTCTAAAGCATGCACATCCATTGTTTACATATACCAGTACTGTTTCAGGAATCTCGTTTGGATGAATTTCAAAATTGCAAACATTCTGTTCTGTATCCAAGCAAATATCTTGAGCTCTGATTGCATTACTTTCACAGATAAACCCTTGTTGTTCCCGGACAATGCAAGTTTCCAAATTGACAGTTTGCCACTTCCCACCAATTTGACGGGCCCATTCCCTGTGCTTGAAAGGATAGAAAATAGCTCTGTCATGATTCAACCCTAATGCAATGATGGGGAATATTGAATGCACTGAAGCAGTGGGAAAAGGGCCTTAAAGCAGCAACCGACTGCATCCACAACTGGGCCTGGATACAGCTGAGAGCCAGAGAGATGTTATTTTGTCTTTACCTTTTCCCAATTTGGCAATATGTTTGATATTGCAGGGGCTGTTGTAATTTGGCTACATCTCCAGCTGTGGTAGCCAATTTATTCATTAGTACTTCTGAATCGATGCTATTCAAAATTCCCAATCCTGTTCCCACAGCACCGGTTATGTCTCTTGCCATTCGTTTTTTAGAAGGATTCCGTTTTCGCAACCAGCTTGTCCGTCCCTCAAAAGAAGTCTGCAGAAAGGGTGAACAAGCTGGCTGAACTTCTGAGACATTATTTTGCATATGAAATAATATTTGTTGTTGGCCAGGTTTTCTAATTACATATGGTCCAAATTGAAAAATCGTAGGACTCAACATAACTGGTGGTTGGGTGGTAGGTGTTACAACATTAACATCAAGTTCCCCCCAGTATTTTGAATTGTTTTTACCACACATGATTTTATAGGAAAATTGTACAGCAGTTAAGTTTAGCCAACAGTCCTGATTTTGGATTCTACAATGTAAGGTATGGCCTTGGGGTCCTATGCCATAACCGTAGGCAGGTTCAGTGAGGGATCCAGCCACTAATTTACAAGTTATTGTGACATCATCACCTTGTGTCACCATGAAAGGAGGAAAAACCTTGTTTTTGTCATCCAATACTAAGGGGGTGCTTCTTCACGTCCCTCGGTGTTCTTCTGTGAAAAGTAAACACAACAGAGTCTGCCTCCAGGAGGCAGGAGATTAAAATGATGGAACTATCCAGTGTGTAGCGTGGACTGGAATTCTGTTCACTTCCCAGTCATTTTGCTGCTGAAAAGGAAGCCAGTCTGTACCTCCTTTAAACACAGCATAGGAGTCAGTGTAGATGTAAACAAGAGAGATATTCTGTACCTCAAGTTGGAAAACACTCCAAACAACTGTCAGCTCACCGGTCTGAGAGCTGCCTTCTCCCTCAGTAATAAATCGTTCAGCAGCAGAAGTGGGGAGGGCTACTGCCCTGTATTTCCCCACCTTTCCCTCTCGTTTGGCAAAAACATCAGTGAACCAAGAATTTGCTGATTGTTCAGGGGAGAAAGGAGTGGCTACTTTAATTACCAAGGCAGGTTTGTCATGGCTATTTGCCAAGCTCTCAGTTTCTTGTATTGCCAGATTTTTTACAGCTCTTTCTGTTACTGAGAAAATGTTACAGTAATGTTCTATCTGAGCATACCACTTCCCAACTGAGGATCTCTGGGCCACCCCATGAGGTGGAGGGGTCTCAATAGTGACTGTGATGTATTTTCTCCAGAACACTAATAATTCTAGAGCCTGTTGGAACTCTTTCCTGGATTCAGGCAATTTAATTTGATTCAGGGAGGTTAGAGTATCAGGTGGAATACATGTCATACTTCCTTTCCACCAAATTCCCAAAAACTTCACCTCCTGAGAAGGTTTTTGAATTTTCTCTGAGGAAATTTGTAAGTCAAGGCTTTCCAGATGGGAGATTATTTCTTGCTGGGTATCCCCCACTACTTCTATTTCATCTCCCCCCACCAGAATATCATCAATGTATTGATAGACAGCTGTATCGTCAGGTTTGGGTATCTTTTCTAATTCCTGGGCTAAAGTGTGGTGGGCCAAAGTGGGGGAATGTTCAGACCCTTGGGAAAGCCCAGTGCAGGTGTACTGCTTTGGCTCAACTCCCAGAGCCTGTGGAGGAGATTGATTTGGTACATTGTTCAGAACTTGTGGAGAAGTTTGCTCTGGTACACTGCCCAGAACCTGTGGAGAAGCTTGCTCGGGGGGGTGCATCACTGATATAATCATATTCTATTTTAATCACAGGTTTCAAGTTGGGGCAGCAGTGTTGCCCACAATTTTTCATCAAAATTAGGTCTTTTTGAGAGTATATTGGATTAATGTGAACAGCTTCCTTCTCCTGTGTTTCTTTTGGTGTTATACCCTGCAATGAATTTTTGTCCCATTCTTCTCTTAAGGCAGCTTTTAACAAATTATTTTCATCTCGCAACAAATGGTTCTCATTCCTTTCTTGATCTAATTGTTTTTGCAGAATTTGAACAAGATTTTGTAGAGAGTCTATAATTGTTCTTTCTTCACTTCTTCGCTCAGAGCGAGGTTCTATAGCTGCCGTAAGACAAGCTCCCAAAACTGAGCAGAGCATGGTTTTATTTTTGCCCAGTTTGAACTTTGATTCATGTTGCAAAGAACATATTCTATCAATCACATTCTCCAAATTAAACCAGTTATTGTTTGACCATTCCTCCACACCTTGGGGCAGTCTGGCGCTATACTTAGCTAATAGAGCATAAAATGCAGCTTTTCTGTTATAGTGGAATTCTCAGTCATTTTGTGAAGGGATAAGTAAAAACCACAACAGGGAGGTCTATTGCTTACGTTACCACACACAACAAAACAGTTTCGCTGTGTGCCCCCCTTCGCTTCCCTGTGTGGGTGAAGAGACCAAACGACTTGGGAGGCACTCCTCAGTTACAAAACACCAGGTTGTCTCTTCACTACACCAAGTAGTCAAACATCATAAAAAACAACAACAACAACAACAACAACAACAACAACAACAACAACAACAACGACAACAACAACAACAACAACAACAACAACAGTGTCCCGCCTTTTGCATCAGTAGATCTTTTGTGAAATTCTGACGACAGAGCCCTCAAGCGAGTCTGGGGATGCTCCACACCAAAGTGTCTGCAGTCTGCGGGAAATCAGAAAAACCCTCCTTGCTTTCTACACAGGCTCACCCTTTCAAGGTGGCCAGCTAGGTGCGGCTGGAGTAAGACTTCCTTCCCCTGATACAGACTACACACAACCTTGCATCCCTTCTGTCTGCCAGAAAATCCTGTCCATGACGCCAATTTAATGTCACGATCCGCTATTAATGAAGAGCGGGGGTTGTGATGGTTCTTTTGATCTTAAAGGTGCAAACAGGCAAAATGCAGGGGACAAAATCAGTTTATTCAACAGGTGAAAATCAGTTTATTGAACAACAGCAATGCATTTCATCAAATGCCAACAATTCACTTACGGGAAAGGGGAGAGGTATAGGAAACAAAGTATAGGGAAAGGGGAAGGAAAGGAAGGGATGGGAAAATAGCTACCAACAGACGAGACGGGCGTCCTCACGGGTCATCCTATAGACGAGTCTTCATCTGTGGGGAGATCTCAGGGGTCTTCTCCAGGGGGTAGACGGGTCTTCATCAGTGGAGAGATCTCAAAGGGTCTTTTCCAGAGGGTTGCTCTTTTATAGTCCTTCTCCAAAGCGAGTGGCTTCTGGCCATCATAGACAGTATAGACATTAAAATGTCATCATAGACATCATAGACACTAAATCCACATCATAGACTTCATAAATATTATATCAACATCATAGACAGTATAGACATTAAAATGACATCATAGACATCATAGACATCATAGACATCATAGACATCATCGACATTAAATCCACATCATAGAAAGTATAGAGGTTAAATCCACATCATAGGCATCGTAGACAGTATAGACATTAAATCCACTTCATAGACAGTATAGACATTAAATGAACGTCATAGTCATCATAGACATTAAATCCATTTCATAGACATCATAGACATTATAGACATTAAATCCACATCATAGGCATCATAGACATCGTAGACATTAAATACACATCCTAGACAGTATAGACATTATATGCACATCATAGACATCATAGAAATTTGACGCGTCTTCCACCCAATGCCCACTTCACCTGGGCTACCGGCTGGCTCCAAGAAGCCCGCGTTGGTGAGTGGCCTCTCCCCGGCACCACTCTGGGAGCCGCAGAAGAGGTATAGCGATAGCTATGCCTGGGCGATCTGTCTAGGAGGGACCAAGAGGCGCAGGAGACACCTTTCCCGGTTCTGGGGGAAGGAATTTATTGGAGGAGCAGGTAGCAGGTCTGGAGGTTGGGAGAGGGAACCACAAAAAGGAGGTTTGAGAGGCTTAAATACGGGGGAGGCGCAAGGGGAGGGTACACACTTCAACCAATTGCGGTTAACGGCGGGAGGTACAGAAGGCGGGGGAAGGGATACATTGAACCAGTAGGGAAACATGTGGGTGTCAACCGGGGTTCAACAACCAATCATTTAACGAAGTAGGGAGAACTTTCTCGAACTTGGGGCAGGGTTCAGGGAGGATTGACAAGGCTAGTTGCAGGGATTAGGGTGAGGGACAGGGAAGGATCTAGAAACTGGGAGTGGTTTAGGGTTGAAGGACAGTTGGGGAGGCGGGAAAAGATTAACCATTACATATATGACTCAGGGGGATGAAACTGAGACAAACCAAAAACATATGAGAAAAATTAGAATTAAACGACACAACACAACAAAAATTAAATCCAAATCATAGACAGTATATACATTAAATCCACGTCATAGACATCATAGACATTAAATCCACATCATAGAAAATATAGAAATTAAATCCACATCATAGACATCATAGACATTATAGATATTAAATCCACATCATACACAGCATAAACATTAAATCCAAATCATAGACATCATAGACATCGTAGTCATTAATTCCACATCATAGACATCACAGACAGTATAGACATTAAAACCACATCATAGACATCATAAACACTGTAGATATTTAATCCACATCATCGACATTATAGACATCATAGACGTTAAATCAACATCATAGACAGTATAGTCATTAAATCCACATCAGAGACATCATAGACCGTGTAGACATTAAATCCACTTCTTAGACAGTAGAGACATGATATAAACATCATAGACATCATAGACATTAAATCCACATCACAGACATCGAAACACTAAATCCACATCATAGACCGTCTATACATTAAATGCACATCATGGACAGTATGGATATTAAATTCACATCATAGACATCATAGACATCATAGATATTAAATCCACATCACAGACAGTATAGATATTAAATCCACATCATGGACAGTATACATATTAAGTACACATCATAGACATCATAGACATTAAACCCACATCATAGACATCATAGACATTAAATCTACATCAGGAACAGTACAGACATTAAATCCATATCATAGATATAGTAGACAATAGTCATTAAATCCACTTTATAAACATCATAGATATTAAATAGACATCATACACAGTGTATATATTAAATCCACATCATAGACATTAAATCCACATGATAGACTTCATAAATATTAAATCCACATGATAGACTTCATAAATATTAAATCCAAATTATAGAGAGTATAGACATTAAATCCTCGTCATAGACATCATAGACATTAAATCCACATCATATACAATATAGACATTAAAACCACATCATAGACAGTATAGTCATTAAATAAACACCATAGACAACATAGACATAAAATCCACATTATAGACATCATAGACATTAAATCTACATCAGAAACAGTATAGACATTAAATCCACATCATAGAAATAATAGATAATATAGTCATTAAATCCACTTTATAAACATCATAGACATTAAATCCACATCATACACAGTGTATACATTAAATCCACATCATAGAATTCATAAATATTAAATCCACATCATACAAGTATTGACATTATATCCACATCATAGGCATCATAGATATTAAATCCACATCTGAAACAGTATAGACATTAAATTCACATCATAGACATAATAGACAGTATAGACATTAAATCCACTTCATAAATATCATAGACATCATAGATATTGAATCCACATCATAGATAATATAGATATTAAAACCACATCTTATACAGTATAGGCATTAAGTCCACATCATAGACAGTATAGCCATTAAAACCACATCATAGACATCATAGATTTTAAATCCACATCATAGACAGTATAGAGGTTAAATCCTCACCATAGGCAGCATAGACATCATAGACATTAAATCCACATCATAGACAGTATAGACATTAAATCCACATCATAGACATCATAGACATCATAGATATTGAATCCACATCATAGACAATATAGACATAAAAACCACATCTTATACAGTATAGGCATTAAATCCACATCATAGACATCATAGACAGTAGAGACATTAAATCCTCATCATAGACATCATAGAAATTAAATCCACATTATAGACATCATAGACATTAAATCCACATCATAGACATTACATCCACATAAAAGACGTTATAGACATCAAATCCACATCATAGACGTTATAGACATCATGGACATTAAATCCACATCTTAGACATCATAGACATTAAATCCACATCATAGACTTCATAAACATCACATCCACATCATACACACTATAGACTGTGAGGTGTCTGGGCCTCCGGGAGGGTAATAATTCCTCACATGGGGCACCAAATGTGAGGTTTCAGAAGGACCTCCGGGTGCCTCCTGTGCACCCACACTGTCGGGCTACTTCTTCTTTTATGTAAAAAGCAAAGAGGCTAATAGTTGCTATAAAGTTATTTATTGCAGAAGCACATCAGTCTCAAAAGCAAATACAAAGCAAGGCAGAGCAATGGCTAAAAGCAATGGCTAAAAGCAATGGCTAAAAGCAATGGCAAAGCTGCAGTGGCAAAATGCAATGGCAAAATGCACATGGCATAAAGCCATGGCATAAAGCCATGGCATAAAGCCATGGCATAGAGCCCCGGCATAGAGCCCCAGCTCTCCCTGATGCATGTTCTTTTACAGAAACTTTCCAGCTGGCTAAGACACAAACTCGGACCACTACTCCTTAACCTATTAGAATTCTGGTTTCTTAGCACGCCAGGCTATGTATAGACTACGTTCATGGCCTATCTTGTTCTAACTGAAAAATGTAAGCAATATTCTTAACTCGAACTCTATTATGTCTGAAGCTAGGTTCTTGGAGCCACTAAGGAAACACTAGTATGTTTTTCAACCTCCACTAGAACATGTACTACTACTCAGGCATCTAAGACCTTTTACTCACTAAAAGCACTTCAAACTTATTCCATTTACTCACTTATTTTCTCTCTCTTATGTTACAACCTAAGTCTTCACCTCTGCCTTATAAGTGAGAGGCCTAATATACTTCAATCCATCTAAAAGTTTCAACTCAATCCCTGCATTCTGACCTCTCCCTCAAGGATTCAGAGAAACTCCTGACTTACTGACTCCAACAATAGACATTAAATCCACATCATAGACAGTATAGACATTAAATCCACATCATAGACATCATAGACAGTATAGATATTAAATCCACATAATAGGCAGTATAGACATTATATGCACCTCATAGATATCATAGCCTTTAAATTCACATCATAGACAGTATAGACATAAATCCACATCATAGACATTAAATGCACATCATAGACATTATAGACATTAAGTCCACATCAAAGACATCATAGACATTAAATCCACATCATAGATAATATAGACAGTATAGACATTAAATCCACATGAAACACAGTATAGACATTAAAACATATCATAGACATCATAGACTTCATAAATACTAAATCCAAATCATAGAGAGTATAGATATTAAATCCACATCCAAACAACATAGACATTAAATCCACATCATAGAGATTAAATCCAGATCAAAGACATCATCGACATTAAATCCTCATTACTGACATTACCGACATTAAATACACATCATAGTCATCATAAACATCATAGATATAAAATCCACATCATACACAGTATGGCTGATTAACACCTCAGCTGCCCCCCCAGCACGGCCTGAGCCTGGCCCATCTTTTGTAGTTGTCTTAAACTTTAACTCTTTAGTAGTCAGATAAGATTTGCAAAGCCTCCAGCCTTTCCTTGGAATATGAAAGGGAATAAGAAGATTTCTGAAGTCAGTAACGTAAGAGCTAAGTTTTTAAGATGGAAGGAGAATGAGAAGATGCTGAAATGGCTGAAAATCTTTTTGTAAAATTGTAGGGATGAACTGATGTACTGAATATTCCTATAAACCTTGGAAAGAGACATGGGGGGATGGAAATGTTCCATTTAATAGATGATTTGACCAAAGAGCACCTGTGCTGAGAATTTCTGCCCTGAGAAAAGAAGAGGATATTAGTTTTCTGAAGATGAAGCCTGAGCAGAGAGAAAGGAGACAGAAAAAATCTTTGCTGTCGAACATTTTATTCTTAAAAGTAATACCCCATGAGACAGACATGGCCCACATCTACAGTTTTGGGACGGCTGTGGAATTAGAAGGAGCATCACGGTTGCAGGTTCCCGGGCGGATGCAAATCGTGAAAGATAAAACCACAAGAGAACTGTCTCCTTCCTTCTTGTGGGAAAAATCCCTACAGCTTCAACAAGAAGAGGCTTCTCTCTCCAGAAGTGAACTGAGAAAGACTAAATTAGGCACTGACCGAAGTATTTGTTATATGTTTGTTTTATTGTTATGAAGATTGGGAGAGGGAGGGAAGGAGTCATCGGAAAAATCTTATTCTGAATTTTTTTTCCTTTCTCTTGGTTTGTGTAGTTAATAAATTTTCTTTTATACTCTCTCAAGTTTTAGGCCTGCCTTGCTCTTTTGCTCCTGAATCTCTCACACAACAGGAAAAATAAGTTTATTTAAATTGGCAACACAAAACGTAAACAAGACCTCAAATACACATCATAGTCATCATAGATATTAAATCTACATCACAGACATCATACACATCATAGACATTAAATCCACATCATAGACATCATAGACATCATAGACATTAAATCCACATCATAGACATAAAATCAACATCATAGACAGTAGAGATATTAAATCCATATCATAGACATCATAGACGGTAGAGACACTAAATCCACATCATGTGCAGTACAAGCATTAAAATCACATCATACACATCATAGACAGTATAGACATTAAATCCACATCAGATACATTGAATCCACATCAAAGACATCATAGATATTAAATCCACATCATAGACATTAAATGCACATCATAGACATCATAGAAATTAAATGCACATCATAGACATCATAGACATCATATGCATTAAATCCACATCATGGACATCAAAGACATTAAATACACATCATAGACATCATAGTTATTAATACACATCATAGAGACTTTAGAAATTAAATCAACATCATAGATGTCTTAGACATGAAATCCACATCATAAAAGCTATACACATTAAATCATCATCATAGACATCATAGACATCATAGACATCATAGACATTAAATCCAGATAATAGACAGTATTCATAATGAATCTACATCATAGATATCATAGACATTAAATCCAGATAATAGACAGTATTCATAATGAATCTACATCATAGATATCATAGATATTAAATCCATATCATAGACATTATATGCACATCATACACATCATACACATTAAATCCACATCATTGATATCAAAGACATCATAGACATAAAATCCACATCATATACATCATAGAAATTTAATGCACATCATGGACAGTATAAACATTATATCCACATCACAGACATCAAATATATCATAGACATTAAATCCACATCATAGACAGTATAGAGCAGAAATCCACATTGTGGACAACATAATTTTCATAGATATTAAATCCACATCATAGACATCATAGATATTAAATCCACATCATAGACAGCATAGACATCAAATCCACATAATAGACATCATAGACATAAAAATCCATTTCATAGACAATCTAGAAATTAAAACCACATCATAGACATCCTAGAGACTATAGACATTAAATCCATATCCTACACAGTATGGACATTAAAACCAAATCATAGACATCATAGACATTAAATCCACATCATAGACATCAAATCCACATCATAGACATCAGAGAGAGTATAGAAATAATATCCACATCATACACAGTGTAGACATTAAATCCACATCATAGACATAATAGACATCATAGACATTAAATCCACATCATAGACATAGTAGACATTAAATCCATTTCATAGACAGTATAGACATTAAATCCACATCCTAGACATCACAGAGAGTATAGATATTAAATCCACATCATACACAGTGAAGACATTAAATCCACATCATAGACATTTTATCTACATTATCAACATTCATTCCACATCAAAGACATCATAGAAATTAAATGCACATCACAGATATCATAGACATTAAATCCACATCATAGACAGTATAGACATTAAATCCACATCATAGACTTTAAATCCACATCATAGACATCATAGACATTAAACCCACATCATAGACATCATAGACATCACAGATATTAAATCCACATCATAGGTATCTTAGAAATTTAATCCACAGCATAGATAGTTGTCCTGGGGTTCTATGCAAAAATGTGTATTCTATCACCATCTGTTGAAATGTGGGAGGGGTGGTGATCCTTATCTCTGTGGGAGATATCCTCTGCTAATGTGCCATCTGACAAATGAGGGGGATGATCATCGTTATCTTTTCACAACCCATCCTTCCTCCAGAAGATATATTCTGTTAATGGGCCATTAAGTCCTATTGTGTGACTGATAAGATTACACCATCCCATTGGGAGATGCCCCAGCCAGGGGCAGGAGACACACCTTTCCTACCCAGATAAAAAACTGGGGTTTGGGACACGAAGGCAGTCCTTTCCACTGGATCCCAGAGGGAAGTTGGACCTTTTTTTTCCACATCATCATCGCTGGATCTTCGGAGGAAAACTGCACCTTCTACAGGAGCACTGCTTCAACTGAATCACATCTTTCATCCAGGAGGACTGCAACAACCATTTATACGGACTGCTACCAACACCCTGACTGACAGGGTGTCAGGTTGTATTTCTGACTTTGTCGGTGGTTTTTTCTTTTCTATTATTGCATGTATTTTATTTTTTCTCTTTTCTCCTATTAAATTGTATTACTGACTTGGAGTCTCGCACTGGTTTTGCTTTCAAACCAGCACAGGATGGCAGAGGGCCAAGGTTTGTACGTGGAGGGACTGGCTGTGCCCTGCCCCTGCCCCAGCAGCCTGGCCTCGGGAATTTGCTCAGCACATCTTTCCTCTGCCTTCCATGGCCAGGGCTATGGCTGCCCGTGCTCGGGGACAGAAGGGTGGGTGGCCCTGCTGGCTCGTCACCCGGTGCTGCTCCAAGCTGGGCCCAACTCCTGTGTCCCCTCTGTTCTCTAGGAAATGCCCCACGCCGGGCTGCGATGGGTCAGGCCATGTGACGGGGAGGTTCACAGCCCATTACTGCCTCTCAGGGTGCCCGCTGGCAGAGAAGAACCAGGGCAGGCTGAAGGCCGACTTGTCTGACACCAAGGCCTCGACTCGCAAGAGGAGCCCAATGGGTTTCCCTCAGCGAAAGAAATCTCGGCACCACGGGAGGTAGGGGCACGGCCGGCGAGCCCCGTGCGGGGAGGGCCCCTGTGCTGCCACTGCCCGCCCTGGCAGGGGTCACCAGGGGTGCTGGTTTTGCACGGCCTGGTTTTGGTAGCAGGGCGGCCACAGAGGTGGCTTCTGTGAGAAGCTGCTGGAAGCTTTCCACCATGTCTGGCAGAGCCAAACCCTGATGGCTCTGAAGATGGACATGCCACGGGCCAAGGCTGGGCCAATTAGGGATCATGTAACACCTCTGTTATAAAAGGTTTAAGAAGAAAATGAAACAAAGGAGAGCATGCACAGTTTTAATTCCAGCTAGAGAAGAGGAGAAGGAGGTGAAAACACGTGAAGGAAAAAATATGGGAACACCAAGGTCAGTGAAGAAGGAGGGGGAGGAGGTGCTCCAGGTGCCAGAGCTGAGATTCCTCTGCAGGCCATGGTGAGGACCATGGTGAAAGAGTTGTACCCCTGCAGCCCCTGGAGATCCACAGGGGATGCAGAGATCCACCCACAGCCCATGGGGATCCATAGGGGATGCAAAGATCCACAGGGGATTCAGAGATCCAGAGGGGATGCAGAGATCCACAGGGGATGCATAGATCCCCCCACAGCCCATGGGATCCACAGGGATGCATAGATCCCCCCACAGCCCATGGGATCCACAGGGGATGCATAGATCCCCCCACAGCCCATGGGATCCAGAGGAGATGCAGAGATCCACTCACAGTCCCTGGGGATCCACAGGGGATGCAGGGATCCACCCACAGCCTGTGGGGGAGATGTCCATGCCGGAGTGGGTGGATACCTGGAGGAGGCTGTGACCCAGTGGGAGCCCCGGTGGAGAGAGAAGGTCCCTGGTTTCAGGCTGGAGCAGCCTGTCCTTTGAGGACTCCACCCCATGGATGAGTGACCCACGCTGCAGCAGTTTTGGGAGGACTGTGTGCCCGTGGGAGGGACTCACATTGCAGCAGTTTTGGGCAGACTGCTGCTTGTGAGATTGGAGCAACGCCGGAGAAGTTCACGGAGAACTGTCTCTCCCATGGGACAGACCCCATGATCTCACAGGGCAAGGACTCCTCTCCCTGAGCAGTGGAAGAAAACCTTGGGTGACAAACTGACCAAACCCCCACACCCTGTCTCCCTGTGCTGTCAGTGGAAAGGAGGGAGGGGCTGGGGGGAAGAAAAGGTGTTTTGAAGGGCTCATTTTATTTCTCAATATCCTCCTCTGATTTTGTTGGTGATAAACTAACTTTGTACTTCTAAGTTGAGCCTGTTTTGCCCTTGCAGTGTTTTCTCCTAGTCTTTAACTCCTGAACCCTCCATTGAATTGTTTTCTTTCTTCTACATTTGCCCAGTGTCACACCATGCCACCAGGCCACAGAGGCTCCTTGGCCTTGGTCCTGCCAGCTCTGCTGGGCACCTCTCTTGCTTGCAGGGGAGACTGTCTGGGCTGAAGGGGAGCTGGAGGAGAGGGGAGGAGAGGGGAGGAGAGGGCTTTCCCTCAGCCCGGGCTTCTCTTCTGTTTCTCAAAACAGAGGAATCTCATGTTGCAGAGATAGGCCAAATATCCAGTTTGCTGCAATTTCCCCAGTTGTGGCTGCTTGGCCATGACAGGGAAGAAGGTCTAAAAAGGGAAAGGGGGAAAAGCAGCGCCCAAACTGCGCATCTTTGGAGTGGCAATTCCTCCCGTTCCTTCCTGCTGGTGAGGACGCTTTGCCTCACAGAATGACAGGACAGGGCAGGGGGAAGGGGTCTGTGGACAGGAGTTCTCACTGCCGAGTCACACAGAAAGGGTGGCCCACAGGGCTGTCCAAAGGGGACTCCAGGTGGGCCCCCCTCCCCCCCAGGTGTGGTGGGCAGTTTCCGTGTGACACAATGTCAGTGCGGTGATGTGACAATGCGGTGATGTGACATCACCGTGATGTAACAATGCTCCATCCCTGGGAGACCTCTGGAGCACGAGGAGTCAGCGTGGGAAGCTCCTTGGAAGGAGCTGTGGAGCACTGCTCAGCATCACAGCACCATGAGAGTTCTTGGAAGGAGCCAGGGACCGCCAGCTCACTGCTGGTGTCCTGCCAAAAGGCAGAGGCACTGCTGAGTGCACTGGGAATTAGGGGAAGGAGAGCAGAGGGCTGATAGAGAGAGATTAGCTGGGGAGCCTGGGGCTCGGGGGTTCTACACTAGGGCCTAAGGACCTGTGCTCTCCTGCACCTGCTGTGCAGGAGGCTTATGAAGCTACTGCTGAGTGTCTGTGTCTTCCCAGCTCAGCCCCAGAACTTCACCCCTGGAAGACTGAGCCACCAGGCTGATGGATTCTGACCTGCTGGACCTCCCACTCGGAGTCAAGATACATGTGAAGCCCAAGTCCAAGACTGTCTTCTGCAGGGGAAAGCTGGGGGAAACGGTAAAGGAAGTAAAAGAGGGGAGAAAAGCTCTCCTCTTTCATGGGGTCCCCATCAAGCGCAGTTCTTGTGGCCACCTCCTCTACAGCAGGAGCTGCAGCCCTACAGTCAGGCAGGGCTGGGCAGCAGAGGGAAACTCCAGGCTCCCTGGAACACAGAGAAGAAGCACTTGTCAGTCTCTTCACTGGTTTCTGGCACTGTGCATGCGTGTGGCCAGGTCCTGCCTGCAGCAGGCAGCTCTGTTTGTCCAGGTGCCAGGGCAATGAGCCCCTCCAGCTCATCCTGCCATCTCGAGCACACTCTGGTGCACCTTTGAGGAAAACTCCAACCTTCTCCTGCTTATTCTGTTGGCATATTTGGAAGAGTTTGGGGTTCTCTGCTTGGGGAATGCATGCACTGTCCTCCTCCTGCTCCTCCAGCTTGCACTGCAAGGCAGAGTCTTGCTGGAGACAAAGGCAGAGGCAGCTGACACAGCCCTTGGGCCTGCCTAAACTGAGGAGACTTGTTTTGTCCATTCTCCACTGGCTGTATTTCAAGCACTGGGCTTCATACTCTGGGAAATGTCTCTTACAGCTTAACGGGCCATGTCCTTCTTTCAACCTGGATGATCCCTACATCCACAACCCTGCACCACCAGTGCAATACAACCGCCTGCATGACCCTCACCTTCGGGACTACCACAATCGCAAGGACATCCTGCGGATGCTGAAGAGACGGGGCGTCATCACCCTTGACAAAAAGGTAGGTTTGGGTGTTGGGCTGATCTAGAACAGCCCTCTTCAAGCAGGCTCCCACAGCCCTTGCTGCAGCCGCCTGCAGGGCCATGCGCTTGTGTCCCTGGGAGCAGAAGCAGAGCCAGCATCCCCCTGGCAAGTCCCCGTGCTGCCCTTCTCAGCCTGCCCCACGCTGCCTGTTCAGCCCTGGCTAAGGGGACATCAGTGGCCCCAACACTGGGATATGGGGAGAGGGCTTGGGGGCAGCTCCCCTCCTGCTGGGGTCAGGCTGTTTTGGGGAAGGCCGTCCGTGTGGCTTGACAGGCTTTGGGGGATTCTGCCCTCATCCCTCCATAGGTGGTTTGCACTCTGAAGGAGTTCAATGACTACAGGCACTACTTGACCAGGATCAAGCTGCAGTTACAGAAGATCTTGAGGCAGCAAGAGGTAGGCAAAGCGTTGTGTCCAGGGCCACAGGACTGTGCAGGGCTGTGCTGCTGGGCCGGGTGCTGTGGTGGGGAAAGGACTCTGCAGCTGGGAGCTGAGCCAGCGCAGGGCACTGAGCTGGGCACGGGCAGCAGGGCCATGTGCAGGCACACGCGGTGCTGAGGGAAGCCCTTCTCTCCTGCCCTCGTGGCCTGGCTGAAGCTGAGTGCTGGCCTTGGCCTGCGGGAATCCTCAGCACGCAGGGGCCGAGCAACATGACCCACAGCCTGGTGTCACCTTTCAGGAAGGGCTTCTGCCACTTCAGGCCAAATTAAAGGATGGTCCCAAACTGCCAGGAACCACTGACGCTGACACTTCCTGCCGGCGGAAGCAGCGGCCACAGCCTCAGAAACCTTCTTGCTCACATGCACAGAAGAGCAAAAAGACCCCCCTGAAATCAGAGAGATTAAGAAGAGGGAAAATAGCTTCAGACAAGGGCCAAACCTACTCCAGAGCTGAGCTGGGCACTGCTGCTGGTTCCCAGAGGAAGCCTGACAGCACTGCTGACGGCCTCTTTAAACCTGTCCTTGAGCAGCTGACCGCAGCAGAAGCCCAGAAGCTCCAAGAGCTGGTTGAGACCATTGTGTACAAAGTGTTTGTGAGGCTGAAGGTTCCCCGGAACCAGCGTGTCAACTTTTTAAGGAATGCTGCCCAGGGGATCAGAGGAAGTGTTTTCAGCAGCTGCGAGAGAACAGAGCCTGCAAAGACACTTCTAGACCACTGTCAGGAAATAGAAATGGTGGCCAGAGAGCTTCTAGCAATGGTGTTGGAGAGCCTGGGGGACTGTCTGGAGCCCAAAGCTTCTAAGCCAAGGAGGGCAGCCAGGCAGAAGGAGCAGCCTGTTGATGGAGAAGCCACCCAAGCAGACGTATCCAAGGAAGCTGAAGCAGCCTCCTCAGACAGAGCACATTTACACGCTTGCCTTGACAATCTCACCATCCAGGTTGTTAAGAATGTTTGCTGCCTCTTGAAATCCATGGTAGCTTCTCAGTTTGAAGGAGACTCCAGCTGTGAGTACACCCAAATCCCAGAGTTTTCCAAGGGTAAGGTCTCCAACAGACAGATGCAGCCAGGAACCTCTGGAGCATTGGAAGGACAGAGCCATGAAGCAAGCTCAGGTGTAAAGCTGCCTGCCTTAGGACCACAGCTCCAAGAAGGGACTGGCTATGCCAAAATCATGGAGTCCGAGTACCCTGCAATGGTGAAGGAGAACTTGGTGAGAGAAAGGAACCCAGCAACCTCAGGCAACACTTTGGACATAAGGACCATGGCAGATCGGATTGTTCACTCTGTATTAGTATGGGTTGTTTGGCGTAGGCCTGCACTGACCCCCAGACAGAATTTTCAGTGACCTGTCCCAAACCCAGCCACATCCCAAGGTGGAGAGGAGAGCTGTCCTGATAAGGACACTCTCCCCTCCGTGGAACCACAGTTTTCCCAACAGCCAGTCCCTCCAGAGGGTCCCCAGCCCCCTGCCCAGGCCAGAGCACAGCACAGATCAGTGAACCCAAAGCTGGTCTGAGGCGAGCGAGGTGTGTGGCAGGAGAGCTGGAGAGCCTCTAAATGGCAACGCCCAACCCTTGTTCCATCAATAAAGAGTTTACTCCTAGGGCCTTGCTTGTGCTTCCTCCAAACCAGGCCAAACTGCATCCATGCATTTTCCCTGTTGCCCCATATCTTCCCCCCAGATCTCCTCCCACAGCCTGCCCATGACCCCCCCAGGAACGTCTACCCTCCTATATCTCCCACCCAGGACTCTGTACCATCCATATGCCTCTCATATATCCCCTCCCAGCCCCTCCAGGACTCCCTGAAACCCCTCAGCTCCCTGTGCCCCTTCATATCTCCCCTCCAAGACACTCCCAGGACCCTGTACTCCCTGTATTCCCCCCATTTCTTCTCTCATATCCCCACTCAGGACTCAGCTTCATTGATCCCTTCATATTCCCCCCATATCTCCCCCTATATCCCCTACCAGACCTCTCCAGGACCCCCTCAGCCCCCTCCAGATACTGCCAGATTCCCCTAGCCCTGGCCCAGGACCACCCCAGGACCACTTGTGCCTGATGGTGGAGCGCCACTGCCCCCATATCCCCCCACAGAGCCCCCAGCATCCTCCCCAGCTCCCCCCAGCAGTGGAGTGCCACCCATAGAGGACAAGGGTGTGGGAGGGTGATGAAAAACCATGGAATAGCTGGTGCTGGGCAGGGGATTTCTCCTCCCCCAAACTCCAAGCACTCCCAAGGGCCTCCCCTCACAGCAGGAACTGGAACAGCTCTGAGGAGAAAATGTCCTCGGATGTGTGGCCTGGGGAGGGGACCCCACAATCAGGAGGTCCCCAAAATCAGGAAGGGAGCCTGCACCCTAGGAAGATGGGATTCCCTAAAGCCCCCACTCAGATGGCAGGAGAAAATGGCTTCAGCTGTGTGGCCTGGGGGGGACCCAGGAGGGGCCCCAAAATCAGCTCACCCAGGCCCCTCCCCACTTTCAGAGATATAGAACAAGTCACCCACAAGCTGCCCAAGCCCTCCTATATCTCCCCTGTTCCAAATTTCCTCCAGCCTCCCCAGATTTCCTGAAGATCTCCCAGCCCATTTAGCCCCCACAAAGCTCCCCAGACCTCCCCCCAGATGCCCTGAAGCTCCTCCCCATTTCCAAACAAATAGAGTCAGTTGTCTCCCAGCCCCTCAAAACCTCCCAACCATCCGTCCCCAAATTCCTCCAGCACCTCCAACCCCCTAGCCGCCCACGGTCCTGTAGAACCCCAAAACCTTCCCTAAACCCCCCCAGAGCCCCCCTCAGGGCTCCTCCTGACCTCCAATCATGTAGAGCTGCCAATCCCAGACCCCCAAATGCCACCATATCCCCCTGTCCTGGTTTAGGCCAAATTTGGGGGAAAACCTCCAGAAGGAACCCCCAGACAGCAAACCCCACGACTTCTCCCCCCCACCACCGGGTTCAGGAAGAATTTCCTCAGAGAAGAGTGGGGAAAAAAACCTGTTTATTTAACAAGCAAAACACTCCTCAGCACAGGAAATAGACAACACCAGCTGACAAAAAAACCTCTTTCACCGTTCTGAAGGGATGACAAACTCAGTCTCTCTGGCGAGTGGTCGCCCAGTTATCAGTCTCTGGCGCTGGGGAATGACAGCTGCAGGTGACAGAGTGTAGACTCCCAGTGTTTCTTGGGGATTCCCAGGTCCCCGTCCAGAACAGGTTCAGATGGTATCCAGGAGAGGGAGGGGACAGAGTGGAAAAAAACAAACAGTCCAGGGAAAAAGTTGGACTGCCTAGCTGAACTAACTAATAAGCAAAAGCAAGGGCAAAGCGAAGGAAAGAAAAAGAGGCAGAAGAGAGCAAGCAGGCAAGTAAGCAAGCCGAGCTAAAACCTCTCCTAAACATAGACCATGGGGGAGGTGAGCCGGCTGATAACAAGACCAAACAAAGCTTCACTCTCAGAGTCAGTCCTGGAAGCACAGGACATAATACCAAACATAATCACAACACACGACTGGAGATACAAACACCATAACATCACCCTAGGACACCCCCCCATTCTGAATTTCCCCCAACTCCCCCAAACTCCCCAGGCCCCCAGGTCCTGTAGCAGCCCCAAATCCCCCTAGGATTCACCCAGGATCCCCGAGCCACCTCCCCACCTCCAAACGCATAGAGCCACTCATCCACCAGCAAAGCAAGGGTTAGGGGGTCTCTGGGGAGGTTTTGGTGGTCTGGGGGAGTGTCACGATCTGCTATAAATGCAGAGCGGGGGTCGTGATGGTTCTTTTGATCTTAAAGGTGCAAACAGGCAAAATGCAGGGGACAAAATCAGTTTATTCAACAGCAGAAAATCAGTTTATTCAACAACAGCAATGCATTTCATCAAATGCCAACAATTCAGTTACGGTAAAGGGGAGAGGTATAGGAAACAAAGTATAGGGAAAGGGGAAGGAAAGGAAGGGATGGGAAAATAGCTACCAACAGACGAGACGGGCGTCCTCACGGGTCATCCTATAGACGGGTCTTCGTCCGTGGGGAGATCTCAGGGGTCTTCTCCAGGGGGTAGACGGGTCTTCATCAGTGGAGAGATCTCAAAGGGTCTTTTCCAGAGGGTCGCTCTTTTATAGTTCTTCTCCAAAGCGAGTGGCCTCTGGCCAAGAGGTGGGAAGATTTATGGACCATTGTGTGGTGCTGCAGGAGACAGGTACGGACAAGCAGTCCTCAGTTGGTACAACACAACCTCTGGTTGGTGCCATGACAGCACAGTCCAGTGAACACAATACACCAACACACAGTCACAAGCATCCACCTTGGCCAGGCCAGTAAACCATTGCTCAGAGTCAGCCTGGGTGGGGTCCTCGAGGTCTCCTTGCGACGGTCAGGAGGCAAAATCGAGGGAAACTTCCAACCGACCCTTACACCACCCCATGACTCACCATCGTCGTCAAGAGCACCCTTTGTAGAGTTGTGGTGAAGTCTTCAGTTGCGGTGACTTCAGGACTCGTCCAAGTTGGTAGCATATCCCGGAAAACAGAGACAAGAAAGTAGGAAAAAGATAAGGGTAAGGACAAGGGAAAGAAGAAAAAAGGAAAACAAAGCAAATCAATTATATTCAATTTTTGATTGTTAACAATTTTAAACAATTGTTTAATTCTTTAATTTTTCAATTATTGATTAGAAATAAATTAATTTTCCATTACAAAGAAAGCAAATTCTTGATTAAACAATTTTAATTATCATTAAAAGAGAATGAATTTTAGTTAAAAATCATATTTTATCCTATTTAAAACCTTGTGTCAATAGCCCTAGGGATGTCAACAGTAACCGATCTGGATACATCTATCACAGATGCCAATTGTGCTAACCGTTTCATTGTTCTCCAACTCATAATGTATAGGATTGCCGATAAAACAAAACCAATTAAAACCAAAATCAAGAGAACTATGATGGGATGACACAATTTGTTCAGGACACCTGTAGCAGTAGGTGACCACCCAAATAGAGTATCCCACCACCTGTGTTCAGCATCTGTCTTTACCCTTTCCAAAACACGATATATTTTTTCCACATTTTGATGAACAGCTATTAGAGTTTTCTGTCCGTTTTTCTTGATCCTCTCCAAAATTTCGATCAGATCTTGGTGGAGCAACAATTGCTTCACCAGAGAGAGGTTCATTCCAATTGGCGTGGGCAATAGATGATGGATCAGTGTGTAATTTGACTGCAAAAGATGGTGAGAAGTATCTGGGGCTACATAGGAAAAATCACATCCTGAAATCCTAGTAAAGTTACAGACAAAAAAGTTTGAATGATTTTTAGTATTCACTACTAAATTTCCTATGAAAACACTATCTCAAGCTCTTCTAAAGCATGCACATCCATTGCTTACATATACCAGTACTGTTTCAGGAATCTCGTTTGGATGAATTTCAAAATTGCAAACATTCTGTTCTGTATCCAAGCAAATATCTTGAGCTCTGATTGCATTACTTTCACAGATAAACCCTTGTTGTTCCCGGACAATGCAAGTTTCCAAATTGACAGTTTGCCACTTCCCACCAATTTGACGGGCCCATTCCCTGTGCTCGAAAGGATAGAGAATAGCTCTGTCATGATTCAACCCTAATGCAATGATGGGGAATATTGAATGCACTGAAGCAGTGGGAAAAGGGCCTTAAAGCAGCAACCGACTGCATCCACAACTGGGCCTGGATACAGCTGAGAGCCAGAGAGATGTTATTTTGTCTTTACCTTTTCCCAATTTGGCAATATGTTTGATATTGCAGGGGCTGTTGTAATTTGGCTACATCTCCAGCTGTGGTAGCCAATTTATTCATTAGTACTTCTGAATCGATGCTATTCAAAATTCCCAATCCTGTTCCCACAGCACCGGTTATGTCTCTTGCCATTCGTTTTTTAGAAGGATTCCGTTTTCGCAACCAGCTTGTCCGTCCCTCAAAAGAAGTCTGCAGAAAGGGTGAACAAGCTGGCTGAACTTCTGAGACATTATTTTGCATATGAAATAATATTTGTTGTTGGCCAGGTTTTCTAATTACATATGGTCCAAATTGAAAAATCGTAGGACTCAACATAACTGGTGGTTGGGTGGTAGGTGTTACAACATTAACATCAAGTTCCCCCCAGTATTTTGAATTGTTTTTACCACACATGATTTTATAGGAAAATTGTACAGCAGTTAAGTTTAGCCAACAGTCCTGATTTTGGATTCTACAATGTAAGGTATGGCCTTGGGGTCCTATGCCATAACCGTAGGCAGGTTCGGTGAGGGATCCAGCCACTAATTTACAAGTTATTGTGACATCATCACCTTGTGTCACCATGAAAGGAGGAAAAACCTTGTTTTTGTCATCCAATACTAAGGGGGTGCTTCTTCACGTCCCTCGGTGTTCTTCTGTGAAAAGTAAACACAACAGAGTCTGCCTCCAGGAGGCAGGAGATTAAAATGATGGAACTATCCAGTGTGTAGCGTGGACTGGAATTCTGTTCACTTCCCAGTCATTTTGCTGCTGAAAAGGAAGCCAGTCTGTACCTCCTTTAAACACAGCATAGGAGTCAGTGTAGATGTAAACAAGAGAGATATTCTGTACCTCAAGTTGGAAAACACTCCAAACAACTGTCAGCTCACCGGTCTGAGAGCTGCCTTCTCCTTCAGTAATAAATCGTTCACCAGCAGAAGTGGGGAGGGCTACTGCCCTGTATTTCCCCACCTTTCCCTCTCGTTTGGCAGAAGCATCAGTGAACCAAGAATTTGCTGATTGTTCAGGGGAGAAAGGAGTGGCTACTTTAATTACCAAGGCAGGTTTGTCATGGCTATTTGCCAAGCTCTCAGTTTCTTGTATTGCCAGATTTTTTACAGCTCTTTCTTTCTGAGAAAATGTTACAGTAATGTTCTATCTGAGCATACCACTTCCCAACTGAGGATCTCTGGGCCACCCCGTGAGGTGGAGGGGTCTCAATAGTGACTGTGATGTATTTTCTCCAGAACACTAATAATTCTAGAGCCTGTTGGAACTCTTTCCTGGATTCAGGCAATTTAATTTGATCCAGGGAGGTTAGAGTATCAGGTGGAATACATGTCATACCTCCTTTCCACCAAATTCCCAAAAACTTCACCTCCTGAGAAGGTTTTTGAATTTTCTCTGAGGAAATTTGTAAGTCAAGGCTTTCCAGATGGGAGATTATTTCTTGCTGGGTATCCCCCACTACTTCTATTTCATCTCCCCCCACCAGAATATCATCAATGTATTGATAGACAGCTGTATCGTCAGGTTTGGGTATCTTTTCTAATTCCTGGGCTAAAGTGTGGTGGGCCAAAGTGGGGGAATGTTCAGACCCTTGGGAAAGCCCAGTGCAGGTGTACTGCTTTGGCTCAACTCCCAGAGCCTGTGGAGGAGATTGATTTGGTACATTGTTCAGAACTTGTGGAGAAGTTTGCTCTGGTACACTGCCCAGAACCTGTGGAGAAGCTTGCTCGGGGAGTGCACCATTGATATAATCATATTCTATTTTAATCACAGGTTTCAAGTTGGGGCAGCAGTGTTGTCCACAATTTTTCATCAAAATTAGGTCTTTTTGAGAGTATATTGGATTAATGTGAACAGCTTCCTTCTCCTGTGTTTCTTTTGGTGTTATACCCTGCAATGAATTTTTGTCCCATTCTTCTCTTAAGGCAGCTTTTAACAAATTATTTTCATCTCGCAACAAAAGGTTCTCATTCCTTTCTTGATCTAATTGTTTTTGCAGAATTTGAACAAGATTTTGTAGAGAGTCTATAATTGTTCTTTCTTCACTTCTTCGCTCAGAGCGAGGTTCTATAGCTGCCGTAAGACAAGCTCCCAAAACTGAGCAGAGCATGGTTTTATTTTTGCCCAGTTTGAACTTTGATTCATGTTGCAAAGAACATATTCTATCAATCACATTCTCCAGATTAAACCAGTTATTGTTTGCCCATTCCTCCACACCTTGGGACGGTCTGGCGCCATACTTAGCTAATAGAGCATAAAATGCAGCTTTTCTGTTATAGTGGAATTCTCAGTCATTTTGTGAAGGGATAAGTAAAAACCACAACAGGGAGGTCTATTGCTTACGTTACCACACACAACAAAACAGTTTCGCTGTGTGCCCCCCTTCGCTTCCCTGTGTGGGTGAAGAGACCAAACGACTTGGGAGGCACTCCTCAGTTACAAAACACCAGGTTGTCTCTTCACTACACCAAGTAGTCAAACATCATAAAAAACAACAACAACAACAACAACAACAACAACAACAACAACAACAACAACAACAACAACAACAACAACAACAACAACAACAACAACAACAGTGTCCCGCCTTTTGCATCAGTAGATCTTTTGTGAAATTCTGATGACAGAGCCCTCAAGCGAGTCTGGGGATGCTCCACACCAAAGTGTCTGCAGTCTGCGGGAAATCAGAAAAACCCTCCTTGCTTTCTACACAGGCTCACCCTTTCAAGGTGGCCAGCTAGGTGCGGCTGGAGTAAGACTTCCTTCCCCTGATACAGACTACACACAACCTTGCATCCCTTCTGTCTGCCAGAAAATCCTGTCCGTGACCCCAATTTAATGTCACAATCTGCTATTAATGCAGAGCGGGGGTCGTGATGGTTCTTTTGATCTTAAAGGTGCAAACAGGCAAAATGCAGGGGACAAAATCAGTTTATTCAACAGGTGAATATCAGTTTATTCAACAACAGCAATGCATTTCATCAAATGCCAACAATTCAGTTACGGTAAAGGGGAGAGGTATAGGAAACAAAGTATAGGGAAAGGGGAAGGAAAGGAAGGGATGGGAAAATAGCTACCAACAGACGAGACGGGCGTCCTCATGGGTCATCCGATAGACGAGTCTTCATCCGTGGGGAGATCTCAGGACTCTTTTCCAGGGGGTAGACGGGTCTTCATCAGTGGAGAGATCTCAAAGGGTCTTTTCCAGAGGGTCGCTCCTATATAGTCCTTTTCCAAAGCAAGTGGCCTCTGGCCAAGAGGTGGGAAGATTTATGGACCATTGTGTGGTGCTGCAGGAGACAGGTACGGACAAGCAATCCTCAGTTGGTACAACACAACCTCTGGTTGGTGCCACGACAGCACAGTCCAGTGAACACAATACACCAACACACAGTCACAAGCATCCACCTTGGCCAGGCCAGTAAACCATTGCTCGGAGTCAGCCTGGGTGAGGTCCTCGAGAATTTTAATGTTACATAGTGTCTATTTTAACCTTTTGCTAAAGTCTACTATACAATATATATATCACACTACTATTTATATGAACTATACGGTGCATACATAAAGTGACTATTTATGCTATACTAAAAGCAGTTAAACGTAAGTAAAAATGGTACCATATCAAAAATACTGGTTTTGGTATATGGTACAAAATATGGTGATTAATAACAACATGCAAAACCTAATACATGAATGCAAAAGCCATTATTATATTGTCATTTGTAACACCATCCAAGTACCTCAGCCAAGGGGGAAAGTGAATGCGGAGAAAGGAAGGCGACTTGCTCCAACTAACTGAGAGACCCTGTTGGACAAAATATCGCCTCATCTCTCACAGTCCTGTTATAAATTTACTCACCACAATTGGGCAGGTCAATCAATAAGGCAATTTATTAATTGGTTGATAAGGAACGGGCAAGCAGTGCTGGGGAGGCGGGGAGTCTGCGCTCCGCCAACACGTCCGTCCTAGCCCTGGGCCCTGCCCCTTTTATCAGCAGTTTCTGGCGGGGTCGTGTCGTGCTCACTGTGCTGGGTACAAGCCCGAGCAAGCCTGAGCATGCTGGTTACCATTCAAGTAGCAGTAGCTACAAGTGCTCACCAGGTCTGGGCAAGGCTCAAACATGTTGCAGGTTACACTCCTAGCAAGCAGGTAACAGCAGTGACAAGTCTGTTCATGTCCACACAAGCCCGCGTTTCTTTATACATAAAAAGTGGATACAATTCATAATTACAGTGACAAAAGAAAAACAATACATAAAAACAAAAAGCCAACCATTTACAGCAAAGTGATTTAAACAAATGTAATGAAATCATTAGATTTTTCTGTGTCTCATATCCATGTTTTACTTTGGATTCAGTATTCTTGTTTCTATTAATCCCATGGTGTATTTTCACAATGACACGAATCACTGTGTAACATCTCAGAGTCCATAAAGTCTTTGTTCTTCTTCCCAAAGTCCAGGAGTTTAGCACGAACGTGGCTGAGGAGCAATCCATGTCAATTAGTAAAGCTTACCACAAATATCAGTTGATTTAGCTAGTTGTAATGATCACGAATCGTGTGTCTTAAAGAGGTTACACACTAAGGGGGACATGGATAGACGGATCGAGATGTCTCGAGTACCTTCCAATCACCTCAGCCAAGGGGAAAGGGAATGTTATAAATGAGAAACAAAAGTCTTGATATTCAGCAACATTTAGATTGCTTTATTTGATATAGACAGAGCAAGCAGCACACTGGGGAACGTGAGGGGTCATTGCCCACACCACGCCCCAGTGAACCCCAGCCCACAGCTTCTTCTTATACTATGGTTTCCCACTGTAATCAATAATTTTTCTTTTTTTAGCTGTCACAATTTTGACAGGTAAACAGTGGTGGTCAAATAAACATCCTTATCCCAATTCACAAAATCTCTGCGATAGGCAGTTTCACAAAATAACCATCTGGTCTTTGTAGATAACCACCAGCAAAGTTCTGGAAGTCTGGTCCTTGAGATAGGAAGCATTGATCAGACAAAGGCAGGAAGGGCTATTGGGAAATAGTCTGATTTTGCAAGCTGGTAGTATATGCAACATATTTGGAAAACATAACCTAACATAACATAATATAATAAAATATAACATAATATAACGTAAGATAACATAAGAAGGTGATTTTAAACAGGATGATTTTATCATATAATTTCCTTTATCTAGTGTCCATGCTTCACTTCAGAGCTTAGTATTCTGATTTATACAAACCCCAATGCTTCTGTGATTAACACGAATCTTTTCACAATTATCACAGGAATGAGGAGGAAATGCGGCCGGGAAATGAGGAGAAAAGAAGGCTACTTGCTCCAAAGAATTGAGAGAGAGCCCGCTGGACACAAGCCTGATGGACTCTCTCCCTTTGCTCGAATCAAGGGATTTTTACAGGACTCCTCTGCCTCCTTTATGGACACGAACCTCTAGCGATGTGAAGTTTACCCTCTGAGGGTAGGCGTGGGGGCGCTGGAGCTCCTCTACCTGGGCAGGGGGGAGAACAAACCAGTACAAACCAGTGCAGAGTGGGGCAGCTGGGCAGAATTCAGAGTCACAAGGGGGCACTGGGAGCGAGGCAGGGCAGGGGCGGGAGTGATCGGCGAGGGGAGGGCGGGGAGAAGCTCCCGCCTCGGCCGAACCCCCCTCAGGGATTGACAATGGGGGGGCGGCTCCCGCCCAAACCGTGGGCGGGAAAAGCGCCCTCAGGGATTGGCTGGGCGGGACGGGGGCGGGGCGGGAGCAGTTCCCGCCTCAGCCAAACCCCCCTCAGCTGGGGGATACTCAGGATAGCACGAAAAACCATCAAAACCCCTTTGACATGACAACAAAACTGACCAACATTTAATACATTTGAATAAGTATAAAGTATTAGAGGCTATATTTTACTTACATTTCAACAATGGAGGGTTGAAAAGGAAGATTGTGCACTAAAATGTGGAAAAACCAAGAAAACCCCCAAACTCCTTTATGAAACCCTCGAAATTAAGTAAATTTGAGTAGAAGCATAATAGAGATGGATAAATCTTGATCAGTTAAAGCCACAGTTAACATATAATTAAAAAACTGAGAGGTACAAAATGGGGCTTGGGGTGTTAAAACACCTCAAGAAAGAACCAAAGAGCCCCAAGCGCCACATTCCCCTCATGCCTGGGCTGGCTGTCCCACAGCTCAAGGACAAGAGTCCTCCAGTAGCTCAGAGTAGCAGCAGCCCTCCTACTGATGCAGAGCCTGTGGAGAAAGTGGTCAGTGGCCCAAATGTGTGCTTTGGAGATCAGAGTTGGGTTCCTAAATGCTGTCAGAGCTCTCTCTAATAGAGCTGTGGTGGCTGAGGGATGTACGTGGGAAGGGTTTGCCTGCCATGAACTGGACTTGTTGATCATCTGAGCTGTGTTCAGGGCCAGTCTGGGAGCCTGTTCCTTTCCCCTTGCCCAAGGGCAGAGTGTTGGTGAGGGCTGGAGTTGGAGGCTGTGTCTGCCCCGACAGCCGGTACCGTGGGGCTGTGGATGCTCCTGCCAGCGTGGGCTTGTCTGAGCCGGGCCTTGTGCCTCTTCCAGGTGTCCCTGCTGCAGTCACAGCTGGCCCAGGACTGACAGCACCGGCAGAACTACACTGAGTGCTGTGCAGGGAGCAGGCAGGAGCTGTCAGACCTTCACCAGGGGCTCTCCTGCTCCTCTGCAGCTGTGCTCAAAGAACCCAGAGCTGCTCTGGTGGAACAGAGACTTGAAGCTGCATTGGTCTCTGAACCTGAACTTGGCAGTGACATCCTTGGGCCATCAGTCACTGCAGAGACAGGCCCTGGAGAAGGCAGGTGCAGCTCTTCTCTTCCCCGGAGGATTTGTGCCCTGCTCAGAAGCCAATTCCTGTCATCTGGGGCACAGAGATCCTCCCTAGGACTCAGACGAGTGCTATCGAAGATGAGGGTAAAAGACACGTGCCAAAGCTTTTCCAAGCAGACCCATTTGGTTCTTGAAGGTCTGTTCCTAGTGAGCTATCTTGGATGTAAGCAGCAAGACTTCTGCTTAGAAGACCTAGTGATGTATTGCCAAACAGAGGGCAGAGAAAAAAGTGCACTCGTGGCTGTCTCAGGATTCTTCATCTATTTGATGGGCCTTAAACACTGCAGCTCTTGCCATTTCTCCACAGGAATTTCAAAAGCCCCTGAAACACCATTTTTCCTACTCATGTGACTTTTCTAAACACAGACCTTTAATTTCTATGAAGATTTGTCAGGACCAAGAACCTTTTACGGCTTTGTCTTACATCTCCCATATGTCAAGGAAGACAGAAGAATTCCTGTGACTCAGGAACCAAGCACATCCCTAAAGAGCATGTGGGTCTTCAGAATGCTGAGCCTTAAAACTGATGTGGTCTGGACCAGCGACTTGGAACTCATGGTATGAGCCGGGTCCCTGCCCAGCTGCCCAGCACGGCTGTGGGGACACGGGGGAGGCAGGGCAGGTGCCAGGGCCAGGAGGGAGCTGGGATGGAGGGAGAGCCAGGGAGGGCCATTCCACCAGCCCCTGGAATGATGGGCTTTGGATCCTGGCAACCATCAACAGCTCATGATCATTGGGGCTTGGACCTTGTAAAGGCCAACGGGCACATTGATTATGTGCTATTGCCAACAACCTTTGATGACTTGGGTTTAGACCCTGCAAAGGACAAGAATCTTTTGAAATTCAGGTTTAGACCCTCCAAAGGCGAAGACAATTTGGGAACTGGGATTTACACCCAGCAAAGGCCTAGAGCCTTTGGAGATTGTGGTTTAGACCCTGCAAAGGTCAAGAACTTTTTGGGTGCTGTTGTAGAGACCCTGCAAAAGCCAAGAGCACTTGGCGATTGGGGTTTAGAGCCTGCAAAGGCCAAGAGGGTTTTGGTGCTTTGGTTTAGACCCTACAAAGGCCAAGGCAATTTGAGACTGGGGTGTAAAACCTACAAAGGACATAAGCCTTTGGGCTCTGGGATGTACACCCTGTAAAGGATAAGAGCCTTTGGAGACTGGGGTTTAGACACTGCAAAGGCCAAGAGCCTATGGAGATTGGGGTTTAGGCCCTGCAAAGGCCAAGAACCTTTGGAGAGTGGGGTTTAGGCCCTGCAAAGGCTAAGAACATTTGGGAAGTGGGGTTTAGGCACTGCAAAGGATAAGAGCCTTTCGAGATTGGGGTTTAAACCCTGCAAAGGACAAGAGACCTTGGAGGTTGGGGTTTAGACCCTGAAAAGGCCGAGAGCCTTTGGAGATTGGGGTTTAGACCCTGCAAAGGATAAGAGGCTTTGGAGAGTGGGGTTTAGACCGTGCAAAGGATAAGAGGCTTTGGAGAGTGGGGTTTAGAGCCTGAAAGGACAAGAGACCTTGGGAGATTGGGGTTTAGAGCCTGAAAGCCCAAGAGCCTTTGGAGATTGGGGTTTAGACCCTGCAAAGGATAAGAGGCTTTGGGCACTGGGGTTTAGACCCTGCAAAGGATAAGAGGCTTTGGGCACTGGGGTTTAGACCCTGCAAAGGCCAAGAGCCTTTGGAGATTGGGGTTTAGACCCTGCAAAGGATAAAAGACCTTGGAGATTGGGGTTTAGACCCTTCAAAAGCTATGGACCTTTGGACACTGGCATTTGGTCAGTGTTCATGCAAAAGGGGCAGATGGAGCCCTGGCAGGTGAGTGAAAAATCCACTGCTCTCCTTGTCACAGGCCCGGCAGGGGCCAGGCTGGGCCTGGGCTGTGCTTCAGGGAATGGTTCCCTTTGGGAATAGCAAGGCATTAACAGTTGGCTGTTCCAGAGCTGGCAGCAGCTTTGGTGCTTGCTGTGAGGACAGGCCTGGGAGGGAATGGAGGGCTCCTGGCCATCCCAGAGCACAGCCACATCTCCTGCTCTGTCCTTGTCCCACTGGAGGCCATGGGCACAAACAATGGAGCAGCTTTTCATTGCCTTCCCTTCAGACCAATTTACAGCCCAGCCTCCATGCTTCCCAGAGACAAGAATGGGTTTCTCCCTGACATTTCCAAGATGATCCCTGGAGGCCACAGGGATAATAGGAAGATGGGCAACTCCCCTTCTGGTGGACTTAGAAGTGATGACACACCTTCCAGCATGTTTGTTTGTGCTGCTGTCAAATTACTGGGCTGGAAATATTGGCAAGGAGGGGAGGAGGAGCTCAGCTGGAATTGCTGAGCTCTGGGACAGGCTGGGAAGCTCTTAGAGGTGACTGCCTCAGGGGCAACCATGAAGTCTGAGTGTGCTCTTCCCTGTGCTCTTCCGGGGCACTGGAGGCCTTTCTCACCAGGGATGTTCCTCCAGAGGCCCTGAGGTGAGCAAACTGTGCTGAGCTGGCTGGGATTTTGAAACTGCTTCTCCATGAATGGACATTGGTTCTTGTGAGATCAGAAGAGGCATCTCAGTGGTACTTTGGAATAGGAACAGAATACCTGACCAACAGCTGGATGTGGGCTTTCAGGTGCTGTTAGACGAAAGTGACAGCATGGCCAATTCCATCATCTGCACTGACCGTCCTGGGAACACGCTCTCAACTCGGACACCACTGATGAACAGCGACCCTTGGAATTGGTTCAGGAAACCACAGACAATTGTGGGCACTTGCAGAGACATTTTGAACAAATGGCAGAGAAATGTCATAGGCTCAGAAGCCACAAGCAGCACATACTCTGTCTTGTAGAAGAAATCAGAAGGTGAGCATGTGCTCCTCCTCCGCCACCTCATGAGATCTGAGACAATCTGATTCCAGGCCTGGGAGTTCAGAGGGGTCCTGTGTGAAGAAATCCCCTGCCCTCCCATGCATAGAACTCAGTGTGGCTCTTAAGCATCATCCTGCCTGGATTTTTCCTGCTCTGCTGTGAATCCCAGGGCTGTCTGGGAGATGCAGAGGAATCATGGAAGAGAAGACTCCTTCTTCTCACCATGCTGCTTCCCTGAATTGTGTTCTTTGTGTGCCCCTGCCCAGCCACTGCTTCTCCCTGAAGGAAAGCAAAATCCTGCCTTCCTTTGCCTTTGCCTCTGGAGGATTTCCTTGGGGGGGAAAGAGCAAGGTCTTCCTTAGCCCACTGTGCCCTGCTCCATCCTGCAGTGCTGAAAATGGGATCAGTGTCCCCTCAGGCCTCTTCGTTCTTCTGACTGAGCCTTGTCTCTGCAGTGACTGTGCAAACATGGAGAAGCCCAAAGAAATGCTGCAGCAATGCACTGGAATCCCGGAGCCAGGAGCCTCGAGTCTGCGTCAGAAGAGCACCAAGGAGCAGAAGGAAGCGTCAGCCGAGGCAGAAACGGCAGAGCAGAAGGACAGGATGGAGGTTGGGTTTGGAAATGAGACTGGTTCTCCATTGAAAACTTGTCTTGCTCTGCACACTGGGACACTGCTGTGCACACCTGGCTCAAGATGGCCCATGCATTTCTTAGCCAGGGATATGCAGGTTCATTGGCAACGTTGTATATGCTTCTGCAAAATGTGTTTCTTTGGGCAGCCACAGAGCCTCGAGAACAGGGATTGGAGCTGGGGAAGGGTCTGGAGCCCAGGTGTGATGAGGAGTGGCTGAGGGAGGTCTCCTGTCCGTCAGTCCTTGTGACTGAGTCTTCAGAGAGGGGACGGTGACACCTCCTTTTCTAAAAGCCAGTGCTGTTGTCTTTTCAGCTTGGGGGTTGTGGGAGGGATGAAGCTACAGATTTTTAGCGAGGAGCTTGCCTGGAACTTCATCTTGAAGGTTTTTCCTCCCCTCCTCAGGCAAGTGAGCGTGAAAGGCACCATGCGGAGATGCTGCAGCAATGGGAAAAAGAGAAGGCAGAGAGAGAGCAGGAGCACCAGAAGGTGCTGCTTGAGATGAGGCAGAAAGTTGCCACCCTGCAGGCCCAACAAGAAGAGGAATGTACTAGATTTGAAACTGCCAAGCAAGAGGTAATGATTGTGAAAGGAGAACTGGTGTGATTTTTTGCAAGGCTGGAGCTGTGGGAGATGGCAGGATATGGGGCTGTGTGGAGCATGCCCACCGTGTGTTCTCCATGGAATTTGGGATGGTGAAAGGTGAACGGGGCTGTCTTTGGCACCAGGAATGATCCCACTCATAGGAAGCCAGGCAGACACATCATCTTTCAGCTGAGATTTGTGTGCTGCTCTTGTGCTCTGTTTTCCTAAGACGTACCTCAGAGTATCTTCACTGTTCTCTTCCTGCCCCCTTTTGGTGTGTACTGGCAGGTGTTCATAGCCAAAGGGAGTTTAGAGGACTTCTCTTTTGTGGGCATGGGGAGGGTGCAGCAGGAATGCTGAGACAAAAGAGAACAATCTTTTTAAAGCCTCGTCTGGAGTATTTTTGAAGAGTAACCCAGAGATGTCTTCTGGGCAGGGTTTCCAGTCCCTTCCTGGGAAGCTGTGGCTCCCCCGGGGCAGACAGTGGCCCAGGGGAGCAGCAGCCGAGTGCTCTGAGAGCGCTCTGAGAGCCCATCAGTCTCTGCCTCTTGCCACACAGATGGTGCAGGGCAAGTGTGAAGCCCTCTGCTCTTTCCTTCTGTGCAGGTGCTGCTGGAAGAGCAGAATGAGAGGAAGGCTTTATCAGAGGCACTGCTCCAGACTCGGGGAGAGCTCAGCCGAGGCTGCCAGCAGGTGCAGCAGCTCAGGCAGGAGGTGAAAGAGCAGCAAGAGAAGGAGCAGGTAAGTGTGAGTAGGCAGGGCAGAGAGGGCAGGCCAGTGACAAGGGCACAAAAGGCAGCTCTGGGACTGAGGAGGCAAGGGCTGCTTCAGGCCCTGGGAGCCCTTCAGAGCCTGCTAAGCTCCAGAGCTCAGCCCCAGGAAGGAAGGCTTGCAGAGGAGACACAATTGGGTAGAGAGGCCAAAAGAAGAAGCTGAAGGAATGGGATTTGGAGACAGCATGTGCGAAAAGCTGAGGCTGAGGACAGCTCCCAGGAAGTTGCTCTGCATTTTGTTGCCAGACCATCAAGGCAGAGCTGCAAGCTGAGCTGCAGGAAGCTCAGAGCGAAATCCAGGCAGCACAAAGGAGGCACCAGGAAGAGCTACAAGGCATCAAGGAGGAAATGAATCTCCTCCTTGAGCAGAGGGAGGCTCTACAAAAGCAGGTGAGCAAAACAGCAGTGGCACCACAGTCATCCAGGGAGGGATCTGTGGCCTTCTTGCTTTTCCATGGCAGAGCAGCAGCTGATGGGATGATCCCTGGGGCTGCCTGCTCCTGTGCTCTCCATGGCAGCTGCTCTGAAGGACACTCAGTGCTCTGCTGAATCTCAGCTGCTGCCCTGGACGGCTGGGCTAGTGCTCTCAGCTGTTGGCCAGCAACCATCAGCATGGATTCCTGCTGGCCTCTTCTTGCTAGCCTTGGTTTGGGAGGTGCATTTTCAGGTGCCCTTGGTGGGCCACATAGAAACTGAAACAAATTGTCCATATCCATTTTAAATCTGGTGCTGTCAGGAAGGGGAGAAAATCTGACTTTTCTCAGAGGCACAGAATCTCAGGCTGGGGGAGGCTGGAGGCACCTCTGGAGGTCACCTGGCCCACCCCCTGCTCCACCAGAGCCACTCAGAGCCAGCTGCCCAGGATGTGTCCATGTGGCATTTGAGTCTCTCCAGCCATGGAGACTCCACCACCTCCCTGGGCACCTGCCCCAGTGCTCAGCCACCCTCCCAGTGCAGAAGTGTCTCCTGAGCTTAGAGGGCCCCTCCTGTGTGTGTCACTTTGTGCCCGTGGCCCCTGGGGCTGTCCCTGGCCCCGTCCCCTCTGCAGCCTCCCCCTGGGTATTTATCCCCAGGGATGAGATGCCCTGAGCCTGCTCTGCTCCAGGCTGGGCAGTCCCAGCTCTCTCAGCCTCTCCTCACGGCAGAGATGCTCCAGTCCCTCCATCACCTTCCCGGCCCTGTGCTGCACTCTGTCCACTCTGTCCCTGTCTCCTGTACTGGGCAGCCCAGCTCTGGGCCCACCACTCCAGGGCTGGCCTCACTGGTGTGGGGCAGAGGGGAAGGATCCCCTCCCTCTCCCGGCTGTGACACAGCTCCCAGTGCAGCCCAGGACTGTTCTGCATTGCTGCAGGAGCACATTGCTGGCCCGTGGGCATCCTGGAGTCCAGCAGGATCCTGACAAATTCTGGTTTCCCAGCTGGGCAGCCCCAGCAGATACTGGTGCCTGTAGTTGCTCCTTCTCAAAGACAGGACTCAGCACTTGTCATTGAACTGTCGCCCTTGTTGAACTGGCAGCCCTGTGGATGGCAGCACTACTCCCTGGCAGATCAGCCACTCCTCCTGGTTTTGTGGGAGGGTGCACTCTGCCCCATCACCCAGTTTACTAACAAAGGTGTCAGAAAGGACTGGACTTAACATTGTCCTCCAGGGCACACTGCTGGACTTTGTGCCACTGAGCACCAGGGATCCAAGAAGGCAGATTTTGTGCAAGGTGTCTTTGCTTGTATGTACATATTCAGAAAGAACTGGCAGGATTTACAATAGGAATTTCTCTTCCATATCTTACGGGGGGAAAATGTAATGATCCATGCTCCCTCTCACTAGCAGTGGGGAAAGGAAAAGTGGTCCTGTTGTTGGTGACAATAGATGTCAGCTGCATAGGAACCGTGCCAGTCTGGTGTGACCTACTGTGGGAAGGAGCACTCTGAGGGAGGTAAAAGCTGGGGTGTAGAGATCCCTCAAAGACTATTCTTCAAACCAAAGAAGCCCCTGCTTTGTGAGGATCAGGAACAATTCCTAGGCAAGGGCTGAAACTGTGCTTCTGGGAGTTCCTTTACCTCCCAGATCAATTTTTCCATTCATGATGATAGATCAAAATTGAAACCTGCCCAGATCATTATTTACTCATCTTCCTACGACCTTTGAATAGGAGGGAAGAATTCTTGCTCCTGAAAACATTCAGGAACTGGCTGAAGATGAGAAGGTCAAGGGCTGAGGGCGTAATTCCAAACTGACGTGGCTGCCTGTTCCACCCTGCTCTGCCTTGCCCTGGCAGCTCCACAGGCAGAGCAGCGCCCACAGTGAGCCACTCCCCGGATCCGAGAACCAGGGATGTGGCGAGGGTCAAAACCCTTTGGCAGTCCACACGTCCGAGGAAGAGCAAAGGATGAGGGAGAGTCCTTCTGTGGGTCCAGGAGAGGATTTATTAAGGGAACGGGAGGGAGGCACACAAGACAACTCCACCCGATGCGAGGAGACCACAAAAAGTGAGGAGGTGTGGGTGACAGCAACTTAAATAGGGGACCGCCCAAAAGGGAGGGTACAATACAGCAACGAATCGCTACAACTTAGGGGGGTAACCTAAGGCGGGGCTGGTTATACATAAAACCAATAGGGGGAAACATAGGCGGGGAAACATATGTAACATCAAATCATCTACCAAGAAGGGGATGACTGATACAGAATATACTGGAAGGACAGGAGGGGCTAGGAGGGGATTGACAACTGTGTGGGTGTGGATTAGGGAGACAGACAGGAAACAGTCTGGAAAGTGGGTTGGGACTAGGGTTGATTGATCAGGGAAAGGCGGAATTAGGGCAACTGAACTACAACAAGGGGGGGGGTACAAACAAACGGAACAAATCATCTAACAAAGGAAAACCATCTAACAAAGGAAAACGGCAGTAAAATAATGCGATGCAACAACAAATAAGGTAACTTAGGAGGGTGAAAAGCAGAATCACAATCCTGGGTGACAGGAGATCAATTGAATTAAGAAGTTCTGATCAACCTCGACTCAGAAAGGAACAATGTGGAAGAAAAAATTGTGGAAGAAGAATCAAGTTATCCTGGAGGAGTGTAGAGACATTCTGGTGGAAGCAGTATGGAAGGGGGATAACAGGGAGTTCTTGAGCCAGGCTTACACCAGGTCTGAGGACCAGAGGAAGCTACAGCAGCTGTCTATTGTCTTCAAAAAAGTCTGGCCACTGAAGGTGGCTCCTGAGAACTTCAAAGAGCATTACACCAGTCTTAAAGATGGGCACAAAGGAGGGTCTGCAGAAGAGCTACAGGCTACTCAGCTCAGTTGGAATCCCTGGGAAGGTGATGGAGCAAATCCTCCTGGACACCCTTTCAAGCAACTGAGGGGGAAGGGCACTGGCAACAGCCAGCACAGATTTCCCTCGGGGAAATGGTGTCTGGCCAACCTGATTGAATAAGGGAAATAAGGGGAGGTCAGGGATGGTGTTGCCTGACATTGCAAAACATTCAACAGCCACGCAGTCTCCTCACAGCCTGACTGCTGAGATATGGACCGAGTGAATGGTGAAGTGAATGGAGAACTGCCCAAACCAGCGGGCTCAGTGCTGCTGCATCAGGTGTATGAAGTGGCCACGTTGTGGTGACACCACTCACAGATCATCCCTGGAGCCACTATTGCTGTTGATTAATGACTAATATTTCTATGCAGAGCATATAAAAGCTCTGCATATAATTTGCTCTAAGCAAATTTGTGCCATGAAACTTTACAAAGGGGTGTTCATTCCACCATGCTCATACATACTCATCACAAGGCACTTCCTAGCTCCTAAATGAACATTCCTTTTCCTAGAACTACTTTACCCACCTCTGCCCGTTACTGCAAGTCCTTTTATGGTCTTAGAGAGTCATCTGAAGGAGTCTCTGGTGGTCATATTCACTGAGAGCCCCCAAAATTGTAAGTGCCCTTGCCTTGAACTTCTCTTAGGGCATGCACTGCTGTTTCTTGTTATGTAACTTTGCCACCAAACCCACCTTGTTTCCTTGTTATCTGTTCATCCAATGTTTCCACCTCTGGTTAGCATCCTGTGTGTCTACTTCGACATTCTTTTATCTAATTTGCTACTTAGTCTTTAAGCTCTATTTTATAAATCAAAATTTCTATTTTCCGTGTTGCCTGTCACAGTGAGTGGCAGCAATGCATCTTCCTGCCTGGAGCCACCCCCATTTCCGTGCAGTCTTGGCCCAATCAGATGACCCGGTCTCCTCAGGAGCTGCCCTTTGACCTTGTCAGGGACCACCCAATGGACACGATGGCAGCTTGGTAAGCCCTGGATTTGTCATCCCTATGGTGATGTTTCACCTCAGCATAGAATCCCAGACTGCTTTGGGCTGGAGGGACCTTAAAGCTCATCCAATTCCACTCCCTGCCACCAGACCAGGTTGCTCCAAGCCCCCTCCAACCTGGCCTTGGACACTTCCAGGGATGGGGCAGCCACAGCTGCTCTGGGCAATCTGTGCCAGGGTCTCACCAGCCCTCAGGGAAGAATTTCTTCTAAGCCTGTCCTCTGTCAGTGGAAAGCCATTCCCCTTGTCCTGGCATTCCAGGCCCTTGCCCAAGGTGCCCCCTCACCTCTCTTGGGAGCCCCTTTAGGCACTGGAAATGCCTCTGAGCTCTCCCTGGAGTTTTCTCTTCTTCAGGCTGAACACTGCCAGCTCTCACAGCCAGCTCAGAGCAGAGGGGCTCCAGGCCTTGGAGCGTCTCTTTGGCCTCTCTTGACTCACTCCAGCAGCTCCACATCCTTCTGATGGACTGTTGGACTGGAGGCAGCTCTGCAGGTGAGATCTCCAAAGGCAGCCATGTTGGGGTGAGGCGTGAGGAGGTAGGGGTAAAAGTCAGCCTCGTCCAGGAGTGATGTCCCCACCTGGCATGGCCTGGTAATGTCCCATGACTTGGCCAGCACCACGGGCAGCTCAGCAAGGTGCTCTGCATCCACCTCCTTCAGAGGGGTCTGCAGGAAGCTGTACATGCTATGGAGCACCCTGGCCTGTTTGCTTTCCTGCAGTTGTGTCAAGCAGGCTGTCTTGCACACATGCTCCAGTTTGGCCACTACCAGGGCAGTGGGTATCTCTAAAAGGACTCCTATGGCCTTTAGGGGCCCCTTCTCCTGTTCAAGGCATTTTCTCAGGATGGTGGCTCGTGTCCACAGGAGCTCAGCCACATTTTTGCGGTAGGAAACGCTGCCTTTCAGAGCCACAGCCTTAGTGCAGTCTGCAAAAGGAGGGTGCAGGTTCATCAAATTTGGGGGACTATCCAGTGGAGGCAGGAATTAGATTGAGGTAATTTTCCTCAGGAAATCCTCTGACTCAGGATTTCCCAACAGGATTGCAAGTTGCTTGAGCTATAAGAGCCAAAAAAAAGGATTTGAGACTTCAGATGGCTCTTGAAGATGCTGTTCATTGTATCCAGATGATACAGCAATTTACAGCTTGTGGGTGACAAGAGCCTGGCCTACAGCTATCAGCTACAGCTGTAGGTTTGTCTGAAGCCAACTTTAGTTCTGGTTACAATGCATTATATACTTTTCTTTTAATACGTAACAGCCAATCAATACCTTTACTATTACCTATAGCCTACCATAACTACTAACATTACCATATTCATGTCACTATTTTCCAATCACAAAAAATTAGTACGTTACAGTTTAAGCTAGAAGTTGTTTTTCGCTTTTCTTGCAGTGGAAAATTCGGAGACCTTTTTTCTACTTGCAACATTGGCATTCTTGTTTGCCTGTAACATCTTTTTGCTTGGTAAAAACATTTTTTGTTTGAGGTGGATTTATCCTTTGCTCTGAGCCATAAAACCCCCTTCCAACTCATATACCCTTTGCCTTCTTAGTTATCCAGTAAGACTGGCTCAGCAATTCTTTTCTTCTGTTTCAAAACTTGCCTTCATTTCTATTTCTTCTTCAGAGTCTACATTCAAAGATCTTTCTGCTAAACATACGTATCTGTGAGACCTTCCTGTCAAATCCCTATCCGTCCCAGCACTGAGCATCTCCTGCTGTCGGCCCAGCAGTTCTGCAGCATGGCGAGTAGCCCGAGTGGCTTCATGCTCTATCTCCTCAGCCAGTGCCACAAAACCTCTACAGAGAGGCTGGTGCAGACACCTACCTTAAGGAGGAGATCTGTTACAGCAGAAGCTGGCTTGTAGCTAGCCAATTAATTTGGCCATAGATCAGAAATTTACTTCAATTAGCCTGGTCTAATTAACAGGCCCAAGGTGAACAATGATAGGGTATATTCAAACTCAAACAGAGATTTCACACATTGATCTTCTATCCTAAGCAACAGACACTTCACTGGTCAGAAAGCTGAGCAGCCTGAACTCCCAAACAATCAGCTGTCATGAGCCGGGGAATTCAAGCCCTCTATTTAAGAAGAGTCTCGAAAAATAAAGAGGATTTTGTCATATGGATCAATAAGGGTCGTGTGGTCTGTCTCCTATTATGACCCCAGTAAATGCTACAGGTGCCTGCTGAGCACAGGAATGAACAGCCACAAACAGGGAGACACCTGGGCAAGTGCAGAGGCTAGGGACAACTCTGGGAGGAGAAGCTGTTCTGTGTCTCTGATGATGCTGCCAGCCCCCTGAAGGAGCAGCCAAGACAAGTGCTGCAATCTGACTTGTCCTGCCCTTTTCTGCTGTCAGATGCACATGGGACAGACTTGCTGCCACAGGTCCACCAGACTTGATCCAGGAACAATGGAGAGCCATGCTTTGGTAGGGAATGGCCTCCTGCAAGGGGAAAACAGGATCTTCTAGCAGCAAAGCCTGAGCCTGTGAAGCGGGCCACCTCCTCAGCAGACACCACAGTGCTTCCCTCCAGCCCTGAACATCAGCCACAAGTGCTTGCTTTTCTTCAGTGCCTGCTGCTTCTTCCTTTGTTACAAACCAGTGCAGGATTTAGTTTGGAAGCTCATGCACATGTCTTTAAGGTGCCAGCACGGAGGAGACGCACGACAGCTGCTGCACAGGGCACATGTTCCTCTCACGATGGCACCATGTCTCTGCCTTGGGATGCCTGCCTGTGGAAGGCGAGTCTGCCCTCAAGCATGGCCACTGTAGTCAGTCAGGGGCACAGGCTGCAGCTACAGCTGCCAAGCGTTGCTGTGAGGCTAGCAAGTCAAGAGCAAACCATTGTGGCCAATTCTGCTGAAGCCTTTAGCCAAAGCACATGCAATGGTGCCCACAGTATGGCCCTTTTGGCATTGCGGCCAGTGCAGATACCGCGTTGAGCAGGTGCTGGTGTTCAGGGCGCTGCTGTTCCTGTGCTGGCTCTGGTGCTGTTTGTGTGGCGCCCAGAGGCACTGGGGCAGCAGCGACTCGGCCGCCCTGCTCAAGGAGACATGGCTGCCCTCCCCATGGAGGCAGAAGCTCTGTGGGCCCAGAGCTCTGTGTCAGAGGTGCCTCGGTCTCAGCTCTGTGGCCTGGGCACACCAGCCCTGCCTCTGCCCACTGCCCTGCAACCCGCAGTGACCGTGCCCTGGCAGGGCCCCCTCGGCCTCCTTGTCCTCAGCCAGCCCGGCCTGGGCCCCTCGGGACTGTCCCCACCCTCCTGCTGAGGCCCAGCCTCGAGGGCTTCTGCCACAGGCATGGCAGACTCTCTGGTGAAGCACCAGGGCAGCCGGGTGGCAGGAACAAGGCGGCTGCTGGGGTGCTGCTTATGGCCTTTCAAGCCCAATTCCTCAGGGCTTTCCACCAGCGCGGCCCCTCAGGGGCCTCTTGTCCCCTTGGAAGCTCCTGGCACCCAATCCCTCCCACCCATGTGGACCTCGTGCCTTCCCATGGCCTTGTCCCGTCAGGACCTCACCAGCACCTCATCCCTTCGTGGCCTCCCAGTGCCCTGTCCCCTCAGGGTCTCCCCCAGCCCCACCAACCTGCCCAGCAGCAGCGCAGCCCCAAAGCAGCTCTGCAGGAGCCAGATTGAGAGGCATCTCAGAGCCCTCAGCAATCCAGCCAGCAACACACAGGCAGGAGGACACAGGTGGCGCTTCCTGGCTGGGAGAGGCCTTGTGGCCATCTCCAGGCACTGGTCTCACAGGAATCCCCACAGCTCCGGCCCCTGCCCAGCCGCTCTGTCAGCAGCGTTAAGGGTTCAGCAGAACCACCAAAGGCCAAGGGGCTTCTGGCCATCTTCCCTTCCCCACTGCACGCCTGGCTAGCTTGCTGAGCACAAGCACCCTTTTCCCCCCTTTTCTCCTCTTCCCCTATCCCCGGAGGACACAGCACCAAAAGAAAACTCCTAGGAGTCTGGGTATTAGAACAGAGTCTAAATTTACATCCTAAAGGAAAACCAGAAAGAAGGGAAAAGCCATCTTAGAGAAACGAGAAATCCCTGCTGGCTCAGGTGGCCCCAGCTGACAGAGCCTCTCCACTCAGCTCTCCTCAGAGCTCCAGCAGCAAAGCCGGCCCCGGCCACACAGACAAGGCCATTTCTTGCATGCCCTGCGGAATTAATCTTGCAGCTTCTGCAAGATGGAGCCAGAAGCTCTCGCTACTGCCCGCAGGAGAAAGGCTGTTTCAAGAGCCTGGCTTCTGATGGCAGGGCTGATGTCCTCTGCCTTGTCTTCAAGGGCTGCAAGAGAGAGGAACAGAGCCACAGTCAGATCCTGTATCTGCAGGGACCTGAGGAGACTGTCGTGCCATGGCCATTGCAGGCAGCTCTGACCATGGCCAGGAGGGAGCAGGGACCAAGGGGATCAGCTCGAAGCTACTGGACACTATTGCCCCACGTGTCCCTGAAATCTCTATGGGTGCTCTGGCCACGGCAGATCTGGCCTGCACAGGGAGCAGAGCCCTGGGCAGCCGGGACAGGGATTGCAGCTCCCCCCGGCAGGCAGGGCTGACAGCCCGCTGCCCTCACTCACCCTCACAGATGCGTTGGAGAGGAATGGTAGAATTGTCTTTACAAACAGGCTGTGGATCTGCTGGTAGATAAGACTAGCACTGAGAGATCAAAGAAACAATGGGAAGGATTCCACTGATTGATGAATGGAAAAAAAAGATATTTGTCTTTACAAACAAATTGCCGATTTGCTCATCGATGAAACTGGATCTTGAAAGATGAAAGAAGTAACGGGGAAAAAACATGAATTCTGTAAGAATAAGAAATTAAAAGGGAGGGTTATACATTACAGGGGAATCTTAGGTATCAGGCGTTCCGGGAAGTCTGTACTTCTCAAGGACCTTAGCTAATGGGGAAAGAGAGAGGGAAATGCAGCCGGGAAATTGGGATAAAAAGGAGGCTGCATTCTCCTAAACTTTGAGAGATTCCAGGGGAATGCCCCATGGACTCTCTCTTTATTCAAATAAAGGAACAAGGACTCCTCTGTCTCCTTTTTGGACATAAACCTCTGGTGTTTGTGCATTAATTTTCCTGACAACTCCGGAAGCTCATCCAGGATATTTCCACTGTCCAGGGCAGGCAGCGAGTGGGGCTGAAGGCGAGCCTCTCCCACTTTCGGTGATCGGCTCTCCTTGCTGAAGCTGGCACTGGGCGATCGACTGGGCTCCCAAGACTGTCCAGGAGACAGACAAGATGCGGACCAGGGATTCTGTGAAGAGTCCACATGGAAGGACCACTGAAAATCTCACCGGTGAGTAAAACGGGATGTCTGGGGAGCAAACCTCGGAGGGCCCTCACAGAGGGTAGCAAGGATAAAACTGGGAAGGGGCCCCGGCCAAAGGGATGACGATCCCAAAATATCTCTTTTGGAATCCCTGGAAGAATGTGGAGTTGGTTTACACATTCTCCCAGGGGTAATTAAGGCAATAGATGCCCAAAGGCAGTAATAAGGGCAGTCCAGAAGGGGTCTCAACTACAGTGGATGGACAGATAGTGTTTGTGTATTGGAACAGAACTGCTTGAAGGGGAATGTGGAGAGATATGGGTGAGGCAAGGAGTGGCAGGAGCAGGCACGGAGGTGAGGGCCTGTGGGGGCTGTGGGGGCTGTGGGGCTGCCGGGACTCAGCGCTGGGCAGTGCCTGACCCCGCCACCCCCGAGCAGGGGTGGCAGTGGCCGCTGGCCGCCGGGAGGCTGCAGGACGCTTCGGCCGCTGTGATGCTGCCAGCCGTGCCCGCTGGGAACACCGGTGGGGAAGGAGCCATGTTCGGACTGCAACAGGACAGGGACCGGCTCAGGTATACAGGATGTGATAAAGAGAGGGAGAACAAGGATGAAGGAATATCGGGAAATGCAGATTGTATGTGAAGAGATTAGGATTCTCTTTTAAGGATTTTGTGAGTTTTGCCGGAAAACAAAAGTAATACAGGAAAGGCCATGAGAGTTTGCTGAATGTGTGTGTTGGGTTTGAAAAGCATGAGTTTCTGATGGTTCCTCATTGTGATTGTCATTTACTGGGAAGAGATTTGATGGCTAGAATGGGAATGCAAATTAGTATTGCAAAAAGTGACAGGGAGTCCGAAACTGTGATATCTTTGTGTAAAATGTCTGGATAAATAGAACATCATTCATAACAATGGGATCCTCAAAGCCCATGTCCCTCCCAGACAGGAGAAGAAAATAGTCTCGGCCCTTTGCTGGGGTGGGGGGCGCACCCAATAATTAGAGGGGGGCCCAAAATCAGCCCCCCAGTCCCCTCCCCACCTCTAAAGTCATAGAAAATATTCTCCCCCAGCCCTCACATCCCCCCCATTCCAAATTGTCCCCATGCCCCCAAGATGCCCTGAAGCTCCCCCAGCCACTGTAGCCCCTGCAAATCCCCCCAGGAGCCACCCTGAATGCCCTGAGACTCCTTCCCACCTCCAAACACATAGAGCCAGTCATGCACCAGTGCAGCCGCGTGGCTGAGGGGGCTGTGGGGGTGCAGCTCCTCCCAGCCTCTCCCGGAGAGGCTGAAGCCCCACGGCTCCTTGGCCAGGACGCCCTTGCCAGCTCTCACCTGAAGGCCACCAGGGTGTCCCCTCAGACCATGGCCCTGTGTGAGGACCAGTGGCATTGGGCAGGAGGCAAATAACCTTTTGGCTTCAGCAAAACATCACCTCATCTCTCACAATCCTATAAAGTGTTTGTTCTTCTTCCAAAAGTTCAGGAGTTTAGCATGAACTTGGCTGAGGAGCAATCCATGTCAATTAGTAAAGCCTGCCACAAATATCAGTTGATTTAGCTAGTTGTAATGATCACGGATCGTGTGTTTCACACAGGTTGCACCCTAAGGGGGACATGGATAAGCGGTTTGGGATGTCCCGAGTACCTTCCAAATACCTCAGCCAACGGGGAAAGGGAATGAGGAGGAAATGCGGCCGGGAAATGAGGAGAAAAGAAGGCTACTTGCTCCAAAGAATTGAGAGAGAGCCCACTGGACACAAGCCTGATGGACTCTCTCCCTTTGCTCGAATCAAGGGATTTTTACAGGACTCCTCTGCCTCCTTTATGGACACGAACCTCTAGCGATGTGAAGTTTACCCTCTGAGGGTAGGCGTGGGGGCGCTGGAGCTCCTCTACCTGGGCAGGGGGGAGAACAAACCAGTACAAACCAGTGCAGAGTGGGGCAGCTGGGCAGAATTCAGAGTCACAAGGGGGCACTGGGAGCGAGGCAGGGCAGGGGCGGGAGTGATCGGCGAGGGGAGGGCGGGGAGAAGCTCCCGCCTCGGCCGAACCCCCCTCAGGGATTGACAATGGGGGGGCGGCTCCCGCCCAAACCGTGGGCGGGAAAAGCGCCCTCAGGGATTGGCTGGGCGGGACGGGGGCGGGGCGGGAGCAGTTCCCGCCTCAGCCAAACTCCCCTCAGCTGGGGGATACTCAGGATAGCACGAAAAACCATCAAAACCCCTTTGACATGACAACAAAACTGACCAACATTTAATACATTTGAATAAGTATAAAGTATTAGAGGCTATATTTTACTTACATTTCAACAATGGAGGGTTGAAAAGGAAGATTGTGCACTAAAATGTGGAAAAACCAAGAAAACCCCCAAACTCCTTTATGAAACCCTCGAAATTAAGTAAATTTGAGTAGAAGCATAATAAAGATGGATAAATCTTGATCAGTTAAAGCCACAGTTAACATATAATTAAAAAATGGGGCTTGGGGTGTTAAAACACCTCAAGAAAGCACCAAAGAGCCCCAAGCGCCACATTCCCCTCATGCCTGGGCTGGCTGTCCCACAGCTCAAGGAGAAGAGTCCTCCAGTAGCTCAGAGTAGCAGCGGCCCTCCTACTGATGCAGAGCCTGTGGAGAAAGGGGTCAGCGGCCCAAATGTGTGCTTTGGAGATCAGAGTTGGGTTCCTAAATGCTGTCAGAGCTCTCTCTAATAGAGCTGTGGTGGCTGAGGGATGTATGTGGGGAGGGTTTGCCTGCCATGAACTGGACTTGTTGATCATCTGAGCTGTGTTCAGGGCCAGTCTGGGAGCCTGTTCCTTTCCCCTTGCCCAAGGGCAGAGTGTTGGTGAGGGCTGGAGTTGGAGGCTGTGTCTGCCCCGACAGCCGGTACCGTGGGGCTGTGGATGCTCCTGCCAGCGTGGGCTTGTCTGAGCCGGGCCTTGTGCCTCTTCCAGATGTCCCTGCTGCAGTCACAGCTGGCCCAGGACTGACAGCACCGGCAGAACTACACTGAGTGCTGTGCAGGGAGCAGGCAGGAGCTGTCAGACCTTCACCAGGGGCTCTCCTGCTCCTCTGCAGCTGTGCTCAAAGAACCCAGAGCTGCTCTGGTGGAACAGAGACTTGAAGCTGCATTGGTCTCTGAACCTGAACTTGGCAGTGACATCCTTGGGCCATCAGTCACTGCAGAGACAGGCCCTGGAGAAGGCAGGTGCAGCTCTTCTCTTCCCCGGAGGATTTGTGCCCTGCTCAGAAGCCAATTCCTGTCATCTGGGGCACAGAGATCCTCCCTAGGACTCAGACGAGTGCTATCGAAGATGAGGGTAAAAGACACGTGCCAAAGCTTTTCCAAGCAGACCCATTTGGTTCTTGAAGGTCTGTTCCGAGTGAGCTATCTTGGATGTAAGCAGCAAGACTTCTGCCTAGAAGACCGAGTGATGTATTGCCAAACAGAGGGCAGAGAAAAAAGTGCACTCGTGGCTTTCTCAGGATTCATCATCTATTTGATGGGCCTTAAACACTGCAGCTCTTGCCATTTCTCCACAGGAATTTCAAAAGCCCCCAAAAGACCATTTTTCCTATTCATGTGACTTTTCTAAACACAGACCTTTAATTTCTATGAAGATTTGTCAGGACCAAGAACCTTTTACGGCTTTGTCTTACATCTCCCATATGTCAAGGAAGACAGAAGAATTCCTGTGACTCAGGAACCAAGCACATCCCTAAAGAGCATGTGGGTCTTCAGAATGCTGAGCCTTAAAACTGATGTGGTCTGGACCAGCGACTTGGAACTCATGGTATGAGCCGGGTCCCTGCCCAGCTGCCCAGCACGGCTGTGGGGACACGGGGGAGGCAGGGCAGGTGCCAGGGCCAGGAGGGAGCTGGGATGGAGGGAGAGCCAGGGAGGGCCATTCCACCAGCCCCTGGAATGATGGGCTTTGGATCCTGGCAACCATCAACAGCTCATGGAATGTTGGAATGTTGGAATGTTGGAATGTTGGGGGTTGGACCTTGGTAACAACAGCTCCTGGCTCATTGGGGTTTGGACCCTGGAGCTGTTAACAGCTCGTGAACATTGGGGCTCAGACCTCACAAAGGCCAATGGCAATTTGCTTGTCTGCTATTGCCAACGGCCTTTGGAGATTATGGTTTAGACCCTGCAAAGGCCAAGAGCCTTTGTTGATTGGGGTTTAGACCCTGAAAAAGCCAACGACCTTTGGAGATCGGTGTTTAAACCCTGAAAAGACCATGAGCCTTTGGGCACTGGGCTTTAGACCCTTCAAAGGATATGGACCTTTGGACACTGGCATTTGGTCAGTGTTCGTGCAAAAGGGGCAGATGGAGCCCCGGCAGGTGAGTGAAAAATCCACTGCTCTCCTTGTCACAGGCCCAGTAGGGGCCTGGCTGGGCCTGGGCTGTGCTTCAGGGAATGGTTCCCTTTGGGAATAGCAAGGCATTAACAGTTGGCTGTTCCAGAGCTGGCAGCAGCTTTGGTGCTTGCTGTGAGGACAGGCCTGGGAGGGAATGGAGGGCTCCTGGCCATCCCAGAGCACAGCCACATCTCCTGCTCTGTCCTTGTCCCACTGGAGGCCGTGGGCACAAACAATGGAGCAGCTTTTCATTGCCTTCCCTTCAGCCCAATTTACAGCCCAGCCTCCATGCTTCCCAGAGACAAGAATGGGTTTCTCCCTGACATCTCCAAGATGATCCCCAGAGGCCCAGAGGAGGCCACAGGGAAAATAGGAAGATGCTCCAAGGGCTGGAGCACCTGTGCCATGGGAAAAGAATGCAAGAGTTGGGGTTGTCCAGCCTGGAGAAGGTTCCAGGGTGATCTTAGAGCCCCTTCCAGTGCATGAAGGGGCTGCAAGAGAGCTGGAGAGGGACTTAAGGCAGGGTCCTGCAGGGACAGGTCAAATGACAGTGGTGTCCCCCTTAGACAAGGCAGGGATGGATGGGCTACTGGGAGGAGATTCTGTCCTTTATGGGTACTGAAGCCTGAAAACTCTGACACCCACTGATGAACAGCATCCTTTTGAACTGGTGCAGGAAGACACAGAGAATTGTGGGCGCTTGCAGGAAAATTTTGAACAAATGGCAGAGAAATGGCAGAGTCTCAGGAACCGCCAGTTAGACATAGGGTGCCTGCTAGAAGAAATCAGAAGGTGAGCATGTCCCCCTCCTCATGCGGTCCAGAGACAATCTGCTTCCAGGCCTGGGAGTTCAGAGGGGTCCTGGGTGAAGAAATCCCCTGCCCTCCCAAGCATAGAACTCAGTGTGGCTCTTAAGCATCATCCTGCCTGGATTTTTCCTGCTCTGCTGTGACTCCCAAGGCTGTCTGGGAGATGCAGAGGAATCATGGAAGAGAAGACTCCTCACCATGCTGCTTCCCTGAATTGTGTTCTTTGTGTGCCCCTGCCCAGCCACTGCTTCTCCCTGAAGGAAAGCAAAATCCTGCCTTCCTTTGCCTTTGCCTCTGGAGGATTTCCTTGGGAGGGAAAGAGCAAGGTCTTCCTTAGCCCACTGTGCCCTGCTCCATCCTGCAGTGCTGAAAATGGGATCAGTGTCCCCTCAGGCCTCTTCGTTCTTCTGACTGAGCCTTGTCTCTGCAGTGACTGTGCAAACATGGAGAAGCCCAAGGAAATGCTGCAGCAATGCACTGGAATCCCGGAGCCAGGAGCCTCGAGTCTGCGTCAGAAGAGCACCAAGGAGCAGAAGGAAGCGTCAGCCGAGGCAGAAACGGCAGAGCAGAAGGACAGGATGGAGGTTGGGTTTGGAAATGAGACTGGTTCTCCATTGAAAACTTGTCTTGCTCTGCACACTGGGACACTGCTGTGCACACCTGGCTCAAGATGGCCCATGCATTTCTTAGCCAGGGATATGCAGGTTCATTGGCAACGTTGTATATGCTTCTGCAAAATGTGTTTCTTTGGGCAGCCACAGAGCCTCGAGAACAGGGATTGGAGCTGGGGAAGGGTCTGGAGCCCAGGTGTGATGAGGAGTGGCTGAGGGAGGTCTCCTGTCCGTCAGTCCTTGTGACTGAGTCATCAGAGAGGGGACGGTGACACCTCCTTTCTAAAAGCCAGTGCTGTTGTCTTTTCAGCTTGGGGGTTGTGGGAGGGATGAAGCTACAGATTTTTAAGCGAGGAGCTTGCCTGGAACTTCATCTTGAAGGTTTTTCCTCCCCTCCTCAGGCAAGTGAGCGTGAAAGGCACCATGCGGAGATGCTGCAGCAATGGGAAAAAGAGAAGGCAGAGAGAGAGCAGGAGCACCAGAAGGTGCTGCTTGAGATGAGGCAGAAAGTTGCCACCCTGCAGGCCCAACAAGAAGAGGAATGTACTAGATTTGAAACTGCCAAGCAAGAGGTAATGATTGTGAAAGGAGAACTGGTGTGATTTTTTGCAAGGCTGGAGCTGTGGGAGATGGCAGGATATGGGGCTGTGTGGAGCATGCCCACCGTGTGTTCTCCATGGAATTTGGGATGGTGAAAGGTGAACGGGGCTGTCTTTGGCACCAGGAATGATCCCACTCATAGGAAGCCAGGCAGACACATCATCTTTCAGCTGAGATTTGTGTGCTGCTCTTGTGCTCTGTTTTCCTAAGACGTACCTCAGAGTATCTTCACTGTTCTCTTCCTGCCCCCTTTTGGTGTGTACTGGCAGGTGTTCATAGCCAAAGGGAGTTTAGAGGACTTCTCTTTTGTGGGCATGGGGAGGGTGCAGCAGGAATGCTGAGACAAAAGAGACAAAAGAGAACAATCTTTTTAAAGCCTCGTCTGGAGTATTTTTGAAGAGTAACCCAGATGTCTTCTGGGCAGGGTTTCCAGTCCCTTCCTGGGAAGCTGTGGCTCCCCCGGGGCAGACAGTGGCCCAGGGGAGCAGCAGCCGAGTGCTCTGAGAGCGCTCTGAGAGCCCATCAGTCTCTGCCTCTTGCCACACAGATGGTGCAGGGCAAGTGTGAAGCCCTCTGCTCTTTCCTTCTGTGCAGGTGCTGCTGGAAGAGCAGAATGAGAGGAAGGCTTTATCAGAGGCACTGCTCCAGACTCGGGGAGAGCTCAGCCGAGGCTGCCAGCAGGTGCAGCAGCTCAGGCAGGAGGTGAAAGAGCAGCAAGAGAAGGAGCAGGTAAGTGTGAGTAGGCAGGGCAGAGAGGGCAGGCCAGTGACAAGGGCACAAAAGGCAGCTCTGGGACTGAGGAGGCAAGGGCTGCTTCAGGCCCTGGGAGCCCTTCAGAGCCTGCTAAGCTCCAGAGCTCAGCCCCAGGAAGGAAGGCTTGCAGAGGAGACACAATTGGGTAGAGAGGCCAAAAGAAGAAGCTGAAGGAATGGGATTTGGAGACAGCATGTGCGAAAAGCTGAGGCTGAGGACAGCTCCCAGGAAGTTGCTCTGCATTTTGTTGCCAGACCATCAAGGCAGAGCTGCAAGCTGAGCTGCAGGAAGCTCAGAGCGAAATCCAGGCAGCACAAAGGAGGCACCAGGAAGAGCTACAAGGCATCAAGGAGGAAATGAATCTCCTCCTTGAGCAGAGGGAGGCTCTACAAAAGCAGGTGAGCAAAACAGCAGTGGCACCACAGTCATCCAGGGAGGGATCTGTGGCCTTCTTGCTTTTCCATGGCAGAGCAGCAGCTGATGGGATGATCCCTGGGGCTGCCTGCTCCTGTGCTCTCCATGGCAGCTGCTCTGAAGGACATTCAGTGCTCTGCTGAATCTCAGCTGCTGCCCTGGACAGCTGGGCTAGTGCTCTGAGCTGTTGGCCAGCAACCATCAGCATGGATTCCTGCTGGCCTCTTCTTGCTAGCCTTGGTTTGGGAGGTGCATTTTCAGGTGCCCTTGGTGGGCCACATGGAAACTGAAACAAGTTGTCCATGTCCATTATGAATCTGGTGCTGTCAGGAAGGGGAGAAAAGGAAAGTTGTCCTTTACCTTTCCTCGCAGCCTCTGCTGGGGCTGACAGTGACAAGCTGTGGCTGTGGCCTCTGACTGCTTTGTTCTGTTTGACTGGAGGTGGGAGAGTTGACATCTCAGCTGGCAGCCTCCCGAGAGTCGCAGGAAGCGATTGTCCAGAGAGCACAGGATCAGTCAAAGCAGAGACTGTTGGAGGTTGAACACGTCCAGAAGAAGCTGGAGGAGGCAGAAAATAAGAATAAGGCGCTGCAAGTGTACCTGCAGAACCTGGAGAGGGAACGGAGTCAATGGGAAGAAGTGGCTCAGCAAAATTCAGAATTGCAGGCTTCTGTGAATGTCCTAGAGAGGGAAAAAGCCAGGTAAATGAAAGCCTGTGGGACTCTGCATTGTGGTGAACGGATTCCCTCTTGGCCATCTTTGCACCTGCCAGGCGCTCTGGCACCATTTCCTAAGTGGCAGAATCTGAGCTCTCTGAGCAGACAAGTCTCATTATCTCAGTGTTGCATCTCACTGTCTTCCTTGATGCCTTTATTTAAAGTTTATTGAAGACAAAGGCTTTTGGGGTAACATTTTCCCTCTGGGGACTGTTGTGTTGTTAGGTTAGGTGGGTGTGTTAACACTGCCCAAGCTGCAGTCTAAGGAGGTGGATACATCCATCAGCTCCACCTTGGGTCCTGTAACTTGAAGCCTTTGGGATCTGGATCAGGCTGGCATCTGCTGCCTTTGCTGGGCAGAACCATCCTAAGGCCCTGACTGCTGATCTCGGCCAGATTGCCTCGGAGGACCCAAGAAACAAACCAAGAATGTCTCTGTTGGATCATTCCTCATAAAATACCCCCCACTACATGGAGGGTGTCAAGCAGGGTCCCTGGCACCCTCCACAGTCACAGGCATTACTGACTACAAAGAATGCAAGGAACAAGAGCAAGGTTGGGGGGCTCCTCCAGCTGATCGAGTCCTGCCAGTCTTCAGCGCTGCAGGATTCTTCTTCCAAGAAGACAAAGGAAGGCAGGGCACTCTTGCTTGCCTGCAGGTTTCTGCATCTTCCATCAGGTTGTGCTCCAAGACTCTGTAGCCACTACTGCCTTCAGCCTTTGTTTCTCCAGCTGAAAGTAGGATGGGTGCTGGTAAATTTTAGGGAACTTCCCAGGGATCCCCTGGCTGTAGGGTGCTGCCCCTCCTACCTGGACGTACAAGATGGGGGAAGGAAATGTCTCTGCCATGTTGACCCAACCTCCCCTCCTTGGAGCATGGTTATTCAGAAGAAAATTGTTCCTCTCCAGTAATATCATTGCAAGACTTTGTTAGGTTTGTATTCACATTTCCATCTCAAAAAGAAGGCAAGGCATGTAGGCAGGTACTCCCCATTATTTCAGGAGCAAAAGCAGAGTGGGCACGTGCTGGGCTGTGACTGCAGGGGGAACAAACAGCCAAGTTGTTTAGACAAAGCTCACCAGACAGAGCAGTTTTTCCCCGAGGTGGTGGAAGTCCTAAGAGTTTATAAAATGTGATACCATGTAGTAAGGAGTTGCATTCTTTCCTTCTAGGCTGCTTCTGTCTCTGGAGGAAAAGAACCTGTGCATCACAACACTGGTAGAAAAGAAACTGGCACTGAAAAAGCAGGTGTCTCAGTTTCATTCTGCTCTTCAGGAGGAAAATGAGCAGCTCCGTTGTGAGCATAGAAGAGAACTGCAGGAGCTCAACACCCAGGTAAGCTGTGCACTTGCATCCTCTTCTCCATGGACACACAACACCATCTTTAGCTTGGAGGTCCCAACCTCTTGTCCCTCCCAGTAGCATCCACTGCTGCCTTGTTCTGCCCAGGGCTGCTGCTGCACCCTGAGGCCAAGGCTGGATCTGGTGTGTGCTGCTTTTGTTTTCTCCCATTCTCTCCCGGGTCCCAGCAGGAAATCTGAGAGGAGAAGCAGCAGCAGACTCCTTTGGAGCTTCTCTGTCCCTGTGTTAGCAGAGTTGTCCCAGATGGAGCTGGTGCCTGTGCTGGGCACTGAGCAGTGTGGGGACACAGCCGTGGCTATGGCAGGCTGGGCAGGACACTTCCACTGCAGCCACTTCAGGCAGTGTTCAGAGCTGCAGCCTCAAGGGTGTCCATTGCCTCCCTTTCCCTGTTTTCTCCACGTTTGTCTCCACTGAAATCCTTGGTTCTGCACCTTCTATTTCCTGTGTGTTTTTTGCCTGAATTCCTTTTTCTTTCATTGCTCTCCTTCCTGCCCACTCTGCTGCCTCAGGAGCAGCCCTGGCCCTGAGGTTCTGTGCATCCATCTTCCAGATCCGGGCCCTGCAGGACACAGTGCTGGAGACGGAGGCTGCCCAGGCAACTCGAGAGAAGCAGCTGCTGCAGGAGCTGGAAAAGTCGCGGGCAGGAGAACAATGCTCGAAGGCCTTTGTGCATGAGCTGGAGACTGAGGTGTCTGAGCTGCCTGTGAGGCTGCAGAGGTCTGATGACAAAGCTCTTGCCTTGGCCCTGCAGTGTAACACCACACAGCTGGAGCTGAGGAGGGCAAAGGCTCAGATGGAAAAACTCAGAGCCCACAACCAGGAGCTGCAGATGAAGTTGGAGGAATGTGAGCGAGGTACAGCTTGTGCCCTCCCACCTGTTGCCCCATCCTGTCACACCAGTGAGGATCTCTGATCCCATGCACAGGAAAATTGCTCAGAGATGGCAGAGGGGAAAAACCAACTGGCAGGAGATTTATCCATTGTAGTGCCAGTGAAAGATTTTCTCCAGAAAGATGCCGTGGCTGGCAGTGCCATCTGGCTGTGCTATGGCTGATCCCGAGCACACCTGGTGCCTTTCAGGTTGTGTCTGTGCTAAGGAGCTGTAGCTGGATGTCTCAGCTGCATTCCCCCAAACTCCAGGCCCTGCCAGAGCCTCCGGGCTATGGATCCCTCTGGAGCAGGGCTGCACAGGCATCCCTGCTCCTTTGTCTCTCTTGGATTGCTCACTCTGCACAAGTCCAAGAGCAAACACACTTTCCTATTCCTCTGAACCTTGCCCCATTCATTCCTGCTCTTTTCTTTGCCTGGAAATTTCCTTCATTTCTGACAGCTTTTTATCCCTTGAAGGCTTAGGGCCTGGCCAACACAGGCAAGCAGAGAAGACAGTGCTGTTGTCTCTGCAGGATGCACTTCAGTCTGCCTTTGCTTTGCTTTTCCCCTTGTCCACTGCAGATTGGTGGAATGAAGAACTCAAGCATGCCTCTCGGGAAATTGCCCTGCATAAAGAGGTTGAAGAATGGAAGGAAGAGGCTGAGACTCTTCGTCAAGTGGTGGCATCTCTGCAGAGGAAATTGAAGAGACTGAAGGAAAGGAAGGATGTGCTGGTGAGTTTGGCAGACGCCACAAAGGGCCATTTCCTAGCTATGATTGGACCTTGTGTTAATAGTTCAAAGAGGCACCTTTTTCCCGTTTAACTTTTCGAATTCCAATCTTCCGAATAAGGAGGAAAAGGTGTTGTAGTCATGTCAAAGCCACACAGTGCTGAGGCTGCTGATTGTCCTCCATCATGGAGTTCTGTGCTCTAGAAGCTTTAGTTCTCCATATCCACACTGTCTCCATTGACATTGCATGGGTTGGGCAAATCCTCGTGTGCTGAGCCATGTTCAGATTTCTAAATATCTGGAGCTGGAAGGAGGGCTGAGAAGACCAAGTTTGCTGTTAATAGCAAGGTGTTTGGCCTTGGCCATCTGAGAACAGCCAGTGGGGAGAGAAGAGAGGAAAGCCAAGTGCTGATGCAGAGAAGGACGTGTGCCTGCAAGGGGACAACTCGTCCTGAGTGTCAGCAGAGAATGACAGCCTGATCTGGCCACTGCTGCTCCAAGAGAGGGCAGTGGGGCTCTCGGGCAGGAAGGAAGCTGGGATGGGCTGAGCGAGCTGGGAAAGATACAGCATCAAGGGGTGCCCAGCAAAAGTCTGCAGCATCCTGAAAGGCAGATAGAGAGGGCAGCCTGTGCCTGCCCCTGTGGCAGGAGTCCAGATCTGGTATGAGAAGGAAACCAAGAGTGGGAATGAGTGACCATTTTTCTCCCTGTTTTGCTTCATGAACGGGAATTGTACAAGCAGGAGATCAGAGCTCTGGAAAAGAAGAATGAAATGCATGCAGCTGAGATGAGAAATCATAATGAAAACAGTCAACAATTGGAAGTGGAGAGAGACGGCATGCAGGAGGAGTTGGAGCATGGGTCTGCTGCTTTGAAGAAATGGATAGAGGATGCTCAATCCCTGAGGACTGCACTTATCAAGAGTGAAATTGCCAAAGGGACTCTGAAGAAACATTTTGATATCCTAAAGGGAAAGTCTTGTATCCAGGTACACAGTGGCATTGATCTTCAGCCCACTGCAACATCCCTGAATTATTCCAGTGATGTTTCCCATAAAGAATTGGGACTCTCTTTCCCTGTCAGTCCAGGCCTGCTTGGGCAAAGCAGCCCGGGCTGCAGCAGGCAGCCTTGTCTGTGTGCCTGGCTCCAGCCAGAGAGCATTGAGTGCCAGATTGTTTCCTGGCACTCCCAGAATGACTGAAACAGCTCTGGAGCTTGCTGTTCAAATCAGCTCCAGACCATAGGTTGGGTATGGGGAGCCACTTCTCCCATGGCCAGACAAGGGCAGGCAAGACGTGGGGATTTGGATTTGGTGTGGGAAGGAATGGAGCAGGTGAGCAGAGTGATGAACTAAACTGAGCAGAGTTTTGTACTGAGAAGGCTGAACTGCAGCTGCATTGCTGGTGCTTCGAGGATGCTTCCTGTGATGGAGATTTCTGAGGTACAGCTTGTGTGGTATTGGAAATAAGGGAATCATCTTCTCTCTGTATCCCCAGCCGGCTTTTAAATCAGAAGTGGAGCAGCTCTTCTATATATCAGACACCAGCCTGGAATCTGAGCAGCAGGTTGCATCAACAAAAGATTCAGAGAGTCCTGAATTGATCATTAAACCCAGGAGAAATTATGAGGTAAAATTGGCTTTCACTGCCTGTGCAGAGCCTCAGGCTCCCCTGGAACAGGACACGTTAGCCCAGGCAGCACTTTGGAGTTCTCTGCTTGTTTGCTTGCCTGTCCCTGTCCCTGCTGTGGCCACAGTATTTTGTTTGTTCTCTCTCTTGTGGCAGCCCATGACTTTCACAAAGGCACCTTCACTCCACTGCCTCCCTCCATGGCCCCGTGTCCCTGGACACACACTGGCCTCTCTTGCACAGCTGCCAGTGAGAGCTTTTTGCCCCCAGTGTTGTCTGGTGCAATTCAGGGTGTCTGAGCAGAGATCTCCTTGCCTTGATGTCCAGAGGTCCTTTTGCTCCATGTTTGCTGACAGGTTTCTCTGACCCTGTCTCCATTCAAATGTGCAGGTGGCACCTGAAGGGAGGAGTGTCAAGAGAACATTTAGCTGTGTGCACATCTCGGATGCCATTAGATTGGATGTGCCCCAGGCTGCCCAGCACAGTCTGTCGACTTCTTCAGAGGTGAGAAAACACTCTTCCTTGGTGGCAGGAACACAGCCCATGGCAAAGCACATGTCCCTCAGAAAGAAGAGGAGCAGCTACAAGCTGAGCTGTTTTCCTCAAGTCAGACAAGCCCTGAGCACTGCTCCCAGGGCTGTCATCTCCTGCACTTCACAGCAGACAGAGGGCAAAGTGCTGGAGCTGCTGAGGCTGCACCCACGGCAAAGCCAGCAGGAGGTGGGAGCAGCTGGCTCTCTGCTGCCAGCCAGCCAGGCAGCCACAAGCCCAAGGTGTCAGGAAAGAAGAGTTGGAGGAGTCTCAAGGCCTCAGCAGTGCTTGAAGGCTCATTTTGCCCATGGGCTTGGTTGCCCACATTGTGCTCTGCTCCCGTGTGGAATGATCTGAAGTTGTGAGAGGGAGATTTTGCTCCCTGACCTTGGGCTGGCTGTGCAAGAGTGAGCTTGCTGTTCAAATCAGCTCCAGACCAAAAGCTGGGCATGGGGAGCTGCTTCTCCTGTGTCCAGGCAAGGGTAGGCAAGACGTGGGGGTTTGGATTCTGTGTGTAAAGGAATGGAGCAGGTGAGCAGAGTGATGAACTAAACTGAGCAGAGTTTTGTACCAAGGGCTGAACAGCAGCTGCACTGCTGATGCTTTGAGGATGCTTCCCAATCCCGAGATTTGTGAAGGACAGCTTTTGTGGTGTTTGAAATAAGGGAATCATCTCATCTCTGAATACCCAGCAGGCTGCTGGAGCAGAAGGAAAGCAGCTGTCAGAGGACTCCAGGAAGGACATGGAATGTGTGCAGGATGTGGCTGCAACATCAGCAGAAGACAAGCCTGAGAAGTGTGAAGCAACCACTGACCCCAGAAGGAGTTATGAGGTAAAATGGGCTTTCACTGCCTGTGCAGAGCCTCAGGCTCCCCTGGAACAGGACATGTTAGCCCAGGCAGCACTTTGGAGTTCTCTGCTTGTTTGCTTGCCTGTCCCTGTCCCTGCTGTGGCCACAGTATTTTGTTTGTTCTCTCTCTTGTGGCAGCCCATGACTTTCACAAAGGCACCTTCACTCCACTGCCTCCCTCCATGGCCCCGTGTCCCTGGACACACACTGGCCTCTCTTGCACAGCTGCCAGTGAGAGCTTTTTGCCCCCAGTGTTGTCTGGTGCAATTCAGGGTGTCTGAGCAGAGATCTCCTTGCCTTGATGTCCAGAGGTCCTTTTGCTCCATGTTTGCTGACAGGTTTCTCTGACCCTGTCTCCATTCAAATGTGCAGGTGGCACCTGAAGGGAGAAGAATCAGAACTTTGAGGAGAGTGTTCCCCCCAGACTCCTTTACGTTGCCTGTCTGCGAGTCTGCCCAGGAAAATATGTCAGCTTCTGGAGGAGAAGAGTCCTCCAGTAGCTCAGAGTAGCAGCAGCCCTCCTACTGATGCAGAGCCTGTGGAGAAAGGGGTCAGTGGCCCAAATGTGTGCTTTGGAGATCAGAGTTGGGTTCCTAAATGCTGTCAGAGCTCTCTCTAATAGAGCTGTGGTGGCTGAGGGATGTACGTGGGAAGGGTTTGCCTGCCATGAACTGGACTTGTTGATCATCTGAGCTGTGTTCAGGGCCAGTCTGGGAGCCTGTTCCTTTCCCCTTGCCCAAGGGCAGAGTGTTGGTGAGGGCTGGAGTTGGAGGCTGTGTCTGCCCCGACAGCCGGTACCGTGGGGCTGTGGATGCTCCTGCCAGCGTGGGCTTGTCTGAGCCGGGCCTTGTGCCTCTTCCAGGTGTCCCTGCTGCAGTCACAGCTGGCCCAGGACTGACAGCACCGGCAGAACTACACTGAGAGCTGTGCAGGGAGGAGGCAGGAGCTGTCAGAACTTCACCAGGGGCTCTCCTGCTCCTCTGCAGCTGTGCTCAAAGAACCCAGAGCTGCTCTGGTGGAACAGAGACTTGAAGCTGCATTGGTCTCTGAACCTTAACTTGGCAGTGACATCCTTGGGCCATCAGTCACTGCAGAGACAGGCCCTGGAGAAGGCAGGTGCAGCTCTTCTCTTCCCCGGAGGATTTGTGCCCTGCTCAGAAGCCAATTCCTGTCATCTGGGGCACAGAGATCCTCCCTAGGACTCAGACGAGTGCTATCGAAGATGAGGGTAAAAGACACGTGCCAAAGCTTTTCCAAGCAGACCCATTTGGTTCTTGAAGGTCTGTTCCTAGTGAGCTATCTTGGATGTAAGCAGCAAGACTTCTGCCTAGAAGACCTAGTGATGTATTGCCAAACAGAGGGCAGAGAAAAAAGTGCACTCGTGGCTGTCTCAGGATTCTTCATCTATTTGATGGGCCTTAAACACTGCAGCTCTTGCCATTTCTCCACAGGAATTTCAAAAGCCCCTGAAACACCATTTTTCCTACTCATGTGACTTTTCTAAACACAGACCTTTAATTTCTATGAAGATTTGTCAGCACCAAGAACCTTTTACGGCTTTGTCTTACATCTCCCATATGTCAAGGAAGACAGAAGAATTCCTGTGACTCAGGAACCAAGCACATCCCTAAAGAGCATGTGGGTCTTCAGAATGCTGAGCCTTAAAACTGATGTGGTCTGGACCAGCGACTTGGAACTCATGGTATGAGCCGGGTCCCTGCCCAGCTGCCCAGCACGGCTGTGGGGACACGGGGGAGGCAGGGCAGGTGCCAGGGCCAGGAGGGAGCTGGGATGGAGGGAGAGCCAGGGAGGGCCATTCCACCAGCCCCTGGAATGATGGGCTTTGGATCCTGGCAACCACCAACAGCTACTTGGGGTTTGGACCCTGGAGCAATCACAGCTGTGAACATTGGGGCTCAGACCTCCCAAAGGCCGATGGCAATTTGCTTGTCTGCTATTGCCAACGGCCTTTGGAGACTGGGGTTTAGTCCCTGAAAAGACCATGGGCCTTTGGGCACTGGGGTTTAGATCCTGCAAAGTCAAAGAATCTTTGGAGATTAGGGTTTAGACCCTGCAAAGGACAAGGGCCTTTGGAGATTGGGGTTTGGTCAGTGTTCGTGCAAAAGGGGCAGATGGAGCCCCAGCAGGTGAGTGAAAAATCCACTGCTCTCCTTGTCACAGGACCAGTAGGGGCTGGCTGGGCCTGGGCTGTGCTTCAGGGAATGGTTCCCTTTGGGAATAGCAAGGCATTAACAGTTGGCTGTTCCAGAGCTGGCAGCAGCTTTGGTGCTTGCTGTGAGGACAGGCCTGGGAGGGAATGGAGGGCTCCTGGCCATCCCAGAGCACAGCCACATCTCCTGCTCTGTCCTTGTCCCACTGGAGGCCATGGGCACAAACAATGGAGCAGCTTTTCATTGCCTTCCCTTCAGACCAATTTACAGCCCAGCCTCCATGCTTCCCAGAGACAAGAATGGGTTTCTCCCTGACATTTCCAAGATGATCCCTGGAGGCCACAGGGATAATAGGAAGATGGGCAACTCCCCTTCTGGTGGTCTTAGAAGTGATGACACACCTTCCAGCATGTTTGTTTCTGCTGCTGTCAAATTACTGGGCTGGAAATATTGGCAAGGAGGGGAGGAGGAGCTCAGCTGGAATTGCTGAGCTCTGGGACAGGCTGGGAAGCTCTTAGAGGTGACTGCCTCAGGGGCAACCATGAAGTCTGAGTGTGCTCTTCCCTGTGCTCTTCCAGGGCACTGGAGGCCTTTCTCACCGGGGATGTTCCTCCAGAGGCCCTGAGGTGAGCAAACTGTGCTGAGCTGGCTGGGATTTTGAAACTGCTTCTCCATGAATGGACATTGGTTCTTGTGAGATCAGAAGAGGCATCTCAGTGGTACTTTGGAATAGGAACAGAATACCTGACCAACAGCTGGATGTGGGCTTTCAGGTGCTGTTAGACGAAAGTGACAGCATGGCCAATTCCATCATCTGCACTGACCGTCCTGGGAACACGCTCTCAACTCGGACACCACTGATGAACAGCGTCCCTTGGAATTGGTTCAGGAAACCACAGACAATTGTGGGCACTTGCCAAAATATTTTGAGCAAATGGCAGTGAAATGTCTACTAGAAGAAATCAGAAGGCGAGTGTTTTCTCCTCCAACTCTTGAGATCCAGAGGCAATGTGCTTCCAGGCCTGGGAGTTCAGAGGGGTCCTGGGTGAAGAAATCCCGTGCCCTCCCAAGCATAGAACTCAGTGTGGCTCTTAAGCATCATCCTGCCTGGATTTTTCCTGCTCTGCTGTGACTCCCAAGGCTGTCTGGGAGATGCAGAGGAATCATGGAAGAGAAGACTCCTTCTTCTCACCATGCTGCTTCCCTGAATTGTGTTCTTTGTGTGCCCCTGCCCAGCAACTGCTTCTCCCTGAAGGAAAGCAAAATCCTGCCTTCCTTTGCCTTTGCCTCTGGAGGATTTCCCTGGGAGGGAAAGAGCAAGGTCTTCCTTAGCCCACTGTGCCCTGCTCCATCCTGCAGTGCTGAAAATGGGATCAGTGTCCCCTCAGGCCTCTTCGTTCTTCTGACTGAGCCTTGTCTCTGCAGTGACTGTGCAAACATGGAGAAGCCCAAGGAAATGCTGCAGCAATGCACTGGAATCCCGGAGCCAGGAGCCTCGAGTCTGCGTCAGAAGAGCACCAAGGAGCAGAAGGAAGCGTCAGCCGAGGCAGAAACGGCAGAGCAGAAGGACAGGATGGAGGTTGGGTTTGGAAATGAGACTGGTTCTCCATTGAAAACTTGTCTTGCTCTGCACACTGGGACACTGCTGTGCACACCTGGCTCAAGATGGCCCATGCATTTCTTAGCCAGGGATATGCAGGTTCATTGGCAACGTTGTATATGCTTCTGCAAAATGTGTTTCTTTGGGCAGCCACAGAGCCTCGAGAACAGGGATTGGAGCTGGGGAAGGGTCTGGAGCCCAGGTGTGATGAGGAATGGCTGAGGGAGGTCTCCTGTCCGTCAGTCCTTGTGACTGAGTCATCAGAGAGGGGACGGTGACACCTCCTTTTCTAAAAGCCAGTGCTGTTGTCTTTTCAGCTTGGGGGTTGTGGGAGGGATGAAGCTACAGATTTTTAGCGAGGAGCTTGCCTGGAACTTCATCTTGAAGGTTTTTCCTCCCCTCCTCAGGCAAGTGAGCGTGAAAGGCACCATGCGGAGATGCTGCAGCAATGGGAAAAAGAGAAGGCAGAGAGAGAGCAGGAGCACCAGAAGGTGCTGCTTGAGATGAGGCAGAAAGTTGCCACCCTGCAGGCACAACAAGAAGAGGAATGTACTAGATTTGAAACTGCCAAGCAAGAGGTAATGATTGTGAAAGGAGAACTGGTGTGATTTTTTGCAAGGCTGGAGCTGTGGGAGATGGCAGGATATGGGGCTGTGTGGAGCATGCCCACCGTGTGTTCTCCATGGAATTTGGGATGGTGAAAGGTGAACGGGGCTGTCTTTGGCACCAGGAATGATCCCACTCATAGGAAGCCAGGCAGACACATCATCTTTCAGCTGAGATTTGTGTGCTGCTCTTGTGCTCTGTTTTCCTAAGACGTACCTCAGAGTATCTTCACTGTTCTCTTCCTGCCCCCTTTTGGTGTGTACTGGCAGGTGTTCATAGCCAAAGGGAGTTTAGAGGACTTCTCTTTTGTGGGCATGGGGAGGGTGCAGCAGGAATGCTGAGACAAAAGAGAACAATCTTTTTAAAGCCTCGTCTGGATTATTTTTGAAGAGTAACCCAGAGATGTCTTCTGGGCAGGGTTTCCAGTCCCTTCCTGGGAAGCTGTGGCTCCCCCGGGGCAGACAGTGGCCCAGGGGAGCAGCAGCCGAGTGCTCTGAGAGCGCTCTGAGAGCCCATCAGTCTCTGCCTCTTGCCACACAGATGGTGCAGGGCAAGTGTGAAGCCCTCTGCTCTTTCCTTCTGTGCAGGTGCTGCTGGAAGAGCAGAATGAGAGGAAGGCTTTATCAGAGGCACTGCTCCAGACTCGGGGAGAGCTCAGCCGAGGCTGCCAGCAGGTGCAGCAGCTCAGGCAGGAGGTGAAAGAGCAGCAAGAGAAGGAGCAGGTAAGTGTGAGTAGGCAGGGCAGAGAGGGCAGGCCAGTGACAAGGGCACAAAAGGCAGCTCTGGGACTGAGGAGGCAAGGGCTGCTTCAGGCCCTGGGAGCCCTTCAGAGCCTGCTAAGCTCCAGAGCTCAGCCCCAGGAAGGAAGGCTTGCAGAGGAGACACAATTGGGTAGAGAGGCCAAAAGAAGAAGCTGAAGGAATGGGATTTGGAGACAGCATGTGCGAAAAGCTGAGGCTGAGGACAGCTCCCAGGAAGTTGCTCTGCATTTTGTTGCCAGACCATCAAGGCAGAGCTGCAAGCTGAGCTGCAGGAAGCTCAGAGCGAAATCCAGGCAGCACAAAGGAGGCACCAGGAAGAGCTACAAGGCATCACGGAGGAAATGAATCTCCTCCTTGAGCAGAGGGAGGCTCTACAAAAGCAGGTGAGCAAAACAGCAGTGGCACCACAGTCATCCAGGGAGGGATCTGTGGCCTTCTTGCTTTTCCATGGCAGAGCAGCAGCTGATGGGATGATCCCTGGGGCTGCCTGCTCCTGTGCTCTCCATGGCAGCTGCTCTGAAGGACACTCAGTGCTCTGCTGAATCTCAGCTGCTGCCCTGGACGGCTGGGCTAGTGCTCTGAGCTGTTGGCCAGCAACCATCAGCATGGATTCCTGCTGGCCTCTTCTTGCTAGCCTTGGTTTGGGAGGTGCATTTTCAGGTGCCCTTGGTGGGTCACATGGAAACTGAAACAAGTTGTCCATATCCATTATGAATCTGGTGCTGTCAGGAAGGGGAGAAAAGGAAAGTTGTCCTTTACCTTTCCTCGCAGCCTCTGCTGGGGCTGACAGTGACAAGCTGTGGCTGTGGCCTCTGACTGCTTTGTTCTGTTTGACTGGAGGTGGGAGAGTTGACATCTCAGCTGGCAGCCTCCCGAGAGTCGCAGGAAGCGATTGTCCAGAGAGCACAGGATCAGTCAAAGCAGAGACTGTTGGAGGTTGAACACGTCCAGAAGAAGCTGGAGGAGACAGAAAATAAGAATAAGTACCTGCAGAACCTGGGGATTGTATGGAGTCAATGGGAAGAAGTGGTACAGTAAAATTCAGAATTGCAGGCTTCTGTGAATGTCCTAGAGAGGGAAAAAGCCAGGTAAATGAAAGCCTGTGGGACTCGGCATTGTGGTGAATGGATTCCCTCTTTACCATCTTTGGTGCTGCATGTTCTAAGAGTTTATAAAATGTGATACCATGTAGTAATGAGTTGCATGCTTTCCTTCCAGGCTGATTGTATCTCGGGACGAAAAGAACCTGTGCCTCAGAACACTGGAAGAAACGAATCTGGAAGTGAACAATCACGTGTCTCAGTTTCATTCTGCTCTTCAGCAGACTGAGCAGCTCCGTTGTGAGCATCGAAGAGAACTGCAGGAGCTCAACACCCAGGTAAGCTGTGCACTCGCATCCTCTTCTCCATGGACACACAACACCATCTTTAGCTTGGAGGTCCCAACCTCTTGTCCCTCCCAGTAGCATCCACTGCTGCCTTGTTCTGCCCAGGGCTGCTGCTGCACCCTGAGGTTAAGGCTGGATCTGGTGTGTGCTGCTTTTGTTTTCTCCCATTCTCTCCCGGGTCCCAGCAGGAAATCTGAGAAGAGAAGCAGCAGCAGACTCCTTTGGAGCTTCTCTGTCCCTGTGTTAGCAGAGTTGTCCCAGATGGAGCTGGTGCCTGTGCTGGGCACTGAGCAGTGTGGGGACACAGCCGTGGCTATGGCAGGCTGGGCAGGACACTTCCACTGCAGCCACTTCAGGCAGTGTTCAGAGCTGCAGCCTCAAGGGTGTCCATTGCCTCCCTTTCCCTGTTTTCTCCACGTTTGTCTCCATTGAAATCCTTGGTTCTGCACCTTCTATTTCCTGCATGTTTTTTGCCTGAAGTCCTTTCTCCTTCATTGCTCTCCCTCCTGCCCACTCTGCTGCCTCAGGAGCAGCCCTGGCCCTGAGGCTCTGTGCATCCATCTTCCAGACCTGGGCCCTGCTGGAGGCAGTGATGGAGAAGGCAGCTCGCCAGGACACTCAGGAGAAGCAGCTGGAAAGTGCGATGTCTGAACTGTGTGTGAGGCTCCAGGGCTCTGAGGAAAGAGCAGAGGCCATGGTCACACAGTGTAAGGCCATGGAGCTGGAGCTGAGGAAGACACAGGCTCAGAGAGACCAACTAAATGCCCGCCATCAGGAGCTGCTGAAACTATTGGATGAAAAGGAGGAAGGTAAAGCTTCTCTTCCAACCATGCACTTCCCCACCCTGTCCCCCCGGTGCAGATTTCTGATCCCGTGCACATGAAAAGGGCAGTGCCCACACAGGGCAGAGGGGAAAAAACAGCCAGCGGGATATTTATCCATTGTAGTGCCAGTGAAAGATTTTCTCCAGAAAGATGCCGTGGCTGGCAGTGCCATCTGGCTGTGCTATGGCTGATCCCGTGCACACCTGGTGCCTTTCAGGTTGTGTCTGTGCTAAGGAGCTGTAGCTGGATGTCTCAGCTGCATTCCCCCAAACTCCAGGCCCTGCCAGAGCCTCCGGGCTATGGATCCCTCTGGAGCAGGGCTGCACAGGCATCCCTGCTCCTTTGTCTCTCTTGGATTGCTCACTCTGCACAAGCCCAAGAGCAAACACACTTTCCTATTTCTCTGAACCTTGCCCCATTCGTCCCTGCTTTTTTTCTTTGCCTGGAAATTTCCTTCATTTCTGACAGCTTTTTATCCCTTGAAGGCTTAGGGCCTGGCCAACACAGGTAAACAGAGAAGACAGTGCTGTTGTCTCTGCAGGATGCACTTCAGTCTGCCTTTGCTTTGCTCTTCCCCTTCTCCTTTCCCTTCTGTGCTGCAGCAATATGGAGGGAAGAACAGCAGGAGACTTCTCTAGAAGTTGCCCTGAAGGAAGAGGCTGAGACTCTTCGTCAGGTGGTGGCATCTCTGCAGAGGGAATTGGAGAGGCTGGAGAAGGAAAGGAAGGATGTGCTGGTGAGATTGGCAGATGCCACAAAGGGCCATTTCCTAGCTATGATTGGACCTTGTGTTAATAGTTCAAAGGAGCACCTTTTTCCAGTTTAACTTTTCGAATTCCAATCTTCCGAATAAGGAGGAAAAGGTGCTGCAGTCATGTCAAAGCCACACAGTGCTGAGGCTGCTGATTGTCCTCCATCATGGAGTTCTGTGCTCTAGAAGCTTTAGTTCTCCATATCCACACTGTCTCCATTGACATTGCATGGGTTGGGCAAATCCTCGTGTGCTGAGCCATGTTCAGATTTCTAAATATCTGGAGCTGGAAGGAGGGCTGAGAAGACCAAGTTTGCTGTTAATAGCAAGGTGTTTGGCCTTGGCCATCTGAGAACAGCCAGTGGGGAGAGAAGAGAGGAAAGCCAAGTGCTGATGCAGAGAAGGACGTGTGCCTGCAAGGGGACAACTCGTCCTGAGTGTCAGCAGAGAATGACAGCCTGATCTGGCCACTGCTGCTCCAAGAGAGGGCAGTGGGGCTCTCGGGATGGTGCCATGGAAACTCTACACAGGAGAGGTGGAACACCAGTGCTGTTAGCCCAACCCCAGGGAATGAAATGCTGGGGGTGTTTGCTCTTCCCTTCCTCCCTGATGGAGAGCACACCCTCGTGGCACTGCCTAAATCCTGGTCTGTGTTGCATTGAAATCCTGGCTGCAGTTCTGGCAGCTCCTCCCCAAAGGAACACTGGAATGGAGCTGCAAGATGTCGGGGAAGGGCAGGAAGGAAGCTGGGACGGGCTGAGTGAGCTGGGAAAGATGCAGCATCAAGGGGTGCCCAGCAAAAGTCTGCAGCATCCTGAGAGGCAGAGAGAGAGGGGCAGCCTGTGCCTGCCCCTGTGGCAGGCGACCTGATCTGGTATGAGAAGCAAACGAAGAGAGGGAATGAGTGACCATTTTTCTCCCTGTTTGGGCAGCATGAACAGGAATTGTACCAGGAGTAGATGAGAGATCTGGAAAGAAAAATGAAGTGCATGCAGCTGACATGAGAAATAATAAGGAAAAATATCAACAACTGGAATTAGAGAACAAATGAATGCAGAAGGATTTGGAGCATGGAGCTGCTGCTTTGAAGAAAAGGATGGAGAATGTTCAAGTCCTGAGGACTGCACTTAATCAAGAGTGAACTTGCCAAAGGGACTCTGAAGAAACATTTTGACATCCTAAGGCTAAAGTCTTGTATCCAGGTACACAGTGGCATTGATCTTCAGCCCACTGCAACATCCCTGAATTATTCCAGTGATGTTTCCCATAAAGAATTGGGACTCTCTTTCCCTGTCAGTCCAGGCCTGCTTGGGCAAAGCAGCCCGGGCTGCAGCAGGCAGCCTTGTCTGTGTGCCTGGCTCCAGCCAGAGAGCATTGAGTGCCAGATTGTTTCCTGGCACTCCCAGAATGACTGAAACAGCTCTGGAGCTTGCTGTTCAAATCAGCTCCAGACCATAGGTTGGGTATGGGGAGCCACTTCTCCCATGGCCAGACAAGGGCAGGCAAGACGTGGGGATTTGGATTTGGTGTGGGAAGGAATGGAGCAGGTGAGCAGAGTGATGAACTAAACTGAGCAGAGTTTTGTACTGAGAAGGCTGAACTGCAGCTGCATTGCTGGTGCTTCGAGGATGCTTCCTGTGATGGAGATTTCTGAGGTACAGCTTGTGTGGTATTGGAAATAAGGGAATCATCTTCTCTCTGTATCCCCAGCCGGCTTTTAAATCAGAAGTGGAGCAGCTCTTCTATATATCAGACACCAGCCTGGAATCTGAGCAGCAGGTTGCATCAACACAAGATTCAGAGAGTCCTGAATTGATCATTAAACCCAGGAGAAATTATGAGGTAAAATTGGCTTTCACTGCCTGTGCAGAGCCTCAGGCTCCCCTGGAACAGGACACGTTAGCCCAGGCACTTGGGAGTCCTCTGCTTGTTTGCTGCCTGTCCCTGTCCCTGCTGTGGCCACAGTATTTTGTTTGTTCTCTCTCTTGTGGCAGCCCATGACTTTCACAAGGCACCTTCACTCCACTGCCTCCCTCCATGGCCCCGTGTCCCTGGACACACACTGGCCTCTCTTGCACAGCTGCCAGTGAGAGCTTTTTGCCCCCAGTGTTGTCTGGTGCAATTCAGGGTGTCTGAGCAGAGATCTCCTTGCCTTGATGTCCAGAGGTCCTTTTGCTCCATGTTTGCTGACAGGTTTCTCTGACCCTGTCTCCATTCAAATGTGCAGGTGGCACCTGAAGGGAGGAGTGTCAAGAGAACATTTAGCTGTGTGCACATCTCGGGTGCCATTAGATTGGATGTGCCCCAGGCTGCCCAGCACAGTCTGTCGACTTCTTCAGAGGTGAGAAAACACTCTTCCTTGGTGGCAGGAACACAGCCCATGGCAAAGCACATGTCCCTCAGAAAGAAGAGGAGCAGCTACAAGCTGAGCTGTTTTCCTCAAGTCAGACAAGCCCTGAGCACTGCTCCCAGGGCTGTCATCTCCTGCACTTCACAGCAGACAGAGGGCAAAGTGCTGGAGCTGCTGAGGCTGCACCCACGGCAAAGCCAGCAGGAGGTGGGAGCAGCTGGCTCTCTGCTGCCAGCCAGCCAGGCAGCCACAAGCCCAAGGTGTCAGGAAAGAAGAGTTGGAGGAGTCTCAAGGCCTCAGCAGTGCTTGAAGGCTCATTTTGCCCATGGGCTTGGTTGCCCACATTGTGCTCTGCTCCCGTGTGGAATGATCTGAAGTTGTGAGAGGGAGATTTTGCTCCCTGACCTTGGGCTGGCTGTGCAAGAGTGAGCTTGCTGTTCAAATCAGCTCCAGACCAAAAGCTGGGCATGGGGAGCTGCTTCTCCTGTGTCCAGGCAAGGGTAGGCAAGACGTGGGGGTTTGGATTCTGTGTGTAAAGGAATGGAGCAGGTGAGCAGAGTGATGAACTAAACTGAGCAGAGTTTTGTACCAAGGGCTTAACAGCAGCTGCACTGCTGATGCTTTGAGGATGCTTCCCAATCCCGAGATTTGTGAAGGACAGCTTTTGTGGTGTTTGAAATAAGGGAATCATCTCATCTCTGAATACCCAGCAGGCTGCTGGAGCAGAAGGAAAGCAGCTGTCAGAGGACTCCAGGAAGGACATGGAATGTGTGCAGGATGTGGCTGCAACATCAGCAGAAGACAAGCCTGAGAAGTGTGAAGCAACCACTGACCCCAGAAGGAGTTATGAGGTAAAATGGGCTTTCACTGCCTGTGCAGAGCCTCAGGCTCCCCTGGAACAGGACATGTTAGCCCAGGCAGCACTTTGGAGTTCTCTGCTTGTTTGCTTGCCTGTCCCTGTCCCTGCTGTGGCCACAGTATTTTGTTTGTTCTCTCTCTTGTGGCAGCCCATGACTTTCACAAAGGCACCTTCACTCCACTGCCTCCCTCCATGGCCCCGTGTCCCTGGACACACACTGGCCTCTCTTGCACAGCTGCCAGTGAGAGCTTTTTGCCCCCAGTGTTGTCTGGTGCAATTCAGGGTGTCTGAGCAGAGATCTCCTTGCCTTGATGTCCAGAGGTCCTTTTGCTCCATGTTTGCTGACAGGTTTCTCTGACCCTGTCTCCATTCAAATGTGCAGGTGGCACCTGAAGGGAGAAGAATCAGAACTTTGAGGAGAGTGTTCCCCCCAGACTCCTTTACGTTGCCTGTCTGCGAGTCTGCCCAGGAAAATATGTCAGCTTCTGGAGGAGAAGAGTCCTCCAGTAGCTCAGAGTAGCAGCAGCCCTCCTACTGATGCAGAGCCTGTGGAGAAAGGGGTCAGCGGCCCAAATGTGTGCTTTGGAGATCAGAGTTGGGTTCCTAAATGCTGTCAGAGCTCTCTCTAATAGAGCTGTGGTGGCTGAGGGATGTACGTGGGAAGGGTTTGCCTGCCATGAACTGGACTTGTTGATCATCTGAGCTGTGTTCAGGGCCAGTCTGGGAGCCTGTTCCTTTCCCCTTGCCCAAGGGCAGAGTGTTGGTGAGGGCTGGAGTTGGAGGCTGTGTCTGCCCCGACAGCCGGTACCGTGGGGCTGTGGATGCTCCTGCCAGCGTGGGCTTGTCTGAGCCGGGCCTTGTGCCTCTTCCAGGTGTCCCTGCTGCAGTCACAGCTGGCCCAGGACTGACAGCACCGGCAGAACTACACTGAGAGCTGTGCAGGGAGGAGGCAGGAGCTGTCAGAACTTCACCAGGGGCTCTCCTGCTCCTCTGCAGCTGTGCTCAAAGAACCCAGAGCTGCTCTGGTGGAACAGAGACTTGAAGCTGCATTGGTCTCTGAACCTGAACTTGGCAGTGACATCCTTGGGCCATCAGTCACTGCAGAGACAGGCCCTGGAGAAGGCAGGTGCAGCTCTTCTCTTCCCCGGAGGATTTGTGCCCTGCTCAGAAGCCAATTCCTGTCATCTGGGGCACAGAGATCCTCCCTAGGACTCAGACGAATGCTATCGAAGATGAGGGTAAAAGACACGTGCCAAAGCTTTTCCAAGCAGACCCATTTGGTTCTTGAAGGTCTGTTCCGAGTGAGCTATCTTGGATGTAAGCAGCAAGACTTCTGCCTAGAAGACCTAGTGATGTATTGCCAAACAGAGGGCAGAGAAAAAAGTGCACTCGTGGCTGTCTCAGGATTCTTCATCTATTTGATGGGCCTTAAACACTGCAGCTCTTGCCATTTCTCCACAGGAATTTCAAAAGCCCCTGAAACACCATTTTTCCTACTCATGTGACTTTTCTAAACACAGACCTTTAATTTCTATGAAGATTTGTCAGCACCAAGAACCTTTTACGGCTTTGTCTTACATCTCCCATATGTCAAGGAAGACAGAAGAATTCCTGTGACTCAGGAACCAAGCACGTCCCTAAAGAGCATGTGGGTCTTCAGAATGCTGAGCCTTAAAACTGATGTGGTCTGGACCAGCGACTTGGAACTCATGGTATGAGCCGGGTCCCTGCCCAGCTGCCCAGCACGGCTGTGGGGACACGGGGGAGGCAGGGCAGGTGCCAGGGCCAGGAGGGAGCTGGGATGGAGGGAGAGCCAGGGAGGGCCATTCCACCAGCCCCTGGAATGATGGGCTTTGGATCCTGGCAACCACCAACAGCTACTTGGGGTTTGGACCCTGGAGCAATCACAGCTGTGAACATTGGGGCTCAGACCTCCCAAAGGCCGATGGCAATTTGCTTGTCTGCTATTGCCAACGGCCTTTGGAGACTGGGGTTTAGTCCCTGAAAAGACCATGGGCCTTTGGGCACTGGGGTTTATACCTTGCAAAGGACAAGGGCCTTTGGAGATTGGGGTTTGGTCAGTGTTCGTGCAAAAGGGGCAGATGGAGCCCCGGCAGGTGAGTGAAAAATCCACTGCTCTCCTTGTCACAGGCCCGGTAGGGGCCTGGCTGGGCCTGGGCTGTGCTTCAGGGAATGGTTCCCTTTGGGAATAGCAAGGCATTAACAGTTGGCTGTTCCAGAGCTGGCAGCAGCTTTGGTGCTTGCTGTGAGGACAGGCCTGGGAGGGAATGGAGGGCTCCTGGCCATCCCAGAGCACAGCCACATCTCCTGCTCTGTCCTTGTCCCACTGGAGGCCGTGGGCACAAACAATGGAGCAGCTTTTCATTGCCTTCCCTTCAGCCCAATTTACAGCCCAGCCTCCATGCTTCCCAGAGACAAGAATGGGTTTCTCCCTGACATCTCCAAGATGATCCCCAGAGGCCCAGAGGATGCCACAGGGAAAATAGGAAGATGCTCCAAGGGCTGGAGCACCTGTGCCATGGGAAAAGAATGCAAGAGTTGGGGTTGTCCCGCCTGGAGAATTTTCCAGGGTGATCTTAGAGCCCCTTCCAGTGCATGGAGGGGCTGCAAGAGAGCTGGAGAGGGACTTAAGGCAGGGTCCTGCAGGGACAGGTCAAATGACAGTGGTGTCCCACTTAGACAAGGCAGGGATGGATGGGACATTGGGAGGAGATTCTGGCTATAAATGTCCTTAGGCCCTGGCACAGGTTGCCCAGAGAAGCTGTGCTTGCCCCTGGGTCCCTGGGAGTCTTCAAGGCAAGGCTGGATGGGGCTCTGGGCAACTCCCCTTCTGGTGGTCTTAGAAGTGATGACACACCTTCCAGCATGTTTGTTTCTGCTGCTGTCAACTACTGGGCTGGAAATATTGGCAAGGAGGGGAGGAGGAGCTCAGCTGGAATTGCTGAGCTCTGGGACAGGCTGGGAAGCTCTTAGAGGTGACTGCCTCAGGGGCAACCATGAAGTCTGAGTGTGCTCTTCCCTGTGCTCTTCCAGGGCACTGGAGGCCTTTCTCACCAGGGATGTTCCTCCAGAGGCCCTGAGGTGAGCAAACTGTGCTGAGCTGGCTGGGATTTTGAAACTGCTTCTCCATGAATGGACATTGGTTCTTGTGAGATCAGAAGAGGCATCTCAGTGGTACTTTGGAATAGGAACAGAATACCTGACCAACAGCTGGATGTGGGCTTTCAGGTGCTGTTAGACGAAAGTGACAGCATGGCCAATTCCATCATCTGCACTGACCGTCCTGGGAACACGCTCTCAACTCGGACACCACTGATGAACAGCGACCCTTGGAATTGGTTCAGGAAACCACAGACAATTGTGGGCACTTGCCAAAATATTTTGAGCAAATGGCAGTGAAATGTCTACTAGAAGAAATCAGAAGGCGAGTGTTTTCTCCTCCTCCTCCAACTCTTGAGATCCAGAGGCAATGTGCTTCCAGGCCTGGGAGTTCAGAGGGGTCCTGGGTGAAGAAATCCCGTGCCCTCCCAAGCATAGAACTCAGTGTGGCTCTTAAGCATCATCCTGCCTGGATTTTTCCTTCTCTACTGTGACTCCCAAGGCTGTCTGGGAGATGCAGGGGAATCATGGAAGAGAAGACTCCTCACCATGCTGCTTCCCTGAATTGTGTTCTTTGTGTGCCCCTGCCCAGCCACTGCTTCTCCCTGAAGGAAAGCAAAATCCTGCCTTCCTTTGCCTTTGCCTCTGGAGGATTTACTTGGGAGGGAAAGAGCAAGGTCTTCCTTAGCCCACTGTGCCCTGCTCCATCCTGCAGTGCTGAAAATGGGATCAGTGTCCCCTCAGGCCTCTTCGTTCTTCTGACTGAGCCTTGTCTCTGCAGTGACTGTGCAAACATGGAGAAGCCCAAGGAAATGCTGCAGCAATGCACTGGAATCCCGGAGCCAGGAGCCTCGAGTCTGCGTCAGAAGAGCACCAAGGAGCAGAAGGAAGCGTCAGCCGAGGCAGAAACGGCAGAGCAGAAGGACAGGATGGAGGTTGGGTTTGGAAATGAGACTGGTTCTCCATTGAAAACTTGTCTTGCTCTGCACACTGGGACACTGCTGTGCACACCTGGCTCAAGATGGCCCATGCATTTCTTAGCCAGGGATATGCAGGTTCATTGGCAACGTTGTATATGCTTCTGCAAAATGTGTTTCTTTGGGCAGCCACAGAGCCTCGAGAACAGGGATTGGAGCTGGGGAAGGGTCTGGAGCCCAGGTGTGATGAGGAGTGGCTGAGGGAGGTCTCCTGTCCGTCAGTCCTTGTGACTGAGTCATCAGAGAGGGGACGGTGACACCTCCTTTTCTAAAAGCCAGTGCTGTTGTCTTTTCAGCTTGGGGGTTGTGGGAGGGATGAAGCTACAGATTTTTAGCGAGGAGCTTGCCTGGAACTTCATCTTGAAGGTTTTTCCTCCCCTCCTCAGGCAAGTGAGCGTGAAAGGCACCATGCGGAGATGCTGCAGCAATGGGAAAAAGAGAAGGCAGAGAGAGAGCAGGAGCACCAGAAGGTGCTGCTTGAGATGAGCCAGAAAGTTGCCACCCTGCAGGCCCAACAAGAAGAGGAATGTACTAGATTTGAAACTGCCAAGCAAGAGGTAATGATTGTGAAAGGAGAACTGGTGTGATTTTTTGCAAGGCTGGAGCTGTGGGAGATGGCAGGATATGGGGCTGTGTGGAGCATGCCCACCGTGTGTTCTCCATGGAATTTGGGATGGTGAAAGGTGAACGGGGCTGTCTTTGGCACCAGGAATGATCCCACTCATAGGAAGCCAGGCAGACACATCATCTTTCAGCTGAGATTTGTGTGCTGCTCTTGTGCTCTGTTTTCCTAAGACGTACCTCAGAGTATCTTCACTGTTCTCTTCCTGCCCCCTTTTGGTGTGTACTGGCAGGTGTTCATAGCCAAAGGGAGTTTAGAGGACTTCTCTTTTGTGGGCATGGGGAGGGTGCAGCAGGAATGCTGAGACAAAAGAGACAAAAGAGAACAATCTTTTTAAAGCCTCGTCTGGAGTATTTTTGAAGAGTAACCCAGAGATGTCTTCTGGGCAGGGTTTCCAGTCCCTTCCTGGGAAGCTGTGGCTCCCCCGGGGCAGACAGTGGCCCAGGGGAGCAGCAGCCGAGTGCTCTGAGAGCGCTCTGAGAGCCCATCAGTCTCTGCCTCTTGCCACACAGATGGTGCAGGGCAAGTGTGAAGCCCTCTGCTCTTTCCTTCTGTGCAGGTGCTGCTGGAAGAGCAGAATGAGAGGAAGGCTTTATCAGAGGCACTGCTCCAGACTCGGGGAGAGCTCAGCCGAGGCTGCCAGCAGGTGCAGCAGCTCAGGCAGGAGGTGAAAGAGCAGCAAGAGAAGGAGCAGGTAAGTGTGAGTAGGCAGGGCAGAGAGGGCAGGCCAGTGACAAGGGCACAAAAGGCAGCTCTGGGACTGAGGAGGCAAGGGCTGCTTCAGGCCCTGGGAGCCCTTCAGAGCCTGCTAAGCTCCAGAGCTCAGCCCCAGGAAGGAAGGCTTGCAGAGGAGACACAATTGGGTAGAGAGGCCAAAAGAAGAAGCTGAAGGAATGGGATTTGGAGACAGCATGTGCGAAAAGCTGAGGCTGAGGACAGCTCCCAGGAAGTTGCTCTGCATTTTGTTGCCAGACCATCAAGGCAGAGCTGCAAGCTGAGCTGCAGGAAGCTCAGAGCGAAATCCAGGCAGCACAAAGGAGACACCAGGAAGAGCTACAAGGCATCAAGGAGGAAATGAATCTCCTCCTTGAGCAGAGGGAGGCTCTACAAAAGCAGGTGAGCAAAACAGCAGTGGCACCACAGTCATCCAGGGAGGGATCTGTGGCCTTCTTGCTTTTCCATGGCAGAGCAGCAGCTGATGGGATGATCCCTGGGGCTGCCTGCTCCTGTGCTCTCCATGGCAGCTGCTCTGAAGGACACTCAGTGCTCTGCTGAATCTCAGCTGCTGCCCTGGACGGCTGGGCTAGTGCTCTCAGCTGTTGGCCAGCAACCATCAGCATGGATTCCTGCTGGCCTCTTCTTGCTAGCCTTGGTTTGGGAGGTGCATTTTCAGGTGCCCTTGGTGGGCCACATAGAAACTGAAACAAGTTGTCCATGTCCATTATGAATCTGGTGCTGTCAGGAAGGGGAGAAAAGGAAAGTTGTCCTTTACCTTTCCTCGCAGCCTCTGCTGGGGCTGACAGTGACAAGCTGTGGCTGTGGCCTCTGACTGCTTTGTTCTGTTTGACTGGAGGTGGGAGAGTTGACATCTCAGCTGGCAGCCTCCCGAGAGTCGCAGGAAGCGATTGTCCAGAGAGCACAGGATCAGTCAAAGCAGAGACTGTTGGAGGTTGAACACGTCCAGAAGAAGCTGGAGGAGGCAGAAAATAAGAATAAGGCGCTGCAAGTGTACCTGCAGAACCTGGAGAGGGAACGGAGTCAATGGGAAGAAGTGGCTCAGCAAAATTCAGAATTGCAGGCTTCTGTGAATGTCCTAGAGAGGGAAAAAGCCAGGTAAATGAAAGCCTGTGGGACTCGGCATTGTGGTGAATGGATTCCCTCTTTACCATCTTTGGTGCTGCATGTTCTAAGAGTTTATAAAATGTGATACCATGTAGTAATGAGTTGCATGCTTTCTTTCCAGGCTGATTGTATCTCGGGACGAAAAGAACCTGTGCCTCAGAACACTGGAAGAAAAGAATCTGGAAGTGAACAATCAGGTGTCTCAGTTTCATTCTGCTCTTCAGCAGACTGAGCAGCTCCGTTGTGAGCATCGAAGAGAACTGCAGGAGCTCAACACCCAGGTAAGCTGTGCACTCGCATCCTCTTCTCCATGGACACACAACACCATCTTTAGCTTGGAGGTCCCAACCTCTTGTCCCTCCCAGTAGCACCCACTGCTGCCTTGTTCTGCCCAGGGCTGCTGCTGCACCCTGAGGTTAAGGCTGGATCTGGTATGTGCTGCCCATGTTTTCCCCCATTCTCTCCCGGGTCCCAGCAGGAAATCTGGCAGGAGAAGCTGCAGCAGACTCCTTTGGAGCTTCTCTGTCCCTGTGTTAGCAGAGTTGTCCCAGATGGAGCTGGTGCCTGTGCTGGGCACTGAGCAGTGTGGGGACACAGCCGTGGCTATGGCAGGCTGGGCAGGACACTTCCACTGCAGCCACTTCAGGCATTGTTCAGAGCTGCAGCCTCAAGGGTGTCCATTGCCTCCCTTTCCCTGTTTTCTCCACGTTTGTCTCCATTGAAATCCTTGGTTCTGCACCTTCTATTTCCTGCATGTTTTTTGCCTGAAGTCCTTTCTCCTTCATTGCTCTCCCTCCTGCCCACTCTGCTGCCTCAGGAGCAGCCCTGGCCCTGAGGCTCTGTGCATCCATCTTCCAGACCTGGGCCCTGCTGGAGGCAGTGATGGAGAAGGCAGCTCGCCAGGACACTCAGGAGAAGCAGCTGGAAAGTGAGATGTCTGAACTGTGTGTGAGGCTCCAGGGCTCTGAGGAAAGAGCAGAGGCCATGGTCACACAGTGTAAGGCCATGGAGCTGGAGCTGAGGAAGACACAGGCTCAGAGAGACCAACTAAATGCCCGCCATCAGGAGCTGCTGAAACTATTGGATGAAAAGGAGGAAGGTAAAGCTTCTCTTCCAACCATGCACTTCCCCACCCTGTCCCCCCGGTGCAGATTTCTGATCCCGTGCACATGAAAAGGGCAGTGCCCACACAGGGCAGAGGGGAAAAAACAGCCAGCGGGAGATTTATCCATTGTAGTGCCAGTGAAAGATTTTCTCCAGAAAGATGCCGTGGCTGGCAGTGCCATCTGGCTGTGCTATGGCTGATCCCGTGCACACCTGGTGCCTTTCAGGTTGTGTCTGTGCTAAGGAGCTGTAGCTGGATGTCTCAGCTGCATTCCCCCAAACTCCAGGCCCTGCCAGAGCCTCCAGGCTATGGATCCCTCTGGAGCAGGGCTGCACAGGCATCCCTGCTCCTTTGTCTCTCTTGGATTGCTCACTCTGCACAAGTCCAAGAGCAAACACACTTTCCTATTTCTCTGAACCTTGCCCCATTCGTCCCTGCTTTTTTTCTTTGCCTGGAAATTTCCTTCATTTCTGACAGCTTTTTATCCCTTGAAGGCTTAGGGCCTGGCCAACACAAGCAAGCAGAGAAGACAGTGCTGTTGTCTCTGCAGGATGCACTTCAGTCTGCCTTTGCTTTGCTCTTCCCCTTCTCCTTTCCCTTCTGTGCTGCAGCAATATGGAGGGAAGAACAGCAGGAGACTTCTCTAGAAGTTGCCCTGAAGGAAGAGGCTGAGACTCTTCGTCAGGTGGTGGCATCTCTGCAGAGGGAATTGGAGAGGCTGGAGAAGGAAAGGAAGGATGTGCTGGTGAGATTGGCAGACGCCACAAAGGGCCATTTCCTAGCTATGATTGGACCTTGTGTTAATAGTTCAAAGGAGCACCTTTTTCCAGTTTAACTTTTCGAATTCCAATCTTCCGAATAAGGAGGAAAAGGTGTTGTAGTCATGTCAAAGCCACACAGTGCTGAGGCTGCTGATTGTCCTCCATCATGGAGTTCTGTGCTCTAGAAGCTTTAGTTCTCCATATCCACACTGTCTCCATTGACATTGCATGGGTTGGGCAAATCCTCGTGTGCTGAGCCATGTTCAGATTTCTAAATATCTGGAGCTGGAAGGAGGGCTGAGAAGACCAAGTTTGCTGTTAATAGCAAGGTGTTTGGCCTTGGCCATCTGAGAACAGCCAGTGGGGAGAGAAGAGAGGAAAGCCAAGCGCTGATGCAGAGAAGGACGTGTGCCTGCAAGGGGACAACTCGTCCTGAGTGTCAGCAGAGAATGACAGCCTGATCTGGCCACTGCTGCTCCAAGAGAGGGCAGTGGGGCTCTCGGGATGGTGCCATGGAAACTCTACACAGGAGAGGTGGAACACCAGTGCTGTTAGCCCAACCCCAGGGAATGAAATGCTGGGGGTGTTTGCTCTTCCCTTCCTCCCTGATGGAGAGCACACCCTCGTGGCACTGCCTAAATCCTGGTCTGTGTTGCATTGAAATCCTGGCTGCAGTTCTGGCAGCTCCTCCCCAAAGGAACACTGGAATGGAGCTGCAAGATGTCGGGGAAGGGCAGGAAGGAAGCTGGGACGGGCTGAGTGAGCTGGGAAAGATGCAGCATCAAGGGGTGCCCAGCAAAAGTCTGCAGCATCCTGAGAGGCAGAGAGAGAGGGGCAGCCTGTGCCTGCCCCTGTGGCAGGCGACCTGATCTGGTATGAGAAGCAAACGAAGAGAGGGAATGAGTGACCATTTTTCTCCCTGTTTGGGCAGCATGAACAGGAATTGTACCAGGAGTAGATGAGAGATCTGGAAAGAAAAATGAAGTGCATGCAGCTGACATGAGAAATAATAAGGAAAAATATCAACAACTGGAATTAGAGAACAAATGAATGCAGAAGGATTTGGAGCATGGAGCTGCTGCTTTGAAGAAAAGGATGGAGAATGCTCAAATCCTGAGGACTGCACTTATCAAGAGTGAAATTGCCAAAGGGACTCTGAAGAAACATTTTGACATCCTAAGGCTAAAGTCTTGTATCCAGGTACACAGTGGCATTGATCTTCAGCCCACTGCAACATCCCTGAATTATTCCAGTGATGTTTCCCATAAAGAATTGGGACTCTCTTTCCCTGTCAGTCCAGGCCTGCTTGGGCAAAGCAGCCCGGGCTGCAGCAGGCAGCCTTGTCTGTGTGCCTGGCTCCAGCCAGAGAGCATTGAGTGCCAGATTGTTTCCTGGCACTCCCAGAATGACTGAAACAGCTCTGGAGCTTGCTGTTCAAATCAGCTCCAGACCATAGGTTGGGTATGGGGAGCCACTTCTCCCATGGCCAGACAAGGGCAGGCAAGACGTGGGGATTTGGATTTGGTGTGGGAAGGAATGGAGCAGGTGAGCAGAGTGATGAACTAAACTGAGCAGAGTTTTGTACTGAGAAGGCTGAACTGCAGCTGCATTGCTGGTGCTTCGAGGATGCTTCCTGTGATGGAGATTTCTGAGGTACAGCTTGTGTGGTATTGGAAATAAGGGAATCATCTTCTCTCTGTATCCCCAGCCGGCTTTTAAATCAGAAGTGGAGCAGCTGTTCTGTATGTCAGACACCAGCCTGGAATCTGAGCAACAGGTTGCATCACAAGAAAAGGAGAAGACAGAGTGGCCTGAATTGACCAAGGACCTCAGGAGGACTTATGAGGTAAAATGGGCTTTCACAGCCTGTGCAGAGCTTCAGGCTCCTCTGGAACACGGCAGAAGCAGCCACAAGCCCAAGGTGTCAGGAAAGAAGAGTTGGAGGAGTCTCAAGGCCTCAGCAGCGCTTGAAGGCTCATTTTGCCCATGGGCTTGGTTGCCCACATTGTGCTCTGCTCCCGTGTGGAATGATCTGAAATTGTGAGAGGGAGATTTTGCTCCCTGACCTTGGGCTGGCTGTGCAAGAGTGAGCTTGCTGTTCAAATCAGCTCCAGACCAAAAGCTGGGCATGGGGAGCTGCTTCTCCTTTGTCCAGGCAAGGGTAGGCAAGACGTGGGGGTTTGGATTCTGTGTGTAAAGGAATGGAGCAGGTGAGCAGAGTGATGAACTAAACTGAGCAGAGTTTTGTACCAAGGGCTGAACAGCAGCTGCACTGCTGATGTTTTGAGGATGCTTCCCAATCCCGAGATTTGTGAAGGACAGCTTTTGTGGTATTTGAAATAAGGGAATCATCTCCTCTCTGAATACCCAGCAGGCTGCTGGAGCAGAAGGGAAGCAGAAGAAGAAGAAGAAGAAGAGGACACCAGAAAGGACACGGAATGTGTGCAGGATGTGGCTGCAACATCAGCAGAAGACAAGCCTGAGAAGTGTGAAGCAACCACTGACCCCAGAAGGAGTTATGAGGTAAAATGGGCTTTCACTGCCTGTGCAGAGCCTCAGGCTCCTCTGGAACAGGACACGTTAGCCCAGGCAGCAGGTTGGAGTCCTCTGCTTGTTTGCTTGCCTGTCCCTGTCCCTGCTGTGGCCACAGTATTTTGTTTGTTCTCTCTCTTGTGGCAGCCCATGACTTTCACAAAGGCACCTTCACTCCACTGCCTCCCTCCATGGCCCCGTGTCCCTGGACACACACTGGCCTCTCTTGCACAGCTGCCAGTGAGAGCTTTTTGCCCCCAGTGTTGTCTGGTGCAATTCAGGGTGTCTGAGCAGAGATCTCCTTGCCTTGATGTCCAGAGGTCCTTTTGCTCCATGTTTGCTGACAGGTTTCTCTGACCCTGTCTCCATTCAAATGTGCAGGTGGCACCTGAAGGGAGAAGAATCAGAACTTTGAGGAGAGTGTTCCCCCCAGACTCCTTTACGTTGCCTGTCTGCGAGTCTGCCCAGGAAAATATGTCAGCTTCTGGAGGAGAAGAGTCCTCCAGTAGCTCAGAGTAGCAGCAGCCCTCCTACTGATGCAGAGCCTGTGGAGAAAGTGGTCAGTGGCCCAAATGTGTGCTTTGGAGATCAGAGTTGGGTTCCTAAATGCTGTCAGAGCTCTCTCTAATAGAGCTGTGGTGGCTGAGGGATGTACGTGGGAAGGGTTTGCCTGCCATGAACTGGACTTGTTGATCATCTGAGCTGTGTTCAGGGCCAGTCTGGGAGCCTGTTCCTTTCCCCTTGCCCAAGGGCAGAGTGTTGGAGAGGGCTGGAGTTGGAGGCTGTGTCTGCCCCGACAGCCGGTACCGTGGGGCTGTGGATGCTCCTGCCAGCGTGGGCTTGTCTGAGCCGGGCCTTGTGCCTCTTCCAGGTGTCCCTGCTGCAGTCACAGCTGGCCAGACACTGACAGGACGACCTGGAGACCTGTGCAGGGAGCAGGCAGGAGACACTCCCACTGAGTCACAGAAAGTGACGTCTGAGTGCAGAAAGGACCTCCTGACTTCCTACAGTTCTCAGAGAAGCGCCGTGGATCATCTGGATGAAGTCTTAGATTTAGTCAGTAGTTTATGTTTAATGGATAGTATAGGTGTAATTGAACCTTTATACAACTATGTTCCATAGGATGAAGGACATATTTACAGAAAAATAAAGAGTTTATTATGACCATGATTAAACTCAAAGATCTTGATCAGAATTACTACCATTACAGAGAACTATAAGTTCTGGGATGCTGCATTATATTTGAAGCAGCATTGAAGTCATTCTATCCAAGCCAGCAAAAAGAATTCTGAATGAAAGATTGATGCTACTCACCCAAACCAATGACCATGGGCAAACATTTCTCTCAGCTTCAAGGAGTGACCTTGAGGGGCATCATCACTCCAGGGAGGAACCTGCAGAAAGGAAACTCATGTCATGAACCACTTTGGTGAGGGCAGGAGAAGCCTACCATGTCTGGAACTTTTTCATTTGTCCTTAGGAAACTGCAATCTGACTTTTCTCAGAGGCACAGAATCTCAGGCTGGGGGAGGCTGGAGGCACCTCTGGAGGTCACCTTGCCCACCCCCTGCTCCACCAGAGCCACTCAGAGCCAGCTGCCCAGGATGTGTCCATGTGGCATTTGAGTCTCTCCAGCCATGGAGACTCCACCACCTCCCTGGGCACCTGCCCCAGTGCTCAGCCACCCTCCCAGTGCAGAAGTGTCTCCTGAGCTTAGAGGGCCCCTCCTGTGTGTGTCACTACTGTGCTAAAAAGAGAGAGAAAGGACAGCAACACACACGGACCTCTTTAGGGAAGAAAGGCCAACTTTATTGTACAGACAGCCCGGATTTAAAGTGTGTTATGTGCAGCTATGACAGGACAGTAGTTCATTGGACAATTGGGAAAAACATCCTTAGGACAGTACCTCAGGATGTATCTCACGGGAAAGACACTAGTTGTTAATCTTTATTATGAATTCCACTGTTTTTCACCATATTATCACCTCAGGAGACTTCCTCCCTAACTGAAGCTGTAGTCAGCTTGTCAGCCTGGGAATGGACCTGAGAGTCAGGAGAAATCCAGGCCTGAAAATGAATTTCCAACCTGTAATTCTCTAGCTCTCTAAATGTGTGTGTCTACAGAAACGCTGCCTTTCAGAGCCATGGCCTTAGTGCAGTCTGCAAAAGGAGGGTGCAGGTTCATCAAGTCTGGAGGGATATCCAGTTGAGGCAGAAATTGGATTGAGGCAATTTTCCTCAGGAAATCCTCTGACTCAGGATTTCCCAACAGGATTGCAAGTTTCTTGAGCATCTCCTGCTGTCGGCCCAGCAGTTCTGCAGCATGGCAGGTAGCCCAAGTGGCTTCATGCTCTATCTCCTCAGCCAGTGCCACAAAATCCTCTACATAGAGGCTGGTGCAGACACCTACCTTAAGGAGGAAATCCACAGCTTTCCAATTGGAACATAGCTCCTTAAAGAAAGATTTAGGCACAAAGCAGTTTTGGAGCTGCAGGGTGTGGAAGGAGGGCATGTCATGGTAGAGGTAGGAGGACAGGTGCAGTGCTCTGTGGGCATCTGGCATTATAAAGGCCACCTCCTGAAAAGCTGCCACAATGGCCTCCATGCTCTGAGTGTCACAGATGGGTTGCAGCACAAAGAATAAACATACAGCTTCCATGAGGTTTTGCCATGTGAACTGGGACAGCAGGGAAGCACCACAGTCATGAAGAGCTCTTGATCATCATCTGTGAACTTCCACTTCAAACGCTTGGCCAGCCATTCGTGGATTGGGCTTGTTGTGAGAAACAGCATGCCTTTGTCCAGGTCATACAGCGCTTGGGCATGCTAGGGCACTCCCAGGAACTGTCTGTGGAGCAGCAGCACCTTGTGGAAGGGAGCCACAGCTACATAGCCCCCCCCAAAACTTCCGGAAGAGACGCAAGTGCTGGAGCTGCTCCAGTGCATGTGAATCCAACTTTCCCTTCAGGACAAAGCTCAGCAGGGCTGTCATGTCCTGCTCCCCTAAACCCCCCCAGCAGAGATCAGCTCTTGTGTCTGCCAGATGGGCCACTACACACCTGGGATCTGTGACGTGCAGTGCCCTTGGCTTCAGGCAACAGCGCGCAAAACCACAGGGCAGCAGGGATTGCTGGAGCACAGGGATGCCCGGTTTGTGCAGCACCTTTTCCACTTCGGAGTGACACTCAAAAAGAACCCTGGAGAGGGAGGATAGTCGCAGTAGGTGCTTCGAGTCTGTCTTACTCCCCTGAATAGGCAGCACTGCCATATCCTGGAGATGATCCATGAATGGCTCTGTGTTCATGTCTGAGGTCCTGGTGGGGATTGCACTGACAAAGATTCACAGCCCCTTGAGCCACTTTTCCCCCTCTGTGGTCCACTCCAACTGACCCAATGCCTCCTGGATGAGTGCTGTGGCCTCTGGGAGGCCAAGCTCCTTCACAAAGCAAGGTGGAATCCATGCAGGAATACACTTTTGGGCAAAGTGGTGGCTGTGCTTGGGGAAGACGTGGGCAAAGGAGTTCTTGAAAATGGGGTGGTGGTGGATGCTGAAAGCATTTGGAAAACCATCTTCTGTGGCCAGCAATGGCAGGCCTTCCAGTTCTGCCTTGTCCCAGTCCTTGGAAGTACCTTGGGAGTGCCTGCTCCATCGTGCTAAGTATTGCAGCGGGTAGAAGCAGCTCTGTGGGGTCCTCAGGGGGGTCTTAGCCAGCTTGCAGGGCACAGGCAGAGCCAGGGCCTTGAGGAAGCACTGGAGAGAGGCCGGCCCTAAGACAACAGAGTTCATGTGGGCTTCAACGAACTCCTCATGGATCTGCTGCAGGTGGGTGAATGCTGGAACCAGTTTCATGTTCAGTTGCTGCAGCACTTTCTGGACTTCTGGGCCAGGCATCTCCTCGAGGAAGTATGGCTCTGTTAGCATGTCCCCTCCACCTGGAGATGCCCAGGTTATTGTCACCGTGCTGCCAGGTGATTTCTCATGGTACACAGGCATCAGGGGCAGGCATGCATGCCTGAGGCGCTTGTAGACCTCTCTCACCATGTCCTGAAAGATAAGTAGCACTCTTTTCATAACAGGGAAAAACTGGAGGACGTGGGAGATCAGGTGCTGCTGGCAAAGTTTCAGGGACCTATACTGAAGCTTTTCCGGCCCCAGGTCTTTCCACTGCCTGGTGAAAAAGTAGCAGTATAGAGGAAGTTCCACCAAGCACCAGAGCAAGAAATCATTCCAGGTTGCCTCTGTACAGCCTTTGTTCCAGCTGAGACTGCCCTGGCCACACCCACAGAGAAGTTGGCATTGATGTGCACAGGCAGCCCAGTGATCAAGGGCAGTGGGAGGGTTGTCTTGGTTTGAAAGACAGGTATCTGCCAAAAGATACAGGGGCCTCTTTTTTTTTTGTAAAGGAGATTATAACCCCCCCCTTCACTCTACTATGATTTTGAAATTAAAGGGCTCTCAGGAGAAGATATGGGGGTAGGAATAACAGTTCTTTACTGAGATATATATAGATATAGAGATATAGAGATCTATATATATATAGATATAGAGATATAGAGATCTAGATATAGATAACAAGAGAAACAAAACACAACAATAACTGCTAGATCAACAGCAACCGAGCAGAAAATCCAGCAAACAGTTCTCTCGGTTGTGGACACCTTTCCTCTGAGGTCCAGTTACATTTCTGGTGCTGCCTGCCAGCCCCTGGTGAGCAGGGAGGAGACGTGGTGATCTCACGTGTCTGGAGGGGCGCTGCGGTGAATTGCGTCTGTGTCCCAGATGGGAAGAGCGGAGGGGAGACACTACTCACAGGTTCCAGGGCAGTGTCAGTCCTGATGATCCAAAAGGATGTGCTGGAGTCAGTAGGAGATGCGGGAGAACGTTTGAGCAGGGAGGTTGTGGGATCCCACAGCCAAGGAAGGCAGCTCCCGGCGCCAGCGTGGCAGAGCCGAGTTTCTAGCTTCTCCGAGCCAGACCAGCGAGAGAGACAGAGAGCAGCCCCTACCCCACCTCTCCTTTTCCGGCGTTGCCCCTTCGCCTCCCCCCTTCGAGAGAAACTGTTGACTTAGCTATCCGAGCTCCTGGGTGTAGCTCCAAATACTTATCATAACAACGGGAAAAATTCCACAGAAGGAAAAGAGGGAAATTCAACCCCCAACAAGGGTGCAGAAGGCTCTGTCCGTGACTCGGTTCAGAGGCTCCAGGCGGGCAGCCACAGCCCCGTAGGGCAGCCATTTAAACTCCTCAGTCCCGCCCTGCATCTCAGTTTGGGAGATCACCCTCCACAAACCTGTGGTCTTGGCCCTGCTATTTTTGACTTTCATGGTATAGGAGAGAGGGGTGGGGCTGTTCCCATCCATAGCTTGGCTTAATCTTGCTTGAAAATCCTGCTTTGCATCACCAGTCGTGAGCTCTGTGGTCACTCACAGCTCCTCCATTAATTCTTTCCCAACTTGAGGGATCTCAGAAGACCACGGTGTGGACATGCTAAGGAAGAGCATCAAGTCCTCATCTTCTTTAACCAGTGCTTCTTTCATGCTCACGAGGTCTTGATCTCGCATGACCATATCAGAGCCTCAGCTGCAGTGTGGAGTGGCAGCCAGAAAAGGACGCCCTGTTTCAGGTTGAAGAAGGATGGTAGGAAGGTGTCAAATGCCTGGAAAATTCTTTGTGAATTCAGTATCAACAGCAAACGTGCTACCAGGCTTCTCAGCTGTGGCTGTGGGCATGTAGTAGAGATGAGAATCAAAGACACAAAGGGTACTGTCTTTGGTCAGGAAAGCTGGGCAGTCAGTAAAGTGGTAGACAGTGAGAGGAATGTTGAATTTGTCTTTACAAATGAGTTGTGGATCAGCCTGTAGATAAGGCTAGCACTGAGAGATAAAAGAAACGATGGGATGGATTCCACTGATTGATGAATGGAAAGAGATATTTGCCTTTACAAACAAACTGTAGGGCTGTTGATAAATGAAATTGGATATCAAAAGATGAAAGAAGCAACGGGGGGAAAACTATGAATTCTATAAGAATTAAAAATTAAAAGGGAGGGTTATACATTAGAGGGGAATTTCAGGTATCAGGCGTTCCGGGAAGTCTGTGCCTCTCAAGTACCTCAGCCAATGGGGAAAGAGAGAGGGAAATGCAGCTGGGAAAATAGGATAAAAAGGAGGCTGCATCATCCAAAAATTTGAGAGATCCCAGGGGAATGTCCCATGGCCTCTCCCTTTATTCGAATAAAGCACAAAGGACTCCTCTGTCTCCTTTTTGGACATAAACCTCTGGTGTTTGTGGATTAATTTTCCTGACAACAGTGTCAAAGCCAAGCCCCTATTTGCCTGTGACATCGTGCTGGTCTTGCTTGCCACGCACCCCCAGATGTTGAATGCTTTCAATGTCCTGCTGCTGGAAGGAAGTGTTACTGTAGATGCAGAGGGCAGGGCTCTGCAGGATGTTCCATTTCTCACTAAAAGTGGCCTTCGCTGGATGCTGCCAGCGGTCCCTCATGAAGCACACAAGCCCCGCACCAGCATCGTCCACATTCTGGAGCACCTCCTTCACCATATCAGGGGCAGGTGCCGAGTGCTCCTTCAAGGATGTTCTTCAGCCGTGTTGGCAAATCTTCACGGGCACCCAGAGGCTCAGGTGATCAGTGATGAGTTTGCTCCTCTGCAGTGCTTGGTGGCATGTGGTGGCCACCCCACAGCACAGGGCTGCATCTCAGGACAGCTGTTTATGGCACAGCAGGACATCTCTGTCCAACAGCATCCATGGTGCATCATTGAAGTGGAGCTTGTCCTGTGGGTGCAAAATGCCCTCCTCATCAGGCAGAAAGAGCTGCTGGGTCTGGCAGGCATCTGGCTGGTTGCCATCTTCTATCAAGCCACAGGACACCAGCCACAGGGTCAGATCCAGCTCTGATGCAGGCAGCGGCTGTCCAGCATGTGTCTCTGCCAGGGTGTAGAGCACTCAGGCATAATCATCCCAGGTGAACGTGTGGCACAGCCCCACACGCTCCCAGAGCTCTCTGCAGGCCTTGTGCTGCTCTTGGAGCTGAGGTATGGGACAGCCTCTAATGACAGTGTCTCGGCCACAGCTGTGACTGGCGCAAAACGGGAGCCCACCAAGATGAAGGGCTCCCCTTGGGCCACTGCAGAAGCCACCTCATCCCAGCTGGAGCGATGTTCCCAGAGCAGCATGTTCAGGTTCTTGTAGCAGCAGTTGTTGCTGTCCTGCAGGGTCTCCAAAGGGAGAGTGCTGGAGCTATGGCTGAGTGCCTGCAACTTAAGGACTGGAGCTGATGGTATCTGCTGGTCCAGCCCCAAAAACGATGATACCTTCTTGGAGAGGCTGAAGTTTTTCCTCAGCGCTTTAGGAGACAAGATAGGATGGATGACCACTAGCAGGGCATGGAGGTGATGGTAGAGCTGGCAGCAGCACGTGGTCACCAGTGGGCAGTGCAGCAGGGAGGAAGGGCACAGTCTGGAAAGTGGCCCACAGGGTATTGTTTGCTCTCTTCTTCACTGCATCCTGAAGTAACTCAAGGATGCAGGCAGCCCTCTGGCAGCCCTGGGCACGATTCTTGGTCCAGACAAGTTGCAAGGTCTTTGCCCTCTCCAGCAGGTCTGGCAGGGCCATGGTGTTCTTCACCATGCCCAGCCTCCTCTCCAGTTGGCTTTATCTCTCCAGGGAAAGGAAGGCATTCCCAGTGGGAAAGCACTCATCCTCAGGGTGGTATAAAGGGGCAGCACAGCCTCTGGGATGTACCAGGTGATTGATGAACTGCAGGTGGCCATGAGGGGTGACAGGGATGCAGGGCACTGTCTTCTGCAGTACTTTGTCCACATCCTCATGAGACATATCCAGTGCATGGAGAAGCAGCAGGTTCTGGTCAACAGCAGGGAGGTTTGTCAAGTTTGGAAGAAGCACAAGCTCACAGACAAAGTGGTTCCAGTCAGAGATTCTAGCATCCAACACCTTCCTGAGGCCCTGCACCTTCCCAGGGAAGGTCACAGCCAACAGGGGATGAGGCACTTTGGGGCAGGGGATGCCACAGGTAGTGGCAAAGACTCACTGTGCTATAGTACCCAGCTTAGGGCGTGTCTCCACAGCCTGGTGCAGGAAGTGGATGTCATGCAGTAAGCACCAGGAGTGCCAGAGGAAAAGAGCCTCGGGCCACTCCTGGCTGCCACAGCCTGGTAGAAACCAATCATGGCAAGTCTGTAAAGGGGTAACAGGCAATGCTAATGTCTGGCCAGATGAGATGATACACAAAGTTCTTCAACTTGCCTGCCTTGTGCATGGCACAGAGATGGTAGAGTGCCTGGAGCCAGGCCATTAGCATGGCAATGTGGAGCAGCACCCGGTTCCACTTGCCCTGCTTCACTGGGTCCCACAGCCCCTTGTGATTTGAGAGGACGCTGAAGGCCCCATGCAGGTGGATTGGCAGCCCTAAGATGACCAGCATGGGAAAGTGGCAGAAAACTTTCCCCTTCTCAGCATTCAGACATGGCACCCACTTGCTATCTTTGGCAGGGGCAAGTGGAAGGGCCACACCAGCCATGGGAGGTGGAGGATGCAGTCCTGCCTGTGTGTTCTGGTGAAACAGTTCCAGCAACTCCTCATCACCCTGACACACCAAAAACAGATGGTGCCACATGGTCCTGGATTCCTCCTCACAGGCTGAGAGCTGTTCGATGGCTGCCCAACTTGGGGGATCCCCAGGGCCTCCAAGTCTCTGATCTCTTTTTGCTGCAGTGTGGCCAGCGGTGTGGTATCCTCTGCAGAGGTGGCCCTGTCTGGCAGCATCTCCAGGGACAGCTCCCTGGATGGCACCGGGACAGGGACAGGCTGAGGGGATGCCACAAGTGTTCCCATGAGTGTCAGGACCCCATCAGGGGCCACACTGTGCAGGGCCACACGGCAGACATGGCAGAGGGAGAGGAAGGCAAGAGCGGCCTCTGTGAGGCAGGTTTGTATGAGGTTGCAGGTGCACTCAGTATCAGAGACCCCTGCAGCAATTTCCGAGGGTTGGGGCGAAGGGGGAAGCAGAAGAGGGTGCCCTGGGCTGAGGCATGGTGCTGTCCACAGCTTTCAGCCTGGCCCAGAAGGGTTCGAAAAGGCCAGGAAGGTCCTGGGTTTCAGAGATGTCCCAGCGCTTGCCAGCACCAGGCAGCACCTGGCATTCAGGGTCCATCACCCCCACATATGGGAGGCTCAGCACACCTGGCAGGTCTGGAGACATGGGAACCACGAAGCCACAGAGATGACATGGACACCAGTGCCTTCCCAGATCATCCTAACCCATCAGTGCCCCAAATGCCCACCCAATGGCCTCAGGTTTATCCCCACGGTGCCTCACATGATCCAACGCTTAAACCCAATTCACCAGTCCTCCCTCAGTATGTCCCCCTAGCCCTGCCCTCCATTGCCAGCCAGCCTTCCCCCAGCCTCCTGGTACTTCAGGGTTCCTCACTTTGGACACAGCCCTCCATTTTGTGAATCCCCAGTGCCTCCCTGTTCTCCCCAGCACCTGTAGTTCAGTACCTCCAGTAAAACCCACATCCCCAGTTCAGTCCCAGCTGAGGCTTCCAGTGCCGCTCACTGCCGAGGTGGTAGACAGAAGTGAAGCCCAAGCTGAAGTGCCTCACAGTGTGGGGATCCTCCTGCTTGTGGGACACCCCTGGGTGCTGAATCCCTGTCCAGCCCTGGGGTGACATCTTGGCGTCATGTTAGGCCAGGAGAGCTGAGCTTGGCAGTCAGCACCATCCATGGGTTAGGGGGGAATTGGGATATGGAGGGGGAATTGTTATTCACACTCAGTGTTCTCACAAGCTCCAGTCCCACAAAACTCCCCTCAGTACCCCTGAGTCCTCCCTGTACCCTCAGTGCCCCCAGCACATCCCAGAACCCCTCACCAGTTCCAGTTCCCCCAGTCCCTCCCAGCACCAGCCAGTGCCACTCCAGGCTCCATCTGGTTTCTTGCAGTGCCCTCAGTGCCTCTCACCCTGGGTGCCCTCCAGTCCCCCTGCAGTGATGTCGACTTCCCACAGAATTCTCATCAGACACAAACGCACCTCGTTAGCGCCAGCATCATCCGTGTTCTGCACCAGCTCCTGGAACTAGGGATCAGTGCCCAGTCACCTGGGCCTCCCAGGCCCTAAGAAGAGAATTGACCCTCTCTCCCAGCTGGGCACCAAGGTCCTGGGGCTGGTGCTGGACAGGGACCAGCTCCACTGCCTGCAGTAACTCTGCCCTGCTGGGCAGCAGATCCCAGACACGTGTGTCCCCTGGGGTCTGACCATGAGGACCTGCTCCCCATCCGGGTACTTCTGCAGGATGCTGTGCAGGTCGTCAAGGAAGATGGGAGCCCGCTGGCAGGTCTCCCTGTAAAGCAGAGAGAGGAAGAGAAGATGTGGGGGAGGCTCTGTAACCAGGACCCCTCTATGTCTTCCTTGGATCCCACAGGATGTGCCTCTCCTTGGAAAGGGTCAAGGACCCCATCTCCTTCCAGGACCCACTGAAACAACCACCCCCAAGGACGACAACCACACTTCTCCAAACCCCCATCTCTTCCTGGGATGCTCCAGTGCCCTGGTTTTGGTTGGGAGAGAGTTAATTTTTTTCCCAGAAGTGAGTCCAGGGCTGTGTTTGGGATTTAGAGTGAGAACAGTGCTGGTTGCACACTGATGTTTGAGTTGGAGTCCAGTCAAGGACTTTTCAGTGTCCCATGCTCTGCCAGCAATGAAAAGAAGAGAGAATGGAATAAAACGTAGAGAAACCAGCAATGCCCAATCGTCTCTCATCATTCACTGATCAATGCCCCACCCATCCCCCAGCAGCAATCAATGGCTCCTGGCCAAGCCCTCCCAGTTTCTGTACTGGGCAAGAGGTTCTGTGGTCCAGAATATCCCTCTGGCCCGTCGAGGTCGGGTCTCCTGGCCATGCTCCTCTCTTGCTGGCAGAGCATGGGACACTGAAAAGTCTTTGGCTTAGAGTGAGCTCAGCAGGGCTCCAATAGTGTGTTACCAATGTTGTTCTCACTCTGAATCCCAAACACAGCGCTGGAGCAGCTTCTGGGGAGAAAATTTTCTCTCCCAGTCAAACCCAAGACATCCAGCAGCCCCCAAAAACCCCTCTCTGTGAGCCCTGACCACCACAGGCTCCACCTCCCTCACTCACCCTTCCGTTCTCCCCACCACCCCAACAGCCCCCTGTGACCCCCAGAATGCTGCAGCCATGCGCTGTGTCCCCGCACAAACCCCACTGACACCAGCGACAGCCCCAGACCCACTCATGCCTTTGGTTGCTTGAGGGCCATGATGGGCACTGCAAAGAGAGCCCTGACAACTGCTCGGAGCTCCCGCCCGCCCTGGTCCCGCCTCCCGGACCAGGAGTCTCAATTCCCCGTTGCACACGCACAGATGGAGAAATGTGGTTTTTTTATGTAGCCGTGGAAAGGAGTTTTAACCCTTTAAGTGCGGCGGAAATAAGATGCACAGCTACATGGTCGTCTTTCATGACAGGAAGAAAGAGACAAGTTTATTCAGAAACACACTTGGTTTTATAGCATGACTCGCAATTCCAAGAGTAGAGAAAAGGTGATTGGTTCAGAGAGAAGACACCCCATTCCCAGGGCCTGGTCACTCACCACAACAGGTGTTCTATCTTTGTTATTAATTCCTTCTTATTTTGACCAAATTATCACCCTGGGAGAAATTCTCCCTAGCCTTGAGCTGGACCAGCTTATCGGCTGGGAACAGAGCTGAAAAGCTCCAGCCTGGAATATTTTCCAGGCTGTAATTTTCTTACTTTCTCAATATGTGTCCCACTTTTTTTTTTTTTTAATAGAGGCAGGGGATGAGCAAGGAGACATGAAAGGTGGCAGGGGAGACCGGGTAGGGAGCTTGGCTATGGGGCAGGGATATGGGACTGTGGATGCATGGATGAGGTATGGGAATAGATGTGGATACACATATAGGGATGTGCTATGGGAATACATGGAGATATGGCTACTGGGATGTAGTATGTAATATGTAGGGATGCTGCTATGGGCCCAGGGTCATCAGGCCCTGGTCTCTTGCCTAAGACTGGCCTGCAGAAACACCTGAACTGTCCTGGATGAAAGGCCTGTATATGGATCATGGGACCATATGGAGATCACCGTACAGATCACATAAGACAAATTTCAGCCCCACAGACTGTTACAGACCATGTGGGGACCACACTACATCACAAGGACACCACATTGAGGCTACTTGGACTGCAGACTGCAGGCAAAAGACCACAAAGACATGAGAACACTTGGAATGTGTGAAGAAAGAACCTGTAGGACATGGTGACTTGGGGCAAACGTAGGACAAATGTCAGGGGATGGAGTGAGACACCTCTTCAGGAAAGCCTCCTCACCTCTCCTTCTTTGGCCTTGCTCCTCCTCCTGAGAGTGAGGGTGTGCAGCTCAGTGCTCCACAGCTTCGACCCCTCTCCAGGCAGATTCACACTCCTCCAGGACCTGCATCCCTGTGACCCTCAGAGCTGTGGTGGGGCTGCAGATAGCCAGGGGCCTCTGCTCCATGTTCCCCTCTGCAGGGATGGGGATGGATCCGGCAGCGGTGCCAGGAGCACTGAGGGACAGTGGGACACTGTCACAGGGCAAGCTGGCTTGTACTGGGCAGTTAATCTGGCCACTGATAAGAGAAGCAGCCTGGCCTAATAGACAGGCCCCCAGAGAACAGAGATAGGACAGAATTGGACAAGGATGTGACCCAATGAGTTCCAGCCCAAGCTGCAGAGAGCTATTGGTGAGAGAGATGAGCAGCCTGAACTTGGAGCCAATCACAGGCACTTACCCGGGAACATTAAAAGGGGTATTTAAGGTGAAGTCAGAGCAATAAAGAGGCTTTTTGTCACATGGATCATAGAGTGCTGTGTCTCTGTCTTGGGCACAGCTACAGGACACAGCTGCTGTGCCAGAGGATGGCACTGTGCTCACCGGAATGCTGGGGACGAGGAAGGGGATGTTTGGGTGATGGCATTGTCTTCTCGAGCCACTGGTACCGTGATGGAGCCGCACTGTCCCGGGGATGGCTGAACCTGCCAGCGACAAGTGGGGAATGAATCCCTTGCTTTACTTTGCTTGCATGTGCAGCTTTTGCTTCCCTTATGAAACCACTTTATCTTAAACCACAAGGGGTTTTTCTTCACTTTGGCCATTTGATTCTCTCAGCCATCCCACCGAGGATCATGTGTGGGGCTCAGTTGTTGCCCTGACAGAAGGAGCATAAAATGAGTCCTTCCCTTGATAGGTGCAATAAAACTGACCCTTCTCTTCCCTGTTTTTTCTCATGTGCTGGGCTGAGGGGTGAACAGAGCAAGCTGAGGCACCTCCCGGGCTCTTTGGAACAGTTTTGCATGTCTGGAGCAAAGTCTTCCTTGGAGTTCTCTCTGGATGTAGCACAGCCAGGACAAGCACTAGTGTTCAGAGATGAGGGCCAGGGAGGACGGGATCTAATTAGACATTTATTCTCCAGCATCTTGGCTCTCAGAATTCAGGCAAAATTTGAAAAATTGGAACTGAAAATGAAAGGCAAAAATAGGCAGATCATAAGAAAAGGAAGTAGAACCCAAAACAAGTCTGAAATTATAATTTTTATCTTTTTTTCTCTTTTTGAAAATGCAGGTCCACTTGGAAACCAATAAAACCTGCTTGTAAGAAAGAATCAGTTCTTATTAATGTAAACTAATCTGAAACAACTCAGGTGGAAAAGAATGTTTTCCTGTTGATATTTTCAAGAAGAACATTTTACTATTTTATAATTCAAGACGATGCTTTCATCACAGTATTTGAATTAATGCAAAGTTTAAAGTGTGAAAAATTAACCAAAAAAATACAATAATTTCATTTAAAGAAAATGTTTTTAAAATTTAATCTTAGGAATTTCTTTGCATTTGTCTTTTTGAACAGCACTATTTTCCAAGTTTCTAACTTTTTTAACCAAAATTCTAAAATTTGTGTGATAGGTAAAAAACCGTTTGTGGCTTAGCTTAATGGTCAAAATCTAACAATGTCTGCAGCACAAATTATAGTCAACGTTGCACTGTGTTGAAGTTTGGGTGTACTTCAGTGAACTGTGGGTTGATGCTGCGTGTCTTGGGAGCCCAAGTTTGCTGCTTCTCTTCAGCAGAGGCAGGTCTAAGACAATGTGAAGTCTGCCCTGAAATTTTAAAGCCACCTTTGTGGGAAGTCTGCTTCAGACTGGTTCTTGCTGCTCTCTGGCCTGGCCTCTGGAAGACACGGCTGCACGCTCAGGTGATGGCATGCAAACAGGCAGGTGGGCAGGTACAGAGAGTTTGTTTCATGCTCAGTTTGTCTGAAGATGTTTCTGCATGTGTTTAGAGTCTGTGATTAAGACTTCCATCTTCACCAGGGAGAATCCAAGCAGGAAGTGACAGCCAAGGCGTGCAGGGCTCTGGGGGGACATGGACTCAGGTGTTACAAACAGGATGGTCCCACCAAGGAACAGGTAGAAGATCATTGCTGGAGTCTGCTTTGCTGACTGGGAGCACTGCAACAGCAGCTGGATTTTTGCACCAGGGGTGGTTTCTTGTGTTATTTGCATGATTGGAAACAGCTTATGTTTCTTTATCCTTTCCTGTTTTTCTAGTATGGACACACTTTTGCTCTAGCCAGTGACCCGAGGCTGCAGAATTAAACTTGGGAAGGTAGATGACTGAAAGGGAAATATTATGTGGCAATAGTTTCCTTCAGGGCCAAAACAAAAAGAGAACCTACTGTTTCACATATTTGCACTGTAGCCAGGAGTTTGCCTCGAAGATCCTGATGGGTCCCTTCCAAGTCAGCATATCCTGTGATTCTAACGTGAGAACGTCCAGTGGCAGAAAGGGCAGAACTGGCTGGGATCAGGAATGCTGGGGATGTTGATTCCTGTCAGTGACATTTCACTTGCTGATGAGTTAAGACTTGCAGCAGCCTTGTCTTGCAGGCAATGCAGCTGCTGAGGAGCCACCTTTGGGCAGTAAAGGAAGATGTAGCTGTAGCTGAGGGTGATGCCCAGGTCACAGGGGAGTTCTTTGGAGCTGCTTAAGTAGATATGAGGAATTGTCTCCAGCCACATCTTTCCATACCCCCTGTAGAAACGTTTATGGTGGTAGGACTCTGACAGTACATTGTTCATGAAAGCTTTTGATATTTAAGCTCAAATGTGCTTGCAGGGATACAATAGGGGCACATCCTGTCGGTGCTGTTTGTGGAAGGCCCCGTGTGCCTGTCCAGACCCATGGGACTGTCTGTGTCCATGTGTGACCCCACCTGTCCTCTGTGGGCTCCACAACTGCTCGGAGCTGTGGCAGCCTCCTCTCTCTCAGGCTGCTGGATCAGGCAGCTCCTAACAGTGGAGATGGAGGGGGAAAGCTCTTTCCATGTGTGAAAAACAAAGTTCATGATTTAGAATTTTAAAAGTTTAACAAAGGAAAAAACCAGGGACAAACATATCCAATGCTGGGGTGTTTTTTGCGATTAGCCAAAGAACACACTTTTAATGTAAAGCGTCGTTCTCTATATTCTGTTACATTGCTGGGGTACATGCATACTCATGAGTTTATACATTATTCAAACATTCTTTTGAGTTTTTGATGTTCTAGGAACTCTGTTGTTTGATTTTAACTTCTGACTGGTCTGCAGGACATGCTGTGGATTAGGTCAATATACTTTATTTCTTCCTTTGTTTTTATCTTCTTGTTTCATACTCTTTGATAGCAAGGAGTTGATAAATCCTTCCTGGATGCTTATGCTCTAGTTTCTGTCACTGTTATCTTATCACTTGGAGTGGCCAATCCGCAGATATACCAAAAATAATTGCTTTACACCATTTTCTAAGTCGGTTACTGTTATGAATGTCATTCTATTTGTCCAATTTATCAGACAACAAGATTAAATTCGGCAACAATTTTTTAAATAGTAACAATTGTATATAAATGAATAGAACCAAGGTATATTAAATACATATATTTAAGTATATGCAAAATTTGGCAGTGAGTAATTTAGTATAATTGAGGTTCCTATAAAGCATAAGCAAAACCGACCTGGGGTACGAGGAGGGACTCGCCCTTCCTCATGTACCAAACAATCAAGGCCAAAAATCCCACTTATATACTATATGCTAATACATATTCATACAGAATTTTCTGGAAATCTCCTCCTAGTTTCTATTCCTAAAATCTACATCACTATCTTGTGTTGCACATGCTCTACTAATGGGTTAGGGGACTCTCATCCTTTTGACCGTCTTTTTTCTGATGAAAGCTCTTGGTCTTCATCAATGATCGAGGTGTGACCTGCAGGTAGCGTTAGTGCACTGAGCTTGGCTTACGTAACCAAGTGTAAGTTCCCACAATAAAACCTTATTCAAGTTCCATTCCTGGAATCATCCCAATTTGGCCCATTCCAAGATCGAAACTTTTTATTTCTAGATGCTGCTTATCAAACCTACATCTTTCTACTACTCCCCCCTAACATCTGGAGGATTCCATCTGCTTTGTCTCACCATTTCCTTTTTTTTTTTTTGCTTTGTAACAATTATTTTCTATTGATATGAGTACAATTTTGCTAATATAGTTACAGTTACATAGAGGTATTTTAGTCTCTATTTTAACATTTTGCTAAAGCCTACAATATATTTATCACCCTACTATTCATATAAACTATACAGTGTATACATAAATTGACAGATTATATTATTTAAAAGCCGTTAAAAGTAAGTATAAATTATACTATATCAAAATACTTGTGATGCAAAAACCTAGTCTATGAATGTGAAAGCCAATATTATATTGATATCTATAACACATGGTCCCATGCTCTGGATGTGCACCCAGGGGTTGGTCTCAGGCTGAGGGATGTGAGAAAAGGCTCTGGAGAAGGGAGCAAGGATTCCAGTGTGCCCATGGGAGGGCATCATCCTGGACAGTGTGAGCCAGGCCAGAGCCACAGAATGGCCAGGGCTTGCTCTCCCCTGGGCACTGCTGAGCCCAGAGCAGTTTGGCATGGCCAGTGGGGGCTGTGGAGACAAAGGGGCCTTAAAGGAGGCTCCCCTTTAAAAGGAGAGGCTGATGCCTTTTTGGGACTACCTGAAAACAGAGGCCAGACAACACTAAGGGAATAATTAGTGGTTATGTTTATTCAAGGGCCTTCAAGTGCATTTTGGGCAGAGAAGCTCCCCAGGGACTACACCCAAAATGGACAATGGGTTTTCATACTTTTATAAGTTTGGTCTATTTGCATATTGGGTGTTAATCTTCCAATTGCAGCTTCAGGAAATGAAGTCATTTACCCCAAGTTTGTCTCCCCGCAACTCACTCTTGTTTCCATCTCTTGGGGCCTGAGGCAGGGAGGTGTCCTTGATTCCCAGCCTGGAGAGGAATTATTGTGTCTGCCCAAAATGGGAAAGCAGCAGTTAGCACTGTATATGGGGTTTGGAGTTATACACGAAAGAATTGCAGGGTTACAAATATATGAAAAATATAAAAAGCTAAAATACCAAGGCATCAGTGCAAAGATTCACTTGAGGCCAGGGGAGGCAAAGGGTGGTTAGACAGGAAAGGGGGCCAGAGGAGGTGCCCAGAACAGGAAGAGGCCATAGGGCACCCTGCTTCCAAAACTCCTGGCCCATGGAATCTCCAAGAGAGACAAAAGAGGCAGAAGAGGGAAGAAACAAAAGCGTAGAAAAGGGTCTGGAAGAAGTTCAGCATTGCCTTTCCCCCTGGTTTACACCCATATAACCCTCACCTACCCAGCCCTGAGACTTCCCTGTTTTTCCTGCAGGGGCCAGTTGTGGCAGAGATTCCAGACACAGAGGGAACAGGATGTGCTGCCTGCAGTTCACAGGAGGGCAGGGAGCCTACAAACACTGCCACCTTCGGAGTAGGACGCCTGGACAGGCTGCCATGTGTCCCACACAGCCTCAGTGCCAGAATCCATCCGTTCCCTTCTCCCACATCCATCGGTGCAAGAGACTTTCCCTGTTTCATTAACCCTTCATTACTGCCAAAGGAGCTCTGTGTACATCACTGGCCAAGCCAGAGCAGGTGCAGCTGAGGTGCACCTGGCTCCAGGTGGGGGGTGGAAGGGAGCAGCTGTCTGGAGTAAAGACCATCAGCTGCTCCAGTATGGTACTGGGGGGGTCTGGATGGATGAGGAGGGACCAACCCTGTGGGGTGCACCCAGACCTACAGGCAGGAGGTGTTGCTGTCCCTCCTGCAATGGCAGACACTGTAGACCAGGAGGACACAACTTCCCCTGAAAAGGCCAAAAAGGAAGTCAAATTCCTTCCCTCTTATGTTCATTCTGTTGAGCCACCAACTTGTGGGTTTGTGGTTGCAAAACAATCCCGTATTTCATAAGACAGAGAAGAAGCCACTTCCCTATCAAGTGACCGGATGCAAGAAAGAGAAACAGAAAGTCCTGATAGCCTTTCCCCCAAAGTCTGTTGGATCCTAAGTCGTCACAGGGGCCCAGCCCCGGGCATATGACTGGGACATTGTGGTCTCAGTTCAATCATCCCAGCCCTGCAGACGTGCTGGACAAACCCAAGTCGTGGGACAGAAGGTGTCTTGTGGCAGCAAGGTCGTCGTATCGGGAGCCACAAGAAGCCTGTGTGGCTACACAACTGCTCGGTTCCTGTGGCCAAAGCCTTCCTCTGAAGAAGCCCTGCTTGAGCCGAATACAGAGGGAGCCAAGAGGGACATGATGCTGCCGTTGACCCGTGTGCTGGCCTTGGGTGAGTGCCAGAGGCTGTGGGGATTCCCAGAGGGCAACAGGAGGTGTCCACACACTCCACAGAGATGTCACACTGCTGCTTCTCCTGCAGGTGCTTGGCTGGTGGCACAGAGTGAGGCTACACTGAGTGAGTATCTCGAGGAGGTGGATGGGGAGTTTGAACACATCCCTGGGCCCACCCATCTCCCAGGGCTCTTCCACAGCCCCCTGGAACACAGCTCACCTTTGTGTGGAGACAGAGCCTGGTGGCAGCCCTGGGCTCATGGCAGGGCAGCTGCAGGGACTCCCTGTCTGTCTGGCAGCATCTCTCTTCCTGTGCAGGTGCCCCCACAATCTCCATTTTCCTGAAGCAACCTGGGGTGATCCCACCAGGAGGCTCCACCACCATCTGCTGCATTTGCGAGCGCAGCTACGGGAGCTTCGTGCTGTACGAGGGCAGCCACCAGCTCCGTGCCCTGGAGCAGAGTGGCAGCAGGGCCGAGTTCTCCATCTCTAATGCCACTTACGAGGACAGGGGCATCTACCACTGCCATTACCTGGAGGGAGGCACTGTGCTGGCTCGAAGTGATGAACTGCAAGTCTCTGTGGAAGGTGAGGGATGTGCTCTTTCCCCTCTGATGGGGTAACGCCCCAGGGCACACCCGGATGCCCTTGGCCATTTCCATGATGCACAGGGTTCTTCCTCCTCTTCACTGGCTTGGAGAGGTGGGGACCACCTTCACCTCTGCCTGAGCCAGTTGGTGGCTTCACAGAGATCTGGGTGCTCCTGGCACCAAGCCAAAGCCCTCTGCACCTTCTCATTCTCTCTCTTGTCTCAACAGAGTTCCGTCTCCCCAGGCCCCACCTCTCTGTCCTGCCTGGGCACGAGGTGAGTGTGGGAGCTGATGTGATGTTCCACTGCACCACCACACAGCCCAACACCAGCTGTTACCTGTACCTGGAGGGCGAGATCCGAGCCCAGCTCTTCTCAAGGGAACAAGGTGACTACAAACTCTCCCATGTGCAGAAAGGTGACAGTGGCCGCTACAGCTGCCAGTGCTTCACCAGGAGTGCTTCGAGAGAATGGTCTCCTGTCAGCAACACCCTGGACTTGGTGGTGAGAGGTAAGACATTCCCCAGCCACATCCTACTCTAGTCTCCTTCCCTCCCTGCAATCTGTCACATCCTGGGGGAACTAGAAAAGGGTTTAGAGCAGGAAAGCAGCTCTAAGAGGGGTCCAAGCAGAGGGTTCCAGCTTCCTTCAGCTATGTTTGAGCCTGGCCAGCTCCTCAGAGACCCTATAGATGACCTAGAGACCCTATAGAAACAGGGTTGCTGGCCTGACAGGTGGGGTTAAGAGTCAGAGGACACCTCTCCCTGCACCTCCCAGCCCCAGGGACATTCATATGTCTTGTCACAGCTCAGTGTCACCATCTCGCTGGCAGTGGCATCTGAGGACCAGCTCCACGTTTCTTCCCTCCTTCTCATCTTTGGCGCTACTGGGTGGGGTCACGGGTTAGAGGCTGTGAGTAGGGGGTGTCCCAAGGGACAGGGATTTGGGAGGTGCATCTGGGGGCCTTCTCGGGCTCCGTTTGCTCCCTATGAACTTTCCTTCGTGTGTCTTTAGCCCAGGACCTCCCTGGGGTGTCCCCTTGCCCTGTGTGCCGCCCTGCTGTCCCCATGGGAGGACGGGGTTCTCCCCGTGGGTTCCTCCCCAGTGACGGTCCCTTCTGCCCCTGCAGATTACACGCTGTGCAACGCCGTGCGCCTGGTGCTGGCGGCCGGGCTGATGCTGCTGCTGGGGCTGATCACGGCGGAGGCTGCGCGGAGCCGGGGCTGCGGGAGCCAAGCGGGCACCGCCGCGGGACCGCTGCGATAAATAAACAGTGCCTGGGGCCATCCCTGTCCCACTTCCTGGCCAAGCGCGGTTCCTTCTTCCAGTCACGGTTCCTGTCACGGTCACTTTCCCGTTCCCGGTCGCGGTCTCTGTCCCTGTCCATGTCCCTGTCCCGGCTGCCTCGGGGGTCCCGCGGGGCGGGTGGGCGGTGGAACCCCCAGGAACACGCAGAGGGGTGGAGGGTTCACCCCTGCGCGGCGACCACTGCACTGACCCCTGCACTGACCCCTGCACTGATCCCTGCACTGATCCCTGCACTGACCCCTGCACTGACCGCTGCACAGTGACCCCTGCACTGATCCCTGCACTGATCGCTGCACTGACCCCTGCACTGATCGCTGCACTGACCCCTGCACTGACCGCTGCACTGACCCCTGCACTGACCGCTGCACAGTGACCCCTGCACTGATCCCTGCACTGACCGCTGCACTGACCCCTGCACTGATCCCTGCACTGATCGCTGCACTGACCGCTGCACTGACCCCTGCACTGACCGCTGCACAGTGACCCCTGCACTGACCCCTGCACTGATCGCTGCACTGACCGCTGCACTGACCCCTGCACTGACCCCTGCACTGACCCCTGCACTGATCGCTGCACAGTGACCCCTGCACTGACCGCTGCACTGACCCCTGCACTGACCCCTGCACTGATCCCTGCACTGACACCTGCACTGACCCCTGCACTGACCTCACCTGCTGCACAGTGACCACGCTGGCCATGCAGTGACTGCTCCCCCGCAGTGACCAGTGCCCTGACCTCTCCCAGCACGCTGTGACTGCTCCTGCTACCCCACTGCACAGAGATTGCTCCCACTGCCTTGCAGCACAATGACTGCTCCAGCCCTGCAGTGACAGTTCCTGCAGGGCAGTGACTGGTCCCACAGCATAGTGACCACTCCTGCTTCACAGGCCTCTGTTGCTCACATTTGTTTATTATTTTAAAACACTGACAAAACACACCACACCATCATCTATATATATAAATTTACTTTTGTACCACTATAAATTTATATATATAGAGCCTTTAAATTTCTGTACATTCAGGACACACAGTTCCAGAATAGCTGCACTGGCTACAACAGAAAGATTTTCTTTATGAAAACACAGAGAGGAGGCGCTAATATCAAAAACACAGAAAAAAAGAAATTAAGAAAGAGTGCAAAATGAATGAAAGTGCAAAAAAGCTTTTGTTATCATAATCACACTCCCTCCACAATATGGTCCCCATTCCCCCCTCCAAGGACAAGCAAGTCTCAGGCCCCAGAGGGAAAGGCTGGGTTGGAAGAAGGGAGTCAGGCTGCAGCCCTCCTGTCTTTCCCTTTCTGCATCGAAGAGCTCTCCTGGAGGATGAGGAGTGGGGAACCTCCTGGAAGATGAGGAGGTTCCCATCCTCTCCTGGCTCCCTCCTCCATCATTGCACCCATGGGCCCAGATGTGCCCCTGCAGGCAGCAGCTGCCCTAAGCCCCCAGCCCTCCTGGACCATTTGGAGGGTGCTTTTCTCTTCTGAAAGTGCTTGTGATTGCCATGGAAAGCAGCGGAGGAAGGCGAGGGCAGGCAGCTGTGCTCTGGTGGGGCAGGCACAGCCACCCTCCCTGCTGAGCTCCAGGCTGGCTGCCCTCATGGAAATGGAGACCTTGACTTGCATTGTCCCAGTGCTGCCTATTTCCATAAGGAGGAGGAATCCATTACCCAAGTGGCTCCAACTGCTCCCACGCACCCAGAGACAGCCACAGCCCAGCCCCTCCAGAAGACACCCCGTAGCTGAGGCTGGAGCACGTAGTGGGACTTCTCCCATGGCTCCAGCTAAGCCCTCCCAACACCAGCTGCAGGGGCAGGAATGGCAGAAACGGAGACTTGGGGACCTCCACTCAAAAAAAACATTCCACTTGAAGAATTCTTCATTGACTTAGAAATGCTGGCTGCAGTCACATCTCTCAGAAATGCCCCAGAGGGGAACCTGTGGGCCAGACCCAGCCCACTGTCCTCTCTGGCTTGTTAGTGACAGGGCAGTGAACGTCCCTGTGAGGAATTTGGTCAGGCAACAGGGGAAGGGCAGATAACTTTGGTGCTTCTGCCTTGGTTACAGCTGTTCTTGACAGCCCCTGAGGGGGGACTCTCACTCAATGCTCTGTGGGGAATGGAGGATCTACCAAGGCCAGGGGTGCAGCACACCTTCCTTCTCTTGGCCTCCCTGCTGGCACCAGGGACAACTGCTCACAGAGGACACATCACACAAGACCCTAGGATGGGTGTCTGCTGCCTCCACAGCCCCAGAAACCCCCACCCTAAAACAGCAACACACCAACAGCAGGGGAATGGCATCATGGTACTCCCACAATCACCCATTCACACGTAACACGATGCTTTGGGTTTGGTTTTAAAGGACACAGAAGGTTATAAGTTTTAACAGTAAATAGCCCTTGACCACCTACACACCCTGTAACTCCCTCACCCAGACAAATCCAGCAGCTTTGTACCCCAACAGGTACATCAACCCGAGGCTGAGGAAGCGATGCTCAATCCAGCAGGCGTATGGCACAGCCTCCCATCTCCCTACCCCCTGCCAGTGGGACTGCTGCTCCTGGCACAGAGCTCAGATCCCAGCTCTGCAGCCAGACCCCCCAGACGAGGGGCAGCACCCTAGCAGCCTGGTCCAGGTCATGGTTTGAAGAGGGAAGTGAGGAGAGCCCAGGGCAGTGTGGGGATGCACCTCTGCCTGTGTGGCTGCTGCCCAGGCAGTGCACAGCTTGGCTGCATCCGACAGCAGAGCAAGAACTGGTGCTGCTGGTTGTACCCAGCCCTGAAGGGCAGCCAGGGCTTGGCTCATGGCTCCTCTTCCCCTTCAGCAGGATCTTCTGATCTCCTCACCTCCTCTGCTCTGCCAGGCAGCCCTGCGAGACACAAGGCTCTCCCTTCTTCACAGCAGTTTCAGATCTGATGCCTGGCTAGCAGCTCCTCTCCCAGCACCCTGGGATGGTGCTCAGTCCTTCCCCCAGCAGGAGGAACAACTTCACACGTGGCAATAGAGCAGATGAGAACAGGATGTTTTCCTAAGTTGGGTCCTTGCAAACTCAAGTGATGTCTGCAGTGTGAGGGAGCCTTTTCATTCCAGATCACACCTGGAAAAGTCTCAGCATCATTCAGAGCTTGGGCTGAAGGTCCCAGGGCTCCTCCTCTTCTCCCCCAGCACACAGTGGCCCAAAAAGAGACTCTCCCTCAGCTGAAGAGACCAACTTCCACACCACTTCCTGCAGATGAGGGGTGGCTCAGGGAGTGACTCTGAGACCCAGGGACACAGCTGTTCCTTCCCACTCCCTCTGTCCACAGCTGGCCACACTGCAGTGCTTGAAGAGATGCAAGGACATAAAAAAGGAAAGGAGAGGGAAAGCTGCCTAAATCAAACCCAAGCAATGACAAAACAAAGACGTGGACAAGTTGCAAGTCCTGCGTGAAGAGCGAGCAGCAAACGTTTCAAAAGAAGGTCAAATGTGACCCCAAATATTCAATAACAAAGTCAAAATGCTACATTTCCATGGGAAGCCTCAAATAGGTTGACCCAGATATGATAGTGGCTCCCAAGGCAGGCTGCTCCAGGACACATTGCTGGTGCACTTGCTCACATCTCTGCATCCCTGTCTTTGGGCACTGGGAAAGGGGGGAAATTGTTTTATTACTGGAATGTCATTGTTGGGAATGGGAAAGGAAGTGGACCTGGGACTTGCTGCAGCCTACAGAGAGCCCCATGACAGGTGGCCATCTGGGCAAGTGGCCATCATCCAGCATTGCATGGCCACCCCCTGCTGCAGCAGCTCCCACAGCAGGCGTGGGAGGATTCACATACCAGGGTGATGGACCACGGAGAGCAGTGTGGGGATTTGCCAGGAGGAAAGGGGCCCATCAGAAGCTGCTGGGACTCTGCCAGGACCCCCAGGAACATTGGCTTTTCTGGCTCTGCAGCCCTTTGGTCCCTCCTCCATTACAAGGGACAGTGTTATATGAGCATTCCTAATCTGCCTGTGGCCCTGTTGGAAAGGTGCTATGTTCTGAAAAGGACAGAAACAAAACAGCAAAGTGCTGCATTTCCTTTAACTCTGCAGGTAAGGGATCCAGGGACAGCAGAAGATCCTGCTCTTCAGACAGCAGAACTTGGGTGCCTTGTGAGGGCAAAGAGGGGGGAGAAGGCAGCTTGGCAGAATCAACTCAGCAAACTCAGGAATGCCATCAGAAGCAACTGAGGATCTTTCTACTGGAGCAATGGATGCTTCTTGTCCTTGGCAACTGTCTCCACTCTAGAGAGGGCCTTGCTCTTAGTACAAGGACCAAAGAGGGCCTGACTTCCTTGGCAGAGGAGTCTTTAATAGGTGCAAGAGGAGCAAACTATCCAAGCATCCTTTCTCCCAGAGAAGCACTGGACAAAACAGTCTGAAGCACAAGAAGAAATGGAGCCTTTTCTGCACCCAGCCAGCCCTGGCCCTGCAGGGCCCTGGGGCTGCTGCATTCCAGGAAAGAGGAATAAAGCACAGGTGCTGGTTGTGGGCAGAGCAGCAGCCAGGACTCTGAAGGGGCAAGAGGTGACCACTGGTTTGCAGTGCAGTGCAGGGGCAAAGCAGTCATCAACTGGCCTTAAAAAGGGAAAGTCAAAAGAATTCAGAGAAAAGGCAAAATGAGCAGAAGCTCCTCAAGAACATCCCTTGGAAACAGTGTAAGCACAAATACCCCCAGAGGATCACACAGAGGGAAAAACCCCAAATTTCTCTCAGCTGCTGAGCAAAGGCAAGAGCAGCCTTGAAGTGGGTGTGAGCATGGATGCAGGCAGTCAGTCCCTTCCCCTGCCTGGGTGACTCAAGTAGGTGTCAGCCCCTCCACAGGGCTCCCCCAGCCCTCAGCACCCTCAACCCGGGGCAGGCACAGCAGGACATGGGGGCAGCTGTGGCATTAAGATGGGCCAGTGCCACGTCCACCCTCCTTCCCTGCAAGTGCCCCCGAGGCCTGGGGCAAGCCTGGGCCCAGCGCTGCAGAAGGGCAGCGTGAAAGGAAGAGGATGGGAGATGGGCTGGTGGCAGAGTGAAGATGTGGCACCCGGGAGGACACGAGCAGGACATGACAAGCTGCAGATGGCTGGGGGAATCTCTGTCCTGACCAGACAGTTTGGCAGCACCAGTGATGAGGGAGGGTCCCAGATGGGCCAAGAGAAGTCACTTTAAGGTGTCATCAGCGTTCTTGAACATGAGGATGGCATTGTAGATCTTGAGTGCCGGGCCCAGCTTGACACTCATAATCTTGACGATGTCAGCCTGCGTCAGCAAGAGGAACGCCTCACCATCGATCATCTGGGGAGGAGAGCAGGGACAAAGGCACTCACTGCAAACCTAGGCTGGCACTCCTGGAGACAGCCAGCACCAGCACGACCTGGGTAAAAGCCACAGGTGACCCCAGAGAGCAGAGCAGGGGCCACCCACAGCACTCCCACACTGCCCCAGGGAAACCCCAGCTGGCAGCTCATGTGCCCAGGAACAGGGCAGAGGGGAAGAAGCCCTTCCAGGCGCCATCCCAGGAGCTCATACTGCAGATTGGGATCCTGGAGCCCCACAGGCACAGCACAGAGCCACCACAGCCTGCTCTGGGCCAGCAGCCATCCATTCCCTGCTCCAGGGACCAGCACCTGCGGATGCTGCCCCGGTTCAGCTTTGCCTGCATGAGCACCCGTAAAGCACAGGGGCCATTCCTGGACAGGGTGTGCCAGTGGCTGTACCCAGAATGCCCAGGATGAGGCCCGGATGTCAGAGCCACCTCCACACGTCTGCCCACAGAGGGTCCAAAAACGCCGACCCTGACAGGCAGCAGTGCCATCTGACTGCTATGCTGGTGAGAGGGGCAGAGGGGGAAGGATGAAAGGGTGAGGAGGAGCAGCTCCCCTCAGGAGATGATGGTGCTCTTAAGGCTGCAGCACCATCCTCCTCCTGTCCCCCATCTGCATCCCCTCACAGGGGCCCTCTGTCCCCCATGCTGGGAGAACAGGGCAGCACAGCTCCCTGGGGGTCAGCAGCTCCCCTCCTGCCCCAGATGGGCACATCCAGATGGCTGCAAACTCCCATGCAGTGGGGCTGCAGGGCACGACCTCTGCCAGGTGCTGGATGTGCCCTCAGCATCCAGCAGCAAGCCACTGCAGGAAGGCCACTGGCCAATTCCTCACGGCCCTGGTGGCACACAGCTCTCCTTGACCACCTGCTCTCATCCTCCTGCCCTTCTCACCTCATCTTTGAAGAGCTTGGCTTGGTCCTCACAACCCGTCAGAGTCTGCACAAAGCTAAAAACCTTGGAATAAAGGAGAGAAATGTCAAGACAGAGCAATGTTTCCGGCTGGAGACCTCCCTGAGCCCACATCCTCCCATTTGGAGCCCTGCAAGGTGCCACGGGGCTCTTGGGGCAGAGGCTGCATTTGCTTTTCCCTCCCATGCCAGAGCCCATCCCTGGCCCTGGGCACAGGCATTGGCCTGAGAGGGGCACCCAGGGGGGTAATGGAGACATCAGGGGATCATTCAAGTTGTCAGAGCCTCTGAGATCATCGAGGCCAACCACTGAGCAACACTGCCAAGGCCATGTCCCCAGGTGTCACATCCACACTACTTTTGAACACTTCCAAGGATGGTGACTCCACCACTGCCCTGGGCAGCCTGTGCCAGTGCCTGAGAGCTAGGGCTGCTGAGGCTGGTGCCAGAGCTCCTCCACCTACTCAGGCCTCAACAGGGATCACCACAGCTGCCCAAGGAAGTGAACAAAGGTGACAATGTGTCCAGCAGACCCCTCCTTGCTAGCCCAGGGACGTGGCCACTGAAGTGCCTGGTGCATGTGCCACGGTGATGCAGAGCCAGGCAGGGCACTCCCAGCCATTCAAGCCATCAGGGGCCAGCATGGAGCCGTCCAAAGCACCTCACCTCATCAGTGGTCCACTTGGCCACCGTGGCTGCTGTGATGCCAGCCACCCCTGGCAGCAGCTTGCAGTGCTGCTCCCAGCACAGGGACAGGGAGCGGTCGGGGTGGGCGGACAGGGCGGACATGAAGAGTGACTGGTGCATGTTGTCTGAAGAAAGAGCTGGGGATAAAGCACAACATGTGATATGAGCTAAAGGACGCGAACATCCCCTGCAGGCAGAAAGTGGCTGTCCCTTGAGTCAACAGCATGTCAGTGTATCCAAGTGTTCACTTAGGCGGGATTAGGGGAAAGAACTTGAGACAAGCTTAGCTTTGCCTTGTTCTCATGACCTTTAATTATTCATTTTCCACTCACCCCGACCAGTGGGGTAGGTGGCAGGACAGCCCATGGTGAAAGAGATGCTGGATACACATCAGGCATCTGCTTCTGTCAGGCATCAGAACTAAATAAATGCGAAGCCAACTGTCCAGCATCAGTTTCTGTATGGCAGCAATAATTTGGCACTTCACAACCACACTGAAATTTTGGGGCACAGCTTCCCACTATCCCTGTCTGAAGAGGACATAGCACCACAGAAAATACACTGCCATAGAGAGGATCCTAATTCCATGCCATAAAGCACTCAAAGATTGCCAGCCATAACACAGAGCCAAACCAAGGGATCTTTGTGAGCCCTGGCACAAGGCAGGGATGTCCCTTACCCAAGGTCCTCTCTGGCAGCTGACCACAAGGCCCTCACTGGGGCGGACCTGTGTGAGCCAAGGGAGACCTGGCCCCATTGCCCCCACCTACCCCAGCTCCTCCAGCCCTGTCCTGCAATGACACCATGGCAGGGAATAGCACTTACTCTGGAAGTCTTCCTGCTGCATCTTCCGGTACTTTGGAGGTCTCCCTCTAAAGAGACAGGAAGACTGATGTCCAGCTGGGCTGGGATTTGCCCCAGGGGCCTCCTCCCCAGTGCCCAGAGCAACACCTCAGCTGTGGGAGCAGAGACCTATTGGACCCTGACCCAAAGGGTTGACAGCCAAAGCCAGAAAACGTGGGAAGAAAAAGCGAGAGAGGTGCCTGGCAGAGCTGGCAGGGCCGAGGCCAAGGAGCCTCTGTGGCCTGGTGACCCCTGCCAGGGCGGGCAGTGGCAGCACAGGGGCCCTCCCCGCACGGGGCTCGCCGGCCGTGCCCCTACCTCCCGTGGTGCCGAGATTTCTTTCGCTGAGGGAAACCCATTGGGCTCCTCTTGCGAGTCGAGGCCTCGGTGTCAGACAAGTCGGCCTTCAGCCTGCCCTGGTTCTTCTCTGCCAGCGGGCACCCTGAGAGGCAGTAATGGGCTGTGAACCTCCCCGTCACATGGCCTGACCCATCGCAGCCCGGCGTGGGGCATTTCCTAGAGAACAGAGGGGACACAGGAGTTGGGCCCAGCTTGGAGCAGCACCGGGTGACGAGCCAGCAGGGCCACCCACCCTTCTGTCCCCGAGCACGGGCAGCCATAGCCCTGGCCATGGAAGGCAGAGGAAAGATGTGCTGAGCAAATTCCCGAGGCCAGGCTGCTGGGGCAGGGGCAGGGCACAGCCAGTCCCTCCACGTACAAACCTTGGCCCTCTGCCATCCCTGCAACCCTGGGCAAGGCACCAGTGAGCTGATGGAGCAGCTCGTCGAGGCTCCCAGAGTCTCCATCTTCCCTTGCCCCACAGGCATCCAGAGCAGCCTCAGAGCGAGCAGTAAGTGTGTGCCAGGAGCGTGGCCAGCACAGAAACCCTCGGGAGGCAGACCTGCCCTCCACATCCTCATGGATACTCCACCATACTGGCTCCTCCTGACACCAGCCTGGTGCTGGGGTTGGCACTAGACCCAGCCAGGTTTCCCCTGGAAAAGGTCCCTCAAGCGAATGCCTGAGCAGGAACACTGCTCCTTCTTGGCACTTCAGCTCAAAGCCTGACAGGGAAAGGCATCCAAGAGGGGTGGGGGGAACAGCGTGCTCACAGCTGGTGTCAGTGCACAGCATCTGCACTGTCCTCTCCACAACTGCTCATGGTAGGTGGACACACAGAACACCTTTGAGGGCTCTGGGGCTGCAGGACAGGCATAGGAGGGGTGAACAGGGATTCCTCCAGTTGGGTCCTGGTGCTGCCCAGGGGCCTGGCCTGGGGGAGCAGGGTGCAGAGCCAGGTGTGGGGTGAGTGCAGGGAAGGACTGGATGCTGGTGGGGATGGCAGGTGAAGAGGAACAGAGGAAGAGCTGGCCCAGCCCAGCAGGGAAGAAGCTGTGCCCCTCTGGGCCGTGCCAGGGAGCTCACCTGTGGTGAAAGCTGTACTTGGAGCTCTTGGAGTGAGGGATGCTCTTGCAGCCCAGGCTTGGGCAGCCCCCATGGGCAGAGGAGGCTGGTTCCTTTGGCCCTGCAGCCAGAGGAGAGGAACAGGAGAAAGACTGTCACAGCTACAGGCCCAGGCAGAGCCGGGGCTCTGGGCTCCCTGCCTGCACCAAACAGGGAGGACTTTTCCACTTGACAAATTCATGGAGTGACCTCTCCTCCCTGCCCGTTCACAGCCAGAATCTACCCTCCCATTTCTGTGCATAGGCAGGTGGCAGTGACAATGGTGTCTGGTGTGGTCATGCCCTGTGAGAAGGAACTGACGCAGGTGCAGCACTTACTGAGAGGAGGCTGCAATGGGTGTCCTGTTTTTGAGCACCAGCCCATGGGATGGATGTCTGGATGATCTGCATCAATCCAGAAATCATACACGTGGCTCCAGCCATCAAAATGGACCTGGGGAAGCAAGAGAGGGGTCACCCTTCAAATGCCAGCACACCTCTCTGAGGAGCTTTGGAGCCCTCCGAGTTGAAAGCAAGCAGCAGGGTAGAGCTGAAGTGCAGCACAAGGCTCTCCACTCCTGGAGCCAGGCACTGGCACCTGCCCACATTTGCACACTCCCAGTGAGCTGGGAAGGGCAAGAGCAAGCCAGCACAGTGTCTGGACACAGGCTCAGCACTGATGCTCAAGCACCCACCTTTATCCTGTGATCTTCCACATCCTCCACACTGGCCACTCGGATGAAGGAAGGAGTCCTCCTGTCCACTGCCTCCAGCTTCATGTTGACCAGGAAGCCATGGGGCGGGCGCTGGAAGAGACCAGTCAGGGGGAGCAGCGCCCTGCTGCAGGCTCCCCCCCACTCAGCAGCTTTCCCAGCACTGTGTCCTCCTTGAGCTCACCTCCCAGCCCTGGCCTGGCCAGGGAAAAGCCACCCCAGCTCACAGTGGCAACAGAAGAAAGTGGGAACAGGCTCCCTGCATTTGAGCTGTCTTTAACAAGATGTGCCCCAGGGAAGAAGGTCTCTAAGTGACACATTTTGGGGATCTATATTGCAACCACACTTGGCTGGACAAGGCTGCTGGTGGTGCAGTTTGAGAACAAAATGAAAAATGCCAACCTAAATTATTTCCCACCACTCAGCTCCTGTTTAGCTGAGGGCACAGTCATACTCCTCATTTCTCCCAATTTTGAGCTATTTGCCCAGGATAGCCCTGACTTCTGAACTCTGAGTTAGATCCAAAGCCTAGGCCTGTGGCAGGAGAATACAGAACATCCCTGGACGTGTCACAAAAGCAAAGTCTTGACAATGAAGAAAACCCAAATTCCTGCACAGGTGGGGTGGAGCAGATGATGTGACACTTACCACTTTAAAGGCCCAAGATGGGACAGCAGATGCTCCAGTTTCTTTCAAGTACTTTTCCCAGGTGAAGTTGTCGGGATCAGGATAATCTGGAACAGGGAAGATGCAGAAGGTGAGACATGCCTGCAGGAAGTCAGAAAGTACCCCTGAATGCCTCACTGCCTGTGAGGGCCAACCAAGTCTGTGCCAGGCACACAGGAACCTGAGAGACACTAAGAAGTGCTGCTATTTCCTCATGGACCACGAAACCCACAGTACAAGGAAGCAGAAACTGTTGGGTGTGCACAGACAGCTGGAGTCCTCCTCGTATCTCTGAGTGGAGACTTGGCCCAACACAAGCACCATGCTGCACCTGATCATGTGTACAGGAGCTTTGGCAGGAGGTTTGAGTCCCCAGGACCCTCACGCCACCCTTGGAAGCCTGTTCCCAAGGGGATGCAGTCCCAGGCTGCACCTGACTGATCACTGACTCACCTTGAGGAGGTGTGAGAGGTTTGCCGTGCTCATGACACCACCCAACTGGGTGGATGTATGGACTGCTGGGATCACACCTAGAAAACATACCCAAGCTCTTACATAGGGCCCTCTGTGGGTGTCTCCCCACCACTGGCCCCCCAAGAGCCTCTGTGCACTTACCAGTAGTCGTAAGTGTCATCCCAGTTGTCAAAGTGCACCAGAAAGCGATTGTCCACTACGTCAGTCACTGTGGCAACACAGATCAGGGAAGGGTTCATGCGGTCCACGGCCTCGAGCCTCATGCCCACCTTGAAGCCTGGGGAAGCCTCGTGCTGGCAGGAGAGAGGGGCAGGGCTTTTTCGGAGCTGTAGCCCCAGCTCCTTCCTCACCACTTCCTATGCCTGCTGCAAGGAGGCATCTGCCCAAACCCTCCCAAAACCAGACTCTGTCTGGCCTCCAGACAGGCCTGACATCACTCAGGCTCCCAGATGGGCAGTGAGCTGCTGTGCAAGGAAACAGGAAGGGGGTAAGTAATTCAGCTGGGCCACACAAAGAAAGAGGAAATGTGACCTTCAGACTCTCAGGATCTTCTATAAGCAGTAAATTCCAAGAGAGAAAAAAACTCCAAAAGACACTAGTTCCGATTTTGTCCCAAAACATTTGTTTGTGGTCACAGTCAGCAGCTACCAATGCTTCAGGCATGGCAGGAGGAGCTGGGATTGGGCCCTTCTCCCTTCCTTGCCTTTATTTCTTGGATCCAGAATCTGTGCAAAACACTGCATCACACACACTGGTGGGGTTGTTGCAGCAATGAACAGCAGGGTTTAGATACAATAAATAACTTGGAGAGGCTGATTTGCCAGTAGGGTGAGTTTCCTCTGCAGCTGACAAAGGAATGATCAGCATTTTCATTCTATGTTCCCACTTTCCTTTTTCATTCTCCTGTATTCCCACTTTCCTTACCCAAGCTTCCATGTGAAAAAAAAATAGGCAGACACAAAAACAGCAAAGACACAAAACAGAGACAAAGGAATTATACTTAAGAAACATTAAGTGATGTATTTTTAGCCAAATAATTGTTGAGAGTAGTTGTTATTTCTCCTCACCAGTACTTGTGTAACAGATTTAATTGTCCGTGAGATTAATCTGGATGAAACAGAATCAGACCAACACCAATTCTGGGCATATCAAATGAGTGTCCAAGCTACAGATCCTGAGCAGCAAAGTGTGCCACACGCTCCTGGCTCTTGAGCACTCTGGGCTTGAGGGGTGTGGGATGGACAAAGCAAAACTCAGTGCTGATGGAAACATTTTGCTCAGCTGAAGGGGATGAGTCACACCTGAACCTGTAGGCTCTGGCAGGAAGGAGATGCTGCTACTCACAGTGTTTCGGACCATGAAGAGGTGCTTAGGAGCTGCCTGAGCCTTTGTTAATTTCAGGTAGTTTGTCCAGCTGAATTCTTCTTCCTTATAACCTACAACCCCTCAGGAAGAGAAATGAGAGCAGTGAGTTCACAGCCAGGAGGATGTGAGGGTGAACCTGGCCATCCCTGACCCACTGTCACCCTGCCAGCATATCCTGCTGCGGGCAGACAGGATCTACAGTAGCCCTGGAATGCCCAAAGCCCATGGCTGAGGGCTGATGTGTGGTTTTGAAGGGGTGTTAGGAAAAATGAGCACTGGAGTGGAAATCCAGAGTACAGCTCCTCCTCTGGTCCTGCCCTGAGGGACAGCTGGTGGCACTGGGAGATCCAGAGCAACAGAGCTTTGCCCCAAAATGTGAGCAAGCAGAGATGGGTGCCTGAAGTGTTGTCCTGTGGAACTCCCCCAGTACAGCAGCATCCCTCCCTGGCCCCATAGGGCCACCCTGTCCCTACCTCAAGCTCTACATTTGGCCCACTCTTCATTACCCTCCTTCAGCAGGAGCCATCACCTGAGATGAATTAACTCCTTACCTTTGGGGGGCTGGAGTTTGTGCCCTGTCTCCTCAAACCAGCCAGCAGGGTGGATGTCAGGGGAATCAGCATTCAGCCAGAAGTCGTGGCACTCAGAGTAGCCATCAAAGTGGAGACGCATCCGGTAACCACACACCTGCCAGCAGGGAGGGAGGAGAAGGAAAGGGCCGTGGAGATCTGCTGCTGTCCCTGGCTGAGCATCACACCCCCTCCCCTCCCACACACCCAGCTCAGCATGGGTCACTTTGGGAAGCCAAAAGTCAATCACAGGCAAGTGCCCAAACTGGAAGGTACAAACCAGTTCCAAAGAGTGTCCAGCATGCAACAAGGTCAGTGCAAAGCCACCACAAGCCAGCCCAAAGAAGGGATGTTCAGGCTAGTGCATTAAATGCCATGGTGGAGCACCTTGCTGGTTCCAGCAAGTGCAAAGACTCCCTGTTCTGCAGCCCAGGAATCTACTGATGTAGAGATTTTGGCTAAATGCAACACTAACTGCCTGGGGAGCTCTGTGAGGCCAGGCTGGTCTGGCTGCCACGTGGCTGAGTGGAAAGTGGATCTGCACAGACACAAGGAAGAGTGGTGGGATGCCTCCACACACTCCATCTCAAGGGCTCAGACCTGTCCTAGGGACATAAGCTGTTGCCATTAGCACAATCCCTCCCCCCCCATGCTGTGCCAGGATGACAGAGAGACCAACCCAGCTGCACAGTGCTGTGTCCTGTCCCTCCAGGCTGGCAGGAACTCCCTGCTTGTCTGCCTGAGGTGCTGCAGCAGCAGCTCATCTCCTGCAGCAACGGGCCCTGTCCCCTGCAGAGGCCAGCTGGCAGCACCTCCCCTGCCCCAGAGCCAGGAGAAACCAAGGAACACAGGTATTGGAGGCTCCTTACCTCAGCCACTGTCAGGATGAAGTACATGGATGGGTGCTGCGGGTCAATCCCCTCCAGCTTCATCCCCACTTTAAAGCCATTCTTGTGCTGGGAAGCTACTTGGTACTGGAAACAAAAATTAAATTACAATGTAAAATCAACATAGGGAGCTGGGTCTAGAGCCACCAGGAGAGCAACCACTAGGCAATGGGAGCTGCTGGGACCAAGAGACTATGGGCCACAGGTTATGTTGTCATCCAAATTTTAAGTTTTTCCCATAGAGAAAAAACAGTGTTTCACCTCCTTATGGATTTACATTTCTTCTCTTGGCAGGGCAAGGTGTCCCTGGGGTAAAAGCTGCAGCTGGGGGAGCAGGGCACAGGCCTGACTTGTTTGCAGCACAGCCCCAGGAGAGCGCACCTGGCTTCCAGCAAGGGCTGGAAAGGCTCCACCACTGTGCCAGAGTCACAGCAGTGTCCTAGGCAAAGGTGGGGTGTTTGGGATGGGGGCCAGCACCCTGCTGGGGAATGGGACTCCGGGCAAATCAAAACTGGAGGCTGCCCAGTCACTTCCAGCTGATGACAGGAGTTTGGCTATTGCTCAGAGTCCCACAAAACAGGGAGGAAAGGAAGAGAGGAGGAGGGGTGGGAAAAAAAAGGGAAAGAAAAGAGAGATTGTTGGAGGTTGAACACGTCCAGAAGAAGCTGGAGGAGGCAGAAAATAAGAATAAGGCGCTGCAAGTGTACCTGCAGAACCTGGAGAGGGAACGGAGTCAATGGGAAGAAGTGGCTCAGCAAAATTCAGAATTGCAGGCTTCTGTGAATGTCCTAGAGAGGGAAAAAGCCAGGTAAATGAAAGCCTGTGGGACTCGGCATTGTGGTGAATGGATTCCCTCTTTACCATCTTTGGTGCTGCATGTTCTAAGAGTTTATAAAATGTGATACCATGTAGTAATGAGTTGCATGCTTTCTTTCCAGGCTGATTGTATCTCGGGACGAAAAGAACCTGTGCCTCAGAACACTGGAAGAAAAGAATCTGGAAGTGAACAATCAGGTGTCTCAGTTTCATTCTGCTCTTCAGCAGACTGAGCAGCTCCGTTGTGAGCATAGAAGAGAACTGCAGGAGCTCAACACCCAGGTAAGCTGTGCACTCGCATCCTCTTCTCCATGGACACACAACACCATCTTTAGCTTGGAGGTCCCAACCTCTTGTCCCTCCCAGTAGCATCCACTGCTGCCTTGTTCTGCCCAGGGCTGCTGCTGCACCCCGAGGCCAAGGCTGGATCTGGTGTGTGCTGCCCATGTTTTCCCCCATTCTCTCCCGGGTCCCAGCAGGAAATCTGGCAGGAGAAGCTGCAGCAGACTCCTTTGGAGCTTCTCTGTCCCTGTGTTAGCAGAGTTGTCCCAGATGGAGCTGGTGCCTGTGCTGGGCACTGAGCAGTGTGGGGACACAGCCGTGGCTATGGCAGGCTGGGCAGGACACTTCCACTGCAGCCACTTCAGGCAGTGTTCAGAGCTGCAGCCTCAAGGGTGTCCATTGCCTCCCTTTCCCTGTTTTCTCCACGTTTGTCTCCATTGAAATCCTTGGTTCTGCACCTTCTATTTCCTGCATGTTTTTTGCCTGAAGTCCTTTCTCCTTCATTGCTCTCCCTCCTGCCCACTCTGCTGCCTCAGGAGCAGCCCTGGCCCTGAGGCTCTGTGCATCCATCTTCCAGACCTGGGCCCTGCTGGAGGCAGTGATGGAGAAGGCAGCTCGCCAGGACACTCAGGAGAAGCAGCTGGAAAGTGAGATGTCTGAACTGTGTGTGAGGCTCCAGGGCTCTGAGGAAAGAGCAGAGGCCATGGTCACACAGTGTAAGGCCATGGAGCTGGAGCTGAGGAAGACACAGGCTCAGAGAGACCAACTAAATGCCCGCCATCAGGAGCTGCTGAAACTATTGGATGAAAAGGAGGAAGGTAAAGCTTCTCTTCCAACCATGCACTTCCCCACCCTGTCCCCCCGGTGCAGATTTCTGATCCCGTGCACATGAAAAGGGCAGTGCCCACACAGGGCAGAGGGGAAAAAACAGCCAGCGGGAGATTTATCCATTGTAGTGCCAGTGAAAGATTTTCTCCAGAAAGATGCCGTGGCTGGCAGTGCCATCTGGCTGTGCTATGGCTGATCCCGTGCACACCTGGTGCCTTTCAGGTTGTGTCTGTGCTAAGGAGCTGTAGCTGGATGTCTCAGCTGCATTCCCCCAAACTCCAGGCCCTGCCAGAGCCTCCAGGCTATGGATCCCTCTGGAGCAGGGCTGCACAGGCATCCCTGCTCCTTTGTCTCTCTTGGATTGCTCACTCTGCACAAGTCCAAGAGCAAACACACTTTCCTATTTCTCTGAACCTTGCCCCATTCGTCCCTGCTTTTTTTCTTTGCCTGGAAATTTCCTTCATTTCTGACAGCTTTTTATCCCTTGAAGGCTTAGGGCCTGGCCAACACAAGCAAGCAGAGAAGACAGTGCTGTTGTCTCTGCAGGATTCACTTCAGTCTGCCTTTGCTTTGCTCTTCCCCTTCTCCTTTCCCTTCTGTGCTGCAGCAATATGGAGGGAAGAACAGCAGGAGACTTCTCTAGAAGTTGCCCTGAAGGAAGAGGCTGAGACTCTTCGTCAAGTGGTGGCATCTCTGCAGAGGAAATTGAAAAGACTGAAGGAAAGGAAGGATGTGCTGGTGAGATTGGCAGACGCCACAAAGGGCCATTTCCTAGCTATGATTGGACCTTGTGTTAATAGTTCAAAGGAGCACCTTTTTCCAGTTTAACTTTTCGAATTCCAATCTTCCGAATAAGGAGGAAAAGGTGTTGTAGTCATGTCAAAGCCACACAGTGCTGAGGCTGCTGATTGTCCTCCATCATGGAGTTCTGTGCTCTAGAAGCTTTAGTTCTCCATATCCACACTGTCTCCATTGACATTGCATGGGTTGGGCAAATCCTCGTGTGCTGAGCCATGTTCAGATTTCTAAATATCTGGAGCTGGAAGGAGGGCTGAGAAGACCAAGTTTGCTGTTAATAGCAAGGTGTTTGGCCTTGGCCATCTGAGAACAGCCAGTGGGGAGAGAAGAGAGGAAAGCCAAGTGCTGATGCAGAGAAGGACGTGTGCCTGCAAGGGGACAACTCGTCCTGAGTGTCAGCAGAGAATGACAGCCTGATCTGGCCACTGCTGCTCCAAGAGAGGGCAGTGGGGCTCTCGGGATGGTGCCATGGAAACTCTACACAGGAGAGGTGGAACACCAGTGCTGTTAGCCCAACCCCAGGGAATGAAATGCTGGGGGTGTTTGCTCTTCCCTTCCTCCCTGATGGAGAGCACACCCTCGTGGCACTGCCTAAATCCTGGTCAGTGTTGCATTGAAATCCTGGCTGCAGTTCTGGCAGCTCCTCCCCAAAGGAACACTGGAATGGAGCTGCAAGATGTCGGGGAAGGGCAGGAAGGAAGCTGGGACGGGCTGAGTGAGCTGGGAAAGATGCAGCATCAAGGGGTGCCCAGCAAAAGTCTGCAGCATCCTGAGAGGCAGAGAGAGAGGGGCAGCCTGTGCCTGCCCCTGTGGCAGGCGACCTGATCTGGTATGAGAAGCAAACGAAGAGAGGGAATGAGTGACCATTTTTCTCCCTGTTTGGGCAGCATGAACAGGAATTGTACCAGGAGTAGATGAGAGATCTGGAAAGAAAAATGAAGTGCATGCAGCTGACATGAGAAATAATAAGGAAAAATATCAACAACTGGAATTAGAGAACAAATGAATGCAGAAGGATTTGGAGCATGGAGCTGCTGCTTTGAAGAAAAGGATGGAGAATGCTCAAATCCTGAGGACTGCACTTATCAAGAGTGAAATTGCCAAAGGGACTCTGAAGAAACATTTTGACATCCTAAGGCTAAAGTCTTGTATCCAGGTACACAGTGGCATTGATCTTCAGCCCACTGCAACATCCCTGAATTATTCCAGTGATGTTTCCCATAAAGAATTGGGACTCTCTTTCCCTGTCAGTCCAGGCCTGCTTGGGCAAAGCAGCCCGGGCTGCAGCAGGCAGCCTTGTCTGTGTGCCTGGCTCCAGCCAGAGAGCATTGAGTGCCAGATTGTTTCCTGGCACTCCCAGAATGACTGAAACAGCTCTGGAGCTTGCTGTTCAAATCAGCTCCAGACCATAGGTTGGGTATGGGGAGCCACTTCTCCCATGGCCAGACAAGGGCAGGCAAGACGTGGGGATTTGGATTTGGTGTGGGAAGGAATGGAGCAGGAGAGCAGAGTGATGAACTAAACTGAGCAGAGTTTTGTACTGAGAAGGCTGAACTGCAGCTGCATTGCTGGTGCTTCGAGGATGCTTCCTGTGATGGAGATTTCTGAGGTACAGCTTGTGTGGTATTGGAAATAAGGGAATCATCTTCTCTCTGTATCCCCAGCCGGCTTTTAAATCAGAAGTGGAGCAGCTGTTCTGTATGTCAGACACCAGCCTGGAATCTGAGCAACAGGTTGCATCACAAGAAAAGGAGAAGACAGAGTGGCCTGAATTGACCAAGGACCTCAGGAGGACTTATGAGGTAAAATGGGCTTTCACAGCCTGTGCAGAGCTTCAGGCTCCTCTGGAACACGGCAGAAGCAGCCACAAGCCCAAGGTGTCAGGAAAGAAGAGTTGGAGGAGTCTCAAGGCCTCAGCAGTGCTTGAAGACTCATTTTGCCCATGGGCTTGGTTGCCCACATTGTGCTCTGCTCCCGTGTGGAATGATCTGAAGTTGTGAGAGGGAGATTTTGCTCCCTGACCTTGGGCTGGCTGTGCAAGAGTGAGCTTGCTGTTCAAATCAGCTCCAGACCAAAAGCTGGGCATGGGGAGCTGCTTCTCCTGTGTCCAGGCAAGGGTAGGCAAGACGTGGGGGTTTGGATTCTGTGTGTAAAGGAATGGAGCAGGTGAGCAGAGTGATGAACTAAACTGAGCAGAGTTTTGTACCAAGGGCTTAACAGCAGCTGCACTGCTGATGCTTTGAGGATGCTTCCCAATCCCGAGATTTGTGAAGGACAGCTTTTGTGGTGTTTGAAATAAGGGAATCATCTCCTCTCTGAATACCCAGCAGGCTGCTGGAGCAGAAGGGAAGCAGAAGAAGAAGAAGAAGAAGAGGACACCAGAAAGGACATGGAATGTGTGCAGGATGTGGCTGCAACATCAGCAGAAGACAAGCCTGAGAAGTGTGAAGCAACCACTGACCCCAGAAGGAGTTATGAGGTAAAATGGGCTTTCACTGCCTGTGCAGAGCCTCAGGCTCCTCTGGAACAGGACACGTTAGCCCAGGCAGCAGGTTGGAGTCCTCTGCTTGTTTGCTTGCCTGTCCCTGTCCCTGCTGTGGCCACAGTATTTTGTTTGTTCTCTCTCTTGTGGCAGCCCATGACTTTCACAAAGGCACCTTCACTCCACTGCCTCCCTCCATGGCCCCGTGTCCCTGGACACACACTGGCCTCTCTTGCACAGCTGCCAGTGAGAGCTTTTTGCCCCCAGTGTTGTCTGGTGCAATTCAGGGTGTCTGAGCAGAGATCTCCTTGCCTTGATGTCCAGAGGTCCTTTTGCTCCATGTTTGCTGACAGGTTTCTCTGACCCTGTCTCCATTCAAATGTGCAGGTGGCACCTGAAGGGAGAAGAATCAGAACTTTGAGGAGAGTGTTCCCCCCAGACTCCTTTACGTTGCCTGTCTGCGAGTCTGCCCAGGAAAATATGTCAGCTTCTGGAGGAGAAGAGTCCTTCAGTAGCTCAGGGGAGCAGCAGCCCTCCTACTGATGCAGAGCCTGTGGAGAAAGTGGTCAGTGGCCCAAATGTGTGCTTTGGAGATCAGAGTTGGGTTCCTAAATGCTGTCAGAACTCTCTCTAATAGAGCTGTGGTGGCTGAGGGATGTACGTGGGAAGGGTTTGCCTGCCATGAACTGGACTTGTTGATCATCTGAGCTGTGTTCAGGGCCAGTCTGGGAGCCTGTTCCTTTCCCCTTGCCCAAGGGCAGAGTGTTGGAGAGGGCTGGAGTTGGAGGCTGTGTCTGCCCCGACAGCCGGTACCGTGGGGCTGTGGATGCTCCTGCCAGCGTGGGCTTGTCTGAGCCGGGCCTTGTGCCTCTTCCAGGTGTCCCTGCTGCAGTCACAGCTGGCCAGACACTGACAGGACGACCTGGAGACCTGTGCAGGGAGCAGGCAGGAGACACTCCCACTGAGTCACAGAAAGTGACGTCTGAGTGCAGAAAGGACCTCCTGACTTCCTACAGTTCTCAGAGAAGCGCCGTGGATCATCTGGATGAAGTCTTAGATTTAGTCAGTAGTTTATGTTTAATGGATAGTATAGGTGTAATTGAACCTTTATACAACTATGTTCCATAGGATGAAGGACATATTTACAGAAAAATAAAGAGTTTATTATGACCATGATTAAACTCAAAGATCTTGATCAGAATTACTACCATTACAGAGAACTATAAGTTCTGGGATGCTGCATTATATTTGAAGCAGCATTGAAGTCATTCTATCCAAGCCAGCAAAAAGAATTCTGAATGAAAGATTGATGCTACTCACCCAAACCAATGACCATGGGCAAACATTTCTCTCAGCTTCAAGGAGTGACCTTGAGGGGCATCATCACTCCAGGGAGGAACCTGCAGAAAGGAAACTCATGTCATGAACCACTTTGGTGAGGGCAGGAGAAGCCTACCATGTCTGGAACTTTTTCATTTGTCCTTAGGAAACTGCAATCTGACTTTTCTCAGAGGCACAGAATCTCAGGCTGGGGGAGGCTGGAGGCACCTCTGGAGGTCACCTTGCCCACCCCCTGCTTCACCAGCGCCAGCCAGAGCCAGCTGTCCAGGATGTGTCCATGTGGCATTTGAGTCTCTCCAGCCATGGAGACTCCACCACCTCCCTGGGCACCTGCCCCAGTGCTCAGCCACCCTCCCAGTGCAGAAGTGTCTCCTGAGCTTAGAGGGCCCCTCCTGTGTGTGTCACTACTGTGCTAAAAAGAGAGAGAAAGGACAGCAACACACACGGACCTCTTTAGGGAAGAAAGGCCAACTTTATTGTACAGACAGCCCGGATTTAAAGTGTGTTATGTGCAGCTATGACAGGACAGTAGTTCATTGGACAATTGGGAAAAACATCCTTAGGACAGTACCTCAGGATGTATCTCACGGGAAAGACACTAGTTGTTAATCTTTATTATGAATTCCACTGTTTTTCACCATATTATCACCTCAGGAGACTTCCTCCCTAACTGAAGCTGTAGTCAGCTTGTCAGCCTGGGAATGGACCTGAGAGTCAGGAGAAATCCAGGCCTGAAAATGAATTTCCAACCTGTAATTCTCTAGCTCTCTAAATGTGTGTGTCTACAGAAACGCTGCCTTTCAGAGCCATGGCCTTAGTGCAGTCTGCAAAAGGAGGGTGCAGGTTCATCAAGTCTGGAGGGATATCCAGTTGAGGCAGAAATTGGATTGAGGCAATTTTCCTCAGGAAATCCTCTGACTCAGGATTTCCCAACAGGATTGCAAGTTTCTTGAGCATCTCCTGCTGTCGGCCCAGCAGTTCTGCAGCATGGCGAGTAGCCCAAGTGGCTTCATGCTCTATCTCCTCAGCCAGTGCCACAAAATCCTCTACATAGAGGCTGGTGCAGACACCTACCTTAAGGAGGAAATCCACAGCTTTCCAATTGGAACATAGCTCCTTAAAGAAAGATTTAGGCACAAAGCAGTTTTGGAGCTGCAGGGTGTGGAAGGAGGGCATGTCATGGTAGAGGTAGGAGGACAGGTGCAGTGCTCTGTGGGCATCTGGCATTATAAAGGCCACCTCCTGAAAAGCTGCCACAATGGCCTCCATGCTCTGAGTGTCACAGATGGGTTGCAGCACAAAGAATAAACATACAGCTTCCATGAGGTTTTGCCATGTGAACTGGGACAGCAGGGAAGCACCACAGTCATGAAGAGCTCTTGATCATCATCTGTGAACTTCCACTTCAAACGCTTGGCCAGCCATTCGTGGATTGGGCTTGTTGTGAGAAACAGCATGCCTTTGTCCAGGTCATACAGCGCTTGGGCATGCTAGGGCACTCCCAGGAACTGTCTGTGGAGCAGCAGCACCTTGTGGAAGGGAGCCACAGCTACATAGCCCCCCCCAAAACTTCCGGAAGAGACGCAAGTGCTGGAGCTGCTCCAGTGCATGTGAATCCAACTTTCCCTTCAGGACAAAGCTCAGCAGGGCTGTCATGTCCTGCTCCCCTAAACCCCCCCAGCAGAGATCAGCTCTTGTGTCTGCCAGATGGGCCACTACACACCTGGGATCTGTGACGTGCAGTGCCCTTGGCTTCAGGCAACAGCGCGCAAAACCACAGGGCAGCAGGGATTGCTGGAGCACAGGGATGCCCGGTTTGTGCAGCACCTTTTCCACTTCGGAGTGACACTCAAAAAGAACCCTGGAGAGGGAGGATAGTCGCAGTAGGTGCTTCGAGTCTGTCTTACTCCCCTGAATAGGCAGCACTGCCATATCCTGGAGATGATCCATGAATGGCTCTGTGTTCATGTCTGAGGTCCTGGTGGGGATTGCACTGACAAAGATTCACAGCCCCTTGAGCCACTTTTCCCCCTCTGTGGTCCACTCCAACTGACCCAATGCCTCCTGGATGAGTGCTGTGGCCTCTGGGAGGCCAAGCTCCTTCACAAAGCAAGGTGGAATCCATGCAGGAATACACTTTTGGGCAAAGTGGTGGCTGTGCTTGGGGAAGACGTGGGCAAAGGAGTTCTTGAAAATGGGGTGGTGGTGGATGCTGAAAGCATTTGGAAAACCATCTTCTGTGGCCAGCAATGGCAGGCCTTCCAGTTCTGCCTTGTCCCAGTCCTTGGAAGTACCTTGGGAGTGCCTGCTCCATCGTGCTAAGTATTGCAGCGGGTAGAAGCAGCTCTGTGGGGTCCTCAGGGGGGTCTTAGCCAGCTTGCAGGGCACAGGCAGAGCCAGGGCCTTGAGGAAGCACTGGAGAGAGGCCGGCCCTAAGACAACAGAGTTCATGTGGGCTTCAACGAACTCCTCATGGATCTGCTGCAGGTGGGTGAATGCTGGAACCAGTTTCATGTTCAGTTGCTGCAGCACTTTCTGGACTTCTGGGCCAGGCATCTCCTCGAGGAAGTATGGCTCTGTTAGCATGTCCCCTCCACCTGGAGATGCCCAGGTTATTGTCACCGTGCTGCCAGGTGATTTCTCATGGTACACAGGCATCAGGGGCAGGCATGCATGCCTGAGGCGCTTGTAGACCTCTCTCACCATGTCCTGAAAGATAAGTAGCACTCTTTTCATAACAGGGAAAAACTGGAGGACGTGGGAGATCAGGTGCTGCTGGCAAAGTTTCAGGGACCTATACTGAAGCTTTTCCGGCCCCAGGTCTTTCCACTGCCTGGTGAAAAAGTAGCAGTATAGAGGAAGTTCCACCAAGCACCAGAGCAAGAAATCATTCCAGGTTGCCTCTGTACAGCCTTTGTTCCAGCTGAGACTGCCCTGGCCACACCCACAGAGAAGTTGGCATTGATGTGCACAGGCAGCCCAGTGATCAAGGGCAGTGGGAGGGTTGTCTTGGTTTGAAAGACAGGTATCTGCCAAAAGATACAGGGGCCTCTTTTTTTTTTTGTAAAGGAGATTATAACCCCCCCCCCTTCACTCTACTATGATTTTGAAATTAAAGGGCTCTCAGGAGAAGATATGGGGGTAGGAATAACAGTTCTTTACTGAGATATATATAGATATAGAGATATAGAGATCTATATATATATAGATATAGAGATATAGAGATCTAGATATAGATAACAAGAGAAACAAAACACAACAATAACTGCTAGATCAACAGCAACCGAGCAGAAAATCCAGCAAACAGTTCTCTCGGTTGTGGACACCTTTCCTCTGAGGTCCAGTTACAGTTCTGGTGCTGCCTGCCAGCCCCTGGTGAGCAGGGAGGAGACGTGGTGATCTCACGTGTCTGGAGGGGCGCTGCGGTGAATTGCGTCTGTGTCCCAGATGGGAAGAGCGGAGGGGAGACACTACTCACAGGTTCCAGGGCAGTGTCAGTCCTGATGATCCAAAAGGATGTGCTGGAGTCAGTAGGAGATGCGGGAGAACGTTTGAGCAGGGAGGTTGTGGGATCCCACAGCCAAGGAAGGCAGCTCCCGGCGCCAGCGTGGCAGAGCCGAGTTTCTAGCTTCTCCGAGCCAGACCAGCGAGAGAGACAGAGAGCAGCCCCTACCCCACCTCTCCTTTTCCGGCGTTGCCCCTTCGCCTCCCCCCTTCGAGAGAAACTGTTGACTTAGCTATCCGAGCTCCTGGGTGTAGCTCCAAATACTTATCATAACAACGGGAAAAATTCCACAGAAGGAAAAGAGGGAAATTCAACCCCCAACAAGGGTGCAGAAGGCTCTGTCCGTGACTCGGTTCAGAGGCTCCAGGCGGGCAGCCACAGCCCCGTAGGGCAGCCATTTAAACTCCTCAGTCCCGCCCTGCATCTCAGTTTGGGAGATCACCCTCCACAAACCTGTGGTCTTGGCCCTGCTATTTTTGACTTTCATGGTATAGGAGAGAGGGGTGGGGCTGTTCCCATCCATAGCTTGGCTTAATCTTGCTTGAAAATCCTGCTTTGCATCACCAGTCGTGAGCTCTGTGGTCACTCACAGCTCCTCCATTAATTCTTTCCCAACTTGAGGGATCTCAGAAGACCACGGTGTGGACATGCTAAGGAAGAGCATCAAGTCCTCATCTTCTTTAACCAGTGCTTCTTTCATGCTCACGAGGTCTTGATCTCGCATGACCATATCAGAGCCTCAGCTGCAGTGTGGAGTGGCAGCCAGAAAAGGACGCCCTGTTTCAGGTTGAAGAAGGATGGTAGGAAGGTGTCAAATGCCTGGAAAATTCTTTGTGAATTCAGTATCAACAGCAAACGTGCTACCAGGCTTCTCAGCTGTGGCTGTGGGCATGTAGTAGAGATGAGAATCAAAGACACAAAGGGTACTGTCTTTGGTCAGGAAAGCTGGGCAGTCAGTAAAGTGGTAGACAGTGGGAGGAATGTTGAATTTGTCTTTACAAATGAGTTGTGGATCAGCCTGTAGATAAGGCTAGCACTGAGAGATAAAAGAAACGATGGGATGGATTCCACTGATTGATGAATGGAAAGAGATATTTGCCTTTACAAACAAACTGTAGGGCTGTTGATAAATGAAATTGGATATCAAAAGATGAAAGAAGCAACGGGGGGAAAACTATGAATTCTATAAGAATTAAAAATTAAAAGGGAGGGTTATACATTAGAGGGGAATTTCAGGTATCAGGCGTTCCGGGAAGTCTGTGCCTCTCAAGTACCTCAGCCAATGGGGAAAGAGAGAGGGAAATGCAGCTGGGAAAATAGGATAAAAAGGAGGCTGCGTCATCCAAAAATTTGAGAGATCCCAGGGGAATGTCCCATGGCCTCTCCCTTTATTCGAATAAAGCACAAAGGACTCCTCTGTCTCCTTTTTGGACATAAACCTCTGGTGTTTGTGGATTAATTTTCCTGACAACAGTGTCAAAGCCAAGCCCCTATTTGCCTGTGACATCGTGCTGATCTTGCTTGCCACGCACCCCCAGATGTTGAATGCTTTCAATGTCCTGCTGCTGGAAGGAAGTGTTACTGTAGATGCAGAGGGCAGGGCTCTGCAGGATGTTCCATTTCTCACTAAAAGTGGCCTTCGCTGGATGCTGCCAGCGGTCCCTCATGAAGCACACAAGCCCCGCACCAGCATCGTCCACATTCTGGAGCACCTCCTTCACCATATCAGGGGCAGGTGCCGAGTGCTCCTTCAAGGATGTTCTTCAGCCGTGTTGGCAAATCTTCACGGGCACCCAGAGGCTCAGGTGATCAGTGATGAGTTTGCTCCTCTGCAGTGCTTGGTGGCATGTGGTGGCCACCCCACAGCACAGGGCTGCATCTCAGGACAGCTGTTTATGGCACAGCAGGACATCTCTGTCCAACAGCATCCATGGTGCATCATTGAAGTGGAGCTTGTCCTGTGGGTGCAAAATGCCCTCCTCATCAGGCAGAAAGAGCTGCTGGGTCTGGCAGGCATCTGGCTGGTTGCCATCTTCTATCAAGCCACAGGACACCAGCCACAGGGTCAGATCCAGCTCTGATGCAGGCAGCGGCTGTCCAGCATGTGTCTCTGCCAGGGTGTAGAGCACTCAGGCATAATCATCCCAGGTGAACGTGTGGCACAGCCCCACACGCTCCCAGAGCTCTCTGCAGGCCTTGTGCTGCTCTTGGAGCTGAGGTATGGGACAGCCTCTAATGACAGTGTCTCGGCCACAGCTGTGACTGGCGCAAAACGGGAGCCCACCAAGATGAAGGGCTCCCCTTGGGCCACTGCAGAAGCCACCTCATCCCAGCTGGAGCGATGTTCCCAGAGCAGCATGTTCAGGTTCTTGTAGCAGCAGTTGTTGCTGTCCTGCAGGGTCTCCAAAGGGAGAGTGCTGGAGCTATGGCTGAGTGCCTGCAACTTAAGGACTGGAGCTGATGGTATCTGCTGGTCCAGCCCCAAAAACGATGATACCTTCTTGGAGAGGCTGAAGTTTTTCCTCAGCGCTTTAGGAGACAAGATAGGATGGATGACCACTAGCAGGGCATGGAGGTGATGGTAGAGCTGGCAGCAGCACGTGGTCACCAGTGGGCAGTGCAGCAGGGAGGAAGGGCACAGTCTGGAAAGTGGCCCACAGGGTATTGTTTGCTCTCTTCTTCACTGCATCCTGAAGTAACTCAAGGATGCAGGCAGCCCTCTGGCAGCCCTGGGCACGATTCTTGGTCCAGACAAGTTGCAAGGTCTTTGCCCTCTCCAGCAGGTCTGGCAGGGCCATGGTGTTCTTCACCATGCCCAGCCTCCTCTCCAGTTGGCTTTATCTCTCCAGGGAAAGGAAGGCATTCCCAGTGGGAAAGCACTCATCCTCAGGGTGGTATAAAGGGGCAGCACAGCCTCTGGGATGTACCAGGTGATTGATGAACTGCAGGTGGCCATGAGGGGTGACAGGGATGCAGGGCACTGTCTTCTGCAGTACTTTGTCCACATCCTCATGAGACATATCCAGTGCATGGAGAAGCAGCAGGTTCTGGTCAACAGCAGGGAGGTTTGTCAAGTTTGGAAGAAGCACAAGCTCACAGACAAAGTGGTTCCAGTCAGAGATTCTAGCATCCAACACCTTCCTGAGGCCCTGCACCTTCCCAGGGAAGGTCACAGCCAACAGGGGATGAGGCACTTTGGGGCAGGGGATGCCACAGGTAGTGGCAAAGACTCACTGTGCTATAGTACCCAGCTTAGGGCGTGTCTCCACAGCCTGGTGCAGGAAGTGGATGTCATGCAGTAAGCACCAGGAGTGCCAGAGGAAAAGAGCCTCGGGCCACTCCTGGCTGCCACAGCCTGGTAGAAACCAATCATGGCAAGTCTGTAAAGGGGTAACAGGCAATGCTAATGTCTGGCCAGATGAGATGATACACAAAGTTCTTCAACTTGCCTGCCTTGTGCATGGCACAGAGATGGTAGAGTGCCTGGAGCCAGGCCATTAGCATGGCAATGTGGAGCAGCACCCGGTTCCACTTGCCCTGCTTCACTGGGTCCCACAGCCCCTTGTGATTTGAGAGGACGCTGAAGGCCCCATGCAGGTGGATTGGCAGCCCTAAGATGACCAGCATGGGAAAGTGGCAGAAAACTTTCCCCTTCTCAGCATTCAGACATGGCACCCACTTGCTATCTTTGGCAGGGGCAAGTGGAAGGGCCACACCAGCCATGGGAGGTGGAGGATGCAGTCCTGCCTGTGTGTTCTGGTGAAACAGTTCCAGCAACTCCTCATCACCCTGACACACCAAAAACAGATGGTGCCACATGGTCCTGGATTCCTCCTCACAGGCTGAGAGCTGTTCGATGGCTGCCCAACTTGGGGGATCCCCAGGGCCTCCAAGTCTCTGATCTCTTTTTGCTGCAGTGTGGCCAGCGGTGTGGTATCCTCTGCAGAGGTGGCCCTGTCTGGCAGCATCTCCAGGGACAGCTCCCTGGATGGCACCGGGACAGGGACAGGCTGAGGGGATGCCACAAGTGTTCCCATGAGTGTCAGGACCCCATCAGGGGCCACACTGTGCAGGGCCACACGGCAGACATGGCAGAGGGAGAGGAAGGCAAGAGCGGCCTCTGTGAGGCAGGTTTGTATGAGGTTGCAGGTGCACTCAGTATCAGAGACCCCTGCAGCAATTTCCGAGGGTTGGGGCGAAGGGGGAAGCAGAAGAGGGTGCCCTGGGCTGAGGCATGGTGCTGTCCACAGCTTTCAGCCTGGCCCAGAAGGGTTCGAAAAGGCCAGGAAGGTCCTGGGTTTCAGAGATGTCCCAGCGCTTGCCAGCACCAGGCAGCACCTGGCATTCAGGGTCCATCACCCCCACATATGGGAGGCTCAGCACACCTGGCAGGTCTGGAGACATGGGAACCACGAAGCCACAGAGATGACATGGACACCAGTGCCTTCCCAGATCATCCTAACCCATCAGTGCCCCAAATGCCCACCCAATGGCCTCAGGTTTATCCCCACGGTGCCTCACATGATCCAACGCTTAAACCCAATTCACCAGTCCTCCCTCAGTATGTCCCCCTAGCCCTGCCCTCCATTGCCAGCCAGCCTTCCCCCAGCCTCCTGGTACTTCAGGGTTCCTCACTTTGGACACAGCCCTCCATTTTGTGAATCCCCAGTGCCTCCCTGTTCTCCCCAGCACCTGTAGTTCAGTACCTCCAGTAAAACCCACATCCCCAGTTCAGTCCCAGCTGAGGCTTCCAGTGCCGCTCACTGCCGAGGTGGTAGACAGAAGTGAAGCCCAAGCTGAAGTGCCTCACAGTGTGGGGATCCTCCTGCTTGTGGGACACCCCTGGGTGCTGAATCCCTGTCCAGCCCTGGGGTGACATCTTGGCGTCATGTTAGGCCAGGAGAGCTGAGCTTGGCAGTCAGCACCATCCATGGGTTAGGGGGGAATTGGGATATGGAGGGGGAATTGTTATTCACACTCAGTGTTCTCACAAGCTCCAGTCCCACAAAACTCCCCTCAGTACCCCTGAGTCCTCCCTGTACCCTCAGTGCCCCCAGCACATCCCAGAACCCCTCACCAGTTCCAGTTCCCCCAGTCCCTCCCAGCACCAGCCAGTGCCACTCCAGGCTCCATCTGGTTTCTTGCAGTGCCCTCAGTGCCTCTCACCCTGGGTGCCCTCCAGTCCCCCTGCAGTGATGTCGACTTCCCACAGAATTCTCATCAGACACAAACGCACCTCGTTAGCGCCAGCATCATCCGTGTTCTGCACCAGCTCCTGGAACTAGGGATCAGTGCCCAGTCACCTGGGCCTCCCAGGCCCTAAGAAGAGAATTGACCCTCTCTCCCAGCTGGGCACCAAGGTCCTGGGGCTGGTGCTGGACAGGGACCAGCTCCACTGCCTGCAGTAACTCTGCCCTGCTGGGCAGCAGATCCCAGACACGTGTGTCCCCTGGGGTCTGACCATGAGGACCTGCTCCCCATCCGGGTACTTCTGCAGGATGCTGTGCAGGTCGTCAAGGAAGATGGGAGCCCGCTGGCAGGTCTCCCTGTAAAGCAGAGAGAGGAAGAGAAGATGTGGGGGAGGCTCTGTAACCAGGACCCCTCTATGTCTTCCTTGGATCCCACAGGATGTGCCTCTCCTTGGAAAGGGTCAAGGACCCCATCTCCTTCCAGGACCCACTGAAACAACCACCCCCAAGGACGACAACCACATTTCTCCAAACCCCCATCTCTTCCTGGGATGCTCCAGTGCCCTGGTTTTGGTTGGGAGAGAGTTAATTTTTTTCCCAGAAGTGAGTCCAGGGCTGTGTTTGGGATTTAGAGTGAGAACAGTGCTGGTTGCACACTGATGTTTGAGTTGGAGTCCAGTCAAGGACTTTTCAGTGTCCCATGCTCTGCCAGCAATGAAAAGAAGAGAGAATGGAATAAAACGTAGAGAAACCAGCAATGCCCAATCGTCTCTCATCATTCACTGATCAATGCCCCACCCATCCCCCAGCAGCAATCAATGGCTCCTGGCCAAGCCCTCCCAGTTTCTGTACTGGGCAAGAGGTTCTGTGGTCCAGAATATCCCTCTGGCCCGTCGAGGTCGGGTCTCCTGGCCATGCTCCTCTCTTGCTGGCAGAGCATGGGACACTGAAAAGTCTTTGGCTTAGAGTGAGCTCAGCAGGGCTCCAATAGTGTGTTACCAATGTTGTTCTCACTCTGAATCCCAAACACAGCGCTGGAGCAGCTTCTGGGGAGAAAATTTTCTCTCCCAGTCAAACCCAAGACATCCAGCAGCCCCCAAAAACCCCTCTCTGTGAGCCCTGACCACCACAGGCTCCACCTCCCTCACTCACCCTTCCGTTCTCCCCACCACCCCAACAGCCCCCTGTGACCCCCAGAATGCTGCAGCCATGCGCTGTGTCCCCGCACAAACCCCACTGACACCAGCGACAGCCCCAGACCCACTCATGCCTTTGGTTGCTTGAGGGCCATGATGGGCACTGCAAAGAGAGCCCTGACAACTGCTCGGAGCTCCCGCCCGCCCTGGTCCCGCCTCCCGGACCAGGAGTCTCAATTCCCCGTTGCACACGCACAGATGGAGAAATGTGGTTTTTTTATGTAGCCGTGGAAAGGAGTTTTAACCCTTTAAGTGCGGCGGAAATAAGATGCACAGCTACATGGTCGTCTTTCATGACAGGAAGAAAGAGACAAGTTTATTCAGAAACACACTTGGTTTTATAGCATGACTCGCAATTCCAAGAGTAGAGAAAAGGTGATTGGTTCAGAGAGAAGACACCCCATTCCCAGGGCCTGGTCACTCACCACAACAGGTGTTCTATCTTTGTTATTAATTCCTTCTTATTTTGACCAAATTATCACCCTGGGAGAAATTCTCCCTAGCCTTGAGCTGGACCAGCTCATCGGCTGGGAACAGATCTGAAAAGCTCCAGCCTGGAATATTTTCCAGGCTGTAATTTTCTTACTTTCTCAATATGTGTCCCACTTTTTTTTTTTTTTTTAATAGAGGCAGGGGATGAGCAAGGAGACATGAAAGGTGGCAGGGGAGACCGGGTAGGGAGCTTGGCTATGGGGCAGGGATATGGGACTGTGGATGCATGGATGAGGTATGGGAATAGATGTGGATACACATATAGGGATGTGCTATGGGAATACATGGAGATATGGCTACAGGGATGTAGTATGTAATATGTAGGGATGCTGCTATGGGCCCAGGGTCATCAGGCCCTGGTCTCTTGCCTAAGACTGGCCTGCAGAAACACCTGAACTGTCCTGGATGAAAGGCCTGTATATGGATCATGGGACCATATGGAGATCACCGTACAGATCACATAAGACAAATTTCAGCCCCACAGACTGTTACAGACCATGTGGGGACCACACTACATCACAAGGACACCACATTGAGGCTACTTGGACTGCAGACTGCAGGCAAAAGACCACAAAGACATGAGAACACTTGGAATGTGTGAAGAAAGAACCTGTAGGACATGGTGACTTGGGGCAAACGTAGGACAAATGTCAGGGGATGGAGTGAGACACCTCTTCAGGAAAGCCTCCTCACCTCTTCCTTCTTTGGCCTTGCTCCTCCTCCTGAGAGTGAGGGTGTGCAGCTCAGTGCTCCACAGCTTCGACCCCTCTCCAGGCAGATTCACACTCCTCCAGGACCTGCATCCCTGTGACCCTCAGAGCTGTGGTGGGGCTGCAGATAGCCAGGGGCCTCTGCTCCATGTTCCCCTCTGCAGGGATGGGGATGGATCCGGCAGCGGTGCCAGGAGCACTGAGGGACAGTGGGACACTGTCACAGGGCAAGCTGGCTTGTACTGGGCAGTTAATCTGGCCACTGATAAGAGAAGCAGCCTGGCCTAATAGACAGGCCCCCAGAGAACAGAGATAGGACAGAATTGGACAAGGATGTGACCCAATGAGTTCCAGCCCAAGCTGCAGAGAGCTATTGGTGAGAGAGATGAGCAGCCTGAACTTGGAGCCAATCACAGGCACTTACCCGGGAACATTAAAAGGGGTATTTAAGGTGAAGTCAGAGCAATAAAGAGGCTTTTTGTCACATGGATCATAGAGTGCTGTGTCTCTGTCTTGGGCACAGCTACAGGACACAGCTGCTGTGCCAGAGGATGGCACTGTGCTCACCGGAATGCTGGGGACGAGGAAGGGGATGTTTGGGTGATGGCATTGTCTTCTCGAGCCACTGGTACCGTGATGGAGCCGCACTGTCCCGGGGATGGCTGAACCTGCCAGCGACAAGTGGGGAATGAATCCCTTGCTTTACTTTGCTTGCATGTGCAGCTTTTGCTTCCCTTATGAAACCACTTTATCTTAAACCACAAGGGGTTTTTCTTCACTTTGGCCATTTGATTCTCTCAGCCATCCCACCGAGGATCATGTGTGGGGCTCAGTTGTTGCCCTGACAGAAGGAGCATAAAATGAGTCCTTCCCTTGATAGGTGCAATAAAACTGACCCTTCTCTTCCCTGTTTTTTCTCATGTGCTGGGCTGAGGGGTGAACAGAGCAAGCTGAGGCACCTCCCGGGCTCTTTGGAACAGTTTCGCATGTCTGGAGCAAAGTCTTCCTTGGAGTTCTCTCTGGATGTAGCACAGCCAGGACAAGCACTAGTGTTCAGAGATGAGGGCCAGGGAGGAAGGGATCTAATTAGACATTTATTCTCCAGCATCTTGGCTCTCAGAATTCAGGCAAAATTTGAAAAATTGGAACTGAAAATGAAAGGCAAAAATAGGCAGATCATAAGAAAAGGAAGTAGAACCCAAAACAAGTCTGAAATTATAATTTTTATCTTTTTTTCTCTTTTTGAAAATGCAGGTCCACTTGGAAACCAATAAAACCTGCTTGTAAGAAAGAATCAGTTCTTATTAATGTAAACTAATCTGAAACAACTCAGGTGGAAAAGAATGTTTTCCTGTTGATATTTTCAAGAACATTTTACTATTTTATAATTCAAGACGATGCTTTCATCACAGTATTTGAATTAATGCAAAGTTTAAAGTGTGAAAAATTAACCAAAAAAATACAATAATTTCATTTAAAGAAAATGTTTTTAAAATTTAATCTTAGGAATTTCTTTGCATTTGTCTTTTTGAACAGCACTATTTTCCAAGTTTCTAACTTTTTTAACCAAAATTCTAAAATTTGTGTGATAGGTAAAAAACCGTTTGTGGCTTAGCTTAATGGTCAAAATCTAACAATGTCTGCAGCACAAATTATAGTCAACGTTGCACTGTGTTGAAGTTTGGGTGTACTTCAGTGAACTGTGGGTTGATGCTGCGTGTCTTGGGAGCCCAAGTTTGCTGCTTCTCTTCAGCAGAGGCAGGTCTAAGACAATGTGAAGTCTGCCCTGAAATTTTAAAGCCACCTTTGTGGGAAGTCTGCTTCAGACTGGTTCTTGCTGCTCTCTGGCCTGGCCTCTGGAAGACACGGCTGCACGCTCAGGTGATGGCATGCAAACAGGCAGGTGGGCAGGTACAGAGAGTTTGTTTCATGCTCAGTTTGTCTGAAGATGTTTCTGCATGTGTTTAGAGTCTGTGATTAAGACTTCCATCTTCACCAGGTGTAAGGGTCGGTCCTTGGGGACCACCGAAGCTATGGATATAGCTCTGATAAAAATCCTACTACCTGGAGAAGAGAATTTGTTACTTATTAAAATTGTAATTGGGGATATTCCAAATGATTTATTAGGAATGGATGTCCTCGCTGGGAGGCAGTGGGAAGATGAGGAGGGTTGTCTCTGGTCTTTTGGCACACCACGTTTTAATATTAATCTGCTCCAAACCGCACCCTCCTTACCTTTCAGTAAAATTACTAATGTGAAACAATACCCACTTCCCACTGGTGCCAAAGAAGGAATCAAGCCAGTTATTCAGGACCTGAGAGATCAGGGAGTGATAATTGACACTCATTCTCCCTTTAACTCCCCAGTGTGGCCAGTCCGTAAACCTAACGGAAAGTGGAAGCTGACAGTAGATTTTCGCAGACTAAATGCAAACACAGATCCTCTCACAGCAGCTGTCCCAAATTTAGCTGAACTTATAACTTCAATTCAGGAGAAGGCTCATACAATCATGGCAACTATAGATGTCAAAGACATGTTCTTTATGATACCTATACAACCAGAGGACATGGACCGTTTTGCCTTCACCTGGGAAGGACAGCAATACACCTTCACTAGGCTTCCTCAAGGCTATAAACACTCCCCTACTCTAGCCCACCATGCTTTAGCACAGGAATTAGAAAAGATACCCAAACCTGACAATGTAGCTGTCTATCAATACATTGATGATATTCTGGTGGGAGGGGATGAAATAGAAGTAGTGGGGGATACCCAACAGAAAATAATCTCTCATCTGGAAAGCCTTGACTTACAAATTCCCCCAGAAAAAATTCAAAAACCCTCACAGGAAGTGAAGTTTTTAGGGATTTGGTGGAAAGGAGGCATGACATGTATTCCACCGGATACCCTAACTTCTCTGGATCAAATTAAAATGCCCGGATCCAGGAAAGAGCTTCAACAAGCTCTGGGATTATTAGTGTTTTGGAGAAAACACATCCCTGATTTTTCAATTATTGCCAGACCCCTTTATGACTTGCTGAGGAAAAAAGTAAAATGGGATTGGACCCCTTCTCAGGAGGAAGCACTACAACTTCTGATTTTCGAAGCAACTGCACATCAAGCCCTAGGCCCTATTCATCCCACAGATCCTTTCCAGGTAGAATGGGGATTTGCTACCTCGGGGCTATCAGTGCACATATGGCAACGGGGTCCAGAAGGCCCTACAAGGCCGGTTGGTTTTTATTCTCGTGGTTTTAAAGATGCCGAAAAAAGATACACTACCTGGGAAAAGGGGCTTTTTGTTGTTAGTATAGCTCTCATAGAAGTGGAAAAAATTACACGTCAGCAACCAATTGTATTAAGAGGCCCCTTCAAAGTTATCAAAGCAGTCACCAGCGGGACCCCTCCCCCTGACGGGGTGGCCCAGAGATCCTCAGTCAGGAAGTGGTATGCCCAGATAGAACATTACTGTAACATCTTCTCTGTAACAGAAGGAGCTGCAAAAAGTCTGGCTATACAAGAAACTGAGAATTTGGCTAACAGCCACGATAAACCTGCCTCAGTAATTAAAGTGGCCCCTCCTTTCTCCCCTGAACAATCAGTGAATTCCTGGTTTACTGATGCCTCTGCCAAACGAGAGGGAAAAGTGTGGAAATACAGAGCAGTAGCCCTTCATACTTCATCTGGTGAACGAATTATTACTGAGGGAGAAGGTAGCGCTCAGGTTGGTGAACTGATTGCCGTTTGGAGTGTTTTCAAGCAGGAGGCGCATAATACCTCTCTTGTTTGTATTTACACTGACTCCTATGCTGTGTTTAAAGGATGTACAGAGTGGCTTCCTTTCTGGCAGCAAAATGATTGGGAAGTCAACAGAATCCCAGTATGGCACAAGGAAAAATGGCAAGAAATTCTAGATATAGCAAGTCACGGGAACTTTGCTGTGGGGTGGGTGGCTTCCCATCAGACAGATGGAAATTTAGCTGGTGAATGGAATAATGCCGCTGATGAGTTAGCAAGACTAAGTCCCCTGAAAAAGGAACAAATTACAGAAGATTGGGAACATCTGTTAGAATGGTTGCATATAAAAAGACAACACACAGGTGCCAAAGATTTATACAAAGAAGCCCTTGCTCGTGGCTGGCCTGTCACCAGGGAAATGTGTAAAACATGCATATCAGCTTGTGAGCAATGCCGCAGACGACTAGAAAGGCATCCTTTGGAAGAGACCCTTTGCACTTAAGGAAAGGTAAAGGCCTATGGGATGCATGGCAGGTAGATTATATCGGCCCCTTTAAGAAGTCTGGTGGTAAACACTTCGTGCTGGTGGGAGTGGAAATAATTTCAGGGCTAGTTCAAGCTGAAGCCTTTAATAGAGCTACAGGAGAAAATACTGTTAAGGCATTGCGAGAATGGTTTGGAACATTTCCAAAGCCGCAGGAGATTCAATCTGACAATGGGTCCCACTTTACTGCTAAAGTAGTACAGGAATGGGCAAGGGAAGAAGGAATAAAGTGGACTTTTCACACCCCCTATTATCCTCAAGCCAACGGGATTGTAGAAAGGACCAATGGTCTTCTAAAGCGACTCCTAAAGCCACATGAGGGAGGTTGGGACCTTCGATTATGGCAAGCTGTAAAAGGTATAAATGATAGATGGGGGGTAAACGGGTGTCCCAAAATAACTGCTTTTTGTCTAAAAGCCCCAAGCATCATTCCTGCACTACAGGGACCTAATGATTCCAAAAATCCAGTCCATTATCCTGGGCAACCTGTTTTGGTAAACCTCCCTACTGTAGGAGAAGTACCACTAGTACTAAAAACTCCTCTAAATAAATATGCATGGGTAGCCACCAATGCTCTGGGAAAAGAGCATCGGATAAGTACCCGTTGGATTGTTCCATCATTTTGACCTCCTGCCTTTTGGTGGCAGACTCTGTTATGTTTGCTTTCACAGAAGACCACCGAGGGACATGGGGACTGGACGAACCATGATCATCTTTTTGATATTTTTCTGTATCCTACCACCACACCATGGCCAAAACTCGGCCCAGTGGCCGTGGTCTGAAGCTTCCATCAGGCATACCAGTGCTCTAGGACCCTACCCCAGAGATCGTCACCCAAGCCTTGCGACCGTAGTACTGCATGATTCTGAGGTATATCGTTCAAGTGACTGGGGTTGGGACAAAAAGGACTGGGCTAGGGTACTAACAGGAATAATTGGTGAAGAAATCAAGGTAGGATGCAGAAAAGTGGAAAAATCCCTTCAGGAGAAAGCCACCACCATTACAATCACCGGGAATTACATAAAATCAGATATAACCAGTAGTTTGCACCCTAACATCACAGCGAGTCTCTGCCCCACAACAGCATGGACATGTAAAAAACAAGCTCCCCTAATACTGTGCTGTCGCCAAAGGAAGGTTGGTAACTATACCCTGGACCCTGACACCAACAACGTTGAAGTTACAAAGCTTTGTGAAGATGAACTTACAGACTGCTGGCATAACTTTACTTTAACCAGACCAACCTATGTAACATGCTCCTGGCAGAATAACACAACAGATGAGTCCAGCTTGAAAGGCCTGACCTATAAATTCAGAATAAATGCTATAGAAAAACCCACGCTAACCGCCGTAGTTATATACCGTGGTGTAAGTACCCCCCTAGTGTTAGATGACAAAAACAAGGTTTTCCCTCCTTTCTTGGTGACACAAGGTGATAATGTCGCAATAACTTGTAAATTAGCAACTGGATCCCTCACCGAACCTGCATACAGTTATGGCATAGGATCTCATGGCCGGACTTTATATTGCAAGCCCCAAAATCAAGACTGTTGGCTAAACCTAACTGCTGTACAATTTTCCTATAAAATCATGTGTGGGAAAAATGATACAAAATACTGGGGAGAGCTTGATGTTAATGTTGTAACCCCTACTACCCAACCACCGGTTGTGCTAAGCCCTACAATTTTTCAATTTGGACCTTATGTAATTAGAAAAACTGGCCAACAACAAATATTGTTTAATCCGGCATGGTCTCTCAAACAAATCAAATTATTGATGCAAAATAATGTCTCAGAAGTCCAACCAGCTTGTTCACCCTTTCTGCAAACTTCTTTTGAGGGATGGACAACCTGGCTGCGGAAACGAAATCCTGCTAAAAAACGAATGGCAAGAGACATAACCGGTGCTGTGGGAACAGGATTGGGAATTTTGAATAGCATCGATTCGGAAGTACTAATGAATAAATTGGCTACCACAGCTGGAGATGTAACCAAATTACAACGGCCCCTACAAACAGCCTTAACAGCTTTGGGAGCCCAACAATGGTTGTTATCAAACATATTACCAAGTTGGGAAAAGGTAAACGTAAATGACCACAAATTGATAATCGATGCACTTGGTGCTACTCAAAATAACATCTCTTTGGCTCTCAGTTGTATCCAGGCCCAGTTGTGGATGCAGTCAGTTGCTGCTTTAATTATAAGAGAAGGTGAGGAAGGCACTTTTCCCACTGAAATCCGAAAAATAGTCTGGGACAGTGCCACTGATTTTGAAAAAGAATTCCAGTCCTGGTGGAACTTAGTAAATTTTACCTATGATCCCAGCACAAGCATTGCCACAGCCTTTGTACTGACGATTCGTAATGCTTCAGTGCATTCAATATTCCCCATCATTGCATTAGGGTTGAACCATGATGGAGCTATTCTCTATCCTTTCGAGCACAGGGAATGGGCCCCTCAAATTGGTGGGAAGTGGCAAACTGTCAATTTGGAAACTTGCATTGTCCGGGAACAACAAGGGTTTATCTGTGAAAGTAATGCAATCAGAGCTCAAGATATCTGCTTGGACACAGAACAGAATGTTTGTAACTTTGAAATCCATCCAAATGAGATTCTTGAAACTGTATTAGTATATATAGGCAATGGATGTGCATGCTTTAGAACTGCTTGTGATAGTGTTTTTATAGAAAATTTGGTACTGAATACTAAAAATCATTCAAACTTTTGTGTCTGCAACTTTACTAGGATTTCAGGATGTGATTTTTCCTATGTAGCCCCAGTTACTTCTCACCATCTTTTGCAGTCAAATTACACACTGATCCACCATCTATTGCCCACTCCAATTGGAATGAACCTCTCTCTGGTGAAGCAATTGTTGCTCCACCAAGATCTGATCGAAATTTTGGAGAGGATCAAGAAAAACGGACAGAAAACTCTAATAGCTGTTCATGACAATGTGGAAAAAATACATCGTGTTTTAGAAAGAGTAAAGGCAGATGCTGAACACAGGTGGTGGGATACTCTATTTGGGTGGTCACCTACTGCTACTGGTATCCTGAACAAATTGTGTCATCCCACCATTGTTCTCTTGATTTTAGTTTTAATTGGTTTTGTTTTGTCAGCAATTCTATACATCATGACTTGGAGAATAACGAAACGATTAACACAATTGGCATCTGTGACAGATGTATCCAGATCGGCTACTGTTGACATCCCCAGGGTTATTGACACAAGGTTTCAGATAAAATAAAAAATGAATATTTTCCTTTTTTTTTTTAAATAAGAATTGTTTAATCAAAAACTTGCTTTAAAAATTGATTTATTTCTAATCAAAAATTGAACAAAGAATTGTTTAATCAAAAACTTGCTTTATTTCTAATCAATACTGAAAAAATTTAAAGAATTGAGATCAAAAACTTGCTTTAAAAATTGATTTATTTCTAATCAAAAATTGAACAAATTGTTTGAAGACGTTAGCAATCAACAAAATTGAACATAATTAATCTGTTTTGTTTTCCCTTTTCTCCTTTTCCTTATCCTGTCCCTTATCTCTTTCCTACTCTCCTGTCTCTGTTTTTTCTGGGATATGCTACCAACGGGGACGAGTCCTGAAGACACCACAACTGAAGACTTCACTACAACTCTAGAAAGGGGTACTCTTGACGACGATGGTGAGTCACAGGGTGTAAGGGTCGGTTGGAAGTTCCCCTCGATTTTGCCTCCCGACCGTCGCAAGGAGACCTCGAGGACCCCACCCAGGCTGACTCTGAGCAATGGTTTACTGGCCTGGCCAAGGTGGATGCTTGTGACTGTGTGTTGGTGTATTGTGTTCACTGGACTGTGCTGTCATGGCACCAACCAGAGGTTGTGTTGTACCAACTGAGGACTGCTTGTCCGTACCTGTCTCCTGCAGCACCACACAATGGTCCATAAATCTTCCCACCTCTTGGCCAGAGGCCACTCGCTTTGGAGAAGGACTATATAGGAGCGACCCTCTGGAAAAGACCCTTTGTGATCTCTCCACTGATGAAGACCCCTGAGATCTCCCCACGGACGAAGACTCGTCTATAGGATGACCCGTGAGGACGCCCGTCTTGTCTGTTGGTAGCTATTTTCCCATCCCTTCCTTTCCTTCCCCTTTCCTTATCCTGTACCTCTCCCCTTTACCGTAACTGAATTGTTGGCATTTGATGAAATGCATTGCTGTTGTTGACTAAACTGATTTTCTGTTGTTGAATAAACTGATTTTGTCCCCTGCATTTTGCCTGTTTGCACCTTTGAGATCAAAAGAACCATCACGACCCCCGCTCTGCATTAATAGCAGATCGTGACACCAGGGAGAATCCAAGCAGGAAGTGACAGCCAAGGCGTGCAGGGCTCTGGGGGGACATGGACTCAGGTGTTACAAACAGGATGGTCCCACCAAGGAACAGGTAGAAGATCATTGCTGGAGTCTGCTTTGCTGACTGGGAGCACTGCAACAGCAGCTGGATTTTGGCACCAGGGGTGGTTTCTTGTGTTATTTGCATGATTGGAAACAGCTTATGTTTCTTTATCCTTTCCTGTTTTTCTAGTATGGACACACTTTTGCTCTAGCCAGTGACCCGAGGCTGCAGAATTAAACTTGGGAAGGTAGATGACTGAAAGGGAAATATTATGTGGCAATAGTTTCCTTCAGGGCCAAAACAAAAAGAGAACCTACTGTTTCACATATTTGCACTGTAGCCAGGAGTTTGCCTCGAAGATCCTGATGGGTCCCTTCCAAGTCAGCATATCCTGTGATTCTAACGTGAGAACGTCCAGTGGCAGAAAGGGCAGAACTGGCTGGGATCAGGAATGCTGGGGATGTTGATTCCTGTCAGTGACATTTCACTTGCTGATGAGTTAAGACTTGCAGCAGCCTTGTCTTGCAGGCAATGCAGCTGCTGAGGAGCCACCTTTGGGCAGTAAAGGAAGATGTAGCTGTAGCTGAGGGTGATGCCCAGGTCACAGGGGAGTTCTTTGGAGCTGCTTAAGTAGATATGAGGAATTGTCTCCAGCCACATCTTTCCATACCCCCTGTAGAAACGTTTATGGTGGTAGGACTCTGACAGTACATTGTTCATGAAAGCTTTTGATATTTAAGCTCAAATGTGCTTGCAGGGATACAATAGGGGCACATCCTGTCGGTGCTGTTTGTGGAAGGCCCCGTGTGCCTGTCCAGACCCATGGGACTGTCTGTGTCCATGTGTGACCCCACCTGTCCTCTGTGGGCTCCACAACTGCTCGGAGCTGTGGCAGCCTCCTCTCTCTCAGGCTGCTGGATCAGGCAGCTCCTAACAGTGGAGATGGAGGGGGAAAGCTCTTTCCATGTGTGAAAAACAAAGTTCATGATTTAGAATTTTAAAAGTTTAACAAAGGAAAAAACCAGGGACAAACATATCCAATGCTGGGGTGTTTTTTGCGATTAGCCAAAGAACACACTTTTAATGTAAAGCGTCGTTCTCTATATTCTGTTACATTGCTGGGGTACATGCATACTCATGAGTTTATACATTATTCAAACATTCTTTTGAGTTTTTGATGTTCTAGGAACTCTGTTGTTTGATTTTAACTTCTGACTGGTCTGCAGGACATGCTGTGGATTAGGTCAATATACTTTATTTCTTCCTGTGTTTTTATCTTCTTGTTTCATACTCTTTGATAGCAAGGAGTTGATAAATCCTTCCTGGATGCTTATGCTCTAGTTTCTGTCACTGTTATCTTATCACTTGGAGTGGCCAATCCGCAGATATACCAAAAATAATTGCTTTACACCATTTTCTAAGTCGGTTACTGTTATGAATGTCATTCTATTTGTCCAATTTATCAGACAACAAGATTAAATTCGGCAACAATTTTTTAAATAGTAACAATTGTATATAAATGAATAGAACCAAGGTATATTAAATACATATATTTAAGTATATGCAAAATTTGGCAGTGAGTAATTTAGTATAATTGAGGTTCCTATAAAGCATAAGCAAAACCGACCTGGGGTACGAGGAGGGACTCGCCCTTCCTCATGTACCAAACAATCAAGGCCAAAAATCCCACTTATATACTATATGCTAATACATATTCATACAGAATTTTCTGGAAATCTCCTCCTAGTTTCTATTCCTAAAATCTACATCACTATCTTGTGTTGCACATGCTCTACTAATGGGTTAGGGGACTCTCATCCTTTTGACCGTCTTTTTTCTGATGAAAGCTCTTGGTCTTCATCAATGATCGAGGTGTGACCTGCAGGTAGCGCTAGTGCACTGAGCTTGGCTTACGTAACCAAGTGTAAGTTCCCACAATAAAACCTTATTCAAGTTCCATTCCTGGAATCATCCCAATTTGGCCCATTCCAAGATCGAAACTTTTTATTTCTAGATGCTGCTTATCAAACCTACATCTTTCTACTACTCCCCCCTAACATCTGGAGGATTCCATCTGCTTTGTCTCACCATTTTTTTTTTTTTTTTTTGCTTTGTAACAATTATTTTCTATTGACATGAGTACAATTTTGCTAATATAGTTACAGTTACATAGAGGTATTTCAGTCTCTATTTTAACATTTTGCTAAAGCCTACAATATATTTATCACCCTACTATTCATATAAACTATACAGTGTATACATAAATTGACAGATTATATTATTTAAAAGCCGTTAAAAGTAAGTATAAATTATACTATATCAAAATACTTGTGATGCAAAAACCTAGTCTATGAATGTGAAAGCCAATATTATATTGATATCTATAACACATGGTCCCATGCTCTGGATGTGCACCCAGGGGTTGGTCTCAGGCTGAGGGATGTGAGAAAAGGCTCTGGAGAAGGGAGCAAGGATTCCAGTGTGCCCATGGGAGGGCATCATCCTGGACAGTGTGAGCCAGGCCAGAGCCACAGAATGGCCAGGGCTTGCTCTCCCCTGGGCACTGCTGAGCCCAGAGCAGTTTGGCATGGCCAGTGGGGGCTGTGGAGACAAAGGGGCCTTAAAGGAGGCTCCCCTTTAAAAGGAGAGGCTGATGCCTTTTTGGGACTACCTGAAAACAGAGGCCAGACAACACTAAGGGAATAATTAGTGGTTATGTTTATTCAAGGGCCTTCAAGTGCATTTTGGGCAGAGAAGCTCCCCAGGGACTACACCCAAAATGGACAATGGGTTTTCATACTTTTATAAGTTTGGTCCATTTGCATATTGGGTGTTAATCTTCCAATTGCAGCTTCAGGAAATGAAGTCATTTACCCCAAGTTTGTCTCCCCGCAACTCACTCTTGTTTCCATCTCTTGGGGCCTGAGGCAGGGAGGTGTCCTTGATTCCCAGCCTGGAGAGGAATTATTGTGTCTGCCCAAAATGGGAAAGCAGCAGTTAGCACTGTATATGGGGTTTGGAGTTATACACGAAAGAATTGCAGGGTTACAAATATATGAAAAATATAAAAAGCTAAAATACCAAGGCATCAGTGCAAAGATTCACTTGAGGCCAGGGGAGGCAAAGGGTGGTTAGACAGGAAAGGGGGCCAGAGGAGGTGCCCAGAACAGGAAGAGGCCATAGGGCACCCTGCTTCCAAAACTCCTGGCCCATGGAATCTCCAAGAGAGACAAAAGAGGCAGAAGAGGGAAGAAACAAAAGCGTAGAAAAGGGTCTGGAAGAAGTTCAGCATTGCCTTTCCCCCTGGTTTACACCCATATAACCCTCACCTACCCAGCCCTGAGACTTCCCTGTTTTTCCTGCAGGGGCCAGTTGTGGCAGAGATTCCAGACACAGAGGGAACAGGATGTGCTGCCTGCAGTTCACAGGAGGGCAGGGAGCCTACAAACACTGCCACCTTCGGAGTAGGACGCCTGGACAGGCTGCCATGTGTCCCACACAGCCTCAGTGCCAGAATCCATCTGTTCCCTTCTCCCACATCCATCGGTGCAAGAGACTTTCCCTGTTTCATTAACCCTTCATTACTGCCAAAGGAGCTCTGTGTACATCACTGGCCAAGCCAGAGCAGGTGCAGCTGAGGTGCACCTGGCTCCAGGTGGGGGGTGGAAGGGAGCAGCTGTCTGGAGTAAAGACCATCAGCTGCTCCAGTATGGTACTGGGGGGGTCTGGATGGATGAGGAGGGACCAACCCTGTGGGGTGCACCCAGACCTACAGGCAGGAGGTGTTGCTGTCCCTCCTGCAATGGCAGACACTGTAGACCAGGAGGACACAACTTCCCCTGAAAAGGCCAAAAAGGAAGTCAAATTCCTTCCCTCTTATGTTCATTCTGTTGAGCCACCAACTTGCGGGTTTGTGGTTGCAAAACAATCCCGTATTTCATAAGACAGAGAAGAAGCCACTTCCCTATCAAGTGACCGGATGCAAGAAAGAGAAACAAAAAGTCCTGATAGCCTTTCCCCCAAAGTCTGTTGGATCCTAAGTCGTCACAGGGGCCCAGCCCCGGGCATATGACTGGGACATTGTGGTCTCAGTTCAATCATCCCAGCCCTGCAGACGTGCTGGACAAACCCAAGTCGTGGGACAGAAGGTGTCTTGTGGCAGCAAGGTCGTCGTATCGGGAGCCACAAGAAGCCTGTGTGGCTACACAACTGCTCGGTTCCTGTGGCCAAAGCCTTCCTCTGAAGAAGCCCTGCTTGAGCCGAATACAGAGGGAGCCAAGAGGGACATGATGCTGCCGTTGACCCGTGTGCTGGCCTTGGGTGAGTGCCAGAGGCTGTGGGGATTCCCAGAGGGCAACAGGAGGTGTCCACACACTCCACAGAGATGTCACACTGCTGCTTCTCCTGCAGGTGCTTGGCTGGTGGCACAGAGTGAGGCTACACTGAGTGAGTATCTCGAGGAGGTGGATGGGGAGTTTGAACACATCCCTGGGCCCACCCATCTCCCAGGGCTCTTCCACAGCCCCCTGGAACACAGCTCACCTTTGTGTGGAGACAGAGCCTGGTGGCAGCCCTGGGCTCATGGCAGGGCAGCTGCAGGGACTCCCTGTCTGTCTGGCAGCATCTCTCTTCCTGTGCAGGTGCCCCCACAATCTCCATTTTCCTGAAGCCACCTGGGGTGATCCCACCAGGAGGCTCCGCCACCATCTGCTGCATTTGCGAGCGCAGCTACGGGAGCTTCGTGCTGTACGAGGGCAGCCACCAGCTCCGTGCCCTGGAGCAGAGTGGCAGCAGGGCCGAGTTCTCCATCTCTAATGCCACTTACGAGGACAGGGGCGTCTACCACTGCCATTACCTGGAGGGAGGCACTGTGCTGGCTCGAAGTGATGAACTGCCAGTCTCTGTGGAAGGTGAGGGATGTGCTCTTTCCCCTCTGATGGGGTAACGCCCCAGGGCACACCCGGATGCCCTTGGCCATTTCCATGATGCACAGGGTTCTTCCTCCTCTTCACTGGCTTGGAGAGGTGGGGACCACCTTCACCTCTGCCTGAGCCAGTTGGTGGCTTCACAGAGATCTGGGTGCTCCTGGCACCAAGCCAAAGCCCTCTGCACCTTCTCATTCTCTCTCCTGTCCCCACAGAGCTCCGTCTCCCCAGGCCCCACCTCTCTGTCCTGCCTGGGCACGAGGTGAGTGTGGGAGCTGATGTGATGTTCCACTGCACCACCACACAGCCCAACACCAGCTGTTACCTGTACCTGGAGGGCGAGATCCGAGCCCAGCTCTTCTCAAGGGAACAAGGTGACTACAAACTCTCCCATGTGCAGAAAGGTGACAGTGGCCGCTACAGCTGCCAGTGCTCCACCATGAGTGGTTCGATAGAATGGTCTCCTGTCAGCAACACCCTGGACTTGGTGGTGAGAGGTAAGACATCCCCCAGCCACATCCTACTCTAGTCTCCTCTCCTCCCTGCAATCTGTCACATCCTGGGGGAACTAGAAAAGGGTTTAGAGCAGGAAAGCAGCTCTAAGAGGGATTCAAGCAGAGGGTTCCAGCTTCCTTCAGCTATGTTTGAGCCTGGCCAGCTCCTCAGAGACCCTATAGATGACCTAGAGACCCTATAGAAACAGGGTTGCTGGCCTGACAGGTGGGGTTAAGAGTCAGAGGACACCTCTCCCTGCACCTCCCAGCCCCAGGGACATTCATATGTCTTGTCACAGCTCAGTGTCACCATCTCGCTGGCAGTGGCATCTGAGGACCAGCTCCACGTTTCTTCCCTCCTTCTCATCTTTGGCGCTACTGGGTGGGGTCACGGGTTAGAGGCTGTGAGTAGGGGGTGTCCCAAGGGACAGGGATTTGGGAGGTGCATCTGGGGGCCTTCTCGGGCTCCGTTTGCTCCCTATGAACTTTCCTTCGTGTGTCTTTAGCCCAGGACCTCCCTGGGGTGTCCCCTTGCCCTGTGTGCCGCCCTGCTGTCCCCATGGGAGGACGGGGTTCTCCCCGTGGGTTCCTCCCCAGTGACGGTCCCTTCTGCCCCTGCAGATTACACGCTGTGCAACGCCGTGCGCCTGGTGCTGGCGGCCGGGCTGATGCTGCTGCTGGGGCTGATCACGGCGGAGGCTGCGCGGAGCCGGGGCTGCGGGAGCCAAGCGGGCACCGCCGCGGGACCGCTGCGATAAATAAACAGTGCCTGGGGCCATCCCTGTCCTACTTCCTGGCCAAGCGCGGTTCCTTCTTCCAGTCACGGTTCCTGTCACGGTCACTTTCCCGTTCCCGGTCGCGGTCTCTGTCCCTGTCCATGTCCCTGTCCCTGTCCCGGCTGCCTCGGGGGTCCCGCAGGGCGGGTGGGCGGTGGAACCCCCAGGAACACGCAGAGGGGTGGAGGGTTCACCCCTGCGCGGCGACCACTGCACTGACCCCTGCACTGACCCCTGCACTGACCCCTGCACTGATCCCTGCACTGACCCCTGCACTGACCGCTGCACAGTGACCCCTGCACTGATCCCTGCACTGATCGCTGCACTGACCCCTGCACTGACCGCTGCACTGACCCCTGCACTGACCCCTGCACTGATCCCTGCACTGACCGCTGCACTGACCGCTGCACTGACCCCTGCACTGACCCCTGCACTGACCGCTGCACTGACCCCTGCACTGATCCCTACACTGACCCCTGCACTGATCGCTGCACTGACCCCTGCACTGATCCCTGCACTGACACCTGCACTGACCCCTGCACTGACCTCACCTGCTGCACAGTGACCACGCTGGCCATGCAGTGACTGCTCCCCCGCAGTGACCAGTGCCCTGACCTCTCCCAGCACGCTGTGACTGCTCCTGCTACCCCACTGCACAGAGATTGCTCCCACTGCCTTGCAGCACAATGACTGCTCCAGCCCTGCAGTGACAGTTCCTGCAGGGCAGTGACTGGTCCCACAGCATAGTGACCACTCCTGCTTCACAGGCCTCTGTTGCTCACATTTGTTTATTATTTTAAAACACTGACAAAACACACCACACCATCATCTATATATATAAATTTACTTTTGTACCACTATAAATTTATATATATAGAGCCTTTAAATTTCAGGACACACAGTTCCAGAATAGCTGCACTGGCTACAACAGAAAGATTTTCTTTATGAAAACACAGAGAGGAGGCGCTAATATCAAAAACACAGAAAAAAAGAAATTAAGAAAGAGTGCAAAATGAATGAAAGTGCAAAAAAGCTTTTGTTATCATAATCACACTCCCTCCACAATATGGTCCCCATTCCCCCCTCCAAGGACAAGCAAGTCTCAGGCCCTAGAGGGAAAGGCTGGGTTGGAAGAAGGGAGTCAGGCTGCAGCCCTCCTGTCTTTCCCTTTCTGCATCGAAGAGCTCTCCTGGAGGATGAGGAGTGGGGAACCTCCTGGAAGATGAGGAGGTTCCCATCCTCTCCTGGCTCCCTCCTCCATCATTGCACCCATGGGCCCAGATGTGCCCCTGCAGGCAGCAGCTGCCCTAAGCCCCCAGCCCTCCTGGACCATTTGGAGGGTGCTTTTCTCTTCTGAAAGTGCTTGTGATTGCCATGGAAAGCAGCGGAGGAAGGCGAGGGCAGGCAGCTGTGCTCTGGTGGGGCAGGCACAGCCACCCTCCCTGCTGAGCTCCAGGCTGGCTGCCCTCATGGAAATGGAGACCTTGACTTGCATTGTCCCAGTGCTGCCTATTTCCATAAGGAGGAGGAATCCATTACCCAAGTGGCTCCAACTGCTCCCACGCACCCAGAGACAGCCACAGCCCAGCCCCTCCAGAAGACACCCCGTAGCTGAGGCTGGAGCACGTAGTGGGACTTCTCCCATGGCTCCAGCTAAGCCCTCCCAACACCAGCTGCAGGGGCAGGAATGGCAGAAACGGAGACTTGGGGACCTCCACTCAAAAAAAACATTCCACTTGAAGAATTCTTCATTGACTTAGAAATGCTGGCTGCAGTCACATCTCTCAGAAATGCCCCAGAGGGGAACCTGTGGGCCAGACCCAGCCCACTGTCCTCTCTGGCTTGTTAGTGACAGGGCAGTGAACGTCCCTGTGAGGAATTTGGTCAGGCAACAGGGGAAGGGCAGATAACTTTGGTGCTTCTGCCTTGGTTACAGCTGTTCTTGACAGCCCCTGAGGGGGGACTCTCACTCAATGCTCTGTGGGGAATGGAGGATCTACCAAGGCCAGGGGTGCAGCACACCTTCCTTCTCTTGGCCTCCCTGCTGGCACCAGGGACAACTGCTCACAGAGGACACATCACACAAGACCCTAGGATGGGTGTCTGCTGCCTCCACAGCCCCAGAAACCCCCACCCTAAAACAGCAACACACCAACAGCAGGGGAATGGCATCATGGTACTCCCACAATCACCCATTCACACGTAACACGATGCTTTGGGTTTGGTTTTAAAGGACACAGAAGGTTATAAGTTTTAACAGTAAATAGCCCTTGACCACCTACACACCCTGTAACTCCCTCACCCAGACAAATCCAGCAGCTTTGTACCCCAACAGGTACATCAACCCGAGGCTGAGGAAGCGATGCTCAATCCAGCAGGCGTATAGCACAGCCTCCCATCTCCCTACCCCCTGCCAGTGGGACTGCTGCTCCTGGCACAGAGCTCAGATCCCAGCTCTGCAGCCAGACCCCCCAGACGAGGGGCAGCACCCTAGCAGCCTGGTCCAGGTCATGGTTTGAAGAGGGAAGTGAGGAGAGCCCAGGGCAGTGTGGGGATGCACCTCTGCCTGTGTGGCTGCTGCCCAGGCAGTGCACAGCTTGGCTGCATCCGACAGCAGAGCAAGAACTGGTGCTGCTGGTTGTACCCAGCCCTGAAGGGCAGCCAGGGCTTGGCTCATGGCTCCTCTTCCCCTTCAGCAGGATCTTCTGATCTCCTCACCTCCTCTGCTCTGCCAGGCAGCCCTGCGAGACACAAGGCTCTCCCTTCTTCACAGCAGTTTCAGATCTGATGCCTGGCTAGCAGCTCCTCTCCCAGCACCCTGGGATGGTGCTCAGTCCTTCCCCCAGCAGGAGGAACAACTTCACACGTGGCAATAGAGCAGATGAGAACAGGATGTTTTCCTAAGTTGGGTCCTTGCAAACTCAAGTGATGTCTGCAGTGTGAGGGAGCCTTTTCATTCCAGATCACACCTGGAAAAGTCTCAGCATCATTCAGAGCTTGGGCTGAAGGTCCCGGGGCTCCTCCTCTTCTCCCCCAGCACACAGTGGCCCAAAAAGAGACTCTCCCTCAGCTGAAGAGACCAACTTCCACACCACTTCCTGCAGATGAGGGGTGGCTCAGGGAGTGACTCTGAGACCCAGGGACACAGCTGTTCCTTCCCACTCCCTCTGTCCACAGCTGGCCACACTGCAGTGCTTGAAGAGATGCAAGGACATAAAAAAGGAAAGGAGAGGGAAAGCTGCCTAAATCAAACCCAAGCAATGACAAAACAAAGACGTGGACAAGTTGCAAGTCCTGCGTGAAGAGCGAGCAGCAAACGTTTCAAAAGAAGGTCAAATGTGACCCCAAATATTCAATAACAAAGTCAAAATGCTACATTTCCATGGGAAGCCTCAAATAGGTTGACCCAGATATGATAGTGGCTCCCAAGGCAGGCTGCTCCAGGACACATTGCTGGTGCACTTGCTCACATCTCTGCATCCCTGTCTTTGGGCACTGGGAAAGGGGGGAAATTGTTTTATTACTGGAATGTCATTGTTGGGAATGGGAAAGGAAGTGGACCTGGGACTTGCTGCAGCCTACAGAGAGCCCCATGACAGGTGGCCATCTGGGCAAGTGGCCATCATCCAGCATTGCATGGCCACCCCCTGCTGCAGCAGCTCCCACAGCAGGCGTGGGAGGATTCACATACCAGGGTGATGGACCACGGAGAGCAGTGTGGGGATTTGCCAGGAGGAAAGGGGCCCATCAGAAGCTGCTGGGACTCTGCCAGGACCCCCAGGAACATTGGCTTTTCTGGCTCTGCAGCCCTTTGGTCCCTCCTCCATTACAAGGGACAGTGTTATATGAGCATTCCTAATCTGCCTGTGGCCCTGTTGGAAAGGTGCTATGTTCTGAAAAGGACAGAAACAAAACAGCAAAGTGCTGCATTTCCTTTAACTCTGCAGGTAAGGGATCCAGGGACAGCAGAAGATCCTGCTCTTCAGACAGCAGAACTTGGGTGCCTTGTGAGGGCAAAGAGGGGGGAGAAGGCAGCTTGGCAGAATCAACTCAGCAAACTCAGGAATGCCATCAGAAGCAACTGAGGATCTTTCTACTGGAGCAATGGATGCTTCTTGTCCTTGGCAACTGTCTCCACTCTAGAGAGGGCCTTGCTCTTAGTACAAGGACCAAAGAGGGCCTGACTTCCTTGGCAGAGGAGTCTTTAATAGGTGCAAGAGGAGCAAACTATCCAAGCATCCTTTCTCCCAGAGAAGCACTGGACAAAACAGTCTGAAGCACAAGAAGAAATGGAGCCTTTTCTGCACCCAGCCAGCCCTGGCCCTGCAGGGCCCTGGGGCTGCTGCATTCCAGGAAAGAGGAATAAAGCACAGGTGCTGGTTGTGGGCAGAGCAGCAGCCAGGACTCTGAAGGGGCAAGAGGTGACCACTGGTTTGCAGTGCAGTGCAGGGGCAAAGCAGTCATCAACTGGCCTTAAAAAGGGAAAGTCAAAAGAATTCAGAGAAAAGGCAAAATGAGCAGAAGCTCCTCAAGAACATCCCTTGGAAACAGTGTAAGCACAAATACCCCCAGAGGATCACACAGAGGGAAAAACCCCAAATTTCTCTCAGCTGCTGAGCAAAGGCAAGAGCAGCCTTGAAGTGGGTGTGAGCATGGATGCAGGCAGTCAGTCCCTTCCCCTGCCTGGGTGACTCAAGTAGGTGTCAGCCCCTCCACAGGGCTCCCCCAGCCCTCAGCACCCTCAACCCGGGGCAGGCACAGCAGGACATGGGGGCAGCTGTGGCATTAAGATGGGCCAGTGCCACGTCCACCCTCCTTCCCTGCAAGTGCCCCCGAGGCCTGGGGCAAGCCTGGGCCCAGCGCTGCAGAAGGGCAGCGTGAAAGGAAGAGGATGGGAGATGGGCTGGTGGCAGAGTGAAGATGTGGCACCCGGGAGGACACGAGCAGGACATGACAAGCTGCAGATGGCTGGGGGAATCTCTGTCCTGACCAGACAGTTTGGCAGCACCAGTGATGAGGGAGGGTCCCAGATGGGCCAAGAGAAGTCACTTTAAGGTGTCATCAGCGTTCTTGAACATGAGGATGGCATTGTAGATCTTGAGTGCCGGGCCCAGCTTGACACTCATAATCTTGACGATGTCAGCCTGCGTCAGCAAGAGGAACGCCTCACCATCGATCATCTGGGGAGGAGAGCAGGGACAAAGGCACTCACTGCAAACCTAGGCTGGCACTCCTGGAGACAGCCAGCACCAGCACGACCTGGGTAAAAGCCACAGGTGACCCCAGAGAGCAGAGCAGGGGCCACCCACAGCACTCCCACACTGCCCCAGGGAAACCCCAGCTGGCAGCTCATGTGCCCAGGAACAGGGCAGAGGGGAAGAAGCCCTTCCAGGCGCCATCCCAGGAGCTCATACTGCAGATTGGGATCCTGGAGCCCCACAGGCACAGCACAGAGCCACCACAGCCTGCTCTGGGCCAGCAGCCATCCATTCCCTGCTCCAGGGACCAGCACCTGCGGATGCTGCCCCGGTTCAGCTTTGCCTGCATGAGCACCCGTAAAGCACAGGGGCCATTCCTGGACAGGGTGTGCCAGTGGCTGTACCCAGAATGCCCAGGATGAGGCCCGGATGTCAGAGCCACCTCCACACGTCTGCCCACAGAGGGTCCAAAAACGCCGACCCTGACAGGCAGCAGTGCCATCTGACTGCTATGCTGGTGAGAGGGGCAGAGGGGGAAGGATGAAAGGGTGAGGAGGAGCAGCTCCCCTCAGGAGATGATGGTGCTCTTAAGGCTGCAGCACCATCCTCCTCCTGTCCCCCATCTGCATCCCCTCACAGGGGCCCTCTGTCCCCCATGCTGGGAGAACAGGGCAGCACAGCTCCCTGGGGGTCAGCAGCTCCCCTCCTGCCCCAGATGGGCACATCCAGATGGCTGCAAACTCCCATGCAGTGGGGCTGCAGGGCACGACCTCTGCCAGGTGCTGGATGTGCCCTCAGCATCCAGCAGCAAGCCACTGCAGGAAGGCCACTGGCCAATTCCTCACGGCCCTGGTGGCACACAGCTCTCCTTGACCACCTGCTCTCATCCTCCTGCCCTTCTCACCTCATCTTTGAAGAGCTTGGCTTGGTCCTCACAACCCGTCAGAGTCTGCACAAAGCTAAAAACCTTGGAATAAAGGAGAGAAATGTCAAGACAGAGCAATGTTTCCGGCTGGAGACCTCCCTGAGCCCACATCCTCCCATTTGGAGCCCTGCAAGGTGCCACGGGGCTCTTGGGGCAGAGGCTGCATTTGCTTTTCCCTCCCATGCCAGAGCCCATCCCTGGCCCTGGGCACAGGCATTGGCCTGAGAGGGGCACCCAGGGGGGTAATGGAGACATCAGGGGATCATTCAAGTTGTCAGAGCCTCTGAGATCATCGAGGCCAACCACTGAGCAACACTGCCAAGGCCATGTCCCCAGGTGTCACATCCACACTACTTTTGAACACTTCCAAGGATGGTGACTCCACCACTGCCCTGGGCAGCCTGTGCCAGTGCCTGAGAGCTAGGGCTGCTGAGGCTGGTGCCAGAGCTCCTCCACCTACTCAGGCCTCAACAGGGATCACCACAGCTGCCCAAGGAAGTGAACAAAGGTGACAATGTGTCCAGCAGACCCCTCCTTGCTAGCCCAGGGACGTGGCCACTGAAGTGCCTGGTGCATGTGCCACGGTGATGCAGAGCCAGGCAGGGCACTCCCAGCCATTCAAGCCATCAGGGGCCAGCATGGAGCCGTCCAAAGCACCTCACCTCATCAGTGGTCCACTTGGCCACCGTGGCTGCTGTGATGCCAGCCACCCCTGGCAGCAGCTTGCAGTGCTGCTCCCAGCACAGGGACAGGGAGCGGTCGGGGTGGGCGGACAGGGCGGACATGAAGAGTGACTGGTGCATGTTGTCTGAAGAAAGAGCTGGGGATAAAGCACAACATGTGATATGAGCTAAAGGACGCGAACATCCCCTGCAGGCAGAAAGTGGCTGTCCCTTGAGTCAACAGCATGTCAGTGTATCCAAGTGTTCACTTAGGCGGGATTAGGGGAAAGAACTTGAGACAAGCTTAGCTTTGCCTTGTTCTCATGACCTTTAATTATTCATTTTCCACTCACCCCGACCAGTGGGGTAGGTGGCAGGACAGCCCATGGTGAAAGAGATGCTGGATACACATCAGGCATCTGCTTCTGTCAGGCATCAGAACTAAATAAATGCGAAGCCAACTGTCCAGCATCAGTTTCTGTATGGCAGCAATAATTTGGCACTTCACAACCACACTGAAATTTTGGGGCACAGCTTCCCACTATCCCTGTCTGAAGAGGACATAGCACCACAGAAAATACACTGCCATAGAGAGGATCCTAATTCCATGCCATAAAGCACTCAAAGATTGCCAGCCATAACACAGAGCCAAACCAAGGGATCTTTGTGAGCCCTGGCACAAGGCAGGGATGTCCCTTACCCAAGGTCCTCTCTGGCAGCTGACCACAAGGCCCTCACTGGGGCGGACCTGTGTGAGCCAAGGGAGACCTGGCCCCATTGCCCCCACCTACCCCAGCTCCTCCAGCCCTGTCCTGCAATGACACCATGGCAGGGAATAGCACTTACTCTGGAAGTCTTCCTGCTGCATCTTCCGGTACTTTGGAGGTCTCCCTCTAAAGAGACAGGAAGACTGATGTCCAGCTGGGCTGGGATTTGCCCCAGGGCCCTCCTCCCCAGTGCCCAGAGCAACACCTCAGCTGTGGGAGCAGAGACCTATTGGACCCTGACCCAAAGGGTTGACAGCCAAAGCCAGAAAACGTGGGAAGAAAAAGCGAGAGAGGTGCCTGGCAGAGCTGGCAGGGCCGAGGCCAAGGAGCCTCTGTGGCCTGGTGACCCCTGCCAGGGCGGGCAGTGGCAGCACAGGGGCCCTCCCCGCACGGGGCTCGCCGGCCGTGCCCCTACCTCCCGTGGTGCCGAGATTTCTTTCGCTGAGGGAAACCCATTGGGCTCCTCTTGCGAGTCGAGGCCTCGGTGTCAGACAAGTCGGCCTTCAGCCTGCCCTGGTTCTTCTCTGCCAGCGGGCACCCTGAGAGGCAGTAATGGGCTGTGAACCTCCCCGTCACATGGCCTGACCCATCGCAGCCCGGCGTGGGGCATTTCCTAGAGAACAGAGGGGACACAGGAGTTGGGCCCAGCTTGGAGCAGCACCGGGTGACGAGCCAGCAGGGCCACCCACCCTTCTGTCCCCGAGCACGGGCAGCCATAGCCCTGGCCATGGAAGGCAGAGGAAAGATGTGCTGAGCAAATTCCCGAGGCCAGGCTGCTGGGGCAGGGGCAGGGCACAGCCAGTCCCTCCACGTACAAACCTTGGCCCTCTGCCATCCCTGCAACCCTGGGCAAGGCACCAGTGAGCTGATGGAGCAGCTCGTCGAGGCTCCCAGAGTCTCCATCTTCCCTTGCCCCACAGGCATCCAGAGCAGCCTCAGAGCGAGCAGTAAGTGTGTGCCAGGAGCGTGGCCAGCACAGAAACCCTCGGGAGGCAGACCTGCCCTCCACATCCTCATGGATACTCCACCATACTGGCTCCTCCTGACACCAGCCTGGTGCTGGGGTTGGCACTAGACCCAGCCAGGTTTCCCCTGGAAAAGGTCCCTCAAGCGAATGCCTGAGCAGGAACACTGCTCCTTCTTGGCACTTCAGCTCAAAGCCTGACAGGGAAAGGCATCCAAGAGGGGTGGGGGGAACAGCGTGCTCACAGCTGGTGTCAGTGCACAGCATCTGCACTGTCCTCTCCACAACTGCTCATGGTAGGTGGACACACAGAACACCTTTGAGGGCTCTGGGGCTGCAGGACAGGCATAGGAGGGGTGAACAGGGATTCCTCCAGTTGGGTCCTGGTGCTGCCCAGGGGCCTGGCCTGGGGGAGCAGGGTGCAGAGCCAGGTGTGGGGTGAGTGCAGGGAAGGACTGGATGCTGGTGGGGATGGCAGGTGAAGAGGAACAGAGGAAGAGCTGGCCCAGCCCAGCAGGGAAGAAGCTGTGCCCCTCTGGGCCGTGCCAGGGAGCTCACCTGTGGTGAAAGCTGTACTTGGAGCTCTTGGAGTGAGGGATGCTCTTGCAGCCCAGGCTTGGGCAGCCCCCATGGGCAGAGGAGGCTGGTTCCTTTGGCCCTGCAGCCAGAGGAGAGGAACAGGAGAAAGACTGTCACAGCTACAGGCCCAGGCAGAGCCGGGGCTCTGGGCTCCCTGCCTGCACCAAACAGGGAGGACTTTTCCACTTGACAAATTCATGGAGTGACCTCTCCTCCCTGCCCGTTCACAGCCAGAATCTACCCTCCCATTTCTGTGCATAGGCAGGTGGCAGTGACAATGGTGTCTGGTGTGGTCATGCCCTGTGAGAAGGAACTGACGCAGGTGCAGCACTTACTGAGAGGAGGCTGCAATGGGTGTCCTGTTTTTGAGCACCAGCCCATGGGATGGATGTCTGGATGATCTGCATCAATCCAGAAATCATACACGTGGCTCCAGCCATCAAAATGGACCTGGGGAAGCAAGAGAGGGGTCACCCTTCAAATGCCAGCACACCTCTCTGAGGAGCTTTGGAGCCCTCCGAGTTGAAAGCAAGCAGCAGGGTAGAGCTGAAGTGCAGCACAAGGCTCTCCACTCCTGGAGCCAGGCACTGGCACCTGCCCACATTTGCACACTCCCAGTGAGCTGGGAAGGGCAAGAGCAAGCCAGCACAGTGTCTGGACACAGGCTCAGCACTGATGCTCAAGCACCCACCTTTATCCTGTGATCTTCCACATCCTCCACACTGGCCACTCGGATGAAGGAAGGAGTCCTCCTGTCCACTGCCTCCAGCTTCATGTTGACCAGGAAGCCATGGGGCGGGCGCTGGAAGAGACCAGTCAGGGGGAGCAGGGCCCTGCTGCAGGCTCCCCCCCACTCAGCAGCTTTCCCAGCACTGTGTCCTCCTTGAGCTCACCTCCCAGCCCTGGCCTGGCCAGGGAAAAGCCACCCCAGCTCACAGTGGCAACAGAAGAAAGTGGGAACAGGCTCCCTGCATTTGAGCTGTCTTTAACAAGATGTGCCCCAGGGAAGAAGGTCTCTAAGTGACACATTTTGGGGATCTATATTGCAACCACACTTGGCTGGACAAGGCTGCTGGTGGTGCAGTTTGAGAACAAAATGAAAAATGCCAACCTAAATTATTTCCCACCACTCAGCTCCTGTTTAGCTGAGGGCACAGTCATACTCCTCATTTCTCCCAATTTTGAGCTATTTGCCCAGGATAGCCCTGACTTCTGAACTCTGAGTTAGATCCAAAGCCTAGGCCTGTGGCAGGAGAATACAGAACATCCCTGGACGTGTCACAAAAGCAAAGTCTTGACAATGAAGAAAACCCAAATTCCTGCACAGGTGGGGTGGAGCAGATGATGTGACACTTACCACTTTAAAGGCCCAAGATGGGACAGCAGATGCTCCAGTTTCTTTCAAGTACTTTTCCCAGGTGAAGTTGTCGGGATCAGGATAATCTGGAACAGGGAAGATGCAGAAGGTGAGACATGCCTGCAGGAAGTCAGAAAGTACCCCTGAATGCCTCACTGCCTGTGAGGGCCAACCAAGTCTGTGCCAGGCACACAGGAACCTGAGAGACACTAAGAAGTGCTGCTATTTCCTCATGGACCACGAAACCCACAGTACAAGGAAGCAGAAACTGTTGGGTGTGCACAGACAGCTGGAGTCCTCCTCGTATCTCTGAGTGGAGACTTGGCCCAACACAAGCACCATGCTGCACCTGATCATGTGTACAGGAGCTTTGGCAGGAGGTTTGAGTCCCCAGGACCCTCACGCCACCCTTGGAAGCCTGTTCCCAAGGGGATGCAGTCCCAGGCTGCACCTGACTGATCACTGACTCACCTTGAGGAGGTGTGAGAGGTTTGCCGTGCTCATGACACCACCCAACTGGGTGGATGTATGGACTGCTGGGATCACACCTAGAAAACATACCCAAGCTCTTACATAGGGCCCTCTGTGGGTGTCTCCCCACCACTGGCCCCCCAAGAGCCTCTGTGCACTTACCAGTAGTCGTAAGTGTCATCCCAGTTGTCAAAGTGCACCAGAAAGCGATTGTCCACTACGTCAGTCACTGTGGCAACACAGATCAGGGAAGGGTTCATGCGGTCCACGGCCTCGAGCTTCATGCCCACCTTGAAGCCTGGGGAAGCCTCGTGCTGGCAGGAGAGAGGGGCAGGGCTTTTTCGGAGCTGTAGCCCCAGCTCCTTCCTCACCACTTCCTATGCCTGCTGCAAGGAGGCATCTGCCCAAACCCTCCCAAAACCAGACTCTGTCTGGCCTCCAGACAGGCCTGACATCACTCAGGCTCCCAGATGGGCAGTGAGCTGCTGTGCAAGGAAACAGGAAGGGGGTAAGTAATTCAGCTGGGCCACACAAAGAAAGAGGAAATGTGACCTTCAGACTCTCAGGATCTTCTATAAGCAGTAAATTCCAAGAGAGAAAAAAACTCCAAAAGACACTAGTTCCGATTTTGTCCCAAAACATTTGTTTGTGGTCACAGTCAGCAGCTACCAATGCCTCAGGCATGGCAGGAGGAGCTGGGATTGGGCCCTTCTCCCTTCCTTGCCTTTATTTCTTGGATCCAGAATCTGTGCAAAACACTGCATCACACACACTGGTGGGGTTGTTGCAGCAATGAACAGCAGGGTTTAGATACAATAAATAACTTGGAGAGGCTGATTTGCCAGTAGGGTGAGTTTCCTCTGCAGCTGACAAAGGAATGATCAGCATTTTCATTCTATGTTCCCACTTTCCTTTTTCATTCTCCTGTATTCCCACTTTCCTTACCCAAGCTTCCATGTGAAAAAAAAATAGGCAGACACAAAAACAGCAAAGACACAAAACAGAGACAAAGGAATTATACTTAAGAAACATTAAGTGATGTATTTTTAGCCAAATAATTGTTGAGAGTAGTTGTTATTTCTCCTCACCAGTACTTGTGTAACAGATTTAATTGTCCGTGAGATTAATCTGGATGAAACAGAATCAGACCAACACCAATTCTGGGCATATCAAATGAGTGTCCAAGCTACAGATCCTGAGCAGCAAAGTGTGCCACACGCTCCTGGCTCTTGAGCACTCTGGGCTTGAGGGGAGTGGGATGGACAAAGCAAAACTCAGTGCTGATGGAAACATTTTGCTCAGCTGAAGGGGATGAGTCACACCTGAACCTGTAGGCTCTGGCAGGAAGGAGATGCTGCTACTCACAGTGTTTCGGACCATGAAGAGGTGCTTAGGAGCTGCCTGAGCCTTTGTTAATTTCAGGTAGTTTGTCCAGCTGAATTCTTCTTCCTTATAACCTACAACCCCTCAGGAAGAGAAATGAGAGCAGTGAGTTCACAGCCAGGAGGATGTGAGGGTGAACCTGGCCATCCCTGACCCACTGTCACCCTGCCAGCATATCCTGCTGCGGGCAGACAGGATCTACAGTAGCCCTGGAATGCCCAAAGCCCATGGCTGAGGGCTGATGTGTGGTTTTGAAGGGGTGTTAGGAAAAATGAGCACTGGAGTGGAAATCCAGAGTACAGCTCCTCCTCTGGTCCTGCCCTGAGGGACAGCTGGTGGCACTGGGAGATCCAGAGCAACAGAGCTTTGCCCCAAAATGTGAGCAAGCAGAGATGGGTGCCTGAAGTGTTGTCCTGTGGAACTCCCCCAGTACAGCAGCATCCCTCCCTGGCCCCATAGGGCCACCCTGTCCCTACCTCAAGCTCTACATTTGGCCCACTCTTCATTACCCTCCTTCAGCAGGAGCCATCACCTGAGATGAATTAACTCCTTACCTTTGGGGGGCTGGAGTTTGTGCCCTGTCTCCTCAAACCAGCCAGCAGGGTGGATGTCAGGGGAATCAGCATTCAGCCAGAAGTCGTGGCACTCAGAGTAGCCATCAAAGTGGAGACGCATCCGGTAACCACACACCTGCCAGCAGGGAGGGAGGAGAAGGAAAGGGCCGTGGAGATCTGCTGCTGTCCCTGGCTGAGCATCACACCCCCTCCCCTCCCACACACCCAGCTCAGCATGGGTCACTTTGGGAAGCCAAAAGTCAATCACAGGCAAGTGCCCAAACTGGAAGGTACAAACCAGTTCCAAAGAGTGTCCAGCATGCAACAAGGTCAGTGCAAAGCCACCACAAGCCAGCCCAAAGAAGGGATGTTCAGGCTAGTGCATTAAATGCCATGGTGGAGCACCTTGCTGGTTCCAGCAAGTGCAAAGACTCCCTGTTCTGCAGCCCAGGAATCTACTGATGTAGAGATTTTGGCTAAATGCAACACTAACTGCCTGGGGAGCTCTGTGAGGCCAGGCTGGTCTGGCTGCCACGTGGCTGAGTGGAAAGTGGATCTGCACAGACACAAGGAAGAGTGGTGGGATGCCTCCACACACTCCATCTCAAGGGCTCAGACCTGTCCTAGGGACATAAGCTGTTGCCATTAGCACAATCCCTCCCCCCCCATGCTGTGCCAGGATGACAGAGAGACCAACCCAGCTGCACAGTGCTGTGTCCTGTCCCTCCAGGCTGGCAGGAACTCCCTGCTTGTCTGCCTGAGGTGCTGCAGCAGCAGCTCATCTCCTGCAGCAACGGGCCCTGTCCCCTGCAGAGGCCAGCTGGCAGCACCTCCCCTGCCCCAGAGCCAGGAGAAACCAAGGAACACAGGTATTGGAGGCTCCTTACCTCAGCCACTGTCAGGATGAAGTACATGGATGGGTGCTGCGGGTCAATCCCCTCCAGCTTCATCCCCACTTTAAAGCCATTCTTGTGCTGGGAAGCTACTTGGTACTGGAAACAAAAATTAAATTACAATGTAAAATCAACATAGGGAGCTGGGTCTAGAGCCACCAGGAGAGCAACCACTAGGCAATGGGAGCTGCTGGGACCAAGAGACTATGGGCCACAGGTTATGTTGTCATCCAAATTTTAAGTTTTTCCCATAGAGAAAAAACAGTGTTTCACCTCCTTATGGATTTACATTTCTTCTCTTGGCAGGGCAAGGTGTCCCTGGGGTAAAAGCTGCAGCTGGGGGAGCAGGGCACAGGCCTGACTTGTTTGCAGCACAGCCCCAGGAGAGCGCACCTGGCTTCCAGCAAGGGCTGGAAAGGCTCCACCACTGTGCCAGAGTCACAGCAGTGTCCTAGGCAAAGGTGGGGTGTTTGGGATGGGGGCCAGCACCCTGCTGGGGAATGGGACTCCGGGCAAATCAAAACTGGAGGCTGCCCAGTCACTTCCAGCTGATGACAGGAGTTTGGCTATTGCTCAGAGTCCCACAAAACAGGGAGGAAAGGAAGAGAGGAGAAGGAGGAGGGGTGGGAAAAAAAGGGAAAGAAAAGAGAGATTAAAGAGGGAAAAAGACAGGAAAATCCCAACTCACATCCTGGAAGAGATCTAAAGGGGCAGCGACAGCTTTCTGCTCCTCCAAGTAGGACGCCCAAGACCAGCCTTCTTTCTTCTCCTCACTGGCACCTGAGCGCAGCACAAACGCACACAAACGCTGCTGAGGGGCCTCTCCAGCCCTGCCCCGCTGCCTCGGGGCTGTCCTGCTCTCACACAGGGTCCTGCATCCCTGTAAAGCTCAGCACCATCCTACCAGAGCCCCTTCTCCAGCAAACGTGGCCAGCTGCACAACGAGGGGGCAGAGCCAGGAGCCCCCATGACCCAAATGTCCTGAACCATGTCCTAGTCAGGCACCTGGAAGGTGTCCCTGCCCATGACAGGGGGTGGAACCAGATTGGCTTTAAGGTCCCTTCCAACCAGTCTGGGACTCCAAGGGAGTGTGAGGGACGAGCCATCAGGGCCCCTGTCCAACCAGACCCTCCTCCAGCCTGAACATCTGCTATGGCCTCACAGGATGGATTTGGGGCAGCCAGCAGGATCCCTGCACTGGTCTGGGAATCATTGCCAGCTTCAAGGGGCTCCTAGACAGTCAAAGCAGCAGCAGATTCACATCCCAGCTCTGCCATCCTCTGCTCTGAGACAGCCACCTGAGCCCCAGTGGCACAGCAAGGTCACCCTGATGCCCTAGAGATGTATTTACCCATATGGCAAAGAAGACAGCACTGTGTCTTCATAGACAGGGAGGTGACCCTTTATGCCTTTTAGAAGGCCATAATGGCCTTGCCCAAGACTTTTGAGACACAACCCAAGTCTCTTGCTCTCCAGCTTCTTTGTCTCCCGAATTTGCAGCAGCTGAAGGGACTGCAGGGGTGCTGTGCATATTCCAGTGCTAGAAATTCCCAACTACAGGCCAGCCATGGCAGACAGCCTCAGGTAGGGCAGGCCATAAATTCAGAGGAAAAACAGACCAACTCCTTCCTCCTTTGGGCTTAGGAGGAGATGGAAAAAAACCAGAAACTTAGGGAAGAAATTAAAGCTGAACTTCAGTGGGCAAGGTGACTAACCTTGCTTTGCTGACAATTCAGAGTGAAAAACACTTCTCCTATTCATTGGGACATAGAAAAAGTGCCAAGCATGACTGGGGAATCTGTGAGTACAAGCTCTGCACTTCTGAGGAATGACAAATACACCAAGTCAGAGCATACACTGACTGCTGCATTGAGGCATCCAGGTGTGTATTTTATTTCCTGAAGTACTTCTAAAATAAGAGAAAATAAAACGCTGAAGTAACAAAGCTCATCACTGCTTACTTGTATGCAGTAGGGAAGGTTACATGCTCAGGGCTCAGTGAGAAGCAGGTATGAGATCTGAGATTCCTTTTTAACAGTGGTTAACTCAGTGTAACATCAGGGATTAATGACACCTGAACCCTGCCACTGTCCCTGCACTTGGCTATGGAGAAGAGTTTGCAGTTGATACAGTTTAATTTTAAAATTATTTTCAGTATAACCTTCAGTATTCAAAGACAAAAGGTTTCCCATACATGCTTATTTTCAGTGTTTCCCAAAGTTTTCCTTGACACTGCAGGGAAAAAACCAACCAAGCAAACACTGCATCCCTCAGCTTGTATCCTTTCCCTGCATGTCGACAGCTCTGCTTTTGAGATCTCTGATGCAGTCCTAGAACAGATCCCCACAGGATGAGACAATCCCAAATCACACAGCTTCAGTGTTACTGCACCTGCATAAGCAGCCCCCAAACTTGTGAGCTCCTGATGCCACGAGGGAAGTTCCCCATGAGCCCATCCCAAGGGAGGGCACAGCCACACGAGGTGCAGTCCTGTTCTTGCTCAGGACAGTGTCCCTTTGGACCAAACAGTGTCCACAAGCCAGCAACAAACTGAGCTCCCAAGGGGAGGGAGAGGAAGCTCTGTCTAGCACAGGCCAGTGCGGTGTCTGTAGGGTTGCCCCCTTCCCATGGAGAGAAAGAGAGGAAAGGAGAGAAATGGAAAGAGACAGAGAGAGCAGGATCAAGCAAGTAGAGAAGCTCACAAGCCTTCAGGACCACGTGCCAGCACATTGCAGTGTGTGTTTGACCCTGTAGGAGCACCAAAAGGGTCCAACCCTGCAGTGGGACCCCCCAGCCCCAGGAGGAGTGCTCACCCCACTGCCCACTCCACCCTCCGTACCGTGCTGGCTCCCATTCCACGCCTCAGCCTCCAGATTGCTCATGGCAGAGTCTTCCACAGAGCTTTTCCTCTCTTCCTGCTTTTCCTCCTACACATGAGAGCAGACAAAACAGAATCCAGGTCCACACAGAGGTTTTTGGCTGTGTGTTGTACCCTCACACTGGTGCCCAGGCCATAGTGCACCTCGATGAGGTCCATGGTCTGACCAATGCCTGGCCCAGAAATGGGCTGCCAGGGAATCTGATGATGGGAGTTTGCAGGGATTTCAGTGCTGACTGGTAGCAATCACATCTGGACTGGACCTGCTATAGTCAGGGCTAGCAAGCAGAGCTTCCTTGCCTTGTCAAAGTCTCTCCCTGTCCCAGGACACTCAGCACACAGACAGACGCTCCCCTACTTCATTTGGTGGCCCAGACTCAAGAGAGCAGCTGAGAGTGCTCACTACTTACAGCCCAGGCTGGACAGTGTGGCACTGCCCAGGCCTCAGTGCTCCACATGCCAAACAACCAGCCCAGTGCTAGGAGCCCTCATTTCCACACACTCAAGTCTTTTTGGCATCTTGGCCAACCCGTTTCCCTTTTGACCTGCAGCTGACAGAGCCCTGAGCAGCACGATGAGATCTATGCACACAGGGTTGGCCCCCAGCCCCTGGGACATTGGCTGCACACACCCCCTCCCTGTCCTTGTCCTACCATTTGCTCAGATTCATATTCTTCCTCCGAGGGGCTCTGATAGTCCTTCCTCTTTCGTTTCTTCACAGGCTTGAGGATTTCAGTGGCATTGGTGCTGCTGGCAGAATTTTCCACTATGACAGACCTGCACACAGGGAGGGAGGGCCAAGCACTGCAGCCAGTGCAGCACAGGGACACTGCCTGGGGTGTCAGCAAGGGAGAGACTGCTGGACAATCACTGTCTCCCCATTTCTTACTCACACATGGCCCCACCCCTCCTGATGGATGTATGCACACAAGTTGCCAAGATTTAGAGCCAGGGACAGGCCAGAGTCACCCTCACACACTTGGGTGTCAGAAACCTGAACCCAGGGATGGATCAAAAGGGATCTACTTTAGTAGCAGGGCTCTAAGCTGCACCAGAGATGCTGGAAAACAAATCCTGAGAGTCAGACACCGGTCAGGAGTAGGGCTGGAAATGCCCCCGTGACTTGTGGCCTTCCACTGCTGCTCAGCCTGGAAGCCCCCAGTGCAGCAACCTCCTGCTCCAGCAGATACATGTTTACAGATCATATCTAGGCCACAAATTGGGCAGGAGAAAATCTGGCTCCCGTGCTTCCTGCTGCTTCCTGGGGAAGTTTTCCTCCCCCCCAGCCTGCCTTCAGGAACGAGCAGAACAGGCAGGACCCCCAGCACCTGCCAGAGGCAATGCGCTCCCATCCCTGGCTGGAGCGTGTGGAGCAGGGCAGGGAGGGAGGGCAGAGAAATGGATCCGGCTCTGCAGGGCACAGACCCCCCTTCCTTTACCTCTCCTTGAACTGCTGGTGGCAGTGCTCGCTGCAGAAGCCCCTGCCTTCCCGGGCCCCGTCCCACACGTGTCTGCGGCCGCAGGTGTCGCAGTGGCACAGCCCTTCTGCTGCCGGCAGCGTGGGCTGCTCCGCCACGTCTGGGACACAGAGGAGCATCAGTGAGGCACAAGGAAGGGCAGCACACACAGCAGACATCTGCCTCACCCACGGAGACACCAGACAGCATCTGCTGGATGGTGCTATCCACTCCACAAGTGCCCTTACCCTGAGCCACAGTAGGATTGTCTCTGCTGGAGGGTGCCACGTCGGAGTCCTCATCTTTCTCTGTGTGACCCTCCTTTACAGCTTCCACAGGAGGCATCTTATCAGCACTCACCACCTTTAGCGTCCCGTACTCATTAATCCGGAACTGTGTCATTGGACAACAAGCGAGGAAAAAGAGTTAAGGAGGACAGACGTGTAACTGGGTGGTTGGTCTGAAAATGAGGGACACGGTTTGGTCATCAGTGTGTCTGACAAGAGGACAACTCTTCTGAGGACAGAGGTGAGCACAGCACCACAGGCCCTATGAAGGTGGCCTGCCTGCAGCCTCTGCTGGGCACTCAAGTGATGCCAGGACCAGCTGGAGCTGGCAGGTGGGTGGCTGGAGGATGAGGTGTCCTGAGGCTGAGAAATGGGTGCATTTTCTGCAAGCTGTCATGCACTGAGGGCATTCACTGAGCAGTGCCCTGAGGCACTGCTGCCAGACAAGCACGCGGCCGCTGCTCCTGGGGTGAAGGCAGCAGCTTGGGCAGAGCCAAGTCCTTGGCACAGTTTGGAAGGGATGATGTCCTGCACAGCACGTAGCACCCCTGTGCCTCCTTGTGCAGGGCAGAGCTGCTGCAGCCCCCCAGGCACCTCTGAGCTCTATGCTGAACTCCCAGGATGGCAGGGCCATAGGGACGGGGCAGGAGGAGAGCTGGAGCAGCTGAGGAATCCTCCAGCTGGGGTGCAGGGAGGCCACGGCACATCCTGGTGCTCCCTGCCTGGCACAGGCTGGGGGATTTACAAGCACAAGCAGCTGTGGGGAGAGGCTGAGGGGTCAAACCCAGTGGCCCAGGGCTACACTTACCCGCAGGTTACTCCCAGGCAAAGTTGCCACCCCATCTTTCCACTCCAGCACACGGACCGTGCTGCAGGTCTGCACCCCGCTGATCTGGGGAATGACAGCAGCTGTGATGGGCTCATTCCCTGCTCCCCTGTCTGGCCTCTCGGCCCCTGTACTTCTCTGGGGCTCCCGGGGGAATCGCTGGATTTCTAAGGTGCTCGTGGGAAGGTTGATGGCAGTGGCGTTTGCTTGAGAACGGAAGAAAGGAGACAAACAACCAGAGGCATACACAGAACACTTCACTGATGAAAACAAGGCTCAAAGGCAGCCCAGGATCCCAGAGGACATGGTCTCCCAGGTGAGGGCTCTGCTGTGGGCCAAAGCACAAAGCAAGGAGAGTGACACAAAAAATCTGCAGCCAGTAATGGCTCATTCTGGGGGGTGGCACCAACACTATCCACATTCAGCCTGATCTCAGACTCTTTCTGTGCCCAGGGTGCCCTGATGTGACAGGAGTTTGCTCCTGAACTGCAACTTCCAGTTTAGTTACGTTTCAAAGGAACACACTGTGCAACCTAGGGTCTCTCTGCAGTGAGAACTGAGGCACCAGGAAAAACTGGGAGATCTGCTTCTAGAGAATACCCCTGACTTCACCTAACACACAGCCATGCTTTGCTCAAACAGCTCCTGAAAGACATCGGTCAGCTACATTCAAAATGTTTCTCAATTTTCAAGAAGGATAAGAAGGATGACCCTGATAATTACAGGCCTGTCAGTCTCACTACAGTGCTTGGTAAAATGATGGAGAAGGTTATTCTGGGAGTTACTGAAAAACAATGGAGAGACAATGCAGTTGTCAGTCACTGCAACAGAGGTTCATGAGGGGAAGTCCTGGTTAACCAACTGAATTTCCCTTTATGGAAAGATCACCCCACTAAGCTGACCAAGAACAGCCAAATGATGTGGGTTTTTGAGATTTTAGCAAAGCTTTGATACTGCCTCTCACAGTATCACAGTATCCTTCTGGACAAAGTGTCCAGTGCAGAGCACATCCAGTCCATTGTCCATCAGGCGAACTGGATGATGGGTCTCCTACACTTGGGCTCAAAGCCTTACAGGAACTGGGGGCACATCAGGCTGGGGGCCATCACCAGTGGGGTTGCCAGGGCTCCTAAAGTTTTTGTAAATGATCTGGACGCAGGAATTTAATGCCCATTAAGTAAGTTTATCCTGACATTACATCAGGAGTAGCTGTGGACAACCTTGAGGGTAGAGAGGCCCTACACAAACATCTAGGTAGACCAGAGAGCTGGGCAATCCAATCACCATGTGCATGAACCAAGAGCAAGACCTGGTTTCTGCACCTGGGATGGGATAATCCTGAAAAAATATATTACTTGGGTAACAACATTGGAGAGTTATCCTGGGGAAGGGGCTCAGGAGCTTTGGGCTGAGGGCAAGTGCAACAGGAGCCAGCAGTGCCCTGGCAGCCCCATGGGCCAGCCCTGCCCCACGGGACATCAGGGGGGTGACTGTCCTGCTCTGCTCTGCACTGGGGTAGCCTCACCTCCAGTCCTGGGGACAGTTTGGGCCCCTCAGCACACAGAGGACATCTGAGGGCTGGAGTTGTGTCCAGAGCAGGGAACCAGGATGATGAAAGGTCCCGAGGGCAGCACTTGGGAGGAGCAGCTGAGGCCACTCGGCCCGTTCAGCTGGGAGCAGAAGGCTGAGGGGTGACCCCATTGCTTCTGCACCTTCCTCCTGGGGGGGCAGGTGCTGATCTCCCCTTTCTGGGACCAGCGACAGGACCCGAGGAGATGGAACAAAGCTGCCTCAGGGGAAGTTCAGGTGGGACATGAGGAAAAGGTTCCTCACCCAGAGGCTGCTCAGTGTCTGGAACAGGCTCCCCAGGGAAGCAGTCACAGCACCAAGTTCAGGGAGCATCTGGACAACGTTCAGTCCCTATGGTTTAATTGTAGGTGCTCCTGCCAGGAGCAGGGCTTTGGACTCAGTGGTCCTTATGGATCCCCTCCAGCTTGAGCTGTTCTGGGATTCCATGCTAATGCAGCAGCCCAGGAGCCTGCAGCCCTGCAGAGCAGCACACTGCACTGCCCTGGCTCAGGGCCCCTCGCAACAGGGCTTCCATTTAAAGCTCAGGAAGATTTGATTGACCACAAACAGTCCAAGTGATGTGGGACAGCCATAGAGACCCTCCAAGATGGCAAGAGCAGCTTGGCTTTGCCTGGCAAGGTTTGGGAGGAGCACAGCTCCACGCGGAGTGTGGGCTATCAGGGCTGGGGAGGCAGCAGCTGGAGGGGACTGCTCCACATACCTGGGATGATGAAGGCAGTGGTGGGCAGGTGGGTGCTCTGCACAGTGCTCTCGGTGCTGACCACGTGGACACTGACCTCCCCAGCAGCACTGCCCTTGGTGCTCCTCACCACCTCCATCTCCCCCCTGCTGTCCATCACCTTGCCTGGGCACACAGCGAGGCCCTGCAGGGCAGCAGGCAAGAAATCAAGTTGGCTACTGGTATAAACACAACAAAGGAGTGAGAAAGTGACTGCACAGGATGGTGTCTCCCAGCAGAAACTCCTACAAGATGCATTAAAAGTCCACTGAACCCACATGAAGCTCACAACTGGCATCAACATGAACTATGAAAGCCCCTGTTGTGAGGTCCCAGCTCAGAGCCTGCAAATGCCGGGGGTTTTTTCTCACCTGACACCACCATAAGATGGTACAAGCTCGACAGGTCCACCACAAGCTGCTCCTGGCTCCCACAGGGGCCTACAATGCTCTGAGAGACTGTGACTGAGGGCTGCCAAATCCCACCCTGGTGCAGGCAGAGCTCCTTGCAAGTCCCCTTCCAGTTCTCCTGTTGGAGTGTCACCCTTGATCTTCTAAATGGCTGCAAGAGAGAATTTCACAAGTGACAAGAGTTACTGGGGGTATGGGTGGGGGGGAACTTGATGTCCCCTGTACCCCACCTGAGTTTTTCACGGGACAGGTGCTGCCCAACCTGTCTAGCCATGAATCTCAAGGAGGAAGCAAAGTGTCAGGGCCTTGAGGGCATGACTGGCCCTCCCTGGCTGTGACCAGCCCCCCACCCATAGGCCCAGGGGCTCCACATTGCAGCAGCACCCTCTCCAAAGCACCTGCTGCCAGGATGGAGGCAGGGCTACAAAGAGGACAACGCTCATGTCTTGGCCTCTTCTGATGCAATTTGAATTTGAAAGGGAAAACATCCATGTGGAAAACAGGGTACTCATTTCGGTGAAGCAGGTATAGCTAAGAATTGGGCTACAAAGGACAAAGTCAGGAATTTTAAAATCTGAGACATTCAAATAAAGGTGCTACAACCAGAGGGAGCAGAGTGGGATGGTGTGACCACATTGAGGGGAATCTACTTCTCACAGTTCTGTCAGGTTTGTGACCAGAAACACCTGATGCTCAACTGGCAAACAGCACAGACCCTTCAGGCTCTACAGGTGCAGAAAAGCACTGTTAAGTGTCAGGACAACTGAAAGAATTGAGAAACTAATCTGGACACCAGACTCCAAGTGAAAGCCAAAATGAATTTAGCAGCCAACCTGTTTCAGTGGTTCCTAACACCCAGTAAGAATCTATCTGCTTTTTTTGGCACTTAAATCCAGTCAATCCTTGATTCAACATTGGGTCAAATATTTCGAGGACAACTCCTGATTTTGTGGGAACTTTTGCCTTTTTTAAAAATTCAAACAGAACTTGGGACTGGAAATGCCTAGAAGGGAAGATAAATAACTAGATCCAGTGCTCAGGCTTGTGATGCTCCACCTGAGTTTCTCACAGTCTCTGATATGAACACAAAAGCAAATATTTGCACAGGACATGCCAAGTCAACATTAGGTTTTAATTTTGGGTGCCAGAAGCAGGGAGTTGGACCTGATAGTCCTTGTGTCCCTTCCATATTCTGAGATTGTGGTTCACTCTCCAAATCCTTGTGAGGCTAGGCTGAGGCTGTGGACATTGGTTCTCCTGAGTTCAGGGTGAAGATAATCAATCTGGATTTCAGAGTGTGGTGCTGGCCTTTAAACTGGAAAAGCTAAACACCTGAGATTTAGGCCTTAATCTCCAGACAACCTCTCCTCCAGCAGCCTCGGGCATGTCCCAGCACTGGGGCAGCCCAGCTCAGAAGGGTGAGAGCCCTCCAAGAGGCAGAGGAGCCCATCCAGCCCATGGCCCGACCCTACTGTTGGACTCAACGATCTTAAGGTCTATAACCCTAACAATGCCAACATCCTACCACAAACTGTGCCTCCCTCATCTGTCCCTCAGCAGCAGTGTGAATGCTTTCTCCAGCACCTCTGGCTAGAACAACTTCTGCCTTGCTGGTGGAAACCTTCCCCTAACCCCTTGTACCAGCTCCTGCCCTTTGAGCATGCATGGAGCACAAATTCTATTCCAAGCCCAAAACTATTCCAAGGCCACACATGAGCAGCAAGAACACTGTTGGTGTGAACTTGTAAGCACACTCTTGCCACAGCTGAAACTCGGCGGCTCCCAGGGCTCTCCCACCTCTTGTCAGGGGCTTCCACAGTGTCAGACAACAATTTACCACCAACACCCCTCACATCAACCATAGCACACCCTGGATTCCTGGGATAACCCCACAGGTGTAGGCATGACACAATACCTGGGCTGCAGAGCTCCATCTCCACCGGGAGGACTGAGAATCAGGATTGGAGATCTTGTTTGCAGCTCACAGTTTTTAAAATCCCAGTATAAAAACCCTGGAAGCCCAAGCTGCTGTGAAGTGTCTCAGGTCAGGAGTGCTACATGAGGAAAAGGGGCTCAGCCACAGCTGGGACCTGCCCTAGCACCATTGTCACAGCAGGAGAAAGGCACTTGGGATAACACTGCTCCCTGAGCATGGAGGGGATGCCCACTGCTCAGACAACTCCGGTGGCCTCAGCCCCTGGAGCCAGAGCCCAGGCAGGTACCACTGCCCCAGAGATGCCTTCAGGGGGTCTCCTGCAAGCCCTAGAGCAACCCTTATTATCACAGGATAATTCAGGAACCTTAGGAGGTCTGTAATTCAACCTTCTGCTCCCAGCTGGTTGGGATCACAGCAGGCTGCTCAGGGCTTTACCCAGCCTGGTCTTTACCCAGCCTACTAGGATGCAAACCTGAAAATTAGCACAATTAGCAAACCAAACTCACAGTTTTCCTTGGATATTAGGAAAAGGTTTTAACCCCAGAGGATGGTCAGGCATTGAACAGACTCCCCAGGATGGCAAGAGCTCCAGGAGCATTTGGACAATGCTCTCAGGCATGGGGTGGGATTGCTGGGGTGTCTGTGCAGGGCCAGGAGTTGGACCAGCATCCTTATGCTCAGGATATTCTATGATTTGTTCTGCTGATTGCCCTGGATATTGAACAAAAGTTTGGGTTATGTTTATTTTTTTTTTTAGCTGTTGTCTTAAAAAGCTTTTAGCATGCACATGTCCCAGTGACATCTGATAAAACTCTACCCACCCAGACAAACCAGAATCAGGCTGTTCAGCAGCCTTCAACCCCACAACCCCACCCCCAGCCAGCTTTTAAAAAAGCAACAGTGGAGCTGCAGCTGTTTTGGCCTTCTCCATTTTTCTTGCTATTGGGTGTAACATCTTACAGAGGGTACAGGCGAGCCCCACTCCTCAGCCAGCTGCCTATCCATTCCACAAGGACTCCTCAGATCCATTCCTCACTTCTGCCTTCTGCTGAGGGACAGCCAAGGATCCCTGGTTGGAAAAGCCAGGAAGGAGGAAAGCCACCCCAAGAAACTCTGGCCACACCACATACATATGATCCCTCCAGAGAACACCACAATGTACAGGCTGGAAGGTGGAATTTTTCAAGACCATTCTCATCTGGGAATGCTGTTTCCTCCTGCTCTGCCCTGGAATGCTGTGCTCTGTGGAAGGGTAGGGCTGTGCACATGGAGTCTGTGTGCAGCCTGACCCCACCAGCCTATCCCAGCCAGTTCTGACAGCAGGATCAGTGTCTCTGAACTGTGCTCTCTGTCAGAGACAAACCTCCCAGCTCAGGAAACAAAGCACCACCACAGAGAAGGGGGCACAGAGCACAGCCTGAGCACCCTGAGCATCTGAGAGAACTGGGGACACCAGTGTGCACACAGTCACATGGGCCAGGGACACTGGCCACAAAACGCACACTTTAAGGCAACCAGGATCACTGGCTCAGCTGCTCCCAGAGCTTTTGCTCATCCAGCAGGGATCACTGGGTGTTGGCACAGCCACGTTCCAGACCAGTGACCCTGGGGCTTGCAGACCATCTCTAGGGCTGCTGGACACATGAGCCTCCAGCTCTCCACAGCTTCACACCAAACCATGGCAGAGCCAGCAAGTGATCTGCTCCTTGGGAAGAGAGGGATGTGCTGTGTGCCACACAGAAGCATGGAGAGAAGCAGCTCCCAGCATGGAGCCATGCACACCCCCAACAGTGCTTTATAATGCATTATCTGCTCAGAAGAAGTGCTTCTGTTCATCAAAATATTGGCTGAAAGTAGTCTAATTCAAGCAATATTAACAGGTATTCACTTTGTGGCTACTCAGAATTTTAAATATTCCTGAAATCTGCACTGGTACATGCTGGGGGCCACCCAGCTGGGAGGAAAGGTCTTGCTGGACACCAGGATACCCATGGGCCTGCAATGTGCTCCTGCAGCAATGCAGAACAGTCCTGGGCTGCACTGGGAGCTGTGTCACAGCCGGGGGAGGGAGGGGATCCTTCCCCTCTGCCCCACACCAGTGAGGCCAGCCCTGAAGTGCTGGGCCCAGAGCTGGGCTGCCCAGTACAGGAGACAGGGACAGAGTGGACAGAGTGCAGCACAGGGCCGGGAAGGTGATGGAGGGACTGGAGCATCTCTGCCGTGAGGAGAGGCTGAGAGAGCTGGGACTGCCCAGCCTGGAGCAGAGCAGGCTCAGGGCATCTCATCCCTGGGGATAAATACCCAGGGGGAGGCTGCAGAGGGGACGGGGCCAGGGACAGCCCCAGGGGCCACGGGCACAAAGTGACACACACAGGAGGGGCCCTCTAAGCTCAGGAGACACTTCTGCACTGGGAGGGTGGCTGAGCACTGGGGCAGGTGCCCAGGGAGGTGGTGGAGTCTCCATGGCTGGAGAGACTCAAATGCCACATGGACACATCCTGGGCAGCTGGCTCTGGCTGGCGCTGGTGGAGCAGGGGGTGGGCCAGGTGACCTCCAGAGGTGCCTCCAGCCTCACCCAGCCTGAGATTCTGTAAATTATTTTTTTCAGGAATTTCCTCAGCCATAGCGGAGAACTTCCCCATCATTGCCATCAGCTGAGATATGAATTTTTAATTACCTCCAGTGGCAAATTTGAGCCTTTAAGAAAGACCACCAGCTGGGATGATGCTAAAACTGCAAGTGACACACCAGCACACTACAGAGACCTATGGGGCTGAGAGCTGCTCCCTTGGATCTTCCCTTGTCCTCTGGCATTGCCCAGGACAGGTGTTCAGGAGACTAATGGTACTGCAGAAAATGCTTGCTTTGTATACACACAAGAGCACTCAGGAACACCCTTGACACAGGCAGATGGCCCAGTGGAGAAAGATAATCACACAGTTCTTCCCTTCCAAGTCTGACTGCTGCTCCAAAGTCAGGAGCAAATGCCTCCTCTGGAACAAACAAGGGACCACAAAGTTCTGCTCCTGGGTTCTCGTGCAGCATGATGAGGTTTGGAATGGGCCAATGTATTTATCAACATCTCAAAAACAGATGAAATGTCCTGTGTGCAGTAAGAGGCTGTTCATGTCACACATTTCAAAAGAGCAAATAGATTCTGTGAAAATGGAGATCAGAGGGAGAAGGGCAATAAAGCAGCAAGCAGCAAGCTTTAGGTTCAGACACAGATGACAAAGCAGAGACACTCAGGCTGAGTGTCCCCTGCTGTCCCCAAGAGTTTCACTGTCACCAGCACTTAGGCCTGTGGATCTGCTCAGACCCACAGGTGGGGAGGATGAGCAGTTGCCAGCGATCCCATGGGCCACCCCAAAGGGGTTAAGCTGAAGGCCAAGGGTAGCCTGAAGCCCAGGCACTTCTGAGGGGCACAACAGAGACAGCCATACCCATCTCTCACTGCCCCGTGACAGCACCATCCCTGCACAGTTTGGATATTTTTCCACACTTAGCAGATGGAAACATCTAAACCTCAAAGTATTTTTAACTGTCCAGTGTTTTATTTTCTATTATAACTAGTATATAAATCAATCCAGGACCTGTCCTGGACTATGTGGAGCACTTGTGCTGTTTGTGCACTGCCAGGCTGCACCAAAGCCCTCCAGGTTGCAGGGCCCTGTGCAGGGCTGCAGCGGTGTCACTGCAGGCACTGGGTCAGCACCTGCTCACCCATGCTTGAGAAACACCTGAAGAAACATGGCCAGGGGTCCCCCGTGCAAGGCGCTCCCAAGCCCAGAGCGTTCGGAGAGGCTCCCTGGGGGCAGCCAGGGCTGGGCTGGGCTGGGCAGGGCAGGGCTGGGGGCTAGGCTGGGCTGGGCTGGGCAGGGCAGGGTTGGGGGCTAGGCTGGGCTGGGCTGGGCAGGGCAGGGCTGGGCTGAGGGCTAGGCTGGGCTGGGCTGGGCAGGGCAGGGTTGGGGGCTGGGCTGGGCTGGGGGCTAGGCTGGGCTGGGCTGGGCAGGGCAGGGTTGGGGGCTAGGCTGGGCTGGGCTGGGCTGGGCTGGGCAGGGCAGGGCAGGGGGCTAGGCTGGGCTGGGCTGAGGGCTAGGCTGGGCTAGGCTGGGCAGGAGAGGGCTAGGCTGGGCAGGGGAGGGCTGGGCTGAGGGCTAGGCTGGGCTAGGCTGGGCTGGGCAGGGCAGGGCAGGGCAGGGCAGGGCTAGGCTGGGCTGGGTTGGGCTGGGCTGGGCTGGGCAGGGCTGGGCTGGGCAGGGCAGGGCAGGGCGGGACGCGAACCCGGCTCGGGCCATCATCGCACCGATGTTCAGGGCCGGCCCGGGCGAAGGCAGAGCCGCTCCCGGTGTCCCGGCCCCGCCGCCCCGGGGAAGCCCCGGCCCCTCCCCGCGGCTCCAGCGCGGCCGCGGCCCCGCCCGGGCCCGGGGGATGTCGGCGCTTTCCCTCCCTGGTGCCGGGCCCGGCCCCGCTCGCCCGGCCGGGGCCTCGCCCGTGCGGGCACGGGGCTGCGGCGAGCCCGGCCGGGGACGCGACGAGGCCGGGCCGGCGCTGCCCGGCCGCGCTCCTTACCTGCAGCCGGGCGGGCGCTGCTCCGAGCCCGGCGGCGCTGGCCGGCCCGGCCCGGCCCGGCCCGGGGTGCGGGAGGGGCGCGGGGCCGGTCCGAGTGTGCGCGGGGAGCGCGGGGAGGGGGCGGCTCAGCCGCGCCGTCGCCGTGGAAACGCGCGGGGCCGCATCCGCAGGGCCGCGCTCAGCCCCGCCGCAGCTTTTCGGGGGGATTCGGGGAAAGGGGGGAGTCGTCATGGCAACGGCGGGAGCCCCCCGGACCGGCCCGGCAGCCCCGGGCCGCGGGGCCAGGGTCACACGGGACGGGACAGCACAGAGCCTCGCTAGGGCACGGGGACTGTGGATGGGCTGGAGCCCCTCTGCTCTGGAGCCAGGCTCAGAGAGCTGGGGATGCTCACCTGGAGAAGAGAAGGCTCCAGGGAGAGCTCAGAGCCCCTTCCAGGGCCTAAAGGGGCTCCAGGAGAGCTGGAGAGGGACTGGGGACAAGGCATGGAGGGACAGGATACAGGGAATGGCTCCCACGGCCAGAGGGCGGGGATGGATGAGATATTGGGAGGGAATTCTTCCCTGTGAGAGTGGGCAGGCCCTGGCACAGGTTGCCCAGAGAAGTTGTGGCTGTCCCTGGATCCCTGGGTTGGTCTGGACTTGGAGCAACCTGGGATAGTGGAAGATGTCCTTGCCTGTGGCAAGGTGTGGAATGAGATGAACCTTTAAGGTCCCTCCCAATCCAAACCATTCTAAGATTGTGTGATTAACCAAACTCCCCTCTGAGAGTAACCAGACAACACCAATGAGGACGTGTCCTCCACAGCAGCCAAGGGGCCCTGGAGACCATATCAGCTCCCCAGGCTTTGTCTGGCTTCTGTACCAGGGCAGAATCCCTTCCCAGGCACTCCAACCACAGGCCCAAAGAGGCACCAGAGGATGTTAAAGTGACATCCCCAAGATCCCTGGACAGTGAAAGGATCACTCTCACTAGTCCTGTAGTGGAAATGCAGGATGGATACACTGCAGTTGCACTTCCAAAAGGCTCTGCTCAAACCCAGGGCTGCTCATCTGCCCACCTTTCAGTATTCTGTGCCCACACAACAAGTGTCTTCAGACACTTACACAAGCTCAGTCCCACTTACCTGCAGAAGTGGCAGTGGAAGGAACTAAGGCTCGAAGCACATGGGTCAAATGTACAAAAAACTTCTGAGAAGAGCCCTCGATGTGTTTCAGATGGGCTGGGGGGAGGTGACTGCCTGCTCACCCTGACAGCCACCTCTGGCTGCTCAGAACCTGGGGCACAGGGTGTTCCTGCTCACTTTGGAGTAGGAACAACCTCACAGATTTAGTGTATCTGCAAGTTCCTTGTCACCTTGAGTTTTGTACTCTAAAATTTTTACCACATTAAAAATATTAAGTCAGACTCTCATGAAGCAAATCAGATCCTGCAAATCAGGAGGGAAGTAACAGTGTATTTCCTTTGCCACTACTGCCTTCTTCCCCATTTAAAAATAAAACTCCAGTGGCACAGTGTAGAAAAAAGTTTTCCCATATCAATCATTTTATGCGGCAGAGGGAAGGTCAAGCAGATTTGAATCAGGAGCAGAGTGAAACTCAGTCACTTGAAAAGCAACTCATCAGTTCCCTGTTCCTGGCTGAGCTTACTGTAAAACAACAATCAGGAATTCAGAATGATGAATTTCTAGGGAACAGCTACATTACGTAAAAAGAGCAAGTCGCCCTGGCTTTCCAGTAAGCCTTCCGGTTGATGTAACATCAGACCATTTCCCTCTCTGTGCCTCAACTTCCATTTCTGTGACCTCTGTTGGAAAGGATCTGAACTGACACCTCGGGGGTTAGGGAGCTATCCTGGGGAAGGGGCTCAGGAGCTTTGGGCTGAGGGCAAGTGCAACAGGAGCCAGCAGTGCCCTGGCAGCCCCATGGGCCAGCCCTGCCTCACGGGACATCAGGGGGGTGACTGTCCTGCTCTGCTCTGCACTGGGGTAGCCTCACCTCCAGTCCTGGGGACAGTTTGGGCCCCTCAGCACACAGAGGACATCTGAGGGCTGGAGTTGTGTCCAGAGCAGGGAACCAGGATGATGAAAGGTCCCGAGGGCAGCACTTGGGAGGAGCAGCTGAGGCCACTCGGCCCGTTCAGCTGGGAGCAGAAGGCTGAGGGGTGACCCCATTGCTTCTGCACCTTCCTCCTGGGGGGGCAGGTGCTGATCTCCCCTTTCTGGGACCAGCGACAGGACCCGAGGAGATGGAACAAAGCTGCCTCAGGGGAAGTTCAGGTGGGACATGAGGAAAAGGTTCCTCACCCAGAGGCTGCTCAGTGTCTGGAACAGGCTCCCCAGGGAAGCAGTCACAGCACCAAGTTCAGGGAGCATCTGGACAACGTTCAGTCCCTATGGTTTAATTGTAGGTGCTCCTGCCAGGAGCAGGGCTTTGGACTCAGTGGTCCTTATGGATCCCCTCCAGCTTGAGCTGTTCTGGGATTCTATGAACTTTGGTTTACTTAAGCTTAGCTCTTTGTAATGCTTTCACGATTTAATTTATTCTGACATGGATTTTTCAACTCTCCTGTGCCATTAGTCCCCTGATACCGAATGTGTGCAGGGCTGTGCTGCTCTGCGACTTGTTTAGCTGGGATTCATCCCCACAGCATCCTGCTATTCATAGGATGTCAGCATGCACACATGGTAGTGCCTGTCACTCCTGTCCTCACCCACAATCATGTCCCAAAAGCCTGACAGAGACCTCATAAAACAGGAAGTAAAGGAAGATACAGCCATCCACAGCTTTTATTCCCACTGGGAAGGCTGTGTATCAGTTTCATGCTTTCTAGGAGGATGTTGTGTGTGGAGAACTACAGAACAATTCTGGTCTGGGCTGCCACACGTACACAGCTGACATCTGAATGATGATAAGTAGTGGATTACACTTCCAGTGTCACAGAGCAACTGGTTTTAATTGTCAGCAAACAGACTCAGACAAGGTAATTGGAGAGGCTCTTTCAGAAATACTTTTCTTGTGTCTCCCATTACTGTGAGCACTTACTCCATGCTTGAAGCAGAGCTGAGCAGAACAGAAGCTGCTGTGGCATCCCCCAGGTGAATTGTACAGCATCCCTGTCACTACTGTGATCACAAGATACTGTGCTGTGGTATTTTCCTCTCATGCTGATCCTGAGCAGAACACAGAGCACAAGAGCTGTGCAGGGAAAAGCATTTTGCACTTGACCCCATTCTGCTCCCAGCAGCTCACCTGGGGGTGCAGTTTTGCACTGTGGTCACACCAGGCCCATGAGCTGTGATCCATTGAACACCTGCTGGCTTAACAGCACTAACTTCTTATTCCTATTTAAAGGAGCTGCACGTGTCTGTAATAAATCTACAGCCTCTCCATCTACATGCCAGCACAGGCTGTCACTTCCAAACCTGCTGCTTTCCCTCCACCGTTTTTGGTATTTTGGACTAAAATCACTGCACTCAGTTCTCACCCAATGGAAAAGCACTGGATCAAGACTTAAGTGTCTACTTTTAAAGTGAATGAAAAGGGTATTTAAGACATTCTGAATTAGACAACCCTCCAAAAGCCACTTTCTGTGAACAAGAGGATGTTGCACTTGAGTGAGAGAACCACCCAGAACCACACCCAAAACTTGAGCCCTAGTACAAGCTGGTGTGATCTACACCCTGAGCCATGCATTAGCTGCAGACATCATCCTGTGGTCAGTGCTTTTTCCGTGGTGTGGATCATACCAACTGCTCTGCCATTCCTTCTCCCACAGGAACACACCTGTATGCTTCCAACCCAGCCTGGTAAACACAGATGTTGCTAAAAAGGGTGGAAGTTTATGAGCCACTTCAGAGCAGTTTGTTTATTGCAAACTTTTACTGGATTGTGAAACAGCTGAAACTTCCCCTCTGACACCTACGCACACATTTAGCAAACTAATAATGTGTGAGGGAACTGTGAGAATTGAGCTATTCTGCTATTTCGTCCTTTTCACCTAACCTCAAAAAAAGGAAGGGGGAAAAGGCTGATCACGGTGTAAAAGCAACCATTATGAACCTAAGGACACATACATAAAATTCCTGAACTGCTGCCACTACACTGAGCAGTATTTGTGTTAGTTGTGCTTCTCACCTTTTAAAGTAACATGTTCCTGTTTGCTTTAAACAGCTCTGACAAAGCTAGGACACAGCAAAGAGTTGCTGAGGGTGTTGTAGGAACTTTACCACCAACCACATCCAAATGATGCATCTTTCAAATGATCCCGGGGTTTGCATCACCTCTCAAAGACATTCCCAGCACCTCAGTTATTTGTTGGGATTTCCAAGCTCCTCAGCCAAGTTCCTGCTTTCACAGCTTTTGCTCTTTGATGTATGAGATTGCTCTGTGGATGATGTAGTGTCAACCTAAACTAGACTTTAGTAGGAATTGAAAATAGTTCAAGTTATTCAATGTGTGAAGAAGAAATCCAAGAGTTGGTTACAATCAGGATTAGGACAGTCATCTCCTATTTGTAAAGAGAGTCTGAAACCAGAATTTAGAGGTAGAAATGTAAGAAAAAGGAAGGTCACTTACTCAGGCCTCTCAGCTCTGCTCCAAGCAGTGATATTGCAAGGTGAGAGACTTAATTTAGTGTACATCAGACACAGAGTTGTGCCCTTCTTTACAGCAACACTACTCTTCCTGACATAGAATCAAATAAAAAGTGAATCAAATAGAGATTGTGGCTGCTCCATCCCTGGCAGTGTCCAAGGCCAGGCTAAAGGATGCTTGGAGCAGCTTGGTCTGGTGGAAGGTGTCCCTGCCCATGGCAGTGGGTGGGACTGCATGGGCTTTAAAGTCCCTCCAGCCCAAACCAGTCTGGGATTCTATGATTATAAGGACAAAACTTGCATCTATGTCAAAAACCAAAATACATGGAGGGATGTTTTTTCAAATATAGGAAAAGGCTAGAACCAGACTGCAAATACAGTCCCAGATTCTAAGTTTCACTTTTAACTGCAGTGTTGATTTCTCTCACAATTTGCTACAGACTTAGATTTTGTCAATCCTGCACCCCACATTTGATGAGAAAGCAGGTTTCGCTTTTGTGTTTTTAAAAACAAATTAATATTGATTATACCAAATGCAAAAAAAAACCCAAAAACAAACAAAAAAAAACCCTCCCCAAAAACCCACAAAAAACAACAAAAAGTCAGGTAGCCCAATTCTGAAGCACATCCCCAAAAGGTTGTTTCTAGGGTCAGGTTAAAAACTGAGTTATGACAATGCCAGATGGTTTTCCCATCAAACTAATGCTGCTACTGCAGGCAAAGCAAAGCACCTGCAGCCATCATGCAGGCTCTGTAGCCTTTTACTCTTGTATGGAGATTTATCCCAACCCCTTTCATCACACCCAGAAGAGATCTCAGGAAAACTCACACTTGTGGCAACCAAAACACACCAGCCTCAGAGTGTTCCACTCCCACAATAAGTGCTGCCCACAGAGCTGAAACACTGAGGGTGTTTGGGTTTTGCTGGCTCCTTACAGCATTATCACTTCACTGCCTGGCTCAGCATCTGGCACCACCAAAATCCTCCCAGCTTTCCAGAAGGATGAGTCATGCCAAGGAATCCTGGCTTCATTTGCATGGTGAAGGGCAGCAGCCAACGGAGACAGGCAATATGGTTCCAGTAAAACAGAAAAAAATCTCAGTATTTAAAGGAGTTTGAGGTAAATTGGCTAAATGCCATCTGGCCCTTGCCTATAAGTCATGAATAAGGATTCGGAACATAACCCCTGTCACATCAGTCTGGGCTCAGCCAGCTGATTGCAGCTGGTTATTGCTGACCAAGGCTGGGGTGCCCACAGCCTCCGAGTGGTCAGGACATCCCCAGGCTGGCACTGGGGTCAGTTTTAGAAAGAAGGTGTTGCATCTACAAAAGAGTAATGGTCAACATCTTGTTACCACACAGACACAAGCTGGGAATATGCACATGTATTTTTCAACCTGCTGAGCTCCAAACTCAATCCTTTTGAGGAGTGTGATGCACATTTTACGAGAGTTCTCTGCAAAGTTGTTTTACAAGGAGGAGCAGTTACCTCTGAAGTCTGACCTACTCCATGATCACAAGTATAACCAAAGCAGCTTAACTCCTATGTCCTCAAGTGTATTTTAGGCTGTAAACCTGAACTTAACTGTTCTTGCCCAGTCTGAATTCTGTAGGAGGCCCCCATTATTCCCCTCCCATCTCAGACCCTGCAGTAATCAACACTGCAACACCGTTTTTCTTCTCATGCTGAAATACACAATCATCAGCAAAAAGTTCCAATTTAACCCAAACTCCTTATCACAAATTACCACGAGGGTCAGGTGCAGATAACACTGCAGCACCCAGGCTGATAACCTGATCTTATGGCAACACCAGGCATGGAACCACTCCAGTTCAAGTTCCAGGAACATGAGCACAGAACTGAGCACTCTTCCTAGGAACCCCTCTGCCACCAGCACGGATACTCACCTGCAACAGGCAAAGCACAGCTTTGCAGAAATGGCCAGGACATGGTGAGACACTGAATTTCAGACTCGTTTATAGCATGAAGAAATTCCAGGAAAGACAAGTCGGCATCAAGTCACATTTCACATGTGCCCCATGCTGACCCAGTTCCTCTGGGAAAGTGAGTAATTTGGGAGCAGAGGTGCAGCTGTCACACCCAGCCACTCCTGCAGAAAGGACAAGGTAACACACTGGGACACAAAGAGCTTGTGCTGGTCTCAAGCACACCACCAAGAGCCTGTCAAGAGCTACCAAGTCTCTCACTAAACCAAAGAGGTTTTCTCCATAAAAGCAGGTTAAGTTGTGATTTTCCCAGCACAAGGCAGAGCAAGAATCCCATTTCACTGCAATGAACACAAGAGTTTGAGTCACCAATTTAATTTTATACAGGTCAAACTACACGTTGTATAAAGAGTACAAGGCAGTTCTCTAATGTTTGCTACTGCATGTTACAAAAAATCAATTTAACTATAAAGGGGACTTTTTGGGACGAGTCCTATTCCACAATTTAAATGAATTGGCAACTGTGGTTTAGCAAAGCCTTTGTTAAAACTAGAACTCTAGCTCCAAGAGATTACATTTCCAATAAAGTTCGGACCTACACACAAGAGGATTATAGTTCTCCTAGTCTGAAGCAAAATGTTAACATAAGTGAGTCAAAGGGGAGGGAAGACAGATTTCTTTACCTGGGCTTCATATCCAAAGGGGATTCAGAGGCTGACAAACCATAAAGCATACTCATGACTTGGACCACAGCCAAGAGACACCTTCGTGTCTGACAACAGTGACACTTGAGATTCAAGCAAGAAACGTCAGAAAGCTTTTATTCTTTCAAGTCTGGAACAAAGGGGTTTTCACCAATACTATAAGATACAGGTTCCAGAATACCTTTGTTACCTTTAATACAGTCTCAGTATAGGGGGGAATGTTCTTTTGGCAAGTCAAGGTACAATATAAGTCCTCCAACTTGAGTTTATTGCTGGTCTAAAATCTTCCTAGTACTGTTACTGGTTTATAGTTTGCCACCTGCTTCCAAAATTAAGAAAAACTGTGTGACCTGCTCAGCAAGGCAATCCTGCCTTTGGCAGCAAGCTGAAACCTATGAAGCTAATGACACCCATAGCTGTAATGCCATGAAAACAATAGGAAAAAAGGATACTTTCAAAAAGCCCGTATTTAAGCCTGTTTATATTCAGTTTATTTTTAATATAAAAACCACTTCGCATTTAAGAGTAGTTAAGTTACTCCTGCAGAAATGCTATAAAATCCAACTTTCAGCTCAATTTCTACAAAAGGGGGACTATTCCTGCTTTGTACCACCATTCCACCTGGTACTGTCAAATCTCGGATACAAATTAAACCTTTGTGTCTTATGACTTAGTTCTTAGGCCATTCATTCCTGCAAGAGAAAAAACCAACTTCTGAACCAACTAACATAACACTAATGGCCTGACAGGTAGGAAAATGTTCCGTAATAGTGTGCAAGGTGAGAGGAGAGTTCTAGTCCTAATCTCTTGAACTGGATCTTGATCGCGAGCGGGACTTTGAGCGGGACCTGGAGCGGGACCTGGACGCGGCTCTTTTGGGCGGTGACTCGGAGCGAGCCTTGGCAGATGGCTGCTGCTGTGGAGAGTGGGAGCGAGACCTGCTCCTGGACCTGGACTTAGACTTAGCATCCCCTTTACCATTTTCTTTTGGAGATCGAGACCTGGACCTGGATCTGGACCGGGACTTCTCAGACTTCTCCTTGGATCTACTGTGCGAGCGTGAACCCCTGTCAGACTTGGGTTTGGATTTGCTCTTTGATCTGGACTTCCTGCTTTTGGATCGGGAACGGGAGCGGTCTTTGCTTCGTGACCTGGATTTAGATCTTTCAAAGAGAGAGACAGTTTATTCTTCATGACCTGCAGTGTGCTTCCAGCAGCTGTAAACATCTGTCAGGGAGGGAGTTCCTGCACTGGCAGCGTTAACTCTGGGGCACTTACCGGGAACGGCTTTTGGAGACACTACGGGATCTGCTGCGGCTGCTTCGACTTCTCCGACTTCTGCTTCTAGACCGTCTCCTGGACCGTGACCTGCAGATATTTAACATGTCACTCCCTTTCACTTTGCCTGGTTGTGCCTTCCATCATCAAGTACAGGATGGAAGGAATCTTAAAGATCACCTTGTTCCACCCTCTGCCATGGGGAGGGACACCTTCCACTAGCCCAGGATGCTCCAGCCCCATCCAGCCTGGTCTTGGACACTTCCAGGGATCCAGAGGCAGCCACAGCTGCTCTGGGAAATCCACCCTCACAGGGAAGAATCTTCATGAATGCATCTAATACATTGTGCTATCTAGTAGCATAATCTAACAGAGAAAAGTTGTTACACAACTTCTTAAAAGCGAAGGCAGTCCCCACCAGGGTGGGTTCAACATACTGTCAGTGAATCTCATCGGAGGTTTCATATGTGAAAAACTGCTCAAACCTGGCTTTGTTGTATGATGTCAAATCTCCTTTTACACTGAGGCTTCCTCCTATTCCTACATCATGAGCTGAAGGTAGGGTGCCCATGCCCCTTTTTGCTGCCATGCCCAGCATGTTCCCGAAGTTACCTGGACCTGCTGCCAGAGTAGGATCGCCTGTGGCTGGAGCGTGGCTTGTCTTCCACCAGCCTGATCTTCCTGCCATTTATCTCTGTGCCATCCAGCTTGTCCAGGGCACGCTTCATGTCCGAGTATGACCGGAACTCGATCACTCCTTCATTTGTACGTTCTTTGTGGGCATCTGCATAGGTCACCTCCCCAGCCTGCCTCATGAAATCCTGCGGGGAGCACAGGACACTTACACACCTGGGTGCTCTGCAAGCAGCACTCAATGTGCACAAACACTTTTTTAATATTCTACTGCAACAAAATCAACATTGCTATTAGAGGAAGGTATTACTTCCTGATATTCACAACAGACTGATATTCACACAGAACATGAATACCTACTTTTAAATCCTGCCAACTACAGCGACTGGAAAGGTTCTCAACAATCAGCCTGAACTCTGTACGAACGGGCGGTCCGTATTTATCTCGTCCCGATTGTCTCCGACTGCTATATCCGCCACCACCCCCACCTTGATTGTACAAAGAAACAAAGTTAGGTCGTCTCCTAGCATGAAGGAAGCTCAATGTTCTGAAAAAGTTAGTTTAACAGTCATATTTACTGGAGTAGGACTTTATTTCGCTAAGCCTCCAATAAACTTTGCAATTTTGCCATAATCTATATTAATGGCAAATCAAACAGACTATCATCCTACAAGTCTGTGCTCCTAAGATCTGTTAGAGAGTGACTGCTCCTTATTAGATTCACCTTGCTAAGTTTTATTTTACAGAACATTGTAAAATATAAAACTTAACTGATTACATGCATTTCTACATTTTACAAAAACGTTTACTAGTTACACTAAGTACTTACATCACAGTATGAGGTTTTTGGTGGTGGTTTGGCCACAAAACACGCAAGGTAACAGTCACCTAGTTCAGTTTAACCAGTTTTGTCTAACCCTTGGAATCCTCACCATCACCCTGCGTCTAATGGCAAAAGGCTGCTGTCGTCATGGCTTCCGGTAAGGTCAGCCAAAGGGTCATAGGGCAAGGGTCACACAATGTATGGAAAAGCCATGGCCAGGAAAGGCAGTCATCTTAGCCTCAGTGGACACAGCCTCAGCCCCACTGGTCACTTTTAAATTGAAACATCAAGGACTTGTTAAAAAGTTTGAATTGAACATGCAACAATTTTAAAACAACATACATTTGATTTTTTTAAAAAGACAGAAACCCACCCCCCCCAACACCACGCTTCCAAACACCACCGAAAAATCAACCTTAGTACTTTTAATTACAGTACTAGGCCGTTCAAGCTCTATACAGCTCAGCTCAAGAAGCTACGCGAGCTGAGCAATGAAATATTTAAATACCCCCCCTTCAACACAACAGATTCCTGCTTCAAAACCTCCCCCCACCCATCCCATATATCCAACTGAATCAATCACATGAAAGTTCACAGCTGAGCGATTCTCCCCCAGTTACACAACGATATTTATACACTAACATTACTGATGTAACATCGTTGTCACATCTAAACGCTCCCAGGAATACTGGAGCCGTCATGAGCAGAGCAAACCCTTTCTAGAAGGCCGCGATTTGGCAGCCAGAACTGCTCCGGGATACCCGAGGGCGCCGCTGGTGCCAGGATAACGCTGCAGCCCCAGCGGTGCACCGGGTACCCCCCTGCTAACGACCCCCCACACCCAGCCCCGGGGCTCGCTGCCAGCCGAGCCCTGCCCGCCCCCAGCCCTGCCCGCCGCCGCCCCGAGCCCCGCGGGGAGGGACGGGCCCGGACTCACTGCGGCTGCTGTAGCTGTAGCCGTCCCTGTCGCGGCGGGGGCCGCGGGCGTGCTCCACGATAACCCGCTCCCCGCACAGGTCCTTCCCGTTCAGCTCGTATACGGCATCGTCGGCGTCGCGGGAGTCCTCGAACTCCACGAAGCCGTAGCTGGGCAGAGAAGAAAGGCCCGGTCAGGCGGCCCCCGCTCCGCTCCCCCCCGGCCGCCATCTTGCGCCGGCGCCACGCGGCAGCGGCCGCGACATGGACGGGCCCGGCCCGGGGCCCTCGGGAGGGGCGGGCGGACGAACGGCGCTCACCCGTTTTTGAGATCAACCTCGAGCAGGCGGCCGTAGCCGCTGAAGAAGCGCTGGATGTCCTTCTCCCGGACGTGGTAGCTCAGGCGGCCGATGTAGACGCGCGGCATATCCGCGGCGGGGGGGGGGGAGGAGGGGAAGGAGAGGAATCGAGAGGAGGAGGAAGAGGAAGGAAGAGAGACAGAGAAAGAAAGAGGGAGAGAAAGAAAGAAGGAACGAGAGCGCTGGCGGCGTGAGGGGTGGAGGCGCTGCGGGCCCCGTCCGCACGGCCCGGCCTGGCGCACCACAATGGCGCCCGCCGCCTGCCGCCGCTTTTATACCGGAAGGCGGATCCCTATGTGACGTCACCACTCCGCCCCGCGCGCTCGGGGAGCGGTGGTAGAGAGCTGCGCGCGCGCACGCGGGGGCGCGGGCAGGGTCCGGCCCGGCCCGGCGGGCGCTTGGAGCCGCGCGTGGTTCTGCGCATGTGCCGCCAGTGCGCGGCGTGTCACGCGCTCATCGCCGCAGAGCGTCCGGGTCGGTCCCATAAGGCCCCTGTGGTCAATCCCACAGAACTCCCGGGATCAGACCCACAAAGCTCCGGATCAGCCCCGCAGAACTCCCAGGGTCAGTCCCACAGAGCCCCTGTGGTCAATCCCACAGAACTCCCGGGATCAGACCCACAAAGCTCCGGATCAGCCCCGCAGAACTCCCAGGGTCAGTCCCACAGAGCCCCTGTGGTCAATCCCACAGAACTCCCGGAATCAGACCCACAAAGCTCCGGGATCAGCCCCGGAGAGCGCCGGGATCCGTCCCCCTGAGCTCTCGGGGTCAGTCCCACAGAATCCCGGGATCAGTCCCTCAGAGTCCATGGGGTCAGTCCCTCAGAGCCCATGGGGTCAGTCCCACAGAATCCCGGGATCAGCCCCTCAGAGCCCATGGGGTCAGTCCCACAGAGGTCTTGTCACGACCTCCTGAGAGCCCGAGCTGCCCCAAGGGCTCCAGCTGTGGAGTTCCTTCTAGGCCACGGCTGTGCAGGAGAATCCCAAATACCAGCCTGGGGTCACCAAGAGTGTGCCCTGACTTCCCTTTAATGTTCTGAATTAGGAAAATTCTCCCAGTCTGTTGATAAAAATCTGCTCAATATGTGGATAAGTGCAGTGTTACAGTCTGCTGGGCTTTACATTCAAAGTATTTCTATTGTACACTATGATTTGTATATTTGAGAAAAACTTTTGTTTATCTAATTATTATACTTGTATTACATTAAATATTTAGATTTTATAGAAGCATTTCTATTCTAATGCAGAAAACATTTTTATGTTGCATACTACATAATCGAAATAGTAAAAAAGCCACATTTAGTCCTATTCCAGGATTTTTCCCAGCTTCTGTTCACCTCATGCTTTCATGCTAGAAAATCCCTGTCTGTGACAGCCCAGGGCACCACCACTGCCTTCCCTTTGCAGGGTGCTGCCCTGAGTGAATCTGTAACAAAGCAACTGCTGAGTTTGAGTTGTAACTGGGAGAATCTCTCAAGTTTCAGTTTTTTCTCATTTAATAAAAGCTTGGTTCACATAGTGCAACAGGCAGTGAGCGACCTGTTACAGTGGAAAGGGCTTGGATGATTTCACAAATTCATGGAGTGTTTTCTCTGTGCTTTTACAGCAACTAATTTACAAATTGATGTATTATTTTTTCCTACAATATACAGATATTTTGACTTGTAGGTAAATTTAGCCATTACACATCTCTGTGTAGAAAATTCAAAACCTTTTTTAAGTCCTGAATAGCCCAAAACAGAGAGGAACAGTACAAGAGATGCTGTGCCTTGCTCTTGAGCTTACTGAAATAAAAGCTCTCCTGGAAGTCTTGGGATGTAGCTCACACTCAGGGTTTTCCACATTTAGCTGTTCTGCTGGAGAACAAGCTCTGAAGCACCAGAGCTTTCTCAGAAACTGGTAAGTGGGAAAACTGCTTATTACAAAAGTGTCACAGTGTCTCTGAGCCTCTCTTCTGGGCAGTAACACCATTGTACTGAGTGGGGCATACACAGAACTAAAGGATTAATTCTACCAAAGACTTAAAATGTAAAAAAAAACCCCCATTATTTAAGTAATTTGTGTCTCCTTTAGGATAACTACAGATTGTAGTGCTTAGTCCTAAAGCTCCTCTCCCCACCATAGCTGGATTCTGTTATTCTGTTAGCTGATTTTCCACTCCTGTTCTCCCCAGGAAATGACTCCCTGGCACAAATTTAAAAACCCTTCATGGGGCATTCACCTGCAATTTTCTGTGCTGGCACCTATGGAGCTGCCTGTAAGCCCCACTGGAAACAACCCCATTGGACAGGAGCAGCTAAACCATCCCGTGCCCAATGAAGGCAGTGTGAAAACCTGGACTAAAGTTCGAGGATAAGGAGGAAAACTCGGCTTCTTTTTAAGGGCTTCCCCACAGAAAACCGAGCCTATTTTTAAGGGCTTCCCCACAGGTGGATGCTCTTCAAGACCAGAGCCCTGAGCAACTGCCTTTCTCCAAATATGTGCCCTTCGGTGCTGTTTTCACAGCCCATAAAAGCTGCTCTCTCATGGGTGATGACGCTCATTTCAAAGTATCTGTGTCTCTCAGTATAAGGAATTTCTTTCCCTGTTCCAACAGGGAAAAATAAATTCTTGACAGCAAAAGTGCTATCCATGCAATCTCTGAGCCCTTGGCTGGTGTTTACGTCAGCACGGTTTCTGGGGAGAACATCCCTGTGCCGTGCCCTGGAGGTGGATGAAATGTAGCCTGTTCAGCTCAGGGCCATACAGAGTGGCAATGATCACAGGCCCTGTGCTTCCCAGCCGGTTTTTGTGCATGCAGAGAGCTGAGCTTTGGCCCTGCCCACCCTGGGACCACAGGTTGGCAAACAAAAGTACATGAGGGAATTGGTTCTGCTGTAATGAGAGCCACTTCCAAAAGCAAAATCAGGTTACAAAAATCCCCAAACCAGTCAGCAACAAAGCAAGACTGGAGTGAGACAGATCAGGAAAGGGACAAATGGCAGTAGGAATGCATTTGCTGGGTCAGAGAGCGTCGAGGTGGGAAAAGGAGTCACAGTTCCAGAACGGCCCCCAGAGCAGCTCCACAGCCACTCCAGAGCCTCCACAGCCAGAGCCCCATTCTCCAAAGCATCAGTGCCTGGGCTCTGTGTGCTTTTTGGAATAAACAGAGGATGTGACACACAGGATGAGACGTCCCATGTCCCACAGGATGCTGCTGCACTAGCACTGGCTGTTGTGTCTTTCAGGCTTCAAGGGCCCTGATAATGTGCTGGCTGTCTGTGGTGGAACATCTCAAGGCCCTTGGCAGGTGGCAGCAGAGTGAGATTTGCTGAGGCCACAAGGAAAGGGAGGGAGGACTAATGTTAGGATCTTATCCTTTTGTTTTGTTTTTCCATTTCTGTCCTTGAGAAGGAATCAAGAGTCTTCAAGGTGCCTCCTCACTTGATACCACATCTTCCTCCAGTGCCCTCTCAAGCCATTTGCAAATCTTTCCTTCTCACATCCCCCGCCTTTTTGTCAGTGTTTGTCCCCCATACACAGTGATGTGTTTTTCACATTGTTTATTCTTCCTCTAGCTTTCTCCCACCTTGGTCCTGGATTAGGACCAGCCTGGGCCCCAGAAGGTGAATAGCAAAACCTCCTCCCTATTCCAAGGCCATTTAGGGACCTCTCTGACCAGCCTTCGTGGTAATTCGGATGGCCTCACCCTTGTGCGGTCTTATTCCTTCTCTTTTGGTCTGTTGGAAATCCTGGAAGACAAGAACTGGCTGTAAAACAGTGACATAGTGACCAGAGGTGAACCTCATCTCTCCCATAGTCCAGGCAGGCTGGTAGAGGTTGCTCAAAGCAGATGCAGATAAGATCCAATTATCTTCTCCATCCTTCCAGATCAGTGCCTGACCTCTCTCTGTTGTGCCCTGTCGTTTTTACACCCTTGATTGGCAATCCTGTTGCTCAGGCTCACAAGCACACAGCAGGCTCACCCCTGAAGCCACAGCTTTTCTCACACCCAGAGGGATGTGTGCTCCTGCGACTCAGGATAAACCCCCCAAACCTGGGAGTTTTATGGTTTGATCCACCAAATCAGCTGGAGCTGCACAACTGGAACCTGCAACTCTGTAGTTCAAGTCTTTCTTCCTTTTCCCTGGGCACTTAAGAGGAATGAAGACAGACGAGTAGTGTGGTGTTTCTTCCACAGTGGAAGGAGGGAGGAGTGGCAGAAGAAGAAATTACATTCATCTTTTCCCCTCCTAAGGGAGAAAGGCTCTGATCTCTTGGTACAAAGGTTTGAATCTGTAATTAATCATAATCTGTGATATATGAAGCAGAGCTCTGGTAACCTTCTAGATGCCTTTTATTGTTAGTCCAATATAAATATCAATGTAATTTTTCTGTCTTGTTGGAGGCTAATATTTGGCTTGTGATTATTTCCTATAATCTGTTCTCAGAGGAGCCCTTAGTGTGAAATTCGTGTTCTTTCTCCAGCCGTGCCAGCAGCAGGTATGGCAATATATAAGTGGCTCATGCAAACAGTCTAAAGTATGCATATTATGAATTTATTATCCACCAGCTGTGTGCTGCAAGACAGGTGTCTCTGAATGCTGCTGTCAAATGGCCAACTGTTTCTGTTGCACTTCCCTCTCTCATCACCTCGTTCTTGTCACAGTTCTCTGACTGGTAACCCAGTTCTGAACCCAGGGCCTGCTCCAGAGGCAAAATGCGTAGGTTTTCTCCCATTTTCCTGTAGCTCCTCTTGGGGAGCCCATATGTACTGACACCAGAAGGATTCATGTACAAAATGGCCCAACTCAATTCAGGTGTTCCTGGGAGATGGGTGCTTCACTGTTGGGGTCATGCCCAGCTTCCCTGGTTTCTCGCCTTCATCTTCCTTCATCTTCCTTGTGTTTGTGGGGAATGGAGGGAGGGCAAAAGGCAGGAGCTGTCCCTGCAGGACCTGAAAGTGTGGCCCTGCCTACAAGAGTCCCTTCTTCTTGCACATGGCTTTTGTTCTCCAAAATTCAGGATCAGGGAGCATTGCAGGGGATAATGTTCTCTTCCATAGGATGGGGGAAAGAAAACAAAGAAGCCATGTCTCAGAGACAGGCCATGGCAAATCGGTGAGCTTCAAATGAGTGATTTCCTATGGATTTTTAGTTCTCCAGCTGCAATTCCTAAGGATTTTAAGTCCTGTACCCCGTTAAAACATGAAAGCTCCAAAAGCTATTGGCATCCAGTCATGGCACAAACTAAAACTGCCTCTCAGCCAGGCGAGGCATGGGTGATGTTACCAACTCCATCCATCTGCTGTGCCTTAGCAACTCCTTGGGAGCCATCCCAGCCACTGACTCCTGGGTTTGGATCAGAATGGGACCTCCTGACACATATGTAGAGAGCTGCTGAATTGACTGTGACTGTTTCTGTGCAGCACTGCTGGGATGGGACTTTTTCCAACTGTTTCCTTTGCAAAATGTGACAGAATGTCCTCATGTGCCTTGTGGGTCCCCCCTGGGCTTGGTGTTTAAAGTGGCTAGAGCAGGAGAGCAGCCAAGCATGAATGTACATGGGCTGTGCTGGCTCTCAGACTCCTGCTGTCCCTTCTGCCAATGGATTCATTCCCCCATGGTCCCTCCATGTGAGCAAGGGCTCCCAGCATGGTTCAGAGTGGGTGTTGGTACAGCTAGAGCTCACACATGCTGAGGGAAATTGGATTCTGAAAGTGTTCCTTCCTCTGCCCAGTTGCGCCCGCTGATGTTTTGTGGGCTTACTGCATCTTCAACATGGTCACAGACTCCAGACAAAATTCTCTCTGTACTCCAGGCAGAGAAGGCAGGAGGTCCTGCCTGCCCTTGAGAAGGCCGCAGGAGGAATGCCATCAATTCTGTACCCACAGAAAGCACTAATTGCACTCTGAACTCAAATTTGTCATTTTATTCCATTTGGGGACTGTATGAAAGGGCTGTCGTCTCAGCTGTGGAGTGTCTAGACCCAGGCTGGCACACTGCTGGGTTAATAACATTGTGCTGCTTTGGGCTGGGGTGGGGTTAATTCTCCTCACAGTAGCTGGTGTGGGCAGTGCTTGGGATCTGTGCTGGAAACAGCCCTGGTAACTCAGGGGTGTTTTAGTTACTGAGCAGGGCTGGCACAGCCTGGGCTGTTCTTCTCCTCACTCCTCCAGCAAGAAGAGTGCACATAGAGTTGAGGGGGACACAGTGGGGACAAATGAGCACAGCTGACCCCAGGGACATTCCAGACCATAATGTAAAGCTAGAGAAGAAAGAGGAAGTGGGGGATATTCGGAGTGATGACGATTGTCTGCCCAAGTTGCTGTTACCATGATGGAGCTCATGGCTAAGCATCTCCCTGCCCACCCATGGGGAGTAGAGAATTAATCCCTTGCTGCCTGTGTGTGCAGCCTACAAGAGTCCCTTTTGGTGCCTGCTGTGGGGCTCCAAGCGTTCAAGATAGTGAGAGGTTTGATTGGAATGTGCTGGGTGGAATCTATAGGTGTGAGTGCTGTTGAGCTGTTAATTGGCAGCTCCTGAGCTTGCTGGGGGCTCAGCTCGCTGGCAGATTGCAGTCTTGTACTCATTAGTGGCAGCTTTTGGCATTCCCTGCTGGCCGTGGTGCCGATCATCTCACTGTGCTGTGCCTAGGGACACCTGGATAACAGCCAGGGAAGTGTGGCACCGCTGCTGTGTCTGTGCTCTGCTGGCTGGGCAGGCTGGGACTCCAGGTGAGCTCCTGTCAGAGGGATTGGGACCTGGCATGAGTCCATGCAGGAGCAGGTTCTCTCCTAAAGAGACAGGGACTTGGGGATGAGTCCACACAGGAGCAGGACACCCTGAACTGTCTGATAACTCCATACCAAGGCAAATACTTCTGGAAATGTCTGGCTGTGGTCATGTCCATCCTGCAAAAGCTATACCTCCAAAGGGATTGTGACCCAAGGATAAATCCACGCTGGAGAAGGGAAGTCTCAGGGCATCTGGTGCTGTGGGATTAGTCCATGCTGCAGCAGATACACCTTGAATATCCATGGCTGTGCATGAGGCTGTGCTGGAGCACTTGAGACTGTGTGGCCATGGATTAACACACACAGGAAGATGAAGGCAGGGATATGGCCATTGGAGCAGGGCCATTCCCAAAGGGAATGTGGCTGTGAATAATGCCATGCTGGAGCAGGTGTGCCTCTGAAGGTGTTGTGGCCATACTGGAGCAGGTGCAACTCAGGGCTCTGTGACTCGATAAGTCTGTGCCACAGCAGCTGTATTCCTATGGAGACTGTGGCTCATGGATAAAGCTCCATTGGAGCAGGGACACCCCTAAGGGACTGCAGTCTGTGATTAAATCCAAGCTAGGGCAGGGAAGGAGGGAAGAGTTCACTGCAGTGTTAAACCTGATAATCAGGTCCAAAGAGGTGGAAATTGTCATGGAAATATCTTTAAATTGTTGTAACCTAGGATTTGAGTTGCAGGTTATGGGAATTACTACAGCAGGAACCACCTGAACCAGTGGAGGAACTACACAAGAAGCAGTTGCAGGGCAGCAGTGACCTGATCCGGGCTGCCTTTGGTGCCCAGAACTCCCCACAAATACCACTTTTCCAGCCCTGAGTGACCACCGTGCCATGGAGCCCAAAGGCATGGACTAAATGACCTTAATACTCACTCTGTGGACGTTTGTGGACATTTCATGGACATTTTACACAGCAGTCCAAAGAACAGGGACTTCCCATCAAAAGATGGTAAGTGAGCTGGTGGTTAATGAGGTTGTGTAGATACTGTGGGACCCTGAGCATGACATAAATGGTATGGAATAAGGGGTGGAATGTGCTTGTGCTGACTGGGATGGAGTGAATTTTCTTCCCAGTAGCTGGTACAGGGCTGTGTTTTGGATCTGTGCTGAAAACAGCCCTGATAACACAGGGATGTTTTAGTTGTTGTTGAGCAGGACTGGCACAGCCAGGGGTTGTTCTGCTCCTCACCCCAGCAGTGATGTTACCATGATGGAGCCTGGCTGTCCTGGAGATGGCTGCGCCTGTCCTCAGGAAGTGAGGAATGAATTCCTTGGCTTGTTTTACTTGTGTATATGGTTTTTACTTCCCTATTAAACTGTCCTTATCTCAACCCATGAGTTTTTTTCTCACTTTTTATTCTTTCCCCTGCCCCGCTGGGGTGAGCTAGTGGCTAGTGGCTACGGCTGAGCTCCTAGCTGGGACTAAACCATGAGAGAAAAGTCACAGAACACATGGGAAACCTCTGCCTGAGTTTAGACTAAAAACTGATGTGTCCAAGCCCAAATCCCCAGCCTCTGCTGCCTTACAAGAATATAAAAGATGAGTGATTTTTTTTTATATGAATTCTAGGCAGGTCGTCTAGATATCCAATATCTGGAACAGCAAGGCAAGGATTCCTAGCTTATTTTTCTCCAGGTGAAAATCTTGGATAAATCCTCTCCCCTCAGGCAGAGCTGGGCCAAGGGATGTTCACACAGACTTCACTTTGTCTGGCCACAGTGCTGGTGGTGATCTTCCACACTGGGAATTTTAAAGAAGTTGGGTTTTTTTCCCTTGGTGTTTTCATTTAAAAAACACGTTGGGGTTTTATTCCTTTTCCTACTAGTCCCCTTCCTGTGGTTCCTGCCACATTCCTTAGCGATTGTGCTGGCTGCCCAGCAGAGGGGTGTAGAAACCAGCACAGGCACCAAACCTGCTCCCATTGCTCCCAGTTCCTCAATCCCACTGCCCCCAGATCTTATCCCTTTCTCTGCCCGAGCTGGAGGTGATGGAGGGGGTGAAGAGGAGCCAGCCAAGCTACCCAGGAGCTGCTGGTGCTGTGGCCCAGGGCACAGCCCCGGTCTGGGCACACTCAGGGCTGTGCCTTGACCATCGCTCCGGGCACAGGCAGTGCACAGACACGATGCCATCCTGGCATCGCCCTCACCAGGGATGACGGCTGGAACCCTGAGGTGAGGGAGCCCCCAGGAGTGCTCTGGGTTGTTATGGGGGCTAACAGCCTCTCCTGGATTTATTTGCTTGGAGTGTGTGGCTGGTTGAGAAAGCTGCCACCTGGGTCTGTATCCAGTGGGTATGAAGGTGTGTGGTCTCCCTTGGGAGCTCTGGCTGTCCTTTGACCCACGGGTGACAGGAGCAGGCTGTGCGTGGCAGCTCCTCTCACATCCTGTCCTCCCCACCTTTGCAGGCTGCTCTGTCTGTGCCTGGATGTGTGTTTTCCTAACGAGGCACTTCGGGGCCTTTCAAATCAGCTCCAAATTCCCTTCTCTCCATCTGCTTCCCCGCCTCTGTCCATCTGCTCTCTCAGGCCTGGCTGACATTTGGCACCGTGGGGTGGATTTTGGGCGGTGCAGCGGCCCCTGGGATGCCCCGAGCAGCGCTCACTGCGCATTCCCCATGTCCGCCAGAGCCGTGCCCAGGATGACCATCAGTGCCTGGCCCCCGCGGGCTCTGCAGCACCCAGCCCTGTCCCTGTCCCTGTCCCTGTCCCTGTCCCTGGCTGCTGCACTCTCCCAGCCCTCTGGTGTCAGTGCTGGGATAACCCTGGATGCAGAGAGCCTGCTGTAGGCACGGGAAGGTGGGGATGGGACTCCGAGACCTCAGTCTGGTCTGAGGATGGTAATTTGCTGAGTGCCTTTGCATGCCTTTCTGGGGGACCTCTATTCCCTTCTCCAGCTATTTGCCTTCTACTGGGGTTCAGCACTTTTGACTCTGAATAAAAGACAGAAATTCCCTGAACTCCAGGAGCTGGATGAGTGGAGGGACTTTGTGACATTGCGGCAGAAATGTTGAGTCATTAAACTGACGTCCCAGAAAATGCTCTTTGCATTAAGGAGATTAATCACATATTTCTTTACTTAAAAAAAAACAACCTCCTTAACTTCTGTGAATCCTTCCTGTGAGTCCTCCTCTGTGCTGCCCACAATACTTGGCCTCCTTGGCTCAAGCTGAAACTGATTTAGTATTAAAAATGCCATTCCCAACAGTATTAATAACACCTAAACCCTTATGGGTGGAAATCCAAAAGGCTGATCTCCTCTCTGGGAGGAGATCAAAGAGCTGAGCTCTTCTCTGAAGCAGCCTGTCAGCATTCCTTCCCAACCTGAAGGGGAAGGGGCAGAGTTTACAGTAGCGCGAGCTGGAAAAAAAATCTTTCTGGGATGAAGTGGAGGGTTAAGGCTTGGCAGCAGAACTCCTGACCTGCTGGTGCCCACCCATGAACCCAGCACTGTGGGGTTATGGGGCTGAGGGCATGTAAAGACCATTGGCTATGATGACCTCTGCCCCCCTGCTGGGTGGGAGGCTCTTCTTGGAATGCCAGCAAGGATTTCAGCTGGAGCACCACGATGGAGCCAAGGAGGAGGGTGGAACCCTGGTGCTCCAGGCTCTGGAGGAGCCCCAGCTCCCCGAGGTCTGGTGAGCAGAGCAGAGGTGTGGGGAGAAGCTGTCGGTGGTGTGTGAGGTGATGTCCCTGTGGGACAGTGCTGGGGGACACTTGCAGAGATCTGGCACACAGGAGTGGGGCTGGGCTCAGCAATGGCTTGTAGGCAATGACCCATCACTGCCCAGGGAGGGGAAGAATAATTCATTCACCTTGGCAGGAATTCAGAGCTTTCTTGTCCAGTCAGGAGAGCAGCTCAGGCCTCAGCTGCTTATCCTGAGCATGTAATGAACGATACAAGACTTCCACACAAGGATAAACATTATCAAATAATTTATTCTTAGATCTTTATACATGAGCAGAGACAGAGATTTATTCTCAGCAGTGCAAACTGCTTCCCATGAAGGTTGTATTCAGGCTTTGAATTAAGATGTGTCGAGTTTATTTTTCTCTGCCACAGCTTTATGTGACCAGACTTCAGAATTGACCTGGTAAATCCAGCAGAACAGCTCTGGGCTGTACCATGAGTAAGAAAGAGAGATTTAATAGCACACATAACTGGCTGGAAGAAAGACCCCAGTGCAGGTAACTACTGGTGCACCTGAGCTGTCTTTTGGGCTGAGCTTACAGCAGCTGGGGAAGGTACTGAAAGGAGAAGAGTTTTGCACCTTTTGACACAGAGCAGGAGATCAACCTGTTTGTGGATTTTTTCAAGAAAGAAAAACCACTGTACTGTAAGAGTGGTTTGTTCATTTGCTTCTCCCCGATTTTACTGAGTTGATTTTTAGTTTCCGTCTATTTTGAGGGCATTACAGATGCTCCTATTAAGAAGAGCTCTGCACTCATGGCTTAATTTTACCCTTTTCCAAGACTTGCTGACAAGCCTATTGATAAGAGTGGTTTAGTTTTCACTTAGTACAAACACAGATGGAAGAATATTTGGGTGTCTTAATAAAAAGATTGTCTAATAAGCTAATTATTTTTTAAAAATACAATAAAACTGAAATACAGCCATAGAAAAATAAAATCCATGGCTGTAGCATTTGCCATGTGGTATGAAGATGCAGGATCTGGCTGCACTCCTGGCAGCTGGGTGGGGGCACAGCAGTGCAGAGGGATGCCCAGGGACAGCAGATCAGTGGGTTTCCCTGGGATGGGGGGTGGATCTGAGATTTTCTATGAGATGGCACAGAGGACTTTGAAAGACTCCTGCTGTCGCTGTGGTGACCTCACCATCTGTTATATGTGTAGTGCTGTGCAGGGATTTCCCACTGCCTCCTTCACCCCACGCTGCTCCAGCAGGGAGCTGGGCTGAGCCTGGAGCAAGACATCCCCCAGCCCTGTCAGCAGGGGCAGTGCCATGGTGGTGACCACGAGAGCCCCAGAGAAGGCCTGACCTGAGTACCAGGGGCAGGCACGAGCTTATCAAGGAGCTGCTGTCTGTATCAGGGAATTGCCCCACCAGCCACTTCCAAAAGCTGCTCCAATGTTTGTTTTCCACCTTGGGAATGAAGCCTTGAGATTTAGGAGCAACTTGGCCAGCTGAAAGAAAGCCTTCAAATCCTTACAGAAATTCCAACCTCTCAGGATGCACCTAAGCATGCCCTGGGCCAGGACTTAATGCAGGCCTGGCTTATAGTCCCTGTAGGAAGCCCACAGCACAGGTGGGTGCAGCCAGCAGATACAGGGATGTAGGGAGAAAAGCAGAGTGTGCAGGGTGAGAAGTGGTGTGTTAAATATGAAAACACATCAAGCTGCTTGTGGGAGTGGTGGGGGAGAAGAGCTGGGTTTGTTCAGGCAATCCTGGAGCAGGGGCTCTGCATCTCCTCCCTGCACTCCAGCACAGGGAGAGCTTTGGGAAGGTGAGTCAGAGCCTGGCCTGGCCCCTGTGCTGGTGCCACATGTCCTCTACAGGGTGAGAGACCCCTGAGGTGAGCACAGGGGTGAAGTTCAGCCCAGAGGTGACACCTGACATGCAAAATGCCTCACTCAGCAACGTGAAGAAGCAATCAGCCTGCCTGCACGTGACCTTCCCTGCTGATCGATCATCAGCACCTTCTAATAATGCTGCAGTGCCAGGGGAGGATGGAAAATAGATTGTTTTGTCCTGCCCCTGTCTGAGTGTAGTGACTCAGGGACGCTCTTTGCTCAGGGATGAGCACCCACCTGACACCTCACAAGCTGCCACCGCTGGGACCTGGCAGTGCCCAAGTGCAATGTTGGGCTGCAGCAGCTCCCCACCACCCCATGGGCTCTCCACAGGGTGGGAAGGAAGATCCCAGAGGTGGCAGGCCAGGGTCCTGCAGATTCTGGGAGCAGTGGCTGCCTTTTCAGCCAGGTGGATGGGCCAGGAGTGTAGAGTGCTGGGGTGGAAGGTGCTCCCAGGGAAGGTGGCAGGGAACATAGTGCTGCCCCAACCCTCTGAAATGCCAGTGCCAGTCACTGCTGGGATGAGGCCAAATGGAGAGAGCAGGAAGTATTCATTGCTGGGCCATTATTTGAGCTGCAGTAAGTTTTCCTTGGGCAGAGACAAAGAGAAATAAAGCAGCAGCTCAGTCTGTCCCATCCCATTTGCACATTCCATCCTCAGTGGTGCAGCCTGCAGAGCCTGGCTGATCGCGGTCAGGGGATTTTCCTGGGTTTATTCCTGTAGATGGATTACTGGAGACACCAACTTCTTTTGGAGTGGTTTGGGATTGGGGTAGTTTTCCCAGTCATCTTTTTGCCTATTCATTTCCACACCAAAGAGCTTTTGTGGTTGCTGATGTGAGCCTGGCCCTGTGCCATCGGCTCTTACCAGAGATCTGGCAGTGCTCACCTGCATCTCTCATCTAGCAGCCCTTGAGGAGCCAGCCAGGCTCTCTTCTGGGACATCCTGACCTGAGCATCTTCCTCCAGGGAAGGGAGGAGGAGATGCCCTACTCAGGGTCCTTGTTGCCCCATCCCTGAATCCTTCTAGAACTTAGTTAAAGGACAATTCTCACTGAGCTTGCAGTAGCCAGGGTCAGCTCACCTGCTCAGCCCTGCAGCCCCATGTGAGGAGCAGCACTCGGGTGCCTCAGGGCTCTGGGCTGCATCCTGGCACAGGGGCCAGCCCTGGTTGTGCCATCAGACACCCTGTGAGAGCCTGAGCTCTTTAATCATATCTCATGAATGTCAAGCCTTGGCTAAGCTTTGGGATATTGCAAATAGACCCAGCAGAGCCAGCGCTGTCCCTGCTGGGGCAGTCACTGCTGGCTGTGGTGCCCCATGGAGATGCTCATGGAGCCCTGCTAGAGTTTCTTTTTATCTAATGGAATTGTAAAGGCCAGAAAAGCCCTCTCAGATCATCCAGACCAAGCCCTCCCCCAGAACTGCCAAGGCCATCACTAGCCCATGTCCCCAAGTGCCACATCCACACAGCTTTTGACGTCACCAGGGACAGTGACTTCACCACTGCCCTGGGCAGCTGTGCCAGTGCCTGAGCACCTTTTCTGTGAGGAAATTTTCTGAAATATCCCATCTTAACCTTCTTCTGCCACAAGTTAAGGCCATCTCCTCTCTTCCTGTCCCTGTTCCCTGGGAAGAAAGCCTGACCCCACTGGCTGTCCCCTCCTGTCAGGGAGTTGTGCAGAGCCAGAAGGTCCTTCCTGAGCCTTCTTTTCTCCAGGCTGAGCCCTTTTCCAGCTCCCTCAGCCACTCCTGATGCTCCAGCCCCTTCCCCAGCCCCATTCCCTTCCCTGGGCATTCTCCAGCCCCTCAAGGTCTCTCTTTTTATGAGGGCCCCAGAGCTGGAGACAGGATTTGAGGTGTGACCTCAGCAGTGCCCAGCACAAGAGGCAAGCACTGCCCTAGCCCTGCTGGCCACACCATGTACAACCCAGGTGCCACTGGCCTCTTGCCCACCTGGGGACACTGGTGGGGGGATCCTGCACCCCACAGCTGTGGTGCAGTGACTTTGTCAGCTCCATAATCCTGGACTCCACCGGGATTTCTGTTTTGCTCAGTGGTTCAGGCACTGATGCTGTGAGTTACTGGCAGCTTCCTACATGCAGCTGATGTCCTCTGGTCCTCCTGCATGGAGGGGCTGGATGGTGGTTACTGCTCCAGCAGCTGCCTGTTGGGTTTCTCCGATTCATGCCAAGTTAGCACAAAATGATCAAAGCAGCCAGTCAAAACTCCTTCTTTTTCCCTGCAGATCATTGGTGGCAGAGATTTTGATCCCTTTGAAGGGAAGAGCTAATTAACAACTCGCTGAATTAAGTAGAAGGTGCAGCGTATGCACTGACTTTTTGCTGTTTTCGGGGCTGTCATGAAGATTACTCATCCCGAGGAAATAATCGTTTCCATAGCGACTGATGTACTTGGTAGGGGAAGAATTGGAGACACAAATAACAAAGACAAAGGCCAAATCTATAATGCAGAGAGGCAGATGCAAACACAATAAACCCCAGGCTGCAGTGGGATGGTATGAGGGGGATCCCAGGAGTAGGGGAGAGTGGGAAGGACTTTGACAGGGCGAGGGGCTGCAGGGCTTGGTGCAGGCATCTCTTCCACGGAGTTCAGGTGCTTGCTGCTGCAGGATTTCTTGCTCAGCAACTGCTACAGGCGTCCTTAAAAGCACAGAGATTTTCAAGCTAGCCCAGGATGTGCAGAAAGAGCTGTGTTTGGAAGATCAGCAGGAATTGAATTTTCTCTTCACCTCTGCTGTGGGATCACACCTGACTTCATCCAGGTGAGTGATCCACCAGGCTTTTGCCTTATCTTGGCTGCAAGTCCTGTTTTTATAGCCCTGAAATTCAGTGATCCCATACACAAGAGCAAACAGCCTCCCCCTGCCAGCACCAGCTCCCTATTGACTCCTGAATTACAGGGACTGTATTTCAGAGGAATGTGCCTGGAGCAGCCTGGCCACAGCCCACAGCACCCAGCTCACAGCCCCTGGGCAGAGCTGCAGGCTCCAAACATTTCACATTCCAGCCTTCTGGAGCCCATTAACCACAGGGGCTGGGGAACAGGTTGGGTGAGCAGCCATGAGGACTGGCCTGGATATATTTATCCTCTGTCAGTGCAGGAGATGGATGCTTTGACCCCTGAGGTCAAACAGCAACCTATTTTACAGTCACTGCTTGAGAAGTCCTTGCTTCTTCCACCACGTTTCTCTCTTTATCTTTGAGAGCAGAGTAAAGCTAGTGGGGGACAGGATTTACCAGTCCAGCACAGGCCCAGGTTCTCAGCTCAGCAGGATCACCATGTGGTACAAATGCTGCACGAGGCCCAGAACATCACAGGGCCTGTTTCCAAAGCCCCCAGCATTGCCCGGAATCTCCCTAGGAAGAGTCCTGGGCCAAAGTGTCCAGGATTCATGGAATCACAGAATCCCAGAATTATTTGGATTGGAGGGACCTTAAAACTCATCTCATCCCATGGGCAGGGACACCTTCCACTATCCCAGGTTACTCTAAATCCCATCCAGCCTGGCCTTGGACACTTCCAGGGATGGGGTTCATCTGGTTCCTGACACATTAACTGAGGCTGATGCTGGAATCCATCAGCATCCCATGGCCAATGTAACCAGTCCTGTAACCATGAAACACTCTGGCACTACCACTCCCAGGTCTGAAGCCTTTGGAACCTTCTTCCAGGCTTTCTGCATCAGGGTCAAATGAAACATGGCAAAGATTTTATATGAGTTGCTTGATAAACCAGATCCAAGCTGCTCCCCTGAGGTCCCGAGTCACAGCTGCAGGTGTATGCATGGTGAGCACAAGTGCTGCAGGGTTCTTGAGGCTGAAAGAATTGGGACTGTTCAGCCTGAACAAGAGAAGGCTCTGTGGAGAGCTCAGAGCCCCTGCCAGGGCCTAAAGGAGCTCCAGGAGAGCTGGAGAAGGACTGGGGACAAGGGATGTAGGGACAGGACACAGGGAATGGCTTTCCAGTGCCAGAGGGCAAGGATAGATGGAATATTGTGAGAGAATTGTTCTCTGTGAGGATGCTGAGGTCCTGGCACAGGGTGCCCAGAGCAGCCGTGGCTGCCCCTGGATCCCTGGAAGTGTCCAAGGCCAAGCTGGATGGGGCTTGGAGCAACCTGGGACAGTGGAAGGTGTCCCTGCCCAGGGCAGGGAGGTGGAATCCCCTGTAACGTTGCTTCTAACCCAAACAATTCTGGGATTCTGTGATTCTTGAATGAATCTTCTATGATTCTTCTTGGAAGGTGCCTCTAACCCAGCAGCCACAGTGCTGCCCAGAACATGTGGGAAGTTTGGCAGCAGGGAAGGCTGAGGGAAGGGATGAGGAAGGAGATACTGTACTGAATAAAAATGCTTGAACAAGGAGGGTTGATACTGGCAATTCCCTTCTGGCTCTGGCTACTGAGCTCCACGAGCTGTGGATAAATGCTCCTGCCAGGTGTCAGACAGACCCTGAGGTTTTGGGGTTGTGACAGCCTCTGCGCTCTTGCTGCCAGACTCTCCCCTGTCAGAGCCATCCTGTACAGCTACAAGCTGGCAAGGAGAATTCCATCCCTTGCTCCTTGGTCTGCTCTCTGAAGAAAAGGACCAGGAAGTGCCACGGCAGAAGCAGGACTGAAGCTCTGGCTCTCACTTGGCAGCCACATCCCCAGCTCCCTGCAGAGTGTGCAGTCTTACAAAACACACCTCGTGCCTGCTCGAGTGCCTCTGCCTCCTGCAAATATCCCTGAGCTTGCTTACGTAAACCAGGGCTGGTTTGCCGAGGCAGAAGAGCATTTCCAAGGAATATGAGCAATGGCATCGCTGCTGCCCAAGGTAAACCCAAATCCCAGCGTTTGGGGCACCAGGAAGAAGGAGGGGCAGATTAGGATGGACGAGTCTTTCCTCTATAGAAAAAACTCTTCAAGGGAAAAACGTACATTTCTTCTTATGGACACCCCTCCTGCATTCCAGCATCTTTCCCTTGAGATAATCCCAGATGAGCTTCTCCTGTATCCAGAGCCACATCAAGCGTGGGGGCAAGGGAGAGGTGACTTCCTGTGTTGGTCATTCTTCTCCAGGTCATTTGTGCAGATCATCTGCCTTCTGCTGAGGACTGAAGGCAAATAGAGCACTGCATGAGATTTTGGGGGAGGCAGATGGTTCAGACATGACTGCCCTCAAATCTTTCTTTTTTTTGGCCACCATAGAGGTATCCTGGCATAGCCAGGTAGATCAGGCTTTCCAAAAGCTGCTGCTGACTGAAAGGGTGGCACAGGCACAGCTGCCCAGGGCAGTGGTGGAGTCACCATCCCTGGAAATATTCCAAAGGTGTGTGGATGTGGCACTTAGGAACTGGGCAGTGCTGGGTTAAGGGTTGGACTTAACTGATTTAAAGGTTCTTTCAGCCTCAATGGTTGTGTGATTCTGTGCACAAAGGAGTTTGTAGCTTATTGGACTGGGCAGTCAGTGGTCAGAACTTTCCTCCAGGAGTGGAACACACCTGCTGGTGGAACAGGCTGGGTGCTGGGCCCTCCACTGGTGGCACTGCAGTGACACCCCCCACCCCCCCCACCCCCCATGGAGCTGGGTGTGCAAGGCTGGGACCTCCCTGGCCACCGGATGGACACAGCCCTTGGAAGGGCACCCCTGGGGAAACCTGGCTGTGTTTGCCAACATGCTGCAAAACAGGGATTTCAAGGTAGGATAATGCCATCATCCCAGATCTTGGGATGCTGCTTTTAGCGTTGAAAAATGTTTAATTGCAGGATGGCAAATTCCCTCTCACTATTTTTGGGTCTGAGATGTACTCAAGCAATTAATTTATTTTAAAAACCTGTGGGAATTTGTCTGAAAAAGGTGGGATCATTAGTGATGGGAAAAGACCTGCCTGGAGCAAACGGCACCTTGGCAGAACTGCAGTCCTGTCTGAGCTTTAGGGCTGGAGCTATGGAATGGGAGAAATACAGAAAGGCATGGAATAGCATGGGGATGGGGATGGGGATGGGGATGGGGATGGGGATGCACTGTCCTGCACCCCCTAGTGCAGGCTGATAGTGATAGGAAGAAAGAGTTTTAAAGTAAAAAAGGAGAGATTCAGATGAGATGTTAGGAAGAAATTCCTCCCTGTGAAGGTGCCGAGGCCCTGGCACAGGTTACCCAGAGAAGCTGTGGCTGCCTCATCCCTGGAAGTGTCCAAGGCCAGGCTGGATGGGGCTTGGAGCCACCTGGGATAGTGGAAGGTGTCCCTGCCCATGGCAGCAGGTGGGATTGGATGGTCTGTAATGTCCTTCCAACCCAAACCATTCCATGATTCCTCTGTTGGGTGCAGAATGCCAGGCTGTGTCTGTCTCCAGGGCAGTCTGTCCCTGGTGGGTTGGTGGCCTCAGGTGGTGTCTTCAATGTGAAGTGAAAGCCCAGATTCCACTCTGCTGGTCAGCTGGAACACAAATCTGTGCTGACAAACCCTGGTGACAAAAGGCTTTTGGCTCTCACATCTCCTAGCACCTCCAAGTCTGACAGTGATGTGGCAGAGCCTGGGCTGCTCCAACCTGCAGCTGCTGCCGTGGGGCTGGCTCAGACATCAGCCTGTGGCTGTGTCATTTCCATTTGCTTTGATTTCCTCCTGCTGCTGGTCCCTCCCTCCCCAGTCCCTCTGGTAAGAAATGAACTATTGATTCACAAGCAGCATTTCAGAGCAGAGAGTCTCCTGGCCTCCACTGCAGGTGGGAGTAACAGGATTAAATGTTGTGGTAAATGCTGGATCTAGGCGTGGCTTGGACCTGAGCAGGGGTTCAGGTTCCCCCTGAGCCCTTCCTGACCCAGCTCCTGCCTGACCCTGCAGCTGCATCCAGAGGTGCAGTGGAGAGGGGACTGAGCCAGGCTGGCCCGTGCCAAGGCTCCTCCTGCCCTGCCTGTGCCACGGGCTCTCACACTGCTGCTTCCTCCAGCAGAAAGCAAAACCTCCTGCCCCAGTGTGTCCTTTGCGTGCTTGCTGTCCTGGTCCTCGTCTATCCTAGGGCCTTGAGAGGACAGGGAGTCATCCTGGTGCTTGATGCAAGGACCTCCCTCCCCCACAGGGAGCTCTGCAGGTTAATTACCTCTAAGGAAACATTAATTTGACTGTTTCCATCTTTCCTGACTGCTGTCTCCATGCAGGCCTTGGGAGAACAGGACTTGCTTTTCCAGTGAGGACCCTGAGATTTTCCATGTAATCTGATTTCCTCCTCCTGTTTCTGTCCCATTGATTATTCTCAGAACAAAATGATTTTTTCTCCCACCCTCCTCTCTCAGAGAGAGGCCACTCAGCCCAGCCCAGGGGCCATGCCACAGCCCTGGGTTTGGGTGGAGCTGAGTCCAGGGCTCAGGCTCTCCTGGGGCTCTCCATCCCTTTCCCCAGACAGGAACCTGCCAGAGTTCAAAGAGCATTTGGAAAATGCTCTCAGGCACATGGTGGGATTGTTGGGTTGTCCTGTACAGGGCCAGAAGCTGGATTTGATGTGGGTCCCTTCCAACTCAGACTGTTCTGTGAACCTGACCTTTGCAGACCCCACAGGGGGCCTTTAGGATCCGACCATGGGGAAGCCCTGCTCTCAGGAGACCTTGCATGGTGTCCCTCCCTGCAGAGCATCCAGCTGTGCTTCAGAGGAGCTGGGAGAAGTGTGTTTGTGCCCGAGTAGGGACAGCACTCAAGGGTTGGTGGCCTCAGTGGGAGAGTGACTCCTGCGTTTCCCCACCTGCCAGAGACCATGATTTTGACCCATAGGACTCCTCTGGGATACTGGGAAGCTTCAATTCCCCAGGATGCACAAGGTGCTTGGAGTGCCTGAGCAGGGAGGTACTTGAGGAGCAGCCAATTAGCTCAATATAATGAGCCTTAAATACTTTCCTTGTCATTCCCCTCTTCTAGCTGCTGCCTTCTTTGTGCTCAGCCCTGCATCCAGGTTTCCATAGGCATTCACTCCTCTCTTTGCTTCTGTGATTACTTATAATTCCTGTTTAAATTCTTCTCATTTTCACAGTGTAATTAGGCAGATGAGCGGCTTTTGTTCTGCAGTCAAAAAGCAATTAGCTGTGCTTTTTGCTTGGTGGTTGTTTTTTAATTAGGACTTTGTAGATGGCTTTTGTCCTCCACACAAAATAAGGGTTGAGGGGTTTATGGGCTGCAGCTGCTGCCCAGGGCGAGAGGGGCTCCCTGCCTGCCTGGTGAGGTGGCCCAGAGCTGTCCCAGCAGCCACAGCCGTGTCCCAGCCACTGAGCTCCTGTCCCAAGGTGTCTGTGCAGGAAGGCGCTGGGGTGAGAATCACGGGATATCCTGGGCTGGAGGGGACCCACAGGGATCATCAACTCCAATTCCTGGACCTGCACAGACACCCCAACAATCCCACCCTGGCCCTGAGAGCAGTGTCCAGTCCTTGCTGCACGTGGTCAGTGCTTGTGATGCCCTGCAGAGAGATGCTCTTGGGGGTTTGTTGTGCACTTCTTTTTCTCTCACAGAATTATTTACCTTGGAAAAGCCCTCCAAGATTATCAAGTCCGACCACTAACCCAGCACTGCCAAACCCACCACTAAACCATCTCTCCAAGTGCCACATACAGATTTTTTTTAAACATTTCCAGTCAGGATGATTCCACAGTCTGTTCCAATTCACCCTTTCAATGAAGAAATTTTCCCTAATATCCCAGTCTAACAGCCCCTCTGGCACTTGAGGCTATTTCCTCTCCTCCTGTCCCTGTTCCCTGGGAGCAGAGCCTGACCCCCACCTGGCTGCACCTTGCTGTCAGGGAATTGTGCAGAGCCAGAAGATTCCTCCCTGAGCCTCCTTTTCTCAGGGCTGAGCCCCTTTCCCAGCTCCTTCAGCCACTCCTCATCACACCTGTGCTCCAGGAGATCACCCTGCCTGTGTGAGCCCTTCCAGCTGCTCAAGGTTGAAGTAGCTCAGCAGCTTTCCTTAAAAACAGGAGTGCTCCCCTCTCTGTTCCTGCAGAGTGGCCAGGCCCTTCTCCTCAGTTCAGGGGCTGCTGAATGAGTGTGAGACAAAGACACTGCATCTCATCTCACCATGGCTTTTGGGATTGTGTGTAAATCACAGCAAATATCCATATGGGCAGAGCCCTCATCAGAAATAGATGTATTTTTAATGCATGATACCCACTGGTTGATGAGGTTAACCCAAATTTCCTCATTGCACTCTTCACCTTCCCTTAAACTCTGCCTTCCTAATGGCATTGAGACATGGCCCTGTGTCCCATCCATCACTGCACGGGCAGCCCCGTGACCCCAGTGGGGCCCTTGTGACAGCTCAATCCATGCTGTGGATCCCTGGGAATGGCCATGGCATCCCAGCCTGGCCCTCCAGCCCCTTTCTCCAGCTCTTTGAGTTTGTGTTGCCCTGCACAGGGGAGAAGCTCTGCAGTCCTGCAGTGCCACAGGGAACTGATGAGGAGCTGATGGAAAGGACAGCACTCTGTGGGTATGCTTGTATCGGGCACAGGGGGCTCACACAGGACACTGGGGACAGGGACTCATGGCCACTGGCAGCCCTGTGCCGTGACAAGGGAAGCTGTGACCCCTGTATGGCTGTGCCAGGGGGATGCTGTGATGGGGAGCAGGAATTTCAGCTCCTTCCACAATCCAGAGCTACATCCTGGACTGCTCCCAGCACCTGGGAACTGCTCTGTGGGGAGACCACCCACCCCTCGTGGAGGGCTGTGCTGCCCATGCAGAGATGAGCAGGAGTGGGTGACATCCAGGGGGAAGGGGCCATGGGCTGTCCTGGCTGATGGCCAGTTCCCAGGCAGTGGGTGCCAGTGGGATCTCCCCAGCCCTGGCACACACCCCCTGCCCACGGCTGCTCTCCCTTTAGCAGCACAGCTGATGCTGAGAGCCAGCTTCTGGCTTTTCCCTAGGCAGCAGGATGATGGGAGCTGTTTCACCTGCCAACATCTGCAGGACCCTGCTGCTAAACCCACCTCCCCAGGGGCTGCTGGCAGCAGCTGAATGTTCCCCTTCAGTCAGCACTGTTAGGGGAGACACATAACCCAAGGTGTCACGTCGACATTTATTTGTTTTCTCCTATTGAATTCTAAGTAAGGTGTTTTGGGGGCTGATTTCTGTTGGAAGAAGTAAGTTAGTGCCACGTTTAAATCCTGTTGGGGGAGCCTGGCAGGTGTCAGGGTGGGCAGGACACCCAGCCACAGCACTCCTGGTGCCACCTGATGAGGTGTGACAATCACTGTCAGCGCTGGGCTCTGGGGTCTCTGCCAATGGAGGGACAGAGGTGACAGCCAAGGATGCTTCCATGCCAAACCATTCTGCCCTCTGGCTCTTCTATTTCTTGCCTTTTTTGCCGTGTTTCAGGTGTCTCAGATAACGGCCGTGTCCATCAGTTGAGTGTTCCATTCCGTGCTATGAGCAGCAGGTACTGCCTGATGGAGATTATTTGCATGGAATGACACAAAGCTCCATCTGCAGAGCGGCTCTCCTGGAGAATAATGACATCTTGGGCTGTGCAGGAGCCAGGACAAAGCCCACTCCCGGCTTGTAATCCCCTGGAAGCCACTCAATAGCACTTGAGCAGGGTGTAAGGAGGCAGGGCTGTGTGCCAGCCCTCTCCCTGCAGCCCAGGCGTTATCCCAGATGCATTATTTAACAAAAGGTGTAAGTCCGGTTCTTTGCACTGGCTGAAAGCAAAATCACAGCCATTTGAATCGGCTCCTTTGGAACCTAAAATTATCTTCACATCATATTTCTTCTCCAGTGGTGCCAGCATTACATTTTCTCAAATTCTGAGTCAGACGTCAGGAGAAAGTGAAAATGTAATTGGCTCAAATATAGAATCATGGAATCATTCTGTTTGGAAAGACCTCTAAGACAATCAAGTCCGACCATTAACCCAGCACTGCTGTGTTCACCAATAAACCATGTCCCCAGATCCCCATCCACACGCATTTTGACCACTTTCAGGGTTTGGTGAACACTTCCAAGGATGGTAAAACATTTTGTAATACCCAGGTATATGATACAATTTAGAAAAGGATAACAGTGGCAGACTGGTTTTCTCCTTTCTGAGGTCTCTAAGCCTTTAAAACACTCTGGAGCTGAGGTTTGGGGTGTGCTATAGGATTTTGCTGTTTCTTTATGTTTTGCCAGGCCAGTGCTCGTGTGCTGGAGTGCCCATGGTGATCCTGTGCCCAGTGGAGCCCTGGCTGTCACTGCTGTGACATCCAGCTGGGGCTGTGTGCAGGAACCCCTTGTTCCCTGTTCCTCTTCCTGAAAGAGCCACAAGCCCTCGGCATTTTACTGGAGAATGAAGAGAAGCAAACCTGCCCATTTCTTGATGCTGGTGCAGACAGGGTGGGCCTGTCCCATCCTGAAGTGTTTGCCCGCTGTCCCCTCCCTCCCCAGGCTGCAGGAGCAGTGGGTGCCACCGGTGCTGGGGATGGGGACATGGCAGAGGGGCTCCTTCCCCCCGAGCCAGGGCCCTCAGAGTGCCAGGGCAGCTGGCTCCTCATGCCCAGCATCTTCTCCTGGAAACTTCAGCCCATGCAGCCCCTCCCCTGCGCTGCTCCCCTCGCACGGAGCCCCCCAAACCTGGCAGGTGTGGTGAGGCTCATTTAGAGCTCACCGAAGTCCAGATTTGCTTCTTTATTTGCATGAGGACATGGAAGAAATTGCAGTGCCATTCTTTTCCAGATCTGCTTTGCTGACCATGAGCTGTGGCAGCTGATGTGACTGTCACTACTGCCACCAGTGCTGCCACTGCTGTCACTGCTGTCACTGCTGTCACTGCTGCTGCTGCCAGGCAACCTCAAGCTCTGTTGTCCCTCTGCCTCAAGCCATCCTCCCGTGTGACCAGGGACAGACTGGAGGGAACGGCTGCAGCTGTGTCAGGGGATTTATGTTGGAGTTCAGGGAAAGGTTCTTCCCTCCCCCAGAGGGTGCTGGCACTGCCCAGGCTCCCCAGGGAACGGGCACGGCCCCGAGGCTGCCAGAGCTCCAGGAGCGTTTGGACAGAGCTGCCAGGGATGCTCAGGGTGGGGGTGTTGGGGGGTCTGTGCAGGGCTGGGGGCTGCCCTGGGTGATCCTGGGGGTCTCTTCCATCTCAGGATATTCCATGCTCTGTGATCTCCTCTCACCACTTCCCCCATGAGCTGGAGCCCCTTTCCTCTGATGTTTCTCACATTGCAATGAGACCAAAAGGCCCCTCCCGTGCTGTGCAGGGAGAAGTGGTTGGTTCGGGAAGAATCATAGGAGAAATGAAGGAATAGCAGAGCTGCAGGGAGCACAGTGCAGTTCTCCCTCACTCAGGGTATGGGAGACCCCTCGAGCCAGCTCAGGCTGAGGTAGCCCAGCTCACACAGGGGGAGTGAATACCTTCCTCCAGGCCATTTCTCTGGAACCTGTTTCACTGAAATCAGACTTCATGAATTGTCCATGTCAGTGAGTTCTGCTTTTGAGAAAAGTTCTTTTAAAATCCTTCCTTTCAAGGACATTTTTATTCCAAGAGCATATTTTCTATTGTGAATTATATAATGGTGTAACATTTTAAAGTATCAGAAGAAAATGTACCAACTTTTTTAGGATACACAGTCTGAAAATGATTTTTGGGATGAAAATATGAATGTGCCTTTTTATCCCCTTTTTACCCATACAACTTTGGAAGAATTTCAAAATGTCAGAATTTTCTGGAAAATGGTGGTCCTGCTTCCCTCTCTCCTGGGGCTCTGGGTGGGAAACATCTGGGCTTTTCCTTGTGTGGTTTCCAGGGGTGCCTGTGACCGATCCCTGTGCACAGGTTGGATGTTGTGTTTATCCCGCCTGGGTGACAATCCTCTCCTTTGGGCAGTTCCACAGGTTCTCTGCAGTTCCTGGAGCTCGTGGCAGGTGTCCACCCCCGTCCTGTCCGCTGTCCATCTTGTCCAGAGGTGGCAAGAGTGGGGACAGTGGTGGGGAGGGCTGGACAGGTCTCTGCCCTCCGGGGAAGGAATCCAAGCTCTGCCCATGGATCTCTGCCAGGGTGGCCAGGGTGTTCCAGCCCTTCCCGTGCCTGCCTGGCTCTCCTCAGCCCCTCTGCTGGGTTTGCATCTCTGCTGAGTGCGGCCATTGTCACATCAAAGGGAGCCCGAATCCCCTCCTGCTCCGGTGCTGCCGGGGGCTTTGGGAAGAGCTGAGTGACTCCTGCTCCCCCTCCCGCTCCAGACACGCTAATTAAAGCCTTCATTAGCAGCTTCCCCGCTCGGCAACAAAGAGCCTTTCTCCTTCCATAGACACAGGAACTTGGACATAAGGACCGTGTTTGGTGTCACAATCCCGGCTCAGCTTGGAAAGAGCCCCGAATAGGATAGGGAAGGGAAGGGAAGGGAAGGGAAGGGAAGGGAAGGGAAGGGAAGGGAAGGGAAGGGAAGGGAAGGGAAGGGAAGGGAAGGGAAGGGAAGGGAAGGGAAGGGAAGGGAAGGGAAGGGAAGGGAAGGGTATCTGTGCAGCTCCTTGGAGAGAGGTCATTATCCACTTACCAATCTGAAGAGCCATTTGAAACTCTGGGAGCACCTCACCTAAGGCACCAAGTCCTGAGTAACTCATTGGATTATTTTCGTTGGAAAAGCCCTCTAAGATCAATGAGTCCAACCATTAACCCAGCACTGCCAAGCCCATGTCTCCAAGTGCCACAGCCACACAGCTTTTGAACACTTCCAGGGACTGTGACTGGCCAGTGCCTAACCACCCTTTCCATGAAGAAATTCCTCCTGATGTCCAGTCTGAATCTCCCCCGGCACAGGCTGAGGCTGTTCCCTCTCTTCCTGTTCCTTGTTCCCACGGAGCAGAGCCCGACCCCCACGGCTGTCCCCTCCTGTCAGGGAGTTGTGTAGAGCTACAGGGTCCCCTCTGAACCTCCTTTTCTCCAGGCTGAGCCCCTTTCCAGCTCCATCAGCCACTCCTGGTGCTCCAGCCCCTTCCCCAGCTCCATTCCCTTCTCTGGATACACTCCAGCCTCTTAATGTCTTCTGTGTCCTGCAGGGCCCAAATGATGAGGATGCTTCTCCCACTGTGACTTGCTTTTAAAATGACAATTTATTGATTTCTTTCCTACCTGAACTCTCAGCTCAGCCCTCAGCATTTAGTGTGGCCCTCAGAGGGGCTGGTCCCTGCAGAGATGGGCTCTGGATGATGGATGAGCATCTGCAGTCACTGCTTTGCTTTGGCCAGGTACAATTCCAGCTAGGATGTGCCAGGTTTTCCTCATACTAATGAAGAGGCAGAGTGGGAGACTGCAGCCAGGCTCAGTTTGGGGACCCAGATATTTGAGGACCCCTGCAAAACAGGGACAATGAGTCTTGCCTTTGCAGCCAAAGGGCTGCAAACAGTGAGAGCAGGGAAATCCCTGGAAGCCTCTGGAGAAGCCCAGAGCCTTCCCCGAGTCCAAGGGAGCCAGCTGGGGTTTGTATGAGTATTGCCTGCACTGGAAATCTTACACTGCTTAGGGCTGTGAGGACACCATAAAGGGTGGATGCTGAAGGAATGGAAAGGAGAAAGGAAAGGAGAAGGGAAAGGACAGGATGAAGCTGTGTCACAGCACTCACGAGGCTGCCTTTGCTCCTGGCAACCTGCAGCACTGAAAATGGGCAGGGACAGCCAAAAGGGGCTCGGAGGCTCTGAGCCCTTGGACTGACACTCATTTCCCAGCAGGTGTCTGGGTAACCCCACAGCTGGGATCAAGGATCACTGGCCTTGCTCTGGTGCTGGCAGGATGCCCCAGCCTGGTTGTTATCCTTGTGATAATTGATAAAAGATTCGTGTTAATCACAAAAGCATTGGGGTTTGTATAAACCAGAATACTAAGCTCTGAAGTGAAGCATGGACACTAGATAAAGGAAATTATATGATAAAATCATTCTGTTTAAAATCACCTTGTTATGTTATGTTATGTTGTATTATGTTACATTATATTATGTTATGTTTTCCAAATAAGTTGATCAGCTACCAGCTTGCAAAATCAGACTTCCCAAAAAGCCCTTCCTGCCTTTGTCTAATCAATACTGCCTATCCCAAAAACCAGACTCCCAGAACTTCTCTGGTGGTTATCTACAAAGACCAGACTCCCAGAACTTCCCTGGTGGTCATCTACAAGGACCAGATGGCAATCTGTGACTGATTATCACCCCAAACCTTTGTAAATTTGTGTAAAAATGTTTATTCAACCACCACTGCTTATAACAACAAAAACCCAAAAATTATTGATTACAGTGGGAAACCATAGTATAAGAAGAGGCTGTGGGCTGGGGTTCACTGGGGCGTGGTGTGGGCAATGACCCCTCACGTTCCCCAGTGTGCTGCTTGCTCTGTCTATATCAAATGAAGCAATCTAAATGTTGCTGAATATCGAGACTTCTGTCTCTCATTTATAACATGCTGTTATCCTGCAGCTGGAGGGGCACAGCCATGGGCAGAGCTGGCATCCACCTCTGCCCTCACCCCTAGACCCCCGCCTCTGTCCCTGTTCATGGTCCCTGGTGTCACCTCCCTCCCACTGCCCTTGCACAGCCGGGGCTGCCTCTCCCCATCCCTCTGCAGCTCCACACACCAGGCAATGCTCCTGCTCTTCACAGCAGCTGCTGCAAGGTGCAGAAACAGGAAAGGAGCCTTCGGTGCCCTATCCTGGCAAATTCAGCTGGCAGAGAAGAGCCCCAGCAGCCCCGTGTGCCACGTGTGGGAACGGGGCACCTGCAGGAGTGTGACCTCCCAGTCAGCTCTGAAAGGAGCCCAAGGAGAAGGGGAAGGAGAAACCCCAACTCCTGCTGCCCCTGTACACTCAGAACAATTCCCACTTTGTGCTGTGGGATCTCCCTGATCCCTGCAGCAATCCCAGCTGCTGCCCTGCCCAGAGCTTGTCCCACCATGGGTGTCTGTGGTCCCTGTGCCACAGCACTGCCAGCCATGGCACAGGGGGAATGGCTTTAAACTTAAAGAGACTTAGATTGGACACTGGAGAGAAATTCTTCCCTGTGAGGGTGGGGAGGCCCTGGCACAGGTGCCCAGAGCAGCTGTGGCTGCCCCTGGATCCCTGGAATGTCCAAGGCCAGGTTGGAGGGGGCTGGGAGCAGCCTGGGACAGTGGAAGGTGTCCCTGCCCATGGCAGGGGTGGAATGAGATGATCTGTAAGATCCCTTCTCACTCAAGCCATTCCAGGATTCTGATCCTGGAGGCTGCTGAAAAGATTGGCTTTCACCCAAAATATTCCCCCCACACCTTGCTGTGGTGGAGGCAGGTTGGAAAGGTGCTGAGAGCCCTGGGAGACGGGAGATGGGGAAAGAGCCCCTGTACAGCAGAAAACAAAACACAGTGTTCAGAGTCCCCAAACAGCTCATTCCCAGAGCTCCAGGTTGTGTTTTCTGTGTCCTGAGCCACCCTGCCCTGTGGCACGTGTCCCCCTGGGGTGCCGGGGCAGGGCCGTGCGGGGCCCTGCTCTGTGCGTGCCTGGCAGGCTGTGAGGAGCTGTGGGAATGCCATCCTGCTGGCAGCACTCCCGGGTGACATGGGGACACGGCTGTGGGGGTCTGGCAGTGTCAGAGGAGAGCCACTCTTTGTGCAACAAACACTTTGACAGCAGCTTCTTCCTGCCCCTCTTTTTTGTTATTTTTTTGGGGGGTGCTGCAGAGAGGTGCTGGTCTGTCTGAAATCATCCTGGCTGAAGTTAGCTCAAGGCTGGGCTGGAAGTGCCTTGGCAGGTCTCTCATCTGGCTGGTGCTAATCCCTCCACACTGAGAGAGAAGGAAAACATTGCAAACCCCACATCTTCATAACCAGGATTTGCTTATCGTGTTTGCTCCCTACCAGGGCTCCCAGGGACTCGTTTCCTCTCAGCTGTCAGAAGGAGAGCCCTGAGGCCAGGCTGAGGGGGGCTCTGCTGCAGTGTGGCTAATGCTCAGTGTCGGGGGTTGTGTTTCAGGGGATCTGGGCCAGAAAGGAACTCAAACCACAACAAATCATGGAATCATTGAAGTTGGAAAAGCCCTCTAAGATGATGGAGTCCAACCATTAACCCAGCACTGACAGGTCCATCACTAAGCCATGTCTACACATTATTTTGAACACTGGTATGAGGTTCAAGGCATCCCTTGGCCAAGTCATTTCACTCCTGCCTCAGCTTTCCCTCTGGATGAGCTCTCACCAGGCATTTTCCAGTGGCTCCAACACAGCCAGCAGTGCTTCCCAGGAGAGAGCCACGCTGGAGTGCTGGGTCTGAAGCACAGAGCAAAAGCTGCATCCCTGCAGCCCCTCCTGGGCGGGGGGGCAGGCTGGAGGTGCCCTGGTTTTTCCAGTGGCAGTGTTCCCTGCACAGAGCCAGCAAGGCTGTGGTGCTGGCAGCTCTCTGCCTGCTCGTGCATCTGCAGATTGCCTGCCTGACACCCAGGCAGGGACACAGAAAAGCTCTGGAGAGCAGCCTGGGCACGGGGAAACTGAGTCTTGTTTTAACTCTGCTGCCACCCGCAGAGCCTCCTTTCCAATGGGAATGCAAGCCCCAGGAGGTGAGGGGGTGCTGGCACCCCTGGGGCAGGGGAGGGGGGAGCTGCCCAGGATCCTCTTCCCACGGAGCAGCGGGTTCTGCTGGGAGAGGAACAGGAATGGAGCTCCCCAGAGCCCCAGCACAGCTCTGGTTCTGCTGGGGAGAGCCCAGGGACAGGATGCTGGCACTGGCCATCCCCAGCTGCTCCAGGGGAAGCTGTGGGGGAAATCTGCATCCAGCCTGGAGCCATGAGCAGCACAGGGATCAGTCAGCAGAGGACAAGCACAGACACAGCTACAGATGACAATCCTGCTGCCTGGGGAAGCAGAGGGAATGAAATCAACGCTTAGCTCTTCAGAGCAGCTCGTACTCTCAAGCCTTTTAATGCACAACACCTCCTTAACCCAACCCTCTCAGTGAGCACTGCTGTCACTGGGATTTTATGCACTGCCTTCATCATGGCAAAATTTACCCCATTTCACTGCAAAATTAACATTCCAATCTTCTACTGTTATACCCAGCTTCTGATTTAGGAAAGAATTCAAACCAAAAAAAGGCAAACCAGGTTCTTCCTCTTTGTCACCCCGCTTCAAGTAGAGGGGATGGTGTTTGCACTGCTCAGCTGCTTTGCAGAGCTGAAATGGCCCCTGGGCATTGTCACCGTGTGCCCTGGGCCACTGCCCTCTGTGTGGGACCACTGGCCTCACCCTGCAGCATGGCCAGCCCTTGGGGGCCACTTCCTCACCTGGGCTTAGGATGGAAGTTTCCCTGCCACATGGATTATTCTCAGTGCACCCTGAACTGCTCAGCCCTCATATGAAGGGGCTCCCTTCATAGATTTTCCTGAGCTTGAGAGCCCCAAGGATGCAAAATTCATGAATTCCAGGCTGTTGGCTGTTGATTTTGACACTGGAGCTGTTTCTGTGCACAGCACATGCTCCTCTGACACATCAAAACTTCACTGGGACTGGAGAGGGATTCACAGCTCTCCACATGAAGGGCAGCCCGTGATGCCTCATCCAGATTGATGGGATGCTGCCAAAGGCAGTTATTCTTCCAAGCTGACCTGCTAGACTGCTTTGCTCAGCTCTTGGAATGCAGCTGAGCAGGGGTCTTGGTGGGGCTCAGCTCCTGCTGGCCTTGCACAGGAGAGGGGATTTGTCACCACATCACCTCTCAAACCCAGTGCTGGGTCAGTTGTCAACACAGGTGAAATTCCAGGCCAGGAGGGGCAAGAGCCACGTCTCCATCTGATGATATCTGTATTTTTCCACAGAAACAGAGAACTCAACTTCATCTTGAGGCCTTTTCCTTAGCAAAAGACTCCAGTGCTTGTGCTCTTGAACTTCTGGGGTGATTGAAAATGGCACTCTTAGAAATGAGAAGAGGAATTAAAACGGCCCTCAGCCTTCTCTGTTCAAAATAACTGGTGGTTTTGAGAGCCTGGACTCTGACTTGGGAACTCCTGAAGGAACAGCACGATTGCAGCCTTGCACCCACATGCCTGGGACCCAGGCAGTGCCTTTGGAGAGCCAGCTGGGAAAGCAGCACCTCAGAAAACTCTGTAAGGCTGTTAAAACCATGGATTTCAGAGCTCTTCCAAGTTTTCAGGTATCAGGATGTTCTGGTCACAGCTGGATGCTGGTATTACTCCTGTCTCCCAACCACTGTGCCCAGGGCAACAGGAGAGTGAGATGTTCCCTATCCTGGGCTGGGAGAAGCTCCTTTATCTGCACGGGAGGGGCCTTGGCAGGTGCAGAGTTCTGCGGGGATTTAGGATCATCCTAAACGTAACAGAGCTGCTTCTGCTGCCCCCTGAGTGCCCTGGCCTTGTGGACAGCCCTGTTCACAGGAGGTGGAGAACAATGTTTGCACCAGCCCCTTGCTGTGCCTCAGTTTCCCCCGTGGTGGGGCATTGGTGCATGCTGATTTAAACTCTGGTATGAGCAGAAATAAAATCAAAAGACGACAAAGTGCCCTGATTTTCTTGTCAGTATTCCCCTTAATGACTGCAGTTAACCCCCTTTGCCCTCTTTTAAGATGGATCTGGCTTTTTCCATGTTCTTTTATGGGCTTTAATTACCCCCACATTTTTTCTTCTCCCAGCCCGGAGCTCTGGCACATCTGGCCAGACTTGACTGTGGGTTTTTTTCACTTCCATCCACGGTGTCTTTGCTGTGTCAGTGCAGCATCAGACCGGGGTCAGTCCCAAGCCTCAGAGCAGCTCCTCAGGACTGATCTCTCCAGAGGCATCAGAGTCCCTTTCCCTCCTTGCTGGCATGTGCCCTGCTCCTCAGCTGTCCTGCCTTTCTGAGATCACCCCTGTCCCTTCCACACCACGGCTCTGAGCATGATTCAGGTCAACACTTCCACTGTTTTAATCCAACACAAGTTATTTGTATGATAGATCTGAGCTGGGCTCTCGCCACACCACTTGAACCTCACTGGGGTGTTCTGGGGGCATTTTCAATCCTGGAAAACGAGCCTTGGAGCAGGAAGGGAAAGGGAAAACAATTCCCGAATTGCTCAGGGCAGCCTAAAACGAGCCTTTAGAAACTGCTGCCACTGCAGGTGTGACAGGGAGGCTTCTGAGGGAGGGGGAGTGTCCCAGCTGGAATGGCACAGCTGGGGCTGGCAGCACAGCTGGGATGGCACAGCTGGGGCTGGCAGCACAGCTGGGATGGGTCTGTGCTGGCAGCAGGACATGGATCCATCTCTCCAGGGGAGGCTGGAGTTGGATCTTGCACAGCACAGCCATGGATCAGCTGAACTGAAGGGATGGAACCTGCAGCTGGGGACACCTCCAGCAGTGTGGCCTCTTGCACAGGGATCCAGAGCCCTTCCTTTATGTATCTGCTGATATTAAACAATCACTCGATTCAATAAAAATCCGTGGGACTGCTGAGGTTGGAAGGCAATGCTAGAATTCTTTAGTATAAAAACTTTCTTCACAGAAAGAGTGCCCAGGCACTGGCACAGCTGCCCAGGACAGTGGTGGAGTCGCCATTCCCAGAGGGATTTAACAGCCCTGTGCATGTGGCACTTGGGGACACGGGTTGAGTAACCTTGCAGTGCTGTGGTACTGGTTAGGCTCAATTAAAGGGCTTTTCCAACCTTAATGATTCAAACTCCTGCCCAAAGCACAGCCAAGGGGAGCAGGTTGATCAGGGCCATCTCCAGCTGGGCTTTGAGCAGCTCCAGGGATGGGTGTTCTGCAGCCCCTCGGAGCAACCCACTGTGTTCAGCCACCTCACAATGAAACGGCTCTTGCTGATGTTTAGGAAGGATTTTCTGTATTTCAGTTTGTGTCTCTTGCCTTTTGTCCTCGTGCTGGGCACCACTGGAAAGAGCCTGGCTCTGTCCCCTTTGCACACAGCTACAGTTATTTATATCCATTAACAAGATCCCTCCCAAGGCTGCTCTGCTCCAGGTTAAGCAGTCCCAACTCCCTCAGCTTTCCCCACACGAGAGGTGCTCCAGTCCCTTCATGTCCTTCACAGCCACTAGTGGAGCTGTAGAAGCCTTTCTTGTTCCCTGACAGACCCAGCTCTAGGAGGACTTTGGATGTGCTGACCCCATCCCAGCACACCTGGATTTGTATTCACACTGTATCCTTGTATTCCTTGTTCAATTCCCTGCTGCCTTTGCTTGATTCCTGCTTGTCAGGATGGAGTGGAGGAGTTGATCCTTGAAAATGAATTGTGTCTCCTGGACACCTTTCACTCCAGGACTGCATCCTGTGGGACTCTTCCAAGCAGACCCCTCAGGAGGCTGAAGTCTGCTCTCCTGAGCCCAGGTTTGTGATCCTGCTGTTTTCTCTGCTCCCTTCTCCCAGGACTCCCAACTCCACCATGCTGTGGTGTCTCCAGCCAAGGCTGCCCCTTATCCTTCACACCCTCACCAGCTCTTCCAAGTTTTTAGGTATCAGACCCATCGGAGCATTTCCCCTCTTTGTCTTCTTGACCGCTTGTGCCAGGAAATTGTTTCCAGAGTGTTCCAGAAGCTCCCAGGATTGCTGTGCCCTGCTGTGCTGCCCTCCAGCTGGTACCAGGGGTTAAGGTCTCCTGGGAAGTCCATGGCTGCAAGCAGGACCCTCCTTCCAGCTGTGTGAAGAAAGCTTCGTGTTCTGCTTCCCAACCCAGGGACACACAGGACTCTGTCCCCCACATCACTTTGCCTCCCAACCCAGATTCACTTCCCTGGTTCATTATCCATCCCAGGACAGAGGTCCACACGTTCCTGCTGCCCTCTCCCACTAAGGACAGCTTCCTCTTCTTGGTTTCTCACCAAGGGCATCCTCCCCATCCATGGAATGACGCAGGGATTTAAAGGAAAAAAACTAGCAAGGGTCCTTAAAAACATGGCTAAGTGCCAAGGGAGCAAAGGGGCCTGGCCTGGCACCTTCTGGCCCCCAGCTGGACCTTCCCAGCTGCTCCCACTCCCTGTCTGGCCGTGTCACTGCAGCTCCCCCTGCACAGGAGCCCCTGACAGCCAACAGCTGCCGCTCAGCCTCTCTCCCATCTTCCTCTGTTTTCCGTCTCCCTCTGGACTCTCCATGTCTCACATTTAACTCTTCCCTGTTTTCTGACAGCTTTGATAGCTGCTCAGACATGGCCATGCTCCAAACAGTGTGTGTGCTCCTGGAGTGCCTGTGATTTCCTGCCAGACTTTGCCTTCTCTGAGGAGGCTGCAGCTTTCTGCCGAGGATGCTGCACGTTCCCAGGATTCCAGCTGGGAATGTGACCCCTGCCCAAGCACACTCAGCACCTGTTTTGGGACACAGCCCTGGGAAGAAGAACTCCCCAGTGTTTCTCCCTTTCGAATATGGGCTGTGAACATGCAGGGTTTGCATAGCTTAGACAGGATTTTAAAGGGAGGCAGAGTTGTGTCTCGTGCCCTGTTTTCCTGGTGGAGATCCCAAAGCACAGATGGGGAAGCGAGTTGGGGGCTCAGCCTCAGTTTTACAATCAATAGATGCTGCAGCACAAATTCTCTTGGCTGGAACACAAGAACTTTCCCACAGCCACAGCCTTTGGAGGGGCTGGGGAGCTGAAAACCAACGTCAGGAACAGGTCCTGGGCACAACTGCAGTTAGCTGGGGACCCTCCCTGCCATTCCCCTGCTGCAGACCTGCCCTTCCTGCTCTGCTTCCCAGCAGCTCTCCCTGGCCAGATTGTGTGTGTTGCTGTTTTCCCTGTGCCATCTGCGCTCCCTCTCCTCCCGCACTCCGAGTGGCACAGGCTGATGGATGAGGGATGGCTGGGCAGGCTCCCGGAGGCTCCTGGCACAGGGAAAAAAAAGAGGAAGCACCACAAAGATCCTCCAAGGGCTGGGGTACCCCTGCTATGGAGCCAGGCTGGGACAGCAGGGTGTGTTCAGGGCAATACCCGATGGATACACCTTAATGAGCGTTAATGAGGCTCTTCACAGTGCCCGGGTGGCACCTGCTCTGCATATGGGGCTGGAGACGCAGACTGGGCACCACCAAACCTCTGAGATTGGGAGTGCTCTCAGCCTGCAGCTCCCCTCGCAGGGTGCAGGGGCCAGGGGACACTGCCTGTCCTCCCCTCTCCCGGCCTTGGTGGGTTATAAAACTCCAGGCTTGCCACACTCTCTGTGGTTTTCTTCACCCCATGGAGGTTCCTGCTGTCTCTGTCCTGTCTCAGCCCGGTGCTGAGGGTGGAAGGCACACCAAAGAACAGCAGAGCAGCTTTTCCTGCTCTTCCTTGCAGGTCAGGGTATCTCAAACAAGTTCTTGAGCACGACAGAGCAACCACACCCTGCAGAACCTGCCTGGCTCCTCAAATCAGGAGGAATTTATCCCAGCTTTTGCTGGACTTGACCAAAGGCTCCTGCATGTTTGTACCATCACATGCCATGACCTCAGGGACTTGGGAAAGCTTTGATTCCCTAAAAGTTGGCTCCACCACTGATGCACCATTGGGCTTCCAAAATAGGTGGTGCAGGGACCAGGGTACAGAGAGACGATGAGGAGAAGGAGGAGGTGGTGGTTCCTCCTTCCACAGGCGAAACCATGGAGAGGATCCAGTGCCTGGCTGTGGGAAGGGACCTGAGGGAGAGAATGGGACACACAGAGAGAAACAGAGGTCCCTCAGGGTGCTGGGATTTCTGGATACCTGCAGCTTCCAACCACTGTGGTCCAGGAAGGGCTGGTGGCTGCTGGGTCCCCCAGGGGGTTTGCTGGGAGCAGCAGTGGGAGCAGGAGCCAGGGGGCAGGGGGACCTCGGGAGGGACAGCAGGAGCCAGCAGCTCTTGGAGATACTGCAGCGAGGAGGGAGGATCCAGATTTCTAAGGAAACTGCCCTTGCTTGTCCTCAGGGCATTAGGAAACCACGCTTTGATTCAAGAACAAGGCTGGTATTTACCTTTCTTCTCTGCCCTCAGCTTTCAGCCCAGGCCAGACTTGTGACAGGAAAACCAGAGAACCAGGGAGGGAGGGGATGAATGAGAAACTGAGGTGGGAACAGGAGAAGAGGCGGGATATGCTGGAAGATGGTAAGGAAAGAAAGCAGAAGAAGATCTGAGCACAGAGCCTCCAGCCAAGGCACTCAGCGCTTCTCTCAGCCTGTCTTTCATGTCTTGTAATGTTTGGGTTTCTCTAAACTTAGAAAATCCCACATAAAGATTTTTTTATCTTATCACCAAGACTGCTAAGTGCAACCCAAACTAGGAGACACCACATAGAACAAATGCTTAAACATTAAACCCACAGAAATCACAAGCAAATGGTGCATTTGTTATTTCTATGTTAACCCCAGGAGCTCCGGGCAGGATTGGAGGGAGCAGTGAGAGAGGAAGCAGCAGGAATCAACGGGAACCTGGTAAAGCTGGGAGAGGGACGGGAGGGAGAGCATTGTGGGTGCAGGAGTCTTGAGAAAAACAGGCTCAGGTGCCTTGGAAGAGAGTCCTACATCCCCAGAGATGTGTGGAGGTGCCAACACTCACACAACCTCAATTCTGACTCTGCATCCCATTTACAGATTTCAGTTGGATCTGGGAATAGCTTTCTGCTTCTTCCAGGGTCAAAAGTTCATTTGCTGGGTGCTAAGTGGAACCCCCTAGTATTTGCTGCTTCACTCCACCCCAGCTCTTCATTTTCTCATGAGATGAGGAGCAACGCTCCCAGTCACAGGGTGAGATTGTTAGGATGCCCTGGGCCAGGACCAGGAGCTGGATTCAATAATCCCTGTGGATCTGTCCTTACTCAGGATACTCTTCGATTCTATGATTTTTGCCTGAGCTTTTGAACTTTGCAGCAGACAAGCTTTTGTCCAGATTCTGCTTTACCCATTTTCATAACCTGCCCAGCCCAGCAGCTGGCACAGCTCCTTGCCAAGGCTCTGCTGGGGCACATCCCCCATTGCTGGTCCTGCTAAGGCAGATGTGATGTGCAGCAGATGTTGTGTCACCAGCCTGACCAGGCTGTCACAGGAGCTCTCCGGGTGGGGAGTGGCTGCAGCATCAGTGTGGGGACCCAGCCTGTGCATCCCAGGAGCTGCTGGCAGAGTGGGAAGTGTGGGATGAGGGATGGCAGCACAGGAATGAGCTGGGGAGGGCTGACAAGCCTCCTGTCATGCTGCCCATCCTCGCAGTGTCACCTCTCTCCAGATGTCTCAGCTGTGCTGACGTTTCCCTGGATGTCACCGCTGCCTGGGATGGGTCTGGAGAGGAGCCTGCAGGAGGAATGATTCATCTGACATCCCAGCTCCTGACTCGCTCACCTGGAAGCAGGCTGGAGCTGCACCCCCAGCCTTAACCGTCCCCAAAACACCAAGACCTGAACGTGCAGCCCAGGCTGGACCAGTGAGCAGCTCTGTCATGGCTTGGCCATGGCTGCAGGAGCAGCGCCCTTCCCCCTGCCCCAGGGAACACCTTCCCCCTGCCCCCCGTTGGTGGCTCCGTCAGCATCCATGGGACATGGCAAAGCTGAGCCCTGCAGGGATCAGCCAGGGATGGCAGCTGCCCTGTGCAGCCTGCAGGAGCCCTCCTGAGGAGTGATGCAGTGGGTTTGCTACTGCCCCATATCCCCCCAGGCATTTACTGGGGAGCAGAAAATACATCCCACTCTGTTTGGGCAGCCTCCCACGCTGTGCCCACGTGCCAGAGGTTCTGGCCATGGGAGATCAGTTCTCAGTGCTGTGTCACTGGGCTGGTGCCATGAGCAGACTTTGCTCACAGCCCCTTTTTCCCCAGGACCAGGGTGCGTCAGGGTGCCTCGATGGAACAGGCAACGTCCTGGTATCCTGAGAGGAATTTTAACAGCACTGGGGAAGCCTCTGTGCTGGGTTACTCCAGCACTAGCAGCACATGGGCTGAGCACACACCCAGAGCCAGCTCAGCTTAGGGACATGGCAGTGCTGGCCAGCACTGGGGGCAGCAAGGACGGAGAAGGACCAGAAAGTGTTGGAGAGACAACATGGCCATTCCTGTGGGTCAAGGAGCTGTGGAAACCTCTCTCTTGTACTGGGAGCAGGGAGCCCACGTGGCCCAGCAAGGGCAGGGCTGGGCTGGCAGGCAGAGTGCAGCACTTCCAGGGATTCCTCCAAGCATCATGCCCAGATCCGTGCAGCCTAAATCCATCTGCAGTGAGGGGGTGGAGAGCCATCAGCACAAGCAGGAAGCACTGTCAAAAAAAGCCTCGTCAGTGTTGTTACGCCGGTGCAATCATGTCAGAAACACAAAAAGGCATCACCACCTGCAAAAGAGCAGGCGCTGGCTCTGACAGCCCCGGGGCTCCCACCCACGGCTCCAGCCCTCGAGAGACGGGCACAGAGCTCCTGCCAGCACAGAGCACACCCAGGCTGAGCCCCCTCACCCCCAGCCCAGCGCCGCACAGCTCCCAGGACACCCCAGCCCCGAGCCCCTGGCAGCCCCCTCATGACCCCACTGCCAGGGAGAAGAGGGGGCTCCTCCTCCATCAGCTGTGCCTCCGTGGGACAGGCACTGAGCCAGGGCCCAGTCCTGTTCCCTGAGCCCTCACTGCTGCTTCAAACCCGTGGGAGAGCAGGGCTGCAGCCCAGGGCAGCGTTCTGCCCACGCCCGCTGTGGCTGCAGAGCATCAATCACTGCTGGCTGCTGCCCTTCCCTGCAAGCTCCTGCTGCTGCCTCTGGAAAACAAAGGAGGTCACTGAGCAGTCCCACCCCTGTGCCAAGAGGGGGGCCTTACCTGATGGCCAGGGGAAGGCAAACACTGACACAGTGTCCCTGACAGTGGCACTGCCTTTTCCCCGCTTCTGCCCGGTGACCCAAGCAGGCTGTAGGCAGCACACTGGCATGTGGGGGCTCCAGGATGGACCAGATCCTTGCACCATCATCAGTGCTCCTTGCTCATCCTGCACTGCCCACCAGCCTGGGGGACTGCTCAGACACTCCCCAGGTGACCCTCACTCAGGGTCCCTCCCAGGTGAGGGGGGTGTTCCAGCAGCAGATGCCAGCAGCCAGAGGCTCCTGGGGCACCCAGGGAGCACATGGGGACACTTCCCTTCCCCTGAGCCAGATAGATTTCAAACCTCCTGTACAACATCACTTCAAACCTGGCCTAGCAGCCACAGGAGCAGTATGTGCTCATGCACAAATCCAAAGGGATAACAATCCCTGAGGAGGAACGACAGCTGGTGTGGCCTGCAGCAGCAATTCCTGCCAAAGTGCAGGAATCCCCAGAGAGGATTTGCCCCGGTGCTTCCTGGCATCCCTGCCATTCCTGTTACCTGCCAAGGGCTGGGGAGCTCCAGCAGAGCCTGGGTGCTCCTCTCTCTGCTCTGCCACAGCCAAGCTGCCACATTCCTGCTGGCCTCAGCTCAGCCTGGCATCCCTGACACTCTCCTTGGCACATCCAGGAACCCAGGAGATGCCTTCGGGAGTGAGCTGAGGATTCCTGGCACTGGGGAGGCAGCACAGCACCAGACACACAAGTGTCACTTTGAACTGACCCATATTAAATGCTTGGGATCTGCTTGTCAAGCTCCAGCAACTCTTCCCATCCTGGCAACACCTGTTGATTGCACACCAGAACCCCTCACCTGCTTTCCTTCTCCAGAAGTGACACTTCTGGTTTGTTCCTTGCAGTGTTCCACTTAATGAAAAGACCTGGCATTTCCCTGTTGGGAATGTGGATGAATTGTGTGCAGGAAGTTCTGTGGGGGAAGGAGAATGTGCCTCTGCTCAGCTCAAGCCTTCACTGCTCCTGGACACCCCTGGCTGCCCACTCCACCCTGCCCCACACAGTGCTGGGGATTCTGTGCTCCAAAAGGTTTTGTGCCCCCGTGTGTGGCCATTCCCTGAGCTCCAGGCACATCCCTGCTGGGGGAAATGAAAGTTGAGACAGCTGGGGGTGTTCACATGCACAAGAGAAGCAGCTCCAGGGAGAGCTCAGAGCCCCCTCCAGGGTCTGAAGGGGCTCCAGGGGAGCAGGAGAGGGACAAGGCATGGAGGGAGAGGACACAGGGAATGGCTGCCACTGCCAGAGGGCAGGGACAGATGGGATATTGGGAAGGAATTCTTCCCTGTGAGGGTGCTGAGGCCCTGGCACAGGGTGCCCAGAGCAGCTGTGGCTGCCCCTGGATCCCTGGGAGTGTCCAAGGCCAGGCTGGATGGGGCTGGAGCAGCCTGGGACAGAGGAAGGTGTCCTTGCCCATGGCAGGGGGTGGCACTGGTCTCTTCCAACCCAGGGCAGTCTAGGATTCTATAAATTCATCCACACATGGAAGAGATGTAGTAGGGAGGCTCAGGCTCAGTTCCTTTCCCAGCACAAGTGGCAGAACAGGATTGTTTGATGAAGAATGAAAGTGCATCCAAGGAGCCAATGCCTCTGCCCTGGGATGGGCAGTGAGGAGAATTTTATGTCCTATTTGGAGGGACTGATGATGAAAAACAAGAGGGAGAAATAAGAAAGCTTAATAAAAGCCTTCAGGAAGAATGGAAGGGTGCATGGGGCCTGAACAGGGCTGAAGGAGGCAGTGTGGTGAAGACTCCTGACACCTGAGCAGGACACAGACAAATTCCAGCAGCAATGGGGACAACAGGGAAGAGCTGAGAATGTTCCCGTGAGCAGAACATCACAGGGGCTCGGTGAGACAACACAGGCCAGGTATGTGAGGAAAAAAGGAGAGCCTGGAAAAAGGGAATAGTGCAGAATTTCTATACATCAAGGATGGATGAGTGAAGATGAATGTAGAGCAAAGCACAAATACAGAGAGGAAAATCAGCCAGACCAAGGAAGAAATGAGTTCTGCCTAGATGGATAAGCCTAAGAAAATATAAATCTATCTGTCCAGGAAAGGCAGTGGGACAGAGAAGGGAATGTCAGGTGATAGATGAGATGGCTGAGCTGTTCAATACCTTTGAGCTTTAAATATTTACAGAAGCGTTCACTCTAACCAGAATAATCTGTGAACACTTCTTGGCAACAAGAGGCTTGGACCAAGAACAGGATAATGGAGAAGAATAGAGTGTCGGAATATTCAAATAGTCAAAATCTAATAAAGTTTACCTTGGCATACATGAGGAACCAGTCACAGTCATGTCTGACATCAGAAAACACAGGCACAGGTGAGGTCCTCGTGGAGTGGAGCAGGGGGAAGCACAGCCCGTGGCATTAAAAGGGAGTAGGAAAATCCACTGGGCAGCCTGGCTTTGATGCCTGAAGAGGTACAGAAGGAATTCTTACACAGCAAATGTTAAAGCTCTCAGGGATAATTCATGATCGGCAACAGGGATTAGCCAATCACACAGCACATGGAACCAATCCAATGTCCATCATTTAGCCCAGCTGCAAACAGGGAGCAGTAGATATGGTATGTCCTGGCTTCCACGGGTGTTTGGAATGTCCCATGGGAATGCTCCTCAGGAATCTCAGGTGATGGGGCACAATCCCAGCTGAGGGTGGGGCTGCTCAGGTGCTGCCAGCCTGGGCAGCTGTGGTCAGTGAGGTCCTACTAGGTCTGTCCTGGGGCAGGTTCTGGTCAACATTTTCATTAATCATAAAGTTAATGGAACAGTGATCATGCTTATAAAATGCTGAATTAAAAACAGATCACAAAGGGCTGCAACTGCTTCAAAGGACATGAGCAGAATGTAAAATAAAACTCAACTGCTGAGAAATGTCTCGGAATTGGTAACGTGCAGTTCAGTAAAGACAAATGCAAAGCAGGCGACCTGCAATGCACCAGCCTGGTGCAGAGATGCCACTGCTGGGCACTCTGGTCTGGCTGGGAACCTTCTGCTGCCAGGGCAAGCCCAGACCAGGATGAGCCTGGCCAGAGAGGCGAGCTGTGTAAGGCAGGGGTGGAACAATGGGATGGTTTGGGTTGGGAGGAAACATAAAGCTCATCTTGTTCCATCCCCTGCCATGGACAGGGACCATCCACTGTCCCAGGTTGCTCCAAGCCCTGTCCAACCCGGCCTGGGAGACTTCCAGGGATCCAGGGGCAGACACAACCAAGGACAGCCCCAGTGCTGCTCTGCTTGGCTTGGGGGGGAATTTCAGCTGGAGATTTGTGTTGGTCATCTCAAGGAGCAGGAACAAAAAAGGTCAAAGTCCAGAGGAGATGCTGACAAGCTTAGTTAGAAGTTTGAAAAATATGAGCTGCAAGAAGGGGAAGAACAAATCAAATCTGGGTGTGGTAGAGTGAAGCCTGGGCAAGAATATGACAGCCACCTTCTTAAATGAAAAAAAAACCACTAGAAAGAAATTAGTGATCATTTATTCTCAGGTCTACCAAGGTGGGGTTTTTTTAGTAATTTGCATCTAGAGAGATTTAGGTTGGATTTTAATATTGCAAGGAGATTTTCCTTGTGCCACATGATGATGCATCAGAGACTGACTGGGATCTAGGTGTTGCAAAGCTCCTTTGCAGTTCCAGCTGCTCCGGGGCTGCCAGGCACCCTGGAGGGACCCCACTGTGCTGGGGCTCCCAGGAGAACACCCCGGGTGGAGCAGGGCAGGCAGGGGAGGGCTGGGCAGAGCCACCCCGAGGGGAGGAGGGAAGAGGGGGAGGCACTGAGGGGTCCTGTCCCCCTCCTCAGGACCTGCTGCCTCCTACCCTGCGACAGGGAGATCTTTTCCCTGTGCCACAGGCTGGAAGCTGTTCTGGCGAGCTGTGCCACTGAACGGGAAAATCAGCTCCATGGGCTCCAGTTGTCCCCTTTGTGATACATTCCCTCTGCCACTTCAGCTTCTCCTCTCCTGTCTCTCCACTCCTGTTTTGCATCTCCTGCGTCATCCCTTTTCTGCTGCACTCCTCCTGCATCTTTCATCTTCCCCATCCCTCCAGCTGTGCTCCTCCTCCTTTCTAGTCTCTCCCTCTTTATTCCCATTCTGTCTCACACCAGCTCTTTAATTCAGCAGCACAGCATTTCCATTTGAATTGCTTTCCTGCCTCCACGCAGGACAGGAGCGGAGCCAGGGGCTGCATCCTGGGCTCGGGGGTGTCACGGGGGCGGTGCTGGCTGTCCCCAGCCCATTCCCATTCCATGGGCATGGCAGTGTGTCCCCAGGCCCTGTGCCCTGCATCCCTCCCGGAGAGGCAGTGCCAGGGACTGAGTGCTCCCGATGGACTTCCCCGCGGGACGAACCACCTGCAGGGTACCAGGCACGCCGTTCCGTGCCACCCGTGCGCCAGCCCGGGGACCCCCTGGCAGAGGCACAGGATGAACGTGGTGGGGAGGGAGCTCTGCTGAGGGCAGGTGTCCCTGTGCTGGCTGTGGGAACATGCAAAGTGTTTTCCAGCAGCCTGTGGGCTCTGGGGGCAGAGCTCTGCTCTCACCAGGGCACTGCAAGCCCAGGGATCCCTGGGCTCTGAAGCTCTTCCAGTGCAGGGAACTCCCCAGCTCTGCACAGACCCTCAGATCAGCCACTGGGGTCTGGTAAAGTCTGCTCCATCCCAAGGACCATCTCCACATATTCCTGCTCTGGGTGCTGGTGTTTTGGGGCACACTGGCTCTTTCCTGTAGTTTCACAAGGCCCTGTGAGCACGATGCCCTGGTCTGTGCCGAACATCAGAATCCCTGCTGGCTTGTCCAGGCTGAAGCAGAGGTGTTGTGTGTTCCCCAAGGAGCACCTGACCATGTCCTGCTCTCCCAGAGCCATGCTCTGCCCTCCAGGCACCAGCACAGCCACTGCTGTTCCACCAGAGGCACCAGCTGACCACCAAGGCTGTGGTGGAACCACCCCTGCAGGAGCACTGAGCCCTTGGCCATGACCTTTCAGGAAGTTTTACCCTGTTTCAACCTGAGTATTTGAACTCTCCAGTGGACTATCTTGGCCATATTCTGCCATCTTCACCCATTTTCATAACACACAGGCTGTGGCAACCACATGGGTTGGGGCTGCTCTTCTTCTCCAACAGTGTGCTCATTCTCATCAGGACCCTGCCCTGACCCCAGCCTTCCCAGAGCCAGGCTTTTGGCCTGAGAGCTTGTGTGTACCCCAAATGCCCTGTCCCACATCCCTGAACTCCCTTCTTGCACAGCAGCACGTGTGGACATCCATCAGAGACCAGACCAGGGCCACTGAGCTGGCCTGGGACCCTCTGTGACAGCTCCACTCCTGCCCTGGCCCTGCTGGGGCTGCAGCTGGGGGTCCCCAGCTGCATCACCTGGAGAAGGGAGAGCCAGGAAACCCCATCCTGTGATATCCATGGATATGGGAGGCCCTGCAGTGGAAGTCCCCAAGACCAGAGCTAATCCCTGGTGCATGTTCCCTGCGGTCTCTTAGGAGGCAGGGCTGGGGTGGAGACCTGTGAGCATGTGGCTGCCCACCCTCCTCACCTCCTCCTGCCTTCTCTGGAGGCTCCCTTGTACGCTCAGCCTCACAAAATCTGCCTGTCTCCCTTCCAGTGCTACAGCCTGACCAAGCTAAATGGGATTTACACACAGGCCAAGAGCTTCCAGCCTCCCAGGCTGCTCCTTTCCTCCTCTACCAGGTGCCAGTTAATGGTTAACCTCCAGGAGCTTTCCTCCTGGCAAACAGGGAGTCCTTCAACATTCGCTTTCACCTCCTGGTTAAAGAAAAACCAAGAGGGCCAGTTGGTATCTGGAGAACTTCTCTCTGTGCCAGGTGGAACCAGTGCCCACTTTGCAGATGCCTGGCCAGTGCAGGAGCAGCTCCAGCCACAGCTGTGGCACAGGGCAGAAGAGGGGCCAAGCTCACTTAGAGGACAGAATCATGGAATAACAGAATATTTTGGGTTGGAAAGGACCTTAGACACCATCTCATTCCACCCCTGCTGTGGGCAAGGACACCTTTCTCCAGCCCAGGTTGCCCATCCCTTACACAGCATCTCAAACCCACAAATGAATTTTCAGTAACATCCAATCACGAATATCCACGACTCCCTGGTGATGTGTTTCTTTTCACATCTATGGGAGTGCATTTCCAAAACACTGGACCTTAAATGAAGCCTCTCAAGCTCTAGCAACCGAGGTGGAGAAGCTTGGGTTGGTGGAGTTCAGGTGTAGTTGAGGATGGGGGGTCCTGCAGGGGCCTCACTGTTTGTCCTCAGGAAAAGGACCCCACTGGGCTGGAAATCAAAATTCCAGCTGTCTCCTTCTCCAGGGGCAGAGGGAGTGGAAACAGGGCAGGCACTCTGATGTACTCAGGCAGCCTCAAACCCTTTTCCCTGGATTCAAGTTCCCTCAGTGCTCAGGCAGCTGGTGCTGTGACACTGGGCTGGGGGGCACAGGTGATGTCTCCAGAACAGGACTGCTGCCCAGCAGTTCAGGTGTTTGAAAGAGGGTCAGGTTCTGCTGGTGACAGAGCCAAGGGGAAGGACACTGCAGCCCTGGGTGTGTTTCAGTGGTGGCCATTGGTGTCCCATGTCAGGGGGCTGGAATTAGAGGGTCTTTAAGGACCCTTCCCACCCAAACCATTCCATGATTCTGTGATTCTGTGGACAAGCCATGGACACGTGGTGGAGCAGAGGGGCTGGTGTTGCCCTTGGGCGACAGCAGCAGAGCCCAGAACAGTGTCCCTTTGGGCTTGGCTGGGGTGTAAAAATAGCACTTGATTCCCATCCTGTGTGCCATGGTGGAAAAAGCAAACAGGCAAAGGGGTTTTGCGCTCGGGTTGTTAAATTTTCATGGCAATTTAGCAAGGCTGGTTGAGAGTCATTTTCCAGCTGATTTCAGTTCCTTTGAGCTGCTCCTGGGCTGCAGGGCCTGGGCTGCAAATGTGACAGCAGGGAGCTGCTGCTTTGCTGCTCAGAGCCTTGTCATGGAAAAAGGCCAGCCTGGGAAAGGGTGTTATCAGCATTTGATAAGAGATGATAATGCTAATTTTGGTCCTAAAATCTTTCCTTAATAGAAATGAAGTGCTCATCTTTATCCCAGCAATTACAGGCACAAAGAGCTCACGCAGGTAGGGAACATCCACCTTCTGCAGCTGAGAGACAGCAGAGGTTTCCATGGATCATGGATGCCAATCCTAACAGTGCTTCGAGAAGGAAATTCTGCCTTTGGAGGATAAATCAGCACCAAGATGTCAGAAATTGGGCCCTGTTCTCCCGTGGAATCACAGAGGAATGGTTTGAGTTGGAAGGGACCTTGAAGTTCATCCAGGCCCACCCCTGCCATGGTCAGGGACACCTTCCATTGTCCCAGGCTGCTCCAAATCCCATCCAACCTGGCCTTGGGCACTGCCAGGGATCCAGGGGTAGCCACAGCTTCTCTGGGCACCCTGTGCCAGGGCCTGACCACCCTCACTCCCAATATCCCATCCATCCCTGCCCTCTGGCCGTGAGAAGCCATTCCTTGTTCCTGTCACTCCCCAGTCCCTCTCCAGCTTTCTTCAGGCGCTGGGAGGGGCTCTGAGGAATCCCAGGACAGGCTTTTGCACATCTGCCTGAAGGATGGGGCTCTTACCAGCCCCTCTGACCTTTCTGCTTTCTGTGCCAGCAGGAGCAGGAGGCAGGACCTGGCTCTGCTCCAGTGCCAGCTGGGGCTGGTGTTCGAGGTCTGGCATTCCCAGTGGTATTTCTAAGGATGCCTGCAAAGAGCTTTTGCCAGAAAATGTCTGTTCTGGGGTGTCAGGTCTAGGTGGGCTCATGCATTCCAGGCTGATCCCTGGATCCTTGTGCAGCGTAGCTGTGGGCAGTGTGACCTGCTGGGGTGTCACCGTGGCTGTCCCAGGGTATCTGCTGCTCACAGATACATTTTCCAGCCATAAGGAGCATTTTTCAGCCTGCTCCATCCCCTGCAGCAGGGCAAAGCACAGTCCTGGCCTCAGCACAGCTCCCCAGCTGCCTTCCCCTGCAGCAGCCACTGACCTTTGTGCTCTGCCCAAAACCATCCGTGTGTCTGCAGGGCTGCAGGGGCTGGGGAGCAGTGCCAGCCCTGGAATGGGGCAGTGAGCAGCCAGATGGTGCTGCAGGAGGGCATCAGCCAGGGCTGTTCTCCTCTGGGTGAGCTGTGAGGGTCAGTGACCCTGTGAGCAGCCAGGTCAGGGCACTGTCACAGCTGCCCACAGGACACTGGGCCCTGGCAGGTGGGCAGGGGCTGGACATGTGCCATGTAGGCAAAGCACCAAAGCTGAGGGGGCAGGAGGAACTCCCCAGGGCTGCCACAAGCCAGGCTGAGTGGTTTGTGCAGGAGGAAATCCCTGGTTCTGTGCTGGTGCTTCTGTCTGCTCCAGGTCTCATCTGGACCTGTCCACTGTCCAGTGCCAGGCTGGCAGTGCTGCCCACTCCATGACCATGGCATGTCAGCTCCCTGACCTCAGGCCTGCAGAAAGGACACAGCTTCCCTCCAGGACAGGCCAAGCAAAGGTGTTGAGGATGCCAAGGCCCTAAGCCAGGACCCCTCCAGGCTGAGTCACTCACAGGGTACATCCCAAGGGACAAGGTGGGGATGGACATCCCTCAAACACTGGTTTTGCTGGACAGATATGCACAGGATGGAGTGGCTCCCCTGGACCCACTGGCCACTGGCACTGGGCATCTCCAGCCATGTCACTCTGGAAGACAAGAGCACGTCCCAAAAACAGCCAGCTGGCATCAGCATTGGCTGGTGGTCCCTGTGCCCCTGGCTGCAGCAGAGCCCTCAGGGCTCCTCTCCAGGCTCCAGCAGCTCAGAACTGTGATCAGAGAGCTCCTGACCCACACAGGGGGTGGGTATCCACATCCCTCCCCAAAGTGACTGCCTGGAGTGTCACTGAGCCCGGGGTCTCTGTGGCCACCCCAGCACTGGGCGTCCCAGCCCTTCCCCCGAGGCCTTTGGGGCAGCACCAGGGGTCAGGAGAGGTTCAGAGCCTTGTCCAGTGCCCCCTGTGCCAAGGGCTTGTGGCCCCCTGGCTTCTGCCAGCACTGCAGGCTCCGTGGCTGCAGTTGTTCCCCTCAGATCCCTGCTTTGCTGTGCCCAGCTGCCATCCCTGGGGCTGGGGGAGCTTTGGTGAGCCCTGCACTGTGTGCAAGGCTCAGACAGGACCACAGTGACCACAGGAGCCATGGCCAGCGAGCAGAGCTGGCACCCTGAGCTGTTCCACGGGCCTCCTCCCTCCTCCTCACTTCTGGACCAGCATCAGCTGAAGCTGGCAGGGGGCTGGAGGTCTCAGCATCACAAATAAACACCCTGAAAAGAGGCCCCCACCATCAAGCCTGGTCCTGTGCTGCTGGGAGAGGCTCCAGCTGGGTGTTGGACATCCCAAGCAGGGGCTGGCTCTGCACAGATCTTTATTTTCCAAATATTATTCACGACCCTGTATGTGATGAGCAGTAACAAGGCTGGGATCTCGCTGTGTGCCTCTGCCAGGGTGCCTGGGCCAGGGAAATTGGCCGTGGACACTGGAAGGGCTCTCACAGCGTGTGGGGCTGAGCCCTGGCAGCCCCAGGGCCGCGGGGTCGGGGGCAGCTCATGCCAGAGGCTGCAGTGGATGTTGCTGGGAGCCCAGGGAAGCAGGAATCTGGGACACAACAGGGTTTGTTTCCCCAGCCCTGCCTTCTGTCCTCAGCTCAGCTGTGGGCTCCTGTTCCATGTCTCAGTGGGGTGGCTGACTGTGCGGATGCTCCTCTTGTCCCATGGCATTTGTGGGGAGGAGGCCACGGGTCCTGTGTCCCCACTGGAACCTCCCCGAGGACTGGCCTCCCCTTTCTGGTGCTGCCTGTGGGACTGGGCCCCGCAGGGAGACACCCCCAGGGCAAGGCTGCAGGAGGGGCAGGCTCAGCACAGCCCTGGGGCACCAAGAGCATCCTGCCAGGGCTGGGGAGAGGGGGGAGCAGAGCCTCCCCGGGTTCACAGCTCCAGGCTGGGCTCAGGATGGTCTGGGGTGGAGACTGTGCCTGGACCCCTAGAGGTGCAGAGCTCCCTGCCTGTGGATCCTGCTGATCCCACAGGGCTGGGGTTTAATCCCTGTGCTGCCCTCCTGCCCACAGGCACAGCCAGCAGTGGGGCAGAGTCGGTGATGGGGGCCCAACCACGAGCCTCTCACTGGGAGTTTGGCTGCAAATCCCCTCTGGAAGAGATGGCTGTAATTCAGCAATACTGGCTCGGGCTTTTCCTGGCTGCCAGATGCCCATGGCCAGCATGGCCAGCATGTGCAGCAGTGAGGGACAGTCCTGCCACGCCTTTCCAGGCACTGGAAGCAGGAAGATGGAATGAACTGCCCCGGGCTCAGCTCCCAGGGGCTGCCACCCCATCAGGGTTAGGCCATTTGGGAGCAAGCCCTGTGTCCCAGGGCAGGACGGGTATCCCATCAGGCTGGGGGAGAGGAGTCCCCTGGAGAGGGCAGGAGCAGAGCCTTTCCCCAGGGCTGGGGGCAGTTGGGAAGGGCCTGGCAGGAGGGCAGGTGTGGGCAGTGGTGCCAGGGCCAGCCAGCCATCAGCATCCTGCCTGCTCTGGGATGGAGCAGCTGGAACAGCTCCTGCTCTGGCACCTGCAGGTTCCCTGGCAATGACAGCTGGAGCACCAATCCAGCTCGGTTTGGATTTGGATCTGGCTGATCCAGGGCTCCCTGCTGTCCCTCCTGCTGGCTGCTTCTCAGGGAGAAGCTTTGCTGTCCTAGGAGCTGCAGAGCTCCAGTTTCCATCAGACAGGGGCCAAAAGCTGACACTCCAGAGGGCTGGGGCAGAGCAGGAGAGGCTCAGCATCTGGAGACCACCTGGGACTGAGAGGGGAGTGAGACAGGTGTCCATCGAGGAGAGAGACTGTCTATGCCCTGCCTGCCCCACTGATGGGATGTGGGGTGGGGGCTTTTGGGAAAACACAGAGGGTTTTTTCGCATTCAGGGAAGGCTGGCCGACCCTACAATGCTTGGGACATTGAGATCTCTTTCTGCCCAATCTCTGGGTGAATTTCTGATGTTCTCTGGGATATTTGGTGACAGATGGGAACCATGTAAATCCTGCATCCCAACCCAGGAGTACCATGGCAACATCCAGACCTCAGTCCAGAGAGTTTAGCACCAATGTGGCTTTAGCAGAGGTTTTTGTAAGCTATTCAGCCTTCTCCATTTGCTGATCCCAGATCAGAGTCTTTCTTGTACCTGGAAAATCCTTGCAGCATAGCCCTCACTCAGCCCTTGTTGTTGTATCCAGAATTTTCCTGGATTCCCTTCATTCAGCAGACGTCCCAGGAAGGGACTGGAACCACATTGTACCTCATTGAACCGTACTGTAACCACAATAACCACTGATTGCTTTGAAGATACTGGAGGGAGCCTCTGCTTGTTGTGATCCACACCCCTACAACTTCTCTGCCTCTCTGCATCAGCAAAGAAGGGAGTTGTCCCCACCTCTTCCCCAGGTATGGAACCCAGATAGGAAGCACAAACTGCTGGGGACCCTTGGGAAAGAAAGTATTGCTCTTCATACAGCAATCCCAAATCCTGCCGGTATGAAACTGAGTTTCAAGTGTGTCTTAAACCCACAAACATTTACAGTCATCAGGTATGAAGCTGAAAGAGGTCCCTGAGAGCTGCCATCACAGCCTGGGGCAGAGGAGCCTGCCTGGCAGCAGCAGAGTGAGCTCCAGCTCCCTGGGTTTCTCCAGGAGAATGTCCACAGAGGTGTGTGGGAGGCACAGGACCCAGCGTGGGAAGAGGCTCCTGCGAGCACTCTGTAACTCTGTAACACTAATTAGGCTGGTAATTAGAGCTGAATGATGGCTGGGATGCTGCTGGTGGAGTGGAGGTCATTAACGTCCTCAGGCTGGGGCCAGGTGACCATCACTCCTCACTGAGTGTCCCCCCACCTGGGGCTCTGGGGGACAGTTCTCCAGGCTTGGCTGTGCATGTTGCAATAGTTACACATGGCTGGGGGACTTTTCCACCTAAGTAGACCCTTAGATCATTCTTTACCTTCCCTTGATTTGTCTTCTGCCAGTCCAGCTTTTAGCTTTTCCATTTTCTTGCCTTTTATTGAATCACTGAGTCACTGAGGTTGGAAAAGACTCCAAAGTTGTCAAGTCCAACTGACCAGCACCACTGTGCTCACCACTAAACCATGTCCCCACATTCCCACGCCTTTTGGACACTTTAGGGATGGCACCTCTGGTGCTGTGTGCCCAGCAGTGTTAGAAGCCAAGATTTTCACATGGTTACCTGGCTCCATATGCCAGGATACTGGGGGCTGTATCTGGTCATCTTGAATATCTCAAATCCACAACAGATGGCTTTTTTTTTTTTTTTTTTTTTTTTAATTTAAGCATTCCCTTCATGCCTGTGACTCTTAATAGAAGAATCCATGCAGTATCAAGATGTTTGCAGTGAGAAGAAAGAGCTTGGGCACGCAGGACAAAGTCAGGTTCTTGGGCAGAAATGCCACTTTCTGCTGGTGCAGACCCCCAGGTCAGTGGCGGGGCCTGAGGGTCCTGGGGTTCCTGCTGTAATTGATACTGCAGCCTCCTCTGGAGCTCCCCGGAGCTGAGGGATGCAGGACAGGCAGTGTTAAGGAGCATCCTTCTCAGCAGGGCAGGAGGGATGCAGGAGCCATGCGAGAGGGTGAGATGTCACCCAGAGGGATGACGTTGGCAGGGCGGGTTAAAGGAGCAAATGTCACCACATCCACTCCTCTCTTCACACCTTGTTCTCCATCTGTCCCTGCCCTCTCTCTCTGGGGTTCAGCTGGGGGGGCTCAGCTGCTCCCAGGGGGACAGGCTGGTGTCCCTCATCTTTGCTCAGACCCTGCCATCTCCAAGCTGGCAGTTAATTAAGCTGTTAGAGCCTTCCCTTGAATCAGAGCATGGCAGACCTGTGCCAGGGGCTCCCTGAGGAGAAATGCACTTTCCTGGCAGCCTCGGGATGGGAAGACACAGGATATCCCATCGCTGTGCCTGGGGCAGAGGTTTGGCCTCCCCACACAGGCTGGCACTGCTGCCCTGCAGGGATGCCCAGGGCTCCATCCAGCTGCTCAGTGCAGCAATCCCAGCTAAGGAGGGAGCAGATCCAATGGGCTCAGGACCCGCAGCAGGGGCTGGAGCTGCTGCTGGATCAGGACCTGCCCAGCCCTTCCTCCTGCCCCTCACACCCCACACCACAGCAGGAGCCCCTGGCCAATATTGTCCCTCTCTCCTGCTCCCAGCTGTGCTGCAGCACCAATGCTCTCTTTGCACCTGGTTACAGCTGTGCTGGGTGGCATCAGGGACCTCACACCCTGCCCTGGGTCTTAGGGGCAAATATTCCTTCCTGCCAGTGTCCCAGGGGTACTCCAAGGCTTCCCACTGCAGCCCTCCTACCTGCAAGTCAGCAGGTGGGATGTGTCCTAACTGTGACACGGGTTATTAATCTCTTTGATTAATTAATAAAAATACATTTCCTGCCCTTTTAGTACTATTTTTCCACCATGTGCATAACTATCTACAGTATCCCAACTGTCTGAAGACCAGGCACTGGCAGCATTTGGGAGAAGGTCCTTGGGAACCCTTGGGAAGCAAAGGATGAAGGCAGTGGCATGCCTGCTCATCCCCCAAGGCTTCAGGGCTCCAGACATGCAGGGATAATAAGGGCTTGATTACCAGATCTGGTGACAGTCCCTAATGACATCTGTCCCAGGGACTTCTTTGAGCTTGGGATCCCACTCAAACAGCTCGGAGGAGCATGGCATCAAGAGCTGGAAATGTTTTCTTTGGGTGGAAACACTTGCCTTAGCTCCCCAGCATTCCCATCACCCAAAGGTGTTAAGATCAGGAGGTGCCCAGGAGCTGCAGCTGCTGTGCCCCCTCTTCTGTGGGGTGCCAATCTCTGCCCATGGGCACCCCCAAGCCTCCTGCAGGGGTTTTGCTGAGGGGGCTGGAGCCGAGGAGCACACAGGGAGCGTCTCACTGATCCCAGCTGGCAGCCAGCTCCCCGAGCTGCACAAAGGGCCTTTTCATGCCCTGCATAAACAAGCAAGAGGCATGAAAGGTTGTTATCGCAGAGCATCAGCACCAGCAACAGCTCAGGCAGGGATTCCCAAAATAACCTCCTCCCAAAAGGCACAGGCACGCACACCCCTTTTTCTGTGCTGCTGGGATTTAGGGAAGAAGGGTTTTGGGTGACCCCAGCTTCTCTGCAGAACTCTACAGCCCAAGCTCTGTCCCCCTGTGCTAGGCAGAGCCTCCTTCACCTGAACACGGCCCTGCTGCAGCTCCTGCTGCATCCCTGTGTCTGTCAGTGCCATGGAGCATCCTCAGCAGGGCTGGAGATGAGCCTTCCCAACACTGGGCCTGTGAGGGCTGACTAACATCTGGCTCTGGGCTTGGAAGGTGGAGCTCCAAGAGCTCTAAGGTGCTCGTCCTTACAGGACATTTGTTTCCACAGCTGCACCCTGGATTTGTTTCCCAAGCTGCACCCCTCTAATCTATCTCCTTCAATGAAGAGCAGGTTTCCATGTAGAAATACAATCCAGAGGCACTGCTGGAGGATCCTCTCTGCTTTCCTTCCCATAAAGCCAGGCCAGAGTCACTGCAGAGGTAAATTGAGAGGGGAAAACTTCCAGGAATGAAAGAGCTTGGAAGCTCTCAAGGAGATAGAGCCATAGACCCAGACTGGTTTGGGTTGTAAGAGACCTTGAAGACCACCCAGTTCCATCCCCTGCCCTGGGCAGGGACACCTTCCACTATCCCAGGTTGCTCCAAGCCCTGTCCAACCTGGCCATGGACACTTCCAGAGATCCAGGGGCAGTCACAGCTGCTCTGGGCACCCTGTGCCAGGGCCCCCCCACCCTCACAGGGAACATTTTCTTCCTAACAACCGATCTAAATATCTGCTCTTTTAAAACCATTTCCCCTTGGCATATCACCATCTGCCTACCTAAAAAGCTGCTCTCCCATATTTTTATAGGCCTAAAACACTGGAAGGGGCTCTAAGGTCTTCCTGAAGCCTTCTCTTCCCCAGTTGAAATATTCCCAGCTCTCATAGCCTGGCTCAGAGCAGAGGGGCTCCAGGCCTTGGAGCGTCTCTTTGGCCTCTCTTGACTCACTCCAGCAGCTCCACATCCTTCTGATGTTGGACTGGAGGCAGCTCTGCAGGTGAGATCTCACCTGAACAGGGCAGAGGGGCAGAACCCCCCCTCTCCTGCTGCCCACTTCCCTCTTGATGCAGCCCAGGATGTCTCCCTGGGCTGCTAAAAATCTGGCAAAAGCCTGATGCCCAAATCTGTCCTAACACTGAACTGTGAAACATCTGCCAGCCCTTTGCGATTTATGCCAGTCCTCATTTATTTGTGCTTTTTGTGTTGTTTCAGGTTGATTCTGCTGGACAATGGGAATCTGGTCAGGACATCCTCACTTGGGGTGCAAAAATTACCTCACTCTCAAAAGAGGGAATTTTTCCCATGGAGCTCCCCGGGGCTCACAGATCCCTCTGTTCATATTGACGTTGCAGGAAGCTCCAAGGTTCCCCTTGTGCCCCCGGGGAAAACCAGGGTGGGCACTGGACAATGGACAGGCAGAAGGGCAGCTCTAACAGCTCAGTAGTGGCTGCATTTGGGGTTTAAAACAGCTGTGTTTTCTGAAAATGTGTTCAATTCATCTGGAAAAAATAACCTGAACAAATGGCAGCTCCTTTAAATGTCTTTAAATTTCTTGAAATATCTTTTATTTTTCAGTTCATTTTGTGAAGACCTTAAAAATTTACGCTTCTTTAGTGTTTTCTGGAGGAAAATAAATCTTGCTGTCTCCTCTCTGCCCACCCCATCTGCCATGTGTGGTATTTCCACTGCTCCCACCACTGCAGCAGGAATTGGACAGGGATGCAGGAAAGCTCATTTATCAGTTATTGAACAGCCAGGAGAGTCTAGCACAGCTGGGGTCACCAAGAGCTCACAGGGGATTATTTTGCCAGGAAAGCTCTTTCCCTCATCTCAGCAGCCAGAGGTGCATTTTCCATGCCTTCAGAACTGTTGGAGAGTTTCAGGCTTCAGCTTGGTGGTCAGAGGAAGACAGGCTGGATTTTTTGCACCAGCGTGAAAAGAGGAGTGAAGGATTCACTGGGGAAATCTGTTCTGTATGTTCTTCTTCCAGCTCCGTGGCTCCCTAAAGGGGATGTTACATCCCAAGGGGGCAGTGACATTAAGGATATCTGTGCTCAGAATGCTGCAAGTGCAGTCACCCACCGACTTATCTGACCCAAATTCACTGAAAAGGGTGAATTAACATTTACATTTCTCAGATTTTCCTCTGAAGTGTGGCAGAACCCCCTGAGCAGCCATCACTGTTTTCCCTTTGAAAGCCTGGAAGATGAATGCAGACAGTCACAGCAGTTTGCACACAACTGCAATTATTTTTTCAACAACACAGTGCAGCTTTTCTCCTGTATAAATTCCCTACAAATTCACACCACTTGTGTCCCTTGCAGCAAATGCTGTCCCTTGCAGGGCAGCCACCCCAGCACCAGGCAAAGCACCTCTTCAGCACTGCCCCTTAAGGATGTGCATCAGTGGAAGGCTGGAAAGGAAAGCTGTGCCTGCACAGGGGATCTCAGCAGCCAGCTGGAATATTTATTTGTAAATGAATGCCCTCCCTCAAGTTGGCTCCCATGCAGTGGGGTGTTTCTTTTTTCCAAGAGGTTGCTGCTATTTACCCAACTTTCCAGCTGGGCTTCTCCACGGCACAAAGCAGCAGGACCTGCCTGAGTTTGTACAGTGAGTCAACAGCTCAGCAGGGGATTAGAGCCCACAATCCTGCTGGCATCGCTGCCTTGGCTCGAACCACTGGACCATGCAGCCTCATTTTGTTCCTGGTACTCTCTGCTGGTATGTGGTTTGTCAGGGGAAAAGCCTCAGTGGGGCTAATAAAGGAGGCACTTTCTAAAGCATTAAAACAAAGCCCACGTCGTTCCAGCGCTGCAGCCCAGCCGTTGTGCTGAGGGGTCAGGCTCCCCGTGGCATTGGGAATTGCAGCTTTCCCTGGGGCTGGTGGGGAGGAAGCTGAGCAGCAGCACCCAGAGGAGGCTGGCACAGAGCCCTGGCACCCACTGCTGCCAGACAGGTGACCATGTGCTGACACACTGTGACTGCCTGCTCAGGGGACAAGCAGAGGCAGCCAGGTTGGAGCTCCCTGCTGGGAAGGGTCCCCTGGCCTGCCTAACACCGCTGGAGGCCTCTTCTGTCCCTCACACCAGCAGTCACCCAGGGCAGCTGTGCCACCAGGTAAGGGAGCAAAGCCAGGCCCTGCAGAGCAGTCAGGGCACGAGGTCCTGCACCGTGCACATGAGCAGAGAGCACTGGGTGCTGAGCTGGGAGCCACCACAGGCTCTGGGAAAGGGGAAACCAGACCTGCTGCTGGGCTGGCACCTCCATCCAGCCTTCACTGCTCAGTGTCTGCCACACAGAGGGGCAGAGAGGGCCGAGTGTGCAGCCTCCCTGCTCCTGTCTGTGAGAGCCAACCCCATACTCAGGGGTTACACTGAGAGCAGAGTGGCCACTGCATCCCTGCTGTGCATCCACTGCATCCCTGCTGTGCATCCAAGTGTGCCCATGCATCCCACACGTCCGTGTTGTGGGTGCATGTGTGTTTTGAAGAGCAATAACCCTTCCTTTCCATCTGCATCTCCTGGGAGGGCTGCTTGCCTTGACACCCCAAAATGCACAGGTGTGCTCAGCTGCTGATGTGGAGATGCCCAGGGGTGTGCTCCCCAAACGCCGCGGATGGACAGCTCGGCATGCTCCACGACGGGCCGGGCACCCCTGGGAGCTGCAGGACCTGCATGGGGTGACCGAGGAGGCTCAGCAGGAACGGGCCCTGGGGGAGGACACTGAAAGTACCTGGTGCCTCCGCGGGACCCCGCGTGGCCGGGGGTGCGGGACATGCGCGGGGACATCCACGGGACCCTCGGTGTGCGGGGACGGAGGAAGCCCCGGCACAGACCTGCAATCCCCGCAATCTCCGCAGCCCGGCGTGGCCCGGGGGCAGCTCTGGCGGTGCAGAGCGGTGCGGGGCGGTTCTGGCGGTGCGGGGCGGTTGGGGCGGTGCAGGGCGGTGTGGGGTGGTGCTGGCGGTGCGGGGCAGTGCGGGGCGGTGCAGAGCGGTGTGGGGCGGTGCTGGTGGTGCGGGGCTGTGCGGGGCGGTGCAGGGCGGTGCAGGGCGGTGCAGGGCGGTGTGGGGTGGTGCTTGCGGTGCGGGGCTGTGCGGGGCGGTGCAGAGCGGTGTGGGGCGGTGCTGCTGGCGGTGCGGGGCTGTGCGGGGCGGTGCAGAGCGGTGTGGGGCGGTGCTGCTGGCGGTGCGGGGCAGTGCGGGGCGGTGCTGGCGGTGCGGACCCGCCCCTCCGCAGCGCCGCACCGCGCCCGGCCCGCCCCGCGCTGCGCCGCGCCCGCCGCACGGCGGGGCAGGAGCGGGCACGGACGGGCAGCGGCGGCGGCCGCGCCCGGCACACGGCGGCGGAACGGAGCCGAGCCGAGCCGAGCGGGCAGAGCCGAGGTGAGCGGCCGGGCCGGCCGGGGGGTGCGGGGCCGGGCAGCCCCAGGTGCTGCGCGGCGCCTGCGAGGAAGAGGCGGGCAGGGCTGCAGCCCCGGCGCCGAGAGAGCTGCCCCGAGGCGGGCACGGCTGCTGCCCCGAGCCGGGCCTTGCCTGGGTGGCAGCGGCGCATCCCGCTCCGCGTCCCGCGGGGATGCTGCGGGCGGGGCGCGGGCCGGGTCCCCGCGGGGAGGCGGCAGCGGCAGCCGCGAACTGCGGGCGGGATGAGGCGACCCCCGCAATCCGTAGCCCCGGGGACCCGTGGCCCCTAGCTGCGGCAACACATTGAACTGGCCGGGCTGTGATTTGAGGGTGACGATTTACATTAGAGGGAGAATGTGGAGAGAGCCAGGAACAACTTGGAATGGGTCCTCGCATATTTCTGTGGTTATTTTTGGAGTACCGTCATATGGCAGGAGGTGGGCTCTGGAGGTATCCTTGAGCTCAGCATTTTCTCCATAGGCTGGTTACCCGGGAGATTGTACTAGAGGACCTGCGTGGCCCTTTCCCCATCGGTGGTTTCGCATCCCATCACTGTTTCTTCGGCTGTTTCCCGGGGTATTGTTCCCTCCAGCGTGCCCGGCCCTCAGCCTGTCTCGGTGGGGACACTCCTGTGGGCAAACAAAGGTCTGGGTGTGCTGGCTGGGCAGTCTCAGTGTGCTGCAGGCGATGGCAAAGCTGTGCTTCATTCAGCTGTGGCTGGTGTGAGGTGACTCCTGATCAGCCCCTTCTCCATTGCTGTGGATGAGGTGTGGCTTCTCCAGCATCCCCAGCGACACCAGCCCATGCATCCATCTCCTTCCTACCCTTAGCTGGCACTTTCCCTCCAGTTTTCTCATGCTACACTTGTCCAAAGGGATTTTTGCTCCAGAAAAACTCGGTGTGTGGGAAGCACGTTGTTACTCTGCTCTGTTCCTTGTGGGTCTTCACATCCACGGGAGGGCTCTGGCTGTGCCAGGCCCCTTGGCCCAGGGCTGGAGAGTGGCTCTGGTAGCCTTCAGCTGCGTGTCCTTGTTGCCATCGGGCGAGTTTGGAGCTGAGGGAAGGCGGCCTGGCTTTGGGTGATGGTCTTTGCAAGAAAGGAATTAATGACTCTTTAATGGTGTTGGTTTAGAGCCTGGCTTGGCAGGCACGGAGCCCGTCCCGGGGCTCCCCGGGGTGCTGGGAGCCATGCTGTCCGTGAGGAGCTGTCTGTGCTGCCTGCAGGGATGCGGGGATGTTCTGGAAGCTGTGGCAAGTCTCGTGCTCTCCTCCTTACCCAGGGATGGCCTCTGTGTGTGGAGTCAAGGACCAGGCTGCAGCTGGCTCCTGTGGGCTCTGAGCCCCTCTGGGAGGGGAGGGTTCCCATCTCCTCTCCTCTTCCCACCATCCCTGTGCCATGGGAATTGTTTTCCTCAATGCAGCCATTCCCAGCATAGCCCTGGGCTGTGGGGTGCAGAGCCTGTGTTTGGCTACTTTTGGCAGGGGATGGGTTCTTCCCCTGCTGCTTTGGCTGCTTGTGGATGTTGTGCCTGGAACTGCCTAGAATCTTTGCATTTTTATCAATTTTTGAGATGTGAACATTCTCCAGAACTCTTAAGGAAGATGTTTTGGTCAGGAGGAAGCATGTGGAAAGGGTTTTTGAAGTCCTGTATGGGATTTCTGAACTAAAGGTATGAGTGTTCCTGGCGCGCAGAAGGAGAAGGTTTTGGTGTCTTCCCTGTGCAGTGGAGACACAGATCGTGCTGGCTCCCCTTCCCTGGGCTGCTGCCATGGCTGCCACCACCACCACAACCTTACAGGGTAAGTGTCTCCTGGCGTGTGATGTCTTCGTGGCCAGGAGGGGTGGCTGGCTCGGCTGAAGAAGTCACTGCAGCATAGAATGGGGAAAGTCTTTTCTTCTCCCAGGCAGCTGAGCTCCCTGTTAAGCTCTGGGTGATGACCTTGGTCCTGGTGAGGAGCTGGACCCCTCGCTGATTTGGGAATGACACGAAGGCTTTCTGCTGGCAGCACGGAGCCCTCGTCCCGCAGGGATTGCGGCGTCACTCCGGGCGTCCTGCCTGCCTTCCCCTTGCTCCAGAACCGCCGGGGACTTCTGCTTTCCTTCGGGAGGCTCCCAGACACACACAGACCAGTCAGGTGCCTGACTAATTCTGTCCCTAACAGAAGAAATCTTTCCCATAACTAATTAGGGTTTCTAAATTAGGAAGCTGCTGAGAATGACCTGTCGGTTAAAGGGCAGGGGGTGGGCTTGGCTCTTCCCGGCCTTGCTCCCAGCTTCCTGCTCAGGCTCACAGACATCACTGGAGTGTCCTTTGCCTTAATTCTCTTTGCTGTGCACTTGGGCTGTTTCCCTGCTGCCTCGGGCACGGTGTGAGCGCCGAGCGACAGCTGGGACGGCGATGGGAGCGAGGAAATGGGCTCAGCAGGGCTGGGCTCGGCTCAGCAGGGCAGGGCTGGGCCGGGCTCAGCAGGGCTGGGCTCGGCTCAGCGGCGTGGGCGGCTCCAGGGCCGGGTGTAGTAGACTTCCATGCGGAGCCTGTCACTTGGAGGTCTGAGCTGAGCCTGAAGCTCCCTCTGCCAAAGGAGAAACACAGAGCTGTGGCAGTCCCCGGGTTCTGGGAGCTCCTGCGCAGGGAAACTTGTGCAGCCACACCACAAATATCTGACTCTCGCACGGCACCTAAAAATGTGCTGGCGCTGGGGCTGTGACAGCCATGGCTGCGTGGCTCATTGTTCTCATCAGAGCAGTCGGTGGCTCTGAGTCAGCAGTTTGGGTTTGTCACAGCCTGTGCAGGTCTGTGGTGCTGAGCAGTGGGGCTGGCCCTGACCCTGCTGCCGGGGGATGTGGGCTTGAGCCTGGACTTAAAGGCCCTGTGAGCTTGTGCTGTCCCTGGAGCCTGGAAGGAGTTGTGTGTGTGCGAGCTGGAGGACAGCCTCCCTCGGGAACCTCTTCCAGCCCCTGCCCTGAGCAATTCAGGACTGGAAAGCTGAGCATCACTGCTGCTGGCCAGGCTTCCTAGTCTGCTCCTTCCTCATCCTCTTGTCTGGATTATGGGAAGTGGAAAGCATGGTGGGAGGAGACTGGCTTTGATGGGGACATGTTGCAAGGCTGTGGCTCCAGATCCAGCCTTCTCTCTTTCCAGCCCTTGAGTGGAAGCTTGTGGGTTGTCCAGGACCTAAGTGTGTCTTCAAGTGAAGAGGAAGAAATCTGAGCAGCCACGTTTTCCAGTGTGGAAGCAGTGGCTGCTTCCTGCAGCAGCTCTCCTGATGCAAAGCAGGGTGCTGGACCCAGCCCCGTGCATGTCCCTTGTCTTGGATGACAGCTGCTCCCTCTGCCCTGCCTTGCTCCAAAGGGATGAACTGTTTGGGGATGTATGGAGCCATAGAGTCATGGGTTTGGGTAGGAAAGGACCTTAAAGTTCAGTTCATTCCAACCCTCCTACCATGGGCAGGGACACCTTCTGCTATCCCAGGTTGCTCCTGTCCAAGCTGGCCTTGGACACTTCCAGCCTCAGCTCCTCTGGGCAGCCTGTGCGAGGGCCTCCCCCCCTCACAGGGAAGGAGTCTTCCCTAATATCCAATCCTAAGAAGAGCTGTTGGGCTGAAGTTTGGTACGACTGGGACAGGAGTCAAGGTTTCCTCTCCTTGCACTGGGTAGGGAGTGATGAGACTGTGTGGAATGGGACAGACATCCCAGAGCCCTGGCTGGGTAATTTGATACAAATTCTCGTGTCTGCTTGTCCCAGTACACAGCAGAGGGGCTCTGGATGCAGCTCAGAGTTGTCAGTGTCCTGGTGTGTGCACACCCCTGAGCTCACAAATGCACCCTCCCCAGGAACGGGAGCAGCAGATAGAGCTTTAAAACCTGGATGAGAAATCTCTGCAAGAGGATTTTCTTTCCATCTCCCGCTGTTGGTCAGTGTCTTGCCCTCTGCAGGGCACTCCTGGTCCCTGGGAGCTCAGCAGTGCCCCGGGCAGGGTCTGCTGTGGCCGGAGCAGCTGCTCAGCACCCCGGGCTGGCAGGATCACAGCGCCAGGGGCACGCTGGGCTGACCCCATTGTGCTCAGAGCACGAGACAAATGAGGCTGAAGCTGCAGATCTGTGGCTGCCAGCAGGTCAGCAGTTTCAGTCGGGCACTTGGCCTCTTTGTGGCAGTGAAATGTGGCCGCAGGTCGGGATCTGCTCCATCCCCCTTTCAGTGCCCAGCCTGCTCCCCACCAGCTGTAACCGGACCCTGGGACCACCTGGCTGGGTCTTGCTGTCCCTGAGCCCTCCTGGGATGCGTGGCAGGAGCTGGGGTGGGAAGCAGGAGCAGGTGCTGCGCCAGTGTAAAGCGCATCCTGCGTCTGAGGCGATGCTGAATGGGGATTCACAGCCCAGCCCTGCTGCCAGGTTCCTCCCACAGGCTCCTTCCTCCCTCTGCTCCTACTAACCCACTGCCGGGGCCCCTCGCTGCCTGGCAGCAGCGATGTCTGCTGCTCTCCTTCCCCGAGCATCAGATGGAGAGGAAAACACAGGGTGGAGTCAGCTCTCGCACAAAGGAAATGTTGAGGTATCGTTCCTGCCTTCCGTGCGTTTTTTAGGTGGCTGGGGAGAGATTAAACAGGATCTTAACACATTCACAGCCCCCTTCCCACCTCATTTTCCTGTGAATCTGTTGCTGTCATGGTATCTTTCTGATTATATTTTTAGCTTTGCCTTTTCCTTTTTTTTTTTCCCCTCCTCTCCTCGTATCAGGCTTTTGAAGGGAAACACGTTTCTATGGGAGAACAGAATGAGCCATTTCACGAGACATTTTGTTATGGGCAGAAGGGCCGGGAAATCTGATTGTGTGTTTGAAATGACACATTCCCCTTTGTAATCAGCTAATCTGCCTGGCTGGGGCCAGCGCCAGGATGGGGGGATGGACCAGCCCCTCGCATCCTGACCGGACCGTCCCCAGGTGGGCACACATGGAGGGGGTCCTGCCGGGTTTTTTTCTCTGTGATCCCGTGGGAAGCAGCGCTCTGTGCAGGAGGGAAGCAGCTGGATGCTGTAATGAGGTGTGCTCTGGGTCTGGCAGTGTCTGTGCTGGCAGGAGCCCTGCGGGGGGGTCGTAGCACCTGACAGAGCTTTGGGGCTCTGGTGATGCTGAGAGGGATGTGGCAAAGGGCTCCAGGTGGGAGAGGGGTGATTGGACAGCTGGGGCTGCTGCTCAAGGTGGGAAGGTGCCATTTTTGACAAGGATACAGACCAATGTTACATGGTGATGGTGAACTTTGGCAGGGGAAAATTCCAGCCCGAATTCTCAGCAGTATTTCCCTTTAGGAGATTTACTTCAGTCCTGATAGATGAAGATCCTGTGGAGTGAACTGGCCAGAACAAGAGAAGCCTTCTGTGAGAGCTACTCTGGCTTGGGTCTGCACATGGGGCAGGCACTGTTACCTCTGCAAATTCCCTGGGGCTGTTCTTCGGGGAGCCAAGGAATGCTTCCTGCCTGTAAGGCACAGTGGCCAAGTGGACACTCTGCAAGTGTCCAATGCCAGCCTAGATGGGACTTGGAGCATCCTGGTCTAGTGGAGGGTGTCCTTGCTCATGGCAGGGAGTGGAACAAGATGGGCTTTGAGGTCCTTTCCAACCCAAGCCATTCTGGGACTCTATGGGATGAGTAAATTCCTGCTCGTCTCCTTGGTCTGGGGTAAGACCCGTCTGTAAGAAATGCAGCTGACTTGGGGTGACCAAAGGAAGGGCCACAGGGTGCAGAGAAGGTGCAGCTGCCCATGCTGTGTTTTGGGGGCAGGGTCACTCTCAGCCTTCCTGGCCACCTCTACACTGCTGCTGGAGCTTTGGAGCTCAGTCCCACCCTGGACAGGCATGGGAAGGCTGTGGTGGAGGGGTCCATGGATTCCTCTGTGTCTCCTGGGCTCCTCTCCAGCTGCACTCCCTGCCCTGTGTGTGCTCCTGCTCTGCTGGAGGGGACACCACGAGTCCTTGTCCCTTGCTTGGGCCCATCAGCAGGTTTGCAAGGTGCTGGTTTAAATCTGAGTGAGCCAAGCAATGCAGGGCACCTTCCTGAGCCCAGCCAGCGATGCCTTTGTCCCAGTGCCACCATGTCCCAGTGCCACCATGTCCCAGTGCCACCATGTCCCAGTGCCACCATGTCCCAGTGCCTGTCCCCAGGCAGCCTCACGCCGACCTGTCGGGCCGGGCTGCCTGCTTGCATTGACGAGGTGGTGACAGTGGGGTCACTGTGGGATGTTTGTGAGCCCGGGGCAGTGTCTGTGCCCGAGATGTCCACAGCAGCCTGGCGCCGGGGTGCAGTCTGGCATGGATTCCTGCTCTGGGGAGCTGCCGTTTGTGGGTAGAAGTGAGCAGGGCTGGGGGAGGCCTTGCTCCCACCGCTGGTATTCTCAGAACGCTTCATTAATATGATCCTAATTGATGCAGTGTCTCACATTCCAAAATGGCTATGGCTCGGAGCCTGCACAGCAGCCCCTCGCAGGGCAGGAGGGATGGTCTGAGGCTCCTGGGCAGTGCAGGGGCTTTGTTTGGCAGTGTCACTGCCCTGCCTGTGGTGGCTGCATCCTCCACCCTCCCTCGCAGCAGGAGCAGGGTGCAGCCCTGGCTGCTGGGGTCACTGGAGCCATCATCCTTCGGGGTCTGGCTGCTCTTGCACCTGCCTGCCCATCCCTGCCGGGCATCTATAGACCTCTCTTGAGCTGGGATGAGAGAAACCCGTGCACACAAACTTGGAAGCAGCATGGGGTCCCCACAGCAAACATTGGGCTCAGCAGAGAACGAGCAGGCCACGGAAGCTGCGCCAAAGCAGGGAGAGAATCCCACAGATCCTCTGTGTGACCTATGTCTGCTGCTGGAGCCCAGTCCATGGATCAGCTCAGCCTGTTGGGGCACCCGTGTGTCCTTCTGGAGAGATAGAGCCCTTCTTATAGGTCTGCTCTGGCTCCTGAGCCTCTGAGCAGGGGCATCTCCATGAGCAGAGGAGGTGGGTGAAGGAGAAGAAGGTTTGTCTGTGCTCTGGGATGGAATGGTGTGGACACGTAGGCACTGGCATGGGACAGCAGCCCCCACACACCAGTGGCATCCCTGAGTCTGTGGACAATCACACATGCAGCTCCAGTGCTCAGGCCCTGTGACAGTGGCCCTGTGGTGCCTGTGGGTGGGGGGACCCAGGGCTGTGGATGCCCCCAGCACTCGAGCTGGGCACAGGGATGCCCTGTGTGGCCACCCAGCCCTGCTTCCCACACCCCAGGACAGCTGAGCCAGTAAAACCACATGGCTGGGAAGGAATCTGTGCCTGCTGGGTGTACAGGAGAGCACCCAGAACCAGCACACGGTGACATCCTGCCCGTGCTTCCCCTGGGGGACAGACACAGGAAAGGGCCATGGAAGTGGCAGCTGAGACCCCTTCTCTTCACCTTATCTCTCATGCAGATCACCTGCTCAAAGGTGGGTTTGTTTCCTTGGAGGTGCTGAAGCTCACGGCCTTATTGCGTCAGGTTTTGTGGCCGGGTCCAGAAGAAAAGCTGAGCAGCTTCTGTGCCTCCTGGGAAAGCTGCTGTGGGTCGGCGCTGCTCAGGGCAGGCTGCTGGCTGCACACAGCTGATGTTCGCTTGTGGAGAGTGAAAGGATTTTGCTGAATCCATGAGGATTCAGGAGGGAGCTTTGCATAGGCCTGCTTTGCTTCTGCCTGGGGGGAGGCTGGGCCTTGCCTGTCCAAGGATGTTTGAAAATTAACCCTTGGAAAAGTGGGAGTTATCCCTGCTGTGGCAGACCGTGCTTCCTCCTCTGTGACACTGTGGTGCTGCTGGGCAGATCCTTCTCCCTCCTTAGGTGCAGTTGTCATGTGAAAAGAGGCTCTGTAATGCTGTCCCTGCTGGTTCTGCTCCTGCCGAGCTGCAGCTGCCATGGCTGGGGAGCAGGGCTGGCTCTGGGGTCCTGCTCCACTGCCCACGGCCACAGCCCTGCCAACCAGATGCTGCCCTGAAGCCACGGGCATGGCTGACAAAGGGGTGGCACAGATGGCCTGAAAGGAGACCTTGGGCCATGCCCGGGGGATCTGGTGGCACTCAGAGGTGTGTGGGCTCTGCTGTAGTAAATATTTACTGTTCTCCGGGAAGGAGCAGGGCTGGCTGCACATCAGGAGAGCAAAACAATGTCTAAAGCAATCCACAGCTCCCATTTCCAACAGGGAAATTTGTATGGAATCCCAACACAGCACTGGAGTCTGGCAGGCACCCTCTGGTGACAGCTGTAGCTGTCCTTCCAAGTGCTTGCCTTCATCTCAGGGAAGGACTTTTCCCTTCTTTTTAACCAAATCTGATTTCTTCTTTGCAGGTTGTGAATCGTGCCCAAGCCGAGTGCTGAAAGCAGCCCCTGGAAGCAGCGTGAGTTTATCCTGAAAGCTTTTGTTCTTCTTTCCACATCCCACATGAGGTTGAGTGGGTTTTGCAGCACAGAAAAGGTTGCTCAGCACAGAGAGGTGCTGCAGGGAGAGGCTTGTCTGCCAGGAACCCCTGGGAATCTGGCCTGTTCCCACCAAAACACTGAACAGCTGGGCTTGGGCTTGTTGTGGCTTTCTTTGTGTTGGGAGTGCTTCCTGGTTTAGCTGGGACTTGGGCAGCAGCCTCTTTGCCAAGAGAAGAGTTCCTACAGTGATGCTTTGGGTTTTAGCTTTTGTATTTTTCATACTCTACTGCTTGGTGTGTAGCTCTGAAACTTCATATTAGGTGTTAGTAAGTTCTCTTCACAGGGGAGTTAGACAAAACAATTCCTTCCCAGCTAGAGAATCAAGGACACCCAGTACCCAAAAAGCATAAACAATGGCTAAGGGAAGGGGGCAAGCCTGAGGCTGAGACTTCATAACCTGGGGCTGTGGTTGGATAATTGACCCCACTATGTAGATGAACCAAAACTTATAAAAGTGTAAAAACTCATGACCAGGATCCATCTTGGATTTGATTTGGGTGTAGCCCTGGCCAGGCTCTTGCACTGCCCAAGGTGAATCCTTTCAGTAAATCTCTATTTTACTCCTTTTGCTCTGTCTAGTCTCTGTTCCAGCTCAGCCTTTCCAGGCATCAGTTCTGGCAGTTTGGCCAGGGCAGTGAGCATCTGGAAATGCTGCCCGAGTCCCTGTGCACTGACACAGCAGCTTTGGGGTCTCAGCTCTGGCTTTCCCCACTCTGGGTTCCCGTGCTCTCGTGCGTGTGGAGGATCTGAGGAAGGCAGTGTGTTTGCAAACCAGCTGTGGTGTTTTGCTGGCTGTGGATCCCTGCCCTGGGCTCAGATCCCTGGGCTCATGGGGGTGGGCGTAGCTGGCCTGAGGTGTGTCCTGGGAAGGCATGGCCAGGGAGCAAAGCACAGGAGAGGTCTGAGCTGCAGAATTCAATTGCTGTGATGCTTGAAAGAGTTGAGGGCCTGTGGTTCAAGCCTCTTCAGGGACCCCAAGGTACCTCCAGCTGGTTGGACTGCTCCATTCCAGAGCCCCACTGCACAGCACAGTGACATCCATGTGAAACCAGGTGTGAGCTGCTTCCAGCGGCTGGGGATGCCTGAGAGGACAAGGTCCTGCTTCTGCTTTGGCTCTCTGACCTCTGCAGAGTGAGGTGAGCCTGGGCAGAGCTGCAGCACAACCCTCCCCCTGGGCTGAGGTGGGAGGATGATGTCCTTATGTGAAAATTGGGATGAGGAGCTCCACAGCTGCACCCTGCTGTCCTGGCTCTTCCCCAGGTGACACAAGTGTGTGGCAGTGTGCACCACAGGGCTCAGACCCTGCTGCCCACGGGGTTTGGCTCCTGCCCACACAAGGCAATGGGTGCAGGTTCTACATCTTCTACATCCAGAGGTTCCACACCCAGAGGGTGCTGGGCACTGCGCAGGCTCCTTAGGGAATGGTCACAGCCTCAGGACTGCCAGAGCTCCAGGAGCATTTGAAAAACACTCCCAGGCACGAGGTGGGATTGTTGGGGTGTCTTTTGCAGGGCCAGGGGTTGGACTGGATGATCCTTGTGGGTCCCTTCCTGCTCAGGATATTCTATGACTGTGTGGATGTGGGCAGGGGATCTGAATCCCTGCTGAGGGCTGTGGTGGGCTGCTCTGATGGATGGCTGCTCCTCGGGGCTAGAGCTGCCTCTGGCTCACAGCAGGGCAGGTCTCCATGCTTTATGAGCAGTTTCTCACCAGCTCTCCTCCTCCAGGAAGTTTGCAAGATGCCAACTCCACCTGTGCCCGGGGGTGCAAGTCTGCAGGGAGAGCCAGGAGAAGGGCAGGGATTCTTCCTTCATGTACTCAGGAGTTTGGGAGCAGGGTGACCAGTCTGGAGCTGGGCAAAGCAGAGCTGCAGGCCCAACATCAGTGGTGGATTTCATGTGCTCCTGCCTGGCCCCAGTGTCCCCCAAGGGTGGGCTCAGGGTGCCCTGGGCTCTGTGCCTGGGTACCCCCTGGCAGTGTTCTGCTCCTGGGCAATGCCCCCGGGAAGCTCTGCCCCTGCATGGGGTGCAAATCCCTGTTTGCACCGTGCTGGGGTGGCATGAGGAGCAGGAGGACATGTGCCATCCCCATGGTGACCCCTGGTACCCAGCCAGCCCCTTGCCCTTGCTGGTGGCTGTGATGGCCCAGGTGCAGCTGGGGTCCCTGGGCCAGGTCCGGGTGTCTTTGGTGTCACAGTTCCCCCCTGTATCTCGTGGGTGCTGGGACTCGGGGCAGCTGCAGCAGAGCTGCTCTGTGTCCTGCACTCTGGGCAGGCTCTCCCAGCCTCTGCCTGTCCCCTGCACGTCCCAGCTCCCCCACAGGTCTGGACAAGCAGATCCTTGCCAGCACAGCCCGGGCCAGGTGTCCTGGGAGGTGTCCCCTGCTTCAGGAAGGGCTGGTGACACTGAGGTCGTGGCACAGGGACTGTACAATGAGCTTCTCCTGTCTCTGGATTCCAGCAGCTCCCTCACAGCTGGTGCTGGATCCCACCTCCTGGGCAGGGTTCCTGGCTGCTGGGGTTGGATGGGGACTGATTCTGGACGAGCTGGCTTAAAGGACAGGGTCATCCATCAGTTGTCCTGATGGTCATTGTAGGTCCCTCTCAACTGATCTACCCCATCTTCCTCCAAGTGGTGCACAAGGTGTCACCATTACCTTGGGGAAAATGACACTGCCACCACTTTAGACCCTGACAGGGCCCTTGTAGGGCTGCAGAGCAGAGGATGATGATGGTGGGGAGAGTGCTTGGGCCTTCCTTTGGACGGAAGGAGAAGATGGGAGAAGGCAGGGCTGAGCCTGTGCCAGGACTGGGCTCCTTTTGGTGGCTTCCCTTGCTCTGCAGTTCCCCTCCTCGAGCTCCTCTCCTTTTCCAGCCCACTGCTTCCCAGGGTGTCTGGCCCTGTGTTCATCTTGACCAGGGAGCAGCTGATCTCCCCTGGCTGCCACATCCCAGCACAAGGCAGCTGAACCCGTGGTTTCTGCCTTCCTCTGTGTGGGCAGGAGGAAGGATGGGAGCAGCTCTGTGCCAGTCACTGGCAGGGAAAGAGCATTCCCTGGTGAGGAGTGTCCCACAAGGGCTGCAGCACCCCTGCCTGCTCCTGGAGTGCAGCCCAAGTGCCTTGCTGGTGCTCCACAGTGGGCAGTGCCATCTGAGCTGGGTGCCCAGGGTGCTGGCTGCTGCCATCCCAGCCTTTGGCTCAGCCTCCCTGCCCAGAGGGGGAGGTTCTGCTGCACCAGAATATTCCAGGGCCGTGCTCTGGTGCCGTCCAGAGGGAGGGTTGGAGTAGAGGGGGAGGGATGGCTGCAGTGCTGGTGTCCTGCACCCTGCCCGGGCTGGCTTGGCTGTGGCACCTTTTGGACAGTCACTCCTCATCCCAAAAAGCACGGGGGGTCAGCAGGGCAGGGCCAGCTCTCAGAGTGGCTCCATCTCCCTGGGGCTGTCGGGATGTGTCACTGGCGGGGTTCAGTCCCATAGCTCTGCTCACAGAGTTTTTAATGCCTGCAAGGCTCAGCTGAGCACGCAGCAGCTGCTGAAGTGCCCCCTCAACACCCTGGGCAGGATTCCCTATGAGAGGAATTGGCCCAGGGCACTGCACAGATCCCCTTTGGCCTGAGAAGAGCTATCCCAGAGAGAGCTGTTTCCCAGAGTAGTTGGGGGGATGAGGCTGTTCTGTGCTCCCTGCCTTCCACCCTCGCTGCAGCAGGACCCTGACAGCCCTGGCACAGCCCTGGTGGGAGCTGTCAGTGCTGCCTGCAGGTACCAGGGCAGTGCCCTGCCTGGCCCTGCCCTGCCCTGGGGCTGCTGCTGCACTTTCCTCTTGATTTGGGGCCCATCCTGGCTGCAAGACATGCCTTGGTCAACGAGCCTTGCTCTGTGCCATCCCAGCTGCTTGGGCTGAGCAAACAGGTTTGTGGTATGTGGCAATGTGGGCCCTGAAGGCTGGAGGAGCTGCCAGCTCCCTCAAACTCTTGGGAAAGGCTGGCTGCTGGCCAAAGCCCTGCTTGCCTTGGCTGAGCCTTTAACCTCTTGTGCATCACAGCACTCAGGAGCTGGGCTTGCCCCGTGCTGGGTCACGGCAGGGCAGGCTGGGGTGCCCAGCCATGTCTGACCCCTGTGCCCGGCTGCTGGAGCCTCCTTTGCCCAGAGCCACGCTGGGATCCTGCCCCTCCTTTGGCATGCAGGGCTGTGCTCAGGCACCAGGGGCTGGGGCTTTCCTGGGAAGATGCAGCTTTGCTGCTCCCATGGCCCTGTGCTCAGCCAAGCCCTGGGCAGGTGATGGAGAGCTCTGCTCTCTCTCCTCACTCCTCCTGGCCAGGAAGGGCTGGGCTGGGCTCCTGCCTTGCTGCACTGGGATCCCTGTGGGATCCCTGCAGAGGAAGAGCTGTCTGCTCTCAGATCCCTGCCTCCTGCCAAGGAGGATTTGCCACCCGGGACTGGTGTTTGAACAGCTTTCCTGGCACAGCAGGGCCCAGGGGATGTGGAGCTGTGGGCAGCATGTGAACAGTTCCAGTGTGGGCTGGGGATCTGCAGGACTTGCTCCCAGGGGAGCAGCAGAGGCTGGACCATGTTCAGGAGAGCACCTGCCCTGGTGCAGGTGTGCTCTGGGGCATCATCTTCTACCAGTACCTCTCTGGCTTCTTCCAGCCCATTTCCCATAGCCCTTGCTGTTCTTTCCATTATTATGGGACCCCCTGAGCAGCAAGCAGGACGCTTGGTGGGGTGCTGGAAGGTTGGTGGGGCATTGGAGGGAGCTCTGCACTGAGGAGGAGCTTTCAGAGCCTCAGACCACTGGGCTTGCTGGATGGAATGAGAGTTGGGTCTCGTTGCCACTGGTGTCACCTGCCCAGCTCCCACGTGCATGCTGGCATTTGAGGCATTGTCGCTGCACCTGCTGCACAGGTCCCACCCTCCCCCAGGCCAAATCCCAGTGCTGGCCAGTCCAGCCACTGGTGTGGGGACAGGGAGGCTGCACCTCCCGTTCCTCACTGCAACCTTGTGCTTCAGGATGGATTCTGGATGGAAAATTGGGGCTGGATGAATTCGGGAGGATGAGGGGAGGAGAGAGCTGCCCTAATCCTGCTCTGGATTCAGCTGGGCTTTGTGCACAAGGCTGCTCAGCTGCGAGTGAGGAGGAACCGGGGTTGCCGGGGAGACAGAGCCGTGGGATGTGGCCACTGGGAGGATGTGTCACCCTTGTGCTGCCACCAGGGCCGGCCCCAGTGACAGTCCCTGACTGAATTGTGTCACCCTTGTGCTGCCACCAGGGCCAGCCCCAGTGACCTGAGGCTGTTGCAGGGGACAGTGCTGAGCCATGTGTGTGCCCAGTGGCCTTGGTGCTGTGAGCCCCCTCCTCAGTGGCTCCTGGTGGCTGTGGCTGCCCTGGGTGGTGCCCTGAGGTCAGGGCAGGGCTGGGTGGCTGTGGGTGCTTCTGGCACGGAGCAGGGCCCACGCTCCAGGGGCATCTCCAGGTATGTCCCTTGTGCCAGCCCCAGCAGGGAGATGTTGTCCTGGGGGGGCAGGTGGCCTTGCCACCACTCAGCTCATTCCCCTGTGACCAAGATGGACGGCCCCAGCTCTTGCAAAGTCCAGGCCTCTCTTCTCTTCTAGAAAGGACTGGTCACAGAGCACCTTCAGGTCCCCAGGGACTGGTGAGCAGCAGCACATGGCCAGCCCAGGCTGGGGTGGACCTGGCTGAGCTGGAGCCACCTCTGGCTTTGTGTTCCTGAAGCTTTCCCAGTTTAGCTGGGAGGGCAGGAGCTGTGCCAGCCTGTGCCCAGGGCTGGTGTGTGGTGTGGGACCTCCTGGACACCTCCTGGATTTGCTGTGCTGGGATTTGCTGTGGTAGGGCCAGACCAGCTGTGACAGTGGGATCCCAGTGTAGGGCTCAGGTGCCTGGATTGGGGTCCTCCTCTTAGAGCAGGAGGCTCTGGTGGTTCTCTCAGGCTCTGCCCCCCTCGGGCTCTGCCCTTGGGTGTGGTGGGGAGGCTTTACTCAGGTTTGCTTTTTGTTTCCCCTTTATTTATTTATTTTTATGTTTTTAAGCTTCTCCTGCAGCCCTTCCTTCTCTTGTCATTTAATTGTCCAAGTTCCCTGAATACTTGTCACCTGCCTGGGGGTAGAATTTGAGACACATCAAAGGTAGCTGAGCTTCTGCAGGCGCTGAGCAAACATCCTCTGGGAGCTGGGGAGAGATTAAACAGCAAGGAAAAACAACTGCTGTGCTCAGGTTTGTCCAGGAGGTAAAATGGAAGGGCTGGGGGAAAGCGAGGGAAAAGCAGCAATATTTGCTTTCCAGAAAATGTCTGCCCCGTGCCTGTGAGGGGACTGGCATGGGGGTCCCTATGCCTGGGAGGGGACTAGTGTGGGGGTCCCTCCATGTGGTGAGGCCTTGGAGGGAGCTGGGTGGGGAGCAGGGGCTAGAGCAGCTCTGCAGCAGGAGCTGAGGGCTCTGTGCATGATGCCAGAGCAGCCCTGGAATGGTTTGTGCAGCTGCAGGTGGGACTGGGGCTGTGCTGCAGTGACTCAGCTCCCTGCTGCTGCTGGAGTGCAGAGCGGGGCAGGGATCAATGCCAGGGCTCACATGGAGTGGCAGAGCTGGTGGCACACCTGGCCTGGAGCCCCCTGGGTTCGGGGGGCACAGCGTGGGCAGCAGGCTTGGGGGTGGGAGCAGAGCTGCACCCGCGGGCTCTGGGTGCTGCTGCTGCACTGGGCTGAGTCAGACTCAACTGGCAGCTCAACAGGGGCAAAAAAGGAGTTTCAGCTTTGTCTTTGGGAGTGATACAAAGCAAACGGAATAAATCCCAAGCAATGACATTGTTTGTGGTGTCAGGCCTGGATCAGGGCAGTGCTTGGAGAGGTGTCAGCACCTCGGTGTCTGGCAGAAGCCAGTGCCAGCTGCACCTCGTAGGCCTTGGCAGAGCAGCCCTGTGGGCTCCTGGGGGCTGCCCTGGCCCTAGTGAGGCTGTGACCAGCCCCCTGAGCCTTGGTGAACCTGTGTTCAGGGAAGAATGGATTTTTGGGGATGTTTCTTTTGGTTTAAAACCCTTATAGCAACAGGCATTTTGTTGCAAAAAATATCTCCTTACCGTATCTTAAAAAAAAAACCCAAAATAACCTACCTAAGATATTCTCCTCCACTTCCCTGAAAAGCCTTAGGGTTTGATGCTGCTGGTGGGTGAGCCAGTGTGGGATGCTGTGCCCCAGCACCCAGCACCTCCATATGCCAGCAAGGATGGGTGCCCTGGCTGGGGGGTGAGGGGAGCTGGGGATTTTGGGGAGCAGCCAACTGTAACCTCGGGCTCCTTTAGTGCCCAGGGTGCAGTGCCAGGGGCAAGGGGACAGTGCCAGAGTGGGAAGCTCGTGGAAGCTTCCATGTGCTGGTGGGTGCACTGATTTCCTGCAGCACTGGTGATCAGTCAGATTTTTGGGTGCCAAGTGAAAGGGAAAGCTTGGGTTTACTCTCTTCCTCTGACCTGTGAGAGGTCAGAGCTCTGCTAGAAGCACCAGTGCTGGGGATAGTTTAGGGAAGCCCCCAAAGGTCTGTTATCCAGCTGTTAATTGGTCTTTTTTCCATGGTTAATAATCTCTTTCCAGCCCGATAATCTGTCTTCCCTCGGAAGGGAGATGAACAGCAGCATAAATTGCAGGCACGGCCCAAAAAGACATTTGCAAGAGCAATTCACTTCCTTGAGCTCCTGCCTGTTTCACTCACAGATCTGCTGATCTTCTCCTGTGAATTTGCAGCGTTTTCTTCCATGGAAATGAATCTTGAGGTATTTGGAGGGATGTTGGCCTCTGTTGGCTGGGGGTGTTCAGCCTGGAGAAGAAAAGCCTCCAGAGAGGCCTTAGAGCCCCTTCCACTGCCTAGGGGGGCTCCAGGAGTGCTGGAGAGGGACTTGGGCAAGGCCTGGAGAGAGAGGACACGGGGAATGACTTCCCACTGCCAGAGGGCAGGGTTAGGTGGGATATTGGGATGGAATTATTCCCTGTGAGGGTGAGGAGGCTCTGGCACAGCCAGAGAAGCTGTGACTGCCCCTGGATCTCTGGAAGTGTCTCCAAGGCCAGTCTGGACAGTGCTTGGACACTACCCTGGGATAGTGGAAGGTATCCCAGCCCATGACAAGAGTGGAACATGAGGAACTTTAAGATCCCTTCCAACCCAAACCATTCTGGGATCCCAGTCAGCTGGACTGGCTCTTGAGACAGGCTCAGATGTGAGGAAGGTGATTCCAGGTGTCCTTTCCCTTCCCTACAAAGCATTTATCAGTTTCTGGAGGCAGCAGCTGGACCTGGGGTGGGAGGATCTCGCCTGAAGGTGCTGCTCCCGTCCCTGGGGGCCTTTGAGCCCAGGTGGGGCTGAGCTGTGGCTGCAGCTCAGGGTGCAGGGGAGCACATCCCAGTGGAGGCATCCCAGTGCTCCAGTGGGAACAGGGAGGCTGGCAGGCACCAGGGCTGGTTCCTGGGCAGTTCCTGGCTGGTTCCTGGCTGGTTCCTGGGCAGTTCCTGGCTGGTTCCTGGCTGGTTCCCGGGCTCCCCTGTGCTGCTGGGCTCTGCAGCAGGGCCATGCAGGCGCAGTGGCTCCTGCGGGATGCTGGTTGCTTAGCAACCGGCAGAGGTGGAGCTTCCTGGGTACCGCTCCCAGCGCATCCCTGCCTGCATCCATGCCTGAGCCCTGCCTGCCTGCTCCTGCATTCCCACATCCTCCCAGGCAGCTGAGTGGGAGCTCCTGCTGCCCACACCACCCTGTCCTGAGGCAGGAGATAACCACAGGGTGTCCCTGGGCATCACTAAACCCTGATTTGGGGTTTCTCTGCCCAAGATCACCCAAACCCTTCCCTGGGGAAGGAAGATGTCTTGAAGCTCTGACCCTTTTGCTTGGGATTCCCACCTTAGCACTACTTCCCTGCCTGGCTCTGGGAAGCAGGCCCTAAAGAAGGGAGCCCAAAGGCTCCTGCACCCTGAGACTCCCTGCAGTCCTCTGGCTGGGCTGGGGGCTGGCTGTGGGGGTGGACTGGCTGTGGAATGCTGCAGGAGCAGCTTTCCCCTCTGGAACAGTTGTGCCTGGGGAGCCTGTGTGCCTTGGGTCCTCCTTAGGCTGTGGCTGTTTTGTGACAGGGACACTCAGGCTGGCACAGGAGGGCTGGGTGTCCCTCAGGGCGACCCCAACCCTGCCTGGGTACATTGTGGCCTTGGCTCCTGTTTCTTTGTGCCCTTACCAAGGCTGGGTGCTGGTAAGGCACTGGGAGGTGTTTGGCTCAGGCGACGTCCTGCAGGTGGGAAGGAGCCTTCCCTGTCTGCCTGGAGGATGGGGAGGATGTTCTGGGGTGGCTTAAGCCCTTCAGTGCCTCCCTAGGGCTGTTTCATCATGTGCCATGGCACTGAAGGATGTTGTGTGCTGAATGTTGAGCACCAGCTTTCTCCTCACCTTCTCCTGTCCAGCCGGTGCTCCCTGCTGGACTTTGCTGCAAGAGCTGAAAGCCCCAGCAGTGCCATCGGATCAGGAATTTCCCCTCTCATCGCTCCTGGTGGAGTGAAGAAGCATTCCCCACTCTGCTGACTGTGCAAGCCATGCCTTTTGAAAGGTTGGTGTTTCCCTGGAAGAGGCACATTCCTGGCTTTATGGAGCTGCTTGGAGTGATGGAGGGGACAAGCTGGTCAGCCTTTGGCTGTGCAGGAAGCCGCAGTGGACCTCCAGACCACTGAGCTCTTCCCTGGAGCAGTGGGCAGGGATCAGGCAGTGAAGTGGAGTGGCTGTGCAGGCACAGGGAATGCTTGGTTTGCTGAGGATCCTGCCATGAGGATCTGTCCTTGATGCACCCACTGCTTCCAAGTGCCACACTCATGTGATGCTGTGCTCTGGGCTGAGTTTTGGGGTCCCTGTGAGCCTGCAGGCTGGTGTGGCTGGGCTGGCAGGGAGGTGCTGTGTGACAGCTGTCCCTAGTCAGGGAGGGTGAGCAGCAGGGATGGCTCTCTGGGAGCCAAGGCTCTGCCTGGGAGCAGAGGATTTTTCACCACTGGTGACAGAGAGAAACATCTGCTTGTGCTGCTGAGTGGCTGTCCCAGAGAGAGACTGAGGGAACTGGGCTGGAGCTGGAGAGCTCTGGAAGAGGCATCACCCCCATGTCACCTCCATGGGCTGTGGGACTGGGCAGGCGCAGCCGAGGCCCTGGAGTGGCTGAGGGTATCATGAGGGTATCAACAGGCTTTGGAGGTGGGAGGGGCCCATGAGTGCCAAGGAAAGCAGGAAAGTCCCCAGAGCACTGAGCAGGCAGGACGTGGATGCCCGAGGATGGTGCTGTGACACCAGGACTCAGTGGTGGCACATGATGGCTGTGCTGCTGCTGCCCTCCTGCTCCAGTGGGAGAGAAACCAGAGGGGACTGGGAGCTGCAGAGTCTGCTGGCTCTTCCCTCTCCCTGCTCCGTGGTGTCTGGAGAGGCACTGAGTGTTTGCAGGGGCTGACTCATGGCTCTCCCCCTGCCAGCTGGGACATCTTCATTTGAGCCTTAATCGGGCTGTGGAAGGTGTTTCTTGGCTTCTGAGGGGACAAAGCAACTCATTCCTGGACTTATTTACTCAGCTGGGAAGTGTCACTCAAAACGATAGGAGTGAAACCTTGTTTAAAGTGGCCCCAAATTTCCCATGTCTGGCAGAAAGGCCACGTCCTGCCGTGCCAGGGGGAGCAGGGAGACGCTGCCTTTGCATCCTGGCAGGCTCAGAGGAGGAGGAGGCACCTCAGCCCCTCCCCTGGGGTGCAGCAGAGGTCGTGCTCCTTGGTTTTTCCTGACGCCAGAGGAGTTGAGGCTAAGGCTGGAAGGAGGGTTTGATCTCTCAGGATGGGCTCTGCCCCAGCTGCTCTTGGCACTGGCAGCTGTCGTGGTGAGCTGCCATCACTGCCTGACTCCAGCCTGGCTCGGGGGACGACTCCTTGTCAATTTGGTGGCTTCTCTTTCCCCCCAACTTTCTCATGATTCATTTTTGACCCGTGGCCTCTGGAGCTGCAGGGATGCTGATCTTGTCTTGCAAGATGTAGTTCTGCAGAATAAGCTCAGGCTGCTCTGTTAAGCCCAGATCGGGGCTGGCAGCGTAGGCAGGAGGTCCCTGCCCGTCCCCTGCAGGCTGGGATGCCAGGGGAGGACGGAGCTGTGCAGGGGAGCCCTTTGCTGCCTGTCAGCAGGGTCAGATGTCTCCACGCTGCCTGGCTCGGGCATGATGAGCGAGCAGATGTCTGGGCTCCTGGCAACTGCTGACATCATGTAAATCCATTATTGTCCAAACACACGTTCAACACGTGTCAGTGAGGGCTGGGCTGGCTGCAGGAGAGCGGGGAGGCGGGAGAGCCCCACCACGGGCTCCTTTCGAGTGCTGGATCCCGAAGCCTGGGGAGGTGTCACACAGGATCGCTGCCCTCACGTGAGTGTGTTCCCATGAGATCGTCCCACCCTTGCTGCCTCTGCTCTCCTGTTTTTCCCCACTTGACCCAATTCTTCACTTGGCAGCTCCAGCCTGGCTGTCACTCTCCGTGTCCATGACGAGCCGCTGGCTGCTCTGGCTGCTTCTGTGGTGCCTCAGCCCGGGCTTGGCTCCTTTTCTCTGGCTCAGCATCCCTGGGCAACTCGAGGTCAGCTCAGTGGAGCTGACACACCAGCCCCACCCCTGAGCTTGCCAGGCTGGCTCGGGGCAGGACAGCACCCACCTGTCTGCACAAAGGTGTCTGAAGTGGCCAGCAGCGCCCTACAGGGCCTGTCCCCAGGAAGGGACCGGTCCAGCCGGCCTGGAGGAGCCTTCCTGCCCTCCCTGGCCAGACAGGCTCTGGGCTGGACCTGTCATCTGTGCCAGAGGGACAGGAGTGGACGTGTCCCAGCGGGTTCCCTGGGAGCGGCCTCCCTTGGTCAGTCCATGGTGATCTCCTCCACCAGCAGGTTCTTAGCTCTTAGCTCTTCCCTTCCTGAACTGCAGAATCATTCAGGTTGGAAAAAACCTCCATGATCATCGATTCCAACCTGTGACTGACTGATCACCACCTTGTCAACTAAACTGTAGCACTGAGTGCCACATCCAGTCATGTCTTGGCCGCCTTTAGGGAGGGGGACTTCACCACCTGCCTGGGCAGCCCCTTCCAATCCCTGGCACCGCTTTCAGTGAAGAAATTTTCTGAAATATCCAATCTAAAACTCTGCTGGTGCAACTTGAGGCCATTGCCTCTCCTCCTGTCCCTGTTCCCTGGGAGCAGAGCCTGACCCCCCCCAGCTGTCCCCTCCTGTCAGGGAGTTGTGCAGAGCCACAAGGTCCCTCCTGAGCCTCCTTTTCTCCAGGCTGAGCCCCTTTCCAGCTCTCTCAGCCTCTCCTGGTGCTCCAGCCCCTTCCCCAGCTCGTTCCCATCCCTAAACACGCTCCAACCCCTCCAGGGCTCTCTTGTGAGGGGCCCAGAATTGGACACAGCCCTTGAGATGAGGAGCTGATGCTTCCTGGTGCTGTGCTGCCATGGGCTGGGACAGCTATGGGGTGGGACACCTGGGGTCGGGTTGGCAGGACAAGTGGCAGAGCTCACGTGGGCTGGTGTGAAACCTGCTCCCAGGCTGGGGACCAGGGCATCTGAGGTGAAGAGGAAATGCTGGCAGTGCCCTTCATATTCCCAGTGCCATGTTTTTAAGCTCAGAACCATCCTGCTGTGCTCTCCTGGTCTGACATCCTTCCAAACTCCTGGCCAAGGGGTGGGAGGGAGCAGGATTGGGGCAGTGTGGCCGTGACCCTGCACAGCTGTGGGGACAGGGATGGATGTGTGGGGTCAGGAGCCAGGACGATGCCTGCAGGCGCCTCGTGGCTGCAGGGAGGGGGGATGAGGTGGGTGGTGGTGGCAGGGGAGGAGCAAAGCCTCTCCCAGCAGCTCAGTGTCCCTCTGCTCCTGCAGGAATTGAGGTGCCCATGGGATGTGCTGCAAGGCCAGCAGGGAGCTGCTTTACTGTAAATGGGAACCACCAGGAGAGACTGTGATTGTCCGGGAAAAGATTTGGAGGCTAAAATACCCATCTGTGTGCCTGACCTGAGGGAACAGTTGGCCCTGAGGAGGGAACATGGAGAGGGGGATTGAGACAAGTGTGTGGGGATGAGGGGTCAGAGAAAGTTTTGCACCAGAGGGTAAATTTTGGTTCTGTGCTCACAAAGCTGTGCTGTGCCAGCTAACGGGGACCTGCAGGAGGCAGGCAGAGAGAAGTGAACCCCAAGGTGCATCCAGCTGCAGGCAGCAGGGTGTGTTCCCTTGGGGAGCAGCCAAGACCCCACAGGTGGGAGGAAGAACCGAGTGTGTGGGCTTGGACCCTGTCGGGGCTGTTGGCTTCTCTGTGCAGAACTGAGCTGTCACTGCTGATGTCTGCAGGGCTGGTCCAGGGGGGTCACAGAGCCTGGGGACAGGGGGAGCTGCAGAGCTTCAGTGAGTGGAAGGGCGGAAGGAGCTCTGCCCTGGCTGCTCAGGACAGGGACAACAACAGCCCAGATCTGGAGGGAGGTTTGCTGAGATGCAGAACAACTGTCTAAGTTGAGGAGATAAAGCCCTGGCACAGGTGGTGGTGCAGGAGAGGAGTTTTGGAATTCCAGACTGGTTTGGGTTGGAAGGGACCATAAAGCTCATCCAGTCCCACCCCCTGCCATGGGCAGAGACACCTTCCACTATCCCAGGTTGCTCCAAGCCCCGTCCATCCTGGCCTGGGACACTCCCAGGGATCCAGGGACAGCCACAGCTTCTCTGGGCAACCTGTGCCAGGACCTCCCCTCCCTCATAGGGAAGAATTTCTTCCTAACATCTGACCTAAATCTCTCTTATTTTTTTTTTTCTAATGGTTCCCTCTTGTCCTATCATTCTCTCTCCTTTTAAAAAGTCTCCCTCTCTCTATTCCCAGTGCCCTTAGGTCCTGGAAGGGGCTTTGAGCTCTCCCTGGAGCCTTTTCCTCTCCAGGTGAACACCCCCAGCTCTCTGAGCCTGGCTCCAGAGCAGAGGGGCTCCAGCGTGCAGGGCATCCCTGTGGCCCTGGGGAGGAGCCTCATCCCCCTCTCCTCTGCAGCACAGGCTGCTGGAGGCTCGCAGGGATGGATGGAGGTGCTCCCTGTGCTGAGGTGAGTGGGTTAAAGCACCTCTGGAGGCACTGTGGGGCAGCAGGGGGCTCAGAGGAGGGACAGCCCCGTGGAGCCTGGCTCAGCTCTGGCAGCCAGCGGTGGTGCTGTGATTCAGGGCGGGGGTGAGACAGCCAGGGCTGCTGCAGCACCGACATTCATGGGCAGCACGGGAGGAGCCACACAAGATGTTTTCCCTCATCTTATCAGCGTTTCCCGAGCCTGGCTGCCAGGTACAGCAGCTCTGAGCTGGGGAGATGTGCTCTGCCTGCCAAGGGAGCTCCAGAACATCTGGCACAACTGTAAATCACAGAATATCAGAACGGTTTGGGTTAGAGGAACCTTAAAGCCCATCTCGTTTCACCCCGTGCCATGGGCTGGGACACCTTCCATTATCCCAGGGTACTCCAAATCCCATCCAGCCTGGCCTTGGACACTTCCAGGGATCCAGGGGCAGCCACAGCTGCTCTGGGTACCCTGTGCCGGGGCCTGCCCACCCTCCCAGTGAGCAGTTCCTTCCCAGTATCCCGTCTAACCCTGCCCTCTGGCAGTGGGAAGCCATTCCCTCTTGTCCCCTCACTCCAGACCATTGTTCCCAGTCCCTCTCCAGCTCTCCTGGAGCCCCTTCAGGCACTGGAAAGGGCTCTACCCCCTTCCCAGAACCTTCTTTTTTCCAGGCTGAAATCCATTCAGCTGTTCTGAGTACATGCTTCAAAAATCTTACTCGGGCATCTTTCCATGTCCTTTCTGGGCTCAGATACCCTCACCTGGAGCCCTAAGAACTGCCCAAGGGTTCAATCCTCTCAGGGCCTTGGCCCATCCTCGGTGCTGTAGCTCAGAGTGGGATCAGAGGCTGTTCTGCATCCTCAGTGCATGGCCAGGCTGGTGCTTCCCAGCCCCTGCTTTCCTTCTGAAGGATTTCTGCAGAGCCACACTGAGTCCTCATAGTGGGGGGTTTTGGTTGCATTTTGCAAGTCATTGAGGAATTCTCAGTTTGGGTGTTTGTCGTGCCTGGGTACTTGGGTGCCAAAGGATTCTCCTCAGCTTTGTGGGGACAATTCTGTAGATTCGTACAGAAGTGAGACTGGAGGAATGTTTTCTTAGCAGAATAGAGTCAAAGCCTGGTAAGAAAGGTTGTTCCAGGCTGAACCTCTTGTCATCCATCTCTGCCAAGTCTGCTGTGGACCAACTCAAGGGGGATGTCTGGCCATGGTCCTTCTCTGGATGCTATTCCTGGCTTCTGTTCAATCTCCTTTGACATCTTTTTAGTCCTTTTGTGTATCTGTGAGATGCTTCAGAGGATGGAAATTTCCAAGTTCCAGTTTCCCTGCAGCAGCTGGAGCCCAGCTAAGCCACACGTGTTCTGTAGGGCTCAGGACTGAGTTTCAAACACTCAGGTTCAGGGCTGGGTGCTGTGGGCAGGGCTGGGGACTTTGGTGCTTTGGGGTTTGTGCAGGAGGGCTCAGGGTGTGCTGGCTGCGTGGTGGTGACGCTGCATTAATGGGGATAAACCACACATGATAAATACATCCTGAACTGCAAACAGGCAGGGAAAGCAGCCTGAGCAGGACTGCTCACTGCCCAGAGACAAGCAGGAATGTCTGAAGGGTGTTAAACAGGAGACAATGGGAGAAAAGCCCTTCCCCAGGATGGGCTGTGGGCACCTCTCACCTGCAGCAGCACTGGGGCTGAGGGGTCCCAGCTCCTGGGGGATGTGGGGAGCTGATGGGGGACTGGGAGCATGTTGGGCCTGTGGCAGTGAGCATGGGGCAGCTCCACTCCTGCTCCTCCAGGCATGGCCTGTCCCTTGCCTGTCTCCTCCATGGAAGGTGGGGAGGGCTGGTAGCCTCTCCTCTGTGCCCTTGAGCTTTTCCCTACACAAGGAGCTGCTCTGGGGAGGTGGGGTGCTCCCCCAGATAGGTACCTGCTAGGGTCCTGCATCTGGCCAGCACAGCTGGCTAGAGCTTTGCTTTTCTGGTTACATTTTGCAAGTCATTGAGTTCTCAGTGTGGCCTCAGTTTGGGTGTTTGTCGTGCCTGGTTACTTGGATGCCAAAGGATTCTCCTCAGCTTTGTGGGGACATAAATGCTGTTGCTGTAAATTTGTACAGAAGTGAGACTGGAGGAATGTTTTCTTAGCAGAATAGAGTCAAAGCCTGGTAAGAAAGGTTGTTCCAGGCTGAACCTCTTGTCATTCATCTCTGCCAAGTCTGCTGTGGACCAACTCAAGGGGGATGTCTGGCTATGGTCCTTCCCTGGATGCTGGTCCTGTTTCAGCTCCTGGGGAGCTTTGCTTCAGCGAGAGTCCAGGGAGTCACGGGGACCCCAGGCACTGTCCAAGACAAATTGGAAAACATAAGGATAGGTATCAGTGAGCCTGGCTGGTGTGGGAGGCTCTGGAGGCTTCCCACAGCAGTGGGACACCCCTGTGCCACTCCTGTGGGACCTGGGGCATGGCACAGCATGTCCTGCCTATGGGGCAGGGGGAGGTGACAGCACCCCGGTCAGCACTGAGGGGGGGGGCTGGGGGCGGTCCCTGCAGTGCAGTTTCAGTCCTGGGGCAGGACTGAGGTACCTTCTCCTCTGCAGCCGAGTCCCCTCTGTGTCCCACTGTCCCAGGGTGTCCCCTACAGGGAAGGTCAGAGCTGATAAAGGAGCCCATGTGCTGCTCCCCACCCTGCTGCAGCTCCGAGCTCACGCGCTCTCTCCTCTCCCCACTCTGATCCCTCCTGCATCCCTTCCCTTGAAAACATTTGTCTCTTTTCTTTGATAATTGCCTGCGAGGCCTGAGCACCCCCGGGGCCTCTGAGCTGCCCTTGCCTTGGCAAAAGCTGAAAATCCTCTTTACTTCCCACGCTTGGGCACCCACAGAGGGGCCGTGTCCTTCCCTGCAGCATCCTGGGACCCACTGTGCCATGGGTAGCAGGGGGATGTTTCCATGCATAGCAGAGGGTTCCTTATCTGCCCTACAGATTCTCCTTGGAGCTGTGGGTCCTCCACAAGGACAGGCTGCTCTCTGATGTTCCTGTCCTGGTGGATCCCATGAGTCAGTGGCCCTGCCCCTGTTCCTTAGTGTAGTGTGGAATCCTGGTATGGGCAGGGGGCCTGTGTTGCACATGCTTGTGTTATTTAGTCTCATTTGGGGACACTCTGGGTATTTTCTGGTCCTGTATCAGTCTGTCAGTGGTGGAAATGGGGCTCGTTGCTGAGCAGCTACAGGGTCCCCTCTCTGTGACAAACATGGCTGGGAGAGGGTCAGGTGGGGAGGAACCAGAGGGAAACCTGCACTGGTGTCTGTAGATGTTCAGAAAGTGTGAGCCAGGCATCCCAAAAATGGGGAACTGGCACAAAACCCCACAAATATTCAGATAGCAGCCCCTCCAGTGAGTGCTCTGAGGTAGGTGCTGAGGACAGAGCTGAGCAGACATTGACAGGGACAAGTGGTCCAAGTGGGGTGTTTTGGGGAAAGACGTGTGGGCGTGGATCAGCTGTGCCATGCCAGAGATCCTGGCCTCCCAAATCCTCCCTTGTCCTGCTCACACTGGGGAGGACAGCAGGGACAGTGTGGGGACAGTGTCTCCCTGTGACTAGGTGTGACTGGGGTGCCTGAGGGTGCCTCTGATGGCTGGAGGTTAGGGGGAATGATGAGCCCTCACCTGCATTTAAACCCTCAAAGACTGATGGGCTGGTTCCCTGTCAGAGGCCTGAGATGGCAGCTGGGTATAGGGTGAGGCTGGTCCCAAATGCCAACATCCCTGACCTGGGTGAGGGGCAGAGAGGGTGCCTTGCTGTGACTGAGTCCCACGTGCCTCAGTTTCCACTGTCAGGATTGGGTGAGGGGACACAGGGAGGACAGCCCTTTCCCCCAGCACGAGGCCAGTGCAGCAGCTCTTGGCCAGTGTGGTCCCCACAGGGACCCCATCGTGCCCCTGTGCCCAAGAGCCAGCCCCAGGCAGGGCCCAGTGCCAGTTCCCAGTGCTGCAGGCACCCCTTCCCCTGGCCCTGAGCTGTGCCAGCCCTTCCTCTGCTCGGGGCTGCAGGGCAGTGGGGCAGCCCTTCAGCAGTGCCCCCAACACTTCCTTCCTTCCCTGTGGGCATGCCAGAGTGTCCAGAGAGGGATGTGCCCAGGGTTAGTTCAGGTGATGTTTTTCAATCGATTTTCCATTCTTTCCAGAACAGCAGGGATTGGCTTTGCCAGCCCTCCTATCCCTCCACCCCAGCTTTATTGCTACCAAATTAATGAGGAACATGTTGGTGCTTGAAGTTAGAGGCTCTATCAGCAGCTCTCTGCCTCCCTCCAGGTTCTCAAATGCCTCCAGAAGGATGGCTGGCAGCTTTGCCAGGGTCATGGTGCAGGGATGAGACCAGTGCCTCTCCACCCCCACAGCATCCTCTGCTGGGATCTAAGGGCTTCCTTGGACCATGAACTGAAACCAAAGCCCAGTTCAGCCCTGGCCTCTTCCAAGACTTGAGCTGTGTCCCACTGTGGTCCGAGGAAGCTGGCTCTGCATCCCTGCCTGAGTCACCAAATCATGCTGCAGGTGACAGTGGGGGATGCAGGCAATGCCCTCCTGTGCCATGTGGGATCACAGGGATGTGAGGAATTGGTGCCATGGGGTCAGCAGGGGCAAAGGAGGACTCTACAACAGCACTGCCTATGCAGGAGCTCAGGTCAGTGCTTGCTTGGGGGGCACTTTTGGGGCAGGGGGAGCACCTGTGGGGCCCCGAAACTGCTCCTTCCCTCAGGAGGCATCTTGGTGTGGTTTCTTGGTGGGTGAGGAGGTACAGGATCAGGCCCAGGCCCATCTCCATGGGATGACTCAGGAATCAGTTGGGTCCTTGCTGAACCTGTTGTCACCATGGCCAGTTTGGGGGGCTCTTCTGGGTGGTGGCACTGTGGCTGATGTCCTTCTGCTGGCCCCATCCCCACGCTGAGACACAGATGAAGATCTCCTGGGCTCTGCCTCCCCCTCCAAAGTGCTGCCTGAGTTGGCCTGTGCCAGCCCAAGGGGTTCCTTTGCTTCTCCTTAAGAGAGGAAAGGTGAGAGCTTGTCCATGGGGTGCCAAGAGCACGGGGCCAGGCTCTGCTCAGCAATGCCCAGGGACAGCCCCAGGGGCCACGGGCACAAAGTGACACACACAGGAGGGGCCCTCTAAGCTCAGGAGACACTTCTGCACTGGGAGGGTGGCTGAGCACTGGGGCAGGTGCCCAGGGAGGTGGTGGAGTCTCCATGGCTGGAGAGACTCAAATGCCACATGGACACATCCTGGGCAGCTGGCTCTGAGTGGCTCTGGTGGAGCAGGGGCTGGGCAAGGTGACCTCCAGAGGTGCTTCCAGCCTCCCCCAGCCTGTGATCCACTTCTCGGGCACAGTGCAGTGGCCCTGGGCAGTGTGCAGGGGTTCAGCAGGGCACAGTGGCACAGTGGGGTCCTCCCTGGGCACAGTGAAGGTGCTGATGCCACAAGGCCCAAGTACCAGCAGGACTCCCTTTGAAACCTGTAGCTGTTCAAGTCTCCCCAGTCCTTGTGCACTCTGGGGGTCTCACCAGTCATGGAACCATTGATGTTGGAAATTCTAACCTTTAACCCTGCACTGCCAAAGCCACCACTCACCCATGTCCCCAAAGTGCCACATCTGTATGTCCTTTAAATTTCCCCAGGGATGGTGACTCCACCACTGCCCTGGGAAGCCTGTCCAATGCCAGACCACCCTTTTCAAGACTTTCAGAGACAAGAATTTCCACAGGCCCCTCTGCAGTTAGTGGGTAGTGGATGCAGTGGGTCCCTTCCAGCCTGGCCAGAGCCAAAGTCCCTTTCTCTGGGTCCATTGTTGCTTCCTACCTGGGATGGAGGGAAGATCCTTCCTGCCCTTGTTTTCCCCAGGCTACCTGATGGAGCCACCCAGGGACTCTGTTCAGTTGTGGATGACATCAGCCCTGACCAGTGCTGAGCAGCCAAGAACTGGTAGCCCCCAGCCCCAAACCCCAGTGGCTGCACCCTTCTGGAGAGTTGGGAAAGGGGGAGATTCAGGGCCTGAAGTGCTGTCGGGGGTGCTGAGGTTGCCTAGGAATGGTGGGTGCTCCCAGGGGGCTGCAGGGTCCGGGGGAGCTGCAGGCCCCCCTGGGCCCTGGCCTGCCTGAATGGTGGGGATTGCACTGCCGAGGTGGTGGGTTAGGGTGCAGACCAGACAAGAATTTTGGAGGAGAAGGAGTTTTCTGGGAAGTGTGGGATTACTGGTTGTCCCTGGCTGCAGGCTTCTGTGTTTCAGAATGGGACCACCTGGGCTATCCCAGTCCAGTGGCTCAGGAGACCTAGTGAAGGTGCCCAGCCTCGGGGAGGGCTTGGAGGGAGGGCACTGGGGACTGGGACCCCTTCCTTGCCTGTCTGGTTCCCCCAGGGCTGATGTTCTTGGCTGGGGGAACAGTCTGTGAGTATCCCAACCCATGGGTACCACTTAAGCTCATACTGGTGAGCAGCTGGGCAGTTTGGGTTTCTCCTTCTGCATCCAGCGTGGTCACCCACACAGTGAGTGCCTATATCCTAACAGCCAGAGCCTGATGGGGATCTCCAGCAAGTCCCCAGACTTGTGCTTTGTCCCCTTGGCTTCCTGATGGCTCGGCATGCCCAGGACTTCCATCAGCCAGATGTGTGTGCTGGAACTGGTGGATCCTGCCTGGGCACTGCTGCTGCCAGCAGGCTGCCCACACCTGGCCTGGGCACCCCAGCCCCTGCCTGCCTCCCGGACCCCGCCTGTGCTCTGGCTGTCCCCAGCACCCGCTGACAGCAGGAGCTGTCCCTCTGCCCAGCAGGGTCTGGGCTGCAGGAACCCCCCTGCTACCTTGTGGGGTGCGGGCAGAGTGTCCCGCCCGTGTTTGCTCCCTGGGACTGTCCCTCCCAGGGGACGAGCAGGAGACGTGCCCTGGAGCCAGGGATGTGCCGGGTGTCACGCTTGGCACTTCACCCTGGCCAGGGCCGATGAAAGAGCCTCTGTTCAGCCGCCGCTGCTGGGACAGCTCGGGCCAGCCTGGGGCCAGCGGGGTGCTGGGTTTTGATGGCAGCGCGGTGTTTGCTGCCCCGGAACCCATGGCAGGGCCGGGCAGTGCAGGACAGTGCCAGGTTACCGTGGCATAAAGATGTGCAGCCGGCTCTCCTTCCCTGCCGGCCGTGCGTAGAGAAGGGTCCCGGCAGGAGTGCCCGGCCCGGGATGAGTCAGGAGTTTGCGGGGACGGGGGGCGATGGGGCCGGCACCGGCATCCCCGGTGGACGCCCGAGAGGGCAGCCCCGCTCCCAGCTGCCACTGCCAGCTCCCATCCCACCGAATCCCATCCCACCGAGTCCCATCCCACCCCATCCCGGCTGCGGCTGTAGCGCGCATCCATCCACCCATCCGTCAGTGCGCGGGGCGTGGGAAGAGGCGGCTCTGCAGAAAGCGCTGCCTTGGACGCAGCGCCAGCCCGGCGGGATGAGCCGCGCCGGAGCCATGGGGAGCTGGCACCCAGGTAGGAATGCTCGGCCCTGCTGCTGCTGCTGCTGCTGCTCTGGGCTTTAGTCAGCAGCGGCTGCCTGGGGACGGCTGGGGGGGATGCGGCTTCTGGAGCCTGGGGACGATGGGGGCGCCTGGACTTGATCTTAGAGGTCTTTTCCAAACTTGACGGTTCTATGATTCTGTGACGGGGCACTTTTACAGCTCGGGACGCTGCAGATCTCTACCCTTGCTCGTCCTCTGTGAGGAGATCGGGGTTCAGTCTGCAGGAGCAGGGAATCCTCTGTGTTTCTGATCCCCCCCTTCACCATAAAACAGCTCATATGATTCTCTGGCTCTGCTGCAGAGCAGCACAGGAGAACTCTAAGGCTGCACTGTGGAGAAGTCTGGGGATTTGTGTGTCCCGTGCCAGGGGGTGAGGTCCCAGAGGTGGCACTGAGGCCCAAGGGTGGCATTGGGGCTCAGGGTGCTGTGTGCTGCCAGGGCTTTGGGGCTGCTTTCCTTGCTTGCTGTTTCTATGTCCCTGGAGGATTCCCAGGACTCCCTGCCGGGCTCCCTTCAGGTTTCTAGGATGGCTGCAAGGCACTGCCTGTGCTCCTGTCCCCTGCCAGCTCAGCCCTGCCTGCTCGGGGGGCTGGGTGCCCTGCTGAGCATCTCCATTCTGCCTGGGGACTGGCAAGTACCCAGCCCCCTGCCCCGTGCCATGCAGCCACTGCTACCCCCGTAGGGTGCCCCCCATGCCCGAGTGTCTCTGTGGCAGCATCTGTCCCCCAGTGTGATGCCACAATGTGATGGGGGCTCTGCTGCCACCATCAGTCCCACGGGCCCTTGGCAGCGGTGAGGGAGGAGGTGGCTGGGTTGTCACCCATCGCTGTGCTCCCCACTGGAGCCCCCTTTGGGCACTCAGCAGGGGCTGCTGCCTGCTGTGACCGAGATGCTCCGGAGGTGAAGCCTCATGGATGGGCAGAGCCTCTGCAGGGAGCAAGGGGTGTAAGGGAGAGCCCGGGAGAAAAGGGGGATGCTCAGCCTTGGAAAGCAGCCTGGCAGCCGGGAGTGACTGGGCAGGGGAGGGGGAGAACAGGCTGCAGGGAAAGGAAGGCTCTGGGAGAGGAGCACTGCAGAGGCTGGAGCTGGGATGTGCTGGGGCAAAGCAGCTGGGAAATCCACGCTCCAGCTTGAAGGGGAAGGAGGAGGAAAACACCAAGGGGAGGAGGAGCAGGCAGGGAGATGATGGGAGGAGATTCCAGGCATGACAAGCAGGTCTGCCTCTGATCCTGCTAAGGCTTCCTTTGCAGTCACCATTTCCACGTGCCTGTTCCGGTAGCCTGGAGCTCCATCCGGCTCCAGCCCTCTCCCCTGAGGAGAACATCCCCCAGCCCTGGGCTCCAGCTGCAGCAGGAGTGAGCCAGCCCTTGCTGGGAACTGGGCTTGTGCTGAAAACTTGGCCTTGCTGAAAACTAGGCATGGGGCACCAGGGCCTGTGAGTGCCAAGAGGAGCCCTTTGGCCACTGCCCTGCACAGGGCAGGGTCTGGGGGTCTGTGCCCGCTGTCTCCAACAGCCTCAGCATGGGATTTGCTCCAGTGGGACAGGCACGAGCAAGGCTGGGTGCTGGGAAGGCTGGTGCCCAGTGGGATGGGGTCCTGCTGTACGAAGTATTTGGAAAGAAAGAACTTTTACAACTCCACCAAGTTCACTGCAGTTGTGGTGTAAACCTCTTTTACAGGTTTGTGACAGCAGATATTTCAGTGAAATTGTCCCTTTGGCAGCACTCTGGGACCTGTGTCCTTTCTGAACCCGTGGCCTGCAGTCTGGGGTCTCTGCTGGGGCAGCAGAAACTGAGTTTGCCCAGGGAAGGTGCTGTGAGATGGGCAGGGCTCCATGGCTGCTGCTCCCTGTGTGTGCTGTGCTGCCTCCTCCCATTAGGGACAGCTCCTGCCCACAGCACAGAGCTGCTCTCAGGGCAACATCTCCTGCACCTCTTGAGGGCCCTGGGAAAGGCCATGGGAAAAAAGAGGGATAAGGGGCTGGGACAGGTTGCACCATGAATGCTGCTCAGGTCCCTGCAGAGCCTACAGGTGTCCCCAGGGTGCTGAGCACCTCCAGCCGGGCACAGAGGGTGCTGGGGGTCATGTGGACCTCGGTGTCCTCCCACAGCCCCTGGTGCAGGTGAGTACAGGTGACCAGGCTGCCATGGAGGGTGGCAGCGTCCCACTGCAAGTGCCATCGTTCCCAGAGGCTTGGTGCTGCCAGGCTGGGGCTGAGCCTTGGCTGCAGCAGCACTGGGGTGAGTGGCAGTGCTGGAGGAGCCCCAGCCTCCCCACTCAGCCCCAGGGCGGGTCGGGAATGGCTCCTGAATGCGGCCCTTGTGGCTGTTCCCGGGAGCGTGGCGGTGCCAGCGTGGTCCCTCCGGCAGGGCTGTGCAGCTGCAGGGCTCAGCTGCAGCGGGGCTGTGCCCAGGGCCACTGCCCCTGCCAGCCCTGGCTCCCTCAAACAGCTCCTGGCCCCCAGCAATGACCCTGTGTAGAGACCAGAGTCTCCCCAGCACGGCTGCAAGGCCAGAGACTGAGGGATTCCCTGCCCTGGGAGCAGGGACATGGTCCCTGGGGATTTGCCAGGCTCCGTTAGCAAAGCTCTTCCACCTGGGCTCAGGCTCCTGGCCCACCATCAGAAGGTTGGAACTGGAGCTCAAGATGCAAAAGTGAGGTGGGATGAATTCCCAGCTTGCTACCCTTAAAAAAAACCCTCATTTCCTCAGGGATCAGTGCAGGGAAAAAGTAGTTTGGAAGAAAGTTTAGAAATGTCAAGTGAAAAACTCAGCATGTTTTTGGTCCAAAGTGATGAGTTGTCATTTTCAAGATTTCATGTTGATTAAAAATTCACACACTGAGATCCAAGCGGAAGTTCTTGGGAATGATCCACACAGGGACTGGGGCTGGGAGTGAGCAACTGCTTGAATTTGCAGTGGAAAAACAGCAGCCTTGTTTCCTCTGTGGAAAAAACAAAACCACTGGCGACCTCTGAAAGCTCCTGGTGGCCTTGACCAAGCAGTGGGATCTGTCAGAGGACCTGATGCTGCTCAGAGTGGGTTGTCTGGCCTGTCATGGCCAGGAGAATGTGGCCCTGGGACAAGGAATGAAATCCCGGGCTTTTGGCTGTGAGCTGAGGCCTCTGTGGTGACCACACAGCCAGCACAGGCACGGGAGGGGAACGTTCCTGGGATCTCCTGGCTGCGAATCCGGCGGAAGGCGTAGGCTTGACTCCCTGTCTTCTCCGTCACCTCCTCTCTGTTCCCTCCACCCCCAGAGCCAGTTTTAGTAATTTTCCTGGGAAGGTTTCACATCTTCCCACTGCTGAGGACACCTGAAGGGCAGCAGTGGGACAGGAGCTGCAGTGTGGGATGGGTTTCTCTGTAACAGTGAGTCTGGGAGTGACACTGAGCTGAGCCTGAGCAGTGCAGTGGATCCACCAGGGATGGGGCATCCAGAGGGTCCTGGGGCATAGAGGCTGGAGGAGGGGTCTCATGTGAACCTCATGAAGTTCAATCAGGCCAAGTGCAAGGTCCTGCACCTGGCCCAGGGCAGCTCCAGAACCAGCACAGGATGGGGGCTGGGTGGGTTGAGAGCAGCCCTGGGAGAAGGACTCGGGGGTGCTGGTGGTGACAAAATGGATGTGACCTGGCCATGGGCACTGGCAGCCCAGAAACTGGGCTGGGCTGATCCCACAGTGTGGGCAGAGGTGAGGGGGGGATTCTTCCCCTCTGCCCACTCAGGTGAGACCCCACCTGCAGAGCTGCCTCCAGCTCTGGGGACCCAGCATCAGAAGAATGTGGAGCTGCTGGAGTGAGTCCAGAGGAGGCCACAGAGATGCTCCAAGGGCTGGAACCCCTCACCTCTGGGACAGGCTGGGAGAGCTGGGGATGTTCACCTGGAGAAGAAAAGGCTCCAGGGAGACCTCAGAGCCCCTTCCAGTGCTTGAAGGGGCTCCAGGAGAGCTGGAGAGGGACTGGGGACACAGGAGGGAGTGCCAAGACAAGGGGCAATGGCTTCACATTTCCAGAGGGCAGGGTTAGATGGGATACTAGGGAGAGGTTTTTCCCTGTGAGGGTGGGGAGGCCCTGGCACAGGTTGTCCAGAGCAGCTGTGGCTGGCCCTGGATCCCAGGGAGTGTCCAAGGCCAGGCTGGGCAGGGCTTAGAGCAACCTGGGATAGTGGAAGGTGTCCCTGCCCACAGCAGGCTTTGGAATTGGAACAGGATCTGCAGGCATTACTCAGGACTGCTGGTGTGGCTGCTCTGTGGGCAGGGTGGGTGATGTGACCAGAGGGTCACAGATGCTCCACCTGAGCCACCTTGTGCAGCCACAGCTCTCAGACTCAGGTGGGGATGATGCCAGCAGATACTGCACAGCTGGACATGGCCTGGTGGGGAGCTGGCAGGGCCTGAGCAGCCTGAGTGGAGAGTGGTAATGGTCAAAGGGTGCTCCATGACCTGTGGAGTGTGGACCCTCCCGGGACACCTTGCTAGTCCATGCTCTGTTGGCATAAAAGGTTCCAAAAACACACTGCTGAGCATGCCGGCATGGAAAGTGCCTTCCCCTCCCTGTTCCTGGCCCTGGGTTTGTTTTTCAGGCAGCTGGGGCTGGAGGCAGGAATCCACAGGGTCCCAGGCTGGCCGTGGGAACCCAGCGTGCTGCTGCTGCTGGGGTGGCCAGAGGGGAGCAAACCAGCCAGCCCGGATGCAAGCTGTGGAGCTGTCCCTGTTTGCCATTTCCTGTGTCAGTGCAGCCTTTCCCCTGACTCACAGCCTGCCTTTCCTCCCACTCCTAGAAAACACCAAGTGAAGGTTCCAGCCGGTGCAGGGGTGTGGGAGCAGCAGGTCAGAGCAGGATGCTGTGCAGGGATGGGGCATGAGCCCATGCCCTTGTCCGTGGTGGGTCCCGGTCCTTGGTGAGTCCGTGTCACTGGTGTCCCTCTCCACTACTGGCTCTTGTCCTCCAGCTCAGAGTATGAAATCCCAGTGTCCTGTGCTCTGGCCACTAGCCCCTTGCAAAGCCACCTCTTGGCACAGACAGGGAGCTGGGATCTGGCAGCGGATCTGTGAGTGGACAGGGATCTGGGATCTGGCAGTGGACAGGGAGTCAGGCTCTGGCAGTGGATTTGTCAGTGGACAGATCTGGGATCTGGGCTCTGGCAGTGGACGGGAATCTGGGCTCTGGCAGTGGATTTGTCAGTGGACAGATCTGGGATCTGGGCTCTGGCAGTGGACGGGAATCTGGGCTCTGGCAGTGGATTTGTCAGTGGACAGATCTGGGATCTAGGCTCTGGCAGTGGACGGGAATCTGGGCTCTGGCAGTGGACAGGGAGTCAGGCTCTGGCAGTGGATTTGTCAGTGGACAGGGATCTGGGCTCTGGCAGCGGGTCTGTGAGTGGTCAGGGAGCCGGGGGCTGACACTGAATCTGTGCATGGACAGGTAGCCGGGGCCTGGCAGCGGATCCGTGTGAGGCAGGGATGGGCACATCCCAAGCCTGTCCCAGCCTTCCCGAGCAGCCAGGCCATGGCTGTCCGGGCAGCATCCCCCAGCCCCGGTGACACTTGCTGTCTCTCCCCGGGCGCGGTGACAGCGCGGTGACCGGCGGTCATGACAACGGAGACAGGCCCCGGCTCTGAGGTGAGGAACGCGCAGGAAGAGGCTCCGCAGCAGCAGCTGGAGGCGGCGGCCCAGGGCCCCGCGGCCGCGCCCAGCCCCGCCGGCCGCGACACCGACCCCAATGAGAAGCTTGGGACGCAGCCCGACACCCGAAACATGGAGCCGGTGAGTGCTGAGGGCGGGGACCGTGAGAGGGGACAGGCAGGAGCAGGACAGGACGGGACGTGCAGCTCGCCGCTGGCCGTGGTGGGGAGAGCGGTGAGGCGGGCACGGCCCTCGGGCCCTCAGGGCACATCCCCGAGAGGAGCCCCTCAGGCGGGGCTGGGGGGCTCTGCCGCTGTTCCAACTGCCCGAACAGCTCCTGGCAGGCAGGACAGGCCTGTGGGAGCCGGCAGTGCCAGCGGGGAATGGCCGGGGAGGGAGTGGACACTGGTGCCATGTCCCTGGCTGAGCTGCCCAGGCCGGGCTGGGAGCCCCGGCTGCAGCGGTGTTGGCTGTGGAGCTGCTGGGGAGCTGAGCTGCTGCACTGGTGCTTGGGCAGGGAGGACTTGGGTGATGGGGAGCTGAGCTGCTGCACTGGTGCTCGGGCGGGGAGGATTTGGGTGATGGGGAGCTGAGCTGCTGCACTGGTGCTTGGGCAGGGAGGATTTGGGTGATGGGGAGCTGAGCTGCTGCACTGGTGCTCGGGCGGGGAGGATTTGGGTGTTGAACTGACCCCAGCTATCCGTTTTCCAGGGAGCTGGGCTATGCTGGCAGGGTGGGCTGGGGAACTGCCTCTCCCCAGCCGCCCTGCTCTGCTGTGCAGAGCCTTAGAGCCTTCCCCCTCTGCCCGTGTGTGCCTCTGGCAGTGGTGCCAGGTAACCCTCTGTGTGTCCCTGCTCCAGGGTACAGACATGGAGGACAAGGACTACAGTGAGACCGATGGACTCTCTGACAAAACAACTCCCAGCAAGACCCAGAAGTCACCCCAGAAAACCACCAAGAAAGTGAAGAGTGCCCTGTGCAGGGTGACCCTGCTTGATGCGTCCGAGTACGAGTGTGAGGTGGAGGTGAGTCCCAGCTTTGGGGGCCTGTGCTGGCTCCAAGGAGGGGACCCTGCCTGGTCCAGAGGGTCCTCAAGGACAGGACTCTTCCTAGGACAGCTTTGTAGTACCTCTGTCCTAGGGAAAAACACCCACAGCCATTTAAGCTGAAACTTCAAAATCAGTTAAAAATCTGGAAAGAAAGACCCTTGTAGGGGATTTCAGCCCAGTGAAACCAAATTTGGCAGCTAGTCATAAGGGAAAACAGGGTCTAAGTCAGAAGCTTAATGGCTGGGGATAGAGCTCTGCCTGGCTGTTCAGGCGCCTGGCAGTGGCTACAGGATGGGACAGAGGGGACACACACCTGGCAGTGGCCACCTGAGCACTGGGAGATGCTGCAGGGCTGCTTTGGCCACCATCAGCACAGGCACTTCTCACTTCCAGGACAGGTGGGGAACACCCAGGATTCACTCAGGAGTTGGGGCTGGTGTTTGTGGAAGGTTCTGGTGGCTCTGCCAGGGGAACAAGGCAGCAGGGAACAGAAGGACGTCCCAGGAACCCCTGTTCCCATCTCCAGCACTTGCTGCTGTCTCCTGTCCCCATACTGGGAAGGCAGCACTGCTCCAACCTGCACCCTGAGCCCAGGAGGGAGGGAGGGAGGGACATTTTTTAATGACTGACAATTTTGCTTGAAAATTAAAAGCTGAGGTTGTTCAGGAGCCTGAACCTCAGGGATCTGAGGTCTTTGCCCTGGCTCTGGCCAGTGGCACATCGGTGTTTGCCTGCAGCACAGAGCAGATCTGTGTGTGGGTGCTACCTGCCCCAGGGCTTGACTGCCTGGGACTGATGAATGGAGGGAGGGTAGGAACAGGGAGCACCTCAAGGCTGGCTGGGGGGTCTGGCCCCTGCCCATGGCACAGGAGCAGGGCCTTTGGTCCCTGTGCTCCAGAAGCCCTGGCTGTCACTTCAGCAATAAAATGGGTCATAAAGCTGTGGAAAGATGGCTTGGCACCAGGATGAAAATCTTCCTGAAGAAGGAAAGGAGAAGAGCATCTTAAGGGCTCACGAGCCCTGGCAGAGTAATCCTTCCCCTGGCTTTCCCCAGAGCACTGGCCAACCAAACTAGGATGGCAGGAGAATCTCAGGGCCGAGGTGCTGGCAGAGCAGAGCAAAGCAATGCCCATCACCATGTCACCCAAGGATGCTGTCAGCCATTCTTTGAAAAAGCTACCTGGAACACAGGGGGGAAGGTTTGGGGTAGGAATGCTGGTGCATTTCTGGCAGACCCTGTTGGAATAGTTGTGCCTTGTCCATGTGCTTTAATTAAACCTTAATTCAGTAAAAATCCAACACGGGAGTTAAACTGTTCAGTGTGACACCCCAGCACATGCCATGGGTGAGTGTCTGCCTTCAAACCCAGGTCAGAAGGAGGGAGGAGACCCAGGAAGGGTGATGGCATCTGCTGGAAAAGCTTTGGAGGGTAGCAAGAGCCTGCTTGGTGCTTGCTGCTTGGTGCCCTGGGTTGTCATCCTGAGGGAACCTGCTGGAAGTGCTTCAGTAAGTAGATGCCTTGGAGAAGGGAGATGGGAGCTGCCAGGCTCCCACAGGGGAGATGCACACTTGGGAAGGGCTGTTCTTCCATGGCCATGAACAAGCCTGGCCCTTGGTGCTACTGGTAATGAAAGGAAATTCAGGGGAATTCAATTCGCATCCCTGGAGTTCAAGGCCAGGTTGGATGGGGCTTGGAGCAGCCTGGTCTAGTGGAAGGTGTCCCTGCCCATGGCAGGGAGGTGGAACTGGACAATCTTTAAGGTCTCTTCCTGCCCAAACTGTTCTTGGATTCGTTGATACCAAAGGTGCTCTCCATCACTCCACTGGCTCTTGGTGGCTCTTGTTATGCTGTGCTTGGGGATCCAGCCACTGCTGGCACCAAGAACCCACTCCTGCAGCCCTGGGACCTGGGTGTCCCCGCAGTGGTGCCCCATCTCTGCAGCCCCGGGATACCCCTTGGCACCACTTTAGGGACACACAGGTGATCCTGGGACTGCAAGGCTGGGATATGCTGAAGCCCATGCTGGGTAAGAGCATGTTTTAGTGTTTATTGATGTTTGGTGGTCACCTGGAGGGTGTCCAGGAGCCCAAGGGACCAGCTGACCATCAGCCTGCCCATGTCTCCCACAGAAACACGCCCGAGGCCAGGTGCTCTTTGACATGGTGTGCGAGCACCTCAATCTCCTGGAGAAGGACTACTTTGGCCTCACCTTCTGTGATTCAGACAGCCAGAAGGTGAGCATGGGGGGTCCCTCTTCAGCCACCCCCTCCAAGGTGGGGCCCCCCCTGACCTGCTGTCTCCTCATTGCAGAACTGGCTGGACCCCTCCAAGGAGATCAAGAAGCAGATCCGCAGTAAGTGCCTGGGGAGGGTCCATCTTCCCCAGCCCTGGGGTGTCCCATGGGGCTCCCGGATGTCTCAGTGTGGCTGTCCTGTGGCAGGTCACCTCCTCACCTGCCCTGGAGGGGACCTTTGGCAGCTGACCTGAGGACAGGGACACTGTTGCTCATTCAGCTGTTTGTTACCCACTTCTTCTCTTACTCATGAGAAGCGGGGGACAAAGGACCCCATTTGTGCCACTGGAGAGTTGGCTGCCATGTGCAAGGGGGACCTTGCTGGGACAGGTCCTGGGGTGCATTTGCCATGGTGTTGCCTTGCTGGTATGGCAGAAAGGCTTTTACCCAAGGTGTCACCTTCTGGGACACAGGAGGCTTTTGCTGGGACACTGAGCTCGTGGCTCCTGCAGTTGTGATGCTTTGCTGTGCCCAGCTCTTTGCAGAGGATTCAGCAAGTTGTGCTGGAGTCCCAAGGGCTGTGCCCCGGGCAGCCTCTGGAGTCCCCTTGTCTCTGCCTTGTGCAAGGCTTGGAGGGAGCAGCAGGATCCTCAGTGGACACACAGATGCTCCCGTGCCCTGTGTGCAGCCCTATGGGTGCTGTCCTGAACTGCTCTCTCCCCTCTCCAGGCGGGCCCTGGAACTTCGCCTTTACTGTGAAGTTCTACCCTCCAGACCCTGCTCAGCTCACAGAGGACATCACCAGGTGAGGACCACGGGCCTCCTTCCCAGGGAGTCCCAGCCTGCTCCAGAGGGCACCAGATTCCTTCCCAGGGAGCCCCAGACTGCTGAGGGGTGCACACGTCTTCTCCCTGAAGAGTCCCGGCCTGCCCTGGGGGGCACCAGATTCCTTCCTGGGGAACCCCAGCCTGCTCCCCTGCCCCACTCTGACCATCTGCCCCTCCTGCAGATACTACCTGTGCCTGCAGCTCCGTGCTGACATCATCACGGGCCGCCTGCCCTGCTCCTTTGTCACCCATGCCCTGCTGGGCTCCTACGCAGTGCAGGCCGAGCTGGGTGACCACGACACCGAGGAGCACGTGGGCAACTACGTGAGCGAGCTGCGCTTCGCACCCAACCAGACACGGGAGCTGGAGGAGCGCATCATGGAGCTGCACAAGACCTACCGGTGAGCCCCGGGGCGGGTCGCATGGCACAGCTGCCCCATGCCCCTGGGGCACCTGGCCACGTGTCCCCCTTTCTGTCTCCCTGCAGGGGAATGACCCCTGGGGAAGCAGAGATCCACTTCCTGGAGAACGCCAAGAAGCTCTCCATGTACGGGGTGGATCTGCACCACGCCAAGGTACGGGGCTGGGGGCTGCCAGAGTGCTGCCCCTTGCCATCTTGCTCCTGCCCACCTTCCTTCTGCAGGGAAGGCTCCTGGCATGCCTTTAGGTAGCACCAGAGAAGCTCCAGAGATCAAACTCCACTAGCCTGGGGTTCAGTGTTCCCTTTGCCATCCAGGGCCCTGCAACATTCTGCAGGAAGGATGTGGCCCTGCTGGCCAGGCTGGCTCTTGCCGAGCTGCTGACCTGTCCCCTCCTGTCCCCGTGCCTCCTCCAGGACTCAGAGGGCATCGACATCATGCTGGGCGTGTGCGCCAATGGCCTCCTCATCTACAGGGACCGGCTGCGCATCAACCGCTTTGCCTGGCCCAAGATCCTCAAGATTTCCTACAAGAGGAGCAACTTCTACATCAAGATCCGCCCAGGGGAGGTGGGTGCCAGGTGCTGGGGCAGCCCGAGGGCTGTCCTGAGGGATTGAGGCTGATGGTGAGGATTTCCTCACCTGGCTCCACCTCTGCTCCAAGGATCCCACATTTATGACCATGCTGGCCAAGAGAGCACATTTCCCGTGACATGGATTTTATTTCATGTTCTCTTGTGACTTCAGCAGGGGTCCTGAAGGACCCCAGGATCCCATCCCTCACAGACACTGTGACCCTGCTGGTATAGGGAGCTTGCCCAGGAGTGGGGGTTGAGGGCCTTTTTTTTTCACATCTTCACAAGGTTTTTTCATTCACTTTCAGACTTTATTTTCAGTCATTTATGGTGGGAGAATGCATTTCCACCCACAGGCTGTTCCAGCAGGCTAGAGGGCAAGGACAGCACACCTGGGAGTGATGCCCTCAGACCAAAACAGCTGTAAAAGCTTTTTGTTTCTTGAGGGAATTTATCTTGCACTGAAAAGCCATTTACAGCTGAGGGAAGTGCTTAGGCCAGAGGTGTGGGGTGTATCCCATCACCCTGCTGGGCATGGTACTGTGCATGGACTATCGCAACATGAATTTGAAGAAGATTTTTGAGGGTCTTTTGCATGGTCACAGCTCCTGCCAGGGAAACCTGAGGACCTTGGCAACGTCCTGGCATGTCCCCCAGGGCAGGATGTGCCTATAACAGCCTGTTTCTTTCTCCCCCAAGTATGAACAGTTTGAGAGCACCATTGGCTTCAAGCTGCCCAACCACCGCTCAGCCAAGAGGCTCTGGAAGGTCTGCATAGAGCACCACACCTTCTTCAGGTGAGAAACCTTCTCTAGACCTTCTCCAGGCCTCCTTTCCCGGGGGCAGACACATTCCTGCTTCTGCTGCAGTGGGTGCACATGGGGGGCAGTGCCAGGGGGCCTGACTGGGGCTCGCTGACACCCTCCCACCCCTGTGACCCCTAGGCTGGTGTCCCCAGAGCCACCCCCCAAGGGCTTCCTGGTGATGGGCTCCAAGTTTCGGTACAGTGGGCGCACGCAGGCACAGACGCGCCAGGCCAGCGCCCTCATCGACCGCCCCGCGCCCTTCTTCGAGCGCTCCTCCAGCAAACGCTACACCATGTCCCGCAGCCTGGACGGAGGTACGGCCTGCCTGGGGACAGGGGACACTGCTCCACCTGCAGGAAGAGGGGAACATGCCTGGCCTGGCTGGGCGGGGTCACAGCAGCATCAGGCTTCCTTCTGGAGGCGGTCCCCAGCAGCATCCCTGTGGCACAGGGGCTGTCCCCACCCCAAGGGGTAGCTCAGACTGCATGAACAGAGGGACATGGCAGGGCTGAGGTCAGCCAGCTCAGGGACACATCGCTTCCTCCCCTCTGCCCTGGGACCCCTGAGACCACCAGGGGCAGGAGCAGGGGAGCTGGCATAGGGGTGACCCAGCTGTCAGAGGTGGCAGGGGCAGGGTCGCAGGGCTGGGGTGACCCGGCTGGCAGGGGCAGGAGCAGGAGCAGGGTGGCAGGACTGGGGTGACCCAGCTGTCCCCCTGGGCAGAGTTCTCGCGCCCAGCCTCCGTCAGCGAGAACCACGATGCCGGGCCTGAGGGTGAGAAGCAGGATGAGGACGGTGAGTTTGGCGGCAGGAGGCGCTCTGAGACGGAGGATGAGGAGGTGACCACCCCGACGAAGATCAAGGAGCTGAAGGTACAGCCGAGGTGGGCAGAAGAGGGTGGGGGTGGAGAAGTCGGCAGGCAGGGCCCGGGCGCAGGCAGCACGGCTGGGCTGCAGGCAGGAAGGGTCACCTCGGGGCAGGGTCCCTGCAGCCCTGTCGGTGTCAGCTGTGCCCCAGGCTGGTGGGACCCTCGGGTTGTGGCTCTTGGCCCCACCGGTGGAAGTGGAGCTGTCACAGGGGTTCATCTTTACTTGGATTCCCCAGAGCCCTCCGGATGGTCCCAAGACTCATCCCCAGGCAGGGCTGGACCTGGGAGCAGCCCAGTTCTGGGACAGGGGTGGGGACAGGCTGAGTGCATCAATGCTCAGCACTGCCTGGGCACAGCCCACCCCCTCCTGCCCTGGTCCCTGGGCTGTCCTAGTCCATTTCAGCCCCATGCTGGGAGGGGAGGGGGGGTCCCTACCAGCCTATCAACTTTACTGTGGTGTTTGTGACAAGTGCCCTTAACTGACCCTGCTGGTTACTTTTAACCCTCTCTTTGCTGCCAGCCGGAGCACGAAACAACCCCCAGGCACAAGCAGGAGGTATTCTCTCTCTGGAGTATCTTAGTCCTCATTGGTGCATCATATTGTCCATCCTTCCCAAAACAAGTCCGTCTGTCACCCTATTTACTGGAATACAAGATGCACCGGGCTGGGGGTTGGGTGCTGGAGGAGCCCGAGGAACAGACAGCTGGGGATCAGCTGTGGCATCTTCTATCCCACTAAGTAGGGTGGTCCTGATCGTGCCTGTGAGCAAGGGCAGGAGAGCCCCTGGCCCATTGGGATGACCTGGCTTCTGCTCATGTTCCCAACCCTGCCGTGTCCTCACCTTGTGTCTCCTGTGGAGCTGGTCCCATCCTCCTGCTGGCACCCGACCCACGCTCTGCTCCTGCCTGACCCAAACTGCGTCATTCCCCCCTGCCCAGCTATCCTGCAGCCCCCTGAGAGCTGGGCTGGGGCTCCCCAAGTACTGTGGCTGTCATCCCGCCCCACAGGAGCCAAGAGGCTCTGAGCTGCCTGAAGGGACCAGCGCTGACACCAGGCCTGTGCCTGCTCACCCTGAGAGGGGCTGAGCAGAGAGGGAGGCTGAGCCCTCCCTTGCACAAACTGTGCCTGTGCTGGCCCCATCAGGAACAATTCGTCCTGGCCTCAAATCCAGGGCTGCTTCCTCGGGGATCCCGTCTGTGAGCAGAGATCCCAGCTGGAGCTGCCAATGGGAGCAAGCACGGCCAGGGGATGGGGTTGGCCACACCCAAGGCACCACCCAGGTTCCCCGTGCAGCCCCACCGGGGGTGGGCACCGGCTCCGACCCCCGCCCACCTCATCGCTTGCCCACTGCATGTGCATGTGCTGCACCCAGCCCAGAGGTGGGCACACCTGAGCCCTCCTCAGCTCGGACATGCGGGGCCAGGGCGGGACTTGCCTGAGCTCTGCTGAGCCTTCAGCATCTGGAAATTTTGGTGGGGCTTTTTCTGGCACTCTCACAGGTCTCTGTTGCCGAGGAGGTACCGGGGAGGTGTTTGGGGGCTTCCTTTTGGGCCTCAGGAGAGCTTTGGGTTTGGGTTGGAGGCAGAAGTCAGATTCCTCCTGGAGCCGGTTTGCCCACCTCTGCGGCGGGACGAGGGGGCCACCCCGGCTCCTGTGCCCACACCGAGCCATGCTCTGACACCTTCCCCTGAGCACTCTGAGCTGCCCTCTCTCCACAGCACATCAGACCCACCCCAGCCGGGGCTGGTGCACAGGGATCCAGGCCTGATCGGTGTAAACATGGCTGCCCAGCCCTGGACCTCCACCCCTTTGTCAGAGCCTGCTCCGGAGGAGCTCTGCTGGAAATGCCACTCGCCTGCCTTTCTGAAACAGAGCTTGGGCTCCCTTTGTGTCTGGCACCAGACAACAGCACAGGCTGCTGGTGTTTCCAGCAGGGCCCCATTCCTTGCTGATCCCAAGGGAGAGCCCACTCTCCCCTCCAGGAGGCTTTAGCCCTTCACCTGCCACACACTTCGGCCCCGTGCTGCCCTTCTGCTGCTGCCTGCAGAGAAGGAGCTACTCCCTCTCCTACAGTGAGACCATGGTGCCCCATTACGTCCCTCATTTGGCTCCTGAGACCCAGAATTCCAGCCCAGTGTGACACCAACCCTCCCGGTGCCCCTGCTCATGCCTTTGGACTGGGCTGCTGCTTTGACCATCACTTTCTTCCTCTCTCCTTCCCAAGTTTTTAGACAAGCCAGAGGATGTTTTGCTGAAGCATCAGGCCAGCATCAATGAGCTGAAGCGGACCCTGAAGGAGCCCAACAGCAAACTGGTTCACAGGGACCGGGATAGGAGGCTGCCTTCCTCACCAGCCTCTTCCTCACCCAAGCACGAGGATGAAACACCAAAGGGAACCCCTGAAAAGGCCACTGAGGTTCGTTCTGCTGCTCTCTTCCAGAGAGGATCAGGATCTGTTGGGGAGGTGTCCTTCAGCTCCTGTGCTGCCCTGAGGGAGCACGGTGGGAGTGACATGCTGGGGACTGGGGTGTTGTTTCTAAGTTTTTGAACCCTTTTCACTGCTGGGGAGGGTCTCCCTGGGCACTGCAGGAGACTGAACAGCCCTTGTCTGGAGGTGTTTGGTGCTCTGGTGGCTCATGGGGTGTGGTTTTGCTCACTCCTCTCAGGGGCAGCCTGTGAGGCAGTGCCAGCACAACTCCTGCCTGAAAGTGTCCCCAGCAGAGCAGGAACAGGCCCCTGTGCAGGGGTGCCCTGTGGTGCTCTCAGCAGTGGAACCTGGGTGGTGGGAGGAGGTGGAAGAGGAGTGGTGCCACGCTGGCATTCCACAGCCACATCCTCCCTTCTGGGCATTCTGCACACTGGCTTTGCACTGGGACCATGAGGGTGACAGAAGAGCGCTGTCATTGGGGTGCAGGACAGCCGCGGTGCTGGAGGGGTGTGGATGTGGCACAGCTGGGCTCTGTGACCAGGGGCCCTGCTGGGCTCGGTGCAGGCAGCATGTGACAAAGAGTGTCCCCCTGCCAGCCTGGACACCCTGTCCCTGCCAGGGATCCTCGCTGCCTGCAGGGGACGTGGCTCCAGGAGGGTGGGTGCTGCTCTGCCCTGGCTGTGCCCTACCATGAAGAGGGCACAGGCTCTGCAGGGAATTCGGGATGTGCCCGTGTTCCCAACTGGGCCCCGGCACTGCCTGGAGATCGGGGCTGCAGGGGAGGCTGTGGGCCCTCACAAAGGCTTGGCTGGGAAGAGGAAGAGGGGCTTTCCCCCACATTGCTTTTACCATGGACTCTATCAGGTGCAGAGATGTGAATGGAGCATCTAGAGCTGGCACAGCTGTGACCTCTGTTCATCTATCTATCCATCCTTCCATCCCCTCATCCATCCATCCACTCACCCACCTGCCCACCCTTCGTTCCTTCATTCTTTCTCAAATTCTCCCTTTCTCTTTCTCTCTCTCTCTGTCTCTGTCTCTCTGTCTCTGTCTCCCACTCTCTCTCCTCGTGGGTGCTGGGGTTTCCGTGCTGGTACAGACGATGGAAGAGGACACCTTAGACGATTTTGCATCTGAGCATGGAGCTTCCCTAAGCATGGAGTCTTTCACGCAGAAAAGCCTTGTCTCCTCTCCTGAGGTTGTCACCGTCCCCTTTCTCCCCCACCCCTCACTCTCACCGTAGGGTCCCCAGCCTGCCGAGTGGTCTTGTGCCCTCTGAGCAGAGCTGCCCCTGGGTGGGTTCCCTTTCTGGTGATAGGCAGGACCCCTCCCAGCACAGGGTTGTTGGTGAAACCTCTCCCCTGGCTGTTCCTGCTGGACTCTGAGATGTGTTCCTGGAGAGAGCTCCCAGTGCTGGTGTGAGGCTGTGCTGTGGCCCAGTATTGAGGGTCCCAAGGCAAGGGTGACTCGATGGCCTGGACACCTGGGTGGCTGCTCCAGCAGCCTCAGACTGTCCTGACTGCAGCTGGAGTTCCCTAGGCCCAGGCACCCTGACAAAGGGCATCCTTGGAGGCATCCTTGGACCCATGCCTGTGCAGAGCCAGGTCACGCTCCCTCAGTGTGAGGGGTGTGAGCTCTCAGTGCCCCTAAACTGCAGGTTTAGCTCAGGGGAAGGGACAGCCTAGAGTGGTGCCTTCACTAAGCAGAAGCAGGCTGGGGTTTGAGCCTTGGTTCTGGCGTGGTTGGCCCCAAGGACACACGGTGCTGGGATGCTTGTCCTTCCTGAGCACCCCAGACAGGCAGAGGGGTGGAGGACAGGCTGGGCACGTTCTTGCTCCATGTGGATGTCCCTTAGTCCATGCAGAAGTCACTAGCACAGATAGGAGCCTGAACCTGGGCTGGCTGAAGCAATCCCCAGGAGGCAGGATGGGGGTCAGGGAGGGTTTGGGCACAGCTTGCACTTCAGCAAGGATATGGCACCTTCAACAGAGCAGCAGCATCTCCTGGTACATGTTAGCACACTCCCATTCCAGTATTTCTGAGCTGGAGGACAGAAACAGCAGGTGTGAGGTGCATACACATCTCTGGAGTCAGTCTTGCCCTCGGCATGCACAGCCTGAGCTGGGCTGCAGATGCTAAGGTGGCCTCACCAGTGGTTTCTCTCCAGGCCTCTGTGACTGAGACTCAGCCCTGACATGTCCCCACATATCCCCACAGGCCAGAGCCTGTGGTCTCCATGAGAGATTCATGGGTGGTGATGGCACAAGGACAGCACATCTGCAGAGCCTGGAGCTCTCATCACTGCCAGAAGGTCCCCTGGTGCCCATGGGCTTCAGGCCCACTGAGGTTGGGTGGTTTGTCACTTCCAGCCCTCTGTCCCCACTCCTGCTGGAGGACAGGAACGCTGGGCTGGGCAGTGCTACGAGCCTCTCCAGCTCTCTGTTTTGTCCCAACATCTGATTCCCTCATTCTCCTTGCCTGAGGCAGCGCTTTCCTCTCAGGTGAGCTGTGTCTCCCTCAGAGCAGAGAAGAGCAGCAGGGGCACTAAGGATGCCCAGGGGAGAAGCCTCCCACATGCCCAGGGCTCTCCAAGGTTGTGGCCCCCATTGGTAGGGGCAGAGGCTGTCTCTGCTCCCTGTTACTCTCTTTCCTTTCTGTCTCTTGTGCTGCCTAGGCCACAGTGGGAATGGCCTCCCCAGTTGCTCCTGTCCCAAGAGCAGATGCATAGGGAGGGAAGGAGGGCAGGGAAGTGTGAAAGTCACTTATCCCTTGGGAGGTCAAGGCTGGTCTCTGGACAGACCCTTCCCAGCATCATCCCTTTTGGAGGCAGCTTTGCCGTGGCTCCATCCTCCAGCCTACTGACATCCAAAGCTCACGAGCTCCCTGTTTCCCTGGGGGATATGGCCCAGTATCCAGAGATTTGCTCCAAGCATCCCCCAGAGCCCTCAGGCTCTGGAGGCACAAGGGCTGCCCTGAGCTGTGGCTGGAGGTGGCACTGAGCCCTCCAGAGCAGAGTTCACACCAAGGAGGAGCTGGATCTCCCTTGAGCTGGGCTGTACTCATCTCAAGAGTCTGAGGAGAAGGAAGAAGCTGGTTGGAAATAAATCTGAAACGTTGGGGTTTTCCTGACTGGTGAAGAGGTCCTGTCATGGATGACGTTGCAGGGGTCAGACTTTTTAATCTACAACATTTATTTTGGGCCTTAACTCAGAGGAGGAGCCTGAAGAAACTCATCCCCTTTGCCCAGGGAAGGATTCCTCTGGTTTGCAGCCAGAGAAGAGGGACGAGTTCGCTTTGCTGAGGAGATTTGTACATGGGCCCATGTACATCCTTGTCCTGGCTGAGAATGGGTTCAGCAGTGGGACAGCAGGGCAGGAGCAGGAGAGAAGCTGCTGCACCCTAGGGAAGGTGAGCAGTGTCCTGGCTGAGCGTGGCTGCTGAGGGAATGAATACCGGACACTAGTCTGGGCTGCCCAGAGCCAGTGAGCCTCCCAGCTTGGGGTGATGCAAACCCAACTGGGAACAACCCCAGTGCAACCACTTCTCCTGGCAGGCACTGATGGGCTCTGTTCCCATTTCCATGGACTGGGAAGGAACAAAAGCTGTGCTGGAGGCCAGGAGGAAGGGAGCTGGAGAGCAGCTGATGCAGGGTAAGGGGCTATAGGAAAGGCTCCTGCTGGAAGGCACTGGGGGTCAGACCCTGTTGCTCAGTGGGGCTTCCTGGCCAGGGCAGAGTCCCTGCCAAGCATCCTTCTGGCACCAGAGGAGGAGAGTGCCCTTACTGCCCATCCCTGTGGATGTCCTGGCACTGCGAGGAGCTGGTACCTCCCTGCCCTCAGGGGTGGGTTGTTCTCTTGGGGGGCCAAGAGCTGTACCTAAGCTGTACCACAGGTGCTTCTCTGCAGGCTCCTGGGGATTTTTGGGGGCAAAGGGAATCTTGGCAGAGGCAGGCAGGGGTCTGCAGCGAGGGCAGGGGCAGGGCCTGCAGCAGTGTGCTGAGGGAGCTCTGCTTCCTTTGGCACCTGGCAGAGAAAGCAGTAGCTGGGAATGGTGCTTTTCTGCTGGAGGCTTTCACTGACTTCTCATTTCCTTGTGGGAGCTCTTCCACTAGTAACTGATTTTCCTCCTTTCTTTCTCTCCTCTAATATTATCTTCCCTTCCCTCTCTCTAGCTCTGCTCCCCTCTGCCCCCCGTTTCCCCTTCTCCAGTATCAGTCACTAGGTTTGCATTTTGGGTACAACTGCTCCGAACGTTCCCCCAGCCCCCTGCATAGGGCGAGGCTCACATTTCCATGGGTCATTATTCCTGGTTGGAGGAGGAGCAGACACCCCTTCCCTAGGCCTAGAGTGCATCCTGGTGCCCTCGAGGGCTATCCTTACTCCTGCTGCAGGCTGTGCCCAGGTAGGCTGTGCCATGGGCAGTGCCAGCCCCACAGGGAGCCCCAGCACTGCCCTCTTCATATGTTGTCAGGGGTGGCTGAGCTGCTTCATGGTGCAGATGTTCTCCTGGAACTCTCTTCCCGTGAGTTATTTCCTACCTGCTGTTCCAAAAGTGACTGGATTTTAGCAGTGCTTTGTTCTTGGCACTCATGAGGCCTTTAGCTGACGTGCAGGATGAGCACATGGATGTACAAGGTGTCCCTGGCAGCAGTGACCTGGTGTCCCCTGCCAGCAGCACGGTGACATTCCCACTGTGGCTGTGCTGCAGGATGCTCCGTGGCCTTTGCTTGGTCCTGCTACTGAGCCCAAGGTCTTTTACACTTCACAGGAAACCTTTCACATGTGACAGTTTCTGAACCCTTGGTTTCAGCATGGCTGGGTTCTGAGGAGTTGTCCCTGATGAGCTGGAAAGGAGGGATGGCCTTTGGGAGAATCTGAGCTGCAGCATGTGGTAGGAAAGGGACAGGGCCTTGCTGATGGCTTCAGGTGGTTTCTCTCCCTGCTGGTGCTCTTGGCAGTCTGACAAATTCTTAGGGCACATTTATGAAGCTGAGAGTGAAGCTACCCAAAACCCAGGGTCTTGTTTCCAATGGAATCTCACGCCTGGGAATTGCCAAAGCCAGCTGAAAACAAGGGGGCAGCCAGCTGTGTCCCCTGCCTCCAGAGACACCCTGGTGGCTGTTTGTGTGTCTGCTGGGAGCTCCATTCCCACTCTGTGCCACCAAGAAAGGCTCAGGTATTGCAGGTGTTTCAGGGAGCCATCACCCAGAGCAAAGCACTGTCCCCAGAGAGGACCCTGGCTCAGTCCCCAGTGGGGCATCAGCCCCTTATTTCCAGTCCCTCTCTCCATCAGTTAGTTGCCAGGCTCTTTGTACAGAGCCTCAATTCTGTCCTTGATAAGAACAATAGCAATAGTAATAATAATAATAATAATGACAGTGATGATGATGACAATGACGTAGCCAGCCCTGTGCCAGGCAGACCAGCTGTGCCACTCGTGCCAGCAGGAGTCGGGGCCAGGGTGTCTGATGCGTTTAACTCTTCTTGCTCCAATTGCAATACAGGGCTCGGAGCACTGGGTATTTATAGAGAGAGAAGCCCCTAGGCTGGAAGCTGTAGCTCTGAGGAAAACTCTGAGAGCCAAGACAGAAGAAGCACGTGCAGGGACCTCGGAGGGGAGCACAAGTGGGAGCCTGACGAAAGTGGAGGTGACAGTAGGGAAAGCCAAGGACATGGCAGGCCAGGAAGAGCCGGCAGCTGAAGCCTTGGAAACGAGGAAGAGAGCCAAAATGATTGCTAGTCCCGAGGATTTTGAGTCTGTGTGGGAGGATGAGCTCTATGAGAAGGAAAGCAAGGGTGAGTCCAGCCCAGGGGCAGCCCATCTGCCCACCGAGAGCACAGAGGGGGAACCCCAAGAACCGGGCAAAGGTGCGGCCACCAGGGAGCATGGGCTGCCCAAGCCCTGTCAACAGCCTGAAGAGAGGCAAAAGACCAAGATTTTGGAGCCAGAGCCTTCCCAGGGAGAAGGTGAGGTGCTCTCCAAGGAACGTGCTTCTGCAGCCTTCAGGAAGCAGGAGGCCAGAGTGCCAGCCACAGCCCCAGAGCTCCTGAAAATTAAAGTGAAGGCTGGCGACGACAGCTCAGAGACTTCTGCAACACAGAGGATCATCTACTTAGGAGATCCAGAGGGGGAGGAGATGGACAGTAAAACACACCAGGTCTTGGACACTGGTGGGTGGCTTGGCTTGGAGGAGAGACCAGTAAACACATGCGGGGAGGGATCCGGTCACATAGCACCCGTGGCAGAAGGGCTCCAACCCCTCTCCTCAGCAAGTCACCAACACAGGACAGTGTCTGGAAAACCCACTGGAGCCCCAGAACCACCTGGGATGGGCTGTGATGGGACCAGCCTGGGGCGACATCCCCTCTCAGGGTGGGAAGAGCTGTCCATGCAGCCAGAGAAAGCACCTGGTGCTGGGGTGTCTGGAGGAGCACCTATGGGAAGTGAAACCCTGGAGGTGGGACCAGAGGAGACAGAGCTGCAGAGCTCAGTGGGAGGCTTGAAGCCGTGTGGCCTGGCAGGGGATGGCCCCTGGGCTGAGGAGCAGAGAGGGAGCCCAGCACTGGAGGGGCTCTCGGGAGGGGTTGGAGCAGACAGTGACAGGGAGGAAAGTGCCAGAGTGGTTCTTCAGATGGAAGAGATAGAGCCCAAGTCTCCTCCATCATCAGCTGGGTCTCAGCAGGACCACACTCACACCGTGGGGCTGAAGGGGGACAAACCCAGTGCTCCTGTCCCTCCACCCCTTCCCCAGAAACCCAGCCCAGTCCCTGCAGAGCCGTCTCCCAGTACGGAGCCTCAGGGCACAGAGCTGTCCATGGGCACTAGCCTTGCCAGAGGGGTGGCCATGCCCGAGGGTGTGAGCCCCTCCGTGGAGGTGGCACTACCCATGGGCACCGATCCTAAAACAGAAGAACAATCCCAAAATGTGGGATTTGCCTCGTGGAAACCCCATCAGGGGACAAGTCCTGTTACAGGAGAACCACCCCAAAACACAGCCACTGCAGCCGAATCGATCCAGGTTAGAGATCTGGCCACCAGGGAGGTGGTCCAGGACATGGACACAGCACAGAGCAATGTCCCTGCCACTGAAGAGCCACTGCAGGAGGAGAAGCCCATGATCAAAGAGCTCTTCCAGGGCTCAGGGTCAGGGAAGCCGACCAGAGATGAAGGCTCTGGGATGGAAGAAGTGTCCCATGACAAAAGCCTTGGCATGGCTGAGCTGTCCCCCAAGGGAGAAGAAGCAGAACACCAGACTGAGACAATCCTGAGAGACTTGCCCCTCCACACTGCAGATCCCAAAGCACGAGAGCCACACCAGGATTCGGAGTTCAGTATGGGACAAGATCTGCAGCGTGGGAGCCAGACAGTCACAGAAAGCAGCAGGGACATTGACCTGGCTCCAGAGCAGCCACTGCAGGATGAGTCTCCTCCCAGAGTAGCTGCTGATGTCCCACACTTCCAATCCTCTGCAGCAGGATTGTGCCAAGGAATAGAGGCATCCCAGCCCTCTCCCCTGGCAAATGAAGGCGGGGCAGGGCAGTCAGGTGGTGGGACATATACGGCAGAGCCTGGCGTGCCGGTGTGCGTGGCTGGGCTGCCAGGAGCCGTGTCCCAGGAGCATGGGGACGCTACTGTGGTCCCAGAAAACCAGCAGGACAGCAAGAGCTCCGTGGCCTCCAAGATCAAGATGTTTGAGCAAGGAGAAGTGGAGCGAAGGGCGGCCCAGGAGGAACAGGAGCATGTGCCTGAAGCTGAGACATCAGTGACAGCCACGGGGAAGACAAATGTGGCACAGGTCGTGCCTTTGAGCACCGGCCTCGCCTCACCCCCTGCAGCCAGACCTGTGTCCAGTGTGGGCTTCTTGGCCCTCGGGCAAGGGGCTGGTTCAGGAGACACCTCCCAGCCTCAGTCCCTGAAGGAACATGTCTCTGCTGACCCCGAGCACGAAGACAGTGCCGAGCTGGCCTCGCCCGACTCCGGCTGCGAGCTCACGCTGGCTGAGGCCGTGGTAACTCCACTGAACCGTCCGGACGGGACATTCGTGCGCATGTTCTGTGGCTCTGCCCGTGTCCAGTGGCTCCTTACACATCCATTGACTGGCAGCAGGCGCTTTGCATCCCTGTCCTCTCTGTCTGTGTGTGTGGTCAGGCTTCACTGGCTGCATGCGCAGCCGCTGCCCAGTCGGTTCATCAGCTTTTGTTTTGCGCCCCCCCCAACCTTTTGGCTCCCTGGAGAATGCCGCTCACTGAACCCAGGAGGGGCACCCGAGCTCCGTGGCCGGGAGCAGGAGAGGGCGCCGGGGGGTGGCTGGAGGAGCTGAGACTGTCACGGACATGCAGCCCCAGCAGCGGCGTGCCCACGCTTCCAGCTTCACCCCTGCATTTCCTTGGTTGATGCCCCTTCTTGCTTAGCTCCCACTCTGCCCTGCCTTCAGCAAGCTGGTGGCCGGGTGATGGGGTAGCTTCCCTCGCTCTTGTGAGCACTAGAGCAGCTCCTGCAGAGTTCATTTCCTTCCAACTAACCCTTTTCTCTAATCCAGAGCAAATCTCAGGAACCAAGTGGGGAAGAAAAGGATTTATGTGACCCATCAGTAAAATCCAGCCTGAAAGAAGAGAATGTAAAGGCTGCTGTTCCAGTGGTCTCGCAGGTCTCAGTGCTGTTTTGCTAAGTGCTTCTCCCGGCAGTGTGAGCGCTCGCCCCGCGGCCAGGGCTGTGCTGCCCCTCCGCTCCCCTTGCAGGGCTCTCTGTATGTATTGGTCAGACACACACCCCAACACGTGTCTGCAGGCGTGTTCCTCACGGCTGCTGGACACCCTGTGTTCTGCCCATACCTCTCAACCTCCCACAGTACCGAGGGAGGGGTGTGCCGGCACAGCCCGGCCCTGGGGGGATGGCCCTGGCTGCAAACGCTCGGAGCAGAGGCCAGGCGGTGGGGTTTCCTCTGGCATTGGTGAGCTTAGAGCTGTTCCTAAGGGACAACCGGGTCTAGATTTCCCATGGCTTCATGGCAAAGTGTGGCAATGGGACACGTCCCCTCCGATGGCAGAGTTGAGAGGTATGTCGGTGTCCGGAGAAGAGTGGATGGAGGGAGGTCATCCCTTGGCTCTGGCCATGCTGTCAATTACACTGACCAGGTCACCGTGAGACCCACCTGAGGCCTCTGGAGAGGCAGGTGGTGTCAATGGGGCACACTCACTCCGGGCCAGCTCTTGGGCTGGACCTCCTCCCAGGGTGATGCTCCCCAGGATGCTCAATGGAATTGGCTCACTCCTCCTCAGTGGAATTGGCACCCTCGTTTGCTTCTCCCCCACTGTGCCTGGCTGATGGGTCTTTTCCTTTCAAACTCTTCTCTCTTTCTTTCCCTTCATTTTTTTTGAGTCACTGACATTCGATAGCCCCTCCGTCTGAGCTCTTTCTGAATGTCTCCTATCAGACCCATTGTTTTGCATCCATCTGCTTCCACCAGTGCACTGAAGTGCCTCCAAGCTGGCCGAGCTTTTTTTTTGTCTGACCGATCCTTTTTGAGATGATTCATTGCCAACAAACTTTTGGCACAATCCAATTGAGTCACCTTCTGTCCCCCAGCAAAGCCGCTGCTGCCAGAAAGGTTTCGGTCTCCATGCTTGAGTTGTGTTTGACTCTACTCTGTGATGTTTGCTGCAGCCTTCCTTCCCCTCCTCCTCCCACCGTGTCCCCCGGCGCTGCCCTGCAGTGCTCATGGGCCCCGTCTCTCCACGATTGTGTCTCCTTCAGAGAGCGGGCGTGAGGGAGGGCCCCGAGGAGAGGGTGAAACCGCCCCGGCACAGGGCCCCTGAGAGCGACACTGGCGACGAGGAGCCCGACCAGGAGAAGGACTCGGTCTTCCTCAAGGACAACCACCTGGCCATCGAGCGCAAGTGCTCCAGCATCACGGTCAGCTCGACCTCCAGCCTGGAAGCAGAGGTGGACTTCACCGTCATCGGGGACTTCCACGGCACAGCCTTTGAGGACATCTCCCGGAGCCTGCCCGAGCTGGACAAAGACAAGAGTGAAACAGAAGATGAAGGCCTGGTTTCCTTCCAGCACACTGACAAAGTAGTTCCTGGACTGGAAGAAGATGTCAAAGGCAGGGATAAAGTCTCCCAGCCCAGCTCAGATGTCTCCCAGCCAGAGGTACACAGGGACACCATTCGCCGGGACCGGCCCGGTGCCATCGTGCCTCCGTGTCCTTGTGGCCGCCGTTGCCTGGCGGGTGTGCACTCCCAGCTGGTTTTGGGGAGCATGCTGGCTGCCACCCCCGTTCCTGCCCGGTGCACGCTGTGCTGTGTCTGTGGTGCATGGCTCTGTCATGTGCTTCGTGCATCTGCTCACCAGGAGAAGTCACTGTCACCTCTCGGTCCCTGCGTGTGGCTGCCCCGTCCCCAGCCCACGGCAGCATGTGCGCCACAGGGAGGGCACGTGGCACTAACCATGGGAGCTGTCCTCGTGTCCTGCATGAACTCAGTGGCCGCTCGGTGTCGTGCCGAGCCGTGTGCTGCCCACTAACCTCTCTGGTCATGCCGGGGCTGGGAGGGATTGGCCTCATGGAGCCGCCCTGGAGCTCATGGAGGGTCACTGTGTGCTGGGAGGGATCATAGCAGGGCTAACAAAATTGCATGTGCATGTGTGTGGGGCTGAGTGCACGCATAGGGACAGAACAGCAGAACCAGCCCCAGCTCCGTGTGGCCTTGTCTTTGTGCTGGGCTGGGGCCGTCTCCAGCCCAGCCACCCAAGGCAGCCTCCAGCCCTGCAGGTAAGTCCCCAGTGCTGGCCAGAGCTGCTGAGGTTAGTCCAGACCTAAAGCCAGGAAAGAGCTGCAGAATTAGATGGAGCTGTCTCTGAGCCAGCCTGGAAACCCTGGTATGGAGTGTCCGGTGCTGTGGCCGTGGGAGATCCACTCCAAGGCTAGTGTGGGCAGGGGGCTGTTGGCTCGGGGATACTGAGCACTGGTGAAGCATCCCTCGTGCAGGAGCCCTTGGCAGCTCCAGTTTCCTACAGCAGGGCAGTGCTGGCAGCCTGTGTGCATTTCCCCATGGTTCTGACACCCTGGGTGTACCCAGAGCCACCAGGAGCTGGTGCAGATCACAAAATGGCTGCAGCACCTGCATGAAACTGGTTTGGTGGGTCTCACTTGGCTTTTGAAGAGCGGTTTGTCCTTATCCTTGGTGTCTATAAATCTATCAAAAAAATCCTAGGGACAGAGCAACAGGCCTGATTTGGGGTGTGTGAGTCACAGGGCACTGTGGGTGGTGCCCGTCTGCCCAGGGAGACAGCCTAGCCCTGCTGTTTGCCCAGGTAGGACTCAGTGTGACACTCACAGGACATCGTATGTGTGGCACCTGCAGAGGAGTGGGGCAGGGATGCTCTGCTAGGGGCTGGTGCACAAGGAGCACAGAATCAGAGTGGCCAGGCTTGGAAGGAACCTTAAAGGTCATCTCTTGACAGTACTGTGCCATGGGCAGAGCACTCAGGGCTGTTGGCATTGTGCCCCAGGGCCTGGCTCTGCTGACTCTCTGCTGTTCCTCCTGCAGCCTTCAGCCCCAAAAGCAGACACTGTGACTGTGAAGAAGCCCGAAGCAGAAGGCTCCGCTCCCCATCGGGTCAGCGCCACAGACACGGCCCAGGTGACGTGGTGGCTCCCCAAAGCCCCAAAGAGGCTGAGCCCTGAGGCTCCCCAAAGCCTTAGCCCACCATAGCCTGTCCCTGGCAGCAGTGCTGGGAGGGCAGGGGCTTTGTGGGGTGGTTGGGGGCCTCTGCTCACCCTTGACTTGCTGAAGTCCCCAAAACACAAACTAAAGCCCAGCCAGAGATACTGTCTGAGTTCCCCTGGCCCCACGTGCCATGCTCCACACAGGAACATCTGTAGTGAGTGACAGGCACCAGCTGTTACTGGCCTCACAGCCCTCCCTGGCTTCTCTGGTAGTAGGGATATGGCCACACTGTCCCTGCAAGTGTCACCTACTTCCTGGTGGCACCTCCAGACTCACCTAGTTTCCTTTGCCCTGGCAGGTGGACGGAGGCACCCCAGGCAGCAGGGACAGCACCACCACTGCCCAGGCTGGCACCACAGAGACAGCGCTGGTGACCTCAGTAAGCAGGGCTGGCCTTCGAGGGGCAGGGAGCCACTGTCCCCTGTGGTCCCTGTGCTCCAGCAGGAGTGACTGGGGCCAGCTGTGCTGGGGGGACCCTGCACCACCGGGGGTGTCTTTGGAGGGTGACAACTGCCACATTTGCCCCATGCCAACATGAGCCAACGTGCCCATGTGCTCTTCTTTCAGGATCACAGCACCAAGGCTGGCAAAGGGGCCGCTCCCACCACAGACCTTCGCTCCCTGTCACCGGTGAGAGGGGAGGTGGTGCCACCAGCCAGGCCAAGTTGGGGAAGCAACCTTGTGGGGCTAGGAGTGGGTGGGATTGGTCCCAGTGGGCCCCCAGTGTGCTCCCAGCACTGGCACCTGGCTGATGTGTTCGTACTGGAAAGGGCAGAAGGACGCTCAGAAGGTTGGGGAGCAGGAAGTCAGAAGACCCTGACCTGTGGGCTTCTTCCTATGCCTGATCCATACCTTGAGCATCTGCCTGAGGAGGATAATTCCCAAAAATACCCCAGTCCCTGGTGCAGTGAGCTAAGATGCATTTAGCCCTGGGTGTCCTATGGGTCACCCAAGGCCACCCACAAAGTCTCCTGACTGCCAGTGGAGGTGATGGCCACCAACCATCCTGCCCAGCACAGCCCTTCCTCCGGAAATAGATTTCTTACTCCATCCCCTCGTTTCAATGGAGTCCGTCCTGACCAAACACCAGGTGTTGCCCCAGGGTCATCCCTTAATGCTGCAGGGATATCAGAGCTGGCACTGGGGCTGGGGTACCGGTGCATCCTTCCCAGCCTTCCCATCCCTTGGCATGCACAGTGGGATGGACAGAGACAGAGGCAGCCTGAGAGCTCTGTGCTAGAGTGGCCCTGGGGGTGGGTGGGGAAGAGCCAAAAGCAGCCATGAGACCCTGTGTCCCCTGCAGAGGCCCTTCCCAGCAGCTGTGGGCCTGGGATACCTATGGAGACCCCCCTGTCCCCCCCAAGGTCTTGGTGCAGTTGGAAGCACAACTCGGTGCCTTTTTCCCTTGCCATGCTCTCCCCTCCCATGCTGGGCTGAGTGGGTGCATCCCAGTGGGAAGGTCCTGGCTAGCTGGGAGCTGGGCTGGGGCCACCCCCACGATGTTCCCCTGAGTCCTCTGCTCGTGTCCCGCAGATCTCCGGCGGCTCCGCTGGGAAGGAGGTGCTCACCAGCATATTCAGTGCCACTGCAGAAACACTCTCCACTTCCACCACCACCCATGTTACCAAGGTGAGAGCAGCTCCAGGGCTTCCTGAGGGCCACTAGAATTAGGGGATGGGTGGATTTGTATTGTGCTTGGTACAGCAGAAAGGGCCCCTCTCCTTCCAACAAGCTGTGTGCTGTCCCATGGGAATGGTGATCCCACAGAGTCCTCTGTGCCCTGGGCTGCCTGTCCCATCCGGCCAGGTGTGACCACAGCAGTCAGCACAGCCAGGGGTGTGCATTCAGCCAGGGGCAGGCCAGAGGTGGGAAGTGATGGACACAAGGCTGCAGCAGAGGGTCTCACCCATGGCCTTTGCATCCCCAGATTAAATACATGCTGTTCTTCCAGGGAACAGAGGGCAGGATGAGAGGAAATGGCCTCAGATTGCACCAGGGGACGTTTAAATTGGATATTAGGGAGAATTTCCTCACAGAAGGGGTGGTCAGGCACTGGCACAGGCTGCCCAGGGCAGTGTTGGAGTCCCATCCCTGGAGGGGTTTCAAAGATGTGTAGCTGTGGCATCTGGGGACATCCTTGGCAGTGCTGGGTGAACAGTTGGACTTGGTGATCTCAGAGGGCTTTGCTAGCCTCAGTGATTCTGTGATTCTATAAAGACAGCAGCAGCTCTGTGAGGGAACTGGGCAGCCTGAGAAGGTGCTTGGTAGCTGCCCCCAGCTCTTCTCCCCCACTGTGGGCTGCTGTGTGTCACACTTCTCCCTGAGTCAAGGGCAGTGGGAGTTCTGCTGAATTCCAGGGAAGTTCTGAGGGGATGCTGGTGTTGTTCCTGCTCCTGTTCTGGAGCTGGCTGCTGGGACAGGGGTGAGAGCTCTCCTTCTCCTCACACAGACTGTGAAAGGGGGGTTCTCCGAGACCCGGATAGAGAAGCGCATCATCATCACGGGAGATGAAGATGTGGACCAGGACCAGGTAGGAGCAGGATGCCCTGCATTTGCCCACTTCTGGCTGTCCCTGGGTGCAGCACTGCATGTTTCTACTTCTGGCTGAACCTGTTTACCCCTTTTGTCCAAAAACTGACCTCCAAGGCCCCAAATCAGACCCAGACCTTGTCCAGCAGGGTGGGTTCCCATGGGTGCAGTGATCCCCAGGCTGTCTCCCACCATGAAGCCGTGGCAAAGGTCACATCCCAGTGCAGAACAGAGTGATGGCATTACTCTTTTACAGTAATAAACACATTTCTAGGTGCCCTTTCTCTGCTGAAATACTCCAAAGTGACCCAGGTCACCTCTCTCTTCCAGCACAACCACTGCAGGCTGAGTCTCTCCAGGTGATGGTGTTTTGCCTCTTCCTCAACATCAAGAGAACAAAAAGTGGCACACTTCCATGATGAAATAACAAAGACTGACAGGACTTTTTAGGGCCACAAGGTCATTTTCCTGTGGCCTCACCTTTTGGGATTTGTTACTTATGCAAAAAAATTAAAGAGATAAAGTAATTAAAAGGCTCTAAAATGATTTTTAGAATTATAATAATGAATTTGATAATTCCTGTAGATTTTTATAGTGTTTTCTTTTACCCAGGTTTCAGTAGCACATCCATACAGAAAAACAGCAGAGAAAGGCAGCACGTGAGGGCTCCCAGTCATGGATGAATTCCCAGTCATGCTGGATTTCCATGCTGGGCTCTAGCCTCTTCTGCCAGGCTGCTCTGGGTTCCACTCTGAGCCCCTGCATTCTCATCCTCCTGGAATCGCACTCTGCTCCCTGGAATCTTACTCAGCTGCTTTCTGGCTGCAGTCAGGGTACCTGATTGCAGGAGAGGGAGGATAAATGCTCTCTTTCACCCTTCTGCTTTCCAGGCGCTGGCTTTAGCAATCAAAGAGGCAAAACTCCAGCACCCCGACATGCTGGTTACCAAAGCTGTGGTGTACAGAGAAACAGAGCCCTCTCCAGAGGAAAGGGACAAGAAACCTCAGGTAGGTGGAGAAGCTGCCAGGTTCACCTGCTGGGTAATGGGGGTGGAACAGTCTCTGGTCCCCACCAGCCACAGGTGTTGGCATGGTGGCTGTGGGCACGGCTACCTAGTTGTGATTAGGAAGCCACTACCATGCCACCAGAAGCAATGCTATGGGTGTCACCCTGCTGTCCTGCTCAGCACAGGACTCAGAGGCATTTGATGGAAAAAGGAAAGGACCTGCTCGTCCCCCTGGGGTGGGAGGGAATGAAGGCACCTCAGGTTTGTGGTTTCAGAACCTACAGGTTCTGCAAAGCTGCAGTATCAGACCAATGTTTGCAAAAATGATAATTTCTTTACAAAAACCATACAGTTTTTCAGTCCCACTCAGATCCCCAGGTTGAGTTTTTCATATACACACAGGTGTAGGCAGCAGCACACAAGGTTTGTACCTCCCTGCAGACACCCCAAAGCTGTCACAGTCCCAGACACTTCTGTGGGGCTTAGGGAGTCCTGCCCCACCCCAAAGCCCCTGTTTGACCCCATTCTGCCCCGTCAGGCAGGAGCTTCATCTCCTCTGGGTTGGCACAGCCATCAGACCCCTGTGTGGGAGCAGTGGGGAGGTGGAGAGAGGTGGAGAGGAGAGGGAACAGTTTTGGAGGCTCAGGCAGCAGTCAAATTGCAGGTGCATTTTGAGAGGCTCCTCAGAGCTGGGATTTTCTGTTTCTTTATCACATGAAGGTTTTGACTGGCAGCTTTTAAGCCTGGAAAAACGACCAGCAATGCAGCTGGGAAGGTCAGGAGAGGCTTGTGGAGCTTGTGTCCTGTCCCACAGTACAGACAAGTCCAGACATTCCTGCATCCCATAGGATCCACCCAGTTTTAGTTGAATGGCTTAAAGTAAGCGAACAGCAACTCCCCCTCATGTCCTTCATGCACCAACACTAGCCCAGTGGCTGAATTCCTGCTAATTACCAGAGCTCCTGCTAATTAAATGCAAACTGTGGCCCCAAGTGTTTGCAAAGTTTCTATCCAGTGCCCTCATCCAAAGAGGAGCCTCCAGGGATTGGCACTCCATGACTTGGTCCTTTCCATCTGCCTTGCACAGGAGTCTTGACCAACATGTTCCTGGAAGTCAACATCTGTATTCCAACCTGGAGAACAGGGAAGAAGGAGCCTTCATGCTGGATTTGTCAGCAAGACATAGACATCCTGGCTGCAAATGTTCATGGCAAGAGACAAAAATTTTTAAAAAAGGAATAGCAAATATATTATATATATATATACATACATACATATATATATATATATAAACAGGAAACAAAATGCATCCTTGCACTGCTGCTATATGCTGGAAACGAATAGCAAACAATACCACCAACAAACAAAGCCAACCTTCTGCAGATAAATTGAAGAATTTCCTGGATTGGTGATCAAATCAGATTTAAAAAGTCATAATAATTACAATAATCTTGGTAACAATACAATAAGCCACCATCTTGCATGTTACATGAAAGGACACACAATCATGAGTTCATTTGTTGCACACTGAATGGAAAGGAAAACTGCTTTGCAACAAAGCAAGTAAGCAAACTGAAGTAAAAAACCACAAGCAGAAGCAAAACCATTCCCCACCTCTGGAAAGAAGAGAGAAAAACATTCAAGTTATGACCTTAGAGTTATTTTCCAATTCGCAAGTGTCGTTTCGCCCTTCTCCTCATTCCATGCTGGTTTTTTGCATTTTTTGGGAGTTCTGTTAACTCTTCCCCTTCCCTTCCTTATCTTCTCTGTGCACTTGTCCAACCTCTTGTTCTCTGAAGGTATTTAGGAATGGGTTTAATTTCAAACAAAGCAAATGATATGTACATGGTTTCTCATCTCTAACGAGCAGCCTGTGGGGTTTCATATGGATGTGCATTTCAGTTCTGTATATTATTCTATATAACGGAGGGGGAGGGAGGGAACAAGGCTGAAATAATTCAACAGTGCTAGTACAGATGATGCCGACATCTTTAAATTATTAACTCTTGGATTGACTGTGGTTGGTGTACTAGGAGACTCTTAGATCACACGTGGGACTCTTGAGTCCTGCAGGAAGGGAACGGGGAAGGTTTTGGCCGCTGCTGGTTGGGGGGAAGGGGAGAGGGCGAGGGACAGGAATGCGCTGCTGGTTGATCTGCAGCATGTGCTGGTGGTGAGGTTTGGAGGGGCAGCGGTCACCTGGAGGGCACAGAAGGCTCCAGCTCCAACAGCCGTAGGCAGGATGGGCTCCCATCCCCCCAGAGCCCCAGGACCAGCTAGGAGTGAGGTGGGAGCCATAGGGCTCGGGGCTCCCTTGTAGCCCGCAGAGCTGTGCCTGTGGGTGGGGTGGGTTTGCTTTGTTTCTGGATCCCAGTAATGGAGGTACTTGAGTTTTGTAGTGGGGTCAAAGGCAGAGGGGCTGTTTGTGCCCTGCCTCCCCCACTACCCAGGGTGTGATGGCAAACGGCTGGGGACGGCGCTGGCAGGGCCATGGCAGTGCTCCCCCGACCTGCCTAGGGATGGGCAGTGGAGGCACCGTGCTGTGTCCATCCCTGCAGAGTGTCTCCAGCATCCCAGGCTGCATGGGAGAGCCCAGGAGGCCTCAGTGGAGCTGCTCCCAGCTCAGCCTTCAGCCACAGGCTCCCTCCAGGGCTGCCTTTGGAAGGGGATCGTGGGCCAAGCCCAGGGCCCCATACACTGTGAACCAGGTAGTTCGGGTAGGCTTGGAACCAAAACCAGAAAGGAAAGGAAAGAAATGGGTTCCCTTCTGGGAATTTTCTCTAGCTCCTGCAGAAACAGAAGGGCCCATGATTCTGCACCATTTTGCCTTCAGTCTCCCATCCTTGACACAGCCTGTGCCCAGGAGCAGGTGTGTTCTGCCAGGCCCTGCCAGGGCTCACAGGATGCCCGAACAGGAGCGCCTGAGCCATGAGGATGCCATGGGCAGACCCTGCTCCCACCCTTGCCGTCCCAGGGGGGAGCTGCTCCCTGGCAGTTGCTCACCAATTGCTCATCAGTGAATCTGCTCTGGCAGAGACGTTTCTCCTGCAGGCGTGGAAGGCAAAAGCACAGGGGCTGCTGCCAGTGCCAATCCCCAGCTTCCAGCCACACGCCTTCAGAGAGCACAGCCCCAACCTGACAGCAGTTTAGGTAGTTGCAAAGAGGCTCCTTTTCTCTCGTTTGTTTTCCCAACGCACCCAAGCCAGCCATGCCCAGCAGTGGCACTGCCGGGGTGGTGGAGGGCCAGTGCCTGCCCGCTGTGCTGGCATTTACCAGTACAAGGCACAGTTCAGGGCTGGGGGAGCCCACCTGGACTGGGCACCTCCACAGCCCACCCCAGGCTACTGTGGCCCTGCAGAGCTGCTTGGGGCGTTGTGCACAGCCTGGGGGGTGAAGGTTCCTGTGGGATTGAGCAGCTTACACCCCTGGGCTCCCTGTGTGCTTGGGCTGCCGTGAGTTCCGTTTGCAGTGAGCAGCCTCTGGCTCCCGCAGCGCCTTCATGGGTGGCAGTGTCCAAAACTTTTTTTTTCTTAAATGAAAAAGAGAAAAGGTAAAAAAGGAAAGAAAAAACGCTCACTGCTTGTTCTTCTGGCGAGGTGTGGCTTTCTGCTGCTCAGCCCCAGCCTGCCCATCACTGCGCTCTGTTTCGGATAGCTGGCCACTGTTTGTTTTCTTCCAGGGGCCTTTTCTGTGGAAAGGGGTGGGAGACATGAGTGCCTGTTTTTACCCAATCCCACAAATTCATTTTGAACCTGGCCTGCGATAGCATGAGTAATAATAACAGTAACAGTAATAATAATAATAATAAAAATATTTATTTTTATTTGAGAAGCACCTTACCAACCAACTGCAACGCTCTGTTGTTCCTTCACTAACTCTCCTTTTCTCTTCCCTTGTTCTCCCTCTCCCCCTTTGGTCATACTCCTTTTCAGTGCTCGGTGGTGTATGCGTGTGTGCTCACTGTTCTTGTATTCAATAAAAGTGAAATAAATGTGTTTGATGCTAAATCAGCCTGGGGCCTCAGTGGACTCTTTCTTACTGAGAGGATGGAGAAGTGAAGGGGGAACCTTGCAACAGGGGGCACTGCACATGGAAATACCAGGCTTTGTCTAAAGAGAAGATTGTAGAAATCATGGAATCCCAGAATGGTTTAGGCTGGAAGGGAATATAAATCTCATTCTGTTCCATCCCTTGACACAGACCTTTCACTAGACCAGGATGCTCCAAGCCCCATCCAGCCTGGCCTTGGACACTTCCAGGGATCCAGGGGCAGCTACAGCTTCTCTGGGCAACCTGTGCCAGGGTCTCAGCATCCTCACAGGGAACAATTCCCTCCCAATATCCCTTTTACCCTGCCCTCTGGCAGTGGGCAGTTTCCCCTTGTCCTGGCATTCCAGGCTCTTGTCCCCAGTCCCTCCCCAGCTCTCCTGGAGCCCCTTTAGGCCCTGGAAGGGGCTCTGAGCTCTCCCTGAAGCCTTCTCTCCTCTAGGTGAACACCCCCAACTCTCCCAGCCCATCCCAGAGCAGAGAGGCTCCAGCCCTGGAGCATCTCCATGGCCACCTCTGGACTCGTTCCAACAGCTCCACATCCCTGCAGTGCTGCAGACCCCAGAGCTGGAGGCAGCTCTGCAGGTGGGATCTCACCCCACCAAGGGCAATGAAGATGTTGCCAGGTCGGGAATTGCGGCCAGCGGAGCCGAGAGCGGCTTCCTGTGGCAGGGGCTGAGCCTGGCACACACAGCGGGGCAGGGAAGTGGCTGTGAGAACGCTCAGGATGCAGGGAGGTGATGGGAACTGCCCCTCTCTGGGGACCTCCACTCTGCTGTCCTTGGAGGGAGGACGTGGTGCTGGGACAGTGTCTGTCCTGCCTGGGGGTTTGTGTGCCATCTGTGTGCCACAACGAGGGTCCCCGGTGTCTGTCCCATCAGTCCCAGGCACGGCTCTTGTCCGTCTGTCCCGCTGCAGGGGTGGGAGCACAGAGGGCCCAGGGGAATGGCAGCCAGCTGGGGGGACTGGGGACCAGCTTTGGGGACAATCGGCCAGCGGGGAGCAGCCGCCAGCCATGGAAAGGCAAAGGGGAGCAGCACAGGGCTGAGAGCCGGGAATGGGCTGGGAGAACGGGGACCGAACCGGGGATGGGCTAGGAGAACGGGGACCGGGCCGGGGATGGGCTAGGAGAACGGGGACCGGGCCGGGGATGGGCTGGGATAACAGGGACCCAGCCGGGATCGAGAGGGGACGATGGCGGGGCAGCGCCCGCTGTGCCTCGGGCGCCGCCGCAGCCCAGCCCCGGCAGCCCGCTGAGCCCAGTCCGGTGAGCCGAGCCGAGCCCAGCCCAGCCCAGCCCCGGCTCCAGCCGCTCTCGGGCGGGGCCCGGACGCTCCTCCCGCCGCCGTGCCCGGAACCGCCGGCCCGGATATCCGGGCAGGGCCGTTCCGAGCTGCTGCTGCGGCTCTGCCATGGCGGGACCCCGGCCGGACCCCGAGCTGGCCCGGCAGCTCTTCTTCGAGGGCGCGACCGTGGTGGTGCTGGACGTGCCCGAGGGCACCGAGTTCGGCATCGACTACAGCGCGTGGGCCGTGGGGCCGCGGTTCCGCGGCGTGAAGATGGTGCCGCCGGGGCTGCACTTCGTGCACTGCAGCGCGGCCGGCGCCGGCGGGCGGGACGCGGGGCCGCGCTCCGGCCGCTTCCTCAGCCTGCGGCGCCGAGAGGTGCGGGTGCTGCGCTGGGACCCCGCGGGCGAGGCCGTGCGGCCCGAGCCCCCCGAGCAGGGCGAGGCGCTGCGGGACCGCCTGCGGGAGCTGGACCCCTTCCTGGGGCCCTACCCCTACGAGACGCTGAAGAAGTGGGTGTCGCTGAGTAACTTCATCAGCGAGGCGGCGGCCGAGGAGCTGCAGCCCGAGAGCGGTCAGATCTGCGCGTTCGCCGAGGTGCTGCCCGAGGCGGCGGGGCGGCACACGCGGGACCGCGCCGGGCAGCGCCGGCCGCCGCTGGACGCCGAGTGCCGCAGCTACGCCGAGGGCCTGGCCCGGCTGCCCCGCATGCGGCCCCGGGCCGGCACCCAGATCCGCTTCTCCGAGCTGCCCCGGCAGGCCTTCCCCGCCGGGGCCAGCCCCGAGGAGATCACCCGGCACAGCATGGACCTGAGCTACGCCCTGCAGCGGGTGATGGAGCAGCGCTACCCCGGCCGGCCGCTGGGCCTGCTCGGTGAGCAACCGCCCGGGGGGAATGGCATTTCTGGGGAAAATGGCAGTTCTGGGCAAAGACACGGCTCTGGGGGAACCCGGGCCGCTTCCCTGCGCGCCCAGGGGGCTCCTCAGTGCAGGACAGAAGTTTGTGAGGTTTTTAGCAGCCGTAGGGGCTGTTCCCATTGCCTGGCGGAGACTGAGGCCGAGCTCCGAGCGGGCTGCAGCTCCTCCCCAGAGGCAGCTGCGATCTCTTTCCGTGGGACCAGAGAGAGCACCCGGGGGAACGGCTGCAGCTGTCACGGGAAATTCAGGTTGGGTGTTAGGAAAAGGTTCTTCCCTTCCCCAGAGGGTGCTGGCACTGCCCAGGCTCCCCAGGGAACGGGCACGGCCCCGAGGCTGCCAGAGCTCCAGGAGTGGGGTGCCTGTGCAGGGCCAGCGTTGGGCTGGATGGTCCTTGTGGGTCCCTCCCGACTCAGGATATTCTGTAATTCTGTTCCATGACTCTCTGGTGTGGGAACATGGTGCTTCAGCCCAGATTGCCCCAGATGAAGTCAAAAGCAGTGGTAACAGGTGGCCCTGGTGTGTGACACTTTACCTGTTCAGTGAAGCTCTTGAGGACACGTCTTACAGAGTCCTGGGAGCATCAGGTGGGGATGGACACCCCCAGCCCCTTGTTCCTGTTTGTCCCTCCCTGGCCCAGCTCCGTGTGCTGCAGGTGACAGTGGCGGTGACAGTGTCAGGTCTGTGCCAGCCCTACTGCAGGGACACCAGAGCTCCCGGAGCTCAGCTGCTCCCCAGCCTGGTTTGCAACTTGTGATACCAATAAATGCTGAGTCTGTGGAGGTCCTGGAGCAGAGTTTTGTTTTGTTGCAGGATGGAGGGAGAAGCCTTCCCAGCTGAAGCTCAGGCTTGGAATAAGCTTTTGTTTGTCCCTTTTTCCATTTTTTGTACAGTAACCTTATAGAATTTATTCGTTTTCAAAATTACTAAAGACAACTGTAGGATGTTGAGAGAATAAATTACATTAGGGAATGGTGGCAAAACAGTTGATGCCAAGCATCCAGTGTGATGAACCCTGGCTCTTAATTAAGCAAGGCAAACACACTGATTGATGTACTGCTGACCTCTCCCAGAATTTCAGGACAGTGGTGTTTGCAGTCCCATGTGCTGCTGGACACTCAGCACAGGCAGGCTGAACTCTCAGAATAATAGCAGAGTCTGGCTTGATGTCTGGTGTTGTTTGCTGTCTGTAAAGTCCCTCTGCTGTGCTCATAATCACAATTACAGGTGACCTGCCCCACTGTGCTTTGCTTTGCTCCAGCTGAAGAGCAGCACCGGGTCAGTGTTTGAGGTATGAATGCACTTTGCAAAAACCAAACCAGGGTTTAGAAATCATTTTCAGAGCTTTGGGGAGGATACATTCCCAGGATATCTGTTTAGTGTTAATGTGCTTTGTTTTGTTTCCCTTCTCTGAACCCACACAGCTGAGTTGCAGTTTGCCTTCATCTGCTTCCTGATTGGGAATGTGTACGATGCCTTTGAGCACTGGAAAAGACTCCTGAACATCCTGTGCCGCTCAGAGGAGGCCATAGGGAAGTACCAGGACCTTTACATCAACCTCATTTCTGTGCTGTACCATCAGCTCAACGAAATCCCAGCAGATTTTTTTGTGGACATTGTCTCCCAAGACAACTTTTTAACCAGCACCTTACAGGTGTGTTTGTGGTTGTTCCCTGGGAAATCGAGTGGGAGGGAGGGCATCCATCCATCCATCAAATGTGGGGAGAAGCTGCCAAAGGAGTTAAGCTGCATGGAAGATGGGAGCCTGTCTAAGCACAAAGAGATTTACTTTTTCCCACTGTTATTCAGCTAGAAATTCAGCTCAGCAGCTACAGGAGAGGCTGGGCTAGTGCAACAATGGTATCTGTTTAATTTTTCCAAAATGCTGTTCATTCTTAAAAAGACAACACAAAAAACTTTGGCATGAAGGACTGATGATGATTTTTTAAATGGTTTGCTCAGTATGCAGGGAAGCTGCAGCAAAACCTGGTTGAGCTAAGGGCAGTAATAGTGATTAAGAAGCTTTTCCATTCCTTAGCACAGCTGAGGATTTCCTGTAGTCAGGATCTTATCCAGAGGGAATTTATGGTTATTCCAAAATGCAAAAGATGCTGCTTCTGCTGAGACAGGTGGGGGCAAATCTACTGGTCATCCTCAGTGAAACCAGTTACTCCACTGATGGTGACTGTGCTAGCAGTGCAGCAAACTCGCTTAGTTTACAAAAAAAAAAATCCCAAATCAGCCACACTGATAAAGCTGAGCAATGGGAACCAGCCCTGTAGGAAGCTGTGGGCAGTTGTGCTGCAGGTGCCCTCTCCTTTCCCAGGGAGCAGTTCCATTCTTCTTGTTAGCCCCGAGGTGTTGCTGTAGTTTTAGGGAGGGTGGAGTTGTTCGGTTTTAATTGCTGGGTAAAATATTTTGGGAAGGATTGCTTTAATCAAGTGACTTTCAGATTTTTTCAATTGTGATTCTTACAAGTCTCAGGAGGGTTTTAATTTATGTTTTATTTCTGTTAGTAGATTTTGTCCATCCTATTACAGGACTGGACAGCCCAGCTGTGTTTGCAGCACGCTCAGAGCAGTGCTGTCAGTTCCCAGCAGTACCCATAATATGGCAGCCAGCCATTCCCTCCCCCTGATGGGGAATTTGGGAAACACTTACTGCTGGTTCTGGCTGCCTGAGTCTTGTCCACCCCTGGGCTCTGTCAGTCTGTATTTTACTCCCTCAGCAGGAGCTGGGCTGGTCACCCCCAGGTCACTGAAGGATCACCCTTAAGCCCTGGCAGGAGTCACCACATTCCCAGTGACAAAGAAGAGCCTTGCAAACTGAGCCCTTCCTCACTCAGGGTTCTCCATTTCTCTGCTCCCATGGGATTTCCCTGAAGTGGTGCTAGGGAAGCTCTGGGCCTTGCCTTACCCCTCACTTTACACTCAGACATCAGAATTCTTTGCCTCAGCTGGCCGTGGGCAGATGCTTGGAGCTGTGGGGGAGGGCATTGTCTGTGCAGCTCTTGCTCAGCTCTGGAAGCAGCAACTTCATTTGTGGAGTTTGATCCAAGGCAAGAAAAGCACAGCACAGCCACCAGTGACTGTGCAGCCCTACCAGTGCTTAAAGAAAAAAAAAACTTGGTGAAATAACTGATTTAATGTGCAGTTCATTGAGAAGAAGTGGGAAGTACAATCTCCTAATCATTTTTTTCTCTACCAGCAGCATTGCTGTGTAAGAATTCTGTTAGAAAGAGGCAATTTTCTGGTAGAATGAGCAAGGAAAAGGCAAATGTTCATCCACAAAGCAGCAAACTTTGCTGCTCATTGTCAGTGTTTTACCCAGCTTTCAGTAGGTCTCCCCCAAAGAAGAGGCTGCATTTTCCCCAGAGGAGATTTCTTTTTATGGCAATTAGTTGTGGATCACAAGTTCAGGAGGAGCAGAGCCAGGCTGATGGAAGCTGGGCTCTGGGGCTCAGTGCCCTGTTAATAACACACAGATGCTTTCCCTCTGAGGTGGCAGCACGGGCTGGGAATTCGTGACACCTTAATAGGTTTGTGTTTGGGGGTGGGAGACAGAGGTTCCTCCAGACTTCAGCACCCTGTGCACAAGGGGGTGGCTGTGCTGGGCATAACCAGGCTTTTTCCAGAGAGCCCCCATTCCTCTCTGACATTCAAGGTATTTTCGTTAAGTTTCCTCTGCATCCTAAAGTCTTGATAATGCCATATTACAAAAATACTTGGGGAGATCTCTACCCATGGAAACAAGGAGTGCAGTTATCTACTGGCCTTTTGGACATTTGCTGGAAATTTGCCTAGTAGTATTTGAGGGTTGGTTGGTTGTTTTTTTTTTAATTCCTTCTGTCAAGATGTTTTCCTTTGCTCACACGTTGGGATATTTCAGAATTCCACAGTACAAATTCAGTTACAAACATACTCCTGTTTCAGACAGTTCTTACCTGAGTGCAGGTATTTCTGATGCTGACTCAGTGGTGTGAGGGCAGGATGGGTTTGGGCTGTGAAGTGAGAGGTGTGGGCTTTGGTTGGGTTCCCCCAAAGCTGGAGTAGTCCCAGGGTGGTAGATCCTAGCCTGGCTCTCTCCTGGTGCTCCCTGGTCTCTGTAGGGAGGAGATGCCCAGCTGGTGCCATGGCTGAACTCTTCCTGCTCTTTGTTTCAGGTGTTGTTCTCCTGCATGTGCAGCTCTGCTGTGGATGAGACTCTGAGGAAAAAGGCTGAGAAGTTCAAGGCTCACCTGACAAAGAAATTCAAGTGGGACTTCGAGGCAGAGCCTGATGACTGTGCCCCTGTGGTGGTCCAGCTGCCTGAGGGCGTGCAGGTGGACTGAGCCAAAGGCCTCCTTAGGAGTAAACAGCTTCTAAAATGAACTTTCCTCCTGTTCTCCAGCCTTGCCAGCTTCTTACAGGCTGTTTCTGAAGCTGATCCTCTTTCTGCTGGAGAAGCAGATGTGGTAAACCCAGGTGGATGCTGAGCTTTGTGAGGAGACCAGAGGTGTTGGAGGAGTTTGAGTGTTGCCACGTGACTGCTTTGGACACCTTGGAGTTTTCCCAGCCTTTCTGCAGCATCTCGTCCTAGAACACAAACCACATACAAAGTCACAGAATCATTAAAGTTGCAAAAATTTGGTATCATAGAGTTCAACTCTAAACCTAACACTGCCACAATCCTCCTGCACTCAGCTGCCCTCTGCATCCCTGCTCCCCTGTCCTGCTGGGCTGGAGCTGATGCCCTGCTTGGAGAGCACCTGTGGTTCAGAGCTGTAAAGCCCATGGGTTTTGGCAGCCCAGACCAGGCTGTGAGCTGAAGTTCAGCTTTTCCTGGGTTCATGTTGCAGTGGTCTATCCATGACTGTTGCACTGCTGTGTTGGGTGCTCATTGTGATTTAAATGTTGGGGAGGTGGCTCAAAGCCACAGCAAAATTCCTCCAATTTCATACACCCAATACCTCAGTGTCTCATTCCTGTTCCTCCCATTGTATTAGACCCTTTTGTATTTACTGCTGACACTGTTTTGCCTGGTATAAAAGAAAGTGAATACTTTGGTGACAGGAAATAGTTACGGGACTGTAGTCGCCCAGGTGTTAAAAAACAGAGCCAGCATGAGATACAGGATCAGATTTCTACATGAACTGGATCCTCTGTTTTGTTATAGTTGAAAATCCTATGTTTTTGCTCAAAAACAGTGACTGATTAACAGTTTGTAATGGTCAGGTTCCCGTGATGAGCTGCACTTTTAGCAGCTGAGAAAAGAGAATATAATTGTACTTCCATTGTGGTGGTTTTTTTCTTTTTGCAAGGTTGTAGTAGGGACAGCTAATCATAGAATCCCTAATTTTTTGGGCTGGAAGGGACCTTACAGACCATTCTGTCACTGCTGCCAGGGGCAGGGACACCTTGCACTACCCCAGGCTGCTCCAAGCCCTGTCCAACCTGGCCTTGGACACTGCCAGGGATCCAGGGACAGCCACAGCTGCTCTGGGCACCCTGTGCCAGGGCCTGACCACCCTCCCAGGGAACAGTTCCCTCCCAATATCCCATCTGTCCCTGTCCTCTGGCAGTGGGAAGCCATTCCCCTTGTTCCTGTCACTATCTGACCTTACAAAATGTCTCTGTCCCTTTTTATAAGCCCCCTTATATGTCCTTTTATCTCTCTTTATTATCTTTTACTAGACCACAAAACAGGTGGGGAGGAGCCAGGCCATGGGGCCACTGTCCTTCTGTGGGGTAGGAAACAGAAGCAGCAAAGCTCCAGCTAAATGCAGGTGGAGGTGCTCAGAATCCAACTGCTTCATGTGGTCCCACTGCACACTGAGGGGAAAGGGAAGTGGGCACATAGGAGGCAGCTTGTTGGATGTTTACAAAGTGGGGATATAAATTTGCAGGGGGGAAGAGTAGGAGTCAGCAGGAAGGAGGATGTGTATAAGTAGCAACATGGAATGGAGAAATATTTTCTTGCCCTCCCAAAGCCTTCGGTGATGGTAACTCTGCCCCTTCCTCCAGCTGAGGTGAGTGTTGTTATTCAAAAGCAGAAGAGAGACTGTGGTAAATACACACACTGTGCAAGCCAGTGAAGTGGAATTTGGGATGTGCTTGCAGCTCTGGTTCCAGGCTGGGTTGGGTCAGGAGCGCTGTGCAGGGGCACTGAGGCATGAGCTCCATCCACCTCCTCCAGGGGAGAGCTGTCCAGCTGCCAGGGCTGTGCCAGGAGGGCAGGCTGGCACCATTCCTGCCTCTGAGCCCTGCCTCCCTGTAGCCTGGGCTGGAGCAAAGCCCTGCTTAGCCAAGGTGAGGCTGTGAGCTGGGTACCCCCATGGCTGCACTGAGCCTGCAGTCACTGTGCAAAGCCCAGAGCGAGGGTACCCAAACCTCAAACTGTTCTTCTATTCCTTCTGCCTGCCCCACAGGCTCACTGGTGTTGGACAAACCAGAGTTTTCAGTCTCAGGGACAGTTTCCTGGTGTGGAGCCTCTGGCTTGTCCTGCACACCATGGATTGTTTCTTGTTTCAGCCACCCTGCAAATCTGGACATGAGCAATGTGCAACCTGAGGCTGTAGGGAGCTGCCCTCCTGTCACAGTATGGCAGGAAAAAAAAAATCCCCATTTTTTGGGAGGAGAAAAGGCACATTTTGCTCCAGTGGTACTTCCACCACCCCCTGCCCACTGCCAAGGCAGCAGTGGGGTCTCTCTTGGGGTGGGTTGGTGCCTGTGATTCCACCACTGGGAATCACTCCTGGTGTAGTTGTGCAGCACAAGCCGGGTTTGTGCAGCCTCAGCAGCACTGATTAGTGTCAGATGTGAGCCAGGGACGTTCTTGCTCTCTAAAAGCAAACTGAAGGTGAAGAGGGGAAGATGGGAAAGTGTGGAAAGCTTGGTAGTGCTGTGGTTTTGAAGTCAGCTCAGAGTTAATTTTTTTTGAACCAGCAACTCTTCCTTGGGGATTTCTCTTGCCCTGCTTAATGGTAAGTTGAATTTCTGTTCCTTGCTCAGTGTTTTGCTGTGGCAACCCTGCCTGTCTCTGTCCACTGTGGTTCAGTTCCAGTCTTTTTATTGTTTTTATTAGTTTTTTTCTGGTGTTTATTGTTATTGTACCCTTATTTTTCTCCAGAAATAACACAATAGAAATCCATTTGTGCCTCTAACACCTCCCAGGAGGGAAGGGTTTTCCAGGGTCTCTCAGACACACACCACCTTTGTTTGGAGCACTGTTTAAATCTGCTGCTGCCTTGGCAGCTGGACATGAGGTGCCCCAGCTGCTGCAGATGGACTGACTGGCACCGAGCTCCTGGAACATGGAAAAAGATGGAGTGGAGCGGTGCCTCGATGCCTCTCTCTGAGAAAGGAAATCATTTACTCCTGGTACTGCTGCTGATTGTCAGAGTCACAGTGGCATGTTGGGCAGCCCTGCCCCTGGAAAAGGGATGTGCTGTCTTTGGCCATTCCTTCCTGCTGTGCTCAGCTATTCCACAGCCACTCCTGCTCCCCTCCAGAGCCTCCTGTCCTGCCCTGCGCTGGGATCTGGGAGCTGTCCCACGGATACAAGTGTGGCACAAAGCAGGGTGGAGCTGGAGCAGGGACGGGGGATGCTCCAGAAAGCCTGGAAAGCATTAACTGCCTCATTAGGACAGCGCTAATGAGCCGCAAGGCAGCCTCGGTGCAAATAAACCCCATATGGGTTAATGAATAGGAGGGAAAATCCATGGAGCCGCTGCTCTGGGTGCCCTGGTCCCGCTGCTGCTGTCCTGCATCCTGCAGGGCTGGCACCTCCCGCTGCCCATGGGGCTCCAGCAGCCCTTGGCACTGTAAGCTTGAGGGAAGTAGGGATGGGGACCCAAAACCCCTGCCAGGCTTTGGGACAGGGGAGGGCAGCCAGGCTCCCTTTTCTCGGTCCATGCCAGGGCTGTGCCTCCCGTTCCTGCCCGGAACAAACTGGCAATGTTTAACAGGGCTCCTGGGACATCTCCCAGCCTTCAGAGCCCTGAAGCCATAACCCTGGGGTGTTTCCCTCCTGGAGGAGGGAGTGCAGCTCTCCCACAGGGCCAGAGAAGGCTGAGCTGGCAGGAGGAAGGTGCCAGGGAAGGTGCCAGGGAAGGTGGGAATGCCCCTCCAGTGCCCCTCTGCAATGTGCTCACCGTGTCTGCCTGCAAAGATGAGGGCTCTTCCCACCACAGCCATTGAATAACTCAGGGAATCAGCTGGTATTTGTATAGGGATAGTGAAGAGTGGGAAGATGAGGAGAGGGAGGCCCTCAAACCCTCTGGGCTGGAGGTTGGGGGGCACTGGTTGCCCGTGGCATGTGTGAGGCTCCCCAGAACAGGATGTAGTTCTATCCCATGCTAAAGGTTTCAGCATTTTTAGTAATTTTTCCTCCCCTAAAGGCAGGTTTAGCCACATTTGTTGAATTTGAATGGCAAAAGCTGCTTCTCCCCCCCAGCTGTGATGGCTGTGCCTGCACACCTTTCGGGGAGAGCAGCATAAAGAGATTTGCTGTGATTTTTATACATTATAAGAAATACAAAAGCAAGTTTCAAGCTTCTAAATAAATTAATTAAATAAAAGCAAGTTGTCCTTGGTTTTTATTCAAAAACCCCTAATTTCTCCCTCAGCTGAGGAGCAGCTGCAAGCACAAGGAAGAGCCTGGAGCATCCAGGAAAGCTTAGCCCGGGCATAGCTGTGGGCACACAGAAGGCTGAAGAGGTTTGGAAAAGACTATGTCAAGGATATTATTCTTGAAAAGTTAGGTTTGGAAAAGACATCCCTTCCCAGCAGATGTGGATTTGCAGAGGTTTCAGATAATGCACAAAATACGAGCTATTTCTTTCAACTGGACAGAATTGGGGATTCTTTTTGCACTTAAGCAAGAAAAAGGTGGCCATATCCTTTGGGAAAGGATCTCTGGAGGACAGGAATTTCCTTGAGAATCTGACCTGTTTCATCCTGTGAAGATTTTTTTTCTCTGTTTTTTTTTTAATGAAATTATCTTTGTTTAAACAAAGGCATGTAGTGGCAGGACAAGGGGGAATGGCTTCCCACTGCTAGAGGGCAGGGCTGAATGGGATATTGGGAAGGAATTGTTCCCTGGCAGGGTGGTCAGGCCCTGGCACAGGGTGCCCAGAGCAGCTGTGGCTGCCCCTGGATCCCTGGCAGTGCCCAAGGCCAGGTTGGAGCAGCCTGGGATAGTGGAAGGTGTCCCTGCCCGTGGCAGGGGATGGGATGATCTTTAAGGTTCCTTCCAACCCAAACCATTCTGGGATTCTAAACAGTGGGAATTCCCAATGATTGTTTTCCAGGAGTCAGTGCTGGGTGCCCCAGACCAGCCAGGACAGGAATTCCCTATGGAACTCTGCCCTCATTGTGCAATTTGCTCATCCCTTCCCTGGCCTGGCTAGAAGCTCCCGAGTTAAATGTCCCAGAAGCTGCTCTGTTAATGGTGGAAGTTCTCACTGCTTCCCCAAAAATACCTTTCCTTGTGTGCTGGGAGGGAGGGGCTGCTTGTGCTGCCTTTTTGGGGAGGGGGTCCCATGAGCAGCATCCTCAGGGGCTTCAAATCCATCTTCGCTGTGAAATGTGGCCGGCAGGGGCGAGTGCTCTCTGCAGAGGGGGAAAGCCGCTGCTGCTGTGCCGAGCAGGGTGCCAGAGGCACCTCTGGGTGGCTCCATCCTCACAGCTTTGGCTGCGGATGTTGGAATTTCTGCATCCGTGCTCCACGAACATCTTTGTGCTCCTGCGTGTTCAGAACTCGGCTGCCGGTGTTATAAATGCCAATATAAACACCGGCTTTCGCATGTATGTATTAGCTTTTACAAATTATTATTAATCATAATGATTTGCATACAGTACAATTTGTAAACCCTTTAAACTGCTTTTTGATGTAGTATGATCTGTCAGCTTTTGTATGCATCATATAGCTTATATAAATAGCAATGTGATAAATATATCTTAGGCCTTTGAATAATATTAAACGTGTGGTTACTGTGCTGCAAAGAGAGAGAAAGGACAGCAACACACACGGAGCTCTTTGGGGGAAAAAGGCCAATTTATTGTACAGACAGCCCGGATTTAAAGTGTGTTACGTGCAGCCAGGACAGGACAGGAGTTCATTGGACAATTGGGAAAAACATCCTTGGGACAGCACCTCAGGATGTGTCCCACGGGAAAGACACCAGGTGTTAATCTTTGTTATTAATTCCACTCTGTTTTTCACCATATTATCACCCTGGGAGACTGCCTCCCTAACTGAAGCTGTAGTCAGCTTGTCAGCCTGGGAATGGACCTGAGAGTGAGGAGAAATCCAGGCCTGAAAATGAATTTCCAAGCTGTAATTCCCTAGCTCTCTAAATGTGTGTGTCCACAGAAATGCTTTCTTTTTGCAACTAACCGACAATAGTGAAATAGCTAAGGTTGAAAAGTATTTGAAAAAAAGGAACGTCTGTATGATAAGGTAACATTGAAAAGAACCAGACAAATAACACCAAAAGCACAAGGAAGAATCCACCACTGACCTCACTGTCACACCACAGAGCAGGGGCCTCCTGAGGAAATAAAATACAAGACTCTCAAATTCACATCTGCATTGTAGCTCGTACTCTAAGAGATGATGTCAGGGTTGAGCTAGGATAAAGAATTCCCAGAACATTCAAACTCAAAGGAACGTTTGAATATGTATAACCTTCATTAATATGCATTTGACCAATGCAATTAGAGTGAATAAGAAGAGTTGTTAGAGTTAAGGGTGTGTTATAGTTACAGCGTTCTATACAGTGTTACACTTAACCCCAGCGCTGGAAACTGTCCCTTTTATCCCTTTTTAAACTTCTGAAAATTCTAGAGTGAACTTTGTTTTTCACGCAGGGAATCTCCATGCCTGGCTGGCTCAGGGCAGGGCAGGAGACAGCCCTGCTGCAGCCATTCCAAGGAATTGTTATGCCAGGGTAACCCTGGGAGTGCTGCCTCATGGCCCTGAGCTGTCCTGGGCACCCCAGCTGGGAGCTGCTGCTCCCCACTGCCCAATTCCTCCTGCTGTGTGTTAGAAATGACAATTTAGTACTGCCTTTCACACTTCTGTATTAGCCTTTGCTCATAGAGAAATTTATTTATTAACTTTATTATTATTACTATTATTACTATTATTATTATTATATAATAGTTATTATTAACCACAAAGTTTTCGATATAGTACAATTTGTACTTCCTTTTAATTGCTTTTTGTTATAGTATAATCTGTCAGTTTATGTATGTGTCATATCGCTTACATAAATAGTAGTGTGATATATATATTATATTTTAGGCATTAGCATAATATTAAAATAGAAAGTATGCATTTAAAATAGAAAGTATGTATTTATTTGTGTAAATAAATCAAATAATAGTGTGAAATAGCTATGCTGTTTCTCATATTTGTGGACTACCTTATCTGAATGGTAACAGTGACAAAAACCAGGACGCCAAGACAAAAAGGTTACTGACTCTCCGTTATCAAGAAGTGTAAAAACAACAGAAGGGAGCTTCGAGAAGAAATAAAATATATTGATTTAATCTGCAGGATGGCATGCAGAAAAGTCAAAGGTTAAAACCAAGGAAAAAAACCTTCTGGAGCATCTAAACTCACAAAAATATTTGAATATGTATAAACGGTCATGAATATGCATCAAACCATGTAATATAGAAATATATAAGAACATTGATTTAAGCTAAGGACGTGGTTTTGGCAGATTGCCAAACACCCCAGCACTGGACATTGTCCCTTTTTATCCTTTATTAAACTTTTTAAAATTCCAAAGAGTGCACTCTGGTTTACCCAGTGTGGCAGGGGCTGGCTGCTCCAGCACCAGCATTGCCAATCCTCAGGATTGCTAATCCTCAGCATTTCCTATCCCAGCATTTCCAATCCCAGCATTGCCAATCCCCAGCATTTCCAATCCTCAGCATTTCCTGGTCTGGGGAGCAGCAGGGCAGCCTTGCAGCACCCAGCCCTGCAGGAACCTCATGTCAGTCAGCTGCTGCTTCCAGCAGAGCCCAACTGCTCCCAATGACAGGAAGGGAAATCTCCTTTAGGAAGGTTTGATGGAGGATTTTATGGGGCCACATTAATATGTATTCACTCTTTGCTGAAATCCTTCTCTGGGTAAATTCTTGTGCCCTGCAGAGTGGTGAGAGCTGCTCACACACATCATGGGATGGGATCCCTGCTCCAGGGGAGGGACACAGGTCCTGCCACAGCCCTGCCTCACCTCCTCTGTGACACCCACAAATGTCCCTGGAGTGAATTCCTGGCACCTAGGCAGGAGAGGCTGGAGAAGGGATGAGCAAACCTCTGCAGAGGAGAGGAGTCAGGCAGAATTGCTGGGCGGCCCCTTGGGTTGATTTTTCCTTTTGTGTGAAGCACAGCCTCCGTCTGGGGATATTTTCGTTTTGTTTTTCAGACAGCCACTTCAGGATTTAAAAAGCATCACCTGAGAGTCTGCTGAGCTCCACAGACTTGTGAGAGGCCTTTTCTGTGAGTCAGTGCAGCAGGGAGCAGTGAACCAGCTGTGTGCCTGGTCACTGGGGGCTCTAATGCTTTATTCCATTAGCACCAGCTCGCTGGGGAGGGCTCTGCATGTTCATCACTGCTGGAACTCCTCACTGCCCAAGTGGGCTCATTTAATGGACTGAATTTCTTAACAAGACCGATAACCAGTGTATCTAATGCTCCTTCTGGGGCTCTCACTCGTTTCATTCCTCAGCAGAATCGGGTAGGTCAAGAGCTCTCCTGCATTAGCAAAAGATGTTCCACCTTCCTTATTATCCACTGTTCTCTGTAAAGATTCTTTCAAACTCCCGAGGGAAAAGCTACCTTTAATTTACTCTTTTTTTCTTCCTCTCCCTTTCCTTCTTCAGTGGCAAAACATTTATTGCTACTTCAAAAGATGAGACAACTGCTCTGATTGTGGCAGGGGTCCTCATCCAGCTCTCATGAGACTCAGCTCATCAGCCTCCCCACACCTGAGGACTGGGAGGAGATGGAAGGAGATGGAAGGTTTTGTTGTGTGCCAGCAATAAAACATTTTTTTTTTCCATGATCACCATCCAGTTGTCACCAAAACTGTGGAAAACCCAATATTCTTCGTCAACATTTTCAGTGTAAGAGAATCAAGGCATTACTTTATTCTGGCCAGGATGTTGTTCTGGCCAGGATGTGCAACAAATCATTTCATCCACACCTTGCCCAGGTGTACAGAGAAAATCATTCCATCACTCATTAATTTTACTAGATTTTTCAGATACTTACACAGTGAAAACCCATTGAAATGCATCAAAATCCACATTATGCCGTTCTTAGTATTTGGTTGCCTCATCATTACAGATCTCTTCACCTCTGATGCTCATTAGGTTCTCATTCTTATCTCTCTTTTCCCGGAGCAGCAATCTCAGATCATGCCGGGGGTGATGGTTTGAGTTGATGGCTGTCAGTGATTGCTAATGGTTTTTATCTTTTGTGTGTCTTCTGTGCTGCTCCCAGTTTGTTGAGTTGTTAAGCTTGTCAGACTTCACCTGGTGGAACAGCCCCCTGAAAAGAAAGTTCAATTTCATTCCCCCCAGGCAAAGGGGAACAAACTTGACTAAAGCTATAAAATAAAACTATTTAAACTTGTTATCTTTTCCAACACGGTGAAAGCATCTTTTGGTGGCTTTGCCTGTGGCCCAGGTGGGTCCCTCAGAGCTGCCTGAGGTGCTCACAAAGGGCAGCTCCAGTGTGTGAATCACCCAGCTCAGGGTCCCGGGCAGCCAGGGGGGTTTGGGCTCAGATTCTCCCCCTGGTTCTTCTTACTGCCCCTCGGAGGGGAGAGGATGGAGAGAGGAATCCCTGGGAAAGGCTCCGGGGCTGGTGCCACCATGGGGCCTCTGCCTGCAGCCCAGGTGTGCAGAGCAGGTGTAAAGGCTGGGCTGGATGTCCCCAGGTGTGTAAAGCAGGTGGAAATGCTGGGCTGGCAGTCCCCAGGTCCTGTCCATCCCGCTGCTCCCAGGCACGGAGCTGGGGCAGCTTTAGGGTGTGAGCAGGGCTGGCTGCACCCAGCCTGGCTGCTGGGACAGGACCCGCTCAGCCCTCACTGTGCTGCTCCTGCCAAAGGCTTGTGGCCATCAAGTGAGGCCAGCAGTGCCCTGCGGGGAGTGGGGCTGAGGGAAGTGCCCAGGAACGAGATCCAGCTGCTGAGCACCATCCCCTGTGCCTGTGCCCTGAATTCCTGGGTTTTCCCAGGTTTCCAAGCTGTTTCTCCTCCTCCCCAAGCCCCTGGTTTCTCCGTGTGCTGCTCATCCCGGCCCGTCCTGCTGCTGTGGATGAGTGGGGAATTGCAGAGAGCTCTGAGCTCCCCGACCCAAAGGGAGCAGTGGGTGTGTGCAGGGTGCCCAAGGTACCTGCCCTTGTCCTCGGGCCCCTGCGTGCTGTGGTGGCTGCAGAGAGCTGGCCCAGGACAGGTTACAGGAGCCTGTCCTGTGTGAGGGGGCACAGAGGTGTGACCATCAGCAGAGAGCCCTTTGCCCTGAAGAACCCACAGAGCAAAGCCAGGGATGGGGGCACAAATCACATCTGGCTCGCTGCAGTGTGCATGTGCTGAGGTGCTGAGGACTGGAGGGACCAGGGGCTGGGCTCAGGACGTGCTGGAAGTATTTGCTCCCTGCCGGCTTTGGCGTCCCTGTGTGGCACTGGCAACCCAAACAAACGTGGAATGGAATCCCCAGGAGAGCACTGAGCCCCTGCAGAGCTGGGGAGGAGAACAATGCCTTGCTCTGCAGACATTCCCAGGTGTGCATGGTGCCCTGTGGCATCAGGACATGGCTCAGGAGCAGCTTTGAGGAGGTGGAATGCAAATGCTGGGATTTAGCAAGAAGACACGAGGAAGGCAGTTTTTGGGGATGTGTGAGGGGGTGAGGTGGGATAGGGACCTGTGTGGGCAGTGGGATTTGTGGAGGTGAGGCAGGTGGTGTCTAGCATGAGGAAAGACAGCAAAATCTGACAGGGCTGAACAAAGTGACCTCTGCCTCCGACCCCACAGCCCTTCGTCCCTGGGATGTGCTGGGACAGGGCTCAGCACCAGGGCTGTGAGCAGCCAGGGAAGGGTCTGGGCAGCAGGGCCAGTACCCATGGCAGGCCCCAGCTCCATACTGGGGATGAGAAATGACTTGGAGAGGCAGGATTTCCCCCAAGGCACAGCAGGGTGAGGGGGTCTGGGAGCCTGTGCTGTGGCTGCAGCTCCAGGTCTGGGGCAGAGCCACAGGGACACCCTCTTGCAGCCCTGGCAGCTGGGTGTGCTCTGAGCTGGAGGGCCACACGTGTGTGAGGAGTCACCCTGCTCAGGGGACACCTCGATCCTACCCTGGACTCCACCGTGTGCTGGGGAGGAATTGGAGGAGCAGCCCCTCAGTCCCACAGGCTGTGCTGGGTCTGGGGGGTGCAGGCTGCCCTGGGGGCACCTCCTGGCAGAAAATGGGGCATCGGTGCTTCCCTGTGCCCTCTTGGTGGGCAGCAGAGGCCTCAGGCAGTGCAGGTGCCACGTGCTGTGAAGACTTCAGAAATAACCCTCTCGTGTCCTTGCAAGCAAGGAGAGCTCAGGAAGAAGACAACAGGAGGAGCTTTTCCCTGAGGTGATCTTTCCTGGAGTGGTTCTGATTTCCTTCCATCCTGCCTGGACAACATCTGGCGGATTTTCCATTCTCTCACAGCAGTGCCTGAAGCTGCTCCTGCAGGAGCCCTGCACTCTGGTGATGCTGATTGAAGGCAGCTCTAATATTTGAGTGTGGGGTGAGCTGGGTGCTATCCTCAGCCCTGTCTCCCCCCCAGAGGACAGCCTGGCTTGTGACCAGCCCTGCTTATGGCAGCCCCTTATTTTCCTGTCCCTGAGCCCTGGTTCCAGGTAGGGCAGGATCCAGTGCTGGCCAAGCCAGGGGAGGTTGTGGCCACCCCAGCAGGGTTAGGACAGGGCTCCTGCAGGGGTAGGGGCTCCCCTTTGGGGGCCATCAGCAGCCCCGGGGCTTTGTTCAGAGCAGGGACCTTGCAGCTGTCCCTGGAAAGTGTTGTGGAGTGTCTCCAGCACTGAGAGCTCTGTTTGCCTGCACTGGCAGTGAGTTACACCTGCACTGGGGACATGGGGTGACACCATCTCGGCTTGCACAGAGTGCCGCAGAGCCAGGAGCAGCCCTGAGGCTCCTTCCAGCACCCTCCTGCCTTCTCTGTCCCAGCAGGGCCCCAGCCAGGCTGTATCTGACTGACCCCTGGTACCCTCTGGGTGTCCTGCTCAGGGCTGGGCTGGCGAGGGGGGGCAGTGTCCTGTGGCCCAGGGCTGAAGCTGGTGCTCGGTTCCTGACCCCTCAGTGTCACATCAGTCCCAGGAGGAGCCTGTGGCCCCGAGTGAGTGCAGTGCAGCCAGGCTGGCACAGTGCAGGGTGTGAGTGTCCCCTGCCCACGTGTGGCAGCCCTGGCTGCGGGGGAGTCAGGGAGTGAGCAATGCTGTGTTCCATAAGGAGAAATAAATAAAGAGGGCTTTGCAAGGAGTGTAATCTCCTGAGGAAGAAATTGCAGCTCTGCTCCACCCACACTATGCATGAGTGGCCTTGGAGCACTGACTCATTCCTCCTTCCTGGGGCCGTGGGCACAGCAAGGCAGGAGCTGGGCTCTGTCCTGTGAGAGCTGAGCTCTGTCCTGTGAGAGCTGGGCTCTGTCCTGTGAGAGCTGAGCTCTGTCCTGTGAGAGCTGGGCTCTGTCGTGTCACAGCTGGGCCATGTCCTGTCACAGCTGGGCTCCTGGCCCTGGCCCTGCCCTCCCTGCAGGGCACCTCAGCTCTGGGTGACTGTGACCCTTCAGGAGCTCTGTGACCACACCTGGCCAGGTAACCCAGCTGGCCTGGACAGTGCTGTCTGTCTGTCTGTCTGTCTGTGTCCCCCATGTCCCGTGTGTGTCAGTGTCCCTGCTGCTGCTCTGCAGTGACAGCTGGGGGTGGGGAGGGGGGGACAGGGTGATTTTGGGGATGGAGGGGTGTGCCTGTGTCTCAGGTACAACAGGCAGTGCTGAACAGCCTCTGAGGAACCAGAGGGGTGTGGAGGAGAGCTGAGACCCGGGACAGCTTCCCTCGAGCTGCTGGGCAGTGCCTGCTGACCTCGGAGCCTCCTTCCAGCAGCTCCAGTGTGCCTGGGAAGCAGCTCCTCACAGGGTCTTGTAAAGACCAGAGCTATGAGAGAAAATTTCAAAGAGAATTGGGCAAATATTTGCCAGTTGTGGCTGAGGAAACTTCCCAGGTGTGGCTAGCTGGGGAGAGTGCAACATCTGTCCTGTTCTCGTGCTGGGGGTGGTCTGTGGGTTTGGAGATGGCCGTGGTGAGTCCCTGTCCCCTGCTCTGTGTGCTCGGGGCAGCTGCAGGAACAGCAGGACTGGCTGGAAGGGGCCCTGTCCTCTGGGGACCGAGCAGGTTCTTCTGGATGCCTCTGCCCCACACAAGGCTCTTTTCTTCCCTCCTTTCATCTTCAGGTTGGAAACCGTTTCTTGGCTAAAGGGCTTGTGCTCCAAATGTGGCACTTGGCACTGCCCTGGGAATTTGGGGTGAGTGGTAGAGGACAGGCTGAGGCTCCTGCCGTGCTCTGTCCCTGCTCAGAACTGGCACCATCCAGTTCCTCAGCTGTGGAGTCCTTTCTGTCCATGCCTCCATCCTCATCCCAGGGCAGGCAAAGGAGGGAGCTCCAGAGCCCTGCTGTGGCACCTGGACCAGCTGGCAGGGTGGGCAGCCTGGCTCCAGGTGCTGGGGGGGCAGCGGGACATTCCAAGGGTGCTTTGCTCCCTGTGTAGCATGTCCTGGTTCTGGCAGCCTCAAGTTACACGAGGGGAGGTTTAGATTGGATATCAGGGAAAATTTCTTTGTGGAAAAGGTGATCAGGCATTGGAACAGACTGCCCAGGGCAGTGGTGGGGTCACCATCCCTGGAAGTGTTGAAGAAAGGTGTGGATGTGGCACTTGGGGACATGATTTAGTGGTGGCACTGGGAGTGCTGGTGGAACAGTTGGATTCGATGATCTTGGAGGGTTTTTCCAGCCTAAACAATTCAGTGATACCTCACAGGTGCCCCTCAGGGACACAGTAGCGGCAGGACATGGAAGGAGCAGAATTCCCTTTGCCGCTCGTGCTGCTGGGCAGCACAGCCCTGCCCCTGAGCTGTGCCCCGAGTGTGGGACATGGAGCAGAGCAGCTCTGCCCAGGGAAATCTCGGTGTGTGGCTGGGCAGGGGCAGCCCCATCCCGTGGCCATGCAGCCCCCCGTGTGCAGAGCACGGAGGGGAAGATGACAGACAGGAATGCTGCTCTGCTCATGGCAGCAGGAGCTCCCAGCTGGCTGCGAGGGGAGCGCTGGGCTGGGCAGAGCTCCTCCCGACGGGCACACCGTGTACCAGGAAATCAGGAGCTGGGTAATGACAGCATTATGTGATCTGGGCTCGTACCAGCAGTGATGAGAGACAGCAGCAGCATTCATGGAACAGAGCATCTCGTGAGAAAAAAATAGACAGGGAGATGTGGGAAGGAGATAGGGAAGACTGGAGCTGGGCTGGGCTAGGGATTGATCCATCCTGGGGAGAGGATGGGGGTCAGGAGGTGGCTCCTCCCTTCACCTGCTCTACCTTGGCCCACCTCGAGTACTGCACCCAGCACAGGGTGCCCAGAGCAGCTGTGGCTCCCCTGGATCCCTGGCAGTGCCCAAGGCCAGGCTGGACATTGGGGCTGGGAGCAGCCTGGGACAGTGGAAGGTGTCCCTGCCCATGGCAGGGGGTGGAACGAGATGATCCTTGAGGTCTCTTGCACCCCAAAGCATTCTGTGTTGCCACGGCAGAGGGGCCCTCCCTTTGGCTCCTCTGTCACACGTGCAGGGAGGTGACAGTGCTGCTTGTCCCTCCTGTCAGACTCTGCTCTCCACTGGCAGGAGGGCTCGGCTGCCCAGGCCGGACTGGTTTCATGTTTGCTTTGAGTTTTGTGGTTTTAGTAGAACAAAGCCCTGGCTCTGCCGCTGGTGCTGTGGTGCCCGGGGGTGTTGGCTGGCAGCAGCAGCACTGGGGGATGTCACCGTGTCCACCATTTACCCGGCATTAACATTAATGACCAACCTAAGCCCTGGTAGAGCCAACGAGCACCAGGACTGCCCCTGGGGCTGCTGCAGGGTTCCTTTCCTCCTGTCCCCTCCTTTGCTCCCCTCCTTTCCTTCCCAGCTCCCCTGGGGCATTGCTGGGGTCCCGGGGCAGGGGCTGCAGGGCACCTCTGGAAGCCCCTGGCTGCAGCTCAGCACAGCTCATCCTGCACCTCTGCAGCTCAGCACAGCTCATCCTGCACCTCTGCAGCTCAGCACAGCCTCTGCACTCCCTGCCCTTCCTTTCTTCTAGACACAGGGGGAGATTCTCACAGAAGTGGCTTTGGGACTATGTTTTCTTCTTTTCTCTGTTGGTTCCAGCTAATCCTGATGCCTCTTTTCCTCCATGGTGCTGTAAGTCCCTGCCCAGTCCCTGCCCAGGTTGGCTCATGGGCACCAATGGGAGCTTGGTGTCTCCTAAAGGAAGCTCCACTCCGCGGTTTGGTGCCATTCATGGATTGCAGCCCTGAGCTTATCCCAAAGGAGCTGATCCCATGGACATGGAGCCCGAGTCTGGCCCCAGAGCTGTGCCACCATGGGCACAGTGCCCTTCATTTTGATTGGAAAAGCCTTTAAGATCCTCTAGTTCAGCTGTTCCCCCAGCACTGCCCAGGAGAGCACCAGCCCCTGTCCCCAGGTGCCACACGGGTTTTCAGCACCCCCAGGGATGGTGACTCCACCCTGTGCTGACCACCCTTTCTGTGAAGAAGTTTTCCCTAATTTTCCCTCGATTTCCCCTGGTGCAACTTGAGGTTGTTTCTCCTGTCCTGTCACGCATTACCTGGGAGAACCCTGAGCCCTACCTGGTTAAACCTCCCTTTTTTTACTACAAATTGTGGCCACTGCCGAAGGCAAAAAACATCTGAGAACTTCTCTGAGAGCATTCCCGGGGAGCCTGGAACTCTGAACAGCCACAGCCTCAGGGGCTGACCCCTGCCTGCAGTTCAGAGCAGCACTGAGGAGTTTGGGTCACATTCCCTCATCCCCAGGGATGGGGGCTCCCAGCAGGGACACTGTCCCAAACTGAGGCACCCTGGAGGTTTGAGAACGGCTGGCAGTGTGGGAGGAGCGGATGGGAGGGGAAGGAGAGCAGGAGGTGATGCTGCAATGGCACTTGCAGGTTTTCCACACCTGCACAGCAGGCAGGGAGGGCCCTGCAGTGCCCCAGGCTGGGCTTTAGCAGGGCCCTGTGTCAGAGCAATGCTTTGCCTCTCCATTAAAGGTGCAGAAGTTGTGTCCCCTTGGCTCTCCTCCTCTGACCTTCCCCATTCTTTCCTCTGCAGACACCTCAGCCTTTTTTCCTAGGAATTCTTGAATTGTTTTAATCAGAGCAAACCTCCTAATTTTGGGGCTGGGAGGCAGGACCTGCTTTCCTCTCTAATGGCTGCACTTGAGCAATCCTTCCTCCTAGAAAACGGGGGACAATGGAGATCATCAGCCCCTATTGCAGCCTTCCTTCCTTCTGCTAATGCTTCCTAGGGAGGAGGGAAGCTCTGGCTCCTGCCAACCAAGCCATGCACTTCATGAAAGCCCTGAAGCAGCAAAATACTGAAGAATATCTTTGAGGTGCTCTCCAGAGCCTGGAGTGAGATCTCGCAGCTGCAGCACAAGATGCTGGAGGAGCTCTCATGCCAGCTCTGTGCCAGCAGCTGGGACAGCCAGGATCAGGTCCTGCCCTTCCCCGAGGCCAGTGCTGCTCACAGGGACGGGACACGGCCCTGGAGGGCCCTTGAGAAGTGGGAGGGGAGGTGTCTGTGTGTCCCCCGCAGGTTCGTGCTGCCCTGGCAAAGCTCACCACGCACTTGGGTTGCTCCATTGATGTGCTGGCGTTTTGAACCAGGCTGGGGGACACATCTGGAGTGTGAGGGTGCAATTGGGTTCCCTGCAGAGAATTCTTACCTTTCACGAGGAAATAAGGATGGTCAAGTGCAGGATGTCTGTGGGATGTGCTGGGGTCCTGCTTCACATTCCTGGTATGATTTGGAACTCCCTGGATGCCCCAGACCCAGTGCAAGGCTGGACCAGGGGGCTGCGGCTTCTGTGCCAGGGCTGCTGCACCAATCCCTGGTGGAAGCAACTCAGGGACCCCGACCCAGGGCTGTGGGTCCCAATCCCCCTGCTCTGCTCCTCTGGGCACCTCCCTACACCCCCGAGCTCTGTGCAGGGCAGGAGGGGCCGCAGGGCTGGGGCAGCCCAGGGAGGGGATGGAGGCTGCGGAGCCATCGCCTGCGCACTGCATCGCTCATCCTTCTCCTCCCTGCTGCTGCCCTCGTTTGGCTGCTTTTTGTAGATGAAAAGTGGCCTTTAAAATATAGGACAAGGTCAGCCTCCCCTCCCCAGGCGGGCGGCGCAGAGCCTGGAGCCGGCAGCGCTGCACAGGCTGCCCGGGGAGCGGGGCTGGGCAAGGACACAGCCCCGGAGTGCAGCACTGCAAGGGACCTTGGAGATCATCCCACTGCACCCCTGCCACGGGCAGCGACACCTTCCGCTGTCCCAGGCTGCTCCAGCCCCGTCCAGCCTGGCCTTGGACACTTCCAGGGATCCAGGGGCAGCCACAGCTGCTCTGGGCACCCTGTGCCAGGGCCTCCCCACTCTCATTATTGGGAGGAATTCCTTCCTTTATCTAAACCGACTCTCTTTCCAGCTGAAACCATTGCCCCTTTCCTATCGCTATTTGCCTTTGGAGAATCGCTTTCTCTCTTTTTTCCAAGCCCCCTCAGGCACTGGGAGGGGCTCTGAGAGGTGCCTGCTCCCCCCAGGATGTACCCAGAGCCAGGGCACCGAGGCAGGTGGCTCTGCAGGCACCCCTGGCCCAGCTGAGCTGCTGCACAGGAGCGTTTGTTTTCACATCAGCAGGACATGTTCCTCCTGCTCCTCCTGCTCCTCCTGCTCCTCTTGCTCCTCCTGGTGCTGCCAGGGTGCTGCCAGGTTTTTCTGCAGTGGTGTGAGCTGCTGAAGGGACTGACATACCAGGAGCCCAGCGAGGGCTGGTGGAGCCAGAGCAGTGCCAGAGGGGGACTCGAGGGTGCTGTCTGGAGGGGGTCACCTGCATCAGAGCGGCCTGAATCCATTTTTTGGTGCCTTTCTGCTCCTTTCCCTGCCACAGGTGCTGTGATCTGACCACCTAAACCCTCCCTGGTCCGACTGTCCAACCTGAGCAAGCCAAGGCCAAGCGTGCAAATGGACTTCCTGGGGAAGCTTCCAGGTGCTGTGCCCTCCTTCCAAGCATAAAGATATGGAATATAAAAGGCTTGTTATTTCAGGGGGACACCGGGGTCTAAGGCAAAGCCTCCCAGGAGCAAATGCTGAGTAGCAGCAGCCCTTCTTGATGAGAAATTTCCTCCTGACTGTCCCTGATGGCTTTCCAGGTGGATGCCAGCACTCCCATAGTGCTTTTTGTTAATGAAGAAAGATAATCCTGATGTCCTGGCCAGCACTGTGTCTGTGCAGTGCCCAGGGCTGTCCAAGCTGCTGATGACTGTTCTGTTCCTTTGGCTGCTGGGTCCTGCCAGGATCTGCTCTCTGGCTGCAGCCCCCGGTGCCCCAGGAGAGGACAAGCTGCCACCCCGAGCCTGGGGACCATCCTGTTCTCTGGGGCAGGTGGGGCTGAGCCAGAGGTGAGGGGACAGGAGGCCAAGGGCAGCCCCGGGGGCTGGCGGGGTGCCTCCTACCTGCAGCCCTTCCATCCCAACCTCTTGGCAAAGCCCTGCCAGCGCTGGAGAGAGGAGGCAGGTGCTCAACCCAAAATAACCAGATGGTGCCGGGCCTCTGAATGTAGGACAGGGGCACCTGTGGCTCCCCGTGCTCTTGGGCAGAGCCTGAAGGGCTCAGAGATCTGAACAGAAGGGCAAGGCCTGGCTGCTGCTCGGGCTCTGCTCCGGAGAGGATCCAGAGGAACTCACGGATCCACGGCCACGCCAGCACGGCTGTGCGGGGGACACTGGTGTGGGGACACTGGTGTAGGGACACTGGTGTGGGGACACTGGTGCTGCCCAGGGCTGAGCTCACACAGGGCTCCAAGGAGCTGTTCCTGTCACAGAACACAGCAGGGATGGCTTTGCTCTCTGGGCTGAGATTATTTCCACTCTGATTTCCGAGGGGTGGAGCTGCATCCGTGCCCTCAGGTTCCAGAGCCCAGGGAGAAGGGGAGGTAGGTACCAGCTGTGAGTGCTGGTGGCACTGCAGAGCTGTGCCCTCCTGCACGTGCCAGGTGTGCTGTGACACCCACGTGGGTGTCCCTGCCATGGACCTGCACCATCCAGGGGAGCCAGGTGAAGCCCTGGCTGATCATTCCTCAGCAAGGACCTCCTGCCTCTGTCTCTGGCTGACACTGGGAGATACTCCCAGTTCATCTGGCAGATGGTGGCACAGTCCTGGGGTGACAGCCCATGTCTAAGAAGCGTCTCCCTGATTCTTTGCCTTGTGCCATTCTCAGGATGCCTTTTGGTCCTGCAGCCCAGAGGCATTTGCCATTGACCCCTTTGAAAGCTGAGAACTCTCAATTCCAACCAGCAGGATATTCTGTTTGCACCCTTCCTCCTTTTTTCTCAGGGATAAAACCGTGGGGAAATGTGTCCCTAAACACCTGCAGGTCTGTTCTGCCCCCTGGCAGTGCCCAAAGCTGGCTCTTGGTAAAGCAGTGGTCCTGCCTTGTCCCCCAGCTTGGGCTGTGACTCCAGGAAAGGGAAATGATTGTCTTGACCCTTCCCCACCCTCCTGCCATCTGGCTTGATCCATCTCCATTTGGAAATAACGAGCCTGGTGCTGTACCTGAGCCCTGGGTGGGGTTTGTTATCCCAGTAACTCCCAGGCTCCTGAACAGGTCTGAGATCCCCTTTGGCTCCCAGATCTTACTGGTGGCTCTCAGATCTCAAACATGAGGTGCCCAGGGAGGCTCTTCTTCTTAGACCCCATCAAACTGGGGGGCTGCCATGCCTTGATCAAAACCCCAGCCCAGCCTGTCTGCCTGATGTGCTGGGACAGGCTCCAAACCCCTCTGGGTGTGCTGGAAGCAGCCCTGGAGTGGCTGTGGAGCGTTTGCCCATGGATGGGCTGGAGCCTGACCCATGGCTGGTGGCAGGGGCTCCTGGGCCCTCAGTGGCTCCAGGCTGGGCTGGGGAGGTTTGCAGCTGAGCCTGGAGCCAGCTCTGGGCAGGGTCCCTGTGCTGGGGGCTCTGCTCAGGCAGTGCCAGGTGCTCACACACCTGCACTGGTGCAGCACTTTGGGCTCCCAGGTGAGCACTGACACAGCTGGGCAGGATCACTATGGGCTGGGTCCTGTCCAATTCTGCCCCAAACTCCTCCTGGGACAGAGGGACAGCTTTTGTCTGGCTCTCTAACCCAGCTTGGGTCAGAGCAAAACCCGACAGTGTATAAAACCCAGAACACAGCTTGTCACCATGCTGACTCCTTTGCACAAAATACCCACAGTTATACAGGGTTTTCTCTGCTGTCTCAGGAGCACAGTTGCCACGTGGCTCACCAGGGCTTGTTCCTCATGCTGACAGATCAAGTGAAAGAGGCAGTGGGGACAAGAGCTGCCTCCACCAGGGAATCTGCCAAGGAACTCTGCTGTGAAGTTCAGGCACCATCAGCTTTTATTAAACAGCATTAAACTCGTCCCCGCAGACTGACAACATGAAAATTTCATGTGGCTTTTAAGTAAGGCTGGGTGGAGCTCTTTAAACATCTACATCTCAGAAACAACAAGGAAGAAATCTGTGCTAGGCTGGGATCTTGGGAAGGAGCACATTGGAATCCAGCAGGATGGGGTCAGGGTGGGAGGTGACCTGCAGGGCACTGCAGTGGCTCAATCAAAACCACCTCACTTCTTCAGCAACTGCCTGATTTTGGGGCAGGGATTATGGGCAGCAGCTGCCTGTTGCACAAGATCTCTTTGCCATGGGGTGAGTCCAGAAGAGGCCACAAAGATGCTCCAAGGGCTGGAGCCCCTCTGCTCTGGAGCCAGGCTGGGAAAGTTGGGAATGTTCACATGGAGCAGAGAATGATCCAGGGAGACCTCAGAGCCCCTTCCAGGGGCTCCAGGAGAGCTGGAGAGGGACTGGGGACAAGGCATGGAGGGACAGGACACAGGGAATGGCTCCCACGGCCAGAGGGCAGGGATGGAGGGATATTGGGAAGGAATTCCTCCCAGTAATGAGGGTGGTGAGGCCCTGGCACAGGGTGCCCAGAGCAGCTGTGGCTGCCCCTGGATCCCTGGCAGACCCCAAGGCCAGGCTGGATGGGGATTGGAGCAGTTTGGGATAGTGGGAGATGTCCCTGTCCATGGCAGGGAATGGAACTGGATGAGCTTTATATTCCCTTCCAGCCAAAACCATTCCATGATTCGATGATTTTGTGATCTTGGAACCTCTGACTCAAGATGATCCTTTTGTTCCTGTACCTGCGAGGTTGACGAATGAATGCAAAGAGTTTAAAGGACACTTCTTGTCCAAACTCCTCCTCTGGTTTTGCAACTCCCTCTGGCACTGCCAGCCCTGAACCTTTACTGGAGAAAGAGCCAAAAGCTGCCATCGCTCAGAGCTGTGACCCTCAGGTAAAGCACCTGAGCTCAGGGATGTTCTCGGAACTCCTCGGGCAGGAGGGGCTCACACCCAGGCTCATGGACAGGGCTGCAGGGATGAATGGCACCAGGGCCACCAGGAACTCATCCCAGTGGAGCCATGGGGTGCTGGGTGGGCTCAGCTCCAGCCTGGGAGGGGAGCACAGCAGCCCAGGTGGGAGCCTGGCACCCTTGGCTCTGGCAGCTCTGCAGAGGCTCCGTCCTGGTCCCAGCCCTGCATTCCGAGGTTTGGGACGATGTGCTGCTTTGTCGGCTGGTCCTGAGCCCCTCTGTCTGTGGGGACAATTCCCCACCCCGTGTGTGCCCCCTTGGCTTTCCCCAGCGTTTGGAAGAGGCTGGGAAGTGGGGGAGGAAAAGAGAAGCTCTGGCTCCTGGTGGCCTGTGGCAAACGGCCCAAGTGTTCGGTCCCCTCAGAGCTGACAGGTGCTCCAGAGCCCAGGGAGGAGAAGGAGGAGAAGGGAACTCCCCTGGGACAGTGCCCACCCTGGACACATCCCACGGAGCTCTGGGCTCTGGGCAGTTCCTGGAGCAGGAGCCAGCTCCAGTGGAAGTCCTGCCGAGTGCCAGAGCTGGGGGTTGAGCTGCCCCTGTCCATAATTAATGTAGCACTCCCTTTAATGAGTGCCACTAGCTGCAGCCCTGCAGGTGACCTGGGGCTCCCCATGGCCTATCCTGCTCCCCAGGTGACACTGGTGAGGCAGAGGATCCCCCTGCAGTGGAGGCAGCAGGGCTGTGTGTGATGGGAAGCTCTTTGGGAAGGTCACTCCATGGCAGTGGCACTGCTGGGAGGCAGCTGCTGCTGATCTCTGCGAGCACATTTGGTTTCTCCATCCCAGCAGCTGCCCCTTGCCCACCCCTGGTCCTGACTCCTGTCTGAGGCTCCTGCCTCCCTCCAGGGCTGCTGGGCACAATCCCAGGGTGTGACACAAATGCTCTCATGTGGGGGACAGAGAGGGATTGAGCATTTCAGGTACAGAAACAAGCTCCCCTTTAGGGCACAGGAAATCGGGGTGAGGCCCTCTGAGCACAGAGGAATCACCAAAGAACCCAGAGGAGCAGGGAAGAGCCTGGGAAGCAGCAGGAGAGCCTCTTGCAGATGGGCCTTCCTTTCACTCCCTCTGACCTCTATCTCCTTGCCTGTGGAAAGCTGCCCAGAAGGTTAAAAAATCACCATTATTTGGTTTTTCCAGCCTGAGCTCTTAAAAAAAATAGCTAAATAAGTATTCCTGATGCAGCAGCTGTTTCCAACAAAGGCAGCACATGGCTCCCAAGGTCTTGCCCTGGGGTGAGGATGTGTGGAGGGCAGGAAGCCATCCTGGACTGGCTTCAGCTTTCTTGCCCCACTGGCTGCTCCTGGGAGCTCAGATCCCTGTTTCTTGCAGGGCAAAGCAGGACATGGCTGTTAAGAGCCCTTTGCCTGACTTTACCTTGCTCTGCCCCCCCTGCAGTGGTGCCTCAGCAGACCTGCTCCTCTCTGGCACTGGTGCCACGGGCAGAGCTGTCCTGGAGCAGCTCCCTGGGTACCCTGGGCTGGCAATTGATTGAGAGGGGAAGCAGGAAAGTTCCAAGGAGGGGGTGAGGGAGAGATCCCCCAGCTCCCTGCACCCCTTGCTGTGGCCATCAGCTTCCTCCCTGCCCATGCTGGGCTGGCACCTGCCTGTCCCTGTCCCTTCTGAGGGACCCCCTCACACCTCCCAGCTGCCATGTGAGCACCCATCTCCTCCTGTAAATCCCTTCCTCAAATTCCTGGCTGGAATGCCCTTGATTCCAGGCATTTGGAAATTCCTGCTGCCCCCTGCCTCGCCCTTGTCCCCTGGGGTCCCTCATGCCCTGCCTCCAGCACTGGGGCCTTTTTCATGTCCTGGCAGAGCTGGTTCAGTAAGTGTCCCTCAGAGGGATGTGGGAGGGACACCAGGAGGGAATCACGGTGCCCTGGGATCAGGTTCCTCAGGCAAGGACTGAAGGGTGGCAGAGGGAGCCATCAGGGCTGCTCCGAGCCCAGTGAGGATGGACAGGGCTCCCAGTGCAGTGCAGGGTGCTGGGTGCTCCTTGGGGAGCTGCTGTCCCGTCCCTGTCACCCTCTGTGGGACCCCAGGAGCAGCTCCTGGGCTCTGGGGCCGCTGAGCCCCCCCAGAACAGGGTTGGGCTGTGGGGGCACTGCTCAGAATCCCCCGGGCTCCACCTGCCTGCTCAGGCACAACAGGCCCAGACACGCTGCCTTCCTCCCCCGTCCTCCACGTGCTGATGCTTCCCTCAGCTGCCAGGGGCTGCTCACACACGGTGGCAGCTGTGACAGCCCTTTCCTCCTGTGAGCTGTGAGCTGTGAGCTGTGCCCGGGGGGAGGCACTGCCGGGGCCCAGGGGGTCAGGGGAGGCTGGCTGGGTTTGGGGGGTTTGGGGTAAATGGCCTCTGTCCTGTGTCCTGTGTCCTGTGTCCTGTGTCCTGTGTCCTGTGTCCTGTGTCCCGTGTCCTGTGCCCTGTCCTGTGCCCTGTCCTGTGCCCTGTGTCCTGTGTCCTGTGTCCTGTGTCCTGTGTCCTGTGTCCCGTGTCCTGTGCCCTGTGTCCTGTGTCCTGTGCCCTGTGTCCTGTCCTGTGTGCTGTGCCCAGCCAGAGGCAGGAGCTGTCCCAGCTGCTGCCAGGGGAGCCAGGGACAGGTCACAGTGGGCTCAGAAATGTGCTGTACCCCCTGCAGGAGCACTTCCCACCTTCTCCTGGCCTGGCAGAGGGGGGAACCTCCCCCAAAGGGATGCTCCTCGCCCAGGAGTGGGGCTGCCACCTGTCCTGCCTGCCCAGCACACACAGGAGGACACGTGAGGTGAGGGAACAGGTCCCTTGGAGGTGGCACCAGTGCCAATACCACCATGAGAGGTGATGGAAACCCTGCCTGTGCCTGGGAGGGGGTACCCAGCTCCCTGGCAGCCTCTGTGCAGGTTGTTCTGCCAGCTCCCTGCCTCAGTTTCCCCAGTCGTGCCATCCCTGGCTTTGCTTTAGGGGCCCAAATAATGTGAATTTTCCAAACCTGGGAGCAGATGTGATGCGAGCCCCCATTCCTCTCCTCAGTCTCCTGCCAGCTCTCCAGCTCTGTGCTCCCATGGCAAACCCAAAAGCTTCCTCCTCCTCCTCCTCTTCACTCTTCTCCCAGCTGCCAGAAGAGCACAGTGTCCTGATCCAGGAGCTCAGCAAGCTGGAACTGAGCTGGGCATCATCTGTGCCAGTGCTGGGGCTGGTGCTGTGCTGGTCCTGCAGCTCCCTGGCTGTGGGGGCCAAGGGCTGGCAGCCCCTCCCTGGCCCTCCCCTGAGGCGAGCTGATCTTCTCACCACATATCCCTTGTGTTGAGCACCTCCCTCTATTCGTGGACCTTCTGAGCATCATTTGCTTCCCAGGCATTCTTCCCCCACCCCCTTTATTTTTAAATTAAAATGAAAAAAAGCCATGTTTCCATAGGAACTTGGAGAGAGGCTGATCCCGACCTCATTATTTGCTCAGTGAAAGGAACTTTATTTTTATCTGTTTGTGTACATTGTCAGATTTTGGCTAAACCTACTTTCCTGACTTTGTACAGTGAGTTCTTTTAATCTTCATTTCAGATGCATTCATCCCGGGGCTTAATTTATCCTGTATTGTGATCAAATTTAGCTGAAAGCGATCTGCTTTGCCAATGCTGAATATTCATCAGCTGCCTCATTCATTCACTGAGTGAGGAGCGAGCCCTGCCCGGGGCTGCTGGACCTGCTCTGTCCTGCTCCTGCAGGGACAATCAAGGGGGGATTCTCAAAAGATGCAACAATTCTTCAATTTCTGGGGAATTAAACACACCACAGGTATTCCTCATTTCCCCACAGGGCAATCAGTCATTGGGAGAGCCTATGGATCTCTCAAGCACCTACTGGAACAACAGAAAGGGGGAGTAGAGACACTGTCCACGATAGAGGCTTGGCAAAGCCATCTATGGATTTAATTTTTCAAATTGTTCCTTTATGGAACCGAATCCCCCGAATAACCGAATTATTAGGCATTCTTCTAACACAACACAGGCCCAATTCAAAGAAAAACCCCCAGTAATAATTAAAGATCCAGAAACCAACCAGATTTTAGGACCATTTCCACTCATTACCTGGGGAGCAGAGTATGCTTGTGTCTCTACATGTAAAGGACCACGGTGGATACCAGCAAAAACCATAAAACTGCACCTACAGCCATTGCAAGAAAAAAAAATAAGAAAAAGCCATTTCCGGAAAGAATCCCCAAGAGAAGAAGAGACAGAGGCATCCGAAGAAGGACCTACAGATAATAGTCCTTAACTGTCTGCCCAGTGTTAAATTTCACAGATTATTTTACAGATTTCACTCTCCCAAACATGGCTTTCAAAGGACTCCTGCTCACTGTATTTGGCATATTTGAGAGCCAGCTGCTCACTAATGCACTGGTGCTTCAGCAGCCAAAGCAGAACCTATGGGTAACCTTGGCTAACATCATGAGACAAGAAACCTTGTGCCTTTTGATGCCTTAAGTTTTAAGTTTTTCTGTTCTGCTTGGGTGTGCTTTTCTGTTGTGCCTGGGTGATGAAGACAAAACAGTCCTAGTCCAGATAAGGACTCAAGGACAATTTCTTCAAACTTCAGGCCCTAAGTATAAACAGCATGAAAAAGGAGGGCAGGCAAGCAAGGAGGATGCAACTTGATTTGAGGCTATTAATTGGACAATTGACTCCTGCATGCAAATGGACTAAAATCTATAAAGGTGTGAGATCTCCTGACCAAGCTCTCTTCTGCTTCCATCCTGGAGCCATCCAGGCAGGGCCACAACTGTGGCACTGGCACTGCCAGGGTGTGGCCTTTGGAGGCCTCTCAATAAATATCCATTTATTCCTCTTAACTCTGTGTAACCTCTGTTCCAGCACCTCTAGGCATCACTTTCCAGTAGCCAGCCCACACAACCCATTTCCAACATGTTTAGTTGCCAACAATTGCCAACGGGGAGAACGCAGAGGAGGAAGGCTGGATCATGGAATCCCTCAGTGGCTGGGGTTGGAAGGGATCTTAAAGCTCCCCTTGTTCCAAGGGCACTCTGAGGTGTCCCTGGAGCTTTCACCTCTCCAAGGCTCAGCTCTTGCAGCCTTTCCCCATGGGTGAAGTGCCCCAGTGCCTAAAGGGGCTCCGGGAGCATTGATGAGGCACTTGGAATAAAGGCCTGGAGTGCCAATGGCTTCCTTCCCACTGCCAGGGGGCAGGGTTGGGTAGGATATTGGGAAGGAATTCTTCCCTGCGAGGGAGGAGAGGCTCTCAGGGAAGTTGCTGTCCCTGGATCCCTGAAAGTGTCCAAAGGCAGGCTGGAAGGGCTTGGAGCAGCCTGGCCAAAGGGATCCATCCGTGCCAGGGGCTGATGCAGTGGTGCATCCCCCTGCCTCTGCAGAGGGGCTGGGGTGAGCAGTCTGGAGTGAGCCAGAGCACAAATTTGTGCCTAATGCTACCTCCAAGCCTGCCATGTAATCCACCCCCTGTATTAATGTCACTTTGCAGCTCTTCCCGAGTCCCTGCAGACTGCAGGGATTACTGGGAAGGAAGCCCTGGTGCTGTGTCCTGGCCCCCAGCCCTGGGCCACCCCCACTGCCCAAGCAGCTGCACCTAATCTGGTTTAGCCAATCCAGCCCAGCAAAGCCCTTAAGTGGATTGGCTTATCTCTCCTCACTAACCCAATCTGCCAATTGGATCTGGCTGGGCTTGCCTGGTCTACAAGTCTGTCCTGGAATTATCCAGATCTGTACAGATGCTGCCTCAGAAGCTCAGTGCCCTCCCTGAGCCCGCTGGCTCCAGATGCCACCACTGCCAGGCCCTTGGGAGCACCATGGCGTGCCAGTCCTGGTCTGCTGGGCACGGTGACACCTGGGTGACACCTCACCCCATCCCTGCAGAGCCACAGCACCTGCCACCCACCCCCTTGGCTGCAGCACTGGGAGCAGCAGCAAGAGCCCCTGGATGCTTTCATTCCTTTCTCCAGGCTGACAAGCCTTCCAAGCTGGGAATGCTGCAGGAGCAGCTGGGGCTTTGCTCTGGCACACTCTGGGATGGGCAGACAGGGAGGGGTGTCAGGGTGGCTGGAGGTGGCTGGAGACACTGCTCTGAGTAGCACGAGTCTGTCCTGGCTCCGGGGGGATGCTCCAGCCTCTCCCACCCTTTGAGGGACAGGGCTGGCAGCCAGCACAGCCATGGATGCTGCCAGCCCTGGGGACAAACACCCAGCCCTGCCCCGCCCTCCCTTTGCTCTGCCACCCCAACACTGCTGGGATGAAGGACAGGGGCCAAGGGCTCAGTTTGGGCCAGACAGCCCAGGCTGGGCCCCTGCAGAGGCACAGCTGAGCCACAGTGCTGTGTCCATCAGCCCTGCAGGGCCCTGGCAAGGACAGAGTGACACGGAGCCACCTGCCACCACTGCTCCAGGCACGGCCCAGCAGCAGCACTGTCACAAAGCTGACACTGAGACACAACATCCTGCACAGAAACCCACCATTTATGTAAAAAAAGTTGATGCAACTCAAAGCATTCTCCCTGCCGAGGGAAATGGGGAAGGAGGGCTCCAAAGCCCTCAGGGTCCCATCTCACCCCATCACTGCTCTGTCAGGGAGCAAGGGCTGCCTTGGCAGGAGGGAGCTGGGATATTCTTCCCACTGTGTGCCCGTGATGCCAGGGACACACTGGGACTCCTGCAGGCAGTGTTGTGGTTCCTGGCCTTTCTGACCCCTGGGATCATTCCTTAGCAATTCCTGTCAGGGGCTGGTGCTGGCTTTTTGATTTCCCAGGCTGTTTGCTGGACAGGAGCACACAGCTCACTGAAATCAAGTGGGTTGGGTTTGTTTCTACTGGAACATTCCCTTTATTGGGTGTCTTAAAAGAAAAAGCTTGCAGAGACAGGTTAAAGGTTGCTCAGCTCCTCTGAAGGGAAGGTTGTTTGCTCTGAAGGGAAAGGTCAGAGGGGGAATAGTTTCTGGCTGTGTCCTGAGAGCTTTTCTGCTCCCAGATGTGGCACAGTTCCTTTGTGAGCTGGGCTGCAGGTGCCTCAGAGAGGAGTCAGCCCTGCTTTTCTTCCAGCAAAGCACAGGGAGAGCAGATGATCCGAGGGCTCCTGCTTGGGCTGGGCACTCAAGGCTTGCACAGCTCCCCCCTGAGACCCCCGGTGTCCCCAGGCACGCTGCTGGTCCTGCTGCCAGCGCTGCTCCTGTCACTCTGCAGCAGAGCCTGAACACGGGGCTGACACAACTGGGACCCAGCAGCTTCTTCCCAAGTCAGCCAGGGCTGGGGAAGAGCTCAGCTCTGGCTCCCCAGGGGCCTTTGCACCCTGCAGGGAGTGCTCAGTAGCCCTCATCCTGCCCTCATCCCCCGTGCTCGCCGTGCAGGCACAGGTCACGCTAGCAGCAGGTGATCGCTGCACTGACGTGATGCTTAATGGCAGAATGAGGCAAGTGCTACGCTTGGCAGGACCTCACCTGCCTTCCTCAGCAGTGCTGGGAGGAGGAGGAGGAGGCAGGGGAGGTGGAGGGGGATGCTCCAGGCTGAGCATCCTCCCTTGCTGTTCCGGGGGAAGCAAGAGTGGAGAGAGCTCACGGCACAGTGGTGGTGATGGTGTTTGATGCATGGTGAGACAACTAATCACGGCAATTCACAGTATTTAGTGACTCCCAGGGGTAAGGTGACCTTGCAGGAGGGCACAGGCAGGTTCCAGGGTTGTCAGCCATGCCTGTGGTAGCCTGGAGCTGGTGCTGGGCAAGGCTGTGGGACTGTGATGGCTCTGAGAGCTCCTCCACTCCTTCACAGTCCCTGCACAATGACTGCCATGTGCCCTGGTCACTCTGGCATCAGGGCACTGACAGGTGACACATGTCCCCAGATCACCCCTCCCAGTGCACACTGCTGGGCACTCTGTGCCCCTGCTGGCTCTGGGGGCATGGGCATGGTTCAGTGTGCCAGCTGCTGAAGGAGAGGAAGGCTCTGGAACAGGCTCCATCAATCCCAGGAGTGGTCACCTCAGCACCTCGGCGAGTCCTGTGGGATGGGGCATTTGTGCCACTGCTCTGCTCAGTGTGGCTGTCCCAGTCGTCAGAGTCCCCAGAGCCCCCGAGAAGAGGTGGGGAGCTGTTCTGGGGGACGTGGGGATGGAGCAGCTCAGAGCAGTTCTGGGCTGAGGCTGCAAGGATGGACCCAGTGACAAAGGCTTTGCTGGCCCGTGTTCCCATCCTGCCTGGCAAGAGGGAATCCATGGATCTGGCGTGGGGCTTTCAAGGCTCCGTCAGGGCATCCCCCAGAGCAGCACGGCCCAGGATGCCTCCCCTCAGCCCACCCTGAACCTGCTGCTGCTGCATGGCACTGCAGGGACCCCCAGGGTGAGGGGATGAGCCCCAGAATAAGAAGCTGCCCCCCCAGGACTGAGGCAAAGGAGGGATCACCTCTCCTGCTCTGCTGAGCAGGGGAACGCTCAGGCTCCTCCAGGGTCAGGCTGCAGTGCTGTGCCAAGCCTGGTGCCAGGGGTGATCCCTGGTAGCCACAGCTCAGCCAGGGGCTGCAGAGATGCCCAGGGCGAGCAGGGAGCTGCCACAGCCCTGGCCAAGGCACGGCGCCTCGGGAAGGGGCCGGGGGAGCTGGCTCTGGGTGCTGCCCAGGGAAGGCAGCTCCTCGCCTCCCACACGGAGCCTGGAACACAGGGTGTTTGTGGCACTCTCCATCAGTCTAGACAGAGGAAGATGATGATCATGGCAGTTCTGTGCCCTTCATACAAGCCGAGGAGCTGAGCAGCACCTTTGTATGAGTGCAGCAATCAGCACAGAGAATTTGTGGCTCTTGCAAATTTGAAGAAGCAACGTTGCCAGGGCTGATGGATTCCTCAGAGGAGATGAGGCCTTTTAGCAATTCAGAGATGAGGGAAAAGCTCAGAAAGCCACCAGAAAGACAAAGGATGAACCCCAAACCAATCAGGATTCACTCCCCAAGGGTAAACACAAAAACTGGCTCACGGAGCACGAGTTGCCTTTGATGCTCTTGACCTGGCAGAGGATCTGTTTGTTTCAGGAAAGGACACAAGGCAGGAGTTTGCAAAGAGCAGCACGTGGGTCTGCAGGGGCTGGAGACAGAGTGATGGATGGGAAATGACTGGGAAGGGGGAGAGGGGACCTCCCTCTGCACGGAGCTGCCCAGGGTGGGAAGAACTTGGATCAGCCTTTGACTGCAGGAGGGCTCTGGAGGGGGAACATGCCCTGAGGCAGCAGCACAGAGGGGTGAGAAACTGCAAACAGAAAAGGGGGATAAACCAGTGTCACTCCCCTGGTCACTGCTGGCGTCTAGGCAAGCTGAAGGAATACCACAGTTTTGGAATAAAATATGTTCTGCTGTCTCCACACCCTCTATATCCCCCAAATCAATTCGTGCCCTGTTCCTTCAGCATCTGGAATATGCCCTCAGGGAAAGCAAGCACGGGGCTTTGAGGATTCAAAATCTCCCACAAGCTGGGGTTCCTCTGACACTGACATTGTGGTCAGCCCAGAGGGGTTTCACGTGAAATGGTGAATTCAGGAGAGCAGGGCAGAGCCCAGGGGCTCCACTGGGACCTCCTAATCCAAAAGAAACCATCAAAGACACCACTACCCCATGAATTTTTGGGAAGAGTCAGGAGGTGAAGCAATGGAAAGGATGGAGTCAGTAAATAACACATCTGAGGTGATGCTGGGCACAGTGAGGTGCCAGACTTGGCTCTGAGCAGTCACTGGCAAACACCAGTGACACCAGTGACCAGCACAGGGGAGACCTGGCCGCTGGCAGAGCAGGCTGTTCACCCCAGCCTGTGAGGGTGGGCACCTGAGGGATGTCCCCTCGTGTCCTGCACCTCTCCTGGCTGGTGCTGGCTGGGAGCTGGACTGACAGGCAGTGGAGTCAGAAAGGGCAGGGCAGAGCCAGGGCACCGACCCTGAGCTCAGTGCATTTCCAAACGTGCCACCACTGCCACCAGCCACCCTCACAGCCACCTTTGGGGTGCCAGAGCTGGGGGCAGTCCCTGCCCTTACCCTGTCCCTTCACTGGGGTGGTTTCACGTGAAGATTCTGCCAGCCCCGCAGGAGCTGTGCTCTGCCAGGAGCTGCTGCTGTCAGAGAGGTGAGAACAGGGAATGTCAGTGTCCCAAAAGTGCACTGGGCAGGGGAAGGGATTGGGGAGATTGGGGTGACCTGGGCAGTGCAAGTTCCTACACGAGTTTGTGCAATTCCCTCCTGTCCCAGCTGCATGGGCTCAGTGCTGGAGGAGCCCCAGTCCTCCCCTCCCAGCATGGGGAGGGTCCTGCTCACCTCTCCAGCTCATCCCTGTGCATCCCTGACCCTGCACTGCTGCTCCAGCTCATCCCTGACCCTGCACTGCTGCTCCTGCTCATCCCTGTGCATCCTGACCCTTCACTGCTCCTGATGCCCTCGAGCAGGACCCTGCTGTCCTGTCTGTGCCTTCTCCACCCCTTCAGTGCTCAGATGTCTCAGGGGAGGTTTTTGGTCACCAATTCATTTCATTCGGGGCTTTTTGTCTTTTATACCCAAACTTTGGTATCCAAAGTTTGTATTTGTTTGGTGTGAATGTCCTGGAAGGTCCAAAGGAAGACAAACCCACCGTTTTTGTGTCTTCTTGTGCTTTGAGGAAGACTGAGAGTCCTTTCCTGGAAGAGTCCCCAGGCTCATTTGTGGCATACCTGTATCACAGAGATGTGATAGTCACCCATGGGAGCTGGGGGGAAGTGACTGCAAGGTCCCCTACCCCAAGGGAAATGCTGGATGCACTCTGAGGACTCAGGGTCCCATCCAGCTCAACCCAGCTCTGATTTGGGGGTGAACTGTAACTTGCACTGCAGCCAGCCCATTCCAGCCACGTTTCTCAGGTGCTGCTTTCACCCCAGCACATCCCCTGAGCAGCACTACTGGAAAACAAAATCACAATTAACTGACAACCCCTGGGGCAGAGTTTATCTCCAGGGGAGTTAAACAAGCAGAGTCCCAGGCCTGCTGCCAAGAGCCCAGAAGAGCCTGGGACAGGCAGGGTGGGCTGAGAAGGGGTCTGTATCCCCTCCCACCAGCAGCCCCTCAGCTCCCCGTGTAGCCGTGGAATGGGGTTTTAACCCTTTAAGTGCAGCGGAAATAAGATGCACAGCTACATGGTCGTCTTTCATGACAGGAAGAAAGAGACAAGTTTATTCAGAAATACACTTGGTTTTATAGCATGACTCGCAATTCCAAGAGTAGAGAAAAGGTGATTGGTTCAGAGAGAAGACACCCCATTCCCAGGGCCTGGTCACGTACCCCAACAGGTGTTCTATCTTTGTTATTAATTCCTTCTTATTTTGACCAAATTATCACCCTGGGAGAAATTCTCCCTAGCCTTGAGCTGGACCAGCTTATCGGCTGGGAACAGAGCTGAAAAGCTCCAGCCTGGAATATTTTTCAGGCTGCAATTTTCTTACTTTCTCAATATGTGTCCCACACACCTGGCACGTTCCTGTTCCATGCTGGGCACAGGAGGGCTCCTGTGAGCACCACAGTGACATTTCTGGGTGCCTTCATGGGGTCAGCCAGGTGCATTGCTGTGTTTGTGTGCCTGAGCAGCCTCACCCCAGCCCACCGAGGCTGCCACAGGCTGTGTGACCCCGGAGCTGAAGGACTTTGGGTGCTGGCAGTGCTTGTGCCACTGTCCCTGCCAGGATGGGGAGTCGTGTTCTGCCTGGGGCCTTGGTGCAATCCCAGAGCTCTGCAGGGGCTTGCTGAGGGCTGATCCCATCCCTGGCACCCAGGGCCTGTCTGCTCCTGAGCTGCTGCCCTGCCATGGATTTGCTGGGGGGGCACTGGGCTGACCCCAGCTACCACCCCTGGCCTGGCAGTCCTGCCCTTGGCCCTGGAGCTGGGCCACCATCACTTGTCTGGTCACAGTCGTGGAATCATAAAGGACAGAAAAACCTCTGAGATCGTTGAATCCAGCCATGACCCCAGACCACCACCATGGCCGCCACTAACCAATGTCCCCAGATGCCACATTTTTTTAACTCCTCCAGAGATGGTGACTCCATCACTGCCCTGGGCACCCTTGCCCTGAAGGAATTTCCCCCAATATCCACTGCAAACCTCCCCTGGCACAGCTTGAGGCCATTTCCTCTTGCCCTGGTGATGGTGGCTCTGGGCAGAACCTGCCCTGCTGCCTTGCCCAGGTACCCTGGGACAGACCCCAGTGACAAGCCCCTGCCCTGCTGGTGATGTCCCCTTGCCCTGGCTGTGCCCCAGCAGGCAGTGCCACGCTGAAAGGATTCTTTTCCTTTGATCTGTGGTGCAGAATGAACAGAGCAGTGAGGCAAAACCCTGCTCTACATATCTCAGGTGGATGAAACATGGCTTTATGCACCTGGCTGAGAATTCCTGCTCTGCTTCTGCCTGGATTAGCAGTCCGGGGCAGGCATGCTTGGGCAAGCATGGCCATGCCTTGCACCTCTCTATCAAAGATCAGAGACAGAGAGGGGCACAGGGACACCCTGCACAAAATCCAACACTGTCCCAGGCTGTGGGCTGGGCTCCAGACCCTGCACCTGCTTCCCATCCCTGGAGGAGCTCCAGGGCAGCTTGGATGGAGCAGCCTGGGCTAGTGGGAACTGTCCCTGACCATGGCAGGGGGTGGAATGAGGTGAGCTTTCAGGTCCCTTCCAATCCAGACCATTCTGGGATTCTGTGATAGATTTGCTCTGAAAAGAGCTGCTCCAAACGTGGAGGTGGGAACGCCGAGGTGTTCGAGGTATTGAGGGAAGGAACTTCAAGGCTTTGCTGCCACAAGAGTCTGTGACCAGTGGAGGATGCTGAGGGAGAATTGTTGGGAATGTGACAAGCCCAAACTCCTTCTAGAGCTGCCTCATTGAGGGGCCACTGCTGGGACTGAGTGCAGACCATGGCCTCGGATGTTTGACTTCTGGCATCCCAAATTCCTTTATTCTCCATAATTCCCTCACAGATTTATAGGCAGATCCTGCCTTTTGCATGTTTTAAACCCTCTGTGCTGGATTAGCTCCTGTGCTTAGACAGTGAACAGCCAGTGCTGCCTGTGTCCCTGTCCCCTCACCTCCCCAGCCGTGCCCCAAGGAGCCACCCACAGCCTGGGACTTTCCTGATGGGACAATTCCCTGCCGTTTTGGTTTTTTTTTCCCCAGACCTGTGAGGATGCTCAGGAGAAGGGGATGGCCCATAGCAGGTCAATGCCATCCCCCGGGAGGTGTGGGGTCATCCCCAGCCCTTCCCTGCCCCTTGTCCCCTGCTCCAGCCCTGGATGATTCCGCAGCCGAGTGGACAAAACCCTCGGGAAGGGGCTGGAGGTCAGGGGAGGCAGGAGCTGGGCTGAGGAAGGTGAGGCAGGAGCTGGGCTGAGGAAGGTGAGGCAGGAGCTGGGCTGAGGAAGGTGAGGCAGGAGCTGGGCTGAGGAGCGGCTCCCTCCTCCCGCAGCCGAAGCAGAGCCCGGCAGAGCCGCTTCCAGGCCCTGCAGCAGAGAGCGGCCAAAGCAGGAGGGATGATGGGACTGGGCTTGTCCAGGAGCTCCGTGTGCCAGGACGCGCTCACACACAGCGAGGCTCTCGCTGTGCCCGCACAGGCAGGGCAGCGGCTCGGGGATGCGACGGGAGTGAATCACTGCTGGGAGCGCACGGCTGGGGAAACACGGCTGAGCACGGGCTGTAAATGCAGTCAGAACCTTTCACGGTTCAGCTGGAGGGCAATAAATGGACTGTCCCTGCCATGTGCAGAGGGCAATGGGCCAGCCACGGCCCCGCCTGCAGCCCTGCTCTGGAGGGATGTCCCTTGAATGGGCTGTGGTTAGGAGCCTAAATCAACCCTCCTGCAAGGATGCTCCTTAGGTTGGCACAACTTTTCTTATCATGGTGAGCTATCCCCAAAGGCTTCAGTGATCCCACCATGCCCTAGTGCCCATGTTAATCCTTTGTAACCCATTGGTATTTCCCCTTTTGCTTTCCCCCATGAAAATCCCAGTTTTTCCCCCAGTTCTCCAAGAAGCTTTCATCCCTGGCTGGATAATAAAGGAATCTCTGTGGAATCGCCATACTACACTTCTGTCTCTGTCCCTGAGTCAGCCTGGGATGGCCTCGCAAGGAGAGCTGAAATCACTGAGCTGAAATCACTGATCAGAGCTGATCACTTGTGGCCACAGGGCGCAGCTTGCTGAGGTTTATCCCGTGGATTGGAGACCGGCAGAGACCCCTTGGAAGGCAGCCCCTTGCAGAATCCTCTGGCTGGGAAGGTTGGCGGCTTCAGGGCGGGAGCATTGGATCTCCAGGGACCCCCTAGGGCTCACAGCAGAGGGCACATCTGGGCACGCAGGAGCTCAGGGATGCTCAGGGGTGCTCAGAGGTGCTCAGGGGTGCTCAGGGATGCTCAGGGATGCTCAGGGATGCTCAGGGGTGCTCAGGGATGCTCAGGGGTGCTCAGAGGTGCTCAGGGGTGCTCGGGAGTGCTCAGGGATGCGCCGTCTCTGCGGGGCTCTCATGAACCCAGCCCGAGCCCTTCGTGCCCCGAGCTGCCAAAGCCGTCACCAAACCCGAGCCCAGGCGGGCAGGGCAGGGCGGGGGCTCAGCTCTGTGCTGCCAAAATTTCTGCCACTGCTCGTCCACTTCGGAGATTTCTGCTCTTAAAGTTAAGCCTTTCTCTGAGAGTCATAAAATGGGTATTTCCAGGCTGAGGACAATTTAAATCGCACTTTAAATTCTTAATTTCTTTTCTATATTTTTCCCAGGGATTAGAGAAACTGGCAATTTTTAGTGAAAATATTTGTGGGATTTTGTAAATATGTTGTGGGAACCGGGTTGTTGCATTCCTAACAAGGGATGAGGAGCCTGGCAAAGAGCATCTCCCTGTTCCACTGCACGTGCTGGGCACTCCGAGTGGAAAAAGGGGACAGTGACAGGTTAAAGGCAAGCAGAGAAATGAACATATAGGAAAAAGGGACAGGTGAGAGACAGAAAAGGGGAGAAATAGGGTAGAATTTGGGCAAAGTGTAAAAAGTTTTAACTGAGGAAACAACAATTACACTCAAAATTAATTTTAATTTCAAGCCCTTGATTTTCACTGTTGTTATTATTTTGATACTGGGCCAGCACACACATCCCATCCAAAGCCTCATCCCAGTGTGTACAAGCACTGCTGGTATATCCTGAAGGAATTGTTCTGTAGTGAAATGTTTTGACACTTTGAACAAGATGGGAAGACAAGCGCACAGCAAGTTAATGAGAGGACCAACAACTCTCAATATATTCAATAATGATTTCCAACAAACGCAGAGCTATTGTGTCAAAGTATTTCATTAAAGCACAAAGCAGCACTTTGATCTGGAAAATAAGATGTTTCAATCAACACTGAGTAAAAGCTGTTCTGAATGTTGTAAAACAAATACAGCAACAGGAATAACTTAATGGAAGAGCAGTAATCCTTTGCCCCACCTTGAGCCTGGTGCATGTTACACAGTGCTGCTGAGTGAGAGAGATGGAAAGAAATACCATTTGCATCCCTAGGAAAGTGATGGGGTCAGCATTTTATTCTATATTTTGTACATTTTATTTTAAAACATATTTTGCAATTTTGTTTTCCCAATTATACCAATTTGGAAATGCTCTCTTTATTGGGCAGTTTTCCCCCTCAGCTGGGATTGATGCAGGTTCCAAATGGAGACAGTTTCTTATGAAATGAAGTTTCCAAGCCTCAGGCTCTGTCAGGTACAGCTGGTGCCACCCCTCTTGCTGTTCATTGCTGTCCCTCGTGGGCTGGTGGCCAGAGGAGGTGGGGACAGCACTGCTGTGGCACTGCTGTGACACCGCCCCAAGGGCACTGATTGTGACTGTGCCCAGGTACCACCAGCTCACCCTGCCACAGAGGGGCTGAGCTGGGGGGGCTCCTCCCTTGTCCTTGTCCTTGCAAGGGTGGGAACACAGGGACAGGGAGCACATGGAGCACACGGGGATGGAGCACACGGGGATGGAGCACACGGGGATGGATCAGGGGCTGCTCCACATTCCCCAGGCTCCCATCCCAGTCCTGGACTGGGGATCTGCAGCCACGGCTGCTTGGGAACGCTGGGATTCTCCACAGACTGGAGGTCCTGTTAAGGAAAACAGCATCCAAGGGAGTCATGCCCAGCCTGTGCCATTCCTTCTGGGCCCCCATTCTGTTCCTTGCTCCTCGACCCCAGACCCAGCTCCATCAGGAGGCCGTGGTGCTGTCCTGGAACTGCCCAGAGCAGGAGGGAGCCCTGTGTCCCTCTCTGTCACACCCACTGCCCCTCCACACCTTCTGGAGAGCAGGAGGCAGCTGGGGCGAGTGGTGTGGCATTAACTCGGTCCTGGCTGCTCTGGTGCTTCATGGAAATCCAGGAAATCTCTGCCAGAGATTTCATCTGTGGCTGAGCCATCCCTGGAAGTGTCTCAGGCCAGGCTGGACAGGGCTTGGACAAACCTGTGGATATGGCAGGTGTCCCTGCCCATGGCAGGGGGCTGGAACAAGATGAGATTTAAGGTCTCTTTCAATCCAAACCATTCTGTGATTTTGGGATCCCCAGGCTGCAGGGTCACAGGTCCCTGTGCCCTTGTTTGCCCCCAAGGCACATCTCCATCACTGTCCCCAAGGCCGTGGCCACTGCTCCTGTCCCAACACCTGCAGAGCACAGGACAGACCCTCACTGTGCCTTCTGCACCCAAAATGTCCAGCCTGGTATTTCCTATCCCACCGGGTTTCCATGTGCACGCTGAGCCAGGTGGACAGAGCCCATCCATGCCCCCGTGCCTGGGATCCATCCCTGCCTCCCTCCTGCTTGGCAGGGCTGTGCCAGGGCCTGCTGGTGGCACCTGGAGCTGGGAAAGTGCCAGGAGGCCACAAACGTGTCAGAGGAGAGCTCTGATGTCCCGACCCTCCACACAGCTCCTGCACCTCCCAGCCAGGCCCCTCTCTGCCCTGCCTGGGTGGGTGCCAGGCTGGGCACAACCTCTGCCCTCCTGTCTGTCCCAGATGCCACAGAACAACCCACAGAGGTGCCAGCCTGCCCTCCTGCTCCTCGCTCACCTGGCTCAAGGCAGGGAGCTCCTGCAGAGGCAGCGGAGGGACAGGGACTCCCTGAGCAGCCCCTCAGAGCGTGGCACTGGAGGTGATGCTGAAATCACCTTGGCAAGAGTGTCTGAGGGTCCCTGTGACTCTGCACAGTGCCCGGGAAGGGCAGCAGCACCCCCCGTGCCCATGGAATGCCTGCAGGGTCATCCCTGGCTCCGTCTGCAGCTGATGGACACACAAGGGCTGCAGCAGGCAGGTCCCAGCTCGGTGGCCTCTGCTCCAGGGAAGTGTCCTGCGTGTCCTGTAGTGTCCTTGGAGGATGGAGACGCCTCAGGCTGTGCCCAAAGCACACGGATGGTGCCAGGTTGGGTGCCGCAGTGCTTTTGGCCTTGCTGCTCCCAAGGTCGCTCCTGCCTCGCTGCTCACCCCCAGATCACCTCTGTGAATTCCATGGGCTTTGGGCCAGGCTTTGCTTCTCTCCAAGGAGCTCAGGAGGGACTCTGGGGTGTGCTGAGCTGCTGCCATTAATGCAACCAGGAGCAGCAGCCACCAGGAAATGGATGGAATATCCGTAAAGGAGAATAAATGACTGGCAGGGAAGAAGTGTATCTGTCACTAAAAATGGCAAGGTAATTTAGGAAAATCTTCTTTGTGTCCTTTGGCTGTAGTATTTTGTTGGTGTCAATGCCCTGAACACAGAATGGGGATTTCACAGAACAATAAAATCATAGTTTTGGGCTGAAAGACAACTTAAAGTTCATCCAGTTCCCTCTAGCTCACAGACTTCACAACACAGACCTGATCTCTGGATATTCAATAACATGCCCGTGGATTTAATTTATTTCTATTTATTTACTTTTCATTCTTGTGTTGTGTTGTCACTAATTTCTCTTTCAAGCTGCTCTCCCTCTATTCCTGTTCAGTCTTGGCACCTTCATCACCCTGTGCCAGGGGTGCCACAGCTCTGCCCCTTCAGCCCAGCCTTGGGTTGAACCTGGTTGCTGTTGGGTCCAGGATCTGGAGTGGGCAGGGCAGCAGGAGCTGGACACTGAGGCCAGGAGTCAGCCCCAGGCTCCTGCCCCTGCTCACAGCTTTCCTTGCCTCCTGCTTGGTCTTCCTATTCCATCCCATTCCACCTCCAAAATGTGCCTTGTGTGCTTTCTGTGCCTGAAAAATACAAAAAATATTTAAACCCTCAAAAAAACCCCATGGCATCTCCACACTGCAGGGAGATAATTAGACTAATAATGATCTGTGTTGTAAGTGATTTTAAAAACAAAGCACAGCTATTTCTATTTCTATTAGGCTTTTATAAAGTCTTTATAGGCTTTTATGAAGCTTATAGTTGGATTTTTTGGATAATTAACTCCAGGCCTATGGGATGCTGATGCTGCACCTCTGAACCAGCCCCATCCCCATCCCATCCTGCCAGGGGACACCCCAACATCCCACTAAGAAAATCCTCAGGAATAACACTCCCAGATTCCCCCTTGCACTGGTGCAGAGCCAATTGCTCTGGGACAGCCCAGTGACCCCACATGTTGTGTTTGCTGCTTCCCAGTCCCTGTAAATTCCACTTCTCTTGAGGGAACTCCAGCCTGACACCTGGAAGCTGCGTTTTTCCTCTCTCCAGCTAAAAGCCTGGTCTTTGCCCAGCTGCCTTCTCCCAAAGAACCCTTCAAAACAGGGAGCAAACACTGCTTTGTCTGTGCTTCAGCCAGGAATTGGATTTTGAAACAGAATTTGGAGATTTTAGAAAGGCCAGGAAATGCTGAAGAATGAGAGTGGAGCAAACCCAGGATTAACTAAATCTGACAAACTAGGTGTGTCCATTATGCACATGATGGAAAAAAGGTCCCACTGTTAACTATGGAGCACTTTGGCCTCACCAATTAAAGGATTATTTCATGGCATAAGGGATGTTAAGACCCTGGGGAAAAAAAAAAACTTATTCTTGGTGAATTTATCACAGAATCCCAGACTGGTTTGGGCTGGTTTGGGTTGGAAAGGAACACAAATCCCATCTCATTCCATCCCTGCCATGGACAGGGACACCTGCAGTAGCCCAGGGTGCCCAATGAAACATCTCCCACCCTCTCCATGTCAGGGCTCTGCTCTCCACCTGAGGGAAATCAGGCACCAGCTCCTTGTGATAAGGAAGTCTTTTCCAAGGAAAACTTCACAGCAAATGTGGTATGACCTGCCAATCAAATGTCTCCTGAGATCAGCTGAAAGGAGCTAAGGGAGGCAGGGATGGCAGGGATGAGCCTGGCACCACGGCTTAGCTTCCAGGGTAAAACCCCCCAAAACGGGCAGAGCCCTGCCCAGGCTGTGCCATGAGGCTGCTCCAGAGCCCTCCCCACCTTCAGGGACCCCCAGTGGGCACTGGGCAGCCACCAACTGGGCAAACTGGAGCTTCCTCCAGTCTGAACTGGGCAAATCAACCCCCCCCCCATGAAGCCATCAAGCAGCTGGAGCTGCCTGCCCACCCCTGCCTGGCTCCACAGATGACAGTTTCATCATTTTTTGAGCATTTTGGTTTGAATTCAGTCAGGTTGTAAAAATATTCATTTTATCCCTAGCTCAGATGTGGAAATTGAATGTCACTTGGAAGCAGAAACCCAGAATTATTCCGTGAGGAAATGCTAAAAAGAGGTTCTGCAAACTTCAAAAAATAAAATCCCTTCCCTAGTGAGGCTCTTTGCTTCTGTGAGCCCAGTGCTGGCTGTGGCCTGGTTGGCAGGGGGGCTTTAATGGGAGGTCCAGTGCCTTTCCTCCCTCTCCTTGTCATTCTCATGGAGCAAAAGCATAGACATACAAATGATAAAGGTTCATATACCAACAATTTTCATTTTTCATCTCCCCAAAACTGCAATCCAATGACATGGGTTTAAAAAACACTAATTTCTTTTATTGCACTTTTCAGTGGGGTTGATTTTTTTCATGTTTAGACTTTACCTCAAAGTTCCCTTTTTGCTCCTGGAGCCACAGGGGCTGGATTTGCTGTGCCCCTGCCCAAAGCAGAACCAGGGACCAGGTGCCCTGGATGCGTCACCTCACCCTGAGACCCGGCTCCCAGCACTGCGAACACCACTTCCCACAAGGAAAACCAATTGGGCAGGGCTGGATGGGACTGGGAGGGAATTCTCCCCTGTGAGGGTGGGCAGGGCTGGGACAGGGTGCCCAGAGCAGCTGTGGCTGCCCCTGGATCCCTGGCAGTGCCCAAGGCCAGGCTGGATGAGACTTGAAGCAGTTTGGGACAGTGGGAGGTGTCCCTGCCCAGGGCAGGGATGGCACTGGATGGGCTTTAAGGTCCCTTCCCACCCAAAATAATCTGGGATTTGGTGATTTTTGGGATTTTGGTGACACAGGTCCCCAAGGGAGTGAAATGTGTCCTGTCCAGGCTGGCCCGGGGTGCTGGCACAGGAGGGGGCTGTGCCAGGGCACTGCCATGTCCCGTGGGGTTCCCATCTCTGGATCCGGTGCCTGGCACCCTGGCTTTGCTGTCCTGTGCCCCAGGGAAGCCTTCCTCACTCCTATTTCTGGGTCACATCTTCCATCTCCCTTCTTATCTGCTGGCATCTGGTTTTTTTAGCTGATGCCCTCCTGCTCAGCCCTCCTGTGCCTCACCTGGCTCCACCCTGGCACAGCCCTGGCTGGTTCCCAGGTGCTGGCACACGGGGGGATATTGCCGTGCCCCCACAGCTGAGAACAGGGTGCGAAATCCCAGGCTTTGGGGGGGGTGTGCAGATTTTGGGTGCACGGTTTTAATTAGAAATTGACATTTCTAAGCCTGTGGCTGCCAAGCAACGAGCATCCAGCAGCTGATCTCTGCTGTGAGATGGAGGGACCCAGTGTCCGTGGTGCCAGCCTGGGGAAGGGCCAGCCTGCCCCTCCTGCACGGGCACTCAGCCGTGGAGACATCAGCAGTGGGGCTGGATGGGACCCAGGGTACAGGAGTGACCCAGGGGTGACACAGGGGTGACACAGGGCACAGGGGTGACTCAGGTCTCAGGAGTGACCCAGGGCACAAGGGTGGCACAGGACACAGGGGTGACACAGGGCACAGGGATGGCACAGGGCACAAGGATGGCACAGGGCACAGGGGTGGCACAGGGGTGACACAAGGCTCAGGGGTGACACAGGGGTGACCCAGGGCTCCAGGGTGGCACAGGGGTGGCACAGGGGTGGCACAGGGGTGACACATGGGTGACCCAAGACTCCATCACCCAGCGCTGCCGGAGCAGCAGGAGCTCAGTGCTCAGTAGGGTGGGGATGAAATTGCCCGTGGGAGGAATTGGGGTGCTCTGAGCCTGCAGTCTGATCCCTGCATGAAGGAGCCCTCTGGGCCAAGCCCAGGAGTCCCACACTCGAGGTTGTGGCCCCTGGTTCAGGGGGCAAACAGGAGCATGTGCTGCCCCACATGGAGCCCATGGGGACACAGGCAGGAGTCAGAGCACAGGGAGGTTTCTGCCATCCTGCTCTGGCCTCATCCTTCCACAGCAACCACCTTCCTGCTCATCTTCTCCTTCCAGAAGAGATTCCTGCCTCTCATCAGCCACTGGCTCACTGCACTCCTGGCACAGCCCTGCAGCCCAGGGCAGCGCCTTGAGCCAGGCTCCAGGGCCAAAGCCCTGCAAAGCTCTGCTACTCAAGGCCACCCTACAGGCACTGACAGGCACAGCAAGTGCCCCTGCCCTGCCTTGGTGGCCCTGGGCCCCCCAGCCCTGCTCTGGCAGGGAAGGGGCTGGAGCTCCACAGTGAAGCTGCTCCCCAGCCCATCTGGGGCTGTGCTCTGAGCGTGGCAGCACTGGGAGCTCCTGAGCTGTGGAGGGAAGATTGGAGCTGCCTTATTAATTTCCTTGTTCTTTTCTGGTACAGGCTCATTTCTCACAGGATATCACTCAGAGCTCATGCCCAGGCCATGGTTTCATGCTGTAAAAACCTGCAAACATCACACTGGAGCAGACTGGTGCCCTGTCTGCATGTTCAGCAGTGGTTCGAGGTCAGCAGTCCCAAGGCAGTCCTTAAACACCCTTGAGGTTCTTCTCCCAGAGGGTGCTGGCACTGCCCAGGCTCCCCAGGGAATGGGCACTGCCCTGAGGCTGCCAGGGCTCCAGGAGAGTTTGGACAGAGCTGCCAGGGATTGTTGGGGTGTCTGTGCAGGGACAGGAGCTGGACTGATGATCCTTGTGGGTCCAGCTCAGGATATTCCAGGACTCTGAGCTCCAGCCCTGCAGCCCTGCCCTGAGGGGCCAGGTCCTGGCTGGAGCAGCTCAGGAGACAGGAGAGCTGCAGTCCCTTGTTTGCTTCCTCCTTGGGCCTAACACGGCTGCAGCTGCTCCTCTGTTCCTTAACTGTCTAATCTTCTTCCTGAACCTTCCTGAGCTCTTCCCTTCGGTTTTATGCCATTATTGCTCAGAGCTCCCCGCTTGTAGGTAACCAGAGACACTCCCAGCCCTCCTGTGCTCGCTCCTTGGCTCATTGTGTATGGAACTGAACATTTCACATGTGACAGCTGGACTGACTTCAGCTCAGCCTCTCACCCTTCTGGGTATTCAGTCCTTGCTGTGCCCTATTTTGCATGTGCTCCAAGAATAGGGCACAGGACATTTTTTATTCCAAGACTTCATCAACTGGAGATGATGCATTTTGTGTGCATGGAACACGTCCATTCTCACTTGGGCTGGTGGCCTCCAGACAGGGCAAGAGCCCTTTGATCTGCCCAGAGCTGCCCACAGAATAAACTCCCATCTGTCCTCAGAGAGAATTTCAAACCTGCAGCAGCCACATGGCCTGGAATGAACCACGACCTGGTCAGAAAGAGTTCTGGGATGAAGGGTAGCAGAGGCTGCTGTGCAGAGGGTTCCTTCATGTGGAACAGGCTTTGTAGGTGCTGCCAAGTGGGAGCAAAGCAGGGCAGAGGCACACTGAGGTTCTGGACAGCAGGCTGCATTAACAGGCTGCTACTCACCAGTGTTTGCTGTCAGTGAGGAGCAGAAAGGGGAAGATTTGACTGCTGAGAGATTTATGGGCAGGAGAGCAAAGCAAAGCAGGGCTGTCCTCTGCCTGGTGGGGGGGGGGGGATGTCTGCACCCACCAGGCACACATCCCTCATCTCTTATAGCCCAGCACAGATTTTCTGTTCTTCCACCCCTCAGAGGTGTCTGCAGTACCCTGAAGTGCAGAAAGTGGTGGGATCTCCCCAGAGGGGCTCAGAGCTCGCTGAGTCTGGGGGAGCTGAGTGCTTAGTGCATGTCCCTGTTCCTGCCCCTCCATGTGGCTGAGAGCTCTGGACCCTGCTCACCTCTGTGCCCTCACCTGGCTTCACTCCCCTCCTCCTCTGTGCCCTCACCTGGCTTCACTCCCCTCTTCCTCATCCTCCAGGTGCTGAGCCAGCCCTGGCTGGTTGTCCCACAGACCCAGCACTGCTCGGTGCATGCTCAGTGTCCATCCCTGGCACTGTCTCCTTGGTTGCTCCTTCTTCTCTCACATTCCGCTCCACACATTTTCCCCCAGTCCCTCCCCAGCTTCCTGGATGGAGCCAGACCCATAATTTCTCATGCTGGCATTGAAGATCTGGCCCATTATCACTGAACTGGCCATTGTCATCTCTGAGCCACTCTGTCACCCCTGGAGACAGCAGCAAAGCAGTGCCGGGGGAATTGTTCCTGCCCAAGAGCAGAGTGAGACCCACAACCTGTCCCGTGGGCTGCAGAGCCACCACCAGCTGAACCCTGCCATGACCAAACTTGAACTAAAAGTGCCTTAGCGCCAGCAGAGGGGTCACACACTCAAGAGTGCCTATAGAGCAAACCATAACACAAGACCCCACACCAACTCCTCAGCTCAAAACAGTTCCTCTGGGATTTGCTTCCACCTCCTCCTCCCTAAAAGACCCTGTTCCTCTCAGGTGGCTGCTTTCCCACACAGCATCCTCCATAAGGGATGCAAGAGCCTCTGTCAGCCCTCACCCTCTCCTGCTGTGCCCTGCTGCCATGGTGGGACTCCTCTGGATCCCTCTGGTTCTCCTGGCAACACCATGAGCTCCGTGCCATGGGGACAGCCTGATCACACCCTCCCTCTGCTCTGCTCTGCTGTCCCCATAACCAGTGCCAGGGCCCCTAATGTTTGCAGCACAAACATCTCTAAGCCTGGAGAAATTCCCTTGGATTGCTGCCCCATCTCCCAGGCCTTTTCTTCCTCCACCTCCACACTCACACTGTCCCTGCCTTCTGTCCCACCTGCCCAGCAGAGTCCTGGCCCCAGGTTTCTCCCAAAGGTTTCAAAGTTCTCTGATTTTTCTCCTGCTCTCTACACATTCAGCTATGCTCAGAAAGGCTTAGAAAGCCTCTCTGATGCCCTTCCCTTGTTTCCTATGTGCCTTTGTCATCTGTACCTGCCTTTGCCCTGCCTGCCTGTCCTGCTGGGTGCCCAGAGCACGTTGTCCTGCAGCCCTGCCTGCTCCCCTCTCACAGCCATGGCTGGCTGATCTCCACCACCCACCTGCTCCAGCCACTATCACTATGGTGACTCTCACATCCACCATGCTGTGCCAGACTTGTCTCTTTCTCTCAAAAACCCAGCCTGGCTGCCGTTCCCTGGTGCAGGGTCAGCCCCTCAGCCCAGTTTTAGCACAGTCACTCACCCTGGTGCCAGGCTCCCCCCATCTCTGCCGTGCAGACATTGCTCTGCTCCACCTGGAGCTCAGCCTCCCCCTCCCGGCCATGCCTTAGTCCCACCTGTTGTGCCCAGCACTGCTCCAGGTGCGTCAGCTCCTCAAGGACAGCACTCCCCGGGCTCAGGGACATTGCCCTTGGATTAAGGCTGCCCTCAGCTCTCTGGCGCTGCAGTTAACCAGTGCTCACCACACCAGCTCCTGGAGAGATCATTTCCCCTTTGCCTTGAATTGTGTCATCCTTGATTCTCCCTCCTGGATCACCAGGAATGAGAACCGTTTGTCTTCACTAGGAGAAGCCTCTGTAGCTGCCTGTGGCTTTCCTGCAGGTGTCCAAGCCCCCTATTGACTCTGGTACAGCTGAGAAATGAGGCTTTGGGCTCTTACACAGAAAAGCTTCCCTAGCTGCCCTTCATTCATAGAATCCCAGAATTCCAGAATGGTTTGGGCTGGAAGGGACCTCAAAGAACATCTTGTTACAACCCCCCTGCCATGGGCAGGTACACCTTCCACTAGCCCAGGTTGCTCCAAGCCCCATCCAGCCTGGCCTTGGACACTTCCAGGGATCCAGGGGCAGTCACAGCTTCTCTGGGCACCCTGTGCCAGGGCCTCCCCACTTTCACAGGGAGGAATTTTTTATTAAGTATTTTATTCCTAGATATGTTCCTAGATTCCAGATATCCTTTCTTATCTTTTTCCTGCACACAGGCTTTGCTGGGCTGCTGACTGAAAGCCCAGCAGGGGCTCCCGCAGCCTGCCAGGGCTGCTCCATCCCCCCAGCACTGCACCTGGCCTGGCCTGCTCAGGACACCGAGTGCCTTTCCTGAGGAGCACCCAGACATTCCTGGTGAAATCAGCAGCAAACATTATCACTCATGCCTTCATCTCACGTCCTTTCAGCCCCTTGGAGCTGCCATGAGGCTCAGGAATAGGCAGAGATATGGAAAAGGCATTGCTCCTCACAGCCAAAAGATTCCTGGCTGCCTGGTTCCAGCGCTGGGATCCCACCACCCGTGCCTTCAGCAGGGCTGGAATGCCCTTTCCCCTGGGGTGCCACTCACCCAGCTCCTGCTCTGCTTGTCCCACTCCCTCTGCACCCCAGGCTCCATCAGGAACAAATAATCTGACAAATTGCAATTCAAGGGGAAAAAAAAGATACATTTTGAAGCTGATAGGTTTTCAGAGGGGGGGGTGGTGGTGGAAGCCTGAGGAAAACCTTCACTGCCCTGCAAAGGAGCCAGGCACCCCTGGAATTTGGGAGAGGAAAATGACAGGGCTGAGAAAGACTTTGGAGGGTGCAGAGAGCACTGTGGGGCTCGTTGTTCCTCTCTGCTGGGCCATTTCCCCTTAGGGATGAACTGAATGGTCAATTCTGTATTCAGAACTGGGAAGGCAGCTGCACTTTTGCTGAATCTGCTACAGGAAGGGAAAAAAAAAATCTGTATATTTCCATTTTCCTTAGAGAATGAAGCCTCTTCCCCAGAAAGGCAGCTCTCCATTTGCAAAAGCACCAGGGCAAAGGGATGGGAAAATCCCCGTGGTAGCTGCTCCCACCCCTCAGGCCAGGCTCTAATGCAGGTGCAGAGACCACGGAGGTGTTTCACAGAACTGAGCAGTCCTAGCTCGGATCACCTCACTCCCATGGGGCAGCCCTGGCCAGGCATCCCAAAACAGCAAAATCCACAGATTCATAATCACCTCTGAAACCACCCATACCTGGATCAATACCTAGATAACCTGAGGTCAGGCTGGGAATCCCTGGCAGAGAGAAATCCAAGAGCTCTGTCCTGCCTGGACCCATGAAAGCTCCTCATCTGCCCTGCACACACCTCCAGTGGCAGCCAGAGATAGAGGCTGTCCCCTCAAACAGGCTCCTCAGCCCTCCCTCCACACTGTGCAGGCTGGGCATGGGAATGCCATCATGGCATGGGAATGCCATCCCACCCGCAGAAACCCCCCTGAAATCCAAGACCGTGCCAGGAGCAGGCACTGCCTGCCAGCCCAGCGGTGGCAAGGTCACCTCAGGCCATGGCAATGTCACCCCTGTCCATGGCAATGTCACCCCTGTCCATGGGCAGGAAGACATACGTGCACCAGAGTGAACAAAAGTCCTGAGCAGAAGAGGAGCAGGAAGTGAACAGCTGAGCCTAATTTGTGCGAGGTTGTAAATGAATTTCACTGTGGCAGATGGTCAGTGGATTATTTTCCAGAGGGTTAAGCAAGACCCAGATTAGGAAAAGCTGAGAAATTTTGATGTGGCATGCAGGACGTTATCCTGGGGCTCAGGACTCTGGTGAACTTGAGGGGGTCCTGACTATGTGTGAAGGGGCACAGGGGCGTCTGAGCAAAGCTGGGCTCTGAAAAAAGGGCAGATGTGGGGCCAAGCGTGCAGCCCCTGCACACCAGGTTGGCAACACCACCGAAAGGTGCCCCCAAGCTCTGCGGGGCTTAGAGCCAAGCTCCTGGCTGGGGTGGTTGGTGGTTGGTGCCCCCCGGCTGGGTCAGCCCTGTCTTAGGGGGGGCATCTGGGTTCTCCAGGGGGGCCATGCCCTGCCCTGGCCCAGCTCAGGATCGTGCACAGCGCTCGCAGTGCCCAGCCTCTGGCTTGGCATCCCCGGGAGCAGGGCTGGGGCTGCCGTGCCGGGCTGGGCGGGGGGTGCTGCGCCGGCCCCGCTCCGCTCCCTGCCCTGATTTCCTGGTGGAAATCCCAGAGTCTTCTCCAGATCCAGCTCTGGTTTTGGGGGCAGCCATCTCCCTCTCCCTCTTTCCTCTTCCCTCCTTCTGCTCTCCTTCCTCCTCCTCTCCCTCCCTCCTCTCCGCACTGTGCTCTCCGGGGGCTCTGGGTACCGCTGCAGCATCGCCAGCCCCCTCCATGCAGGCGGCTGGGGCGCGGGGCGGAAGGGGAGGGCTGCGGGGGCCAAGCTGAATGAATGGGCATCGCTTCGGTGCCGCTCCAGCCTCCGCATAGGGGCGAGGCGGCCGCAGCGCGCCGCGGGCAGGGGGGCAGCGGGGCCGGCCAGCGGCCGGGGCCGGGCCGGGCCGGGCCGGGCCGAGCCGAGCCGGGCCCCCCGCCCAGCCCGCCGGGGCGCTGCGAGGAGCGGGAGCTGCCCCGCCGCGGGACCCGCACAGCCGGGCCAGGTGAGGAGGGGCTACGGGGGGGAACGGGAGCGGGCCGGGAGGGCGGTGCGGGGCGCGGGGATGGACGGTGCGAGACCAAGGTACGGACGGTGCGGGGAACGGCTTGGACGGTGCGGGATGGAGGGATGGACGGTGCGGGGCGAAGGTCTGAGCGGTGCGGGAAGAGGCTGGCTGATGCGGGAAGGGGCCGGCTGGTGCGGGGTCGATGGCCGGACGGTGCGGTAGGCATGGCTGAACGGTGCGGGGTGGATGGCCGGACAGTGCGGGAAGGGGCTGGCTGGTGCAGGGCTGGGCTGGCTGGTGCGGGAACGGGCAACAAGGAGTTAAACGGCTGCGGAGCAACCGGGCTCAGAGCGTGTGTGTGTGTGTGTGTGTGTGTGTGTGTGTGTGTGTGTGCGTGAGAGAAATCCCGCACCCCCGGGGGGCGTGGCCCAGCCCACCCCACGCGTGTCCGTGCGGGGCAGGGGCGGCCGGTGCCGGTGCGGGGCTGCGGCGTGGCGGGGCCGCGGCTGCGCAGGGGTGCGGGAGCCACGGCAGAGCCCGGCCCCGTCGCTGCCTCGCTGCTCCCCGCATCACAAATATGTGCGAGTGCGGGAACCCCCGGGCAGGCTTGTGCGGGGCGCCCGCTGCGGAGCCGCGCGGGCTGCGGGACCCAGGGCGCGGGGCCGCGGTCGGGCTGCGGGGCCGAGGGTGGCCCCGTTTCCCGGTGCGTGCCCTCCGCAGAGAGCCGGGGCGGGGGAGCGGCCCCAGCCCGGGCGTGCGGGTGTGCGCGGCCCGCGCCTGCGTGTGCCCGCTCGGGGTGCGTGTGTTCTCCTTGGATATGTGTGTGCTCCCCTTGGATATGTGTGTGTTCCCCCTGGATGTGCATATGTGCTCCTCGGGGGTGTGTGTCACACACACGCGTGTGCAGCGGTCAGTGGTGATGTCCCTGCGGGTGTGCAGGGCGTGGGGGCTGGAGGTGTGTGCCAGGGACCGCACGGGGTGATGGAGGCAGCGGGCACGTTTGGGGAGCTGTGTGAGCATGCCCGTGCCCAGGCTGCCTGCTCCCGCAGGGCCCCAGCCTGGCTGCAGCCTCTCGTGGTCTCTGGGCACCTGTCCCCATGCCACGAGTGGCCTTGGCCTGAGCATGGCCTCGGCCCGAGCATGGCCTTGGCTGTGTTTGCTGTGCCTGTCCTTGCCCTCGGCTGGGATGGCTTGCAGTGTGCGGGCAGAGCTGCCTGACCCTCACCCCTCTGCCCGACCCTCACCCTTCTTCCAGTGGGTTTTCCCGTGTCAAGGTGCTCCAGCTTATCCAGAACCATGGGGCTGTGGGGAGTGGAGCTGGCAGGGAATAGATCTGCCTGGCAGTGCCTGACAGGTCAGTCAGTGCCTGCTGTCCCTGTGTGCCAGCCCCGGTGCCCCTTCAGTTGCACCAAGGGCCTGGATCGGTCCCAGGGTGGTGGTTGGGTAATTGCACTATCATCAGACTTTTGGAGGGGCAGACAAATGTCCCCTTCACATGCCAGTCCCCGCCACGTGCCAGTCCCCTCTGAGAGAGAGGTGCCACAAAACAAACTCTCCTCTGGGTCTTTGCCATGACGCACTCTGGAAGCTCCGGCTGGGCAGGAACGGGATTTAGAGCCTTGTTGCCATCATTTCCATTGGAGTTTGGCACCAACATGCCTTTGAGGAGCAGAGCCTTGGTGACCTTCCTGATCCCGTGCCTGGTGTGGTGCCAGGAGCAGCCATGCCCGTGCAGAGGCGTGGGGCTGGCGTTCCACGGGACCTGGGCATCTTGGAGCATTTCCTGCAAAATGGACTCTTGGAGCCTCACAAATCCACCTCCAACTGCTTCTCCGAGGAAGCAGAGCACAGAGACAACCCAGGGGCTTCTCGCAGGAAGCTGTCACCTGGCAGGAGCTGCCACTCCTGCTCTGGGACACGGGGCTGCTGCTTGTGCCGGCAGGAGAATGGGGCTTTTCCAGCTGTGGGCTTGGCAGATGTGGCTCCGGTGTCTGCAGCAGCCCGGCTCCCTCGCTCCTCTCCGTGTCCATGACGCACGGTATGGTTGCAAGCACGGCTGTGAGCGGCGAGGAACGGAGCAGCTCCAGGGAAACATGCCACTCTGCAGCAGGAGACTCCTGCACCTTCCCACACCCTCGTGCTGGGCCCAATTTCACCCTCGGGGCATCAACATCTGGTGAGCCAGAAAAGAAATGTAAATCGAATAACCATCAGGAGTAATTGGAGACCCGTTTGGAAATTGGTTTGCTACCTGCATGCCTCCCAGGCAAGCTTTTCCCTGTTAACCATTGTGCATCTTTGCATGAAAAACGAGGCTTTATTTCCAGCCTGGGTAGCGGCAGCGCAGCAGGATCGGGATGAGCACGCTGTGTCCCCTCTAATCTGCCCACAATCAGCACCGAGCCGCTGCTGCCAGAGATGGAGAGCCCTGGATCCAGATGGCATCTGCCTTTCTCGCTGCCCGCATCCTCCCCTCACCATCCGCAGAGCAGGGCAGCAGAGCAGGGAGCAGAGCAGGGAGCAGCCCTCCAGGACTGGCCCTGGGAGGGCCCTGTCCCCACTGCCACCTGCGTCCCCCGCTTCGCTGCCCAGCTCCGGCCGGGGCTGTCAGCTCGTGCCGAGCACCGCCAGCCCCGGGCCAGGCAATGCCGGGCAGCCAGAGCTGGGCTGGCTCCCATTTGCTCTTGGATGGAGTTCAAGGAGCTGATTCGGAGCTCAGCGGGGTTTTTCTTGCCCTGTTTCCAGCGGGAGATCCTGCCCAGGATCTGCAGCTGGCGTGCTTGGACCAGCCCCTCACTGCAGTGCCACAGCCCTTGAGGGCAGTGCTGGGCACCCAGGGCAGGCTCAGCATCACCCAGCTTCCACCAGGAGCTGTTGGAGACAAAGAGGCTGCAGGAGATCTCAGGCTGTTCCTGGGGTCAGGGGCAGTACTCTTCAGGCAGCGAGGCTGCTTTGTTATTCGCATTTTGTGGGTGTGTTTAGCTCTGTGTGGAATAAACAGAGGTGAAGGTTCTGCTCACGTCTGTGAGGGAAGCCCTTGGCTCAAGACTTGAGGCACTGAAAGCTGGGTCCTTACAGCAGAGTTTACTGAAGCCACACTCCAGGGCCTGGCACCAAGCTCCTGCAGCCCGGGCTGGGCATGTGCAGCTCTCCATGGCAGGGTTTGCAGGTGTCTGTGCTCCTCACCTCGTACCTGCTCATAGCTCTGCTCTAGGAGGTCCCATGGGTCCCTCCGTGGGCAGAGACTGTGGCTACCCCAACCCTGCAGCTCACAGTGGGCTCTGCTGTGGGCTCTGTGTGTGACCCCATGGTTTGGGTGTGCAGAAGGTCCTGAGCCTCTTCTTGCTGCAGAGGTGTTGTAGAGGAAAGGTTCCCACCATGCCGAGCCCTCCCGTGCCAGCTCTGGCTCTGCTCAGGGAGGCTCCCATGGATGTCAGCCTTTCCTGTGGTTGTCTGGTGGCTCTGGACCATGGGCTGTCAGGAACATTGTCTTTCCTGAGAGCTTTGCCCAAATGAGCCTTGGCTACAGCTCTTGGCCAAGAAGGCAAAGCTGCTGCAAGGAGGCACAGCACAGCTTCCAGAGCTGTTATGGAGATCCTGTGGCAGAGAGTTGGAACTAGATGATATTTAAGACCCCTTCTGACCTAAACTAATCTCCGATCTCATGATTCTGTGCTCTTGGTGGGTTTTATGCCCTCTGGGGGAGAATGGGATGAGCGCAAAGAGACAGGCAGCCCCAAACCTACTCTGCTGGCTGTGGGATGGTTTAGATGCTCCTGGGCCTGGCTTCAGCAGACCCTGGGATGTGTGGACCCTTCTGCACATCTCTTGATCGACTCCAGCAGGGAAGGGACCCATTTCCTCAGCCTCCAGCAGTTGCCTTGGGGTTTGGTGTCCCTGGTATCTCCTGTGCTGTCCACAGGGCTGTTGCTGAGGACTCGCAGGAGATGAGCTCTCTGCAGGAGCTTTGAGGTGACACTTGTGCTCAGGAGGAGTGGTAAGGCCTGTGATGAGCATCATGAGAGTCCCTTTACGTCAAGTATTTAATATCCCAATCCCTGAGCTGTTTGTCTCTGTGTGTCTCTGCAGGACAGGGACCACCCACACCATTTTCCCTGGCAGGTGACAGACGGTGACAGCACCAGGCTCCAGCCATTCCGGGGGGGCTGGACAGCCTGGCTGGGGGCTGGGAGGCTTGGATCACTTCCCCACTGTTCCCTCTCGGCTGGGCTGAACTATTTTCTTCATCTACAGTGTCTCAGGGCCTTGGTAGAGAAGCAGGTGCTGGAAGTGCCACTGATTCCTCACGTTGGGTCCTGGGGTGGTCCAGCTGATGGCCAGGAATCTGCAGGGAGCAGCTTCCCCTTGCTGGGTGAGATGGGAAGTACCTGCAACGAGCATCTCTGGGGTGTTCCAGGGCATCCCCTCATGCCCTGAGGAGCCTCTGTTGGTGCCTGGGGTCCCCATGGGGAGGGCAGAGATGAGCTGGTTGTGTGCCAGCCTGCTTTGGGTCAGACCGGAGTCCTCGGCTGCAGCCACAGGGACCCTCCCCGTTTGCTTTGGGAGTGCCGGTGCTTTCCACCATTTCCTGACCCCCGTGCTCCCCTGGCTCAGCTCCCTGCCCGGTTGGGTCCTGCCCAGCTCCTGCTCTGTGCCCATTGACCACAGTCCTGTCCAGGCACCCGCTGCCCATGGCTGGCACAGCCCTGCCACACTCTCCTGTCCTTCACCTCAGGGTGGTAGTGGCTGAGCCTTTCCCAGGGTAGGCAGGGCACGTCCTGCTGCTCCAGCAGCACAGGCACCCCTGTGGTATTTATAGGCGCCAAAATGTTATTCCCCTGCCAAAGTATTACGGAAATAGGCTCAGTGTGTGTCATAGGAGAGAGGATTTTAATGGCACAGTTTTCACTGCGGGAGTGAAGGTGACGCTCCCGCGCTGTTTTCCTTGACCGATCAATCCTTCCCATGGTGGAGATGGGATGGCTGCTCTGGGGCTTCAGCTGGGGCAAGTCCTGCACGTGGGCACCACAGCCAGCTGGGACAGGGACCTGCTGCCTTGCCCTGGGGACCACCTCCCTGCTGGGGCAGCCGGGGCTCAGGGCTGGGGTTAGGACTGAGCAGACCCAGGTGATGGACAAGGTCCTTTGTCCAGTGGTTTTCTTGTTCTGAACAGTTTGAGGTGATTTTCTGTACAATCAGAAAGAACTGGTTTGGCATTTTCTAAATAGCCCACCCTCTTGTCTCAGCTGGGCACTGCTGCTAGTTTGGGAAGAGCTCAAAGTCCAGTGACAGTGATGTGTTAGGAGGTGTTTCGGCTGGCTGGAGAAAGGAGCATTTCTCAGCTGTCAGCTCACAGCCACTGGTACCATTCCCTGCCTGTCCTGCCTGCTGGGGGAAAAGCCTCTGGGATGGGAAAACCGATTTCATGGCAGGCCGAGGTTTGGATTGTGCTTTCCAAGCAGGATCCTGGATATATGGAGGAGCATGGACAGACAGACCCTGCTCAGCATGGACAGTGACACTCCCTGAGGGGGCGATGCTCATGGAAAGCATGATGCTCCCAGAAGCTGTGTGCCCACATGATGAGGCAGAAGGGATGGGCAGGAATGGGGCGCCCAAGCTCCCCATGAGCTCCTCAGTCCTTTCCTGGGACTGGCCAGGCTTAGGAGTCCTGTCCCCAGCCCTGAGCTGGGGCTGTGAGCAGGGGACAGTCACCCTCCCATTGCCCACTCAGGAGTAGTGGGGGCCTAGGTGGGCTCAGAGCCCCCTGTGTCACCTGGGGACAGGAGGCTGCTGCACACTGCGGCTCCCTGGGCTGGGACCCAAGGAATAGAGTGAGGCCTCAGAGCTGCAGCGGCCTCTGCCCATGCACCCCTGCATGTCACCTGCATGTCTCCTGTCCTCTGCTTGGAGCTGTGAGCTGGGGATGGAAATCCTCCTCTCCTGTGGCTCCCCAGCAGCCTCTGACACTGCCCACCTGAGGTGTGGGCAGCCCCTCCTGGGGCTGTGGCCAGCTAGGACTGCTGGCCAGGGGTCAGTGCCTCCCTCCAGCCCCCTGGCAGTGCTTCCCACAGGCACAGGACCCAGGCCTTGCAGAGACAGCTTGGGAACTGGGAACCACTGAGCTGGAGAAAAACGCCCTTCCCACACAGCCCAGCCCGTCCTCCTCTCTCCCTGCCTCCCTCCTGCCCTGCCCAGTGCTGCCTTAGGGAGCTGAAGCTCACAGCCTGGTGCTGTGAGGGATGGGCACACCTGGGCTCCAGGGCAGGCAATGGGATGCCATGGGCAAGCAGTGGGATGCCATGGGCATCTCCTGGCCCTGCCCTCCTGCCTACAGGTCCCCTTTGCCTCCGGCCTTTGGGGACAGGGTGCTGCAGGTGGGACTGTGACTGTGCTGGGAGCTGAATTCCTGCCAACACCTGCATGGCTCCCACTCCCCATGCCTGCCCTCGGCCTTTCCAGCCCGGCATTTTCCAAGCAGTCCTTCCCCTCTTGGGTGGCTGCTTATCCCAACATCAGTGCTGAGCACTCTCCTCCTCCTCCTCCTTGCTGCACTGTCCCTTAGGACGGACCATTCAGCCTGCTCCTCCTCCTCCTTTTCCACTACATTAATGAGTCTCTTTGCACTAAGAAGTCGTGATAGCTGCCGGGGGACCTGGGAGGGCTGTGCAGAGCAGTGGGGAGGCCACCAGCCCAGGTCCCGGGATTTAGGATGCTGGGCACTGGGGCTGGGGTGCTGCAGGGCTGCCTTGGTGCTGGCTGAGCCCCTGCCACAGCACCAGGGGGGTGGGGGAAGAGAGAGGGGACAGTCAGGGGTTTTTTTGCCCACATGCAGTGACAGGAGGCAGAGAAAGCAGATTGGGGCAGCTCCAGCTGCCCTGCCCGGCTTTTTCCCCTTTTCTGCCATCCAGGGTGTTCCTCACCCTGCTGCAGGCCTCATCCTTTGGGGGTGCCATGGGCAGGGGTTGGCCACTGATGCTCCCACAGAGGCCTGTGGATCTCACAGGAGATTTCCACTGGCCCTGGTGGCCTTCAGATCCCAAGGGCTGCACGTGGCAGAGGATGGGGGTCCCGGGCAGCCCCCAGCCCCGCACCCAGCACCCGTCCCCAGCACGTGCCACTGGCAGCACAAGTGTGACACCTACACGTGGTGCCTCACTAAAGAAGCTGGACTTTGCAAACACGTTCTGTGGGCATTGCTTTAATTTCCCAGTGTCTCAACACTCTCCCAAACCTGAGAAACTGAGATGGTTTCTGCTCTGCGGAGAGGGAGGCTCCTGTTGTCGCACTCTCACATACGCACGCATCACACACACAGAGACTCTGATTCCTCTCCCTTCCCACTTTCCTCCTCCAAATGACTTCAAACACTTTATGAAAATGTTATTTTCTCCCAAACTGTTGCCTTTCTGCCTTGCTCTCCTGAGCAGCCTGTTGGCTTTCCCTGGGCTCCCAGTGTGCAGGGGTAGGGATGTCCCTGCGGAAGGGGGAAGGTACTGGGGGGTCTGAGCTGTGCTGGGATAGTAGAGCTGTGCTGGGGGGCTGAGCTGTGCTGGGGTGGCTGAGCTGTGCTAGGGAGGCTGTGCTGGGGGTCTGAGCTGTGCTGGGGTGGCTGAGCTGTGCTAGGGGTGGCTGAGCTGGGGGGGGCTGTGCTGGGGTGGCTGAGCTGTGCTGGGGAGGCTGAGCTGTGCTGGGGGTGCTGTTCTGGGGTGGCTGAGCTGTGTTGGGGTGGCTGAGCTGTGCTGGAGTGGCTGAGCTGTGCTGGGGGCGCTGAGCTGTGCTAGGGGTGGCTGAGCTGTGCTGGGGGGGCTGAGCTGTGCTGGGGAGAGCACCAAACCTGCCCATACTTCTAGTGGGGCTCATCTGATCCTTCAAAGTTGCTCTGGATTGAATCACTGAATCCCAGAATGGGATTGAAAGGGTTGAAAGGATGTCACAGACCATCCAGCCCCATCTGCCTGCCATGGGTAGGAACACCTGCCAATAGATCAGGTTCCTCCAAGCCCCGTCCATCCTGGCCTTGGACACTTCCAGGAATGAGGCAGCCACAGCTGCTCTGGGCACCCTGTGCCAGGGCCTCACCATCCTCATAGGGAAGAATTTTTTCCAAAAATCCAATGCAATAGAGCAAACCCCTCCTGCAAGGTAGTGCAGTGAGGACACAGCTCAGAGGTGCTGTGCACGATGCCGTGGGGATCTTGTTCTCCAGAGCACGTGGGAAGATGCTCCCAGCCCCGTGGCAGCCTGACTTCCCCAGGCAGGACATGTTTCCCCTGTTCATGGCAGGCTGTGCTGTCAGAGCATCCTCTGGGCACGCAGGGCCTGGGCCAGGCTGGAGGAGGGCTGGAGTGAGCCCCTCTGCTGCCTGTGGCAGGGGCTGACTCACGGCGCTCTCCAGTCACAAGCAGATGGATGATTTGATCACCTAGCAACCGAAATAAGTCACGGATTAAACCATCATCCCCCTGGGTGGCAGGGGCCAGGCAGCCCCCAGTCGTTCCCCAACCCCTGGGCTTCCCTGGGATGGGGCTGGGGGAGCAGCACCCTGCCTGCCACCCGCACCCCAGCAGCAGTGGCTGCAGGGCTAAGCTGGCTGCAAGGAGGGAGGGGAGGGGGTCCCCCAGGACCAGCTCCCAGGGATGTCCATGGAGCATCTCCAGGCCACAGGGGGACCAGGTCTCTGGCACCCTTTGGACAGTCTGGAGCATCCAGAGATCCTCTGTCAGGAGGGAGAGGCTTGTGCCAGGACCTCCAGAGTGAAGTTTCTGGGAGATTGAACACAGAGAATTCTGGATCCACTGACCCATTGTCACCCCCTCCATCATCAGCTCTGAGCATCCTTGGCTCCAGCCCAGTCCCTTGCCTGGTACTGTCCAAGCCAGAGAATAATCCCAGCATAGTGTGTTCATTCGAGTTGCTCCATCATGGGCAGGAGCAGTTTGCTCCTAACAGAGCCCTGGTGCTGCCTGAGGTGGCATTTACCATCTGATGGCTCCAGCCACCCGCAGAAGATCTTGGCACAGGTCTGCTATCCATGCCCCATCCCTGGCAGTGTCCAAGGCCAGGTTGGATGGGACTTGGAGCAGCCTGGGACAGTGGGAGGTGTCCCTGCCATGGCAGCAGTGGCACTGGATGGGCTTTAAGATCCCTTCCAACCCAAACCATTCTGGGATTCTATGATCCTAATACAGCCCCTAGGGGGATGGGCCCTCCTGGGGCAGGGGCTGAGCTGAGTTGGAGAGCAAGTGCAGGGCAGGAGGAGGTGTGAGGACACTGTCAGGTTTGGGGTGCCCATGGCACCCGTTTGGAGCTAGGGGAGTCCCTGTGCTGCAGAGCCCTTCATGGCTCCAGCACCGGTGCCTGTGGGAGGTGGGGCATGGGGACACACCTGCCCTGGCCACAAACTCCAGTGGGAGGACCCTGCAGGGCTGGCTCCTGACCCCATGGCACCGCTCTGGTGTTTGGACCCTGTGGTAGTGTGGGATTGCTCACAGCCTGTGGGGAACCCAGCATGAGCCAGGCCAGGGTCTGTAGGGTGGGATGGAGACACCAATCCACCACAAGGGCCCAGACCCACGCAGCCATCTCCTGCCCAGAGAGAAGCTCCCATGCGGGCTGTGCCAGGCCACGCTGGCTGCAGAGCTGTGCCACTCTCTCCTGCTGCCAAAGGCGGCGGGGCCATCCCAGTGCCAGTGCCAGCCTGGGACCACCCCAGTGCCAGCCGAGGGCCATCCCAGTGCCAGTGCCAGCCTGGGACCACCCCAGTGCCAGCCGGGGGCCATCCCAGTGTCAGTGCCAGCCTGGGACCACCCCAGTGCCAGCCGAGGGCCATCCCAGTGCCAGTGCCAGCCTGAGGCCATCCCAGTGCCAGGCTGGTGGCAGTGCAGCGCTGCCAGGCCCAATGCAGGGCTCAGGAAATAGGGCAGCCCAGCTGACAGCTGCTCTTTGTGGGACACTGCTGATATAATTAGATGAGACGCCCTGTTCCGTGCCCCGCGGCCCCGGGAGCCCCACAGCCCTACTTTGGTGGCACTGCTCGTCCCAGAGAAGGTGAGCCACTTGCAGCAGGGAGCTCTGCTTGCTGGGCTCCTCCCTCGCTGCCTCCTGTCTGCCTGACCACGTGTCCTCTCCTCTGCTGGGGCTTTGGTGGCTTTGGGAGACCCTGCTGACCTGCAGGAGAGGGTCAGGGAGGTGATGGTGGCAGGAGCTGGGTCAGCCCCTCCTCCCACTTGGGCCCATCCCATTTCCCTGCCTGTGGGATGGAGTGACCAAATCCAGTGCCTGCCACAGCTGCAGGACACGGAACTGGCCTCGGAGCCAAACCCCCACATGCAAACCAGGGATCAGAGGGGTCACTCTGAGTCAGGCTTCAGCTTCATTAGAGAGCACCCCAAACTGCATCTGCTCTGCCTCTGGAGAGCCCTGTCCCCCTGAACACCCGTGCTGGTGCTCAGAAATGCCCGTGCCTGAGACACCCAGCATGGCTGAACATCTCTGCCCCGGAGCAGTCCACACATCCTGGGCTGCACCCTCCAGGACTGCTCATCCCCATGAAGATGAGGTGTATTTGGGAATAACCAGCTGGAGCTGTGTCGGGGGGGGTTAGGCTGGAGATCAGGAAAGGTTCTTCCCTCCCCCAGAGGGTGCTGGCACTGCCCAGGCTCCCCAGGGAACGGGCACGGCCCCGAGGCTGCCAGAGCTCCAGGAGCGTTTGGACAGAGCTGCCAGGGATGCTCAGGGTGGGGATGTTGGGGTGTCTGTGCAGAGCCAGGAGCTGGAATAGGTGATCCATGTGGGACCCTTCCAAATCAGGATATTCTGTGGTTCTGTAGAAACTCCTGCTTTGTGATTCTGACCTCGAAACCATCAAATCCAGCCATTTTTGCCCTGCCAAGCAGCCAGGAATGTGTTGGCATCCCCATTCCTCCAGCCTCTTCCACAGGGATGGGCTCAGACCAAGCCAGGTCCATCAGGACCCCTCTATCAGGCTCCCATCTTGGTCCAGGATGGATCTGTGGGTGCTCCAGGAGCATCCCATAGCCTGTGGCAGGAGCAGCCAAGGCTCTGTGGACAGAGGCAAATTTCAGAAAAAGCGAAGAGGAATTTTATTTCCACAAACGTCTGTTTACACTGAGCTACTGGTTTCCACTGGAGCTGGGAAGCTGCTGTAACCTTCCTGTCTCAGAGGGGTGTGAAGGGATATTCTCTGTGCCTTGGGCTCAGGTCTAGGCTCCTGGAGCTGTTCTGGCAGTGAGAGGGGCAGGAGGGAGAAGAGCATCTCCCACCGTGGGCAGGGAGTTACCCCCTGAGGGGTGCCTGGGGCTGGGGGACACATGGGGACATTTTCCATGAGAAGTCACAGCACATTGTGGCCTTTGGGGAATTTAGTGGGAGGAGGAGACCTGGCTCACCCTGGCCCTGGGCAGTGCCCTGAGCTGGGGGGTGCAGGGGGTGCAGGTGGGGCTGTCCTGCCTTAGTGCTGGCACAATAGGGTCCCTGTAGCAGCATGTGGTGAGGACCCATTGTAGGAGGGGTGTTGGGAACCTCCCAAGTTTTCCTGAGACCCACTGGGCTGTGACAGAGCTGTGGGAACAGTGCAAGAGGAGCAGGGGTGGCAGCAGGACTGGGTGCTGCTGAGGCCTCCCATGGCACAGAGCATCTCCTGCCCTTGGCAGTCCTGGAGGCAGGCTGGAGGGAGAGGCACTTTGGATGGAAAGACAGAGTGGTAAAGAGCAAACCACCAGAGGACTCAGCTCTGCCCTGGACCCAGTTCAGGCACCCCTCAGAGGGGGTCTCAGTGGGGTCTTTGTGGCCAGGGAGAGCCCCAGGCCATCCCTCACCCAGGCCATCCCTCACCCAGGCCATCCCCCATCCAGGCCATCCTCCATCCAGGCCTTCCCTCACCCAGGCCATCCCCCATCCAGGCCATTCCCCATCCAGGCCTTCCCTCACCCAGGCCATTCCCCATCCAGGCCATGCCCCGTCCAGGCCATTCCCCATCCAGGCCATTCCCCATCCAGGCCATCCCTCCTGTGCCTCTCCCCAAGGATCAGAGCAGCTGCAGCCCAGCACGGAGCCCTCCAAGCCCCTCCTGCCTCTCCTGGGGGAAAACCCTCCTGTCCCCTGACATGTTTTAACCTCCTGTGACATTCCTGCTCCTCCCTCACCCTGCAGGTGGGATGGGAAGGTTTCTGCTCAGCTGGACGTTTTTGGGGAGGGTGGCTCTGTCTGTCCTCCCCTGCAGGAGGGAAGGAGCAGCTCCCCAGGGACCTCCTGGCATTGCTGGGGAAGGGCAGTTTCACAGGATTCCCAAGGAGGAGGGAGGAACAAATCCAGACCTGTGGGTTTGAGGAGGTCATCCCAGGTTTAAATCAAGGTCCAGCTCTCTAGTTTTCCCCAGTGATGGGAAAGGTAAAACTGGAAAGGAGCAGGGGAATCAAACCCAGGGCACCTGCACCCTGTTCCAGGAGTAACAGGAGGCATTGGAAAAATGATCCTCAGCTGGCAAAGCAGACAGGGACGTGCTGGGGGCTGGAGACAGCCCAGCACAGCTCCTGCTGTGAGAGCCTGGCTGGCAGCATGGGGGGGACAGGGAGAGCCCAGGGGCCTGGGGGCTGTGCTGGGCAGGGGCTCTCATCAGCTCCCTGGGCACCTCACTCTGCCAGCACCATCTCCTTCCCAGTTGACAAAAGACAATGTCTATTTTTTCACGGAAATTCACTGCTTTTCTAACTTTTATCATCATGGGAACATAGGATCTTGCTTTTCCTGGAAGGCCATGGATCTCCACATGTAACTGGCACAGTGGAGGGGCTGCAGTTTGGTCAGGGGATCTTCTTCCCCAGGTGCTCTGCTGGGAAATAGGTGGCTGCAAAACCCATGCTCAAATGCTGTAAAATTGTGGCTGCAGGTCCTGTTCTCTCTCAGCTCATATGTTTGTGGGCATAAAGAGCTTTTAGAGGTAGATTAACTTCATTAAAATTGAAAGCACTCATTAATGGCACTGTAACTCCTCTGGTAATGGCCGGGCCAGGCTCTGTGGTGAAGCTGCTCCTCTGTGGGTGCCTGAGGCTTCCCACCCCCTCCCTCTGCTTTTCCAGTGGCTTTGCAATCCTGTGTTGGGTGATGCTGTGCCAGGGCTGTGCCAGGGCTGGCTCAGTGCCCAGGGGCAGCAGGAGAGGAGGCCCCAAGGGGGGCAGGGGGATCCCTGCCCTGGTGCCATGGGGATGTGGCTTGTGCTTCTGGCTCTGTGCTCTTTCCCATGAAAAGTCTTGGAGCACATGGAGAGGGAGATGAGCCTCCTGGCTTTGTGCCCATCCCTGGGGTGGGGTTTGGGAGGGCTATGATGCTGGGGCATGGACATGCACTAGGATGAGTTTTGGGAAGGCCAAGGCTGTAGAGCTATTCCTGAGGTGTTCTGGGCCCACCTGGGCTCCTGCCTGACCCAGAGCAGATTTCTCACCCAGGAGAGAGGAGCTGGTCCTGTTAGGAGCTACAGGGGACACAGGGACCCTTCCAGGGACAGTGAGGGCTTGGAGGGCGCTGGGGCAGTGTTCCATGCCTGGACACTGCCTGAAGGAAGGGTCCAGAGCAGCCTCCGTGCACTTGGCATCACCCAAACCCTCCAGACTCCTCATCACCCAAACCCTCCAGACTTCTCATCACCCAAACGCCACAGGCTGTTGCCCCCGTGCCCAGCAGGTGGGCACAGGGCTGGGGGCTCCTCTCGGAGGTGTGGCCACGCCTGGCTGCACCCCCACAAGCCACAGCTCTCAGGGAGCCCCAGCCCAGCACAGAGCTTTGCTCTTGGAGTCCTTCCCAGCTAGACCCAGCCCTGTCACACAGGCCAGGGTGCAGGGAGCTGGGGTGCTTGTGCTGCTGCCCAGCCTCTGGTGGCACTTCCCATCAGGGAAGGAAGGTCCATGTCCCCCCAGCCCGGCGCCAGGCTGTCCTTCCCCGGCAGCAGCAGCAGCAGATCCGATTTGTCTGCCCTGCCTTCGCTGCTCCCACTAAGCAGGTTTTAATTTTGTTAAATAAATACGAAGTAATGGCAGCAGGGCTGGGAGCCAAATGGCCTGGGGATATCCTTGGGAGCCGGGTGGGCTGTGCAGCGGGGCAGGGCCAGCTCTGGGAGCAGGAATGGGGTCAGGCAGCGCTGCTGGCAGCAGGGCCGGCAGGATGGTCCTGGGCTGGTCCTGGGGTGGTCGCGGGCTCGCTGCTGGAGCAGATGTGGCCCCTCACCATGCAGAGCCTGCAGCGCCACGCTGCCTTCAGAGCAATTTCTAAATGGCTGCTAAACAGCACTGTCAGAAGTACACTCATCTTCCCGTCCTAATTAGTGGATCAGACAGTAATTTGTAATCCGTTTGAATAGGAAGATCTGAGTGTCTCGCTCTGAGCCGGGGCAGGACATGGGGATGGCAGCATGGGGCAGAGCTGTCGGGACAGGGATGAGGGCTGTGTGGTGCAGGGTCCTCTTGCCGGAATTGCTCTGCCCTTTCATGAACCGTCTGCTTTCTTCAGAGTTTTGACATTTTCATTTCTCATTGCGGTACCCAGGTCACCTCCTGGTGTCCCTGCAGTGGGAGCAGTGGCAGGGCACTGTCCCTGGTCACCAGGGCCCTTTGCAGCACTGGCAAATCAACTGGGCATGGCCACACTGGAGCTGGGATGGGCTGGGGCCAGGGCATCCCCCCAGGGCAAACCCATCCCAGCAGGGATCCGGTCTTAGGTGTGCTGGTGTTTGTGTTTTCAGTGCTAGGGATGAGACCTGGAGAAGAAGGATGAAAAAAAGCCCAAAAGTTGAAAAACAAGAAGTGAAAGGAGAGGGGGTGAGGGTGTGAGGTGAGGAGACACTAGGCAGAGAGCAGGAGCAGCCCCGGGTTGGATGGGCAGGGAGAGAGGCTGAGCTGGGGCCATCCAGGGCAGTGTGTGGAGCAGCAGTTTGGTGTGACAGCCACAGCTCAACCCAAGTGCCAGCGCATGTGTGTGGCCCTCGGACAGAGCATGGAGCGAGGCAGGGGTGGGGATGGAGGGGGGGTCCCGGGGGTCCCAGCAGCTTCCCTGCACTGCAGGAGCAGGGATGGGACAGTGGCCGTGCTGTGGAGCGGGGCTGAGCCAGGGGAAGGTGGCAGGCAGTGGGGTGGCCTCACAAACAGGTCTGGGTTCTTGGCAGGGGTGACAGGCAGGGTCAGGCTGTGGCAGAGCCAGGGGCAGCAGCAGGGGGGACAGGGTCACACTGCCCTCACCAGGGTGGCACCGAGCAGCTCCGTCGTGCTGGCGGTGTCTTTAGCATCAATTAGCTGGGGAAAAGCACAAGTGTCCTGCATGCATTAACCTTTGGAAACGCCGGAGTTGGAGGAGCAGCCGGGAAGCACGGGGGAGTGGGGCAGGCACGGCTCAGCATGCCAGCCCTGGGTGAAGAGCCTGGCCGGGGACACGGCCTTGGGGACAGCCACCTGCGGGGGGGCAGGGGGGACAGAGCCGGCCCCGGTGGCAGTGCAGAGATCCCAGGAGCTCCAAGCAGTGACTTCAAGGAACAGCACTGTGCTGCTGCATGTCCCTGCCTTTAGCGAGTGCGGTAATGGCAGCAGTGACTCACCGCACTTTACTCACCGCTAATGATGAGCAGGGTTCCGGGTGACTCCGGCTTAGATAAACCCAGCTTAGATAAACCTAGCCTCTCTCCCGGATTCTCATTAGCGGGGCAGAGCCGTCTGAGCCATTCCGAGAGGGCAGGAACAGCACGGACAAAGAGAACATCATCGTGTCCGTGCTCCCCCCAGCCCACCACGGCTCCCGCGATGCTGAGGAGCTGAGCCAGAGCGAAAAGGAGAAGGGCAGCGATTTCGAGGGGAGGCTGCAGAGTCACTGGAGGCTTCAGCAGCCACATGCTCCAGTTCCGGAGCTGTTCTTGTAACCCAGCCCAGAGCTGCAGCTGCCCAGGTGTCCATGAGGGAGTGGTGAGAGCCCCCAGCTCCCCGAGGAGAGCAGGAGCTGCCTGGGATGGAGGGGCAGCAGGAGGTGTCTGTGGGATGGAGGAGCAACAGGAGGTGTCTGTGGGATGGAGGGGCAGCAAGAGGTGTCTGTGGGATGGAGGGGCAACAGGAGGTGTCTGTGGGATGGAGGGGCAGCAAGAGGTGTCTGGGATGGAGGGGCAGCAGGAGGTGTCTGTGGGATGGAGGGGCAGCAAGAGGTGTCTGGGATGGAGGGGCAGCATGGCTGGAGCAGGGAACGAGGAGTCTCATGAGCTGCACTCACTGCAGTCTCTATTCTTACACGAAGTTCTGGGTCAGGAGGGGAGAGCTCCTCTGGAGGTGAACTGGAAGACAAGACTCAAGCCAGGCCTGGCTGTGGGTGGCTTGCAGGGACAAAGCCCAGGAACAGGGTCACCGTGTGGAGTAAGGTCAATATCTAGAGCTGGGTCATCATGGAGCATGGTCTGGAGCAGGGTCACTGTGTGGAGCAGTGTCACCACGGAGTGTGTGAAATGGGGCCACCCTGTGGGACAGGATCACCATGCAGATCCGGGTCATCGTGTGGAGCAGTGTCACCCTGGAGCAGGGTCACTGTGTGGAGCAGTGTCACCCTGGAGCAGGGTCACTGTGTGGAATAGGGTCACCATGGAGCAGGGCCTGGATCCAGAGAGGAGCAATGTCCATCTCTGGAGGAGCCTGTCCCAGCAGCGTGCCCAGCTCACTGCCCTGCAGTGGGACCTGCTGTTCCCTGCCTGCTGATGGCACAAGGTCCCAGCCTGACCCCGTGCTTGGGTGAGTGTCCCCCACATCCCCGGCCCCTCCTGCACTGCCAGGGCTGTGAGTCACGGAGCCGGGATGAGCAAGAGCCCGAGGCAGTCACACGGAGCCCGAGCTGTCATCACTGCCGTGGGCTTGCCTGCCAGCCTGCCATGCTTGTCACGCTCCCCAGGGACGAGTTGGTGGCCCCAGGCATCACTGGCTGCTTTAGGCAAACCAGGGGCCGACCTAGCACAGGTCGTCCCCTCTGGGCACTCCACGTGCAGTGGGAACATTGAGAGCAGCATTAGCACTGGATCTGATGGTCTGGCATTGGTGGGGTCACACCCTGCTCCCTCCATGTGCTGGCAGCACACTCAGCTCTGGCTCCTGCAGGGGTCCTGGGCCATGGAAGCAGTCAGGAATGTGCCAGGCTGGCTGTGAAGCCACTGCAGGAGTAGGATGTGAGGATGGAAATGGAAACGGTGTTGGGGTGTGAGAGGTGGGGAAGGACACTGAGCTCTGCCTGTTTCCCACCAGCTCGGGGGGCTGAAGGGGCTGTCCATCCATCCTCCATGGTCACCCCATGTCCTGTTTGCAGCGGGGTGTGTCCCTGCTGGCACCCAGGCCAAGAGCCAGGGGGAGACCCGAGTGTCTGAGAAGAGAATTCTTTGTCTGCTCATCCATCTTTAGATACCGGATACATCCAAACCACTCCTAGGATGGTTCCTGCCTGTGCTCATCCTGAGCCCTGTGGGATTGGAGGGGTCAGGGCTTGCTCCTCGGGGCTGGGGAGGTTTTCTGAGGCCGGGGCTGGAGGTTGGAGGATGGAGGCTGGAGCCAAGGCTGCTCCCATGCTGGCAGGGCAGGGGCTCATCCTCCATCCTAACCGGGCATGTGTTGGCTCACTTGGATCAGAGAAACCCCTCCTCAGTCAGAGGGAACAGTGGGAGGTTTCTGGGGGCTCCATAGGCACTGTGAGCCTGGAGCAGGGGCTGGAGAGTGATGTGGGATGTGGGGGGTGCCAGGCTCCTCAGGGCAGCCCTGGCACTTGCCCTGCCAGTGGGTGAGGGCTCCCCGCAAATCCATCGTTACTGCCTTAGGCCAAACCTGGGGTTGGACCTGCTTGGTTTGCTGTAGGGGGGTACAACTGGGGGGCAACTGCCCCACACTCTGCTCAGGCTGCAAGGTGTCACCTCTGGGCACAGAGACCTGCCAGGGCTGTCCCCAGGGTGGGGTCAGCGGGACCCTGTCCATCCTTGGCTCAGCCCTGACACTGGCCACCTGGGGAGCCCAACCTGTCCAGACCAGCTCTCTGTGTGAGTGTGTGTGTGTGTCTGTGTGTGTCTGTGTGTGTCTGTGTGTGTGTGTGTTGGACAGCAAGAATTCATTCTAAGATGTCTTCTTCCCCCTTTTCTCCCTGAATTAGCAGATCTGAGACAGAGCTGGCTGCTGGTGTTTGTTTGTCACACACGCACACAGGGCTGTGTCTATACATTATCCTGACATCAAAGGGGGTGTGATGTGTCTCTGGCAGTGCAGGCTGGAATGGACACTGGCTTTTGGGAGAGAGGAGGGTATTATCAAAGGGTTACAGACAGCTCCTGGAAAGGAGAATGAGGAATAAGGATGGAGAGCACAGAGCTGGAGCAACAGTGAGGTACTACAGAAGCAAATTTTCCCTTGGTCTTTTCATCTTCCCTCTTTATTACAGCAGGGCAGGAGTGAGCCCCTCACAGTGGGAGCTTGGTTATTACTTTAAGGCAAAGGAATCTGCAAATGTGATAGGTGGAAGGAGATGAGGGGTTGTTTGGGGAAGAGACTGAAGGAACCCCCCCCCCCCACAAACACAGCTGGACCACAGTGGGGCTCAAGGTGAAGCCAGCAGCCAGGCAGATGGAGCTGCTGAGCTCCCCAGTGTGGGGACACCTGTGTCACTATGGGGACACCTGTGTCACTGCCTGAGCTCCTAGGGAGTTCATCAGCTCCGCACCCAGCAGCCCAAGCATTTGGAGGGAGCATTTCCCAAAGTGCCACGAGAGCTTGGGAAACTGCTGAGCCTTTGGCACCCAGGTCGGGACAGGAAGGTGTAAAACACCTGGCCGGGCACTGAGCTGGCTCTGCCCCAGCTCCTGAGGATGGACAGTCCCCGGGACCCCCATTCCCTGGAGTCCCTGAACGTGTCCAGCACTCAGCCCTGCCTGCTGCCTGTGCTGCCTGCCCTCCCTCCCAGCAGGGCAGGCTGCAGGATGCCAGAGGCGTCCCCACGTCCCCTCCTCTGCCGCAGGAGGTGATGCCCAGCTCATTCCCACGCGTGTCCCATCACTGCCCATGAGCTCAGCTGGACCCTGTCCCTCTCTGGGGCCAGCCCTGCCTCCAGGCCCAGGCTGCTGCCTGGCCCCGTGTACCAGCTGGCAGCTCCCCCCCATCCTGGGGGAGTGTCCCGGCGTGGGGCTCAGAGCTGTTCTGTCGGGCGTTCCCAGGGCTGGCCATCCCAGAGAGCTTCCATGTCTCCCTCGTCTCTGCTCTGCCTGTCCCCATGCCAGGGAGGACAGGGTGTGACAGTGGCAGTGATGCCACCCCCTAGGTTGCTCCCCAAATGACCCTGCACCCAGCCCTTGCTCCTCCCAGAGCTCTCGACGCCTTGTGGCTGAGTCCCCTCTCCATGGCACAGCTGGCAGAGGGATACAGCCAGACTTGGCTCAGGGCTGTGCTGCCACGAAACCGGGGTGGAAAACTGCAGGAGAAAGATTTCCAAGCCTGAAAGTGGGAGTTTGTGCAGGGAGGCAGTGCTGGGTGTCCCGCTGGAGGTGCCAGTGAGCCCAAGCACGGGAGGTGCCCCTGGAGCCAGGAGAGCACAGCTGGCAGCACAGCTGGGAGTGCTCCTGTCCCTCCTGCTGCGGGATCCACGTCTGCCTCGGGGCAAGGCTGGGAGGCAGAAAGGCTCCTCTGTCCTCTGAGCAGCCAAGGTCGTTTCTGGGAGCCGGTGCAGATGCCAGCTGCCACGTGGCTCGTGCCCGCCGGAGCAGGGGGTAATTAGCTGGAAAGACGGTCAAGCAGCATGGGAAATGGGCAAGGAGAGGAGGGAAGGGCAGAGCCGTGCCTGGACCGGGGACTTCCCACTCCAGAGGTACCTGTGCATGGCCAGACCTTCAGCCCTGGGGTGGCAGGGATGTGTGTGGGCACTGTGGGGTGGAGGGGGGAGCTGTAGCTGTGCTGGCTGTGGGTCCCCACAGCACTCCATGGTGTCCCCACAGCCCCCCATGCTGCCCCCATAGGACCTTGTGCTGTCCCCATGCCCTGCCCGGCCTCCCTGGGCTGGTGGGGTTTGTTCTAGCTCAGCTCCTCGGTGCTCTAAAGGGGAAGAGTGGATCTGACCCCACTGGAAACTCAAAACAGCCACACTGAGGCCGGCAGAGAGAGGGGGAACAGCCTGGCCATGGCAGCCATGGCAGTGCCCTCTGCCGGGACAGTGCCCCGTGGGCATGGCAGTGTCCCTCAGTGATGGCAGTGTCCCTTGGCAGTGGCAGTGTCCCTCGGCAGTGGCAGAAGCAGAGCTGCTCCTTGCCGTGCAGCCCCCTGTGCTGTGATTCCTGCACTGCTGCTCCTCCAGCTGTGGCCTCATCCTGCTCCTTGTGCTTAGAGCTGCCTGGCCCAGGGCAGCCAGGGCTGCCTGTGCCTTGAACCTTCTGCTGCTTCCATTTCTGTCGGCTTCCAAGGGGGCTCTGGTGCAGGAGTGTCCCCAAGCTGGCCACAACTGGTGCTGCTGTGCTGGCTGAATGGAATGCTGCACCAATATTCCAGCACAGATTGTCAGTGCTCCGTGGGTGGTTTCAGACATCTTGGACATGCTGATCCTGGCAGCTCTTCTCCATGGCTGGGTAGGGGCTGGTTGTGTGCATCTCACTGCCCAGGGTGTTCCTCCAGGGAATGCTGCTGCCAGCCTGAGCGCTGCCATAGCCATTGTCCCCATCCCTAGGGGTGGAGGCTCCTGGGCTACTCCATCTCCTTGTGCTCGTGTGTGGGATCAAAAGGCTTTGGGGGAGTCAAGCACCATCCCTGGCTCTTCTCTTGGATCTCTTTGGCAAGGCCTTGCCTCTCTATGCCCATGGTATCCAGCTGCAGGCAGATGTAGGGTCACTGGACATACTGGAGCAGGTCTTTGTGCTGATGTGCAAGGCTGGGATCTGCAGCATGTGGGGCATTTACAGTGTGTGTGGGGACAGCCCTGGGCCAGCCTCGTGCAACTGTCCCCAGAGTGCCCACTGGGATCAGTTTGCTTGTGGTCATCAATCTGGGAAAGCTCCCGGAGAATGCTTTGGGGTCTTGTGGGCAGTGGGGCATCCAGCCCACTGGAGCTAACTGGTTTTTTAAGGAAACCAAGTAGTACAGTGAGCTGCTGGGACCAGCTGAGTTCCAGAGCTGGCAGGAAATGGTCTGGGAAGGCTCTGGTTGGTGTTTGAGGATGGGGGAACAGGAGTTGGAGCCTGTTGGAGATACCTGGATCCTGAAAGAAAAGGCAGCAGAGTGCGGGGAGATGGTCCCTGGGCTGTGCTGGGAGGGTGTGGAGGTGTCCTGGTGGTGGCCTCATGCAGGCAGAGAGGGTGGCACGGCACTTTGTGCCTTGTGATGGGCTCCAGTGGTGAGGCTGGCAGGGAGAGAGTCCCAGAGGGGATGTTGGGGTGGTGGGACTGTGATGTCCTGCCCTGCTGCTCTGGGCCTGACAGGTCTGACCCTGCTCAGGTGTGCTCACCTTGGCTCCTCTGCTCCCCCCCACCATGCCAAGGCTCTGCCCAGGCTGCCTGGAGGAGCAGCCCCTGCTTTGGGTAGGGCTGGGTCCTCTCAGCCCCTCGTGCAGACGGAGCAGTTGGGAATTCTTCTGCCTTACAAACTATTTACTTTTTTCTGACCCAAATGTCTTTCCCACCTTGCAAAGGAAGCATCTGATCAGCAGCAATTAGCAAAGCAAGCTGCAGTAATGATTTGCAGTAATGATTTGCTTTTCTGGCATGTCCCTCAAGGAACGCTGGCCAGGTGTTTGGGGAGCTCTGCAGGGGCAGGGCCTGGCAGTGCAGGGGAAGAGGCACCTCTGGGGTGGCAGCAGTGGCACCTGGGCACCTCTTCAAAAGCACAGCCTCTGAGCCAGGGGAGGGAGCCTGGGAAGGGTCCAGGAGCAGCTGAGGGAGCTGGAAAGGGGCTCAGCCTGGAAAAAAGGATCCTCAGGAGGGACCTTGTGGCTCTGCACAACTCCCTGGCAGGAGGGGACAGCCGGGGGGAATCAGGCTCTGCTCCCAGAGAACAAGGGACAGGATGAAGCAGCCTCAAATTGTGCCTGGGGAGGTTTAGATTGGATATTAGGGAAAATTTCTTCATGGAAGGGGTGTTCAGGCACTTGCACAGGCTGCCCAGGGCAGTGGAGGAGTCATCATCCCTGGAAAGTGTTCAAAAAACTTGTGGCTGTGGCACCTGGGGACATGGCTTAGTGGTGGGCTTGGTAGTACTGGGTTAAGGGGTAGATTCAATGATCTTAGAGGGATTTTCCAACCTTTATTTGTCTGTGATTCCAAGCCCCCATGGCTTCCCAGATTCTTTCCGTGGTTTGATCTCAGTTCACTTTGCTTTGCTGCTGCTCACCAGCACATCCAGGGGAAAGCTGGACTCAGGCACTGCTTTCCCATCCATCATCAGTGATTCTCTTTTCATTTGCTTTTTGGGCTTCACCTTTTTAATCCAGCTGTCTCCTGCCTTACAAATGTTCTTCTCTCAATTACTTACACCAGGCTGCAGGGCTGCTTCCATCCATCTCTGGCTGAGCTGCTGGAGCACAGGAGGGGCCACCCCAGCCACTGTCCCCCCATCACCAGCCCTCAGTAGTGCCCAGCTAGTCCCCCTGGCAGGAGGGGCCTTCCCCCTGAGCTCTCAGCACTGACCCCATCCCGCGTGCCTCCTCCAGGTGTGTGGGAGCAGCTCCCCTCAGCCTTCCCCAAGGATGCAGGTGGACACTTCTCCTTCCCTGTCCCCCACTGCTGCTGTGGGGATTGTTTCTGCAGGGACACGAGGCAGGAAAGGTGCCTGCCTCTCCCAGAGGAGCCAGCTGGAGAGCAGGCAGCTTCTTCCTGCCTTGGTGCAGCAGCTGCTGTCCCATCCCCGGGGCAGGGCCTGGGGTCACCCAGGTGAGGATGTCTCTGGGGCTCTGAGGGAGGAGCAGAGCTCTGCAAAGTGCACTGTGCCCACATTCCAGAGAGGGATTTCCAGAGAAGGGAATGTAGTCCCTACTTGGGGCTGAAGTGCACTGGGATCTGGAAGGTGCCAGGTCCCCTCACTGGAAGGAGGGGCTGTGGGGCAGATGCCACCCTGCTCCGAGGTGTCCCACCCAACACCAGGCTGTCCTTCCCACTTGGAATTCCAGACTCCTGTCATTTGGAGCGATGCTGTGTGTGCTGTGCCCTGTCCTGCAGCCATGGAGAGCCTGCTCAGGGGTGACAGCGTGTGTGGAGCTGCTCCCAGGTGCCAGGGCATGGCACAGCCCTTTCCCTCTGCCAAATCCCAGACAAGGGACCAGCCCGGACCATCCCTGCACCGAGGCTGCTTCATCCCCTCTTAATGCTCTTATCTTGAAGACTCCTCTCAGATTAAAGCCCGGGCAGGCAGTTCCCTCCCTGGATTTATTGCAATGCAGTTTTCTTCCCCTAATCTGATCCGGGTGTAAGCTGCTCTTTGGGAAGTGCACGGGGAGGACAGATGTGCCTGTCCCTGCTGCAGCAGCCAGGCTGGCTGAGAGCAGCGGGGAGGTGCCCTGCCCTTCTTGGTGGCATCTCTGGCTCTTCTCAAGCCTTGACGCTCATTTCTCCTCGGACTGCTGAGAGCAGCTCTGTGGAGCCCCAGGTTGGTCTGGGCCCCTCACAACCAGAAAGACCTTGAGGGGCTGGAGCATGCCCAGGGAAGGGAATGGGGCTGGGGAAGGGGCTGGAGCACCAGGAGTGGCTGAGGGAGCTGGAAAGGGGCTCAGCCTGGAGAAAAGGAGGCTCAGGAGGGACCTTGTGGCTCTGCACAACTCCCTGACAGGAGGGGACAGCTGGGGGGGTCAGGCTCTGCTCCCAGGGAACAGGATGAAAGGAAATGGCCTCAAGCTGTGCCAGGGGAGGTTTAGGTTTGGGTATTAGGGAAAATATCTTCATGGAAAGGGTTCTCAGGCACTGGCACAGCTGCCCAGGGCAGTGGTGGAGTCACCATCCCTGGAAGTGTTCCAAAGGCGTGTGGCTGTGGCACTTGGGACAGGGGCCACTGGTGAACATGGTGGCAGTGCTGGGTTGATTTGGTGATCTGAAATGTCTTCCTAAACCTTAACAATTCTCGGCTCTGAGCCAGGGAAGACACTGGGGTGCATCCACAGCTCCCTGTGCTCACGTGTGTGTTGTCCCTCCTCAGCCCAAGGCCCCCGGTGAGGGCGGACACCGAGCTGCCACCAGCTCTGCCACAGCCAGCGCATGGGCCACCAGCATCCTGCAGCAGCTGTGCCACCTGGGAGAGCTGTGCCACCTGGGACAGAGAGCTGTGCCACCTGGGAGAGCCACGGCCGGACTGTGAGTGCTCGGGGCAGGACTTTGGTGGGAACACAGTGTGACTCCAGGGGTTCCTTGGGTGAGTGGCACGAGGAGGCTGTGGGTGCTGGGGACTGTGTCATCTCTTGGGGTGCTGCTCTCTGCCCAGGAGGGCAGCAGAGGCCCTGCTGGCAGAGCAGGGGCACGGGGCTGTGCAGGGACAGGGCTGAGCTGCTGTGAGGTGCTGGCAATGCTCTGGTGTGGGGACAGAAGGTGGCTGGAGGACACTGCAGGACACTGCTATGGACACTGCAGGACACTGGTGTGGACACTCACTGTAAGTCACTACATGACACTGTTTCAGGTGTCCCTGGGGCAGGGAGGTCTGTGAGCAATGCCAAAGCCCAGGAGCAGTGGAGGCAGAGCCCACGGAACAGCAGCCACGAGCTAGGTGGGGAGCAGACCCACACTCCCCAGGCATAGGGATCCCTGGGGCATCCCCCAGGCAGGTGGGATCCCTGGGGCTTCCCCTTGCCTTGCTTTGCTCTGTGCTCTGCACCCTCAGCTTGTGATGTGCTCCCCGAGGTCTGGGCTCGCTGTGGGCAGGGTGGGCACGAGGATGCAGAGGCTGCACCACTCTGACAAGTCAGAGAAGGAGGCTCCTACAGGGAACTTGTCAGCCCACGGGAACCCTGTGGCTCAGGAAAGCTGTGGGAAGGGCAGGGCTCTGGATTTGGGCAGCGTTGTTGCAGCTTGCTGCTCCGTGAGGAAGGGACGTGTTCTGAAAGCAGCAGGCAGGGTGAACAGAGGGATAAATCCCATGGCTTTCCCACATCAGGAAAGGTTTCCTGGTGTGCTCCAGAACGTGACACCAGCTCCATCAGCCCAGCCAAACCCAAACACTCGAAGAGTCTGGATTTGGCCTCCCAAAGGGAGAAGATAGTCAGAAAACCCAGTGAGCATCCAAAGCGTGTCAGGGGTTTGTCCTTCACAGCCTGTCAGCCCTGTGGGACCCCGAGGGGTGGGAGTGGTGCAGGGGCTGCTGTGGGTGCCCTGTTCTGCTGTGCCAGCACCCAGAAATAAAGCACAGCTTCTCCAAAGAGCTCAGAGTGTTGGGAGCTCAGGGTTCTCACAGCACGGGACTGCTTCACTGCAGCTGCTGCTCTGAGTTGTGTCACGGGAAAATCCATGGAGGCTTTTAGCCGAGCTGATCTTTTTGCCTCATTTTGGGCCAATAAAGGGAGTCTTTGTAGCCTTCTGGGACTGTTCTAGAAGAAAAGACCCCTGGGTTCTCTGCAGGCTAGATTCTGGAGGGCTCTCCCAACATGAAGGCTCTGGGAATGGTGCAGGGATGTGAAGGAGATTTGGGGATGAGGATGGAGGTCAGACATCCACCCATGGGGTGGCTGTTATGCCGGGATGAGGATTCAGGTCCTGCCCAACCCAGTTACAGCCCCTCTGTACTGCAGGGAAGCCTTTCTCAGCCCTCCTCCTCCTCCTCCCAGCAGCAAAGGCCACCAGTGTCACTTGGACAGCGCCTGGGGAAAGCTGAGACACAGCCACACTCCAGGCAGCACAGGGACAGGGACAGGGACAAGAGCTCAGGTGGATTTGGGTGTTCCCTGGAGGTCACATCAGGAGGGAGGGTGAGAAAAACTTACTTTTGGATTTGGGAAGGAAGACTTGGGAGCAATGGTCCCAGTCCCATGGGGCACAAAGGTGAATGGTTCGCAGGGCAGAGTGATGTCCTCAGGATGGGAGAAACCTCTGGGTATTGGGAGTCCCCACACTCCCTAAGTGGGAGTCCCTTCCCCTGGGGGACCCAAACACTACGGTGGGAGCAGCAGCCCCAGTTCCCTGCCCCCAGCAGTCATCAGCTGCCTCCTCCCTTCACTGCAGCTGCTGCATTTCTCTCTGGGTTGCTTTTTTTAATGTATGTGACACATGTTTGGTTCGAAGCGCTTAATTGCCTCTTGGGATGCGTTTCATTTATTCATTAAGAGAGAAATTGGAGTTGTTAGGTTTGCTTTATTTTGCTTTTTTTTTCCCCCTTCTCTATCCTGTAAGGAAAGGGTGAGGAAAGAAACTCCACATATGCCTCCAGCATTTGTGTGCCCAGCCCCTCTCCTCTGTGCCCCCCAACCTCTCTCCTCAATGCCTTTCAGCCTGTCCTGTTGCTCCTGACCAGGAGAGTGGTGATCCCTCTCCACTTGGGATCTGAGAGTACAAGGGCCCTGGAGATGCCTTTGCTTGTGGTGCTCAAGGGCCAGGCCAAGGCTGTGTGCATGGAATGTGCTCCTGCCCTGCCTGTGCCACTGGGATACCCCTGTGTGGGAATGGTGGCACTTTCCAGTTTGGAGACTGGAGGTTGGATATGTTAAGGGTTGGTGTCTGTTGCCCTGGGCCACATTTTCAAAGTGATGTCTGTCCAAGCAAAGCACTGCAGATCCATCTTCTGGCTGAACCCAAAGAAGGAGTCACACACCTTCCCTGGGGAGAATCCCCCAGGCACACTGGAGTGGAAAAATGGAGATTCACTGGGATAAGCAGCCATCTAGACCGGCATTGGACTTGGGTTGTGTGGAGATAAAAGAGGAAATTGTGGACAGAGGCAGGCAGGGAATGATGGATGGATGGATGGATGGATGGATGGATGGATGGATGGATGGATGGATTTGTTCTAAAGAGCTGTCTGAATCCAGAGAGCTGGGGTGGTGGATGCTTTGATGGGAAGATGGGGCAGAGCCAGACCCACAGGGTCCACTGAGGGCAGGTGGATCCCAACCCCACACATCCCTCAGGGCTTCTTCCCAGAAGCTTTGGCGCCTGGAATCCTCCCCCAGGACCCCACCCCAGACACAGCTCTGCTACCAGGGGTTGCTGTGCCTTGTTTTTAGGGTTACATGTTTTTTTCTTCTTCCCCCTCCTCAACTCTCATCAGCATGAAGATTCCCACTGGGAATGGGTGGGCTGGGCCAAGCCTACAGGAATTTTCTGTCCCTTGTGAGAGGCACCCCCCTCCCTCCCTGCATCTGCTTTGCTCGGTGTCCCAGTGCCCAGAGCAGGAACAGCCATGGATTTTAGGGGCAGATCTCCTCCTGAGGGGCTCCCTGCATTTACTGATTCTGTGCTTGAAGGCACAGAAGGCTTGTCCCCTGGAAAGAGCCCTAGGACACTCTCCCTGCATTCCTCCATCCACTAATCCCTGAGAAACACAAATCCAGTCTCTGTCTTCCTGCAGAGCTGTGCCAAACATTCAGGTGGCTCCCAAAACCCTGGTTATGAGGGACCTCACGCAGCAGCAGATGTGGGGGTTGTTTTTCTGTGGATTCTGGGAAGATCTCCCCAGCCCAGCAGTGCCATGTGTCTGGGAGGAGAATGAGCTGCCAGGGGCTGGCGGTGTGGGGATGCATCAGTAGGCTGGGATTGGCAGGGGACGGCTTCCAGCATGGAATCCCCGCTCTGGGAAAGGGCAGCCCTACTCCTGGGGGCTCAGCACAGACCCAGCCCAGTGCAGGTGAGCAGCTCACCCAACAGCAGATGCCAAAATGGAGCAGATCCCCCCCACCCCCAGTCTGGCTTCCCACACTCCTGGATCCGCATCCCCGTGGCACCCCCACAGCACCTGGCCCATGCTCCCAGGGATGCTTCCCCTCTTTCCAAAGCCCTTGTCCTGCTTCCAGCCAGCTGCTGCAGACCAGGGAGCCTTCTTCCCTCTGCCTTCTCCTCCTCCTCCTCCTCCCACTCCCCAGGTCTGGAGGGAGAGCTCAGCTGGGGCTGTCTGTGCCAGAGACAAGCACAGGGAAATGGGAATGGCTGGTGCTGCTCCCAGCCAGGCTGCCTGCCAGGGAGGCTTTGGCTTTATCTCCCGAGCCAGGCACCCTGGGAACGGACCCAAGGGCTGCCTGGGGCAGGAGGAGGTGCTGGTGCTGCTCTGGACCCCTGGGCTCGCTCCAGAGGGGTTGTTTTCCTTCCAAGCAGCACTGCAGCACTCACACAAGAAGGGATTTGCAATGCAGAGAAAAACCTCCCACCCGCCACGCGGCAGCGTGTGGGCAGGGAGCGGAGCTGGGAGCAGCTGTGCTACTCTCCTGGGCTCCAGGCTCCTGCTCCTGCCCCGGGCCACATCCTGGGCCATCCCTGGCTCTGGCACCCTCACCCTTCCAGGTGGAACCATTGATACCCTCTGGGCACCGTGGCCCGAGGACAGAGCTCTGCCCTGTGACCATGCAGGTGATGCTCTGCTCCCCACTGGGTTGGAGCTTCTGCCTCCTTCCAACACTGGATTCCCTCCGCCCACTGAGCAGGGACAGGGTGGCTGGCACGGCTGGCATGGCTGGCATCACTGAGTGCCTTTCTTGGAGTCCTAGGCATGGAGAGCACCATGGAGAGGCAGTGCAGGTGTAGGACAGGAGGGTTTGGAGTCTGTGATCCAGCAGATCTGTGTGTGATCAGTGGGTCCCCGAGGGGTCACAGATTAGTCCCACATCCAAAGGCAGGACATGGCCCTGGGTCCCCTCAGGTCTTGCTGGTAGTGTGAGGGTGGCTGGTGGAGGTTTGTTTTGGAGGGACAGTGTGTGTCTGGTCCTGACTGGAACCAGGAATTCCACACAGGACTGGCAGGACATGGGCCGGGTGGGAGAGGGCACCATCCCCAGATTTGGAAACCAGTGCCGGTCATATCCTTTCCTGGGAAGGCCACCACAGTCCCTGCAGTGTCACCCATGGGGAGAAGAATCCCCCTGCCAGGCACAGAGCAGCTGTTTGTGCCCTCTTCAGTGCCCCCATGGGGCAGAAAGGGTTTGGGTGGTCCCAAGGTCCCCCCTTACCTGAGGCTGGGATGAGGGACATCACAGTGCTTTGGACTGCTGATCCTGGGAAAAGTGGCTGTGGTGGCTTCCATTGCTTCCCCCTGAACTGATGGTGGATCTGGGGTATCTGTAGGGAAAGCCATGGCATTGCTGGGCTCTGGGTGTGCCCCCAAACTGAGGGTGGATGTGGGATGATCTGTAGGGAATGCCATGGCATTGCTGGGCTCTGGGTGTCCTGACTCAGGCGGGACATTGGTCCCTTCTGCAGCATTGAGCAAGAAGCCCAGAGCACACTCCCATCTCCTCCCATCCTCATTCCCCCCACACCCCACTGAGCACGAGGCCTGAGCTCCATCCTGGGCAGTGGAGGGTGCTCTGCTCTCTCCCGAGCTGTCACCTGTGCTGTCACCTGGCTGAGCTGTGAGGGACCTGTGCTGGGAGCACGGAGGTCCCAGCTGCTGGGGACACTGCAAGATGCCTTTCCATGGAAGCCCAGGGAGCTAAAGGGGCTTTCCCTGCTCTCCTGGTTTGCCAGCAGCTGCTGGGCTGCTTTTGTCACTCTGTACTTGATGTACATGGCAGGGGCTGGAACTAGATAATCTTTAAGGTCCTTCCCAACCCAAAATATTCTATGATTCTACATAGGGAACTCTGCTCCCTCCCCAAGGGTAGGGCTGCAGGAGGGGAGGAATCTCTCCAGCTTCCAAAAGGAGGCAAAAGCACCCCCTGAGCCTTGGAGGGCTGGGACCCCTGGGACTGCACGGCAGGGCTGTGTTTTCTTGCTCAGAGCACAACTGTCAATGGCAAAGTCTCGGCACAGACTTCAGTGCTGAGAAACACTGTGGGCTGGGACATTTTGGAGAAGATTTTTAGCTGCAGCAAAGAAATTTGGCAGCTTGGAAGCAATCTAATCATCCTCCTCCCATATGCTTGGTGCTATTTAAAAGGGAGCATGTACCCGATTCCTTCCGACCAGCACGCTGACATTTCCACAGTGCGTTTGGAAATAAATTTGGCATCCGCTGTCAGAATCTCAGATTGAGCCCAGTGTGGCTAATTTGGGCTCTGAGTGCCTCTGCAGAGCACCTTTCCCTGCTCACAGATCCCCGAGCAGCCACAGCAGGGTCTGCTGCCCACGGCCACCTCCAGGCTTTGGGGACTGGGAGAAGCAGGAGACTGGGGGCCTGGCTGGTGGCTCAAGCCCTTTGCAGCAGCCCCAAAAGCTGAGGAGGCTTTAGGTTGGTGGCTGTGCCTGGCTCTCCTGAGCCACAGCACAGCATGGAGCCACAGGGAGCTGTGAATGCTTGGGCTCATCCCCAGCCAGGGCTCTCTAGAAACCTCTCTGACACCCCTCCTGCCTCCTCCTGCCCAACCCGCGGCTGGCAGGCTGTGGAGGGGCACTTGGGGGGCATTTAAGGTGCCCCCAGCTCCCCTGTGCCGTCACACGGCTGGAGGGCTGGGGAAGCCCGCGGGAGTGGGAGCGGCGCTGGCGCTCCGGGCTCAGCTCCAGCTGCACACCCGGGAAAAGGGGCAGCAAAGGGGGGGCTGCTGCTGCCCGCCCTGAGGGGACAGGTGTGTCACATCCCGCAGGTGTGACAGGGAGGGGCGGCTCCAGGCATGCGGGATGTTTGGAGGGGCCATGTCTGGCTCCTTGTCCTCCTGTCCCCGTGGGTTGGGTCGGGGTGGATGGGCTGTCCCTGGAGATGACAGCAGGTGCTACATCTCTGGGCGGGAGCTGTTCCCTGCCCTCATCCAAAATCCCAGCTCCCCTCGGGTCCCCCAGCCCTGCCAAACCCTGCCCTGGCCACAGCTGGGAGCCGAGGGGACGCAGGGCTGGGAACACCCCACCGCAGGGGACAGCCTTCCTCCCCTGCTCTTCCTCCCGTGGCTTTCGGTGTCCTCCAGTGCTGCACTGGGGCGAGGGTGGCAGAGGAGAGCAGGTTGGGAACATATGGTGGGATTAATGGGGAATCCGTGCCTGGGAGCCATCCCTGTGTCCCTGCTCTGTGCCATTGGCCTCGTTAGCGCCGCTGGAGCAGGGATCAAACCCGGTGAGCCATGAGCTGAGCTCGCCAGAACCACGCTGAAGGATTAGGGTGAATTATGTAGATGGGAATCAGGCAGCAATCCAGGCATGGACAACGTCTTCAGGGGGTGGCCGGACTGGAGCTTCGCAGTCCAGGAGGTTTCCTGGGATCTAATTAGCTGTTCAATTAACAGCCTCTCCTGGCCAGGGCGCTGTGCCTGCCCTCACTGCTCACCTCCAGCTCTGCAGCAGCAGGGCCTGGCCTTGGAGACAGGGGACACGGCGTGGCACAGGGTCCTGGGCTGTGGGCACAGCCAGGGGAAGACGTTAAGGTAGGAAAAGAACAGATCCCTGGCCCAAGGTAGGAGGTGGGAGCTGATGTCTCCTGTGCCCAGGCTGAGCACTGGGGTGCAAGGACACGCTGGGGACATGCTGGGGACAGGCTGCTCCCCTGTTCAGCCCCTGGCAGCCCCTGGAATGGGTGATGTGCTGGACTGGGAGCAGTTGTTAATAGGATCTGTGAGTGGGGCAGTCCTGCCCTTGAGAAAGCCCCCCTGGAATGGCTCCTCCTTGTCACGTGAGGATCTCTGGGAGCTCTTTTCTTTCCCATTACTCTGCAGTGACACGGGGTGTGGAATGTGCTGTGTCCCAGCAGTGCCTTGACCTCATCCCCCAGCCCAGGAGCACTTCAGCAGGGGCCAGCACCCCCCCACCAGCACCCTGGGGTGTTCTGTGCAAGGATCCCAGCAGGTGCTGGGAAGGCTCCTCCAGGGCTGGGGCTGCAGCTGAATCCCTGCCAAGAATCAAAGCTAGGCTGGGCTGGAATGGGAGGATTCTGATCTTGGCCATTTTAGCTTGTCTTTGGCTGAGGAACCTCTGCCAGGCACACCAAAGGGCTTTGCTTGTGCCTCAGGACAGGTCTGGGACCAGGATAAATCGTTCCTGATCCAGGAGGCATCTGGGCAGGGATCCAGCTGCAGCCCCAGCTCTGGAGGAGCCAAGGCTGCTCCTCTGGGCTGATGTCTGCTGGGGAAGCCTGGGCAGCTGCCCTGGAGAAAAGCCCCCCTGGAAGAGCCCCCTGGGGCTGATCCCCTTGTCCTGCATGACTCCTGTGTGGAGGGACATCCCTGAGCACCCATACGCTTCCAGGACCCTTCACCCCTGCCCAGCCCCTCCCCTCTGCCCTGCATGGCTGGCTCCTGACCCCTGGGAATGTCCCAGTCCCACCAGGCACGGCTCCATCTCCCACAGCTGCCCTGGATGAGCAGCAGACACCAGAGCCCCTGGGACAGCACACGGGGCTGGAGTCCCCTGGTGCTCCCTTGCTCCCCTCTTTTTTCAGGTTGGCTGAAAGAGTTAAAGCTGCAGAGGAGTGATAATGGAAACTGGAGAATGAGGGAATTATGGAATCCCCAAATAGCTTGGGTTGGAAGAGACATAAAGCTCATGCAGTTCCACACCCCTGCCACGAGCAGGGACACCTTCCACTATCCCAAACTGCTCCAAGCCCCCATGTCCAGCCTGGCCTTGGACACTTCCAGGAATCCAGGAGCAGTCACAGCTTCTCTGGGCATCCTGTGCCAGGGCCTCAGCACCCTCACAGGGAACAATTCCCTCCCAGTATCCTACCTAGCCCTGCCCTCTGGCAGTGGGAAGCCATTCCCTGTGTCCTGTCCTTGCAGACCCTTTATTCCCAGTCCCTCTCCAGCTCTCCTGGAGCCCTTTCAGACACCGGGAGGGCCTCTAAAATCTCCCTGGATCCTTCTCTTCCCCAGTCTGAACATCCTCAGCTCTCTCAGCCTGGCTCCATAGTGAGGGACTCCGAGTAAGCTTCCTCTGGGAATGAGGTGGTGAAGCCCTTCATGTGCAACCAAGAAAAGCATTGTGGGTCCAGCTGATCCCCATGGATGGATCAGACTGGTGTCTTCTTTTCCCACACCCCCACACCCTCTGCAGTGACCTTGGAAAAGCCTCCACAGTCAGCTCTGTGGCCTCACACCAGCCCTGCAGGGATGTGCTGAGCGGGCCTGGGTGCCCTGGGCAGGGCAGGAGCTCTGCCCAGCTGGGGAGGCCCTGGCACAGGGTGCCCAGAGCAGCTGTGGCTGCCCCTGGATCCCTGGGCGTGTTCATGGCGTTTGGATGGGGTTTGAAGCACCCTGGTCTGGTGGAAGGTGTCCCTGCCCAAGGCAGGGGATGGAACAAGATGATTTTAAAGATCCCTTCCCACCCACACCATTCTGGGATCCTGTGGTTCTGTGCTGCCCTGGCTCTGTTCCCAGTGTGGGACACAGCTCTGAGTCCTGGGGCCACAGGGCCCAAGGAGAGCCCAGGCACAGACAGACCTTCCCACTACTCCAGTGGAATGGATCTGCCAGGATTCAGTGAGGAGTGACACCTGCCCTGTGCCACTCTTGTTCTCTTGAGCAGTGAGCTGTGAGTTGTCTGCTGTGCCCAGGCACTGGGATGCTGCCCCTTCCCTCGCTGCTCTTTGGGGGTACACTGGCATCAAAGCAGAGGAGAGAGCAAAATTCAGGGTGGGCACACACCCCAGTGGGGAAGGCCTGGATGACCTGGGTTATTTAACAGGCCTGAGAAGTGACAGATGTGGTTTCCATACCAACTAACAGCTGGCTGGACAGGAGTTCCAGTGTCAGCAGCACCAGTTTCCCTCCTCCCAGAAACCTGGGTAATTACGGATGCACTTGGAAATGTGCATATACAGACATGCTCATGTTGGAAAACCTTTGGAGATAACTGGATACAGGATAATCATCCCAAAGGCTGAGCTGCTGGAGCTCCTGCCTCTGGCAGTGTGTGGCCGTGGTCCCCCTGTGCTGGGGAGGTGGATGGGGATGGAGGAGGAAGAGAAGAAAAAAGGAAAAGGAAAAGGAAAAGGAAAAGGAAAAGGAAAAGGAAAAGGAAAAGGAAAAGGGAGGAGGAAGAGCTGCCAGCACACACAAATTCTGTGCTTTGTGCTGTGATGTTGCAAACTGAGGGGTCAGGAACATGCACCAGGCTCAGAGCCAGGTAAAGAGCTGGGAATCCTAGGTAAATCCTAAAATGGCTTGGGTTGGAAAGGACCTTAAAGCTCGTCCAGTCCCACTCCCTGCCACGGGCAGGGACACCTTCCACTGTCCCAGGTTGCTCCAAGCCCCATCCAGCCTGGCCTTGGGCACTGCCAGGGATCCAGGGGCAGCCACAGTTGCTCTGGGCACCCTGTGCCAGGGCCACCCTCACAGGAAACAATTCCTTCCCAAAATTCCATCTGACCCTGCCCTCTGGCAATGGGAAGCCATTCCTCCCTATCCTGTCATTCCAGGCTCTTGGCCAAAATCTTTCTCCAGCTCTTCTGGAGCCCCTTTAGGCACTGGGAGGGGCTCTGAGGTCTCCTTGGATCCTTCCCTTCTTCAATCTGAACGCTCCAAACCATCCTCCCCAGGAGCACCATCTGCTGCTGGAGCTGTGCTCCATGGCTGCCTTCCCCCTGGAGCCCCAGTGTGAGGGATTCCTTACCCTGGGAATCCTTCCCCAGCACTGCTGTGCTCTGGGGGCAGCTGGCACAGAACCTGCCCCACTTCCACTGGGGGGGAAGGGGCTCATCAGCGAGGGGAGGAGCACACAGGGACAGCCTCTGCGCACCCCCTGTGCCTGGTATTGCTATAATAAGTCTCAGTCATGTGTCTGGAAGGGCTGAAGGGAAAATCTATTTTTCTCCTGTTTTCTGGCTCTGCCTGTGTGACAGGGGCTCTGCGGGCACGGGCCATGCGGAGCCAGCGCCGGCTTTTCCTGGTGTTTGTGTGGGTTTGCACATGGCAACGGCACAGAGAAAAGCCTCTTTTTTTCTTTTTTTTTTTTTCTTTTTTTTTTTTCTTTTTTTTTTTTTATTTTGAAGAAGAAAAAGCAAATGCGTTTGTGAAAAGCAGCTCGAATTTGCAGGGAAGAGCCAGGAGGGGGGCAGGAACACAGACAGGAATGGGAGCACGCTCCCTTCTGACACTTCTGTGGTTTCTGCTCATCCCACACAGCCCAGCCTGGGAGGTTGTGCTCCAAGGACACCCAAAAACAGCCTGGACAAGTTCCTCATGGCCAAGGGGAAGCAGGTCAGCCTCAGGCTGGAATTCTGCAGGAAATTTCTGAGCTAGAAAGGATTCAGGTTTCAATGCCTTAGTTCTTAGGTTGTGCCAGGAAAGGTCTGGATTGGACATGAGGGAAAAATTCTTCATGGAAAGGCACTGACACGGGCTGCCCAGAGCAGTGGTAGAGTCACCATCCCTGGAAGTATTCATAAAACGTGGATGTGGCACCTGGGGACGTGGGGAAGTGGTGGCCTTGGCAGTGCTGCGTTAAGGGTTGAATTCAGTGATCCCAGAGGGCTTCTCCAGCCTTAGTGATTCCATCCTTTGGGAAGCTGTGGTGACAGAGGGAATGGAGAGGTCAGGCTCTGCCAGGGCACCTGGAGCTCTGTGCTGAGCCAATGGGAGCAGCACCTCAGAGGTCTGGTCACCACTGGTCACTGCTGGTCGCCACTGGTCGCTGCTGGGGGCTGTGGGGACAGTGCCACCACAGCCTCCCAGCTGTGTCAGGGCCACCAGCTTCCCGTGCCAAGCTGCTCCTTCCTGCTGCTGCCCCGGAGCCCCACACAGGCTCTGGCAGCCTTCCTGCTCCTGCCCACCAGGTTGCAGCAGCCTGCTGCTCCCTCGGGAAGCTGTTCCCAGCTCCGGACCATCACGTCCCTCCCACGACTGCTGCATGCGTCACTTTTTTTCCCCTTCCTCACACAACTGCCCTTTAGATATTTATACAGCGTTATCCTGTTCCCCCTCCAGCACTGCCTTTCTAGGCCATACAAATTAAATTCTCTCAGTCTCTGCCCGTAACTCATCCTCCCCAGCCCTGCCTCCCTGTGGCTGCGGGCTCAGGCTTTTTCCTTTTCCATGCCTGATGTCTCTCTCCCTGTAAGAGCCTCCCTGGGAATTGTAGGGCACGCTCTTACCACAACATAAAAATAGGATTAGGAGCTGTTTTGTCCAGTGAAGGATTGTTCTGGGCTCCCACCTGCAAACCTTTCGATGCCGTGTCCCCACACGGATGCTTCCAGCTCTCGGTGGTTGCTGTGGAGCCAGCCATACCCAGCTCAGTGCCCACCTCCTGCAGCTGCTCCTGGGGCACTGGGGGGTCCGTGGGACACCCCACTGCTCTGTCCCTGTCACCAACCCTCAAGGGCCGAGCCCAGACAGTGCTCCATGACCAGCTGGACAGGGAGACATCACTGCCTGCTCCACATGTGCCTCAAGTGCCCCACACCATTCCTGGGGTGGCCCCTGCCCCATACCAGGGCCCATCTCAGGACAGCCCCCAAGCCTGGCTGTGGCTCTTGTGCCTTCCAAGTGCACCCTGACCCCTAGATGTGAGTCACAAAACCCCTCTGCCCCATATCTGTGGGTGATGGTGTCCCTTAAACCCTCATCTATGGGTCCCCGTACCCCTCAATCCCACACCTAGGGAGCCCAATGCCTCCCTGGCCCTTATCTATGTGTCTTTGTTCCCCCTTAACCTCACATCTATGGGTCCAAACACCCCCCAGACCCAGTCTATGGTGCCCAGCCATAGTCTATGGCACCCCTGACCCCCATCTGTGAGGTTCAAACCCCCATCTAAGGATCCAAACACTCCTCAACTCCCCACTTACGCATCCCAACACTCCCCAGCCCCTATCTATGAACACAAACAACTCCCCAAACCCCGTTTATGGGGCACAAACATCCATTTATGTGTTTAAACACCCCCTAAATCCCCACTTATGGGACCCCCATCCATGCCATACTTACGAGTCAGGGTCACCCAGGCCATGTGGTCCCACAGGTGACACCCTGCTGCTCAATGGTGTTGGGGGGCCACAGCTTCTGCAGGGACTTCACCTCCCTGTTGACGTCCTGCCATTTCTCCGGGACAGAGTTGAGAGACACAGGGAGGGCAGATGTGGGGCCTGAGTGTGGGGTCTGTCCTCCTTTCTGGCTGGGGGACCTTGGTGTGGGCCCCGAATGCCAGTGTTGGTGTGCAGCCATCAGGAATTCCTGCCTGGATCTCCCAGAATGTCCTCCTGGTTTGAGGCAGCCCCAGGTGGCTCTGGGGTAGTCCCTCACCTGAGCTGTCACCAGGATGTGCCAGCGTCCCCCACGCAGTGTCTGGCACCAGGGCAGAGCAGAGGCTCCCCTGTGCTGGACACCCCGGGCACGGTGAGCCAGGGGGGATTTGGGGCATCCTGGAGCCACAGTTCTGGACAGTTTGCTCGGAAGCACTTGGAGAAGAAAAGAGCTTGTAGGAGACAGGACTGCAAGGGGCCACCTGTGCTTTGGTGTGTCCTTCTCCAGTCCAAGGTCTTTCCCTGGAATGGCAGGGATTCAATCCCTGCGCTCCCTGCTCCGGACTCCGCCCCAGTGTGGGGCTGTGGCAGGAGGGAAAGCACAGGAGCATCCCCCAGCTCCGTGGTGGGACAGAGGTCACAGGGCCCCAGCGAGTGCTCCCCAGGTGCCGTTCATACAGCAGCCATGTTCCATTTGATTCCTATTTTCCCAGGAAAAATAGACTCCATCTCCAGTTGCTGCTGCTGTTTTTCGCTGGCTGTGGAGCTGAGTGCACTGTGCTCACGGGTTGCCCACAGCAGAGCTGGCAGAGTTCCCTGCCTGGCACAGATCCCAGCTCCTACCACTGCTGTGGTGACCAGAGTGACCTCTTGGGAGAAATTTGGGTGTTCTCATCAGCCAAAAAGGTTTCTGTAATTGTTGCATCCATAATTCCTGGAGTTTGTCCGTGTATTCTGCCAGGCTGTGAGTTCATCCAAATCTGCTCCTGGGAGCTTGGGTGGTGTTATGGAGAAGGGAATGAGCTGGGGCTTTGCACCCATTGTGTCCTTGTCCCTCCTCCTGAAGGATTCTGTTCTCCCACGGTGTCGCCTTGTTCTTTCCTGACCCTTCCCTCTGTCTGCGAGCTCAGGAGTCTCTTGGCTGTTGCCTGCAGGATGTCCAGGGTCTGCAGACAGTTCTGGGGAATCACTCCATCCTTTAGCACCCTTCATCCTTCCCTTACTGGGGTCAGGGCTGAGGAGGATCACCCCATCCTTTGGGATCCCTTCATGCTCCTTTCACCCCCACAGCTCACCGGGCCCCTCTGTGAGCAGCGTCCCCAACCCCTGGCAGTGTGGGGCTGGATTGGATCACACGGACAGGACAGCCATGGGCAAGGGGAGGATGTGTGGTCCAGCCAGTGCTATGGGGCCTGAGGAGTCCCAGTCCCAGGTTCTGGGGACTAGGACTTATTCCAGGGATCCCCCCAGCTCCAAGCAGGCAGGGAGGGCTCACCAACACTCAGCCCCTGTCACGCCCCCGAGTGCCAGGGCTCAGACAAGGCTCAGGGTGCCCATGTCCAGCACCCATGGTCCTGCTAGCACCTGACCAGCCTGGCAGGAGCAGCCATGGGCTCACCAGGAAGGGCTGGGTACCCCCCACCTCAGCACTGAGCACCCTGTGGTGCCCTGGGCTCCCACACCATTCCCATTCCCCCCATTTCACTCCACAGAGCCCTGGGCTCCCACATCATCCCATCCCATCCCATCCCATCCCATCCCATCCCATCCCATCCCATCCCATCCCATCCCATCCCTTTCACCGTCCAGCAGCTATCAGGGGTCTCTGGTGTTCAGTCCCCTGAAATGCCACCATGTCATCGTCTCTCATCGCTGGCATGTCCGTGTGTTCCACCTGGGAAGGGTGGAGATAAAGAGCCTCCCCTGAGGATGAGGAGAGGGTTGCAGAGGCTGGGTTAGCCGTGCAGCTCCCCGTGCAGCCTCCCTTGGAGCCAGATTGGGCTGGGCTGAGCTGCCCAAACTGGTGGGGACATGAGGGACACACACAGAACAGCTCGGAGCTTGGACAGTTTATCAAGGGGTTGGGGGCAATTAAGTGCTAATTATCGAGATAATTAGCAGATGCTAATTAGAGATGCTCCAAAGTGTCCTGTCACAACAGCCTCATGTCCCAGAGCCTGCCTGGTTTGTATTCCCTAAATTCACTGCCATCCAGGCAGCTGCTCCATGTTGTATGATCAGTCCATGGGCTGATGGGTCCAATGGGAACATGTGGATTTGGGAAGGGGCTGGCCTGTGTTAGGCGGTGGAGGGTTGGGCTGAGCCAAGTGGGAGTGCAGGAGGGCACTGGTGGGATCCCAGGGCAGGACGTGGCAGGACACCAAGCACAGCCTGCTCCCATGGGTGCCTCAGTAGGGTCCCCTCCCAAGCAGGGTGTGGCTCTGGGGTGTCAGTGGGGACAGACTTTGTGCTGTCCTTTGTGCCCCCCGCTCACTCCTCTGCACTCTGCCTGTTTGACCCCCTTCAACCCTCGTGCTTCCATCCTCATTTTTCTTGAAGGAGAAATCTCTGAAGGATTTGTCCTCTTTAAATCTGACAGAGACTCTGCTGGGACTTGGAATGTCTGTGCCTTTCCCCTGGCTCTGACAGGGCTTTGATGTCTCTGTTTAATTCCCTCAGCGGTGCTGGGGAGGTTCCTGCCTGCTGGAGAGGGAAGGGTTACCCCCTTGGTGCCTGTGTAAGCCTTTGGGAAGCCTTTGGAGTCGGGGACATTAATCCTGAAATGAAAAACCTACATGGACAGGACTGGCTGGAAAAGGAAAGCACTGAACTGCTGGGAAGGCAGCAGGGCTGGGGGAGCACATGTGGGGCTGGGAGCCCAAAGACAGCACAAAGGGGATAGGATATGTTTTCAAACTCCCTGATTCTGACCTCAGTGTAGGATTTCGCTTGGCAGTGAGGCTCCTGGGTGATCCCTGCCATGCCAGACCTGAATCCCTCTGGATTTCCAGGTTGTGGTTCAGATTTCTTTCCCTGGCACTTGTGTGTTTCTGCTCCAGGGATAAGAGCAAAATGAAATCCTGTTTCCCATGCTCTGGCAAAGCCGTCAGCAGCAATGGGAAAAGGACAGTGTGAGGGCAAGGAGCAGGAGCCTGGAGACCTGGATTCCCAGCTAAACCAGTGCTCAGGGTGGCAGGGCACAGCAGGCTTGGGCTCTGTGGGGCAGCCTGGAAAAGCGCAGGGACAGAGCCGCTGTCTGTCCTGATCATCCCGAGTGGGACAGTGGCTCTCCATCCCTTTGGCAGCGCAGTTTCACCATCCTTGGCTTTTTTTGGACATAAAGCATCACTCCCAGGAGTGAAGAGCTGGAGCACATCACTCCACACACACAGGAAGAGGGATTTTCTGCAAGGCTGGTGTGGGATAACAAGCAGTTCAGTCGTTATAACCTGATCTGTGCCCTGGGACCCCCTCCCAGCAGGGACAGTGTCCATGGGTGCCTGTGCCTGTCTCCTCACTGTGGTGGCACCACAGTATCCCGTCCCAGGCCGTGGGGTTTTCCAGATGTCTGGAGAAGGCTCCTCTGCCCAGGAGGGACATCACCCTGCACACCCTTGGCAGGAAGGATATTGCCAGGGCACAGCCAAGTGGACTCAGGCTTGGGGACCGGATGGATTTCAGTAGGGAATAGAGACTAGGAGAGGGCCAAAGGCTGTCTATGAAAAACCTCAGAGAAGTCAGGCCCATGTCCCAGGAGCAGCCTCCTCCAGAGGCACGTGAGAACCTCCTCATCCACCAGGTGATGGGAGAGGAGCTGGGGCTGGGCTGTGGAGTTGGGCTGGGCAGCTCCATCTTCTCCCACACAGATCAACCTCTCTCTGCTCCCAGGACGTGGGGAAGGGGCTGCCAGGCTGGGCTGGAGCTGGTGGCACAGGCACAGCAGACTGAGCTGACTCCTGGACAGCCCTGGGAATGCTGGCAGGGACAGCTCTCCAAAGGCAGAGTGCTGGCCAGAGAAACCTTCTCATTGTCAGAGACAGGAACTGCCCTGCACTAAGGCCAATTAAATTTTACAGGCATCTAAAAATTTAATTTGAGTATAATCTCCTTCGCCAGAGCCACAAGTCCCTGATAAATATTTTATTTTCCTCCAAGTAAAGAGGCTTTGGGATAATTAAAGCAAACAATGAGTCCTCCTCTTCTGTGAGCAGGGACAAGGCCATGGCTTGTTCCTGGTGTTCCAAGGCAGGAGATGCTCCCTGCACTCCATGTGCTCTACAGAGCTGTCTGGGAATGCGGCTCCCAGGGAAACAGGAGAGTTCTGCTGATTGCAGCAGCATTAGGAAAAGAATGGCAAGTGGAAGGCAGGAGAGGAGCTCAGGGCCTTCCCTTTTGAGGATCCATTTTTCCATCACGGGAAGAAGTCGCTGCTTTCTCAGCCACATCCTGCATCCTTCGTTGGTGCTGTTCACTCTCCTCACAGTGGGACATTTAAAAAAGGTTCTTTTCCAAGCTCACTGCTGGTGGGAAATGCAGCAGCAATTGGAGATGCCATAGGTGGCACTTCAGACAAGGAAAGCTCTTCCCACCTGGCTAAGGCAGGGAAGGGTTTTCTGTGCACTCACAGCCAGGGTTCCTTGCCAGGTAACCGAGCAGCAATAGCTGCAGGAAGATGGATGGGGGAGAAGCAGGTGTTCCAAAGCATCCGTGTTCCTGGCCTTGGCAGAGCTGGGCTCAGTGCAACGGTGCTGTCACAAACAGAGTGGCTGCACTGAGCAGAAAAATGGGGCTGGCAGTAAACACCATCAGGAGCCAGGCTGGGAGAGTTCACCTGGAGGGGAGCAGGATCCAGCAGGAAACCCCAGAGCCCTCCCAGTAACTAAAGGGTCTCCAGAAGAGCTGGAGAGGGACTGGGGACAAGGCATGGAGGGACAGGACACAGGGAATGGCTTCCCACTGCCAGAGGTCAAGGCTAGATGGGATATTGGGAGGGAAATGTTCTCTGGGAGGGTGGTCAGGCCCTGGCACAGGGTGCCCAGAGCAGCTGTGGCTGTCCCTGGATTCCTGGGAGTGTCCTAGGCCAGGCTGGATGGGGCTTGGAGCAGTTTGGGATAGGAGAAGGTGTCCCTGTCCATGGCATGGGGTGAGACTGGATGGACTTTAAGGTCCTTTCCACAAATCATTCCACAATTCTGTGATTCTGTGAAAATCTTCCACTCACCAAAGTGTCTGGCTGTGCCAGAGGAGGTCAGAGCAGGATGGCAGGGATGGAGGAATGGATGGATGGATGGATGGATGGATGGATGGATGGATGGATGGATGGATGGATGGATGGATGGATGGAGGGAGGGGTGGATGGATGGATGGATGGATGGATGGATGGATGGATGGATGGATGGATGGATGGAGGAATGGATGGATGGAGGGAGAGGTGGCCCCCACTCTCACCTCCCCCTGCATCAGCCAAACTCAGGACATGGAATACAGGCCAGGCCCCCTGCAGACCCTGCAGGCAAACCAGGCAGCCAGCCCCCAGCCTTCCTCTAGACCTTCCTTTCTTCCCATCTGCTTTCTGAGCACCCATCTCATGACATCCCCAGAGCTGTCACAGCTCCCAGTCCCCATGGAGGGCCTGGTGATGGGGACAGAGCCCTGGGACTGTCCTCCAGGGCAGGGCTGAGGGTGGCACACCCCGGTCTGTGACTATGCAGAGCCAGCTCTGTGCACTGTGATGGGGCTCTCTCTTTCAACTTTTTTTTGGCACTCTAGGATCCTGCTTGCAAAAACAGCCATAAAGAAGTTAAAACGCAATGTGCTGGCTCAGAGGAGTCGTTCAATATCCTTATTAAAGATCCGCAGTGCTGGAGCTGGAACAGTTCCTGGTGCTCTGAGAACACCTTTCATCTCACGAGTTCCAGGCACTTTACAAGCGCTAATGAATTAAACTTCATAACAGCCCTGTGTGCAGAGCCCCACACACCAATTATTCATCTGGGGGCACAATGTGGGCATTAAATAAAATTAATAAGCTGGTTAATTCTGCCTCTTCTCCGGCCTGGGGATTGTCTCCAAGCTGATTTCAATTCTTTCCCATTCATCCAGTGCTAATGGTCCCTGGCTCTCCTGTGCAGGGGAGGTGAGCAGGAGTTGCCAGCAGGTGCTTTGGGTCTAAGCAGGAGCATTGTCTGAGCTCTGCTCTGCTCCAACCAAGCACTAAACCTCAGCTCCTCACCCTGGTCCAGGAGAGCTCTCAGCAGGTGAAGCATTTCATGTGAGTCCTGGGGGTGTCCTGTGCAGGGCCAGCAGCTGGACTCGATAACCCTTGTGGGTCCCTTCCAGCTCAGGAGTTTCTGTGAGTTTTTGATTCTCTGATTCTTCCCTCTTGCATTGGAGCAGATTCCCTGGGGTAGTGCTGAGAGGGGCAGAGGGAGCTGGTTTGGTTTGGTTTGGTTTGGTTTGGTTTGGTTTGGTTTGGTTTGGTTTGGTTTGGTTTGGTTTGGTTTGGTGGGGCAGACAGAAAGTCCTTGTCCCAACTCCTGAACTCCAGGAGGGTGGTGGTGGCTCTGGGAGGAATGAGCTGAAGGCTGAACGCAGTGGGGACATGACTGGGCAGCTCTTACCAAAAAAATCTCACAGAATCATAGAATCATTAGGAATCATTAGGATTGGAAAAGCCCTCTAAGATCATCGAGTCCAACCATCACCCAGCACTGCCAAGCCCACCACTGACTCATATCTCCAGATGCCACATCCACACATCTGTTAAATCCCCCCAAGGATGGTGACTCCACCCCTGCCCTGGACAACACATTCCAATGCCTGGTTCCCCTTTCCATGAGGAATCTCCTCAGCTCCTACAAAGAATCCATGAACTGACTTGGCTTAGTTGTCACTGTCAGCTGAGGGTTACAGTAATAACTGGGAAACTGCCCCAGCTGTGCTGTACTGCGGTGTCCCTTGCCCTGTGTCCATGTCCAGCCAGTGGAGAGAAACTGGGAGAACCAGGGAGTGATGGCAGCGGGCACTGATGGCACCTGGTGCCAAGGCCACAGGGCACCAAGGCTGCAGCACATCAGTGCCAGCCCCAAGGGCTGTGCCACCCTGGGAAATGGGGAAGTACAAACGGTTGGTACCTGTCCAGGCTCCTGTTCCTAGCACATGTCAGGATGTGCTGGAAGCTGGGATGGATGAGCCACAGCTGGGAGGTTGCTGGCTGGAAGTCCTTCCTGGCTGGCATGGGTTGATGGGGAGTGTAGATATCAGGGATATCTGCCTTTGCAACCAGGGGCTGCTGGATGTGCTCCAGAGCAGAGCAGAGCAGCACGGGTCACAAGCCAGAGCCACCAGTGAAGGGATGAGAGCACAGCAGAGCTCTGACACCTGAGCCAGGTTCAGGCTGTGCCCTCAAGGGCAGTGCTGGACACCTGAGGGAAGATGTCCCTGCCCACAGCAGGGTGTTGGAATGAGACGAGCCTTAATGTCCCTTCCAGCCCAAACCATTCTGGGATTCTGTGACACATGAATGTGCTCTGTGGTGGCCTCAAGATGTCCATGGAGATGTGAGAGCTGTCCCTGCTCCATCTCTTGTGATAGCACCTCCATGGGGTCAGGGTGTGACCAAAAAGCTGCAATGCCAGCTGTGAGGACACATTTTCCCTGTCCCAGGAGGATTACCAGCCCAGCCTGGCAGTGGGGTGGCAGGACTAGCCCTCTGCAGCCATGGGACACCTCCTCATAGCCAGACAGACCCTGGGCTCCCACCCTTGGAGCCACTGGGGTGATTCCTGGGGGCACTGGGGGTGGGCCTTCCCATCCCTTCCTGAGCATCCCCCCTTTCTGCTGGTTTCCATGGCGAGTTTTTGGGCAGTAATTACAAGGAGGAGGATGCTGAAGTCAGTGCTGTGTTCATTTGTGCCAAGGACACTGTCCTTGCACTGGCCATAACTGTAGCAATGAACAGCTGGAGCCTGAGTCTGGGGACTTGGAAGGGGGGAAATGAGAGGCAGAAGATCCCAGGAGCCGTCTGTTTTGCAGGGATGTGGGATACAGAAGTGCTTTGCCTGGTATCTCCCTGTGACCTGGAGGATGTGAGTGTCTGATTCCTGAGCAGTGCCGGGAGGGAGGGGCACGGGTTCCCATGGCCGAGCGCAGCCCAGAGGGATGCTGAGCTCCACCCCAGAAGCAGGAGGCAGGAGCAACAACCCTGAGACACCAAGAGGCAGCAGCTCCCTCGGGATGGAGCAGTCTGTGTTCCTGGGCTGCTGTGGGGCCAGGCACGTGGAGGGGGGTGTGACATCGCTGTCACAGGGCAGTGCGGGCTGGGGCTGCACACCTCTGCTCTGCCCCAAAGGATTTAAGGAATGCTGGGGAGCAAAGCCCCCAGATTATATCTTGATTTTTGCCTGGTCATTTTCATGTCACTGACCAGAAACCAAAATTATTTCTATGCCATTCTGAGCATCAAAAAGTGTTTGGGAGCTAGAAGCAGAGTGGGAGCAGAGGGTGAGTGTGTGTGAAAATAGCGTGAGATTAATTACAGAAGCAACAACTACGAGTGTTGATAAATCCCTCCCGTCAGGAGCGTGCCCGTGGTCCTGTAACTATCTGCCATTCTCAAGCTGGGATGAATGAAGCAGCTAATTGTTCGCTGTGCTGAGAGCAATCCTCAGGGAGCAGCACATGCCATGGAATGAGTCAGCTCCGTGCTGGCAGGGCTGTTATCAAATATTAGAATATTTAGCTGGGTGATCTCTTCCCGTGCTCGGCGGCGACGGAGAAGGGTGTTGTTTTCGTCAGCGTATAAAGAAAGAAAGACATCAGATACTGTTTGTTTCCTGATGAGTGGAGATCTGGCAAAAAGCAGAATCGTTTCACTCGTTAGTGCACTTGTGAAATGAGTCATGTGTTCTTCAGCACCGCTTCCAGAAACTTAATTGAAAGTTCTGGTGTCTGTTGTTGTACGGGGAGAACCATATGCCAGTGAAAGACAGGGCTTTTTTTTATAGTCCAGAACGATTAGAACTGCATCAAAATCCCAACTGTCGTGGCAAGGTGTGGGGAGAGCAGGGATAAATCCGAGAGGTTCTGCTGGAAGGATATCAAAAACCTGAACACAACAACACAAGAGAGACTGTTTGCAAGAGCCCGGGGCTGTGCAGCAGTGGGGATGGTCAGTGCCAAATGCTCTCTTCAGGGTGGTGGGACACTGCCCCAGGCTGCCCAGAGCAGCTGTGGCTGCCCCTGGATCCCTGGAAGTGTCCAAGACCAGGTTGGACAGCGCTTGCAGCAATCCGGGACAGTGGAAGGTGTCCCTGCCCATGGCACGGGGTGGGACTGCGTGACTTTAATGTCACTTCCAACCCCAAGCATTCCATGGCTCAGTGATTCAGGGCAGCCCCTCCAGCAGAGGATGGGATGTGGGACACAGCCCCGTTTGCCAGGTGCTTGTGCTGCCAGCAGCCCAGGTCCTAGGCCATCTTTCACCATCCTGGTTAATCATCCCATGCCATCCCATTCATCCTTTTTTATTACTACTTGCAAAGATCTTTTGGCTGGAGAATGGAGTCAGTGAATAACAGGCTGGGAAACAAACAGCCCTGGTGACGCCAGGCTCCAGCAGCCACGGCTCTGCAGAGCGTGGCGCTGGGAACACTGCTCCCCAGGAACTCGTGGAAAAGCTTTCTGCAGAGGAGCTGGAGTCCCTGTGTGACCATCTCATCCCAGGCTGCCTGCACACACCCCACAGAGCCTTGCAGCCCCTGCACCTTGGTTCCATGGTAGCAGCATGAAATCCTGGCACTGCCTGTGTGCTGTGGGGCATTCCAGCCCTGCTGTCGGTGGGGTGGGCAAGGACAGCAAGGAGGGCAGGGGGAATTTGTGCAGCCCCCATCCCAGAAAGACACAGCCCTCTGCCATCTCCGGGGTGGCCACAGGAACCCAGGATGCCAAGCATAAGGGTCACAAGGAGCTCATTTATCTGGCTGGGAAGGAGGTTCCCAGAGGGTTACTGAGGTTTGATTCCTGGAGTTTCTTCCTGAAAATGTTCAAGGACTGGGTTGACAGGGCTCGGGCCAACCTGGTGTCTTACCCATGGCAGGGGGTTTGGAACAAGATGAACTTTAAGGTCTGTAGTTCTGTGATTTAGTTGGGATTTCAGCCTGGAGACTGCTGTGACCATGACCCCAGCACATCCTACATCTCTCCCATGTCTCCTCCACCCACTGTTCCATGTTTAGTCCCTTCCTCCTGCAAGTAACCTTCAGCAAAACTTTTGACACAGGTGCAGGATCTCAGGTCTCTGCTGAAACCCCGAAACAGCAGAGCACACCCCACACACAGTGTCCTGTGAAAGGACACTCCCAGAGGGCTTCCTGGGCAGGATGTGGAGCAGGACAGGTTGGCTGCAGGATGTCTGCAGGACGTGGTAGAGGGAAGAGTCTTTGCAAGGCCCTACAGCAGGTCCAGGAGCAGGAACAGCCCTGGCAGCAGTGGTGATCTGCAGGGGCTCAGCTTTCCTCTAATTCTGCATTTACCTATTTATCCATAAGCTGTATATTGCCGGTATCAGAGATAAATCCATGTGGCATAACAATTTATGACATATAACTTGAACACAGGGTCCCTGTGGTGAGAGATTTCTTCTTTCTTCTTATTTCTTTCTTTTCCTCCTTTTCAATGTTCATCCAACCCAAAATCCTCACTTCCCACAAAGAGCCAAGGCACGTGGAGGGCTTTCATTGAAAAATTATCCAAGAACTTAATACAATGAGTGAAACTGGGGAAACCTGGCCAAAGGGTTTCAACTCCCACAGAGGGTGATAAAACAGAATACACTGCTTCCTTCAGCAGGCACAGATGACATCCTCAGGATATGAACCCCATGGAAAGACAAATGGATGCTCAGCACTTCTTTTATTTTGGGAGGATGTTTCTGACCCTCAGAGACTGTTTCACCTGGTCCTGAGGTCATTTTAGGTACAGTACACCTGTCACCTTAACAAGTCCCTCTGAGATCTTATGGGAACTAAAAGGCTGTTGATATTTCTAGAGCTGGAATGAGACACCCAGCTAGGAAGGAAAAAGTTGGGAGACTCTACGAGTTTTTGTCTCAGGTAGAGGAATAAAATGTCACCTCTGAAGGAGGGACTCTGGATTCCTGTGCTCTGTGAAAGTGGGGGGCCTCACGACCTCCTGGGATGGGCTTGACAGGTTGAGCGATGACCGGAGTAGAAGAGCAAGTAAAAAAAAAAGCCAGATCTGGCCCCATGGGACAGGGCTGTGACCCTACAGGCTGCTCTCAAGGCAGGAGAGATTCTGCTGGCTCTGAAAGCCCCAGATACAGCCTCCAGGTACAGCTCTGGGAGCCATTGACTCCCTTGCTCTGCTCCTTTCATCCTATCCCTGTCACCCACAGTGGCCACCCCGGCTGCCATGCTGTCCCCCAGGCTGTCAGAGCTTTTCCTCTTCTCATGCTGGCTATGCCAGGGCTGGGAAAACTTGTCTGCTGTCCCTGCCTCTGTGAGAGCAATGGGAGCACCAGCAGGCCCCAAGCTGGGTGAGGAAAGCAAGGCTGTAATGACCTGATGGGTCTTTGATTCCAAATGTATGTGCATAAATAGACATCATTGCCATCCTGAGCCATGGCAGTGCTCTGGGAGCACAGCAGGGCAGGGAAGAGACTGCCTGACCAGCTGCCAATTTGGAGATCTCTCCCTGGGCCAGCTCTGAGCTGCTGCTGACCCAACAGATCAGAGGAGTTTAGGGAGCTCAGAGGGGCATGGGCTGGACATCAGGAAATTTTCCCTCAGAGGGTGCTGGCACTGCCCAGGCTCCCCAGGGAACGGGCCCCAAAGCTGCCAGAGCTCCAGGAGTACTTGGACAGGGATGCTCAGGGTGGGGTTGTTGAGGTGTCTGTGCAGGGCTAGAGGTTGGACTGGATGATCCTGTGGGTCCAACTCAGGATATTCTGTGATTTTGTGATTCAGTCTGTTCTCCTCTGGAAGCACACAGAGGAGTGGAACCTCTTCAGGAGAGGTGCCAGTGACATCTGGCAGCTCTGGAGGTTCCAAATTCTGCCAGGACTCCCATGGAGGAAGGGAGTTCTCCTCCAGCAAGAGCCATCAGTGCCCTCCTGAGGAGTACAGATCTGATCAGGAGTGGCTGAGGGAGCTGGGAGGGCTCAGCCTGGAGAAAAGGAGGCTCAGGGGGCACCTTCTTGCTCTCTACAACTCCCTGTGACAGGAAGATGCAGCCAGGTCTCTGCTCCCAGGGAACAAGAGATAGGACAAGAGGAAACAGCCCCAAGCTGTGCCAGGGGAGGTTTAGATTGGGTATTGTGGAAAATTTCTTCATGGAAAGGGTGGTCAGGCACTGGAAGGTGCTGCCCTGGGCAGTGGTGGACTGAGAAATCTTTTGCCCATGGTGCCAGGACTCTTTCCCTCACTGCTTGGTTCATACTTATATCTTAAAGTGGCTAGAGGGGGGAAATGAGCCCAAGTCCATCAGGAAAGTGCTGAGGTGAGAGTGGTGAAGGCCATAGATGATCATTTCCTTTGCTGGTTGTGCATTTCCCCCAGAGCTTCAAGAAGATGTTCTTGTCCTTCATCTCTTTTGTGGTGAAACACTGTGAGGAATCACAAGTTCCAGCATCTACTTGCTCTCACTAAACCTTCCCTGCTGTAGCTGATGCACACACAACCCAGGGCAGAAGTTTATTGGCCATTTCCTGCAGGATCTATGGCCACAGTGATCTCTGGGTCTTGCTGACATGATTTCTTGGTGGATTTGTGGAGGAGAGCAAAGAAAGCGAAGTCCCTGGGAGAAATCACCTGGAATGAAATTCCTGCCCATAGGCAGCAAGGCAAAACTGCATTTTTGGAGTGGGTGGAGCAGGGATTGATGAGGAATTGTGTAAAGTAATGTTATTCAGTGATCAGCAGTGATTGATCCCACTGATCCCATTGATCCCGTTGATCCTATTGATCCCATTGATCCCACAGTGTTGTCTATATGCAAAAACACCAAGTCCCTTCAGCAAGGTGTGTGTGCTCAGAACCCAACCTGGGACCCCTGACAGGGCTCTGTGCCTGCCTTCAGCCCCCCAGAAGGCTGGGACAGAGTGTGGGACACAGTGCCATGAGGTGGGTTGGCTCCTAGGGACACCTGGGCCTTGGCCAGCTGCGAGCACAAGGCAAAGGGCTCTTCTCACTGCGGAGACTTTCTGTGGCTCCTCATGGGGTTATGGAACTGCAGAGAGCCCAAGGAACTCAGAGACTTAGGCACAACTGCCATCAGCTGGGGGTCCTAAGAGGGAGGTCAAGCCAGAGCCTGAGCAACATTCCAGCACCTCCATCCTCCATGCAGGGAAGGTGGCCATGGTGGGCAGGGACACTGATAGCACTCACAGGCTGCTCTGGGGACACCTGGGTGACTTGCTGGCTGTTTCTATTAGCATTCCCAAGTCCTGATCAGCAGCAGTGGGTTTGAGTTCTGGGAGTCCTCCCCACAAACAGGACAGTGCAGGGCTCTGCTAGAACTGCCCAAGCTCCATCCCTGGATGTTTGTTTGTGTTTGCTGCTGGCTCCTGCAGTGGTTTGAGCCCTCAGCAGGTCTGGTGCCAGGTGAAGGTGTTATGGTATGAGGTGGGGGACCAGAGTGGTTATTTTTAGCTCAGTGGAGGTGCTGCTGTCACACCCCTGTGCCCCCGGGTGGCAGGGGAAGGGAGGCTCCAGGCTGGGCAGGGGCCGAGCTGGAGCCCAGTCCTGGCTCTCAGGCCCCTGTGTCACACAGCACAGCTGGCTCCCACTGCAACAGTGCCTTCTGCTCACTCTGGAATGGACAGGGAGAGGAACAACCAGGGTACACCTGTGCCAGCGGGGTGAGTCCCTGGGGACAGCCAAGGAGCATCTCCCTGGTCAGTCAGCACTGGGAATGAGGAGTGACTGCAACTAAATGTGGGATTTTCCTTCCCATTCGTGAAAATGAATAGAAGTCCCTGAGCTCCCTGCTGCAAACTGTGCAAATGTAGACCTCGTGCATCAGGGCCTGTGGCTCGGAATGTCAGCAGCTGTCCCTGGAGCTGGTGCAGGATGAGAGGTTCGGGATCCCCCGGAGCTGCGTGGTCCCTGCCTGCCCGGCTCCCAGCGCGGCTCGGGAAGGTGACATTGAGCACACTGTGAGCCATGCAGCTGGCACAGGCATTGTGGCATCCCGGGGACATTGAGCACGCTGTGAGCCATGCAGCTGGCACAGGCACTGTGGCATCCCGGGGGCTCAGCAGGCAGGACCCCCGGGCAGGCAGCTGGCCACAGTCCCAAACAGCCCAGCAGGGAGCTGGAGCTGACAGGGTCTGCAGGGCCCGGGAGCCGCGGGAAGGAGCCCTCAGCATCCAGGGTGCTGTCGCCAGCCCTGTGGCCTCTGGAGACTCCCAGGGCAGCTCTCTCCATGTGGAATGAGTCCCCAGCCATGCCGTCTCTTCTGGCTCTCCTGGCATGTGGCACGTTCTGCCCTGGGGAATCCTGACTTCAGCTGGCCCTGCCCCAGCGCTGGGACTCAGGAATACAGCCCATGCCAGCTGGAGACTGCTGGGGACCAAAGATGAAGTAGCCAGAGGTGAGCAGGAAGAGCCATGAGAATGTGTGGACTGTGTGCACTGGGTGGTGCACATCTGGAAGGGAGCCCTTGTTTCTGGTCCAGGAACATCAGGACCAAGGGAACTCCATAGGGAGCTCAGCACTGTTCTTTTGGACCTGGTACTCCTGGGAATGAGGAAAACCAGGGATTATGAGGAGAGGCCAGTTCTCAGGACCAGCTGAGCAGGACTGGAAAGGAATCACCAACTGTGGGAGAATTTGTGGTGAAAGCCTCAGCAACTCAAAGCCAACTCCTCAGCAGGGCACTGGGTCTGAGGGGGCTGGAGGGGCTGTTCCCATTCCTGTGATCCCTCTGTGCCATGCAGGTGGGAACGGAGGTGGTGGCTTCAGGATGGGATTCCTGGCGGTCTGTGGTGGCACAGAGCAGTGCCCATGGCACCAGTGCTGAGCCCATAGCACTGCAAGATGCCAGAGGTCTCGGGGCAGGAATTGGGCTGAGCGCTGCTCCAAGGGAGAGCAGGGGTACAGGACTGGGGCAGGGCTGCAGGATTGGGGCAGGGCTGCAGGGTCAATGCAAGGGTGCAGGATCAATGCTGGGGTGCAGGAGCAGTGCAGGGATGCAGGAGCAGTGCAGGGATGCAGGATCAACACCAAGGTGCAGGAGCAGTGCAGGGATGCAGGAGCAGCACAGGATGCAGGATCAGTGCAGTGCTGAGAGCACGGGGAGAGCTTCCCCCGCGCCCTCCCATGGCAGGTCCTGCAGGTTCAGGAGAGGTTGGCAGCTCTGGGACAAGGTCCAGCCCTGGCAGAGGGGAGAGGACCGAGCAGGACCTCACAGGATGCAGCGAGTGCCAGAGAGCTTTGTCACATCTGTGGACTCATGAATGGCTGCTGAGGGACTGAGGGAAGCCCAGGGAGCTCTGCCCCTCTCTCTTCTGTGCCAGGCAGCAGAGGAGGCTCTGTGCTGACCCATCCCCACTGAGTGCCCCTCCCCTGCACACCCGCCAGCCACAGAGTAAATGATGGCAGAAAGTGATGCATCTCAGCCAGAGATCTGTCATCCGGGCCCTGAGTGTCCTCTGGAATTCCAAGCTGGCCTCCCAGTGTGGAGAGCTACTGGAGCTTCCTGTGGGACACCACCCTCCCACCTGCACTGCTCCTCTCCAAGAGCTGGGCATCTTAACAGGGATCAGGGACATTTGGTGCGAGAAAAGTATTTTCTACAAGAAGGGACTTGTAAAGCACTTCAGGAGTGAGGGCTGCTGGGCACTGGCAATGCCACAAACCTGCTCTGTGCACTCTTGTATGAACAGGGCACTGAGAGCCCCAGGAGGCTGCTCTGTGCTGTGGCTGGGACTGCACACCCTCCCCAGCCCTGGTGCCACTTGACCCATTCCCATCCCTACCTCCTGGATCACAGCAGGCACAGGCAGGGATCCCACAGAGGCAGAAGCAGATCCTTTCCTGTGCTCTTTGGGATGCTGGTCCCTTGTTTCTCAGCTGAAGCCAAGGGCTCCCCTGCATGTCTCACTTCCCTGCCCAGCCACATGTGTTCTGGTGCTGGTGGCTGAAGCTCACCTGTGCCACAGCAGCCATGGGACCCCAGGAGCAGAAGCAGCCTCAGCCTTTCCCCACACAGCTCTGTTGGGCTCACTCAGCCTGCAGTGATAGGGACAGCCTGAGCTGGGCCACGTCCCTAGGGAGGCAGGGAGGAGAGGTTGGGGTGGGCGATATGAGGTTGGTGGAGCTCAGCCTCAGAGAGGCTGGAGATGCTGGACTTTGTCTGCAGGAGGAGAAAAAGGCCTGGGCCATGTGCTGGAGAGGCTGGAGGCAGAGCCGGGGCAGATGGAGGGACTGGGCCTGACAGCAGGGGCAGGGCTGATGGCACGGACAGGGCTGGTGGCAGTGACCCCAGTAACCTCTTTCCTGGGTCCACGTTCCTTCTGGGGCAGTAAGGGACCCCACAGGTGTCAGCAAACGTGGTGTCCCAGAGGGTCCCAACACAGTGCTGTCCTAGGGAGGAGCCCAGGTGTATGCTGCTTGGATTGGGACAGATGAGTTCCTCAGAGTCAGCTCCAGAACGGGAGCTGCAGGGGCCCTAATGACAAACCAGGTTCCTGCAGGTGCTGGGCAGTGCTATAAATTAAACACAGGTTGGGCTGAGGTTCTTCAGGGGGATTATCTTCCAAAATCAGAGGTCTTGTTATTTGGAGAGAGGGAGGTGTTTATTCTCCTCCCACATCTTGTGATGCAGCCCAGGCAGAGTAACCCTCAGTGTCCTGCCCTGAGGAGGCCGGGATGGCTCTTCAGGGGGCCCAAATTACACATTCAAACCCTGCTCCCAGTCCTGGCAATTGAGCAGCTGCAGGAGAGGCCTCAAGGCACTTCCTGAGGGATGCTGAGCCTCAAGTTCCCGAGGGATGCTAATCCCCTTCAGCTCCCCATGAAGGCAGAGGCTTGGTAGGCACTAGAGCTCTGAGCAGAGGGTGGCTGCTGCCCTGCCCTACAGAGACCACAAAGCAGAGGAAAATTTCCTGTATGAACTGGTGTTCCAGAAGTTCCTAAGTCATGGTACACCAAGCCCAGGACCAGCTGTGTTCACCCAGGCCCCAGCTATGTCCACCCAGGCCCCAGCTATGTCAAATATGGCGCCAGTGTCTCTCTGGGGTGGGGGCTGTATGGAGCTGGACAGAATGAGACAGTGCTGTCTCTCCAGGAATGATGCTCTCAGGCTTCTACTGAGTTGAGCCTTGTCGCTTCTCTGCCTCCAGTTCCAACATCAGCTTCTTCAAAAAGCCCCCAGCTGATGGGGGTCACAGAGGCCCCTGGCCAAAGCCCTTTGAGCTGGGGACTGCATGCTGCTGCTGGGGAGGCAGAAGGAGGTGACAGGGGAGTGACTGCATGTCCTTGCTCCTTGCACTTTTCCACCCTCCTGCTGCTGCTTCCAAGTGCCTCTGGCCATGCCTGGCACTGACAGCTGTTCCTGGATAACCCCAGATGGCCGGGGAGCCAAGGCAGCTGCCCGCACAGCCATCCCAGCTCTGCCCAGTGCTTCTGTTCCCCTGGTCCTGCTCTCCATCCCACCTGAGCTGGAGCAGACCAGGCAACCCTGATGAGATGGCCCCACTGCCAAAAAACTGCTTCATACACTTGGTGGAAAAATAATTCTTCCAAAGGTGCCTTCCAAAGAGTCAGGCAGTGTTTAGAGAGGGATGCAGTGGCAGGGTGAGTAGAGACACAGCCTGTCCCATGTCCTGGGGATGGAGCACACGTGTCCCCGGTGGAGGGAGGGGGTGGCTCTGTCTTGCTCATCCTGCAGATGGTTTGTTCTGGGTTTTTTGCTGATCAATCACTCCTGACCGTGTGTTTCTGCAGAGGAGCTGCATTAACAAATGCCACAGCCTTTGCCTGTGTCCCCAGTGGGCTGTGAGAGTGTTCAGGAGGAGAGCGTTCAGCAGGAGCCCAGGCTGCAGCAGGGCTGGAAAGAGGCCCTTTGATATCTGTGGGTCACAAGAAGGAACAGTAAAGGAAGAAAGGACAGCTGGGGAGCTGCTTTAGAGTGGGCGAGTCCTGAAACATCCCCTGCCCTGAGCGTGGCCTCCCTCTCACCTTTGCTGTGTTGCTCCATCCTTGGCACAGGCCCCTCTCATGGCTCTCTGAAGGGGATGCTGGCCCACCATGCCTGCTCTGGCCTGGGGCTCCTGCTCCCAGCTCTCCTGGCACAGGCTGTGGGAGCCGACAGTGTCACCCACTCGTCTCGCTGTGCAGGTGACACTGTGGCTCCTGTGCCCACGCTGCAGGAGCTGCTCTGAGCTGGCTGTCAGTGCTGCTCTGTGGCAGGTGCAGGCACAGACACCCAGGACAGCTGGGAGCACACGGATCAGTGCAGAGAGCTGCAGCTTCCACCCTTCCAGCAGGACACCAGCCCTGGGACAGCTCCAGGCTGCAGGAGGGGCTGGACCTGGGTATGGGCACATGAATTTGCCCTCTCAAGTCCACCGCATGCTTCCTGCAGGATCCTGAATTAAACACTGGCTGCTAAACCTGGGCAAAGCCAGCATGGAACATCCTGCCCCGTGGCAGAGCTGGGAAAGGAAGATCCTCAGTAGTGGCGTGAGATGAGATGCCACATCAGCTCCCACAGGGACGTGGTGTTTCTGTCGCCATGTATGCAGGGGGGGCAAGGAGGACATGGTCAGAAGCCATTTCCACCTGGTGCTCTGTGGCATCCCAATGTTGTCCTGGCTCTGGAGGTGTTCTTGGCCATGCCAGCTCACCCTGCCCAGCAGCCATTGCTCTCCCAGCCAGCAGCACAGGCTGCCTTAATGCAAATGGTCCTAAAGGCAGAACTAAGGAGAGCTCAATAAATTCTCATCTTACATTCACTCATCACTTGGAGCAGCAGCTTCCCTGGCCTGCTCACAGGGCTGCTGTGCCAGGCCTGTGCCCCAGCCACAGCTGGGACAGTGACACCCCTGAGCTGCAGGACACTCACAGCACCCCAGCACTGATGGCATTCTCAGCCTCTGGTGCCCCAGGGCTCATTTCTGAGCATATCCTTTCCAGGACTGTTCTGAGTAGTTCAGTGCTGTGGGCTGAAGGTCCCCAGGATGTGGTTGAGATAAGGGATCTCTTCCCAGTGCTGTGGCCGGGTTCCTGCTGGGCACACACCCACAGCCAGGGCAGGAGGCAGACAGAAGCAGCAGGAACAGGCCCATCCTACTCCTGAGGCTCACAGCTCTGGGAAGAAGCCCTACCTGAACCTCCTTGGAAGCTGTTCCCAGACCCTCAGTCTGTCAAGGATCTGTCTCCAGCACAGCCTGCTGCACTCACAGGCTACAGTGAAGTCCGTGACCAGCTCCACATCACCACGTGGGATACAACAGATGGGAAAACAAGAAGGCAAGAGAGATTGAATGCTTGTTCCTCCCCTTCTACCAGGATCCCTCCCTTTCCACACCTGGAACAAGTTTTGCACAATCCCCAGATTTCCCCACGAGGCACTTGGTGCTTCAGCGCCTTTACCCTGCTCACCTTTTTGGAGAGCTTTTGCTGCACTGCCCCGGGGGAGGTGGGGGAGGAGCAAAGGGGTAAATGTTCAGCTGGGGTGAGTTAGAGTTTTTAAGGTCTGAGGGTGGTGGTTTAGGGGTGAATGAAGGGCAACTGAGGCTAGCACTACCTCGTTTCCTCAGGCTGCTCTCTGGTTACTCACATCCTTACACAGCTATCCCTGGAGGGCAGGCACAGGGACACCCCAGGGGAAGGTGAGAGAAGAGTGTTTTTAGCTGACCACCTCTCTCATTTGAGGTGTTGTGCTTCTCCACAATGTAAATATACATGAACACAGGAGCACTGCAGCCACCCTGCCTTGGTAGGGTGTTTTTCACCCATCCTGATCCCTTAGAGAAGAGTCTGTTGTCAAATTATGGCACCAGGTAAATTGGTGTCTGTGGGTGCCTGAGCTGAGCCCACCACCCCCGTTACATGGGAATGTATCAAAATGACAAGGAGGCCTTATAAGTGTGTGTGGTGTCACTCCTGCTCCCCTCCCAGCTCCAAGAACAGCAACACACAGCAGCAGGCTCTGCTTGCCAGACACAGCACAGCGAGCACATTAGTCCCTAATGAGCCTGGGGCTCACTGTGCCAGGCAGACAGAAATCCATATCCACAGGCTTTTCCGGTCCTGCAGGGCTTATGAGCTCTCCCAGTAAGCCAGGCAGAGGAAATGGGATAAGCCTCACTTTACCGATTGGGAATTGAGGCACCAAAAGATTTAAGTGACTTAAAAGGGATTTGGAGAAGAACATCTCTAGAGCCCAGGTGCAGAAGCATCCCTGGCAGAAGGCGTGACCTTTCAGTGTCCACCTCATTAAAAACACTGGGTGGCACAAGCAGGAGGCAGCCTCACAGGAGAATTGCTGCTGCCAGCCCTGCTCCGTGTGCCCCCAGCTCCTCAGTGTGCCCACAGCTCCTCTATGAGGCCCCAGCTCTTCCATAAGCCTCCAGCTCTTCTGTGTGCCCCAAAATGCTCCAGCTGCCCACAGTTCCTCCAGGTGCCCCCAGCTCCTCTGTGCCATGAGGCTGGTGGGGTGCAGGAGCCCCTGGGACCGTAGCCAGGCAGGCACCTGTGTCCCCTTCTGCTCTGCTCAGCTGTCCCTTGCCCTGTGCAGGGACACACAGGGCCTGCACCCCAGGGCAGCAGCGGTGCCAGTGCCAAGGTTAGGAAAGCCACTGTCCTGGTGCCAGCAGTGGGCTCAGGGGAGCAGCCCAGGCAATGCCAGGGAGCCTGTCTGCCAGGGGCTCTGTCATTCTGTGTGTCCCCAGCCTGCTGCGGGCACCTGGGCTCTCCTGGGGACTTGCCAAGGGGTTTGTCTCCTTCTCCTTTGCTCCCCGTTCTCTTGGGCACTGAGGTGGCTCTGGCCCATTGCCACAACTGGGAATTGTGCCAGCACGTGCCCGGTGTGTGTGCCAATGTCAGCAGGCGTGTGCAGGCATGAGCACACGGGGACGAGGGGACAGTGCTGGAACCTGGACACTCGGCATCATCCCTTCCTTCCCAGCACTGCTCCCAGGAGTGCCTGCAGGGCAGGGCTGGGAGCTGCAAGGGGCTGACCTGGAGCAGGGTGCGAGGGCGAGTGCCAGCCCCAGCAGGGAACAGGGCTGCTCCCCCAGGGATCCTTACCTGCAGACATCCAGGACAGGGCTGTGTCCCTGGGATTGGCTCTGCAGTCGTGGCCCTGGCTCTGTCCTCCCTGGAACAGCCCAGCGTGGGCCCAGCTGTCCTGTGCCCTGGGATGTCAGGAGGGGTTCTGCAGAGGAGCACTGACGTGATTTTGGAAACGGCACAGGACAATCAGTGCTGGGTGCTGAGGTGTCACATTTGGCTTTCTAGAGAGCCAGAGACTGAGGAATTTGTAAACACCTCATGTCATAGTTTATTTGCTGCCTTCTGACTTTCCAAGCTGTTCGGCACCTCATGGGAATGCTGGGATCAGGAGGCCAGAGCTTTGCTGATAAATACAGGACAGCAGGCTGGGGTGACCCCAGGAGCTGGGCATGGGGATCTCACACTGGGTGTTCATGCACCAGGAAGTTCTGTGGGGAGGAATAAACTGAGCTCTGAGCTGCAGAAAAGACTTGGTAATTTCCTGTGAAATTTCCTGCGAAGTGGCCCTGCAGTGTGGAGCTTGGCTGGAGAGAGGCTCCTGGCTGGGCTCAAGGAATGTGGAAGATGCTGTGCCACTCCACAGGGGTTTTTGGATGGACTCAGGGTATGGGGGGTGCTCTGCGTCCCCCCCAGAGGGACTCTTGGCTGGGCTCAGGGTGTGGGGGCATCGCTGCTGTGCCTCAGAGGGGCTCCTGCACCCTTGGGCCTGAATTGTTGTGTGACAGAACAGCCCCTCTGCTTCAGCCCCACCCAGGCTGGTGATTCTGGAGGGTCTCAAGGCCCAACAGCATCAGATGTGGGCCAGGTACCGCCTCACCTGTGGAGCAGCAGCTGGCTCAACATTGCAAACCGGCATTTGCAAGTCAAAAAAAGATAATTCTGCTGCTGTTTTTTCCTTTCTTTTTTTCTGAAGGCCAGGTGGAATGTGCTGTAGCAACGGTGGGGACAGGAGGAGCGGGGGAGTTGCTGAGAGCAGGTGTGGCAGTGTAGGTTGGGACTGTGAATCCTGGTTCTGAGGCACTGTTGGAGGGATTTGAAGCACATCTGTTACAAATTTGGAGTGAAAGGGCTTTGGCTGTTTTTAAACTGCTTGTCCTGTGAGCAGTCTGTGTCAGGTGTGCCTCAGTCTGTGGGAGCTGTCCCTGCCCTGTTGGGGTAAGCCAAATAAATTTTCTGATGTTTCTGACCATCCTGTCCTGTCCTTGGACCCAGTGGATGTGTGCCCGTGGCTCTCCTTTGTCACTCACTGGGCTTTTGGGCCTGGCCCAGGGCCTCACCCAACACCTGCCTGATGTCCTGGCTCGGGGAGAGCAGTGCCAGGTCTGCAGGCAGGTATTTCATGGCAGCAGAACCTCAGAAGCAGCTGTCCAGTGTCCAAGGAGGGGACCCCAGGAGTGCTCTGACCGCCAGACACCAGGGAAGATTTGCCTGAGTAGAGGAGGTTCTGCAGGGAGCCCCTGAGGCCCCGAGAGCTGGGGATGACTGCAGGGTGCCCATAGACTTCTGGGGCAGCAGCAGTGCCAGGGAGCCCTTCTGCCACCTCAGCTGCATCCCAGGACTCAGAGTCACTCTGCCAGGACTGTGCCAACAACAATAGAGAACCTCCCCCCGCTCCTGGGACAGGCTGGGGATGAGGGGTCACATGAATTCCCTGTGATTTATGGAGCTATGTGCATGCTGAGACAGCTGAATCCCACAGCCTGTCATCCCACCTGCACCTCAGGTACGTCTGCCTCACCCAGTGCTGCAGGAGAGTCCTTGTGCCTGTTCCCAGGCTGCTGGGTGCCCAGCAGTGGCTGCCAGCAGCCTGCCCTGGCTCCCCAGGCTGCATTCCCCGGGTCCTGGCAGGGTCTGAGCCCGGGGGGCAGGGGCTGGGCTGGGCTGGTGCTGGGGCTGTGATGCTCATGCAGGCAGGCAGCAGTGGGGGTAGGTGTCCACAGGGCCTGCCTGCTTTTTGTGTTCCAGAACAAGGCAAGGCGTGACCCAGAAGGAGCTGCTTGAGGCTCAGGGGCCTGTGTGACATTTGTGACATCTGCACTGATGGTCTTCCTGCAGGAGCTGCTCTGGCTCCAGCCAGGGGTGATTCTTTCCTGATTCCCAAACTGGAGCAGAGGGGCAGGCTCGAGCCACCCGGGCACCCCAGAGCTCGGGAATGTGGGCTGCCCACCTGGGGGTACCTGAGGTACTGAGGCTCAACCCATGTTCCCAAAGCATGGAGGGGCTCGCAGAGGCTGCTGGTGTCCCCACATATATTTTAGGACAGGAAGAAATGGCCTCAAATTGTGCCAAGGAAGGTTTAGGTTGGATATTACGGAAAATCTCTTCATAGAAAGGGTGGCCAGGCAGTGGAGCAATCTGCCCAGTGGTGGAGTCACCATTCCTGGATGTCACATGGATGTGGCACCTGGGGAGGTGGGTTAATGGTGGGCTTGGAGGAGCAGCTGGACTTGGTGCTCTTAGAGGGCTTTTCAAACAGTAGTGGTTTTGTGATTCTGTGATTCCATCTCCTCCCTAGATCACTCTCCTGCAGTGAGTAACTCAGATCTTTTTCAGCTGCAGAACCCTGGGCTTTCCTCAACCTCTCACCTTTGGCCTCAGCTCCGCTCCACCATGAGCTGCAGACACTCCGGGGGCTCCACTCTTGGTGCACCCCACAGCTGCGTTTTTTTCCCATTACTGCCATATAAGAGACTGAAACAGAGATGTCTGTCACCGTGGGCTGGCAGAACAGGGGCACTGAGGGAGCTGGGAAGCTGCACACCTGCATGCAGCACTGCAGACCTGTCCGAGTGTGCTGTCATGCCTCAGTTTCCCCCTCTGTGGAGAGGGGCCAGCTTTTTGCAGGAGACATTGCTGCCACGCAGGCACCTGGAGCAGGGGCTGAGCTGAGCAGAGGAGATGACAGACTGGTTTGGGTGGGAAACCCAAAAAAAACATCCCTACCATGGGCAGGGACACCTTCCACTATCCCAGCTTGCTCCAAGCCCTGTCCAGCCTGGCCTTGGACACTTCCAGGGATCCAGGGACAGCCACAGCTTCTCTGGGCAAGTTGTGCAAGAGTAAATGGGTGATTTTAGCACTCAAAGTTCTTGATAGAGGGCCCTGAACCACACTGGGAAAGGCTCTTATTTTCCTGTATCCCCTCCCAGGTGGGACATGGCTGGTGTGGGAGCAGAGGGGAGCCCCAGCACTGCTCTGCTGCAGAGCCCCTGTCCCAGGCTGGGCTCTGCCCAGGTGACACACAGGGGCTGCCCTGAGTCTGGTTGGTGCCTGGAGACCATGGCTGCTGGAGGTGGGTGTGCTTCAGTCAGGCAATAGCAAGAATGGGATCAAGCTGCTAAAAAATATCCTGCCAGAGAGAAAGGAGAGCCCACAGCTCCCTCAGAAGGGCCTCCACACACTTGGAGCCTGTGTGCTGGCAGCCAGGGGCAGATGTCCTTCCTGGCTGGGTTTTTCTTTGGAAACATCAGGATTTGGGATTTCACCCCTCTGTTTGGTAAGGATTTTGGAGGTTTAGCATTACCACCCTGGGCAGAGGGATGTCCTGCCACCCCTGCACGTGTCACCTTCCCTTTCCCCTCTGGTACCTGCTGGGGTTCTCCTGTGCTGCACCAGACCAGCAGCCTCGTGGGGAAAAACACAGAAGCAAACCCTTCTGTGGTTCTGGGGAGCAGCAAGGTGTCCCTGGGCAGGGGCAGCTGAGCATAAGCTTTCAAGGAGCTTTTCCACTGTGGCAGGTTGGTGGAGGACTTCCAGGAGGAATTAACCCAGAACCTGCCTCTGTGCATGAACCAAACACATCCCCTTCTGCCAAGTGCATCTGTGTCTGGGTGAGGTGGGTCCAGACCCAGCTCAAAGTCCAGCCAGTGCCATGGCAGGTTTTTGCCAGGGTTCTCCACCTCCAGAAAAACCCCACACAGGGACTGACACCCAAGACTGTGTCTCTCCAGACCTGTGGGCAGTGACTGGGAAGAGCCTCTGCTCTTTGTTTTTGGCCTTCATATGCTGCTGTGTTTAAAAATTCAGCAGCTCTGATTTCAGGCACAGCAGGCAAATCTCTCCTTGAAACAATTGGACTGGACCAATTGAACTCAGCTCCCAGGAAAACAGCAGGACCTTGGCTGGGCTTTGGAGATCTCAGCCTGCTGAGGATCCCTGGAACAGGCAGGTTGGAGAAGCCCAGGAGGTCCGAGGGCTGTGGGCAGGTCCCCAGCCAGCCTCAGCAGCACTGGTGGGGTTCCCTGGATGGATCTGCAGCCAGGGTCCTTCCCAAGAGCTGCCTGTGGGAGTGCTAGAGGCAGGGCACTCCTTGTGGACCAGGTAGTGGGATCCTGGCATGGAAGAAGCTCCAGGAGGGTTTAGGGATGGAGGCAAGAAAGCATTAAATGCAGGATTCCAGAGAGGCCAATCATGAGGGATCACAGCCAGGCTGCAAATCCTGGGGATGTCTGGCTTGTTTGAAAGGAAGGGGCTGCAGCAGCTGCCTATTGATGCATTCTTGGGTAAACACGAGGGTGGAGAAGAAAGAGCTCAGCTAAAGGACACAAGAACTGCTGCAGTGTTTGGGGATGTTCAGGCTGGAAACCCATGGTTTGATTTTTCAGATCCTCTGGGGAACTCACCTGCCAAACTGAGCAAGTCAAAATCCATTTTTTTTCAAGTCAAAGTGCTTTCTCTCAGTACTTTCCTTCAGGATGCCACAGCAGCAGTGTCAGGGTTTCCTTCAATTTAAACTAATTTCATGATACTTACAAAATTCCATCAAAGCTGGAATTGGAAACAGAATGTCTGTCTGTCTGTCTGTGAGGACAACAGGGCTCATCTTCTTCCTCCCATTCGCATCTCGTTTTACCCTCTCTCATATTCCTGCTACAATCCCTGCTCTGTCCTGCACCTCCATCCATCTGTGCAGCCTCCATCCTGGAGCACAGGATGATTCCTGGCATGTCCCCTGCCTGCCCAGCCCTGCCACGAGCAGCTGGAGGAGCAGAGGAGCTAGCCTGACCTGCAGGTTTTGCCTGTGTGGCATCTCCTCCAAGCATGGACACCTTCCACGAGCCCAGGATGCTCCAAGCCCCATCCAGCCTGGTCTTGGACACTGCCAAGGATCCAGGGGCAGCCACAGCTGTGCCAGGGCCTCACCACCCTCACATGGAGTAATTTCTTCCCAATATCCCATCTAACCCTGTCCTCTGCCAGTGGGAAGCCATTCCCTTGTCCAGGCTCTTGTCCCCAGTCCCTCTCCAGCTCTCTTGGAGCCCCTTTAGGCACCGGGAGGGGCCCTGGGGTCTCCCTGGATCCTTCTGCCCGCCAGGTTGAGCACCCTCAGCTCTCCCAGCCTTTCCTCATGGGTGAGGTTCCACCCTTCTAATCTGATATTTCACCCACAGGATCTTCTTTTCTTCTTTATTCCAATCTGTGCAAAAGGAAAACAAAGTCCAGTTGTTTCACCAACTTTCTTTCAGTTGTCTGTGCCAGCTGCCCCGAAAGCAGCCAGTTCTGGGGAGATCCAGCAGCTCTCCCCATCCTGGAGCAGAGCTTACCTGTCTGAGCAGGGCAAGTCCAGCATGCTGGACAGCAGGGCTGGAATTTCCAGCTGGAGAATTCCCACCAGGCATGCCCAGCCCTGGCTCCATCTCATTGTACATCATTAGGGGTTCTGCCTGGGCTGGGGAGTATGTGTTGTAGCTGGTGATGTTAATTAAAAGGTAACGATCCTGATGGAGATTTATTTTCAGGCTGTGTGTTTGGAACTGATTATGCACAACTGGGAAACGGAAAATTGACCTCCTGCTCATTTTCCTGTCTTCTCCACAGCAACAGTTAATTGTTGTGGTGGGCAACACTGCCCTGGACAAGCATTACAGGGAGCAATTCTCCAGCCTAGCCCTGGAACCTGGTCCTCACCTCCCTCCCTCCATCCCAGACTGATCCTGGCAATCTTCCCATTCCTTGTCTTTTCCCCACTCCCAGCCAGTGCAGCCTCAGGGAGAGGAAGGCTGATCATGGATGTGGAGATCTTTAGGCTTGGAAAAGGAGGGTTGTGGTCAGCCTGGCAGGCAGGTTGGGCAGCTCTGGGCTCAGCTCTGGACACTGGGTGTGCAGTGCTGCATCCCTGGGATCTCCTTCTCCAGCTGGGACCACAGAGGCAGGCACTGGCATAGCTCAGCAGGCTGGAGCTCTCTCCCTGTCTCCAGGCTGACCTGCCCCATCCTGTGCCTCGGTTTCCCCGCAGTGAGAATGATATTTTGAGTGGAGGGTGATATTCTGAGTGGGGGTGATAATTTAAGCAAGGGTGGTGGGTTTGGCACTTGCCAGAGTTCATCCCTCTCTGCAGCACTCTCTCCAGAACCAGTGGTTCCAGTGGGTACAGGATGCTCTGGTTCTCCAGTCTGTGCAATGTGAACAAGTCCTTGCTGTGTTTTCCTCTGCCTGGCCTTGCACACAGCCTCGTTCCCCATCCCTGCCTTGTCCAGCAGCCTGGAGCTGCCTGCATGGAGCAAACTGGGCTGTGCTGCGAACTGCCCTAGGCTGAGAGTCCCTGGGCTGGGGTCCCTCTGCACCTCACACTGCTCTCTGCAAGGAGAGAGATGATGCCAGAGGGGTCCAGGCTCTGGAGGAAGCAGCAGCTGCCTGGACATGCAGGGAAGGGCTCTCCAGCCTGGCCAGCAGCAGCTCAGGGCTCCATCTGTGCCCAGGGTCAGCCAGCAGCAGACTGGGGGAAGAATAGGCAGCACTGGGGGCAGCTTTAACCCTTGAGTTCCAGGTGACCTGCAAACACAGCCCATAGCCCCACGAAGCCCTCAGGTAGTGCCAAAGCCCAGCACAGCAGCCACCCATAATGTTTTCATAATCTGCTTTCTTGGCCGTGACTGTTCTCCCAGGAAAGGGAGGGGGAGGCATGATTAATTTTCATTAGCCTGGTAAATAATAAGCTTGTTTCCGCTAGTCTTGCCCTGTAATTAGGGCTCTGGTGCCAGGGCCCTGAGAAGGAAGCTGGGATTTGCTGGTGATTCATGGGAAGCTGGGCCAGCCTGGATATCCCACCCTGAGCAGGAAAAGGGAAGAGGCTGGGGCCCCTCGGAGAGACAGAGCTTCCCTCGCTCCAGAGGGCGAAGGAACAAGGGACAGAGTCTTCTGAGGGCAGAGGGCAAAGGCCACCTTGGAAGAGGGGAAAACCCACCCAGAGAGAGAAACACACGCAGGTAGAGGGAAAACCCATCCAAAAGTAGGCTATTATTCAAGGGAAAATGAAAGCAAAGCTTTTATCCCAGGAGCTGGATGTTGACATGGATGTAGGATGAGCTCAGGAGGAAGGAGGTCAGTGATGTGGACATAAGGAGGCGAAGGAGCACCAGGGTATTTGCTCTGAATCTGGGGCTGGGTGACCCACAGCCAGCAGTGTCCAGGTGTCCAGAGCAGCAGGGAAACACCTGCACCCTTAACACACCTCTGTGTCTGTCAGAGGGGCTGGAGCTGGGAAACAGAGCCTACCCCACACAAGGAGTGGCTGCTCTGGGGACTCTGTTCCCTGCCAGGGAACAAAGCATCCCAAGGGGATCAAGGTGGGATCCTCTTCCACAGGCAAAATTCCTCTGTGGAACTTGCTGCCCTGAGATACCAGAATCATAGAGCTAAGGAAGTTTCTAAGGAGAAATTAAAAAGGCTGAAAGGGGTGTGGACGAGGAAGATATCCTTGCCTGCGAGAGGGCCTCTAGAAAAAGCAGTGTCCAGGATGCCACCAGCACAGGGCACCTCCAGGAATGCCTCCATCTCAGCAGCAAGGGGCTTCCCAAGGACGAGCAGGACCTGTGCCATGCTCTGCACGTGAGCCCAGTCCCAAAGGCTCCACAGGAGGAAGCTCCTGCCAAAGAATGAACACACAGCCCCATCAGGGAGCAGTGTTTTCCCAACCCAGCAGATGCAGCGAAAACCCTCATTGAAAGAGCTGTTTGCTAAGGAAAAAACAACTGGCACGCTAATTAAAAGTGACTGATTAAAGGACTGAAAGGGAATTACTCATCGTAATCGTTAAAGGCAGCACCTGCAGAGCTCTCCTTGCTCTCAGAGCACGAGCATCCTCCGCACTGCCGAGGGGACCCGGCAGCTCCGCGGTGACGGAGCTGGGGCAGCCCCGATGGGCTCGGCACGTCCCCTCCTCCGGCACAGCCCCGCAGGCACCAGCACTCCCCTGTGGCCACCAACCCAACTCTGTGGCCACTGGTCCCGCGCGTCCCGCGGAGCTGCTGTGGATGAACGCACGGCAGGCAGTGACATCGCTGTGACAGCAGCCAGAGCAGAGTAAGCCAGCCACAAAGCTCAGCTCAGCCCGGCCCTTCCCTGCCTCTGACACAGCGACTTCTCCACGGGCTCCATCCCTTGTGTCTAAGATGCAGCTGGTGGCCACGTCAGCGTGGGGCTGGAGCCATCAGCACAGAGCAGGGACCTGGGAGTGTTTGCAGCCCTGTGGTACCCGGTGGGTGATGCAGGTTCTCCCAGGTGGAACACCAGGAGCTTCTTTGTCCCTTCCAGAGCCAGAGAAGGAACAAGGTTAAGGGCGTCTCAGCAGAACTACACGAGCGTGGGGCTTTCTGACACCTGCCATGGTGTGGTGACCTGGTTTAGGGATTTTTTGGTGAATTTGGTGTGGCCATGTCAGGCTGTGCCCAGCCTCATGAGAGATGCTGCCCTTTGTCCCTTGTCAGCAGACAGGCAGTGTCAGGGACAAGGAGCGAGGACAGATCCTTCAGGTGTTCCTGCCACAGGAGAGCAGGTCAGTTCCCAGCATGGTCAGGTCATGGGCACTTTTCAGTTTGTCCCCCTCCCGACCCCAGGCAGGAGCAGGATCCAGGGTACCCTGGTGGGGACAGACTGTGCCAGGCTGCAGTTTGGGGACAGGCTGGGCAGCACAGGATGTGGCTCTGAGCCAGCACCTCTGGCGTTCTCTTCACTCTGCAGCCACATTCCAGCTCAGGTTGGCTGTGCCAGCCCTGTGTGCCCTGGTTTTGCTGCCCAGCCCAGGGCTGCAGTAAGAGTCAGCAGAGCCAGGGACAGTCCATGGCTGGGTGTAGGTGCAGCTGTAGCACTGGAAATAAGCCTTTCTTTGGCTTTGGCTCAATGTGCCTCTATTCTTTTCCTCAGTAACTCAGACTGGATATTAGGGGAAATTTCGAGGGTGCTCAGGCACTGGCTCAGGCTGCCCAGGGCATTGGTGAAGTTGCCATCCCTGGAAGTGTTCAAAAAACATGTGGATGTGGCATCTGGGGACATGGGATAGTAGTGGACCTTGCAGTGCTGGGTTAAGGTTTGGACTTGATCTCAGAGGGCTTTTCCAATTTTAATGACTCCTTGATTCTGTGAACATCCACCCAGACACCGAGCTGCCATAAACTGACTCTTTTCTAGTAAGGCGCTGTGGGTGCCACACACAGACCCTGCTCTTCCTGCCTTCCCTGGCTGAGGCAGGGTCTCACTTCAGCCATGATTCTGAACAGATGTGTCCAGCTGCTGAGCCACCGTGTTCTGCACGTCCATCCTGGGCTCACACTGGGTTGCAGTGCTCTGTGCAAGTCTCTCCCATAGGAAGGGAACCTGTTTTCCCTGCAGATCACAGAGCTGCTGGCAGAGCAGCTGCCAGGCTGGGGAAGGCCCTGTGCATTCCTGCACCTTTTTCTGCCTCTGCTGGAACAGATCTGAGAGCTTTGCAGGTGGGTATGACTCAAACCGCTGACCTTGCCTGCTGTGACATCTGATGTCCCTTTGCGCCCTCATTCCTCCCTGAAGTTGTTGATTTTAACATTTGCTGGTTTTAACACTCCAATTATGTGACGCTCCCATTCAGATTTCGGGAGCACAACTAAATCAAATCCTTGTCCATATGTGAGCAGTGTGTTATCCAGGCTCCCTGGCATCAAGGGGAAGGCGCTTAGAGAATTTCCTCTCTCCAAGTCCCTTGTCTGGACCAGTTTTATTCTCAACATCACGATGCCACGCAGGTGAAGGCTTCTAGTCCCTCCTGCTTGTTCTTCTCCCTCACTATTTCAGGTCCTGTTGGGTCTGTGCCACATCCCCATGCCCTCAGAGGAAAGTGTTCCACCACAGGAGCATCTCAGGGATCCGTGCAGTCCCTGCCAGCTCTGCCCCAGCAGAGCCTCAGGTGTGCCCTGTCCTCTCACTGGGAGCTCCTGTCCATGGGCTGTGGCACCAGTGCAGAATCCCTCATCACAATTCCAGGCTGCCCAGCTTAGCAGACACCCCATGATGGGCCCAAGGAGAGGACATGCCACCGCAGCAGGAGCATCTGTTCTCCCTGCTGGGGGCACAGTTCTCTCACTGCCTGGAGGGCGAGGTGAGGCTCCATCCAGCTCCTTCCCCCATTCCTATACCAGGGATCTCAGGGCTCTTTGCTGCTGTTCCTAGGCCAAGAACATGTAACCCCCACCCGCAGTGCCCTCCCCTGCCCTCCAGGGCTGCTGGCCTGGCCACACTCCCATCTCACAGAATCCTCAAGCTTGGAAGAGACCTTCAAGATCACCAAATCCAACCATCATCCTAATCCCACCATAGTCACCCCTAAAACACATCCCTATATGCCACATCCAGGTGGCTCTTGAACACTTCCACACCACCTGCCTGGGCAACTCATTCCTGTGCCTGACCACTCTTTCAGTGAAACAATTTTGTCTAATACCTGATCTGAACCAGTTAAGTAGAGCAGAGGTTATCTCTGTGTTTACTTAGTAAATTGGTGGCAGCAAATTTAATATAAGATCTTAGCAGAAGAGAGAGTGATGTTTCTTTCAAATGAAGCAGACTTCAGGCAGCCAAAGTCACTCTCCAAAGTCTTTCTCTGTTAGGAGATGCCTCCAGGGTCTGGCAGAACCCTGTGTACAGAGTTAAAGGAGTGCCACTGGTCAGGTCCCCACAGTGATGGGGGGTTTGACCTCTGGGAGTCATGAGGGTGGATCTTTTGCCTCAGCTTTTTGCTCACTTCAGCCTCCATCTTCGGCAGGATCATTGTGTGTTGTCCTTGTGTTCAGGACACCCTCCTGTCAGGAGAGCAGGGAGGGGAACAGCCCATTCCATGTGCTGCAGCCTCATTTCCCTGGTCCCATGCCCCAACAGGACCCTGCTGACAAAGCAACTGAGTGGGAGCCTTTGGGCTTGGGGAGGGGAGCACCTTCCTCACAGCTCAGCAGGACTTCCCACTCTTCCCACTTTTGCTCAATTCTTCCCTCTGGTGTTTTCACACACATTTTTACTTCTGTGCCTCCTCAGAAGGATCTTAACCCTGTCTACAAATCTCCCTTATATTCAGCCATATCTCACCTGTGCTCTCCCCTCTCTCCACAGCAGCCTCTTGTCCTTCCCTGGAGGTGCTGCTCCCAGCTCAGCCTCCAGACCTCCTCCATGTAGCAGGTGATTCTGTCTGGGACGCCCAAATGAGCCCAATGCATTTGTTTTACCCAGAGGAATGGTGCAGAGATTAGAGGTACAAGAGCACACATACATTTGCTGTTGTTAGTTCTCTCGCTGGATTTGCACACAATGCTGTTATGGCCTGTTTCAGGAGGGTTGGCAATGTCTGTACCTGCTCTTACAGTGTGTAAATCCAAGTGTTAGAGGGGGTTCAGTTTGGTGACAAAAGCGGGAGGGGTGACAGCAGGAGGAAGGAGCCCTGTGTTCAGCAGCCCCTGGGCACCTGCCTGTGGGGCTGTGCTCTGCTCCTTGCCCTTTCCTCTCTGCCCCTGTGCCAGATCTGCTCATCCCCCCATCCCTGCAACTTCCCTGCTGTGCTTGTGGGATCTCACAGGCTATTCACAGGGCTTTGGATCCAGCACTGGGCTGGCTGCCAGGTCAATGTGCTTGTTCCTTGGAATGAGGGCTTCATCTCCTCTCAGGTCTACCAAAAGCAGCCGTGGGTGGTTTGCTGAGGCTCTTCCAAGTCTGGAGGAGAAGCAGGAAGGAGCAGGAGGTGACAGCCCAGCCTGGGAGGGACCTCTCTTCTCATAGAGACCAAACCAAATGCTTTGAGCCTGTAACATTCCACAGGATTTTCCCTAGAATTAGATGCCAGCACCACCTGCACCTCCCCAGCTTTGCTCTGCTCCAGCTGTGACCACACCAGTGTGGCTCTGGAGTCGCAGAAGGAGAAGGACCACCCTGCCCTCCTCATCTGCTCACTCAGCTGAAACCTCACTGCCTTCCTCAGGAGGCCCCAGCAGACATTGATGTTTCATGTTTCATCACCAACCTGCAGCCACCTCTGAGCTGGGATCAGGAGCACCAGACTCGTCCCTTCAAGGCCTTCTCCAGCCACACAGAATCACCTGAGCAGGCTGCAGCAGGGCAGGCTGTGGCCTCCTCACTTAGACCAAGAGGACAATAATCACCAGCTGATCCTCCAGTGAGGCTTGGCTGCAGAGCATTCTGAGACACCGTTCACCAAAAGTGTCTTGAAGGGGCAGAAATTCATCAGCAAGACACCCCTGAGCAGAGAAGGGTCCTGGATGGACCCTTGGCCGCTTCCTCTGGCATCCTGTGCCCTCATTGCCTGCAAAATCAGGGCCCCAGCTTGGCCCCTGCTCCCCTGCCTTTCCACTGGTCTGCAGCCCCCTTCCCTGCGCTTAGAGCACCTCTCCTGTCCTTCCATTCATCAGCTTCCATCCCACCCCTCAACTCCATCCCACCCCTCAGCTCCATCCCACCCCCTCAGCTTCCATCCACCCCTCAACTCCATCCCACTCCTCAGCTTCCATCCCACCCCTCAACTCCATCCCACTCCTCAGCTTCCATCCCACCCCTCAACTCCATCCCACTCCTCAGCTTCCATCCCACCCCCTCACACTGCAGCCCGCAGCACCCTGCTCCTGAGAATGGCAGGAAGAGGGGACAATGGAGGTGTCTGTATGGAGAAAGGGAGGGAGGGAAAATGGAGTGTCTGGATAGAGGGAGGGAGGGACAATGAAGGTGTCTAGCTGGTCAGTAACATCAGGTGCTTGTGCTGGTGACACAGTTGCTCATTTGCATTTCCTTGGGCGTTGATGCTGATATTAATTAAAAGCAATTATGGTGCCATTTTCTCTGTGCAAGAACAGCATGCAAAGGGAAAAACAGTGTTCCACACCAAAATGCTTCTTCCTCCAGAGCTTCAGTGACCTTGTTTAGTTGGAGGAGCCTGCTGGGTGAGGGGAGGCCTGGTACCCAGGAACTGCTCCTCCCACCCATTGGATGTGCCAGGGCGTGCCGGGACTGGGCTGCTCCTGGGGGCTGAGGCACCCTGCGAGTGCTGGTGACATGCACAGACCTGATGGGTGATGTCAGCACTGCACAGCCACTTCCATCCCCATAGCCACCCCTGCTGCTACAGGATGCTGGGTGCTTGTGGTGGTACCTGTGCAGCCAGGAGGGTGCTGGGGGCATTCCTAGAAGATGCTGGTGGCTTCCACGGTGGCCATCAGTGGCTCCAGTGGTGCTGCCCTCCATCCCAGCACTGGTGGCATTAGAGCAGGACAGCGACAGTGGGTGACAGAGACGAGTGGGTGCTGACACTGGAGTCAGCACTGGCTATGGATCCTGGCTGTGCTCGTGGCTCTGCTGTCTGGATCATGGGCTCAAACCTCACACAACTCACAGCACTGGAATTCCTTTTCCCATGGAGAGAGCTGTGAGAGGGCTGGGCAGTGACAGTGCAGTGACAGTGCAGAGCAGCCAGTGGCACCTTGCCCCGTCACAGCTCGTTCTGGCACAGTCACACAGAGCAGTGACCTGCCACCTCAGGACATTCCCTTAGCCCAGGAATGTCTGGGTTTGGGGTGGGGAGGTGTCCCTTGGGCCACAACAGAGGCCACTTGGCCTGGGTGAAGCCACATGTGCTTCACCTCTGTCTCAGCCTCAGGCTCTGACGTCACAGCCCAGCAGCAGCAAAAAACTCAAGAAAGGGGTGTTTGGGTGTAGAAGATAGGTGAGCTGTGGGGACACATGTGAATGCCTTGCCTGGCTGTCCCAGGACATGTCCCTTTGCTTTAGCAGTTCCTTCTGCAGTGCTGGGGCACAGAGCTGGTGGGAAGGTGATGAGGGTTTGTACCCTATTTAGGAGGCCAGTCTGCTGATCTTCCCAGGCCTTCCATTCTTCTGTCTGTTGAGTTTTCCCTCATGAGGGCCTTGGAGTGAACACAGTCCTCTTATTGTCTGCCTGCACCGTGCACTCTCCATCTCTCCAGTCTTTGCTGCCTTGGGACAGGTTCTAGGAGGGCTGCTGGGCATGTCTGAGGAGAGCACAGTGCCTCTGCCACAGCCAGCACGTGTGGGACCCCCAGACAGGAAAAAGCTCCTCTGGCTGGGTGGTGGCAGGAGCACAGCGGGGTCTCAGGGGCACTGCAGTTCCCATCTCTCCATTCTGGGGACAAAGAGCTGCTACCTCATCTCTGGGCACCAATTTGGTCATCTTCTGCATCACCAGGGTGGGAGTCAAGCCCAGCACCTGGATCTGGCTTTCCTAGAAAAATTGCTGAGGTTTGTATCCTTGTCCCAGCCTTCCATCTGAGCCAAGAAACTGGGGTTCACCTATTTTCACCCCTCTTTGAGCTCTGACAGACCTTCCTAAACCCAGATAGCCTCCTCCATTCAACCAGGAATGAAAAAACTGTCCTAGGAAGGCTGACTCCTCTTTTGGTTCCCAGACCATTCCCATCCCTCGCTTCCCTGCAGCTGGACTTGCCCAGTTTACCCCAGCAGCTCCCAGTGCAGGAGCACTGATTTGTGTGCACACAAACCATCCTGGGATGTTCACCAGTGCAAACCCCAACACCACTGATTAGATAAACCAGGCTGTGTTCTCTGTGGGGTTTTGGGGACGCTAAGAAATATTGGGTGTTTTTTCCCCATATTTATTGACCTGGCTTTTCACAGAGGGAGCATTTTTCCCGTGGTTTGCAGTGTGGTTGGGTGGCAGGGAAGGAGGAGGAACCAGCAGGCTTTAGCTGCAGCACAGTAGCACCTAGTGACCAGCTGGGAGAGGTATGGTGGGAGCTGCAGTGCTGAAGGTGAGAGTCAGAGCAGGTTCTGGCAGGTGCAGTGCTGGGATACAGCAAGGGGAACACCAGAGGTGCCATCTGCCACTCTGGGCAGGGCGATTGTCCCCAGGATTGTCCTTCCTGCCTCCCCGGGCTCAACTCAAAGGGGACAGCCCAGAGGGTGAAGCACAGAGGGTGACAGGATGCCCCCTGCCCAGGGCAGTGGCTCCTGGCTTGGCCATGGACTGCAGGGGCGTTAGTCCATGATAAAGAAGCAAGGGAAGGAAAGAAAAAGAGCACTTTCCTACCAAAGGGCTCTGCCCAACCCTGAGCCCCCAGCAAGCAGCACTGTGGATGTTCTCTGCACCTCGCTGATCTCCGGCTCATCCTCTCAGTGCAGGGACACCCAGAGGGATACAGGACCCACTCCCACATTCTTCCCTGTCCTGTGGGCACTGCCTCTGCCTCATTGTCTGCCATTTGCCCTTTGCTGGACACCTTCACTATCAGGCAGAGCTGTCACAAGTTTGCAGAATCGGGGCTGGGACATTGGTCAGGAAGACGCCTCTCTGATTCCTGTCAGGACATGTCCCCTTTTCTCTCTGCTCCACAGGTCTGCATGAGGGCCAGCCCTGGATCCCCGACGGACACACGGTGCCCAGGATGCTGAGTCTGGCCTAGTCCCCGAGCCCAGCAAGCTGTGAGAGGTAGGGGGTGGCCCAGGGGGGCTTTGGGACTCCCGAGGGGGCCGGGGTGCCAGACCCGGCTCTGTGCTTGTGGGCAAGGGCCAGTGGAGCTCCTGCAGGAGCAGGCCGGGGAAGGGAAACTGGGAGGGTGATTCAATGACAGCCCTCCCTCCGTCTCCTGGCGAATCCCGCACCACGCCCCTCGCAAAATAAAGTTATGAAATCTCCTGCCCATCGCTATAGTAACGTCACGCCTCCGCCTGACCCACTTTGAGACAAAGGAAGAGTTGCCGAGCTCCGAGCACGCGGGAGCTGCACACGGGCCCAGCCTGGCCTCCCGAGGAACGGCACAGGGAACTGCTGCCCTCTCCCACCTGCTCCTCTTCACCCCGGCACCCTCAGGCAACACGAGCTGCTTGGTTTGAGGCACTGAGCAAACAACAAGAGCATCTCCACCCCGCATCCTGAACGCGGGCAGGGCCCTGCCCAGCTTCATGTGGACATTTAGGCCAAGGGAACATCTGCCCTGGAGCAAAGAAACGTCCTTGCTCAGCTGGTGGTGCAGCAGTGACAGCCAGGGCCATTCAGAGCATCCTCTAACTACTCTGCCACAAATATTAAGGGCAAGGAGACGGAGAATCATGGAATGTTCTGAGTTGGAAGGGACCCACAAGGATCATTGATCCAACTGTGGCCCTGCACAGACACCCCAACAGTCCCACCCGGTCCCTGGCAGCTCTGTCCAAACGCTCCTGGAGCTCTGGCAGCCTCGGGGCCGTGCCCGTTCCCTGGGGAGCCTGGGCAGTGCCAGCACCCTCTGGGGGAGGGAAGAACCTTTCCCTGAACTCCAACATAAATCCCCTGACACAGCTGCAGCCGTTCCCTGTCCTGTCACTGTCACAGAGCAGAGCTCAGCACCTTCCCCTAGTGAAGACTCCAATGAAGTTTGACCTCAGTCTCCTCCTCTCCAGGCTGAAGTTCCTCCTCCTCAGCGTGGTCTTTGTGCCCTGGAAGGAGCACTGGGGCTGTGGTCCTGAGGCTGCTGATGGCTCTGGTAGCACAGAGAGGCAGGAGGACTCAGATGGGGTTTGGGCAGGGGGCAGCACAGGAGGCCAAGCACAGTCTCTGCTGTTGTCTGGGTCACAAGCTCTCAGTGCAAGGGTGGACACCTCCATCCCTGGGAGGCAAGACAGAGGCAGGTCAGGGGCTGCTGTGTTCAGGGCTTTGCACCCAGGGCTTTGCATCCCACACTTGCTCCATGGGCACTGTGCAGACACTCCCTCACCCCCTCCAGACCCCTTGGGCAGCACTGGCCAGAACAGGTCAGCTTTGGGCCAGAATGTTCTCATTAGCTGCTTTTCCAGCCAAGCTGGAACATGCCCCATGTGGTCATCAGCCTGTGCCCCACATGGGTTTCAAAGACAACAGTCCAGCTCCCTGCCCTGGCCTTCCATTCCAGCCACCCCATCAGCTGTCCTGCTCTCTCTTCCTGAAAATTCCCTCTCTTATCTGTCTCATTTGTCTCATTTGACCTACTTAAAGCTTTGCATTTCCTGATTCAGAGCAAATCCTGTCTAATGGAGAACTTTGAGAAACTTCTATTTAGGGACAGACAAATAGGTTGCAGAATTTCTGGGGTTTTGTTCCCTGGAGAGTTGATTATATTACCAGTGACATCTGCATGGAAATAAGTTCTCTGTCTCTCTCAGGAGTTCATATGCTCCTCCAAGTTAGACAACACTTGAAGTCAAAAATCTTTGTCCTATCACAGCCTTTGACTTTCATAGCATTTGGTTTTGCTAGAAGATTAAAAAAAACAAAACAAAACAAACAAACAAACAAAAAAACCAAAAACCAAAAAAAAAAAAAAGAAAAAGAGACGTAATTAGAGCTCTTAAGGTAAGATAAATTACTCCTTGTCATTTTGGGATGGTGCCAGTCAGATCCTGTCCCTTTCATCACCCCAGTGGGCACCAGTGGGCAGAGACACCCTTTGGCCTGAAGAACAAGCAAGAGACACTGGTCTTCAGCTCTTATGGGGCCTCAGGAGCTGTGTGTAGATCCCACATTCTAAGGGCACCAGCCATTTATTCCCACATGAGGAGACGTGGGGAAATCTTTCCCGGGGATGCAGCTGAGGGTTCAGACCCTGCCGAGCTCGGGCTGGCACTGGATGTGTTTCACCTGGCAGGGTGCTCAGGATGGGCTGGGTGAGCCCCTGGGACACCCTTAGGCAATGGGCAGACTGGGCCTCTAGAGGATTCCCTGTCTTCTAAGGAGGGATCCCAAAAGGGTGGCGCACTTGGCCTGCTGGAAGCCACTGTCCCCTCCACTGCCGTGCAGTGAGTGCCAGGTTCTGGTGACGCTGTCACGGTGGGTGGCATTAACTCCTCCTCAGGAGCCCCTGCCTTCGTCCCAGGATGGGCAGTGCTTTCTTCTGCTTGTCCCTGGGGATGGGCTCTGCCCCAGGAGGGAACTGAGGCAGCAGTGGGAGCATCCCAGGAGCGGTGTGGCGGGAGGAGGCTCTGTTGTGTAATGAATTGTTCCGAGCTATTTTTATCGGCCACGATCAGATTGTGAACTCTGAATCATCATTAATGCAGGGCTCTGGCAGCCAGCGGCCCCCAGTGCCACATCCAGAGCTCCTGCTAATTCAGGGAACGTTTGACTCGGAGCGTGTGGGCAGGCCCACGTCACCTGCACCACAGCACACCGATCCTTTCAGCTCCTTGCAGCAGGGACAGGGGAGGCATTTTCCCCCTGCAAGCTGCAAATCATCTCTCCCGATTGCTGCCCGTTATTATCGTGCTGCTGGTTCCATACATCAAAGGCACCTCTGTTTGCAGCCAGCCTGGATGGCTGGGCTGGGGTTTGCGTGGGAGCCTGGGGGACGTGGAGCCCTGGAAGAGCTGATGGGCAGAGGGCAGGACCAGCTGACCCCGAAGGGTGCCCTCAGCCACATGAGTCCAGGGGTGGCTTCCTTCTGGAGGATGTCCAGGCCCATTTTACAGGCTGCTGCTTCTCCTGATGTGCTGCCAGCCTCTCCTGAGCATCACACAAGTGGTTCCTGGTGCTTTCTGGCCAGCTCTGCCTCAGTAGTACATGGAATCAGGAAACCAAAGAATTCTGGAATGGTTGGAAGGGACCCTAAAGCCCATCCAGTGCCACCCCCTGCCATGGGCAGGGACACCTCCCACTGTCCCAGGCTGCTCCAGTCCCTATCCAGCCTGGACTTGGACATTTCAGGGATCCAGGGGCAGTCACAGCTTCTCTGGGCACCCTGTTCCAGGGCCTGAGCACCACTTGGAGAGCTCGTCAAATGCACTTTTCTGGGTCAAGGCGTTGCTCAGCTGTGGCTGCAGTGGCTGCATCTGCAGAGCCGGGTGGCCAGGGAGGGGACAGAGAGTCCTTGCATGGCACATGTGTGCCAAGGACAGAGAAAAGGCAAGAAGGAGGAAGCCCATGGGGGTCAAAATGAGCCCCCAGCCCAGCACTCCCTGGTTCTGCAGGAGCCCTGTAGGCACACAGTCACAGGGGCACCCCTCCCCAGATGCCCATGCACCTGGGCATCCACCACGTGTCACACCCAGCACTGTGTCACATACACCCACCACAGCCACGTGGAGCTGTGTGTGCCCCCATGGGATCAATGAGGTTGGAAAAGGCCTTCATGGAGTCCAACCGTTGACCCAGCACTGCCACATTCACCACTGAACCATGTCTCCAAGTGCCACATCCACACATCTGTGGAACATTTCTGGCTGCAGTCCCAACGTGCACATACAAGGAGCAGAAATCTGGGTGAGTGTGGGGTGCTCTCAGAGCTCCCTGGGATCTGCCAGGCTTGGTGAGAAGGACTTGGTGAGAGCCCTGCCCAGGGCCTCTGCCATGGATTGGGCTGGCAAATGCCAGCCAGCTGCAAAGAGAGATCCTGCAACAGATGCGAACAGAGAGCAGTGCGGTGAGGCTGTGAGGCTCCTCCTGCTGTCCCCTCTTGCTGAGAGAGGGCAGGGAGTCTGTCCTGTACTCTGCCTTCTCTGTGCAACATGTGTGGATTTGCAACATTTAAGACAATAGAAATAGGGCAGCATCTCCTGAAACCCATGTCCACTCCAGAAGTAAAGAAGAGGGAGCATGGTGGGCAGTGGCATTGGTTTGCTGATTCCCCTGTGGTGCAGAGCCCCAGCACAGAAGCTGATCACAGCCAGTGGTCCCTGACATGGCTGGAGATCCATCCCTGGAAGTGTCCTAGGCCAGGTTGATTGGGGCTTGGAGCAACCTTCCAGGTCTAGTGGAAAGTGTCCCTGCCCATGGCATGGGGTGGAACTGGATGGGCTCCAGCCTCCAACCCAAACCACTCAGAAATTCTGTTCTGTGATTCCAAGCTCTGCCTGATGTCTGGAGCTGCTAGAGGTGCTGCCGGAGGTGGTTTGGGTGCAGCCCATCCAAACCTGCAGGCTGTGAACCAGGCCTGAGAGGCTGCCTCTGCCTGGGGTCTGGTACACACAAAAGTGCCATAAATCAGCTCAGCTCAGATCAGTTCATCCCCTCTCAGCATCAGCAAAGCCACTGGGAAGAGCAAGGACAGTCCTGAGAAAATAGACTGAGGGGAACAGAGGTAATAGGGTGAAACCAGTTCCTTTCCATTGGCTCAGGGGTCCTGCTCTGGCCCTGGCAGCCCCTGGTGTGACCCTGCTAGACAGATCTTCTCCTGCAGTGACCCTGGTGCCCCCTCTGTGGTGCAGGGCTGACCACCCCTGCTGGGGGGCCTGGCTCAGGGCAGGGTGACACAGCAGGGACACTGGGCAACTGTCCCAGGAGACAGCCCTTAGCCACTCTGGGAACTGCAGGATCATGGACTTGAGAGATTTAGTTTCAAGCTTTTTTCATCCAAATCTAAAATATGGTATGGAAGATCTTTCTGGACTTTTCCCTTCCCTGACCCCCTGCCTCAACAAAGTGCCAAGGATTGCAGAGAGTAATTGAAGAGTAAGAAAAGAGTTTAATCCATCTTAGAGGGAAACCAGCTGACAGAGGAGACAGCAAAGACAGCATGGTGGGCACTAGCACATGCCCAGCAGTGCGGATACACCTCACACCTCCCTGGCTGGCACGGGAAGGAATCCTGGAGCAGGCAGGAAAGGCAGGAGCAGCCCCACAGGAGATGGTAGCAGTGAACTCTGCCATACAGAAGTGAGTGCCCACCCTTGGCAGGGGGAAACCAGTCTGGGAGAGAGGGAGCTCCTTGCCCTCCCCTGCTCCCACCTTCCCATCCATTCTGCTCCTGCCTCTCCAAAACCTTCTCTCCTTTCCCAATCATCCCCCTGCCCCCCAAGGTTTCCTCTCTACCCCTCTGCCTCTCCAGCACCCAGAGCCAGCCTGACCCTGGTCCTTCTCCTCCTCCTGTGGACACTAGACCTTCACTGCATAGCATTGATTTACATTTCTTAATTTAATTTCATTTCATTTTCCTACTTCTTTTGATTCCTAAGGCAGTTTATCTGGAGCCCAGTGAGCACAAGGCAGTCACAGGCTGCCTTAGGAGGAGATTCCTGCTTCAAATATCAACTGCTCTCAGAAGGCAAAGATGTATTTACTATCAATATCCAGAGACCCCCCTTTATAATCAAATCAGGGTGTGATATCTCCTTGGGGAGCCTGGTTCTTGTTATGGGAGAAGCACAGCATCCATTGGGGCCAGGATTGCCCTGGGCTCAAGGGAAGGATTTTACTGGGATTCCAAAGCTGGGGGAAGGAAGGCAGGGAGGGAAGGAGGAAGAGTAGCCATGGCAGGCAGAGCTGAGCCTGGGCACTTCAGGGTAGTGTTCAGGGAGGATTTGAGCTTCTGCATCCTGCAGGGCTTCCCTTCCAAGGTGTGCAGGTGGAGCTTGACTATCCAAAGCCATCTGGAATTCAGATCAATATCTCAGCCTGGAGCCTGTCCTACACCCCATCCTTCCCTTCTGCCCAGAGGGTTTCCTCTGGGAACATCACCTGGCGCTCTCTGTCACCATTCTGTGAGCACTGTGGGTGCCAGCTGGCACATCCCGAGCCTCCCTTCCTACACCCTAGATCCACAGCTCAGTGGGTCTCATGGGCAGGGGACTCCAGGGGGCTGATGCTGCTGGAAAGCACAGCAGGAATTAGGATCACACCCACAGGGACCAGAAGCAGCTGGGCCCCAGCCAAGGCTAAGGCTGCATTTGGGCAGAAAGCTCAGGATTTGTATCAACATTTCCCAGCTCAGGCCATATCCCTCTTCCCAAAATGCCTGGGCACTGTCTCTGTGGTGGAGAGGGGCAAATCTTTGGTCCCAGAGCAGCACAGCCTAGACCATGGGGCAGGGCACAGCTTGGACGTGAAGGCAGCTGGGGCAGTGCAGCAGCAGCAGGACAGGAGGAGCCACTCCATGGGGCCATGCAGCCTCTGCAGAGGCTCGGGACACGCCTGGTGTGGGGCCCTGGGATGCCCAGGGAGCGGTGCTGGACAGTTGCCATGAGTGCAGGGGGCAGTGGGCAGTGCCTCAGGGCAGGTGGGCAGAGGTCAGCATGGGCAGGACCCTCAGGAGCAGGGCTCAGGGGAGGGGGAGTGGGAGTGGGGTCTCCATTGGAGCTGGATGGGAAGGAAGCCTAGGCTGTGCTCACTGCAGCTTTAGAAAGCCCAGCTTGGCTCTGCCAACCCAATGAGAGCCACAGAGTTAAACAGAGACTGCAAAACCCATCAAGCCATGGAATAAATTCCTTTTTTTTTTTGTACTTTCAAAAATTATTTAAAGCTCTGGCTGCTTTTCATTACTAATACATTTTTCCCTGAGTGAGGAAGACAAGCCTGTCGATTCCTGCCACCCTGCAGTGGTCACTGACTCCACTCCCACACCACTTTGCTGGCCACAGCTGAAAGGGAAAAGCCAGCTCTGTTCCTCACAGGGACATACCATCTGCATGTGTTAAAAGTCACTCTCTCTTTTTTAAGTGACACTCAAATTAAACCAAAAAGGAACTAAGAAACTAAACTAAAAGGTAACAGGAAATAAGAGTTCATTTATACATTCTGTGATTTTAAATAGGTTTTAATATGGAAAATCAACTTATTGATGACAGCTCAACTCATATAAATGTTCACTGATTTTTCTTTTAAGCAAATCCTAAAGGCTTGTCATTTTCCCCTGCATTACACAGTAAACATGAGGATCCCTCTGAACTGAGCAGGATGGGGCAAGATCACTGGGGAGATGTTCAGTGAGGATCCCTCAGGGAATCCTTCTGTCCCAGCTGCCTTTCCATCCCCCCACGGGGATCCCATACTCACTGAAAGGAAGGGACCAACCTCAGCCCTTCCCTGTGGTAGAGGGGACAGAGGGGCTGGCTGGGAGGGTGGCACAGCTGCCCAGGAGTGGTGCAGCCCAGCAGGAATCATCGTCTGAGCAGCCAACAGCTTCTCAGGTCAGGCTCTGAGTGCTCAGAAACACTGAGCTCTTACAGAGCCACTGACACACCGTGCTCCAGGGCAGAACCTGCCAGGAAGGCAGCATGGCTGCAGAGGAGGTGTTTGCCATCTGTCACATTAGCACAGCTGTGGGATCTGTGCCAGCCTGGGATCTGTCACCTCGGGAACACCAGGCACCCTGCAAAGCTGGGCTGCTGGCTCTGGACTGCCTGGGCTCAGCAGGAACTGCTGGGCTTTGACAGCAGGCTTTCCTCCTGCCCCCTGAGCAAATGGGGCAGAGCAGGGACCTGCTGGCAGTGCCTCTGTCATACTGCTGGGGAGGAGATGCTGGTAAATACCCATGTGCAGCACCAGACCAGAAGCAGCAGTGTTGTGAAGCAGCACTGAGGCACATGAGCACTGCAACTGCAGTAGGAACATGAATCCTGCCCCTCCTGTGCTGGGCCCTGCTCTCTCCAGCCCCTGGTCTCTCCTCCTCCCATCTCCTTCTCCTCCCCTCCCACCTCTTCCATCCTGCTTCTCTCCTTTGTCCCTTAACTGTGGTGGTATTTGCTTTCAGCAGGGGATGGGGATGTGCCCTCAGTGAGGAGTGGGATGCCAGAGTGGTTCCCAATGGGCTCTCAGCATCTTTCTTCTTCCTCCAGCTGCAGGGAGGTCTGCGAGGGCTCTGCCACACCATCCCTGAGCCATGGTCTAGGAAGCACTGGGACCATGAAGGGCTTAGGAGACAACAGAAGCCGCCATCTCTCCGAAAACCTGGACTCCCCTCAAGACTCTCTTTATGCCCCCCAGGACAGGAACCCTTATCTCCTCAGCCCTACCGACTCCTTCACCATGGATCCCCGATTCCCGGCCCAGAACACCGTCCATGGCGACTGTCTCCTTCCGCTCAACAACCAGATCTCCAACAGCAGCACCTTCCCCCGCATCCATTACAACTCCCACTTCGAGGTCCCGGATGACAACCCTTTTCCAAGCCATGCCCAAGCCACAAAGATCAACCGCCTGCCTGCCAACCTCCTCGACCAGTTTGAGAAGCAGCTGCCCATCCACAGGGACGGCTTCAGCACCCTGCAGTTCCAGCGGAGCGACGCAAAGCACCGCAGCGAGAGCCCGGGGCGCATCCGGCACCTCGTGCACTCCGTGCAGAAGCTCTTTGCCAAGTCCCAGTCTCTGGAGGGCCCCACCAAGGGCAACGTGAACGGGAAGAAGGGGGCGGATGACACCAAGCAAAACCGGAGGAGCAAGAGCAAGGACCGGGCGAAGACCTCCGAGCCCAAGCGCAGGACCAGGTCCAACATCTCCGGCTGGTGGAGCTCCGATGACAACCTGGACAGCGACACCTGCAGCTACCGCAACCCCATGGGGCTGATGACGCTGGGCCGGCAGCCCGACCACAGCCAGCCAAAGTACTTCATGCACGCCTACAACACCATCAGCGAGCACATGCTGAAATCCTCCAAGAGCAATAACGACCTCAAGGTCACCCCTTGCACCAATATCCCCATCAACAACGACTCCAATTACATCAAGCGGGGCTCCTGGTCCACGCTGACGCTCAGCCATGCCCGGGAGGTGTGCCAGAAGGCCTCCGCCACCATCGACAAAGCCTTGCTCAAATCCAAGTCCTGCCACCAGGACTTGGCCTACCACTACCTGCAGGTGGGTGCCCAGGGGAATGTGGGGTGCTCCGTGCAGGGAGAGCACGGGAGTTCAGGGACATCATCTCGGTGGGCACCCATGTGACCTTATCAAACATCTCCAGATGGTTCAACTGCCACCTCAAGTCACACTGCTGGGAGAGGGCTGGGGAGGGCCCTGGGAACAGACCCCTACTCCTCCTGCAGGGATACGAGTGCTGCTGGGGTCCATGTCCCAGAGCTGCAGCGTGGTCCCAGCACCCCCAGTCCCTGTGCTGGACTGTGGCAGCCTGGAGGGGACATGCCACCCCACCTCCTCTGCTGGGTCTGATCCCATTTCCTGCAGGCCTCCCACGTGTCCCCACTGCCTTCCCAGGCCCTGCAGGTGCTGGGGACACTCCTGGGCAGGTGGGGATGTAGCTGCCCCATGTGGCAGTTTCCCATGAGTGCCCACGCAGCCGGGAATGCTGAGGGACCACGTTTCACCCGATATGGCTCCCCAGGCCCCCCCAGAGATCCCCGTGCCCCCGTCCACGGGCTGGAGGTCAGCAGCACTAACTAACACGCAGCCCTTATCTCCACGCCTCGCAAGGATGTGCCGGCGTGCCCAGTCAGCCCTGCTCTGCCCAGCTTCCCCGGAGCACTGGTAGGACCGGCAGCACCTCGCTGCAGGGCTGGAGCAGCAGGGCTGGGGCAGCGGGACAGTGCCAGCCCCGCTTGCATGGCCTGCATGGCTGGTGCTGCTTCAAAACCCTGGCTCCTACAGCTCTGGGTCTGTGGCAGGTTCCAAACGCAGAGCTGGAGCAACATGGACCTGGCTGTGCCCTAAAGAGAGGAATGAAGACAAATAAGCCAGGCCTGGATGGGGGGAGGAGGGGACCGGCCCGTGTATCTAAATCTCTAGCATCCTTTTAATGCATAGGTGCCAGGAGCTTCCCTGGCTGTGCCCAGCGGGCTTAGAGGACTTAAAAAGTGATGAATTATTGAAGCACACTCAGCTTCCGATACCTCACTGGCCAGGGCTGTAAATCAAATTTCCAAGGGACTGAACTGACTGCATCAGGAACACCAGCAGGGAAAATTATCTTGGCCTGGTTTCTTTTTCTTTACCCCTGCTCCTTCCAGTTAAGCATTTGAGGTTAAAGAGCTGCAGCCAAGGTCTCCAAGGGCCCTGTTCCCCTCAGGCTGCAGCACAGAGCCCAGCAGGCAGCCCCGACAGCCCCTGGGCTCTGGGGTGCAAGGCTGCCCTGCTCCTTCCCCCCATGTAATGAGCCTCCATTTCTCGACAGCCTGACACAGGGCTGTGGGCACAGCTGGGTGGCACGGGCCCGGCCAGCAGCTGGGCAGCCCCACCGCTTGGCTGGGAGGACACGGGGCACTGGGACCAGCCCCTCAGCCCTGGGCCGACCGACGCAGGCAGCGCCCAGGTAGGGAGCTTGTTTTGGGGGGGAGCTTTCATCCAGCTCCCTCCCGCTCTCATCCTCCTGGCACCACTGGCCAGGGCCAGCAGCCTGCACCACTGGAATTGGAGCGGGCAGAGAGCAGCCAACAGCCACGACTGGCATGGCTGGAGGGGCACTGGGGGACACTGGGGTGTGACCAACATCCCCAGTGCCTGGGGCAGGCCCTGTGCTCGGTTCACCAGCAGTTCACTACCAGAGCCAAGAACCCAGGCAGCCAGTCCCAAAAACACGATGCCTGGTGCCCCTACAAACCGATAGGTCATAGATGCTTGGGCTCACCTTGTCCCCAGGTGTCCCAAAGATCAGGGCACAGGGCTCAGGCACCTCACGGGAGGATGGGGCCGTTGTATCCCAACCACTCCTTGGCACAGGAGAGGCGATGGAGAAGCCACCTCTGGAGCCTGTGTGTGGGGACACACTCCTTGTGTCCTTTCGCATGGTCACGTGTCCCCGTCACACCTGGGGACACTCCCTCTGTGTGCCACGGGCAGGAACAGCAAGGATCTGCTTTCCCAGTGCCTGGGGGACACGGGGCCCTGCCCTGCTGCAGAGGGGGCTGCTGCCAGGCAGAAATGCCCAGTGGGTGCCAGAGATGCAGGGACGTGAGGGAGGGCAGGAGTGGGATGGGGACAAACAGGACACCCCAGCCTCCAGGCTGGGTAAGCCCCCAAGGCTCTTCACCTCTCCTGCCCCATTTGAAGGGTCTGGGTATTTTGGGGACTCAACAACAGCTATTGGGGATCCGTGTGATGTTTCCAGGCCCTGGAAACATCCATACCCAGATGCTGGAGCCTGTGATCACCCAGCTCCACGTCCAGCCCTGCCCCATCAGGGTAGGCATCTCTTGGATCAGTCCCTAGGGTGACACAGCCCCCAGAGAGGGAGGCTGTGCTCCCCATCCCCTCCCCCTGTCCCCATGGGCCCCATATGCAGCTGAGAGTACAAGGAAAGAGGCTGAGAATCTCCTTGGACTGGGAGATGCCCCAGGCAGGAGTGAGCAGGAGCTGTGGGTCCATAGACAGCACCGAAGGGACAGGCAGTGTGGGGGCTCCTAGGGGACAGTCACCATGAACCTGATGCATCATCTGGATCAGCCTCCCGAACCCCACCTACAGTCAGACCACACTAGAGCTTCTTTAACCCCCAGGAGCCCTGAAAATAATTCCTAATGCAGAGTGGGTGGCCTATTCAGTGGCAGCCACTCCACGATGCTGAATGCCTCACGCCAGCCCCACGAGCTGCCACGGAGCAGGAATACAACCCAGGTCCTTCCCAGAGGGTGCCCTGCCAGAGGGACAGCCTGGTTCCAGTTGCTTTCTCGAGGCTGAGCCCGTGGGACAGCACAGGGGACACAGGCAGTGAGGGAGCAGCGCTATGCTCACAGCAGTGCAGCCTGTGCATGGCCTGTGCAGCCCTGCAGTGCTCAGCAGGGCGTTCCTGTGCTGCATGTCTCTGTGTGTGGGGCTGGGCTGCATGGCAGAGCTGGCACTTGTGTGATGGAAACCCTGTTTGCTTCTCGAGTCTCCTCCCCTGGCCTGCCCCGAGTGGAGGGAGCGCTGCAGCTCCTGCCAGAGCCCAGGAGTGAAGCTTTGCCCTTTCCCTATTCCCCTGCTCCAGGGACTTGGCCATGCCCCAAGGGAAGCCTCTCCTGTGGCCCCCTCCCCTTTTCCCTCCATGCTCGGCTCATGGCAGGAGAGCAGCAGAGCTGGTCGGTACTGCTGGTTGGTGACTGTGCAGCATTGGTGACCATGCAGTGTTGTGGCAGCAGTGGAGCCCAGCTCCAGAGGTGGACACATGTCTGGATCCCACATCCCTGCGCTGCAGGGCACCACATGAACCATAACTGGGCACAAGGAAGGACCCACATCCTGCAGCCTCCAAGTCCCCATAAAGTCTCCAGACATTGGCATCCTCTTACTCTTTCCACACCACCCAAAGCATGTTGGGCAGAGCCAAGGCCGCACCTGGGAGAGCAGCAGGAAGGGCAGCAGAGCCCCACCACCTGTGAGGAGCTGCTCTGTGCCTAGCCTGGGTGCCCTCATGCCTACTTGGGCATGACACAGTCTGTCCTCAGAGTCCTGGTCTCACCTGCCAGGAACTCTGCTGCCATCGAGGGGCTGCACTGGCTGCTGTCAGCTCTGTCCTTGATCACAGAAGCTGCTCTGGGCTTGTGACCCCCATCACAAAGCTTTGGACTATGGGACAGGCTCTTCACATCCTCCCGCAGAGAAGCACCCCAGAGGACCCTGAACAGCACCCAAAGGACTTGCACTGCTTTTGCAGGCCCCCGAGGGCACCTGCTTGTCTTTGCAGGTGTGAACTTATGAAACACTTGTCCTGCTCTCTGTCCCACGGGAGCCAGAGCTGGGGGAGTCCCAGTGGACTTTTGTGCAGGCAGAGGTGGGACATGCTCCCAAGTGGGGCTGTGGATTCAGAGGATGTCCTCTCAAGCACCTTCCTTCCCCTTGACTTCTGAACCAGGATGCGGAGCAGCTCGAGAGCAGCCCTGTGTCCTGCTGCCCTGCCAAGGCACAAAGCACAGGAGAGGCAGGGAAAGGCGGATTAAGGCAGCTTGGTCAGGACTGGGCGCTGTCGTGATGCCCCAGGGAGGCTGTTCCTGGGAGAGGGACAAGTCCCAGTGGGGCAGGCAGTGCTGGGGCTGCACCAGCAGAGAGAGATGCACTGGAGCTGTCTTTGTGCTGCTGTGCCCAGAGAACCCGAGGCCAGGAGGCAAATGCAGCAGCCACGGCAAAACTGAGCACTCCTCAGCCTGTTGCCCTCAAGCAGTGGCAGCAGAGCAGCTGCAGGATCCTGAGGTCTTAAAGCCCCCACTGTCCTGGGCTGAGCTCAGCACCCCTCACTGCCCCACACCATCCTGCACTGGCCCTGCACAGGGACAGTCCCTGTCCCTGTCCTACGTGGCACACTTGGCTGCTGGCTGGCCCTGCCCTCCTCAGCCAGGGGCTGCAGCCAGCCCTGCCACCCTTCACCATTCCTGCCTGCCCTTCACCAGCCCTGCCACCCTTCACCAGCCCTGCCTGCCCTTCACCAGCTCTGCCTGCCCTCTCCAGCCCCATGGTGGCCCAGACCCCACAGGCAATAGCTGCAGCTCAGCCCAAGGAGAAGGCAGGCGGTAAAATGCAGTCTCCAGTCAGATCTGACAGCAAGGTGATCGATATAAAAGTGATTCTCAGGGTCCTTGTCTCCTTCAGAAAGGGTCAGAGCCAGGCATCCCAGTGACCTGTGGGATCCTTCCAGTGGCAGGACTCAGCTGGAGCCAGCAGGGTCCCTCCTGGCCTCAAGGCCACCAGTACAGACAGTGGCTTGGGCAGAGGCAGCACTCACACCCAGCAGGGAAAGGGTTCCCAGCTCTTGCATTTATAAGGACCTGATGGATGAAACCCACAGCCCCTGAGCTGGACAGTTGTGTGAGCAGCCAGCCTGGGAGCTGTGGCCAAGCATAAAGATTGCAGGAGCAGAGTAGAAAGCTGGGAGAATCCACTGCAGCAGCAAGTAGGTCCAGGAAGGCCTGGCCAGTGTGTGTGCCTCACGTGGAAGACTCACTCTCCTTCAGTCCCCAGCTGGATCTCACACACCTGGATCAGCCCTGGCTCTGTTCCACATCCCACAGGAATGTGGGTGCTGGGTCATGGGCGCACTCCAGGCAGAGGCCTGTCACCAAAGCAGCCCCCAGGGTGGTTTGGGGTGTGTTCCACAGAATGGGCACACAGAGCAGGCTGGTGGGACACAAGTGAGTCTCTGCTCTTTCAGGCAGGAGAAAGCCTTTGGCTGTGGTCTGTGGATTGAGCCTGCACCTGGACACAGCCTGCAGCCTGCAGATCTGAATCTCATCTCAAGGTGCTACAACCCAGCAGCATCAGACACAACCTCAGACTGGCTCTGGCTCCTACGGAAGTCCTGCTGGGAGCAGGGATGGGAACAGACACCACAGGGCTCTGGCTTACCACATCTGCAACACAGCCCTGTGTGCCCAGAGCACTGTGTGAGCCGTGGCTGCTCAGTCCCATGGCTCCCTGGGCAGCTGGGCAGGTCCAGCAGCTCCATCCAGCAGAGCCAAGGTGGAATCTCTCTTCAGCACAAGCTGTGCTCAGCACAAGGTCTGTCACTGCTCCCCATGGCATCCTCAGCTGCTGCTGGAGCAGTCTGGGCGGCCCTGGGCTGCCCTGGTATTGGCATGGCATGGGCATTGCTGCATCCTCACACCTGGCCTGGCTGCTCCTTGGTCATGTCCTCGAGGGCAGGACAAAGGCCAGCAGCAATCCGAGTGAGCCACAAAACCAAGGCTTGCTCCTGGAAACCTGAGCTTCCCCATCTTTCTCCTGACTTATCCCACATTACATGTGGCTCATCCTGGTCAGTCCTAGGCACTTTGGCTCTGCCTCTAGTCTGCCCCACAACCCTTCACAGGATGGGCAGGGTGGGTGGTGGCTACTGTGGCTTCTCAGTGCTTCAGGCCTCCTATGGGACCATCAGCTCATTCCTGTCTACCGAGGGAACAAGAGACTGTGTCTGACTTAAATTTATTGTGGAGTTGTCATCTTGGTGGCGGTAGAAGTGCTTTTCATGCCCAAGGTGCTGCTCATCTCCCTGCAGAGAGGCCAGCACAAGGTCTGTGTGCCCAAGCTGCTCTAGAGGGACTTATGAGAGCCTGACTCGGTTTCTGAAAGTAATTGCAGCCACTCAGAGTCACATTCAACTCAAAACCTTAAAGACTCCATGAAGGTCTGGGCTCTGAGCCCCAAGCCCTGCTCTACAACAACACTTTTATGTTCAGTGACGTGGTCTGTATGATAAACATCTGTGTCCAGCCCTGTCCCAGTGCCGCACACAGGCCCAGTGAGACCGTCCGCTCCTCTCCTGTTACACCTGGTATCGTGCATCTTGTCCTGGCTGTGGGAGCATGGCTGGGATGGAGGTGTTCAGCGGCGGGGAATGGCTGTGATGTGCTTAAATAGAGGCCACCAAACCAAGGGCTGCCTGGCATGAACTGGTAAGGGAGGGTTGTGAAGGAATTGTTGCTTATTCCCACCACACTACAGCCGAAGGTCCAACAATCTCCTCAATTGCCCATGATCCCACTGGTCCCAGCATGATGGGATGTGCCATCCCTCATATCTGCTCACACTGCCCTTCCTCCTGCAGGTGCCTCACGGGGAGTGGAACAACACGCTGTCCCGGGACAAGGACAGCGAGATCCCGTGCCGGCGCATGCGGAGCGGGAGTTACATCAAAGCCATGGGGGATGATGATAGTGAAGACTCAGAAACCAGCCCCAAACCATCCCCGAAAACTGCAGCTCGGAGGCAGAGTTACCTCAAGGCCACCCAACAGTCCCTGAGTGAGCAGAGCACCACACAAAGGTAACGCTGGAGCTCCTCTGGGAGCTCTGCACAGGTCCTCAGGACCACCCCTGGAGCAGCCCTTAGGTTGCAGCACCCCACAGAGGCCCGTGTAGCATCACAGAGGGCCTCTGCACCCCAGCCCTAACAGAGAGATGAGGAGGCAAGCGAGACAGGAGAAGATCTGGCTCCCCATCCTGGTGATTCCCAGTAGCCCTGCTTCAGGTCCCTGTCCCTTCAGCCATGGGGAGAGCACTCCTCTGATGGAGCTGTGGGGATTTCCTCTCCAAGCATCTTCTGCTCTGAGTGAATGCTGAGATCCCAACCCCAAGATGCCCCTTGGCCGTGGAAGCTGCTCACCCGGCATGGCTGAGAACACTCAGCCTGCTGGGACTGTGCCTGGAGCTGCTCTGCTCCAGAAGTGTCCAGGGACCTTGTGACCAGCAAGAAAGTTGGCACACCTGGGCTGGAGGATATCCTGAGGAGCTGAGAGGTTTGGCACCAGGTGTTGAGGGCAGAAGACCCACAGTGGTTTGAGCCAGATAAACAAAGCCAGGGGAGCAGAGCAGAAGCTTTGCTGACCCAGAGGCTGGTCCTGTAGGACGGGCTCTGCAGGACCTGGGCAGTGATGCTGTGCAGTGTCCTCAGCAGCTGCTTCACATCCCAGGACAAGGCACCTGGGGGCTGTCAGTGCTGGGATGCTGCAGCTAGGGCAGCTGTGAGTGATACAGAGGGGCATGGAGAAGCAGGAGCCACTGGGGATGAACTGCTGAGGCTCAGCACAAAGAGGGAAGTGGGGTGCAGGCAGTGTGGGGACATCTCACAGAGCCTTCACATTGAGACCAGGTGCTGCTTTCTGCTGGGAGATGGTGACAAAATCAGCCGTGGGGAGCACTGGAAATGCCTGGTCTGGATCCATCCCTGTTCTGAGCCTTCACATCCACCTCAGGGGAGCAGAGTGGGGTCCTGTGGTGAAAAATACCCACATAGAGAGGCTGGGGCTCCTTCTGCCCTGGACATCGTCCATCCAGACCATGTCCATCGGGATGTGGCCTGCCGTGAGGGCTGGGCTCAGCCAGAGCCGGGACAATGCTGGGACAGGTCTGGGACAGCAGAGATGCGGCTGCGGGCTGCTCCGGGCAGGGCTCGGTCCCGGCAGGAGCTGTGAGGGGAAAGAACCCTGCGGGACCCTGGCCGGGAAGAGGCTGGAGCCGGAGCCGGGAACGGAGCCCGATCGGAACCGGGGATAGAGCCGGGACTAGAGCCGGAACCGGGGAGCCAGGACGAGAGCCGGGGACGGAGCCGGGAATTGACGCCGGACTGAAGCCGGAGCCGCGGCCGGAGCCGGGAGCGGAGCGCGGTCGCCACCTGGTGCCCGGCACTCGCCGCCCGAGCCCGGCAGCCGGGACACCCCGGGATGTGACAGGGACAGCCAGAGGCAGGGCAAGGCACAGAGCCGTCCCTCTGCGAGGGTCTCTGCCCCTCCGAGGGCTGTTGGCCGCTCTGTGACTCGGTTTCCCCGTGGGCAGGCAGGTGAAGGTCGGCACAGGGACACTGGCCACCCCAGGAGGTGGCTCATGGTGTCAGCTCATTGACAAAACCCCGAGCATGAGAGAAACTCGGCAGTCAACAGAGAGCCCAGGGCTAGGGGTGTCACATGGCCCTTGATCCCCATGTGGCCTGGCTGTCTCTTCCATCTCCCCTGGCAGAAGGGACAATTCCCCGCTCCCATCCCACCCCGGGATGGACACTTCAGAGTCCCTGTGAGATGTCCACATGTTGCACAGGGCCTGCCGTGCCCTCAGCTCCGCTGTCCCCAGGCAGGTGGCAATCAGACCTCTGTAGCCACGGCCCTGGCAGATGTGGGGGAAGCACCTCTGTTGGGATCACAGGCCATTCCAGATGTCCTGGGCTACTGTGGCTGACGATGTCCCCCGCTGTGTACACTGGCCTGTGACCAAGACTCCTTCACACAGGGTCTCGTAGTGGAGCAGAGCCCCATGGGAGCCCCAGCCCTCCCAGCCCCCAAGTGCCTGGGTACCAGCTGAGGTCTGGGCTGGGTCAGATTCAGTGACAGTCCTGCTCTCCTCCTGTGCACAGCCTGCTGCTGTGCCCCAGGACGTAGTGGCAGTTTCCCCCTGCAAAGCTGTACTGGAAATACTGATCCCCTGCTCATGTAGCACTGTCATTCCAGCTAGGTTCACATTGGACTTCTTCCAGACAATCTTTTGGGCTCCTCTATACAAATGTAAATATATGTATCTTGCAGTTGTTTCCAATTGTAAAGTCCACAAAATACAAATTAAAAGTCATTTCTCACTCCCCCATTTTCTAGTAATCCAGGCAGTGCTGTGACTGGAGGCTGGCACAGGTCCCACATGCTCCCTGGGGCTCATTCCTAGGGGCAGCAGGACCCAGAATCTTGCCCTTCTCCTTCCACTGCACCCCACAACCTTTTCTCTGTGTGCCATGCCCCAGCCAGGTACCAGCAGGGTGAGGAAGCGCTGCCTTCTCCAGGAGCCAAGCAGTGCACACAGTGCCCAGCATCCTCTCCGTGCTGCCACGTGTGCCTGTGCCCGTGCCTGTGCCTGGCACAGGGGCCCTGGGCAGGGGTGGCCTGGCTCTGTTCCAGCACTGCCCCAGCTCTGCCCCAGCCATGGGGACACCCTCACACCCTCTCTCTGCTGGCAGGAGCCTGGACCGCCTGGACTCTGTCGAGATCCTCCTACCTCCGAAGTTCCCGACCTGGGAGGAAGAATACAACCAGATCTCTGACAGTGTCAACGAGTCCGGCTGCATCAACCAGGTGAGGGGCTGAAGTGCTGACCCACTGTGCTGGCACAGCCAGCGAGGGAGGAGGCCAGCTCAGGGGAGAGGGAGCATCTTCTTCCTTCTTCAAAACAAGGCACTGGCTGTGCTCCAGGAACTGCACAGGCTGTTCCCTGGCAGCTTTACCAAAGGGTCATGGCCTGCTCTTTAATCAGGATTCCTATAAGACCTCCTTTTTACAGCTTTGCCTCCTCTCACACTGCTGGAGAAGCCAAAATCCCTCTGCCACAGGTATGGTAACCCAGAGGGTGCCCCATAGTGCTGGGGGAAGCTCAGGGCTGCTCTGGGTGCAGGGTCTCACTGTGCCACCCCTCAGAACCGTCTGCAAGGCTGTTCAACCTTGCTTCAAGCCCCTCATGCCTACTGGGTGGGTTCAGGGCCAGGGCCAACCTCGCCTGGTGGTGTCCAGCCTGGGACCCTGCAGGGTCACCAGGCACAGTCACCCTGCTCAGCTCAGGACCTCACCCCTCATGCAGCAGACTGGACCCAGTAACAAGGTGCCTGTAGGTGGGGAGGCTGTCCTGCCAGCCCGCTGGGGATGTCTCTTTCTGGTATTCCTGGGCCCATGGCAAAGGATGCCTGTGAGATGCTGTCAGAGGGTGGCAAACCCCTTGCCACAAGGTAGGCGCTCAAGCCCCAGCCACAACATTTGGGGTGCAGTTGATGTAGAATGGGTCTAAGTTCCCATGCTGTGGTTGTGGGATTGCTCTGGAGCTCCTTGGGGCTGGGATTACTCTGGAGCTGCCTCCCAGGCCAGGAAATAACCCATTCCAGGACGAGCCTTTGCAGAGATCCTGTGTGCTCATCTCAGCCTTTTCCCCACAGCACAGCAATGGTTCCACAGCTTTGCCCAGCGAATCCTGCCACCCTGGGCCTCTGTCCCATCTGTTCCTGTGTGTCTGCATGGGAACATGGACCCACACAGCTGCTCTGTGTGTGCTGGAGAGGCCAGAGCAGCAGGGTGGGCATCAGGAGTCCTGGGGTGGGGGGGGGAAGGGCATGTCCTGCCTGTGTTCCCATCCAGGTGTGGAGGGCTCTGAGCCCCTTGGCTGGAGTCTCCTGCTGTCCCAGAGCAATCAGAGCCCTCGGAGCGGAGCTCAGGGGTGCAGGGGCATTGCTGGGCATTCCTGTTCCCTGTGGTCAGTCCTGTCTCTTGTGCAGCAGCAGCAGCAGCAATGTGCTGGGTGTCTCAGTGCACAGTAGGGTCAGGACCGCTGTGTCCTTGTCCTTTGCGTGTCAGTCTGTGCTGAAGTCTCTGCAGGAGACCATGGGGCTGTGCCCTATCCATGTCTAGAGCTGCTTCCAGGAGCTGAGTGCAGCAGGGTGCTGCGTGGAGACATCAGGAGGGTCTTGGAGCTGAAGGGTCAGAGCAGCCCATGATGGGCCAGGAGCTGCACAGGCAGCCAGCCCAGAGCCAGACTGGTGGCACTGGGATTGCTGGGGGCACACTGGCTGCCACAGCACCTGCTCACACAGAAGGCTGCTGCCATGATGTGCACTCTGTTACTGTCCCTTGAAAACCAGAGAGGTCAGCTGCAACTGGCCAGGATTGAGAGGCCTCCCACAAAGTGCATGTCTGCTGCTCCAGGATGGAGCTGGTTCATCCACCAGTGCACGCTGGTCTCATCCATCCCAGTGCCAGAGGCAGTTCCTGCCCTACCCTCATTTTTGTGTGTCCTCCAACATCTTCCTTTTGTGTCAGCCAGACCCTAGTGTCTTCCCACATGGAAACACCCCCAACTCTGACAGACAAGTCTCCTCTGCTTGGTTTTGTCCCCACCCAGCTGCACCGTGCAGCCCTGGCAGTCCAGGTGTGTGTGTCAGCACCCCCTGTCACACCAAGGGCGACAGAGCTGGTGACCCCAACAGTGCCGAGCCCCACCATGAGCTGTGCCCTGGGCAAGAGGGCCAGGCCCATTCCCAGAGCCAAGCCCTCAGGTACACTTTGATCCTGGATTCTTCCCGAGAGGGGTCATCCTGGGCAGGTAGTGCCAGGCAGACTCCCAAGGGTGGAGAGGAGGAGGAGGAGGAGGCAGCGCAGTGTCTGGCAGGGGCCTGTCCGTATGCTGAGTGTGTGCTGTGGCTTTGCTCTTTGCTGGGGAGGCAGAACAGCTTCTGTGTAGCTTCTTCTGGCATGGGGAGACAGCAGTGAGGTGGCCAGCCCAGCCCTGCAGGGACAGCTCCTGAGGGACAGATCCCCCCCACACAGAGCACTCTGCCCACAACCCTGGCTCTGCGGGCTGGGAGGTGCTGGCCAGTGCTGGGGGCTACCCAGAGGTGCTCAGAGGGAGCCACAGCCACCTTGTCCAGCTGCCCCTGTGTGCCGAGGGGGGTCCCAGCACTGTGTGTTCCCAGTGTCCGCTGTGGGTATACATGGATATGGTGCACAGAGCAGGCTGAATGCTCAGCAGCTTCTCCTGTGGTTCAGGTGTCCTGTGGAGTTTTGTCCGTGCCACTGTCTGAGGAGCCTGTGTGGCCTCGCTTGGCATCCTATGAGCTCTGCAGTTTGTACTGAAGTGTCAGCAGCAGTGGCCCCAGGAGACGGGCCCCCCGTTCCCCTTGTCCTCAGTCCCTGTGCAGTGACTGTCTGTGTGAGGGGCTCCCCTGTTCTTGGCCTTTAACCTTCTCCAACTCTTTCTTCCAGATCTTTGGACCCCCCTCACTTATCCCTCAGATATTTACCCATGGAGAGCAGGTATTGTCCCACTGCAGTTTCTCTCATCCTTCCTCACGGAGCTTTCTGGGGCCAGCCTGGACACCCATGGCAGGGTGGTAGGCAGGCTCTGGGGTCAGCCCACGGCCAGGCAGCAGGAGGGGAAGGAAAAGAGGAGGAGAAGGAGACAGCACTCCTGACCCAGGCACTGCAAGACAGGTGGAGAGCTTGAGTCCTGGGCCCAGCAGAGGCTTAGGGACCATCACTTTCAGGGGGAAAACAGATGAACTTCTTGAGCCAAACCTCGTGGAGCTCAGATGCCAGTGCTGGGCAGAAAGTGTGTGCCAGGAGAAAGAAAGGGCCAAGAGAGATGGATGTGGGCAACAGGGTCAGTCTGAGTATCTCTCATCTATACTTCAGAGTCTGCTCTGGGCTGGGTCTGGTTGGACCTGACTGAGCCTCTCCCAAGACCAAGTTTGCCCAGCAGCTGCCATGGGAGAGCAAGGCAGGGCTATGGGCAGGAGGGAGAAAGGTGGGGACAGTGGGAGAGCGGCCCCTGCCCTGCTCACCCCTGGCCATAGCCGAGCCCTCTCCTGGCCCTCATCAGGGATGGGGCTGGGGTGGATCCCGAGACCCACCCTAGGCAAGTGTGGGGGCTGTCCCCCAGCCCACACCTCTCCCCTGCTGTCTCCCCATGTTGCCCCCCGAGGAGTAAGCCTGCCCTGGCAGGGTCTCACGTAGGCTGGGGTGTCAAAGATGTGCTGGGACAGGGGCCCTGGCAGAGGATGGACTGGCATTTTGGCCACATGTGCTCTCAGTAGCAGGACTGGGGGTGTTTCACAGGCACTGCACTGGTAAGTGTCCCCTACTCCACAAGCAGGAACCGTCTCACCTCCAAGGAGAGGCTCCTCTTCCCTGTCTCAGCAGAGAGTCCCAGCAGTACTGACCACTGACCACTGACCCCTGCCGTGAGCAGGACCACGCAGGAGTGGCCCGAGGGCGAGGAGCAGGAGGGAAGGGAAGGGAAGGAAAGAAGGATGGCCGCGGGCAGGGGCTGACTGGGCTGCCCCTGTCCCCATGCAGGCAACCGAGCCGGAGCTGGGGGAGCAGTACGAGCCCGTCTGCGACTCCACCTACAGCGAGGCCGAGTCGGCGGCCGCGGAGGTGCTGGACCTGCCTCTGCCCAGCTATTTCCGATCCCGGAGCCACAGCTACCTCCGCGCCATCCAGGCAGGCTGCTCCCAGGAGGACGACACGGGCTCCGTCCGCTCCATCTCCCCGCCGCCCACGGGCAGCCTCAGCGGCAGCAGGACCCTGCCCACCAACAGCAGTGAGTGCAGCGGCGTGCGGGGCCGGGGCACAGGGGACACTGCAGCTGGGGCTGTCCAGAATGCGAGGCGCTGGGCTCGCATCCCCAGCCGTGGTTGTCCATGGCTTTTGAGGGGCGTGTGGGGGCTTGTTCTGTGCCCGAGAGGATGGGCAGCAGCTGGATGTGGGTGCTGGAATGGCACCTGGGCTCTGGGCGCTGTGTTGAAGGAGGTGTGACTAGCAGGTCAAGGGAGGAAATTCCTCCTGCTCTACTCTGCTCTCCTGAGACCCCTCCTGCAGACATGCTCCAAGGGATGGAGCTCCTCTGCTCTGGAGACAGGCTGAGAGAGTAGGGAATATTCAATCTGGAGAGGAGAAGACTCCAGGAAGATCTTAGAGGTTAGTGAGGCCCTGGCACAGGTTGCCCAGAGCAGCTGTGGCTGCCCCATCCCTGGAAGTGTCTAAGGTCATGCTGGATCAACCTGGTCTAGTGGAAAGTATTCCTGCCTAGGGCAGGGGTGGGACTGGATGAGCTTTAAGGTCCTTTCAACCCAAACCATTCTGTAACTCTGTGATGATCCAACATCTCTGGCTGTGGGGTACAAACAGGTCTTGCACTGAGCTCCAAGGCACTAACAAGCCTTCCCAAGCCCCAGAGCCCAGAATCCCTGTGCTGAGCCATGGCAGCATTTCCAAGATGCTCTAAGTCCCTTGATCTGCATCACTTTGCATCATTGTCTCCAAGGCAGCCTGTGCCCTCCCCAGCTCTGGCCAGTCCCGGTGCTCTGGATGGGGCTCAGCTGTAGCACAAGGTGTGAGGAGCTGGGAGGTCCCATCCTGGGGATAATTTTGGGAACTGGCTAGCAAAAGTGTTCCTGAACATGGTGGTGCATGTACATGGTGCAAGACAGATGCCAGAGCAGGCAGGAGGATTCCAGAACCTCCCCAGGGTTGTCTGTGGAGGCAGCACATCCCATCCACATGGGGATGCCAGGGTCAGGACCTCTCAGCACCAGCTCTGGCACCAAGGGAGGTTCAGAGCAGCCTCAGCTCATCTGCTGTGGGCAAAGCTGCCAGAGCACTGGTGTGGGCTGTCAGTGGGAGATAGGCACATCCCAGCTCTGGGCAGAGTGTGGAGTGGGGAGGAGGCACTGGCAGCCTTCCTGCTTGGCTCCAGGCCTTCCTCCCCAGAGATATGGGCATGGCTGAACATCTCCCTTCAGTGGTGTGAGCTGCAGAGGCATCCCAGTCAAGGTCCACAGAATGAGGCAGGAACTGGAAGAGATTTCCTGGAACGGATGGGCTGTTTGCTCAGCCCTGTCCCACCTGACTGCCACCCTCTTCATTCTGCTTCTCTCTCACACTCCTCCCACCTGGCTGCCCCTCTCCCACAGCCGTCTCCTTGCTGGCTCAGCACTGCTGAGCTCGGTGCTGCCACAGTTCCAGGCTGACACCGGGCAGCAGCAGCAGGCACAGCACAGAGGGGGCTTCCAAAATGCCTGGGTGCCACCTCTCTCTGACATGACCCAGCTCAGTTCTGCTGGCTCCGAGAGCATCCTCCAGCCCTTCACACTGGCTGCTGGGCCTTGGGGAGGGAAAGGGTTTTGGTGGAGAATTGGGGAGAAGAGAAGAGCATCTGTGGTTGTGCGTGTACAGGATGTGAGAGGCAGGAGACACATCTGGACAGCACTCACACCTCTAATCAGCCATCTGGGCTCAGTTTCCCTGCAAATCATGGAATTACTTTGGTCGGAAAAGCCTTCTAGGATCATTGAGTCCAACTGTAAACACAGCACTGCCATGGCTACTACTAAGCCATGTCCCCAAGTGCCACAGCCACAAGTTTTTTGAGCACTTCCCAGGGATGGTGACTCCACCACTGCCCTGGGCAGCCTGTGCACGTGCCTGAGCACCCTTTCCATGAAGAATTTTCCTTAATATTTAATTTAAACCTCCCCCGGTGCAACTTGAGGCCATTTCCTCTCATCCTGCCACATGTTACCTGGGAGAAGAGCCCAATTCCCTGGCTGCGTCCTCCTGTCAGGGAGTTGTAGAGAGTGAGGTGCCCCCTGAACCTCTTTTTCTCCGGGCTGAGCACCTGAGCTCTCTCAGCTGCTCCTGGTGCTCCAGTCCCTTCCCCAGTTCCATTTCCTTCTCTTGCCGTGCTCCAGCCCCTCAAGGTCTTTCTTGTCAAGAGAGGCCAAGAAATGGACACAACACTTGAGGTGCCTCAGCAGTGCCCAGCACAGGGCACAGTCACTACCCTGGTCCTGCAGCCACACCATGCCTGGTACAGGCCAGGTACCCTTGGGCTCTTGCCCACCTAGGCACACCTGGCTCGTGTTCAGCTGCTGTCATCCAGCACCCCTGGGGCCTTTTCAGCACATCCCCGAGGCTCTAAGTGGCTGGTGATGTAGGAGAGGGGCCTCCGGAGCAGCAGGTGGCAGCTTGGTGGCATCAGCCTGGACACAGGAGAAGTGACAAGGTGCACTGTCACCTGCAGGTGTAATGACCTCATGGCCTCGCTCCATGCAGCGCTCTGGGATGACAGCATTAATAGCCCTCACCCAGACACATCCCAGAGATGCCTTTCTTCAGCCAGCATCCGTGCACCAGCCCAGAAGAATGGGGAGCACCATGCTTCTGTCTGTGTAGGGACACATCCTAAGCAGGCACCAGCAACAGCAGTTCTGGGGCCAACACAGGCTTCTTGTTCCTTGAGGGCCATGTGGGGGTTGGATGCTAAAGCAGAGGGATTCAGGTACTGTCAGAGGGCAAAATCGGGGTAGCGAGCTCCATGCAGGGTGTGTGAGGAGCACGGGGGAGAGCCCTGACAGCTGTCACACCCCTGCCACGCCAGTTCCTCCCACTAATGCCTGTGTCACCGGCACATTACAAGGCAATTAGCTCCCATTTGACAGCCAGCGAGACAGATGATGAGCTGCCCTTGATCAGCCTTAAACAAAGCTTTGTGTCTTGCACAGCCGGAGACTCAAAAGCCCCAGTGGAATGTATTCCTCTAATTGCCAGGCGTGCGGTGACGGCAGCGCCGGCTCCCGAGCACCACAAAGGGCTCCCCAGCCCCAGCTCCTGCTTATTAGAGGCAGCTCTGGGAATTGCTTGTTTAATAGACTGCTTTCAATGCAGAGCGGAATATTTGATGTCCAGAGGAAACAGGAAAACAGAGGTGAGCAAGCAAATACAGCAGGGAAAGCTCACACCAAGCCAGTTCTACTCGAGCTCTTCCCAGTCCTCCTTGTGCCATCTGATAACACCACCCTTGCTCAGAGCATCCTGCCCTGGGATTCAGCAGCCTGTTCCCACAAAGCTCAGATGTTCAGCTCCTTGTCCTGTGTCCAGATCTCTTGCAGGGAGGCCAGGGCTGCACCTTGTGCCCATCAATATACCAGAACTCTGCCAAGGCTGGGCAGGAGAGCACTGCCTGGGAGATACTCCCAAAGGTCCTGTCTTCTTTGTATTACTTTTGTTTCCCTGTTTATGACTAGAGAGCTGGCTTCCAGGCCCATGGCTGTGCTGGGGACCCTGCCCTGCCCCGCGAGAAGGCAGGTGCCAGCCTGATCCCCGGGCACTGATGCTCTTGCAGGGGCAGCAGGGCTGTGCTTAGGAGGAAGGACAAAGTGCCTGCACCCCTCATTGTGCTGGCCCACTCCCCAAGGGCTGGCTCACTGTGGGACGAGTTTCCACAGCTCCTGAGAAAGTCGTGTGGCTTCAGGGAAAGTCGTGTATCTTCCTCCTCCTTCTCCTCCTCTGTGTGCCGTGATCCCGGTCTCTGTGTAGGCAGGCAATTTCTGTTGCACTCCTCTTGGCTGTCATGGCCTTCTCTCCCATGTGGGGAAGCAGCAGCGATGGGAAGGCATAGGGAGCTCACACCAGGCCAGGAGCCATCGCTCAGCCAGGGGTGAAGCACCACTGCAGCCCCTCACTAATCCCATCGGCCTGAGCTGACCCCACACGGCCTTTGGGAGGGACTGTTATCATTCCCTTCAGATTTTCTCCTCCTTTTTGACCTAGATTTCACGTTCCAGAAATAGCTTTCTCTGACATACAGGCAGGAAAGGGATTAGAGGGAGAGCGTGTGTATGTATGTGTGTGCCAGGGAAAGATTTCTCTTGCATGCTCCATCAGTGTTTGCAGAGGAAAAAAGGGCACGTACACACGTTCTGTGATGTATTCATATGTCTGTGGGACAGAAAGAAATTGATGACAGCTGTTTCTGTCCACATTTGCCAGTTCATTTTCACCTCTGATCTTCCCCTTGTTATTATGGAAACTCCACCACCGCCCTGTGCCCAGCCAGCGCTGCCTTTTCCCCAGGAAGCCGTGCCATGGCCACAGCCCCTCTCTCGGCTCCACCCCCAAACCCAAACCATCTTTGTCTTTATGTGCCTGGTGCTCCTTGCTGCCAGATTTCAGCGCTCCCACGGCAGCACCCGGGCTGTGAGCTCCCTGCCTGCTGCAGGCACGTGTCTGGCACACAAAACCAGCTGCAATGGGTTTGAGCCCACAGAAATGCCCAGGTCCCCGGGAAGGGGGGAGCTGCAGCCACACTATGTGATGCTGTGCCGGCACAAACAGACACGGGGGAGGTGAGCACAGCTCCAAGGTCCTGGCCAAGCCTGCCTTCTCCCAGAAGGGACCATCTACAAAGGAGTACAAACAAAGGCAACTGCCAGCATTTCCCTTTGCTGATATGGTCAGAAAGACAAGTACTTGTTGCTTGCTTTTATCAGCTTTGATAGCAGGAGAGGGAATTGGTGCTGTCCTCATGGGAGAGGAGAAGCCGAAGCACGAATGGGTGCCTCAGCTCACTCAGAGCCTCTGGGAGGGCAGCACCAGGAGTCCATGCTGGCTGGAGGGCAATATGCCAGCTACACAGACACCTAAGGTCTCTCCTCAGGCCAAGGAGCCTGGTGGCATCCCCACATGCTGGCCATCCTTATGACCCAGGTGAGCACAGAGCTGCCCTGACACCAGACAGTCGCAGGTGTGTCCCCTTGTGTCCCCTCTGTCGGTGATGCTCAGCCTCTCTGCGGCTCGCCGTGGCCACAGGGCTCGTGCCATCGCTGGGGCAGCCCCACAACAACCAACGACAGCCTTAGCTGAGACAGACACTCATGTGCCAGGAGAGCAGGGCTGGGTGGGGTTGAGTGAGGCTCTGCAAACAGCCTGGAGCATTTTCAGGATGTCAAACAGCACAGGCAAATGAGGGTTTCTTGGTTTATGTCTTGATTTGGGTTGCTTTTCTTCTCCTTCACATTATCTTTCCCATTATCTTTTACACCTACCGAGCCATGACCTGGGTATATCTGAGGGTTCAGGAAGAGATTGGCAATTCAGAGCTACCTGTGAGACCCTGAACTGAGAACAAGTTTCCTTTTTTCCTTGGTAGGCAACAGAGTGGGGAGGCCCTAGGCTGAGGATCCCAAGGCTCAGGGCTGACTCTGTGACCAAATCCTCCTTCGGCCCCATTGTGCTGCTGCTTCCAAGAGCAGAAGCAGCAAATCTGCAGCGATTCAGTCGCTGAAAGCCGAGGGCGGCGGCGGCGGCTCTGTCCTGCCTGCGGAGCCGGCAGCGCTTGAGCTCAGCGCTCTGTTTCCCACGGCGCTTTGATCGCTCCTTGCTGCAGACCAGCCCTTCTCTGGCTGCTGGGAGCCCAGCGAGCCATCAGTGAATCACAGCATCAAGGAGTGATGGTAGCAGCGAGGGGCCACACCCGTTCTGCTGGCAGGGGCCAGCGGCAGCCCCGCTGCTCGCACACCCAGGGCCGAGCACCAGCAGTGCCCACACCACGCTGGGCTCTCGCTGCTGGGAACACAGAGTGACTCCGGCCTTACAGAGCTGTCCCCAGCCCCTGTCCAGGGGAGCCTTGTGCTCAGCTCCGTGTGTCGGCGCAGGATCTGAGGGATAGAGCTGGATAGTCCTGCAGCACCCAGCGTGGCTGTGCCCAGGGTGCAGACCCGGATGGCTCTGCCCAGCAGGTTCTTCCTGCAGCCCGCACGTAGTGCCAGCCCTGCTCCCCTCCGCACCTCTATCCTCCATCAGCCCTGCTCTGGCAGCCCCAGGGGAGGCACAAAGCACAGCCCCAACACACCGCCCGCACCCGCTGAGGCTTCGCTCCCTCTCCCCGTGCCCAGCGGGGCAGGACTACACCAGCAAATCTGGGACCAGGGGAAAACACCCACAAGGGAAACATCCTCGTCCCATTTGTTCCTTTCCCATGTATTTCCCTCTGCACCCGAGGGTTCCTCTCGGCGATGCTGCAGTAGGTGCGTGGCGACAGCGCTGCCCCGCTGCACCGGCTGCCCATGGGGGTCCCACCGCGCCCACTCCGGGGCTGGAGCGGTGGAACGGGGGAAACGGGAGGGCTCTTACAGCCAAACCCACGTTTGCGCGTGGGTGGCACCGCGGCCGCACTGGGGAAGATGTCACCGCGGTTGCCGCGATAAGGAGACAAAGCTCCCGCGTGGGGTGGGAGCGGCGCCCGCTTTGTTCAGCAGCGCTCGGCTCGCCCCGCGGCGGTGGCGGTAAGGGAGCGGCTACCCCCGCCCGCGTCTCCTCTCGGCAGTGCCAGGGGCGCCGAGGGTCCGGCGGGGCGGAGGGAGCCGCGAGGCCGTGGGAGCGGGGCGGGGCGGGGCGGGGCGGGCTCAGGGCGGTGCCGTGCTCGGGCTCGGGGCGGTCCCGGGGCGGTCCGGCCGTTTAATGCGCGGCCCCGCCCGGGCGCGCGGCTGGAGCGGCGGGCGGGCGCGGTGAGTGCGGCGGCGGATCCGCGCGTCTCCTCCCTTCTCCAGCGGCGGCCGCACGAGCAGCCGGAGCGGCCGCGGACCGCGAGCGGCCCCGCCGGCGGCTCGTCCTCCTCTTCCTCCCCTCCGCGGGACCCAGGCCGGGCCGAGCGCCCTCGCCCCGCGCCCCCCCGTCTCTCCGGTCCCCTCCGCCCCTCTTTGTGTCTCCCATGGCTTTGTGTCTGGAGCTCCTCAGGCAATGTGAGTGACCGCGCGAGAGGGGGGCCGAGCCGGGCCCTGCATGGCTGCGGGCGGGGTGCCGCCCCCTCCCTCCTTCCCTCCCTCCCTCGCTGCTGCCGCTGCTCCGCCGCTTGCCGGGCCCGCCGCCCCTTCCGCTTCCCACGCGCGTCCCGGGGCTCCGTGGGCTGTGGGCTCGACTCCGGGCCGGGTTGGGCAGTGGGGGCCGCTCCATCCTCCTCCTCCTCCCCCGCATGCCGCCTGCGCCTCGGGGAGCCGGGCCCGGGCGGGGGTGGGCGCTGCCCCGGTGCCACCCCGCTGTCCCCGTGCCCCGGTGCCGTGCGGGGTCAGGCCGCTGCCCGGCCCGGTGCTTCAGGCCCTTGAGGAGTCCCTGGGTACCGCAGGGAAGGAAGCGGCGCTTCACTAAAAGCGTTCCCCGCCGGGGGACACGGGCCCTTTCTTTGGGGAGGCGTTCGGATTCTTCCTCCCCTGGAGAAGAAAAGGGAATTGTCTGGGCGAGGCACGGAGCTGAAAGCTGACATTTCGCAGCGCAGCGAGCTGGCACCTCCCGGCCAGAGCTGGCTCTAAAAAGTCTCTTTTTTTAGCCTGGGAGAACAGGTTCCGGCTGAAGGTACCTGGTGTGGCAGCTCAGCTCGCCCTGTGCAGGAGTTGAGGCTGAATCCCTCGGGATTTAACTGCAGGTGCAGCCCGGCTCCGGGGTCCCTTGCAGGAGGGTGGGGATGTTACGGTTCATTGTGAGTAGTCAGTAAATGTAGCTCTTAATTTCCATTCCGTTCTTGGTTAAGAGGCTCAAAAAGGAGGATTCCTTTCAGGATGCTGTTGGTAGGACTAATGTTACTTACTCTGCAAAGACCTTGACCCCAGGGTGTGCAGGAAATGTCCTTAAGATGGGAATGGCATTAGGGCCTCTGAATCCCAGGCTGTAGCTTGTCACTTGGGGGAGGAAAAGGAGAAAAGGGAGGAAAAAAAAAAAACCCACAGCATGTGGCATTGAATCCTAAAATAAATTCCGATCATGTGGGATGATAACAAGCCAGATTGCCAAGTCGTGTAAGTTGGCAGACTTGACTCCAGAGGGTCCAAATTACTTTGCTGGTAATTGCTCTTCCAACAGGCATTTGGTGCTATGAAGTTACATGTTCTTGAAGGCATGGAGAAAAGTGTAACTATTGATCAAATTCAGTCTGTTTGGCTTTCAGATAAGTATTGATGTGTGTCTGTACCCAGATATTCCAAGGAGGGTCATCTGTAGAATTTGTCTGTTGTTGGCAGGCGTGGAGAACCTAAAAACTCATGTTTAAGGTGCAAATGCTGAACTGCCACATGCTATTTTTGCATTTAGCTTGCTACTTCTGTCATGGCAGTGTAACTCTGGGGTGTAGCTGAGGCCCCCAGGATCTGTAGTGTGGCCCTGGAAGTGCTGGAGTGTAGCTGCTGTGCACTGTGCCAGGCTGGAAAGGACAAGGAGACCCTGGGCAGCAAAGGTGATAATGGAAGAACTTGGTTTCTGTGAAATGTGGGTTGTCTCTCTGTAGAACCCAAAGGGATCTGGTCAAGCACAGTGTGTTGGGAGCCCCACAGGTCCCTGCGTGGAAACATAGCCGGTGTCCAGCGCATGCTGTCAGCTTGTTTTGTTCACAGCTCTGTGTGTCAGTTGTTGGGTGGACGGGTGCTTGATCTGTGTGTGCAGTTTGGATTTGTGGACACTTCTGGCTGCTCAGCTCAAGGTTATTATTCTTCTGCTCCAGCCTGATGCATGGGAGACCTGCTGCACCATGAGTGCGTTCCCAGCTGTGGGTGCTGCCAGAGCAAGAGAACTGTAAAAGCTTTTAATGGGTAACTAATAACAGCCAAGCGTTTACAAATAGCTGTGTGTCAGTTCTTGTCTCCTGTATGGATTTTCTTGTTGTTTGAGCCCAGACTGGCATGGTCTGGAGTGAACTAGTCACTGGACTGTATGAAAGTGACTGTGACACTTCTTTTTCTCATAACTCACTTCACACACACCTGCAGAGGGAAGCCTACAGAGCCACGGTGCAGCAGGGCTTGGTTGTGCCTCTTCAGCTGATACTCTTGCTCTGTGCAACCTGCACAACAGCCTCAAATATTTTTTAATGGCTTGAGGAGGCATAATTGGATTCAGAGCAGTGCAAGTTACAGGGACATATGTGAGTTGGAAGGATTAAAGCTGTGCAGGCGGGTGGCCTTGTTCAAGAAGAATCCACTTTAATTTCTGCAGTGAAAAGTTGTCAGTGTGTTTTCTATCAGAGCAGATTTAAAAGGGAGGGGAGTGGTGCTAAGTATGATTGCTGTTTGCTGTGAAAGGCGATTAGAGTTCAGGCTGTCAGATAAAGTTCTATGAGGGCTGGAGTTGGGAACAGTGAATTCGGGTCTCTCCGGAAGAGCTCATGGAAAAATGAGTTTCTTTCCCTTCTCTCCTGGTCTTCCACCTGAGAGAAGAAGTGGAGTGCAGACTGGCACCAAGGTTTGACATAAGTTGCCTTTAAACAGGCAAAAGTTAAACTATTTGCAGATGGGCCAGTTTAGGAGAGAAGAAAATATTTAGAAATTCTGTCCACTTCAATTTGTCTTGCAGAATTAATTAATTGCTGGCCCTTTGGTGCAGATCAGTGCATTAAGTACCAACCTTCTGTCCCCTGGAGAAGCAAGAGGAAACAACAGCCCCACAGCTGAAGTCCTGAGCTGGGCCTCAGCCCTGAGCTTCACTTCTGCTCTGCCAGGGTCTGGCTGGTGAATTCAAAAGGCACCATTGCAAAAGCATTTGTGATTTTCACTGAAAACAGTGAGGTAAGTGCTCAGATCCATCTGCCCATATGAGCCTGGTCTCTAATTAAATGGGCAGCATTAGGTAGGGCAGTCCCAGTGTTTACATAGCTCATTGTGGACTGCTAGTCTGCTGTCACAGAAGGTGACAAGCATTACTGGGGGAGTTAAAGGTCCCTCAGGACTGGAGGCTGCTCGATTTACATAAAGGATAGGGCTGTGGGTTATGCACTGCCAGGCCTCTTCCCAGATTTTTGTACACCTAGGACAATAGCTGAGTTCTGATTCTCTCCTCCTTCCCTCCTTGGTGCTGAGCTTAGTCTTGCAGTGTGAATTGCCAGTAAAGGCAGAGGGGCACTGCACCTACTGGGACGCAGACAGGGTGCTTGATTCCCACACAGGTGCTGCAGCATCACCTGAGCACACAGTGCATGCAGGAGCTGGGTTATCCCCACTGCTCTGCAGGGTCTCAGAGGTGAAGTTTCTCTTGGAGCACCAAGAACATGAAACCAGTCTCTAAGGAGATTCACCTGAGCCAGGCTGTAACTTGGTGCATCAGACAGCAGTGCTCAAAAAGGAAACAGTGAATGTGCATAAGTTTTAAACCTTAGCACTAGTATTTACATCAAAGATGTGTTGACAGTCAATCTTGTGTATCCCACTTAGTGCTCTTCATTAAGACATCCAGGTTTCACTGCAGTGATCTTCTCTGAACCTAGTTTCAAGAGATCAAAGCTTAAGCTGCTGTTTTGTCTCTCTCCAGTTTGAAGTTTGACCAAGAAACTTGAGTGGTGAATGTTTCAAAGGTAAATTCTTACCTGTGGTGCAGGTCTGTCAGAGCTGGAATTAAAGTGGAGATCAGAGGTTACTTATGCCTTTCTGCTGATGTGCTGTCATAGTGCAAGCTGATGTTTGATGAAAGCTGAAAGCTATTTAAGTGCTCATAAAAGGGAATTTTTATTACAAACTTCTGAGTATTATTTGTCTTGCTTTGTTTCTATTCTGGGAGTGGTTGAGATCTACCTGAACAGGACCCAGCCAGGCATTTGCTGTGTGCAGGAGGGATCTCCAAGCCTAAATTTCCTACCCAGTGTGGGCATATCTACAGCTGCATTGAACTGGAAGTTAAAATTGGGAAGTTAAAGTGTGGATGCTGCATCCTTCTTGGGCCTTACACATAAGCCAGCTATCTGTATCTGAAGCTGGAGAAAATGTCTGAGAGACTGCTGTGGAATTATCCCCGAGGGAGAGCCTGCACCCTCCTGAAGGCCCTCGTTAGGAGCCGTGTGCGTGCTTGGCTGCCAGCCTGGTCAGTGCTGCTCTGTGGAGCACAGCGTGTGCAGGACAGGTTGTGGGCCAGCGTGCTGTGGCAGGGCCCTCAGGCCACTGGGGTGGCTGTTTTGTTGGGAGCCCTCCTTTCCCTTGTTTGAACCCTGAGGCTTTTCAGTCCCAAACATGGGGGTTCTGAGTTACAGCATTTCTGGGCAGGAACTCTTCCAGGCTTTGGTGCGCTCTGTTGAGCAGCTGCCAGTCTGAGCTGCTGCTCCAGCAGCAGGCCCAGACTGGGAATTCTGGCCTCTCAGCACTGCTGCTCTGAGCACAGCAAGCTCCCTGGCATTGCAGGACTTCTGTAATGCCCAGCCTTTTACAGCCTGGGCTGGAACTTTCCAGGGGAGAAGGTGGCTTTGGGGAGATGGTTACTGGTGGAATGGAGCTGGAGAATTCCTCCCAGTGCCTGAACCAGTATTTCATCTGATCCCTGGGAAGTACAAGGCTGTTGGACAGTCCTTTGCACCTCCTGAGCTCCTGGTTCTGGACAAAGCAGCCACTTTATTTCCAAAGTATTGGGTTTCAGTGACACTTAGGTTTGCAGCGTGCCAAGCACCAGGCGTTGAGCAGGGAATCCTGGATACTGAGAAGCAGAACTCTGCTCACCAGCAGCCTGTTGCCTTGGCCATGGTGCTGCTGCTGTTGTGCTTGGCACAGGTTCAGTGTCAGGGTTGTTGTCACCCTGCAATCTCCTTGCTGTTGCACTACCAGTGGTGTGGTGTTACACGTTAACTTTTATCACTGCTCCATTGAGGGCCTGCTGGAGATGAGTGCTGCAGAGTACCTGACTGCTGAGGGGATGCTGCCTAAGCAGCCCTGCATGCTCTGCTCCTTCCCAGGAGTTGTTCTCACACGAGTCAAACACTGAGCCAGGCTCACTGGGGGAATCAGGGCTTTGGGGACGGCAGACAAAAGGCCTGGATGGAGCTGTGGCTGCTGTCACTGTGCCCGTGGCTGCTGTTGTGAATGCTGCTCCCTGTCAGCTGTCACAGCCGGGTCAGGGTTTGGTGAACACTCTGCTCTGACAGTCACATGTTCCCTCAGACCCACCAGGGCTCAGTGTGGGCCCCGGCCAGAAGGATCCCTGCATTTTGGGTGTCCATCCGTGTGATGCTTTAATTCCTGTTTGTTGTGCATCAAGACTGATAAAATGTACAGTGGTAAGAGAGAAAAGGGAGAACGTCTTCAGTGGCATCCTCAGAGCAGCAGGGCAGGGACTGAGGACCAGCAACAGGGTGAGAGGACATTGTCCTTAAGCTGTTTAGGTTGGACATTAGGAGGAATTTCTTCACAGAAAGGGTAGTCAAGTCCGTAAGGCCTGACCAAGGAGATGGTGGAGTTCCCTTCCCTGGAGGTGTCCAAGGAAGGACTGGAGGTGGCATTCAGTGCTCTCTGGGCCGATGATAAGGTGGGGATAGGTCACAGATTGGACTCAGTGGTTTCAGAGGTGTTTTCCAGCCGAAGTGATTCAGTGATGCTGTGACAGTGGGAGCCGTGGGCTGAAGTTGAGAGATGCCCATTGCTTGTTAGCTTCATGCTTAGAGTGGATTTCGCATAGACGCACAAAGGGCACAGGGAATGTAGTGTGCTGCTCCAGGGGTCGCAGCGGGAGCCGGCTGGCCGGTGCCGGGGGCGGCACCGGCGGCCGGGCCCCGGGGGTGCCGGTGCCGGGGGCGGCACCGGCTGCCGGCCTCCAGGCGCGCTTTGCGGCCGCCGCGCTTTGCAGCAGGGCCGTAGGGCGAGGTGAGCGCCGGCCCGGCCGCTCCCGTGCGGGGCTGCGCGGGGCCCGGAGAGCCGCACAGCCTCCGGGACACAGCGGGAGCGGCCGGGCCCGACCGGCCTATGCTGGGTGAGCTCCGACTCCCGCTCCGAGAGCTCCCTGTGATCTGTCAGTGTGCAGGGACACAGCCCCCGTCCGGGGAAGGGAATGGAATGGAGCACCTAGAGCAGCTGAGTGGCTCAGCCTGGAGAGAAGGGGGGCTCAGGGGGCACTTTCTGGCTCTTCACAACTTTTTGACAGGAGGGAGCAGCCGTGGGGCACGGGAGGGATCTGCTCCCAGGGAACAAGGGACAGGAGCGGAGGGCTCAGTCTTCAGCTGCACCAGGGGAAGTTCAGGTTGGACATTCGGCGGAATTTCTTCAGTAATGAAGTCACTGTCCCTGGAGGTGTTTGAGGAAAGGTGTTTAAGGCCTCAGGTGTGGTTTAGTTGACAAGGTGGTGTTGGGTCACAGATTGGACTCAGTCTCAGAGGGCTTTTCCAGCCTAATTGATTTTGTGACAGCAGTGTGCTCCCCAAAGGGGATGGACGTGCTGCCTGTACCTTATCCCGTGCAGGCTGTGCTCAGACCCAGAGACAGCAATGCCCGGCTGGCACCATCCTGCAGTGCCCAGCACTTCTGGGTTGGATGCTCTGAGCTCTCTGTGGCACAGCAAAGCAGAGTCCAGGCTAACGAGGCCACCCCAAATGCAGCAGAACCAGGCCAGCCATCGCTGCTGGTGGCAGCAGTAACTTTGAAGCACTGTCTGCTTTCTCCTGGCAGTGCCATTTGTGTGCTTACCTTTGATTTATATTTTTTTCAACGGCTCTGAATATCTTGGGTGTTGGGGGAGGCAGCTCTAAAAATAACCTTAGAGGCTGGTTATTTCCAAAGCTGTTATTTCTGCCTCTGCCTGTTTCTTTCCCTTCTGTAGCTAATGGCTTTTTCTACTGCTGCAAGGCCTGGTTCACACAGAAGATCATGTTTTCTGCTCTGTGCTAGTTGTTGCTCTGTTAGCAAACATACTCTGGGTGTGGGTGATGGTGTGTGTGCAGGCAGCAGGTGCATGTGATTGCAGATCTGGGTGAATGAGCTGGGAAAGCAGGAACACAGAATCCAGAATGTACTAAAAAATGAACACAAGCCTTCTGAAGGGTTGATTCCACCATTTGGAAATCGGAGCCACTCGTGTGCAGCTCTGCAGAAGCCATGTACCAAAAGGTGTTCCCTCTTTGAACCAGCTGTGTTCAGAGGTGGCAGAGGCTTGAGGAAGTCCTTCCCATGAGGTGTGTGCAGCAGGATGGTTCATTTTTAATGTTGAATCCCAGCAAGAACCCCAGTCACGGTTAGTGCCTTATGTCAAGTTCTGCTGCTGGATGTCAAATAACCTCACCTGACAGATACAGGGGCTGGTACAAGGGTTGTGTACAAAGACTCTCATTTGAATGGATTATGACTGAAAAATGCTTCTGCAGAGGTTTTTGAGGCCACTTGTTAAATCTAATTTATCCTAATTCTTATGGTGTGATGCTTTTCAGCATTTTTTTTTCCTAAGGTGACTCAGTTTTGGGCAGCTGTGCCTCTTACCACAGAGCAGCTGCCAAGCAGATTGCTGCCCTGCCTCCACATGCCATGAGTGTGCCAGTACCAGGGACCTGAGTGCTCTGCCTGCCCTGCCAACATTGAATGCCTCACTTTCCCATGGAATTGCAGGAGAGGAGCACAACGAGGCTGCTCCCAGGAGCTGTGGGAGGCAGCATTACCTGTGGAGGTTTAACCTCCAGTGTGTGCAGAGTTGCTGTGCTCCAGTGGTTGTGTTGGGTGCTGCTCTCCTTGCTCTAGGTGCCCTGACTTTGTGCTGTGCCTCACACCTTCCTTTTTTGAGAAGCTTGTGCTCAGCTTGTTCCTGCCTTCTGCAGCTTATAGGCTTGATTGAGAAAAGAAAAATATGGTGATTGTACGGCATGTCACTGGTGTTTAATGGGCTGAATGTATGGCCAGACTGGAGGTGCCTCAGGCTGAGAGCATGCCTGTGGAACACTCCAAGCAGCTGCTCTCCCTGGGAATTCCTAGAGCTGTGTGTTGCTTCTGGCCACTCTGGAGCAATAGAGCAGCTGCCTCACCTCTGGGACTGCAGCAATTGCTTCCTGATCAACCTGCACCATAGGGTGAAGAGTCAGATTTGGCACTGTCATAGTGTTACTGGCTCTGGCTGAGATTGCTCCTTTCATTTGGAGGTTGAAAGCAAAACAGCGTGGATATTTAGAGGGTGCAGATCTTGTTCATATCATCCATTCCAAACCATGAGTGTTCTTCATCCCTGAAGGTGGAGCCTTAGCTGCTGTGAGTCGCTGTGGATTGGCAGCCTCAGGTTGGTTTCTTTTGTGTGTGCCCCCGCACACGTGTGTGTGCTAATTGTGGCAGGCTGAAAGGCACCTCAGCTTGGGGGCTCTGCTTGAGCTCAAGGGCTGAGCAGCCTCCTAAGCATGTGAGCAGGCTCCAGTGGAGAGGAGAACTCGACATGAGGGGAGGTGAAAAGTGATCTCTCGGATCCAGGCTGTGCTCAGCGTTCTGTGGAACTGGGAATGCAGCTAGTGATATCATGGGTTTTCCAGTCTAGAAGGGACTTTATATATATATATGGTTTGGAGTTCACCTAGCAAGCTGAAAGCAAGCTTTTTATTGTTACAACGATGTCTTTCTTTATGATGGCTTCTCTTATTTCTTCTAATTACTATGGTTCCAGCCACAAAAGAGCTTTCTTGTTCTAATTGGCCTCCTCCTGTTTCAATTCAGTTGTGTTGCTGTGTCACCATGGAGACAGTCATGATGTCATGAGATGTGGCATCACTGAAAAGTGGCTGGCAGGCAGTTGCTCTCGTTCCCTCTCACCCCATCCACCCCAGAAATCAATAGCTGGAGCAGAAAGCAGAACAGCTCGATAGACTTTAGGGAAGATATGGAGCTTTGAAATGAGCCTGAATTTGAGCTCATCATGAGCTGTGATGTTAAGGCTGTTACTGGAGTGGTGGTGGCAGACAAGATCTCATATACCCTCCTTCTCAAAATTGTCTCCATCTCCTTGTATTGTTGTTAAGCTCGCTTAAATTAATGCCAGGAAGCCCCAGATGTGCCACAGTTGCTGTGCTGCTGCACTTAGGCCTTGTTGGCAAATGCTTATGGTGCTGAAAACCCAGGCACCCACTGGGTCACATCCTGGGCACAGTGCCAGGATTCGTGCTGCTGGGCTGGGGGATAGGTACAGGAAGCTTTGTCAGCTCTGACATCAGTCAGAAAAGCTGGTGTTTCACCAGGGGGTAACTTGGAAGAGCTGTTTTGGGGCCTCCTGCCTTTCCAGCACTTCTGGGACAGCTGTTTCCTCTATGGAAAGCACCCGATGAGGTGAGCTGGGTGGTGAGACCAGGAGAGCCAACTCGGTCTGTGTGAGCTCAGCAGAGGCAGTGATGTAGCAGAGAATTGGGTTTATTTCATGGCTTAATTCTACTCTGCCAAAAATATGGGAACTTCCTGTTTCCTGAAATACCATGGTTTGTCACCAAAACACTGTGAGAATGTATTCTGCCCTGTCCAGTCTTTGCTGTGCATTTGTCTTCAGCTTTATCTTGATTTAATTTTTTTGTAAGGAGTCTAGTTGAGAGCATGACACAGTGTACTCGATCCTCTGCCTTGAGCTGTAATAGCCTACTCAAATATTAACTAACTTCCTCCTGATTAATGGGAGGCAGGGTAGTATCAGTGCCTGGCCTGGCAAGCAGGGAGCTGATGCTTTCCAGTTATTTCTTGGTTTTGCTAGAGGGCTTTGTCGTACCCATCACAGAAGCTTGTCACCTGTAACTGGCCTGTTTGTAATGTTTGATGTTGGGGGATGGACATGCAGATTTCCCCTCTTTGTGAGGTGTCCCTGGGTGAGATTAGTGTGCTCTCCTAGTGCTAGTGCTTGGTCCCACTGCTCAGCAGGGACCTGTGCATGGCACCTGCACAAGTTGGCTGGGGCTTCTCCAAGTTGGCATCTGTCAGGGTTGACGCTTCCTTGGCAAGTACATCAGCTCCCTTGAGCTTTGCTTGCTTTAAACAACCTTGTATTCAGGCAAAAAGGATGAAACTTTGTGTAATGTGGAAGCTCCAACAAGTTGGCTTTTTCAGTGTGAGAGAAATTTTTGGCCGTTTTCCTGAAAAGATCAAAACTGTTTTCCAGCAGTTCTCCTGACAGTCTTTTTTTTTTTTTTTTTTTTTTTTCTCTGAGCTGCTGGGTCTTTAGAATGAAAGGCTATAACAGCTCTTAGCATGAAGAGCAAGGTTTTTTTCACCTTATTTGTTCTCTTGAAACATTTGAGATATGTCCTGTTTAGAGGAAAAATGAGTGAAAGGCCAGTTGCATTTGAATCATGTTAATTTATAGTCCTGCTGTTTTTAAAGTAGCTACTGTCTGGCTAAAGATGCTAAAATCTGCTTTTTAACCAGCATTGCTTTAAAAAAGCAGAGGGTAGGAGATGTTTTCATTCCCTCCTGACACTGCTCACATCTGTCCTGGTAGCTGTGAGGCCCTTCAAGGCTACTTGACTCTGACTTCCAGCATTCTGTAGAGGAGGAAATAACTGCATGAAAGTCTGGGAGTGACGCTGTTTATGACTGCAGTGGGCAGATAGAGGTTGTTCGGGAAGAGTTACAAGCTTACCAAACTGTGCATGGTTTGTAGGTTTAGCTATATTGTAGCATGTTTTCCATTTTCAGTGTGTGTAGAGTACTACATCAATGGGAAGGGTGAGATGAAGTTTCCCTTAATACAGCAAAACAACTAATTCCTAAGTATTTGGAGATTTCCATTAAAGGCTATGAATAGGTTGCTTCCTGGAAGGAAACTAGTCCTTCTGTCCTTACTTATAGGCTTGTCTAAACAGTTTAACCTCATCCAATTCCTTTATTACACGAGTCCCTGTGAAATGGTTTATTCTCTCAGAATGAGACTATGTGGAGTTCCTTGTCCCCCAGATTTGAGCCCTAGAGAATTAAATGTTACCTGCTCCTTCTTGCAAGGCTGCACAAACCCCCCAGGGCTGCAGTGCAAGTGTTTTCCCCTTGCAAGTGCAGTGGGTGATGTCCTTTCCCCTGTGCCAAACCCCTTCCCTCAGGACCTGCAGGTTCCTCGAGCCCCTCAGTTGGCCTCTGAGAAAGGAAAAGAAGGAAAACCTGAAGTGCCAACCAAGGCAGGCTGAGTGCTTGAGGATGGGAACAGAAGCATAAATGCAAATTAATGTGGTCTGAACTTCAGACTTGTATTCAAACAAGGTTTAAAAGATACCTTTGTAGAAGATGGTCACCTACAGGGTGGTAACACTGACAATTTTTACAGAATAACTGAACAATAAACAAGATGCAGGGAAATGGCATTCTTGCCTGAAAGATAAAGTAGTGAAAATTGCTACAAGTCTCTCTGGGCATCTTCCCAGCACTGAAGTTTCCAGTATTCTTGCAGCAGGAGCTGGTTCAGCGTTGTGACATCAAGTGCTTGTTCAGATTGCAAGTCAACAGATTGCTTGTCTCCAGGTCCTGGCTTGCAGCAGACGTCAAATTGTTGTGTGTGATCTCTGATAAAGGCTGGGAAACCAGAGCTGCCTGATCCTATTGCAGCCATGGCCTTGTGTACTCATATACAGGTGATAGCTCCTGCAAGCATCACCCAGAGATGGAGGTTAGAGAACATGGATTTGTGCTCAAAGCAAACAGAAGGAGAGGCTGCAGAGCTGGCAGATGAGTAGAAAAGTGAAGTTACTGAATATGTGAAAGCCTCAGGTTCCCATCTGGGCAAGCTGCCACACAGAGCAGGACTTTTCCCTTGGTGTCTCTTTACCTCTTAGTAACTGGTCAGTGAGTGGCAAAAGACAAGAGTCCTTCCCGCTGCTTTGGAGAGAAGTGCAATTGCTCTTTGTATTGTCTGTGCTTTTCTATGCTCTCAGCAGAAGGAAGACAGCTCAGTGGTACCTGTGCCTGAGCTCTTTATACTCACTGAACTCTGTGTACCGATCTGGGGTGAGTGCAGAGTGAGCAGGGGTGGCACTTGGTTGCTTTCAGTCTTAAAGATCTTGTCCAGCCAGTGACAATCTTCAGGGCTGTGAATCACTTGTGTGTCAGTAATATTTGCATATTTTAGGCAGACTTGCTGCACTGTGTGTTGTGCAACACTGTGAAAAATTTTGGAGCTTGGAGGGAAGCACAGCTGGCAGTGCTGTCAGACACCTCTGTGCTCCTGGTGCTGAAAGCTGAGCTGACAATTTAACTCTCTTCAGGCTGACTGATGCTTAATCCTCTTAGCAGGGTTGTCAAAAACCTGGGAATGGCTAGTAAACTGGAAAGCCTGCACACCTGGCTACAGAGGCAGGGCAGCCTGGGCTAGTGCAAGGTGTTGCTGCCTGTGGCAGGGGGGTGGGACTGGATGATCTTTAAGGTCCCTTCCAGCCCAGATCTTTCTGGGATTCTGAGTAACCTCCAGAAGCCACAACCTATGCTTAAGCCCATGCCTCGGTTTTCCAAGTCCTTGGAGGTTTTCCTGGAGAGGGAATGTGTTCAGGAGGAGGCTGGTCTGTGCTGGTTTGGGAATACCTGTGTGTGCCGTGGGCACACCTGAGCTCACCTGTTCTCTCTGTGCACTTGGCTTCAGATTACCAACAGATTTCTTTATTCGAAGGGGCGGTGGCTGCTGTTTATTGGCCTCCTGTGCTGAGGTTCTCTGAGCCAGCCATCTGTACCACAGCTGACTCCTGCCAGACCTGGCCCCGCTCTGGAGCGTGGTGCTTGTGGCTGCCTGGATTTGGAGCTGGCCTTGTGTAACATGTCGAGCTCCAGTGCACAGGCTCAGGAGGCTGCCAGTTGAGTTCTCTTGATGGGAAGCACTGACTGCAGTTCTGAACTCTTGGTTGCTGTTTTCTTCCATCTCTAAGTGGTGAAGGTCAGAGTTGGGGTTTTCAAGTAGCTACAGTGAGAAATGTAGGAAAAAAATAGTCCAGAAGGGAGCTGCTGAAGGGGGAACTCTGCATGTTCTGCAGTGGAACTTGTGCATACGGGAACTCTGGTTTCTGCACAATTTCTGCATGTTCTAGTAACTAAAAACTGAAGGTAGAACTCCTTTTTCCTCTTGCAGGTGAGATTTATAAATAAAATAGCTGGCTTTATGGTGAACTCACTGATAAGACTAGCAGGTGAATTTCCTTAGTGAGGAATTTCTGACTGTGAGGTCTGATTTTTCTAGTATTGATAAAACAGAGTGCTTAGTACATCTGAACTGCTACCTGGTATCCTGTTAGGCACCAGGGCATGAAAATCTGGGCCCATATTCTCAAACATATGGGAATGACTCCAACTCTGCACCTGCTCCTCAGAGTGCAGCTGCTTTACAGTATGTGCTGCTGTTGTGGTTGTGTTTCTGGTCTTGGGGGGCAGCAGGTGCTTGTTGCTCACCTTGGTGAGCACAGAGATCCCCATAGTGCTCACTAGCAGGAAGGGGAACAGGGATAGGTCATCTTAATGTAGGAAAACCTACGCTTAGTAGTGGTTTGGGGATTTTTTTGAAGTGTGCTCTCTCTCCAGAGTTTCAGGTTGCACCTTCTTGTTTGCTCTTGTTCTCTGGTACCTTCAGGGAGCCAATAGGTGAATATCCCTCTGTCCAGGGGCTGCACACTCCAGATGCCAGTGGGACATGGCAGGACAAAGTCTGACTGAAACCTGCCACAGCCAGACTGAGAGCTTTCACACTGTAGAAGCAATTATTATTCCATGGCATTGCTCTTTGCACTTTATTGCTCTTACACCTAACAGTAACTAAGGATTGTTCTGATCCTTACAGAGAATAGACATTGTATGTGGGAAATATAAATGTCAAATAACTTGATGGTTTTGAAACTCTTCTGGTGTGCAAGAGCCAAAGCCTAAAGTACAGTGGTTCATTCTGGCAGGGGCAGCTGAATTAAACCATATGGCAGTTCTCTGCTTGGATTCCTGAGAGCATTATTCCTCTGATAACAGCCTGGATAAGGAACTGCAGGATCATTTGCTCATGGGTGCCCATCTTTAGCTTTAGGAAGCTCTCTGTGTGCGGAGTGCTACATGTATCGAGAGGTGGGGTACACCAGTTCCCAGTTCCTGGGATGGAACTGAGAGAAGAAAAGGCAGCCTGCCAAGGCAAGGCTTCCAGCGATCATGTGAATTCATACCCTGTTAAAATTTCCCCTAAATCATGTTCATGCTACAAAATCAGGGCAGAAGTGAGCAAAGAGAAAGCTCAGACTGAAGTCTGTAAGACAAATTCCAGGGTGCTTTTAGTTTAGAAGGGGGTACTCAGCCTCCCAGTCCATTCTTGGCCACTCACTGAAATGCTGTGTGCACATCTGTGCCTGCAGAACTGGCATGCACTGGTGCTCCTGTGGAAAATTTACCAGCTTAGCCAAAACTCCCAGTATAATTGTATCAAAATGTTTCCTTCAACACTGCCATAGCTTTGGACTCTGTCCCTGAATTCTGAACAGGGAGCACTTCTAAAATACTCCAACTAAATAGTCCTGGGGGAGACACTGTTGTGCCGGGCTCGTGTCCTGCCAGACAGCAGCCTGGAAGAGGGTGCTGGATTTGGGATGTCATCCTGGCTTTCAGGCCAGCTGGTACTTAACCTAACACAATACTAATATTTGTATTTTAGATTGGAACATGCTTGGGTTCCAGACCTTGAGAAACCAAAAGTTACCTGGGTCTTCTGTGGTTCATGAGTGAAGTGTTAACAGAGCTCAGACCTGAGCCCCCCAGCTCCCTGAAATGGGGTGGGGGCTGTGTGCCCATCTGGCACCTGGACATGGGCAGCACTGACGGGGTCAGGTGAAGGTGGAAGGAAAAGGGCCCTGGCTCTGCTGTTCCCATCTCTGCTGCTGTCCCTGTGGCTGTGACACTTGTGTGGCAGCACAGAGAGCAAGCACAGTTTTGTGTCCTGCATTATGCCACCCTCACCCTGGGCTACTCTTCCCATTCTTCCTTTGAGCTCAGCAGTTGTGACTGCTGTCCTGTGTCCATGGATCCCATGACAGGAGTGCTGGCTGTGTTACCTTGAGCAGAGCACCTGTGCTGCTCTGTGGTGCTGGAGCAGTGCCTGCCTGCTGTGAGCTGCCAGGGCAGACACATCTCCAGTCAGGAGGCTGTGCCGGCATCACTTGTGTCCCAGGGCTGGCCTGCTGGCTCTGGGAGGTGACTCACTGCTGTTACACCCTCTCCCCATGGATAAGACATTCCTGCTGCGGGGAGAAGGAGGCCCAGCTTCCACCACGCTCTAGAGCAGCTGAGTCAGATGTCTTGTCAATTAATGTAATTAGCAATTAGCTGAGGAAATACATCCTGTAACTGTCTTCGTGGTTGTGTCTGTGTGGCCAGAGTAGGAGGGGACAGTCCTGTGGTACCCAAGGGAGGTGGCAGCTCGCAGATTCTCCCAGGTGTGTTGTAGCAAAGCTGCTGACATTGCAGTTCCATGGAAATTTCCTGATGGGGATGATGCAAACTGCTGTGAGCTTGCAGTGAAATAATGCTGCAAGTGCTCTGCTGCTCCCTCCAAGCCTACTCACATCCATGTTCACACAATTAGATAACTGGCCACCCATCTGTTTACAAAGCAGTATCCAAAATAACATGTTGCTGTTCTATTTCCTCAGCTGGGCTGTGTGTCATGGTTACAGCTAAAGAATAGAATTGAGTGTCTTGCTAAAAGGGGGTTGTTGGTTTGGGGTTTTTTTATGGCTGGTTTAATGCAAAGCTGTCTTCCCCATCTCAAGCCTTGGACTTGCAGGTATGAAGCTTGTCTGCTGTCATCTCATAGGCATCCTGTGTTTGCTGCATGTCTAGGACAGGAATAGAAACACCCCTGAGAACAGGATTCGTTGTTGGTGTGATGGTGCTGCTGGAGGCACCAGCCATAGCATGTAGAGAATGGGCACTGTGGGAAGCTGCTCTGCCTCCCTGAGAGGCCACAAGAGGCTAATCCCAGAGCAGCTGGCACCTGCAGTGGGTTTGGGATGCTCCTGGAGCAGGTGGAGCCCCACCCTGCAGCAGTGTGAGGGCCCTGTGAGGCTGTGGCTGCTGGGCAGCTTTGGGCCCAGCACGTTTCTGGGGTGCACCAGCCCCCTCAGACTGGGGTCCAGCATCTGCCAGCTCCTCACCAGCTTCGTGCCATTGGAAACAAGAGAAGTCACACGTGAAAATTAAAGGCTCTTATTTGTTGTCCCACCTCTTTGTCTCCTACAGTTTACCGTTAATTTATCTTCTGAAGCATTTGCGGCTGCTTTTGGCCTTGGAAAATATGTTAGAGGATGAAGGACATTTTTTTCTCTGCTATTATATAGGAACAGAACTGAGAGCAGACTTTTTTTAGATGTAATGAGTAGGACAATTATTCCTGCAGTATGAGCTCCAGGTCTCCAGTACCCTGGGCTGCAATGGGAGTTTAATCTCTGTGTTTCCAGCACTGGACTGGACTTCTCCCCACTGTTGCTGTCAGCAAGTTCACTGTGTTGATCCTGCCTGGCTGCCAGAGCCCTACGGAGGAGCTGCCTGGTGGAGTCACCCTGTTCCACTGACCTTCATCTTCAGTCAGTATTTGCTGTGTCTGTCTTGAGGCTTCTGCCATGGCCCAGATCCAGGCAACTTGACTGGGCAGCTCTTCCTCTGAAACTGGGCCTCTGCTACATAAACACCACCAGTGATTTCTTGAAAATGCTTTCCAGGAAAGTGTAGCAGTGGGGATTGGATGGGTTTGTTTCCCAATGTGGTGTCACAGACATCAGAAGCGACCCATCAGAAGTGCATAATCCCCGTACAGGTGACACTGGGACCACTGTATGTGCCGAGGGTCCGTGCCTGGATATGCTCTGCCCTTCACCCTGGAGTGACAAGGGCAGAGCAGTGGCCTTCTGTCCTTCCCAGCCATGTGCCCCTGCTGTGGCACCATGTTCTGGTGTATTTTGCCATAGTCTGAGGGAGGATTCCTTCTGGCAAACAAACCTCTTGAGCAGATAGTTGGAATCCTGCTCCTTGATCCCACCCTTGTATCCCACAGGCTCAGTGCTGCTCTGGGGCTGTGTTGGCACTCACTGTTAGGTTATTTTTGGCTGGTGGTTCTTGTTTTACAAGGCCACTTCAGGTGAAAGCACTTGCTGGACTCACCCCAAGTAGCTGACACAGTCAGTCTGTCCTGGGAGGCCACAGGAGCTGTTCTCAGCAATGTCTTTGAGCTGAACACAGCAGAGACCAAGCTGGTGACTGCCATGGATAGCCCTGTATCCAGACTGGCATTTCACTGTTCCTAGGAATTTCATCCTCCAGCTGGTCTGGGGGTTGGACAACTGGCACAACAAGGAGTGGCTGCTTGAATGCAGTAATGCATTCCAAGTCTAAAATTGTTCCCAGGCCAAGTGTGGGGAGATGGCCAAGTGGAGGAATAACTCCAGCCTTGGGCAATCTTCACAGTTTGGCTGGGATTTTCAGAGAACTGTAGAGATGGATTTTTCCTGAGAACTGATGGCACCATCTTTTCCTTGGTGTGTTTGCACTTAGTAGTCAGGTTTTAGAAAGCTTGAGCTAGTTCTCTCTGAAACCGTTTTGGCCTTGGTTGGGTGAGGAGGTGTCTGCAAGGAGCAGTTTGATTTGTTCCCTCCATCTGCCCTTGCAGGAAGAACTTGTCCTGTGTGCTTTGGAGCTGGAGCAGCTGCCCCAGCACTGGAACCTGGGCTGGGAGCAAGGGAAGGGAGGGGTATGGATTTGGGTCAAACATCACCAGCCTGCTGAACCTGGGAGTGCATTCGAGGGCTGGCACATAGCTCTTGGGCAGGGTTGGAACTCTGAAGACCTGTAGCCAAAGCCCCATCAATTCCTGTCTGAAGCATCACTTGGACTGATGTTTTCTGTTAGACTGAATCCAGCAGATCCCACATTTTTGCCATGGCCCCACTGTGCTTCTTGGTTAGGTCACTTTAAAACTGACAAAGGTGCTTCTTTGGAGCAGGGGCTTTGTATTCCTAAGAATCCCAGAGCTCCTCTTGGTGCCTGCTGTAAGTGCAGATGCCTGAGAGCACCTGGAATGTGCTGGGAGGGAGGACTGAAGATGATCAGGAAGAGGGCATATTGTAGATAGGCTTCTTTCAAGGCTGCTCATGATCTGTTTAGAGCTCCTTGGACTATGGAATAGCTGGGCTAGTGTGTTTTCCAGCAGGTTCTGGAGGCCCTTCAGGCTCTGGGAGACCAAGTGAAGACTGTTTTGTTGAAGGTCCCCCTGCTATGCTGAAGCAAGGAGTGGCCTCTCTCAAAGACACCTCTGGTAAACTGTCTATTGCAGGAGCACCTTCAAAACAGTCTGCCTGGATCATTCTCATCACCATTCTTAAGCCACTCTAAATTAATTGTTACCTCTTCCCTATCCTGCCTTTCACCCTCTACCATCCAGTGCCAAGCCACAGGTCAGGAAAAGCCAAGATGCCTCTGCTTCACCTGCTGCTGGGTACTTGGTGTTTACAGGTGTAGTCTTGGGAGGAAGCTTTTTTGAATATCCTGCAGAATACCCTAAGATTTCTGTACTTGGTGTGGATGGTTTTGTTTTTTTAGCTGGAGTTACATAACTGCTAAGTTGAAAGGAGTGGAGGGAGAGGAGATCACTCCTTTGGAAACAGAAATAAATATAAGCAAGGTGGGAAATGAAGCCAAGAAGGCTTTTGGCACATTGCTTCCAAGGCAGTAAAATGGTCTGTTCCACAGTAAGCAAGTTCCTGAAAACAGCAGGGAATGCTCTGGTGACGTTCAGTGCTGCTGCTGGAGGCTGGGGTTTACTGATAACCCTGCTTGGAAGGCCAAGGAGTCATTGTCCCATTCTGAATTCCAGACAGTGGGACAGAAGGGAGTAGGACCCAGTGCCATAGGAACAGCGTGACTAAGCCAGTGCCTTCAGCTCTGTGGCCTAAAACTGAGTCTGCTCACTAGATGTGGTGAATAGAGCTGTGCTCTGGCCTCTCCCTTGTGTCCCTTTCCTAGTCTCAGATCCTTGGAATACCTTCATGGCAGGTTCTGCAGGCTGGAGGGGCCGGGTGTGTGGGCGAACAGGTACTGCACCCCTGAATCCAGACCTGCTACCCATACCTGTGGCTAAGTGGTGGTCTGGGCTCTGAACTTGAAAGCTTATGGGGACTCTTCGGGCCTGTGAACCAGAAATGTGGTGTTTTGGAGCCTGCAGGGAAAGCAGACCAAGCTATGAAGATGTGGTGGTGGCTGGAAGCTTTGTAGGTCACAGGTCCTGGAGCCTCAGATGTCCTTGGAGAAGGCTCTGGGTGCACGCCTGGGGTCTGTTGTGCTCTTTGATTTCAGAGCTGTGGTTGCACAGCAGCTCTTTTGTCAATGCCTGCCCGATTCCTGAAATGGAGTATTCCAGAAAGTGTCGGGTTTGCTCTGGATACCCCGTCCCTTGGGGCATCCATTGTTCAGGGAGTGCCTGTGATACTTGAAATTCTTAGGGAATCAGAGCTGGGGACTCTTGGCCTCTGGGAGAACAGTGTGAGCAGTGGCACTGGGGACACATGGCTCTGCTCTTCTGTGTGCCTCTGTCCTCAGAGAGGAAAGCTCTGTGCTCTGCAGGGTTAGTTCAGGTGGGAGCCCTCTGAGATCCAGGCAGTGAGCAGAGCTTTCCAATGCTTCCTAGCACCCTACCCAAAGGGAAAAAAAGCTTGGGATATTTGCTTAATTGCCTGCTCTGAGTCTGAGGACTTCTCTTCCTCTCCATATCAGACTAGACTGTGCTACAACAGCTGAACCACTGTCAAATTAAATGCTAATGGAGAGGGAGCAGCCTACTACAGCCTTTTCTGTATTTGTTCATGTGATTTTTTTTTTTTTTAATCTTATGGATAATGCCATGTTAAACAATGAAATAGAATATGGAGTAGCTTTCTCCAGCATGCAAAGCTTTCTCTGTGCCTCAGCCAACAGAAGTTTCCCAGCAATTTTGACTTTGATTCTTCAGTATTAGCATAATGTTGCCACATCTTGGTTTGTACATACTTAAGGGAGGAAATAGCTTCAATTGAATCTGGCTATTAAAACCTCTTGATGATTGTAGCTTTGAAGATGTAAATCTTGGGTGCTGGCTGCCTGACAGACACTGTCCAAGTGGAAAGAGTGTTGGCTAAAGGCTGGAATTTTTCACTGTGAGATGAATCCAGCCTTCCCATCTCCCAGGTGCAGAGACTGTTCACTGCTGTCTCCTCAGATGCTGACACATGTGCTTTCCCTGGCCCTATGGCTACAGGGTGGGGTTTGTTTTCAGCTTACAAAGAATCCCTCGTCATCTGGGTGTGGGGAGAGTTTTTCATAATGTCCTGGGAAAACCACCTCTGCTGCTCCTGGTGGCATCACTAAATGCTTGCCCTTGCCTTAAACAGTGGAATATCTCCCTGTGAGCAAAGGAGAGTAGCATCAGGTAAAATTTGGGATACAGTAACTGAAAACTATGATAAAAATCCTGATGCTGAAAAAAGTGATGGAGAAATTAATTCTTACCTTAAGGGGGGTTTGTTGGCAGTGATGGTGGCAATTTCTCAGAATTTTAGGTAGGCTATAGGATTGTTGGTTGCTTGTGTTCTTGGGGATGGAGCAATTCCCTGGGAGCCCTTTGTTTGTGCTGGGGACCTCAGCAATTGCTGCCATCAGCACAGGCCTGTTCCTGTTATCATGCTCAGTGCTGACAAGCTGCTGGCTGCCATCAGTGTTTTCAGCACCCTCTTGGCCAGCTCTTCTGTGAACAGTGTTTAGTGACACAGTTAAAATGATGTCCCCTCCACCCCACTTGCAGGACTGTCCATGAGTGGGAATGTGCCAGTAATATCTCAGCAACTGGGTAGTGTTTGCAAAACCTTCCATGGACCAGGCTGTGGGCTTGGTTGTCCCAAAGCTTTGAGTGTGATTCTGCTGTAGGGGAGCAACTCCTGTTCCTGGAGCTGTCAAAAAGTCCTGGACAGAGTGGTTCCTGCTGGGCTGGGAGGAGTCCCTGAGCTGCGAGGGAGTCGTGGGGAGCCCCACAGAGCCACAGTGCTGTTCTGCCATGCTGGACTGACACATTCACGTCTCTGAGATGGCAACACTTGGGTTATTGCACTTACTGTTGTGCTCAAGGTACATCTCACTGCCTGTGAGTGGAGAAATTGAGATGTGTCTCCTCTAACATGTGAGGCAAATGCTTGGGAATTTTGGATTTGGGGCTTCAGCAATCAGCATAGCCTAAAATAGCCCGTTGGAGCTGCTGAGCTCTGACATAGATAAGAAGAGATTTGGTTTGCCATGGTTTCCAGGCATTTCTGGCCATATGGATTTTGACTGACTGTGACTTTGAGGAGGTGTGTTGAGATTCCCTGGACTTCTGCAGTGGCAGGGAAGTGAGTTAAAAGCATCCACATATGCCATCCTCCAAGATATGTGGCAGTTCATGAAGTGAAGTGATGGTGAAGGGAGAGGATATTTCATGCAGTGCATCATTAGCTGGTGGAACTTAATTCTGTAGGAGATTCTAGAAACTGCTAGCTTGGAGAAAAACTAAAAACACTTCCCTAATTACACCAAACTTGGATGATTAATGCTAGTACCCTCGGTGCACTTAGGAGTGGTGGGTGCATGGAGGATTTGCCATCATTCCTTATGTGTCTCTTCCTAAAGCATCCCTTCCTCCCTGCAGTTTGCTGCTTTGCAGAGCAGCCAGATAACATCTCATGTGGAGGACAGATAGGGGAGCAGCCTGTGACCTGGTGGCAATGCCTAATTCCTGTCTGGTTCACGTTTGTGCCCTAAATCCATGTCTGTGCTGGATAACCCTGAGCAAACCTTGCAGAAAGGGCAGCATTAAACAGGGAGAGGGACACAGGGACTGGTCACTGGTGTGGGACAGGAATTCTGTGGTGCCCAGTTCCCTTCCCCTCTCTGCCTGTTATCCATGGTCTGGCATGTCCCATGCCTCTCTCCTAGAGACACTTGGGGCTGCAGGGCCCAAATCAGCCCAGACACAAAGCTGCAGAGTGCAGTTGGCAGAACAGACCCTGCAGTCCCAGAGCAGCAAAATCAACATTTTGGGACTTCCACAGTGAGTGTTTAAAAGCAAGGTGGGATGGGGCCTGCCTGCAATAAGTGCCATGCCTGAGAAATACTCTCTGGAATGCAAATCTCTACATATCTTCAGTTGTGTTTTTCCTCTCCTGTTGTACTAGCAGGTCCCTCTTGTCTCTGACATGCTGGCTGATGGTGTTAGAGCTGCCCTGGGTACTGTGTGGTTGTGCTGTTGCACTGGCCACCTATGTGTGGGGTCGAGTCTAGCACTTCCTTGTGCTGCTGCTGAGCTTCATTTGCCACATCTGGGTGAGATGCTGCAGCACAGATCCCCACCTCAAGAAGATGAAGTGGATGATGCTTCAGCAGCTTTCTACTCCTACAAAACCTGCCATGAGATTAGACTCATTAGATTCCACTGGTCCTTCTCCCATGGCCTCTGTTCACCATCCTGTGCTGCAGGGTGCCCTGCAGGGGTCTGGCTGGAGAAGGACTGTGTGGCCGCAGGGCTCTCAGCTCCTCTGGCAGCCCTGGCTATGCTACAGGAGCCAGGCAGGGTCTGGCAGCAGGAGGCATCACGGGTGACTCCCTTGTGCCCAGCTGGCAGGACATCCCAGGTGCTGATGGGGACTCCTGGGCAGGGTGAACACCAGGAATCAAAGATCCCCAGGCTCTGTGAGCTTGGGCTCCCATCATCTCTGCTGCTCCACCTCTTCAGTATGAAAAGCATCAGCCCTCATTAGTGAGGGTTTTTGAGGGGATAAGCACATCCTGAGTCCCAGCACTGAGCAGAGGAGCACTGAACTGACCATCCTTTTAGCCCAGCCCCTCTGGGGAAGAAGTGTGTGCCAGCACTAAATGGGCAGTGAGCTGGCAAGGCCCTCTGGCCCTGGGGATCAGGCCCCCCCACCCATCAGAGATGCAGTTCTGCTTCTCCTGGCACCGGGCTCATGGCTTCTCTCTTCCCAGTCAGTGACTTCTTGAGGCAGAATGGTTGGGCTTGGGGGCCTTGGTGGTGATTAATGAATTAACCCCTGGGGCAGGGAGAGGCAGGGAGTGCTCCTTTTGGCTGCTGCCCTGTGCTGGCTGGGTTGGACACCTGTCTGAGGCCCCAGGACAGAAGGACACTTGCTGGATGTCTGGCTGAAGCAGAGTGGAGCTGCTCACCATGGCTTCAACTCGCCTAAAAATCCCTGACAATTGCTTTGGGGAGGGTGGAGAGAAATCACAGTGTCTCCTCTAGCATGCACAGCAACCCCAGTGTCAGCTGCTGCAGCTGGGTTTGGGAGTGCCTGTGGCTGTCGTCCCTGCAGCATCTGCTGTGTCCCTGCTGACTCTGCAGCAGGCTGTGCTGAAAGAAAGGATGGTCAGATCTGTCAGGAGCCAGCAGTGTGAGGTACCCTATTTTTAATGCCCAGCATTCTTGGGGGGTGTCTTCTGTTGCTTCATGCCTCTTTTAAATTTGTGACCTTCTACAAGTGACTTTTTTTTAAAAAAAAGCAACCTGTCTTGCCTTCCCAATGTAATAGTTCTCAGTGTATCAGTGCTTATTATCATTTCTGTGCTCAGGCATTCCAAATTGGAGCATCTCCATGATGCTTAAACTTCTGATACATTGAAAAATCCAATGTCCCTCATGTAAAGATTTCACAGCCCTCAGCCTTTCCTTCTCTGGTTAAATGTTCCCTCCCGAAGTACAGGGACTGGGTCTGTGATTAGAACTGGCTGCTGGGGCTCATGCAGCCCTGAGTGTCCCTGTGCCTGCCCCAGGCATCCCTGCACAGCCAGCCTGGTGGCTGTGAGGTGACCAGGGCTGCAGCTCTCAGTAAGGATTTCTCAGTCACGGCTGATCAGAGAAAACAAATGGTTGTACAGGGCATTTTGTGCTTCGTTTCTGGATGAGAACTCTACTGTTAGTCTACAAACACACAGCTGATGTTCAGGGGAAGCCTTTGCTTTTGCATTTGCTTCTGACCACAACATTTGAGAGGTGCTCCATTGAGTTTGAGGTCCTTTTTCTGCAGATATGTCCAGTTCTTTCATTTCAGTGATATGCAGGGCAGTCCCTTTTTTCCTAACACCAAGTACTAGATGGATACATGGGTGATAAAATACTGTCCTGCCAGCAGAACCTTTGGGGTGTACTGGAGTGCTGTGGCCAGGGTGTGCTGGACCTGAACAGGAGCAAGGGGCAACAAATCTCTCACAGCTGTGGCTGTGTGCTCCCTGCACCAGCACTTGGAAGTGTCTCCAGCTGGGCAGCAAAGACCTATTGGCACAGGTCTGTTAATGCTGTGACAGCCTCTCTGGCTGTTCAAGGAGGCCTTTGAGGAGGGCTTAAAGCTAAGAACTGATTTCTTTGTGTAACAAAATGCTGATGTGCAGTCTGTGCCAAGAGGGACTTGCAGTGTGGGGCTGGATGGAGGCTGCTCCCAGAGGAGCCTCTGTGGGAGCACTGGTACTCAGGAAGGGCATCTCCCCTCTCTGCTTATCCAACGAGTGAACTGATGCTTGAGGGGGACTTAGCCACTTCCCATGGGTCAGGAAAAGTGACTGGGGTGTCACTCTGAGTGTGGGCTGCTCATCTCCTGTAGCTTCTGGTGGGAACAGCTGCGGTGGTTGGAGTGACCCTCCTGCCTTGGAGAGTGAGGGTGTGACCCCAACCTGCTGCCCCTCACCTCTCCTTGGTCCCTGCTGCGGACCCTCCTGCCCTCTGCTGTGCTCCCTGACACTGCTGGGATGCTCCTGCTTCTGCCTGAAGTCCCTGTGGGTGAGGGTGTCCCGTGGCACAGAGCCCAGGGCCTGGCTCTCTGTCCTGTATGGTGGGAGAAGTGACAAGCCTGCAGTGGTCCCCTTGTCCATTCCAGCCGTGCCCAAGCACTGCTGCTCTGCCTGAGCCAAACTGAGGCTGAAAGCTGAGGATGGGGAATGTTGAATTTCTCCTCTGAACTCCTTCAGAAGTACTCAGGGTGATTTGGGTGTCTGGGCTGGGTTTATGCAGGGCTGTCACAACAGGTGAGAGGGGGACTCTTCCCTGGTGCTGCCGCCTGGGAGGAGCTCCCGGGGAATTCTCTGTCCTCTGACTCACAAGCACAGCCTGGCTTGTGTGCGGGCTCTGTGACAAGCAGAAGCAGCTGGTGAAATGCTCATGGTGTTCCTCGGGATCATCTGAGAGTTCCAGGGCTCTGCTGGGCTGGGCACTCTGCAGGGCTCCCTGGGCACCACCATGGAGGTGGCTCATGGCTCGAGCTGTGCCCTGGGGAGCTGTTTGTGCCAGGATGCTGCTGCTGTTGGGGTCACCCTGCGGCTGAGAGTGAGGACTGGCAGGAGAGCCCATGGCCCTTCCCTGCCTCCCACAGCCCCCTCGTATGTGTCTCTTACCTTTTGTAGTGTCAAGGTGAGATTTTTAGTTTTTCAAAGATAACTACTACTGAGATTTACAAAGGGAAAGCACTGAGGTAGGAGATATTTGTAGCATTTTCATGAACTGCCTCTCTGAACAAATGCAGTCTCTTGACTTCACTTTCTGGGAGTTGTTTTGTTTAATCACTGTAAAACTTCTTTTAAATTTCCTCCAGCACTCTAAAGACAGTCATTCTGTCAGAGCAAGAGGTGGCATCTTCACAGGCATTTCCCATCATGTCTAGATGGAAATATATGGGAGCCATGTGACTTTTCACATGTGCAGATAGTGATAGGACAAGCAGAAATTGTTTTAAAGAGGTGAGATTTAGATTATTTGTTACGAAAAAAACATTTCTGTGAGGGTGGGGAGGCTTTTGGCACAGAGTGCCCAGAGCAGCTGGGGCTGCCTCATCCCTAGAAGTGTACAAGGCCAGGTTGGACAGGGCTTGGAGCAACCAGGTCTGGTGGAAGGTGTCGCTGCCCATGGTAGGGGTAGGAAAAAGATGAGCTTTAAGGTCCCTCCAACCCAAGCCTTTATGATTTCTGATTTGGATGATTTTTCTGTTGACTAACAAAATTTGGGTAGGTTTCTCAGCAGTGCCTCTAACTAGTGCAGGTATCTTGACCTTCAGTGTGCAAAAGGAGAAAAATCAATCTGAAGTGGTTATTGTGAACCATAAAATCAATGTGTCCGTATTGTCTTTGGTATGAATTGTCATTGGGGCTCATTTTCACTTAGACTTTCTACAAATAAAACATCCTACATTTCATTACAGCTCCAGCCTTGAGCTGATGAAAATCAGAGGTCGGGTCACTTGGAATGCAACTGTTGCAGTTCCCTTTGCTATTGGAAACTGCCTCCCAAAGCAGCTCATTCCAGCCCTGTGGCAAAGTCCTGCAGCTGGAATCTCCAAGGGGATAATGCCACTGATGCCATTTGCTGCACGATTATTCTATGGTTGTTTTATTTAAAAGGCAAATGAGCTTGCCTTGTAGGAGAGCTTATTTCAGAGCATTCTGCTTCATATGTGAGGAAATGAGGTCGTTCCTCCAGTCCTCCCCGTGGGGAAAGGGGGATGCATGGAACAGGACAGGGATCACAGCCAGCCCTGATGCTTGAGGGCAGGGGGACTTGCCTCCACAGCTGACTGTGGCTGGGGGCCTTTGAGGTGATTTAACAAAAATAAGGATGGTTTGAGTAGGTCTTTGAGGTTCCTGGAATGGTTTGAAATGTCGCCAGGCTGTATTGAATCAGCAATAGCAGTGGAACACTGACACTTGAGGCCAGACACACTTGAGGGCAACTCTCAGACTTAGGAATTGCCCTCAATTTTGACCCCCAAATACCTTGGTTGTGATCCTCTGGTACTGAGCATGTACCAGCCTGGTGGGGTGGGAACAGGGACTGGATTTCATATTCTATTGTGACTCTACTTTTAGTGTTTCAAGAAGCAAACGCCTTTTGAAGGAGAGGGAGAGGATCCCAGCATGCCCAGCTGGTTTTTGAGGGTCTAGAGGACTGTCCAGTTTTAAGGCTCTGCAAACAGCTCCTCTGCTCAGGGCTGCATCCTTGGGGATTGCCCAAGCCCGGGGCCAGGTGCAAGGTGCTAATTTGGAAAAATGCTGCTTTCTAAAAATAATTACAGAAGAAAGACTATAAACAAACATCCTCCTCCCCAAAATCAATCATCCACAGCATGCTGTGAATTCCAACTGCTTGCTGAAATAAGCTTTAGAAGATCCTGTGAGCAGGAAGAGCCTAGTGCTGCAAAACTGGAAGCTTAAGCATGACTTCCATGTTCTCCTGTTGTTCCACACCTTTTTGGAGCAGGGATGATGTTCCCAAGCAAACTGAGCTGATGGTCCTGCAGAGTGAGATCCTGCTCCAATGCTCACAGGAATTGTAGTTCCTCATTGCAGCACAAGCTGATTTTAAAATATAAAAGGCTGTGACCTCAACAAGTCCAGAGTAGATCCATGCCTGCTGAGCTGTAGCCCTTTGGAGGGGTAAGTCAGCAACTGGAATGGTCCTGACTGGTGGGATTGGCCTCAGAGCCAGGAGGGAATGCTGCCTGCTTCTCCTATGGAAACACTGGGATGTTCTTGTCTTCCTCAAGATGTGTCCCCTCCTGCAGATGCAGGAAGCACTGAGCCTTAGTTCAGGGTTGTGCTGAGGGCAGACAGACTGTTCTGGGTGGGCTTGCTCTGGCTTCAGCTTTTGAAGCCCGTTCTAAGGTATGGTTTCTGAGTTTGCTGGGCAGTCAGAAGTCCTGTTTTGTGTTTCCAGAGGGCTTCAGTGGGGTTAATTTGCAATTGCACTAACTAATGCATCCCCAGTTCTTCAAAGCTCCTGATCATTTTGTGTTTGTCATTTGCAGTGTTTCTTAGAGCCTTAGACTTACTTTTTGTAGCTCAGATATACCCTTTGAGCACAGATAGAAGAACAGGGGTGGGTTTTGCTGGTCCTGGGTTTTTCCCTTCTAGCAAAGCCAGTACTGCCCTTCAGCCAAGCCGAGTGGCATCAAGGGATCCCAGGAACATGCCAAGGAGATACTGTGGTTTCCTCCTTTACCAGAGCAGCAAAAACAGTGTTCGTGCTGTCTGTTGGTAAGTGGATAATGACTTTAGGTCTGGCCTACTGACCCTGGACACCACTGATCCTCCCTAGAAGCTCTGTGCTGCTGTGCCCTCCCCTTGTTCTGGCTGGCCAGGCTGTTGGATGTCAAATAGCCATCAGTTTCCTTTCCTCAGTCCTGGCAGTCTCCACAGCACTGGGGAGCTGGGCTGAGCTCACAGTGACTGTGCCAGCCGAGCCACCAAGGGCTGTGGCCAGTCCAGCTCCAAGCAGGATGGTGTCACAGGGACTGTCGGTAGCAGGGCACCCTGGGCGCTGTCCCTGGAGAAGAACAGGGGCCACGTGGAGAGATTTAACTGAAGGAACATGTGACATGCTGTCACCTCTGCCAGTTGGGGTGGCTCTGGCTTGCCTCAGTGCAGTAACAGGAGTAACGTGTTGTTTTGGGGTGTAGGTACAGCTGGCCCAGGGGTGCCTCTGCCATGGCTCTGGTAAGCCACCCCCACACTGTCCCACTGGGATGGGCTGTGTGAGTCAGGCTGTGAGACTGGGCCAAGGAATTGCTTTTGGAGATGATGCTCCACGTCAGGCAGCTCTGGCAGGGGGACTGTGGTCACCCCTCACCCATGTGAGTCAGAGAGTGGTGGATGGTGGGATGGGTCCTGCTCTCCTGCCATCCTGCTCAGTCTGTGCAGGACTTGGTGTAGTGGCCTGAGGGAACTGGGATGCATTTGGTGCTTTCTGAGCTCCTGTGCAGATCCAGGCTAGAGGCAGCTGGGTTGGCCGCCCTGCACAGGCCTCTCATTTCTCTGCCAGCAGCACCATTATGGTGCTGCTCAGCATCTCTGGGCACAGAAATGCTGCTGGAAACACAGATCTCCTCCTCTGTAATTCCTCCCTTTTAGTTCCTCCTTTGAAGTGGAGCTTTAGCTCTTAATATGGTAAATAGTGGGATGTGTAATGCAGGCAGGTCCACATACTGTCAGTAAGGCTCATGGGGCAGCTCTGTGATTGTCCCCCAGGGATGCTCAGAACTGCAGATCTCTGGGACTAAGGAGGCTGCTGGCAAGGTCTGGGGTGTATTGTGGGGTGCAGGGGAAAAGCAGTTTGGGATTGAACAGGACTTAATGGGAGGAACCAAGTCTGGTGACTTGGGGAGGACCAAGAGTAAAGGGATAAGGGGGATAAAGGGGGTCAGTTGTGTGTAGGAAGGTGGCTGGTCAGTGTGTTTGGCCATGCCCTGCCCAGTGCAGTCTGTCCTGGCAGCTATGGCCTCAGGGCTTTGTATATCCTGAGCAGACCGAGAGCCTAAATCTTGGCTGCTGCAGCATCCATGTGGATTTTTCTGGTATTTTATATGTATTTTCACTGGTGGACTTCCATCCTGTCCAGCCAGAGACAGGAGCAGGTTGGGGCTGTGGCTGCTGTCCTGGTTCAGGTGGCCAGCTACGTATCTGTCCCTATGGGTGGGATACGTGTGTTCTGTGACTGCTGGGCACACATTTCCAGCCTTGCTGCCACTTGGATCTGGGGCCATGGAGTAGCAGCCTCACCACTTTTGGGCTGTTGCATCCAGACAATGTCTTTTCCTCTGGTGTGGAGCAGCTGGGCTTGTCAGGGGCTTCAAATGTGTGTTCCTGCCATCAACATCTAACAAATTTTATGGCTTCTTTCCATTTTTATAGGAAAAACCATCACCCTGATCCAGACATTGAAACTTGTCAACTGATGGGACAAAGAGCTGAGACACTTGGCTGTACTAGGACACTAAAACATAGGGTTTAGTCAAAGAATATTTCCTCACTGTGGAGGCTTACACCTGCCAAACCCTGTAGTATTCTTGGGAGGCTTTTCTATCCCTCTTCTCCATTTCGATTTCCACGCATCATGGTATTCCTTTTGACTTCTTTTGCAAGCTAGCTCTGGCTCTGCCTTTGCTTCCCCTATGCTTTGGTGTGGGTCCCCAGCGTGAGCTGCTGCCTGTGGGCTGGTTCTGCACCTCTGCCTCCAGCTGCTGCTTGGAGGCTCCTCTTGGATGTCGTGACTGACCTGCTTTTTCTCTCTCTTCCACTGTATCTCTTTCCCTCCAACCTGTCTGGTGCGTTCTCCGTTCTCCCCCCTCCATCCCTGCAGGTTCATCATGCCTAGTGGCATATAAAAAGACTCCACCTCCCGTCCCACCTCGGACCACGTCCAAGCCGTTCATCTCTGTCACTGTGCAGAGCAGCACTGAGTCGGCGCAGGACACCTACCTGGACAGCCAGGACCACAAGAGTGAGGTCACCAGCCAGTCAGGGCTCAGCAATTCCTCAGACAGCTTGGACAGCACCAGGACACCCAGCGTGACCAGGGGCAGCGTCGTGACTGCAGCCAGAGACACTCCAGAGTTACCTCAGAAAAATGCAACTTTGAAAAGTGACAAAGGGACTCTAACTAACGAAGAGCCTAAAGTGGAGAATATCCCCAAAAGAAAGCTATCATCAATAGGAATACAAGTATGGAATAGTTTGTTCTCCTTTGTCCCAAGGAATGTCCTTGCCCCATCCATTTAGCGTGTGCCTTTTCTGTGACCAGGTGTGCATCTGAGCTCACTTAGAATAGCAGGAGACATTCACTGCCTTGTCAGAATAACTGCCTGTGTTCCCAGTGTGAGGGACTTTCCCTTAACAGCCCAGAAAGGACTAAGCTCATTTAGTACAAATTTAAAATGTTTTCTGGAGCAGAGGGGCCATATTAACTGGATGAAACCCTCTGAAGAGGCCCTTTTGCTGCTGGTCTGCCTGTGCCCTGTACTCTGTATTGCTTCCCATAAGTCTGCTCTTTGTCCATCATGATTCTAGGGACAATTCTCTCCTGAGGGGTGGGCCGTTCTGCTGGATGTCCATGTAGGAAGGGCTGCTGCAGTGCCAAATGGTCCCAGGCCTGCAGGCAGGAGGGAGCAATTCCTTGCTGCCCAGCGTTCCCAGCAGGTTAGTGCTTCCCTTGCTGGAAGTATTTAACTGTGGGAATCAATGGAAATGAGCTGTTGATAACACAGTGAAATGAGAACCGAGTGAGTATTGTAAATGCGTGCTTCAGTCAGCAAAATGCATCCTCTGGGGCTGTGCCCTCCTCTGGGGCAGGTTTCTCAGTTACAGGTGGCTGTGAGCTCTGTTTCTGTCCCAGGTGCTGGTTACCAGCAGAGGGGAACTTGGCCAACTCCAAGTGCAGGATCTGAGCTTTGAACTGCTCTGTGTGTGCTGAACGAGTTCTCCATCAGCTTTACTGCAAGGCCAGCTCAGTACAGGTGACAGTGAAGGCCTCTCTGCAAGGCTGGTGGGACAGAACACCTGAAAGGGCAGCGAGGGGACAGAAACACTCTGGAGAGGCTGCCTTCCTCTGCTTTTCCTTTTCTGAGCTGGTTCCTAAGTCACCTGGATATTTTTCCTAAAACCTTCTAACCCTCTTATCCAGAGCCATGCAGGGTATCAATCCCTGGGAGAGAGGCTTTGCTGTCACTGTCAGTCACCTCGCTGTCCTCCCTTGAATGCCGTAGTCCCTGACTGTATGGGATGCCACAGGCACAGGGACACAGCCCCAGCCACGCAGAGCCCAGGGCTCCTGGCACAAGTGGTGGCAGCAGCCTGGCAGGACACAGCCCTGCTCCTGAGGTGGGAGCAGAGCTGAGCAGTAGCCTCGTGCCTGTCCTTAGCCAGCCCTCCCGTGTGGTGTCAACATGCTCTGTGTGTGCACACTCCTGGTCTACTAACGTGGATTCCAGCCCCAAGTTCTTGTGTCTGTTTTTGTCTGTATTTTTTTTTGTTCAATAAGGTTGACTGCCTTCAGCCAGTGGCAAAAGAGGAGCCTCCTCCACCAGCCACCAAATTCCAGTCCATCGGGGTACAGGTAGAGGACGAGTGGCGGTAAGTGAGACGCAACTTGTGCAGTTTCCTTTTATTTTAAATTGTGCCTCCCCCACTTGTGCTTAGACCTTCTTCCCTGCTTTGTGCCGGTGAGTGGTGTTGAATGGGGCCCACGGAGAGCTCTTCCTCCACAGTGCACACCTGCTGCAAAAAGCACTTGTTCTCTAACAGCCAGAACAATGGGAGCTTGAAATTAAATAAAAAATTTAAAAATTCCAAGCCATAATTATAGACATGCGTCAGCCCTCTCGTCTGAACGGCCGATTGCAGTAAGCAGGCAACCTTATAATTCTGTCTGTCTGAGTGTGTGGTGTGTCTGTGTGTGAGGAGGGGCAGGGAGAGGCTCTGCTGTGGCCATGGATTTTGCTGTCAGCCAGGCTGAGCTCTGCTTTTGAACGATGACTTTTGATCCCTGCAGAAACAGCCACTCTCGCAGCATGTCCTCCAAACAGGACACAGACTCTGACACGCAGGAGCCCAATAACTCCAGCTGTAAATCATCTGAGAGAAGCCTCGCTGAGTGCCCCCAGCACAACAACTCTGTTGGTGTTGATGCCTCCACCAGGCAACCAGCCAAGCCCTCACAGATTAAGAGAAACCTCTCCTATGGAGAAAACAACGACCCGGCCCTGGAGCCTTCCTCTCTCCCTCCTCCTGACCCCTGGCTTGAGAGCTCCTCCACGTCGCCGTCGGAGCCGGCGCAGCCGGGGCCCTGCCGCCGGGACGGCTTCTGGTTCCTGAAGCTGCTGCAGGCAGAGACCGAGCGCCTGGAGGGCTGGTGCCGCCAGATGGACCAGGAGACCAAAGAGAACAATCTCTCTGAGGAAGGTGGGTGTGGGCAGCAGCTCCTCCTTCAAGTATTGCGTATTGGGTCAGGTAAATTGTGGCTGCCCCATCCCTGGAAATGTCCAAGGCCAGCTTGGAGTCTGGTCTAGTGAAAGGTGTCCCTGCCCATGGAATGAGATGAGCTCTAAGGTCCCTTCCCTCCCAAACTATTCTGGGGTTCTGTGAAATTGCTGACAGCCCACAGAGCCAGAGCATGGAGATGAGGATGGGATAAGGAATGCTTTGTCCTTGGTAAGGGTAATGTAGCTTCCTGTAGCAAATGGAGTACAATGTAATGCTGTGATGCAGCATAAAAGATGTACAGGGGATGGTGTGGCTTCTGACCACTCAAAAGTGCTAAAAGCTTAAATGGATTTAACCTTAAAAAAGGTTAAATGGAAAAAGCTTTCAGGGAGGCTGTGGGATCTCTCCCTGCCTCACCCATTACTCTCAAAGAGGCAGGGGAAAGCTTAGCTGGTAGTGGGGCAAAAGGAATAAAACTTCAGAGATTGTTTGCTCAGTTTAGTTGATGAACTTGTCTTTACAGCAAAGAGGAGGAGGTTTCTTCACATGGGAAAGCCTCACTGAATTTGTGGTGGGTACAGCAAAAGCATGGAATAGGGATCATGAGGCCTGGTGATTTTATGGGGTTCAGTCCCAGCTGGGCTTGTTCCTCTGTTTTCAAATGCCTTGGCAATACCTGGGCTTTTTGTGGGAATCATGCCTCTGGTGCATACAGAGTGGGTGACCAGGCTGCAAAGGGCAAGATCTTTGTGTGGAAGCTGGTTTTGATGTTTTTAAAACCTGAGAAAGGTGAAACAAAGGTGAGGCTCAGTTTTAGCTCACTGTCACTGCTGGGGCTCCAGGAGCTAATCTCTAATCGGATTCCCAGAGGTGCTACCCTGGCTGCCAGGGGGACAGGCCATGCCAGGGATCTCCCTGCCTTGGGGCTGGCCTGTGGCAAGGAAAGACAACAAGACCTGCATGGCACTGTTGTGTGAGTGACTGCCAGGAGCAGGCTGCTTGATTGCATAAGCACAGCCGTGGTGGGTGGGAGAGCCCACGGTGTGCTTGTCCAGCCAAGTCCCATCTCCCAAGCAGGCTCGGGGGCAGCAGCAGAGCAGGGGCAGGACTCAGGTGGTCCCTGTTGGTGATGCAGCTGCAGGCACGTGGGGCTCTGAACCTGCCTCTGGAAGGGAAAAGCCCAGACTGTATTTCCTCTAAAGAGCAGTGGAACATGTCCATGCCCAGAGGCTGCTTGGAAAACCCATTGAGAGCAGCATAAAGTCCTGGGTGTTAAAAGCCTTGGCCTGTGTGTTAATCCCTGCTGGTACAGGGAGGCTGGAGAGTGGTCCCTGTGTCACCTTTCCCTTGTGCAGGGCTGGGAGAGCAGGCTGGCATCTCAAAGCAGCTACCAGCAGACCTCACTGAGGTGGTGCTGGGGGCTCCTCTGAGGAGCTCTCTGCCAGCCTGGATGTTGTAATATTCTCAGCCAGGTCTGTGTTTGGCCTGCCAGAAGAAGCAATGAGAGACAAATGCAGTTTCAAAACTTCTTGTTCCTGAGAGCAGTTGGTGCCTTGAGGATCTCTGAAATTCCTTTCCTGATGACTCGAGTGTTTATTTCTCCAGAAACGCTGGAGAAATTGCTACAATCAATAGTCTGTTCAACTCAGGTCGTTTTCTTTTATTTTTTTTTTTATCCCCCACAGTCTTAGGAAAAGTCCTGAGTGCAGTGGGCAGTGCACAGTTACTAATGTCACAGAAGTTTCAGCAATTCCATGGCCTCTGTGAACAAAACTTGGTGAGTCTGGATCTATTTTTCCTGGTTTTTGAGAGGGTGCCTTTCTTTCAACAGCACTACAAGGACTTGGTCAGGTGTTAAGAGGCTGCTGTCCTGTGAAAACAAAGCCAGCTCAGCCACAGCCTGCAGTGCCAGGCTGGGGGAGGGCTGGGTTAGCACAGAGGTGCCTCCTGCTTCTGAAGGGCTTTTTGAGGCAAACCCCTGAGGCTGAGCCAGATAGGGGGGACTATTTGAAAAGTCTGCTCTTGACCACACGTGCTCCCTTCGCGTGTGTGGCTGGTGACACTGTCCCCGGGGCACTGGGAATTGATCTCTGAAAGGGAATGTGCAGGGGTTTGCCCTTGCTCAGAGCTGACCTGGGCTAATGGGGATTGATGGAATCTGTGGTTTAGTTTTCCCCTCAAGCTTTATGGTAATACGGATTTTGCAAACTTCCTCAGGGGTGAAGTCCCCTTTAGATGTAAAATAATCTTTGAGAGAATTGAGGAGTAGGAGGGGGGGAAAGTGCTGATCCCAGCTGAGCAGCAGCATCAGCAGAGCTTTGTGTGAGCTGCTTGGATCTGATCTCATGCTTTCCAGGGTCTGTGGTGGTGGTTCAGCTGTCTGGGAATTGGGAAAATCCTGTTCTTGGAAGAAACTTAAGCTACTTAAAATTTTTCAACACAGCCTGAGAAGTACTGATGCTTTCAGGTTGTTTTGGGTGGAAATGTAACAAAATAATTTTGCTCATGACAGCTCAGCTTGGCTCCTTGGAGTGCTGTACATCCAGGCATCAGAGCTAAGTGTCCATTTCCATTATTTCTTACCCTGAAATCAGAGTCTCTCTGTAAGAAACCACACATTCTGATTGCCACACTGGGCAGCTGCTGTTGGAGGTTCCTGCTGTGGGGTTTGTGCCAGCACTGGATGTCTGGTTCAGGACTACTCTGCTGTAAGGAGGAGTGCAGTCAGGTCCTGCTTCCTGAGCTTGGCAGAAATTAATGACTTTGTGTCTCCTTGCTTTAGGGCAGGTGTCTCCTGTGGGCTCTCACTGGGTTTGTTTGCAGGCAGATGTAAAAGGGGCAAAGGTGCTGTGCACACTACTCTGCTGGGTGTGTTCTTTCTGAAATGGTGTTTTTAATGCTTCTTCTTGTAGAACCCTAATGCCAATCCTAGACCCACAGCCCAGGACTTGGCTGGATTTTGGGATCTCCTCCAGCTGTCCATTGAAGACATCAGCATGAAGTTTGACGAGCTGTACCACCTCAAAGCTAATAGCTGGCAATTGGCAGAGACACCGGAGAGAAAGGTGAGTGAGGGGCACTGGAGAGTGGCCAGAACACCTTGTACACATTTGGGGTACCTGAGCTCTGGTTTTGTCTGCAAACAGAGGCTTTCAAGGGCTTTTGCCCTTGTCATCTCACAGCCTTGCAAGGCACCAAGGCCATTCCTCTTGAAGAACAGTGGGAAGAGTTTTGTACAAGGGGAAAAAGTGTTGGATGGAGAGAGCCCAGAGCAGTGAGCAGTGGTGCGGGGGCCTCAAGTGTTCCTAGCACTCTGTGGATGGATTTAACTATCCCTGGTGCCCAAGTAATGTAAAAAACAACTTGAACCTTTCAAAAGTGCAGGAGAGGTGGTGTCCTGGCTCTGCCAGTCAGGGTAGGGAGGACTGTGACTCAGGGCAGGGTGGCTACTTGAAATGTTGCAGTTCCACATCCAGTTGTGTCTTCGTGCTGCCTGTGCTGTGCTCGGAACAGAACCAGACAATCTCTGAACTCCAGGCCACTCCAAAAGAGCCATGGTACTTCCTGTACCACGGAGGGGAGGGTTCAGCTGGATAACAGGAAAACGTTCTTCCCCCAGAGGGTGCTGGGCATTGACCAGGCTCCTGAGGGAATGGGCACAGCCCCACAAGGCTGCCAGAGCTCCAGGAGCCTTTGGACACCACTGCCAGGGACAGGTTGCCCTGCAGGTGTCCGTGCATGAGTTGGACTTGATGATCCTGGTTGTGGATCATCAGCCTCTGGATTGTGGACTCCCATCCCAGGAAATGTCCAAGGCCAGATTGGACAGGGTCTAAGTGGAAGGCGTCCCTGCCATGACAGGGGGTGGAACTGGATGATCTTCCGAGCCAGACTATTCTGTGATTCCATGATTATTGTGGGTCCTTTCCCATCCAGGACATTCTATGACTCCGTGAAATGCAAAATGGCTTCTCGTAGAAACCAGGGCAGCACAATCCCAGTCCCTCTGGCAAGGCCCTCTGGGGCTGAGCCAGCACCCAGCTGCACACGTTTATATCAGGTCTGGCTTTTTCCTTCTTGTCTCCCTAAAGGAAGAGAAGAAACCACCCCCTCCAGTGCCAAAGAAGCCGGCCAAGTCCAAATCGCAGCTGAGCCGGGACAAAGGCTCCGACTCAGACAAGCAGCGGCAGGAGGCGCGGAAGCGGCTGATGGCGGCCAAGCGCGCGGCGTCCGTGCGGCAGAACTCGGCCACCGAGAGCGCCGACAGCATCGAGATCTACGTCCCCGAGGCCCAGACCCGCCTCTGAGCCCGGCCACGGCCAGCCCGCGGCTTTTATAAGTCATTAAATGGAAAAAAAAAAAGGTTCTCTGGAAACTAGTGTGATTTATTCAGTCTAGAGACAATGAGCCATCCTTGAAAAGGGCTCCTGAGTTGGCTTTTTTCTCTCTCAGCTTTAAGTAATGAAGATTTTAGAAAAAAAAAAAAAAAAACAAACAAAAAAAATTTAAACAAAAATCAGAAATGCCCCTTGTTTTCTCCCCAGCTGTTGTATTGCTGAATGGACTGGACAGACTCCTGGGAACTCCAGTCCCTCAACTTGGAACTTCAGTCTTTTTACTTGTTCTATCTCATGAGAATTATTAGCTTGTTTACAAGAAGAGGACAAGAAAACATGAAGCCTTGAGCACTTGCCATGCTGTGTTCTTCCTCCTCCTCAGATCTGTTCTGCCCTTCTCATCCTTTATTTTTCCCTCCTCCTACTCCCATTCCCCCACCCTTTGCATGGTTTCGGTTCCCGTGTCTGGACCCCGCTGCCCCCGCAGAGAACACCCGTGGTGTGTCATTCCTGCTGCCCTCTCCAGCCAGCAGCCTCCTCGCCTTTGTATTCTTGGGATGGGGTTGTCAGGGTGGGGCAGGAGGGCACAGGGGCTGTAGCCTCACTTTGTTGGAGGGAGAGGACTCTGGGGCTGTGGAATGTGGGGTTGAAAAGCAGCCCAGAAGCAAAATGTGCAATAAATCTGGCACAGGGGATCCTGAGAGCCAGAGCCGACACCGGGCACAGGAGCAGAGCTGAAGGACCACAAAGCACGAGGCACATCACTTTGATTCCCCTCCTCTTCCCATTCCCACACCGTTTTCCTTGGCTGGCTGGTGGAGACAGGAGCTGCTGCAGCGGGGTTGTGGGGTCGGTGTGCTCAGGAGGAGGGGGTGTACATATGCACATATACACTTAGTAGTACCTGTATAGTAATTCCTACACACGGATCCTGCCCACGCCGCCGCGGGGGTGGGCAGATGTATAGCATATATTTTTACATGTACTATATCTAGATGTGTGTCCAAGTGTGTGTAAAAATATATACCCTGTGTGTAAGCAGATGACTATTTTTTCCTTATCTCCCTGCTCTCTGGGTAGAGGAAGGATTGCTAAATATTTTTTAGCCCATTTTTTTCCCCCTTTGTAAGTCTCCTTTCTGGTCTGGCTCCTTGGAGCCAGAGCTGCCACCCCCTGATTCTTTGCCACCCTCTCACACTGAAGGTTTTTGTCCCATCCTGAGGGATCGTGCTGGGGATTTTTTTTTTTTTTTTTTTCCTTCACATGTTTGAACAAGTTGGGAGATTGTGTGCTACTGTCATGGGGGTGGAGGGGGAATCCCAGTGGTTTCAGTGAGAGTTGGTGATCCAGAAGGCAAAAAATAAATAAAAGTGAAATCCTGAATGATGCCTGCTGCCCATTGTGTGCTGTCTGGGGCTGTCCATGAAAGCTGCTCTCAGAGGTCTCTGCCCCCAGCCATAGAATTCCAAAAGCTTGGCTGTGCTGGGATTTAGATTGAACTGGAAGTGGGGGTCAGGCTCTGCTCCCAGGGGGACAAGGGGAAGCAGCTTCAGGTTGCTCCAGGGGAGGTTTACATTGGCTATTGGGGGAAAGTCCTTCATGGAAAATGTGAGCAGTACTGCCCAGGGCAGAAGAGTCCCTGGCCCTGGAAGTGTTGGAAAGGTCTGTGCAGGTGGCACCTGGAGCTGTGTGGGCATATCAGGATTTGGCAGCAGCTGGGCCTCATCTTGGAGGCCTTTCCCAAACTAAAGAGTCCGTGGGGGCAGAGACATGGTTGGGTTGCACTGTTGGATTGGGGGGGGGATTGTAAAGATGCAGCTTTAGGGATCTCTGGCATAGAAAGGGGGAACGCCCAAGGAAATGTGGGGGTTAATTTATTTACTTTTATCATTTACTCTTCCCAGCTGCTGCTCATGGAGTGGTGAAACAATCCTTGCTGCCCTGGGCTGGGCTTGCTTGTAATATTTATGTTCTGACATAATATGGATTTGTACATATATATGTGCATATATTTTAACATGTAAGTGAATTTATAAGGCTGTAAAAATTAATTAATTTTAATCTGGTTTTGTATCTTATAATTAATACATTATTTTAAATTTACCTACATATATTAGAATATATATGAATACAGAGGTAGAGTTTTAACTTTTGTATCCATATATACATATAAATATGTGTAACACGTGTACAAAAATGTGTTGTACATATTTAAACACACCTTTTATAAATCTTAGAAGATTTGTTGTAGATCTTTAACACCCCTTTTATAAATAATTTCATACCCTCTCCTTGAATCCACCTGTTTATTCTGAGCCCAAAGGACGCGGGCAGCCAATCACGGGGCTTCCAGAGATTACGTGGGGATGGTGGTGTCACGAGATGGCTGCCTGCCAATCAGAGGGCGGTGTGACGTTTTACAAAATGGCTGCGCCCTGCCATAAGATGGCGGGTGAAACAAAATGGCCGCCCCCAGTGGATACAGAGGGAGGAGGCCGTGTGTCAAAGTACTTCCGGGTCGTATCAACCAATCATAGCACAGTATGTGCCGCTGCGGCGAATGGCCGCGAGAGGGCGGGGCCCGAGGGGGTGGTGGGCGTGGCCTCATCTTGCTCCGTGCCCAGCTCCGGTAGGCTGGGCCAGAGGGTGCCGTGCTCGCCTGGGTCCGTGTTCCTGTCCGTGTCCTAGTTCCAGGTCCTGGTCCTGGTCCTGGTCCGTGTCTGTGTCCCCTGTCCCCGTCTGTGTCCTGGTCTCGGCCGGGCGCTGCAGCCCCACGCTCTCCCGGCGTCACGATCCGCTCTCGGGCCCCGTCCCGGCCGCGCAGTGCCCGTTCCCCCGGGATCCCCAGGAATTCGCGGCGGCGCCGGCTCGGCTCGCTGTGCCTGGCTATGGCACGGTCCCCGCACGGAGAGGGGCAGCGCCTGTCGCCGGGACCATCCCAGGCCACGGTTCCAGCACCATCCCGGCACTGCCCCCGGTCCCCCGCGGGAACTCGGACCCGCTGGATGCGCCGCAGTCCCCGCTCCTTGCGGTGCTTTGGGCACGGCCCGGGCGCGCCCCGCCCCAGCCATGGGGGGCGGCTGCCAAGGGAGGGGCCCCGGAGCCTCACCCACTCACAGGGAGCGTTGGGCTGCCAGCGGAGGGAAAAGTATGAAAGGCTGGGAGAGCTGGAAGTGTTCAACCTGGAGAAGGGAACGCTCTGGGGAGAGCTGAGAGCCCCTTCCTGAGCATAAAGGGGCTCCAAGAGGGCTGGAGTGGGACTGGGGACAAGGGATGGGAACAGCTTCACATTAACAGACATCAAGGATAGATGGGATATTGAAAAGAAATTCCTCCCTGTGAGGGTGGGGAGGCTCTGGCACAGGATGCCCAGAGCAGCTCTGGCTGCCGCAACCCTAGAAGTGTCCAAGGCCAGGTTGGACAGGTCTTGGAGCAACCTGAGGTAGTGGGAGGTGTCCCTGCCCATGGGAGGGGACTGTGCCTAAATGGTCTTTAACCAGGCTAGGAAGTACAAGAGTGTCACATTAATGAGGCTGTTCTGTGTGCCCAGCTCAGAGCCTCTGGGGCTGCCGGGCTGGGGATGCCCTGGAGGACCCCTCCCAGCAGCACCAGCTCCAGCTGATGCCCTGAGAGAGGATGGAGGTGGGTGTGGGGAGGCCAGAGCGGTGCCACCCCCAGGTGACCCCTGTACCCCCACACTGTCCCTCAGCACCGTGTCCGGAGCCCCGGGAGCTGCCGGGCTTTGTGGTGGGAACAGGTCCCCGAGGCTCTCCTGGACGTGCCTGGGGTCCCCAGGCCCTGCTGGAGGCACGGGCTCCTGTGTGCAGCTCAGGAGCCCCGAGGTGCTGCCTGGGGCTGCAGAGCTGTGGTGTCCCCAGCTGTGACCCCCTGTCACAGTGCAGACCGCCAAGCTGGGCTGGCAGGCCCTGCCCAGGTTCCAGCCCCCCACTCCCATTGGAATGTTCCCCATCCCACATCACTCACCCAAGCACAAAGTCCCAACAGCTCATGGGGAGTGGGGGACACCCAGGTGCTATTCAAGGGTGGCCCAGGGGTTTCTCCTGGTGCTGTAGAACCAAGTAAGGCACCCACAAATGACACAGTTCACTCTGACACACAGCTCATATTTAAAAATAACAACCAAAACTAAAAAAAACTTTTATTTGACAATAGAAAAACAAACAAAAAGATATTTACAGTAGTTTGTTATTTCTCCATAAATTTAATTCCAATAACTCCTGCCCTCCCAACTCTCTGGTGCATCCCAGGGCAGCAGCACCAGCCCCTGGCACAGGTACAGCTCTGGGGGAAGAAAACCACTTCAGTTTGACAGGGGCAAGACGAGTAGGAGGCCGAAGAGCCTCTCCCTCCCCCAGGGGAAGGGACAGATTTGCAGGGGGGATGACAAGGTGAAAGAGGGAGTCCCAAAAATGAGGACTTTCCCTGGAAAGGAGACAAAGGGCGAACGAAGGCTGGACATAGAAATGAAGGCAGGGGTGAGAGGAATATGATGGGCACCCACCCACCCCAGTGCCACCCCAGCACTGCACAGGGCACCTGCCAAGGTGATGCTATTGGGAAGCCTTCCCAAGCACCCTCTCCCCTGGCACTTTCTCGCTGAAGAAATGGGGGGTGGGAATACACCAGTCCCCCAAATCAGAGCTTTTCCCTTCCAGCCCCGTCCCCTCCAGTGCTCTCCCCCAGCCCCGCAGAGTTCCCAGTCCTGCAGCTTTACCCCCTCTAGTCATCAACTCATCTGGCTAATTACCGGCGGGATTAGTGGCCCTCTAGACAGGGCACAGTCATTAACTCACATCCCACAGGGTACCTGACCCCGGCACAGCACCCAGGGACAGCAAGTGACACCCAGCCAGGAGCTGCCCCAGAGCCCCAAACCCCGCCAGGCCCGGCCGCTCCCAGCACACGCCAGTTTGTCACTAGAGGTCCCCAGCACCGCACAGCCACCCTGAAAGGGGAGGGGACAGGGAGAGACATCTCCATCCTCCGCCTGCCCAGCGCTGCTCCTCAGGAACCAACCCCGCGCTGCACTTGCAGGGCGCACATGGCCGTGCCCTCACCACGCCTCCTTCCAAAGGTTTTATGGAAAATAAAATAAAATAAAATAAAAAAGAAAATGAAGTCGGGTACAAAATTCACAGTCTCAGCTCTGCCCAGGCTTGGCCATGCGCTCACTGCTCTCGGCACAGCATGCACACATTCAGCATGAGCGCGAGGGGAACGTGGGGATGGTGTGGAAATGGAAAAAAATAAAAAAAAAAAAAAAAAGTAATAATCATGTAATAAATCACAATTAAAGGGAAAATGTTAAAAAAATCTTGCTAAACAGCACCATAGAGATTTCTACTGGCAGCATCCAGAACAACCTAAAAAGGAAGAGGAGGGTCCTATTTTTTCCATGATAAAATGCCACAGACTCCATGTTTCCAGTTCATCTGTCCTTTGCCCTTCCCTGGGCAAGGCAGGGCCCCTGGCCAACACCAGGAAACAGAAAGCCCCCCCAAAAACAAAAGGGGGGCCGGGGGAGAAGGGTGGGAAGGGGAAAAGATCAGCAATTTGGGAGACAAAGCTATTCATCCACAGTCCTTAAAATAGACACTGGCATTAAAAAAATAGGTTCTCTTTGTCTCCCTGAAGAAACGGAGCTGGCTGGACTCTTGTCTGCAGGACAGGAAGAGATCAGCAGGTTTTCCAGGGGAGCTCCAGCGCCCGCTCCGGCCGCGCCGCAGGGACAGGGCACGGCCAGCGCTGAGGGCTGGGCACGGCGGGCCCTGCACGGCCGGGGTACCGTGCTCGGCAGCCAGGGCATCTCCCAGCGGGAGGATGGCGGGCTGGGACAGGCCTTCCTCTGCCGCCGTGGCTGCCGAGAGACAGCAGAGCCCCCGGGAGGCAGGAGCCGCTCCTGGGATGGGCTGTGGGGGTGTGGCGGAGGCCGGGAGGGTCGGGCCCCCCCCGAGAAGGGCACCCTGCGGGGCCCGGCCCGGCGTTATTTGGAGGCTGCGGGGGGCTCGGTGTGGGGAGCCAGGGGCAGCTGCCCCCCCTGCCGCTGCCGCTCCAGCTCGGCTGCCTTCTGCAGGGCCACCTCCACCAGCAGCTGGAAGCTGCTGAAGTCGTCCCCGAAGAGCTCGGGGGGCGTGGGGGGCGGCGTGTTGAAGAGTCCGGGTGTGGGGCTGCCCGCCTCGGCCCGCGCCAGCAGGGTCAGGGTGCTGCCGGGCCTGGGCACGGCCTCGGGCCCGGGCGGCTTCTCCCACTCGGGGCTGTGGGCGCTCACCACGGCCAGCGCCCGCGCCGGGTGGCACAGTACCTGCGGGCACACCGACATGGACAGCACCTTGGAGGCGCCCGCGGGCGGCACCACGAGCAGCCCCGAGCCGGCGGCAGCGCCCCGCGGCACGGCCGCGTCGCCGGCTTTGCCCCCGCGGCGGGAGATGGTGAACTGATTGGGGTCCTTGCCGTCCTTGCGCAGCATATCGGGGAGCAGCCGCCGCCGCGCGTTGATGAACCAGTTGCAGATCTGCGAGGAGACAGGGGCGCGGCAGGGTCAGCCGGGGGGCTGCATCCGGGTCAAGCCAGCAGCAGCTCCCCCAGACCAGGCCAGCACCTCCCATACACCCGGACTATCACAGGTGCCCCCTCAGCCCCGCACCGCCTTCCCGTGGGGCTCCAGAGAGGCACAACTAGCGCTGGCACCCACGGAAACACCAACACCGGCTGCTTCCTGCCCGGCACCGCCCGCCCGGGGCAGCCCCTTCCTCCCTGCGCCCTGTCCCGGCCGCCCCCGGCCCCTGCCAGCCCTGTCCCGGCCTGTGCCCCACGGCTCCCGCTCTCATCACAGCACAGGAACGGGCACAGCCTGCGCTGCCCAGTGCCAGAGCCACTCCGGAGTCACAGCAGCACTGCCCGGGGTGGCTCTGAGCAGAGCTGCCCCCAAGGGAAGGAGGGGCTCGGTGCTGTGCTCCCACTGCAGCCTCGAGGTCCCAGCACAGCTCCTGCCGTGTGCCAGCCAGAGGCCATGGCATGGCACAGAGCCAGCTCGGAGCCTATCCTGCAGGTTCCCAGCTGGGGAAAATTCTTCCTTCTCCAGGTGACCCATCCTGGAGCTCATCCCTGTTTCCACACTGCTGCCAATGCCAACACACTGCCAACCGGAATGGGAGCGCCAAGGCTGCCAGAGCAGATAGAGTGGCACGGATGGAAAACCCTAGAAAGCATCAGGTGATGGAACTGCAGCCCCTCAGCCCCTAACAGGGCCAGAAATGGGGCAGCAGAGACACCTTCCTGTGCCTCTCCACGAGCAGGGTCACAGCTCACACTAAAGGCTCTCCCAAACAGCATCTGAACAGCACAGAGGCTGCACATCTGGCAGCCCTTTGCCATTATTGAGCCTCAGCCATGGATTGTTTCAGCATCTTTATATAAAATGCTAAATCCTTCTTCCTAGAAAACAATTAGAATAAATCAAAGGGAGGGGGGGGAAAGTCTGATCTTTCCTAAATCAACAGCTATGGAAAATATTTCCCCCATGGAGAGAGAATTTGCCACAACTTCAATCACAGCAAGATCTCAGTTGTCGTTTTTTTCTTTAGGACAATATTTGGCATTAAAACCCTCAAATACACCAGCCTTAACTCCCTTTTCTGTTCCAAACCCACTCCCTTGCAAGCCTTAGCTGGGTTCCCTTGACATGATCCTGGTCATCCACCACTGTGATTCCCAACCAAAGAGATGGATTCCCAACAAAAAGCCCAACTCCTCAGTGCTCCCCAAAATTCTGCCTGTCCCCATCACCATGCTTCTTCCAGCATTCAATTCCCATTGGAGAACGCAGCATGGAGATGGGCACACATAGCCACTGTGGCAGCAGGCACTGTCACAGAACTGGGACATGTTCTGGCTCTGAAGCACTTAATTGGTTTTTAATCATGGCCACCGCTTTCCCTCCCACCAGCACACTCCGTTCTGTCCCTTTGGGCAGCGTCCGTCCCCCCAGCACTGCAAGAACAGCAGCTCCTCCACAGGGAGGAAAAGCCCATCCATCCCACAGCAGGGCACAGGCTTGTGAAGCTGTTGCTGTCCAGGAAGCCTCAGTGGGAGCAAGTGCCACTTTCCTAGTGCTGGAATTTCTGCAAGGGAGGCACAGGGCTTCCTGCTCTCCCAAATCCCTGGCTGCCAGTGCCCAGCTCCAGCTCCCCAAGCCACTGGAGCAGGCAGGGGGGTGAACAAAGAAACAACTTGGGGGGGTTGGACAGTGGCTGTGGCAGAGCCCTGCATTCCAGAGGCTTTTTGGAGGGGTCAGATCTGCATCACAGACTGAACCCCACAGCCACACCATGGGGTGTCCCACTCCTCCACCCCAACAGGCAGAGGGAGCATCCCCACGAATTCCTGCTGCATCCCCTCAGACTGGCAGAAACCCCACTGGGAAATGCCATCGGGCTGGGACCCCCTGCCCAGCAGGTACAGGGGACAAACACTGGCTGTGGGGGCCACTTGGGGCAAACAACAGCTGGCACACAGCAGGGTCACACCTCAACATGAGCCCACCTGTGTGCCAACCCCCTCTTGGGTCCCACAGGGCTCAGGACACTGACAGCTAGGCACCTGCCAGTCCCACCTGAGCCCTGGCAACCCTCAACAGTGCTAGGCACTGTCATGCCAACCTGGGCCAGGACAAGCCCAATTCCCACAGCCCCAGGCCCATCGCTGCTCCCCCGACACTCAGCCTTAGGCCTGTCCAGGAGCTCCAGCCTGTCCTCAGAGCAGCTGCCGAACACAATTCTGTGACACAGCCAATATTTACAGAAACGCATTAAAATGAAAGAGCAGGTTTGCCTTGCTGGCCAGGGAGAAGAGGAAGCAGACAGCCCCTGCCCACACTCCGTGTCTGGGCTGGGACTGCTGGCCAGGACTGTGCTGAGCCACAGGGAGAAGAGCCAGAGGTACAGAGGAAGCTCCAGGAGAGGAGCAAACTCACTGGCCCTCGCCTGCTGCCCTGCATCCCAGATCCAGAGAACAGAGTGAAGCCTACACCCTGTCAGGCTGGGAGAGGGGCCCGGGGCACCAGGCCTGTGCGTGGAGCACAGGGACAGCAGCTGCAGGCAGGCCCTCCCAGACACCCTAAACGGAGGCAGGAACCACACCAGAAGAGGAAGGACAAGTGCTGCTCACCCCCACTGCTGCCCAGGGCTCCTGCCTGGGCACCCACCATGGTGCCACATCAGCCCACAACTAAGGAGCAGGACAGGGAGACTCCTCCACATGATTTCCCTTAATGCAGCTGATGTAACTGGGACCATATGTGCTAGCCAGCACTTAACAGCCATGGGGGCTCAAAGTGCAGCCCAGCCTCTCCCTCCTGGTTAAAATCACAGAATATCCTGAGCTGGAAGGGATCCGCAAAGATGATCAAGTCCAACTCCCAGCCCTGCCCAGCCCCAGGGCTGTCCTCTGCCCATCTCTGTGTGCAGGGGGTGGTCATCCTAGGGGTGTCCAGGGGAACAGGATAAAGTAGCATCCCCTAAAACCTCCCACCTGTGCAGCTTTTACTGATAACAGGGTATGCAACCTGTTGCCACTCCAGTCCTTCCACCTTCCGTCTGGCCAAAATGCTCTGCTCCAGCAGAGCTGGTCCCCAGGGCTCAGATGTCTCCCCAGAAGAAACCCTCCCTTCCACACAGGTGCCTCTCCTTCCCCAACATCCCTTCCCTCGCCTCCTCGCTGCCCTTCAGTGGCGAATGATCCCAGCCTGCCCAGTCCTTTGGGATCCTCAGTGGGGTTCTCTTGTCCCACACTCCATGGCAGTGTCCCCGGCGGTGTCCCCGGCGGGCAGGGGCCGGCTCCTACCTGCAGCACGGAGAGACTGGTCTGCCCCGAGAGGCTCAGCTTCTCCTGCTCCGAGGGGTAGGCATTGAAGCGGTGCTCGTACAGCCAGTCCCGCAGGATCTTCACCGACTCCTTGGGGAGGTTGCCCCTTCTCTTCCTCTTGCACTGCGAGGGGTCAGGGGATGTGGCGCCGTCCTCGTCCCCCGGGTCACTGTCCGACATGGTGGAGCTGCCGGCGGGACCCCCCTGGCTGAAGCCTGGAGAGGGGGAACCAAAGGGAGCTTCAGGCGGTGTCCGGTCGGGGGATGGGAAGGGGCCTCCCACCGACCTCCCCCCGCCTCCAACGGGGGCTCTCACCCCCTCTGGGCCCTGGGGGGAAATCCCAAGGCAGAGACTCCCGGGGTGGGGGGGGAGACACAAACGACCAGCACCGGCGGGACAACAGAAGCACCGAACAGAGCCCCGGGGGTGTGGAGGAGCTCAGCGCGTGGCACGGGACTCGGGGGCACTCGGGGGTCGGGGGGCACCGCAGTGGGGAAAAAAAAAAAAATAAATCAAGCATGGGGTGGGGTGGGAGGAGGAGGGGAAGTTAAAAACAAAAACAATCTCAGCAGGAGAAAGAGGCCGGAGCTGGAGAGTGGGAGAGGAACCACGCGGGGTCATTGTGCGGCGGGGATGGAGGCGGGGGCGGCTGTCACGGCCCGGGGACTCGGCTCGGCGGAGCGGGGCGATGCGGGCCGGGCCCCGTGGCCCCTCCGGCCGCAACAGGCGGCGAGGGCCGGGACCGCCAACACAAAGCGGGGCAGCGGCGGCCGCGGCCCCCCGGGCGGCGGGGACAGAGAGGAGCCGGAGAGCGGCCCCGGCCCCGCACTCCCCGCCGGCCCCAAGTTATCCCCGGCCGGGCAAACTCCGCCGTAACTCCGAGTTGCAGCGGGGGCGGGCGGGACCCCCGCCCGCGGCTCCCTCAAACTTCGGGAGGCGCCGGCGCGGCCCGGCCCGCTCCGTCCCGCACAAAGGCTAGGGCCGCCCCGCTCCCCCCGCGCCCCCCGGGACCCATCTTTGCGCTCACCCCCGGGCCGCCGCCGCCGCCTGGGCGCTCGCATGGGCCGCGCCGGGGTCTCGGGGCCGGGGCCGGTGCGGGGCCGTCCCGCGGCGGCGGGCGGGCAGCCGGGCGCGGCGGAAAGTTTTGGGTGGGCGGCGGTGACAGATGCCGAGACAGAGTTCCCTTTGTTCCCGAGGAGGCAGGAACTCGCCGGGCCCCCCGCCCCCGGCCCCGGCCCCGGCCCGCCCGCCCCCGGCTGTCACCGGGCACCGGGGCCCCCCCCGCCCCGCCGAGTCCCCCCGCCCGCCGAGTCCCGGCCGGTACCTGGCGCCGGCGCACCCCGGGCTCGGCCCCGCTGCCGGACACGGCCCCCGGCGGGAGGGGCAGGGACAGAGGCAGCCCCGGAGCCCCCGCACCCGCCCGGCCCTGCGGAGCTGCATCCGCACAGGGGCACCCCTGGGGACACCCACCCAGGGACACTCATCCAGAGATGCTCACCTGGGGACACCCACCTGAGGAAACCCACCCAGGGACACCCACTTTGGAACTCTCCCGCAGGGACATCCACACAGGGGTGGCCCACAAGGCACTGCACAAGTTCTTCCCTCTGGCTGAATCCTGTAGCTGAGCCCCAGGGATTACTGGTGCCTGTGGGCAGAGGACAGGGACAGCTTTGGGACAGGAGCTGCAGGGGCAGGTGTGGGTGACAACCCCGGGACCTCAGAGCACCCTGACGTTCCATCAGTGCTTTGTTTGGTCCTTACCAGATGGGAAATCAGAAGCCCAGCACATCACTGCTCCCATGACAGAGGAAGGTGTTTCCAAGCAATGGTGGCGACCAAGAAGGAACCAGGTGGAACCTTTGCTGTGCGACGACCATCAGGCTGGCCAAGGTCTCTGGAAGCCCTTCTGCTCTCCCTGTTCCTCTCCATGACCAGAGCAGAGCCCAAGGTCACCTTCAGAATTTTGGAGACCAAATCACTCTGTTTATGTGCTGCTGGATGTGGCAAGCATGGGATTTCCCCACCACAGCTCTGTGTCCTTCTGTGGTGTGGGGCTGGGGTGCACTGTCACCCTCTGCCAGGTGCTCAGTGGAGCCCAAGGGGATGTGTCCACCATGGGTCCCCTGGAGCAGTGTCTTCATCAGTGGGGAGAGAGAGGAGCTGCTCTGAGCAGTGGTGCCACATCCTAGCACCTGGGATGGAGAAAGTGCCACCATGGGCAGTCAAGACAGCCCTGACCTGCAGCCAGCCCAGAGCCCTGCCCCTGTCTTGGGGGCGTCTCTTGGGGATGTCCTTCTCGGGATGTCCATCCCCCATCTTGGGCACATCCATACTCATCCTTGCCAGGCCAAACACAGGCATGTGCATCCCCCAGGAAGCTGTGTGCTGTTGGGGCACAGCACCCCGAAAGTCACGGAGTCCTGCTCCACCTCTCCCCACGAAGATCTGGTCTGATGTTACCCTGCCTCGGGGGCAGCTGCGCCCTCCCAGGCTCCACCACTTCTGCAGGCTGTGCTGCAGCTCCTCTCCCTCTCCTTTTTTCTGCTTGCAGGGTAAAAGATAGGAATCTCTTCATGTGTTGAGAAAAAGCGACAAAACTTATTCTTTTATGGTCAATTTTTGATCTGGGAAAAGCAGGATGGATATAAGGGATTAAATAGGAAAAAGAGAACTCCTTAAATCATTTATTTCGTTGCTCCTAAATCTTCCATGACCTGAGTGGAGCTGTGCCCCAACCTGCTATTGCTGCATGAACGCCAAGGCAGCAGGGGATGGTGAAGCACAGGTGGGGTGTGGGGAGCCCTGGCAGCACCTCCCACTCTCTGCAGGGTCACTCTGGGGCAAGGGGCATCCCCTGGGCTCCTCTCACACCAGGCTGGCTCCTGCCCGCTGCGAACCAGGCCCATCAGCAGGCAGGGTGGGCTCGTCCTGCCCACTCTGCTCCCTCTGCAGCCTGATGTGTGACACCCCAGAGCACCCCAGACACCCCCTGGACGCTGCCCGGGGTCTGTGTCAGCCACAGTGCCCAGGCAGGATGGTCCTCCTGAGCAGTCTACTTTTGCTTCCACCTTTTGGAAAATGCTGGTTTAGTCTTCCAGCAAATTGAGACAACCGGGCTCAACCACCCGCTCAGGGCTGGGCCACAAGCCCCACCCCGGATCCCTCCACCTGCCTTGGCTCCCTGGGCTGGTAGTGTGGAATCAGCTTTGGAAAAATCCCACTGGATGCCTGAGCAGAGCATGGAAGGAGCCTAAGTCACTGGACAAGCCACCCTGGCATTCCAGAGAGCTCCCAGCTGATGGGGAGTAGGGAGCCTCTGGGATGAGGGGCCAGGGAAGGGGCTGTGGTGCATCTCCCTGCCCTTCCCACTAGGAGCTTGTCCAGGCTGAGCCCTGCCTGGGCCCATTGACATGATAATACTGTTAAACTTCAGCAATTTGAACAACAATCGGCCAACAAGAGCCTGAGGGGGAATGCTGGAAACCCAGAGGGATTCTGGGAACTCCCAGGGGAATCTGGAATTCCCAGGGGGATGCTTGGAACCCCAGGGGGATGATGGAATCCCCAGACAGACTCCCAGAGTATCGACCCTTCCCAGACTGGACTCTCTTCATCCTTTGCCCACTCTCTGATATTCAATCTGTATTTTTAGCAAGGAAAATCGGATTTGTGGTTGGCTGTTCTGGCTGCTGCTGCCCTGCTCTTGGGGCCACTGCTTCAGCAGCAGGTCCTGCTCCCTGCTCAGGGCCACTGGACCTGGCTGGGATTCCACCAGTAGGACTGGTCCTGGGAACTGGGTTCCAGCACATGAGCCCCTCTCTTGGGCACTACAGCCCCTCCATCTCCTCCTGACCCTTCCCATGGGGAAGCTCTGCTCTGTTTCCTTCCTGGAGGCCGTAGGGCAAGACAGACCCTCTCTCGGCAGGCACTGCTATCCCCTTTTCCTCTCTGATGTTCCTCTAACCAGCATCTCTGGATATGGCCAGAGGAGTGTGGGGACACCAGGATGGATCTTACAGCACTGGAGAAAAGCAAACACTCCGTGGTCAGGGGGTCCTGGGCTGCACTGGGAGCCGTGTCACAGACCAGGCCCAGAGCTGGGCTGCCCAGTACAGGAGACAGGGACAGAGTGGACAGAGTGCAGCACAGGGCCGGGAAGGTGATGGAGGGACTGGAGCATCTCTGCCGTGAGGAGAGGCTGAGAGAGCTGGGACTGCCCAGCCTGGAGCAGAGCAGGCTCAGGGCATCTCATCCCTGGGGATAAATACCCAGGGGGAGGCTGCAGAGGGGACGGGGCCAGGGACAGCCCCAGGGGCCACGGGCACAAAGTGACACACACAGGAGGGGCCCTCTAAGCTCAGGAGACACTTCTGCACTGGGAGCAGCTCTTCTAGACCAACCAAAAGGTTCACCTGACTTGGTGTCCCTCTGCCCCAAGTGAACACTTCTGAAATGAATGTCTTTATTTTGCTGCTATTTAATACCTTTGAAATGAGTCAGGTCAGGTCCATCTGCTGCCTCTGCTGTTTCTGATGCAGCCCAAGTACAGTTGACTTTCTGGGCTGCCAGTGCCCATGGCCAGGTCACATCCATTTTGTCACCACCAGCACCCCCGAGTCCTTCTCCCAGGGCTGCTCTCAACCCACCCAGCCCCCATCCTGTACTGGTGCTGGAGCTGCCCTGGGCCAGGTGCAGGACCTTGCACTTGGCCTGCTTGAACTTCATGAGGTTCACATGAGCCCAGATTGTTTTGGGGTTTCATAGATTCATTAAATCCCAGGATGGTTTGGGTTGGAGGGGACCTTAAAGCTCATCTCATTCCTCTCTCTGTCAAGGGCAGGGACACCTTCCACTATCCCAGGGTGCTCCAAGTCCTGTCTAACCTGAACACTGGCCTTGAACACTTCCAGGGGTGGGGCAGCCATAGCTGCTCTGGAAAACCTGTGCCAGGGAAATAAGTTTATTTACTCTTCCCATAAATACCCCAGTGTCCAATAACAAATTTGTTTTGCTTTTCTGCCTCAGGTTTGAAAGTCCCACGGTGCTACCACAGGCATACCAGTGAAGAGGCAGCTCAGACCGAGCAGTTTTGGCAGCTGCTTGAGGCAGCACCTCTGAGAGCCCCATACTGGAGCCTGTGGCAGCTCCCAGCTCAGACCAGCTGTGAGTCCATCCCACTGCTGGTACTGTGAGGACTGGGATGGTCACACAAGCTGATCCTTTGGGGCCAGGGAGGCTGAACATCACTCCTGGATGCAGCTGCCCCAGGAACCCATCTGTCCACAGCTCCAGCACCAGCTCCTCTGCCCCAAAGTGATGTCTGTGGGATCACTTTGCTGGGTGTCCCAGTGAAGGAGGTTTTACAAAGCATCCGGGCCTTCAGGCCTGGGAATTCTCTCTGGCAGTGGGAGAATTGTAGGTTTTTCCTGGCACAGCAGTGAATTAGGGAAGAAGCTTGGTACCCATGAGGCTGGAGGTGGGCTGGTTTGGGGCTACTGCTGCAGAGCACAAGTCCTGACCCTGGGGAACTCTTTGGAGATCACAGGTTCAGCCCTTTCACATCTGACTATTTGGTTTCTTTTTCCTAGTGTTGGTAGTGCCTGCAAAATAGAAGCACTGAGACTAAGGAGGAGCTTTTCACTCATAGATCATCTAGGTGAGAGAGCATCACCTGGGGCCCGGCCTCTGATCCCAGCATATGCCCATGGAGCTCCCACAGACCCTATCCAAGCTTTCCCAGCACTGGGAGCATCCCCGCCGTGCCCTATGCCTTCACCAGGTTTTGTAGATTTGTTCCCCCATTTTAAATAAAAAATTGCTAGAAACTCATGCTTCCCTCCAGTGCAGGCTTCAAGCAGCATTTTAAGACCACAGCTTCATAAGGTGGGAATGCCTTATGCTCCCAAACCTTGTCAGGGTGACAAATAACCAAACCAAAGGGACAAACCCCCTCCCCATTTCTTATCCTCTCTGTCTCTGGCCCTCTTGCTCTCCCACCCATCCAGGGTGACACAGAAGGGTGGCCAAACCCCTGGGACCCTGGACCAGCTGATGTGGGGAGCACCTTGCCAAGTGTATTTCAGCCCATCCTGGCACAGGGGCCTAGCAGAACAACCTTCAGCTAAGACAGAAAACTCTGCTCAAGCTGATTTTACACCGTTTGAGAGCAATTTGTCTTCAAAAACAGGCTGCCTCATTGGAAGGGGCCCTGGCTGACAAGGGCAGCAAGGTGAGGAGGTGCAGTGCCCAAACCCACCTTCCCAAACCCCCGGGCACAGCACGGCACTGGTCACGAGGCAGCCACACACAGCACACACATCTGTCACAGCCATCAGGCTTTATATACCCCTTCAGCTTCCCAAATCCCTCAGATCTCAGGCTCTAAAGCCATAAAACAGCCAGGGAGGAGGGAACAAAGTGAGGGTTCTTTACTGAAGGGGAGTGTGGGAGGAGAGGGAGAGAGGCTTTTCCTCTGTGCTATGGCCCTGAATGGGGCTTGCTCAGGCTGGAGCTGGCCCAGATCCCTGCAGGTCAGCAGGGGATGCTTACCCCAGCCCTGGGACAGTAGCATGGTGGCTTTGAGGGGGTCAACGGCTGCTGGGAGGGGGTCACAGCCAGGCTGGGGCGCCCCAGTGGGTGGGAGAGGTGATGAGAGAGGCTGGATGGGCACACAGCAACACAGTGATGGGAGTGTGTCCCCTCCAAGCGTGTCCTGATGCAGGGTGATGGTCCTGGGAGGTGTTTCCTGTGGGAGGAATCTGCTGTGGGGCAGCAAGGAGGGCCAAGAGGCGGGGAGTGTGCACAGGATGAGGCAGAAGGGGTGAAGAGGATGAGGCAGAAGGGGTGAATGGCCCTGGGCTCTAATCGTCCTTGTCCTTGGCCCCGTGTTTCAGGATGCGAGTGAACTCCACGTAGTTGAAGTTGCCCTTTTTGTCGATGGGCGCCTCCCGGTACATCTCATCCACCTCCTCGTCGGTGAACCTGTCCCCCATGGTGGTCAGCAGCTCACGCAGGTGGTCCTCGTGGATGAAGCCTGCAAGGAGGGCAGGGGACAGCGATAGCAGGGGGCAGCAGGAGGGCTGAGCACAGCACCTTCCCCACCTCTCCCAAAGACTCTGGAGAGAGTCAGACCCCACTCTGGAGCTGTTCCCAAGGGAACAGTGTGGCAGAGAGGCTGTGCTGTACCTGAGGCCTCCTCGTCAAAGCAGGCGAAGGCGTTGCGGATCACGTCCTCGGGGTCGGTGCCATTCAGCTTCTCCCCGAACATGGTGAGGAACATGGTGAAGTTGATGGGCCCCGGTGCCTCGCTCATCATCCCCTCCAGGTACTCGTCAGTGGGGTTCTTCCCTGCAGGACACAGGCAGGAGGTGGATGCAGGGCCCTGCTCCCCCAGCTCCCACCCCTGGGGTCAGCCCATGCAAACAGCTGGAATGGCTTTTATCCATTGCAAATGGATTTGCTGGTTCTTGTTCACCCACCCCACGAACATGGGAAGGGAGCTTTTGCAGTGCCCAGAGCTCCCCGCTCAGCATCTCTCCCGATGCTTTTATCCACACCTGGGAAAAAGCTCTGCCTTGGGGAAGGTACAGTAATTAATTTGACGGTTACTGGAATGAGATCCATGGCTTTTCCCATCCCCCTGACAGCTCCAAGGAGAGGGGCAGCAATGTCCTCACACAAACCTCGTGCTGCTGATGTCCCCAGCACTGCTCCCACCATGGGTGCACCAGGGATGATTCAGCTGCTCTGCCGAGCTCTGTGCCCCCAGCACTGGCCCCTCTCTGCTCCCAGAGCTCCAGCTCCCTGGGAGGAGGGAGATCTCTCCCCCGGTCAGGCAGGACCTCCAGAACAGGTTTGGCTGCCAGGTCAATCATTGACAGACCTCCCAAAGCGCAGTGGAGGTACCATTGGGAGTGGGAGGAGGGAGCCGTGGTCTGCAGCAAAGGAGAATGGCTTGGGGCAGGGAGTGGGTACAGATCTGCAAGTCTCAATCAGTCCAGGTATCACACCAGCAAGGGGACCAGACTTTGTCACCCCAGCTGAGAGCAATGGGAGGGCTTTGTTCCCCATGGGACAGCCCCAGTGACATTCTGGGGTGAGACTACTGAAACACTCCATGGCTGCAGCTGGTGGTTGCTCCCAGGACAGAGATTCTCCAGCCCTAAGGGTCTCTTCCCTTCCAGTGAGTGCTCCTGTGAGCAGCACACAGAGCTGCTGCCCTCAGCACCTCACAAACACCCCTTCTGCAGTGGTGGAGCAGAGAAATCCCCCCAGGCTTTGAGGCATCCCAGGACAGCCAGTGTCCAGCGCTGGGTGCAGGAACAAGGTCCCCCTGAAGCTCTCCCCACTCTCGAGGTGGTGCTGGGGGCAGAGGGGGCAGGGTGTCCTCACCGAGGGAAGCCAGCATGTCGTGCAGATCCTCCTTGTCAATGAAGCCATCACGGTTCTGGTCGATCATGTTGAAGGCCTCCTTGAACTCCTGGATCTGCGACTGGTCGAACATGGCGAAGACATTGGAGGTGGCGCGCTGGGGGCGCTTCTTGGTGGTCTTGGCTTTGGCACGTTTGCTGGACATCTTGGTGGCTGGGGTAGTACCTGGGGGCAGGAGCATCAGGAGGGTTGGGGACAGGCCAAGCCAGGGGGCCCAAGCAGGGACACAGTTTCCCCAGCTGTCACACAGTTGAGGAACACAGGGAGGTGAGCCAGTCACAGGGTCAGGCATGGGGATGGGCAGGACTTGAGTGCTGACAAGTCCTATGGGCAGTCACAGAGCAGGCAGTGCTCCCCTTCCCCAGCACCCACTTGCTGCCTGTCCTCTCTGCATATCCAGGCACAGGAACAGATGCCCAGCCCAGCACCAGGTGGGGTGCCAGTCCCAGGGCCATGGGGATGGATGTCTCGGCACTTCAGGCACTGTGGCTGTGCTCCTCCACCTCCCCTCACTTCAGCAGGCTCTCCAGGCCCAGCCCAGCTGCCAGGTTGGTGGGTCACCATTGCACCCTCTGTGGCGCAATGCAGAAGCAGCCCCAGCACCCAGCCTGAAGGGGTTATCTGCTCTGGGCACATTCCTCACACACCACTGCTTCCTATGTCTCTCCATCCATCCAACCATCCATCCATCCATCCATCCACCCATCACACATCCCTCCATCCATCCATCATTCATCCATCCATCCATCCCTCCATCCCTCCCACTTCCTGGCAGGTCAAAGACCTCTTGCCACTTCCCTCTGTGTCCCAGTGACCCCCACCCTGCCCGGGGAGCCCATAGGAAGAGGCAGAGGGGAGAGGGAACCATTGCCCTCCGAGGGTTGCAGAGCCAGGGGAGGAGCCAAGCAGAGGAGCCGTGGGGCACTGAGAGTGGTGTTGTTGTTCCAGGTAATGAATGCCAGGAGAAGCGGGGGCAGCAGTGGGACAGACCCACCCTTGGGGACACTGCTGGGGCAGTGTGTGTCTGTGTGTGGGGAATGGCACGGGGACCATGCGGACCCCAAGCACCACCGAGGCAGGACCACAGCAGGAAAAACTGGTCCTTCCAAGGTGGGGGCTGCTGTCCCCAGCTGGAACTGGGGCCCCCAGCAGGAACAGGGCTGGAGCTGAGAGCCCACCCCAGGATGGCACCCAGGCCCCCTCAGTCTTCGAGCAGGGGGGTGCTGGTGTCCCCACGCTGCCAGACTGAGGGATGCAATCAGGGTTTGGGACACCCTGCTCCAGGGGAGCTCAGCATGCCCAGTGACCACTGACACTGCCTGAGAGGATGCTCAGGTTTCTCCCAGGGGAATCCTGCCAGGCAGGATGGCAGCAAAGCCCAGCTTGGCCTGTGGGACAGGCTGGGATAGTCCTGCAGGACAGGCTGGCCCGGGGAAGGGACAGGGAATGGACACTGCTCCAAGCCCTTGTGTTTGTGCCACAGCCATTCCTCACTCACACACACACAGGAGGCCCTGGGCCTCCTCCTGACCAGCTTGGGGAGCAGCTGCAGCAGCAATAGCAAATGAATGGATCGTGAAAGGATTCCTTGGTGGAAGAGCACAGAATCAGTTCTGTGCTTTGTGTGCCCCGTGCCTGGTGGGCAGCAGGATCTGGGCTCCTCATCAATGCCCTGGATGGAGCAATTCAGGAGCCACATCCTATCTCATGGAGACACACCCCAGTGAGCTGCAGCAGGACTGTCCCTGCTGGGCTGGACACCCTGAGTGGGCTGCTCTGGGATCTGCTCTGGAATCTGCTTCCCAGCTGGGTCCTTAGTGCTGACCCCAGGGGGACCACGGGGACCTGGGGAACATCCCCTGGTTCTGGCATGGACCAGAGCAGAGCAAACAACCTCCAAAGAGCCCTCCCCTGCCCTTCCCACAACAGATCCACTCTCCAGGTCTCTCCTCCCCCTCCTGCTATCACTCTCTCAAGGGGTAGCAGAGGCAGGGGCTGGGGACCATCAGCCTGGTCCTCAGCCTGCTGTAGTCTTCAGGTTCCCTCAGCTGGGCTGTGCCTGAAGAACATTCCAGGGGCATCAGGCAGTGCCAAATCACAGCCTAACACACCATGGTGAGCAGCCAAGCTCACAGGGTGCACTCTTCCCACATCCTGAGAAGGCTCCCATCCCACTGTGGGAGCACCCACGGTGCCCAGGCAAGGCCCTTCATCTGCAGGGCATATGCTCCATGTCCCCAGGAGTCCTCCCTCATCCCCCATATGCCCTCCATTCCAGGATGGAATTCACACCTCCCTCAGCCCCCTCCTCTGTGCTGACCCCAGCACCTGACAGCAGCCACCAAACCACCCCACATCCCCCGAACCCTCCGTCCTCTCCCAGTGCCCATCAGGAAAGTGATGTTTGTCACAAGCCAGCCAAGGGGAGCAGCAGGACTGGGGAGCCCAGCTAGGCCCACGCTGGGTGAGCAGGAGACCTCATCCCCCCAGGCCATCTCTGCCTGCTGCTTCCTCCAGCACCACAAAGCTCTTTGCAGCAGGCCAGCCCCTCTGTGCGTGCCCTGCCAGGCACCACCGAGCACCAGTGACACTCCTAGGTGGCATGGGCTGGTGACATCCCACAGCAGCAGTATGGGAAGCCCAATTCAAGAAGGAAAGAAAGGAAGAAGGAAAGAAGAGAAGAAAAGGAAGGAAGGAAGGAAGGAAGGAAGGAAGGAAGGAAGGAAGGAAGGAAGGAAGGAAGGAAGGAAGGAAGGAAGGAAGGAAGGAAGGAAGGAAGGAAGGAAGGAAGGAAGGAAGGAAGGAAGGAAGGAAGGAAGGAAGGAAAGAAAGAAAGAAAGAAAGAAAGAAAGAAAGAAAGAAAGAAAGAAAGAAAGAAAGAAAGAAAGAAAGAAAGAAAGAAAGAAAGAAAGAAAGAAAGAAAGAAAGAAAGAAAGAAAGAAAGAAAGAAAGAAAGAAAGAAAGAAAGAAAGAAAGAAAGAAAGAAAGAAAGAAAGAAAGAAAGAAAGAAAGAAAGAAAGAAAGAAAGAAAGAAAGAAAGAAAGAAAGAAAGAAAGAAAGAAAGAAAGAAAGAAAGAAAGAAAGAAAGAAAGAAAGAAAGAAAGAAAGAAAGAAAGAAAGAAAGAAAGAAAGAAAGAAAGAAAGAAAGAAAGAAAGAAAGAAAACAACACCAGGCCAAGTTAGAGCTAGAAAGAAAAGCTCTGATTCTGATGCTGGCCCATAGCTGGGCTCAGCTTTCAAAACACATCAAATTATTAGCAGAATTATTAGCAGAAGACTATAGAAGTGAGCAGGAGCTTTACTCTCACCACATGAATTAATATTATCCAAATATTTACCCTGCGCTGACTGTGACCAGCAGCAGTACAGCTTGGCACCCTCTCCAAAGAGACAGTGCTCTTTAGGAGGATTAAGTACAATTTTGACAGCACATGGATCTGCAGTTTGATCCAAAATGTGCCCTGGAAAGATGCTCAGTCCCAAGGTCCAGCTCAGTCATTCTATCTCTGCTGTTTGACAGCCACCTTGGGCTGGCTGGGACTTGGGAAGAGATATTTGGGCCAGTGTAGGGAAAGGCTCCTGCACGTGGATTCAGTGCAGGGATCTGCAGCAAGACCTGATTCAGCTGGAGCAGTCCCTGCTCTGCACAAGGGCTTGATGTCCACGCTCCCTGGTCCTCAAAGCCATGCTTTCTGGGATTCCCAAAAACCCACTTCCAGGAGCATTGCAGGGAATGCCTGGCCATGATGCCCTGCATGCTGGGGTGGACTCAGTTCAGACAAATGGTGCAGCCACCAAACCTCCACTTCCTCCTCAGCAAGAGGGAAATGCATAGACACAGGTCCTGCTCCTGACACCCCCTGCTGAAAGCCCCATCCCAGCACTGCTCCAGCCCAGGAACTGTGGATCCCAGGCAGCAGAGCCAAGGAGGTCAGTGCTGGGTTCACCATGACAGCCACACACTGATCTGGTCCCCATCTCACCCCATCACCAGCTGCCCTTGTTCCCTTGTCCATCTGCCACTGCTCCTGCCAAAACAATCTCCCAGACTCCTGCAGCAGAGGCAAAATGATCTCCCACCAGGCTTGTGCCTCCCCCACCTGAGAGCCAGACCCAAGGGACCATGGGCTGACCTAAATAGTTCATAAATTAGTAAATAGTTTAGTTTGAAAGAGGAAAGAACCCTTATCAGAAATATAAACTGCCATGTGTTTCCTCCTTGGTAAAAACCAAGCAAGTAACTCCATCCTGGTGCTACTTCCTGGCTGTGCTGGGGAGGGTGGGACAGGCCAAAGGGACATGGCAGTGCTGCCAGGGCAGGCAGCCCCGTCCCAGCCCCATCCTTTCCCTCCTGCCTGCTTCCATCCTCCCCTGCAGCTCCTCCTGTGCTGTTCCAGCTCACTATCCCGGCTGGAGCTCACTGCTGGGCTGAGCGGGCTGTGACAGGCAGGGTGGCAGGCAGGGGACAGGGTAGCTCCTCTGGCAGAGGCAGCAGCCTATCCCCAGTCCCTGGGGTGTTCACATGTATCCAGAAGCTATGATCTCCCAGGAAATGCTACTAAGGCTTTCCCAAGGGTGGTTCCTCAGAAGCTGCTCCAGTAGACGCCACCTCTGGAATGCTGAGGAGGCTGCAGTGGGACTGCCCTGCCATCCTTGGCACAGCCGGGTGGGGACATCTGCTCCAGCAGCTCCTCTACAAGGTCCTGGAAGGAGAGGCAGGATGTGCTTCTGCTGGATGTTTTGGGTCAGGGAGGCAAAGAGCAATTCCTCGGGGCAGCCGGGGCTGTCCCGAGGGACACTCCTGCAGGGCAAACACTGGTTCCTCAGGCGGGACTGTGGTTAAACCTCTGCCCAGTGCCGCTTCCCAAAGTGAGCTGTGAGTACCAGCAAGCCACGAGGCAGCCACAGTCACTGGTGGGCAAGCACTGGCCCCCACGACATGTGGCCACCTGGCAGCCCCACACAGGCAGCAGGTCCCAGCCCTCCTCCAGGGTGGCACGAGGGCCAGTGGGGTGAGATGGTGCCTTGCAGCATCCCCCTGGCACAGGAGGCTGCAGGGCAGTGCAGCAGCCTGGACACTGTTCCACCCGTAAAGCAGGCACCTCTCCCAGCCCCAGAGCTGCTCACTGGGTGTCACACTGGAGGACAGAGCAGGGAGCTCATCTTCCCTGCTTCATTTGCTGTTAAACTGTCCCTTTCCTCCAGCACAGCCCTGCTCAGTATGCCCGTGGGATGTGGCATTTCTTGGCTTCACCAATGAGGGTTTCTGGTGCCAGGGGAGCCCCATTGCCAGCCAGAGGCACCGGGAGCTGCAGGAGGAATCCTCAGCCCACTCGACAGCACAGGAATGGAGGCGGCTGCCATTCTGTTCCTTTTATGGCCTTATTAGAGATGTGGGAAAGGGAGCCTGGAGGTGAGAGGAAAGCAGACCCCGAGCCCTGGGCTGTGTCTCCAGTCCAGCCACAGCCACCAGCACAGATGCCAGGGAGGAAGGGGCAGGGCAGCATCAAGGAGTCAGAGCAAAGTGTGCAGTGACCCCCAGGGAGGCAGAGCTCATCCCAGCCCTCTCTCAGCTTCCACTACACACTGGAGACCTGACCTGTCCACGCACAGTTATGGGGCTCAGCTGCAAGTTCAGCAGATGCTTTCTGGACTAGTTGCTTCATGTGACACACGCAAACTCTTCCAAAGCACAAGTTCTGCAGCCTGCCAGGAGAAGCCCTGGCACAGACACATTCAGCACCTTCCGATGCCCAGGGAGGGAAATGGACCACAGGCACAAGATCTCCGTGGCCTCGGGCAATCAGCATAGCCCGTCCTGGCCGGAGTCTGCGATTTTCCCTGGGGAATTAAGGGGCTCACCTCGGTGGGGGAATGTGGCCGCAGCGCCTCGGAGGGGGGAGGTGACCGCAAACTCCTCCTACAACCGCACAGAGCCTGCCAGGGAGAGAGGAAAAAAAATCCAGCGACTGAAGGAACCCAACCATCTTTGGTCAGCAGAGGTGGTTGTTAACACTTGGGGATGTTCCACTCCAAAGAATTCAGCTCCGACCGCCGCCTTCTCCTACATATCCATGTTTTAGAGCTTGCCTGGCTTTTATCACAGTCGAGACATTTTGTACCAAAAGAGCATGCTGGGAGGGAAGCCAAGGGGACTTCAAGTTTTCATGGGAAAGACTAAACAAAACACAACATCCCTCTGTGCTTAAGGCTGAAGGAAATGAGCTAAACAAAGCTTTTCTGCCTTAAAGAAGTTTATTGCCTGAAGTTGCTCCCAGGTCACTGGGGAGATATCTGGAGCATCACGCGTGCATCCGGATCTTGGCTGTGGTCATCGGCAAAAAGACTTGGAGGAAAAGCAGATGTTCCAGACTGGAACAGTCTCAGAGATCAGGAGGTGGGTGAGCCACGGGCAGCAGGATCTGCTCCTGCGGCTCTGTCATCCCGAGGAAGCCGGGATGTCCCAGCTCCAAGGCTCTGCAGCTACCCACAGCTTGGCTCAGGACCAGTCCTCACCTGCCCTTGCCGGGACATTCCTGCTGGGCCTGGCAACAGGCTGCCCGGGTACAGGATGCCCGGTAGGGCACACAAGAGATCCTCCTGCCACCTCGACCCGTCCCCAAAGCTGACCCCGGCATCAGCTACAGCACCGCAGAGGTGAAGGGACGACGAGACTGCCTCCCTCTGCTCCCCGAGGCACCCGGACCAGCTCCCCCTGCTCTCCCGGCATGGTCGGGGCTGCTCCCCTTGCTCCTCTCGGCTCCATCCCTCCCGCTCCATCCCGCCCGGGGCCTCCCCTCTCCCCGCCGCGGCCGCTCGTTCCCGTCCCAGGGCGGTCCCGCCTCACCTGTCCGGGAGCGGGAGCTGCTGGAGCTGCGGGACGTGCGGGAGCTGCGGGGGCCGGCGCGGCTCTGCAGGACGCGGCTCCGCGGGGCGGGCGCGCCCAGGGGCCCGGCCCGGCCCGGCCCGGCCCATACAAGGCAGAAGAATGCGGCGGGGCCGGGGCCGCGGGGCCGGCCCGGCAGGACAGCCTTTTATAGACGAAAGCAGCGGCCCACACGTGCCCCCCGTCCCGCGGGGGGATGCGCAGCGCCGGGCGGCACCGGGCACCGCTCGTCCCCGCCAGGTGACACAGGGGTGCCACGCCCTGCGGAGCCGAGGGCACCCGCGGGTCACACTGCCAGGGCACACGGGCCAAGTTTCACCCTGAGCTGCCCGGAGCAGCTTTGGCTGCGGAGGGACAGGTCCCTGCTGGAAGACCAGAGGCCCCTGGGGTTCCGCGGAGAGGCCGGAGAGTGTCCACGGGCTGCACCATGGGCGGCCTCTCTCAATGCGGCCACGCAAAGGTAACAGTGGCTAGAAGGGTCAAGTAGCCCCTCAAAGGGTCTCTAAAAAGTGGCCTGGAGCAGAGAGCAGCTGGGGAACTGCACCATTCCCAAGCAGGGATCCAGAGCTTGGAGAAACAGGGATGGGGAGCTCCTGTTCATCACCCGAGGCAGCACTCACGCTGATCCTGGGACACCCCTCCAGGGTAGCAGGTCTTGCTCGCCTTTCCTTCCCATCAGCAACCCTGAGCCTCATCACAGTCCTGCAAGCACCCAGAGGAACTCCTGGTCCTGTGGGATCCCCCCTTGGGAGGGTGATGCCCCTCCAGACATCCTCACAGAGATTTATCTTTGTTTTGTGGAATCCCACAACAGTGGGGGCAGAATTCAGCCTGCAGAGGAACAGGAAGGTGGAAGAGGGAGACACCAAGAGTACTTCTGAGAGGGAGTGTTCCTCTGGGCAGCCAGGGTAGGACTGTTCTCCTTAAGCATTCCCAGGAACTCCATTGCTGCTCATGGAGACATGGGAACTTGAGACTGAGGACCAGACCCTGATCAGAGGTGCTGAGGGGACAGCATTGAGCACATAGGCTGCACTTGGAGCAACACAGATGAAGAACAGAAATGAGAAGTGACACAAATTAATCTTCAGCTGCCATTCTCCTGCAGGGCATCACTAGAAACAGCAGCTAAAAAGCTGTTTCATCTTGTTTCAACCCTGACATAAAAGCAGTGGCTATGCCCTCTGGGAGCCTGACCAGACCTTGCCCAACGCATGGAGTTTGTTCCCAGTGGCTCAGACCAGTGACCTGGTCTGCCAAGAGCCTGACTGACTTGAGGACATCCTACCCATGTCCCCATGCTGCTTGGATGAAATCTGCAGGGACATTGCCTCCTCTGGGGAGCCACAGAGGTTCCTAACCCTTTGCTGGAAGCAAGTGTCCTGTCTGCAGCCCCTCCAAAGGACAGGCTGTGGGCTCAGAAGCCAGCAAAATGCAGGAGTAGAGTTGAAAATGCTGCTGAATGCTATGTCAGGGTGGAGACAAGCCGGGGAAAGTACAGAACCCTTGTCATGCCCATGAGCTGGACAGGGGGGCCCCAGAAGGTTTGTCTTTTTAATAAAAAATATAAGGAAAGAGAAAAAAAAATCAGGAGTCAGCCAGCCAGAGCTGCCACCCCGTGGCTGGTCCCAGAGTTTTCTGTGCTGGAGAAGCTCAGCCTCAGCAGGGTCCAGGTGCTCCCAGGAGCCCAGCAGGAGCAGGACACACCTCCAGCCCCTCTGGGGTGGCTGCTGTCCCTCACTGAGCCCTGATTTCTCACCACTGGCAAGACTCCAGCCAGGCTCCTGAGAGGGGAGCTGGTGAAGAGGGGTGTAGGCACATGGCAGCTCCTCATAGGCTTTGCAGCCCTTAGAGCTGGGCCACCTCGTGCTGTCCCTTGAGCCCCATCCAGCCCTTCCTGCCTTCCCTGCCCTTGCCCAGGGCTGCTCATGTTATCCTTCTTCCCTGCTTACATGTGTCTGCCAACACACATCCCTTACCAGGGCCTATTTGTGCCTTCTGGCACCTCTCCTGCCTCCCTCTGTCTCTTTCAAGCCCAAATTTAATTTGTTTTGCTCTCTCTTAGGATCAGGCAATTGAAATGGAGTAAAACAAGCCATATTTTTTAAGAGTGTGAATTTTAGGTCAGTTCTCTGACCCAAGTGCCTTCATCATCATGCAAGGGTTTCCACCCCTGTGAAGTGGGGACAGTGACACTGTTTCCACTCTCCCCAAACACCTGAAGAGTGTCTGGGGAGCAAGGCTAGAGCTAGGACATGTCTGGCCTGGCCCTGCCGTGGGGGTCAGAGGCAAAGGATCTGCCAAAGACATAGCGATGACCCCGCACTGCGTGTCCCCTTCCTGATCATGCTACGAGGCTCCCTTGGCTTGGACCAGCCTCTGGCTTCTAGCAAATGCCCAAGGGGCTGGAGGTGATCAGAGGCCTGATGTCCTTGCAGGAGCAGGGCAAGATACTTTTTAAGTCCATAAGTATCTTGCATAATCTGTATTTCAATTACACGGCCTTGGCTGAAAGTGATCAGAGCTCTGGGACAAGAACTCCTCTGCCTGTTCCCTCTGTGCTGACCCCACACAGCCCACACAGGGTCCTGCACCCACGGGCTCCAGGTCCTGCTGGCAGCAAAGCTGGAGCATTTGGAGCTGCAGCCAGGCTCTGGAGACACTCAGCACATTGTGTTTCCTTCCAGGCCTGTGAGACAAAAAGAAGTGCTGGACTTCAGGCCCAGGGTTTGTTACTGAGAAAAAGGAACAGCGAAGCTCATGGTGTGCCAGTGCAGTGGGATGTGCACAGCAGGCAAGGGAGGAACGGCTCCACACAGGGCACCTGTGCAGGACTCAGCCCCACTGGCACTGCTGAGGATCCCCACGGGATCCAGGGCTTCCAGCAGTGCCTGGAGTGGCCCCAGCACTCCCAAGCTCCGCTGCCCCAGGGCACCTGGAATGTTGTCACCAAGGCCCCTCTCTACCCACATAATCACATGCTGAGGAGGATAACAGAGAGTGAGACCCAGCCATACATCCTGCCCACACTGTGCAAGATTAATTCCCATACAGCTTCCAGGAGGAGCACAGCTGGTCAGAGTACCCCTCCTCCTGGAAGGCAAGAATATAAAAAAGAGTCCAATCTTTAGGGTTGCACGTGTGGTAACTCTATCCACAGCCCCCATATGTTCAGCTGCTCTAAGGTCAGATGAATAACCAGGTAAGAAGCTGCACAACCGTGTGTATCCTAAGGACTCCCAATCCTCCGGCCCTGTTGAGCCTCCACAGCCTGGCTGTGCCCCGGGATCTCCTGTGGCAGCCGTGTTTGCAGGCTCAGTAACACCGCAAGGCTGCCAAGGGCAGTTCCTTTCCTTTCCTTTCCTTTCCTTTCCTTTCCCCTTTCCTCTTTCCTTTCCTTTCCTTTCCTTTCCTTTCCTTTCCTTTCCTTTCCTTTTCCTTTCCTTTCCTTTCCTTTCCTTTCCTTTCCTTTCCTTTCCTTTCCTTTCCTTTCCTTTCCTTTCCTTTCCTTTCCTTTCCTTTCCTTTCCTTTCCTTTCCTTTCCTTTCCTTTCCTCCCCCCCGCCTCAGGCCCCCCGGCCCCTCTCGGCCGCCGTAGTGAGGCGGCCCCGCCCCTGTCACGTGTCTCTTGGGCGGGCGGTGATTGGCGGCTCGAGGCGGGGCCGGGCCGGTTCCGGGCCGGTTCCGGGCCGGGCGGGCGGATCCCGGCGCAGGATCCCGGCGGAGCGGGATGAGCGGCGGGCGGCGCCGGGACGAGCCGCCGCACCCGCAGCACCACGCGGTGGCCAACGGCGGCGCGGCCGGGCGCGGCTCCGTGTGGGGCAAAGCGCTGCGCAGCGACTCCGCCTGGCACGACAAGGTGGGACCGGAGGGGGCCCTGAGGGGCGGGCTTGGGGGGCCTGGGATCCGCCCGGCGCGGGCGCGGGGGTGCCGAAGGAGCCGCCGTCCCTGAGCGCGGTTGAAGCCCCTGTGGGGACCCGGCGGGCTGAGCCGGTGCCGTGCCGGGGCTGTGGCGGTGCTCGGTAGTCCCCCGTGCCCACAGCCCCCGTGAACGTCGGGGGTGTCTGTGGGGTAAATGCTCGTGTTGGAGTGCGGCCGCCGCCCCGAAAACCGGAGCCATGTTTCCCGATCCCCCGGGCCCGGCACATGGCCCGGCCGGGTCCTCGCAGGCAGAGGCGCCGGAGCACACCCAGCTCTTTGCTCTTTGGGCGTGAAGCCAAGGGAAACACAATGTTAAGACACCTCAGTTACTTTTAGCTTGTGGTTTAAAATTCTTCTTGGATTAAATAAAATTTCCCTTGTACAGTTCAAGGAACACCAGAAATAGAATCCGTTTTCCGAAGTTTTCCTGTGCACGTCTGCCATGTGCTGCAGTGCTCCTGCTCAGTGCTTCTCCCTGCTGCTTCCTCCCCGCAGCACAGCCACGAGGCGCCCGGAGCTCCCGCTGGATCCCTGCTCCTGCTGGACCCCTGCTACGGCCTGGGCACACAGCGTGTGTTCCAGGGTCTCTGCTCCCTGGTTTTGGCTTTACCTCTGGCGTGGGGAAGGGGCATGCTCTGTTTCCTTGGGGGACAGACAGGAATCCGGAATCCGTGTCACTTTTTCCTTCCCTCTTGCTCCCCGAACTGGTGGGGTTCGTGTGTCCCTGCCTCCTCACTTCTGGCAGATGGAGCTGGAATTTTTGGAGTCAGCAAGGGAGCGGGGACAGCTGTGCCAATCCTTTGATACAGTAGGATGTGAACTGAAGCCTGAACTGCCTGACAAGTGCAGTGACCAGGAGAAATGTCTGTATCCGACATGGATTCACATCTTCCACATGGAGCTGAACAGCTGGCACATCCACAGGCTTTGTGGGGATCACAAAGGCTTTGGTCTTTGGGGGGATGCTGGGACAATCCCAGTCCTGTGGAGGCTGGGAAAAGATATGTGAGCTGAAGTGAATCTTATTACAGTGTGAGCCAGCACTGCTAGGCTGCAGGAGTGTGAGCCCTTGGACAAAGAGGAATGAGCACACCCCTGCTGCTCAGGAAGCACAAGAATTCTTGTGGCACAAGTGAGGTACAGCTGTGCTTTGGAGCTGCCCTGAACCCTTAAAGATCTCAGGTGCAGGAGGGCCTGGATAGAGACTTGTTTGCCTCTGCAGTTTGCCCATCGGAGGACAAAGCTATGTGTTTAATATGGAAGCGGAGAAGTCCAGGGTGCATGATGCCCCAAGCTGTTTTATCTGTTCTGAGTGCAATATTTTATACTCTTGAGTGGGAAACTAAGTGTTCAATGTGCTGAATTTTCACCTGTTAATTGTATGGTGCTTTAAAAAAAAGAAACTTAATAAATGCCAAAATTTTTGTTGTGCTTTATCTCCTCAGGACGAGTTTTTAGATGTGATCTACTGGTTCCGGCAGATCATTGCAGTTATTTTGGGAATCATCTGGGGAGTAGTTCCACTGAAGGGATTCGTGGGAATAGCAGTGTAAGGTTTATTTCCTTTTCTGTCTCGTGTACTTTCCCACATTTGGCCTGGCCTGGGAGTCTGTTTGGCTGTGCTGTGAACAGTGTGCTGGCTAAAGGCAGGCTCTGCCTGCTCTGTGTCTCACAGCCAGCATTTAATTCCATTGCCAGTTGCTGTGAAATTCATCCAAATCATAACATGTCCATCAGTATCTTTCTCCTCAGCCTGATTAATATTTTTAAAAATTATAATTTGTTTTGTTATTAAAGGAGGCAATGGCAGAAGAAGGGAACTAGCATTTCAATTGACTTGGTGTGTGTCCTGCATGTGTGGGAGGGGCTGGGAGTGTGGTGCCTGGTGTGATCACCCAGGAAGGAGTGTCCATGGGGGGGAAGGTGTGCACGTCCTGGTCATTGAGCCCTGCTCAGACAGGAGGCTCTGTCAGCAGAGAAGAGGGGCAGCTGCTCTGTGAAGAAAAGATTTGTTCAGAACATGAGATGCTGCAGGTCCCAAGCAGGCACAGTGGCACCAGCAGAGCTCAGCAACAATCCTGACTCTTTCAGCCATGGGGAGGGGAAGGCAGTGCCTGAAGGGGGTGTGTGCTTTAAATCCCAAGATATGGGGGCCAGGTCACCTTCCCAAAGGAGTTTGAATGCTGCAGTGAGTTATGAAGTGAGTTATGAAATCTGTTTGGCCCTGACATGTGCCTGGAAGTGTTCAAGGAACAGCAGAGGTGAGGACACAGCCCTGCTCTCTGCACACCAGCTCTGGGAAGATACTGGATCTGCTCTGGGAAGTCTGTTTGCAAATGTCTCTGCCTAGCTAAGGTCTCAATAGTCAAGCTCCAGCCTCACAGCTTTTCTTAGGCAAAAATCAGTTGTCATTTTGTCCCTCCTCCTGAGTATTCTGGTTTTGGCAAGAAAGGGGAGGGGTGATGCTCCAGCAGGAACCCAGTTAGCTACAACAACAGATAAATATGAAGTGGCCCCCAAGAACAGTTCATTGTTCTCACTTAGTCACCATTAACTGACAACGTACCTCAGCCAGTTCCTGTGCTAAATGTAAACAGGAGGGATCCAAAATGTGCTGGAAGTGTGTGTGTGGATTCTCTGTGCTGTGCAGTGACACAGCTGCTCCAGCTGCTGCTGGTCACCCATTTTTCTCATCCCACCCTTCCCACACAGTCTTCCTTGCAGGACACGGACCTGTCCCTGCCCAGGCTGCCCCAGCCCCAAGCTGGGGTGGTGTAAAGCCAAACCTGTCTTAGGACAAAGAGAAGGTCATGTTTGTTCTCTCTGCTGCAGCACAGACTGGAGAGCACTGAGGTGTCTCAGGCTGGACCCCAGTGCTGGGGCCCAAGGGCATTGTTGAGTCTCCCTGGCTCTTACTTCTTCCCTGTTTGGTCCTGGCACACTCAGAGATCTAACTCTGGGCATGGAGGTGACAGTTTTCCCTCTCACACCTCAGAATCAAGAAGTACACACAGGTTCTCTGTGGGGGCAGAACTGCTGTCAATCTGCAGGACAGGAGAACCTGCAGGTTTGCAGATCTGAGGAGACTTACAGCTTTTGACTTCTGCCTCTTGAGGAGCAGGTAGTGCCTTGTCAGGTGAACTTCATCCCAACCTAGCAAGTCACCTGGAGGGGCACTTTCGAGGAAGTGACTGAGCTGCCTGGGAAGCATTGCAGGAAAAGAATTCCTCTTTGCATCCTTTCTGCTGTGAATGAAAGGTATTTCACTGTATGGCACGTGGGATACCTGCAGCCTGTACCACTGGAATGATGGTTCCTAACCTCTCCCTGCAGATTCTGCCTGATCAATGCTGGTGTTCTGTACCTCTACTTCAGCAGCTTCCAGCAAATAGATGAGGAGGAATATGGCGGGACGTGGGAGCTAACGAAAGAGGGATTCATGACATCTTTTGCACTGTTTCTGGTAATGTGTCTTGCTGTCTTTAGGATGATTTGTGAATTGTGTTGATGCACTTTCTGAAGACCTGGAAGGAGAGCAGGGGGAGTGATGAGAGAAGACAGATGTGTTAACATCATTGAATAAGTGGCAGTGATTGGGAAAGAAAATCCCAAAATCTGATGGCTGCTGCCTGTGAAATATAGTGCTGATGCCTGGGATTTCTCTGTAGTAGAGAATGAATCAACCACTCCTATCCTCTGTCCCAGATATCCTGAGAGAGTTCCATTCTATCTAGTACTAGTTACAGCTGGACTGGTGTTTTGGATGTCTGTTTTTCCCTTACTCCCCTCCCCCAGGTATCTGATCACATTATTTGATTAGCTGGTGCCTCTGAATCCCTGGAGGGGCTGTGGTGAGATTTTAATGTGAAGAGGCTGGACACCACAGATGGCAGACAAGTGGGATGCCACATTTCTTTCAAGTGGTGATCCTAAGATCTCTCCAAGATCACCTCCCAGCTGGAATTCAGTCCACTATTGAGAGCAAGGACTGAGGCTCCTTTGCTGTGTCTGAGACCTCTCCAGAGGATCCAAATAACCTTCTATTCCTTTCCTTCCCACAGGTTGTTTGGATAATCTTCTATACTGCCATCCACTATGATTGACACAGTCTGCAGCATTTGCCTGTTAAATCAGTCGTCAATAAATAGAGAAGGTTTTAATAAATCCTAGTCTTTAATGGACTGGTGGCAAAGTGGGGAAGTCAAACCAACTCCCCTCTGTACCAGTGGCCTGGGTAGCCTGGAGGAGCCCCAACTCTTCTGCTGGAGAAGCCTGTCACCCTTTTATATACCCATGAATTATTGGAACTATTAAAAAGCCATTGGAATTTTTGGAAGTGGTTCAAGACTGTTCAAATTTGGAACTTTTTGTGACTCTAGCCAGTAACTCTTATCAAACTCCTGTGTACTGAAGGTTGAATCTGTTAATTTAATGTATGTATGCCCTTCTGTTTGAAATCTGTCATTAAACCCTGACTTGTCTTCCATGGTTGTCCTTTAGACAGTGTTTCAAAAGCAGTTGTAGGTACGTGAGCAGGAGGCACAGCAACACCCAGGACATGAGCTGGTGGCTGTCATTAGCATGTTTTTGTAGTAACCAGATCTGATTTGATTAAACAGACTATGTTGTTACCATTTTTAATATTATTTTGTTTTACTTGCAAATCAGTTGTCGATCAGAATTTTTAAATGCTTTTTGCCGAAGACAAATTTTTAAGTGATTTTGCTAGGAAGAACTGATTCATTTGGTGAACCAAGATGTATTTAGGAGGCTTAGAAGCTCCACTGCACTCTGCCAGCCTGACTACCAAGTTGCCATCACATACCTCAGAGCTTCGTAGTCTCGAAGGAGTCATTCTGGAGATACCCTGTTAAATGTTAGCGTTTTCAATTTGGTTTTAAGCTCTTGAATTCAACTGCTCTTTGTTCATAAATGCAGGAGACTAAAACACAATCGAGGCAGCTATTATCTTAAATGCAGAAGTACCAACTTGCAAATTGGGCAGAGTACACACCTTCTGGTTTGGGAGGTGCTTGATCACTTCATAGCTCAGTCCCTCCCTAGCCGTGCCCTTTTCGTGCATCAATGGGGAGTCTCTGTTTTAAGATACTTTTTAAGAACGTCTTTCAGAAATAGTTCTTGGGAAACACGCACAGTCCTTGTTATTGTCAGAGGACGTTGTAGTCTTGTTGCCATGTGGTCTTTGCTTCTCTAAACAGCTCAGGCACCCAAAAAGAGTCCTGACCTAACGCTGCCTTATAGTGAGGGGTTGGTAGTTTAGTGTGCTCTTGCTGCAAGCCTGCATTGCCTCCTCACTGGTGGAAGTGCCACAGCCTGGCTCTCACTGGGAGTGCAAAGCCAGGGATCTCAATCTCCAAGTGCTGAGCCAGGGCGAGCTTCCATTCTTACCAGGGAAAATCTGTCTGCTCTTGGTGAAGAAACAGCCCTGGTTATTTTAGGTCCTTGGGATGCCAAGGAAAGAGTGCAATAGCAGACAGCTTCTGCTACTTGTTAGTGGCCAATTTAAGTAAATGATCTCAATAAAAGCTTGTTTATTTTCTCCTCCCTATCCCCAAACTTTTAGTCTGCTACTTTCTCTTCCTCTCCTATCAGCTGAAATCATTAACTTCCCATGAGAATTGCATAGCCTGCTAGTTCTAGGTCACCCTTTCCTGCTGGCATCTGTCTGCATCTTAGCTGCTTATAGCCATCAGTAAAACCATTGTATACTTGAAATGCTCCAATAAATGTTGCCTGAATAATTCACTGTGCAGCCTCTGTGTCCTCTGGTCTTTGATGTTTTGTAAAATGGTGGGAGTGTGGGATTCCTTTCAGAGTTGGATTTTTTGGTAAAGTTTTTGTGATTCTTGGGTGTCTTGTGCTGCACTTTGAGAAGAGGCCAGAAGCATTTGCAGTGGTAGCTAATGCTTAGATCCATGCTTCAGCTAAGCAGGCTAAGCCGTGTTGCCTGTTCAAGCTGTTTCTGCTCCTTTAGTGACTGTCCCTGCCCTGTGACACCCTGAGCCACTGCTCATTCCTGAGTGCTCAGGTGTGGTCTGGAGCACTGCTGTACCATGTGCAGAGAGAGCTGCTTCCCTGACCCTTTGCTCTATTCCTTGCTTGCCTGTGTTCCGACCAGCTCAGTTCCTTGGACAGTTCAGTGCAGTTTTGGTGGCTGGAAGCTGAACATGAGCCAAGGGGGATCATGACCATTAACAGACATTGGTCTCTGGATCTCTTCAAGGCTCCTTGTAAAGAATTTACTGATTGCTGTTGCTCAGCTGCAGGTTTTTATCTCTTCAGGTTCCTGGTTTTGGGGTGTCTTAGGGGCTAAGAGCCCGTATCCTCTGCGCTGGTCAGCAGGAGAACTAAATCTTTGGTGCCTGCTCATGAAGGAAGGAGTTAATTTTAAGAAGCTCAAGAGAATGTGGCAGCCAGCAGAAAGAAGCTGAGCATCTTGCAAACGATGAGAACTGTAAATACAGAGGGCATTTGCTGAGATTTGAGAGATTGAGACAGGAATGGTCTAGCAGAGAGCAGGGTTTGGTGCTGGGAGGACAGGAGAGCAGTGGCTGACAGGAGCAGGGAATACTGGGGGAGAGCAGGGCTTGGGCAGCACCCTTGCCCTCACAGTTCTGCACTGGCACAACAAGCTTGCTCTGCACTCTCCACTCCTTGGTAGGAAAGAGCCAATGGCTGGTGGGGGGTCAGTGCTACCACAGAGCCTCAGCTCGGGGAGAAAAACATCCTTTCTGCACTAGAGAGCTGGGCTGTGGGAGCCCCAGCAGTTGGGATACAGTTCCAGTAGCAGCTGTATCCTTATGGAGCTGACACAGAGGCTGCACTGCCCACAGTAGAGCTCCCTGCTAAGCTGCAGACCTGTGGAACATCACCTTGGCTTTCAGCAAAGAGCAGCCTGTCCCTGGCAGAGGGAGAGAGATGTTCCTTAGCCTAACCTTGCTGAGAGGTCAGTGACAAGTGTTTTGTGTGCTGGAACTGGAAAAGGAGTTTCTGGTGGTCCTTGGGCTCCAGGCACAGAATGTACTGAAATTAATGCAAGTTACTGTGGGTGTTAAAGCGAGAAAACTGGGGTGGGTCCCAAGGGGTGCTGGAGGGTGGCTATGCCCCCAGGCATCTCAAGCCCTGCCAATCGCAGCTGTCAGAGCCCAACTAGACCTGCCACTGGCACCGAGCAGTGCCTGCTGAGGTGGAAGCACTCCCCAAGGAGCCTCTGTCCCCTTCATGGGTATCACCATCTCTGTAGTTCCCTGCAAGATTTCCAAGCTTGTAAAGTCTGTTCTGAGAGCTGTTGCCTTTCAGCTGCGTGTCACGAAGGTGTCAAGAAGCTTGTAACATTGAGACAATATATTCAAATAAACTTCTTTTATAAACCAATTAAACTAGATAAACCAATCAAACCTCACCCAACATTTGAATACAGATTTGTGCTGCAAAGTAGAATTGGAACTACCTGACTGTAGGAATTCTCAAGATTTTAGAAGGGTACCCTGGAATGCATATGAGCTGAGGGCTCTCAGCCTCGAGGAGTTTCCTGCTGACCCCTGGGGGGAGTCCCTGACTGCTGACCTGCAGCTCAGAGGAGTGACTCCACTGCCCCCCAGCATGGCTCTTTCCAGAGCCCGTGGGATCTGATCTCTGGTAGGACAGAGTCACAGTAACCTTCCCTGACCGGGGCTCTGACCTTCTGCCCCACCACAACCACAGGGGCCGGTCAGGCTGGAGCCAGCCGTGATATGACCGAGGCGGGTGGCAGGTCACGGGCCGGAGGGGCTGAGGTGGCTGTTCCTGCCACAGCCAATTGGTTTGAGTTTGTCATAAACACCAGAGAGGCAGATGCTGGGTTGGTGGGTTGATCCTCTGCCAGGAAGTGGGGAGAAGATGAGCAGTATGGACATAACTCCTGGTCTTGGAGAAGATACAGTGGGGGGACAGAAGCCTCTCCAGTTGCTGGGGATGGGGAGACTGGAGAGATGCCTGAAAAGAGCAGGCTGAGGCTTGTTTGCAAAAGCCAAATTATCCTATTCCTGTCCCTATTCCTATTTATTTATTTATTTACTATACTTGGCAATGGCCATGATGCCCTTGGACTGATGGAGGCACAACCAAAACCTTGTCAGTGCCTCAGCAAAGGAATACGTTCAGCTCCCTGCGTTGACGTGCACCGAGCCAGTGGAGCTGCTCATGCCAGGGCTTAGCTGGCTCATTGAAGGATAAGAAAGTAGGACACGTACCTGTCAGGTGACCTCTCCAGAGCCAAACAGCCCGGCACTCCACATGCTCTGCCTCTCAGAACAGATGTCCAGGATACATTGGGGCAGTAGATGTCAGCCAAAGAGCCAAGTGTGTGTGCCAAGTCGAGAGAGGCCAGTGTTGTTGCAGGGATAAGGAATTTTCACAAACTTGGACCATGGAAAGAAACAACATCTTCCATCTTTTAATTATTTTGCTGATGATTTTTAGGTCAATCTCTGGAAGAAGTGTAGGGGAAACTTTAAATGTTTCAGCCAGTTTGATCTCAGAAACATTCATGTAATCCAGGCCCCTCAACGCATGTAAATCCATCACAACTCTTTGCCAAATGGGAGCTGTTGGTAACCCCAGCTCAGGCCTGTCCCAGGCATGGCTGGTCCTGTGCCCCCGTTTGGGTTTCCCCCGGCTTTGTTCTGGCTCCCTGTGCTGCCCAGCAGCCTCAGCCCCTCCTGACACCTATGCTGATGCTGCTGCAACCAGGAGCAGGGAGCCACCAGTGCCAGGTGAGCCTGGCCAGCTGCACCTGCAAGCGCCAACCCAAGCCCACTGCGCTGTGGAGGGAACCACGGTCTCCAGCTCTCATCGCAGAGGGCCACACGCACGAGCAGCCCGCGATGGAAGGAAGGCTGTGGGAGAGCAGACCCGCGGCTGCTCTAGGCCAGTGTCACGGCATCTCTTACTGATGTCCCGCTGGGTGCTGGTGCCCCCTTGCCCCGTGACAAGCGGTGACATGTGACGCCCGTGTACGGGCTGTGGCAGCGACATAATGCCCACGCACATCCCCGGGAAAATTCTTCCAGGCTTCTGGAGGCGGGACTGAAGAATCTCGGATCCAGCTCCCTGGAGGCTTGGCCCAGAAATCGAACACGCCTGGTGCGGTGGGGCTGGGGCTGATCCCCCTCTGTGTGGGGAGAAGGAAGGGGGTCTCAGGCCACGGAATAACCGCGGCTGCGGCCGGGCCCTGCCTCTCCCCTTCGCCCCGATCGCGGTGCAGGCTGCCCCCGCAGCACTCGGCACAAAACTAAGCAGCCGGACCGGGCCCGAGCGGCCCCAGTCCCGGGAGGAGCCGGCCCTGCCCAGTCCCGCCCCTTCCGGCGGCCCCGCCCGGCCCGGCCCGGCGCGGCGCGGTGCGGCTCCGTTTGACCGGGAGCGGTGGGCCCGGCCCGGCTCGGCTTGGGTGGCGCGGCTCGGCGTGACCCGGTTCGGGGTGACCCGGCGATGGCGGTGCCGGCGGCGGCGGAGGCGGTGCCGGGCCGGCAGCGGGCCCTGGCCGCCGGCTCGCCCGTGGACTATATGAGCATCACCAGCTTCCCGCGGCTGCCTGAGGAGGAGCCGAGCGGCGCGGCCGAGAGCGGCCTCCGCGCCCGCAAGGAGGAGGACGCGTTCCTGGGCGAGCAGGACACGGGTGAGGGGCGGCGGCAGAGCCCGCCCGCGGCCCCCGGCACCCCCGGCCCTCGGCCCCGCGCCCGGAGCGGGGCTCCCCGGGCTCCCGCCGTCCCCGGCCTCGGCCTCGCGTTCACCCTGAGGGACGGAAAGCAGTCAGAGATCCAGGGGTTCACACTGAGCCTCCCAGGGCAGCCTGGAATGTGCTCTCCCACAGCTGGTTTGGCCTTCCAGCCTGGACCACTTGTGCATGGCCTCCTTGCATGCTCCTTGAGCATCCCCCCACCCTGGGGGTGCTCCTTGCGCATCCCTCGGTGTGGGATGCTCCATCCCTCTGGTGCTCAGCTGGAATAAAGTCAGGTGATCGTTTGATCTGTAAGAAAATCTTCTGCCTATTTTTAACTGATTGCTTTCTCCTCCATAGTTGAGAGAGGAGTTGTTTCTCCCCCATGTCATGTTTCTTCAAGTGGTGCTGCCCTTCCCCCCGGGGCTGGTTCCCAGTCTGGGTGCCTGTCAGCCCCCAGGCCCATGTTTGCACAGCCCCAGGCACCCCTTGCCCTCTGCACTGTCCCACCGTGCCCACCCTGACCGTCGAGGCAAAGCTGCTGCCTTCAGGGGTGTGGTAATTAGCCCTCCTGGAAGCACGAGGCCTCTCATCACACACCTGGAATCTGGTGTAATTTTGGCAGTGCCAATGCAGCAGCTCCAGACCTGAGATGGCCCTGGTTCTCCAAAGTATTGGCTCCCCCATAAAGCCACGTCTCCTTCACAGCCCCACGGAAGCCAAGTGGGATTTGGTGGCTTCTCTTTTAAAGCATGCACATTGGTGGTGGTGTGGGCAGCTATGCATTGGCTGTGCAAGCTGCTTCTGGCTCCCACTGCTCCCTTCCAGCTGCTCCCATCCCCACACCACAGCTCTGCTGTCTATGCAACACCAGTGGTCACAAAGACTAAAAACAGGATGTCTGTAGCAGAGAATGAAGGTACTTCATGGTGGGAGGGCTGTGGTCTGCCCTCTTCCACAGTTGCTTCCTAGGTATTCATGTCCCCTCGTGCATGTCTGGCCTGTCACCAGAGTGGAGAGATGGTGTCCTGGAGGGGCTGGGCAGAGGAGGCCAGGTCAGTCCTCGCTGCTTCCCTGCAGGTCGGGCTGGGGCTTCCCTCGGGTGTGCCAGGGGCTGTATGGGACATCCCACCCCAATGGCAGCCCCTGTCAGGCCAGTTGTGGCCCCCACTGAGGCCACCAGCCAGTCCTGCCATTCAGTCCACCTCGCTTAGACCAGACAAGCCCATGAGAGGCTCAGTGTGTGCTCAGAGGCTCAGGCTGGAAAAACTGAGCCTTTCCCAATCCCACTCATAAACCATCACAGCACAAATGAGATTAAACTCATCATGAGGGGATTCCCTGGCTGTGGGAATTTACTCCTGGTTACAGCATCACTGAAATTGAAACTCCTTCCCTCCCTGGCCTCAGGAGAGCTGCAACCAGGTCCTGTTAATGCCATGACAAGGACTGGGCTGGCATTGCCCAGGGCGATACCACCTGCCAGAGAAGACAGGCAGTTGATGGGGAATGTGGGCTTTTCTGCTCACTACCCTCTCCTTTTCCAAACCCAGGAAACATCTCTGGAGGGAAAAGCTTCTCATCTTGTCTTTGCCACTTGGTGCCCCTCTTTTTCCACTATGGATGCACAGAGCACTGCAGCCCCTGAAAAAATTCTTCCTGGAGCCCTGGATGATTCCCTGAGCTACTTGGTCCCCTTCAGAGCCCATGAGGGATGGGCACGACCTCACAGCTGCCCCAGCAGCTTCGTGTGCCTGGCAGCAACCGGGACGGGCAGGGCGTCCTTAGCCGGTGTCCTCCCAGCACAAGGGCAGCAGCTGACACTCACAGACATTCAAGGCATCTTTCAGAGCAAAAAAGAGACTTTTTCATCCTACTGAGGCCCAGCAAACCCCTGTCCCACTGCTTTGCCATCTTGGAGCCGGGTGTCCAGTGTGTGGATTCATTTCACAGTGGGCCCCATCTGCCAGAGGAAGCAAGGAATTAAAGCAGAGTCCTTCCTGCAGCAGAGCGAGTGGATGTTCCGAGGCCTCTGGTTTGCAGGTTTGCTCCTCTCTGCCCTTGCTTCCCTAGAGGCCAAATGTGCCCAGGCCAAATGTTTTGCTTTACCTCTGTTTTGCTCTACCTCTGTTTTGCTCAGGTGCTTTAGCTCAATCGTAGCTCCAAGTAAAGCTGCTGCATCTTTTAAAAATTCTTAGTTTTCTTTTCTTCAGTCCCGCTGCGTTTCAGAGACCTGTTTGCTGTGTTAAAAACCCCTCCAAATGGAGCATAGGAGGGGGCCTATCACTGAAAACCGATGAATGGACTGAAACGGAGTAAAATTCAAGGGTTTTTTGTCTCTCATAATCTCTAGGGAAGTCAGTTTGGAATAATTAAGAGCTTAAGAAAAGGATCCGTAAAATGATTCAAAGCAGTATCTGAGCCAGAAAGGCTCCTGAGAGCTGGGATCAATAGGGAAGGTGATAGCCATGCTCAGTGAAGGGGCTCAGTGTAATGTTCGTGCTGGGTAAACACTGCAATAAGAGCCCCAAGTTGCTCAATATCTCACACTTGTTTTCTCCCTGCTGCCCACAAAGACCCAGAGTCCTTCCTGAAGTCTGCACGGCTCCAGCGCCTGCCCTCGTCCTCCTCAGAGATGGGAAGCCAGGACGTGTCCCCTCTGCAGGAGACCAGCAAGGATCCCTTCTCAGGAGACTGCAGCTGCCGGCAGGACGGGCTGACCGTCATCATCACCGCCTGCCTGACCTTCGCCACGGGTGTCACTGTGGCCCTCATCATGCAGATCTATTTTGGGGACCCTCAGGTAAGACAAAACAGTAGCTTTATGGTTGGGCTTTGGTTCCAAAGATGGGAGAGCTCCCTGATATTCCTCCTAGTCAGCAGTTCAGCAAGGAGAGTACTAGGGAGCCATGGCTGGTGTCAGTGAGGCCCTGGGTGCTCAGTCTCCCCCTGGTTCCACCCCAAATTGGCTTGAAAGCCTTTTCCTGGAGGTTTTGCTTGGAGAGCCAAGCCAGACTCTCAGAGCTTGTCTCATGGCCAGGGTGTAGGGGGCTGTGTCAGGCAGGCTTGGGGGTGCTGCTGGGAGGGAACAGACAACCCCTCTGCTGTGACTCCAGCTGTGGTTTGAGCCAGATGGGAGTGCTTTCAGAAAGTAATCCTTAGTTAAACACTAGTCATCTTGTCCACTTGGACAGAGTTTTATGGATTATGGGCAGACATGCCCAGATTCACCTCTGGAAGATTCATTCAGGACCAAGCAGGGAAATAGCTGAAAACAGAGGTGAACCTCCTGCTAATCTGTCCCACAGCCCAGTGCTAGATTGCAGAGCCAAGGCATAATGGTCACGGAGTTGGATCCTCCCGCAGAACCTCTGCCAGGGTCACAGTCAGCCAGGAACCACCATCTCCACATACTGCCGTGGCCCTTCTGTCTTTGCATGTCCTCAGGACAGCCTGGCTCTTGTTGAGATGCTGCAATTTGTGCCACAGGGATGAAATCAGCTCTTTAAAATATCCTGTGACTGCATTAGCACAGCACTGGCACAAGGATGAGAGCAAGCTGTGGTCCTGGGGGTGTGCTGCATTCTTTACGGCTGTATCCCCATTCCCAGTGACTGCCTGGCTGCAGCAGAGCAAGCAGCCTCTGGGCTTGTGAGGGGCAGAGGGAGACGTGGCCCCCCAGCTTGGCACACGGCGTGTGGAAAGCTGTCTGAACTGGTGGCCATGGCTACCTGCAGCTGCCCTGAAGCAGGGAGCTGCCCAAGCGCCATACGGTTCCCACTGGCATTTGTTGGATCAGCGGCAGCCTCGTCGCAACATCCCCCCCCCCCCCCCCCCAGGCTTCAGGTGCCACCATGGTGGGTGCAGATGTGGGCAGTAGCAGCAGATCTGGCACTGGCCAGCACAACCCTGTCCTGTCGCAGCTGTTCCAGCGCGGCGCTGTGGTGACGGACGCCGCGCGCTGCACCGCGCTGGGCACCCACGTGCTGGCCAGGCACGGCTCCTCGGTGGACGCGGCCATCGCCTCGGCCCTCTGCGCCGGCATCGTCAACCCTCACACCTCGGGGCTGGGAGGGTAAGTGTGGCACATTCATCCCCTGCTCTTGTCTTCTGGTGTCCTCAAGTGAGCGTTTCACAGAATCCCAGACTGGATTCGGTTGGAAAGACCTTAAAGCCCACCCAGTTCCGCCCTCTGCCATGGGCAGGGAGACCTTCCACTATCCCAGGTTGCTCCAAGTCCTGTCCAACCTGGCCTTGGACACTTCCAGGGATGGGGCTGCCTGCACCAGTGCATGGTGACCCCATCACCTCCCACTCAGACAGAGGAATATTTCTTTACAAATGCCTGTTGTAAACCTGCCTTCTGTCAGTGTAAAGCCGTTCCCCCTTGTTCTGTCACTATCTGCCCTTGTAAAAAGTCCCTCTGCAACTGAGAAATGCCTCTGTGGCAGTGCCAGGCTTAGGGTGTGGTGCCAGGGCTCTGACATCAAGCAGTGGAAGTGTCCACATCTGCCACAGTCGCCCTTCCTGTGTACCGAGCTGTCAGCACAGGACAGAGACCCCCAGGCAGGGAAATTTGTTTCTGCTGTAGTGGTTGCAGGGAGCATGCAAGCCCCAGTCTCGAGAGGGCTGGTGAGCCCTGCTGTGCCAGGAGCCACAAACACCCCAGGCTCAGTCCCAGTGCTTTCAGAGCCCCAGTCCTGCCTTCCACAAGCTCCTGAGGCTGAGGTCCGAGCCCAGCTCCAGGCAGCTGCCAAGGAGGGGTGGCCTTCTCCCAGCCCTCATACCCAGGGTGGCATCCATGTGAGCTTGGTGCTCCTGACTCTGCAGGAGGGCTCAGGAGCGTTGCATAAACCGAAGCCACCTGATCACTGCTCCAGCTGCACCACCCATTGCTGCTGTAAGCAAACACCCTCTTTTGTAGCAAAACTGCTCAGATTAGAAAGAAAATCCCAGCTGGTCCCAGTGGAACAGAGCCAGAGGCTCCCTGGCCAGGCAGGCAGGGACTGCTTCAGCCTCACCAGGCTCAGCACAGGGCTGCCTGTGTCCCGCACCAACTCTGCCTTGGCTGTCCTGGTATGTACCCTAGGGAAGGACAGCAGCATTCCCTGCTCCTCCGGCCACCCCGGGGCCCTGCCACAGCGCCCCTTGTCACACTGGACCGGCCCTGGCCCCAGTGCCACCCAAGCTATACTGCATCGGCTGTTGCGGGAGCCGCCAGTGCCCTGACCCTCTCACTCCGCAGGGGCGGGGTGATGTTGGTCCACGACATCCGCAAGAACAGGAGCTGGGTGATCGACTTCCGTGAGGTGGCTCCCCTGGGCATCCCACTGGAAGGGGAGCTGCAGCAGGACACCAAGGTGAGAACCAATATCCCCCAGCCATTGCCTCTTCTTGTCTCCAGCTCTCCTCCCTCCATCTTTCAGTGTGAGTGGCAGATGCCCAGAAAAGCAACGAGAGGTCTCTCACTTCATGGGAGATTCTGGGCCCTACAGACATGGGGAATCTAGGGAAAACACTTCTTTATCACCCCCAAAATGCCTGCAGAGCTTTGGGGAGTAAAGAACCATGTCTCTGTGGTGGCAGAGTGCCCCAGGAAGGGGCATAATCCCGGGTCATTCTGCTGGGTTCTCTCTCCTAACTAAACTGGGTTGAGAACAAGATTGAATTTGCCTCTCTCCTTCCAAAACCTTTTATTCCATAGTAAAGTGTGTTGCTACAGACCTCTTCCCCTCTCCTAACTATGCAGATAATTCCAAAGTAAACATGACTTGCACTTCCTTGACTTGCAACTGGGGACAGTGTCCCATGTCCTCATGGAAAGGAGATTACTCTCTTCCTTTTTGTCCTTCCTATTTTACAGCCAGGTCTGCTCGTGGGGGTACCAGGCATGATCCAAGGAATGCACCAGGCACACCAGTTACATGGCAGGTAAGACATGAGGCTGGCACAGGCTGTGTCCTGGGGGCCCTGGGGGAAGCTGGAAGCACACGAGCCCTTGCCATCAGACCATGTTCTCAGCCACCAGTCAAAACCATTAGCTAAGAGGTACTTGGAGGCTTGTGTTGAAACACATGTTTATTTTTTGATATTTCATGTACAAAATTAAAAATTCAGCTTCATCATGTTTTCTACAAAGTGACATTTTGGCTAAGAAAATGTACAATAAATGTTCTGTTAGAGGTGCAGCACATTGCATGTCTGTGCATTTTCATTCTCTCTTTAGCTGGATCCTAAGAGGTGTGTACCTACACTTGGTACTCTGTTGGGATACAGAGGGATCCGAATGACTTGCTCAGGACCAGAGTCCGGCTTGAGATTTTGCTGCTGAGACACCCCTTCCCCTATCCATGCACTGCCATTCCTCTCAAGGGCACATCCTGGAGCACTGAGATGATCCTGTTAAGGAGAAACACAAGCACTGAAAACTCAGTGCTCTTTTTGGCCAGGCTGGCCCCACAGCCTGGTCTTCCAGGAGCCCCTGACTGCAGGGCTGTGCCCTGTGCTTGCTCCCCACCACCCTGCCCCACTGCACCTTCCAAGGCCAGTTTCTCCTTGTCCACTCTCCTTTGGCAGACTCCCGTGGTCCGAGCTGCTGAGCCTCACAGCCGGTGTCGCCCAGAATGGCTTTAACGTCACACATGACCTGGGTGAGTACCTGCTAGGCAGCTGGGGATGCAGGGGGTTAATCATGGCAAATCAGGGCCTTGTGGACCTGGAGATGGATGGTGTTGGGAGCTGAGCACAGTCTGCTAGGGGACAGCATGGTGCCAGCCAAACAGGAGCCTTTGCCATGGCTGGGCAGAACCAGGGCAGAGTAGCCATGCTGCACAGTGCCCAAGGCCAGGCAGGGAAGGGTGCTGGGGTTTCTTTGGGGTTTTTTTCCAGTTCCAAAGGACCCGTGATCCAGCTCCTCTCTAGTTTTGCAATAGGGCCAGAGGCAGCAGCAGACCTTCAACATCCCCATCAGGTGCACAGTGATTCCAGGTCCTTTGCACCTTCCTTAGCTCTGCTTTTTCGGGATATCCTTCCCCTTCTCACCTGCAGCCAAAGCCCTGAGTGAACTGAAGGACCTGAACTTCTCTGACCGATTCCACGAGATCTTCCTGCCGGGTGGGCAGCCCCTGCTGCCTGGAATGTTCATCCGGCGCCTGGACCTCGCGGCCGTGCTGCAGCTGCTGGGGACAGAAGGGGTGTCAGCCTTCTACAGCGGAAACCTGACCCAGGAGATGATCTCCGAGGTGAGCCAGGACTGCCCCTGTCACCTGCTGGCCTGGGGCTGCCACCTGCTTAAGGTGACAAACTGGAGATAAGCCAAGTGCCAGCACAATGATGAGGACAGATGCCTCCTTTTCCTTTCCTGTCCCTGCCTTGGTGTAAGTGACACACAAGCCATTCCCACAGTCTACAGAAGGGAAACTTCCATTCCCTCTATAACCAGGACAGTCTGGAAGGAAAACAAAAATCAGTTTGGGCTCTGGGCTCTGTTTATTTGGGTGACAAAGCCTTTTCCCCCAGAATGAGAGGGTGTTTAGAAACAAGTTGTTGTGGCTAATGGGGCTGTAAGATACAGACTCCAAGAAGATGGTTTGAAAAAACAACTGTGAGTCTTGTGAGCAGAGGATTAAAAAGGCTTAGTCCTACTTGGAGTTGGCCTAGTTTAACTCCTGTTAAAGGTGCTCTGGAAAAAATATCTGAACAGACAAAGTAATTCGGATGAAAAAAGCCCCCAACAAACCATAACAATTTTTCTATCTGTGTGGCTGCAATTGGGGTAGTTGGGGCCACCATGGTTCAAGTTGTGCTCCTTCAATAGCTTATCAAGAATCTGGAATGTGTTCATTCCACTCAAACCTCAGGCATCTGTGGGCTCTGTGTTTGGAAATCTACAATGCACCTGAGCTATAGCAGAGGTGAAGGATGAGGAGCAGGAAGAGTCTCAAGCTTGTGAGCATCTCCACAGCTAAACTCTGCTTTGTCACCGTGTTCCCCTGACCTGGGGACTGCCACAGGGAAGAACAGATTCCCTGTGGTGGAGCAAGGCCCAGGGTTGCCACATCACAGACCCTGACAAGCTCTGGGATCCAGTGCACAATTCCAGCTTTGGTTGCAGAGCAAAGTGCTACCTTCACAAAGTGTTTATTGTTCCAGCACAGGGAGGGCATCCATCTGCGAAATCAAGAACAACTCCAAAACACCCACTCTTTGCTTCCAGGCACAGGTGCAGAATAGTGCTCTCTGCGGAATTTGAGATGTCTTCAGTGTATGACTGACTGGGGCTTCTCCCCTTTCTCTGCTCCTTGTGCCCCATTCCCCACTGGCTGGGTCTGGGGAGCCAGGTTGTGGCTCAGCACAGCCCTGGGGTTCAACCAACCTTTTCTCAGGGAAGGAAACAAGGAACCCAAGTAGGAGAGACATCTTTAGCAGCTTTGGGGTTGTTTGATATTCTGGCCCCACAGCATGCCCTGCACTAGCTGTCCTGCTCCAGTGATTCATTCAGTTTTGCCAGAGAAGGAGTTTTCCTGCCAAGGAAGCTGGCTGAGTTAGAGATCAGAGCATGCAGACGCCCCAACAATCCCACCCTCTCCCTGAGAGCATTGTCCAAATGCTCGTGGAGCTCTGGCAGCCTTGGGGCTGTGCCCACTCCCTGGGGAGCCTGGGCAGTGCCCAGCACCCTCTGATGGTCCTCCCTTATCTCCATTATGACTCAACCACAGACGACTGGCAGTGGAGGGAATGGCCCATGTTTCCTGTGTTCATGAAAATTACCAACCCTGGTATTGTACCTCTGACAGGAATTTTACAGGAAGGCTAAGGCTACAGCAGACCCACTATCAGCTGAAATAATTTGAAATGGGCTGGGAACAGTAATTTTTTTAGCTGAGATTTCTAGTGATGGCCACCTGCTACGCCCAGGCTCCTTGTCTCCTGGATCCATAGTCCTGGCAGTATTCAATACCCCTTAACACACTCCTGTTTGCCAGCCAGGGCAGGGAAGGCTGCAGGGCAGGGCCAATCCCCATCTCCCTGGGCAGACAGAATGTCCTGGGAGCACCCTGGGGTGGGTGAGCTTTTGGAGGTGAGTGTAGAGCCTCCTTGCCATGCTGAACAGTGAGCCAGGTCACCAGGGCTGTGAAAGCAGATTTCCAGGGTATCCTAAGGAACCTGGCCCTTGGCCCAGGAACCTCAGTGGAGTGTGTTTGAGGGGTGTGTCCCTCTGGGCCAGCACACGAGGAGCACAGAGAGCCTTGGCCCAGCCTGCTCAGTGTGCACTGCTTTACTCTCCTGCAGGTCCACAACTATGGAGGAGTGTTGGTGGAGGAAGATTTCAGCAATTACAGTGTCATTGTGGAGGAGCCCATGCACACAATCTATCGAGGTACACCCTCACCCATTGCCATGCAGCTCCAGGGGAAAGTTCTCTTCACCTCACAAGGGGTGGCAACAGCATTGAACAACAGCTGAAGTCAAAGCTGTGCTGAAATGTCTGCAGGAAGACCTTCCAGGGAGTTTTCTGCTGTTCCCTGCTGACACTGACGCATCATGGGTGGTTCAGGAGATTTTCAGCACTTTGAAATGTTTTTTCCCTTGAAAACCTAAAGATGCAACATGTCATACCTTGATGCAATGTCTTAATAGAAGCTAGACCTACAGCTGAAGACAGTTCCCAAAGGGAAAAAAGCTAACTTGATGCAAGAAGTTTCTAAAATGTCATTCTTTTCTAGCAGTCCCTGTATTTACCCTCCATATAGTTGCAATGTGCAAACCCATTTTTTAGGTGGCCTTCCAATATGTAAAAGGGGTTTATAAAAATGGGGGAAAGTGACTTTTAGCATGGGCAGACAGTGACAGGACAAGGGGAATTATTTCAGACTGAAATAAAAGAGATTTAGATTAGATGTTAGGAAGCAATTTCTCCCTGTGAGGGAGGTGAGGCTCTGGCACAGGTGCCCAGAGGAGCTGTGGCTGCCCCTGGATCCCTGGAAATGCCCAAGGCCAGGTTGGACGAGGCTTGGAGCGACCTGGAATAGTGGAAGGTGTCCCTGCCCGTGGCAGGGGTTGGGACTGGATGACTTCTAAGGTCCCTTCCAACCTAAATCAGACTGGTTTTCTATGATTCTATCTCCATTCTTCCATACTGAAGTCGAGAAACCAACAGCCAACCAATAAGACCTGAATTTCAGAGGTAAAAATACATCCCTGTTTGAACATCCTTCATCCTTCATGAAGAAAAAGAAAGATACAGCAGGGATGTTCTGGGAAACCCATCTCAAATCATATTGCTTTCTATAATTTCTCCTCAAATCTGGAAGGGTTTCCCTGTCCTCAAGGTCACTGACTCATGGACGAGTGTTTTCACTGGATGGTATCTGGCAAAAGCAGCTGCATTCCTCTTCTCTTCCCTCCACACAGGGCACCTTGTTTTCACCCCCCCACCTCCACATGCAGGTCCTGCACTGATCACAGCACTGAACATCCTCGAGGGCTTTAACATCACAAGGCAAGGATCCAGAGGGAATATCTTACACTGGATTGCAGAGGTAAGAGGAGGTTCAGCATTTGGCTGAATTGCTTGTGCTGCTAGAGAATGACTTATTTATTTTGTGGTTGTACAAAAGTGTTTGTAGGTTATTCCCAGAGGAGAATGAGCAAATAGACTGCTAAGATGTAAAACTGAGCAGTGCTGCTGTCTCAGAGGCTGAGCAGGAGGATCTTTCCTTCTTAGGAAGAACTTTTTCAGAACAATCTGTGGTTTTGTCAATTTCTTCTGTATGATCATCTCTGCAGAATGACCCCACAGCAGCTGAGAGTGGTCAGTTCCCCCACCTCTTAGCTGCTTAATGGCCCTGGCCATTGCAGAGCACCCAAGGGCACTGCCAGGCGTGCTGCAAGAAAAGCTCTCAGACTGATAACAAGGAAAACTGACCTGATACTTCACTTTTTTTTAAAAGTTTTTTATTTTTGCCCGCCTCCTGATCGCTGAGATCCAGAATTTTTCCAGTATTTAGGACTGTCCTGTCAAAACATTGCAGCTTACCAGAAGGTTGAGCAAGTGCTCTGTAAGCAGAATTGTGCTCTTAGATGCTCCACAAATCCACAGGTGGGGTTTATGTGTTGGTAATTTACAGATTCACAGCTGGCCTTTCATGAGCTGGGAATTTTAATTGAGGATTTAACTACATCCTTGTAGCAGACAGGACAATGGGTGATTTGGAGTGTATCAGCAAAAATGCAGCAACTGGAGGTGTTACACACTGTGCAGAGGCACAGGAGGTTGAGTCACCTGAGTAATTTTTGAGCTCTCTTCAGGAAGCTTTGGGTGAATATTTGCTCTGTTGGTTATCCTGGAGCAGCAACATCCAGCTCCAAGGCAGTCCCTTCAGGAGATGTGTAACCCTGATTGCCTGGGTCCCACAGCTGAACATGTGGCTGAGGTTCAGTGCTAAGCCAGCTTCAGGTATCCAGCCCTGGGACAATCAGGACCAAGATGTCCTTAACCTTTGGTTAACTCTGTGTGTTTCCATGGAGCTCTTCCCTGGCCTCCAAGCCCTTGTCCCTCCCAACACGATGTGGTGGTCAGGACACTGCTCCATGGAAATGCTGCCTTTTCCAGAGGTTTATCACATTCTACTCTCCACACAGTTCATAGCCAAGGAGAAGCTGCTGCTGTGTGGCACATTCCAAACCAGCTGTCACATCTTGTTAGCTGCCTGCAGGAGAGGGGCCTGTTCTGGATCTGAATGACCATGGCATGATCTGCGAGCTGAACATTGAGTGTGTTTCTGCTTGCCACAGCCTGGCTTGGCTGAGGAGCTGCTCTCTCTGCTCGTGGCTCTGCCCTGGCTATGCTGTAGTCCCAGGGCTGGATAAACTGTGTCCTTTGAAATTGTGTCTTCTCATTTTCAATTTTCAGGGAGGATTCTGCCTGTTTGAGAAACCAGATCCTTTCCTCCTTTTGCACCATCATTCCCCAATGTGTGCTGGGACTGATGCTTTCTGTTCAAGCCGTTTGGATGGTTTACAGCCAGGAGCTGGGCAGCAGCTGGGGAGCAGAACAGCTCATTTCTGCTGGGCCAGCAGAGCTGGGATCCAGAGGCAGCAGCAAGCCTAGCACCCCCTATCCCACTGGGATTCAGTCTGGTCTCTGCTGTTGTGGTGACCACCCAGGAATGGAAAGAGAAAGTAAATGGCATCGTGAAGACCCTGTCTGCCAGCCAGCAATGAAGCTGAACCACTGAGCTGGAGCAATCAGCTCCTGCCAGAGATGTTGCACTTGTGACTTCCCACTGCTAGAGAGACAGGTTAAGTGGGATATAGGGGAGAAATTCTTCCCTGTGAGAATGGTGAGCTGCTGGCAGAGGTTGCTCAGAGAAGCTGTGGCTACATCCCTGGAAGCATTCAAGACCAGGTTGGAGAAACATGGGAAGGTGTCCCTGCTCATGGCAGAGGGGTGGAATGTAATGAGCTTTAAGGTCCTTCCCAGCTCCAACCATTCTGTGATTCTGTTGTACAAATGCTGCTGGATTCGCTTGGCTCCCCCAGCACAGTTTGCCATGCCAGACTGAAGCTCTTTGATTCCCATACCCACATGTGGCAGCCCTTTGCATTGAAATATTCCCAGAACCCAGGCTTCTGGTAATTTTTCTTCATAAGCTTTAGCCAAGACACCAGGATACCAGATACCTCTTCTAGTTTGGAATTTCAGAAGTTGTCTTTCCAGGGCCACATTAATGTTCCTCTCCTCTCCTCTCCTCTCCTCTCCTCTCCTCTCCTCTCCTCTCCTCTCCTCTCCTCTCCTCTCCTCTCCTCTCCTCTCCTCTCCTCTCCTCTCCTCTCCTCTCCTCTCCTCTCCTCTCCTCTCCTCTCCTCTCCTCTCCTCTCCTCTCCTCTCCTCTCCTCTCCTCTCCTCTCCTCTCCTCTCCTCTCCTCTCCTCTCCTCTCCTCTCCTCTCCTCTCCTCTCCTCTCCTCCTCTTCCTTCTCTCTTCCTCTCCTTTTCTCCTTTCTTTCCTTTCTTTCTTTAGACACTAAAAATAGCCCTGAGTCTGGCAAGCAACCTGGGAGACCCATCTGGTGATGTGTCTGTCACTCACACAGCAGAAGGCATGGTGAGGTATGTCTGAGGAAGACAGGCACGGTGACAGTTGCAGGATGTGTGGGTTGGATATCATTCCTGGGTTTGCTGTGCCCTGAGCTTTTTCTTCTTCTGTTTTATGAAGGAAAGGTCAGACCTTAAGTGTCCTCCCAGGGCTCATTCTTTCACAAGGATCACAGCTGATACCACACGGCTGTGGGGATGGGTCACAAGATGTCCTCATTCAGAGGTTTCCTGGAGCCAGTTTGAGCTTGAGTGTTCCTCCTACTGTGCCACACCTCTAAACATTCCCTTTGAGTGGGTCAGACAAACAGCCATCCCTGTGGACATGGCCACACCTGCCACTTCTGCCTCTCCCTGCCCCACTGTGGGGCTCTGGGCTTTGCAGCGCACCCAGATGTACAAGAGAGGCCAGGCCTGGGGTTTCAGCCCAGCCTTCCACCTCGGAGCCAGGGTTAGCCACAGTTGGTGACTGGGCTGGGCCTGACTTGTCCTTCTGCTGAAGACTGACATTCAGCTGAGGTTGTCACCTTGGCCATTGGGGGTGGGTTTACTCCTGGTGAGGGCAAACAGCAGTAGACAGAGCCTTTGAAGGTTCATGGTGGACTGAGTGCCTCTGTGCAGACTGAGCCACTTTGTCACCCCTTCCTTCCTTGGGGTGAACCAAAACAGCCCCCTGTCCTCATGCAGCTGTGTAGAGACACCAGGACATGTCCAGCTCCCCAGGCTCACAGCTTGCTTTCCTCTCTCCCTCCCTGCTTGCTGAAGTAAATCAGAAGCCAGCTCCCTGCGCCAGCTGATCAATGACTCCCGGTCCTTCCCGTCCGACCTGCACGTGCCTCACTCGGCCCCGCAGAGCGGCACTGCTGCCAGCCAGGTCCTGGTCATGGGCCCCGATGACTTCATTGTCGCCGTGGTGAGGTAAAGGACTGGCCTCCCCCCTCCACAACGAGCTCAGGGTATGAGCAGGGAGGAGGAAGAGGTTCAGCAGGGCAGGGTGGGACCAGACCTGGAGCAGCTGGGCTGCTTTGTGCCAGTCAGTCCTGCAGCAGAGGAATGCGAAGAGATGGGGTTGGGATGTGTGGGCTGGTGCTGCTCTGCCCTGTGCAATCTTAGATCCCTCTGACAATGAAACGTGGCTGGAGTGGCCTGTATCTGCTCCCTGGGAGAGAGGTGGTGGCAAATGTAGGACTGATGGAGGCAGATCCATCACAGCAGAGGGAATGCTCAAACACGGGGAGGGGGACAGAGCTGTTGTGACATACGTGGCTCCTGCTCCTAAGTGCATGGAAATTGTCTCTCCTCAATCTCACCAGCCCTAGAGAACCACCAAAGAATCTCTATCAAGACAAGGTGGAGCCCTGAAAGCCTCAAGATGTACAAAAATCTCTGGGATGATTTTTATGAAATTGCTTTGTGCTTCTTTTCAGTTCTTTGAATCGTCCCTTTGGCAGTGGAATAGTAACACCCTCTGGAATCCTCCTGAACAGCCAGATGTTGGACTTCTCCTGGCAAAATAGAACAATGAACCACTCCATTCCCAGACCGGTAATGAATGACATGACAAATTATTTATTTACCTTTTTTTTCCCACCAATTTTATTCTCATCTTCACAACAGGGGAGCTATTTAATTCCTTATTACTAACAAAGACAACAGCCTGTAGAAAGCTGCTATTTTTCATTATATGAGCCACTGAAAGTGGGAAAACACAGGGCTCCACGTCCATCAGTTATTATTGCAATGTAGGATTATCAAACACCACTGTTACCTACTTTCCCTGCAGTCCAGATGCACTTTAAGTGAGTGTGGACTTGTATTAAGCACCTTCTTCATGAATAGTTGCTCTGCAGGTTAAAAAGTAACAGCTAGCAGGAAAAATGTCTTCAGGTCTTGAATAGAAACAAATGTAGGCCTTTGCTGGGGTGGTTCTTTGGAAGAGCTCCATGTTCCTTCTGTGGGAGAGCTGGCTTGTTGACATTTTTTGGTACAACTTTTTTGAACTGCAGCAAAACCTCCTTCAGCCTCGGAAGCGGCCGCGGTCCTTCCTGCTGCCCACCATCGTGAGGCCCTCTGAGGGCATGTGTGGCACCTACCTGTGTCTGGGAGCCAACAACGGGGACAGAGCCCTGAGCAGCATCGTCCAGGTTGGTACTGAGTCCCCCCAGAGCAGCTGGGTCCCCTCCTTTCCCTTCCTGATTGTCCTTGGGTGTGTCAGAACTGGTCGCCACAGGTTACTGGTTCAATCTTTGGTGTCACCAGTTCCACACTTTGGTTCTTTCAAATCTCTAATGGTTACCAGTTTACTTTTCTTGCACTTTTCCTGCTGGCACCACTCATTATTGTAGAGTAGCATCATTTTGGCAAAATCTAGAATGGTTTTTGTCATTCTAATACCTGTTCAAAACTCATCTTAAGGATGATTAAGAAAAAAAGAATTTTTTTTATTCAGAGAATTGCAGGAAGCTGGCAGCCTTTTAGCCCTTTTCCACATGAAAAGCTCCTTGTAGGGCATTCCCAACTGAATTCTTCCAGCTCTACACTGAATATAAATTGGGCAGTTCCTCTTAATTTATGATTTGTAACGAAGTGAAGTGCTTGCCAATAGCTTGATTGCATGTGTGGCAGTAATGGACTGCTGAAAAGAAAAGCCCAAGAAGGGATCCCAGTTTCCCTAGCTTTTGGAAAGCATTATTCAGAGCAAAACCAAAGCCAAGAACTTCTTCCTAGTGCTTTGTTTGGAGAGGTCACATGCTGAGCATTTGGCTGTAACAAACACTTCTTTAGAGCTTACATCATGTTCCAGACACACAAGCCCATGCTATCCCGAGCATATCCTGCTTTACAAGCAGCAACATACAGGCCCTGTTCCAAGGACTTCTTAGTGTGTGTGCACCTCTGCAGCAGTTCATGCACTTTACTAAATGGTTCAAAATCTCCTTTGCCTGCTGCATGTGCAGATGTTGGAGCCACCAACATCTGGGGATGCTCAGGAAGTTGACTTCTCCTATTCTCATCACTTTTAAAATTATTGAGGATACTTTATTCTCTTGCAGGTTTTGGTAAATGTTTTATCATTTAACAAGAATCTGAGTGAAAGTTTGTCACTTGGTCGACTTCACCCCCAGCTTCAGTCCAACACCTTGCAGGTTGACAGTGAGTATGGACACGGGGTGGGATGCAGCCTACAGATCCAGCAAGTTTAGGACAAGAGCAGGATTTTCCTAGCACACTGCAATGGAAGTGCCACAGGTCACCATGTTCTAGGGTCCCTAGGGGTTGGAGGGTTTGGGGGAAGACAAAAATCAGAATTCAACTTCTTCAAAGCTTGGAGCCTTTGCTGAGCCATGTCCTTTCCCTCTTGTCTTGGGAAGGCTTCCTGACCCTTCCAGCACCACCTCTCCAGGTTCTTTCAGGTGCTTCTCCCCAACCCTCCCTCTGTCCCATCTCATCTCCTGGTAGTGGCCTTGTCCTGTCCTTAAATCCTTCTAGAGATCAGATGTCATGGACAATATCCAAATCAGTAAGATTTCAGCCTCAACTTCACCCAGACATTTGCTCAAAGCTTTCTGCACTGTATTCCCGTGGTCAGAAATTATACTCCTTCGCTTTTCAGTCCATGTCCCTTAATTCCAGAAGCTGGGAAGAAGGCAAGGCTTATGACAAGGCCTGTAGCTTGACAGTGCTGAAAACACAGCATCAGTGCTGGCACTCTGCAGTCTGTATTGTTAGCTCTAGTCCTTGTTATTATATGTCTTGGTCTATTTGTTGTTTTTCACACTGCCCCAAACTTCACCAGAGTGAACCATAAGTGAAATTTGGTTCTTATTCCACACCAAATAGCAGAAGTTTCTGGGCTTTCCCATTTCAGAGGAACAATCTGAAAAGAATCTGTCCTGCAGTGTGCCCTGCAGACTTGGAACTAAAATGGAATTAAATCTAAAACTTCACGAGGTCCTAATTTGTGAGTTTGGACATTTGGCATCAACAAGATGCATGTTAGGACACAACATATAAAGCTTAAATACCAGGGGGGTTTCCATGTCCCTGCTCTGTTTGTCCAGCTGCACTCCCAGCTCCAGGGCCTTTGTCTCCTCTACTCACACAGAAGTTACAAACCATCAAATGAACCAAATAAAAGCAGAACAACAATCTGAGGTACATGTCTGGAAGATTAAGAAATACGTGTGGGGGAAGTTGGGAGGCTTAGCACAAAGTTTATCATTTGGCAACTTGTTTTACTGTTGTTTATTTTGAGCTCTCTTGCATCTTATTTTGACTAATAATTGTTAATACTCTTATTTGTAACTAAGAGTGGGCACATCCTCATGTTCTCTAAGAAGAATAGCTACAATTCTTGTCAACCACATATCTTCCCCTTCTTCCAAAGAGGACAATCTTCCACAGCTTTTAATGGTGTTGTAGATCCTCCCATAGCCCACGGCACAAGCAGGGGCTCCTGGCCCTTGGCTTGCCCAGCTGGAACCTTCTGAAGGGGCTGCAGGCAGGTTCCCCCCACTGCACACCCCAGCAGTGTTAGACAGAGCTTTGGATCAAAGGCAGCACTGGTTTCAGTTACCAACTCCTCTTTTCAAATCCCTGCAGGTGAGTTTCCTGAAGAAGACATTGAATTTCTTGTGGCCAGGGGCCATCAGGTGGATAAAGTCCCAGTGGTGTCCCTGGTTCACGGGGCCAGGAGAACCAACAGTTTCATCATTGGCCTGAAGGACCCCAGGAGTGCAGATGCTGCTGGAGCCACAACCTTGTAGCAGCTCCCAGGGCCGTGTTCTGTGACCAAGGCTGACATAACCCCAGTGATGTGCATGTTCTGAAGTGGCCCCTTCTCCAGCCCTGCACACTTCTGGGAAGAGGTTCTGCACTCCCAACCCTGACAGTACCAGAGGACAGCACCAACATCCACCTCTCTTTTTATTTCTCAAGTATTTGGATTGCAAGCAGCCCCATCCTTGTTAGTGGAGTGGCAAGAGCACTTTTCTTTTGGCAGTCTTGCTAATAGTTCAGTCTTCCCAAAGCCCAGTTCTAGCCAGCATCTTACTTTTAGGGATCAGGAGCATGAGCAAGGGAAAAAAAAACCTGCTGCTGCTGATGGATGATTATTCTCATCTCTCTGTCTTTCCCAAGTTCCTTCGTTGACTCCAGTGTAAGCCAGTAATTAATACAGCCTGATGTAGTGTTTGTTGGTGCCTGCAGCTGGAATATTGGGGTGTCCTCTAATACTCCATCTGGGCCAGCTGATTTTTATCAATGTGCAGCATCCCTGAGAAGTTCCTGTGCTCACATCATTACATACTTTCAATTTTGGCAGTAATTATTTTGAACCCGTTGCTGCACAGACTCACTGGCAATCTGATTTTGTAACCAAAGCAATGGTTTTCAACAGCTCTACCAACTTCTTCCTCTAAGAACTTGTGCATCCCCCAGTAGTTTTCTTACAGAGGTTCAGCCTCATCACTGATTAATGGTGACAAGGTTTAACTTTATTAGACACTTTTTGGAGATATCTTAGCAGTACTCCACAGAGTTGTAAAAAAACACAGATCATGGACTGAAGACCACATGGAGAGCATTTGGATGAGTTCAGAGCTTTCCCTCCACTACCTTATCTCAGCCTGTCCCAAAAGTCTGGGTCATTCCTACAGAGAGGCTTGGGAATTTCTGCTGACTGAATTAATGGCTGTACCTTAGCTGCGTGTTTTAGTCCTAGTGAATCTATTGGAAAAGCTGAAGAGAGTGAGAGAAAAAGTACAAACCAAACCAAGCACTACCAAGGTAATTTGCTGTCCACAACATGTAGTGAAAATAAAAGAATGCTCTTGAATTTTTTGTCTGAAATTGAGAAGGGAAGAATACCCCAGCTGACATCTGCACCAGGTCATTCAGCCCACATTTGGACATTTCCTGCTCTTTTTGCTAGCAAGTTAGAGACACTTGGCACTAAAAAAATCTGGAGTTTGATCATTTTCTGCAGTCTAAAATGTGATGTTCTCCTTCATGGTGCAAATGCACCCATGGCCACTGTACATATTATATATGTATGTCTGCTTATGGTTGTCTTGCTCTTTGATTTGATGATCATATCACTCACCCCGACCTTCCTCCCCAGGCACCTGTGACACCTTGTTTGTGCCACCCTCTGGTGCTCAATGCCATGGGCTGATTTTGGGGTAGTCAGGGCCACAGGGCAGATAAATGGACTAATTGTTCCTGCCAAATGAGAGCTGCAGATCTCAGAACATCCCAGTGAAGCATGTTGGGCTGAGTGAGAACAGAGGTGTTTTCGTGCTCTGCTGAAGTGCAGCCACTCATGAGAGGAGCACAGCAGCTCCCACTGGCTGGACCATCAGCAGCATTTCCTGTTCCAAGTGCATCCGTGCCCTCAGCTGGGATGGGGGAAGCACAATGTTGTATCTGCAATGTGCCCTGTGCCACCAAGAAGAGACTTTCTTCACCACAGGGACACCAAATCTATTTATTTATTTATTTCTCTGTCATCAGCACTGGAGTTGGTCACTGCCCAAGGGGAGAGAGCTCGTAAATTCCTGGAGCAGACCTCTCCAGGCTCCACAGGAAGGGAAGGGAAGGGAAGGGAAGGGAAGGGAAGGGAAGGGAAGGGAAGGGAAGGGAAGGGAAGGGAAGGGAAGGGAAGGGAAGGGAAGGGAAGGGAAGGGAAGGGAAGGGAAGGGAAGGGAAGGGAAGAGGGCAGTTTTGTGTGTTGAACCTCTCTGGAGATGATCTGGCGGTTTCTGATCTGTCCTAGCCCAGATCTGTTCCTTGGGTATGGAGATTCTCTATGAACAGCTGCAAAATATGTGGTCGAGTCACTCTCAGTGCAGGACTTTGCATGAAATGTCACAAAACACTTTGAAAGATTAAATTCCTCCTTTTTAACTGAATTCACCAGCTTCCAATGCTGGATACTGTGTATATGTTTGGGAGTAAATGACTTTGGTCTTGATTCAAAAGGGCACTCCTATGTCCCAAAGGGCAATTTCACAGAAATTATAAGAATCTTAAAATAAAGCATGCTCCAAAGTGTTCTGCTGAATCATGGCCTGCATTGCAAAAAAAGAGAAAATTGAAAATAATTGGAAGATGAGGCCCATGCCCCTAGGTTTTGACTAAGAGAAGTAAAGGTATTCCAAATTATTTCCCATTTTCTTCTGTTTAAAAGCAGCATCAGTATAGCACAGATGTATCCAACATGGACATCTGTAATTCTCTAACTGGTGCTGTGTCTCTAGTATTTTGAGCCCATCTGCTGTGATCTGATGAATTTAACATCTAACGAATTTAAGATCTGATAAATTTAACATGAGGTATCAAGAAATACCTAATATTTCCCTCGGTACAGGTGAGATGGACATTGTGAAATAAGGGGGTGTATTGCAGAGATGTGTGTGTGCAGCATACCTGTGCTGATTTCAGCCTGGCCCTTGCAGGCATCTGACAGCTCTGAAGCAGAATTTGTTCTTTCTTATGAAAGTCTCAGTGAGGAGCTCAGAACACAAAATACAAAGGAGCTGAGTAAAACAGTAACGATTTTAAAAGGAACAAAATAAACACAAAGAATGTAAATACATTTTTAAAAGATGCCTTTATTAAATGTGACAAATTATAATCTGGAATGTGGCCAGCTTGTTTCTGCCGAGATTTGTAGTGCTCCCCATCAGTGTGTGCTGGTTTCACCTGAGGATAAGCTGGAGCCAGGCTCTGCAACTGAGCATCAGCAGTTTATCCATGTTCTTCCCAAGGGCTGAACCTCTCGAGCACAGGTGACAAACTGCCTGGTGGCTTTGGGTACTGCTGCTCACCTGGGCACAGTGAGCAGCCAGAGGGGGACAGGACAGCAGGCAGCACTGCCTTCCTGCAGCACAGGGATGAGGATGCTTTGGGGTTTGGGCTGTGCCATCACTGTCCCGTGGGTGCCCAGACCTGGAGAGAGGCTGGAGCCTGTCTTGCTCCCAGCACTCCGGGGCGGGGCAGGGGCTGCTGGGGTGGTCAGTCACTGCTGGTATGGCTTGGCACAGCACAAGGGACCCCTGAGCACTGCTGTGAGACCTGCTGAAGAACAGCCCTGGGCACAGCGGTTGTTCCTGCGCTCCAGCAGCTCCAGCAGCGTGTCCTTCCCCCCGGGAAGCAGTGCTGCCGGGGGCAGGGGAGGGCACAGAGCAGCGGCTGCTGCCAGAGCTGGGGCAGCAGCTTCGGGTTCCCCCTCTCCAGGGGTGATGACCAACGTCCTGCAGCTCTGCCAGTGTCACCCTGAGGGGTCCCTCAGCTGGGGCAGCAAGTCTGAAAGTGGCACTGAGTGTTGGCAGGCCGGGTCACCCTCCGAGTACCTGCTGGAGACTCCGCCCAGATCATCTCAGAGCCTCCTTCCACTGCTGCCCAACTCGAAAAGGCTGATCCGAGAGACAAAGGGGAGTCAGACCTCTGTAAACACCCTGAGAGGAAACTTGCATCTCTTTTATGAATATCAAATTGGTAAAGTTTTGCAAAGAATCAGATGGAGCAGGAAGATCTCCTGTAGCACCCACGTGTTTCCAGCAGTTTCGGAAAGCTCTTCCATACCTCAGTGATGGAAATTGGCACCTAGACAGGGAAAAGAAAGCTCTTTGCAGAGTTGGTTTCAGAGAGGCAGGGCACCATTAAAAAGGAGGCATACTTGTGTGCCGGGCAGATGGAGTACGAGCACCAAAGCATTTACACACACTGCCCTCAAAGGGCTCTCCAGTGGTCACAGCATTTTTAGGAGCAGATTGCCCTGGCAGAGCTGACCTTGGCTGCCTGTGGGGAGTATCCCATGTTAAAATAGCTCCTAGGCAGCCATGGACCTTCACCCACCAGGACTGTTCCTGGCTTAGCCAAATTCCCCACCCAGCAGGTTTCACCTTTCCATATCCTCAGAGTAGAGGAGAGATTAACTCCTGTGTAACCCTGCCTTGCCCACCACATCTGTTGCAAATTGCCCACCTCTCTCTTTCTCACCACACAGTTTAGCAAAACACCAGCTCCAAAGTGATAGTGACTGTAATGCAACAGATCTCCCTTCCTTCCCTCCGAGTGAGCATTGTACCAGTGTTAGAGGAGAAATTATTTTGTTCAAGTATGCTAGTTTGAAAGCAAACCAGTGAGAGATCCCGAGTCAGAACTACAATTTAATAGGAAAATTTTAAAATGCAGTAGTACAAAAACACTGACAGAGTCAGAATACAACCTGACCGACACTCTGCCAGTCAGGGTGTTGGTAGCAGTCCCATTAAATGGTGGCTGCATCCTCCTGCAGTGACAGATGTGGTTCAGTTGAAGCAGTGGAAGAATGCTGATCTGATGTTCCAAATCTCAGATTTTATTTAGGTAGGAAAGGCTTGGCTCCTCCCCCTGGGTGGAGCATTTCACAATGGGATGATGAAATTTTATCAGTCATGCAGTGGGATCAATGGCCCATTAGCAGAAGATATCTCCTGGAGGAAGGATGGGTTGTGGAAAAGATAAAGAACACTGCCCCACCTGGTTTCAACAGATAGTAATAGAATACATAATTCTGGTTACATCTTGTATTGCAACCTAAGATATCAAGTCATTTGTCTGTGTAATACCTGTCATTTGAAAATACTGCCATATGAAAATGTATGTAAATAAACCCACGATTTTGATTGTCATGGTATCAAATTCATTTGTGCTCTGTCATGGACAATGAAGCAGCTCAAACACCTGTCTCTGCTGCAGGTAGTCCTCCTTCCCTTCTGTAACATTGTTTTGCAGCAAAGCTTCAGCATCCCAAACAAACTGAGGGTCTGCTCTTGGATGAGTTCCATGAACAGAATGACCAAAAAAAATCACAGAATGGTTTAGTTTGGAGGGGGGCCTTAGAGATTATCCAGTTCCAGCCCCTGCCATGGGCAGGGACACTTTCCACTATCCCAGGTTTCTCCAGGCCCTGTCCAACCTGGCCTTGGGCACTGCCAGGGATGGGGCAGCTACAGCTTCTCCTGTGTTGTTTGTGCTGTACAGAGCCTAGGCAAGACCCAGGAATACCCAGGCTGGGCAGTAAGCTCATCTCTGGAGATCAGCCCACAGCACACTTTGCTGGGATGTGGTGTGGCAGGTCTGGAGCTGTCCCATGTTTCTTCCCTCTCACCCCTCCACATCACATTATTCCCTTTTCTCCACTCCATGCCAGTGGATGCCAAGGCTACCTGGGGTCCTTCAATTCCCAGTCTCCAGCAGAGATGCCTCAAAAATGTCATTGATTGTGTCCTGTCACTCTGGTGTCCCTTCAGCTCCACTTTCCCTTTGCTTACCCTTGTGACAAGGCAATTTTAAGAGAATTAGGGTTAATTTTAATTATGTGGGGACTGCACCAGTTTTGGTCTTTCCCAAGAGTGAGCAGAAGCATCAGAAGCCATGGGAAGCAGTGTACTCTGAAGAGTGAAGTGGATGTACAGGCCTCAGGCTGCTAAGGAAGGGAGGGCTTGTTTGCAAACTCTCTTTGAGATTAGGCACAGGGAAATTGTCCGTGTGGGATCTCTCAAGCCGAGATCAGAAAGTCACTTGGATGGCTTGAGCAGATCTCGATGGGACACCTCAGTATTGTGCTTCTAGAAAAGTTGGGTTTTGGAAAATAGCATTTGGCTAGTTCTTGTTTGCTGAGGGATTTGAGATGTGCCTAGTATTAATGTGCATAATACAGATAAAACCAAGCAAGCCAAGAATCCTGAGGGACAATCTGGCATGACAAGCACAGCAACAGGAGTGGGAAGTTTTTTGGAAGATTTTTGGAAGCAGTGCTCTGGTGTCTCTGTGCTGAGGGGATGCCTTTTGGGGAAGATGAGGCTGAAGGAGGAAGTTCAGTGCAGCTGGTTTAAGAAGAGTCTCACGAAACAAGGAAAACATTAAGTCACTTGGGGAAGAAAGGTTAATTCTTGGTACTAAAGAAATTTTCTCTCAGCTTCCTTGTGTTTGCAGCCAGTCCCAAAATCCAGGAGCAGAGCTAGACAATGCCTGGGAATCATCCCCACAAAGGCAAATGGAAACTCTAAGAGGTGACCAGATGAATCAAACGTTCCTCTTTCCTACCGCTGTGACTGATCCCCATCTCTTCTGACCTGACATCTCGGGGGTCTCGGGGGCTTGGGGGGCTTTGCCCTTGTCTCAGCACACTGAAGTGCTGGGATTGCTCCCCAGAGAGTGTGGAAGACACAAAAAGGCAGAGAAGGACAATCCCTGGGTGAAGGATTCCTCACCCTCTGCCAGCAGGGAGCCTGAGAGCCGAGGAAAGCAGCAATCTGCCTGCAGCTCTGCCTACACCAACCCGATTTAATGGTCGAGACAAGTCCAAAGCTAACCATGACATTCTTTTGTTTTGGTGGGTTTTGTGGGATGCAGTTACATGGGGATTTATAGAGTTTTTCTTTATGTTGCCCAATAAGATGTGGGTTTGTTGTATTTAAAAGGTTTTACAAAATAAAAAATAAAAAGAAAAAAATCCCTTTTTTATGTCGTTTATCCAGCAGTATTCCACATGAAGCCAAGGGTGGCTGTGAGGGCTGTCTCCAGCTGCACACACTCTCCTGAAACCCCTCCTTAAGCTACTGAAGCTGCTCAAGCTACTGAATCACATGTGCCTTTTAGGAATAAAGTTTTTATTTTCTCATAAAGGACTTTTGATTGTTTTCCTACCCTGAAATAAGAATTGCCACGTGTGTCGTTTCTTCCTCAGTACCAGGCAAGGGCTTTCTGCCCATAGCAACGATGGGCAGGAAACCAGACATTTCAGAGGTCTTGTATCAATCATTTCTCTTATTAATAAAGGATGTAGGAAGAGACAAAACAATGGGCTGTGTGCCCTGTGAGGGTCCCTTCAGCTGTGGAACCCCTATATGCTGAGGGGATATTTTAGGGATCTAGCATTGCCCCCCTGGGGATTTTGGGCCCATAGGCCTGTTCATTAATCACATGAATGGGCTTTTTATTAAAATTCTGCATTGTGGCCTTTGGTGAGTCCATACCAGGCCATTGCCTGGCTTCTTCCCCATCTCCCCGCTGGTAAAATGAAAGTATAATTCAGTGATATTCAAAGAGTCTGAAACCTTTGTATGAAACGTTCTGAATGAAAATTCATCAGAATTAAAAACCTAATTTCCCGGAAATTTCCTATAAAGGCCCCAGTTATTATTTTTTCTTCAGCTTCATCCGGCAGATACTTTGTCCCCATTCCAGAAGCAGCCGCTACAGAGGGTCCCCTCGCGGGAGGGGGAGCGCAGCGGGAGTCCCTGTGGCGAGGGGTGCGGCGGGGCTGCCGTGTGGGGCCGGGCCCGGGGCCGCGCTATCCCCGCGTTGTCCCCGGGGCTGGGGCCAGGCTGTCCCCACGCTGTCCCAGGGCTGTCCCCGCGCTGTCCCCATGCAGTCCCCATGCTGTCCCCGCGGTGTCCCCATACTGTCCCTAGGCCGTCCCCACACTGTCTCCGCGCTGTCCCTGGGGCCGGCCCCGGGGTCGCGGTCCCCCCCCCCCCGCCCCCGCGCGCTCGGGCGCAGGCGCGCGCGGGTCACGTGCGCGGCGCAGGCGGCGGAGCGGCGCTGGAGTCCCGGGCCGCGCGCGACCCCCGCCCCGCGCGCCCCCGCGGCCCCGCGCGCGCCCCCGGCGGCGGCGGCGGGTCCAGGTGAGGGGAGGGCGGGGCGGGGGTCGGGACGCGGCGGCGGCGGCGGCGGCGGTGGTGGTGCTGGGGCGGGAGCAGCGGGACCGGGGCCGCCCGGGCGGGGCGCAGGCCGAGCCCGCGGCGCGGGGGAAGGGGCGGCGGGGCCCGGCGGAGCTCGGAGTGGTGCCGGGCCCGGGCTGCCGGCGGCGTGTTGACGGTGTCGGGGCGCCTGGCAGGAGCCTGTCAGCGTGCGGAGGAGCCGCGGCGCCGGCAGAGCCCGCCCGCCCGCGGCCTGTGGCCCCGCGGCGCCCGGCGCGGAGCCGACCCTGCCCGGCCCGCACTCGGCCTCGGCCGCGCTCCCAGGCCGCGGCTCGGCCCGGCCCGGCAGGGAGGGAGCGCAGCCGGGCCGGCAACGCTGTCAGGCTCGGGAGCTGCCCGCGGTCCGGCCGGTGTGTGTGAGCCCGCTCCTCAGCCCTGACCTCATGCGGGCGGTGACGGCTTTGTGCAGTGTCAGCCGGGGCGCGTTGACGTTTCGCTTTTGTTCGAGTCCTCTGACTCTTAAACCAGTCGGAAAAAGGCTCTTCACTCGCCCCTCCGTGTGATTTCTGCGTTTGTCTAAATTTCAGCTACTTTAAAACCATCTCAGAAAGCTGAGGGCTCTGATTCCTTCCCGCTGCTTTAGGGAATGGAAGGACAGAGCTCCTCTGTGGGTCTGCATCCTGGCAGCAGGTTGGAGCTTCATGAGCTTTGTCTCTCCCTAACCCTTCAGCCTCCTCATAGACACATGTTTGCTCATTCGTCTCACTGGGAACTGTAGTAAAACCTCTCTTAGAAGAAAGATCGTGCCTCTTGTTGGTTTTATAATTATTGCATATTGTTCTGACTGGTGCTTTGTCTAAGGCACCTTTCGGTATTTCCTATATGTGAAAACAACCACAAAGAGCAAATCTGGCATTTTCCATAAAGGCTACTAAGTGTAATAACCGCAACTTTTGGGTTTGGCAGCTCTTTTCGAGTTATAGCAAATGGCCCCAGCTTTTCTGTATATGTTGTGGAGAGAGAAACAAAGGTTTCGAGGCGTGTGTTCAGAATGGCCAGATCTGGGGCCTGGGGACTGCTCACAGTGCCTGCAGCAGGACACCGAAGTGTTTGCTGGAGATTCTAAGTATCCACTGAGCCATGTGGCTTCCTCTGGAAGTTACCCGGCTCCAGGAGGAAATGTGTCACAGTAACACTGTGACCGGACTCTCCTGTGAGAAGATCACGCATAAGGGGCTACACGCATACCTGACCTTCAGCAGAGAAATTACGTCTCTTAGTATTTTAAACCCGAGGAAGGGTCTTCTGTTAGGCGTTGGATTTGGGCTGGAAATCTCCCAGCAGCGCTCTCCAGTCATTCTCTCTGGAAGGCCTGTCCCTCTGTTGGACTTGGAGGAAGGAGTTGTTCACAACAGACTTCCAGGTGATGGAGTATTTTACATTTTTCTTGTAAAAAAGTAGGTGCTTCTCTAACATAAGAAACAACTGTGTGTGGAGAAGCCAAAGAATTCCAGGTCCTTGTGCATCTGGAAGTGTTGCTGTTTCAAATTAAATATTTGAAAATACAGGTTGTGGAGGTAAATTCTGCTAAACAGCTCTACTATCACTCTGTGCTGCTTGAGTACGACAAAGGTTCCTGCTTTTGTGGGAGATGTTAAATGTTTCAACATGGTAACTAAACCTTAAATTGGCAGTATATTTTGATTTTCTAGTACAATAGCAATTGCTTTCAGATGAAAGCTGGAGTTACAACCCAACTACACAGACTCACTAAATTGAATAGATTTGCAGTGGCAAGGAGTTTGCTGCTGAAGGGATGCAAGAGTTAATGTGGCTGTAACGATTTGCATTGAGAATGGTGAAATTTTATAGGTCGCTGGAGAACCTCTGAAGGGCAGAAGGCGTGATGAGGGTGTCTTTCAAAATCCTGTGGTCTCTGTTGAGAAATGCAAAGCTGTGGTGCAGGGACTGCAAGGGAGCAGGAGGCCTGTTGGCATGTAGGACACTGAGCAGCTGGGCTTGACCTTTGGTGCTGCAAAAACTGCGCTCAAGCATAAGCTTTTTCCTTTATGCACAGCTGGAGTAGAAGGAATGAGAAAGAATGTGTAATGCTTGGAAAAAGTAAGGGCCAGCCGTGGAAGGAGAAATAACCCCAGATGATACTTAGCTGAGGCAGCAGGGAAGATGCTTCATCAGGTGAGGTGTTTTCCATCTCCAGGCGAGTCTCCATTTCCACCAGCCAGGCAAGCAAGTCACCTTTGCTTTACCGGAACTGTGGATATTTTGTGTTTTGTCTTGACACTGTTACAGACTCTGCTGTACAGACCTCTGGAGCAGGTCACTGATGTTCTTCAGCAGGAGCCACCCACTGATTGCAGATAACTGAGCGTTTCAGCCACGGAGTCAGCGTGTTTCTGCAAGGAGATCTGGAGGTTTAGCTCAAGACGATGAAGATAACTTAGATTGTCTTGTGTCCTGGCTAATTAGAGTGATGCTGCTGGTGTTTAAAGTTAATCTAAGCTTTGGATTATACAGGATGGTAGTGGAAGTTTTCCAGAGGTCCAGGAGCTGGGGATTTTTCACTGTCAATCAAGAAATCATTTTCCATCCAGTGGAACAGCATCCCACCTGCACGCTGAATGGCACATCAAAAATTGCTGCTTGTAGTAATCAAAAATACAAATAAGTACTGAATTGGTCATGTATATGTGAGAGCCCTGAGGCTGTAACTCAGTAAATAACTCTTCTTTATGCATTTGGGGAAGAAGAAAGGCAACCAGTGTGTCACTGCTGGTTTGGGAGCTGGAGTGAGGAGTGGAGACACATGTGGGACTCCACAGATCGTGAGGGCCATTGTCTTCTTGGAACTGAGACCAGTTGCCTGCTTCTCCAGCTGGCATAAATGCCCTGAACCATAGCCCTACACAGGGCTTTGGATTGGATTTGTATGAAAATAGAAAAGCATGGGAAATGAATGATACCTTGTCTAAATTAATTTGTGCAAACTAATAATTTGGGGCAGGAAGTTGCTTATGTTCAGTTGCATATTTGGCACCCCAAGCTTTAGGTCTGATGGATGAAGGGGCATTATCTAGTTATTCCACCAAAATAAGCATGCTATTGAATTCTCCAAGTCCTATGCAAATAATTTTAATTTTATAATTTGTATTGTTTTGAAAATCAAATTATCTGCCATGACCACACAGCTGGTGCAAGATTGTGTTTCTCATTGTGGTTTCTGTGTGGTGCTCACAGTGACTGAGTTAAGCCTCCAGTCTGCATTTACAGAATCCCAGAATGGTTTGGGGGACACCTTAGAGATTACCTCATTCCAACCCCTTGCCATGCATGGCAAAGTGTTTCTTTGGAGAGTTTTTTGGGAATGCTCTTCCATCCCTGCAAGAATGCATTGCTCTCCCGTTCTGTTGCATCCACATTTTATCAGGAGCTGCTTATGTGGTTCTTAATGGCAGCAGTGACAATAAATGACACTCGAAATTTGGTTTTTCAAAAAGCCAAGAGCAGCACAAAATAAACTGCAAGTTTTTATACAGTCAGGAAACTCTCAGAATTATCTCGGTTTTAACCAAAGTGGTACCTACGTCTGTTTTATGAATATTAGTTTTTTGGTCAGGAAAAACTATCTCCTTGATACTGAGTGTCTCCTATCAAAGAATTACTTTTAAGCTAGTTGTTTTATCTTCAATTCTTTCTTCATCCTTTATATAATTTCAAAATTCAAAAAGGAATAATATTGCAAAAGGTACAGTTTTTAGTCAAACCTTAGTTCAGTGCTGATGATCACATGAATTTCTGGGCTGGTTGTATTGGCGTTTAGGAAGCCCTGTGAGAATTTGGTGATAATGGAGCACCTGTGGGGTGTGTCAGCCCAGAAAGGTCTGGTAGTGGTTAAATTCAGGTTTAAATAAAAAGCTTGTTGAAACACAGAACCCAGATTGCTACTTGAAAAGGTGTTTTTCATAACTTTTGAAGGCAAGATCAAATACAGTCAAGATGGTCCTGATTTTAAATAACATCTCATTTTGTTTGCTGATTGTGTTGGTGGATCTTTGTGGAAAGTTATGTACTGCAAAGCTCTGTCAGTATTCACAGTGTGCTTCTTCCAAATGAAAATATCCTTACTATGAGAAATTAGTAACTCAGCTAATGGGAATTGATTGACCAAGTACTGTATTGAGAAGATTGCAGCATCCAAGATAATTGCTGATTCCCATTTCCCTTGTGCCTGGCAGCTGCCTTGGTTTGTATCTCAGCTGCTGAAAGGGATAACTTCTACGTGGCTAACTTAGCTGCTTATTCTGGAGTTATCATCCTGCTTTTCAGAGCAGTCCTGAGCATCTCAGCAATCAAATTCTGTTGGAATAAAGCCAAATGGCTCTGTGGAGGTGTGTCTATTGCAGCTTGGCATGAGTTGTGGGCTTTCAGCAAACTTCATGAAACTTTAACAAATGGATGTTTCATTAAACCTGCTGTCAGACTACATCAGGATATCACTGCAAAGAGTCATGTATGTTATAACAAGCTGTAATTTTCTCCTTGTCAGAAACATTTGGGTTTCAGTGTTTTATGCTTGAGGGCTATGGCAGTACAACAGACCAGTGTGAGGAGCAGTGGCCAGTTCTGTGTCAGTGTGAGCCTGCCTTGCTGGAGACTAACTCGGTTTGTTTTCTTTGTGTTTGGGAAAGCATAAACTCTAAAAAGTCTTTCAGTAGCTGGAACTGTTCACAAGGCTGTTTCTGTGATTTAGTGGGGTCTGCTAAGGTGTGTGCTCAGTGTCCAGGTCTGTCAGATAACTTACTGTAGTGAAAGTTGCAGTTAATGGACCCAATGTTGATTGCTTATTTTCCTTAGTCAAATTTGGTCTCATCCCATATGCACAATGGGAATGGAGACACCAGCAGGTTTGGTTTTTTTTCTTCTTCCCATAGCCCAGGCTGACCAGGCTCTCTTTCTCACTGGATCTTGCTAGAGCAGCCTGTCTTTCTTAATCCTTCTTTGGAGCAGTTGGGTGTCGTGGTGAGGGACACTCAGAAGGGAGATCTGAAGTAACAAAACCCCTTTGGTTCCTTGCACCAAGGAGCTCAGAAGGTTTTTCTGCCCTCACTTCCTCACCCTTTAGCCAAAATCACCCTCACCCTGCTGGGCTAAGGCACAGGTGCTCAGCATGGGGACTGGCTGCTGCACCTTGGAGGCTTCCTTAAAAAGAGCTTTTACAAGGCCCAGCCTTTCCTGTGAAGCCTTGGCCTGGCTTTGGAGGTAACCAGCCAGTTTGTTACAGGACTCAGCTTTAGGCTCTGGACCATCCTTTTATGAAAAGGGTGAAAAAGTAGAATGCTATAGAATGTGAAAACCTTTTTTTAGTTTTGTACAACAATTTCCTATTTCAGATTTTGATTTTGCCCCTCAGCCTGGTGTCTGGTCATGGTATTTAGGCAGGTACATATAGCTGGAAACAGGTCACTGCTTGTGATTAGTCAGCAGGCCTTCAACTCAGTGCTATGCTTCTTGAGTTACAATTACTTAGAAATACAAGAAGATATGAGAGGTTGAAAAGTATTAGATGACCATTAGAAGTGCTGCAAAGCATATATGGTGTGATTTAATGTAAAACTGCTTTCCTTCTCTCTGAGTTGCTGGGTTGGTGCAAAGTGCACAGGCTACAGCACAATAAGGCTTTTAAAGCAATTTTGCTTTGTTGTCTAGATAGAAGACAACAAATCTCTGCTTTTTCTTTCTGAGTCTTCTTCCATTTTCTGCTTCCCCTGGTTTTGGGCAGTCCCCTTCCCCAGTGATGAGCAGGCAAGCATGTCAGCAGAAAATCTCCTTGAGAACCACCCCTGGGCTGTGCCTATAAATCCCGTTGATTCAAGGGGCGGTGTTTTGTTGTCCCGAATCCATTTAGCTTTACTGCTGTGTTTTATGATCCCAGGAGCTGGAGTGCAGTTTGGTGAGCCCGTGACCAGGAGCAGGGGCTAGGAATGGATTCACCTCTCCGTGTTGGCCACCTGCAGCAACAATGTCTGTCTGAGGTGGTCCTGTGGGCTCGGAAAGTGCTTCTGGAATGAGCTTAATCTGAGCTGGTTTAGACACCTACTCAGGATGAGCTGAGGGACCTCCTGGCTGTGCCAGTTTCCCTGTTCTGAAGATTAGTTTAAGCTAGATGAGTTTGTCCTAAGACTTAAATAAATACATTATTCTAGATAGAACTTGTCCTGTTTAGAAGAATAGAATGTAATTTCCAACTGAATGAAGTATTCCATTTTCTGCCCATAATGAAAGATTGATTTTTCAAGCTCCTCAGGTTTTGCTGTTCGAATCTGAGCATAGTAACATGTTTTTTACATTGCTGAGGACAGTGTTTGACTGGGTGCAAAACTGCATATTAAAAATTGAGCTATTATGTTCAGTATTTCTATTATTTTGCATCACTGTCTGATGAAATGTGATGGTTTTCTTTCAGGATTCCATATTTGGGAGTTGCTGTTTAACCATGTTTGCCAGTCTGGAATTACCTGAAGTCCTGTTGCACACCCCAAAATACTGAAGTTGTGAAATTTGTTTTGGTAGGTAAAGTAAGCGTATGATACATCTGAATAGCTCTCATTTTTCTGCATTCTCCCCCTGCCTGTCCTCACTGCTCTATGTGCTTACAGGGCTGGTCTGGCTCCTGAGCTGACTTCCCACTTGGTCATACAGGCTTAGGGGATTTGCCATCAGCTTTGTGGCTGCTCTTCCCAAGGAGAACAGTTGAGATGCTTTAGTGGTGTCATTCATCTAACATCAATGTTGGAAGTTTGAAATTACTGGAACCCTGGCTAAGTTGTTTTAGAGGAAATTTTAGGGCATGTTTAAGTTTATTTTTAGGTATACTTTCATATTGTAACAGTGATTCTTAGCCTTATTTAAGACACTTGCCTAGAATTTGTTTATAAGTTTTGTTGGGTTTTTGTTTTGTGTGTGTTTTGTTTTGTTTTGTTTTGTTTTGTTGGGGATTTTTTGTGTTTTTTTTTTTTCCCTAGAACCATGATATTATTTTAATCTTTGTATCACAGAAGGGATATGAGTGTCTAGGTTTATTAATTGCTCAGGTTTAACAAGCTCCAAGATCGCTAAGCTGGGCAACAAAAAGAAATAGTTTTAGGAGGATAATACACACTGTTAACAAATCTCCAGTAGAGACAGTGTTGGGATCAGTGTTTCTGGGGTTTATAGGTGCTACACTATAAAAGCAGCCTGTGTGACTGTGTGCAAAAGAAAGCCATCCTCTCAGCAGTATTCTGGCAATGCTGAACCTCTTCTGCTCCCATCATGAAAATCTCTACATATTTTTATCACTGGCAGCTAAAACAAAGGAAACAGAAAACATTACATTGTATTATCCAAGACATTCTTTATTCTTGACTTTTTTTTTTAATTGCTAGAAAACCATTTTCAGTGACAGCAAATGCAATTTAAATACTTTAGAAATTACATTGCTACTACTATCCAAGACTTTTCCTCCATACTCTCAATTCTGGTTTCCCCAAGGGATTTGGCTGTAACCTCATGTCTTTCTGTTCCCTGTTGCAGCTTTAACTAATGGTCAGTGTGAGGATGAAGACACTGCTTAGTGCCAGCTTGTGCCATCTGCTAGTGAAGGGCATCAATGCATCCTTCCTTCTGCTCTCATCCTTCTCGATCTTTTGTGTAATTTGAAAGAGTACTTGTTGAGATGTAGAGCATTATTTTAGTACTTTTTATTTGTTTTGGGAGAGTGCATGTTCTGGTGTGACATCAGTTGTGCAAGTGTTTATTTTGAATACATTAAAAAGCTTGTAAACCAATAGACTGTGGCAGAAAACCTGGGACAGGTGGCCAGACTAAGCCTTGGTTTGGTTTGTGTGCTCTGTGTAGTGCAACAGATAGGGGAAAGCAAGACAAGAGGTTTCAAGTTCTGTTTAAGAGACAAATTGGCATAAGTTGGGATCAGTTGATGAACCTTGGGGCAAAAATACCAAAATATCAGTTGGGCTTTTTTTCCTTTGTGTTGTTTTTTCACTCCAGAGACCAGCACTTCCAGGTGCTCCAGAGCCTGCCAGCTTTCTCATGTTCAGCTGCTCCCTGGCTCTTTCAGATTTTGCTCTAATCACATTTTTCCTGGGGTCTGGATGGGATTTTCCAAGCCTTGCCCAGACATGTAGTGCTGGGTTTGTTGTGCAGGCTGCCTGTCAGGCTGCTGGTGGGGACAGCACAGGGCATGACAAAATGCCTCAGGGCTCCTGGTGGTGTGTGTGTGACCAGCTGTCCATCAGCCCGTGCCTCAACTGTGCTATCCTCTATCCTGTGGGAATTCTTCCTCTGAAGAGTCTCTGTTTTGCACATTTTAGTGGATCAGTTGTTTTATCCATAAGCTGAATGTGCCTGGAGCTCCTGGCTCCAGCAGCCCTGGGTGTGCTCTGCATCCTTCAGGTTGGACACTCTGGTCTTCATGGGCTGAGCTCTTCCACCCCTGTCCCCATACAACAGTGCAGGTGTATTTTGGCCATTTGTCTGTTATTCGGCTGTTTATCCCCACCTTTCTTACTTCAGTTAGGTATTTTTAATAATTAGACTTTACTGAATAAGACCAGCTTTGTAATAAAGAGGCATAACGCTGGTTTTGCTGCTGTAGCCAGTTCCAGGCCAGGTTTGAGGGTAATGGTTGCCATGTGGTAGCCCTGGCTCTGAGTTTCCAGGAACAATTAAAAAATGGGAAATACTAACTTGGAAACTCTAAAGGAACAGGTGCAGGGACAGGAAGGAGGCTATGGGTGCTTTTTGAAGAATGATGTGCAGATCAGTTCAGCTGTGGCTCTTACTCATCAGAGACCCTCCACAGCCTGCTGGGAGTTCTGGTTTACTTGGATTATTGAATGAGCAGTGTTTTACCTGTGTGTGCTTATGCTGAAGGCTTTTTGTGTTTGTGTGGAAAGAGTGTTGAGGGAAGGTACCTGCTAATTATGATCAAGTGCTTACTCAAGATTTATGGAAGCCAACTCTATAAAACCATGAGATTTCAGAAGTTGTTAGGATGCTGTGCAGCTGGGATTCATTTGCTCTGACATGGATGGTGTGCTGTGCACTGCCTCAAAAGGAAAATTTTGCAAATCATCACTTTCTCATGTTGTACCTGAGATAAATGATGCCTGAGTACAAGAAAGGACTAAATTTTGTGTGTTTGACAGGGAAAGAGGTGCAGATGAATCTAGCAGAGATCTTTGAGATACATGATGTAAAGAAAAAATGCAAAGGGAGCTGTAGCTATATGTGCTGATCTGGGAGGTAAAATGCAAAGCTTGGTCTTGGTTTGCTTCCTTCACTCACAATATCCCTCTGGTCCTGTGATTCTCTGAGTCAAGTGAAACAAGCCTTGTGGTCCTTTGGGATTTAGAAAACTCAATTTTTATAGTGCTTACAAAAATTTTTATAGTGTTCAAAAAATCCTGTCAGATTTTAGCACATTCAGATGAGGTTGATAAAATTTGGTCTAAGCTGCAGTATTTTTAAGAATTAAAAACCATGATTTAAGCAATCTAGGGGTCTTCTGTTTTTTCACAGGGAAGATGGGGGCTTCAGACACCTCCATTCAAAAAAAAGATTTGAAATGTTTGTGTTCTTGTAGATAAATTCTTATTTCTTTGGTGTTATGGATTGTCAGGTGTACTCATGTTTCTTGCTGCAGGTGCAACACCCCATCACCTCCAAGTAGCTGTACCTTTTCAACATGTATTTTGAGCTGGGGTTTCCCTCTCTAAAAAATTTACTTACCATTTTCTGACAAATAATGTTTTATGTAATTTTCCTCAAAATATAGTGCTTATATTTCATGAGATGCTTGCCTCATTCCTTGCACAGAATGGCTGTGTTTGGTCATTAAAAAGGCTATTTGTGTAGGACTCTCAGCTCCTCTCTCCCTGAAGTCAGTGGATGTGAAATGAAAGATGTAGGAATGCAGAAGGTGAAGGACTGCTCTCCTTGTTAGTGTAAAGCCAGCTTGGGTAGGGAAGTTACCTGTCCAAGAAACTGTGTGAAAACCAGTTAAAACATCTTTTCACAGACTCCTATTAATTGTGATTCTCATTATCTGGGCACCTGACATGAAATTGAAGAGTTAGCCGTAATGGAGGTGCCAAACACTTGAAGCAGTAATTTAGATACAAAGCCAAGCAACAAGGGGGGAAGGGGAAGATTTAATTGTCTCTGTGTTCACTTGGTAATTAATTTTTAAAATTTAGTTCTCTATTTAGTTCTCTATTGCCCATCTTTAAAGTTTCCATGAGAATAACAAGTATATGAAAGTACTATAGAAACAGATGAGCACCTGTGAAACATTGAGCTTATTTTCTGATGCAGTACTGCATAAGAACTTGTAAGACAAAATTCCGTTGGTTTTTAATCTCAGATTTGAGGATGAAGGCTGATGCTGCAGGATGAGAGAGAAACTCCATGTAAAATAGGGTATTATTCCTTAGTGCTGCTGGATTGCCTGGAGTGGGGTAGGGTTGCAAGGGAGAAAAAACCCCAGTATTTTGTTAAGTCTAGTGAGTGTATGTGTAGAGATCTGACCAAAAGCTGAGGGGAGTTTGTGAGTTCCAAATCCCTGATTTTCCTTTGTAATGTTGTCCCTTCAGCCGCCTTGTGTGAGTGTGCAAATAGTGCAGAGCTGAATCTGTGCTTGTCTAACATTGTTTGATTTTTTTACTAGAAAAGGCTGTTTTCTGGCCAGTGTCTGCAGCTCACCTTTAATCTCAAAGTTGTGGGTTTAAATTGTGTTGGGAACTTGAACCTCTGCCAAAACCCCAATCTCTATCCTGTTCAAGGGTATGTTCTCCTGAGCTAAGCCATCTGGGTGGATTGTGCCAAATACCCACAGCTTTGGAGTTATGAGGTCTTGACAGCCCTGGCTGGTGAATGGATTTGATTTTGACAGTAGTGGTCAGGAACAGGTCCCTTTTTTTAGCTGTTTCTACAGATCCTTTGAATCTTTTAGCAGTATTTGCAAAGTGCTGGGTGTTAGAGCAGGTGTCTCACCTCAAAAGGATAGTGCCATTGCCCTCGAGACTGAGTGGGAAAATGTGTATCTAAACATTGTCCACTGTAAGTTTAGGGATAATTTAATCACAGATTTTACTTCTGTAACAGCTTAGATTAATGCCATAATGTCAAAATTTATTGCAAAATTTAGATATTTTATTAAGCAAAATCTGTGAGGTGTGGGACTTGACTTACTGAATTCATTCTTATCTGAACGTGATGTGGAGGCATGATGAGAGTTGTGGGCTGTGACAGGGGGAGCAGATTTCAGTTGTTAAGCTCATAAGAAGCTGAAAACACCTAAATCTTTAGAGACTTTAGGAAAGTAGGTATAGTATGCCTGAGATTTCTCTGGGTGTGAGTGAAATATTTGTCAAATGCTACATTTCTCCTGGTAAAAATGTGCTGTGGTTTTCTACTGCTTTAGATTGTTGCATCTGCAGTCTCTAAAACTAAATTTGGTGGTTCTTCCTATCATTCTATAATTCAGCTGTTGCTATGAGTTTTAGTCTCCTGGCAGTCAGGCGCTGCAGCATTGGCACCAGGTGCTTGCTTGTCCCCTCTATGATACAGAAATGAATATAAATAATTTTCCTCTGATTTTTTTATTCTTTACCTTCCTTTCTACCTGTCTGTCTTTTAGATCAACTGGAGTACTTCTCAAGTCACGTGCAGTGTGATTCTGCCAGGAACCCCCTCCTGTTTGTCCTCGTGGAGGAACAGCTTGGACATTGCCATGGCCACCATTGTCAGCCTCACACAGTTGGTCTCACAAAGCCCAACACTGGCTCACCAGGTAGGTTTTTCTGTCAATGACCAAGTTGACCAAGTGCAACTGTTGATGTTCTTATGCAATTATTATTGTATGTATTATAATTCTCTTTTTTTCCCTTCCAAGCATCACCTAGACGTCTGACAGGCTCTCATTGTTGGAAACAATGGTTTTGGATGATCTACCTAACTTAAAAGACACATATGCCTCCTTGTACTTCTCAGCTATGGAAGACTTAGAGGTGGATTTTGATTCAGGACTGGAGGAAGATGAACTGAAACAGGAGGCTGCTCCTGGGGATTCCACTATCTTTGTAGCTTTTAAAGGAAATATAAGTGACAGAGACTTTGAGCAGAAGCTGGATACCATACTGGAGAATGTGCCTAGTCTTTTACACATGGGTAATGTACCTTCTTGTCACTTTCCAACTGTCCTAAAAATGCTCATTTAGGTAGTCAGGGTAGTTGCACAAAAAAATAGATTATATTGGGTTCGAGGTACTTTGTAATGTTATTTGTTGGGGTTATTCTTAGTGAATTTGCAAGTTATTCTTCACAGAAATGCAGTTGTCTTGTCTGCAGTTGTTTTGTTATTTAAAACTGATTTATTTAGCAAGTTCATTCATTTCTCTTCTGCTTCCACATTATACCTGGTTTTATTCTCTTTCATGTCCCTCTTCTTGCACATGGCTGTGTTATACGAAAGTCAAACCAGGCTTGTTCACACAGGAGTTGTGTTTTACTGCCCAAACTGTTCAATTTAAACTACTGCAGTTCATCTGAGAATGGGGTCACTTTCCAGTACCTGTGACATTACTGCTCTTTTCTGACCTACCCTACCTGATTGATTGGTTTGTGCTGGGGAATGGGTGGTGCCCTGACATTCCCCTGAATGCTCACCCAGCTTTGGGAACAGTGCCGTGGCAAGTCAGTGATAACAGGCTTTTTGAGACATCTCCTGTACCTGTTTAGATCTGGAAAAAGACATTTGTCCCCTGTCTTGCAAAAGGTCCTATGCTGATTACTGATGGCTCCTCAGTTAGGTAGCCTTGATTGTTTTCTTCAACAGTGTCAAACACCTTTCCAAGAAAATAGCACATTACTTCTCAATAACCAAACAGAATTTCTTTGTCGCTTTATTCCTTTCTTTCAGTTTTGTCTGTGTAGTCAGTTGGCATCAGTTTGTTGGGTTCTTGCTGTTGTTGCTTAGAGAGATAAAAAAGCTGGGATAAGATAAAAATACTGTGAAGTAATACTAGTTTTGAGCTGTACCTTACGAACAGTTGGAAGGAGATGTAAACTAACAGACCATTACTGGTGTGAAGGGATGTGTGTAATACCATAGATGAATTGTGTAGTTTCTGATGTGAAATAAATTCAGTTTGTAATGGCACGTGGTTGTCTTTGTTATAGAGAGGCATCTGCATGGTGAGTCTGTTACAAATATTAATGTCAGGATTAATAACCATGATTCAGACCTCATCCAAGAAAGTAAATTTTTAAAGTCAATGTCAAGTTGATTTGAAAATTGTCTATGTGAGAAGTTATTTAAGCTGATTCAGAGCAAAATAGAATATCCTGAATGTGGAGTTAGTGAATAACATGGGGTTATCTTGGCAGATGCAGTGTTTGAACAATTAGAAACTTGGGTACAAACACATAGATACACTGAAACTGATGATACAATTTTCCTATGTAAAATATTAGAACATTAATAACAGAAAATATGGGATTGTTCAAACCTCCACAAAAGGGGGTTTTAAAACTCCTTCTGCCATGTTTCCAGCCAAAACCGGGTTTATAGGTAGAACAAGGGTGAATTTAATAATTCCATTACTGTAGCAGCAAAAGGGGCTTGGTGAATTACTGGTGAACGAGATCTTTCTAAACAGGAATGAGTGTTGGGATTCTTAACTAACATGTTTTTCAGACTACAAAAGTTAGCAAATGTTTAGTAGATCTAAGGTTACAGTGGAGAGGCTGGCTGATGAAAATTTGGGTCAACACTTTCTGTTTTGAGAGGAACTTTCTGTAAAGAAAGATAGAAGCTGGAAACTTACAAAGCTATATTGGGAACGTATTTTTAACTATCCTTAATTGCATTTTTAGCAATCATTTAGGTAGGTATCACTTTGGATAATGTATCCAACATAACTGCCCAGCCTTTCTGCTTTTACTTTGAAAACCACTGATCTAAGTAGAAACACTCATTTGTAGAACAGGTTTCCAGAAAACCTGCAAATAAATATTTTGCATGACTTTGAGATGCTTTTTGGCAGTGGATTTGAAATACTTACCCAGAAAACTAAATAATGAGGTAGGAATCAATGAAATATTTCTAGGAGTCTATTTGCACTGGTCTTGTAAAAAAAAAAAAAAATGGTTTCAGCAGGCATTTGTACAGCAAATATTTCAAGCACTTAATTCCTGTAGACAGTTTTTTTTCCCACATTCGTCTGGTTCACAAACAAATGTACTGTATCACTGAGCTGGAGCCCCTCTGCTCTGGAGCCAGGCTGGGAGAGCTGGGATTGTCCACCTGGATAAGAGAAGGCTCCAGGGAGAGCTCAGAGCCCTTTCCAGGGCCTAAAGGGGCTCCAGGAGAGCTGGAGAGGGACTGGGGACAAGGCATGGAGGGACAGGACAAGGGGGAATGGCCTTAAAATGAAAGAGTCTAAATCTTAGATGGGATATTGGGAGGGAATTGTTCTCGGTGAGAGTGGGGAGGCCCTGGCACAGGGTGCCCAGAGAAGCTGTGACTGCCCCTGAATCCCTGGGAGTGTCCAAGGCCAGGCTGGATGGGGCTTGGAACAACCTGGGATAGTGGAAAGTGTCCATGCCCGTGGCAGAGGGTGGAATGAGATGGGCTTTGTCCCTTCCAACCCAAATCTAATACCTATAATTGTATGAAATCTGTTTTATTAGATATTTTCTTATTTTTCCAAAGTGATTTATCCATAGAATTTTTGAGTAATACTATCAAGTGATTGTATTGCCTATTGCATTGGTTATCATTTGAGTAGTTTTTTTACTGCTAACTTTTTGGAAAATCCCTGATGTGGTTTGGCAGCATTAGTTGCTGTCCACTTGTGTGGAGAAAAATCTCCTCTACCTGAGACTAAGCACTGGCAATTTTCAAAGCCAAATGCGGTTTCATTTTCTTCAACTTTTTAACCAAGCTTTTTCATCAGATGTGTTTAAAAACTGACTTTGCACTGACTTGGATTGTTTTTCTTCTAAGAATCCAACAAGCTGAAAGTGCAGAAGATAGAGCCTTGGAACAGCGTTCGTGTCACCTTCAACATCCCCCGGGAAGCGGCCGAGCGGCTGCGAATCCTGGCTCAGAACAACAACCAGCAGCTCCGAGACCTGGGCATTCTCTCCGTTCAGATTGAAGGTATTTCACACCCAATCTGCTTCTAAAGCTCAGATTCAAGTAGACTCAAAAAAGCAGTTTTGTGTACTTGGTTAACATTGCAAAACTTGGAAGTTAATGCTTTAGTGAAAAAGATAGCTTAAGACTTTTATTCTTTCAAGAATAAAATTTACTAATAATAGCAATGAAGGCTGAAAATGCTCCGGGCACCAGGAACCCTCCTGAAAAAATCGTTTCTGTATGTTGACTAGGAAAGGGTTGGCTGATTTTCTTTCCTTGCTCTTTCATATGAGGCTTTCTTTAAAACAAGTTTTCAATGGATTTCACAGTTATCATATCGGTTCTGGACAGTTGTCCAGGAGCACCCTCAGGATGAAATCAAGGGTAGCTAATGCTTGTCATGACATTTGTTCTTAAAACTGAACTCCAGAAGAGTGATGTGATGTGTAAGTGTCCTTCTAAAGTGTGCAGTGGAGGTGATGCCTTTTCCTCCTTCCTGGGCATCTCTTGAATGTCCGTTTTGCGAATGTCTGTGTTCTGCTTCTCTGTCTCTTCTGTTCACCCCAACCTATGCCTTACTTTAGGGGAAGGTGCTATCAACTTGGCTTTAGCCCAGAGCAGGAGCCAGGATGTGCGGATCAACGGGCCCCTGGGAGCCAGCACCGCCATGCGCATGGATCCGGGATTCCCCATGCAGGGGGGACAAGGTAACTCCCCTCGGGGATTCCCCATGCAGGGGGGACAAGGTAACTCCCCTTGGGGATTCCCCACGCAGGGGGGACAAGGTAACTCCCCTCAGGGCTTCTTTGTGGCTTCAGACATTTAAAAATTTACTACTGGGCTAATGAAGCTCCACTGGTTACAGCAGCTATTGTTTGCAGAATTCTAATTGCCATTTAAATTAATGTCTGTTCTTGTTCTGTGCTGCCAAACCATGTCCTGTGTTATGTAAATGAATTGTTGGGTGCATTGTGTCCCACAAACATTGGAGTGATTTTGGCAGGGCCAATTGGTTTGTGTTTGGGTATTTTGAGGGTGTGGTGGTTTGGGGTTTTGTTGGTTTGTTGTTTAGTTGGTTTGTTTGGGTTTTTTACATACAGCCTATTGAAGTAGGTGAGTTGAGTGTAGTGAATTCACCTTGAAATATGCACAAATTTTCAAAATGTTCTGGTTTGTTCCCTTTATGGAAATGTGCACAAGTGTACAATAAACTGATTTAGATTAAATCCATTAGAATTATGGGAAGGATAGTCATTTAAGGACACTGTCATTGTTACTCTCTTCTTCTTTTCTGATAAACTTTAGAGATCCGATGATAAAGAAGGAATTTTTGTGTAAAGGTGTAGTTTATTAACTGTATTTTAGAGCATTGTATATTCATAAGGAATTTTTAACTACAAAACTCAGATTTGACAAAGAGTTTTTACGAAGAAAGCTAGTATCTAATTTATTAGAATAGCTGATTCTTAAGGCAAAATAAATAACTAATATTTTAGTAAATATGATTTAAAGCAATTAAACCAGGAACAGTTTTGGTCAGTTTATCTAAGATGCATTTGTAGCTGTTGAGAAGAAGGAATGGAAAGAACCTTTCAACTTTGTAGAAACTTAATTAAACAGCAGTGAAATCTTTGTCCTTACAAAGACTAAAGCATTCAAAGAAGGGCTCTAGTCTGCGCTGTGCTGATCAGCACCTTCATTTCCCATCTGCAGGTCAACAACAAAACAGCAAAATCACCAACAGGGCAACAATAGCAATCATTTTAGAAACTTACAGCTGGTGGAAGTGAAACATTGAATTTTTTTCTCTCTTGCAACACCTCAGTTACTTTCTAGTTTCAGATTTTGTAGAAGCCTGAGTTACATGTACAGCTTTGATACAATCTTGTCACTTTCAATGCTAGGTCACGCTCGGGTGACCTAGCTCAGGTAATTCATGAGTCACTAGTGTTTCCTTTAATGCTCTTTTTAAAAATTTGGTGTTGAAGAAAGAGCTACAGCATGACTTGAAGTTGTTTGTTTGATACCAGGGAGTCTGAGCTTTCAGACAGCGTGGTGTGTCCTCAGGTTATTTTGGACAAACAATTCTTGAAGTCTAAAGAAATGTTTTGCTGACAGATACAAGGTTTTCTTGTTAAAAGAAAAATTCTAAAATTCTTCTCTATGTAACTGCAAGACTTGATAATTTCTATTTTTATTTTTTAAGGTTTAATAAGAATGAGCAATGCTGCAGCTGTTATGATGTCCCAGGGTGGAAATGTGCCCTCCTCTATGGTGGCAAGTGGTGCTAGTGCTGAGCTGCAGCCACGAACACCTCGGCCTTCCTCACAGCCAGGTGGTAAAATTTAGTCATAGTACTGATCTGAAAATATTCTTAAACTTTGATTCTTCAGCACACAGGCTTGAGTGTGTACTCATTAAAGTGTTCCAGAGTAGTACTGGAGCAATTTTCCTGCCTTTCTGGGAGCTACTCTTTCTGTGAAAACCTCCCTTCCCCCTTAATGTGCTAAATTTTCAAATCATTTGGGTGCCTAATAAGTTGCCACCTTGCTTGGTATTTTGTTCAATGTGTTGAGCAATGACAATGGTATTTGGCAATGGCAAATGGCACTTGAACTGTCATGACTGAGCTTTATGTTTAGCTGAAGGTAAGAGAAGGATTAGTTCAATGAGGCAGGAATATTTCTGATGCTCTTTTATCCACCCTTTTCAGGAAGGGTAGATAGACTGGAAGGTTAAGGATTGGGAGTGTGGTGGGTATGAATATTTAGGATTTATTCTTCACAGGTTCCCCAGGGAAGTGGTCATGGCACCAAGCCTGACAGAGTTCAGGAAATGTCTGAATGATGCTCTTAGTCCTGTGATCTCTGGTCACCTGGTCCAGGTGATCCTGCCAGGAGCAGGGATTTGGACTCAATGGTCCTCCCAGCTGAGATACTCTGTGATTCTGCAGTTCTGAGTGTGTAGAAGGCTCATATCAGTCTGTAGCATTGTGGGGCTGTTATGCTTTATTTTAGAGGATATAAATTGATAAGACCTGGCTTCTCTGGAATATGAATTTTTATGCAAAGTAAGAAAATGTAAGCAAGCAATTTATCCTTTGTTGTTTTGGGATGGGTTTTGTCTACAGTAGGTTGGGTTTTTTTTAATTATTTTTCTTTGCTGTTTTATTAGATGCAATGGACCCACTCTTATCTGGGCTAAATATACAGCAACAAAATCATCCATCTGGATCTTTAGCTCCCCAGCTGCATTCAATGCAGTCAGTTCCTGTAAACAGGCAGATGAACTCAGCCAACTTTCAGCAGCTACAGCAGCAGCAGCAGTTGCAGAATCGGCCTCCCCAGCCACATCAGCAGCCACAGCAGGGTATCCGACCTTCATTCACTTCACCAGCACAGGTTCCAGTTCCCCCTGGCTGGAACCAGCTTCCTTCTGGAGCACTTCAGCCTCCTCCAACCCAGGGAGCACTGGGTACTTTGACAGTAAACCAGGGTTGGAAAAAGGCCCCGTTGCCTGGACAAATGCAGCAGCAGCTTCAAGCAAGACCATCTCTAGCAACAGTACAAACTCCTACTCATCCTCCACCTCCATATCCTTTTGGAAGCCAGCAAGCTTCCCAGGCTCACTCAAACTTTCCCCAGATGAGCAATCCTGGCCAGTTTACTGCTCCTCAAATGAAAAGCCTTCAGGGAGGGCCCTCACGGGTTCCTACACCACTACAACAGCCCCACCTGACCAACAAGTCTCCTGCTTCTTCTCCCTCCTCCTTCCAGCAGGGCTCTCCTGCCTCATCTCCAACCGTTAACCAGACGCAGCAGCAGCTGGGACCAAGGCCTCCCCAGAGTAGCACTCTTCCCCAGGGATTCCAGCAGCCTGTCAGTTCTCCTAGTCGTAATCCTATGGTGCAACAGGGGAATTTACCCCCCAACTTCATGGTGATGCAGCAGCAAAACCAAGGTCCACAAGGTTTACACCCTGGTTTAGGAGGTAAGAAGTACTGAGACCTTGTTTTATTTTAAAAGGAAAAGAAACATAAAGTGTCTAGAGCTAATGTTGCTGTTAGTTCTGAAAAGACCCTTTATGAGACAGAATCAATGAATAGATGGAGTATGGGGTGGGAATTGGTGAACGAGCATCAGCATCACTCTGTCCTGCAGTGTCACAGAGATGCCCCAAGGGTCAGGGAGGAGTTGCTGTGTGCATTGCTCTTATTACTGCCATTCGTCCTGTTGACACCTCTTCTGTTGTCTTTAAGATTTGATGTTGTTCTTTCTGGGAGGAAAAGGGAGGATTTTTTGCAAGAGTATAATGAAAACACTTTTTTTCTCTCTTCAGTTTCCTCTGTCACCATTTAGATTTTCTAGTACAGAAGTGAGGCATTGTTTTGCATCTTCCTTTCTAAGCTGTGGATGTTTCTTCTTTACCCTGTCTTTGTCACCAGTTTCTTCCCATATAAAGAGGAAAGAGCTATTGTTGCCATGCTGTTATTCTCCCTATCCTAAAATTAAGAAGTTAAGGGATGTTTTAATTTCTCTTTTGGCTGTTTCTTTAGTTTTCTCTTTGGACCAATGCACTCATTTCTTTTCCTTACTACTCCTAGAGCTCTTCTCTAACAATGAAGGCATTTCTTTTGTCAGTCCCAGGATCTCTTTTGTGTCCTTGGTGGTTTTTTCCCCTTGAGCCCTTTGTATTTCCATGCAGATTTATCATGCTTCTCTTTGCTCACTCATTTGTTCATCTTCCTCTCCGATGGCTGTTCTCAGGTCTCATACACCACTTCTTGCTTAAGCCTTTGAAATATTTCTTCATGTACTTATAAAACATGGCCCATATTCTTTGTCCACCTACACACATATAAGTACATTCTGATGTCTTGCATTCTCATGTTGTACATCCAACTTCTCTCTGAACACTGTAAGGAATTCCTGTTTCTTAGTCTACTGATCTGGACAAGCTTCTTGTTTTCACTGTTTGTACTATGAGTCTCATTTGAATTTAGATGAATTTTCTGTTTCAAGGTTCTCTTGGGATCTGCCAGTGCCCTACACTTGGTGTATCTTATTTTGTCTCCATTTAGAAGCAGTTATTCATTATTTATTATAGTCACATTTCCCTACAGTTTTGCCTCACCAACCATATGTCCCCATCAGAAATCTTAGCCATGACCTCTAGTCAGTATGATCTCCATGCTTTGCTTCCTAACTAAACCTCCTACAAACAAACCTCAATTTTTTGACTTAAAAGTCACACCAGAAATAAACTATCAAAATATGTTATTTGGTCATATTGTAGACCATATTGCTAAAATCAACAATCCTGCTGTGAGCTGTATCCTCAGGTGATTTTAAGACAGGATTCCTTGGTTTTAGCAAAGCTATGTTGCTCCCACCACTGAGATTTTTGCATGACTTCTGTGCATGCTCATTCTTTGCTGAAATTTATATGTTAATTTGTCATTATAGATTTTTCCATTTTTGAGCCACCTTACATTTAAAGGTTTGGCATAAATGAATGCATTCAAACACTTTGCATTTCACACAGCTAATTTAGCAAATCAGAATTTAGATCAGATTTGGAATAAGCCAAGCTAAGACTTTCCTTTTTTCTCAGTTCAAGCATTCCTATATGCAAAACTTCTCTAAAAGTTTAGCAGAACTAAAGCTGGAGTCCAGTGATGTGGTGTTTCCATAAGTCTGTTTCTGTATTTGCAGATATATTTGGTGTTTGGCCTATAGACTTGACTACCTTGAAATACTAATTACAACCCAATACCAGATAATTAGCACAAGCAGTAAAATTAGGTGTGCAAGAAAACTGTAACTGCAGGAGGAATTGAAGTCATATTCTGGCGCTGGGTCAGGAAAAAAAGGGGCAATAGGCAGGGTTGTTTCAAAGTCTGAGGCATTGTGTGGACAGTGAGTTAAAAATAAAGTGTATTCTCCTAAATCCATCCATGCAGCTGCTCACATTGGCAGGTAGAGGGGAGGTTTTTCTCTCTGTCTCAGGGCAGCAGTGATGTTTGGATGTGCCAAATTGTGGGTGTCAGGCCACATTAGGGCCTCAAAGAATTCCTTGCTCTAGCAGCAGGAAGAGCAGAGTTATTTGAATGAGCAGCAGGTCTGGACGTGCTGAACTGTGGGGTTCCTCAGCCCACTCTGGGATGAAAAGACCCTTTGAGTGTTTGCACACAGCAGCACTGATAAGAAGTATGTACCTGGTGTGTCAGAGTTGGTGAGAGGGCACATCACTGACACAAATACCAGTTATTTCTGTTTGTGTACATGGAATGAGTTGAGGGCAGGTTAAGAGATGCAGTAGAGCAGAAAGCAGCAAACCACGTTACTTTAATTTCTAATTCCTAAAAGGTCAAACATGGACTTTTCATCTTTTCTGGATAATAAGTTTTGTACTTAAATTGTAGTTTGAAGTTAGTCATGGTAATTGGTTCGACAGAATTATTGCATATTTAAGAACTATAAATGTCTTCGGTGGATTTTGTATATTGGCAAAGAACAGCTTCTGCCTAAGCCTGTCATATGACAGCGCAGACTCAAAGGTATTCTCCAATTACAGATTTTGTCTATTTTTTTTCTTCCCATTTTCCATACTAACTAATCAGAAAATTCTCACATTCAGGAATGCCCAAGCGGCTCCCCCCGGGGTTCCCTGCAGGCCAGGCTAACCAGAACTTCCTGCAAGGTCAGGTGCCCTCCACAGCTCCAGGAACAGCAGGCACCAGTGGAGCACCACAGCTGCAAAACAGCCAGAACGTGCAGCACACAGGTCTGACTGCACTGGGGCGTTCCTCAGCTTTTTCCATTTTCCATTTGTAGCACACGAGCCTTTTCCTGTGTCCCACAGGTCCCAAACCCTGCAACTCCTGCCGTGAACAGGGAGCTGCTGCCTGGGGCTGCAGCAGCACTCTGGGTGTAGTGCTGGATAGGGAAAAGAAAAGCATAAGGCCATTCATGTTTCTCAAAACCCAGCTATTTATTGATGAGGACTGGGGTCTGGGCTTCAGAAGCAGCTGTTGAGAAATTGAATGGAAGGTAGCACTGAAATTTGGAGGCAAGGGTTATTAAAGATACGACACAAAAGGAACTTCTTGTCCAGAAAAAAAACGTGTAATTATCTTAGAAGCAGAATAGCAAAATAATCTTGTTCTGCTTTGAAAAGATTATTTATTACTTCCTTCAAAAATTTTGGAAGTCTGCTTAAAGTGTGAAAATGAAATCTTTAATTCACAAATGTCTTCCTCCATTTAACCACTCAATTATTAGTCTTTTGGCTGGATTTTGTATACCTTGATGATGTAATTTTATCAGTACTCCACGTGCATTTATTTTCTAACCCATTATAAAGTTAATCTCAGGGTTTGAAGCTCATTTTGGTAAGGAATTACTCTGCTGAGTTAGGTGACGTTATGGAAGATTTTCAAACTTAGGTCCAGATAACAACTGAAATTAAGTTTCTGTTTTGTCTTCTGCAGTGGGATACAGGGGAAGTACCAGTCCAAATGTTTATTTGGGATGTATGATGTTTTGTTTTGGCAACTAACATGTATCTATAGAATCAAATTTTGCATCCAAGGACTGCAAATGTATGAGATACACCAGTTTATTGGAGAAGGGAGGGAAGCAATTTTGGAGTGCTCAACATTTAAAGGTGTGAAAATTCTCGTGCCACTCCAGTTAGTTTCTTACTGGTATTTCTTTTTATTTTCTTAAGGTGGCCAAGGATCTGGACCTCCACAAACTCAGCTGCAAGCAGCACATGGCCCACCAAATATGATGCAGACCAATCTAATGGGACTTCATGGAAACATGAACAACCAGCAGGCTGGTGCTAGTGGGGTGCCACAGGTTAACATGGGCAACATGCAGGGACAACCTCAGCAAGGACCACAGTCCCAGCTTATGGGGATGCATCAGCAAATCGTGTCCTCTCAAGGACAGATGGTGAACATTCAGGCTCAGGGATCGCTGAACCCTCAAAACCAGATGATCCTTTCTCGAACTCAGCTCATGCCTCAAGGCCAAATGATGGTGACACCTCAGAACCAAAATCTTGGTCCCTCTCCCCAGAGGATGACCCCACCCAAACAGATGATTCCCCAGCAGGGACAGCAGATGATGTCCACACACAATCAGATGATGGGACCTCAGGGCCAGGTCATGCTACAGCAAAACTCAATGATGGAACAGATGATGACCACTCAGATGCAAGGAAATAAACAGCCTTTTAATACTCAAAACCAGTCCAATGTTATGACGGGGCCAGCTCAACTGATGAGAGGACCAACCCCAAACATGCAAGGAAACATGGTGCAGTTCACTGGGCAGATGATGGCACAGCAAGGCCCTGTGAATGGGAATCCTTCTCAGGTGATGGGAATTCAAGGGCAAGTTTTAAGACCCACTGGACCTGGTCCTCACATCTCTCAGCAACTTGGGGATACTGCGACCACAACAAACAACGATGGGAACTTGACACAAATGTTACCTGAGGTTCCTGTGCAGCAGCCAAACATGGTGCCTTCTCATATGCAAGGAATGCAAGGAAATAACAATGCTTCAGGGAGTCATTTCTCTGGCCATGGGCTGCCTTTCAATACAGGGTTTAGTGGAACTCCCAATGGGAATCAGGTTTCCTGTGGGCAGAACCCTGTGTTTCCTGTCAATAAAGATGTGACGCTGACAAGTCCCCTCTTGGTTAACCTACTCCAGAGTGATATCTCAGCAGGGCACTTTGGTGTGAACAACAAACAGAATAACCAGAATGCCAACAAGCCAAAGAAGAAGAAGCCTCCAAGGAAGAAGAAAAATAATCAACAGCTAGAACAAACAACGTAGGTTTAATATTACAGTGTTTTTTATAAGGGGCATGAAGAAACTCCCCAGGCATCTTGTCAATATTTTATCAGCAAGTAATGGGTGAGAAAGGACTTGTATTTTATTCACGTTGTAGCAGTTTCTCTCAAGAGTCTGTCATTGGAATGTTTGTTCAAGATTAAAAATAACATGCAAATATCCAAACTCAGTTATAAACCAAATTCTACCAGCATTGTTCCTTACCTTTACTGGGTAAAGGAAGTTTAGCATGTGGCTAATGGTGCCACAGCCCTTGGAAGAGAAGGCTGCCTTTTTAAAGCAGTCTGACAGCCACGATCAAAGGGTGGGAAGTATGTTCAGAAGAACTAGAAGCCTCTATATAACATGTGCAGGACAGATTTTGGGGGGCTGTTTCCTGAATCATGTGCATATCCTGACACATTTCTGCCTGGAATTGAGCTGGACTTCTCTCTTAGTTGAAGCTGCAGCCAGAATTTAGAGGGAAGAATGTGGTACTTTCTGGGTATGAGATTAACAAACCCAAACAGTGCTGGTCTTCCTGGCCTAGCAGAGATTAGGAAGGGAAAAAAAACCCTACAGCTATTGAGAGGGAGGAGGCCAATGGAAAAAAATGGAAACATTATGAATGAATGTGTCTTTTTAGTGAAAATACAAGATTGCAGAATCTCTTCCTTCTTTGGCCAGCTGTCCTGTAGGCATTTGCCATTGACAGTTCACTCACCCAGCACAGGATCGTAGCTGCTCCTGCTGCTGTGCCATTATTCAGCTCAAATGGAGAAGGCAGATATGCTTTATTTAATTACCCTGATGCTGCAGATGAGCCCATGGGGCGTTAACAGGAATCTACCTGATGGTACTTTGGGGGATTGTTTTCAATGAGGGAAAAATGAAAAAAAAAATTGCACAGAAAGTTATAGCACAGAAATACCAGATATCTTGTCCAAATTTATTTTAAATTAAATTCTTAGAACAAAACAAAAAGGTGGCAATAGCACATGAAGCTCCTGGTGTGGCTCTGGTTCCACCAGTCTGGCCCCTTTGAATAATCATGTTTTAAACCTGAAATTCATGCTGCCTTTCCTAGGGAAACATGTTCAGTTTAGTGCAAGGAGAAGATGGCTTCAAGTACTGAGCAACTGTTAAAAATTTAAACTTTTCCTTTGTTTATTCAGTGTGTAGCCCCAGTCTGCATTTTCTGCAGTGTCAAGATTCCTTTGTGAAGATGGAATTAATAATCTCATGGACATTTTAATTGTGGACTGAAAAACTCACATCATCTATAGCAAGTGATCTTTTGTGACAAACTAATTGGCTTAACTAGTACAAAAATAAAATGCAGAAATGCTGTAAGGTAAAGCAAATCATGCTAATTTAATAGGCCTTGGAAAAAAGCTTTTCAAGCCTCTCTTGTATAGCTGTATACAGTCATGGTATGGCTTGTCAAGTCCTCAGTGCTGCTGAGTGATCTAAGATTACAGCTGGAGGAGGGCAGAGTCTGTGGCCAGATGTGGAAACCTGGGCAAAGTAACTTGGCCAGCACCAAGTGTGGGGCCAGTCTGCAGCTTTGGGGTGACTTAGAAACCTCACACAGACACCAGTTTCTCCATCCAAATAGGTTCCAATAAAACGATGGTAACCACTGCTGTGGCAAGTGCTTTGCTGTGGAAGTGACAGAGCATTCAGAGGGAGCAGATGAGTTGGCATCACCTTCTGAAAAGAAATCCATTAATCATTAAAGAAAATTCTTCTTATGATTTGTTTTCATTGGTCTTACTGATGAGCACCCAGCCTCAGTGTGGCCTGGGAATATCAATAAATGTGTCTGTAAAGCTCTTCCTCTGAGCTTGCAAAGCCTCACAAGACTATTTGCTTATTAAAAAGTTTTCACAGTAGAAGAAATCTCAATTACAGCTTTTCTAATAAGCTATGTCAGCTCAATTCCAGCTCCTAAATAAGACTTTGAATCAGAGTTTGGTGTAATTAATGAACTAACCAGAATGTTCTGATATGGACGAGCATTTTGGTTCTACGTGCACTATATCAATATTTGATCCTTGCAGAAGCATTGAGAAGGGAGCTGTTCTTACAAAAATTCCTGAGTTTGTTCTCCAGCAAAAGGGAGACTGCAGTGAGAGCTGGCTGTAACACCTTCCTGCCTCCCTAACTCTCAGCTTCCCTCACATTGTTGGGCAAGCTCAGCATTTTCCTGCCTTGGAATTGGCAGGAGTGAAATCTGATTTGGATCCCTTTCTCTTGCATCAGAAACAAATAGGATGCTTTTCATCTCAGCTTCCTCTCTGTCATTCTTCTTCAGAAATTTTAGAATTCAGAGCAGCAAACCTTGTGTGGAAATGCAGCTAATTGGATAAATACACTAAAAAGAAATAATTTCTGAGAAATAATAACATGGTAACAAAAGTACAATTAGTAATATGGATTGCAGTCATGTTGGAATGCAAATAGAAAAGTGGCTATTGCAAGAGTTTATTCAGCTGAGTCTAAAATCGTTTCAAGGGTTTGTTTAATTGAGCAACTTTGCATTGAAATGAAACCCAGGACATTTTGGTTGTTTTAAAGTGTTTGCATCTTTGTGCTGAACCTGAAGACTGTGGGTAATGGGATGTAAACTGAGAAACAAGATGCTAGATGGAATGGGATTGTGGATAAAACAGGTTGGTTAATTTTATTAAATCTATGCACAAACAAGCAGTTGTTTAATGTTCCCCTGTGCACAGGCCATGAACATCCTGTGCACTGGTAGAACAAAAATAATCCAGTGTGGGAGGTCATTCCCAGTGCTGCCACTCGGGCTGCAGTGTCCAGTGCAGGTGGTGACAGCACTGCAGGACAAAGACGCTTTTCCCAGCCAGACTCGGAGGGTTTCCCTGCAGGCCTGGGGTTGCCAGTCCCCTGCAGAGCTGGGAAATGCCCTCAGTCAGGAGGGGCCTCCCTGGACCCCCAGAGCTGCTGTCCTGGGCCGGGCTGCCTCTGCCACATCTGTCACTTGAGCTTTCCTCTCCTTATGACCAAGCTGCTACCTTCTTTGGTTTGCTTGGTTTGGGTTTTCCTGGAGTTCTCTCTCAGCTCTGATTAGGGATTTGTATCTGAAAGTTGTACCTCAGAGCACAGCTGGTAGAGCAGAGATGACAATCCAGACTGTACCTGGTGTGCAGTTACTCTTTTTTTTTTTTCCCACATCTAAAGCAATAGAAAAGAAGAATAATTATGGAATATTTTTTCCCTCACACAAACATCTGTTATTCATATTCTGGTTATTTTTCATGAGTGGTTGTTGCTAAACATGCCCAGTGAATTTCAGCCACATTTGAGATTCAGTTGATGTTTCACTTTTCCAGCAATGATAGAAGCAGACTTCCTCATCATAGCTGCTCTTTGCTGGCAAACCAAGTCCGGGTCTTTTCTGCCAAATTTGCACAGACCCATCTGGCAGGAGGTGTTTGCTAAGGATGCACTGTGCACAAGGTTTGTTTTCTGGGTTAAACCTCTCTGTGCAGTGATGCTAATATCAGCTTTGAGCTGAACTTTAACTGTAGCATTTTTAATCTCCCACCATTGTAAATAAACAGCAACATTGACAAATTTGAGATTGCATTCACAATTTTAGGTATTCTTTCAGTTCACGTGGCTGGCACCTTCACCAAAGGCTGCAGCTTTTCTGGGTGATTTTGCTGCCAGAATTTTTCTTCATTTGTGGCTGTTAATATAATGCTCCAGAGCATATCTCTGCATTTTGCCGGTGTTCATCAAATTTATTGGTGGAGGCAAGTACACCATCTACATCACAAAAATTGGTGGTGTGCTGGATTAGACAGAGCACTGCACTCCAGGTGCTTTCCCTGGCAGTACTTACCCTCAGCAGCAGTGGCTGGAACAGTTCTGTGTTTGCCCTCTTTTCACCTCTCCTCTCTTGGTGTGTTCTCTCCAGTGTTGACCCACAGAAATTCAGAGATTTCCAGTCACGTGCTGCCTTTCGAATGTTGATTCAGTAGCTGATAGAACATTAGGACAGGCCAGGGTGTCTCCATGGGTGTCTACATGCTTTGGATCAGCTGCACAGATGCCAGAAACTGTTATTCTCAAGTAAATTGAATGGGATAGATCTCCCCAATGTTGTGTATTTCAAATTCTTATCTTGCTGAAAGTCTTACTTTTACCCATGGCATTTCTGCATGATTCTTCCTTCCTTTATTGGAAGTGTACTTTTTTTGATGTCTTTAATTTTAGCTTAGAGCTTTTCTTACATAGAACTTCCCATAACCTTCATATATTCATGAAGGTGATGAGCAATTTAGTTCTTCTACTTGTCATCCCTCTTTGTTTACATCCTCTGACCATATATACCATATTGTCCTCTATAGAAACTTGGGGTTTTTCTAAGTCTGCAAAAGCTGTCTTGATTGAGTCTAAGTATTGGGTATTGAGTCTGGACAATTTTAAATTGTCCTAGAGAGTCTCCTGGAGCATCAGATTCCTCAGGAGAAGGACTTGGAGGTGCTGATGGATGAAAAACTGAATATGACCCAGCAGTGTGCCCACTGGGTGCTGGGCTGATCTCTCAGTGTGGGCAGCAGGTCTGGGAGGATTCTGCCCCTCTGCCCCACTCAGGTGAGACTCCACCTGCAGAGCTGCCTCCAGCCCTGAGGCACAAGAAGGACACTCCTTTGGAAAGAGTCCAGAGGAGGCCACAAAGATGCTCCCAGGGCTGGAGTCTCTCTGCTCTGAAGCCAGGCTGGGAGAGCCGGGGATGTTCACCTGGAGAAGAGGATCCAGGGAGACCTTAGAGCCCCTTCCAGTGCCTAAAGAAGCTCCAAGAGATTTGGAAAGGGACTTTGGAAAAGGGACTGGAGTGACAAGACAAGAGAATGACTTCCCACTGCCAGAGGGCATGGTTAGATAGGATATTGAGAGGGAATTGTTCCCTGGCAGGGTGAGCCCCAGAGCAGCTGTGGCTGCCCCTGGATCCCTGGAAGTGTCCAAGGCCAGGTTGGACGGGGCTTGCAACAGCCTGGGACAGTGGAAGGTGTCCCTGCCCATGGCAGGGGGTAGAATGAGATGGGCTTTAAGGTCCCTTCCAACCCAGACTCACTCTAAGTGTGATCACTTACAGAGCCCCAGTACCACACAGGTCTGTGCTCTGGAGGGTGACTGCAATGCCTGAAATGTCAGTGCACTTGTGCTGTGGTGTTATCAGAGCTCTTGGATATCGTGAGTGAGTCACTTCTGGGTGCATTACTGGAAGAAAAGGTGCTACCATTAAAATAAATAAAAAATGCATCTACCCATGGCACTTGCTTATCCATACAGATCTCATAGGAAAGCCTTTTTAGTTTAGTTGAAATATATGTACTCTATAATCTGAAATATCCATTGGCATTCTTTTAGTTATAAAGCTCATATTCATGGTAGAAGTAAATGTTTTAAGATCAACAGAGCACGAGGCAACTTATTTCCTTTTCAGTAGCACTTAAGGCAGTGACTACACACAGACCTGGTGTGTCTGTTCCAGTCTGGCAAGTTACATCAGAAGCATTTCAGTGGGTTATTCCAAGTCTGTGGAGAGTGCTAGGAATTAATTAGTTAAGTACTTAGTTATAGAAGCAGAAATCAAACACTGATGTAGGGGTGGATCTTAATTGCAATTATTTTTCTTTCAGTTCTTCAGAATCACGTCCAGCTGGCCTGGAGGAGAGTGATCAGTCATCGATGTCTGGAGACCAAGGAATGAATTTAGATAAGTCAGGCCCTAAACTCTCAGATTTTGCAAGTAGACCACCAGGTAGTAGGATTTTTCTGTGATTATCTGAATGTTGTAACTATAGGAGAGCTTTTAACGATCTTTGTGACAGTTCTATTTTATCTATGCTATCACACATTCAAGTTCAAACCTTTTTTCCTCCCATAAGTAATTGGTACTATTGTTCAAGTGTTTTCTTTGGGTTAGCTCAAAATGAAGAGGTGGCCCCATTCTCATTTAGCATCCTGCAGGTATCATACTGAGTACTGTAGCAATTTTCAGCAGTAACAAAACGAATAAAAAATGTTGTATTTCTAGCTGTAGCACAGTCTGATGTCTTAAAAATTTAGCATTGACCAATAGCTGACTTTTGAGAAGAAACAGTGGTTGTAGTTGGAATGATCCTTTGCATGTAGAGAGGATTAAATCTAAACTCTGCAATAGGATTTATATTATAAACCACACGGGGGTTCTTAGCGTGTTTTTGCCTGAGTAACACATGGCAGATTTTACTTTGTACTCAAGAAAATGTCAGGTCTGTGGCAGGTGTGCTGGTCCATGACTCCTGGGGGCTGTCAAACTCTGAAGCTAGTTTTAAGGAGTAATAATTAGTGAAAGTCCAACTCTGCATTTGTTTGGGAAAGGAAGCCCATGGGCACTTGCAAAGACTTATCAGATGGTGTGAAACTGGGTTAGTAGGTGATACAACACACTAAGAGATCTCCAGTTAAATCTCATGCAAGTCATACGTTAAGTAAAACTTATGAATTAAGTAAAATCTTTGGCTTTGTTTGTAAAGCCTTTTTTGTGCATGTGGCTCTCATCCAAGATAAACACGCTCCAGGCTGTACTTTCTATCCAGTCTTGTTTGTTACAGAAATTCTGCTTCTTCTTATTTTTGGTTGGTTGTAACGCTTGTGTCATCCTCTTGCCTTAGGTTATCCATCTCAGCCGGTGGAGCAAAGGCCACTTCAGCAGATGCCACCTCAGCTCATGCCACACACGCAGCAGCCCCAGCCACAGCAGCAGCAGCAGCCCCAGGCAGCCCCACAGCAGGGCCAGGCACCCCCCCAGACACCACAGCAGCAGCAGATGATGATGATGCTGATGATGCAGCAGGATCCCAAATCAGTCAGGCTGCCTGTGCCCCAGGGGGTTCACCCCCCCAGGGGGCCCCTGAACCCGGATGCTCAGCGGATGCCAATGCAGCAGAGTGGAAACATGCCAGTGATGGTGAACCTCCAGGGGCCTGGGCCCGTACCTCCATCTCCTGACAAACAGAGGGTGGCCCTGCCAGGCAATCCTCCTCTGGGAAATAATGCAAGAAAAATGGTTTATCCAGATAATGTACAGAATCCTTCCAGCTCGCCCCTCAGAGAGGTGTCATCAGTATCCTCTCTTCCAGAAGGAGGTGGAGCTGAGGGGCCTCCAGCATCAGGAGCTCAGAATAGTGTGACATCTCATTTGGTAGTTTCACAGAACCAGTTAATGATGACAGGACCTAAGCCTGGACCATCCCCACTTTCAGCTGCCCAAGGTGCAAGTCCCCAGCAGCAGTCTAGTTCTCTCTCTAGTGCTCTTACACACCATTTTCCAAATGTTGCTGCCCCATCACAAACTTCAAGGCCTAAAACCCCAAACAGAGCTAGCCCAAGGCCATATTATCCTCAGACTCCTAATAACCGTCCACCCAGCACAGAACCCTCAGAAATTAGCCTTTCTCCAGAGAGGCTCAATGCTTCTATTGCTGGTCTGTTCCCTCCCCAGATCAATATTCCTTTACCTCCCAGGCCTAATCTCAATAGAGGATTTGATCAGCAGGGTCTGAATCCCACTACTTTAAAGGCCATTGGACAAGCCCCATCAAATCTCACAATTAACAATCAGTCCAGTTTTACTGCCTCACAGTCACACAAGCTGGAAGGTGTGGTCATTAATTCAGGCAAACAAACCAATGCTGGTGGAACAAAGAGAGCAAGCCCAAGCAATAGTCGAAGGTCCAGTCCTGGATCCAGTAGGAAAACTACACCAAGCCCTGGCAGACAGAATTCAAAAGCAGCTAAATTATCACTGACAACTCAGCAGAATCCATCTCTCTTGCAGAACATGGAATTACAGAGAAATATGATGGCTGGTCCTTCTTCTTTGCCGACACCCGTGACCACAAGTTTTCAAACTAACTCCATGCTAAGTAACCAGAGTCCTGCAGTTTCTGCACCTACTGTGACTGGCATTCCTGAAGATAGTAAGGAGAGCCTTAGTGCGCCTCAGGATACAGAGAGTCAAAGTGCACAAGGTGTCCAAGGTAGCAAGGACCAGCCCAATATGGAACTGAAAGGTGTCCCTACTTCAGAAATGAAAGTGCTGGTTCCTGAGGAACAGGCAAAAAAAGATGGGCAAGCCTTAGATAGCAGTAAGCTCCCGGTCATGGAGGAAAGTAAAGCCGTGGTATCTCCAGCTATGAGGGAGGCACCAACTTCTCTAAGTCAGCTTCTTGACAATTCTGGAGCTCCTAATGTGACCATTAAGCCCCCTGGTCTGACTGGTCTTGAAATGGCACCAGTAGTCCCTGCTGGAGAGGAGCTAAAGAAGATAGCTGTCATTCCTCCACTGCAGGATTCATCCTTGAGCAAGGAGCCATCTAATTCACTTAGCCTGCCTCAAAATAATGAGCCCTGTCCAAATCCAGGGCACCAGGAGCTGGGAGAAGTAAATGCAAGTGTGGCACAGAGTGTTGCTCCAGTAGTGCAGAGGCCTGTTAGCTCTTCTATTTCAGGTCCTTTACCCCCCAACCAGATAACAGTTTTTGTGACTTCCAACCCTATTACATCTGCTGCTAATACATCAGCTCCACTGCCATCCCACTTGCAATCTGCATTAGTGTCCACTGTTGTCACCATGCCCAATGTGGGGAGCAAAGTGATGGTTTCAGAGGGACAGTCGGCAGCTCAGTCCAACGCCCGGCCGCAGTTCATCACACCAGTGTTTATAAACTCATCCTCAATCATCCAGGTGATGAAGGGCTCTCAGTCCAGCACGATTCCAGCAGCCCCCATAACTTCTAACTCGAGCCTGATGCCTCAGTCGGTTGCAGTTGTTGGTCCTTTGCATATCCCACAGAATATCAAGTTTTCCTCTGGGCCCACTCCTCCCAGCACCTCATCCACCAGTCCTGTGTCCAGTATTCCCACCAGCAGATCGCTCGTTCTGAATCCCTTGGCATCTCCTGTCCAACTGCCTTCTTCCACTCCAGCTCCTTCCAGTGTTCCTTCCCAGCTTCCTGCTCAGCAAGCCAAGGACTTCAGCCCGGAGGAGACTCCCCAAGGCACAGGGCCGGCTGAGCAGTGCCCTGTGCCAGCAGCCCAGTCGGGACCTGTTGTTTCCCCTCTGCTTACAAGCAGCCCGGGATCTGGGAACAGACGCAGTCCTGTTTCATCCAGCAAGGGAAAGGGAAAGGTAGACAAGATTGGCCAGCTCTTGCTGACTAAAGCGTGCAAGAAGGTCACTGGCTCCCTGGAGAAAGGGGAAGAGCAGTACGCTTTGGATGGAGAAACAGAAGGTCAGGGACTAGAAACGTCGGTCCCAAACAGTTTGGGAACAGAGCAACCACCAGCAGAACTCGATAACAAAAGCGGGACGCCTCCAGCACCCAGTCTTACAAAACAGAGCACGTCTGGGCCCGGTAGCTCGAGCCTCAGCCCCGCGGCGGCCGCTCCCTCCTGCGCGTCCCCGAGCGCGGCCCCGGCCGCAGCCGCCCCGGCCGGAGCGCCCCCGGCAGCCCCGGAGCCCTCGGGCCCCGGCGCCAGCGGCACCAACCCAGGCCCGGAGGGGCGCCCGGAGCCGAGCGGCAGCGCCGGGCCCGACGAGAAACCCGCAGCACCCCCGGAGCTGCTGCAGAGCGCAGGTGAGTGCGGGGCAGCGAGACACGGAGGGACCGAGGGGGCCCCGGGACATTCCAGGGGCTGCTCTCCCCGTTCTGCAGCCGAGGCTGACAGCTGTTTTTGTGTTTCCGACAGCTGAGTGATACGCTTGTATTCGCCGAGATTCAAGTTCCAGATGTTTTATTTCACTTTCCATTTACTGCTTCAGTGGGGTGTTTGTCATGAACATATGATTCTGTAACTTTATGTAACTGTTGGAAGGAGGAAAAGTTAATGTATCAGTAACGACAAATACCTAGGGTCCCTTTTATACTGGCAGATACACTGGTATTCTGCTTTGGTCTTGCCACAGTCTTTTTTGACTTAATTATGATATTCTGAATGAATCCCAATAATGCTATTTCCCTCTCTGAATAACTTTCATCCTCTAGAGAAATTGCTGAATAGCCTCCAGAACAGAAGAAAAAAACAACCCACACCAAACCCCCGTGTGCCTAGGGAAAAACTTATATGCTCATTTCAGAGAAATTAACGAAAAAGTTAACTGCATTCAGTTTACAAACATCTGAGCATCTGGTAGACTTTATATATGACATCGATGCTATTTTTTGATGCCAGTTTTAATTTCTTGAATCTGGTGTGGATATAAACCTACCACTCTTGAAGTGAGCTGAGTGACTGTTGTGCTTTTCAATATGAATTAGACACAGTAGATAAAATCATGGATGATAAAATGCACAGAAGTCAGGGGAACTGACTGAAAACTTCAGCCTCAGTGTGACCTTCCCCCCGCTGTTGTATGTCGCAGCTGTATCCCACTGGAAAATAGAAGCTTCCTTTGAGCTTCACAGAAGCAATTCTGGCTCTCTAGGAAGTGATAGTCTTTAAGCAGGAATGTTAAACTTTTTGTCTTCCTGTTCTATGTTAAGTTCATTAGCCCAACAAAAATTATTTCTCCATCTGATTTTTTTACTTGGCAACCTAAGAAAGGTTAAGTCATCATCTTACTGCCAAAGGCCTTCAAGGGCAACTCTGGAACATATTGTGCACTTTAATTGAAAGAGTGAGGACATTGATTAATTAAAAATATAGTATTTTCCCCCAGAATCTCTGTTGAGATGAACATTAAAAAAAAGGAGACTAAACTATTGAAATGTTAGGATTTCCTTTAATGTTACAGTCTGCTGAAAAACCGTTACCTTTAAAAATGTTGTTTATGGTACTTCATTTCATCACTCATTCTAGTTTGAGAAAACTTGCTTGGGATAGTGTTGCCAAAGTTTGTTTTAAAAAGGGGGAGGTGTGTGTGGTGGGAGGGAGGTGGAGGGTAGATGAAAAATATTGCATCTGTAAAGGGCAAAGTGCAGTGAGCTGGGAGAGAGAGCATTTTGTACCAGCCTGATCACACAACAGGAACCACTTTACTCCCTTTGACAATAATGTTTTTTTCCTCCACTTTTATTCTAGCATCCTCTCAACATTTAACACAGAAAAAAAGTTCAGTTGCAACATCAGAAAGTACTGTTCAAAGAACAGGTAAATCTTCCTTTGGAAAAGCAGAATAGAGGTGAACAAAGTCCTTTATGTTTGGAACTGAAAATGTATTTGTTTGAATGCATATTCAGTGGTCACTAACACACTGGGTATTTTGGGGGTTGGGTCGGGCTTTTATTATTATTTGTGCTTTTGGGATTGTTTTTCTTTGATAGTTACATTGTGCTTTGGAAATCTCCAAAGTCTTGTGGGAGATTCAGGATGGGGTCAAGTAAAAAATGAAAAAATCCCCAAAAACGATTTTAGATATTCAGTGATAAATTGGAGGGACTGGATTTGTAACAATACATTTTGTTTGAATTTGGAATTTTTATGCAAACCTAATGAGAGGGGTATTTCTTTTTTTGTACCCCTCTGAATATAGAAATATGTTCATGCCATGCTGAGAGTGTGTTTTAGAGTTGTAATCCTTTTTTTGTGTTCAACTTTTAATGCCCCCTCAGCAGTGTTTCAGGATGGAGCCCTGGCAGATGGCTTTTTGGTGTTGCCATCTATTATCATGGTGTTTCACAGTCAGTTCTGGGTTGTTTTAAAAAAGTAATTCCCAGGTTGAGTAGGAAAAACAGATAGATGTGGGCTTACTTATGGGAACTGCCACTCTCAATCCATTTGTCATCTCTAATCTGATTAGAAATAGGGTTTTCAGAAAGTAAAAAATTTATGAAATGGTTTACTTTGAATTTCCACTAAGACAAAGGTGTTCATACACCCTTGTTTTTTCACACCTGACTCATTGCCCTGTGCTGCTGTGACTGTACTGGGGGTTCCTGCTGGGGGAAGCACTGATGCTATCCATTTTTTTGCTGTTTGTTTAAATTTTGGGTGGGAAGAAAGGTAACTCCTTTCATTGCTCAGTCTGTTCTTCCTTTGTTGCCAAGACGTGTGTTTTTCTCAGATGATGCTATCTATATCCATTTACACCAAAGAGTTCCAACACTGCAAATTCATCCTAGGAGGACAGACATTACCATTCTCTTACTTTTTTTAATGCCTCTCTTATTCATTGAGCACACTCTTGCAGCCTTTGGGGCCCCAATTGCTGTCAAAGGCAAAGCCCCAGTTTGTGTCCCACTGGCCCCAAGTTTGATGGGAGAATTGAGCTGGAAAATGGGACAAAGCACAGGGAGTTGACATTGCAATGGTAATCCTTAAATCTCTGGCAGTTCCTCATTAGAGGGCCTGTGCTTAGGTATAGGTCTTCCCTCTCAACAAAGGATACAAGAGAGAAGGATATGGAGAGAATTAAAGGACAGACAGTAAAAAGACTTGACATTCTGTGTTGAAAAGGAGACCTATTTGCTGAGGTGAAGACTCCAAAGGAAACCTGACCTGTATGTACAAAATCACTGAGAGAAAAAACAGGTCAGACTTCTCTTTGCATCATCTCCCCTGAGATGTTTTCCAGTTCTGTACAAGTTCAATTGGGCTTCAGAAATTTGTTATTAGAAGATATTGCTGTGAGAGGCAGTTGGGTTAAGGCAAATTTTTACACACACAGTAGAGCCAGATGTGTACCTTCAAGGCTTAAAAAATCAATAAAAACTAGAAGGTTTAGTAGAAGTAAGCTGTTTAAAATGGAAGTTTTAAAAGGGAGAAAAGTACCCAGGGAGTTTCTCTATAGTTTTCTTCTGCAGGGCTTTAATTTTTGCCTGTCTTAGCTGACTGCAGTGTCCTGAAGACTGTAATGAGACCAAGCACTTGGCCAATGTGGTATTTTGGCTTGCTTTGCTTTGAGAGAAGCTTATCCTTGAGATCTAATATGTGATAGAAAATTGTGAGCTAGTCATGCCTTGTCAGCAGGTATGTACCTCTACAGCAGACTTTAAAATTATCTTTTTCTTTTGTAGAACTTGAGACAAATGCTGCAGTAGTTGCTGGTCAAAGGTAAGGAGATAGTTTGTAGATTCAGAGTAGATATAGCTTTCATGGGAGGAAGTCCCTTTCTCTTTGCTTCATTGCTCAGCCTCTGTTACAGCTTTTCATTTTCTCGGCCGTATCCTTTCTTTCCTGCTAAGAAATCAGGCCAGTTGAATGTTCCAAACCATTGCTGAAATGCAATGAATATAAGGTAACCTTTTCCTTAGTCTGTGCTTTGGGCAATATTTCCTCTCATCTTTTCAGGCCTGGGTGTTTCATGTCCTGGAAGGGTCTTGATGGTTGCACAACAAATCAAAACGAACCCCCCAAAGCCTGCAGCTTAGCTGTGATGTGCATTTCTGTTTTCTGACAGGAAGTCTTTCAAAAGTTTGTTGTTCTGCCTTGAGGATTGTTTTCAACTGTTTTCAGCAGTTTTCTTCTTCGTAAACACTCTGCCAAAACTTGATAAGAAAGTCAGGTAGAAACTTCATATTGTCCTGGTTAAGACATTGGGTAATTAAACGATGTTATTGCAAATGGTTGTGTTTTGTCAGAAGAAAATACAGTTTCCAAAATCTACTTAGAAGATTCTAAACACTCCAGGCTCTCACTCAGTTGGCAATGAGAGCCCCTGGGGTGGCTTTTGGCTAATGGTGCTGGCACAGCTGCCGGATTTTGGGCACTGGGTGGAGTGACCCCTTAGGCCAGAGCAAGAGGGGCAGCCCCTTGTTGGGTTCCTCAGGAGATGAGGCAGTGCCTTCCTTTGTAAGGAAGGGAATGCATTTCCTCAGATCAGGAATGGCTCTGAATGGAATATTTAACCATATTTATCTTCATGTGGATTGGCATCTTTCAAAGACAAGCTGAAATTTCACAGTGAGTTTTCTTCAGGGTAGAATTTTAATGGAAAGCTGAAGGTGGGACATTGGCACCTGAGCAGATTCTCCAAATGAAGTGTGACCCTCTTGTGTGACCATCTCCAAACTCACACAGCACATCAAATTAGCACAAGGGCATTCTCAGGGTTTTTCTGATTGATGCTCTTCTGAGCAAGACTGGAAAAGAAGGGGAATTTGCAGACAAACTGGGTCTAGTGATGTCTGGTACAAAGTGCATAGCTTTGGATTCCTGGAGTCAAACCATGCAGGACAAACCTTGATAGAAACATAGGTGGTTTGAGTGGGAAGCGACCCTAAAACTTACCTTCATTCCACCTCCTGCCATGGGCAAGGTCACCCTCCAGTATCCCAGGTTCCTCCAAGCCCAGTCCAATCTGTCCTTGGACACATCCAGGGATGGGGCAGCCACAGCTGCTCTGGGCAACCTGTGCCAATTTCTCCCTAATATCTAACCTAAGCCTGTTCTCATTTAAAGCCATTAAAAACCTTTAAAACCTTAGGGGAACCCATAAACCACTTGGAAATATTTTCACTTGTAGTAACTCGATTTCCTCCTATAAAAGGAAGTGATGTGCTGGTTCCTATGAGACCAGCTCTGGATTTAGTCACTAGAATCTGTAAAAATGACTTGTACTAAATGAACTTCAGGTGCTGACGCCTGTTTGCTTCCCTCTGGGGGTCCTCTGAGGTCAGTGACTGCTGGTTCAGCTGCCCCAGTCCCATAGGAGACCAGTTTTAGACCTGTTGGGGGATCCAGTTTATAGATGGCCCATAATACTCCCTTCTGGGGAAATAGATTTCAGTATTTATTTTGTATCTGAGGTAATCTACAATCCATAGTTTCCTCTGCTGTGTTTCCTTCCTTGAGAATGTTTATCTCTCCTTCCATTGAGAAACTGTTTTATTTAAGGTTTCTGTTACTTAACCCTAAAGTTTGTGTGATTTGAGTCCTTCCCCTCAAAGCAGGACTTGTCTGAGGGTGACACTGCAGTGAGACCTCTGTCACACACAGGTCACCCTCTGCTGTGTCTTCACTCCAGTCTCTGATTCAGGCACCCTATCCTGAAATCCTGCAAGTTGTCACCTAAAGGGCCTGAAATGAGCTTTCTTCTTTTCCATTATCAGCAGAATAATTTATTTAGTTAATTACTTACCTTTGAATTCACACAAGTTTAGTTTAAACTTCTGGAACTGCTTAGTCACCAGAAATTGTCTGGCAATAACGCATTAAGGAGAAAACACCCAAAGCTCAGGATGAGTTTACAGGGCTAAGAGAGATAAAATAAAAGAGGAATTTAATTACAAAATGTAGCATTCCCTTTATTGTCTCGGTGGCAAGAAACAGATTTCCACAGTACCTAAAATTACTATTTTATAGCAGAAAAAGCTTTCTGTTACACAAAAACAAACAAACAGAAAAAAAATCCAAAAACCAAAACAAACAACAAAAAAATTTTTTTTAACTTCAAGGTTTAAAACTTTTAGAAAGTTTTTAAAATCCCTCTTTTTAATATGTGAATAAATCACTTGGATCAATGGAGTAAGTCTTTGTAGCAAACCCAAGAGGTGGCATACTCCCTGAAGAGTTCTTAATTCCTCCTGATGTTCATCTGCAATTTCAACTCTGTACCCCCATACTGCAGTGGTCTCTAATGTAACCTGTTTGCTTTTCCTAGACTTCAGTAATGGTGGCACCTGTGGAAAACAGAGCAGACAATTTATAATGCATCTAATTTATTGGTCTTCTAATGTTGAAAATATTCTCTTTGAGGACTTCTCAATTCTGTACCCTCTGATAATTTTTGATAGAAATGGACTATACTCTGGCTTACTCAGGTCATTCTTCATCTGATAGAACTTCTGGTATCTCTAGCGTTTCATATCTTCAGTGCTAATAGTCCGGAACTGGTACCTGTGTCGGGCCATCCTCCAGCTTGTCTGACTTGCATAGAAAAACGTAATTCTTCTCACACTTCATCAGAAATATTTTGTCCCACTTTATTAGTAATGAGACAAAAGAGAATTGTGAAAAGTCTAAAACTCCAAGTAGAAGAAATTCAAGAACAGAGGATTCTGCCGCTTCACAGGAAACTGTAGAGAACGGGCAGCGCAAGAGATCCTCGCGACCCGCATCCACGTCCAGCACAGCTAAAGGTAACATGTCCAGCCACCCTTCCTGGGGAGAGGGCAGCTCCTAACCTGCTTCCCTGGGTGTTTGCCCTGGCAGTAACTGCCTCGTAATGCTGGTTTGCAGCTTGTGCACCTTGGGTGCTTTATCTCTAGTTTCAAGGATTTAGCCACAGGTTGGTGTTGAAGCGTTTCTCGACGTCTGCACTGGCAGTAAATCCTGTATGAATTCCTCTTTGGTACATCTGTGGAACTTGTTTTCTGCAGCACTCACCACTGTAGTGCTCAGCACCTTGCCTAGTTGAATTCTCTTGGCAGAAATGTGTTGCTGTTGGAAGGACCATACTCAGATCAAAAAGTGACATTTTCCTTTTCCTGAAGCCCGAAAGACACAAGACTTAAATCTTCCCAAGTGCACGGTCAGCTCTTGCCAAGTCAAATGCCAAATGCCATGGTTCAGGCACGCTCCAGAGGCTGCTGAGGTGGCAGCCAGGAGCCTCAGGGAGTGCTGTGTGCTAGCACAGAGCCTCAGCTCTGCTTCTCAACAACATCTGAACTCCTGAAGTTATTAACCCATGGCATTAGCAGGTGCTGATGTACCTTACTCCTGCCCAGGTTACAGTCTTTAACAATTATGCAGCATTTGTGTGATATGCATGGCCCAGTGCCAGGCTGAAGCTAATTCTGTCAGCTTCTTGTGTTTAAGGGTCAGAAAAATGCTGATGGACCAAAGTTATGCAAGAGAGTAGAGAGATCGTCAAGAGGCTACATTCAACTACTATTTTAAAGATAATATACAGAACAAAGAGGTATTAATATAAAATGATTATAAAAGGAAGTCAAGTTGAATTCAGCTACCATTTCTATACTGGAGGTACTAAAGTGTGATGGTAAGAATATTGTGTTTTCAGAGTTTCAGAGAAGCATTCCAGCTTTCATTCCATTGTGCAATGACTCCCAAAGATTACACAGGGGACCTATATATTCTGCAGTTTTGTGACTGCTGAATTTAATTACATTTACTTCTTGTGGCAGGACTGTGCAGAGTCTGTATTGTAAAAATAAATTCTTTCATGATTGTGAAAAAAAGTTTGAAAAATGTGAAGCCAGTGTAAAATCCCTGCCTGTGTTTGAGGGGATCTGGAGCATGTGACCTGCCCCACAGGCTGTACTGGGAAAACCTAAAGATGACAACCAGTGACAACCAGTCAAATTCTGAAAATGTGGGAACGGGAAAGTGCATCAAATTTAAATAATACCAAAACTCTTACATGAGTTTGTGCTGACTGTGGAATTAATTTGCCTCTGTAAATAAACCCCTTGTTTTTAAATAATACAGTGTCCAAGGGCTTTGCTGGACACTTGGTTGCAGGGCACCTGGCTGTGCTGCCTTACTGTGAGCACTCGGCTGCTCCCCAGCTGTGAGAATGAGCCAAACCATATGCCCTGGGGCAGAGGACGGGCTGCACCTTAGTCAGGTGGCCGCAGTAGTGTCACCTGGTTTGCCACCTGTGCCTGCTCTGTTATACATTTTTGTTAGTAAATCAGAGCTTAATTATTCTGGTTTACTTGCTCCTGTCCTCATTATATTATCTGTGTCCCAAGAAACCCCCTAATCCATGGTAAAAGGAATGTGGGGCTGGGAGGAGTTATCTCTTGAGATAGAGGCTGTTTAAAATCATTATTAGGGAAAAAAGTCAGCAGGGAGAGAGAAGCAGACTTTCACCAGCTGGAATAGGAGCTCGCTTGCTAAGGCTGGGAAGAAGGAGGCAGAAGGGTCACTGTGAGAGAAGATAAGAGAAAAGAAGAGCACACAGGGAGGGTCAGCCCTGTCCCCGTGTGTCCAGCACACTCCAGGGTGCAGGGTTTGGGGAGGTGCTCCCAAGGGACTGAGACAGGCTGAGTGCTGCTGGCCCACTCCTCCTCCCAAACACGGAGCCTTCAGCAGCAACAAGGGCAGCAACAGCTGGTGCTGAAGTCACTTCAAAGTCAGCCCTGCTGCTTGGAGGGCTCCAGGCTGCAGTCGAGCCTGTGGAGAGGTTTCACTTCTGAAAATTGGTACTGTACTGGTGTTTTCCCTTTTTGGAGTACATTTCCTGCAAGGGCTGCTTTTAGCATTTACTGTAGCTTTGAGTTTGTTAAATTTTTAAATGTTGATTGTTTTTTCTAATTCCACATGTAACAGCTGTGGAGTTGTATTGCTGCTGTTCTAATTTTAGATGGGCTTCGAAATTTTTTTCCCTTTTGACTTTTAAAATGCACACAGCTGCAAGAGTTTTTGGAAAACATTATGAAGAGCCAAAGAGACATTGCCAACGTTTAAAATCACATTTTTAGAAGGATCTAAAGATGCAAATGCCCTTGGTCCTTACTCTTTTTTTGTTTTAAAATGGAAACTTAGTGCCTTGGTAAGTGGACTGGACATGTCATCTGCTGTCACCGTGGCCCTGCAGGTGTCAACATTTGTGTCTTTTTGCATCAGCTGTGTTCCTGTGACTCAGTGTACACTGCAGAGACTTGTTTTCTGATGACTTTCTAAGAGCTCAGACAACTGGGCCCTTAACTGGCCTGGCAGGCTCCAGAACACCTCTGCAGTGGTTGTGTGGCACCATCTCCATTGCTGTGCTTCCTCCTGGGATGTGGCTGCCCTGTGCCGTGTGGGGGACAGCACACAGGGGACAGTTACAAATATTTGGCTCTTCTTTCAAAAGCTGTTCTGTTAGGTTTGCAGAAATGTGCAGCTGATGCCCTGGTGGCCCCAGAGTGGCTCGGGGCCCCTGTGAGTGTCAGTGCTGGCCCGGGGCTGTCACAGCTGCCCAGGAGTCAGTCCCGGTGCTGGGGAAATCCTGCTCTCCAGAGCCTTCCACTCTGGTGTGAATTTGGAAAAATGACTGGGCAATCTGTGCCCCTCTGGGGAATGGCTTACCAACTGCACATCCATGCTTTTTTTCTTCTCTTGATTTCAGAAACGAGTGCCAGTGCAATGCAGTCAAAAAGAAGAAAATCCAAGTAAATTACTGCATGGAAACTTGAGACTTGTAAATGAGTGTGAATTTACCAATAGCAATTTTGAGCTGTGATTTTTCTTTTTTAAATAAAATTCTGTACAGTAAGTCATTTTAATATTATACTGTTCCCAATAAATGATTTTTTTTTCTAAAAAACAGATAAATAGATATAAAAACTGGGTTCTTCTAAAACCCCCTGGATTTGCAAAGTGAAGTCAGGGTTAGCACATTAGGGTAATGTGTTTGTATGAAATGGGAGGGGAAGACAATTGTAAATTTATTTGTTTCCACTTTTCATAAACAATTTAGAATACAGGGTTGTCATTTTTAGGTATTAAAATAATGTAATGTGCTGTTGTTTAAGTACTGTATGTGAATAGCAGTCAGAAGGTTTATAAACAAACCCCATGTTGTTTGGAAATGTAAATAATTTTATTATATAGTAGATCTGATGTATTTGTTGTAGAAATGGACCAGTGAAACAAAAAATAAATTTAAGGGTTTGTATAATGTGGAATCCTTCATGCTCTAAATAAATGTTATTGTCCTATAAATTGGGTTGAATTATTATTAGCAACAACAGCAGCATCATTCCAAACAGGAGGATTGGAGGGATTATTTAGAGCTCTGGGCCTGCAAGCTCCTTATATGTAGCTTCAGCAAGGAATTTGTTTAACCACAAACAAATTAACTGATGCAGCTGTTCCTGCAAAGCAAGGGAGAACGGGAAGGGCACCCTGGGGCTGTGCAGAGCAGAGGAGCCCCAACAGCCTGGCTCCCCACAGAGGGAAAAGGCCCAGTTCCAGGGGGTAAAAGCTCCTGCCAGGCAGCCTGGCTGCTGTCCCTTGATCTGGAGAACTCTGCTGCCATCGGCCCTGGGGCTGGGATGTGCTGCCATTGAAAGCTGGTCAGGCTCGCTGCTCCTGGGAGCTCTGTGCACATACACTGCCACCTCTTTCTTACTGAATTTTAAAAATATATATCTCAAAATGCTGATTAAATAGAAATTGTTATTAAATAGAAGTTGTCAGCTTTTATAATCACAGAAATTAGCTATTTGTGCACAAGGTAACAGGCACTGAGTGAGGCTGATGTCACAGAATCACTGGGGTTGGAAAAGTCCTTTAAAACCATAAAGTCCATCTGTTCCCTTAGCACTGCCAAGGCCACCACTAACCCATGTTCCCAAGTGCAGCATCCACACTTATTTAAAATCTCTCTAGGGATGGGGACTCCACCGTTGTCCTGGACAGCTGTGCCAGAACTTGACAACCCCTTCCATGAAGAAATTTTCCCCAATATCGAACCTGAACCTCCCGTGGTGCAACTTGAGGCCATTTCCTGTCATCCTGTCCCTTGTTCTCTGGGAGCAGAGCCCGACCCCACCCAGCTTCACCCTCCTGTCAGGAAGTTGTGGAGTAAATGTCCCCCCCTGAGCCCTCCCAGCTCTCTCAGCTGCTCCTGTTGCTCCAGCCCTTTCCCCAGCCCCCTTCCCTTCTCTGGATGTGCTCCAGCCCCTCAATGCCTTTCTTGCCATGAGGGGCCCAAAACTGTCCCCAGGACTGGAGGTGCCTCAGCAGTGCCCAGCACAGGGGAGTGGCTGGTACAGGCCAGGTGCCCTTGGTCTCTTGCCCACCTGGGCACACCAGGCTCTTGTTTAGCTGTCACCAACACTCCCAAGGCATCTTCCCAGGCACTCTGCAGTGTTTCCATCGTCCTGCCAGAGTGTGGCTGTTCCATGTCCCTGCACAGGCACAGCTGCTGTGGGTATGGGAGCCCCTGTACCTTTGCTGGGCTCTCTGTTGGGGCTCATCCTGCTCTGTGCTTGGCCTTGCTGCTCCTGTTGCTGCTCAGGTTGGGTGGGAAGCTTTGGAGAATGAGGACAAAGTCCACAAAACTGGAAAGTCTTCACAGAAAAGGTCCACATACCAATAAAACAGGGAAAGAGAGGGGATGTGCTTCAGTTTGTGGGAAACGCCACATTGTAGGGAGCAGACAAGCTTGAAGTCAGGGTCATCATTTACAGGGACATGGACCTTGGAAAGAAGAACTTCAAGATCCTACCAGTGGGAAAGACCTTTGGAAGGAGCAAAGGGCCCCAAACTGGTCTCCTGAGCAGTGCTGGAGTCCAGAGCAGGTCACAGTCAGAGCCCTGGAGGAGAGCTGAGCCAGGCTGTGGGCAGGGAGGGCAGACCATGGGGCAGGGAAGTAATTGCTCCCCTTGTAATTTCAGAATCTGAAATATTATCACCTGGTTTCTGCCTCCCACCTGGGGCTAAAACACCTGGCCAAAAGGAGATATTGAGGGAGATGGGCTTCCTCACCCTTTCATGCTCTGGAAAAGATGGAACCAGGATTTTATAGAGATGCGAGCTGGGAGAAAGGGACAGACACCACCAGGATAAATGGAAAGAGAGGAGGTTCTGATTGAGCAGAAGAAACTATTCCCCCAGGATGCAGTGGCAGGATCTCTCTCTTTGAAGAATTTCAATCATTTGCTGTACAAAGCCTGTGGTCTGAATTCATTATTTACCCTGCTGTGAGCAGGATGTTGGACCAAACCTCCTGAGTTCCATCCACCCTAAATAACCCTAGGTTTTATCTCCAGCTGCCAAATTTGGTTCTCCCCTAAGGAGGATTATCAAAGTTATGAAAGTTCACTCCCAGCTATTTTTTTCATTCTCGTTATCTAATCTAACATTTCTTTGAAGTGCTTTTCCCAGCAGCTGGGGGGTCATGGGTGTCTCCTCAGCTTAGCTCTGCTGGAGCAGCTGGCACAGCCACTGGGCTGGGCAAGCCCCATCCCACCCCTGCCCGAAGCTGTTCATGGCCATGTCTCCTGTCATCTTGGGTGTCTCCAAGGATGAAGACTCCTCAGCCTCTCAATCTGCTCCTGTGGCCAACCACCCCTGTAGTGAAAAAGCGTTTTTTATGTTTAAGTGAAATTCTTTTTTTTTTACTTCAATTTGTGTCTCTCACCCGGTCCCTGCACTGAGAATATTCCAGTTCTGTTTTCTGCACTCCCCCCATCAGTAATCCACACACAGGGCAGGATCTCCCTGAACCTCCTCCAGGCTGGGCAGCCCCAGCTCTCAATCTCTCCTCATCTCCAAGCCCTTAATCACCTTGGAGGCATCTCTGCCTCTCGTGGGTGCTGAGAACATCTCACACTGTGCTTGGAGAAACAGCTGATGCTGCAGAGATTGGCTGATCTGGGATTTTCTCAGGGCAATCGACATCTGGTTTAGCTGTGTCATTATCTGCTGAGTTGTAAGGTTTGGTAATGGGGAGGGGGAAAAAATCCCCTCCAACCCCTCAGCCTATGCCATCCCCTCTCCTGTGTGTCCTTGTTTTCAAAGGGGATGTTCTTCTGTTACTTGTCTCATACCATTTACTTTTAAAAGCGTTCTTTAAAAATCAAAGCATTTTGCAGACAGATTTACTTGCAGGCTTTAGAGGAATACACATAAAATAGCTTTTAAATATATATTTTTTTAATTTCTTGTGATTTTTCTTTATATTAGATTTTTTTTTCAGTCAAGAGACAGCATTACAACCTAACAACCAAAACCAGGTTACACACACACAGGCACACTACACAATGTGTCCCAGGCAGTCGACACACGGCAAATGTTTACACAATGTCCTACGAGGAGGAGACACCCCTTCCCTACAAATCCTGCTTACACCAACTGAACACGTAACACACAAAAAGGATGGACTTTGTTAGCTTCGAGTTCCAGACGAGGTCTCAGTCCTACAGCACAGGTGATGTAGAAAACGTGGGGCTGGTTTTTCCCTCTTCTCCAAGATCCCCAGTGGTGGCTGTGCCACGTGTAAGGCAGAGCCCGGCCCGGGAGCTGCTCTGCCCGGGCTGCCCCAGCTGTGCACAGGGCGGAAGGGCACGGCAACATTCTCCAGGGCATTTTAGGGAAGGCTTAAGGCAACCTTTTCCAGCCACGGAACAGCCACATATCCTGGTGCTCGTCCTTTGCTGCTCCTGCTTGCTCTCCAAACACGGCCCGGTGAGCAACTGGGGTTCAGAGCTTTTCAAAGCTGCTTACGACATTTAGTATATCCAAACTGCTAAATGTTTTTGTTTTGGTTTTTTTTAAAAAAAACCCAAACAACAAAAAACCCAAACAAACAAACAAAAAAATAAACAAACAAAAAACTTTTGGGGGCATTCATTCTGTTGGGCTTCTCTGAAAAACCCCACAGTGACTTTGAAAACAACACAGAAACACAGAAATATCGAAAACTGACTCTCTGGTCACCTCTTGCATAGGACTTGTAACTGCAGTTCAGTGATTTATTCAAGTTCTGTAATTGTGTTAAAAAAAGATGCCAAACCATGAAAAAGGGTGAAGGCACATGTACAGTCAGTCCCACATGGGGGAGGGTAATGTGTGGGCGTGAGTTTTACAAGCAGATACCAGGAGTGGATACATACAGATAGAATATTGCAGTGCTCCGTGGCTCTCTGTACAAGCACAGTTCTGACACAAGAGGAAATGTCACTGGTTTACTGCTAAACCTTGTGCTGCTCCCTCATCCCCAGACTTCCTGAAGCATAAAGCTGAGGATAAAAATTCAGTGAGACTTGGGCACAGCTGCTCATGGCTCCCCAGGAAGGGTACATGAGGTGAATGCAAAAGAGCAGAGGAGCTTTGGGCTGCCCTGTGCAACCCATTTTTAAGCTACACTTAGAATTCACTGCACTGTTTTCCCCTCCACTTGCAGAGAATAAAACCTTCCTCCCCACCTTGTAATGAAATAGGGTCAGAGTGGAAGGCAGAAGGATTTTCAGGTTTAGCTGCAACGGAGTCAAAGCTTTGCAGCTCTTTTTGTGCTCTGGAGTATGTGGCAGCATCCCTGTATAAAATATGGGGTTGGAAAAGCAACCCCTTTGCCAGCCCAGGAGGTGTGAGCTCAGAATGAGTGACAGGGGACACACCTGGGTGTCACCTGTCTGCACAGAAGAACTGAAAAGACGATCACACATAGGAGCCACCTCTGCTATTGAAAAGCTGCTCATCCTCATCATCCTCGTTCCTCTAAGGAGAAGGTTATGGGTTTAGTTAATGACTAACGTTTTCAAGAAGCAAAAAGGATCCTGGAGGTGGCATCTCCAACAGGCCTGAGGACACCTCTCAGCAAAGAAGGGATTCTTCACGCAGGCAGAGCCTTTCCCACTGCTGCATCCAACTCCTACAGCCACATTGAAGCGACTTGGGATGGGAATGGGACGAGGACAGAGCCCACGAGGACAGCAGATTATTGACTCTATATGAAGCAGATCTGAGAGATGAAAAGCTCCACTTTGAAGACAAGCCCTGAGGGGATCAGCCCCTTTTAAGGCCCATTCCTGTCCCCAGTGGGTCTGCCTGTGGTAGTCCCCTGGGAGGGAGGGACTGCCAGTGCCCTGGATGTTCCTCCTCAGGCTCTGGTCCCTGCCAGCAGCTGTGCTGAGGAGGTCACCACAGTCTAGAAGGGCTTGGGGGAAGCTCTGAGAAGCTGGGGGAATGCTGAGGTGCTGGTGCTTCCCTCCTGCCACCAGCAGCTACTGCTGAGTGCATGCAGCAAAGGAGGAGCAGCAAACTGGAAGCAGGGAGTGGTGGCAGCTGACAGTCCCTGGTGGCTCGGGAGTCCCCATGGCACCAGCTGGACATGGATGGGCTCTTGTTTTAACCCAGAGACCCAGGGAAGACTCGAGGACTGCCACCAGCCATTCCCAGGGCAGTTGCCTTCTGAGATATGCTGAGAACCATTTCTCTTGACCTGAGGTCACTTATGTCTTCTTACTGTTTCCTAATTATTAGGTGTTTGATCTTTGGGGACTCACTTGTTTTTCAAGAAATTCACGTGAAGTTTAATTTCCCCTTTATGCGGGGCAATGGAACTCGTAATGATCCAGAGGAGCAACTGCAAAGCTGTGGGACTCAAGCCTAGTACCTCACTGGAGTATTTTTTCATCTTTTCTGACTGGTGTGGTAAGATATCTAAGTGGCTATTTTGCACCCCAGTAGGGCTGAATAGAAAAGGAAAAAGTACTAGTATGACGTAAATGTAAAATTATTGATTAGAAACACGCCTAAAGAGAGAAGATTCCCACAGCAGTGATCTTTGGGATAAGCCATGCATTTATGTTATCCACAATGAGAAGGAAACGTGGACTCCAAACGAAAGAATCGTTTACCTTCCAGACCAAGCTTTTGCAGCAGAATTTCTTAGAAAGAGCATTTGTGAATGCAAGTTTCAGAGCAACAGGTGAGGACTTTTGCCCCTACTCCCTTGGCATCCCTCCAGCCTTGCAGTGCCAAGCAAGAGCCAGAATTGGGTGTGAGAACTTTGTTGTGGCTGCCAGTGAGGGGTCCTGAGTGTGCCGTGGCCACAGCCTGGCCTTGCCCAGTGCAGCAAGCACAGCCTTGGGGGCCTGGAGGCACTGGGGGGGCCTTGGTGCATCCCAAGAGGTGGCACTTGTCCAGCTAGGCTGTTCCTCCTGGTCCTGTCACACTTTGGGGGTTCATCCCTCGTTCTGGGATGGGGCAGCCAGAGCAGAACCAGGCAATCAGATGCAAATCTGGCTCAGAGAAGATCCCTGCATCACAGGTGGGAAGATTCTTCCCTCCATAAGGGATCTCACAAGCCCCAGCCTGTCCCAGTGCCCTGCTGCCCCCGAGCCTGCGAGCCCAGTACAGCGTGGGGAAGCTGAGCTGGGGCTGGAGCCAGCTCAGGTGCCTGAGCCCAGCACTGACACACTGCCCAGCAAAGCTGGCTTTACTGAATAGGAATTTGCCTAGGTCTCTCCACTGGGAATTCTTCCCTTCTTTATGCTTTCATTGCAAGAAATACAAAAATTTCTCTCAGTTGCCTGAATCACCATTTCTCCAGGTGACCATTTCAATGGTTTCCCCCCATCCTGGTTGTCTCCTGATCCCAGTGATGTGGTGGGTCAGGCCACAACACACAGCTCTGCTGCACTTCTCAAACCCTAGCTGGTTCAGTGCTGAAAATCCATACCTGATTGTTCACAAGCCAGTCTAAAAAGGAACCAGCCACATTCAGCTGTTAGGGTGAATTTTCAGGGCATGAACAAATGAAGAGGGGCTGCAGCCCAGGAATGATCCCACCACAAATGGTCACAATTTCTTTCCCACACAGGAGTGTCAGAGCACTCTGCAGCTCCTGTCACCACAATGTGCTGCCACAGGCCACATCCCTGCAGCATCCCAGAACCAAACCCCACATTCTAACAGAGAAGCCTGGAAAAAAGACGTTTTTAAAGATCCCAGCAGATTGGTTTGTCCCTGAGTCCATGCTGTAGTTTCCCCCTACACAAGTACAGAAAAGAAAGCAAAATTCAGCCCACCTGTCCCAAGAGCTCCCTGCAAACCAGAACCTTCCCATGGGAAGCACCACACAGCGCATCACAAATACTGAGTGCAAAAAAAAAAACAAACCAAGCAACAAACCCCTAAAAAATTCAACCCCAAAATAAACTACTGAACACCCACACTGGGCTGTGAAATATCTACACATGCAAATGGGTGCACACACATGAAGTTCTCAGTTTTTAAGCACCTTTCATTTTTTTTTAAGATTTGAGGAGACAAAAAACCTCAGTGAAAAGGGGTTTTCTTGCTCTGGCAGCACTGGACAGGAGGCCTGGGACCAGGTGAGGCCTTATGCTTGCTGTTGGGCAGAAGCAGAACACTGCAGGTGTTCTGCAAAGGACAGGTTGACCAGAGCACAGGGAGGGTGGGTCACACTGGGGTGACAGTCACCTTGCAAGGGTTGGCCGGTGAGTGTTGGGTGTTAATACATGGCAAGAGTGCAAAAAACAGAGGGAGTTGCAGGAGCTCATTTGCTGTGGTTTGTGCACTCTGCTGACCCACCAGAGGCTCAGGGTCTGGATTAAACTCTTCATGAAAACATTATTAATAATTCATTAATCCTTTATAAACATACTCTGGATATAAAGTGTGATAATAGTTCTGCTTCATCTCCTGTGCTGGCTGGGCATGGAGTGATGAAAGACATCTCAGACTGGCACGGAAAGAGTTTGAATTTGCTTCTGAAAACCAGGACGGAGGAAGATCACCTGTGAAATGGGCACTGGGGGCTGGGTGCTGGTGGCAGTGCCAGGCTGAGACAAGTCCCCCACAGACACCGCCAAGGGCTTCTGGCTCACAGCAGATGAGAAGGGTCCACGGGAGGGTTTCCATAAGGGATTTCTCCTGGGGTACCATTTCCAACACTTGGGCAGGCACAGGAGAGCCTGGTGGGTGAGACATGGCAGGATCTGTTCCTCTGGGAGCTGCAGAGGGGGCAATGGGGTCACAGCCAGCCTCTGATTTCTGGGGTGCTCCGGAGGGACTGGCAGCAACTGGGATGCACAGGAGAGGAATGTGAAGTGCAGACCAAGCTGAGGGTTGGACAGTGCTTGGCTTCTCCACTTCTCCATGTGTGTTGAGGCTGGAGAGAAAATGCTTCCTCCAGTGCTGCTGCCCAGTGGCCACAGAATGGCTCATCCAGCGGTACAGGAAGAGTGGGATGGGAAGGCAGCACCTCACCACACACCCGGGAGCTCGACTCAGCCCCTGCCTGCTGTCACTGCAGCCGTGCCACTGTCCCTGTGCATTCCCTGCTCCAGCTCCATCCCAGACAGCACTGCAGGGGGAAATAAAAAGGCATTAAGTGTGAAGCCCAGGAAGTCAAAGGATGTAAACGCTCCCCGGGAGTCAGGAGATGTCAGTCTCTTCCCCAAGAAGACGCCAGGGATGGAACAGGGTGATCTCAGTGTGGTCTCGGGCTTGGTGAGGGACAGAGGTTGCGATGAGGCCAAGGAGGGCGGGGCAATGCCGAGGGCACGGAGTTCCCCAGAGCAGTGCTTTTGGGAATGCCAAGGCAGTGGAGTGAAGGGGAAATGCTGCAGGTGAGCAGCAGCAGCTGGCTACTGCAGTCCAGGCTCCCTGGCCCAGAGCTAGGGGCTGTTGCTATTAAGAAGGTTCATCTTGGCTTTAATCTCATTAAAAGAATTAATAACTATCAGCTGTCTCAGTTTGGGCTCACCACAATTCCTTCAGCCGAGGTCCCCAGCTGATACTAAGGGACACAACATGGTGAGTGGAAGAACCTCTGGTGAAATCAGAATTTTCTGGAGTGTTGTGGGGGTATCTCTTGTCTCAGAGATTGGGAATCTGGGCTGTGAGCTGGACGTGAGCAGGACGCTTTTCCCAGGGCACAGGGTGCAAAACCAGTTCCTAAGAGGAGCGAACTGGAGGCAGATCAGCAAATTTCTGCTGGATTTGGAGCTGTCTCAGCGGGTGCTGGAGCCAGTGAAAAGGTTGGACCATGTTCTTCCAAAGGCAGAAGGAGTCCATCACGGAGAGAGGAGGGATTTGCATTAAAAATTAGTGTCGCCTAGCAGTGGAATTTGGCCCTTCATGGGAAAGGATGCCATTTCTAGTGGGGAAAGAAGATGCTTCTGTTACAGCAATCCTCTCACTCAGGCCTGCCCCATCCTGACACATTGCAGTGGCTCCCAGACTTATCTTTGTCCTTACTTCAGCCTCTTCCTTCTGGCCTCCTCTTCAGCAACTCTTCACCACCACCATGGACGTGCTTTGGCCACCGCGGGGAAGCTGTGCAGATCCCTGGTTCCTCTCCCCTCCTGGGGATCTGACACCGGGCAGACAACGCTCTGTGGCTTAACAGTGCCTCTTCTGGGTGTAAAGGTACAGAGAAATATATACACACATATCTACAGGCATATCCACAGGGATACAGGTGTGGCTAGGGCAGGTGACTGGCTCCAGGAGGAAGGGGCTCACTCAGATGGGACCACCAGCCACAGTGATGCGGCCCCAGGCTGGCCACCCCTCCTGGCACGGTAGCCAAGGGCTCCGGCGCGGCGCTGGGACGGTGCTTTGATTCCTGAGATTCCTTTTAAGGTCGATTTAAAAAAAAACACCGTGAGGCACCAGGAGCAGCCTGACTGACCCGGCCACGGAGATTCCACCAGTGCTTTCAACCACAAGCCCCTTCAGGACTGGTAGTGGGGGGTTATCTTATCATGGTAAAATGTAGCTAAGAAATCAAGGAGGGAGAGGAGTATTTGCTGGTTTTGCAGGGTGGAAGCATTATTTAGTGTCATTCATGAGACTTTCCTAAAAATCCCAAATCTTGTGGCTTCATTGCTCTTGTCGCTCCCGCTCGGTGTCTCTGTGACATGCCAGCCAGGCTGTACATGGAGTCATGATGTGAGGAAAGGCACTGATGTCACAGGCTTATCAGGACAAACAGGTTTCACCAGGAACAGGTGGATTTCAGGAGCAGGTGATTTCACTGGGAATACCGATTTCCCACGCCAAGGCTGCTGGGGATGGGTGCTGTGGCCCTCCATGCCGGCGGCTCCAGGGGTCGTGGCCGGACGGCATCGAGGGTGAGGGGCGTGGTGAGGGCGAACAGGAGGAAGATGAGGAGTGCGGGCCAGGCGTGCGGGCGCGAGGTGTGGAGTGAAGCCGCCGCCGTGTCCCCCGTGTCCGTGGGGCCGCACTCCCGGGCCCGGGGGGAGCCCCTGGGCGGCGGAGCGAGGTCAGTAGTTGCAGTGGCGCTGGCAGGGCTGGTGGACGAAGGCCCCCGGGAGCTGCTTGGCTCGGCGGGACGGGCGCTGCCGGGCCCGGTTCTGCCGCTGCAGCGCCTTCTGGCCCAGGCGGTGCCGCTCCGCCAGCTGCTTGGCCCGCTGTGCCCGCTGCGCCTGGCCCAGCTTGTCCAGCGCCGCCGCCTTCACCGGCAGCACTCGGCCGTGGTGCGCCAGCGGCAGCTCCGGCCGCGGCTCCGGCACCGCCCTGTGGAGACAGCGCCGTCAGCGCCACGGCACAGCAAACCCGGCGGGGACAGAGCTCACCGACGGGGCACGGCCCTCCTGCCCCGACAGCCTACCCAGGGGAGGGATGCTCCAGCAAGGCAGGCTCTGGGATACCCGAAAAAATCCACCAGCAACTGTGTCTAAGTCCCTTAAGCCTGGTCTGTCTCCATCCCACTGTGACCCCTTTGGAGCCTTGGCTAGTCTCAGGTTCCCTGCAGCCCATCTCTACCCCTCCAGCACTAAGGTGCTTCTGAAGCTCTGGAAATCGAGCTCTGGCCCTCAGGGAGACTTTGGAGAGAGAAGTCCTGAAGGAATGGTGTCCACTAGCCAGGACCAGCGTCACCTAACCAGGAATGGTGTTCTCTAGCCAGGAATAGCTCCCCGCAACTAGGAATGCTGTTCCCTAACCAGGAACAGTGTCTCCTGGCCTGGAGCAAAGCTCACCCCAGATTGTTACTTCTCCCCTGTCTCACTAAGGGGCTCCAGGGGAGGTGTTGGAGGGCTGGGACAGGGGGACAGCAGGGACCCCATGGCATGATGGCAGCCAGGGCTTGTCTGGCAGCAGTTTGGCTGAGCATGGGCATACTCCAGGTTTTCCCTGGGGGCTGCTGGGCAGTGGAGGGCAGATCTCCAGGATTTGGCCCCAGGAATGGGTGTGGAGGGCTCCAGCCCTCCTCCCCCCTCAGGGCTGAGGGGCAAAGGGGCGATTTGGGACATTTCTGTTTCATTTCCCCACTGCTAAGCTGGGGTTTGAGGAGAAGCTGGTGAGCCAGGGCTGGTGGCCTCTGCTGGGCCAGTCTGGGGATTGTGGGGGGTTGCAGCACCCTCCTCCCTAGGGAACCTAGGGGTCTTCAGGGGGCCACTGTGCCCAAAGGCCACCATGTTCCATTTGGTTTGCTTTGCTTGGGCCATACCTGCGCAAAGCCCTGGTGTAAGCCCAGCCTGGCAAACCCCCTGGACAGCTGGCAGGGTGATGAGTGGCACTGGCCTGAGTAGCATTGGCAGGAGTGGCCTTGACGTGGGTGGCTGTGCCAGGAGACCCTGCTAAGGGAAGGGTAGATGAACACAGCCCTCTCTCACCACAGCCCAGTGCAAAGCTCGTGTCCTGCAGCCATGGCAATCCCAATATACTGCTGAGACCCCTTAGCAGAGGATTTTGGGTCATGGGGGTTGCCAGCCGTGCCTGATGCCAGCTGGGGCAACCTGCCAGATATGCAGGGTGTTCCCTGAGGTAGGCGTGGGGACACTGATGTCCCCCACTGCCTCGCTCCGTCCATGGGTGTAGGTGGGGATTTGGGATGGCAGGACTGACCATCCATCCCTGGTCCCTCAGTGGGTGCTGGGGCTGCTGGCCCCCCAAATACCCTCAAAGTGCACTCACTCTGCAGCATCGTCCTCGGGGCCCTCCCCATCCACCTCGAGAGTGCTGGTGACGTAGACAGACATGCTGGGGTGCTCGATGAGCAGGTCCTCCATGGGGCTGCTCCCCACGCCGTCGAGGCCCGGCTCCTCTGCAGTAAAACAGGGGGGAGGGGTGACAAACCAACTCTCGTCCATCAAGCAGGGACCGGCCGGAGCCGGGGAAGCGGCCGGTGGCGGTGGCGGACCGGGGGGCGTCGGGCGGGGTCGCGCCGAGCGCCCGGTACCGCCAGCAGCCGGGCGCCGGGCGGGGCCGGGGCGGGCACGGCTGCCTGGGGCAGGGGTGCAGAGCCATGCGGGGCGCAGCGGGGACACACACACATACCATGTACAGTGGGGAGGGAGGGGGAGAGAAAGGGGCATCGTTAGTGCGAGAGACACCCACCGCCACCGCACCGCCACACGCGGGTCCCTGTCAGAACCCCCCGCTCCGGGACCCGGCTCGGCCTGGAAACCGGGCTGCTGGGACAAGCTGAACCAGAGTCGGGACACCAGCACGGTTTACTGCAGCGATGGGCTTTTTTCCTTCTCAAAAGGAGAGAAGGTCAGGCAGTGAAAAACGCTGCTTTCCCCGTTCTGATGGCACCCGAGCCGGGCCGGGCCGTGCCGGGGGAACACCGACACGCCTATGCTCACAAACACCACGCAGCACACATGGAAACCAAGCACACACAGAGCAGAAAAACAGTCCACACCTTTTCTCTGGAAGAAATCATGGGAATAAATTCTTCAGCAAAGGTTTTCACTGTGCCTTCAACTCCAGCCTGTTAGAGGCCAAATTTTGAGTGGCTGATCCAGAACCTCACACCCCTCCCCACCCACCCCAGCCTCCCATGCCTTCCCTTCCTCATGTCTACCTGGCAACAGCACTTGGGCCAGGGCTTTCCCAGGCTGCCCATGCTTGGAATTACTGGTGCTGTAATGGGAAGGGAGCATGCACCAAATGTGGGATGCCCACACCCATTCCTGGACTCATCAGGGAGATTTGAGGGAACTGGTAAGGGGAAGGCAGTGCAGTATCTATATGGACCCTGCAGCTGGGTGAGGGAGCAGGAGGAAGCACAGACAAATCCGTTCTTGCATGGAGAAACAGAGCATGGGACCGGGTATTCCTGGCTCGGTGCATCCCCAGCTCCTCCTGCAGCTGATGCCCCAGCCCAGGACTCAGGACAGGCCACAGTTGGCCTTGCAAACACGAGAATATCTTTCTCCAGGTCAGAGGACATCAGTCTATTAATAGTTGTTGACATACTGGGCTGGAGATTGTTTGTCAGCCTGGAGACAGCCACCAAGCCCAGCTAGAGCAGCAGTCCCACAACAGGGGTCTGTGGACATGGAAAGCAAGGGATACCCTGTGCCCACCCCTTGCCAAAGTGGGTCTTAATGTCACAAAGCAATACTTTGGGATCCTCAAGTACCTCAGCGATGCAGCCACATCCTGGGAAATGTTCTTTGCTCTCTCCCTGGGTGCTGAGCAGGGCAAGCGGGCAAGAGTAGCATCAGAAGCATTCCGGGAAGGGAATTACTGAGTAATTCAGGTGTATTTTGCAACACAGGGGACAATCACCAGGCTGACAGACACTGAATCCAGAGGCTCCCTAGGCTGCCTCTCTGCTGCTGGGACAGAGCCAGGCTGGGAGCTGCTGCTGGCCACCACAGCTCCAAGGGGAAGGATGGGGCTGGAGTCTCCAGGTTTGGTTCTTGGAGTGTTTGGTATAACTCAAGCCACAGAAATATGTCTGAAAGAATCTGGTCCCCCACTGCTCAGGGACTGCTGTGGGAACAGACTGCAGCTGAATTAGCAGTGGGGTGGCATTCACAGGCAGACACTGCTGGAAGTCAGCGCTGCACCAAGAGCCGAGGCACTTCACCAGAAAAACACGGGAGTGTTTTGTGCCAGAGTCAAGGCCTTCTCCCCTCTGAGCCATCTGCCGTCTTGACCCAGGGATCAGGGCACAGCGTAGCATTTCTCTGACTGGGGAATCTCCTGGCTCCTCCTGGCATGCTTTAGGTTCGCTGCAGCTGCTGCCAGCTGTCCCTGACACGTGGCAGCAGCACGCCCACTGCTCCAGAGACCTCCCCGCAACAACCCCAGGCCATGGCACTGCCGTGACCCTCCCTGGACAGTCACCTGAATGCCCAGAGGACAGAGAAGCCTCCACAGCTGCCCATGCCTACACCACCCATCACCTCCAGCAGATCTCCTCAGTGCTCCCACCAGGCATGGGGCTGGCCCTGTCCCCCATCCCAGTCTTGTCCCTGCTGTGGTCCCCTCTCCAGGTCACTGCATATGGGAAAAAAAACCCTAACAAACAACTCGAACCACAAAAACAAGCATGGGGAACAGGCAGGGAACATCTGCTCAGAGACCTGCTGCCTGCAAGAGGGAGGACAAAACCCTTCTCTTAAACCTGCAGGATACACCTATGGTCCCCTAAGCTGGGGCATCACAACCAACCATGGGCTACCAAAGCAGGGCAAGGCCATCAGGAGCTCCTGCACAGGCAGGAGGGTTTGTCTCTGACTGCTGCTGGAGTTGTAAGGAAAAGATCATAAAAACATCATTGCAATTGGCTGAGTCATCAATCTACAACAGAAACTCCCAAGGTCTGAACAGAGCTGGAGAAGATCTGCACAGGAGGAATTCAATTTACCTGGCTGGTATCAAACAGGGGTACCAAACAGCCCCTGTGGGCTCTCTAGGTACAGGCACCTGGTGCCAAACATCCCCAGTGCTTAGCATGGGCAGTGGGAATAATTTGGGATGATAACCCCCATGGAGCTGAGATTTACTCCTCTCAAATGACTCAAACATGGCCAGATCCTTGGTTGCACATCCCCAGCTGGGACAGGCAGAGCCTGCCAGGGCTGGGTCCCTCACCCCACTGACCCCCGTGGGCAAGATCACACCAAAACTCTGGGTGATCTCCCTGGCTGGTGCCTTGCCAGGATCCCCTCCTGGCATGGGGGCACCTGGAGGCTTCTGGGCAGCAGCAACCCCTAGCTGGAGATGCTGATGCTGCTCCCACACTGGCAGAAAGTTGAGAACCATCACTGCGAGAGGAAAGGGAAAAAAGAGGAGCAGGTCAGGGGCAGCTGCAGTGACCACAGGGCTGGGGTCCATGGGCGGAGCATGGGAACCAGGGAAGAAAAAATGAAGGGCAGAGCTGCTCCCATGTGGTGTAAGCTCACCTGCTGACATTGCAAGGGTATGCCCAGCTCTGGAGAGACAAGGTGCAGCAGAGGCTGTGGGAAGCCAGTTCTGTTGCTTTTCTCACCTGCAAGATCAATTATGAGCCAGCCATCCTCCTCCTCTTCTTCCTCGACAAAGGGTTTGGGCTCCTCCAGGCCCTCTGGCACGTTGCTGTCACTGAAGAAGAGGCTGGTGAGACGCTGAAACATGGTGGGGAGCGGTCCAGCAGGAGGGACAGGCAGATAGAGCTACTGCTGGGCACCAGCTTCCAGGCACAGACACAGGAGAGATAGGCAGGGAGGGGAAAAAGAGCCCTCGAGGTCTCAGTGACAGAGATGTTTGGCTGACAGAGAAATCAGAGCTAGGCGGTGTGCAGTGCAATTGTGAGGTTCTTCACTTGGCTTCAGTGCAAAGGCCTGTAAAAGGGAGAGAAAAAGCAACAATACATTAAAACAGGCTGGCAGTGTGGCTCTCCTGCATCCCAGGGGCTCAGATGGGCTCAAGAGGACAGCAAAAAGGTGGCTCTGGCACTGATTTGTGCCATCGATTGTCCCAGCTGGTGTTGTATCTGAAGGCAGCAGTGAAGGGCTGGGTGCTTGTGCCCTGCAGCCCCCATCAAGCCCCACATTGTGTCCTCATCCTCATGGGTGGGGTGTCCCAGTAGACCCATCCCCAGGAGCTGGCAGGAACAGAGCAGACACTGTTCTTAAGGCAAACATGCCAAGTTCCTCACAGCAGGCAGAGCGAGGAATCAGAATCCCAGACTGGTTTGGATTGGGAGGGACCTTAAGGGCCTATCACATTCCACCCTCCACTAGCCCAGGATGCTCCAAGCCCCATCCAGCCTCGCCAGGGATCCAAAGGCAGCCACAGCTGCTCTGGGCACCCTGTGCCAGGGCCTCCCCAACCTCACAGGGAGGAATTCCTTCCCAATATCCCATCTAACCCTGTCCTCTGCCAGTGGGAAGCCATTCTCTTGTCCTGTCACTCCAGTCCCTTTTCCAAAGTCCCTTTCCAGATCTCTTGGAGCCTCTTTAGGCACTGGAAGGGGCTCTAAGGTCTCCCTGGATCCTCTTCTCCAGGTGAACATCCCCAGCTCTCCCAGCCTCACCCTGAGGTGAGGGGCTCCAGCACTTGGAGCATCTCTGTGGCCTCTTTTGGACTCCCTCCAGCAGCTCCACATCCTTCTTATGCTGGGTTCCCAGAGCTGGAGGCAGCTCTGCAGGTGGGACTTCATCTGAGCGGGCAGAGGGGCAGAGTCCCCCCTCATCTGCTGCCCACACTGTGGGGACAAGTCCAGGGTGCTGTTGTTGGCAGCTCTAGGCTGCCAGCACACACTGTTGCTCACATCCAGCCTCTCATCCGAGCCCTTTGTGGGTCTCTGCTTCACCTCTGCTCAGCTCATCACTGTTTTATCCCTGGGAAAGCAGATTCCCTCCAGTGGGGGAAGGTCAGCACTCATCAATTTCATTAATGACTGCCAAGCTCCTGGCAAGGCACAGGAATGGCAGCCAAAAGGGGCAGAGTGTTATTTGTGTGCTTCTTGGTCTAGAGACATTAAAAGGGTATTAAAAGGCCATAAAATGCCATCAGGATCTCAATGCAGTGAGAGGGGACAGCTGGGTGCTACTGTGCTTGGCTCACTGATGTGAGTGCATTTAAAGGGTAAATCCCCATTTAATGGCAAAGCCCCAGTCCAGGGCTCTGTCATCAAGGGGCCATAGAGCTTGAGTGATCCTCCACCCAGGGGAAACTCCATCTGCTCTAGACAGCATGGAATGGGAAGGGTGCAGGAGACACCATGTGTCCATACACGCCCGAGTCCTCCAGCAGGTCAAGTTCCAGCTCAGCCCTGCCACCCTGTGAAGCGGCTTCCCCAGCCCCCTGGGAAGGTGGCTGGCCTGGGCACCGCACTTCTGGAGCTCAGACACTCTTTTATCCATCCCCGTGGGGTAGCAATGCCTTTTGCAGTGCCTTGGTAGGAACAACATCTGCTCTACAATGCAGAAAATGAGAAATCAAAGGAGCCTTCCCCCTGGATGGCATCGCCTGGATCTCAGGGGCTCTGAACTCTGACACTCCCAGATGCAGAAGGGAGTGATGGAGCATGAAGCAACCCTGCAACACCCAGCTCTCCCTCTCTGGCATGGCCAGGGCAGCAGTGTGACACTGCCTGTCCCCCAGAGCAGGTCTCAAGCCCCTGGTGACTGCAGTTGCCCCAGAGGCACAAGGCAGACCATGAACCACAGCCGTGCCCTGCTGCAGACTGTGGTGCTCAGGGTCCAGCCCAGCTTTCAACTCACTCCGGGATGGCTCAGCTGAGGCTTGTGGAGCCTCTCACCAGGAAGAACTCTCTGCTCTGTGTCCTAAGAGGGTCCCAGGCTTCCCCTGGAGGTACTGAGCAGGGAGGGTTTGGGCATTGAAACATGACAGAGTTGTTTTTCTGACCCCACAGCCATTCTGTTATTCTCCAGTGCTATCAATTAAATCAGCCAGACACTCCCTTTACCTGGATCATTAAAGCATAATAATATAAGTTAGGGGAAACAACATGAAGAGGGGCTGGTGCCCAGCTGGGCTTTGAATTGACTCTTGTCCATGTGTGCTCCACGCCAAGCACAGTGGGAGTTCCCTCCCCCAGGATGTCCACGTGCATCCATCCCCACCGGGCCAGGCTGGCAAAGGCCACCCTGACCAGCCCTGAGGGCTTCACCATGCCAGCTCAGCCTGGAAACCTGGCATCTGCCTGAGCACTCACCTAGTCAGTAAATATCTTTTAATATGACATGAATATTATTTTTAAAGAAGTTTATTAAATCTAATCTAACTCCACAGCTCCCAAGTCCCTGCTGGTGATGTCCCAGAGTCTCCCACTGTTTGCTCCTCCCCAGATGCCTGGGCAGGAGGGACTGGGGCAGCTCGTGGCAGGCACAGGGATCACAGGGGGCCACCATGGCTCTGGCTCAGTGAGAGGCCAGGAGTGGGTTCATGTGCTTCTTGAGCTGGGGCATTGCCAGGCTGGCAGAAGTGCTGAGCCAAAGCTGACCCCAGTATCACCAGGCAAGTCCTCAGGATGACACAGTAGGGCTGGGGACAGCAGGGTCTCCCGTGCTGTGCCCCAAGCCCACTGTCAATGCTCTTGACTTAGACTGACAATTGAAATGAGGTTTCTCCCTGCCTAGATATGGATGTCACCCAACAGCAGAGCTGGGGACAAGATCTGGAACACAGGGACAGGGGAAGACAGTGGCCCCAATCTGGCTGCCAGGGGAAGGTCACTCAGAAAAACACCCAAGCAGCTCGCACAGGCCAGGGGCTGATCCAGGCAGAGATTTTCCCTGTTGCCTAAGCAAAGTCAGCCTGGAATGTCTTGCTGCAGTGACTGCTTCTCATGCTCTGCAGGCTTGGCTTTGGGAGCCTCCTGCAAGGGGCTCATCCTCCAGCAGGCTCAAAGTCAAATGGCCAATGACATGGTCAAAACCTTTCAGTTTTCCTTTGTTAAATCATGACAAAAGCTTTCACAGGACTGTAGGAAAGCTGTTCCCCCAGGAACAGCTCAGAGCACCTGCCTGCTTAGGGACTGGTCCCCAGAAAATCACAGTATGCAGGCAGGGGGAATAAGGTACCTGGACTGCCTAGGTGCCCATCCCAACTCGGAGGCAATTTGTCTTTTCTAAAGACACAACAAATGTTATTATTTTTGATTAATAAAAATGCCACCTCCTGCCAGGGGTGTGGGATGAGATGCTCCATAAGGTCCCTTCCAACCCCAACCAGTCTGTGAGTCTGCAATCTCCCACCCTGCTAGAAGGGAGCAGCTCCTGGACTTGAGCTGCTCCAGACCCTTCCTGGCAGCCACCAAGCTCCTCCATTAGCTCATCATGGAGGCTCAGGGTGACCTGCTCAGTCCTTCACAAGGCAAGAGACTCCTTGGCTGCCAGACAGTGAGATGGCCACGTGCCACCTCCATCCCTGAGGGTCCCACCAACAACTTCCCTGGTTGGGGCAGCCAATAGCAGATCAAGTTCTGAAGTTTATCCTTGTATTTGGAAAGCCTCTGCTTTCCCTGTAGCAAACATTTTCCCCCTTTACACCAGGGTTTGGAGGGCTGGCAGCCTCAGTGGGAACTGCAGGACAAGAGGGACCCGACTGTGTCCCTGTCAGGGAACTGAAGTCAATCTGTGCCTTGTCACCAGGCAGAGGTGGTGCCCAAAGAACCAGTTTGGACGAGGAGATGGCTTCTCCTCCTCTCAGGTCCCTTCTTCCAGCTTTCCTGTGTCTGCAGGTGCCTCACATCTGTGGGAGAGGTGTGTCCCAAGTGTCCCCCCTTGGGACACAAGGGGATTGCCTATGTACCACATCCTTGGGGCTGAGCTGCCCCAGAGACTGACCCCTCTTGCCAGAGCTGGGGCCGCCACCACAGGACAGCTGCCATCCTTCCCAGGCTTCCACAAATCCTCTTACTCAGCATATCAACCCCATTCCAGGCACTGCCAGCACAAAAGGACAGCCCACCTGGGATACTCGCTTAGGGACAGATAAGTTTCTAAATGAATTATGTTTATCAAAATCCTTCCAGAAAGTCCAACAGCTTTTTACAACAAGCCAGAAGGTATTAAAAATATTTTAATTAAATTCAAAGTGGAAGTAAGGAAACCACAATGCATCAAGTTATTTTTTCCCCTTCAGAAACCTCGACACAATAATTAGTTTTCTGAGTCACCATGGTTGCAAATAACCCCAGGAGCTAAGAATAGGGAACAGGCCCAGCAGCAAAGGGATGCGCCAGGAGCCCGCCGGGGCAGGAGCTGCAGCGTCGCAGGACTGGCAGCTCTCAAAAGTCACAGTCTGCAAGAACAACAGCAACTCCCCTTGGAAATGGCAACAGGCTCCCTGAAACTTTCCATAAATACTTGGCGGCGGGAGGGATGCTGCTGACAGGCAGCAGGAGCAGGCCCTCCTCGGCTCAGCTAAGAATACTCTGTACACTCATCCCAGCAAGAGCCAGAGGTACAAATCAGGTGTCTTCCTCCAACCCACTTGGGAAATGGGATTTTCAACTCATTTTACCTAAATTAGACAAGCGTTTCACAGGCTTGCTGTGCAGAATGTACGAAAATCCTAAACCTGGCACAGAAATACAAAACACAGGAGAAGGGGATCCAGCAGCTCAAAGGAGTTCTGCTCATCCCTCTGCTGTCCTCTACCCACCCCATCAAGGCAGGGACCAGAACTGTCAGGGACCTGCCTGGGACTGTTTGGCAGGGCTGAATTAAGGCATTTGGTCCCATCACAACTGTGACACGGGTCCAGCTGATCCCGTTGCTTTGCCAGCAGGCCTATTGGGATAGGATTCCCTTGGGGGAGCCCTGGGCACAGGGGCAGAGCTGCACCCCAAGGTGCTGCCAGCACAGGCAGGCTGATTCAAGCAAAACAGAGGCTGAGTCACAGCCACAGCCTCTTCCATGGCAGATCAGAGGAGCAGAGGGGGGGAAGGCAGAGAGCAGTCTGAAAAATCCCAAAAATTTCTCAATCATGAGACTCTTCTTATTAATGGCAGATCAAGACAGGACCTGGGAGGGCTTTCCTCAGCCAGTCCAGGGTCTCAGCAGGGACTGGAATTCCCACATGCTCCTCCAGACCCTGCCTGAAGGAGGGGGACCCTGCAGAATGAGGAGATGTTTTTCCCAGAGCTGGTCTCTGCATCCTTGCTGGCTCTTGTGTCACTGCTGCAGGAAGGTCCTTACCCCAAGGGCAAATATGACCTTGTGCTGCTTGATATCACCACACACAGTCCTGGAAAATCTGCCAGTGGCTGGCAGGATCTAGGAAATTTTAGATTTGCCATGAGCTGTGCTAGGAAATTTTAGAACTTTCCTCTCTGGGATGCACTGGGTGAAGTATCCCAAGGAATGAAGTATCCCGAGGAGCTGTACACTGGGAGGGGAGTAGCCCACCCTTAGCGCCTCCATAAATCCCAGAGGCTGAACAGTACCTGGCACACTGGACTTTGACACTGCAAGAACCCCAAACTCCCCAGCAGCTCCCCTCAAGCCCACTCAGGGCCCTCCTCACCAGAGTAGGACTTGCTGTGCAGTCAGCATTAAAAACCCCTTAGATACAAGTTTATGTCACAGGGTTTTCCCTTATTACAAGCAGGTATTATCATTTTATTATCTGGGGAAAAAACTTTTCTATTTTTCCTTTTATGTTCAGCCAGATAAGCAGTGGTATGATGCAACGACTTCCCAACAGTGACAGTGAGCTACAGCAAACAGCTTTTGTCTTTTTTTGTTGTAGGTTTGTTGTTTGAGGGGGGAGAAGGGGAGGTGGTGTTTTTGGGAGGAGGAAATATAAAAGGAGAGGAAAGATTTATTTTAGAGCAAAACAACACAGTTCTTGGCACTCTGTAGTTTAAGCCTGGTGAGAAAGAAGGTCCAGCACAGTCCTGTACCAGAGCCCAACACCTGTTTCTGGGAGGGTTTCTGGGATGGTTTCCTACCCCAGCAAAACCTTGGCCAAACAAGCAACAGCACTTGGCACCTGCCCAGCTCAGCCCTCTTCAGTGCTGCTTCAGCACTGGCTATTGCTGAGCTCAAGGGAGACAGTTTAATCCACTATTTTGGGATGCTAGGGTGCCAGTCTCTTTGGTCAGGTGCTCTGAGCAGGGCTGTAGCTCCCCTACATAAATATGTATATGTATAAAAGAATTACAAGAGTAAAAATGCTCTTTTAAACCCATTTCTACACTCCACAAAGTCCAAGTTTTTCCACAATGAGTTCCTCTAGATGGGAGCAGGATTAGTTTCCAGGGCCTGCCAGGCTCAGCCAAGCTGAGGTGAGAGACATGAAATCCCAAGGAAAGTTGCCCTTTTAGGACTTATGACTTCTTTGAGCTGTCACAAAGGAGATGTCCTCAGAGCAGCACTAGCAGAAGGAGATGCTGTGTTTGGTACCTGAGCGACCTCTGGGTTCATCATCCTGGGATGTGGTGGAGTTGCCCCATGGCACAAATCTCAGCCTGGCACTGTCAGCAACCTCCCCCCGCCACACACGGCCCCTTCCCCAGCAGCACAACTGAACTCAACAAAAATATCAAAGCCTACGTCTGAATCTCATTAAAACTGGTGGGATTTACAAAGACAATCGAGATCTAAAGACAGAGGGGTCTAAATCCAAAGCACCAAGGATTTGCTGGAAATAAGTTAAATAGATAACACTTTTGTGTACTAGAGATTCACATCTATTTACATTCTCTACACAAATTTATGTGATATAGTATACTACACATGTTGTATTTTATACAGCGTATAATATACAATACAGGAAGGTGTCCTTGCCAGGACACCCCCCTGCAGGGGTTGGAACGAGGTGATTTTTAAGGTCACTCCCAACTCGACTCATTCTGTGATTCTATGACATATTTCACATATTGACACATACTTATATTTATATATTCACATTCCTTTTCCAGAACGCCACGTTTTGCACCCGAAAAGCATCTAAACATCACGGGGGGAGACACATCCGCGTTTCCTGCTGACAAAAGCCACAGCAGCGACTGGCGCGGGAGGGACACGGGGGCCACCCACGCGTGACCACCGCGGGCGAGTCCCACGCGCCACGCTCGCCATCGCCCCCGGGCCGGCGGGGTCGCGGCGGGACAAGGGGGAGCGCTGTGACGTCTCAATGTCATATGCAAATGAGGCGACGTCACCACAGCGCAGCCAATGGGAGATGGGAACGACCGCGAATCTTAATCCGGTGATGAAGAAACAAACAACAGGCGCGGGGGGGGCCCAGGCCGAGGGGTCCCGGGCCGCCCCCACCCCCGCCGGAGCCCTCCCCTCACGGCCGTGCGAGCCCGCCAAGCCCCAGCCCCGCGCCCCCAGCCCTGGCCCCGAGCGCGTCCCGCGGGCACTCACCGGCTCTGCGTGTCCCTCCCAGTGAGGTAGTACCGCTGCGGTGGCGATGCCGGTGCCGGTGCTGGTGCCGGTGCCGGTGCTGGTGCCGGTGCCGGTGCGGACCCCTCGATTCTGCCGAGCGCGCGCCGCTCCCCCGCACAAATCGGCACCTTCCGACAGCTGATCGTGACGTCACAAAGCGGCCCCGCCCCTCTCCGCCACAGCCAATGGGAGCGGGCGCAGGGAGGGCGGGGCGCAGGGAGGGCGGGGCGCACCCCGGGGCGGGGCAGGGGTCCCGGTGGGGAGCGGGGTCTCGGGGGTCCTGGGTGGGTGAGGCCGGGGTCGTTCAGGTCCGTCCGTGTCACGGAGCGACGAGGCGGCAGAGCCCCGGGCAGGCAGCGGCGAGGGGCTGGGGACTCCCGGGAACGCGGGGGAAAAGGGAAAGGCTGGAGACCCTCGGGGGTGTTGGGGTAGAGGGGAAGGGCTGAGACCCCCGGGGGTGCGGGGGAAGAGGGGAGCTCCGGCACCGAGATACAACAGGAACGAGAGGAGGGAGATGGACGGAAATTAAAAGCTGAAGCCACTGGAGGAGAAAAAAAAATAAAAGCGATAGAGTTCAGTCCCGGCCGCAGCGTCCCGAGGACGCGGGGGGGACAGGAAGGGTGCGGGGGGATGTGCTGGCGCCTGCCCCAAGGGAAAGGACAGAGGCTTGAGGCTTCGCAAACACGCACTCCCTTCTCACTGCTACGCTGCAGAGGCCTCATGCAAAGAGAAACTTCGGTGGGACACGAATGAGGGGGCTGGGACTGCAACCCCTGGACATGCCACCCAACCCTTACCCACCTGCGAGACAGAGGGAGCTCAGTGGCTTCGTGAAGAACGACACCAGGAACAGCCCTGGAGTGTCACAGCCCCCTCAGGGTGCTTGGCATCACCAGGTTTGCCTTCGTCCTCAGCAGGGGCTGACCATGGGATCAAGGTTTGGTTTGACATCGTGCCAGGCTTGGCACAGGGCAGGATATTGTCTGTATAAAGATAGAACATTTATTAAAACAGTCATTAATGAAGCAGTTTGGGTGTCTGAGTCATGCATGGAACAGTTAGGACTCATCTGGCATCACAGGTCAGAATTCCCCATTGTAAATTCACAAGAGGTAGAATTTAATTGTGTCTTATTCAACACGAGGTAACAAATTAAATAACATTTAGTCTTCTGTAATTGAAGGACCTTGCAGAATAGTGTAAACCATTTTGGGAGGTGAGCTGCCACCCTGCAGACCTCCCACCCCATTTTGAGAGAATGCGAAGAGAAGCCTGTGAAATTTGAAACAGTTCAAAGCAGAAAATCCACTCCTTTGGGATGTCCATGGAGAGCATTTTTAACTGGCCACGGCAATTTCAATTAATACCCAAAGAGCTGAAGTTGCTGGGCTTAGCAGGGGATGATCTGCAGAAGACACCCAGAATTTACAGCATAACTACACTTGACACCCAACCTGGTCCCTGGCTGAAGCCAAGAGCTCCTGCTGCCTATGGAGGTTCATTTTGCTTCTTCTACTCGTCCTGGTTTCACATGGAGTGATTACAAGATGGCTTCTGCTGGCTGCAGCAGGAGTGCAGAAATTAACCTTTAATCCTCCTGCCACAGAGGAGGGCACAAATAAATGCAACAGAATGAATCTCACTAGGGTGAAAGATGTTCCAGGGTAAACTGCCCCATTTGTGCTGGCATATGCCCTTAAAGCACAGGTTTAAATGGGATGACTCTCTCTCCATTCCCACAGAGATGGGAAATGCGTCAGTCTCTGCTGCACCCTGCCCTGGTCTTCTACTGCAAAAAGGGGGTGGCAGTCCCCTCCAGGGCAGCATGTAGCCCCAGTGATTTTCTGCAGGAAAAGCTGCTGCACAATGAAGCAGAGGAAACCTCTCACGACCCTGAGGCCATTGGCAGTGGCTGCCAGGCCCTGCTGTGCCTAGCCAGGGGCTATAGCTGGGAGCTCTGGGGTGGGTGACAGCCGTGATGTGTGACAGCACAGGAAAATGACTTTAATCTTGCTGGCACAGGGAACAGTGGGCAGGAAGCCATGCCAGCCCAGCCCTCGCGTGCCTACAATCCTGCGGTGCTGAGCTGGGGTCTACATCACTGTGCCTTCTGTCTGTGCATGGGGATAGCAAGGAGAGCCTGCAGGGACCCCCCTCTGTCCCCAGGAACAGCAGTGTCTGCTGACACTGAGTAAGAGAAAGGAAACCAGAGTGCCTTCCCTGTGGCATCCAGAGGTAGGATGGGGGCACACAGGGCATGACCTGGCTTTGGCCCCTGGCTCTCAAGTCGCTGGGAAAGTCACGCTGAGTTGAGCTGCAAGGCCTGAGGTGGCTGTGCCTGGAGAGGATGAACAAACAGCTGACTGCACCTCACCTGCCCACAGGGAATGGGGAGTTAAGTGGGGCCTTGTGTGTCACAGCACGAGTCCACTCCGGCAGCAGCCTCAGGCTCTGCTTCTCAGGCATGCAACTGGAGGCACTCCATGTATTTGGGTGACTGCTGAAAATAGGAAGGTGATCACACTGGCTTCTGCTTCATCCAGGTTTTGGGAGCAGTACTGAGAGCCCCTGGCAAGGTGCAGGGCCAGTGTGTAATGCTTGTGCTTCATTTCACCTAAAAAATGGCATGCAAAGCAGGCAAGGTGCTCATTATACAATGGTTTGAGTTGCAAGGGCCCTTAAAGATCACCTAGCTCCAAGCCACATTTACCTGTCCTTTACTTAAAAAAATATGCTCGATTTAAAAATTGTAAAAAGATAAGAGATCAGGAAATAATAGTATGTTTGGATCTTTGCAAAGCCCTCCAAGAACATGTCTCCAGCATTTGGCATTGACTGAGAAGGGGGTTCCAGGGCACCCCTCCAGCCCCAGCTGCCCACTCCAGGTTTCCCTGTAGGTCCTTAGGGTGACCTTGCTGCATCTCAAGCAAGTGCTGCTCCTGGCATCCCTGACATGAGCTTTCCCCAAGCCCAGAGAGCTCTGCCCCAGCCATTCCTCCAGGTGATGCTGAAGTCACCAGGTAACTGCTGAGCACCTGAAGAATCATTTCCCAGCCATGTCCTGGGGCTATGGGTCAGCAGCTGGCTCAGTTCTTGCAGCTCCCAGGTGCCTGAAGGCCACAATCTGAATGAGCCACAAGGCTTGCTGCCACACCATAAGCTGAGTGTTCATTAGCTGGGGCTGGGAAGAGCAGTTAATGAAGAAGTACATGTGCAGTGTACAGAGACAATCCTTCAGCACAGGCTCTCTGCTAAACAGCAGAAAACAGTGAAATGAAACACAGAATATACTGAGCTGAAAGGGATCCAAAAGGATCATCGAGTCCAACTCTGAAGTGGATGGTCCATACAGGGTCAAGACCTCACCTCAGTGTTAGTGGCATCATGCTCTGAGCAACTGAGCTAATCTCAGGGTCTATGAATGAGCAGAAGATGCTCATTCTCCTCCCCCGAGTCACCCTATCCCAGCCTCCCCATCCCACTGAGACCCCTTGGGGCACCCACTCCAGGGCTCCAGGGATATGCCCAGACACCCACTTAGCCCCAGACAAGCGGACTGGGAGGTGCCACCAATCACACACATACCCCTCTGGTGTCTGTATGTGCTTGAGGCTCTGAGTGTGGCTTTTCCAGGAGCGTGGAGGAGCTTACCTAGAACAAATACCGTGAGTGCCCTGTGGGAATGACCACAGCCAAGAGGTGACCTCACTGGAAAGAAATCTGGGTGTTACATTTGCACTTCTCTGACAAAAAGACCTATTTCCCAAAGATGAACGTGGGACTGAGGTTTAGCATTTGTCGCATTAAAAATGGACTTGCTTCTATATTTAGAATTTGGGTCACCAGCAGCTTTCTGCCAGGAGACACCAAAACAACTTTAAAAAACAGGGCTGCAGACCGGCTTTGGGCCAGGCAGCAGTGTCCGGTCGGGAAGGCTGCCCAGGGAGCAGATATCTGGGGGAGTGATCAGAGGAGAGCTTGGCTGCCTTTCGCAGCAGCGCCCGGCCGGGGTGGCGCATCCCTCCTGGCTAGGGACGCTGCTGAGCCCCCTCTACGAGCAGCCCCGTGATCCCAGCCCGGCGGCGCTCTGACTCAGGGCACCCTGGACTGACACCTCCTTGTTTTCCACAGGCTCCTCGCTTGGTTTGGGGACAGAAGGAAATAGCAACTGGTGAGATGAGCCTAGTAATCTGACCCAAGGCGATTCTGGAGCGTGTGTCTCAGCATGGAGTAACCTTGCCAGTCGGGGTGCAGCAGCCGAGCTCACTGCCTGTGAGGCGAGAGGATGGTGTGGGACTGCACACGGCAGCACCCTGTCACCCCCTGCCACTGCCACCTCCCACCCCCGGAGCTCTGCCAGAGCCCTGCGGTGGGAGCAGGCAGCTGCCACAGACAGCAGGCAAAGGTTTGCACTCTCCCTGCCTGCCCTGCAAGGAGGGAGTGGGGAACGCAGCTGCTATCCCTCCTGATGGGTCTCCTCAAAAGTGACTGATACCAGCTTCCATCTTCCACACCGTGCCAAGAGAAGGAGCCTGCCCACCTTGCTGCCGGTCCTTCCTGCTCCCTGGCCTTTGCAATACCCCGAGGCTCCTCATTCCCTGCCTCCCTGGATCCCAGCAGCAGCTGTTACCTCCAGGGTCTCCCAGCCTCACCCCAAAGGAGTTCATGCCATCAGCTGCAGTGGGGGGATGCACTCCATAGGAGTGGGATGTGCTCCATTGTGGTAGGGTGCTCTCTGCAGGGCTCATGTGTACTCCACAGGGCTTGGATGTGCTCCATACGGGACGGGTGAGCTCTGTAGGGTAGTGTGCTCTCCACGGGGAGGCTGTTCTCCATGGGGGAGTTGTTCTCCACAGAGGGAAGTGTGAGTTCCATCGAGTGTGCATTAGCCCAGAGGGCACACAATGGCTCACACAACGGCTCACACGGTGGATCCCGGCTCAAGGTTTGCTCTTCCTGTAGCCCTTCTGACTCCAAGCAGGCTGGACAAGGACCTAGGAGCCCTTGGGAGTCTTAGCACTAAAGAGTCCCCCAAGACTCAGAGACTCCTGAGAGGTTTCAGTGATGGCATGGCTTTGTAGCTTCTATAAATCAGGACTGTTGGATTTTCCAGGCTTTGGATCACACATCTGTGGCTTTTCTGCCTGCTCCTGGGTTGAAGTGACCCCCTCCAGACAGGTGCCATGAGGTGCCCAGTGTTCTGCCCAGTCAATGGTGCTTTATTCAAGGGTGTTCCCAAGTTGCCTTCAAGTCTGTATGTCCCAAAAGTAAGGTCAGCATTTGAATCAGTATTCAGTGCCTCTTTAAGGTCAAGGTTAAATCCTGCCTAAACCAACTCCAGGCCAGTAGAAGTGCAAGCCTAGCCATGCCTTGTCACCGAAGGTGCTGCAGCCCACTGGGTCAGGGCAGGTCGTGATGCTGCTGGGGCCCTGTGTGTGTCTGGGTGGATGGACCCTGGAAGCTGCTACCTTCCACACCACAGCATTTCTGGCTCTTTTGACTCCTGCCACGTATTTGTCTTACACAAGATGAGGTTTTGGCTGTCAGTCCTGCTGCAGAGCAGTGCTGAGCCCTGAGATCCACCTAGGCTGGGGAGGCTCAGCCTTCTATGGCAGGAGTGGAAGAAAAGGCTGGGCTGAAGCTGAATAAAAGAGCAACCACTGAATCACCTGGCCAGGCCTCCCACAGTTCAGTATGGATTTGTTTGAGTCCCAGGAGTGCACATCCTGAACTGTGAGACTGTCTGGGCTGAGGCACAAGGAGTGCTGACCATGGAGGACTTAGTCCTCATCTTCATCTGTTCATAGTCCCATATATTTGTACCAATTTCATTTTAAATCCCTCCCTAGGACAGAGGCAGGAGCTTCCTACACTCAAATTCAAGCCAGGACAATCATAATCAAATAAAATGAAACCTGGGTCTTCCATTTCAGGGGATGGGAAAAGTACAGGGCAGAAAATCACTCTTCTGTAGGTGTCCAGCCTTGATTGTTCAGCTAAAGCTTGCTGGAGATTGATGAAGGTGTTGTGCCCCAGGTGGACCAGTTTCCCTGCACTTTCCTGGTACCATCCAGACATGCTCCTTCTCTTTGGTCCTTGTACCTCATCATACAGGGTCACACCACACCTTCCACAGGGGACACTGCTGCTAGACACCACCAAGCTGACATGGTGACACAGCCCAGATACGGTGTGGAGACAAGGCTGCTCCATCAGGCTTCCCTCTGGATGCCTGGGCTCCCACCTGAACTGCACGGCCTCACCATTAGCATCCTCATCCAAGAAGGTCTGAGTGAAGCAGGGGAGAATGAACCCATCACCCGCTGCTGAGGAATTCTCTGTCCTGCAGTTTGGTTTTGTCCCGATGTGGAGGGGCAGGGATCCCCAGAGCATCCTGGGAACAGGCCAGGAACCTTGTTCTGGCAGGAGCTGACAGGAGTAGCCTTGGGATGTCCATGCTATGCTCAGCTGCCCTGTCTGAGTCTCCAGCACCAGCTCTGCTCTGATTTCCCTTTCCCAATGGGTAATTTCAACAATGGGAATTTTCAACAGTCCAAGTTATTCATGCTGGAGTAGGATCCCCAGGACAAGGATGGGCTCATCCACCACTCAGTGGTATCCTCAGCTTTGGAAGATCTGTTCTAGCTGGGCTGATGGTTGTCCTTGTCACCTTGATTCTTCTTTTGTGTTCAGACTATGACACGCCGCCTAGGAGAGAGCTCCCACCACTGTGTCTGAGCTTCCTGTCCCGAGGTTAGAGGAGGGAACCTGCACTCTGCACCTGCTCTAGCTGAGCAGGGACCCTAGTGCTCCTGCAGCCCCGAGCCTCAGCCTTCCCTGGGTCTCTTTAGGGACAGGGACTACCTTCCTGCAGCTTTCTCCATGTGCTCCCCTCATCCATGATGCTGGGAGGATTCCTGTCCCACTGGGACCTCCCTACCCGTTTGGTTCTTTGGCTCTCCCTGGAGAAACCCTTGCTCTCAGTACCCTGTTGAGAATGTCTTTATATCCTTCATGGAACAAGATTGTAAAGCTAGGTGTGAAAAAAGGAGATGAGGGAACTGGGGAGCTGATGGAGAGCCTGCAGCAAGTTCACTAGTTTCCATATGGCACCACTCCAAAGGAGGGATCTTCTTTCTTGTTGAGGTCCTGTGGGCGTGGTAAGGACCAGGCAGAGTCTTTGGAGTCTCATGGCACAGAGGGCACAGCAGTGGTGTGATGCCAGACCAAGAGATCTCCCATGCCTGATGCTCACAGAGAAATGGGATGGCTCTGAGGGGCATGACGTAGGTGCTCCAGGTGCCTGGCACCACCACTGAGCCCCCACCTTGTCTAACGCTGGCCCCAGCCTGCAGGGACCCTGGGCTGTGCAGGGCAGGAGGACTCTGCAACCTCCTCTCAGCTGCCTCCAGCAGCACTGGAGTTTGCTCCCAGGTGTCACCCCAAGTGAAACCCAAGAGAGCTCCTGATAAGGGAGGGCAGCTATAAATGTCCTGTCCTGTGTAGGTTTCGCTATATTGAGGGGAGGAAGGGAACACTAAAGTCTCCTCTTAATCCCAGTCTGGTTTTGTGCTGAGATGAAGGGAACAGATCCCCTGTGACCATGCCCAGGATGCCTCCCCCGAGTCCCAGTGCCTGTGAAGACACCGGTGTGTGCACATCCTTGCACGTGGCATGTCCCCAGGACACCCGTCCAAGCCCTGCCCACCACCCACCCTAATGACCTGAAAAATACACCACCAACCAGATTAAAATTAGCTTGGGGATATTTCCAGTCAGGCCAGCAACTGTGCTTGGGGGCAATAGCAATGGCATGGCTGGATATGTCATGCCCATAGCCCTGGTTAGAGAAAGAGCACAGCTCCCACACCAGAACAGTAAGATACAGGACGACTGCTACAGCCAGCCATGTGGGGTGAGGATCTGGAGAGGAGAGCTGGAATTTGGCTGCAAATGGCCAGGCTGCATTTTCTACACACCTAGGTGTGGACACACACATTTAGAGAGCTAGGGAATTACAGCTTGGAAATTCTTTTTCAGGCCTGGATTTCTCCTCACTCTCAGGTCCATTCCCAGGCTGACAAGCTGACTACAGCTTCAGTTAGGGAGGCAGTCTCCCAGGGTGATAATATGGTGAAAAACAGAGTGGAATTAATAACAAAGATTAACACCTGGTGTCTTTCCCGTGGGATACATCCTGAGGTGCTGTCCCAAGGATGTTTTTCCCAATTGTCCAATGAACTCCTGTCCTGTCCTAGCTGCACGTAACACACTTTAAATACGGGCTGTGCGTACAATAAATTGGCCTTTTTCCCCCAAAGAGCTCCGTGTGTGTTGCTGTCATTTCTCTCTCTTTGCAGCGCAGTAATCACACCTAGGGATGTTTGGGGTTTGTAGTTACTTCCTCAGGCTGAGCCACAGCCACAGGTACAGGCCTGGGGAGGCAGCCCAGCAGGGCACAGGCACATTAGGGCCATCATGGAGAAACCTTCCAGCCCACCACTGCACATATGGTGCCTGGCAGGAGATGAGCTGGTGGATGTCAGGCTGCAGTGCCTGCTGGTCTCAGATGAATCAGGCCAGCAAAGTCCTGGTGTCATCCTGGCTCTGGTTCTCTTCCTGCTGCCCCTCTCCCACAGGCACAAAACCAGACCACCTTGCAGCTGTGCTGCCTTGTGCGTGACCAGGAGCGAGCCTCTCCGTACAGAGCTGTGCCTCGTGTGCTGCCAGCTCCTGAAAACCCAAGCACGAGCCACCTCCACGTGCTGCCAGTCATGGATGGGCAGCGTTAATGGTCATGTTTGCTCTGGCTGCTGCCAAGCACCTGCTTGTACAGGCAGGGCACCCTCCAGCAGCCCAGCACAGAGACAGGGAGAGGCGTTCTGCAGTGGTGGGGTGCCCGGTGAGCCAGGCTCTGCCATGCTGGTCGGGTCCTGCAGGCTGGGGCCAAGGTCACCCCCTGGGCAGATGGGAGACAGCAGCTCCACCCTTCCATGAGCCCTGGCCTGACCTCGGCTGGGTGTGTCTGGTCTCACCACCAGGCTGGGGTGGAGGTAAACACTGCAGAGCGGGGTGACAGGACTGAGAGCCCTCAAAGACTCTGTGGCATTTTAAACATCCTCCCCCAGACACTATGAGAGGCAAACTCCCGCTGTGTATACCTTGGCACTTTGCTGAAGGACCATGTCACCCTCCCCTGGAGCCAGCAGAGGAATTAGAATCGCAGTGACATTGGAGATGCGACTCCAAATTTGAGGAGAGGACAAGGGGAATGTTTTTCCTTTGCTCTTTGGGCACCATCCCAAGACCTTTGATACACAGAGGAGTTTTAAAATACCCACAATCTCTGGTAACCCCGTGCTTCTGGGTTATGTCATCTGGGTCCTGGCTGCAGGCCGGGTGTGAGTGTGGTGGCAGACGCAGCCAGACACAGCCTGGATCAAGCTTGGTGCTGGCACTGCTCTGGTGTGACTTGCAGCAGCACTGCACTGGCTGTGTCCAGCTCCACTCCAGGGATGGTGGCTCTGCTGCTCAGGACCTCCCCAGGTGGGTGAAGCACCCTGGCCCTCATTTCACCACAATGCTCTGCCCCATCACAGCAGCGAGACCTGCCACCCTGGCACAGGGATGCTGGGGACACGTGTGCCTGTCACTTTGCTCCTTGGATGGTGGCCTCCCCAAGCATCGCACTTTCCAAGGAGCTGACCTTAAGAAGAGCAAAGCACAGGCTGCCTTGAAGGTTCCTGCTCTCAGGCATTTCCACCCTGGTCCTGCCAGCCAAGCTCTCCCACCAGGAGGGTGGCTGTCACTGAGCCCAGCCACCACTGCCTTATAAGGACCCTTCACTGAAATTGTCCTTGAATCCCTCTGCTCTCTCAATATTGCACATGGAGATGAAACCCTCAAGAACCACCAAACCACCCCAGGCAGAAGATGCCCCTGCACCTTTTCCCACATGAAGCCCAGGTTTCTGCTTCTATGAAAGTCTCCTTCTCTCTGAAGGAGAGTTAGCTCCACCAAAATTTTCTCACCTTTTTTTGGATATTAAGGAAGAAGCCAAAAACTTATTTGCCTGACTTCTCCTTAACCCCCTTCCAAATATTTGAGTACCCGAGGATCCCAAAAATGGAGAGGCTGTGACCTATGATATAGTTGAGCACAAGAGGAAAAAGGGGCCCTAAGTCAGCACATAGCCCAAGAATAGAACTAGGGTTATCTGAAAAATGCACTAAATATAGACAAAATTGTTTCAGCCACTGCTGCAGCAGGGCCAGCCCAGTACAGGGCTCAGTGCCACTTGCAGACAGGACTTTAAAGATCCACAGTCCCAGGCAACATACTCAGAGCAGGTTAGTGTCATACCTCGGTTGTTTACAGCCGCACCTCACTCTGTCTCGGCTCTCAGGACACCCAAAGTGAGTGCCCAAGATTCCCATTCCCAGGGGTGCTCCCAGGGTGAGGAGGAGGCAGTAAGCCCAGCTCTGTACAACCCCAAGCACATGGAACTTCCCTAGAAGGTCTGCACTGGCTTTTGGAGGGCACAGCTACAGGTGGTCCTCCTGGGAGTGAGACCAACTAGAATCCCACAGACCCCAGAACTCTCAAGTCACTCAGAACTTCACAACTGACTTTGCTGTTGGTTTAAGCCAGAGATGAAGGTGCAGGCAAGGGCTCCTTTCATCTGAGTCAGGTCATTCAGCTCCATTTACAGCACAGTAGGGAAACTTCCAGTTTTCTGGTACTTTACAGCCCTGTAAAAGCCTTGCCCTTCCTTCTGCCCTGCCCAATGTGGAATGGTGACCTGCTGCAGAAGCTTTCAGGAAGGGGAGTACAGGCCTGAGCCCACCAGCACCTGTCAGCCTGTACAACACTGCTGCCTCTGGCACTGTGCAGAGAGGATGTCCCCAGTGGGTGTCTCCTTGCCCAGGCTGGGACACTAAATCCAGGTCCAGGGGGGAATTTTTCCACCCGAAGCCTGCCGGACCCTCTGACCTGATAGGTCCACCTCTTCCCCATGTCCTGCTCATCAAGGTGTGCGAGTGACCACACCATCCTGACACACATGTTCCAAGGAGGACAGGCATGCTCCATGGGAGCAGAGGGGAGCACCAGTGGGCAGCAGGATGGAAGGAAGGGAATTTTGCCCATGTGATCTTGGGGCACTGGAAAACTGCTCTCCCAGGACATCTCCAGAGCTCTGGGTGGGCATCAAAATGGATCTATCAGCTCTGCATGCTTCTGGGATTTAGTGATTTTTGGTCACCAGCTCCTGGGATTTAAAAAATCCTCCCCTGAGAGTAAGAACCAACAAAGGTGGAAAGAAGCTCATAAAATGTGTCTTATAGGGTCAAGTCTTGCTATCTTTTTGAAATGAGATAGGAAAGTTTCCTTGAAAAAGGTCCAAGATCCTTTGATGTTCTCATGGCTCATTGCCTGCAGCCCGAGTGAGCCCTGGCAGCCTGGCATCCTCCTCTGCCAGTGCTGGCAGCAGATCCAAGGAACAGCCTCCCCTGCAGCAGTGGGGTCTCTTTTGGGAACTAAGGCACATCTGAAGTACGAGGCTGCCTTCCTCCCCTGATGCACAGAGATACATTTTATTTGTGGATTTTTAGGTAAATGCACACTTCCCCAGGCAGGTCTGATGCAGCCAGCTCTGAGCATGGAGCATGAGAATTGCTGCTGCGCCCCACGGTGCTGCTCTGAACTCGCATCAGCCCTTCCTGACCTCCAGCTGCAGCCACCCAGTTTCAGCCACTGAGGGAGCTGGTTTTGTAACACCAGAAACATAAACAGCCTCCAGGACCTGTGCCCAGATCTCCCCTGACGCCCCAGACTTTCTGAATAACTTCTTTCACAAAAACAGTGTCATAGCAGGGTGCAGATAAGCTCTGACAAACAGCGCCAGGCGTTCCTGTCCTCACCTGTCCTTCATGGGACCGTGACACCCCATCATTAGAGCTGAGACCAGGAAGGGGCTGGAAGGCGAGGCCAGCACAGGGAATTGTCCCATGGGTGTGCAGGGCAGGGTGCTGGCTGGTGGGTGAGGAGAACCCATAACATGGGGAGGAACAGAATGGGGAAGTGCTGCTGTTGGTAATCCCAGAACCTTGTGGCCCCTGCGAGGCTTCTCCCTTCCCCTCCTGGGAGCAGAGTCACCACTGCAGGAGGGGCATTGGAGATGGAGGAGTAACAGCACTTTGTGAGCCTCAGAGCTGAGAATGCTCCAGCAGGAGTGGGTCACCATGCCCACCTGCCCATGACTGGGGAAGGCAGAGGGATGGGGGCAGAGCCTCCTCTGTGTGCCATTCTCTTCTCAAAGCTACAGAGCTGGATCCTGCCTGGATGAGGGCACCATGACCCACACCCAGCAAAGCATGTGCATGGCTGGAGACAGAGCCAGCTGGGATAAAGCCAGGCAGTACTGGGAATAACTCCCTTCACACCACTCCTCTCCTGCACCGCTACCTGGGCAGCAGCTCCAGCACTAGTGTGGGATTGTGCCTGTGTGCCCAGGGTGGGGTTTAACCCTAGGGAAGCTTTCCTGAGCAAGGACACCAGGGAGGTTGTTATGGCCTGACCCAAAATGAGGGAGATCAAAACATGGATCCAATGAGAGAAATCACTCCCATATACTTTGCCTAACTCCTGTTTCTGCATTAGCAACCCCATGTCCCTGCAACACCCTCCTAGGCAGCTCTGCTGCATGTCTTCCCAGGCAGGCATTATTCCCAGGAAATAAAATTCCTGTGAATTTTATTCCAATAACCTTTTTCCTGGTACTGTCCAAATTAAAGCAATGAGAGCAGAGCAGTAGCAGAAAGAACATGTCCAGGAGCAGTGCTGCTTTTCTGGCTACAAAGCTCTTACCTGGGAACCCTCACACATCTGGATGAAAGGCTCCCACAGAATTGCTTCTCCTGTGAACCCCATTTTGCCCTGGTCGGATAATCGGCGTGTTGTGTATAACTTGGGTCATTAAAACACCCCTTTTTACTTCCTGCTCTTCTGCACCCAGAGGCCGCTGTCAAGGTGATGCAAGAGGCAGCTGTGATTGCAGCTGGGTGGCACCAGCTGCACCCTGCTCTCCTGCCCCGGTACACAGAGTGTTGTTCAAGGGGGGATTTAGTGAGCTGGTGTGAAGGTAAAGTTGGAGACAGAGGTTGGGAGTTGGGGGAGATGTGGAAAAGCACCAGAGAGACTAGAAGCTATTCTTTTGGTTACCAAAAAGTATTTCAGATGTGCCTAATTCAGCATCCCAAACATTACAAATGGGATGGAGCCAGAACACTGGGGCTGGCATCAGTGGGGCTGGTTCAAGGAGTGGCCATTATAGAGGAGCACTCACAGATGTGCTTCTCTTTAGGAAGATCCTTCCAAAGGCAACAGGACTCCAACTGCCACCCTACAACCAGGCATCTAAAGGTGGAATTTCCATCGCCACCTCTTTCTGACAGAAATCTGAAGAAATACAAAGGTGAATCAATTTGACCATCCCATGGAGGGTAGTGCATCCCCTGCCCTGCTGCCCTGGGATCAGGCAGCAGGGGAGGAGAGTGACCAGGTCAGTGCCTGGGCCAGGGTCCCCTCCATGCTCATCCCCAGCAGTCCTGGTGGGTGGCACCGGCACAGCTGGGGCTGTGCTGGGTTCACGTGGAAGCGAGGACCGCGTCCAGCACGCCTTCCCACTGCCGTGCAGGCAGCTGAGCCTGGGCGGGCACTGCCAAAAACACCGGGGATCACCCTGGGGACAAAACCCGGGGCAGACTGGCCTGAGCAATCTGGCCAGGCAAGTAGAGTCAGGGGCGGCAGGAAGCAGGAGAGACAGGTTTGGGAGAAGGACAGCACCTCCTCAGAGCTTCCTCCCAGCAGTTTGAGTGCAGCCTGGACCGGTCCTTCCACCTCCAGATCGCCTGGACGTGAGTAGCTGCCGTGGCATCGAACCGCCGTGGCTGCCTGGGGAAAGCAGCAAAGCCAGGGGTGATGTGGGTGGCAGACAGAGCAGGGCATCTCCAGGGTCTGTCTGTCCTGCCTCCTGCCAACCCCGCCGGCACAGTCCTGACCTGCTGTTAGAGAAGGGGGGTGAGTCCGTGTGCAGGTAGGAGAGCGGGTGCCAGGATGGAGGGAGCAGTGCCCAGCTTGCACTCCCCCTCCCGTGTGCCCTGCACACCATCGTGGTTACCGTGCCAGATGTGGATGACCTCCGGAGGTGCTGGGGTGGCACCTACACAGTCTGGAATTACCTTCCAGCTGAGGAGGGCTGAGAGGCTCCATTCCCCTCCCCGCGCCCCAGAGTAGCTCCCTGTGAGAAAAGGAATGATCGTCACGGATAGAGGCAGGCAATGGGCGCACCCTAATGGGACAGGGTCCATCCCAGAGAACCAGGGCGCACCCCAAGAGCACAGGGTGAACCCCACTGTTCTCATTCTTCCCGAGGCAGGACACAGGGCAGAGGGAAGCCAGGAAAGGGCTGCAGCACAGAGCCCTGGGTGCAGGGATGCTCTGTTGTGGCAGCAACTGGGAGGACACAGTTTTCCAGATGCTGGCTAAACATCCCATTGCTTCCCCAGAGCTCAGACCCCCAACACTCTGGCCATGGGATGGGAGAGCATGGGGATGTGGTTGGCAGCTCAGGCAACGCGTGACAAGCACAGGGGAATGGTCCCTGGGGCAGCTGACAGCCGAGTCATGCACCACAGGGCAGGCAGGGTAGGGACTTCAAAGAGCGCAGTCCCACGGGACATAACAGGTGGGAAGTGACTCCTCTGGCAGAGCCCGTGTGAGTGCTGAGCACCCAGCAGCCATGCTGAGCATCCAGAGCAGGGACAGTCACAGCCTGGCAGGTGATGCCTCATGGAGGTTTCTGGCATGACTGCAAATGGCCCCAGGTTCATGCACGGGGAAGAAGAAACAGAGGTCACTGGCTGAGTCACTGGCAGGTCTGAGGTCTGAGTCCCCAGCTCCAACCACGGCTCCCCTCCAGCCCCACTCGCCAAAGCACTGCCCGACACCTCCTGCCACACTGCCGCACCTTGGCTGAATTTCTGCCCTCTCCCTGAGAATGCCTCTCCCCCTTCTTTTTCTCTTGACACCTCTACCTGTGCCAAGAGGCTCATCCCCACCAAACTGGTGCCAGGAGACCTCCAGGAGCACTTAGGGTTGGGGGACCTGTGCCCAGGCAGGGTCACCCTCAGCTCTGGTAGGAGCCAGCCCTCAGAGTTCGCCTGGCACAGAAGACGAAGCTGGGAGTTCTCTAATGGGATGACACACATCTGTCCCAGGCAACCTGGCATAGACACAGTGGTGCCAGCACCTCCTGCCCAGCTCAGCCAGCAGTCCAGGCTGGGCTGAGTTGACCCTCCCAGTTGGTTTGCTCATGGCCACTACCTCACACAGGGGCTTGAGGAGGGCAGAGATTTTTTTCTATAACCTTAAAAGCCTGGGAGCATCTGGTTGAGGCCTTGGGGTGAGGCAGGAACATCCTGAGCTACATCTGATGCCAGGGAACAAAACCTGTCTCTGTCCCTGCCCACGGGGTCCAGTGGAGCTTGTTCCACGAGATGGATGTTTGCTACCTTGGAGGTTGTGCTGTGGGCTGGGGAAGCACAGCTGGGGAAGCCTGGCTTGTGCACCCTACAGCACAGGGAAGGGAGCTCCTCACAGCCCAGGAGCACCACACAGACCATGGTGCCAATGCCCCCAGGATCACCCATGCACCAGGGCTCTGACAGGTCAGGGTGGTGTGGGTAGAGGGAGGGACTATCCCGGCCAGACCCTGAGCTGCAAACTTCTTAATTAAGAAATTCAACATATTTTCAACCTGGAAGCAGCCCATCCCCCAAGTGGAAGAGGCAGAGTGGGCAAGGGAGAAGTCTCCAGTGAAGGACCATTTATGTGGGAATGTGGTTTTGGGGAGCCTGCCTTGTTCCTCATCCCCAGGGGGACAGAAACAGGGCAGAGAGTGGGGCTGGCTGTAGGGTGGCCAGCAGTGCTTTTGTGCAGTTTCACAGCAGGAGGGCCATGCCCGGGGATTTTCAAAGAGCAGCTCAGGGGTTAATACGTCCATGTGGTGTTCCAGCCAATGGCAGAGTAAAATGTTTAGGTTGGATATTGGGAAAATTTTCCTAATGGAAAGGATGGTCAGGAATTGGAACAGGCTTCACAGGGCAGTGGTGGACTCACCATCCCTAGAAGTGTTAAGAAAATGTGTAGATGTGGCACTTGGGGACACAGTTTAGTGGTGGACTTGGGTTAACAGTTGAACTGAATAATCTTAAGATGTCTTTTCCAATCTTAATGATTCTATGACTCTGTGTTGGACACCCTGCGCACCCTGGTGTATTTTTCGTGCAGAGTTCAAGACACCCTGGGCTGTGGACATGTTCTCCCCTTCGCACTGCGGGGGAAAAGCTGTGCTGTGCAGAGTTGCCATGGCCAAAACCCTGGGTTGAGGAGGGGATGGCACCGTGTGGGGATGACATTTGCTGTCCCTGCAGTCCACACATTTTTCCTCTTTTTCCAGGCCAGACCATTGCAAGCTGTGGGTTCCTCCATGCTGGGTGCACTGAGAGCTGTTGCCAGGCCTCAGGACTCTCATTTTCTAGTAACACTTATGACTCAGTCACTGGCTTGACTTGGTGGCCTTTCCTTTTCTATGACCATCATCGACTCGTCTCTCCCAGAAAATGATCCTTGATTTTAATTACTAGGTCCCAAGCAGAGGGAACCATGGGATTAGGATTGAGGCTGGGCTCAGGATCTGAAGATTAATTCATATCTAACTTGGGGCAAGCATCTTCCACTCTCCCTACTTTTGTTTTCCTTTTGGAAAAGAAAACAGTCCCTTCCCCTTGCCTGTTTCAACAGAGCCTTCCTCTTGCTTTGTCAGTGCAATCTCCAGTAGTGCTAAAAATGACCATATTTGTAATGTCACAAATACTGTACAAAATGCTCTGTCAGACCCCACAGTGCCAACGAAATGCCATTAACAGGACATTTGGGTTAGCGTCAGTTGTAAGGTTTGATTAATAAGGGCATTTCTCAGTGGCTCCTTCCAGAGAAAATCATGAACTCACACCACGGTTCGGGTTGGACTTTAAATCCCATCCCATTCCACCTCTTGCCACGAGCAGGGACACCTTCTATTATCCCAGGCTGCTCCAAGCCTTATCCAACCTGGCCTTGGACACTTCCAGGGATCCAGGGGCAGCCCGTGCCAGGGCCTCACCATGCTCAAGATAAAAAAATCCTCTTTGCAACAGAAGTCCCTTCCCTGCAGGTATCTCTCTGCATGCAGGAAATGTCGTCTCCCCTGCAGAGCTGCCAGAGAGGCCAGGGCAGGGGCACAGTACAGCCCTTGCTCCCTGTGCAGCACAGGGGAGGCACAGGGACACGTGGGCCGTTCATCCACAGGTGGGATTCCTGTGTCTATCCCAACTCCATTTCACAGATGTCCAGTCCCTGCCCCTGTCCCCACTGTCACAGTCTGGTAACCCTCAACAGTTCAACCCACTGAGAATGTGGAAAGACAATTTCAGGGCAAGCCATGCCTCCATTTTCCTCTACTCTGGCTTTACACATCCCCTCTTTGCCCCTTAGACTGGACTTGATCCCAGCTATTGCAGCTGAAACCCCAGGTGGACAGGGGAATCCTTCCAGCAACTGGTCTTCCAGCAAATGGACTTCCTGTGGGGAATTTCCAGGAACTAGTGCTGTCTCTGTAACACCAGTCAGTGCCCACAGAATTGAAGGATTAGGAAGAGGAATACTTCTAGATGTCACCCAGGGTCACCAAATGGGATAAGTCACAAGTCTGCATTTCCAGGGGCTGATGTTGGCTTTGCTGCATTGGTTTGGACCAGGACCAATATTTCCACAAGTTTGATTGATGTTTTGGGGAGAAGCTTGCCTGACTTTTATCATTTAGCTCATTCTCTCCCATCCTTTTTGAGGATTAACTGGAAGAATATAGATCAAGATACTGGTTTCAGCTTAGCAGTGGCTTTCCAAGGCAGGGCTGCTTCCCACTCTAAGGACAGCATGGGGAAGGGATAAATTGCTCAGAAATGCCCTTAGGGCTTCTCTGCATCTGGCTCTTGCCTGAAAACACACACTTGCCTTGAAGACAAAGAAATCTAATAAAATGCTTGAGAAAACACTCTGCACTCACAGTCGCTGCAGCACACAAAGGCACAGTGCAGTTCAGCAGCTGCCAGCCAAAACCCAGCTTTTTGTTCTTAAAACACACGACACTCCCGTGTAACCTCACAGGGAGAGGGAGCATCCATCATACGATCCTACGGCCTTAAACCACTGTCAGCAAAGGCTGTGGCAGAAGGAACGAGCCACATGAGTCAGAACAACAGAGAGGTACCAGGACTGGGGCCTGGGAGGTCCCCAGGAGGGTGAATTCAGCAGCAGCTCCTGCTTCCAGAGGCTCTGAGTGACCAGCAGTGCCTGGGCAGCTGGAAGAAATCTGCCTAAGGAAGCATGTGCTTTGTCCTTCCCCACTTTCCCTGTCTGACTGTCACCAGCAGCTCCTGCTCAACTGGGACAGTGCAGAGCTCAGGAATGTGGGACAGATCCAAGTGGGATTCACAGATCTGTTTCCTACTGACTTCCCATAGAGGAAAACATGGCAAAGAAACAGTGTGATACACAGAGCTGCTGTTCATAATCCACTTTGCCTTTCCTGTCTCTCTTTGCTCCAGCTGTTACAGACCCTCCTGGTTTTCTTGAAATGGAGGAAGAAAATGGGGCTGCTGGCTGTGAATGCTCAGCCGTGTCCTTAGGATACCGGATCTGGACAGCCCATTTTTTAGAGATGCTGCTGTCGAAGTGAGTAGTTTAGCCAGTGCCCAAAAGCTGAACAGTGCTGTTTATCAGACACCTTTGATTCCTCTTGCCTAACTTCAGGTGTCCAGAGTTTCGGTGTTCAGCTCACATTATCGGTTCATCCCTTCCCCACCCAGGAGACATGTCTGAGGTGAGTTTGTAGCTCTCTGGACAAGCCCATCTCTCCCTAGAGTAGATGACAAGCTTCCACTAGATGACTAATTGCCTTAACTTAGCTGGCAGGAATTTTATCTTTGGGGATTTTTTTTTTTTTAACATTGCCATTTAAAACTCACTCTGAAAATATTCAAAGCAGAAATACAATCTTTCCGGGGCTGAGAAAAGTTGATGTGCTTTCTTACAAAGATATCTGTCTTTCATGTAGAGGAAGTTCTGGCACACGAAGCCAGTCCCAGAAATCTGAAGTGCAGTTTATTTCCTCCTGTCTCTGAACCCAAAGAAGAAAAACCAATCGCTAAGGTTCTGTTTTTGATCCAGACCTCTACTAACCTCCATAAAAGACCACAAACCTCATGCTGTCTTCCATCAGTCAGTAGCAGAAAGACAGGAAGATGCCTACAGCAGTGCTATTGCAGATTGCTAGGAAAATCTGTTGTTTTCCAACTCAATAAATAAAAGGCAAGCACCTTTCTCCCAGCAATTTCTAAAAACACTGATACCCTTCAATTTAACAGCAGTTTTTACCCATGAACCCCCCCTCAAAAAAAAAGAAGTAATGAAAAGTCATGTAGCCCACAAAAATTAAAGGCATATGAATTTATGAGTATTTTTTCATTGACAAACCCAAAAGCTGGCAGGTGTTCTAGCCAATAAAGTCCAACAGAATACAACTTGAAAAGAGGCAAAGCAATTCAAATGTTTATCAGTAAAGGACCCCAGTATAGTGAGACAGAGTATGTAAATGTGAATTTCTCAGGAAAACCAAAGCCACTGAGGACCAGTAATGACTACAATGCAACTACTGCTGTGCAAAGGTCTGTGGTGAGAAAGGCAGAAGGAAACATAGTATAACACTGAAGTGGTTAACTATGAAAATACAACATGACAGCTTGGCCAAAATAAATGATAGGTGAAAATCACCACTCTGGGATATGGGATAGGGTGGGACAGATCCCACAGGAACAGAAAGCATCCCTGAGATATGTAAAGTCACTGCACAGGGCTCATGAAATCTCAGAATAACAAAGCTGGGGTCTCCTAAATGCAAAAACCTGCATTAGGCTGGAAGAGTTGTCAGGGAGGACTGGAGGGTGCCTCAGGAATCAGAACATCTAATTTGTAAAGTGAGTCGGGAAAAGGAGTGGCTTGTTTACCCCAAAAAATGTCACCATTGCATAACTCCAGCAGGGCACACAATAAGTGCCCAAACCAGCATCTGTTTGCAGGAACAAAGATGAATCATCCCTGAATTGGCTCAGTCTTAGACACAGTGCTTTATGGAAGTTCTGTGATGCAACATCCCCAGGTTGAATTCCTGCCTCCGTGTGGGTGCCTCACGTGGGCAGTGCCATCGAGGCAGTGCAGATCTCAATTGCAGGTCTGGCTCCATTAGATCTGCTTCTTTTTGTAAGGTAACAAAACCTGGAGGCTGTAGTGCAGGCAGTGTGAAGGCCTCCCTGAGAGCTGCATTTGCTGCTCCCTGTGTGGACCAACAACACTTCACAGCCCCACTGTCACACCGCTGGTGGCACTGGGGCAGGAGATCCCCAAACTTCAGCTCCTCAAACTGCTCCCAGGCCTTAGCAAACCCAGCTCTCTGTGCACGTTCCCACCAAATCACTTGCTGAGCTAAGGAATTTCAGGAAGAAAGGGTAGCCAGTAAATCCCCAATGCTGCAAAAACTACCATCAGTTTGAGGTAAACACCAGGACACAGAAGATCAGGTTTGTGTCTCTGGAAAAAAAAACTCAAATTGCTGCACTAAACAAGCAAACCAGAGTTTTTCTCAGAGTTTCTGGTTTGTGTCCTTTCAGCTCCTTGCTGGAAGTCTCCACTCAGCTCAGTATGAGTCCCTGACAGCCTCAAGAACTCTCCTCTGTTCTGCTGTCATCCCTCTCTGCCCCTTCACTGCTGCTGGGGAAACAGCTGGCTATGCTGGCTGACTTGGAGCTGCACAGCAATACTGCCAGGTCCCAAACTATTGCCAATGCAAAACCCACCCGGGACTGGGTCTCCTGAAACTGCTCTGGACTTTCTTAAAACCTATAGGAACTCCAAGGGTTTTAAAGGTCTGCTCCTCTGTCTCATTTGGCTGAGAGTGGCTTCAGAAGTTCCTGCCAGACAAAAGGCAGCACCACAGCATCTGTGTGTTTACTTCAACTCCTTAATGGCAGCTCTAACCCCCCAAATTAGTGGCCATCAGACAGCAACTGATACTCAACCCTCTCATATTTGCCTAACATATTTCATGCTTTGAGAGGGCTGAATATGTCAATTAGTTTCCCTCCATTGCTAGCCCTGAAATCTCCTGGAGACGTGCTGGAGAAAACTCATGCTCTAGAAAGAATTGCTGCATTTGTCATTAATTCTTCTTTGACCTTTCTTTTTAGTTGTCTTCACACACCAGTTAAATACAGAACAACTGTAGTGGCATGATTCCATGTCTGATTCCTGCTGCCCTTGGAGATTACCTGAATTTTCCCAGGGCAGCATCAGACAGTGCTGGGCAGCACATGGCACAGCTCAGACTGGCAAAATCAGCATCCTGGAGCAGTGCAGTTTTAACCACACTACTGTGTGCCAGTTACTCAGCAAAGCAGCAGTCACAGGAAGGCTCTCAAGTACTTTAGATCAGAACTATCATTTGGAGAGAACCACTAAATGAAAAAGAGCATTTCTGATCAGAAAACTCAAGAGACTGTTGTGAACAGCTGCAATGAAAAATTAGCGCTTCTGGCTTCTTATTTACAGACACTTGCACAAATAAATTAACTTGAATGAATTCACTCTGATTTATCAGAGAATGTCCTGCAGCCATCAAGTCCCAGGGCCAGCCAGAGTCACACTCACAGAGCAGCTTTACCAGCACAACCCACACCTTTGTGCCAGAGAGCCTGAGAGAAGAGGAGCTGCCACACAACAGGCTGAGCACTGAGGCTCTCCTTATGGCCTCAGGACCAGATCTGTTGTCCCATGGCAGTGGATGAGACCACACTTGAGGGAAGTCTTGCAAAGGCAGCAGCTGAACCCTGGTGAGCACAGTAGGAAACAGTCCGGGAACCATCTGAAGGTGGTTTTGTAGCATGAAGGGATTCATGTTCCAGGCAGCCATGGTCCAGAAAGTTTATGTGACTGACCACCTAACCCCATCAGTCTCTCCAGTCCTGGGGACAGTACATGCTGGCTCACCTGGGCCTTTAGGGACTATATCACAGAAGAATTAAGCCTTTCTCTATTGCTGCAGGTGGCCGCAACTCTACAGCTCTAAGGCTGCATAAATCCAATGTAAATGTTGACTTGGGCATTATCCAGCTCTTTTCAATAGCAACTCCGGTATACTCACCAAATCCAAATAAAAAATTGCTGTCTTCATATACCACATGAAATGTGTTTTCACTGTCACTCAGTATTTTAGGAGATGATCATGTCTTCCTTCCACTTGTCTCCATTCAGACAAAGTGTAGTAAAGGCTATTTTTGTGTGAGATTGTGTGAATGGGCTGTGCACGTACGCAGGTATGGGGATGGAGGAAGAGTTTTTGGAGAGCAGCAAGAAAGTCCATGCTGGGAAGGTAGGTGAGTGAAAGTCTCCCCAGAACGCCTAAGCTCTGGAGCTGTTGAAACCACAGAGACTGAGAACCTGAGTCGGCCAAAAGCCGTTTGGAACCAAACACGGGCACAGGCACTCAGTGCCCTCACCACAGCCACAGCAAACACGCGGGCAAATACCACGGGGAATATGTGAAATACCTGGAAAGTAAAGAACTGTCTGAGGGCATTTCCAAAAGCTCAGAAGCCACCGACGCTCTTCGCCCGAGCTGTGCCCAGCCCGCGAGGCCTTGCTCCGGCTGGGCAGAGCTGCCATCCAGAGCAACCTCGGATCCACAAGCGACAGGGACGGCCTGCGGGGAGCGCGATGCCACTCGAGGACATACCCATCCCTGTCCTCCGGCTGAGGAGAGGCTGTCCCGTGTGGCCGCCCTGGGCAAGGGCGACATGAGCGAGACAGATCGGAGGACAGGAGCGGGACCCTCACTCCGCCGCTCCAAGCGCGCTCCTGCTAACTTAGCCCCCGCCGCGGCCGCCGTAGTTCCGAGCTGTGCCGGGAGACGGCGGCGCGGGGGCCGCTGGGATATGTAGTCTGTCCGGGCGGGCCGGTTCACTGGCGGCGTGTTACCCGGCGCCTCCCGGGAACTACAGCCGGCGGTAGCGGCGGAGCGCGCGCCGGGATGGCGGCCCCCTTGGTGCTGGTAGTGCTGGCTGCCGTGACGGTGCGCGCGGCTCTCTACCGCTCCAGCCTCGCCGTCTTCATCGCCGAGCGGGTCGAGGTGGCGTCCCCGCTAAACGCCTGGAAGCGAGGTGAGGCCTGGCGAGCCCGAGCCGGGGCGCCGCTGGCCGGGCCGAGCCCCGCGGGGGAGGCGCGGAGGAGCCCGACCCCGGCTGAGCGCCGGGCTGGCAGCGGCTCCGCGGGGAGGGCGCCCGGCTGCGCCCCGGGCATGGCCGGGCCGTGCTCGCCCGGGCCCGAGCCAGAGCTGCACGAAAGAGCCCTGGGCAGCTGTGCCCGGGAGGAGCCCGTGGGAGCCGGTGCTCGGCGGCTCCGGGGGTGGGAGGGCCGCAGGACTGAAGGCGGAGGACAGGGCTGGAGCCACAGCTCGCGGTTCACAGCCGGCCGGGGGCCCTGGTGGTGTCACACAAACGGGCGCGTGTGGCTCCATCGCCTCGGGCGGGCCCGTGCCGCTGTCCCTGCACCGTGTCGTGGTGAGAATGCCACTGCACGGCCCCCAGTTCACTTCCCTTGGTCAGCTGGTGTCCCCACACGTTAGCTGCGATTCAAATTCTCTTCTGAAGGTTGAGCGAGATACAGGGTAATCGGAGCTTTTCAGTGACGTTCATCTGTGTATCATCTGAGCCTGTTAGGAACCTTTATTTTAAAGACGTCTCTTTGGTATCCAGTTATTATGCAGGTAAACTTATTTGCAGTTTTGGGACGGAAAAGGGGGACCAGAAGTAATAAAGGTTAAAAGTACAAGTGTATTTGATGACCTGAGGCCTCTGCTCCACTGTAGGTAGCATTTCATGCTTCCTGTGCTATTGAATTTGTCTAAATATCACCTTAGCATATCAAGGTAGGTATCGAGATAGTAAAGGGAAAAAGTAGGATCATCTTGAAAAGTCTGGGTCGTCACTATTCAGGAAATTGGTGGCAGCCACGATCTATTTCACCATCATGTCACTGAACTGAGCACCTCTTGTGTCTCTTGTGTTTTCCTGCAGTGTCTTACCCATTTCCCTCTGAACAAATGGGCCCATTTCCCTTAGTTCCTCTCACTGCATACTGCTCAGTCCCAGGGAGCCTCTGTGCTCAGGAGTGTGGAGATTCTATGGAAAAGCACACACATGCTTTGCAGGGCAAGCTGTAACTCCATGAGGACAAAGGAGCTGAATTAAGGCAATAAAATGTCAGGAAGTTTCAACAAGAGATAAAGCTTTTAACTTTGCCTGGCAATATGTGTTAATTTATGTTCTTCCCTTGTGATTTTGGACGTTTGAGGCATCTCTACATCTAATAAGGCAAAACAGTTCAAATTCTATATTATGTTGTGGTTGTCCTCTTGGAATCAAGTATTTCTCTAGCATAGATGCCATATATCACTTAATAGGTGACTCAAAAGGAGGTGATACCATGTGTGTGATTTATATAGAGTTAAGTGCAAAAGATTTTGTCTAGAACATTTTTAGCTGAAACAAGTAAATAGATGATGAATGCCCCATGCACGGGCATGGCAGAGCTGGGAGAGAATCAGTTCTGCTGGCTGTTGGCTGTCGAGGTTTGGTGTCACCCATTCTGTGTGAAATTCTTAGAATGTCAGTATTTATAAAACTGCAGTTTTACCATTATGAAATCTTCCTCTTCCCACATTACAGGGTTCTAATGCAGGTGTTTTGTCTGTTTCAGTGGTCGAAGGATTAGCTCTGTTGGATTTAGGGGTCTCGCCATACTCTGGAGCTATTTTTCATGAGGTTGGTTTCCATTCTTGGTTTTAAATGTGATATTTCAATGGCAGGGGTCTTAGTTTGGCTGCTCAGGGCCTGGAGAAGGCTGGGAGCCTGTTTCATCCCAAAGACTGCAGAGAGCCTGAAGTTGTGTGGTTTGTCTGACTAGTGGTTATGCAGTGACCAGCATGAGGAAATCCAGGTAATCCCAGTGAATTCCCTGTGCAGGGGCAGGCAATGTCATATTTGTTACTGCATAAAGAAACTTTGAGACAGGGGAACTCTGTAATAAGTTAAATACTCTGTTCACATCCAGGTGTTTGTGTCAGCATAAGCTGGAGCAGGGACGGTGTCACTGTGAGTCTGGTAGAATTTACTGGAGTCTCTGCATTCACAGAAATTCTAATACTTGCACAAGCATGCAGTTTATTTGTTCCTCATCTTGAAAACACCACATTCCTACAAAAGCACTTAAGCACCTATGGGGTTTTGTGCCCTCGAATGGCCTTACTGATATGAAGGTACATTCATATTTAGTGTTGCCTGGGGTAAAGCAGGTACTTGGTATCCTCTGAAAACTGGATTACTTTCAATAAATTCTACTTTTTTAGACAAGTATTGTGAAATATTTCCCCATGATTATTTAGACCATCACATTATTTTAAAAGTTTTTGAAAAGAAATTTATTTTCTCACAGTGAAGATTGAATTTACAGCATGTAAATATAGTCCTTCCAGACTAAGCTTTTATGTGATGGGAGTAATTCAGGAACATGCTTTTCCTCTTACCTGAGAAGAGAAAAACTCTAGGAGTAAGGGGATGATAGGATTATAGCCCTACTGCTTTATGTCTTTAACATGCTTTCTTCTTTTTGCATTGTAAAAGCCACATCTAAACAGCAGAGGAGCTAACAATGTAGGAAATGTTTCAAAAGCACCTGCAGACAACCTGAGAAATAGATTTTCTAGAAAAAAAACAACTTTCTAAAACTGGTGTTAGTATGCTTTCTATTGTAGGTCTACCACTATTGGAGTAGAATTGAAAAGTTGGAGTAGAGTACAGTTTTCAGAGTTGATGTCTTTTATAAAGTGCATTGAGGACTTTGCAGGGAAAAAAGACCAGTAAGTGTACCTTGATAATCACTTTGCTCTGAAATACCAGTGGTGGAGAATAGGCCAGAGAAAATTATCTTTGCCAGTGTCTTGTAGAGCTGCTCAACTCTTGTTTGTCTCATCAAATCAGCAGGTTTTTATCTGGACAGTATTTGATATGGATTTCCCTTTTGCTCTCTTTCAGACCCCACTGATAATATATCTCTTTCACTTCCTGATTGAATATGCTGAACTGGTGTTCATGGTAAGCTTCTCCTGAAAGGCCCCATTCAGGGAAACACTCAGTGTGACTTTCTTTTCAGTCCTTCAGCCTCCTGGTAGCTCAGATTCCTGCTGAGCTCACAGTTAATTAGAAAGGCAGCTTTGCCTGCACAAACCCACATTCAGACTTTTCCCTTCTTGTACATGTTCCTTCTTTTTTTGTGAGTTTTTGCTTAGGTAAGTATCCCCGTACAGGGATAGGAAGATGTCATTTTATTTCAAATTTCAGAAGTTATCTCTTATAGTTAACAAGATACTTTGTCCCCCCAGCCTAATGCCTACACTGCTGTTTCTGTCTGCCAAATCCCAGATCTGCAAGGAGCACAAATGGTTTCATCCCCTAAATGTCTCTTGTAAATTGTTCCCTGAGTTCTGCACAGTTCAGAAGGACAGAAGTGCTGTAGCTGGCTGCACATAGCACCCAGTGGAGCCTCTGTGCCCAGGTCCCTGCCAGGCAGGGCTTGTGCAAAACCAGCAGCCTGGGCAGTTTGGGGCAGCTCAAGGCACTGTCATGCTGCCCTAGTGGCCAGGTGGGTTTAACCAGCTGGACACTGCCCCAGGGTTGCTGTGCTCTCATTACACCAGTACTGCTTACCGTTACATCAGTACTATTTCCCTCATGTGCTGCTCTCCATGAGCAATTTCTTTCCTCTTAATTCCCCATTCTCTTGTTTTGTGAATATAAATATTTTTGATACAGCTCATGCCTTTAAGGTGATGTGTGATTCAAGCGGTGGTGTGTGAACACTGTACAAATCAGCCCTTTCAGGATTTTAAAGCTTGTGTTTTGCTCCTCTGAGCTGAGTCAAATCAGAGCTCCTGTTAAATGCTGACCAGTATATTTTTCTCCATTTGTTTATTTTGCTTACCCCTTGCTTTTTTAGATAACTGATGTGCTAACTGCTGTTGCCCTTTACTTGGCAATCCAGGACTTCAACAAAGTTGTGGTAAGCCGACTTCCCAGTGTTGCTGGTTCTCTTCTCCCAGCAAATATAATTATCTTGGGCCAAAAAAAAAAAAAGATGTGCCAGAGGATGTGGTGTCAAGTCCTTGTTGCAGTAAACCTGGTCATATATTAAGGATAAACAAACAGAACTGAATATGGTACACAACTGAGGCATTTTAAATTTTGTTGTGGCACTATTGCAGTGGCTGTAGCTACACACTGAGTGGTGATCACAGGAGTCTACAATCTTCTGACAGTCTTTGATCATTCTCCTTTGTTCAGTTCAAAAAGCAGAAGCTCCTAATAGAACTGGATAAATATGCACCAGATGTGGCTGAACTCATCCAGACACCCATGGAGATGCACTACATCCCCCTCAAGGTAGCACTATTGTAAGTATTGCTCCTGTAGGCTGCAATGGGCTGCTCTGGTTCCTCAGCTCCCTTTGGGGTTTATTTGTCTCATTTGGGCCTTCAAAAACTGCCAGAAGTTGGATTTCTTTCCCATAGAAATTCTGAATTCCCTATTGGCCCTAAATACTCAGTTTGAAAGTGAAATGCATTTATGTGTGCTTGTTGCCAACAAGTAAATTCACTCAGGCCCTTTGAGATGGGCTCAGCAGCATAAGGCCATTATCTGGGGAACAGGAATGTTGTGTCAGCACAGATCTCATTCCCATTTATTTTGCCTGTATGACAATGTTATCAAAATTGATCCTATGCCTTCTAAATGGTATATTTTCAGAAAAGTTAGAATTTTTCAGCAGCTGGACAAAATACCTGAATGTGTCCTGAATATTACAACTTGAATATCCCAAATTGCTTATAAAAGTTAAAGGATGTTTTAATGTCGTCATTTTATTAATTTCATATCTTGGTGCTCTTCTGTATACTAAGCATTTTTTTAATTTCAGAATGCTTCAGCTAAACTAATATACAAGCCAGGTGCCTACTGTTACAGCTTTTTTTATTGATTTTTTGACACAAAGAAATTATCCAAACTGTTCTGTATCAAAGAGAGTTCTCCATTAGATAAATTGCTGTTTTTTCTTATTTTCATATGAATTTTTTAAATGGCACATTCCCCGATGCCAGAAGGGTAAAGTGGGTAAATTATAGAGTGTTTTGCACATTGCCACAGCAAAGTTGGCATTAAATTGTACCTGTCCTGCCACAGGCTGCCTTCTGGAAACACTGAAAAAGGTGGATTGGAACTCAGAGACATTGGAAAATATAAAGAGAGAATCATCAGCCCTGTCTACTGATTCTGATGAATAGTTTAGTTATTGGAAAGGCTAACCTGTACATTATCATACTGATTGTATTAGTAGTCCTCCAAACCTTTTTCTTTTCTTTGAACCTGTTTAAATGAGGTTATTGTACTCTTATTTCCAAAAGGAGCTGGTATCCCTGCTAACTAAAGTGTGGCTGAATTCTGGAATGTAAAGTCATTAAAGAGTTTTCCTATAATTCCAATTAAAATGTGCCAGTCTTCCATAGCTGGCAGGATTTGTGCTCAGATTGTGCTGAGGTGAATGTAAAGGATTATTCTGCCACAGCAGGAGACTGGTTGGGTTTTGGGAAACTCTGCTTATGTCTCAGATTTGTTTCCATCGTGTTTTCTTCTTCTTCGCAAGTAGTAGATGTGAGTAGCAGAAAAAGTTTCGTTTGGGCCCAGTAATCCTTAGATCTGACTGAATAAATGTACAGTGCTTCTGCAAAGCAAGAAGCATTTTTGGTACTCATTTTCTAGGCCAGAACTTGTATTTTGGACATCTTCCCAATGTCTCATTTCTGTAGTGGGCTCACTGTGGCCCCTGTGTCCAAGTCTGCAATCCAAAGGTCTGGTTTTTGCTTCAGATTGAGGAACCTGTTCAGCTGAGTTGATTTGCTGATGAGAGGAGCCCATCAAATGTAAATAAACAAAAAGAAAAAAGCGAAGTGAGGATTTGTATGTTGTTTTTTTTTTTCTTTGAACATCTCTTTAATTAGATGCTCCTTTGAGTGTAACCTGAGCTTTGCTCTTTTTCAGCTACCTGTTAAACCCCTACACTGTGATGTCTTGTGTGGCAAAGTCCACCTGCGCCATCAACAACTCTGTCATTGCATTCTTCATTTTAGCTACAATTAAAGGTAACACAGTGAAGAAAAAAGGGTTCTGTACGCCTTTTAGAAAGATTAGAAACGTAGCAAAAAATAAATCCAGGAGGAACTTTACAGATACAATTACTACAAAGATCTCAGTGAAACACGGCACAAACAGGACTAGAACAAGGTCAAAGTTCTGCATGAATTTGTGAGATCAAGAGACTTTATAGTCAAGTGAAAACTTACTTTCACCTCAGTGTACCTGAGAGTTTACCTTAAAGCTGCTTTTCCTGGTTGGCTTCAAATAGTTTTCTGTCCAGGAAGAAACCTGTCTGTGTGTTGCAGAACATTAGAGCTCTGTTGCTCTTCTTTTGTATGTGAATATGCATTGAAGTGTCATACACAATTTATTTTCAAAGCTAATTCTTGAACTTTCATTAAAAAGCAAGCATTTGCCTGCAGCTATTATTTGGCTTTCACTCACAGTTATAAGCATTGTTTGAAATGAACTAATTGAGCTTGGGGGATGCAGAAGCAGTAACCAAAGACCCAAACCAGTCCAATGGTGTAAATTATGTCAGAATCACTGTTTCATTCATTTTGTGCATAATACCAGCTTTCATTTATGACTCCCCAGTGCTAAAATCTTTTAGCCTATATGATTTTTAATAGTCACCAAAGTTTTAAGGAGTTCTCTACTGGATCAGAGGAAAGGTGAGTCTGATCTTTTGTCTCCAGCAGGACCCAGACCCAGGCACTGTAAAAAAAAAGCTGATACAGATAGTTTGTATCAGTGTTTCCAAAAGAAAGTTCTCCTATAATTATTGGCTAATTGAGTCAGAAGGTGTTTTAATTTAAAAGCATTTGCAGTCGCAAGCAAGTGGGGTCTATTTAGTTAAACTGACTTTTAACTGTTCACTGATACCATGAGACCAAAAGTTTGGTCGTAGACAAAACTCTAGTGGCTGTTTCATAGTTTGTACCTGACTGGGAATGTGGCAGTCTGGGGTTTAAGTGGGCAAAGAGGATATCAGGTTCTGACTGTGATTTCTGGGAATCACTTCTTTAGATCTGTGCAGAACGGAACACTGATAAAATACAGGATAAAGAGATTTCTGTCAGGAGAGTGTAGTTGAAGAGAGGAGAGGGTCATTGCCAGTAACCCTGTATTTTCCCTTTCAAAGGAGCAGAGAGGAGCTCTCTGAGTGCTTGCTGTCAGCAGGGTGACAGCTGGTTCAGTGCGCTGAATCAGGGCTCTTGCTGTCTGAGCTCTATTTTTACAGAGGACTTCCATCAAGTCTGTAGCTATAACCAGGCTACTGCACTGGGTGCTTGTATTTTTATTGTTTAAGCTGAGATCTTTGGGCATTATTTCTGTTATTGGTAGTTGAGAAATGTGAGTGCTCAACACTGAGACACCTCAAATAAAGCTGCCTCAATAAAGACATTCATATTTATAAGATCACTTGGGAAAGCTGTGCCAATCCTTTCTATGCCTCAGTTTTGGTATAAGTAAGGCAGAGCTAATGCCACTCCACTCCTTCAGCTATATAGACTGAATTATATGAATGACAGGAGACGTAAACCAGCCACTAGTTCTTTCTTATGGAATGAGTCGTTCTCCATTCAAAGTGTCATTAACAAGAGGACACCCTGCAGGGTACATTCTGCTAAAAACTCCTTTAAGTGGTGTCCTGAAATTTGTGCATCCCCTGCAGAGGGTTATGAGTTTCTTCCCATTTGGACTTCCTGTCTATATGGCTGTTTATACTAAAAGTACCTTATCAACTTTTTTTTTTTTTCTTTGCAGGTAGTGCCTTCCTCAGTGCTGTTTTCCTGGCCTTAGCAACATACCAGTCACTCTATCCTCTCACGTTGTTTGCTCCAGCACTGCTTTACCTTCTACAGGTAGGTGATTTCTGACTCTTGCTACCTGTTGTCTTCTTGTAGCTGTGCAGGGACAGTCCTGGAGAAGGGAGTCAGACAAGGGCAGAGTTTGAGAAAAAGTTACTCTCCTCAAGCTATGGCAAGTTTGAACTCTGAAAGAGAGTGCCTGTGTTGGGAGAGAAGAGAGCAGGAAGCCTGCAAAACTGGATGGTGTTTAGCTTGCCCAAAATAAGTGCTGTTCTTTGTGTCATGGGAGCAGCAATGAGGGGCTCAGAGCCACAGAAGTTTGAAAATGCTGGTTTGGGGTTTGATGGCCAAAGGCATGTTCTGGAAAGAGGCTGGTTGTCCTTTCTCCCCCTCCATGAAGAAGACCCTGAATCCTCCCCAGAGCTGCCCTTGATAATTTTATCCTGCTGTGGCAGCAAGGCAAGTCTGTGATGCCAGCAGAGGCTCAGCTCACTTCACAGATCACTTTGTGATAATGTTTACTATTTGAATTTATTGTAATTCTGAGATGCTGCTGCTATGCGTTTCACCAGTCTTTCTTCGTTGCTTCTGGTGGTGATTTTTATAGCTCATCTTTACTTAACTAGCCTGTTCTCAAATCTCTGAGCTTCCAGACAGAATGGGAGTCAGTTCTAATTAACTTTCTTTCTCTGACTATCTGACATGAGTGTCTCTTACATTTTTTTCGGAATTTTATTATTAGTCTTTGCAAGAGAAGAACTGCAGAGTCAGTGTTGCTTTTTCAGTTTGATGACTTTTAGGAGAATTTATATCTTTAATATTTTGGTCTCATTTGTTTTTTTTTAACTTCAGTCAAAGTAAATTTGGAGTGAAGTTCAAGCATTGTACTTTGAATTCACAAACAATAAATGCTTTGATATGTGATTGCCTAATTTGTGACTTAGAGGCAATCATGCCAGTGTGTGCCCTTTTATGTAAATTTGTAAATGAACTTCCCTGCATTCTTTGTACAGAATTAAAACACTTTTCTCCTGCTCTTTTCAGTCTGTCCTGCCAAAATTTTTGGTAATGTTGCTTACATTGCCCCAGCAAGTGATGTTAAACCCGCTCCAACTGAGAAAACCCAGTGAGCTTTACACAGAGCCTGCAGCAGTCAGGGCAGGTTCTCTTTACATCTGCTATCTCTGCAAACCCCAGGGCCAAATGGAAAAGCCACGTCCCTGTCCTGGAGCTGCAAAATGCTGAGTGATTCCCAAAGGTGTTGGCCCCTGTGTGCACATTTGTCTGTACACAGGCAGTCAGGGGACCTGGCTGCAGTGAGATATCCCTGTCATGTTACATTGTGACAAAGACATCTGGCAGTGGCAGGACTTTGAGGAAGCCAGCTTTGAGAGGGGCTCCTTGTGCTTAGGGACTGGATGTTCTCTTTCCCTGATTTCAGCAGAGCAGGACTGCCAGGCCAAGTGATGGTACCACAGGGTGGGGGTTCTGGAGCAGGACTTTCACTCATCCCATGCAGTGGGGTCGTGCAGGAGAAGACAGGCACCAGTGCAGTATTGCAAACATCTGAGGTACCAGTGCAGCTGTGAGGAGGGGTGTGTAAATCTTAGACCTGTGTATGTACTCACACAAGGGACTCACTGCAAGCAGAAATGACCAGCTTTGCTACTGTCTTTTCAAACACAGCTCTGGGAATACATGCAGTGTGTGTGACTTAATTGGCCAGAGTGAAGAACAGCAAGCAAATTGTGCTTGAAAGCTGCTCCTTCAAGTGCCATAGTGCCAATGGTTGATGCTTTCTTTTGTCAATTTAAAATGATCTGAACACTCACTTTCTTGTGGCTCTCCGCCTAATGAGGTGCTTGTGTTTCTCTTTCAGCGTCAGTTCATACCTATCAAACTGAAAAGCAAAAGTTTCTGGCTTTACACTATGCAGTATGCATCCCTGTATCTCTGCAGCCTGGTGGTGATCATCTGCCTCTCCTTCTTCCTGCTCAACTCCTGGGATTTTATCCCATCTGTTTATGGGTTTATGTAAGTATAAGGATTCTTACTGACGGTTTTCTGTCTGGCCCCAGCCTCCCCACCCAGATTATTGCTTTCCCATTACACACAGATATGTGCTTGACCCAAGAAGTGTGAGGTCTGTGATTTACTGGCAGTGCAATAAAAGAAAGACTGTGTGGAGGAGAGCAACCGTTAGCCAACTCCAACTTCTGTTAAATAAATAATAGCAAAAATTAACTACAGGACCTGTTTTCCACTGAGTGATTGGAAATGGATTTGATTGTTGAGATAATATGACTCTGAAATATTCCTCTCTGGAGAAATACCTGCTTGAGAATGGTTTAAATCCTGCTGTGACATCAGGAGGGATTCCTCAGCAGAATTTCATCCTGCTCTCCATATTTTCAACCATTTGGTTTCTCTTTCATGGATTTACAATTTAGGTCCTATATCCAATAGCACACAATGATTAATTAATGCAGCAGAAGCAGGGCAGCGAAGAACAACCATTAAAAATTTTACTGTGACTTTCTTTTCAAATTTCAGCCTTTCTGTTCCAGACCTGACACCCAATATTGGCCTTTTCTGGTACTTCTTTGCAGAGATGTTTGAACACTTTAGTCTTTTCTTCGTATGTGTGTTTCAAATCAATGTGTTCTTCTACACCATTCCCTTGGCAATAAAGTTAAAGTAAGTATGAGTGCGTTTCTTTGCTACTTTTTTTTTTTTACTCTTAAGTTACCCAGTGGAAGCTTCTAAGGCTGAAGTTGGATGTCTTGATCCACAAGCCTGAAAAGGATTTTTAATAGGGCCTATCCTCCTTATTTCTCATAGTTTCAGCTCTCTTCCTCTCAAGTAGAGTGACTTGGGCTCTGCAGTGGAACTCTGTGTTGCAGGCATCAACAGAGGCAGCAGAAATGGAGGCTGTAGAAGTGCCAGCATAAGGCATTGTAGTCAGAAAGTAAGAACTAGCTGGAACTTCCAGCTCTTCATTGTCAAGAAAAAAGTGAAAACTTGGGGACTTTTCTATCTGACTTCATTGACTTCTTTCTGATAAAAACACCCATTAACACACCAGGATTCTCAGTCAGCTTGTCCTTTGGCTTGCACTGGATAGATCAGGTGTACCAGAGGGATAACTATGGGCTTGGGGTTTCTCCAAATTACCATCAGAGGGCAGGTGCTAATTGCTTCCAGTGAATGGGGCAGAGCTGCAGAGGCACAGTGCAGGTGACCAGTGTGCAGGTGTGAATGTGCCTGAGAGAGGCCCGAGGTTGCTGGGTAAGGGCTGTGGCAGATGTGCCTCCCCTGACCCTGCTGCTCTGCAGAGCAGCTCCATCCACCCCACCCAGCATTTACAGCCTGCTCTGGAGAGAACAGGGCCGCAGGAGCCTCTTTGAGCCTGTCCTGCAGCACATCTATGCCCTTGCTGATATTTATTTGCAGTTTCCAGAGGTCCTACTGCATCCTCTTAACCTTTGTTTTGCCTTCCAGGGAACACCCCATGTTCTTCATGTTTGTCCAGCTCGCCATCATTTCTATCTTCAAGTCCTATCCCACCGTGGGAGACATTGCACTGTACATGGCCTTCCTTCCAGTCTGGAGCCACCTTTACAGATGTAAGTTCTTTGTGCTTGATTATTATTTATCTGGAATGGAAAAGGGCGTGCCAAATAATTAGATTAAATGGTCGCCACTAAACCAGACCAGACCCAAGTACATAGCCTCTCATGGCCTCCATGGGGTGTCTAGAAGGAGGCTGGATCTTAGAGGTTTTTTCCTCTGGTGATACAGTCCCTAACATATCTTTAGGTTTTGGGTTGAAATTGGTCAAGGAGGGAATTTTCACTTGTACCTTGTCTTCCCGCTCTCTCCAATTTGTTCTGAGGATTATCTTTTTTATAAGAACTTCTTGCAGTCCTGCATCCTCCAGATCCTTCACTCCCATTTAAGGTCTGTAATTTGAACAGTGCTCCTGCAATTGGTGAGTCCCCCAGCCTTAAAATGCTGGATCTTGCAGCCGTGATTTGTTTTGCATCTGCTTGTTTGCTTAGAGTGAAAGTTACTGAATTACTCCAAGCACGTGTCCAGTCATATCTTAAGTGCTTCAAAAAGACCCTCTTTAGCTCTTGAAATCACCAGGGAGCTTCCTGTGGTTTCTCAGGCTCAGTCTATAGAACCTGCTTCCATGAGGAGATTTGAAAGTGTTGTGTTTTTCCTGATGTTGCTTGCTTAAACCACCTGCTTTGGTCAACCCTATCAGGTTATCCAGGCCTTTCACTGCAGCCTTCTCCAAGCCAGGCCAAGTGTGTTCATGGACAGCTCACCTGCCTGTTGTAGGAGACATAATCAGGAGTCAGGAGACCTGGAGACCATCTGCTCTGTGGGTTTCAGACTCAGGAGAGCCGAGGCCAAAGCAGCTGTGGTCAAGCAGGGCAGGAATCCCCAGGCTGGCCCTGAGCACATCACAGCTGTAGCAGGTGATGAACTTCTGAAAGTCCCTGCTCAGTGTAGTTCAGTTTGCACAGTCATGTATCATCACATGGTCCCACCCCGCAGTGTGTGACCAGACCTACTGAACAAGAAGTTTAAAATAGGTGAGAAGAGATTTGGATGTGACAGTGCTCTCAAAACATCATCTGCCCTCAACTGCAGAGTGATGGGCATGAGCTGAGCTGCAGCCAAGCACAGCAGCACATGTGTCAGGATGGATTGCAGCACTGCTGCCAAAACATGGGCATAAGCACTTCCCAGAAAATGAAAACTTTCCTGGCCTAGCAGTTCCCAGCTCTTCTAGACAAAGTTGTGCTTGGTTTTTGTCCACCTGACACATTCTCAGGCAGACTGCTGGATTCTTGCACCTCCCAATGTCATATGGCTGTCAGTGCATTTGGCCTGTATGAGTTTCTTCCTCTTAATGGTGCTTTCATTTCCTTGCCACCTCCCAAGAAAGTATCTTTTCCTATAACCCACAGATTCATTATTTCCTTTGTCATTAGCTTGGTGAGGCAAGGGATTAAAGTGCTCTGCTCTCCAAATTGGGATGCTGCTGGCAAGGTGCCTTTGCAGGCTGCTGGTTACTGTAAGTGTAGATACCAAAAAGTCAAAGTCATCCAAGAAAGAGTGTTTGGAAGCAGGACAGAGAAGGAAAGAGCTACAAATGGGGATTTCACACTGCAACAAAGGCAGAAGTATTTATTTTGAAGGGAAATATAGTGGATTTCTTATAACCACTATCCAGGAAGTTACTAAAGCAGCCTGTGGAAGGTTATTGGAGGGAAGTACGTCTTGGCAAGTGCCTCTCACCCCCTGCATAGACCCTAAATACCACTGCTGGTTGTGTGACCATGACTGCTCAGTAATACATCATTTTAACAGCTGGTTTTCTTTTGCAGTCCTCCGGAACATCTTCATCCTGTCATGTGTGCTCATTTTCTGCTCCTTCCTGTTCCCTGTTCTGTGGCATCTATGGATTTATGCAGGAAGTGCCAACTCCAATTTTTATTATGCCATCACGTTGACTTTCAACATAGGGCAGGTCAGTAGAGTGAGGCAAATGAAGCTGCACTGTGGGCAGGCTGATGGATGGGGTGGCCTGTCAGCAGCAGTGAATCCTGCAGGATGGGGCTGGCTCTCTGCCTCCTGTGTGGTCCTGCATAGCAGCTTCCTGGCTCTCCTCCTGGATTCTGCCTGTTCCTCAACCCCTGGCACACCAATGGGAAAGAGTTCTTGTGGTATTTGAGCTGTGGCTTAACAATCCAACCTGGCTGTCTGCAGATCCTGTGTTCTGTTGCTGATGGCCAAGGAAAAGCATCTCAGTATGGCAGGACCAAGCACAAGTGAATGGAGAATGGAGCTAGGAGGGAATACAGAAAAACTTCAGGGGCCAGAAAACAGACAAATGAGACCTGCCCATGCACGAGGACGTGGCACCAGGTTGTCTGAGACGTGGCAGCACATGCAGGGTCCCAGTGATGCCAGGACTTGCCCTCCCTGCCTTTCCTGGGGCCATTCTGTACACATGGCTTCCACTGGCCTTATTGAAAGCAGAGCTTAGCACCCTTGAAAGGTGGAACTCAGTGTACACAGGTGCTACAACCTTTTGTAAGTCCTTGTCATGTACTTGAGCCCTGGGGCAGTTTGATGTATGGGTGAGCAGAACATTCATTTCATGTTAAAGTTGCCTTTATTTTGAATCTGCCTCAGCCATTTATGCTTGTCTGCTGCTCTTACAGACAGGGATACACTTGGACTAGGGGCAGAAAATCACCTATTTTACCCTTGATTAATGGGGGAAACACTCGTGGTAAAATCAAAAGAGACTGCACAGAGTGTGAGGGAGAATAGAGATTCTGCTAAGAGGGGCTGATAGGAAACTGGGAGTAGTTCATGTCCTGCTATGGAATGAAAGGAATAGTAAAACTTTATTTAGAAATAGACAGTGATGATATTCTAAGAGGATTTTATTTCCTACCAGAGAAAGTCATAGCAGATCCTGCAAGATCTTGTGCTCTTTGTAAATGCAGACAGCAAAAGTCTCTTGTCTGATTTCCATGTGAGAAAGACCTAGCCCTCATCCCCACCCACCTCAGCTCTTTCTTTTCCCATCTAAATATCTGCAGAGAAGCTTAGTTAAATGAAAAATCACCTTCAGTGACAGAGCCTGTCAGCAGTTCAGCAAAGCAAGCAGATAGATCATGGCTGTTTCCCTCTCCCTGGGTCTGTTCTCCTTCACACTTTCTCCCCTGACCTCAGCAGTCTGCAGCCCTGTTTCTCTTTCCCCCGCTCTCCACCTGGTCCTCCCTCCCCTCCTGTCCTGCCATTGAGCCTCTGCAGCAGCTGCTGTGTTTTTCTGTGCTGTATTGCACAGTAACCCAGGCAGGCTCTGACTCTCCCTCCCTCTGTGTCCTTGGCACTGCCACGTACTTCAGGTGACATAGTGCCAAAGGGATGCTTTCAGTGGCATCTGCACACTGGGACACGAGGACAGTAACTACCGGCTCGGGCTGGCACTGAAAAAGTTTTCAACTCTAGTTACCTGCTTCTGTTTCCAAATGGAGGAGGGCAGCAGTCCTGCGGGAAGGTCACACTGCAAGAGGCTAAGTGACAAATGGCACTAGCGAGCCAGCTGGTCCCTGCCACAGCCCAGTCTGCCACAGCAGTGGCAGCTTCCCAAGGTGGGAGCTTTAGAGAATCCACTGTCACCCATTCCTGCGATCTCAAGGCCCCCAGGTGTGGGAACAGCCCCACTGTGTGCCTCAGTACACCCAAAGGTGTCCTGGCTTGGGCCAGAGTGGCTGGAAAGTGCCCAGTAGGAAAGGCCCTGGGGCAAGTGACCAAGAGCCTGGTGTGCCCAGGTGGGCAAGAGGCCAATGACACCTGGTTCACCAGCCATAGTGTGGCAGCAGGACCAGAGCAGTGACTGTGCTGGGCACTGCTGAGGCACCTCAAGTGTTGTGTCCATTTCTGGGCGCCTCCATTCAGGAAGGACAGAACAGGGCTGGGATGTGTCCAGAGAAGGGAACTGAGCCCCAGGAGCAGCTGGGAGGGCTCAGCCTGGAAAAAAGGAGGCTCAGCAGGGACCTTCTCACTCTGCAACTCCCTGACAGGAGGATGCAGCTCTGGGGATCAGACTCTGCTCCCAGGGAACAGGGACAAGATGAGAAGAAATGGCCTCAAGCTGTGCCAGGAGAGGTTCAGGTTGGACATTAGGAGAAATTTCTTCACAGAAAACATGGTCAGGCATTGGAAAGGGCTGCCCAGGGAGGTGGTAGAGTCCCACCCCTGGAGGTGTCCAAGGAATGCCTGGATGTGGCACTCAGCACTCTGGGATCACAGTCAAAGGTTGGACTCGGTCATCTCAGAAGTCTTTTCCAGCTAAAATGACCCTGTGATTCTGGAAGAGCACTTGGATAGAAGGAGTCCTGTGGGTGCAACTGAGATGTCTGTGCAGCTATGGCACAGCTGGACCTGCCATTGTGGTACATTTTGGCCAGTTTATGGAGCTATATATGGAGTCTCCCTTGGTTTGACATGGCAAGGGGATGGTTAAGGTGTTCCCAAGGTCACAGTGGCTCTTCTAGCAGCATGTGCTGAAGAGCCCAGGAGCTGCTTAACCCCTGACAGGGTCTGTCACCAGCACTGTGTGTCCCTCTTTATTCCTTGTTCTGGAGCACCACTGATGTGTCTGAACATCTCCCTCCACAGATCCTGCTCATCTCGGATTATTTCTATGCCTTCCTCCGGCGGGAATACTACCTCACTCACGGACTGCATCTGACAAGGCAGGACGGGACAGAGGCCATGCTGGTTTTGAAATAAGGACTGTAGCACCATTTCCTGGGACATGGGCCACTCTGAGGAACGTGCAAAGCTTGGGGTACCTGGGGTGGGTGAGGAAGGTTCCCTGAATGAGGCCTGACTTTGGGAATGATACCTACTGGAAGAAGGGGCTGAGGTTCTGGCAATACCCCCCTGAGCTGCAGGCTCAGCACAGACTGTCAGAGCTGCAGTGCCTCCCCCCTCAGCTGTGCTTTTCACTGCGACCTCAGCCATCAGCTCTGGCCAGTCCAGCAGGAACAAGAGTGTCTGAGCTAAACCCAAGGCTGGAGCTCAGACAATGAACTGTTTTCCACCACTGCTTCTTGGAGATGTTTGCTTCTCCGGGGATCTTCCCCTTCACTGCTTTGACCAGTAATGCTCCTGCTTGGCATGAGGCAATCTCTGGGTACCTGGTGCCCCAGCTCTGGCTGCAGATTCCATTTCCTGGTGGTTCTGCTGTTGAGGGATCTGGAAGAATCTCGTGTGCTCAGTCACAGTGGGTGCTGTGAAAGCGTTGGGTGACCGAGGATGCTGACCCTGGAGGACAGCTGGAGCTGCTGCCACACCTGGTAACCTCAGCACTCAAACACAAGTAGGAACCAGAACTGGGATGGGATCAGGGGCAGGGTGGGTACCAGAAACTGCTCTATCCAATTGGAGTAACACAGCCATGTCAGGAGCAGCACAGAGGCGTTGCAGGTCTCAGAAGGAATACTACTGAGGACATGGACTCCCACTGCTCCCAGTTTTTGTTGGGTGAGAAAGCCTGGCAGTGCTGGGCTCGCACCGTGCTGCTGTGATCACTTGGGGCAGCAGCCGGGACCAGGAGGTGTCACAATCTCCCTTTAAGGCCCCAGACCAAATCCAGGAGGAGTCTCGGCCACTGCTGTTACGGAGTTGTTGCACAGCTGCTTACCACGACTGGATGTGCATTTGTCTGTGTCACCCCTGTGTCAGTCAGTGCTGGGCTCATGGCTGTGCAGAGGGGCTCCCTTAAATCAGCTCCCCGGTCTCCCCACTCCTCTCTGTGCTCAGACCTGCTCACCTCGGAGCTGCTGATGCTGCCCCCTGAATGTCACACTTCGGGGTGAAGCCACCAGCTCTGCTGGCTGTGGTCGCACTGAGATGCGGTGACCAGAGTGTGACAGCAACCTCCAGCGTCACCTCTGCTCCCACGGTACATCCGAAGCGTTAGGAATGTGACATGGAGGCCAAACTGCACCTGGTACCGAGCAGCTGAGGGATGGATGTGCCCAGGCAGGTGTGGAAACAGATCTCCTTTCTTTCCGGACAATTCAAACTTTTGCCTTACTGCACTGCTGTCAGCGCTTTGAGGGTGGAGCCGCGCCCAGGCAGCCCCGGCCGGGGCAGGTCCGGCGGGAACCTCCGGAGGGGCCGGCGGGGCATGGCAAGGAGCGAAATAAATGCAAGTTTTGAACACTTCGTGTGCTCTGTGACTGTGGGAACTGGAGGATGAGGGAGGTGTGGGGGGCACTGAGAGTCACATGGAGAGGGTGGGAGGGGATTTGAAAGCAAACATGGATGGGGGGGGAACAAGTGGCAAAAAAGACTTTTTGTCTTTGGGGCAGGCTGAAACACCCCTAGCTTTAGGGAAGGCCAGGTATGGACAGGTAACTGGGCAGCGCTGTAAGAGAAAGTAAGAGGGTGACTAACTGGAGGGTGTTGTTCATTTTACAGCCCCCCTTTCCATAAAGCCGACAACTCTGAGGAGAGAGATGGTGCCTGGAGGTGGCAGGACTGAGCTGAGGCTTCAGGGAGTGCCCCTGTCTGTGCAGCAGCTGGAATTGTTCCTGGGCAATGCCCACTCCCAGCCCCCTGGGCTGCATTCTGAAGGAGCAAGTCCCAAATTTGGACTCAAGCGGTCCTGAGGAAGGTTGTGGGGTCAGTGCTGGGACAGGGGAGGGACAGGAGCAGGGTCAAAGGTAGGGAAAAGGAAAAGGCAGAGATAGGGGCAGGTACAAGGGCAAGGGCAGAGAGAATGAAGGGGTAAAGGAACAGGGCAGGGGCAGAATCACGATCAGGCGTATGGAAGGATGGGGCAGGGACAGGGATTGCCATGCTGAGGTAGCTCAGGCAGGGACTGGGAGCCCTGTCCTGGTTCCTGACCAGGGTCCCAGAGGAAGTTTTTGGGGCCAGCAGAGCTGACCAAATGCCAGGCGCCAGGAACCCCCAAACTCCCATTGCTATCAAAGACTGGTGGGCACAACACAGCTTCTGCCCACCACGGCTGCAGTGGGCCTGCTGTGGAGATGAGGAATAGCCCAAAAATGCCTGCAGTGGGCCCAGGGCCTGAGCTAGGAGTCGAGGCCATCGTGCCACCATGCACGTGCTGCCATTGGCATAAATGGAGCATTGTTGCCCTTGGACCCCCAGGCTCACAGCCAGGCTGAGTGGTTTGAGGGTGCCATCAGTGAGAAGGGGCCACACCAGGGCACTGCACCTCTTCCTTGGTCTGCAGGGGCTTCTTCAGAGGCACCTGAGGCTGGCAGGTCCCTCAGCCAGCGATTCCCTCCCTCAGCTGCCAGTCCCAAGCTGGCTCCCTCGGAGTGAGGGTCATGAGCCTCCTGTACTGGGTTTGTGTGTCCAGGTTTTGGTAGTGGGATGGCTAGGGGAGTAGCTTCTGTGAGAAGCTGGGAGAAACTTCCCCTGTGTCTGGCAGAGTCAACTCCAGATGGCTCCAGGATGGACCCACTGCTGGCCAAGGCCCAGCCCAGCACAGAAGTCGGCGATGCCTCGGGGATTGGGGATTTAAGTAGAAGAAAGGGAGAAGTTACTGCGCAGATGTAATTGCAGTCAGAGAAGAGCAGAAGGAGAACATGTGAGAGGAACAGTCCTGCACACACCCAGGGCAGGGCAGGAGGAGGGGCCGGAGCTGCTTCAGGAGCTGGAGCTGAGATTCCCCTGGGATTTCGAGGGGAAGCCCATGGGGAGACAGCTGTGCCCCTGCAGCCCATGGAGGGCCCAGCGGTGCAGAGATCCACCTGCAGCCCCTGGAGGAGCTCGCACCAGGGGCAGGGAAAAGACTCCAACTCCTCTCCCTGAGCCGCAGCAGAAACAAGCGATGAACTGATCCTAACCCCTATTCCACATCTCCCTGCAATGCTGGAGGGTAGGAGGCAGAGCTGGGAAGGAGGGAGGTGTGGGGAAGTTGTTTTTAATGTTTTAATGTTTCTCATTATCCTGCTCAGATTTTGTTAGTAATGAATTCAGTTAATATCTCTAATTCGAGTCTGTTTGCCCTGAAAGTATTTGATAAAGGATCTCACCCAGTCCTTAACTCATGAACTTTTTGCTGTATTTTCTCTGCCCTGCCCAGCTGTGGAGGGCAGTGAGAAAGGCTTTGGTGGGTGCCTGGTGTCCAGCCAGGGTCACGCCACCACACAGGTGTTGCCAGTTGCTACAACCATTGCAATAGTTGTGTTGCAAAGAGCAACTCGGCAGGAGCTGCCTGGCTGATGCCAAAACAAGGGCAGCCCCTGGCCTCGGGGCTCTCCACTCGCTTCCAGGTGACAGCCGGGGTGCCAAAGAGGTGACAGCCACCGGCCACCAAGCACCTGGCTGGAGGGGGCTGCCTGCCCAGACGTCCCAGCACCGTGCAGGGGGGTTCACATTGTGGACCCCCACGAGCCGGGACAGGCTGCTGACATCCACACCCGCCGTGCCACGCACCCATGGCCAGGGAGGGGCCGGCGCGGCTGAACATTAACCCCGGGGCGGGGTCCAGGGCTCCCTGGCGGCGCAGTCCCAGCACCCCAGAAACACCTGCAATGAGGGGGCTCCGAGTCCGCTACCAGCTTCTGGTAGGTCCATCACACGGCAGCGAGGAATGAGCGCTGGGACAGCGCTGGGAGGCACCAGCCAGGCCGGACACTGGGCTGGACAGACAGAGGGGATCTGCCCTGGGGAGAGTGAGGGGCTGGGGAGATGCTGGGGCTGATGGGTACAAGTGGGACCTGCCCCTGCAGTCGCTGCCTCCCGAGGATCCAGGCACCCCGGGGCTGCACTCGCTCACCCCTCTATCCCCCTCAGCGTGGTGGGCAGGGAATTTTTGCCACCTGCCCTGGGGCATGGGCTGCACCCACAGCCATCCTGAGCGTGTGGCTGGCTGAGACACTTGTCGCCAGCGGCCACCAGGACTGCGGCACATCCCCGACCACTTCCACGCTGCGGGGTCGGCCTGGCCGTGGGCAAAGAGGGAAAAGGCAAGGCTTCACCCCTTCTATAGGACCTGCAGCTGTCGAAGCCTTCCCTGCCTTCTCTTCCTCGTCCTCCACCTCTTCCTCCCCCTCGGGTGGCGATACACCCTTAAAGTTCCGTGTGCGGTGTCGGTGGCACGGCCTGGCGGGGTGCCAGGGCTTAGCACGGCTTGGCACGGCATGGCAGGGCACCTGGGCTGTCGGGAGCAGCAGGGAGCTGGTCTGTAGGCTCAGCCTAGTGCCTATTCCCTTGGACTTGGGGCCCCTTCTCCCAGCCCCCTGACAGAGGATGGGAGACATCCCACCTGGGCGGGTTCGGGAGCTGCTGCTCCCGCAGGGATGCTCACCTCCCGCTGCCCCCAGCCCGACCAGGACGAGGACCTGCCCATGGGATACGAGGACCCAGCTGGAGAAGGGCAGCGGGGCTGGGTGGGAGCCCCAGCAGCAGCCGAGGAGGAGCCCGGCAGGCTGGTGCTGAGCACACCCAGCAGCATCCTGCGGGACTGGGAGATGGACGAGGTGAGGGACCCTCCAGCCGGCACAGGGACATCCCTGTGCATCCTCCCACTCATCTGCCCCCTGCCCACAGCCGTGACCGCTGTCCTGCCAGGAATGGTCCAGGGTGAGGCCAGATGGGCGACATTCCCCTGTGCCTGGGGACAGTCACCTCAGTCACCTCTCGGGGGGAAGGATGCTTGGGGTGCCATCTCAGAAGCTTTGCAGGGTGAGGAAGCTTGAGGGAAGTATCCCAGGACACTGCTGGGAGGGCCGGGGGTTTGAGGAGACCCCTTTGGGAACGTGTTGAAGGGAGGGTGCTTGAGACCACCTCTCGAAAGGATGCTCAGGTGGGTGCCTTGGGAGGCTGCTTGGAGGGCTGATGTTTGGGGCTGATGTTTGATGTTTCGGGAGGGCTCTTGATAAGATCTCTCAGGTTTGTGCTGGGGTAGGGGAGGATGCTCAGCCGGTCAGCACCGACTGAGGCCACTGTGCCCCAGCTGGGTCCGCAGCTGCCCCCGCGGCTGACGCAGCAGCCCTGGCACCTGCTCTACTCCACCGCCCGGGACGGCTTCAGCCTGCGGACGCTGTACCGGAGCGGGACCCGGCCGGACTCCCCGGCCCTGCTGCTCATCAGGGACACGGAGGCGCAGGTACGGCCGTGCCCTCCCCGGGCCGGCTGCCCCGTGTCACACGGGGCTCGGGCACCTCCTCGCTCCGTCGGCAGGACGGGGGACGCGTCCTGGCGCTGGGATCCCCCCCTGAACACCGAGCCGTGAGTCTCCCCCTTCTGCCTCCCCAGGCCTTCGGTGCCTTCTCCGCCAGCGCCATTCGCAGCAGCAGCGGCTTCTACGGCACGGGGGAGACTTTCCTGTTCTCCTTCTGCCCCGAGCTGAAGGTGCGGGCTGCCAGCCGTGGGGCAGGGGGATGGCCATGACCCGAGTACCTGGGCCACACTTGGGGGTCCTCGCGGGGCTGGGGGGAGCTGGGGTGACGCGGCTGCACTTGGCCGGACGTAGGGACAGCAGCCGGGAGACCCGGTTGGCAGCAGCCCCCCAGGTTTGTCCATGGCTGGGGGGAGAAGGCGAATCCCAGGCAGTGTGCAGGAAGGGAGGCTCAGGGAATGGGGGACCTTGCCCAGCTGGGTGTCATCGGCTTCCCTCCGCATGGCAGGGCGGTCGCAGCCCAGCTCTGGCCTGGCAGAATGTAGAATTAGCCACTGTCTGGCACCCCTGGGGGCTGTGTGTGTGACGGGGCGTTAGTGGTGGCAGCTGTCCCCAGCAGGGCCCACAGGGCTGTTGGCAGCGATGGGTCAGATCCACGGGCTCGGCCAGATCATCTGGAGACGGGGAACAAGAAGGTGCCAGAGCAGAGCCAGCTAGGCTCTGCAGCCCCCAGCTGGTCCTCGCAGGACAGGGACAGGACTGGGGATGGGGACACTGCCCTAGCCCACGGTCCCCACTGCGTGCTGTCCCCATGCAGGTGTTCAGGTGGACGGGCAGGAACGACTTCTTCGTGAAAGGGGATGTGAATCTTCTGATGATCGGTGGGGGCAGGTAGGAATTGCGCCGGCAAATTCAGCAGCTCAGAGGGCCCCTACCCCGATGGCCATGAGAGCCATCAGGGAACCCAGGCTGCCCTGTGGAGCGGGGTCCAGGCACGTGGTGATGGTTAGAACCCCAAAACACTGGCATGGGTTGTCTAGCAGCACTGGGCTTTCATTCCCTAACCCTACAGTCTGCTGGAAGAACTGCCCGCTCCATGCTGTTCCCTTCCCGCTCTCTTCCCGATCCCTGTCCCCTCCTATCCTGCTCCCAGCTACGGCCCAGCTCGTTCCTTTCCCACTCCCATCCCGCTCCCTTCCCGCTCCATGCCCTCTCTCATCCCACTCCCTGCCCGTTCCATGCCCGTTCCCTTCCCGCTCTCTGTCCGCTCCCAGCCCTCTCCCACTCCCCACTCCCTGCCTGAAGGCGCGGTGGCAGGCCTGGGCCAGCTGCTTGTCCCGGTTTTCGGGAGCAGTGAGGACGGGAGGTGCCGTGGGAGGTCTCCAGCCGTGGAGGAGGCGGGTCGCAGCTGACCGTGCTCTTGGCACCTTCGCAGCGGCAGGTTTGGGCTGTGGCTGGACGGGGATCTGCACCACGGAGGCAGCCAGCCCTGCGAGACTTTCGACAACGAGACCCTCTCACACCAGGAGGAGTTCTGCATCCAAGATCTGGAAATGTGGGGTCTGGCCTGACCCCAACAAAGACACTCAAGGAAAAAGGTGCTAGAGAGGGGATGATTTGGACTGATGTCGGACACAGCTGTTCCCTGACATCACCCGAAGAGCCTGCGGGATGCTACCAGCCTTACCCCTCCTCCTCCTTTCACTTGTTACCGATAACATCCCGATTTCATGGGGAAAGAACAGCCGGTGGGGGCAGAATGATTGGAAAAAACAGCAGTGGGGTCTCAGGCCTGCAGTGTTGCCATGTGGCTGGGGAGCCAGTATGCATGGGCCCACAGTGGCATAAAAGCTAAAACCCAAGGCATCATTTGCACAATTAACCCTAAACGTAACTCTAACCTTACTGCAACCCTAAGCCCAAGCCCAACCCCAAGCCACATGGCTGGGACGAGGCAGAGCTGCCCCAGGAAGAGTGCACGTGGCAGAGCTGGACACAGCAGGGCCCCACACAGAGAAAGAAGCTTCAAGAGCAGTGACATTTGTACGACTGAGCAAGCCCAGGCAGCCTCTGTCCCCGGGGCCAGCTCTGGCAGTGCTGGGGACAGCACAGTCACCATTCCTCAATAAACTCCTGGCCTCATCCTTGCCCTGGAAGCATTGAACGGCTCTGTGGAGGTGTGTGGGGTGAGGAGCCATGTCCTGTCCCAGCCCGGGCTGTGTGACCACAGCAAGTGGGGGGTCAGCCCGGGGAACTGCTTCAGGGACCCATCCCCCCTCTGGCACAGTCCACACTCTCTGTCTGTCACCCTGTGAGGATCAGGGCTTCCTCCTTGGGAGAGATGACAACAACCCTTCCCATCCAGAGCTCCACAACCTGTTGTCTCTTGCCTGGCTGATGGGGTTTAGCCTCTCATTCCTGGAGGCTGAGCCAGCTCTCCTCCTCCTCGTCCATCACCCCTGTCCAAGCAGCAGAGCCAGCCCCACAGGGGGATTCCAGGCAGGGGTGGTTCATGGGGTTCCATGGGAGGACGAGGGTCTGTCTGGTTTCACCGCATTTGATGTGTTTACGTGGGAGCACAGCTTCCAGGCAAGGTGTCACTCCATGACCTCACCTTATGTCAGCTCCTGTCCCTAAATCTGCTAGTTTGTGAGGCCTGGATCCCATGGAGCCCCAGCCTGCAGTGCTTTACACTCAGCCACCCTCCCAGCCCTTGAGTACTTTGTGCTGAACCTCACCAATCATTTCTCTGCTGATTCTATCTCCTATGGCCAACCTGTGGCATCTCTCCAGAAGACAGCACTTACTCCTTGCAGCACACATCCACACAGGCTGGGAGATTAACAGAGAGATAGGTGAGGATGGATTTAAGAGGATGGTGCAGGGCTCAGGCTGACACTACACTGACCAGCCCTATTTTCAACACAACCCTCTCATACTCCTTTTCTCTCTACCCTTTCATTTCTCCCTCCTCCTCCACCAGCAGAGAGCCACTGTCCCAGATCCCCAGTGCCATGTGTCTGGAGCCCCCTGCAGCCCTTCAGGGCACCCGGTCCCTGTGCCCTGGTGCCACCAAATGTTACCTGCTAAAAGTGGCTGCACAGCACCATCCCTCTGGGGACTTCACCCTCATGTCCATCAGGACCCTTTCCTATTGCCACCACTGCCTCACCCCTCACAGGGCCCCTGACTTCAGGCCCATTTCACGCTTCTGCCAGTAGCACTGAGCTCCAGCTGGGTGAGGCTGGAGGCACCTCTGGAGGTCACCTGGCCCAGCCCCTGATCCATCAGAGCCAGCCAGAGCCAGCTGCCCAGGATGTGTCCATGTGGCATTTGAGTCTCTCCAGCCATGGAGACTCCACCACCTCCCTGGGCACCTGCCCCAGTGCTCAGCCACCCTCCCAGTGCAGAAGTGTCTCCTGAGCTTAGAGGGCCCCTCCTGTGTGTGTCACTTTGTGCCCGTGGCCCCTGGGGCTGTCCCTGGCCCCGTCCCCTCTGCAGCCTCCCCCTGGGTATTTATCCCCAGGGATGAGATGCCCTGAGCCTGCTCTGCTCCAGGCTGGGCAGTCCCAGCTCTCTCAGCCTCTCCTCACGGCAGAGATGCTCCAGTCCCTCCATCACCTTCCCGGCCCTGTGCTGCACTCTGTCCACTCTGTCCCTGTCTCCTGTACTGGGCAGCCCAGCTCTGGGCCCAGCACTCCAGGGCTGGCCTCACTGGTGTGGGGCAGAGAACGGTTCTGTACCTGCTGACAACACCCATTCTAAGGCAGCCCAGGACACCATTGCAACACTTGGCTGAAAGAGGCGTTGTTTGCACATTTATGGTTTCATAGCGAATTCCTGGATCCTTTCCCCTACACTGCCTCATGGGTGGGTGGCCTCGACACATCCTGGTGAAGGAAATGATCCTTCCGAGATGCAGGACATTGCACTTCCTCGTGGTGATCCTTCAGGAGGTTCCTGTCAGACCCTTTCTGCAGCCTGGTAAGATCCTTCTGGATGCAGCACATCCCTCTGGAGTACCAGCCATGTCTCCCCATCTGCAAATGTGCTACCAGTAATGGGCTTCTGGAACTGGACCCAGCACCACCCCTGGCACAAGACTTGTGCCACTGATAACCCCCACTCTGAAGCCAATCCTCCAGGCAGGCTTTGCTCCAGCCCTGCCTGCTCACCCAAACCCTGTTGAGCTGACACTGAGGCTTACACCACCACTGCTCTCCCCTATCTCAGCACAGGTGACCAGGTTGGTCAGGCACGACTTCACCTTCCCTTTCCCTCCCCAACAGTTGGAGCAACATCAACTGGAGCTGGAGCCACCCTGGAGGTGGCTGCTGTCCAGGTGTGGCATGACCAGGTGGCCTCAGTGTGCACAAGGAGTGGTGGGACCCTCCCTGAGCCCCAGCCCCACTGCCCACAAGAACTCTTCCAGAGGGAAGTTCTGCCACAGACAGCAGGTAGTAACACCTTGGATGTTTGGAATGGCGTAGTAAAACCATTTTTAGTAAAGTCCACACACTGCAATTCTTTAAAAGAATAATAAAATCATTGTTTATAAATTTATTCTTTAGAGAGACTCAGATGAACATGTTGAGAAAAGAAATTATCTCAGAACCTTGAACATTGTATAAACTTTTGGTTTAACATAAGCAAAAGATCTTTCCCAAGTATAAAGTGCACAGTTAGTAACAAATTAAAAACAAATCAAATCAACAAGAACAAAATTATATCAAAACGATACTTGATCTTCTGCAGACAGATTAAGATCTTTTTGATCTTAAATGCCTTTGCTCTAAGATATTGCTTCTTGAGGAATAGTAAGTTTTTTAAAAGCTTTTAAAGAGGTCATAAGCCCTTCTAAGTCCTGATTCACCTGAAATACTGTTAGACAGGAACACCAGAGGTTACACCTTCAGACCCAAGAGCACAGATACATAAGCAGCAGAAGTACATGGATACTCATTTTCCCTCCCTCTGCCTAACAGCTTCAGTTCCCAGGATAAAAAGGGCAAAGGAGACATGACAGAAGTTCAGGATCCTCTCACAGCACCTTCCCACTGGGTTATTTTTCAGGAGTATCCTGGCCACCCACACTTGACTGCCTGAGCCAGATGCCCAAAACCCCTCTCCCCATTCCAGATATAAAGGCTATAGATTGCTCCAATTCCTGAGCATTACTGAACCTTTTACTTTATGTTCTTAGTTTTGTGGGCAGACTTTTTCAAGCTTTGAGGTTTTACTTAATGATAGCAGCCTTCCTCTTAGACCTGAGTAAAAGATGGGAGGAAAATGGTCTTCCTCAGCCACTTGTTCAACAGCACAGACATTCAGGACACTCACAGCAGTAGTGCCAGTAGAGGAAAACTAAGAACCATCACAGATCTACAAGAGACAGAAAAATGACACAGAGATGACCACGAGATCCCGAAGAACAGGGCTACAAGAATGGAGGGATTCCTGATGAGCCTATCTGCCCAGTACAGTGTAAAGCAGAGCCAAGGTGCACCTGGTGCAGGACAGGCAGAGCAAGGCAGAACCCTGCTGGCACTGCCCTCTCTGCACACCTGAGCCCTGGCAAACACCTGGGCAGCTCGGCCTTCCTGCAACCACTCACACCATAGGCCTTTTGAGCAGGCTTTGCAGGACAGACAGTAAAAAAGATAGCATTCCATGCATCAAAAATACATAATAAGACAATAAAAAGCTGCATGGCACTGCGATGCATTGTTACTTCAATAAAAGTTATGGTCACTTGTAGCAAGAGGCCTGCACCAGCTTTTTGAATAGTAGAAAAATAATCTTTGATTACCAAAAGATTCCCTTTTCCCTTCCTTTTTTTTTTTTTTTTTTTTTTTTTTTTTTTTTTTTTTTTTTTTTGTTGTTGTTGTTTGTTTTTTTTTTTTTTTGTTTTAATGAAATTAAGTTTTCTAATTTTGAAGATGCCACCCTTGGTAATTTCTTCTTTACCCCACTGTATTTTCATAAGCATACTTATCCCTCTCTTCCTCAGACACTAAGAGAACCCCAATCCTCCCAAAAACCCCACCAAACCTGGGTTAGGATTTTTTCTGCTAAATCATGCAATAGCACAGCTAAGGAAGGGATCAGACGGAGTAGTAAAATCTTGCAATAACAATGAATTGCAATTTTTAAAGTTACTCTTGCTACACAGTGTCAATACATTCAAAACTAAATGAGAACTGAGTTTACTCTGTTGTAATATGTTGTTTTTTAGAAGTCCATCTGGAATACGCACTTTAAGTATGTACATTAAAACATTCTGTATTGTAAAATGCATTCTGCATTGTTCTGTGAATTCTTCCAGTCCATCCAATCAGCTTTTAGAAGAGTTGATGCTCAAATTTACTCATCTTCTAAGGAAGCAGACAAAATAGTGCCAAAAAGAAACCTGTTACTGATCAAAAGAAAGCCTTTGTTTGCAGCTGGGTTCTGAGGCTCTCCTGTGTTCATCATGTCGTGTTATTCCAGGCTTCCTTCATTGGAATTAGATGAGGAGCAACAACATCACCATCCTAATATTAAAATTCAGGAAACATTATTTCACTTTTGCTTTCCATTCTGAAGCAGAGGAAAAGCAGCTCATTATCATGTTTAACAGGAAAAAAATCAATCCAAGGTCCCAGAATCTCTGTACATCAATAAATACTAGACTGTGCATCCCAGAGGTGGAAACTGCTGCAGTAAGTAGTGGGGAGGCAAAAGTGCCCTGTCTGAGAAGGTATCACCATTGGTAGTCCAGTTCTTCCTAAATTATTACCAGAAAATCTGGAAGGCCAATAGGCTCTAACCTGGCCACTGGTCTACAAACAGAATCGTTAAGTCTTTCCTCTGACTTCACCACAGTACCTCATTAACTGCTGTAATCAACCCACCCTTGGTGTTGGGATGTGCCTTGCACTGTCTGAAACAAGCAAGGTTGGTAGAGCAGCTGAGTGAGTGAGGCTCATCCCAGTGAGATACAGACATTGACCTGTGCTCAGGCATTGCCAACACAGACAATCAGCTGCCTAAGCTCAGGAATCAGGTGAGACGCACATTGCTGTGCTTTGCAGCACGCCAGGGCCTGCAGGGTGGATGTGCCCGAACCTCAACAATGTGCTCACAGGACACAACCACACTCTACAACCAAGGAGAGCTGTCACTTGATCCATTTGTGAAAAGCCCTTATAAAATTACCTGCTCTAAAAGACAGATGCCAGAAGGATGACCTAAGAACGGGCCTTTCACAGTTTTCCATGCCTGTATCCCCACCTAGGAACATTCATCTCCTGGGTGGCCTCTCGTGTTTGAGGATGCAGCTCTTTACCCAATCTGCTCTAGTGGAAGGTGTATCTGCTCATGGCAGGGGCTTAGAACAAGGTGATCTTCAAGGTCTCCTTCCAACCCAAACCATTCCATGATTTTATGATCCTGTGGTACTTTCAGATGTCTCCAGCACCACTTCAGTGAAACCAAAGCCCGCCGAGATGGGAGCCATGATAAAACCAGGGGTTAGGTGAGTGAGTGAGTGCCTCTGCCACAGAGGCAAGGCCTGAATGTCAAACTTTTTAATGAAAAAGCAAGCTTATGGATGAAGATGACGAGCTCTAAACAAGAAATATAATAAATGAATTTGTTACCTGTGGTTTGGTGAAATTATTCTGCATACACCACTGAACAAAGTACTGTTTTGCAGCTGAAATAATATGTGGATCCTGACTTTTGTAATAAACCCGGACAACCTGCTCCATAAATATTATGGGTAAAAAGTTTGAAACCTTTGAAATAAAACAGAAAAAAACTTTAGTATTTCTTGGAATACAAAAGGAAAGCAGTAAGAAGCCCCACTACAATCCATGAGTTTTATCCAAAGCAATTGTGATATTTCAATTCCCAGTGTATTCCAATTAAAAACTGTTCATATGCAAAGGCCATGAGGGTTCTAGATTGTCATACTACAACACACAGTGAAGACCTGCAAGGCATGGATCCCACCACCTCTCCACAAATCCTGCACAACCAACCACACAGGACTGCAATCACTTCCATCGCAGGTGGTGAAAATGCTTTTCAGAAGAAAAGTAAAATCCTACCTGCTCTTTAGTGATTTTGACTGCCTTGAGAGGATCAGCCTTGCAATAGAAGTGAACCTTATCAATTGGATTCTGTTCCTTCATTCCATAATCCATTCTGATAACCTTGCATGTAAAACAAAGCAAATGGCATTTGTTAATGTTTGTCTTTAGTTTTCTCACAATAAATACAAAAGGACACACACACTCCACTCCTGAAAATTACAGTAATCAAATGAAACAGTAATTAACAAATTATTACTTAAAAAAACAATCTGGCATTTGTATTTTGCATAGTTTCTTCCACCCCCTCTTGCTCTGATGCTGCCAGATTTACATTTGCAGTGACCAGCTCCCAGTTGTGCTCTGAAACATTCCAGTTTCCAGCACTAGAAGTGGACTGGTCCCTGGCCAGCCTGGGCCTCCCCAAAACACACAACCCACAGAGGCTGCAGCAGAGCTTACAATTATAAACATGAGGTTTAGACCTGGCACACCGACATTTCTGTGGTCAGCAGGGATCCACTTCCCTACAATTTCAGTTGTTGGGATGGGAAAAGCCCAGGCTAATTTTTTAAAGCTCAGTAAACTGCTACAGTCTTGCCGAGTGAAGTGAACCTTCAGTGCAAGAGTGCTTTAGGAGCAGTTCATGATGCACTCTATGGAAAGCCACCTGCTCTTCCCAGAATGAACTGAGAACAGGGATTAAGCTGTGTGGTACCTGCAGACTGCCTCAGCTCCCTGCTCTGTCTCAGGCTCCCTCCCTGCCAACACTGCTGTCTGCAGACAAGCTGTGGCAGCAGGTGCTTTGTGCAGCACACAAACCCCAAAGTTCCTAGCAGCACCAGGTATGCAACACCAGGAGCCTGGAGGTCACTGTGCCTCTTTTCCTCCCACTGGCCCCACAGGTTTCCTGCCTTCCTGACCCATCCAGTGGTCCCCAGGCTGCTGCTGCCATTGACACCCATGTACCAAACCCCATGAGTTTCTCTACTGCTTCTTGTTGTAGTGAGGACAGTGACAGGAGAGCCCGTTTGTCACCAGGAGCAGTGTACAGATGACAGCCTAGTGAGGTTGCCCCACACCCTCCCACCACAGCAAACCTCCCATGGGAAGCTCAATGCCCTCAGACCCTCAAAGTGAACCAGGCCTCCAGCTACGGACACCCTGTGGGTTTGTTCCTTCACCAGGGTACACAAAGTCCTCTGCAATCCACAAGTTTTTACTTGACCCCGCTCTGAGAGGTGTTTACATCAACTATGAAGTTCTCAGCCTTTAGCTCCACGTCTGGAGGGTTCTTCTTTGGCTTGGAATTTGCAATGCTTTCTGCCAGGATATTACTCTGAAAGAAACAAAACCAAAAGATTAACTCAGATTACTTTTATGCCCTCTCAGGTCTAGGTCAAGGCAACACAACACGTGACACAGTATGTTTTTAAACTAAAGCTTTCAATTCCTCACAGCTTGACAAGACTCTTGTAGCAGTCTGGTTGTTTGAATTGCTGTACACCATAGCCATTAGCACAAAACCCAGTTTTTAGAAACAAACTAGGCTTAGGCAATTGAGAAGACCCAAAATCTGCCAGTCTATGGAGGAGTTTTACACCTGATGATGGGGCAGGGGGAGAGCAGGAGTGTGCCATCCAGAATGCTGAAGCATAAAAACAAAAAATAAGTACCCTCAACCATTTTACCAATACAAATGTGTTGCAATTAAGTTCCCCAAAGCTGAACACTAGACATTTTCATTGAACTTTTTAAATGAAGGGCTGCAGGATCTTATCCTCTAATAAAGCTTTTATATCTATGCAGTAAAACATAAAATAACACAAGAGACAGACAACTACAGAAAACACCCCACAAAAAGTACTCCACAAAAGAGGTTTTGTTTGGTTTTGACCCCAAGGGAATATTCCCTGCTGACACTTAGGCTAACACAAAGCAGAGGAGCATAGTTAGATGGAGAACAGTTGTCCACTGAAATGTTTGAGTCCTCATTCAAAGGCTATGGCCTTTATTCAGGGCTGCTGTGCTCTGGGGAAGATTCAAGATCTGAAGCAGCAAGATTTCCTGGGAGCAACTGAGACTCATGGGAGTGCAGCCCAGAGCAGTTAGAAGACTGTCCAGGAGGGAAGGAATTCAGCATGGAGCAGTTTTGGGAGTTTTTTTTGCTGCTGATTTGTTCATTGCAGAGATGGGGAAACTGATGAGCAGAAAAATCACACGTACTGCCAAGCTGAGACATGTGTGTGGTTTGTAGTGACTCAAGAAACCAAAGAAATGTTTTTTTAGATTGAGAACAAGCTTGGAGGAAAACCTTGCCAGGAGGGAACTGGCTTGTAGCAGCCCGTTTGTAACTATTTCTACTCCATATCAGAATGTGTATGTGTTAACTGACTTCCAGTCTGTGCTTGCATTGTTTCGAAATTATCTCTCTGGTTTGCATTAACTGGAAACTCAGCCTGAGTTTAAGAATTCTGAAGCTGTTTGGGATTTTCCCCTGGCTCTGGCCAGCTTGAGGATCACAGAATTGCATGGGGCTGGAGCAACCTGGTCTAGTGGAAGCTGTCCCTGTCCATGGCAGGAGGCTGGACTGGATGGCCTTTAAAGGTCCTTTCCAACCCAAACCATGCTGTGATTCTAAATATAACCTTCTGCTGTGTGAAGGAGCAGAGCAGAAACAGCTCTGTCCTGTGCAGCCACTGCTCCCCTCCAGGGCTAGGAAGAGGCTGAGCCTCTGGCATTCCTGCCACGGTAGGAAACATCCTCCCTGAATCCTCAGCTGTGCACCCCGGGTTGCAAAGCACTGGCTGCATGTAATCATAGCACCAGCAGTGATCCAGTCTCAATTCAAAACAACACCATGGACAGCCCAAGATTCAATGTCTCTGGCCAGATTTTTAAAATGAGAGCTTTTCCTTTAATTAACCAAGCTTCTAAAAGGAACTGTTTAAAGGTGGAACTCGTAACATCTGCTCTCACACCTGCCTCCTTATTTGTTGGGCCACCTATCCCAGCCTTCTCGTCAGAAGGGCAGAAACTTGACAATTCATGTACAACCATTTCATATTTGCTTTCACCTATTTCCTCCTGCTTTTGTAATACAGAATCTCTTAACACTACTTTTTCTTAGACAAAGAACACAAGCAAACCTCTTCAAACAAAAAGATGAACAGCTACATCTAGTAGTCCTTGTCTAACCTTATTGTTTTAAAGAGCTGAATTATTTTTATGAAAGCTTTCTAGATGCTGACATCCACTTCTGGAAATCAGACATAGAAAATTTTCACCATTATGGCTGAAGGTTGGGGATAAGTAACTGATGATTTGACAACACAGTAGAGCACATTAAAAGAGCTGAGCCAGCTGAAGTGAGATCTAATATACCATTATTTTGAAATAAGACAACAGGAATTAAACTGCTATCTGCTTTGAAAAGCACTCATGAAAAAGACTGGAAAAAGTACATGCATGCTCATGCTTAGTATAGAATTTAACACCAAGAAATTCAGAAGACATTATTCAGTTTGATATTTACTCTCAAAGCAAAGCACACAAACACAATTCAAAGCAAATATGTTCCTTATTATTTTGAAATTTTCATGAACATCAAATGATGTAATAACCTTCTCAATCACTGGACTGTAAGAGTCTTTCATAAAACTTTGTATTTTTCAGCAAAGTTTTTCCTGACAGTATTTCTGTAATAATCAGCTTCTGAATTTCCACCTGCTGCCATTCTTCTGACTCTTTGAAGATAAAACTTTCCCCAATTTCTTATATGTTTCATGGCTCAGCTACTTAAAGATGGGAAGAAAACTTTTGACTCCATTTTTCGAATAGCAAATAACAAAAAGAAAACAAGCCTTCAAACTAAAATAAACAAAGCTCACATGGAGGTAGATATAAATGGATGGTCAGCAACTTCAAGAACATTTTTTGGGTACAGAATCCAGAACCTTCCATTAAAGAACATTACCTTTACAATTTCCTTCTTTGATTCAGGTCGAGTCTCTCCTAAAAATTTGTATAATTCACGTCGTTCTATTTTACGCAAAATTTCTCGTGCCTCCTCCAGGTCTGGAGAACTTGAGTGCAGAATTTCCAGGTAGATACAGTCTGCCAAAGTTGCATTGATTTTTGTTAAGTATGTCACAATCCAGCGTCATGGTAAAATGAACAAACAGGGCCAAAAGGTTACAGCAATCAGAAAAACTGCTGGTTCAGGAAAGACTTTCAGGGAATGACAGAACTAAGTCTGACAATGAGAAGTCACAATATTATCTTAATCATCGTTAGATTCACGATGGCTGTTGGCAGAAAAACTATCTCAATTCTCACCCTGGCAACATACTTTGTTATTTCACTAGAAGTTACTTTCTCCTCTTATTTAGCCAGTCTTGTTTAGCAGACTATCCTGAACTCCACCACTAACTAGCTCAGGACATGGATACTCTGCCCTGTAAAAAAACATAAAGAATGGCCATTAAGCCTTCAGGTTTTCTCAGACTTTGGATGACAGTATCAAAATCCCCCCTCCTGTCTCCACGTGGCAGTGACACACGCAGTAAGACTCCCACCATCATTCAGAGCAAGACAGAGGTTTCTTTGGATGTGGCTTCAGAGCAGAAACTCCTCCTACAGACTAGAGACTGTTGAGACTCCTGTCCTAGAGACTGCTGTTGCCAGGATGCTGCTGGCCTGATCTGCACCCCACAACTGCATTCCCTGGCCAGGAACACCTGGGTAGCTTCAACACGTGCTGCAAGCACAGCCCTGCAAGAGCCCACCCGGAGCTGCAACCAGGCTGAGGAGCTCCCAGCACACTCCAGAATAACCTCTGAGTCAATTACCAAAACACCTTCAAATGGTTTAATGGACAAGGTCAACCAAAACATGGAACTTCTCAATGAGGAACCATAGACCAGGTCTCTTCAGACAAAGAACAGATGATGCAAGGGAAATAGGCAGCCCATGAACATCTTCCCTGTGTAAAAGCAGCAGTGACAAGGAAGGCTTTGCTGTCTCAACCTTTACTACAACTATGATTTGCTGCCAAATCAGGAGGCAACACATTAAAAAACAACCCTGGTTCTTCATCTACCATGGAAGAAGGCCAGGGAACGTTCTGCTGCAGAACCTCACAGAGGTTCATCACTTGCAGAGGTCCATAACTGGACAATTTCACAGAAGCATCACTCATCAGGGACTGCTGAAACAAGCCTCAGGAGCGTACAGGTTGCAAGCACTTGTCCTGTTTGAAGGACAGGTGTCTGCCAAAGAAGGTGGGAACCTCCCTTGGAATGGAGAACATGACCCCCTTCCCTCTGATTATTCCAACTTTGAAGTGCTGGGGCTGTCAGGCAGAGCTATGGGAGAAGGAGCAGCAGTTGGTTGCCAGTGTGTGTGTGTATAACAAGGCAAACAAACAGCAGCCCCGGCACAGCCCCGAGCAGAGGCAGAGCCCCAGTCCCAGCCTTGTCCCGGCCGCGGACACCTTCCCCTGCGGTGCAGTTCCGGGCACAGCCGGCAGGGGCGCTGCTGGCTCCCGGCCGGGCAGGGCGGCTGCCATGATTCCCCGCGCCTGCAGGGGGCGCTGTGGCGCGAGCTCGGCCGCCTCTCTCCACACGGGAATGGCGGGCGGGCCGGCGGGAGGGATGGAGAAGGGGCTGCTGTGGGAGCTCAGGGCAAGCAGCCGGTCCCGGTGCTGGTGCCCCTCCAAATGGTGAAATGGGCTGCAGCAGGAAACCTTGGAGCAGCAGCTGGAACGGCAGAGTGGGCACACCCGCGGTGGCAAAGTGTAGCAAAGACTCCGGAGCAGTGCCAAGAGCCGCGGGGTGTCCTGGCAGGCCGGGGTGGGGCAGTTTAGTGAAATCTTGGAGCAGGGGCAGGCAGGGGTCGCCCCCTCCTCTGCAGCAGCTGCCTCCCACAGCCGGGGTCAGTCCCAGTTCTTTCCTGGAGGTTCCTGAACAGATGGCACGGGTCCTCTCCAGTGAGGTCCCAGTTCAGTGGCTGCTCCCATGGCAGGGCTGGGCTCCTGAACTCCCTCCAGTAAACAGCAGCTGGACCATCCTTCTCTGAAGCTCACAGCAAGAGAGGGCAAGGAGCCCAGCCCAGCCCCTCACCACCCAGCCAAAATCTTGAGGGAAAGGAAAAATCCCACCCTCCACAGCACTAGAGGCAGGAAGGAGGTTTAAGAGGAGAACATACTCATCCTTCATGCTTCGCTGTACATCTGATGCTAGTACATTCCTCACATCACTTTCCCTGCTGTTCAGCCCTCCTTGCTGGACAGCTGCCCCCATCAAGCAGCTCCTTGCTGTGGCAGACACTGAGAGGTTGGGCACACAAGATTCTCTGCAACAGCGCCCTCAGGCCCTGTCAACTTCACCCATGGGCCAAAGATGGAAGTTCTTTAGTCTCTCTGTTGGTGAGCTAAGGCTTGGTGATGGAAACTCAGGAGAGTTGGCCTGGAAGTCCTGGTGAGCTGTAGCTGACAGGTGCTGCCAGTGATCAGGAGCAGCCCTGAGCAGGACCTGCAGCACCCGTGCCCTGCACACACAGAGCCAACCACAGAGCCTTGGAGCACTAGGGTTGCCTGGCCCACACTGCAGCTCTGAACACAACCAGGGGAACACAGCCTCACAGCACAGACCAGGAGAGGCAGGCAAGCAGGGCAGCAATCCTGAGACCCCACAAGAGCTGTTTGGAACTTGCTTTAGGAATAGCTTCACACCACAACACACATCCAGTACTTCACCTGACAGAACCACCTCTAGTATCAGTTAGAGGTCACTTACATCCTACTTGTGACAAGTGAAACAAACTCAGGGCACAGGCAGGACCTCCTAACACTGCTGAATCTGAACATATGTGGGACATAAAGTTGGTGCTTCTTTCTCTCTCTCTCTCAACATGAAAGTGATTTAAACTAGAATGTCTTGCTTTCCCAGCAAGATTTGAGAGCATAAGCATTAGACAGCCAAGGCCTGCCTCACCTGCTGTGCACAAAGGCAGTAAAAAACGGCATTTTAACAACTACTCATGCTCTTTTACGTAAAAAATAATTCTGAGATCTCATACCAGTTAGTTTAGCGTAGGCTTCCATGTCTTCCATTGCTGTAGAAATCCGATACTCTTTTTTTCCAGAGCCGCTTATTTTTAAAAATCTGTCTGCTTTTTGAAAGGCTTCTGTTATCCTAGTTTGAGACAAAATTATTACTTTAGGATAGTATAATTTTGAAACACCTCACTGGTCAACAGGCACAATGAAACAAATTAGTATGTTATAAACAGAAGACAACAGCTGAAACTGTATCCCCAGCACACAGCTCACAGCAGACACTGCAACATCTTGTCTCCACGCTGTCACTGTACATTCCGACAGATTTACTGAAGACAGGTTCAGAACAGAATGTAACCTTTAGATGAATGAGCAAATTCACTTTGTTCTGCTTCAGACTGTGTTTAGCACTGCTGAGACAATTGCAGAACCCTGGAAAACAGTGAAATGGTCCCTCAGGTGCAACAGTTTCTTCTAGATGACCATACCCTTTTACAGACTCCTTGCTTCCCGAGTTAGCTGAGAGGGTACAAAGCATTGTAAAGGGAAAGCATCACAAACATGTAGTAGTTTCAGATGGGAAAATATTATGTTCTAAAGATGAAACTCTTCCAGATTTCCATCTACCTTGCTTTCATTTCCAGCTTGGACACTCTTTTGGAAAGCCTGTTATAATTATAGGAAGCCAAGAACTGGGTTTTTCTAAACTAAAAAAAAATACGTTTTACTCATCATATGTAGGCACTGTCAAACCTGAGCATTTTTAGTCTGAGTTTTAGAGGATCCCTAAATCAGGACCTGAAATTTATGAAATGAAAGCAATCCAAATCACTCTTGTACTGTGTAATCTTTAACATTCCTTTTTACCAAACTCAACAGTTACCCAGCAGACAACACTCTAAGGAAAAAAATATATGGGGATATATGGGGATTCTCAAGAAAAGTAAAAAGAATAATGTTACAGGGAAAATTCCATAGACAACAACAAGAGAGGTAAAACAGCAGGTAGTCAGCTGAATTGGTCTTGAACAAATCTTGCATTACATAAACACAAAGCCAGGTCTTAGCTGAGCTACATGAGCACAATCATGACTTTACTCTGTTAGTAACCTTACTCTAATAACCAGGCAGTTTGAGCTAAGTGGTCTCTAACTTGCAGATAAGGATTTGACTTCAGCTGTCAGCAATTTAAATGGTTTAAGCACACCCTGGTCCTATGCTTCTTCAGGCCTCTAGTAATTTTTTTTTAATTAAATTTTATGAGAAATTTAATTTTACGTGGAAGGATGTTTTTGTCCTCCTCTCTTTCGGTTTGTATTTGCTTCGTTAACCACAGTCTCTATGACACTTTAAGCACTAAGTCTTCTCACAAGAATCAGAAGTTGCTTTTATTCTATGTCACATCTTGCTGATTTTCTGAATATTCTAAATGGATATGGCTCGCTTCAAGAATTTAAAAATAAATTGAAAATGAAGGAAAGGAAAATGTACTTGCATTATTTCAATGATGTTGCCAGTCTTATGCTGGTATGCTCTCCGGTGCAGACAGTTCCGGGTGTGGAACATCTCATACAAATTTCCAACTTCCTGAAACAAAGAAGCCCTATCAACATTTACTTTGGCCACTGTCTTACTAGGAAAATTAAAGCAATCAATCAATTAATTAAATTAGTTATCTCCTCCCATTCACAGCATAAAGTAGAATTCTTCACCATTTCCAAATTTTGGAACTGGCTCGGGCCACCGTAGGACAGCAGAGTGCCAACAGTGACCCCAGGCAGAGAAGAGGATCCCTCATCCCTTTAGCAGCCCCTCTCCACAGCCACAGCCACTTCCTGCCCAGCAGACCTGGAGCAGGATCCTACAGATCTACAGGTCTATAGAGTCCCCCCTGACAGGACCTGCCACAAATCCTTTCCAACAGTGCTTTACTCTGTCCCTCCCCCAAACAGCAGCTTCAGAGAAAAACCTTCAGAGCAGTAACTACTTCTCTCCCTCTTGGGCTAAGGGAGCATGGGGCAGGATCCCCAGGACCTAGGCATGGAGTACAGCTACCCTGTGTGCCCCCAGGTGCTCTGACCCCCTTGGGCTGCACATGCTGCTCACCTTGTCACGGGTACAGATATGCTTCTGGTTTTCCACTTCACAGACCCGAGTGAAGATAAGCAATCGCTTATAGTCAAAATTATTCGAGATGCCCAGGTGATGGCAATCCCTAGAAATATTCCACAGAGTGTTTAACAATACGATCATTTTTGTACATACTGTAACATTTTATCAATAGGAATTAATAATAAAATGTAAGATTTGTACCTTGCAAAATAATCCCACTTGTCAACATCAATGCCATTTTTTTTATTAGCTACAATCTCATAGAGGAAACTTTTCTCCTTTGGTCGACCACGGTAGGGCCACTGACAGGAACCAGAAAGAAGAACATCAGAAACAACAGGTAATTAAAGAGTACCAACAATGTCAAATAGCTTTTTTAAGACAGTGGGAATACATTTTGACTTTGCTTGTGATAACTACCCAACACTGAGGTAGTGAAGAGCAAAAAGACAAGGAAGGAACTTCCCGAAGCTATCAGGCATTAGAAATACAGAACAGGGCCTAAGAGCTGTGTTCTTGGAATCTTGGGAAGAATAAAACCCGTGGAACACAAGCATTCATTGCCCATTACTCTACAAAAAACCCCATGAAAACAAAAATAAAACAAAACAAAACCAACCAAACAAAAAAAACCCACACAAAAAAACCCAACCAAAAAAAACCCCAAAACATAACCAAAAAAAAGCATATCAACAAAGAGGGGAAATTTTGGAATTATTTAATTCTCAGAGAATTAAATACACAAACATGTCACTGTCCTGCAATCTTCTGCGATCTACAACTTTACAGAACAGAGTTTAAAAACACTTACTTAGATGTTTTAAGCAAAATTTGTTTGAATAGTCAGCTACTTAAACTCCTACCTCTCAAAGGACAATTCAGCCCTAAGGTAAATAGGAAATGAACAACAAAATAGTAAGATACAAGATGCACATTTTCTTGAAAATTTGAAGATCCTTCACCTAAAAAAATGCCATAAAGTAGCCCTGAAATTCTGAAAGTGGAAAACATTGTATGCAAACACAGCTTCCATGTTACCTGCACTACAGAAATACTCAAACTGATGTGAATAGCCATGGAAACACATGCAAGCAGCAGGAAGAAAAGCACATCATGGATAAAAATACCATGATCACAAAGAGCTCTATTACTGGAATATGTTCAGGACACTGTGTCTGGTGCCTGAACACCCATTGTCCATGTCATGACAGAGGCCTGCACCACAGTGCGCAGCCTGCCAGTGCAATCTGCTGCCTAACACCAGGAGGGTGCTGCCATGTATTGTGTGTGGCACTTCTCTTCTGGTATCCTGCTGGAAAACAGGCACAGAATCCAAACAAGGCAAACCAGATACAGGGAAAGAAGCTGGCACAAGATCAATGCTAGTGGCAGGCACCAAGATTCGTGTGCAAACAAGCCCAGCATGATAAAAATCAGTTTGTGGATTTTGTAAATTAATGTCCCCTTCCTACAGAATCTCAGACTCAATGTCACTATGCCAAGTCCCTTGTATTTGCCATGGGATTACTACCCACTCCTGCAGCAGAAAATAATGGGCAAGTGTGAACATTTGTGGGTTACTTGTTTGGGACTACATATAAATTCTGGTTAGGACCAGATTGCCCTGACAGATCTCCTACTGACTTCAGCTGCTACCAGTTCTTTACTCTGGTGGCAACTGAATGAGTGTCCTCGAAGAGATGACAAAAGCTGTAAAATGAGGGAAGAGGACTTAAGTCTTTCACAGAGTTAAAACGATTAACAAATGCCACCTCTTCTTGCTTGCCTCTTGAGGCAACTCATTTCTTCAAGTCTTATCCCTGTCCCTATGTTTACTCCTGCAATAAATCCAAGAATTTTGCTGCTGTCATCAAAGCTGTTGCGGCTCTGGCACTTGGGCCAGGCTCGGATTGCTCGATGCCTCATCGCTGCCAGTTTTGTTATCCAGACTGAGGGAGGCCTCCTTTACTCCAGGCCAAGACCCCCCAGCTCCCTCAGCTGCTCCTCATCATACTTGTGCTCCAAACCCTTCCACAGCTCTACTGCCTTTCTCCACTGCACCTCAGTGTCTTTCTTCAAGTGAGGGGCCCAAAACTGAACCCAGAATTTGAGTTGTGGCCTCAGCAGTGCCCAGCACAGGGGCACTGTCACTGTCTTGGTCCTGCTGGCCATGCTATGGCTGGTACAGGCCATGTGTCGTTGGCCTCTTGCCCACCTGGGCACGTCTGGCTCATTTTCAGCCACTGCCAACCAAACAGCAACTCTTCTCTGCCTAGCTGCTTTCAGGTGCCCTGGCCCCAGCCTGTAGCAACCCCAACACCTGGCATTGTGGAACCTCACACAATTAGCCTAGGCACATTGACCCAACCTGTCCAGATTCCTCTGTAGAGCCTTCCTGTCCTTCAGCTGAGCACAACCGGCATTTCCCAAACTCAGGCTGGCTGGGCCTGACTCCCTAGTACGTGCTGCATGACGGCACTCACGATGACCTGCTCCATGACCTTCCCTAGCACCAAGGTCAGGCTGACAGCCCTGTAGTTCCCTGGATCATCCTTCTGATCTTTGTACATGGAGTCACATTTGCTGATTTCCAGTCAACTGGGACCACCCAGGACTGCAGGTAAATGATGGAAAATACTTTGGTGAGCACTTCTTCCAATTCTTCAGTATCCTTGAGTGGATCCCACTCACCAGTTAGTTTCCCTAAATAGAAGTAACTTTCTAGAGTTTCCCTCTGATCTGGAGGCTTTTGGGCAAGGATTCTCAGGGAGTTGTAAGCACATTAACACATGTGCCAGCACTGTAGGAAATAAACACAACACTCCTCCAGCACCAATTGTGACAAGATTCCTGGAACTTCATGGAGCTAGAAGTAACATATGGCAGAAGCCAAAACTATCCGTTCTTTCAGCAAAATAAAGATATTTCTTGGAATAACCACAGGAGCAGCACACTGACTCACCGATTTCACACAGGCAGTTTCATCTACAGGCCCTCCTATTTGTTCCTTGATGAACAACATATCTTCTTCCAGGACAAGACCATACGATTTCATGACTTCTTCTAGTTTATTGGAAGCGATCAAGTGCTCAAACATTTGAACAGAAGCAGTTTCATGCTGTGAAAAAAAACCATCCAAATACTGTATTACATAGTTTAAGCGTCTTTCCTGCTGTGTCACAGCTTTACTCCAAGTCACCAGCACTGCCTAGCAGGGCACATGGGCAGGCTGGTGTGAAGTGCAGCACCTGGCTACTTTCCTAGTGTGATAGGTTGACTTAGAAAGAAGAAACTCAGAAAGAGAGCCTCTCCCTAAGGGAACTTTCTCTGTGGGGGTTGGGACACCTGCAACAGCCAATTGGAGAAAGTTAGTTCGCTCCGTGAACACACATTTTGAAGGAGGTAATCCGGAACTGACTCTTTTTGTCTTTCCGGCGGCTGAGCAGGTAACATCAACCTGAGCTTCCCCCTCCCTCATGCGGGGGGGAGGCTCGGGAGGCCGCTTGGGCCCCGTTTGCAAACGAAGGGACTCGATGGCCGGGGGGAGAAAAAGCTGTGTGATAAGACCTTCACGGCTTCCTCCTCCACGGGCCTGCGGCTCTGGCGTGGGGGGAGGCCGACTCTTGCTGCTGCCGGCCGGGCCGGGCCTGCCCGAGTGGCCATGAGCAGGGTGGGGCTGCAGCCCAGCCCCAGAAAGGCTAACACCTCGGCTGCCCCCCCCAGCACGGCCTGAGCCTGGCCCAACTTTTGTAGTTGTGTTAAACTTTAACTCTTTAGTGCTCAGATAAGATTTGCAAAGCCTCCAGCCTTTCCTTTGAATATGAAAGGGAATAAGAAGATTTCTGAAGTCAGTGACGTAAGAGCTAAGTTTTTTAGACGGAAGGAGAATGAGAAGATGCTGAAATGGCTGAAAATCTTTTTGTAAAATTGTAGGGATGAACTGATGTACTGACTATTCCTATAAACCATGGAAAAAGACATGGGGGGTTGGAAATATTCAATTTAATAGATGATTTGACCAAAGAGCACCTGTGTTGAGAATTTCTGTCCTGAGAAAAGAAGAGGATTTTAGTTTTCTGAAGATGAAGCCTGAGCAGAGAGAAAGGAGACAGAGAGAATCTTTGCTGTCGAACATTTTATTCTTAAAAGTAATACCCCATGAGACAGACATGGCCCACATCTACAGTTTTGGGACGGCTGTCCCAAGAGTTAGAAGAGTTAGAAGGAGTGTCACGGTTGCAGGTTCCCGGGCGGATGCAAATAGTGAAAGATAAAAGCACAAGAGAACTGTCTCCTTCCTTCTTGTGGAAAAAATCCCTACAGCTTTTAACAAAAGGAGGCTTCTCTCTCCGGAAGTGAACTGAAAAAGACTAAATTGGGGACTGACCGAAGTATTTGTTATATGTTTGTTTTGTTGTTATGAAGGTTGGGAGAGGGAGGGAAGGAGTGATCTGAAAAATCTTATTCTGAATTTTTTTTTTCCTTTCTCTTTGTTTGTGTAGTTAATACATTTTCTTTTATACTCTCTCAAGTTTTAGGCCTGCCTTGCTCTTTTGCTCCTGGTTCTGTCTCACAACAAAAAAATAAGTTTATTTAAATTGGCAACTCAAAACGAAGACACCTAGTCATTTTGCATTAAACAGAACAGGAAATCACCTGGTCTACAGAGTCCAGAAAGACACTTTAGAGTGGAGCGCTGTTAATTCTGTGTGTTGACAAACAGCAGCAAGGCAGTTACAATGCTAAAAGACAAAATAATCAATTTTGCTGTGTAAAAGATTAACCAGCTTACTCAGCTGAGTTTGCTAAGACATTACAAGCAGAGAGGCCTGAAAGGACTGTGTTGCACTTCATTCATACACAGCAAACAACTCTTGAAAATCTGTTCAAAATTTTGGAAAGTTTGAATTCTAAACACTACTGAATATCCTGGCCTTGGACTAAAACATTATACTGGAAAGGAAGCCTGCAGGTGATATTTTGCAAATATAAAACATATTCTGCAGAAAGCTTTCAATACGCATTTTAAGGCACAATACTGGCCAAAAATGATCAGTGCAGCCCTAACAAGGATATCATCAAAAGATTAGGAAACAACATTCAGGTTTTCAATTAAGCCATCAAAATGATGCCACAAGGCAAGGCCAGATGACCACTATAGCCTCACAAGCACTGGAACTCTTTAAAAATTAATTAATCTGCCTCTAAAAATTTCAGGTTTGTATTTTCATTTTAATAGTGAAAAGCCTACCTTCCACTCCAAATCTGGACGAGTAAGTGGAATAAATCTTCCATCAAACATATGTGAAAATGGTCCATGACCTTAAATATAAAGATTACACAGGTTTAGTCTGAGACAGTTGTCAGCAAAAACTTCTTGAGCAAGCTTAGAATCTGAATTCTCCTGTATTTGACTTTTCTTGACATATCACAGAGTCTTAGCCTGGCTTGGGTTGGAACAGACATTACAGATCAGATCATCTCGTTCAGACCCCTGCCATAGTCAGGGATACCTTCCACTATCCCAGGCTGTCCAACCTGGCCTTTGACACTTCCAGGGGTGAGGTAGCCACAGCTTCTTTGGGCAACCTGTGTCAGGGTCTCCCCACCCTCACAGGCAAGAATTCCTTCCCAATATCCCACCTAACCCTGCCCTCTGCCAGTGGGAAGCCATTTCTCCTTGTCTTGTCACTCCAAGCCCTTGTCCCAAGTCCCCCTGAGCTCTCCTGGAACACCTTTTATGTGATCTAAGGCCTCTCTGGAGCCTTCTCTTCTCCAGGCTGAACACCCCCATCCCTCCCAGCTTGGCAACAGGGCAGAGGGGCTCCAGCCCTTCGTGCATCTCCAAGATCTCACTTCAGCAGTACCCCATCCTTATGCTGGGACCCAGGGCTGAAGGCAGCTCTGCAGGTAGGGTCTCACCTGAGCAAGGCAGAGGGGCAGAATCCCCCCCTCACCTCTGCCCATGCTGGGGATCAGTCCAGCATATGGGGGGTTCTGGTTGCCTCTGGTCCTGTCCAGCCTCTTACCCATCAATGTCCCCAAGTTTTTCTCCTGTGGGCTGCTCTCAATCCACTCTCTGCCCTTCCAGCCTGCCCAGGTCGCTCTGGATGCCCCATCCCTTCCCTCCATCCCTACCCCACCACACATCTTGGTGGTGCTGGCAAACTGCCCAAGGGTGCATGGCTCCCACTGTCCCCATCACTGACAGAGATATCCAACAGCGCTGGTGCCCACACAGGTCAGTCATCACTGAGCTCCACCTGGACATCAAGCCTGTAACCACAACTCTCTGAGTGCAACCATCCAGAGAATTCCTTACGTGTCATCTATGAGGAAGGCTTGGGTATAACAAGTACACTTTAATGCTACTGCACTTAAGAGCCAGTTCCAGCACCTACACCACAGGCAAGTACTGCAGCAACACAGAGAATATTAATTACTCTGTGTCAGCTCTAAAGAAAAGAAGTAATTATGAAATAAATGTTAAAATTTTTGAAAGGAACACTAATTCTCATTCTGAAATGTTTTAGGACACCTGGAGAAATCACAGAAGGAAGTGGACACTTCAGCCACTGAGGGCAGAATTCTAAGCACCATTTGGAAACAGGACAAAATACTAGCTAAGAGTGGCCACAGATTCAAGTGGAACTGTCTCCAGAGATGTACTCCAGACCAAATAGAACAGAGAAAACCTGTCTTGGAATATGGCCCATGCATTGAGCAGCCCAAAACAGCTCACATGTTCTGACCTCACAGCCAGCTTTTCATCATGGTGAGCTTTCCAAGAGCAACAACCCATCTCAGGTGTTCCTTACCCAAATCGTGACAAAGCCCAGCAATTTCTACACAGAGGATGTCTCGCTGGGTTATATTCAGGTCTGGTTGTCTCTCCTTCAGTGTACGAACCAGACATCCTGCAAGGTAGCCAACCCTGGTGCAGGAGGAAAAGAAAGAAATATAGCAGTGGTTTAAGATGAACAGAAAAAGAGAAGTTCCCCTATTCTGTTTTGCTGCGTTAAGTCATAGCCCTTGTCTGAGAGGCAGCATACAAGGAATACCCAAACCCTGACCTGCCAGAGAATCACAAACTGCTTCCTGTAGTAGAGTTTTAGTCCTCTGAAAGCAAAAAAGTAAACGGGATATCATGCCCAAAACGCAGAGACTCTACATCATCCTGCAGTATTTCATAGCACACAACCCCACAATAGCTGTGTTAAGGGAACAGTAGTGCACCACTGACAGTGAGAATCTTGAAGCACCTCAGCTTACACCAAATCCTTGAATTCCAGTCAGGGCGAACTGCAAAGGTCCACAACAGTCACCAAAGCATTTGGTACTTTTTTCAAACTGCCACTTTAATAATAGCTCACGACAATTACTTCTCTTCTTCTCATTCATTTTAGATTTGATTTAATTGACTGGGACCCTCCGTTCTCATGACACAAAACCAGCAGGAGCAAATATACGGCACATACTCCCATAAACTGTTTATAACCTCTGCACAAACCGCTTCTTCCACTTGCCTCAACAGTTCCCTTTTCAGAACAGCTTAAGCAAGACAAGGCTTTCTATGACGAAATAGTATGTTTCGTTAGTCCAAATTTCACTATTTGATGGCTTTTTACTAGACCAATGTGCACATAAAGCTCACTTCTTCTATTTGTAACACTGTAGAAATCTTTGAAATTATAAACAAGTGGAGAACAACTGTCCTAAATTTAACTCGATAGATCAATGGAATTGTTCAAAAGAAAAGTTGCTGAGACAACAAATGGTGTTTTCAGACTTCTGTTGTGGAAACTTTGTTTATATTCAGTCACATTTCTGTCTTTTTGGTTAACCAGATGCAATCAATCCAGGCTGTGTCATTCATCTGACCCTTCTGCAAACAGCCATTTTGAATCTTAAGCCAGATTTGCTCCACAATATTTCAGCACCAACAAAAGCAACTTTAGGCTGGGCAGATCACGTGAATAAAAACCACTTACTAGATTAATTTCACTGTCCCTTGAGATATACCCTTAAAACAAGCTCAAATGTGTCATCCTTCAGCTTCCCTGAGGAGTGTGAAGGAGCTAATAGCACTCTATGAATCCTTGCATCCATCATATTTCTGCTTAATGGAATTCCAGCTATCAGCCTGGCAACATGTCACTGATTGCATGAAGCACATCTACCTATAAAGGCAAATGATGTGTGGGGATTACAACTGTCTGGCAGATAATGAGAGTAGCCCCAGTACACTTACTAAGTTTATGCCTTAAAACTTGTATTTTGACTGGGGGACTAGTTTTTAGCTAACATTATTCTTAGAATAATAAAGGGTGGGGAAGGAAATCTAGTATTGATCCATCTTGTAGGTTTTTTTATCTGTCTTTGTTAAAAGGAGTTCAGGGGAACACACACAGGATATCCAGGAACATTTGAGACCAGAAATGCCCCACCCAGCAGTTTTCACCAACACTCAAACAGCAACACCCCTTGGCTAGCACTCCACAGCAGCAGAACCAGACTCAGGAACGTCCAGATGCCAGAGATGTGTGTGCCAGCACCACCACCTTACCCGAGGGAGTGTTCAAAGCGGTTGTGAGAGGCTCCTGGAAAAACAAAGTACGTGCCACCCAGCTGCTTGATGTACCGGAGGCGCTGGAATTGAGGGGTGTCAATGATCCGAACCAGCAGGGGATGAAATTCAATGTGACCGTGAATAGGATCATTAAAAACCTACAGAGAAAAAAAAAAATTTACTTTGAAAGCAAACAACGTAAAAGGTATCTAGAATGGTCAGATATTTGGTGGGAGAGACTGTTCATCTTCTGTAAAACAGACATATCCTGCCAACCCTATATCATGATCTATCAAAGAATCATAGGATGGCTGGGGTTGGAAGGGACTTTAAAGATCATCTTGTTCCAACATACTGCCATGGGCAGGGACACCTTCCACTAGACCAGGTTGCTCCAAGCCCTGTCCAATCTGACCTTGAACATTTCCAGGCATGGGGAAGCCTCAACCTCTCCACACAACCCAATTTATCTTGGAGAATTACCAAAGCTTGACACCAAAAAGATAAAAAAGCCTATTTCACATAGCACGGGTAGTAAAGTCAAAATGCCTAAAAATGTTATCTCCACCTATGCAATTCCAAAACTTAACATGTGTGAAAACTGCTGTCTTGATTAATTTGCTATTCCAATTAAAGTAGGATACTACAATGCATGTCCTAGATATCCAATAAAAGTGTTTGGTCTGATACTTTTCATACTTGTAAAATCAAATGCTATTTTGCTGAGTGGAAATTATGACTGTTATTTTTTCTCTTAAAACAAAATGCAAACCCCCAAGATGACTAAAATATGAAAGAAGTTCTTCACGATAAGCACATGTTTTTGGAGACATCTCAGTAACTACAGGGACTCAGTAGAGAAGGTAAACACATTTAATCTATAATCTGTGCTATCAAAGTGCAAGCAAGACCAGTCCATCACACACATATCTTGATAAAATACTGAGGCACATAAGGTTTTCCTGTGCTCTCTGCCCTTGGTGACTGAGCTGGGAGGGCTATAACAGATATGCAGATGACTACAGAATGTGAACAGCCCTGGCCCCAGTGAAACCAGCATACACCACCAGGAGAAACAGCTGGACACAGGACACAGTGAACACGAAGAGGAGTCTGTGAACCCCAGCCCGGGGACAAACTAATAAAATAAATGTCTTAGGTTGCAAAGCAAGATGTAGCCAGAAGGATGTAATAGAATACATACATCTGTTGAAACCAGGTGGGGCAGTGTTCTTTATCTTTTCCTCAACCCATCCTTCCTCCAGGAGATATCTCCTGTTAATGGGCCATTGAGTCCCACTGCATGGCTGATAATTTTCCATCCCATTGTGAAATGTTCCAGCCAGGGGGAGGAGCCAAACATTTCCTACCTAGATAAAATCTGAGATTTGGAACATCAGAGCAGCCTTTTTCCACTGGATCCCAGAGGAAAACCAGACCCTTCTACATCATCCCTGGAGCTTTGGAGGAAAACTGCACCTTCTCCAGGAGCACTGCTCCAACAGAACCACATCTGTCACTGCAGGAGGATGCAGCCACCATTGAATGGGACTGCACCAACACCCTGACTGACAGGGTGTCAGGTTGTGTGCTGATTCTGTCAGTGTTTTGTTGTTTTGTATTACTTTACTTTTATTTTAATTTTTCCTAGTAAAGAACTGTTATTCCTATTCCCATATATTTGCCAGAGAGACCCTTAGTTTCAAAATTATAATAATTTGAAAGGAGGGGGTTTACATTTTTTCCATTTTCAAGAGAGGCTCTTGCCTTCCTTAGCAGACACCTGTGTTTCAAACCAAGACACAGCTCTTCTGCTCATTTAATCCCTCACAACCTGAAGGCGCCCACTTCCACACAATGATTCCAGTATTTCTTCTAGTTAATGCAGTTTTTTCACAATCCACCACTACCAAGGGCCTAGAGCTTGCTGCTGTGCAAATGAAAGGCACCAGCTGGAAGCACCTAGCCAAGAGGGGGGAGGCAGAGAGGGGGAGCAGAGCCCTTGCAGGGCTTGGGGCAGGACCTGGCCATGGTGTCCCCATAGCATGGGTTACCTTCATCACCTCCATGTGCTGCTCTTGCAGCTGTCTCAGGCACGCCAGCACTTCCAGTCGCTCAGCTGGGCAGCTAGGAAGGAAAAAGAGATGCTGAGAGCAAAGTCTGCAGTGCACTTCCATTTACAATTTGCAATACATATGGAATTACTTATGTGCGTTCACATTACTTTGATATTCCTTGACAGAAGAAGACTGCAACTGCAACTTTTTCAGAAAAACATTGAAAGCATTTATCCTTCTAAAATCTAGTATAGAAGGAAGGAAACAAATAGCTACAGAACATGTCTGTAGAGCAGTGTAAGTGCTTCTCCCACTTACAGAACTGAGAAATAAAACCACCACAAAAGTGATGAAAAAATTGTGTAGGCCACACCCACCCAGAGCCCTATAAACTTATGGGAAAGACAACATGCAGCATCTGAGTAACTGACATTTTTTAAGGATGCAAAACATCCTTAAATTAAAATGTCAGAGTCACAACAAATGATTTTTATAAAAATCTCTTGCAGTTAGTAAACTGTGTATTAAAAGTTTAATTTTGTCAAATTAACTTGAATTTTACATAAATTAATTTCAACTCCAACAGCAAAACCACTGCAGTTTAAAACATGTTCTAATTTTGTTGAGACTGATTATTCTATTTTGCAAAGATATTTTGCTGTAATCTTTCATAAATTATTAAAGGTCCCCTTCACAATGCACCTCTAAACTTCCAGTGCAGATACTCTGCTGTAGCCACTGCAGCCTAAGAGCACAGGTGGGACAAGTCTGGAGAGAGAGATAATACGCTCTATCACCCCTACTTTTACTGTCTGCAAGCCTTGTTCTCGAGCTAAATGGTTTCAGCCTCACTATGACAGCATAGTATCATGAGAAAATACTTTTTCTCCAGCAGTTAACCACCGAGATGGGCTTGATATCAGCCTTTCAACATAAAATTTAACAGAAAACAAGACTGTAAAGTGTCAACTACTAGGAAAAATTACTGCTTGAAGCACTATCTATTCTCATCCAAATCTTTTAATAATTTACAACCCCTAAGATATTAGAGGCACGTGATGTTTGAGCTGTTGGTGAGCAGTGTTACACTCAACCACTTGGTATTGCTTTCCCTAACAGGGAGCTCTTGGGCTGTAGCTGATGCTCAGACTGTCACAAGGCAGTGCTGGAGCACCTCTCCTATGCAGACAGGCTGAGAGAGCTGGGGCTGCTCAGCCTGGGGAAGGGAAGGCTTCAGGGAGGCCTCACTGAAGCCTTCCAATACCTTAAGGGGACCTATGAAAAGGAAGGAGAGGGACTTTTTATAAGAGCAGATGACAGCAATCAACAGAGACAGGACCCCCACTTGCATAACGAAGAGACGAGACCCCCATTTGATGCAAGGACAAAGCCAATTTATTGATTTCACTCATCAATATATATACCTGTTAAACTATAGCTAAAAGTAGCACAACCATGTAGAGGAAATTATGGCAGAAAAGGGACATATGTTCCCTGAGGCTCTTATGCACAACCCTATATATGGCTGGGAGAATGATGACACTGAGCTATCCCTGAATAGACTGTATGAGAAAGTACAGTAAAGTAACAACAGTAATCGGATGGGAAGGTACATTAAGGTAACAAATAAGTAAATAGATGTGCAGGGAAGGTACAGCAAAGTAGCAAATAGGTAAAGAGGACGTGACTAGATTAGGCTGCTAGACTGCTTGAGCCAAGGGGTGGGGAAGATGCCATAAAAGAGCGTGAAACCAATCACTAAGTGACACGTAATACGTGGACAATGCTTAATAACCAATTGTATGCTTGCTAGATTCCCGTGATCACTGTAACAAGCCCTATAAAATACGTATGCTTTGATACAATAAAGAAGGGATGAATGTTAGAGATTCACTCATGCCTCCATGAGGACTCCGTGAATACTCGGCTAAGATCTCCTGCTGTCCAGACAAGATCCCTCCCATTACAACCACATGACTGGTGTTTCTAAGTAACATTACGTAATCAGAGTTCTACACAGACCCTCTGCACAGACCAGCACAGGCACATAGGGTCTTGTATAATTAATCTTAAACAAAGCACACCAAGCACACTTTTTTGTATCTCCATTCAGGGTTCTGTCTCAGCTTGCCAGGACGTGTGGCCTACCAAACCTAATACATCCACTTTAGTCATGAGTTGAGCAGTGCTCTGAGCCCTGCTCTGCAGCTGTATTTCTATAAGCAGATACGGTCAGGACAAGATGCAATGGTTTTATACTGACAGAGGGCAGGGTCAGATTGGGTGTTAGGAAAAAAATTGTTCCCTGTGAGGGCGGGGAAATCCTGGCACAGGTTGCCCAGAGAAGCTATGGCCACCCCATCCCTGGAAGTGTCCAAGGCCAGGCTGGACGGGGCTTGGAGCAGCCTGGGACAGTAGAAGGTGTCCCTGCCCATGGCAGGAGTCTGAATGAGATGATCCTTAAGGTCTGTTCCAACCCAAATCATTCCACAGTTCTAAGAAGAAAAGCACCCTTGGTGATGCCCAGACCAGCATGAGTTCCATGATACAACTCTGAGAGCAAAGAAATCAACATTGTGACCAGCAGCTATTAAACTAATATAATGAATGCTTCTAACAACTTATTTTTCACACTGAATTGCAGAATTAACCAGGTTGGAAAAGACTTTTGAGATCATCAGGTCCAACCTATCACCTTATCAACTAAACCATGGCACTAAGTGAGACATCCAGTCTTTTCTTAATCACTTCCCTCCTGGGCAGCCGATGTCAATGCCCAGTCACTCCTGTTAAGGACTTTTTCCTAATGTCTAGCCTAAACTCACCCTTGCACAGCTTATACTGTCTTGTTCTGTCATTTGTTGATTAGGAGAAGAGACCAATCCCACCTGGCTGCACCCTTCTGTTCAGGGAGTTGTAGACAGTGATAAGGTCACCGCTGAGCCTCCTTTTCTCCAGGCTAAACAACCCCAGCTCCCTCAGCCACTCCTTATAAGGCTTGAGTTCCAGATCCCTTACCAGCCTTCTTGCCCTTCTCTGGACACACTGCAGCATCTCACCATCCTCCCTAAATTGAGGGGCCCAGAACTGGACACAACACTCAAGGTGTGGCACAGGCAGTGGCCCAACCAGCACAGGGGAAGAATTACTTCCCTAGTTCTGCGGGCCACACTATTAATATTTTAATATGCTCTATTCAGATCTGTCATAATCACAACCCTTTGTGCCCCACACTGGGCAGCAAGAAAAACGGGCATGGATTAACCCCAGGCAGGAACTCCATCCCACACAGCCTCTAGCTGCTCTGGTGGGATGGGGAGGAGAATCGGGAAAAGGCTGGACCCTGCATGCTGGTTCTTAGTGTGACCAATTGCCCAGATGGCCCACCCACTCTCCCTGCTCTTTGTCCTCCTTCAGATAGAAAACAGCTGCAGGGCATTTTTCACCTGAAGTTTACAAGGTCAGACCCCCCCCAAACAAGACAAATCCTGTTAACATAGGAAACTGTAGTTTTCCAGGACTTGGAAGGCAGATTTCCTCCAACAGCCAAAGCAGCATCACTGCTGACTGCTTGGAAATGGTGACAACTGGCACTTCCTTATCCACTCCTCTCCTTGCTTTGTCCACACCTTCTTTCATACCACAGGTCACAAGGATGAGAAGATCCCTTTCCTGTGCCTGAAGGGGTCAGCCAGAGAGTCCCACTCATCATCTGTGTTCAGCATGCAGCACACTGCACACCACACACCACATGAAACACCCACTGCCAGCAACATGAGAACACCTGGGAAACCCACTGTGCTGCCTCCAGGCACCACAGCTCTCCCATCCGAACATTAGGAACCCGGGGAAGTAAAGGCATGCATTCATTAGTGGCCTGTCACAGAGAAATGATCAAAGTTACTACAGGGCAGTGTGCAGTGGACAGCAAAAGAATTGTTCTCAGCGCAAAGTAGAGATGTTTACAAAAAGCAGAATGCTTGAGCACTTCTTCATCCAACTCCCAACAGTTTCAGCTTAACAGAAACAAGATGTCAGAGCTCACAGAAGTAAACTTATACAAAGTTAACAATATCTTATACAAAGAAAACCCACAAGCCTGTAAACCCATCACCGTCTGCTCTCTACATCAACTGAGAGCTCTCCACAGCCGTGTGCCCCCATCACCTGTATCTCATGCTGAGGACACTCCTGGCTACCCCATCCTGCTGCCTGTGCTCCGCACTGACAGACAGTCTCTGACTGCCCAGACTGCCTGCACAAGTCTAATGTGTCCTGGACACCTGATGCTCCTTCCCTGCTAGAACAAACCAGCCTCCTAAATAGTCCTAAAAAAAGTCCTAAATAAAATTACACACCAGCTTGTCATTTCAGTCAGGCAATTACCTGGTACTTCAATAAACAAGCCTTCAGCTGCCTTCCATTATATCACAGCACTTCTATCTGCACACTTCAAACAGCTGCAGTTAAACTGCTCTTCCACAAAAAGAGAAATCAAAAATACCTTATTTACTCCAGCACATCTTACCTTGTCCAAAAGTGCAGCACTTCTGCCTTGTCCTGCTGTGTCACACCAGCTCTTTATTCTCTTCTCAGACACCCGCCCATTCCCACTCCCATTTGCATGCTGATGTCTCAATAAAATAGCAGAAGAGCCCTTTAACCCCAGCACAGCATGAACTCTGATGAGTTTTCAGCCAAGGAGCCAACACCAAAGTGCTCTTATCCCCAGCAGAAAGCACAGCTCTGCACTTGTGTGCACCTGCCAGATTACACACCCCAGCCTACCTCAGGGCCACCAACCACAACATCAGCAAAGAGCTGGAGCCAGCAGGTGGGTTTTGAGACAGATTTGAAGGAAACAATACAAACAAGGTTATCAAAGGAGTAAAGAAAAGAAAGACATTACAAGATGAAAAACCACCAGGAAGTATGTGGTGAGCAAGCAGGTTCACATCCCAGTAGAGGGGAGCAAGAGAGAATCCCCAGTGAGGAAGAGAATGGGCAAAGGGGCCTTTCCAACACACAGAATAGCAGGACAGATTAATTATCTTGGCGGTTCCTGAAAAGCAAGAAAACATATTCACCACCAGAAAGATTGCAAGGGTTTTGGGACCAGTCATTCCCTCACTGCTGGGAACAATCCTTTACACACTTTAGAACAGCATCCAGTGTCCCTGTGTTAGTGGCAGGTGACCACTACCAGCCTGCCTGCTCTGGACTGCTCAGGGCAGTGGGGGCTCATGACAGCGAGGACTCGGCCACTCATTCACAGGCCCCTATTCTGCCAGGACACACAACACTATTTCTTTTTCCACAGCAGCCCACGCTCCTGTAGGCACAACAGAGAGCCAAGTCCCAGCAACTGCTGCAAAGCTGATCTGTCAATGTCCTGGGAGCGACACTCGGCCTTTCCTGAGCAGCACCTCCCGTTCTGTCAAACACTGGGGCCGCTGTCGTTGCTAGAGTTGGGGCAGCAGCAACTTCAGGCAGAAAAGTAAATTCCCGTCAGAACCCCTTGTGCTCCTAGCAACACTCCAAAGCTCACTGTGCTACCCTCTTCTAAAGGACCGAGTTTTTTGCTTCTCATGGTTATCTGTGCAGCGTGCGTCCACGCCGTCGTTGTGCTGGGATGAGCAAGGAACGGGAACTACTCCGAGGGTCCGGGATCAGCCCCACCGAGCCCGTTCCCTCGCGTTCGGCCCCGCACAGCTCCGCTCGAGGCGCCTGGGGCGGCCGCGGCCTAGAGCCGAGCCATGCGTGTGTACAGCGGCAGCTCCTAGGCCTCGGCTCCCTTTCCCCGCGGGCGGCGCTCACCAGACGCGGATGAGCTCGGGGGCGCAGGCCGGCAGGTCCAGCAGCATCCTCCCGGTGACCCCGCTCTCTGCGGGAGCAAGAGAAGCGTCATCGCCACATGGCCCTGGCCCCGGCCCCAGCCCCGACTCCAGCCCAGACCCCGGTCCGCCGTACCTCGGAAGCGGCGCAGCAGGCTGGTGTCGCCCACGCCGCAGCGGGAGAGGTGCTGGCAGAGCCGCTCCGTGTCCCACAGCCGCGGGTCGCTGCCGCGGCCGCGGGGCCCCTCGCACCGCGCGCGCTTGGCGGGAGCGCCCGCCGGGCTCCCCATCCCGCACCGCCACCGCGCAGGCGCCACCGGCCGGGGGTCCGGCGGCAGTGACGTCACCGCCCCTCGGGGCACCTCAGCCCTCGGCATGGCGGCCCGGGATGAGCTCAGGTTCCGCCACTTCGTGTTTGTCGCGGCGACTCCGTGTGCTGGCGGGGGCCCTGCGCTACGGGATTCACGTGGACTACCTGGAACCCTGCACCGGCCGGTCAGCATCCCAAATCCCAGCCGTCATCACGAACACCAGATGCCACATGGTGCTCACAAAAGAAGTGATGCCACAGCACTGCTGCCTTCAAACAAACACTGCTGAAGGCACCCAGATCTGAACTCGATCAAGGTCTCATTCCCAAGACATCAGGGGCCATGGAAACAGCTTCGCCACAACTGCCAGGTGTCCCGTTGCTCCCAGCCATTGTCATGAACACCACAGCCACCCAGGCAGAGACACATGGGCTGTTTTTTTATGTACCTCGTTCACTTGTAGTGTCTCACTATCCGTGAAAACAGCTCAGCTGCCCAAGGCCTCTGAGTACCACGCAGGCCCCAGAAGGGGCTTGCATCTTTGGCTCCCCATTACAGACCCCACAGAGCAGGGCTGGCAAAATCCCTGCTGCCTTGATCCACCCCGACAGCCTTCTCAGAGCTGTGTCTGCCACATGGCACCTGATGTGCCAGATACTCTCACCAGCAGTTTCTGGGGGAGCCCACTCAGCGGTCCCAGAAGCCCATGGACTGAGGGTGTGCCAGGCACTCGTCCTTGGGAAAAGCCTGTCACTCCACTGCCATCACCAGCACCCACAGGGACATCCCAGAGATCCAGACCCCGAGACACTTTTGAGCTCCCCGTGCGACACAGCAGTTCTATGATGCCGAGCACATGCTGTGCTCATGCTGTTATAAGTATAAATTATATTATTGGCTTTTCGCAAATATTAAAAGGAATGCTATATGTATAATGTTGAAAAACTTTGCTAAATGAATGTAGTTTCTTTTAGTTCTGCTATTAACAAAACTTATAAATAACGATGTGATAAATATATTTTTCTTGGGCTATAACATAGTGATGTAAAAACTTTTGTTTATGTAACTAACTCAAAGAACGGTAAAAAATAATCAGAAAATTCTTCACATTCGTAAATTATCCTATCTGGATAAAGGCAGAAGTGACAAACACCAGAACTCCAGGAAAAGCAGTTAATCTCCATTATCAGGGAGTGTACTGACATGAAAAAGCCACAAGGAAAAAAATAAAAAAGTATAAATGTTGATTTACAGGTTGGAGGAAGTGATTTTAAATTATGCATGAAGGCCCATAAATATGCAACAAGTTAATACATTTAACGAAGTGTTCTCTAAATTAAAGTGTGCTCTTGGCAGAATGCCAAGCACCTGGCCATTGTCACCTTTTCTTTATTGCTCCTTATTGTCTTTTATTAAACTTTTTTAAATCTACCAAAAAAAAAATAAACCTCATTTTTCACAGTGGATGCTTCATGGGCTCCCACGGGGAAGGTTACATGTTATCCCTCAGCATTATGCATACATGTACTCTGTTTAGAAGGCCAGGTTTGGGGAACAAGGAGGGCAGTGGTGGCCTCTGTACGTCGACACCAGAAGCTGTTGCTATTTTGGGCAGAGCTGGCTCAAGAGACCCCCCCCAAGACAAATCCTCCGTGGCACAGCTGCAGCTGGGAGGGAGGAGCTAGAAGACGTGACAGCCACCGCCCTGCAGGCACCAAGGCCCGGGAAGAAGGAGGGGCAGGAGGTGCCCCAGGCACCAGAGCAGACCGTGGTGCAGACCATGATGAGGCAGATCCACCCTGCAGCCCGTGGAGTACCCCACACTGGAGCAATTGGACATGGTCTTGAGGAAGCTGCAGCCCATGGAGAGCCCACACAGGAGCAGGCTCCCAGCAGGAACTTCAGCTGTGGGGTGATCCCATGCTGGAACAGGGGCAGAGCGTGAGGTGGAAGGGGCAGCAGGAACAGAGCATTACAAACTGACCCCATCCTCCTTCCCCATCCCCCTGCAACACTTGGAGAAAGAGGAGGTAGGATAGTCAAGTGAGAAGTTGAGCCTAGGCAAAATGGCTGAGTGGAGAGAAAGTGGTTTTAATTTTGGGTTTGTGTCTCATTATCCTACTCTATTTTTAATTGGAAATCAATTTCTCTTCCTCATTTCCTGTCTTTTGTCCCTGATGGTGGCTGGTGAGTGATCTCCTTGTCTCTATGTCAAAGCAGTTTTGTAGTATTTTCTCCCCACTCTGCTGAGGAGGGGAGGTGAGAGCATGGCTGAGTGACCTGGCAGCCAGCCACAAGCCAACACAATATACTCCAAGTCTGGAGTTGCTGCATCCTCCTCCCCATTTCCTTCTCCCCTTCAGATGTGTAGAGGGGAGAAAAAAAAATAACTTCAAAAACTTCCCATCACCTTAATAAAACAAGTCCTTTATTTTTTTCTTGAGGTCTCTGTTTCTGAGGGGCAAAGATCACATGTTATACCGTGTGCTACAGGAATTTCCCCTTGTAAGCAAGATCCTGCTTTCTCACTTCTTGGCTTTTGTTAGCAAAGTACTTGTAATGTTTGTTGTCTCATTTTCATTTGGCTGAGAGTCTCTCTTCATCCCCTCTGGGTATCTCAGTGCTGATCCATCAGCACTGAAACGAAACTGGCTGAGTCCCACCCTTTTAGAGGAAACTTTATTCTTGGAAGCCACATGAGGAGACAAAACCAGGCCAGATCCATTAAGGAATGCAATCATAGAAAATAATGTCCCACCTTCTCCATTTCCTCTGTCCTACACAAGTGACACACAAATGTCACTGGTGCTTGGCCTTTTAAGGAATAAAATTGATGACCAGTCCATTCTTTACTTCTAAGCAGAGTCAAAAACTGCCCTATATATTGCTCTACCTAAAGAAGCTTCTTGGGGATGGGAAGGAGTTGAAGGACATACATCCTATCCACAGGCCCAATAAATCTGGAGAGCTTATTAAAAAAAATTAAGACGGAGCTCATTGTATTTGTGTCCTAAAAAACAGCAAGGAAGGATTTTTCTGAAAGAACTGGACATCTGTCTTGGATACAATCAAAAAACTGCTGATTTTGTAACATGAGATGAACACATAGCTCAGCAAGAGAGATTACTAGTTTCACTCTTGGGTAGCAGGAAGAAAAAGAAAAAAATACTGCATGAGGGTGTTGTTCTGAGTACCACAAATTCTTTCATAATCAAACAAGATACGTGTAAAAGAGGAAAGGAGGAAAACGTTATTTTTGGACTTGTGTGCAACAGAGGTGACCTGAGTGCCTCCCCACGCCTGCTGCTGCACACAGAGGAAACCCACTTATGTCTGCTCAAGCAATGTGGTCCACAACCCAAAATTATGCCAACGAGTCCTCCTGCAATGGCAAACAAAACTCAAGGCACCTGGTCAAATTCAGGCTGAAGAGGAATTATTCCTGTGTAAGGGCTCTTTATTTTTTTTCACTTTACATGTTGTAGCACTTTCCTGGTGTTCATGGGTGGGATTGGAAGCTTCTTAAAACCTTATATCGTTCCAACTGTCCCTGCCTCCTCTAAACAGGTTTCTCAAAGCCCCATCCAACCTGGTCTCAAACACTTCCAAGTTGGGGCATCCACCACTGGATTGACTCCCTGTTGGTGACTCCATGAAGCAGTGCTAAGAATTTGCTACCAAGGAACTGAAAAGTTCACAGCAAAGCCACCTGTGACTTGGCACCAGTTTCTTCTGTTATAAATGAGAGACAAAAAGTCTCAATATTCAGCAAAATTTAGATTGCTTTATTTGATATAGACAGATCAAGCAGTGCTGGGAAAGTGAGGGGTCACCGCCCATTCCACACTCCACCGAACTTCGGTTTGCAGCCTCTTCTTAAACTGTGGTTTCTCGTTGTAATCAATAATTTTTGGGTTTTTGTTTTCATAAGCAGTGGTGGTCGAATAAACATCCTTACACAAATTCACAGAGCTTTTGGGTGATAATCAGTCACAGATAGCCATCTGGTCTTTGTAGATAACCACCAGAGAAGTTCTGGGAGTCTGGTCCTTGAGATGGGCAGCATTGATCAAACAAAGGCAGGAAAGGCTATAGGGAAGTCTGATTTTGCAAGCTGGTAGCCAATACAACTTATTTGGAAAACATAACATAATATAATGTAACATAATACCACATAATATAACAAGGTGATTTTAAACAGAATGATTTTATCATATAATTTCCTTTATCTAGTGTCCATGCTTCACTTCAGAGCTTAGTATTCTGGTTTATACAAACCCCAATGCTTTTGTGATTAACACGAATCTTTTATCAATTATCACAGTTCCACAACCTCAGCTGCTTGAGTGCCTGTTGAGAGTTGAGTCTCTCGGTGGAATTCTCCCCATTGTCATGTTGAGAGGTTTGCGGGTCACACCCTGGCACGGGTGGCAGGCGATGGGGGTAAGGGGGAAAAAGAGGAAGAACACTGCGAGATCAGGGGGGCAGCTGCGCTCTCTGGCTCGGAGAAGGAAGGTCAATATAAAACTCCGCTCTGCCATCCCGACGGGGGGAGCTGCTTTCCTTGGCTCTGGGACCCTGCACCGGCCTGCTCGGGCGCTCTCCCGCATCTCCCGCTGACTCCAAGCCTCCTGTTGGGCACACCGCGACCGACACTGCCCCGGGACCCGTGAGCAGCGTCTCTCTCCTCTGCCCTTCCGATCTGGGACACAGCCGCCATCATCCCCAGCTCCCCTGCAGCCACGTGGGATCGCCGCATCTCCTCCCTGCTCACCGGGAGCTGGCCCGCAGTGCCTGCAGCTGGATGGTAACTGCACCACAGCGGAAAGGTGTCCACAACCGAGACAACTGTTGCTGTGTTTCTGCTCTGTTGTTGTTAATTTTGTAGTTATTGTTACTACTCCCCATATCTTTGCCTGAGAGCCCCTTAATTTCAAAATTTTAATAAAATGGAGGGAAGGGGGTTTCTTAGCAGGTACCTGTCTTTCAAACCAAGATAGCCCCATATTTACACATTAACTAGCTAAAATTTGTGTGACTAAACCCTTGTAGAGCTGTTTCTCTGAGGCTGGGAACCATGAAGGATGATATGTAAGTGAAGACAGAGAAGGTGTTTGCACTAAAGCTGCTGCAGCCCAAGCTCCTTGTGCCTCAGCTGAGAGGTAGCATTGGATCACAGGAGCACTGCTGTGGTGTACACGTGCAAGAGAAAGTGGGCTCCCTTAAACCAAACGTTCCCCATTGCTCAGGTGTACAAACCTTCAGGATAAGGCAACACAGGGGCCCCGTGCCCCATCAGCTCTGCCCAGCCCTGTGGCTCAGATGGAGCCAAGGCAGCATGAGCCCAGGCTGCAGGAGGGCTGGGAACCACAAGTGCAACCTGCCTCCGATGTACCTGTCCTCCAGTGCACTTCTGGTCACTCAAGGAAGTCAAAAAGTTTCAGGAGTTTGGCATTGTGTTTATCTGATACCGGTTTTTCAAGAACTGCTACTTGGGAGATGAGTTGTGTGCTTATTGCAAACTTTTATTGTAATCAAAGCAATCAAACTGAGCAATCTCTTTACTCAGCGTCTTTGGCCTTAAGGCACATCTTTCATCTGAGATCCCAGCACTGCTTACACACTTGTTTCTTCATGCCTTTGTACTGTGTCCCCAGTTTCAATTCCTACTACTCCTCAGACATCAACCAAAACACCTCATGAGTCACAAAGCAGCAACACAAGAGTAGTTCCTAACAGGAAACTAAAGAGAAAATCAATTGTGATTCCCTGAATTGTTTAATTGCAGTCTAACCACAAATTTTTCTTGAGGCCACATCTTAGTACAACATTTGGGATGTACCAACCTATTATTAACAGGTATTATATTATATTATTTACATATATTGCTTTTATGTAAAGAGCTAGCAGCTTTTTGTTATTCTCTGGAGGGGTGTTAACAACCTTTTAACTCTGACTCTCTAAAAAGCTGAGCTGTAGTAAACATGGAAGCTCTGAATCCACTTCAAGGAGCATTAAGGAGGTGAAATTTTAATTTGAAGAATTGGTGAAATCCCTCACCCCCAAGCAGACAGGATAGTTTGCAAGTCTGGAATACAAGAGCCTAATTTCTGAGTTCAGGCTGCCCACGATGCTGTCCCCTCGCTGGCAGGCCTACCTGCAGAAGGAAGTTGACAAAGAAAAACCAAAAGCCAGCCAGGTTTTCACAGCTATGCAACCCTCATCATCCCCTTGCCTGGTAACTTGGTAAGATTAAGAGACAAACAAACAAAGCTGGTGACTACAATAGGCCACCCAGCCAGGACCATGACACTAAGGAACATCTGTTAATCAAATCACCCTTGTCCTTGTCTGACTTCAACTTGGTCAGTGTGAACAAGTTGGGTGACATGGGAGCGTCCTGCCAATTGGCAGATTGGGGTGATTTAAAGGACAGACACCAATGGAAAGGATGGTCTTATTTTACTATGAATGTTAAGGTAACACAAAAGTAAAATTATACATTCAATAAAACTACATGCTCAGCTTCAGCAACAAGCAAAATAAGCAAGGTAATGCAGTTAATCCTTACTATATGAGAGAAAGGACAGGGATTGAGGAAGACACATCACCAACTGCCTGAACACTCCATCATCAACCAGAGCCTGCAGTTGCTGGGGAGCCCCGTTTTACAGTGATGACCTGGAGAACCCTTCCCAGCAATTGGGAAAATCCCAAGTGGTGCATCCACCCATAGGTGAGGTTTCCAAATTCACCCTGAAAATGAGTCCAGATTTTATAGGCCCAAAACAGCAAGTCGAAGTGACCTGATTATAAGTTTAGCACAGAAACCCCTGGATCTGATGGCACACTTCCTGACCAGCAAGGGCTAGGCCTTGGCTGGGAGGGTTTTCCCCCAAAATATCTCTAAAGCAAGCCTCTATTCATGTCAATTGGGAAAGTTTCTTAAAATGATACATTTCTTGTAGGTAACTATACAAGGTTATGTGAGTTTCTAAAGCAGCCATTTTGGTCTTCAACAGCTGGCATAAGCATCTCAGTCATCTATTTTTAGCTAAATAAAACTGATGGTGTTAGTCATATAGTGCCCAGAATTCATCTTGAAAGTCAACTCTGGCTGAGGCTGGCTGCTCAGGCCTAAGCATGCCAGGGAGGAACAAGAGAGATAGGCAATCACCAACCACAGGAAGTTTAACAAAGAATAGTGCCAGCTTCTGCACCTGGGACTGGACAATCCTGGGTGTCCAGACAGATTTGGGTACAAGAGGCTGGAGAGCAGCACCACAGAAAGAGACCTGGGAGTTTGGCCTAAGGGCAAATGCAACAGGAGCCAGCAGTGCCCTGGCACCCCCAAGGGCCAGTCCTGTCCTGGGGGACATCAGGCCCAGCATGGGGTGACTGTCCTGCTCTGCTCTGCACTGGGGTGGCCTCACCTCGAGTCCTGGGGATAGTTTGGGGTGACTCCAGGTGTGGATATGAAGCTATTGAAGAGCACACACAGAGGGGCCATGAGGTGCCTTGGTTTGTCCAGCCTGGAGGAGACTGAGGGCAGCCCTCATGGGGTCTGCAGCTTCCCCCACAGGGATCCCTGCTCCCTGTGACCAGGGACAGGACCTGAGGGAACAGAGCTGGGCCAGGCTGGAGATCAGGGAAAGGCTCTTCCCTCAGAGGGTGCTGGCACTGTCCAGGCTCCCCAGGGAACAGGCACAGCCCCAAGGCTGCCAGAGCTCCAGGAGCACTTGGACAACACTCCCAGGCACAGGGTGGGGAATGAGATGCTCTTGAAGGTCCTCTCCAAACCAAGCCATTCTATGATAACATGACTGTTGGGGTGTCTTGTGCAGGGCAAGGAGTTGGACTTTGATGATCCTTATCAGTCCCTTGCAACTTAGAATATTCCATGATTATGTGATTCTACAGCCTACGGATTAGTCATTTAAAACAAAAGCTCTGGCAACAAAGAAGTCATTACAGCAGAATCTGCACAAATTGGCCTTTTTTTCCTTGTAAAGCAGATGAGCAAGAGTTATTGGAGTGACAAAACCAGCATGACACCAGCTGGAACAGTTCTGAACCTGTTCAAGGCTAGTTCTGAAACACATGTGGGAGGAAGGCAGCTAGGACCAGCACATGAAACTCATGCCTGCAGTGCTTGGAGATGAATTAGGAGCTCACAGCTCAGCTCTGCTGGAGTCACACCTGTCTTTATGGGCACATCACCTGTCATTGCAGGGTCCTCTCCCTTTTGGTGACTTCACGCAATGTATTACTCACTTCATCCCAGAATCCACACCTGACTGAAGCACAAAGAGTAATGAAACCTCTGGAGGAAACTTTAGACAAAACACATGAAATATAAATTCAAACAGAAAAAAAAAATCCCAAAGAAATTTGAAGGAGCATAAAAATGATTAAGGTCTTTGATATTAAGAAAATGCAGATAGAAGGCATTGTTTAATGAACTAGCACAGCAAAACAACAGGAAATACAGCAACACGGGTTAAAATACTTTTTAGCTGTTTATTACAAAATACAGATTTATATGTGAAGGCACTTTGAAACCGTTAGAAAATTTCCATGTAAGCTATTGTTTTAGCTGTTCAAAAAGCCCAAAATAGTTTTTAGATCACCTGAAAAGGTGAAGAATTCTGTACATTCATTTTCCTAATGAAGAAACACTACACCTACCAACAGTTAAGGATTTTGGCTCCATCAGTTGTCTACTGTCAGAGAAGGCAGTGACAGTGAGAGAAGCAGAGATGCCAGATTTACACACAATATTGAATTAAAACCGTGTCAGCTAAACTCTCATTGTACAATACTGTGGAAAGGCTGAGGCTGTCATGTCTAACTATACATTTCCTATCCAGAAAGGCTGCAATCCTCCACTTTTAATCTCAAAATCTGAAGACAAACATTACAATTTGAATAAATTTAAAGGAAATTAAATATCTACATGAAACCTACTCCACTGCTTGACCATTTCCTCATACAGCAGCTCTCCATGGGCAAGCACCTTTTTTTGAAAGAAAAAAAGTTAAAAAAAAAATCAAATATTCAAGTAGTTAACGACTCAAAACCAAGTTTGTAAACTTTCTACTCCTTGCTGAGTAGTGTCCCTGCACACCTGCACTTAGTAATCAATTTCTCCTTCATCACTGCCTAGATTCATTAGCTGAGGCAGCTCAAAATCATGGCAGTGTCCTCCCCTAGAGCTGTGAATCTCACAGCATACACTAACCCACTCAGCCAATGAAAGGAACAGAGCCCCTCAAGTCCTAGTCTTTTTTTTTTTTTTCAGTTCGGTTACACAGAAACTGAAAATTACAGTGCTGAGAAGTTTCTCTATGGCTCTAACCTTAAATACAATTATAAAATAAGATCAAACTACTGATTTACAGTAATGAGTAAACTCTCACTTTTCTCAATTTTGGTAAAACAGACCCTACCAAATCCTCAGCATTAAAAACTCAGTCACAAGAACTGGATGCTGGAATTTATACTTTTCCAGTGAATCCAAGCCTTCAATAGCAATAAACCCTTACACATACACACCTCCTTAGGTGATGGGTTTACATTCAGTGTAGATACTACACAAGAGGCTAAAGGTCTTCAGGAAAAAACAAAAGAGATACAATTTGTTAAAGGAATCTGTGTATTTGAACAGCTTTGAGATAGCCAAGTCCCAGGTGCTGATTTCAGCTGTAACTGTATTTCCTCATGGGTGAGGTGCCATCTGTAGGAACAGCACCTAGGGCAGGCTGCTCTGTGGCTTCCAAAGTGGAGCACCACTGGCTCAAGAGAGAGGGAATTCAGGCTCACAGAACTGTATCTCAGTGCTTTACCAGAGTCCAGCCTAAGTCACCATTATTTGTATTTTTAGATTATTGCCTTTGTTACTGCAAAAGCTGTCAGATACATATCACAACTTACACTGTAGCAGAAGTTCTGATGGTTCAAAACTGCTCAGGTCTTCCTGAAGCTAAATAATTAATTTCTTCTCCCTCCAGTTACTCCACAGTAAAATAATGCATAAAATCCATTATTCTTTCCAAATAAGGCACTTTGCAAGTTTCTCCTCCAAAATACCAAAATGGAACTTCACTGATTTCACTCATTTCATTATCACTCTTATTCCAACAATAAAACTGATATTAAAAGCTGAGTTACACTCAGAACTCACAATGCTCTAAATGAGGCTTGAGAATATCCAATATGGCTTTCACAGAACACTCTTTAGCTAAAATAGCTCAGAATAAGTTACAGCACAGTGTGCTCTTTGGGAATGAAGATCACTGGCATTTCCTACATAATTCTTACTTTTTGCGTCCTGTGGAAGTCAGGAGAAAGTTCAGTGTTGAAGGAACTTGGCAATTGTCTATGTACAAAACCAAGAAATAAAAAGCGTAACAGCTGTATCCAGCTCTGTAACTTAGAGATTCCACAGAAAACGGAAGTTTTTTAGCGATTTGCTCTTTCACTGACAACATCCTGCAGACGTTTTAGTAGAACATCATCATTTTCCTGGCACAGTCGTTTCGTGGGGGATTCAGTGTCACTGTCAATTGTTATTGCTCGCTTCTTGCTCCTATGTTCACCTTGTTTTATCATATTGTTGATGTCCTTCAAACTCTGTGATCAAGACAAAAATAATGAGTTATTCTGACTCCATTTCAAACTTGCTCTGCGTCTGAAATATCAGAGAACAACAGGTTATCCTTCACCTCTGAGTGACGGGGTCTACATACAGAATTCTACTTTTCAGTGCAAAGCGAGAGACTATTCATTGCAACACATCAGAACATTAGACCACATCCTAATTAGAAGACTAATTAACTGTGGAGAGGCTTACAGCTGGCCTGTGAGCCAGAGAGGGTTAATGAATAAGGGTTATTTCTGAAAGGAATCTTATCAAGGCCATTGGCCTGGAGACCAAGAAGAGAAGAAGGAGATAAGTGAGAAAGAAAACCTGCAGCTGGGAAAAGTATTTTTAGAAAAGTCTTGTGAAAAACAGAGGTGGAGACGGTTTTTACAAAAATGAATGTTATGTTGATTTATTGTAACCAATGAACAAAGTGTAAACTTTGTAGAGTATAAAAGACAGCTGGTTGTTGTAATCAATGGGATATCAGCCTTCTGAAATAGAGTGTGTATTCGCACGCCGCACCCGCCTCTACAGCGACATCTAACCCTTTCTCAAACTGACCACTGCCAGCCTTGTTTTCCTCTCTACCTTGGAAGGGCTGCCACTGAATTTGTAGAGCAGAGCAGTTCGGGGGGTGAGGCAGGCGCCGTTCTTGTGCGGGGACACGTACACCGAGTGCTGCTGCGAGATGCGCCGCGGGGACACTGGCTGCTGCCGGATGCTGGGGAACGGCGACAGCGGGGGCGCTTCCATCTGCAAGAGAGGACACGTCTGCACAGCAGCTCACAGCATCCCGACAGCAGGACCTTCTCAGAAGAGAAGATTAATGCACTCCCAGGTCTTCTTTAGAATATTTTATCTTGTGACAGTGAAACAACAGACCAAGTAATGACCAAGCAACAGAATTAATCTTCCAGATGCCTTACAGGGACAGTTCACAGGCATTTGAGCAATATTGCACCAACGTAAAGAAGCTGGAACTGGGTTTGCAAACTGGGCAGCATCTGTGTTTGTTTTCCTGAAAGGCTGTTAAAGCAAGTACTCATACCATTACCTCCAGCTATCTGACTTGACCCACACCAGGTGACAAGACAAAATTATTGACATAAGTCTAAGTGCCAGGAAAAACGACTGTGAGTATTAATTCCAAAATACCTTACTTACCACGTGATCCTGGTTTGTGATATCATACTTCAGTGCAAATGACTTTACTCTTCCTACATAGACTGCGTTGTAAAATTTAATAAGATCTCCTCTTTCCTCTGTTCCTGATTCACTCGAGTTCTCTGCTGCAGATCGTCCTGAGGAACTGCCAGCTTCCACAGATGAGTCTAGCAATAAGAGAGCTTCAGATTTCAAAACTATAGAATTGGCAAACCAGGCACTTCAGAGATGAACTTATGATGTCCACCTGGCAATAACTTGTCCATAAATTGACCAGTCAATAAGAGGAATGTAAGAAATATGCTTGAGCCAGGAGCAGGATGTGCTGCAGGTGGTTATGAACATCAGGAGGAGCTACCAATTGCTGTGAACAAGCTTGTGGGTTATGGCTAAAAAAGCCAGTATCAACCTTTATTCCAAACTTGGAAATACTGTAGCAAGAAACTGTGGCACAACTGACCCCTTCTTCCATGCATATTTTGGGGAGCAGTATAAAGCCATTACTTGCTCTTAAAACTAAGTTTTAAGCTGTCTGACAGCTCCCAGATTTTGGCTTCTCTGAAAGTCTCTTGTGATCAGCTAGCAAAGAAAAACTTGGTGCTCAACTCAGATCTGCACCAAGGAAGTTATAACACCATTTGTTCAGGTATGGTCTGTTAAGTGGGAAAAGCTGCAGCCACACAGCAGTATTTCTGTTAATGTTTTCTCTCCTCTAATTAAGCTGAAGTGCTACTGAATACAAACTTCTATGTCTCCTCCATTCTGCTGTCTGCCAAGTAAAACAGAGCAGCACACACTAAAGTCTCTGGCCATCAGTGCACTGAGACAAACACCTAAAGCTCCAGCTGGCACCCATAAGTGACTCCTTTGTTGGTCTGCCTTCCTTCTCTCACAACACAAGAACAGCTCCCGAGAACTGGTGTCAAAAGGGCAGGAGTTAAATCTGTGTAAAGGAGACATGAGTCCATAAACTGAAGAAAGTCTGATAGAAAAAGCCACTGAAGAACTTTGTAACCAAGTATATTTGTCTGACAAAATACCAGAGCCCAGTGTCACTTCAGATACTCCAAGTCATCTAGCAACTGTGGAGGTGCCAGACAGGACTTAGAGATGAGATCAGCACTTTTCATGACCCTGGTAAAATCCCCAAAAGGCCTTTAGAAATGGCTCTAATACTCATTAAGGCAGATGAATCCCACCCAGAGGGAATTTACCACAAAGAACAAACTAAATTGCATGTGCGTCCTGGCTACAAATCTGCTCATGGGTTCATACATGGGCTTGTGATCTCTCACTTTCCTAACATGTCACTCAACACAGACATGGCACAGTTCTCATGCTTTTCTCAAATACTATTCTTATCCCTTTTCTTCTCTAACCTAGAGCAAAGAAAGCATTACCTATTTAAAAGAAACCTGAATATAAGAAAATGGTGGTCCCGGACAGTTCGCATTTTTATTTTCTGAAACAAGTTTTCCCTACTTCAGTCTTCAGAATAAGTGATAATAAAAAAAAACCTACCATAATATTCCAGGTTATTGTCATTCTTTGCTATCAGTGTTGCCATCCAAGAAGAGCTACAGTATCATTGACATACTGAGAAAATACTTCCACCCTGAGCAACCAAATTTAAGTAAATGAAATTAAACACTCTTTCCAACTAGGAAGTGTATTTTCCATATCTAACACACAGGAGAGCTACTTACAAGATGGTTTCTTTTTCAATAATAATTTCTTTTTCTTTCATGTACTTAATTTGTAAAACTTGTTCCACTTCTTATTACTTGACAGTCCAGTTCTTTTAAAGCCCCAAGTATGTCATTGAAAAGAGCAGATTCCTTTGCTGTACTCACCTTCTGTCATCTCCATATCTGGGTTTGCATTTTTGTCCAATGCAACATCATCAGAAGTATTTCTCAACAAGACGCTCCTATAAACCTACAAGACACCAGGGAAAAACACTCTTGTCAAGGAAAGCAAGGAAGTCAAGAGACTAGTTGAAATTCAACTGAACAGGAACAAGTATTACACTGCAGAGGATGTGACTTCTCTTATGAGCACAAAAGGTGCTTCAAAAAGCCACCTCTGAGCTTTACAGAAAGTAAAGGTAATGCTATTGACTTACATGGCTGTTTGCTTGTGGCTGATTTCTGTAACTTTTCATTATGTCCTGAAAAGTTCTCTCCTCTTTGGTTACCTGGAAAAGAAAAGGCTGTTGAAGACTGAGTACAAGCATGAAGGCCAGACTGCTCAGGTCCAGTATGTAGCTTTTTGAGGAGTATTACTGTGAATACATAATTTTAAAATTTATCTCTGGTGATGAGAGCATGAAACAACAAAGATTTTTCTTGGAATTCTTTGTTTCTCAGCTACGAAAGCTTTTTGTTGCTTATGATGCTTAGGCATTACTCCTTTCTAGACTTTTCTTCCAGTTACACTTAAAATTAAAGAAAGGAAATATTATAAAGTCAAATATGTGTTTTGTGAATTTGGAAACTGGCAAACAGAAACTGGGGAAATTCTGAACAAGACATTAGACAGGTATGTACACACATGCAATTTCACCTTGCTTTTTTATTTCAAAATAGCTCATTTGTTAAAGAGCTTTGTTTTTCAGCCATACATTTGTAATTTTAAGACCAGACAAATAACAGTTTTTGTAGGAGCCAGGAGCCAATGTACCAATGTCTCTGGCTAAGCTGTCAGGTCTCACACTGCACTGGAGACAGCATTCAAAAGCCTGTTGTCTTGGGGTGACTTTATGATGCTTGTATCCCCAAATCGTCTGTTCTGTTGGTGTTGAATATTGACTTCTGCAGCTTTAAGCCTGGTTCCAGGAGGGAAGGAGGTGCAGTTTGTTATCAGGGACTGCACTGGCTCCCCCACATCCTTCACACAGACTGTGCTGTCTGCCGAGGACACTGAGAGAGAGCTCTATTTTTGCTTTTAGTTCGTTTTTCTAACTAGCTGAGGCAAAGAAGTTCCCTGGACTGTTTCTTTCTCCCTTCTTCTTGGAATTGCTCAAACCTGCTCTGGACCTGAAAACCCAGAAGAGCACCAGGAGCTCACACCTGTGGCCCACGTCAGACCTGGGCCATAGCATTTCCCAGCACCAGAGGGACTGAGAAGAGACTGAGTGAGCTGGGCTGCAACCCCCGGGAGGAATTCTTTGGAATTTGACATCTCTTCAGAGCAGCGAGAGGTTTAGGTTTTGCTGTTTAGTATTGTTCATTTTGTGCTGGGGAGTGTTTTGCCTGTTAAATAAAAGGTTGTTTTTTTTCCCCACTTCTCTCCGAGGAAATATTTTTCCCCAAAATGACTGGGGGAGGGACTGCTTGAATCTGTTTCCCAGAGGGACCCCATTCAGAGATTTCCTCCCGAATTTGCCCTAAACCAGGACACTTGTACTATAAAAAAGCAAAAACAACTGACAAATTACATGATAAAATACAGAACACTGACTATTAAGTGGCTTTGCTATCAGTATTGACATTAGCTCAACCTAACCCATGCTGCAGTTAAAAGCACAGGCAGTCACAACTTAAACATCAGTTTCCCTCCACACATAGTGCTCCTCTTCATCTGCCCTCAAGAAAAGCTAATCCAGCCTCCTGAATTTTGTGTCTGAATTAGGCTTGATGGACACTGTAACCATCAGCTCAAGTTTGAGTCAAACCAATAGTCCAGCTTCTTAATTCAATTTAATCCCACCTTAAATTAAAGCTGGTAAATGGAATAAGAAATGAAGTACAACAGGCAACCACCTCAATTCCTCAGCCTGAATCATCAGAAGCTAAAGGGATTTTTGGGAATAGAGACCATCTTACATAAATTTGCTCCTGCAAATTTCTGCACCTGCCTAATTCTGTAATTGTAATGGAATTTTTAGTTCAGATTACACAGATCGTCAAGATGACAAATGGGACAGAAAACAAATACAGGGCAATAAGACCACACAGCGCTTTGCCTGTGTCAACCAGTCCTCACTGTGAACGAACTCAGGAAGAGAAGAAAAACTCTGTCAAGAATTTCCATCAACAAGCCAGTGAGCTAAGACATGCAAAACAAGGGAAAAACCATACTGGGACTTCATCCACTTCTTGGAAGGATCTTCCCCTTTTCTCCATTAATATGACATGAATGAATCAGTCCAACTCTACATGCTGAACACACTGATGTTTTCAACTGAATGTAAAATTCCATTAATTTCTTAAAACCACACATTACCTTTGCCATGATATAAAAAGCACAGAGGAGGAGCTGGTCCAAATGCCTGTCTTTCATAAGATCAGCACAATGAACCAGTGTGAATTCAAAACACGTCCAGATCTTCCTGCGCAAGTCATTGGAAACATCCAGTTTTAAGCAGAGGTCGCGCAAGCGCACACTCGCCAGATGATACACCTGGAAGGAAAAGACACACAGTAACAAGAGAAGCCAAACAAGCTGATCCTGGCCTGCAGAAGCAAAAGACCTCAAAGCAGAGCTATTCTTTAAGGGCCACAAAGATGATTACAGGCAAGGTACACCTCTCCCATGAGAGAGGTCTGGGAGGATGGGGCTTGTTCAGCCTTGGAGAAGAGAAGGCTCCAGAAAGGCCTTAGAGCCCCTTCCACTGCCTAAAGGGGCTCCAGGAGCGCTGGAGTGGGACTGGGGACAAGGGCCCGGAGTGCCAATGGCTTCCCACTGCCAGAGGGCAGGGTTAGATGGGATACTGAGAGGCAACTCTTCCCTGTGAGGGTGGGCAGGCCCTGGCACAGGTTGCCCAGAGAAGCTGTGGCTGTCCCTGGATCCCTGGAGTGTTCAAGGTGAGACTGGATAGGGCTTGATCTAGTGCAAAGTGTCCTTGCCCACGGCAGCAGGTGGAATGACTTATCTTTTAGGTAATGGGAGCTGCACAGGGATGCAGGCTCTAGCATGGCCATGAGCCCCAGTACAGCAGCTCTTGTGAGAAAGGACACTCACCTTCCTGTAGAACAGTGCCAAGGAGCCCGTTCTCTTCGGTTTGCTGGCTGCTGGCAGCTGCACTTCTTGTGCCTGGTTCCCAGGAGCGTGGCAGGGAGTCTGCACATCCACTTTACATGGCTGGCCTAAATTAATCGAAATGGGGATCAAGGTGATTCCACCCATGTCATTTGCAATACCTGCAGAGGATACACATAGCCAGAAATAAACTGGTTGCTCTCCTCATGTGCAGAGTCAAAGAGCAAATCAAACTCATTTATGCACATTTGATACTAAAGACATCTCATCTTCTGTATTACAGTCTAAAATGACTCTGTCCCTCAGAGTCTTCAGAAATGGTAAAAATTACATTTCTGGTAAGGTTCAAAAGGAGAATCTGAATGTGAATGATCTTTTCTAAAGCTTATCTGAAAGTACAAAGTTTACAAGCAATCACAATTTCTATACTTGGTTTCCCACTCTTTTGGGGGAAAGTGGGTGTTCTTTTTTTTATTATTCTTATTCAGCAAAACTGGCAGCATATCCCATACAGTCCTCATTAGTTTCCTTAGTAATCAAATTCTCTTGCTGAAAATCTCCTTAAATGTGAGTAGTGCAGAATTCTTCTTTCCACATTTAACTATAGATCCAATTTTTAAATTACAAAATGGCTATAAACTCATTGCTTATGTATCATTTTCAGAAATACTCAATTATCACCCAACTTCCACAAAACAGAAGTCTCACAGTATTTTGATAATGCTAACATGGAACACTTATCCCTAAGTTCCAGTGACTTCTGAGATTATAACAGACCAAATTAAGACAAATTGAAGTAAATCATTACTGGAGCTGAGAACCAAAGTACTGCTTAATGTGTGAGGTATAACTGGAAGAAGTAAAACTCCATGATCTTTTCTTCAAGGGGAGAAATCCCCAGTCTGTTTGCCAGGGATCAGATGTCTACAAGGAGATGATGTCAAAATAAACTTAAGCTTTTTTGTTGTTGTTGTGGCAACCTAGGATTGCTCCTTTTGTTTTCTTTCTCTCAGGGAATTTCTCTCATAGGTTGCTGAGACAAAGACCAGTACTTAAGAGAGACAAAATAAGTTGCCACACTGGATACTATGTTTACTGGGGGGGGTTTCTCTTTGGAAGGGATAAGATACCTCAAGATTTTGGCTGGGTGGTGAGGGGCTGGGCTGGGCTCCTTGCCCTCTCTCGCTGTGAGCTTCAGAGAAGGATGGTCCAGCTGCTGTTTACTGGAGGGAGTTCAGGAGCCCAGCCCTGCCATGGGAGCAGCCACTGAACTGGGACCTCACTGGAGAGTCATCCATGGAGTGCCATCTCTTCAGGAACCTCCGGGAAAGAACCGGGACCGACCCCGGCTGTGGGAGGCAGCTGCTGCAGAGGAGGGGGCGACCCCTGCCTGCCCCTGCTCCAAGATTTCACTAAGCTGCCCCACCCCAGCCTGCCAGGACACCCCGCGGCTCCTGGCACTGCTCCGGAGTCTTTGCTACACTTTGTTTGCCACCGCGGGTGTGCCCACTCTGCCGTTCCAGCTGCTGCTCCAAGGTTTCCTGCTGCAGCCCATTTCACCATTTGGAGGGGCACCAGCACCGGGACCGGCTGCTTGCCCTGAGCTCCCACAGCAGCCCCTTCTCCATCCCTCCCGCCGGCCCGCCCGCCATTCCCGTGTGGAGAGAGGCGGCCGAGCTCGCGCCACGGCGCCCCCTGCAGGCGCGGGGAATCATGGCAGCCGCCCTGCCCGGCCGGGAGCCAGCAGCGCCCCTGCCGGCTGTGCCCGGAACTGCACCGCAGGGGAAGGTGCCCGTGGCCTGGACAAGGCTGGGACTGGGGCTCTGCCTCTGCTCGGGGCTGTGCCGGGGCTGCTGTTTGTTTGCCTTGTTATACACACACACACTGGCAACCAACTGCTGCTCCTTCTCCCATAGCTCTGCCTGACAGCCCCAGCACTTCAAAGCTGGAATAATTGGAGGGAAGGGGGTCATATTTTCCATGCTAGTAAGGTTCCCATCTTCCTTGGCAGACACCTGTCTTTCACACCAGTTGTTGTTGACAAAGTAACCGGTTTTTTAGAAAGAAAGAGCAGCATGATGCTTTCAAGATGCATGGTTGGTCTAAGCATATCTTAAGAGCAAAGAAAACATCTTAGTAATGAACAAAACCAGCAGTAATTCCTACCATGCAGTGGGATAGTGACCTTCTGTGCTGCTTTTCCTGGTCCTGTAGTGGTTGTCATGGTCAGCACTGTCTGGCCAGGAGACACTGACATGTTTTCAGCACCAATGCTTGACGCTGGAGCAATTGTCAGCTTAGTTCCTTTCGTTAAGATTTTTTCTATCTGCATTTCTTTGGGGCTGTCATCTCCAAAGAGCCTTCTCTTAGCACTTCCAGCTGTAGGAGAACTGTAGCGCTCGTGAACGGAGATTGGAGACAATGGCTGCATGTCTGGCATGTCAAGGAAGAAAAATAAACCAAACAAAACTTTAACAACATCAGCTTAATGGAAATAATTCTGGAGAGAAGGGGAAAAGATGCCTTCCAACTACACCAGCAGAGATCACTTGTAGCTCAGGCCTGCTCTCAGAGTTCACTGCTCTCAGGTAATAAGAACAAGATCTATAGTCTGACTGACTCCTTTTGCAGTCACCCCAGATGGCACAGTTCTGCCATTAGCTACCACATGGAAGCTGAGCAGCCACTCTGATCCACAGAGACTGAGGAACACACAGGATCACAGGTACTTATTCCAGTCAGCCTAGCAATTAGTACTATTTGCAAGTGTTACTTCTGTGAACACAATTCCTTTACAGGAACCCTGTCCATATTCCCAGGACATGCTGTCTTCCCTACGTTCTGGCTTTTGAACTCTCTCTAAACTGCCCCCAGTCAGGTGACTCCATCCCCACACAGCCCCAGTTCCTCTCAGGCTTTTCTGTTGCTTTCAAACATTTGTTCCAGTAGTAAGCCTGACATACACATCACTGACATACAGGCTTCTGTTCACAGCCTTTTGCATTTCTGCTGCAGTCTACGACAGTAACAGTGACAACAGTTTCCTATTTCCCATGAATCAGAAATTGTCTGGATAACTGGCCAGGTGAGATTGACTGGAGACTGGGGATTGAGAGATACGGACCATGCTATGCAAGCAAAGCAAGTTTATTCTACTAGTCACCAGTATTATTTATAGGTTCCTAAGTTCTGTACAAAATGTTCCACCCGGACACCTTTGCCCCGTTCCTGTAGCAACACAATCTTTTCGGTTATCAGGTCCCTGTTACATTCTTTTGCACCAGCAATGTCCTTGTTACATCTCCTCTCCTCAGAGGGTCAGAGTGACCAGACTAAGTGATGTCTTCACTTTAGTTCTTGCCTTGAGTTTCTCTCTCCCACTGCTTCCACCGTACCAGGGCCAGGAGGTCAGTGTTGCTACCCAGCTCAGCTTCTGTGGCTGCCTGATCTTCCACAGGAGACCTTACTTCTAACTCTTGCAAGATGGTTCTCTTGCTGCCAAAGACAAATAAACATTTCCTATGGCCACTAACCTCCCAGCTGAATTTAGGAGAAGTGTCTAGTACCAGACTGTCATATACAAAGCTGTGTCTCACACAGCCTTCCTCATATATAAGACACCATCTCTAATCTGATTCCTCTTCCATCAGTGAACCCTAACATTTACAGCAACTGCTTGTACATCTTCTTTCTAAGGAGTATTTAAAAAACACCAAACACTCTTGTTTGTTGCCAGGCAAACACCGAAGGAGACAACATTACAGAACCCACCAGTCCATGGTGCACCTGCAAGAACATATGGACCAGTGTCTGGGACACAACTAAAGCAGTAATTCCTAACTAGAGAGGCATGCAAAAGAAACAGAAGTGCTGGCACTGCTTCTGCATCCTCACTTCAGGAGACAGCTCTGTGTGAGACCTAGGAATCTGCAAAGAATAACTCTTCAGAGGACAAAACACTGTAGGTAAAGCATTGTCCTCTACCCCTGCACAAAAACAGTTCTGTCATTAAACTAAAATTAAAAAAAAAAAGTCACCTAAAATCCAGTCTAACTCTGACCATAAACTAACAGAAAGCAAAAAAAAACCTGGAAAAATTTGAACATCAGTCGACAGTAAGGGATTAGATGACAACCCACCTCAGAGTAAGGTAACCCTGGCATCAAACCAGCAGCAAAATCTGCTCCAGTCCAGAAGGGAAGCACTGTCACCACTGTCTGCTGCCAGAGTCACAGCACTGGTTTGACTGGATGCATGTAGACCTTCTCATGATCAAATAAACTTCACAATTCCAAACACCCCATTCAGATTCAAGGTTGCTTTTTGCCATTACAAAGAAGTTTTAAACCCCTCTCCCCAAATTCACACCTTCAAGTAATGGTAGAAGCCTTGAACATACCTCGTCTTAAACTCCCACCAAGATCTGTCCGAACCTCTTTCACTCGAGGATGAATTATGGGAGACAATGGCATCATGGGCAAGTGCCCCAACCCACTTCCTCCATTGCTGGCCTCAAAATTACTGGGAAATATTACCTGAGAAATAAGAAATGTCAGTGTAAGATAACAATTTCCCTTCTTTGTGACAATCTGTTAATAGAAGATTTTCTGCAGTAATGGTGTCATTTGACCAGTTTTCTGTATAAGACAAGTGAGAAAAAGAATGTGAATTTCCTCGTAACAGGAATGAGATCACATACTTCTTCACAGGTTGGGACTTTGTTTCCTGAGGCCTCGAGTGCATTCCAGAGTGCTGAGTTCCGAGTCCAGGCCAGACTCTCCAGAATCTGCTCCTCAATGCTGTTGAGATGCTTCACCATGTCTCTGGAAAGTCCTTCCTCAGACCGAATCAGCACTTCAATAACCTGATGGCAATGACACACACACAGAGCAATGTCCCACTGCTCACGCTTAACACCATCAAACTTTATTTATTTCAGGCTCCTGTTCAAAATGTCAGAGTGCTCCAGTCTCCTCCTTGCATCTTCATCTTCCCCAACCCTCTGCTGGTCCCTCTTTTTTTAACCTCCTTTTCCAAAGCAACCTGGGAGCTGGAAGAGGACAGCAGATATGCCATCAGTGCAGAACAATCCACTCCAGGGGTTTTTAGGGCCCTCTCTCACCACTGCTATCTGTGCACAAGTAGAAGCACTGGGCACAGGCAGCACTGACCTGGGAGATGTGATCAAGTACAGCTGCTCAGCAGGGGATGTGACAGCCCCAGTGTTTCAGCTCTCCTTCCATGCAAACAAGCAGCCCATAACATGAGGAGCTGAAAAACACTGCTTTGAAGTTTGATTTAAGAAGCACTCAGAACCCTAACATGGACAAACGGGGGTTGAACAGAACTGACCAATCCCCTGCACTATCATACTCCAACACAAGATCCATCCTGAGTTATTCCTGTCAGAGGAGAATTCAGCCTGTTTTTCTAAAGCTCCAGAGGTGGAAATGCCATAAAGGCTCCCTGGAAGACCTATCGATATGTTTAGTTATTCCTGCTACAGAAGCTACACCCAGAGAGCAAAGTTATAAATACCACAAGTCTCTCTTGTGTGAGACCTTTGCAATGGCAATTTTTGTCCAAATAAGAGTGCTGCAAAATATACACTGAATAGCTGAGAAAATTCAAATCAAACATAAATCTGTTCCACAAAGTTGGATGTGCAGCAGTTTTGATAGAGACTATCAACAACCACAGCAATACTGACAAATTTGTTACAACTCCACTACTGCCCTACAGTTGAGGACTAAAGGAAAAAGAAAGGACAGAATACGAACCAGCCTTCCCAAAGGCTGCAATTTTTTGGTTGCTGTCATCTTAATAAACTATTTGATTTATTCAGAACTAACCCCAGTAAGCTGCTAGGCATCTCACAAAAACTAGAGGCATATGGATAGATGATAAAAGGATTGAAGTAGTCAAAAATCAAGTAACACTGGAAGTGGGGAAAACGTGGTTAAAAAAAGAGCAAAACCAGAAAGCAGCCAAGAAAAAGATATTCTGTGCTCTTTTACATAAAGAAAAAAACCCCAAACTTCGCAAAGCAAGCCTGTGATAAGTAGCAGTGGCTGAAGACAACATTTCAGATCTGTATCTGCTATTTCAGGACTACATTGCGGTCGATAAATATAAATATTAACAAAATATATGCTCGAAGGCTTTAGTCTAGTAAAAGTTGATCAGCAACATGTTACAGATCAGTACCATTTACAAAATGGGTTTTTTTCTTTATATTTCAGCTTCAGCTCTGGCATTACACCTTCCAAGTAATACATTTCAGGAGAGCCAGAATTCAGAATAGGCCTAATGCACAGTTAATATCAATCCTTGTCTTAAATGATTCCCTAGGGAGGAAAAGCATCATCCTCTATGACTCTGAATCCAGTAACATGCCATTTTTAATACAGATCATGTCCCAAGCCAATGTTTATTTACCTTATAGAAGTAGAATGGCCTGAGGTCGAGAACGTCAATGATCCAGGGGAAGGTGCGGGGGGAGCTGTAAGCGAAGAGCACGATCTCCAAGCAGCACGCCAGCAGGGAGCGGTGAAAGAGATCCTGCTCCAGGAGAGCCTGGAGAGACCACACAAAATACCACTGGCCTCACATCTGGGAAACAGAAGCTGGAATTTTGTGGCACTAACACTACACAGCTTATTGTTGGAAAGAAACTGGCTTCTTCTCCCATGCACAACCTCCTCTTTACACAGAAGTTGAAGAAACCAGAAGTAGAGTAAAGCCACCAAAACAATCACATCTTGCATGCTATGGACAAATGAACCGGTCTCCTTGCTGTGCATCACAAAGCAGAGCACATGCAGTGCTGTGTAACATGAAGTATTAATGCTGTTCATTGGATAAAGAAGAGAATAGAAGCTATCTGTCCATAAAGTTGTGATTCTAGAAGGCAACACAGATTGTGATGTTTGGTTATGACAGTTACACTGGTTAAAACAGTAGAAGAAAAAGACATTTTGGCAGGTCCCATGTATTTCCCCTTTTTAGTATTAACAATATACAGAGTGCTTTACAGTGCTTTGCTCTGGACCTGCCAGAAGACAAACTCCAAGAAACAGTTACAAGAAGTGGTCTGATCTTTCACTAGTTCTCTACTTACAGTCAGATCCTTCCCATGCAGTCTCCGTGTTTCTTGCACCATTATAGTCTCCAGGATTTTATAGTACAAGATCTCTGCCAGTTTCAATCTGTTCACAGCAAAATCTGAAATTTAAAATTAACAAGAGATAAAGTCCAATGCCACTGGCACAAATGGGGTTAAGACTAAACTGACCAGCACCTCTCCTCATCCAAAACAATAGTTCATGTGTGTACATACAGACGTTGAAACAAAAAAAATTTCAGAAATACAGTAGTCCCAAGTACAGCACGAAATTCCACAAATATTTTAAAGTATTACTTATTGAAATATTTCTTGTGATGTAATTTTGCAATAATAATTTTTTCTATTTGCTTTCAGTTTCCTTTAAATTTTAAAGCTAACAAGAATGCAAGTTTACACTTGTTAAGAGTTGATTTTCTATGACTTCTTGGTTATCCCAGTTTGAACTGCAACCTTGGGTTTGCTCTGCCATAAATTTTTTATTCTTTACAGTGTACTATTAGACAGCAGCAGTTTTCAGCTTGGGTGTATCCTAGGATAAAACCAGCTCCACTGCATTAAATACAGAAAACAGTATAGGTATGCACTCTGTTTGCCCTGGCTTAGTATTTTGAAACACCCCATGCCTCTCATTTCATACCTATGTGAGAGCCTGGCTGCTCATCTGTTGACTGAGTGTAGCTGCAGCAGAAGGTCTCCCCAATTTCCTTCACTCTGCTCACGATGCTTTCCAAGGGGCTGCGGGCACAAGACCTGAAGCAAAAGGCAAAGAAAGCCTTGTGTGAATAAATTAATATCCCATTTAAAAAAATAAATATCAAGAAACAACAATAACCATAAGACCAAAATAAAAAGATAAGCCAATTATACTGAGCATTCCTCATCAGCAAGAACCTGTATTACACAAAGAGAGGAAAACACAAAACATACACAAATATTGTGTCTTCTCTTCCTAACAAGGCCAGGGAGGACATACAGATCTTGGAACAAACACAGGAGAAAGCAAAAACTACAGCAGCACAGTGAGAAGATGAACCTGCCAGGAGTAAAGATGCTACAACAGGCAACCAAACAACCAAAGGCACCCACGACACCACACAGGCCAGGCTCAGTTTGAAGGAGCACAGAAAAGCTTAGAGGGAAGAGGCAGCAGCATCTTCCCCATTTCCTACCAAGACTGGGAGAACTGAGGAACTCCACATTGTCACTGTCATAAAAAAGGGTCATAGTACTTCTGGCTGGAAGTGCTCTTTCTCAGAGCTTCTGAATTTTCCAGCAACTCTGTTTTAGAGGACAGTGGCCTGTGGCTGGTATCAAATTAAGACATTAAACTACTCTGAAAAGCTAGAACTAAAACCAGCTAGGGCTTCTCTTTGAATAAAGCCTTCTAATTAACTTCAAAGCTTTTTCTGTGGAATTTTAATTTGAAAAAGAAAACACTGAAAAGCATAGAACATTACATAGTCCAAACTACAGCTCCTCCATTTCTTCCAGGGACATAGTATATATACCCCAGTGCTTGCTGAACTTGTATCCAAAATGAGCAAAGTACCCATCACAGCTCTTGCCAAAGGTTTACTCAATTCTTGTTCCCATTTAAATATTTACCTCTCTTTTGAGTCTGGTTTATTATTTGGAACAAACACACATTTTATTAGAGATTATAGGCATGTTAATATCTTAATTGTATAGTATAAATAGTATCAGTCCTTACAAAAACAAATAAACATTCAAAACAAATGCATCCCACAGAGCAAAGCTGTAAACTTTTAAGAACTAGTGCTACACTTTCAAATATACGTAACTCCAAAGATGAAAATGGTAATATTTTTCACCTGTTTATGATGGTTACTTTTAAAAAACATTGCTTCTGCACTTCAAATATTAAGTGCTAGTACTAAATGTCCATTCTGATTTGTAAAAATACACCTGGAGACCTTACACCACAATAAAGCAAGATCTTAACTTGGAAAGTTATTGGACAAACATCCAGAATCTTCACAGGTATTTACTATTCAATTACTGCTTTTTATGAGCTGTGCTCAGGGAGGAAGGCAGTAATCTGAAGTGTGCTCAGGGAACCAGAACATCCCAAGGAGGAAACACGGCTGCTGCAATTCCAGGTCAGCACTGACAGTGACCAGGGTCACTGTAAGGCTCGTCCTTACGCCATGGGGTTAGACCAACACATCCTGAGGTAATGTGAAGGAAAAATGGGCAGCCTATAGGCTGCTTTTAGTTTTATTTTCCCAGCTGAGGGTGAAGACTGCAGCTTGTTCACCTGAATGTTTCTGCCCTCCTCCAAAGCTTCTGCCAACATAGTTACCACATCTTTTAATTGAGAAGTATTTGTTTAAAATGTAAACAAACAAAAAAGGCATTTGGCTTTCAAGCAGACAGACAAATCAAAATCAACAAAAGCTGAAGCTCCATTTAACACAATGGTGGTGACAAGTCAGATGGGGGTGCGTGTGTGTGTTCAGCCACCCTTTTCCAGATGAGATCATCTGGAAAACAAAAGATCCTTCAAGAAGAAATAATAAAGACCAAAATATTCTGCCCTGAAGAAAAAAAAAAAAGCCAAAAGGTGCTTTTCTGTGTCAATGAGAGCAGCTGCAGGGGACATACTCACTCAAAAATAGCTGTCAGTTGCTCACTTGGTGCGTTTTTCAGCCCAGCCACCATGCTCTGCAGTCGGCTCACGCTCTGCGTGGCCGAAGCCACGGGAGTGATGGCAGCTTCCTTTTCTCGCAGGTATCTTCTGCCAGTCAGCGGAGTCGAAGGTGCAAATGACCTTTTCTGTCAGATACAGAAAAATAATAAGTAGAAATCGGCCAACAAACTGTTTCAATTATCTTCCCAATGAGCATCTCCTGCAAAATTCCTTCAAAGATTAAAATGACACAAGAACAACCAGGTGAAGGCTTCATCAAACCTGAGCTCAGAAGTGACTGAAAATGAGCCAAGGATTTCCCAGGACTCCATAAATATAAAATGTAACAAACCTTGGAGCAGCCGAAAATTAACTCAAAGGGATTTTATAACTAAAACACAGTAAATCAAGACCTAAGATCTTAAAACATGCAAATTTTTAGGCTCATCTGAACATTGAAAATACAGGGTGAGGAAGAAGCACACACTTCCATTCTCAGTCCCTGACTGCATCTGCTGGGTGACACAAGGACTGGGTGGCAGAGCTGCCCATGAGAGGTTCACAGAACATGCCCTGGGAAATGGTCCTGCCTTCATCCAAAGGCTAAGGTGGCACTGAGCAGATGGGGCTGTGTGGACTGCATTTGCCTATCTGTATCCTGCTCTATGGAAGCGACACAATACAGTTTTTGGATTTAATTATCTGAAAACTGACAACATTCTGAAGATACAAGGCAAATAATAAGAAAAGGTTAAGCCTGCAGTCATTATGCATAAACAGTAATATTATTCTGGTACAGAAACTGAAGCTCAGAATTAATGAAACCCATTCCAAACTACTATCTTCAATTTGCCTGAATATGAAATACACTTACATTTGGGAGAAAAAGCTAAGACATATGATTCATTTGCAGTAGCACCAGCATCTCAGAATCAGAATTCTTATTTTTTAATTGACGTGTAAATCCAACAGCACATGGTTCTTTCACACAGTCAGTAATATTTTCCCTTATCCAAGATTAAAGAGTAATCAAGCAACTGTCAACTTCATTAAATACATTTTATACTTTTAAACATAGTGCAACATTAACTCTGTTTGTAAGCTACTTTTTGTAATGAAGAGATACTTTGCTGAGGTTTATGCATGAATCTTATTTTCCAGAGGAGTAGAAAAGTTGACTTTTCCTTTCCTAAGAAAGGAAACAGTGGGAAAATAAATAATTCAGTGTCAAGGTTTCGTGGTATGATTATGGGAAATAAATGAAGCTTGATCAAAACTAAAACTTACGTATTTAGGTATTAATTACTTACTGATTTTTCTTAAAACAAAGCCAGACTATATACCTGAAAGTGCACTCACTCTGTTTAAGAAATACTTATTTTAAAAATTCCACAGGAAAGAAGATAGCACCTTTTCTCCTTAGCAAGACAGCACTAAAGCCTGTGTTCATCATCTTTCTCTCAGGAAGAAGAAATTTCAAGTCACCTCAAAGATTCAAAGAGTGTATAAGGATGGGAAAACTTGAAGGAGAACTTCAAGTGAACTTGCCATGTTAAATGCATCACCTTTTCAAAATGCTGCTGCAGATGACACTCCATGTGAGCTCTTGCTGCTGTTTTCTCTCCTGGCACATCAGCAGGGAATTTTCGAGTGCCAATTTCTTCTTCAGCATCAGCTCCCAGGAAAACTCTCTCATCAAAGTCACCCACAGTCAGAACATACTCCTCATACTCTTTATTCAGTGCTTTGCTGAAAGAGAAATCTTTGATTTGGTTTGATACCAAAGGTTTAACTGCTGAAGAAACAAAGAAGGTGCCCCAGGAGCAACCCCAAACCAACACAGGGTCAGAGTTTCATGCCCTGAACAGCAGTGCTGCTCCCACTTCCCTGAGCAACCTGCCCCTGGTTACCCCTGCCTGCTCTTGGACCCAAAACCTCTCCAGGATCACTGCAGGAATCACTCTTCCACCAGCATTTGCATCTCAGTAAGAAGAGGGAAAAACCAACTTTGCTTTCACGCCAGTTGTCAATAAACCAGTCTGGAAGTGCTCGGCTGTCAGAGGTTAAATCTGTGCACCCATGGAGCAACCAAGGAGAACTGCACCCACCCCCTCGCTGGATTTCTGGGTTTGCTACTGTGTAGCCCATAAATTTCCTAATGGTGCAGGGGAGGGGAAAGTGAGGAGCTACTTGCCTGGGTTTTATTTCTAAAACCACCACGGACATGCGAGACCAAACAAATCTTTCATTTTCTTTATTCCAGCAAACCCAGCTGGAAAAAAGGAATGTTTAATCCCACCAAGGTTGCAAAACTTTAAACATATACTTGGGAAGTAGAATGGAACTTCTGGATGAAAATCAGAAATGGCTTGCATCAATAATCCTGCCTGCAGTTGGGTCAGGAATGCAGGTCCAGCATGTATAATAATGGAATGTAACAATATAATCATGGCATAAGCAGCTCTGTGATCCCACAGGAAAACTGACTGTATCACAGGTTCAGCTGCCCCATGTCTTTTAGGAAAAAGTAAAGATCTCTGGAAAGTTGGACCAAAAACCCCAGAGACGTTTACAAGAGTCTTTGAGATGCCACCAGACTGCATACAAAAGAACAGGGACTACTGTATCATTCCATACGACAGTGCTACTGAAGGAATACTATTCATTTTAAAGTAGAAATACTAAGAGAAATTCAGTGTTCAATGATCAAAGAAATGAGTTTATATATAAATTTAGGTGTTATCTGCGTTGTTAAAACAATTGAGACTTTGCTCAAAATTCCCAAAGCAAATCAACAAGTTAAAAGCTCACAAACAAAAGCCAAAAACAAATTAATAGGTATTTTTACAAAAGGAAAAAAAAAATCGGACAAGAATTTTTTATATGTTGCATTTAAAGTAGCTTTCAGAAGTGAATTCAAAGTTTCTGAAACAACTACACTTGCCTCCCACCGAAATCACTCATCTCTTTTTTGTGGTTTTACAATTTTTGCAGCCTTTTGAGTCCATCTGCCACATCCACAGATTTATACACTCAATTAGAGATAAATAAATTTAGAGATTTCCCTACTCGGGCATAACACATCTGCGACCTTCACAGCCAAGGTTTTGATTTGCATAACATTATTCAAAGGTTACAGCTGCCAGAAAATCAGAGCAAGCACCCAAAAAACCTGACATCAAGAAAGAATCTCTGCAGCTTTAACCCCTGACATTGGCCACACCTCAGATCCAGAAAGTGTTTCTGCGAGAGAGCAGCTTTGATGGTCAAATAATCAAAACCCATTAGATATGTCAAGACAAAGGAACAGGAAAACTGAGATTTAGTACACAAAGGCCTGTGCTTTAGACATGAACCAAGCCCTATGATTAAGAACAAGAGCTGTAACTTACCTATTTTCTGTGAAGTTGCAAAGATCCAACAGACAATCTCCTTTTAAGATCTAAGAACAAAAAGCAGAAATATCTTAGATAATAAAATCAAGACTGTTTCAAGTGTGAGGGCGTGATGGTTTTAGCCAAAATGGAAATGAGATTTAGGTGCATATTTGGACTCTTTCTTCTGCCTAGACCAAAGGGCTACAGTGCCATTACCAAGACAGAGTACAAAGCCCAACTGGATCCAAGCTCCAAAATTCACTGCTCAAAGCCAGCCTTGCAATGGGACATCTCTCCACTGCTGGGTTAGGGACTGGCTCGATGAGCAACTTCTTTGTAGAAGCTTCCACAGAGCTTGGAAAACATTTCCAGGAGCAGAACTAGAAAGGACAATTTGTACATTTGCAACCTCAACCTCTCCTTCCAAAGCATTTTGCTCAACTTCAAAACAAGCAGCAGGACCCACACACCCATGACAGACATCCCATACAATTATTTCACAAGATCACTTATTTTTTGCCAGAAAAAAGCACCATCCTTCATGATTCAGTTTCACACTGCCAAGAAAGGAAAGCAAAGATTCTTCACTGAAATAAAAAACTGGAACAGAGGAGACCTTACAGCACACAGCATTAGAAGTGTGAGGGAATTCTGCTCCTGCTAAAATACAAAGAAAACCTGAGCCAGTCTCAGTTCCTTTGCTCATTTCCTTTGCTCTCCCCTGTGGAACCTGCAGGATTTAAACGCTCTCGAGACCACCAGAGAGCACCACCAAGTGCTGATAAAACTCTGAGATGTACCTTCCTATCAAACAGCTTTGCAATGTAAGGTTTGAAGTAGTGCTCCTTGATGCCTTTTGCCTCCACCAGGAGCCCATCGTGCAGCTCACAGAGCATGGCAATGATGCAGGGAGGGTCCTCGGAGCCTCTGATCTCCAGAGTGTGGAATTCTACTGGTAAGCCTGGGAACGAGGAGGAGGAGGAGAAGACAACCAACCTTCAACTTCACTTCAAATGAGCCAAGAGAACAAAGCACAGTTGATTGTAAATAATCTGACCCCACCATACCTTTAAACGATGGATTTAGCAAATCTCTTCTGTTTGGACAAAGAAGGGCATTGGCAAAAATCAGGTCCAAGCAGCACAGAAGTAAATGATAGGAATTTACTAAATCGTCTCCAATCATACGGAAATTACCTTTAAGAGACAGCACATCACGTCAAGCAAGACAAGAGAAGCTCACAGCTGGGAATGTATACAAACCATGCAGGCAAAGCAAGCAGCCTACCCTTAGTGTACACAAAGAGAGTCCAGCAGAAGTTGAAGAGATCTTTGACACTGCATGGCACCCGCCTGTCAATGAGAAAAATGGGGTAGAAGTTACTCTTCACTACCAGGAAGCCAAACTTTATTCTACAGAACAAATTTCATTCCATTTCCCTGCTCAAAACAACAGCTGGAGCTGATGTCTTCATTCCACACGAAGGCACAGTCTAAGCTACATGTCCTGAGTTCAGCTCTCACTGCCTGACAGTGTCTGACCTGGCTCCACAGAGTGTCCTGCACACATCCACAACTTCCTGACCCTGTTCCCAAGCCAAAGGCTGCCTCTGGCCTCTGACCCTGCCATGCTACTCTGGTGTCACAGCTCCCACAGAACCCTCCTGCAGACACAGGTGGGGAGGTGACAAAGGCTATATATATATTCCAGTAATGATTTTTCTGAAATATTTTACTAAAGCATTGGCCAGCCCTTCAGAACAGGCAATTATAGCTTGTACTACAGCTCAGCTGCTGATTCCTGTTTGGAGCAGAACTATCCAAGCCCATGGAGCTAGAAGACCAGGGAAAACATGACTCAGCCCACAGAACACCTGACAGAGCACCTCTTCCTGCATTCTGCCTGAAGATGTGGAACTATACTGGACCATTGTACCAGAACAGTTCTCCTCCCTCACATCCAGAGAACTGACAAAAACACCTTGCAGATCCACAGCTTGGCTCTCTCATCCCCAAGGATACATTCTCACTAAAAAGCTGTCACAGCCACATATTCTTGCAGGGAGTATGGACAAGCTCCTTTCAAAATAAGGCAGATGTTCCATGTGTGTGTGGAAGATGACACCACACATTCCCAAATTTGTCACAAAAATGAACACATCAGCTGTAACTTCCTCCCACTTGGTGTTTCCTCTCATCTGGTAGCATGGAGGTCACGGGACATGACAGCCCTGAGCAGAGGGACCATGGTGTGACAACAACCCCCTGCTAGCTCTGTGCCAAGGCAAACCACTCCTGTGCTACTTCAGCTATTCCTGCTGAACGTTTAAAGTGTTGATCTCTCTGCACCTTGGAGCTAACCCAAGACATGGTAGCTCTCCCCAGCACACCCTGACATTCTCACTGTGGGACAGCTCCTGTGTTACAGCAGCTGGATGTGAAGCCCAGCTCACCTGAGCTGCATCCACCAGGGTCAGGGGTAGCTCTGCATTGGCTGCATTTCAGAGTCAAAGGGACCCTATCACTTTGTAAATTAATTTTCAATAAACTTATATTGGGAAAAGTCACATCAAATCTAAAAAATACCTCTGCTTCCTGCTTCGATGCGGTTTGCAAGTTTCTTCATAAGGGTTTTGAAATATATCAAAAAATATTGGTTCAAACTTTTTGAAAATCACGGTTGACACTTCAAAATTTCTCTCCAGCCTCTCAACTCGCTCTCGGAATTCCTGGGGCAGGTTTGACATGTCCATCCACTTCTTCATTTTGCTAAAAAACTGAATTAAACTTAAAAGAAAAGAAGTCTGCTTTGAGCTTTAACATTCTAAAATTTTAAAAAGCCAAAATGCAACATATTTACTCTTTTAATGACTGACATGATTACTATGTAGGTTTACAATTTATTTTCATAAGACTCTCAAACTGTATATGTTATCAGCTTTTTACCTTTTATCACTCTGGGGTTGCTCCTGACCCTCTTTAAGGCATAGGAACATTAATTTGATGTGGATGTTGCAAGTATGGCTGTGTAGAGCAGGGCAGTAGTGGACAGCAAAGTGCAGGCATAGCTCTGTGTGTGTTGAGATGGAGGCAGGACAGGCACCAAAACAAGCCAAGAGTCAATGCGTGTGAAAGTGACCTGCACAAAAACCTGTCAGCTGGGGATGTAAATAACTGACAAGCCCTTCTGCAGCTCAATAGGGCGTGGTCTTTAAATGGAATGAGCAACATTCCAGGTTCCTGTTCCCAGGCCAGAGCCACAGACAGGAGAGCTGCTGCTGGGGTCAGAAGGTGAGTTCTACGATCACCAGTGCTGTGCTCCCAGAAAAACCAGCAGCTCCAGCACTCCTTGGGGATTTGGCCTGGATCCTGAGTCAAACACACATCGTACCGGGATGGCATGCGCCGAGGTGTCTGTGGTCAAATTAACTACAGAGAGAAACAACTGGCGTGTGCAGAACGGCTGCTGGTCCCACTCAGGTGGTTTCCTAAAGGCTTGAAGTTGGAAATTACGTATTTGCATCTAATTTCCACCTGTAATAACAGCGGATTTACTGTTTTCACCTCGCCGCGGCTGGCAGTGCCGGGAGCCAAGGTGCGGCACATGGATTAGCGGTTTTGGCAGAGCAGGGCAAGGCTGGGCACGGGCAGAGCAGGGCAGGGCAGGGCAGGGGCAGAACAGGCTCGGCGGGCGGGGTCTCACCTGAGGCGTGCGGAGCGCAGGATGCGGGTCAGGGAGACGCCGTTCCCCTCCATCGGGCTGCTCCCCACGGTGGGCACACGGCTCCGGCGGCAGGCGACGTACAGCGCGCAGGCCAGCCAGTGCAGCGCCTCGCCCTGCGGGCACGGGTACCGCGGTCAGCGGGGCAGCGCCGCGCCCCGCGGGCTCGGCCGGGGCGGGACCGCGCCCGCCCGGCCCCGCCCCTCCCTGCCCCGCTCACCTCCAGGCTGTAGGTGCCCCGCAGCGCCGTGAATTCGCGCAGCGCTTCGGCCGCGCTCGCCGCGTCCAGATTGAGCTCCCGGCAGAGCCGCTCCACGGCAGCGCCGGGATCGGCGGCCCCCGGGCGGGACATGGTGGCGGAGCGCGCGCCAAAACCGCCGGAAGGGCGGGGCCGCTTCCGCCGCGGGGAGGGGGAGGGGGCGGGGACGGGACGCGCGCAGCCAGCCGGGGTCACCCGGTGTCACCCGGGGTCACCCGTCTGCAGGCGGGCGCTCGGTGCTGGCGGCTGCTCGCGTCCCATTCCCGCGCACGGCTCTGGGAGCCGCGACAGGAGCGGCTTTTCCTCGGCCGCCATCCCGCAGCGCCCCGGGACACGCGTGGGTGGCTGCCGCATTTTCCGGCGGCCTCCGGACCCAGCGCATCCCCTAGAGCCGGGGAGCCGCCATGCCGGTGGTGCAGGGCGCTCAGAGCTCTTCCAGATGCCGGTTCCACTGACCCCACGACGCCGGACGGAGCCCCCTTAGGAGCGCTCCGTGTCCGTCGGGAGCCGTAGCCGTGGGGACAACCGCCCGCCCCCGTGGGCAGGGAGCGGCTCCCGCATCTCTGGAAGGGGCTCGAGTCCCGCAGTGACCGCAGACGGGGTTCGGGTATAGGAATAGGGCTCTGGACCCGCCTGTCACTGTCACTGGAGGATCCCTTCTGCTGGGAGGGCGTGGGACGGAGAACACGGCGGATGCCCCTGCCGGGTACCTGCGGCGATGCTCGGATGCTTCCAGGCGCGTTCGGGACCCGGCCCCGCCGCACCCGCTCACTCGGCAGCCCCGTCCTGTCCCGATCTTCGACCCCACTCACAGATCCCGGGATTGGTTTTCTTGAAAATGCCCTCCTGCAAAGTGCAAGGATAAGTTCCTGGGATCCGCAGGCTGGTGGGGCTGGTCCCTCACCGAGAACCACAGATCAGCTCCGTGCTTTCCAAAATGTTCCATAAAAACCACCTTACTTTCCATAAAAACAAGCCTTAATCCAACATCTGAATCTATCTGGAAAATTATTTGTCATAAGAGCATGGAAAACTGCCTGTCATGAGCAGACAGGAAATGTGCTTCATTTGGGGTAATGAAGCTATGGGTCCCACAGGTTTATTTCTTCCTTCTGGACCAGAGATGTGTCTTCCTCTAGATGAGCCGAGCTTTGTTTTTTGTGCATCTCTTCCTCTATCAGAAATCTCTGTCTCTTTCTGGAGGAAAAAAGGTCACTGTGAGGTTTTCCTTTAATATTTTGTTTTTTCCAAAGAGTACAGGCAATTCCTGTACAATGTCTCCCTATGCTATAGCACAGCCAGCTGAAAAACTTGACAGCCAGTGCTTGGGAGGAGCCCAGAGGGAGAGAGGCTGGAGCATCTGCCACAGCTCTCACTTCCCTCAGCTGCTCCTGCAACAGGTCCAGGACACAGATTTTTCTTGAAACCCTCTGAAGGCTCATGCTGGGCTTGCCTGAACTGATGCATTCAGGCAGGCTGGGAATGAGTTCCAAGTTAAACCAGTAATCTCACATCCCATCCAGACCACTGGCAAATGGAGCCAGGTAGTGGTGCTGTACGGAGTTGCTCATGAATTAAAATCCCACTGGACGGAGAACAAGGCCCCATGGGGAGTAGGATTGATCTTCTGCTGCGCTGAAGATCTGGCATTGTTTTATACCTTTTGAGGTGAAATCTTGACTCTTCAGGAATTAGTGCCACCTATGGCACTGCACCGATGGTCTCTAGCCACCCCTGGGAGCACCATGAAACAATCAGCATCCCCAAAAGCCACAGGGGAGGGTGAGGATGATGTTCCTGGGCTTGCTGTCCAAACGTACAGGGCACACTGTGCAGACTCATGGGAAAGGGACTGAGAGAGTACCTGGGTTTCTCTTCCCTCCACTTTTCCAGAGCTGCTGCTCTGTGCGTGGCTGGGCTGACTCCTTTCCTGCCAGCACTGTCTGTCCAGTGCCCATGGCCAAGGATGGGTGCCACGGGCAGCTGTGCACTGGCACATGGGATGTGGGGACTTTACCTAAAATGTAGTGCCCAGAAACTGCTTTGAGGTTGTAAAATGTGAGGAGATTCCTGATCTCGTGACTCAGCCCATGCTCCAGCCCCGGGGCCGAAGTGGCTCCTGAAGAGGTGAGGAGCAAAACTGCACTGAAAAGCTCAAGTTTTATTCAATGCAAACCAGCTGTCATTAGAGAAATTGCCTTCTGCTCACTGCTGGCCAAGATTTCCAATCCCAAATCCTTTCTTGTAACTGTGAAGAGCCCAGAGTGGGGACATCTACACTTGGGATAGGTAAAGCCCAACCACGGCTCAGTGCTGCAGAAAATTCTTCCCCCACTTTTTGTGACCATAAAGGGAATTAGACATCCTGTCTAAATGTGACTTCTTTGTGTCCCATCAGATAAAACCCAGGCAGGACAGCAATGGGGATGTGCACCTGTATCCTGTGAAACACAACAGGGAGCAAGCCGTCCCCACGGTGCCCATCCTCCACCACATCCACTCCCTGCCATCAGCAGGTAACACACCTTGTCTGAAGAGACAGAGACACTGCAGCCACCACTGATGTGACAGCCCAAAGCCAGCACACGCTCCTCCATGGCCCTCCTCCTTCAGATTCTGCCAGCAAATATCCTGCATTATGGATGCCGAGGTGCAAGGCTGCAGTGTGTGGAGCCAGAACTGGAACTGGAAATTCATAGTTCACACTACCAATTTGCCAGTCTCTTCTGCTGGGTACTTTTCTCTTTTTCTTCCCCAAAGCAGCAACAAAATACCAGGACAAGATACTTACACAGGGCAAGTGGAGCAGTGAAAGCTCTGGTTTTACTCTGTCCTTTTTCCTAGATCTTGGAAGAATGGAGCTGCTCCTGCACATCATTCCAACGAAACACTGACGAATGCCTGCTTTGCTAAAGCCCGAGATCCTTCCACAGAGATTTAAGACAAGCATTTCACAAAACTCGGAGGTGCAGAAAGCACAGGGAGAGGAGCCCAGCACCCCCAGTACCCCTTCTGCTGGAGGGGCTGTGCCAGTGCCAAGGGGGGGAACTGCCTGGGGGGTGTGTGTGAGCACTGTGGAGATCTCTGGGCTTCCACCCACTCTTGTGGGTCAGCAGAGAGCCCCTGTGCATCCTCTGTGCTTAAACCCTGGAGCTTGGGCTGCTCCTGGCATCTTGCAACCCATGTGGGACACGATCTCACCCAGTTCACCCCGGGGTGCTGTGAGAGCTGTGGGTTTGGCCCCTCACAGCGAGCAGCCCAACTCAGAGTAACACATAGGGAGCAAGCCTAGACCAGCCACCAGGCCACTGTTTTCAACAGCTTCTCAATGGATTCATGCTGAGAAAAAGGCAAGCCACGTTTATCACTGAGTCAGGTGAATTAAACATTCACATATATTTGCTGAAAAAAATTATATACATCTGTAGCAAGGCTCTCCCAAGTCTGAAAGATAAGCATCATCTAGTCACTAAATTAAAAAAATAAAAATCTGACTTTTAAATCTTTTTCTTTTTATCCATGTTCAAGAGCACAGACAGTTTATTTTGTTAGCACATTTGGTGAAGGATGTATGTGTGTGAATAGCCATGAAAACCGGTGAAAATTTGGCGTTTGTTTGGGATATGATGGAAAAGAAGAAGCAGCCACTTAACGCCTTACAGTCTAAATAATCCACAGAGTATATGGGGTTGCAAAAGGGTCACAAAGTAGCAAAGAGAAGCCTAAACACCCAGAGACATAGCATACATGTCTGCTAAGAAAGAACAAGGTATAGAGCATGCTGGCTAATTAAATAAATTTCACTTTAAACCCTGTTCCTTACGCATGTAACCCTGGAAAAACCATCCCATAACAAGAAACAGACTCGGAAGAGATTTCTGTATCCATTCACAGTAAGGCTTTGAAGATATATGAAGTTTTATAGCATTTGTATTTTAAGGATTTAGGGCAAGTACATGTTCTTCCACTGAATAAAAACAAAGTTAGTACTTAAAAGGTTCAAAAATATATCAATCGTGACTTTTTTTTTTACATAAATAAATTATATTGATTTTGGATTTAACAGCTGAAAAAACCCTTTCTGCTTCCACTGGAGGCAAAAAACTGAACAAAATGTTAGTTAAATAGAGATAGCAGCATTTCTAAGAAATCTGTTGATAGTGATACAGTATCTATGCTACAAGAATGTTATTAAATAGAACACAATTATTGGGGGGGAGGAGGATTGCATTATGATTGGCTACATACTTGAAAAAAAATCATCCAATCCAGTAAACTGAGAATAAATTCTGTGAAAATATAAACCAACTGGTTTTTTGACCACGGGTAACAGACTTCTTTGAGATGCTAATTTTAACATGTACATAATTTATAATCCCAAATGTATAAAAGACAATGACAAAAAGCATCATAAATAAATAATGCAAACTGAAATAGTTATGTCAAAACATTTGGACCATCTGATAAATTAGCAAAACTGCAACAGAAAAAAAAGGTAAAAAATACAGTAAATTGTGACAACCAAGTGTGAAACTGATGAGTAGCACACTCCAACTCCCTCCCAGCCTGCCCTTCGCTCACCACTGCACCACTGTGCCTTTATTCAATTCTCAGACCATGAGCTGCAAGTAAGAACAACCCCAAGTGAAAGAAGAATTAAAGGAGTGAGGGGAAGGAGAAATCAGAAGAGTTGCCTGTGGAGGAGTCTCAGTACCCAGAGCTGGAGTGGGGAGCTGGCAGCATTAAAACCCGTCCATTTGAAATGCAGATGCTGAAATGGTTTGGAGGACTGGAAATACTGTTCAACAGCAAACGGAATGGGAAGAAGCCAAAGTCATCTCTTCACAGTCCACCACTATAAAGTAAGAAACTCTCAAAGTCTCAAGGGTCCTTCTCAGAGGACTCCCCAAGGAGGGAAGCTGGCCTACAGCCTTCTCCGTGTTTGCTGAAAGAACGTCGCTTCTGGGGTAAGGAGAGGGAAATATAAAAACTCAGAAAGCCTCAGTATTCATGTAAGAGCATTAAAATCGGTGTGGTCTGTTCACGGCTGGAAAAAAATACCTTTAGAGCACCTGTAATGCCATAGCTGAGAACTAACGCCAGAGAGGAGAACTGAAGACAAGCAGAATGATGAAGGAACTGGTTGCTACAGATACAGTAACCCCAGAAAAGTCATGCAAGTGTGCAAAACCTTTCCAGCTCAAGCTGGAAACTTCTTGTAACTACCAAGGAAAGGGCAACTAAACTCCACGTAACATAAAACCAAACGTTGGTTTTAAAAAATACAAAAGAATGTCTACATCGTTTTTTCACTCTCTGCAGTTTGTATCCATACCTCTGAGGTGGGGGTGATCAAGAAATTATATCACTACCAGTTATGCGTTTCCTTTCAAAGAAATGAATATATGCATTTTCAATCATTAGTTATATACTTCTGTCTATACTACTATTCTAGTAACCATGATAAAATAGGGAAATACTTTAAATCAAAAATACACATTAGCACTTACTATAGCTGTGCTTTTAGCCCAAATATAGGCTTTTTCGTTCAGTGTCGCTGTAGACAGAAATAACCTTGTCTGTGTGTTAGACCAAGAGATAAACACTTTCCTTTTGCTCTTGTTTTTTTTGCTGCTTTTTCTTCTCAAAGGAGTGAGCAATTTGCAGGGGGTGACCAAGTACTGGACTTGCTATTGTCAGCTGGGATGATTGACTGGAAAAACAGAATGAGAATTCGGTGCCTCCCATACTAGCTAGACAACACTGTTTATCTAATAAAGTGGCAAGACCCTGCAACTATTAACATGTAGCATGTCACCAGTTTTTTCTGACAGGGAATTAGGTAGATAATATTACTCATGGAAACACAGGTTTATGAAGGTGGAGCGGGGTGGGAGGGGAAGTAACAAAGAGTTTATGGGATAAGAAACTCACAAGCCACAATCTTTCTGTGTTTTTCTTTCAATGAAACAAAAGTTCTAATCGGTATCGTGAGCAACTTGGCGCTCCTCCTCTGCTGGTCCATCCTGCTCCTTCTCTGCTGCTGCTGGCAGGCTCTGCTCCACACAGTTTTGACTATTTGCAGCTTCTTTTTCCGGCAGTGAGACAGTTTCTGGCTCTGGATTTGCCAATTCCCCTTTTGCTTTCTTCCTCTTCCGCTTCTGGCTCTCCAGGTTGGCTGCCTCCGAGTGCCTGGTTTGCTGGATGCCAGGCAGCGCCATGCCGATGCCAGGGGAAAGGAACATGGAGGGATAGATCAGTCCAGGGGACATCCCTGGGATAAGAAATGGGTTAAAAGCTACAGGACTACTGGTAGTTATTGCGGATTCTGTCTGATTAGAAAACGAACTAGGACCAGGCTTATCTTCAGCGAGAGGTTCTTTTTTCCCATCCTGGCTGCCCTGTTTCTCCTCATTGGCTTTCTCGGTGCTGGCTGTGCCACCTTTCGTTGTGCTTGTTAACGAAGTCGGAGCAGTTGCGGTGCAAGTCGTCGTCATCGGGGAGTTGAGGAGTCCTCCCACACCAAACATCTGGGGGACGGTGGCCATGCCTGGCAGCATCATGGGCAGCATGCTCAGGGTGCTCTTCACATCCTCACCAGCGGGAACTGCTGCAAAGCCAGCAGGAAACCCCACCAGCCCGGTCAGAGGGATCCCTTGCATATTTCTCATGTTCTGAAGTCCCACTAGATCCATCCCAGCAATTAGTCCGTTCATGAACAATGGTCCCATTCCAGAAGAAGAATCTGCTACAACCCCAGGGCCTTTAAGGAGTTCACTCCGGGGCCTCCTCCCTCTCCGGCGCGGCCCAGTGTCCCGGAGCACAGGCTCGGTGAGGATGCGATTGAATTTGTTTTCGGGTAAGTAGCCCTGAAAATGAGACATAACAAAGAACACTCAACAGTTACTACTGCAGCAAAGGGAGTCTGGCTTGTCTGTGCCCACATCTGCATCTCAGATGGTGTTGGCACAGAAATATTTGCCTACATGATATGGAATTTGAGAGGTACACACAACTTTTCCCCAAGGGATGCTGCCAAATGCAAAACACCCCTGCTCTGCCCTGGCAGTATCCTGTAATCTCAAATGCTCAGGGAAAGAAGGAGGAAGAATGCTTTTACCCTATTTTTCACCCCAGCCCTCAGCACCAGCTGCTCACAGCACAAGAAGCACCAGGGCAGCATGGTGTCAGCTGCCCACTCAGCTCCATGCCCAGCTCTAACTGTGCCTTCAGCAACGGGTGAAAGAATCCTCTTTGAGATGGGAAGGGCCAAATTTTCAATGCTCTGCAGGACAGCAAAGCTCATGAGATGACACAGAGAGTGGGCATGCTGTCTGAGGAATTCCTGGTCAGAGCTTCATGGAGATGCCAGGGAGCATTCAGAAAGCTCTTCTGACAGAAGAGACATGGGACCAAAACCCAGCAGCCAGAAGTGGGCGAGACCATCTGGTTACACAGAGCAGTGCAAGGGGATCCACAGCACAGCTTAACACTCCCTTTTTCAGCATCCTCAACACAGACATTTAAACATTTCCCTTTGTGGTTCCCTTGTATTCCACTCTTTGAACCATTTCAAATAAGAAATTTAGGTAGGAAAAGTATTTCCTGTTGACACCTGTACTGCAGAAATGTGAATTAGATGCACCTGGCAGTCTGCTAAGCACAGCATCTGGCCAAGGAGGGAGAACCTTCTGGGAGCATCTCCCACTGGCATGTGGGAGAAGCTCCACGGGGCCATGACTGCCCTCGGGCTCTGTGGGCAGAGCCAGCCCCAGCTCCTGCTGGCCTGAGTGCCCTGAGCAGCTGGCCATCCTTGTGCACCCCTCCCCCACCAGGACGGGTATGCATTCACCAAAAGCTCAGTGTCGATGGGGTGGGAATGATCATGGGATGCAGCCACTGCAGCAGGTCACAGGAGAGGTGCCCAGGCAGTGTGAGGCACACAGTGGTTTCCGTGGCAAAGAGACTGTCCCCTCAAATCAGGGGAAGGAAGAGCTGTCAGCTCACCCGGGGCTGGCTGCCCAGATGGGGCCCTGATGCCAGCCTGGACACGGAGCCGTTTCCAGGGCAGTGGGACAGACCGTGCCAAATCTCCAGCGCTAAGGAAAAACCAATTTGAGAGCAGTACAAACCTCTAAAGCCAACGGATTCACTCTCCAGCCCTCTGCAAGGATGTCACACAAACCACTGCAGCCCAAAACCAGGCAGCAGGTGAGAGGGACTGCAGGAAGAGGTCTGGATCATGCCAGCCCGTGTGGCAGGGCAGGGCGATCTGGCAGTGCCATGTGTGCCGCAGGGAAGAGCGTTCCTTCTCCACGCTCTGCCACACACCAGGCAGGGACTGCTGGATGGCCAGAGTGGGTGAATGTGGCACAGGAGGCTCTGTCCTGCCCCTCTCCCTGCCAGTGCCTGACCCTTCAGGCCTTTGGTGGGCCCACGGCTGTGCAGACAGAGTTCACAGGAGCTGAGGAAAAGCGTCAACTAGAGGTGTTTTTGAAAATTTGACCCATGAGAATGCTTTGTCCACACCCTGCTGTCCAGCTCCTAGGGCATTTCTCTTGCCCCTGCTACCCTAAGCATCCCAAAGCTCTCCAGCCAGGCATGCTGAGCCCCACTCCCGGGGCTCTGGCCCCTCTCTGTGGCCTGGCCATGGCCCCACGTCCCGCTCTGCCCTGGGGCTGCAGCCATCCCCTCCCACTCGCCCAGCCCAGGGTCTGCCTCGAAGCTCCCAGATCCTCACTGGAGAAAGGTTGTGGGGATGGGGAGGGGAAAAGAAAAGATGATATGATACAGATTTCTCCAAAAGCTCTAACTTACTGAAAGCTTAACAATGTCAGCCCAGTCAGCTGCAACAGCATACTCCAAGTTTGCATCAAGCCACCTTGGCAATTCCTTCAATGCTGGTGCCGTGGCTCCCCCTAACTATAAAACACAGCAGAAGGATGACCTCTATTGCAGAGAGAGTTATGTAAAATAATACAAAAAATATGATTACACTTCCCCTAGCTTCTTACTTTGGGCTGCAATTTGGCTGGGGTGGAGACTCTTGCCTTGCTACACTTGCCTTTCTGCAGGATTTGGTGTGGGCCTGCTGCCTCCAGACACACAGCTCAGGGAGAAAAGGCAGGTTCAGCCTCTGTGGCCCAGCCCATCACCCTCCCAGGTACCAGTGACAGGGACAGAGCTTCTGTAAAAGCCGTATTTAGAACTGGCAAAGTCCCCAACTCACCCAGGAAAGGCCAGCATGTGGGCAACAAAGGGGAACACAGATGTATCTGAAACAACCTTACTGCCTCACTCTTTTAATTTTGCTTTTAGATGTGATTAATGTCACATCACCTTCTGACCTTGTACAGTTCTGGGTGTGCTTAAGAACTAAATTTCAGTGCAAAGTACTCCTAAACACTCCTTCTTGCTCAGAGAAATGAACATCAGTGCCCTGGAGATTAAACTGCAGACAAGTAAATCCAAGCTCCTTGCTCAGAAAGCAAGAAAAAGCCCTTCCAACCCTTGACTTTCTTCAAGCCCAGCAGAGGGATGGGTATTGGTGTGCTCTGGCCTGTACCTCATAAGGAGGAACAAACCGAAGGTATTTACATGGCAATGTTACAATTTGTGGCATATTGCAATGAACTCAAGGGGAACAATCAAATCCAGAATGGGAAGCATATGACAGGGCTGTGCTGAGGGTGGCTTTAAAGCCAAAGGCTGCATCCCATTGCCACTGAGGGGTCTGTGCCCCCTGGCAAGGGATGACACTCCCACATCCCTCAGTTCACACAGCCAGCCACTTATTTCACAGGTCTGCATGATCCCGGGCACACGTGTCACAGGATAATGTACATTAGAGACCTATTCAGATGTTTGTCTCATCCACAGGCTTCTCTGGATTAAATCTCCCCCACAGGTGAGCTCAAGGTCTGCCGAGCATTTTGGGACACTGAGGGCAGAGCACAGAACAGGCCTTCGCTTACCCGCCGTCCGGTACCCTTATGTACCACCGGCACCCGCTCCTCTCCCGTCAGAGAGCTAATGTCCAGTTTGTTGGGGTCCTTGCAGCGCTGCCTCCTCTGCTTGGGCTTGTCTGAAAAATTCTGGAGTGCAAACAAGACAATGTTAATGAGACTAGATGTCTTAATGAGCCTGGCTGGCTACAAACCCTGCGGGAGAGCAGCATGGATGGGCTCCCAAGGGACAGGGAATCCCTTCGGGCTGAGGCAGGAGCAGCACCAGCAGCACAAACTGCTCCCTGCCACAGGACCAGCTCTCAGATGAGTAAAACTGATTTTTGTTCATACAAAGGGGTCTCCAAAGTACCCCACTAAGAGTGCTCTAGTCCTTTCCTACTCCCCTTCACTCCTGATGCTGCAGGTTTTTATACATGCATTTGTAAACAGGACACTGCATACAGCCAGTAAAGAGAGAACAGGTCTGTGTGTGCCACTTGTGTCACATTCATACAGCCACCTGCTTCTCACCAGCTCAGCTGTGCTGTGTTTCCTTCCTCTTTTGGATGTTTTCACCACAGAGATGCTGCACCATGTTTCTTTGGGATCAGAGCCCTCTGAACTGCAACCTACCGAGTTAGAGCCGAGTCATTGCACACCCATTGCATGCACTAAGTCCCACTGTCGATGTGCCTGCAGGGATGGAGCATTATGATGAACAACTTGGACAGTGTGGGCTCCTGAGAGTCAGAAAAAGACCCTGAATGCAGTTCATCCTTTGAACTGCACTACTGCAGTACCCCAAAGCCTCTCTCAATCCATCCTACCCAGAGAGAATAGATCCTGCAGGGCTGGCCTGGGGCACTGGCAGCTTGCTGGGAGCAAGAGCTTCACCAGAGGCATGGTCAGACAGGGTAAGCTCCACTACCTCCCTGGAAGTCAAGGTTGTTGGGAAGGAGTGGGAAGGCACCTCCACACCTGCTCCTGTGAGTCTGGCCCTGGGCACACAGCTGGATGTGTCGCTGGACTTTGAAAAGCAAAGGCCAACCTGCTGAGCAAATGTTGGGCTCCTCACCCCTCATCTTTAGTAAGCCTCAAAAGGCTAATGTCTTGCCTGTACTCCAAGCTCCAGGAAACCCCTGCCTTGGGCACATGATTCTCCAGGACCAAGATGCAGTCTTTTCTGTTTTACCACCACATTTCTTCCTGCTCTGTTTCATGGCCTGTGCTCTGCCTACCACATGGTCCATCAGGCTAAATAAGCTGAAACCTGTAGCAAACCGACCTGTGAAACCAAGAGGTGGAGGTTTATGAGACAGCAGGAAGATTCGGACTGTGCACCTCACTCTGAGCAACTGCTTTTTGAGACCATCCACAGCCACACGGTCATAGCCTGTCAACCTCCAACACAGCCTCTTTGGTCTGGCTCTTAAAGAGAGCAGATTTTCTCTTGCCTGGGAACCTTATTTAGTACAACAGCACTGCCCAGGTGAAAAAGAACAACATAGACAGACCTTGAGCACCTTAAATCCATTTTCTCATTTCTGTCCCCATCCATCCCTGGCACTTCTGGAAGACATTGTGCATTGGGCAGATGGATGCACTGCAGCTGGAAAACCAACCCTGGGCAACAGGGCTCAGCTCCTGGAGGATGCCAGACAGGTATACATCCAGAGAGCCCTGAGGATACTGACAGTCCCCCATCTGGGCATGTCTGTATTCTGGGGGAAAGGAGAGGAGTTCTCCAGCAGCAAGTGCTTTTTGTTCCTGTACAGGGGAACGGTGCTCACCTCTTAAACATGTCAAGAATCCCTGAACAGCCCCAATGAACACCACAAACCATGTTACAAGAAAAAGCCTATCACAAAGGAAAGGGCAACACACAAGGCAGGCACACACACACACACGCCACTGAAGGCCACCCTTACTGTGCCAAAGCTGGGAACATCGAGTGTGTAGTCAGACTGCTGCCGGAGCCAGTCAAGGAGACTCTTATTCGGGACAGCCTTCTCTTGGCTGCCTGCAGCTGGGACTGGCTGTGGAGTTGAGGTAGCAGCAACCGGCCCATCAGGGAGGGGACTGTTCTGAGGGGGCTGTGGCTGGTCTTCCTGAACATCCTGCCGTGGAAGGAGGAGCAGGGAGAGCCCATCAGCAGCATGCAATGATGCATGTGCACCCCGAGAAGCACAGCTCCCAAAGCAGGTCATCTGCTCCCATCACACAGACTAATTCATATACTCCCAGTGCCTCTTCCTTAAATCACCACCCACCACCACATTACATTTCCACTCCATCTCCAGCACTGGTGGTAGGGAAGGCAGAGAGAGCTGGGAGATGATTCTGAACTCACAAGGAAACACTCTGATCACCAGGAAGACAAACTTCCCCTCGGATCACTCCTAAAAGTGGTCTAGGGGCACTGGTATTGCTCCATTCTTTGAGTGGACCCCAGGACAAGGAGAGAGGGTGAAGTAGGATCTTGTCTTCCTCATCTTCTCGAAACCTAAACATTCCCTGAGGTGGGACAGCTGCTTTTGATAATGCTTACAACGATTCAAACACTCCAGAGTGCTGTAAAACAGAGGGATAACTTCCCTTCCTCCCTGCCTCGTCCTGCACAAACTAAGCTGCCCTGGAGGAAGCTGTGCAGTGTCATGGGCAGCAGAGCTTGGAGGGAAGAGCTGGGCCATGAAACAAACTGTGCTGACTCCACTGGGTCCATGTGAAAGGAGGGAGCATCAACTCACCGGCAGCCTGTTTGGAAGAGGCCTCTCCTTCAAGAAGATGAGGTCCATCCCTTCGACATTTTTCCTTCTGCCCCTTCTCCTTCTCATGGCAGCATCATCTCTTCGGAGGCTGCCATTTACAATCTGTCCAGTGACAGGATGGATTAACCCTGCCTGTAGGATACCAGACAAGTCCATGCCCAGGGAGCTCTGGAGGGCATTCACAGTCCCCAGTTTGGGCATGTTTGTGTTCAGGGGGAAAGGAGAGGAGCTCCCTGGGGACCCATCAGAGGCTCTGGACAAGTCCACTGCTGCCTCACGCCAGCCGTTCAGCACAATGGGGGGATGGACATGGGCTGCTGCCAGCTGCTCCAGGCTCCTCTGTTTGGCATCTCTTTCCATCTCGAATTCATAGGGTCTCCTGTGCTTCCGCTCGTCTTTTGCAAAGGCAGGGCTCAGGAAACCTTCCTGTGTGTACCAAAGCCACAGAGGGTTACAGCTGTTCCTGCCCTGCCCAGGGAACAGCTCCTCACACCAGCACTGAGCTAATGGCCATCCGCCCCTCCAAGGAGCCCTGAGGGATGTCCCTTCCCTGGGCACATCACATCTCTTTCCCTGTGTGGGGATGGCGCAGGAGCAACCTCGCACACACTCAAATATCCCAAGGTGTTATAACCATGGCTGCTCTGCCAGCTGCTGGGGCCCCAGGCCACCAGCTCCTGTCCAGTGTGACTGCTGGGGACTGGGGCACTGGGACTTGGGAGCTGGGGACTTGACAGGGCAGTGCTCCTTGCACTCCTTCCTTTGGCATACCAGTGGGATGTCTGGAGATGCCAATAACAGCTGCCGTCCAGGGAGAGCAGCAGGGTGCTGAGAGCACGGGGCGCTCACTAGGAGCTATCACCAGGGGACCAAGTGGCTAAAGCCGTGTATTATACAACCCACCTGGCACTAAGGGGCCCCACCTGAGAAACTCCTGAGTACTTCTGGGCAATGTCTCACTCCAGCCTGTCACTGCCTGAGGGCCCCCCTCACCTTTTGTACGCGTGACATTAAGACCCCGTTATTGAAGCTGGGATCAGGGGCTTCTGACTCAGTAAAGCTGCTCCTGCTGCCAGTGTTGCTGGCCATGGCTGGGGTTGTCAGCAGGCTCTGTGACTCAAACTGCTGGCTGGAGGAAGGCCACTTGCCCTTCAGGATGGCATGGCAGATGTTGTCAATGCGGTTGATGATCACACGGTCCTGCAAACAGAATTGCACGGTGGCAAGCTAAAATCGGAATGACTGACCCGTGTATGACAGCTCAGGATTAAAATCAAGCCCAATCCAGATGATCTCAGCTCAGCAGGGAACTGCTTTAGGGGCAAGCATCATCATGGCACAGGCGCTTAGGAAGAACACTTTGGCCAGAGCATCCAATGGGGTGTGCAGAGGAGCAGGAGGCAGAGCTGGAGCTGTGTGAGCCAATGCTGGCCACTTTGATACAAATTGTGTTCATTTTAACCTCACCTTAGGCCACTCAGAGAAGGAGTAAAGTGTCTTCTCCTGCAGCAGCTGGGCAATGGTCGGTGCCCGGGCATCATGAAGATCATCAATCTCCCCAGGCAGGACAGAAGCAGAATTCTTGTTCTCTTCCTCCAAGTACTTCTCTGGACCATCTGAAAAAACAAGGGAGAGCCTACCACCATCCTGCCTTTCTCCCCATCTAGAGGTGGGGAGCATCTCCTCACACATTCCCACCCCAATGCCCAGCTGGCTCCACAAAGGTCCCGAACAGTCCCCAAGAGTCTCTAAGAGAAGCAGCAGACCTGGATCAGGGCAGGGTCCCCAAGCTGCTCAGGGAGGACCATCACTCTCCTGAGCTGAGTTTGGGAGACTTGCAGTAGCCCCCCATCTCTGACCATTCCTAGGTGGGCGAGAAGAAGGGCATATGCTTTTCCAAAGGGAGCTGCTCAACAGGCAGTGCCCTGTGCCAGAAAGGGAAAGGAATCCTGCATTGTATGTCATGCTCTTAGCAGAAGGGCTGCTGGGGCTCAGGGTGGAGAGTTCTGAGAGAACTCTCAGAGAGAGAGTTCTGCAAATGCAGCCCCCAACGCCTTTTGCTCCCAGCTGCAGTAGCTAAAGGGACCTCAGCTCCTACAGATGGGAGGCCACTCCACAGGCTGGCCAGCCCCAAGGTTTAGCTCTGCAGAGAGGACAGCAGGTCCCTCCCACCATAGCTAGAGGTGACTGTCAACCTGAGGGAGCTCTCAGGACCATACCTGGGCTCTGGTTGCTGCTGGCTTTCTCCCCGTCATCTCTGTTCTCACACTCTTCTTGCTTTACGCCCTGAGGCTCAGGGTGTGGGGCCTCTGTGCAGCCTGTCCGCCCCTCAGCATCTCGGCCCAAGGGTTTCCCCCTGACACAGGGGGGCTCTGCCCCCCGAGGCCCCCCCTGAGGCAGAGGTGTGGGCAGGCTGAAGGGCTGGCTCTGAGCCTGGCCCGGTGAGTGCTGCTGGGTGCTCTCCTCATTCAAGCCACAGTCCTCCCTGCCCTCTGCCCTGGGCTCCCCCAGCCCCAGGGCCTCCCTCTCGCCATTTACATCTTCTGGGCAAGTGTCCTCAGGTGTGGGGAGACCAGAGCTCTGCTCCTCACCCCCCAGTTCATGAGCCTCGGGGTCACAATCAGCTCTGGTCCTGGGACCATTCAAGCCTTCCACAGCATCTGCTGCGGCCTCAGAGTTATCATCGTCCTCTTCTTCCTCCTCATCTTCCTCGCTATGGCTCTGACTTGGCCCCAACTTTGCCTCCAGTCCTTTCTCCTGCAGCAGACTGATGAACCTCTGCTCAGGAGGAACCTTTAGCTCGTAGTTATGAAGACTGGGACTGTAGAGCCCCACACCTAGGACTCTTTCCATGGTTCCATGCTCGGGCAGCCCCACCGCCGGGCTGGCAAGTGCTTCTTTCTGTTCCAAGCCTTTGCTGAGCTTGCTTGGGGCACTCTGTGAAGGACTGCTCTCGGGAGTAGAAGGTGAAGGCTCAGCTTCCTCATTCTGATTGTCTATTCGGTCAGAGCCCACCTGCAAACCCTCCAGGAAGGGAGCCTCTCTCATGGCATCTGCATCACAGCTGGATGGATCCTCATCCCCCTCCAGCTTGCCCTCGGAGAGTTTGGCAATGCTGCTTCCAACATCTGTGCAGCTTGGGCTGTCCCTGGCAAGGGAGCTCTGCTCGCTGGGACAGGCCTTCTCATCGTACATCATGCACACCAGGGAGTCTGGCAGCGAGCTCTCGTCGTAGTTACTGGAAATGATGTCCCGGACTTCAGACATGAATGTTTCACAGTTTGCATCCAGTGGGCTGCCCCCGGCCTGGGACATGGTGCTGTCCACGGTTTCTAGCTTGATGTGACTCTCGGCTTCGTTCTCCAGGGTTTCACAGGTCTGGTCCATCTGGCTGTACATGGGGGAACTGTAGAGTTTGGAGTTAGACTGATAAAGGCAGCACAGGGTTTCTGGGCCTGGGAGCCCCGTTCTTTTATGTTGGGCATAGTTTCTGTATGCGTCTAGAAAAGACAGCTGGGGGTCATTCATGATGTAGTAGTCAGTGCGGTTCAGGCCATGCTTGGCGGTGCCGATCAGCAGGTCCCGGTCGTGTTTGCCACACTCCCACCACACGGGCAGGTAGAGGCTGGGCCGGCACAGCTTGAGGCGCTCCTGGAGCTGGGGGCACTTGAGCACCTGCTCGCGCACCTTGCGCAGCAGCTCGATGCGGTACAGCGTCCTGGCAGCACGCTCCTCCGTGATGGGCTCCACATAGATGTCAGGGTCTGGAGGACCTACAGCAGGGACAGCAAAGCCAAGGACACGTTATTTGCGTTGGCAGAAGTTCCTCAGAGGCTTTTAACCCTTGCTCATACTGAAGGTAAGGTGGCACGAGTGCTTGCAGCCACTGTTGAGGCCTCTTTTTTCAGTCCCGATACCTCCCAGTCATATCCCACCAAATGGACACAGGGAGTAAAACCCCCTGACTTGAGCAGCTGGATCAAGAGCGGCACCAGCTGCAGAGGATTTCAGAGTCTTCTCTGAGCTCTGCTCCAGCAGCAGCAGCAGTGCTGGAGCAGCCTGGACCTGCAGGCAGAGCAGCTCCTGGCACTCTGAGCCTCTGGTAGCCCTTCAGCCCATTATCAGGGAAGGGCAACTCGTGCAGCTCTTCTGATGAGGAACACCTACCTAAGGCACAACACACACACACAAAGAACTGTGCCTAAGACTAGACCCCATTACAGCTCTGGGGCAAAATGTTTTCTGCTGCTATTGGAAACAAATCGCTTTGTGCCTAAATAGCCTCCAAGGAGCTTTTCATCTGTCATGTCCTCTGTGGTGCCAATGCAGGGCCTCTGCAGAGAACTCAATGAAAATGGATGCCCTGTGTGTTGGGCAGGCTTCCCGAGCCTCCTGCAGTGGATCCAGGCTCCATTTACCATGCAGCAGAGCTCCACAGTCAGCACAAGCATAGATGGAGTGGACTCTGTCCAACGGCACCTGAGGGATGCTTGGAGAGCAGCAATACAGCTCATCCAAACAACCTAAAGCTCATCCAAACAACCCCCAGCTCCAGCATGGAGCTATGCTTTGTGTGAGCTCTACTTGTCTCTCACATATAGAGGTTGCTACCTTGGATAAAACTGGTTGTGATTTCTTGTGAGAACTCTGAAAGTTTTGTGAGAGCAGGAGCAGGAGTCCATGGGGCTGCTCTGCCCTCCCACTGTGCCAGGGAGGCACTACATGGTGGGGACAAGGCAGCCAGAAATGCATGACTGCTGCAAGCCCATAGCCTGCATCTCACTGCTTCCAACTGTCTCTGAAGCTCCTCCCTTGCTCTCCTGCTTCACAAGAGGAGTGGGATCCCTTCTACACGGACCTACCATTACCCCCACATAGGCCATGCAATTTCCACTCACCATCCTCTTTCCATAAAGGGAGACCACAGACATTCTTGCACATGGCCACAAAGCTGTAGAAGTACTTCTCCAGGCTCTCATCAGTCTTCTTCTCCAGTCGAGAGATGGCTCGGAACTGGGCCCAGTCAAAGATTTTTTTCTCTTGGTCATAGATAACCCCAAAGGAGGAGACAGTGCGGTAGAAATCTGCCTGCTCCCTCCTGGTCCACCTGTGGAGCAAGGAGGAGACCACTAAGACACGTTCTGGGCCCAGAGCAGGCAAAGAGGCTCAGAGAGTATGGTCTAATTACTGACCAACCGTTTTGAGGGAGGTGTCCAGGAGGAGCACACTGAGGAGACCACCACAGCCCAAGATGCTCTGCCCTCTGGTGCACAGGGAGGAGGAGCAGAGGCCACGAGCCCTCTGACTCTCAACTCATTGCTGAAAAAACCCTCTTGGCTGTTTCAAGAAACCCCTTAGTGCAGCTCTGGGCTGTACTGCCAACAGGGTGCAGGCTCCAGCATCTTCTGTGGAAGCACAAACCTATCCCATTTACTCCCTTCCTGCCACATCAAGCTGTTTCACTTCCATGGAAAGGTCAGTAATCTGTACCAGGAATTACAAAGGAAGGATATGCAGACACAGTTTTCATCCAGCCTCTTCAAGAGGGAAACTGAGACTGGGGCTTGCTGCTGTAAGGGTCCCAGTAACAAACACAACTCACCTTACTGAGTCCTGTGGACTCCTGGGTGTCACCCCCTCCCCATCTCTCTCAGAGGAGAGTGGCAGTGGGGATGGAGGAGTTCAGATAGAGCACTCTTAGAACACAACTTTCATGCTGGCTTGGACCCTCTGAGCTTTCACCTTGTGGGGACCACTCAAAGGACAGAGATGGTGAAGTGTCCTGGGCAAATACAACCCCAGGCAGAGCCCAGAGAAACAGCACAGAGAATAGACCTGGGTGCACACAGCAGGGCAAGGGCAGGAAAAGGGGAGCACTGAGGCCTGAAGAGTTTCCAGTCACTTCTCAGCCTCTGAATTGCAGCTCTGAGCCAGCACCAGCAAGCAGCTGAGATACGTCAAAGGAAAGGAGACAAAGTGACAACACCCACAGCACTCTCCAACTGCCCAAAAATACACCTGGGTCAGCATTGCCACCCAGGGGCTGCAGTCACGTTTCATTTTAAAAATGAGAACAAGAAGAAAGTTAATAAATATATTAATAATCCAAATCAAGGAGCTCAATGGTGAATTTTTCAGAAGGCCTCAAATTAAAAGCTAGTGGAAAACTCCTATAAGGCAATCTTCCCTAAAAAAAGCCTAGAGAATTAAGGAGCAGGAGACACCAAGCTGTTGTGATATCCACAGCACAACCATTGATGCCCCTATCTCGAAGAAGGGATGGTACGACTGGAAGAAGTCCAGAAAAAGGGGAAAGGGAAGGTGGGCTGGAGCAGCTTCTACACAAGGAGGCCAAGAACAGAGCACAAGGCACACACATACCATGTGGTTACGTGTGTCCTGCTGCAGGGACAGGTTCACAGGAGGCAAAACCATTGAGGGCTGGTCACCACAGAGAGTCCCAGTCCCAGGGTGGCATGGGAGACTGGCAGCAACGGCAGCAGAATCAGCCTGTGCACACCCTCCCAACAGCTGCAAAGAGCCACCCAGGGTGCTGGGACAGTCCCAACCCCCTCCCACTTACTGGGACACAAATTAAATGGGAGCACAATGCAAGGTATGTCACCACTGGGCTCCAGAGGCCATGAGCAGTAGGCAAAGCCAGTGGTGAGAGCCACAATGGTTGGAAGGGCACTGCTCACGGCCTGTGACAGTGCTCATCAGTCACCCTCATCCACAGTGTGTCCCAAGGACACAACTCTCCTCTGCTGAGACTGACCCCTGGCCCAGCAGACACTGGATTTGACCCCGAAGAGCTTTCCCCTCATTTCCATTCAGTGTCACCACCTGCTACCCACGAACTCCAGTTTGCAGTGGAGGCTGCTCCCCAGCTGGGCTGACTGCTGAGCACATTCCCAACCCAGCAAGGACCCGTGTGACTCCATGCCCTGGGCAGCCGGCAACACAGACAGCTCTGGTGACATTTGCCTGCGTCAGTTCTGAGGGCTAAGGAATTTAAGTGGGCGAAATCAGTTTTGTAAAAGCTCCTCTGCTGCAATACCTTTTCTGCATCTCTTTGTTCACCGAGTCCATCTCGGAGGCTCTCCGGAACATCTCGTCCTGCAGCCAGTAGCCATGGTTACCAGGCACCAGCATCTCGGTGCGGGGAGGCAGCTCCTTGCGGTTGCAGCGCTGGTAGACGGTGACGAGTCGCCGCAGTCTGGCCGTGAGAGCAGAGGAGACAGGCCAGCAGGATCTGTCTGAGTCGGAGCCATCCTGGGCTTCAAACATCAGCAAGGACATTAGTATTTAGCACACATCCAAGCCACAGGTTCCCACATCCTCTGGCAAGCTCCAACAGCTTCCTCCCACCTTCTGCCTCCCTTGGGGAGCATCAGCAATCACAGTCATGAGTAGGGGACCACGTGACCATCCCCGGGCCTGCAGGCTAACAGCCTCATCATGTCTTAGCTTCCTTCAGAGAGAGTCCAGAGGCTGACATCAGGGTAGGAATTATAGCTCCGGGGCAGGCCATGTATGGGAAAAAACTGCAGCTCCCTACTCAGCAGTGGGGCCAGCCAGCCCACGGCATGTGCCAAAACTGCCCACTGCAGGGACCTCACACACTCATCTCATGCAGGCAACTGCATGAATAAGAGCAGGCTAATGGCTTTCAGTCATCCTGGGTAGCTTTGGCTGGAACCCTGGCTGCCCTGCCACAGGGCCTATCCATAGGTCACCTGTGAGTCTGTGCATGAGGCCCCCTGCCCAGGCTGAGCTGCCTCACCCACTAACACAGAGCAGCATGTCCCTCCAGCCCAGTAATGTGTTCCTCCCACCAAGCAGTGCCTGGGGTAGCACTCAGGCTTGGCTGTGCCACACCAAACCCTGAGAAGCCATGGACCACAATGCAGGAGACATGGCCTCACCTGTCGCTGGCTCGTCCCGCTTCTCACTGGCTTCACCCACCCCAGCAGCCACGATATCCTGCAAAAGGAAACAATCAGAGAGGGCTCAAACCCCCACATAACCCCCTGCACTCACAGCACCCCCACCCTTGGCAGGGTGTAGGGTGTGGGATGGGCAGGGTTGTGTCCAATACCCTTAGGCTGCAGATGCTGGCTGTGCTCAGCACACGGGATCAGAGAGGTGACAGCTCAGAGATGCCATTTTGGGTCTGGAGGGAAGGATCACCACAGTGACAGAGGCTGTAGTGCCACTGCTCAGGACAGCAGCAGTGTGACTGCCTCCACTGTTCCAACAACCTCCTGTGCTGCCTCATTCCCTGATCTTTCTCTCTCCCAAGGCCATTTATTTTGGGACATCCCTGCCTCCTCTGCCAGGGCCTCACGTGGCTCCTGATGCCAACCAAGAGTGAGAACCAGCATTCCCCAGCCCTCAATACCCCTCAGCTCCTCAGAAGGAAGATGCTGCCCAGGTCCACAGATAGCACAGAGCAGAAGCTGTGCTCCAGGGAGCAGAGGCAATGCACACAGGACAGGGCACACACCAGGCAGACCAGCCATGCTGGCTCCCTACTGCCCCACAGCAGAGCTCGTGGAGCTAAGCCTGCACTGCAGGGCAGGCTGGGCAGCATCAGATTTGTATCTACCACTGTGCGTGCCACTCACCTCCTGTTTTGACAGCCCTTCCAGCTTTTCTCCACTGCTCTCTTCTTTTTCCACGCTGCCCCTAGGTGAGAGAGTGAACAGTCCCTGGTAGTGGTAGCACAGCCCCTGTGGCTATGCCAGTTCTCAGCACCAAGAAGCAAAGAATTGGTGCTCATGCCATCCTTCCACCTCATACTAGGGACCAGCTCCCTTCTGCCCTCCCCTCTGTGCTCAGAAGCACAGCCTGCTCCCTCCCTCCACCGCACTACCCCAGCAGTGAGCCAGGCTGCTGCGAGAGCTCGGCTCCATCCCCTGCCCACCTTTCAGCTGCATCCTGTGACCCATCGCTGACGCCCTGCTCGGCAGAGAGCAGCTTCTCATCTGGCATGCCCACCTTCTCCAGGAAACACAGCGCTGGGTCCGCCCGCATGGCATTGTACCGCTCGTAACCTGCCACGCCATCAGGACAGACAGACAGCACACAGCAAGGTTCACAACAACCTCCCGTTCCTGGGACACAGCTCCCCACCTGGCTCTCACTCCCTCTGTGCGAGCATGAGAGCAATTCTCACCCCCAGAAATTCACAACACTTTCCCGAAAGCTGCTAATGGCTCCGCAGCCCCTAGGCAGCAGGCAAAGGGGAAGGTCATTTTCCCATCCCACCCAGCAGCACCACAGCCACCATGCAGGGTGCAGCTGGGGCTCACAGCCCTGTGTCTCCTGGAAACCCCACCAGGACTCCATGACGAGGCCAAAAAAGATCTGTGCCTTTCTCCTTGCCCTCATACAGCAACTGCACACTGCTCCTGGCAAATCAGAGTCTACCACGAGGTGTGCCATGCCCACCCTGGGCACCATGGGGTGCCTGTTCCCCACCCAAACATGCTGCTGGCTCCTGGGGAGAGTTGTCTTGGTGCTGTGTGGCTGCGGAGCACGGCCATGGCTTTGTCCCTTGCACTGACATGACATCCCCTCCAATACCAGAGGTACTCATTCCCTCACACACCAGCACCCACCAAACAGCTGGGTACACACCGTGCTTGAAGACGCCAATGAGCAGGGATTTATCGGCCTCAGCATTCCACCAGTCCACTGGGATCTCCACGTAGTCAATGTCTGGCAGCAGCACATCCAGCTCCCTGTGGCAGACATGGTATGAACACCCCTCTCCCAGCCTCACCAGACACTGAGGGGCACTGGGCATGGCTCAGAAGGGACAGGGGGAGGCAGGAACCACTGCTTGCTGGCTTGGGGACAGCTAATGACACTGGTTTGGGGCCCTACCATGACACGGGTACACATCTCCCTGGTCAAGAGCTGGAATCTTGGTTCCACTACAACCTGCTGCCCTCCTCCTCTTTCTCCAGGGCAGTGAGTGCCCTCTCTCCCCTCCCACCCAAGCAACACCAGAGGACTGAAGATCCTGTCCTACCTGAACAGCATGTCTAGGGATAAAACACTTCACGCCTACCAACCCCAAAAGAACTGTGCCTCCCCACATACATTGGTGCTGATGGAGCTGTGCTGGGGAAGGCAGCAGCCCCTACTTGGGGAAATAAAGCTTTTAAGCTAAGCATATCACACTTCTTTGAGAAGCACTGAGAGCTGAGTCTTTGCAGAAAGGTCAGGAGCTAGCAGGCTGCAGGCTCAGTGCCATTATGGAGCCTGTGGGTCCCACTGTTCCCAGCTCTGGGAAGGACTGCATGCCACAGCGATGGGGCATGCTCTGCTCTGAGGCCTGGCCCTGAGAGTGGGAGCAGTGTCTGTGGACTCTCACTTTGTATAAGGGCCTATTTGTCAAGCAGTACTCAGAAACATTTTCCTGCAGGGTGTCCCTGCAGGTCCCCATCACTCCCAGGCTGGAGCTACAGTCTCAGCTGCTTCAGCAGGGCTGCCATGGTTGCAGTCTCTGCACAGGCCAGGCGGCTGCCTGAGGGTGCAGTTTTGCCTGAGGAAGACCTGGGGTCTGATTCATCTGGAGCCACAGAGAGCCCAGATGTGGCTCGGTCAGATACCTGTGGCAGCGCTCAAGCCCAAGAAGCCTCGCAGGGGTTCACCGTTAGGTCCCTACCTGGCAGGGGTCCCCTCAAAGGCTTTATCCGCAGCCTCCCCCAGCACTTCAGCCTTCAGGTAGTAGAGCATTCGCACCCGCAGCAGAACCCTGTCCCGGGCAGCAGAGAGGTCAGCAAGGCCAGTGAAACCTGCTTGACACCACACCTGTTTTCCCACGTGGAAGGACCCAGTTCCGTAAGGCAGGCTGGGCAATGACTATGCAGTGTCACACTGCCAGCCCTGTGACCTACTGGCCGGAGGATCACTTAGGACATGGCTTCCATGAGCTGGAGGGTACTGTGGGCAGTGGGAGCATGGTGATCCTCTGTGGGCTGTGAGCCCTTAACAGCCCCCTCCCACCCTCCCAACACTAAAGGCCCTCAGCCCACTGTCTCCATGAGCCAATGTGGGATCCTGCGAGGGGGAATGGTTTTAAACTAAAAGAGGAGAGATTTAGATTAGATGTTAGGAAGAAATTCTTCATTCTGAGGGTGGTGAGGCCCTGGCACAGGTTGCCAGAGAAGCTGTGGCTGCCCCATCCCTGGAAGTGCTCAAGGACAGGTTGAACAGTGCTTGGAGAAACCTGGGATAATGGAAGGTGTCCCTGCCCTTGGCCAGGGTAATGTAAAAAGATGTTCCTTGAGGCTCCTTCCAACCCAAACCACTCCATGATTCTATGACTCACTTGTTGCAGTGTTGTTTGAGGTGCTTCTTGTAGCTGTCATCATGGAGCACCACCTCGGGGTTGCAGGTTGCGAGCCAGTCTGCGTTCTTTATCTCAGGAAGCAGCATCTGGTTCTTTGTCTTCTTCCCTTTCCTGCCTCTGGGCACTGGTGCTGACAAGCCTGTAATAGCAAGTGGCAGCCAGTGAGCACCACAGGCACGGCGGGAATGGCCTGGCACTGCCACCAGGCACCTCTGGCACTGGAGGTCGGGTGGGGCAGCGGAGCTGGGAGCTGGCGTAGCCCATGCAGAGGTCCCAGCTGCAGCCTGGAGAGCCAAGGAGACGAAGAGCAAGGGGCAAACACAGAGTATGGGTTTTTCTCATCTCAGTGAAAAACTTGGGGATCACCACAGAAACTGAACTGCTGTGCTAATAATAAATAAATAATAAGAATGTGGCCCTGGATGTGTAAAAATATCACACAGAGGGGATGAAGCATGGAAGGGACGTTGGTCCCGGGCATAGCCCTTGGAGACTTACTTTGACATTACAGCCACCTCTGAAGGTCACCCTTTGGGGACAGTTATTTGGGACAAGAGTTCAAACAAGAAGCTCCCAAAGGATCAAAGAGCAGCAGACCTGCTGATCTGATCTGCAAGGGCTGTTTCTTATACCATGCATCTGGAGCCAGGCTGGGGGAACTGGATCACTGCACGGGGGCTAAGGTATCAATGGAAAAGGGAATGCAGTCTCATCTGCCTGACAAAGATAAAATGAGATCCAGTGGCTGGAGATGAAAGTTAAACACATTTCAACCTTGAAATAAGGTGTGAGTTCACAGCAGAATGTGGAAACAACTCCTCGTGGGATCACTGGTTTTGGAATCTCCAGAGAGAGATAAGCTGCTTCCCTGGGCAGCTGCTCTTGAGGTAGGAACAGCAGACATGAAGGAGAAAGGATGCCTGAGCAGTCCCACCCCATCTATCTGGTCTTGTGACACCAGTAAGAAGAGAAAGCATCACCATGTCATCAACTCCTGCATAAAGTCTGCAGCTCCGTGATAGGACAAGAGCTGTGGCCCAGCTGGCTGCTGAAGGCCTGCAATAGGCACCAGGGCTCCTATCCTCAGCACCAACCTGGCCGGATGAACTCTGGGCAAATGCTGCTTCCTCAGCAGCTTGGCCTGTTCCAGGATGAAAGGCAGGATGGTGCTGGATCAGAGCAGAGCTCTGAGTCGAACTGTCTGGGTGCTGTGCTCAGTCCTTGTGATCCCACAGATGTGGGATTGAGAAGAGCTCCAGGATGCCCAAGCAAGGGCTGAAGGTTGCTGCTCCTTTCTGCACATCAGAAATGGGGCATAACTTGCCTGGTCAGCTCTTTGCAGATACAAGTGGTACCTGAGGCTACCTGGGGAGCCACAGCAGTTACTGCTGAAGGACTTCCCGACTGAGGAAGGAGCACTGCTCTGCACTTAAGGGTTCTGCTGCTTCTGCTCTTCTCCAGCTCCTGACGTCAGGCTGAGATGTTGTTGCTCCTTTGGCCCAGACAACACGGAGGTTTCACAGGTGGGAAAAGCCATTCTAAAGAGTTGATGGAGAAGCTCCTGGTCGCTTTGCTGGTCAATATTCAATGCTCTTGCTCTAAAGCAATCCTGACCTTCTGCTGAAACAGTGGCTTGTTTGTTACTTGGCATTATCTAAATCAAGCCCACTCATACCAATTGTTTCTGACTCTTGTTCTGCTCCCCACAGGACTCTCAAGCCCCCTCCCAGCTGCTCTCAGGGCAGGGCTGTGTGGCAGGAGCAGGAAGCAGCACTGCCAAAGTGACTGCCATTGCAGGAGGTGACTGGAGTAACACGGCAGCCACCAAAAGCCACATCCTTGGACCTGACACTGCAAAAGCAAGCTGGACACTTCCAAGCAGAAGGAAATTATGATGCTGGCTTTTAAGCATCAATTATGATACACTTGGCACTCAGCAGCATCACCACTCCAGGACAGCCTTGCCTGTGCTCCACCATCTGGGAACAGAAGTCCCAGGTTTCAGCCTAGCTTCCTGATGTAAAAAGCAGTCTGGAGAGTTCCAGCCCCCTCACTATTCATCTTGTGCCACAGATCACAAGTACAGAACAAGCAGCACATGCTTGCTGGGCTCTGACTCCCTGAGGGACACTTTGGCCTCCCCCAGCCCCACTCACTAGTCCTGAGAGCCCCAGGATGCAGGCACTGTGCCACAAGGTCAGCCAGAGCCCTCTGGCACCACAGGCAGTGACCATATGTCCCAGGCCACAAGCCCAGATCCAGGGAGCCAGCAGCCACTCTGTGCTCACCGATGAAGACAAAGGCCCCATGGCTGCCTCATTCACAGGGTGGGCTCTAAGGCTGCCCCAGCCCTAGGGGAGCCTACAGAGAGCAGCCACTGTACTGCAGGTGGGGAGGCCAATCCGCAGCGTCCATCAGAGGCAGAGCTAGAGCCAGAGGGAGAGCAGCGCTGGGAAGACTTTGGGTGACCTGTCTGAAGCTCAAGATACACTGGGAACTTCTACACAACAGAATACAGACTACTTTAGCCAACAGATGCAATTACAGATCTGACATGTGACACATGAATCTCAGACACACTGTCTCTTAGTAGAGAGAACATAGCCAGGCCTAGGACAAGTGTCCTGCTACATAGAGTGAGAGAAGGCAGCATCACCAGGGGAGCACTATGCATTGCATAAGTCTCAGGACAAACCAATACTGCCCCTCCACCCATCAGGGCAGGCACTGCACACCAGTAAGTCTGTGACAAGCACCATGACAAGGGGAAACAAAAGTTGGAAATTACAAAATCACAGAATATTCTGAGTTGGAAGGGACCCACAAGGATCACTGAGTCCAACTCTTAAGTGAACGGCCCATATGGGGACCAAACCCACAACCTTGGTGTGAGATGGATGCCCAACTGCACCTCCAGCTTTCTCTGGTGCAGCTGCCCATGCTGCCCAGAGGCACAGGCAGGGTCCTGTACCACGTCCATGCTGTGCCCTGTGAGGCCCTGAGTAGCAGCCTGAGGCATGCCTTGAGTGGAATCAGCACCCTCATCCCTAACACACCCAACATGGTCATAAGATGCTCACAAGCTCACTGCCCAGCATCTCCCTGTGCAGGGGAACCTCGACAGTATTCACAAGCCAGAGAAGACTTAGAAGTACCTCTGTTCCCACCACAAGGTTCTCTCTGCATTGAAAGCCAGAAAAGAGCCTCCCTCACTCAGCCAGCCTCTGCTGCTGGCTCTGAGGGTCAATGTGGAGGTCAGCTTCATGGAAGCCCCTTTCTCTGTGAAGAGAATTGCAGTGCTGAAGCACGAACACTTGCAGACTGTTTCCAGCAGCTCTGCTTTGAATTCTGCAGCCTCAGTCCCGCAGGCCGGCACAGGGCAATGGGTACAGGTGCAATGGCAGAGAGAACACGCAATACCTGAGTGATTCTGCAGAGCCTGATTCTGGCCGTCCTTCGTTGGTGTGATGAGGTCCCAGATAAAACTCTTAATCTTCTCATCCCCCTTGTAATGTTTGACGCAATACACCAGCAAGGCCCGACAAATCATCTCCATGTCCTTCTCATTCAGGTGCCACTTGAACCGCCCATGGGTCAGGATATCTTTCCAGCGTCCCCAGCTGAAACAGCAGGAATACAGAGTAAACACTCCTGTGCAATTAGAAACCTTGCTGGCACCTCTCTCCAGGAGCTCCTCTGGGGGCACAGCCCTGCCAGATCCCCTAGATAGGGATGTTTTGCCTACACATTACAGGAGCAAAGAGGGAGAAAGGTTTGCGGGACTGAACAGAGCAGAGGCAAGAGTAGACTCTGGAAGTGCCAACTGCCAGCTCATGCTTTGTCCTCCTAATTCTTCTTCCATCTCAAACCCCTGCTTAGAGCCCAGGTCCCACCAGGAAGGTCACTGCTGGAAGGAGGCAACACAGCAAGCAGGACAGACAAGAAGTGGCTGGTGCAGCCAGTGGCCCACGTGGGCACTGGGGCAGCTGGAGGCTGTGGCTGTGGTCTCACAGGGGTGAGACTCACCCAAAGATGAGCAGGTTCTTCTCCACACGGAAGCACTCAGCCCGCAGGTACCGCCGGGTCTTCTCGTTAAAGCGACGCGAGCGTGTGGGTCGCTCATCCGAGTCACTGTCCAGCTCAGAGAACTCCATCAGCTCATCCTCTTCGAAGGAGTTGTAGTGCTTGGTTTGCTTCCGCACCCGGGGTCTGTCGATGACCAGGCTCTCCTGTGACAGACAGAGCAGAGAGTGCTCTCAGGTAAAGGCAGAAACATTGATATGTGCTCTTCTGGTCCCTGTCACCTGGGCTCTGCTCAGCCTCTGGCTCCTGGCTTGCCAGCCCTGTGGCTGACCATCACCTTCCCACTAGGATACCTGCTTCAAGTTATATGTGTGCAGTTCTGCCTGCACAAGTGACAACTCCTGGCCAGCACAAAATTCAGCCTGACAGATGACAGGCTGAAAATCAGCCCCTCTGTGTCCCAACTGCTGACTGCCAGCAGCTGACTCAGCTCTGAGTCACTTCTGGCCCTCTATGCACTGCCTGTGCCAAGTGCTGCGCTGAAGGCAGCGTAATCTCTGTGTCAGGGGTACAAGAGGACTGGAACAGGAAAGACAAGCTTCCAAAAAAGAGGGAGCAATGTGAAATTAAATAGGATGCACCTGCCCCATCTCCTTACCCTGCCCTGTTGAACGAATTAACGCCATGTAAATCTGCCTGGATTTCAGGCACATAGGATACACACACACACACACACACACACACACACATACACACACACACTCTCCCACTGCTTCAGCTTGAGCAGTGAGCTGTGCAGAGCTGCAGGGCCTCCCTCCTGCTGCTGTCTACAACGATCTACTACAGCACTGCTGCCTTAGCTGGAATTATGGCAGCCCTGAGCCTGCACTGGAGCCAGTGGCACAGGCCACCCTATGTCTGATGGAGGATCTGGAAAGAGAGACCTGAGCTGCAGCCAAGTCATCACTTCAGGGCCAGCAGGACATCGAGACCCCATCTGTCCCCTCCTGCCAGGCAGAGGCACCAGTCTGCCTTCATGAGAGGCAGCTCCAATCTCTGCTCTCCATGACCAGGGACAGGACCCATGGGAATGACTGGAGCTGCATCAGGAAAAGGTTCTTCCCCCAGAGGGCAGTTGGGCACTGAATAGCCTCCCCAGGGAATGGGCACAGCCTCAAGGCTGCCAGAGCTCCAAGAGCACTTGGAAAATGCTCTCAAGCAGAGGGTGGGATTGTTGAGAGTAGCTGGGAATACAGATTGAGTACTGGGAATACTGCCTGAAAGATCAGGGAGACACAGACCAACATGTGGCTAAATAAATCAGGGCTTTAGCCAGCATTCATGGGTCAGTCTTCTCTTGCAGTAATTCTTGATGCTCAACACAAAACTCTTCAGAAGCCCAGAGGAAGCATGCAGCTCCCACTTGGACACCAGGCCACATGGTGTCAGACCAGCTGTAGGGCACATGGGCCACAAATTGCATCCTACCTTTTCATTCTTGGCATCTGTATCAAGTTCTGCTATCTTGGCCCACTTCTGCCAGAAGTTGGGGTCATCTAAGGAAATGTCAGTTCTGTTTCCTGATGCTACAAAGCTGGCCTAGGAAAGAAAGAAGAGGAGTGAATAGGGTGCAACCCACCATCTAGGTACTTTCTCCCATACAGAGATCCCCCACACACCTGTCTGAGTGCACGGTCTTGCTGCTGTGGGAGGTTACACCCTAAGCTGATAGTGCCAGAGGGTTCTTTGTTTGCCAAAGGGAGCTGAACACCTCTGGTCTACAGTCATGCCTGACTCACTGTTAATAGAGCCTGGGTTGTGCAAGAGGAGGAGGGACAGATGGCCCTTAGTGGCCCCAGCAGGCACCAGCCAGAGCATAGCACAGAGCTGGCTCCTCAGGCTCTATCTGGGGGGTTTGTCAGGCCCCACAGCACTCAGCTTCTATGGCACAGCAACACGTGGCTTTGGGCACCGTGCAGCCCAGCAGTTGGGTCCTGCCACCGTGCTGGGGTCCCTATGCAGAGCCAGGCCTCATGGCTGAACCCTCCTCGGCAGCCTTCCATCACTTGCCAGGCTGGTGGCCCCTCCTCAGTGCTCTGCTGACCACCAGAGACAGGAGATCACACCAGCTGCAGTGCCCCAGCAAGATCTCACTCCTGGGCACAGGGGGAGAGCAGAGCTTGGTCTCCATGTGGACATGTCTTCACACACAGGTAGGAGCCCTGCACACTCCCCTTCCTCGACCCCCAAAGGAAATCCCCCTTCCCTCCCAATAGAGTACAGCACACCTTTGCAAAGGTGGAGCCCTTCCCTTCAGACTGGATCGTGATGGTCTGTGTCCTGCGCTGGAGGATCTGATCAATATCTTCCTCACAAAACTTGGACCCCTCGTCCTCCTCATCCATGAGTGCGCCGTAGGCACCCTTCCGCAGCAGGTCCTCCACCTCCATCTTGGAGAGCTGCTGAACCTGTCCAAAGCACAGGGGCATCACCAGCCTGGCCAGCGGCCATGACCACTGCACAACAGGGGAAGGCTCCTCCCTCTGCTCCAGGAGAAAGGGCCCCAAGCTAACCCTCACTTGCTGCTGTTAAAGCAAAGTGGTAACTTCAAAACCCTTCCTGAGGGATTGTCAGGGACTGTTCAGTCCATGCCACCCCAGACACAGCATCACAAGTCCCCTATCCCCATGGCAGTGTAGGAACAGCCTGGAAGGCCAAAGAGCAGCAGTGTGAGTGTGTGGGACTGGGCTCTCCCTCCCCAAAGCCTGCCCAGTCCCTGCTCTGACCTGGCAGTGACTTGCAGAGGGAGGAGGAGAGATATCCTGCAGAGGTACCCACCTGGCCCTGCTCCATCAGCCAACCTACCCCATTAGTGCTGCCCTTGCGGTTGATGTCCTGCAGCACAGCTTTATCCAGGCCCAGCTTCAGACTGGCCTTGTCAAACATCTCCCGCTCATAGGAGTTCCTAGTGATGAGGCGATAGACCTTCACGGCCTTGCTTTGCCCGATCCGGTGGCAGCGAGCTTGAGCCTGGCAGTGCAGAAGCACAGTGTCAGCACAGGGAGCCCAGCTGGACGACGACCATGTGGCTTGTGGCACCCTGCATCAGCATCTACACTCACCCACTTGACCCACAGTCACCTCCCACCCACCACAGCACCCTCACTCCCTGCCTGTGGCTGACCTGGCAGAGCTCTGGCACAGCCTGCACAGCTGTGGAGTAGGAATGGGAGATCCCAGCGTCCCAGGCAAGGACACAGGGCTCAGGCTGGAGCCTTGGCTCTCTGCAGATGTGGCACACCACACTGCACCCACTTCTAAACCAGGTATGGACACAGTGTTGCCTGCTCTGTGGCCCATCTCTGCTTTCTGAGCCACACTGTGATCTCACCCGTGTCCTGTTCCCTCTGCCCACATTCCTGCCAGATGTCCTGTCACGGCACCTCGTGCCCAGTACAGCTGGTGCTACTGTCCTGCTCTCCCTCCCTGGCACAAGTGTTAGGAGCTGTGCCTCAGGACCTCCAGACACCCTGGCCATGCCCAGCCCATCACCTGCAGGTCATTCTGGGGGTTCCAGTCGGAGTCGAAGATGATGCAGGTGTCGGCAGCTGTCAGGTTGATGCCCAGCCCGCCTGCCCGTGTGCACAGGAGAAACACAAAGCGATCCGAGTCGGGCTTGCAGAAGCGGTCGATGGCAGCCTGGCGCAGGTTGCCGCGCACCCGCCCGTCGATGCGCTCATAGGTGTACCTGCTCAACAGGGGGAGAGGTTAGAGCAGAATCAAGGCAGGGCCTGAGGAGGCTGTGGCTTCCAAATCCCTTTCTGCTCCTTCCCCCAGGCTGTGTGGGCACACCAGCCAGGACTTACTGGCAGGACCTGTGCCCAGGTGGAGGCCCAGGCCGCATCAGCTTGTGTCCGCTGTGATTGTTCCCAAAAGTTGTGCCTCTTATGATGACAAAATCATCACAACTCCATGTATGATGCATGGATATGGGGCTCATGGGAACCAGGACCAAGGGAAGATCTACTTCCACCCTGTCACTCTGAGGACTAGCCCCAGACTACAGAGAATGAAAGGTCTGAGCTGCTTAGCTCTGGGGTCTCCGCAGCAGTAGATGGTAACTCGGATCCATTGGTATGTGGGCATGGAATGGCCAAATCCCCACCCTGTGCTATTGCCACTCTGTATGCAGTGCATGGAGGTACTGTGGAGGAGCTGTGGTGAATGCTGGAGCCTGTACTAACCGTCTCTGGATGAGATAGTCTTCCAGGATATCAAGGCAGCGCACCATCTGCGAGAAGATGAGAACCTTGTGCCCACCAGCAATCAGTTTGGGAAGCAGCTTATCAATGAGCACCAGCTTCCCAGCTGCCTGGATCATCGCCTGCAGCTGGAAGTCTGGTGCCTCTGGGCAGTGTGTTTTACGGAAGTCTTCCAAGATCTTCTCTTCTGCCCCTGCCGGGTGAAAACGGATGTGAGCTCTTGGCAAGGCTGGCAGTGCAGCTGCCCAGGGCAGCAAGGGACCACATGAGCAATAGAACCCATGCAGTCAGAGCTAGAGAGGCTAGAGACCTCCTGCAGACCCTCCACTCCTGTGACTAAACATCTTCAGGGCTTATATCAGCTCTCGGTAGAATAAGACAGGTTGGGACGTTGGTCCTGTATCAGAACACCCCCAAACACAATGAGCCTCAGGAGACCCTGAGGTGCTCATCAGCAAGCAGCCCTTGGAGGGGACTGGGCTGCATGGGAAGGCAACAGGGCAGAGCACTGCCACACCATCAGCAGATGGCACAAGGCCTGAGCTCGCTCCTCAGCTGGACAAGTTCTGTTGGGAGTGAACAGTAAATGTTGCAGTGATACCTGTGTGTCCCCCCACACAACTCCTGTGCACAGCCCTCACCATTGATGAGGTACGGGTGATTGCAGCACTTGCGCAGCTCCATCATGGTATTGATGAGGTTGGGCATATTGTGCTGGTTGGCACCCTTGGAGAGGAAGGAGAAATTCTTCTCCAGGATGGCCCGGTAGTATTTCTTTTGGATATTGGTCAGCTCCACCTCAATGATGGTCTCTTGCTTGGGTGCCAGATTCTTCTCTACATCATCCTTCAGTCGTCGCAGCATCATGGGCTTCAGGATGGACTGCAGCTTCTTCACCTGCAGAGCAAGTGCAGACACTCACTGCCCTCCCTGCATGGCAAGCACATGGGCCCAGCAGAGGGGTCTGCAAGACTGGAGCCTCCCCACACTGCACACCCACTACAGGGGACTCTGGAGCAGCTGCTCAGCAGCCAGCCAGGACAACTTCAGGGGCAGGCATGACCAGTCCCAGGCTAGGAACTCCACGTGCCTCTGCTGCCAGCAGCCTTAGGTGTCTGATGCAGAAGAGCTGAGAGTTTGGATGGTAGCTGAGATGGTGGTTGCTTCATGTGCCTGTGCCTCCTCCCATAGAATGAAAACGTTTGTGCAATTTACACATTCAAAAGACAGTGAGATAGCCCAGGCAATGAAGCAGCTTCCCATAACCCACACTCAAGGAGAGCTTTGGAGGAAGGCTCTCCAGGGGAACCTGACAAGAGTGACTGACACAGGGACTTACTGCACTCCCCATTCCCTCTGCACTCTTGTTGGTCTCAGGGACAGACCAGGTGGGAGAGGTAGGTGAGCTGTTTTACCCAGTCATCCAAGGGCATCAGGGAGTCAGTTGGGAGTAGACCACTGCCTTGGCAGGGACGGGTCTCCTCTCACCAGAGCAGCACTGGGGGCTCTGTCACAATTTTGCTTCTCCTGGTACAAAGAGTCCTATCCACTTTCATGAAGCACATGTCTGAAACCATGCCTGGTGTGATCACCGGCTGTCCCAGTGGCCTGTGCTAAGTCACTGATATCATTCTTTTAAGTACCTGCTCCTCTGTCTTCAGGTCTCCGAACTCTTCCAGGAAGGCTGTCTCTGAAGGGAACTGCTGTGGTTCCAGAAAATTTAGAAGGCTGAAGAGCTCCTCTACCGAGTTCTGCAAGGGGGTCCCCGTCAGCAGCACCTTGTGCTCCTGGGAACACACAGAAAACAGGTTGATGGCTCAACCCCATTAGCTGGGGTTAAAGGTGTCCCAAGCACAATGCTTCCTGTCTTCCAGCCTAAGAAGCAGTCTGGGAGCACACACACATACACCCCCTGAGGCTTCCCTGGCCATGGTGACAGCCCTGACCAATCCACTGTCACACAACACTGTCTTGTGGCTCCCAGGAAGCTCCCATGCACATGTTCCAGTCCAGCTCTGACCAACAACAGCCAAACCCGAGACCTCACACTTGCTCCCAGCCTCCAGCCCTGGCCAGGCACAAGACCCTCGGGTAGGGCTGTGCTGGTGTTGGACAGGGACGCTGACAGAGCCTGAGCTTCTGTGCAGCTTGGGGTAGGATGTCTGTCTTCAGGGCTCAGACAGAGCAAGAGGGAACACAGCCCAGAGCCATGGGACACTGAGAGGCAGCAGTGACCTGCTGCTAGGGCCAGTCTCAGCAGAGTGCTCCAAAATCAGCAGGGTAGGTATGACTGTGCACTGGGAACAAGGGGGAGATTTTCTTACAGGTTCACCATGGAGGTACACGTGCAGCAAAAGGAGATGGGGTCCAAACAACCCCCAAAACCTGGCGATGTGAGGACCAAACGATCCCTCAAGGAGAATCCCTCCCATGCCTGACAACATGGGCTTCAGGCACCACCAGGTGCTGGTCCCAGGTACACCAGCTCCTCTGTCCCAGCACTGCCAGAGTCTTGGGCTCACTACTCAGGCTAACCCTCCTGCCCAGTCTAGTGCAGAAAATATCCTCAGGAGTGGCCAGCTAGGAAAGAAGGGTAATTGTAAGGTGGGAGACTTCCATAGGACTTGGACAAAGGAAGGTGATGGTTTAGAAGGGGGACCAGTAGCACCTCTGCTTTGACCCAAGCTCACAAGCCAGCAGGGTGCTGCACAGGACACAAAGTCAGGGGAAACAGCAGGGTCTTTTGGAACTTGTGGGAGTCACAAGACTAATTATTTTTGGAGGACTGGCCCAGCTATGGGTGAGTGTGAGAGAAGCTGGGTACAGCTGGAAGATCCAAAAGGCGTGTTTGAACCTTGGTCCAGATAACAGCAGCACTGCTTTTCCCAGGGCTGGAAAAAGATCTGGACATCCAAATAATTTCTCAGAGCAGCTCATTGATCCTTTTGTTAACCCACCCCTGGCATGGACCGCTCCCATGTTTGTACAGCAGTAAGAAACCAGCTCAAACACCACAGCCCTGCTCAGCGTAGGGCACAAGGCACACCATGGCCAGGGCTGCTGTGCAGGGCTGGCCAGCAACTGTCCCCGTGTGCTGCAGCAGCTTTACACTGTGCTGCAAGGCTGGGGAGGGCTCTGGCAGGGAGCACCCCCAGGTGGGAAGACACAGGGGAAGTTAATATTCCACTTTGGCAAAAAGAAGTTTGTGAGGGCTGCCCCATCCATCAATGGGCCCCCTAGATGGTTTCCCTCCAGCCTGGCTCAGGGCCTGAGCCACTGACAGTGGCATCTGGCCACTCAGCGTGGCCATCTCCAGCCCACCCCGCTCCCAGGTGAACCCAGGCAGGACATGCTCACTAGGGCCATGAGCTTCAGCCCCTCCAGGAGTTTGCAGTTCCTGTTCTTCAGGCGATGTGCCTCATCAATGACCACACAGCGCCACTGGATCTTCTTCAGCTCCGGGCAGTCAGCAAGGATCATCTCAAAGGTGGTGATAACCACCTGGAACTTGAAGATCCCAGGGAGAGGGTTACCCTAGGAAAACAGAAACCAGAGTTTGAGATGGCTCCAGGGTGGCAGCACCTGCTGTCTGACTGTATTAGTGTGAGCATCTGATTCTGAGCTGGAATTCCCCCAGAATAATCTCTCTCAAGCATTGGCAGATTTCTGCAAGCCTCCTTGACGGCTGCAGGCTGTGTATCTCCAAACCAGACACTGTCCCAGGGGAGGCACATAGGCTGGACAAGAACCAGGGCTATGCTGCACCCTCTCCATTCTGCATGAGCTGTGCCTGTTCAGTCATACACAGTGCAACCTGAGCCCATGCCAGCAAATGGGGCTGTAAAGATCACCTTTCCCTCTCCAAATGAACAAGCTCCACAGGCAGCTCAGTACTTCCCAAGTAAAGGAAGCCAGGGCTGGGGGACCGTCTTGGGGTGACTTTATGATGCTTGTATCCCCAATCATCAGTTCTGTTGGTGTTGAATATTGTGCTCTGCAGCTTTAAAACTGGTTCCAGGAGTGAAGGAGGAGAGAAGAAGTGCAGTTTGTTATCAGAGACTGCAGTGGCTCCCCCGCAGCCTTCACACAGACTGTGTTGTCTGCAGTGGACAGCTCTTGGTTAGTTTTTCTGGCAAGCTAAGGCAGAAAAGCTCCCTGGACTGTGGGTTTTTTTCCCTTTTCCTTGGAATTGTCTGGCCCTGGTCTAAACCAAAAACCCAGAGAAGCACCGGGAGCTCGCACCCGTGACCCACTGGGGTCTGACCTGGGCAGCAGCATTTCCCAGCACCAGAGGGACTGAGAACAGACTGAGTGAGCTGGGCTGCAACCCACGGAAGGGACTCGTCTGAATTTGTCATCTCTTCGGAGCGGTGAGAGGTTTTGCTGTTTAGTATTATTAATTTTGTGCTGGAAAGTGCTTTGCCTGTTAAATAAACAGTTTTTTTCCACTTCTCTCCAAGGAAATATTTCCCCCAATCAGTTGGGAGAGGGACTGCTTGAGTCTGTTTCCTAAAAGAACCCCATTCAGAGGTTTCCTCCCAAATTTACCCTAAACCAGGACAGGGACGCATCCTGGGAGGGCTGTGTGTGTCAGTCACCTGTGTGTCCCTGTACACCATCTCGTACTGCTGGATCATCTGCCGGCTGATCTGGCTGCCGTGGTACACGATGGCGTTCATCTCCGTCCACGTGCGGAACTCCCTCTCCCAGTTCGTAATGGTGGAGAGAGGTGCGATGATGAGGAAGGGGCCATGGATGCCCATCAAGAATATCTCTGAGAGGAAAGTGATTGACTGGATTGTCTTCCCCAAGCCCATCTCGTCAGCCAGGATGCAGTTCTTCCTGCAAAGATGGACAGGGTTAGGACATTGTGGTTCTTGGGGGCAGAAACCACTCTGTCACCAACTGTCTGATAGGATGTCAGGCACACCACCTCTGCCCACACTTCTCTGACTCTGCAGCATGGAGCATGGGGGGGGACTTTGGTATAGTGGCCCAAATTTGTCTGGGTAAGCCAGCCAACTTTTTGTAAGATCATGGATTCAAAATGAGCATGAAAGATGCTGTTTTTCAGGTACATATGAACCAGGGAAAGATGCATGTGATGGCCTGCTGCAGCTGAGAACATGCATATTCCCACTTGTCTGCCACACAACGGGCCACAAATAGCCTGGCCAATACCAAAAAAACAGGTGTATCTCAGAACCATAGCTAAGGCCTATTATCTCCAAGACTCATCAGCATTTACCAGGGAGAAACATTCCTAAAGACTCAGTTGCAAAGTTACAGTAAATCCACTGTTTCTGGCAGCTGCCTGCCAGCTCCAGCACTTGAAGGACTCAATGGCTGCTCTGTCAGGCCCCTGTTTGTCGGCTCTGCTCCCCAGCTTCGCTGTTCCCATGACAGCAGGACTGCTCATGGCAGCACTGAGCTCCAGCCCCTCCTCACCTGTTATACCAGTTAAAGAGCAGCCAGTTCATTCCCTCCAGCTGATACTCCCGCAGCTGGTTGCTGTTCTTGTACTCCCGGGACTTCTCCAGCTTCTGCCAGGACTCAGACGCTGGGCGCTCCTAGGAGGGGACAGCAGGAGCAAGGTCCATGGGAGATGTTAATGCCCAGTGAGGCCAGATCCTGATGTTGGGGCTGCACATCAGGGACAACACTTCAAAGCAGTCACTGACAGCTGAGTCATAGCAAGGGTTTGGCCTCTGGAATCCACCCTCAGATCTCCAGAGGGGAGGATACAGGGCTTGCACTGCAGCACCAGGGATAAGGTCAACATTGCTGGACTGTGGCAAGACACAGCCAGTCCCTGCGCCCAGGGCAGCGAGCTGCCAGCCCGGTACGTTACCTCAGGGTACGTTACCATGTGCTTGATTTCTGGAGGGATTTGGAGGGCTTCAAACTCTTTAATCTTCCCTGGGTCAACATCCTCCTCCAGCTCCCAGGTGCTCTCCTCATAGGGCAGTGAGCACCACTTCACCAAGTAGTGAGTGACCTCCTGCAGCACAGAGAGAGACAAGCTCAGAGACAGAGAGGGTCAGCAGCCCTCCATCCACCCTGTGCCAAAGGTCCTTGGGGACAGGAAAAGCTGTGCAAGGGAAGGCAGGGAAGGCTCAGGGTGCCAGACTTGCTGCAAAGTCTCCCTCCATGCCTCCATGGGGCAAGCAAGAGAGGCAGTCTCTCACCTCTCCAGTGTCAGGGTCCTTCGTGTGAGCTACCTCCAGAATTCGATCTACCTCCACATAGTCCGGGTTGAACAAATCCTCATCAGGCTGTGATGGCAAACAGTAAAGCAGGAGTAAGTTCAAGGTGATTCCAGGGTTAAACAGATGGGCACAAGTAAACAGCTGCAGGGTATCCGTCCCCAGGATGTGTGCAACACACCAAGAGCCCTGGACACAGGTACAGACATCTGTCTCTGGGCAGGGAGGACACAGGAGCCTGGCAGAAGGCAAAGCTCTTTCTTTAGAGCAATCACATGCTCTGTGCTGCCCTTGCTGGGAGGCAGGAATGTCCTCTCCAGCCTATTTGGCTCCAAGGTACAAGTCCTAAGCTGTCTGCTCCAGCTGATGTGCAGCAGCCAGAGCTGTGACCACCACAATGCATAGCACCAATGAACCCCATGGCTGCAAGGGCTGACACCTTGGTCTCTGTCTCTGTCTCCCTCCTGCCCCACCTAGCATAGTCCTTGGAGAGACATGGCCTAGGACTTGGGAAGGAGAAAAATCAGGCTTCTATGCTCACAACTTCCCAAGCCAGTTAGTTACAGGAAAAGAGCATGTGCTCCTTGCTGAACTGTTAGTGGTACAGAGTGTTCCAACACATGCTTTTTTTGCATCCTGAGAAAGACCCCAAACAGACTCGTGACTGAGAAATTTGACACACACCCCCAGCTTTCCAGCTACAATGGAGAAATTTTCATAGCCTACTGGCCTGATTTACATTTGTAAGGGGCAGTTTAAGGAGATCCAACAACTATCTCTGGAGCAGCAAGATAAATTATAGAATACCTTTCATACTAAGCAAGATTAATCTGCTTATAAAGCAGAGCAGGCAGAAGCTGCCCTAAGCCCAGACATTTATAGCTCCCTCTCTCCCACAACATCTCTGTTCCACCACAGAAGCACTTCCAGCCCTATATGCTGCCCTCCCTCCCACCAAGCAACTCTTCCAGAGCTGACAGTGCCTGGCAAGTGACACTTGTCACCCTGCTTATAATTCCACCACACTGAGGGACACAGATGTCCCTCAGCTCCAGCCCTGGTGGCTTTGGCCCTGGAGATGGACTGGTCTCGGCAGCAAGGTGTCAGGGGCAGCTCCTGGCCTGCTCAGCCACGGCACTGGGCTCAGGGTCAGGGTCACCACTGCTCACTGTGCTCCACTCTCACCTCCGTAAAAATATGTTTCATCTGAGCCTGCTTGTTCCGGAAGCGCTTTATCTTCTGTGAGATCCTGGGGTCCTTCTCCAGCTCCTCCAGCGTTGCCCATTTACAGTGCAGGTAAGAGCTGCAGGGGGAAAAAATATCAACAACATGTGACCAAGAGACCTTTGGTCCCAAACCCATGCACCATACAGAGCAGCATGGATCTCCCAGTGATCCAGAGAACACTCAGCCCATACCTATGCCTATGCCACCCCAAACTGTGGAAAGCAATGCCCCAGGACCAGGGCAAGACCAAGCACTGAAGCTGCAGCAGTTTCCCTGCTTCCCACCACCACAGCTGGCTCAGGAGGACAAAGGCAGGAAAACAGGGATGCTGGGGCTGCAGCTAAGGAATGGGATGGAGGTGGGAGCATGCAGTCCTTGCCCCTGCATGCACAGGGCCCACAAATAAAAAAGCGCCACAACACTGCACATACAAGTTCCTGTACTTGACGTAGAACTCCTCTGTCTCAAATGCCAGGCCTCCAGGATGAGCCTGAAACCAAGGGAAGGAGAGTCAGTAACAGACAGGGTGTGCAGAAGCTGGGAGGGCATGCTGAGCCATCCCCTGCCTGGCCACAGGCTCCAGGGACCGAGCCCCAGGGATGGTGAGGATAGCCAGGCACTCATTGTGCTGCTGCTCCAGAGATGCAGTAGCCCTGTGGAACATGATGTGAGACCACCCTTGAGCATGGGGGACTCCAACACCTTCTGGGCATCAGCCCAGGCTTGACTCCTCTCCAGAGGCTTTCTGGTGCCCAGGACACAAGAGGCACCACACTGATTCACAGTTCAGAAAGGTGCCAGTCTGGGCATACCCCAGCATCCCACCACAGGAACAAGAGCACCAACTGCAATCTTATGTCCCTGCTGCACAGGGCAGCCATGTCCCATCCCTCCTCTGCTCAGGGACTTCTAACCCCACTGACATCTTTGCCACTCACCTCCTTCTGCACCATCCTGGAAGCAAGGATCTTCTCAATGATATTGGCATCATCCTCAGGAGGCTCCTGGGGACAGGAAAAGTGAGCTCTGTTTTTCTGGCTCATCACCTGCCCCTGGCACTCTCCCAGCACAGAATGACTGCTTGCTTCTCTCCTAATCCCCCAGCCGGGCAGACAGAGCTGGCATTGGGAGTTGGAAGAGCTGTGCTTGGGGAGCCCCTGCTAGATCCGGGGGGGTAGGTGCTGCCAGCCCACCTACACTCACAGCCTGTCCTCTACAGGTCAGCCAGGCCACAGCACTGTTGGGTTTGCTGTGTGGGTCCTTCCAGCTACACCAGGGCAGCCAGAGAGGGTGGAAAGTCTCCCAGAAAAGAGGAGGGAGCTTGGGCACTTCTGCCCATGGACTCAAGGAAGGAAATGTGCCAAAATGCCCACATTCCTGCTCCAAGGCACTCTCCATGCCACATTCAGGTCATGCCTTGGCAGCTATACAGCCCCATAGTGCTGTATGGCTCCAAGGGCTTCAGGAGAGCAGGCAGTATGTCTGTCAGGCCCTGCCACATGTCACCCACACACTGTCATCTGCCCATGGCCACAGGACATGGGCAACAGCACCTCACCCGACCACTCTCCATGCAGCTCTTCCTGACAGGCTCAAAGTGCTGCCTCTTTCCCTCTGCAGCTTCAACTCTGTCCCCAGAAATCCACCCACAGACACCCTCTGTTGGCACCCAGGGACTCCCAGCACAGCCCCTCTCGCTGAGCACAGGCTTTGCTGCAGGTGGCCTGAATTCCATCCTGCTGCCAGCTCTGGAGAGGTGGAGGCTCCCCAGGCTGCAGCTGCGCCAGGACTAGCCCCACCAAATGCCAAGAGAGCCAGGCTTGTGCCTGTCTGTGCTACAGAGGAGGCACACATAGAGGAAGATTCAGGAGAGATGACAGACACCAAAACCACGGAGCCTGCTTGAGCATTAGAAATATCTGTTCTGCTTTGGCTGGAAGATAGTACAGCAGAAGGAGGAGAAAAGTGCAGAGCAGGAAGAAGAAGGACTCTTCATTCCCTTCTGACAGAGGCAGAATATGGACCAAGGCAAAGCAGTCCTGACGTGCTACTTTGCAGACTAGAAAGTCTCTCAAAGAAAGGCATGGGGCAGACCGGAGAAGGACAGACAGACAGAACATCCCACACCACTCATCTGAAAATGTGTTTGGGATTGGTTTTTTTTCTTTTCCTCTTTGCCTGTGGAATTTTTCCCATTGACATGCTAAGAAGCACTGATGGCTAGGTCCTTGAGATGGGGGAGGGAGAACCTCCCTGACTTTTTTGGGAGTTTCTCTAGGGGGGGTGGGGGACGGGGACACCACGAGATTAGAAGCAGCTAAAAGGAGGGGGGGGGGGGGCAGTTGCTCTCTCTCGCTCTTGGTTTCGGAGGAGGAAGGTCACTGCTACCCCTGCCATAGCCCAGCCAGGAGCTGCCTCTTCTTCTGCTGTTGGACCCCGCACCCCTGCCCTGCCAGGACACCCTGCCATTTCAGTTCGCTGTTTCCAAGCGTCCTGCTGAGCACGGGCCGACCCTGCCCCAGGGTTCCTGAGCAAAGCCTCTCTCCTCCATCCCCTCCCGTCCGGGCCCCGCCGCCAGCACCGCGCGCTGCCCGAGCCCGCGCCACAGCGCCCCCTGCAGGCGCGCCCGGATCATCGCCCCTGCCCGCCGGGAGCCGCCAGCGCTCCCTGCCGGCTGTGCCGGGAACTGCACCAAGGGAAAGTGCCCGCGGCCGAGAGCTGGGACTGGGCTCCTGTTCTGTTCGCTGTTAATGCCAGAGCTGGGCTTGTTCTGTTTGCCTTGCTGTACACACTAGTCAAGAACTGTTATTCCTACCCCCATATCTTTGCCTGAGACCCCCTTAATTTCAAAATTATACTAATTCAGAAGAAGGAAGTTTACAGTCTCCATTTCAAAAGAAGACCTTGTTTTCCCTAGCAGACACCTGTCGTTCAAACCAAGACAAAGTGTCTGGGAAAGCCAAGACCATGCCCAGGGCCACAGCAAACCCTTCTATCCCCAGCCCAGATATGACTGCTGCCTTGGCACTGTCCTTGAGTGCAGGGCCGGATGTTGGACCCAGCACCACAACAAAGTGAGCAGGGAATAGCATGTCTGCCTGGGCCCCTTGGCTGCCATCTGAGGCCCAGAGCAGGATTTCTGCCCTATTTGGGGAACTCTGCCCTACACTGGGTTAAGACAGCTGAAAGGAGCATGCAGAAGTGCTCCTGCCACAGCCACTGTGCAGTGCCTCTTCCCCCATGCCCAGGCACCCACCCTGGCACTGCTGGGCTCTGCCTGACTCTCCCACAGAGGGTTGGTGTGAACGTGGCCATCTCAGCAGCACAGTGCCCTACTGCTGGGAGCTCCCATGCCAATCCACAGCCCTTACAGGCTTCCACTGGTCTGTGGCTCGTTGCTGGCTGCCTGAAGGCTGTTGGAGGAGTCCTGCACTGCCCAAAGAGCTATTTAGGACTGTGTCCAGGAAAGCTGCAAGTCCAGGCCATGGAGAAAGCAGCCCTGAGGTCACAGCACTCACATCCTGCCCTGCCTGTCAGTTCTGACCCTGGAAGCAGCCCTGGGCAGGCCCAGCTGGGTAGGCTGGCCAGCCTCAGAGCAACTACCCAGCCTGGACACTTTGGACATCAGCCTTTCTGACCCATCTGGAGCAGAACAAACTGAGGTGGAAGTTTAGAACTGAAAGGAGAACAGGGTGGGAGCATGGACACATGCCAAAGGCAGCTCGTACCTGCTGCTTTGAAAATCTCACTTGGAGAGATGCCTGCCAGGAGCCCAGCTGGGACACAGCTCAGGCAGAGCTGAAGCAGCACTGGCAGCATGTTCTGTGGGTGTGTGGCAGCTCCAGGCCAGGCATGGATCACCAGGTCAGGGCTTATCAACAGAGCTAATAACCCACCGAAACCTTGGGGAGAGGGTACTAGAGAGGGTAACAGAAACCCCGTGAAAATAACTAGAAACCACTATTAATATCTGGCAGCTTTGTTAGTGACCAGAGAGATGGAATGAGTTTCAGGATCCAACACACAGTCACAGACAGACAAGAAGGAGCAGCCAGTACCCACAAGGAGCCAGCACTGAATCAGTAGGCAGAGGCATAAGGATAGCAAGGCCCAAACCACAGTGGCACCGGGTGGTCCCTGCCATGCTGCCCAGCAGAACAGCTCAACAGGAAAGGGTCAGGCTGGCATCACTACACTCTGAGGCACTGATGGAGAGCAGCAATGCAGGCAGAAAATGATGACCTGGCACCTACAAAGCCCTCAGCTATTAGGGACAAAATCATGGGCAGGAGCTACAGAGACCAAAGCCAAAGGTGGGCATGGGCAGTGGTGTGTGACATGTCCAGCTGCATGAACACAGGCCTTAGTCTCCAAGCAGGGGAGACTTCAAGGGGGACAGTCAGACCAGCACACCTCTTGTCCATCTCATAGTTCCTGAAAAGCCAGCCTGAACCCTCCCAGACAGGCACTCTCTCACCCCACCCCTAAGGTGGGACCCACTGCTTCCTTAAGCCTCAGCACTGACATTTCAGGACACCCTGCATGAGGCAGGTCCCCCCAGCCCCCAGTCCCACACCCAGCACTACCTCTGCCTGCCATGCCAGGGTAGAGGCGGAGAGCGCAGAGGTTCGCCCAGCACCCAGCACAGCAATTGTTTCGCCATCATCATCCACAACCTTGAAATCCAGGTCTTCGTTGTACTTCCTCCTCTTCACCTGCCGTCCTGAGCGTCGTTTCTGTATACAGGATGAAAAAAGGCAGTGCTGGGAGGTATGAACAGACCAAGTACCTCCTCCTTGCTTGAGCGGCAGAGAGAAAGCCCCAGGGCTGCCAGAATTCCTTCCAAGCCCTCCCCTGCCCCAGCGAGATGGGGGTGGTAGGAAGAACAGGCACTCCTTGAGGTGCTGAGATCTCCATCCTGACCCACAAAGCCCCATCAGTTCCCAAGACGTGAGGCAGAGGAGCACTGTAGAGATGCAGGGCATCTTTCCTGTGCTGTGCCAGGAAAGAGAGCTGCCCAGAGCTGTGGTGGAGAGGGACATTCAAGGCTGAGACACGCAGGGCCCAGGGCAGCAGTGTGCACTCAACCCTGGGTCAGCAGACTTCAGGCTCATAGAAGCTGACCATGCTGCTGAACATGGTCTCTGATTCCTGTGCCCAGAGGCCCTTGTTGTGGTACCACTGAGAGGCAGCCAAGATTTGTGCCACCAGCAGCCAGCTGAGGGCTTTGGACATACCTGGCTGTCAGCTGACTCCGCAGACTCCTCTGGGCTCTGTACAGATGGGCTCAGGAGATCCTGATCCAAATCCAAACTGTTCACTGGTATCTCATTTTTCCTCTTCCCTTTCTTCTTCTTCTCCACAGGGGTGTCTTTGCTGCCAAGCAAACTGACAGTTAGATCATGTCCTGGAGATCCCAGGGGAGAAGCAACAGGCACCCACACAGAGCACTGCTCCCACTGGATCACCCAGAGGCAGCTCAACGCTCCTCAGACCTCCCCCAGCACTGGGAATCCCCAGTTGCTAATGCTCATTAAGCACATCAAGTGTTTCTCCATCCAGTTCCAGAACACTGGGATGAAAGGGTCCACCTGCCCTGCCTGGTGTGGAGGCTGAGTGCTCTCACCAGCCAGGGGAACAACCCCACAGGGGCTGTAGGAGCTGAGGTTCAGCTCACGGGGTCTAGCACAGGCACAAAGATGATCTCTTCACTGCCAAATTGAGTATGCCAGGGCAGCAAGGTGCCTGCTCTGATCACAGCACTCCCAAACATGTCCTGTGCTAACCAAAGTCAGAAATAAAATCCAGCAGCTCCAGAGGCAACCCATGTCCTGGTACCCTGGAAACAAACCTTCAAGCTCAGTCAGAGGAGCACTGGCCACACTGGTGACCACCTCCTGTATGTGCCACAGAGCCCTGCCAGATGCCAGTAAACCTTTACACCAAGCACAAGCTGCTCCAGTTCATGGCTTGTGTTCCCAAGTCACAGCACTGAGCCCCCTCCTGAGGCAGCTGAACAGACTGGTGTGAACCTGCAGCTGGATGGAGTTAAGCCCTGTGATCGCCCTGGACACAGGAGGATGCAGATCCAACTCCCACAGGCACAATGGCCTTTCACAGCAGGCACTGCTGGCTCCAAGGGCCCACTGGGAAGCTCTGTCCCACCAGGCAACTGTCCCATTTGGGACACAGGTCACAGAGGGAATTTGGGCTCTGCTCCCATGAATCCCACCACCTTCCTAAAAAAACATGGAAAGACAAGCCCAGTCCCATGGCATATTCTCAGGGTAAGGGCCACCCGCACCCCTGCCTGCACAAGGAAACAGGACCAGGAAGCACCATGGTAAAAAAACAACTGCTCCCAGCATGCCAGTCCATCCTTACCCTCTGCAAGGAACACTGTTAAGGGAAAGAGCTGGTGTTTGTCCCAGGGCTGAGCAATGCCTCCTTCCTCAATTCCAGCCCCACTATTCATCCCCTTCATATCCCAGATCCCAGGCTCAGCGGCAGAAGAACCATTAGTTTCAAAGAGATGTCAAGGTTTTAGCTCCATTTAATGAGAAAAATCTCTGCTTGCCTGTGACTAGCAAAAAATAAAGGTTAAAATCTGTTGTTCAGGCCAAAAATGCCCTGGCCATGCATATATGCCTAAATTAGAGACCCTGAAAATGCTCTGTGAGCAGTGCATCCACCAAGTAATAACTCCCAAGATATTGATTTGTAAGTCACAATTAACAACTGCTTCATTCATGAGTCAGTCATTGAGTATGATTAGAAATAATTTGGAAGAAATTATGCCGCCATTATCTGCCACTTAGAGGACTCCCAGCAATCATTCCATCCACACAGAGTACAAACTAACTAAAGCCTGCTGCTCGCCTCTGCCCTGACTGTGCTGCCCTGTGACCTCCCCAGCTCCACATGGCCAGGGGACACAGGGGGATACACAGCTCCCTACAGAGTTTCCACCCTGACACCCATGGCCATCCCTCACACAGGGGGTTTGCTGGTGGCTGACCCAGAGCCCAAAGCAAGTCTGAGAAAAGGCTCGAAGAGGGGCTACAGAGGCAGGGAAGTTGTAAGGAGGACCCATGGGCTGGACTTTCCAAGCAGCAGAGCTGAAACTAGGTCCTCCTGGAAGGTGCAGATGAGTGGGAGGAAGCATCACAGGCTCAGGCTATACTGGGCTAGAGCATCAGGAATGCACAGAGCTTTGTGGAACTCCCAGACTCCTACACAGAGTTTCTTCTGGTTGCATGATGTGTTACAAAGTTACATTACATTGTCGGGTTTGCATGAAGTGGCCTCTTCACCAGGGCTCAGCTGGTACCACGCACGGCAAGCTGGCTCCTTTCAGCCCCCCGTGGCATGCCCAGAACCTGCTGTGCCCAGGTAGGAGAGCCAGGGTTTCCAAATCTGCAGCTGTTACCCTGCCACAAGACATATCTCTGGCAGGGTGATCTGTCCACCAGCTACTCGCAACAGGTTGCAGACATGGGCTGCCCTGTATATAATGCTCAGCATCCTGCGAAGGCAGCCAAAGGACCTAAAAGCACCATGAATGCCTTCAGGAGGACAAGCCTCCATTGCCTCTCTCCCCCGGGTTCCCCTGCTTTGATTGGGTCCCACAGCTGCAGGGGCAGAGCAGAAGCATCATTAGGAAAATCTGATAGCTGCACCACTCATCCCAGGACCCTCCTTGGGGTCCAATGCTGCATTCACATGGGCTTCATCCTTCCCTTCCTTGCCTGCAGCCCTTCTCATTCCCTCTCCACCTCTATCCCTCTGCTGCAGCCCTCCTTGGGGCCTGGAGGAGCCCTTCCCAGAACTATTCACTTGATCCGCCCATTCCCATCTGCTCTGGCTCACCAACCCATGACGAACATCTGCAGAGCCCCAGGCTCAAAGAAGAATACAAGTGACAGCACTGCATGGCTCAGGGATCTGCTAGGGACGTGGCAGCCAGCTCTCGTCCTGCTGAGCAACCCATACCTCCTCTTGTCCACAACCAGCCCATGCCAATGGCACTAAAGGCTACCCCAGTGGCAGTTCCACAGCCATGGCCTCCCCAGGATCCGGCTGTCAGTGAGCTCTGAAGGCGTACAGCTGTGGAAGACGAAATGACATTGGTACTCTTGAGACCTGCTCTGCTCCCTGCACACATTAACCATTAAAAAGAAATCAGAGCTTCTGGCCAGCCAGCCTGTTAATTAAAAGGCTGAGGAATTACCAGAGGCGGCAGCGCTGGCCTGTGCAGTACAAGGGAGTCCTCAGGCCTCCCCCCACTGCTGGCTTTGACTGCCAGCACAGCTCCACAGCTGCCAGGAGGGACAAGTCTTCCAGGAGGGGGAGAGGGGATGGGATGCATTCCACCATCCTCCCAAACCCAAGCCAAGGGGAGGCACGCTGCTAACCCTGGGTGTGCACAGACCCTCATTTGCACACAGTCCGGGGCCAGGTTTTTCTCACTCACATACCCTCTGCTCAGGCCCCAAATAATTTGTGACAGGCCCTCTGCCACACAGCACCTCACTGTCCCGGTGGAACACCTCCCTAAAGTCCCTTTTGCCCCAGGACACTCGGCACAAAGGCCAGACCAAGGAGAGGCCAAGACTCTACAGTCCTCTTATGGATCTCGAGTCTTGCAGGGCCTCATCTCCAGAAAAGCACCCGCCTGTCCCATCTCTGCATGGCCAAAGAGCTCATCCTGGGATCCCAACGAGCACATCCAGCCTTCAGACCAAGTGTCCTGCACACCCAGTGCTGCTCTCACAGCTGCAGCTCCTGCAAGCCCACAGCCCTGTCCAAAGCAGGCACAGGGACAGGGCCACACCACCACCCACCTGCTCTTCTTGGGTCTTGATCTGGGGGCTGGCTCAGAGCCACTCTTCTTGTCTTTAGGCTCCTTCGGGGCTTTGGGTTCCCGAGGTTTACGGGGCTTTTTAGCCACCTCCCTCTGCTTGGGCTCCTTCGGCTTCTTAGATTCCTTCACCTTTTTAGGCTCTTTTGGTTCTTTAGGCTCTCTCCTCCTCTTTGGTTTCACCTCCACAGCAGCTTTATCTCCCCCTTCCTGCTCTCCCAGATCCTTTTTCTTCCGTTTCTTCTTCACCCCCATGCCCCCACTGTCCTGCATTCCGTTCTGGGTGCTTGTCCGCTTCCGGGGAACCCCGTCGGGCTCCTCCTTCGGGCACTGGCACTGGCCACCTGTGTTTGTGGCTGTCACTGTCACCTGGTGGGGCGCCTTGTCCTGCTCTTCACTGCTGGCAAAGGTGTCCTGCGTCTTGCACTCCCAGGCAGACGACATTGGGGAGAGGCTCAGTGTTTTCAAGCTTGGCGGCTGCGGAGAGAACGCAAGGTGACAGGTGAAGCAAATGCCAGAGCTGTAAACAGCAGGTGCCCAGGGGCACCACAGCCTCAGGAGCTGCAATCACCCAGCACAGCATGGCAGCATCCCTCAGCATTCAGGGACTATGGCTAACAGCCACCATGAGCACACGCAGCTCACCAGGAAGACCTCCCCTTCTCTGCCCAACACAGGCTGACAGACAGGCCTTTTGGCTCCCCCCTAGCCCATGCAGGTCCCAAGCAGGGGTGGCTGGCCCCAGTGTGTGCCCCAAACATTGTTCTGCCTTCCATCGACCGCTCCAGACTCCACTTGGCTAAGACAAGAGCAACCTGGGCATCCAAACCACTTCCTGCCTGTTGCCCAGAGCCAGAGATTGTCCCGGTAGGACAAGGAGAGGGAAGTAGGGATGTCTTGTAGCCTACAGAAGCAAAAAGTGGGCTCCTAGGTCCATCTGGGGCTGAGCTTGAGGCAGAAGAGAAGGGCTAGACTAGCACTGCTCACAGGAGCTGCTGGGGGACGGGGCTCCCTCCAGGCCAGGAGAGAAGAAGAGCTGCTCTTCCTGCTGCAGCACTTCTTTCATTTCCTGTGAACTTTCCAGCACTGAGCACTGAAAGGAACTGAGCTGCCTCCTGGGCATGCTTGGCCTCAGCAGGCATGACCAGACAGCAGCAGTCAAGGGCCCGGCTCTCCTCAAGCAGCAGTAGGAGTGCCTGTGGTGAGCACCCAGGCTCAATGTGCAGCAACCTCGGCTCCAAGAGAGCAGCCCAGGCTGGCAGGGATGGCAGGGGACAGCTCAAGGAAGGGAGCTGTGGGTGACAGTTCTCAATGGGAACCAGAAACATCCCTTGCAGCAGCTACCAGAGCAAGAGAGAGTAAGGGATGCACAAAGGAGCAGGCAGAAGCACACTTGTGTGCTGCAAGGATGGGGAGAGGAACGTGTCAGGTTCCGGTCCATCTCCTCCTAATGCACGGCTCAGTCACGACCACAGGGAAGCAGTGGCCATTGCTGGGCTTGCCCATCACTAGGGGGCTGGTAGAGCAGCACCAGACCAAGCCCAGCAGCACGACGGGGGCTGGAAAGCTGCTCCTGCAACTGGGGGCTGGTGGCTGTGCCATGAGACAAGACACAGGCCCTTCCCACCAGCCTGGAGGTATCAGCTCCTTGTAGGGAAGATGTGGGGCAGCTGGTGAGTGGCCCAGGAAGTGCTGGGCACATCTCCTGTGCCTGTGGGGATAGGGGCAGTGTCTGCCCCTCCACATCACACCCATGGCTGCTCCAGACCAGGTGGACTGCTTCCTTCTCACGCCCCTTCCCTGGTGCTGAGGTGGAGGTGCCAGTGCCTCTGGCAGCAATGCCCTGGCTTTGCAGAACCTTGGCACCATCCAGTTCCTCAAGACACCTCAGAGCTGTGGGAGAGAATGCAAATCTTTACATCTTACAGGCTGAGGACTGGAGCCTATCCAGGGTTGTCTGGGCACAGGGTGCTCTGCAACACTTGGACTTCTCACTTGGATTAGATGGCAGCATTAAATGAAACAGACTAAAAGTGGAAAGGCCCCTGATGCCCCTGTAGCCAACCCATGAGTGGGGCTGTAGGCTTGGTGGCATTAGTCAAGCAGCTGCACCAGCATCCCTGCCCATGTGCTGCCACTTCCAGCCCTGCCCCTGCTGCCATCTGCACCAGCAGCCTGGGATGGGGAGCAGCCATCCTGCCACATGGACCAGCCATCACAGGGCACCTAAGGAATTAAAGGGAAGTTATTCAGGACTAGGAGAAAATCAACACTATTGATGCTGCTTCTGAGACCACTGGCTGTGCAACAGGATGAGTCCCAGCCTTTGCATTCCTCAGCTCTTGCTAGATGGGGATCAGCTGTTAACAATTAAGAATCACAGAATGGCCTGGGTTGGAAGGGATTTTACAGATTATCTACTTCCAACACCCTGCCGTGTACAGGGACAACTTTCACTAGACCAGGTTGCTCAGAACCCCATCCAACCTTGACAAGAATTTCCTCCTAATATCTAATATTATATATATATATATTTGTATTTCCTTCTAATATCTAATCTAAATCTTCTAATATCTAATCTAATCTCTTTCAGTTTGAATAGATCCCTCCTTGTCCTGTCACCATATGCTCTTGTAAAAAGTCTCTTTCCATCTTTCTTGTGAGTCCCCTCTGGGTAGTACCTCTGATAAGGACAGTAGAACAGAATAGCATTTTACTCACTTGATAAGGATAGTAGAACAGAGCAACATTTACTCTTGTCAAGGACAGTAAAACACAACAGCATAGCCTTGTAGAAATAGATAAAGGATGTAACTTAGGCAAACAGAAGTCATGCAAAACGCAAGCAGGATGCCAGTTCAGGTCTGCAAGGCTGACAAAGCAGAAGTTACGCAAAACAACGATATTGCACTTACTCAAAAGCGGGGGTTGAGGAACAACCACCTAAAATGGACACCAGCAGTTGAAGATGGACCCCAAAGAATCATGTAAGGACTTGTGATAAGGGGTGAAACTATGTAAAATAAAGCCAAGAAAGTGGGGATAGCTAATGAACATGTAATCAGTGTGTATGATAAAATGCCTGTTCACCCAACACTCATCCCACTGAAATGGAGGAAGGATCTCCTGGAGTGACCAGCACACTGCAACAAAGAATGACTGCTTCTAATACTCAAAACTGTGTTATAAGTTTCTATCCAGACAATTTCAGTATCGCTCCTTTAGGTAAGCTTAGGAACTGGAAAGGTGCAATTTTGTTACCCCTAACCCTCCTCTTTTCCAGGCTGAACAAACACAATTCTCTCAGCCTTTCCTCCTAAGAGGGGTGCTCCATCCCTCTGATCAGCTTGGTGGCCTCCTCCGGACTGGCTCCACCAGGTCCATGTCTGTCTGCTGCTGAGGACTCCAGCACTGCAGGTGGGGCCTCACCTGAGGGGAGCAGAGGGGCAGAATCCCGTCCCTTGACCTGCTGCTCACTCTTCTTTTGATGCAGCCCAAGACATGGTTGGTTTCTGGGTGCCAGCACACACAGCTAGGTGTGTGCAGCCTCTCATCCCCCAGCACCCCTAAATCCTTCTCATCAGGGCTACTTTCAATCTGTTCCTGTCCCAGTCTGGATTGATACAGGGATTGATACCCAATCCATACTTCCTTAAAGATCTGCCAGCCCTGTTCCATTCCCTTGTCCCAGAGGGCAGTGTCTCAGGGAATCCTACCGACTATCTTCCTGAAGAGCTGGAATTCTGTCTCCCAAACACTCAGTGTCAGCACCTTGGCCTGGGATCCCTGTGGGCATCAGATGTCACAGCCTGCTGTGTCCCAGGAGCAGTGCTGGTCCCAGTCAGCAGTGACTGCCTCCATCTGCAGCAACCAGAAACCTCTGGTGCAGGCCCTGCCACGAACGGGCCATCAAACACCAGCCCAGGTGCACGGCCAGGGCCGGCACAGGCAGCACATGCACCGAGAGGAGGGAGACCAGGCTGCTTCCCACCAAGTGCTGCCAGCCCAATAACCATACTCCCAGAACTGCTTGGTCTATCTTGAGGGGAAAATTCTTCATGTTATGCTCCTGAAGCCCACAGCAAGCTCTGGCTATGCATGTGGACTGTGCTGCCAAGTGCAGTCGGTAGTGAGAGCCTGGCGCACCGCCACGAGCCAGGGGATGGGATTTTTCTACTACCCCTTGATGAGGTTCAGTTTATCCTGGCTTCTCGTCAACAGGAAAAGCCTAAGAAAGCAGTGCCAGCTTGTGCTCCTGCATGGCTCCAAAGCTCCTGCTCTGCCTGTGACAGCTCTGCTGGTTCCCCATGGCAGGCAGGAGTGCACTGTGCCTGTGCAGCTGCTGCCAGGACACTGGCGGCTGCCCCTGTGCCACAAGAGAAATCACCTCTGCTTCCAAAGGGCGAGGGCCTGAAGGGCCGGTGTCACACTGATGGGGACAGAGCACCCACTGCAGAGAACTCTGCTGCAGCAGCAACCTCGGCCTGAGATACAGGAATCCATGAGCCAACAGGCTGCCCACTGCTGTGACTGGGCTACTGGCCACTGAGTCTGCAGCCATGGGTAGCACTGACATACCAGCACACTCAGACCCCCTTCACAGGGCAGGAACACATGTAGCTGCAGAAGCCTAAACCCGGCAAATCACAGCCCTGAGACATGCTGCAGCAGGGCACAGCAGGCTGCTCTGCGCTGCTCTGGACCAGACAAGATGTGCTCTAGGCAACGCTAACCCTGAGGGGGCAAGAGTGGGGCAGGGCAGACAGCATCTCTGTATCTGTCTGTCCAGTGACAGGCTGCACCCACACCACCATGAACCCACCTGTAACCCTGGGTGCCAGAGCACCTGGGGGCATTCAGTACTACAAACTCATAAGGTATCAGGGAAAACCACTGATTTTGGTTAAATCCTGCTGCCCTTCTAAGTGGCTTCAACTTCTCAAGGTGTGAGGGGGTCTCAGTGTCACACACTCTGTACAATTCAAATTCTGTACACTTTGCCATCCTCCCCCTGCAGAGCTCTCTTGGCCCTAAAGCATAGGTGACAAGTCACCCTGTTCTCAGAGGTGGGCTGTGCCAGCTCTCAGGCCACCTGCCTTATCTTGCTCAGCACTTCTTCCAACCCCACTGGCTATAGGGGGCAGTAGGAAGCATGTAGCATCAGAGGTACCACAGAGCAGTAGGAGGGTTTCTGCTCTGTTCCTTTTCCCTTTACAAACTATGGAATGCACCCTAACACAATCTGTAGGCAGATGCCAAACTCTGCCAGTGCTTTACGTCTCCTCCAGGAGCAGAGGCAGCCCCCAGTGATGACACATGCATGGCTGGTTCTCCCATACTTTACCGGGTGCATCTTGAGACTTTCCTCAACTTTTCAGACTCCATCCCCATTTCAGCATCCCAGATAACTGCAGGAATCAGCCAGCACCTTTCTTTCCTGATTTGTGCTGTGAAAGCAGAAACATCTTCCCTGTATTTGGCTTCTTTGCTCTTTAACCAGTCACTAATTTACAGAAAGACCTTTCATCAGGACAATGCTTCACGTGTTCATGAGCATTTGGTGAGAAGCTTCTGCAGCTGCTGTTTGGGAGCCTCTGAGCCTTGCACCAGCCAGTCCAACTTCAGCCCTGTGACCCAGTTATCTTTAAAATCCCCAAGAGACTGCAAAGACTAACTCTGCTTTGCAAAAGTCATGTTGACTGTTCACCAGTGTAGTATTTTCAGAAACAAAGTGTTTACTATAGTCCCTTTAGTATTTACTCAATACCTAAGTGAACTTATTGACCTTTTAGTTTCACATCTATTCTCCTCTCCCCTTCCATGGCCCTAATGGGTGACGTCCCCAACACTATTTATTAGCAATTCCCAAATCTCACAGTGTTCCTTTACAATCCCAGAGCAAAGATCCTCAAAACAGGTGGCTTACATTACTTTGGTCAAAAATGACTTTGCCATACTCTTCAAGGGCAACCTTCTGATGTCTCTGGCATCAGAGATGGCTCTGGGTAGAGAGCCTATTTGACTGAGCTGTCCTGCCAACACTTAGTTTTCATGAGCCCTCACTTGACCTCACCATATTTACTCTGTGACTCCTCTTAAAGGTTTTTTAAATCCTGAGAGTTAGAAAAAGATTTGTTATTAGACTCCCTGTCTTTAGTGGCTCCTAATGTGATGCCCAGCTTTGTTACAGGGTCACTTTTAAATTCAGAGTATGTGTCCTTTTTCTTACTATCACTTTTTAAAACTAAATAGAAACATAATTTTCCATTCAACTGCCCATTCTACATATCATTTTACATATCCACCTAACCAAGCCGCTTTGTTGCTGCTGGATATTTTGGAGTGGGGAAGAAGTCAAAATGATGACTTCCAGATTTTGGTAGATGATTCCCATCTCTGAACCTCTGGTAACACAATCCAAGCAGCCTCTGCTTCCCCAGAACACTTTTTATCCCTAGAACTATGCCTTTGCACTTCTCTGAACTGGTTTTTTTTTTGGTGATGATTGTAATGATTTCACATTTCCAGACTACACTTTTATGTAATTTTTTTTTATTCACAGAGAAATCCTCTATAAATTACATTTCATACAGTCCTTCAGCATCAGCTGGAGCATGAAGTCTTGTTCCATGTGTCTAACTACTGTCAAATAGAAGGTCAGGAGAAAAAAATGTTTAAAACCTCCCCAGAGAGCTGTAGAGGCTAACAGAGGGCACTTATAATTGCACGGCCCCATTCTAGGGCAAAGCCAAGGTCAGGGTGGGCCTTAATGGTGTGGTGTGTTTCTTTAACTTAAAATTGTTTTGTTTCATTTATATTCTCAATCTGAATGCCAAGTTTTTATTCAGGATTTGGGGGAAAACACCACCTGGAGCTGGGAGGCAAAGCAGCTCCTGCCCCTGTTACTCGAAGGGCTCCCTCCCCTCTCCCGAACCGCTGAGCCTGTGGGATGCACTGGCTGCTCCAGCCACAGGCTCACACAAGCACCCCCGAGCCTCTGCAAGACCTCCAGCAAACCTGGGTTCACAGGGATGTGAAGGGACAGTTTACAAACTCCCCTTGGCACATGCACGGGAGCTGAGGAGCAGTGAAATTCAGCAGTGTTCCCCCCACACTTGCTCAGGGCAAGGCCAGTGGGACTGCCCATGGTGAGCCAGGGACAAAGCCACAGCCTCATCTGCTTGTGCCAGGCACCTGCAAAGGGAACAACAGCAGAGAAGAGGAAACTGCAGAGAAGATGGGGAGGGGAAGAAGCAACATCTGCTGCCCCATGAAGATAGCACTGATTTACACAACTTATGCACTTGCAGCAGCAGCAGCACTAACAAGAACAAGAACAACAACAATAATAATAATAATAATAATAATAATAATAATAATAATAATAATAGTAATAATAATATCTGTGAGAGGCAGGGGCAGAGAAGCTTCTCTGGACCCACATGGTAGAAGTCACATGCCAGCACTTCCAGGAGATGTGGTGGGGATGAAGGAGACGTTGCATCCGCACTGCTGGGTGTTGAAGCCTGATCCATGTCCAAACCCTGCACTATCCCATGAGTTTGGGTGTGGGAAGGAGAAAAGATCAAAAGCTTCATGCCCACTCCGTAATCCATCCTGCAGGCTTTCCTCTGCAAGAGCAGTGTTCCCAGCAGGGGAAAGCTCTGCCACAGCCTCAAGATCTGAATGGCAGCTCTGTCCAGTAAGGAGGCCACCAATGAGCCCTTCCAGTGGTCACAACACCAAGAGCAGATCCACCTCCCCTGGCAACCAGGCTCAGACAACATCCACACAACACAGCCTCGCCAGGCAGTGTGACTTGCAGCCAGCAGCAGTGGCCATGCCACATGCCACCTTGCACCCAAGTGCAAGGACCATTCAAGCCCAGCTTGCTGCAGGCTTGGCCAAGCTTTCCTGCAGCATGCCAGGAGAGCTCTGCAAAAGCCTTCATTTGGGTCTAGGGCTTGCAATCAAACCCCACAGAGATCTGGTCTGTATGTGGACTGTCCACAGGGACCTGCAGGGCTCATCAAAGGTTTCCATGCTCTTTAGGCAGAGACTGATGCCTGGGGGCTGCCTATCACCCCTAGTGCCCATTTCCCCTCTCAGCACTAACTGAAGCCACCAGCCAGCCTGCCACTCCAACAGCAGCCCATGATGGACACCACAACACAGTTCTGCCTCCCTGAGACGGTCAGGCTGACTGTCACCAGCCCAGTCTGTCCACATAGCTGGCTGCAGAGCCCAACAGAAGCAGAACAGGCAGCTTCTTTGACACAAGGGGGTTTTGGCAGGCTGCTGAGCCAAACACTCCAGCAAGCCCCATCCCCACCAGTGGTGTGCACAGCATGGACTGTTGTACTCTGGTTGCCCAGTACCTACACCCCTTGTTTCCAGTTCTTAATGCAATGCAGCAAGAAGCTAAAAATATACAAGTGCCACCTTCCATCATGTCTCCGAGCAGGCTCTGCAGTCACCATGGGATGTGCGTGATGGAGGTGGGGCCTGGCTCTGTTCCCAAGATGCTCCACCACAATGCAGCTCTCAACAACTACAGCTAGGAAGCTCCATCCGGTGACTGTGCCAGCCCTGACAGCAGGCACGCGTGTTCCCACCACCCTACCAGAGGGAATGGGTGGAGCAAAGGGCAATGCTGCTGCCCTGGGCTGTCCAGGCTGTCCTCCCCACTCAGCTCTCTCTAGCAGGGAAGAAAACCTGTGCAACCCTTGGAGCTTGGCGGAGACCCAGCACTTGTGGCTGTGCGTGAAGGAGAAGGGCACCCTGGCAGCTCACTGCCCACCCTGCCCTTCACCCTTACAGAGCAAGTGCTCAAAACTCCTCCACACACCCAGCACCGGGGGTCATCAGACCTGACACCCTCACTATGACAAAAAAAAGCCCATAGAACAGCCTGGGATAGAGCTACAAGTGCCCTGGGGCTTGGACAGCCCTGTCTCCTGTGCTGGCTCCCCAGTCTTGGGGAACTCTGGTAAAAACCCCCAACTGTATTTGCAGTACGTGAGATAGCAAAGCTCACTTTCACATAAACAGACACATAAATTCAGGTTCATTTTATGCAGTGAGTGCTTGAAGCAAAGGCAAGCAGAGCTCCCCTAGATGCTCCCAGAGGCCCTCCTCTTGCAAGGGCTGCCCAGCAGCCACATGGTGCCTGCAGCCCTGGGCTGTTCCCCACTGCCTCCCACTGCTGCTCGCACACTGCAGGGGATCCAATCATTCCTGCCACTTCCAAGCCCAGGCTGGAAAGTCAGAAGATCCCTCCAGGAGAAGGTTAAGGGGTCACAGGGCTTTCCATCTGTCTCCAATGCAATTCTGCTCTGCTCTCACAGTCCATGCAAGATGGGAGCATTTCCATGACTGTAGAATAAGGAGATTTACAGGCACTGTGGGATAACTGCATTTATTTTAGTTAATTATTTCTCTGGTTATTAAAGAAGTCAGAGTTTGGCAGAAACAAGGAGTAGAAGACCCTTCAGTGCCCAGGGACAAGCAGAACACAGACAGGAGAGGCAGCCCAGGGAATGATGGTGCTGGGCCCTCAAAGGAAATCCATCACTTGTCATTGCTCTCAGGGATAACCAGGCACTCCTGTCCCACCTCCACCAGCAGACAAGGCACCCTGACATGAAAATTTGTAAGTCATGAGACAAGTGACAGGTTTCACGAGTTAGTCACAGCTTGGTGACAAATGTACCAGATTTTTGTGCATTACTAAGGAAAAAGAGTTGTGGAAACACAGCCCTTTCCTTTGCTAACAACAGCCCCTCAGATGAGTGAACCAGTTTGCAGTGCCCTGTACCCCAACCCATCATAATTTGCACAGGAAGAGAGGCACTGCTGCAGAGGGTACCAAGGGAGCACAGAGAGGAGCTCCTCCCCAGACAGCCCACTTTGAGACCCCATCCACTGGCAGTGGACGTAAGCAGGACAAAGCACTGGCCTAGGACAGCCAAGGGCTAGGGAGAGACCACATCCAATACATTTTCCAAAAGGCAGATGACAGCTCCCCTGCCATCCCTGACCAATATGAAGGATACCAGCATTTTGCCAACCTTGTCATCCTTGGGCCTGATCCTACATCCACACGATGACCAACTGGAGGTGAGAAGCTGGCAGGGAAACACATGACTTTTGAGAGCCTTGGAACCACATAAGCATCTCATCTTCTCCAGAGAGACTGTTCAGTGGAAGGCAACACCCCCCTTGGTGCCATGAGAAGTCTGTTTACAAGGTGTGGGCACTCCTGACTTCAGGTGTCCAAACTGATGTGGAATGCCACCCCTTGCTAGTTTTGCCCCCAGTCTGCTCATCTTAGCATTACAGGGAGCCACCCACCCCTTCACCACCTCAACCAGGTACCCAGAATGTCCACAAGAGCCCTGTTCAGCGAGGCTTTCTTCCAAACACTGAATTTGGGAATGCTGCACCCCACCCCATGCTGCAAGGCTTGTCCTACACTGCTGCTGGCTTAGAGAGCTCAGGAGATGAGCAGCTGGAACTCTACCCCTCCTTGCTCACATCATATGCCTTTATCTCCCTCCAGATTTTATCTGCAGCAACAGCTACAGAAAACAATTTGTCAGCTGAGCCCTCTAAAAATTTCAAATGGTGGGGAAGGATAGTTTTGCTGGGCTTAAACCCCATGTCATTTCAGTAATCCCATTTCCAGAGCACCCAAACGTGCTGTATTAGCCCAATGAGTGGCATGAATTTCTTATCTGGGCTTTGCTATCAGAGGAGGGAGATCACAGACCCACACTGCAAAGCACCCTGCTCTCCCTCTAGGCCTTTGCCCTGCCCTATCAGGAGCAACCCAGCAATGCTGGTACACAAGACCTTCCATGATCCCTTCCTCCTTACCTTGAGGCTGGCTCTGCTTCTTCACAGCATCTTTAGGACACACTGCTAAACTCATTACTTCCTACAGTACTTGTGCTCTGAACACACACCTTCCAATATGCGCAGCATTTGCCTTGCTGCAAGCCCAGAACAGTACACTGACCTCTTCAAAACACTTCTCTCCCTTCCTCCTCCCATCAACCTGGCATGGCAGTGTGATCTGGGGTGCCCTGAGCAGCATGTGCTGCTTCAGAGCCAGTTAGAAATTGCACAGGCCTGAGCTCTCAAACAGATTTATCCCTTAGCTCAGTTCTCACTTTAATGGTTTCCCATTAAAAGCAGCACGGACACAAATTAGCTCCAGGCAGACCAGTTTGTTTTATACCTCCAGCCATATTTCAGCCCCGCAGGCAGAGCGACACTCCGTGCCTGCAACTGGTCCTTTCCCATCAGCAGAGTGCCCATGGTCACCTCTTCCCCTGCACACGGTTAATACAGAGACCACTGGCTCATAAATTTCCTCTGGGAGCAGCAGGTTGTTATGATCCAATGCAGTAATTCAGGAATGACAGCTTTGTGAGGTGGGATTTTTTCTGAGTAAGGGGAAGAAAATTCCCCCCTGTCCAAGCTCCCACAGCTCCCACAGACATGATCTTCTTGAACCTCCCAGCTGGTATTAGTCCTGGTGTACCATGTTAGTAACAGCAATGACAGCAAACATGTGGTTTTGTAACGAGATTAGAGCAAGAACCAATACGATGGACTTTGAGACAAAAAGGGCAGCACCAAGTCAAGAGCATTTCCACTACTGAAGATAGATTCCCACCTTGTTCAATGGCCCCATCAGGCTCACCCAGTCTGGGGTGCAGCTCAGGTCAAATTTCAAGGAGCAGAGCTGCACCCCTTTCTGGAAATTCAAGACAACACTCCAACAGCTTCCTTCCCACCACACAACAGTTGCAACAATTTCCACATGGGACATGGTCCTCAGGCCTTGACAGCTGAACTGGGAGAAGGAGAGAGGGTCACAAACCTGCTTTTCTTTTTTCTGTATTCTCATTATCATCAAATCTGGGATGAATGTAATTTCTGCAAGACACAATACAAAAAAAATTCACAATAACGAGACTGCTGAATCTGAGGCACTCCATCCTTCCATTCACACCTCCAGGAGGCTGAGCCAACCCCGGGGGCTGCTCAGAGCAACAAAGCTGCCAGAATGAAACTCTCAGGGACAAGCTTGGGGACATCTGCTCTGCTGAGCCATGGCAAGAGCCCAACCACAGATATCACCACCGCCTGAAACCCACTGGCCAAGAACAACATAGCAGCGACAGTCTCTGCAAGAAGCGGCATGTCTGGGGCTTGCAAAGAACACACTCCAACTCCTCAGAGCCCCAGGTATAGCCCAGGGCCCGCAGAGAGACTTGCTGGACGCTGACAGACCTGCAGCAGCAGAGGGAAGTAAACAAACCAGCCTCTGCCAAGCAGCAATGACAGCAGACATAAACTGGAGAGGATGCAGGAACTTGACATGGGCTGCAAGCCCCATGACCATGACCACGGAAGAGCTGCTATGGGGCAAGCAAGGAGGAGAAGAGCATGTCTCCCCACAAGGACCCCCAGGCACAGTGCTCGGGCCAAGCTGGTTGTGTTTCCAGGCCTGTGCCCCTGCAGCAGGGAGGACCCTGCATGAGTGGCACCCACCTTGTAGCCAGTGGAGAGGATAGGCTAAGGGAGGGGTCATTTCCAAGCATCTCCCCCACACCAGGCCTGATGAGAGGGGCTGTAGTTCCAAGTCCAGCTCTTGGCAGCACATTAGTGCCAGGGGTGACCAGGTCCCCCATGCTGTCCCCCTCCAGTGGACCAATGCAGCACCATGACAGCTCTCTGGGGCAGAGTGTTCCCGCAGGCTCCCTGCAACAGTGGCTATAGTCCAGCTCAGCCAGCAGAACTTTGTAGCTGGTGTCTGCAATGGCCACACCTCCCAGGCACTGCCAGAGCAGCTAAACCCAAACACAGACGAACAGCACCCAGCTCCTCCTCTCGGGCTTCATGCACTCTTAGGACCAGGCCAGATGGCGAGCTGACATGCACCTGCCCAGGTTTTATTTCTCTGGGGACTGGGCATAGGTTGAACACCGCCAGATGCAGGAGAAAGCTGGCCTCACTGCCTCCCTCCCACCAGTGCTGTGGTGGCAGGAAGGCCAGGAGCAGCCCTGCCGCATGCAGGGTCAACATCAGAAACTGCGCCGATCCTGGGTGGATGGGGCATTGCTGCAGCCCCCCAGGATAAACGTACTGTGACAGTCAAGGGGACAGGGTGAGGTCACAGTCTGTGCCATCCCCTCTGCAGCTCCAGCCACAGCACACTCAACAGAGCTGTCAGCAGTAGATGCTTTTTGGGCAGCCAACCCTCAATAGTTGTCTGCTCCACAGTACCAGCAAGAGGTACCAAAGAGCTCAAAAGTACTTAAGTGTTTTAAGACAGAAATCCCACAAACACCTACCTCTCCTTCCCCTCCGGTACCACGCAAACCCCACTCCATGAAGCATGAGCTGTCAGACCTTGCACTGCTGCCAGCCCACAGGCCAGCCCCAGCGACCTCCTCGTGCCCCCACTGTCTCTCCCTCCCCGGCAGGAACACCAAAACCCAACAGCTCCTACAAGGGGGCAGCGCTCATGCATGAGGTGACCAATTCTGCATGTTGATGCTGGTCCATGGTTCATGCCACCATATTGAAAAGAAGAGGCAAAGGCTACTAACTCTAATCCTGGCTACATGTCACAGGCCAGGCCATCCTGGCCCACATCTAAGTCAAGCTAGGTGGGAGTAAGGAAAGGCACCCAGTGTCATGACATGAGCAGGGAGGAGTTTCATGCCTTCTGGGAATAGGATGACACAGGACTTCTTCTAATGACTAAGTGTCTTGGGGATGGTTTATTATCCTATATAATTTTGGGTGGTTTTGATCTGTTTCATTTTGTTTTGTTTTGTGCCCAGGGGTGGCTGCTGTCCTTGTCCCTCCCCCACCTTCCTGGCTCTGGGACTATCACCCTGAATGGAAGCCAGGCCGGGGTTTCCAGAGGGAGCAGGAGGCGAGGCGAGGGGCAGTTCTTCCCTTTTTGGCATAGGCTGTTGGACTGACCACGCAGCTCGTGTCTCTGACCAAAAATCCTACTGTTCCTTTTGGGTTTGTTTTTTCTTTTTGCTTCAGCACTGTGACTGGACTTGCCAGCTTGCTTTTTCTGCTGCTCTGCTGTGGGAAGCCTGGAGCCAACACATGTGGCACCAAGACACGGAAACACCCTTGTTTTCCTCCTGAGGGGTGCCCGCTGTATAGTCCAGACCTAGGGACTAGCCAGCGCCAGCGAGAAATCCCACTGAGCCTCTCCCTTGCCCTGCTAAGGAGCTGGGCTGCTGCTACCCAGCGCCCCCCTCCGTGCCCCTGCTACTGCTCTGGGCTTTTTTGCTACACTTTCTACCCCCAGCCTGCCGGGAGGTCCCGCAGTCCACCTACAGCTGCAGAGCTTCTGCTACCTGTTGCTTGCTACCTCTGGGTGAGCCCACTCTGCCGTTCCAGCTGCTGCTCCAAGGTTTCCTGCTGCAGCCCATTTCACCATTTGGAGGGGCACCAGCACCGGGACCGGCTGCTTGCCCTGAGCTCCCACAGCAGCCCCTTCTCCATCCCTCCCGCCGGCCCGCCCGCCATTCCCGTGTGGAGAGAGGCGGCCGAGCTCGCGCCACAGCGCCCCCTGCAGGCGCGGGGAATCATGGCAGCCGCCCTGCCCGGCCGGGAGCCAGCAGCGCCCCTGCCGGCTGTGCCCGGAACTGCACCGCAGGGGAAGGTGCCCACGGCCGGGACAAGGCTGGGACTGGGGTTTGAGGGGGAGGGTGTTCTACAGTTTGGGGTAGGGTTCCACAATTTCAATATCTAGTGTTTATTCAACTTTTTTTTTTCCTTTCTTTTTCTATGCTTTGCAGGCACCCTTAATTTTCTTTTCTTAATGAACAGGTTTTTTTCAGTTTTACCTCCTGGTATCCATTTCTCTCACTGGCAGAAGAAAAGGGAGTTACTGAAGCCCTTTCTCTTCAGAAGAAATGCGCATTCCAGGGCATTTTCTCCTGAAATTTGTCCCAAAGCCAAGACACTAAGCCTGTCCTGTACAGTCCCTCCTGTACAACTGCAAATGTGTCCCAGGACAGCCCAAAAAATGCAGGGCTAAGTCAACCTAGAAGACATGTGCAGCTGCAGTAGAGGTGCTCTCCAGGAAGGACCATGCAAAGATTTCAGATCAAGTGGGTGCAGCAGCTCAGAATAGTCCTGCTGGGCTCCCACAGGGAGCAGTCCCATCCCAAGGGTGTGCCTGGAGCCAGATGTGTAGGACACCTGGGGTTGGTTCATTTTTCACAGTGGTCTCTGTGCTGCAGGAGGCTCCAAGGTGCTCAGCTTACCCCTCCTTGCCAGCAGCACATGAGCGCACGGGTCTTCCCCCACCTGCCTCAGCTTGGCCCCCAGCAGGGCCTGCCAGCACCCACTCAGCTGAGCTGCTCCCACCCCAGCTTTACTTCCCAGTCCTGCCCTCACAGTGTTAGAAACACCAAATCAAAAAATTGGGTCAGACCCATCAGGATCATCAAGTCCAACTCCTGCACGTCTAGAATCCTGTCTGTGTGCCTGAAAGCATTGTTCAAATACTTATTGAAATCAGACAGGCTTGGTGCTGTGACCACTTCCCTGGGAAGCCTGTTCCAGTGCTCAATCAATTTTCTGCTGGAGTAACTCAGAAGATGGATCTGAGGCCTCCAGCTCTTGTGGGAACTAGTACTCTCTTGTCTCTTCCTGCTCTCTGTTTTCTTTCCACTATCAAAAGGCTGTGAGGTCCCTCAGAACACGGGCAAGGCAAGGGATGCCTTCTGTGCTCAAGGAGGTCTCCCCACTACTGCCTTGCCCCAAATAATCACTCTGTGACACTTTAAGTACCTGTCACACTCCAAGGGTTTTTGCAGGCCAACCTGCTGCTGCCAGAGCCAGAGAAGGACTTATACCACCCAAACAACTTCCAGGCTATAGGCTGAGCCCTGGCACCTAGCATTACAACTCTAAGGCGCCTTTGCATGTCTCCAGCTGATATAGCTGTGGGGACAGCACCAGGACAGAATCCAGCAGCACAGGATTCTCCCACAGCAGAAAAGCAGGACATCAATCTACACCCCTCTGGCAACCACTGCATCTCATCAGTGCAGCTCAGCCCACCTCCACAGCCTGGCACAGAAGGGCCACTGCCAGCCCAGGAAGACTGAGGGGCATCTGTAGCCCTCTGCTCCTATCCAGCAGAGCCAAGGTCCCACATGGAACACACAGGAGGTTTCACTGAGACCCAAGAGATGCCGGGGAAGAAGAAAGGCTCAGACACTGTCTGTACAGCAGCAAAACTTCTGGCAAGCTAAGGTCAAGATAAATACCTTGCTACAAGCTCCTCGTCATGGGGCTAGCCCAGGCTGGAAGTTTCTCGTTGCGTGGCTCACAAGCTCAGCTCTAGGCTTTCAGGGTGCTATTTTTTTTTAAATAAAGAATCAAACAAAGAAACATATATTGTGCATCACATGCATCAAGTGGCCTAGGCCCCAGCATGCTCATTGCCTTTTGTACAGTGTTAGCTCAGGCAGCTGCAGCAGCTGGAAGATGCCCAGACATTTGGTGCTGCTGTGAGCAGCTCAACTCCGCTGCCTCCAGAGCCCAGCAAAAGGTTGCAGGGCCCTGCTGCCACCTGCCCTGGGGCTGTCACACAGCCCTGGCCCCTGCTCCCAGGGGCTGCTGTTCCAGCACCACCCCACCTGTGCCTTCCCAGGCACCTGGCACTCAGGGAGGACAGGATCCCAAGGAGGCAGCACTAGGCTGGCAGGACAAAGGCTGCAGGCAGGGAAGGGCAGCCAGTGCCAGGAGCCAGCTGCCCAGAGGAATAAGCTTTAGCCTTGCTTCATGAGCCTCGGTGGCAGAAGACCAAGTACAGCTTCTTGACCAGAATAGGGAGCAGGCAGCTGGGCTCTGCCACACATCTTGGATTGGACTCAAAGGTTCCTTCCAACTCAAAATATTCTGTGATTCTGTGATAATCCTGTGGAGCAAGCATCTCTTCCCATCATCTCCTAGGGAACAAGCTGGACAGGAGGAAAGGAACACAATCATGTCTGCCTGGTGCTGTGGTCTGCTTTCACCTGCTGCTTCCAGTGCTCCCAAGAGTGGCTCTGAGAGATAGGGATGTTCCTGGGCTCTCCAGCAGAAAGGAGAGCCAGGCCCCTGCTGCCAAAGCAGCCCTCTGCCTGTAGCCTGACATTCTTCTCCCTAGGTGTATTGGTTTTACACAGCCTGGTTTTCGGTAGCGGGGGGCCACAGGAGCTGCTGGAAGCTTCCACCATGTCTGTCAGAGTCAATGCCTGATGGCTCTGAGGATGGACATTTGGCTGCTGGCCAAAGCTGGGCCAATGAGAGAGGTTGGTAACACCTCTGTGATAACAGATTTAAAAAGAAAGTCAAAGCAAAGGCACACAGTTTTCTCTTCTAGTCCGAGAAGAGGAGGAGGTGAGATGGAGACACCAGGGTCAGTGGAGAAGGAGGGGGAGGAGGTGCTCCAGGTGCCAGAGCTGAGATTCCTCTGCAGGCCATGGTGAGGACCATGGTGAAAGAGCTGTGCCCCTGCAGCCCCTGGGGATCCACAGGGGATGCAGAGATCCCCCCCACAGCCCATGGGGATCCACAGGGGATGCAGAGATCCACTCACAACCCATGGGGATCCACAGGGGATGCAAAGATCCACAGGGGATGCACAGATCCCCCCACAGCCCATGGGATCCACAGGGATGCAGAGATCCACTCACAGTCCCTGGGGATCCACAGGGGATGCAGAGATCCACCCACAGCCCGTGGGGGAGGTGCCCATGCCGGAGTGGGTGGATACCTGGACGAGGCTGTGACCCAGTGGGAGACCCGGTGAAGAGAGAAGGTCCCTGGTTTCAGGCTGGAGCAGCCTGTCCTTTGAGGACTGCACCCCGTGGATGAGTGACCCACGCTGCAGCAGTTTTGGGAGGACTGTGTGCCCGTGGGAGGGACTCACATTGCAGCAGTTTTGGGCAGACTGCTGCTCATGAGAGTGGACCCACATTGGAGAAGTTCACAGAGAACTGTCTCTCCCATGGGAGGGACCCCACAGTCTCACAGGGCAAGGACTCATCTCCCTGAGCAGTGGAAGAAAATTTCCCTCGAGTGATGAACTGACCAAACAACCCTGTGCTGTCAGTGGGAAGGAGGGAGGGGGTTGAGGGAAGAAAAGGTGTTTTAAAGGCTTATTTTATTTCTCATTATCCTCCTCTGAATCTGTTAGTAATAAGTTCACTTTGCAACTTTAAGTTGCCCTGTTTTGCCCTTGAAGTATTTCTCTCGGTCCTTATCTCAACTCATGAGCCCTTTGTTAAAGTTTTCCCTCTTCTGCCCAGCTGTGGCAGGAGACAGTGAGCGAGTGTTGTGGGTGCCTGGCACTGGGCCAGTGTCAAACCACAACACCAGGGCACCTTTGGACCAGGTTGTGGGGCATTCCTAATATCTGTTTTCTCCAGGGTGCACAACAGGACTCACGAATAACTTTCCCCAGGCTGAAGTCAGTATCAAGGAACGTCTTTTGAAGATCCCTGAGTGTGGCAGGCTGCAGACCAACCCCGGCTTTGGGGACTACAAGAGACAGCACAGAAGCCCAGCGACCGTGCGAGCAAAGCAAGGCTGGCAGCACTGGCACCCAGCAATGCAAGTGGAGCTCTTGCCCAGCCCACTGGCATGCCCTGAATGAGCATCCAGACCAGACGAGACAAGGGCACGGGTTAAAGTCAGCATGTGAGAGAGCAGAGCACAGGAGGGGGTTTCTCCCTGACCAATGCAGAGCAGTCAGTTCTTGGCACAGACCTTTGTTTCTACTCAGACTCACATCCATGGATAGCTGTGAGGGACACAGCCAAACTCGGAGGGACCTCCTGCACAGCATCCACTCTGATACCAGGCCAGGTGCTTCCTCCTCTCAGAAACAAGCACCACCCAGAGCCACAAACACAACCACCTGCCCTTGGAAGGGAAGTGCCAAGGAGTCCTCACCACTGGCCACAGCCCAGGATAGACTGTGCCCTGAAAATACTCGGCTCAGGCCACAGCTAGCATTGGACAGTCAGGAACAGAATGGGCAGACACTCCTCTCTCTCAAAGAGCCAAGAGGAAACATCTATAGGTCCTCTTCTGTCTGTACCCAGCATGAGCATACCAAGCTCTATACAGACTTTACAGGCATTCATATCCCATCGCAGTCAGAGCCCAGCTGCTTGGCACAGCAAGCAGAGCAAGGGCCAGACTAGCTCCCCAACAGGGTAGCCTCATATTCAGCAGTGGTCCCAAACCAGCAGACAGGTCTTCTGTATGCTCTGTCCTCTCATTCCAGCTAGTGACAGGCACAGAACAGTATCATACACCCATGTATTTCCACTGAATTGGAGCCATCTGTCTAGATAAAATAAGGCTGGGATATCAGTTAGATCCTGAGGAGACATTTTCACCTCAAGATCCGCTTAATCTGCTCAAGAGTAGGAAGGCTCTGCAGAGACACTTGGACAGATTCAATCAATGGGCTGAAGACAACTACTGAGGTTCAGTAGGTGAAGTGTCAGGTCCTACACTTGGGTCACAGCAACCCCCTGCAGCTCCAGGCTGGGGGAGGAGTGGCTTGAGAACCATTTGGCAGAAAGGGACTTCGGGTGCCAGCAGTGTACCCAGGTAGCCAATAAGGCCACAGGATTAGGGAAGTGACCAATGCCCTGTGCAATGACCAGTGCCCAATGCACTGGTGAGGCACCTCGAGTTCTATGTTCAGTTTTGGGCCCCTCACTTCAAAAGGGGACAACAGGATATTTTGGTCCTAGAGCATTTCCAGCAAAGGGCAACATGACTTGTGAAGGGTCTATAAAAAATGTTTTATCAGGAACGGCTGAGGGAGCTGGGTTTGTTCAGTCTTGAGAAAAGAAGGCTCATAGGGGGAACTCATCGTTCCCTCAACTCCCTGACAGGAGGCTGTAGTGAGGTGGGGGCTGGTCTCTTTTGCTGTGTCTGCAGTGAGAGAACAAGAGTAAATGGCCTTAAGCTGAGAAACGGGAGATTCAGATTAGATATAAGAAGAAAATTTTTCAATTTTAGGGTGATCAGGAACCAGAATAAGTTGCCAGGGAGGTGGAGTTGCCATCTCCAGAACTATTTAAGAAAGGGCTGGATTGGGCACAGAGTGACATCGTTTAGGGGTTACAGTGGTAGTGCTGGGTGGGCCATTGGACTTGACGATCTTAAATTTCTCTTACAACTTTGATGATTCAATGATTCTAACCAAGACACCCACTCCAACCATGTGCAAAGTCTTACAAATGCAAGAAGAGGCCCTTCAAAGCCCCTACAGGTGTTAGGAGAGAGCCCTTGGTCTCCTGTCTGCACATAGAGCTGGCCACAGAGAGGACACCGTGAGAGGATGGGAGCAGCCCAGGTCCTCACAGGGCCCTGCTCCAGCTCCCAGGATGACATGCCATTCCAGTGTGTGGAAGGCTCCTTTAAACTGTGTTGGCTGTGGCCAGCTGTGACCCCAGACACCAAGGAACCTGCAGCATTTAACACACTGTTCTATTCATAATGCCCAGCCGGTTGAAGCATGGTGTTAGCAATGCCAATATTGTGGGACCAACTCCCATACAGGCCATTCATTTAAGGACTGGACTCAAGGATCCTTGCGGGTTCCTTCCAACTCAGAATATTCTGTGATTCTGTGATAATCCTGTGGAGCAAGCATCTCTTCCCATCGTCTCCTAGGGAACAAGCTGGACAGGAGGAAAGGGACACAATCATGTCTGCCTGGCGCTGTGGTCTGCTTTCACCTGCTGCATCCAGAGCATCCTGCCTGGCCTCAGAGCCAGGAACTTGTCTACCACCCTAAAGGGAAGCACATCACCTGCTAAGGAGCACCACCACACTGGTATGTGGATATATGTGCGCAGAGAACCCCACTTAACAAGCTATTTCCATACTAATTAAGAATTTGCAGATTAAAGAGAAACTCTAATCTCAAATGAGACAGCCCAATTTTCTAAATAAGCTTATAGTTTTCATACGAAGATCAGCTAGCACATGCAAGTTCTGCAGGTTTATCGCCACGGTCACAAGTGGGGAGTTTTCATTCTCCATGCTCAAGTTTTTATGCCATTTTACATCTTTTAACTGATGCATTCCCCACTCTATGCTGCCAGCCTGCAACACCCCTGCACCACGCAGGCATCAAGCACTTTCGGCAGCCTCCGTGAAGTCATGGCACAACCTCGTCAGCAAGCCCCTCCTGTCAGGCACTATGCACATGTGCTGAGCACACCAACGTGGCACACACACTGGCAGGTTGATCACACACTAGGAACTGTCTTGTTGCATTTCAAGAGACGAGCAGAGCAGTGCTGAAAGCAATGCTTTGTCCCTCTCCATGAGCAGCCCAAGTTGCTGTGGCACAGCCTCTACACAGCATCTGCTGCTAGCAATGACATTTTCAGTTACATAATTTGAGGCACATCAGGTTACTATCCTCCTCCCTTGCATTTATTTTTATTGTTCTGAAAGCACAAGCCATCCCTACACCAGACTGAGTCCACATCATGCCATTATTTCCTTTTGCTCTTGTCTGGACTCCTCCAGGAGGTTGCAGAATCTCTGCAGAAGCCAAGAACATTATCAGAAATTCCACAACTGAGCTAACACCAATCCAAGACTAAGCACTGACCATGTATTCTCCCTCTTCTACTAGCCTTCCCACATGAGTGGCCAAAGTCTCCTCTGCAGCTGGAGGACTGATTTTCCCAGTTCAAAGGCTGAGGCTCACTAACATGTGCTCCCAGTATCCTGTGGACATACCCAGTACTCCAGCCATGCAGCCCTAACACCAGTAACACGAGCACGAGCACTCTGTAAAAGCTTCTGATTCATTTGTACACACAATGTCCGTCCTGCAGGGTGGTTCACCTCTGTTTTCCCTTAGAAATGGGAGAAGATCTTCTCAATATGATCTTCAGAGAAAAAGGGCACTGAAAATGAGCTAAGAGAAAAGGCACAGAGAAGCCACAGTGCCTCTGACTAGTCAGCCTGTAAAGGAGCAAGATCTCCAGAGCTTGAGAAGAACTTTTAACAGGCGTTGCAGAAACATGCTTGCCAAGTCTGGGAAAGGAGGTCAACATATGAAGAAAAAGGAAAAAAGCTCTAGAGTGGTAACAGGGATAACAGGGTAACAGGGATATATACCCAAAGGCACATGTGAACTACTCCTCTCAGCCTGGCTTAGCCACAGGGCTTGCAGGGCATCCAAGCTGGAGCCTTGGCAGTGCAGAGCATTGGCCAGGGTGTGCTGCCCAGCACCCCCACACGACATTAACTCATGCACATAAGCAGAGATGAAGGAACACAACATTTGGAAGCCACAGTGCTCAGGAGGTAGCACTGCCTTTTGGAACCGTCACAGACAGCTGTGAGCAGCCCAACGACTGTTCAGGACAAAGCCATCACAGATGGGCCACTGCTGAGGATGCTTTTCAAGATCATACCCGATGGAAAGACAGACTGCCATTGCCTACATCCTGTTGCATTCCAGAAGGAGAGGTGGATGCTGGCATGAAAGCCAAAGTGCCTTACCAGACTTTCCACCATACAATATGTCTCTACACCAAAGTATGCAATTTCCTCCTTGCTCAACACCACCTGCTGAAAATTTAGCTCTGAGCAAACAAAATGCACACTTGTGCACACTTACCCTCAGGTACAACCCGACTGATCCATGTGCTGGGCAATATAAGCACAGCACCAAGGACTCCATTTGTACGAGCAGCTGCTACATCACTGTTAGACCAGGAAACTTGTGCTCCAACAACCATTCAGCAGAATGAGAGCATTCAGATGAAGCCAAGCCAGGAGATGTTCTGAGCACTCTTCTGCACATGGTGGGAGCAAGTATCAAGTCTATGGCACCCAAGGAGTATGCAGATTCAGTTCGGAGCACAATGAACAGGTACTAATGCACACCCCAAATGCAGGATCCTGGCAAGCAGCACTCATGGCTGGCAGGACTCGCTCCTACAGGGTCCTGCTCTGCCCTGATACCTGCAGCACCTTGCTATCACTGGGTGTTCCACAGGTTCCTTCAGCAACCCACGGCAGTGTACACTTCTGCAAACACAGCCTCACACATGCCAGGCAAGGATTTTACAGATACACAGGCAACACATCCTTCCTGGCTCCTAAAAAGCTCTGAAGCGTGAAGCAAGAAGTGCTCAGACAATACCTCGACAGCATCAAACCTCCTCAAAGAGGCCAGCTCACATTGGCTGCAGTTCTCCTTGCACCTTCCTCTATTGTTCTAAACCACTATGTTCTCTTGAAATTCACTACAGGTGACACCTCAGCCTCAGTTCATGATTCTTCTACTCAGACATCTTCCAACAGCCAAGCTATGGCACCATTCAACAGCAAAGCTCCTACTGGGGCTGTCCATATGTCACACAGCATGGCCCTGCTCCTCTGTGCTTCAGAGAGCCTCCTCTCCCAGCTCTGTCCTGAGCTCCCGTGAGGGACAGTGCTGGAAGAGGAAGCCCGGCTTTCTGAACCTACCTTGCTTCTGTCTTTATACTATCTTATTTAGTATTTTTATTTCTATCCTATACAGGGGGCTAAAAAGAGCAGACAGGCAGCCCCACGGTGCAAAAGCAGGAGGAATGCTGGATGGACCCCAGCTCTCCTGCTGCTCTGCATATCAGGAGCTGTGCTTTCAGGAAGGCCAGCCAGAGGTCAGAGGGCTGAAGGTGGAAAAAACACAGCACTCGCCCTTTCTGCATTCAGTCCTCAGAAAAATCCAAAACAAAACTCTGCTTGGAGTGATCAGCAACTCCACGGCACATCCAGGGCTTGCTAGGGCTGGCATGACTGAGCAAATAGGGCACATTCAGGAGGAAGGGGAAGGCTCAGAGTAATTGGTACCCTAAGGAAGAGCTCCTCACCAGAGCAGTTTCTCCAGCATGAGGGATGCTGGGTCCCACTGTACCTCACTTCAGAGCACATTGCTGAGAGGAGGCACCCAGCCCTACCAAGAGCAGCTTCCAGCCTTTTTTCTCCAACTGTGCTAGGCTCCAACTGTGGTCTCCCAATGAGGAAGTATCCCTGGCTTTTTAACAAGCCTCTGGAAGCACATCCCTGGCCACACTGCCTGCCCAGAGCAAGGATCAGCCCAGGAGAACATTTCAAAGCCCCTCTGTGAGTCTGACTACCCAGCAGAGTTACCACAGTGTAAGGCTGACCCAGTACACTTCGCTCTCAGGCCCACATTCGCCTCAAGAGCTGAACATGTCCAAAATACCACTGCTACCATCTGATCTGAGAAGTCCTTGGGCCACAGCAGGCTGGGTGAGAGGGCTCTGTGGCAGCACCCTCCAAGCAGGTCCCAGTGTCCCCATGTGCACCCACTCCAGCGTGTCCCACATAGTCACTGCCGTGGCATGTGAGGTCCACAGAGAAACCCCCAATGCTGCTGTGACCATGAGCCTGTAAGAAGCATTGTAAAGTCATAGTGCTGGAAGCAGGAAATCTAAGACAAACTGCTACAGGACACCAAGGAATTCCTAGTATGTGGTTTGCAAAAATAGTTACAATGCTAGCATGCCTGCAACTTGTCACAGCATGGAAACAACAGTTCTTCAGGGTCCCCCTTGGCCCACAGACACATCTCACAGCACTCTCAAATCCACAAGTCAAAGAAATCCCCTGATTTAATGTGATACGCATATTCTTGGCCAGGTTTTGAAACTTTAAAGACAACAGAGTCTCAAACAATACTCTCTAATATTAATTAAATTTACATACAGCATAGCTAGCAGTCTGTAACCACAGAAAGTAGCATTCGTTGTTTTGCTACTTCAGTCTGGCTGGGAAGCTGCTGCAACACGCACCTCCTCGCTTGCAGGCTGAAAGCAATCAGAAGAAAATCCTGATGGATCAGCTCCAGCTGCACAAAGCTCCCAGACAAATGCTAAAGTGTCAGCCCAACAATCCTGCATCCAAACCCAAAGTGTTTAAATTATCGCAGAAGAATAAATAAATTCTAATATTTATCGCCTTGTGTGACAGTGACAGTGAGCTCTGTGAGAAGGTTGCCGAGATCCAGATCATTTTGGGAATGGCACCACAAGCGAGTCTGCACAGGTGGGGATGTGGACTGCAGGGGAGGACCCAGCACAGCCAGCCCTGCACTGAGGGGCTGCTAATGGACCTCCTTCCAGAACCCAGCCAGGGTCAGCCACACTGGCTCCCCCAACCCAGGACCCTGCCCAGGCCAGCTGTTAGCTCTGAGAATAGCTCAGATCAGCTGCAGAGGATCAAATAATTGCCCTGGGGATAGGAAATACCAACTATTTTCAGTTTTCTGGGAGTGCGGTTGGGCCAGGGGCAGCAGGGTGCTGGCCACCCAGCCTGGGGGGAGGACGGCCTCACAGCTTGTTATATGCTTTCATTGTTGCTTATCCCAAGGAAAGGAAAAGGTTTCCAAGAGGGTTTAAACCTCAGACTTGCTTTGTTGAAACCATTTTCCAGACTGCAGTTTTTATAGGAAAATATAAAATGTGCAAATTTTCCACCTGAGGCTCAATCCTGACATGTCCACCCCTCCTTGCAGATGCAGCCCTGGTGCGAGGGACACACAGCACCAAAGCTGGAGGGGCAGCCTGGATCTGAGCTCATACTCTTCATCACAGGCACTCAGCAATGTGTTCTTGGCTCCTTTTCCATCAAGTCTTTGCAGGGTACCTTTAAAAGCCACATTAGATCCCTAAAACTGTTTTACAGGCTGAAAACTATTTGTGTCCATAAAGAAACTCCTTATGGCAGCATGAGATGTCAGCTCCAGACACTACTGCCTCCACGCCAGGGCAGCAGCAGAAGCATCTGCTGCCCACCTCTCAAAGCAGTACCTCTTCCTCTTTCCAGAAGCCTGATTTGCTGTGTTTCGGCCACACCATCTCACATCTCAGGAGGATATTTAAAGGACACTTAGAAATACTCAAAATGAAAATACCCCAGTGAAGGTCTAATGAGCACTATTAACTGAACTTCTGTATGCAGCTGTTCGACAGGAAAAATCCTGCCCACTAAAGCTGCATGCTAGTAGCAATGTCAGAATCCAAATCTGAAGCTTGGATGCAAAACTGGGAAGGAGCAGCCAGTCTGTGCCAGCATCCTTCAACAGCCCTGCTGACAAAAGGTATGGGTGCCTGGCATCCCTGTGGAGCAAACAAGAAAGGGGAAAAGTGAGTTAATGTTGCCCAATGTCTGTCTGACTGACTTTGAAACAGCAGTTTCCTGACTTAAAAAAAAAATAAATCCAGAAATATGCATATAAAATTTTAAGGAACCCCAGCTCATCCCTATTCTGCATCACTGGCAAGCCTGGGGAACAGGTCCTCCATGTGCACAGGACAGCTGTGGGAGTGGGACTGTACAGCACTACCAGGGCACAGAACACCTGGCCTGGGAGAAGCCTCCCCTGGGAGCCCTTGGCTGGGCTTCAGATGTGAAATTAAGATTAGGGCTGAAGGAAAGCCAAAATTCATAGCTTGAGAGGGGCCAGAAAGGGCCCACTAGAAGAAAGTAGGGGCTGCTAAAGACCTGAATTTGCAGACATCTTCCTGCCTTCCTGAAGAATGACCTTGGCAATAAGATTAGGATTAGGATAATGCTGAGACAAACAAAGTCCAGAGCTGGAGCTGGAGCTGGGCTGCAAAAGTACACAGCAGCTTCCAAGAATGCTGGGCTGGGAGAAAACACTGGTCTAGGGAGTTGGTAGAAAACTTCTCTACAGCTTCTCAAGAAAATCAGGGCTATAGCTAAGAAAATCCAGAGGTGTAGAAGTGGCAGAGCTCACCTGAGCAAAGAAGGAACTGCATGAGGCCTCACCTGGGAAAAAGCCTTCATTAGGAAAAAGGCTGGGGAGCTTAGCAAAGGCTCTGCTGGAAAACCAGCATCAGGGCCCAGAGTCCAGCACTCACATGGGGCTGGAAAGGGATGGCAAAAGGTAGAGGCTGGCCTGGGAAATGGTTTAGAAGGTTCCCTACAGTTCAGCTGGAAAACAGCTCAGGTCAGGGTCTGGACTGAAAGGAAAGGTTACATTGCACCTGGGGAGAGGGGCTGCCAAGAGACCCATGTGGGACACCTTCAGCCAGGAAATGGCTACGGGCCCTTCCTTATACCCCTTCCTCACAGACCACAGGCACACAGGGGGCCAGGCACAGAACCAAAATGCCTGGTGTTACTGCTGGAGCAAAGCTGGAAAGGGGCTGCCAAAGACAAGTGGGAGCAGCCCAGAGTGAAAGCTTTGGTGTGAGCCATGGGTTAGGGGTCTTCCCTGCAGTTCTTCACAAAAAAATAAGAGGCTTGAGTGAAAGCCAGAGCTTACAGCTGAGCCGGGGCTTCAAAAGCCAAGCAGGAGCTGGCAGGACAGCTGGGCTGGGTCAGTTTTCATCCAGGCAATGGTTGTGGGGCCTTTCCAATTGCTCTGTGGAAATATGAGAGCCAGTGCCAGGATTAGGGTCAGGGCTGTGAGAGGGACAAAGCCTAAAGCTGCACTTGGACTATGGCAGGAAAAAGGCTGCCAAAACCAAGTGGGGGCTGCCAAGATACATGGGCTGGAAGAACTCTATCTGGATTTGCAGCTCCAAGGTTCAGATGGAAAGCAAGAACTACAGGTAAGGCTGAGAGAAAGTGAAAGCTTAGGGTTGCATTTGGAGTATGATTAGAAATGGTATGCCAAAGATTATTTTCATTTGTTAGAAGCCATTGTCTGGGAATCATCTTTTGTACAGCAGTTCTTGTCAAAAAGTTCAGCTAAAAATGAGGTTCAGAGCAACACTGATGGACAGAAGAAGCCTTGACATACAACAGAAACAGGAAGGACAATGGGCTACCAAAGCAAAGTGGGGGCCTGCAAAGAGACTGAGGCTTAGAGAAGCCTTGGGTCTGGAAAATGGCTCAATAGCCTTCTCTAGAGCTTCCCCAGAAAGGAAGAGCTAGGGTGAGAGAAAGCCTGGGGCTGCAGGCAGAGCCAGGAAGGGACTACCAGAAGGAAATGGCCGGAGAACCACTCTAGAAAAAGTCTCAGGTCTGCATACATGGCTTCAAGGCCACGTCCACCCATTCCCAAGAAAGGGAAGGCTAGAGACAGGACTGAAGGATGAGAGATGCCATTGGAGTAGGGCTGGAACGTGGCTGCCAAACACTTAGGATGGGAGAAAATTTTACCCGTGCAATGTTTGTGCAATGCCTGGGGGTCCCTCTCTCAGGCTCAGGAGAAGAATGATGACAAGGTTTCAGAGAAAGGTATTTCTCCATTTAAGGCAACATAAAGCCTGTGTGTCTTGGTGCAAAAGACAGGTGTCTGCCAAAGAAGGTGGGAACCTCCCTTGGAATGGAGAACATGACCCCCTTCCCTCCGATTATTCTAACTTTGAAGTGCTGGGGCTGTCAGGCAGAGCTATGGGAGAAGGAGCAGCAGTTGGTTGCCAGTGTGTGTGTGTATAACAAGGCAAACAAACAGCAGCCCCGGCACAGCCCCGAGCAGAGGCAGAGCCCCAGTCCCAGCCTTGTCCAGGCCGCGGACACCTTCCCCTGCGGTGCAGTTCCGGGCACAGCCGGCAGGGGCGCTGCTGGCTCCCGGCCGGGCAGGGCGGCTGCCATGATTCCCCGCGCCTGCAGGGGGCGCTGTGGCGCGAGCTCGGCCGCCTCTCTCCACACGGGAATGGCGGGCGGGCCGGCGGGAGGGATGGAGAAGGGGCTGCTGTGGGAGCTCAGGGCAAGCAGCCGGTCCCGGTGCTGGTGCCCCTCCAAATGGTGAAATGGGCTGCAGCAGGAAACCTTGGAGCAGCAGCTGGAACGGCAGAGTGGGCACACCCGCGGTGGCAAACAAAGTGTAGCAAAGACTCCGGAGCAGTGCCAAGAGCCGCGGGGTGTCCTGGCAGGCCAGGTGTCGGAGTAAAGTGCAGCGAAAAAGGCCGGAGCAGCCGCAGGAAGCAGCAGAAGAAAGCAGCGGGGCTGGGCAGAGGCAGGTGGGCTCCCACAGCAGCTGCCAATGGAGACGCTCCCTGCGGGAAGGGGCAGGGGCCGGGTCCCTCCTCTGGCGAGCAGAAGCTCACCCAAGGTGAGGACAGAACTCCTCGGTGGCAGCAAATTCTCCCCACAGCAGCAGCCTGCTTGTCTCACCTCTGATCCCGAGGGCAAGAGAGTGAGACAGGAGCTGAGCCCAGTCCCTCACCCAAAATCTCCCAGTATCTCTGCCCTTCCCAAGAGAGAGCCTTACAGTCAGCTGCACCCCTCCCCCCATCTCGGCCACTTTTGTCCCTCTTTAGTATCCTCATTATCATCTGTTAGGCAACAAATGGGAGAAAATTCTCTGAAAGAAAAAGAAAAGGAAAAATCCTAACCTCCAACATGGTGTCAGGCTCCTGCTCTCCTTCATTCAGGTGCAAAGGGAATAGAGTAGAGCAACAAAGAAAACTTTTAAAAATCAAATGTTTGTTTTCAGAGGCTGATGGCGCACTGAGGCTGGCTGAATTTTTACAAGGACGGGTAAAAGATCAAAAGCCTATAACCTCTTTCTCAAAAACAACACCCATTTTTGTTGAAATCTTAAAAAGAGCCAGCCTGAGGCGCTGCACAGATTTGCACTGCAAAACACTGAGAGCCAGACAAGGATTATTCCAGCTGCACAGAGGAGCTCCATCACAAAGAGCACCACCACCACTTAAGACTGAATTACATTAAAACATATCTTGCGGAAAGGAGTTGTAATTAGACTGGCCCACAAATCCAATAGTCTCCACAGCCAGCAAGCTGAAAACATAGCATGCGTTAACAAGCAAAGAGGACTGTGCCCATAGGTTATGTATTCCAAGGGCAGGAAAGTGGATGCATCTGCACCATTCAAGTTACTCTCAGTTTACATCCTACCGCCTTTTAGGAGACTCTGTTGGTGGGCTCTCACATTTCAAACTCTGTCTGGCTTTTGCAGTGCATCCCCCAAAAAGGCTACATCCCCAATAGAATTCCATTTATCACCAAAATACCTGACAAAAAGGCATTCCTCCTTGTAATAGAACACATACACGCAGGTGAGGGTCAGTCAAACAGGACCAGTTCTCAGGGTTCCAACAGGATGACCACTTTGTGGAGAATGACGCAGGGGGATGGAGCTTGGATTCAGTGGTTGGGCCTCTTGTGACAAGAAAGACCTTCAGGGAACACATCCAGAGAAGGGCAACAGAGCTGGGGAAGGATCTGGAGCACAAGTCTGATGAGGAGTGGCTGAGGAAGCTGGGGTTGTTTAGCCTGGAAAAATGGAGGCTCAGGGAGGACCTTCTCACTCTCCACAGCTCCCTGACAGGAGGGTGGAGCCAGGTGGACTCTTCTACCAAGTAGTAGGATATGAACAAATGGCCCCAAGTTGCACCAGGGGAAGTTTAGGTTAGAAATTAAGGAAAATTTCACCAAAAGGGTTGTTAAGCGCTAGCACAGATTGCCCAGGGCAGTGCTGGAGTCAACATCCCCGGAGGGATTTAAGAGACATATGGCTTTAGCACCTGAGGACATGGCTGAGTGGTAGCCTTGGCAGTGGTATGTTTACAGTTGGGCTCAATGATCTCAAGGGTCTTTTCCAAACTACTTTGATTCTATGGTGCACAGGAAACTGTCAGACAGCCCCTAAAAACAGTAAGGCACACAGCACAGTCAGGGGCTACCCTATCTTTCCCCTGGAACACATCCAGATTTATCTTTCCCTTTCTCCAAAACCTGCACGTGCTCCCAAGATCCCCACACAACGGCTGCCAGGGACTGGGCCCACAGATGATTTCAATCTCTGTGTGCAATCTCTGGCATTCTCCCATTGCAGACTTCCACCAATGCCCCTTCAAGCATTCTTTGTCTCAAGATGTTCCAACAGCCCCTCAATCACAGACGCATCAAGGCACTTCAGAAAGGAAGTTTTATTCATAGCTTTTATCCGAAGAGCAACTTTCATTTCCTGAAGGGAAATCTCATCCGCAGCACGGTGAGGAAGGTGGGAGTCAGCAGCTCTGAATGCAGTCCTAATTTAGTTTTGCCTTTGCTTCCAGGGTCTATATTATCTTCAAGCCCTGTCCTCCCTTCTCTGACAGTTCAGGTGCCCCCAGGTCCCCCAACCCACGGCACAGGTGTACATGTCCACATGCCTTGGCTGCAGCTTAGAAGCTCCCCCAGGCCAGCTCAGCCCCAGAGCTGCCCTGGGGCAACATGAGCACAGCCCTGTCTGTCCCCGCAGGTCATGTCCATAGGCTTGTCACCAACAGGCAAAAGGGCCACAAACCCAGACAAAGCAGAGGTCTCAGAATCTGCAGAAATTAACGGCATTTACCTGAGAACACACCTTATTCGGTACAGCATCAATTTTTTTTTACTTTACTAGAGCACATTCCTGCAGCACAGTGCCTTGTTCAGCTGCCTGCAAGAGGCAGGTGACAGCCTTCTTCAAAGGGAAAAAAAGCACTGATTTTATCTGTGGAAATAGGCTGCAGCTAGGAAACAAGTGCAGCTGAAACAAAAATCAGCATCCCAGGTCCTTAATGATCCCCTTCAGAAGGACAAATAAGAAGGGGCATGTGGCTTTCTCCAAGCACAACAGGACCCGGGATTCAAAAAGAAGCAAAGCTCACAAGCCACCTCTGGAAGGTCAAGGGGCACCCACAGGCCTGTGTGGGTATGTCCACCTATGTGCCAAAAACACTGGTGATAACCCATTTGGAAAAGCTGCACTCTTTCTCTGCCCTGGCTAAACAGGAATTTTGCACTCGAGTTCCTCCAAAGCTGCTGCAGCAAAGAGCAGAACCAGGACAGAGCCTTGGACACTGCAAACGTGTAAGCAGACACACACGACTACACAAAATTCCAGAATGGCTGGAATTCAAAGGGATCTCTTGAGATCATCTTGTCCAAGTCCCCTGATAAAGCAGGTTTCTGCTTGAGAAGGTCTCACAGGATTGTGTCCAAGGAGGTTTTGGGTATCTTCAGAGGAGACTCCACGCAATACTCTTCAATTCTGATTTTCAGCCCATACCTGTGGCAGACATTCAATGACACAACCAAGCCACACAGCACCCTGCACACACACACACACCCCCCACATCTCAATGAACTGATAAAAATCCAGCAAAGGGATCACATTTCCTTCTCAGCAGGTGTCTTGAATACTCAGGTCCCAGGCCAGAAGTGAGAGCCCCTGATCTCCTGAAGCACAGCAAGCTGAGCCCAGTGGGATGAAAATCTGCCTTGCACCACTGCTGAGGTGACAAAGTTCTCCAGCAGATACTCTTCCTGGAAAGTTAGGGCACACTGCCAGCCGGGGCCACATAATTATGCTACAGACACACAACACTCTGCAAACACAAACTGGGGTCCATGCCTCAGCTGTCCACCCTGAGCTAAAAGTGAATTTAGTGGAAGGTACCCCTGCCCATAGCAGGGAGGTTGGAACTAGATAACATAAGATTCCTTCCAACCTATTCTATTCTATGATTCTTTGATTTAGACATCAGCAGCTTTTCCTGCTCCTTTTCCTACACGGCAGATGGAAGCATCCTTTAGTGGCTCATCAGTGACATTCAGGAGGAACAGGAGCCTCACACTACAGGCTGGAGACCCCTCTGCTTCTTACAAACTAGAGAAGTGCTCTAAAACAGTACACCTAGCTCCACACATCCTCACTCATCCCCCAAACTACTTAGCACTAGCCCACTGGAGATGCACACTTTCCAAAATGACCTTGTCTTCTGGCTCCCTGCAGCCAGGTTTCCCTTTACAGGTACAGGAGCAGCACCTGGCACACACAAAGCAGGCTCCGGGAGGGGAGGTGCCAAGGACAAGATCTCACTGCAAGCAGCTCCTTTGAAATAGACGTATCAAGAAGTGTACAACCTCCATCTATCAGCAGACTTCTGGTGACACTTCCTTCAAGGTGAGGGATGCAAGCCTCACTCACCTCCTTAACATCATGTAGCCCTTCTCTCTCTTCCCTCCTCTAGTTCTGATCACAAGAAGGATCACTTGAAAATACAGATCTCAAATAGGCACAGCACTTTGTATGCAGCCCTGAAGGACAAGCAGGAAGATAAAGAATTGCATAGCTATGCTATGAAATTACTGATTTTCAGACAACCAGGTCTGCTTTGCTGATGAGCCTCAAGAAGTACTGCATCTCCCCAGTGCTTGGGCACACCCTGAAGGAAAAGATACTAGTCAGGGGTGCCAGGTCCAAACCTTCTGCCCAGTAGCAAGCCAGGCTCATGGATGGCAACTAGCCTAGGGGGAAGTGGAGTGGCTCAACACTGCCTTGCTGCTCTGGTACCTGACGATGTACTAACCTGCCCTGACAACACTGGCAGAGGTCACAGGACAGGCTGATGAGAAGTCTTAGGAATAGGAACTGCAGGCAGCTCCCAAAGGGCCCTGCTCAGCCCTGCCAGACACAAGGCAGCAACAAAGGGCACCAGGCAACAGGAAAACTGAGAGCTTTCAGAATCCAGAGTTCCAAGTAAAGAGTCCTGGTCTGTCTTTTGCTCCACACACCAATCCCTATGCCAGTGTCAGGAGCTGTCCTTATGTATCCACACCATTCTGGAGTAGTGGGGATACCCCACTGCCTCACATAAGCTGCAGAGTAGCTCTCTCAGGGAAGAGGTACTACTCGAGCCCTGGCTGCCCAAGAGTTGCTCTGCTCTTCACCACCCGCTGTCATTGTGGGAGCAGCCCTTGGCTCAAACACAGAGCAGTGTCTCATGCCTGACAACAAACCCTACAATCTTGAGGAAAGGAAGTAGTCAGTAGCCATCCCCTGTGATACAGGGATGATGTGAGTTGTGTCATTTCTCTACCAGGGTCAGGCATCACATCAAGCCTTTGTTGAGCTGAGACATCAGTACTGCTGCTCTGGCAGGAACTCTGAGTCCTGATTTGAGGTCAGGGACAGAGAACAGCCTTAGTATCTCATGGTATACCCCATGCCATGGGTGTCATCCCACAGCCTAGAGAGCCTCACACCAGCTCACTGCCCAAACCATGTCATGCCAAATGGGATGGGTGTACAGGCCCAGCCTCGACAAGCAAATGAGAATCATTCCCAAAGGAGCCAGGAAGGGTGCCTGCATCTGCCTGAAGTCAGCTGAGGGACATCAGGACCGGCCATGACTTGCCAAGAGGTTTGCTGTGTTTCCCTGCTACTCCTGGCCAACCATTAAGAGAGCTATGGAGCAGCAGATGACAGATCAGAACTGATAGGATCTGGCAGGCTTTCCCAGGCAAGCTGGAACAGAAGGCTCCAGGCCCTGGCAGCACCTCCCCATCAGAGGAACCTCCTCAATAGCTTCGCAGTTGGTAAGGCAGACAGCAAGCCCAGAGACAACCAAGCAGGACCCAAACATCAGCCACCCTCCCCACCTGATGCATCCACATTACAGGTGAGCAGCAGCAAAGAACTCACAAAGAACTCTGGCTGGGACAGACCAAGTGCAGAACCTGGAATCTGCACTGTTCTTCTTCTGCTTTGCTTGACCAACAGTGTTCTCTGAGATCAAATAGCAAAGAGACACAGATGCAGTCCTCCGACTGTTTGAGCCTTGCTACCTTATCAATTCCTGTTCCTAAGCAGGGCTGCACAGGCACATCTCAGCCAGCAGAGCTGCCAGAGCTTGAAACTTGAGTGTCTGCTGCAATCTAGAGGGACTCAGGGAACTACCTTCCGGAAGGCTGCATGGAAAAGAGGCTCTGCAGAAACATCTCCTTGCCAGCGGATTTAGAGAGGTGCTCCCAGCACTCGGGGAGTTCCAGGCAGGGGAGACACGCACTGACAACACAACTGCCTGCAAAACACTGGAGGCAGAGCTAGGGGAGTGGTGAAAGAGAACCACTGCGCAAGAATGACACTTTTCTCCCTGGCTCCTCCCCAACAGCTCTGCAAGTTGAATGAGGGAGGGCTGCATGGTGGAGCGAAGTCTCCTTCAGTGGGCAAAACGGCAACCCGGCTGGCTGCTCCTCCGCAGCACACTCCCATCACCCCAGAGGATCTCTGCAGGGCACTCTCTGAAGGAGGGACCCAATCCCTGTCAGCAGCTACCTGTACGCAGGCTGTCACGCAAGCATCCTGGCAGGCAGAGCACAGCTCTCTCCCCACAGCCTGCTGCAGCAGGATTTGTTTATGTCTGCAGCTGCTCTGTGCCTTCGCCATGGGAATCCAGGCTGAAGCTCCATCCGTGCCGAGCGAGAAGCAGCCTCGCCGCACAGCCCGGCAGGCACAGGGCTGCGGGGGGCATGAGCCCCTGGAAACGGGCCCGCTGGAGCGGCGAGCCGCATTTCCAGCCTCCGCAGTGCCTCCCCCACATCCTGCCTCTAGCCCTCCACTGGGGGTACAGAATGCCAATCGCGAGTTGTAATTTTTCCAAGTTAAAAATAACCCAGTAGTTCAGCATGAGAGGAGCAGCAGCAGCGATGCAGGGGGCTGTGAAGTCTACAAGCTCACTGCCAGGCAGCACAGCATACATTCTCCTTTCCAAACAGAGGCTGTGGAAAAGCAGCTTCCCAGCTCTGCTTACACAGCTACAGAAAACAAGACTCCCTCAGCATCCCATCAGGAGACGCTTTGCCAAGCAGCCAAGTGGTCTGCATTTCAGAGCTGCCATAACACTCCATGGCACCATGGGGGAAGAGGGCATAGGGCCCACACTCCTGAGCTAGACACACAGCAGGATGAAGGAAGAAAGGGAAAAAAGGAGAGTACACAGAGGTCCAAATAACCCAAAGTAAGGGAGCAAACATGCATCAGGCAGGTACACATGTCCAGGACAGGCAGAGCATCACACCAACAGCCACCACCAAGGCACACAGCCATGCTGCAAGCAATTTTCTGTTTTCAAAATATTTTCATCTTTAACAAAATAAGGTGGGGGGAACGAACTGTGTTCTCTGTGGGGCCAGGGGAGCCCAGAGATCTGCTGATAAGGACACCAAAGCACATTGCAAACTTGCAGTACCTTCCCAAGACACCCAACTCCACCACCCCACAGGCAAACAGACAACAAGGCTTTGATGGGCAGGCAATAAAATCACCACAATCTACTTGCCACTTGCTCCCTTGGAAAAGGAATATGGTGATGCTGCACAGCATTCCCCTCCAAAAAGCCTGTTCAACACCAACACTGTTCCCAAGCTCTCAGCCCTACGGAGACAGCCACGTCAGAGACCCTGGGGAGACACCTGGGCTCGTGCCATTGCCTGTCCACAGAGGATGCTCTGTTGGCACCCAACAAGCAAGAGAGCACACGCAGGCTGGATACAGCCCCCGGTAATGCAGCTTCAGTCAGCTGCACTTCATGACTCTCATGACAAGCTCACGTGGCAGAACCAGCAATAGCTTCTTTTTGGAGGGTTTTCAAATGCAGCTCCTAACCCAAGACCATAACCACAATGACCTTCAGCAGCTGCACAGTGCCAGAGGGCTGAGAACTGAGGGCTCACTCAGAGTCCAGCGAGCCAGCAGGGAGCAGGGACCAACAGCACAAGGGAAGAGAAAGCAGTAGAACAGCTAAAACGCCTTCCATTTGTTCAGTGAAGGCCCATCATGAACACAAAGCCATGCCTGGCCATTTGACATGCACACAAAGCACTCCAGCTTGCTCCGAAAGAGAGGGAAACCACATCTGAGCTCACCATAAAATGTATTTCCCCCATCACCTTCATGAACAGCCCAAAATCAGGGGACACACTACTCCCAAGTGGCACAGGAGTTGCAAGGTGGCTGTCTGCAGAGTGGGGATACACCCAGTGTCAGCTGTACCCCCTTCCCCATCACGGGGATGCACCCAGCATCATCTGTGTGCCCTTTACCACGTCATCATCCTGCCACCCTGGTATGCAGGAGCTACCAAGACCTAGATAGGTTTCTCAAACCTACTGTATGCATTGCCTTCTGATCTGCTGGCCAAGAATCTGACTCCAAACAGTTGCTCATAAGCCTCAGGCAGTGGATTTTAATCCTCAACATCAGCAAGGAAAAAAAAAAAAAAAAAAAAAAAAATCTCTACAGTGCAGTACCTGCGCAATCAAGAGAGAAAGGAGACAGGCCAAGCTTGTCCAGACTCATAGCTGGCACTTAGCAGGCTGGGCTCCCACAGGGACAGGTGCTTGACCACACTCAGTGTCAAGAGGCACAGTTTCATGGGCAAGGGTGCACTGGTGTGCAAGAACAAGTGCAGCACTCTTGCACACACAAGGGTCCACAGTGGCTTCCTGCAGAGCAGTATCCCACCAGCACGATTCATGTGCCTTGTCAAGAGCATCCCCAGCTCATGCTCCTGACACATCAGCAAAGTCCATTGCACGTTACTGATGCAGCACTTTCCAGACCTCTGCTACCCATTAAACACAAACACTCCAGTGTGGCATGCAATCCAGGCCACCACACAGCCTAAATCAACTGCCCTGCCTGCCAAATCTTAACAAGCCATTCCTCCATCACCAGTGCCAAATTTTCCTTCTACTTTATTCACCAGTCCAAGCATACTGACCAGAAAGTCAACAAGAAAGGACATGAATGGAGTCTCCAGGGAACAGACAGTGGACAGCAGCCATAAAGCCTTCCCACTTCTTCCATCACACCCCCAGTACCTAGTTTCCTACTTTAAAATAAGGAAAATGCAATATCTGTATCCACATGCTACAGGAAAGTCTGGAGCTCCAGAAGCCAAAAAAGCCTATGGCTAAGTGTCACTTCCACAGCTCTCTCACCCCTCTGGCATCCTGCTGCAGGCTTGAGGCAGCCAGCTCACAACCCCTCTCCTGAGCCTGTGGGAGTCAGAAGCTCACTGCTCACAGCAGCTCAACACAATGGCATGACCAGCTTGCTGACAACCAAAAATTGCCTGGTGGGCAACTCCTCTTAGCCTGGGACAGTACACTCAAGTCCCTCCACAAGGCAAGGAGCCTTGCATGCCAAGGCGGGTATGCTTCAGCTGCCTTGGAGAGCCTCTGGTCAGAGTGACAACACAACCCTAGCTACATTTAAATGGAAATGAGCAAAGAAGCTCTGAGGAAACAGTGCTGGAAGCAGGCTCTCTTCCCTGAAGTGCCTGGCTCCTACCCCTGGGTAGAGAGAGAATTGTAGGCTTAGCTCCTGCTGGCTTCCTGGACCAGCAGTCATGAGGAGCGAGACTTCCCAGTAGTGTAAGAAAAAAAGCCTCTGATGAATTACTGGGCTCAAGGGAGCACAGGGGTTACTGTCAGCTGCTTCAGAGGCTTCTTGCATCAGGGCAAAACATCCAGCCACTCTCCAGCTACCAGGAGGGATACAGAGGTTTCAGCAAAAAACAGCGCCCTGTGCACTCTGCACATTTCCTGCTGCCTTTTATGCCTCACACAAGTGCTCAAAGCTTCACTTAGTTGTCCAAGTCCATCTCCAAGGTCTCCGTCCCTACTGATGCCCCTTGAGGAGCTGGAACAGAGGCTACACACAGAGTTAAGGAGAATAAAATGGGTATTTATTGTGAGGCCTACGAAAGGCCTACAAAGCCACACCCCAGCAATACAAGTGCCACAGTCGTGGCCCCTGCCTGGATGGCTCCAAGACGGAAGGAGGAGGTTGGTCACAAAATCTTACACTTTTATAGGTTTTGGTTATTTTGCATGAACCCACCCTCCACATTTCCACGTAGTTTGTGGCTAGGGCCTGAAGTTTGGAGAAACTGTCCTTGAGTTCTTAACTAGAATAGGACTGTTTTGTCTTCATCACCCTAGCACGTCAGAAAAGCACATCCAAGGAGAATAGGAAAACTTAAAACTAAAAGCATCACTATAAAGAAGCCATCAGGCACATAATTTAACCTTTATTAGTATGAAAGGAGTGCAAAAGCCAGCCCAACCAGTAGACCTTGACAGCTTGCCAATTCAAAGAACATTTTATAAGGTTTGAGAGCTTTACACTAAACTCATACTATCCCAAAGCAGATGGCCAAAAAATGAGATGGCATTCCTGAAAGTACAGATCTTTTCCTCTTGCTGTTGTTTACATCCTACACAGCAAACTCAAGGTGTCAGAAAACAGCTTTGCCACACACAAACAGCTCCTCAGAGGCAATCACAACCCTTTGTGTCTCTATTGTCTAATGCTAGAATAGAGACAAAAAAAATCAGCATTTACATCAAGGCTACTGAGAAGGTGAACAAATGCAATGCACCTCAAGTACTCGGCTGCAGACACATCTGAAGGACACATCTGACACCCTGAGCAGATTTCATGGTGAGAAGGCACAGCAGCACTGGCCACAGCCCCATATAGTGATGGAGACCCCACTGCACAGTCCAGTCATGCTGAAAATAATTTCTTCAGGAATTTCTGTCAGTCTGCTCCAATTGAAACTCCCTGCCGCAGACCTCCACAGTGGATCACTCTTATCCCTGCCAGTCATACACCTGATGTCTCCACATCCCTGTTTGCTCCTGTTACCCGCTGAATAAGGTATTCCCCATTTTTCTCCTCCTATAACCACAGTAAAGAAAATGGGTGAAAGAAAAAGTTGGTGTCCTCCTGCCAACCTCCTGCTTCATCTAATGAGTAGCCCACGGGAATGTGCCCAAGGAAACATTCAAGGAGCTGAATGAAACTTGGCGAAGTCACCAGCAGCTGGCCACAGGAACAGAGTTAGCATTTTAAACACTTCCAGGCCCTCTCAACAGGATGGACACCACTTGCTTTGCCAAATGCCTCATCTGTGCACAGGTGGCAAAGTGGCAAGGGGTGTACAGTGCCTGAAGGGAGCTCAGGGCCAGCCTTGCTTTGCCTACCAGGGCCACATCTCAGACCACAGCTTGTGAGCACGGGCATTGAAAGCTGATCCCAAGGTACATCTTAGTGTGTTTTAAGTGAGCAGCTCTTCTTTGGGCCAGGCAGCATTGCATCCTGGTCCTAGGAATCTCAAAAAACAGGTGATAAAGGAAGCTCAGCTTGGTCTGTGCTCTTACACACAGTGAAGGCTGGGGAGGCGGCATTTACTATTTCCAGGAGCAGAACATCATTTTGCTACACTGCTCACTCTCCAAGTACAGGGCAGCTCCAACACCAGCTTACAGAGGCCCCTTGATTGATGCTGCCCTTTTGGAGAAGAGCTCTTGCACCCACACACGCTGTACCTTTCCTACTAGCACTGCAAACCCAGGCCACTCACTCCAGGGCAGGGCAGAAAGGTTGGCTGGCAGACCCCTGCCTGCAGCAGGGCCAGCTACTGGGGAAGCCAAGCTGTTCATCAGCACCCAGGAAGATAGCATCCCAAATAACCACAGTCTGAGAGTTTTTGTATGCTCTATGAAGGTCCCACACCTCACAACATCTAGCAAACCTCGCTCCAAAATAGCGACAGACAAAATCTGCTATTGCTCAGGCCTGAGAAGGTACTTTGAGAGAACAGTCTCCAGAGTTCAGATGCCATCTGTAATGAGACATTCTTCTCCCTCATCTGTTTCCTTGCATTTGTCTTTTACACCATCCCAAGAAAGACTTAAGTATGGGAGGCTGAGAGCAGTGCCAAAGAGAAATTCCTCAATTCCTCTTGTGCAAATCCTTGGGGTTCAATGATGCCAGCTCCTCGGCTATAGGCAATGCTTTAATACACTTGGCTAGCCCTTTTAAACAGTGAGCACACAAAGGCCTGCCCAGACACACTGCAAGTAGAATGCTACCAAAAGCACATATGGAGAGGTAGTCCCTTCTTGCCTCAGCTCATAAAGCCCTTTAGTCAGAGACCAGCTCAGGGAACAGTGGAGAGTGCATCAACCTTGCCAGGCTGGAGAGCCACAGCTGCATGAGTAGGGAACACATGGGCAGGAGAGGTTCCTGCCAGAGGATACCAAGCCTCTGTCACTAACACTGGCTGCAGAGTCCCATCTTTGCAGAGTCCTTTTTTCCAAACAGAACTGGAACAGCAGAGCATACCAAGTTTCTTCCAACAGCACACAGGCAGAGCTGCTGTGGATCTCTCTTGGACTCAAGCTGCATTCATCCAGGGCACAGACACAGAAGATGCCCTGGACACTCCTGGCCAACCAGCACCATTATCATGGGGGCAGCCAGGCAGTGGGCAAGCATAGGGCAATAACTGCACCAAGCTACCAAGAAACTCTTGTCCCTGTTTGCCTGGCAGGTCTGTAGACATCAGTCTCCTCTGATATGTAGCAACGTGGAAGCCAGGTAAGCAAGCCCTAGACAGAGCAGGAGAGCACAGTTCCCACAGACCCATGTCCTAGCCCACTCTTACTGCACATACCAAAGACCAAAGCAAAATGGTTTCCACATCTCTTCTCCCTCTGTACTTGGATAAGCCACTCATATTCTGAACCCTTCCTGCAGCAGGCATCTCTGGAGGAACAATCATCCAAAAGGTTGCATCCAGAAATCCACTTCTGCTCTGTGTCGGTGTCTGTCTTCTAGCTAAGGGTGACAGAAAGAGCAGGAAGTAGAGCTGGATCCAGGAAAGGGTTTAAGGACACTGTCCTCAGCCCTAATGCCATGCTCCACTCAGCACAGCAGCCAATGGAGAGCCTGTCTAGAAACCAGAGAGCAGCATCTGCAGATAGCCACACTTCCACAAACAGCATGCCCTGTCAGATGTGGGCACAGCTGTACCTATTGGAACATGTAGGTCCTACAACCTGCAGAGTCACACCTCAATTCAGAGCCCTTGAAGAGGGCCCTGAATTGAAACTACAATTACCAAAGCCTCAAAGAACCTGTGCCCACAGTGACACACTCCTTCCTTTGCCTTCAAGATTCAGGACTTTGGTCCTCACACTCAAAACACAGTGTGGGACTGGCCTAATTCCAAACCAGCGACTTTATTCTCCGACAGAAACTCTCACCCTCCAGAGCAAGGAGGTAGAGAAGTCACTGACTGGCCCACAAATCTGCAACCACAAACCTCAGCACCTTCACAGAAAGCACAAGCCTTGCTTCAGCCAGCCTCCCCGCAACATCACTGCGCAGCAAACACAGCACAGTCTCTGCTGTCTGCGGTGGAGGAGAGAAACCTGCTTTTATGTATGCACCAAAGTGCATGCCGGGAAAGGCTCAGATACTCTGGTGAGGGGCACCCTGCAGGGACTGAGAAATATCACTGAGAAACAGGGCTTTGCTTGCCCTAAAGCAACAAGCAGGGAAGCATACAAATAGGAGCAATGGGCTGTGCATTCACACACCCTGCTGCACTCCTTCCGAGGCTAAGCAAGCACAGGGTACAGCAAGGATGCACCAGGCATTTAAAGAAGTCATCAAAAACGGCTCTTTTCAGATCCTCTACTAACATACATCGAACACTTAAACTTTATTTTATCTAAAGTATATTCTAAGTTCAACCAAAGCAGACGAAAGATTGAGGGTTAAAAGTGCTCTGTGCACAAGACCTAGAGAACTCAAGGCAGTGGCTCACACAAAAATAGTAGCTTTCACAGCACATCTATAGCAAAGCACTAACGTTTATTCTTGTATCTAGGACTAACTTTAATTCTGCCTCGATGCACATATATAACAAGGCATTAGCGTTTCTTAAAGAACCAATATTTCACCTACCGATACAGCAAAGAAGTGGAAGCCCCCTGTAACTTTGCAGCACCCTGTTCCTGCACGTAGCTAATCGTTAGTGCTGGAATTCACCGGCCAAGGCAGCCATATAGTGTAAGTTGAAGTGCAAAATGAAACTACGTCCATAAAACAAATACCTATTTCCAACGCAATAGAGAGGGAGCACAACTCCCAACAGTGGTTGCTAAGGGGGAGGGCCTGGTAGCTGAAGTCCCTCAATTAGCTGAAGTCCTGCTTCTGCCTTCAAAGAAATGCAAATGAAGTATCTCCTGGCGGAAGAGGTGGGGGGGTCTTACATGCCAGGAGGTTTTAACACTAAAGGCAGTAAGTTCTTTCTGCACACAGCCCCATCCCATTCTGCTGACAGCCACAGGGACACAGCCCCATCCAGCCTTCCCCACCAGGCCTCTGCACAGGCTTTTGGCTGGGGTCCCCCACACACGCCCATGCCCTTCCCACCTATTTTCCTGTGCCAGAGCTCCCAAGCTGTAATTCAAACAAGTAATTTAGGACCACATCAGATAGTAAACGAAACAACCTTGCCCATTCACTACCTGTCTCTCCCTTGTAACCACAGGCACATTAACAGGACACACAGCCAGCTCAGGGGCCTAGAGTAACACCAACCTGACCCCTGATACAGCTACTCTAATGCAAAGCAGGGTTCCACAGATCCCACAGTTTTATAGAAACATTTAGAAAATACTCTGAAGATTAACACTGACAAGCATAACTCTTTCCTGCTTTAAGCAGTCACCCCAAAAGGAAACAATGAATTACCTGCATTTCAACCCAGACTTCCCATCACAACTGAGCCAAATGGCAGAGAGAACCAGACAAGTATCAGAAAGCTTCACCAGAAGAGATCTAAACTTACTCTTACCAGGAAAAACACAAACCAAAAAATTCCCAAACACCACAGTAAAACAAACCATCCCAAAACAACCAGCATAAAGTCTGGGAAAAGGCAAGCCTGCAGAATGCATGCTGTACCTCAGAGGGCAGACGTTCATAGTATCATAAAGCAGCACCCCTCAAGGGGAAACCAGGGCTGGAAAATATGATGGGCACCCCACGGGCAAGCCAACATCTCACCCTCAAAGTAACATCCGCACTCCTTGAACCATACCCAACACGCCTCTGCAAGCACATTTCCAGCGCCCACACAAAAAGCTAAGAGGGACTAGGACTTGGTTCCCATGCTTCTCATTTTCTTTTCTGGACTGAAAAAGAATGTTTTGCTCCTGTTAGAGCAAGATTTATACTCACTACAGGCTGAGAATGCCTTGGAGACAACAGGCTGCAGTATGGAAATAGCATGCACCCTTCACCTCAAGGCAGTAGTTCCTCCACAGAGAGAAGATCCTCACACAAAGGAGGGGTCAAAAGCTCCCATGACCCCCAACTGGTACTAACACAACCCAGCACTTCTCTAAGCATTGGGCCCAAGGGCAGCACAGAGTAGGAGCTCTACAGTTAGGCACAAACTCTCCCAGCTTTTAGCTGACTACCAAAAGATCCAGTTGTGCTCAGGCATTCCCTAGAGCACAGACACAACCCTTCCCCAGTTATCTGCCAGGGACTGGCCTCAAGTATTAAAACCCAGCCACAGTGTCTCAGGTATACGCTAATTCTTAGGCTGACTGGACATCCAACATAACAATGCTAAAAATTATTAGCCACATATTGGCAGATTGCTAGGCTGCATCCCAGATTTTCCCATATAAGGGAAAGTTGAAGGCATTGTCCTATCACAGGGAAAACATATTGCACCAGCCTGAGACGTTAGGAACAAAATCAGAGTCTCCTCATGTCACAAACTGACACCCAGAGAACCACATTTTTCCCTTTTTGCAGCCAGGTTGGTCAGCTTTCCCCAGCTCTGTTATTACACCAGGGGCTGGTGCCAGATGATCACTGGAGGCTGGGACAGGCATGGCCCAGCATGGCACTCACAGCACGGTCCTGTGCAGGGCCCAGCACTTCCTCAGAGGATTTTGGTCCCACCACCACCACGCTTGGCAACACAGGCACTGACAATGACACCTCACACTAATTCAGTTTTCATGGGGTTTTAGGGTGCCGAGAACCCACTACACAAACCCTGCATATCACTAACATTCTGCCACAGCAAACATTTCTGCCCCACTGCATACAGACCCTTCATCCTCCTGACAACCTTCTCTTTCTTTGACAGCACTTGTTGGCCTTCAACAACAACTCTGCCTCTGCTTTCAGAGACTAGGGTAGGACCACCAACACCAGAGGCTGACTTCAATGCCCCAAGCAGGAACTGGGGATGAGCAAGGAGAAATGCATCCACTGCTACTTACAGGAGCAATGAAACAAGCCCTCTCAAGTGCCCCAAGGCCCAGTGAGACATCCAGCCACTGAGCTTGACAATGTCTCTTTAAGACAAGCTCAGAGCAGCCTCCCCACGCATGCCTGCTTTCCAGACCCAACACAGGAGCCTGCATTCCCGCACCAAGGGCTCGCTCTCAGCACAAGGCTGAGCAGCTCTTCTCCCTCAGTGAGGATAAGCTCCTGCGCACTGATGAGGACGATATCAGCTCTTATCTGCACAAAGCCCAGACAGGCCAGGACACCACAGCAAAACACAAAGGCCTGCTTTGGCAGCCTCTCAAAAAATAAGTCTCACAAAGTCACCCAGCTCACAAAAACAGTTCACGTGCTTGTACAAAGCCCTCTTGAAATAACACAAACCACTGCAGTGAACTCTTTATATTATCCACCTGTAGAAGTTTATGTGTTTGGAGAAATTCTTGATAAAATACTAAAGTTCACTCAAGGAAGACGAGATCTTAAAAATTGTGATTACACTTTTGGGGTGGAGAGAGAAACAGAGATTTACTTCCAGCTGAAGAAATGCAGTAAAAAAGCAGTCAGGAAAACTAGACACTCCTCTGAGAGCCTCATCCACCAAGTCACTAGAAATCGACAGGCCCCAAAAAGACCCACAGCACTGACCCCTGGGTCTAACATTGGAACACCTAGGGCCAGCTGCTCAAAGACAAGCAGCATGGTCCCCTAAGGCCACCATGCAGGACAACAGAGAAAGAGGTAAATTCAAGCCATTAAAAAGGCATATACTACTAAACTAGTAGCAACACTCAGAACACAGTAACAAGGCCCCTGGCAGCACCTTCCATGAGAGATGTGCATTATTCACAGCTGCAGCATGGATAAACGCTGCAAGAGCTACCTTAGTGTCAGAATCACACAGGGTATTCACACTAGCCTGCAGCAAGGGGCTGCAACTGCCTCCTCAGGGACAGGGCAGCCTGTGCTTCTGCTGGGAAGAATGAGAATAAAGGAACAGGCAGTAATAAACAGCCATGGCTGTGGGATGGGCTTCAAACTTCAAAGTGCAAACAAGCCAAGATCACTTACTCTCAGAGTTCTCTCCTTGACTTCAGCTTTCATCTGAAGAATAAAAACATATACTTTCAGCTCTGCTGCACAGGGTACACACATACACTCTGACAGGATGCAGCTCTTTCACCTTGAAGCACTTGAGGGGCAAGTGGAGCTTCACCCCACTGCCCCATCTCTGCAGTGAAGGCAGTGCAGCAGTATCTCCAGCACCCCTGAAGGACCTGCAAGAACAGGCAGCTGTACCAATTCAGAGACACGGGCTGAATTAGTGTGCCCAAAGACAAATTTATACTTTGTAGTGGAAGAAGAAGCAATTTCCAGGAAAGGAACCCAGGGGCAGCCCTAAACCAAAACCAACCCAGCTCAAGGCCAAAATCCTTGGGAGAGAAACAACTTATTTACTCCAGGAAGAATTTACTCCCAGAGCAAAATATGCTGCTATTGCTTCAACAGTTTGACCAAAACTACAATTTCTCTGCAAAGGAACACAGCAGAGTTCCTGCATGAAGGAGGTAAACAAGGGGCAAGGAGAGGAAAGAGAGCACACCTCTTCTCATACCATCACCTGAACAGGGCCCAAAATCAACAGCAACACTTCACAGCAGAGAAAACACTCTCTGAGAGCTCAGTGTTTCCTCTCCTCTGGCAACACTCTAATCCAACTGACTCCACGGCACTTAAAAAGATATTCTGCAAATGAAGCAGTCAGGGATAAACATTTAACAAGACAACAGCATCTGTCTGCCCCCCAGGAGCCCCGTGCCAGCTGAGGGGTGCTGGAGGCTTCGGCCCAGTCCCACCGGACACTGCACAAGCACAGCCAACCACCTCCATCGGTCTCCCCTCATTCTCCAACCCCAACAACATTTGCTGCATTTCCTGAGCAGGTCGGAAACAAGAAAAAATACTGGGCTTTTGGCTAGAAGCATCCCAACTCCCTGAAGAAACAAAGTAAACATTTTTCATAGCAAAAATACCAAAATACTCTACCATATCAAAGGCCAGAAGCAGACCAGGCAGAAACAACTCTGTGTGTGCTGAGGCAGCCTGCCTGGACCCGCGGTCCCCGACTTCACTGGAGTTCAGTGTAGTTGTCAGCAGGCAAACTGATAACCAGAGGGAGACCCGCTCTCAGGCGGGTGTAACCCCGCAGCAGCAACCTGAGCTGACGATTTCGCTTCCTCCTCCCGTATTGTTTGCGTGCATGTCTCTCACAGCCTTCATCCTACAAACCTCATCGAGCAAGCCTAAAATCCACCTCCACGGCCAGTGAACGCCACTGGCGAGCACAGGAGAACCCCACGGCGCGGCCGCCGACACGCAGCGGGCGCGATGACTGCGGCGAGACGCGGCTCCGCCGTGACTGCGATGCCTCTGTTGTGACATGGCTGCGGTGTCACAACTGATCCGCGTCTGCTCCACGCGCAGCGGGACGGAACCGCGGTGACAGGGACGAGCCCACGGCCCGGCGCGGTGGAAGCGGCTCTTCCACCGCATCCCCTCCACTCCTTGGCTCGGCGGGGCTCGGCGGCGAGAGGCCCGCGCCCCGGGGCCCCCAGCGCGCAAAGAGACCCGCTTCCCCCCGACCGCCAAGTTTAAAGACTTAATTATTGACATTCTTGAGCACCGCAGCCGAGATGCCAGGGGGGAGCTGCGCCCCGCGGGCGGGCTCCGGCACCCCGCACCCGGGGGGGCCCGCTTCCCCCTCCCCGGCCGGGAGGAGCCTCCACGCAGTGCCGTGGGGAGCCCGCCCCGCCTCCGGCCCCGCACGCCCCGGGACCCGCCGCCGCTGCCGGGGGCACCCGGCCTCGCGCTTGCCGGCCCAGAGCCGGCGAGGCCCGGTCGGGGTCGAACGGCAGGGCCGGCGACACGGGCCGCGGGCCACCCCGCGCTGCCGCAGCCCGGGGGGCGGGGGAGGGCGGCGCGGACGGACCCGGGAGCACCGCCGCCCCTCCCCGCGGCCGGAGCCATGACAGGGCCGGCGGCCGCCCCGGCCCCCGCCCGCCCCGCGGCCCGCGCCGCCGCCACCGCGTTCATTCATAGCGCCGCCCTGGCGCAGCCCCGCTGCCGCCCTGGCCCCGCCGGGCGGGCGAACCCAAAGTTCGGGACAGAACTTACCCAAAATGGCTCCGCAGCCGCCCCAACACAAACAGCTTTTATTTGGTGAAGTTTAGCCCAGCACCCTGCAAGGACACCCTAACCTCGCCCGGGCCCGCCCCCGCAGCGCGTCCATTGGCTGTCCAGAGCCGTGCGCCACCGCCCATTGGCGGGCCGGCCCGTCAGCCGCGCGGCGCTCGCGCCAAGCTTGGCTGCAGCGCGCCCGCCGCTCGCTCCATTGTGCTCCTGTTTGCACCGATGAGAGCGCGGCGCTGATTGGCCGCGCCGCCGCCCCCGCGCGCCGCCGCCCCGCCCGCGTGCTCCACGTCCGCGCCCGCCGAGCGTTGCCCGGATGTGAACGGGACCCGAGCCCCGCCCTGGGACCCGCCCGTGCCACACCGCGACCTGCCCGCACTGCCCCGGGACCGCCCCGGGACTGTCCGCACGGTCCGCACCGCCCCGGGACCTGTCCGCCCCGCAATCTGCCCGCTCCACACCGCCCGGCCCTGCTGTGGGCTGCCTCTGCCTCGTCCCAGCGCCGCGCTCCCCACAGGCGCTGCTGCCCAGGCCCGAGGCGTGAAGTCCTCAAGGTGCGAAGGCGCCCGCGGGCGGCCCCGCATGGAAGAATAGCGCGGGAGAGGCCTCGGAGGCCGAAGGCCCGGAAGGAGGGAATGCTGCTCCCCAGAGGCGTGCTCCAAGAGATGGGCTGGGAGCAGGCTCAGGGCTTGGGCTGGGTAACCCACCTCCCCAGAGAGAAACTTGGCATGGAGCAACCGGCAAGGTTCGGATCCAGTACCAGTTAATAGTGAGCGAAGCCTGCCGAGGTGGGTTTTCCATTGGAATTCCTCACAACCAGACCTCTTTGAGATGCGTATTCCTGGTCACACAGTGTCGAGGGCTTTGTGCAGTAGCCACAGTCCCTCCTTCACCTCAGCACCCTCGCTTTGGTGGCCTGCAGCATCATGCCTGCTGTTCTGCCTGGGAAGGTGGGAATGCTGGGGTAGAGGAGCAGGGCTGATTCCATCCTCTCTGCTGATGCAGAGATGCTGTGGTCCTAAAAGAAACACTGCTGAAGATAATTAGCTCTGCTGAGACTCAGATTGATTAGCTGAGTACTGGGGAGTCCTCGTACAGCCATACTGCTTTCCAGGCCCCTTGAGAAGCTGGCACAGCCCTGTGCTGAAGTCCTGGCACCAGCTGGCACTGATGTCCTGTGCCGTCTGGCTAGTATGTTCCCTTTATGCCTTCTGGCTTTCCCTAGATGCTCTCCCCAGAGCTGTACAGCTCTTCCACTGGTCATGGAGATCTGCTAGGCAGCACCACTGGGCAGTGCTGGTGTCCTGTGCATGCGCCTGTCACTGCACATTTGTAGATTAAACACAGCCAAGGCACCTGGCTCCATCACAAAACTACACCCACCCCATTTCTGGGCTCCTCCAAGTGCCCCACATAGACCAGTATACTGTGCTCTTCTCAGTGAAACAGGTCTTCCTTCTCCACAGCATTCCCTTTTATCCTTTCTTGCTTGCTCCAACCCATATCTCTGCCCTCCATCCTTTCTCCCTCCTTCAGTCTGGCTCCTTTGCCAATGGATAGCACTGGTGGGCACTGCTGAGATCTCACATATATGTTTCGTCTCTCCTGTTCCCAGGTTCAGATTCTTATACTGGGCCAGCACATGTGCAATATTCCTCTCTCATGCCTTCTCCTTTCCCTAGTCCTGCCTGCTCCTTCTCTAGCCACCAGCCTTGCCTATACCTGATGTGTTCATCCTGCACCAAACAACCTTTGGCAAATCAGCATCTTTCTGTGCTATGTCTTCGCTCTCTCTCCAGAAGAGCACTTCAGCCTCAGAGTGAAGAATGGCTGTTAACATGGAATTAATTGGTACTTCATGACCACCGAACCAAAACGCCTTATTTGCAGATCAACCACTTTTTGCTCAGTTGGGCTCAAAAGGAGTGGCTCATTACTGTACATGTAAAATAGGCTGGCCAGAGGTTAGGGACCAATAAAGCAAGGCAAGAACAAATTCCCTTGCCAGATTCATGCGGCAAGTATCATTTGGAAAGACATTGTAACACCTTTGTTACAGAATTGCAAGAGTTTTGATGGAAAGGGACCACGGGAGGTTATCTAGGGGGGTTCCAGAGGTCCCTTCCCAGCGCCACATGAATGATCAACACAAGATGAGATTAGCCATGGCTCTGCCTACCTGAGCCATAGCACCTTCCATGGCCAGACATTCCCCCACTCATCTTGTGACTTCTGTCAAGGCTGCACCATCCCAATATTCCACCTTAACCTTTCTGGACTCTGTGGTTACTGCTCCTTAATGTATCACTAGGCACTGCCAAGAAGGTTTTGAGTCCATCATCCTTGAAATTGCTTTATCAGTACTTGTAGACTGCTGTTGGGTCAGGTCCTGTTACCTCTTCACCAGAAAAAAGCTTCCCAGCTTTTCCACCTGTATTCAAGGGCCTCCTGTCCCCACTTTGGTTGTCCATCACTGATGTCTCTCTTGGCTTCTCAATTTTGTGGGTTCCATTACTGGACAAAAAGAAAAAAGAATGTATGATTTTATAGCAGAAACTCATCTGCCAGTTCAGTCTTAATCCAGGCCATGTCTGTTTATTCTTTAGAGAGTAGGATTGCTGTGTTTTGGACAAGGTGATTTAGAAAACTGTTGCAGAGTCAGTAATTCATTGTGCTGGCAACCCCCACACAGAACAGAGGAGCCCAAACTATGGCCTTTCCTACCTGGTCCCCTCACAAGGCCAGCATAAGCTTTGTTTTTGAGTGACCTCAGCATCCTTTGATGCCAGTACTAGACCCTCCCTCAGCCTCTCTGGAAAACAGGATTAAATCCTGAGTTTGGCTGTTTCTAAACCCGCATGGGCTCAGGTTGTAACCCCTGTGAGTGCAGCTGAGTGGAGCTGGGGTCAGGTATCACCTGGAACACAGCATTGCTGCCAGCACCCATCGTTGTAGACAGTCTTTGAGATAACTTTCTTCTGATTTGAAGAAATAATAATAGTAGCAGTTGCAGTAGTAGTAGTAAAATAATAATAATCTGACATTTTAGCATTTGTGAATAGGGATTGTGGCAGTCTTCCCTGGGAAAACCCCTGTGGGCTCTGGATACCTCCATACTTCACTGCCCAGATGGAACCTGCCTTCTTTCAGCCAGCTCAGCCAGCCCTGCACCAGCATGCCTCCTTATGTGCCTCTTTACCTGCATCTTTGCCTGCAATGTGCTGTGTGGATGCTACTGCTCATTGCATGTGCAAGCATCCACTGTGGCCCTGATTTACAGGTGTCCCCCACCCTGAAAGAACAACTCATTTGCTGTTATGTTATGTACCTCCCTTGTTGCCTGTAATCAGGAAAAGCAAAATGTGAACAAAGGTGGTTACTCACAGCATCAGCCATCCTCGGATAGGTGGTAGTGACCTGTATCATGTTCCCTGTGTCACTGGTGCAGTGACTGTGCTCTGGCAGCCCCTGTGTGCAGCTCTGTGAGGAGCAGCAAGAGCTGAGCTGCCACCAGGGGCAGGGGACCTCCATTGTCACATGCCACTCACAAATGTCACTGATTTTTTCAATCCCAGATTTTGCAGCAGAAGGTGCAGCCTCTTCCCAGAAGCACTGAGTTGAGAGGCACTGCAGCTCTGTGCTGTGCCTGCAGACAGTGCCAAAGCTGCTGCATGTCCTGGCCAGGAGCCCCAGAGACTTCCAATCCCTGCTTAAGATGCAGTGGCAGTATGGATTGCCTAGGCAAACCTCGGGGCTGCAGCACTTTGGCCAGGCAGGTGCATGTGCCTAGCTGGCACATGCAGGTCTGGGCACCTCTTAGGAATCCACAAGCACAGTGCTGGTTATGCTGCCACCACAGGGACAGGCCCTGGCAGCTGCAGAGACAGCTTTGGCAGCAGAAAGGCCAGAGTCCCTCAAGACTGAAGAAATACCAAATGTTTCCAGACTAGTCTCCTTCTCGTACAGAGAGGGATGGTCCAGAGATACCTGCAGGACAGGCTTCATTTCTGCAGGGGCAGGCGGAATGAATGGTGTTCCCTCTGACTGATCTCCCACCCTATGACACAAACCCAGGGAGATAAAGGTTTCTTTGTGGTGGCAGCTCTCACCTGGGACCAGGACAGGTTTTGGAAGCTGGCTGAAGAGACAATTAAAGAAGCAGCTAACTGCTGTTAGCCATAGGCATCTTGTGGTAGAAGGCTGCAGGGTTTATTCCAACTCAGTAAATTAGTCTCAGCTGCTGATGTAGCAACCCCTGGCTTGTTGTGGCCTTCTGTATGTCTGCACATTTCAGAACATCCTTCACTTGCCCAGTTCTGGGGAGGCTGGTGTGTCTCCAATGGTTACTTGTGGTCTCCTTACAAGCCGGTAGCTTTGTTGGAGCTCTGGAGTTTTTACACAAAGAATAGTCTTGCCAGGCTGTGCTGTTTGTCCCGATATAGGGATCCCTCAGCTCCTTTCTACTGGGCAAATTCCTATGCCAATGAATGGCCACACAGCACCAGGTCCAGGCTGGAGGGGGAGCTTGGCTCTCATTGCCACCAAGGTGCTCTGTCTGACATCCATCCTGGCTTTCCAAATGAAGATCAGAAGGAGCTAAGGACCAGGAACTTCAGTTCTCTCATCCCTCTTTGATGATCCATTTGTAAAGTGAGGCAGAAGGGTACATTTGTCCAGAAGCTGCCCAGAAGCTGTCCTGCAGACTGTACAGTGGACACACAAGATAGTTTCTGAATGGACCATAAATGAGATATGTTAAGATGTACACCAGCATGCTTCTGTACATGCTGCTTCTCTAGAAGCAGAATTCAATAGGGATTGCTTGTGCTGATAAAAACCTGGGCATAACCACTGGAGTTATTGTGCTGGAGTCATCAACATGAACAGACCATGTCCTGGCCATAGCACGGGTCACAGCCAGCCCAGGCATGCTGCACATGGCAGTCAGGTCAGCTCAGGCATCCTTGAGCATACTCTCCCCATACACAGCACAGGCACAATCATAAGTGCCAATCTGTCACTTCAGACTGGAGTTCATGTGTGACAGGGCTGTTGGGCTGCTCAGCCTCTGCTCATCTGCCACTTCCATATGGGCTAGCAGGTTTGTGCACATACCCCAGTACAGGAGTCCTGTGTCTGGGAACCATAGTGCAGAACCATTTCAGGGTCTGGAGATGCACATGGTCTCTGACCTGGTGTTCAAAGGGGGGATGAGGAGTGACCAGAGGTCACATAAAATCATGTCCTTTGGAGCAAAACCTAATGTTTCTGGCTCTCTGCTCAAACAAACCCCCTTAAGGTGATTCAGGAATATCACAGAAGTCATTTGATGTGGGAAAGACTTGCTCTGTTTGAGGTGGAGGTCAATTCCTTTGGAAATGCTTTGGCTAAACCCTTTGCTGCCTTCATCAACCATCTTACACCCTTGAAAGGGATATATTCCAAAGCTGGGCATCCATGGGCCCATGGCCCAATGCCAGATGCAGAAATAGCTACTGGCGACCCAGCACCTAGCAAGGCTTGCCATGGCTCTGCAGACAGGCTGCACAAAGATTTACCAGCCCTTGTTGCTCATGCTGTTGTGTCCCAATAGCAGGTGCACCCCTACTGCTTGTGCTGGTGGCTCTCCCTGTGCACGAGTCCCTTGGCTGTTGTCATGGGTTCCTTTCAGCAGTGGAAGAGTCAGGGCCATTTCAGAGGCGGGAGCCAGGAAATGGAGATGGAGGCTGTAGTTATACCAGCATCAGTTATATTTACAAAGGGCTTTTGGGAGGATTTGCTTGGGAGCACTTGCTGGTGGGCCACAGGACTGTCTCCAGAACACAGTATCACAGCCCACCTTATCCTGCAGGCAAGTATGGAGTAAAAATTACACATAAAACTTTGAATCTATGAAGAACTTACACCTAATATTTTACTGCTGCTCTTCTGCAGCTGCAGTCCTGGACTGAGGAAGAGGACTGAGCAGGCAGCTGTGTTCTGCATCCTCCTGCCCTGTGCTGTACCAGCCCTGTGGACCCCACGTAGTGCTACCAAGGTCAGCTGTGGTGGCAAAAGCTATCACTTTCATCTGGTCACACCTAATCCCAGGGTACCTTGTGCACAGCAGCTTTACCTGGGTGGAGAAAGATCCACCACCAGCCGTTTCCCAGTGACATCCCCTGGACTTAACTTTTTATTTAAGTTTTGTGGCTCTTACTACTTTGGCGCTGCCAGCTCAAAGGTGAGCACTCCTCCAGTTAGTGAGAGTGAAAGGTGCTTAATATGCTGTTTATCATTAGCCAGGTCCCTGAGCATCCATCACCCATCTCTGCATGAGCTCTGCTCCTCCAGTGCATGCAAAAAAAGCAGAGCCATCAGCCATTACTGCCCCGGGACTGAGACAAGAGAAATTATTTTCCAAATTCAGATTACACAGCCCCAGTCTCTATGAACATTGTTTCTCACCTGGCACATTTTCCTCTCACTGTCCCCAGATGATTTTTTTCCAGATTTCCTCACCAGGCTCCTCTTTCCCCAGGCTTCCATTGAGCACTCAGTATGGCAGGGTGTCTGCTGCCCAGATGAGCTTCATCTGCTTTGTTTCACCCCAACATTTCATTCCTATGAATTCTCCATCTGTCAGTTCCTGGGGGAAGCTGGTCTGATATCCCCAGCACCAACCTGTGTGCTTCTGTGGGATGTTGACAGTGTTGCTCCCATGGCCTATAAAGACCCATTTAACCCTTTAGATCTCTTGTCTAGTTCTACCTTTGCTTTTTTTCAGGCCATAAAGACAGCCAGGCCCCTGCTATAAGGGTTTTCCATATGCTTATGCCCAGAAATGGTTAAATGCTAGAAATATGAGAGCCTTTGGGACCAGTTAATGCTAATACCAGGTAACACCATGCTGATGTGGACCTGGCTCTCTCAGAAACCTCAGCAATGGAGACTCCAGCCCCTCCTTCTTATGACTGGGAAGATTATTCCCACTGCCTATCTTGATTTTCCCTGTCATAATCTAAGCCTGATTCTATTTGTGTTATCTGGCATGGGCAGATTCCTTGCTGCAAGAATCATTCACATTCCAGAAGACTGCTGCTGCAGCCCCCTTCGCTCCTCTCCTACCAATTAATTTGCTGTGTTTTCTTGCAGTCATGTTTTCTAGGTCTCTGACATCCTTATCTGGATCCTCTCCAACCAGCCCAAATGGCAATGTCCACACATAACTGCTTCTCCAGCCACTGCTCCCAGCTGCTGTGGAGAAGGGCAGAGCTGCCTCCAGCAACACCACAGCCCTCTCATGGTTACACATCCCAGAACTGTGTTTGTCCCTTTTTGTTTGCTGTTAGCCCACTGCTCTGCTGTACTTAATTAGCATGTCAGTCCCTCCCCCAAAAATAGCTTCTTGCAAGTGAGTAATTTCTTTGTTTATATGATGTGCTGGCTGTGCTGGGATGCTGGTGGTATGGGGCTGTGCTCCATGATGTCCTGCTCCCCAAGCCTGTTCATCTAATTTCTCAGTGAGGTGTTGTGTAGGGAGAGTTTGGGGGTTAGGAATTTGCCTTTCAACATAGTCTCCACACTTCCTATCTTCCTGCAATGCCTGCAGTTGTGTATCTCCTGATCTCACCTGCTGACAGCCACAGCCTGGAGCCTGAGCTGGGACCAGCACTCATTTCACACCAGGGTTAAGCTGGATATGATCTGCAGCTTGATGCTGAGATGTTTATAGGGACCTGTGTCAAAGTCTTTTGAACACCAAGCATACATACTGTGTTTCCTGTTCTTCTGTCAGAGGAGAGAACCAGACCAGGTTTGCCACAATTTTCTCTGAGAAGATGGAGTTGGCAACTGCTCCCCAGTGTGCTGTCTTGCAGTGTTCTGGGCTGCTTTGCTGCTTATCCTTGTGTTTCCCTGAAGTCCAAAGCAGGACTGAGCACTCAGGTTTCTCCTCTTTTTAAAAAGCTACACACACTTCTGCTGTCCCAGCTCTCCAGTTTTGCCCTTCTGCTCCCAGCTTTCCTGCTGCCTGCTCTGCCTGTATCCACAGAGGGCTGCCAGACCTGGCCTGCCTGTGCTGCTCTGTCTCTCCAGGCTCCTCAGCCCCGTTTCTGGTGCTGACTGCACACCCTGGCTGGTTCAGGCTGAAGCACTGAGGCTGTGAATGCTCTTGGCACCACAGTATCCCTGATTTCCCTTTCCACCCCAGAGCATCAGCCCTGGCTTTGCCTGTCCTCTTCCTCTCCATGTGCTCTCACTGTCTTGTCTGCTGGATCCTTTCTCCACTCCTTTTGGTCTTCTGATTTTGCATTCTGAGTGGATGCATTTGCACTTACTGCCTGCCCGCTTCCCAGTTGCTCTGGAGTTTGGAGACAGCATGGGATGTTCCCCATCCTGGCATGGCCTTTGGTATGGCTGTTGCTGTGGTGTCCTGCAACTTCTCTCCAGCTGGGTTGGTGAGCTGTGAACAGCAGACATGGCCACTATCAGGGGGGTTGGAGATGCCTGAGGTGCAGAGAGGGGCAGGGCAGCACCCAGCAGGATCATGGAAATTGCTCCAAGGACAAGGTTTTCCCCATGAGGGTGGTCAGACCCTGCCTGGCCTTGGGCTCACAGAGCTTTGGGTTGTCCATATGTAGAGCTATTTGAACCATACCTGAACAAAGCCCTGAGCATGCTGCTCCCATACCCCAGAGGTTTCTATTCCCAGTCCCAAGCTCTACCTCTTTCCTCTCTGCAAGACAAGGAGCTCTTTCATATCTGGGTGGCATTTATCCCACTGATTTCCTCCCACAATCCACATCCACACCCCAAGGTTATAAGCAAAACCATAACATTTCTCTTCTACTGGCCACTTCTCAAAGAAAAGAAATCAGTTTTAAAACCTTGGGAGTGTTTTCTGGACAGTCTGTCCTTGCTGTCCTGGTACCACACCAGCTGCTTGGGTAGGGACAGTCTCCATTATACTGATGTCCCGGGTTTTGGGTGAACCTGGCAATTGCTTGTGGAAAGTCCCTCAGCTTGGCAGAATGACATCCAGGTTCTTGTTGGATCGCAAGCCAAATGTATCCAGCCTTCCTTTACAAAACTGTACGTTTCCCCTTAATCCACTGCCTGCCTTTCCAGAACAAGCTTCATCCTTCTATATTAATATTCCAGTCATGAGCCTGAGCCCACCAAGTCTTTGTTATGCCGATTAAGTCATAATCTTGATTGCACATTTAGACTTCCAGCTCCTTTTGTTTATACCTCTGGAGTGCCCCAACAGGGTGGGCATGCATTCTCCTGTTCTCCTCTGTGCCCAAGGGCTGTGCTGGCCATGCCACGTCCCTGCCGGGTCTCCTGTGGCTTCTGCAGGTGTGTGGCTTCACACCTATCCATGTGCTAGGACAGTGCTGGGGCTGGCCAGGCTGGCACCCCTTCCCCTTCCACCCAGGTGCCAGGGGCTGAGTGAGGGTGGCCAGGAAGGAACCAGGGTATGGGGGAGCAGTGAGTATCCAAGCTGGGCTCTGAACAGCATCTGTGTCCATGCAGCAGCCGCAGGGAGCTGCCTGGGAATGGTCTGCACTGCAGCATCGAGGCAAGGGGCTGGTGGCGGGGACGGGACTCCCAGGCTCCTCTGTGCTGGCTGCAGAGTCCGTGATGGTGCAAGAAAGGATGTAATAGTGGTGGGAGTCTGTACTACTTAATTAGTGGTTCGTTTTAGCTTTTTGTTTTGTTTTGTTTTTGTTTAGAGTTAGGATTAAAAAATACACAAAGGAAATGGGGTTTTTTGTGTTTGGGCTTGGTTGTTTATTAAATTTTATTGAAAAGTATAGTGTTTAACAATACTTCTAGCTACTTGCTAGAAGTGAGAAAAATGGAGCAAGATTTAGCTGTTATAAGGTTTTTTAAAGCTAAATAGTTTAATAGAGAATTAACACATTATTTATTTTATTAATTTAATAACTAAATTTTTATGATTTTTAGTGTGATATTGACTGACTTATTAGAGGCTATTACTTGAAACTTATGAAGAAGGAAAATGAATAATGAATAGAAAATGAATAAAAAGACTACTCAATTTTTTTTATTTTGTTTCATATTTATTACTATATTATAAAAACTTTAAATTTAAAACTCTTTAATGTGTGAAAGCGCATACTTTTATTTAACTGCACACTTATGATTTTAACTTTATCATTCAAATTTAGAAGCCTTCTTCAAGGCTTCAGGTCAAAAGCAGTGTTCTCTAGGGAGTCAGCGCCAGACAGCACAGAAAGCTCAAAAATTCCACATTTCTGGGATCCAGCAAAAGGCTTCCGTGTGTCCATGTGCATGTGAGTTCTTTTCAGCCAGCAGCAGAGCACCAGAGCCAGGAAAAGCCATGCTTGAGTTATTCCAGCTACAAGGGTCCTCTTGGACATTGTCAGTATCTGGTGTAAATCCAAGTTCTGGGCATACATCCCAGGGGTGTGAACCCTCTCCTGGAGCTTTGTGCTTTGTCATCAACACTGGATGGAAAAACGAGCCTACTCAGCACTGCCTGGAGCAGCGTCGACCAGCAGGATGCTCCCTGCCCACACCACTCCAGTGCATCCCATGGATTTAAGGCACAGCCCTGCTCAGAGGTGCCAAATTCTTGTTTCCCAGAGGCAAACCAACTCACAGCAGAGCCCAGGGAAATCAACAGTGCTAAGGAAAATGAGCTCACTAAACAGCCATCAGCTCAATGCAGGAGCCTCCTGTCTTCCTGCTGCATCTGGCCAGAGCCAAGCCCAGCTGCCAGGCTGGCAGCAGGAAGAGATGCACTTGCTGGAATATCCAGTATTCCCAACTCCCATGTGGGTGCTGGACTTCCCTAGACTGGCAGGGGTGAGTGGGGCAGCTTTTGGGAGCAGCCCAGGGCAAGGGTCAGGGCTGGGCACCAGGCACTAAATTTTCCACTGATCCTGCCAGAGCCCCAGGCACAAAGCAGCACCTTCCCACCGCAGGGACCCCTGGCTGCCAATGCCCCCTCTTTGACCAGCACCTCGCAGAGAATCACAAAGCTTTTGGGACACACTGACCCTCCAAGAGAGGAACACTTTTGCCTGAGCATCACCCCAGCCAGGCTGTTTCCACAGCTTCCCGGGGAGTTGTTTTTTCCCTGGGGATATGGGCTGATAGGGGTGCGAGAAGGGATCTGCAACGAGTGGCTCGGCCACAGAGCACCCAGGACTGCGGGAGCAGAGGCAGAACAAGGTTCTTTGCTCTGCAGTGGAGGGGGTAAGGGACAAGGGGCAGACACTGGGAGAAGCAAAGCTCAGGCTGGGGCTGGCAGCTTCCAGAGTCCCAAGAGTCATCCTGCCATGCTCTGGGCTAAGATCTCCACTGAAGATGAATGGGGAAGAAAACAAGGGGTTTTTTTAAGGTCTGTGCTGGAGCTGAATGCTGTGGGATAGTGAAGTTTCCATGCTGAAAGCAAAATTCAGTTTCATTTTCCTTGATGCAACAAAATAATTTCTTACCTTTAGATGTATCACAGCAATACTTAAGGAACTAAAACAATTCCATTCCTTATCATTTTGTTACACACCTTGCTGAACCAATACAATTAATTAGTGGAAATTAATGGTACTGACTATTTCCAGTTCCCTATGAGGGCAGGAGGGTGGGTCCCCCCACAGAAAGTGCTCTGGAGCAGCACCCCAAGGCTCCCTGGCACTGTGCAGCCCTGGCAGGTGTGTGATGTGGCCCTGGAGCTTCACTGTTGGGAAAACTGAGTCAGGCAGCAGCCAGGTGTCACTAAATTTTGTATTCACCATGTCAAGGGCTGATGCTGCTGTTCCTGAAACACTGACAATAAAACAACCCAAACCCAAGAACCACCAGGGTATCAATTCATTACTGAGTCCGGTGCTGGCATGCAGGAAAGGCCCTGATCATCCTGATTTGTCCCCTTTGGGGGACTTCTTACCAGGAACAATGATGCACTGCCAGGAGGAGGACAAGATTTATTCAGGCCCAAAGCAGATAAATTGTGAGGGAGAAAGAAAAAAGGGATGGGGCAAGACAGAAGCAAACAAGATAAACTTCAGGCACATATTTTTGGGGCAAAAACGTGGGTTTCCTGCAGGACTGGTCAGGCAGGTGGGAAGGAATAAGGGCATGAGGAGCAGTCATTTCCAGCAAGTTTCAGCAAGAACAAACTTCAGGGGAGTGGGAGGGAGGGTCATGGAGCATGAGTATGATTTGGGGAGCCTCCAGTAGCCTTTTAGGATGAGAGACCCTGAAGGATGACCCCAGCCCCAGCCCAGGGTTGAAGCACATGCAGGAGAACACCATGCAACACTGTGAGGGAGGTGACTCTTGGCATTGTCCCCAGCTGTCACCCTGCCCCACCACTTGCCAAAGGTGCCCCTTCTTCCCTGTCCCCCTAATCCCAGGTGACCCTGGCTCCTGTGGCTGTGCAGGAGGGAGTGGCATGTGGCACCCTCTGAATCAATATCAGCTTGTCAGCTGCTGCTCCTCTGTCCCCGCTGGCTTTTAAAGCCACTGCCTGGCTCTTGTGGCCACGGGAGTCGCTGTGCTGGGGCACCTCATCAAGCAAGGAGCAGCTCCTTGGAACATCCACAGTAGCCCAGGGCAGCTAGGCACCAGCCGCCCCCCACAGCCCCGCTGTCCTCTCTCCATCCCCATCATGCTGGCTCTACTCTTGCTCCTCTCTCATGGCAGTCATCAGTCAGAAATGTTGCTTTGTATCCCAGTGGCCGACAACTGCTTAGGGAGGGAATTACTACTTAATTACACAAAATTACAAAGAAATTTATTTTCAGAGTGATAGCAGGTCTGGTCTGATGTGAATTCCTCCTCACTGAGGTATTATTGTCCCTGGAAAAGGGAGATGCTTCTGTGCTGGGTTTGTGCTGGCACCAGGACACAGGTCAGCAGAGTTTTGCTGCAACAAGTTTCTGCAGGATGAAGGCAGGCCTGTGGGGTGCAAATAGCTACTCTGGGTGGTCTCCATGTCACCAGTGACCCCAGCCTTGCAAGAAACCTGTTTTGGAGCCAGGCTGGGAGAGCTGGGTGTGCTCACCTGGAGAAGAGAAGGCTCCAGGGAGAGCTCAGAGCCTCTTCCAGGGCCTAAAGGGGCTCCAGGAGAGCTGGAGAGGGACTGAGGACAAGGGCCTGTCATGCCAGGACACAGGGAATGGCTTCCCACTGCCAGAAGGCTGGGTTAGATGTGATACTGAGAAGAAATTCTTCCTTGTGAGAGTGGTGAGGCCCTGGCACAGATTGCCCAGAGCAGCTGTGGCTGCCCCTGGATCCCTGGAAGTGTCCAAGGCCAGGTTGGATGGGGCTTGGAGCAGTCTGGGATAGTGGAAGGTGTCCCTGCCCAGGGCAGGGGCCTGTACTAAATAGCCTTTAAATGTCCCTTCCCACCAAAACCAGTCTGTGATTCTGTGTTTCCATAAACACTATGCATGGGTAGGGCTGAACAGGGCTGGGCTGTGTCCTCCCTGTCCCTTGTGAAGCATGAAGCCAAAGGCTGAAACCCATCCTGTCTTGCCTGGGACCTGCAGCCCTGTGTTCCTGAGAGCCACTTTCAAACTGTGATTAGAAAACTGGTCCACATCCTTGATTTCACCCTCCCAGCGTGACACTTAGCTTTCCCCTGTGGTTTGTTTGTTTGTTTGTTTGTTTGGAGGGGGTTTTTTGTTGTTGTTTTTGGGGGTTTTGTGTGGGTTTTTTTGTTTTCTTGTAATTTTTCCAGCTTATTCATTTTGCTCTTTGATCCAGGGAGGTTCCCCTTGCAGGGGACCAGGCAGAATCCATCTCTATAAGGGCAACACAGTCATGAGAGGTCCTGGTTAAGCTGCAGGGGCGTGTGATGGGCTGCAGGACTGGCCTGCCCCTGTTCACACTCAGCCCTAGTGAGGAAACTCTGAGTCTAAGGCAGGCCAGTAGCTTGTTATGACCCATCTCTAAGGCAGGGTAAATTCTTGTATATAAAACCCTTGGAGGGAATTGGAATGAAATAATACTGAATGACCAGTCTATATATGAGGCAGATTCATTTTTTAAAAACTTAATTGTAGCAGAAAGGTGGTAAAGGGCTGGGTTTCCTATAAAAGTATAAAAATAACATGAAGAAAATATATGAACAAAAGAAAGAGAAGGAAAAGACAAGAGTAGATGCTGGAGAGGACAAATATCACCACCTGTAGATCCAGTGAGGAGACTTGATCATTGTAATTCCGACGTCTGTGGTCAGAGTAATGGTCATAGATCCACTGGGAGTGGGGACTGTGAAATAAAAAGGTTATATACATCCAAGCTGGCATGGGAATGCCTATGTCCTTCTCCAGGGAGGGGATTCTTTATGTCTGAAGTTTCAGTCTGGAGCACACACAGCTTTCTTCTGGAGAGTTCCTGAAAAGAGTCCAGGGTGACTTGGGGATCCCTGGTGGTACTGATTCCCCTCTATTCATCTTGCCCACTCCTGCACCCCACTCCTGCACTTGTGCTGTGTTGTGTGGTCACCATGGACCTGAACAGGAAAATTGGCTTCAGGAAGCCTCTTCCCTACCTTTGTAGGGCCTCCCTTTCCAGTCATGTGCTGTTCCAACTTGCTGGTCACCAGCGTTTGAGGCATAACAATGCATGAACTCCACTGTCCAGGCTTCTACGGAGCTGGAGGAGTGCCCAATGCTCATCCCAGCCACCATTCCACTCCCTTCCCAACTGCTGCCACCAAAAAATGAGGAGCTTTCCTTGTCATGGAGCTGTCAGGAGTTTCTTAAGCAAGTCCATGGTGAACAGGGGCCTAAAGATACTGTATGGCTGTCCCAGGCAGTGCCACAGGGCACGGGCAGCCAGCTCAGATCTCTGCCAGCTGCAGGATGCAGAGGGCAGAACTCATGGGAGCTGTGTCCAGAAAGAGGTTCCCAAAGCCAATGGGAGGTTCCAACAGGACAGTTTTCAGGCTGTACATGGAAACAAGGGTAGTGGTGGGTGAGAGCAGAGGCTAGAGCTGCAGTGGGGGCAGCAGGAGCTGCAGTGCCTTGTGCCCACTGGGCTTGGCACTTGCTGGATGCACGGTGGAGCTCCCCAGGAGGCAGCTCGTGCTGGGTCTGCCAATATCTCCCTTTACCTTGGGCACATCTGTCCCCAGAAATGCTGGACAGGGGGCAGCTGGACTGAGTAGCTGCCAGGGGCAATGTTGTCACTACTGGCTTCTCTCGCTGTCACACCAGTCTCAACCCAGCACTGTCTTTGTCACCTCCAGGGCAGGTGCCAGTTTTCTCTGGCATTCAGGAGGCCTCAAGTGCAGCAGCGATGGGCAATGGTCAGGTGCCACTACCTCCCAAAAATGCCTCCAGTGGAAGGGCGATCAGGCAGGCACCCTCACAGATCCACACACAGCCAGCTCAGCCATGGAAAGACAGGAGGGGTCTTTTGTATGGAGTTCTGTGGGAGTCAGTAAGTCAGGAGTCTCTCTGAATTCTTCAGAGTGAAAGGATTGAATTAAAGCCTTTGGATAGATTGAAGTATGTTAAGCCACTCACACATAAGGCAGAGGTGAAAGTTTAAGTTTTAGTATGAGTGAGCAAGCAAGTAAGTAGAGTAAGTAAGTAAGTGGAATGAATAACTAAGTAAATGGAGTAAGTAAGTAAGTAAGTGGAGTAAGTTTTAAGTGCTTTTAGTAAGTAAAGGTCTCAGATGCCAGAGTAGTAGTACATGTTCTATTGAAGGTTAAAAAACACAGTCCTAAATACTAGGAGTTCCATGGAGGCTCCAAAAACATAGTTTCAGACATAATAAAGCTATAGTAAGAATATGGCTTACATTTTTCAGATAAAACAAGATAGACCATATGCATAGTTTATATGTAGCCTAGCCTGCTAAGAAACTAGAATTCTAATAGGTTAAAAAGTAGTGGTCCAAGTTTGTTTCTTAGCTTGTTGGGAAGTTTCTATATAAGAAGATACATTGGGGAGAGCTGGTGCTTTTGCCATTGCTTTTTATGCCATATGCTTTTATGCCATTTGCTTTTTGCCATTGCTTTGCTTTGCTTTTACTTTTAAGACTGATGTGCTTCTGCAATAAACAACTTTATAGCAACTATTAACTGCTTGGCTCATTGAAGAAGATAAACCGACAAGTTTGGTGCCTAAGAGCAGCCAGAAGTCTAACCTTACAGAGTTCCAATGGGGTTTATTTTCACCACACACTGAAGGGGCCCAGGGACAAAAGACAGAGAGCATGGAGGAGTTTGGGTTTAAATATGGGGAAAGAGGAGCATGGGATCAGGGTCCAATGGGAGTAGGGGCAAGTGGTGCACAGGCGAGGCAAGGAATCAGGGGAGCCTATAGGGTAACAGGGGTGGAATAATGCAGCAAACTGGGGCCAGTGGGGACCAGGGAAAGGGAGAACATTCTAGGGAAAGGCCATACAGGGGAGACAAGGGCGATCTGGGCCAACAGGCCAATTGAGAGAACCGAACTGGAGTACATGAATATAAAACTTCAAAGGACTGTGGGGAGAAGCCTTTCATCTCCATGCCTTAAATGTCCCTCTGACAACTTAGGGTCTTTCCTTCCAGGGCATGGAGACTGCTGTCTCTTGGATAGGTTCCAGGGCCTCCACACTCAGGGACTCAGGATTATGGGATGATGGGGTGATGAGGTCCTTGAAGGCTCAGGAGGTGCTTAGTTCCAGTTCTTGCCCAAAGCAAGGTCACTGGTGCAGTTGCAGTGGGCTGCACATCTCCCAGGATGGAGCCTGTTGCCACTGCAGGAGTGTCCTCAAAGGCACAGATTTTGGGCTTAGAGATTTTGGAGTAGCTCTGCTGCAAGGACAGGGCTCAGTGGACTCCTGGGCAGGCAGCCATGTTGGGGCTGAGCTGCTCCCTCTGCCCTGGCACACACCGGTGCTCCAGTCTCCAGGAGGCTCCAGGCTGTGCCCTCACTGCTGGGAGCTCCTGCCCGGGATGTGACAGCTGTGCCAGGTGAGCAGTTCCTGCTGCATCCCAGCCCTGCTCCTCCGTCCCACTGCCCCCAGGGCCCCTGCTGCCCCATCCCATCCTGCAGCAGGCACTGCTGGCTCCATGCTCTCTCTCCATCCCTGCAGGCAGTGCCGTGCCAGGGCTGACACAGAAGTGGGCTGTGACTGCCCAGTGACTGCCATGGCACCTTGCAATGACACCTCCACTCCATCTCCAGCAGGAGCCTCATCTGCACCAGTGAGCCAGAAGTGTCCCTGTGGCTGGTCCTCATCCCTGTTTGTACCTCTGGGATCTTACAGGGCCATGAAAAGCCAGCTGCCTGGAGGGTGGCCCCTCCTTACACCCCGAATTCCCCACTGGAATAAATACATCTGGTATTTATGAGCAAAAGGCTGGAGGGAGCAAAATCCATCCCCTGCCCATCGTGCCTGTGCCAGGGAAGGGACCTGTGTGCCAGAGCCAAGCTGGGAACATCAAACCCCCAACGTCCACTGCCCAGGAGCCAGTGGGAAGCTGGGAAGATCCAGGAGCTCTTGGCAGGTGGGTGAGTGTGGCCTGGGCTCCCCAAATACAGCAGTTCCTGTCTGTGACCAATACCCAGATGAGCATGGCTTGCAGCCCTCAGGGAGCAATGGGGAGCTCTCAGCATCCCCCCATCTCCCACCCACCCCTTGGCTCTTGGAGCAGGAAATCTCTGATGGAAGAAGCAGGAGGTTCCAGGGCTCCCTCTGCACCAGTGCTGCTGCCCCAGAGCCCCCGTGGCTGCATAGCCAGTATCTGACAGGAAGGGTTTCTGCATGGCACCATGAATGATGCTCACCTAACTGCTCCCAGACTCCCACAAGTTGTCAGGAGCAGCTCTGGATGCTCTGGATGGCTGGAACAGAGCTTGGGATCACAGGACACATCCTGAACAAGGAGACCCCTAGGGAAGAGGAGTCTGGAGGGGGCAGCACCCCTACTCACCCCCCCCACCCCAACCTGAGCCCCCAAAATATTCAGCAGGAGTTCCTTGGTGCTCCTGGCTCTCCCACCATCCCTGACCCCTCCCGCTCCCCTCCCCTTGCACACCATTAAAATAAATTGATAAAATAAACCTAATTTGGACTGTAATTCTATTTTCTCAACCTGAAAGGCAGATTCTTCCAGTCGATCAGCAGTAAGTCCCTACAGACTCCTGCTGCTGGGGAAGACAGAGCTGTCGCTGCACTAATGAGTGAATTAGCTAATGAAAACAGTATTTAAAATAATCACAATATTTCTTTATTTGCATGTAAAGATGACATAATAAAAGATAATTAGCAGCATGTGAAATAGTTCTACTACTCAATTTTCTCAGTTTAGCTAATTAATTATCTTAGTAAAATGCATCATTATGGCTAATTTTAGAAAATCCAGCAGCTGCAAGGTCAGAGTGGGAACAATTTCAATTTGTAATTGGAAGAAACATTAAAGTGAGTCAGATAATCTTTTATTAGATAATAATAATAATAATGAATCACACAGGCACATATATTAAGTACTTTAAGAGGCAGAAAATGCACTGAATCATTTAATAATGTCATCAAATGAGCTTTTTAGGGGTTGCTGTGGGAGCAGGAGGGCACTGGGCCCTCAGACCTGCCGGGAGGAACATGTAGCCCAGTGCTGGCTGGGGGATGCCTCTGTAGGGATGGACCATGGAGGGTCTGCCCTGGGCCCCCCTGGCTCTCCCTGCCCTCAGCCTGTGCCAGCAGCACCTCAGGGCCCGGGCAGGAGGGTCCCAGCCAGGGGAGTCCCAGCAGAGCACCCTTGCCCTGGACTGGGTGCTAGGACTGGGCAGAGACCCCCATGGCTCACCGGGGTCTGCAGGGTGGCTGGGGGAGGCTGAGGGACCCCTGGCAGAAGGGCACAGACAGCAGCTCCTGGTGGAATCCCCCAGGGTGGCCTGCACTGGGGAATTCAAACCTCAGAGGGGGGACAGGGCTGAGACATGATGGAAGGGAGCCCAGGACCACTGTGACACTGACCACCAGCCCCACATGTTGGCCCCACACCCCCGTCCCTCCTGGGACACCCCTGCTCTGCATGGGCTCTGCCCTGGTGAGAGGAGGCTTTGCCAGCCCTGGGGAAACAGGCTGCTTTTGGGGGTAAAAGTGGGGGTGCCAATGGCTGTGGATCTTCCTGTTCCACTGGGACCAACTCGGGACAGCCAGCAATGGACTGGCCCATCTCTGCTTTTCCAGTAGCACCTTTGTAAGGATCCCTGGTGTGAGCCCAGAGCTGCAGTGTGTCACCCTTCTCGTCACACTCTGCTAAGATGCCAGGCACAGCTGGGTCCTGTGTGTAGGGCGGTTGCTTTTGGTACAGTAGAAACAGAATAAATCTATTGTTTATTAATGTTAATTATAATCTATAAAAATAAATATAAAAAAGAAGAAAATCTCATTGCTCTTACAGGAAGAAGAAAACAGGTTTAAACCTCACCTGCACCCAGGTGAACCTCCACCCAATTCCCATGGCTGCTGCTGTGCCCTGGGTGCTGCCCACAGCTTCCAGAGGGCTGCCTGCTCGGCATGAGGGGGATCCCCAAAGCAACATGAAAAGCCAAAAGCCAAGGCTGAGGCCCCTGGGATGCTCCTGGTTGCCACAGCAACATACTGCCTCCTCCATGTGATGTTGTCTACAGAGATGACCTGACTCACACCCTGGGATGCACAGTGGCCCCCAGATCCCTGGGGTACACAGCCAGTGTGGCCATGGGGCAGCCCAGTGTCACCAGCGACATCCCAGCAGCACTGATGTGGGCCAGGGACACTGGGGGCACTGACATGGTCCAGGAACACACCCTGCCAGCACTCATCACTGCAGCAAGTGTGCTGGGGGATGGCAGCAGCCATGGCTCAGCCCAGTTTCACCTTCAGCCACTTCCTCACTCCTGAGAGACATTTGTTCAAGGCAGGCAGCCAAACATTTTCTCAGTTTAAAGCAATAACTAAATTACATTTCACTCTGGACAATTATCTGTACTGCAATTTGGCTTCAGTTGTGGTCAAAACCAGCCACGCTACAATGAGAACAGTGTTGGTGTGCCGTGTTTCTGACTCCTCTGGAAGTTTATAGGAATAGCAGATGAAAATGGAGGGCACGGGGGAGGAGTCATCTCCTCTACAATCCTGTGGCAAGCCTGCCACCACCTCCTCTGCTTGACAGGGGGTGCTGCCAGCTGATGTGTGCCCCATGGAGCAGCTCCCCTTCATTAACAACAAATTAGAAGTTAATTCTCATTTCTGGCTGTGGCAGAGGGCACAGGCCTGACTGCTTCACACTGCAGCCACTCCTGCCTCATCCCAGGATTTATTATTCCTGTTCTTGCTCAATCACCTGGTGGTGCCCGGTCACTCCACTCACATGGAATAGAGCACCTGTGAGGCATGGGGAACCTTCCAGAAACCAAGGAGCTGCTCCCAGCTGGGTCATCCTGCCCTGAGGACCTGGAGGCCACTGAAGCTGCCTTTTAGTTCCTCGCAGGTTGTTCCCCGCCGTTCCAAGACTTGGCTAATGGATACCCACTTCCAATCCAAAGTCGTAGGTGAGATTTCCAGCCTCCCAAACTGCTGAGAGTATTGATCCCTTTGGAGCAGGAAAGAAGAAAGCATCAGGCTCCAAACCAGCACCAGAATGCCCTTCTGGCCCCTGGCCCTGCACTTTGAGACTGCAGAGGAAGATATTCAACTGTTTACCACTCATGTTTGTGATTCTTCAGAGATCAATGTGGGATCTGCCCTAACCTTCCCTGAAGAATTGTGGTGAGGAGCTTGGGTGGATAGTACCAGCTGACATTACTGAAGATGAAGCCAGCAGGAAAACAGATGTTCACATATCCCAGCTTCAGGTTTCTGGACCAGTCACTCCAGTGCTTTTGTTCCAGTCCTCAGGTGAGGAAGCTTGGGCAAAGCACCAGAGCTGCTGCAAAGGTGAAATCCCAGGGACAGCACAGGGCCCCTACCAGAGAAGCAGCCCCTGCACTGCAGTAAGCACAGACACACACAGGTCCTGCAGCCCCGACAACTCCTCCCTTCCTTAAGGAGCTCAGACATCTGTGAGGATGGCACTGAAAACCCTCTCTAGCCCAGTCCAGTTTCCCAGGGCTCTCTGGCTGTATCACCCTCATGGGACACAGGGCCCCACTGCTGCCCAGCTCCTCTCCAAATCCAAAGCTGTGGAATCCTATCCTTTCTCCCCTCTCTGCCCATCCAGCAGAGCCCTCACCCTCCCAGGACTCTGTACCTGAAGCATTCAGCTTCTCCCTGTCCTGGGTGGGTGCCCAGAGTGGTTGCACCACTGGGGACCCACAGCTAAGATGGGAAGCAGCACATGGAGAGATGGGAGAACACTGGCATTGCAGGAGCATTAAGCTCCCTTCAAAAGCCAGTCTTTCATGTTTTCACTCCCCAGACTATTGAGATACAACATGATTTCCTTACCTATGAGCCTCACTGGTCCCAGAGCTACTGAGGTGAAGAGGGTGTGCAATTCTGCTGCCTCTGTCTGCTGTTGTCCTGGGAAACATCTCCATTGGAGAATTTCTACCAAGGTTTTGGAAAATACTAAAAATTGACCAGTGCAAAGTTACTAGATAAGAATCTTTAAAATTTATTGGACTAATTGTGTTACATTCAATATTTGATGTGTTTCTCCTGGACAAAGAATTGGCATAAATACAAACAAGCCTTTCTGTGCCTTCCCTAAACAAATAAGAGATAAAGTACTAGAGACAACAGAACATACTTCACATCTTCATATTTACATTTTACCTTTACTTTACAACTTAGTGCCAGGAATATTTACAGAAAAATACAATAAGAACAGAACGTTCATGTCTTGGCAACATAGAGGAATTCATACAAATTGTCTATGATTGAAGCACATGATATCTGGCGTCCTCACTTCTAATTGCTCCTGCTAAATCCATGGGGAAAAGGACTGTGTTTGCCTTCAAAGGTATCACTCAATTACACAATCACAAAAATGCATCACATTTGTCTCTGAGGCTGAAATTTAGTTCTCTCCTCTTCCTGGGCACACAGAGCCTTGTGAAAAGAAACATTATGACCTATGGAGAACCCAGCAGGTACAGCACAGGGGCAGCCAGGCCCTGCACACTTGCACCCATTTCCACAGGCACTGTCCTCCCCCTCTCCTGCTTGCTGTAAGGTTCTAATGCCTTTCTAGAAGTACCTTTAAAAGAACAGCTTTTCCTTTAAAAGTCTCTATTAAGGTACCAAAATGCAATTTCAACACTGTGTTTAACGATGTGACAGTTATCACCTCCTGCTGTTGAAACAGAATTATGAACCCAAACTGAAAGATCTGATGAAAAGGAAGAGTCTCAGTTTAATTACTGTGGAACACTTGCAGGTTGGGGGGTGTCAGTGCTCATCCCCTCTGACGGACAGGGATGCTGACCCAAGCCACTCAAGCATCAAGTCAGAAATTTTATGCAGCAGTTTGTGGTATTAAAAAAATCTGGATTCTTGGCTAACTCTTGTAATCACCATGGAAATAAACCTCATTTGCTCTGACCCTTCAGGGGAAAAGCTCTCAAGGTAGTACCCTGGACTAGCTAAAGCCAGCAGAGAGGAGATGGATACAATTCCCAGACTGGTGGGGTGCATTTTGTTATGAAGCTTGAGACCTCCATAGGAAGGAGGGACAGTGCTTGCAGGCACCTTGCACTGGCCCAGTCTGCCCAGGGTGCCCACAGCTGTGACCAGCACCCAAGCCATGAGGGATGGCAGCATAGTTCTGCATCACAACATTTTTATAACGAATTGTTACTTTCCTGAAGGCTCATCTTTCCAGAGAGGCAATCACCTACAGCCAGGTCACAGCATGTGTTACCTGCTCACGAGCTGGTTCTATAACTCAACTGACACATGTTCTAAACATCCATCTCCTGACATTGGGAGAGGTCACAATATGCCCAAGTTCTCTTCTTGCCAGACTCCTGCCAAATCCTATGGCCCTCATAGCTGTTACTGCTCCCATGGGTGGCTTTAGGTGAACATGGAAATAGACCCAAAACAACGCTTCAGCCAAGCACAGGTCTTTCTAAAGAAAGTATATCTTCAGGCAGTCCAATTGCTTATCCCTGCCATAAACAACTCAGGGTTTGCCCCAACACCCATCTCTGCATTTGTGACTGCTCCTTCCTGCCTGACAGCAGCACCTGGTACAGCTGTGCTGCATCTGCCAGGACTGTGGAACACTCAGCCATGGTAGGGGGGGTTGCTGTTACACTATCAGTGTGCCGACACAGGGAGTGCTCAGGATATTTATTGGTTACACATGCATTGCTCATGCCTTTTAAACCAGTGGGCTCAAGTGTTTTTGGTCCAAGAGGTACATACAGCGTGGGTAAATTTAGCATCTGTGCATTCAATTGCTCCTGGCAAGAGTTTGGCAGAGGAATGAGGCTGTCCAAGTTCCCTGCACAGTTTGGCCAATGCACCCAAATGCTGCCCTGGAGCTCCTCCTGCCATGTGCCACCAGCCAGCACACAGGTATGGGCCAGCCAGCACACATCCTGCTAGAGGAGTTTTCTTGGGGTGGTTTAATTTTTTCAGTTTTTATCCATCTGGATCAAATTCCAAGAGCTCCTGAATCGAGAAGTCAGTGCACTTGTTCCCTGCAACAAGCACACATTACCTCAGTTGACCACCTCAAAATCCTTTCACATGTATTTTTAGGGGCCTGTGTTTCCATTAACTCTTTGTGAAAAACCACATGGAAAGCCAAGAGCAAGGTCTGTCCTTTGCAGATAAGTTGTCATGAAACAATTAAGACTGCTTCAGGTCAGAACTGTTGCAGAAAATAACTCTGAAATATCAAAATTCAATGCCTGACAGGTATTATTGTAATGCACAGCACAGCTTATTAAAACCACCTTGGAAAGAATATAAAGAGCTCCCCAAATCCCTGTTCACTCATCCTCTTCCAGCACCCAGTGCTGGAAGGATCAGGATCCCTGCTGCTGTCAGGCTGCACCTCTCCAGGAGTGTCAGCCACAATTCAGTGCTGCAAGAGCAGCTGAGATGTGCCAGGAGCCAGAGGTGCTCCCAGGGCCCACCACACTACTGGGATCCCAATACCACACTTGTAGCTGTAAACACCTTTTCCCAGCACATCCTTTGAGTCCTGAAAACATCAAAGCCACAGGCTGAAAATGAAAACTCCTGACCTAGGTGGAAGGGAAATGCTGCTGCTGAATGTGTGAACATACAGGAGATTCAAAACAATGTGAAGCTGTAACTCCAAAGGGGCTTTCTTGGCATTGAAATTAATGGGGAAAAGAAGAATTAGTGAATTTTCTTTTTGAGATGTTTAGTCTGTTTAACAGGAGCTTCTGAAGAGTGTTGTAGAAGCTGCAAAAACTGCTCACGCTATAAATAACATGGAGGAGGCAGCCCCAAAATCTCAGCTTTCAATCCAATGCAAGGAAAGCAAGTGATGTTTATGCTTTTTATGGAAATGGTAAGTAGGTGATACCGATGCTTCAAAATAAATTAAATAGTTGCATTAAAAAAAAAATTAAAAATAACAATCAAGCTACTGAAATTAAATGGGACATTTTGCAACAGACTTGAAAGCCATAACCTCGCTTTTATATAACCAAAAGCTCTTATCCAATAATTAACTCCTTTTGGAAAGTCAGATAATTTCAAGTGGTGGTGGTTGTCTCGATGCAGATGGACTGGCTTGGAGCCCTGGAGGGAGTGGTCACACACACATCTGGGCTTTGGATTTCAGAGCCTGCTCTTTCCAAGCAATCTTCCTCATCTTGCTTCTGGTACACAGATGGGTTATACCCAGTGAAGGATCTTCTGTTGAACACTGAAGGGGGACTGAAAATGTCTTTGAAGTTCTTACAGGAAAAGTTACTGCTCTGGGACAGACTCCTCCAAGGAAAGATCCTGCTCCCTTGCCCTTGGACACATGAGTGCTACAAGGTGTCTAATGACAGGTTTGTTTGTATTCTTATTTCCATCTTCATATGCAGAGATGGCTTTACTTTGATTGTTTTCCCCTCAGAGCAAGACAGTTCCTAATTAGTCTGGAAAGGATGACTGGGTGAAGAGATGATTTTGCTAGCATCCAGGAAGACTGGAATTTAGTAATCTTCTGAGGGTAGGTGAATCAAGTCAGTATCCCAACTGCAATGTTTCGGATTCATTTCTCATTCCTCCCACATGGTATCTGCTGACTTGTGCTAGAACATGATTTCCTGAATTCCAGAGGGCTGAGAAGATCTGTTGTTGTTATTTAACTGCTTTCATTAGTGTAGCCACCAAGCTCTGATCTAATTGTCCTGGAAATAACCTAAGGGTTGCAGTTCTTGAGCCCAACCTCCTGGAAAAGTGAGGTATAAAACTCTGGCTCCAGCTGCCTGTTCCGGTATTTATTGACAATATCTGCTATTTTCTGTTTTCGGCGCACGTGGGGGGGATTGTATGAATCACTTTCCAGCCTCTTCCTCCGACAAATATTTATTACTGTCTGTCTCACTAAAAAACCTGAAAAAGAAACAATATTTGAATCAAGCTTAAATTCAGCCCTACACCCCTTTGCCAGCTTCTCAGCCAAAACCAATTTTGGGTTCTGATCCATCTAAACCCAGGGGAGATGCTCAACACCACCAAGTCAAGAACTTTTCTCCATGAACAGTTGATAACAGACAGCCATGGTCCCCAAGCTTGTAAAAGACCTTCACTGTAAAGAATGAAGAAAGGGACTCGCTCAGTGGTACCCTAAACTGGCTGCAGAAGGAGCATTCTCTGCTTTGCCAGAGCCAAGCAACTGCCTGGAACAGCAGCCTCCAGACAGGAGGGCAAAACCCAGGGCAGCCCATACAAGAATCACACATTACCACAGCCCCAGCTATGCCACACATCTGGACCTCAGGTGGGCCCTGGGGTCATACAACATGAATTCAAGAGAAGCCCTGAGAATGAAAAAAAATACCTGTCAGTACCTTTTTCCAGTAGGAATTGCAGAACCTTCCCCTTGGAAAGGAGATGAGCAAAGACTTGATGGGTTGTGGCTGCAAACAAATTTCTCTTTTCCTCACGGCCCTGCCACTTTTGTCACCCCTCTGCTACTCACACTGCTGGATGCAGATGGAAGAGGAGGTGGGGAATGGAAGTAGTGGCACTCAAAAGCTGGCAGCTAACTTTCTCTTATTTTATTCTGAAAGGAAATTTCTATGCCTGTAAGGAAGCAAGTATCCCTTACCCCTCTGCTGTTTCACAAGCTCCTTCATAAAGACAGAAACATTTAGAGGACCTCACTGCACACAAACTACACCTCCTGAACTTAGAGATGAGAAAAAATTCACTATATTAATAGTTCTGATGCAGCAGAAAAACAGCCCAACACTAGGAAAATATACCTGATAGTTTTTCAGTAAAAGCCACTCATCAGCTGAATTCATAAATGTTATTTAAGGACCCAGGTCTGGCTTCAATTTGCCAATCACTGAATTAAGCATACGAACCCTAGAACCTGAGTCACCTCCAACAGCAGCTTTATGGTTATACACAGGTATCCTAATGTTCATCACTTCATTTTACTCTGTCCTGTGTACTACTTCCCCTGGGTGGGATTTTCCAGTTACTGAAGCTAAATAGCACCAATACCAGGACAGGTCCATGAATCCATCCAGGAAAAGAGAAAAAGGCAGAGGGCACATATGGAACCTGTTAACACATGCTTGCACTGTATTTTTATTGAACAATTAAGAAAATTCTCAGTTGCTGTGGCTTTAATCCCTGTCTAGCTTCTAAACCAGAAGGAACACAGAGCATGCCAGCAAAGTAACAAATTTCATAGCTCCCTCTGGGGCACCTCAGCTCTCTGTGCTAAACACCAGAGTAACATCTTGGATGTCTCCTATTTAAACAGGCCCTGTTCCTAGCTCCAAGATTTCTTCTGCTATCCTGGCAGCCAAGTGCTGCCCACCTGCTCCCTCTGCTGTTCCTGCTTCCACTGCTGCTGCAAAGAGCACAATTTGCATTTGTTCAGCATTGCCTAACACTTCTTCCAAAGAAAGATTCCAGACCATGTACTTTGCAGATATATTATTATTTTTTTAAAAAATAAAATAAAACCATGGACATTGCTAAAACCTTTTAACTTACCAAGAGCTCTCCTACTGACTATCATTCCATCCACCAGTGGGATAACCATGTTGAATTTCCCAGTTGCTCCTTGTAGCTTTATCCTGAATAATCCAGTGTTTAAAGGATGGATGAAGATCACAGGAACTTCCTTCTCAGGAATGGTAGCTCTTAAGGGAAAAAAACCCACTGTTGAATCAGTTTGAAAGCACTGTTTCAATTAATCTACAGACGAAAATGACCCCTTTAAGTGTTAAAAGAAAGTTTTAAAATGCCTCATGGCTAAGGCAGCAGGATCCTCGGGCATGCTCTGGACTCTCAGAAGAGCTCTGTCAGTTGTGCTGTGCCTATGATGTCTGTCCCCACATGACTGGAGAGGCCTGCAGCCAGGGTACAAGCGTGTATGCAGCACTAAGCACCTCACAAGGGAGCCAGTCAGGAGGGAGGCTCATCACAGACCCAGATAAAACTGCACATTTTATGTTCTTTAATTTATATTTTATCTGCAGTGATATGAAAAGCTCTTTCACTTTTTCAACCAAAAAATAGTCCACTGAGAAACCAATGAAAAGTAATGAAAATAAGAGTGGTCTTACCTCAGGGAAGTGCTACTATTGGCTGTGGTTTCCACACCAGTGCTAGTCTCAGATACCAGATCAGGGAGGGGGAAATTTTCTGTAAGAACAGGATGCACCAAAGTTTACGTAATATAGTTCTGGATTTGTTTTTCTTGTGTATAAGGAAAGATTATTTATCATCAGTCAAAACCACACAGTCTTCAAGCGTTTATAGCACTAGTGCTCTTGCACAGCTAGTGTCTTTGTTTGGCTGCCAGTTTCAGCATTCATGGAGGGTACACACACCTCAGCCTTCTGCACTCAACAGATGAGGTCCCAAACCTCATTCTCTCAACCCAAAGGTCAAAAACTCTAGAGAACCATGAAAGCAGGAAGGAGATAAACTATTTAAACCACGAAAAGAGCCTTCAAATTATTATTCACTTCATCTTCACCCATCCACAAGTGATCAGCCTCCAGAATACTGCTAGGAGCATTGAACAATGCCAACCACTCACACCTACAGTTCCCTTGAGCCCTGATCCCACAAATATGATATCTTTCCTCAAATCCAGGCTCTGTGGATCTCCACTATAACCTACAATCCCTGCTCCCATGCACTTGGTAACAAAGACCAGATAATGAAGGTGAATGAGGAAAAAAGTAAGAACTTGAACCCCTTAAGGGGATCTGGCACTTCCCAGCACCTTGTTCAGGGATTAAGAGATGTTGAGTTACTCACAGAAGTACAGTTCAGGCAGCAGGACAGTACTTCCAGAAGGAGTCTAAGGCCCAAACCCAGATGTTGCCTTCAGAGCTGGGATGCTAAGGGTACACAGCAGCTGGAGCAAGCAGAGGGAGAGCACGGCAAGCCATGGACACACTCGGAGATGGAGCAAGAGGGAGGAAAGGCAGCTGGCACTGGGGGGATAACCTTGACTACAAAGTGACAGTTTTTCACTGTCCAGACCCAAAGATGTACCAGAAGCATAAGGCAAAAGCCAAGAACATAAGGAGCAGATGGCAGAGCCTCTGGGCTAGGAGTCACTTCCAAGAGCTGCCCTTCCCTCCATCCAACTGCCAGGCTTACTGAGGCTCAAAAACTCATTTCTTCAGCTTCAGGCCCAAAACTCTGGGTGATTCCTATGGCTGCTGAAAGAAACAGTCAAGCAGAAGCATGCCTATGTAGCACAGCTGTTGCTCCAGCAATAAAGGGGCTTTAGCTGCCACCCAAGAAGGAAGTGGGTCAGGGACATCAACTTGGAACACACTCCAGGCCAATGTCTGGACAAAGAAATTATGATGCAGAACTTGCTGCCTGCCTTCTGAGCTCAGTAAGGTTTTGAGGGACATGCTGTGGAGAAGGTGGTCTTCCTGAGAATATGTATCTACACTTAATAGGAAGCTTCCTCTTGATTGCTGCTCCCATTCCCTTGGTTGCTTTACTCTGGAAGGAGCTAAAGCCTTAATTAAGGTCCACCCTTACTGCCAGACTGGGAACCAGGATTAGAAATCAAAGACAGAATAAAGCAGCAGTTCCTGGCCACTCTTGCAGATACTGCTGGGCTAGGCCAGTGCACAGACTCTGAGGCCAGGCCTTGCTTGGAACCACCACACAAGAAGCTCCTGGGGACAAAGAATTCCTCAACACTGTTCACCATGGCCATGCCATGGCTGTAACAGGATAAGCAAGGCTGTGTCTCTCCCAGAGCAGCAGTAGCCTGAGGCAGAGAGGAAACACCAAACTAAGAAACATAGTTGCATGAGGAGCAGGAGCTTTCCTGAGCAGCACAGTAGAAAGAGACCACGGAGCAGGCAACCTGAGTGCAGAACAAAGGAGCCCTCCCCTGAGGAGGGAACATGGAATCCCAGTGGTGCCATCACACCAAGAAGGATGATGATCCCTCCAGCACACAAACAGCAGGTGTCAGAAGCCATTATTTTAAAGGAAGAAAACCAGATCCACTCCTAGGAGACAAGAGTCGAGGAGAACTCAAAAACAGAGGAACACACCTGGCTTGGGTGCTGAGCTGAAGAAGGCTCATGACAGCATTTCACAGGTACTGCCAGCACTAAAGGAAACTTCAGACCTACATATGCCACTGATTCACGCACACCCTATGGATCACAACTCAACTATTGAAGAACTGATTCAGAATCTTAGCATTGTTACAGGTATTAATAAGGACTTATTTTGATTGTGAGGATGGTGAGGCCCTGGCCCAGGCTGCCCAGGGAAGCTGTGCCTGCCCCATCCCTGGAAGTGTTCAGGCTGGATGGGCTCGGAACAACCTGATTTAGTGGAAGGTGTCCCTGCACATGGAAGGGGGTTGGGACTAGATAAGCTTTAAGGTCCCCTCCAACTTAGTCTGTGGTTCCATGATCTAGGATTGCATTAAAAAAGGAACAGAGTTTTTCCTCTGGTTCCTGTCTTGTTTTGACTTCAGTGAACAATTAGGACTTGTACATACCTATATCATCATAACGTTCCACCCAGACCACATAGACTTTGGTTTCAGGTCCCATTGGTGGAATGGTTCGACCCTGAGGCATCCTCTTGGATCTGGAAGTAGGACTGAGCTGTTTTGAACATAAGGGAAGAGTAGCATTTGCAAACGTCATGAGTCCAATAATGCAGCCAGTAAGTATTTTCCAGCTGCTCCTCAGTCATTCATGTCTCAGCCAGGTACAACCTTTGCCAACTACTGAGCAGGAGCAGCTGTGCTGGAACTACTCACTGCAATCTGGGTCGCCAACCTCCATGTATTCAAAACCAACTAGTATATACATATATTCAATACTGAATCAGTTAAAAGTTTCTTTAATGTTTCTAAAGACTTTAAATTAGTAACTAAATATACATTTGGAAGTGAATTCTAAACAAGTAATCAGCAGTGATAAGTCTTTCACTTACAGGTACAACAGTTCATGGTTTTCTGCTTTGTTAGTGTACAAAAGCAACTTCTGGTACTTCAGACACAACTGACACACTGTTTTAAAGTGGGTAGGTAGGAAAAGTGTTCATGTCTATCCATCCTCAATTTCCAAGCATGGATTTGAGGCTGAATTACTCTGTAAATACTGCATATACTTTTTGCTGCACTTCAACATTTCAGTACTACCACTTAGCATGTCCAAGTTTTATATTTAAGTAATGTAATCTTCCTATCTCCTACTGTAGATGCAAAGCAGATATCAGAGATTATGGCAAGGAACAAGTAGCTCTACACACCAGGAAACCAAATAATATACTATCAAAAATCCTAAGCATTACCAGCATGCTTCTTGAAAGAAAAAAAATAAGCACCATTTTTCAATGCAGGTTTTGCCTTACCCGCTGGGAGGGATTAAGATTGTCTGTATGATTGGGGAAGAGTTCAAGTGTCAGAGGCTGCTGCTTCAATATTCCTGGCAGCAAATCCATGTTGGAGTCACTTTCCTGGTCAGAGACACTGCTTTCCAGTGAATCAGCTGTAAGCCAGAAGAAAAAGAGAGGGGTTTTGTCTATTCTTCCATCAAAAGACTTAAACTGTGATCATATGTAAGATTTTGATACTAAAAAAATGTTGTAAGGCTTTTGAAACTAGACATGCATAGATGTATGGTCAAGTCAATACAGTCCTCATAAGCAGGAAGATGAGTTAGGAGACAACTGCCAGTTACTCCAGAAGCAGAGTGGCAATAAAGCCTCCCCATGGACTTACATGCATCCCAGCAATTTCCTATAGAATACAGTCTCCTTCCTCCTATGGCTACACCATATTTTATTCCTGGCAACTTTTAGCATGCCAAAGATGCCATGAAAGCTGTTGCTTCTCTGCTTAGCAGGGGTACAAACACTCCTTAATGTGCTGCAGGAGCCTATCACTGACAGGAAAGGAAAAAAATAACATAGGCACCACAAGTTGATGGCAAACCCCATGTCCAAGCAAAAGCACTTTGGCAACAGCAAAACTGCTGTGCATGCCTGGACATCTACTGAGGCTCAGACTGAGAAAGGCACAGAATAGGTGCAACATCAGGAAGGAGTCTAAGGACTAGAATGTTGCAATTTAAACGTCCACACCTTTCTGACAAGAATCTTGCTAAACACACTACTTAGTTTATTTAGGTTTTGCTTCTGAAGAAGTTCTCAAACAAAAACAATGTTGATTTCATTCTTGTATAGAGCATGGACAGAGAGATCTTACTCAGTGATTCCACTGGTGATGGGACAACAAAGGCAATTTCTGTCAGGGCATCTGCATAATACAGCACCTTCTTCTGCCCATTGAAGATACTTGCCCCAACATCTTCTGAGATAATCAGATCATCTGAAATGGATGGAAAAGGAATGTTTAGCCAGAAGGAAGCTCTGCTTCTTTACACGCTGCTTCAGAAATCACCTTCCAATACAAGGTGCAATCAATGAGAAGAAATCATGCAAATCTCATTTTAAAATGAAAGGAGTCAAATCTCATGGCTAACAACCCTTCTCAGACAAATGTTTTTATTATCTTGAAGGAAAAGGCATTTTGGATTGGGAGTGGCTTCATTTTGAACACATTTCCAATGTACTGTATTCTTTGTTTCCAAGTACTCTAGTAAGCACATCTGCCACAAGAATACATCTACTATCTATTTCTGAGCATTCTGTCTAGCAACACCATTTAGTTAGTCATTCTATTTCTGAAGGATTCTAACATTTATCACTTCAGTCTGATACTATTCTAGAAATCAAGCCAGTTTCTACAGGCTCTCTTTGGTCTTTTGTCTGTCAAGTAGAGGTAGAAAAAGATCTGTCTCCAGTCAATGCAAGAAAGCTCCTCATTCTCAGTCCCCACTGATTCCCTTACCACAACTGGCCAACAGAGGCCTTCAGAGTAGAGAAAGAGCTTCCCTCCCCACTTTTCCTTCCCCATGTCACCTCCAGAAAGACTAGAAAGAACTTTATTTTAAAGTATTTCTCTGATCTAGTTTATAGAAGGGCTCCTGGGGTAGCTGCCTCAGCAAAGCCACCGGAGCAGTGAAATTCGGCATACGGACAGAGAAGTGGCCAGAGGCATGTTGAAGACTCCAAGCTATTCTTCAGCATCAGGAGAAGGGTCCCACATGTCCAATGCACAGGCTCCCAAGGAGCAGTACCACAACTTGAACCCATCTCTTTAGCAATTTTTTTGATTTTGGGGTTGCTGCAGGGAAACATTCCCATGAAATTATTTTAACCACAACTCACTGGAAGCTATTTTAGACTCACTGAATCATTTAGGTTGGAGATCATTGAGTCCAACTGCTAAGGCAGCACTGCCCAACTCACCACTTACCATATTCCCAAGTCCCACATTTGCACAGCTTTTAAATCCCTCCAGAGATGGTGACTCCACCCCTGTCCTGGGCAGCCTGTGCTAGTGCCTGACCCCTTCCACAAAGAAATTTTCTATCCAACATAAGCCTGCACTGGGCTGTTTCCTCTGATCCTGTCACTCATTACCTGGGATACTGACCCTGACCTGGCTGCTATGCTTTTCAGGGAGTTGTAGAGAGTGAGAAGGTCTCTCTTGAGCTCCCTTTTCTCCAGGCTGAGCCCTCTCAGCTCCCTCAGCTGCTCCTCATCAGACTTGTGCTCCAGCCCATTCACCAACAGAACCAGATTACAAGTAGCCTGCCTTTCCTCTATTCTATTTCTGAATGCTTTTTCTGTTTCCTTCTTCCTTAAGCTGGTTGAATTAGTTCAGCTGTTTAGTGATCTGTGTTTTCATTCAAATGGTCAAAAAAATTCGAGTTGAAAAGTCCACATCAAACCAGGTCCCTTGCTAACTCAGGAACCTGCCTTCTGCAGTTGTTCTGCAGCCACTGCAAAGGCAGGTCAGAGGGCACTGCCTCTGAGAAACACAGCCTGACCCTGTCCTTAAAGCAAAATTAAATCCAGACCTGGCCGTTTTGTAATCCAGCCTGACGTGCTCAGAGAAAGCAATGTTTCTGTACTCTAACCTCTCCCCAACACTTCCAGCCTTCTGTGGTTTGTACTTTTATTCCATAACTTAAGGGAGAAGCCTCCAGCTGGCTGAAGATACAGGTGAAGGGCACTCCCAAGACAGTGAATGGACAGCAGAGCAAGTGCTGCTTAAGCACGTGCAGCTCTAACAGTGTCACACCTGATGCCAACATCAGGTCAAGGATGCTGAACAAGCTGCATCAGCCTTACCAGTGCCTTTGGGTGGCCCACCAGAGGCTGTGGCTCTGGATCACCCAGAACACATCTGGGCCTTGGAGAAGTGACACTGAAACCAGCCCAGACACTACCAATTCCCAGGGAATCTGATCAAGTTGTCCAAGGGAGAAGCTAACCCAACCCTGTCTTGGGATAGTAGCTGACATTCCTGAGGATCATGCTGGGTGACAGAATGGGGAGAGGGTGGTCTATGACAAGCTCAGGAGAAGAGTTCTGCTAGTGGAAAGCAGCAATGAAGCAAGACAGAGAGCCATGTGTGGGTTCCAATACCTCTAGCACAGTAAACAGCAGCATGAGTCAATACTTCATTTTAATCTACTTACAGAATACTTAAAAAAACCCAAAAACAACCCCACACAGTATTTGAAGCCTATTTGCCAATACACAGAACAATCTGCAATGATTTCACCTGAATACGGGTTTGGGATAATATACTGAAGACTCATCAAATCTTAAAAATATAGCTCAGAGGTATTTTTTTTGCTGAGGCTACTTCCTCTCAACAACATACAGACATTAGTTTTGCTCATTCTGACTTGAAGCTTAATTTAATATTCACACCTTTCTTTCTAGCAAACATTTATCAAAAAAAAAGAGAAAAAAGTGCCAGTGTTCAGATAGGTACACAGGAGCAAGAAAATTGTCTTCTAAAGGTGGCTAAACATTTGAATTTACTACAAAAGACGTTTACTATGTCTTACCTTGTTCAGGTCCCTCTTCATCACTGCAGCTATTGATTGACCAGCTTGTTGAGACGTGACCAGTCCACCCAGGGTGCTTCCCAACGTCAACAGACCAGCCAAGAGACAGCAAGAACTCCAGGAAGTGGGGCTGAACAATTCTGGAAGACTCCATGTTCTTCAGGATCTGAAAACACCAGTAGCATCATGTTGGTACAGAAGCGGGAAACAAGTATCTTCCTCCCCAGCCTTTTAATTAAATTTTTTGTCACCAACATGGTTTTGCCCAAATATAGGTACAGAACAAGCCTGGAACCCCAGAATTTCTACATGAACATTACTCCCTGCTCCTCAGCATCCTCCTAGCCTGCTTGGCCTTGTCCTAGTCAATCAAACTGACTTTCTGCCAGAATTTTCAAAGCCTGTAAAACAGTGAATTCAATGCTGAAAACGGCAATTTTGAGACCCAAGCACTCATCAGAAAAACTACAGAGTACTCAGTGTGGAACCTGCATTTCCACCAAAGCTAACACAAGGATTTTCTAGGTAGTTTTCACTATTAGACTGAGCTAAAATTTGAAGAGAGGTATTTTCCTCACTACTCACCTGTACACAATATAGAGCAATTTAAAGGGCATGCCTCATAGCACATTAAATTATGAAACAGATTTTCAAAAACCATTTTCAGCAGCATTGAGTGTGCACTTGAATCAAACATCACACGGTACTGTTTGTGTTAAATTTTAATTCTACTTCTGACAGAGTTCTGGGATGTTTCCACATGTTAAGGCAATTTTTACTATTATGACCAAGTGGGAGTTGAGCCCTTCACCAAGCAGTACACAAGGACGTGTATTTAGGTACCAGAACCATTGGTGTTGGTGGAATAAACAATCTATTCATCCTTTCTGGGCCATGCAGGAATTTGGTTTGTGGCAGAGGCATCAATCATTCTGGCTTGAGCAGCAGCAGAACACTGGGACATAGGCCCCAAGAAAGCAGAAATTGCAGGGACGACTGCTGGAAGAAAAGCTTCCAGGCTGGAGGCTTTGTCCAGCCATATAGTCCTGACACTCCATCCTAATGCTTCATACAGTGCTCAGCAGTGACTGGACACACTGCATTGAAATATTATCAATCCTCATTACTGAGCACACTGAGACCATAACTGTGCTTCAGAACAAGTCAGGGCAAGTGTGGGTTGGAAAACATAAGAGCCCCATAAGAGCATATAAACATGCTGCTAGCTCAGCAAGCACATGTCTCAGCTCAAAGGCAAACCTAGCATATCTTGTTTCATAGCTGACTTTCCAGGTGAAAAGACTGCACTGGCTACTCTGAATGACAGTGTGAACACTCACAGACAGATGACCCTGGTTTCAAGATCTGTCCCACACCAAAGCAGAAGGTGCTGCAGTGTTCTGTGCATTCACAGTCACACAGGTTGGCACAATGATTTATTAAGGAAACCACACTTCTACTCTTTACTACAGAGTTATGAATGGAATGAGAAGGTACTGGAGAAACATCCTTTCCTAATGAGCCCATTAACCCTCTTAGCAAGTTTCTAGGTCACAAACAAGTCACAACTTAGATTTGCACAAATCAACCTGAATAACCTAACCGCCTTTGAATCTAAATATTATAGCATAAAGACTTACAATGCCATCATACTTCCTTACTCACAGAAAGTTTTCCATTCCTTTAACATGTGTTTAACATTAGAATGAAACCAAACTACCTTGACATTGCTCATTGCTGGAACAAACTGCAACCTTCCCTGCAAGCTGAGCCAACAAAGCTGAAATGCCTTTCTGATCTGAATCTTTCAACTCTACAAATAAGGACAATAAGGACAGAACAGATTATAAAAATACTATTAATATTTTAATATACATCTTATCTATATTTAAAAAATACATTAAATTTGTTACAATAATCCTGAGCGTGAGCACTGTATTTCAACCTACAGATGAAGAAAGCATGCAGCGACTTGTAGCTCGCACGGGTTCTGACATTCCACTCTAATCACCAGCAGTGAGGCTTTACTCACTCGGAAATTACTAGAAACAAGGTAATACAGACTAGTTGGCACTCTACACTTTTACTTACCTCCTGGCTAGTTTTCTGACCTGCCTTCATGTAGAAAATGAAAACAGTATCAAAAGGACGACAAGGTAACAAATCCAAGTAGCCAAGGTCATCAAAAAACCCAGGAAGAGCAGAGTCAAGTGCAATCAGATGAGGAGGTAGACGACTGTTAGTAGGTTCCTGTCCAATAGACAGAGTTCAACAGCTTAAAAAACTCATCTTTCTTAATTGAGAGGTCTTTATAGCTTCAACAGCAATCCGTTAAAACATAAAAAGACAATTTCCCTTCTCTAAGAGCAAAATTATACAGGGATTTCTGATGTGATATAATCTTGTCAGTGCAAATGAGTAACAGCAAGCATAACAGGTTGACAATTCATTGCATTCCATTCTCATTAAATAAAAGTGGTACTTTGCCAGTGAGAGACAATGTTTTGCTCAAGAAGAGCACACAACAAAAACAGCAAATGCTTTCAGAATATCACAGCTATGCATACAGTTGCATATGCAGTTCCAGATTAACTTAAATACCAGTAATATCTAGTATATTGAGCACTTTCAGACATCATTTTTGCAAATGCTCTATAGTCTACTTTTCCTGACAGTTTTCTGGAAGGAAAAGATAAGAGGCAGAATTTCAAATTAATAATATGGATCACCTCTAAAAATAATTATTTTAATTTTAAAAAGAAACCTCTACATCTATTATGCACCAAGTTTTTATGTATGATTAAACCACCTCAGCACAACCACCTCTGAAGCAAAACTTCTATGGCAGTCATATTTCAGAGAGTCTTTAAGTACCACCCTAAAACCTAACTCATGTTGTGGAATGATTTTAAGCATGAACATTTGAGTATGATGGCTTACGCACCCACTGAAAACAAAGATACAGACACCTATTCAGAGCATGTTCAATTTGAGACCCAGCCTTTCACAATCCTGCTCTTAGTCCTGGAGTATTGCAATCTATCACTTGATTTGATGATTGCAGCTGAACAGACCATCACATAAATGATCTTCCACTAACAAAGCTGATTTTTCCACTTTAGTCAAGCCAGACCACATGGGAACTGGACAACACCAAGAGGTATCAGGTCACCTTCAATGCCTCTAACGAGAGGAACCCGAAGTGAGAGAGGAACAGACGTGCTGTCTGGAACTCCTGTGCCGGTGGCGGGGGCTTACACTCCGTGATGGGATCAGGAAAGCTCTTCTTTCGCCACTCCTCTTCACTTCTCTGATCGATGGAAGTCTCAAAGACAATCTGCTGAGCCATGCCATTCCTCAGCTTCTCATGGCGCTCCTCGAGCTGGAAAACATTGTGTGAACTGCTGATGTCACCAAAATCAAAGATCCACTACAAAAACAGTTCCATCACTTAGGAAAGCTCTACAGCAGCAGCTGCAGTCCACATGAGAATGTTAATAAAACACTTTCAAAAAGACCTTGCAACATTGCAAAGTGAGCACTTTAACACCCTGATGGCATAAGAGACCTCTGCGAATATCCAGCATCAGCTATGGCTTCTCCTATTCAAGAGAACAGAAACTAAAACAAATTAGATCCTGTGACACTTGGAAATATTTGAGACATGCACTCTCTTCTTCCCTCAGAAAGGTCCCAAAAAAGACACTTCCATTTCCCCAGAAGAAGCAACAAAGTGCAAGTAATTGCTTCCTACAATAACAGGATATTAGGATCAGTAATAAAACATGTTGAGCAATGTCTCCTAAATAACACATCCAAAGCATTGGCATCTTCCTGGAGAAGTGCATAGATTTAACTTATTTGCAGAGGCTGTTATTCCATTAATATGAAATTGGAAAAGCCAAAGATTAAAACTATTTACAGTAAGACGTAAGTGCATGACTCACTAACAGAAAAAAAACCCAAGAACAAAATCAAGTCAGAGACAGTTACTTACTTCCTGATTCACGATTTCATGTAAATCAGGAATGCTTAAGTCAGCTTTCACAAATGGAATCTTGTCCACTTCTTCAGGAAAAGGGCGGTGTTTCACACTGTGTTTCAACCCAACATCATTTTTAGGAGCTGGTCGAGGTTCTGGTACAAATGTCTGACAAATAAAAGGTTGTTTTTACATTCAAGGTATTGCATCACTAGACAATATTGCAATAGATGAAAAACATTTCCTCTCCCCTCCCAACCAGAACTACACTAATCTATTAGTGAGCAGCACCATTAAAATACATTCAGTACTCTAAACTAATAGACTTGCATTAAAAATGTGACCATAAATTTTAAGACGATACAGTGGCCCATTTTGAAATCTATGAACCCTGCTAAACATGCAACTGTAAACAGTTGCAAATAACCAAAAAACGGCAAGCTTACATGGCACATTTTATTTTCAGTCCATTCTAGCTGTATTCAGAGAAAGATGGCAAGTATTTGAGAAACTCCATTTCAACCCTCCTGACTGTGATGATCACAACAAGCCAAGGCCTCAAAGAGAGCAGCAATGCCGTGGGACAGGAGATGCACTGCCAGAATAGCCAAAAGACTTGAATCATGGGTCATGATGCAATTTTGACATTGCTACTACTCCTGTTTGATACTGTCATTACATAATTCCAACCTTCAAGTTACCAAGGAAAGCAACAAATCATCTAGGTGCAGGTTTAGAGGTGCACCAGCTCCAAGCAAGACCTTTCATTGCATCTTCAGTGCTGTTTTTTAAGTTTACTACTGATTGCATTTCAAAAGGGCAAAACCATTAACCAATTACATCATAGAATGCCTTCAACTTGGAAAAGTGCCCTTAAAACTGGTGAGAAGGTCAGCAGTCAGATCATGCCTTGCCCTTTAGTGTAGGAGGTAGCACACCTGGACTGAGATTATTTAGCCAAAGGTCCCAGTTCCAGAGATAGCAGAGCTCCAAGACATCCTGGATAGTCTTCTCAAAGGCTGCTTCACAGAGACCATATTCATCTAAATGTGAACTGCCAGCTCAGACTGACAAGCCCTGATTTCAGCTACATGACTGCCTTTTTTTTTACTGAGGGTCATGGGAAGAGCTTAAAAATTTGGAGAAGCTCACAGACAGAAATTTTAATGACAGGAGTACATGCTCCATTATATAACTGCAGTAAGAAATCTAATAATAAACTATAAAATAAGACTGAGGTATTTCTCTTCCACCATTCCTCTCCAGAGGTGTTCCCGAGTTCATCTAGGTAATTTTTTTCACAGCAGGTTTACAGCCATCTTTGCAACATCAGGCTTTGTGGCTTGAAGACTTATTCTCGCTGCAGCACCACATTCTACACCTCCAGACTTCACTCCCTCTGGTGCAAGGGCTTTGCCTGATACCTGAAAACTAGCACCAACACTCCAGCCTACACACTAAATACACTGTGCCTTATGCCATCACTTCAGAAGATGCTTTCAGAAAAAAAGAAAAAAGAAAAAAAAAAAAAAAAAAAAAAAAAGAGAATGGCACCTCCCTTAAGTAAGTCTGCAAGTTGAGAAAGCAACAGCACTTTGAGAGCCTGTAGTTAATAGAAGAGTTATCAGAGATATGGCACATTACCAACAACTAAAGGTCCCATGGCTCAGCTTTAATGTATAATCACCAGCTCTGGGGGGCTGTCTCACATTAGTGGAATTTCTGCTGAACATCTCTAAGTTAAAGATTTATTTACAGGCTTTGATAGAGACCTTTTGATTTGCTTTAGCTCCTCTTGGTAAAAGACAGAGTTGCTGCGCCCACGCAAATCTTCCAGATGTCCCACGGATCAGAACAGTGACAGAGGGGAAAGAGTCATCTGCAAAGCACATGGGTTAAGAGAATCAGACATCATCATATACTGCAAACAGGTCACTGTGTAATCACTCAACAAGAAAATGCAGGCATGACAGAGTTTTGCTTTCATGGTTAATTCCTCCCTGACCCTGCAGAAAACTCCTGGTGAGAAACAAGCAAATCTCTCTGCAGCAGCAAAGTGCTAGTCTGTCAGCTCAGTACTTGCCACCTCAGTACTTGCCACCTCAGTTTCATCATTAAAAGCAACTTTGTTCCAAATTCATGCAGATCACCATTCTTCTCCAAAATACCTCCAAAAAAAAAATCAAAGATTGTCCAGTCACTGACTGTTTAGGTGAGACAATGCCCACATGGAGACACTGTTTCCATTATGCTTCCATGACCTCCTGCAAAAGTTCCTCACAAATAGCAACAGTAAAAACAGTGGAAGGACAAAAAGATAATGGTCAAACAGAATCAGAAGATTCCAACTCTACATTATAGAAAATTTTTCCCCACAAGGAATAGGGACACAGAGAAGCTGTCCTCTCAGGTTTACAAGACCCACTTGGGCAACACCAGGTTGGGTTATCCTGGTCCAAATCAGTGCTGGCCTTGTCTGCAACAGGAGGTCAGACAACAGAGTCCTGAGGTGCCTTCTACTGGCACAATGATGGTTTTAACATTGCAGGGATTTCAGTCTTCCTTCAAGATTTAAAAGGCCACCAATATTAGTCACCTTAGATGAGATCATCATACTTCATCATAAGCTTTTCTTCTTAAAAGTATTTGAATTTATCTTTTGTGCACATAAACTACACACTGGCACCATCAGGTGACTAGCAGAACCCTATTCCTTCCCCAGTATTTTCTGGGAAGTTCAGGGTGCAGCACAGCCTATGCACACATGGGACATAAGCACACACACAGAGAGAACCCAAAGCAGCTCCTCAGTCACTCACTTCCAGGATCTGCCTCACAACCGGCCTGATGTACTTGTGCATTATTGCAATTAATCTTGTCATTCGAAGGGGATTTGCAAGCAAGTTATATACAGCAAGAAAAGATAATCTAATTCTTGATTCCAGCAGCTTTGCAGGATTCCACAGTAACACATTTAGCAGAGGCAGAGTGAGGACGAGGACTGCTTAGCCTTTCTAGCATTCTAGTCAGGAACACACTTGCTCTAACACAGACTGGGGGTGGACATGTGCAATGGCTCCCAGCATTGTCACTTCCTGCAAGAGCTATTCAGTGATTCTCAACATGGTCAGAGCACTCTGGATCTCAACTCAACTTCTCAGCACCAGTTCATGCAGGTCTGTGCAATCTCTGCTTTCAAGACTAGTTTTTAGGCTCCATCCTATTTACAGATGAGGAAAATGTATTTGGTACAGTACATCAGCTCTAACATAAGTTAGTCTTTAACTGAGGTAGCATGTTAAAGAATTTTCACCTGTTCTATTAGGTAACACTATGACATGTGAAGACTTATGGGGGATCAATTATTCTGTTCAAAGCATTATTTAATTTAAGATCTTTGTAACACAAGTTCCTGATGGTCAAAGTCTATGAGGCTGAAATGAGTTGCACTCAGCTGTGAAAGCCAACACAAATCTCCTTTACAGGAGGCGTCATTGAGAGAAGAGGATCAGACATGGGAAAGTTGTAACAGCTCCTAAGTAACTAAAACCACCTGAGCTGAAAGCTGAAATATGCAGTAATAGCAGGCCTAAAGCAAGCAGCAGCAATGGTGCAAGCATAAAGGAGACATACTAACCATATGTAAAGCACTAGCTCCTATCAAGTGTCCTATACTCCACACTTTTATTCTTGTAGGAACAAGGATGTTTCAAAATGTAAAGCTATTGCTTTTGTCCATCACCCATTATTTCAATGGCAGCCAGCAGCAAGTAAATGATCTAACTGGTTGAAAGACTTGGACAACTGCACAAACAATTTGGGTAGGCTTGTGCATGTTAGATTATCAGTGCCATTAAAGTTATTCCCACCACTTAATCCCAGAGCAACACTCTGCTCTGTGTCCACCCATAGATAGGAAAGCCCCTGAAAGGTGAAAGACTCTTGATGAAGTACGTTTGTTTTGCAGCTCCATACAGAAAGTTTTAGCCTGAGAAAGAAGGAAATGGGAAATGTGAACTTACTCTGTTCATTCCCTAGAGGCTGCTCCAGCATGGCCAGGATGACGCTGTTATCCAAGACAAAGTAACGGAAGCTGTGCTTGTTTATGGTAGGGAGACGGGAATATTTAATTAACGTGGTCTCATTCACCAAGCTGCAAGGAGAAGCAGGACCACTGGGAGAAGGAAATGCTCCAAGTAACTGCATAATGCTGCAAGTGAGAAAAAAGTTGAGAGTTATCACAGATTAAGGGAACTGTTCCACCCAAGCACCAACTCTCACTCATTCTTCATCTGTGTTTTGACCTAGCAGTTCCATTATCAGGGCACATCTGCCCTTGCCCATCAGGTTGTTTTAAGATAACCAGCAACTTCAGAAAAACATGCATGAAAATCCACAAAGAAGGGTACTCTGCCTATAGAACAAGCTTCTTTATAACCCGGGTTACAAAGATATTAAGAGATGCTTTAAAGCACAAAAATCTGTACCCTTCCATAGCCTTCCATATGTTCATTTTTAAAGCATTTCTCCAGTCATCCATACTTCAGCCCTTTCATACCAACAAGCATTACAGACATGTCAGTACACTAGTTACAATTACCTTTGCTTTCTTCAAGTACAGATTGCAGTAGCTTAAAACCCTTTAAGTGGTTGGGACCCTAAAAGGTCCAGGATCACAGAAGCCCAACTATCACAGATGGTAATCTTCCCTGGAGAAAGCCTCCAGGTGGGGCCCAACAGTGCCCAACTCCTTGGAGCCACAACCTTAGGAGGCCACGTTCTAAATCATTTGAAGTTTTACAGGATCTCACTAACACTATTAGAAACTGAAAATTTCTATGGCAGGAACCAGTAAGGAGAGCTGTCCAGTGTCACACGATCTAAGTCAGGACTTTACCCTTAAAACCAACACCTAGAGTAAAAGTAAGTCTATTGATTGCTCTCCCCATACACTTTTCCACTTTACTGTGGAAACGGTTTCATCCCTCCAACTTAAAATAGGTACTTTCAGGCAACAATATGGATTTGTCCACAAGTTCCAATGAGCAGTTGCCTTTTCTTGGAAATTACACAGTTGTTTTTACTAACAGTAACATTTATAACAGTTGGGTTCCAAAGCACAGCAAAAAAGAAAGCAGCTATTGCCTTTTGCAAAACATATTTATCCTTCCCTCCTCAATCTGTCCTGTCTGCCACTATGCTGTTCAGCCCATAACACAGTGCTTTCCAACTTCTCTGGAGCAAATCCCAGTTTTCCTCTCTGTGCTTCCCTTTCCCAACCTACACATTATCTGTTACTGCATTTCCAGCAGAACCTCTCAAATATATTAATCAAGCCCAACGTTGTGGGCAGGCAGCCATCCCATCCTGCTCCAGCATACATGTGCTGCATGTGCCATTCCCTGCTGTCACACAGTGTCTAGCAGTTTCCCAACCAGAGTGGGGACAGCATATGTTGTCAGAAGGAGGAGAAGAGGAAATGGGAAGACAGGATCACTGGGGTGAGAGAGCAGGAATTGCTGTCTCCAGAGAGGCCTGGCCAGGAACAGAACACCAGGGCTGGAGGAGGGTCTGGGTTTTATTGAACAAGGAAGAGAGGGGACAGGAGGGGCAAACAGTGACCAGAGGGATCTGTTTCTGCTATCACCTGCAAGGGGAGGGGGAGAGAGCTAAGGCAGAGCACACCTCTGCCCAAACGGCAAAGAGAGGGAACTTCTGCCTAACTTCTTAAATACTCTTTTTACAGAGACCACCAACTGCAAACTCCCTATTAAACACTCTCAGACAAGGCAATACTGAACATTAAAGGTGCTCTGACAAATTACATACCATGTTAGTGTAGCTTCAGCAGCATCCTTCACTCGCATGGATGCAGGGTTTGGTTCCTTATCTCCTTTGTACTTGACCTCCTGTTCACTGTTTTTGGATTTACTCCCTGAAATGCCCAGCTCCACAATCTCCAGTACCTCTTTTAGACAGTCCTAAAACACAAGAACCATCTTGAAGCAGAAGCACTTCGATAAACATATCCAAAACCTCAGGGTTTTGAATATATCATTAAGTAAAAAAAGAAAATGCTGGTAATACGAGCTTTTTATTTAAAAGGCAGATGATTACTCCAACACCATCAAAATAAGATTATATTTGCTATGGAACTGGTATTTTTCCTTATAGGTGTTTACTTATACTATCTACTTACATTCTAATGGTAAAAAGTGCTCTGAATAAATAAATACACACAATATATTTCATTGCACACATACCAAACTGCCTAGAGGACTATTACGAATGCAACTGAAAAACGTAAGCATACTTAAAGAGATAATAACTGCATTTCTGGGACTCTTTGCAGAAGTTTTAAGTTCTAAGCACATTAAGAATGGACTCGGGTGGAAAACTGCAAGAAATCCTTCTCCAATTTTTTCAATTGTCAACATCTTTCATTAGTAAAACATATCATGGTATCTAATTCACCAAGAGAAAAGTAAGAACATTCTGAAAGTACATAGTAAAAGCTTCAACAAAATTATTACAGGAAAGACCAACACTCAGTAGAACTATAGATATGACACACCAGTGCTGTGCAGAACAAAATCACCTGCTGAAAATACTCAGATTGATACAACAAAGGTTCAGATCTCATGGCTTGAGCTACAAAATAATAAAGAAAGACTTCTCCTGAATAAATAAGTGATTAAAACTGAACATGATTGGTCAGGCTGTACCACCAGAAACCAGACAGGGTTCTGTATCTTAGCCTTTGTCCTTCCTTATATTCATTGTTGATATAGAATAAAAGTTGAAGAGAAAAATCCAGAGCAAAATTAACCAGCATTGGGCTGAAAAGACTGGCCACGAACAATTGCATCAGGATTTTACAGGGTAGCAATACAGCAGGTGAAATTCAATGCAAATCTAAGAGAAGGCACCTGGAAAGCTGCATTTTTAATACTTTCAAATATGCAGGGAAAGGTTCTCATCTGACTATCATGACTCAGGAATGAGCGAGTACCTAATGCACACAGTATGTGACACTAACTCCTTATAGTGGAAATTGAAATCAAAAAGACCTTAATGAAATGGAATAAAGCATTATGCAGCTGACAAGACACAACCTGTGCCACATCCAGGGAACCTATCCTATCACAGTCACCTACTGCCATGCCAGTACTCCAAAGCACACACAGAAAGCATCTTTATTTAAAAGTTCTGCTTGTGGCTTTTCAATCCTCTTCTTTTTAAAAAATATATCTATTTTCATATGTTACAGAATGAACAAAATATAAATATTTGTAATGTTCTATCTAAAAAGAAAAAATATTACATAATACATATCTATTCTCTATAAAAACACAGAAAGATCACTAAATTTGCTCTGAAAGAGATAATAATGAAAATGTGCATTCAAATTTTTTCATTTTTTTCTTAAGCAGTGGGGAAAAAGGCAATTGAAAATATGTCTCAAATTTCCTGTTCTTCTCAAGCTTACCAAGTAAATTCCACCTTATATGGAGCTATACTTGGCTCAGTTTCTAGAAAATCGGTGAAACAAACTCTGATTATTAAAATATTAGCATCAAAGGAATTCTGTTGAGACTAAAAATGCTTTAGTCAGGTAAGAGCTGAGAAATGAAGAAAGTCATGGCCACCTGCAGCAGGTAGCTATGGGTTACCCCATTCATTTCTCTTTTGGCTTTTTCTAGGATACTTTTCTTCTCTTTTTCCAGTTTCACAAAGCAAGAAGAAAGACTGAGACATTCCTATAACTATAAAAGGTAATTTTAAAGCCAAAGACTGTATTGGCAACTAAAGATCAGGTATCACTGGTGGGGTTTTTGGGGTCCCTTTGGGATCCCTGAAACTGCTTCTGCAGCCCTCAGCGACAGAGCAAGTTCCCGAGCCTTGCCCAGATAGAACTTTGGCTCGCGGCAAGCTCTCAGACCAGCGGGGAAAAGAGACTGGAATATGCAGAAAGGCACAAATCCATAGTTTATTCTATGAAGGCATCCTATCTAGCATATACAACGGTTAGGGTTTTACAGGGTTTTTTATATCTTTTGAGGGTTTTACAGTTTGCACCAATTACCAAGGGAATTTTACATTCTAACCAATTGCCGAGGGATTTTACATTCAAAGCTGGCCTATGGATACTAAAAGAAAATGAACCACTAATACTGAAGATAGATAAGAGGTTCTTCCAAGAGGGGGAAGCTGAATTCCTTTTGTATTCGTCATTTCACAAGCCATTTCTTATCTCTAAGCTATGGTTTTCCAAGGAGCTTGTTCTGAGGATGCAGGGAAACTTTCTTCTGTGTTTTCTGCTCCCTCCACAATCCGGAGTTAAAGTTCAGAAGTATTTTGCACAGCAACAATTTTTGAAATTCTTAGGAAAGCTAAGCAAATCACACTAAAGCACGGAGAACAGACAGGCTGGGCACAAAAGGATTTCAGATGCAGCACTGCAAACCCATCCAGTGGAGACTCTGACCTTCTCATCCAGCATGTCGGGGTGCTCCGTGAGCCACACACAGAGGCACTGGAAAGCTGCCACGATCATGGAGTGCAGGTCGCGGGAGTGCAGCGGGGCGGGGCGGCTGCACTGGTACACGATGTAGCTGCACACGGAGCTGATGGCACGCCTGCGGTCGGAGGGATCCACCACCACCTTCACCTGCAACACAGGGGACAGCGTGACAACTCCTCACCAAAAGCTCCCAGATAGAACAAGATAGACCATATGCATAGTTTATATGTAACCCGGCGTGCTAAGAAACTAGAATTCTAATAGGGTAAGAAGAAATGGTTCGAGTTCATGTTTTTAGCTTGTTGGGTAATTTGTGTATAAGAATCTAGGCACTGGGGAGAGATTAGCTCTTGCTTGCTCTTACTCTCTCTTTCTTCTCTCTTCTCACTGCTATTATCCTTGCCCAGAAGAAGACTGGAGCTGCAGCAGCAGCATCAACCTTCCTGGGACCTCAATAGGAGCAGTTTTTACTTCTAATTGGGACCTTACTTCTATTTAGGACTCTATGCTGTAAACTTTTAACATGGACTTTAACACTTGTGACTCTTTACCTTTCGAGACTGATGTGCCTGTATAATAAACAGCTTTATAACAAGCAATAACTGCTCGGCTCTTTTAAAGAAAACAACAACAACAACCCGACAGATATTGAAACTAAAAGTAAAGAAATGCTGCACTGAGGTGTGACCACATTGCCTAGCTTGGTTTCAAAGAGCAGGAGTGGTACCGGTGTGGCTTTGTAAGAAACCAAATGTAAGCTGAATTTGCAGTATTGAAATTCTTTTTCCACATATGCCTCTTCTTTAGCTCTAGCAACCCATTCTGTATCTCCAAGAACCCACTCATTGCCAAGTCCCCCACAGGGCTTCATTCTGCTCAAGTAACTTTCCCCTAGATATTCTCAGCACAGTAACTTTCACCACCGGTAGAAGGAACAAAAAAATATCCATGGACAAGCAGACCGACAAAAAGTCCATAACCTCTTCCCCAAAACTCACTGCAAACACCTTTCTCTGCTTCCTTCCCAGCTCAGGGCTGCAGAGAGCAAGGCTCCAAACGAGAAGGTCAGGAAACAGCACAATGAGCCATGAGGATCTCCACTGTAAGGCTAAAGTACTGAATTTCTCTCTTCTTTCTTATTCACAGTTTGTGACTCAGCACAGGAACAGATGGATTTTTCTAATCGGTAGCATCTGACCATGCATATCCAAGCATGTGCTGGTGCCAGCACTGAAGCCTGGCAGCTGTACCCCACAAATGGGAGTAACAATTCAGAGCCCCAGGATTTAACTAGAACATCCTTCAGAAGCTCAAGATCTACAGCAAACACAGTCCCCTCAAGATGAGCTTATGAAAGGCAGGTTTGTGAACCAGCACTCCTGCAGGAAACAAGATTTTTGACTTTTCTAAGTCCCACTAATAACGTGGTGCTGAACAAACCTAAGACAGGGCAGCCCCCACCTGAGAAAGGCTTTGGGACATGTCATCTCCAAAGACACAAGCTGAACAAGTTTCCACAGTATTTGTGCAGGAAGAAGTGATCTCTTTTTTCCCCACTTTGTTATAAAGGGGAAAGATATTCCAGGGCAACAATTACTTCAGTTGCATGAGAATTATACAAGGACTACAATATTTAACATTAACCTGGGCATACATTTGAAAAGATAAAGTATTTCCCCATTCCCATAACCGTACAAGAAAGAAAACCAAACCAAACCAAGACCCTAGCTTAACCACACAAGCTGCAGAAAGCCCTGGTTCTATATGGTGCTCTGTAAGATCCAATAATACACAGTAATTCATTTCTGAACACTTTCAAATACATTCTTCAGTTCTTGCAACTACACTAGTGAATAAACACCCAGTCCAATATGGCTCAGTGCTGACTTAATGCTCTAGAAACTGCCTGAGATACAGATTAAAAGAGATCTGTTGAGTTCCTGAGGGATATGACAGGAACTGCAGAATTGTCACACCAGGTTATCATGGCCACTCTAAGTACACTGCACTTTTGCTTAGCAAATGCCATGAAGTCTAGCCTAGGCACAAGAGCTCTCAGGTAGAAATAGGTATTTTACATGTCAACAACTCTTCTCCCCCACCTAGTAGCTTTAGTTATTTGTGTTGAATGAAGAACTGTGTGCAGACAAAGCTGTGAAGAAGGCAACACTTCATATTAGCAATACACTACATTTTGTCAAGCTCTAAAAACTATTTCCAAGATGAGAAGGAAGAGGAAAAGTGGTATAACAAGACGTTTCAGCAAAAAGGGATTCCCAGGCCATGTGTCCTTGGAACCACAGTGCGTTTACACTGGGAGAAAATTACCTACAGCAACAGTGCTGTTTTTTTTTTCATTTCCAAACAGAATAGTTGCTGACAAACTCAACCACAGAAATCTGTTTTGTGGCATGACTTCCACCCAGGCAAGACTACAACCACCCTAGGAGAAGGAGCCAGAGCACACCAAGCTGCATGTCTCACCTTTGCCAGTCCAGAGAGAAGCTCCAGGGCAGCCAGAGAGATACTCATGTCCTGTCTCCACTGGGAGTTGAGCCTTTGGGTTACCAGGTGAATGCTGCGGATGAGCAATCCAGCAGCTGTATCTGTATGAAGAGCTAGGATATAACCCCAAAACCACACACCACAGGGAGGGAAAATAACTAAGCATTAGTGACAAAAAGCAAAGCACAGGCACGAGGCAGAGCAGCCACAATACAGACATGAAATAAACCCTAACCATCTTGAAACTGGGTTGATGCCTTTTGCACAGGCTAACTCCCTTATGTACTCTGCAGGCATCATACAAACCAGCTAGCTCAATTTAATTTTTTTTTAAGATATTTTTAATAATCCCAGAGCTCTGCTGCATTTTAGCACCAGAACAGCCAGCTTCAGATTTTGCTATTATACTTAAATTGTCTGTCACGTTATGTCTTTTAGTCTCTGGAAAATACAGGCATTGGTAATGCATATTAAACATTAGTAGTTGTATAGAGGAACTAAGGAGCACATGTAATTTCAAATATCTGTGTCAGAAGTTAACCATTCTTGGTACACCTAACGTTTATCAAAAGCTGCACTAATTCAATAGACATAGATTATGAAAGAATCGGTGCTAGAGAAACAATTATTTTTTAACCTTCTGTTCCCTTGAACCTTTAATTCAAAATTAAAAATACAAAATGTTTTAAGTATCAGTTGTTCTCACTTCAAAATACTACAGGACATAAATACTTTCTGTACGTTAAAATTGAAGTATGCAAATTAATGTCAGAAATAAAAAACTGCTCAATGACTAGTTATAAAGAGACATGAGAATTATGACAGATAAGGCATATTCTTCCCAAAATTTAAATTACCTTATTTAACACACAAGAACTATGTCCAATGTCACACCAGGAGCAGATTCAAGAGTCTACAGTAACAAATAGACCATCTTGTTTACTAGTAAACAGTAACAATAGACCATGTTGCTTTTAATTTTCTCTTATTTGAAGCATCCAATGGAAACACAAATTCTTTTCGTAAGCTCCTTACAACCTTACCTTCTGTACACAGGAAATTTTAAAAATCCAATAAAATTAATATATTACAAAAATATATTTCAAGTTATGTCATGGTATGAAGAATCTGCAATTCAAATATTTTGAAGATTTTAAAAAATCTTACAAATGAGTATTTTTACAAGCACTTGTCAGTGAAAACCCACATAAATTAAACACACAGTTCAAATGGTTTGCAGAAAATCAGCTCTTTGATAATTTCAAAGAAACAAATCCTGTAGGGAAAGCACCAACATGTTTATATGAATTTCTAGAATATACTGAAGCCTTTCCTGATAATCTCTCTCCTCTTGCTATTTACAGAGCTAGATAAAAAAAACTCAAACATTTTTGGTTGGTGATGACCGAATTGTCAGTCTAGGCTACAATATAATAAAAGTGATTTGTTCTCACATTTAATTGGCCAACATCAGTTAAACTGAAGACCAAAGGAGCAAATGAAATTGCAGGATCTTGACAGTCAGACAGCTTATCACACACAGATTTAGAACAAGGATTTTACTACAGAGTGTCAAAAATGGACAGTACAAGACATAGCAAACTAAAGTTAATTACTAAATTCTATTGTTATAACATATGACATATCACAAGCATTCTGCTTACTTGCTCTATTGAAGCCAGAATCCCTGAAATGTTCTTTCAATGTGGTTTAAGAAAAGGTGCTGCAGAGGTCAGGTGAGTATTTGGAATGCTATCACAATGAATGAAGCGATTAATTTGTACCTGGTGTACATATATCCCATTCTTGTTGACAGAAACTAAGTGTCTTGAAAAACTAAAGTTTTTAAACACCTTTTTCATAAGCTTTTATATTATGATTTTGAAAATGTTAAGAGTCCTTTAGCAAGGTTAAGACAATCAGTGGAAGGGCACACATGAGTGCAGACTTGCAGCACACAGCTGGGCTATCCCCCTGGCTTCAAGCACCTGGGCACATTAATGCTTTAGCCAGAACTAGAACAGAAAAACCCAGCAAACATCAACCCATGAGAGGGTTTTCCAAGAGCTATCCTTACCATAATCCCTCAGGAGAGCCTGTGCTGGCCGCTCACTGTCGGGTGTTGTGGGCTCTGTGCTGCCACCGCTTGCAGTGCTAATGCTGCTGTTAGTGCGACTGTGGCTTTTGAAGAGGTTGTTTTCACCACCATTCTGCAAAGTGAAAGGTAGTTTAGAGAGATCAGAAAATTTCTGAGTTCCCCATGCTCTCAGATACAAAAGACCAAACCTCAAGATGCTACCTGGTAAAGTAAGGAATGCATTCTTTCTGAAGGGTAACTTCATAAACAAAAAATACTCACTGTTTCCATCTGACAGCCAATGGCTTCTAGCAGTGCTGAATCCTGAACAATATTTAACATTGCACCTGCAGAATCAGATAGAAGAAAGTAACTACGGACTACAGTAGAATTGCCTACTAACAATTACCAAGCAGCACAGAAGGTCTTATATAGAGGTTTGCAGCCCCGTTTTATAAAATCTCATTAAAACACAGGACTTGCTTTGAGCTTAGCCATCTGAAGCAGATGAAAGTTGAGACAGCTATGTTAAAAATGCTTTGAACACAGTCTAGAAAGACTGAGAGGAGATCTCATATCAATATTACAGATCAATATTGCAACAGTGGGTGTCCAGAGGATGGTGCCAGACTATGTTTAGTGGTACCTAGCAACGGGACAAGGAGTAATGCACAAACTAAAATACAAGAAGTTCTACCTCAACACAAGAAAAATCTTCCTTCATGGAGGGTGGCAGAGCACTGGAACAGGCTGCCCAGGAAGGTCATGAAATATCCCTCTCTGAGTTCATTCAAAACCCACCTGGACAGGTCCCTGTCACTGGTGATTCTGCCTTGGCAGGGAGTTAGACTGAATGATAGCTATCCAGAGGTCTCCTCCAGCCCCAACTGTTCTGTGATAGGTCTGTCAAATTCCTCTGTTTGGAAGAATTTTGGGTCCACAGAACAGCTGAAGTGGTTCCTTGTCTCACACCAGACTGTTCTCATTTAAAAGCTCATGTTACATTTAAGGTTATCTATAAGAAGCTGAGTTCATAATCTAAGGTGGGATACACTGAAATTCCCTCTGCCTGGAAGTTTCCCCCCAGCCTCTCAGTTTACATGCTCTAATTTCCATCAGTGCCCAAAATACTGTATTCGAAAAGCTGAAGCTCTTAACTGCAAGGGTCACCAACCTCACTGCATCCAAGCCAGTCAGGACAAGAGTTCTCTCTTCAACCTCAAGGAAGTTTTAACTCACTTAAATCAAAACTGCTGATGTGTCTTAACCAAGGTGCCAAGCAGGTACAGGCTGTTCAGTCTCACCCCCAGATGATGAGGGAAGAAGCAGTAAGGACATGGACCTGAAACTGGCACGTTTGGTGGATTCAGTTTTAATTTTCTGCCTCCTTCCCCTGTCTCATCCATCAACGAACATTTAGGAAAATACAACTTACTCTGTGAAGGGAAATGACAAGACAAGGGGGAATTGTTTTCACACAGAAAGGGCAAGGTGAGGTGGGATGATGTGAAGAAATTCTTCCCTGTGAAGGTGGGAAGGTCCTGGCACAGGTTGTCCAGAGAAGCTGCAGCTGCCCCATCCCTGGAAGGGCCCAAGGCCAGGCTGGACAGGGCTTGGAGCAACCTGGTCTAGTGGAAGGTGTCCCAACCCAGGAAATGGGGGTGGAAGGCATGGTGGAATGACATGAGCTTTAAGGTCTCTTCCAACCCAAACTACTCTAATTCTGTGAAATGCACCACCTGCTGCCAAAAATCTATTGGCAGATAGAAACAAACCCTGATTCTGTTGAGAAGCCGGTGGCACATGTGAGAAGTTCTGGCTAAACTGGAGATTCATGAATCCCCTCCAGCTAAAGCTAGCAGGAAATAAGCACCTGTTTCCAAAGGTGAAGTTAAGAGGAGGAATACAGGGCAGGTGAACTGACAGGGCCTAGCATGGGAATAATTCCCACTAGAAAAGCCATCCAAGGTCCAGCTGGCTGCAGACCAACTCAGTGTGGAGACAGTGTCAGACACAGTACTAGAGGTGGGACAACCTCACCTGCACCAGTGCTCTGAGGGTCTCACTTGGAAACCACGGATAGCCTCACCCCTTCACCAGCACTGGGTGCAAATTATTCTTTCAAATCATTCCCCTCTAGTCTTCTGTGAGAAAAGAAACTGCTTAAACTCTTGCCAGGTAACCTTTCAAAAGTCTTTGAGACTTGGATTTGTTTTCCTTCCCTTAACGATGCATCATTTTCTTGCCCTCCCTTGTTAACTAGGTAAACTGTTTGCCTCCCAAAACAAGGCAGACACTTCTCTCACAACACAAGACTGTTGCCTTTTTAAACAGACAAAAGGAAACTGGTAAGAGCAGGAACACCATTATGTTGAAAAAAACACTTCTAAAGAGAGAAGAATAAGGGGGGACAAGAGTAATAGGCATGTACATTTGTACTTATCTGAAAACATATTTGACAGATTATGCAATACTCAAGTTTTCATCTTTACTTCCTGAGCATTCAGTATAATGTTAATCCACTCTCTACCTCAAAGAACAGTTTGTCAAATTGTGCAAGAGCTCCACAATCTATTCCAAAACTTTTCGCTTTTATCTGAGGATTTACACACTGCTAAACAAATGTCATCTCTATTTTGCCAGTGCTGGACCACCAGTCATCAGTATGTCAATGTTTCTTAAGCTTAACCATGCCAAAACCTAAGGCCTTCTCCAAAATCCATTAGTCAAGAATCCTTCCTAAAACTGTAAATTTTACCTACTTCCTGTGCTAGAACGTGCTTTACTTTTGCCTCCACTTTTCAAGTACTGCTCCACATAAAAGGAGAGAAATTAACAAAAATGTGAGGCTTTTAAGATGTTTTCATAGTATGAAGGAGATTACACATATGACAGCCTGCCAGGAATTTAAACCCTCTTCTTGCAAAGCAACACAGCACTAATAACCCATATTATCCCAGGACAGATTAAGACAGGCACTTCTATAATACAGTTAATAAATAAAAAAGCTGAAATAACCTAGTATCATTTGAGTGTTGTTTGGATCAGTTTCTGTTTGCAAAGCTCCTATAAGGATATTCACAAGCCTCAGCTTCAAGGACAGGAATGTTACTGGCTTATCATATGCTGAACCATCATCATTGCTGAACTTCCCTTCCAGGACAACCTGAAGAAAAAATACACTTATTTCAGTATCAATTAAAGATCATGTCAGCAGAGTTTCAAAAGTCAACATTCATAGCACACATTGCTACTGACACCTTGTAATATGGTCTTACTGTTTCATGTTCACTGGAAGAGTTCTAGTGCTAAGGAAAACACCCAATACAACCCACAACCCATCCAAATCCCACTCCCAGGGAAAGAAAAATGGAATGCAAAACAGTGATAAATGTACTACCTCGGACTTTATTGTTCCAAAATGATGAGGGAGAGGCAACAGAGATAGCAAGATGTTAATGGAAGCTCTTCTTAGCTCTGTGGGGTTTACATAGATTTTAAACTTTGAGAGTTCTCTGCAAATCAAAGCATGAGACAGTTAATCAACTTTTCACAAGAATCTGGAGCTGAACATAATTAAGTTAACATTAAATATACACCCACCCAAGGACCTTAGGTAGTTTGCAGTATGCAATGTAGCTGTTTCTTTCTAAGACTTATCCAAAAGAAGCAGCGGCTCAGATTTCGGCCCAGGAGATAAAATAATGCTTTTTGTCTAAATGCCTAACATCCAAATGAAACATAGTACCAAGACATAATAAATACACTGAAGGAGGCATGCAGAGACTAAGTGCCTAACTTAGCAAAACATTCTAAAATCTATAAAGCTCTGATAAGAGCCTACTCCAATTTCATCAGCCTAAATTATCAACTTTTCCATTTAATGATGCATAAGATTACTTTCTTATTGAATACACTGCAACAACAGCCACTAATGAATATCTTGTGAAAGTTTACTTTAAAATCAATAGGCTTTCAATTGTTTTTGACATATTTCAATATATTTTCCTATTCTTAAAGACACTGCTTTGCATCAATAAATATGCACCTAACAACTCACATATTTAAAATAAGCACTACTATTGCTTTAAAGAAAATTGCATTAAATCAAACTGAAAACTTGAGCTTACACAGTGTTGCTATTATCACCATCAAATACACACACACTGTAGGCCCCACACTGCAGAATTCTTTGGTGAAATTACACAGGAATGACAAAAGACAAACACCTCCCAACATCTCTAATGATGCTTATATGGAAATGGCAATTTACCTGTCAGGTAAAATAGTTTCCAGAGCCGAAATGAAGTAGGGAACCACAACGTCAATGCCTTTCAGGTCACAGCAGAACAGAGGAGGGGAGTTTAGAATAACACTGGCAAGAACCGGGTGGCAAACGAAATCTGCTATCTGCAAACCCTGAATTAAAAGCATGTAAAATCTGACAAAGAAAGATAAGATTTAATTATTTGCACATAAAATCATCAGAATCCCACATGATTCTGCAGCCACTATTTGATCTTGTCTACATAAAACAGAGTAGGTTTCAAAACCAGAGCTAGGAAACTACATAAGACTGGTAAGTCCTCCCCTACGTTACTCAGGTAATGTAGGGGAAGACTTACCAGTCTTATACAGGCAAGCACACCTGACCAGCTTAATAAACCCTCACAAATGACAGGTATTTCATATGAAAATCCAGTGCAGCACAGTTTTACTGAAATCTTTGACTTGTTGCAACACCCGGACTGAGAAGTGAGTAAGCACGATCAGCTGGTTACTAACAGTGGATCACCTGCTCTCCACTACTCCCTTCCCATGTAAGGATAGGAGCAAGATCTTGATTTTAACTCCACAATATGAGAAAAATACTGTGAAATCTTGGGGGAGGCAGTGGACAGGATGTCAGGACAAGACACACTGGTCAGCAATTTAGAAAATGAGACCAATTATAACCATCATAACCACTTCAAGTGAAAAAGCAAGGGCAGAAACCCAGTTGCTCATCATCCTAGAGCAGTCAGCTTCTTTTGCAGCTTCTTGTTAGTTCATATTTCTCTTGGCCAGTCACAGTGGGATTCTTTTGTGCCTGCTAGACTTTTGAAACAATTAAGAAGGCATACACATGCTCTATCTATTTCTTGAATGTTGTAGTAGTTTTTGTATAAAGTTGTTTAATATTCTGGGAAGTTTTAATGCCAATTGGGACAAACATACCTGAACAATTTTAGAGAATCATAATTTAAAACTGATTCTCTGCCTCTAGCATTTACTATTTTACATTACAAAAATTTGTGAAAAAGGTATATCATGACAGGCAAAACTGCTTCATTTTCTCAGAAATAAAACTGAACACAGAGGTAGTTCAAACACAACAGTAATAATGGGATTACTGCATTTCAATACTCAGAAGGTGAAAAAAAAAAAAGCAACTACAAAAAAACAAACCCAATGATGTGGTATTTGAAAACAGAAGACCTTTGTGGTCTAATAAAGTTTAAACAAGTCTTATGCCCGCACACTTATTTTTTTTCCATCTGAACAATATTCAACTAAATGAAAATAAAAATAAAGGAGGCAAGAAAGTGACAAAGAAAATGTTCCTTCCGGCTGGAAGCACTTTAAGGTACTCTCCTTCAACCGAAACTTGAAGAAAACCCAGTGAAAGGCAGCATCATGAAAATGTGAGGGGAAAACAGTGCTGGGCTTGGCCAGGAATCCCACCTCCAGCCTCTGAAGACCAATCTGGTGTTTTTAAACTGGTAACACAGGATTCAGACAGCGAGTGAATGCTATTCACTAGGAATTAGTCTGCATCAAAAAGTTACACCAATAAAGCAACTGGAAGATAGGTTAGTACCGAGATAGGTAAGCTGGTAATATTTCCTCCCCAGTCTTCTTGCTACAAAATATCCTACACAGTGTCCCGCATGCCTCTGCCCTTCCTGCTTCATAGTTGTCTGGGAATTCACTGGCATCAAACATGGGGTTGGAAGCCATAGTGTCTGTGGACATTTGGGATCCTTTCCGGCGGAACTCCACACTAGCCTGCGTTGCTATAGCTGGGAAGAGAAAAAACAGCATTTCAGTGTGCGTGACAGGGTACAGAACAGGCTCATGGGATCCTGGACACAAAGATCAAGTCCAATTGAGTACTTAACATGAAGCTATTAGTTCACTGTACTTGAGCCAGTGCCTCTGTTTAGGAAGTATCTGTGGGTGTACCTAACTTGTTTTCTTCGTAAGGATGATAACAACTGATCTTCATATCTTAGAGACTGTCCCAACTTCTTGCTGGGAAGAGTGCTTATATCCAATACTAGCTTCCTACCCTCTCTGAAAGGGCAAGGATCTGCCTCACCTGGTTCTCACCCCTACAAAAAGTAAATTGCCACCTTCCCTTGCTCCCTTAAGAAACAATTTTTCAATGGTGCCATCACTATTGACTTCCAAGGAAGTGCCTAACTTCCAGCTGGCCAATTTCTCTCATGCTGCCCTGAACACCAAGCAGCTTTGATCCAGCCTTGTTGTACAAACATACTTACAAAACACATAATAAAATAATTTTAAGGATCCATATGAGAATGGGATTCCACAACCTTCCCTTTCTCCTAATTTGGTCCCTCTCTCCTCACATGATCACTAGAACTGCCAAATAAATAAGATAGCCTCCAGACAGCAGCTACCATGAGCTGGCTGTCTCCTGCTCCCTATCCCTACTAGAAGCTCCACGACCCTCTCAGAGGGTCCTAACCTGGTTCTGCCCAGCTCTGTACTCCTCCCCACAGGCCAGTTCTGCCAGCCCAGGCCACTCCAGCCCATGTCCTTCTGGAGAGCCTTCTGGTTTCCCTTTCACACATCAGAATCCTGTGGATATAAGACCACTTGCTCTGTTGGCCCCATCCTTTCTTCCAGGATAGCTACCAAAACAAAATATACACTGCACTCAAGGTGATTGATTACTTTTTCAATTTTTTCCCCCCCCTCTTCCTTGGACAGCTTTGCTCTAGGACTACTAACATGTTAAAGAGTGTGTTCTTGTTTTTAGCTAAGACTAGATGGATTTCCAAAACTTTTATAAACTACAAAAGCAAACAGCAGACAATGTGTGCTCCTGACATAATCACACCTATGTGTTTCTACCAGCAAAAGAGAACTTCTGTCTCAGCTCTGGGACACTGGAGAACAGCAGGTTCACAGTCAGCCTTGCAAACAAAGGCATGTTAACACTTTAGCAGTTGGAATACCTGATAATTTACAGATAGAGTGCTTTTTTGTTTTGTTTTAAAGGAAATGTCTTAATGACAAGTGCCTACTCCTAATTTTTTGTTCTCAAATTTATCATTTAACCTACATTTACCTCAAATTTTAATTGACATTAAGTAGGAAATAAGTACAAATCTTTATGCATCTTCCCATGAGCCATTTTTTGTCCTAAATAAGCTATCCAGCAATATACTGTAGTTGGAAAAAAACACTACATGCACAATGCATACAAATCAAACACTAGGTCTGTAAAATAAGCTTTAAGTAAAAAAAACATGGTTAGTGCATAGTCCTGAAATTCATGACATGATCACAGACTAAAGTACGGAAAAGATGGGACTGATTCAGGCAGATTAATTTGCTTTTGCCAACAATCCTCCCCATTCAAAAACACACACAAAAAATTACTTGTCTTTTTCAAGTAAAAGTGCAAAAGCTACAAAGAGACAATGAGAATGAATTTACAAATAAAATATGGGATTATGGAAAAAGAAAAGCATGACCGCAATTAAGGAAAAGCTACTGGTTCCTACTTACAAGATTTATAAGAAAGAAGAATTTGGATAAAAGATGCTGCAAGATAATAGAAATAAAATGGAAACAAATCAAAGGACAGCAGTAGTTATAAAATACTTTTAAAGATGGTGAAATAGTAATATAAGTTAAGAAGCTTTTAGCTTTTTAAAAAATAGATTAAAAGCTTTATGATACAGCAAGCTTGTTAAACACATAGGAAATTGGCATACAGGTCCAAAATTATGGTTTTGAAAGTACCATGCAAAACAATGAACAAAAAGTTACAAAATACGACTAAAATTTAGAGCTGTTCGTATCAACATACCTTCTGTTAAAGAACTGGTGTATTAACCCTTCTCAGCTCACAGACCTGTCCCCATGTTGCAGTGCTCATGGAGCATACACCAGGCTATCCTAAGCCTCCTCTGAATTGGGGGGGGGGGGGTGTCTTGCAGGGGCAAAGTTACTTACCTGCAATCTCCTCCCAGCAGTACTCCTGCTTCCAAACCAGGAGTTCCCAATGGTATTACAGCTCCCACTTCCCTAAGCCAAGTTGCTAACAGCCAGAATACCTGAGCATGCTTCCCCTGACCACCAGCTTCATTAACAATCTTCCAAAGCAGAAACAAAAGGTAGAACACTCCCAGAAACATTAACATCTCAAAACACATCCAGAGAGTGAAGAGAGTAAGAACTCCAGCAGCCAGGTACTACCCACCATGGCAGAGTGAGACCTGTGACCAAGCCCCACAGCAGCACTCACTATTACCCCAGACAGGGCTGCTTGGAATTTGCTTCTAGAGCCCCAGAAACATTCTGTGGGACATAAATGACAGTAGAACGAGAAGAGATGAGGGTAATAATGTACCCCAAGGCTCTCCCACTGCCAACAGCCCCTGGGTGATAGCAGCAAGCTCCTGAGGTGTCTCCTTCAGCTGCTCTAAACTGCAGAGCTGGCATCCTTTAGGTACAAGGACTGCAAATGAGCCCATCAGATTGGAAGATTCAGTTGCTGAAATGCTGGTGGTGGTGAGCCTCTCCCCACTCTCAGAGGCTGAGGACAGTAGGTAGCAGCAGCATGCACCATACAGCCAAGCTGGTCTGAAACACATCCTGCCCCTGAACCTGCCCTGGCACAGATACACACACTCCAAGCTGTATTCTTGGTTAACCTCATACAGGCTCTGTATACAATTTCTTATGAAGGTGTTATCTATCATAGGGCTCTATTTATCCCACACTATCAGCTACATAAATACCACACACCCATCTAATTCTAACGACTATGCCAGCAGGATCTAGCTGTTTTCAAAACACCATCTTCCAACAGGCCATTTTTATTCTCTCACCACAACACGATGTTTATCAGCTGCCCACCATAAAGCTTCACCATTAAAGTCCGTTTACAGAAACTAAAACCTGATAAGGATACTCAAAGCCCAAAAGCATCATGCCAATGATGGCCAGATCATTGCTCTGCTTCAGAATCCAAGGACACCTTGAAGGACAGGGCTCAAAGAGCAAAGAGGACAACTGCTTTCCAGGTGATAACCTCCACTAGCAGCCAACTGTATACAGATGACTTCCAGCTAATCTTGAGAGAGAATAATTCTCTCTTCCCAAAGACAGACAAAACCAGAACAACCACAAATGTGGAAGACCTACTGTTTTCCAGTCAAGAGTTGGTACAAGAAGTTCACTTGTGAGATGACAGAAAATTGCAAGTCCGTGAGGTAGCAGTTAACCTGACAAAATCAGGAGGGCTGAGGCTGAAGAGGCCTCTTGAGATAGTCAGCTCTTATCTGCAAAGCAAGTTCATTTACCTTTATCTATTTACAGTTTTTCATCTCAAGACTTACAAAAAGCTTGATATTTTTCTACCCATCATTTTTCATTACTTCTTTTCTGGAGGTTAAAGAGTTCCAATGGTAAAACATGAGATCCTGGGACAAGGAAAAAAGGATGGGTAGAGGGGTACTCATTCACATCAGCCTTGATCAAGTGCTCTTGAGCTCATCAAAAATGTGTGCTGTAAGATGGGACAAAGACAATGTGCTTGGCTGTGTGTCAGCAGGATTTGTTTAAAAGAACCAGACTAAATTCTGAACTAGAGCTTGAGACCACGACTCATCCACAGAGGCCCTGGTAGGCACTGCAGTGAGCTCATGAATCTCTTTCGTAATCACATCATGGGGATTCTCACTGAGCCTGCCACACGACGGAAGAGGAGAGGGAACCACACACTCGAAAACACAGCACTCCAGAAGTGTCCCAGGTCACAGGGGTTTCTACAGCACCAAGGAGCAAGTTGTAGTACTTTTGTGAAGTGGTCCTCAGCCCTCCAGCCAGCAGTGAAACAAAGAAGACATTATCAGACAGCCAAAAGAGAAGGAATTCTTAACTGCATGGCATTGAAACAAAGCAAGTATTAGAAGGATTTAAAGCTGCTGAGATCTTACACAGCTGCAGTTTCAGACCTAAAGAAAAATAGCATGTGTGGGCCAGTGGAAGACAATACTACATGGCAAAGCTGATTTTAAGTGGAGACACTCCTCAATCAAAACTTTTAAAACACCCATAAAAATAATAGTGCTTCTTGAAGCTAAGATTATCAACAGCAGTGCTAGATATAGCAAGAATATTCCAGCTAGTGGCTGAAGTATCATGGCTACAAAGGATAGCAGATAGACCAAGACAAACAGAAATAGTCAAACTGAGCTGTAAAGCATCAGATTTCTGTTGCACATCTTTCTTAAGGGTAGGGACTATGGCAGCTAACCATCCCTTCTCTGCTGGCCCTTCTCCTTCAAGCCATATCCATAATGGGCAGCAGGAGCAGCTGCATGGGCACAAAGTGCAGATCTGATTGTTACTCATGGGGCCCACTTCTGTGACGGGGGGCCCTAATACAGACCCCTCCTGGCCCACCTCAACGGCCAGCATAGCACCTTCTGCCTTACGCTCTTCAAAGAGGAAATGATTCCACTTGGAGGCATCAAGCATCATAGGTCAGATTCCCAGAATAAAAACTTTGCGATTTGGATTTAAAACTCATTCAAAAGACACTGATGCTTCAAGTCAACAGAAATTCCAGAGGCCTGGCCCTTTACATATACTGCTCATTTTCCCATCTTAAGCAGAGGCTGAACAAAAGGATAAATCAGGCAGAGTTTGGGTCTTCTCTACAGCGTTTCAGAAGCAGGGGTCCATACTCAGCTCTCTCTCCTTCAGCCAGCCCACCTTGGCACTACCGTGACCAGTGACCTGACATAGCAGTAACAACACCCTGCAAGGGCATCAGACTCTTGACTTAATTCCCATAAGTTAATTCTGTCTTCCAAATCACTAAAAAAAAAATCAGGACATGACACAGCCGAGTTCATGGAAGTCCACCAGCATCATTGTCTCAGAACCACTGCTGCTAATACACAGCAGATCACACGATGTGCAAGGATTGCTCTCACTACAAACAGCTCGGAAGAGCATAGAGGAGGAACAGAATCAACTCAGTTCCAAACAGCTGTCTCTAGTTTTCAGAAAGCAGGTAAATATCCCTGTAAGGCTAGTGACACAACAATTTTCTGATTGGTGTTAGGTGATTGAATGTATGAACAGAAGGCCCTGGAACCCCTTTAAGGAAATTAAACTTTTTGATTTTGGATGACTGTGTACTTCTGCCAGCTTAACAACACCTGTTTGCAGCTGATGCTTTTGCATAAGCACCATCTCAGCTAACATCCTTCCTCTACAGGTTAAGCATTTCATTAAAATCACTCAAGAAGCAGGTTATGTCAAAATTAAAATGATCTAATCAATCTGAAAAGCATTAAATGCAGTAATACACTAAATGCATATGCAATCGAACGCACCCTCAAAGGATGCCTTGCTCCTTCCTAAGCTCAGCTGTTTCTCTAGTCATGAGTCATAGGCCTCTTACGAAGAGATTCCAAATTCCTACCACAGAAACCCACAAAGAACACTTGCAAAAACAATGTGCTACATACCTAAAAACACCTTTAGAAGATCTCAAATCCTAAGCTTTCACACAGAAACTTGTCACAATAAACAAGAAAGATCAGCAGTTAAACTGCTGCTGTCAAGTCCCACTATACATTCAACTTGCCACAACAAATGTCTTTCCCCTATTTTTCTTATTACTGACTGATTGATTGATAGATCTCTTGGAAAAGTTAGCAGACATTCAAAATACACAAAGAACAGTAAAAATGCAAGGAGTGAGAAAGATTATTCTATTCTGAAGATTATCACCAAAAGTAAGATGAGACCTAAAAAACCTCTCTGAGCAGAGCACTAATTCTGCCATATCTCAAAACATCTAACCTCTGCAACTAAACAAAGCACAGGAGACAAAATAAGTTTGGCAGTTAAGGGCTGTAGACAACAAAGATACCAAGTCATTAAGGGAAACACACAGCAACCATAACTGATAGGGAGCAACTTCGCTAGCTATTTTAAGGACTCCTGTTTCCGTAACACTCTACAAAACCAAGAGGTACCACTTTGTGCACTACATGGAGAGATGTAGGACAATTTTTCAAATACTAAGGAGTTGATATAAATAGTTGCTATTAATCATAGATACTCAAGCAGATTTCAAACTAAGAAGTGGACTCCTACCATATGATTTCCTTCACTTAACAGCATTTTCCCCAATATCATAATCTCCCTTGTTAGAACAAGGGACTATTTAATAGCAAAAAGTAGGCTTTTTTTAAATTTGAAATCCCCAAACAGCTGCTCAGCTAGTAGCAGATGCTGGCTCAGCTCAAGGGATTAACTACAATACAGCACTTCAGGTTTTACTTTTTTGGGGTTATGCATGTGTTAATCTTGCAGGTAGGAAATGTCAATAGAACAAGTAAAAAAAATGTACGTATATTTTTTGCAATATTTACCAGTCATGCTGCTGTCTCTGTTTATTCCATTATGAAGTTTACAGTGAACAAATGCTGCATCAAACAACCACGATCCAAAGAGGTTCAAGATGCTGTTAACCTTTGGCCTGCGAGGAGCTGGAAGGGGCCGAGGCTCAGAGCTTGTCTGGTTTGGGCTAGAGAGTGGAGAAGTAGAGGAGGGTTGGTGCTGCACTTTTGAAGCATGTGCAGTAGTTACCTGTTTGAACAGAAGAACAGATCAGTTCCTAGAATCAAGGAAATTACTTCCTCTAACTGAGGAAATGATCCAAAGGCTCAGCTACTCAAATGCAGAGTATGAAATCTTACAGTGCTGGTTTTCATGGTCACTTTGTTCACAGTCACTGCCCGATGCCTCCTGTTGTGGGGTGGAGTGGTGTTGGTAGCAGTGTTCTGGGGCATGCTCAGCCTGTTCACTGGCGTGGGTGGTGCACTGTCTGATCGGGGTCGGGAAATGCCTGTAAGGCCAGGAATAAAGCAGCCTTTCAGCAAGAATTCCATGGGCTCACAGAGCAAGCCATTAGTAAGCATAGGAGCCTTTGATCAATAGCCATGCCTCCCTGTGTTCCCCAAAACAGCAGTAGCAACAAAAACACCTCTCCTATTTTACTATTAGCAGAAATAAAAGCATAAGCAAATGAAAACAGTATTATATCAGATAAGCAATTGATTAAAAAACAGAGGACCCTACACCTTAAGGGTCTGGGAAATGGCAGATGGGAGGAACCAGTCTAGAAGCAGGCAGAGAGAAAAGAACAAGGTTCACTTGCCAGACAATTTAACAGCACACTTCTGCCAAAATGCAAATGCCACTCACCTTTGTCTTACTTGCCCAGTCATAACTCCCACACCTTTTTCTGAGACATCTCTAAGATGTCTGGCCCTTACAAGACACCTTAGCTCACTAAATTAAGATGAAACCCATTCACCACACAACTTTCTGCTCGGTTTGAGCTGAATCAGCTGCTGAACAGTCAAATACTAAGGAAGAGTAAGAAAGCAGAGCAAGCTATAATTTTTCGGGCAGCAGCAGGACACTAGACCAGCTTTTATCCACCTTCAGGGAAATTCATGGTGTACAGAGCTCTTCCCTATCAGAATCAGAAATAACATCTGCAAAACTTGAACTGACAAACACCACGTCTGCCGATTTTAATGAATGCCCCATTTGAAAAATGAAATGGGGAACTGCAGTGTGCTTGAGAATTTGACATAGATTTTTTTTTTTTGACCGTGTTAATTAAAGCACCCAAGTACTTTTCCTAACATATTACAGAACAATTTTCTCCTGCTAAATCAGTGTTACACCCAGGCAGAGCATGCACTATGAAACCTATTGTTTTGGTATATTTGGCTGGAAAAGAGGACACAGTATTTTGCCAAACACATAATGTAGGTACCAGGGAGAACAAGATAAAACCTAATATTATAGCACTTGTGACAGAAGGTAATGAGCTCTCCCATCAGCCTTCACTGAAGAGCTTTCTGCAGCTCTCAAGTCTGCCTGAGAACACTCTTCCAATCCATACCTACAGCCTGAATTTAATTTCACTAAGAAATCTCCTATGCCCCAATGCATTGTAGTCTCTGTCTCCGCTCTCCAGGTGGGCTATTATGACTCTGGGTACTCGATCTTGCTACAAGATCTTCAGAAGTATTACATGTCTGATTCATAAAAATACAGAATAATTTGGGTTCAAAGGGACCTTAAAAGACCATCCACTCCATCCTAGCCATGGGCAGGGACACTTTCCACTAGACCACACTCTTCCAAGTCCAGTCCAACCTGCCCTTGTACACTTGCAGGGATACAGGGGCAGCCACAGCTCCTCTGGGCTAGGGCAACCTGTGCCAGGGCCTCACCAACCCTCACAGGGAAGAATTCCTTCCCAACATCCAGTCTAACTGCCCTCTGTGCCCATAGAGCCTGCTCTTCTCCAGGCTGATGGTCTCATTCCACTGGCCGGTTTTCTTCTAAAACCGTTTATATATCCACTCGAGTCTCCTGCAATCTCACATCAGCTCACGCTTATGGCACATGACATTTGTTTGCACACATTTAACAGAAAAGCAGCTAGAGACAGGCTGCTCTTCCAAGTTCACAATAGCATGCTGAACTTGCAGTAAGTCTGAAGCATATTAAGTATAACGCTTTAAATTTCAGGTACTCCATCCTGTTACTTAAAACCGACCAACCAGAGTTACTCAGTTATCTGCAAACACAAAGCAACACTACTTTCCTACTCAGCAGTAGTAGTCACCCACTAAGAGTAAGTAAGGGGAACTCACAAAGATCAAGATGACAGTCCAAATTCAACACCTTATAAAACAGGAACAACAGCAATTGCCACAGAGATTAGAAACACGGTGGTGAGCGCTCACAACGTGCTAAAGCATAGCACTTGCATTGGTGATTAGAAGGAAAGAGAAAAGAAGCCTTGTTTGGGAAAGAGATCCCTGGTTTTGTTTTATTTTATATTTCTGCTTTATTCATTTTGCATTTGAAACTAAGGCCATCTACAACTTCATGCATTCAAATGTTACTGTTGTGTATACATATTTTTTTAGAAGTGATCTGAAGTCACCTCCTCATCAATTCCAGGATATACTTGCAAATGATAAATTGTTATTGCTGTATTTATGGAGAAAACAGATTTAAAGATGACAAAATAATGATTAAGTTAATATTCCTAGCTATCCACGGGTAAGACAAAAAGCATTACCTAGGAATGCATCCACTAAACAGCTGATTCCACGCATGGCACGAAAGAATATTTGAGGCAGATGTTTAAGGCAGGGGTACTGATTCAGTTCTTGAGTCATCCCACTCACATTCAGAAACTGCTCCTGAAATTTGGGGGTAGAGCTAATAATGGCTGGGTTACTCAAATCCACAGGATTACTGCATACAAAAAGAGCAAAATATATGTTAGTCAGTTAAAGAACAGCTGTTTAGATTTTTAAAAACACTTAAAGATGCAATAGTTTAAGGCATTTAAATAACACCACAAACCAGCATCCAACATCAATACATTTTAGCTGTTACTCCATCACAGGAAGGCAATTTTCATTTCCTGGGTTGGTAGATATAACTGTCTTCATTTCAAACGTTACCAAAACACACTGAACAATTTTAGTAACATAAAACAAACCAGAGCACACATTTGCTAGGCTAACTATTGCAGTAATATTACTTACTTATGAGGTCTTTTGAACTTAGTTAAAAGTTGTTTATATTGTTAAACTAATTAAATGCTATCATACAGGGACAAGAAGGGGAGTAGATTGTGAAAGTTCAAACAATTTTTCCTGACTGACTCAAATCCTGAAACAGTGCATTTGTAAACCCCAAATTTGAACAGTAGAGTTTGTGACATTAGTACTACAAGTTAGGAAAAAGGGGTTTTTAGTTAGTTAAGAAGTAAATTTTAAACAGTCTAATGTTTATCTAGCTTTAACTATTAAATAGTATTTTGTATCAATTGTTTAATATTCTGGCCATTGAGAGCATTAATGTAATGCCACGTTCAAATGTCTTTAAAACAAAACATCATTTGGTTCAGCTGTGCATTTAGGAAAGATTAACATGTATGGTAAAATTACCTGTATCGATTTCTTCATAAAAATAAATAAACACACACCCATTTAAAAACATAAATTGTAGGCCAAATTTAACCTGGAGAATAAATGGAAGTCATAGGCATCTCTCAGAACTACTGTTCAACTTTTCCTGTTCGTTATCTCGGAGAAACAAAATTCTATTGAACTCCTGTTTTTCAGATCTTCCAAAATGCCGACTAGCTAAAATAGTTTTTAATTAACTGATCCAATTTATGTTTTTGAAGAGTCAGAAACAACATTGCTCACAGGCTGCCCTGAGCTGCTGCATGGCAGTGGTACAACAATGCTCTCATTTTATTCTATTTAGGTGCTTCATCTTGGCAATCTCCAGAGAAATGTTTCATTCGTCATGCAAATGTATAGAGCTGATGCAAGAACAGGAATAATGGATGGATGTAATTACAATACCTCAGCATATGTAAAAAGCGAAACCATGTTTGTGCAACACACTCATTATCCATTTCAAGAGGAATCAGACCAGCATCTTCATCAGGAATTTTGAACGGAGGAAATGAAGGTCCATATGTAAAACGCAGCAACCTAGAAAGCAAGTCAGACAGACCTGTCCCTCAGCTCACACTCCAAAATTTAACAGTGCATTTAAGCCCCAAAAGTGAGTCCACAGGCAACAATGCAACATCCCAAGATTTCCTAGAGATCTCCGTTTTATACCATCACTCAGTCCTCTTACAGCCTTGGATGGTTCATACCTGGAGCCTGCCTAAAGCTCCAGTCAAACCCAAGAGTTAAGTCACAAGACCCCTCAGCAGCTCTCCCATCACTTAGCCAGAGGGGTCGCTACTTATCACAGACACATGCACATCTGACAGATTGTTACATGTGAAGGAAGAGGGAAATATATATTTTTTTTTATAAGAATTCAAGCCCTTATCCTCCTAGTTCTTTAGCTCAAGCTTTCAATGACACTAGCAAGTCATATTAGGTTGCAGTTCTAAATTCCAGCTTGTGACTGATGACTTACAACTGTATCCCAGCACCCTGAGCAGCCTTCACTGTTGACTTACAAGCAGCACCACAGGACTTGTAGCCCAGTTTAGTGAGTTCTTCAAAACAGATGCACCACATCTGCCAGAGGCTGGGATCTACAGACCAGCAAAGAGCAAACCAGTGATCCAATGCCATGAGGACAATGCTTGGACAAATGGAGATCATTCCCTAGAAGAGTGTAACTACCTGAAGAGTCACCAGTGATATTCACTGAGCTCTTGCTGTCTAATCTGACCCCTGCTTCATAGCCAGCTTCATCAAATTACAGTTCCTACAGCTCCGTTTCCCTGATCAACAATCTTGGTGTTTTCTAAAGGAACGGAAGAGATCTGCATTGTACCTTCTCAATATCCATTCCCAGAAATGTTTGTCTTTCCCTATGCTAACTTCCTTGCAATGGTCAGGAAATGTTCCACTTGTCCTTCCTCACTTATAAAGCCATATAGTTTTATAAAGTCATTACAACTAGAAGAGGAGGAGAAAAGTAGCCTGTGGCTGACTCCTAAACCAAGAGTCAAACAGGCTGAATTTCCATCTTCCACTTCTTCCAGCAGTGGGCACTACAGTAAACTGCAGCCAATTAACACAAGTGCCTGAAATCGCAACCTATTTACAGTACCTAACCTGGACAGAAAAGCAAAAGAGCTTTAGAATATAAGGTCTTCTCGAGATTCAAGGATGAAGAGGAATCCATTCAGTGCAGGAGCTGGTGGTGCAGCTCCAGTGACAGCTGCAGATTGAGCTCAAACAGCTGCCCCTGTGCATAACAAAGGGCACTGGGCCTGTAGCCCAGCCAGGTGCTTAGACACTGCAAGAGCTGAGGACTAGGGAGGAAGAGACTTGCATGAGCTTGGACTGTGAGGGGATAAAAGCCCAGGAGTCTTTTGTTGAGGCTGCTCCTTGGAAGCACCAGCTCAAGCTGTTTCTGTGTTTCTGTGACAGGAATAAAGGGCTTTATGGAACAAGACATCTGAGACTCCTATGCTACACCTGGGGTCCAATTGGTTAGGAAAGCCGGTCTGCCTGTGAGAGTGGGGAGTGCAGGGAGCCAAGCAGGGCACTCCTCGGCTCACTGGAGCTGCTGCTGCAAAGGGGCTGCAGTCCCAGCAGTTAAAGTCGCTGCTGGTGGAAGGGTGACTGCCTGAGAGTCTTGGGAATGGTCAGAAAGTTTCCTTAACACCAGAAATACACACATCTGTACCAGGCTGCACATGCTCTCCAGCCCCGTGTCCACCTACATTTAATGCCCAGAGACATGACCCATGGTATGTTTTTGCTAAGGAATTACCTGGCTCTCAAAGACCCAAAAGAGCCTGGCTCAACCTCACACCACTGCCTGGCAACACAATGCACTGCTTCAGTTCTCCCTGTGACAGCAAGAAACCAGTTTTTCAAAGAGCATGACCAAATCTTTAATGGCATATGGGACATTTCCAAGGATGACTTAAAACAGACATAAGTTTTACGCCACACATTCAAGACAGTTAAAATAGACTTAAAGCATTTTAGAGAGGGTTAAAGTACTATCTATTGGTATGGCAACACAATTAAAACTCTACTTTCATCCTGCTAAAAATCCTAGCCAAGGACATAAATTAACACTGCATATGTGTACAGATTTCAAGATACAATTTTCCATATGGTTTTAATTTGAAACATTTACGCTCAGCTTATTGCTAGTAACCCTATTCACAGAACTGTTTAATAAAACATTTTAATTGTTTGAAGCTGGAGCTTCATTGAAGTATTAAAAATGCAGCTTAAAATACCACTGAACTTAAAACCAGCCTCAGAGGAGCCTAACTTTCCAAGTATCAGGCATAAACCAACATTACTGAGCACAGACTAAAACATTCCAGAAACCCTGCAGAATCCTGTGCACCAACAGAACCAAAACTGTTAGTCAACAGTGGGAGAAAAAGTGTAGCCACAGTGTGTGGTGCAGAACACCAACACATGTTTTGAGACAGAGCTGTTCTTTTCAGATCAGTGAATCATAAAGTATTTTCCGTTATGTAATGCTACATCTAACAATCTAAAAATAGCTTAAGAAACAGCGTGGGAAATACACAGAACTCGTATTGCAGCTTAATTTCCAAGGGGTTTAACAAATAGCTGCATAACCTGGAAAAATCTATCCATTTTGACAGGTAATTCAAAGCAAAAGTTTTCAAAGTTATAATAAACCCTTGCAGAAAAAGACACTATTGAATATTTCAAAATGCAGCAATTTTAACATATCTTTGAACTTCCACAGAAGTAAGCAGACCCTCTTACAAGTAATTAATTCAGTTCTTTCCTCCAAGAGTCTAAGATTTGTCCCACAAAGACTTCATACCAAAAAGACCTCAATATGAAGGGTACTGAGACTCTCCTCACTGTTCAGAGCCTTCTACTACAGCTGAAGCTCTCCTGCAACTCACAGATGTGAGTGTTCCATCAGTCAGTTTGCAGGTGACAGTGAGGTGGGCAGGAGCTGACCTGCTCAAGGAAAGAAAAGGACTCTAGAGGATTGGGGCAGGCTGGATCAAGGGGCTGAAACCACTCCACGAGGTTCAACAAGAGAGCAAGAGCTCTCACTTTGTATTGCTTACTCACTTTTGGATTGCTGCACATTCCACAAAAAACCAACTCCAAAACACATAACCATGATTATCCCCATACATGCATTTATTTCCACGGGATTACTCCTACCTGGAAGTAAGGGCACAAATGACCTTGCTCCACTGCTCAACTACTGCAGGATGATGTCGCCAGTTAGCCACCATCTCTTTGGCAGTTTTCCAGTAAGGAGGTGTTGGAAAGCACCGCGTACAAGCGAGTAACCATACCTCAAACAGCACGCCAATTAACTTCTCGGCCAGATTCTCAGCAATGCCACCTTACAACAGAAACCAAGCACACCTTCAGTTAGTGTTCCATCTAAATAACTTCAAATATCTCCCCAAAGAAGTTTTGGTTAAAGTGCATAAAGTTTAAGCCCTTTTTGTTTTTTCATAGTTTTTAAGAGTGATTTTGATTGCTTCCTACAGTAAATTAGTCTTTCTGCAGGACCAAGTACAACAGATAAAGCCCAGCCACATGTGTGCAATATGGGACAGGAGGAATCCACCAATCTTAGGCACTCCTCTATTGCACTATGTCGATATTGACGTCTTTTTTTTTAAATAGGTAAAACTGACACTAATATTTAGCACTAGGCAGGCTGAACAGCAAAACAAAGGGGTTTCAGTGAAACAAACAGGGAACAACATTGTCTGAAACAGTGCATACCAAACTGTTCCTGTATAAAGTCACTGTCCTGCAAAAATACTTTCAGGAAAACTCAGCTCCAAATCATTCAGACTTTCCTGGCAATGCTTTATTTTAGAAAATGGGGCAGAATTAGGAGTGAGCTGTTGTGTTTTGGTAGCTCCTAAGAGCTTTTAATGGGTTCCCCATCCTGCTGGGTTCCCCCAACCTGCTGGCAGCTGAATGTCAAGAAGAGCCAGAAGTTTTTTCAGTAACTGAAACAAATGGAAGATGAACATGAACCTTGCACAGTTGGAGCTGCTAGAAGAGTGTCATTGATCTGAAGAAGAAATAATAACAAAACCTCCCAGGTTTCTCTTGCCATAATTGTCGACTCATGTGCCAACTTCTGGACAGCTTTCAAAACCTGCAAGCACAGTCTGATCTGACTGGATCCTGGGTCTGGCCTGCAAGAGAAGATAATGCTTGAGAAACAGAACTATAAAGTGATGTATTCAGTAACATGAACTTTCAGTGGTTCCAAAAGGAAACAAATATTATTGAGCAAGATCCAAGAACATGAGCCAATATGCTTCTATGCACCTCAACTCTGTCTCTAGGGTTCCTAACTCTGCCTTAATGAACATAAGATGTATCAACACTCTTCGCCATGTGAGATTCAATACATACAAAGCAAGCACAGTCCATCATCTCAGATTTATCTTGGGTCAAACAATGACAATCCAGTTGAGATATTGTGAATTATTACGTACATAATTCAGAAGTGGAAAAATTAGGAGAACATGTTATTAGCAAACTAATTTAAATTCTTCCTAGTTCTCCACTTGTTTCCAAAATCAACTCTTATCCCTTCTTCTTTTAGTCTGATGTTCCTAAATAGTGAATCCCTTCTAGATTTTCTGTAAGCAGTTAGGAATAAGGAAGCAAGAAAGGCAACAGTTTCATATTTTCTAGGTTTTTCCTGTAGTAACGCTGGCACTGCTGAGTCACTCAACACAAAGTTGTGCAGAAGCAGCAGAAAGCAGCATCACCTCTTCCCATCAGTTAGTCTGGACAAGGCAGAACAAGTACAAAACAATATTGTGACACATTCTGGACAGTATCTGAGGACACTGGTAAAAAACCTGAGGAAGCCTAAATTTTAAAGGGTGAAAGAGGAGATTACAAATTAGACTGTGCAGTATATGTAAAGTATATTTCAACCTGTGCATCAGTTCATCATCCTCCTACCACCACTGAAGAGAGGACCAAAATAAATAAATTAAAAAAAAAAAAAATTAAAAAAAAAAAAATATAAAAAAAAAAAAAAAAAAAAAAATAAAAGTATTACCGGATTCCTACCAAACATTTTCAGTGTAGTATAACTCACAAGTCGTGTTGCATAGCAAGCACCTCAAGAATGTGCTGTTTCATTAAATGCCATCAGCTTTTATCTTGAGAGTATAAATGTTTTATTACAGTACTGGAAAAAAGATTACAAAGACACAAGATAATGCCTAATGCAAAATTGCACACTACTAGCCACAGTTCAGGACCTCAGTGGATTGCTTGATACTAGTGCTGGATCATAACCCCGAGTCTCTCTGCAGAGCAACAAACAAGTGAGCTCTGCCTTGCTTACAACACTATTTTTTGCCTGAGCAACAACAGAGCAGATTGTTTCAACTGAAAGATATCCTTAATCTATATAGGCTTGAAGCTTCCAAGGCTGCTTCAAGACTTGTTTCCCTAATAATTTAGATAAACTGTAAAAAAAACCAGGGTTTATATGCAAGCTAACAGAATACTTCTACATAAATCTTGTAAAGGCAACTCAAAGATACCTGTCCATCTATGACTTCCTGCTGTCCACAAAGTTGACCCAGTGGCAAGCTCTGCTTGCACTATTTCTAGACTTCTAGATGTCTAGACCGTGGCCTTTTGGCTATACTCCTTCAAAAGTACTGTTCCCATGATCTCATATGAGAAGCATATGAAGTTATTACAAAAAAAGTACTTTAGCAGTCACATGTTCTATGGTCTCTCAAGCAATTCCAGACATTTCTGTTGCAGAGGACTCTGATAGCTGTACCTCACTCTCCGGGAGAGGCAATACAGGGGGAGAGAGTTCTCATATTTCCTTCCAACAGTGTTTGTGACACTGAAACTTTATCTGACAGCAGTAACAACCACTACTGATTAAGTCATCTTCAAGACTTCTTAGATATTCTAGGGTTGCCAGAAATGGAAAGCCTGAGGGCTGCCTGGGGTCTATTCAAATATGTCAACAAAGTGTTTCTTCAGAGTGGACAGAAGGCCAGCACAGGAGGCAAATATCCTCTCTCCCATCACTGCAGCAGATATAAGAAAGGTAACTTGACTCACTCAGCCTTCACAGTTTTATTTTTCAGCACCACACTGTTTCAAGGACTGTGCACTTAAACGTTTGATTCCTCTGAGCACTCAGACTAGAATAATCTATATGCACCTGCTCTGTCTGGGAGTACACAAGCTCCTGAGACGCCATTTACACTGAAGTGCCCGCTTTAGGCTGCTGCATTTCACACCTCATCTCACCACTGAGTCTGAAGTAGTGGCCCAGAGTTGTGAAGGCTTCAAAGGCAGCCAAACCAACAGCTACAGAGAACCAAGATGAGGAATGAAGTTATTTTAATCACAACCTTCCGCAGGACATAGGCTATAATGAAGCCTTAGTATCTCCAACACAAGAACAGATTTTTCCAGGAGACAGTTCAATACAGGTTGTTATAACAGCTCCTGGGTAAGTATTCTACATGAGCCCATCAGCAACCTGCACCAATTGGGTAAACCCAAAAATCATTCTATCATTCACCTCTTCCCCACCACAGACACCTAAATCTGAATATTTGCTTTTGTTCAAGGCACATGTGGACAACTCAGTTCTGCATTTCATTTGCAGTATAGAAATTTCTCCTGTTGCTAGAGTGAATTCTAAGCACAGCTCTCTGGAAGGCAAAACTTAAGAAGAGAGTAGGGACTTGAACATCAAGTGTTGACAGCAGCAGCCATGAAAAATCAGTATTTAAGATACATCTCAGAGGCTCTTGAAAGAAAAGCTATAGAACAGCTATACTACAGGGACAACGTTTAAAATAATGATTTTTCAGCTCTCCCCGTCTTTAGATGTTATTTATTTCATTCAATAGCTATCACGTGTAGTCTACCAACCTACATCGAGGTTCAACAATGATTTTGGGAGAGAAGGGTGAAGTGGAAGCTTGTGCCAACAGCAAGCAAGAAGCTGTACTACTGAACTGCCTGCTATTAGGGCCCCCATGTGAGAGCAAGCAAGGGATCACAGAAACAGCTATTTAATGGACTAGTGAAGAATTCCTTCTCTGCTGTGCCAAGGGAATAAAGGATCCCAGACAGCAGATTGTATTCTGCACATATTAAACCTTACAGACAACCTCCTGCTGCAGTCTAACCTAGAAGCTTGCTTTCCTCAGACTTGTGTCATTGCCTTGACCATCTTTTAATGGGAATTAAAATGCATTTTCACTATAAGATAAGAGCAGCTAAGAGTAGGTAGTAGACTTCAAAGTAATCTATATCCAGCAAAGAACTCCTCTGAGTTTGCACGAGTTATTATTCAAAGTCCTTTATAAACAACACCTTTAGTAAAGTGACCCAAGTGCAGCCCAGCACTTGGAAGGCCACCTGCAGTGATACATAGTTAATACTGATAAAAGCAGGTGATCTGATACTTACAGACATATACTAAACATTGATCTCCTTTTCAGGGGGCTCTATTATTTAATCTTATTTATCCAGTACATATGTCCAACAACAGCAGGTAAACTTGCTATAAACTACAAATAAGGTAATGATGTTTGTACACTCTAACAATGTAGCTGTGTACAGGACCTAGAAACATGCTTATCTCAACACCATCATCCAAGGATGTCAGGCAGCAAGCACTCTGCCACGGGGTTCTTTCAAAACTACCAGTGAAGGACAGTCAGCATAACCATGCACATTTAACAGGCAGCAAGATGAAGGCACAGAGCAGTCATTTACTGCAAGATCCTTCAGTACACCACAAACATGGTCAAATCTTGACTAACAAGGGCTAGGACTGCCACGATGGTCTTACTTTATCTCAGTTTTACACAATGAAAGGCACATTGTCACACAGTGATGCTCTTCTGCTTTTCCCCTTACCCTCCAGTCATCCAATAGAGATAAATCTTGAAGCTATTGGGACAGTAAACATTCAAGTATATGAACTATCTGTGATTCTAATTACCTAACCACAGAAGCAAGAACTTAATTTGCTACTGCAAAACTACAGAAGATGTTTGGAGAAACACCTTCCTCCTGAGCTTGCAGCAACAGCACTCTTATTTAACTCAAGAGCCTCCATGTCTCATAAGTCCTCTGACAGGTTACCTGCTGACTAACGGTTAGAATCCCTAACACTCACCTTGGTACAAAGAGATTTTGGAGATGTTTGAGAATGCTTTGAACATAAAGGTTTGGTTCCTTAATAACAGGTAAAGGAATAGAGTCCTTAGGTAACACAAGAGCCATAATCCAATCTGTATACACATCCACACAGTATTTCACAGTATCGCCATCCAAAGGGAGAGTCAGTCCATAACAAACCACCTCCATAGTCCATTTTACCTAACAAACACAAAATATTTGTAAGTAAGTACTGGTCAGAGCACATTAGTTCTAACTCAAAAAAAACAACCCAAAGAAACCAGTAGTTATGTTGCATGGGCAATTCTGTTTAACATATCCTGCAAGAAAACACCAAACCATTAACTCATATATCATATTATGAAGAATATAAATAAATGGCAAATCACTTGCTAAATCCCAAATCTCTTAAATCTAAACTGTAGTGAGAACTCTTCAGAACATACAAAAGCTGCTAGTGAAAGATTTTCAAATTCTAATAAATACTTGTACTATACAAAGACTTTTTTTGAAGTCACATACGGTTGCTTCAAAACTGAAGGTAATTAGAAAGGCTTTGTGTTAAATGCTAAATTTCTTGGGTTTGTTTTGAGTTTTTTTGGTTGGTTTTCTTTAGCCTGAATTTCCTGGTACAGTAGCTCAGACTAACACTTACTATTAAGTCATGAAGTACACTGTCGCTATGATCTAGTTACTAATAAAAACCCTATGGAGATTACTAAACTAAAAACATAACACACTTCATAAAACTTGGGACAATAAAGAGAGAAAAATAGAAGAGGCTACAGAAAACCATAAAACTGTCACTCTGCCATGAAGGAAACTATCACCTCCAAGGAAAGGCACTTACTTCTTTGTCTGTTTTTAGTAAACTCTCACTTCCAACAGATGATGTAATTAAAGCTTGTCCAAGAGGGCGGACCACTGCATTTGCCACTTCTCTCCCCACATTCTCAGGATAGCTGTGAAGTACACTGGTATTCCCCTGATCATTTTGAATGACAAGATGCAAGGATCTCCACTCTGAGTACATAGTGCCTCTATGCTACAATCCAAACAACACCTAGGGGACAAGGAAGAAAAAGAGACAATTAGTCAAAATATCTACGACATGAGTTAGCAAAACCAAGGCTGTGTATCACAATCCAGACTCTAATAAATTCAAGATGCATATGTACATTTTATACTTTTGACAATCTAGAAGAGATTCCAACAGTTGTTCTTCAACCTTAGTATGCTTTTTACACAGACAAGCTTTAACATAGCTTGATCACAGAGATTACAGCAAATTTCAGTTCAGGACTATAAGCCCATTTTAGATACTTAAACTTGAGACGTGACTTCACCTCACACTTCTGCTTGCACCACCTTTGCAGGAAAGATGCTCCCATTTACACGATATCTTCACAGTTCTACGAGTATTCTGCTCATGAAGCAATGGCTGCAATTCATCCCTTGTTCCCTTTTTCACCTCAACAGCATTTAAAAAGAGATACCAGAAAACTTCCAAGAAAACCTTAGTCATCTGAGAAGACAAAAATTCAGCCTCTTTTACGTTCTTAAGGTATTTTTACAGCAGGCACTATTCAAAACTGATAGCTGAAAAATCCAACTGAGTGATAATGAAGAGTGCCCTTTATTTGCAGTGAGTTCAGGACTGGCTGAGCCTCAGTGTAGCACTAGCTTAACGCAGCATCACTTTTCAGTTTCATTACAACACATACAGGTTCCAAATCTATGGCATTGGGGTGCATTTCAAATCCTTGTAAAGTCAATACACACAGAGTCACTCCATAAAAATCCACATTTGTCCCAGACAGAAAAGCCACTAGGAAATATCCCAGGCAGCGCACACAGAACTACACACAGCTCTCCTTTCAATAACAATTCCGGCACAACTGCAGTTGTGCATTTCCCCTCACTGCCATTTGAGATCAGGAAGCCAAGCTGACTATGAACTAACCAGGTTTTTGCAGTGATGGGAACTTGGGCTGGGTATTTTGGCATTACTGTGAAACCTCAACCAAGAGAGGTGATGAGAAGCAGCAGAGTTAAACTGCGCTCCCTTCTCAGGCAGCAGCACCCTTGTGTCCCGAGCAGTGGCTCCTGCTGCACCAGCACACACCACCTGCATCCTGCACAGGGCCAGGGCTGGCATCCAGGCCAGAACCCCCTGCCCCGGGAACGGGCAGGGCAAGGCAGCACCAGTCATGGGACTGCACTGGGCAGCTCTTGGACACCCACCACCAACGGCCAGCACTGATCCACACAACAAACTCATCCAGAGACCTCATCTAACTCAGGTGACACAACAGAGCAGTGAGGACCCAGGGCCAGAGGGGCAGTAGGAACATCCCTCTGACAGCAGAATGCTTTGTACACGCTCACAACAACATTAAACTGCTGCTCGAGCAGGTGGTACCACAGCAGCCTGAGCCACCAGAACTGGGACCGTGCCATCTCCCTTTCCTCCTCTCCCACCAGAATCGGCAGTCTTTTACCCATTATCTGAGCCAGCTGACCACATGAACAAGGAAAACAGGGCTGGCACAGGAAAAAAGCAAGGAGTGTCCAAAAGACACAGCTCAGAGCAGCTCAAGCTGTCACGGATGGCACTCCAAAATCCATTTGCCAACTACACTTACCTAGCACTATTTGGAAGCCAGTTAGTTACACAGGGAATATTTTGAACACTTCTCTTAGATATTTGTTGGCCCAAAACCAAACAAGAAGTCAGGCCTGGAAATATATATTCTTAGGGAAAAGCCTATTTAAACAAGTCGGCCTATTTAGTTGACTCCCCAAATGTTTATATCCAAAACCTGTGCAAAAAGCCTGACAATTCCCTTCAAGGGAGACAGAAAAGCAAGGCAGCAAGATCTTGTCTTCCAAACTACTTCCTTCCTGGTTTGAGGCAGCAATCACGTGTGCTCATCTGATAGTGAGTTAACCAGAGCAGCAGTAGCCTGCAGGATGTACAACCCCTACATCCTTCAGGCACCTTCCATCCTCTGGGGGCTGAGGCAGGGGGAATGCTCATGTCACTGTGGTCAAAAACCTCAGGCTTAGAGAAAGAAGGCAATTCCATGACACAGAAAAGTCACACACACACCCTCCAAAATCAAACCAAAATCCCAAACAAAAAAATCAAACAAAGAAAAGAAACCACACAAAAACAAAACACCAAATAAAACCCACAAAATCCCAATCCTCAGTGATGGCTTGCATCACTGCTTAGCTTCACTATCTAGGTTTCCATACTGGCATCTTTTTCTTTCATATCCTGTAGCCACAGAGATGCTTCATCTTCCCCTTTCTCTCCCACCTGAACACCATCTTAGTCTCTCCAGCATGTGTTTGGAGTCAAAGCAGAAGGGACAGAAGTGAGATATAATCCACTTGCCAAGACTTCCACCTCCTCTCTCAGCCCCACAGCACTTTGCCTCTATCCCCGGAGCAGAGCCCCTACCCTCTATCCTACAAGGGAAGCACTCTCCATTCCTCTCCAGTGACACAAGTTCATTAGAAGCACGTAACCCTGTAACAGCATTTGAGGAACACTGGTTTATTTAAACTGATTTGAACTGATGAAACAGCATGTCCTTTCCATACCCATCCTCTGGCAGGCAGTGAATAGCTCATGGCAGGAGCTTAGCAGTGTGTGATAAGCACAGCACACTAACTGTGTCTGCCCTCATCCCAGAGCAGGGTGCCCAGGTGTGTGGAAGTGCTGTACAATACAAGCAAATAGCAGGCAATGACTATGTGGGAGCTTTCCCATCTAGAAGAATGAGCTCAAAGGATGAGGTTTCCCAAATCCTGTTGCATTTTAGAAAACCTTAATTGCACTAGGGCAAAGGAACACGAGGACACAATCACTCACCTTCATGCAGCTCCCTGTCACAATGAAGAAAAGATGCAAAGCTCTTCTGGGTGACCCTTGCACACTTCTGAGCAGTAGCACTTTTAACACACACACGATACCTACAATATGCCATGCTGAAGAGGTCTGGCAGCAGGACAATCAAAACATCTCATACCACACACTCCCAGCCTGCTGCCTGACATTCATACAATAAATTTAATGATCAGCCTATATCTTATTAACATTTGAGGCTTCCTTTGGTCTTACTGTAAAAGGAACCTTCTGTTAGTTTTAGCAATACACAAGGAATGCTGAAAGAACTTGATTCAGATGCAAAATCCTTATGAGGGGGATTTATCAGTGCATCGATCTGTTCAGCCCCCCCTATATTCAGCAGTTTGAAGTTTTTATTTGAATGGACTAGAAATTACTTTTTATCTAAGAGTCCAGTTCAACTGCCACTTAAAATTGGAAATGACTGCGATCTGTTAGGATTGGAGTACCACTAAATCTATCTAGTATGCAGTTTCTTCTAACTGAACAGGAATTTTAAAAGGCTGGAAAGTCTCCACAGTGATATCCAAGACAATGTTCCTGACAGATTCCACACACTGACAGCTTCCCAGTTTGCCTCAGACAAAGAGCACCTAATGCTGTGCAGCAGCAGGACTCCCTCCCTTCCAAGATGCTGTATTCATCAGTAACTACTGACACAGCAACAGCAAACTGAAGACCAAAAAAGTAACTGTCACATCACACCTCATTTTGGCTTCTGTTTTTGCAATGCTTCTATATTTCAGCTTCAATACAGTATCCTCACTGGCCCAACTAACATCTCCCAAGTTTCATGAAGCTGAATATTCACACTTCACATACACATGTCTTATTGGGGTTCAAATCACTCAGGACTCTCAGAAAGTTGATTAAGAGGAAGGGTGAGAAGGGTAATAAATAAACCCCTGTTGTTCACCAAGCAGTTTTACACACTCTTGTATGCTATATGTTCACTGTATGATCCTGGAGGCTGCACTAAAACAAACATCCTCATACTCTCACAGACAGACCTGGAAAGAAATCGCCAGCATTATAACTAGCAAAACAAAGGAGACCTTCATTTACTATGAAACTGAGCATTCAATATTCCCTAGTGTAGTGAATAATCTGGATTTCAATGCATTTCCTCCTAATCTGTTTTATTTTAGCAACTTCAGTAGTTATCACCATATAAACCAATGAAACTGGATGTCTCAGGATTGAAGACCCAAGATCTTCAGTTCTCAAACACTGCAGAAGCCAGTGAACACAAAAGAAAAATTAGTACATAAAACTCAAAAAATAAGTTCTACTTCCAGTTTCCAAAGACTTAATATGAACAGCTGCAGCCATAATACTTAAACTCCAGGATCACTAAAGTCAGACAGTAAGAACTAAACAGAGCCCCACTCTGCAGTTACTGTGAAGGAATGTGCAGGAGGTCCAAGACTGAAGCTGAGGTGTTTGGAGCATGCGCAGGGGAGAGTCAGGGAATCAATACCCATGTACAGAGAAGTTCCTCAAAAAAGTGCAGTGAGGAGGGACGTGCTAGGGACAAATGTGAACATTTAGTCTTTTGTGTCCAGCACCTTTAGATTGTAAAATGAAGTATTTTCCTACGATGCAAAAGAGCTTCAAGCACGAAGACAAGCTGTCCCAAAAGTGGATCCTTCTTGGCTTTTATTAGAAACAAAAGAGCAGAGCAGACACAATGGTTAGTAGTACAAGAGATGCACAGACCATCAGCAGAGATATGCTCAAGGAAGGCTGAGGGCCTAATTGAGCGCAAACCAGAGATGCGGCCACAAAAAAAAGGTCTACATCAAAGTTCTGGCATATCAGATATGTTTTATAAGTATTCCCTGGGAAAAAAAAAAAAAAAAAAGCCCTCTCATTTTACATGACCTCTGCTACCTAACAGTACTAATATCTGCTCTCTAGAGGAAACAATTCTTGCCAGAAAGCTATTCTGCCACAACCCACCTTCCTCCAAAGCACAAACCAGACGTTTATGAGCAATTTTTCACGGGCCTGTAGCACTGTGAGCATAAACAGCTGCTATATGCCCACTTGTCCCCCTGCTTTTCAAGTTCAGGTTGGAGAAAGTGAGTTAGATCTAGCTGAAACTAACTGTACCTCTGGTATTAAGCCTACCAGGCCTGAGGAAGCACAAACCTCCTGGTAGCTCACCTCTGGAGCCATCTAACAGGTGCCTAAGGTATGCACTGCATAAAAAGGACAACAGCTAGAGCAGAGAGAAGGCAAAAAATAAAAAATGGCAAGAACCCAATAGAAGACCTGAGAGCAAGACCAGCAGAAAGTTGGTATTTTAAGTGTTCTGCTAAAGAATAAAAAAAATGCACGTCAGGGTTACTATTCAATTTTTTTAGAAGTTTATATTCAAGGCAAGAGATGAGGCACACATCCTTTCCCAAGCTATTCAGTCATAGCACTACTAAGGGTCAGAGCAGAGAATCACAGCTACCCTTGCCCAGAGAAGACAAATCTGTCCGATTTTATTGCATTACTTTAGCAGAAGTTAATACATGAATGCACTACAGGGGAGGCTGGGTCTCAAACATAAGGTGCCATTTAAGCCACAGGACTCCAGTCTTACTATCTCCAGCACTCCCAGTTCATGGACCCCATCATCCCCTTAGTTCCCAGGAACACTGCTAGGCACAGCCTGGCCAGAGAAGGAGACAGGGCACCTACTAAAGAGAAGTTCCATACTGTTACATCTAAAGATGAGCAGAGCCATAGGAAAGCAAAAACATCATTTGGCTATTATTCTGCTTTCAAGCATTATTATTCAGACAACAGTACTACTCTGCTTCCCACTATCACTCTCATTTTTAACAGCAGGTTTGAGAAAATTATCTTCCAGGCAGGTCACCTGAGAATTTAGTAAGTTTTCAAACCCCTCACTTGTGCCAACAACTATTTAATGAACTTGACCACGAAACAGTGCACTCGACTGAGAAAAATTTTTACTCAACAGTTTATGTTACACTGGCACTTATTTCTCAGTCCAGTTTCTCGCGAAGTCTCCAAACTACTCAAGCAGGAAGGACTCTCTTGCAGGCACAGCCCTTTTACTCCGTAGAGAAGCCTCGCTGCAGTTCACTGCTTGTCAAATAAATAGGATATACTATCCACTGCGCAGGGAGACCAAACGAGACAGGGAAAGCAGAATCCCTACAGAGCCCGGGAGGCCTGAGTCGGGCACGCTCGGCAGCAGCGGCTTGTTGGTCCGACTCTGCGGGGAAACAGCCACACAAACTTTTCCCTCCCTCAGGCCCAGCTCCTGCTCGCAGGATCCACACGGGAGGAAGGGCACGGGTACCACCTCACGCTCCTCCCAAGAACTCAAAACGCAGCTCGATCCCGGGGCCAGAGCAGGGGCCGAGAGGGGCCCTGGGCCGCGGGGAGTCATCAAGAATCGCTCACGTCCGCCCTGCGGTGGCTCCGCGGCACCAGCCAGGCGCGAGGCGCTGTGGGAGCCCCGGGGACAGGCTCGCCTGTCGCCCGCCCCGCTCGGGCCCCGCCGCGGCAGCGCAGAGGTCAGCGCGGCAGAGGCTCCGGGTGGCGCCCGCGCCACAGGCCCCGCGGGCGGCGAAGCGGGCCGAGCTGGACAACGCCGTGGCGGGAAGCCTGGCCGTCTTACCTGCGCCGAGAGCCCGGCAGACATGTCGGGACGCGCCGCTCCCTCAGGCCGCCGGCGCCACGGGGCCGCGGCCACACGGGACCGGGAGCGCCAGTCGCTGCGCTCGGCCCGCACCCGCTTCCGGCAGCGCCACAAAGCGCACGGTGGGACCGCGCTCTGCGCATGCGCGAGCACGCTACAACGCGACTCCCCACCCCTGCACGCGACCCCTGTGCCGGCGGCACCGAATAAGTCACAGGGACAGGCTATGCGCATGCGTGGAGAGGCCGCCGCCGTGCCTGGCGCCGCCGTGGTGCTCTTACTCTTAAAGGGGCCGCACACGCCGGCCCTCCCCCGCACCCCGGGCTGCCCGCGGATGCCGGAGGCTCCGCCATCTCACCGTTCCCGGGCGCTGCACCTGGGCCTGGGGAGGGCCCGGGCTCGAGTACCGTGGGCAGCGGCCGGGAGCCGCCGGTGCCGTTCCGCTAGCCTGGCTCCGGCTCCTCTTCCGCTGCCACCGCGGGGTGTGCAGGACGCTGGTGTCCGGCCCGGCCTTGCCCTACCCTCAGGCTCCGCTGCTGTTGCGCCCCGGCAGCTGTAGCCCAGCCCGGCTGTGGCTGGGCAGAGACAGCGACAGCACCAGCTCTGTCTCCCCAGGCCGTGTTTTGTCCTTCCTGCGATCTTTATTTCCATCCCGCCTTCATTTGCTGCTCCCCTGGCCCATAGTATTGACTAGTCTGCAGGTGCTGATAGAACTTAGCTACAGCGACGTTTGTTGCCTGGGTTCAAACAGTGTGGGCAGCGTGTGAGGGGGGGACTCCGCCCTTCTGCCCACTCAGGTGAGACCCACTTTTAGAGCTGCCTCCAGCCCCGGGGACCCAATATCAGAAGGATGTGGAGCAAGTCCAGAAATCACCACGGAGATGGTCGCAGGGCAGGAGTCCCTCTGCTCTGGAGCCAGGCTGGGAGAGCTGGAGGTGTTCACCTAGAGAAGAAAAGGCTCCAGGGAGAGCTCAGAGCCCCTTCCAGGGCTGAAGGGGGATCCAGGAGAGCTGGGGAGAGACAAGGGATGGAGGGACAGGACAAGGTGGAATGGCTTCCCACTGCCAAAGGGCAGAGTTAGAATAGGTTTCTTTAGTATTTCTTTACTGTGAGGGTAGTAAAACACAATTTTTCCAGAGAAGCTGTGGCACGCCACCCGTGGAAATGTTCAAGGCCAAGTTGGACAGGGCTTGGAGCAATCTTGTCTAGTGGAAGGTGTCCCCACTTGTTGCAAGAGGCTTGGGAAAGATGGCCTTTAAAAACTCCTTTCCAACAACTCTCTGATTCCACAGCCAGTGGTAAAGGCAGCACAGGGTACTCTGCAGGGAGCAGTGCCTTGTTCCACAGTCCAGCACTATTTAGGGATGTTGTGAGGGCCCAGTGTCTTGAGAGGCCCTGGCAATGGGCCACTTCACCTCACTCCCTGCTGCAGCTGAGGACTGGCACCATCCTCTATCACCCCTGGGGACATGCTGTGTTCACCTCTCTGCAGATTTCTCTGGTTTCTGAAAGCAGGTGCACTGCTGGGAAAATCAGCCCAGTCTCACAGATTCCTTATGGGCTACTCCACAGGGGCCAGGTTTCAAAGTCCTTTCTTCAGCACTTGCCTGCATTGTTTCTTGTTCAGTGCAGCACTAAAATGTGAACCTAAATAAACAGGAGCCCGCAAAGTGATTTTTAACCCCTTGTATTGTCATCCATTGAAGGAACACCTTATATCACAGTGCAATCTGTACTCTTGTTCCCCTTCCTGGCAGGAAGACTTCTGGTCTGCGCATCCTGTGCATGCAGGCAGCTGATAGCAAGGGATGTGAGTTTTATAATAAAGATTTTCTCAGTGCTTTCACTGTAAATCTCTTCCTCCTCTTTATTCTGCTCCCTTGCGGGACACATCCCATCACAGTACCATGAATCTCTAGAGCCTAATTTAAAAATTTTAAAAAAATTTAAAAATTTAAAAAATATCTGGAGGGGTTAGTGAGGATGCTGGGGGTGATAGAATGCTGCACAGATGGAGACGACTGAGTGGAAAGGGCATTTGTGTCTTGGTTTGAAGGACAGGTGTCTGCCAAGGAAGGTGGGAACCTTACTAGCATGGAAAATATGACCCCCTTCCCTCCGAATTATTCCAACTTTGAAGTGCTGGGGCTGTCAGGCAGAGCTATGGGAGAAGGAGCAGCAGTTGGTTGCCAGTGTGTGTGTGTATAACAAGGCAAACAAACAGCAGCCCCGGCACAGCCCCGAGCAGAGGCAGAGCCCCAGTCCCAGCCTTGTCCAGGCTGCGGACACCTTCCCCTGCGGTGCAGTTCCGGGCACAGCCGGCAGGGGCGCTGCTGGCTCCCGGCCGGGCAGGGCGGCTGCCATGATTCCCCGCGCCTGCAGGGGGCGCTGTGGCGCGAGCTCGGCCGCCTCTCTCCACACGGGAATGGCGGGCGGGCCGGCGGGAGGGATGGAGAAGGGGCTGCTGTGGGAGCTCAGGGCAAGCAGCCGGTCCCGGTGCTGGTGCCCCTCCAAATGGTGAAATGGGCTGCAGCAGGAAACCTTGGAGCAGCAGCTGGAACGGCAGACGCGAGTAGATCCCAGAGATGTGTCAGAAATTCCGCAGCTGCAGCAGGGGCTGCGGAGCGTCCTGGCAGGCAGGAGTGCATCGCTACAGTGTAGCAAAAACCCGGAGCAGCGGCAGAGACACGGCGGGGCTGGGCAGAGGCAGCCTGGTTCCCGAGCACGGCTGGGAGAAGCCCTCCTGCAGGAGGAAGGAGCTCGGTGTTCCCGGGCTTCCCCAGAGGCACCCGAGCAGATGGCGAAGGTCCTTTTTTAGTGAGGTAGGGTGTTAATAAGGTCCTAGTGCCACTTCCAAAAGTAGAGCTTCACTCACGGTAGGAGAACACAGCAGGAGACGGAGCCTCCTAAGTGGTGGCGAATTCTCCCCACAGCAACCACAGTCTGTCTCCTCTCCGGTGCCGAGAGAGAGAGCCAGGAGCTGCGTCCAGCCCCTTCCCCAAGCCCAAATCTCCTGGTATCTCGGGCTCCTCAAGAGCCCCGGCTAAGAGAATAGCCAGTCCCACCCTTCCCCTGGGCCTTGGCAACTTGTTTTGTCTCCCTTAAGTACCAGTGGATTCTGTCGCCTAGCAACATATGGAAAAAAATTCCCTGAGAGAAAGAAAACAAAAGGAGCAGTCCTAACCTCCAACAATTTTTTTAGCAGGAGAGGCTCAGAGCCAACAGCGACATGTGCAGAGGTGAAACTCTGCAAAGCTGGCTCATGGATTCCCGCTCCCCAAATCACTGTCTGCTTGCTGTGCCCATCTTCCTCTCGGCTAAGGAGGACCTGCTAGATCAGAGGAGCAAACACTCCTTCCAATCTCGTACATTAAGCCTGACAGCTGCAGAGCAAGGGAAGTTGAAGTTCACCTGTAGCAGGCCATGGAGAGCCACCTTTCCCTGTGCGCTCACTGTGTGTTACCTCAAAACTACTGAGAGTGGCCTCAGGGTGGCCAGCTGCTGCTCTGCTGCCTCCCAGCTCTTCGCAGTTCACCATGTGTGGATTCTCCATGAAAGGAATGAGAAGGAGTTGTTTTTACAAATAAACTGTGGGCCTGATGGTGGATAAGGCTAGATATGGAGAGGTGAAAGAAGCAATGGAGGGAACCATAAATTATTAGGAATTCCACTAATTGACACAGACTGTTACTCACTCAAGACTGTGCTACATCTCTGGATTTAGAGAAAAAGAAACAGAGACAAAAAGAAAAAGAAAAACGGGGATGGGTATACATTAGAAGGGGATGTTAAGCTTTTTGGGAAGTCTAGACCTCTCAAGGATCTCAGCCAATGGGGAAAGAGACAGGGAACTGCGGCCGGGAAATTAGGACAAAAATGAGGCTGCATCCTCTAAAAATTTGAAGAGACCCTATGACCTCTCCCTTTATTTGAATAAAGTTACAGGACTCCTCTGTCTCCTTTTTGGACATAAACCTCTGGTGTTTGTGGATTAATTTTCCTGATATCCACGTGTTATCACAAGGCTCATGCACCTTACCATTGTCATGTAACCTTTATTTATGTATTAAAAAGCTAAGATTACTTTCTCTTTCTTCCCTGTCCACTTCAAGCCAAACTGCAGCAGGACTACTTGTGGAGCACAGTGGAAGATCCCCATTCCCAGCAACCACATGGATCCTGACCGGACACTGCTGGGCATGGAGGGGCTTGTGACCTGTGCAAGCACTGCCCCAAGGAGCGCGGGCCTTGTGCCCTGAGGGCATTAGGGTATATTCTGTATCCCTGAAGTCCTGTACTCCATGGATCTGATTGGCAGGCCATTGAATCCACATGGTGCAGTAGTTGCGGTCACCCTTTCACCCTCCCGGCCAGAGTCAGGGACTCTCTGCTCCTGGTCAGTGTATTCACTGTTGGATTCCTGTGGCTTCAAACCACAAGTCTCCTCACCAAGGTCTGGAGGAGAAGTGGTCTCAGCCCTTCTTCTGCATCTATAATGATGAAGTTATCAGCGTGATGCAGACATTCAGGTACATCCACCTGTTCCAGTGCAGCCTGAATAAGTCCATGAAAAATGGTAAGGCTGTGCTTCCACCCCTAGGACTGGGATGTGTTGGATACCCCTTCATGTAACAGCAAACTGTGGCTTGCACTGTGCTGCCACAAGGACTGAGATAAACACAGCGGCAATATCAATTCTGGCTTTCCATTGGGCTGCTTAGACTCTAGTTGGTACTTGTGAAAAATGAAGCTTACTTTTAACATTTCAAAGGTTTATTAAACTTTGACAAAACACAACAGAGGACTGAATAAGGAAAGAGAAAACGGCCCTGGGAGCATGTGCTCACCCACAAAACGGCCGCAACGTCTTTTGTACCGCTGGTGCTGTATCAGGTAACCCTAGCCCCTCTCAAAGTCTGCCAGCCAACTCTTCTTTGCAGTCCATTGATGGAGACCTTCTTGGAACTCGATTGAAGGTCGGGTGTTGCCATGTTGCGCCACCTAGTAACAAGCCTGCCCTCCTCTCAAATGCTCCAACTACCAATGCCATCCAGTGGCAACAATACAAGGGGGAGGGGAAAGGAGACTATGGGGAGAACAAATCACCGTAACCTACGTCTATAAAACTTCTCTTAACAGACATATAATATTCATCCCTTAATTGAGAGAGTCAACCATCACATTACCCATCTATAACAGTACTGGAGCTCCAGCACATCTGGGACAGCAACACATGGTAGTGCTGTGACTGTTGAGGTCATGATAGCCCACTTCTATCTCCCTACTCCATCAAAATTTAACAGTGGCCATATGCAATGGTTAAAGGGTGAACAGGTCCTGCTGTGATCACTCCTTGTTTCTGCAGCTGACAGTCAGCTCATTGCTGGGAACCAGTGAAGGTTAGAGAGTGGGTTATTGCTGCCATCAGCACCTGCTGTTCTTCAGCCTTGCAGCAACCCCATAACAGAAGCATCCTCCAAGAGGCCAAGCCAGGGAGACAGCTGCTTAATTTTCTCTGTACCCACAGCAGCTACACCAAAGACCCAACAGTGTCCTTTTGAGTCCTTGGCATCCCTTGATGTAGTCTGTGCCAAGGATACATGGGCCTCTGGGACAGCTGTCATAGTTTGCTTTTACCACTTGTGCCCTGTTAAGTTCACTTCAGCCTCCAATACAGACAACAGTTGGGCTTCACTGGCTCATTTCCTTCAGCTTTTATTGCTGAGCTTGATGCCATATGGTCTGAAATACCCCTTTGGTCAGTCAGGGCCAGCCGTCCTGGCTGTTCCCCCTCCCAGCTGCCTGCTCATCTGCAGTCTTCCAGCTCCTGGTAGGGGAGATCCATCTCTGCAGAAATTGTGGCACATGGGCCAGGAGTGATGTATTTAATCTTAAAAGGACCCCTCACATTCCCCAGGGTTTGCAATGTGTGAAATAATTTCTTTGCCTCATACAGACCTGTGTGGAGCCTTAGCCAGGTTTCACCGCAGGTTTTGTTTGCTGAGTTTTAAGTATTAGCCCATGTAAAGTTTTGACCTCTGGCCACTCCAAAGGTTCTCCATGGCTGCTGGACCACAGACAACTGTGTGGTGGGGTCTGCACACCCTGAGCTGTGGGGCACGGAACTCGGAGGGGAGCCTGATGGCTCACAGGGCTGTAAGCTCAGGCTGCAATGAGCAGGAAAAGGGGGCTTGGTGATAGTTCTGTGAATACCCAGAGCCTTTGCTGTAGGATGATAATGAAGTACAAGACTATTAGGCACAGCTGAACCTCTGAACTGATAGTTCCACTTTTTTTTTTTGTGGACCATACCTCTTATAACACAACCACCAGGTGTGTTGGAATCTAGTCCATATGAATTGTTTCCTTTCCCACAGGTGAAGGCAAAAATATACTGAGATTCCAGATGCACTGGAATAGGACAAAGGCTTCACACAATTGCTGTAAACCACTTGGTACTAGCCAAAGCAACGTGGTTATCATTGTTGAAGGATCAGGAACTACTGTGGTACAGTCAGCCATTTATTCATTGCTCACAGATCTTGGACAAATCTATAAACTATTTTTCCATCCAAGCCTAGTCTAGGGTTTTTACAGACAAGGTTGGAGTACTACAGGGATACTCATGGGGAATTCCAGGAAAAGACCAAGTGTGTTGGGAGAAAAGAGGCCAGGGAATGAGAAAACAGGGATTGGTATTGGGTGGGAATTCCCCCTGGCTGGGCCCACTAGAGCTTAAAACTGCTCATAGTCACCACTTTGCAGTAGTAGCCTGTGCAAGCTGTTTTCTCCTGCTGTGACCCAACAGGATTTGATGGTGTGCTGTGAAACCGTCTTGGGGTGATTTTATGATGGTGCTTTATTTCCGAACTTCCTACTTTATGCCCAGAAAACGACTGCTGTTTCTTTACAATGGAGCCAGGGGTGGGACGGGGGCCTCGGGCTCCTGGGCAGGCTCTGTTTCATCTCTCTCTGGCCTGGCAGGGGGCTACACGGATTATTACTTCGTTGCCTTAATTTGCTGGATAAATTTTCACCAGTTTAGGCAAGAATCTTCTGGTTTGCTTTTATTTGTTTGTTTGTTTGTTTGTTTGTTTCCCCCCCTTCCTCTGGCCTGCAGGTTTTCCCCCCGGCAAGTCTTTAAGGCAGCTTGCTCTTTTTTTTTTTTTTTTTCTTTTGGGGGGGGGTGTAGGGGTGGCATTTGGTCTTTGTTTGTTTGTTTTGTTTTGTTTTGAATTTCCCGCCTGAGGGGAGGCTCCACAGGTCTGAACCCCAGAAAGGCAGTAAGCCATTCCCGAAATCCAGCGGGTTTGCAGCTGCTGCGAGCTCTGTTCTCCTCCCCTCACTAACGCAGGCAGCCGCCGTCTTTGCCTCTGGGCCACACGGCCAGGTGAGGGTAAGGTGTAAGGTTCAATTTTCTCTTCTCTTGTGCTTTTTGGGTATCTTGCTTTGTTAACAAACTGTTTTACCTTTTTTCACTTTCATCCCCTGGTATCTATTTCTCTCTTTGGCAGAAGAAAAGGGAGTTATTAAAGCCCTCTCTCCTTAGAGATAAACACTCATTTTAGTGTGTTTTCCTCCTAAAATTTGTCTCCAAACCAAGACACAAACACAAACCTGACTGACAAGGTACAAGACAGCAGTGCTCAGCCAACTCTCTTCATCCAGGGTTGGAATAACAGCTTTCAAAAGAAAGAACATCAGAGGGAAGGCCATTGGCATTCTATGAACCAAAGGAAAAGATTTGTTCTGTTGTAAAGCCTTTTTGCAACCTCGAGATTGTCATCCGTTCACTAATCATACTACTAATGCTGCTCGACTAGTTACACTTTCTGACAAGTCCTGTTGTGGTTTACACTGCAGGCAGCAGCGTCTGGGACAAAATATCACATAAACCCGATGGAGAATGAGGAAGTAAGAAGGCAGTTTTCAACTCTCTCTGGAAAGCTCCTTTCAAAATTCATGTCTCATTTTCCAATCCCTAAGGAGATGCATTGGTCAGGAGTCCCCGGTTTCTCCCTGGCCCGTGACTCAGTACTGACAGCTGCGGGCAAGGAGGCATCACTCCATGCTCCCCACCTCAGCCCCTTCACACTTCTGAGCAGCACACTGGGCACCCCAGCGTGCCACCACCCATGGCTTTTGTGGAGTGGGCACTGGGAACAGCTGCCAGGGAGCAGCAGCCTGGCCTGGTGGAGGGGCCAGGGCTCTGTGCCAAGCATTCTCTGTCTCCTGGCACCCAGATGGACCCCTGCTCTCACTTACTGGGGACCTCCAGTCTCTCTGCTTCAGGACTGAAACACTTTCCCCTCTACAAAACCATCATGACTCATCACTATTTCTACAAGACTTTTTTTCCATCTTTCTATCAATCACATTTTCTGGAATAGCTTCCATATATTTGCCTGATAGAGATGGTAAAGTCAGTGGTTCCTCAAATCCCTTTTGAAAAGTGGAATGGCATTTGCCATGTCCCAGTCCTCTCATATCAAGGGCATTTTATCCCATGGTTGCATAAGCAGGTAGATGACTAATTGTTGTTTAGTCTACAACACAAGAGTATGATCTAGTGCAAGCAATTTCTTCTTATGAGCAATTTGTCTCAAGATTTCTTCTGCTTACTTCAGTTTGAAACAGATTTTCTGTCTGACTCATTCCACATAAAGAAAAATCTCAGCCATGGGTAGCCTGAAGCTGTTTTAGAGTAAACAGTGCTGCAAAAGCTTAATCTGTCTTCTCAAAAACCTTTCAGATTTTTTCTAGGCATGAACCTCAGTGTTCTTGGATAGTTAGCAGACAGAGGTGGAGGTTATCTTGACTTTGGACCTCGCAGAGATTTTTCATCACATCCTTGTCCAGCTGCTCATCCTAGGTTGTGGCTCTTCCTCTGCCCACATCTGGCACCCAGCTGGGCAGAGGGCAGGGAGCTTCATCCCAGCCTTCCTGCCCAGAAAGACACTGCTGCTTACAAGTGCCGGCTTCAGAGCCTACTCTGAACCCTGTGAGAAACAGGATGTTTCCCACCCAACTGGATCAGGGACAAGATTTGTCACATAGGTGTTCTGTAGAGCAGCAAGTGTTGAGGTGTGACTGAGCTTCAGAAAATTGCATCTAAAGTAGACCTCTTTTTAGTAAGCATTTCATCAGTTTCTTATTACACTGCACCATGAATTTTCTTAGAGGATGTCTTCTGTCATTCGTGTTTTAATTCACTAATTATTTTACAAACACTGAGCGTATTCCCACTCCAAAGCTCCAGCCCAAACTACTCAGTCTCCAGGACTATGCACTGAGTTAAATCTATATCCATTTACATCAGTTCGATATCTATTTTACATATAACATAGAGAAGTCATGTATCATTAATGTGTCATAGATAACATATGCATAATCTTAATCATTCATTTACATACATATACATTTATATTTATAGCTTTAATCTGGATATTTTAGCTGCTTCCTCAGCCTGCTCTTCTGAACCTGACAATACCACAGGTGTCTTGTGAAGATTTTCTTCCCTGTTATTGTAAGCCTGGTGGAATTGTCCCAGTTAGAGATTTAGAAAAAGAGATGTAAAAAATGCATTCCATCATCACATTCCCACATTTCCTATCACTGCCACTGCACATTTCTATCATGGAATATACTTTCAGGGATGCTTTAGTTTCCATTAATACTTAAAAAGGAAGTGAACACAGAGAAAGCAACTACTAAACAAGCAAACACTTACTGATGGAGAGGCATGGATTTCTAACGGAAAAGGGAATCTGATGTTTGTTTCCGAAGCTGAAAGACAGGGAGCTACTCCTGTTTTCACATACAGAGCCAGTGTTCCCAGCTGCTGTGTCTGGGGCAGGGTCTAGCTTAGGCAGAAACGGAGTTTTACTGAAAAGGAGCAGAAATACCTTTTGTGTTTGGCTGCTGGACAGGTATATGGCTCCTTCAAAGATGGTCTGTGTCCCTCAACCACAAACCAGCCAGTCTACACAAGGAGTTCTCTGCCTTGAGGACACCGACCAAGCCTCAGCCTGACCCTATTTGCACTGTGAGTCGCACTGCCCCACAAGTGTCCTCAGTAAATGGTCAACATGACAGATGTGCAGTAATGGTGTGGAAGGTGTTTTCAACATGCTAACGATAGAAGAAGAGTGCTCCTTTCAACTCTTGTGCTTCCATGAAAGCCCTAGAAAGACACAAGTGAACCATGGGCCGTGATACAAAGCAATGAGGTTTGTGGAGAGCAGCTTTGTCTCCTGCTTTCAGCATTACAGTCTGTCTTATGGGGAGGAGCAGCTTTTTGCAGTAGTTCTTAGAGCAGCTGGTGTGATTACAAAGACAGCATGCAGGGAGCCTTCTGGATGGAGTTAGCATGCTGCTCCATATCCCGGCTGTGACTGAAGGTGAGGAGTCATCACCTATGTAGCCTGGAGAGATGCTGGACAAATGGAGCCAGCAGGAAAGATCCATTCCGGCAATGCAGAGCTGCAGGCAGCTCCTGCAGGAGTACAGGCACCAGCCAGGAGCTGCTGGGGTAGCTTTGCTCTCTGCATCAAACTGGAAAGGCATGGAAAGTCAACCTCACTGCCCCGGTAGATCTGAACAAACCTGGTGAGGCCTGGGGATGGCGTAGTTGTGATTGTAGCTCACTGTTCCCATGACTACTGCAAGAGAAGGCAGAGGAGTCTGCTCAGGACCAGCCCCAGGTTCTTCACTGCCTGTCACCTGATCCCTACTGGCCCTTCCTGGTGCTCGGTGGAAACAAGCCATCCATCAACTGACAGCCCTCAACAATCAAATAAGTCTCTGTGGGAAAATCAATGGAATAGGCTCCCTTAACCGTGCACTGAAGCAGCATTTATGCTTCTTTCTGTGCCGTCACAAGAACTGCCAGAGAGGAAAAGGTTAGATTTTAAACTCCTTGCACAATCAGACCAATCCCAGCAGCCTTCTGGCCGTTAGATGTTTTGATGATGGGAACTCAGTTTTGTCAAAGCTGTATCTCTGGCAGGTACTCACTCCTCAGAGAGGGCTGAGGGAAATATGCAGAGATGTTCCAACATCTCTGATTGCAATAAAAAACAACAGTGTTTTGGAAAATCTGCCTTGGATTAGTTAGAAGAGAGGCTGGCAGAGACAGACTGAATTCTAGCTGTTATTTTCCAAATCCAACTTTCCTCTGAATGCAAACACTCCATTTAGTTACACTAAATGTGCACATTGTTCAAGTGATGAATGAGGGTTATGTTGGCTTAAGACAGTTTTTTCAGTTCGTAGTGAACAATTAATTTTTCTATAAATCTGGAAAAATAATTAATTGAAATAAAATGCAATATTGTTTCAATACTGTCAGTACTTTGAACTACAGACCTGAATGGAGGGAGTAGTTGCTTCATTGCTACTAATCTCTTAGTTCAACTATTGTAAACTGTAGATTTTGACAAGCAAGAATGTTCAGCCAAAGCTTTGTGAAGGATTTAGACTGACATGAGAGCTTTTACGACTATATCTCGTTTGTTCAGAAATGAACAGAAACCTGTTCCCTCCTGATGTTGATAGAATAGTACAGCATTTACTCTTAGCAAGGACAGTGGAACACAACAGCATAGTTTTGGAAAAACAAATAAAAGATGTAAATCAGACAAACAGAAGTCAAGCAGGCAACAAATTGCAAGCAGGATGCCAGCTCAGGTCTGCAAGGCTGACAAAGCAGAAGTTACGCAAAACAAAGATATGGCACTTACTCAAAAGGGGGGGTTGAAGAACTGTCACCTAAAATGGACACCAGCAGTTGAAGATGGACTCCAAAGAATCATGTAAGGACTTCTGATAAGGGGTGCAACTATGTAAAATAAAGCCAAGGAAGTGGGGATAGCTAATGAATATGTAATCAGTAATCAGTGTGCATGATAAAATGCCTGTTCACCCAACCCTCCTCAGGCTTGAAGAAAGATCCTCCCGAGTGACCAGCTTGCTACAATAAAGAATCCCGGCTTTTAATACTCAAAACTGCATTACAAAGTTTTTATCCAGCCGATTTCAGTATCAGTATGATGTCAGCTGGCCCATCCAGGGCTTCAGCAACCCCATCCGCTAGGAGCCTTGGCCCAGAGCCACGCTGAGGACACTTGGCTCGACTGAATGACTCCAAAAGCATTGAGGAACCCCAGCCCTGACTGCCTGTACAGCAAGAGAGCCATCTGCTTCCCTGCCCTAACCCATGCCCACATGGTGGTTATTGCTACGTTGGATGCTCAACACCGCAGTGTATAGTTCTGTGAGTCATTGCCAGCAGCACCACTTTTATTCAGTGTCTTCCTGGAGAAAAATAGATACTAACACTTTCTGTGAGAACTGCAGGAAAAAAGGACACAGGTCAGTCAAAAACACATGGGCAGGAGGTGGTGTTAGTTAGGGCAAATGCTGCTGCCTTTTGTAGGGTCCTGGACTGCTGTTCTGCAGCACAAGTAGAGATAAAATAATAATGGAATTATCACAGAATCACTAAGGTTGGAAAAGCACTCTGATACTATTAAGTCCAGACCTTAACTCAGCCAGGGCCACCACTGAACCACATCCCCCTGTCGAGGAATCCATTCAGTTCAGGAGCTGGTGGTGCAGCTCCAGTGACAGCTGCAGATTGAGCTCAAACAGCTGCCCCTGTGCATAACAAAGGGCACTGGGCCTGTAGCTCAGCCAGGTGCTTAGACACTGCAAGAGCTGAGGACTAGGGAGGAAGAGACTTGCATGAGCTTGGACTGTGAGGGGATAAAAGCCCAGGAGTCTTTTGTTGAGGCTGCTCCTTGGAAGCACCAGCTCAAGCTGTTTCTGTGTTTCTGTGACAGGAATAAAGGGCTTTATGGAACAAGACATCTGAGACTCCTATGCTACACCTGGGGTCCAATTGGTTAGGAAAGCCGGTCTGCCTGTGAGAGTGGGGAGTGCAGGGAGCCAAGCAGGGCACTCCTCGGCTCACTGGAGCTGCTGCTGCAAAGGGGCTGCAGTCCCAGCAGTTAAAGTCGCTGCTGGTGGAAGGGTGACTGCCTGAGAGTCTTGGGAATGGTCAGACTGGGAAGTTTCCTTAACACCCAACTGGCACATCCACACGTTTTTTGAACGCTTCCAGGAGTGGTGACTCTAGCACTGCCCTGGGCAGTCTGTTCCAATGCCTGACTACCCTTTTAGTGAAGAAATTTTCCCTGATATCCAATCGAATCCTCCCTTTATAGAAACCTGAGGCCATTTCCTCTTATCCTGTCACTTGCTGCCGGAGAGAAGAGCCTGGCTCTGCCCTCCTGTCAGGGAGTTGCAGAGTCTCACCTGAACCTCCTTTTCTCCAGGCTGACCCCCTCCAGCTCCGTCAGTCACTCCTCAGGATTTTGTGCTGCAAGCCCTTTTCCAGTTGTGTTGCTCTTCTCCGGATACACTCCAGCCCCTAATCCAGCAAGGACTGTGGGGACCAGATACCAGAGAGCCTAAAAGCAGGTTCCTGGGTGGGGGAGTCAGTGAAATGATTTACAGTTGTATGGTGGTGTGCTGGTTTGAAAGCAAAATCAGTGAAAGACTCCAAGTCAGAAATACAATTTAATAGGAAAAGAGAGAAAAAATAAAATACATGCAATATTACAAAAGAAAACCACTGACAGAGTCAGAATACAACCTGACACCCCGTTAGTTAGGGTGATGGTAGCAGTCCAGATGAAGTGATCTTGTTGAAGTAGTGATCCTGTAGAAAGGTCTGGTAGCTCTTGTCCTCTGGAAACCAGTGGGTAAGGGCTGCCTTGGTGTTCCAAATCTCAGTTTTTGTCTAAGTAGGAAATGTTTGGCTCCTCCCCCTGGGTGCAGCATCTCCCAAAGGGATGATGCAATTTTACCCGTCATACAGTGGGACTCAATGGTCCATTAACAGGAGGTATCTCCTGGAGGAAGGATGGGTTATGGAAAAGATAACTGCCCCAGCTGCTTTTAACAGATTGCCCATTAGCAGAGGATATCTCCCAAGCAGCTAAGGATCACTGCCCCACCTGGTTTCAAGAAATGGTGATAGAATACATACTTTGGGCACATCTTTACATTGTAACCCAGACAGGCAGGAAATCCCCCTCTTTCCACCTCTGTTCAACAGCTCATTTAGTTTACATAACCCTTAAAAATGTAAGCAGCAGTATTGATGTTTCTGCTTATAGTGCCTGCACAAGTCCATGCTTATCCCTCTTCCTTCCTCTCTACCTCTTGGTAGCCCGGGCAGGCTCAAAAAGTATTATGGAGAGCTAGAATTATGCTTAGTCTTGTGCAAGAAGAGGCAGACAGTACTTAGCATATTACTCTTTAATGAGTTTTATATGAAAAAGTATCTACATATAACAAAAGTTTAAAAGATATAAATAAAATATTAATTGTTCAATTAGAATAAGGTTGGTGGGGTGTAATATACATTGTAGGGGTCTGCCCAAGGGACAAACTACTTAAAAGTCAAGGTCCTCCAGAGCCAAGCTGATGAGGCACAGCTGGAGAGAGGCAGCTTACTTCCTGTGAGTGAGGCAGGGAGGAGGGCACTGGGCTGAGGGGAATGTGACTTCCCGAGGGTGGGGTGGGGCTCCCAGGTGAGGCTGGTCAGGGCCATTCAGGCCTCTATGGGTATGCTCAGGTACATCTCAGCCAGTGTGTTCAGGGGCTGGCTTGTACCCAGTGATCACTTACTGCCCACTTCCAAAGAGGGATCTCAAAGAAGATCCTGGTCCTCATAGGGAGGCACAGTCAATACAGCTGGTGTGGTCTGCCTGAAATGCTGTCTGCTCCAAGACTTTGTTCAAGGGCATCAGGAGGGAGTGGTGTAAGGGGAATCTGCCAGTTTCAGGTATGAGGACTTTTGGGAAGTACTTCTGAAGTCCATGGTGCAAGTAGTAGGTCTTATAGTGGCCCTAACCAGCTGCATCTGAGGCTTCCACCCATCCACATTATGTATTCATTGATCTTTCTTTTCTAATTATACAATCATTACGTTTGGAAAATCCCTCTTAGGCCATCATTAACCCAATGCCACTGTGTTCATGAAACCATGTCCCCAAGTGCCATATCCACATGCCTTTTGAACTCTTCCAAAGGCAGTGACTCCATCACTGCCCTGAGCAGCAGTTTCCAATGTCTGGCCACTCTTTCAATGAAGACATTTTCCCCAGCATTCAATCTGGACTTCTCGTGGCACAGCTTGAAGCCATTTCTTCTCATCCTGTCACTTGCTCCCTGGGAGAAGAGTCTGACTCCCATCTCGGTCTACTGGGAACACACTCATGAATGATTTACCTACACACGCCTCAGTTCTAGCTCGCCAACTCCATCGCTATCCAGTCTTTAATTACTGAAGTCCCGAGGTAAAGGCACTTCACAGGACCACAGGGTGGCACCAGAAACCAGGGCGTGGGTTGGGTTTGGGAAATACCTCAATCCTAAATGTTAAGGGTAAGGCGAGAGGCCCTGGGGATATCACACTTCTCTGGGAAGCAAGTGTTCCCCCTTGAAGATATTCCTAGAGAGGGGGAAAGGCAGGAGGAGGTGGAGGATAGCACGGAGCAGTGCCCGAAACGCCAGACAGGCAGCGAGCTCAGTGTGGGACGGGAATGGCTGCAGCTCCCGAGCGGGGACGGCGGGACAGCCGTGCTCAGAGGAGGTCGCCGCACCACGCCAGCCCCGGCGGTGTCTCGAGCGCCGGCGGCCCAGCTCCGTCAGTGGGGCCCTCACGGCGCCCACAGGGAGGCGGCGCCATCTGCTGGCGGGAGGGGGATGCTGCGCGAGGCACCGCCCGAGAGCGGCGGGGGGCGGCGCCATGTTGTTCGTAGTCCAGATCCCGCGCAGAGGCGGCCCCCGCGCAGGCGCAGAGCGCTCCGTGCCGCGGCGGGCGGAGTGCGGAGGTACCGCGGTCCAGGTGAGCCCCGGGCCGGCCCCGCCGGGACCTTCCCCCCCACCCCGCGGGATCCTGCAGAATCGGAACCGCCGCGACTCCGAGACTCGCGGCTGCCCCTGAGCAGCAGGTACCAGGCGGCAGCGGCGGGCGGGCCGGAGTCAATGGCAGCCGCGCCCGCGGGCGCCGTGTGTCCCGCCGCGCCCCGGCGCCGGCGGGGGTGATTTCGCCGCGGGGGGGGGGGGTCGGTGCCGCCGCCGAGACGGGACGCTGAGGAGGGGCTGAGCGCAGCCCGGCTCCGCTGTGAGGCGCCGGCCGAGACGCCCGCTCCCCGTGCTGGGAGTGGGAAATGATCCTCGTCACACCGGGCTGCGCTGCGAGTGGGGGAAACGCCTCGGAAGTGCCCGAGGTTATTGCGGGGTTGTTTTTTTCATGTAAATAACGGACGGGAGTGCGTCGGGCGTTCTGCTTTCTTTCATTTATAGCTTTTCTTCCTGGTATTCAGATCTCAGACCTCGGTCAACGTAAACTAGGTGTTTATCTTTAGTTCGGCCTATCTTTGTCGGAATATGAATGGGAAGGGAATAGCTTTTAAAGACTTTCGTTGATTTGAAACATCATGTCTTTTTTCTGTTTAGTAAATATTTTGTGTTTAGCGTAAGTCACAAGGTGTAATTCAAAACATTGTCGCGAAATCAGAGGCTTCTGCTATCATAAAGAGCATCATTATAAACGGCAGTACAGGAGATGGGGTGTTACCAAACAAGCGAGGCTGTGAGCCCTGTCCCGGCCGCCCGGGGCTCTGGCATTGCTGAGTGACAGCCTGGGCTCTGTGCAGCTCTGGTGGCTCCAGAGCCCGAGGAGGTTGAAGCCGGTGTGCGATCGTGTCGTGACAGGTACGGTCACAGTGTGAATTACTGTGAGGTTGTGACTTGGTCACACGCGTGTTTGCTTCAGAGAACAGGAGCTGTGTGGTAAGGATCAGGGGGCTGCGTCTGGGAAATCCAAAGGAGTTTTTATCCCTGAATACTGAGGTAATGAGAAGTTGGGGGTTATAAGTGGAGAAGAATGGAATACAGCTAAGCAAGGCCGGGCTGGAGCAGCCCGGTCTAGTGGAAGGTGTCCCTGCCCATGACAGGGGGTAGGAGCTGGGGGAGCTTTAAGGTCCCTACCAACCCAGGTCATTCTACGAAGAATCTGCTTCTGCTACATGTGTCAGGCATGCTTGTGAGTCCCCCATGTTCAGAGGACTTGGAGGCTCTTTGCTTTAGCTTCTGCTTTGCCTTGTCTGTAGAAGGAAGTCTTCCAAATGATGGAGCCTGGCAAACCAGGCAGCAGCAGCCTATTAGAGCCTATTAGAGGAAAAGCAGAAAAGTGATGTAAAGTCAGGGAACTCAATTTAAAATTAGTATGAAGGTTTTCTAGCACAATAATGTTATTGGGCTAGGCAAGCAGAGCTTACCAGATGTCCCACTTAGTGAACTGGGATAGAGTCCTGAAGAAGCAAGATAAGTAGGATTCATCTGGATTTTTGGCCGCTGGATTGGGGATTGTTGAGGAGGCTCGAGATGGGCAATGACTGTTTCAATTTCAATTATTTATTTGGGATTTTGAACCTTGTGTGGCACACCAAAGCACCGTGTCTTTGGGAGCAGCTTCATGTGCCTTATATTTGCCTTGTATCAAGGTGTTTGCAAAGGCAGAAGCTGGAAATGTTACACAATGAAAGTTAAACAATATAATACAATTGAAATGATACAACTGCTGGAAGCAGCATTATTGAAACTTATAACTATATTCCTAGCTACTCATTCTGTATCTGAGGTTAGAAATTAATTGAAATGACTAAACACATTTGATTTGAATTTTTCTAATCTCAGATCACCTTCAGGAACCCTCCAGTGCTCCCATTTGCAGCTCTTATTTCACATTGGTCCTACACAGTCCTCAGTGGTTTTCATTGTAAAGTGTAAGTGTAGTGGTACCTTTGGATTTCAGAGGCTTTATTAGCTACATCATGTATTTTGGTTCCTTAAAGATATACTAGAAAATATTTTTAAAAATACTTCTGAGACTTCTTTTTTTAAACATTCCTCGGTTGTATACTCAAGGTAAGTATTACAGCAAAGTAGTAATATATAGGTATTTCAGTAAAAAGCACAAAAATTTATAATCATAGTGTAGTTTAAGGACAGAAAAAGAAAAAAGCAAAAGAAAAAGCAAAAAAAAGAAAAAAGAAAAAGAAAAAAAGAAAGCAATTCAGCTTTAAATTTTTGGACGGTTTGTTTTTTATGTGTAAGACGAGACTAGGGGTTTAAATTTCTAGTTACTTCGTTGCCATTCTCACAAACAGTAGCTTCCTTTCTTCCTGATAAATGGTGAAGCCAAACCCTTAGTTCTGTTTCCATAGGCAGTGCTAACACTGTAACCCTCCCTGAGCAGGGTTTAACTTGTGCTCATCTGTCATCTGTGTCTTGGATACAAGTAAATATGTCTGTGCTGCCTAAGCCCGACTTGGGCACTATGCAGGGCTGGCTTAGGCTGTTTGAGTCTGTGAATTTGATGGCCTGGTTTAACCTGTGGTGGTTCCAGGAGCAGAGGAGCAGTTTGCTGTTTTTGAAGACAGTGCTCCTGATAGTTGTCTCAGTGCTCCTCAGTGGTTTCATGTTTATTTGAATGTGGTTTGGAGGAATAATAAAACCCTGTATTGCTTTTCCCTTGGGAATTCTAAGTGTTCTGGCCTGTCAGGTCAGTTATTAAGCAGAGCAGTTGTGATTTGGTCCTGCTGTGTAAAGGGTTGGGCGACTGTGCCTACTACTGTGCAGAGCAGAGTTGATGAGAGACTTCAATAACCTCACTTGGTCTTCAGTTTTGTTCTTGTAAATTCTGAATTTCTGTTCTTTTAAATTCTGAATTATTAATGGAATTTACTGGATTTTTAATGATCTTACTGATCACTTACCATTTTCTATCTCGTCATATCCTGTTGTATTCTGTGACTGGTATAGCACCATTTATTGCAGTAATCCTACGGGTGCTGTGGGAAGCATGGAGGGAATAGCTCTGTTTTCATTTGGCTATCGTCCTTTCCAGACTTGGTGCATTTGTGTTTACAATGGGCCTAGTCCCCCAAAGGGCTTTTCCTTATTTTACGTAATATAAATCCAGGAGAGGTTATAAATGTTATGTTTAATTTTAAAGTAACCTTTACTATTCAGTCATGTCGAAACCAGACTCTCTTTATAGTTACCAGATGGACTGAAGATGTGAAATGGCACTCTTTTTTTCCCCTCCACAAAAGCTGGAATTGTGACTTTTACCTGTGTGTTTGAACGGAGGAGATAGGCAATCAGCTGCTTCCTTTTCATCTCTGCTTTGCTGCTGAAGCTGTATCTTACACCTTAAACTGATCAAAAGACTGGCTGCCATGCAAAAGGGCTGGGCATATTCTTGCTCTTTCTCGTACCACCTTCAGGAGGTTTTCCTGATCCAGTTCAGTTTGCTGAATAATCAGAGTACTAATCCAGCCCCTCTGTGTCCTCATTTCCCGAGATGATCAGATTTTGCCATGTAAGTAAGCTGTGTGAGTTTAAAAAAGGCCTGAGGAGTACCAGAGACGTAATTGATTTTTGTCGTGTAAGAACGCTGTTCTTTTCCAACAATGACCAAAAAGAGAAGAGCATAAGGTCAGGATGTATAATATAAACCTTTACCTGATGGCCCTCTTATCTCTCGTAATTTGTAGGATGTCAAGAGGTAGATGCTGTTTGCTTTTATTTTGTTTATGATTAATGTATTTTTCTTCTGTGAACTAGCCCATGTCTCCCATGCACTTAAATGTAAGGCACTGCCACATCCCAGGGAGATTTTCCAGAGCACAGAATCACCTTGTAGGTGCTGACTTCCTCTGTTAGTTTTGTTTTGAACTTCACAGCTGCTGGCTTAATTTCCTATCTCCTAGCTATTGTATTGTTTGGACACAGTGAAGAACTGATCTCAATTTACCTTTTCCATTCAGTTGATGATTTTACAGGTTTCTGTTCTATATCACTGCAGCAATCTCTTTCCAGGCAGAAGAACCCTAGCCTGGTTGATTATTCCTCATTTGTATTTTCAAACCTTGTTTCCTTTTAAAAAATATTTTCATTTCCATTATGTTCTCTGAAAGGAAGGAGCAGGCACTGCATCCAGGATTTAAGCTGCACCCATCCCGTATTTTTATATGGTGGTTTTATTACTAATAATTTTCTAACATTATTTTTTCGTGCATGGAATGACTTTGAACTGATGCTTTAATCAATCTGTTGTGACTCTAGCAAAATTTTCTGAATATTAATGATCAGTTTGGAGCACACCACTCTATATGTGAAATAAGGACCATTTATCTTCAGACTGCATCTTTATTTGCACTGAATTTAATCTGTTATTCTGTTTCTCAATTATTGCTCTCAGAGGGTTTATTGCAGATCTTCAGCCAGTCTCTCTCTTTGCTCTCAGAACAGCTTGTGTCCTCAGGAGACTTTCACTCTGCTCCTTGCCCGTTTTTCCAGACTTTATGAATAAGTGTATAGTACAGTGCTGCAAAAGATTCCTTGCAGTTCTCTCCCTGGGAAAATTGGCCACTTATGCCCACCCTCGGTGGTCTGCTTTCAGCTGCAGAACCCGCCCAGGCGGGCGCTTTCTCACTAAGGATTTTCTGAAGTTCTCTGCATGGTGACTGTGTGCCGTGAATGCTGCTCAGGGAGAGGCTCTGCGTGTCCTGTGCCCCCTGGCACTCCTGCTGCCCCCCAGTAAACCCAGTCTGCAAACAGCTCCGACTGGAAATGAGCCCCACCAATTCTAAATGAACTCTGATTTAGTGGTGGTGTACTGGCAGTATACAAATGTAGGGGTTCCTTTAGAATCAGTTCAGTCAGGTGAGTGCATGTGTCTGTGCTTGCTGCTGCTGACTGAAATGCCACCTGTCTGAGCTGTAGTCTGGGCTGAGACTTCCTATTTCAAATAGTCCCATTTGATGCCGTGGTTAGATTAGCATGGCTGGGTGTACGAATTACACCCGGTACCTATTCAGTCCGTTTTGTGACTTCGTCTTGGATGGTTTCCCAATGCTGAGGCAAATAAACAGTCTGACCCTGGGATAGCATCTGGAATTCCTTAAACAAAGACAGTGATTAAGGAGAGGGTTTAGTGCATTTATGTAAATTAATAAGGATCTAGTAATACTTTTTATCCTATATATGGACTTTATTCTAATTAATTTGTAAGCATCAAATATACTTTAAAAATATAATTGGAAGTTCACAATTTTTGCTACTGATACCCTTATAGTGTCTTATAAATTCCAGAATTATTTGAGGTCTGTGTACATTTAAGTTTTCAAAATGCAGAGGATATAGATCTTTAATGAAATTTCTGTTCACTAAATTGATTTTTCATATCTGTTCTTGAAAATTTGCCTGGAGTCTCCAGTACTGTTGTCACACGTAGTAGTTTTCAGTAGATTTTTCTGTAGTGCTCAGGCTTTTTTTGGACTGTCTTTGTGTGGAAACAGAACAGTTTCTTTTGGCTGTGGTAGTCTTGAAATTTATTACTTAGCCAATAAAATATTGGGACAGGGGGATGGGTTCAGGTTGTGAAGGGTATTTCTACCTTTGCATAGTCAGAAAGAAAATCTTGATTTGTGTAAGTATGTAGCTTATGACTTAGGTTGGAAAAGGAGGGCTTGTGTTCAGATGGTAGAAGATGCGACTTAGGGAGTGGCTTAAGTCTGCTTTTCTGTGCTGCCAGCTCACGTGCTGCATGGTTTGTCTCTACCTTGGTGGAGAACTAATACAACAATGCTGGCAGTCTTGGGCAAAGACAGGTTGCTCAGTTGACAAAGAAGTGTTTTTAATCATTGTATAAGAACTTGACACTTGCTATTTTGCCTATGTAGTTCATTCTGATACGGTTTTCCAGACAGAAATGGCCCTTGTTACAAATTAAACTTCTGTTTTCCTTTAGCTTGGATGAAAAGGTTATCAAATATATATCATATGGCCCTCAGGAAAGCCAGGGAAGATTTTTTTTCTCATTTTACAATGCAATTGGGCTTTATCCATTGGCTGATCTAAAGAAAGACACAGGGCTGGGAGAAAATCTTTGTGTGGATTAGCTCAGCCACAGAATAAAACTATTCTTTCCTAACATGTTTAAGTAGTTAATTTGAAACATTAATAATTGAAAAATATCAGTGAGAGATTTTATTTTTGTTACTTCTAGCAGTAGGCGAATGGAACAGTGAACAGGTATTCCTGCTGATTCATGTTTATTAAATAGTCTGAGGTCACCTGTCAGTGATGGCCTCTGCTCCATCCCCACACAGGTGAGCATAGTCACACCTGTGAGGTGAGGTCGCAGTGCCTGCGGGGTCCAGGAGTACATTGGAGTTGAGAGCAGAGCTGTGGGACTGCAGAGCTGCTGGTTCACAGTGAGGACATTGCTTTAGGAGGGGGGATATTATTCAGCATTTTAAAATGTGCAATGCCTATATGATGCAACCACTGTAGCTGCTGCTCTGGTGTTCGAAGAAACATAAGAAAGGAGCTGTTGCTTAGAAGATTGGCCATCAGGATGTCTCCTTCGTGAGTCCTTGGCTTGCCTGTGTTAGCCTGTAGTGCTGGGCTGCAGCCTGGGTTGTCTCCCTGGCCACTCTGTGACTTGGTAGTATTGGGCACCGCACTCATTCGTGCTGCTGTGCTATAGAACCGAATTATTGTAACTGAAGAGTTGGCATAATCTAGGGCTCTCAACTGATATTTTTCAGTTACTCACCTGTCATTGTCAAGATTTCAGCCAAAGCCTCTAAGTTGCAGAAGAGCCGGACTTTTCCAGCAGAGTGAATACTAAAGCACAGAGGGGGCTGTAGCTTTGTACAAAAGAGCTAAAGAAGTAGTAGCAGGTCATCTCTGCTTAAGTGTCTTTTTTTTTTTTTTTTCCTGGTGCCATGCTGAAGAAAAAGCAAGGCTTGCCCTGCAGAGAGGAGCAGCAATATGGGCTGTGTGCTGTAGAGATCCAAGTGTACCCCAGCCTGGGAATGCTGCCCTATGAGGGGTCTTGCATAAGGCAGTTAAGGTTTAAAATATCTTTTTGACCACACTGAGCAGAACCATTGCCCAGGTATTCAATACCTTTTGGACACATAATTTCTGTATTTGTAACTGTTTTAAATGGACTTGGCACTCATGGCTGTCCTGTCCCTGGACTCAGTTGTGGGGCTGACCACATGAGGCAGGAGCCAGAAACAAATTGCCTGTGATTCCAAGGGATCACGAAGTTTCTCTAAGCTTCTATTAAAATGCCCCAAACAACTCAAAATCTGTCTTGTTGCCAGCCAAGCTTCAGGAAACACCTCCGTATATCTGTGAGCTCTTTGCTCTCCAAGAGCTTTTTCTCTGATCTCTTCTGTAGCAGTTCAAATCTTAGAAAATAGAAACCATGAGCATTTCTCCCATTTCCAACATGCAAAAGAGTTTTTGATGACTTGCAGTTGGAGAAGCTTTTAAAAAAACTTAAAGCCAGGTTGATTTTTGATGTCCTGGTATTTGAATATGTGCTTGTCTGGATGTATTGCATGTGGTCAGAGGATCTGTGACCAGACTCTTCTGTGACAGTAATTGCTGTCTGATTTCTCTGTGGCTTGGCTCCAAGGGAAGGAGCCATCTCAGGTCTGTGATGGTTTACTCAGAGGTGTTACTTGCCTTAAAAGTAGTTGACTGTACTGCAGCACTCCCTGTCACTCAGCCAGTGTTCCAGTTCCCACCCCAGACCTGCAAGGAAGTTAAAAACGTTTGCTGATCTGATTTCCTTGGGGACTATCCTGATTCTTCTGAACATGTGGTGGGATGCTGGGAAGCATAGAGGATGAAGGTGCAGGGATAAGGAATGCTGTCATCTTTGCTGCACCCATCCCCCCATCTTACTTTCTGATATATTTATAATTTGGGTGGTAAATGGAAGATTTTTCTATGATTTAGTATTTTAATGATTGGACTGAATGACCTTAGAGGTCTTCTCCAATCTTGATGTCATGCCACCTTTCTGGTCCCTCTCTGGCCTGAGATGGTCATACCAAAGCAGTAACAGAGACTTGTGCCTTCCTTACCAAATGGTTTTGTGCTGGTTTTGTTTTGTTTGTTTGTTTCGTTTCCTGTTGGTGTTGAGTATGTCTTCATTAATTCTTTGTAAATGTGTAGAAATGTTGGCAACAGTTTCCAAATTGTAGGTAGGCTGACAGTCCTGTATGCAGGTATTGGAGCAGTTCTGGGAATCTGGGAAGTGACAGTGTCAGTACCAAGGCTGCCTGGTCACCTGTGCTCCAGAAGGTTCACAAGGATAATCAACCCATCAGGTCCTTTGGACAGTGACTGAGCTTTTACACTGTGGGAAATGGCTTTTGTTGTGACATTTGGTAGTAATTGCCCAACTGAAGTGTTTTCAAGGGGAATTCTAGGCCACTATAATTGTATGTATAGTGCACTCACACCAGTATAAAAATGTTTTTAAAGCGATTTGCAGGGCTTACCAGTTGGTTTCTCGGGAAGGGGGTCCTGTGCCTGTTCCACGTGAATGCATTCCATTTCTGGCAGTGGTTTTAGGTGATAGAAAATGATATTTCCTTACTGAACATTGTTTTCCTTGGCAGTGTGGTGACTTCTAAAACTGTCTAAGAAGTCTGTCATTCTGCCTTTTTTTTTTTTTTTTTTAATTATCTCTGATATCCTGAAGGGAGCAGAATTTCTGTAGGAATTCCAGTGTCAGCAGTGAAGAGACGATGGGAATGTGCAGCCCTGGGAGGCAGCACACAAGCTGCTTTTGGGAAGGGACAGTCAGCTGAGTGCTTGTGTTACTTGGGGCTGAGCTTCAGGAAGTGTCCTCAAGAGCTGCTTTGATCTGGGAAACAACTTTCATCTTTTTTTCCTTGTTTAAAAAGTATTTGGGGGGGGGGGGGGTGCTTGTGAAACAAGCCCAAGACAGCCTTCAAATGCCAGCTTTGGAAATTGTGTTGCATAGGATTTCTCAGACAGATGGAGGAGACATTCACTGAGCATTGTATTATCTTTTTTTGTCAGTTGTAGAAGAGTAATGCAGATTTTTTCCTTTGGCCTTACAATAGATAACTACTTTTTCCCCCTTGACTTTGTTTCATTTTTCTTTAACAAAGACAGGAGTTTCTTAACAATAAAAGCAATAAAACAGCCAGAGAAGCCTGTGCTCTCCTTAAAAAAAGGAAGAAATAAGAAATACAGTAAAGTACATTGTATGGTATAGTAAGCTTTGAAGATATTAATAGTAAAATAGAAATATGAATTTAAAGCTATGTTTAAATGCAGGAGAAATGCTGTCAGTACTTAATTTTCATAAAATAAGAACTGTTTAGGCATGTATTATTCAGCTATATAAGGAGGTTTCCAGAATATGAATCTCTGCTTTTTCTCATTGGTAGGTAGTAGTTGTTGGGGAAAATATTTAAATGGCTTGAAACACATTGCACCAGAAAGCTTAATTTATTACTTGAGCATTAATTGTCTGAGAAGTGTTGTAATGCAGAAAGCTTGCTTTTCAATAGTTTTATTCCTTGATGTGATGTATTCATGTTTTCTCAGATGTCTGGCCTTCACCTGTTCTGGGCTATGGATTGATTATTAGCATGGCACTTATGCTGCTGTTTTTATCCTGTCTCTCTGTTAAAATGGACTGCTTATGTAGAAGCCATTATCAGTCAACTCATTGGCCTAAAAATTACTTACACAAATACAGTTTTTGTATTGTCAAAACATTCAGTAAGGAAAGGCTCACAGAGTTTAAATCCTGATCTTTAAACGTTTTTAGTGCAGTCTGAAGTATTTTTATCCTATCCTAAATCGCGAGATTCATATTTTCTTTTATGTTTTTAAGAAAAGTCCAAGGTTTCTGAGCAGCAGTGATTCCAGGGTCTGGGACCTCAGCTTTTAAGACTGGCACTCACCTTTCCATCCATCAAGGGACTTGTTCCATGCCCTTGGTCTCTGCTTCCCTGCAGCAGGGTTCAATAATCTGTGTGCATCAGAGGTACAGGGAAGGTCAGGCTGTGGGGAGCAGAGGTGCCTTCCTCCTGGTGTCTTCTGCTGCTTCTGAACTCCTGGTGCAGCTGTAGTAGGAGGGGGATCTCTTTCTCTTGTCTGGCCAAACAGACAAGGCCTGCAGTGGTTTCTGGGCAGCCATTAGGAAGTTCCATCCTTATTTTACTGGCATGCCTGTATACTCCTCATTTTTATGGAATGAACAGTCACAACTTAACATTGACAGCTGCTTCTTCTTCCTCTGAGCACCTGCATTAACACAATCACCACGACCTGGTAAGAAGCTTGGTTGAGTGGTGCTGTGCTGTCTCTCTCATGCAGTGGTTAGATGAAGAGCAATGACTTTTATTACTGCTGATTGCATGGTAGAAGGTAGAAAACAGCTTTCAATCAGTGATGGTGAGGGTTTTCTTTTTCTCCAAACTGGCTGCAAAGGCATTGCAGGAGAAGTAGCCTTGGAACTTTTACCTCTTTCTTGGTTACAAGAAATAACATCTTGTTATTTTACAACCCTGATTGCACCTTCATTTGAAGGAAAATCAAAACGTTTAATCTCTAACTGAGGTGAATATTTAACAAGAGTGTATGAGGTGCCAGTGTATTGGACTGCAGCGGAAAGTGTTGGTCCCTTCATTAAATGCAGTTATTCCCTGCTGACTCAAAAGATCCCAAGAGAAACAAGACTAATTAATACCAATGTGTGGTTTGGTGAAGGAATTGTGGAGAAAAAATTGTGTTCCTTTGCTAAACAGGAGGTTCAGGTAGATCAAAGAAACTGATCTCTGACTTTACTGCATTGAATAATATTGACATAAGAAGCCTTGCCTGAAGGGTCCAAGAAGATCAAGAGTACAGCCTAGAAAGAGATCATGATGAACTTACTCAACTAAACCAGATAAAGCCAAGGTTTTGAAAATAAATGAATACCTGAGTCTGTGATGATTCCCTCTGCACCCTTTATTTCATAAAAGCTCTTGAACAAGGAGAGGAGTATAGGACTTCTCTGCGGTGCATTTACACTTTTTCTCTTTGCATCTCCTAGTGTAGCTTATACACAAATGAGCAAATGTACATAAAAGGGCTAATTTAAAAAAAAAAATCCAAGTGGAAGTCAGCTTGAGGTCAAGAGAGAAGCATATGAGTGTCTTAGATTTAAAATTATGTAATAAAGTATTTTTAATGAAATTTCCAACTCTGAGAGTGGTGGAGGAAGCAGGGCATTTTGTTGAAGGTTGCATGCACATTTATGAAGGTTTGTAGCAGCATTAAGGCACACTGCTAAAGAGAAACTCTGATCTATCTCCCTGAGGAAGTGTGAAAGTCCTGTAAAGCAGTAAAACCATATGAATAATCAACACTGGAGCTCATTATCAGCATAATCTGGCAAGCTCTTGAGTCTAAGAGAACTAGAAAAGAGAGAGAGGTGATGAGAGAGCAAAGGCATGGAATTAGAAGAGAGAAGGAGACATTAAACAGTTTAGGACTTTGCACCTTGGGAAGAAGCCACTGGGAGGACAAAGGGAAGTAATAAAGCTTTATGAAAGGGTGACTGATGCAGGAGGAGAGTGAAGAATAACCGGCATTTCTGAGACCATGAGGACTATTGGGACATCCAATAAAAATATAGCTATAAATCACACAGATGGAAGATTTATTTTATACAGTGTTTTCACAATATTAACCATTGCCAGAGAAAGATGTGGAAGCCAAAAGCACAGAAAAGTCAAAGTTAGGAAAAAACCCTGAAGACAGGTGACCTTTATTTGTATCAACAAAGATACATTATCATAGTTAGCTTTGAGGAAACAGTGTCTGTGGCACTAAGTGATAAAGTAACATTTTAAATTCAGCAGAGTGAAGTAATGCAGCTGGAGAACAGCCCCCACTGTGTGTGTACAGTGATGAGCTCTGAATTGCTTTTCCAGTCAGAGGCAGAACTGGGGGTTATAATAGGCAGCTCTATCAAAATATCTCATTGTTTAGAAAAGCAAATTAAAGGTTAGATGCTTGTGGAAAAGTAATAGTGATCAAACTAGGAAACGGTGGTGTGTAAGCTCACAGTGCACCTGTGTTGTGAGTGCTGCATGAGTTCTAATCCCGTTGCTATCAAAGACTCAGTGGAACTGGGAGAGATTCAGAAAAGGCTGATGTGAGTGATCAAAGGTGTGCAATGAGTTCCTTGTAAAGAATGATAAATAGATCAAAGCTCTTCAGTTTCAAAAAGATGTCTTTGAAGAGGGTATGATAGAAGCACAATCTTAGCAGCATGGCATGTATGTGAGCCCATTATTCACTGTCTCTTTTGATGAAAGGACTAAGACCACCAAATGGAAATAGTGGGTGGCAGGCTCAAAACAAAGTGAGATATTTCTGAAGTGGGAGCAGGACCTCCTCCTTTCTCTTTGGCACTGAGTTTTTAATCTGTTGGAACAATTCCCTGGATTTAAGCTGATTTATTCTGCAGTTAACACTTCATCAGAATGCTGTTCATGGGGCTTTGTAAGCTTAGCTCTAGAGCTCTGTTCACAAGAGAAATCCTTCGGAATGATGGCGTAAGTATATGCAGCTTGGCAGGCTGAAATGGCCCCTCTGATCAATTTTGATTGGGAAAATCAGTGCAACTTCTCAACAATATATTGTAATAGAAATACCTGATAAAGTCAATTACAGTTCCTGCATCTCAGGACATACAGATTTGCCTTGTGTCTGGTGTTTTCAGGTTGTGATTGGTGTATTAAAACTTCTGTGACAGCAAGACCTAATATACCCTCTTTGTCTGACCATTCGCTGGGATGGTGGCATTTTCTTATGCTGTGGTGGTAGTTCCAGCTGCATGTACTACAGAAATAATACAACATTAAAATACCAACCAGTTGCAATAGTGTTGTTTTGGCATTGCTCCACAGGAGTTAAAGCAGGTGGTTTTGGATTCATGGAAACTGGATATGGTTTCAGTGTATAGGTACTATTTATTTGTGTTTTGTTACCTGTGTTTTGTTGTGTTTCCATATTTATTGACAGAATTAATTTCTTGCCATTTTAGGCCGATTTAGCACCTTGCTAAACATTGCTTTACTGAATTGTAAAGACAAACTTCACTAACTTCAACTCATAAACTACTCAAGTAAACTGTGCTTCTGAGTTGTGTTTAACATCTGCTCCGGACCTGCAGAAGGGCATCTAGTCACAGAAGCATGTCATTATTTCCAGTTCATTAAATAAAAGCTATGACCTTTATCTGCAAATCCTTGAGGTACTTGGAGTTTGAAAGAATATGGGAGTGGAGTGCTGGTATTGCTGACCTAACCCCTCATGGTCACTTGTGTGTGCACTTGGTCTCAAGGACCTTGTGTCTCCCTGGGGACGCCTTGCTCCTGAGCAGGGCAGGGCTGTGCCGCAGACTGAATTGGACTCGAGGTGCTGATGTAAGGTGAGTTACTATCATTTTACTTTTCAAGTGTTACTATGATCCAGAGTAATTGTGTTACTGAGGTTTCACAGATAACTGTATGTCCTGTGCTCTGTGGGTGTTCTCAGACCTCTCCACTAGTCAGCTAAAGCTCATTAGCTGCAATTGCTGTGGACCAAGCTAAAAAGAGCATCCATGCTTTAGTTCCCTCCTGGTCACTTAAATGAATGTGATGTTCTTTACAATGGGGTTTGGTGCCTGATTGTACCACAACTCGCCTGACTAGTGCTGTCTTTCTTACATTTTATGGTACGACTGCCCTTCTTCAGAATATTTTAAGTATTTTCTGAGGAATTTTTTAGATACCTCAGCTATAACACTGCAATACTGGCCATGGGGTATATAATACAGCTGCCATTTTCCAAAAGGATATGGCAACAAAGCTTGTAAAGGGAGGAAAAAGGAGTAATGTTGGAGTGACTAAAATCAATATAGATGTAACTAGGGCTTTCATTTTATGTCTGGGATACCTGCATCACTTAAATTTTGCTTAAAGGTTAATATGGGAGAAATGTGCAAGTAACGTTACAGAAAGGAACAAGTAAAAGTATTTGATAATTTCTCTCCAGGTGAGTGTTGGCAAGCCAGCTGTCTTTAGAGAAGGCACTGCCAGGCTTTTGTAGGGTTGAGGCTGGTGTTTGCCAAGGGCATTGGGAAGTTCCTATTCTGGACAGCACGTGTGGGTAGTGGGAGTTGTGACTGCTCAGAACTGTTCAAATGGGCTGTCAGAAAGAGTTAGCCTTTGATAAAATCTCCAGGATGTGTTACTTTATATTGCATATTTTGGGGTTTTTTTGTAATAATGGGGTGAAAGAGTATTCTGTATATAATAGGTCAAGCTCTGGATAATTTTTGTGTCTCAAGGAAGGAGAGAGGCACCAAGATTTAATGGGCGAAGCTGCCTTAATGTTTCTCTGCAGTACAAAGTGTGAGAATAAATAACTTCTGTGTTCACAAGGAGCAGCAGAGTTTCAGTGCACTGGGGAAGAAGCTTCTACAGACTTCAGATGCTGCCTGAAGTACACATGGACGTACAGGCAAAGGGGAATTATTGTCAGGTGCTCTTATTTTGCCATATCCTAGACATTTGCTGCTGAACTGAATCAGACTGGGTGATACACTACTTAGATCTTGTGCAGTTCTTCGCGTGTTCTTTTTCTGGAAAATACTGAGCATTTTTCAGAGTTGGCAATCAATTTAATATTAAGCCTGTTTTATTTGATATATTAACATCTGCCCTGAAAAAGTTACCAGGAGATGAATTTCTGCTCCAACTTTGCCTTTAATGTGAAGTATCTGAGTCGACTCCTTATTCATTATCAAACAGTTTTAGAAAGGGAATTTTTAAATAGTTCCAATGTGTTTTTTTTCATTTTTCTTTTCATTCTGGCCTGTGATGTTTTCAGGTTAAAACTCTCATTGTTGATACCACTTGCAGCAAGGGAAATTCCCGTTGGATGAAAGGAAACTACTTTTGCAATGAGAACCGTATTTAATAGTACTCTATGCTAAAATCTACATCCTTAGAGATTACTTACAAATCTGTAAAGTCCTGAACAACTGGATCCAGCTTTGAACTTTCTCTTGCTTGGAGAGTAATCTCTCCTCCAGAAATCTCTTCCAGCCTACATGGTTCTGCAATTGCATCCAGGTCCCATAAACAGAAACCTTTCCATGTTCCTGCTGTGCTGTCCTTACCTGAGAAAGAGGCTGTGAGCAGGCTTCTGAGAAACTTCCTCTTAATTGATCAAGTAGTTTTAGACTTTGGTGTAGTCAGCTTTTCCTTCATTGTTGCTTTAGTTTGATACATCCTTATCTCATTCTGGTTTCTAGGGAAAATTAGGAAATTAGGAATTGATCTGCTGTAACCAAGCCTTTCTAAACACGGAGGAGTCAAACAGGAAACCTGTGCAATGGTTCAGCTTTATTCAGGACTGGAGTATTAGAACCAAATCAATTGTATTGAGATCTATGACAACAGACAGATGGTCTGTATGCCTCATAAGAGGAGGAGGGGTTTGGCTACAGAGAGCAGACGCTAGCCAGTCCCTGCTGATAAAGGTAAGCAGGCAGCTCTTAGTCAGTGAGCTGGGTGGGGAGCAGTCATAGCTAGTCAGGTTCCAATGCAGAGTCCTTTGAGAGCCTATGTGAAGAGCTGTAGCCACCAATAACCTCTCTTGGCTGCACAAAACTCAGTGTCATGTTGTCTCTTGTCTCCCACCATTGTGACATGATCTTCAGTTAGTTTTGAAAGAAGGAAAATCTTTGTATTTTAGTATCTTCAGGGGTCTGTTTACAATAGCTGTGTGTCCTAGTTGACAATTGCCCTTGGGCTCTTGGATTTCCATTGTAAGATGTGTGATGTGAAACTGTCTTAAGCTTGTGAATGTTTGCTATATTCCAAATGTACAAAACTGAATTTCACTTACTAGGAACCACCTTAACTTGCACTGTTATTTCTTAATGAAAACTAAACTCTGAGTTGATCTAACCCATGGACTTCGGGATTGACAAGTTTGGGTGAGGAAAAACGAAGTAATTGCTTTTACTCAACAGATATTGTAAGCAAAAGCTGTGCAGATTCAGCTTACCTTTCTAAACACAGCTTTTTTTTTGGTATAAGTTATTTACCCAGTCCAGTTCACACAGTAGATAGCTTCAGTTTCTGATTTTGGTCTCTCAGATTTTAACAGGAATCAGTGTGGGGGAGAATGAGGAAAGGGAGTGAAAGAAGGATGGAGAAAAAGGGAAACTGAAGTTCTGTTGGCATTTTAAGAAGGCAAGGGCTTGGATCTTACAAGTCTAGGAGGATGTGCCTGCTGGGCTTTTGCAGATCTCAGGCAGTAATGACCAGAGTTTTTGCAGGAAAAGCTAAGCTCACAAGCAACCGGAACCAAGAACATCACTGGAAATCAGTAGAGAGCAAATTGGGTTTGGGTGAACATGGAAACCTGGTAAGTAAGGTTTCCTCCTTAGGCCTATCTGACAAAATTTGGGAAGGTGTGTTCGGTACAGAGTGCCATCTGCCTTTGACTTCCAGCTGCTTGCAGAAAAGCATTGCTAATTCTATGAAAAATATCACTTGCCTTCTAATGGTATTTTAGGTATTTGCTTTATATGCAGTTTTATAACTCACTTAAAACACAGGTCATTCTTATGAGTGGTGTTTGGCTTAAGTAGCTGGTATTTTCTGTCCTATTTCTCTATCGTGTTCATGCAGGTATTTTTAAATTGCCCCTGTAATTTGTAAGGGAGGATGCTTACAGTGGCTGAAAGAAAATGTGGTCTTTTGCTGCGTCACAGAATAACAGACTGGTTTGGGTTGAAAGGGACCTTAAATATCTCTGCCATGGGACCAGGTTACTCAAAGCCCCATCCAACCTGGCCTTGGGCACTTCTAGGGATGTTTCTGAAATAAGACATTATTACCTGTTTTATCAAAAGGCTTGTATCCATTTCAGAAACTTAGAGCATGAGTGTCCATGCTGATGTGTACTCAGGTATTCATTTATAGCCTTGGTTACTTGTATTTACAGAGCACCATGTAGACTAGTGAGTTTGTAAGTATCTTCCCTTACCCTTTTGTATGTGATCCTCAACTTAGACTGCAGAATTTGGAGGCAGTTCCAGAGGTCACTTCGTGTCTGGTCCTCATTACATGAGTTGGTTCTAATGTTTATGTGACTGTGTGATAGGCTCCTTCAGCTCACTAAACCAGCAGAAAGCTAGCCTGGCTAAAAGTCTGCATTACATCTGCTCATGTTGCAGTCATGCATGCCAGACATTCCCAAAGGCAGTGCTTGGTCCTGGCTGAAAGGGGACAGAGCAAAGGAGAGAGCTTAAGGATCTGGGTTTTATTTCAAGGGCTGTGAGGTGAAACTCTAGTGCCTCTATATGTCCTGAAATAATACCCTACAATAAGGCAACTCAAATTAGCAAAATCAGAGTTCTGTCCTATGTTCTGTATGCACTCTATCTAGATGGATGTGTTGGTTTGAAAGTAAAACCAGTGCGAGACTCCAAGTCAGTAATACAATTTCATAGTAGAAAAGAGAAAAAATAAAATACATGCAATAATATAAAAGAAACAACCACCGACACAGTCAGAAATACAACCTGACACCCTGTCAGTCAGGGTGTTGGTAGCAGTCCCTATAAATGGTGGCTGCAGTCCTCCTGGATGACAGATGTGGTTCCGTTGAAGCAGTGCTCCTGTAGAAGGTGCAGTTTTCCTCCGAAGATCCAGCGATGATGTGGAAATGGTCCGACTTTCCTCTGGGATCCAGTGGAAAGGACTGACTTCGTGTCCCAAACCCCAGTTTTTATCTAGGTAGGAAAGGCTTGGCTCCTGCCCCTGGCTGGGGCATCTCCCAATGGGATGATGTAATCTTATCAGTCACACAATAGGACTTAATGGCCCATTAACAGAATATATCTTCTGGAGGAAGGATGGGTTGTGAAAAGATAACGATGATCATCCCCCGATCTTATCAGATGGCACATCAGCAGAGGATATCTCCCACAGAGATAAGGATCACCACCCCTCCCACATTTTAACAGATGGTGATAGAATACACATTTTTGCATTGTACCCCAGGACAATGGATTAGATTTATCATACTCTGAAGCTAAGTGCAGGTCCCTGCATTTCATCTGGCAGTGTCCTGAGCATGTACATTATGTGCTCCATGATTCAGCTGAAGAACTAACACTGCCCAGACACCTGGTTTCTTACAATCCAACCTCAAATCAAGATACTTGACTGTTTTAGAAAAAAGATGGCATGCAAGGAGCCTTTTCATCAGTCAGTTCACTGGTCCAAGTGAAAGATAGTCCTTGAAAAAACACTTTAGGGAGAGGGTAAGGAGACCTGATTTGCCATGTTGCTGCATAATCATCAGCCTGGTGCAAGGGAATGAGAGGAAGGAAGTTTTGTCTCCTGTAGGGAGGGAGGACAGGAGTGTTGCTTTTGGCAGAAGCTCACAATTGTGTTAAATGAGTAAGGAAATCACCTCCTGAATTGGTCCTGAATTTTCTGTCCTGTATCCAGTACTGTTTTTAACTGTGCTAAGTGGAATTGCCTCTCCTGGCCAGCTACTTCAGGAGGGACATGCAATTCAGCTTGACACGCACAAGGATATGTTGTGCTTGGAAGCAGATTCACAGACTGGGAATGATGGAAGGGACAGCTGTGTGGCAGTCGCAGTGGGTCTGATGTAATGGCACTGATACTGGAGAAGAGATTGTCCTTCAATGACACAGGTTGTGCCACAGTGAAAGAGCTCATTCTGGGAAGCTCCAGGAGCAGTGCTGCATGTTAAAGAGGAATATTTTATTAATGAAGAAAAAGGGACAAAATGCATATAATAAAAATCTTATTTTAGCAATTTGTTTTTCACACAATGTGTTCTTAAAATTTCTATCAGTCCTGTGAATGCCCCTTTTGCAAGCAATCTGCAGCTAGAGCAGGTAAAGATAGTGAAACTGAATACTGAGACTTATGTCTGTCTTCTATGTACTTGATATTCTTATTAACCATCAGTATTTAATATTGAACAATATGTATTTGCTGTAATAAAACTTACAGACTCTCCCATGTCTGCCGTGGTGGATAACTTGGAATTGGAGCTGTTGAAGTGTTTGATCAGCATTTGCCTGGAAGTATACTATTTTCTGAAGGCCAAAATCCATGTGTTCAAGTTTGAATGAACAAGAAAAGCATGGGATTGCTCTTCGAAGACTCTAAAATTATTTAAATGTATATAGATGTACAGCACAGTGGAAGGCTCTGCTTTACCTGAACGAGCTGGACCAGAAGCATTTGTTTTCTTAGCTGCTGAGGAGCATAACTATTTGTTCTTCTTGAACTTTGCACATGTCTGTGATAATTTCAAAGTTTGGTTTATCCAGACTGCGCATATATTTGTGTGTCTATATACATACATATGTATTACACTGCACATGCCAACAGATCACCTTCACCAATGAATATGTTACTACGTCAGGTTTAGGTTGTACAATTTATATATTTGAGCTAGCATGAGGTTTAAATGCAAGTTACTCTACAATTTTTTTCTTATGCATTTGATTTCAATATTTTTCTTCTGTCCCAGTAGCAACCCACACAAATTCAATCAAAACTGCATTAGAAAATATGAAAACTGAGGTCTGACTAATTCTTTGTTTAACTGTACAATAACTTAAATACTGGTACAGACCACAGGAAGGCTCAGTTTGGTGTAATGGTTATATTATGGAATGGTTTGGCCCTTACAAGGCCTTTAAAGGTCCACCTTCCACTAGACCAGGTTATTCCAAGCCCTATCTAACCTGGCCTTGAATCACTGCAATTTAAAGTTTAGTAACCAGTGAAAATGCAATTTTTTCAATAAGATAAAAAAATGCAAAATCAGCATTAAATTTCGGTAAATTGAAATCCTGTATTTAATGATAATCCTTGTTCAAATCTTATTTAAACAGATTTCCAATTCACCTTGCTCTGGAATACTTTACTCAATGCAATATGTATTCGCATTTGATTAATTTTTTTTCACTTAAAGTGTGAAAACACAGTTGGTTTGTAGGAAACATGGATGAAATGAAGCAGAAGCAAGCTTGAAAATAAAACTGCAGAGGAAACCGAAGTATCTGGTGAAAAGCAGTCAGATTTCATCCTAAGCTGCTTAAGAGCACGTTCCTGCTGTCGACAGCATTTTCCCCACTTGCCTGGTGTTGCAGGGGCGGGCGTGTGCTGGGGAGCAATTGAGGTCAGCTACACACAGTGAGTGCTGGAGGGGGGGACACAGGACAGGGAGGAGATGGCACGAGGAGAAGGTGCTGTGGATGCCTTGATGGCGACAGTGCTGATGAAGAGCTACACTATTTTGGTTTGGACAAACATCTAGCCAAAGCCCTCCAGAGCACTCATTGGTGCCTGGGTGGGACCTCCTGAGCTACAGGGTTAGTGGAAGTGAGTGAGCAGTGGTAGTAGATGTGAAAGTATCTTGGAACAGGTCCATTGGAGCAGGTCCCTCATCATGAAACTGGCAAAGGCTCTGTGGTTCAGTCTGAGCTGAGTGAGCTCTGACACTGGCTAACACAGATGTTGCTTTAGAGTGATGACAGTGGGCATGAAAGGACATAGAACATTATGTGAGTAACATGACTGGTGGAAACAGTCACTGCTCGTTTCATTTGCCTTGGGGAGAAGGGAAATGCTGCAAAGCCATTTGAAAGAGATACCATGATCAGAAGAGACTCTTTCAAAGCAAATAATTTGCACAATTTTCGTCAGAGAAATTTCTCATTACAATTTATATTCTGGATGTCTCTAAAACTTCTAAAGCTCTCAGACTTCTTGGACTGTCCTGTTTAGGGGAGCTCAGCATAAAGCAGTGTTTTCATGGGCACTGGTCCAGGTAATGTAAAACACTTTAAAGACTTTTACAGTGTTCTTGCTTAATCAGTCCTATCATCAATACCTGTTAATTCAGGCTATCACCTGAGACAGTGTCCTTCTTGCTGAGCTCAGTTACACCCATGGTAGTATGACACTGCTTTTAATTAAAATTGGATTCATCCAGAATTAATGGAAAGAGTTTGAAAGAGATACCATGATCAGGAGAAATGGCACAGACCTTTTCCTTACAAAACCATTGCTAAATGTAGGTATTGTTTAAACACCTTAGAAATTACATGCAGCAGCTGACATTTCTGTCCTAGGTGTAGCTCAGACTTTAGGGATGTAAAATTATGGTGGGTTAGGAAGTTGCTGTTGCTTTGCTCGCGTACAGTGATGCCTTGAAAGAGCTAGGAATAAAACAACACACTCCTGAGACAATATTAGTATAGGAGGTAATATAAAGGCTAGTCTGTATTCAGGGCATCGGTGGGCTGATACGGGAAAATGCCCACCCCTGCATAGGGTGAATACAGTTTTGCAAGTTTAGCAAATTAACATATTTGTCAGGAATCCCCAATGAGAAGCACAAGTGATGAGGTAATTCCTCCCTGGTTCTACCCTTTTCTGAATTCTCCTTCCTGCCTTAGATAAGAACTAAACTTTGTTTATGAAAATGTGTCTCAAAGAGCTGGTTTCAACCTTGGCTCCCAGAGAGCTTAACCTTGTTCCTCCAGGGCTTGGAGCTCTGGAATGTGTTTTATCTTTATATAATATAGATACAAAAGCAAAAATCATTTTGGCAACAGCGAAGCTGGGACTGCACTGGTGAAGCAGAGCACAGTTTCTTTCTGTAGGTATACAGTTTGTCTTGGAGGTGGAGCACCATGTGGCACGTTCCCAAAAATACACGAGCTGGAATGCAAAGTGAGTAACCTTGGAAAATATTTTGAAACTGAATTTAGGGCCCTTTGCCTGTTTCTCTGGAAGTTTACCATGTCAGCCAACATTTTAGTATAGAAAACAGAGTAGCCTGTGCAGGTTTTGGGAAGCACGCTGCTGTCCAGAGGCTTGCGTAGGGCAGAGGAGCAACAGAACAGGAATGCCCGAGGGTGTCAAGGCCCATAAATGAAAGTTAGCTGAGATCTGTATGCCAAGACTGTGGTCTGCCCAGTCAGGCTGAGGATTTCCCATCTGTGGGAGAGCGGCACAGGAAGCAGGAATCCCCTTAAAAGAAAGGAAGAAGTTGCAGTGGAGAGCTACACAGCACACATGGCTGAAGAAATAAATGCCTGAGCAGCAAACCTGCACACCATGGGTAGTGTTCTTTGGTTCTGGCATGGGTTGCAAATTGTGAGTTTATTCGACTTCCTTTGCATACATGGGAGCAACACTTCTGTCCATCTTATAAGACATGGCTGGCTTGTCAGGGAATCTTGTGAGGTTCTCAGGAACCTTACCCTCGTTGTCATGGCTGTGAGTCCCTAGAGAGGAGCTTCTTCAGCTTGCCTCTGTTTGCCAAATGAGGGAGCATATCTTTAGGTACATGTAATGCCATGTTTTGTAGAACAGCTTGACAACTGATGAGTGTAATTTTGCCTCACTGGTTAACATACAAAGCAAGAGTGTAAATGGCTATGGAGGTAACAAATTACAAGCTGTAGTGAAAATTGAGGTGAAAACCCAAGAATTTTTAGCCTCTGAATGTAAGGTTTTGTTGCCGTGAGTTCCTAAATAGTGTGGAAAGATTGTACCTCCGTAAGAAAACAGATGTGATTTCAAGATGCAGCTCTTGCAGCTCCTAACTCTGCAGAAAGCAGTTGTGTCAGAGCTTCAATGACCAGAAAGTGTAGCCTCAGAACCTACAGATATTGCAATTCACACTCGATGGGTTAAGGCCTATAGTACTCATGCTCTTGATTTACTGAACTTTACTCCAATTTATTTTTTTTTTTGTATATTGAAATGATGTAAATTGAGAGCAGCCTTGCTTAGAGTAAACATGCAAGCATGTATTTAAGATCTTATTTTATGAGGTAGATGGTTTCTTTTGGGGGCTCATCTGCCTTGGTTTTTTGTAGCATTCTGTCTTCTGTTCTGATTCTAATCTCTGTGCTTAATGATTCATCACATCTTTCCTGGATTCTCATCTTACTGGTTTTCAAAAAGCATAGAGTATATTTCAGCCTTTAGGAAACCTTTGGAAATGGATAGATAGTTTCAGCTGGGGGATTTGAATGTATTTATAGTGATATATAAATAGAAGCAAGAGGAATATTTGCAAAGCAGGTGGTGCTGGGCTGTTTATGGATTGTTTCAGGCAAACCTTTTGCTTTGCCTGTGGCCTGTCTTCTACAAAAATCTTTTCGGTGTTATGAATATTTATGCTGCTTTGTTGTGGTATTTTAAACTTGCTTTCAGCTTGTGAAATGACATGTTTGTCTCTTTAAATAACAGGAGGAATGGAGGAAGAAAATTGTTTCCTCGGCAGACAAGTCTGCAGAGCTTTTACAAGGGGTCTTTAGCACGGCTGGAACAGAGGATAGCCCAGGTCACCAACACCCCACCCTTTCCTTTGCCTCTGCACTTGGAGATGTGCTCTATAAAGGTCTCCCTATTACAAAGCTTCCTCTTTTGAGTATTTTTGTGGCCTTTTTTGCTCAAATGTGCCTATTTGCCATGTTTCAAACCAAAACATGTTGCTGTGAGCATAGCAGAGTGCTCAGGTGAAGTTGTGGCAAATAGTCATGTAGAACTAGTAGATTTTATGCTGTAATGAGAAATTACCCCGATTTAATCTAGGGCAATTGCATTGAGCTTGCTAAAACCTTGGGAAAAGTACATGCATCTGCCAATGGAATATCCTCTGACCAGATTAGAATGAAGTCCTGAGGCTGTGTCAGCCATTTTCTGGAGAGCTCTCTAGTGAGTGGATTGGGAAGAGCTGGTTCAGTACACTAAAAAAGCTGCTTGCAAGCAGTGATGGGGACCCTCTGTGCCCTCAAAAAGCCTTCAAAAAACTTTACAAGATAGGTGAATAGATATAGAATCAAAATGTTTAGAAAAAATCCACTGTCTGAGGTGGTGCAGGTTTAATTTTTCTGTGTGATTTTGCTTTCAGTTGAGCAGTTCTCAATGACTTCCTGGCACACCTCAGTATTTGGTTCCCTTTGTAGGTCTTACTTCTGGGTGAGAATTGCTATGAGCTGAGACTGACTGTGCTACAGACTCACTGCAGAACAAGTCTCTTCTGTGAACTTCCCTACAGAGGTTTTCACAGCTGTTTGAACCCAGCTGGTGTTAAGGAAGGTTGTCTCTTCTGTCTCAAGGAAGTTTCACATAATTCTCAGCACCCAAATCAGCAGCCTTTTTTGGTTGCTACCCAGCTTGCTTTAAGAAAGGGGCAGCACACAGTGCACATTATGGCTGACAGCAGCTTGCTCTAGAGACCCCCTTTCCCTTAAGGCAGCATTTGGAGCAATAGTGGACCAGGAAGATAACATCAGATTAATTTCAGTGTTGTTTCAGTATTGTTTATTGTGTGCACTGTAGTTGCATCTAGAGGCCAAGTATTAAATCAAAGTTGATGAGATAAATGCATTTGATAATCCTCGTTTTGAACCCCTACTAGGTTTTTATTCTTCTCATATAATAAATGATTAACAACGTAGTGCATGAGTACAAAATGTGTGTCTCCCCTTCTCTAGACTTTGCACACTTCATGAATGTGCTTATATTGACAGCAAACAATGTACCTGGGCAGGTAAATGTAGGATGCATCTCAGGTCTCTCTGGAACTTTGTATAGCTCAGGGGAAACTAGAAGAAATACCTGCAAGGCTATAGCAAAGGTTTCTTTGAGCAACATAATGCAGAGCAATTGGTGCTCTGAGGTGTTCTTTGGTCAGCCACAGATCAGTACAGAGGGGTTATTTTATTGGTGCCCTCCTTCTCTGTAGACTCTAGTTTAGGCAAAACTGCAGGGTGTTGAAGCCAATACTCAGGAAAACTCCCACATGTATAAAAACCCACAGAGAAAGGTGGTTGGTGGTTTTTTAATTCCTTTGGGTAGAATGGACAATTTCTTTTGTCTCTTGGGTGACCCCAAGAATAAGCATGACCTTCTTGCATGCCACCAGTGGGTGTCTTTTCAAATGACCATAAGAGAAGGGATGCACTCTCCAACTAATAAGGTGAAGGTGGTCATTCTAGTACTCCATCACATTACCTGTAGATAAGCTTTATGATGCTTGTTTAAAATTCCTTTTGTGTCTGTAACCTTGTGTGATGCTGTTTTGGAGAGAACCTGGTAGATGTTGAGCTCTTGATCAGTCCCAGTATATATGGAAATTGTAATTCCTTAGTAGACATATTTTTTTATTCCATAATATCTTAGCAGTATGACAGTAATGAGCTTTCCTCTGGGGCTTACGGTGCACTACATAATGACTCTTATTCCTCTTCTGAATAAAAATTAATTGTGAAGTAAGGGGGTTGTTGCCTGTAGATTAACTGATTTCTTGAACTCTCACAACTGGTATGTTTTACAGTAAAAAAAAGTCTGAGAAAGAAAAATAATTGAGTTTCCCAAAGCAAAGGAGGTAAAAGAGATCAATGTTCCTATGGCTGATTTGCATTTTGGTTTGGTTTGTTTCGTGACAGACTGGCTTCAGCCACACCATTGTTAGTCCTGGCACAAAGGGTGCAGCTTTGCACAGCATTTGGAGTGAAGAGGACGCCTCCTCCTCAGCACATGTATGTTGTGAATTAAGGTGGATTGGAACACAATTGTTCTTTTTCCACTCATTTTCTTCTGTGGTTAGTAGCCTGTAGTATCTTAGACAAAGAATTTGATTTGTGACGATATTCAGAAGTATTTTCCTCACACGCTCAGCTGATGCCCAGGAAGTCCACCACATGCTTACTTCTCTTCCATCAAATGAAGTTGATGACTTCATTTATTTCATATGCAGTAATAGGTACAATTTTCCTGAACAACCAGGTAGTCTGCACCATCAGGTGTGATCATCTCTTGCCAGAGCCCTTTTAATGTTGCTGCAGGTGTTTGCACTAGAAATTCTTCTGTCTAGAAACACAGCCAGAGTGTCTAGAGTAAAAAATTAAATGCCTTGTAAACTCAACCATATTGTTCCTCCATCTTAGTTGCTATTTATACTCTTAAGATTTCTCCTCTGGCTCCGGGGCAGCAGCAATTTCCCATAGACATATGGCAGTTTCTTATGCTGTTGATTACGTTTTTTTCTTACCTTTGCTGACTCTGCACCATCTGATGGAATGATGGTTTGGGCTGCCAAGCTAACAGTGTTGTCTGCACATGTTCCACTGGACCAGCATTACCTAGGGCCATTTTTCTATCTCACCTTCTACAGCAAGGGCCTGCCCTGAGTTCTGGACTCTCTTATGTTCTGCCAGCAAGGAGTGTGGATCTCCACACCTCCATCTCCTGTGTGGATGTAGTTTTGTTTGGCTGTATGTCTCAGGGATACAGCACAGCCTTGCCTTTGGTGGCAGGATGCTGGGGTTTGGGTATGTAGGGCATGGCAAGGGCATGCTAGTTTTTCTCTCTGCTGATCAATTTCCAGTTCATTTCCAGACACGCTGTGGCTGAAATACCAGCAATGCATGGAAGTAGATGCAGTTTTTCACTTGAAAGGGGCAGCTTTCAGTGGGCAGGGCAAAGAGTAACCAGACTGACACAGTGAGAGCAGCACAGGGTTTGCCTCCTGCACTTACAGGTACTTTGTGTTGCATCAAGAACCAACTTCTTTCAGGCTTTTTTTGAAGCACAGACAAGTCTAACAAAAAAAATCTCTAAGCATTCTTTGATTAGCATATCTTGTAATGCTGTTTCTAACAACATGCCTTTGTTTCAGAATCCCTATTTGCTGCTTTGAAGATTAATTGGCTATACTTACGGCACAATGGATGAACTGCAGGATGTTCAGCTGACAGAGATCAAACCACTCCTGAATGACAAGGTAATGCTGGCTGCTGCTTTGTCAAAACAGGTGTGCTTGGGATGACTTTGTGTCTGGCAAGGAGTCCTAGCTGCCAGAATCTGTCTACAGATTGAAGTACCTTAAATACTGAAACCCAGTAAATTCTTCCCCACTCTGGTAATCTACCACCACCCACTCTTCTAAATGCTCAGGGACAGACCACCACAATTTAGGTAATTTTGGAGTCCTGGCCCATCAGTATGTCGTGCCTGTACTGAGGATTTGCAAAGGCTGGGCAGGAATTGGAAAGGTGATCCCATTCCTGATTTGGTGTAGCTGTAGAACGTCTAATAAATTTTTCCTTGTTAGAGAAATGCTGGATGTTTTTTGTTTGGTTTCTTTTGAGTTGTTGTTATTTTGTTTTGTTGTTTGGTTTGGGTTTTTTACTTTTTTTTGTTTAAAATACTCTGTCTTAAGTGATCCTTCAGTGTTTTGACCGCTAAGACAGCCGTGTTTCCCTGGATTTAGTAATGGAGAGTAATTTCCTTTCAATGTCTGCAGAGCCCAGTTAAAGCAGTCCAGATTTATGCAGTACTGAGACTTTGGAAAATCATTGCATTGCAGTAGCTGTTTAAGTCTTTCACTCTGTCTTCTATGGGCTGGGGAGGAGCCATCTGGGCTCACTGGAAGAAGAGCCTCACTGGATTCTGCCACAAACTGTTGTTGAGAGTGCCTAACTTCATTACGGGCATCCCAGCAAGATCTAGCATCTTGCATCTGCAAGCTGTGATGATGAGCAATGTGATTTGGTCATTTTCCATAGCTCACAGCGAAGTCTAATGGTATGGGAAGGAATTCCTAAGGCTTTGCTGTTTGACGGCTGATGATCAAGAACTGGCTTGTGCTGCCAAAGGGCTGTCTGTGGCACATTGTCCACATCTGTTTAGTATATGTGAAATCTGAAAACTCAACTGAAATCTGCAGTCCAGCTGCCTTTCTAACAGACTAGTGCTCAGTACTGGGCTTCTACCATTTAAAAAAAAAGTTTCCTGGAAGGGTGAGTCTTGAAAGTACAAAATCAGTGTAGATCAGCAAATAAAAATGCGGAATACAGGCTTTGAGGGCAGTTTGGAATTTCAAAACAAGAGAGACACATTTACAGAAGACAAGCTTCCTAAATGCAGTGGCCCAGATCTTGCTCATGATTCTCCTGAGATTTTCTGTGTTTGAATTCAGCTGGGTAGATTGCCCTTGCTTCAGTCAGCTGACCTATGTAGGAGGTATTGAAGCATGCCAAATCTAAGTGTTTTTCACTTTATAAGTTTCCGGTCTTTCTGTCAAATATTGCCTGATCAGCTCCATCCAGTCCTTGCTGTGGTGTCAGTTGTGGTTCAAATGTGCAGTGCTTGCCCAAGCAGAACAGCAGGTGCTGTTAACCAGGTTGCAGAAGGACTCAGAGAGAGTGATTACTTCTTTGCTTGACTCAGTGTTAAAGTTACAGGAAATAGATAATATCTTAGTAGGGAGAAATGTGAAGGATAGCTCCAGAATCATCCTCAGAACTGCATGGGAAGAGAAGTTTGCTGTGGCTCTCCTTTTCACACTTTGTTTTAACAAAATGAGGGCCTCAGGGAGCAGCCACCTCCAAGGTCTGGCCCTTATTAAGGCTTTCAAGCTTGAGATAATACATGTGTACTCTTTAGACATAGTTTATGGAGTATAAGGGTGTGGTGCAATAACCTGCTGCTCTGTGCAACATATCAGAGTCCAAAATTTATTGAGCTGGCAGTTCACAAAGGTTTTAACTGACCAACACACTTTAGATACAGGAGTTTGAGCCAGCATGGATTAATGGCCAGAAATAGTACAGTAACACTCTTAAGGTGCTAATGAGTGAGTGCTCATGGACTCCTTAGATAAAAAGGCTGCTGTACACAGAGAAGGAGCTCTGGTGTCTCAAACTCTGAAACCAGTGCAATTACCAGTGGAAGTGGAAATGGGTTGTATCTTGTTCACTTGTCTGAACTGTAGGTGATGCCACTGTGGACCACTCAGTCCAGGCTTTGTTCTGCCTCAAATCAGCAAAAAGTTACAACCTTAACTTTTAAAAAATATAAACACTATTTTGTTTGTGTGTAACTTAAGCCTATTATCAACTGCAGGGAAGTAAAATACGTTACGTTTGTTCACCTTATTCAGACTCACTAAAATGCAGTGACTTTTTACTGGGGAAGCAAAGGAACTTCAAATGTCCCCATTTAGTTGAAAGAGAGAGAAAAAGAGAGTATTGCCTGATCAGAAAAGCTATCCCAGTGACAGTTATTCTGGCACCTTTGATTCCTGTTAATTCAGCCTCAGTGGAAAGTTACTGAAATGTCAGAGCTGGATTCAGGAAATGAAATGGGCAGCCCTTTGGCTGGATTGAGTCAGCCCAGACAGCTCTGTGCTTTGAGGTGCAGCCATGGCATGTTCAGAGGCCTGAAAAACTTGCCTTAAAGTTTCTCAAGTTAAGAAAATGAATAAATGGTTTAAAGTCAGATTTTCAGTGTGTTAAAATCAAGTATATGGGAGTCATGGCATGTCAGCTTCTTTTGCTCATGGTACACTTTGACAACAAGCAGCTCAATTCAGAGCCTCGTTCCTTGCTTGGTGTCATTTCCTCTCCACTTGCTTGGGGAATCTCAGACTTTTCTAAGTACAAATTCAGATCACCTTCTTTTTTACTTAGCATGCACCATCCAAATCCAGTGCTGTGTACAGAAGTTTCTTGTTTCTCCATAAAGAAATGGGTGACTGAACTGACCTGCTTCACAAGCTGGTGGTGATGTCAGAAATCTCAATTAATTTCAGGGTCTCAAACTGAAATAAGAGGAGACTGCTTTATATTTTCTTTTCCTCAATCCTGAGGATTTAGTGGGTTTTGCCATGTCCTGCACAAAACAATCTCAGGTGTCTTGAAGTGTGGAACATAGGTAACAGCCCTTGTTCTTACTAGCAAGGCAAGGCTCTGTGGGGAGGGAAACACAGCCAGGTGTTTACCCATGAAGACGAATGAGGGTGCTCAGCTAGAAGAAATCTTTGGCGTGTTTCAGTTGTCCGTATGTGATCCTAGTTTTCTCCTAGTAATTTTAGTATTAAGGTGCTGCGTTGATTTGGCACAGCCTGATATTTTGGTAGCAGGGGAGGGCCACAGGAGTAGCTTCCGTGAGAAGCTGCTAGAAGCTACATGTCCGACAGAGCCGATCTCTGGTGGCTCTGAAAATGGATATGCTGCTGGCCCAATTAGAGAGGTTGGTAACACCTCTGGATGACATATTGTCCTGGTTTGAAAGACAGGTGTCTGATAGGGAAAGCAGGCTCTCCCCCTCCCACTTGAAATGGAGAAAGTAAATCCTCTCCCTCTGAATTAGTATAATTTTGAAATTAAGGGGCTCTCAGGCAAAGATACGGGGGTAGGAATAACAGTTCTTGACTAGTGTGTACAGCAAGGCAAACAGAACAAGCCCAGCTCTGGCATTAACAGCGAACAGAACAGGAGCCCAGTCCCAGCTCTCGGCCGCGGGCACTTTCCCTTGGTGCAGTTCCCGGCACAGCCGGCAGGGAGCGCTGGCGGCTCCCGGCGGGCAGGGGCGATGATCCGGGCGCGCCTGCAGGGGGCGCTGTGGCGCGGGCTCGGGCAGCGCGCGGTGCTGGCGGCGGGGCCCGGACGGGAGGGGATGGAGGAGAGAGGCTTTGCTCAGGAACCCTGGGGCAGGGTCGGCCCGTGCTCAGCAGGACGCTTGGAAACAGCGAACTGAAATGGCAGGGTGTCCTGGCAGGGCAGGGGTGCGGGGTCCAACAGCAGAAGAAGAGGCAGCTCCTGGCTGGGCTATGGCAGGGGTAGCAGTGACCTTCCTCCTCCGAAACCAAGAGCGAGAGAGAGCAACTGCCCCCCCCCCCCCTCCTTTTAGCTGCTTCTAATCTCGTGGTGTCCCCGTCCCCCACCCCCCCTAGAGAAACTCCCAAAAAAGTCAGGGAGGTCCCCCCTCTCCCATCTCAAGGACCTAGCCATCAGTGCTTCTTAGCATGTCAATGGGAAAAAATTCCACAGGCAAAGAGGGAAGGAAAAACCAACTCTCAACACATATTTAAGAAGAAAAATCAAAACAGCACGCACTCAGTTTTTTCCAGGGGTGGCAAGGCACCGCAGCTGCTGCCATGGCTTTGCCTGCCTGGCCTTGCCAGCCAGCCGTGCTGTGGGAAGAAGGGCAGCGGCAGTGGCAGCAGCTTCTCCTCCCAGCCCTGCATGCAGAGAGGTGTCAAACAGCACCGGCGCCGCGGCGGCCGCCACTGCCCACTTGGTGCTGGCAGGGCCGCGTGGCCGGCGGCACAAATATGGTCAGAGACTCTCCAGTGCAGAACCTGGACGAGATCGACCTCTTGGAGCTGCAGAATCCTGCAGGCATCTTTGAATTAGCAGAACTTGTTATCTAAAGTACTTACGAGCAGCAGTTTTTTCTTCTAGTCAGAGAAGAGGAGGAAGTGAGGACATGTGAGGGAAACATGGCGACAACAAAGTCAGTGGAAAAGGAGGGAGAGCAGGTGCTCCAAGCATCAAAGCCAAGATTCCTCTGCAGACCATGGTGAGGACCATGGTGAAGCAGCAGTGCCCCTGCAGCCCACGGGGTCATGGGGGATGCCGAGATCCACTTGCAGCCCATGGGAGAAGCACTCATGCCGGGGCGGGTGGATGCCAAAGAAACCTGTGATCCAGTGGGAGACCCAAATGGAGAGAGAGCCCCTTTTTCCAGAGACAGAGGGCCCTTGCTTCCAAACTAGAGCAACCTGTCCTTGGAGGACTGCACCCATGCTGCAGCACTTTTGGGAAGACTGTGTGCCCATGGGAGGGACTCACGTTGCAGCAATTTTAGCAGGACTGCTGCTCATGAGAGTGGACCCATGCTGGAGATGCTCATGGAGAACTGTCTCCCATGGGAGGGACCCCATGGCATAGCAGAGAAAAGACTCCTCTCCTTGAGCAAACAGAAGATCTCGAGTGATGAACTGACCAAAACTCACACACCTTGTCTCCTTGCTCTTGTCGGTAGGAAGGGGCTAGGGGAAAACAAGGTGTTTTAAGGGCTTATTTTGCTTCTCATTATCCTTCTCTGACTGTATTAATAATAAATTTACTTTGCACCTTTAAATTTGGACCTGTTTTACCCTTAGAGTGTTTTCTCCCAGTCGTTATCTCAACTCATGAGCCCTTTGTTAATTTTTTTCCCTCTCCTGCCCAACTGAGAGCAAGAGAGGGTGAATGAATGCCTTTTGTGGGTGCCTGGTGTTTGGCCAATATCAAACCACGACAGATGCTATGCCTAAAACACATAAGCTGGAATGCCATCTCAGGTGGTTTGCTCAGCCTTTTGCTGACAGCTTTCAGTGATGTAACCTACTGTGTGGTTAGAGATAGTGTTTCACAAATCACATGGGCACATGGACAGGTTCCTGCACACCTTCCAAGCTGCGGGGTGCCAAGTGTACTGACTGTTTGCCTGCATACATGAGGTTACCCTCTGGGAAGAGTCAGTGGTGAGCTACTGCAGAGTTCCCATGCACTCAGATTTCAGGAGCTTGCAGGTCCCTGCATCTGTCGTGAAACAATCCCATACTTGGAACAGTGGCTGCACAGGAGCTGACTGCATGGCTTGTTTTCTTGCACTCAGTTTGTGAGATTTCAGGAGTATTCCTTTAGGGGTTTTGCATCCATATTGTTAATGGACACCAGGAGCACACAAAACCCTGACCCATATCAGCCCAGCTGTGGTCAGCGTCTTTCCTATGTGCACCTGTCCCTGCTTGAACACTCTCAGCTGTACACACAAGGACTCACTTCTCTTAGCTGGTAGCCTCCTTACAGCCCTGTAACCTTTGTTGTATAGGAATGGGTAGATCTTGCATGGAGTTTGCTTGTACAGGTCTTACATTTCACTGCTTACCTGACTGCAGCTAGTCTCGACTGTGCTGTAACAGAGGTCTCTATGGGTAACTTTCATGATGTTGTTGGGGGTGTTCTGACGCATTGTGCTGATCTCTTTTTTTTCTTTTTTTTTTTTCTTTTGTCCTGTTTTTTATTAACAGAATGCAGCTCGCAATTTCCAGGACTTCGACTGTCAGGTAAGACCATGTGCAGGAGACAAGGATCAGTTTGGTAACTCCTCATAGCTCAGCAGTAATGTTGAGACAGATTAAAAAAAACCCTTTGTATTTTAATTTTAGCTCCTGTTAAGGTTTAATCAATAAGAACTGGAATATATCCCGTGACAGAAATTAGCCTTCACCCTTACATGCCAAGCAGCAGGAAAGTTCTGAGGTGCAGACTGCTCTGCCAAGGCTACACAACATCTTGCTGGATGGCTGGTCTCCTGAAGAACAGTTTCTTGGAAAACTTCAGTATGCTGAAGAGCTGCAGCTCTTTCGTGTCCCGTCTGGTTCACTGGCTGAGAAAGGAGGAGCTTGCACGTTCTACCTGTTTGAGGCATCCTCCTTGAGAGGAGATGGAAGTGAGAGATCTGCCCCAGATACAGCACATTGCTTTGCTGGGCCTATTTTGGCACAGCCATGGTTTTTACCAGGAGTTTATTGATGGTACAGAGGTGAGCCCAATGGCTCTGGTTGCCATAGGAATAATCCGTTCGTAGAAGTGGTTGTTCCACCAGCATCCAAGACAGAGAACATGCTCTGTGATAGGCAGAGCAAAGCACTGACATTCTGTGGGACATTTTGTGGAGCACAGGGTAATTTCTCATACCAGATTATTCTGTTGCCTTCTCACTGAGCATGTGGGTATGCAGCTAGTGGCTGTTGTTCTCTCTAGCAGTTGCAGGCTGCTGTGTCTGTAGTGCTCCGCTCAGCACAGGGCAGGTCATACAGCACTGCTGTAGCACACCAGGGGCTGGCAACATCATGTAATAAATTTAGTAGAAGTCTGTTGATGTAGGTAATTCCAGAAAACCATTTGCAAACCTATGCACAGCAGGAATATAGTAAATACAGTCCTACGAAGGCAGTCCATATGTCTTAATATCAAATGCTGATATTGTCCACGCCATGTGGGCAGGTACACATCAGTGTACTGCTTTAGCTCAATTAATTGTGCGTTTTGGTATCTTAAAGCCTACAAGTATAAAAATCACTATAATCACATTATAACTTTAGTGTCTGATCTGAAAATCAGCTATAGTGTTAAGCAATGTTTTTTCTTTTAAAATAAGGTTAGACAATGGGTTTAAAACACTTTCCTGTACTGTCTTGTGTCCACTATCTATATCTTCTCTGTTACCTTTAGAGGTAAAGTGTGCTCCCATGTCAGATGGGTAATGTGTAAAAATAGGTGCAATGCCTTTGAGGAAATGTAGACAACAGAGTCACTTCCTGCTGAGGTCTGTGTGCCAGGATTGGGAAGAATATGAATATATTGCATATTGGCCTCTGCTGACCCACCAAAGCTCTGAGTGTGCCTATGCCTGGCTGTGAGTGGAGTGGGAAAGTGGGAAAAGGCTCTGTCATAGAGCTGTGTGTAGCTGCTGCCTTTTGGCTCTACACTTTCCTTCAACAAGCAAAGCCTATTTGTACTTTTCTTTAAACAGAGCCCCAGATCTGAGGCTGGGTTTCCAGTTGCCATGCAGTGAAGTTCTCAATCAGCTTCCAATTGCAGCAAAGTCTGCAAGGGACCTGGTGGATTTTAAGGCAAAAGTTAAAGAATTTGTGAGATGGATTTTATTATCTTATACAATGTAGTGTTTGCAATATGAGACCATGTCATCAGTGATGTGAGACCTGTATTTCAGACCTTTTAATTTTTCTAATAGATAAAAAAAAGCTGTTTTAAATGGAGTTAAAGCATCCTGAACTGTGCTTGCAGGGCTGCAGGCAGTGTGGTGAGGGAAGGGGATAGTGAGGGAAAAGTGAGCCTCTATCAGCACTGTTGATAACCCTGTTGGCAGTGCAGGTCCTGTTTAAGCTCCCCAGTAAAAGACACTGACATATTGGAACAAATCCTGTTTTATTTGACTTCCAGATACAGCTGTCCTGGTTTTCTTAAACTGTTCATATGCAAGCAACCAAAGCTAACCCTGATATGTAACAGATTGCCTAGGCATCAGTTAAACAGCCCCACATAATCTGGTAACTGCAGTGGAGATGGAGTGGGCAGCTAGCATGGGGCTTAGCGGTCTTTAGCAATATGAATTCAGGTTATTCTCAGAACTAAAAAGTATTAACCTAAATCTAGGACCTACATTTTACTTAAAAGTGCTATGAACCCTAATGAAGTCTAGGCTTGGCTTTTCCCAATGTCCATGGGCAGATGGTCGAATAAATCGTCTGGAATCCTTATGGACAGATGGTGTGGTGACCTGCACTGTTAATAGAGCTGTGCCTGTGCTTTTATTACTATCTGCAGAACCTCTGCAGCCTTCAGAAGTAGGTGTTCTGTCTCAGCCTACATCTCTTTTCTTTTCCAGATTATTTTCTTTAAATAGAAATGAAGGAATATGCTGATAAATTTGTAAAACTATCCAATCAAACCTGTGTTATGTTTCAGTCTGAAATAAGCTGTTATTTGATCTGATGAGTTGATCATTTGAGCTGACAGTTCCCCTCTGCTGCCTCTCTCCTACGGGAAGACAGAGAAGTGTTTGGCTTTCAGCACATATGCAGAAGGGGGCTTGGAGTGTGGAGGTGGTCTGGGATTTGGCTAAGTATGTGCAGAAAGCTCTCAAGGAGGAGGAGGTGGGAATAAGTAAGTCCAGGACATGCAGGGTTCATCTGAAACAGAAAGAACAAGGCATACATAAACCCTTGGAGGAAAGAAACTACCTGGTATAAAAATAGGCTGTCTTGTTGGCATTAATGGAAAATGTGGAGTTATTCAGTTGCTTGTGCCCAGGGTAAAACACAGCACAATGTTTGCAGAGTTAATGTCAGACCTCAGTAAGGAATTTTTTACCACTTACTTTTACTGAAAGTGTCACTTTTCAATAAGCCCATGTTTGTACTGATTCAGTTTTGGAGAAGTCATTTTGCAAGTATGTAAACTTAAAAGTAGTTTGAAGCTCTTTTAATCTGCATTTTTAAAAGTTTTCTTACCCTTGCCTAGTCTCTTTGCTTTATTTTTACTTGTTCTGCTGTCTGAGAGGGAATGTGCTGCTGAGAGGTTATTGACATTCCATTGTGTGCATTTCCTGATGTTGGGGAGGTTGAATTGAAACTGTACTCATTTTTTGAAATTGTATTCAGTTTTTAAATTTAAGACAGCCTGTGGGTGCTACCCAGTGGCATTTAATACAAGATGTTTTAAGGCATCTTCTGTTTACTGTGCTGAAATAAGATAGAATGTTAGCACTTTTGAGGAAGGGTTTGCTTTCTGTGTGAATAATGAGAGCCGTTCTCACCCCTATTGAAACATTTTCTCTGGGATGTTGAGGACCATTGTTCCTCTGATTTGTACAAAGAGTTCTTTTGTTTAAAGTCCTAGAGTGAAATTAATTAGAACACATAAGATGTTTTAATCTAGAAAGCAAGTCTATTCAATACCTGCTAGGTTAATTCTGCTCCTAATCTTATTAAAACTAGCATTACCACTAAAGTACTGATTTTAACTTCTGACATCACAGCAAAAAAACACTGTAAAGACAACAATTATTAAAATAGAATTTTATTTTGGCCTTCTTTTTTGCATTCTTTATGTTTCTTGGGAAGCTTTTCCTGTGATTCTTCCCCTCTGGTTTTCTATGTAAAAGCTCACGTTTTTGTAAAAGTGTGGTGTTGAGTTCTGGAAAGTTTTAGCTAGCTGGACTTGGACTGGAGCATGACTCTTATTTCTAAATGTATGTGCTCAATCCTTCTCTGGGATTTACTTAAACATTAGTTTTGTTTTCTGTATTCTATGACAACAGTGTGCCAAAGGGGTGATTATGCACTTTTAATACTTGAAGTTCCTGTACTTTTTAGTTCTTGTGCGTGAGTTTTTAGAGCATGGCAAATATATATGCTTTAGGTTGAGCCGTTTTCATCCATTATGCAATTAATGGTATTTCACAGCAATTAATGAGTAACTGTACTACCAGGTTTAATTCAATGCAGTTCTAGTTCCCAGGGATGTGGAAAGTTTGGAGACACAGAACACAGTCCTGCATTCTCTTCTTTAAGAGATTTTAAGATGTTCATTGTCTTCAGCAGAGTACTGAAATGCAGTTTGCGACATAATATTAGTAGGAGGGCTCTCCTTGGCTAGAAACATTGCCCTTGGCTTACCTGCCATGTTCCTAGAGGAGTTAAGGTGATCTGGAGTCTAGCATTCATACAAACTATTTCATGCTCACCTATGTATTAGCACATTCAGATCTCCCTTGTGTGGGCCTCAGGTTTACAAAGGCTGTGTGTCTGCAAGTGGTGGCACCTTTAGTCCACTGCCCAGGGGATGGGAGAGAGCCAGAGGTTCGCTGTTTTGTTTGCAGCCCGTGGGGAAGGATGCAGTCTCACACTCTGCTGTCTCAAAACAGCAGTGCAGAGTGCCTCCCTGCCAGCTGCCATGGTTTAATTCACCCTGAACTATTACTGATTTAGACAGGTCCAGTTTCCTGCCTTAGGTGGAGAAGAGGGGATTTGTTCTCAGAGCAGGAGGAAGAAGCACCATGTATTCCTCAGTCTCTGTTGAGTGCCTTGCTCATGACACTGGATGCTTGACTGGAGTGCAAGAAGGTTGTGGTTTTAACTGTTTCTTATAACACATGGGCAGAGCAGGAGATGGAGAAATGAATCTACATCTCAGACATGTTGTCATGAATTGCTTATTGGTCTCAGCATTGTGTGGTTGTAGGGGTTTGTGATTTCTGCTTTGGGAGCACAAACCCAGCCTGTCAGCCATGCTCGTGTTGTAGCTCACTTGACTGAGTTGCTTTGACTGCAGAACCAGTGTCTGTTCTCTGGCACGATCTGTGTCTGGAAGCAACTTGCCAGTTTTTGCTGGCTAATACTGGGCATTAGCAAGGGTCACAGAGATGCACTGGGTCCATCTTTCACCATCACCTACCTTTGGAGCAGTTGCTTGGAACTATGTCTCCTGTTGCTTTTGAGTTTGTGTAAGCAGATTACATATCTCATTCTTCTGCTGCTCTCAGTTCTCACCCAGAATTTCTCTTATTTAAGACTTAATCCAATTACACAGAGTACCAGAAACCGTTTCTTGCCTGTATATTTCTGTCTTGGCTTGCAAAGCAGGATGTAACCAAAAGTATGTATTCTTATCACCATCTGTTAAAACCAGCTGGGGCAGTGTTCTTTATCTTTTCCACAACCCATCCTTCCTCCAGGAAATATCTCCTGTTAATGGGCCATTGAGTCCCAGTGCATGACTGATAAAATTCCATCATCCCATTGGGAGATGCTCCAGCCAGGGGGAGGAGCCAAGCATTTCCTACCTAGATAAAATCTGAGATCTGGAACATCAGAGCAGCCTTTTTCCACTGGATTCCAGAGGAAAACCAGACCCTTCCACATCATCCCTGGAACTTTGGATGAAAACTGCACTTTCTCCAGGAGCACTGCTCCAACAGAACCACATCTGTCACTGCAGGAGGATGCAGCCACCATTGAATGGGACTGCACCAACACCCTGACTGACTGATGGGGGGTCAGATTGTGTGCTGACTCTGTTGCTTCTTTTTCCTTTTCTTTTGTATTACTTTTCTTTTAATTTTTCCTAGTAGAGAACTGTTATTCCTATTCCCGTATATTTTTCTGAGAGCTCCTTAATTTCAAAAATTATAATAATTTAGAGGGAGGGGGTTTACATTTTCCATTTCAAGAGAGGCTCCTGCCTTTCTTAACAAACACCCGTCTTTCAAACCAAAACAAGATCATATTGTGTTTTGTATTAATGAGTTTCTGCTGTGAATGGAAATGAATAATTTACTTCAAGGTGTTGTTTTAAATCTGATTTTGATTTGCTTCCCATGCAGCCAACTCCTTCAATTCTACTATTTCCAAAATAACTTTGCACTGAGAAGGAGCTGGGAAGCACTCAGCTGCCAGCTGCCTTAAGGTTGGCAGTATTATAATGGGAAGACTTACCAGGTGGTGATGTTTTACAGTCTTACAATGTTTTTTCCTTATCTTACAGTCAGTTTGTGGTATTGTTTTAGTACCATGTAGAAATTTGAGGGCGGCTGTTTCCAAGAGCAACGGAGTGTCTGCTTTAATCTCTCTGTAATTAGTAGCTGGATAGGCTGCCCCAGGAGCATGGTGTGGTTGTTTTTCACCTTTGCCAAGACTGGCAAAGATGACATAAAGTAAATAGCTGTAGCCACAAAGTTAGTGAAAAAGGGGAAAGCCTGCCCTGGGTAATCTGCATCTTCCCCACCTTACAGCAAAATGTCAGGGGCAGTTTTCTTTGCCTTAGGTGAACCAGGAGCTGAATGTCCTTAAGTTGAAAGGTTTTTTGGGGATGTTTCTAGCCCTATGCTAGTACAGACATTCAGCAAGCTTGAGAAGAGTGCAAGCAACAGATACCTTGCTGCTCTGTGTTCTCCCAGGTTTTCATGTTAAAAAAAATTTTGAAGGAATTTCACAGATGTGTTCTTTATTGTCAGTCTCCAAATTAAATAAATTCCCAGTTTTTCTAAGGAATTAATTTTGAGCTTTGAGCCAGCTTCACATTGGGAGTAAAACTCATCTGGTAATGCCAAAAAAGCAGCTTACTAAATTAGTAATGAAAAGCACTGGTAATATGAATTCTAGTCATTAATCATTCCTACTGTGAAACAAATGGTTTCTTCAGCCTTTAATAACTTCTAAAACTTAAGTACTGGATCACACTGTGACCTGGGTCTTTGAGAGCGTGGCTGGAATTTGGACTGCTACCTCTGCTGCCTGTGAGTTTCTGGAGCTTAAGGCATTAGCACCTCTGGAGCTGCCATGGGATGCCTCACTCCTCCACTCACAATGTTTTTTCTCAGTATGGGCAATTTTTGGTGGTGTTAAGGAAACTTCCCTGTCCAACCCCTCTGGAGCTACTCTGGCAGTCACTCTCACACCATCCGAACTGGGACCAAGTCCCTGGCAGCTCACATCCCATACTCAGTCACAGCAGGTTTCTTACTGGCTCTACCCCAGGTTTTCCATAGCAGAGTCACAGACGTCCAGATCCCTAACATAATTTAATCATGGTGCAACAACTAAATAGCAAAGCAACAAAATAAAAGCTCGAGCTGGTGCCTCCAAAGAGGGACTCCAAACAAAGGAGCCCCTGGGATTTTATCCCCTCACAGCACAGGGAAAGTCTGAGGGTCCTCAGCTGCTGCAGTGTCCCTGAGTCTGGGTCCCCTCTCTGGGCCTCAGGTCCTTGGGCCCTTTTCTTCAGAGGGTCTTCAGTTCACGGCCTCTTGCTGCTTAGGCTCCTGCCCCTCCAGAGCTCAACCTGCAGTTCCACTGCAGCTGCAGCTGAAGCTACTGGCCCTGAATGGATTCTTTAACAGGTGCCTTGTCAGTGGCACTGTCGTTGTTTCCCTCTCGGGCCAAAGGCAGAGGGTGGTAGTCAAAAATGGTTCCTGTGTTTGAACCTTTGGCCAAGTACCTACTTCTTTCTGTAATCAGTCCCACAGCAGATTTAGGCTTTGGCAGTCAACTTTGGCATAGCTGGGTGTGGGTTTTCCACTTTAGTTTGAGAAGCATTCAGAAATGTTAAGGGCAAATAGAATAATACCCCATCCTTGTCTGACCTTCTGCAAATGCCCAGCAAAGAATGCCTTCCAGCAGTTCTTGTTTGAGTTTGATCTCAGATATTTAAAGCTTCTGTTGGGTTATGTTGTATCACCACCTAGTATCTGAGCCACTATGGTTCACACACACTTCTGAAGTGCAGGGCTCTTTGATGAATAGCAGGGATTCTCAGGAGCTGGCACCATAGGGATTATAGCAAAACTCACAGGACAGTGAACCCAACCCTGCACTCTTGATTACAGATTTCCATAAGACCATCAGCTCACTGGACACGGGGCATGGCAGAGGGACAGGAGAAGGACTCTTTCCAGTGGCACTTCATCATCAAGTCAGCCAATCTAGGATGCATCCATTACATGGTAACAACACTGCATTTTAGCCACAGACTTCTGTGGGGCAGCAGGTTAAGGAGCCCCAGAGCATGAAAAGCCATCATTGACATGATTCTGAGGGCAGAGAAATGTATTCCATGCCTTCCAGGAGCTGCTTTGTGATGGGAACCATAATGTATTCCAGATCAACATCCCTGGGGAAAAGGAAAAAAACTAACCAGCAAACCATAGAAAACTTCACTAGTTTTGCACTCAAATTTCAGAACAAAGCCTGCACAGAAGTAGAGAAGATTGTTGAACATAAACTGAGCATGAGAACAAATGTCCATCATCCATTACAGAAGAGACAAGGAATGGTGTCAGAAAGCCAGCATGATTAACAGAAGGGCAGGGAGGCTATTGTAAACAAAGCATTTTTTAAAAAGCTAGAGAAAATGGAAGCGTTTCTAAACTCTGGCAGATTAAATATATGAACAGAACAAAGCAGGCAGAAGGGTTTTTGAGAGATGATTTGCAAAGGGGAAAAACCCAACTGTCTTGTTTTAGATCTGTCAAAATGGAACCTGGAAGGAAGGCTTAGGGCTAGTCATAGAAGAAGAACTAAACATTTTTTTTCTGCATGCAGGCTTGGCACAGAGCAACTCAGAGAGTCTGTGTTGGAATGTTCTTTGTGGGCAGTCAGTGCAGACCCTGCCTTAACCCACAGTGCCTGCTGCAGAAGCTCTACAAAAATAATATTTATGCATTTATAGCAGGTTGCCAGAAGTGAAAGTATCAACCCAGGAGATTTAAATAAGTTTAAAGATTAAATAGTTGAGGTGTTAAGAGGGAGGTTATACTCCTCTGTTGAAGCTGCCATGGTGCCCAATGATTAATCTGTCAGACACTTTTTATAAGATAGATCAGAATTCAGAGGAATTCTGGGAATTCAATGGCCAGTTATACCAGACAGACTGACAAAATTAGCAGAGTATAGTGGATCAAATACTCTGATAAATATTAGGAAGGGGTGATATAATTTTTTCAATGGAAGAAGTCCTGCTCTGCAGACCTGTTGGGATTCTTCAAAAGAATCTGTAGTTATATAAATAAAGGGAATTCAATCAATGCAACCTACTTGGATTTCCAAGAGACAGGACCAAAAGGAGTTTTAAGACATATCTCTTAAGGGACTTAGGAGACCATGCAGTCAGAGGAAAAGTCCACTGATGGATGAAATACTGATTTAAGAAGCCCAGCATTTGTTTTCACAGTTGAGATCACTTGAGGAGCACTCTGGAGATCTGTACTGGGACCTGTGCTGCTTAAATATACTCTTCAGTGGTATGGAAAAAGTGATGGAAGGTGACAAAACTTATCTGCCTTTGGGTAAACAAAGTGTGCTACACATTGAGTCAAACTTTCCTAGAGTGGAAAATGAAAGCATGGGCTCAGGGCTGACAACCCAGAGATGTAAGACCTTAACATTGGAAGGGATGAGTGACAATGTCAGCACAGGGCTTGTGGCTTTCAGCAAAGCAAGTTAATCCTTGTTCATCAGGAACAGACAAGAAAGCAACCCCATTGTGCTGCTTTGTGCATCACAGCATGTGCCTGCACGCATTTGGCATCCTGCCAGGCCCCTTGGCTCAGCAAGGACAGAGCTGCCTGGGGCAGCTCTGGAGCACAGCAGTATGGTCAGGGCCAGCTGCTGTAGCAGGGCTGGCTGCACAATCCCAAGCACATCAGCCCAGAAAGGGCCATGTGAGGTCACCAGCTGTTAGGGTGTCACTTCTGGGGACTATGGAAATGGGGTCAGTTGCTCCCCAGCTTCCAAACCAATGGACGGGAGATCTCATGCAAAATCAGCAGATACAAGATGGAGAATTATGTGGTTCTTTACCCCACACATTATTAAGGTTCAGCTGCTCTGGTCACAGCAGGAGACAGGTACCAAAAGCACAAGTGTTTGGGGGTTGCAGCCCCATCCTCAGAAAGTTGAAGAACACATCTCCAGTTAAGGAAGTCTCATTTGACCTTCAGATTGTTGGATGCTGGGAAAGTTATGGGAAACTGTTATAAGATGCAAGTGTTTGAGAACTTGTATCTCACTTTTCCTTTTTCCACAAGCACAGGCTCCTGAAGTCAGCAAGCTACAGCTCTAGCTGGTCTCCATGTCTTCCCTTCCTCCTCCATCATTGCTCTTCTCATTCCCGAGCTCCAGGCACTGCTGGTTGAAGCTCTGGTTCCCAGCTGTGCTGAGTGGGTCGATGGCTGCTGCCTGCAGGGCTCAGTGCTGTGTCCTAGCAGTAAGTGTGGCATGGGCTCTGGGAGCCATGCTGTCTCTGCTACCCACCTCCTATTTGCAGCAGGTGGGCTGCAGCTGCTGTTTATTTTTACCTACTATATAAAAAAGGCAAAAGATAAAAATATCTTCAGAAAAGCTTCTGATAAAGTTTTTAGTACCTAAGTAAAAGTTGAATTTTATCCAGCTCTGCAAAACACAACCCGTGGATCATGAGCTTCTCTTGTGTTCATTTCCCTTATTTTGAAGACTGCAGGTTTGTAAAAGTCTGGCTGTCTCCTGGTCACATGTTTTCCACCTGCCTTCTTGTATTACTGCTTCCTTGCACTAAACCAGGTAAGCATTCAGACCTTAGCTGGAATTAGACACCTGCAAGGTAACAACCCTTGAATTTCTTTTCAAACTACACTGACGTCGTGTGTCGTAGCTGGCCTGAGCAAAGAGCAGAAAGAAACCAAGTGTGCCAGAGTCTGGAAGTGTCTGTTACTTTCCAACACTTTACACAGGCAAAGGGCAAATACCAGGAGAAAACATACCAGAATTGTGTTTTGGAACTGGACAACAGTTACAGAAGCATTGATGCAGTATGACACAGGCAGGACATCTCACTAGGCAGCTCTGAAGGGTGTCTACAAAAACATGAAGAAAGTGTGTTTGTCAAGGACAGAGGGTATAGCCTGCAAAGCTCCTGTTCTCTCACTGAGTGCTGTGGTACCCACTGTAAGTGGGTTATTCTGCTCTGCATTTGAGAGAGTAATAAGCCAGTAATAATGTAACTAAATAATAACTTTTGGGGGGTGGTTCAAGGTAGCAGTTGTATTGTATAAGTGTAGAGACTGTTGTTGTCATCTAAAGCATAATAGCTAAGCTCTGGTTTAAGCCTCTATCTCGTGCTGTCCTGTGACTTTGATACATAGGAGAGCTTTTGTGGAGACGAACAGGTGATGGGGAGTCATGTGTATTTAATTGTGTGGCATCTGAAAATGATTTTGTCCTTTGCAATGAGAGATTGAGATAAAAGCCCTAAAACTCCAGGGAATGTTCCAGGGAAAATAAAGTTCGCTGGAAAAACTAACACAGAATTACCAGTAGGGAAGCTGGGGGTAAAACTCAGTCTTATTTCTCCAGATAATCTTGAAAAAGAGATCAGCATGATAGCCGATGCCCAGTTAAAAAAGTAAAGGTAGAAATCCGTGTCTAGTTGTAGTGGCTGCTTCTCCCTTTGTAGAAAGAAGGAAGCCTTGGAAAAAGGCTTTAAAAAATAATAAGCTTTATTCAGAGCAGACAAGAGTAGCTGCTTCCCAGGAGGAGGATTTCCACCTTGCCAGGGAACTAACAGGACAAATAAGAAGTTGCCTGAAGTGCTCCCAGTCTGAGGCACTGACGCTGTACAGGGCAGAGTGAGAAGTATGCAGATTTAGCATCTTATATTTTTCAAGTGCTGCTTGCTGAGATTTGTTAAAGATAGAATTCCTTATGTTGCTGCTATGTTCAGTGTTGTCCTGGTTTGAAGGACAGGTGTCTCCCAAGGAAGGTGGGAACCTCCCTTGGAATGAAGAACATGACCCCCTTCCCTCCGATTATTCTGACTTTGAAGTGCTGGGGCTGTCAGGCAGAGCTATGGGAGAAGGAGCAGCAGTTGGTTGCCAGTGTGTGTGTGTATAACAAGGCAAACAAACAGCAGCCCCGGCACAGCCCCGAGCAGAGGCAGAGCCCCAGTCCCAGCTCAGGTAAGGCTCAGCCCTGGTAAGGAAGGAGCAGTGCCGGGCTGGCAGTGAATTCTCCCCGCGGTGGCACCACCTCGGCCCTTCCCCTCGGATCCCAAGAGAGTGAGTGAGGAGCTGAGCCCAGCCCCTCAGCCCCCAGCCAAAAGTCTCCCAGAAAGGGCGGTGTATGTGCCCTTCCCAAGTGAAAAGCCCCCGGCTAAGAGAGTAGACAGCTGCACCCTTCCCCCTCGATTGACCGCTTCTTTTTCTCTCTTAAGTACCTGTTGTTATCATCTCTTAGGCAACAGAAATTTCCCAGGAGAAAATTCCCTGAGAGAAAGGAAAAAAAATTTAAAAAAATCCTAACCTCCAACAAGTGTACATTCCCTGTGTTTGAGTCGCTAATGTGACTGAAGGAGTAGCAGGAGAGTCCTTTCCCCCAAATCACAGTTTACACAATCTGTAAAGTCAAAGTAAGCAGGAAACCAAGAATTGATTATTAGTTCAAGGAAATTTTTCCTTCCCGAATTGAGAGCTGAGATCCAAGCTGAGCTTTGGGATGCAGAAATGCAGGGTGCTGCAGTGTGAAACACAGTGAGATGCTTGGATAGAGGCTCTGAAGGGAAATGGATGTTCCTATTTCTAGTACCTTATCCTGTAGCTTACCTGGTAAAAGCATACTTTACTTAGCAGTAAGTTCAAATGTAATTACAGGAAAGATTATGTTGCAGACATATTTCAGTATCATCAACTCTTTTGTTGCTTTCTATGCTTTTCTCGTTGATCCATCAGTTTAGTGTTTGTGTTTGATAGTTGACCTCTTGCTGCTGCTCCCTTGTCCCCTGCAGGTGTCCCCCCTTCATGAGTCAGTTTAATTGGTCTTGTGCTCGGGGCAAGGTTATTATAAACTTCTGCCCCCCATGCACTCCCCTTGGGCTCTGAGCCAGAACCAGCATTTACCAGACTTCTCTGTGAGCTTCTTAACTCACTGACCTGGCTGAAGTCTAACAAAGCAAGATAAAAGAAAAAAGAAAAAAAGGCAACTGGTTAGTTTCCTGCCAGCTCAATGATTTCAAGCTGCTTATGGAAGAGCCTAGCAAGTGCCAGAGCTGGCAGAGACCTGCTCTTAGTGGCAGTGCTTAGTCCAGCCCTCAGGGGTGTAGGGAAGTGCAGGTGAGGGTTGCAGGCTCCAGCCACTTTGGCACTTGCTGTGCTCTCCTTTGGATTTGCTGTATTTCACCCTTCCACCCACCTGCACTGCCAATCGCCTTCTCCAAAAGTGACCACTCTATTAAAAAAACTCATTAACACCTGCAGGCTTGGAGAGCACTAAACTGGAGTCCAGTGCTGTGGCTGCACAGCACATCCTCCGGAAGTACAGGACCAGTACTTTGCCCAGCTCAGCAGAGCAGCCCTGAGAGCTGAGACATGAACAAGGGGCAGAGCTGGAGATTTGCTGGAGGCTGAGGAAGCAGAGACTGCACCCAAGGCTGCCTTGTGCAGCCTTGTGCAGCCTTGCAGTGAGGACAGGAATTCCTGCCATGTGGACACATGCTTGCTTTGCACACACAGACAAGTCCTTCCCTACCACCCCCAGTCCCCTCCTAAGGAAAAGGGAGCCAGGTGAGCCTCAGGTAAGGTAATGTCATCAGCAGATGGGTCTCTGCTGCTTTGTAGAGAACTCCAGCTTCTGTACATGCACAGCTGCGTACAGGCAAAACCCCGCCCCATTCTGAGGACAAGGACAGCCAGAGGGGTATCTTGTCATCCTTCAAAGTCAAGCTTGAGAAGGTTTCAGGCTACCTCATGTGATTTGGCTGGGCCAGCATCCTCCTGTTGCCACATTCCTGGGGCAAGGGGAGTGAGAGGTTTTGGAGTCCTTGAAAAGAAGCACAGCTGGAGGAAGGAGGGTCTTGCACTGCAAGAACTAAATCAGTCTGCCCCACAACCAGCCCTCAGAGTGCCCAGAAGGTGGGGTGAGATGGATTTCTGGTGTGTTGCAAGCCAGGTACTCTCACCAGTCCTCTATTTGATTTAATGACTTTCAGGTCATTTGAAATTACTGTAAAAAAAGAAAAAGTTTAATATATTTTATGTAAACTAGTAAAACATATTTCTAAGGTTGTAATGTCCCATCTTGAAGCTGAGCCATGAGGCTTTCTCCTAAGCAAATACTTTCTTAATACCAAGAAAAGAATTGGTGCTTTTTACAGTTTCTGTAAGAGCACATCTCTCCATTGATTTCTGGAGATGAGAGAAGGGACCTACAAGTGTTGTTGTTTTCCCGGCTTTCCTGACATCTCCACAGCTTTACCAAAGTCCATAGTTATCCCAGAGATCTTGATCATGGGAAGATGCAGCCCCAGACCGTTTGCACATCTGTACAAAAGCAAGCTACTTTGGGCAGTGGTTGGACACAGAGATTGGATACAGAAATTGACAGAGTTGTGAATTGGCCAGGTTGGATAGGTCTTGGAGCAACCTGATATAGTGGAAAGCATCCCTGGACGTGGCAAGGGGGTAGAATGAGATGGTGTTTAAGGTCCCTTCCAGCCCAAACCATTAGGTGATTTCGAGAGCTGTACTGTGGGGAGGAGAGCAGTATTAAAGTGGGAATGAGGCCCTTGCTGCTGGCCCTCAGTTAGGGTCCCCTGTGCAGGTGGCACATGTAACACTGGGGCTCCTTCTTCTCTCTCTGCAGGAACATGACATTGAGACAGCTTTCGGAGTGGTTCATGTCACCATGCGGGGCACACCCAAGGGGAACAGACCTGTCATCCTCACATACCATGACATTGGCCTCAACCGTAAGCCCTTGCATTGCCAGGACCCTGAGAAAATGATTATTCGTGGTATTTGCTTTTGAGCGTGGGGAGTAGCAGGCCTGGCATGGAGCTGAGATGAGGTCATTCCAGGGTGAAAAGATAAAGGTCTGCAGGAGAGAGAGCACATGGCATGTCCCTGTCCATTCCAGCAACCGTTGAAAGGTAGGGCCAAGGTGGAAAGATGGAAATAGGTCCACCCAAAACACCCTAGTGCTCTAGCTGACTTGCTGCACTGTGTGATAGAGCATCCACTCCTTGGGTGCTGTGCAGGTGAACAAGTCCCTTCTACGTGGCTGCAGCAGTAGTGTAATGTTCTGGTGGGCTCACTTGCTCTTTTGACATGTCTTCCCACCCAAAATGTACTGTTACATTCACACAGGTGCTCCTCTGTGAGTGCTTTGAGTACTCAGATGCTGCAAGACCCTGCTTTCCAGGGCACTGCAGGCTGACTGTTGTTTGTCTGCCTGCCCTCCAGTCATGGCAGTTCCATTGCTGAGACTCACTACTGAATTGCAGTTTTGGGGCATGGCACATACACTGTCCAGCACCCTCTGCCCTATGGGCTCAGTGGGGACTTGAGCTTCTGCAGGTGTGTGCCGTGGAGTTTGGAGGGTGGCTGGCAATAAAATATAAAGAAGTGTCTAATTTATTTCTGTTGTTGTTGTTGCAGACAAATCCTGTTTTAATGCATTCTTTAACTTCGAAGACATGCAAGAGATCACCCATCATTTTGCTGTGTGCCATGTGGATGCACCAGGCCAACAGGAAGGAGCCCCTCCATTCCCATCTGGGTAAGAGCTGTGCAGAGACCCATGTTGTTCAGTCTGGACTGAGGTAGCACCCAGTTGAAGCCAGCTGGGACTGCCAGGTTGAATGTAGTGGTAAGCAAGTGTCAGCAGCAGAGGAAATGGCAAGATGAGGACGCTTCCCAAGGGGCATTCAGGGAACTCTCCAGTTACTAAGACATGGGTAAAGCCCTCACTAGTGCTGTCTCTGGTACCACCTTTCTGGCTTGAACATGAACCCAGCACTGCAGTCAAGCTGGCATTTCATCTGTCCATCTTGCCACAGAAGTCTGACTGCCCAAAAAGCTGCCCAAAGTCAGACAGAAGTCTGACTGCCTAGAGCTTTGTTAGTCTTGCTCTGAGGGATGGGATCCACACAGTTCAGCTGAAACATACAGAATTGTTGCACATTAATAACCTTGTGTACATGTCTGCCAGATGTCTGTCCTACCTTGAGTGGAACTGGAAGGTAATGTCTGTCAGGCTCCTCTGTATTTGGACATGCTCTCTTGCTTTTCAGGTACCAGTATCCCAGTATGGATGAACTGGCTGAAATGTTACCTGCTGTTCTGACACACCTGAAGTAAGTCTCTGAAAGGAAATGGGGTGAGCCAGCTGGATACTGCTATTCCAGCACCTCCCTCTGTCTCTGCTTGCCATGACTGATGTGCTCACTGAGGTGTCCCAAGAGGCACAAGCATCTCCCAACCAGTGTGACCCCGTCTGATTCTGTGCTGGGGACACTGTCTGCTACATGAGGCAATTTATGGCTGGTGCATCATTGCTGCATTGTTTTGAAAACAAACCATAAGTGTGCAGCTGAATGCAGAGGGGAAAGGCTTTGCCTCTAGGGATGCTTCAGCTGAGCTAAGTTATTTGTGCTGACTGTGAAATGCCTGTATTTCAGCCTGAAAAGCTTCATTGGGATTGGCCTGGGAGCTGGTGCTTATATCCTCAGTAGGTGTGCAGTAAGTATCTCTTCACTGCTCCTGACTCATATGGGCTGTGGTCACCATTGATCAGGCTGACTCTGTGGGGCACGGGCAAAGTAACATTCAGTAATTGCAGCAGGGCTGCAGGGAGCCAAGGGAGAGCTACCTCCCTCCAGATGGTTATGTTGGAGCAGTCAGGGTTACTCTGAAGCTGTGCCGGGCATGGAAAGATTGTAATGTGATGCCTCTGAGTCAGTAGAGCCCATCCTGAGTGCTAGGAATAGCCAGTCTTGAGTCTTCACAGAGACTGGCTGCATTACTGTGTCCTGTGTCCACTGTCTGTGGCACAAAGAATGGATGTGGTGATGTACTGCAAATCGGTGTTGATGAGGAATGTGCTTTGTCACTGGAAAGAAGCAGATTTTGCTCCACCCTTACACAAGAGAGCTGTCTCTATTTCAGTACCTGCTTATACATTTCTCTCTAGTGTACTGTTCTTGTGAAATCAGTGGGTATCATTTAGCAGCCCAGGAATTTGCCTGAGTCTTTCAGTTAGTGTTAAAAAACCCAAGAAATCTGACATTTTCAGTAAAATTTTCTTCAGGTTGTTGAGTGCAGAGAGTTGCCAGTTATTTAGTTGCCACTATTATTTCTTCAAGCCAATGTGCTGGCCAGCTGCCCCTCCTTACACAAAGTTCTCTGTTTCCCATTCCCTACAGGCAGGATTGAGCTGGGGCAGTGTGAGGCCCTGGTGTTTCAGTGTTCCTTGGGTAGTTTTCAGCCTTGCTAAAGACAAGTTTGTGCAAATCAGCCTTAGTCCTCAGTAAAGTGCCACAAGGCCCTTGCCACACTCCCTGGGCTGCAGGCAGTTTCCTGCTGAGGACAGAGGTGTTTCCTTCTCCTTCACATCAGTGCAGTGGAGCAGCAGAGCTGCCTTGGAGCGAGCTCAGGGCTCAGCAGGGGCTGGTTGCCTCTGATTTCTGAGCTGTGTTTGCAGGCAGTTCTTGTAAGTGCTTCACGCCCGTGCTGCCCAGGTACAGCCCAAGGTACACTGGAGGGTTTTGGGTTGCTGGATGGAGGAGGGGAAGGGGAGTCTGCAGGAAGGGGGGCAGCAGGGGTGCTGCCTGGGTAGAGGGTACCCCTGCAGCTCAGGCTTTCCATACTGCAGGGGCGTGGGGGCCTCAGCATTAACTTCCCTGCCATTCGCCCCATCTCCACTGAGAAAACTGCCACTGCCTTGAGGAGAAGGAGGTGCTCTCCAGGCACAGGAGCTTGTTCAGGTTCTTCACAGAGGTGCTGGATTGGAGCAGAGGAGGTTGCTTCTCCCAGCCCTGTAACACACAGGGCCTGAGCAGGACCTGAAGCTGTGCCAGGTACACAGATCACCAGAAGGCACTGCTGAGGCTGTAGGTGCTGTGGAACACCTCAGTGCCACCACTGAGTCGAGTCTGATCTTGCTGGGAGCCACTGGCTGCCTGGCACAAAGAAACTCCCTGCTTTGCATTTTACTTTGTCTTGCACCTTTTGCAAGAAGTCTTCCAGCTGTTGCACCAGCTGTTGACCACTATGTGGGCTGAATCATCCATCTGAGCGTGCCTCTGCTCTCTCCCCACAGCTCAGCCACCCTGACCTGGTGGAAGGACTTGTTCTTATTAATGTTGATCCATGTGCAAAGGGATGGATTGACTGGGCAGCATCCAAGGTGAGATTCTGCTTTCCCACACATGTGCTCTCCACAGCACCTAATGAACAGTGTGTAGAGTGAAAAGAAACTACAGAATGCAGGAATTTTTCAATTTCTGGCAGAAACTGTACAATTTAATTTCTGCAGTGAAATTTCCCTGCTGTGTTCTTAGTTTGGGTATAGTATGGCCTCTGCCATAGGAGCAGGGGTGAGTGTGATCATGTGAATGAGAAATGCAGATGAACTGCTTGGATCATTCAGCTTTCCTCTGATTTAGTACTTCTGCTTGCAGGCTTCATTTGATTGATAGTGAATGGATCTCTTTATTATTCTCTTATTCTGGTCCCTTGAAGTTATTTAAGTTTCAAGTTTTTTGGAGAGCTGTGTTGTGTATACACAGCTTCTTTGAAGCTTTTCATGTTCATCCCAAGCTTCAGGCATTTGCTTCTTATATAATTTGAATAATTTCTTCATTTTTTCTTTACTCTGAGTAGCTGTTTTACAGTGTGTGATGAAACTGCATTTTCCTGTTACTCTCCTCCTCATTCACAATCGCTCTTCAGTTTTCAGGCTGGACAACCAACATAGTGGATATTGTCTTGGCACATCATTTTGGCCATGTAAGTACCCAGCAGATGCTAATGTTGTCTGTGCAACTGTACATGGAGCTGTAACTTCTGTGTGTGTCTGCTCCCAAATAGTTCTGGTCCATCGGATAAGGGTTGCCACAGGTACTGCCATTTTCTCTGTGTGTCAAGCTCACATCTGGGTTGGCATGCTGAGAGGCACACACATCCTTCCTCTTGCCCTGTCTCCAGGCCGTGCACTGCTGATAGAACTCCTTTGTGGTGCCTGGGACACTGGCCACAGAAACAAGTAGCAGCCAGTTTTCTGTAGCCAGCATGGAAGTCTTTGGACTGTGGGTAGAGCATAGGTCAGCTGGGAACTGGTAGTGGGATCTTGTGTCTGTCCAGATGTTGAACTGCTGCATTCTGCTCTTCATCTTAGCCTTCATTTTCAGCAGAGGCAAACCAGTCCCTCCTAAAAACTTTGGATGTAGTAATGCCTTCTGTTTGGGATTAGCTGTCTCTCCACCAGCAAGCTTACTGGGCAGGGGTAGTGCCTTGTGCACACTGTATATGCCACACAGCAGATCAGTCTCTGACCTGGAACAACAGGTTCTTGCAACAACACATCAGCACTGAAAGGAATGCTTCCTTCTCAGCACTGCTTCCTCCTGTGCACATCCTGTTCTCTTCCCACTGTCCAGCCCCTTCGTTGAATGTAGTGCTTCCTTGCATTGCCTGCTCCCTCTGCCTCTCTCAGAATGTAGTTTCTTCTTAGAACTGGGTGCTGGATATGAACTTTCCTTTGGCCACAGTCTTACAGCTTATGTATTTTTTAACTGTATTACCTTTATTAGTATTATTATGTACTTTGCTTCTTAGGCATTAAGCGTAAGTGGAACACCTGCCAAATGCAGAGTGATTTGTATCTGTGTAAGCATTACTGAGGCTTGGGAGTTAACTTATCCCATCTCAGGAGACCTGTACTCTTGCAGCAGCTTGTGCACTGCCAGTTGTAAAAGCGTAGTCACATTCCCAAAGCATGGCATGTATAGCACATCCCATAAACACCTCATGTCTCTGGGATCCTCATGCAGTCTGGAGTCGCTGCCCTCTGTGTCACTGTTCACAGGGAATGACGTGGATGGATGTGTTTTAAGGCTTTGGCATTTTATGACCAATGCTTCTTTACTTGTGAAAAGTGTGTTTCCTGTTTTTCAATTCTTCTGCTTTTGTACAGGAGGAACTGCAGGCAAATCTAGATTTGATCCAAACATACAGGCTTCATATTGCGCAGGACATTAACCAAGATAACCTTCAGCTGTTCCTCACCTCATACAACAGGTATAGGATAACCCTTTGCTTGACAGGCAGCTCCCATATGTGGCCTGCTCAATAGATTTGCTGCCATATGTATTATCCTATTGGATATTGTATTAGGGAAACCTTTGTCCTAAGCCTAGTCTTCAGCTGTTATCCTGAGCAAAGCCTAGCCCTTTTGTCTGCCCCAGACCCCCAGATCCTCAGCTGCTCATCTCTGGGCACAGAGCAATGCCATGAGAAGATGGATCCTGTTTTCTGGGGATGACTGCTCCAGGCATGATGCACAGAATTGCCTGGGTACTGGAGCCAGCATTCATGATTGGATTTTGTGTGCCCCCATGATAGCGAGTTTTCTCTGCAGATTTAATGGAGAATTGTTCTGTTTTGTCTTTCAGTCGTAAAGACCTGGAAATTGAGAGACCAGTTGTTGGTGTCAATGAAATGATTGCAAAAACACTCAAGTAAGTTGTCTGAATCAGCCTGTCTCAGTTGCTGACTGTGCAGTCTCTTCAGCAGAAAAGATGTTGCTTCTCAGCAAGAACTGCATCAAGCCCAAGCACTGGGAAGACTGTCCAAGACAGTCACAGATTGTGATACAGGACTGTCTGCTGCAATGGGGCAGAGGTGTCTGGAAGTCCTCTCATTAAGAATGCACTGAGATTCTCCAGAAGGCAGGGTCAGAGGCACATGTGTGCAACAGCAGTGGCAGTTGGTGTGCATGGAGGGGACAGTCTGGGTGCATCTGCAAACCCTAGAGAATATTTTGGTACAACAAAATGGCAGGGTGATGGCAGGCAGGGATTTTGCTGAGTCTTTTTTTGTTAACCTTTCATGAGGTGTTGATTCACAGAGCTCAACCTTCTCAGAAACCCCTCTGGTGATGCACTTAGAGTAACACCTCCGTTTTGGCTTTTGAATAGGTGTCCTGCCTTGCTTGTTGTTGGTGACAACTCACCTGCTGTGGAAGCAGTGGTATGTATCCATGAACTCTTTCCTCTTGTAACATGAGCCCCACAAGTCACTTAGCAGCCCTGCAGTGCTTTCACCTTGCTCATAATTAGTTTCAGACAGTGCTTCTTTGTTCCAAGCTCTTTTTCAGTCCTCCAGCTACTCATGGGAGAGCCAGGGCTCAGGGGTCCTGAATGGCCCTCAGGGCAACTCCAAGGTGAGGATGGCAGAATCTGAATGAGCACCCTGCTCAGCAGGTGATGCAGAGGACCCTGTTCAGGATCGTGTGTCCTTTCCTGCACTCTGCCAGGCTGCTGCCTGCACTTTGGTTCAAGTTTCGAATTGCTGTTGTTTTGCTGTTACACTGGGGCTACCTGGGGATTAAAAATAACTGAGTGTGACTCCAGTTCTTGTGGTGGGGAGTCATGTAGAGGTCTCTTAGAGCAATGTGTCATCAGGAAGGCAGCACTTAGGAGCTGTTGTCCTCTGCTGACACCCATAACCCACTTCCCTCCCAGCACAGTCATAAACAGGGCATGGCACAGGGTAGTGTGGTTGTGGTGGACGTTGCTCCTCTCTTTCAGCCAAGAATTGTGGGGAGACCAGGGGGTTGTGAACAAAAGCAGCTGTCTAAAACTGTAGAAGAGTATAGGAGTCTCCTGAAGCAGTAATTTGAACCTAGGAGCCATGCATGGAGAGCATTTTCTGGCCATGGCCTGTTGAATTGGTCTGTTTGATCTGGAAGTCTGAAATTAAGTCTGCAAGTTTTGACTTTACTAGGATGCTACCCTTGAAGATTCCTGTTGTTTGCTTGCCACAGCATAGTACAGGATAGGGTCTTCTGCATCTTAGTGTGCCTGTCTGGCTGCCCAGGTTCCCAGCCCAGGATAACCTCCCTGCTGAGGTTGCTTTTCCTATAGAGCCCTGCCTATTCCCTTTTTGCAGGAGTCTTACAGAGAAGAGGTGGTCACGGCCTCCTTGTCTGGCCAGGGGATGAGTGACCTCCCTCATGCTGCATTGCACATAAGTCTCCTTCCAGTCTTGCTGTCAGAGCACAGAAGGTGCTCCAGGGTTTTATAGTGCATCCCAAAACTAGGGAATGATTTCAGTTGAAGTCATGACCTGCCATCACAAGATCCCTTAGATGGAACATCTGCCATTCCTTCCTAGATCTTTTATTCATTGTTCACTTCCTACACCATCTCTGCTTTGTTGCACAGTCCTTCCTGGCTCCAGAAAAGCTCCTGTTGCTGAAGACAGCCACTGTTTCTGGTGCAGCTGCTCCACATTTTACATCTGAGGCTTCAAGCTTTCTGTGTGACACCGTGTCCCTCTCTCCTTTTTTCTAGGTCGAATGCAATTCACGTCTTGACCCAACAAAAACTACCCTTCTGAAGGCGAGTGCCACTCTAGGTTCATTCCAGTATAAAGACACTGTTTTTGCTCAGCTCCACTTAGGTTTTTGCTTTGCATACATTTGGCCTTGAGAAGTTTGTGGACAGTCATTCAGGGTTGTGCTCTTTCCTCCATGGAGCCAGAGTTGAGAGGGAAGAGTTTGTCAGTCCCTGCTTTATGGCCACCTTCAACTTGTCAGGGAGGACGAAGACCTCTGAGAGTTATCAGAGATGCCCTGCCTCCACACTGCTCTCTGCAGCAGCAACATCCTTTTTCCTAGCTGTGTACTGGTCCTTCCCACCCTCACCTGTGGCCCTGCAGTGTGCCAGACAGCAGCTGTATGGAAGTGCCAAGTGACAGGTTTGGGCAGAGTGGCCGGGGGAGAGGTGGCTGGGAAGGTGCTGGGCTTCTGGAGTGTGGCCTGAGATCACTTGGTGACAATGGCCTCCAAGGTGCAAGGTTCCCTCAGCAGCAGGTCCCTGAAGGTGTATCACCTTGGCCTTGCTCTGGCTGTAGAGGGGAGATGGTGGATATTGCAGTGTGGTGCTCTCAGCCCTGGTGGGTGGGTGGTGCTGGCTTTCTTTGGGGTTGTCCTCCTGGGTGAGAAGGACAGCTCAACCTGCCTTTTGTTTCCTGCTGCAGATGGCCGACTGCGGGGGCTTGCCCCAGGTGGTTCAGGTGAGACACACCTTGGCTCTCTCATGGCATTTGGGTGGTACAGAGCCTTTTGTTCTGCTTGCACTAAAGCCACCCTCTCTGTTTCCACAGCCTGGCAAGCTGACTGAAGCCTTCAAGTACTTCGTGCAGGGAATGGGCTACAGTAAGTGGCAAACACAACTTTGTGGTTTGGAACAAGTTGTCATGAAGGGAACTCAAGCTTTCTGGTCCATCTGAGCCCACTGGCATCTGTGTCCCTACCCCTGAGCTAGTGTGGTTGCCAAGAGATTGATCCATGCTGGAAAATCAAAGAGGGTGCTGACAAGCCTTAGAAAACCAGTGTTGTTCCTGACATATGTTGGTGACACCTTTCTGGTTGCTGGTGTTGGTAGAACCTTTTAAGTCTGTCTTTGTGCCAATCCAGAAAAGTGTGTACCAAAGAACAGCTAATCTGTGCATACCTTCTTCAAAGGGGAAGAAGCAGTGCAGCCCCATGACTAGTCCAGGTATGAGGGCTCCTCCCTTTCTCCTCAGATGTTCCTGTTCCTCTCAGACTTGCCAGGGTTAAGCAATACCCCAGAACAAATCCCTCTAATGGCAGAACAGGTTCGTGGATGACTTCTGAGGCACCCAGGGAGCCCAGAGAGAGCTGTGCTTTGCACCAGTGCATGTCCTGCCCTATGGCTTCTTCCCCATGCTTGGAGGCAGAAGATACTGTCACCTGAGTGTGTCAGACTAACAGCTGCTCAGCTCCCTGCCCTTGGTGTTCCTGAGGAATTGGAGGAATTCTTTATCTCCAAGAAGGGTTTTACTGCTCAAGAACATCAGGAGAAGGGCTTCTCAGTGCACTACAGTAGCTCTTTCTTGCCTGCTGGGGCCAGGAGTTCCCTTTTGTGGATGACGAGCCTTCAAAAGCTGGAGTTAGGGAAGGGGTTGGTTTGTGTGACTGACTGGCCACTCAGCATGGCCACTGAGAGCTAGGACACTCGAGTGGTCTCCTCACAGCTTTGCCAGCTCATGGTCAGGGCATAGCAGAACCTGTGCTTTTCCTCAGGGCTCTGCAGGTAAAGTAAACATGTAAGATTGTCATGTTCTGGCCAAAGGAACCTGATCCTGCAGAGGAAGATGCTGTGTGAGGAGGGTCCCTCACCCTCACTAAAAGTGTTTCAATGTTCATGTCTCTTGTGTTTCTGGTGTTAGTAAAGTTAGCAAGTGCTGTTGTCAGAGCAAGGGCTTCAGCAGCACTTTGGAAGTCGGCTCTCTGTCAATAGGACATGCAGCACTGGAGAAGGACAGGCCAATTTTCTCCTTCCAGAATCAGTAGCTGGTCCCAGAATAGTTTTCCCAGCTTTCATGGGCAAAAGTGTAGGGCACTGTGGAGCGTGGTCAGTTCTCTTGGGGAGAATAAGGTAGAGACGAAACATAGCTGGGCACTGCTAGAAATACAGAAACCAGTTCTCCAGCAGCTGTTCATGTGCCTGCTGTCCATGGGCTCAAGCAGCTGAATGTACTTCTGCTGGCACTGCAGGTGGAGGGTAAGGGCCTTGAAGGAGACTTGTAGCAGAAGTTTGATGTTTTAATCCCAAAGACACGAATTTCTGCCCCGTATTTAGAGTTACCCAGGGAAGCAGTATCTCTGTTAAGCAGGTGTGGGGTATGCAGTGGGGAGTTAATGTCACCAGGTACAGTGTGATTTTCAGCTAAAGGCATTGAAGAGATCTGGCCCTGATGGGTTTTTAGGCGAGCTTGGCAGCTCCCTGAGATGCTCATTAGCAGCTGTTCTAACAAATCGTGGGAGCTTTCAGTGCAGCGTACTAGCTGGGAACAGAAGAAGAGGTAGCTGGGGGTCCCAGGAGTAGTGCAGCCACTATCACACACTGCAACTAATTGGTTCTTTCCTGTATTCATCCCTTTCCTTGTCTCATGTTGTTTCCAGTCCCTTATGTGCAGCTCAGCCACCTAAGCACTGAGTCAGGTACCTCCAACCATGCATCCACCTGGGCCCCGCTCTGTGTGCTGAGTGGAATTGTTCTCCGGGTGCTTTGCTCTGTCTCAGCATGTCCTGCTGTGGGTGGGCTGGTCGTTGTACCGTGTGTGCTATGGGTTTCCACCTTTCATTTGTATTTTGTTGATTGTTGCATGACTTCAGCTCTGTGATTTTCTAGAGTGATGAGACTAACTTTCAAAAGGTCATCCATGCCACAGCTGCATTGGTTTGCACAGACACTGGCTGTGGCTGCACTTGCAGATGATCAGTTACACTGTTGGCATTTGCTCACCTTGGACCTTTTGAAACTGGGCCTTACACATCTTGCTTTAGACATGCAGAGACTTAATTTTGGCAGTGAAGGGTGAGTTTTCTTCCGAAGGGTACAGCTCTTTCTGTGCTTACCCAGTTACACATACCTGAGTGACTGTGGTCCTGGCTCCCGAACTGTCTCCTTGTCTCAGTCCCACCTTTGTTCTCTCTTGCAGTGCCAGCAGCCAGCATGACCCGGTTGATGCGTTCCCGTAGCCACTCCTCCTCCAGCGTGGGCTCTGGCGAGAGCAGTCGCAGCCGGTCTCATGCCAGCACCCATGGGGAAGGGAGTGCTGGAACCCCAGAAGGAATTGACCTCCAGGCTGCCCCTCAAACCATGGAAGTATCCTGTTAGGCAGGAGCCCCTCTTCTGGATTCAGACAGCTCCACTCACCCCACTGAACCCACTCAGAATTTAGCATTTCATCAACATGGCATTAACTGTTCTCTCTAACCTGTGCATGCCCATCCGAGCAGCCACCTCCTTGGTAGTCTGTACTTGACATTACTTTGATCTTTTCTGTATCCCCTTGGCATCACAGTCTCTTTAAAACTCATTGACATTCCACAGTCTTAGTAAGTCCCATTACTGTACATGCTGATGCCATCTCCTGTCTGTGCTGTGTATCAATCCAGATGACAGCTGTTGTCTCCCCTCTTCATTTAAATATAATTTCTGTGGCTTTGTGAGGTTTAGAATTGCTTTCTAGTTGTGCTTCTGCTAAAGGACTCTTGTGCAGTTGGTATGTCATTGGTGGGATGTGGGAAAGTAAGACCACGAGGATGTGGCACTCCAGGCACTGGAGCAAGCAATGCAGTGTGGAGCTGGGATGCAGAACCTGCTGGAAGATCTGTGTGTCCCCAGGGCTGTTTCACATGCCATGCAGTCTGAGAAAGACAAATGGTCAGGATTCCTGTCTAGGTCTTACCTATGTATGTGTGTTAAGAAGGAGCAGTGATTTCTTACCTGAGCCTCCTGAAAGCGCAAAGCAAATAACCAATAAATAACTAACAAGGTGCACTATTAACCAGTACAAGGGATTAAACTCCAGCAGCCCTGGCTCTAGGCAACTTCTGCAATCCTCTGCTGACCCAGCAGAAGGGTGGGATGCAGTGACACACGGTTGCTGTTCGTCCCTGGCACAGGTGAATCTTTAACATTCAGCAGGTTGTGAAATGGGAAACAGTGCTTCTTATCAGGTGGAGATCCCAGAATCTCCTGCACTGCTGTCTCTGTGTCCCACTGCTGCTGCCCCAGGCAGGATCTGCACAGGGTGCAGTGGGGAGGGAGCACCAGTGAATGTGACAGCCAGCAGTCACACATTGCTGTCAGTCGGGTCAGAAGGGTGAGCAGTGAACACCTCTGTGCAGGTAGTAGTTACTGTCTTTGTGGAATTCACAATTGTGCTACCTTTTTACACCTGGCTGGGTTACCAAGGGCAGACAGCAGATGCTTGCTATCTGGCCAGGGTCTGGTGTTCATGGGAGAAAAGGGATGAGTGGTCAGGCTGCTGCAAGTCTCGACTGATAAGCAAAACATCCTTTCCTCACTGCTGAACAGCCCTGACTCAATGGGAGCCAACTCGTCCTAGGGTCATGCTTCATTTCAGGTAGGGAATGGGTCCGGGAGGCTCTGCCTGAGGAGGACTTTGTACCGGTTATTGAATAAAGCTATAACTGAGTTTCATTGTTATGCTGTGTGCTCTTGGTGTTTCTCTTGGCAGGACCTGCACCCTTGGGGGTTTGGCAGTCTGAGTGTGTCCTGCTGCACGCAGTAAACTCGTCCCCAGGGCAGGGAGAGGACTTGACACCTCTGCTCCAAAATAATGTGGTTGACAGCCCCATGGCCCCTGGCAGAAGGCCGTCCAAGGGCACTGGAGAGCTGGCCTCTGCCTGAATGAACTAGAAATGTCCAGAATGGAAACAAGAACAGGTTTGCAGCAGCACAGTCAAAACCCACCTCCCAACAGCCAGTGCTCAGAGCCAGCTGCTGTCCCTGGAGCAGTGCTCTGCGCTGGTGTGTTGCACGGACATGACACGGTGCTAAGCACTGTCACAGCACCAGAGGCCCCAGGGCAGTTTGGGCAGCAGGGGGATGTCTGTTGGCACAGCTACCCTGCAGCAGCCTAGTGTGGGACACGCCTGGTTCTTCACCTGCTGCTTTCCAGACCCAGCTTCTATTCCCACTGTCAGGTGTCCCTGTAACCTATGGAGAGCCCCCAGGGGCCTGGACTGTCTGAGACCTTGGGGAAGGTCATTGCAGAAATGAGACAGTGTTCTCATGAATTGCAAACTGGATGGAAATTGAGATGGAGAAAATCTGACCAGTTTTATCAGTGAACAAGTAGTGGTGGTACAAAGAGATTAAATGAGCAAAAACAGAAATTTAAATCAATAGGAGATAGGAGACCACCAAAGAAACCTGGCCCCTGGACATGGTGAGAAGTTCAGCACTGCTGGATGCAAAGCACCATGTGCACGAGAGGAGCCAGTGTAGGTGCAGCACTGGGATCTAATGCCAGCTGACTGCAGCCAGGAATGGTCCTGCCTCCAGAAATACAGCCCTAAAGAAAGGAATCAATATTTAAATGACAGTGAAATGAGTCAGAGGAAATGATCGACCACCAGGGACTGGCTCAAGTGCTGTTCATGATGATTTGGAGAAGGAGAGCTCCAAGTTCCAGACTGCTTCTGAACCAAAAACCCAGGTTAGTATGGAGATGAGACTTCAGCAATTTGGAAGAGGAATGATTAAGCAGAGAGTGCAGTTGTGGCGGCTCACAGGCAGAAGCAAGGCAAGATCTGTAGTGATGGTTGGAAAGGTTTAATTGTCCTTAAGATAAATGGGAAAAGTAGACTTGTTTTTATGTAAGCAAATGCTTTTCCTGTTAAAAAGGCAAAAAAATCAATGTGAAAAATTATTTTAGTAAAGGGACAAAGTATTTGTTTGAGTGCCATGAACTACACCAACCAAATCCAGGCACAGAGCTTGAGCTTGGAGCAGCTTTCCCTGGGCTTGGATCCTGATCCCTACTGGCTGCTGGAGTGTGAGCTGGGGGCTGCAGGGCACAAATGTGCATTCTCATCCCTCAAGGGGCAGCGCAGAGGCTGGAGTAAAACCTTTCGAATTGGTGGAATTTCCTTGACCTTTCCCTGCTCTGGGGAACTGGGATGCTCAGCAGGCAAATGGAGCCATCGTTTTCCGGTGCTTACCCTTGGGAGTGAGTTCCCAGTTGCTCAAAACCTTGGGAGAAGTTCATTCAGTGGCGTGTCCAGCCCAGGATCACAGATTTCTGTATTGGTGGCTCCTTCAGCAGCACAGGGTGAGTCTGGAGCTCAGCTCCAGGTCACTGATGGAAAAATACAACTTACAGCCATGGGCTGAGGTTTCTGCATGGGGGCTGCAGGGCCTCAAGTGCTGGGGGAAGGTGGGCGTGGAGGGGAGGGTTCTGCAGTACCCAGGAATCCATGGACCAAGTGCTCTGCTGCCCACAGCCCTGGAGCCAAGACACGTCCAGCCCCTGCCCCCTCACACCTGGACATGTTCCTTGGTGAAAGGGATGGAGTCAAAGTCTTCTTAGTGTCAGAAGATGCTGTGAGGAGCAACAGCCAAAGACTGGGCATTGGAAGTCTCAGGATTGATGTTGGATTTTTCCTTGTTTTTAAGGCTGAAGGATGGGGGGTTGTGGGATGAGCAGTGGGGAGGGATGTCCAACCTAGAGGTGTTCAGGGTGGAGCCACAGCAAAGCTATGTCAGTCACAAATCAGAGAAGGACACAGGACTCGGGGCATCAGGGGCTCCTGCTCCTCCAAACAATGGTTTGGTCTAAACTCCTGAAAGGCTGAGTGGCTCTGCCTTAGTGCTCCCCACCAGATCAAGGTGCACAGGATGGTGCATTTCTGCTGCCCCAGGTGTGCCTAAGCTGGCAGGAAGAAAGGGCTCCTGAGCCTCTCCTGTGGCCTGAGACACGTTATGCTTTTGTTGTCCATGCACTATGCTTTTGCACCCCACATCCCCAAGAATCACAGTGGGGCTGCACCAGCAAATGAATCTTCTCCCAGACATTATCAACCACTTGCAGAACAGCACTGCTGAGCTCAGTGCAGGCTCAAGGTGGTCCTGTACCCCAACAGCATTATAAGGCTCAGAGCCCTTTTGAACCTGAGTGCATTTCATTCATACCAAGGTGGTTACAAGTGAGTAGAAGCTTTCACATTTCAGCACAGACAGAACAGGATGTGCAGCTGCAGGAGTGTCTGCTCACACCAAGGGGGCACAGCAGGAAATTGTGGGGGGACACAGCTCTGCTCACTGGGGCCATGAGTTCAGAAGCTGCCGAGAGCAAATACCAAGGACCTTGGTCAGGGCTAGATTGCAGGGGAGGGGGTGCATGTGTACATGAAAGGGTTCTGACGTCAGGCAGGGGAGTGAAGTCGGGGAGTGGGGGACTGGGTCAGTGGGGGTTAGGGGGAGGGTGGATGGTGCTGGCTGAGACAAGACTGGGTGAATGGTACACATACACAGTTTGGGCAATGAATGGTCCCATACCAGCAGTAGCTGCTGAGCCTGGATAGAGCTGAGGATGGAGATGGAACATAGATGGGGCTGCTCCCACTCATAACCCAGGCCAGGTATGGACAGGCTGGGCAGTGCTGGTGTGGGGCTGTGCTAGTATGGGGTAGTGTTGGGTGCAGCACTGGGGCAGGTCTGTGAGCATCACACCTCTCTACCCCTGCCCATCACATCCAGCATCGTGCACCTGCTGAGGGCCTTGGTGCTGCTACAACTGAAGAGGCACTCCTCCTTCACTGAGACCACCCTGGGCATGCTATCTGTCCAGCCTCAACCTATGAGTCCTATCACCCCTGCTCCCCACTCACAAGTGCTACCCATCCATCCCACTTGTCCACCCATAATTTCCATGCCATGCCCACTGTGCCTTGAGGGCCCTCAGGGATTTTGCTGGGCCTGGTACCCATAGCCAGAGCCCTGAGGGGCCCTGAGTGAAAAGGAGAAGCCCTGTCTAGTGTGGGCACCTCACAGGAACAGCAGCACCTGCAGCCCCAGCACCTTGCAGCACTTCACAGTAGCAGGACCTGAACATGAACACCCAGCCCTAAAGTGAGTGGGGCCAAGGGCAAATCAAGAGGGTCTGGCAAGGGCAGAGATTGTCACCCTGGGTGCCCTGAGGCCCCTCCATGCAGGGAGGGCAGAGCTGGCCAATGGCTGCCTGGGTGTGAGAGCGCTGAGAGGCGGGTAAGCAGAGTTCACTTATCCTGGAGGCAGGAAGGGGTTGGGGCAGGGGAGGAGAGGGGCTCTGCCTGGGACAGTTCTGGGTCACACACAGCTCTGGTGGCAGCTCTCCATGGTCAAGGAACTGAAAGAGGCGTTCCTGCAGCTGCTCAATCTCCATGGGGACCAGCAGGTTGGGATGGGTGTCCCATATTCTGGGGGACGGGGGGCTGGGCTGGGATGGCAGCACTCAGGGAGTCAGCCTGGCTGGGGGCTCTCCACCACAAGGCTGCAGATGCCATGTCCTGGGGAGCTCCCACACACTCTGTGTGATTTGTGTCTTTCCCCCATCCTGCATCCTCAGCCCCTCAGGATGGCTCATCTCTCTTCCCCACGGGGATGGCAAGTGGTGGCTGGTGGCATCGAGGTTTCTGGCAAGGAGTGCCACATCCACAGCAGCTGTGTGGCCAAGATCAGGCACAGGTAAATGCTGAGAAGAATCTGTCCAAAGGAGGGCCCTGGGGAACATGGCTCCACCACAGAACATGGCCAGCCCTGCGGCCAGATTCTGGACACTGCTCCAGGGTGTCCTGCCCTGAGCAGTGCTGGGGCTAGGGGAGATGGCATGGCATGCTGGAGTGTCCCCAGGACATGCCCCAGTTGGGGCAGGATGGACCCCAGGATGCTGGGTGTCCCTGGCAGCCAGGAGAGGCTCTGCCATTGCCTGCTGTGTGCACGAGGGCGTCAGCCAGCAGAAGGTGGAGGAGCTGCTGCTCTATCCAGGCAACCACACTGGATCCTTCCTGATATGGGAGAGCCAGACCAGGCAAGGTGAAAGCCCTCAGACCAACTCCATTACTGTCCCAGTCCTACCCAGTGAAGTGCCAAGGGGTGAAAGGGAGCAATCTTCCCTTGCTCACATCTAGTGGCAATGGCCTTGCCTACAGGGCTGCTTCCTGCTGCTCCCCACTCCCTGCTGAGCCCCTGCCATGGGGCCTAAAAAGAGCAGAGCACCATCAGTTTCCTGCAGCTTTGGGTTTCACAGAAAGTGAAAAGATTCAGCCTGCAAAAAGAAACAGGGCCCCATCACACCAAGGGGATCCTGTGAGGAGAACGTTCCAGGTGCTGCTGTGCAGAAGGCTGGTGACATCAATGCCACCTGATGTCCCAGCCATTCCCTGTCACTTACATTGCTCTGAAGGTGCTCATGGCACGGGGCTGGCACAGGGGTGCTTGCAGCCATAAAGCCCGTGGGAGAAAGGTGATGCCTGCTGCTGCTGTAGGATGGTTGTGAATCTCTCAGTGTGTAAGAGTGCATCAGGCAGCGGGGCTGAGCAGGACAGGGGCTTGGGACAGCCCAGCCAAGTGCCCTTTGCCCAGAGCCTGCCAGGCTGCTGTTTCCTGTCAGTGCCCTGCCTGGGCTCAGTGACTGATTCGCTGCCAGATCCAGCGCTGGACAAGGGATGATTTTACATCGAGCCCAGCTCATCTGGCTCAGCCTGCACTGCTTTGGTGCTCTGGTAATGCCCCACCAGACCCTGGCATCCTGAGCAGTGTGTGGGGAAATATCCCATGCCCTGAAAGGAGGAGGGGGAAAAGGTGGCAGCGGGTCTCCCCCTGCCCAAGTTGTGCCCAGGTTGTTGGGGCAGGGGGTGCACCCTATTGATGCTGTTGTCTCCCTGCCCAGAGCTCAGTGAGGGGCTCTGCTGCCCCCTCATCTAGCCCTGCTCCATGGGAGGACCAAGGGTGGCCCCAGCCTCCACAGTACTCACTTGTAGTCAAGAAGCCATTGTTCCACTGGGACAAGACTGAGGTGGGGGCAGCTGGGACAGGGGCTGGGGCTCCCCCACCTGACCCTGCAGGGGCTGTGGGCTGCCTGTTGCCTGCCCCATTTGCTCTCAAGCATCTCCCTCCTGTTCTTGGAGACCACATTCCCACTGCAGGACTCTCCATCAGCTGGGACCTGAGGGAAGCCATCAGCTCTTACCTGATCTTCTCAGAGACTGACACCTCAAGCCAGACCCCAAAGGAAAGGTGGTGAAGAACAGCTGAGGACAGGGCCCCACTTGGCCACAGCTCTGTGGTGGACACCCATCCCCCAGCTCAACCTTCTCCAGCTTTCAGCCACAGTCACTTGTCACAGTCACATTGGACAGCCAAGACCAAAGCAGGGGCAGGCAGGCAGCGATGCTGGGGGAGGCAGCTGAGGGCCTGTCCTTCCCTCACTGGACACTTGGGACAGGATGCATGAGCACCCTGAGCCTCAGAGCTGCACAGAGAAGGAGCCCTGCCTGCCCCACAGGCTGCAATGGGGCCCCTGACATCTGTACTTCCACAGCAGCAGAGAGAGGATGGGAATGTTCAATAAACCAAATCCTGGCCCAGGTGAAGGAACAGCCCAACCCCATCAGACCTCTCAAGTTCAAGCAAACTGTTTTAGGGGCGTGGGTGTCTGTGCAGGCCTTCGAGCAGCAGCCATGGACTCTCAGAGTGCCCTCACCCCCATAATTCACCGCTCTGCTTGCAGAGACCAGCAGCCAGGGAGGAAACAGCCCCTGACTATGCCCAAAGCAGCTGATTTTAAACCTTTTAACACATGGATTCTAAGTTCCATGAAACAGGATCCTGCTGGACATGCAGCAATAACCATCTGGTAGTGTCTCAATTAAAATGCACCTTGTTCATAGCTGAGGCTTGAACATATTGCGACTTGTCCATGGGGCCGATTTCACTGCTACAAGCTGGGGGAATTTGCTCTTGCCATCACCCTTGGCCCCATCTGGAGTGAGCAGGCAGCCAGCCACGGGCCAATGCTGGTCCTCAACCAACTCTCTTTGGGCAAATTCATGAGCCCAATAGGTTTAAGTGTGTAATTTAACATGCACAACTGCTGTTCTAGGAACAAAGGGGAAAGAAAAAGGTCTATGCCAGGAATACATTATTCAGAGAAGTAGACTGCAAATACTCATGTACAGCCCTGATCCCAGCAACACTGCAGGGCTGAGGGGCCTGAACAGCAGCAGAAAGGCCACAGAGCAGTCTCACTTCTGAGCCTCTGCTTTCAACAGGCCCTAATCAGCAAAGCTGGAGCTTCCTCTGCAGCCAGAGGCAGTGCAGAAGCAATTTTGCTGCCTGACACCACCTCTCTCTTCCTTCCCTCTCTGCACCCTGAGGACAGTGCAGCAAGACTTCCCCCAAACCCAGAAGCTGCAGGTCTCCTGTTTGGACATGCTCCAATCCCTTCCTCATTTTCCTGTCTGATGAGCTCAATCTTGCAACCTACCATCACTTTCTCATTTCCTTTTCCGCCTAGAGTTGTATAGATCTGCTCAGCTCCAGCCTCCAGCCCAGATGGCCTCAGCACAGGACAGGCTGGAGTCTGTCCCAGGCCTTGTCCTGCTGTTGTCATGCTTGGGGCCTCAAGGTAACTCAGAGTTGTTTTGCATCCTTTATTTTTGCTATTGACCCACGTTGTGTGAACCAATGTGGCTCTTGAGTTCCTTCCTCCATCACCAACCTACACCCAGGTTGTTGGATACATTTACACAAAGGACCACAGTCAAGGAACTGCTGCTCTGGCATTTGTAACCTGGACCCAGGTAAAATGTTATTATAAAGGCTGTTCAAATCCTTCCCCATCGCCAGCAGCCTCTGAGCCCTCCATCTTTCCTGTCCCGAAAATCTCCTTGTCTCAGCACACGCTGGCAAAAGTCTTCCCAGGGCACTGCCAGGCCCACTCCCAACCATTCCCAAGGCTGAATGCTGCAGCCTCTGAACACCACAGTCAGGAAGCAGATTTTAACAAGTGGCTGAAGCACAGAATGGGTCCAACAGCTCCCCAGAGTAGCAGTGGTCCACCAGCCACAGGAGAACAGAGCAAGAGTGCTGGCCATGGGGCTACTGTCGCAGACAGTCCAGGACAGGGACACTGAAGGTTCTGAAGGGACAGAACAAGCTCTAGCAAGACCCACAAGTGCTGGGGCTGGGGAGGACCCACCAGCTACCCCACCAGCCAGTGTGGGCAGCTGTGAAGACACAGCAGATCTGCCCCAGTGGTGTTCTGAGTACCAGGACCCTCACAGGGAGAGGAGCTTTCCCAGCTGCTCCCCCGTGTTTGGGGGGGTCTTGCGATTGTGACTCATGGCCACTTTGGGCAGATCAGCCACACCCCGGGCAGCACAGACAGCCCCAAGAGCCATGTTACCACCTCCTCTGGAGTGACAAGGGCTTCCTGTGACAAACACCCCGATTCCTGCTCATAGATCCCTTGAGGTGGATTAGATTAAATACTGAACGATACTGAAATGCTCAATGTGTATAAATACAAGTACATAGGTTTTATTTATGAACAAGTTGGTTGCAAAGGAAAGCAGGTACCTAGCTGTTTTGATTATCTATAGTAATATAACAGTATGAAAGTACTGCAAAATTGTCACCAAAGCTGCAGGAATAAAAGAAACTCTCCAATACCATCTTCCAAGTGTTACAGAATCAGCCATTACTTTATTCCAGACAGGATGTGCAGTAGAAATCTTTCCAGCTCACCTAGTTCTTTGCCAGACTTCTCACACATTTATACATTTAAAACCCAAAGAAATTCTCATTCATTGGTTCTACATTATACAGTTCTCAGTACTCCTTCTCCTACTGGATTCATCTTTGATGCTAATTTGGTCCTCATTCTTTGGTTCTCTTATCAATCTATCTTTCTCCAGACCAGATGACGCCAGCCTAACAAGGGCAGATTTGTTAATGTCCATTTATCTCTATCTTCTTGCTACTCCCAACCTGTAGATGTTGATTTTTGTTGTTGAAGCCCCTCAGGCCTCACCTAGTGAAGTTCAAACCCTGGGTGAATAGTCTTTTGAAGAGAAATCTTAATTCCACCCTCCCCCGCCATCCCCTCTTTCCCCTTTGGCAAAGGCATACATGACTAAAGTTACTTCAAAAATTTTAAAAGTTACATCATTTCCAACAACATGAAACTACAAAAATATCACCCAAGGACACGTATAAGAGAAAAGAGAGAGAAAAAGGAGGGAGGGAGAGAAGGAGGAAGGTAAGAATGTGAAAATCTCACCACCCAGTCGGCCTTTGATGAGTCTTGACTGTTGCAGCTTAGCTGTCCTTTGGTCCAAGTGATCTGTCAGGGTGGGGGTAAAGAAGCCCCTGGGTTAAAGTACACTCAGGCCAGGAATGCCCAGCATTCCCCTCATCTGGAGAGATTTCAGTCTTCTAGTGAAAAGCCTCAGAAATGAGTCTGGGGGCATATTGGGAGACCCTGATGGCTTGACACCGAAGGACATGACAGCTGCCAGAAATACCCCATCAGACCTTCCCCCTGACATGACGCTGCATCCTGCCAAAAGGTTTCTCTGTTACCTCCTCACTCATAACCTATGATTCCAGCAAAGCACCTCGGTGCCTTCACAACTGAGGAATGCTATGAGTCATTAACCCGTGAAGTCCAGTCTCTTACACTTCGAGATGTCTGGACGTTCGACCCAGACAAGACTATGCTCTGCTCCCTCAAACTAATCTTTCCCTGCGGCAGCATTTGCCGGGATCAAAGGGATTTTGAGAAGCTGCAAAGCAGACAGTGTCTCCATCAGCTCAGAGCCTCTGCAAAGGACACGGTGTGCCAGGAGCCCAGATCAGAGCAGCATCCACCCGACCCTCACCCCAAAGGATCCAAGGGCACAGAAACCATCGGTTCAGGGGCCAGTCCTTCTCTGGTGTCCTTTGTTCAAGCTCCATGACTTACTCACCAAGCCACCAGTCTGGAAGCTCAGAAGGTACATACAGCTTCCACTCCCAAGCCCATGCAGCCCCTCAGAATTAGGTATGGAGCATCTGCAAGGCTCCATGGCACCTTCCAGCCTCTCCTTTCAAACACCCCAAGGGCACCCAAGCATCACCAGTAGGAAAACTCCACAGCAGGACAGGATGAATCCCAGTTTTGCTTGTTTGTTCTCAGTTTTTCTGTCTGCTTCTATGTTGCAAAAGGAAAAAAAAAAAGTGGTATTTACTGTTAACCTGTTTCAACAGGACCTCGTTCTGGGTTACTCGCTGCAGGTATTACCCAGACAAGAGCTGTACACAGTTTTTGCCTCCACAAATGTTTCCCAGCTTTGTGCAACCTGAAGGATTAGCTGAACAACTGCAATGGCCTGTAGTGCACCGGAACCCCACTGTAAATCAGAGCAAGGGCCAGCCACAAGCACTCCCACAGCTGGATGGAACACAGGCAGCACCAGTGTGGATGAGCATCACCCACAGGCTGGACCAGGGCCAACAGCACATCCTGCAATTACAGATGATGTTTTGGCCAAATAACAGCGAGAATATGGTGACTCTACCCACATCAAGGCTGACAGCTGGCTGAGAGCTGCCTCCTTCTCTGAGGCTGCATCTACAGAAACCTTCAGATCAGGCAAGCAAATAAATCAGAGGGCACATCAAAACATGACAAGCCACAGCACATATCCCATTGGATTATTTCAAATTCAGACCACAACTTCAGAACCCGATTTTGACATTTAAATCGTCATCAAAGACTTGCATGATGACACTGAGGATCTGCCATCAGTGGCTCAAGTCTCTCCAGGCTTCACAGGACAGCTAAACTTGCTAGGACAAGGGAATAAATCTGCTTTCCTCCCACTGAGGAAAGCGAGAGGGAAGAGATGGAACCTGAAGGTTCCTGCCCCTGCCTTCAGGCACCCTGGGCCAGGTACTCTGCTTCTCCAGCCCTCCCCAGCTCTCTCCTCTCCCAGTGCATTTTCTCTATACAGATTGTTCGACTGCATCCAGAGCTCCTTGTTTCATTCACATCACAGCACGTGTTTCCTCTGCCTTGAGCTGCTGTGGCTGACAGGCTGCTCGTCCAAAGAGAACAAAAATTAGGGTCAGATCACATATGTTAGGTACTAATATATTATATATATTAGGATTTGGGAACAAAATGTATGAGCTCCTCATTAAACAATATCCAACATACTACTAAGGGTATTTACATAACATAAATCTGGAAAACAGTAATTTCCAGACTTTAGCAACAGTTAAGATATATATATATATATAAATACCTGACAAACTACAGCATTTGCATTTCACAACAATGTGAAGGAAAAGCTTCCAGAATTATTTTATTGAGTTATCATTAATTGAAACAAAGACTTTACTAAGACTTAACCAACAAAAACCTATTTTTTATTTATTCCAAACACCAAGATACAGTTTTCAAGTTTTGCAAATATTGCTCCAAAACAAAATTCTATGTACAGACCCTTGGTTCTAATAGTGCATCAACAAACACGTGTGTACCCACAGTGCAATGTTTGCTCAGTTCACCAAGGCTCCACTTTGCATTCACTTACCAGTGATTTAAAGAAACAAAAAAGTGACCTGTCAGTCTGAACAGTTAGTCCAGACTAAAAATAACAATGAGGAAACTTGCAAAAAAGGGACAGAAATGAATCCAGGCAGAGCACAATGAAGAATCTTCCCTGAATGCGAGAAGTACTACTCTATTTTAAATAAATATTTTCAGTCTTTATCTGCAAGGGCTTCCCCAGCACTACTGAAGGGATGCAAGTCTCCAGGATCTGCAACTTGATCTACCCATGGGAACTGCCTTTTCTTCCAGACCTCCAGTACTGCCCTGAGCAAAAATAAACTGACAAGTGAAAACACACAACGAACACACAAAAAGCCATTGCTTGAGAAGAAACCCCCCTTTGGAGCAAGAAGCCTGCTCAGGAACTGAGTGCCTGACTGCCCTCAAATGGGAGCACAACCAAGTGTATCCTGCTTTACAGCTGTAACCAGGGAACACCTTTTCTGGTCCATTGCACCTGAACATCACCAGCTGCCTGGGAGGCTCCTCTGATGGCTGTTCTGGCTGTCTGGTCACCACCTCCTCCTCTAGAGCTACACAAGCTCAGGTACCTGACAGGAATAAGCCAAGGTATGAGCACTGGCTTTAGAGAGCCAAGTGATCCTTAAAATGCATGTAAGCTTTCTTCCAACCGTATTACAGAAAAGCAGGTTTGTTTTTCTGCTGTATGTGCACTATATTCATTGTATACCAACTTAGTACTATAAACCTGTGAGACAAATTATTCCCTGAACTGAATCTTGGCATAAAAGTCTTAGTTACTACCTAGAGCAGCCTAATTCTTTTGTTTTCTGAAGGAAATAAAATATTCACCAGGTAGAAAGTGTAACTCCTACAATAATATTGGATATTTCAAGTTTTCATTATTCTTTGCAGAATAAACACATTACAGATATATATTCCAAATTAATAATTTGAACAGGTGTGGGCTTTTCCATTAAAACTCTATTTGAATGTTACCCTTTGGTAGTACTACTGCACACAATAAAATAAGGGTAACAAATCCAGCTTTTTAAGGACACCCTCTCACTGCAAAACCAGCTCACTATGTTCCACAGGGAACTGAACTCAGCAATGTCTATGAAGGAAAACTAAAGTTGCAGGAGTGGTAATCTGCAGCTGAAAGAACCTCTCAGACGCTCACAACGTTCCAAAGGTTCTGTATAACATGACTGAACATCAGCAGCCTTGTTACCTTACAGTGACAAAGTAAATACAAACCAAAAATTAAAACTTAAGGTATGAAAAGGGACTTCGTGAACACAGACCATTTAAGATAATAACCCACTCACTGTCTGCAAGGACAGCACCTCATGCATAAATCTTGAGGCTTTATTTACACAAAAACTGATTCCCAAAACCACACATTCATAGCAAGTCTTTACAGTGAACACATCCATAGTATTGGAAAAAAAAAAAATCTACATTTCCAAATATAACCGGAATGGCAATTATTAACAAATGGTAGAAAATACATCGCGTCCATGACAGACCACGCTGCAGCCTGAACTCAGAGCATGGCTCCAGTCCTTTCCCAGTCCTCTTCCATACTCCTGCAACGAGGGATCCCACAGCAACTGCTGCAGGAGGCACAGGAGGGCCGGATGGAAGAGCTCAAGAATGCACACAAACACCACGTTCATGGGCTTCCTCAGTACCAAGTCATGTGACAGTGACACGATAAATATGGAAATCAATCATTTATTCTGAAAATAAGTGCAATCCACCTGTAACCTCCTGCAACATTATTTACTGTAACAGAAGTGTAGGTCAGGCCACTGTTACTTGAAATCCGCCACATAACACTTTTATAGTCAAGAGCTGGACATTCATACTTACTAAGTCTGAAACTGTTATAACATCTCCTAATGATTAAATACTGAGTGCTAGTATGCATAAACCAGAAGAAATAAAACATGACATGAGTCACTTAAACTATGCAAAGTTATTTACAACCCCTGTCAACCAAACTTTTTTTGGCTCTTAGAACTCTGTTCTTCAATGGCACAATTTTTAGTCAATTTAACGATGAAAAAGTCTACTGTTTTGATGAGCAACTTGTAAGGAGTGAAAATTTGAGTGTAACTTATCAACCCACAGGCAACCTCTGGAGACAAGAGTATGACCTTTTCCACAGCATTATAATCATCTAATAGACCTGAAATAACCTTTTTGCTCTTTGAACAACATTTCTTCACAAGTCTCTGAAGTCAATTTGCATCCCATGCAACCAGCATGCGTTTCTTTTACAGATTCAGAGCTGCTCCCATCAGACACTCCAGCTTTGCAGGCACTCACGGCCAGGGGGTCCAGCCTCACGTGGAGCAGCACAGAGCAATCTGCTGCACCTTGCCCAAGTCTGTTATCAGCTGCTTTATGCAGTGTTTGAGCTGGGGGAGTCGAGCCAGTGGTTCTGGGGGTTGCAGCTCTCCTGTGTAATCCAGCCAACTCTCCAGAACTGAAAAGAAAACAAAAGCTGTCACTACTGCAGTGCTTGGCAAACAGCTCATCTGAAGTCACAAAACAAGAATTCTTTAAATCTTTTGTAAATCTTGAGAAAGCAGTGGGCAATATTTTTAACACTGTTATTTGAGAAATCATAAAACCGAACACCAATCTTGGCAAGTAACTTTTGATACACAGCCAAGTAATTCACATAGGGATGTGGGGAGAAGCCACTGCTCCTAGGAAAAAGCAGGAAAGGAAAACTCTAGACCAGACACTGTGAAGTCTCATGCTAAATTTCCTCTGATCTGTGTCAATTCCAGGACAAGGACACTGTGGTACACGGAGTTTATGCTATCAAGGATGGGACTCTCATAATGAAAGAAATCTGTCATCAATACAGAACACAACTGACTGTGACAGAACTGGGTGACAGAAAATGGGGATGAAGATCAAAAGCACAAACCACCAGAGTGCTGCATAAGAAAAATTAACTCCTGCTTCAAAAAGCTTCTCAGTGGGAAACAAGAAATCCCACTGAGCAGAAGACAAGCCAAGTGACAATGTAACACACCCACAAGGAAGGTGGTCAGGTTGGACTGTGATGAGTTCTGGGGATGTTGACAGTATTGCAGATGGAGACTGAAACCTTGAACACAGAACAAATACCTTTACCACGAGCAGCCACTGCCAGCAACCAGAGCAACAGGTGAATTTTACCCATGGGCAGCACCTGCTGCAGAACCAGCAGCATTCACTCACTACTGATACATCCTGCCTTGGAGTAAGTAAGTTCTGCTCAATGCAGCAACACACTGCACAGACCTCTGCTCATTAGCAGGTACAAAAAGTCCAACTTTTGGGAACCAGAGCTTCTTTAGGCAGAACAGCCCTGACTGATCTCCACTACCTGAAATAGCCCTTTAGTTGTCCAACTTTTCAGTACCTCACTTACAAAGAGAGGGCTCTTATTTCGGCAGAAGTTGGATTCCCCTGCAAGTAAAGCTGCTGTTGTAACCACTACACAACCAATGATCAGACTTAACAATATAAAGAACTATCCTGAATAATTTAATGCAACACGAAGAGTTTATAAGTTTTCCATTACTATGAAATTCTTAAAAGACATTTAAGTGAAGAATTTGGAAGACACGAGGAAGGATAAGAGCCCTGTGCACTGAAGAAGCCACCCAGAATGGGCTAACATAGCCAGCAAGGCCCTGAAGAACAGAGAAATGCAGACACACAGAATAGTTTTGGAAAATGACAAAAACCTAAACCCAAAACGACATAAAGATGTTCCAGTACAACATCTGATGCAACTATTTAGAGATGCTCTAACTAGAATTTGTTCTGTGAGATTCTGCTCTTTGTTTTAAAATCCACCCCCACATCAGCAGCATGTCTATTTTCTATTAGGAAATGTGATGATGAAACATTCATGTCTTTGTAGGTCTGAAGAAGTAAAATTCTGGTTACCATGTTTTGAACAGGTACTTCAGTTAAAAAAGGCTATTTTTTCAACTAGAATAACACTACTTACCATCTAGCTCCTTCTCAATGAAATCCATTCTATGTATGACTTCATCTTGCAGAGATTCCACGTGAGCTAAAAGATTGAGCTGCCACTGCAGCTGCGAGTTCACAACTCCTTCTTTGTCTTTTTCCAGCAATTTCATTTCAATAGCTTCCTCTGGAGAGACTTTCTTAGAGACAGACTCTCTCACCTAGCAGAAATACATACATTAAGTATTTGTTACAGTGAAACAGAACTGGGGAGCTGAACTGCCTGAGTCCTCCCAGACCCCCCTAACTGCCAGTGAGTGAGAGAGACCCAGACCATATACACAGACTAAACTACCTTGGGCAAGAAGATCTAAATATAAACATATTTTTATAGGTATTTTGCTAAAAACTATTTGTACATCACAAGCATCTCCTTTTCTGAAGGTAACAAATGTGCAGTTTGCTACACTTTTCATCTGGAAGATCCTGCACCGAATCTGTGCATCGCAGGGAATGCTGAAGCTGTTTTTCACCTGACAATAAACAACTAAAGAGCAAACAATTCAGGAGTGAAAAGGGATTTTTCTTTAAAGAATCGAATCTAAATTCCACTAAAACTTTCATTGAACCATCTCCAAACATGCATTATCACTCCTTACAAAACTTGACTACAACGTCAGTGGTCATTCTGCTCCCCTACTTTTCTCATCCTTCTGCTGAATTATGAGCCTTTAGAAAATGGCTCTTTTAGACTGAAGAACTGAAGTATTTGTCTTTCCAGGAAACATAACACAATCTCAGAAGACTGACAGAGTCAAGACATATATGGATGAAATAAGAGCTATCTTAAGCTTTAATCTAAAAAAAGGGAGCTCAGTATTTCATGGAATCATAAAAATGTGTAATAGTTTGGGTTGGAAGAGACCTTTAAAGGTCATCTAGTTCCAACACCTGCCTTGGCCACCTTCCACTATCCCAGGTTGTTCCAAGCCCCATCCAGCCTGGCCTTGGACACTCCCAGGGATCCAGGGGCAGTCACAGCTTCTCTGGGCACCCTGTGCCAGGGCCTCAGCACCCTCACAGAGAACAATTCCCTCCCAATATCCCATCTAAGATTTAGACTCTTTCATTTTAAGGCCATTCCCCCTTGTCCTGTCCCTCCATGCCTTGTCCCCAGTCCCTCTCCAGCTCTCCTGGAGCCCCTTTCAGCCCTGGAAGGGGCTCTGAGCTCTCCCTGGAGCCTTCTCTCCTCCAGGTGAGCATCCCCAGCTCTCCCAGCCTGGCTCCAGAGCAGAAGGACTTCACTAATTTCCTAGAGGGTTTTCAACATTTCTCACCCCACATTTCATAGGAATTGGTACTAACTAATAGAAGCAAAATTTTTGTACTAGGGAACAGAAGGCTGACAGAGCTAACAAGCACTGAAAAGCTAACCCTGAAGTGCTCCAGTAGGAAGACACACCACTGGTGATCAGTCCATGGTGATCAGTCTTAAAAAATCGCTTCAGGCTGACATTTTTTTTTTTTCCATCTTGAAATGCTGCCTGAAGAATCTAAAATTAATTTAACTCTTAGAAGGAACATGGAAACAAGATGGGAATAATTAGAAGCTGGCCTACCAGTGTATTTGGTAGTATCATACATGCTTGGCCTGTCCTCTTTGCTAGTGTTTATTTTTCATTTAATACACAAAAATAAGCAGCAATGAACTACCAGTGGTTCACACTTTTCAAACGATTTGAGGTCCAGAAGTCAACCTAGATTTTTTAATTACAACGTTAAATGAAGGAGTTGATCGCATTTATCATTTTAATTGCTTCCAGCAACTTAAATTTAACAGTCTAACAAAAAAAACCCCAAAAACCAAAACAAAAAACCCCACACAAACGAAACAAAAAGTATTACAAAAGGCTGAAGTTTGCAGGTTGCCAGGCAAACACATGCTCTTTGCCAGAGAGGGCTATTTTAATAAAAATACCTTGGAGTAATTGTGTTTGGATTCATTTTCCATCTTGCATATTTCTTGGTCCAGATTCCAGCTAAACCTCTCTGAGAGGGTATCATCCCCATTTTCCCTTATTCTGTTTACTCCATCATCCATGGCTGAACCTCTTGTTTCCACAACCAGCCTCTGCTCTATGGCAGGGTAGTAGGCCCGAGGTTTCTGGTAACAGTGTTCACTTGTAATGTAAGATTCCTCCACAGAAGGAATTGTTGAGGGTTTCTCAACTGTCCCATTCCAAGTTCTGTAACTTGCTGTCTCCTCTTTGCAACAGTTTTCCTCAAAGTGAATGATATGTTTCGTATGGATTTTTTCGTCCACTGTGATGTGCTTCCACGGATGACACCAAAGCTTTAAGTCAGGATGTTCTTTATTTCTGTTCAACATAAAAAATAAACCACCCAATTTAAATGCCAAAGTGACTAAGCAAACCCTCCTCTTATGTAAAGAAATTAAGTAAGAATAAATGAAGCCAAAAAAGGCCAAGTGTTTGAATTAAGAAAAAACTTGAAGAATAAGTTATAAATAGACACATACAACTTCTCACTAACGCTGGTCCTTCACAGAACATTTTGCTTCAATATTTGCAATTTACTAATAGCAAAGTTAATTTTAATTGGGATATTTTTAGTAAGGTATAGTACACCTACATTATAGTGGTGTTTCATAGACCCCAAAGGTCCCTTCATCTGCTCTTAGAGAAATTATTTTTTAAATTGTCTTCAAATTGACTAATAGATTATTTATTCCAGCAGAAGGGGCTACTACAGATATCAGATTATTACAAATATAACAAACAAAAGATTCAGAGTGAGCGTTGTAACCCATGCTCTTCCTTGTATCAGGCATCAGAACAGCAGTAAAAGGAGAGCAAAGCAGAATACTCTGCTATCTTCAAAGGGCTGGCAGCTCATCTGCTACAGGCTGCAGGAACACAGCAGAGCAAATCCTGACTCTAAAGCACCTGCACTGGGCTGAACAGAGAGGGGAGGCTGCCCTCAAGCACCCCTCTCTCTCTGCTTCCTTGCAAAGGTGGATGGACTTGGTTCCATTCAGCTGATCCAGCTATTCCAGCTGTTCACCAAACCACTCTACAAAACATGACCACTTGACTTCAGCAGTAACTGCTTTCTAACCCATCCTGCAGCAGCTCAGGTTTCTTCAATGTCTCCCAGAGGAAACCAGAGTGAGTACAGCTGCCAAGGATATGCTCAGACTTCTATTTCATAGGAGGACCTTTGCCTCCAGTGCTGGCATAGTGAGGATATATCTCCCTGGCGAACCATCCTGAAGGCATGCCTGAAAAAGTGAAAGCCAGGTGTTCATTTACCAAAGCTTTCTGCTCGAGCTCCACTCATCTGCTACATCTAAAGAAACTATATTTTGCTCAGAACAGAGAAAGGGATAATTTTACAAAAGCCAGAAAATTTTTCTGAAAAATTATGCACCAGTTACCTAAGGGTCAAAATTAAAATGCTAATACTTGAATAACCTTTTAGCTCCTGCCTGCTGAAGGTTCACCCTCCCATGGCACTGCCAGGGTCACCTTGGGTCCTTTGCCACCTCCTTGAAACACTGAGCAACACTCTCCTAAATCATTTCAGGCACTTGTGAAATTATCTTCTCTCTGTTGATCTGCATCAACAATATTCTAATTCAGCAATTTTTCAAATTCCTTCTGATTGATACCATGATAAAGAAAACAGTAGCTGAAACTTTTAATCAGATGATCTAAACAGGACTGCGCCTCACCTTTAATTAAGCCAGGCCATGACACTGACTTCAGCACGGGAGAGAAAAGGAGCAAAACCTGTAGCAACCATCACATACATGGCCAGTGCTCCTACCTCAGTACTATGTAAATCTCAATTCACAACTGGAAAGCCTGAAACTCAAGTGTCACTCTTAAACAAGAGGCCCAAGAAGTGGCCTTACAATGTTTATGTTTCAGTCTCCAAAAATGAAAGAGATTACTTACAGATCTAACTAAAGGATCCCATAATGGAAAAGTAAAACCCTATGTTAAAATGGCTATTCTCTTGCTCTCTAGCATTATTCCATGTCAGTGGACCTCCTGCATCACACCACAGATTAGGGGAAAGGGTCTAAAGAATGCCAAAATCACTTTTTTTTTTCCAAATAGCTGCTGCTGTGCAATTTATCAACTAATAAATTACAATTATGGAATTCAATAAATTTAAAGCTGCTGGATTTGAGTTAAACATGTTTTTTTCAGTCATCAGAACCCAAAGACGACTTTAAATAGGAAAATACACAGAAAAGTTGACTTGATAGATAAAACCCTTTTATATAAATAATTGTGTTATTTTCTGTACATATAGCTGAAATGACCTTTGTTCAGAAATGAAGTGCTGCAGGTTGCTGAGGGTGCAACCACTCTCCCACTGCGGCAGAACAACATACTGTACCAAACAAAAAGATCTGATTCCTCTCGGACAAGCTATGGCCAGATTTTCTGGAATGGAGAAAGTAAGTGCTGCAAGAATGGTGCCATGGGTTATAAGTCTATCCTGTTCTTACTTAAAATCAATTTGGGTGATTAAGGAAAAGCTATCATTAGTAGTTTTATTCGTTTAACCCTTTCTATATACATTGTCCGTTTACAGTCAACCCACTTAAACAGTTTTCAAGCAGCCAAGTCCTTTCCCAAGATCACATTAGCAATTCAAACTATGTTATAAATCCAGGGAGCACAAATGCAAGCCTGAATTTCTGGTTGTTTTTATACTTGTAGTCTAATTCCCGAGGAGAAACATGCCAGCTGGTTCTTAAATACTGCTTACTGTAATATGCTCATCTTCAGCTGCAGCCCGTGCAGGACTTCGATCACTCGCTGTACATCACCAAGCAGCTGGTGAGTGGCCACTATCTTCTTGGCATTCTGGTGGGAATAATTTTCTTCCAAAAATGCTAAGCCATGCATGTGGCCATTACTTAACCACTCCTTTTCATACCAGTACTTTAAGCTGGACCTCTGACCTAAAGTGACAGTAATGAGTGAGTTAAAACGAAATGTTGACATTTCTGGTAGTAATTCTGATTATCTCCAGGTACTGCAACAGCTTATTTGTTCTTATCAACAGAACCAATGAAGATCCTCTAATAGCAGACATAACCCTGAAGAAATGAAGAACTTGTAAAGCATGATGCCAAAAATCTCTGCCCAACTGTAAGCATTCAGACCCCAACCTCCACCAAAGGACAATCCACAGCAGGCAGTTACACACATGAGGCTGAGAAAAGTGCGTTTTTAGCAAGATACCACACTGTCTAGTCTAACCATGGTTATGACAGAAGTTACAGTCTGAATGCAGCTCTCTGCAGACAGAAAAATGCAGAAACAGGCAATCAGCTTCCCAGTGGTCTTGCTTTTAACAGCACGTATTCGTACAGTTGTGCAAAAACACATTTTGAAGGAATCAAGGATGAGGTTCTGATAGAAAACTTGCCTAAGACAAGCTACTAATAATGATAATTCTATCCTAAGAGATATCAGTATCATCTCTAGATACCGAATATCAACAACAGCTGAAATGAAATGGTGTTGAGTGTGATTAATGCATCAATAGAAGTAACTTAAACTGCCAAACAAATGGTATTACAAGGAAGAGGCTTGTTAAATTGCAAACCCACACAAAAATCCTTCATGCTAAATACCTAACAAAAGCTCCCCCACAGCCTGTAAAATGTACAGTTACCAGAGGTGTTCTCAGGAGACAGCACAGCACCCAGAGAAACAACTGCACCAGCCACTGCCTGTGTACAGCCCAGGCAGAAGCCCACACAACCAGAGATAAAACTGGAGCACAGACTGAAAACCATAATTGCAAAATAGGTGTCCAATACAAGCAGGTTAATGTTGACTAGAGGAGAAGCTTAAAAGAAAAAAAGGGAGTTACTAGACATCAGAGTAAGAATGAGGCTGGCACTACACAGCAATCCACGGCTATTAGGTGGCATCAGAAATCATGACGGTAAAAAATAATTTCAAAAGCTGTACCAGCTCAACCTTCCAGGCAGATACACTGTATCAAGCAGGAAGGCAAGCAAAATGTTCAGTATGGTCAGAACCACACTGGAGACACTCCTAGCCACCTGCATTAGCCCTCCCTCATTCATTTCTGCATTAGAGAGCCGACATCTGTGACAGAAAGTAGAATTCAGTCCACAAGAATAAAGTAGTGACTTTGAGAACTTCATGATCACCTGAACAAATGAGATGACGTGCACCCTGAGATAAAAAGTGCTCCCTTTTGAAGTACATAATCTTAAGAGGAGACACTAGACTATATCCACATATATTATACATATATTATGTATTGTGCTACATAATCATCATAATCATGTTTAAGCAAGGGTAAATGTTAACAAGTCTCTTAAAAATCCCACCTGACTCAAAAAGACCTGAGTAAAATAGCAGTTAGTACAGTTTTTAGACAAAATTACATTAAACTTGCTTTTATTTCTAATAGAATGAGTGGTGCTGTTACAAGTCCCAGCAGTTTAGACTGGGGAAAGCTCCTAAGTAAGTGTTTGCTGAATAGCCATGCCCAGTTTTAAATGCCACTTCTTTGCAGATTCATACAGTCTATTAGCTCACTTCAAGCCAAAAGCAGACTCACTGGAAAGCCATCTTTGCTGTCAAAAAGTTGGTTGTGTTTTCCTTTTACAAGACAGAGGTAAAAGTTTGGCGCCCTCCAATTTGAATTTCAGACTCTTTAAATGAATAGTTAATGATGAATTAAACAAATGAAGCTGTAAATCAGTTTCTGCACAAAAGCACTCTCATTCAAGTGAGATGACACAACTTCAGTTTGCATGTGCATTTTAGTTCCGTTTAAAACTACCTTCAACTGGCATAAAAGCAAAATACTTTTAACATAAAGTTAAAATCCTAGAAGTAAAGTATTCTAAAAAAACAAATATATTGCTGTCTCTGTAGCAAGTTTAAAGTTCAAGCGTAGCATGTCTTCATTGCTGAGAGTTCAGACAACATCAGTAACCATACTGCACAAATCTCATGGACTCAACCCCAAACCTCATCCACGTTCACTTTCAGCAAGGCTTTGTAAGTAGAAACTCAGAAAATATTCCCCTAAATGTAATTTTACCTGCTGTGTAAGATGGACTAAGACATTTAAAAATATCTGCTAAAGAGGAGAGAACACATTGCTTAATCAACTCTGACTGTGCTAGCCCAGGTAAATACCAATACACAGGTTACTGTATGTGTCTTGGTTTTGCACAGCCTGGTTTTGGTAGTGGAGGGGGGTGGCCACAGAGGTGGCTTCTGTGAGAAGCTGCTGGAAACTTCCACCATGTCTGTCAGAGTCAATGCCTGATGGCTCTGAGGATGGACATTTGGCTGCTGGCCAAAGCTGGGCCAATGAGAGAGGTTGGTAACACCTCTGTGATAACAGATTTAAAAAGAAAGTCAAAGCAAAGGCACACAGTTTTCTCTTCTAGTCCGAGAAGAGGAGGAGGTGAGATGGAGACACCAGGGTCAGTGGAGAAGGAGGGGGAGGAGGTGCTCCAGGTGCCAGAGCTGAGATTCCTCTGCAGGCCATGGTGAGGACCATGGTGAAAGAGCTGTGCCCCTGCAGCCCCTGGGGATCCACAGGGGATGCAGAGATCCCCCCCACAGCCCATGGGATCCACAGGGATGCAGAGATCCACTCACAACCCATGGGGATCCACAGGGGATGCAAAGATCCACAGGGGATGCACAGATCCCCCCACAGCCCATGGGATCCACAGGGATGCAGAGATCCACCCACAGCCCGTGGGGGAGGTGCCCATGCCGGAGTGGGTGGATACCTGGAGGAGGCTGTGACCCAGTGGGAGACCCGGTGAAGAGAGAAGGTCCCTGGTTTCAGGCTGGAGCAGCCTGTCCTTTGAGGACTGCACCCCGTGGATGAGTGACCCACGCTGCAGCAGTTTTGGGAGGACTGTGTGCCCGTGGGAGGGACTCACATTGCAGCAGTTTTGGGCAGACTGCTGCTCATGAGAGTGGACCCACATTGGAGAAGTTCACAGAGAACTGTCTCTCCCATGGGAGGGACCCCACAGTCTCACAGGGCAAGGACTCATCTCCCTGAGCAGTGGAAGAAAATTTCCCTCGAGTGATGAACTGACCAAACAACCCTGTGCTGTCAGTGGGAAGGAGGGAGGGGGTTGAGGGAAGAAAAGGTGTTTTAAAGGCTTATTTTATTTCTCATTATCCTCCTCTGAATCTGTTAGTAATAAGTTCACTTTGCAACTTTAAGTTGCCCTGTTTTGCCCTTGAAGTATTTCTCTTGGTCCTTATCTCAACTCATGAGCCCTTTGTTAAAGTTTTCCCTCTTCTGCCCAGCTGTGGCAGGAGAGGGTGAGAGAGTGTCGTGGGGTGCCTGGCATTGGGCCAGCGTCAAACAACAACAGCAGGTGATGCAGTCAATGACAAGAGCCACTGCTGAGGAGAGCCAGGAGCCTTGTGCTGACTGATTTTTAAGCATGCATAAACCTGATTTGCTGGGGGAGAGCTGCAGCCATATCCCCCAAGATGTGCACATGGGGAGTCTTTGATTGAGCTTCCTGAGTGTTTTCTACACTCATTCGCCATAGACAGTACAATTCTTATTACAGCAAATATGTGACAGATGGTCATCCCAGTGAAAACATTCTTTTCCATTCCTCTCCTTTTGGAACTCCATAATACTAACTCATGGACATTCACATAAATTAAACTTTCTGAAATGGAAACTTATGTACAGTGACAGACAAGTAAGGGAAAAAACAGAGCTATTTTTCAGAGATAGATACAGATTAGATATCGATAAACTAGCACATTTACTACATATATAACAGGGGTCTGTAACCTTAAATTTCTGTACCTGGAGGATCTTGGCAAATATAGCAGGTATATTTCTCAGGTATATTATCTTCCAATAAGCCCATACAGACTCCATGCTGCCAGCACAGACACTCTTCACACTGTTCAAAGTCAAGAAGTGCACATTAATAGAAATGAAGGCTAGAGGAGCTCAATACCATTACGTCAAGTAAGAAACACAGGATCTACATATTTTAAGACAAAAAGTTCTATTAATATCCACACCCCACCTTCCACTTACAAGCAAATACATTACAGAATCAGACTATAATAAAATGTGAGCCCTCCCCACACATTTTTCATGTATGTTTTTGGAGAATGAAAATTAAAAAGTGGAAGCAGAGATCCTGAAAGGCACAAAAATACTCCCTTTAGACATGAAAATCTTTCACGAGATGCATGTACACATAACCAGGACAGCCAACAGGGCAATCAAACTTTTTTCACCACAACAGATCAATTTTTCTGAATTCAAAGGCTTCCCCCTCAAACAGTAAACCACATTCAATTATCAAATCCCAGAGATATTTATGTCACAAAGGAATAGCCAATATTATGCTTTACTGATTCTTGTACCTCCAACATTTTATTCATTTCAAAGGTAGCTCTACCAACAAAAACCTGCCATGCAGATGCACCAGCTTTAAGAGCTTCCAACATCCTTCCAAGGCAGGACAATCATACTGGCATGTAATTTGGATCTCTTTAGTACAGTTACACTATTTAAAATGCAATCACTGTTCTTAAAGCCATGCTCTTTTAGAGCAGGAAAAAAACTGTTCATGTTTTGCCATTTTCTCCTCCCATTTTAATGAGACAAAATTTTGATTTTAGACTGCAGACCACTGGAACATGCCAACAAAACCCCACTTAAGAACATTAAGTCAATTTTGACTGGAAACTGATGTCAGTCAAAAATTACTTTTCCCAATTAATTTTGCCAAGCAGTGAGACAACAGATCATATACCCCTTATTCCTCAGAGCATAAACCAAAAGCAGAAATGTTGTCAGTGCTGGTACAGGACTACAATATGAGCTAAACCAAACCCAAACAGTAACTGCAAGGAATCTAACATGTTGCTCTTCACTGACCTACAAAGATGCCAACTTGCTAAACATTTCATCTGTGTTCAATATCACTTTAATTAATGCTCTTAGCTCCTGCCTTCCTCAAGCTAGGAGGGACAGAAAAGGACAACCAGACTTTGAATACTTCACTGCATTAAATGAGTGGTCTAGGTGTGAAGGAAATAGAAGCTCCGGGAATGGAGAATGTTGAAAACTACAATATAATATTGGCTTTCACATTTATGTATTAGCTTTTGCATGCTGGTATTGACCATAAATATTTGGATATAGTACAATGTATAATTTTATTTAGCTGTTCATTAGTATAATATAATCTATTAGTTTAAGTATATACTGTATAGTTTATAGAAATAGTGGCGTGATGAATGTATTGTATCATAGGCCTTAGCAAAACCATGCAATGTTAAAATGCTTCTATGTAACAAAGAACGGTGGGAGACAATTATGTTGGTTCCCAGATCTGCTGACTGACTTCTCCAAGAGGTAACAGTGACAAAAACCAGAGCATCAGAGAAGAACAGTAGAAGAAATAAAACATATCTACCTGATTCACAGGATGTCATGCAGATAAGTTAGAGTGTAAAGAAAACAAACAAAAGAGTTGCTGAAACATCAAAAGCTCACAAGAATCTCTGAATAATGTATGAAGCACATGAATATGTATGTGCCTCAGTAATGTAACAGTATACAGACAATACTGTCAGAATTTACCGGTGTGCTTTTTGGTCAATTGCCAAGGGCATCCCAGTGCTGGTTAATTTTTATTTTTGTCCTTGTTTTATCCCTTATTAAACTTAAAAAAAAAAATCCCAAATCACAGTTCTCGTTTTTCACAGATAACGTTAACAGGTTACAGAGAAACAGGTTTCTGAAGGATGGGACCAACAATGCTTTGCCGTCCAAAATCGGTTAATAGTCCTAAGGCAGTTAGGAGATGTTTTCAAAAAAGGTAGAGACAATCCTCCGTTTACAAATTAGAGGCAGAAAAAGGTTTTCTAAAACAAAGAAGACAGATCAATAGAAATAGACTGTGTGCTAAAAATAAGAAGGGAGCTCCTGGATCTACTTACCCTGCATCCTACAAATCATGCCATACTGCACAGAGCTGTGCTCAGTGATTTTCCAGGCAATTTTGCCCAGAACTCTGGTGAAGCATCTGTCCTGGGTTACAAATGGGGATATAACCAAACTATGCATTGTACTCCAAACATTATTCCTGATGAACTGTTAATGCTGGGTCCCTTACAAGAGCTGCCCAGTGCACACCCGGCCCCCAGGCTGCAAGTGTTAGATAAGGGGAAGAATATCATTCCATTGTGAAATTCTCTGCCTGTATCTGACCATAAATAGTCTGGGTGCTTTGGGGACTTAGGACACCACGGACAGATCCAGAGGAGGATCTGAACTTCCACAGAAGGACTAAACCTCTCACAGGACCACTGCTCTCTTCAACCATCATTTCCACAGGGCTGCTGTCACTGTTTGACAGGACTGAGACCACCACCCTGAACAACAGGGTACCAGGCTGTAGTCTGATTTGTGGGTTTAAGCCAGTTTTGTATCGTTGCATTTACTGTAGTCTTTCTATTAAATTGTAACTCTGACCTGAAATGTCTCTCAAGGTATTGTTTGGGGTTCATTTCTCCTGCTGGTTTACTTTCAAACCAGCACAAGCATCCCAACTTTTTAAAACTTTACTCAACTGACATTTAAATACCCACCCCTTTGGGGCACAGGTCCATTCTTTAACCTGCAGGTTTTACTGCACACTGCGGCTGCCAGGCTACAAGATACTGGTCTGGCACATGCTACTGGGAAGCTACTCCCTGCCCAGGTGGCAGCAGGGAGGTTCAAAGCATGCCAAGCAGAAAATTTAGAAGAGAAAAAACACATAGCGTTGTGCAAAAAATACTCAAATTTAAATTGAAGTCACAAAAGAAATAATCAAACTCAAAAGATGTGTATTTAAAGCAGCTTTTCACCTTCCATAATAAAAATATCTGAAGTCTGTTTACATCCATCACCTCTGAAGCCATCAAATCTAGCCCCAAAATTTTCTGCATCATACACAAATTCACCAGTGTTTAGGTATAAAAACTAAAAAGAAGGGACAATGACAGTCTGTCTGGAATTCTTTGGGTCTCACCACAAAAACTGAGTGCTGTGCCCCCAGAAGGAACACAGGGCAATGCTACACTGCTGCTTTACACCAGGTCCATAAATGAAGTCTAGTAACCTTCCTGCAAAGTTATAGAGACTGGGACAAAACAGCACTGACCAACAACACACTATTTTTCTGTACTTCTTTTCCAGATTTAACTTCTACTAACTAAAGCAGATACTTCTATAAATGCAAACTCAAGATTTCTGCATCCCGGTGCAAGGAATGGCATGCTTAATGCACAAATTGCTCAAGACAATGAATTTAAGGTAAGTACAGGTCGAAGAAAATTTTTTATAAAATCTTCTGAATGTGGGGGCAAATCATTAGTTTAGATATCTAAAGGAATGAACTCCCAATTTAACTGTGTATGAGTTTCATTAAACCTTAATGCCACCCAATCTTTCACAGACAAGAAGGTGCTGATGTTTTTAAAATCAACATTTTCCTGCATTATTTCTAAATGTGGCACATTCATGGCAACGAACACAGCTCAAGAAGAATGCTTAGCATTCTCCCTCTTGTAAGAGGGGGGATATATGAATACTGGGAGGAATGAACCTCCAAACAGATCCATCAAGAAACTGCCCTGGCTCCTCATTCCGGTATCAAGATGGGTACACAGCAAACACAAGCAGGTACCCCAGGTGTCAGCATTTTTCCTATTGCCTCAATCCCTATAAAGAATGCAGGTATTCACAATACTGCTGATCTGCATCCGTTTTCCAGAGAGAATAACCTACTCTTCTAGCCAATTTCCTTCACAAAATAGTTCAAGTGTTTAGAAGTTTGCAATATGCTAAAAAACCTCCCCGAAGTAGTTCAACCTAGCCAGTCAATCTCAGAAGCAGCCATGAAATTTTAAAGGAAAGGCATCCATAGGGTGTCCTGAGCCAGCTGACAGCTCCCTACATTCTGCAATCCTCACCTGGTGTCAAACTTACTTTTGCCAGTTATTCTCCAGGCTATTTCTTTGTCGTTTTTTGTGAGCCATCTCCTCAGAGGCATCTACCCACCCTCTTTAGTCACCATTGCCAGACTCAATTTTTCTCCTGTACAGTCTAGTGCTATTTAAACTTGACCACTGCCCATCAGTCCACCCTGCCCTACTAATTCGTAAGGTACCTTTTGCCCTGTATTGTCAGGATCCAACACTAGAACCAAGGTGTGAGAAGTGAACTCACCACTAAGAGAAAAAGCATCATACCTCTCACAGCTAGGATCCATGAAAGAGCATGGAAACTCAAAGAAAATTAATTAGAGCAAAAAATAATGAAGAAACTGAATTGATCTTTTTTACTTCATATTTTGAAATTAAAAGAAACTACGTGGAATATTTCTAAGTAGCTACCTAGGGGAATGATTTCCTGATAATTTACAAACATCTCAAAAAGTAAACAGGCAGGTAACTTCCAACTTTTTATCAATAGTCATAAGCAGGAGAGATTAATAGAAGCCTTTTCAATTTTTCTGTGGAGCTGGTTTAAAAAGAGCAGGTACATGGGGAATCGATAGATGGCCTTAGCCAGATTAGGAACTTTGAATTTGCAAACTACTGCAAAATGGACAAATGCAGTTCTGCTTTAAAACGAAACACTAAAGTAATTTTGTTTTTCTTTGTTCAGCCTGTCTGGAGAATTGTATGTGTAAGTCAAGCTTCTTTCCAGGGCAGAGGAACGGGAGGTATACTCCTATCTCATGGCAATGTTCTGAACAGGCTCTAAATTAGAGGGAGCCTAAAATGTCACTGATTTCAAATATGCATTCTCAGAATCAAGGAAGTCTTCTATTTTTAGAAAAATTCACAAATGACAAACCACTCATTTATGACTTGGAGTGAATTTTCCCTCCTTCCTTCAACCAAAAATCCAAAACTGTACTATGAAGCAAAAGTTAACTATCCTAGCAGTTACCTGACAGATTACCTCCAAAAATGATATGACTTTGGAAGACAACAATAGTTGATTTCATTTACAAAACCAAAGTTTCTCCACTGACACCTTCCACTGCATTCACTGAAACGTGCATTTACCCTCCACTTCATACCTGAATCATGAAGTCATTTTCTTCTTTTACTTCACAAACACACCGAACAATCTCAAAATCACTTTCTTCAACTTCTTCATCAGGGTTGGTGGTTACATCAACATCCTGACTGCAGTCATCATCACTCCAAGGCAAGCTATCCATAGATGACTCACTCAGGGTGTCATCCTCTGTACAAGAAGTATTTATATAAAATCCTGAGTAATTACAAAAAAGGTCCCTCAAAATCTCATCCAAAGTATGCAGACATACATTCCTAAAAGCATGAGTTCACTGTCTAATATAAGGAATATTACAATTTTAACAGTTTATTGAAGGTTACTACATACTGGTTTTATAGTCTCAATAATGGCTCCTTCAAAATATTCCAACTTAACAGCTTCTGTCATTACAACCGTACTGTCAACACACAGTGCCTCAAACCAAAGCACCAAGTCTCTTCAGACAAAACTAGAAACAAAACCAGAAACAAAACCAGGCTTGCACATTCAAATAGGATTCATGCTAGTTGCTGCAATTTGTACAGAATTGTGACTTTGCACTTCTAGTATACAGCTCTCAAAGAGGCAAGAGGGTTCTGTTTTAAGAACTATGTGATCTCACAAAGTGATGTTTCCATGACAGAAATACTGAGTCCAATACAATTTAATCCTGCTTCAGAAATTATTATTTTCATTTAGTCTTCTGTTTAGGATGAATTTATAAACTCAAAGGCAGTGCACTGCACAAGGTATTCTTCCAGAACACACCCACACTGCTTAGCTAAAGCATTAGTGCATCCTAGATTGACTAAAACTGCCAAGAAAATTTTAACTGAACAGCCTGCTAAATTGAGACTCTTACCTCAGTAATATTAAAGCAACATCTGCATCTTTCTTGGGGATAGAATGGGAAGGTCACAGGAAGATGACGTATTTTAATTATTTGAAAATTATTTAATGAGTTAGAGGGGAATGGAAAGTAAAAATTTCAGTCTTAATTAAGATGATAGGGTCTCACTACAGTGGGTATAACTACTTTCATTACTTAGCTCATGGAATCACAGAATGCAAAAACAGAACTACCAGTCTGTGGCATAAACTATATCTATTGGAGAAACATCTGTCGTCAAATTAATTGGGATAAGAACCCAACACAATAGTTTATTTTCATATTTAAAAGTTCTATTCCATCTCTAAACTAGGATACTGTTTCCTAAAATACTGTGGAAGTGGCAGGTTAGGCACACTACACTTTCGTATTATATCATAGTTTCACTTTTATTTACACCAGATCTTGTTTATCTAGGCACAAGTTCTGCAGATGCAAAAAGCAACAAAACAATTCTGAAATGTATTAAATAAAATAATTTCTTGTATTTTCCACCACTTTCAATATCTACGAACTGATCAAATGAAGTCTGAGCAATTGATAGCTAGGTTACTAAACTGTATGTCCTATGGCTGATATACTCCAGAAACATAACTGCTCAGACTTGCACAACATGTTTCAAGACATTACTGCCATCTGCACTTCAGTACTCTTTTATGTTTCCTGTTTGGCCTATAAAGGGGAATTTAACTGAAGTGAAATTTTACTTTTGTCTAATAACAAACAAAGTTATGCAAAAAAAAAAAATCAAATAGTTCTCAACAGTGTATCTGTACAAAAACAAATTTAAGGTTCTTGTATATAATCAAGCTGTCATACATTTTCTATTTCCTTCAAATCTGTGAGTTTTAAGAACAAGAGAAAAACCAAATGTTTATCTTTTTTATTGTACCAGCTTGTAACAGTAAATAATAACATGGCTCAAGATATTAAGAATTATGAAAGCTGGTACACAGCAGCCAGATTTTTTTGGGTTCTGTGTATGAGGTGCTATGAAGACACCAAGAAGCAGTTACTCAAGAGCTTCTCATTATGAAGCTCAGAAAGTCATTATAATCATGTATCATTCTGTATCTAAACAACTACACATCACCACATCCAGTGGTCTCTCGAACACAGCAAGCTTGCAAAAAGCACTCATTTTAAACTTGAATGAGTTCTTACTTTGAAGAAACCTCTGGAAATACAAAAAGTTTAATTATTAAGCTGGAATACAGTTATTTAAGGAGTTAATAAGGCACTGAAAAAACCCCGCAAAATGAGGTAGATTTCTGAAATAAGGGCAATAGTCTTGAAATGCATATGAAGGTAAAGTCAAAGTAAAAAGCAGTAATATCAAGCTCTGGCAAACGAACTGGGTCCAGTCTTGTCAAGCAGGGGGAAGGAAATACACAGTCATGAGTAAGAATAGCCAAATTTACACAGTAAGAACCAGTTTTCAAGTATGTTAGTGCTGCTCACATACTGGTAATGAAAGACAGAAGAAGAAAGCCATAAAGGAGAGACATCTCACCATTTGCTTTTGATTTTCCCTTGTGCTGTCCAGAATCAGTGCAGTGCAGCAGTGTACTTGGGTGAGCAGATGATTTATTTGAAGAATTACATTTTGTGACAACTGTTTTTTCTGATGAAAGCTCTTGTGAGATATCTGTGTTCGCCCTAATGCCTGAATATCCTGTAAAATTGTAGTAAATGTTGTCATTAAAAATCTATGGTTAAAGGAACTTCGTGGAAGAAACGGCATCATGCATGCCCATAGCAGGAATTTATAATTCACTGAGCCAGTTCCCAGTATGCTGGAGCTGTGGGACTGCATGATGCTGCTGCAAAATGTGCAAGCTTTCCAGAGGCAAGGCAAGTATTGTCTAAACCAGACAATTTAATGCTGTTCAGTCACTGTTTACTGCTGAGAGAAGTGAGAAAGGTCTAAGTGACCAGCCTTTCTAGGCCAACTACTGTTCAGGGTGAGATGTACAAACACTTTTGCTTTACAGGAACTTCCACACAAGCACCACTAGCTGGACATGTCCCCCTCACATCCCACTGTGCTACACACATTCCTGAATCCCACAGACTTCAAAGTGGACAGAAAGCACTTGTTTTCCTAGTCTGTGTATGGAACAGAATGCACAGGTGGACAAGCCCAGATTAGGAGTGTGTGAAGAAAACACCTTGACTGGTTCCTCTGTGAGGTCTACACAGGATATAAATCAAGGCTGTCTGAAGTTACAAGCAGCACTCTCCACTTATCTGGAAAAAAATCTTAACAGCTCCTAGACTGAATTACCATAAGGTCAACACCAAAAAAAGGCATTCAACATCTTAAAACTCAAGGACAGACTGACAAGCAGCTGGGAAGTACTGGTGCATAAATGTACAAATTATATTTTGCACTTTATCATTATACTTGTGAGCGCCATACAATCAGAAACTCATTAAAATTATTTGTTTCAGTACAATTCTAAGCCACTTGGCCTATGGTTCTTCCCATCCACCCTCTTGATGGCTTGCCCTATTCATGGAAACAATCAGAAAAGGCATTTTCTACGTCAGAAACTGCTCTTTAGGGAGATCTAGTTTCATAAATTATGCCTAGTAGATTGAAGTATGCTGCATCCACATCAATAGCAGAGAAAGTTGTCACACTTGATCCTTAAACGTTTCAGTATAGAAATTTTCCAGAATCAGTTGCACTTTCAGCAGTGAAGAACCCATTACCTCTAACACCTGGGCCTCAACTTCAAGTTCAAAGCTTGAAGTGGCCTAAGGAAAGCATTCCCAGGCCTCCAGAGATGAAACCAACAGGAGACACGTTGCTACTACAGCTGTTTTAATGTAGCGCAACAGCATGTTATGAGACACGAGAGAGGAACACAGCTTGAGTACAGACTTTATCTCTCTCCCAAAAAAAAAAGGAAATTAAGTCTCTGACAGTTTAATTACGCTCACTGTTACAGCTCCATCGCCCTCAAGTGAAGGTGTAAGAAATAACAAGGCTACCAGCAGAAAAAGAAGATTCAATGTTTCCAAACTCCAGCATTCATTAAGCTGCCTCAGAACCAACATAACTGAGAATAGCCTGCACACAGGGCATCTGCACCCTCTTAACTGGACAAAGCTTGCACAGAAACACACTTTTTAAGGAAGAGGCTGACTTATAGACTGACATTCCTTTAGGAGTGACATCTATTCTGCACCATTACAAGCACTACTAACAAGCCACCAACCAGCATTAATGATGGAGCTTAACCAGGAAATAGATTATCTTGCCATCACAATTTAAAATCGATCACTTCATAAAATAAAAGCTAAGTGAAGAAAGAAGTCTAAACTGCAATGCCTGCTCTTAAGTGATCTGAACTGAATTTTCTGAGGTAACAAAATAATGAAGGCAGTTTCATCTACAGAAGGAAAATGAACTTTACCAGGCTTAGACCGCTTTTTCTTTTTTTTCTTTTTCTTTGACTTGGATCTTCCATAGTCTTTGGATTTTTTTTCTTTCTTCTCATGACCTTTAACAGCTAAAATTAGACAAAATTCCAAATTAGTTTAAAATATATATATACATTTATTCTACTTCATAATTTTCTTAAAAGCCTCACAGTTTCTTTGGACAATCAAGGCCGGTTCACTGAAGAACAAACAAACAAACACAAAAAAGAAAAAACAAAAACCTAAAAAACCCCAAACCATCAAAAACAAGAAGAAAACGTATTTGTAAGAATTCCCCAGCTCCCAGTTGGAATGATCTATTTTAAGTCCAAATCTGACTGTCCCGTAACAAAATATGAGTATCATGTGGGAGAAATCAAATGTACAGCGGTGCCCATTTATTATTTACATGCTTCAGAGATCATAAAAAAGACTGAAGGATTTGTTATATCCACTTTCTAAACTATTATGACTGGACATTTCACTAGCATTGTGTAAGAACAAAACCCCAACACCCTAAACTTCAGTTCCCTAATCAAGTATTTAATTGATATTGAAAATGGAGTAACTGGTTCAGCTGCCTTTAACTACTATTCTCTCAACATCTGTTCTCCATTCTGTTTTTATAGGACTAAAAACATACCGTAATTTTTGAATGACTAGCAGCTGTCAATCAAGCATATCCTCAAAGCATGATTCCAGAGCATGCAGCACTCAGTATAACCCTGCTGCAAGGTCATGAACACAAATCCCTGCTTTCCAGACCCCAGGAATTGGTTACATCCTGTCTTTCAGGCTGAGGTCACAGCAGAAGTTTTAGATACTTAGGCAGTTCCTAGAATTCATTATCCTGACTCAGAGATGTAATCAACACCTATTATGGAAGGATCCCTTGTATCTCAAAAGGGCTCTGCTCTCAGAGGGCTTGGCTGATTGAGCCACTCACCATCCCATTCAGAAACCTATTTCAATGCTGGATGATGGAGATCTGAATAAGCACTTGGAGGAACTCTTATACTGTAACAAATCTTCACTTGCACAAACCATTTGAGAACCCTAGGTTGTCTGTAATCATTTATGAATCAAACCAGCAATACCAGCGTATTATGTCAACCTCTTTCATACATGCCAACAGTAAATTCTTCAATTCATTGACTGCATATTTATGGCACAAACAGTTCCCTGAGAAAGTGCACACTGCAGTCACATTTAATCAGCTCTGGTAAGCATGCAGGAGACATGCTCAAGAGTTTGTCCTCAGGAGACTCCAGCTCTGCACCTCCCCAGCCCTCTCAGTCAAAGATTTACTGCTACTTTGCCACTTCTGTGCTCCTCTTAGCATGAGGTTAGCAAATGCACTTCAGTGTGCTCACCCACACGGCCATATCAGTCACCTGGCCTTCAAAGGCAGGAGGAGTGGCAGCACAAAAGTCACCTTCTTCTACCTCTCCATGGGTGGTGAGAGGGGTTAAAATAACCCTCCAATAAACAGGAGAAAAAAAAGGTTCATATTTAAGTGTCAAACACAGTGCTTCCAACTTCCTTCTTAACTTCCCTCTGTCCTCATTTCCCCTTCTTCCAATGGTCAGGATCCTCTTGGTAGGATTCCCTTCTCTCTGCTCACAGGGATGCAAAGAATTTTTACCATTTTACTCTTCCAGAAGGGCAAAGAGACTAACTAAGCTCAACAGCAGTAGGAAAATTTTGCTTCTATTCATTTGAAAATTGAAATTCACATGATCAGATTGCTGGATTTGTTTGAAGAAATCCAAGGGCACAAGGAAAGCTTCCTCAACCACTATCAACCTATCAAGCTAAATATGAAAGAAATGGTTACTTTAGACACTTTGTCCCCTTAAGCTTCCCCATGTGTCTTAAAAATGGGAAAAAAAATCCAAGTATTTACAAATTTCTGTGTACAGCTATCTTCTGAAATGCACAACACACAGTTAATGCACGTTTCCCTGAAAAAAAAGCTCAAAAGAACAAGTATTCAAGTACTATACCAGAGTCTTCAAAAAAAAAAGGTACTGAACAATCTTGTCTAAAGCTGTTTCTTTTAAGTGTTCTGAACTATAATGAATTTTCACTGAAATAAGACCAGATAGAAACTTGTCTAGGTTAGGAGCATCCTCATAGATTCACATGATCAAAGAGGAAGATAAACTGAAAAACAATCCTAAAAATTATGCACAGAACAACTATATTTTTAAATGGTTTGGGGCTGTTTTTGAAAATATGAAGGATTTCAACTTCCTTGAATGGCAGAGACTTGTAAGAACTGGGATGAGTGCTCACCATCACATCACCACTATGAAAGTTGATTATAATCTCTAAATGCCACACTGGCACATAGGACATGTCCCACTGAGTGAGGAACAGTGAGGAGATACTGATGAATCTCATTCAGACCTTCCCACAAGGAAGGTCAATGAGGGATGCCCAAGAAAAAACAAGATGCTAAGTACTGTCTGTGTGCTATGATCAACAGAACATAGACACAGGCAGCTAAGGAGGTGATCTCCAGGATACAGACCATCTATCATAGATACAATACTCTAACCTCAGATTTTATTTGTGTTTTTCTCATCACTGTGACTCAAATTCTTACCAACATCTGAAGGCAAGTGGTGATGTAGTAATCTAGATGTATGCTGGAAATTATATACATACAAAATATTAACATATATGTATTGTTTCTATGAGCATGTGTGTGCGTATACATACATCCCCTCGTCCTGTTTGGCTATTACCCACCTATACTACAGTAGATTTCAGTACAAACAAAGTTTACACGATATCACTGAACAGTCAAAGTTGTGAAGTTCTTCAGAGATGTCTACTAGTAATTGCTGACTACCTAAAGTGGTCAAATGTTATTGAAAAAAAACAACAAACCTACAAAATAAACCACCCTGGGCCATTGTGCCAGCCCAATCCCCTTCTTTTAACTTTAGGTATCTCAGTAAGTACAACGTTACTTAAAATATTTAATGATTTGGACAGCCAGGAGTTTAACAGAATTAAGACCAACAACCTTTCAACGACCTTTAATATTTTAGTACTTTTTACATCTTATAACTATTACCAACTGACTGGGAAGAATAAACCCCAATGCAGATAGCATGAAAACTTACAAAATGATAGTGAAAAAACACTGCTTACATTTTATGCCGTATATTTACACAAAATTATTCTGGCTAAATGAAGGTATACAGAACATTGTCAGTTCCTTACAATGTTTGAAACTTCCCCAAGACTTTTGCATATTTAACTTTCCATGTTTAACCAAAAGCCGTACCATGTTGAACTCTTTCCCGAGGCCTCCGCAGCGCTCTTGCTATGTGGTTCCTGGCTTGGTCTCTAATAGAATGTCGGTGACTATTTAACACACTTACAGGAGTTGAAGTTCTTCTCCTTTCTACTTTTTCATCTCTATATGGGGTACTCCTGAGGGCTATGTGTGGAGGAGCATCTACAAAGAGAACAAAGACCAAGTCCAAGCTTTGCAAAGTCAGTCTATTTCAGCAGCAGCAGCTCTGGCAGTCCAAGTGGAATTTTTCTGATCAGACATTGCTCAACTCAGTCCTAGTCCTGACTAAAAGGCTAAAACCTCCAAAGCTTTTGTTGGATTTGTTGAGGGGCTTTTCTTTCAAAAAGAAACAGGGAATGTCCATGCATTCCCCAAAGCTCTGTTCTTCCAGAAAAACCTGTGATTTCAAGAAAAGATGACAAGAGAAACAGTTCGGTTTGGCAAAGATATGGGTTGGGTAATTTTAATTAGTTTCTCCAAGAGAGAAAGTGCCCAGTTTGTTTAATTAGAGGAACCACAGCCAGTTCTCAAAAGTGTGCTTTGTAACACACACAGAACAGTTTTTAAATACATACCACTGCAACAACAGTGTTTCAATCAAGAGTGAGATGCAAGAATTTAGGGTCACTACCTAAAATTCATAAAAATCGTAAGATGCAGATATGGCTTCACCTGAGATTCCATTTTTTATTTAAGTCCAACAGTTTCATCCTAACTGCAAGTAACAGCTCCTACTGAAAGACTCCCAGAAAGAAAGACAGAAGAAGAGCAGTGAAGGTGATAAAAGCTAAAGCTGCATGTCAGGTAGGACAGTAGACGAACCAAGACCAGTACAGTGCCATTTTAGAGCATTACATCAAGTATCTTGGTCAATGAGACCCAGTAGCCAAGGTTTGCTGACATTTATCAAAAATGTCCAGTTCTATCATCATACACAAAAGTCCAGAGTACAAGAAAGGCAACTTCTTTCTAGTCTGTAGATTAACATGCCACACTTAAGACACCTTTAATAAAACAATTGTGAGCAGAATCTGAGAGCGACTGAAAAGGGAAGGGAAAGAGTCCCAGAGAGCACGCTCAGGAGAAGACACTGGATCAAGCACCCCACCCTGATCAACATTTCAAGTTGAAGAAATAAGGCACATTAAGACTTGTCATTGTAGAGCTTTCAGAATCACGTGGATCTCTTCAGAGATCTCTTCTCAGAAATCTGATGACATTTTCCCTGGTTCTCTCTCTAGGAAGTTAGAACTTTAAAGGAAAAAAAAAAAATCCGAACAAAAAAGAAAAGTCACTTGCAACTATTTCCACAACTTATCTTCTAGTCACCTATCCTAGTGCTCTACAGCAGCCTCAAAAGACAGAAATTAAACTACAACCCAATTACCACACAAAACTCTCTAAAAGATGCCTTTTGTCCAGACAGGCAACTCACTGCTGCCTTTCACTAGGTGTGTATTTCCCTCAAGAAAGTAGAAGGTTTTGTCCACAAAGAACTACTAAACCAGAAGATTCTCCTTACACCACAGTGTATGTATGACCTTTCATTTGCAGTATGAGTTCTCTTGAAGAAATAAGTAGGAAGAGGTTTTGTGTCAATTTTTTTTGTTTGTTTGGGTTTTTTGGTGCTGTCTTTATTTACTTGTTTAAGTCAGGTCTACTTTGAGTCCTCTGAGGACTTGCATGACTAGGGATCAAGATATCATTGGTTCAGATGACAAAAACAGAAGAAAACATTTTCCCATGGTAGACAGTAGCTAGAAATAAGATTCAGGTACTACATTATCTTTTTGGGAACACCAGTACCCTAACAAACTTTATGAAATGCAAATGGTGTATTTCAGTACAGGGTGAAATGTCACATAAACAATCTTTTCTGCAGCTTTCCTGACTGTCTACCACTCTGCAATAAGTTTCAAAAATATTTACACACCACCATGTCAGTGAAACTCAAAACTACAATACAAAAATCCATACAAACCTGACAGCCTTCGTAAGTTCATAACTTCAAAGTTAGGCCTCCTAACTTTCCCTTCTCCCAACAGCTCAACTCAATCTCATGAATTAACATTTCAGAACACCAAAGCCACCCTGATCCCACCAGTCTGCAATAGCATAAGGCCTCTTAGCTTCCTTCCTGTGGGCTGACAGGGGTGCACACAATCGTATTTTGTGTCCACTGGGTTTTTGTAGCTTTGTGAGACTTAATTTCAAGGAGATTTTTGCCAAGAATACATCCCGTCTTTTATGACACACAGGTTAACATAATTCTGTAAGATTTCTCAGCTAACCATAACACTGCCCTGGGGAAAGGGTCAAGGTACTCTTATCATACACTGGATGCATTTTTTCTTCCAGTAACTGATAAAAACACGCTAGGTTTTGAAACATCTGTTCCACTAACAGGAAAGTTTAGAGGGTCTCTAAGATCTCTGAGCACTCTGAAATATATTTTAGAAGTTGTGATTAAATTTGAGAAGATGAGATTAAAAACCTGGAAATTTATCCTCAACTTTTGGAACAGCAAATATTAAAACTGATGCCATGGAGATGCAAACTTATAAGCCTTCCACAGTAAAGTGTCCTTTTTCCTCTTCATTTGGAAATATAACGCAATACAGATCAGTTTATAAAATCATTCCCTAAAGAACAATTATTCCTAACAACCACAACTAAGACCTTATATTTAGGCACGTGGCTTTAAAACTTGCACATTTCTCACATTTGGGTACCACCTGCAGAGTGTGCCACCTGCTTCCATCCTCTGCTCTCCCCAGGCCAACCTTAGCTCGCTCTCCAGAAGGTTTCCTACTCCTCTGCCTCCATGCAGTCACAGGATGACTGGGTTGTGAGGCTGCAGCAGGTCCACACCCATAGTCATTCCTATGAGGAATACACAAGAGATCCCTATGCATTTCCTAAAGCTGCTTGTGCAGGCCCCATGAAGACACAAACCTGTGTCCCACCTCAGGGAAACCACAAAAGACACGAAAAGCCTCCTAACACCCTGAGCAATGACACTTCCATTGTTCTTGAACAGAAGTGTTGTGACTAAACATCAGAGCAAATTAATTTCCAGCTCAGATGATACTGAATAACAGGAACAGGAGATATGTTCACAAGATACTGGAGATTAACAGGACTGCTGATTAACTGCCTCCAGCCTTCCTCTATGGAGTTCCTTCAGGTCTCTCTCTCTCTCCTAACCCTGGAAGAAGTATCTACTGTCATATGAAGAGCTGACCCAGAAGCTGTAAAGGATCCTAGAAACTAACATATACAGACCTGAGATATAAAATTCCCTCAACAATGCAGAAACCACATGGATAGAGCTTCAGAGAACTTACTACTAAGCACATCAAAGTTCAGTGACAGACAAGGCAGTAGCTTTCTGTACCCTGGAGCCCTGATGTAGGACCCCAGTTAAGAAGGTAACTCAGCATTTGCAGGAATCAGAGACTGCAATCCCAAGTATGTGAATCAGACAAAGTTACCATCCACAGCTACGAGATCACTTGCTGAGAATGTCCAGTGGTATTTTCAAGAACTGAAAGATCATGTTTCATCTTGACTTACAGCCACCCTCCAGAAACCAAATGCAGTATTGTCAGGACAAGCCAAATACAACTGACAATTCTACAAACACGGAGGTTGTTTATGTAGCTCTTCCTCTGCTGCAAGGAAAAAACCCACATTTGTAGATCACTATGCACATCCCACTGCCTAGCAGAGGCATCGGGTCAGTCAGAATCAAGAGGAAACACGAAAATTTCCCAAAGGATTAGCATGACAACCACTACACAACAGGCCAGAGGTTTGCCAGTGAACAGATGTTAGTGACAACTACATGCCTGAGATGTTTTAAGATGTCAAAACAAGTTTGCCAACCCCACCCACACACAATTCAGCTCTTATCAGTAACATAAGTAAGGGCAAAATACCTGTTTTGTTTACATGCTTCATGTATAGAATTCATGCATGGAGTCATTTGTACACTAACAGGACATACAGCAATTAACTTAGGTAGGCAGAATCTTCTAAAAATAAGGTTATGTAAAAAAATTTAAACCTACTGACAAGATGTTTTTTCCCTCTTTAAAGTGCTTTATAAGGACTCCACAGTAGGGACAGGTATTTTACAGTATCCAAACTAACTACAAACTGCAGGCCTGTTTCTTTATTTCCTTCTTCATGGCAAGGAACACAGGAGAGGCAAGAGTGGCAGCAACTTACCAGACTGAGGCTACTGTTCTACATTCACACCCCAAATCAAAGCCTAATACCGTACAGTGTTTTTGAAGTCCCAAAACTGAGTTTAGCTTCTATTATGACCAAAACTCCTGAGAAGAGCTAGGAGTGTCCTAGGAGTCAATGGGTATCAACTCACGAGCTCGCTGTCAGTACAGTTGTGCAGACAGCAGAACTAAGTAGTTATTAGGAGCATTGAGAGCACACCAATCACCTCAGATGACACTTCTGTGTGCAACTCTCATTTGCTCACGAGGTTTGTGTCTCCTGAGAGACCTCCAGCATGTACAGAGCTTCGCCAGGGTATGATGTGGGGCACATCAGCTCTGCAAGCACTCAAGTCTTCACTTTCAGATTTCAGAAAATATGTTCAGCACAAAAGGCATGAATTACATGCTAGCAAATCTCCAAATGAACAGATTTTACTACAAAGATGAAAGTCACCAATCCTGAAAAACTCCAAGTCGAGATGTCAAAATTATGACTTGCAGGTACAAAGAAAGAAATGAAACTATTCTATACCTCATGTCCTTGGAGTGGCCTGAGTCAGGAAAAAAATTTTTATAGGTCAGGAAACAACAATCTTTATTAAGAATAACCTTTTTGCCGGCACTTCATATAAAATAACATGGACAGACAGACATCTGAAAGAGAAAACTGGTACCTTCAGAGTAAATTGTTTACAGTCTCTGCAGGGCACAAGTCACAGTATGGGATGATGTACTTCAACAGTAAACTAAGGGGTTCTGCAGCAAAAGAGAAGGGACCACAAAGAAAGAAGCCTGTCTTAAGGTTAATGCATATGGGTACACAATGCTGTCCTACTTCATTCTTTTATTACAGTAATCAGTAAGTAACGGATGTGAATTTTCACAGATACTGCATCACATTTAATTTCCAAGTAATAATTCTGATAGAGCATCTCTATTTGAGCTAGCACAAAATCGAAGCAACTCTTTCATCTAAGACCGACACTGAAATCATGTGCAGCCCAGACTCAAAAAGCCTCTTTTTAGGCTTATGCATCCACATACATTTGTGCAGATCTCAGTTCTCCTGACAGAGGCTGCAGGTGGCTCTGCAATGCACTGCTGAGGTGTAATGTAACCTGAGAGCTGAGAGCAGTTATACCTGCATCTCCTATAGCCCAGGGGGACACATCAACTGCCTTCTTCTATGTAAGGACAATTCTTTCCTGAGGACCAAAGTAACAGCAACTCAAGGAGATAAGTATTGTAACATGCACTTAGGGGAAGATGTGCTTCATCATCATCTCATACTACTTCCTGATAAATTTAAGAAAGGTATTGCCTAAACACATCCAGTAGCTATGAAGTCCTAGTAATTCTTTTCAGGCATATTCTGTAAGGCATATGTAAAATACAAGCTGCAGGCAATGGCAGCGCTTCCTCTCTGTTCAGAGCAACTACAGAATTCAATCTGTCAAGTGTGCCACTGCAAAGGCAAGATCTTTCTTTGGAAAAAGGGGGAGACAGTTCAAAAGTTCAAATCAGTCCCACATTAACCTTTCCAGCTCCCTCATACTTTGATTTCAATGTCAAGTAGCACAATTTACATATCAAGAATTGTAACTTCAGAGTCTCCACTTCAGTGCAAACAACTATATTTAAATTTTTTTTCCCCAAATCCCACAGCATGGCCACAGAAGACCACTTATATCCATCTTTTTTTCTACATGTTAAAATTTTAATTTTAAGCACTGCAAAGACAAGGTTTTCCTACTGTTCTGAATGTTGCATATTTTCCTACAACTTTATAAGCAATAAGTATTTTCACTTTAAATCCAGCACCAGACAACCCCCACCATTCATTTTACGCGTGGCAGAAAGAGTAAGGAGCCCCAGAAGTCTGCAATAAAACTTATGAGATAAGTGTGACAAAACTTCTAAAGCAAGAGCATCTTAAAGTCTATGGAGTAACAATAATCATGATTGCTGAAAGTTTTATCTGTTAGAAATTGCCACCATTCCTTAAGCACTAAAATCTACCTAATATAGTGAAAGGACATCTGTATCAAAAGGTAAAATGATTTAAATATATTCTTTTCAAATAAGAGAATTTTTGCTCACAAAAGGATTGTCAAGATGAAAAGTATACCCACCAAATACCAGACTAAATTATCGATTCAAAAGCTTTCACTCTAAGCAGTACATCTTGAAAAGCCTTTGGAAAAGGTGCCCTTAAAGTGTTCAGTAGACAGGAAGTCTTGCCTGTACATGCCATTAAGACAGAAGAACAGAACCTCAAATACTACAGTAAGAACTCACTAACCTCATGAACTCTGCTTTCAACTGTGTAGCACCACCTAACAAAAATTAGGGAAATTAAGAACAAACTGAGTTAGAAAACAATGGCACTTAGTATCAGACATATAACTAACATATAATGACATCGCTTTTCCTCATCAAGAAAAAATGTACTATAGCTCCACAAGAGCAGGCCTCAACTGTGAAGGTGACTTAAGAACTTTACAGCCCCCCTTTCCCCCTTGATGCAACACTCAGCAGCTATGAGCACACCCCAGGTTCTCTGCAGAGAGCACCGACTTCCAGTCATGGAAATAATTCAGGTGCAAAGTATCCATCCACAAACGGGGAATTACAGGGATGGGGGCTTAAAATAAGCAAATACAGTTACATCCCAGCTTGACAAGGAACTACGTGCCAGTGATGATGGTGCATCTGACTACACGAACTTGGAGCAAAGGATAAATGGAGGGGTCAAGATCTTGAGTCACTAGTCAGTAAATTCAAGACAATCATAACAAAACAACTTCTCCAATCAAAGTAATGACACAGTTCGAAAGAAGCCTGGTTATTGAAAAGCCCATGACATGCACAAAGCCTGTTCTGATCACTCTGCAGCTGGCAGCAGCCAGTCTTCACACCATGCTTATCTCAGTATGTTCCCCCAGGTAATACCTGGGTTCAATTAAGCTGCATGCAGAGTACAGTACATACAAATCATTACAGCCTAATGCATTTAAAGACAACTCCCTACCTAATCCAAGATTATGCCTTTGCATTATTAAGATACATAAGTATTTGGGGTTCACATGTAGTAACAGTACGTAAAGTCACACTTATCTTGTTAGGAACAAGCAGTAGCATCTCAAATGAAAAGCCATTTTCTGGACTCTTTAGGAAAAGCAGCTGCAAAGCAAAGTAAGGGAGGATATATTCTGTTCTAGTGAGCTGGAGCTCTGTGAACAACTTGCAAGACTTTGGAATTCTTAAGATATTAATGAAAGATCAACTGCAAAGACAAAAAGCATCAGAGAATTCAGCACGGACAAAGATGGATTTTATAAAAAAGGCTCAGTGAAAAGACAGAAGACATGACTAGTTTTACAGACTTGCAGTACACAGAGACATCAGTCCACAAGAGCCAAGTCTGGACACGTTATCAACAACCACTGCAAGTTCACACTAGACCTAGACTGCCACTCTGAGGTCATGCCAGGCAGAGAGTGCTTCAGAGAATCAGGGTGTAACAGAAGTGAATGTGATTTTGCAGACTGCAAAGCAGTTAAAACTTGCCTTTTTTTTTTTTTTTTTTTTTTTTGCTAACCAGTTTTTATTCCTTTCTATTGACCATCTGTTGTGTGAAGATCTTGTTCAAGCAGAGCTGAAACAACTGCACTTGTTAAATACTAGGATTTTTCACCCCACAGAACAGTGAATACTGCAGAAACTGGTACTGGATTTCCAGTCAGGTATGTGCTTGAAGGCAGTAATGTACAGATAAGTCAAAACCTACAGACAAGGAAGAAATAGGAGAGAACTGGAGGTATGCAAACTGTTCCCTAATACAGAAAGACAGAAGTCTCCAACCAATACTATCTGTAAGCCAGGAGAAAAAAAATCAAGTCAGAAATTCAGGGAACTGTGGTTTTTAAAAGGGAACAGAGGTTTAATACACAAGTAAGCTGCTACAGATAAGTAAGAGAAGCTGCATAGTGAGATCTTTACCAGAACATGATCTTGAATTCTAGAAGAAAGAACACCTTCATACCTTTCTACAACATGATGTACACATATATCCTGCTTCTTCTCCACAAAGAAACATGCTATGACACAGCCCTAAAAGAGACTACTTCAGCCCAAAAGAAAATTGATTCTTGCTATTTTCTGCCTATCCTGCCTGCTGCTGCTTAAAAAAAGAAAGAGATCAGCACCATACTTACACAGTGAACCAGCTGTGGTCCGTCCTCTTTTTGACCTTTCTTGATTAGCTTTTTCAGAAGCCAAAGAAGCTCTGGTTTGGATATTTCTTTTTACAGGGTTCTGCTGTGATTCTGCAGCCTTCTCCACTCCATGAAAGTATTTCATGTGATAATGCAATAACTTGGCTTTGCGGAAGGATTTTGAACAGTCCAAGAACTTGCATCTAAACTTGTGATCTTGGTCAACAGTTGCAGCTTTTTTTGATGCAAGAAAATCTGTTCTCCTACAAGGTTTTGTTACTGTAAGAACAAAACAGATAAATTGCCCCATGCATATGCTATATTTACCAAATGGTTTCCTAAACTTAAACAGCAAAAAGATTTCAGTAAGCATGCATTCACACATATTAGCTATGAAACACTGGAAATAAAATGTTAATGCCTTATCTGCCTTTAAGATCAGCAACTTTAAAAGGCGAACTCTACCCTACACTGCTCATAAAAATTGTTTTTATGAATAAGTTACAGCATTTTGCTTCCCTGAGTCCTTGCCCAACACCTGATATTACTGTATAGCATGCCTGAAGATAAAAGACTGAATCACACAGAGATTACATCCCTAAGTCCAAACACTAAAGGTTATTTGTTCACAACTATTCACACCTTTGGTGCAACAAGAAAACAGTTCTGTTTCTCTGCTTACAGTTATTTTGCTACCTCATTTCTGGGTGCACAGTCCCACCACCAAAGCCCGGTTACTTCCAAAGACAGGAGAAGCAGTACTTTAGGACATTTTAAAATTACTTATTTCAATTTTCAAGCAGCAATGAAGAACAAAATTGCTTGCATCTGTTACAAAATGTTCCCTATGAGCTAAACTTAAGTTTCTGAAAAATGCAAGGAAAGCCTAAAGAGTCAAATGTACGAATATTTTAAGGCACCTATTCCACAGAGCAGTGCTGTGCAACCCAGGGCTGTACCTATCATGAATGTCAGAAAGTTTTAGTTCATGTTTTTGCTAAGAAATATACAAAAGAAACATTTTGAATTAAATAAATTACTGTCACCGGTAGCTGTACTCAGTACAACACATGAGAAGTAAAAATGAGGAAACAGATCTAAATAGATCTAGGCAATTATCCATCACTAATACACACACAATATTGAAAAATCCGTCTCCAGCTAGAAGACAATGGAAAGGAGGTATCATTAAAAAAACAAAACAAAACACCAGCTTCTAAATATAATTTTCCAATTTGCATTGCCAGTACTGAACTGTTATTTCCATATTTACAAGAGTTTTCAACTTTCAGGATTAAAAAGAAGTGTTTAACTGCAAGACTCAAACCTAGCAACAGTGACTAAAACTGAAGGGATGCAGCACATGAATGAAAATTAAGCAATTGTATTAGAAGTAGCTGTAAACAAGGGACAAAAGTACTCAGAAACATTAAGAACAAGAATAAGATTTTCTATAAGTGCACTACGGCTTTGAACAGAAAGTGTTAAAGGCAGTGTCAGCACGATCCTGGAGTAAAAACATATACAGCCTGTTTCCAAGTTTTTAGCATGCAGTAACAGAATGGTGTTACTGAGCAGCAGACTAAAGGCTGTCACAGTGCAGAGAAGCATCCTAGACAGCCATATCTGAGGTCCACCCAGCCTTTAAGTACTGTGTACAAACAATCTTTAACATGGAGAAAACACAACTAATTGCACCCTGATACATAGGGAAAAATTAAGTCATATGCAACACCAAGCTGGTTAAAAGAAAGAATATGCAGTGAAATCTGAGAAGGAAATAGTACAAAGAAAGACACTGGTTTTGGGTGTTTCACAGTGGTAATGACCAGGAGGAAGACACTGTGGCATAGCCACGTTAAGAACACGCTGACAGGAACATCAACAAGACTGCAGCAAAGCCAGACTCACGCTTGCAGAATGACAAAGTTTGCCAATATCAAAAGCAAAATATACTGCAGACCATCAAAAGCTGCATTCAGGAAGAATAAAAAAGTATTTCAGGAAGGCTCAGTGCAATGGCCTGTGGGTTCTGTGAAAGCAAACACAGAAAAGTTCTCTTGGCTGTAAAGGAAAAAAAAACCCAGCATTTGGGATTACAGATACTGAGAGCTTATTGCTATTCAATAACCAACATGAAGCTGGAAAACAACGGCAGCAGAAGGGAGTAATGGCATCCAAAGACTTCAGAAAACATTACAAAGATGGCAAGGGAAACTATTACACCGTGACACAACTGTCAGGATGAGGTCCTGCATCCAAGCTCAGAGAACTTCCCCTCCACTGAGCTGGACAGATTCTGGAGAAGATACAGGGAATGGCTTCTAACTGATCAGCTACAAGTTAGAAAAGACTGCATTAGCTGGAGTTAGAAATAGGGATAACAAAGACACGGGAACAAAGGGAAAGGAAGCAGACAAAAAAACTTACTGCAATGTGCAAAAAGAATGTGTTCAGAGTAATAAAAATACAGATGATTCCACAAAATTTGAATCAAAGCTTCAATCATTCCCATCACTACAAGTAGTTTTCCTACTTTACAAGTAGCACAACAGAACTCCCTGTCACCCAGGCACAGCAGGAAACTGCCAACCAACTCTGCCACCCAGGGGAGCCTCTGGAGAGCCCTTGCTCTATGTGCTCTGAAAAGGACATCCTACATCAACACCTAAAGGGGCACCTACCATCCTTACACACAGAATTTTTGTTCACATGTGGCACTAAAATTGCTTTCTAGAGAAACAAGTTCGGTGTATTATCTTCAGATTTTCAGGCACTTGCCTTTACAAAGGAGCTTGGTGGTTATTTTCTGTAAGTACAGACAAAGACAACGGTAAACTGACACTTGCTATTTCTCCCATATTATAATCAAAATTCAAACTCCTCATCTGCTTTTCAGTCAGCCAAGACATCTCATGGTCAGGCATCATTGTATCGTTTAAGTTTAACTACAGAGAAAACCATTCCTTCAGTGTTCCAGTCAGCAGCCCTTCCCATTTCTCACTGGGCTGAATTATCCAAGGGTCAAGTTATGACCATGCTCAGCAGCAAGTTCACTGTAAAATGCACAACGTGAAACTTCCAAGTCCACCAGACGTGGTGTTTTTACCCCATCGCCAATTCTCTCACTGACATGATTCCTGCAGGAACAGGAATATTTGGCAGCAGCATGGTACCTCAACTGAAGGCCTGCCTTGCTGTGGCATCTCCCGCAACACCCTGGTAAACAATCCAAGAAGCCAGCAGTGCACAGAACTCTTCCCATTTTCCCACACTTAAAGCTGGCCTTACTGCATTTTCAAGCAATTAGACCTCCATACACAACTGCTTGCTGAAATGAGGAGACCTTCACTCTCTAGTTCCTGGTCTCCAAAGAAATATTAAGTGGAGAGCAAATTATTTCTTCACTTGCTGTTAAATTAAACACACTGAAACTCTAAAACTCATGTTCTCTGGTGCATCATCTTCATGATAGGTCATGGTAACAAACATGCTTCAGATGACAGTTTTTACACTGTGCTTTGGACCACTTCACATCACTGGGTCAATGTCCTCAATAATTATTTATTTCATTCAACTTAATCTTGTGTTGTTTTTTCTGAGCTCACCACGTGTGTCTTCATTTCAGCTCTTAAACTACATTTCTTCCTTTATTTTCAAAAACCCTCTTCCTTTCAGTATCTCAGTTGTTAAACAAAAACCATCTTGCTTAATTGCTCTTCTCAAGCTAATTTAGATAGACATAGCATCCAAGAATTTCCAGTGCATCTAGAATCCACAGAAGGAGCTGCCTGGTGCAAGAAATACGTAAGAGTATCAATAATCACTGATCATTGCATATTTATAAACTTGTGGGGCTTTGAGCTGTAACATTACTTGGCATTGCAAGAACCACTCAAGACAGTATCTCCTATGGCCCTCCACTCCCCAGTTTCCCCCTGTGCTGGAAAGAAATGGGTACCAATAAAAGCAGCCTGTACTGGGCAATAAAGCATGTGAGCCTTGCAGTGCACCACTCACCCTCAGTGTACATTTGGAGGGGATGGAAAGGCTTTACCTGCACTTTGACATGTGACTGAAACACTGTGACCAGACTGTGCTGCCCCACCACAGGGAGCTTTAAGCGAACTAGGCAGGATGGATTTATTTACCTACCATATATTGTTAGGCGCAAAAATACAACTTTTATGCTACCTTGAAGGGATTAAAGCCTACTGAAGTGAGCTGCAGGAGAAATAGCAGCACTCTCAAACTGATTAAAAGGTCTTATGATTCTCCTTAACTGAAACCCAAAGCTAACAGAAAAAAGCAGGTGTAAGTATACAGCAATTAGAATCCCTGATGCATGTCTATGCAAATAAGTTATTTCAAGAGTGCTAGCAAATACAACTACAAACATGATAGCAGATCTGTGCAAAGCAAAGGCAGCTCACCTTTAAAGTAAAAGGAATTTTTAAGACTAAACTCACATGAACAGCTATGGAATGTTTCTAAGTCTATTTTCAAATATATGCTGAGCTTTAATTGGCTGCAAAAGTTTGCCAACAGACTGTTAACATATTTTTTGGAAAGACAGCTTGATTTAGCTAAATTCTGATCACTACTTCTAGTTCCTTGTCATCAGAGGTGCCAAAAGTCAGCAGAACAGGCTTTTAATCTTGCAGTACATGTAATTATTCAAAATTTTGTTCAGACTTTTAAAATACAAACTTCAGTTTTAACAAGCAATGCTATATTGCCCTTTCAGAACGTGTTACATTTTAGAACATCTCAGCCATAGGAAGACTCCAGACTGCAATTTGCTGCTATAAATGTGTGCAACCACTAGGAATCTTGAATCACCTACCAACCAGTGAATAGAAATCACCCCTTAAAAGGGGTGCTTGTGTCCTTAAAAATCCCTGATACTCAAATGCTATAAAAATCATGTTCTTCCTATACATCCTGCAAGGTAAAAATTTGTACTACTAGAATGTGTTACTCAACAGTGCCAAAATGACACTAACATATCATGAGGCAAATACAGATTTTACAGTATTTTCCTACAGGAAGATAATTAATTCCCACTAAGTGACTAGAATTAAAGTTTACAGACAAATAATAATGATAATACTGGCTTACAATATTGCCTTTGTTCTAAATATGAAAAGTTACCAATGACTAACTTCCATGCTGTACTTCATGGCAATCTCACATGCAACAGACACACTCTTCTGCCCCACACACCACCTGCTCTCCAATAACTGCCCCTTCCCAAGCCCCAAATCTTTTAAACACATGAGACTGAGAACATATTGAACACAACTGTCTGGCACACAGTTATTCTATCTGGAGCATATCTGTCACCTTGATAATCATCCATAAATGAGTTAATTCAGCTCCCAGTCTCCAACACCAGCTATTTTCACAACGACATGCCTAGGCACTGTAACAAATCTATCCCGCCACAAGAGCAGATGCCACTGGTGATTTTCAGAGGCATTTGCACATCCTGCCTAGAGGCACCTGTCACTGTCATGCTGCTACACACGCACACCAGTACCAGGTAAAAGACCAAGCCCTGCTGTTCCCCCATCAGACAGCTCATCAGCACTGGGGTGAAATGCTACAATCCCACAGCTAAGACAGAGAGAGCATGGAGAGGGAAACACAGATCCACTTTTAACTACAAAGGATTTATCTGTGAGAGAATCTATGAATTTTTAAATCTTCATCTAAAACTGCTCATGAATAGCTTTTTAAATGCAGCTTAAGTATGGAAATGTAGATTTTTGTACTTGGACTTCAGATGACCGTATTTACTCAAAGACCCTGCATGCTTACCTTTTATCCCCAATCCTTAAAAGTGCTCTACAATAAAAACACCTGCTTGCCACATCTGGATGTCCACTGAGGTGCATGATTGATTTCTAACGTTAACTGAAACAACTTTCAATTAAATAAAATAAAATCCACGCTCGGAAGAGTGGATTTTTACAGACCATCAGTGCTGTACTTCAGGTCAGAATTCAATATAAGTGAATATTCCCAAATTAACTTTAATCTAACTTGCTCAAGTCCTGATAGAAGAGCCAGGAACAAGAGTGCACAAACTCTATCAGAGCCTTTGGGTAGGTGTTAGCCAAGGCCTGATCCCACAGCTTTGCTGCTTCCATCTAATGAAGCAAGGTCAGGCCACATCCCACTAGTGTGAATGACACCACACACACATACTACACATTCAGTTGGAATTCTCCCAAGTTTAAACCCAAATTACAAATTTGCTCAGCAATAGCTGAAGGAGACCATTTTAAATAGCAGAAGACCATTTACACACCAACCTGAGCAAAGGAAAGAGGGCAGTTCCTTCCTGCACTGAGGGTACCCATTAGTGGAAATGGAGAGGATATGTCACTTGGACAGTTACAACAGAGTGAAAGACCATATGTGCAAACAAGAGGGAAATTTAAAATAACCAACAAACATCACACACATTACTCCAGCAATGCTGAGCAACTGCAAATCTCTCCAAATGCTCTGTTACACTTCAAATTAACCTTGTTTGATAGAGCATAAACTAGGAAGTATGTACTTCAAGTTTCTCCAGTTAGCTGTAGATCCAAAGATTAAAGTTATGAGAAATAATCATAGGACAGCACCATGTTTTGACAGTCCACTGCTGCATAGGAAATTTTAAAGCTAGAAGAAAATAGAATATATATATTAAGATGGAAACTGAAATGTTTGAACTACTTCATAAATTTGCACTAAAGCCTCCAAGTCTAAACATAAAGATATAAAAATGCACAATTGGGATTCCCAAACAGCAGTAACAGTAATATTACCACATACTTATAGCACATTAAGCACTGATCTGTTATGGTATTAAATTCAATTTAATCCGAAATTCCAAACACTGCGAACAAGCATTTGTAAACTTCATCACTCATGCTGAAAGTATTCCACCCAGTCATTTAAAAATTATGATTTCCACTTTTAAGATTGCAGTCCACCTTGGAAGTGTAAGATTAAAACTGAGTCCACAGGGAATAAAAATATGCATTTTTAACGAAGGTTAAAATTGCAAGAATTTTAACACTTGTACAAGTACAAAACATGCAGTGTCTATTGCCTTAAGAAATGCATTAACGTGAAATATGAAAAACTTGAACCTGTAGCAGCAGAAGGTTCTTGAGTTCTGACAGGAACGGAGGAAGACTCAGTGTCTTCAGCTTTTTCTTCCTGCAAACTGGTGTCTGTGCTGAGTGCTGTGCTATGCGATGTATTCCCAGGTGATCCTTGCTCACCAAAACTTTGGTCAGATTCAACAGGAATTTCTAACTGGGCTAGAATGAGAAAAACATTTCCACTGAGTAAAATGCATACAAAAGCATACTGAAGAACACTGCGGGGGGGGGGGTGGATTTTCACATTATAATGGAGAAAACTACCCATCCATGCTCTTGACTACTTGCTTTTGGTCACACAAAATTTCTGCAGCACAACTAACTTGTAGCATCTCTCTAAACTTAGAGCTGCTTAGAAACACAAAAGCATAGATCTCCTCAATCCACTTCAAGAGCTTCATCAAAAGGGAAAGGCAGTGAAGGACAGGGCAGAAAAGCAAGTATTAACTCCACCATGTTTAAGCATAAAAGCATCCCATTTGATGCTTTTAGTGTTCAATAGCAGGATTAAACTCTAAGGACTCCGAGTTCAGTACTTGTGCTGTTACTTCCACAATCTGAAAGTCTTAAAACTTTGAAATTACTTCATTTTCACAATCAGAACCTGCATTCCCTACAAAAGAAAACCAACCAACCAAAAAACCCCAAACCAAAGTATTTCCTTGGATATTTTTATGGCCCATAGAGCTCTCCTTTGCTGGAAAAGGTCCCACCACCCAAGGGAAATGCAGGGTTACTGACAGAAAGGGAATTAAAAGCCAAAAGCAATCAGGGCAGCAGAGACGCAAACTTTCCACGAGTTTTCCCTGCACTGCTGATGAAATAATGTTTTAATAGCAGATATGGAGCCTGTAGGCTAAGCAACTGCAAATATACAGCTTGCAACAACTACACGACCACCTCATCACAAAAACCCAGAGTACACTGTGCAGGCACTTACTCTTCTCAGATTCATTTTGGATAGATACTGCATCTTTCCAAGTTTGAATTTCCGTGGAAGTTGTGACAAGATCTGTATTTAAAATCTCATGGCTAATACTGGATGAGAGTCTTGAAGATCGCCTCCTGATCTGGTCTCTCTCAGCATTATCTGAAGAGTTCTTAGATTTTTCCTGAGCTGGAACAGTTGTATTTAATGGTACCACGCAGTAACAGGAATACAAACAGATCACAAGCAAACTGTCAATTCTTCACTCCCTGTGACCCCCTTTTGAAAGTGTGCTTTTGAAGGACTAAGGTTAACAGCAAAAGCTAAAAAGCCTGGATAATTAAACCTCTGTAAAAGCTACAATGGTAAGTTTCAACTAAGCATAAAAGCACAGCAAAAGCTCTCAACTTTTTTCTTCTAGTAACAGATTTGAAGTACGAATATGGATCAGTATATTACTAGTTTCTTAGAAAAAAACATTCCACTGAGTAAAATGCACACAGAAGCATACTGCAGAGCAGAGGGGTATGTTTGTCACATTAGAGTGGAGCTGGTCTAAACAAGCTGTTCCTGAGATGTAAGTAATATCAGGAGTTAGATGAGACAATTCAGGCACACAAACAGCTGTGACTGAGCTAGATAACCTACACACACTGAAGTTTAAGACTGTGGTATTGAAGAAAGGAAAGAGCTTTCTTTGGATCTTCCTCTCCTTGGTCATGACACTACTATAGAGAATAAAATTTTCTTTCCTCATCAAGACATTCAAGTTCTTCAGCCTCCACAAATGCTACCCGAAGATGAAGTAGAAGCTATTTGACTTTCAGTCAAATATTTGAATATGAATTGAATACTGAGTAATTCACACAACTATTGAATAATGAACATTTACACAGTATTAAAGTGCCCTTGTTTTAATCCTCTAGCTAGGAACTGAAGAGTTTCTACGACTTCTAAAACTTTTATAGCCTTCTGTAGATTGGAGGCAATGTAATCACTGCCATCTCTACATCTGTGAATTTTTGCCTCAAGGCCTCCTTTATTCCAAAACCAACTACCAAGATTTAAGGGGGAATTCCAGCATGATGATGCCACATGTGAATATTCATGGTTCAAGAGTAATACCACAGCCATTTTATCCCTCCCCCAACCCATTGAGCTTCAAGAACTTTTATATTTATACACACACAGTGTGAGAGCTGAATATCAAAACTCACACAAGTTTTTTTCAATCCTGGGACGCTTCAATGGAACATCACCTCCTTTAGGTATTTTCCGACATCTTAACTCCAAAGTTATGGGCTGCAGTGTCTGAGAACTTGGCTCTAGAGATTTAGATAACAGAAGAAAAATGGACTGAATACAAAGCTGTGAAACACTTTAACACAAATTCCTAAGCCTCACAATCTAAAATACTGGACTTGCATAGAGCTTCATCCAGCTTTCTAAAACCCACACAGTGGTATTCAACTCTACTACAGGTATGCATTATACTACATGATGGTTATTTGTCTAAATCTAATCTCTGACCAAACCACCAAGGCTTCAAACATCAGTGTGCTCTTGGCTGTCTTGAACAAAGATGAACTTAAAAATTTTTAAGACTTTCTAGAAATTTAGATTGTGAAAGAGCAAGACACTTCTTATTCCTTTAGGTAAGTTTAAAAGTGTTTTGGTACATGCCTAAACACTTAAGCTTGGCTACATACCTGTGGGAGGTGTTACCGGTGGTCTGCCACGCTTTCGCTTAGTTTCCTTCACATTTTCCTGTGGACTCTTTACCTTGTCATTCTCAGGCTTCTTGTCAATTTGTGTATCTACTGAATATTCCATATCATTCTCTGATATATTCTCTTTATCTTCTTTTCCATTCTTAGATATATTCTTTTCTGAGATCTTGCCTTTTTCTGAGATGACTATAAATTTTCCCTCTTTATCGGGCTGTTTAACTCGTTTCTCAGTCTTTAATGTCTTTTCATCTTCGTCTTTCTTTGCACTACCTGTTGCCTTCCTCTGCTCTTTAAATTTCTCCTGGTTTTCAGGAGATGACGGAATTTCATTACCTCTTTCCTTAGGCTTAGCATCACCCACAGTATTCTAGAAAAAAAGAGAGTGACAGTAAAATCAATTCACTGTAGTCTAAAAGCCACCCCTCTCCTTTTTATTTAGCAGCCCTGCATCTTTGTCCAATTTTTCAGGTGCTAACAGTACATGCTCTATTGCAATCCACAGATTAAAACTTAGAGGCACCCAAACTGGTGAAGGACCGGTGCAATGTGAACAAGACAGGGCAAGAAATCCATTCTTCATCATGCAATGACAGAAGAGCTTGGCTGTTCCTTTGTTGCCAGATGTAGGCTGGGTCCCTAGTGCAGTCCCTAGCTTGTGCAGTACTACGTAAAACCTACTTGGGACACTGCAGGAAGAGTGGGAGTCAGGAGCATAGAAAGCAGCAAACAGCTCAATGGCTCGAATGTGCGAACTCTCTTCCTTTCACAGAAGGGTCTCAGTCAAAACAGACACATAGCTTGCTTGCACTTATCACCCTGCTGACACTGCTAGGCAGAGTCATGGAAAGCAACTGCAATCAGCAAAGTCATCAGGAACCACGTGATGTTAGAAGTTAAACATTTAAATTTAAAAACAAAACTTAAATTTTTTTTTCTGTAATTTATGTTCAGCATGAAGAGACATGAAAATCCTTAATAATCCCCAGCCAGCACACTACTGAGGCAATGTTCAACTGCCAGCCCATTTCCCCATAGTTCTTACTGGGTAACACCATGAAGGGGCAAGGAGGATGATATATGCTGATTATGTTTATTTCCCCTTCCAGTGATCCTGCTACAGGCTGTCCCAGAACAGAAACCTTCTAGCTTTGAACATGAATTAATAATTTATATTTGGTCATATGTCAACACTGCCTTTAGCTCAACTAACTTTTCCTGTTGCCTAACCAAAGCATTAAAAAGTAACCATGCTTCTTCCCAGGCAGGTCTACAGGGCACAAGAATCTTCAACTTTGACCCAGGATCAGGAAGATAGGAAAGGCTAAATACCCCAACACCTTCTTTATACTTTTTAACATATTTTCAGACCATTGCCTTAAGAAATACTAAAATACTAAATACTAAAATAGTGAACGTGCAATCTGCTCCACCCTCTATGATATTACTTCAACCATACTTGGTACAGGTGTGACTAAAAAAAAAAAGTCACTTTAAAAACGTGAAATCGAATTGCTATGTATTTCATGAAAAGAGACAGGTAAATAGGAAGTATTTAACATGTAAAGCACCCCTTTTACCATCAAGTTTGTATTCTGTAAATTCCTGAAGGGAGAAGCTTCAGCAGCAACTCAAACATCAGGGAAAAAAAAAAAACCAACCAACCAACCATAACCAAAACAAAACAATCCCACCCCAAACAAAAAAACCCCTACCATCTCAAAAAACAACCCTAAGGCAACTATATTTCAACACCTCAGATGCTCACAAAACCATCTGATTTGAATCAAGTATGCACCTCTGGAACACTTATAAGTCATGTCAGTCACAACATTCTCAAGCAACCGAATCATGAACACAGTAAGTCTGAATTACCTCTTGGTGTTACTGAACTCTTAGAAGATGTGTGTCCTGGCAAAGGTACATTCACACTGTTACAGGTTATTAGCATTTTTCCATCACTGTTCAACACAGCCAGTTACACCCTCTACACAGGGACCGAGTAATACTATAATTAAAGAAATTATGACCTGCTTATGTTGCTCCCTTCAGGAATTGTGTGGTTTGTATCCCTTTTTTTCGTTTTCTTAACAAGTACTAAGATACGAGCCATGAGTGCCTTCATGACTCCAACCTTTCTTCCTGAAGAACAGGAACAAGACACCTCCCCTCCACTTCCAACATGCTGCTACATTACTGCTATACCTGTTTTTTCTAAATCTTGAGCACTCCAGTGGCTCAAGTACTTTTTTAAAAAAAACTTTACCTCTGGTTGTATAAATAGAGCTCACTAGGAAATTCTCACTTATTGCTTTTCTGTGCTAAAGGACAGAAAAAATGTTCTACCATAACTTAGGAGATTCTCTTGGGCTAAGAGAAATCTTGGACAAAGGATAAAAGGAAAAAACAAAAAAGAATCAAGCCAAAAACTCCTTTCATTTCCTTTCAGAATCTTTCCAAAGCTATGAAGAATCATAAAAATATTTTGTCTCTCCTTTAGGAAGTTTCGTTTTCTTATGCAGAGTACTACTTCAGATTGTTTAACTCCATTTACTTAACACTAAATATAATAACATTTCTCACGGAAATAAAGATTCTGCAGTAGTTCACCTGTGAGTATTAGTCAGCTTTCCACTACACACAATGATAACAATTTAAAAGCTTTATGGCAAAATGTGAAATAGTGTTCCCTCCCAGGCTGGTAGATACAGAAATCTGGAGGACTGGCATACCTCTCCACAACAGTGACAAACCTAAATTGTAACACTGACATTCATTACTGGAATCTGCATTTAAGACTTGTGCTGGGGGGACAGAGTCAATTTCTTCAACCAAACTTAAAGTTTCAAAAAACTAATGGCAGAGAGCATGACAAAAAAACCCACAGGCTATAGTTACCACACAGCAATGTGTGGCAAGAGATCAAACTTAAAACCCTGCCTGCAATGAAAATTATTCTGAAGCAGGTATTTAAGAAGTTTTAACCAAGTCACTCAAGACCAGATCTTGGTCAGCCTTTCCTACATGTCTATACAGGAAAATCGAAGTACAGAGCAGCACTTCTTCCTTCTCACCATCAGCAGGACAGTTGTTTTTGTTTGATTTTTTTTAAATGTAATGGCTCACTACTACTTTCTTTCATGAGCTAAAGGTTGAAACCACCACACTGAGCAGATGAAGGGTTCGTAAAACAGTCAAATCACAGAAGGAAAACAAGGAATAGTTTAAAAAGCTGATTTTCTCAAAGTTGTGAGGTGAAAAGATTAATAGCCATGTTCCCTAAAAGTCTCATGAATACTAAGCAGTTACTTTGGGAAAGAATACTTTCTGTTCACTCCATAGCTGGCACTCCTTTAAATATATATCTGTATAAAAGTAAAGCAATCTCGAGCAGGTAAAACAATCACGATTCAAAAACCTTACCACTAGCTTTAGTATGTATGTACGTTTTGAATTTTCCAACAACTTTTAGAAATCTGTTTTCCTTTTTCCTTATATACTATGACTTCTTTAGTTCAAGAGGTGCATTTAAAGAACTTGAGAGCTTTGCAAATCATACCACAAAGATTCACATTTTATTTTAAGGGATTCCCCTTAATGAAGGAGAAACGAAGGCCCCTTTTCATTTTAAGGGACTTCATTTCAGACATACTGTATTTTAGGAGTAAAAGTTTTTCATTAATTTCACGTATTCAACTATCCTAGCCACCTGAACTGCTCATTTATGAATACACTAGCTGCACAAACACCATACTTACCTGACCTTTGGAAAAAGCTTTGACATGAATGTTTTTGACTGTCTGAACTACACCATCATAAAATTTCACAGTGTAGGTACCTAAAATATGGAAACAAAATGCAAGAGTTCAAAGAAGTTATTTGACACAGCATCAGCTAACAGCTCCAATACTCCAGCTGAACAATTAGCTCTAGAAAAAAGCTGCTTCACCTGTGTTGTTAGAACCCTCAACACAGAGCTCCTATCACAGGCCAGGGAGACACAGCAAAGTTATCCAAAACAATTCTGGCCAAAATAAAGGTGTGTCCATGTCTAATCTTAGAGTTGCTCCTCAGATACACCTTACTCACAAAATCCCAAAATATTTTTGGTGGAATATTCCAATATATAATTACACAGCCATTTTCTACATCTTACAACATACACAATCTAAAGCAAGCCCAGCAGTAGAACAAATCCTCCACAGTTCCCCCTCCCCTTCTGATTTTTAAGGGGGTTTTGCAACTCTGCCAATAGGTTTTATTGCAGCTTACAGGCAAGTACAACAAATTTAGGAATCAACTTTTCCCCACACATATACTTAAAGCAATTACTGACTGATGCCAGCAGAAGGTTTTTATCTCATAAACAAGGTAAGAGGGTAAAAAAGTTGATGACAGACTAAAACACATAGTTGAAAATGCAATTTTTCACAGCTTTTTTCCATCTTCTATAATATCTCTCCACCAAAACAATGAGGTTTCAGCACAATTAGAAATACATGACTACTAGACATGACAAAACCAGGAGGAGTCCTTACCATCTTTGTTAACAGAAGTAACTTTGGCTGGATAGAAGCGACAGTCAGACCAGCATGCCAATACCTGATCATTGATATGAAATCCCTACAAAAAGTTAAAAGTGTCTTCATCTGAGAATTACTGAAACATACAACTTTATTAAAACATTTCAATTACTAGCATTCCAAGTTTTAGAAGAAATCATAAAATTTACACAGCAGGTAACACAGCAACAGTGAAGCTTTTTAAAGGTCGTCATTCATGCGAACACAAATTAAACTGTTATGCACACATATGTACTCCAATTTCTACTTACTGCACAAGCTTCTTCCTCATGCAATCCTTCTTTTCTTAACTGTATTTTCTCTAGGGGACGCAAATAAGGACTGTCCCAACAAAACCATTCATCATATCTATGGTTCCAGCGCTTGAAATGGATAAGTACTTTCCCCTCTTCATAATCAATTTCTTCAATGTGGGCTGGATACCTGGTTAAAGGTAGATTAAAATACTTTAAGAATAAGGCAAGCTGTCTCAGACACTTTATACAAATAAACCTTGGTTTAACTCCTCCAATCTTATTAATGTGACGTACCATTTGTATAAGCAATAAAGATGCTATAAAATGATGGAGCAAAGCACATAATGAAACCCAAAACTGAACAGCAAATGCATACACTGGCTGCAGCAAAAGGAGACAACTAAGGAGTTCTTAGTCTGGGGTGGAAAAAGAAATTTAACTACAGATTCAGAAGTCAGAAAGACCTTCCCTACATCTAGAAATGTAATATTTTACAAAATCAATAGTTTCAGTTCACTCTTATCAAGAGTAACGCCTGGGGGGTCAATACACGGACTTCTCTGAGATACCCATCACGAATCATCTACGCAATGTAACACCAAAAACCCAGCAGGCACACTAATGTAATTTAAGTTTTAGATTCTCAAAGTTAAATTTCATCTGCACAATCCTGGGGTTTTTAAATACAAATTTCTTAGTACATTAGAAGTAGAGGAATCTGAGATGAGTCAAATTCAAATGTTTCTGATCAGGAAGACATTGTAAACTCTGTATTTCTTTAAATTGCATTGGTAATTTGTAACTTTAGTAAGTATTTAATTAAAATCACAGCTATTTCACTATCCCAACTGAAGGTAATATTCCAAGTACAATGCTTTCCCTTCCATAATAGTAACATCCATAGGAAATTTCCATTTGTTGGTGTTTTCAGTATTCTGGAAGAAGGGCAAGGCCTCCATGAATTCTTGAACAAAGGGTGAAGACGAAACTCAAATCCACAAGTATTCTTTATCTGGTAAACCACATTTGAAAGACAGAGGAAGTGGCAGAAAGAAGTGGCATCGCTAAACAATCAAGCCTGATGCTAACAGTAAAGCCTAGACATGCACGAATTAAGACTCAAATGCAAACCAGGCTGCCATTTTACAATCCTACACAGAGGGGAAGCAAGTCTACCTACAACTGAAACCCTCCAGCAGATCTAAGACACGTCCAGTTGTGACTTCACAAAGAGCTACAAACAGGCAATGCTGGAGACTTACAGTGCAAATATATACTAAGGCCTTGCTTAATACTCACTTGGCACACACATCAAGCTATGCCATTAGCTCATCCCAACGTATTACCAAAGTGCATGCAGCAAAGACTGGGGAGAACAGGAACTCAAAAGGGAAATACTTATGGCGGGGACATCTGTAACTGATTACCAATTTATTGGAAAAAAAAAAGAAATTTCTTCCTGTGACAGTCAAGATATTTTATATTTAAGTAACTCAAGTACTATCCTCTACAAGTTCATGAGGGGGCAATAGTCACAGTCACAACCTAGTTCTACTAAACAGATTATATTCGGGTATCACTAAATACAGGTAATGACAAAAATCAGCATCCCATTTCCTACAATCTGAGTGCAGCAAAAACAGGTAAGAAATCCCAGATCCTCTCAACAAGAGAGCAGCCACAAGGGTGTTCTCATCATTGGGACTGCAGTACGCATAGGACTTGTCTGTTCAGTGATTAAGAGGGATGCTGATAAAAAGGACAGACTGCTGACTCAGTATCAAGCTAATTATCTCGTCCAAGCAGATAACCAACTCTGGGAAGCACAATGCACTTCCTACCACTGAGGTGAGACAAGCCCAAGTTACAGGAGCGAACTAACTCAATGATGCAAGACTGCTCCGTGCTTCATGTCCAGCAAAAGGAAGAATTTCTCCACCAAAACTGTCACCCCAGAATCACATATCAGTGCCATCTGCACCTATCCCACTCCACTAGCGGGAGTCAAGATCATCAAGAAAAGCACATCTGACAATGAGAACAAATTTCAGTCTACTTGAGTAAGTGTGGTTGAGCTAGAGCTCTCAGCTCTTGGAGAACATGCTGCAAAGCCTCAATATCTCCTCTTTCTGAAGCAACAAACATCAGTAAACATACACTCAATGCTCTTCACTAGAGCAGTAAACCTATTAGAAGCAGGGCTAGACCCATCCATGAACTCTGACAACCACCTCTCGTTGACACCACCTTCCTTTCAGATGAGAGCACTGGCAGCTAGAAAACAAAGCAGAAAGGTTCACAGATTCTCAATAGCCTTGAGCACCACACACTGACAGGCCAAGCTTCCTTCCTCCCACACCTTTTGCAGAACTGAGCAAGCACAGCACATCAGAAGGCACAAGTGCTCACAGATCTATACAGCATTAGCCATATACTTCCTCCAAACAGGCTGTGAACATACCGAGGGGTAGAGGTAACTTAAAAGAAATTCAGACTTGTTTATAAAAAAAAATACTATGAGAAGATACACAAAGTAAAAGGCCAATAGCTGAAGCCTGGCTAAGGCCCCAGAGTACAACTGAGGTATGTCCAGGGTGGCCCAACACATCCTCCCTCAAACCACAAAGGAAGTATTCAGCTGACTCAATGGGCATTCAAGACAGCTAACTGATCCTGGATAAGAAAACCCCAAATGGCACTGATTTAAATATTTATCGTAAAAACTGTGAAATCAGAGAAAATGTCTTGCAACACACAGGGAGGGCAAAACAACTAGTTTTCCAGCTGAATTTGAAAGGAATGATAAGCTCACATGTTTCAAGGATTTATGAACTAGCTAAACACTATGGAAAAATCTCTAAGATGCCCGAACTGCTGGCATTAGTTTTCTAAGAAGCTACTGAATAGACTATGGTTAGTAATGACTGGCAACTTCAGACTACAGCTGACAAAGCACAGCAAATGGTATAAAAATGAGTTTATGGTAGACAAATGTAAAACTATCCTCTTCTGGGAAGAGGTAAATATCTGGAAATTCCCTGGACTAGTTTGTTTCCCTTCTCTTTTCCTACATACCAAAATAGAATTGCTATGAAACCTCCCTCCCCCGGAAGTAGGAAGGGACAAGCTTAGTGCAGTTAAAGCACTGCAGAGAGGAAAGGAAGCATCCAGGAGAACCAGCACTGTGAAGGACAACAGCTATAGTGGTTCATCTTTTCAGTACTAGACCAACTCCTGACAGTATGAACAACTGAACTCGTGGGACTGACAATCTGAATCTTAACAGGGTAGCACCATACTCTCAATATTACTCCAGAGTTCTAATCAGAATCAAAAGCCCCTTCACATCCATTTTACCCAGACAATGGACAGAAAAGCTTGGATGTGTCATTACAACAAGGTAAACAAAGGTAACATCATTTGCCTATTACAGGCATCCAGTGCAGTCATCTTCTTTTCAGAAAGAGGATTGCAGCTAGCCACCACCCAATCAGTTTAAATGATCCAATTCAAAAGGCTTCAGAAAGTCAATTAAGCTGGGACAGTGTGCCCACGTGCATGGCTACAGCAACCCCTCTGGGATCCTTCCACTCAGGGCTGCCCTACTGCAGCAGTCCCTCTTCTTCATCCTCTGAATTCCAGCACTATGTACCAAGACACCTTTCAGTACCTACAGAGGCTCTCTCCCTACAGCAACCTGAGGCCAACAGACATATCATTCATGGAGTCTCGATGCATCAACCCAACTCACTGTACTCCCTGGAGTTCAACTTAAGACGTGACAGACAACCAGCAATTGCAGTGCATTGCCAATATGCTACGATTCCAAATACAACAAAGCAACCTCTGGGACAAGCAGTAAAGATGCCAAATTCACCTTGCACTTTGACAAGGAGCTTTATCTTCACCAGGGTTGACAACACATCCAAACACCTTGGAAGTCCTTAACTAGGAATTTGGGGCAATCACATGCCATTCACGTGAGAGAGGTACACAGCACTCCGGCATGAAACATTTTCCAAAGCATCACTGCCAATGGACTGGCAATAGACCTACAGGCCCATGAACTGACGGATGTATTTGGTACTGAGAACAGAAATCAAAGCCAGCACTTTAACCAAACAGGAGATTTTTGACTATGTTTTAGCACCAATACAGCAACAAAAGTACACACAAGGAAAGTTTGGACCTCCAAAGGTCTAGCACTAGGAAAAGCAGGTGTCAGCAAGCAGAAAATCCCATGCCCCCACAGGACTGCACTGTAACCACACCATGGAGTGGTACTGGTCACACAGGGGAAGACAAAAGCAGCAGAGAAGAAAAAACAGTCTGCTGTCCTCTACAAATCCACACCCAGTGAGTTGTGTCAGCACTGATAGTTTTGCTAAGCCCCCAGCTCTTAAAAATTTTCATTTAGAAACCCTGAAAATGCAAATGCACACAATCCAGGGTTCAAAGCTTAGCAAGTAAACAAAAGATTTCAGAACGGGGGAGTTCATAACTAAGTTGCGAGACCAGAGCTGCAAAGTGCTGTGTGTAGGACAGGTCATTTACGGTCAAGTGTTTCCAAAAACCAAAGAACATGGAACAAATAGCATATCCAGAATTCAAATTTAAGCCAAGGGATATGCAGAAAGTAGAGCAGGTTGTTGAATTCCCCCCACAAAGTATTCCCATGCAAGTGTTATGTACACTCAGACACTGCTGTTGAGCAAACATGTCAGAAGGATAACAGACATGGGCACAAGTTATTAGCCTTACTCAAACACCAGCTACACCAAACTGCATCTTTGAAAAGGCTACATTACAGACAGGCTAAGATCTTATTTTTGTAAGCCTGACTACTTTTTTTGCTGTACTAACAAAACTCAAGAATATCGAAAATGCAGGCAAGTTCAGATAGGTGCTTATGTACACAACTCTCTGTTACACAGGTAAGCTAAATTAATGTGTGAATAGGATTTATTGTCGATACTTTATATTTTTTGTGGAAAGAGCTATGTTCTCATTTCCACAAATCCAATGCCCTTGTACCTGGAGAGAGAACATGCTCTGCATGCAACCGAGCTGTTTTGGAATAAATTCCCTGTATCTAAGGCAGTACACCATCCTCCTGGGATGTCCAAATTGTGTTCAGTGCTGACTTTGCACACTTCACCTGTTGGCAGGTTCCAGAGCTTTAAGTACAATCATATCTAACCCACACAGACTTCTCAATAAAAATCAACTCTCATGATTTCTGGAAAGATAAGTTTTCTACAGGAGCTAATAATACCAAACTAATTCCTGTATTTAAGAAGTCTTCGGCAATTTTAATTTTATCTCTCATTCACTGAGAATTATTAAATGCTAAGTTTTGAGCTGACTATCTGAAACGTACAGAGATATAAAGTTCGAAGTTAGCCCAAGTAATTTGTGGGCTCTTTTTCATCTTCCTAATGGAGTGGTTAGTGAAGAAAAGTATTCTTCCTCACAGCTGAGAGCTGCAAGACAGGCACCAGACCAGACTTGTTAGCACGGAACGTTTCCCCACACAGTTCTTTAATTCTAAAGCTGACCACCCTCATATAAGCACAGGCCTAACAAATTCAATCAGATTTTAGAGCCTATAAATCCACAACAGCACCAGGAAAGGAAACAGCGAGGATATTCTGTACTGCGAAGAATTTATTCTTCGTAATATCTGCTCTGCAATATTAAGTATAGCATAAAACTTAAAAGGATGAATTCAGGAGAATGAGAGCCTGAAGTCCAACTAGATTTAGGAGCAGTCCTATTCCCAGACAGAACACCAGTACACTTCTGGAGGGCCAGCACAACATATCAGCATCTATCGCCCATCTCAATCACTGGTATATAAACTTCTATGAATTAACTACTTTCCTACAAACCAGTGACTACGACTCTAAATACCGTACCAATACAAAATGTTTAAGATAGTAAAGACTTAAAATTAATATAACATGAATGGTTTTAAAAATATACCAGTTTTTTAATCTGTCACGGGCTTCCAACTGGGCTCCCACCTCAAAGTTGATCCCTCTTCTATTCGGAGGATGTTTTGTCATTTTGTAATATCAACACTGCTGATTTTATTCCCCTGAAAAATGCAATTAAATATCAATCACTAATCAAGACATACACAAAATAAGCTTATGTACTATAATTCCCAGAAGCCAGATGTTAAGAGACCACTTTAATTTTGGTTTGCAGAAAGTAAGAGGGAAATTATTTTTTAAAAAAAGGTTCCCAAGTGAGAGTGTGCAGAATGATTCCAAAAGCATGTTCAAAATGGCAGCTACCGGACCATGAAAGAGCGAAGCTGAGCCTCTGTCCACTGGTCCAAGTTCTAGGTCAATTGAGAACCAAGCAACCCAACGTTTATTCACAAATGACACGGAAGTTTCATAGTATTTTCTCCCCCCTCCCGGTTTTGATGAAAACAAGGAATCCAGTAAACAGGAAGTGGGCAAAACAAACACAATGACAATCTTTCACCAGCTACCACATTAATGAAACACTCTAAAACACTATGTCACCTCATCACTGAAAGTGCAATAAAGTTCAAAGACATTAGAAATATGTAGTTTTTAAATCCAATTTTAGAAGACTCCCTATACTACTTGCGTATTTGCATGGCTTTCGTCCAACTTCTTCACTGTTTTAACCAGAAAAAAAAAAGTCTTTATTAATATTTGTTTCCAACAGATAATATAAAATTTTAAGAAATCTTGCTCTAGTAGTTTCTCTCAATGTACACATAGTGAAAAAGCCTGGTCAACAGCTATTTTTCCTGATTTTTTTTTTTGCTCGATTGTTTCCCACAATTTTAAGATAGATGATGGTGATCCATTCCTGTAGTCTTCAAGTTCACAAGACCCAAAAACACAAGTAAATCTTATTCAGTATCACTGTCCTTACAGTAAGACTGTATCTTGAAGATTCAATTACAGATGGACAAAATTGGTACAAGTTAAAAAATCCGTCTAGTCTTACACTACAAGAACAAGAAGATATGCACAGAAATAAGCACTGGCGTTTTGGCTCCCATAAGGCATAAACAGTAATGGTATCAACTGAGCTACATCTACAAAAGGGTTAACAACGTGAAGAACTACTCTAATTTCAAGTGTGGTTCAGAAATCAAAGATCTTTAGGAATACTACAAAGCTTCTATGGATGACAGGAATGTCTATGAACAAAATGAACTTCTATGAACTTTTCTGTAGGGAAAAGCTACTCCTTCACCACACTTTTTAAGCCAGGCCATTTGCCAAGGGCTGGCCATAGAGACAGCCCAACCACCTCCATTCAACCACCACACTGCAAAGCAATGTCTCTACTGAAAGCTCATCTGCTGCCTTCCTCTAAAGCAGTGCTTTTATACTGATCTTCATCTCTACTAAAGCAGCCTGCAAAGATGGGGGGAAAAAAATACTATTGCCTCTCAGTTTGATTCACAGCAAAAGATAAAGTATTCTAGTCACCTAGGAACTGAAAAAAATTAGTTTCTTACAGTAATATCTGATAACAGACTGAGTTCACACATCATAGATCTGAATCAGTCCAGTCTTCTAATAGTTAGGGTGGGAGTCCATAACTTTTAATTAGGAAAGGAAATTAAGAAAAACTGAAGATTGTTGGGATTTTACAGCTTATGTTGCATCAGAATGTAGAAATTGGGGAAAAAAAAGGCAGTAAATGCAAAGCTGTATTTTAATTTCAGGAGGTTTATCCACCCACACTTCAAATATCCACTATTTTCTTTGCAGATTAACATCATTAAAATACACCTTTCTCACACTACCAATGCAATTTCATGCCTCCAAACGATGAGCAGACATATATTTTGCTTAACACTTGTAGAAGAAATGACATCTGCGAGGTGATTCTTTCCCTAGTACGATTATTCCTCCCTGTCACTAAGGAGGGACATGCAAAGCCAACGGACTCCCACAGGCACTCCTGGTACATTATTTAGTCCTCCTCACTAAGGGCTGCCATCTACATGCAAAGGATTCAGCTCAGCTCACCTCCATGGGGCTGGAGAGGAACATACATACAATAGGGCTTCTATAAACACATCAGTTTTGGTGAGGAAGGTCTTACTATGGTTCCAGTCAAATATTTTAAACAGGAGTAACACAACTAACAGGAATTCTGAAGACAACAGTCAAAGCCATTTAATCAGAGTTACAGAGGCAGCAGATTCCATGAAAACCTGATCACAGCTAGTCAGCTAACACTAACATTAGTCAAAGCACACACATACTGCACTTCACTAACTTGGCCAAGCTTATTAGAAGGCAGTAGGTCACAAAGTTGAAAGAGAGAAAAAATTTTATGAGCAAAAAACTCATCATTGGCCCCTCCTCCCAAGTCCTCCTTTCTCTTCCCTCCCAAGTTAAAGAACTTGGGCTGCTTTAGGTTCTCTCATATCCTACCACTGGCTTGCACTGTGACCCAACAGTCCTGCTCCTCAGACCATGAAAGCAGGCTGGCTTTTCCATTTGCAGCCAGTTTCAGGAAGAGCTTTCTCAAGCAGATGTATTTGGCAGAAAATTACATGAGATAAATTACTCGGTAGAGGGTCTCAACCATTTTACCCTGAAAGGTCCAGCCTTAGAGCAAGAGTGAAACCATGAGACAACTTTTATTGAGAACCGTGACACAGCTCTGCACAAACTAGGCCAAGAGGCAGCGCCGAAATGCGCTTCAGCACCACCACCGTAACCATACTGATACCTTCATTCCTCAGAAAGCAAGCACTGAACACAGGGGCTTGCCTACTTCGAGATTTTATGTTTCAGCCTCTGTCCTGCCCAGAAAAGACTGCTTAAAAATCTTGAACTACATCAAAACAGCTTGTCAATTAACAACCCCAGACTGATTAGACATTCATAGCTACAACTTGGAAATAAGAATGCTTTGCCAGAACATCTCTCCTAAAATTCTTTTCACCAGAAAATCAATTTGTACTAACTTGGTACCTAAACCAACACAAACAGGATTTCTACTCTGATAATTGAGAATACATTTATCCATGTATTCAAGACCATGATTAAAACAAGGAGACTAGGCCTACACCAAGAGCTGTATGGCTTTCTCCAAAACTTCTTACTTCTCTATGAAGAGCAGATCTGTTTCAGGGACAAGTACTTCAGGATTTAGACAAATCACTACTTCCAAAAGAAAATGTTTCTAAATCTGTATTATTAAAAGAATACATGTTATTTAAAAGAGAGAGTCTTTTCTTCTCCATCAAAGTCATCGTAAGGTTAATTTAACTTTTAAAGACTATTCAACTATTCAGACACAGGTGTAAGTGAGGAAGGTACACTTATCTCAGGGCAATGCAGAGGAAAATATATTAATATTGATCACTTCAGGGATCACAACTATGACTTCTAAAACAAGCTTTCTGCTCTGCTAACAGTGCAGGTCCTGTACACCATCACCTGTACTGTACACCTTTACTCTCTCCAGTTTTAGGCTCTGTCAGTGCAGAACCTCAAACCTGGCATATCACTAAATTCCAACAGAAGTGGGCTCCTCCGGAAACTGAAAATCTGTTTCATATTATCAGACAGAGCAAACCCAAGCAGCTATGGCAAACTTTCACTAATAACAGCCTCTACCGTTTCCTCTCTGGAAACCGCAAAATCACTGCAGCCTTTTCCAAATCACACCTACCCTGGCAAAAACTATTTTCCAAATCCCTGCAGAGTGATTAAACCATTCCTTTACAAATTGTCATACCAAAACCCCTTCCTTGAAATCAGCCCCACTTTTAAACTTCATTTTGTCTTACTGCTGCTTACTGCAATTCACTTTCACAATTCAGCCCATTTCCTTCATTCTTCTGTGCATCCATGCCAAACCCAGGGATTTCCCTCCCTCTGCCATGAGGATACAATAAAGAAAAAAAGAGTAACACCATGGGAAAAAAACCCCATAGTTCTCTGACCCGATAAAGGAGCACAGCCAACTTTGACAGTTTGCATAAATGTAATCCTAGTTTGCACTGAAAATTTATGTTTTATTCTGGATGGGAAGCTTGCTGTCCAAATTCTTAGGGGGCAGTCAGTATCTCGGTGGTGATTCCACAGGACTACAGGGTAGGACAGGTAATAAAAAGCATTGGTAAAACCAGGAAGTAAAAGCAACTAGCCAGAGATTGTCTTGTATTCCCTAGAGATGCAGCACAGATGTTGCTGATCTGGGGTACTGCAGGCAGCACTGCCACTCCTACACAAGCAACACAAGCTTGTTTTGTTTCCGTCTAGGATAAAGCATGTTTACGAGTTGATTCCACATAGCCTAAGGCTAAAACAGACTCTGCCATCCTCTCCAGCACCTGTTCCAAATCTGCTGGCACATCTACATATGGAACTGCCAAGGACTAAGTCCATTCAACACTTCGTACATCAGGTTTCTTTCACCCTGCAGTAGTTAGTTTTGACCTTTTATCATCTGCACCCATGACACCAGCCTCACGTCTCCAACAGCAAAAAGGATGAAAGCCTCACCCAGTTCACCCCCTACAATATGCACGCCCCCATCGGGAATGGTCAATCCAGAGAAGTCCATGGTCCCCACTGCAATTGGAACACCTTGCAAGTGGATGACCACAGCCATGCTGTGCTGAAACCACACACCTGCAGATGAGAAAAGGTATGATATCAGACTGCAAAACAGTATTTACAGACACCAGTTATACTATACAATCCAGTGGCATCTTACGAACACTAAGAGGAAGTCTCACAAGCACCACTTAAAAACTGTATTGGCACTGACATGGGAAGCTGATTACAACAGATTTTTATTGTCTGCAGACAAAACACCCTCTGCCTAGCAGGTTTTGACTACAGCAGCAGTGCTACCATGAAGTATGCCTTACTGTGTTTTACCCTACACATAAAAACAGATATAAAACCTCTATACTTGCTAAACATGTTTACCCAAGAAGAGTTTGTGTTCATCCCAGCATGTCTGCTCCTGCCCATATTGGTTTTGTGTACCATTTCAAGGTAGGCGACTGTCGTCAGATGTGACCCCAAGTTTCAGATTATGTCCTTCTCACCGGTATTTCAAACCACAATGCTTAGATCTTCAGTCAAGTTTTTGGGTTTAGGGGTCGTTTTTTTTTAAGTAACAGGAGCAGGAACATGAAAGATTTAAACTGGACAGGAAGACCTGACACTGCAACAAATCTCATGGAATTCTGCATCACCCCTCTTCTTCTATCCAAAAGACACATTTCAAACAAGACACTGGACTATACACAGTTCTTATCTGCACAATGTAGCATCCTCAACTACATATTCGCTAGCACTCACTTGCTTTAAAACCTTCCCAGATTCAATTAACAACTGCACGGGTGAACTCTGAGCCACACAACACAGAAACTGGATCCTGAACTGATACTTAATATCTCTGTAAGAAGAATGCTGAACAGCTGATTCCTCACCACTGCCATTCCCTCAAACTGGAAGACCTGAGAACCTGATTTCAGTCTCCTACTTTTCCTCTAGTTTATACAAGTAGAGTAAGAGAACTGACACCAGTAAAAATCTCTATTTGCTCCTCTCCTCAAGCAGAACTAAGATTTTCCCAAAGTACTCGGTGACAAAAATGAAAAGGTGTTACATGAGTGAGCCTCTGAACAAGATCCTCACTCTCTCCCCGAGACTACAAGGCCTGAAGAACATAATTTTCATCCCCTCAGCAACATCTCGTGTAACTGTGTTGCCCGTTTCAACTGGTGCTGAGACTGGGACAGACCAACATGGAAGGAGAAATTACAAATATAAGCAATTCAATACAATTAAAAAAAAATAAATTTCTATAATGTGAAATCTATTTGAATTACCAAGTGCAATTAAAGAAATAAGTAGTCTAATGACTGAAAACAATTATTTTTAGTCATTTGATCATGTCCCATTTGGCTGTTTTGGTTTCCCCTCTTTTCCTGTAACACACTGAAGATAAAAAACAAGCACCTAAGCACTGAACAAGTAAAAAAAAAATTGGAATAAAAAGTTTAAGTCACATAAAATAAATCATGTTTTTCCTAAATAAAGCAATACTAATGAAAACCTACTTTAATGAGACCACATATTTTCAGTTAAAAGAGAAAATGGCAGCCTTTAAGAATACAAGAATTCAATGCAGGTAAGTCTTGCAGAGGCACTGTGGATAGTATTTATTAAAACCTGAATTTCAAAGCAAAATTTCAAAAGCTTAAAGAAAAGCCACAATTTTAAAAAGGATATATGCTTATACTCACCAAGAAACTTGTTTATGTTGCTGCGAACATTCCAAACAGTGCTGTACAACTACAGGAAAGGAAAAATAAAAATCATGTGAATTCTGAGACTAAAAGTAGTTCTGAGTTCAAAAAAATATTCTCTCTACAGTCAACAGTATCCCCATAATGGCATAATACCTCTTTAACAAAAATTTATCTGAAAATATTTCAGTACATGTGAGCAGGCTGCTGTGATCCAAACAGAGAGACACTTAAGAGACTCTTACAGACACTCTGCATATTCACATCAGATTTCTCCATCATTTATTTACCTGCTGTCAACTAAAAATCATCAGTAACTTTATCATTACTCCTACTTTGATGCAAGAGGTACTGCAGTATTAACTAACTACACAGTAACTAAGCAGTTCTCTCCTGTCAATGAAGACATCCTCAGTTAGATAATCTACATTCACTACATGGCAGAAGGAGCTGTGTTTTGCTAATACAAGAATGAACTACAAGAGCTTTTCCAGAATCGCTTCTTCATGCACAAATCCAATTCCTGTCAATACATGCAGGCTTTCTCTCACTGAAGGAGTGGCAAAAACAGCCATTTGAACTGTTCCCAGAAGCCTAATTAAGGCTGCAGACTGGGCACTCTAATGACATTTCTCATGGTTTCTACCTGAACTGAAGCTGCATAGAACCTGTTGAGGTTGAAGAATGGTATTCTCCCATAAAGTGCTCCCACTGAAAGGACAGTTGGAGGCACAAAAGGTAAAAATCATTGGTTGAGATAAGACCAATTTAGTGACAACAGCAATGATATAAGAAAATGAACTGTAATAGCAATGGTATTAAGAAGTGTACAAGAGAGGCAACCATTTCACACGTGAATGCTCACTGGAACCTGACACAATCTGACCACACTCATGCCACCCCAGCCTGGAAGGGACTCCTTCCCCACTTCCCAAAAAATTACGTGAGGTGGCGCAGAACTTCAGTACAGGTCAGCAAACTGCTATAATCCAAACTAGACAGATGCTTAAGAGACCCTTACAGGCACACAAACACTCTCTCTGCACATCCACATCAGATTCTAGCCACTCTCTCTTCTGCCTACTACAAAAATTAACCTTGTCCTGGCCAGAACCAGGACATTATCCATCCCTTATCCTATACCACATAAATCATGTCTAAATCCTATCCCCTTCCAACTATACACATATATACATATAGACATATATATATACACATACATACATACACAGACATAGATAACTACAAAAGCACAGGTATAACGTCCATCGTTCAATAGCTGTCCCTCCAAGATGTCTGTTGAGTTCATTTAATCCAAGACTCTGGATTCCATCCGTCCTAGAGTTCTTCTAGGGCAGATTGCAAACTGCATCAGTAGTTTATGACTGGTCTATCTGGAGCAGTCTATACATCTTGTCCATGGTAGTTAATGGCACACAGTAGCACTGTCATTCACCAACCAATATAATACAATTCAACATTACAGACTGTTCTCACCCAAAAATCAAATCCCTTTGAGGTACACATTTCCCTGTCCCTCTGCACTACCCAACAAGAGCATCCAGGTCCTTGAGCAAAAACAATCCCACAGATGGGCTTGCCTGAGGTAGAACTATCCCAAATTATCTTCCCTAATATATTCCTCATATTCTATCCCTCTTAGGGACTTCATCCCTTTCTACAGAAGGTGGACGTTTTAATTGTGAACGGCCAGCTTGACTGGCAGTGACTCAAGTGTTAACTAACCAGGCGGCTTTTGCTATATGTAGATCTCAAGGTCTAGTGGCTGCCCCACCCATCACTTTAAATATAGTTAACAGTCCATTATGCTGTTCAATTTTTTCTAGAGGCTGGTACCTGCTAAGGAGTATGATACACCCACTCAATCCCATACTCTCTGGCCCAGATGTCTACAAGGCTGTTGTCTGACTTAATTCTTTCTGGAGTGCCATTGTGCCATAGGACTTGTTTTTCAAGGCCCAGATGGTATTCTGGGCAGTGCTGTGAGGCACAGGGTAGGTCTCCCAAGCATCCAGTGGTGCCTTCCAGTACTGTCAGCATGTAACACTTGCCTTGGTGGCTCTGCAAGAGTGTGATGTAATCAATTTGCCAGGCCTCCCCATATTTGTATTTTGACCGTTGCCCACCATACCACAGGGGCTTTACCCACTTAGCCCTGCTTGACTGCAGCACATGTTTCACAGTCATGGATAACCTGGAGATTGTGTCCATGGTTAAGTCCACCCCACAGTCATGAGTTCATCTGTGATGCTGCATCTCTTTCCAAACGACATGAGGTGTCATGGGCTGCCCACTGAGCCAGAAATAATCCACCTCAGGCAATTTTACCTTGGCAGCCTGACCCACCTGCTCATTATTGCAATTCTCTTCAGTAGCCCAACTCTTGGGTATGTACCCAAATCTTGGGCATCTACATGACATACTTTTACAGTCCATTTCTCTACCCAGGCAGCCATGCCTTGCCACACTTCAGCAGCCCAGATGGGTTTCCCTCTGCACTGCCAATTGGTCTTTTTCCATTGGTTCAGTCACCCCCACAGAGCATTTGCCAACATCCACAAGTCAATGTAGAGGTAAAGCATTAGCCATTTCTCTCATTCAGCAGTATTTGAAGACAGCTGGACAGCTGTCAGCTCTGCAACGTGACCACCTTGTCCTTCAATAGTCTTACAGTGTAAGATTCCATATGGCAGCTTTCCAGCTTCAATTTGTCCCTATGATATGACAGGAAGCAGCAGTGAAGAGAGAGCATTGCTTTCCATTTTCTGGTAGCTGATTATATGGGGGAGCCTCCTTAGCATGGCGGCACCTTCTCCTCCTCCTCCTCTTCTGATGGTATAGATATTTTTGCCTTTGTGCTAGTTAGCGATTATTTCCAAGATCCCTGGATGATTGGGGTTTCCTATTTGAGTTCGCTGTGTGGTCAAAGCGATCCACTTACTCCACGTGGCATCAGAGGCATGATGTGTAGAAGGGAATTTCCCTTGGACACCCAGTCCAGCACTGTCAGTCAGGGTGCCAGAAAGTGCTGTGCTTCAGTGTCAATCACTTCCGACACTTCTGGCTCCAACCCCCTCATATAAACTGCCAGGATCTCTTCTTCAGTTGGGGTGTAACAGGCCTCAGATCCTCTTTATTACTGAATCCAGAACCCCAGCAGTTGTCTTCAAGTCTCCATGGATAATTTTTGTCAAAGAATGCAGGAAGGACCATGCTTCCCAACTGCAACGCAGAGCACATTTTTCACATCTTATCCTGTCCTGACTGGCTCAGGCGCTGCTGCACGAACAATCTGTTTAATTTGCCCAAAACTTATCGTTGTTGTTCAGGATCCCACCTAAAATCATTGCTCTCCCACATCACATGGCAGAGAGGGCTTACAATCTTGACTATTTTATGGAATATGCATCCTGCAAAAATCCACAGTGTCTAAGAAGGCCTGTGTTTCCTTTTTGCTGACTGGACACACTACTTTGATGACCACATCGCTGGACTCTCACAACATCCATCTTGCCATTTTACTCCTAGGAACTGAATTTTCTGGGCAAGTCCCTGATCTTGGCAAAAACAGCCTTCAGGAGGATTTGGATTATTTTCTCCCCTTTCTCAAAAACCTCCTCTGCTGCGATGATACAATGATGTCATCTATGTACTGCAAATGTTCTGGAGCTTCACCCTTTTCCAGTGCAGCCTGCATCAGTCCATGGCAAATGGTAGGACTGTTTCCACCTCTGGGGCTGTTGGCTCCAGGTGTACTGGATGCTGCTCCAGGTAAACACTAACAGTGGCATGCACTCTGCTGCTGAAAGAATGGAAAAAAAATACACTGGAAATCTCAATGGTGGCATCACTTTGCTGCCCTAGACTTCAGTTCATACTGAAGTTCCAGCATATTTGGCACAGCAGCACTCAGTGATGGTGTGATTTCATTGAGGCCACAATAGTTCACTGTCAGTCTCCACTCTCCACTGCACTCATGCACTGGCCACACAGGACTATGGAACATTTCCTCTCCAACCTGCTAGAGTCTTTCAATTCTGTCCAGAGTCTTGGACAATCCACAACCAAGCCACAGGTCAGACAGGAGGAAAAAAGATGATCTCAAATTGCCCAAGTCAGGTAATGACCTGGAGCACTTCTTGTCCTCCTTTCATTGACATCAATGCCAAGGTGCTGGTGTACACCAACGGCATGCTCCGTACAAACTCCTGCTACGTGGATTGTTGGGAAAAACTAGAGAAAATTATTACTGGCTCAAACCAACTGGAGGGGAAGGGGCAAGGCAAGTTCTGTGGAAGCTAGGAGCTGCACTGCTCCATTCCACACGTCCACTCCTAGTCCAGCCCAGAATGATTGTCAGGCACTGGCAACACCAAAAACAATGCCCCATGCCTGCCTCAATCTAGCCTCAGAGTGGCTGGATAACCAAAAGTCCCACCTGGGAGGCACAGCCATAGGAGGCCAGAGCAGGTAAAACCCACTGCTCTGAGTTGCATGCGGTTACTTGGCTATCATCCTTGGAGTTTGTGATAGCTGAGATTGCACTTGGATGCAAGATGGTAGCTTGGTTTTCTCTCTTTTTCACTCCTAACTTTCTCTTCTTGGGATATGGGTAATATAAGGTGCGGACACACATATTCACAGAGCAAGGGAATTACAGCTTGGAAATGCTTTTTCAGGCCTGGATTTCTCCTGACTCTCAGGTCCATTCCCAGGCTGACAAGCTGACTACAGCTTCAGTTATGGAGGCAGTCTCCCAGGGTGATAACATGGTGAAAAACAGAGTGGAATTCATAATAAACATTAACACCTGGTGTCTTTCCCGTGGGATACATCCTGAGGTGCTGTCCCAGGGATGTTTTTCCCAATTGTCCAATGAACTCCTGTCCTGTCCTAGCTGCACTAACACACTTTAAATACAGGCTGTGCATACAATAAATTGGCCTTTTTCCCCCAAAGAGCTCCGTGTGTGTTGCTGTCTTTTCTCTCTCTCTGCAGCGCAGTAAGCACAATAAGGCTGGATGGGTAGAGTTTGCTAAGTGAATTGCTTTACTCTGATTGACTCTTTTGTTTTAAATTTTGACAAATTCCTGCTCCTATAAAATTCGCCAGTAAAGTTCGATTTTTTAACCACCTGAGAATGTTGCAGCATTTCTCTTGTGTGTCCATCTCAAAAATAGTACCTTTTTAAAAGAAACTTGTCAAGTGAGCACTGGACCTCAACTGGTTTTACAGGGGATTGCTTGTTATTTGAATCCCTACAGATTACCCCCAGCACAGCTGATTCTCTCAGGTAGTAGATACCTTTCTCTACAGTGGTCCATCTGCTTGGGCACACTATTAGATCATCCTTTAGAGAGCATCTTTCCCTGACACTTGACAGGAGTTGCTTCCAGAGGCTGAGTCTATCCTCTTCCTGATCTCCCAGGACAGGGACACGATCACTGCATCACAGGACAGGGATCCCAGTTACCTGGCCACACTACCACCCAGCACTGCACCATCAGCTGCAATATCCCAGTCTGACGTTGCTCTGGGTGTTCCAGCAGCCACAGTATACACTTACACCACAATGCTGAACCTAAGGGTTTTTTTATCACCAAGCATCAACAAGAATTTTAGCTATCAGACAAAAAATATTATGACCAAAAATGGAAGGAGCAAATCAGAAAGCACAAAAATTATCTGGTTACAGTACCTGCAGCAGTAACTGGACTTGGGACTTTTGACTCCTAGAAGAAATCTACCTGTAAAAATATCCATTAGAAGAAAAGTCTGAGAAACATTTTTCACGAGTAATTCGTAGCACCTGCACACTGGCTACTGAAAATCCCGCAAGTTCACTCTTTCCACCCAGTCAGTATAGAGTGTTCTGACTCCTAGCATTCTGTTTCATTACTCCATTGCTTTCTGCCTTGACAGAACCAAATCTACCCTACTTGCTGATAAAGAGGATATTTTCAAGACATCCAAATAAAGGAAAATCTTCCAGGTTATACTGCCATAAGTACTGAGGAAAAATTATGTCTTTATTTAAGATAATTCATTAAGTAGACATGTCATCTGTGCATATGTCACCCTGTAAGAAGGATGCGACTCAACTATTTTATTTTTTTAAAGAGAAAAGAAAGGGGTGCAATCCAAGGCTGCTTGCAGACTGTTCTCCCAGCTTAAAGATGAAAGGACAGAAGGAAAAACACACAAAAAACCATAAATGCCTATTTCTGCAAGCTTGGTAACAGCAATAGAAGACAGCTGCAGTTAGGTAAATGACTGATACAAATACACAGGATCATGGAGCAAAAAAAGTCATTAGCAAACTACAGTATAGAGAAGAAGTAATTCCAGCCCGGTGTACTCACAACACCTGCTATGCCATCACATGCTTTTAAGACTAACTAAAATTCTAACTCAAACCCTACCAATGGCACTGTCTTTGCATCACTGATGCACAGGTCTAGGCTAAGGATGCTCAGCTTTACATCTGGAGCACAAAGGTGTTGAAGATAGTTTCCTTACTCAATGACTCTGTGGAATAAGAGGATATTCTCCAATTCCTAGGGAAAGAAGTGCTGATTTTAAACAGCAGAAAAGTAAGTCAATTCTGAAAAAATTATTTGAACATCAGCAACAAGATCAGGAAAGCTCTCTGGTGCTAGCTTCATATTAAAAAATCCAAAACAAACAGCCAAACAAAACCAAACTCAAACAAAAAACAACAATCGAACCCACAAAACAAAAAAAAACCCTGCACAATAAGCAATACTGCTTCCTCTCTTTCTATTAATACAGGCTATCAAGCTGAATGGAGACAGTTTTCTTTTTTAATCAATTTCCTTTTAACCAATTTTAAGAACTCCGTTACAGGCAGATTTATGAAAAAAATATGGCAGACCATAGTTGGCTACACTTAAATAAGGATGGTTGAAAGTTCTCAAGCCCAGTAAAAACACACACAGGCCTGTCAACAAACTAACATGTCTCTGAAAGGTATGTTTATATTCCAGTATGCATTATTATCTGCAGCAAGTCACCATAGACACAGTATACACCCATGCATGCATGATCATTTAAGGCTGGTGCTTGCAGTCACAAAAACACTGGAATGCCAGTAGCTCCAAAAGGTCTTTAGAAACCTACAGACCATGCAGCTATTGGTATTTGGACAGCAAGGACAAACCAAGAGTTCCAAGCCACCATTTCTCACCTGAAGCAAGTATTTTCCTGCAGGAAGTACGAGCAGTCAAAACAAACCTGTAGGCAAGCAAGGAACAGAAGTATTAAGATAAGGAATTAACTGAAGCAAAAAAGAAAGGAATAGACTTACTCAGATGAACAATGAACTCATAAGCACTTCATAAGACTTCTTAATATGATGCACCAGTCCAAAGGACATGCAACTATTCTTTTTTCTCAAGATTAAAAAACCACACTGTATCCATGCAACTAGACAATCTAGAATGCAGTTTAAATACTGACAACAACCATTCGTAGGGCTGAGCAATAAATCCTTCCCCTGTCCCATGTACATTCTTTAGCTCAGTTCACAATGCAAGTGCTCACATGTGTACAGGACAGTGCCATACAGTCAGGACAGCCAGCGTCAGCCTATCAGCCTGCAAATTACAGGTACAGACAATACCTATCTTCTGCAGATACAGTTATAAATAAAATATGCAGTTACACAGAATTTATCATCCTCCTACTATTAAATTAGGGACTGTACTCTCCTTTCCTGGCCAAGAGGGAGAGTTTAAGTCAATATCATTGCCTGTCATGCAGTAACTACAGGAGAAAAAGAAAGTGCTACAAAGAGCTTAGTCAACTAAAGGTAAGAATTAATTACATGCTTCTTATGTTCCAGTCAAGGCAGTACCGTTATGAGCAATTACTACTCTAGCCTCATTCCCAACTTGACCTTAAAATGACAGGCAAACAGATTTTACTCTCAGCCTCCTCAAGTAAAATTGTATTTCCATTGAGGAGACTTCCACTAAGTCAGCAAGAGTGTAAACTACTGAACCCTTCCACAAGCTGACTTAGGTCAAGTAACATAAATCATACATTCATCTAAGCCATCTTCATTTATTACTATGAAACTTTAGAAGTCACACAAAAATTTAAAGAGAGAATTATACCATGACTGATCTTTGCTTAAGCCTTCTCGCTTGACTTTTTTTTTGGAAACTGGTTCTGCGAAAGGATCATTACTCATTATTATAAATTAAATGAACCCGCGTCAAAAGCACTGGTTACAGAGATGCTTCATTACAAACTGTTGTACAGATACTTACGTAAGGTTAATTCAAGTCATTACCATTGCTTTAACATCTCATTTAATTCCCTACTGCATACAACACAATAAAATTCTGCAATCTACTGTCATTTATTCTATTCAACCTAGACTCATGAACTTTCAGATATCTCTTGATTTATTTTTAAGCATTTAGGCTACAAACAACAGTCTGGGATCACAGTAGCATATCTGGTACCCAGATTTTCAGTCAATAAAGGAGATAAAACTGTTTCCCGAAACTGTACCTGCTCGGATTAACCAAATCCTGGAATGGCTACAGATTACCAACTGGCACAAAAATCCACTTAGCTGGCAATAGGCAGTATCTGAACACTGACCGGCCAGGAAGAACACCACAGTGCCTCCCAACCGAACGCATTACACAGTACGACGGGAAGTACCTTTGGGGTCAGCGAAAAGATGCACAGTAATTCTTGTTCTTTTAAAACGGTTTAAAGGAATAGAATGCACCGCGATTACAAAACGCTCCAGATTTAATGGGACAGAAAATTAACAGAAACCTCTACCCCGACGGTACCGTCTACGGAAGTCTCCCCCTGCCGTGCTGGACATCTGGCAGGGCAAGTACACGCTCCCCGCGGGTTCCTCGCTCCTGGGGCCGGGCAAGGCGCAGCCGCCCCGCCGAGCACCCCCGGGACCCAGACCCGCCGGGGCCCCGCACCGACAACGGGACCGCGAGGCTCCCTGCCGCACCCAGCCCGCCGGGCGCCGCTCCAGACCCGGCAAGTCCCCGCCTCGGGCCCCGGCACAGGCCCCGCCATGCGGCCCGTGCCCCGGCTCGGGCCCCGGCGCCGCCGCAAGGTCACTCGGCCCCCGGACGGGCCCGCGGCGTGCGCGCTCGGCCTGCACAGACTCACCTGCCCGCGCAGCTCCGCGGGCCGGCGGGCGAGGGCGGGAGACAAGGGCGGGGGAACGGCCGGGGCCGGCCCGAGCCGCGGGCCCGAGAGCGCCGGGCCGCAGCGAGGCGGGAGCGGCCCCGCTCGGCGCTCCGGGGCCGCAGGCGGGAGGCGCCGCCCGGCCCGGCCCTTTGTGCGCGGGGACGCGCCCGCCTGGCCTCCCTCCCCGCGTCTCCCCGCCGCGCCGCGGGCCAGCAGCGCAGCGCAGGGCTGGGCAGGCGGCCCGGCCTGCCCGGGCGCCGCTGCACTCTTACCGAGGGATCTGTACGGGAAAAAGGGTTAGAACGGAGCCACGGCGCCCCGAGCCCCGCGCACCGACCGCAGCCGCACAAAATGGCCGCCGCGATGCGGCGCCGCCGGGAGGGCGGGGTCCGGGCGGGAGCCCCGTCCACTCCGGCCGGGGGGCGCGCGCAGGGGGTGGGGCCGGGCACGGAGCCGTGAGGGGCGGCACTGGCGAAGGAGCCCGAGGAGAGCGGGCGGCGGGGCCGGGCGGCGGGAGCTCCGCCTGCGGTGGGACACAGCCATTGTACCCTGCAGGGAGCGTAAGCGCGAGGGTGGCACAGCGGTGAAATACAGCAGGGAGCTGGCGGCCTGACCCCCTGAGCCTCCTGGGAGGCGGATGTCGGGATGCTGGCGCTCGTGGACGTACCGCCCGTGGCCATCGCAGCCACTGCTCACTGGGCTCGGTCCCCTCGACTGCTGGGCCATGTGCCGAGGAGCGGATGGGCCTGAGAAGTGCCCATCCGAAGATGTCGTCATTGCCCCTCAGCCCTGTTCACCCTCTGGTACAGCCAGAAGACTGTGGGTTCTGCTGTGGATAACAGAGCTGTTTATGGGGAAATCCATATTTTCTTTTTCTTTTCTTCTCTTTTTTTCTTTTTTCTTTTCCTTTTCCTTTTTTTGTTTTATGCTGGGTTAAAGCCCAATCCAGATTGACACAGAAGAGCAAAAATCTAGGTATGCTGGAATTCTTAATGTCAAATATTATAGTTTTACTATACATATACTTTACAAATACATAGTTTTACTATGTGTGGACAAATTCTCCCTGGTTCGGGTAGGTTTCCTGGGATAATCCTTGAAGTTCTGTTCAGAGGCCACAGACCAGTTGAGGATTGCTACCTGGCAGGATTCGGGATTGAGAGTAACTGCTGTGGCCAAAGTGTCCACTTAGTGCCAGGGCTGCCGGTGCTATTGGGCTTCGGAGGAAGACACAGTACGGCCCAAGTGCTTTTCCCTTCCTTCTCCTCCAGCTGCAGGAACTGCACAAATCTGGCTGCTTCTTTGACATCAGCCTCAGCCCAATGCCACAAGCATCACAGAACCCAGAGAGCACAAAGGATGGTTTAAAGCAGAGTGTTCCCATCACTGTACAGCAATAGCTGCTAGTGTATTTCTGACAGAGCCTGTGAACTATGTGCTGGGAATCTGTGGAAGCAGAATGGCTTGCTAAGAATACTGCAACGGGGGGAAAAAAGTTGAAAATACAGTTTTCAGTTTATATTTATATTTTAACCTGGAAATCTCTCAAATGGTTTTAACACTGCAGGTTTCTAGGAAATTAATTTAAAATTGCAGAAAGAATTAAAATAGAAAGCAACTGGAAAATAACACTAAAGTTTTGAGAGAAATAGAAATTTATTTTATTTTACCTAAACTTCAGCATAGCATTTGTGTAATGAGTTTTTTGACAGCACTGTATTTCATTCTGGATTTTCATCACTTAAAAAAACCCACAGGACTCTTAGCACACCTGCCCTGAGAACCACTTCCTTCTCCTCTGAAATGGGTCTTCCTAGATCCCACTGGACTCCTCTGCTTTGCTGTTCCCACTAAGAGCACATGGCTTTTGGTAGTTCAGGGATGTATCTGTGGCAATGTGTGGCATTTCTCCTTGTTCACTGTCCAGGCGTCTCACTTCTCTACCTGCTGTTCGTGTCCATGGTTAAAACTGATGGTGAGTCCTCAGACATTTGGCATACTGCCTGTTGTGGCTGGTCACGGAGCAGCAGCCCTTCCCAGGAAACAGAAGTGCTGCTCTGCCAGATACCTGGCTGCTCTCTCCTGTGCTGACGTGGGTCACTGACAGACCCTGCTTGGATCAGCTAGATCACTTTGGGTGCAGTGTTTCCCTACACATCAAAGAAAGTAGTAAATGTGGACAAACTAAGCTTTGTGGCCCAGGAAGGAGCCCAAACTAGTGAGAACAGAGGCAGGAAGCACTGCTTTCCTCTGTTCCTTCTGCTCATCAGACCTTGCCAAGACTTCGGGCAGAGACCTCCTTGCTCCTGCCCTTGCTGAGCTGCTGTAGTTCTGCATTGTGAACTTCAGTGGATTTCTCTGCAGGGATGTCACCATGCTGGGAACATCACAGTCTGTGCCAGTTGAATGTGGTGTGGGGCTCACGGCCCTCGTGGCTGAGCAGCACATGTGGCACAGGGGAGCTGGGGTGCAGGCAATGCTCCTCCTCCACTTGCCAAGCTGGAGAAGAACTGCAGCTGGAGCGTGTGCCAGAAACTGCTCTGGGAGCAGAGGAACACCGTCCCTGGGCTGTGCCCCTCGCTGTTTCCCAGGAGCCCCGTGGTAATCAATCACTGCACCTCCAACAGATTGCTCTGCCTGGCTCTTGTCCTTGTGCAACAAGCGAGGCTGGCAGGGCTCTGCAGCATAAAACCTGCCCCAAGGAACCAGACGGGCTGGAGGAATGGGCACGGAACACTGTGCCAAATCCAGCCAAGAAGGGGTAGGAAGTGAAAGCAGATTCACCAGCAGAAACCAGGGCAGGGGAGACTGGGAAAGCAGCAGAGAGGTGTCTGGGCTGAAGGGGAGCCTGAGGAGAGGGCTTTCCCTCAGCCTGTATTTCTCTACTGTTTCTCAAGATGTGAGCTAGGAATTAGATCTTGCCAGGGATGAGCCAAATATCCAGTTTCCTGCAATTTCCCCAGCTGTGGCTGCTTGACCATGACATGGAGGAAGGTCTACAAAGAGAAGGAGGGAAAAGCAGTACCCAAACTCAGCATCTTTGGAGTGGCAATTCCTCCCGTTCCTTCCTGCTGGTGAGGACGCTTTGCCTCACAGAATGACAGGACAGGGCAGGGGGGAAGGGGTCTGTGGACAGGAGTTCTCACTGCCGAGTCACACAGAAAGGGTGGCCCACAGGGCTGTCCAAAGGGGCCTCCAGGTGGGCCCCCCTCCCCCTAGATGTGATGGGCAGTTTCCGTGTGACACAATGTCAGTGCGGTGATGTGACAATGCGGTGATGTGACATCACCGTGATGTAACAATGCCCAATGGCTATATTTAGCCAGGAGACCAGTTAGCCAAGAGTCAGCGTGGGATCACAACACCATGAAAGGTCTTGGCAGGAGCTGTGGAGCCCCATCTCACTGCTGGTGCCCTGCCACAAGGCAGAGGCACTTCTGAGTGCACTGGGAATTAGGGGGGAAGGGGACCACTGAGCCGATAAGAGAGGGCTCTGCTGGGGAGATTGGGACATGGGGTGATGCTCTAGGGCCTCAGGACTGCCGTTCAGGAGGTTTATTGGGCAACACCTGAGTGTCTGTCTTCCCATTTCAGCCCCAGAAGACCACACCTGGGAGGAGATACCAAGAAAATGGACCCTGAACTGCTAAACCTCCCACTTGCAGTCAAGATCCCTGTGGCACCTGGAACCAAGCCTGTCTTCTCCAGGGGAAAGCTGGGTGAAAAGGTAAATGAAGGGGAGAAAATCTCTCATTTTCCATAGAGTCCTCCATCATGCTAAGATTATCATGCAGCAACCTGATCTGCAGTAGGAGCTGCAGCCCTTCAGTTGGAGACAGGACTGGATAAGGGAGGCTCCCTGGAATGCAGAGGAGAAAGCACTTGTCCATCTTCGCACTGGTTTCTGGCACTGTGCATGTGTGTGGCCAGGTCCCTGCCTGCAGCAGGCAGCTGTGTTTGTCCAGGTGCCAGGGCAATGAGCCCCTCCAGCTCATCCCACAATGTTAAACCAGGCCCTGGGGCACCTCTGAGGGAGATTCCAACCTTCTCCTGCTTGCCTTCCCAGCACCTTTGAAATAGCTTGGGCTTTCCTGCTTGGGGAATACATACACTGTTGTCCTCCAGCTTGCACTGCACCTTCCCAAGGTAGAGACTTTCTGGAGGCAGAGGCAGCTGACACAGCCCTTGGGCCTGCCTAACCTGGTTTTGTCCATTCTCCACTGGCTGCATTTGAAACTTAGAAGGTTCATTTGTGGATGAGTCTGCAGTTCTTCCTGGTGGCCTAAGATACCTTTGATGGTGGGGTTGCTGTGAGGTTTGTCTTCCCTAACCCATCACAGCCCAGCCTGGCCCAGCCCAGCCCTGTAGTCTCTGTGTGCAGGTCTCTGCCTACAGAAGGATGGAGAAGACCTTTACCTTTTCACAAGTACCATGTGGTACCTCTTTGCTGCCCTCTCCTGCCTTCTTCATACTCTGGGAAACATCTCTTACAGCTCCACCAGCCACATCCTGACTTCAATCTGGACGATCCCTACATCCACCAGCTCAGCCCAGCATACAACTGCCTGCATGACCCTATCCTTCGGGACTACCACAATCGCAAGGACATCCTGCAGTTGCTGAAGAGACAGGGCTTCGTCACCAGTGACAAAAAGGTAGGTTTGGGTGTTGGGCTGATCTAGAACAGCCCTCTTCAAGCAGGGCTCCCACAGCCCTTGCTGCAGCCGCCTGCAGGGCCATGCACTGGTGTCCCTGGGAGGAGAAGCAGAGCCAACATCCCCCTGGCAAGTCCCAGTCCTGCCCTTCTCAGCCTGCCCCACGCTGCCTGTTCAGCCCTGGCTAAGGGGACATCAGTGGCCCCAACACTGGGATATGGGGAGAGGGCTTGGAGGCAGCTCCCTTCCTGCTGGGGTCAGGCTGTTTTGGGGAAGGCTGTCTGTGTGGCTTGACAGGGTTTGGGGGATTCTGCTGTCGTCCTTCCATAGGTGGTTTGCACTCTGAAGGAGTTCAATGAGTACAGGCAGTATCTGACCAGGATCAAGCTGCAGTTACAGAAGATCTTGGGGCAGCAAGAGGTAGGCAAAGCGTTGTGTCCAGGGCCACAGGACTGTGCAGGGCTGTGCTGCTGGGCCGGGTGCTGTGGTGGGGAAAGGACTCTGCAGCTGGGAGCTGAGCCAGCGCAGGGCACTGAGCTGGGCACGGGCAGCAGGGCCATGTGCAGGCACACGCGGTGCTGAGGGAAGCCCTTCTCTCCTGCTCTTGTGGCCTGGCTGAAGCTGAGTGCTGGCCTTGGCCTGTGGGAATCCTCAGCACGCAGGGGCCGAGCAACATGACCCACAGCCTGGTGTCACCTTTCAGGAAGGGCTTCTGCCACTTCTGGCCAAATTAAAGGATGGTCCCAAACTGCCAGGAACCACTGACGCTGACACTTCCTGCCGGGGGAAGCAGCGGCCACAGCCTCAGAAACCTTCCAGCCTATCCCCACCCAAAAGCCGAAAATCAGGGGGATGCAGAAAAGGGAGAGTAGCTTTGGACAAGGGGCAAACTTACTCCAGAGCTGAGCTGGGCCTGAAGGGTGCCACCAGTGCTGCTGACTCCCAGAGGAAGCCAGATGCCAATGGTCTGTTGAATGCTGTGTTTGAGCAACTAACTGCAGCAGAAGCCAAGAAACTTGAAGAGCTGGTTGAGACAGTGGTGCACAGATTGTTAGATAGGCTGAAGATTTCTGGGAATCATGTCAGCATTTTACAGAGGGCTGGCCGGGGAATCAGAGAAAGACTTTTAGGCAGTTGCTTGAGAGTAGAACTTTCAGATACTTTTCTGGATCACCATCAGAACATGGAAGTGATAGCGAAAGAGCTTGTAGCAGCAGTGTTGGAGATCTTGGAGGATCATCTGGCATCTAGCACATCCAAAGCTGCTGAGACAGGGGTGGCAGCCAGCTGGGAGGAGCTGCCTCTTGCTGGAAGAGCCACCCAAGCAGACAAATCCAAGGACACTGAAACAGCCACTGCAGACAGAGTACTTTCACCGACTTCCCTTGACACACTCACCAGAGAAGTTCTTGACTGCAGCTTGGAATCCTTTCTAACTTCTCAGTTTGAGCAAGACACTAGCTCTGATTACAGTGAAATCCTGGAGCTTCCTGGGGGAAATGTTTCCAACAGACAACTGCAGCCATCCCAGACACTTCCAAGGCAGAGTGCTGCTAAGGACACTCTCCCTTCCGTGGACCCATAGCCTTCCCAACAGCCCATCCCTTTAGCCCAGACCAGAGCATGGCACAGAGCAGTGCCTAAAGCTCATCTGAGGCAAGTGAGGTGTGTGACTGGAGACCTGAAGAGCCCTCGGACAGCAAAAACAGACCACATCCTTGTGCTGGCAATAAAGAATTTATTTTCAAGGCCTTGTTTGTGTTTTCTTCAAGCCAGACCACACTATCTCTGGGCATTTTCCCTACTTTAACCTATCCAATCTTCCCTTCTTCAGCCTTTGTCATGCTGAGACCCAGTTTTATAGGGAATTTGAGGTAGAGAGGCAAGGAGTACCCAGCATTTTTGTCTTGTTTAGCAAGCTTTGCTGTTGAGCAAGTGGAGCGATTAGTTTGGACCTTCTCTGCTTTCTCTGGGAAGGAGTTCAGGTGTCACCTGTAAAGCCTTTATTTATGCTCACAATGAGCAGAGTTGTGCACTCCACAGGACTCACTGTCAGGGAGCAGCAGGAGCTGTGACAGAACAGGTGAGCAGAAACCACGCTGGCAGGGCACAGGACAGGCCAGTGATAAATGGAAGCAAAGCAAGGACGGTGACAGTGACCAGATGAGCACTGGAAAATCCTACAGTGATGAGGCAAGCAAGGGAGGAAGTCAGTGCATGGACTTGAACCAGAATCCCCATTATCACAGAAATGGCTGACCCAGCTCAGGCAGAGGTCCGAGGGCAAAGATCTGCAGTTAGGCAACATTCCTGAGAAACAGGGAGGAAGTTCCCAGTGAGGTCCTTCAGCTACTTCCCTTCAAGGGCCTGGCTGTAGTGGTGCTATTGGGGAGTTAGCCCCAAGCTCAGCAGCTCTGACATTGCCCATGCTGGCTCTCAGCCCCACATCCTAGCAGAGACAATCACACTCGTGGCAGGGCAACGCACCGGAGGAGCAGCCCCAGCGAGCGGTCACTAAGGCCTCTGTGCCTGCCTGGAGCAATTCCCTGCCTGGCCACTCTGGGGCTTGTACGGCAGCGAGAAGGAGGGGGGGTGTGCCCACAGGATATTCTCCTGCCCCAGACTTCTGCCAGAGCCCTCAGCTGCCTCGACACAGCCCCATGGGGGCCCTGCATTCTGCACAGCTGCTGCAGCATTCTGGTCTGGGGCAGGAGGATTACACATCCATCTGGGCATGGTCCTTACCCTCCACACCAATGTGCAGCAGGCCAGGGATGAGTTTTGTGTCCAGCTCTCCCCACCATGCTTTACTCTGCTTGTACTTGTTTTTTTCAGAGTGCTGCTGGATCCCACAGGTCTAGCTGACCTCCAGGCTGCTCCCAAGGTGCACACAAGGATGGAAGCTGAGTGACTCATCAGGTTTCTGTGCCATTATCACAGTAGGATTCCACATCTGGGTACTTTCTACTTTGGGACAGTTTCTCACCCCTTCTTTGTTGACCAGAGTCCCCCAGACCAGAGGCTCGGAACTGGGTACAGATCTCCAGGGAAGGGTGCATACCCTCAGCCTGTGGCCTTGGCCAGAGCAAGCACAGCCCCATGAAGGGAGTGGCCGGGAGGGACAAACAGACAAGCAAACATTTCTACATCACCACACCCAGACATCCCTGTGATTTAGCTGGGAGAAGGGACAAGGCTGTAGATTCTTCACTTCCTCATTTTTCATGCAGCTGTCCATTTGCAGATGAGGCTCTACAGGCCTTTTTGTGGTCCCTGGGGTTATAGGGTCTGGCTGACATGCCCTGAAAGTGAGGAGGTAACACCCACCAGGGGACACCCTAGCCCAGTATATGGGAACTGTTTCTAGTTGCAGTGCCCTTGTCTTCCCCAGCAGGCACCAAGGCCATGTTTTTTCAGGGAAGTCTGTTTCATGGCAGCTGACTGAAAAGGAAGGGCCCCACTCCCTCCTACATTCCACACTCTCTACATCCCTCACGACCCACCTGGTCTCCTGCCTCACTTGTGATCTGAACAAAAGACCAGACATGGCACAGGTGGGATGGAGAAAACGTGTCTGTGAGCGGAGATGAGCTGACGTAACCCACTAGTTCTCCTTTGGGAGAAGTTGCAGCTTTTGAGAGCAGCCTTGAGCTTCTGAACACCTTCACGGCTTCGGGCCTCGATTCCTGCCAGCATCCAGCCCTGCCAGCAGAGGTCACACAATCCTCCAGTCCTCAGACACAAGCCTCCTTTATGGTACCAATAAACACGAAGCACTTCAGACAAAATGGATAGTTTACATGGTGAGACAGAGTAAAGTCCATGCAGAAGCTGGGACAGGAGTTGCAGGTTCAAATCTTTGTGGCCCGGACAGAGTCCTCAGCTGGTGTCCCCTGCTTTGGAGGGAATAGACGAGCTGATGAGTGACTCAGTGCATCCCAAAAGCTTTCCTGCATGGCTACCTGCAAACACTCAGCTCTGGCAGGTCCCTGTGTGGTCCACCTCATCATAACATCCATGCTCCTTCCTGTTTCCTCATTATGGTATGTGGACACACACGTTTAGAGAGCAAGGGAATTACAGCTTGGAAATGCTTTTTCAGGCCTGGATTTCTCCTGACTCTCAGGTTCATTCCCAGGCTGACAAGCTGACTACAGCTTCAGTTAGGGAGGCAGTCTCCCAGGGTGATAACATGGTGAAAAACAGAGTGGAATTCATAATAAACATTAACACCTGGTGTCTTTCCCGTGGGATACATCCTGAGGTATTGTCCCAAGGATGTTTTTCCCAATTGTCCAATGAACTCCTGTCCTGTCCTAGCTGCACGTAACACACTTTAAATACGGGCTGTGCATACAATAAATTGGCCTTTTTCCCCCAAAGAGCTCTGTGTGTGTTGCTGTCATTTCTCTCTCTCTGCAGCGCAGTAACCACAATGGTATAACGAATGCCTGATCTGGTTTCCCCAGCCCACGGCACCTACACCCATTCTCTCCCCATTTACTATTGCTGACAAATGGTGTAGGACAACAGGAGCTCTAAGAGCAGCAACCTCAGCAGCTAATTCAACTTCTCCCATCTTATTTTTGGTGGGTGTCCTACAGCTAGTCTATGGGTGAGCCAGAGCTCTGCTCCACACAGCCCTGGCACTGTTTCCACAGGTCAGTTCTGCTGAATCTGCCAGTGCTGTGTTGCACCCACATCAAACCAGCACTGTGGCAGCATCAGGACGGGAGCCTCCTATCTCTGCCTCCTGCAAGTGCTGCAGAGCTCCCAAAGCAGACCTGCCTGTTCCTCTGGTCTCTGTCTGTTGGGGAAGATGAAACTGGAAAACCTTATAAATATGATTGCCTGGCAAAAGATTTTGAGAATATGGAAACTATAAGAGAGATTAAAATTAAAGCCATCTTTGAGATACCAAACCTTAGTTACTGAACAACTAGAAAACAATAGTATGGCCAACTGAAAGTAAACCCCTCTTGATTGAACAATTCCCTCTGCTTGCAGACAGGTCCAAAGGGCAGAGAAGACCCTACTAGCTTGGTAAAGAGGGTCCAAAGAGTAGTTTTTAAGGTTTAAAGTGTAACACAGTATGGTAATGTAGTGATTCTTATAGGCTGTATGTAAATGCTATAGGATTTGTATCTTTTATTAGATTGGTTAGTGAAAATTAGAATATCCAACACAGATTTATTGTATTGTAACGGGAACCTTGCTCTCTTACTGCTTTTACCTCTCTTATGCTCTTACCTCTCTCACCACTCTTACTTCTTTTACCACTCTCACAGGCCTGCTCCAAGCTGAGGCTGGCAGCTCCAAGCAGGGCCCTTTTACCCACACCCTTTGCAATAAACCACAAGTTCCAACACCTGGCTTTAGAGATCTCTCCATCAGTCCCGACCGTCCAGACCCCCTGCTCCTACATCTGCCTTCTCACAGGGCTGATTTAGTGAAAGCTCCATGTAAGGATTGGACTAAAAACCTACATGAGAATTATGCTAAAAACTGGCCTCTCGTTACTCAGGAGCTTTGAGGTGGCAGAACCTCTATGCATCCCTGATTTGAGAAAGAAATGGAGTATCTCTGGTGGACAAGGGCAGGGAGACCCTTCACAATTGTAAGGGGAGGAGAGACAGCAGGTAACTTCTCCACCAGGAGGGATGGCCTTGTGGCTGCCCTGTCCTGTAAAACATCAGGCAGCTGCCAAAGCTAAGCCCTATCTCCATCTCAAGATGAACCTATAGATAGGTCCCAAATCCACCTGTGCTCCCCCAACATCTGCCCAACCTTTTCAGGAGGTGAGGTGGCTCTGGGCAGCAGACCTGAGGGCAGAGTGTCTATCAGCTGCCATGAGCAGAATTGCTTTTACCATTTCCATTTGCAGGCATAGCAAAAAGCTCTAACGGAGACTCATACCAGCCAGAAGTTCAACAGCACCAGCAAGAGCACCCAGCTCTGCAGGAATGCTGGCCCCATTGGGACACATCACTCTCACCACCAGCAGCAGATCACCGATAAGCTGCTGGGACCTCCTCTCAAGGAGCTGTGTCCCAGCCACCCTCCAGCACTGGGTCCAACTGCACTGCCCATGGAAGCCCAGAACAAACCAAAAGCTTGTTCCAAGCCCAGCTGCTGCTCTGGCCATCACTTCTTTAAGCGATCCAGGTGCCATGTCATGGTGACTGCAGGAACAAGCCTGAATTTTAGAGCCTGAGCTGAAGCATTTGGTTTGTGGCCTTTTCTGATATGGCATAAATCAGCTCATTTCGCAGAAGAGTTTTGGTGAACACTCAGAAATTGTGCTGCAGGCATCCCCCTAGGAAAGGGTTGTGTGACATTACAACATTCCTGGTCTTCATTCTGTGCTCACTTGTCCTACAGCCCACCTAGAACGCTTCTGCCAGCCAGACTGGTGGAGAGTAGTAGGCCAGCATGTGATCCTAAACTGCTGGTGTGACAGAGCAGCCCCCACTGGCTTTGTGTGAAGTGCGCCAGCTTTTCCTAGTCTGACAGGACTAACTAATGACCACCGCCAGAGCACCAGCAGCACGAGCCAGAGCCTGGGCAGGAACTCATTCCTGTGTGGCTAAAGTAGACAGCAGGAACCTGCCCTGCAGCTCCACCACACTGTGCAACCAGCACCAGTCTCAAGCACCAAACACTGCGCCAGAGAATGCTCCAGTCTAAACATAAAAATGTCCCCATCAGGTCAGCCTAACAGCCCAAGTAATCACATCTCCATCAGCAGAGACCCTGTAGGGGACTATGCAGAGGATACCCGTGTGGCCACCTCCTGCAGTCCACCTGCAGCACTCCCAGCTGCTGGAGGAGGGACACAAGCAGAATATCCCTTTTACCCTCCAGCAGCCCATAAACTTCTCTCATACCCTTATGACCCTGAAAGGCTCCAGAAGATATGTGTAAAGCACTATTGTCTTTTACCTGTTTCAACCCATTCTCTTCTAAGATTCATTGAGTGTCCTTTGGTAGCTGCCTGAGAATTAACAACAGAACCAGCCCAGAGCATGGTTTCCAAGTGCTTACTTCATGCTGATTCTCAAATCTTACTCAAGAGAGCACTGACATTCAGGCTAAAATGTGTAGTCCCACTGAGATGTAATCATGCTGCAGAAATTCACAAAAAACAATTCACAGAAGAGACAGCCACAGAGATTGTATTTTTTACTATTAGAACAGAGGAAAGGCTACTTTACTGATTAGTATTTACAAATCTGTTGGCAAAGACAATAATATCCAGTGTCCTTTATGAGCATGTTTTACAACCCTGGCCAGAAGCATTCACTTTCATTGGCAGCAAATGTCTATGGTTTGATTGACTGCCACAGCTGAGTGCAAGGAGTAACACCGATCACTTTCACAGTGGCTGCAGGCAAAGCCTGACACAGACACAGGCACCTGCAGCCTGAAGAGGAGGGCAGCTGCCACATGGCTGGTGGGGAACAGGAATTGAAATCTCAGGACAGCATGTCAGAACTGGCAACCTCTACACTTCCGGGGCAGTGGCTCCACATCTGAAGAACAAGTTGTTCACCACTGCAGAAGGACAGAGCAAGCTGAGCAGCGTCAAGGCATAGAGATGGGTGTGTACATGAACAGATGCTGGCATATTTTGTGGGCATGTTTGACAGAGCTAATCTTGACAAGGGAGCAAGATCTCCTGGCCCACAGAATCATCTGATACAAGGAACCTTTATTCAACTGGGCACAAACTGTATTCTTCTGGAGTTCATTCAAACTCATCTGAACAAAGGCTCTGGGAACCCTCTCAGACAGAGCCCCAAGCAAGCCAACAGACTTGGGGCACTCTGCACATGGCACCTCATGCCCCACACTGGTACTGATTCAGCTCTAAACCTCATTGTAGACAGGGCTCAGCTCCCCACTGTAGTCTGGAGAAGATGATCCTGGGTCCCCAGTGGAAAGGAAGAGGGATGCAGAAACAAAAATGCAACCTTGCATGATACCGGCAGCCTTAGCACTGCATCAGGAATCTCAAAACAAACCTTTTTGCAGCAGACCTGCCTCCAGCAAGAAAACACCTCAAAGGAAGAGCATAGATATCACAGTTGACTACAAGCTGTACCAGCATGCTTTCTCAAGGATACAGACTGCTGCTGCTCTGCCTGGAAGGGCGTATCTGAGCACAGGAGGACTTCTTACTGCTGGGGGCTTTCTTTAGACCTGGGCTGAGCCAGAAGGGTGGGTAAAACTGGTATTTAGTTCCTGGCAGAGTGGTCTGGGAAGGATGTGATACCAGGAAGGGGGGTGTGAGGAGATGGAGCTGTGAAGGCTGCTCTGAACGGGCTCACGTACTCCTCAGCAAAGCTGTTGTCAGTTCATGCTGTCTGTAGCAAAAAGGAGCTGCAAGGCCACTGGGGTCTCTACTACAGAAGATATGGCCCTCATTTAGCAGATTCCAAAGTGGTTGTTAACCTGCTTGTTGTTAGGTACGTGGCCTTCCTGTTGTGCTCAGCACCATGATGTGGGTGGGTACTCAGTACAGAGCTGGTCTCACATGCTGCTGCACAGCTTTACAGTTCTTGAACCTCTGCACCTTCACAGCCCTCTACCAACAACGTTGTGGGATGTCAGGATAATCCTGACACCTGCAGTCAACAGTCTGCAGAGGTGAACCAGGCTGTCCCCATAGTAGTAGGATTATTCTTGACGAGGCAGCATCTATCATAGGACTTGCTCATGCCACAGCACAGGGGCGATGTTCTTCTACCTGAAGCCAACTCTGCCTCCAGAAGGGAAATGGGGAGTCTCACTGCCCCATATAGCACTTCCTCACATATGTCACAGCCCTTTCACTGAGCAACAAATCTTAACAGCTCTCAGGAAGAGGACTGCCCTTCTCTGACACTCATTGAAAGGTCAGGAACTGCTAAACCTGACCTGGCATGCCCAAGGATTTCCTGGTGCTGACAGAACCAACCTTCCAGAAATGTCCAGTCCTTGTGGTCATATGTTGGGAGATGCTCAAGGACTAACCCAGGGCATGACAACAGCAAGGACAATGGAAGAAATCTACGTGGAGAGGAGAAGACTTAAGCTATCTAGCAACTCCCCAGAGCAACGTTTTGTACCCTGAGGCGAGTGGATCAAACCAGCCCTTTGATGAAGCTCGTGTCCAAGTGCACTATCAGCATACGCAGAAAAGACATTTCCTTGCGTGTGTTCTCAAAGATAATGCGAGGGTCGTCGGACTGGCAGCGCAGACAGTTGGGGGCCATCACCATGGCCAGGTTATTCACATCCATCTTTGTTCTGCCCACATTTGATGGCTGAGCAAAGATCTGCAGATAGCAAGAACACATTCAGATGGAGCAGTGGAAAAGGGCAAAAAATTCCAAAAACGTATCCCGAGGAAAGGTGCAAGGAGAGCAAGCATAAAGCCTGCCCTGAGGACAGTGCCCCCAAGTGCCACACATCCACAGGGAAGAGCATTGTGCTCTGACACAATCGACAGAGCAGCAATCCTGGCAGACAGGAAACCAACCCCAGGCTTTACAAGATCAGGAACAGGGTTGATTGCTCCCATAAGGAACAAGGCCAGCAAACACCCACCTCCATCAATCCCACCTTAAATACAGATAAGAGGTCTTAAAACCTTGCTGATGGCCTCACCACAGCTGTCCCTCTAACCGTGCCTCACATGCTCCTGGCCCCAGTGCAGGGCTGTGGGGGCTGCCTACCTGCAGGAAGTGTATGAGGTAACACAGCACCAGTCTGTTGAGCTCCGGCAAAAGCTGCACCACAGCTACAGCAGCATCGGGGTTCTCATAGTTGTTGATACACTCTTTGTAGAACTGCTGGGGGATCACAGGCTCCTCCAGCTCCCGATACCAGAGCTTCAGGAGAGAGGCTGAGCAGAAAACAGGTGCATGAGAACAGCTCTGGTCACTTTCCTACCCTCTTCAGGGACAAACTTGGCAGTGAGACAGATGGCAGAGAAGGGATTTCTGTGCTTGTGCTGTTTCACCCTAATTCAGTCTTGGCTCTGAAATGCTCAGGTGCCCAAAGTGACCAGTCAGTGGGAAATACCGGCTGCTACCCACCTGCTCCTCCAGGAAGCAGCTCTGGGGCTGCCTAAAGAAGAGGACAATGAGACCTGAAGGCCTCCCACCACTCTGCCCAGCTTGCACAGCCTTACTGTATCAGAGACAGAGGTTCCTCCCCACTCCCAGTGTTTCCTCTATGGGCAGTGTTTGGAAAGACAGTGAAAAGACACAGAACAAAATCCCAGTCAGTGCAGGCAGTCTGTGTACACATTCCCAAGAAGCAGCACATTCACTGAGCTGTTCCTGCCCCTCTGCACTTCACCATGGCTGAAGCTGCAGCAACACACCTGCCACATTCCTGTACCTGGTATGTTGGGGTCACTGAGATTGTTTGGGATTTTCCACTGATCCACCTGCAATTTCAATGCATTGACTTCATCTATGTCACCAGGTATCCTGCAGAGACACAGAAAAGGTCCTTTTAAGAGTGAGCCAGGCAATGTGCTTGGTGGGACAGCTGACCAGCAAAGCATGGCTCTGAAGCTGTTTCTGGGGCCTCAGAGAGAAGGAAGAAGGCCTCAGGCACCAGTGGCAGCTACAGCAGCAGCTCCTCAGAGAGAAGGAGGTGCCTATTTTTATACACTGTCTTGAAGTAAGGGTTCCCACTAGCTCAGATATAAACTACTGCTGTCCTCAGGAGAGATTTTCTATAACCAGGCTTCTTTGCAGTGTGTTCAGACAGAAATGAGCAGCATCTCTGGCTAAATATACTTTTTAAAATTTATATATCTATATACGCACACACACACACACACACCTATCTATCAAAAAATTGACCCTTACAAGGCAAAGTTGAGCCTTCTAATGGCTATCTTAAGTCAAGTTTAGCTACTGAAAAACGAATTCAAATCTTAAATGCAAAACAAAACCATATACACAAAGAAAACAACAAAGAAAACCCAAACCCAAAGCAGAATCCCTCATATTCACCACACAGATTCTGTGTCTGTCTTGACTCCTTGTGTCTTGTGCAGCACCAATGCTAATGTGGTGCATTAGATGAGGTGCTCTGCCAGGACGCCTCCTGTCCCTACACTGGCCAGCTACCACTGCCAAATCTCATGAAAGCTCATTGCCCACCTGGGGATGAGCTGTGCACATAGTTAAGTCACACCTACAACACTCCCCTCTGTGCTGACACATGCAAACTGGCTAATGCTACTTTAAGAGGTGATTCCTCAAACCTGGTCAAAGTCAGATTTTGTCCAGTCCACAGCAAATGCTTCTTAGGGAAGAGGAAGCATGTGGAGGTCAATCTTGACTCCTTGGCTTTTAGGACTGACATGTGAGTGGCCCAAAAGTGGCACAGCACCCCAAAAGCTCACCTGAAAATCCCCTCAGTCTGTTCCCCTCCCAGGGCCAGGACCTGCTGTGACAGCTGGGTCTGCACCCAGGGCAGTTTGTTCCCTGGGTACATGCTCTGCTGCCGCAGCATGATTTCCTCCAGGGAGCTGCCGAAGAGCGATGGTGTGAGGATGGCATTCCTGGCGTGTGTTATCTCCTCCACTGTCGGTTTGCGGAGGCCCTGAGGACAGAGAAAAGCTCAGTGCAGCCATGGCACAGCCGGGCCACTGAGAAAGAGTGATCCAGGGATGGGGACTGTGAGTGACAAGGATAGAGAAGGCTGACCCTGCCTGTGGTCACCTCGTCAGCCTCCTGGAAGCATGGTTCTTGTTCTACTGCCTAAAATCAGGGGTAGTTCTATTCATCAGGCCCCAGAGGAGCAGAGGAGACCACTTGGAAGAGTTTGGGCTGGTTTTGCAGAGATTCTGTTGCTGTGTTTTGCACAGCAAGGGGACTGTTCCAGCTGTAACTCCACCTGCTGCGGGAGACAGTGTGGAGCGGAGCCCAGCCCAGCCCGGCCTGTAGTGAGGTCAGCAGAGGGCACCTATACCCCAACCCAGCATCAGGCAAGTGCTCAGCCCATGGATAGGTGAAAAACAGTCCTTTGGAGGTGGGAATTCCAGGTATTTCCAACTCCAGGGAAAGCTTTGCTCTCAGAGGGGCTAAAACCTGAAAAGTAGGCAACTGTTGCTTCTGACAAATACCAACACTTGAAAGGGGTTTTGAATGTCCTGTGTCAACAGCTTGGAAAAGTGCAGAGCTGCCACAGGGGTGACAGGCTGCCCAGCACGGTGGCCTTCAGCAGTGATCCCACAGCCAAGTGGGGAACATGACAGGAGGAAGTTCCCACCGAGCCCTCTGAGGTTCAGTGGCCAGGGCTGCGGTTGTGTGCAATGTGTGTTTGGAGGTTTATTGTCCTGCCCCTGGCAGGAGCCTTCACCCCTCTCAAGGTATTTCAGCTAAGCTGTTCACTACACCAAGTTCAGATGGCAGGGAGGCCCCAGAGGAATTTCCATTAAAAAACCCCGATGATCAGATCTGGCTTGGGGACCTAGAACTCACAGGCGGAGGCCATCTAACACCTTTGAAGGCCACACACAGAACTGTGCAGAGCAAAGAGAGCAAGGTTTTCAGATAATACAGACTCTCCTCTGCACCAGCCATCTCTGCTGTAGGACTGTTTGAACTGGGAATGAACAACTCTGCAGTAAAGCAGCTACAAGACCCAGCCCATATAAGCTCTCGGTACAAAGGGAGACTCTTTCCTCACCTAAGGAAACAAAACGATGGGTATCCCCTGCACAGACAGCTCTTTTTATCCTGCAGACAGGTACATGTCAGGTTTGTCTTTGTCCCTGAGGCAAGGAAGCAGCCAACCATGCAGCTGCCTGCACAGCAGGCACTGCTGTCTCCCAGGAGGATGGCAGGACCTGGACAGCAGCCATCTCCTGCACATTCATGGGGAGATGTACTCTGAGCAAGCCCCCTGCCCCCGCTCACTCTATTTCCCATCCCTGGCCCTGCAGCCAGGGCAATCTGCTCACCTTTTTGCCTCCCGTGACGGCTACTTTCTGGAGTTTCCGATAGCAGTACTTGGCATAGGTGCTAATGGGCAGACCTGGTGGGAAAGAGGAAATGAGTGGTCAGCCCACAGCACCATGACCCCCACACTGAAGCCCTTCAGAGTTCCAGCACAGCAGCTCATTCTGGCACAAGCAGCCCCCTCAATACATCCTGCAGGAACACAGCCGCAGAGCACACTGTCAACCTTCTGTCGGGGAAGGTTTCAGAGTGTTTTAAACCAATTGATTATTATTGGAGAACTTCAGTTCCTTTGCTAGTGAGAGAGGAGCAGCAGACAAAGGTGTGTGGGGATAGAGAGGCAGCATCAGCACCAACAGTGACCTCAGGACACAAGAAGAGGCATAGGGAAGTGATGGGATCTTATCTTCCCAACGACCTGCAGAAGGCTTTCTCACGTTCCTGCCTGCAGCCTTCTCCAACCCTTGTACCGTGCAGCCCAGGCATGATCTATGAGACAAGGAAAATGGGACACACCAAAGCTTGGGAACTGCACCTCAAAAGCTGCTGCCCTCCCCACGAGGGCCTGCTCTGCTTGTGCTTGATTCAGCGAACTCTGAAGGGAAGTGCAGCCACAATTCACAGAGCTAATCACCCCACGACACCAAGAGAAATATTTGCAATGACAGAGGAGCACTGATTGCTGAGAGAGTTTTTCCAAAACCATTGGCCTTTTGTTCTTGTTCAAGTAAAAACCCAAACTGCTCACTGAAAGCAGTGAATAGATCTGCCCTATTTGATTCCCCGCCAGGCCCAAGGCTTGCAGCACAGTTCAAATACTTGTGGCTGTGAGAGTCTGTTGGATCTCAGGAATCTGGAGCTTTTGAGCTTTCTGTGCTTCCTGGCACAGACGCCCTGGAAAACACTGCTCTGAACTTGAAACCTTGGAGAATACCTGCAAATATGAATAGTGAGTTAGAAGTCACGAATGTGTAGTGTGTTAGATGTGTGTATTTTCACTGGGTAATGGGTTTTAAATTTGAGGTTTTATAGTATAGTCGTAATTATGGGACACGATGGAGAATTTTGAACGGTGTCTTTTCTTTGTTCATTTTCTTCTTCCTTCTTCACAGAACTTAAGTAGTAACCTTTGGATTGGTCAGTCAAAAATCACTCTAAGGGTCATGGGAATCTATTATTGGGTCAAAAGGATAAATAATATAGGTGTTAAGCCTCTATTGGTTTGCTTAGCATTAAAAGGCCTTGAAACAAGCTCAGCTGGAACCATTTTTTCCTACTTCTAGCAAGGAGCTACAGGTGCTGTCAGACTTTCTGTAATTTTTAATAAAATACAATAAACATCCAAGACCAAACACGAAAACCATCTCAATCACCTTTCTAATAATCCTGGCTCCAAACAAAACCAGACAAGAATGATGACAAACCACTAATTAGTGGCGCAAAGCCCAGCACACGCTCCTACAAAAGTCTATATTCTGGTCAAATGCTGTGCACTTCACGTTAGCCTTTTACACACCCTATGGCTTAGGTACACTGGCTGGGATCTTGGAGGTCTTCAAATCCTCTCAATGCAGAGGGAGGACAAACTCTTCCCAAGCAGAACAATTCCCAGAGATGGGAAATGTGTTGTCCTCTCAGCCAGCAGATAAGCCACAGTCCTTGGCTCCTCTCGATGAAACAAGCACCTCCTGCTTCAATCAATCTGCTTTACAGCTGGAGCAGAGCCTCTCCACAATCCTGGAGCCACATCAGAGGAGGCACAACAGCATTGCCATCTCCCACAGGCAATGGGAAGGAAAGACAGTTTTAGGAATTTCTCTCTAGGGAATATCTAAAGCAAAATATACACTGTAAGAAAAAATCCTGCTAATCTTAGGCATGACTTACACTGGGAATATCTAAGGATGAAAAGGAAACAAACCAAATGAGCTGTCCTGTGATGCTTCACTATCCCAGGTTACAGCTTCTGCTGCCCAATGTGAGACACACCCCAAAGCGAGGAGTCGCCTTTCTCAGAGGGGAAAGGAAAGAAGCTGGACTGCGTCTCTGCAGCCCAGCATTCTGCAGGAGACAGCACATTCAAAACTAATAATAAGAAATATTTTTTCACACTGTAATTAGATCATGAAACACATAATCACCCTAAAAGCTTAACAATGTTTGCAAAAGGAACTGGTGTCTTGCAGATTCTTCATGGCTGATGCATGGGCAGCAGTCAGACACATTTGCTTGAAGCCTGTTTTGTACTTTCCCAGGAAGCTCCCCAGTCCCACGAAAAGCCTAAAACCTACATCCAGCACTTTCTGCAGTGAGGCTTCCTGCTCCCATGACAACCATGTTGCAGCCTCTAACCCAATGGGGCCTGTCTGGGTCACACATGAAGCTGACCAAATTTGAAGCAATTGAAAAATAAACTTGCTGCATGCACAAGAGGATGGAGGAGTTACTGCCTGTAGACCTGAATGGCCAAAAAAGAGGTAGGAGCCCTGAAGAACAGGGTGAGCAGCACTGAGGGCACAGACCAATGGCTCCTATGCAGACTCCCTGCTCCAGAGCAGAAGCCATCTGCCCCAACACAAATGCTCCTGGCTCCAGGGCATGTGCAGAGTGGGATGGGCAACACGGAGAGAGAGATGGAGAGGCCAGGAGGCACACGCTGAGCTGCAGGAAGGAACATGAGGAAGAGGAGTAGAACTTAGCTTTAGGCTCAGTTTTCCCAACGAGCAACCTGTCCCAACCATCTGCTTTCAAAAATGCTCAGCTGGAGACTGACTCCCAGCACTGAGCTCATCATGCATGCTGATGTCTCCAAACATGTGGGCCACATACTTCCTCCACAGCCCAGCTCCCCTTCTTGGTGCAGGGCTAGGCAGCTTTGTCTGCACCACACGGAAATGGCTAATCCTGAAGGCAATTCCACTTCTGTGAGCACATCATGAATCTGAGAAATCCAAGATGATCTGTTATTCCTTATGGTATCACGGTAGCCTCAGGAGTTCAGGAACAGATGACTACGAACAGCCCACACAGTGAAAAATAGTTTTCAAAGGAAATTATTTCTCCATGTGCCAGCCTAGAAACACATGTGTACAGCATCTTAAAGAACATCTCCTTTTAGAAAAAGTTAAAATTCAGACAGGACACATGCAGAAACATACCTTTTGGAAGAGACTTGAATGCTTTTCTGCAAAAAAAAGTCTTAAAAATGCAGCAAACTGTGTGGATTTAGGACCTGGTCATGGGGTATGTATTTTAGTACTAGAGAAGCTGCTGTTTGGATATTCCTCCGGTCTACCACAACCTCTTGGATCTCAGCCTGGCACAGCCAGAGCAGGCTCTCAGACCAGGATCCCATCTCATTGCACTCTATAGCACAGGTGTAGGTGCTCCTGAGCAGGTCAGCTGGCCTTGGCACCAGCTGTGCTGCTCTCCTGGCTTAGATCTGCCCAGGCTCCCCCATTTCACAGCCCTGCTTTAGCTTCTCTTTCTCACACGACCAGTGCTTCCTTCTACATCCCAACAATGCTCCTTGAGCACCATTCCCTATATGGGAAATGCCACGTTCATCAGCCAGACAAGCCAGCAGCCTGCACCTGTCACCAAGATAAGAAACAGATAAAGGATGTCTTAAAAATCAGCATCCCCCTTCAAAAAACTCATCAGCAGACAGACTTCCCTTCTTTCTAAACCTCTTTATGCTCTGAACCTGCACAGTCCCCCTGCTTTGCTGACCCTTTGGGATTCCATTCTGTGCTTCAAGGCAGAGCACTCCTGAGCCTGCAGCCCAACACCAAAACCAGGCAGCTTCTGCTGCTGTGGCACACTGTGAGAAATTTTCTTCTTGCTTTCCCTAGGTAATCTTAAGTTTCTTTCATCCTATTGACCATCTCCCCTCTTCCCTCCTCCACGCCTAGCTCACATGTCACCTTCCCTGCCACACTCATCAGCCTTGGAGGGATTCTGGGCAGGATGTATAGAGTGGGCACAGCACAACTCCAGCCAAATGCTGCTTTGCTCTCTGTCCCTTTCCTACAAGCTCCTGATTCCTCTTTTGGTTTCTGACCACTTCCCAGCAATGTGTATGTATTTCTGGAAATTCATATACAAGCTGGAAAAATGTCTTTCCCTCCTCAAAATGGCTCCGTTGGGGCCTCCCCCTGTGCTTGCAGTCAGGGACCTCTCCCCCATGTAAAAAATTTTGCTTTTGGTGACACAATATTCTCTACTGCTTGATCACTCTGTTCATCACCCTCGCCAGATTCCTCTGCACCTTTCATTTTTATAGCCCTGAATAATTTTGTATCAACACTGAGCTGTCAGCTCATGATTTGTCTCCTTGTATAAACCCAAAGACCAGCTTACATTCCTGCAGGATCAGCAGACAATCCTCCTTCTGAAAACACAGCATTTATTCCTACCCATTATTCTTCTGCCTGCCAACAGCTTATTCATGCATGAAAAGACCTTGCACCACATTCACATTTCATTTACTCACAGAGAATTAAGCTAGAAGATGAAGACTGCAGAGGTTAAGTGTGGGAAATTTCAGAATTCTTTCTTTGGGTATATGTCAGACCATAAATGTTTACTCACCAGTGAGCTTCTGGACTGAAGGGAGTATGTGTGCATGTGTGGGCAGCCACTGCTTCAACTCAGCTTTTCACTGAAAGACTTACATAGATGCCTACTTATCCTCTATTGAGTTCTGACTGAAGTCACTACATTTGATTTCCTTAAGGATTTCTCTGCTAAATCGCTGCTACAGCATCCATAAGCATCTTAATATTTCAGAGTCGCTAAGAAACTTCTCACAACAGCCTTGCAGCTTCAGGTTCATCCTACCTACCCCTCACACATCTGGAAAGCAAAGCTGGTCAAACAGAAGTGTTCCAGGGAAAAACCTGACCTTTCCAGACAACAGCAGAGAGAACCCGGTATGTTCCTGCAAGATTTCCCCTTACTTCAGATGCAATTCTGCAGTCAGTCTTTAGGTAAAGCCTTCAGAGTTATCAGTCACTGTGAAAAAGCTGTTTTGAGTGAGCTGCCAGCCCTGCTGCCTCCTCTGCAGAACCCCTGCAAAACAAGTCATAGCCTAGTCCCTGCCAGAGCAGCCTCCTGGCCCAGAAAATACATAAGAGGAAACAACCTCAAGCTGTGCCAGGGGACATTTAGATTGACTATAAGTGTTGCAATTATGTTGAGACAGACTGGACTGGCATCACCACCAGTCCTTTATTAGAAAACCTTTCCTGTATCTTTCAGTGAACTTCTTTCTGACAATTCTGACTCCTTTTCTTACAGGCAGCTCCACACAGCTCTGACTCCTTCTCTCTTCTCTGCATATCTGGCTAAACCCCAACCTGTCCCTTTCCCAGCTGCCTTACCCTGACTGTCCCTCACACAACATGTCCTTATCTGTCCCTTGCACAATCGCATGTTCCTCACCCCCTCACAGCACAGCCAGCAGATCCATCCCAAACTGCAGCAGACTCTCAGTCTCAAGCCCCAATTCAAACTGCAACTCACTCTTGTATAACAGCCAAACTCATTGGGTAGGCACAGATGTTTCTACTCCTCAGTAATCAGTACAGCTGTAATTCATCGGGAAAGATTGCCTTCTCTACTATCCTGCACTATCCTCTTAACGTATGTTCTCATATATAAGAGAAAAATTCTTCATTGCAAGGCACTGGAACACAGGCTGCCCAGGGCAGTGGTGGAACCTCCATCCCTGAAGTATTAATAAAATGTGTGGATGTGGCACTTGTGGATACGGTTCAGTGGTGGCCTTGGCAGTGCTGTGGGAACAGTTGGACTCAATTACTTTAGAGGACTTTTCCCACCTTAATGATTCTGCGATTCTATGAAAGGTAACAGTGTGTGTGACCTGTCACCAGAGCCCCAGCTGAGGCTACACAGGCACAGCTGACTTTCAAGTGCTTCCTTCTGGAAAATTTATAAAGTTACCATGGCATGCTTTTTTCACAACATTTCATATATATATATAAAAATATGTATCAGAGACAACATAGAAAATCCTGAGTTGGAAGAGACCTACAAAGAGTAACTGCTGATGTGCTTTTTTTTTTTTTTTTTAAACTTAACGTTTTCAGGTGAAAACTACATCTGATTTCCTAAGCACACCTCCAGCACGTGCAAATTAGACACTTAATTGCACAGAACAGCCTGCTCAGCCCACAGGCAGCATGGCCTGCTGAACACAACAATCTCCATGGAGTTGTCTCATAAGGATGTCTTAGTCCCTCTGAGCACAAGCAAAATGAATTTTCAAAGGCTCAGAATGGCCTGAACTCTCCTAGGCCTGAACAGGAAAGAAAAATCCCTACCAGAAACATAATCCTTCTGTGCAACAGCAGGTCTCTGCTCTCAGTCCCACCAGAGACAGAGAAACAATGAACACTGTTAGTGCAGGAGCTTCAACCCAGGTCTGTCCTCAGCCCTTGCCCTGACTTGCAGCTGCCTCATGACACAGGGTGACACAGCAATGACACAGGGAAGCCACCATAGGGAGAAGCTGTCTGCTGGTGTCAGGGAGGGCTCAGGAATGCAGGAAGCTGGACTCCAGTTCTCACAGATTAAAAACACTGAAGCCATTTGATATAAACTACTGCCTGAGAGGAATTCGCAGGGCTAACTCAAATTTCCTGAAAGCAATATAAAAAATATTGAATGGACTTTGTCTAGTAAGACTTCAGCCAGATGAAGCGTTATCCTGCAGCCAGCAATTAAACTGAGTCCAGAGGAATGTGCAAGCTCTTGTTCATTCTGCACAGATGCCAGGGCAAGCCCTGGGCTGCAGAGCTCAGAAAGTGTGGGCAAGAGAAGCCAATTCTGGAGAGAAAAAGGCAGTGTCCTTTACCAGGTACCAGCACCCTCCCGGAAGAGCCTCAGGTTAGGCAATGATTCACAAAATCCATTAATACAACTGAGACAGGTTCTTTTCAACGCACTAGCTCATATAGCTTCTAGCACCAGAATATGCCTCAGGAAACTCTGTGGCATGCACAGATCAGTTGAATTACAGCCCCAGGTCTGCATCCAATTTAAAATCCCTCACATAACTCGCACAACTGGGACTGAAAGGGCCCCCACCTGTCCCAAATGCAGCCCAGCTGCCACCCGCATTGCTGATCCATGCTCTCGTCTAACCTTGCAGACCAGCCCCCTACCACATAAACTTTCCCAAATCCAAGTCTCTGTACTTAAAGAAATGGTCTGATTTTTAGCAGAGCTCAGCATTGCCACCTGCCTGAAGTCAGTGCAGATCTCTCTCTTGGCTCCCTGTGCCTCTCCCTACCTTCATCCTCTGTGTTTTGTTTCCTCTTTTTCCTGGATTTTGTGATCTTCTTGTTTTTCAGATCCACAAGTTCCTTGATGTGCTGGGCAACTGAAAATTCAGAAGAGGGTCTGGATTAATGATGTGGTATATACTAAAATACCAAAATCCCCAACTGCCATTAGATGTGGCAGCCAGCCTGACTCCAGCATAAGAAGCTCTGCAAAAGAACCATCTTCTCAATATCTCAGAGTGCTCCTCCTTGCTGCCTGCATTCTGGGCAAAGAACAGCTGTAGGGAATGGTTTTGTACCGAAGTTACAAGGGCTGAGAATCTTTATAAAACCAAAACTAGTGCTGCACATCTGGCAGATCAGTGAAGGAATCCCACATTAAGGCTACAATAATAAAACCAGAAGGCAAGTATTGCCAGTGTAGCCCTTGCCCCTTGGTCCAATCCCTGCCACCATGCTCACAAGCAGGGGCAGAGGGATGCTGAAGCAGAACTCCTGTAGCCACCCTGGAGACTTGGGGGGGGATCTTCAAACACAGCCTGAAGTCTCCAGAGATCAAGGGGAAAACAATGCTCTGGTTTCTGGCCTGAGATTGGACAAGACACAGTGAGTGCGGCTGAAATAGTGACAAATAAGCCAATAAATACCAGTTAATATTTTCCAGGCTGGCACTTAGCTTTTTTTCTTTTCTTCCCCCCTCCACGGGATTCTGTAGCAATTTAAAATTGGGGTAATAACAGAATATAAGCTGGGCTGCTCCCCAAACTATTGACATACAGATAAATTGCATTTCTTCACACTAAAAGCCTAAGTTCTTCGGGATCCCCAAACAGCCAAGACCTTTCCTCAGTGTTTGCAATAGCTCCCTTAAAAAGTCAGATACTAACAATTCTTTTTTTTGCCAGCTCAAGGAACTCAGAAATAAATTACATCGTCAGAGAACCCAGAAAAGCTCTGCTTTTGGCAGAGCTCATTTCAGTGCTGATGGGTGAGGTGAGGACAGTCTGGAGCTCGCATTTCTTTGCCAGACACAAGCTGGTGGCAGCTTCATCCCACCAATGAAAGGTGAACTTGGACAACACACTGTGTTCTCACTGACAGAGCCCACAGCACTAGCTGGAGACTACCTGTAATTTAAAACTAAGACAACCCTGACTATGTGGCACAACCCACCAAGATGCTGCAGCGAACAGAGGAGGTGCATGAGGCACTTACTCTTTTCATCACTGTCAAGGTGGCGATAAATATAACCTTCCAGGTAAGACTGAAATTTGGGTGATGGGGAGAAAAAGGCCAGACTGATGGCCATCAGTTCCCAGCCCCAGGCCAAGCTTCGGTAGCACGTGTTGTCTGTTGTCTGCCGGATCAGCTGTATGTAGAGCTCATCCCGCAGCCCCTGCATGCTCCAGCACTTGGTGACCATGACCAGAGCCACGTGATTGCGGTCCATGCGAGTCTGACGATCTCCCATGTAGCTCTGCACCAGTTTGAACATCTCACATGCCTCTTTTTTGATGGTCCTGTTGCTAGTGATGAGCATTGGCTTTTTTATGGAGCCGCCATTCCAGGACAGCATGTTGGAGATGGAGATCCTTCGTCGGAAGATGCCTTGTGTGTGCATGTTCAGGTTTTTGGAAGCCCAATCTGCCATGCTGCTCTGGGAGATGGGCTTCCTTAGAGTGTTGTAAGGGTAATGGCATCCCACACAGCCACCACGCTGGCTGCTGCCCTCCTTCTTGGGCTCCAACTCTGTGGTCTCAGGCTGCAAAGAAGAACAGACATGTTAAAAGCTTAGGTGACTTCTTACCCAGCTAGGAAAATTATCCACGGTGAGTCATGAAGCTTCCAGCAACTGCACAGTGATGAGTCTTTTCAAACACGACTTGATGTGGAATTGGTGGATGACCTTGTTAGTTCTGCAAGAGCCTGACTGGCACAGCCACACACTAATGCTGTCCCTAAGCGAAGTGCTGGGACATGGAACAACAGGGCTGAGTGTCCCAGCTGTCACAGAGCTTACAGGGACAGGCAGGAGGTGAGCTGATTTCCAGAGCAGCAGCACAGATCTGTGGCACCAGGCACACACCGAGGAAGCAAGTACCTGCACTCCTCACCCCTCGGCTCCTATGGAGCTCCAGGAGCCCAGGAGGAGGGTGGGCCACTGGTCTACAGTTAACCCCAAAATACATATCAGTCCTTAGAAGTTTAGAGCAAGTCAGTGTTTCCTTCTTAGTATAGAGGAACTCCTGAATTCATGACAGAAGCCTCTGCAGTCCAACCTTTTCCTATCTACACCCCATATGTCCCTTCGTGCAGATGATGGGATTAGCACACATCACATTCCACCCCTCATTGCCAGCCTGGCAATAATTTCTCCTGTTTTTTTACTATGTTCTTTTTATCCCTTGAGTTACTCCTCTACCTCCTCACCCTCTCTGAATTCATTCAACACGCTGACTAAACATCTCTGCCTGCATTTCTCTGCCATCTCCACATCCCCAGTCTCCTTCAAACCACCTTACCTGCCTACAGTTGATTTTTCTCCTATCACCCTACATGCTTCTTCAGCATGTTCCTTCTGAGGAATCACCTCCTCATACTACCTTGAGGTTCAGGAAGCTCTGAGTTCTCTGCTCTCTCTGAGGTTTTTCTCTCACATCTCATTCACTCAACTCCCCAGCTGTTATATTTGTATTGACAGTACACAGCCACCTCTGCTCAGCTTGTCCCAGAACTTCTGCTCACCCTCCTCCAATACCGAGTTTCCTTGTCTCCCCATCTTCCTCTCTATCATGCAAGCCCAGGACAGGACATCACTTCTAACTCAAGCCACTTGATGCTATTTTCAGGTAAGGCAGTGATTTTGCTGCCATATCTTCTGCAATTTCTTCCCCTCCTTACTTGGAGTCTTGAGTATTTCTGTGAATTTTTTTTTTATATTTATTGACTCTTTTTGCTTTCACCACAACATCCACCTCCTTTCATCTTCTGCATCTCCATATTACCACATATGAATTATCTTTCTTCACAGCCTATCCCCAACCCACCATCTCTTGTGTATAGCCAAGTTTCAGCTCTCCCTGTCAATGCAAGAGGGTGTAACACAGCCAGAAGACTGGAGAGCAGTTTCCTACCATGTCTAAAGAGGTTGTGAAATGAAACTGCTGAACTATTAATAGCAACATGTAAGTCATATAAACTTGATGTGTCTCTGTGCCTGAAAAGTGGGAAATGGGGGAACATGATATCAGTTTTCCAAAAGGTTTCAGATGAAAGCAAGGCACTTATTGATCCAAAATGGCAATTAAGTGAACACATACAGATAAATGTGACAGAGAGGTGTCAGCCTGGCTTTCAAAGAAAAGCTACACCTCACAGGTCTGTTGGAGCAATCTGGAATACTCAAGGAGCTTTCCCAAGTTTCTTCATGAAAGACTGTGTACCACCAAACAGAAGAAAAACGAGAAAAAAATAAAAAGCCTCTTTTCAGCACGGAGGATGGTTATCAGCTCAGTCTCATCAAACTGATGCAGAAACTCTGGTTGTTCAAAATAGGAGCAAAATAACCAGAAGTGTGAGCAAAGAGAAAAAGGGCAAAAGCTTTGGGGGATGTAAAACTGTCTACAAAGAAACTAAATCTGAACTAAAACCAGGAAGCAGGAGGTTCCTTCAAATCCAAATAGGAAAAAGGATGACAAACTAAATCCTGCAGAAGTGCTGTGTTAGAGATAAAAACCACTCCCCTTGTACAGGTACACTAAGGAGCTTTAAAATAGCTATTTCCAACAAGATGCCAGAGCCACTGACACCAATTTTCTAAATGTTGCTATTCCACGTTCAGGAATTGGGAGGGAGAATAGCATATGAGGAGCTACTAGAAAAAGGAGAGAGAAAAAGAGGAATTGCTGTCATGTGGCTATGCAAATTCTGATGCCTGTGTCCCATACTCACCAACTCAGACCATTCCAGTGAAGAAAGCATGCATGAGGGAAAGGATTACCCACAAAGACATGGGTGACAGTAACATGATCAGGCAAGCACATTTACCCAAATAACAGAAGAGAGCTACCCACAGTGCTGACAGCTTGCTGGACATGACCCCATCCAACAATTCTCCTTCCTCTCAAATCACTGGCCCAAAATAGGGCTTCCACCTGCAAAGCTGTGAAGCTTTATGACCTATTTGCTATTCTGCAGGAACAGACGTGTCTTGCCTGCAGCACACCCTGGAACTAAACCCCTCCAGGAGCAGGCTCTGCATGATGAGTCTAGCAAGTCTAGTAAAGGAAAAAAAAATTTAACATGGCACAGATGGGGAAGTACCTGTGAGGAATGGTGTGTAGCGCCTGATGAAGCCAATCTTGTCTGACTGGTCATATTCTTTTCTAAAGAATCTATATTCTCAAAAGTTCTCTTCTGTCTCATTGTGTCCTGTGGAGCAGCCACATTGCTGGGAAAGGCTTCCCTAATCTCCAGGTCCTGTCTGTACAGAGACCTATTACTGGCTGAGACATCATCCCTGGAGCTCCGGTTGATGCATTTTTTCAAGTGGTCAGACTGAAACGTGACCTTGCTGCTCTCTGCTGGGACACTGTTCTCCAGGCTCTCAGCATCCAGGCTGGCTTTGCTTCCCCTGCAAGCTGCTGACCTGCCCACCACAGCACGCATCTCAGCAATCACTTTATCATTCAGAGCTGTGAGCTCACTGCTGCTGCCCACAGAGCCAGGTCTTGCTTGACCTGCTCCTTGCCTCCTTCCTTTCCTTTTTCTCAAGCTTGGAGAAGGGCCAGTTGAATAACCAGAGTCCTGATGGCTTATACTGGTTGGGTACTCCTGAGTCTGCAGGCTGTTTTGCCGGCTGTGGTGGAGTTCCATGTTCTTGAGGACATTAGCTTCCAAGATCCTCCAAGACTGCTTGAAGCTGTCCTTTGAAGCAAGCTGACCAGGCAGTTTAGTGGAGGTATCAGTTGTTGCAGCAGAAGAGTGAGAGAGTTTGGCAGCTTGGTCAACGTTGACCATATGTTTTATGTATTCTCTGCCAGCTGGGCTGTATTCAGTGGAAGAGGGATTTCTTGCATGCTTCTTTGCAGCTTGCTGCTGCATACTGGGATGCTGCAGTAATTTGGTTGGTTGCAGCTGCTTTTTTAAGCTATTGCTTGGTGACCTTGGTGGAGACATCCCAGTCACACAAATGCTTTCAGTGTCCATATCTACTGGTGGCTCATCATAAATTGGCAACTCTAAAGATGGCTCATCGTATATAGGTGCATGAGAGGCATACGTGGGGGATGCAGGCTGAGGGGTTCCTGTCCGGCTCCTTGGAGGTGTTTGAGAAGTAGGACCATTCATCAGCACCAGGCAAAACCCACCACTCTCTGTCTTTTTTATCTGCATAGACTGCTTTGTTTCTCCAGCAGGCATTTGCTTTGTGGCTCCAGGGCTCTGGGACGTGGATCGAGGCTGAGCATATATAGCTGGTTTGGGAAGAGATTTGGGGCTGTTGGGCTTTGGAGCACTCTGCAGCTGAAGAGAGCTGTTTGAAAAGCTCTGCATCTGCCTCAAACTGTTCACTTTGACCAACATGGCTGCTTTTGTGCCTGGCAGAGGCTGCCAATGGGTAGGAGTCTCCCTAAAAGAAGAAAGATACAAATACACACAATTATTTAAGAATTGTATTACTTCCATGTCTACCCAAATACCAAATTGTTAGTTTCAAAGTGCCTGAATATTCCCCAACCAGTTATATCACCAAGTTATTTTTTCCTGGAGATCCCCTTTGCTGAAACAGAAAAAACACTGTTGTTATTCACATAATAAATTTCTAAATCATGAAGGGCAGAACAATGGGATTAAATGAGTTCATGATACTGTAATGTGTCTGCTATCAGCAGCACTGATATAGGACACAGCCTACACTTCTCAATGCTCGGCAGATAGCCTGACACCCAGAACAACCAGCTGAAGACCAGCAAGCTGTTCTGGAACATAAATCTCAAGTATTACATTGGAAAATAATCCCAAGTAACCTGCTGACAGATTATCTAACTCTGATGACAGTCCTTCCAGACCATGCTATTTTTAAAATTTAAGTTTCCAGATGTGCATTTATTTTGTAGAAAAACCTACAAGTTCTATGGGAGGTATATGGAGTGGCCATCCTCCACTCACAGCTTACATTCCCACACAACCTGCCAAGCCTCCAGCTAATCTTGTCCAGATACACTTGAATCTGGTTCCCTTGGCCACACCAACTGGCCCTGCTCATCTCTCATGGCTGTGAAATTCTCCTCTGCTGGGAGCATCCTCTGATCCGTAGTGGTACTCACGATTCACCACAACCCAATGTGCCCACTGCAACACCCCAATTTCCAGGGTACATTCTACAGTGTAACAACAACAACAAGCTCTCAGGCTGTGGCCACGGCCAGTGGAAAGGATATTAAACCAGCTGAGCTTCCAGGTTGTCCAAGGCATCACAGTCCCTAGGAAGGTCCATTTGGATCTCACCCTATATTGTGCCCTACCTCCATGTATTTGCTACCAGCCATCACTGGGTGATACCTGAGGGCATACTGCCTATGTTCCATCTGAGATACAAGATGTTCCCCTAACTAAAACCTTCATAGCTATTTTGCTCTGTTTACACCTTGACCTTGCTCTCCACTCCACATTGCTGACCAGTCCTCTACGGCCTCTGTATGTGCTGGCAGACACACCCACCTCTGCTGCACGTCCAGAGCTGCCTCCCACCAATGTTAGGCTCTCTTGTGCCTTCCCTGCCAAACCCCAAGATACCCGGACACCCCAGACCTCTTGCTCTCTGCTCTTGCTCTCCAGAGTCCTTTCACCTGGCCAGGTGCCAGCCTCCTCCTTCAGCGTGGCTTTGCTGGGATATCTGCATGTCCTTCCCCATGGTTAACATGCCAATGCATCTGCACACCTCCTGCTCTCCCCACACCGTAGCCCAACAGGACACACCTGCCCCACATCACTGTGGGTGTCCTATTTCACCTGGTTCACTCTAGTGCCTTCCCCACATCCTCTGTCCCACATCTAATGTCTCACATCTGTTCCCAATCACTGCCCTCCTAAAGGGGTGGCATGCTCCTTCCCCATCCACTGCTTACTGTACTTTTGGCAGAACACGCTCTCTGTTGGCAATGTATCACTGTGAATCCCACCTTGACACAATGGCAGTGGGAGTGGCACGGACAACGCTGGCACTGCCCTGCCCTGGGCGCGGTGCCTGACCTCTGGCCAGGGTCCAAAGGCCTGACCACACTAATTGCACTTGCCACACCTCTGCCTTTGCAGGGCTGGCTCCTTTCTTGCAATAGAGTCCATGTAGCTCTCTTGTGCAACTGCTCAGCTGTGACCAGTCTTCCTCTGCTTTGCACTCTGGGATCCCCTCTTGCTCTGGGACCTCCTAAGTATCTCCTGCTGAGGCACCAAAGATTTTATTCTAAGGGAGCTCCTAACACTACTTCAGGATGGTGATGCAACTGCCATGAGGAAGATCTGTCTTCCAGCCTCCACTTTTCTTCTCTTCACAGCACTGCTGACCTAAGCCCTATGCCAAGAACAGCTTGGGAAACACAGACAAATTTGAGATTGGCCTCTCTTCATCTGCCCAAGCCACACTGACACCACCTCCTGCCCCATCTGTCCCAATCCACACCCAGAGAGCAGCACTGGGAACATCCCTGTTGGTCCCTGCTCAGGTGTGGGCCTGGACATCTGCAGAACACCACCAACCTGCCTACCAGAGATGGGCTCCTGCTCCAGCATGGCATTGTAACTTTTAGGGCCCTGTGGGACTTCAACTGGAAACAACTTCTGCCCCTGCATCTGTGAGAAAGAGTACAACCCAGATTTTACTCCTCAGATGAGTGATGAGGGATTTGATCTGAAAAAGAAAAGAGGATACTGTACTCATACCCTCCTGCAAAGGCAAGCTACCTAAGTGTGAGCCCCAGTAAGCTGGAGGGCAAAAGGCACTCCAAAGCACCACAGCTCCTCACAACAGAATCCCTTCACCGGGGGCAAGGAAGCCATCCCTCACCTTGGGCGTGCCCAGGACAGGAGGACGGGCTGCGCCTTTAGCACAGACTTGGCCACACGGGTGGGACATGATGGAGAGTGGCAGGAGCTCTGCACTGGCACAGGGCTCTCTCTGCACCTACCCTGAGAGCCCAGCTGGCAGGACAGTAAGACAATTTTGACAGACAGCCACAGCAAGGCAATGAAGAAGTGGTTCTGCCACAGGCAGCAGGATTTCAGCACTTGTATGTGGCCCAACATGTTCTCTCCTTCAGGCCTAGGTCAAAGCACACATTGGGACCCAGCCTGCTCTGGAGCACTCTGAACCCCTGGAGCTGGCAGAGCCCACTCCAAGGGCACCCCCTGACACTGCTTCTTTTTGAGGAAAAGCATGAACACAAACATGGGATTGCCACAGCTAGGCTGCCATGGACGCTGGTAACAGGCAAAGCACCTACATGCCCTGCAAACCAGGAAGCTGTGCTACTCCCATGGAACTGAGGGCCACCATGCCCCCTCACCCAGGAATGTGGTGAAGGGAAACTTCTAAATGTGTGCTGTACCCCACCTTGCCCATCAGTCTCATCATGGATACATCATGCCATTTCCAGCCTCCCTGGCTGCCAGAGATGAGAGGAAAGAAACACCATCACAGAAAAGACAAGGCTCTCTTGAAAAGGCCATTTCCACAGCCATGAATGACCTCTTGGGGCCATGTCTGGATACAGCTTCCTTCAACTCCATCCCCAGGCTGCTGGAAAGACCAAGCAGAGCAGAACAGGGACTTCCTAGCATGAAGATTCAATCTTGTCCTTCTGAATGGTGAAATCCACGACAAAAAGCAAAGCCAGTGGTGGAGAAGTGTCCCAATGCAGCCCCTCAGCTGAGCTCTTCAGCCACCAGCAGCAGAGACCCTGACGAATCCCCTAGGACTGTTCCTGTGAGGAATGCTTTCAAGTAGCTCCAATATAAAGGCCTCAACTTGGCACTTGATTTTCCCAGCCTGCACCCAGCTCCAGCAGGCCCAGAGTATCTAGCAGCTCTTCTCAGGCTCCAGATCTTCATTGTTTGTTTTTCTCCCTCCCAGAAGCCTGGAGAAAAGGCCCTGCACCTTAGCTCTGCCCTTTCTAGTAGTTGTTTTCCTGGTGCTGTGATACAGGTGAATGAACAGGGATGTTCGTAATCCAGCAGCACTACTGCTCTGCTTCCAGTTCCCACACTGGAGGCAGGGATACAACCTGCCCAAACTAAAATCTCTGAAGACTAGTGCAAAGAACATTGTGTTTGCATATCCGACCCCAAGGGCAATCGCACAAGAAGGAAACAAACCTGTATTAGGGATTCTGATGGTCTTTCTTGCTCGATTATGAAAACTTAACAGTGGCATTACTTATGCTGTGCCTTGAGAGACATGAGCACATGACAAGACAAAACAGACTTGGAAGAGGCAGAAGTATTCTTACAGCCACCTTCTCATCACACATTCCCTCTCATTCCTCTTCCAGCACATATTCCTGGCACTGTAAGACCAAGTCCCTGCTCCTTCCCAGTCAAGGATGCTGAACCATGGGAAAGGTGGGTGAGGAGGGGACAGGCAGCACAACCTGCTGCCCATGCAGAAAGGACCCTCACCTTCCATTTCTGGGGAACAGAATGTTCCTAGGGAAGGTGGTTTTCTTGTGGAGGACTTTAAGATATCCTGCTAGTGCAAAGAGAGCCTCGAAAACAGCACTCTGAAACTCACAGTGCTGACCCTAGGAGAAATAGGGGAAGAGGACTAAAGGGGCTGGTCTTCACAGACAGCAGGGCTGGGGACAGCAGAGCCTGCTCACAGTCTTGACCTCCAGCACGCTGAAATGCTGCAGACCAGCACACAGGCTCCCAGAAAGACTGCCTTCTTCAGGTCTTGGCCCTCCACCAAGCCCTTTCTCACCCATTACCTTGGAGTTCCAGAAAACCTTAGCACGGCTGCAGTGGATCAGAGTACACTTCCAAAATGCTGCATTCAGCCCCAGGCTGGTCTCATAGTCCCCAAAGGAATATGTCCATCCTTTGCAGAGCTTTCCAGTATATGAAAGGATAATTTGGCCATTATTTCCCCTGAAGAGTCCATCTTGCTTCCTAATAGGATTGCAAAAGCTCAGGAAGAGTCTGGAGCTGTGAGGCAAGTGCTGTTTGCTGTCCTTGTCCAGCAAGTGAGAAGCAGAGTCAGCACTGGGCTGGGCAGCCCCAGGAAGCACAACTGAAAAACAACATGGGAGCAAGAGCATGGGCAGAGTAGCTTCCCCAGGAGGCTGCAGAGATGGTCAATGCCAGCAGTGTCTTACCTCACTGCAAGAAGCTGCCATTTCCCTAGAGGGCTGACCCTCCTGTGCTGCCTGGGGAGGAGAAAGGCCAATGTCTAGAGAAGGCTGCTCCAAGTCACTGTGAGAGTGAGTGGTCGAACAGCAGCGAGCTGTGGGGCAGTGAGGTAGGGGTGGCATGGGTATGGAGACAGAGGGAACAGGCAGCAAGGTTTGGGGAGCTTCTCTGTTCTTCTCAAGGCTGCTGAGGGTTTGGCAGCACTGAACGTGGCAGGGGAGACAACAAATTCAGCAGTGCTGAAGGCACAAGAGAAGAAAGATGCTAAAAACCAGTTTACTAAAAGAAAAAAACCTAGACCACAAAGTATAACTAAAAAAAGAAGGAAATCCCTTCCCCCAGATCTTTGTGGCATGGGCTTGCAGGAGGCCCCTCTTGGGGACTACACTAGTCTCTGCTGGCCTCTCCATCCATCACAGGATGACAAACATGAAGGAAAGAAAAACCACTATTTTTTGCGCTGGCATTAAGAGACAAAAGCGAAACTGTCTTGGGCACAGGTAGCTATAAAGATGTCAAATGCTCCCAAGAGCATTCAATGTGTTCACTCTCTGCTTATGCAGCTGCATCTCTCCTGAGCAGAGGACATGCTTGAGATTGTCTTTGGAGAACAACACAAACAACACAGCTGAAAAGTTCAGTGTGCTCATGCTGTTAGTATACCTGACATCGCAGCAATAGCATTAGATCCCACCTGAGAGCATTTGCTTTTGGCTCAGCTCTTTGCTCCCCATTCAACAAGCCAGAAAAAGGCAAGAAATCTCTCCTTGGGTGTCAGGCTCAACTAGGGAAATCAAACTCTGCATTATAACCAGTTACAAAGCCCTCACTCACACAGCAGAGAGGGCACATGATAGATGTGCAAGGAAACAGTGCCTAGTCTCCTGCTTCCAAGAAAGCCTATTTCACAGACAAATACAGTCAGCTTACTGGTACGAGCCTTGATCTGAAAGAGCCTTGCATACCCAAGCAGCCTGTTAGCTCCCAAGTAAGCTGCCACTCATGCCTTTCTCAGCACTTGCCCTTCAATTCATTGCAGGCTCAAGGTGCCCCAAGATTGCTGCAGAAATCTGAGCTAGGGATGGAACAAAGGAGTACTCTGTCCCACTTCCCCTCCTTGCAGGAAACTCAGCAGTGATGGTAATGCTGCCCTGACAGGCAAAGTCATATAGCAAACCCCTACCTATATTGCATCACCTCCATAGGAGGGGATCTGTGTGGGATCTTCCCTACTTACTGAGAGGGCTGAAAAACTGAGGGATGGGTTAAAACTGGCATTGCTTTTCCCTCGAGGCACAGCAATTCCTGGTACAAAGGCAGAGGAGGTCATGTTTCCTCCTGAGAGACTGAGTCAGTGTCCTGGTTGCAGACAGGGCCAGGGCTTAGTGCTGCTGTTATTCTATACCACACCCACCATGGCTGGGGCCATGGTTTCAGGAGGGAAAGCCAGGCACCCCACCTGAAGCCATTTTGCCTCTCTCTCCAGTGGAGGGACTGTCGGCATCAAGCCCTGCAGGACTCGGTCCCTTTGCTCCCCTGCCAACTCCCCTCCTGTTTTCTCAGTACACAGCTACAGAACGAGGTGTTGAAAGGGACAGCGGTGAGAAGGCAAATTGATGGCAGTGCTGAACCAACAGCACTGGCCAGGAGGCTGCTGGCAGGGAACAGTCCAGCACTGGGAGTGACCCCAACCCCATCAAGCTGAGCAGAAAGGAGCCCTGCCAAACCAGCTGAACTGAGCCGAAAGGAGCACATTTGAGCAGAAGGGCAAAAAAGCAGCAGTGACCTGCAGGGTTAACCTCTAGTGCAGTGGAGCAGTAGAAATGGTGGCACAGGCACCTGTGCACAACTGAGCCCAGCATGATCCTACTCGGATGATCCAGCTCTCAGGGGGTTTGTTACTGGTTTTTGTGGTTTCTGGCTGGGAGTAGCAAACATTAGTCATAGAAGTTCTCCCACCATCATGCCTTTGTTTCCAGTGGCCACATGGGCAGCACACGAGCAGCCGTCCAGTTGCCTTTGTTCGGGAAAACCATGCAGATGTGGATTACAAGGAGCATCTGCCATCTTGGTTTTGTTCCCAATAGTGAACAACTTTTTGTGGGCAAAACACCTCCTCTTTTTGTATACTGTTGCCACTAACATTGCTGTTATTATTGTGCATGCCTTATTCCACTGCTTTGTGTTTTCAGTAGATTGTTAATTCAACCCATAATCTCTGCTTTTGTCTCTCCCTTACAGAGAGGGGAAAGGGAGTGGCTTATTTGGAGTTTAATTCTAGCGGGTGTTAAAACCAGCACAATCAGGAATACTGTGGACTCTGTGAAGCTCAGGATATCTTACACCCTATCAAAACTCTTACACTCTTTTCTCTGGAATCATGTAATGTAGTTTTGCTGGTGCCCATCCTGGCTGCCCTGGAGTGCCAGGCTGTAGATGGATAAGGAAGGAAAGTCACCTGTCTCATATCAAATCCCATGTGCCTGTGGCTCACCTGTGGTCAATGCTGGGTGTGACCTGGGGGAACTGGAAACTACTCAGGTACAGCTTAAAACGTTTCCTAGATTTCTCTTGGCAGAGGAGGGATCATTCTCTAGAAGGATTTGAAGCTCAGAGGAGTTGCTTCTGGGGCAGGAGGCACACGTAGCATCACGAGCACCAGTAAAGTGTTGGGCTCCTTCTGGTGCACTTTATGTACATCACCAATGTCTTGCAGCCATTAAGATCTGCACTGAATATAGGAGCATCTTGCAGGGAGCAGCAGACACATGATAAGCCTCATTTCAGGGTGCATATACTTTCCAGAACTGGCATCCTATGTGGTTTTCATGAATTTGACTTTTTTTTTTTCTATCCTTGCCTGCACCAGGCACACAGAGAGACAGCCTTGATCTAAAAATCAAGGTGCCAGCACTTGCTGCACAGCTCAGAACCAGGACAAGGCATCCCAGCATAGACGGCAGGAGACTCAGGCTCACCCAAGCACTGCTCTAGCCCTCAGGTCAGTTCTCAGTATGACCAACTTTGCTTGCTGCACAGCCTCCCAGCTGCCAGTACCACATCCTCCGGGGCAGGATGATGCCCAGAGAGAGTAGGAGAGAGGCAAAGCAGCCCCAGACAGTATCCCAGGCAGAGGGGCCAACCTGACAGAGACTGGGAAAGGGATACTTTTGTGCAACTGAAGCTGAAATCATGGTTTCAATACAAGAAAAGATCTCTGATTACTGTCAGACTAGTTCGAGTGCAAAAAAATAAAAAAAAAATCTCTTAGTCAAACAAAATAGCATCTTGTTATTGGTCTTTTATTTCAGGCTTGATGTGACCAAATAAATGCGCCCAGGAGCTCTGTCCCTGCAGCCCCACCTCCTGCCCTGGCTGAAGTTGCAAGACATCAGCAGCTGAGCAAGTGGGAAAGGAAGGAGCCAGACCAGATGGGCTCACCCATACCCCACAGCAGCCTGACACCTTGCACAGGAGCTATGCCATCCCAATAAACCCTGTTTCAAGTTTTCAAGAGAGTTCTCATTACTGCATGACACTCCTGCCTGTCCCCTCTACTTCTGTTTTAGCACTCAGAGCAAAGATTATCTTTTGATGCATATTTTTATGGTGTCTCACACAAAGGTGGCCAGGCCCAAGCTGGGGACATTCAGGCAGTGGTGAAAGCAGACAGCTGTACCCCAAGAAGAGGAGGGTACATGGCAGTGACTGGGGACTAGGCAGTATTTTGCCCTTCCCAGGGCAGCACGGCACCCTCCTGGGGAAGCATGATTCCCAACCTGCCTGGCAGCTAAATTCATCCATTTATATATAAACAGAGAAGGCTGAAACTCTCCCCCTACCTGGCAGGATCTTTCCTCTTCTCCACTGCACTGTCCCACTTGCCCTTCTCCATGTCCTGCAGGACGGCCATTTGGATGGGAGTGCTTCTGCCACTGCTGCCAGTGCTGCCTCGGTGCTCCCGGCCACAGCAGTCAGGCTGGGAGCTGCCCTTCATGGCCTGGAGCTGTGCCAAGGGCACAATGTCACAGCCCTGGGGCCGGTGCCACACCGTCTGCCGCGTGATGGCATTGTAGTAGTAGAAGCGGTTGTTGTTCTGGTCAAAGAGTTCCCACCACTGCTTCTGGTCTGACTGGCGCACCTTCAGGTTGGGAGGGGGCTCCCAGCTGCACTCCCCGGTGCTCAGGTTCACATACATCCGCTCCTGGGAGCGGGGCTCGATGATCTCCACCCAGTCCGAGCTGCAGGGACACAAGAGACACATTAGTCTGGGCCAGAGGCCCAAAGCAAACAGGCTGTCTGAAGAGTCCTACAGAGCTGCTGCCAGTGGGCCAGGCAGCCTGCTTAGAGATCAAAGCATTGCTCGGGGCTATTCAGCAATCTTATGATCTTAGGAGAAGCTAGGGCAAGGGTTTGAGATGAGGCTGAGACAAAAGACCAGTTCTTTGGCATAGGGAATGGGAGGTCATCCCCATAAGCCTGGCCCCCTCACCCCCCACTCACCAGCCCAGGACTAACCACAGGGCTGGTGTGCACTGTCTGCTGATGCTGGGATGTCTCACGCCAAGGGCTGGCCCAGTTGCAGGAGTGCCAGTGTCTGGGACTTGATTTTCAGGAGCAGGGAGTATCTGCAGAGCAGGATCTGCTCCTTTTGAGAACTGCACATTCCACCTGGGGAGACCAAAGCCCTGGCTCCCAACAGTGTGGGCAGACTGCTCCATGTGAATGCCTGCCTGCAGGCCCCACATGCTGTGGGGCTGGAAGAGACCTCTGGGTCCCACGGACCCTCTTGGAACCCACACTTATCTGTCCAAAAGATTTATGTGCAGAATGACTGGTGGATGAGACCATCTCCATTACAGGCTCTTCCTCTGTCCCCTTGGCTGACGGGACAGAGCCTTCAGCAGGGTGTAAGGCGACCCAATGGACAGGCCTTGCTGCTGATTCACAACCCTTCTGCAGCCCTAAAGAACCCCTTGAGCTCCAGGGTCCCTTACCAGCACCCATGCTGGCCCAGTCAGTGAGAGCAAGGCAGGCAGTGCTGTAGGACAAGTTTTCAGGCAGATCAGCACAGCAGTTTTGATGCAAAGGTGTTGGGCTGCACAGCCTTCATGCATGGCACATCAGCCTTATCAGTGACACACCAACCCTAAAGAGCTGGCCTGAGGAGCCCAGCAAAGCCAATGTCTCCCCAATGCAGTAGCCCAAATCATTTTTGATAGCCCAAGTAAATGGAGGAAGGGAGTGCAAACCCAGCAAGGTTTCCCTGCACAAAAGAGATGCTGCCTAAAGCGATCCTGAAACCAGTTGTATGCTCAGCATGCTGAAAAACACGTGCCCCTCAGCTCCTGCTCCCACCCCCAAAGCCTGGCCTCCATCCTAATGTTGGTGGAGGCTGCAGGAGGGAGGCCCTAGTTAACTGAAGCCACTTTTGTTATTAATAAAAGCCATATGAAGAGGACAGGTCAAACCTGTTCCTGCTCAGGGACTCACTCTCACAACCTCCAGCTGCTCTCCAGTGAGGGTATGACAGCAGAAGCCATTCCCAAGCAGAAGCAAGAGAAGGGAGATCCCACTGCATCCCTCTCATACCCTCAGCTGCCAGCCTGCAGGTCCTCAGAAGGGTCAGGAGTGATGGTGGCAGCACTGCAGGGCCTGAAATGGCAGCCCAGGCTCCTGTGCCCAGCCCTGCTGGTATGGTCATGGGAGAGAAGGCAGTTCCTGGCAGGGCAGTCCAGTCTTTGTCTTTGCCCTGGCTTTCTGAGGAAGGTCAGCATGTCTCCCATCACCAGACAACTCTAGGTGAGGGTTTAGTCACCCATTGCACCTCCCTGCTAGGAAAACCACAGGTTTGATTGACAATCAATGCTGAGCAGTCTGGCATGCACACATAAAAACCAGGCCATTCCTCAACTCTCTGAGGATCCAAAATTGATAGGTACAATGTCAATTCAACACAAAATAAACGTGAACTGTCTCTGAAAAGGTGCAATTTCCCTGCCACAATACCAGGCACAGACACTATGCAATGCTGACCTCCATGCATTCTCATGGAGGGCTGATGGTCAGGCTACCACAGACAGGCTGGTTGGGAAAGCTAATCTAGGTGAAGGCCATTTCTTTTGTGCCATAGGTCAGTTTTCAGGCAGATGTGCTCATCCACTCCAGACTACCACCATCACAACTGTTCACACAGACCAACAAGGAGAACAGAGCACACCACCTCTGCCCATGGCACCAGTTCCTGTTGGTCTCCCACCATCACCAGACAAGGTGTGCTGGCAAACAGATCCCACTTAGCAAACCCTGTGTTCGGAAAACATCTGGTTTGTGGTTTGCTGGTTTTGGGTCAAAATGACATCAGTGCCTCTATTTGATTTAAGGTGCAACACAACAGCCATACCAACACCCCATGACATGCTCAGGTTGGGAACTGCAGAACCAGCACTGTTCTTCCCTTGCAGTTGCAATGTCAAACTGCAAGCAAGCACAAAACAGGAAATCACCGAGATCATCAAGGGCATCAGCAACTGCAGAGGAACCATCTATAAACAAGGTATGAAAGAGAAAACCAAGAGCAGCAGCAGAGCCCAGCAGTTCTGGGAGGAGAGCACAATAGGCATGTCTATGGAAAGAGCAAGTACAAAATGCAGGCAGGACAAGAAACTGGCATGCAGGATCCAAGAGACAGCTCAGCAGGGGTGCAAGGTGAACAGCGTCCAAGAGCACACCAACTCCTCACAAGGACAGGCAGACCTGTCCAAGTAAAAGGGTTAGAGAGAACTGAGAAGGACACTCAGACCCAGGTGGCTCACTGGCAGCTTCGTGGCATGGGGAGAGACTGCCATCGGTGCAGGAATGTGGGGGAGCTTCACCCAAAGGTGGGGGGCACGGCCTGCCACTCTTGGGAGGGGACAAGAGGAGGAGAGAATGTGCTGGAAGGGCTGGAAGAGGAAAGCAGCACAAAAACACACATAGAGATGAGCCCAGGAGAAAGACCAGAGACAGTTATGGAGGATTTGCCTGGCAAGGAAGAAAAAATACAAAACGCCTTGCAAGACCCTGAATGATCAAGAGTCACTTGAGCCATCAGCCCTAATGTTCAAGAGCACACTGTGCTTGATCTGTTTAGCTAGCAAATGGATTAGCAAAGCTTTGGAATACCAATGGCAGTACCCACCTGCTGCTCCTCAGCAGAGAGGAGAGGTCAGCTATTTTCTGTTAAGTGCAAGCTATTGAAAATAAATTCTTCTCATAGCACTTGGCCATAATCCAGTGTATGCTGCTAACTATAGTTTTCCATTTTAAGAAGCTTAAATTTATCTTTGTGTGCAAAGACACTTAAGTGGATGACTTGGGTGGGTGACCTCTTTGCTCCCCTTAAAATTAAGGGGCCGAGGATGACTGAGGTGGAGTTTAACCAGGCAAAAAAATCTGCAAGAAACACATTGAGATACTTAAGAGTTTGGTACAATCACACTCACATAAAGAAAGGAGAGGAAAAGCAAGGAGCACATTCCTGGATCAGGGCCAGCCCCAGGCTGCCACACAAACCTCAAACATAACATCAGGAACTCTGGAAAGATGTGATAAAACTCAGAATTGCAGAGATAAGACCGTAACTTGGACACACACACAAAAAATTAATTAATATTTCACTTCACAAGGTTAAAGAAGTTTCCTGGGGACGGTTTAAATAATGCTTTTCCCTGTCCTTTCAGCTCCAAGTGCTGAGGGATGCAGCAGCCACACAGCGTCTGCCCACTCCCACCAGCACCTCAGCACTGCTCCCACCAGCAAGACCATGGCAATGGGTTTGGTTTATCTCAGTTCCTGGGACTCAGTGTCTCCAAAACAGGGCTTGTGTGCAGGCCCTATCTGCAGTCCCAGCCCAAACCCCTGTGCTGCCTGAGCACAGGCAGCCAGGCACCGCAATGGCTCCAGAGAACTAACGCACTCACCCGAGCCTGCAAGGCAGAGGGATTTCAACAAAATCCCTACTCGCTTCCAAAAGCAACCCACATTCCCAATGTGCATCTTCCTGTATTGTCAGAAATTCCAGGAGCTTCCTGTGTGTCCTGAGTAATACTTTCCAGAACTCACAGCTGGGAAACAGGACACTGCTCTAACTGCTCACCCCAGCAAGCAAAGCCCCCTGACTGTGAAGGCTTGTGCTTCGCACTTGTTGATGTTTTGGAGGAGTGGCAAGGCCTTGGCAGGGGTCAGCCCCCCCAGCAGCAGGGTGCTATGAACAGGATGATGCACCAGGTATGCAAAAAGCAGGAGGAAGCATAGGGCTTTTTGTGCATAATCACATCTGATTTAGACAGACAGGTTTGGTCCCATCCGAAGGTTTTGCCTCACAGATGGGCAGCTTGTTTTTTATGAAGCATTGTAATAGTGCAGATAAGAGCCAAACTGCTCTGTCCTGCAGCCTCAAGGAGACGGGGGATGGACATGTACAAACTTTGCTCCTTTAAAACCAGCTTGAGTTCCTCGTGGCTGCCATGCCTGCTTAGCAAAACCTTGGAATAAAACATAATAGCAGTAATGTTTAAGAAGCAGTGTTTCATCCTGAAAGGGCATCTACAACCATCTCCTGACTAGATTTTTTTCACAGACAGTAAATACTCAGTAGGAGGGCTAGGAAGGAATAAAATTTTCTTTAACTAAGAGAATTGAGCAGGATCAGAAATGGAAAAGACCAGGTACAGGAGAAGAGTCACCTGCAGGAGGAGATGAGGAACCCCAAGAACTCAAATAGCCACTCCCTCACAGGAGAGCTGGTTTTCCTGCCACCATCACCCAAGTGACAACACAGCCTAGGCAGCCAAGCACAGTCCTGGGACACCACAAGTTCTTTTCAAGGCTGTAAAAAGGTAAGAATAGTAGAGATGTTTTCTCAGCCGGAGCTGTCAGCCATCAAGATCAGCTTGATGTGATCTCCAGCCCCACCTGTGGAAGCTGCTCAGCACCAGTTTGAGGAGGCAAACATCTACCAAGGGGAAGAGAGCACCAAGGATAGCCATGGGAATCAACTGCCTCAGGGAGCTTCACACCAGGCTGTCAACAACCTCTCTGCATGGCTACAAGGAGACCTCTTATGATTTGGTCTCCCATTTCACTTCCATGTTCTGTAATTTTTGGATTTCTGTTTTTCAAGCCAAGATCCCACCTCCTTCCCTCACTGTCCTTCTTTGGGATGAGCCCTGCAGAGAGTTGAGGCAGTACTAAGTCCTTCTTGGCCAAACATGGCTCCATACCAAGTGGGATTTTCCAAGACTGATGCCCTCAATGGAGGCCTCCAGCATTCTCAAGACAAAGACAAGTTGTCAGTTGTCAGTTGGTGCCATCATCAGAGATCATTTAGCTGAGGATGTGCCAATGCCAAAACTAAGTGCCTTGTTAACAGGTCGTCCTTGAGGAGGAGGAATTCAGTTTGGCCATCACACATAGAGTGAAGTACAATTCCCAGAGACCGGCCATGGAGTGACACCAGCCGAAGGCAGGGAATTGTGTGCAGGGCTGCTTGCTGTAGGTAATGGGCATCTGAAATTACCTGCCTCACAGAGATGAGTTCAAATCCTCTTTCACTTGCTGTTAACAGAGCACAGGACAAAGGATCCATGAAAAGGAGCAGAAGCAGCTGTACACAGAATGATGCCATATTCACCATCCTGAGTCCTCTAAAAGGAGGCCCCCAAAGTAGACCATGGCACACCTCAGGAATGGGGAGTGGGTACCATCCCAGAGGCTCCACTGCTGCTGACATTGCTGCTCCTCTGTGGGTCAAGGCTCCTGGCTGACTGAAGAACAGCCCGGGCTGTGTTCAAGAAATCAAACATCACCACCAATTGTATTTTTAACACAATCACGCTTGCCCCTTCAGCTTCTGTTCAACAGGCAAAGCCATCTCAGAAAAATTCACTTAGTACAGAGGCTGAGAAACCAAGTGCAACCTCCACGTGGCTCCGATTCACCCAGATTTGCATACCAAAGCCAGGATAAGGCTGTAAAACTCATCTCTATCCTGGAGCTGCAGGGGGACTCCAGGTCTCTAGCATCGGCTCCTTATGGTAATCCTCCTTCAGCTAAGTTTGACAATTCAGGCTTTATTCATTGCCTTCTCTCAGCTGAGTCCAGAAAAACTGTAATTTACATCTCAGGACAAAAAAGGACCCAAAACAAACATCTCTCTCCTACACACACACACACACATATATAATCAACATCTTTTGAATACACATGCCTCCTTCTAACAAAAATTAGAGAGGAACTAAAATAAAGATGTCAGCCTGTTCATAAAACTTTCCTGCTCCTGAAAATAAGTACTATGCAAACAAACCACCTCTGCTTTGCCAGAGACAGACCACACTGTGAAAATTCAGAACAAATGCTGATTGCTCAAAGCTTGAGCACATACACTTAGCTCCAGCAAGAGCAGAACAGGGGCAGAGCCCAGCCTGACAACACATTGCATAGAGAAGAGAGAATAACACCATAGTTTGGGTGGGTTAGGGGTACAAGAGAGCGTGGAAAAGGTCTTATCACAAAAAGCATCTCATTACTTTGGTGTTTTTAATTAAAAACAAAACAAAAAGAGCAACTAAACAAACACAACCAAAGCCCCAAGCCTTCTGCTAGGTGGTCTTTTCAAAGACAAAGATGTCAGATGGGAAACTTGGTGATTTTCTGGTTGCTTGGACTCTGTCGGCTCTTGCCTCTCTTCTGGCTTTCCCAAACCTTCCCCCAGCCCAGGTACCGAGCTGGCTCCGTCTTGCTGCTGTTAGCCTCTCAATTCACCCCAAATCCAGAGCAGAACAGACAGCAAAGGGGCAGCTCATTCCACGGGAGCAGCAGGTAGGGCAAAATTTCCAGCAAATTCCCTCAAGATCCCTTCTCAGAGAGAAAAAAGAAACAAGGACTTTCAGGACACAGGTGAGATGTCCTGGGATCTCTATAAAAGGATAGAGGAGGGACACAAGGAAGGACAGACACCATGACAAGGCATGCCACAATGATAATCAGCTTAAAATAAAGTCCAGAACAGTCTCAAAGGCATAAGACTCGACAGCCCAAGACCAGTACCTGAGCCTTGGGTGAGATGGATGCACAGGCATCTTAGAGCCCTGTATGTCAGCAGGGAGAAGGGAGGGCAGCACAGACATTCCCACACCAACCTTCACGTTTCTCCATCATCCACTCTGCACTCTGCCAAACCTGAGACCAGGTTTGGACTGATTTAGGTCCTGAAATCACTCCCTGGAGCCACACAGAGAGCACCCCAAGGGGAGGGGAAGACAGAAGGGCTTGAACTGCTTCTCATCCCCACCCTATCTTTCACTGCCCCTTCACAGGATAGGGAATTCTGCAACAGAGGGAAGATCAAGTGACAGAAAACATCCCTGTTTTCATGGCTTTGAGACAAACCACAAAACACTTTGCTGAATGGGCATTCTGAGCAGGAGGAGGTTATGTACTGGAGACATAGGCACCAGGGGACTGCCCAAACTGACACTAAAAGAAACTGCACCAGAGGGCAGGAGGAGCAGAAAAATTCACTCCCTTCAAAAAAATCTTGGCGATGTAGACCAAGCACAGCTCTTCACTAGAGAGCTACAATAAACACAGGCTCCTGCTGCGACTCCTCTGTCAAAGACACAGAGGGCTACCTACCACTTCCTTGGAGACCAAGGGCCTCTCACTTCTCTCTATCCCCAAACTGTCATTGAGGGTGAGCACCTTGGCCTGTGTTACGGCTACAGACCAGTTGTGGCCACTGCAGCCTCAGTAGAAGGCAAAAGACATGTCAAAAAGCATTCAGCATCAAGAAGTTTACAGGTGCTTCCCTCTTCCCTTTGCAATGATCCACAGGCTGGCCAGGGACACACATCTCGTGGGCAGCCTCTCCTGCCTATCTGTCTCAGCCAGCTCATAGGTTTTACATGCTGAGGAGCAAAATCATTTGTGGAGCTTGAGCCCCAGGCCACAGCTGAGAAGTAAGCCAGCTTCCTGGGGCTACAGGACCTGCCTTGACACCCTGTCCAGCCCCCAAGCTGCTATCATGGGATACCATGGATCTCTCCTGCCACCATGGCTGGAGTTTTCATTTTGCAGATCAGAGCACAAGCCCAAAACTCCAGTACTTAAACAGCCTCCCTAAAGCTCTGGTTTGTCCCAGACACAGTGGCACCTCCTAAGCTCAGTGAAAGCTTCAGCAGTTCTTTTTCCTTTTAAGGGGCTGAGCATTTAAGAACAAGTTGCAGAAAGGAAAAAAAAAAAAAAAACCCTGGCAGTTTTCATCCTCTCTCCTTCCAAAATGTGCTGCATGCATCCACAGCTGCATCCAAATCACAGCTGCTGGAAGGCAGGCAGCTGTGCGGGGAAGCTCAGTGCCAGCAGGACAGTCCCTCCCCAGGGGACACAAGGTGCCCTGGCAGGGACCTGAGACATGGCACAGCTCAGTGCTGGCATCTTACCTGCATAGCCTTAGGCTGCATCAATCCCAGGACACTTGATCAGGTCTGTCGCTAGACGGGGACCAGGACTGGGATCAATACTAGCACCACTGCACCTGACAGTGACTGCATCCCACCTCAACATGCTCATAATTAGACTTTGTCCCCAACAGACAAGATTTACATGGGAAAACTTCAATTTTATCAATATCCCAGATTGGAAATATTTCACAGTTGCTTAGGTGAAGGCATTACAGGACCACCTGCCAGTTCAGCAACAAATGATCACCATGGCTGGGATGCATCCTGCCTGCCTTCCACCCCTGGTGCTCCTCCATGGCAGCATGTTGGGCTCAGCCCCAAGGAGGCAGCTTGATGCCTTCTCATCGCCCCTAGGGCAATGTCCCTAGTTTCAGAGCATTTGTGCAGGCACACTGCAAGCATGGCTCGATAAGCATCACCATGGTCATCCCACCTGTACAGGGTCCCACCAAAGGGGGCAACAGGACTCATGCAAGGTCATTGCCAGATGCACCAGCCACATCCTTCCAAGAGTGTAAATCTCTGCAGGCAGGTACTCAAGGTCATAGATCTACTTTCTCCATGTCTTCTTGGGACACACCAAGCTAAGAGAAGTGATGCCAGCTGAAGCAGACCTGAGCTTCATCCTCTTCTGAGAGTGTGTGCAGGCACCAAGTCATACAAGATGCCCACAATGGCACTCAAAGCACCTAAGAGCCTCCCAGCATGAATGAAACTCTAAAATCAGGCCTGGGCTGTTTGTGTTTTTTTAAGGGGGATGCATACAAACAAAAGGAAAGGATGGAGATGGAACCCCTGAGTCTCCGGCCTTCTCAATGGGCCCCAGCACCTCTTAGCACCACTGCTGATTGAAACCCTGGTCAGTGACTAAAAAGCTGAACGTGGCTCCACAGACCTGTAAGACCCCCACACCTCTTGGCAGCTGCTGAATAGAAGTAAGCTGGACCTAAGCTTTCTCAATGACATTTCTCAATGCTGACAAAGCTGCACCCTGGGTGAAAAGAATCATGCTTTTAAGCTGCAGGAACGAGGTGAAGAATTTGTACCTGCCAAAATGACGTAGGACAAGAGCCCAGAGCCCTGGAGAAGCAGCATACATCAAGTGCTCTCCCTGGGCCAAAGCAAGTAATTTCATGTCAGTGATACTCCTGCTATTTCAAGGACATAGCAGCACTCGCTGCCCTGTCATCCTATAATTACTGACAAAGGTCTTGATTTATCTAGCTTGCTGCTCAGCTGCTTCAGGACTGAGATTTACTCTTCACCACCTCCTATGTCACCACTACCGATTTCAGGGACTCCTCCCAGCATTGCCACGAAGCCCTTGCAGCCAGGGGCCCAGCACAGCATCTGCTGCTTCAGACAGTTGATGCCAAGGAAAGCAGTCTGGGAACAGGAGGCTCCACAATCAGAAGCTGTTTTAGAAAAGCTGCATCACCACATAAACCCAGCAATTGCTCCAGTACCTTGGGAGCAACCCACAACCTGCACACTGTACAAGGAGCAGGACTCAGCAGTGACTGATCTCCATAATTTCTGTACATGTACATCTTGGGCTCAGTGACACGATGCCAGGCACTGCACAGACAAAAACACACTGCAGTGCAGCATAGTTTCCCCATACAGGAGGGCAAAAGAACAACCACTCTTGTGCCATCTTCACTGAATGGAAGAGAGTGCCCATAGCAGCCAGAACAGAACAAAGTAAATAGCCAACTCCCAAGGTTCATTTGCATCACATACAGGGATGTTTTTTTGCTGCAGAAGGGAACACTGAGCAATGACAAGAAAACATTTACAGAGCTTTCTCAACAGTGTCAGAGAGGAAAGACAGGAACAGAAAAGAAACTTCCAGAATCAGCAAAGGGAAACCCATCAGCCAGGTCCTCAGGACTGAATGGCCACCACAGGTAGAACATCCAGGGTTGGGACTTAAGGACCTCTCAGGACACCCACCTCTGATCTAAAATAACTCCACCAGACCATCAAAAAAACATGACAACTTTAGCTTTTCTAAAGGCAGCACATGAGCTGGCAGTACTCAGGAACAGGAGCAGACTGAGACTGTAATTACAGGGTGGAGAACCTGCACTACCAGGCCATGCACAACTGGACAGTGTGACCCCAGGTGCCAGCAGAGGATGCCCTACAAACAGCCAGATCTCAGAGCATAATGCTTTCAAGCACCACTCAGCAAATCCACATATCTGAGGCAGCTACATTCCTAGAAGTGTGACATTAGCAAAATAATGGCCCTCTGTCTCAGTTCATTTAAAGGGCTGCCAGTCATTTATGAGATGAAAAACAGGGTCCCTTGAAAACTTATGCACAACACAGCCACGGACAGCAAGGGACCAAGTCATTTCTCAGACAGCAGAGTCCACAAAACACTGAGGGCTAAAAGCACAAAACAAATATAACAGTGTTTCATCACAACTTTTTTAGGCTGATTAGTTCTTCAGCAAATCTCTCCAGCTGCAGCTGTCTCTGCCAACTCATTTGAAAAAACCATGAAGGAACAAATGCAGGGAAGCTCTTGAAAGTATTAGCTGTCCAAGCTTGTTATGTGTGACTCAAGTTAACCACTACAACCCCAGGCTGGCAGAGGAACTTGGTTGTAAGTCAAAGGCAAAGAATAGGAGCGGGCTGGCAGCAAGTCAAAGAAATAACCATCTGTAAACAAACAACTCTCTCCTGTATTGCAGGCTGCCATCAGGAAGCTCATCCTAACAGGACTCTGTGCAGAGGAGCCACTTCAGTGTTATCATTTTCTCCAGCCCAAAGCACACCAATTTCTTCTGGCAAAGAAGGAAAGGTAGTAAGTAAATAGCTGAAAACCTCATGCACAAAGTTCATAAACTCTTTATTAAAAAAATAAGCAAGAAAAATTAATATCTTACAGAAAATAGGTCCTTTCATTTGTTTAGCCTACAGGAATTGCTGAAAGACAAGCACATCAGACACAACAGAGTCAGGATGTTGCAAAGTCAATGCACTGGACCCACAGCATTGGTCTCTCCTGCAGCCCCAGAGCCTCCCCTCCTGCACGCCTGCCCTACAGGCAGCACATGGGTCCCTGCTCTCTGCACAGCTCCAGCTCTGGAAAGCTCACCTATTCCTGAGTGAATTCTCAGTTTGGGATGAAAAACACAGCCCATGTTTGACTATTTTGCATTGTTTTTCAGTCTGATATAATAAACCATAAAACAATGATGTAATAAACTATGAAAAAAACTTCCTCCAAAAGGAAATGAACGCTTAATTGTTGCCCCAAACTGTCATTCTTTTCCTGATTGTCTCTACAACATTATAGTCTGAGTAGGAGTCACATCCCATGAGGTATATTCAGCCTCTGCTCTGTCCGCTACACACTTGCACCTGCAAAACCAGCAGTGACTGCAGTAACACCTTGACTCCAAGTTAACCAAAGTACTAGTTATGTATAGTTCCAGTGCTTTATCATTAAGAAGCTCTGGCTTGATTTAATGAGAAACAAAGACTGAGGTGCTTGACCTTGCCTTAAAATGCAGTCACAGCTTTTCTAAAACTGAGCACCTTCAATCCTGCAGATGTAAGACTTCACAAAACAAAGTGAATTAGTTAAAGCCCCAAATTTGCCTTTGCTCTCACCATGTCATAGAAACAAAGGTGGGATTAACCAGGGAAGACCTCACTGTGGTCTTCAACACACTCACAAGAGGAAGACGACGGGCAGGTACCAATCTCTTTTCTCGTGACCAGTGACAGGACTTGAGGAAATGGCATGAAACTGAGTCGGAGCAGGTTTAGGCTGGGTATCAGGAAAAAGTTTTTGAACCAATGGGTGGTAACTGGGGTGTCCTATGCAGGGCCAGAAAGCGGACTCAGTGATTCTGATGGATCCCATCCAACTCAGCATATTCTATGATTCCCAAGAGTGCACAAGAAGACAGCTTGTGGCAAATAACTGTGTCAGTCACTGAAGGCTCTCAAAAAGGGTCCCAGTTGTTTCTTGGAGATGTCCAGAGAAAATCAGCTGGGCTGCAGAGGGGGGTAGTCCTGCATGGCATACGCTGCCTCCCCAGGAAGACTCAGCCCTTGGCAGCACCTCTGAAGTTACAATCTGGAACAGACTCTCCCAAGAAACGAGGAGAGCAGCAATAAAAGGAGGATGCAGTCTCTCACTGTGGACATCACAATTACTTCTTGATTTGGAAAAACCTTTTGCAGTGCATATGCTCATTTCTTCACCTCTCCAAGGAAGTTGGTAGGGTACAGAATTCCCTGTTCTCGCTATATTTTTTTTCTCTCAGTTAATGACAGTAAGCTATCAATCCAGCAGGCCAGGGAGATCAGGGAAAATGCAATATCAAGGACACTGACATCCAAAGCTGTAAGTTTCAAGACTGCCAAAAAAACTTTCAAGTTGGTGAGGAAAGGGAGGGAGAGTTTTACTGCTAATAGCTACACTTCAGGAGAAGAAAAGCAAACTCCCTGAATGAGAGGAGACTGGTCTGGCAAAACAACTCCTTCCTCTGGGGGGATGAAACTGGAGAACTGCAGCTATGTACACCCAGAACCAGAGCTAGGGACAGGCTCATGATCCTGGTTTGCACACACTGCAGCCCTTCACAGATGCTCAGGCTCAAGTGAACCACCATCTTAAGCAAAAGCCCAGTTTCACCTTTTCCACAGCTCTTTAAAACGTGCCAAAACACCACACTGGTGATAGCATTTTTGACACAGTTACAACTCAAAGGAGATTCATGCAGGCATGCTAGTGTACCCTGGGGTTTTAAACACAGCTAAATTCAACTAGTGCCAAGAACAGATGAGCAGCAATTTTAAATACTCAGGGTTTATCTTGTTTAAATAACCAGGAGATAAGTAAAGAAATCATATAGACCAGAGCCTGGCCCAAATCATGTTTAATTTGTGCCAGGTTCTCCCCTTGATCAAGTCAGTCTGAAATAAACACTTAAGCTATTTTGCATAGCTGGAGGAATAAATATGTGTCATCTGTTTGTCCTGGTTTAAAGGAAGGGGGAGAAAGGGGAGAAAAAAATGAAAAAAAGGAATTAAGAATAGAGACTTGACTTTCTTATAAATGGCACAAAAGAGACATCTCAGCTCAGTGGGTGGCTGCAGAGCTGGCAGCACTAGACAGGATCTTCAGAACAAAAAAATCCAGGAAATCCGCAGTGTCACTTCTCCCCACAATTGATTTGAAATGAGCTTATTCCTTGCACTTGGTACATGAGGAAGAAGCAGCTTCCTGGCTACTATGGGGGGAAACACAGTTATTAATAGCATCACAATGAGCAAGTATCAGAAGTTATATTGCAGCACTGGAAGATCTTGGCTGGTTCATGAAAATATGTGTTGCCATGGCAGTAATTGCTATACATGGTAACAGTGAACAGTGGGGTGAGAACAATACACTTCTTGATTTGATGCCCAGAACAAGTTCGTTTTGTATTCTCCCACCAAAACCCACACATTTATTAGCTTGTGTTCAGTCCAAAGCTGAGCTTTTCACTTTCAGCAGTGGCAAGGAAGATAGCAAAAAAGAGAGAAAATCAGGAAGACATCAAAGCAGGCACCACTCTGTACTTCTGCAATGGCATGGTTGATGGATTGGGGCAGAACCTGGACCACATTCAACTTTGCTTTTTATTTGATATCCATCTAGACAGTCTTCATCTGCCAAATACTACCTAACCAATACACAGTATTTGCTATTGATAAAAAATTAAAAAGAGAAAAAAACTGTAGAGACACTTAAAGCAAGGCATCTTCCAAGATGGGATGACCTGATACTCAATATCCAACATGGCAACAGACCACAATGATGTTGTGCTATTCTGTCCTTTGCTTCCCTCTTTGCAGGTCCCAGCCTCCTCTTCCCTTCCTGCAGCACTGCCGAGCACCAAGCACAAACAGGGTGCTAATACTTTCCAGAATCACTTGTTACCCTCAACTCATTCCTGAATTTCAGTGCTCAGAATTTCTTCCCTCATTTGCTCTTCCCCAGCCACCACTTTCATCCCCATTTCTAGATCAGGTACAAACATGGTAAGCAGCAGAGATCCTAGCCTGGCTCCCCAGGACTTCCCTCCTCTGTAAAGTCTGACCATCTATTCCTCCTCTTTGCAGCCAATCTTTTAACCATTTACTCACCCACTTGATACCCTCTGCTAAAACATTTCAGTGAGGTCCACTAGACCACTCCACTTGATCACCCCTGCCATATACTTGGAAACACCTTCCAAGTACCAGTGGGGTGATGTAGCTCAGTTTTGGTCTACAGAAGCCATATTAGCTCTTCTCTAACATGTCACACCCATTTATGCTCCCACTTAATATTGGTTTCTAGGAACTTTGAAGAGCGTAAGACATGCACCTTCGGTATAACCAAGTGCCCCTTCCATTCTGCCTACAGGTGAGACACTCAAAGAGGTTTGTTAAGCAAAACACTAAGCTTGGTCATTCCCTTTCTCTATATTCTTCCTCATTACTCAAGAATCCACACATGTATTACAGACGCTAAAGGCACATGGCTGGCTGTTCTTCCAAGTAACTATTTCAGACTGGCTGTCTATAAGTTTATCCAAATACTTTTTCAACCTGATGATGCCTTTTGTATCCATGATGCCCAAGAACACTGAAATCAGAAGTTCATCACAGATAGGCCATTTATTTTGCACATTCTCCTATCTGCTATAAACCAATCTCCTTTAGGTTTCATCAAGTGCCCATAGTTCTAGGGCCACAAAACTTGGTAGAAAAAATTCAACTTATCCATAAAAAGGGGAAACACTGTTTCCATCTTTTAAAAGGGTAGAATGGAGGACCATGGCAACTACTAGCCACTCTTTGCTGGGTTAAGAACTGGCTGGATGGCTGGGCCCAGAGAGTGGTGGTGAAGAGTGCTGCATCCAGCTGGGGATCAGTCACCAGTGGTGTCCCTCAGGGGTCTGTGCTGGGGCCAGTCCTGTTCAATATTTTTACTGATGACATGGATGAATGCATTGAGTCTTTCATTAGTAAAGTTACAGACAACACTAAGCTGGGAGCATGTGTTGATCTGTTGGAAGGGAAGAGGGCTGTGCAGAGAGACCTGGAACAGTAGGAAGGATGGGCAGAGTCCAATAAGATGAACTTTAATTGAAGTCCAAGTGTCAAGTCCTGCATTTTGGCCACAATAACCCCCTGCAGCATAAAAGGCTGGGGACGGTGTGGCTGGACAGTGCCCAGGCAGGAAGGGACCTGGGGGTACTGATGGACAGCAGGCTGGACATGAGCCAGCAGTGTACCCTGGTAGCCAAGAAGGCCAATGGCTCCCGGCCTGTATGAGGAATAGCATGGCCAGCAGGAGAAAGGACATTCTTCCCCTGTACTCAGCACTGGTGAGGCCACACCTTGAGTGCTGTGTCCAGTTCTGGGCCCCTCCGTTTAGGAAGGACCTTGAGACACTTGAGAGCATCCAGAGGAGGCAACAAGACTGGGGAGGGGCTTGGAACACAAACCCTGTGAGGAATGACTGAGGGAGCTGGGGTTGTTCATCCTGGAGAAAAGGAGACTCAGAGGTGACTTTATCACTCTCTACAACTTCCTGAAAGGTCATTGTAGTCGGGTGGGGGTTGGTCTCTTTCACCAACCAACAGAAGACAGCAATCGACAGAACCAGAGGACACAGTCTCAAGCTGCGCCAGGGGAGATACAGGTTGGATATTAGAAAGAAATTTTTTACAGAAAGAATAATAAAGTATTGGAATGCTTTGCCTGGGAAGGTGGTGGAGTCACCATCCTTGGATGTATTTTAAAAAAGACTGGATGCAGCACTTGATGCCACAGTTCAGTTGAGGTGTTTGGGTGTGGGTTGGACTTGATGATCTCAGAGGTCTCTTCCAATCTAGTTATACTGTGATACAAGATAGACAGGGACTTTTTACAAGAGCATGTAGTGACAGGACAAAGAGAATTAGTCCACTTCCTTGGTTTTGTGAGGTTCTTATGGATTTCCTCCCCTTCAAGTGAGCTATCATCTTGGCTTGCAAAGCAGGATGTAACCAAAAGTATGTATTCTATTACCATCTGTTAAAACCAGGTGAGGCAGTGTTCTTTATCTTTTCCTCAACCCATCCTTCCTCTAGGAGATATCTCCTGTTAATGGGCCACTGAGTCCCAGTGCATGACTGATAAAATTCTATCATCCTATTGTGAAATGCTCCACCCAGTGGGAGGAGCCAAACATTTCCTAACTAGATAAAATCTGAGATTTGGAACATCAGGGCAGCATTTTTTCACTGGATTCCAGAGGAAAACCAGACCCTTCTACATCATCACTAGAGCTTTGGAAGAAAACTGCACCTTCTCCAGGAGCACTGCTCCAACAGAACCACATCTGTCACTGCAGGAGGATGCAGCCACCATTTAATGGGACTGCACCAACACCCTGACAGGGTGTCAGGTTGTGTGCTGACTCTGTGCTGTCAGTGGTTTAGTTCTTTTTTCTTTTCTATTATTGTACTTTTATTTTAATTTTTCCTAGTAAAGAACTGTTATTCCTATTCCCAAAAATTTACCTGAGAGCTCCTTAATTTCCATGTAATAATTTGTAGAGAGGGGGTTTACATTACCCATTTCAAAAGAGGCTCTTGCCTTTCTTAACAAACACCGGTCTTCCAAACCCAAGACAGCTATTAAACCCACTGAAGGAAATGAAGACCCTCTGCAAACCTGGGAATGTCACTACACCACTCCATACCTGAGGTTACCCAAAAAGTGCGAAACACTCCCAGCACCAGTTTTTTGGGCCTTGCTTTTGACTCCCCCAGGCTGAAAAATGACCAATAAGCCCTCCTTACCCTTTGAAGTCTATACTTTCACCAGCTCTCAGCCCATAACATGATCCTTCCTCCAGGCCCATGGCAACTTTCTCTTAAAAGCCTTTGGCAGACAAACTTGCCATAGGCTGTCTGAAAACACAGATATGTGAAGCCTGCTCCCAGCATGCTCATCCACCTCCAGCAGATCCATGAGGCAGAGGCAGGGCTTGCCCTTACAATGCCCCTGCTAACTGCTCCAAACACCTGTGCTTGGCCATGCTTTCAGTGAACTTGTTCTTCATTGCAGAGACTCAGGCACAGAGGTCAGACCCAATGGTCCAGGGAACTCTGAATACTCTTCACAGCCCTTCCCTTGCAGCACACCTGGACAAATACTGAGCCACTTCCCCGATTTCCTCAAGATTCTCAACTTTTAAAAATGTCATTGCATTTGCCACCACCAATTTATGTGATACAAAGGGCACTTTAGCAGCAGGATACACATGAAAGTATTTCAGTAATGTCAGATTTAAGATCCTTTGGCACTCTTGAGTAAATGCTATCTGTTCCTTAGTTTCTTATCAGTTCTATTCGCTCTAAAGCTATTTCTACTCATGTTCAATGCGAGACAACTTCTCAGATAGCTCTTCTGTAGCAAGCTTGTAGTTGGCAAAAGCTCCTCCACAGGAGTAAAGGTAGCCAAAAATTGTTTAAATTTTTTTGCAATAGCTTTATCTTCTGTGCTTCTCACAATTTGATCTCTTCTACTGCCAGTTTCCAAAAGGCTCCTGATGCATTTGAAAGTTAATCATATTTGGCATATTCACTCCTCAAAGGTCTTAATTTGGCCCATCTTATTTTGATTTTACACGCAATCTGCTGAAATATATAGGTTTTTTGGTCTTCTTGCTTGGATACAGCTTCCCCTCATTGGTAAACCTCATTCTACTGTCCTTCTTTCCCCTGCACATTTCCTTTCTTTTGTGTCTTCCTTTAAAAGGTCAAACAAAAAAGTCTGATCTATTCTTGGTGGAGGTATCCATTCCTTCTGAGCTGGTAATGTCATCACTAAATAATTTCCATGCCACCTCTGCTTCTATCAGCTCCTCTTTAGCCAAGGAACAGATCTCAGGGCTTTTACAAGATAGCAGACAGTCCCTTTTTCTCAGACTCAGAAGTAAACACCAGCTCTGGGGCCAGGCAGACAAGTCTCATTTATTTTATTTTTATGCTCCACATTATTATGACTATTCAGCACATATGTACTGAGTTTTCACAGGTAGCTGCATATTCACAGTTTCCAGATGCCCAAAACTAGATGTTTTTCAAGCAACAAACAGAAAGCTCCTCCTGAGGCATCCACCAGGTGAGACATAGAGGGGTCAAGGCTTCTCCTTCCTGGGAGGAATACAGAATGACTTCAAAGGGCAGCCAAGATTCCAGGAGAGCAGCTCCCTGCAACAGCATTTCCCTTCCAAGAATCTGCCACAGCTTGGACCTTCTCCCTTGTTTATTTTCAGCACTACTGAGCACAGAGCTGTAGCCAAGGCTGAGGCCAGTAGGACCTTGGCAGGAGACCTGTGAGAGACAAGAGGCTGGGCCCAATGGCTAATAAATTGCGAAACAAGTTTAGTCAGCAACAGGTTTTAATCTAAAAAAATGAAAGCATCATGGATCAATTCTTGCCTGAAGCACAGTAAGAATGAGGATTGCATATCCCAGCTGTTCATTCCTTTTCTCATCTTCTCTCACAGCTTAGCAGATGTGAAGTTAAAAGATGAAGCCTGACACTGTCCTGCATCTTGAGCAGCATGGAGAGCTCTGCTACATCAGAGCTTCACCCAAGAAGGGGCTGGCTGAAGGCCTCCTGTAGCAGCACCCAGTTTTCACAGCCAGCCACCCCCATACCGCTTTCTGTCCCTGGGCCTACATACTCCCTGTCCTAATGGCAGGCTGTGCTTCCCAGAGTACCAATGGAGAGTCCAAGCTCTAGCACAGATATCTCTCACTGCTAAAGCTCTTTATGCTACCATTCACGTTTGCCTTTCCCAGGGCAAACAGCCACACCATTCAGGAAGGTTTACAGCTATAGGCAAAGCAGTACAAGTTCCTATCATAAGAAACAGACCCACAAAGGTAATTTTTGGGGAATAATTCATGTAAAGTCCCTCAAATCTCTGCAGTCCATAAAATCCCTGGGTTTAAACCAGGTCCAGCTGGAATTTGAAGGGAAAGAAAGCTGCACTGCTGGCAGTTCCATGACAAATTGGTCTGTTCTCTAACCACCTGCATGCTCTTGCTTGAAGAAATGGCTACTGTTGTGAGCAGCAGAGGCTTGAGCAAGGCAACAGGAATTAACTCATGTGCGCTCCTCTGCTTGCACCAAGGGCCCCCCACCTGCAGTTCCTTTCTGCTTTGGAGTTGGTGCCACATGCCCTGGCAAGACCAGGATAACGGTGCTGTATGGGCCAGCTGGATTGGCTATTTTATTTCTCATCCAAAGTACAAGATGTATGTTGTATCAGGAAACACTCTAAAATAGAAAACTTAGCTCCTCCCCAGTGAGACTCCACAGCAGCTCAAAATCAACGCCTTTCGAGCTCAGCTCACCGCTCGAGCCATCGAAGCCAGGCAGGGATGGGCACAACTACTGGAAGATATTAATTTTTGCATTTTGAGCTGAACTCTGTGTAGTTTCACTAAACTATTTGGTGATCACCATGCTGTTCACTCTTTCCCACCTGAAGTCTTTGCTTCCTGCTCCAGGGAGAGCGGGGTGGACAAAGGTGAAACTCCCCTGTAGCCCTGCAGCAACTGCAACTTCACCCAGCACTAGGTTACCAATAAGCTTTTCCCCAGGCACAGACAGCTCTCACAGCTTGGCAGCAGCATTGCTTATCTAAAGAGAAAATAGTGAGTGATTTCATCCCTCCAAGGCCAAATAAAGTTTAAGTACAAGTGCTCAGCTGTTAGAGCAGTGGATGGGGAGGCTAATGGGGAGGTGCCATTGGATATTGAAAGGCCACCTTCCTAGGGAAGAGTTAGGGGGAGTCAGAGAGGCTGAAATCACTGACATGCTCCTCACTGCCAAACTCATACAGCCTTCCCTGTTTCAAGAACAAGATCAACCCAAAGAAGTGTCCTCACTGAAGGAAGCTCTGCCCACAGTATTTCTCGGCCAGCATCCCTCTTGTAGCAGGGTTTAGAATTCAAGGCCGAAGTCATTTCAACAGTATTACATTCAAAGTTGGGTCAACAGACCATGGGAGAGGGAACAGGACAATAACATCATGGCACAATGGCACACTAAAATCAGAGTGAATGATTCAGTGATGCGCTCTCCATGATCCCCTCCCCAGCATTCATCACATGAGGACAGTAGAGCTCCTCAAATCCCTCACAGAGATAACTCAGCCTGCTAACTAACAGCAGATGGTTTTCTCTTGCTTTAGTGAACTCAGCCACTCTGGTGGCAGGACTCAGAACTAGTAAAACAAAAAAAAAAAAAAAAAAAAAAAGAAGGTGGCAGTGCACAGCTTCACCTCCAGATCATCACTGTCTTTCTTATTTGTTATGCTTATCGCCATCTCAAAACAGACTTCTACTTTGGAAGTCTCCAGAATCTTAAACCTGTGTTTTAGACTAATTTCAAATTACAGCTTTAGTGAATTTCGCCTGGATTGTCATGCCACCACCAGACATTTCCTCAGCAGCTTTTAATCCCTTTGTACAAAAAAGAGCATATTTGCTTTTCATCGTTATTTTCAGAGATTTTAAAACTAATGAAAAATTAGAGTAATGAAAATTAGAGTAGATTACTTCAGAGGCAAGCTCCCTAAGGAGTTTCCAAGCCAAACTGCAGTTGTTCAGCCATTTGTCCTCTAACTCAGGACTGCAGATTAAAGCCCAAGGGCAGCACCAACCCAAGCACAAAGTTGCTCTCTAAGCCCCAATGCTACTTGCTTCATGCTCTTTTTACTGGGCTGATTAAATACAACTCAGCCATATCACAGCCAGACTACTCATTGTATCACAAGGGTATAAATTGCTAAGATAATATACCTCCACATTATGACGTGCTAAGCATCTGTCCTCAGGCCTACATTAAATGCTCCTCATGCCAGCTGCATTGCAGGCTCTGCACCTCAGCTCACACCCTTTCACCATCTCTCTTGGCTTCACTTCATGTTGATTGGTGATGATCAAGAATTCATAAAACACTTGGAGCTTCTCCTCTCACCCTAGCTTAGAGCAATACTCGGAAGGCCTAGTAAAAATATCCCAAACATAACTACTGGATCTAGAGAGCCAAGAAGAGCTAAACAATGTGGCTGATATATAGCTGGAGAGCTGTAGATACCAAAGGACTATCAAACAACTACAATGTACACAAGGAACCAGAAGAGGACGAAATACAGCACTTACCACTTGACAGCAAACTGACCATGTTGAAACGAACAGCTGAGCCTTGGGTTATTATTTAAACACCTACAGGGAAGATTCAGTGCCTAGGTTACAATGTGACCAACCGCTGTTTACTCCATGTCTGGAAACAACCCCACACTTGTTACTTCCCACATGGCACCAACAGCATACAGGAGAGAAGCCCAGGGCAGATAAGACCATGTGGCAGGGTACAGCTGTGCCAGCAAATGAGCAGGGAGGTGAGAAGCAGGTGCTGGACCAGGTGAGGTGGCTGGGACCAGTCGGCGGGTTGGGGTTCCAACAATATGTGAGTCACCCACCCCAGGCAGTGCAGAGGAACTTTTCCAGGCAAGACTACACAGCACTGCATTCCCTGGGCCTGTATTTAATTATTCAGCTCTTAAGTCTCCTGTAAGGTTTTCCTTGTGACTGAAAATATTTTACATCAATTCTTTCTTTTAACCTGAGTCCTGGCTGCTTGTACACAACACACTGCACTGCCTCAGAGTCAGAAAAACCCAAGACAGCTGAACTCCATATGGTTAAAGGGGATTTGCTGAGCTCAGTCTCAGCTCATCAGGCAGCATTGTGTAGGGATTTTCTTGGTATCACTAGTGATGGAGACAGTAAGCCTCTTTGTTTATTTTTTTCCCAGATGAATGACATAAGCAAAAGCAACAGAAAAAAACAGACCTAGAGAACAAAGAGGTTATCCCTGCTACAGTGCACCTGGCCCTGAGCCACAAGTCCACGATGACACAAAATCCCACTACACTGAGTCTTCTCTGCCTCTCTAACAGGTTTCCAGGCAAAAAGCAGCAACCTTGTTTGCCCAGGTAGGAAACAGCCCCATCTATCACAGCAAAGCGCCTTATGGCAGTGTCCCACAGCTGCCAAGTTACACACACAAGTGAACCCAGCACAGGTTTGTGTGGAGGACCCTTCCTGCCTGGCTTGTTTGGTTTTGGTAGATCATAAACCCTGCAGCTAAGAAAAAGGTTGGTTTAGAGAGGCGCAAGACTGCCCTGCTTCAAGTTGAGACAGGAACACACAGCAAGTCTGGTGCTTTCTGTTCACTTCATCCCATGTTGGAACACTTGCCACCGAGGAAGGCAAAGTGCAGTTAGAGCTTGGCTCAGGAAGCTGGGCACAAGCAGAATATAAGGTGGGTAAGAAAATACACTGTCCCTGTAGAACCAGACTTCTATTTGCCTCTGGTGATTGATGAAGAATTATCAGCAAATAATTTTATTAATACTTCTTTGTTTCAGAAGTTCTAGCACTCTGCAGCATAGAGCCTTTGCTGGAATTTCATACAAGACCTAAAGTACAAAGAGACAAAAGAGCCTGAAAAAAGAATAAACTCCGCATCTCCAGCACTTTGGTCTTTCAGTGTGTTTTTTTTTCAGGAAGAATTTTCTAAAGCTGATCTTGCCCAGCTCAAGTCCCTTCTTTCTGTCTGAAGCATGCAACAGGGAGAGGCCACGTCTCCTTGCTATGCCAACATTCACCTGGGAATCACAGAGTCCTTTCCCTCTCCCATGCTTCACTGCAAGCAAACAATCTGGATCTCCAGCACCCTCATTTTAAGTTTTCCAAATAATCTCTTGGCTGCATGAGTTGCATAACCAAAAAATGGCAGCTGACAATGCACAAAGAAAAAAGCTTGGGAGAGTAGCTGGAAGATAGTTGACACCCGCTACACTGGAATTTACTGGGCTACACTCAACTGGAAATAGAAAATACTTAATCCTTACAGCACTAACCTCAAACTCTTGGAACAGTAATTAGGATGAGAGATTATATGCCAAATAATGGTATTTCCATTATCCCATGAGACAAAGACCAAGTGCAAAAGAATTTTCTCTTGACCTACAGTGTCTCTTCCAGATGTATGAGCCAGACGGACCTCACAGCTGCTGCTTTAGTTAATGCCGTCCTGCCAGTCCAAGAACTGACTGCTTTAAGAAACTGTCCAAAGCAGAAGATTACTCTTCCTCATGAAAAGCATAAAACCCATCAAACAGACAGCTTGTTTCAATGGATACTCACGACTGAGCAAATAAAAAGCACAAGAAATTATTTGCTCGTAAAAGCTGTCTTTCCCACATGGGAACGCCCTTCCTTGGTGAAGGCAGATATTAACATCAAATATGTAAGTAATGACAGCAGAACTCAGAAACCTTCTATGAATCCAGCTAAATCCAAATCCCAGTGCCTGTTCCAGAATTTCTTTTTATTACAAATAAGAGACACTTCCTGAACTATTTGAATCTGCCTGGGGGACTTTTTATAGAAACATAAGCATATACACGTCACAACAAGGCACAAGTAATTGCACTACACTTGGGAAGGACTGATGGAGCTTAAATAGAACATTTCAATTTCTGACCTATCTATTTGCTGAAAGCTTGCAAGCATCTCTTCCTAATTGCATCATGCAGTGAGAAAGGCATTTGGGGAGTACAGCAGGAATGGAAACACCGGAAAACGAGACTATAGGAAGGAGGAAACTCTCCTTTCCTCTGAACTTCAGATTAGTTTCCATTAGAAGACTCTGATGTGTCTGAAGGCATTTCCCAAAGACCAGGCTTTACCTGCACAGTCAAACACTGGAAGGCTTGACTGTCCCTTAGGAGCTAGCTCCAGGCCATGCTGATGGAAGCAGTTTAATAAGGTTTTGGCAGTCACGGTAGACAGGACAACCACCCTGTCCTCTACAGCCCCTCTTCTGCTTCTGCCAGAAGAATTACTGGAGGAAAACAAGCTCCTGGCTTCACTGAAAGCCAGTCACCTCTAAATCATTTCATTCCAATGAAACTGCTCTGGTAAGCTTACCAGCTCAGCAGCATGTTTAAAGGAGTGGTGACAACAAGGAGCAAGCATACAACAGAGGTTAGGCTTGCTGATAATCTCCCCTACCTGCATTTCTTTCTACTGATTTTATGAAGCTAACAGAGACCTTTGCTATCCCAGTTCATTTACTGCCAAGTGAACTACCACAATCCAGCCCATCCAGGAAAAGGCTCATCCAGCAGACAAGAGTGGGATGATCTGCTTGAAGAGGGGCATGGGCTCGTCCTGCAGTTAAAGTTAGCTACAGAGAGGATGTTTATTCATAGCCTTATTTAAGCCAGCTAAGAAGAGGGTAAACCAGAACAGGACACATGGACGCAGTTCAGAGGATGTGGAGGGCTCTGCACTGCACAATAGTGAGAGGCTTGGATGCCCTGCCAAAACCAGAAGACCCCTCTGCTGCAAAGCCAAGGCTAAGTTCAGATACACAGAGCCCATCAGCAGCTCCAGGGCAGGCTGATGAAGTGTCAAAGTTTTCACTCATTCCTCAATTAAAGTTGCTAAAAAACGTGGAAACTGGTATTCATGCAAACACAAATTAAAGCCTGAATGAATCTGAATTAACTAAAACCAACAAACTACACTAAAATAACTCAAGAATATTTTCAATAACAAAACTAAGTGTCCTCATTGTAATTGCAACAAAACACATTAATCCCTTATATTTTGTATTAATCAAATTAAAATAGCCAGCCAGAAAAGCAGGTTTCCTGCTGAACAAGCACACTCAGTACCATTCCCAGTCCTTCCACCCAGCTAACATGACTTCAGCAATCTCAATATTTCTGGGTAGGCTGGAAGATCTCCCTCTGCACCCATCCTGAGGCTGTTTAATTCAAACAGCCAAAAACACGCTGCTAAAACAGCAGTTCCAAACTCAAAAACTTTCTTCTCCATAAGTAAAATGGCAACCAGGTAGCATCATTACTAAAGCATTTATACATCAGGAAATACAGATATGACATGTATGACTTCAAAAAACAGGGTTAATGAATATGAATATTAAACTGCACTGTCAGCAGAATAAAACAACCCATCCTTATGGGCCAAAAAGTCAGAATCCTACAGCTGTTTATGCTTTGTTACCTTTAATTAGAGAAGTAATTCCATTAAAGCTGATTCTGTGTATCTTAAAGTTCTTCCCACAGTCCCCCAACAATGCTAATAATTCTTCCTCCATGGCTCTAAGGGGAAAAAAAACCCCTTGTTTCCTGCTTTACAAAACTTCACCTGGTTGCTATCAGGTAGTTACCCCAAACCTGTGAAGGCAGCCTCAAAAAATGGCAAAATGGATTTTGAAAATGCCTCAAAGCTCAGACATCAATACAATGAAATCCACAAGATTTTCTTACCCCATAGACAGCTTACTACAGGACTCCCAAGCTCTCCTTTCATCCTTGCACCACACGTTACATTTTTCTAGAAATCAAGTAAGTCAGTTAAATCAGAAACATGTTTTTGTGTCCCTAAACAGGGCAGCACTCAGTGAGTCCAGTTCTGCATGGCATATTACGTGTGCATGTCTCTCATGAGGATTTCTGATGCAAATCCACTCAGGGTCAGGCTGAAAGCAGACTTCTGCATCACAAGGATGAGTATAAAATTCTCTGTTACAAAATGCATCAGACCTGTGGACTGACATCTTACTGTAGCTTATGTTCTGTCAGCTACGGCAAAGACATCTGTTTCACCTCGGCAAACCTGCTGTGAATACAGAAGGCATGTGAACTATCTGACCAAAATCCTGGCTTCTAAATTTGCATTACTATCGTCTGCTGTGATCTCACCATCCTTCCAAATAGCCTCCATCCAACTGATAGGAAGAGCTGTCTCATCAACCCAGCAAAAACCAAACTCAAAAGCACTAAAGAGACAGTCAGCAAAGGATACACAGGTAAAACACAGTGAAATCTAGCACAAGAAGCTCTGCACCAGCTAGTGGAACAATAGCCTCAAATCTACAAGATTTTGTCACGTTTTAGAGTTTACCCCAAAACGAGGAACCCACAATCTTGATCTCCAAGCACCTTTGGCTGTCACAAGCAGGGAAGCAGAAGCAGCTGTTCTGAGTTGCTGCTGCTGGCAAAATGAGAGAATGTTGCTGTACTCATCATTTTGCTCTGGCTGAATTCTGATATTCTAGGGCCACCCTCAGTGGGATTTGCTATCCCTTCCCAAGATGCTCCTTACAGACTAACTCAAACCCTGGTCTACTGCAGGAGACAGCAGAAGGAAAAAGAAATAAAACAACTTCAAGTGCAAGAGAAATAAAAAATTATTCCAAACACCTTGCATTGTCAATGAGGGACTGAGCAAAATGCCAGTGTAGCTCTCCCCCAGCCAACGAGAATGTGAGAAGCCAGATGAAGTCTGGTATCCCTGGAGAGAGTCGCACTGCAGGAATTGTATATCAGTAAAGTTTTTAATCTAGGATGAAAAAAACCACTGGCAAACCAGTGAAGACGGTGCCTCTGCACTTTCCTCCTGGCAGAATCAAACTTAATTTAACCATTTCTGGCCGACGATCCCAAGCGCAGAGAGACCATTTGGAGGAATTCTCCTTCAATGGGGTTATTCATTTGAGCCGTAAAATCCGCCTGCGTTTGTCGGAAGCCGGATGCAGCCTGGGAAACTGGCCTGGCTACCTGGCCCTCCATTTTCACTGTCAACAGGTGATCCTGGCTCCCTACCCACTTCCAGGAGAGGACAGAACCTTCTCCTGGTCACAGTACAACAGCCACGCCCGTATTTTCACCGTCATTCTGTAAGAGCACTTATTTTTTAAGCGAAAGAGAGCAATCTACAGGGGCACGCAGCCCAGTGCCAGCGAGCCGGGCTTGGAGCAAAACCACGGTGTGCTCCCGACGAGATGCCCGTCTTCGGAGCTGCCAGGGCACCGGATAGAAGGGGTGCCAGGGCCGGGCAGGAGGGAGGACTCCGATCCAGGGCCGGGCCGGCTACGCTCAGCCGAGCTCACGGCCGCCCGCCTTGCCTGAAGGCCGCAAACAGCACAGCCCCGGCGGAGCTAGAACGGTGCGAAAGACAGTTCCCCTCACAGACAGCCGGGTGAGGCGGGAGGCGGCCCGGGACCACCACCCTGCACGAGTCTGGCCGCTCGGCCCAGCCCGGCTGCATTTCACCTGCCGCGTCCACCCGAGCCGGGGATGGCTCCCGGCCTCGGCCCAGGCCCACTGCCCCGCCGAGCGGCAACGCCTCTCTTCCCTCTCCCACCGCTCAACAGGTGCGCGGCGGCCACACTCACCTCTCCGCCATGGCCGCTCTGCCCGCGAGCGGGGCAGGATGTGAAACCCGATCCCGGCCCCGCCCGGGGGCGGTGCAGCCCGACCCGGGACCCCCGGCCGCTCCCCGGGTCCCTCTGCCGGGGGCTGCTGCGCCGGGACGGGGCCGGGAGGGACGGGACGGGACGGGACGGGACGGGACGGGGCGGGGCGGGGCGGGGCGGGGCGGGGCCGGGCCGGGCCGGGCCGGGCCGGGACGGGGCGGGTGCGGACTGGTTTTGTCTGCACAGGCGAGGCTGGCAGTACTGGTGGAACCGCGGGTCGAGGGCAGCCCCTGGTGGCAGGTGCGGCCGCTCCGGAACCCGAACGAGTCCGCCGAGCTCTGGCGTCTCGGAGGTCGGGCCCTTGGAAACAAGGACAGTGGAAGCGGAGCCGGGACATCAGCTTTGGAGCCGCTGAAGCCTTATTTGAGCTACAGGTCTATGGCAAAAGTCAGCGGTCGTGACCCGTTTTGTGAGGAAAACCGTGGTCGGGCGGGTCACGTCCTGCCCTGGCCTCGGGGCCCCTTTGGCAACGCTGTTGCTGCGGGCCCAGGTGTGGCCTATGCTGGATCACAGCTGCCCCGCTGAACCATGTTCTCCCGACGCTGCCTCGCGCTGCCCTGGGCACACGGGGCTTTATTGGTTCTGCTCTGCCTTCTGGTACTCCCGACATCCTCCAAGAGCGTGGATAGAAAGCAGCAAGGGGGACTTGAACCAGCCTAGAGCCTTGAGAGAGGACAGTTCCTTTGCCAATGCTGGATGCTGAGCTGTCCCTGCTTCTAGGTGGGAGGACACAGACATTTGGGTCAGCCTGAGGTGTAAGGCTGCCATGCTCTGGGTTTGCCTAAACGTGTTCTCTTTTTTTGCCCCAGCAACTTTGTCTGGGCAGATTTTGTGGGTTTTCTGTTTCTTCTCTATCCTGAGCACATAGCAGACTGGTCAAAGCTATGCAGGAACATCAGGTGTGTCTCCAGCAGATCCACCAGCGGTGTACAAGGAACACAGGTTCAGAGACCTCAAGAACAAGTAGAGCCCTGCTCCTCGGCCAGCATGAGTAGTTCTGAATAAACAAGCTGTGCACTAAAGGTCAGCCCTGCTAGATCAGCTTCTGTCAGCCACTGTTTTGCAGTATGTCATTTGGCATGGTGGCACAGAAGAGGTCCTGCTATCTCAGTAATTGCTGCAATGTGGCACTGCTCCCAAGCAATCTTTTATGGAGTCTGTTATTCCAGAATAGGAACAATCCCCTGTGGAGGCAAATCCTGAGGATTGAGCTGCCCAGATTCCTCTACCCTATAACTAGGGGCACAAGACTTGACAGATACTTGGTGGATTTTGCCACTAATGGAGTGGTTTGGGGCCCATGTCACATCAGGGAGAAAAATGTCTTCTACAGTAAGAAATGAGTCCATTCAGCATATTAATGACCCCATGCAAGCCAATGATCAGGGTCCCACCCAGAGCAACACTGTGCTCACTTGCAAATGGCATTTTGGCACTTTTGAGAACTTGAGGGTAACTTAATCTGATGACATTCCCATGAAAGTCACACTGCATTTTTAAATAGCAAATAGAAAGACAGTGAGATCATGGCCGCTGCTCTTGTGGGCTGGTCACACAGATGCACTGTGCTGGGGGTGGGGGAGGTGAGGAGGAGGAGAGTGTGTCCCTGCAGCCAGGGGCCAGTGGAGAGTGGGGCCCCCCTAGGGGCTATGAAGCTGCTGGAGATGCCTGAGGTGCTGTGGGAAAGCAGGCAAGAGAAGGTGAGTTCTGTGGATCTGCAAAGCTCAGAGACTGAGGCACAGGGAAACAGTAATACTGGGAAAATGCTTATAGCAGCCTGATAGTCTCTGTTCAAGGGCTCCTGTAAAGACAAACTTAAATTGTGTAAGAATTTTAACTTCTTGATCATAATTTCTGTGCTAGCAAAGTCTTTTGGACATGTCGAAAATAGATGCTGGGGACATGGGAGGTTTCAGAAGCCCCAGCTTTGGAGCTCCCCAGAATGAGTGACCTGACACAGTAAGTGGGAAGCTAAGTTGGCTGCAGGGGGGACCAGACAATTTTTTGGTTTTTTTTGCAACATTCTCATTTTATTTTGCATATTTCAGGGTTTGATGGTAATGTGTAGGCTGTTTTCCACTTACCCCTCTGGCAGCCTTGCTGAAGAACCTAAACGCTTGGCTGTCGCAGCTCAAACTCTTGGGATGTTATTCTGTACTAAGAGATCCCAAATGGGCAAACTGGAGGCTCTCAAGGACACAAAGGACACACTGACATGACATCTCAGGTCAGTCCAACTCATGAGCTGGCAGTTCTATGCTGGCCTGCACAAAGCCACACACAGGAGGGCATCAAAATGCAGAGCAAGGAAGCCACCTTGAAGGCAGAACCTCTCGAGTAGAGGAAGCTCGTACTCTTGCTGACACTTCCTCACTCTTGGGAGCAGAGATCCCCGCTGCTGGAGCAGGAAAGCTGAGTAAAGGGGTTCAATTATCTGGCACAGACAGCTCTGAGGCTGTGCCTTGCACAAAGGTGCCAATGACACACTAGCAACTTAGAGAGGGGAAAAGTAATCCCAGAGGGGGAAAAGGAAGCAGCTAAAGGAAAAGCTTCTTTTTAAGGAACTTTTTCAGGACTTCAGCAGCTCAGATGGTCAGGGGCTGAGTAAAACTGCTGCTAGTGGTACCTTGCTGCTGGTGCAATAACTCAAGGCAGTTCTCCTCCAGAGATACAGGTGGATCACTGTGATACATACTTGGGAGATCAAGCCCACCAGTCACAAGGCTTGTTATCAATACACCAAAAATGGCAGCAGGAGGTGAATGTGAAGTGACTTGAGAGCATGGAAAAGAGATTGCAATATCTCTGAGAACTGAGAGACATGGCTTTTTTGCTAATAAAAGAAGAAACAGCCTTCATGGATTGTAAGGCTGTGAACACCAGACCACTGTAAGATGAGGTAAGAGATGTATGATCAATGTTTCCAGGCCAAATCATCTCATTGCTGCCTGTTCTTGGTTGAAGGATATACTGTATCCCTGTCACTTCAGAGCTGCAAAATAAGGCAACTCTCTGAGATCATGCTCGAATTGTTCCTCAGATACTGCTCCCAAATGGAAGTAACTGTATTTGGAGTTATACACCTTTTCATAAAGCTGCTCATCTGGTGCTCATACTTGGGCACACACTTCATGTCAGGAAATGGCAGGTCCTGGCATGAGAGGCCTTCCTCATGTGGAGGTGTGTTAGAACCAGTGATGCTAAAGCTATGGAAAGCTTAGTATTGCAGCACTGCTCTTGTGTCCCAGGCTGAGAGTTGTAGCAACCCCCGAGCAGATATGCTAGAGGTGTGAGCACAGACAGCACATTGTCCTTGAGGTTTGGGCCAGCAGGCACTACCCGTGCTCTGCCTGTGTTAACAAACTGGGTTGCACAGCTTGGAACCAGTCCAGTCTGTGGGACACATATAGAGAAAGTAAGAAAATTACAGCCTGAAAAATATTCCAGGCTGGAGCTTTTCAGCTCTGTTCCCAGCCGATAAGCTGGTCCAGCTCAAGGCTAGGGAGAATTTCTCCCAGGGTGATCATTTGGTCAAAATAAAAAGGAATTAATAACAAAGATAGAACACCTGTTGTGGTGTGTGACCAGGCCCTGGGAATGGGGTGTCTTCTCTCTGAACCAATCACCTTTTCTCTACTCTTAGAATTGCGAGTCATGCTATAAAACCAAGTGTGTTTCTGAATAAACTTGTCTCTTTCTTCTTGTCATGAAAGACGACCGTGTAGCTGTGCATCTTATTTCTGCCGCACTTAAAGGGTTAAAACCCCCTTCCACGGCTGCACAGTCCAGCACCAGAACCACAGTAACTGTCTCCATGTACAGCAAGGAGGGGAGTAACAGCTCCAGTCAGGTCTGACAACGCTTTATTGAGAGACTCGTGATACTGGGAGTAGATGCCTAAAATGCTTGGCAAGGTCTGTATGGCTATGCTTACAGCCAGCACTGCCCCAGTGTAGCTACACCTTCCAGGGCATCAGCAATGATTGGAAGATGAGTTGGGAGATGCTTCACTGGGGCTTCCCTGTGCTACTCCTGAGCTGCATTTGAGCTCAGGTCCTCAGCCTTGATCTCACCTCAGCTAGGCCCAGTGCCTGTGCCAGGCCCACTCATTGAGTCAGCAGTCACTCGACCCTGGTTGACCCTGGTTACTGACACCAAACTCTCTGCTCCTCTTGCATGGTGAGTATGGAGCTGTCGTGCTGTCTCCAGCTCATCTGTCATCCTCTCCTGCCTCCCGCACCCAGGGCTGGAAGGGAGGGCAGGAGCAGCTCTGTGTGCTCTTGTGATGAGGGAGCCAATAATACCAGAAAACATTCTGTGAAAGCCCTGTGTTAAATAGGTCAAACTACTGCCCAGATACTCCTAACAGTGTTTGCATGTGGGGTCACCACGGGGAGCTCTTTGCTGCAACAGATAAAGTGCTGGGGCACAGTTCATTCAGATGGGTGATGAGATCTCTGTTCTTTGAGATTTTCAAAGTTTGGCTATGCAAAGCTATGGTTTACCTGTTCTAATATGATGGTCTCATTTCAAGCAAGAGTTTGGGCTATTGCTCACGAAAGGTCTCTCCCAACCAACATGTCTGTAACTCCATATCAGAAAGCTAGAGGTTTGAGCTGGGCAGACATATGTGGTGAATTCTCGAGTATTTCAGCAGAGACATCTTGTATCTTGTGTCTCAAAGACCTTATTGAATGGAACCAGGCTGACCTGGGTGCAGGCATTGCTGGCTGAAGTTCTTTGGATTGTGTGCCATCACAATTCTTTCTGCCAAATGGTCTTAGCAAGTATGATGAGAAAAACATCCCTGTTCTTCTGTAATCCCGTCTGTTTTGTGAAGATGATGACATTAAATAGCCTTTGGACAGTCCTTTGGAAAAAGATAGTTGGAGATATTTGACCATTTGTAAAAATACATGTTTTTAAGCACAAATCAGCAGAATGTTGTGGTTTTGGTTTTGTTTTGTTTTTTTATAGCAGGCACGATGTACATTTATATAATTAGCCAGGTTCTGCAATGGGGCTTTTTAAACATCATCCTGTCCTGATTTTTTCTGCCTTACCATCTTTAGCTCCTTTTCAGAGTAAGCAGCAGCGCTGTCGCGTTACTGCTCGACAGTGCAGCAGCTGGCTGTAGTCCAACCATGCAGCATGGGACAGGGAAACAGATGGAGCAGCAAATGCTCTCTGTTTCCTCTCCTGCTTTCTAAAACAGATTGTGGGTAAAAACATACAGAGGAGGTTTTTGCCATCTTGCCTGCTACCGTGGCTTCCTCCCTGGCTGCTGACAAAGCCATGGCATTATATAGCAGGGGTAACATCTCCTTGCAGCAAAGGAGAGCTGTGTCCTTTGAGAGGAGAGCTGCCAAGAGGGGAAGGGCATTAGATGCAACGCCAACATGCCCTTGGATGGGAAAGAAGGGTGCAGTGGGTGAAATGGCTGAACTGAGCCAAGGACCCCCCCATGCAAAAAGTCCTGCTTCTCTTGTTGCTCTGAGTCCTGATTCTGGTGTTCATCCGAGCTTGGGTGAACCCCATCAGCTCATTAAACTGGCATGGAACAAAAGTGAGTGGTATTTTGACAGTTAGGAACCTGTATTGGCCTGATGGGTGATCTTGCAACACTGGGATGAGAATGAGGAGGGTAGCCATACACCAGGATGGGCTAGGAGAAGAACAGGGGAGGAAGGTGGAGGTGGGATGTCCCTTGTGAACCAGATCGACTCTGCTGTCCAGGGTAGTCCTTGTCCCAAAGCTAAACAAGACACAGGGGGGTCCATGCTCCCAGGTGACTTTCTATGAGCCAAACTCGGAGGCTGCTAGCAGTGAAGGTAAGGAAAATCGCCCCAGCAGAGGTTTGGTTGCCTTACTTTAAAATTTGCATGGGATGAAAACACCTCAAAATAAGGTACTTCTGTTCCTGACACCAAATCAATTACAGGTTCCCAAAGGTCTTCTGTCTACTGTATCACAGCCTCCCATACTTCTCTGTTTCTGGTAAGCTCTGCTGCTCTCAAATATATGTCTGCTAAGGATTTACTGGTCGAGCTGGGCAATAGTGCTCTCTGCCCTACAGGAGATGTTATACTCTGGAAATTATGAAACTGTTTCCCCACCAGCAGCCTTGAGCTGGGGTACATCTGCCCAGAGCAGAGGAGATTGCTGAGAGGCTTGTGGCCAGGGCTTATGACACAAGACTGAGCTAGTACTTGCAGTGCACCCAAACAGCAGCATGAGCTGTAGAGACAGAGTCCCTGTACCTCCCTGCTTGCTCTCCCACTGGGCTGCACGTGCTGCTTGCCCATCTGGCTTTGCTGTGGCTGATGTTTGTGCCACACAATGTAATATTGTAGGTACTTGGCAAGAACTGAGTTTATTGTTTGGCCACAGGCAGAACCTGTAACTCCTCAAGTTAATCCTACAGTCTGATGATTTTTTCTCACAAGCCTTGACAAACTAATTGAATCCCCATTTCTATGAGTAAGCTTGAAGGAAGATCTCACATTCAGGTCTCATGACATAAAGAAAGATGGGGATTTGTGAGATAATTTTCACTATTTCTGACCAGTGCAGAGGCATTTCTGGAGGTATTTATTTTTGGCCTTGTTGTCTCTTGGGGTGACCATTCAGACATCTGTCTGAAATCCCACCAGGGTGTTTTGCCTAAGTTTTCTTGGCTTCATCCCATTATTCCTGTTCTTCTTAACTAACACGAAAAAATTCTTCCATTTTCTTGTTTTTAGGTGTCCTCAACTGAAACATTGTTATTTCTTACTTATTTTATTTTCAATAAAATAAAACAGATTTCATTTTTTGAAATTCAGTCTCTTTTGTTCTCAGGCATTGTCTTGAGCTCTGCCTGCACACTGCCTGCTTACTAATGCATAATGAAAACAGAAGTCCTATAATGAGCACTAGAAATGGGTTATAACTCTTTATCTGCTATCCTTTCTCTTACAGTCAAGGGTTTGGGGACCAGCCATGTTCCTGCTGAACTCAGTGGGAACAGTAGCAAAATCTTTGCTCTACCACGTAACTGCAGAGGGAAGTGAAGTTTCCAAACCTGTTATTGCCAGCATTGCAATGCTCAATGTCCCCCTGTACTGCACTGACTTTGTCAGGCAAGCTGGGTTGCTCTCAGCATGCAGGTATTCAGCTTTAGGCAAACCCCTCTAAAAGCTGGTCTTTGCTAGTTTTTTAAACATCTTGGAGATCTACTAAGCAGATCAACTCAATGAACAGGTTCTTATATTTTAATTTGAGTGCTGTGCACTCAGGCTGTGTGCTGACAGCTTGAACTTGTGCATCTCTGTCCATGTACCTCTGAGGCTGCTCTTTGTGAACAGCTGCTGTTAGAGGAGAGAGAAAACACTTGGGATTACACCAGAGCATGTCTCAGGGGACCACCCCATGCAACTGTAGGTAGTCCCCCAGAACAGCACATCTGCAAGAGGCCATGGTTAGCCCCAGCATGGTGGGGCTGTCTCATGGGCAGCTCATAGGCAGGAGGTGGGTCTGAGGTCAACCTGGAAAGTCAGTCTCCAGGTTGGGATCAGCATGAAGCCAATGATGGTGACCAGGGACAGACCCAGCCCATACAGATCTGTAGTAACAAGGCAGAGCTGAGGTTAGGTCAGGCAGGCTGCAGGTCAGGGTCAGATAGACTCAGGGCTGGGCACAGCCATGGGCACATTGGTGAGAGCACTGGAGACAAGCACGCCTCAGCACAGCTCAGATGGGGACTGAGCATCTGGGGCTGACCTGAATTGAGGCTCCTGGGCAGGGCTGGGGTGCAAGCCCTAAGTGAGGCTAGCCTAAGGGCTAGTTAGTGCTCTTGGGGCCCTGAGAACAGCTTCACAGGCAGGTGAGATAATAGCATGAGCATGGCCAGTTGAAATGAAGCCAAAGTTCTGTCTCCCCCAGGTCCCAATCTTCAGGGATGGTTGACAAAGGAAAACCTTTGCTCTTCCCTCACATGCAATTCCTAAGCAAGCAAGGGTGGAGGGGTGGCACTGCTGCTCACATTGACATCCCACCAGGCCTTCTGGAAGGAGAAAGATATTCATCCAGTACTAAAACTAGAAGGGAAGCTGAGGACAAGCAGGTTGATACATGGAAGAAACGCAAATCTCTCCACCAGCAGTGTCAAGTCCTTGGGGAGCAAATTGCCCCCTCATGTCAGAGATGGACTAAGATCATTGTGTGCCAAAAAACCTGGGTCCTATGGCTGTCAGCCAGTCCTTGCCTGTGTCTTTAGCAACTTCATGCAGCTCAGTGGGCTGCAGCTGGGATCCGTGTGAGGAAACAGAATTTGCTCAAATCTACCTTGTGTAGTTTTCGTCAGATTAATTTGATAGTTTATAACCTATTCAGGATTTTATCTGCTGGCATATGGATGTGGTCTACACCACCTTCACATTTTGAAGGGTATTTTATCTTTGATTCAATATTTCCTTAGCCTTTTTTATGATGCTTTGTAGCCATAGCTTTTTCTTTGTGGTGATAAAACTGTTCTGGGTAATTTTAGAATCTCTGTGCTTCTTACAACCATGTTATCCTTTTGGTTTATTAATTTTTTAATAACCTCTTGAGGGAGGAATTTCTTTGTTGATATTCTTTCAGTGCCACCAGATTGAATGCATTGTACTCGCTGTTATGCAGGACTGTTCTAATAGCCCCTCCCGCAACTCAGCATTAAACCCTGTTGCTTCTTTTATGTTCTCCAACCAGCTGCTCCAAAAATCAAGTCTTTGTGGTATCTTAATGTAGCAACTACATGATACGCTGATGTGACATTTACCCACTTGATATGGGGGTAATTGGAGACATTTCATAACGATGTTTTCTGCCTTGGTAGCCACTCTGACCTCCTAAACACACCACTGTCACCACCACCGGTTTTACACTCCATTACAATAGTTCTAATTCTCTCCTTTGCCTATTTAAGTGTGAATTTTCCACACACAGGGGTTCAGTATTACATCTTGGAAGATTAAAAAGGTTCAGGCACATTGATTCTGAAGTTTCTTCAACATCCAGCATTACCCCTCCACATGCTCAGTAGTCGGTTCTTCTTGTACCTCTGCGGCCAGCTACTGCAGTGTGCCACCTGTTACCTGCCTTGTACCAGTGTCTGATACGGTTGTTCTCAGTCAAAACTGGATAGTGCAGTTGTTCTGCCTGCTTTTGTGATTGCTCAAATTTGTTTCGGAGCACGTTGGTGGCTGTTACCAAGTTTCTGTGCCTTTTTGGCCGGACTTCATTTGTTCATCTTCCCATTAGTCAATTCCTACTTCTCCGGTTTTGTCAACCTCCAACCTCATATTTTAACTAAGTGAGGGGGCGGCCCTGCACGCCTCACCCCACTCTGACCCTGGTGCGGGAAAAGGTCAGCGAGCAGTGAACGGTGGGCAGGGGGCAAGGAGCGGTGGGCAGGGGGCAAGGAGCGGTGGGCAGCGAGCAGGGGAAACGAGCGGTAGGCGGTGGGCAGCGGACAGAGGGCAATGAGCATTGGGCGGGGGCAGGGGGAACGAGAAGCGGGCAAGGGGCGAGGAGCAGTGGTCAATGCAGATAGGCAGCGCAGCAGGCAAGGCAGGCAGGAAATGGTGCGGAAACGAAACAAAGCAGGAAGCAGTTGCTGCAGGCCGAGCCATTTACTATGCAATCCCACATGGTCTAGCGGTTAGGATTCCTGGTTTTCACCCAGGCGGCCCGGGTTCAACTCCCGGTGTGGGAAAGCATACACTTTTTGTTTTGTTTGCGTACTTACCTTTTAGTTGTTAATTCTGCGCCATCCGTCCTACCCCTCGCAGCGCGGGTAACACAAGAAAACTCCCACCGTCAACCCTGGTGCCTTATGCGAACGCCCTGGCACACGTACACAGCCAGATGTAGAGGAAGGAACATCAGTTTGCATTATGCCCCAGTACTTCAGGGCCAGTCTCTCCTCTAGATCAAGCCATCCCACAAACAAGAAAATTTTTTTTTAGGAAGTATGTTACTGAGAGCTTCACCTCAGCTCCAAAGGTGAATCCAGCAGAGTGCGTAGTGACCACACCAGCAGCCCTGCGGAGCTGAACGTCGACAACCGACAGGCCAGGGTATTGCTGCCATACGCCGAGGCTGACAGCAGCGTTGGACACGCAGCTCGTGCAGCTATTTGCTACTCCAGACCCCTCATTAGCCACCCTCGCCCTTTCTGTGAGTACTCTAAGTGTCGGGGTGCATCCTTTCTCCCACACTGCCTGAGCAGCAGTCAAGTGGAGTAGACAAAAAACCCATGTCTGTGTACTACTTCCAGAGCCTGGCTCCACAGGCAAATGATCACAGAGAAACGCCTTAGATAAATCCACCAACACTAGCCTATGCATATATTTCAGTCACAACCACAAGGTGTGGGGGAACAAGGAACACGGAGGTGTTAGATCAGACCTGGTGGCTGACTGGAAGCTGAGGGGTAAGGGGCAGGCAGCCAGAGCAGTGCATGGGAACAAATACAATAAACCTTGTTTTGCCTGTGAGAAGACTAGTAATTTTATTTACAACCAAACTGTACAGAGATTATTAGGTTGGAAATAACCCTATTTTACACATGCTTTGTTTTTAATTTTAAACAGGTAATTTTTCCTAAATGTTCCAAACTCTACTAGTTGACCACTTTATCTTAGAAAGACTTGGACACTCTGGGCAAGGGCCCCAGGATTATTTCCTGCTATCAACATTTCAGGAACTTTGTTAGAAATGACATTAAATGAGACAGTAGCCTGTGATTTTCAGAAAAATTATCATTTCAGGAGGCAAAGTTTGTTTAGAATTTCTCTATATTGTTTCAGATTTGTAGTACAACAACAACAACAAAACCCTAAAATTCTCCAGCAACAATTTATTTCATGCTGATTCCACCAGAAAATCCACTTAATGTTATCTGTCCTACCTTGAACAATTGCCCTAAACTTACTACATATTATTAAATTTAAATACAAATGAGCCATTCTGTGAGCTATGAGGGAAACAAAGCACTGTTAATGAGACAAGAGGGGCCTTTTCCACAAAACACTATTTCCCTTCTGAGCTAAACTTTCAGATTCAAGGCTCCAGCAACCTGCAATGGCTTGGGCCAAAAGCTGCACCAGAAGGGCAGGTCACTGACAGATTGTCTGACTTGGTACTGAAGTGGCTAAAAATTCTGCAAAACACTGCTAGACCATGAAGGGAGGTGTAATTTCTGGCAGAAGTATATGGCTGAACACCTTCAGACATTGTTAATCCGACTGAACCACATCAAGCCCTCAGCCAAACGGAAGATCAAACCACAGACCTTATTAAATTGTCACATCAGCACAATCTCTGATAAAGGAACACAGTAATTTCACAGTCCTGTCCACTCCATAACCTAATCCACTTTAGTTTGCTGGAAAGCAAGTGCCTATGACAAGAATCTTCCAGAGCCAGGGAAAAAAGAGGTGCTGCGAACGCATCGGAGTCCCTCAAGCCCGCAGACCCTGCGCCGCAGCAGCAGCCCCACCCCAGCGGCCTCAGGTTCGCCCCCTCCCGGGACTCGGCCCCTCCCGCCGGGCATTAGGCGGGGGAGCCAAGCCCTCGCGAGAGCTCAAAGGCGCGTGACAAGGCCACCTGTCTATCCAACTCTCGCGAGCATTTGAACCGCTGCTTCCGGGCGCGATATCTCGCGAGAGGCGGAGAACCTGGCGTGCAGCGGCTTGTTTGGCTGTGCGTCTCGCGAGAGCCCCTGGGCGGTGCGCTGGGTACCCCCGTGCCGTACGCGGAGCCGCGAGCGGCCGGGCGCCATTTCGGGAGCAGCCGCGGAGCCATAGAGGGGGCCGGACCGGCACCGAGATCAACTCACGGCCGCGCTGCCCCTCGCCGCCCGCTCCCCAGGGCTGCCTGAGCGCCGCCGTTCATTTAAGATTCAGACACCTGGAGAAGGTGCTTGAGCCTTCGGGCCCATTCCCCACCGCCAGCGCAGTGACGCCGGAGCCGCCGCTGCCGGACCTCGGGGCCCTAGCGAGGATCGCACTGCCCGCGGCGCAGGTAACTGCGGGTGGGCCATGGGCCCCGCCGCTCAGCGAGTGGCAGCCTGGTCCGCGGGGTGCTGCGCCCCTCCCGTCGCCATGGCCGCCTCGGCCCTTCCCGTGAGGCCGTTCTGCGCTTTACTGAGGCCAGAGCGCCCGACGATCCCCGCCCCGCGGTGCGGCCCTGTGCGGTTCGGTTGTTCCTGTGGCCACGTCGCGGGCAGACCCGGCTGCCCCCGGCATGGCGCTGCCCCGCCCCGGCTCCCCCCGGTCTTGCCCCCCCCGTCCTCTTCCCTTGATGGCGCTGTGCGGAAGGACCGGGCGGGAGCGGCTGCGGGGCTGTTAGCGCTGGGAGACGGGGCGGACCGACTTGGGGGAGCGCCGGTCACCGCGGGCGGGTGGGGAGTGAAGGCCTTTGGAAGGAGCGAGGTGGGAGGGCAGCCACGGCGGGGCAGGCAGCGCTGGGCATCACTGTTCCTGGGAAACCGAATTCGCTCCGCTCGATCGTGTCAGGACGTGGGGGAATTCTGGCTGGGGACCTGGCGGTAGTTGTATGGAGCCTGCTGAGAGGCGAGTTTTCCCTCTGAGGCGTCAGAGTCCTCTGTAAAGTTTCCTGATGCTTTTCTAGGACAGTACATGCAAAACGTATCGAATTAATTGGATTTCTAAAAAAAATAATGTTGAAAACGAGAGTCTTAAAAATTCCTTTTATGTGGTAGAGCACAAAGAGAGTGTTTTCTTTCAGAATAGTGACTAGCTCAGTTGCAGTACATTTCCTGTCCTCTTACGTTTTCTGTAGATCCACAAAGTTTCAAGTGTGGTTCATTCCACTTTTGTTTTGATGGTTTGGGATGGGGTTTTTTTTGGTGTTTTTTGCTTGCTTGTTTGGGTGGTTTTATTTATTTTTTTTTTCTCTGTACAAATAAGTTAGTCACACGTAGCTTTTTTGAGAAAGCTGAAAGGCTTTTAGGAAAATTATTTGGAACGTCGGCGTTTAGTGAAAGGTACTTGAAAATCTGTCAGGACTTCCTAGTAATTTGAAATTACTAGGCTTTCATTTGTGGTTTTTAAAAAGAATACTTCCAACGTTTCAACGTTATATGTAGCATCATTATTGCATTACATCTATGCACTGCAGGCTGATAACAGGACTGTTTTACACATAGAGAGAAGGTATTCTGATAACATGGTATTGTCCCAGTGGAAATGTTTTGTAAAGAGTACAAAGGGTACAGATTGCTGGGGTGAGGCCAAAGGTCCATGAAGCTCAGGAGATTGTCAGTGATGGTGGCCAGCAGTAAATGCCCAGAAAAGAATGAACAGCACAGTGACACATTGACAGTTCTCTCTGTGTGCTTCAGGGTCACGCGGCATGCCTTTGTTTAATGAAAACCTTTTTCTTTAAACTTTTTGTTTTTTAACAATGCATGTGCTTCTTTTTCTTTAAGATCCACAGTGCCCTTCAACAGTGAATTTAGTGGCTATATGTTTTGTGAATAAGGACCATTGTTCTGAATCCACTGGCTGATAGTTCATTCACTTATTTGGGTGAACGCAGTAATAGTCAATCCCTCTGCACTTTACCATGCCCTTCAGGATTTGATGGTCCCTATCCTGACCACTTCTCTTCAGGAAGAATTGCTCCACAAATGTAGCTGGATATGCCAGCTAAATGACACATCTGTAAATGTAAATTTGAGTGGGAGTTGTCACCGGTGGAAATTTTTTTGTAGAATTCTGGGTTTGCCTTTTTCATGGCCTTTAATTGTAGTGATGTACTATTTATACTATGTACTGGTAGAACAGCTGTGAGTTTAATCACGTGCATGTATGTAGATGGCTTGAAAAGCTGAATATAAATACTGTAGTAAAAAGTAAAATTGAGCCATTACACTTAAATCAAGGATGATCAGATCTGTAAGAGATAGCACTATAGCCCAGAAGGTAATAATTTGAAAATGAGATTAGTGTGCCTCAGTTAAGTAATTAAGTGTGAACTTCCAGTATTGTGATCCTGCTTGAGGGTTTTATTCCAGAATGTATCCCTAGGCCAAGGTTAGATGTGCTACAGCTCTGGTAAAGCATTCTCAATTATGACATTTTAAGTGACCAGTGTAAAGGATCTTGATGTGTTGGAGCATTTTCATTATTCTGCTCAAGTCTTGAGACAGCACAGTTCTGCAGCAGTGCCTTTAGACAAGGTGCAAGAACTACCTGTATAATTAAAGTCCATTTTATTGTGTACACACAATTCAGTGTTGGGTTGTCAGACTTGGCTCTAGAGGACTGGCCATTCTTGAGCTTAAGAATGAAAAAGAGAAACTTCACTAAGAGATTTGAGTAAATTGAGTATCTTAAGTTTAATGCCAAGACTCTTGAGAGGTGTTTAATAGCATATCTGGATAGGGAGAGGAGTGTCAAAGTGATTCAGAGTATAGTGAACATAAAATTATATTAAGGGATTGAAATCGAGAAATAAGAGCAGCAGCTGAACCTAAAATTAAAATGTCTGTGGTGTCAAGTGTTACCTGGTGTGGTGGATCTTTTTGTTTTGAGACCTGAAGTTCTGGACTGGATGGACTTTGTGTATGCATTAGTAGCTCTCAGTGCGGGAATCAAAACTGTTTCTGTGACCCCTGTTATGCAGGAGGCTACATTTCGTGAAGCACCATGGTGTCCACGTGCTGAGATGGGTAAATGATGGTGGTAAAGGCTAGGAGCTGTTAACAGGTTTGCCTGATTGTTCATTGTCCTTTGGTGAAGCTCTAGCACTACTCAAGATGGCCACCAGAGCTGTGTTTCTGTCATAAATACGCCATGCTCTTTGTTTTGAAAGAAATTGATGGAATACCTCTGGGGTTTCTTCTGGCTGATGGTGTTTAATCATGTTCTGTTGTTTGCAGCTGTAATTACTTGGCACACATTCGTTATCATCTCGCTGGTTAAAACTTCATTCCAGTTTTTGTTGGAAGTACCTACCAAAGCATGGTTTCGTGAATTTGAGCCAATGCAGTGATGACCTCTTAAGCAAAAGCTTTTGGATATAAAGTGCAAGGGTGTTTTCCAACTCAGGTGGAATTTTCTTCTTTCAGGTGTCCTGAAAAATGGCTGATGATATTGATATTGAAGCAATGCTTGAAGCTCCTTACAAGAAGGTGAGAAAGAATATGCCAGTGAGGTCCTGTTTTCCTTAATTTAGCATTATTCATGAAACTACTGCTGAACTGTAAACTAACATCCCTGGAGCCCTCATGATTTATCTTATTGGACATACATTACATGTAACTTTCAAGTTAATATATACTGTTAATGTAATTATATTGTGCAGTAGTTTCACTTCAGCGTGATGAATAAATGCCCATCTATCTCTCTTTGTAGACTTGCCTAACGATATCTCACCTCTACTCCCATGAATTCACCTTTGATTCCAGTGTGAACTGTCAATCATAAGGTAGTAATTGAGTGACGTATCGCTGTACCGTGGTCCCCTAGGTTAAAAACAAAACCACCAAACACAATCAAAACAAAAGCATTCCACCCAAAAACCAACTAAACAAAGCCAAAACAAAAACCAAAACAAACCCCAGAAACCAAAATCCTAAAACCTTTCCTCTAAAATTGTGAAGTCTAGTTTGGTATAGCAACAAGGTGAATGCAGTGGTTTGGGAAAACAGCAGGGTTCCAAGAATAACCTTTTCACTAGTCCCATGGCAAGTAAATATTTGAACTGTCTGCTCAGTGCAAGAAGAATGGGACTTGCTTTTAATGCAGAAGGCTGCTGGCGGTTAATCTTTCAACAGGGCAGATGAAAATCAATTGCTGAGTGAAGGAATTTACAGAAATTCTTGGATCCCTGAATAGAATGTTCTTAGCAAGTAAAAGACAGTATCACAGTCTGCGGTGTCATTCTAAAATAAGCTCTTTTATTCTTCTGTCCTAGTTGTTTAATTAGGAAATGTCATTTTTTCTGTGAATTTTTTATCAATTAGTTTAGTGATGTCTTTGAGTTAAACCAGCAGCAAATGACTACTGTCTTTTTTTGTTTTCCACCAGATGGTGGTGAAGTGTTAACAGACTGCATGCTTTAGCACTGATTTTGAAAGAAATGTGTATAAGTTTAAGTCGCCTAGGAATTGTACTTTTGATGTAACCAATGTGATTAAACTGTAAAGCCAGTATTTAAGTTATATAGCAGGTATTGTTAGTCTGTTCCACAGTGTTTATTACAACCGTGTCATGAATTTTGGATGAGCATTTGTAAGTTTTAAGTGGTATGTTTAGTTTATGTAATATCTAGCAGTTATGTTTACATCTTGAAGAGAAATTTGTGAACTGTTGTTTTAAAATTCTTGTGTCCTGGCTTAACATGGATATTTTCCATGTAAACAGGTATGGAAATAGGGAATGTTTAGGCTGGACTGGTGGATTATTGATGGCTTTCTTGGGAGTCGACGTTACTAAAGCAGTGTGAATCCCTGTTTGCTTCAGGGCGAGATGTGTGACAGAGGTGACATCAAGCTCTTACAACCCTTCATCGAAAATGAGTGAAGATCTCGGGAATGGCATCGGTCACAGGAAATCCATAGTGGCTGGCTGCTAGTGTAGCCACGGGGCTTAGGCAGAGATATAGCCTTGGTACTAATCAGAGGGGCTCGCAAACACCTCAGACTTCCTCTTAAATTTTATAGAAATAACATTTAGCCACTTGAGTGCTGAATTCTACAGGATAACTTGCTCTCTAAACCATGTAAGGAAGTATCTACAATTTAATACACACTTTTAAATGATGTAAGTCTTGTATTTTGTAATTGTATGACTTAAATTTAAGCAGCAAAGTGGTTAAACATGCCTACCTAAATTTTCTAAAGCTTTCCACATTAAACTGTAAACAAGTAATTTAGTATTAAAATTTTTGTTTTTTATTTTCTTATTCCTATTCCCATTACCCTTTGACTACTTGAAATATTTCCGCTTCGTCCTCACGATGTTCTTCTATCAACCCTGCTTAGGATGAGAACAAATTGAGCAGTGCCAATGGCCATGAAGAACGCAGCAAGAAGTAAGTGTTTTCTCAGCTCTCTACATTTGGGTAGAGGCTGCTGATTTTCGTGGACTTGTGAATCCATGTCAGTAGTATTTAAGGAGATAATTTGAAAAAGCTTAATGTTTGCAGTTGCAGCAATTTGGAAATTTTCTTCTGTTTACAAATGTAATTAATACCCTTTGCAACTGATGTAATCAAAATTGTGGAAACATTCATGTAGCATCAGACAAAAATACAGATTTGGTATGTTCAGCATATTTAAAATTTTGTTACTTTAGCTGTGCAGTGGATTTTGTATTTTAAATTTTCTTTGGTAGAATTGTGTTTTGGAGCAGTTGAAAGCGGTTGAAGACATCAGTGCTTTCTTGAAACGATTTATGATGTTGAATCGCTTTGTTCTATTCTCTGCATCTCTACCCTTTGAAAACTTAAACATTTGTAATACCAGTTTTTAAAAAAACTCTTAAGTCCACCTGTTCAGCAAGCATAATTCCAGGGTGGAAACACGTGCTGATATCCAAGAGGTTTTTAAGTCTGTAAAATAAATTTCTTACCATACAAGCATCATTTGGCCAAGAGGTAATTGATGTAAAAAGAGCAATTACGAAATTGCTAGTTTGACTCGACACTAACAAGTTAGCTATGTGTATGAATGCACTGAAGTAAGCATGTATGCTGTCATCACCTTCTGAAATCATACAGATGACATGCTGAAGGACTCCAAAGGAAGTTTCTTCTCAGGTCTATAAATATTTGGGAAATGATAAATCCCTTTTCAAGGTCAGACTGAGGCTGGAATCAAATTATTTAAAATTGATTATACCTTTTACTTGTGTTCTAAATCATACTGTGAAAATAATTTTCACGCTAAATACTTAGACCTCTAAAACCCCATCAAAAGCAGCTGCTATCAATATTTTAAGCCCTAGAAATACATTTTGGTACAGTTCTTGTTCCCCATAATCTTTAAAGAACTATTCTGTTTGTGATGTGTGACAGTGTACTCTGTTGCTGAAGACAAAGGTGTATGTAGGGTTTGCAATCTTCCTGCTTTGCTTTAAAACAATCCAGTTGTGTGCAAATGATATTCGTCTACTTCAGTTGGGCAAATACTGAAGGAAGATTTAAACTCAGGAAAAACCACAGCAAACATCAGCAACTTAAAAAAAACCAATGTGGAGCTTTCAGTAATTGTCAAATCATACTTAAATGTCTATTTTATTGATTGGACGAATTAAGGGTCTGCATTTTTATTAGATGTCTGTACTGTAGGGTGCAGCTCAGTCGTGATTTGAAGGCTAGATGGAAGTCCATGGATCTGGACTGCTGGGAGTCTGTGCCTGTAAAGCAGGTTTTCTCTGTTGGATAGGGAATAGCTGCTGTCATTGGTGAAGAGTGGCTGCATTTATTAGTTACTGGTACTGGCCAGTATAGTGAGGTCCAGGGAGTGTTTTTCAGAGCTATTTTAGTAGTGAGTGTTTTCGGGTTTTATCTTGGGGAAACGTTGGTAAATTAAGGATCCTAGAGGAGAAGGGACAGTGTGTACCTAGCCATCACATACTGCCTTACATCAGGAAGTGTGGTTAAGTGATGCTGATGACACCACCCAGAAATAGAGAACTATCAGAATTGTGAAGCTTCTGAATATCAGGTTTTGATGCAGCAGCCTCTCTGTCCATACGAAAATATTAAAGAAACTAATGGACTATGGCAGATAAGAAAAAAAAAAGGAAATATTCTGGTGTTTAAAACGTAATTGCAAAATGTTTTTCTTTAGAGATAAATACTAAGATAGTTTGAATGGGCCTTCCTAGGTGGTGATTGGAGAGCAAAAGCTATTAGTACTTAGGCTCAGATGTCGCAGGTGAGAGATTTTTTTACTTCAGAAAATGAAACTGACAAGAAGTCTTAGTTTATACATGGCCATAGAAACTCCAAAGGGACGAGCTTTTTGTAATTCAGATGCCCTTTTAAAAGAGTTTTTAAGAGTGTGAGTGACCACGTTGAAAAAGGATGATATATGCAATCAGAAGGCCCAGAAGGAGGAAGAGGAAAAAATCAATGACAAAGGATATTTCCAACTTCAAAAGTTTAGCAGCAAAGTTTATTATTTGGCTGTCTGAAGTAATGGCTTGAGCATCTGTTTAACAAGTGTCTTGTGTATACATACAGATATATTTTAGAAGCTAGGAGATGGTAAACTTTGGTGGTCTGAGGGCTGAGATGGAGGAAGAAGGTTGTGAACAATCCAAATGAAATAACACAACAGTTGCTCGCTGTGTTTCAAATATGAGGTATAATTGACATGCAGGTTTTAGAAGATTCAGTTTTCTAAGTAAACTGGTAAAGTTACTAAAATCTGCAGTTTGCCCCAAATGTTTAACAGCCATAGACTTGAAAAAGAAGCAAGTGGTTTATGAGTAGGAGTAACAAGTAGGAAGCAAAACTCTTAAACAGCATGTTAAAGACGTTTGGCAGGGAGTATTAAGAGGAAACAACATTCCTTTCCCTTAGACTTGCCTCTTCCTTTCTATTTTTGTTGTTTTGTTTTATTTTACTATATAATTTATTCTTAGAGTCATGATGCAGTGTTTAAAGTATATTTGAGTGCCACATGAAGTCTCCAACTGCATATATTTGTTTAAAAATTTTTAATTGCTAGAGAATGCTATCAGAAGAGCAAAAGGACTAAAAACCTCTTTTCTGTGTTAGAACTAGTACATAGCAGTTGAAGTACTTCATGTGGAACTTGGAATGTGGGGTGAATAACACCGACCTATGTGTGTAACTGAAGGTACGCTTTTCTTTGTCAGGAGAAAAAAGAGCAAGAGCCGAAGTCGAAGCCATGACAGAAAGAGGAGCAGAAGTAAGGAACGCAAACGGAGCCGAGATCGGGAACGGAAAAAGAGCAGAAGCCGGGAAAGGAAACGGAGCAGAAGCAAAGAACGCAGACGCAGCCGGTCCAGGAGTAGAGATCGCAGATTCAGAGGCCGCTATAGAAGTCCCTAGTAGGTTATTTCTTCAGAGTTGCATGTGGGCTGCTTCAGTGTTATAATGTGGAAGGTTAAAGTTTCACTCTCTGCTTTCTAAATTGGTCAATAATTATCATAGAGAAGAAGCTGAGAGGTTAAGTTTGAAGAATGTCAATTAAAAAAGAGTGAAAAAGAGGGGACAGTAACTTTCCTCTTCTAGTTTTCATTCTTAGCCAAACGTGGAGATGGGAAAACAAATGAAGGAAGGTGTACAGCTGAGTGGAAAACAAAGTTTATCACAGAATCAGTATAACAACCAAATTCTCTCCATGTCCTAACGATCTTAAGTATATGAACTTGATGGCTTAACTGTCAAAAAATTAATAGTAGTCTGCTAATTTGGTTACAGGCTCATACCTCCCCCCCCCTTTTTTTTTTTTTATCACTGAAGATTTTTACTGTCTTGCTGTTCTTGAGCATTAACTCCATAAATGGGAGTTCACACAAACATATTCCATGTTTATGCATCTAAACTGGGAGCATCTTGTCTTAGCAATGCCTATGTGTTACATGTTTGCCCTGCTTTTTTCTCGGACTTATTTAGAGGCTGACAAGAATTCTTTTGTTCCTCTCAGATATTTAGTTTGCTAGAACTTCAGCAATAGGTAGTTCCAGGCACTTGTAAATCAATTCTCAAAAAATGTTTTTTCATCAGTATAATTTCTGATGGCTTGTACTGCTGCTCTTCCCTTTGCTTCCCATTGCCTCTTTCTGCAGAAACACAGTGAGAAGTGGGCTGTATGCTTGACTGTCATTGATTACCTGAGGCTGCTCTTTGCTGTTGTCGGGGTCTTATCTCAACTGTTGTCAAATCTTGGAGTGCAAGATCATGTAAAATGAAGGCATTTGAAAAGGATTTTTTTAATCATGACATGTAATGCCATCCATGATAGAGAAATCTCTCAAGATGTTTGAGCAGACAGTGTTTACCTTCTGGTAAATTGTAGGCTTGTGCAATTTTATGCACATGAATGTTTTTCTTGGGGCTTTTTGTACTCTTGGACTACAAACAAAACTTTCTGAGGTCTCAGAATCTCTGCTAAGTCACCCGAATGTTCACATTTTCGTAATGAAAGCCTACTGCAGTTTCCGAGTCCTCTAAGGTGCGGTGGCATGCTGTGTATCATCAGTCCCGTGTGTGTGGGGATCATAAAATATCAGCCCTGCTTTTCCTTTGTCTTGAGTATCAGAGCCTCTGTACACTGCTTGCTCTAGGCTTTCGTTGTAAAGTTTACAGCAGTGCAGAGTTGTTTTCCTACAACTCTTTGGCACCTGTAAGATTACTGTAGCTAGTTGGGTTGTGCCAGTGCCACTGTTGTGGCTCAAGGTACAGAGGCCCTTGATCAAAAGCTTCAGCCTTCTGTATATGGAGCCTGCTGGTCTCCTTCCCTCCAGTGCAGTGTTATGTGGAAAGGATATCCTTTGTCTCATCTTGTAGTTGGGAGTTGCTGCATTCTTTGTGCTGTGTTGGAGGTTTTATTCCTGTCACTGGGTGAGAAGGTCTTTCACCTGGAGAAATTTAGGGAGTTCCAGTGTTCTGGTCTTCCAAAATAATTTCTGCAAGTAGAGGTTGAGAGTATTGATATTACTACAATAACCCACGCCTGTTCTAATGCACTATGTTATGCCAGAAAGGTAAGTAGTTGCAAGGGGTCTTTGCTCTCCTGACACTCTCCCACAGCTGTTTTGGGGATTCCTCGGTGTTACAAGAAGCAGGGATAATGTAGTATGCTCTGAGGATACACAGTTGTGCTTATTCATTTCATAGCTTGTTCGCTGCTTCAGTTGCCAAATCCTTGCTTTCATTTAACCAAGCAGAATTGTAGTGTGTTTAGATGTTTTGTGGAAGACTAGTGTAGGGGCAGGCACATGTGTCCCAGAAGCTTTGGTGTTGACTGCTGGCAGTCAGCAAGCAGTTGCTGTAATTCAGTTGTAGATGATGAATAGTCCTGTTAAAATTATAAACATGCTAATGTGATTCCAGAATTGTAGTTTTGAGCTCTAAATTTGTGAAAGAGGACCTCAGAAGATGCAATTGTGAAGAGTTCTTGTTCCTGGCTCTTAAAATGCAGAGACCCACCTTTAAATCTCTACAATAGGTGCTGAATTTCAGAGGGACAAAAATTTTGGAGATAAAACTTCCCACACCACCAGCCGCCTTTGGGTTTACCAATACTGAGCTTTTATTTGAAGAAGTCACCTCTGTATCAGTGCTATAAGCTCAGTGTTTCAAAAGTGACTGCCAGAGTATTCTTTCTGGCTGGAGAATTTACTTCTGGAATCTCTCCTTGTGGGGCTATTCCAGTGGTTCTAGGTTGGAGTTACTGCTGACAGGTTGTAGCTGACTGCAGCATCCAGATCAAATTGCTTTATAGCTCCTATTTTTTTTATTTTTTTTATTTTTTAACTAGTGGTCTTCCTCATGAGCTTTATAAAGGCACATTTTCAAGCTGAGATGGTTTTGATGCTCGGAGCAATTATGAGGCATCTCAGCAGTAGTGAGAAAAATGTTTAGTATAGGTAGTTTTGAAGGAACAGGAAGAGTGAGTGTTACTGAGAACCTGAAAACTTCAAGTTTATCACTGTAGGCTTGTAATTGTGGTTAAATACTTTAATTTTTTAAAATTAGATTAAAATTAGGTGATTGGCTTGCATTGCTTAGTGTTCACAGGGATTTTTTTTTCTCATGTTATTTTCTCATATGCTGTCCCTTAAGTGTTATAGTGTATCATTAGGTCTCTTAGGAGGAAGAACTTGACTGACTAGTCCTGCTTAGACATCTGTCAGGCAAATCCCAGCTGCTGCTAACATACAGTACAAGTCACTTAGATCATCCTGTTTCTATTCTGAAACCAAGAATTTAGACAAAGCCTTTAGGAAAACGTGTTTATTACACTGATGACTGAAAGCTCCTTCTGATTTTCCTGGACTTGGTTTGCCTTGGTTGGCATTGTTTTGTCAGAGTATTGAATATGAATGAGCAGGTAAAAGCTGATAATTTGCTGGCTGTCTTCTGACCTTACCATTGTTGGGCCTATGTGGCATCACATAGGTTTTGTGGAAGTGTGTGATGTGGCTGCGCACAGGATTTTGGCTTACAAAGGTGACTCCTAGACGTACAGATTAATGGCTTGTGACGTGGTGCTTCTGTACAGGTTAGCAGGAACTGGGCAACAATTGTAGAGACAGTAGAAGCAAAGAAGAAACTTTACTTGAGATCTACAGCTTTACAAGCAAGTCTGCTTAGAAAAAACACAGGGAGAATTCTGTTGAAAAGACATTTTGAGAAGGTAACTTGGACTCTCACTTGGCCTTAGGCAGCTTTCTGCTTGGTCTGTTCCAATGGTCTGGGGTTTCCTAATGTTGCTCCCATGGAGTTCTGTAAATAAGACAGTACTAGTCAGGAGTGAAAATGAAGATTTTTGGGGTTGTGGGGGGTTGTGGATTTTCCTTACCCTTTTTTCCTTTTTCCTTCCCCCCCACCCCACTTTATGCATGTATTTGAAAACTGTTACTTCTCAGTTGTTTGTGTTTTGGTTTTGTTATTCATTAGGTTTAGACAAATACTTAAAATATTTCTTTCACCATTTCTTCCAAAACTTATGATCTTAATTATTTATTATTGTTTAGTTGGTCTGCATGTTAGTATTCTGGAATCACTGTACTTGGTTTGTCTGGCTGCATTTGAATTTAAATGAAGAGCACCATGTTTCAGATGTGAAGGTGCAAGGTAATCCCACGTCTGATAAGAAGGTAGCCTCTGATATGAGTATCAGCATTTCCAGATGCAGTTTTTGGCAGTTGTCCCATAGATACTGAAGACCCTGAAAGGCCATTCCTAGCAATAATTTGTCTGGACTTGAGCAGGAAATGGACTAATTTATCCTAGGCAAAAAAAAGTCTGGTTTTGACCAATACTGAGCTCATCTTGACATGTGTCTGTGTTCTGTGTCTTATTTTCTCTTAATAAGTAGTTACCTTCTCTTAATAACTAGTTTCTAAATGGTCTTTTTTCTTTATTTTTTTTTCCAGTGTTGTACAGGGCCATATTTTCCTTGCTTTAACCTGGCCAGCACGGTTTTGGATCTTGGCCCACTACTTCCACCTGTGTCATGACATGTTTAAAAAATGGGCATCCTCCTCCTTACGGTGGATGCTGAGTTTAACTATAAGCATTACTGCTCCACTGAGGAGCAAGAAGACGTTTTTCAGACAAATTGCGTGGCTAAATGGATTTAGTGAAAGACTACTTAATGTCTTCAGCCTGCCGTGTCTTTCAGGGTGTTTCACATCAATTTGTAGCCACAGCAGAAAGAATCAATTGTGTACAGATGGAAAGCCAAAGCCCAGTGCACAGCATTCAGTCTGTGCAGCAGTGCCTCTGCGTTTGGTGGAGATACAGGAAGAATGTGACCAGGTGTTGTTCTTTGCCTTTTGAACAACTCTCTACCAGGACATCAAAGTCAGGGAGAGCACGCAGGATGAATCTTACTGCTCATGTCAGAGTCTGTTCCTGGGTGCCCCATGAACTAACTAGCAAGAGGACTGTCCTTAACATGGAAACAAAGGGCAGATTAGTTTGTTTGAACAGACTCTTATGATGCCTGGAGAATTAAATTAGATTCAGTCAAGAGATTGGATTCCTTTTGTGGTTACATGTCTGTTTACAGCTGACAGCTGTGTTCACTGCTTCTGTGGTTTGATGGCCATTAGGAATTTTAAGGAAGCTTCATTTACATGTTTGCAGCACTTTGGTGGTGAGAGCCGAGGCAACATTAGTGAATCCCTTGCAGGTGTCTGCATGGAGCTACTTTGGTTTGCTCTTGCCCCTTAAATTTCATGGAACTTTTGATTTTAAAATGTTATACTCAAGCAAGTTATCCTTCCAGTGCCACTTGGCATACAGCTCTCAGGCTGAGTTTCAGGCCATGAATGCTATGCTTTGCAGTCATCAGTATGTAGAACTTGCATGTGGACAAAAAAAACAGGTGAAAATGGTTATAACAGTAGTTGTAGCTCAGAATAGTTTGCACATACAAATGTGCCATGGCTGAATGGCTCATAAAGAATCCTGCATATTCTGGACTTTTGTGATATAGGTGAAAGTGAGAGGGGATCTTATGCTCTCTGCTTTATGATCTGAAGTGCTGCCTGTATTGATAACCAATTGATAATCTTGTGCATGCTGTGGGTGCTGCTAATGGAAATGCTGACAAGTTCAGAGGCAAGGGTGGGTGAGCACTTGCAGTGTAGTGTGAGTACAGACAGACTATCTTGAATTCAAGTACTCAGGTGTCTTGTCTTTTCTTCTGCCATAGTTCTGGTCCAAAATTCAACAGTGCCATCAGAGGGAAGATTGGTCTGCCTCACAGCATCAAATTAAGGTTTTTGACTTTTCTGTTTTTCATTGCATCATTAATAGGTTTTGTTTAGAACCAGGGGTGGTATATTGGAAGGTTTTCTTCTAATCTTGTTGATCTTTCTTTTTAGCAGACGTCGCTCCAGAAGCAAAAGTCCTTTCAGAAAAGACAAAAGCCCTGTTAGGTATGACTATATATATGTATATATATATATGTTTGAGTTTGTTTGGTTTTGTACAGTTGGAGCTGGAAGAGTGATGGTGGAATAATGTATGACTACTTGCTCTCCAGTTTATGTTCATAAGAGATGCTGGAATTCATTGAGAAAGCCAGTGAGAGAAGAGCATTGATAATATGTTGCTTTCTCCCCATGTCATAAAAGGTTGGAAATAATGTCAGTTTGCAAAACCAGTCTCAATTTGTTTGTTTTTTGTGTTTCTGTATTCTCAATCTTTTCCCCATTAATTGAGATTTAAATTTGCTTTTCTGTTAGAGTGCACTTAGTAATCTAGAGTATGGAATGGGGAAGTACGAATGCTTTTTTTTCCTGTCCAGTATTTATTCATGTCATTTGTTGAGAAGCTATAGGCCTTTGCAATCTAGGAGCTGCTTATCCATTCTTAGGCTTCTCATTTAAGGGAATGGGATTTAGATACCTGCTAATGAGATTATTCTCTTACATTAATGCAGTTAAATTTAACTAATCTTTTTGTTTTTCAATGACTGACAAGCTCTTACTGAGATAATTCGGTTTAAATTTTTACTGTGTTTTCTCAGTGATTAGTATCTATGCGATTATTTTAATAAAAATACAAACTGCATGGCTGAAAGCTCAATCCATCCACCATGCTACTTCTTGTATAACTTGTACTTGAGTAGAAGTTAGATCTGTTTAGATTTGAAGCTTTAATACATTAGAAGTGGAGCATCTAATTTCAGCTAATAGTTCAGTATTGAAATAAAATTATTCTAGTTCTTAATGTATCAAGGTTCAAAGTAGTTCACTGTTCATACTTTATGGGTTAACAAAATGAAACTATGAAATGAGGACTGGGAGTTCTGTTTACATGGATATCAGTCATGTTTTAGGCGTTGGCTGTAGTGACTCCAAAGTGACTGGGTAAATGCAAGGTTTGTGTTGGCAAAGCCTAGCTCACACTACTTGTCTGAGAATTTGGACAGCCAGTCTGTGCTAGTTCACCCTGTTTGCCTTTACGTTCTTGTCCTTCTATCTTTTTGATGAAAAGGACATATAAGCTTCATAGCGTATCTGGTACCAGTTCTAGACAGTAGCAAAATAGTACCTCTGTTTAGTTTATGCTTCTGCACTTAAAATAGAATTTTCCAGTAATGTTTGGTACTCACAGTTGAAATAGGATATTCAATCATTTTATAACTTACCATGTTAATACTTGGTACTCCCTACAGTTCTTAACTCTGCCTTTTTTTTGATACACCAGGAATGTTTTTTTCCCATTAGACTGTGAAGTACTGATTATTTAGTGTTTCATGTGTGGTCTAGAGATGAGTTCTCTTAATTCAGTTGATTTTTTTTAACTGAGCTTTACTCTTTCCAGAGAACCTATTGATAATCTTACCCCTGAGGAGAGGGATGCTCGAACAGTGTTCTGCATGCAGTTGGCTGCAAGAATTCGACCAAGAGACCTAGAAGAGTTTTTCTCTACCGTAGGGAAGGTAATTGATAGGGAAGTTAAAATCATTCTGAATTCTGCCTCAAGCTGTCCTAGTACAGCTTAAGTACAAATTAGATGATTTTTCAGAATTGCAAGCATGTGGCTTTTTGGAATGTCCTATACCTGTGCAAAGGGAGATTAGCAATGAACTAATTATTAAAAGCTTTGAACACGAAAATACAGTTTCTCAGTAGTTCATTATTAATGTGATGTGAGGCAAAACATGCTGATGGAATTCTGACTCAAACAACTTCATTTTTCATATTTTTTTTCAGCTAGGTCTGTCAGTGTAATTTGAAAGTTTATGTAACTTCTAAGTTGGAAAAGCTTCACTTGTTCTATCAGCTATAAGTTTCTTGTGTAAGGCATTAGAGTGCTGCAAGCTCTGTCACATACAAAAGCACAACAGCAGTTTCAATGCTAGCTTGCCTCTGGGATATGTTTGTTTAAAAAGGGTGTATGCGCTGTGGAGTTAAAGCTGTTGGCTTGGCAAATAATTGTCCGTATTAATATGTGTCTGAGAAATAAGCTGATTAGGTTTTTTCCTTTTTCTCTAAAAGTATTTCTGTCTGTGTTCTTGCCTTTCAGGTTCGTGATGTGCGGATGATTTCAGACAGAAATTCCAGACGTTCAAAGGGAATTGCTTATGTTGAATTTGTTGATGTTAGTTCAGTGCCCTTGGCAATAGGACTGACTGGACAGAGAGTCCTGGGTGTACCTATTATAGTACAGGCATCACAGGTAAGGAATTGTAAACCACATTTTTGTTAATGCAGCGTTATACCTCTTGTGTCTTGATGAGAAACGTCATGTTTGAAAATGTGCTGACCACTGAATGTTTGAAAAACCTTAACAAGGATGATTATTTAAGCGAGTGATAATGGACTTCTGTTTCCCATAGACAACAGTCAAATTCAAGTGATTCAAAGTAACAATGTTACAAAAATGAAGGCTATATTGTGTATGCTTTCCAGATAATTTACTTAGGTAGAAACCAGAATTCTGCATGAGGTTGTTGAATTGGAAGGCTTTTGGAATCTGTCTCTACTTGGTCATGGTCTTGGCTTTTGTAGCTCTTCAGTTCAAGTCTGATGAATAGACTGCATGTCATGAAACAGCTTCTGTATGTTTGAATCTTCTAGTTTAGGTCTGATAGATATTCTTATATTAGGGTTTTTTTATTTCTAATCAAAGGTGAATTTTTATTTTCTCCTCAGGCAGAGAAAAACAGAGCAGCAGCAATGGCAAATAACCTGCAGAAGGGCAGTGCTGGTCCTATGAGGCTCTATGTAGGATCATTACACTTCAACATAACTGAAGATATGCTTCGAGGAATTTTCGAGCCATTTGGCAGGGTAAACTTTAATTTGGCATGTTGTGTTAGTTTATTTGAAAAACCCAGCTTAGTTGTAGAGCACTGTCAGTTTCTGGAAATAATTCAGCTTCATACTCACAAAACACTTAGTTCTTTCTTGCACTGCTGTGCCTATGCATCCACAGGCCTTGGGGTATGTAGGTAGCATTGGAGAGCAGATGAAAACTTGGATTTGTGGTGGTGTCCAGTGAATTTGAATGGCAGGTCTTAGAAAGTTCAGAATTCAATGAATATCTGGAATTAGGGAACAAGGGAAAAAATACTCCGAAACCACACAAATTCTCTTTGTTGTATCCTGCTCTGGCAACTTGTAGTATCTTTCCCTTTCCGGATTGTGAATGAGAGCCCCATTTCATGGGTTAAAGCATGAAACACAGAACTGGAGCTGAAGTCTCTGAGAAGAGTACTGTCTATCATCTGTTTCTGACGACTTTGCTGCAGCTTTAGCTGATGTTAAGACCATGAAGTAGCAGTACCTATAGACAGCTCTGACTTGGGCCCATTCTCACTCCTGAGCATTGGGCAGCAGGATACAGCTTATTATAATAAAATTATTATATAGAGAGAATTATGGAAGTGAGCAGATAAACCCTAAAGTTTCCTGTGGAGTTACAATATGTTAGCCCTACTGTGCTACAGTACTGGGGTATGTATCATTTAAGTCGGGGAAAAATTAGATATTCAACGTGCTTCTTAATGGGTAAAAAGTCTGTTAATGTTGGAGGTTTTTGCCTACTGTCTTTGGATATGAACTCTGCCTCATATACACATACTATATGCTTTTCACATGCTTTATTCAGACTCAGTATGCACATCCCTTTAAATCTCTTGTGCAAAACCCTCAATTGCTACAATTGATTAAATTTTAATCCACATGGCTTCACTTCTGGTGATTTGGGGTTGTTTTTTGCCATCAAGGTCTGGCAGTAGGATTAAGGTAGTTTAGGCGGCTTATATGGAGCCCTGTGAAGATTTTTCCTTCTTATTCCCTGTATTCGGGTCCTTCCAGTGTTACTTTATGGCTAATGTATAACTCAGAGATGTGTTTTAAATTCAGCAGCTGTAAACTTCTAGGAGTTCCCGTGTACCAATAATTACTAAAATATACAGCTTTTTCTTAAAGATCCTTGTCAGTCGTGCATACTGCTTTTCTTAGCTTGCAATACAGTCTTCTCAGCATATGAGGTGCGATGATCAGTGTGTTTCAGTTACAATCTGATCATGTCTGCATGCTCATTCTGCTAGAATTCTGCATCAGGATCAAGCCTCTACCTGTAGATGAGCTCAAAACCCTTATGTTTACCTGCTTCTGTGTTAATATCCAAGTACCTTGAAATAAGGAAGGAATGTGAAACTAATTAAAAAAAAAAATCATAGTAACAATTTCACATTCACGTGTGTATTTGACACAGAGCTGTTTTCGTGTTGTAGTCTGGGTATCTTGGGGTTTGTTCCAAAATGTCTGATAATAAATAGCTTTATTCTTGTCTTTAGATTGAAAGTATTCAGCTCATGATGGATAGTGAAACTGGACGCTCGAAAGGATATGGATTCATTACGGTATGACTAGAATTGCCACGTTTCTTAGACAATTTCTGAGTGTAACCTTCCCACATAGGAGAGTAACTATGAATCTTCCTGTGTATCTGTGTGGTTATATAGTAGCAATCTAAACATAATGAACTGATCATAATCTAAATTTGTTACATCTGCATAGGAGCTACTAAATTGCTACTTGATAACTCTACATAGCTTATTTTTGAAGTGTCATGTTGCAGGATGCAGCACTGGGCTTTTTCTTTGTTTCTGATGGTGGTGTGGGCATGAGCAATAAATGTGTTTCGATGGGAATAATTTCGTTTGTACTCAGTTCCTGCAAAAGCAAATGCTGGCTTCTGCAGGCAAAGACACTAGTAAAGAGTGGTGTTTTTTATAGCTGAAAATAATTGAATTTGAGCTTGTTAGGGGAAATAAAATTTTAGAGGCTGAAACTTTTAGTTGAAAACCTCTTTCCTCTTTACCCTCAGGCACACAATTTTGTGATCTTGGGTTTCTTGGCTGACCAGATAATTTGTCATGGGGAAAAATGTCTCAGCTGGGACCTCTGGCATGTGGACACAAATGAAACCAAACTTAATATATAGTTCATACTTGATGGTTTTAAAAATGATAAAATGCTTGTATCTTTATTTTGATGTTTCTCAGCATAAAGCAGAACATCTCTTAGGAATAACCAGTAAATACCATGGCAGTTGTAAGGTTGCAAAGGAAATTGAGTGTCACTCTTGAAGGAGAACCACAGCCATGACTTCTATTGATTGCAGTACCTCGATGCTATAACTTCAACAATATATTTAAATGTATAGTACCTACATATGAGAAAGTAAATGCCAAAGTATGCATGTGTTTGGTTTAAATGAAAAATACCAAACACATTTGCATTAGCTTGTTGCTGTTACCTTACCGGGTTTCTCCTATTTGCGTAACTGTGGATATTACATAAATTAGAAGTGTTGCTGAGTCCTTTAGGCAAGTATTTCTGAATTTGTTTTTCCGATCTACAGTTCTCAGACTCTGAATGTGCCAAAAAGGCCCTGGAACAACTCAATGGATTTGAGCTGGCTGGGAGGCCAATGAAAGTCGGCCACGTAACTGAGCGTACTGATGCTTCCAGTGCTAGCTCGTTTTTGGACAGTGATGAGTTGGAACGGACTGGAATTGACTTGGGAACGACTGGTCGCCTTCAGCTGATGGCAAGACTTGCAGAAGGTACAGTGCTGCATAACAAGTGTGTGAAAAAGTTTGTAGAATTTTAGTTAAAACACTTCACAGAATGTTAGCATCAACGTATGAAACTGTTAAATGCATGGTATTTTTTATCTGTTGATAAAAGGAAGATTTTTTTATACTTCTGTTACTGCATCCCTAACTGAGTGAAAAGACTTGTTCCAAGGTCTCTCTGTGTTCTGTTCCAGGTACTGGTTTGCAGATTCCTCCAGCTGCACAGCAGGCTCTGCAGATGAGTGGGTCTTTGGCCTTTGGAGCTGTGACAGGTAAGAAATTACAGCCTATATGTATTTTTTTTAATTACTTTTTAAATTTGAGACAGGAGGTCCTTAATTATGTTTTTTTGGTCTTTTAAAATGAGAACAGAAGTATTGCATCATGTTTTACAAGTGGTAAAACACTGCAAATCCATAAGCAAATAACTAGTGACAGTGTATCACAATTTGGATGGGTATGATTCACTTTGCATATTTTTCCAAATCTGCTGTTTTTCATCCCAAACCTTTATCTCTTCACTATTCTCTGTGCTAGTGAGGATTTGAAAGTTCTACTGCAGTGTAAGTATTGACTGTTAAAAATGGCAGGCTCAGAATTGGAAGGGGATTGACCTCTTTAAAAAAACCAAAGCTGTGAGAGACACAGGAAGGTTATAGGGACTTGATGGAGGACACATCAGAAAGATGGCAGCAGTGTTTTTACAGCATATGTCCTTGTGAGAAAAGACATTTTATGTCAGGGACCATGTGTGTTGCTTGGATTTGGCTGTAATTCTATGTGTATTCTGCAGGTGGGCATGCTGGAATGAGGCTGAGGGATGTGATTGCTGCAGCTTAGTTCATAGCTGGCCTGAAAAACAAACTATTCATGGGGCCTTCAAAACTAGAGCAGGGGGTAACCTCCCTGAAGTTTACTTTTTTTTGCTACTTTTGATTAATACTATAAATAAAAGATAAGCAACTGTCATAGCAGTTGAAAAGACCTGAATGTCACAAATAACCAGATGCTGGAATGTGTGGGAAATGGTAGGAAAGTAGCAAAGAAAAGGTGGCATTGTTGTTTGCCTTCCAGCAGAGCTTGTGATGGAAGTGATTCAGACTTAGTAAGATAGGCCTGAATCATTTTACTGAAGATCAGGTGCAGTCTTAAGAAGAGCATACATATGAAGCTGTAGACAGTTGCTTAAAGAATATAATAGAGTTGTTCTACAGGTGTCCCCTTGGAAGGAAAAGGAACTGGCCTGTGACAGAAAAATGTTGGTTGTCTGTTTGAGAAGGATGAAAAACGTGAGGAAAAGTGTATCTAGTCCAGAAAGAGAAGGAAAGGTAACCAGCGCTGAAGTTAGAGCAACATTAATGGTTATAAAGTAGTGTGGCAGTCTTGTGTAGAAATACATGTTGGCAATTAGAAACGGGTGGTGTTTAAAATAAACACCAGTCCTTTTCCTCCCCTGCATTTGAAACAAACAGGGTCAAAAAAATCCATGGCCAAAATGTCTTGACACAGCTGAATGGTTCAGGTAGGATGAAATCAGCATGAGAAAACATGGCTGCAGAGAAATAAATGATGAGGCTGAATACAGGTGTTAGAAGAATATGCATGTTTAGCAACTGTAGAAGCAAAGGTCGTAGGGGTAGTATTGTTCATTCCGCTTGTATTGTACTAAAGGAATAATGCAGACTTGTGCAACTTAAGTAACTTGGGAAAAAGATAAAGCTTTTTGCTGCCGTAGAGTCATGAGCTATCCCCAAAGTGAGATTTGGTTATGGATTAAAGATCTCTTTACTCTTGTTAGAGAAAATTACTACCAGGAATTATGTCATTGTGGGAGACTTTAACTTCCCCGATACAGATTGGAGAAGAATTGCTAGTAATAATGGTGGGGCCCAGATATTCCTGGATGTGATATCCGACAAATTTCTTCATCAAACACTCACTGACTCATGAAGAGGGGATGCTATTTTAAACTCAATTTGGTAAGTAATGAAGATATTATGGATGAGAATAGAAATGACCATTGACTTGAGGGATCGTGAGTTGCTCACATTTAAATGGAAGGATACACAAATAGGTCTAACTGATGGTTGAAGAAACAAGGCAATTTAGTCTTCCGATCTGAGCAACTTGTGTGTTTGAACAGGCAGGATGTGAAAAGTTTTTGTTTCACATTGTTAATCCTGTGTTGGATCTGTATTCTACAGAAAGAAGTCCTGCCCCCTTTAGTGTGGGCTCCATGGTAAACCTGGGTGATCAGCTACCTTAAAAGAAATAATGAATGACCACACAGCCTATGAAGAATAGGAAAAAAGACTGATAATGGAACAATATTTTTAGTTTGGGAAACAGATAAAAAGATAATTGATTATTGTCTGCCAAACAGATTGAGTTAGACATTGTAAAAGTCTTGAAAGCAATAGATGGTTTATCAACTCTTGAAGGAAAAAAAAAAAAAGGAAGTGGGATGCAGGTGAATGAAAAACTACTCCCAAGATGTTTCTATGTATTTTGTTGCCTTTATTTGTAGTGGGGATACGGGTCATAAAGTTGGGAATTTGAGGAAGGTAAGACAGGAATATGTAGTTCAAAAATGAAAAAAAAGAAAATTACTCCCGAAGTAGAAACAAAGCTAAAAGAAAGAGGCTAATGTAAGCAGTTCAGAGGAGTAAAACTCCCATGAAATGAGTGATGGAATACGTGTGTGAAACATGAGGGCTCATTTCTGGTATTGTCAATAAACATTTTAAGTCCATGATACACGTGACTCTAAATTATGTACACTTAAAGGATGAACAATGTGGTCTGGCCAGATTCTGGTCCTGTTACTGACTAGGCTTTGCTCCTTCAGAAGTCATACCAAAGAAGTACCCTTCTTACCGGAGAACATTATGAAAGTGTAGCACACTGTCAGAAACTGCATTTAAAGACCAACAGTCTTTGATAAAACTGCCTTTCCTTGGCAGAGGAGGAGCAGCTTCTTGCTGATCTTTATACTCCTGTCATTTGGAAGTTATTAAACTGGAAAAGTGGGTAATACAGGAAATACAAGGTGTGTCAAGAAGCTGGCTCAGATTTTTTTACAGGTGAAAGCTGGGAAAGTTGGAGGCTGTTGTTAAAGCCAAAGTTCAGGTGTTGGGCTGGTCTTCTGTATTACTTATATGAATGAAAATGGTCAGCAGTAGGAATAAGGTGAATAAATGTGTAGGTGCTATTGACAAGAAATTCTTGGGGTGTTGTTCATTGTCCACTTCTTCAGGGTTAAATAAAGTTCCAGTCACATAGTCTGGGAGCTTAGCAGTGAAAAAATGGCAAAGGAGGAGACAAATATCTGAATACTTCAGTTTATCAGTGCCAGAATATGACCTGGCAGCATGATGGGTGCATCGTTAAAATATCAGCTGTGTTCCTAAAGGCAAGTACACCTGAGCATCTGAGGTGTAATGTATACATCCACAAACACTTTGGACAATCCATCTTTGAGAGGGAGTCAATCAAACTAAAGCAGGGAAGATGAAGAATTAGTTTTAGGAGACACCTGAGGATTTGGCCATTATTTGTATTGAGAACAGTCCAGCAGGAAAAAGAATTTGAAGCTGAACAGTTGTAACTGTGTACTCTTTGTTCTCTTTCTGAACATAGGAAATTTAAAATAATCAGCCTATAGAACATTCTTCTAATGCTTTGTGGGACAGAGCATTCCTTACTTGTGGAAGGAGCTATCTGTTTATGGAAAAACTGAGACGGTGTGCTGCAGGTGTAAGGGATAGGTATTATCATCCTGGACTTCCATTTGGCCTCTGCTCAAAGTAAATGACTCGGTACACTGGGCAATACTTGGCAGGGTTTGGCCTATTTAAAGCCATCTGGATTTCAAAATAAACTGTGTCTTAAAATAAATAAAAGTGTTTTGATAGATGTCTGTATTTCTGTTTTCTCTGTACACTAAACATGTATTCCCATCATGCTAAACTTGATTCTCTTACAGGTGATATACAAGAACATGAAACTGAAAGAGTTACTTGGATCTGAATTTGGCAGATGTATTAATTTTAGTTTCCGCATACTATTTAAACTGTATGTAGGGAAACGTGAGTTGTCAGTAAAGAGTGACAATGAATTTCTTAATTCCGGATGATTTTTAAAGTGAGAGGAAAGGATCACTCTTTAGTGATGAGCAACAAGAGAGTCCAGTTAGTTGATAAAAGATCTGGTGAGCAGCAGGTTATGTTTCAAAGGTGGTAGATAATTAGCCTATGAAACTGTTGCACAAGACAGTGGTAGCAGAGTTTGCTGTGTTTAGAACACATCTTACTTGGCCCTGGACAGAATTTGCACTGATATGTGCAGGTTTACCATGTTAGGTGCAGGAGTTCTGGAGCGTTTGGCTGTAGGGCCTTGGGCTGACCCATATAGACAAGTTCTGCTGGACATGATGGATTAGAATTGCAGCAGAAAAAGTGTCTGTCCTCATCTAAATTGAGAGAGTTAGGATATTTGTGAATTTCTTTAAAATGCCTTTGTTTTCAAAAGAGTCTGAGTATTAATTAACTAGGTAATTAGTTACAGATTTGGCCAAAACCATGCAGTTTCTGCAGAGAATACAGGCTAAGGCAGCCTTTGCTATTGTGATATTTCTCATTCTATGGAGATGAGGACTTGCTGTGCAGATCTGGATGGAAAACATGCCATAGCCAGCTCTTTTTACAACTCGGCCTTCAGAGCTTGCTCCTTCCAGCTCTTGCTTTTCAGTATGGTTCCCAGTATGTGTTCTTCTTTTTCTTCTTTGCAAGGCAGTTGGAAAGGCACATGAGGAAAATCTAGAGTGAAAACATTTACTCCTATTGCTTCTCCAGTGTTGTGGAGGAGGTTTTATTAGAAAGGGAAAAAGTGTGTTAATACTTGGGGCCTTCAGGTATTTCCAGGTGAGCTTGGAAGCTTACTTGGTGCTCATCACTTTTGCTACTCTCTAAATGAGTGAATTAAGGTAATGGTTTGCTTCAGTCTTCTCACACTTACTGTCTCATAAATGGAACCATGATTGAAGGGGCTTATGCTTACAGTTCATGAATTCTGAAGTTTTGTCGTAGTGCAAAGATGTCAAGTATTAAAGTCATGTACTTGGAATTGGCTAGAAAGTCTGCATTTGTTTGCTCTTTTCACTTTGAATTGTGACAAGTATATGTTGTTAAACAAGTAAATGATGTTTTCTAGGCAAATTACATGTTCTGAACACTTAAAAGCATTTTGAATTTGAAAAATACTGAAGTTACTTGTATCATTATGCCATCTATATGAAAGGACAGCAGATGAAGTACTGCCTTATTCTACTTGAAGTGAAATTTGATAACTGCTTTAAGAATGTCAGGTTTGGATAGCTATGTGCTTAACTGCTTTCTGGTAGTAAAGATGTCAAACCTCTAATGTATGTCAGAATTGCTGTAATTAATTTGTCATGGAGTAAAACATTACTGTCTTGTAAAGAGCTCAGAATCACAGCAAAAGCAAGTTGGGAGTGATACATGAGTGATAAGTTGAATTAAAGGACATGGTCATGTCTGCCCTTTTAAGGTATTGTTTTTCTTTAAAATGCTTTGTGGTCATGGAATCTGTCAAGTACACAAGAGAAGCTGAAATGAGTGAAACTACTCACAACTAGAGAGAAACTGTGGGACTGGAATAAGCTCTTAACCACAGAAATACAAGCTGAACAACCTGGCTGGCAGGTGATGATACTGTGATGCTAGCAAGCATACTAATTAACTTCTCTATATTTTTCTTTAGATTTACAAACGAGACTGTCTCAGCAGAATGAAGGTAAACTAGCATTTGATGTAATTGACTTGTAATTAGTAGGTTTTATTTCAGGTGTCCGCAGGGGAAATGCTCCTGGTATAGGGTTTGCCCATTCCTGAGAAATTGTCCTGTTACTTAAGTATCTGTGGGGAATTATGCTGTGGTGGTTTTTTGTTTGTTTGTTTGTTTGTTTGTTGTTTGGTTTTTTTTGTTGTTTTTGTTTTTTTGTTTTGGTTTTTTTAATGAAAGTTTTTTGTAGCATTCTCTTCGGTGTTGGTAACATTCCCCAGCCATGTCCTAGTCCAGGAAAATGTGTGGGCTGGTTTTTTTTGGTTGGGTAGGAGTGTTCTCTCTGCCTTAGAGGGGTCACTTAGGAATCAGGAGTTCGGGTTTACTGTCTCCAAGTCACTCATTATCTGACTGCATAACCCTTAATAACCCTTAATGTCTGAAGTATATTGGGAAAGGGGCTTCATTGATGGCAGCCTGTGGGACAGTGTTTAATAGAATGTACTGAGATGACAAGCAGCAATAAATTACAAGTAATAATTTCACAGTAATAGGCAAGGGGCAATTTTAGTTGTCAAATGTTTCCTGCAATCTGCATTTTCAAGGGATGAATTATGCTTTTGAAGCATAATTCAACATGCTTAAAACGGGTTTTAAGAATTCCCCAAGGTGTCTGTCCTTTGCTGTGCAGTTAGCTGGGTAGTACTGTCCTGAGCTGCTGCTGGGCATCCATGAGGATCAAAACATTAAAGGTGCTGCTGACATACAACTCAGGCAGACATTTTAGATGCATACCTTTTGATGTTTAAATGGAAAATCTGCCAAAATCAATGTACACGATTGTAGTTTTACTTTTCAGCTTCAACTGTGATTCATAATGTGCTGGTTTTTGTATTGATCAGTTTAAATGTATCTATCATCAGTAGTGTCTGGTTCTGAGTTTTACTTTCCTGCGTTCAGTTTCTGTTTAGTCAGAGCTGTTTCTACTATGCTGAATAAATTAGAGCCATGCATAGCAGGTTCTTAGATATGTTAATGTTTTTTTTTCCATTACCACAGTTCTGGCTGCAGCTGCTTCTGTACAGCCACTTGCAACACAGTGCTTCCAGCTTTCCAACATGTTTAATCCTCAAACGTAAGTGATCTATCATTATCTGTTTGGCATTTGTCAATTACTTTAACATGTAAGAAAGAAATCAGAATGTTGCAAGAGTGTGTATAATGGGTTTTGGGGGGTGGATTTTGTCTGAGTGTTATCTCTGTCCTGTTTTGCCTTCCCCTGTACAGTGAAGAAGAAGCTGGCTGGGACACAGAAATTAAGGATGATGTGATTGAGGAATGTAACAAACATGGAGGAGTTATCCACATCTACGTTGACAAAAACTCAGCTCAGGTATGCCTGCTTCTAGGAGGGACACACTGAGCAGACGTTAGAAGTTCGTTGCTCTTTTTTGTCTAGGGGGAGCATTACAAACATGGAGCTTTTCCTAAACTGTACCTAAATTTCTTCCTTTGTGCAGAATGTAGGTGGTTCCCTCCTGTTGTGAATCATTGTGTGTAACTTGGATTTGTGTATTTCTGGTGCTCTTGGAGGTTTACCCAGCTGAAGTTCCTGTAGAAGAGCAGTGACCAGTTCAGCCATTTGACATTTTCCTTAACCTGTGCCTTTCCCACAAGTCAGGGACTTCTATTTCCTCTTTCTAGAGCACAGGCTTTAGTAGAAAGGGTCCTTGCTCCAACAGAATTATGATGTACAGGTAAATGGGTGCCTCATCCCATGCTTAAAAGTTGTTGTGGTCACTCATAACATTAAAGCTTTGCAGTGGGCAGTCTGAGGGCTTGGAGTTAAAATAGGGAAGAGAGACTGCTGGTGCTGACTGAATTCCAGATTCATGCCTGCATCTGAAACTGCTGAATATATTTTTCTTGTGATTTCACCTTGTTTACATTATCTCCAGAATGATTACCTCTTCTCTGTATTTCAGCTCTTAAAATGTATAAACTCTGGAAGATCTGTAAATAGATTAACTATCTGGAACCCTTTTTTTAAACAATTCACAGCCCAAACAGAAGTTCAGTTTTCAGTTGGTTTCATAGTTGGGTTATCCATCAGACCCTAAAAATGTCCTCTTGTGATCCATGCTCAGGTATAAGGCTGAGACCCACATTCCTATTGGTGTGCTTAGGTGGGATTGTTCTACCATGGTGATCCACTTGGTGCTCATCAACCATTGCTGTCTTGTGCAGCTGCCCCATTGTCACCTGAAACCCTTTCTTGTGGGTTACTGACAGGTTAGATTGGAGCTGCAGTCTAGCACATAAAACAATGTGGTGCCTTACCTGGCATTTTGTAATCTTCAAGATCACAGCTGTGATCTTGGACCGTTGGATTGATGAGAGGAAGAAACATTGCCCACAATGTGTTTGTTATTTAGAGAAAATTAATGGTTCTGTGGGAAGTGTTCTGGGTTGTTGGTTGTTCTGGGTTTTTTCCTACCTCCAGAAAACCCTCCCAACAGCCAAACACAAAAAAAATCACTGCACAACCCCCCAAAAAAACCACCATCCCCAAAACTACACCTGCCCTCAAGATACCTCACATAGGTTCTCAGCACATGGAGCTGCAAATTTGTTTCACCTCACCAGGTGGATTTGAAAGAAGAAACTACAGGCTACTATGTAATGCGTTAATGTTTCATAAAAAAATGAAATCTGTTTTTTCGTAGTAGCACAGCAGTGACCCAGATATAAAATATCCACTGATAGAGTTTCCGTTGTACCATTCTGTTTTTCAGGCTTAGATTCTGGGCACCTTCAGGGCTCTGTCCCAGACAGACTTCCATGCTGAGGACTGTCAGGCTTATGAGGGTGTGATTTGTTGTGGATGAGACAGTTACAGTCCCAGCTGAGTGCTATCTGTGCTGCTGGGTGTTAAGGAAAACCACAGCTTTGTGTTCCTGCACCTCATTTGGGCATTTAAGCAGCTTGGGTGCCTTTGTGGGGGAGGCTGAGAGCAGAGCTGTGTGTGTTAATTGATTGCTTAGTGCCTTAATCACCAGCCCTTAAGCTCAGGTTCACCCCATGAGAAAGGAATGAGTTACATTGCAATGGGAGGAGTTAATACCGACTGACTAAAGCCACTAAGGAAAAGCTGGAGTCTGTTTTCTAATATATTATTTTCCTGAAAAATATGTTTCAGCAAGAATTGATCTTCTTGGGTATTACTGATGGTCTGTTTTCGAGTAGGCAGCCAGAAAAATGCCACGTATTACTGTGGGCATCTGTGTGTCTTGGAGTTGTTAGATGTGACTGTTGCAGTTCTCCTGATTAGGGAGACACAGTGCTTGATCTGCAGATGGGAAACTCCAGGTGTCTCTGGTGAAGTTCAAAGATGAATCTGTCATTCACATTGGGAACCATCTCAGGCTCTTCCTTGCCCTGCAGGGATGGGATTTTCCCTTTGCCTCAGCTCTTGTTCAAGTAAAGACAGACATGCTGATGTTTATGTAGGAGAATTTTTATGCTATCAGTCTCCCTTGAAGTGCTGCTTGTCCTTCCCGTCTGGGGGAATGGGGAGTGCTTGTTTCCTGTGGAATCCAGGCTGTGAGCTTGCATGTTGAGTGAAGCGTATGTGGTTGAGGTTAGTGGCTTATAGACCGTGGTAGCTGAGCTGCCTTGGGGGCAGCCAGACCCCTTGTACTCTTCTCTTTCACATGGTGTTAATGATTAGGAGCCTTTAGATCCTCTTTCTAAAGGGCTCTCAGGAGCAGATCAGCCACCCATGGCTCAGTGATTGTTGTAACTCCCTAGATGTACTGGAAATGGTAGATTCCGTGACCCCTGCAATGTCCTGTGGCCTGGTCCCTCTCCCCTCTGGCTGTGCCTAGTTGGCCGAGATCCAATTTCTTCCTGCCCCCTTACAGACCCTAGAAAAGAGCTGTGCCCCCTGACCTCGCTCTCTTTTTGCTTCTGGAGGACCACAAGAAATAAACCTCAGATTCTCCCCAGGGGGGAAAGAGCCTCTTCTTTTTATCACGTCCATGTGGCGGATCCCAGAGGCTTCATCCTAACATCTGAGCTAGTTGGGAATAAGGGTGAAAGTCCCAGCCGGCAAAGCCACAAGTGATTGCTAGTCAAATGCATGTTTGGGCTGTCTTGCAAAATTCTATTTAGGAAAATTGAATCCTGCAGTAACTGCCACAGTGGAGTAGTGACTGGCAGTTCCACTGTCTCCTTCTTTTGTGTTCGTCCTGTGTTACTGAGGGAGCGGGTGTGCCTCTGTCACAGCCAGGTCTGGGATGGCTGAGCAGCAGTGTTGGGGAAGTGTCTCTGACTCCTTATGAGCTGCACTGTTTTGTCTTGCAGGGCAATGTGTATGTCAAATGTCCCTCCATCGCTGCTGCCATTGCAGCTGTCAATGCTTTGCATGGGAGGTGGTTTGCAGGTGAGTGTTTCGTGTTCATGCCTACATTATCGTCCCTTACAGAAATGACCAAACACTGATTTTTACTTTTTTTCCTCTTGTGATTAGGTAAAATGATTACAGCAGCATATGTACCTCTTCCAACATACCACAGCCTTTTCCCAGACTCTATGACTGCAACCCAACTACTGGTTCCTGTTCGACGATGAAGATTAATTTAGTCAGTTTTGTACATAGGTATTTTTTGGAGGAAGATTGAGTTATCTTTTATTTAGATAAAACTAAAGGAAAGGATTTAATGTCATTTTGTGTACACTTCCTGCTATCTTTAAAAATAAAATGAAGTAAGCAGAAATGCTGTGTGTTCATTTTCCCTAACTAGCATTTCCACTGTATACAAAGCTGTTGACTTCTTGTTCTGCCTTGTAATTCTTGTACATTGACAAAGGTGATCCGTAGGAACTGAGAAGTAGCTCATAGATAACAAGTATTCTGTAAAAGGCAGATGGGACATAATGACATTTTTAATGTTTCATGAGCCTTTCTTTTAATGCAGCAAAAACATTTTACATTTCACTAAATATGGGTGACCTGCTCAAGGGTAGTATCAGAGAGAGACTGGATGAAGTGACATATTTAGTGTTTTTCTATAAATGGAAAATCCAAAAAAGCTACTGAAGGCTGACTTCAGACAGCTACTCAGCTTGCTTTGTGCTGAATAATTGGTTAAGGAGGATTGAAGGGTTTTATTTCTTGATGGTACCTTTTGATTATTGTATCTGTAAAAGTTTCTTTGTAAATACTGTGACGTGTGTCTAAGTTTCCAAACAAAACATCTCTGCATTTCCGGATGAGTTTCCATGTGTGCAGTGGGGAAGAGCTGAAGGATTTCAGCCAAGTCTGAAAATGGGTAGGAAATACAGAAACGTGTTTTGTTCTGGTTGCATATAATCTTTGCTCTTTTTAAGCTCTGTGAGCTCTGAAATATATTTTTGGGTTACTTCAGTGTGTTTGACAAGACAGCTTGATATTTCTATCAAAGACTTTCATATTGCAACAATCTTTGTAAGAACCACTCAAATAAAATTCTCTTAAAAAGGCCTTCATGAAGCTTTATTTCTCTGCTTTCCCGATGTCACTTAAGCAGTGTGTGCTTAGGCCTGGAGGTGAGTGATAGAAGATGTGCTATGCCCAGTGTTTGGGATACTGCTCCCCAGTATCCAGGTATGCCATGGGATACATGATATCATGTGCTCATAGAGTACGTGCAGGAGCTGTTCCCAGCCCTCTGGGCAGTGTAGCCATGGTTGCTGAGGATCTGGGCACAACCTCAGGCATGCTTAAAGTTCAGTCCAGAGATGATCCCCTCCTGCCCACCTTCACTCCCCATCATTCACAAATAGTTGGGAGTTCTGGGACTGGAGGAGACAGTTATTCTGGCTTTCAGTATGGTTTCTAGAGGGAGCCTGCCCCTGTGCTTTGCCCTTTCTACCCCTGTCCCATCTCCCTGGCCTTTTTAACCATTAAGAAAAGGCCACGGTGGAGAGAGTAGGAAGAACGGAATATTCCTCGGGAGTGGGTGAAGATGAAGCAGGCATCAATGCTACTGATGTTCCTGTGGTACTGGGGGGGGAGGACCTGCTCTGCAACCGCTGGGGGCTGTAGCTGTGCTTGAGCTGCAGTGAGACAGGGCCTGTCCTTAATCAAGAAACTGGCAGCAAGCAAAAGGTGGGGAGGGGCTGGGAATATAGCAGGATCCTGGGAGTAGTAACACAGCTGAAGAAGTAGAGCTGCTTCTAGGTGTGCTTCATCTGAGAACAGGCTTTGAGTGGTGAATTTGTGTTTCTGCCTTAAAAACTGGGGAAAAGGCACTTGTATGAGTAGTGCTGCTGCTCTCGTCTTCCTTACACAGAACTAAAGGAGGAGCAGATAGAGGCCTTGTTTCAAAAGGCAAGTAATGGAAGACTACCCACCAACAGTGCTTTTGGGGCTGGTGAGAAGCAGGAAGGATCCCTCTGCTCTCTGGGGGAGGTGCCAACCACCTTGTAGGCCTGCTAAACTAGAATGTAAGAAAAGGCTGTTTCTGAGAGCACAGCTCTTATGGGACCCGCCTGAAGCCTGGGCTCCCTTACTCTGTGGAGGGCATCTGCCCCATGACACTTGGAACTCAGAAATGAAACCAGCTTCAACCCACCTATTTTGGCAAGAGGACAGAAATTTGATCATTAATTTGAAGTCCCCACCATTTAACTTTCCTAGTTTCAGGAATGCATGAAGGAACACAGCAGCTCCACATACACATAGGCAATGTAAGCTGCCAAAGGGAGAAACTTGTGTGGTGTACTTCTAGGTGTAAAACAGGAACTTTAATGTAGTAAAAATGATGATTAATTCTCATTGTTTTGGGAGTAAGAGATGGGAAGAAAGTAGAAATTTTTGTTAAAAGCATGCTTACAATCAGCAGAGCACAGCAGGTAGGACTGTGCTATTTCATTAAGAGCTCTCACTTCCAAGTAGCTAAAGACTTTATTATTGTATAGCAGAGGAATGGCTGGCTGGGGGCACTGTGGGATAAATCCCAAATTCCAGATTAGCAGCGTATTCCCATACCAATGGCCATGAATGTCCCAAATGTCCCTCCGCTTTGCATCATCGTTTTGCCAACTCCACCCATCAGCTCTCGTCCTCTCATGCCAATCCTGAGATAAAAGAAAATCACAGGGATTAAAAGCTGAAACCTGACAGGTCACAGACATGCAGTAGAAAACATCTGAAACAATCAGCTCATGGTTGCAAATTGAACACTTCTTCCATCTAAATTTGTGCAACTGTACAGCTGCTGCCTCCTCAGCACTTCATTCTTAAAGCATGAGATTTTCCCTCAAAAATGGAACAGCAGAAGTATACTGTAGCTGCATTGTTCAAGTACAACAGATCCATTCTCACTGGTTCTTCTAAATGCCCTAAATATGTATCTTCTGCTAGCATCATGCTGCTTACCCTCCGGGAACTGAGAGAAATTAGAAAACTTCAAACTCCCATTGAATTAGGATTTGTGCCTTTTCCTCCCTCACCTCACTACCAAATCATTGACCATGTTTAATCACGGGTAAAAACTATTGAACAGAAAGAGTTCTGCAAAGTATGAAAGAGCTGACTTCAGTGATTCTTTGTCATAGATAATGTGCAAAGCCAGTCAGCAGTGCCAGAGCAAACACAAAGCAGCAAGCACAGCTTGTTTTCACGTCAGCATGCTGGCGAGCCCCAGGAGAAGATGGAATATTGCCCCTCGCCATTGCACAGTGGGACTGTGCCAATGCCAGCCATGCTCTACCCACCCTCCCGCCATTCAGACTCAGGGTCAATTTGGTAACTGCCTCTGTGCAGGGCACGGCACACGAAAAGGGACCATGATGCAGACACTGAGAGCTTACAGAGCACCTCAGGAAGCTTTAGGGCCAGGGGAGGGCTACACATGTATCTGCACAGACAATTCATCCAGTTCCTCTTGGAGCTGATCCTCCACAGTCTCAGCGTCCCAATGAACCTCCCTTACGAGAGGTAAGAAAAGGTCAGTGAAACTGTGACCTCCCGGCATATGGGGCAGCCAGAGGTGATGCCCTGCCAGCACCAGACTCACCTGCTGGAGGCCAGGGCTTACTGCAGGCAGCTGCAGTCACACACAAAGTTCCATTCATGGGACTGGCACAGGACCAGACCCAATCCCTTCCTAACGCCATAGCAGAACCATTTCTCTCTGGCTATCGCCCTGTCACCCCCTGTCTGTGGAAGCCATTTCCTTGGCGTACCTGAGGCAGGAAAAGGTGCCGAACAGCGCTCCTGCAGCCATGCCCACTGCAAAGCCCATCATGAAACCCATCTTTATTCTGTCAAAGCAGCTGGGCTGCGACTGCCCGTACGGGCCTACGGTCACAGGCATCTAAAAAAGAAAGGACAATACCCATATCGATTTACTGCTTTATCTAACAGACTTCTATAACCAAACTGGGCTGGCAGGCCGGCCCTTGCAGCTCAGAGCTTCTCGCGCGTGCAACACTGGAGGTTGTGCTGGCTCCCAGGCTTGTTTCCTTGCCTGTCAGGTAGGAAGAACAAGGAGGGAACGACGGCCTCGTCTCTTCGTCTCCCCGCAACAAGCTCCTACGAGCGCCGCTGTGGCTGCCGAGGCTGTTTCGGGGCCTCATCCTATGTGCTCTCAGTCCCTAGTGAGCAGCGCACACGGCACCTGACCGAGCCTCCTATGATGGTCTGTCCTTCCCGGCTGTTGCCGGTCTCGGAGGCAGAGGAGTGGGCAGTGAACCCACCCTTATGGAGACCGAGGCCAGGACGGGTACGCCCCAGGAACGGCGGCCATCGCCTGCCGTCCGGCGCAAGAGCTCTCGGGGGCGAACCGGGATCCTAAGCGCGCTCTTCACCTCCGCAGCGCCCCGGTCCCCCCTGTTCCCGTTCGTGTGCCCCCGCCCCGCCGTGCACGTACCTCGCTAGGCCGCACCGCGCCTCCGCCAGTCTGGGCCCCGCTTCCGGCGCGCGCCGTGACGTGCCGGAAGAGGCGGGTCCGGCCGCGCTCGGGCCGTCGCGCGCCATGCTGCTGTGGCGGCGCTTGGGGGCTCTTAGAGGCCAACGAGCCCCTCGGAGGCTCCGGGCGGGGGGACCAGGACCAGGACCAGAACCAGGACCAGGACCAGGACCAGGATCAGGATCAGGATCAGGATCAGGATCAGGATCAGGATCAGGTAAGGCCGCGGTCGGGCAGAGCCCCTGTCCGGGTAGGGACAGCTCCCCCGCTCCTGCCGGCCCCTGACAGCGGCTTTTCCTCTCTTCTCTCCTCAGGGCGAACCAGCGATGGCGGCGGTGCTCCTCGGCCGCTTTACATGGATGTCCAGGCCACCACCCCGCTGGTAAGGGCCGCATCGAGCACGGAACGCAGAGCGGGGACCCCACACCCGGTTCTCTCGCCCCAGCGGTCGCATGTGTCCCGAGCTGCCGTGGGGGACAGAGGCGGACAGGCTGTCCCTGTCACCACAGGGCAGTCTGGGCACCCCCCGGAAGGGCTCTAGCTGCGCCAGGGAGCCCCAGGATGGGCAGCCCCAGCGCCGCAGGACGGGAGCTCACCGACCCCTGCGGGAGTGGGGACAGTTGCGAGAAGCAGGAAGGGAATTCAACCAAAATACTGATATGACGTTCTTCTTAACATTTTAAGACCCTTTATGTTTTCTGCTCAGAAGAAGAGCCAGAGTGGATGGGGCTTGAAGTGACCTGATCTAGTGGAAAGTGTGTCCCTGTCCGTGGCAGGAGCGTGAAACAAGCTAAGCTTTAAAGTCTTTTCCAACTCAAACCGCTCATCATTTTCTCAAATGATGCTGTCTTTCTTTGACCTTTGGTGCAGATCAGGGTTACATTCACAGAACATATTTGCCGAGTACTTGTATTACGCATAACATGTAATAGCCTCAAGTTTTCAAGGTCAGGCATAAGCTGAAGCAAAACACTGTAACAGAAGTGCTGCTGATCCTGTGGCAAGAGGGCATGTCCAGAGGGAACAGATATGGTTTCCCTTCTCCTTTTCTAAGGCTGGGTGGTTTGTGTTCCCCAGGATCCCAGAGTCCTGGACAGCATGCTCCCGTACCTGACAGCCTACTATGGCAACCCGCACTCCAGGACCCACGCCTACGGCTGGGAGAGCGAGGCTGCCATGGAGAATGCGAGGCGGGTGAGTCTTTGGCTCTCCACGGTTGTGTTGGTTTTCCTGCTGCTGAGGAAATTCAGGATCAAAAGAACCTGAAAAAAATAAGAAAAATCCTCTCTTCTCTGTGGGCTGGATTTAACAGCTTCCTCTCTGCTTAGCTGTAGCTTTAGTAGATTTATTGCAGGAAAAGATAGAATCATAGAATATTTCAAGTTGGAAGGGACCCACAAGGATCATCAAGTCCAACTCTGGCCCTGCACAGGATACCCCAACAATCCTACCATGTACCAGAGAGCATTGTCCAAACACTCCTTGAACTATGACAGGCTTAAGGCTGTAGCCATTTCCTTGGGGAGCCTGTTCCAGTGCCTGACCACCCTCTGGGTACAAAACTTTTCTCCTAATATCCAGCCTGCACTTCCCCTGACACAAGTCTGTCTGTTCCCTCAGGCCCTATCACTGGACACTGAGCAGAGAGCTGCCGCTCTGCTGCCCCTTATGAGGAAGCTGCAGCCCCTAGTGAGGTCTGACCTCAGCTTCCTTTTGACCCTTTCAGACTGAAAGAACCAAGTGACCTCAGCTGTTTGTTTTACAGACTCTCCTCTAGGCCCTTAACTGTTTCATGGCCCTCTTCTGGATGTTCTCTAATAACTTAATATCTTTGTATAGATTTGCCCGAAACTGTCCCCAGGACTCGAGATGAGGCCACCCCAGTGCAGAGCAGAGCAGGACAGTCACCCCTTGCTGGGCCTGATGTCCCCCAGGACAGGACTGGCCCTTGGGGGTGCCAGGGCACTGCTGGCTCCTGTTGCATTTGCCCTCAGCCCAAACTCCCAGGTCTCTTTCTGTGGTGCTGCTCTCCAGCCTCTTGTACCCAAATCTGTCTGGACACCCATGGTCGTCCAGTCTCAGGTGCAGAAGCTGGCACTTGCTCCAACAGTGAGACTAGAGTAACTGAAATGGCAGAAACCAATACTTTAAGTAAAAATGCCTCAGTATTTTTGGGTTCCTGGAATAACAAGCATGTTGCTGCAGTCATTGGACTAACTCCGTATTTTATCATTCTTCTAATCTTAGGTAAGGGTGTTTGTAATTTTTTTTTTTTTTAAGTAATGTGTAATGAAGTTTCGTCTACTTAAGCTTTTGTCTCCTTTATAACAGGTTAATGCTTAATACCACTCCTAATGACTGTGGATTTCTTGTGTGTTTTATTATGGAGATATTTAGACTGTTTGTAGCCTAACTGTTGGGTACCAGCTGTAATCCCTTTGAATCTTAAGGGAGCATTCCTGAAAAATTTCACATGTATTTGGCTTTAGTGAATTCATTGTATGTTTTCTTAACAAGTCAAATTCGTATTTCTTTTTAAACAGCAAGTTGCAGACTTAATAGGAGCTGATTCACGGGAAATTATATTTACCAGTGGTGCAACAGAATCTAATAATATGGCAATTAAGGTAAAATTCTTATTTATTATGTTACAATTATGTATTTAGGACCTGTATGCATCTCTCAACAATTTAAATGTTAAGATTTTGGAGTATAACATATTTGCATTTCTGGATTTACTTTTTGTGATACTCTCTTACATATGTGGAGAAAATACATGGATTAATGTTTTAGTGGCCAGGACATGATTTTGAGGACAGTGTGAAATATTTGATGTTTATCTTGCATACGCCAAATACAATCCTTCTGCTTATCTAATTAAAATCTTTATTGTGAAATACAGTGGACATGCAGATTAGAAACTTCTTTCTGATGAAGACCAGGTTGTGTATGTAGTATGTAGTTGTTCAGACTTCTCAGTGTTTATGACTCCACTGCAAAAGTTTTCAAAAAAATGCTTTGGTTAATGGCTTCTACAGCTTAGCAGTACTGAACGTTTTCACAGAGTTTTTGAGAAGTGAGATGCTTTGAAAAGCAGATGCTGATGAAGATATGTATTGTGGATTATTAGGATTATTACCTTTTAGATTCATGATTTGGGTCAAACAGGAAAGGTCCAAATGAATTACATCTAAGAAGTAATTTCTTATTTCCAATCATACTGTGTAGTGCCTGCTTTCTTCAGTGGCTAATTTCTGTTTCATGGACCGTGCCTGACAGGGTGTTGCAAGGTTCTATAAATCCAGAAAAAAGCATATCATAACTACACAAACAGAGCACAAATGTGTGTTGGATTCTTGTCGTTCCCTGGAAACAGAAGGTTTTCGCATCACGTATCTACCTGTTAAAAAAAATGGACTCATAGATCTGAAGGTAAGTTGTTTCTGATAGAAAGAAACTAAAAATAAAAAAGGTTTTTGCTTCAAATCTATGCTCAAAACCTTATGTCCTCTAGATGAAAAAGAGGAAAGGATGATAAATATCACGAAGTAGAATGAGAATCATAGTCAAATCTGTCAGATCTGGAGAAGGATTTTCTGTTATGTGTAATGCCCTACGCTTTTTCTCAACCAAAACATCCACCCCTGTCCCACTGTTGAGTTGCTGCTGTGCAGGTTGAGCTGTTTTATACCCTATAAGGAACCCAGTACTCAAGGCAGTGTTTCAGTGATTACATTACTTCCTATGGCTGTCCGTGAGCCACCCCTTCTGTATGTATTGGCTGCAGCCCTGAGATGTAGAAGTTGCATGTTTTTAGTTCATCATTGACGTCCTGTAGCACAGGTCAGCAGCAATTTTACTCCCAGTCCCTCACCTGCCATGGAGAGCGGTGGTGTGTGTGATGGGACCAGTCACGCCTATGGGCACAATAATGAGTCATGTTTTCTGAGCATGTTGCTGCAGGTGTAATGTGACTTTTGTATAAAGAGCAGTTCCTTTACAGCCAGCCTCACCTTGGCTAGAAGAGGCTTAAGCTGTTCTGTGGGTGGTTAATTCATTAAAGAAAATAGTTCAGAGAAATTTATGGGATACAGCAAAGCCTCTTGAGATTTGATTTAATCAAGTGGGGTGGCAGGTGCATCAAAAGGTTAGGACGTGCAGAAATAAAATTGATTCACTCCTCTTCCTACAGACATTTAATGTTCACATGGGTTAGTGTTCTCCCCAGGGCTGTTTTGCAGAACCTCAGGTGTTTGTTGCAAATGAGAGATTGATGGTTGAGTTGCTGGTAAATTGAGGGTATGCACAGGAATCCTGCTTTTCTGTTAGTCACAACTTTTGTCACTCAATCTTTCACTAGGAACTGGAGGCTGCATTCCAGCCGGATACAAGTTTGGTTTCTGTAATGACTGTAAATAATGAAATAGGAGTAAAACAGCCAATTCATGACATTGGTAAGTACACTGTGGCTTCTAGATACCAGCTAAGGTTGCTTCTGCTTCATGTTAGTTAATGTTTTCATCCCCGAATGGTACTGGTGCAAAAGATTAGGTGTAATATAGCTAAGGAAAAAATAATAGCATAAATATTTTAAAATAAAAAATGTAATAGAAATAAATAATACTGCTGTCTCAAAAAAACCTGATTTCAAAAGGGAAATGAGAATGAAATTCAGTACCTTTATGGTGAGCATTGTAGCAGTCACTGCTCTGGATGGATCAGCTGCAATTCATTGGATGGTACAATGGATGAAAAATTGTAGAGAATAACTGGCCAAAACTCAGCTTATATACTATAATGATTTAGTGAGCATTTGTAGTGTTTAAGAGGAGAAATGTGCGGGATTTGGAGTGGGAGAGGATGGTGAGAATCACACTTGACAATCCTTCCCCCGGTATTGTCATATATAGTTATGAACAATTCCTTTGTAGGCCAAAAGGCCACTGAAGAGCTGTAGCTCTTCTGGAACAGGAGGAAGGGAGAGTGAGCCAGGCTCGGAGCCAACAGGTGGAGTGACAGGGACCTCAGAGCAGATGAAGGGAGACATTGGAGAGCCATGGTTGTTACAGCAAGCAGGGTGAGCAGGTGCCTCCCTGATGGTCCTCCAGGTCCCTGGATCCCAGACGATTTGTTGATAAAGTTTCCTGTGACAGTAGCAAAACATATACACATACCCTTTCTGTCCTGATTTCACCCCAGCTGGCAACCAAGCACCTTGCAGCTGCTCACTCACTGCCCCACCAGCAGGATTGTGAAGATAATGGAATGGTAAAAGCTAGGAAACTCATGGGTTGAGATAAAGACAGTTTAATATGGAAAGCAAAAGCCATGCACACAAGCAAAGAAAAACGAATAATTCTATACTGCTTCCCATGGGCAGGCAGGTGTTCGTCCACCTCCAGGAGAGCAGGGCCCCATCCCGCACAGTGGTGACTTGGGAACACAAACCATCACTCCAAACGTCTCCCCCTTCCACCTTCTTCCTCCCAGCTTTCTATACTGAAAGTCTGTGGCATATGTCATATGGTCTGAAATATCCCTTTTGGTAAGTTTGGATCACCTGTCCTGGCTGTGTCTCCTCCCAGCCTCCCACGTACCCCCAGCCCCTTTGCCAGCATGGCTGTATGAGGGGTGGAAGAGGCCTTGGTTCTGTGCAAGCCCTGGTCAGCAGTGTCAGAAACACCTCTCTAAACATCCCTGTGTTCAGCACAAATCTAAAACACAGCCCTATACTAGCCACTGTGGAGAAAGTTAGCCCTACCCCAGCCAAAACCAGCACACCTTCATATTCAAGATATCCTTTCATGAGATGTTTGAGTTTTTAGACAATGTTTTGGCTTTGCTCTGCTCTGGAGTACATACTCCATAGGGTATTGTTTTCTTCGGCTGTGGCAGGCATCTTGTTGTGCACCTGTTTTTTTTGTATACCTGCTGCATTTTTTTTTCCTTCATTGAGCTCAAAGCAGCATTTTTGCCAGGGTTTTTCAAGGTTTTGTTTCTTCGTTGACAAACATTTGACCTCAGCAAGTTGCTTATAGGCCCAAGGATTCTTATTTTCCTCCTGTGCTTATATTGTCAAGGTCCTTACTATGTCCCATGTTTAAATGCCAGCGACAGCTGGTGCCAGCTCTAGTTCCCCCAGTATGTTCTCAAAACACCTTGATAACGGGTCCAACAGGCCAGGCCTGAGGTCCTGTTACCATGTGGCCTGTGGCCTGACCTTGCTGGATAAGGAGGGTTACTTATCTTGTGAAGTATCATGTTGAAGCTCTTGTGCAGAGGACAGCTGTGCAGATTCTGTGCAAGATGTGTTGAGATTTTTTTGATGACAAAAATAAGTAATAGTTACTTTTACTGCCCATGAACAATACATTCTTTTGTTCCTTTGTATATTTTACCGTGGTGATGTTTTAGTCAGGCTCAACTGACTTCAGGTGGTAGTAGTGTGTGTGTGACAATTCTGAAAATGTTTTTGAAGCTGAGTATTGGAAAATTTGAAAAATAGAGGAAATTACATAAAAATACATGGCAAATACAAACTTGAAAGGAAGGCTGGCTTGTACTGGACATTGAGAAGAAAAAGAACCAAGAAAAAACAATTTTGTCCAGCTGCAGAGTCATTCCTGTGTGGAGACTTTGATATTTCACGCAACCATTTATTCTTAAACTTGTTAGGTGTGGGCTTGGAAATAATCTCAGTTCTTAACAGAACACTTTTTAACTTCTCAACTGAAGAAATTCACTGTAGTCTTACCTGCCTAAACCTGTGCCAAGGCATCATCTTGGCACAGGTTTAGCCACTTCACTGTAAAAGCACCATCACAGCCCTCATTTCTGCCTTTGTCACCTCAGATACCTCAATAACTTGCTGTTGTTTTAGATTCACTGATTCTTTAGATCCATTGCCGAAATCCTTGGGATCGTAGGAATTCGTTAAGATAATCTGGTTTTGGTTTGGTGTTTTTATTACAGGTGAGATCTGCCGTGCACATAAGGTTTTCTTCCACACAGATGCTGCACAAGCGATTGGTAAAATTCCTATGGATGTCAACAGCATGAAAATTGACCTAATGAGCATCAGTGGCCATAAAATTTATGGGCCCAAAGGTACTCACTGAAGTTCTTCATAGGGAATTGTTATTTCCATTGTAGGTTCACACACACAACGTGTGAAGTCAAACCCATTTGTCATAGTGTCAGTTACTTAAGCTGTAGAAAACTGTTCTGAGTGATCTTGGACTGACTTCAGAATAGCTCAGGCACTGCTGCTGGAGTAGAGCTGCAGGAAGTGGATCTTTAGTGCTAGATGGGTTAAGGTAGCTTCACTGAAGGAAGAAACAGTGTTGTATAATGGTGGAAGCATTACAGCAGTGGGGTTTTCAGGAGTCCTCTGCTTGGTGTGAAGCAGAACTGATGCTGAAATGATTGAAATGAAATCATTTGGTTATAGGGCAAAGTTTAGACCAGAGTGTGACTTGCAACAAGGAGACCAAAAAGGTAACTAATTGGTGATTTTTGGTTGTTTTATCCTTCCAGTGGCTTTATTCCCTCAACTCCATTTGTGCATTTTCTTTGCAGAATGGGGTTTAATATCCAGTTATGAGTTTTCTGGTTGACTCACAAATACTAAAAGTCCAGCTATTATTATTGTCAAAGTCCATTTAGTTTGTGACAGTGGGTGTTAGAGAGCCAGCAATCAGGTTTGCTGTATGCTATGTGCTGTTTGGAAACAAAAGACAAAATCCTTATTTTTCAACACATTTTTTTTTCTGTATGAGTTCTGCTGAGAACTGAAGACATTATCTCTGGACAAGAGCTTAAGTTTTCAACCAGTAATTTTGCACAGATGACAGACATAAATTTTCACCATTTGTTATACCTGGAAGTTGCAACTGTCCTTCCTGTTGTGACAGTCACTCCTTAAGTGTACCAGGGCACTTGAAGACATGAAAGTTTGGTTTCTAGATGAGGAGAATAGAGCATTAAATTGACTGACTAGCAAAACTGACTTATCTAATCCACTCACTGAAAATTGTTGCCCCTAATGAGTCTTCCTAATGAGAAGAAAGGGAGAGGACTCCTGAAACTGGTGGTGGCTTAGTAGTCCAGGGTAAGACTTTGGAAGTCAGTAAGAGAACATTAGTGAATGCACGTAAAAACTTCAGTGCAGGGGGATGAACTTCAGCTGTGGACAGGAATTGTGGGAAGGAAGGAAAGTGCTGAGTCCGTGAATGACTGAAGAAGAGTGAAAGAAGCTGACCTGCCATGGCTGAAGCTCGCTGGGCTTGAACATGATCACTGGGGATCAACTAGGACCCACTTCCTAGAAAATAATACTGAACTTGTTTGCTTTATTTGTCACCAGTTAAGTGTCCACCTGTATGTTTGCTGTGGAAATAAGGAATGTTACCAAAGCTTGGAGTCATACTTTCAGAACTCTGGGCATATGGTAAAGCAGCTTTCCTTGCTTCCAAGGGGTTGGTGCTCTCTATGTTCGCCGCCGACCACGTGTCAGGCTGGAGCCCCTGCAGAGTGGGGGAGGCCAGGAGAGAGGACTGCGGTCTGGGACTGTGCCCACACCTCTAGCAGTAGGACTGGGGGCAGCATGTGAAGTGGCACAGCAAGAGATGGAGGTATGTGCAAAAAGATACTTGTCCTGGGTTCCAGAAAACAGTATAACCGCACCATTTAGGTCTTGGATTCCTTAGGTCTTTTTGCATCCATGTAACTGAATTAAATTTCATTCTCATGTTTTAGCATTAAGTGAATGTTTTGAGAATTTAAGGGATATTTTTGGGTAATTCTAAGTTCTTTCTAGAGTTTATTTTCTCTTGAAGTGGTCTGAGTCATAATTTTCTACAACTAGGCTACAACTGACAGTCAGTTTTAGTGAAATACGGCTCTTATGTGCTTGTATTTACTTCTTCATTATGCACATGTGCATTAGCAGTATCTTTGAAATGACTGTCATGTTTATGTAATGTATATTGAAAAAATAAGACTTCCTAGTCCATTATTATATGTACTGTACTTATTAAGTATAAGTTAAAGTATACTGCAGTTTTGCAACTAAGAATTTATTTTTGTTTTTCCTGGCTTGGACAGTAAAGTTTACTTGCTAGGTCTGGTGTTTGAGCCTCTACATTGGTTTGTGGGCACCAATACCTTCCTTACAGCTGGAATGTAAAAATACTTAGTGACAATGGGATGCATAGGCCAGATATCTGCACCCAAAGGATCAAGCTTCTTTCCAGGAGACAGGCAGAATTCCACCATCTGAGCTGTATGGTTATGGAAATTGAGGCTAGGGAGCCTGCAGAGTCTGAATTCTGCACCAAGCCTCAGACTGGGATTCTCCTCCTTGCCTGGCATAGTTAAGGCGTTTTAAAACCAGTTGATGTTGGAGCTAACCTGGTTTTCTTTTAACTTTTTCAAGTGTAAACAATCATGAATTGCTTGTGGCCAGTTCTGTGTGCCAAAGCTGATCCCAGACCTTACTGCTTTCTTGGTATAAGTGACCTCATTTTTCAGTCTAGAGCAAGACATTGCACATGGGCAGTTTCTACCATGCAGGTTACTTATTGTAAAAGCTGAGTTCATAGTAATTTGAAAGTCTGTCTTTCTGTGGGTTAGTTAGAGAGCTCCTAGGAAATAAGAAGCACTTGCTGTAATAGGTGCCCTTTCTTGTTACAAAATGCATCATCTTCTGCATTGCCTAACTTGTCTTTAAACCCAAAGAACTCAGTGCTTTAATGAAAGTCAGTTTGGCAGCTTGTGTATGCGGAACTTCTGTAATGGTTTGAAACATTTGTGAAGACTGAGCTAGCTAGGAGCCAAGGGGTTATTCTCTTTTGAAACAGTGTCTAGAGCAGGTGAAGTTTGAGAGTTTAAATTTTAGCTGTGTTCTTTCCCTTTTATGGCCAAACCCAGTTACTTAATTGTGCTTGCAGCTGGTGACATGAAGCAGTTTGAGTGCGGTCAGACTGTACACTGTTTATTATTTGTGTCTTTTCTGACTTCTCTGCTAGTATGACCATAAGCGAATCTCCCAACTGGCAGAACGACTGGTTACAAAAATAATGAGTGAAGTTCCTGATGTGGTGATGAATGGAGATCGAGACCATCGCTATCCAGGTAACTCAAGCAAAATTTGGAGCCCTTAGTACTGTCTGTCTCCTTAATGGCTGTGGCTGAATAATGCACTTGAGCACATGATGCAAGTCCTGCCTTAGAGGGAACAATTTGCCTAAGATTTTAGTTGATGGATTCTTTTTTCTATTTAATTTTTTCTATGTAGGATGCATCAATTTATCTTTTGCATATGTGGAAGGGGAGAGTCTTCTGATGGCTCTGAAAGATGTGGCTCTGTCTTCAGGAAGGTATGTGGAATGTATGGGAAGGATAGGAGTGTATTTTTGAGAGAAAATAGCATCTGCTAATGAAGGTAAAAGCTAAGTAGTAGTCTCCTCTGTGCCCCATATTTCAGTTATTGAGCCAGTTGAATTATATATTCGGTTAATATAAAGTTATTGTCAGCCTGACATTGATTACGTTCTACAGTGGTGTTTAAGTGACATATTTCAACTGAAGGTGAAATTTACTTATCCTGGAAGAAAACAGCAACAAACAAAACCAAAATCAAAAGAACAACCAAAAAATATCCTAACAAAAAGATCCCCGCAAAACCACAAAAATCAGCCCAGAAATTCCAACCTATTAGCCTTGCAAACTGCTTATTTGAGTAGCCTTGACTTGTAGTGGTGACACTTTCATTCTGAAGGCCACCAAGATTTGAACAGCTTCTGTCCTTTGGCAGATTTTAACTGCAGTTAGTGAGGCTGGGCACGTATCTGAACTGAATCAGCTCATAATTCCTGTGTTAAATGCAAAAGCAAGAAAGAAAACTTTCATGTGCTTTTATGGAGCTCTCCTGACTACAAGAGTGATGAGTAATTCAGTTACCAACACAAACCTGATGTTCATGATGAACTAAATGGAGTGTAAGGATTCCCCTCCTCTCCTTCTCTCACCTTTGAGAATGAAGTGGTCAGCATATCCTAATTAGGAACTGGTTGGCAATATGAGCAGGAAGAACAAGTCTCCACATGACCCTCCCTGAAGACAAATACTTCTATAATGTGAAGATCTCTTCTGAATCTCTACTTTGGGCACTGGGGAGCTGTTTACAGCTCTCCAGTGGGCAGTGTGTGTTTCTACCGGTAAAAACGGAGTCACCGCATGTAACCAGTTCTGTACACTGCTGTAAGGTGGAAGCTCTCCCTGTTGACAGCTGCAATCATCTTGCTCTGTGCACTGTTTTTCATTTATTTGTTCTGCTGCCAAACAGCAGCTTGTGAAGTCTTTTTTTTTTCCCTTTTATGTTCCTGGTGTGTTATCTTGTCTGGATGGTTTCTGTCTTTGTCTTTTTTTCACAGCCTCTACTTCAACTACCTCTTAATCTGCATTCCTGCTGCCTCTAAGTGGCGTTTTGTTTATTCTTGTGTATTATCTGTAGTCTCTCTCCTTTCCTTATACTCCTAATTTATTACTCTCATTTCTCGATAATGCCTGCCCCTTGTATTCTTTTTTCTTCAGTAGCAGAAATATCACTTTACTTGCTTGTATTCACTTGTAGTTTCTAGGAGGTTTGGGATGCTGATACAGGGTGTTGTAAAGGGGCAAGTGATCTGTTCCTTGTTGGAGGAGATTAAGTAAGAGTCTGACATTTCCCTGCCTTCCCTTTCCCAGTGCTTGCACATCAGCCTCTCTGGAGCCTTCCTATGTTTTGCGGGCAATTGGAACAGATGAAGACTTGGCTCACTCATCTATAAGGTGTGTGGTGTGGTCTGCCCTAATGCTTCCAAATATTTTTCTTTTCTGATAAAAGTAAATGGTGTATTTGTTCCACCCCTCCATATGCTTGTTACACAGTTCCTTAATGATTTTCTTTTGATTTAGGTTTGGCATTGGCCGTTTCACTACAGAAGAAGAAGTGGATTATACAGTGCAGAAATGCATACAGCACGTGAAGAGGCTGAGGGAAATGAGGTGAGACATTGTCTCGTTGAACACAAAGACTTCTTAGGTGTGATAATCTTGGGAAGAATTGGATTTGTTTAGTTGAAAGTAATTGTTTGCTTCAAAAATCTGGTGGTGTTTCTCTGTATCACCAAGTGACAAACTTCTAAGGAAACAAACCTGAAACCAAACCTTTTCCCAGGTCCTGCCTTTATCAGAGAAAGAATATGACTAGGGCAGGCACTCAGAGCAGAACCTAGGAGGTTTTAAGCCAGAGGTGGTATTACTGAGTTAATGTATTGATAAGTAGTTTTATTCTGGTGAAACTGAAAGACTGGTGACTCATTTGGACAGGGTTCGGTCTCAGAGACACCAGTGCTTTATGCTGAAAGTGGGAGCAAGAAATGAGGTGGAGCAGCTGCCCTCTCATCTCTTGTATTTTTGGTTGAGAACACCGTTGTGGGCTGATCACCTGAAGGTTACTGACCTTCAGGAGGGCAAGACAGGCAGATAGATATCTCCTGATTTCTTGTGTCATTGATAAAATCTGTTTAATTATTGTTGATGATGTCCTGTGCATTTTAGCTAGCTCTCAGTTTTCCCCTTTTCTTTACAGCCCTCTCTGGGAAATGGTGCAGGATGGAATTGACCTCAAAAGCATTAAATGGACGCAGCACTGAGAAAGCATGGCTATCCATGGACTAGATATGGATTAAAATGCATTTTTCTGTACAGTCTTAAGCAAATTATGCAGCACTTCTGTTTTCTGACACTTGCAATTTGACTGGAGAATTGCCCTTTCAGACCACAAAATCTAAGAAGCCAAAAATGAAACTAGTTTTTATCATGGAGAAAGGCAGGCTGATCTGACACCCACTGTGTTCCTATTGACACACAGAAATTTATGCTAAAATGTAATTTATTCAGAAATGTGTTTTCTAATGAGAAAATTAAATCAGCGTGTTACTTCCAGGCCAGTGAGTTCTGGCAAGAGGTTGCTTCTCGATGTAACTCATCCCAAGTCACTGTTGTGTTTGCACCACAGACCTGCTACCAATTTGTTCTCTTTGAGGTGGGTATCCTGCAACATCAGCTGAGTTTTGCTTCTCAAAATGCCTTGTACTGCAAGAAATTCTCATGTAGGAGGACATTTGGATCTCTAGAGGAAAGGGATGCCTCAATGTGGCTATGTGCCTTCACAGATAAGCTGTATGTGCAGTTAAGAACATTTTTTTTCTGAATTGGAGAATTTTCCTTGATTTTTTGTGTGCATCTTTTTTTTAGTGTGTGTGTGTGTGTGTGCATTAATCCATAAGATTCTTCTGTGTTCCAGAGTTTATGATACAATTATGATGCACTTTGCTGTCCCCTCTATTGGGTTTTTCCATGCAATTTTTTCTCAGTGAGGAAAGAAAACTTGAATGACTGGGGGAGGGGATAGGCAGAATATGTCACCTTTTATGGCAGCACCAGTTAGGTGAGAGTCCGAGTGCTAAAGGTGGTGGGGAGAGCAGATACAGTGCAATGTCTTAAGGCGGTGTGGGGTTTTGAGGTTATTTTTCTTGTTTCATTTTTTTTTTCTCCCCTTGTCATGAGACCTTTGATGTTACTTGTTTTGGCTATGGGCCCTTGGTTTCTGTCACTGCAAGGAGTCTGCCCAGCTCAGCCTGTATATTTTGTCTGGAGATAAGAACACGTGGCACTGAACTTGTCTTTGTCTAACAGACTGTACTGTCTGACTAGCGATTCGCATGGGAATCCATTTCCTGCACATGCTGGGGGAAGTGTCTGTTAGAAAGGGGTTCTCCTTTCTTATCTTTGGTGATCTTTCCAGTAGGAAACCATGCCCAGTATGGCAAAGTGCCTTTTATTCAGTGCATAAACAAAGAGCTCTCAAATTAGTTGTGTTGATTGATGGATGCTGTGTTAGCTGTTGAATTTGGTATACCCCATAGACAATATGTTCACCTTCAGTTTGGGATGGGATCTACCTCGAGGATCAACCATGTTGTGTAAAAGCTGAAGCTGAATCTCACAAGATGGATTGTGTTACAGAAGCTTGTGCATTTTTTGTTACAAAAGACAGACTTCGTTGTTTGTAATGCAAAGCTAATCCTTGATTGTTCTATTTGAAATGACTAGCTTTAGCAGTTTTAATATTGTAGTGCTGGCACCTTATATTTCATCACAATATTTTTTAAACTACCGTATGCATAAATGTGTTTTATCCTTGGGCCGTGTATATTTTCTGGATTAAGCATGTGATAACATGCTTTCCTAGCATGTTTTAGAAATACATGTTTATGAATTGTTCTTTATGTTTTGAGATTGATAAAAAATTACAGATAAGAATTAAACTCGGCTGCTGTCAGTCTTTTCAGATCCACCTTTTTGTGTGAACCGTGCAGGACAATCAGTAAGTTGCTGAATTGGAGCTTTCATTAGGCAACAGAAGAGGGTAAACATTTCTGCACTGGTAAAAGTTAGCTGTCATTGAGTCGACATTTGACTTGTGAGGAGTCATTCTTCTCAAACTCAGTGCCTGATTTAATTTTTTTAAACTCAAATAGCTTAAATTGTAGTTATTTTGAAAAAAGGGAGCCTCAAATCTTGAAGATTCTGACCACCTCTTATTTTATAAGATTTAAAATAAAAATTCTACATGTAAAGCTTAGGGAAACTAATTCATACTAGTAACAAATGTTTATTTGAAATGTTTATAGAGCAAGATGAGGAAAAATGTATAGTGGAGATACTTGCCCCATGACAGAAAGAAGTAATGCCAAGGATGAAACATCTAGCTGTACCTCACTGAATGCAGTTAAAACCTTTGGGAGGTGGGAACCTCAGTCTATCCCACTCTTACTGATTGGATGCCAATGTATGGTGGTGCATCGTCCCACCCCCAGGCTGCACCATGATCTGAAAAATGCTCACTAGGCCTTGGCCTTGATGAACAGCTCTTGGGTTCAGCTCCTCTTGAGCTTGTCAGAAACACTACTCCAAGGAACTGGTGCTGTCCAATGAGCTCCTGCTTTTTTACCTTTTTTTTTTTTTTTTTTTTTTTTTTTTTTTTTAATGAACAGCTTGGGAAACTTTTTTCCCCCCTGAATGGCATAATATTGTTGTTCTCACACTTTCAAAGAAAGTTTCTGACCCGAAGTGGGGCTAGGGTGGAAGATTGTGGCCCTGCAAACAGTGGCCCTGAGTGACACACTTGGGGCTCTCCTGGTTTGCAGTGATCTCCCTGTGCTGGGGCCTCTCTGAGCTGGGAGCTGTCCTGTTTGCTGCACTGGGTCCTGAGCCAATCCCTCCACTCCTCAAGGCTCTGCCCTTCGCCCAGTGAAAAAAGCAAAGGCATGTGAAGTGAGCATTTCAGTTAGAGCCATGCATGTACCTGCAGGGCTATGATCTTATTAGCAACAGAGAGACCTGTTGGGATGACTCTTGTGACTGGAGGGTTGAAATGGAATGATACAGGCAGGGGAGAAGAGAGGCAATGTTGCTCTCTATGCAAATAACCAGCAGGAGTGCACAGAGCTCCACCTGGGGATGAATGAGGAACTGACTGAGAGTTCAGGAGTCAGGATTAAATAGAGGGCAGGAACAGGTGACATCACAGTGGGGGTCTGCTACAGGCCACCTGACCAGGAAGATGACCCAATGAGGGTCACCACAGACAAATAGGAACGGCTTCATGTTTACAAGCCCTAGTTTTCATGGGGGAATTCAACCACCCTGACACCTGCTGTTGGTAACCAGCTGCATCATGGTGCTGACTTGTCTTTGGTACCCTTGGTCCCTTGGCATGCTCCTAATGGTCCACACAGTTAATCCCACAAGTCTCTTCACCATACTTTATTTGAACAACAAAAAGTAATGTGGTGACTCATCACATTGCACAAAAGCTGAAAACTCTTCTTTTTCCCCTGACCTGGGGTATTCCAGCACTGTCCTTTTGTTATCCTGCACTGTCTCTCCACTGCAGGGTGGCTGGGGCAGCTTGGGACGTGCTGTGGTGTCGCAGAGTGAAGCCCTGAGCTGCAGATGCTCCTGCTACCCCTCACATGTCACAGGCAGCCAGCTCTCCAGTAAAGCTGGCAAGCCTGGCTGTTGATGTCTCTGGTGATTTCAACCACCTGCTTTTCTGGACTATGTCAGGGTGCAATGGGGACAGCCAACCCTATCTATTGTCTCTAGTGCTATAGAAAGGTCAATTACAGGATACTGCATACACTTGCCAAGACAAGAAGGAGGTATCAGCTTGGCAGAACTGGTATTTTCAGACGATCTGTTATCATAAATACCAAATAGAATACAAAATCTGAAAAACTGGCATTAATAGGGAGAAGATAAACAAGTGTGTGCTGTTGCCTGGGAGGAGATGATTAGTAGAATTTGGGAGTAGAAAGAGGGGTTATATAGGAAAGCCGATGATGGAGTGGGGGTTACTGTGCTGCTGAGCAGCCCCACACTGGATCCCTCTGTCTCAGGAGAGCACAACCATGACAATTTGGTGGTTTTCACCTCTTAACAGAAACCAAGGCCAAAGTTAACTGAGTTGTTGAACTCCAACATTTACTACAAAAGCGTTTGCAAAGGAGGCAACGATTTATTTTTAACCTGTTTCTTGCAGAGGGCTAAACAGTGGTTTGTTTTTTTTTTTTCATTGGAAATGGCTAGTGTTGATGTGCCTGTGTCTGCTGAAGCGCAGTGACAGAGAAACCAGAAGAGTCCGGGAGTCTCTCAGCGCAGGGCACTGCCTCGTTATTGGTGCTGTATTCAGTCAAACCAAGGACAAACACAGCATGGGACATCGGCCCCCAGCAATCTTTCATTTTAATTCTGCAACTTGGTCGTACGTCAAGAGGTTGGAAACAGCCGCTCTCAGGGTTCTTTTTTTCGTTAGGAGTTCAATGCTCGCCCCGAGTCCCCGTTTCCTCATGAGCCTCCCTCGGCGACTCGGCCAGCGCGGGGTAGGTCCGGCCCGGGGGCTGGCCCCGCCCATCCCGGCGCGCGCCGTCCGCCCCTCGCGGCCCCGCCCTCCTCGTGCCGCCCCTCCCGGACCCCGCCCTCCCGGCGGCGCCGCATCGCGGCGGCCATTTTGTGCGGCTGCGGTCGGTGCGCGGGGCTCGGGGCGCCGCGGGCCCGGGCGGAGCGGCTCCGTTCTAACCCTTTTTCCCGTACAGATCCCTCGGTAAGAGCGCGGCGGCGCCCGGGCAGGCCGGGCCGCCTGCCCAACCCCGCGCTGCTGGCCCGCGGCGCGGCGGGGAGACGCGGGGAGGGAGGCCAGGCGGGCGCGTCCCCGCGCACAAAGGGCCGGGCCGGGCGGCGCCTCCCGCCTGCAGCCCCGGAGCGCCGAGCGAGGCCGCTCCCGCCTCGCTGCGGCCCGGCGCTCTCGGGCCCGCGGCTCGGGCCGGCCCCGGCCGTTCCCCCGCCCTTGTCTCCCGCCCTCGCCCGCCGGCCCGCAGAGCTGCGCGGGCAGGTGAGTCTGTGCAGGCCGAGCGCGCACGCCGCGGGCCCGTCCGGGGGCCGAGTGACCTTGCGGCGGCGCCGGGGCCCGAGCCGGGGCACGGGCCGCATGGCGGGGCCTGTGCCGGGGCCCGAGGCGGGGACTTGCCGGGTCTGGAGCGGCGCCCGGCGGGCTGGGTGCGGCAGGGAGCCTCGCGGTCCCGTTGTCGGTGCGGGGCCCCGGCGGGTCTGGGTCCCGGGGGTGCTCGGCAGGGAGGCTGCGCCTTGCCCGGCCCCGTGGGACGAAGTGAGGCAAATGCTCCACACTTTACGGGGAGGAAGGCCCCGGTGTGTACGGCGCTGCCACCGCTTGTTGGGGGTACCCTATAAACACCTGCGAAATTGCTGTTCCGTAAAGTGACGCTCTCTTCTGCTAGTAAAAATCAACTCCGTTAAAACAAGAACAAAAACGAAATAGAAACAACCAATCAAACAAAATGCCACCTCCTCCCTCAAAATCTATAATCTAAGAAAGCAACTTAAAGCTACCCTTCCCAGAAAAAAACGAATTAGTGTTCAAATGGGTCCCGAAAATACACAGTGTGAGTTTTCTTTCGAAAAAACCTCATGGCTCTGGTTTTACTCGTTCTTAAACTTACCTGTTATTCTTAGTGGTTTGCTTCCCCACCTTAGTCTATTGGGGTTAGGCAGGCAAATCGGCTGATTGTTTCCTTGGTGGATTCCTCTGGTTTAATCGTTTGTTGTGTTCAGCGGATGCTGAGCCTTTCTGTACAGCTGACAGGGTGTTGTGGAGTTTCTCCGGAGAACTCCCAGAGGTGTGGGAACACCTGTGCTCTAGCCGGTGCTTGTGTAGTTAATGTGCTCTTGCGTATTCCATTGATTGGAAAGGTTATTTTTGCCTACAGAAGGCATTGATGGTTTTCTTTAAAGTTGAGATATTTGAGACTCGAAATGAAAAGTAGATGGTATTTGATGGAGAAGTTAAACATAGCAGAATGGAGTTTTGCTGAATTCTATTCTGAATGCTGCCTGGTTTTGTTCGTGTTGCCTTAGTACGTTGCCAATCTTCAGCTTGTTTTCAGTGTTGTGAAGAGGAACGAATGCAACGCTGTGGTTGCTATACTGGAAATCCATCTAATAATTTGCGTTTTTCTTCTAAATGGGAAATTCCTTGTGCATGAAAGATTTATCTGCTGCTTGAAGCAGGTGTGGTTTTGCATGAAACGGTTTTTCAGGTGATTACATTTCTTTCTTTGTAAACTGCTACTTGATACTGCTATACATGAAAGTATATAGTTGAGTCCTTCTAATACAGGATTGCATGTTTCTCTTAAAGATCTAATAAAGAAAATTCTTATTTTTCTAAATGCATTAGCCGTTTTAATGTAAGTCTGTATAGTGTAGTTGTATCTTTCTCACTTATAAATCTGCTATTAATGTCCTGGAAGATGTGCAAATAGCTATGTTTGTTTTAATTCCCTCTGTTAGGGAGTTTGTGAAGGGTTTATTAGTACTTTTTGCTCTAAGTTCACTTTGGTAATGATGCTTGTAACTGAAACCAGCTTGTTGGGGTTGTGTGAGGTGTAGGAGGCATTTATCTGTTCTTAGTGAGATTCATTCCTCAGTGGCTTTCCAAAGAATTTTAGTGTGAGGTGGTCTGCCAAGTCATGAAAGAGCAAAGGTCTTCCATGCCATCTTTAAATACAAAATACATGTGTTGCTACTTAAAGTGCTTGGCTTTTTTGTCGAGTTGTAAACCTGGGAAGGTAATTTTTATACAGGGATGAAAAAAATGGGCATTTGATGAGGATTTGGGTAATGAAATAGGTCACGAACGAAAGTAGAGTGTCTTACGGTAGTTCTTGCTGTGTGTTCTGTGGAGTTGACTGCCTAGACATGGCTGTGAAATGTCACTTAGTTTCACCAGCTGGTGTGACTCTTGATGGATTCTTCAGCTGCAGCTCTAGGGTGGTTTTCTTAGGCATGGCTTGCTCTGTTACTTTGTTCGAGTAAGTAGATGCACAGTTGGAGGAAGGAATATCATTATTGATGGAGCAAGGGTTTGGTAAAATTCAGGGCTTTCAAGTATTTAACTCTTGTTCTTTGCCTTTGAAAGAGAGATTTTGCTCACCTTTGAAAGACTCTTTAAATGCTTTCTGGCTCTTTCTATATTCTTTGTGGAAGGCATATTTTTGTCTTGAAACCATACAAAAGCTCTACAATGCAATTTCCACTAAGTCATATGGAGATAATGTATAGAAAATGCACCCTTATTATTCTTGTAAGTTGCAGTGCCTTGTGGTGGTTGCAGGTTTGAAATTCTATGTATACAGTTCTTTGTGGGCTGTTACTGCTGTTGTGTTGCCTGCATTGATTTTTGCCTCCATTTATTCTTTATTGCAGTCTAAAAGTTGGTTTTAATTGGTTGCCCACAGGATTGGCTTGGCTTCTGCTACTTGTTAAGAAAAAAAACATCTGTCTTTGCAGGTAAGAGCTTTTGAATTGAAGACTTCTTTATATGCATATTGAATATATCCTTGGAAACACATGAAGCTTTTAGAATCTGTGAATTTGTGCCCAAAGACTTGAGTCAAATAATCTGTAGCTTTTCTGCTCACCACTGGTGATGGTGGTTTTGGCAATGCTCTTCTTATAAACAGAATTTTCTGCCAAACTAATGTTTTGTTGTTTCATCAGCATGTGGTGGTCTGGAACATGCTCCCATTTATTTTGCACTGTTGGAAAATGCAGTTTCTTTGCTGCAAGCCGCAGGTCTGTGTGTTTGTAACTGTTGGGAGTGTAGAAGTGTACATCAGTTGGTTCTAATTAGGTTTTGCAGCACTTAAAGGGATCAGATAGTTTCAAATTGGCTCAAAGATGACTATTAACAGGTCGATTTTAGCCTTAAAAAAGTAAAAGACAAAATTGTAGTTTGCAGTTTTAACTTTTGCAAGACAGTCTCACACTTAAAATTCCTCCTACAGTACCAGTGTTTCTGCATTTCTTAGTCTTCACCCAAGAATTGCCAAATACGCGTGTGTGCATGTGTATCATGTGGGTATTGTACTTTAATACACCCCAGGGACAAGGATGAATCTTCTGAACTTCTCTATTGTAAAATCCATACATCTTAAAAGGCTAGCCTGGTGTGCTTATGAATTTATATGTGTGACCCAAATTATTCTTATTTTACTAACTAGCACATTAATGAGATAAATAGTATAGTCATCTTTTACACCTTTTTTTTTTCCAGTGTAACATCAACATTTTAAAAGCTATTACTGTGAAGACATGTTAAAAATTCATCAAGTGAGTTGAATCAGGTTGATTGTCGTCAGCCTGTAAATCTCCAGCTTTGATTGCGACTTGCTAGTGGGAATTGGATTGTCCATAGTACACCCCTAGGATATTGTCTTTTCACAAATATATGAAACACACAAATGACAAGAAAACCCACTTTTGCCTTGAAGTATCTTTTTATACCAGGAGAAAAGCAGGCAGCCTGAGAACATGTCTGACAGCCCAACAAAAAGCCTTCAGTGCCTCCTGAACCAGTGTGCGGCCTGTTTTGTGTCTGAAGTTAATGTTGCCTCTGCATGTGCTGGTCTTAGAAAGTGAACAGTGAAATATTTGAGCAAGCTTTGCATTTTCATTGCTTGGAAAATTTGAGCAAGTGGATTATAGTCTCCTAAGTGCATTTTGCAAAAAATGTGGTTTGTAAGTATCTAGAAGTTTAAAATTTGGCCCTTTTGGTGCTTGATTTTTCCAAAAATCACAGAACTGACACTACTATTTTGTCTAAGCATCAAAATTCTGAAAAAATTGAAGCAGCTGTTTTATGTGTTCCTTTGTAAAAAATATTTGTTTAGTCAAGTTCTTAAAATTCTTTTAATTCAGACCACGTTACTGTCAGCTCTTGCTTAGTATTAAGCAAGCATTTGCTGAATACTCTATGTGGAATTAACTACATGGAAGTCGTTGCAAATAGTTTTTCTAGTGACTATATGCCTAAGCAGCTCTTTGGATTTTTTTTTTGTCCATAGTGATTTAATGGATCTGAATAGAGTACTTAGTAACAAGACTTCAAGTACACCCTTAGCATTTATTACGAAGTTTTGAATTTAATGCAAAACTGAAAGATTTGCATTATCCCAGAAGTAATGTAAGTGCTCAAATACTTGAACTCTTCTGTGGCTTTATCTGTTGATTTGTCTTCTGGGCTGGATTCATGAAATAATTTATAAATGCAGTTATCTAGCAGGTGTCAGTTCTGTTAAAGAATGTAAGGTGTTCTAAACCAGCAGACCCTTAGTACACACACCTTCCCAAGTTGCCTTTATTTAACCAATGACTGTATCAGGTTGTCATCTCTTTTGCATTAAGAAAATAACTAAAAGTAGTCTCCTATTTAACACAAGAAACTTCAAATGTCCTTAACTTCTGATAAATAAAAATTCCTGAAACGATTTCTATGTGTAATAGGTAGTGGAAGAAATCTAAACCTGCTGGCAGTATTTGAGTAGTATTCCAGTTTTGAAAGCACAGATGCAAAGCTAGGGATACTTTTGTACTGCCTGCTTGCCTCAGGATCATCTAATTCAAAAGCAGTTCTGTAGCACAACATAAACCTTGTGTTTACAATGCTCTCTAATATAACTTCTTTAAAGGAGATAGACTTTCTATTTTAACTTTAATTTCAGAGATTGTCATCAATATTAGGGAAATTTAAAATAAAACAACAGAATCATTATGAAACACTGCTTTTTAAAACAGTGCAAAAAGTCTTAGATACGTTTTTAGATGTTTTAGATAGTATAGGTAGTCCTTACTTTAACTTGTGGTTTTTTTCCTTATGGGCAAGTTATTTTGTTGTTGGAAAATGATTGGGCAATTAATTGTATTTTCAGATTAAATGTAATTCCACTGTAAGAGCTAAAGGCAAGGATGTTGCTTGTTACCTCACCATGGAGATGTGAAAGTTGCTTTCAAAAAAAATTGTCCCCGAAGCTTCGTATACAGCATAAACCTTTCTGTTGCTGTCTTTCCTTGGTGGAGTAGGGGTTTTCTTAGTGATGTTTTTTCTTTTTAAAAAATCTTACGTTAAAAACTGCAATTCTAGTCTCTCTCTCTCAGGGTGGTGCAGTAAGGAATCCAATATTCATGCATAGCGACTAGAACAGCAGAGCTGATTTGGTGCAAATGGGCTTGTTTGCTGTTTCCTTCAGGGAGAAAGGTCCTCCACACTTTTCTGGTGTCTGGTATTAGTTGTGGGGCAATGCCCTGTAATACCACAGGATGCTGCTTAAGTTCAATAGTGTGTTGAAGGGTTTAGCTCTGGTGTGTTGGTCAACAGAAGCAAAATACTTAAGGACTCATTTTAGTAATCCTAGGTTCCATCATGCAAACAAAAGAGCTGTTGCTTTTTTACCCCATAGAGGAACTGTTACTTTTGTTTTCATTAAGTACTGAATTCAGCTGTATCTGGTTAAATTGTGGCTTTACATAGTCATTCAAGACTTGTCTTCTCTAATGTGTTTGGATGACCTGGACAAACAAATGGAGCCAACTGAGAGATTTAACTGTATGCTGGGATATAGCTGAATTGCTGGGAGATGGTTATTGATTATAGTTGGTCAGAGCTTTGGTAATGATCAGGATTCTTTGATGCATAGCTTTGTGGCGTTGCATTGGGGCATCTGATTGGACTTGATCTTTTAGGTCTTTTCCAGCCTAAACAGTTCTATCATTCTGTGATCTGGTTCATCCTTGATTTCAAATGCTGAGTTAATACTATTGGTATGTGACTTATGGGAGCCTTGGAGATCTTCCATACAGATATTGAACTGGCTTGTACTTAGGCAATGAAGACGTTTCAGAGATGAAGTGGCTCAGGTGAAGCATGGTGCTATTGTGGATGGTTTAGGATGAGAGACTGGCTTCTGAACTGTTGAATTGTGCTAATATTATTAAATATGATGCTTTCAGCCTTTGCTGGAGGTTTGCATAAGTGACAAGTATCTAGTTTCCTCTTTATCTTCAACTACTGATAGGACCCTCAGACTTCTGAGGTCTCAAGGTAACTGTTCAGATCTAGCTGTTCAGAATTAACTTAAGTATTTACTAATGCCAGCTGTGGAGATAAAATTAATTTACCTATGTCTGAGATGTAAGGGGTCATGCTAGACAGAATATCTGCAACTATTAAAAAATACCTTGTTTTTGTAAATTGTAAAGGTCATATATCTAGCTAGATATGTATGGATGTTAATTTAGGTGAGGTCTCTATTGGCACAGAATGTCTGGCGCTAGTTTATAATAGCAAGCTTCAGGTCACCTGGACCTCTTGCCTTTGCTAGGAGAAAAACATGAAGTCAGTATAATATAGATGGTCCCTGTCAGGATGTCTTGTGAGTCTCACAGTTGCTAGTTGTCAGAATGGGGTTTTGTTCTTAACCAACCCACTGTTACGTTTCTAGTTGTCTTCACCTGGCAGGAGGTAAAATCCGTCCCCAGATTAAAGGGACCTGTTTGTTTCCCAGAGCTGTGCAGAATTTTTCAGTCACGTCAGTTGTCAGGTACAGTGGATACCATATCAGTGTATAGTAAATTAATTTTGTTTTGTGTGGCTAAAATACTTTTGCATACATTCCACTAAATATTGAACTACTGATGTAATAGTTCTGATTTTTGATGTTCCTTTGTGTTTCTAAACTGACACTTGTGGGTCTTAGTATCACAGCTATTTTGGAATTTCTAGTGCAAAAATGTATGGTGATAGTAAATGTTTAATACTTCATTCTGTATGAAGTAAACAAACATGAATAAGGAACTTGGAGTATAAACACGCTTAATCTGTGCAAGATGTTATTAGGTGTATATAAACAAATATAGTAGATGGTGTCTGTAGGTAATTGCATGGTGTCACAAACAGTAGTCTGACATAGCCGTTGCCTTTTCTCATCTGCAGGTGTGTGTTGTTTCAGCGCAGCATGGCTGTGGTCATCCGCTTGCAAGGTCTCCCGATTGTGGCGGGGACCATGGACATTCGCCACTTCTTCTCTGGATTGACCATTCCTGATGGGGGCGTGCATATTGTAGGGGGTGAACTGGGTGAGGCTTTCATCGTTTTTGCCACTGATGAAGATGCAAGGCTTGGTATGATGCGCACAGGTGGTACAATTAAAGGGTCAAAAGTAACATTGTTGCTGAGCAGTAAAACTGAAATGCAGAACATGATAGAGCTCAGTCGTAGGCGTTTTGAAACTGCCAATCTAGATATGCCACCAGCAAATGCTAGCAGGTCAGGACCACCACCTAGTTCTGGAATGAGTGGAAGGGTTAACTTACCTACTACTGTACCTAACTTTAATAGTCCTTCTCCTAGTGTAGTAACTGCTTCTACTACGGTGCATGAAAGCAATAAAAACATATCCACATTTTCTACTGCCAGTATCGGGACTGCACCTCCAAATCTTGGGAGTACCTTTGGTAGTCCAACATTTAGCTCAACTATACCTAGCACAGCATCCCCAATGAACACAGTACCTCCTCCACCAATCCCTCCTATCCCAGCTATGCCATCTTTGCCACCAATGCCTTCTATTCCCCCTATACCTGTTCCACCTCCTGTACCCACACTGCCTCCTGTTCCTCCAGTTCCTCCAATACCCCCTGTGCCCCCTGTACCTCCAATGACGCCTCTGCCGCCCATATCAGGAATGCCTCCTATGAATCCTCCACCTGTAGCACCCTTACCCACTGGAATGAATGGGTCTGGAGCAGCAGTGAATATGAACAGCGGCTTGAATCCATTGTTTATTGGTCCCATGAATCCTGTAAATCCTATCCAGATGAATTCCCAAGGTAGTGTCAAGCCAATTCCAATCAATCCTGATGATTTGTATGTCAGCGTTCATGGAATGCCCTTTACTGCAACAGAATCTGATGTGAAAGACTTTTTCCTTGGGCTCCGTGTTGATGCAATCCATATGCTGAAGGATCATGTAGGTCGAAATAATGGAAATGGACTAGTTAAGTTTTTTTCTCCTCAAGATACATTTGAAGCACTGAAGCGAAACAGAATGCTGATGATTCAGCGGTATGTTGAAGTTAGTCCTGCAACAGAGAGACAGTGGGTAGCTGCTGGAGGCCACATAACTTTCAAGCAAACCATGGGTCCCTCTGGACAGGCACATGCTCCTCCCCAGGCTCATCCTAGGTCCAAATCTCCCACTGGACAGAAAAGGTCACGGTCGAGATCTCCCCATGAGCATGGTTTCTGTGTTTATTTGAAAGGTCTTCCCTTTGAATCGGAGAACAAACATGTGATAGATTTTTTTAAAAAGCTAGATATAGTTGAGGACAGCATTTATATAGCTTATGGACCTAATGGGAAGGCAATTGGAGAGGGGTTTGTTGAGTTTAGGAATGAAGCTGATTATAAAGCAGCTTTGTGTCATCATAAGCAGTACATAGGGAATCGCTTCATTCAGGTACATCCAATTACTAAAAAGGCAATGTTAGAAAAAATAGATATGATTCGTAAAAGATTGCAGAACTTCAGCTACGACCAGAGAGAAATCTTGATGAATGCTGAGGGAGAATCTGGCTTGCCAAAACTGTGCGCACATATATCTAATATTCCATACAATATAACAAAAATTGAAATACTTCAGTTTCTAGAGGGACTGGCAGTAGAAGAAAACTCTGTACAAATTCTTGTTGATAATAATGGGCAAGGTTTAGGACAAGCACTGGTTCAGTTTAAAGCTGAAGAGGATGCTCGTAAGGCAGAGCGCTTGCACCGTAAAAAACTGAATGGAAGAGATGTTAATTTGCGTTTGATAACTGTAGAAGAAATGAGAGATATTGAGAGAAACCCACCATCTCAAGGGAAGAAAATCCTGAAAATACCGATCCAGGGAAATGCGGCTGTGCCAGGAGCACAGGGCCCTGGTGGGGATGAGCATGCCTTCTTGGGGGGAAATGCTAAAGAAGCAAATAATGGTCCTCCGTTCAATTTCCCTGGTAACTTCAGCGGGTCTGGCACATTTGGTCCCCCTTTACCACCACCTGGAATAGGTGGCTTTCCTGATTCTAGACCAGGAATACCCACAGTTGCAGCTAGTGGTTTACCTGGTGCGAGTATTGAGGTACCAGGTTTTGCAGGTGGTCCTGCTAATTTGAGTGGACCAGCAGGTTTTGCAGGGGGTCCTCAGACGTTTGGTAATGGTCCCGGCAATTTAAGTGGGCCCCCTGCCTTTGGTGCTGGTCCTCCAGCAATTGCTAGCGGTCTTGGACATTTAAGTGGACCTCCAGGGTTTGGACCTGGACCAGGAAACATACATATTGGTGGACCCCCAGGTTTTGGAACAGGGTCTGGGAAGCCAGGGCCAACTGTCATTAAAGTGCAGAATATGCCCTTTACTGTTTCGGTGGATGAAATTTTGGATTTCTTTTACGGTTACCAAGTGATCCCTGGTTCAGTGTGCTTGAAATACAATGAAAAAGGCATGCCCACTGGAGAAGCAATGGTTGCATTTGAGTCTCGTGATGAAGCTATGGCAGCTGTTGTTGATTTAAATGACAGGCCTATAGGTTCCAGAAAAGTAAAACTTGTATTAGGGTAGCTGTTCATCAAGTAGTTGTAGAATAGATATTCATAGTGCTGTGACAAATGCATCTGGATTGGTTTTTATAGTATTTCCAGGATAGAACCTGTGGATTGTTTAAATTGTAAAACAGATCGGTTTTGATATGACAGAGCACTGGGTTAGCCATTACATAAGAAACATTGCAAGGAGAGAGGTGCGGTGGATTTTCCTCATACAAATATGCGGAGAAGCTGGACAGTTTCTTATTTGTCATAAAAGTTTGGTAAACTCTTCTGGACACAGTGCTTATTGAGAAACTGAGATTGGTTTGACATAGTTTTGGATAAGGGAAATAGATGAAGTCAGTGAAGCTCTTCAGTGGTGTTCTTGTAAGCCATTGTAAAATAGATAGCTATTTTTAGATTTGGTTGAAAGCTGGCTGAATTTGCTTTGTTCACAGGTCAAAGCTTTGTTTAAAGTCCTGATTTTATTCTGCAACTGAATGAATTCTCAGTGTACACAGATCAATTGTTTTGTGTATGTATCTTTATTTTTTCCAAAACTCTCACTGTATGAACAGTTGAATTATGCCCTTTGCTGATGTGTCTACCGAACTAATTCCTATGAGTATGAGCAGAATCGTTCTGTAAAATTCAAGCTGTTCTTTGTGGTATAACCTTTAGTTATTTATATATTGCAATTATAACTGTGCAGAATAAGACTTTTGCCACAAGTATAGCTAATCTCAAACATAAATCATATGAGTTTTATAGTACATTTAAAATGTTTTCAGTTGAAAATAATCATTATTGTTTAAGTAGCTTGATTTGTTAGGATTATACAAATCAGTTGGGAAAGCATCTTTGATACTAGTTGGACATTGGTGTTTCTCACATGTCTCTCGAACTCCTCACATAGAGTCTCTGCTAAGAGAACCAAAGTGGTGATTATTAGTAGAATATTGGAGTCTGGATAAAGTTTTAAATTAGGTTATAATGAAAGAAATTTGTATCTTCAGCAACTCTATTGTGAATTACTGCTATGGGTGAATTCAGAGATAAAATTTATTTTTCTCCAAAACTTGAAAATACTGAGTTTACTATATATTTTTGCAATAAAGTTGTTGTGTTGTATTCAAAGTCTGTAAAGAGTTGCCATTTTCTTTGTTGTGCAGTGAAACCTTCCATGGAAAAACAGAAATGGAAAGGAAGTAATTATGCAAGTGAAAAGTAGATTTTTTTGGTTCATCCTTGCTTGGCTTATGATAAATTTTAACTCTTGGGCATTGCCTGAAAAAAATCCTGCTGTTCCCTGCAAATCATTGTACTTAAACATAGTAAACTTCAAACTGGTTTTGGGTTTTTTTGACAAAGAAGAACAGTGCCTTTTGGTGTTGCATACCATGGAACACTGAAGTGTATGGGCAGGCAAAATTGAGAGGTGCAAGTGGCAACAGTTTTATTCATGTGGTGTGTAGGAGAGATTTGCAAACCTGTGCAGCGCTGCGTCCTGAGAGGATTTCACAGTACAGGAATCCATGGAAGGATTGTATAAAGGTGTACTTCAATAAAGAGGTGGTTGCATTACACAGATGCTTCTGTAATTCATTAGCATAATTTTGTTTTGACAGATTACTAGGTGGTCCCAACTTTGGAAAAGTCATGTGATTTGTATATACTGTTTAAAATTAAGCCTCCTGTTAATAAAACTGTCTGTCTCTGAAGCTTCATGTTATGCATTTCAACAGTCTTTGGGAGTAATGTTTCAACAGCAGATCTCTGTTTCTTTCTTTTTTTTTCCGACAGTCTGAAAGTACTCTTCCTGATGTCAGAAAGATGTGTGATTAGGAGTCAAGTCAGTTTATTTTAAAATTTTGCTCTTTGTTTTTTAAGCAACTTTTATTAAAGTTTCATACTATATTGGAGTTTTTTGGGTGCTTGTTTCTTCATGTTTCACATTAGAATAAAATTACTGAAAAGGAAAACTTGGCTTCATTGTTCACAGAATTGATTTAAGATATTAGTGTGTGTTGACTCACCAAAACTGGTGAGAACTGCTTTTTCGAGTTCAAATGCATCACAACAATGCTTGCTTTGTTGTGAAATGTAATTAAACTACAGGTGTCTGGAATTAGATACACAGTTCTGTGTTACTGTCTTTTGATTTCACATCGTGATCCTCTTGGTAATGTATCCAAGGCTTCTAGTGTTTGGGTTAGACACAGCATATGCTGTGAAACACGCTTGTGTACCTGTTCCTTTGGACTTGCTAAAAGTGCAGGTTTGTTTTGGAAAGCTTTTTTTTCTCATTCTTGATTTTTCTGTATGGTCTAAAGGTGTTTCAATGCTTATCTGAAAGAAAAGCACAAACCAGAAAGCCATGGGTGTTGGGAATGTTGACTTGGATGGAATATTTAAATGGAGGATTTGGGGTGGGGCAGGGTCTCTTCATTTTGCCAAGCAGTTGGTTCTCCTTATCTTCTAGCATAAATTAGTTAGTAAATATCCCCTCTTCTTTAAGAGTAGGCTCTTGGAAAAAATAGGAAGTCATGGCATGCTTAGGTTTTCTGTTTGTATGAAAAACAGTACATCAACTCAAATAGTTGATCCTTATACACAGACAAAAGTTCGTTATCAAGGGTCAGTGCAAACTTTACTGTAACAACATGGTTTCATGTTAGAAGTAGCCTTAAGTTGCATGTTATGCTAAATCACGAGCAATACTCTTAGACTACATGTCTAGAGTTCATAAAATTGCTCACTTAGCACTTGTCTATATTCATGACCAACCTTAAAAATAAGGGGTAGGACCTCTGAGGTCCCATCTCCAATGTGGAAGGTACGAAACTGCGTTGGATATAATGCTTCAAGCTGATCACTAGCAAGAGGTAGCAGTAGACAGAATCAGCTGATGGATGCTGCTCAAATTCCTAGTTGTTTTGACCTTGATGCCTTGAATGTCAGGAAATTACATCCTTCTTAGCCTTATTGGAACAATACAGTCAGTGACACTTGATGTCCTGAATTCTCCAAATAATGGCAAGAGGGTACTTGAGTTTATATAACTGGCTAAGTTGTTTTTTTACCAGTTCCTTATGTGTGTAACTACTACTGCTTAAAAATAAAAAAGTGGTAAAAGGTTACATTCAGAACATGATTTGTTTAATGCATGGGTTTTTTCCCATTCTAAATAGAAATGAATGCAATTAGTCAATGATAAAATTGTGGCTTACATGAAAGAACTTCAGTAGATGGATGAACGTTTGTTTGACTTAGTATTACCAAATTTCAAGCAGTTACCCATAAATGTCACAGTCAGATTTTGTTGGCATTCTGTAATATCAGCATTAAAACCAGTACTTTACCAATGAATTGTTGGTCTAAATACAGGTTTATGAGATGCTTGAGGTTTTGTAGGTTTAAAGAAGCCTGAAGGATGCTTTATTTTAAATAGCATTCCTTTCATAGCACATAGTATTTTCCTTGAGTGTCCATGCTCTGAATTTGTTTTGAGTGGAGAGAAAGATTGATGCAAAAATGAAGACTTTAGTTGTGTACCAGATGACATTGAAGGTCTGCCTTTTAAATAATATATGTGCTGCTCATTTCCACATTGCTCATGCTGCCCCTAAAGTCATTGCCTGAACTTGGTGAAATCAGCAGTTTGTTTTGCTGAGAGTATTTTGGAGCGCTGAAGCCTGTAGACTCTACAAAAGAGGATGTTTCCAGTTTCTAGGCACACCAGTGGTGCATTATATATAATAATTGCGATTTCTTTATTTTGTTTCTCCTCATTCTTCTACTGTGCTGGTTCAGAAGTTGCTGCTTCCCGTATCAAGTGCTGTTGGCCCTCAGCAGGTTGTTCAGCAGCACTGAAGTGTGCTGGCCTTCTGATCTGCAAAACTGAAACTGCTGTGTATTATGGACCACTTAAAACCTCTGGTTGGCCAATGGACCAGTGTATGAGAGCAGTTGGTTTAGGTTCATTATTCGGATACGTGGATTAGACCCTGAAACAAAGGATTGCAATTCCTGTTCAATATGGACTGCAGTGCAAGAAGACAACTAGTTGTTATATTTCCTAATTGGTTGGAAAGAAGCAATTTTGAAACTGGACATATTAGGAAACATTTAGTTGGAATTTAGGGAAATATACAAATTGTTTTATGTCAGTTTGCTGCTTTAGATGTGCATGTCTTTGAAAATGAGACACTGTAAGGTTTTTCATAAACTCTGCTTTGGCCTGGAGGCAGAGTTGCCGAGTACATTTGGTTGTCTTTGCTCTTTTCCAGGTTTGCTGATGCTCCTTGCTGCTCTGTGGCTGTATTTTTTTCATGGCTTTGGGAATACTGAGCCAGAGTTTGTGTACAGAGGGAGAGGAAGGGAATCTGTTTAATGCTTCTGAAGGAAGAATAACCGCACAGGGTTCTCTTCCTCTGTTTTTGGCAGTGAGAATGTCATTGCAGTTCAAAGATTTGTTTTTTCCACAGTCTGGATTTTCCGTGGAATGAAAACCTGTTGGTAGTATGCACATTGATTTGTGGCTGTGTACTGAAATCTACCTCTCTTTTCCTATCTCATAATCAGGTAGGTCTAACTGTGGCTAGTTTTCTATATAGATGGCGTTGTTACTAATTTTCTTGGAGCTTTGTTGCTATGTGGAATGTTTGGGTGTTGTTTGTGCAGGGAGTGTTTCCCACTTCCCTGACCTGGATGCCTTTCACTCCTGGCTGTAAACACCAAGTGGAAATAAAACAGCCCTGAAAGTGTTCCTGTTTGGTAGTTCCAGCCTGAACATGGGTGTCAGATGACTTAGCTGTGACTCCTTTCACTTGCTGGTATTCACTTTTGTGTAGATTCCTTTGTTATCATTCTGGGTTTGCTTGTGTATTCACAGCATGGTAGCTTCAGAGAGAATTAACCAGACGAATTCTACCTGAGTTCCTTTGCTGCTCCTGCAGAGGCAAAGCTTACTCCTTTGTGGCTGTCTTGTGTGTTCTCGTGTCTACAGCCTGAAATTCAAATGGTCTTACTAGTTGCTTCGCAAATACATTTAGGTAAGCTTTCAGAAACCGAGAATGTGGGGTTTTTTTCCAGCATGAGTCTGAGTTCCACAAAAATCGTTTGTAACACTTTGTTTGCTATTCTCACATCAGCTTCACCATTTTCTTCAGCTTTTGAGTTCTTTCACTATGAATTGCCAGTGAATTAGACCTGGTTGATCATAGATCATAGCCAGGAAAGACTCTGTGGCCTGGAGTGGGGATTGCCTTTACAGTGCACAGTACACAGGAATGTTAATTAAATTTCCCTGTAAAGTTTAAAACCAAAAAGTAAGGACTTGTAAGGTTTGCACAGGGAAAATAGAAATTAATCCTGCCTAATACTGCCTCTGACATAGCCTGGCCTTGTGGGCTGGTCACTACTTCAGGAAGGCTGGTGACTCTTTGAACTTGGTGTTGTAGTTACAGTATTGTTAAACAGGGAATCGGTATGGCTCTGGTTTCTGACTATCTGAAGGAAGGTGGAACTTCCAGCTAGCAATTTCACATTTGGAACAAAGAGTTTAATGTTGACTGTTTTCCGTCGAATGTGAATATGTGCATGTAGCACTGCTCTGTGTGACAGTAGAAAGCTTAGAAATGGTTTCTAGTCACTTAGGCAGATTTGGGGAGGAAAACAGTGATATAGTCAGAACCTTAACTACTTCAAGAATTCCTTCTAGATAATTTTGCTTGAGTGCCTTTTATGATGAAATTCATAGGATCTCTGTCAGTAAAATTTGAAACCTCTGTGTAGCACTCATTTGTTTAATCACCTTGCTGTGGTGGCATTTGCCAGAATGTGCTTCTCAATGAGCGTTTTGTAAAACTTCTTAGTTTTCAGCAGTATAACCAAAGCATTGCTGCTTGTTTTGACAAGTGGATGGATATGGATTGTGGAAAGCCCTTGCTTGTTTGAAAGAAAGCTCAGCTCTGAAGTGAAAATGATGGTTGCCAATACTGGGCAAATGTTTCTAATACAAGGGCAGAATTTATAAACCGTGTATGTTTGAGCAGCACTAGTGCAACCAGCTATAAAAGCGAAGAGGCTGAGGGAAGTAACATTAGACACTGGCAGTCCACTGACTGAATGTATGTACGGGAAACCCTGTCCCTTAAGGAGGGGAGGCATAGTTATTAAATATCACAAATTCATCTGCCTAGGGTTCCCCCACTACATTCCAGCATTGCTGCAGAGCCAGTTTTCTGTTTTGCAGGTCCAGTCTTCTGTGAATACATACGAGTTTTTAGTAGCACTTAGAGCTCTTTTCAAATATTAACTTGAATGCTTTTGGGAGGTATGTGTGCACACTGGTGGTGGTATAGCTAAGAACGTTTTCTTCCTCACTTTAAGGGAACTTTATCAGCAGAGATGGGGCGTTAGGGGGTAAATTGAAAGGTTGAGGCCAAACTGTCATGCTTTAGCTATAGTGAAAATAAACAAGTGCTGCCCTAATCTAATGAAGAATGTATGTGGGTTCAGAAACTTCAGCACTGAGTTTGTGTGAAAAGGAGCATAAGCCAGTGACTAAATACTTATATTTTTTAACTGACTTGAAATGTAAATTCAGCTGTTATAATACAACGTAGGAGATAGGTAATTGATCTAAATGAGTTGCTGTTAAACAGTAAAACTTGAACTCTGCAGAGTTTTAGAACAGTTTTTGATGGTAAGTCTTTTTCAAGTTATTTTAAAGACAAGTGTAGTTCTTATCACTTAAGTCAGTGTGTATATTTTAACTGGATGCATCTCTTTAAAAAGCCTTTCAAGCATATGTGGAAAACTACATGCACAACACCATGACCTACTGCACAAATGTCCTGAATTTTTTGAAGGCCTTTTTTTGTTATCTGGACACTCAGCCCTCCCTTTGGGTAACTGACGCTATAGTTTTGTTAGGACAACCCAAATGGCATTTCTTCCTTGCAGCACAAGCACTGTATCATGCTGCTTCTTTGAATGAGTAGGCAGTATTTGGCTACCTTAATGTCTCCAGGAACAGAAGACTTTGTAGTGTTTTCCTTCTGCTTGTTAGCTTGTGTTACTTTTTGTATTAAATTTGTCATTAGTTAGGTGTGTGGAAACAGCTTCAAGCAGAAACAACAGTTTTCTGAAACCTAAGGTGCTTAGTTTTAAACTAAATAATAAGTTAATATACTATGAATCCTAGTTAATCTGTGCGTAATGTATCTGAAATTCCAGCTATTTCAGTGCAATGACAGGAATTAATAGAACCATAATATCACTTAATTTTGTTATTATGAAAGGTGAGAGGAATCCCTGTAACTGTGTTCTGTGCCAGCCCTGTGTGGTCATGTAGCGTAACTTTCTTCTCTGTCTTGTTTAGGTTTGAAGTAGTTTAGGTAGGAAGTATGTGGTTTTTGAATTTTTTTGGGGCAGCTCATAGATACTGTTTTAATCTTTTTGAGTTTTCCAAATCCCCCTGCTACATTAGGTTCACATAAAAGCTCTGAATCTGTGATGGGACAAATGACTGTGGTGCCCAGTCAGTCTGTCTGTCCTGACTGCTGCCTCGTTGAGACAGGTAGTGCTCTGCCATTTGTAACCTAGATTGCAGGTTCTACCTAATGGTGGTAACTTTGGGTTTCTCTGCTTAGAGTGAGTGTAATTTGTTTCATTCTTTTGTAGCTGTTAAATTTAATCTAGATTTTTCATCAGGGGGATTTTTTGCTTGGAGAATTCTGTCTGCCTCAGTTCAGTCATAGTTCTTAAAAGTTGATTGAAACTATCATTGCACTTTGAGAAAAGAAAGAGCCTCCCTGGTGTGGGAGTTGTAGGGGTTTTCAGGTGCTTGGCTTGCAGAGATGTGTTTTCTCAAGCATGTGGAACACCTTTGTAGGATATTCAAGCCTAATAACAACATACTTCTTCAGGATATAGATTGGAAACTATAATTACAGTGCATATACTGTGGATAGTAAACATGGAAGAGCACTTGTGGAAATAGTTGTCTGCCTGCATTTGTGTGATCTCCCTTAATGCAGGAAGATTAGGTGTGATCATTTTGACCCACTTGTCTCTGGCACAAATGGGGTGGCTTGAACCCACTGTTGTAACTGGTTTGTGCTTTTGTGAAGGTGCACTGGTAAGAGAAGTTGTATCTGGAACAGAACTGAAAAGGAACATGAGGTCTCTTTGGTGTTTGTGGCCTTTAAATTGTTCTATTGTTAGTCTGGATGGGCGAGAGAAAAAACAACTTTTAAAATCCCCTGCCATATCGTTCTCTTTATTCTGCTTCCTTAATGCCAGGCTTTTGTGGTGCTGGGAATTTTTAGTTTGTGGTGTGTTTTTTGTGGTTTTTTCTTTCTTTTTTTTTTTTTTTTTTTTTTTTTTTTTTTTTTTTTTTTGGTTGTGGGTTTTTTTTGTTTATTTGTTTTTGTTGGTTTTTGTTGGTGTTTTGAAATGTCATTATTTTGCAACAGATTCGGAGGGAGAAGTTAAGATGTTTATACTATAGGTGGTAATAATCAGTGACAGAAAAGTAGTATCAGTGTGAATCTCTCTCTTAAAAGGAAGCATACACTCAAAAGCAGAAAAAACTGAGAGTGTTGGAAATTAGGCTGAACTTGCAATGAATAAGTCAAAGAAGTCAATTTCTTGGGAGTACTGCAGAACTAATATTAAGGTTTGGTGTTTTTTCCAGATCATATTTTGTGAGCTAGGTTCAATATTAAAGTCCATAAAGAAGAAAGCCTGACTTCTATAATGTGAAGGGGTAACATGGCTCTTAAAGTATGAGGAATTGGAAGGTCACTTCTGCTTTATGTCCTTACTAATTTTTTAGGCAAGAATTGTCACTGTGCCATAATAACTGCAGGGTGACTGAGAATAGAGTAAAAAATTCCTCTGTAGTATTTCAGTCTTTTCTGGTGATGGTTCAACAAGTGCAGTAAGAGGAAGGTATGACAAACTTTTCATTGATTAAATGGCTGTTGGTACAATGTAGACATCAAAATTCTTCATATGAGTTTGATAAAATAGCAAAGATCAGTAAAATGTATTGCTGACATATTTGTATTTAAAGTCTTACTTTGAACTCCTGCTTCTCACACAGTATGGACTAGTCTGGATAGATGGCCTTACTGAGTGCCTGCCTTGAAGTCACCATGCCTAGTTTTGGAGGAATGGGTAAAATTACATGGATGTAGTATAACTACAGGATAGTAGTACTATAGTTTAGATTTCTAGAGTTTGGGAAGGGTAGAGGTTGTGAAGGAGCAAGAGAATGAATGCTGAGGAATCACTTCAAAAATCACGGGTGCATGTAAGTAAGAAGTGATGTGTGGAGGTACTTGCTGGTAAAACTGCAGTGTAGTTGAAGAACCAAAGAAGAGGAATATGGTGTAGTCTTTGATCTCAGATTAAGGAGTTTGGATGGAAAAATGGAAGATTGAGTGATAGCTGGATTTACCTGGGGAACGGGACAGAATGTTTAGGCCTGAACTAGAAATAGCAGGAGTTCAAGGGAAAGAACAAGACCTTAGAGGAGAAAGGCAAAGATGATTTGTAATGTAAAATACATGTTTGGGGTTTTACAAAGGTTGTTACAAAGTCTGCTTTTCAATTAAGTTGTTCTTCAGGTTTTGGTAATAAATACTTGAGAATCACAGTGAGGGGAAAGAAAAAGCAGCTGAATAAACATGAAAGGAATAGGAAAAAAAAAATCTTACTTGGTGAGAAGAGTCAGTGAACACTTTTAGGATTGCAGTTGCTATTGTAGCTTATTAAGTCTAGTAACTGACTCCAAAGCCCTAGCCTGTGTGAAGTTAGGTTTTCAAGGAAATGAAAATATTGATATTCTACTATTAAATACTATGAGGAACTTAGAAATAGTTTTCTTTGCATGAGGAGTTTAGTTTAGTAATAAGTTTTGCTTAAATCCAGGTGTTAAATTGAAACTTTTTGTAATTTAATATGTTCCAAACGAATATTTGAAATAGTTTTAGTTTTGACTTAACAGTTTCTTATTTCTCAGAAAACAGGAGAATATATCTATAGTGAAGGCATGCATGAACATTTGAGTTTATTGGTCGTGATTAAGGGGTGTATTGGTGGTGTACAGGTTAACAGTGAACATTGTACAGGTGGAAAGGTGAATTTGTAGAAGGTGCTTTTTCCCTAGAGTTGGGACTTGGCTCTTGGATAGGGGGAAGCTGCACTAAAGAAGATGAACTGATTGAAGTTCTTGTTCGCATTTTTACTGGAAATTACCGAAATTACCATCCCATTTTTGACTGTTGTGCTTTGTTTCAGCTTTTTTTTTTTTTTTTTTGTTGTGTGTGTGTGTGTATTTGTTTGCTTGCTTGTTTATTTTGGGTTTTTTTTCTTAGAAATGAGAGCTTTGTCTCCTCAGTTTCTGGGAGCTTTTTGGAGGTTGGGTTGTCACAGCTTGTACCCATGGACTGACTTTGGACACACCACCCCTCTGCCCCCCATTTTTTCTGGGGTGGTTCTGCAGCCTCAGGGTTCACATGGAGACAACTGTGAATAGAGCCAGGTTGTATCTTGCTGTGTGCTCAGCAGGCCCAGAGGTACACAGTGGTCAATAAATAAAGGTTTGATGAGTCCTGCAGTCCAGTTCTGAGCTCAGGGGCTGGGCTGGGAGTCTTAGCCTTGGTCATGGCTCAGAGTTTCAGCATCAGCACAGCCCTGGAGGAAATGTGTCTATCCTCCCTGGGAGCTCTCACCCCTGGAATTAAGGCTGGCTGATGAACCAAGGGCACTCTTTACCAGGACTGAATCAAGTTGACAGTGGTTTGTTTAGAAAGTTGTTCTTCATAGTATTCACCGTTCTCTTTTGTAACAGTTAGGAGATGCCTTTTGTTTCAGGTTATATGTCAAATTTGTAATAGCAGTTAATTAACCCCTTGTATGTATGGTGACAGCTTGGAACACAGTGTGGAGAACAGTGATTTATTCTCTGCCTGTAGCAGCAGTGATCTTAAAGCACTTGCATCCCCACTGCAAACTGCCAGAAATCATGAAATGATAGAAAAAATTGCAGCCATTTATATTTTCTGCAGAATATCTAGAGCTGTGGGATGAGGCTTTGTGGCCCACAGATGAGCTGGAGTGCTGGAAAAGGCACTATTTATTGACTAAATTTGTGGACTGTGGTCCTTCTCATTAGATTCTCTTAATCTCAGTTTAAAATAAAGAAGCATTTTAGTGCATCTGATGTTACAAACCTAGCTATATGATTTCTTTTATACCTTATGGTATTCAGGAAAGAAGGATCAAATTATAACTTTATTCTGATCACACATTCAGAAAGTGATCCTGACCTCAGCACTAGGATCAGCTTTGTAGTATCAAAACCCAAAATGTAGCAGGCTGCCCCCTCAAAATTGAACTAATAAGAGAAAGCATTCCTTCTTCTGGTCTGCCTGTTTTGAGATCACAGCAGAAAAAGAGAGGAGGAGCTTTGAAGGAAGTTGGGTGATAACTGGAATATGTGGGATTAAACTAGGCAAGTGACAAAGGGGAGGGGACAGGTTTTTGATAAGTGCAAGATTAATAAAGGAGATGCTCTGTTACATGTGTTGGGTTAATTTCTTGAGTTGTTGCATAGCAAAAGGCCAAGATGATGAAAATTGCAGTAGGGATATCCTGCTGGCACAATTGCTGACATTTGTGGTGGGTTTGTAAGCAGAATGTAAGGCAGGAGTTATGGCCAGTCCAGTACAGAGTAAATTCTTTGGAAATCAGCTGTCCTGGAGCATTTGCATTAAAACCTTAAGTTTGAGTTAAATGAAGTGTTAAATTAATGTGTAAAATTTGGTGTACACTGAAATAGAGGTGGTTGAGGATTTCGTACAGCATTTAATGAGAATTTATTAGTGTGATTAAATACAAAAAAACCCTGCCAGTTTTCTTGGGCTGAAACCTTGTTTATATTTCATTTTATGTGGAGCAGTGAAACCAGACTAACCCACAAGGCTGTATCCAGTGGTAGTGCTACTGTTCTCTCTCAAGAAAATATTACCTCCTGGCACTGCTAAAAATACTGCTGATGGTGTTTGATGCCATGAAGTTACTAGATTTTTCATGTCCTCTGGGTGACTCTGGGTTCTGTGAGCCATCGTGCTGGGATGATCACAATGCCCCTCTTGCCCAGTGCTCACTCATCTTCACCTCATCCTCCCAGCCTGAAGAGCAGCCTCTGGCCTTCAGGCTTACTGAGGGATGGAAGTGTATAAAACAAACTATGCAATTCAATAATTCTCACCTTAAAGTGTCCAGCACTTGATCCTTATTTGACTAAATGGTGACCCTCATACAGGAGGGATAAGTAAAGAGGAGTTTGTTTATGCTTCAGGCATCCATATGTGGCATTTTGGGGAAATGGGAGACCCTCCAAAGCTCTGAACTTGGGCGAGTTAAAGCCTTCAATCACTCGTGGAGTTTTCTTCAACTATAAGTGTACAGTGCTTTCTTCTCTTACAATTGACTTGCTTTAAGCTTTGGTTGAGCTCAATCACTAGAGGAATAATAAATTTAATATTATAGACTTGTCAATGTGTTGATTTTCTTTGTGTTGGAAAGTGTTCTTTTCTGTGTGGAAGGATGTTGCTTTTTCTGCAGAAATATGAAAAAGGTTGGAAGTTCTGAAATGCTTATATGAAACTCCAGAAAGTAGCAGGTACTTGCTTATTCTTCTGAGTACGTAGCATAAATGTCCTCTGTGATTTTCCTAGAAAGCAGCTTAGCAGCTTTTTATTTTTCATCTTGATTTGATTATTTAGGACCAACTTCTGTTCTGCTGTGCTTAATTTCCGTGTAGAAGAGCTCTATTGAAAAGTTGAGATTTATCTTTTCATATGTATTGAACAACTGTTGGAGTTTATGATTATCTTTAGAGGGAAAAGCTGGTATGCATAGTAAAAATGATTCTGACTTTTTAAAACGGACCATGGTTTGGTTGTCTGAGCACCTAGTATGGAGCCATTTACTTGAACAAATGGGAATGACATCTGTTTGGGTAGTGAAAGACTTCCCTGGAGTATGTGCTTGGGATCTTGCAGATTTCTATGGACAGTGTTTTGCTCTAGTGTTGGTAGCAATAACATGGGTGATGTAATTTTTTCTTCTTCAAAATGTGGTGTTATATCATGTGCAATTCTAAATAAGAGCAAAAAATAGAGGTACCTGATGGATCTGAAGCTGTATGTTGGAAACTCTTCCCTTGAGGGAATGTCCAGAATTTGTCTCAAGATGAAATTTCATGAGTGATGCCTCTCACCAGTGAGATCCCCAGGTTGTGGGAGCAGTGGATCAGATGTTTGTGGCTATTGTCCATATAATCATTGATCATGGGGGTGGGGTGTAGCACAACCTCAGCTGTATTTTACAAGCTATTTCAAGCAACAGCATTTAGCTGGTGGCTTGCTTACTTACATTGCCTTTTCATTTGAAACCACTATAATGGGATGTACCCAGTAGTTCTGTTTTCTGCATTTTAAAGCTAGTTTGAATTTACTACTGCTTTTGGACTTCATTTTCACTTGGTAATCTGAATTTCTGTGGCTAGATTAGTTTTGAGACTTCCAGACCGTGCTGTACTTTAATGTACTAGTGGCAATTGGAGGTTGTTAAACTGTCATTATTGCAAGCTGATAAGGATCAATGTATAATAAAGTCTTCTTAAATGAAATGTGATAACTTGTGGAAAGTAGTTTGCTTTAGCTGCTGGTTTTGCTTTGGAAATATCTACTGTCTCCTGTAAAGCAGAAGGTTCAAATGGTAGACATCAATATTAATTATCAAGGGTGGTTGTGAGGGGGAAAATAGGAAAACCGTGCATTTTAGAATTTCTGAAACTGTTGGAAAAATTTGTGTTGCAACAAATGTAAATAATATTCTCCCATTATAAATACTGTCACAAGTTTAAAAACTAAGTTTATTTTGTGTGTATGAATGGATACAAATAAGTATGCTCTGTGAAAACTCAGTGAAACAACATGAAATGTTTGTTCCAGTCTGCAAGCTGAATACAATAATACAGTTGGTATTCTTGAATGCATGCTGAGGAAAAAAGAGGAAGGCTGTTAATAAAAAGAATAAAACCCCAAGTTCTTTCAGTGTAATTGCAGCAAACTGTATGCTTAGCCTGAAATCAGAACCTTCATGCAGTGTTTGAGCTTAGTGACCACTAGAAGATTGTTCTGTGATCATGTGTCTATTGCACAGCACCGGTAAGTGGTGAAGTGTTACTGCTCCGGGTGATGCTGCAGTGCCTGTCCCTCGCATTGAGCTGGCAGGGCCAGCTGGGCAGCTTGGAGCAGTGAAATGCCAATGATGTTGCAGCATTGTGTGGAAGTGCAAATCAGAGAAAACACCATAGGCTCCTGCTTAAAGAGGAACCGAGTGGGGGGTTGTGTTATGTGTGGCATGGTTCTAAGTCCAAGCACTAATTGCTGGCATTTTGAAAACTTTTGGAATTGTCACTTCTCTCGGAGGAAAGGAACTAGGACTCTATGGAGAGAAATTGTCAGCTGATAGATTTCACATAAACTATGCACTTTTTTTTGAAAGAGAGATGCAATCACTACGGTTTACTATGAGAAGTGAAAGTAAATTCCAGAAATCTTGCTTTATGGAGGAAAAGAAAAACTTTGAGCCAATATTATCATAATGAAATCCCATTAAAACATCAAGTTGGAGCTAGTTTTTCTAATTGGTGAAGAACTTCACTATTTTTTCTTCCCATTGAGATTTAAAAAAAATATGTGTGTGTTTGGGGATGAAAATATATTCAACTTCTGATCTTTCTAAGCTTTTCAAATGCAGGCAGATTTCCAGAGATCTGTGCTGTTCAGTTAACTGCATGAGCAGGGTAACTGGGCCAAGTTGCTTACCTGGGCGCTAAGCAGGCCTTCAGGCTTGACTGAAATGGATGCTGTGTCTTAGCAGACCAACTACTTGTTGTTCGTGCTGCTGGGATGTCAATGACCAGGATTTTCTTCTGCTGCTATTCAAGGAATGGACTGATACTAGAGAACATCATACAGTGTGTTTGGGTAGCCATGAAATGAAAAGAAGGTTGTGTGGGCTCTTTGAGGCCATCTGTAGGCAGTAATTACTGACTGAGGTCCAAACTGGTGTTTTCAGGTTAAATTATGGTTTTTTAAATCTGAATCTGTTAAGGATCTCTCCCTCTTCTTTTCACAAGGATTCAGTCAGTAGTTAAACTTGCTTTCTTGTTATCCCCTGAGTTGGTGAGGAAGGGCATACAATCCAGTTAGGACAGTTCCTGCTCAGCCACTCCAGCTGGCCTACTTGTGCTCTGTGGTGTCTTGGTGCTTATGTGCCTCAGTAAGTGCCCTGTGATCTCCTGATCCTGCAAGAGGATGCAGCAGGAAAGGATCCCTTGTAGTTAGTAATATCCCTAGTGCTTCAGCAGAGCATCTGGGTTGTGTTTTAAGGGAAATCCTATGCCATTACTAAATTTAAAACAATCAGATGAGACAGCCTTCTGGGTATTAGGGTACTGGAGTCAAATCTTTGGAACAGTGGAGTATTTTTATAATTTCATTGCTGCTGATCTGGAGAAGAGATTCAGGTAGCAGGTAAGAGGTGATAGGGTTTGACGACTTGCATCCCTTCACCTCCTGGCTTCGTTGTGTAGTTTAACAGTTGCTATCTCAAACTCTTCCTTTTTGGTGTCTTTGTAACATGGAATAAATATGTATGGGCTTGTTCTGCATGCAGCTTAAGATCTTCAGTAGTAGTTTTCTCCCAGAAAGGAACCACTCCACTGGGGATGCTAAAGATTATGGGGAGCTGTTTTTCTGAGGTTAACTTTAGTCCTGATGCTTTGAGCTCTACTGGGGAGGAAAGGTGCCTTCTGTTAGTACAGAACTCTGTTGCAGTAGAGAAAAACAGGCAAAATGTTGGCAAAGGAGTCCAGACTGGATGTCCTAATCTTGTTGTCAAATATTGGGTGTCAAAGAAATTTTTGCTGTTGCCTGTTTGCACAGATGTGAGTCTGTGTGAGATGAAAGCTGGTCTGGTGGAATGATATGTGTAGGCAAAGAAAAAACTTGATACCTGTGACTTGGGATTTTAGGAGAAATGTATTTATTAAAGTCAGTGGTTTCTTTGTTAATCTTACTTGGGGTTGAAGGCAACTGAGTGGAAAATGGATGGCTCCTGCCAGTAGTTTGAACAGCTGATCACCAGACTACTTCAAACAAATTTTTAATATGCTGGTGTTAAACCAGGTGATGATGATCTTAGTTGAAAGCTGCACTATGATTGTCTTTGCCTAAAGCTTTGCTAATTTTTACTGACTGCTGATTTTGTCCTGCCACCATCATTGGAGCACCGTGCAGTGCACTTGCCTTGCAGTGGCATATTAAGTGACTTTGTTAACATTTTTCCAGGGTAGGTTGCTGACTGGTATGTCCAAGGGATTAAATGTTGTACAATAAAAGCTCATCTCTTTGAGTTAAATGTATTTACCCTGCAAGTATGAGGAAGCTATGAAGTACTTGGGTACTAAAAAGCCAAAGCAAGTATTTCTTTATTTCCAGACTCAGAAGAAGCTTTTCTATGAAATATTCCCATTTAAAGCTCTAGTCCTCAAATTGTCCAGTCTCTCTAATATTTTGATGCTTGAAGGCTTATCTTCTAATTCAGTTTTGAGAATTATAGCTGTTCCTCAAACAGAAGCGTCTGCAGTTAAATGTGTAATAAAATTTGGTTATGCCCTGGTTGCGGGATGATGATGTTAGAGTGTTTTGGAAGCCAGCACGGCAAAGCACGGGGGCTCTGTGGCTGCCGTGGCTGAGCAGGGGTGCTTTGGCGGCGCTTTCTTACCGCGTGGGGCGACTCGTGGGCGCGGACGGGACGGAGTCCCTGTCCCTGTAAGCGGTCCCAGGGAGGGCACGCCAGGCCCGGCCCTTTGTAGAAACCTGAGGCAGCAGCGCTCACCGTCAGAGGGAAGGGCTCCTGTGGGGGGGAGCGGGAGCAGCGGGGAGAGCCTGGTAGAAGTAGGTGAATTCAAGAGCCGAGGGACGGCGGCGGGGCGGGGCGGGCCGCGGTTGGTGCCCGTGCTCCGCCGGTAGCCGCCGGGTCGCCGGTAGGCCCCGCCCCGCCGCACCGGGGCCGCGCGGGGTCCGGACCGGGCCGTCTGACGCTGTGCTCTGCCCGCAGATGGCCGCCTGCGTGTTCCGGGTGGAGCTGTCCGTGTCCTGCCGGAGCCTCCTCGACCGGGACCTGGGCTCCAGGTCGGACCCCCTGTGCGTCCTGCTGGAGGACGCGGGCGGTGGCCGCTGGGCTGAGGTAAGAGCGGCCGGTGGCCGCAAACACGCCGGGTCTCCCCGTTCCCATCCCGTAGGTTTTCCTGGGAAGTGCATGACATTCTTAGTTCAGATTTACGACTGGTGAGCAGTCCCATTGCCCACATTCGAACCTTCAGTGGTTTCTTTGATCGTTTGCTCGGAGTTGCATCAGGAGACTTATTTGACTGTAATGATATGACTGGCCCTAGAGCACACACTCCAGAATACGTTGTTTCAGCAGTCTTTCTCCCCTGTTTTCAGAATTTTCCCATACAGGAGTGTTTTTCAATGCCATTTCCTTTCTCGGTGAGCCGTCGGTCAGCCTGGTTTGTTACTGAGTATGAGCCATGGTCCAGGGTCCATGGTCCAAGCACCTTGCTTGTGCCTGTGTTCACCTGGTGCAGGTAGAAAGCTGGATGGGACAATACAGGCTTCTTACACATTGTCAACCGTTTTGTTCCTGTGTTTGTGCAGCTAGATCGCACAGAAAAGGTCAAGAACTGCCAAGACCCTGAATTCTGCAAGAAACTGGTTGTGGACTACTACTTTGAAAAAGTGCAGAAGCTGAAATTCGGCATATATGATATTGATAACAAGTCCTTTGATTTAAATGATGATGACTACCTGGGAGGGATTGAGTGCACACTGGGGCAGGTATGTATACATGTGTTAAGTGATGTACAAAATAGCATTGAGAGTTGGCTTTATTATGAAAACTGAAGTGAAAATCTGCTTTGTCAAAGGCTTCAACATACTCAAATTTGTAAAACACTGTTAAACATGTTCATTTGTGTTACCATTGAACACTTTAGAAAAATCATTATGTCGATCACAAAACAAAGGTTAGGAATACACATATTTTGTAATTAATTGCTTAATTTAGGAGGCACTTGGAGCACTAAAGGCAGTCTGGGAATAAGGAAGCCTGGTGCTTGGAGGGCTCTCATGGAGTTTCCTTTGCACAGAGTGACCATCAGGTGGTAAATCAGGGGAAATAAGGCTACTTGAGATTCCATGTTCATTTCCTGAGAAGGGGTTTGTATAGCTAGGTAGGAGAAGAAAAGTGGGATTCATATTATTAAAGAAAAACTCTATAAATTAAATAGTATTAGTATAGTTTTAGTAGCTTTTTGGCTGCTTGTGATGACAATGCCTCTCGTGTCTAAGAGGTAGCAAAATAGGAAGCTAAAGTTAAGTTTTGAGATGTGTTTGTGGGCACTGTTTCCTTGATAGTGAGAGAAGATGATTTTCATATTTTCAGGAGCACAAATTGATGGCTGTCACTGTTGGAAACGCATTTAAATCTTTTTAGAACTTTTATGAGAGTTTGAAAACTTTGCGCTTGAAGAGTACTTCTTTCCTCTTTGTCTAACCTGATATTTTTATTATCTGTCTTCTAACCTTAGGTTGTGTCCAGCTCAGTGTTCACCCGACCACTGGAACTGAAGCAGGGAAAGCTAGCAGGAAAGGGCACTATTACGGTACATAAGGTTTTTGTTTGAAAAAAAACTCTCTCAATATGCTGTCTGGGATAAAGTGGCTTTTCTGGTTTCCTGTCAGTATATCTTGAAATGCTACATATATACAGGAGATAGATATTTAAAAGAAAGTACAGTTTCTTTTATGGACAAAATAAAAGCAAAACTCTGTGATTACTTGTTTAACATTCCCCCTCCCCAAAATTTCCATGGCACAGATTTCAGCAGAGGAGATTAAGGATAACAGAGTTGTGCACTTGGAAATTGAAGCCCAAAACTTGGACAAAAAGGTATTGGTTTTTAAAAAATTTGTATTTCATGCTTCTCCAGTAGTTACATTTTCTGCCTTTTGGCCAGGAATCTCTGTGTTTGCATTCAGCTAAGCCAGTAATCCATGTGTGAGCAAAGGCTCACTGTGATCTGTGTTATTTACAGTGGAGTAAATTGGAGATACAATTGCATGTTGAAGTCCACAATGTCAAACTAGAAATTCAACTGCCAGGTTTAGGTTTTGAGGTATTATTGTGGCTTTGGAGCATTCTGTATATGAACACAAATCACTAACATAATTGTCTCCCGTGAACTGATATTTCTGTATTTTTGTTAAAGACGAAATGGTGGTGGAAATTTAGGTCTTCTGCTCAATGTTATTTTAAGCCAAAGACCAATACAGGAATTTAGTGACCTAACTCTCATTTAGCAAAATTGTGTGATTTATAGGGACAAAAGTGGTCTGAGGAGGAGGTCTTGGAATTGGAGCTAAAAGATGCTGATGGCTTACAGAGTGCAGCAGTTTTAAAAAGGAAAATAAAATTAGGAAAGAAAATCAATGTATAGTTTGACTTCATTATTTGTTTGAAGTATTGCCAACTAATTAGTTATTTTTTACTAATTTTGGTAAAATACAGAGGAGGCTGATTACTTCTGGGGTTTTGTGTGCAGGATATCTTTGGTAAATCAGATCCGTTTTTGGAGTTTTACAAGCGGAGTGATGCTGGAACATGGCAGCTCGTGTACAGATCAGAGGTAAAATTTCCACACAATGTTTTCCTTGAGTTGATCAGACAGCTTTCTCTTCCTAAAAGTGAGAGTCCCACTCCTGGTCACATTTTGCACCAGTTTTTCAGAGAAAGTATCCTGTTAAAAGGTATTCTGCTCACTATGTCTGCAGCAAATTGTTTATTTGCTGCCTGGTGACTGGATGGAGATACCTGAGTGAGGAGTCTGACCATGGACAGCAAGTGAGAAGAGGGTCTCTCTTCCTTTTCGGTGGTGTTGAGCTTGGCTGTAAAATTTAACTTTACTGAAAGCATCAGACTTTTATTTCTTACAGAGCTGTTGCTTGGCCATTGATACGTGCCGTGGTTGAACTGGTTGAGGCTGCTCTTAACTTGCCATGAAGAGCCATCATGTCATCATTGTTAGTGAGTTGCACACTGTATTCTTTGTGTGACATAATGCTATCATTTTCTTAAGGTCATCAAGAACAACTTAAATCCATGCTGGAAGAAGTTCAGTGTTCCCTTGCAAACTTTCTGTGGTGGAGATTTTAATAAACCTATCAAGGTACAGTCTTTAGAAATTCTCTTTGTTGTTCCAAATCATCCATTCTCTGTTGATGCTAAGAGTGAGTTATCAGGTTGTCTAGTCATACTGAAGTTATTAGATCGCTTTTCTAGAATTGTAGTGTGGCAGATAAGTGATTATATGTCTGTTTTAAAACACTAAAAGTTGTCAAATTGAGAAGTCAGGAAATGCAGAAGTGACACATTTTCCAATGATTAGTCATAAGAAGAATTGTATCTGTTTTTTTTTCACTATTCTGGCCAGGGTTTCAAGTTGAGCTTTGGTGGTAATCTTTTGTTTGGTTGGGTGGTTGGTTGTTTTGGGTTTTTTTTTCATTGTGGCTTTCTAGCACTGTTTTTTAAGTTAACTGAGAAACTTGCAGATGTTGGACAAACTTGAGTACCTTTGGATACGGACCCAGACAGGAGTTTGAGGTAGCTGTCAGATTTATCCATTCATGAGACTGGAAGCTTTCCCCAACTCTTTTTCTATCTATTTCAAGTAGAAATTTAGTTTTGAGTCAGAATTGCATTCCCACATGGTCTTGTATATGATCACTAATTCTCTGTGGCCCTGGCTTGCAGAGGTGTAACAGAGCAACTGCATCTTATAATATGTTTCTACAAAAGGAAATCTGATAACAACTTAGTATGTTTATTTTTCTTCTAAGCAATGCATTGATAATTTAAAGGCATTTAAATCCATAGATAGAGAGAAATTATACTCACACAGAACTACTTTTCTAACACCTAAATGTTTTACATTTGCAGAATTTTACTGTTTCATCCTCTCTGAAGAAATCTCATGCTGAAAGCTTGATATGGAAGATATAGCAAAAAGCATGCGTGCTAATGTTGTTCTTTGTGCATTATGGCAGTTCTTAAGAATTACTGAGATTATTAACCTGGAAATAGCTGTTCAGGTGTTGTCTTGGTTTGAAGGATAGGTGTCTGCCAAGGAAGGTGGGAACCTTACTAGCATGGAAAATATGACCTCCTTCCCTCCGAATTATTCCAACTTTGAAGTGCTGGGGCTGTCAGGCAGAGCTATGGGAGAAGGAGCAGCAGTTGGTTGCCAGTGTGTGTGTGTATAACAAGGCAAACAAACAGCAGCCCCGGCACAGCCCCGAGCAGAGGCAGAGCCCCAGTCCCAGCCTTGTCCAGGCTGCGGACACCTTCCCCTGCGGTGCAGTTCCGGGCACAGCCGGCAGGGGCGCTGCTGGCTCCCGGCCGGGCAGGGCGGCTGCCATGATTCCCCGCGCCTGCAGGGGGCGCTGTGGCGCGAGCTCGGCCGCCTCTCTCCACACGGGAATGGCGGGCGGGCCGGCGGGAGGGATGGAGAAGGGGCTGCTGTGGGAGCTCAGGGCAAGCAGCCGGTCCCGGTGCTGGTGCCCCTCCAAATGGTGAAATGGGCTGCAGCAGGAAACCTTGGAGCAGCAGCTGGAACGGCAGAGGCAGGCAGACTCCAGGGAAACAAAGTGTAGCAAAATACCCAAAGCTGTGGCAGGAGCAATGGGGGTCCCACAGTGGCAGTCGGGATCCTACAGGCAGCAGGGAGGTGCTCCCTCCAAAGAGGGAGAAGGGGTCCTGGGTTTCCCCTGAGGTATCCAAGCAGTTGATGAGGTTGGGTGTTGAAAAGGTCCCAATTCAACAGCTGCTCTTATAAGTAGAGGCTTACCCATGGTAAGGAGAAGCAGTGAAGGACAAAACTCTGCAGTGGTAAATCCTCTGGGCAACAGCAGCCCAAAACCACAACCCTCTGATCTCTGATCCCAAGAGCAACAGTGTGAGAGAGGACTGAGCCCAGGCCCTGACCCCAGCTAAGTCTCTGTATCTCTGCACTTTGCAAGAGAAAATCCCCCCCAGCTATCAAGCTCACTCCCCAGCTAAGAGACTGCAGCCAACTACACCTCTTGTCCCCTCCTCCCCATCTTGGCCACGTCTTTTGTCTCTCTTACATATCATTGTTTTCATCTTTTAGGCAACAAATAGGAGCAAAATTCCCCGAGGGAAAGAAAAAAAAAAAAGGAAAAATTCTAACCTCCCAACAGCTGTGCTGGGCTTGTTGATAGGTGGCGGTGTTTTAAGTGGTGTTTGTGAGCTCTTGTTGGTGGGGAATCAACAGTCTTAGGTCAAAAAGAAGTCATCTCGGTTCAGAAGTGTGCAGCAAGCATGTAGAGAAGGTGGCTAAGAGGTTCATATTGTCATTTGTTAGAACTGAAATGACGTGATTTACACATGCTGTTTTGTGGGGATATATTTGCTGTAGCCCAAAGGTATTTGTGTTATTTTATTTTGTTTGTTTTCTAGAAGCTTTCTGTGCTTTGGAATCCACTTCAGAGTGACCTGCTTCTTACAAAGGATAGCTTTGCTGTTAGTTCATTTAAGCCAAAATTCTTGATGCATAGGCAAATAATCTGTGAAGTTTCCCAATGCAGCTGTGAAAAATGATTAAGCTGTTCTTGTCCTTAACAGGCTGGGGAAGTTAGTCAGGAGAGTCTAGAGTGGCAGACAGGAGTTTCACTAACAACACTAAAGTATATAATATTGCACTATTGTTTTATTTTTCTTTTGGAATTTGTTCCTCAAAAACCTTTTGTTTGAGGCTTCCAAAAATTTACCTAGGACCAATTATGTATGAAATACTCAGTGAAGGGAGAAGTTGAACTTCAGCACAGTGGAAACAGCTGTTTTTGTCTATCCCCTAAACAACAACTTTGCCAGCTGTGTATGAGGATTATATGCTGAATATGTGGGTGAACATAAATCTTTTGATCAAATGCTACCTAGTGTTATGGTAATTCTTTCTTCATTGTGATGCAGAGTGATGTTCTCCTTATTCTGTGTTAAGAACAGCTCATATTTGTGACACAGCCTAATCTTTGTGACAGTTTTGTGAAAAATAAGTGAAAGCAGCCGCTCACCCCCACAGTTATGTAAAAGGAAATAGCAAATGTAGTAAATAGAAGTTACAAAATATAAATTTCTGGGTGTTGGTATTCATAGGTTTCATGGCATGTACACAAAAACAGAATAATTTTCTGTGGATTTTGGAAGTTCCTCCTGTAGATGATAGGGGCCTTTTCCTTGCTGACTGTATTCCATGAATTGTAATGAGTATTGGACAGTTGATTGCAAAGAAATAATCAGTAAATAACTCTATACATTGTCCTGCAATATCGGAGGGTTTTGTCTGCAGCAACACCACTCTTTGGACTGCCTGCAGTGAATCTTGGCCAGTGTTATAAAAAACCCTTGTAAAAAGAGATTTGTTTTAAGCTATACCATATTGTGAACTAATAACAAAACTGGTCCTTGGCATGGCTATGAGGGGAGTGGGAACAGGAAGGACGGGAGAGGAGGTGTGTGGATATGGTAGCTGCTGGATTCCCTGGAGCTCTCCAGGTGTACTGGCATAAAGAAGATCCCTCACTGGGAGTCTGCAGCCTGGCTTCTGCACAAAAGAAGGCCTGCCTGGCATGATCCAGTTGCTTTTGGGTGATGTGCAAACGTCAGAATTGCTGGGAGAAGCTGAGTAAAGTTCAGGCAGGAGGGGTGGAAGTTGCTTCATGGTGGAGTGTCTAGAAGAGAAGATCAGAAGTGAGGTGGGAAGGATGGAGGACGAGAAGGGGGAACAATCTCTGTGGTATCTTTTGCCATTAGGACACTGAAGGATGTTGTGATGCTTCCTGTTTAGGTGACTGCATTAGGCCATAATTCACCTGTCTGTTTGTATGGATTTTCCACTGATACCAGTGGAAGATCCCCAGTGGATCTAGGGGATCCTTTAAAGAACCCTGTGTCAAATTCAGGTATCTAGTAATTGAAGTTGACATCCTTATCGGGGTGTTACCCGTGGGTTCATCTTGTCCCATTGTCCTTAGGAGAAAGCTTACACTGGTTTATACTAGAGTAACATCAGTTTCTTGATTACTAGAGGCAGATCTCAGAAAGAGAGTTCCTGAGTCTGTGTGACATGTGAGCTTCCAAGGAGGAGGAGGTGGCTGCTCACAACTGTCCCTTAGTTGACTGCTTCTGGAATTACTTGTGTTCTGCAGTCATATGCACTGAACATGTTAGAAATGCTCTTCACCGGTGATTTTGTGGAGAGCTATGACACCATGTTGCTGTAAGCTATAGTTATTAGTATATTTTTATTTGTAAATGCATTGCTCTTTTGCATTATCTAGTTCCTCATGCTGATATAAAAATGACTGTTTATTAATAAAGTATTTATAATTTGGTTACCATAAGATGTAAAAAGAGACAGTCTCATTGTTCCATCGAAATGAGTTTCCTTGTAAATTGATGTTATCATTGGACAGAAAAAAGCACATTGCTTAGATAACAAAGTTGTAATTACTTGTTTCTCTTACCCCAGTTGCATATCTTATCCTGAATGACCTCACATTTACACATTTGGGCTGTGAAATGTTGGGGGTTTTTAATGTTTCTTTTAAAAAATTATTTATTTATTTAATCTCTTACATTTAAACCAGGGAATGATTTTTTTTTTAATTTTCACCACACATACTTGAATAGATGAGGAAATAAGCATGTTCTTTCTTGAGATTCACTCTGGTTGTGTGTCTTTGCTCCTGGGTTTCAGTTAGTGATGTGGTCAACATCCCCAGTCCTGATGGCGTGGGGGAGCTCACCAACATGGATGCAGAGCTGTGAGACAGGAGATGGGGCAGTGAGCCATGGACACTGTCCCTAACGTCTGCCCGTGGCCTGCTCCCTCCTCCTTTCAGGTGCAGTGTGCAGATTACGACAGTGATGGCTCTCATGACCTGATAGGCACTTTGGAAACGACCCTGGCGCAGATGCAGACAGCTGGTGCCGGCTCTCCGGTGAGCTTCCTCAGCCCCTGCTAACTGAGTCCGCAATCCAGGCATTCAAACCCCTTTCTAATACTGACCTCAGACATGCACTTTTAGTTGCTACCTCCAAACCTGCATATTTTTGTCTGTGTTTTTGTTTTACTAAACCAACATTTGGAAAGAATATAAACTGGTGTGGGAATGATATTTCTTTTCTTTAGGTTCTGTTACCATTCCTATTTCTAAAAATATCCTTGAGCCTGTTATCTGTTGGCCCTATTGTCTGCTGAGCTACTTTTCCCAGCAGTTCAGCTTGGTTCGGCCTCTGCTGAGTCAAGTGAAAATAGAAGTGCTTGTTGGTGCTCCAACAGATGAGTCCAGAGGCACAGCTTGTCTCAGATAATGTTTGTGCTGGAGTTAGTCACCCTCCTGAGCACTCTGGTCACCTTGCCAGCTAACAGAGAGCAGCAGTCCTTCCAAGGAGCACTTGTCTTGATCATCCAGTCTAGAGTAAGTTGGGTCACATGCTGGTGGTAGTGGTTTTGGTTTGTTGTCTGCAGTGAAAACTTGACATCTCATTCTCCTGGAAATGTCCCACCTGAATTGAAGCAGATGTATTTGCACACAGGACGTAGCCCAGGACTACTCCAGTGTGCCAGCCAGCTTGAATAGTCATCCAAAAGTAGATGGAAGGTTCTTGCCTTTTTTCTAGCCCTTGTGAATTCAGAACCATTGCAAGTGAATCCAAGGAAGGAGACACTGCCCCTGGGAACCTATGGCCTAGGCTTTTCTGGCCTCCCCACCCCGAGAGTCTTGCCTCCTCTGCCCACTGCTGCTGGCAAAAGCACCTGTTTAGCTTCTCAGATAGCGGCCAAAGTAGTTGCAGATATTTAAAAACTAAATTTCTTAATTCTATTGGGTGTTTTTGTAACTCAGAAATTGTGGAATGTGTGATGCTGTCTGTTTCAATAATTTGTTCTCCTGTAAATGCACATATTTTGGAACTTGCTTCTATGCTTGCTTTCTGTAGGTGGAATATGAATGCATCCATTCTGAGAAAAAACAAAAGAAAAAGAACTACAAAAACTCTGGCATTATTAGGATAAAATCCTGCAAGGTAGGAAGATTTATGTTGTTTTTTTTTATTTTCTGATTGCTTGAGATGGGTAGGTGTAACAATGTCTGTCTGTTCCTCTAGATTGAAACAGAATATTCATTTCTGGACTATGTGATGGGAGGCTGCCAGATTAACTTTACGGTGAGTTGTTCTCCACTGTTTGTATTGGTAGATGACAGGACAAAAGCAGTGAGGTTATGTTCGGTACTTTTATTGGCGGCATGAGTGACTGCAAATGCAGTGTGAATTTACAGTGATGAAGTCTGCAAAACACTAAGGATACTGTATTTTTGCTTTTTTGTGATCAAGCAGCACTTTAATGGAGCTAGGGCTTCTTAAACTTCTTTTGAGAAATTGGTTCAGTCTGTCAGTGGAAAGGATTGCTATGGCTTGGAAATACCTGTACCCAAGTGGGAAAAGGGGTGCAGCTTGTGTGCATGTCCCTGTGTAGGGCTGCTGTGTGCCTGGGAGGAAAGGAACTGTGTGGCTTGAGCTAACCCCTTGTTTCTGGATATAGTTAGTTCTTCTCATTTGTTTGTGCTGATGCATCAGTGATTTGCTGCCACCATGTTGCCTGATCAGGTGGGTGTAGACTTCACTGCCTCCAATGGGGATCCCAAGTCACCAGATTCTCTTCACTACATCAGCCCAGATGGGGTAAATGAGTACCTGATGGCCATCTGGAGTGTGGGAAGTGTAGTCCAGGATTACGACACGTATGTAATGATCTTGACTGATCTAGTCACCGTGAAAAAAATGTGTCACAGCTTGTTCTAGCCCTGCACTGTTTTCGTGATTGGGGAGCTGCCTTTCCTTGGAGATCCCTTTAGAAGCCTGCTACTGTTTCCTCTTGCTTCTGTCAGTGCTAGGGAGGCAATGGCATTCCTTCATAATTTGGCATATTTGCTTGGCTTGTCCCTTCTGAGTCTCTTGGTGCTTCAGCTGGGCACTGATGCCTTGTTGCAGATGATGCATTGCAAACATGAATATCCTATTTAGTTCAGTGGGAATGGGAACATGTTTGTCTGCTTTGTCCTGTAGCCAGGCTTGGTTTGGCTTTTCTCCTACTTTGAGATTTCCTGAGAGTCCTGTGGGGTGCTGCACTGAAAGAAATTATCTGACTCTCGAGCCCAAGCCTGAATCCATTGGATGCCTGGTGCAAGGCCAGGGGCAGCTAGATAATATACTAATTCCTTATGGCAGGAATTCTACGTTGGCCTCCAGTTACTTTTGGTGAATAAAATCAAAGAGTGAGTTATTATAGAATTGTTCTTTCTCATTTTGTGTTGTTGCTATTTCTTTCCAGGGACAAGCTGTTTCCTGCATTTGGGTTTGGAGCTCAGGTTCCTCCTAGCTGGCAGGTAGGGCCTTCACAACACTGGACCCTTGCTCTGTCCATGTCTGCATTCCCTAACTGTTTGTAATGTCTCATTTCCCAAGGTATCTCACGAGTTTGCTTTGAACTTCAATCCCAGCAACCCTTATTGCCAAGGTGAGGACACCTCTTTATTAATAATGTCACTGAGTGGGGGAGATGTTTGAAATGCTGTGTATTTCACAACTGGTGAAAATCAAATGTAGCATCAAGACATCACCTTGATGCTGACAAAAGCAGATGTGTGTTGATGCAGATTTCTGTGAAAGCTCCATAAGCTTCAGTGAAGGGGTCTAGATTTAATTGATTGTCAGGCTGTACTAAAATTTTTGTTGCTTCAGTTTGGTTACTTCTGCTGGGTTACAGGTGGCAGTGGATTCAGCTCAGCTCTGTGCCTGTGCTTGTTAAGATTCTACAGCCACCATCTGTGGAGGCTGATAGAAACTAGGGCTACTTCACCTGCAATGTGGCTATGTTTGACTAGTGTCTTTTAAAGTTTGTCTTAAAAGCTTGCTTTTTTTCATAGCCATCTTCTTTAGTGGAGGTGGTTTCTGTCATGGTTGCAGCTGGCCTGTAGCTACCAGATTAATTTGGCCATATCAAACACCCAAAAACAACCAGCCTAGAAGTAAAACAAGTCCCTTGATAAGGCTGGGATAGACTGGATTCAACCCCAAGCAGGGACCTCAGCCAACCCCATTCACACGACTGGTCAGAGATCTGGGTGGGGCAGAGATACCAATCAATCAGCTATCCAAGCCTGGAAAATTCAAACCCACTATAAAAGGGGTGGCCGTAATAAACTCAGTGCCACTTGTTGATGACCCTTGGTGAGTCCTTTGTCGTTTCTGTCTCCAACCAATGACTGCATCGTAATAGTTTCAGGTTATATTGGATTTGTATGGCAAAGTTTTGGTAGTGGGGGCTGCAGGGGTGGTTTCCCTGACAAGCAGCCAGAGGCTTCCCCAGTGTCTAATGGAGCTGATGCCAGCCAGCTCCAAGACAGACTCATCACTAGTGAAGGCCAAGCCCTTCAGTGATGGTGGGATAATAGATTTAAGAAGGGGGGAAAAAAGCCCCCATCAGAGCAGCAAAAAAGCAGCAATCAGAGGGAAGGAGTGAGAATATGTGAGAGGATCAATACTGGAGACACCAAGGCTGGTAAAGAAGAAGGAGGAGGATGTGTTCCAAGCACTCAAGCAGAGATTCCCTTGCAGCCTATGGTGAGACAGCTGTGCCCCTGCAGCCCATGGAGTCCATGGGGGAGCAAATACCCACCATCAGCCCATGGACAGCCCACCCTGGAGTAGCCTACTCCTGAAGGAGTGCATTTTTGGGAGGGACCTAAACGGGCAGTTCATGAAGATCTGCAGCTTGTGGGAAGGACTCACATGGGAGAAGTTTGTTGAGGATTGTTTCCTGTGAGAGTGACCCTATGCTGGGGCAGGGGAGGAGTGAGGGGAGACTTTCCTCTGAGTGAGGAAAGGAGTAACAGAGATGACATGTGAACTGACTTCAGGCTCCATTCACTGTGCCACTGAGGGGGGAGGAGAGAGAGAATTCGAGAGTGAATTTGAGTCTCAGAAGAGGGGAGGTGAGGGGAAGATGCTTTTAATATTTAGTTTTTACTTTTCTTTATCCTATTCTGATTTGATTAGCAACGAATTCAGCTGATTTCCCCACGTCAAATCTGGTTTGTCCATGGCAGTGGGTGATGAGCAATCTTCCTGTCTTTACCTTGACCCATGAGCCTTATTGGATTTTCTCTCCCCTGTCCAGCTGAAGAGTTGGGTGATAAATGGCTTTGATGGGCACCTTATATCCAGTCAGGGTCACCCCAGCACACAGCTGTATTTAAGGGCTGCTCCCAATGTTAGATCATGACTTTACGGCTGAGATGTCTCTCAGCTTGCTGTCACACGGAATTGTTCTTGAACAAGCAAGTTTTTCTCTCTGGTCTTAGGAATTAGAGATTCAGCGCTAAAATCTAAGCATTTCTTCTCAGTTCAGCCTTGCCTGCCTCACTGGCATCTGGGTCTGTGATGTTTTAGGGTCCTTGTGCAGCAGTTCTGAGTGGTACCATGCTAAAACCTGATGGTGGACAATGTAAGTAGCAGTGGCAAATGAAGCTGCATTGATACAAACCAGGAATAGGCCAATTTAGATGGTTCCATAGAAGACTATAAATTTTTGTTTAGCTAACCTGAGAAAAGCTTTTTACATTAAAAAAACCCTTAGAGATTGCTATTTCTGTTACAGAAATGGTTGACTCTTCAATCAGGGATTGTTTTCTAACTTCTGCACAAAGAAAATGAAAAGTTAGTATTCCCAAGAGCTTCTGACATTGTCTAATTAGAACATAGCCAATTAAACAAGGTAAATTGACAAGGTAGGAAGGATAAATTAAACACAGTCTTCAGTATATCTTTGTTAGATTATTTTTCCTGCAACTTCATAGAATCACAAAATGGTTTGAATTGGAAAGGACATTTAAAGATCATCTAGTTCCAAACTCCTGCCATGGGCAGGGGGACCTTTTGCTAGACCAGGGCTGCTCAGAGTTCTATCCAACCTGGCCTTTAACACTTCCAAACAAGGGGCAGCCACAAATATTCTGGGCAAATGTTCCAGTGCCTCACCACCCTCACAGCAAAAAATTTCCTCCTAATATCTAATCTAAACCTCCGCTCTGTTTGAATCCATTCCTCTTTGTCCTGTCACTACCTGCTCTGCTCTTGTAAAAAGTCCCTGTCCATCTTTCTTGTAAGCTCCCTTTAGGAACTGGAAGGCTGCAATTTTGTTACCCCTAAGCCTACTCTTTTCCAGGCTGAACAAACACAATTCTCTCAACCTTTCCTCCTAAGAGGGGTGCTCCATCCCTCTGATCAGCTTGGTGGCCTCCTCCGGACTGGCTCCACCAGGTCCATGTCTGTCTGCTGCTGAGGACTCCAGCACTGCAGGTGGGGCCTCACCTGAGGGGAGCAGAGGGGCAGAATCCCGTCCCTTGACCTGCTGCTCACTCTTCTTTTGATGCAGCCCAAGACATGGTTGGTTTCTGGGTGCCAGCACACACAGCTAGGTGTGTGCAGCCTCTCATCCCCCAGCACCCTTAAATCCTTCTCATCAGGGCTGCTTTCAATCTGTTCTTGTCCCAGTTTGGATCGATACTGGGACTGATACCCAACCCAGGTGCAGCACCAGCATCTGGCCTTGTTAAACCTCCTGAGATTCCCATGGGCCACTTCTCTAGCTTGTCCAGGTCCCTCTGGATAGCCCTGTCCTTCAGCGTGTCATCTGCAAACCTGATGAGGGTACACTTGTTCCCCTCATGTACTAATGAAGATATTAAATAACACTGATCCCTGTACAGACCCCTGAGGTGTGGTTACTGTTCTAGAGAGAGAGAGAGAAAGCAAGGACAGCAACACACACGGGCTTCCTTAGGGAAAAGAAGACAGTCTTTATTGAGGGGACAAACCGTGTTTAAAGCATGTTTCACAGAGCTAAGACAAGACAGTAGCTCATTGGATAACTGGGAAGAACACCCGTGGGACAGTACTTCAGAATGAGTCCCACGGTCTACACCAGGTGTTAATCTTTATTATGAATTCAGTTCTATTTTGACTAGATTATCATCCTGGGAGAAATTCTCCCTAACTGAAGCTGAGCAAGCTTATCAGCCTGGGAATGGAGCTGAGAGAGAAGGAGAAGCTCCAGCCTGAGAATGATTTTCCAGGCTCTCATTTTCCTAGCTCTCTAACAGTGTGTCCACACTGAGGGACCCCACTTATCACTGATGTCCATTGGGACTCTGAGCTGTTGAGCGCTACTGTGCTCACTACTGTGACTGTCCAACCACTTACTTATCTGTCTAACAGTCCACTCATCAAATCCATCTCTCTCCAATTTAGAGAAAAGGATGTTGTGGGGATCTGTGTCAAAGGCTTTACAGAAGTCCAGATAAATGTCATCTATGTCCTCTGCCTTGTCTACTGCGATACGCCATCGTACAAGGCCACTGGGTTGGTCAGGGAGGACTTGCCCTTGGTGAAGCTGTGCTGGCTGTCCTGAATTACCTCCATGTCCTTAGCAGAGCTTCCAGGAGGGTCTGTTCCATGATCTTCCTAGTTGCAGAGATGAGGCTGACAGGCTGGTAGTTCCCATGGTCCTTTCTACCCTTTTTAAAGATGGGGACAGTGTTTCCCCTTTTCCAGTCACCTGGGACTTCACCTGACTGCCATGAGTTTTCCAGTATCATGGAGAGTGGCTTGACAATTTCATCAGCCAATTCACTCGGGGCTCTGGGATGCATCTATGGGTCCCATAGATTTAAGTACATTATACATTTAATTTAACTTAATTACATTTACATACCTCAGATGATCATACACCTGATCTTTACTTACAGTAGGAGTGACTTTGCTCCTCCAGTCCTCAGCCTGCTATCCATCCACTCAAGGGGTGTGGAAAGAGAGTCTGCCATTGAAGACTGAGACAAAAAAAGCTATTTGGTACCTCAGCCTCCTCATCTGTTGTTACCAGTTTTCCAGCATTGTTGATCAGGGGCTAACACCTTTGATTTTTCTTTTCTGGTTAATGGGTCTGTAGAAGCCCGTCCTTTTGCTCTCTGCCTCCCTTGCCAGGTTCAGTTCCAGCTCCACCTTGGCCATCCCTACACAACCAAACCTTATGTCTATATTCCTCCTGGGTGACCTGCCTTTAACTGTCTATGCATTTGGTTTTTCCCTTTAGTTTGACTAGCAGTTCCCTACTCAGCTATACTGGTCTCTTGCCTTCCTTGCTCCTAGGATTGCTAGCTCTTGTGTTCTATGGAAGGCTTCCTTAACAATCTGCCAAACTCTTTTCTTCTCCCTTGTCCCAGACAGTATTCTAGGGCATCCCACTGACTATCTCCCTGAAGTCTGCTTTCCTAATTTCAGAGGCCTAACTTTACCTGACCCATGTTCCTCAGGACTGCCAATTCCACCAGTGCATGATCACTGCAGTGCAGGCTGCCTCTCATCTTGATGTTCCCGATTACCGGCCTTGCGTTGGTGACCAGCAGATCTAGTAATGCATCCTCTCTGGCAGGGCTGTTGATTACCTGGCTCAAGAAGTTATCCTCCATGCATTCCAGGAGTCTCCTGGATTGCCTACAGCTCACTGTGTTACTTTCCCAGCAGATATCAGGACAGTTGAAGTCCCCCAGCAGGACAAGAGGCTGTGAGTGCAATGCCTCCTGTAGGTGGAGCAGAAAGTCTTCATCAACAGACTCCCCTTGATCAGGCAGCCTGTAGTAGACCCCAACCATGAAGTTTCCTTTGTTGCCTTGGTCACTGATTTTTACCCACAGGCTTTCTTTGTGATTTTTCCCTCACATGGCTGTTCTTCAGAGACAGCTCTTCAGACTCAATCCACCTCTTGGTATAGAGGACAACCCCTCCACCTCTCCTGTTCCTTCCTCACAGCCTGTAGCCATTAATAGCTCTACTCTAGTGATGGGATTCCAGTGGGTGTCCCACCAAATTTCAGTAACTGCAGAAAGTTGTAACTTTCTAGCAGCACCAATGGCTTCCAGGTCCTCCTATTTGTTGCCTGTGCTCTGTGCATTGGTGTTTAAAGCACTCAGCTGGGCTGTTGACTGTATTGCCTTCCTGGAGGAGCACTCATAATTCTTTTGAGATAATTTTCTGCTGTTTCCCTTTTGGCTTTTATTAGCATAGGAGTCCATGGCTTGTCTCTGTAAGTGTGCACCGGTGATACTCACTGGTCAGCAGAGTATAGATGCACTTCAGCTGGGCTTTTGATTTCATCCCTGATGCGGGTATGCCTCATGTCTGCCAAGCCTGATCTTACTGCCTTCCCCCTTCAAACCTAGTTTAAAGCCTTCTCAATTTGCCCTGCCAGCTCAAAAGATAGAATCCTGAACTTTGTGATGTTAAAGGCAGAAAGACTCGTGAAGAATTGTAGAATGGGGAAGAAATGCGCAAATACAGTCTCTGCAGCTGTCCAGTGTTTTCATCTCTGTGCTTCCTGTATTTCCCAATATGCTGCTGCTTATTTGCCCTTCAGTTCACAGCTGTTTGAGTTGTCTTTGGCTATACTGCTTAGTAATGCTTATAATAACTGAAGAAATTGTGGGCTCTTGTGACAACTTCCTTGTGTTGCAGGGATCCAAGGAATAGTGGATGCCTACCGCCAGATTCTGCCTCAAATCCGACTCTACGGGCCAACCAACTTCTCTCCTATTATAAACCACGTGGCAATGTTTGCAGCACACTCGCTGCAACAAGGAACTGCTGCAGTGAGTGCAAAGCCTTTATTGTGGATCTACTTTGGGTTGATGTTTCTATTTTCCATGTTTATGACTGAATAGAATGGAATAATAAATTAATGTTATCTTCCTTCCTTAGAATCCCAAGTTTGGTCTTCTGTTATCAGCCTACAGAGAGTGTGTTGATGCTCTCTTGGTACATACTGATGTAAACCTGTACTAGGTAGATACATTAATTTAATTGCTCAAGTGATATTTGTTTCTCTCCCAGTTTGCTGGCACTGTACTTACTGTTGCATTGTAAGGGGTGCTGTGTTGGCTGTTAGACTAGTTGGACTGAGGCAGCAGTTGCCTCACTCTAATCTCTCTTACCAAGCTCTATTACCTGTTGGGCATGCATATGAATTAAAGTTTTGTGCCAAACAATTTTTCTCTCAAGAATGCTGAGAAAAAGCCTCTAAGAAACTATCGGAGGGCTTGACTATCAGTCCCACCATAATGGGATGGAGTCTGAGAACTGTTCAATTGGTGTGCTGATTTGCAGAGCATCTGTGCTTCTCTATGGTGATGGGCTCGTTTGTATGCTGCTGTGGCCATGGTTGCTGTTAAAATTTTACTTCATTACTTTAAACTTCATTGGTTTTGCTTGAGGATGAAGGGCTGGGATGTCCTGATAGATTTTAGATGATTTCATTTTGACAGACCAATCAGAAAGAATTTTGACATATACTGTGCTACTTGTTTTATCACCTAGCTGTGTCAGTATTTTTGGTGCTACTTATGTTTGTGTGTATATCAAATACATTTCCTGTGCTGTGAGGCACTTGGACTAAGGAGATCCATTTCTTACATTTCTGTGGGTATTTTTTAACCTTGCCAGCACTTTAGGGAAATCTTCCTAATTCTCTTAATGTGTTAAATATCTCTGGTTTTGTTTTTCTTTCAGATTTAAACCTAACTGTTTAAAATAATCTGTTAGCAATCATGTACAGCAGTTTGTGTTAACCGTGCTTTGGAATTGGAAATTATGTTTTCTCTTGTTTTTGTTGTGTTTGCCTCCTTTTAAGTCTGTAAATAGCTGCTATAAAACAGCAGTTGCTGATTTCAGAACCAGGCACTAAACTTCAGCTTCTGGAAAATGATAGAAATTTTAAACACTTTACCACACTAAGGCATTGGTTTGAGGTACTCCTTTCTTTCTGGAAAAGTGTCTGTATTTTTCCCTTCATATTATCTCTAGAATGTCTCATGTTATTTATCACTGCTGTGTTTTGAGATTTCTAATACTTCTAATGCTTCTAATTTAAATTATTGATACCAAATGAACCAAGTGTCTCAGTTTGAAAAAGACAGGTGTCTGCTAGGGAAAGCAGAGTCTTCTTTTGAAATGGAGACTGTAAACTTCCTTCTTCTGAATTAGTATAATTTTGAAATTAAGGGGGTCTCAGGCAAAGATACGGGGGTAGGAATAACAGTTCTTGACTAGTGTGTACAGCAAGGCAAACAGAACAAGCCCAGCTCTGGCATTAACAGCGAACAGAACAGGAGCCCAGTCCCAGCTCTCGGCCGCGGGCACTTTCCCTTGGTGCAGTTCCCGGCACAGCCGGCAGGGAGCGCTGGCGGCTCCCGGCGGGCAGGGGCGATGATCCGGGCGCGCCTGCAGGGGGCGCTGTGGCGCGGGCTCGGGCAGCGCGCGGTGCTGGCGGCGGGGCCCGGACGGGAGGGGATGGAGGAGAGAGGCTTTGCTCAGGAACCCTGGGGCAGGGTCGGCCCGTGCTCAGCAGGACGCTTGGAAACAGCGAACTGAAATGGCAGGGTGTCCTGGCAGGGCAGGGGTGCGGGGTCCAACAGCAGAAGAAGAGGCAGCTCCTGGCTGGGCTATGGCAGGGGTAGCAGTGACCTTCCTCCTCCGAAACCAAGAGCGAGAGAGAGCAACTGCCCCCCCCCCTCCTTTTAGCTGCTTCTAATCTCGTGGTGTCCCCGTCCCCCACCTCCCCTAGAGAAACTCCCAAAGAAATCAGGGAGGTTCCCCCTCTCCCATCTCAAGTACTTAGACATCAGTGCTTCTTTAGCAAGTCAGTGGGAAAAATTCCATAGGCAATGAGTAAAAGAAAAACCAACCCCCAACCCCAAGGTTTTTTTAATTATTCTGCAGGGATATTAAATAACTCTAGCCTTTCTGAGCACCAGTCAGTAAAACAGCTCCTATCAGTGAATTTTGTATGCAGTTGTGTTAATACTTTAGTAGTTTTTGTCTCTAGTACTTTTTGCCAATTGATGTAACTGTTCTTTATAAATTGAACTTAATCCTTTCTCTTTTTGTAGTACAGAGAATATTGGAAGTATACAATGAAAATCATTAGGCATAGGAAAAAATGCAAATGAACATAAGTTTCTTTAATGTTCTCGTTTTGTCTCAGGCACAGCAACATCTGATTTCTTTCTTAGCATAAGGGAGTGCTCTATCTGCCTTCGGTTACGTGAGCCTTGGTGTTGAAATACCTAACTGGATGCTTTCTCATGTTTTTCAGCAATACTTTATCTTGCTGATCATCACAGATGGAGAGATCACTGATCTAGACCAAACTAGGCAAGCAATTGTTAATGCCTCGAAGCTGCCCATGTCTATTATCATTGTTGGTGTTGGTGAAGCCGATTTTAAAGCAATGGAGTTCCTGGATGGAGACAGCGGTGTTCTGAAATCGGTGACAGGAGAGCCAGCTGCACGGGACATTGTCCAGTTTGTGCCTTTTCGACAGTTCAAAAATGTATGTTGATTTTAAATTCAGAAGAGTCCCGGTGCCAGGATGTATGCCTCCAAAAAATTACCATGATCTTGATGAGGCAGCAAGCTGCATGCTCAGAGGGCATGCCTGTGCTGCTTGTTCCCAGTGAGAGTTGAGATGTTGGCTTCTGTGTTCAAAGCTGTGTCTTGCTGTCTTCTCGTTCTTGAGACCCCTCATTGTATAACTGATTTTGTATTAGATTTTGTTAAATCTCTTGGCTATTGCAGGGTTAAAGAGTATGTTCTCCGTCCTGGGATGTGAACATTTAGGCAAGGAACTGAGATCATATTGTCAGTCTCTGATGTTGAGGCTCATGAGTGATTGAAGTTGAGATCAGTCTTCCCTGCTGTGGAAAGCAGTTCCGTCAGGCACCAGCTCCCCGACTTCCACTGTTGGCTTTGGCATTCACACAATGCATGGTCAATTGGGTTGAGTGATTCAAATGAAAACTCAAAATAAGAGACATTGCTAGTGGCTGGGGCAGTTTTTCACGAGGACTAGGGCCATATAAAGGCTATATGAGTCTAACGTTGAGGTGAGAACAAGTGTTTTTCATCAGCAGTGCTCACTGAGACTGACTGGAAGTGCTCCCGAAGGTGTAGCAATCAGTTCTTAACACAGAGTGAGTGGGGCAGGTGTTCTGAATTTCTCTAAGAGAGTTTTTCACTAGGCTACCAAATCTGTTCTTTGTGGAATTTCTGATTTATTCTCCCCATTCTCTTTTCAGGCTCCCCGGGAAGCCCTTTCCCAGGTGGTTCTGGCTGAAGTGCCCAAGCAGCTGGTGTCATACTATAAGTGGCAGGGGTGGCCCCCCCTGAAACTGCCAGAAATCAAGGCAATGTAGATTCAGGCTTGCCCTGGCTATCTGTAGCACTGGGGTGAAGGAGGGCTGGCTGCAGCCACACTCTCCCTTGCACACTGTGGGTGCTCAGTGCCTTGAGATTGCACCATACACACCACTTCTTACGCCTCCTTGCGCTGAGTCTTTGATCTTTCCTATTTCTGTCAGAAGAAATGTAAATACATAAAAACCTCCAAAGTGCTAGAAGATTTTGTCGCAGGAAGATCGACCTTGTTGGTTTTCTGCCTTGCAACAGTGACACATTGTGACACATCACACCACTCATAGCTTGACACAGCCCATCTGCTGCTGCCTATCAGGGTGGGCCTCTGAACTGAGCTTCTCTGGTGCTGAGCGTGGTGAGAGAAATGTTGCAGCTATGTTTGCTGTAATGACACTTATCATTGCGCCTTGATAGGTGTCTTCTATCAAGCTGCGTTTGAAATGGGGACCCTTCTTTTCTGGATGTGACCAAAGAATGTTTGTTGGATGCCTGAGGTAGATCCTGCTGTGCCTTCATAAAGTGCCAGTGTATTTTTTTAATGTTTCAGTGACCATACCTTTCTGTGGTTTTTTTAACTGCATTTTTCTATTAGCAAAATTTTTTTCAGTGATGAAATGCTTGAAGCCATTGTTACAATTCAAGAACACTGCACTTTGCTTATTTATGGGGGTTAAATGAGGATTAATCATTAATTAATGGGATTGCAGTGAGGTTAATGAGTCATATTAATGTAACTTTTAAAATCCCACGACTGGAAACACTGAAATGAAGATGCTTTGAGTGAATTCTTTATATCACACAAGTTAGAAAATGAAGAAGTAACTTATCTGTGGAACTCCAAGGAGGTGCTTCTTTATCCTCAGTAGTGTGAAGTGTGCATTACATGATCTGGGGACTGTAGAATAGGCACATGATAGCAAAGCACAAATATTTTGAGGAAGATGGTTCCAAGTAGAATGAAGAAACTTGCGTTTGCCATTGTGCTACAAGTCATCACTTTCAGTTACATAAATAAATATTCTACTTTGACTTAGATAACATGTCTGGACTCTTATTTCCTTCCTGGACTTTTCCCCTTGTTTTCCAGCAATGTGGATGGTAGTGTTTCAGTATCTGAGTGAGCCTAGGTTTAGTGAGATCCAAAAAAAGCAGAGCCAGTTGTCCACCATTGTTAATTTTGTTCCCCTTTAATCATTGAGGCTGTTGAATCCCACAGCCCTTTCCTGCAGCAAGATGAGATGTTCCTTTACAGTGAAGTTACAAAAGAATTTGTGTATTCTACCCAATAAACCAGAAAATGGTGAGAATACATTGGCAGACTGCATCTGTGATCCAGGCCTTAAACTGGTTAAGTTACAAGCTTGAGTGAAGGCAGAATTTGGGATTGAATTCACATCCTCAACTAGACATTGTTCTGGGTGGACTCTGCCACCAGACCCAGTTTGGTCCAGTTGGTGGACCAAACTAACATTACATAGCTTGGGCTTGAAGGGCTGTGGGGTCAGGACCACTGCTGAGCCAAGATGAATCTATTCTTGTTTTTTATTCAAACCTATTTTGACCATGATATGTTCTCTCAGGTTACATAAACAGCAGCTAGTTTCCTCTAGAGAAAGCTGGACTGTCTTTCTTGACACCTGGCCTGCAGCACCCCATTTTCTTCCACTTCTTGCACTAAGTCTTGCACTTCAAGACTTTGTCTTGAAGGAAACCAAACAGCCTCTCTTCTTGAGTGGCTGCCTAAACTAAAATGTGTTACAAGTGTGGAAGAGAGGGAGGAAAACTGTCAAGTTGTCTCTGAGAAACTGCTCTTGTGGTTGAGGACATCCTTCGCTTGTGTTTTCAGCTGCTTTTGCAGCCTGTAGACAGGGCTCTCCTTCTGTGGTATGCATAAAGAAACCTAAGGCTGGTTTCTGGTGTCTATGTGCATGTTTTGAAGCCCATTTTGCCTCTCCTTTTTAACCTCTGCCAGCTCCCATGCAAAAGGGAGTGAGTCCTCTGTGTCTGCTGAGTGGAGTCACTGTTCTACAGTGAGGTGAGGTATCTCTGGATATAGGACTCATTTATGGTAGAAGAGACCTTTCCTATTTTGGGGAGGAAGAGGCCAAGGAGAGTGGTAGAGACAGGTCTGAGTGGGGAGGAAGAGGAAGAAGTTGTAGAGGCAGGTCTGAGGAAGTTCATTCCCCTGTGGGAGCAGGCCAGAATTTGAAGGAGATGCTCTTAACTCACAAGTAAGTGGCTGAAATGTGAGCAAGGGACATGAGTCCTGTAATTGTCACTTAGGACCAAGAGTTTCATGGGTGCGGGCCCATGGAAAAAGCCAAGGGAAGCTAAATTTTGAAGCTACTGACCTGGCAGTATTACAGAATTGCTTGTTTTCTGTCTTTCCTCAGGGCTCCAGGTTTTAGGGGAAATGTAGACAGGTGGATGGAAGGCTGGCGGGTCTGTTTCCTGCCACATGCTGCCCTGGGTGTAGCTGGAATGCAGATTGAATGCGTGACTGAGTTAGAGGAGCGGTCAGGTTATTTTCATCAGGACAATATGTTGTGCACGCTCTATTTCCCTCAATCACTGGCTTGATTTATCTTCCTGGTGAGCGCAGGGAACACCTCAGAAATCTTTACCCTTGCCAAGATTAAACAAGCACCTTTATACTTGTGATCTCCAAAGGTATTTCAGCCTCAGGGCTTTGAAAAAATCAAAAGCTGCACATGGGAGCTCAGTGGGGAGGGTTTCCTTTTATTCCTGGACATGTGGCAAAAAATAGTGGTGACATTTCATGCCAGGCTATGTCACACTACCTAGCAAGTAGTGGGAGATAATGCCTTTTTTGCCTGGATAACTGGTTGGGTTAGTGGCCCTCCTTGAGATGTAAAATACACAAGGGATTGTTTTGCTAAAAATGAGGCACTGTCTTCAGGTGAGTGCAGTGATGAGACTGCTCTAGGTGTTTGAGGAAGCCAGAGAAACTCCATAGGGAGATTCTGTCTTCTGACCAGCTTTGAGCAAGTACTGGATCCACTCAGCAGCAGCGTACTTTGGTGGTCTGGCTGTCTCATTAAACCACCTAAGTTGCACTCCTTGCTCCACTCTAACCATGACTGGATTTGGGGTCAGCATATTGAGCCTTCTGAGCTCACTTACTTGGGTTCACAAAAGTGGTGCCAAATGCTGCCAAGACTGCTGTGTTTTGTTGTTGCGTGGTTGTGCTGGTTTGAAAGTAAACTGGTGTTATAAATGGGTAATGTGATGATTGGCTCTTGCAATTAAGAGATTAATATTATGTGTATGTTAGAAGTTGTTTTGTTGATGTATGGTTATGTTATTGTAGTTTGTTGCTTGTGCGCCCTCTGTTCTCCCCATAGTCCCCTTTCCCCCCTCTTTTGTTGCCACCAGGCAGCTTTGGTTGTCAGGGACATGTGGAGGGAGGGCATGTACATGTGCCCCTTGCATGGGGCACTCGAGAACAGGGAAGGCTTGTTGCTGGGGAGGTGTGACGACACCTGACCTCCAGTCAAGTTCCAAGAAGGTCTCCATCAATGGACAGCAAAGGTGAGTTGACTGGCAGACTTTAGGAGGGGCCAGAGTTGGCTGATGCCACACCAGGGGTATAAAAGGTACAGCAGCCATTTCGTGGCTGAGCCTCTGGCAGTCACCTACGGTCCCAGTGCTGCTCCTTTTTTACTTACTCAGTCCTTTGTTGTGTTTTTTGAGGTTTAATAAACCTTTAAAATTTTAAAGTGAGTGGTTGTTTCTCACAACTGGTGTGAGAAATGAACCCTACTCAACGACCTTTACAGAGATCACAGGTCAGAGTAACAATGTATTAAAGAGATTATGATAAATGCAATAATCCAGAGAGAGACTGAATACAACCTGGCACTCTGTTGGTCAGGGTGATGGTACCAGTCCTGTCGAAATTCTAGTCCTTCAAATCTATCAAGTGGTGGTGCTGTAAGTCCCCAGGCCCAAAGATTTTATATACTCAGGTTTGTTAGGAAAATTAATCCACAAGGCCAGAGGTTTATAACCAAAAAGGAAATAGAGGAGTCCCATCGCTTTCTTCATGAATGAAGGGAGAGACCATAGGGCATTTTCCATAGGGTCTCTCAAAATGATGGAGGATGCAGCCTCCTTTTTATCTTAATTTCCCAGCCAGATTTCCCTCTCTTTCCCCACTGGCTGAGGTACTTGAGAAGTACCCCCAAATCATCTAATGCAGACTTCTAATGTGCAAACCACACACCCCCTACGCCCCTACTCCTCTTTCCTTTGTATCTCTCTTCTGTTTCTCTTTAAGTCCAAGAATTTAGCATAGCCTTGGGTGAGCAACAGTGTCAATTGGTGGAATTCCTCTGGAGTTTATGGTTCTTCCCATTGTTTTTTCACCAATCAGTATCTGGCCTTACCTACAAACAGTCCCACAGTTTACAAAGACACATCCTTCTCATTGCTTTCAGGTTCAGGTGGGAATGCTCAGTACTTCCCTCAGGGCAGGGAGTTTCACAATTCACGAAGAAACACTGAGCGTCATGGGATATTTTGAGAGTCCTTGATAATTTAAGTCATTGCAGCTGCCCATTCTGTGGTCCCATTGAGTCCTTTATGGCCCATTAGCAGAGATGACCCCTCAGGCTGGGTGTGACTGCTGGTGCTTCCTCGGGAGTTGTCGTAGCTGAGTCATTGGGGTGAAGAAAAAGAAACTGCCCGGTGTCCAAGGGTTTACCTCTCCTTATCTTATTTAACACCCAGCCCGTATTCATAGCCTGAGGGGTCAGATGTGCACTGGGCAGCTCCTGCCAACGACCCATCAACAGCTCATCAGAAATGATGTAGAGGGGGGTAGAATACTCCTGTAGCTAGGGCAGTGGTGAAGCTGCATCCTCCACCACACCAAGCTTCCACCACCCCCAGAACTGTCTTTCAGGTGATCCAGGAAGTGCTTGTGAAAAAGGGGAATAAAGGGAATATCCACAAGACTTGCTTTGAAGCAACTGGCATTGTTTAGGTATGATTCACTCCTTGGTGTTTGTGGAGCTGAATAAGCCACCTTGGCCTGCTGCAAGGCGCTCTGTATAGCATGTATTGATGCAGGTGTATGGAAAACCATGCTATGAAAAGCCAATGTCCACAGAGGAGACAGAAGAATCCTGAAACTTTATTCAAATAAAGGAAGAGAGTCCACTAGGGCACATGCTCACGGGGTTTTCTCTCTTGAAGTTTTGCAGGCTGCAGCCTCCTTTTATCCCAAACTCCCGGCTGCACGTTCCTTTCCCCACTGGCTGAGGCACTAGGAAGGTATAGTCTTCCAAAACCGCCTACCACATCTCCCCCTTGAACCTGGCATTTTACCCCAAAGTTCATAAGTTCAGGCTTGTGCAGGCCCGTTTGTCGGTTTCTGGAGCCAAGCAATCGGGTCTGCAGCAAGCCTACTGCTCCGTTAGTAGGGACATTAAGATTCATTTCAAAGATGCTAACATCCATACCTTCACTCATCAAATTCTTTGTAAAGACATTATTACACATATTTCCTATTAAAAGTGTCTGGTGCTGGGTGCTGAGAGAGAGAACCAGACCCCCAGGAGAAAGAAATACTCTCAAAAATCTGCTCAGCTCATGATTGTTCGATTGCATTAACGTGGCCTGAATTTGTGCTTTGGAAGAGCTTTGGCACCTCTCATGTAGATAGGATGATCTGGATTAGGTCTGGGGGCTGCAGCAGGGAGTGCAGGTGGCTTCTGGCACCATGTGCCCCAGGTGTCCCTCCTCCCCCTGCTTGTGAGGTTGCCAATACCCTGCGGAGCAGCTGAAGTTCCTGTCCCACTGCCTGTGGATTTTGATGCTTGTCTGTCCTGCAGAGATCTGGCAGCTGGGGTGCAGCTGCTGTCCCAAAGTGTTCTGGCATCCTACCTCCACTGAGTAGCCTTTAGGTCCCCTGCTCAGGAGGCTGCTGAGCATGTGCAGTTGTGTCAGAAGAGCCCAACCTTCACAATCTGAGCTGCCCTTTTTCACTCTCCCTCTGTTTTGGAGGGTTTTATCCACAGGACTTGTGATCTGTGCTGCGGAAGGCGCAGGGCTGGGGCTGAAAGCAGAGCCAGGCTCTGTATTTGCAGCCAGCGTCTCTCAGTTCTGAATTCAGCAGCCCATGTCCCTCCAAGTACCAGCTGAAGTGTGGCCATGAGATGAGTTCACTTCTCCTGCTTCTTCCTGCAGTGGTCTCCGGGGGTCCCTCAGCCGGCAGAGGCGTATTCTGGAGGGCTCAGCCCTGCGGCCCTGGCTTGAGAGAGGGAGGCTGTGCAGCCAGGGCTTCACCCTCCTCCTCGTGTCCCTCAGCAGGGGCTGCCCAGCCCATGGGCACTGGGGTGTGGAGTCTGGCTGGACCGGCTGGGTGAGTTGGGTTGAGTCACTCTGGGCGGTGCAGGACGGAGCGAGGGGCAGCAGAGCCTGCACCCGCTCCATGGCGCTCAGCGTTGCCGTCCGCCGCCTCTCCCAGCTGCCAGGCCATGGCGAGCGGCAGGTCCAGCTCAGCTTCCGAGGTGGGCTCCGGGTGGGTGGGGTTTGGGGGTCTGGGGCTGCCTTCTCCTGCTAGCACCTTATGCCAACTCTCTACTTCTCAAGGCTTCACCCAGAAGACGAGGAAGGTCTGCTGTGGCCCAGAGGCCGTCTTCAAGGAGGTGAGGAAACTGGGATCATGTGGAACATGTGGGACAGGGCCGGGAAGGTCAGTGTCTTGGTCATAAAACCATAGATTGGTTTGTGTTGGAAGGGACCTTGAAGATTATGTAGTTCCAACCCTCACACCATGGGTAGGGGCACCTTCCACTAAACTTTTCTGGAAATTTCTCTGCTGTCTCCTTCTTTTGCTCTGCTGAGAGGGACAGATGGGTCCCTCACATTGTGTATGTGACCTACACGTACAAGCTGCAGAAACTGAAATTCAACTGATTGACACTTCCTGGAAGCCTGGGCACATGAAAGCTGGAGGCAAAGCTCCCCCTGCCCTCAGAAAACCAGGTTGTCACTGCAGTTGATGCCTTGTGGGTCAGGAGCGGGATTGTGTGTTTGAGTGCATGTGTGTGCGTATGTGTGTGTGTGCGTATTGTGTGTGTGTGCAGGGGCAGGGATGGGGGTAGTCTGGGAAGCATGTCTGCCTCTCCATTGCCATCCCTACTCAAGCTTGTGACAGCTCACCTGTGGTGCGCCAGTGGGTGTTTCCCACCTGTCCCTTGCTCAGGTCCCAGTGCCAATGTGCTGCTTAGGGAAGGCAGTGAAGGTGGTGGGGGAGCAGAAGGCATAGCCACTGTTTTGGGTGCGTGGTGAGTTGAAGCCTCAGAGTGCAGCTTTTCTCTGAGCCAGATGACTCCCTGCCCAGGTGATCTCTTCTCCTAAAGCTCCTCTGTATGCTCCCATGTTCTCTCTAACTCCACAACCTGCTAGCTCAGGAACCCCAGCAGGCACAAACATCCTTCTTTTTCCAAGGTGGTGCTGCTCTGACTTCTTTAGCAGCTGACCTGTGGCTCTGTGGTGCTGGAGGGGTTCTATGCCTGGCCAGCAGGAAAGTAACTTCCCATCACAGCTGCTTTCCATCATGTCCATGGTCTTGGTCACCTCCCAGGTGAACCAACCAGCCACGAGACATGAGAAAGTCTGGCTGAGAATTAGTTGTCATCCCTTCCTGCTCCATTTGTTTGCAGCTCTTTCGTTGGCCTCACTATGGGAAGCTTGTCGTGGGTGAAATGCTGTCCATTAAGGTTTACAACTGCAGCAAGGTTTTCAGTAACAGGTGGGTCCTTTGATTATTGGGGTGACCAGTAGAGGTGGGGGAGAAGACATACTGGTCTTTACATTGTCTACTGTCAGTAGAAAATGTTTATTGAAAATTTGATGGAAGGAAGATGAGCAGAATGCCAGTTACAGAGGAAGGATGGAGCTGATTGTTCAGGTGGGGCAGAAATGCTATATATATTCAGTTAAATAAGGGGAATGACTTAGTTGTGCCAGCAGTAACAGGGACTACATAAGGATCCAGATCAGACCCTCAGCTGGGAAAAAGGTTAAACAAGGTCCTAAAAAACAGCTACAAAGGCAGGTCTTGCTGCAGACTGAGGACCTGCTGTCACCCTGAACATCCTCGTGATGACTTTGACCATGCTGCACCCAAATTCAACATATCTGTTGGTGTAGAAAAGCCCTGAATGCATTGTGTCATGGTTTAACCTTTAATAAGACAGCAGTTTAAATTTAGAAGATCAGCCAGAATTTAAAATGCTTCTAGGTGGCACAGGCATGATACTGTGAACTCAGAGGCTATTCCAACAGTTGTAAAACTGCAGGGAAACTCAAGACTAGAGATGACAGATTGAGTAGTGGAGCAAAATAGGCAGCAGAGGCGTGTCCTTCCGGGTGTGCGAAACATGAAGATGCAGAGAAAGGTGCCAGATCTGGTAAGTAAATTTTAAGAACTGAAGGAAAATGCACCAGCTATAGTGTAAACATAGTAAGTTTGCATCCAGCTTATAATGCAAACCTTTTCAAAGATGCCTGAGAGTGCATGGAGAAAACAGATGAGCACAACACATGCGAGACACAGATGAAGACAGAGCAGAAAGTGTGGCAGAATGTTGTGTCACTGTTTTCTGGATGCTTTTTTTATGGGAGCTGGATCAGAGGAATTGTCTCTGACTGAAATGTCAATAGAAACTTCTACAAGACAAAGAGATAACACAAACAGTAAGAAAACAGTAGGATCTGAGAGCCTGGAGCAAAGGAGTCCAGTGGGAAACGAGTGGATTGACACGATCCACACACCTCCACTGCTGGGGAGCAGCATAATGGTAGGTGACAGACAGTACAATTCTAAAGCAGTTGGTCTGCGCACTGAGATGGTCAAAATTAAATAGAAAGAGAGTGTGGAAGAACAGAAGGGAAAAATTTGTTACATTGCTGTATCTGTTTGTGGTCTCTGGACTTCTGTGTGTGCATCCTTTATGTGGCAGTAGCATAAAGCTGGCAAAGCTGGAAAGGACGGGGATGAGAGAGATTCCTTCCTTGGGAGTAGGAAGTTGGACAGTCTCTGTGTCTCAGGGAAAAGGGAGGTGAGAAGGAATACAAGAGATCAACAGCTCACAGCTGAAATTGAGATGTGTGGGGAGCAATTCCTCTTGTCTGAGTCCTGGGTAGGCAGTGACCTCTTCCAGTGGCAGTTCCCAGCTGGCATGGAGAAGCTCTGCTTCATGCAGGGCTTAGCTTGGGTGCCAGCAGGAGGAGACAGAGACCCACGTACACATGGGTGCAGACAGTGACACACACAGGCCAGAGTTAGGAGTGGCAAATGCTGTCCTGCATGCCTTACTGCCACTTGCAGGGAGCCAGATGACCCTTCTCCAGGGAGAAGCTGCTTTGGAGTAGGTAAATTTTTGGCCTGACTTACTGCAGACATTCTTGTGGTCATAGTTTAATGTCCTATTTCTGTATTTTCTTGTGTAAAGCCTCTGTTTCCCAGTTTTATCTGGGAAGAGTCCCCCCATCTCTGCTGGGTGCACAGACAGACTGCCTCCTGTGAAGTCCAGCTCTGCTGAAGGAACTCCCCCTCCATGAGTCTGGGTCTACTTAAGCCTTTAACCATCGACAGCAGCTCGGTTGCAAGTAGCTGCCTGACCATGACTGAGGTGAAGGCAGGACCTGCTGCAGGGTCAGGTTCAGGTATTCAGCTGCCAGACTCCCTGTGGAAAGCACTTCAGGGCAGCTTGGAGGGACTGTAAGCAGGAGAGTGGAGGTCCCAGTATTCCCCAGGATGTAGGAACTGGTGCTATGTACAGTGTTGTTGCAATCTCTCTTTTTATTTCAGTGCTAGGAAAATTAATCCACAAACACCAGAGGTTTATGTCTAAGAAGGGGAGAGAGGAGTCCTGTAGCTTTATTCGGATAAAGGGAGAGGCCACGGGACGTTCCCCTGGGATCTCTCAAATTGTTATAGGATGCAGCCTCCTTTTTATCCCAATTTCCCAGCCACATTTCCCTCTCTCTTTCCCCATTGGTTGAGGTACTTGAGAGGTACAGACTTCCCAAAATGCCTAAGACTCCCTTCTATTGTATATCCACCCCTTTTTCTTTCCTTGTGTCAATCAATGGAATTTCTATGGAATGTATGGTTCTTCCATTTGTTTCTTTCATCTCTCTGTAGCTAACTTTATTTATCAGCAGTTTGTTTGTAAAGAAAAATCTCTCATTCCATTCATCAATCAGTGGAATCCTTCCTATTGTTTCTTTTATGTCTCAGTGCTACTTTTATCTACCAGCAAATCCACCGTTTGTAAAGACAAATCCCTCATTCCTTTCGCCAGGCTGCTCGGTACACTTGTCCTCAGCCTTCAGCACCTGATGACATCCGGAAGGCTAATCCTGCGGGAGCCCCTTGTGGACAAGAACAACAGAGTCACTGGTGTAAGTCCTCCGTGGACAGCCTGGCTACTAGCAGTCAGCAAGGCTTTGTGGGAAACCCCATGTGGTACTCCCCAAGTGGACTGGGGGCTGAGGGGGAATCCAAAATTGTGTTTGAGCTGGAAGCACTGTGGCATTTGTGCCATCTCTTCACAGGGATGCAGGCACTTCACATCCACCAAGAGGTTTCTAGGATAATCTACACATGCCTGAATGAGCGGGGGAGGCTTCGTAAAACCCCCTCAAGTCTGGGCAATGGATGTAGGAAGTGGCATCTCATCTGCTTCATGCACCATGCAGTGCATGTGTAAGGGCATCCAGTGATGGAGTGAGGTGGAAGGTGGTAGAGTGCCTGGGGACCCCCAGCAAGCTTTAGGGTCATGTAGCTGTAGGAAGGGGTGTTAACCCTTTAGATTCGGTAGAAATAAGACACAGCTACATGGTCCCTCTCAGGACAGGAAAGAGAGACAACTTTATTCAGAAACATACTTGCTTAAGTGCAGCTCCAAAGACAGGATAAAGCTGATTGGTGCAGAGAGATTGACGCCTCTTTCTCAGACCTAGTCACACACCGAAACAGGTGTTAATCTAATGTTAATTCCATCCTATTTTGACCAAGTTATCATCCTGGGAGAAAATCTCCCTAACTGAAGCTGAACCAGCTTATCAGCCTGGGAACAGAGCTGAGAGAACAGGAGGAGCTCCAGCCTAGGAACGATTCTCCAGGCTGTGATTCTCCTAGATCTCTAGCAGTGTCCACAGGGTTAAACACTAGCATTTACTGGATGGCTTAATGAGTGGCTGTGACAGCATGAATGACACCTGACTGCCCCTTTGCTGTGCTCTGCTCTTCTCTGTGGGTCCTGCTCTCCTCTTGCCCTGGCACTGGGGCTCAGTCAGTCCTTTGCGCTTGTGGAAGATGAGCTGTTTCCTGCCAGCTGGGTGTGCAGACACAGCTCTGGGTTCTGGACTGTCAGACCTGTGTGCCAGGGCAGCTGGCAGGGCAGGAAGAGCAGAGGCAGAGGCAGCAGACCTACAAGGTGCTGCATCTCTGCTTGCTCTTCACACAGGCAGTGTGACTAAACCACATGGTGGCACATGCTATGCAGCTCTGTGGCCACCAGACCATCAGCCTGAGTGGCACAGGCACAGGTTGCTGGTGCTGCTGGACTCCTGGATCACGGAGCAGGTCCAGGTAGAAACTGAGCATTTCCAGGATGATTTTTAGCCCATGCAGCTCGCTGGATAAACGTTTATGCCAGCAAAGAGATAGGGATTAAGACTCACCCCTTGAGGCTGGTGATGGTTTGAATACACTCCACTCTGTAAGGTCAGAACTACCATGTGGCCCAGCCCCTTTGCTCCTGGGTACCTCTTCCCTTGTGCTAAGAGCAACACGTGCTGATAAGCTGCTCCAACCAAAACCCAACCATATTCAGTTTTGTCAGGTTAGTTTTGGATTGTGCAATCCTGGCTGCACAACAGCTGCAGGGGACAGAAATAAGGCAGTCAAGACTGTCCATCCAAGAGCAGTGTGGGACCCTCTCAGCTCAACTTGGAAGAGACAGGACCTTTGCTCCTTTAGCAAAGTGGGAATAAAGCCATTAGACTTCCTGTTAGTCCAAGTCCTTTTCTCCTCTGGGACTTGAGTTACTTGCACTCCTTTTTCTCCTGGTGGTTTGAAGGAGTGTTTTTAGAGCCTTAGCTTTTTATCCAGCTTTGTCTCAGACTTCTTCACCCTCCAGCCTTTGCTGCTGCCTTTCCTGATCACCATGCTGCTTTCTCGGGCTGCATTTATTTTCCCAGAAATGTATGTTTTCCAGGGATTGAACTCTAAACCCAGAGTACATCCCCTTCAGCCTGATAAGAAGTGATTTCCTCCATGCTAGTGTTTTTGGCTTCTGCTGAGGCATAATTTGTGTTTCTGTTGGTTTGAGATCAGGCTGCCCACCTGCAGACCAAGGGTGTTCAGACCTGTGCTGGCTGTGCCGATACCCAGTGTGCTCTGTACTTCTCTGGCTGTCCTTACTTGTCTCTTGTGATGCAGACTCTTGGCGTGCTGATGGCTTCTCCAGCATTTTAATCCAAGCTGTCCTGCCTAGGGATGCTCTGCCAGCTATCCCGTGCCTCCTCAAGAGAGACTGCTCCAAAACCTGCATGTTTTTGTGCCGGGCTCTCCCCAGTTCCCTTGTCAAAAATACCTCGAGGTGACTCTCAGGGCCTTTTTATGGTAGATTTGTAAAGTTGAGGAAGCTTTTATTCAATGAAACATGGCGTTTGAGAAGCTGTGGAGGAGGTGTTTTGTTACGTCTAGCTTGTTGATGGAGGCAGACAACAGAGCCTGGTATAAATATGCTTCTTTATTCTGCTTGTTCCACCAGCTTCTCACTTCTTTTTTTCTTCAATGCCCCCGTTTCTCTTTTTTTGTGACATTTCTGCCATTGTTTTGTGGCTGCCAAGCTAACAGGCCATTTCACTTTCTGCTTGTAGATCTACATTGAGCTGGATTTGCGCTACCAGCCTCCGAATGGCTCAGCGGGGAGCTGGGTTGAAGAGGATTTTATTTATTTTATGGAAGACAGGTATGGAAATCCTAGGATGAGCAAATTTCTAGGCAGTTTGTACAGCTGCCTTTGTCAGTGGCAGTCTTTGGGATGCAATCCAGCCTCATTTACTCTCCATTTCTGGCCAGGCTGGTGCATCTCAACTCTATAGCACTAATAAGGGAGCATGGTTCTTGGATAAAAATACCTTGTCATCACAATGAGCCTTTGACTGCAATGATCCACTGCGGGTGCTGTGAGTCCTGGGGCTCCCTGGGAGACCCTTGAGAGCAATTTCTACAGCCTTTCTGGCTTGTGGTTGCAAAGTTGCGGAGAGCATGGCTTTGGCCTCCAGCAACTCCATGCAGCTTGCACGCTGGTGGTGCCCAAAGCCAGGAGACCTGTGAGTTTCTGGGCAGACAGGGTGACAGGCAGCAGCAAGGCCTGCAGAGTGTCACTTGTGGAACTAGAGGGAAAACAGCAGACACACGGGGTGGACACTGGATAAGCTTAGGAGAAAATTACTGATGTCTCTGCCAAGAAATAAGCAGGACAGTGGCTGGGGCACTGTTACTTAAATGCATCAGGGAACAGACATGGCACACTGGTCTTTGCAGAAAAATATCTTTTATTTTTTACAGTTCGGAGTTAATCATCCACAATCCTGGATTTGAGCAGCTGGAGTAAGTAGCCCTTGAATGTCCTGGCTCACCATCCTGGGTGGGGGGCAGTGCACAGCCCAGTTGTCACAGCTGCTGTATGGCTCATGGCACACGGTGGGGCTTGCAGGACTGTCGAGTGCCCGAGAGGGAAGGAACTGGACAAGAAGGCTGCTGCACTAGGCAGGAAGCTGACAAAAGGTCTGGAGACTGATGACGAAGAGGAAGAGGAGGAAGATTTCTATGATACATCTGAGATTGAGGCCTCAGGCATCATCTTCAGCCCTGTGAAGAGGTACCCTCGGCATGCACTTCTTTCTTGCCTTTGCTTGGGTACTGGGGTAGAAAGTGCCAAATCCTGGGGAATCCCTGCAGCTCATGGCAGTCTGCTTCAGCAAAATCTTAAAAAATTTCCACACCTAGACAGGGTGTGTTGGTGATTTGCTCATTCCCAGGGCAATGGGCCATTATTTGCCAGGTTTTCTGTTGCTTCCATTGGTGGGGATTTATTCAGGTCCATGTTGACAAGGACACTTGCTCACCTGGGCTCTTTCTTCTGTGCAGCCGCTCCAGACTCTGCTCTGCACGGGACCTCTTTGCCATCCCAACACCACAGAGTTTCCAGGTACTGCAGCATTTGGGTGCATGTCCCCGTAGCTGCCTCTGGCTCTGCAGCAGTCCCTTACTGCCTTGCTGTAGGCCTGGGCTTCTCCAATTGCCACATACTCTGTCGTGGTCTCTAACATGAAGACCATCATGCTTTGTGTGACTTCCCCAGGCAAGATGTAAGCTTCCCTGAATGGACTGACTGCAGCCATGAGTGCTGGCCTCAGTGTCAGTAAGCCCACATAGTTGGCTATGGATAAACAGGAGAAGAGAATCAGCTACACATGCCATTGCAAAATACTGCCTGAGCAGAGCTTCAGAGAGTACCCAGGCATGGCTGGTGCCTGCCAGCTTTCCCAGGGCCTTTTCTGTGTTCCTTAGGGACAACTGTGGGACATGGCCAGGGCCAGAAGGCTATGTGGGAACCTGCTTGGACATGCCAGGAAGCTGTTAGGAAGCTGTGGCTCTGGCTGATTATCTGGCATCAGGCTAAACTGATTTCAAGGCAGGTCTCCCAGCCTGGGTATGAGTTTAAATCCTTCCCTGGTTCTAAGTAAACATGGACTTACATCTGGTCCTATCAGCCAAGCAGGAAGTTTTTGTGAGGGTTGAATTTCCTACCATCATTCCCTTGAGGCAATTATTCTGTACCTTAACAATAGCTTAATTACTTGTATTGAGAGCAAATGTGAGAACATTTCTTGCATACCTTAGACTGTAAGCAATTGCTGTAAATGAGACAGCCTCATTCCGGTCTTTCCAATGGTGTCCATCTCAGTGGGATTCAAAGAGGCGTATTAACAGAAGATACAAAGGGCATCTTCTCTGTGGACCCTGCCATGTGGGAGCAGTGGGTTTGCAATCCCTTGGGATCAGAAACTGAGAGTGCAAGTGCTGCTGGGAAGGTCTGGTCTTGTCATAAGTACTGGGGCTCTTACACTTGATTTCCTCGCTTGTCTGAAAGAAACAAGTATCTCAAATACTACTTTGGTCTGTGCTGGCTGTAGCAAATTTCAGCAGCCATGCTTTTGTCTGCCCTAGGCATCCACCTCCGCACTGAGAGTGCCCTGTACGTGTGCATACTGGTATTGTATGCACAATACCTCAGGCTGGAGATAAAAACAAGGGGAGTGCTGATTCAAACAAGGAGAGTGCTGATTTTCTCCCATATTTTCCCAGGTTGGGATTAATGTAATTGAAGCACAGAAGCTGGTGGGGGTGAACATCAACCCCTTTGTTGTAGTCAAGGTGGGAGAGGAAAAGAGGCACACAGCAACACAGAAGTCAACAAACTGCCCCTTCTACAACGAAGTACGTGACATGAACAGAGACTCTGTCCTTGCCCCACCAGTGTCCTGAGTGACTGGGACTATCCTTGCAAGGGATGCCTGGAAGCCTGGGGCTCAGCTATCTTGCTCTTCTCTTTCAGTATTTTTTGTTTGACTTCTATGAGCCAAGGGACATTTTATTCCACAGACTTATAGAGATCTCGGTATGTATGTCTTCCTCTTCATCTTCCACATTAGTGGTACAGCCTGATGCTTCTGTGTGTAGACACTGGGAGTGATGGGCAAAGCAAGGGTACCAATACCATTGAGGTGTTCCAGCCAGAATCACCTGCCCTCTGAGAGCCACAGGGCCTTCCTGTGGCTGCACTGGGGAGGAGACCTAGTCCTGCTCTGAGCCAGTGCTGGGCAGTGGTACCTTCCCACCTCCTCCAGGTAAGGGTTTTTCTTCACCCTGTGACTCAAGTGGTGCCTCTGAGGCACTTTCTTGCCTTGTTGCCCTGCTGTTTTGGCAGCAATTCCCTACTGCCCCTTACCCTGGAGCCCCATCTTGCAGGTCCTGAAGGTAAGTGACTGATGTGAGAGGAGCTCAGAAATTATTTGTGCTGTAGAAAAGCCCAGGCAGGAAGAGAGGTTGAAAATCCCTTGTCCCAAAGCACAAAGGTTTCCCCAAGACACAGGGATATTCTGAAGATAGCTAAACCTGGCCAGAATGTCCTTTGCTAAGTGGTCTCCAGCACTTTCCCTGTGAAAGGCTGTATGTCTCCTGCTGATGAGAGTTCAGCAAGCGCTGAGCAAGACTTGGGTTTTGGGAGAGACACTGGCCTCATGGGGTCATGTCTCTGCCCTAACTCAGCAGGATATGGACTCAAGGACTTCCCGTGGGAAAACAGATCTCTCCTAACTCCATTGCTGGCTTGTGGCTTCCCTGGGTTTGCAGAAGCTCAATTGTTTGCACTTGACTGCCTTGGTCTGGGTTTGACTGAGGGCTATGGGCTGGTGGGCTTTGTGGGGTTGGTTAGGAAAGGGTTAGTCCTAGGGCTAACACAGACGGGTTAATCTGCATGTGGAGCTTGCTGAGTGCCTCAGCTGTGCTTTGGAATGAGTACCTCTTGGCAGCCCTGTGTTCCTCAGAGATATATGGATGTGTCACCTGGCTGCCCATACCTCGTGGTGCTCAGGGGGACTTGTGCTGTCTGCAGGTTTTTCACTCAAAGAAGATACCGTTTCTGGGAACTTGCATAGGAACATTCAAGATGGATGTTGAGACAGTGTACAGCCAGCCAGGTATGAGGGACTGCACTGCATACCTGTGCCTGACCTTGGCTCTGTCTGAAACTGGTGTTTCCTTCATACTCTGAGGGTCTGGTCAGGGCCTTGGCTTTGAAACACTTAGTTTGCATGAAGACCTGAGCTTGCTTTTCCATCCAGCTGTCTGAAGGCAGGTTACACCTCCTGCACCTTCAGAGGCAGGATTAGGGCCAGGGCAGTCTTTGTGTGGACGGAGTTGGATGTGAAATGGTAATCTGGCTGCTCCCTAGGGAACTCCTCCTCTTCTCTCTCAGATCACAGATTTTTCCAGAAGTGGGCAGTTATCAGTGACCCCACGGACACCCAGGCAGGAGTGAAAGGCTTTGTGAAGTGCAACATCTCTGTCTCTGCACGTGGGGATACTGTGGGCTTCCTTCCCACCTATTCCAGGAACCAGGATGAGGACATTGAAAGGTAGGTGCAGTGGGATCTTGGATAGCCCTGGGGAACACTGCCATGTCTCTCTTCACACTACCTTTTTTGCTCCATTTTCCCCTCTTCTGATGGGCAAAGATGCAGTGAAAAAGACCTGTGGTAAGGCAGGATCCAATCTTTCTGCCAGTCAGTGAATTTCTTATCGTTGTTTTCCGTGGACTCCAGGAGAGAGGCAGGACATGAATTTGTCTTACAGGAATTTGCTGCTGCCGAAGAGAGTCCCTGCAGAGAGACCCTGGGCCAGGATCTGCATCAAACTGTATCGTGCTGAGGGCCTGCCCAGCATGGGAGCAGGCATCATGGGTGGTATCTCCAAGATCATAGGGGAGAGAAAAATCTTTATCGACCCATATGTGCAGGTCTCATTCTGTGGGCAGCAGGTGAGTCTGAGGGGAATCTGTGCTGGGACAGGCTGATTCTCTCTTGGCTGTGTGGCAGCATGTGGTGGGCTGATGGTGTCAGGAGCCTCCATGGGGCACAGCAATCCCACTGAAAACAGGCTGGGAGAGCCCAGGTGTTGCTGTCTTTAGCAGTGCCCTGAGCTGTGTGGCCATGGCTGTGCAATGTCTGGATAAGATGACGGTTCTCTACTTTTGTCTCTACAGAGAGCTGCTCATGGGACAGCCCCAGCCCTGGGCACAGCTACTGGCTGAACTACTGGCTTTGCAGGCAGAGATTCATATCCTTAATTATAGAGACAGGGTCAAATAAATCCTGGAGCAGAAGTCCTTTTTCTGTGTCAAGCTGGGCTCAGCCTGAGACCTTTGAGAGACTTTACTGAGATAATGGCCCAGTTTTTGCACACAAGGTCAGGGTTTCTGGTCCCGTAATATTCATTAATATGAGAATCAATCCCTAGGCAGTCTTGTGGGCCTGGAGTGCTCCAGGCAACCCTTAGACACCTCTCAGTCTGCTGCCTGCTTGCATTCTCTTGATTGTGCCGGTCATGCCAGGGCCTTGGGACAGCCCCTCACTAATGAAATTAGTGGACTTGCAGGAATGGGGATAGGAGCAGAGACACTGCTGCCCCCAGAGCCTGCCTAGCATTATCTGCAAGTGGTACAAGAATACATGCCATTCCCAGACAAACTCTGAGGTATCCCTTTCTCTCAGCACCAGCTGGGACTGTGTGGCTTTCACACCTTCTCCTTCCCAGGGGGAAACGTCAGTGGAGACCAACACCACTGAGCCCGAGTGGAACGAACAGATTAGTTTCATTGAGATGTTCCCGCCTCTGTCAAGGAAGATAAAAGTCCAGGTGCTGGATGATGCCAACGTCAGTGATGTGGCCATTGCTACACACTACATTGACCTGCAGGAGATCTCGGACCCTGACAGAAATGGTGAGGCTTGGCATGGCTGCCTCAGGGCAGGATGTCCTGGGCAGCCCTGTTCCAAGCACCTTCTGCTTGGCATCCTGGTCTCCTGGGGGTAGGAGCAGGAGTGGCTGAAGTATGCTGACTTTCTGGTGTCCTGGGCACTCCTCTTGGTGGAGGTCTCTCTTCAGCAGCACTCTGGGGCAAAATGAAACCCCTCTCCTTGTCTCTGCAGGCTTTAACCCCACATTTGGCCCAGCCTGGGTGAACCTGTATGGCTCCCCCCAGAACTCAGCTCTGCGGGACATCCACAAAGACCTCAATGAAGGCATGGGTGAAGGCATCTTCTACCGTGGGCGCATCCTCATGGCCATCACAGTGGAGATCTTCAGCAGCCCCAGCGTGGCAGAGAGGAAGCTTGGGGATAGGATGAGAGGTACCCTGAAAAAACTGAAGCTGAAGAAGAAAAGTAAAAAATCCAAGGAGAAAACTAAAGAACTGAGCCAGCTGCAGGGAGAGGAGGAGGCTGGGAGCTCTCAGGAGGCCGAGCAGCCCAGGGAGGTCACTGTGGAGGTGGAAGAGCTTCATCCACTCCCCGAGGTGAGTTCTCCTGTGCTGACAAAGGTGCCAGTCTTTGGCGTGCACAGTTGTGGAGGGGCAAGGTGGGAGGCAACTGTGTTGGTGCAATAGCCATCCCTCAGTCTGCAACCTGCTCTGTAGCTTCACACAAGCATCAGCCAATCCATGGTTCTGCACTAGCACCTCAGAATTTCCAAAAAATCTTATTCTGTTTCTGGCAGCCCAGTGGTGATCTCAGCAGCATCCTGCTGAGCTCCTGTGGAAGGGCTGGCAGGCATCCATTATGCCCTGGTGCTCAGGTAGTGTTTTGGTGCACGAGGCTCTCAGGCTGATTTTCTCTCTCCTTGCTCAGAATGTGTTGGGGAGAAAGGATGAATTCCTTCTCTTTGCTGCCTTCTTTGAAGCCACTATGATGGACTCCTCTCTCAGCTCAAAACCTGTCAGCTTTGAAGTCTCTATAGGTGGGTATTCACAAGGGCCCTATGTCCAGAAACCATGGGAACAGTGTGAATCTCCCTCTGACAGCCAAGTCAGTTCTTGACACTGCCCTGTCAAGTCAGCTCAGGAACTTGGGAAGGGATGAGGAATGAGTCAGGGACCGTGCACAGTGCTTTATTTACCTGAAAAGCCTGTATCTCTTCTATGGCATTGGAGATTTGCACCATTTGTGTGAATTGTTTTGGGAAGGTTTTGGGAAACTCTTCTAGTAAACGGGGGTACAAAGAAGCAGAAGGATTTGGTAGCAAGAAAGGGAAACAAAGGAGGGAAAGCTGGGATACTGGGGTTAGCCATGTGGCTCTGAGGGGATGTGACAACAAGTGATGGGTAAACAATGGCCTGAGAGTGGGTCAAAGCCCCCACCTGCTAAGCTGGATGGGTGGAGATGCTTGATGCTGAGATATTCACTTGGGGAGCTGATGCTGGCCCCAATGTAGGGATGTAGATGGTAGTCAGCAGGCACTTGGTGGAGCTGGCAGAACCGAGGAAAGCATACACAAGGACCTCCTTGCAATTGCCCACCTCCCTCTGGGACCTCCTGGTTGTCCATGTGATGTGCTGATGGTTGGACATAATTGCTAGCTCCCAAAGCAGTAAATGCACCTGTGTTCCTCTTGGCAGGAAAACTGCCAAGAGTCTGATTTTGCCAGCTAGAAAATTTCTTTTCTAAAAAAAACCAGAGTGATCACACTTACCTGTTTATAATTTAATGCTCACCTTCAAGGAAACTATGGCAAATCTGAAGAGGTTGTGACCAAGGGATGGCAAAAAGTGGGAAAAGGAGAAGTGAAAGAAGAAAGTCAGCCTTTACTGGATGCTGGTTCAGGTGGTGAGCTGGATGCTGAAATCCTGACTCCATCTTTAGCAGCACTGAACAAATCAGTGACAAAGAGCCAGAGACCAGAGCCCATGGAATATGACAAGTAAGTTCTGTATTTTTCTATCCCACCTTTCCTGGAGCTGTCACAGCTTCCCAGGTTAGTTATTCCAGATGTTATTAGAGGTCTGTTCAGCAATGCATCATAGGTTTTTCTTCTCTGCAACCCTGCAGCTTGCCATGGCCTATCTGTCTGGGATTTCCCACTAGCTTTACAAGCCCTATGGTGTCTGCTTGATGTGTGCAGATGGCCAAGGACAGAGTCACAAGGAAACAGACCTATCAATAACAGCCATCCCTTTTCTGCTTCACAAGCAGCATCCTAAGGGCTTGTTTCTAGTGAGGAAGTAGGAGAGGAATAGCTCTTCTGATGATATGTTTGCTCTGTGAATGCTGCCTAGTTTGTCCCACAGGCCTGACAATGTTTTGGTCTTTGTGTTGTGAGGCCTGTGCCTGCTACTACTTAGTCATATAGCAGTGAGAAGTCTTGATGGCATCCCATGCTCCTGTCAGCCTCATTCATCTGAGCATGTGTTGCTGTCTCTACTAGAAACCCTGTGTGCTAGCTTGGGATGGCAAAGGGTAGATCCAGCAGCTTATACCCATGTCCATGGTGCAGAGCTCAAAGCAGCCAATTAATTTCCCTATGAGGGAGAGAGTTCAGCCTCTGCTCCCTTGCTGGGTGTGCAAGCACATGTGTTATGATATGGCATATGCTTTCTGTAGCAGTAGCCATAACCTCCTCTGCCTGCTGCCCTTAGGTCATACAGCTGCCTGCCCATGACACATGAAAAACCCTGCGTGTATGTTTGGAGCTACTGGGAGGATCACGCCTGGAGACTCTGCATTTCCAACCGGATTGTCAAACTGGCAGAGCGCCTGGTAGCATGTTCAGGGTGTTTGTGGCATGCTCCTTCCTGGTGTGCTTTCCTTGTTGCATGTGCAGTTGCTGTGTGAGATGTTTGCTATCCTCACCGTCCATGCAAGTCCATGTCTCTCACAGGGCTTAGTCCCACTTGCCCTTTACACAGGACGGGTAGGCCACATGGATTCATGTGTGCAACTGCGGGCTGATGGTTCCTGGAGGAGCGAGTGATGTGATATGATGTCTGTGACAGCAAGTTCCTCTGCTGCCAGTCCTGAGCTGTGTGAGCCCATGGCAGATGATTTGGCAAGGGGACTCTCAGTCTTAGGTTATCATGAAGGGGGTGCAGTCTTTCCTCAGGACTTTGCCTTTCCCTTTTGGGCTTGAAAATATGAAAGCAAAGCTTGCCACAGTGTATGCTAGTGGCTGATCAAGGACTGAGACACAAGGTGTTGTAGCAACAAATGTTAAGGCTATCCTCAGGCTCTGTAGAGTCCTTGACAGCATAGTACTGATCTGCAACACTCATGAATCCCAGTTCTGCAGGAAGGCATAAACCATTTGTGGCAAATGTATCCTTGCAAGGTTTTACTCTGAACCCTCAGCTAGGTGCAAGCTTTGTGAATATTGTGATTTTGCTACAGGAGCAGGGGTTGGATGACGTGGAGAAGCTCTTGAGAAGACCAAAGGCTAAAGCAGAAGAGCGGCTCAGAGAGGTGCTGGAGGAATTTGTAGCTGGATGCAGGTTAGCATGTCCCTGATTTCCTGAAGTTTTTTGTTTTCAGGTTAGGAGGTCATATCATGTTCTGCCTGGGCCGTGTGCAGCCTTCTCTCTTGTCCTTTGAGGTGGATGAAGAAACAGCCTCAGTATTCCTGGGCCCCCAAGTGTTTACTAAATGTGAAGGACATTTCCTTCACTCTTTTGAGTCATGCAAAAGACATGCAAAACACTTGTCAAAAGACAAGTGTTTCAATCCCCATGACTGCCCTGTGGGGACCAATATGCACTTCAGTCCACATTGCAACTGTAGAAAGGAAGCCTCAGGTGCTAAGACTCCCCAGTGTACCTTCTGAACCAACAAGTTTGCAGAAGAGAGGGCTTTGCAGAGATAGAGCCTCCTGATGTGTCTGGATTGGTACCAGGGATTTGGAGCTTGCGTCCCTGCTGTGAGCTGGGCTCAACATGCTGAGTGCAGAGGATACAGAGCCTGTGATGCTTTTCTCATTGTAGGCAATATTCACTCAGTGCAGAGAGAAAAATAATGGCTCATCCAAATAACCTGGACAGATGTCGGACAAAATACCTGATGCGCAATATTGTAAGTTGTGGGGCTTGGTGGGAGCCTGTGCAATCCCTGCTCTGGGAAAACTTCTGGAGGATCAGCAGGAACTGATGCTAAGAAGGAAACCTGGAGCTGAGACTCATTGTATCAGTCATAGGCTTTTACTACAGCATCTCCCAACTTCTGCTCAGAGCAATACAATTTCTGGCACAGGGAACAGAGACAGGGTCTGGCCATGGCTGCCCTCAGTTTTGTGCAGATGCTGTGCCCTGGTGCCTTCTTTCATCTCCACTGGGGCATCATGTGGTTGAACATATGCATATTGCTGCCTGGTAGATTGCTGGAGGTCTTTTGGTGCACCATGTTCCTGCAGACAGCTTTGTGGTGACTCAGTGAGATCCCGCTGCTCCTGAATAATGTACCTTGGCTGGGTACATATCCAGCAGGCCTTAAAGGCAACACTTGGGCACTTATCACCCTGCACACAAGACCAGCTAGCCGAATGAGAGCACAATTACATACCTTCCATCATGGCACAGCAGAGCACAGGTGTAGAGTCATAGCCCCTGTTAGACTACAAAACTTCGAAAGCCTGACCAAAATGCAATGACAGCAGCAGGAAATAAACTTTAGGCACATCTGGGTGCCAGTTCCCTTCCCTCTGCTTCCTTGCATGTCATCACATGAGCTATGGTGAAGGTATTATGCTAAGCCTGAGACATTCTGGAAGAGAGAACCCACCCAAGAGACGAGTTTTTTGGCCTTCCCAGTCCATAGGGAGTGTACATCCTGAATTTCTTCTGGATTTCGTTATTAGTTTTGATTCATCCCAAAGTCTCTCCTCAGATTTATACACTATCTCCAGTATGTACTAACGGTGGTGAAAGCCAAGCCCTGTGTTGCAGTTTCCTATATCTTCATATTCCCACACTTCTATGGGAAAGTCTCCTGCAGGCACTATCTGAAGCCTTAGACCACCAGCTTCTGAAATGTTTATTCTTTAAACATCTTTCTGCCCCAAATTTTAAAGCTCGTGGACTTCTGTTACCAGATGATATTGGCTGGGCTGATGAATTACTAGTCTCCAGTTCTTGGCACCCTTTGCCAAATGGCTTGTGACAGGCTCATGGAGGTTTGCTTTCAGCAACTGGGCAGTGAGCCATGGTGGAGGTCAGGGCTCAATGGGGCAGGATGAATGTGGTCAGCACAAAGTAGGCTCCCTGCAGACCCCCGATGTGGGGTGGCCGTGGGGCATGGCTCTTTGACAGGGTCGTGTGACAGTGTGCTTTCTGTTCAGATCCTGTATGCAAAGCAGGGGCTTCGTGTGAGACGGCGCCTGACTCGAGAAAATGTCAAGGAGAAGGTTAAGGAGACAAGGAGGATCCTGGCAAAGATCCGCTTCATGGCTAAAGAGGTACAGGCAGCTCTTAGGGACCCCTGTTCTGAACTGGAGAGGGTAGGCAAGGAGAGGATACTGAGCTGGCTTCAGCTCAGCTGGTGCTGTCATCAGTCTGAGCTGAAGCTTTTCCTCTGCTGTCTTTCCTCACTACGTAAAATTTCAAGTTCCAGCTACTGGAAGTTACCATGTTTCCTGTGATAGCTCTAATGAGGGATGAGGCCAAGCAGCTTTGCAGGGCTGTTGGTGGCCGAACAGGGGTCCAAGCAACTCTGCAGTGGGTAGGAGGCAGAGCTGGTCCAGCTCCAAGCCTCTCCGCCCCACCAGCCCAAGTAGACAATTTTGCCTGGGAAAACAGCCTTGCCAGTGCTACCTGCACTTCCGCGAGGCACTGACCCTAGATACTTTCTACAGATTCAAACTTGCATTGGAATAAAGTTCTTATCCATAGCAGAGACACTCCACATTCAGAGTTTCATTGTTTGCATTTTAAGTAACCAAAAATTGGTGTGTTTCTGTAGTGTCAACCAGAATGCTGTTTGCTGACATAAGGTGGACAGATGCTGTTGAAGTTTCACCAAGTGAAGTCAAATCATTTTTGCATCTTTAGCTATGTGAGAGTAGAGTGATGTGCGATTGTAGTGATGGTGTTTGTCTTCTCAAGTCACTGTTTCTGTGATGGAGCCCTGCTGTTCTGGGGATGGTTGAAGACCTGCTTATCCACAGGAAGAAGGGAATTAATTTTTTGGTTTGCTTTGCTTGTGTGGTGGGGTACTTTTCTTTCCCTATTAAACTCTTTTTATCTTAATCCATTACTTCTTTCACTTTTACTTTTTGAATGCTCTTTCCCGTGACACCAAGAGACAGTGAGTAAGGGGCTGTGTGGAGCTGCGTTAAACCACAGCACCTCTAGAGCCATATTGCAGGGCTGACTTTCAGAAGCATGTTGCCAATGTTAGGTCCTTTATTTCTGGATCTCTAAACCACCATTGCTCAGCAGTCCCTCCTGTGAGAAGATGAAGCTTTTTCCATGTCAATGGAAGGAGGATGACACATGTTGTTCCTCCCTTCTCTCCCTCCAGCCCCAGTGCACTCTCCCTGATGTACTCATCTGGATGATCAGCAACAACAGGCGTGTGGCATATGCCAGAATTCCTGCACAAAACATCCTCTACTCAGTAGTTGAAGAGGAGAAAGGCAAAGACTGTGCAAAGATCCAGACTGTCTTTATGAAGGTGGGGTTTATACCAAAACAATGTGCTCTTGCTTGCTTTCTGCTGTTTTCCTCTCCTTGCTTTCAGCCCTCCTCCCTGAAATCCTGGAGTTCACTAGGAAACACAGCTCTCACTTCACCACTGCCTTTTGCCTCTGCTGATGTGGTGCTCTCCTGTGCTCTTTGGTTAGTCCTAGGCTGATGGTGATCATCTTGGTCTGAGATGTGAAACCTGCTAAACTTTCTGTGCTTTCAGGTCCCTGGCTTACACACTGGTGAGATCTTTGCCAAACTAGAAATCTACATGTGGCTTGGAGTAACCAAATATGCGAAAAACTGTTTGGCAGAGCTGCCTGAGGAGTTCCTTTCTCAGAGTGAGCAGGAGATAGCCCAGCTCTCAGCATACAGCCTTCCCAGCTGGCTCAGCAGGGATGGTGAGTGCAGATTCCAGTTCTTCACATAAGCAGGAGAGCAGGAGTTTGAGAGGTCCCATCCATGGATTAGTGTCTGTGGTGGTGCATTGTCTCCCCACAGCCCTTCACCTCCAGGCCACACTGTGATCTGAGAATTATGTCTGAGAATTAGGACCTGATCTAGTGTCATCTCCAAGGCATGACTGGGACAGGCACATCCAGTTTAATCTCATGAGGATGTGTTTGCACATTCACAGCTGAAGCAGGAGATAGGATGGGTGCTTTGTAGGCATTGAACATGCTGCCAAATTGGCTATGGGCATGAGTTCTGCCCCTCTGATGAGGCTTGATGGTGCTCCCCTGTAGTAGATGCTCATAGCAGAACACTGCACGTGTCATGTACTTCCCAGAGGTGTCTAAGGAGCCAACTGAGCTTGTCTGGCTTGGCAAAACCTTTTCAGATGTACTGGCCTGAGAACCACAGTCCCTAGAAGTGGTAACTATTCCTCACAGGATGTGCCCACTCCTATCTGGCTGGCCTTCTCCTTCAGGCATTTTCTTTGCCTCATACAGGACTTGGTTGGGGACTTCCTCTCTCCTTTTCTTACCAGATTTCAGCTATTTCCAGCTCCGAGCCCATCTGTATCAGGCTCGAGGTATCCTCCCTGCAGATGATAATGGCCTTTCAGATCCGTTTGCAAGAGTGGTGTTTTCAACTCATTGCCAGACCACCAGGGTGAGACCACTTAAACTCTTACCTCTGTCATTTTGGGAACTTGGAGAGAGAAAAATGACTGATATGTTTAAGGCCAGTACTGTGGCAGTCCTCCTGGGACTTTTGTATCTCCAAGCACTCAGGTATCTATACTCTGAGAAGTATGGTTATGCTCAGGGAATATTTGACAGTCATTGAGCATGGTCTCAGAGGTTGATTGGCATGTGCTAGTTGACCTTCAGTGGTGATCTCACACTTCTACCACATTCCCTCCTGCCAGCCACCAGTTGCATGTGGCTGTGTGAGAGAGGGAATCAGCCCAGAGTTCCTCACTTTCCTGCATGTGGTTTATTTCCACTGACTGTGGAACACTTGGGCCTTCTGTCTCCATCTGCAGATGCTGGAGGAGACACTGAGCCCTATGTGGAATGAGCTCCTTTTGTTTGACCAGCTCATTATTGATGGGAAGAAAGAGGAGTTGAAAACAGAGACCCCAATCATTATAATCAACCTTTTCAGCCACAATAAATTTGTAAGTATGGCCATGCTGCCATCCTCCTGTTGTTTCCAGAAAAGGGAAGGCAGAGGAGCTCTGAGTGCTACCACTTCTCTGTTTGGTTTCCATAGCTCAGCTTGGTCCTGGTCCACTGGTGACAGTGAGTCATGGCGACTGTGGCTGAGGTTGAGACTTTCTTACTCAGATATACTCTAAACTCATTAGGGGCTGATGAGTTCTCATTTGATCCAGGATCTCTTATTTTTGAAGAAACACTATGCCTGCTTCCTTGGCAGGCTCGTATTGCAGAGGGCTCATAGCCTGGAGGAACTGATATTGCTTTTAGGGCTGTTCCTTCCCCTGTGTCCCCAGGTGCTGCCAATCATCCCTCCTCAGTTCTCCCTTTTCTCTGGTTATTAGTATTTTAAAGTCACACTGTCCCCTAGACCCTCTTTGTTATCCTATGGCTAATGATGTAACTTGTACTAGGTTCTATGTTCTAGCTTTCCTGGGGTTCCAGTACAAGATAAACCCTGCCATATTGGGGTGAGTCCAGATGAGGTCACCAAGACGAAGCACAGGACAGAGGAGGAGAGCTGAGTACATTCAGCCTACAGAAGTCGCGAGAAAGCCAGTGTCTTTTTGCTGTCTGCAACTAGCTGGTGGGAGAGAATAGAAAGCTCAGTTCAGACTTGTCATGGAAGGTACCAAGGGGCCAAATGACAAGCAATGGGCACAAACTGGCAAAGAAGAAAATTCGTCTTGATATAAGGAAGCAATTTTTGCACAGAGGTAGATCACATGCTGGGCCTGTAGCTCAGAGAGCTTGTAGTGTATCCATCCTTGGAGATACTCAAACCCAGTCTGGAAAAGACTCTGAAAAATCATGTCCTCTGGTGCATGGTGCCAGGTCATTTGCTGAGTTCTGTATGGAGATGAACTGGGAGTTAAGTGGAACTGCTGCAGACATGCCTTTATCTGCTCCTAGCTCTGGATGGAGCAGAGAAAATCAAAGCAGAGGATGACATGGGTGGAAGTGTAATCTTGTACTGTCCCAGATTAGCTGGAATTAGTGGTGTTCTTTGAGGTGATGAGATACCACAGGGGTGATTTGACTAATTCTCCTCTTTCCTGCAGGGCTCCCCTGAGTTCCTTGGGCAAGCCTTTGCTGTCCCACAGGTGAAGCTGCTCGATGAGCCATACACCAAACCTGCCTTGCAGTTTTTTGATTTCTACAGAGGCACCAAAGCAGCGGGAGAGCTCATTGCCACTTTTGAGCTGATCGAGCTTGATTATAGTGGTTATTTGGAGGTAATAGGCTTGTAGGAAACTGCGCATGGTTGCCATCTCTCTGAGGAGAGCAATGTGTGTGAGGAGCTGGTTACATGGGGCCCACCAGGGGATTCCTAGTTAGAGGCCATATCTGGCTTTCCAGTGAGAGGAGGCCACAGGGACAGCCTGTGAGCACAGAACTAGAAGGAGGGAGAGAAGGGGGCGGGGCATGGCATGGCATGGAATAGAAGTGACTTTTATCGCGTGCTGTGTCCTGGTTCCACCTGTTCAGCCATCAGTGCCTGAGGATGTGGAGCCCAAGGAGCCTGACTACCTGGAAGATCCCCGTGCTGGACGGTTCATTATCCCTGAGGGCATCCGCCCAGTACTGAAGGAGTTTCGCATAGAGGTGTGCCACCTTCTGCTACACTGGCTTTTTCCTCAAGCTCCCCCTGGGCAGAGGGCAGGGCTTGGTGAGGGAGTCCAGTTTGGAGCTCAAATGTGCCTGTGAGGCCTGAGCAAATGCCAGGAATGGAGGTGCTTGACATGAGGGGGAAACCATCTGAGCAGTTCAATAGGCAGAGCTGCTGGGCAGAATAGGCCTGTGCTTCTTCTGGGGACTGTGTCCTGTGGGTGGGGATGGCAGCATGGGCATGCCTGGCATGTCTCAGACAGCAGCTTCATGTTGTGCTTCAGATCCTGTTCTGGGGCCTGAGGGACCTGAAGAGAGTGAATTTGTTTGAGGTGGATGAGCCCCAGGTGATCATTGAATGTGCTGGCAAGAAGGTGGAGTCAGAGGTGATTGTGTCCTACAAGGAGAACCCCAACTTCAGTGAGCTGGTCAAATACATAGATGTGGTGAGTGGGAAGGTGGATTCTGCCATGCCAGGGTACACCGTGGCTACCCTGCACCCCTGCACTGCCTCACTGCATGGGGCAAGATAGAAGGAGGGGAACTGCCTTCAGGATTTTGCTCTCCCATGTCCACATGGGTCAGCTACAGAACAAAATCTTTGTGAAATTGCCCACCAAGACTGTCTTAGCTATGGCCTTTCACTGCAAGGCTTTAATTTTTGGGCATAGCTGAAAGGTGCTGGCAGGTTTATCCTTATGTCATGAGCCTGCCATAGTTTGATAGCTCAACACAGGTTGATCACCCTTACTCCTGTGAACCCCATGCACAATTCTTTTGCAGGAGCTCCCAGAGCAGGTATACCTGCACCCTCCCCTGAGCATCTTTGTGGTGGAAAAGCGTGCATTTGGGCGCACTGTGCTGGTGGGTAGCCATGTTGTGTCCGATGTGATGAAATTCTCTCCCAGAGAGCTGGAAGAGGAACCAGAGGATGTGCCCAAAGGTGAGCTGCTTGAAGAGGTTCTCATGGAGACAACAGGCAGGTTTTGCCACTGGCAAAGATCTCTGGCTCTTCCACTCCCTCTTAGTCAGGCAGCAAAATCCTCTCCCTGGAATCACAAGGTCACAGAATCACAGAATGGTTTGGGTTGGAAGGGAGCTTAAAGATCATCTTGTTCCACCTTCTGCCATGAGTCGGGACACCTTCCACTAGGCCAGATTGCTCCAAGCCCTATCCAATGTGGCCGTGAACATTTCCAGGGATGGGGCAGTCACAGCTTCTCTGGGCTACCTGTGCCAGGGCCTCACTACTCTCACAGGGAAGAATTTGCTCAATGAGACCTCCATCTTTAGGGAGCTGGTCCACTAGGACCAAGGATTGAAAAGTTTTCAGTTCTCTCACATTGTCACGTCAAGGTCTGTTCATTGGGTAATAGTTTAGCTAAATATCTCTATGATAGCAACAGCCAGCACTCCTGATCTGGAAGCAAGAAGAAGCCAAAGACTGATCCATCTGTGGTTATTTCTGGGTAGGGAAGGTATATCTCATAATTCTGAATTCCTGTGAGTCAACAACAAGCATGTTGATGATGGTGGCCAATCTCAGTACTGTAGCTGGATTTCCAGTTGGTTTTTTGCAAAGTCTGCTATGAAAAACTTTAAAATCCATCAGACTACAGTGTTTTAACAGGGAGGATTTTCCTGTGGCTGAAAGTAAGAAGTAGTGGGTAGAAATAAATGCATGGAAACATGAAATTCTTTATTTTCATCTCAGCTTGCAATGTCTCATCTCACCATCTTCCATCTCAGAGTGTGGTAAACATTGGACTGGCAGCTGGTGACCCAGTTTCCAGCACTCACCCCCTTAGTTTTGTGAAGGTGAGTCATGGGTTGGGCCCAATAATTTTTTTTGTTTGTAAAACCAAACTGTAGATTACAAACAAACAAACAAACAAAAAGTCCAGAAGTTCAGTGTTAGGTTTCATCTACCAGGTTTTTCTCTGGACTGAAACACTCCTCTCTCCTGCCTGTGCATTGGCAGTGCCATGTGCTGGGACTCTGGCACAGGGACATTAAGGAGACCTGCCCTGTGCCTTGAGAATGGCTTCTTTTGTAGCAGAGAACAAACCTGGGGCCACAAGCAGCTTTGCACCTCCTGTGCTCTGCCTGAATGCTGAGCCTTTGCCAGAGGCTCCTAGGACACTGGAGGAGGGTGCATGAGTGATCATTTCTTCCCTCGGAACCCTTTTCTCTGTTCTCTTAAGGCTCCTTTGAAGAAAATTCCAATCAATAAACTTGTAAAGAAGGAAGATGAATATGAAGAGGAAAAACCAGAACTGGAAGAATTGGATTGGTGGTCCAAGTACTATGCATCCTTGAAAGAGCTGTATAACCAGGTAATATTTTGTGACAGCTGCCAGCAGAAGGGAAAATAGACTCCACTGGCCTGAGAAAGATGTGTTTAACCATACTGAGTGTCACGGGAGCTCTCCTGGCATGGATCTGCAGGAAGATGTGGACTTTAGTGTATCAAGCATACTCAAGGTAGCCAGGTATCAATCATCTACCAGGTGGGCTGATTTCAGCAGGAGGTGAGTATTGAAACATTCCTGAGGCTCAGTGCTCAAATGGTGTGAGAATGAGGAAGCCTCTGTTGAGGGTGTCCTGAAAATGTGATGTTGCTGGTTTTAACAGGGACTTTCATGCTGCTTACTCAATCCTGGTTATGTCCTAGTATGTGTTATGGGAGCAGATCTGCTCCAAATTTTTTACCTTCCACTGTCAACTTAAATTCCAATCAAAAGAAGCTAGCAGGAGGATCTGGTGAGAAGAAAAAGTCATTGGATACCATCCTGCAATGATATTGCTGAATGATTTCATGCTATGTATCACTCTACTGGCAGAAAAATGTAAGTGTTCTGTGCTTGGAAGGAGAAGCCTTTTCTGTCAGGGATCTGAGGTGAATGTTTATGTGTGTTTCAGGCATGCAGTGATGAGGAAGATGCTGAAAATGATGACCTGAATGATACAGGTGAGTTCTCTACCAATACCCCACTCTTTAGTGGGGAGAACCAAGATTTTACACCATCCCAGAGGGAACTGGGCTTGTGGAATGGCATCTGTGCAAGACAACAATATTGCAACATTCAGCAACAACACAAAAGTCAGCAGAAAAGCTATTTCAAGTTGAAAACACCAGATTTTCCTGAAAAAGAATTTGGAAAATAGTCAAAAAAGTCCCGGAAAATAGTGGAGTCTTGTAAAATGGTGTTAAAGCAAGTGCTTTCCCGTGTGAACAAAATGCAGAAAAATCATCTGCAGGGATCATGGGATTGTCTGGGTGAGACTGGGAAGAAGTGGTGGGATGGAGAGAAGATGGTGGACAGGAAAAACTTTCCAGGAGCTAGGCATCACTGTGCTCATAGGATACTCACCTGGGTTACAGGTGAATCAGGTAACAGAAGTAACAGAGGTAACAGACAGTAATAACAATTTTATGATCTGAGAACAGTGTTACAGCTGTCAGTTCAAGTTTGCAGAGGTCACATAGCTCTGACCTGGGAAAGTGCACAGTATAAAAATGATGCAAATACAATTTAAGGAGAGGCCTTGAGGGTATCTGAATGCCATTAGCACTCGAGGGACCTGGAGCCTTGGGAAATGGGACAAGGATACACCCACTCTGTCCTTGGTTTGGTGGTGCCCCTGGGAAAGGTCTAGACATGGTCTCTCCATGCTCAGCTGGCTGTGCCAAAAGAGGCAGTGATGCTTCAGTTAGCCACTCAAACCAACAGGCCAGCAAATAAGCACTCATCGAAAGAGGAGGGTGTGTTCTCCTCTGTGCCTGCCCTGACAGCACCTGTGAGCTGGCCCAACCACCTTCTTTCACTTGGTTTCTGCCCAGTGCCTGTCTGAATAGCAGCCATGCAGGCAAACAGGCAGGTAGGTCTGTGCCAATTTTTGTCCTCCCACCCATCCAGCCATGCCGTGCTGGGAAACCTGAGATGCTGGAAGGACACCTGTTACAAACAGCAATAGCTCCAATTGCCATGACACAGACTAAAGCTCTTGGGTGAAAGCAAGGGTAAGAAGTTGGGGCTGGGGTAAATTCACGTAGACACTTGACATGATGGGCAAAATCAGAGTGTTTCCTAATCTCTTACTGTCATTTCTAGATGGAGGGAATTTAAATGCATCTTCCATTGACATGGAAGCAGAAGATGAGGCAGTGATTGAAGCTGAACCTGCTCAACCCAAGAGGAAGCTCATTGCCACCCTTCAGGTGATAATTGGGGTGACCTAGTCTCTTTCAGCCCTGGCCCTTTGTCCATGTCTTTTTCACCTTCCTACAGTGGAAGTTATGCTGGGAGGAGAACCTGCACTGTGTGCTGTGGCCCCATCATTGCTGTGCTTTGATGCAGCTAGTAAGACCTTAGTGCCAAGCTGAGATGTGCATCCACATCCAAGGCTGGCCCCAGGGACATGCAGAAAACAATTAACACCCTGCTCTATGTAATACAGGAATAAGGTAGGACTAGGTGAAATGGTTGAAACAGAGAAAGGATGGTCTTTCTGATTCTCCTTCCCTTTAAGATGGCAGGAAAAGGCCCAAAATTACTTTCTACTTATTTCAGATCTACAACTCTGAGCTGGAAAAAGAGTTTGGTAATTTTGAAGACTGGTTGTGTATTTTTCCCCTTCATCGTGGCAAAGCAAATGAAGATGAAGATGGAAATGAGGATGAACATTATGTGGGGAAGTACAAGGTACTGTTTCATTTGTATGACATTTGTGCTGCATGTGAAAGAAGATCCTTATGACCTGTATTTTAGAGCAAGCCAACACCAGTAAAACCTTGCAGAGTGCAATGGTGTGCAGGTTGGGCTGCAGCATGGCCAGGGTACTGTTACTGCCTGTTGAAGCAATTATACTGTAGTCCTACTATTGTTAGCTTATAAACCCATCTAATTTAGATTTTTTAGCTGCTACCAGGAGAAAGCATGAAGCATAAAAGACTCATTCTGGTTGCAGCCTCTGGGTATAGTTGGTATGCATATAAGTATTATAGAAGTAAGTTTCACTGGTTTTAAAATTAGCAAAACTTATTTAAAAGAGGCATCATGCTCTCATCCAGGAGCTCTTGAAGACTCTGAAATTTCAACTACAGAAACTGTACAGAAACCTTTAGTGTCCTCTATCTTTGGCAGTCCTAGAGGTGCTCAGATCTGACATTGGCAGTGGTATGACAGCCTGCAGCCTAAATTGCGAGCAGGGATTGGCGGGGCCATGATTGGACCTTTGGGAAGGACTGTCCCCATAGGCACAGGGTGTCTGTGGTCTGCATGGGGAAATGGGTCTGATTTTCTAGTTGGCAGGTGGAGCTGGTGGCTCCAATCCTTTCTGAGATATTCCCGTTTATATCCAGCTGTTCCTTGAAAAGTGTTTTCTGCAGGGCTCCTTCTATGTCTACCCTGCTGAAGAAGCTGTTATGGAACCCAAGGTCTCCCAGGGCATTCCAAGGAACAGACCCATCAAGGTTCTTGTAAGAGTTTACATTGTTAAGGTAAGTCTCTGGTGGAGGTGGCAGTAATGCTTGGCAGTCGCTCTCCTCCCTGTGGACCTTCTGCTATTCTCTGCTCAATAAATGTGAGTAGTGGCACTTACGAAAAATGTGATGCTGGCTTGAAGCCTCTGCCAGTGGAAGACACCTACATCATTTCCATGGAGAGCCTTCCATGCTTTGTAGCTTGAGGATGGACAGATGGGCATTTCTTGGCTCCTCATATCTGCCCTGAGATCATGAACAAGTAGGTGGGTCCACAGGTGGGCTTGCAGAGTGAGGATTTGTGTGGGAGCAAGTGGCTGTTTCACTGCTGGGGTAGCTGCTGGAGGGACCTGACCAAGCAGGCTTGGGTGATGTCATGCCTGTGCAGTGTTCCTTGTGCAGGTTGCTCTCCACAGCTATGTACAGCAGTATCTTTTGCATATTCCAGGCTACAAATCTGTCTCCAGCAGACCCCAATGGCAAAGCAGACCCCTATGTGGTGGTGACTGTGGGGCAGCAGCAGAAGGACACAAAGGAGCGATACATCCCAAAGCAGCTCAATCCTGTGTTTGGAGAGTATGCAGGAAGCTTTCATCTAGCAGGTTTAATAAGAACAGTTCAAATCTGGGCCTTGGAAGGTGGCTCAGCATGTAAGGTCTTCTGTTCCTTTCTGATGGAGAACCTCGTGTTTTAACACAAAGCCCCTGGGCATGTCTCTTGCCTCCAGCTAACTCAAGAGTCATCATGCTTCGGGTTAGGAGGCGAGCACACCCAAGCACTTGATTTAAAACTGGAAGCAAAGCATTGGAGAGCTTTTTCCCTAACTCCAGGCCCTCTATCTGAGCCATACATTCCTGGAAAAGTAATTCCTTTGTTTGAACATGCATACTGAAAATTGCACCAATTGCACCAGAGAGAACCAAAGTTTATCAGAGGCCTTTAAGTTGTTGTCAAATACAGTTCTTGAATGTGTAGGATTATCAAAGCAGAGCATGTGTTTAATTTCCATTTTCTTTGCTAATTTCACTTTTTGATTCTATCCAGAGTTGTGGAGCTGACAGTCTCCTTTCCCATGGAATCAGAACTCACTGTGGCAATATTTGATCATGATTTGGTTGGATCTGATGATCTCATCGGGGAGACCAAGATTGACTTGGAGAATCGATTCTACAGCAAGCATAGGGCCAACTGTGGAGTGGCTGCACAGTATGACTTGTAGGTACCGGTGTGACACATTAAGGCCATAGACATTCTTCTCACCTGCCACATGTGGGTAACAGAGCTCCTCCTGTTCTGCAAGACATTTGCATTTGCAGGTGCTCCACAGATTCACTACAAGTTACATGGGTAACTCTATCTCTTTAGACACCTACCAGCTTCCACTGATAGCTCTAATTCCTACTGCAAACCAATATACCTTGCATAATACAGCAAAAAAATTCTTTATTGCTTACACATTGGTGTTCTGTGAGAAAAGTGCCTCCTTGACTCTGACCTCTTTCAGAAAGTACAGCAGTTTCTCTGGCAGCATTTTGTAAGCAGCAACACTCAGGACACCTGATTTCCTTTGGCCTTCTTCCATATGGATTCTCCAGTGTCTTTGGCCACTTTTCTGCAAGGCTTCTCTTACTCTGCTATTGGAAAATTTGCTGTGGGAATGGAATTGAGTACCCAGCACAGCTAAAACCTCTTTCTCACTTAGGAACTGCATCTAGAATTGCTCCTGCTGCTAGCATTACTTCTGCTGCTCAGAAGCTAATAGTTCTGTGGGGTGAAAATCCAGCTTGTTCTCTGTCAAGTCAGAGTTTGTTTAGCATTTCATTCATTAAGATTTTTTGTAACTTTTTTAAGTCCAGTGTTTTCCCAGTGAAAATCTAAGCAGGCTTCTAGTGACATAGCTTGTGCTTTGGGAAGGAAGTTTTTTTAACAGCCTAGAAAAGAAACTTAAGCTGAAGAAGTTCTCGATGTTTTCTTTTTCCATGCAGAAATGGCTACAACATGTGGCGAGATGCTTTTAAACCCACACAGATCTTGGATAGTTTATGCAAGGAAAACTCAATCCCTGCTGCAGAGTACAGATGGGAGGAGATTAAAGTGGACAATAAAATATTCAAGGTCCCTCCAGAGGCTTTTCCTGAAGGTACAGAAGGCTTGTTGAACTGGTCCCTTAAACAGCTGCCTGCGCTCAGCAATGCACATGCTGATGTGTGCTGATGCTTGTGGGAGCCCACAAGCCTCTCTCCCCTGAGGTGTCCAGGCTGGCTTTCCACTCTGCGCCCTGCATGGCCTAGTTTTTTGTGACACTGTGAGGTGCATCTTTGGTTCAGTGCCCTCATTTCAGTGGACACTGTTGCACTGGGAGAAGATAGGATCCAGGCCATTAGGTACCAAAGTTCCTTCTCAGGCAATGGGTGGAACAAAGTAAAGCTACGTACATGACAGTGTTGGTCATGGAGCTTTGTTGTACGCCATTCTGGTGGCTGGCACTGTCACAAAGCTGTACCTTCATCTGCTTATGATCACTATCTGCAAGATAATGAAGTCTTGTTTGGGGTCATGTTTTATTTGTTGTTGTTGTTTTTGTTTGTTTTTTTGGTTTTTTTTGCTGGTTGGTTGGTTAGGGTTTTTTGGTGGTGATGGGTTTTCGGTTTTCTTTAATCATTTTGGGGTTTTTCGTGGGTGTTGTTTTTTTAGTTTTGGGTATATTTTGGGGGGAGGGGGAAGGGGAAATGAGTGCTTTTTCAGTCTTCTTTCCTGTTTTTATCTGGCTTTGTTCAGGAATGCTTTGTGCTTCCAGTGGCTTCAGGTGCCTTGGGTGAATCCACAGTGGTCTTGTATACTGTTGATCTCCACCTTGTGGGCTTCTACTTGTCATTTCCTGTTTTCTTTCCTTCTAACTGGCATTACAAACCCTGAGCCAGGGCCACTGGTGTCCAAGACTGCACCAACCTTTCACAGCCTTCACGAGCAGTGATGGAGAACTGCCCTCAGGGAAGGCCAGGCCCTGCTGCAGCCAACACCTGTGCAATTGAATTCAACCTCAAGGAAAGATGAGAGCAGATGTGGCCCACTTGTGGATGGCTGAGTACTGCAAGGCATTGCTATATAGCCTGTAGGAAGGATAATCCCTGGCCTTACCTGCTCAGAGTGAGGACATCTATGTGTATGGCCAACTTTACTTTTTCCTTGTTTCAGTGCAATTGTTCCTCAATTTTCTGGTGGTCTCTATAGCTTATGCAAAGAAGGGAAAAGAAATGCTACTCAGGAGAGGGCAAGGAGCCTCCAGAAGCCCTTTTGCCCTTTTTTTCAGGTCACTGGATAGCTGGGGAGGGAGAAACAAGGTGCTCTTCTGGTGTTCTCTGACAGCTGGCTCTGGTTCCAAGACAGCTGCAGCTGGTGCCCTGTGAACCTCTGCTGTGCTTGAGCACTGCTTGGAATGATTTAGGTCTCAGACTGATATCCAAGAGGTAGATGCACTCCATAAAGCCAGGAGCGAGTGGGTCATTATGCCCTCACCTATTGGCTCTAGCTTTTCTCCCACCAGCAAGATTTGGTTTTGAATTGTCATTTCGCTTTGCTGTGCCAAAGGAGTCAATTACTAATTGTGTTCATTAATAGAGAGCACAGCTGCATATCTTGAGAGTGGCAAGTAATGCTTTCCAGTAGCACTTCTCTGGCAAAAATTAATTCATGGATCTGTTGGCACTACCACAGAGATGTGGGCACTTAAACTGCTCCAGAGGGTCATGTCCTCCTCAATGTCCCTTGGATCTTTTTCCCAGGGCCAGAGTAAATTATTTTTTGCCCTTTCCATTGCATTTCTCTTGGCTTGTTTCCTTCCTGCCTGCCATTTCTCATCACTGCAATGTATTGAACTCACTCCCTTCATCTTTGCCCTCCTGCTTCTCCCCATCCGTTTTTCTGGAGAGGTGTTTGTTTGCCAAATCCATCATCTCCTGTTACTTGTGCTAGTGACTGATGTCCTGATATGACTCTTGCTAGCCAGAAGCCTTCATCTTCTCCCTGGCTGTGTCCTGCTGCAGAGGCCTCTGTGAGGAACAAGAGAGAAGTGGCAGATGAGAACTTGGTGGATGATGAACATAAGGCTTTGTACGTCCTGCAGCACTGGGAAGAGATGCCAGGATATGGGTACAAGCTAGTACCAGAGCATGTGGAAATCCGCTCTTTGTACAACCCAGAGAACCCCGGGCTAGTGCAGGTAAGATGTGTTTCTGTGCCAAACCTCGACATTGTTTCGGGGAAGGACCTTCTGGACAGATGGTTTCCAGCCTCCCACTCTGGTCTCCTGTGAATCTTATGCATTGTCCCTTCCTGGGTGGGTGACTGGAGTTGTGTCTGTGGATGGCTGGCCCATCTATGAAGTGAGGACATTGGCCGTGGTTGTTCTTTGCTTACATCTACTCTCTCATGATGCTTCAGGACACCCTTTCCTCAAGGAACCTCTGTCCACTGATGCTTTGTCCACAGTGCTGGTGACCCAGAGTCCTTCCTGTCTCTGCAGGCCATTTAGCACTGCTCTGATGAGGATGCTGTGTGCGTGGCAATAGATCTGCTCTGCTTTTGAGCCCTGCCATCCGCATCCCCGTGGGTGATGATATCCTTGCCTACACCTGCCTCGTCTGCATTGTCCCTTATCACTGCTGTTTTGCAAGAACCCTGTTCTGCACCCTTGGCTTCTCCCTGTCTAGAGAAGAAACATCCATCCTTAGTTTTTGTGCAATGCAGTCACCTCAACTCACCATTTTAATGTCCTGCACTGAAATCTCCTGTTCTCTTGGGTACTGGGGGTTTGAACAAAGCAGAGTTCGGCAGTCATGATGGCTTTGTTTGGCATTGAAAATGCATGTGGGGAGAGCAGAGTCAGATCCATCACTTCTTAGTTTTGTTGGTTTTCCTTAAGCATTTCATCACCATATGCTCCTTATTAAGACAAAGGGATATGTTTGCCTCTGAAATGGATTCAAACAGAGTAGGTGAAATGGTTTTTCTTGGGAGCAGAAATAAGCAATCTTTTATAGCCTTAATTTTTTTCCCTGTGTAAAATCCAATCTCATGTCACTCTCAGGTGCTGGGAATGGAGAGAACCAAGCAGGGGCTTTCTGATGAGAACTTTCCTTGCAGAAACAAGCCTTTGCTCCTTGAAGAGCTGGAGAGTGGTCTGTCTTTTGAAGTATCTTTGCTGTCTTCTCTCATCAGGGCTCCTTGCACATGTGGATTGACATGTTTCCAAATGATGTCCCTGCACCACCACCCATCAACATCAAGCCACGACTGCCTGTCAGGTAGCATCTGTGGGGCTTAGCCTGGGGCTGCTGGGCTGCAATGAGTATCAATGTCCGTTGCCGTGGCTGGTGGGATGTGCCACAGGGCACAGGCTGAGGGTCAGTGCTGGTGTGCCATGTAGTCCTCTTTGCTCCAGTTCTGACCACAGGATGTTCTCTTGAGTGTGTTATCTTGGCCATAAGAGCTTCAGCTGCACAAACGTTTGAGAAAGGCCAGGTTAATTGTCTCTATGGCTGGAAATAAAGGTAATAGAAACCCTGGCCAGAACTACTCATCAAACTCTATTCTGCCTAGTGGACAGACATCCTTGGGAGCCTGGAGAAGTGCAGTTGAGGGAGGAAATCTGTTTTCAAGGATCTAATGGTACTTTTGAGATGGAGGGTCCAGATTATTCTCAGACATGCACCTGAAAGGACAAGAGATAACACAAATTGCAGCAAAGGAAACTCCAGCTGAATATAGGGAAAACATTTTCCCAGTGAGAGTGAAGCTACCCTGGAATAGGGACAGATTGACTCAGATGTGCAGGGACGTCCATCCTCTGTGATATTAAAAAGTAATGCAGACAAGGCCCTGTTCAATTCACCTACTATGAAGCTAGAGTAAGAGCTTGGAGCACAGACTGCAGACATCCCTTCTTGCCTAAGCTTTTCTGTGCTCCTGTGGCTTAGTAGAGTTGGGTGGGTTTCCCATGCACCAGGGATTTGATTTGCAAAAGCTACCTGTATTGTCTGTGGGTGTTTGTCTTGTAGGGTTCTAGTGTCCAGAAAGGGTTTTATGCCTGGGAGTGAGACTGCTGGGCTGTGCTTGGTGGGAGAAGCAGGGGGAACCACACTGCTGGGAAGGTTCAAGTCCTGCTGCTCTGGAACTGTTCTCTGGGCTTGATCTGCCCTCCCAGGCACGAGGGACAAGGGGAGGTGTCTCACCTCTGTGTCCTTCCCACAGCTATGAGCTCCGTGTGATTATCTGGAACACTGATGATGTGATCCTTGATGATGTCAACCCAGTAACAGGAGAGCCTTCCAGCGACATCTACGTGAAAAGGTCTGGTGAGAACGAGTGGGAGGCTAGAGCCTGGCTGCCCAGCTCCCTGCCCTGGCCCACATGCTTACTTGTCTCCTCTGAACCTGTGTGTGTGAGGTGTGAGGTGTGAGGTGCCCACTTCCTCTCCATGGGCTGCTGTAACCCCAGAGATATTGTCCAGGTGTTGCTCTGGTTTGACCCCTTCTTGCTACCCCATGGGGTTCAGTGCTTCCATCCTTTTGTTCTGCCTTTGAGGCTGGCTGACAAGGGTAGAGGGTAACCGAGTTTCTCCTGCAGCTGGATAAAAGGTCTTGACCATGACAAGCAGGAGACAGATGTACACTTTAACTCTTTGACTGGGGAAGGCAATTTCAACTGGAGGTTCATCTTCCGCTTCAATTATCTCCCGACTGAGAAGGAGATCACCTACAAGAAAAAGGACTCTGTCTTCTCCATGGAGGAATCAGAATTTCGGGAACCAGCTGTTCTAGTCCTCCAGGTCTGGGATTATGACAGGATTTCAGCAAATGACTTTCTAGGTATGGTGTTACCTGCTGGAAGTGAGGTGACCTGTCCCTTACCTTGCTAGAGCGTTACTACATTTCCCTGGGGTTCAGCTCTCTGAGAAGGGACATCAGGACCATCAGATCAAACTCTTCAGCTCAGCAGTCACCTGGGCTGGTTTTTCACACCTGAGCTATAGACAGAGCCAGGAGATATGTAGTGCTTGCATGCTTGTCCCAGGGCCTTGGTGTATTTTTTCAGGGCCTGTCACACAACAGGACTTCCAGGTTCTTCTTCCTCACAACCTTTCCAATAAACTTGCTTGTTTTTCATGCTCTCAGATATGCAGATCTCGAAGTCTGGGCCTAAGAGCATTTTCCCCAGGACCTTATGTTTTGGGCACAGGGACACCCTCTGTGAGACTACTGACAATCTTTGTAAGGCTATTGGCACCTGAGTTGCAGCATCTCATTGCTGGGGGCTCAGAGCTCCCTGGATGCTCTCGTACTTCCTAGTAATCAGACTTGCTGAGCTGGGCATGCAGCAAGGCCTGGTGCCAAAACAAAGCTAGTGGTGATTCCCCACACATTATGCTAGCACAAGTACTGCTGATTCTCTCCCACTTCTGCTATCATCCCCAAGTTTATAGTGCTCTGTTCAGTTGTTCCTCCCTTCTTCAAATGTTAACCTCACTATTAAAAAGCAGTCCCTTTCCCCTACTATCTCCTGGGTATGTTTAAACTTCCCTTATACTTAACCTTTCATAGTGTTTTTAAGCAGCTTTACTTCATGAGGCACTTCCAGTGGTTCAGCCATGAAGAACTGAGGCGCTGAAGAAAGCACTAACAATTCCAATGATTTCTGGCATGTATAATCTCAGGAACTTCTAGATAGTAAGCAGCTTCTGCAGGGATTATTGCAATTTCCTCCCCCAAGCAGGGCTGGATGCACTGTAGGTCAGGCTGCTCTGGACATTTTCTGAGTGGGTTTTGATTATCTCCGAGGACCGATTCCCAGAACCCTTCTCTACGATCCTTTCCTGGCTGCACCTTTGTCACAAATCTCAGGTTTTTTTTACTCACAGCATTTTGTGTCTGTTGCCTTATGTGTTTTCATTATCCATTTCTGAGAAGAGTCTAGCTCCATCTGCTCTGTCGCTTCCTTTAGGCTGTGAGGGATGCAGTAAGATCTCCCTCTTGACCTCTCTCCTCTGGGCTGAATATGTATGTGTCTTTCACCCCTCTTGCTGTAGCACCCACTACAGACTTGACTATCTCAGCCACTAAACACTATTTCGTTGATACCTTTCTTGTATTGGGGATCCAAAACTGGGCACTGTATCCAGATGCGGTCTTACTTGGAACTGAGCAGAGAACACTCATATCCCTTGTCTGCTTTTGCCAGTACAGACCAGGATGTGGTAAGATTATTTTGTTGCAAGGGCTCAGTGCCAAAGTGGGACAGGAGCTCATTCTGAGGAGAACAGAGGCACAAGGTCAAACAGGGAGATGAACTGAGGCTGTTGCAGATCTAAGACAAACTTGAAACCTTTAAAGCATTTATAATTTTAAAGTATTATAATTTTATAATTTTAATTGCCATTTCCAGGAATTAGAGAGGAAGATGAGCTTGGACATGTGAGGAGAGCAGGGTGGGGCATGATAAAGGGGTGAAAATAATTCACCATATGAACTCACTAAACAGCCCATATCAAAAACGAGGCAAGACCTGGGACTTCTGCCTCTTAGTCTCTAACTCCTGAGCTAGTCCTTTCTTATGCAGAATTTCAGGTTCTCCTGAAAGATTCTGCTAGATCATTACAGCAGCTGGAACCTGCTCATGACAGTTGGGAGTGTGGAAGAGACAACCAAATGTTGTGTGGGGCTGACCTCAGGGTTTTACCATGTGGTCTCCCCTGTGCCTGCAGGCTCCATCGAGCTGAAGCTGCATGACATGGTGCGGGCAGCCAAGAGCTCTGAGCACTGCACCATCAAAATGGCCAAGGAGAATGCAACGCCTCGATTCTCCATCTTCCGAAACAAGCGCATGAGGGGCTGGTGGCCCTTCATCAAACTCAGAGATCAAGAAGATGACAAGAGAGAGGAAAGGGAGTACAAGAAGAAAAAGAAAAAGAAGTGGAGCAGCTCAGTCAAACCAGAGGACATGGAATTCACAGACCCCAGTGGGAACAAGTACCTCCTGACGGTAAGGTGGGGTGCTGGCACTGGTGAGCACAGTGTTTTGCCTCTGCCTTGATATGGCAGCCTGCTTTACAGGCACACAACCTACAAAGGCAGCAGTAGCCCAGCTTTTGCAGGATCCTGAAGACTTCTTCCATCTAATGCCAATCCCGCACTTTGTGTACCCTGTAGAACCAACTGCCATGGCATGCAGGGATGTCTGACTTCATGTATTTCTCTGAGCTTCCCATAGAGCAGTGCTCCATGAGGGCAGCTGTCTTTGTTTAGGAATTTAGTGCTCCCACTGAAACACACCAGACCATGTTCTCCTTGCTCAGTCCTACTTTAAAGCAAGAGGCATATATCTCCCCATCAGCCAGTCAGGACAGCAGCAGAAGCCTGGGTCTCTGCCTGCCCAAGATAAGCAGTTGACAACTGACCAGGGACAGACTCGCTCCTGATACCCCTACTACTGGACCACTGTGTGTCCCCAAGGGTGAAATTTGCTCAGTGCCACTGTGGGAGGGTGCAGACAAATCAGGTAGTAGAGTAGTTCATTAAAATACAGTTCCTTGTCTGCAAAACAGTTAGTTTCTTACCAGGCCACAGTTTCCACTGGCTGTGAGGTAAAACTGCAGCCAATGGAGAAAAAAGCTCTGAGCCATCTGTAAGTGGAATTGGGAGAAAAATACCCAATTATGGCAGGATGTGTGGTCAGCAGGCTGGTCTGTGAAGCAACACATTCAACTGTGGCTCAGACATATTGTCCCTCCAGGGTAAGGTGGAAGCGGAGTTCCAGCTGCTGACTGTGGAGGAGGCTGACAAAAGTCCTGTTGGCTTGGGCCGAAGAGGGCCTGAATCCCTGGAAAAGCCCAAGTGAGTATCTATATTACCACCTTTAGGATGCACAGACAGTGCTGCGTTCTCAGCAGCTGTTTGTATGGAAACCAAGAGTATTGGCTTGTTAGGAGGCCCTGGGCAGTGAGGTCTGCAGGACCAGGATTGCCAGGGCTTCCCAGAGCTCAAGTGGGTCCTGTGGAGGTAGTTCTTGAGGCTGCAGCACCTGGCCTGATCTCAGGAAGATACTCAAGGCAGCTGTGCCATAACATTGTTTGGTCAGGTCTGTCTGCGTGAAGGGATCCCTTGTGTATGAGGGTGAAGGACAGTTTCACCCTGGGGACACTGGGGCACTGTTCCAAGAATCCTGTCCTGTTGTCTCTAGCATTTCCACAGGCAGTGAGTTAACTGCAGCCCCTGGGCTGATCCTACCTGGAAGCAGCAGGAAGAGCTGGTGATTCATGATGGTAGCAGGACACCAAAGCAGAAGGGCCAACGTGGTGCTCTGTGGATCGAGCCTGTCCTTATCTATTCTTCTCTTCCTGTTCTAGTCGGCCCAAAACAACTTTCAACTGGTTTGTGAATCCCATTAAGACCTTTGTGTTTTTTATCTGGAAGCGGTACAAGAGATACATAATTATGCTGATTGTTGTCACTGCCCTGACAATCTTCTTGGTTCTTTTGGTCTACACCATGCCTGGATACATCAGCGAGAAGATCATAAATGGATAAATGCTCTCCAGCAGAGGACTACTTAGAGACAGGGGTGATTGTGGCAGGAATCAAGATATGATCAGAAAGTTTAATGAAACTCTGCAGGTGCAGAGACAGCCTAGAGAGACGGGGACCTGCAGAAGTGAGCTTTGTTTACATCATGAATAAAAGCTCCTTGGCTATTCTCTCTGATACTTATGTTTTTTAGCTGCTTTCTGGAGGTGGGAGACAACCTGTTTCTTTGTGGGGTACAGGCGGATCCTGGTTCAGCAGTCCTCACTACTACCCTTTTGCCTTTCCTCCTGAGTAGTACAGCAACAAGGATGACACTGGGACAACATGGGGTCATGAGTGTGCATCTGTACTTGGTGTTGGGCTGATGCAAACTAAATAACACTTGTCAGCATGGTTTCTGGTGCACCAGGGTTCCTGTCATCTGCACAGACAACCCCTGACATCATCTGATCCCAGTGGAGGTGTTTCTACCAGGGTTTTGAGAGGACAGACTCCTTGTGAGAGGTGCAGGTGATGCTCAGTGGGACAACAGTTTTCCCAAAGGATTTAACTGACTGTGCAGTTTCATAGCAAAGGTGCCTACCTCATGACCTTTGAATGGGGCAGGAATAGAGTATCTTTTGGGGAAAAAATTTCTGGGCAGAGCCTGGCAGCTAGATGTGAAGCAGGTGAGGACTCTGGCTGGACATGAAGTCAGAAGTCACTGTGGGGCAGACATGATGTTCCCCCAGTGAGTCTAGGGTTCAGCCATGGGATGGGGACCTCAGAATGGCAAAAAGAGAGGCCTCTCTCTCTCTAGGGGACCTTTGGGCTGCAAGGTGGGGGTAAAATACGCTGCAAAAGGCTCAGGTCATGCAGCGCCTGCTTGGGGCTACAGCCAAGCCCTGGACTGTGACAGTGCTGCATCACTCCCAGTTTTTACACAGGGCCTATTGGGTGGGATGTTGCCTTCATAAATAGTGCCTGGTCCTCCCCAGCAGTGCCCAGTGCACCCCAGCAGCCACTGGTCCATTCAAACAAACTCAATGCACTCCAGCATACCCAGTGCACACCTCCAGAGAGCCCTCTTGGCTCTTTCAGCCATGCTCAAACACATTTCCCACCACCATCACGTGTTGAAACTCTGGTATTGGTCTCTGCCTCATAGCAGATGAAGCCGGTGGATTTTGGTGTCCTTCCTCTTGCTGGTTTATCTTTTCCTGAGGCCTGGAGCCAGCAGAGTGGTTCCCACGGCTCCCACAGGACCTGGCTGATGGTCTCCTGTTGATTGTCTGATCTCGGACCAAAATGAAGCCGAACAGTTCAGGAAAAGAACAAACCAAAAGCTGCCGAAGGATTCCTGCTGCTTTCTCTCCAGGCCAGGCAAAGGGAGAAAAAAAAATTGTTGTTTAAGCTAGCAAAAAAACCAAGCTACCTAAGCAACAAGTCCCCCAGGCTCTGCCTAGTGCACCAGAGGCCTCTCACAGCTCCCTCTGCTTGTGCGCTTGTGAGCAACATCAAGGTTGGCTGCAGATCCCAAGGGACCATTGCTGAGCATGTCATGTCTGTTTTGCCAGTTAGACCCTGAGCACATTCCATCAGCTGGACAGTTCCATGGGCTGTGGCAGGGTCAAGCTAACCTGGGGTAGGGGATGATCAAGGAGCTTAGGTAAATCTTTAGTCTATATCAACCTGACAGTAAAAATAGCTGCCCTGTTGTAACTCAAAATGTTACTGTATGACATATCTTTCTGTGCTCAAAAATTCTTACTGCCTCTTTAAGACCTTGCAGATGGAACGTTTGGTGAGGCAGGGTTCTACTGCTGGCGCTTTTGAAATCGATGCTTTCAGGAACTTGCTTCCCTTTGGCCATGTGGTATTTGTTTCACTGGCCATTTGGTCCTTGCTTAAGCAGAGTGTTGGGGCTTGGGCTGTTTTTTCTTGTTGCCTGTGAAATTTTTCCCACTGACTTGCTAAAGAAGCACTGATGTCTGAGTACATGAGATGGGGGAGGGGGAACCTCCCTGACTTTTTTGGGAGTTTCTCTAGGGGAGGTGGGGGACGGGGACACCACGAGATTAGAAGCAGCTAAAAGGAGGGGGGGGGGCAGTTGCTCTCTCTCGCTCTTGGTTTCGGAGGAGGAAGGTCACTGCTACCCCTGCCATAGCCCAGCCAGGAGCTGCCTCTTCTTCTGCTGTTGGACCCCGCACCCCTGCCCTGCCAGGACACCCTGCCATTTCAGTTCGCTGTTTCCAAGCGTCCTGCTGAGCACGGGCCGACCCTGCCCCAGGGTTCCTGAGCAAAGCCTCTCTCCTCCATCCCCTCCCGTCCGGGCCCCGCCGCCAGCACCGCGCGCTGCCCGAGCCCGCGCCACAGCGCCCCCTGCAGGCGCGCCCGGATCATCGCCCCTGCCCGCCGGGAGCCGCCAGCGCTCCCTGCCGGCTGTGCCGGGAACTGCACCAAGGGAAAGTGCCCGCGGCCGAGAGCTGGGACTGGGCTCCTGTTCTGTTCGCTGTTAATGCCAGAGCTGGGCTTGTTCTGTTTGCCTTGCTGTACACACTAGTCAAGAACTGTTATTCCTACCCCCGTATCTTTGCCTGAGACCCCCTTAATTTCAAAATTATACTAATTCAGAAGAAGGAAGTTTACAGTCTCCATTTCAAAAGAAGACCTTGTTTTCCCTAGCAGACACCTGTCTTTCAAACTGAGACACAGAAGTTTCCTCTTTTATTTTTTGTTTTCTTGGGGTTCTCTTTTCATTTCTTTTCCTTGTCGTGCAGACACTTCAGTTAGCCGTTTCCTTTCCACAGGTGGCTGCCTCTGACTCCCTGTGAGCAGCGCTGCTCCAGTGAGCCCCGCTCCAGGAGACAGAACTAGGGGAGCAGTCTCTCTGTTCCGTGTCAGCTTTGGGTTTGCAACTGTAGCCGCTTGTAAAGACTGAACTAGAAACTGTTTCGAATTGGAAAATTCTGCCTGCAAGAGAAACAGTGAGCGAGTTCCTGGCGTCGGACCACCCCATGGCAGTGCTGTTCAGGTCCTTCGCTCCCCACCACTGCCAGCCGCATAGCAGAGCGCAGCACCAGCACAGGCAGTGAACAGCAGGGGGAAGCAGCAGCTTGCCACATGAGCTGGAGAGTTTTGATCCACCTCTGGAGCTGCTATGTAGCTCCTGCCTTCCCAGGAGGGGCTGCTTCCATACTGTCTCTTTGCTCCTGGGGACATGCAGTCGGATGGAGGGTGCCATCTGGGAAGGGAAGGGTGTGATGCCATCTTCCCCTTCTCTGGTGGGCACCATTTTAGAAATGTGAACTTCCAGCTTTTCAGATCTCTGTTCCCGTGGTGTTCAGAATTTCAACAGTTTGGCATCTAGCAGTTAATTACTATTTTTTTTTTCTTATCTGTCACCTTTCTCTTTGTTAGTCAATTATTATTGCTGCAGAGCACCAGGACCACTAGGGTGGGAGCTGCATGGTGCCTACATGGGCTCAGGACACAGAGGCTCTGGAGCCTTTTCCTCATGGATGGGGAGGAGGGTTCACATTGTGCACTTGGTAGGTGAATGTACACCACTCTGGATGGGAAAGCTGGTGTTTGACCCATGGCTGGGTGATGATGCCTTGCTGCTTGTTCACAGGTCAGTTTGCAGACCCTCAAAGTGTTGCAGGCAGAGAGCAGTTTCTTGTACAGCACACACTGCCAGGCAGCCCTGTCTGGCCTGAAGTAACTGGTGGCAGTGGCAACAGCAGAACACAGAAATAATGTCATTGAATAGTTAGAAAAGGAAAAAAATATTGGGCTATTTCAGTTCCCTCACAGTGGGTGAGCATCTAAGAGGTGTCCCAGGAGGCTGGGCAGAGAGGGTAGGTGAGAAGGCATCCTGTGGCATTGCTGCCACTGTTCTTTGTGCCATATCACTGCAGGTGGCACATGGGATGCTGTTCCAGATGTACACAAAGGTGGTGCTGGTCCCGTGCCTGCTGCTGGTCCTGTGGCAGTGTTTCTGAGCCCTCACAGATGGTACTGGTCCTGTCTGTTAGGTTTCCTCCCTCCTTCACACCCCTCCTGCCTGCCCACTGCACCAGCCCTACCAACAGCTCTGCATTGTTCAACAAGGCAGCCACAGGGCCTCTGCTGATGGATGCAGACCACGAGCTCTCCTCAGATGTGCTTCAGTGGTGGCTGGTAAGCGAGGCAATGGGCAGGAGCTTGTGGGTCTTCCCAGGTATGATGGAGATAAATGGATGCAAAGATCTCAGCTCAGCCCTTCCTCCACCTTGTACCCTGCCCCTTGGGCTGTTTTGCACCCTTTGCCTAATATCTCATCTGTTTTTTCTGTCCTTTCCCAGGTCTCTGCTAGGAAAAATGGGGCTCTGTCTCCCTTTGGTTTACTAGTGGAAGTCCTGATGCTGCATGTCACTATGACTGCTCCTCTAGACCCTGCATGGTCCCTCAAGTGGTGCCCACCTCCAGGCTATAATTCTGCAGTTCTTCAATGTCCTCTGGGCCCTGACAGCTGAAGTGTGGATCCCATCTCGCTGCAGGACTTGTGAGGTGGTGGGAAACTCGGAGTGGCTGAAAAGGTCCAGCCATGGGCTGCTAATCGATGCTCATGACTGGGTGCTGAGGTGGGTGACCTAAAGGGACTTGGTCTCTCCCTGTCTTCCCAGAACCCTGGCATGCTCATAGTTGAAATCTGCCAACTCAAACCCTGTGATGGGGAGGTGGCTGGCTTATCTTTGTGTCACTCATGTCCAATCTTTGCTGCTGGCTAGGGTGACCTGCTGTCCCTGCCTGGTGGGACCAAGAGCCTGGGACCAGCAGACCATGTACTTTGTTTTGGGACACACCATCCTGCTATCCTTTAGGATGAACAGAGCAAAGGTCACTGGCTTTGAGCTGGATGTTGGCATGAGAACAACCCATCACTTCATGTACCCAGAGAGTGCAGTGAAGCTCAGGCCCAATGTCCACTTGGTCCATGTCCCCTTCTAACCTCTGGACCTGCAGTGGATGACCAGTGCCTGCTCCACCAGAGAACTTACACGGTATGTCAGCTTTGGGGGATGGTGTTTCTTGTGCTGGAAACCCTGTGGATGGTGCAGTGTGGTCTGGGGGTTCTGGTGCCTCACTGGAGACCTGGCATTAGTCCTGATGGCTCAAAGGGTACTAGGCATTCCTCTGCCCTGCACTTCGAGGTAGTTGGGCATTGACCTGTCAATCTGCAGTAACATACCCCTATGAGTGGGATGGTAGCTGTCCCCACAGCAGGGGGGGCTTGACGTGTTCCTTCCTACAGCCAGCCCAAGGGGCAGGGGATGCCACTGGGCTGGGTGCTGGCAGACAACAGATACCCTCTGCAAAGAAATGCACCCCCTCAGCAGCGAGCGTACTACATAATCACTGCTTGCCTCTGCTTTTGCAGCACATGAGAGTTAAACAGTTCATCAAAGCTGATAGGAACAAGGTAATGGCTCTGTGGACTCCAGCTCCACAGGTGCAGGCAGAAGTCTGCTGGGCAGAGAGCCATCGGCTGCACTGTGCTGGGCTGGCTGTTCTGTCCCAGCATGGAGAGCACCTGATCACTCCACTCCCCACTTAGGTGCTGATCCTGAGTCCAGCTCTCCTCAAGTACATCCATGACAACTGGACATAGCATCATGGGCGGTACCCCTACACTGGCTTCACAGACCTGCTCTTTGCCTTGAACACCTGCCAGCAGGTGAGCACAGCCAGTAGTACCAGATGCTGCCAGTGTACCTCCCCTGCACTGCTAGTCCATACGCTTGCAGGATTCCCCAGTGTCCGCACAGCATAGGCTCTTGCTGGCATGTGCACAGGTCTGCATGATTGGCTTCAGAGCAGACAGTGAAGGGAACTGGCACCACTACTGGGAAAAAACCTGTTCGTCTAGAGCCTTTCGCAGGACAAGAGTCCATGACACTCATGTTGAATTCAGCCTCATCAAGAGATGGGCACATGAAGGCAGGATTGTATCCTACAAGTGATGCATTTCCAAGAAACTGGAGCCAGGCTGTTTGGCCAGGAAGGGGCCAAAGGGCACTGCATTTCACAGGGTTTCAGTACTGCTTGTGCTGGTCCTATCAGCTGGGTACTGTAGGTGCCCTTCTCCCATGGCAGCAGCGATGTTGCATTTAGCTGGACATGGGGTGGGCACAGTTCTGCCCATCCTGGTTGGGAGGGACAAAGGGGAGATGTTGGGGCTGGAGGTGGGCATAGAGTGTGTGGATCTGCAGGGCTGTGAAGCCAGTAGTGAACAGTGGCTGCTCAAACGTGGCTGTCCGCATGACAGAGATGGTATTTCCACCCACAGATGGCTTTTGGGGGAGGTTTGTAGTTGCCCTTAGGAAAGGAAGATGCCCCCCTCACTAGCTCAGTCTTTTACTAAGACTTTTATTCTTACAGCCTTTAACTAAGGGAATATTTTTTAAATGCATCAAGGAAGACTAAGAAGGGAAAAATCAAACATGGTGACAGATGACAACAGAATCAAATAAATCTGAAATGATCTTATGTTGAATACACATGTGAACCACAATTTCCTTTGCTTTTTGACCCCTTACAACTCTGAAAAGAGCACCCCTGCGGAACATGACCCCCCTGCAGAACAAGACTGCAGACCGTGGGGACTGAGCTCCCCAAAGGAAGTTTTTCTCCTCCAGAGCAGGGCTAGCTGGATGTCTTTTATCACTTTCAATCACTAACACCCTTGATTCAGACTCAGCTTTATCACGGTTCTTAGTTACTTGGGCGTTCAGTTCAGTCTATTAAAATCACCAGAACTCCTGTACTCATATCCTTCCAACTGACAGCAGAAGCCTGTATTACTTAACTATTAGCTTCATTAATTTTCTGCCTCTCCAGGTAGAATCTCCATTTCTGTCTGATTTCTTCTCTCCACTATTTCCAGTTTCCCATGATGAGTACAAGTATGGCACTTTCACCTTCCCTTCACCTTTCTTTAGGTGCTCAGGTGTGCTCTGGGCAAGGATCTCCAATGCTTTTCCAGTTTACAAGCAATTGGCTTTCCTGTGAAGGACAAGCCAGTCCTTGATAGGTAACAGTGGTAACTGTTTTACTGTGGGTTAAACTCTTGCTGCATTACTTCCATTCATCTTCTCTCTCCTGACTATTTTTATAAGTTTAGTTACAAAGCTCAGTGCACTGACGAGCAGTTGAAGCTGTTCAGGTCACTTTTTGCTCCTGATGAAACATACCAATACTATGTTCCCTTCTTCATGTTGTAGTAGTACTATGTGATCCTGACCCACTGGATTAATTAAATATACTTGTAAAAAATACATTTAAAACAAATCTGATTTTCAACATTCTTGCTTGAAGATAATAATTCTGCTTACCCACACCACAAATTGCTTCTCTCCCCAGCTGAAAAAACAGAAAAAACTGAAGCAGTTTTTAGACTCCCTGGTTTATAGGTAAGTTCAACTAATTACAAGAACCAACCACCTAGCAAAACCAACTTCAAAATAAATTACAGAACAGCTTTCTCTCTGCAGTATCTGATCATGTGCCTGTCCAATTGCTTGGACCAAGGTTAGAGTCGTACCAAAGCAAATTCAGATCTGAGATTTAAGAGTAATCAATCTGGTTTATATCAAATAAGACAAGAATTCACAATTTTCTTTCCTCACTGTTTTCAAATTTCTCCCAATATAGCTTCACATACCAAGCACTTTACTCATTTGTGTAGATGATTTAACAGAAAAAAGCCCATCATCATCATAATATCTATGTACTTTGCCACAATGCAACATGCCTTTTAATTCTAATTTCCAATTCAATATCAGGATTAGTTCAAATAATTTAATTATTTCTCCATATGCCTTACCAGCACAACAGAGGATGGACTTTATTTGAAAATATACACCAATGGGAAATGAAAAAAAAGTCCAATTAAAAAATCAATTAAAATTCCAGACCCCCCTTTCTTTTTTTTTTTTTTTTTTGCTGAAACATCAACCTGCATCTTTCATAAGAAGAACAGCTGGAAACTCCCCCAGCACAGAAAGCACATCCCAAATGCTCAAGCTCCCCATGCAGCCCAGGATGGTTGTATGGCAATAGATGGGATTCAGCACATTTTCACGGAGGTCTGATATACAGCATCAGCACACCCGAAACATTGTAAAGAGAAATTTAAAACCCCTGATGGTGTTGGTAGAAAGCTTATTTGATGGTAACTTCAATCCATTACAGGTCTCTTGACAATAAAGTACATTATTCCTAGAGGCAAACAGAATGCAGTATCTCCAGCATCTCTGATGGAAAGGGGAACAGAACTGGAGGAACATGGACTGACACAAATGGAGTTTGACCCTAGGGTCTGCAGAGCAAGATACCATAGCTGATCTTTATAGCAGCAAGGTTCAAGTTGTTCCATCCACAAACTAAGGCCAAAGAATGAGGGCACAGTAATATATGAGTGGTTAGGGGCATCTGGAAATTCCAAACCTGTTCTCCTGTGCACTCTCAGAAGATCACTTGTGTTTCAAAGAGCCTGTTTAATTCTTCTTGGAGGCTGGAGGGGTGGGGTTATTTGTTTGTTTTTGGTTTTGTTTGTTTGTTTGTCTTTAAATGGGCCGATGCCATTGCTTATTTATGTTGTCTTCCCAAGATCAATTTTCTTCTGGATGGCACGTGCTGAGTGATAGATCAAGGAGTCAATGAAACCTGCAACTAAAAGGAAAAAAACCAAAAGGATGAAGTCAGACATGCCTCAAACAGAGAACAACTCCCAGGGAAAGAAAACACAAACCCTGCTGTCAGAGGAAAGGAATCCTCTGGAAAGGAATCCCAGGTCCACCAGACAGAAAAACGTTCTGCTGCTGCTGCTGCTGCTCAGAACAGTAAAGTCCTCAACTCCTCAGGTCAGACAAGACTCAGCCTGCAGGACAGAAGTGATCATACTTCTCCAGAAAAGATCCTTGTTTCAGAAGTAAGCGACAGGCTGAGCCATGTGTGTTTACTGATGACTGAGAAGAGTCTGGAGAGGAAACTGATGTGGAGAGCTTTATGCCATATTGTTGCCTTGACTCAGTTTGCAAAAAAGGGCATGTTTCCTATTTCTTGCTCATTTCACAGCAACCTTAAAAGTACCATATGCTGCCCTTGATGGACGCCCTGTATTGGACACAGCAATGTACACCCACCAGACACAAAGCAATATAAACCACTGCCTTTAATTCTTTCTGCAGTATTTTCCCCAAAAACCTCTCCAGCTGTGAAGAAGCCTATTAGGTCAGTGCTTGTTTGTGACCACAGAAAAACTCAGAATCGGTCTACTGTATCACAAACCTGAGATAACCAAGATTTTCATAGGACAGGAACCTTGAGCTCCTGCCAGGGAGTGAACACAAAGGTTGCTAGGGAGCCTTTTTTTAATAATTCAATTTTATAAAGCTTCATATTCTTTCTTTTATTCAAAACCTCAATTAAAGGAATAAGTAAATGATTACTTGTCTGTATACAAAGACATACATTTCAACATGATACAAAGCATTGCAGCTAAAACGGGAATTGAATCTTCTGTTTATTACTATATAATATGGAATTATTTGACTTAATATTTGGTCTTTGAATAATGCTTCAGATGACTCTTGTGTGGTTGTTTTGCCTTGAAATTATCTCTACTTGTGGAATCAATTTGATACTGTTACATGAACACTGTTACAGAGGTGACTTTAGAATACCATAGAATAATCTAGGTTGGAAAAGACCTCTAAGGTCATAGTGTCCAATTGCCCCCAGCACTGCCAAGCCCACTGCTAAAACACATCTCTAAGTGTCACATCTACATGTCCTTTTAGATTCCTTCAGGGAGGCTGACTCTACCACTACCCTGGGCAGCCTGTGCCATGGCTGGACAACCCTTTCCACGATAATTTTTTCCCTTATATGCATTCTAAACCTCCCCTGGTGCAACTTGAGGCCATTTGCTTTCGTCCTGTCCCTGTCAGAAGAAGAGATTGACCCTCACCTGGCTCCAACCTCCTTTCATGTAGTTGAAGAGAGCAAGAAGGTCCCTCTTGAGCTTCTTTTCCTCCAGGCTGAGCACCCCCACCTGCTCCTCATCAGACCTACGTGCCAGCTCCTTCCCCAGCTCCATTTCCTTCTCTGGACTTGCTGCAGCACCTCAATGTCTTGCTCATCATGAAGGGTTCAGAACTGAACCCAGTATTCAAGGTGCATCACCCATGAGCAGTCAGGGACATTCACCCCCTGATCCTGTTGGCCACACTTGAACTGCTGGTACAAGGAATTGGTCTTATTGGCCACCAGTTGATTTGATCTCTAGAATACAGAGTCTGAATGTGGTGTATGGTAGCAAACATGAATTGGCTGCCAAACTCAGTCAGTGCTAAAGGGCATTTGAATTTGTCATGAAAGTACTTTTTTAATGACTTTTCAAATCAGAGAGATGCACAGGATAAAATTTATTGCAGACAGAAATTTTATTTAACAATATCAGGTCAATTGAGCACTGTGGCACCTCAGATGATGGGAAAACCTTGCAGATAAAGGTATGATGTTTTAGGTATGTGATACAGATGTTATGTGACACAGAAACTAGGTTCTCAGGTCCCTGACCACATCTTCAGACTGGCCCTTAACACCCACATCTCTGACTAGAGCACCCTGGATTACTACCTGCAAAGCATGGCTGGACCAAGGTTGCTCCCATGCACAGAGTTAAGGAGATACTGATTAGCTATTCCAGATGCCAGCACTGAGGGTGAAGTGGAGGGACTCACTCAGGATATATATTATGCCCATAGCAACCTGGGTTCACAGATTTTACTGGCTTTGGCTCCACATGAAAACAACTATCTGCTTACAGACCCAAGGTAGCCAAATATGCAAGTACAGACACTTTCATATGGTCAGTGAAGAACAGCTTTGTTTGAAAAGATGTTTGATGTCCTGTAGAGCATCAAAATGAGATATTATGACAGGCCTACAGGTCTAATGAAATGAGATGCTGTAATAGGACTTCATCATCTACAGGATCTTGTAAGCCTCCAGTGCAAACTAGTCTGATGCTCTGCAGAACATGCTGTATCGCTTCCCCAAGGCTGAACTCATCTCCCTTCATCAAACAGGGATTCATTACTAGGCATGCAGACTTTAGAAAGAGTAAGATAGTAAATGTTTACACTTTAGAAAGCAAAATGATTGAAAGGTGCAATACCTGTAAATATGCCTCCAACAATGGCACAAACTCCAGTGAGAAAGTGAGTAAAGGACCTAGAATTTGAACAACCAGCATGAGCTCAGATACCATATCAGGTACGTAACAATTAACTAATGATTATAATAATGTTCATCATATCACATAAGTATGCATTGCCTAAATATTCATAGCTGACAATTCTCAAATTAAAGAATTAATTAACTCCTATTGGCTACAGAATGGAGTTTGCCACTGCTACTTTTAGTCACCAGCACTAAGAGGAAGTACTGAATTTATAAACTTAAAAGATGGACTTTTAATCCCTAAGACATTATTCATTCCTACCCAGTGAAAATGCACTGCAGAGTACAATAACTAAATCCCTAAGCACACGTTACTACATTTTAAGATATAGACATTTTCTGTCACCCATTATGAACCCCAAAGACTGGACAGCTACAACCCCTTCCCTTCCTCTGCAGTTGCATGCTAGCCATTAACCCAGAGAGAAGAAGAGGTTCCACACAGACTGCAATATGTAGAAAAGCTCTAGGAAATGCATAGTAAGGAACCATTTGGATTGTGTGGGTGCTGCTGGTAAAATGAGTAAGCTCTATAAGTCCAGTCTTCCCATTAGAAGTCTGAATCAAGAACCATTATATCACACTTCTGCTCCTTACACCATTTTCCTTTTCCATCTTGACACTGGCTTACAATGCTTCACATAGTAACAGAAAAAACCCAATCCCTAACCAGGGTTCACACACAGAGAAAGGGCATCAGTGAGCACCTCTTCCCCTCTACTGGCTGGGAAGGGGCTGGGATGAATTTCAGGCATTTGCACTGTCATGTCTAAGTGAGTATGAAGTTTAAAGCTGTTCAAAATGACAAAATCAGTGAAGGATGAACAAAATAGAAGGAAATGTCTCTTACCTGTGCTTCTCTGTCAGCTTCACCATCATGGGTGAAAGCTCATACAGCACAAAGACACCAGGCAGACCCTGGTCTCCCAGTAGCCCGTTTGCTATTTTCTCATGTCGTGTAACTGAGAACTGGTTAGTTCTTACCACCTACCAGGAAACAAACATAGCAAACATTGGTTTGCTAACAGGGAATAGGAAAGGCTACTAAAACATGAGTTCAGTGAACCACATCAGTGTAGCCCTGCCCATGGGGGCAGCCTGACAGTAGTTAGAAAGAGTCACGAAGAACTCTATTGGGATCAGGTATTTGCTATGAGGTCTGTTTTTACTACAGGCTACCAGTTAAAGCTGCAGCTAGCCCATAGTATGAGGGATGCATCACACCCAGGCTGGACTATTTCATCTCTGCTGGCACAAAATGGCACAAGCTGTCCCTCTCAACCCTGAGTCTATGGCATCCTCTACCAAAATGCATTCCTGCTAAGCATGCTTCAGGAGACAGCACTGATGGCAGAAAGCCATAAATAATCAAGAGTAAGAAAAAGGAAAACAATACATAGAGACAGGAGAGTGGAGAAAGAGACAGCCTATCTTCACATAAATGAAGATCACCCTCAGCATTCTTCTGTGCCTTGCCATTCTTCTACATGTTGTTCATACTAGTCCCATTCTTAGAGCAATTAAACTGGGTTTCTATAAAATTAAATTATGTTCTATCATCCCTACTAAGTTATCTGACAGAAATTACAATCCAAGCTGAGAAAGATACTATCCTGGTTTCTTTACCAAATTCCACACTTAGGGGTCCCAAGTACTGAATGTACAATGAAGCCCCTGGTATACATGTGGCAACACATCTGGATCCACAGTTACTGTCAGCATCAAGAATATGAAGAGAAAGTGAAGGCTTTTGCTTGTTGAAGTAACAGGAAAAAAGGTACTTACTTCACCATCTACTTTCCTATACACAGTGGGGACCACTTTGACAAAATATTGAAACATCATGGAAGCTATAAGCAAAGACAAGGAGAGACACAATTAATATCCAGCAATAAGCTGGAAGCTTTTCACTGACAGGTCAGGTAGACACAAACTGGTTTTGTTCAACTTGTCAGGGAACATCTTTCTGCACAACAGCTGCTGGAAGTTTTCATGGACAGTAAAGTTAATGTCTGAAATGTGTTTTCATTTTGCCAAAGTGAATCTCATTTCTGCTTCAACCAAAACCAAAACTCATGGCATTTTGGCCTTGACTAAACGGAAAACCTTCTACAAACTTGCTATAGCTTTACCAATAAAACTTCTTGCAAATTTTGATTCTAGTCCAGGAAAATTTCTTATTTTTAACAACAAAGCCTTAAGAAAACATACTCTGGTCTAAATGAGTATCTCATATCAACTTCAATTAACATTGCAGTTTATTTCTGTAGAAGGATGGCATTTATTGTATCAGAAGATGAAAAGGAAGATCTGAACCAATGAAGAAAAAAATAGAAGGATCCCTTCTGTTTCCTCAGACCAGCCTGTTCCTTCAGTTCTCTTAAGGGTAACACAATTCAAGAAAAAACTGCTTTCTATTAAATTTCCTTGAGAAGATTATTAATCCATTTCTATAGCAGAAGCAATTCTTGCAAATGGTATCTTTAGTTGCAATAAACATAAATTTGACGTGCAAGCTACTGCTCCTATTTCTTTACCGGAACGTGTCTTCAGAACAAATTCTTCAAGAATTTACCAACTTGTTCTCTGAGGCTCAAGATGCAAAGTTTGTGCTCATGCAGAAATTTACCAGTCAGCTACAGGTCTTTCCTCTCAGATGGTTTGTTACTCCACAGAATAACTACAGCATCATAATTTCATTGAACATTATGACGCCTTTTAATTTTTCTGTACTTTTTTTTAAAAAGCCATCCTCTGATTTGGGTACTGGGATCCAAATCAATGGTAGAAAACTTATAAGAACAGATTCAGGTAGGACTAACAATCCTATCACCACTTCAAAGCAAACTACTACTTTCTCCAAGCTTTATTACATCCAGTTCCAATTACCTTCAAAGACAAACCTCTCAGACTTCAGCAGACCTAAAAAATATAACACTGCAGTGGCATGTAAAGGACCTTTCATAGAAATGCAGGGTTGTGGAAATAAACTCATGCACAGTGGCAGCATGAGGAAAAACAGCCTTTCATTCTCAAGCCAACAAATCCGGAGCTATCTAGAAAAGATCAGCAATATTTCAACTTCATTGCAGCTTTTCAAGCTTACTGTTTGGTATGTCAAGGTCAGGCAGACAGCACAGCTCTCCAGCAACTACCAATTAGGCTTTTTTTCTCTACCCTACATCTTCTGGCTCTCTCTCACTGCACGTAGTAGTCAGATATAGTTCTCCTTGAACTAAATCTGAGGTAGGCCTTTGATAATGACATGCTGTACCTGCTGTTGTGCATCCATGAACACTGAACAGAGGTATCTTTCAGAAAGATCACAGAATCCAAACATGTTGGCAGAATTCTTCCAGGTGAATGGAGACAGCTGCTCCAGAAAGAGCACAAGATGGAGGAGTCACATTTCACATAACACTGTCAGGGTTTTTGTTAAAACTGGGAACTTTGCTCCTGTTCTCTTCTAACACTTATTAATACAGACACCTAAAAAGAGGCTTCTTCCAGCTGGCTTTTACCTTGCTGTGCAGTGATGGCTGTCCCATCCAGGGGGTTCACAATGCCTGGATAATCCCTTCCAAATGAGAGATGTTTGATATAGTGCGTCATATTGATCTGAAATGGAAATGCTAATAACTCAAAGAGCTACAAAGCACACGAGGGTCAAGGTAAGGGGTCTGAAGTTCATTATTTGTATATTTTTCTGAGCATGGCTCTAGAATAGAGACAGGTGCTTCCTTTCTCTGTGCATCCTAACAGTAAACTCCAAAATATTTGCTCTTATTTTTTATTCACAGGAGACTTCAAGACAAGGAATTTCTCCTTCTCCTGCTGGAAATCCTCAGACTGTGGTGCCCTTTCTTCCCATCTACAGAGCAGACTCTCCCACCCACTTCTCTCCCTGCCATTGAAGCACATACTATCAGCTGCCTTGGAGGAATAGGTATGAGCATCATCTGCTTTCCTCCCAGCACAAGGTAAACTCCAACAGATCCAGAAGCAGTTGTGACAATATCAACCTTAAGAAACTGTGAAGCACAGATTAAGGAGAAAGGCAGGCTCAGGAAGAGAGGCACAGGCTTGCCAAGCAGCATGCAAATGTTACAGAATGTATTTCAGTACCCTCTGTGAAAGCAGGGCCCAGGTTCTGCTTAGACTCATAAAGTCAAATCTGCAGCAATCTAGGATCTCAATGTGGCAATAAGAGGGAAATCCAGAACAAAAATAGACTAAGAGAACACTGCCTTAGGAAAACTTACATTATCAAGTCCGAAGCTCTGAAGGTCGTGAACTGTAACAGAAAAATAGTTAACAATATAGCTTATATTGTCATAACAATAATATCTGTCTACCATGTTCTAGCAATAAAGGAGCTCCTTTCATTTCCATCACAATCTAAAATGGCAAGAAAATTGCCTGGGTTTCTCTCTTGCTTGCATAGTAGGGTGTGTGACAGATAAAACTGCTGTAATACCCCTCCTGACACAGAGCCATTGCTAGAATGAAGGAAAGTGAATTTAATTTGAGGTTACCTCAGATTAGGTATTCAGTCCTCACCTGCATGTATTCTTCATCTAGGGCAAAAACAAGATCCCAGAGGCCAGAAAGGAAAGCTTTGTTGTTAGCAACACATAACTCATCTCACTGCTGTAAAACACATGGGCATGATAACAACTGAGCAGAGCACATGCTTTAATATAACATGCAAGTGCCCTTAAAAACCATCATCATCCTAGTAACTCTCAGCACTCTGCATATCAGCCTTGCTACTGCTGCCCAAAGAACATACTAGGAAAGGAAAAGTCTTTGCAGAGATGCCTGAGCAGGGTATTTACAAACCACTGATTGGGCCGCAGTGACTGTCACCAGTGCTGGGATCTAGGGAATTTGGCCTGCCCCATATCTGCCCTTCCCACATACAGCAGTGTGACAATGCTGGCAGCACCACACACTCCTAGAAGGGATCTGGCAGAGATATGGGCAGTGGGAGGCAATGGATGTCTTTTAGTTTGCTACTTAAATGACGTTATGCAATACCAGAAGCATCAGTCTCAGGATGAAAATACAAATTGCAACTCATTTTAGTATTACTCCTTAGAGGTTTATCCAAAGTCACACAGACATCTCAAAGAAGCCAGAGGCTGTGGCTATTTTAACAGGTAAATTCATATGCTCAGAATGGCAGACCTCACCTTTCACTTTAGCAAAGTAAAACACAGTTCAATAATCGTGGGCTATTACTTTAGGAGCTAATGGAGTCAGATCACCAAGTGTTGCTACATCATTAACAAAGATTAGAAATGCTGCTCCCTTGAGAGCCTAGAACAAGACAAGCTACTGTGTTGATTTGGCACAGCCTGGTTGCTTGGTAGCAGGCTAGACCCTCAGAGGTGGCTTCTCTGAGAAGCTGCTAGGAGTTTCCACCATGTCTGACAGAGCCAATCTCTGATGGCTCTGAAAATGGATATGCTGCTGGCCCAATTAGACAGGATGGTAACGCCTCTGGATGACATATTTAAGAAGAAAAATCAAAAGAGCACACGTGCAGTTTTTTCCAGGGGTGGCAGGGTGTAGAAATACAGCTGCAGAGCAGGGCTCAGAGCACTGCTCAACTCATGACTAAAGTGGATGTATTAGGTTTGGTAGGCCACAAGTCCTGGCAAGCTGAGACAGAACCCTGAACGGAGAAGCAAAAAAGTGTGCTTGGTGTGCTTTGTTTAAGATTAATTATACAAGACCCTATGTGCCTGTGCTGGTCTGTGCAGAGGGTCTGTGTAGAACTCTGATTACGTAATGTTACTTAGAAACACCAATCATGTGGTTGTACTATTTTTAGCTATAGTTGAAAAGGTATATATATTGATGTGTGAAATCAATAAATTGGCTTCGTGCTTGCATCAAACGGGGGTCTTGGCTCTTTGTTATGCAAGTGGGAGTCCTGTCTCTGTTGATTGCCATCAGCTGCTGCTATCCCCACAGCTGCTGCCATGGCTTTGCCTGCCTGGCCTTGCCAGCCAGCCGTGCTGTGGGAAGAAGGGCAGCGGCAGTGGCAGCAGCTTCTCCTCCCAGCCCTGCATGCAGAGAGGTGTCAAACAGCACCGGCGCCGCGGCGGCCGCCACTGCCCACTTGGTGCTGGCAGGGCCGCGTGGCCGGCGGCACAAATATGGTCAGAGACTCTCCAGTGCAGAACCTGGACGAGATCGACCTCTTGGAGCTGCAGAATCCTGCAGGCATCTTTGAATTAGCAGAACTTGTTATCTAAAGTACTTACGAGCAGCAGTTTTTTCTTCTAGTCAGAGAAGAGGAGGAAGTGAGGACATGTGAGGGAAACATGGCGACAACAAAGTCAGTGGAAAAGGAGGGAGAGCAGGTGCTCCAAGAATCAAAGCCAAGATTCCTCTGCAGACCATGGTGAGGACCATGGTGAAGCAGCAGTGCCCCTGCAGCCCACGGGGTCATGGGGGATGCCGAGATCCACTTGCAGCCCATGGGAGAAGCACTCATGCCGGGGCGGGTGGATGCCAAAGAAACCTGTGATCCAGTGGGAGACCCAAATGGAGAGAGAGCCCCTTCTTCCAGAGACAGAGACAGAGGGCCCTTGCTTCCAAACTAGAGCAACCTGTCCTTGGAGGACTGCACCCTGTGCATGAGTGACCCATGTTGCAGCAGTTTTGGGAAGACTGTGTGCCCATGGGAGGGACTCGTGGCATAGCAGAGGTAAGACACCCCACCCTGAGCAAACAGAAAAAGGTCTTGGGTGACGAACTTACCAAAACCCCCCCACCCTGTCTCCCTACACTATCAGTGGGAAAGAGGGAGCAGTTGGGCAGTAAAAAAGGTTTTTTAAAGACTTATTTTACGTCTCATTATCTTCCTCTGACTCTATTAATAATAAATTTACTTTATACCTTTAAATATGAACCTATTTTGCCCTTAGAGTGTTTTCTCTCAGTCCTCATCTCAACTCATAAGCCCTTTGTTAATTTTTTTTCCCTCTCTGCCCAGCTGAGAGCAAGAGAGGGTGAGCAAACAACTTTCGTGGGTGCCTGGCATTTGGCCAGTAGCAAACCATGACAGTTGCAAAGCTAAAGATCTGATTTGAGCTAGCCTCTCCTTTAAAAAATTTACTTGAGTGTGCTGTGAACTCTTTTTTTTCAATTAGCATTTTTCAGTAAACCACCAGAAGCTGTACTTGTATTTATACAAAATCGTTACTAAACCCAAAGAGATATGCAGGCAAAACAGAAAATGGACAGTAGACAAGGAAATGCTAACCCTAAAGTACTCTCCCTCCGACGGCTCTGATGTAGGGAGAGGTCCTTGCATTTCACAGCTAAATGCCCAGAGACTAAGGCTGTAGTACTTGGAATTAAGGCACTGGTTCTGCATTTCCAAGAGCTCAGAGCTGCACTGGCTTCAGATATTCCTTTTGCTGTCTCTGAAGAGCAGACTTGTCACTGCCACTAGCACAGTGACAACACACAGGTTTGTGTGTCTGTGCTGACAATTGTATCAATGAGCTTTAAAAAAGAAATTCCTAGTAAAAATTTGGAAGTATATTTGATGGTGGGCAGGGGAAAGAAAGAAAGAAAGAAAGGAGAAGTAGCCTTAGCATTTGCTATGTTGTTTTTCTTAACCGTTACCAGCAACACCAGGCTGTTTCATGCTGCGCTATCATTTAAGTCAAGAATTCCGTGGCTTAGCTGCCAGTGAAGTGTTAAGTCTTGCTGCCTATTGTATAGATACTAGCAGGCTAACCTTTATTTATAACAAAGTTCCACAGAGATTGTGGCTCTGGTGGGACTGCATTTAAACTGGACCTATGTGATTATCCTTGTGGATCCCTTCTAACTCGGGATATTCTATGATTTCATACCACCATAGGAATAAAACTTTCTTTGTCCTGCCAGCTTTCCATCCCATAGCTCATTCCTATCCCACCCCCTTTCAGTCATGAGCCATCTCAGACTATGTAAAAGGCTGAAATGCAAGTCTTGCTTTATGTGAGGCTATTCTTCCAGTCAGAACAGCTCCAAAGTAAGGTTAGTCCCACAGCTGTACTGGCACAGTGATGCACAGAGAGGCAGAGGAATGATCCTCCTGATAGCTGTGCTCCAAGAATCCTTTGCATGGTGGTGTTTATCACCTTTATCACCTAGGTAGTCACACGTGTTGATACACGTGAAGTTGTACTGAGGCCTATTGAGCATGACAAAACTTACAGGAATAGCACAGTACCAGAGAAATCTCAGGGCACCACTTGAGAAGGACCAGACATTAACTAACATGTTATACTAGATTTACATTGTGTGTGATCCCTATTAATAGTTATGGCTATTGAAAACAAAATGTCCCCAGAGTGCTCTGCTATGCTTTCCACAACTAAGTAGTTTTTATAAAACTACATTCCAATAAGTTATTCACAATTCTGCAATAGAACAGTTCAGTTTCTAAAACAGTCTTCACTAGTCCACAGGTTTATTTCTCCTTGTTCACTGATGATTATGCTAAGCACATACATACATACTCTATATTGCAGATACATGTTTAACTTAACATAAACCAGTAGGTTATTTAGCCTCCTAAGATAAGGAACAAGACAAGGAAGAGAACAGAAGATCTTTACAAGACTGTCTGCTAAGACCAAAGACTTATTTCTAAAGAAACAAACATATTTCTTCGTTTTCTTAACCTCACCTAACAGGCAAAATACAGACACCTGTTAAACATCTTAAGCTTGTCAAGAACTCTGTCTGCTTTACAGAACCAAGATTTCTTCATGGTTTTAGTAACACCGTTTTAACAAGCACTGTCTATCTGAAGAATTCTCCCCATCCTGCATTTCTGACCTGAACAATCTCAAGGCATCCTTGGACTTCAAGATTCAGCTATCCTGACCTTCTCACCTCCTCTCTGTACACAAAGTACTTGCTCTGAGGCAGCCAGCCTGCATTCCTGACTGTTAGAGACATGTAATACAGAGATACTTTTCCTTAACATATATGCCATGACTTTGTTGATCCTGGCTATAGTAAGGTTGCTGTTGTCATGATAGTTTAAGCACACAAAGCAGGTTTTGCCACAATAAGTGAAATATTTATTACTAACAATCAATATTGTGGGGAAAGCCAGGCTTTTCTCGTTATTATTTGTACAAAAGTGCTTCTTCTGTGATCAAAAGCTTGTCTGTTTTTCTCCAAATACACCAGTTACTCTCACCAAGTACATTCACATTCCCCCCGATCTTAATCTTAGCAGTACAGATTAAAATGGGGTGAGTGTTTGAAGGAAAAAATACAGATTTGATGTGTGGACTCTTCACTGGATAAGGAATTGGTTGGATGATCACATCCAAAGGGTAGTGATCAATGCCTCAATATACAGATTAAGACCAGTAACAGGTGAGGTCCATGTTAGGACCAGTACTGTTTAATACCTTAATCAATGACATTGACAGTGGGATTGAGTGCACCTCAGCCTGTTTGCAGATAATAGCAAGCTGAGTAGTGAGGCTGATGTGCTTGAGGGACAGAATGTCATCCAGAGGAACCTGTACAAGATTGAGAAGTGAGGCCAGTGAACCTCATGAGGTTTAACACAACCGAGTGCAAGGTGCTGCACCTGGGTACCAATACAGGCTGGGGTGAATGAGTCAAGAGCAGCCCAGGGGAGATGGAACTGGGGGTGGACAAGAAGCTTAACATGACCTGGCTATATGCACTGGCAGTCCAGAAACTTGCATATTGGGTTTATTCCCAGCAGAATGGGCAGCAGATGAGGGTGAGGACGCCCTCTATTCCACTCAGGTGAGACCCCACCTGCAGAGATGCCTCCAGCTCTGGAATCCCCAGCACAGGAAAGATGTGAACCTACTGGAATGAGTCCAGAGGAGCCCACAAAGATGCTCCAAGGGCTGGAGTACTTCCGCTATGGAGAGAGGATGGGAGAGCCTGGAGAAGAGAAGGCTCTGGGAAGACCTGAGAGCCCCTTCCAATACCTAAAGGAACATTAAGAAAGATGGGAACAGACATTTTAATAATGTCTGTTGCAATAGGACATGGGGCAATGCTTTTAAATTAAAAGAGTGCAGATTCAGACTAGATATAAGAAATTGTATATGTTGAAGGTGATGAGGCATTTGCACAGATTGCCGAGAGAGCTGGGACACCCAGTCCCTGGGAACATTCAAGGCCTGGCCGGATGGGGCTCTTAGCAACCTGCTCTAGTAGAAGCTGTCCTTGCTCATTGCAGGGGCGTTGGACTACATGGCCTTTAAAGGTCCCTTCCAACACAAACCATTCCATGATTTTGTTAACTACCACTATTGTTCTGGCCACACTATATTTATATATATACACTCAAGAGAGTCCCTCACAACTTAAATTTTACACCGAAACTCATGAATAGAGGAAAATATCCCTTCCAGAGCTACTGGTAGTCAGAGCCTGGACTGAAAACTTTACTTGAGGTTGTTTGACTGCAGAGCAGCAAAGTTTTGCAGAACTGAGAGACTTCCCAGAAACATTCTCCACCAAGTTCTTCCCCATTCATGTGGCAGCACCCCTAGAAACCACTTTTCTGTTTGTCCATGATAGTTCTAAACCACTGTAACAAAATTTCAACAATGTCCTCCCCACTGAAGCGGTGATGTTGTTACTACAGACAGTGATGCAAAGACATTAAAGGAAAAATGTCAAACACATTTAAAACCAAAAGGTCCAATAAGCAGGAAAAGAAAATACTTTACCGTGTACATGAGACTGTTGAAAACTTTTTCCTGGTGCAAAGTGGAAATTTCCAGCTACCTGCAGGAGAGAGTAACCTTTAATCAAATGGTCTGAACCTACATAAGTAAAGCAGTCATACTGGTGTTTGGATTTTTAAGATTTTGTTTACACAAGACAGACACCAATCAACTCATTTTCACAGGTGACAGTAGCAGCAGATATTATCCTAAGAGAGGTTTGAATTTCCCATGTTCATTACAGGTAGTGATGCTGAAAGCCATAATTAAATTCTGATGTGGATAACAGCTGTTCTATGTAGATTATTTAGTGGACATGAAAATGAGAAGAAGGAGGAATTAACTCCAAGTAGGGAACTGACTGCTCCTTCAGAAAATACAAAACAGTATCAAAGAAAAGGAGAGGAGAAAGTGAGAGTGAACAGCATAAGAAAACATAACAACAATCAGCAGTAATCCAATGTATATACCCATGAAAATAAGAGCATGCAAAAATAAAGCACTTAACCTACCAAACCCCCCTCCAAAACAAGTCAAGACCCAATCCCCAAAAAATCTGCAAAAGACAAACTGGTAAAATTTCATCCTGGACTCTGAAAGGGATATGGATATTAGGTACCAATCCTCCCCGACACTTACTAGCAATCATATACACTCTGTCCTGGAAGATGTGAATGTTCCAAGCTCATGTACTATATTACACCTTCGATACATCAGATCTATGTCTTATGTTAACTGTAGATCTGTTGAGAATAAAGATGAGCAAAATTCCAAGTACCTAAAAAAAGGCCCCAGAAACCTCATCAGTGACACTCACACTCGGACCATTCCTATATCCAGTATGCCCCTTAGAATCTTCCCGCTCATCATACATTGTGAGAGAGGGTCCCATAACAGTTCATACTATGAAGATGTTCACATTACAATGTCTGGATTTGAAAGTACAAGTACTTCCTAGAAATAAAGACTGTGGTCTCCAGGAAGAATACACAAGGATTAAAAAAACCTCAAAAAGAAAAACCCAGAGTTTGAGGTTTAAAAAAAATATCCTGTGTCTGACTTCTTCAGAAGGTACTCGGGTATGTAACCTGTGTTTGTGGGGGTAACCTGCAAAATGACAGGTCACACAGTTATCTGGTACATCTTGTGTATTTTCATATATCACTTGTAAAAACCACCTCTCTGAGCATTTTCAGCCTTGACAACCAGCTCCAATAGCCTTGCTTCCACGGTTTTTCTAAAGAAGGTAACATTTCACTCTCTCCACCTCTGCAAGCAAGCTATTGGATGCTGCTATCTCTAGCATCCACTTGTGGCCTCTGACTTAAGACCAGAAGGTCAGGTAGAACAATTCAAACTCAAAGAAGCTGCCTCTCCTCCTCCAGAAATCTCAGCAAAAAGACTTTCCTCCAGGTGGGAGGAAAAAGCAAACTTCCCCAGCTGCCATGACTTCCTAACAGCCTACAGAACTAAAACCAGTAATAGCCTCTTTCCCACTGCTCTTCCTGACTGTCCCCCTGAACCCTATGACAAGCACAAAGACGTTGCTGATCCCAGAGGTTCTTCTATGACAGTCTTGTAGGCACCTAAAGCTGGAAAAGGAGAGGAATGCCCCAACCCTGCCTTTTCACAGTCCTCACCATCATGCAGCAGGATCACAGCAAAAGCTCTCTCTCACCTTGTTGACCTCTAGGAAACCATACACTTGGCAGCCCTCATTCTTCTGCTCTTGCATCTTCTGGCTAAACCCTTCCCTCCTGCACTGCTCTATGCTATCTGGGTTCTTGAAGGCCCAGCCTCGCCGCCTGTATGCTTCTCTGACATCATCACAAGTATTACAACACCTGCAAAAAGCACAAGCACCATCTTACCATCTTTATCATTATGAAGAGATGCTCCAGCTCACGACTTGAATCCTTGACGGATTCCTCTTCAACAAAACAACAACACAAACGGTGGGGACTGGACCTTGAAAAGTGGCCTAATGCTCCTGAATGAGCATCATCTTCCTGATGTGCCTTTTTCAGGTTTGGACGTGAAGATGTATGCTGTTTGAAAGCAGGACTGGAGTCTGAAGAGGGCTCTGCCATTTACACAGCCAAGGCAGCCCTTGGCAAAGAAATTTGCCACGAAAACATCAGCACCCCACAGTTATGAGCAGTTTGGAACATCCTCATGTTAACAAGCATCTGCCTGTTTCTATTGCTCCTTTCCTCTGTTTTTAGGCCAAGACACTGAGCTAAAGGGGGGCTTAACTGCAAACTTTCTTTGTAGTTTTCTACCTGTGGATAATACGCTGGTTATCAGAAAAAAGCCCAGCTTTCTTCCTTGGTTTCATGTTTTGCTGGACATGTTGAAGGAACTCCTGCTGTTGAAGGCAGCAATTATGAATCCCTTAAGATGAAAACATCTCTGGGAAAGGACATAACTTGACAGATGGGACAAACCCAATTTACCACCGATACAAAAATAGGCAAGATTAGTCCAGAACCTATATGGACTATCATGGATCCATTCTTAAAGTAATTTCCTGTTAGGAGGAATGAGAAATACAAAGAGACACCTCTTGTTTTTGTGAGCCATAGATGTCTGGTCTTCGCTCCTGTAAGGATGCAATGCCAGCAGCAGAAATCAGAAGGCAAGGCCAGGGCATAACCAGGTTTTACATCAAAATAGCTCACATAACAGTGGAATCATTTAAACATACTCTGGACACCAAACAAACCCAGAAAATCTCGTCTGCTGAGATATAATTTTTGTACTGCTTAAATAGGCATGTAGACAATCCAAACAACCTACAGATGCACCTTCTCAACAACCTTGAGTGCAGCTTCCAAAGGCATAGCCAAACAACAACAGCTCTTATCACTGAAGACGTACCTAAGATCAGGATTTCATTACACAGACCTCCACAGACATTTGGAAAAAAAAAAGCATATAACATACCTGGATTCAAGCGCTAAGAAGATAGGAAAAAGGTGTAAAGGTTACCGAATGTCCTCTGACTCTGCCCCATAACAGCTCTCGCAGCGATCAGCATCCAAAGAATTTGGATCAAACACTTTTTCTTCTTCTTTTCCCAGCTCTAAGACAAAAGAGGATTCAAAGTGATGAGACACATCTAGAAACTCCATCGTGTACTCTTGATCTACTGTATGCATAATGACTGCTCCACACACAATGCGCTGCTGCACATCCTGCACCCAATGCCCACCTGAAATGCTATGTATGTAGCCAGCTGAGCTACATACCAAGAAGGAAGCATAGTATTTGTCCTCTCAAGAACAGCCTCCATGAAAAGAACTGGCTATCTGTAAGCCTTGCTGGAGCATCAGACATTACTTGCATAAAGGCTTTGTTAAAACATGTCTTAAGTAGACCCAACCATGAGTGATACAGGACCTGCTTCACACCATGTAGAGTAGTTTTTGTCCCCAGATAATAATTTATAAAGTCACAACCTGTGGGGGCTGCTAAGTGACATGGTAGTAAGAACACTATCACCATATTCCCATGACAACTGGAGAAATCCTTGTGCCTGTCAATTGTTCAGCTCTTGGCTTAGTTTAGCCTTTCAATGTCAACAACAGAAATGTTAAATCTAAAGTGATACAAACCTAAAAATTTGGTCATGTTGATACACAGAACTACACTGACTCCCAGAAAAGGGAATAAGTAACTCACGTTTTGGAAAGGAAAAGTCAAAACAGTATTACTGTGCGATTGAAATGCTTAGTCAGAATCCTTTCTGGTTTGTATCAAAGAACAAGGATGAGTCATAACATGTAAAAAATGTAGAGGAGAGGTTTATGTAGCCAAGGATCACTTACTACAGCTTGCAAACAATATATCAACTCACATATATTTATCAGTGTGCACACATGAAGTTGATGGAGTAAGGTGCAAGTTTAGGCTTAAAGATTAAATCACTGGAGCCTTCCCTAGAGAAAGGCTCTTTCCTTGAACCACATAGTCTCATTTATTCACCCACTTTAAAGATACAACCAAAGCCAAGTTTTGCAAAAACAGCAGCTTGATTTCTAATCCCAAAAGACCACCAACTGTGCAACTTTATTCCTCAAATGCATCCATGGGTCTTTGTCCTAATCTCAGAGGGACTGGGTTCTCTTTCCTCAAGGAAATCTTCAAAGAGTGAGTGAATGAGTGTAAGAGTAGTTTAACAGATCTGCAGGCTACAAGGTCTTCAAGACTTTGTGGCATTTAAACACTCTACAGCTGTCACTTGTGCCCACGACAGGCATACAGTGGAAAGACTAACAGAGCATCCACCCAGGACAGGCAGAACAGCATCTTACCATGTCTCTCAGCCTCTGGAGTCACACGATTGCCAGCTTTATCCAAACGTTGTTTAAACAGATTGTGCTCTACATCCAGCTGCTGCTCTCCTGCTACATCCATTGCATCAATGCTCAAATCTGAAACCAGTGTGCAAGGAAAGTGATCTATAAATATACATTTGTTACGGGCACACTGGGCCTCTTGAGTCGCTGCCAAGGATGAAAATTATCATCAGCATTCAGAAGTCTTACTCACAAGCACAAGGCATATGTGGAAAAATAACATCTAGATTGATCTTCAGTTTCTCTCCCCTTGATTTGTCAACATACAACTCTGGATGAACCTGGGAACAAAGGAAAAACAGAGTCCCATTTTACTTGGAAGTAAATCAAGAGGGCTCTTTCTGTCGGTGCTGTGACCCAGGAGCTGATTTTTAAGACAGAAGAGAACTGCTAGACAGCTGAGCCACTGCCATGCACAGCCCAGCGCATGCCATTTGCAATACGGTTAAATAACTGGGGATCTCCGAGTAATTATAATTGGGGAGGGATCAGGGGTTCAGCGCTTGCCTTCCCGGCATGGCACCCGCTCCCACCGCCGCGGCGGCCGGCCAGGGCACAGAAAAATACCACGAATCGCGGGTCCCTGGGGGCAAAGCTGCTGCCTGGACAGACCAGGGGGGCGACCCGGCCAGGGCAGAGGCGAGGACCCACCGGCCGCCCTGAAGGGGCGAGTGGGAGACAGCATCGGGGGGCTGGAACCTCTGCCGCCCCATCGGCGGTACTCACCTCCTTGGTGAGGTAGTACTGCAGCTCCGAGAAGAAAAGCAGCACCATGATGAGCCCGCTAACAGCCGTCACTGTCAGAGAGAAGAGAAGCACTGTCAGCCCAGCCGCAACCCGCCCGCCGCCGCCCCGAGCCGCTGGTGAGGACCGGCCCGCTGAGGTCCCTCCGCTCACCCAGGGCTCCTCCGCACGTCTTGACCCGAAAATCTTCCAGGGTCTTAGGAAAAGCGTCGAACCGCTTCAGCCGCCACAGTGACTCCATGACGCCGCGCGGCCCGGAACCGAACCCCTCCTTCCGGCGCCGGCCTCGCCCCTGCTCCCGGGCCCGCCCCTGGCAGAGAGCGGCTATATGTCTCTGGGTAAGCTGCTTTATACCCGGGCCAGCCTCACCTTATCCGAGCCAGCCTCTTATACCGGGCCATAATATTTGTTCCTGCTGCTCCTTTCTCCTGACAGTTTCCCTTCTCCATGGGAGACAGTCCTGCACCAACTTTTCCAATGTGGGTCCTTCCCACGGGCTGCAGTTCTCGAAGAGCTGCTCCAGCAAGGTCACTTTCCACGGGGTACAGTCCTTCAGGAACAGACTGTTCCAGTGTCCTGCCAGCTCCTGCATGGATTCCTTTCCACAGAGCATAGCCCCTGCCAGGAGCCCACTCGAGCGTGGGCTCCTCCCAGGCTGCAGCTCCCTTCACGCACCCCCACCTGCTGTGCTCTGGGGTCCTTACATGGGGTGCAGTGGGGATCTGCTCCTCTACTCCCCTCCACGGGTCAAAATCCTCCTCCCTGTGGGCTGCACCACGGGCTGCAGGGGAATCTGCTCCAGCACCTCTTCCTTCCCCGGCCTTGGTGCCTGCAGGGCTGTCGCTCTCACATCTTCTCCCTCCTTCCTCCCAGCTGCTGTTGCACAGCAGTGTTTACCCCGTTTTTAATACCTGACCACAGAGGCCCTCCCAGCATCGCTGGGTGGCTCAGCCTTAGCCAGTGGTGGGTCCACCCTGGAGCCCTCTGGAGCCAGCTCTGCCCAGCATGGGGACAGCTCCTGGTGTCTCCTCATAGAGGGTCCCCCTGCAGGCCCCTGCTACCCAGACCTGGCCATTCAAACCTGTGACAAGGATGCTGAGGTGGTACCAAGGGAAGCATAGGGGTCTCAAGAACAGCCTGATGTCGGAGAAGGGAGACGCGGACACCAATTCGGTCATCAGCAAAAGTCTCGTTTATTGATACGCAGAGTGGCGATTAAATACAGTGCTTAATTAGCTCATGCATAGTGCAAAATCTGAGCTCATCATTGGTCTAGCTGTGCGGCTTAGCTAAGCACTTCGGCATTCATGTTTTTCTCAATTCTGCGTGCCTTCCCTATCTCAAGGACACTGTATCCGTGAGACTGAGGCCCACTTTGCTAGCTTTACTAAGTTGATCTGACTATGGCCTTTTTCTTCCAGCTATTCCTGCACCAGGCTCTCTACACTTCCCCCGTTTTCTTTTTGAGCTAGAAGAGTGGCATGCCAAGCTTTGCTAATAGTCTTTTGAATAAAATTTTGTAAGCATGTTATCAAGCAAGGTAGCAATAAAGCTAAGCACAAGAATATATCTAACACCATAATAGCATACTTAATAACGGTTCGAATCCATCCCCCAAGACCTAGGCTTTTTAACCACTCGTCAATGCCCCAACCATCTTCTTCTTTTAGGTTGTGTAATTTCTGCTGCGTGTTTTGTATCTTTTTGTGGATGGACTCAGAGTGGTTAGATAAATTCATGCAGCACATTCCCTTGAACTTCTTGCAACCATACTGGCAACCTTACTAGGCAGGTTTTAAAAGGATTTTGTACTCCTCCTAGACTTAAGCAGATTGATTCTTGTCTTGTTATGTTAGTGAATGTTACCTATACGTTTTCCCGAGGCGCATGCTGCATTGGAAAAGATTTTGTGTGAGCAAAGTTAGCAAGCATAAGCAGTGTAATGATCATCATTTTGATTTCTTTGGCGGCCTATTCTTTTTACGCCCTGTATTGCTCCCTGTTATCTGCAGTTGTTTTACCTCTTCTATACTTTGATTTAATACCTCCTCTGGGTCTGTACCGGGCTTAACTGGTCCTACCCGAGGCCAAGGCAGGTGTGGGACTTTATGTCTGCACCTTGCAGCGATAATGTGCGAATTTGCATAGATGTGCTGCCTCTTAATCCAATTGGTAAGTTCCCACCGGGCCCAAGCTAACAGGAGCTGTTCTGGTGTCTCGTATAGGTTTCGTACTTGGGCATATGGCACTTCTGCTTCTTTTTCTAGGGCCCGACCCCAATTTGAATCTCTTAGGTCGTCACTTTGACACCTCTAGCACCACAAACTAAACACTGTTCTCTGTTCCACCCACGAGCAGTCCCCACAGCCCCCGCACTTTAGGGCTACCCAGGCTTCACACCATGACCCCCCACACGCACAACAAGGACGGCTGCTGAGAGGCTGTTCTTTCTAGTACCCGTGTCTCCCGTGTTTTCTTTTGTAGCTGTGTGAGTGCACCGAGTAGGTGGTTGGCAGTACTCCAGATGGTAAGATCGATGGGCGAGGAGATATTTCGGCGGGAGACAAACCCCTCATCGATGTAGCGTATAATACCCTTGAGGGCTTCCTGTTGTTGCGGGGTTACGGTTACGGGTGCGGTTGGGTCAGTTCCTTTAAGTAGTGGCCTGTGGGAGTCTAGCAAGGAGTTGGGTATCCTAACAATCGGCTTGAGCCATTGTAGATCTCCTAGCAGTCGCTGTGCCTCATTTAGAGTGGTGATCTTTGTTGCAAGCTGGAGCTTCTGTGGCCGTACGATTTGGTCTGTGATAGACCACCCCAAGTACCTCCATGGTGTGGATCGCTGTATTTTTTCTTGAGCTATTATGAGGGATGCCTTTGCTAGGGTGCTTTGAATTTCCTGCACCTGAGTGTCTGTAAATGCTGATTCTTGAGCAAAGAGGATATCATCCATATAATGATAAATAATTGTGTTGGGCCACTGTATCCTCAATGGTTGTAATGCGGCATCAACATACAGTTGGCACAGGGTAGGCGAGTTTTTCATTCCTTGTGGAAGAACAGTCCATTCATACCGTTTATCAGGTTCTTCTCTGTTTATTGCTGGTAGGGTGAACGCAAATCTTTTAGTATCTTGAGGGTGTAAGGCAATAGTGAAGAAGCAGTCTTTTAGATCAATGATTAGAAGAGGCCAATGCTGTGGGAGCATTGCTGGGTTGGGGAGGCCTGGCTGTAATGCCCCCATCGCCTCCATTTGATTATTTACTGCTCTTAAATCGTGCAGAAGACGATATTTTCCTGACTTCTTTTTGATCACAAAAATTGGCGTGTTCCATGGGCTTGTTGAGAGTTTTAAATGTCCTTGTTGGAATTGTTCCTTTACGAGTTGATGTGCTTGTATTAGACTTTCCCTTTTTAGAGGCCATTGCTTAACCATTACCGGTTCATTGGTAGTCCAGGTGATTGGGATTGGGAAAGTCCAAGCAATGGCAATTACCCCAAAGGGTGCTCGTTGGATAAAACGACCCCCATCTGAGCCAAAATGTCCCTTCCAATTAGGCAATGTACCGATGGTGGTAATGCAACTACGGACAACACAGTCACCAAATCTTGCCCATCTATAGTGACCCTTACTGGAGGTGTTTTTCTAGCGAGGGTGAACCCTCCGACGCCTGTCACGGTATCCGTAGTTTGCAGTGATGGCCAGTTGTGGGGCCATTTTTCTGGTGAGACAATGCTGGTATCTGCCCCAGTGTCTAGGAGTCCCATCATTTCTATTGTCTCTCCTGCATAGGTTAGTTTCACCTCCTTTTTGGGTCTGGTATGGAGATCCATTGTGAGCATAGCAATACCTGATGATCCGAATCCTTGGTCTCCACGTGGGGTTTGTCTTTGTGGTTGAACACCCCGGCTCAACTGTGGAAGTGGAATAAATTGAGCAATACGCTGACCTGCCTCAATTGTCAGAGGAGGAAAAGGAGTATAAACCATTATTTGTATTTCTCCCGTGTAGTCTGCATCGATGACACCTGGTAGCACAAACAGTCCTACAATGGAGCTCGACGAGCGTCCCACTATTAGTCCTCCATAAGCTTGTCCTTTGATATTTATCGGGCTATAAACTCCAGTTGGGACTTTGACAGGGCGAGCTGTTATCAAAGATGTTTTTACTGCGGCTGCCAGGTCGAGTTTTAGGCTCCCTGTTGTGGCTGGTTGTAGACAGGAGATGGCGCTGGTGTCACGGCGGCTACTTGTGACCGGGGCCAATATGGTGGCGGCCGCCGGGGGCTGATCGGCGGCGCCCGTCGGGCCGCGCCGCATCCACCCGCATCTGTAGCAGCGCGCCGAGGGAGGCCGGTGGTCGCTTGATGTGGCTGGGGCCGCCGTAGAGGCACGGAGCGGAGCAAGAGCGGCTAACACCTGTGATTGTGTGGACTCGGCTTGTTTCTGCAGCCCTAAGCCTATTTCTTTTAGTGCATTAACTAAGAAAACCTGTGCCCCTGTCGGCTGTAAAGCCATCCTTTCCAATGCCTCTTCTATCGACCAATTGGCTCCTAAAGTTGATAATACTCTTTTTGTTGCCTCATTGCTATTCTGCAACGCACATTGTTTTAGTAGCGCCCCTCTCATATACTCTGGGACTCCTGCCTTTTCAATAGCAGCAGCAGCCTTATCTACAAAGTCCCCAAAGGATTTATTTCTTTCCTGTTTTATCCCCATATACATGGGTATGCCTGAGCTATCTTTGACCTGACTGATGGCACTCCTTACTAGACGCATGGCTTCCCTAACTTTGTCGGGTCCCGAAATCATTTGAGCTTCTGTCCTGCGGTATTGACCCAATCCCATCAGTTCGTCTATGGTAATTCCAGCTAACGGATCTCCCGGGCCCCTCTGTGTTGCAACTGACTCCTGAACAAGAGCTTGCCAGTGGGCGTTAAATAGCAACTGCTGATGTTGCGTGAAAATAAGTTTCACTATACTTCTCATATCATTTGGCAACAGCAGGTATGTATCGAACAAGAAATCTAGCATCTGCTTAGCTGGCTCACTCTGGAAACCAAACTGACTCACTGTTTGTCTTAGCTGGGCTAGCAGCTTCCAGTCGGGAGGCGAATATGCTCCCACTTGGACGGCTTGTCCTTGTTGATTTATCCCCTGTGTATACGTGACGGGGAAAACCCAGGTTTTCGCTGCATCAACAGCGCTTTCGTCCCCAATCTCCAAGCCGTGTCTGGCTAGCATACTCCACGCCTCCCCCCGCCGTCTTGCCATCTCCTCCCACAGGTCGCTTTCCGCCCTAGGGACCGGAGCTGGCTCCACGGTGGGCTTAGGGGCGGTAGGCTCAGACCGGCAAGGGGATTTTTCGCCGCCGGTCTGGGGCCCTTCGCCCTCGGAAGGCGGGGTTACTCCGCCTTCTGCAATTGTCTCCGCCGCCGCGGCGGAATCCTCCTCAAGCTCTTCTAAGGGGGGTGCCGAGGGCCAAGCGCAGCTAGCCATGTCTGTCATTCCTGCCGCCTCCCCAGAGATAGGTATTTCTACTCTGGTCGTGCTGGGTGCTCGGGGCTCATTATCGCCATACTGAGCATTTCTTTTATATGCCTCTACTGCCTCCCGAGCCGCCCTTCTCTCTGCTTGCTGCTTTAGCAGCGCGTTGTGAACTACCCGCCAGATCTTCCCCAGCTTTTTTGCTGTTTTATCATCCTCTAATACCGCCTCCCACAGTGCATCCCCTAACTTACGCCACTCATTTAAATCATGCACGGTGTGAGGATTAGAGAATAAACCTTTAGCATAACCCCAGACTAACAACCCCGGTATGTCCTTCCTGGGATTAATCTCTTTTAACCCTAACTTATCTATATGTACTAAAAATAAATCATATGCTGCTTGCCTGTCCATTTTTTGTCGTCAGCGCTGTTGCAACTCTCCGGCTTCGGCAGCACGTATGGCCCAGGACCACCTTTATGGCTCCTGGGGGTGTCTTCCCTACGTCGTTTGACACCGACCCGGTTGCAGCAGGCCCCAACTCTACTTCACCGACCGTGGCGCGTTCTCCCCCGTTTTCTTTTTCAGCGACGGAGGCACGTCGGGGTTCACCATTTGTCGGAGAAGGGAGACGCGGACACCAATTCGGTCATCAGCAAAGTCTCGTTTATTGATACGCAGAGTGGCGATTAAATACAGTGCTTAATTAGCTCATGCATAGTGCAAAATCTGAGCTCATCATTGGTCTAGCTGTGCGGCTTAGCTAAGCACTTCGGCATTCATGTTTTTCTCAATTCTGCGTGCCTTCCCTATCTCAAGGACACTGTATCCGTGAGACTGAGGCCCACTTTGCTAGCTTTACTAAGTTGATCTGACTATGGCCTTTTTCTTCCAGCTATTCCTGCACCAGGCTCTCTACAGCCTGAGGTAGGGGAAACAGCAAGAGGAGCTCAAAGATTCAACGAGCTGGAGTCATTGCCTGCCATAAGCCCAGAGACCATCACCAAAGTCGCAGTGTGACTCTGCTGGTATGAGGCCAAGTGCATGGCCTGCCCCTGCCTCAGGGCAATCCCAAGGACAGGCTCAGGCTGGGCACAGAGTGGATGGAGAGCAGCCCTGAGGAGAAGGACTTGGGCGTGTTGCTGGACAACAAGCTCACCGTGCCCCAGTGTGGAGGTGGAACAGCAGGCCTGTAAAGCTTCACAGACTGGACTTTGACTCAGACAGACAGAGCCGTGAGAAAGCTACCAGCCTTTCCTAAGAACAGGACCCTGTAACAGTGAAAACCAGCTTGTTTCCCTGAGAAAGAATTCTAAGATTCGGACTTGGTTTCTTGCACCTGTAGAAATTATTCTCAACTGTTGAAGAGAAAAAATACAAACAATATCTAAAACCTGCATGTAGACACCTCTGGTGAACTGACCAATCGTTACGGGTGTCTCTGTTGTGAGAGGAATGTTAAATTTGTCTTTACAAATGAGTTGTGGATCAGCCTATAGATAAGGCTAGCACTGAGAGATAAAAGAAACAATGGGATGGATTCCACTGATTGATGAATGGAAAGAGATATTTGCCTTTACAAACAAACTGTAGGGCTGCTGATAAATGAAATTGGATATCGAAAGATGAAAGAAGCAACGGGGGGAAAACTATGAATTCTATAAGAATTAAAAATTAAAAGGGAGGGTTATACATTAGAGGGGAATTTCAGGTATCAGGCGTTCCGGGAAGTCTGTGCCTCTCAAGTACCTAAGCCAATGGGGAAAGAGAGAGGGAAATGCGGCCAGGAAAATAGGATAAAAAGGAGGCTGCGTCCTCCGAAAATTTGAGAGATCCCAGGGGAATGTCCCATGGCCTCTCCCTTTATTCGAATAAAGCAAAAAGGACTCCTCTGTCTCCTTTTTGGACATAAACCTCTGGTGTTTGTGGATTAATTTTCCTGACAATTTGGGGGCTCGTCCGGGATCTTTCCACCGTCCGGGGCGGCGGGCGGCGAGCGGAGCTGAAGGCGCGCCTCACCCAGTTTCGGTGATCAGCTCCCCTTGGTGCCGGCCGGCACCGGGCGATTGATTGGGTTCCCGAGATTGTCCAGGAGACAGACGAGTGGCGGACCAGGGGGGTCCGTGAAGAGTCCGCAGGGAAGGACCACTGAAAATCTCACCGGTGAGTAAAATGGGATCTTCGGGGAGCAAACCTGAGAGGGCACCCATGGAGGGTAGCACAGGTAAAACGGGGCATCCAGAGCGAAGGGGCCCCGGCAAATGGGATGACAATCCCATAATACCCCCGGAGAGTCCCTTGGGGTGAATGCTGAGGTCTTGGGAGAGATTGTATATTCACCCAGAAGTAACTATGGAAATTATGGTAAAATATTGTTATTTTGTGTGGCCAGAGTATAAGTTGGCAAGGGGACTTATATGGCTACTTATAGAACAGATAAAATTCATTTGTGTCGAATTTTGTGAAGGTATTTAGAGGAAAGTGGTGAGGATTGGGATGTTTTTCAGCACCTTCCCCCGTCTTGTCCTCCAGTGTTGCCAGCTGCAGGTCGTCTGTATCCTCAACTTTCAGAGCAAGGGGATCAGGAAAATGTTATTCCTACAGCCCCACCTGAGAAGGATAATGGTGTAGGGGGAGGGGAGCAGCATGTTGTATCACCCCCCAGAACTAGAAGAGGAACTCAGTTTAGGGCATCAGAAGCCCCCCAAGAGACAGGGGTACACCAGATGCCACTCTGTCAAGTTCCTTTGGGGGGTCAAGGGGGAGGATTTGGGTTTGTAATTGTACCACTCACTACCCAGGATATAAGAGGGTTGAAAAAAGAATTACCCCCATATTTGGATGATCCCATAGGGGTGGGGGAAAAGATAGAGGAATATTTGGGAAATGCGGATTATACATGGAAGGATTGGGATTTTCTTTTGGGAATTTTGTTTGGGTCATCAGAGAAACGAATGATTTTGCAGAAAGCTCGGGAGCTGTGGGAGGATGAACATCCACAAGCAGCAGGGGGGGCTGGACCCAATGCACCTACGGTGGATGATGCCATCCCCCAGGCAGACCCCCAGTGGGACCCAAATAACCAAGCCAGTCTGGCTCGCCTTTTCGATTACCGTGCTTATTTGATCAGGGCAATCAAGTCTGCGGCTCCCAGAACTAACAACATAGCGAAGGCTATGTCGTTAGAACAGGAGAAACAGGAAAGCCCTCATTGGTTGGAGAGGATTAGGGATGCCTTGAGGAAGCACGGGGGGATGGATCCTGAAGGGCCAGCCTTCAACACATTGCTTAAGGTGCAATTTGTTACTAAGGCCTGGCCTGATATAAGGAAAGGGGTACAAAAAGATAAAAAGTGGCAAAATAAGCCTCTAAAGGAATTGGTTAGAAAACCGCAGCAGATATGTGTAAGAAGGGATGAGGAAAAGGCAGAAGCTAAAGCAAAGATGATGGCAGAGTTTTTGCAGCCCCAGAGGAATAAACCGCAGGGTCCAAGGGGTCCCCAGGGACAGAGGGGACGGGGTCGGTCACAAGGAAGTGGCAGAGGGATTCCCTCCTCGGCAGGGGACAGCCGACCCAAACAGCTGCTGGGGAAGAACCAGTGTGCTGTCTGCAGGGCAGAAGGGCATTGGAAAAACGAGTGTCTGCAGAAACAACTGGACCCTCAGGAGGAGGAAGTCCAGAGAATAATAGAAATGGATTGTTAGGGGTGTCAGGGGCTCCTATTATACCAAAGACCCACCACTCAAGAGCCCTTGATAACTTTTAAGGTGGGTCCGGATCGAGAGGAGGTGTGTTTTCTGGTAGACACGGGGGCCTCTCGGTCCAACTTAAATTTTATACCTAAGGGGGGGAAATTGTCAAAAAGATCCTTGATTATTCAAGGAGTAAGCGGGAAGGATGAGCGAGTGCATTTTATTCAACCGCTGTTAATAGATGTGGGGGACAGATTTGAACTGCATGAATTCTTGTTTGTTCCTAATTGTGATTGTAATTTACTGGGAAGAGATTTGATGGCTAGAATGGGAATGCAAATTAGCATTGTAAGAAGTGACACGGAGTCCGAAACTGTAATATCTTTGTGTAAAATGTCTGAAAAGGCTTATGCTAAAATAAATCCAGAAGTATGGGCAGCTCCAGGGAAATATGGGAAACTGGACATAGAGCCTCTCCAAATTACTTTGAAGCAACCAGGACAAGTGGTGTCTAAAAAGCAATACCCTCTTTCAAGGGAGGGAAAGAAGGGGTTACAGCCTGGTATTGAGTCCCTGCTAAAAGCAGGTCTTTTAGAGCCGTGTATGTCTCCCTATAACACTCCTATCCTGCCGGTTAAGAAACCAGATGGAACCTACAGAATGGTGCAGGATTTAAGAATAATAAATGAGATTGTCAAACCAAGGCATCCCACAGTTCCAGATCCATACACAATCCTAAATCAAATCCCTTCTTCACATCAGTATTATTCTGTACTGGATTTGAAGGATACTTTCTGGGGGTGTCCAATCACAGAAGATGGTGGGCGGTGTTTTGCTTTTGAGTGGGAACAAGAGAAAGGAGCAAAAATGATGGAACAGCAATTGCCATGGACGGTGTTCCCTCAGGGATATACAGAGTTGCCGGTTCTGTTTGGGCAAGCTTTGCAGAAAATATTAAGAGAGTTTACTCCACCCTTGGGAGTCGGGTTGTTGCAGTGTGTAGATGATTTGCTCTTGTCGGGGGAGCAGGAAGGGGTGGTTGAAGAGGCTACTGTAAAGCTGCTTGGTTTTCTTGCAAAAAAGGGATTTTGCAGGTGCCGTTGCCCCAGACTGAAAAGGAGTTGCAGCGGTTTTTGGGGTTGGTGGGGTGCTGTGGAGCGTGGATCGAGGGTTTTTCTGTGGTGGCCAGACCTTTATGTGGCTTTTTGGCTCGGGGCAGTCCTGGTGTCGTGGTGTGGACACCAGAGGGAGAGAAGAGCTTTGGGAAATTGGGAGACAAATTGGTTGGGGCCCCGGTCTTGGCTCTTCCAGATGCAGAGGGGGAATTTCGGCTATGTGTGGATGTCGAGCAGGGTCATGCTGGAGGAGTTTTGGTGCGGGAGCATGGGGGAACGCGGGGGCCTGTTGCCTATTTTTCTGAATTGTTGGACCCGGTGGCCAGAGGCTGGCCCCATTGTCTGCAGAGCTGTGCAGCCACAGCTCTGATGGTGGCTGAGGCCCGAAAGCTGACAAGGGGAGGGTATCTCATTGTTAAAGTCCCACATCAGATTAAAGCTTTGCTAACTGAGAGAGCCTCTAAGTGGATGACGAGTGCTCGATTATTACAGTATGAATCTTGTTTAATGGAACAGGAGGATTTAAAATTTAAAGGTGGGGAAATTTTTAATCCAGCCTCTTATTTAAATGGCCCTGGAGAAAAGGGGGGGGCAGAAGAAATCCATGATTGTATCCAGGTTATAGACCTCCAGACACGGGCTAGGGAAGATCTACGGGATATTCCCTGGACTGAGGGAGAGAATGTGTTCATTGATGGGTCCTCCAAGGTGGTAGAAGGGAAACGATTTACAGGATACTCTATCGTGAATGGGAAGCAATTAAAGGAAGGGGGGAGGTTACCACACACCTGGTCAGCTCAGACAGCAGAGCTGTACGCGCTTGTGAGAGCCTGTGAATTATACCAGGACAAGACAGTAAATATCTTTACTGATTCTAAATATGCATATGGGGTAATACATGCATTTGGAAAACTATGAGAAGAAAGAGGTTTATTAAGCTGCAAAGGAACGACATTAGCTCACGAGAACTTAATCTCTTGCCTATTGGAGGCAGTGAATTTACCAAAAAAAAGGTGGCGATAATCCACATTAAGGGGCATCAGGCAGGATGGTCGGAGGAGGCAATAGGAAACCGACTAGCTGATGAAGAAGCTCGGAAAGCTGCATTGTTGCCAGAAGTCTCTAAGATCCTGCCTATGCTCCCAGTAACTGCACCGCTGCCAGAGAAACTCTCTTTTCCACCAGAAGAACTTGAAATAATTAAAAAGAGTGGGGCAGAGGAAAGAGAAAATAATTGGTTTACAAGGGATGGTAAGCAGTGGATACCAAAAGCTCTAGCCTTACAATTGTTAAAACAGCTTCATGAAGGGAGTCATTGGGGCTCCCGAGGACTGGCAGAAGCCTTCCTCAAAATGAACGCTGCTGTTGGTCTCTTTAGTCTGGCAAAGCGAGCCACTGAAGGCTGTTTGACTTGTGCTAAAACCAACAACAAAGTTACAAAGAAACTGGCCAGGGGAGGGAGGCGTTGGGCAGTACGTCCCTTCCAGAGATGCCAGGTGGATTTTACTGAAATGCCTCGAGTGGCAAGATTTAAATATCTTCTGGTAATAGCATGTCAATTAACCGGGTGGCCAGAAGCATTTCCAACTGTGTCAGCAACTACAGGATCAGTTGTTAAAATATTTTTGGAACAAAAAATTCCAAGATATGGGATGGTGGAAGCGATAGATTCAGATAGGGAAACTCATTTTACAGGAAAAATTCTTCAAGGAGTTATGACTGCTTTAGGAATACGGTGGAACCTCCATACCCCCTGGCACCCACAGAGTTCGGGCCAGGTTGAGAGGATGAATGGAGAAATAAAGAAACATCTCCTGAAGCTGGTGATAGAAACTAAAATGCCGTGGGTACGGCTCCTGCCCCTGGCTTTAGCAAGGATAAGAGCCAGACCCAGGGGAGATATTCAATTATCTCCCTTTGAATTGATGTTTGGAATTCCTTACCCTTGTAATTCTCAGCCGAGTGGGGGGATAGAGATAAGTGATGTGTATTTGAAACAATATGTGGCTCGGATACTGTCTCTTGTGAAATCTCTTCGACAGGAAGCTCAGCTGGCACAGACCCTACCTTTGGACTTTGCTGTTCACAACATCCAACCGGGACACTGGGTCCTAGTTAAGGAGTGGGAAGAAGCACCACTGGTGGCGAAGTGGCGTGGACCTTTCCAGGTGTTGCTGAGCACAGACACAGCCGTCAAGACAGCTGAACACGGGTGGACCCATCACACTCGGGTCAAGGTCTCTGCAGCCCCAGAGATTTGGACATCTCAGCTGGAGGAGAAGAACGGGAAGCCGCGACTGACACTCCACAGGAGTGGACTGGAGCAGCAGCCAGTGCGTCGACATCGGGGGAAGCCTCGTGTGCCCACCCACAGAGTGCCTGCTGAAATAGTCTGTGTGGGCATCCCTCCTCTCAGATCTCCAGTCACTGGGGGCCAACCCTTGCTGTCATTGTTTTCTTTATGTTAAGCTGTTTCTGTGCCTTCACTCGCCACAAGTGGTGTGAAAGACAACGTGAAAGTAAAAATTAAGTTAGGAAATTAGATTACACAATCAGAATGTTTCTCTTAATAATGTTACCTTTATATTATCAGTTAGGTTGGAGCCAAAAATGGGAAAATAATTGTTTTGACCTTAGGAGAAAAAGTAGCAAAAACCTTTATGGGAATGGGACATGTTTTCTTGGCTACCTGGTGGACTATAAGTTAAACAATTACTTTTTTCCTCTTATGTGCTGTAGCAACTCTAATCTTTTTACCATGCACGATCCCTTGCTTAGTACAACTTATTCAACATGTGATCAAAGGGATGCAGGTAATAGCCACGCCTACTGATCCAGAGATGGTTACAAAAGGACAGAAATTGATGTCACTCCAAATAATTACAAAACCAAAAAGAACTCAGGAACAAGAAATTAAGTCAATGATAGCTAAAGTTTGTAAAGACAATTATTAAACAAATAAAAGAGGAGGGATTGAGAGGAATGTTAAATTTGTCTTTACAAATGAGCTGTGGATCAGCCTATAGATAAGGCTAGCACTGAGAGATAAAAGAAACAATGGGATGGATTCCACTGATTGATGAATGGAAAGAGATATTTGCCTTTACAAACAAACTGTAGGGCTGCTGATAAATGAAATTGGATATCGAAAGATGAAAGAAGCAACGGGGGGAAAACTATGAATTCTATAAGAATTAAAAATTAAAAGGGAGGGTTATACATTAGAGGGGAATTTCAGGTATCAGGCGTTCCGGGAAGTCTGTGCCTCTCAAGTACCTAAGCCAATGGGGAAAGAGAGAGGGAAATGCGGCCAGGAAAATAGGATAAAAAGGAGGCTGCGTCCTCCGAAAATTTGAGAGATCCCAGGGGAATGTCCCATGGCCTCTCCCTTTATTCGAATAAAGCAAAAAGGACTCCTCTGTCTCCTTTTTGGACATAAACCTCTGGTGTTTGTGGATTAATTTTCCTGACAGTTGGAAAAACAGGTGTCTGCTAGGGAAGGCAGGACCCCCCCCCTTGGATTGGACAATATAAACCCTCTCCCTCCCAATTATGATAATTTTGAAATTAAGGGGCTCTCAGGCAGATATGAGGATAGGAATAACAGCTCTTTACTAGTATGTATAACAAGGCAAAACAAAACAACACCAAGTATGTAATTAATAACAAATAGAAGCAGGGACCCCATGACAGCCTTCTCGGCCGAGACGGGAAAGGAAGGAGGAGAGGCTTTGCTTCACAACGCCCTGGGGCAGTCGATCACAGTGCCCCTGCAGGACTCTGAGGAGCACTAAGGGCGAATGGCAGGAATGAGCAGAAGATGCCGGGCTGGTGGACGAGCTGTATGAGAAAACTCCGCGGCAGAAGTTGGCACTGCGGGATGTCCCGGCAGGGCAGGGGGTGCGGGGCTGCAGTGCAGAGAAACCCAGAACAGCGCCGGAGGAGCGGAGGGGCTGGGGCAGCGGCGGGCCGGCTCCGAGCAGGGCAGGGACAGGGGGCTCAGGATTCCCGGGAACACGAGCACATGGGGATAGGCCCCTCTTTTAGGGAGGCAGGTGTTAATGAGGTCCCGGGGCAGTGGCTGCTCTCACGAGCAGAGGCTCACCCCGCAGAAGAAGAAGGAGAAGAAGCAGCTGCAGCAGCAGCAGCTCCCGCCTGGGTTATGGTGAATTCATTTCCCCAAGCAACAGCAGAGTCTGAGCGTCCCCTGAAGCCGCAGAGCGAGAGAGCAGCAGCTGTCCCCCGCCCTCCTTTTACCTGGGCCCAGCCAAACCTTTGTTTTCTCAAATACCCAGAAGTACCAGCAGTCAGCATTTCCCAGCAACTCATGGGGAAAATTCTATAGGTAAGAAGGAACAAAAGAAAAGAAACCTAACTGCCAGCACTGGGGTAACAGCTTGTTACTAACTAACCGGGGATATATAGGATATGTTTGTAAAAGTCTATATAAAGAGTTGTGTGAGTAAACCGGGATCTTTTCTTCGCTCCATGAAAAGACTGTGTCTTGTCTCTCAATCACGAGGTCACAGCGACCCCCGAGCCCTTTCACTGTCACCCAAAACCCGCTGTGGGCTGGCCCGACAGCGTGGACAGCAGGGGACGGGGACGGGGGGTTCTGCCCCTCTGCCCTGTTCAGGTGAGACCTCACCTGCAGAGCTGCCTCCAGTCCAACATCAGAAGAATGTGGAGCTGCTGGAGTGAATCAAGATGTGAAAAATGAGCTTCACTTTCCTGGTAAAAAGTTTAATAAAAGACAGTAAGAGACAAACAATAAAGCAAGAGGTAATACCGCCAGGTGCTTGGCATTCAGCCAAAAGCACCCCTGCTGTTTTGGAGATACCCCTTAAATTCATCAACCCGGTGCATATTCATAGACCTGTCATGCATATTTAAACTTTTCTAAAAACTAATTTCCATATTCCAGGAATTGTTTTGCATGGCAACTCCTTGAGTCTGCCTTTTTAGATCATGCGTGTTTCTTGGCTATGGTTTTAATTTATTTTTCTTATCAGTCTTAATTTGAGCTGTGGTCTTCAATTTCTACAGACGGTCCATGCTGGTAGCTGGTACATCAGTAGCAGGTGTCTTTATTGGGTGTTATCCAACCAAGCAGGCAGTTCACTTACTACAAAGACACTTTATCAGCTTACGTTACTCCTAAAGAAAACTATACCTTAAAAACCATTTCAACACCACACATATAGTATCCACCCTAATACTGGCAAAAAGCCAATACCATAATATGTATTTATAACAAAGAGAAGCCAAAGGGATGCTCCAAGGCCTGGAGCCCCTCTGCTCTGAGCCAGTCTGGGAGAGCTGGAGGTATTTAGCCTGGAGAAGAGAAAGCTCCAGGAAGACCTCAAGAGCCATTTCCACTGCCTATAGGGGCTCCCAAGAGAGGTGAGGGGTGTGAAAAACGAGGTTCACTTTCCGGGTAAAATGTAAAAAATTTAATAAAAGACAATAAGAGACAAACAATAAAGCAAAAGATAATAAGGCCGGGTGCTTGGCCTTTAACCTAGAGCACACACTAACTCAGAAAACACTTTGTTAAATGTATCAACATGTTGCATATTCATAGATCTTCATACATATTCAAAATCATCCCCCCAACCTGTAAATCAGCATTTTTAAAATTCCTCTTTGTGGCTCTATCTTGTGGTATTCCCTGATAATGGAAGATCAATACATTTCTTCCCTGGGGTTCTGGTGTCACCTATAATCCAAGAATGTGAAGAATTTTCTGATTATCTTTTTTACAATTCTCTGAGTTAGTTATATGAACAAAAGCTTTTTACATCAACGTGTTATAGTCCAAGAAAAATATATTTATCACACTACTATTTCTAAGTTTTTTTAATAGCAGAACTAAAAGAAACTATATTCATGCAGCAAGGTTTTCCAACATTAGACATGTAGCATTCTTTTTAATATTTGTGAAAAGCCAATAATATAATATGTACTTATAACAGGGGGGACCTTGGACAAGGGCCTGGAATGTCGGGGCAAAAGGAATGGCTTTCCACTGACAGAGGACAGGCTTAGAAGAAATTCTTCCCTGAGGGCTGGTGAGGCCCTGGCACAGGTTGCCCAGAGCAGCTGTGGCTGCCCCATCCCTGGGAGTGTCCAAGGCCAGGTTGGAGGGGGCTTGGAGCAACCTGGTCTGGTGGCAGGGAGTGGAATAGGATCAGCTTTGAGGTCCCTCCAGCCCAAAGCAGTCTGGGATTCTATGCTGAGGTGAAACATCACCATAGGGATGACAAATCCAGGGTTTACCAAGCTGCCATCGTGTCCATTGGGTGGTCCCTGACAAGGTCAAAGGGCAGCTCCTGAGGAGACCGGGTCATCTGATTGGGCCAAGACTGCACGGAAATGGGGGTGGCTCCAGGCGGGAAGATGCATTGCTGCCACTCATTGTGACGGGCAACACGGAAAATAGAAATTTTGAGTTGCAAATTAGAGCTTAAAGATTAACTAGCAAATTAGATAAAAGAATGTAAAAGTAGACACACAGAATGCTAACCAGAGCTGGAAGCTGCAGATAAACAGATAATAAGGAACCTAGGTGGGTTTTGTGGCAAAGAACAAGAAACAAGAAACAGTAGTGCATGCCCTAAGAGAAGTTCAAGGCAAGGGCACTTACAATTTTGGAGGCTCTCAGTGAATATGACCACCAGAGACTGCTTTAGACAACCCTTTAAAACCATAAAAGGACTTCCAGGAAGGGGTGAAGGTGGGTAAAGTAGTTCTAGGAAAAGTAATGTTTATGTAGAAGCTAGGAAGTGCATTGTGATGAATATATATGACCATGGTGGAATGAACACCCCCTTGTAAAGTTTCATGGCACAAATTTGCTTAGAAGAGACATCCTTTGCATATAAATATTAGTCATTAATCAACAGTAATATTGGCTCCACAAGCTGGCCACTTCATACACCTGATGCAGCAGCACTGAGCCCGCTGGTTTGGGCAGTTCTCCATTCACTTCACCATTCACTCGGTCCATATCTCAGCAGGTAGGCTGTGAGGAGACTGTGTGGCTGTTGAATGTTTTGCAATGTCAGGCAACACCATCCCTGACCTCTGCTTATTCCCCTTATTCAATCAGGTTGGCCAGGCACCATTTCCCCGTGGGAAATCTGTGCTGGCTCTTCCCAGTGCCCTTCCCTCTCAGTTGTTTGAAAGGGTGTCCAGGAGCATTTTCTCCATCACCTTCCCAGGGATTCCAAAGGAGCTGAGTAGCCTGTAGTTCTTCTGTGGACTCTCCTTTGTGCCCATCTTTAAGACTGGTGTAATGCTCTTTGAAGTTTCAGGAACCACCTTCACTGGCCAGGCTTTTTTGAAGCTCCTGTAGCTTCCTCTGGTCCTTAGACCTGGTGTAAGCCTGGATCAAGAGCTCCCTAACTATTCTCCCTCTTCCATACTGCTTCCATCAGAATGTCTCTACACTCCTCCAGGATAACTTGATTCTTCTTCCACAATTTTTTCTTCCACATTCCTCCTTTCTGAGATGAGATTGATCAGAAGTTCTTGATTCAATTGATCTCCTGTCACCCAGGATTGTGATTCTGCTTTTCACCTTCCTAAGTTACCTTATTTTAAATTATGCCCTCAACCCTTGACCTTCTCATCCTCTGCCAGTTCCTGAATGTTTTCAGGATCGAGAATTCTTCCCTCCTATCAAAGGTCATAGGAAGATGAGTGAATTATCAACTGGGCAAGTTTCAACTTTGATCTGTCATCGTTAATGGAAAAATTGATCTGGGAGGTAAAGGAACTCACAGAAGCACAGTTTCAGCCCTTGCCTAGGAATTGTTCCTGATATCCACAAAACAGGGGCTTCTGTGGTTTGAAGAATACTCTTTGAAGGATCTCTACACCCCAGCTTTTACCTCGCTCAGAATCCTCCTTTCCCACAGTAGGTCACACCAGACTGGCACAGTTCCTATGCAGCTGACATCCATTGTCACCAACAACAGGACCACTTTTCTTTTACCCACCGCTAGTGAGAGGGAGCATGGATCGTTACATTTTTCCCACATAAGATATGGAACAGAAATCCCTGTTGTAAATCCTGCCAATTCTTTCTGAATGTGTACATACAAGCAAAGATGCCCTGCACAAAATCTGCCTTCCTGGATCCCTGGTGGTCAGTGGCACAAAGTCCAGCAGTGTGCTCTGGAGGACAATGCTAAGTCCAGTCCTTTCTGACACCTTTGTTAGTAAACTGGGTGATGGGGCAGAGTGCACCCTCCCATAAAACCAGGAGGAGTTGCTGATCTGCCAGAGAGAAGTGCTGCCATCCACAGGGCTGCCAGTTCAACAAGGGTGACAGTTCAATGACAAGTGTTGAGTCCTGTCCTTAGGAAGGAGCAACCATAGGCACCAGTATCTGCTGGGGGCCACCCAGTTGGGAAACCAGAATTTGGCAGGGTCCTGCTGGAATCCAGGATGCCCATGGGCCAGCAATGTGCTCCTGCAGCAATGCAGAACAGTCCTGGGCTGCACTGGGAGCTGTGTCACAGCCGGGGGAGGGAGGGGATCCTTCCCCTCTGCCCCACACCAGTGAAGCCAGCCCTGGAGTGCTGGGCCCAGAGCTGGGCTGCCCAGTACAGGAGACAGGGACAGAGTGGACAGAGTGCAGCACAGGGCCAGGAAGGTGATGGAGGGGCTGGAACATCTCTGCCGTGAGGAGAGGCTGAGAGAGCTGGGACTGCCCAGCCTGGAGCAGAGCAGGCTCAGGGCATCTCATCCCTGGGGATAAATATCCAGGGGGAGGCTGCAGAGGGGACGGGACCAGGGACAGCCCCAGGGGCCACGGGCACAAAGTGACACACACAGGAGGGGCCCTCTAAGCTCAGGAGACACTTCTGTACTGGGAGGGTGGCTGAGCACTGGGGCAGGTGCCCAGGGAGGTGGTGGAGTCTCCATGGCTGGAGAGACTCAAATGCCACATGGACACATCCTGGACAGCTGGCTCTGGCTGGCTCTGGTGGAGCAGGGGCTGGGCAAGGTGACCTCCAGAGGGGCTTCCAGCCTCCCCCAGCCTGAGATTCTGTGACTCAGAAAAAAAAAGCTTGCACTTTCCTAAGGACAAATGAAAAAGCTCCAGACATGTCGGGCTTCTCCTGCCCTCACCAAAGTGGTTCATGTCACACGTTTCCCTTCTGCAGATTCCTCCCTGGAGTGAGGATGCTCCTCAAGGTCACTCCTTGAAGCTGAGAGAAATGTTTGCCCATGGTCATTGGTTTGGGTGAGTAGCATCAATATTTCATTAAGAATTGTTTTTGCTGGCTTGGATAGAATTGCTACAATGTTGCTTCAAATATAATGCACTATCCCATAAGTTATAGTTCTCTGTACTGGGTAGTAAGTAATTCTGATAAAGATCTTTGAGTTTAATCATGATCATAATAGACTCTTTATTTGTCTACAAATAAATCCTTCATCCTATGGAACACAGTTGTATAAAGGTTCAATTACACCTATATTATCCTTTAAACATAAACTATTGACTACCAAATCAAAGCATCCAGCTGCTCCCTGGCTCCTCTCTGACAACTGTAGGAAGTCAGGAGGTCCTTTCTGCACTTGTAACTCAGCTGGAGTATCTCCTGCCTGCTCCCTGCACAGGTCTCCAGGTGGTCCTGGCACTCCCAGGCCAGCTGTGACTGCAGCAGGGACACCTGGAAGAGGCACAAGGCCCGGCTCAGACAAGCCCACGCTGGCAGGAGCATCCACAGCCCCATGGTACCGGCTGTCGGGGCAGACACAGCCTCCAACTCCAGCCCTCTCCAACACTCTGCCCTTGGGGAAGAGGAAAGGAACAGGCTCCCAGACTGGCCCTGAACACAGCTCAGATGATCAACAAGTCCAGTTCATGGCAGGCAAACCCCTCCCATATACATCCCTCAGCCACCACAGCTCTAATTGAGAGTGTTCTGACAGCATTTAGGAACCCAACTCTGATTTCCAAAAGCACACATTTGGACCACTGACCACTTTCTCCACAGGCTGTGCATCAGAAGGAGGGCTGCTGCATCCCTGAGCTACTGGAGGACTTTCCTCCTTGAGCTGTGGGACAGCCAGCCCAGGCATGAGGGGAATCTGGGGTTTGGGGTTTTTGCTTTTTTCTTGAGGTGTTTTAACACTAAGCCTCATTTTACACCTCTCCATTTTTTAATTATACCTTACTTATGACTTTAACTTGTTTGTAGTTATTCATCTTTATTATGCTTCTACTAAATTTTACTTTTTTTCGAGTGATTCTTAAAAGGATTTTGGGGATTTTTTTCAGGGTTTTCTTGGTTTTGTCACGTTTTAATCCACAATGCACCTTTTCAACCCTCCATTGTTTAAATGTAACTAAAATATAGCCTTAAATATTTCATACTTATTCAAATTTATCAAATTTTCGTGAGTTTTGTTTTACATCAAGAAGGTTTGGACGCTTTTTTGGGTTATTCTAAGTACTCCCCAGCTGAGGGGAGTTTGGCTGAGGCGGGAACTGCTCCCGCCCCGCCCCCGTCCCGCCCAGCCAATCCCTGAGGGCGCTTTTCCCGCCCACGGTTTGGGCGGGAGCCGCCCCCCCATTGTCAATCCCTGAGGGGGGTTCGGCCGAGGCGGGAGCTTCTCCCCGCCCTCCCCTCGCCGATCACTCCCGCCCCTGCCCTGCCTCGCTCCCAGTGCCCCCTTGTGACTCTGAATTCTGCCCAGCTGCCCCACTCTGCACTGGTTTGTACTGGTTTGTTCTCCCCCCTGCCCAGGTAGAGGAGCTCCAGCGCCCCCACGCCCACCCCCAGAGGGTAAACTTCACATCGCTAGAGGTTCGTGTCCATAAAGGAGGCAGAGGAGTCCTGTAAAAATCCCTTGATTCGAGCAAAGGGAGAGAGTCCATCAGACGTGTGTCCAGCAGGCTCTCTCTCAATTCTTTGGAGCAAGTAGCCTTCTTTTCTCCTCATTTCCCGGCCTCATTTCCTCCTCATTCCCTTTCCCCGTTGGCTGAGGTATTTGGAAGGTACTCGGGACATCCCAATCCGCTTATCTCTGCCCCTCTTATTGTGTACCCTCTGTAAAATACACGATCCATGATCATTACAACTAGCTAAATCAATTGATGTTTTCTGTAAGCTTTACTGATTGACACGGATTGCTCCTCAGCCAGGTTCATGCTAAACTCCTGAACTTTGGGAAGAACAAAGACTTTATGGGACTGTGAGAGAAGAGGTGATATTGTGTCCAACAGGGTCTCTCAATTACTTAGAGCAAGTCGCCTTCCTTTCTCCGCATTCACTTTCCCCCTTGGCTGAGGTACTTGGATGGTGTTATAAATGACAATATAATAATGGCTTTCGCATTCATGTATTAGATTTTGCGTGTTGATATTAATCACCATATTTTGTACCATATACCAAAACCAGTATTTTTGATATGGTGCAATTTATACTTACTCGTAACTGCTTTTAGTATAGTATAATTAGTCGGTTTATGTATGCACCACATAGTTTATATAAATAGTAGTGTGATAAATACATAGTAGACTTTAGCAAAACCTTAAAATAGAGACTAGGTAACATTAAAATTCTTTTATATAACTAACTCAGAGAATGGTGTAAAACAATTCTGTTGTTTGTCACTTCTGCGGACTGGCCTCTCCAAGTGATAACAGTGACAGAAACCAGAACATGAGAGAAGAATTTATTAGTTCCTCGTTATCAAGGAGTGTGAAACAACAGGATGGAGCCACAAGAAGAAATAAAATATATTGACCTAATCTACATGCAGAGAAGTCAGAAGTTAAAACCAAACAAAAGAGTTCCTGGAACATCAAAAACTCAAAAGAATATTTGAATCATGTATAAACTCATGAATATATATGTGCCTCCAGCAATGTAACAATATATAGAGAATACATTTTAAATTAAAGTATGTTCTTTGGCCGATTGCCAAAAACACCCCAGTGCTAGATATTTGTCCTTTTTTACCTCTTTTTAAACTTCTAAAAATTCTAAAGTGCGAACTTTGTTTTTACAGATGGTACCTGGGGCTTCCTGATGTGCCTATCCATGTCCCCCTTTAGTCTGTGCCCTCTGTAAGACACACGGTCCATGATCATTGCAATTAGCTGAATTAATTAATTTATTTTAGAAAGCTTTACTAATGGACATAGACTTCTTCTCAGGGAAGAAGTACAGAGACTTAAAAGGGTTTTGAATATTAACTTCTCCACCCAGAGTGGACTTAAAGCAAATTAGAGCTCCCCAAACTCCTGTGTCACCTCCCCCAGACCACCAAAACCTCCCCAGAGACCCCCTAACCCTTGCTGTGCTGGTGGATGAGTGGGGAGGGGGCTCGGGGATCCTGGGTGAACCCTAGGGGGATTTGGGGCCACTACAGGACCTGGGGGCCTGGGGAGTTGGGGGAAATTCAGAATGTGGGAGATACGGTGGCATTTGGGGGTCTGGGATTGGCAGCTCTACATGATTGGAGGTCAGGAGGAGCCCTGAGGGGGGCTCTGGGGGGGTTTAGGGAAGGTTTTGGGGTTCTACAGGACCGAGGGCGGCTGGGGGGTTGGAGGTGCTGGAGGAATTTGGATGGTTGGGAGGTTTTGAGGGGCTGGGAGACAACTGACTCTATTTGTTTGGAAATGGGGAGGAGCTTCAGGGCCTCTGGGGGGAGGTCTAGGGAGTTTGGGGGGGGTCTAAATGGGCTGGGAGACCTTCAGGAGTTCTGGGGAATCTGGAAATTTGGAATAGAGGAGATATGGGAGGGCTTGGGCAGCTGGTGGGCAACTTGTTCTATATCTTTGGAAGTGGGGAAGGGGCTGGGGGAGCTGATTTTGGGGCCCCTCCTAATTTTTAGGAGTCCCCCCAAGGCCACACAACTGAAGCCATTTTCTCCTCCCATCTGGGTGGGGGCTTTAGGGGTCCCATCTTCTTAGGGTCCAGGGTCCCTTCCTGATTTTGGGGTCCCCTCCCCAGTCCACACATCCGAGGACATTTTCTCCTCAGAGCTGTTCCAGTTCCTGATGTGAGGGGAGGCCCTTGGGAGTGGTTGGGTCTTGGGGGAGGAGAAACCCCCCTGCCCACCACCAGCTACTCCATGGTATTCCATCACCCTCCCACACCCTTGTCCTCTATGGGTGGCACTCCACTGCTGGGGAAGAGCTGGGGAGATGCTGGGGGCTCTGTGGGGGGGATATGGGGGCAGTGGCCCTCCACCATCAGGTACAAGTGGTCCTGGGGTGGTCCTGGGCCAGGGCTAGGGGAATCTGGCAGTATCTGGAGGGGGCTGAGGGGGTCCTGGAGGGGTCTGGTAGGGGATATAGGGGGAGATATAGGGGGAATATGAGGGGAGACAGGAAGCTGGGGGGTCCTGAGGGAGGATATGCATGGATAAATGGGAGTATACAGGGGGTACAGGGCCCTGGGAGTATCTTGGAGGGGAGATATGGGGGGAATATGGTGGGCACAGGGAGCTGAGGACTCCTTGAGGAGTTTCAGGGAGTCCTGGAGGGGCTGAGAGGGGATATATGGGAGGCATATGGATGGTACAGAGTCCAGGGTGAGAGATATAGGAGGGTAGACAGTCCTGCAGGGGTCCTGGGGGTTCCGGGCAGTTTGTGGGAGGAGATCTGGGGGGAAGATATGGGGCAACAGGGAAAATGCATGGATGCAGTTTGGCGTGGTTTGGAGGAAGCACAAGCAAGGCCCTAGGAGTAAACTCTTTATTAATGGAACAAGGGTTGGGCTTTGTCATTTAGAGGCTCTCCAGCTCTCCTGCCACACACCTCGGTCGCCTCAGACCAGCTTTGGGTTCACTGATCTGTGCTGTGCTCTGGCCTGGGCAGGGGGCTGGGGACCCTCTGGAGGAACTGGCAGTCAGGAAAACTGTGAATCCACGGAGGGGAGAGTGTCCTTATCAGGACAGCTCTCCTCTCTGCCTTGGGATGTGGCTGGGTTTGGGACAGGTCACTGAAAATTCTGTCTGGGGGTCAGTGCAGGCCTACGCCAAACAATCCATACTAATACAGAGTGAACAATCCGATCTGCCATGGTCCTTATGTCCAAAGTGTTGCCTGAGGTTGCTGGGTTCCTTTCTCTCACCAAATTCTCCTTCACCATTGCAGGATACTCGGGCTCCATGGTTTTGGCATAGCCAGTCCCTTCTTGGAGCTGTGGTCCTAAGGCAGGCAGCTTTACACCTGAGCTTGCTTCATGGCTCTGTCCTTCCAATGCTCCAGAGGTTCCTGGCTGCATCTGTCTGTTGGAGACCTTACCCTTGGAAAACTCCGAGATTTCAGTGTACTCACAGCTGGAATCTCCTTCAAACTGAGAAGCTACCATGTATTTCAAGAGGCAGCAAACATTCTTAACTACTTGGATGATGAGATTGTCAAGGCAAGCTTGTAAATGTGCTCTGTCTGAGGAGGCTGCTTCAGCTTCCTTGGATACGTCTGCTTGGGTGGCTTCTCCATCAACAGGCTGCTCCTTCTGCCTGGCTGCCCTCCTTGGCTTAGAAGCTTTGGGCTCCAGACAGTCCCCCAAGCTCTCCAACACCATTGCTAGAAGCTCTTTGGCCACTATTTCTATTTCCTGATGGTGGTCTAGAAATGTCTCTGCAGGCTCTGTTCTCTTGTAGCTGCTGAAAACACTTCCTCTGATCCCCTGGGCAGCATTCCTTAAAAAGTTGACACGCTGGTTCCGGGGAACCTTCAGCCTCACAAACACTTTGTACACAATGGTCTCAACCAGCTCTTGGAGCTTCTGGGCTTCTGCTGCGGTCAGCTGCTCAAGGACAGCTTAAAAGAGGCCGTCAGCAGTGTTGCCTGGCTTCCTCTGGGAACCAGCAGCAGTGCCCAGCTCAGCTCTGGAGTAGGTTTGGCCCTTGTCTGAAGCTATTTTCCCTCTTCTTAATCTCCCTGATTTCGGGGGGGTCTTTTTGTTTTTCTGTGGACGCAGGCAAGAAGGTTTCTGAGGCTGTGGCTGCTGCTTCCCCCGGCAGGAAGAGTCAGTGGTTCCTGGCAGTTTGGGACCATCCTTTAATTTGGCCTGAAGTGGCAGAAGCCCTTCCTGAAAGGTGACACCAGGCTGTGGGTCATGTTGCTCGGCCCCTGCGTGCTGAGGATTCCCGCAGGCCAAGGCCAGCACTCAGCTTCAGCCAGGCCACGAGGGCAGGAGAGAAGGGCTTCCCTCAGCACCGCGTGTGCCTGCACATGGCCCTGCTGCCCGTGCCCAGCTCAGTGCCCTGCGCTGGCTCAGCTCCCAGCTGCAGAGTCCTTTCCCCACCACAGCACCCGGCCCAGCAGCACAGCCCTGCACAGTCCTGTGCCCCTGGACACAACGCTTTGCCTACCTCTTGCTGCCTCAAGATCTTCTGTAACTGCAGCTTGATCCTGGTCAGGTAGTGCCTGTACTCATTGAACTCCTTCAGAATGCAAACCACCTATGGAAGGACGACAGCAGAATCCCCCAAACCCTGTCAAGCCACACAGACAGCCTTCCCCAAAACAGCCCGACCCCAGCAGGAAGGGAGCTGCCTCCAAGCCCTCTCCCCATATCCCAGTGTTGGGGCCACTGATGTCCCCCCAGCCAGGGCTGAACAGGCAGCGTGGGGCAGGCTAAGAAGGGCAGGACTGGGACTTGCCAGGGGGATGCTGGCTCTGCTTCTCCTCCCAGGGACACCAGCACACGGCCCTGCTGTCTGACAGCAGCAGGCGGCTACAGCAAGGGCTGTGGGAGCCCTGCTTGAAGAGGGTTGTTCTAAATCAGCCAACACCCAAACCTACCTTTTTGTCATGGGTGATGACGCCCCGTCTCTTCAGCAACTGCAGGATGTCCTTGCGATTGTGGTAGTCCCGAAGATGGGGGTCATGCAGGCGATTGTATTGCACTGGTGGTGCAGGGTTGTGGATGTAGGGATCATCCAGGTTGAAAGAAGGACATGGCCCGTTAAGCTGTAAGAGACATTTCCCAGAATATGAAGGAGGCAGGAGAGAGGTGCCATGCGGTACTTGTGAAAAGAGCAAGGTACTTCGAAGGCCAACACTCTTCTCAGAGTGGGCACAGAGGCCCTCACAGAAAGACTATAGGGCTGTGCTATGCCAGGCTGGGCTGTGATGGGATGGGCTGAGGGAGGGAGGACAAACCCCAGTAGCAACCCCACTAGTAAACAGACACCTTAGGCCACCAGGAAGAACTGCTGACCCATCCACAAATGAACTTTCCAATCGAAAAGGTCAAGCCCAGTGTTTGAAATGCAACCAGTGAAGAATGGATGAAACGAGTGTCCCCAGGCTGGGCAGGCCCAAGGGCTGTGTCAGCTGCCTCTGCCTTTGCCTCCAGCAAGTCTCTGCCTTGCAAAGGTGTAGTGCAAGCTGGAGGAGCAGGAGGAGGACAGTGAGTGCATTCCTCAAGCAGAGAAACCCAAATTCTTCCAAATATGCCAACAGAATAAGAAGGAGAAGATTGGCGTTTTTCTCAAAGGTGCACCAGAGTGTGGCTCGACATGGCAGGATGAGCTGGAGGGGCTCGTTGCCCTGACACCTGGACAAACAGAGCTGCCTGCTGCAGGCAGGACCTGGCCACACGCATGCACAGTGCCAGAAACCAGTGAAGAGACTGACAAGTGCTTCTTCTCTGTGTTCCAGGGAGCCTGGAGCTCCCCTCTGCTGCCTAGCCCTGCCTGACTGTAGGGCTGCAGCTCCTGCTGTAGAGGAGGTGGCCACAAGAACTGTGCTTGATGGGGACCCCATGAAAGAGGAGAGCTTTTCTACCCTCTTTTACTTCCTTTACCGTTTCCCCCAGCTTTCCCCTGCAGAAGACAGTCTTGGACTTGGGCTTCACATGGATCTTGACTCTGAGTGGGAGGTCCAGCAGGTCAGAATCCATCAGCCTGGTGGCTCAGTCTTCCAGGGGTGGAGTTCTGGTGCCGAGCTGGGAAGACACAGACACTCAGCAGTAGCTCCATAAGCCTCCTGCACAGCAGGTGCAGGAGAGCACAGGTCCTTAGGCCCTAGAGTAGAACCCCTGAGCCCCAGGCTCACCAGCTAAGCTCTCTCTATCAGCCCTCTGCTCTCCTCCCCTTAATTCCCAGTGCACTCAGCAGTGCCTCTGCCTTTTGGCAGGACACCAGCAGTGAGATGGAGCTCCCTGGCTCCTTCCAAGAGCTCTTGTGGTGCTGTGATCCCATGCTGACTCCTCCTGCTCCAGAGGTCTCCCAGGGATAGAGCATTGTTACATCACGGTGATGTCACATCACCGCATATCACATCACCGCACTGACATTGTGTCACACAGAAACTGCCCATCACATCTAGGGGGAGGGGGGCCCACCTGGAGGACCCTTTGGACAGCCCTGTGGGCCACCCCTTCTGTGTGACCTGGCAGTGAGAGCTCCTGTCCACAGGCCCCTTCACCTGGAAGCTAGGTGTGGAAAGATAAACTGCAATTTCTGACTGACAAACACTCTGTTTTACAAACTATGAAAGGTACGTCAAACTTGCACAAAGCAGAAGTTTTCTGCACATTCCCTGGAAATCTCTGGGGATCTCTACCCAGAACTGGGATGCTGCCTTGCAGTTACTCTTCGAAGGGTTGAACGAAAGGACTCTGAACACCATAATCAATTTGATGGTAAATTACCTTGACTGCTAATCTATACTATTTCTTTGCTAGCTATAATATAGTTACTTTAATGTTTTATGTAATGATCTGTAATTGACACTGTTTTATGTAATCTACTAGTAGTTCTTTGTTTTAACCTGTGTAGTAACTCTGCTTAAGGCCTTTTGTCTCTTACCGCCTATCTATTCAATAAATAACTAATTTGTATAACAGACCTGATGAGCCATTCCTGAGGACTTGCAGGCTGAAGTGATTTAGGTGGGGGACACCTAAATTCAAGCTGCTGCCAAAAATCTGGGGCAGGGCTTGTCTGAAGCTCCCACTCGATCCTCAACACCCAGTCAGGGGAAGGCAGCTAGGCAGAAGAGGAAAAGGAACAAGTTAAACCACACCCCAGTTTTGTCAGATCCCTCTGTCTGCGTGCCCATCTTCTTGGACTTGACCTCAGGGTTTGGGTAAGTACAGAGCGTTGGGAAAGGGAGGGCAAGGCAAGGCAAGGCAAAGGCATGAGCAGGCTGGAAGAATTGTCTCATGACTTGGCTGTCACAGGAGAAAAGCCTAAAGGTGTAATTATTGACAGTTCCCACTGGATGGCTCCTGAAGCCCAGTGGGGACACAATGCTGAGCACAGCCGGCAGATTCGATCCAGCTCCAGCTGTTCTCTCGTACCACAGCCCGGTGTTACCAACCACAACAGAATGATAACCTTAGCCCAGAACCAGCGAGGATGAACATTCCCACGGGACCACACACACCAAGAAGGGTTTTATAAAATGCACCTGGGAGTGCACGGGCAGGAATTCTGAGTGCAAACGGTTTTATGCAAGAACATAAAAAATCAAACCCAAGCTTTGCTTAAATCAAACCCAAGCAATGACAAAACAAAGACATGGACAAGTTGCAAGTCCTGCGTGAAGAGTGAGCAGCAGACGTTTCAAGAGAAGGTCAAATGTGACCCCAAATATTCAATAACAGAGTCAAAATGCTACATTTCCATGGTGTCTTGGTTTGAAAGACAGGTATTTGCTAAGAAAAGGCAAGAACCCCTTTCCTGACATTGAGAGTGCAACTCCCTCCCTTCCAATTATTATAGTTTGAAATCAGAGGCTTTCAGGTAGAAGATATGGGGATAGGAATAACAGTTCTTTACTAATATACCTAACAAGGCAAACAGCAGAAACAACAACAGTATAAAAAATTGACAACAAAACAGAACAGTATAACTCAGTTCCAGTCCCTTTCTGGCCACAGGCCCTCTCTCCCTGTGCTCAGATACCGGTGCTGTGGGCAGGGCAGGTCCCGCGCAGTCGAGGAGGGCTGGAGTGATGGAGGCAGCAGCCCAGAGGTGAGAGGCATGGAGGAGCAACTCCTCCCTCACGGTGTCAGTCGTGGTGCTCAGCAAAGTGTCCGGAGGTAGTAGGATGAAGCAAGAAGGCAGCACTGTGATGTCTGACTGCAGGAAAACATCGCTCCGGGGGTTGGGATTGTGGGAAGGGTGGTAGGTTGAAGACTGGCCATCTTTCTCTGACTCCACGAGCGAGCGAAAGAGCGAGAGAGAGCAGGCCCCTGCCCCACCTGTCCTTTTCCAATGTTCCCCTTCTCCCCACCCCTCTGCCAGAGGAACTGTTACCCTTGCTATCTGAGCTAAGGTGTAGTCCCAAATAATTTTCATAACAATGGGAAAAATTCCACAGAAAGAAAAGGGGATAATTCAACCCCCAACACACGGGAAAAACAGGTCTTTTGGACAGTGTAGATCCGATGGCCTGGCACATCAGAGCCACAGAAATATGAGGCATTAGTTTATACTGGCTCACAGTGCATCCTAATACCATCCAGATATGTGGGGAAAAACCTGTTTCCATTGCTGGGGTGACAAGGGGATTACAGGAATTGACTTTGCTGGAGGCTGAGGTGAGCCTGACTGGGAAAGAGTGGCAGAAACATCCAATTGTGACTGGCCCAGAGGCACCATTATCCTAGGCATAGACTTCCTCAGGAATGGCTATTACAAAGACCCAAAGGGACTCAGGTGGGCTTTTGGAATAGCTGCTGTAGAGGCAGAGGGCATTAAGAAATTGAACAGCTTGCTTGGATATCAGAACACCCATCTGCAGTGGGACTCCTGAAGGTGAAGGAGCAACAAGTGCCAATTGCCACTTCGACAGTGCACTGCTGGCAGTATAGGATAAATTGAGATGCTATGATCCCCATCCACAAGATGATCCGTGAGCTGGAGAGCCAAGGAGTGGTCAGTAAGGCCCACTCACCCTTCAACAGCCCCATCTGGCCTGTGTGCAAGTCTGAAGGAGAATGGAGATTGACTGTGGGCTATCGTGCATTGAATGAAGAGACTCCACGCTGAGTGCTGCTGTGCTGGACATGCTGGAACTCCAGCACAAGCTGGAGTACAAGGCAGCAAAGTGGTACACCACCATTGACATTGTCAATGTGTCATGATCTGCCAACACAGGCAGGGGTCATTATGGTTCGTTTTGATCTCAGTGTGCAAAAGACACAGCAGGGGACAAACATCCCTTTACTCACAGCAATGCATTTTTATTGAATGTTAACAACTCACTTGCAATAGAGGGAGAGATAAAGGAAACAAAGTAAAGAGAGAGAGAGAGAAAGAGAAAGAGGGGGTGGGAGAATAGCTACCAAGAGATGAGACGAGTCCTCGTGGTCCCCTGCCAATAGATGGGCCTTCCATCCGTGGGGAGATCTCAAAGCTTTCTCCAGACAGTTACTTTTAGTACTTTTATAGTCCTTTTCCAAAGCGAGTGGCTTCTGGCCAAGAGGTGGGGAGATTTATGGACGATTGTGAGATACTCTGAGAAGCAGGTGTAGATGTGCTGAACATGCAGTTTTCGGTTAGTGCCTGCTTGAGAGCAGTGTACCATGACAGCACAGCACAGCGCACCTGCAAACAGTCACTTGGCAAGCATCCACCTTGACCAGGCCAGAACTCCTGTCTGAAGCAGGTGGGGGGTCCTCGGGGTCTTCTTGAGATGGTCGTGAGGCAAATGAGGGAAAGTCAGGACCATCTCTTACAGGGGGTTCCTGAGGGGCTATGTTGAGAATTTGAGCGATTTTGGGGGAATCTGAGGGATTTGGGGGAGTCCTAGGTGGGGTTAGGGGGGTCCCTGAGGGGTTTTATTGAAAATTTCAGGAGTTTTGGTGGTTCCCGGGTAGATTTTGGGGTGAATTTGGGGGATTTTGGGGGTCCCGGGTGAGGACTTGGGAGTTCCAGGTGAGTTTTGGGATGAATTTTGGGGGATCCAGGTGGATTTTCAGGTGAATTTTGGTGATTTTGGGAGTCCCAGATGGGTCTTGGGGTGAATTTGGTGGATTTTAGGGTATCTGGATGGGTTTTGAAGGGGATTTGAGGCATTTTGGGGTGAATTTGGGAGGTTTTGGGGGGACTGGGTTTTGGGGGAGATCTGAGGGATTTTTTGGGTTCCAGGTGGGATTTTGGGGTGAACTCTGGGGATTTGGATATCCCAGGTAAGGATTTGGGAGTCCCGGTTGAATTTTGGTGTGAATTTTGGGGATATAGGTGGAATTTTGGTGTGAATTTGAGGAATTTTGGCAGATACCATGTTTATTTTGGGGGTCCCAGTTGGGAATTTGGGGTGAATTAGCAGGATTTTGGGGTGAATTATGGGGGATCCAGGTGGAATTTTGGGGGTCCCAAGTGTCACGATCCACTATTAATACAGAGAGGGGGTTGCGATGGTTCGTTTGATCTCAGAGGTGCAAACAGGCAAAATGCAGGGGACAAAATCAGTTTATTCAACAACAGCAATGCATTTTTATTAAATGCCAACAACTCAGTAGCGATAGAGGGGAGAGATAAAGGAAACAAAGTATAGAGAGAAAAAGAAGGGGATGGGAAAATAGCTACCAACAGATGAGACAGACGTCCTCACGGGTCAGCCGATAGACGAGGGGAGTACTCAGGGTCTTCTCCAGAGGGTCGCTCTTTTATAGTCCTTCTCCAAAGCGAGTGGCCTCTGGCCAAAAAGTGGGAAGATTTATGGACCATTGTGTAGTGCTGCAGGAGACAGGTGCGGTTGGGCAGTACATGCAGTCTCCAGTTGGTACAACACAGTCTCTGGCTGGTGCCACAACAGCACAGTCCAGTGAACACAACACACCAGGACACAGTCACTTGGCAAGCATCCATCTTGGCCAGGCCAGGAAACCATTGTTCAGAGTCAGCCTGGGCAGGGGTACTCGAGGTCTCCTTGAGACAGTCGAGAGGCAAATCTGTGGGGTAAATCTGTGGGATTTTGGAGTGAATTTGTGGGATTTTGGGCCATCTACATTGGTTTTGTAGGGATTTGAGGGAGTTTGGGGATCCCAGCTGGGGTTTGGTGAGCCTGGGTGGGTTTTGAGGAAGATATGAGGGATTTTTGGGGTTCCTGGATGGATTTTGGGGGTATGTGAGCGATTTTGGGGGGTCACAGATGGGTTTTGGGGTGAATTTACGAAATTTTGGGGATCCCTAAGGGATTTTGTTGAAGATTTGAGGGATTTGAGGGGAATATGAGGTGGGGTTAGGGGAATCCCTGAGGGGTTTTATTGACAATTTCAGGAGTTTTAGGGGTTCCCAGTGGGTTTTGGGGTGAATTTGGGGGATTTTGGGGGATCCCAGGTGGATTTGGGGGGAATTTGAGGAATTTTGGAGGGTTCCTGAGAGATTTTGTTGAGATTTTGGAGGTTAAATTTGGAGAACAGCTTAATAATTCAATTTAAAAGTGATTTAAACCCTCTCCCCATGCCCAGGTTTCTCTTTTTAACAGCCAAAACAGCCTTGAATTGCTCACTATGGTGCCAATTAGCTCCTTAATTGATCGCTGAGAACCCCCTGCAACTAATTAGGTTAATTAAATTAATTCAATGAAAGAATTAATGGCTTCACCTGCCGAACACGAGCCAAACCTCGACCGCTGCCACCTCTACACTGAGCCTGAGGGTACTCCACCACCCCTTTTATCACCTCAGTAGTCCCGCCCCCTTTGCTGCCTTTCAGCCAATCATGACACCGCCCACCTCAGTATAGCCCTTTCCTGGACAGCCAATCAGCACACAGGTCTCCCGCCAGCAACAGGCTCTGGCCAATCAGAGAGGTGTATGGAAAGGGTGGGAAACGCTCAGCCAATGGGAGCACGGGGTGCCTCACGGTGCACGGCCAATCAGTGTGGAGGCCGTGAGGGGAGAGAGGGGTAAAATGGCTGCCAAAAGCAACCGAGGGGAGAGGTTTGAGGGGTTTTGGGGAGTCCCAGGTGGGATTTGAGGGGGAATTTTAGGGATTTTCTGGGGGGTGGTCCGGCTGGGTTTTGAGGGAGATTTGAGGGATTTTGGGGATCCCAGATGGGTCTGGGCGTGAATTTGGGGGGTTTGGAATGAATTTGAGGGATTCTGGGGGGGTCCCTGAAGGGCTATGTTGGGGATTTGAGGGGTTTTGGGGGGTCCCAGGTGGGGTTAGGGGGTCCCTGAGGGGTTTTATTGAAAATTTCAGTAGTTTTGGTGGTTCCCGGGTGGGTTTTGGACTGAATTTGAGGAATTTGGGGGCATCTGGGTGGATTTTGGGGTGAATTTTGGGGGATTCCAGGTGGAGTTTGGGGGTTCTGGGTGGGTTTTGAGGGAGATTTGAGGGGTACCAGATGAATTTTGGGGTGAATTGGGAGGGTTTTGAGGGAAATTTTGGAGGATTTTTGGCAGGGTCCCTAAGAGATTTTGTTGAGGATTTGGGGGATTTTGGGGGCTCGTGGATGGAGTTTGAGGGATCCCAGGTGGGATTTGGGTGGTCTGGGTGAATTTTGGGGTGAAATTTGGGGGTCCCAGGTGGAGTTTGGGGGTTTCTGGATGGGTTTGGGGGGAGATTTGAGGGATTTTGGGGGGGTGTCCCAGGTGAGGTTTGAGGAGGAATTTGAGGAGTTTTAGGGGGTCCCAGCAAGCAGTCTATTAAATCAGTAGATGGAGAAGGGGTAAATGGACTTTTCCCTTTTTTGATGCCTTTCATGATGCGGTTACCTGCGCCATGTAAGCACCAATATGTGCCATTCCAGTGGCAGCACCTGTTGGGAATGATGCCAGAAGGTGGGAAAATGAGGGAGCACAAGGGAAGGAAATACTACCTCTGTGATGCTTGAGCTTTATGAATTGAGTGCAAATTTAATTCCCTTTCCCGGGGTTGGATGAACAAATAATTTAGAATCAGTAAGAGAAAAGGTCTGTTCTATTTCAGGAGATTGAGCATGGTTGAACCCTGTTTGATATACTGGAGATAAGGTTTCAGTTTATAGTTTTACAAACATTTTCACGTCTAGACCTTTCATATTTTTAGCAAACTTCTGTTCTTTCCTGGAAATTGAGTATTCCCAGTTTAGAAGGGATGATTTCCATGTCCTTCTTAGAAGTCCTTCAAGTCATCTCTTTGTCCTCTATTTTCTTGCTTCTTGGAATAAAATGATGTCTCTGACTTTATTCAGTAGTATTTTACACAACCATTGTATATTTACAATGCACACAGTCTCTTGCATGCTCAGTAAGCATTTACACAGCCTTTATGCCTTTGTGCACCTTCCTTTCATACCCTTCATATGGGTAGCAAGAAAGCAGAGATAGAGAGAAAAAATATCTTGATCTTCTCTGGTCCACCCTTCTGAACTGAGTACATTTCCCAGTGGCAAAGTGAGATCTTACAAATTTTTTTTTATTATGTGTGAAAAATGGTTTGCCAAATGAGGGATAAGGAGGAAAAGTGATAAAACTACAAAATAATATTCATGATTAAACCTAAACTCTTTCTAAAACTCTTCCACGTGCCTTTGAAGTCTGCCAGTCTTGTTTTGTGTTTACTGCGAGAATGAAGATAAATTCTATTGTGGAAAGAAAATAAAGGAATTGGGCTGTTTAATCTTCTTACACTGATAATTGTAAGGTGTGATAGTTGTTTACACTCTGTGCTTTCATTGCTTTCATATGACAAGGCCCTTAGTATTTTAGTTTAAACACATTCTGCTGTTTTTAGAAATGGCTTCTTACAGTTTTCCTTGTATTTTACTGATCACCATATCTGGGACAAGGAGAGAAATATCTGACAGTTTCAGTTTTTCTTCCTTGGTCTAAGAAACCAAATTATGACTGAGTGCATATTTCACGAGCCAAATCTGCCTAGTCTTGGAAGGTGATTTTGGTTTCTTCTCTGCACCTCCATTGTGGTGAGTGAAGATTTGGGTGAATATTTTGCTTTGCACTAAGTGCTGCTGGCCAAGAAAAGGTTATGGCATAGAGTGGAACAGGGACCACAGGACGCTGCTTGTAATCATGTGGATTTAACATACTTTATGTCCTGCATGCTATTTTATGGGAATATACTCACACCTGCTTTTCCCTTGTTTATCTTTCCCACATTGTATTTCTATATAAAAGAACTCCATAATAAGACTTTTCAGCGTTGGGTTATTTAAAATCAGGCTGTATAATGTAGAGGTATTCAGACCACTTGTAGCATTCATGTTGAGGAATGGCTTGCTGATCAGGGCCGTGGGTCTTTGGAGGCATTGTTTGAACAATCCTCTTGCTGATCAGAATAAGAGAGGCTGTACATAATTTTGCAAGTGTTGCAATGTGTGCTGATGTGACAAGGACGCTGTAATCTTGTCATCCTGCTCTATGTAACTTTAGAGAAGTTTCTCATGAGAAAAAGGAAGAACCCTGGCAAGAAGATACATTAATGTCGAGATCTGTGTACAACCAATCAAAATGTGACAGCTAAGTGTATAAAAAGCCATTGTAACGGAGAATAAACGGAGCTTGCTTTATCAATCATACTGATTGTCTGCTTGTCTCCCCTCACCGTCACGCCATTTGGCGCCCGGAACAGGGACCCCCACTCCTTGTTCGGGTAAGCGACGGGAGCTCGGAAAAGCACCGGTAGCAGCGACCGGGGAGCAAAAGATCGGGTGACGCAAGCGTAGGACTCCGATCCGTGCTTGAACTGCCTTACAGGCGTTCACCGTCCGAACAAGGGCTAAAAAATTAGAAAAGCTGCATATCTTTATACAAGTGCATATTTTTATACATGGAAGAAATGATTGCCGGCTATGGATAAAATGGATAATAAGGTAGCCCTTGATTTATTTATACGCTTTTTAGAAAAGCGGGGAGTAAAGGATATTGACCTTAAAAAAGAACTGGCAGGTCTGGTTGCTTTTGGAAAGGAATCAGGATTTTTTAAGGACGGTGGAAGTTTGTTTGTAATAGATGAGTGGAATAAGTTTGGTCAGGTATTGTGGGATATGGTTATAGATGACTCTAAACCAGCTAAAAGCCTTATGAAGCCTTGGCAGGCAGTAACAAAGTGTTTGCAGAAGCATTTAACTGAGAAGCAAGTTGCTGCAGTGGCATCCTCTCACTTAAATTCAGCTACTGCAGAGTCGGATGCAGGCAGATTGAAGTTAGGAGTTCAATATGTGCCTATTCCCCCAACGGGAGGTCCGGTGTGAGTTAGTCGACAACTGGAGTCAGAGACCGATCGTGCACGACCCTCTGCCCCACTGTCATCAATAGTGATGAGGATAATGATTCATTGTCCTCAGGGGAGGAGCCTGAGATAGACGAAGAGGCAGCCAGAGACCATGGAGATGTTAATGGCCGTTTGATTAGCACGAGAAGTGAGAAAAACAAAGAAGGGACTAAAAAAAGAAAAAAAGGGGGTGTTCAAATTCCCCGAATAAACTGGAAAGCAATTCAAAGAACAGCAATTGAGAATCATGATTATAAGTTTGTAGTGGATATAAGAGAGCATATTTTAGCCTTCCCAATTGTATATACAGCGGGTGAGGAAGGACTTGCTGGAGAATACCATGCTATTGATTGGAAATTGCTAACTCAATTGAGACAGACTGTGAATGAGGCAGGAGTGCAGGGGGAACCAACTAAACAAATGCTAGGTTATATATGGGGTACTGCACTGTTTATTCCCGAGGATATTAAGACTGTCATGAAAATGATTCTGACCCAGTCACAGGTTATTCTATGGCAGGCCCATTGGAATAATTTATGTGACCGAGTGGCAAACATACCGCGGCCACAGCAGGATCCCTTATATGGGGTTACTGTGGAACAATTGATGGGCTTTGGTCAATTTGCATCACCTGATATGCAAGTAATGATGGGGCCAGAGAGAGTAAGGGTCAAAGCGGTTGGCAATGGAGGCATTAAAGAGAGTGAGGGTGGCACCATCAGCACCTTCTTACATGTCAGTAAAACAGGGAAAGGACGAGCCCTTTTCCTCTTTTGTTGATCGGGTATCTGCTGCAATAAACAGTGCAGATGTTCAGGAATGGATGAAAGGGGCACTACTGAGACAGTGTGCATTAGAAAACTGTAATCCATCCACAAGGAGCATACTTATAACATTGTCGGCTGATGCTTCAGTTGAGGAAATGTCAGAAAGATTGAGCAGAGTGCCCGTAGGTCATCAAGCCTTGTTAGTGGAAGCAGTGAAGGAGTTAGGGAAAGATTTGGTTCAGACACAGCAATAAGCTTTCACAGCAGCCCTTGCTCCTCTTCGCTCGAGCTCACCTCGAAAGGAAGGAATGCCACGGTCCAAAGACAAGTGTTATCGCTGTGGACGCAGAGGACACCTGCGGCATCAATGCAAAGTACAAAAAGTGTGGTGCCCACAGTACCAAATGAATAACCACAGCTTGGAAGCTTATCGCCGCCGAAAGTCAAAAAACGATGGACTGAGAGCGAGAAGCCGCGGCTAGCAGACCCCAAAAGCGGCTCGTGTGACAACAGCGCCACCTTGCGCCTGCCAGTGCAATCAGCAGCCAGGCTCCAACCCGCCACCTCAGGGAGCCTCGGACTGCACCTGGCAATCGCAGTAGACGTCACCCTGATCGACAACAGACCACAGAAAGTTCCCACTGGAGTGAAAGGACCATTGATTATAGGAGGCCAGACAATTGTTATTGGTCGGTCCTCCAGCAGCATGAAGGGGCTTTTTGTATTACCTGGACTTATTGATGTGGATTATAATGGAGAAATTTGCGTTATGGTTCAAACACGTTTCCCACCAATGTATATCCTTAAAGGAAGCAAAATTGCACAGCTTGTACCTGTACAACAGTTAACAGCGGCAATGACTCCAGCTAATAAGGAAGAGGGAGGCAGGAAAAGATTTGCATCTACAAGTGGACTTGCATTGTTGACACTTTCAATGGAAAATCGTCCTGTTGTAAATACAGTTATTGAATGTGGCCAACAAACTCTACGCCTTCCTGTCCTTTTGGACCCTGGCTCAGACTTGACTATCATTTGCCGATCGATTTGGCCACCACAATGTCCACTACAAAGAATAATGGGAGGAGTAGAAGGAGTAAGTGAAGCTGCTATTGCACAGCGAAGCAATATAGTTCAAATTACTACAGATAGCAAAACTGTTTCTGCTTATGTCACCATAATGCCACTGCCAAAAAAAGTTAATGCACTGATTGGTTGGGATGTGCTAACCTCTTTAAGCTTTATCCTAACAACAAAAAGACCTTTCCCCTTGCGGCCATTGGATGGATTTTCCCGATTCAGCTGAAATGGCTGACTGATCAGCCAGTATAGATCGACCACAGGCCTCTGAAAAAGGAAAGTCTACAACAAGTTCAAATGTTAGTTCAAGAAGAATTAAATCAAAGACATTTAAAATTATCCACAAGCCCATAGAACACTCCTATTTTTGTGATAAAAAATAATCTGGAACGTATCGTTTGCTGCATAACTTAAGAGCAGTGAATGCACAAATGCAGACCATAGGAGCCTTGTAACCTGGACTGCTTAATCCAGCAATAATCTCAGAGCATTAGCATCTACTGATTGTAGATCTCAAAGACTGTTTTTTCACAATTTCCTTACATCTAAAAGATACACAGGGTTTTGCTTTTACAGTTCCATCCATTAATCGAGAAGCACCTACGCAGTGCTTTGAATGGGTGGTTCTACTGCAAGGAATGAAGAACAGTCCCACTCTATGTGAGCTGTTTGTGGCTCATGCATTACAGCCCATTCAAATTGCATGGCCAGATGCCATGGTCTACCACTACATAGATGACATATTAGTAGCTCAGAAACAACCCTTTAATCCACAACGAGAGAAATTCTTGATACAACAGTTGCTGCAACAAAGTTTATTAATTGCTCCAAAAAAAGTTCAGCGTTTTCCTACATGGAAATATTTAAGATAGAAGATTGACAATGCCACAATTAGGCCACAAAAAATTAACTATCAAAATAAACATTAAAAAATTAAATGATGTACAAAAACTCATGGGAGACTTACAGTGGCTACAACCAGTGGTTAGAATTACTAATGAACAGTTAGAAGTTTTGCAACCACTGTTAAAAAGAACTGATCCCACTGCTCCAGCAAGGCTCTCGCCCTTGCAGAATAACATGATTAAGCAGTTGAGCACTATAATTGCACAGCTAGTGGTCGATTGTCTTGACCCTGACCTTCCAATTGATCTTACTATTCTAATTGGGCCATCACAGTTGCTTGGTGCACTTACACAGCACAAAAAGAAAAAGGGGGAGCAAGAGGAGGTCAAAGTTCTTGAATGGCTATTTCTGCACCTACAGCTATGAAAGACGATCCAGCAAAAGGTTGAGGACTTGGCTGAACTTATTTGTAAAGGAAGAACTCAAATAATGCAGGTGTCGGGCAAGGAGCCTGGAACCATCTACTTGCCTCTTAAAAGAGAAGAACTGGAATGGTACCTAGGGAATTCTCAACTGTTACAAACTAGTCTCCTGAGTGAGGCACAGGACATCAATGTCAGCTCACTTAAAGTTCCAGTGCTTAAGTGAATGAGCCAGCAGAACTGGTTACAGATTCCAAAATATAGTGCACAGCCTCTCCAAGGAGCAGTTACAGTTTTTACTGATGCAGGAAGAAAATCATGGAGTGCTGCTGCTACATGGCATGATGGCTCTAAATGGCATCATATCATTTTACAAGCAGAGACTGAAGACTCCTTACAAACTTTGGAATTGAGAGCAGTTGTTTGGTCTTTTAAAAAATGGCCAAAAGACAGGTTAAATGTTATAACTGACTCTCTGTATGTGGCTGGAATCGCTGCAAGAATTGAAGAAGCTAGAATCAAGGATATACAGAACCTTCAGCTTTTTGAGCTGTTGAGACAACTGCAAGCATGCATCCATCAAAGGAAGAAATCATATGCTGTTTTGCATATTAGAAGCCACAAGTGGACCCAAGGCTTGGGAGAAGGCAATATGTGTGCGGACCAGTTGGTCACTGTGTCAGTGCCAATTAGTGAATTTACCAAGGCCCGTGAAGCTCATGCTACATTTCATCAAAATGCCCGTGGCTTACACAAGTATTTCAACATCATGATGGAGGAGGCCAGAGGAATAGTCCGAGCATGCCCTACCTGTAGCCATCATGGTCCAGGTCTCGGTGTTGGGGTTAATCCTCGAGGCTTAGGCCCGAATGAAGTATGGCAAATGGATGTTACACATGTATTGGAATTTGGCCAACTCAAATATGTGCATGTTACAACAGACACATATAGTCACTTTATTTGGGCCATGGCACAAACTGGAGAAAGGGCCTTACATGTGACTCGGCATTTGACCTACTGCTTTGCAGTCATGGGAGTTCCTAAACAAGTGAAGACAGACAATGGTCCAGCCTATATCAGCGAGAGGCTGAGAAAATTTTGTCAGTTGTGGGGTATACAGCATCCCACTGTAGTTGTGCATTCCCCTACCGGACAGGCAATTGTGGAACGAGCAAATCAGACTTTAAAGTTATACTTTGGGAAACTTCAAAGCATAACAGATGTGCAAGAAAGATTAGCCAAAGCATTGTTTGTGATGAATTACCTTTGTATACTTGCTGAGCAGAATGTTCCAGTGGCATATGTTCATAGTGGACTTGAGGGGGCAAAAAGTAAAAAGGAAAAACCGTTTTTTGTGTTATACAGGGACCCTGCGTCAGGGATGTGGAAAGGCCCAGCAGAGGTTCGCTATGTTGGCCGTGGTTCTATGTGTGTGCTTACCCCTACAGGTCCTCTGTGGGTGCTGAGCAAGTGGACTCGGCCAGCAGTAAAGGGGCCCGATAACCTGGGGCCAGACAGTGCTTCTTTGGGAGCAACACTGATAGAACTTGGTGGCACAGGAGATTGTTGTCAAGGATAAGCAACAAGGACTGAAGTTTCAGTTACCACCAAGACAGTTACTAAAAAGACTATTAGTAGAGAGAATTACCCTTGAAAGACAGCACTCTAAACTGCGCTCTGTGTGTTGTAACATTCGTGATATATGTAGGCCTTAGGTATGCTTTGTATGTGGGAGATGTCTGGGAGTTTACTGGTATTATAGAAAAGGAGCCCAGTAGTAGAATTACCAGAAGGAGAGGAAATGGAAAAGAATTGGAGTTATAAAAATTATTGGTGGTTATTATTGTCAGCATTTTGGCAGGAGAAATTCATGGCTGGGTACCTGCACAGCCAAAAATGAATATTTGGCTCACCATGGCTAATTTGACTGCGCGAGACTCAATTTGTTTAGCCTTGGCCTCTCCTGGAAATTCATTTTCAACATGTTTGGTAGGCCTACCGGCTGACATATGGCCCTGTCCTTCCGGCATTCCAACATGTAATTCTTCCAATTTGAATGCTACCCTTGATAGCTGGGATCAATGGGCACCACATCTCCCTACAGCCTCCGCAGAGCCACAAGAATTGGAGCTTTTAGGGTCCGTAAAGGTGGACGGCTATGTAAACTTTAATTGGACAAATGCACGGTGCAAAGACCCAGGTTGTAATTTAGCTGCTGTTAATGTGAATTCTTCCTTACTGGTATATGGCAATGAGTCACTTTGGTGTGGTTATACAGCTCCCAATCGATCTGTGTCAAGCAATACTCTGGATACACTGGATACTTTCTTATTTGTGGTGATAGAGCTTGGTCCGGAATTCCTTCTCAGCTGAGAGGTGGACCTTGTACACTGGGGAGATTGTCATTGTTGACACCAAATACATCAATGATTTTAAATGTATCCAGGCATCACAGAGCAAAACGTATGACTCACCAATTTAACAGTGAATGTAGGGACAATGTAAATTTTGGTCTCCTGGTGCAATAATAGCAGCTTCAGCTTTAGCACCCGGAGTTGCTTCCTCAGGTGCCTTAGCAACCCTAAACAGGTTAGGCTGTTGGCTTGCAAAGCAAACCAATACAACATCACGAGCCTTGTCAGATCTTTTGCTAGATGTGGACTCTGTTAGACATGCTATGCTGCAAAATCAGGCAGCAATTGACTTTTTGCTATTAGCTCAAGGACATGGTTGTGAGGAATTTGAAGGGATGTGTTGCATTAACCTATCTGATCACTCTCAGTCAATCCATAGGCAAATAACAGAGCTTAAGTGGCTTACTAAACAGCTTCAAATTCAGGAAGGGTTGGGCCTGGAAGGATGGCTGAAATCCCTGGTACAGTACAAGCTTACTAGCCTGATACAGCACCTGATCACCACAGGGATAATTGTAGTGATTGTGATTATTTGTGTGCCTTGTTTGATTCAATGCTTGAGAAGGATGATAAATGATGCTACAGCAGCAGCTACTCAATGAGCATTTGTGTTGGTTTGAAAGTAAAACCAGAGCGAGACTCCGAGTCAGTAATACAATTTAATAGGAGAAAAGAGAAAAAATAAAATACATGCAATAATATAAAAGAAACAACCACCGACACAGTCAGAAATACAACCTGACACCCTGTCAGTCAGGGTGTTGGTAGCAGTCCATATAAATGGTGGCTGCAGTCCTCCTGGATGACAGATGTGGTTCCATTGAAGCAGTGCTCCTGTAGAAGGTGCAGTTTTCCTCCAAAGATCCAGCGATGATGTGGAAATGGTCCGACTTTCCTCTGGGATCCAGTGGAAAGGACTGCCTTCGCGTCCCAAACCCCAGTTTTTATCTAGGTAGGAAAGGCTTGGCTCCTGCCCCTGGCTGGGGCATCTCCCAATGGGATGATGTAATCTTATCAGTCACACAATAGGACTTAATGGCCCATTAACAGAATATATCTTCTGGAGGAAGGATGGGTTGTGAAAAGATAACGATGATCATCCCCCGATCTTATCAGATGGCACATCAGCAGAGGATATCTCCCACAGAGATAAGGATCACCACCCCTCCCACATTTTAACAGATGGTGATAGAATACACATTTTTTGCATTGTACCCCAGGACAGCATTGCTTGTACAAAAAGAAAAAGGGGAAACTGTTGAGGAATGGCTTACTGATCAGGGTCATGGGTCTTTGGAGGCATTGTTCAAATAATCCCCTTGTTGATCAGAATAAGACAGGCTGTACATCATTTCGCAAGTGTTATAATATGTGCTGATGTGACAAGAACGCTGTAATCTTGTCATCCTGCTCTATGTAACTTTAAAGAAGTTTCTCATGAAAACAAGGAAGAACCCTGGCAAGAAGAAGCAACAAGGCAGAAATCTGTATGCAAGCTGTACCTGTTGCTTACTAAGTGTATAAAAAGCCATTGTAACAGAGAATAAGCAGAGCTTGCTTTATCAATCATATTGATTGTCTGCATGCCTCCCCTCGCCGTCGCTTGCGCCACCCCACAATCAATGTACTGCAGATATTCTGGAGCTCCACCCTTCTCCAGTGTAGCATGGGTCAGCCCATGGCAGATGGTAGGACTGTGTTTCCACCGCTGTGGCAGTCAGTTCCAGGTGTACTGCACACCCCTCCAGGTGAAAGCAAACTGAGGCCTGCACTCTGCTGCCAGAGGAATGGAGAAATATGCATTGGCGATGTCAATGGTGGCGAAACACTTTGCAGCCTTGGACTCCAGCTCGTACTGCAGCGCTCAGCGTGCAGTCACTTCATTCAAGGCACAATAGTCCACAGTCAATCTCCATTCTCCTTCAGACTTGTGCACAGGCCAGATGGGGCTGTTGAAGGGTGTGTTTTGCTGACCACCCCTTGGCTCTCCAGCTCATGGATCATCTTGTGGATGGGGATCACGGCATCTTGATTAGTCCAGTACTGCTGGTGGTGCACTGTCAAGGTGGCAATTAGTACCTGTTGCTCTTCCACCCTGAGGAGTTCCACTGCAGATGGATTTTCTGACAGTGCAGACAAGGTGTTCAACTGCTTAATGCCCTCTACCACCACAGCAGCTATTCCAAAAGCCCACCTGAGTCCCTTTGGGTCTTTGTAATAGCTGTTCCTGAGGAAGTCTATGCCTAGGATACATGGTGCCTTTGAGCCAGTCACAATTGGATGTTTCTGCCACTCTTTCCCAGTCAGGCTCACCTCAGTCTCCAGCAAAGTCAGTTCCTGAGATCCCCCCATAACCCCAGCAATTGAAACAGGTTCCTCCCCAACATGTCCCGATGGTATTAATGTACACTGTGAACCAGCGTCAACCAATGCTCTGTGTTCCTGTGGCTCTGATGTGCCAGGCCATCAGATCCACACCGTCCAAAAGATCCGGTTTTCCCGTGCCTCTACCTGGCTAGAGGCAGAGCCCCTCTAGCCCTGACTATTATTTCTCTCCTGGGCATACATATTGGAGGTTCCTTCAAGGGGATCTGACAGATCATCCTCCCTTTTGTAATACCCTGCACTTTGGTCATGGGAGGCTGAGGCTACTTTCACTTTAGTGGAGCTCCTTCGGTTAGTGTTTCCTTCCCTGAGTTGAGGCACCCATGCTGCCAGGACAGAAGTGGGTTTCCCATCCCACCTTCTCATGTCTTACCCGTGGTCATGCAGAAAGAACCACAGGTCAGCTCTTGGGATGTACCCTCTCTCCCTTGTTGGGGGGCGTTGGGCTCTAATTTTGGGGTCCCTGACTTGCACTGGTCCTGCACTGATCTTCCTCACCTCTTCCCTTATCTCCTTCATCTCCTCTTTGAGGTCCTTAACCACAGCAGAGACATGAGCCTGCACTGGGCCAGCCATCATACTCTCAAAATTTCTGAGCCTGTTGGCATCAGAACCCACTGTCACTTGGTTGGTATCGGTATTAATCATTGCAATAAAGGTGGTATATTGAGATGGGCCTAGGTTTGCCAGATTCCACAACATCTGCCCTGTGCATGTGACCTTGTCAGGGTCATTGTCATGCTGTCCATCCCTCCCAAAGAGCACCTCCAGTACTGCCACTTCTCTCAGCTGTTGGATCCCTTCCTCAAGGGCATTCCAATGCATTCTCTGGTGGTGCTCCTGCATTTTCTCTCTGTGGACAAACCTCTCTCTCACACTCATTAAAAGAGTGTGCTTGCTTGCACACCCTTGCTCCCAGAGGGATAGGAGGCCTGACCTCCTTACAAATACCTGGCCCACTCCTGAGTCCTGGGTCAAGGATCCCAAATTCCTTGCCTCAGTACCATCCAGTTGCACACCTGTACACATAAGGTCCTAGACACAAAGTAACCAGGTTGTAAAAGCCTCACAGCCCTGTCGTACAATGTCTTTTCACAGATTATGGAGACTCTCATAAGACAGGGACTCAATGATGATCTCAACCTCTGACTCCCCTACTGGTTGTGAGGGCCCTCCTTTCTGACCCTTATTATCTAGGTGCCTTGTTTTCATCTTAGACTTCCTAGTTTCCACAGGGGCAACTGCTGCTGCTGAGTGCCCTTGCAGTTCAGCTGGAACCTGGACAGATGTAACGTCTGTGGGTCCCACTGCTGCACCATCAGAGTCTCCCTCTTTAAGGCAGCGGGAGGGTTTCTTACCAGCTGGGGAAAGGTACTCCTTCAGCATCTGGCCCATCTCACGTATCTCCTTCACTAGAACCCCCACCCACTCGGGATGGTTCCTTTCTGAGGTGGGCTGTGGGGCAGGGTCAGGCTCTGGGGTAACCTCCCTAGTCTCTGGGACAGGATCAGGCTCTGGGGCAGCATCACTAATCCCTGGGGTAGGTATCAGGGTTGTTATCCAAGTCAATCTCCCCTTATCTCTGAATGTTAGATAAAACAGGTTTAACAGGGATATCAGCAACACTAGCCACAGTATAATGTCATTAGCATTTAGAGCAGATTTGAACCCCTTGAAGACTGGTGGCGTGGACTTCAAAAACTGTGTAATGGGTTGGGAGAAAATTTCACCTGCTGCCACTTCCTCACAGTAAGTACCATTATTGAAGTAGTCCCAGAAACACACACTTAGAGTGCGATAGCTCTGAATCCATGTGGCCATCTTCCAGAGAAAATTAAAAATCCATGAATTCCTCAACTGATCAACCCAGAAAATGAAATAGATGATAACCACAGTAACCTTGGTTATGAGACTCATGTTTAAAAAAGGGCTTGCAAATGGGAGAGATATAGCAATGACCACATGGAGGCCAAACCAGGGTAAACTGGACAACATTGTTTCACCTAACACAAGTTTGGGAAACTCAAGAACTGTTATTCCTTTTTTCACCCTATTTTCATTTGATTTGCTAATTTAAATAAACTCATTTTTCTGTTGTGAGACGGAACCAGGAGCAAAAAGCAAGGCAGGTCTAAAACTTAAGAGAGTATAAAAAAAAATTATTAACTACACAAACAAAGAGAAGGGGAAAAAAACAAATTCAGAATAAGATTTTTTTTCAGACTACTTCTTCCTTCTCCCAACCTTCATAATAACAAAACAAACATACAACAAATAGTTTGGTCAGTTCCCAATTTAGTCTTTTTCAGTTCACTTCCAGAGAGAGAAGCCTCCTCTTGTTGAAAGCTGTAGGGATTTTTTCCACAAGAAGGAAGAAAACTGTCTTCTCGTGGTTTCATTTTTCACGATTTGCATCTGCCTGGGAATCTGCTACTGGGACGCTCCTCCCAACTCCACAGCCTTCCCAAAGCTATAGATGTGGGCCATGTCTGTCTCATGGGGTATTACTTTTAAGAATGAAATGTTCCATAGCAAAGGTTCTCTTCATCTCTTTTCTCTCTGTTCAGGCTTCATCCTCAGAAAACCGAAATCCCCTTCTTTCTTCAGGGCAAAGATTTTCAACACAGGTGTTCTTTAGTCAAATCATTTATCAAATGGAACATCTCCAACCCCCCATGTATTTCTCCATGGTTTATAGGAATATTCAGTACATCAGTTCATCCCTACAATCTTACAAAAGGATTTTCAGCCATCTACAGCATCTCCTCATTCTCCTTCCATCTAAAAAAAAACTTAGCTCGTGCTTCACTGACTTCAGAAATCTTCTTATTCCCTTTCATATTCAAAGGAAGGCTGGAGGTTTTGCAAATCTTATCTGAGCACTAAAGAGTTAAAGTTTAACACAACTACAAGAGATGGGCCAGGCCCAGGCCGCGCTGTAGGGGGCGGCTGAGGTGTCAATCAGCCTTTCTGGGGCTGGGCTGCAGCCCCAGACTGCCCATGGCCACCCCTGCTTCCAGACAGGGCCCGGCTGCCTCCCCCTGGCCGCGTGGGTGCTGGGCAGGCCCGGCCCTTCTGACAGCAGCAGGAACCGGGCCCCCCAACCCAGAGCTGCAGGCCTGTGGAGGAGGAAGCCATGAAGGTCTTATCAAGGAGCCTCTCCTCCTCCTGGCCATCGTTTGCAGCCTCCTGAGCCTCCCCCCCCGGCATGGAGGTGGGGGGGAAGCTTGGGTTGGTGTTAACCTGCTCAGCCACTGGAAAGACAAAAAGAGTCAGTTCCGGATTACCTCCTTCAAAATGTGTGTTCACAGAGTGAACTAACTTTCTCTAATTGGCTCCAACCCCCACAGAGGAAGCTCCCTTAGAGAGAACTTCTCTCTGTTTTTCTTTTTCCCAAGTCAACCCACCACACATCCCTCTCTTAATGCCCTCAGGCAATGATCAGCATTGGGTGCCAAAATATGTCTTGGTTTGAAAGACAGGTATTTGCTAAGAGAAGGCAAGAACCCCTTCCCTGAGATGGAGTGCATCCGTGCATCCCCCCCCCGTTCCAATTATTATAGTTTGAAATCAGGGGCTTTCAGGCAGAAGATATGGGAGGTAGGAATAACAGTTCTTTACTAATATATATAACAAGGTAAACAGCAGAAGCAACAACAGCTATAAAAATTGACAGCAAAACAGCACAGTATAGCTCAGTTCCTGTCCCTTTTTGGCCACAGGCCCTCTCTCCCTGTGCTCAGTTACCGGTGCTGTGGGCAGAGGCAGGTCCCGCGCAGTCGAGGAGGGCTGGAGTGATGGTGGCAGCAGCCCAGAGGTGAGAGGGATGGAGGAGCGACTCCCCCCTCATGGTGTTGGTCGTGGTGCTTGGCAAAGTGTCCGGAGGTAGTAGGATGAAGTGGGAAGGCAACAGTGTGATGTCCGACAGCAGAGAACATGGCTCTCGTCTTTGGGATGGCAGGGAGGATGCTGGGATGCCCCAGCCGTCTTCCTCTGACTCCACGAGTGAGCGAGAACAAGAGCACACCCTGGACCTCTGTCCCACCTTTCCTTTTCTGGTATTCCCCCTATCCCCACCCCCCTGCAAGAGAAAAATGTTACTACTAAGGTGTAGCCACAAATACTTAGCATAACAATGGGAAAAATTCCACAGAAAGAAAAGGGAACAATTCAACCCCCAACAACTCCCCTGCCAAATTCTGAGCCAAAGCCTCTCCCCATATTGAGCTATAGTCACCCCACTACATAGTGAGCAATTCTATCAGCCCAAATACCCAAATCCCTGCCAAATATTGAGCAGAACTCCCATAGACCCCTCTCCACCAAATAATGAGCCACAACCCCTATAGACTCCTCCTCACCACATAATGAGCCAATGCTTCAGCCCATAGGGACCCCACTGCCACATAGTGAGCCGAACACCCACGCCACATTGTGAGCCATTGCTTCTGCCCATAGGGACCCCTCTGCCAAATAGTGATATCATGTGGGGCTGGGGGCGTGGCCTGGGCTGACTCTGCCCCTTCATCGCTGGCCAGGCCCCCTTCCCCTGCTCCATTGCCATTGGGGGCTACTGGGAGCTACTGCAGGCACTGAGAGCACTAGGAGGGCAAATTAGGGGGACTGGGAGCACTGGGAGGACCAGGAGGGGAAAATGTGGTCCCTGGGAGCACTGGGATGGGGTTACTGGGCAAACTGGGAGGCCAAAATAGGCAAACTAGGAGCACTCGGAGGGGCAACTGGGGTGAATGGGAGGACCTGGAGGACTGTGAGGGGGTAACTGGGAGCACTGGGACATACTGGGAGCACTGGGAGGGGGTTACTGGGCAAACTGGGAGCACCAGGAGGGGTCACTGGGGCGGCCAGAAGTGCCCAGGAGGAAAACTGGAAGCACTGGAAGCACCGGGAGGGGTTACTGTGCAAACTGGGAGCACTGGGAGGGGAACTGGGAGCACTAGGAGGGGTCACGGGGAGCTTGGGGAGGTTACTGGGAGCACTGGGAGGGGAACAGGGAGCACTGGGAGTATTTACTGGCTCATACTGGGAGCACTGGGAACAGTTACTGGTTCAAACATGCAGGAAAATGGCCTACAGTGGCAGCACTGGGAGGAGTTACTGGGTTGAAATAGGAGCCTGGGAAGGGTCACTGGGATATAGTGGAGGGTTATTGGTTCATACTAGGAAAGACTGGTTCATACTGGGTGCACAGGGAGCAGTTACTGGATAGGAACGGGGACTCTTTTTCAAAAGAAACAAATCTCACCATCCTAGTTTCCTGATACCAGTTAGAGGAGGCATTTGGTGCACCAAAGGCAGCCACAGTCCTAGGAGGTGGCAGCTCTCATCTGGGAAGAATCCTGCGCTGTATGAAATTTGTGCAGGCAAAAACCCATTCCAGGCCAATGGACCCTGGATATGAACAGTGGCTCTTTTACACAGGAAACAAAACTCAGCATCCCAGTTTCAAGATATCAGTAAGGAGGAGGCATTTGGTAATCCAATGGCAGCCAGGGTTATAGGAGGTGGCAGCTTTGGTCCTGGAGAAATCCTGCACTGCATGAAATTTTAACAGGGAGAAGCCCAGTCCTGGCTACAGGCCCCTGGATACGAATGGTGACATTTTTCCATGGGAAACAAATCTCACCATCCCAGTTTTCAGATGTCAGTTTAGAGGAGGCGTTTGGAACTCCAATGGCAGCCAAGGTCCAAGTAGGTGGCAGCTTTGGTCTGGGAGAAATCTTGTGCCACATGGAATTTTAGCAGGCACAAGCCCAGTCCCGGCCATAGGACCGTGGATATGAACGGTAGAGGTTTTCCACAGGAAACAAAACTCAACATCCCAGTTTCCTGATATCAGTAAGGAGGAGGCATTTGGTAATCCAATGGCAGTCAGGGTTCAAGGAAGTGGCAGGTTCAGTCTGGGAGAAATCCTGTGCCATATGGAATTTTAACAGGCAGAAGTACCGTCCTGACTACAGGCCCCTGGGTAGCAACGGTGGCTCTTTTCCATGGGAAACAAATCTCACCATCCCAGGTTCCTGATGTCAGTTTAGAGGAGGCATTTGGCGCATCAAAAGTAGCCATGGTCCTTGGACATGGCAGCTTTGGTCTGGGAGAAATCCTGTGCCATATGGAATTTTAAGAGGCAGAAACCCAGTCCTGGACAAATGACTCTGGATACTGACAATGGCGGTTTTTCCCAGGAAATAAAACTCAGCATCCCAGTTTCAAGTTGTCCCCTAGGAGGAGGTGTTTGGAACTCCAATGGCAGCCAGGCTTCTAAGTGGTGGCAGGTTTGGTCTGGGAGAAGTCCTCCTCCGTATGGAATTTTAGCAAGCAAAAGCCCGGTCCCAGCTGAAGGCCCCTGGATACGAATGGTGGCTCTTTGCCATGGGAAACAAATCTCACCATCCCATTTTCTAGATGCCATGTAAGAGGAACTGTTTGGGGCACCAAAGGCAGCCAGTGTCCTAGGAGGTGGCAGCTTTGGACTCTGTATGGAATTTTAGCCCGAAGAAGCTAAGTCCCAGCTATAGGGCCCTAGATATGAATGATGGCCCTTTTCCGCAGGAAACTAAATGCAAGATCCCAGTTTCAAGATGTATGCTGGTTTCACCTGGGAAGAAGAAACTCAGAGAGTTCTTTCTATGAGGGCTTCGTCTGTGGATTGATTTGGACCAATTGAGGGCTGGTTTAGTTATTGACAGCCTCAACAGCCAATTAGAGAAAGTTAGTTCACTCCGTGAACACACATTTTGAAGGCGGTAACATGGGAAAAAGCTCTCTCTTATTTCCAGGGGCTGAGCAGGTAACACCGACCTGAGCTCCCTCCCATGTGGGGAGGGGCTCAGGAGACCGTTTGGGCCCCATTTGTAAACCAGGGGACCTGATGGCCAGGAGGAGGAAAGGCTCGTTGATAAGACTTTAGCCTGGCTTCCTCCCCCACGGGCCTGTAGCTCTGAGGTGCCCCAGTTCCTGCTGCTGGCTCAGAGCAGTTTTGGAAGGGCCAGGCCTGCCCAGCCCCCACGCGGCCTGGGGGGGAGGCAGCCGGACCCCTGTCTGGGAAGCAGGGGTGGCCATAGGCAGTGTGGGGCTGTAGCAAGCCCCAGAAAAGCTACTTAAGATCTCAGCCACCCACCTCCCCCCTCCCCCAGCACAGCCTGGGCCTGGCTCAACTCTTGGAGCTGTGTGAAACTTTAACTCTTTAGGGCTCAGATAAGATTTGCAAAACCTCCAGCCTTCCTTTGAATATGAGAGGGAAAAAAGAGATTCTCCAAAGTCAGTGAAGCAAGAGCTAAGTTTTTGAGATGGAAGGAGAATGAGAAGATGCTGTGAAAATTGGCTGAAAAATCCTTTTGCGAAGTTGTAGGGATGGACTGATATCACACTGAAAATTCCTATAAACCGTGGAGAAAAAAAGACATGAATGGAGATGTTCCATTTGATAGATCATTTGACCAAAAAGCACCTGTGTTGAGAATCTTTTGCCCTGAGGGAAGAAGGGGATCTCAGTTTTCTGAGGAGGAAGCATGAACAGAGAGAAAAGAGATGAAGAGAACTTTTGCTTTGGAACAGTTCAGTCATAAAAGTAATACCCCATGAGTTTAGCATGGCCCATAGTTGCAGTTTGGGAAAGCTGTGAAGATGGGAGGAGCTTCAGGACTTTGCAAGTTTTTTCCAGGGCCGATGCAAATTGTGAAAGTAAAACCACAAGAGGACTGTTTTTTTCCCTTCTTGTGGAGAAATCCCTATAGCCTAATAAGAGGAAACTTCTCTCCCCGAAGTGAACTGAAAGAAAGGACTATTTAAGTTGGGAACTTACTGAAGTAGTTTTTTGTATGTTTGTTTTGTTGTTATGAAGGTTGGGAGAGGGAAGAAAGGAGTAGTCTGAAAAAATCTTATTCTGAATTTGTTTATACCCTCGTTTGTGTAGTTAATAAATTTCTTTTTATACCCTTTTAAGTTTTAGGCTGGCCTTGCTTCTGCTCCTGGTTCTGTCTCACCATAGAAAATGAGTATATTTAAATTGGCAAATCAAAGCCATGACAAGATGTCAGTTAGGAGGAGGCATTTGGAACACCAGTGGCAGCCAGGCTTCTATGTGGTGAGAGCTTTGATCTGAGACAAATCCTGGGCCATATGAAATTTCAGCAGGCAAAACCCCATGCCTGGCCAAAGGACCCCAATAAGAATGGTGGGGTTTTTTCAAGAGGAAACAAAACTCAACATCCCAGTTTCCTTATGTCAGTTTAGCTAAGGTGTTTGGCACACCAATGGCAGTGATGGTGCTACATGGTGGCAGCTTTAGTCTGGGGGAAATCCTGTGCCATATGGAATTTTAGCAGGCAGAAGGCCAGTCCCAGCCCAAGGACCCTGGATATGAATGGTGGCGATTTTTCACAGGAAACAAAACTCAACATCACAGTTTCAAGATGTCAATTAGGAGGAGGAGTTTGGCACTCCAATGGCAGCCAGTGTTCAAGAAGATGGCAGATTCGATCTGGGAGAAATCCTGCGCCATATGCTACTTCAGCAGGCAGAAGCACAGCCACGGCGCTAGGAAGTGGCAATATTGGTATGGGAGAAATCCTGTACCTCAGGGAATTTTAGCAGGCAAAAACCCACTCACATCCAAAGGACCCTGGATATGAATGATGGCTCTTTTACATGGGAAACAAAACTCAACATTCCAATTTCAAGATGTCAGTTAGGAGGAGGCGTTGGGCACTCCAATGACAAGCCAGGCTATTATGTGGTGGCTGCTTTGGTCAGGGAGAAATCCTGTGCCATATGGAATTTTAGCAGGCAGAAGCCCTGTCCTGGCTACAGGCCCCTGGATACGAATGGTGGCTCTTTGCCATGGGAAACAAATCTCACCATCCAAGTTTCCAAGTGACAGTTTAGCAGAGGCATTTGGCACACCAAAGTCAGCCACAGTCCAAAGAGGAGGCAACTTTGATCTGGGAGAAATCCTGTGCTGTATGGAATTTTTGAAGTCAGAGGCACCCTCCCAGATACAGTTCTCTGAATATGAACAATGCAACTTTTCCACAAGGTGCAAAACTCAATATCCCAGTTTCAAGATGTCAGTTAGGATGAGGTGTTTGTTACTCCAATGGCAGCCATGGTCCTATGTGGTAATAGCTTTGATCTGAGAGGAATCCTGGGCCATATGAAATTTTAGCAGACAGAAGCCCAGTCCTGGACTACAGGCCACTTCATACGAACAGTGCTTCTTTTCCATGGGAAACAAATCTTCACCATCCTAGTTTCCCGATGTCAGTTTAGAGGAGGCTTTTGGTGCACCAAAGGCAGCCATGGTCCTAGGAGGCAGCAGATTTTGTCTGGGAGAAATCCTGTGCCATATGGAATTTTAGCAGGCAAAACCCCACTCTCATCAAAGGACCCTGGATATGAACTGTGGCTCTTTCCCACAGGGAACCATACTCAGCATCCCAGTTTCTACATGCCAGTTAGGAGGAGGTGTTTGGCACTCCAATGGTAGCCAGGCTTTTATGTAGTGGTAGCTTTGGTCTGAGAGAAGTCCTGCTCTGTATTGAATTTTAGTAAGCAGAAGCCCAGTCCCTGCTCCAGGCCCCGGGATATGAACAGTGGCTGTATTCCATGGGAAACAAATCTCACCATCCCAGTTTCCTGATGCCAATTTAGAGGAGGTGTTTGGCGCAACAAAGGCAACCACGGTCTGAGGAGGTAGCAGCTTTGTTTGGGAAGAAATACTGCGCTGTATGGAATTTTAGTAGGGAAAAGCCACTCCCAGCCAAAAGACCCTGGATACGAATGGTGGCTCTTTTCCACAGGAAACAAAACTCAACCTCCCAGTTTCAAGATGTCACTTAGTAAGAGATGTTTGGCACTTCAATGGCAGCCATAGTCCTAAGTGGTGGTGGCAGGTTTCATCTGGGAGAAATCATGTGCCAAATGGAATTTTAGCAGACACAAGCCCAGTCCCGACTACAGGCCCCTGGATACAAATGGTGGCTCTTTTCCATGGGAAACAAATCTCACCATCCCAGTTTTCTGATGTTCCAGCTTAACTTTTCTATTTGCGTTCTTCTGAATAAGGAGGAAAAGATGATGTAGTTATGTCAAAGGCACTTAGTGCTAAAGCTGCTGATTTTCATCCATGATGGAGTTCTGTGCCCTAGAAGCTTTAGTTCTCAATGTTCACACTGTCTCTATTGAGATTGCATGGTGTGGGCAAATCCTCGTGTGCAGAGCCATATTCAGATTTCTAAATATCTAGACCTAGAAGGAGAAGTGAGAAGACCAAGTTTGCTGTTAATAGCAAGGTGTTTGGCCTTGGCCATCTAAGCCAGTGGGAAGAGAAGAGAGGAGACCAAGTGCTGATGTGGAGAAGGACGTGCAAGGGGAGAACTCGTCCTGAGTGTCAGCAGAGAATGACAGCCTGATCTGGCCACTGCTGCTCCAAGAGAGGGCAGTGGGGCTCTCGGGATGGTGCCATGGAAAATTGTCTTATGTAGCTGTCCTAGGGTGATGTTATGGTGTTTGTATCTCCAATCGTGTGTTCTGTTTATGCCTGGTATTATGTCCTGTGCTTTCAGGACTGACTCTGCAAGTGAAGGTTTGTTTTGGCTTGTTATCAGCCGGCTCACCTCCCCCATGGTCTGTGTTTAGGAGAGGCTGGCTGGTTTGGCTTGCTTGCTTGCTTGCTTGCCTGCTTGCTTGCTCGCTTGCTCGCTCACTTCTGCCTCTTTTTCTTTGCTTTGCTTTGCTTTGCCCTTGTTTTTGCTTATTAGTTACTTCAGCTAGGCAGTCCAATTTTTTCCCTGGACTGTTTTTTCCCCCTCTCCCTCTCCTGGATACCATCAGAACCTGTTCCAGACCTGTTCTGGGAAACACCAAGAAACACCAGAAGTCTGCATTCTGTGATCTGCAGCAGTCATTCCCCAGCACCAGAAATTGATAACTGGGCGACCACTCGCAGGAGAGACTTTCTGAGTTTGTCATCCCTTCAGAACGGTGAAAGAGTTTTTTGTCATCTGGTGTTGTTTTTTGTGCTGGGGAGTGGTCTTGCTTGTTAAATAAACAGGTTTTTTTCCACTCGTCTCTGAGGAAATTCTTCCCGAACCTGGTGGTGGGGTGGGGGGGAGGAGTCATGGGGGTTTGCTTTCTGGGGGCTCCTTCCAGAGGTTCCCCCCAAAAATTTGCCCTAAACCAGGACAGTAGCAATACAGGATGTGACCAAAAGTATTAATTCTATTACCATCTGTTGAAAACAGGTGAGGCAGGGATCCTTATCTCTGTGGGAGATATTCTCTGCTAATGGGCCATCTGTTAAAATCAGGTGGGGCAGTCATCCTCATCTTTTCCACAACCCATCCTTCCTCCAGAAGATATTGTCTGTTAATGGGCCATTGAGTCCCACTGAATGACTGATAAAATTACATCATCCCACTGGGAGATGTTCCAGCCAGGAGGAGGAGCCAAGTCTTTCCTACCTAGATAAAAACTTAGATTTGGAACACCAAGACAGCCTTTTTTCCACTGGATTCCAGAGGAAAAAACGAACCTTTCCACATCATCACTGGACCTTTGGAGGAAAACTGCACCCTTCTACAGGACCACTGCTTCAACTGAACCACATCTGTCATCCAAGAGGACTGCAGCCACCATTTAATTGGACTGCTACCAACACCCTGACTTGGCAGGATGTCAAGTTGTATTCTGACTTTGTCAGTGCTTTTGGGCTTGTTCCCTGTAGCACTGTATTTCTATTTTAATTTTCCTAGTAAAGAACTGTTATTCCTATTCCCATATCTTTGCCTGACAGCCCCCTTAATTTCAAAATTATAATAATTTGGAGGGAGGGAGTTTATATTCTCCATTTTGAAAAGAGGCTCCTGCCTTTCTTGGCAGACACCTGTCTTTTTAACCAAGACAAAACTCTACACAGGAGAGGTCAAAAACCACTGCTGTTGCCCCAACCCCAGGGAATGAAATGCTGGGGGTGTTTGCTCTTCCCTTTGTCCCTGATGGAGAGCACATCCTCGTGGCACTGCCTAAATCCTGCTTAGCGTGGACTTGAAATCCTGGCTGCAGTTCTGGCAGCTCCTCCCCAAAGGAACACTGGAGTGGAGCTGCAAGAGGTCGGGGAAGGGCAGGAAGGAAGCTGGGACGGGCTGAGTGAGCTGGGAAAGATGCAGCGTCAAGGGGGGCCCAACAAAGGTCTGCAGCATCCTGAGAGGCAGAGAGAGAGGGGCAGCCTGTGCCTGCCCCTGTGGCAGGAGTCCAGATCTGGTATGAGAAGCAAACCAAGAGAGGGAATGAGTTTCTCTTTTTCTCCCTGTTTTGGCAGCATGAATGGGAATTGTACCAGCAGCAGATGAGAGATCTGGGAAAGAAGAATGAAATGCATGAAGCTGAGATGACAAATCAGAAGGAAAACAGTCAACAATTGGAAGTGGAGAGGGAAGGCATGCAGGAGGTGTTGGAGCATGGAGCTGCTGCTTTGAAGAAATGGATAGAGAACGCTCAAGTCCTTAGGGCTGCACTGATCAAGAGTGAAATTGCCAGAGTCTCTGAAGAAACATTTCTACATCCTGAAGGGAAAGACTTGTATCCAGGTACGCAGTGGCATTGATCTTCAGTCCACTGCAACTTCCTTTAATTATTCCGATGATGTTTCCCATAACGAATCGGGACACTCTATCCCTGTCAGTCCAGGCCTGCTTTGGGCAAATCAGCCGGGCTGCAGCAGGCAGCCTTGTCTGGGTGCCTGGCTCCAGACAGAGAGCATTGACTGCCCAGAATGACTGAACAGCTCTGGAACTTGCTTTTCAAATCAGCTCCAGGCCAAAAGTTGGGCATGCAGAGCCACTTCTCCCATGGCCAGACAAGGGCAGGCAAGACATGGGCATTTGGATTTGGTGTGGGAAGGAATGGAGCAGGTGAGCAGAGTGATGAACTAAACTGAGCAGAGTTTTGTACTGAGAAGGCTGAACAGCAGCTGCATTGCTGGTGCTTCGAGGATGCTTCCTGTGATGGAGATTTCTGAGATACAGATTGTGTGGTATTTGAAATAAGGGAATCATCTCCTCTATATCCCCAGTCGGCTTTAAAAGCCTAAGTGGAGCAGCTGTTCTGTATGTCAGACACCAGCCTGCAATCTGAGCCATTGGTTGCATCACCAGAAAATGAGGAGACAAAGTGGCCTGAATTGACCACTGAGCCCAGGAGAACTGGCGAGCAGGTAAAATGGTCTTTCCCTGCCTCTGCAAAGCTTCGGGCTCCCCTGGAATACAAGCCCATGGTGTCAGGAAAGAAGAGTTGGAGGAGTTTCAAGGCCTCAGCAGCGCTTGAAGGCTCATTTTCCCCATGGGCTTGGTTGCCCACATTGTGATCTGTTCCCATGCGGGATGCTCTGAAGTTTGGGAGAGGGAGAGTTTGCTCCCTGTCTCTGGGCTGGCTGTGCAAGAGTGAGCTTGCTGTTCAAATCAGCTCCAGACCAAAAGCTGGGCATGCTTGCTTCTCTTGTGTCCAGGCAAGGGTGGGCAGTACGTGGGGGTTTGGATTCTGTGTGCAAAGGAATGGAGCAGGTGAGCAGAGTTTTGTAGCACAGGCTGAACAGCAGCTGCATTGCTGGTGCTTTGAGGATGCTTCCCAATCCCGAGATTTGTGAAGGACAGCTTTTGTGGTGTTTGAAATAAGGGAATCATCTCCTCTCTGAATACTGAGCAGGCTGCTGGAGCAGAAGGGAAGCAGCTGTCACAGGACTCCAGGAAAGGCATGGAATTTGTGTAGGATGTGGTTGCAACATCAGCAAAAGACAAGACAGAGAAGCGTGAAGCAACCACTGACCCCAGGAGGACTTACGAGGTAAAATGGGCTTTCACTGCCTGTGCAGAGCCTCAGGCTCCTCTGGAACAGGACATGTTTGCCCAGGCAGTGCTTTGGAGTCCTCTGCTTGTTTGCTTGCCTCTCCCTGTCCCTGGCAGGCACAGCCTTTTGTTTGTTCTCTCTGATGTGGCAGCCCATGACTTTCACAAAGGCACCTTCACTCCACTGCCTCCCTCCATGGCCCTGTGTCCCTGGACACAAATTGACCTCTCTTGCACAGCTACCAGTGAGAGCTTTTTGCCCCCAGTGTTGTCTGGTGCAATTCAGGGTGTCTGAGCAGAGATCTCCTTGCCTTCATGTCCAGAGGTCCTTTTGCTCCATGTTTGCTGACAGGTTTCTGTGACCCTCTCTTCCATCCAACGTGCAGGTGGCACCTGAAGGGAGAAGAATCAGAACTTTTAGGAGAGTGTTCCCCCCAGACAACTTTACGTTGCCTGTCTGCAAGTCTGCCCAGGAAAATATGTCAACTTCTGAAAGAGGAGTCCTCCAGTAGCTCAGGGGAGCAGCCCTCCTGCTGATGCACAGCCTGTGGAGAAAAGGGTCAGTGGCCCAAATGTGCGCTTTGGAAATCAGAGTTGGGTTCCTAAATGCTGTCAGAACACTCTCAATTAGAGCTGTGGTGGCTGAGGGATGTATATGGGAGGGGTTTGCCTGCCATGAACTGGACTTGTTGATCATCTGAGCTGTGTTCAGGGCCAGTCTGGGAGCCTGTTCCTTTCCTCTTCCCCAAGGGCAGAGTGTTGGAGAGGGCTGGAGTTGGAGGCTGTGTCTGCCCCGACAGCCGGTACCATGGGGCTGTGGATGCTCCTGCCAGCGTGGGCTTGTCTGAGCCGGGCCTTGTGCCTCTTCCAGGTGTCCCTGCTGCAGTCACAGCTGGCCTGGGAGTGCCAGGACCACCTGGAGACCTGTGCAGGGAGCAGGCAGGAGATACTCCAGCTGAGTTACAAGTGCAGAAAGGACCTCCTGACTTCCTACAGTTGTCAGAGAGGAGCCAGGGAGCAGCTGGATGCTTTGATTTGGTAGTCAATAGTTTATGTTTAAAGGATAATATAGGTGTAATTGAACCTTTATACAACTGTGTTCCATAGGATGAAGGATTTATTTGTAGACAAATAAAGAGTCTATTATGATCATGATTAAACTCAAAGATCTTTATCAGAATTACTTACTACCCAGTACAGAGAACTATAACTTATGGGATAGTGCATTATATTTGAAGCAACATTGTAGCAATTCTATCCAAGCCAGCAAAAACAATTCTTAATGAAATATTGATGCTACTCACCCAAACCAATGACCATGGGCAAACATTTCTCTCAGCTTCAAGGAGTGACCTTGAGGGGCATCCTCACTCCAGGGAGGAATCTGCAGAAGGGAGACATGTGACATGAACCACTTTGGTGAGGGCAGGAGAAGCCCGACATGTCTGGAGCTTTTTCATTTGTCCTTAGGAAATTGCAAGCTTTTTTTTCTGAGTCACAGAATCTCAGGCTGGGGGAGGCTGGAAGCCCCTCTGGAGGTCACCTTGCCCAGCCCCTGCTCCACCAGAGCCAGCCAGAGCCAGCTGTCCAGGATGTGTCCATGTGGCATTTGAGTCTCTCCAGCCATGGAGACTCCACCACCTCCCTGGGCACCTGCCCCAGTGCTCAGCCACCCTCCCAGTACAGAAGTGTCTCCTGAGCTTAGAGGGCCCCTCCTGTGTGTGTCACTTTGTGCCCGTGGCCCCTGGGGCTGTCCCTGGTCCCGTCCCCTCTGCAGCCTCCCCCTGGATATTTATCCCCAGGGATGAGATGCCCTGAGCCTGCTCTGCTCCAGGCTGGGCAGTCCCAGCTCTCTCAGCCTCTCCTCACGGCAGAGATGTTCCAGTCCCTCCATCACCTTCCCGGCCCTGTGCTGCACTCTGTCCACTCTGTCCCTGTCTCCTGTACTGGGCAGCCCAGCTCTGGGCCCACCACTCCAGGGCTGGCTTCACTGGTGTGGGGCAGAGGGGAAGGATCCCCTCCCTCCCCCGGCTGTGACACAGCTCCCAGTGCAGCCCAGGACTGTTCTGCATTGCTGCAGGAGCACATTGCTGGCCCATGGGCATCCTGGATTCCAGCAGGACCCTGCCAAATTCTGGTTTCCCAACTGGGTGGCCCCCAGCAGATACTGGTGCCTATGGTTGCTCCTTCCTAAGGACAGGACTCAACACTTGTCATTGAACTGTCACCCTTGTTGAACTGGCAGCCCTGTGGATGGCAGCACTTCTCTCTGGCAGATCAGCAACTCCTCCTGGTTTTATGGGAGGTGCACTCTGCCCCATCACCCAGTTTACTAACAAAGGTGTAAGAAAGGACTGGACTTAGCATTGTCCTCCAGGGCACACTGCTGGACTTTGTGCCACTGACCACCAGGGATCCAGGAAGGCAGATTTTGTGCAAGGCATCTTTGCTTGTATGTACACATTCAGAAAGAATTGGCAGGATTTACAACAGGGATTTCTGTTCCATATCTTATGTGGGGAAAATGTAACGATCCATGCTCCCTCTCACTAGCGGTGGGTAAAGGAAAAGTGGTCCTGTTGTTGGTGACAATGGATGTCAGCTGCATAGGAACTGTGCCAGTCTGGCGTGACCTACTGTGGGAAAGGAGGATTCTGAGTGAGGTAAAAGCTGGGGTGTAGAGATCCTTCAAAGAGTATTCTTCAAACCATAGAAGCCCCTGTTTGTGAGGATCAGGAACAATTCCTAGGCAAGGGCTGAAACTGTGCTTCAGTGAATTCCTTTACCTCCTAGGTCAATTTTTCCATTAATGATGACAGATTGTCCTGGTTAATCGAGGATTGTGAGAGAGACGGGGACTACTGACTCATGATCAGAATCCAAATCTACTGTGAGGTACATGTGCTTATAACCATTTTTAGGGAGGTTAGTAAGCTTTTACTACATTCATTGAATTAAACATCACACAGACAAACTTTACATTTCTACTTAATTCAATCTCCTTTCCTGTCTCCAGCCTTGATCCAATCTTCTTGTAATCTTCAAAGCTCTGTTTGCTCTTGCCAAGGCATCTTGGTTATCAAACTGCACGTGCTAATTAAATCCACAGTAGTCTCTGTCTTAGCTTCCACACTGGTTTAAAAGACAGACGTCTGTCAAGAAGGCTGTGAATCTTCCTGGAATGGAAAAATTGAAAGCCCCCTCCCTCCAAATTATTATAACTTGAAGTTACAGGGCTTCCAGGCAAAGATATGGGGAAAAGAATAACAATTCTTTATGAGGAAAAAAAAAATATATAGGTAACAACAACAAAAACAAGGGCAACAACCCCCCCAAAGCAGTTAGAGACTTGTCCCACCCATCAAGCAGTTCTCCCATTGCTGTAGTTATGGCCACAACCAGCAGAGCATGCTGCAGGCTCACGTCAAGGCAAAGTGGCTGCAGTGACTCTACCATGGCTCCAGGGGGTGCTGTTGTCTCAGGCGGCTTCAGGGGCCACCAGTGCTAGCTCTGAGCCAGCCCCGGGGCTAACAGCAGCCTCAGGGAGAGAGAGAACGTGGGGCTCTGGTTTTCCTAGGTTCTCACCTGTCTGTTGCAGTATCCTGGCAATGGCAGCTCTGGTGAGGTTCTAGTCAAACAGCAGAAAGGCTCCCTCTCTCCAGAGAGAAAGAGAATAGAGGGGGTGATCTGTTTTCCCATGAAGCACCCACACAGATGGTGAGGGTCTTCCTGGCGATGGGAGTGTTGAAAAGTTCATCCTTGAGATTCAACCACAGCAGAAACATGAGTGTGCATCAGGCTATGGACCATGGTCTTATAATTCCTGAGTTTGCTTGCTACAGAACTCACTGTCTCTTGGTTGTCCCCAAAATGCATTGTTCCCATGAAGCTGGAGTATTCAGATGGCCTCTGCTGTGCAAGGCTCCACCACATTTGTGCTGTGCACCTGACCTTGTCAGGGTCATTATGCTGTCCATCCCTTCCAAAAAGTATCTCCAATACTGCCATTTGTCTCAGTGCTGGAGGTCAGGATTTCTCCTTTTTTTTCTCCTTCTTAGGTGATTTTCTCCATTTGTTGCTAAGAGACTGATACTTAAGAGAACAAAAGATATGGCTGGGAGGAGGAGGAGGTGGAAGGGTACAGCCAGCTACTGTCTTACCTGTGGGGTTTTCTCTTGGGAAGGGCAGAAATACCACAAGATTTTGGCCAGGGGGTGAGGGGCTAGGCTCTGCTCCTCTCACTCTCTCAGGATCAGAGGAAGGACAGCCAGTCTGCAGTCACTGCCTGGAGGATTCTCTGCCACTATAGAGCTTTTGTCCTCCCACTGCTTCTCCTACCACGGCTTGCTGCTTCCAAGGTTCCTGCTACAGCCCATTTCACCATCTGGAGGTGCACAAGCACTGGCTGCTTGCCCTAAGCTCCCACAGCAGTCCCTTCTCCATCCCTCCCACCAGTCCACCCACCATTCCCGTGTGGAGAGAGGCGGCCGAGCTCGCTCCACAGCGCCCCCTGCAGGCGCGGGGAATCATGGCAGCCGCCCTGCCCGGCCGGGAGCCAGCAGCGCCCCTGCCGGCTGTGCCCGGAACTGCACCGCAGGGGAAGGTGTCCGCAGCCTGGACAAGGCTGGGACTGGGGCTCTGCCTCTGCTCGGGGCTGTGCCGGGGCTGCTGTTTGTTTGCCTTGTTATACACACACACACTGGCAACCAACTGCTGCTCCTTCTCCCATAGCTCTCCCGAAAGCCCCATCATTTCAAAGTTAGAATAATTCACAGAGAAGGGGAGGGGTCATATTTTCCATTCCAAGACACCTGTCTTTCAAACTAAGACACTCAGGCATCAGATCCCTTCCTTCCTGGTCTTCCAGGGCTTTGTATGATGGTGGTCCTGCAGGCTGTCCCTGTAAGCAAACCTCTCTCTTACACTTGTTATAAGCTGCTGCCAGAGAGAAAGGGACCCTGGTTCCCTCACGAACACACCTGTTCAATCCCCACATCCTGGGCCAAAAACCTTGCTTCAGTATCATCAAGTTGCGTGCCTGTACCAATAAGGTCCCAAACTTGAATCAGCCAGGTTGAAAAAGCCTCGTGCCATACAATCTCTTTCCACAGACTGCAGAGATTGTCAGTGGACAATCAGGGACTCAGTGATGATCTTGGGCTCTGGCTCCTCTGCTAGTTGTGAGGGCCTTGGTTCCCCATCATCATTCACTGGGTGCATCAATTTGTTTTTATATTTCCGCCTCTGCTGAGGGGCAACTGCTTCTGGCTGTGGCTGCCCTTGTGGTTGAGCTGGAACCCGGACAGTTGTAACATCCATGGGTTCCACTGCTGCACCATCAGATTTTCCCTCTGACTGCAGGTGGTGCTGCTGGACCATGTCCCTGACTTCTGTGCCAGGTTTTAAGGTAGCTACCCAAGGTATCCTCACCCTGTCTCAGAATGATGAATGGACCTTGCTGAATACACACAGCAAAAGCATAAACAAGTATATGATCTCTTTAGCTTCTAGGTGAAATTTAAACTCTCCAAAAGCTGTTGAGTTAGGCCCAAAGAAGTGAGTGAAGGACTGGGAGAAAACTGCCCCATCTTGCTTCATCACAATAGGTACCATTAGTAAGGAAACCCCAAAAACATGAACTTAGTCCGTGATAGTTATATAACCATGTGCCCACATTCCAGAAGTTTACAAGCATTTAATTCCTCACCTTGTTGATCCCTTCTACAAACAGGATAACAGCCACAATGCTCTTAGTCATAGGACACATGTTTCAAGAATAAGCTGAAAACTGGAAAAATGTAGCCACAATCATGTGCCAACAAAACCAGGGTAAGCTGGACCACATGATGCCACTTAACGAGGTTCTTTATCCTGTACACAAACGGGTTACCCAAGAACGGTTATTCTCTTTTCACCATCTCCTCTCAATGCCTTTGTGCTATAAACTAGGCGCCAGTAATTGTCTTGGGTTTAAAAGACAGATGTCTGCCAAGGAAAGTGGGAACTTTTCTGGAATGGAAAAGATGACCCCCTCCCTCCAAATAAATACAACTTCAAAATTACAGGGTTTCCAGGCAAAAATAAAGGAAAAGGAAAAACAGTTCTCTACTATATATCAAACAGAACCAACGACAAACAACAAGAGAAAACAATAAGAGGAATTTTCCAGCCCTCGAGCACCACTTTCCCCTTTGGTGCAGTTACAGCCACAGCCGGCAGAGGGCGGGGGCGATGACTCCCCGTGGCCAGCAGGGGGCGCTCCGACCCGAGCCCGGCACCCGCCCCAGGTGCGATGGCGTCTCGGGTCAGGGGCAGAGGGGAAATTGCTCCTTTTGTAAATTCACGGGCAGGAACCAGCCTCAGCACCATCACCAGCAGCGGGAAGGAAACAGCGAGGGCAAGCAGATCGGATCAAGCAGCACGTCACCCATCGGCAGCCAGCAGAAACGCTAAAGGCAGGCAGACGGGATTCTAGCACCAAGTTACAACATAGCAATACCCCCGGCTAGATAAACACACACACCCCAACACTCCCACAGCGGCTCCTCCGATCCCCTCCATCAGAAGGGAAGAGGCAGCCCCGGCACCACCCTCTGTGGGATCGTGGGATCCTGCAGCTTATACATCTCCTGATATCCCCCAAGCTGTGGGAGGCCCAGGGTAGGAAAGAGTGACAGTTCCTGGCACAAATGACCACGGGATATCCTCATATCACCATGAACCACCCCCCAAGAAAGCGTGAAAGTAACCCTCAGAAAGCCCAGAACAAAGGGTCTGTCACATTGAAATGCACTCCAACAACGATCCTGAATCCATCCTAGTATGGATAAGACAAGGATGTCTGTGTTTCAGAACCCCCTGTGGCAACTTAACAGTAGATAACATACCCAGCTTGCCAACCACTCAAAAGTAGGTATTTGCAACTCTACTAACAGGGCAGGAAGTGACTTCAACTATTACCTACCAGAAGCTGTGTTACAGATCCTACATGTCAACTTTTCTCCAACACCAATTGAAATAAACATTACCATGGTCAAAAAACTGCTACAACAGCGGAAGAAAAAGAGTCAGAAAACACTGATTAGTGTCCACCACAATATAGAAAAGGCATATCATCTCCTAGAACAAATAAAGACGGATGGAGAGAATCACTGGTGAGAAAACTTGCTTGGATGGTCCTCAACTGCCACAGGCTTTTCCAACCTAAGCTACATCCTGCAGTTGTGATACTGGCACTTAGTGGGATTGGGTTTGTGTTAATAATTACAGTGTAGGTAAGAGTGTGGTACCTAATCCAGCAATCGAGAAAACAAACTCGTCCAGAAATAAAAATGTTGAAGGAAGGAAAACCAGCGTGTTTGTTTTCCCAGAACCAGATGCTGTGTTTTAGTTCATACTAAATACTGCTAAGTTTTAACATTTTGATATAAGAACTGATTCACTCCAACACTGAGCCAAGAGTCACCCCAGAGACCGAGTCAGTGAGGTGGGTACTAGCTTTATTGGGCACCGAGTACATGGGGGATCGCTTCACCTAACACGCACACTCAGCACTTTGCACAGCACAATATATGGTTACATTTCATGCATATTCATTACATTCCTTGGTTAGGAGTGGTGACACAAATTAATTCTCGGAATTTCTATCATTAGCATATGTTCCGAGCATGAGCAGTGTACTCTGGTGTTCCCACTGAGGAAGGCTCCAATTCTTCCTCAGGCATCCTTCTGATGAAGGCAAACAGTCTTATCCAGTTTGTCCTTTTCACCTTTCTTTCTGAAGCATGCACACTCCTTCATTGTCTGGTTCAGTGTTTTGAACAGGTTGTCCTCCTCTTATCTGAACAAGGTGCATTCTATTTCTATTATCTTTAAATGGCTACAGACCATCTTCCTTCTTAGGCTTCTGATTAATATTTGCTGACTCTTAATACTTAACTCATGCATACCTGAGTTAACTATTGCTCAACTCCTTTCAGCACGGGCTCTGCTCCCGGCTCCTGTGGCCCCTAGCCGGGTGCCAATGGAGCCCTGGCCCAGCTGGGCTGTGCGGTGGGGCGGCACCGCGGCTCCCCGGGCAGTACTGCCCCCTGCAGAGCCCGGCGCCAGTGGCTGCTGCCTGCTCTCAGGGCTGTGCGGGCAAGGGAGTCCAGCGCTGGCCGCACCGAGCGCCCGGCCAAGGGGCTGAGCCTGCACCAACTGCACCCTCCTGGCGCTCTCCCCAGCTGACAGAGGACAGGAGCCGAGCGGCCGTGCACCTGCGCCACGCCCTGCTGTACCTGGACAGCCCACAGGAGCCCCTGCGACAGGCGGCCATCAGGTTCATGTGTGAGCCCCGGCTCCCTCCCCGCCCCGCCCCGTCGCAGCTCGGCCCCGCCCCGCCTGCTGCCCCGGCAGCGGCATCCGGGCCCGGTGCCGTGGAGCCGCGGCTGCCCTCGGGACTCCTGCCGCCCTCTCGCAGCCGTGCCCTTGGGCGTCAGCATGCGGCAAGGGCCCGGGCTGAGCCCTGCCGGGGGCACGAGGGCGTGCGACCACAGGGCTGGCAGCGCCGCGGGCAGGGAGCTGTGCCCTCGGGCTGTGACGGGCTCTGTGTTCTCAGGGATGGCCGGGCGGCACCTCAGGGGGCACAAGCGAGAGCTGCAGCACATCTATCAGGATGAGTGACGGCAGCGGGCTGTCAGCCCCACCTGCCGGGGAGAGCTGCAATCTCTGCCGAGGGCTCTGCTCCCTGTGCGGACCAGAGCTGCCATGGCCAGTGCACCTACCGAGATTTCAAGGGCACGTGGGGCAATAGTGTCCAGTAGCTTCGGGCTGATCTCCTTGGTCCCTGCTCCCTCTTGGCCAGAGCCGCCTGGGATGGCCCCAGCTCAGACGTCTCTTTGGGTCCCCGCACATGCGGGATCTGACCGTGGCTCTGTTCCTCTCTCTTGCAGCCCTTGAAGACAAGGCAGAGGACATCAGCCCTGCCATCAGAAGCCAGGCTCTCGAAACAGCCTTTCTCCTGCAGGCAGTAGAGAGAGCTTCAGGCTCTGTCTTGCAGAAACTGCAAGATCACTTCCACAGAGCACGCAAGAAACGGCCTTGTCTGTGTGGCCGTGGCTGGCTTTGCTGCTGGAGCTCTGAGGAGAGCTGAGTGGAGAGGCTCTGTCAGCTGGGGCTACCTGAGCCAGCAGGGGATTTTTCTTTCCTTTAAGATTGCTTTTCTCTTCTTTCTCGTTTTTCTTCAGCATGTAATATATAATGTGTTCTAATACCCAGACTCCCAGGAGTTTTCTTTTGGTGCCCAGTGTCCACAGGGGATAGGGGAAGAGGGGAAAATGGGTCCTTGTGCTCAGCAAGTGTGCAGTGGGGAAGGGAAGATGGCCAGAAGCCCCTTGGCCTTTGGTGGTTCTGCTGAACCCTTAACGCTGCTGACAGAGCGGCTGGGCAGGGGCTGGAGCTGTGGGGATTCCTGTGAGACCAGTGCCTGGAGATGGCCACAAGGCCTCTCCCAGCCAGGAAGCGCCACCTGTGTCCTCCTGCCTGTGTGTTGCTGGCTGGATTGCTGAGGGCTCTGAGATGCCTCTCAATCTGGCTCCTGCAGAGCTGCTTTGGGGCTGCGCTGCTGCTGGGCAGGTTGGTGGGGCTGGGGGAGACCCTGAGGGGACAGGGCACTGGGAGGCCACGAAGGGATGAGGTGCTGGTGAGGTCCTGACGGGACAAGGCCGTGGGAAGGCACGAGGTCCACATGGGTGGGAGGGATTGGGTGCCAGGAGCTTCCAAGGGGACAAGAGGCCCCTGAGGGGCCGCGCTGGTGGAAAGCCCTGAGGAATTGGGCATGAAAGGCCATAAGCAGCACCCCAGCAGCCGCCTTGTTCCTGCCACCTGGCTGCCCTGGTGCTTCACCAGAGAGTCTGCCACGCCTGTGGCAGAAGCCCTCGAGGCTGGGCCTCAGCAGGAGGGTGGGGACAGTCCCGAGGGGCCCAGGCTGGGCTGGCTGAGGACAAGGAGGCCGAGGGGGCCCTGCCAGGGCCCGGTCACTGCGGGTTGCAGGGCAGTGGGAAAAGGCAGGGCTGGTGTGCCCAGGCCACAGAGCTGAGACCGAGGCACCTCTGACACAGAGCTCTGGGCCCGCAGAGCTTCTGCCTCCATGGGGAGGGCAGCCATGTCTCCTTGAGCAGGGCGGCCGAGTCGCTGCTGCCCCAGTGCCTCTGGGCGCCACACAAACAGCACCAGAGCCAGCACAGGAACAGCAGCGCCCTGAACACCAGCACCTGCTCAACGCGGCATCTGCACTGGCCGCAATGCCAAAAGGGCCATACTGTGGGCACCATTGCATGTGCTTTGGCTAAAGGCTTCAGCAGAATTGGCCACAATGGTTTGCTCTTGACTTGCTAGCCTCACAGCAACGCTTGGCAGCTGCAGCTGCAGCCTGTGCCCCAACCGACTCCAATGGCCGTGCTTGAGGGCAGACTTGCCTTTCACAGGCAGGCATCCCAAGGCAGAGACATGGTGCCATCGTGAGAGGGACATGTGCCCTGTGCAGCAGCTGCCATGCCTCTCCTCCATGCAGGCACCTTAAAGACACATGCATGAGCTTCCAAACTAAATCCTGGACTGGCTTGGAACAAAGGAAGAAGCAGCAGGCACTGAAGAAAAGTAAGCACTTGTGGCTGATGTTCAGGGCTGGAGGGAAGCACTGTGGTGTCTGCTGAGGAGGTGGCCCCCTTCACAGTTTTGGGCTTTGCTGCTAGAAGATCCTGCTTTGCCCTTGTTGGAGGCCATTCCCTACCAATGCATGGCTCTCCATTGTTCCTGGATCAAGTCTGGTGGACCTGTGACAGCAAGTCTGTCCCATGTGCATCTGACAGCAGAAAAGGGCAGGACACGTCAGCTTGCAGCACTTGTCTCGGCTGCTCCTTCAGGGGGGTGGCAGCATCATCAGAGACACAGAACAGAGTGTCCTGGTTTAGGGCAAATTTGGGAGGAAACCTCTGAATGAGGTCCCTCGGGAAAAAAGGAAAAAAAAAATTGGAGAGAAGTGGAAAAAAAGAACTGTTTATTCAACAGGCAACACACCTCCCAACACAACAATGAACAATATCAAACAGCAAAACCTCTCGCTGTTCCGAAGAGACGGCAGATTTAGACGAGTTCTTTCCGTGGTTGCCCGGCTCACTCAGTCTGCTCCCAGTCTCTCCTGTGCTGGGGATGCCGCGGCCCAGGCCGGGCCCGGTGGGCCACAGGTGTGAGCTCCCGGTGCTCGTCTGGGTTTTCAGTCCAAAGCAGGTTCAGACAGTTCCAGGAAAATAGGAGGGAAAAAACAAAAAAACAAAAAAACAAAACAAAACAAAACAAAAACAAACAAACAAAAAAACCAAAAAACAAAAAAAAAACAAAAACAAAACAAAAAAAACCAACAAAAAAAAAAAAAAAACACAAAAAACCACAAAAAACCACAAAAAACCACAAAAAACCAAAAACCAAAAACCAAAAACCAAAAACCAAAAACCAAAAACCAAAAACAAAAAACAAAAAACAAAAAACAAAAAAAAAATCCAGGGGGCTTCTCTGCCTCAGCTAGCCAAAAAACTAACCAAGAGCAAAGGAGAGCCCTCTCTCTCGCTGTCCACCGCAGACTACACAGTCTGAGAGCAGGAATGCGGGGGAGCCAGTGCAGTCTCTGATAACAAACTCTGCACTTCTTCTTCTTCCCCCCTCTGCCCTTTCACTCCTGGAACCAGTCTAAAAGTTGCAGAATTTAATATTCAACACCAACAGAACAGACGATTTGGGGATATAGGCATCATACAGTCACCCCAAGACACAGAGTTATCCCTAGCCTCTGCACTTTCCCAGGTGTCTGCCTTGATGTTCAATGGGGACCTCCCTGTTTGTGGCTGTCCATTGCCATATTCAGCAGGCACCCAGTTGCGTTTGGACATGAGCTGCTACAGGCAGACACACAGCAACTGGATAGCAGAGGCTGGGCCAACTCTTTTTTTTTTTCCAAAATGCAAGAAAGACAGAAAAGCACAAGAAAATATGGCAATGTCTCTGTGGAGTCTCTTTGTCCTGTGAAATTCAGTAGCTGTTGGTGTTTTTGTACTACTGCTAATCCCTTCCATGAAAAAAAGCATTCCAGGAAGGAGCAACATCATCATACACATACCAAATGTTGCCACCACTTGCTGCAGGTGCTCCTGCCAACAGCTCCTGTAGTCCCCAATGCACCTTGGCTTCGGCTGCCCTCTGGCAGAAACCCCCCCGGGGCACAGGTCTCTGGGACAGGAGATGGGCACCCGTGCTGCCGGGGCTGGGGGGTAGCAGGTCTGCTTTGGCTGGGACTCTGCCATACCTGCTGATGTCACTGCTCCCTGGGACCCAGGGGTCAGAGCAGCATTTGTGCCCTGGTCCACACATTCCTTGTCTGTGTCACACCGCCACATTTAGGATGGCCACCAGGCAGGATGTGTCCCACGGAGGCTGTGCCAGCTTCTGTGGAAGGCCCTGTGCCCTTCCTGTCACTGCTGCCTCGGCAGCCATGGGGGATCCTTCTGCTGCCCTGAGCCCGCAGAGCAGGACAGTGTTTGCTGATGCTTTGAACCATTCCTAAGGATCTTGTCAGGCTGTCTGAGACACTTGGGGCAAGGCATTCCTTCATACCTGGGCCACTTTGGGGGAGCTGGGGACAGCCCCAGGGCAGGTGGCGGTGTGTGCGAAGGCTCTTTGTGACATGGTGCTGGGAGTTGGGGTGTTGCCTGCATCTGGTCCCTGCCTTGCTCTGTTGTCCAGTGTCAGGATATGCATTACTTCCAAGATTTACCTTTCAGGTGTAAGAAACTCTGAAAGAAGTCACAGTGGAAGGTCAGTGGCAAGTGGGGCACAGAACCTTATGTATCCCTTGGAGAACTTTTTGTTTTGGAGAGGTTCCCGTGGGATTTGCTAAGACATGGGTTCCTGCTATTTCATTTTGTGGGTTTGTATGTACAAGAAAGATACTTCAATTGTGAATTCAGCTATGTTGGGACTTACAGGTGTGCTCAGGAGGACACAGAACCTGCCAGGCTGCAGGTGCTCTTCCTGTCCCAGAGTGGCACCTACAGCAGGTTTTGGGGAGTATGATAGAGTCTAGGCCCTCTTATAATCAACAGCCAAATATAACAACAGGTGGGGTGCCTGTTCTGGTCCTCCCCTACCAATCAATGTAGTCCTCCCCCACTTGATCAATGTCATGCTGCATGGACCAAAGTCCAAAGTATATCACTGACCTAGTAAATGTAGCACAGAGGGGCATGGCCCAGCCTGTCCTAGTCCCCATACAGCTGGAGCCCTCCCTCCTCAGCCTGGCATGTTGGGTGGGGAGCTCACTGGAAACAGCTGCAAAACAGCTTCTTCAGGGCCACTGCACTGTTCACCAAATATAAGGAAGGTCCTCAGGGAAGGGATAAAGCCTTGGCAGGCTGGATACTGCTCTGGGTAAACACAGCATTGGGTCATCCCATGGAGCTGGCCCCAATGTGTGAAGATGGGTGGGATGTTGTGTCACTGTGCTTTTCCTGAGAGTCTCCTCCTGTGGGCTGTGGTTTTCAGCACCACTTCTGGTGGAGTTTTTTTCCTGCCTTGTCCTAGCTCTGGATCTGACAGAGAAAATAAAATCCAAATTGCTGTCTTCAGGGGAAGCAGCCAGAGGTGTCTTCAGTGAGAGGTTCTTGGTTTATTCCCACAGAACTGTGAGTTTTCTTTGCCTATCTTGTTTATCTTTGGTGGTCCCCAAAAGCCTCTTTCCACTGAACAGCTTCTACCTGTTCAGGTAGTACTCAGCAGATGAATGGGGGTGATTCTAATGAGAACACAGTGGATAATTCCTCCTGCCCTGCCCATACCTCAGTTAAAGCTGCAATTTTCTGTCAGAACTCTTGTCCTTCTCTGTGTTTTGTGCTCTTATTTGCCCTTGACTTTGTTGGAGAAAGCCTGTAGAAAGTGATGAATGAGATATGGTGGGCCTTTGTTTGCAGCCTGTGTGGGACACTCAGGATGTGTGGTGCTAAAGGCTGAAGGCACAGATCTAACTGTGTGAAGAATTTGGGAATTTGTACATGCAGGGCAGAGGATTTGGGAAAAATGATAAATTCTAGAAAAATTATGAATGGTGGATTCTTTTGGACTCTTCCATGGCTACTGGAAGGAAACCTGTTTACTTTCATTAATCTTTCTCACAGTTGATCAATTCTCCAGGTGTTTGATTTAGGCACTGAAAATAAATGGGCATTTTTAGCACTGCTCTTTGTGTCTGTCCTGTCACGGACTTACCACCCTGCACTGCACTATTTTCTTTGAGGACATGGTGAAACCCCGGTTGAAGAATAATCACAGTTGCATGACTTCTTCTCTTGCACACATCTGGATTCCTGAGTAATTCCTGTGTTATGTGTAAATCCCTTTTCTAAGGATATCAAAGTCAAAAATATTTGGGGGGAGAGGGAGTGTTGTCAAGGTAGCAGGACAAAAGGGATTTATAGCAACTCTTCTTCTTTAAAGCTTTCCACAAGGTACCTGTAAGCAGCTCTGTGAGTAGAAGTGAGTAATTCCAGAGTATTAAAGTTTGTTGTAGAGACAACAGTGCAGCAGAAGTTATTTATCTTGGCTCTCGCTCATCAGCACAGTCTCTCCTTGTCTCCTTTGTGGCTCAGAGCATTGTTAGTTTTGCAGCTTCAGTAAAAGCATTGAAGTATCAGGAACAGAGAAATGTTTGCAAGAAACTTCTGGGTATGTTAAAAAAACTACAGCAATAGATTGGGCAGCCAAAGCAGTCTGTGTTTTAAGGATGCTGCTGGAGCTCTGTGCCCAGCCTGGCTGCACAGGTAGCTGTAAGTAGTGGGGTATGTACTGTACAGTGTGAGCAGGGGATCTGGGACCCTGCCGGCTCCAGAGATCCCACTGGATGCATTACAGGCAGTGGAAAACAGCAGACTATCTTTTTGCCAACAGTAGTGTTGGGTCATGCTCTCCTTTGGCATTCACAGGTTTTTTCTCTTACCTTCACAATCACTTGTTTTATTAAATGAGGACAGATCAGCTTCACTTGGTGTGAAGATGCTCCAGTGACAAAACATTCTCAGTGGTTTCTGGGTGCATAAGGAATGCTTAAGGAGAAGCCACTCTAGCTGCATGGTTTATCCTGACCCTCTAATTTAAGAGATCAATACCTCACAGCACACAGTACTGTAGTACTACTATGTCGCTGGTGGGGTTTTTGGGGTCCCTTTGGGATCCCTGAAACTGCTTCTGCAGCCCTCAGCGACAGAGCAAGTTCCCGAGCCTTGCCCAGATAGAACTTTGGCTCGCGGCAAGCTCTCAGACCAGCGGGGAAAAGAGACTGGAATATGCAGAAAGGCACAAATCCATAGTTTATTCTATGAAGGCATCCTATCTAGCATATACAACGGTTAGGGTTTTACAGGGGTTTTTATATCTTTTGAGGGTTTTACAGTTTGCACCAATTACCAAGGGAATTTTACATTCTAACCAATCGCCGAGGGATTTTACATTCAAAGCTGGCTTATGGATACTAAAAGAAAATGAACCACTAATACTGAAGATAGATAAGAGGGTCTACCAAGGGGCGGAAACTGGATGCCTTTTTGTATTTGTCATTTAACAAGCCATTTCTTATCTTTAAGCTATGGTTTTCCATGGGGCCTGTTCTTAGGATGCAGAGGGACTTTCTTCTTTATGAATGTTTTCTGCTCCCTCCACACTACTACTACATTTTCATGTAAGTATTTCATGCCTTGAGTGCTCCAATACACCTTGGTCCTTTCATTGTTTGCTATCACTGGTGAATCTAGGACACCAGGTGGCACAAGATGGTCATGAAAGGAAGAGAATAGATATACTGAAAAAGAAAGACAGGAAAAAGAAGAGTACAAAACCCTGTTACCCAACAGAGTCCATGTGTCCTGGGGTACAATGCAAAAATGTGTATTCTATCACCATCTGTTAAAATGTAGGAGGGGTGGTGATCCTTATCTCTGTGGGAGATATCCTCTGCTGATGTGCCATCTGATAAGATCGGGGGATGATCATCGTTATCTATTCACAACCCATCCTTCCTCCAGAAGATATATTCCGTTAATGGGCCATTAAGTCCTATTGTGTGACTGATAAGATTACATCACCCCATTGGGAGATGCCCCAGCCAGGGGCAGGAGCCAAGCCTTTCCTACCTAGATAAAAACTGGGGTTTGGGACGCGAAGGCAGTCCTTTCCACTGGATCCCAGAGGAAAGTCGGACCATTTCCACATCATCGCTGGATCTTCGGAGGAAAACTGCACCTTCTACAGGAGCACTGCTTCAACGGAACCACATCTGTCATCCAGGAGGACTGCAGCCACCATTTATAGGGACTGCTACCAACACCCTGACTGACAGGGTGTCAGGTTGTATTTCTGACTGTGTCGGTGGTTGTTTCTTTTATATTATTGCATGTATTTTATTTTTTCTCTTTTCTCCTATTAAATTGTATTACTGACTCGGAGTCTCGCTCTGGTTTTACTTTCAAACCAACACACCATGACACAATAACAGGATGTTATTCATGTTACAAATCCTGTGACTGTTTCATTTACTGTAGGAGTTCAAGCAGGGAAGATCTGGGATGTAAATTTACATTTTTCACAGTCACTGAAATGCTGTAGAACTCAGGGGAGAAAGTCTCACTGCTTTAAAATTAAGAGTATGACATTTTTTCAGAAGTATAAAAAAAAAAAACCCTGGGTTACTGGTATGGCTAGGAAGTGATGTAGACGTCAAGACGAATAGGAAAACATGAGTCTGAGCTCTGTAATACAGGGGATACTGACACAGGTGCTCCATACAAAACCAGCTAGTGGCTTGATTGGGATGATTTATATGCCATAAATATTATGAGAAGGATTTTATACAATCTGATATTTTATTATAAAAGTAATGATTTTTTCAACAGGATTTTCACTTGACAGAACACCGGGAGGATCTGTATGAGTGTGAATTAGAAACACAGAAAATGAGGCTGTTGTTCACAGGATTTCACTTGTCAAGGCAGGTAGAAGATGGGCACCAAAGAGTGGCAAGGATGGTCTGACAATAAATGCAGTGCTGTGAGCACAGAGAACAGGGTTCTATCCCCTCACAGCACATCATCCCCTTGTGGTGCTGCCTCAGCCCCTAGGACAGGCTTTGAAGTGATCCTTAATTTCATACTCATTTTCTCAGTGTCCATGACAAGTGTCCTCGCTCTTTCCTATTTCTTGATCCATGCTCTTGATCAATGTCAGACTGCGTGGACCAAAGTCCAGAGTATATCACTGACCTTAGAAAATGTAGCACAATTCCAAATACTCTGACAAAGTACTCCCTGCATGTCTCAAAGTGGTAACTATGGAGAAAAAAAATCACTTAATGTTATATTCTGTACCTCAGGTTGCCCTTGCATGCAAACTGCAATGATTTCACCCTTCCACAAACTCAGATATACATTTGCAAACACAATTTCAGTTCTGCCTTTCAGGCACTATAATATTATGGTGGTGGCCTTCAGGAGACCCTGGTCAGGGTGTTGTGTTGCTCTATCCTGCATAGTGGTTTGGTGAGGAGTGAAGAATCCCCATGTTGAATGATGCAGATGAAAGAGGAGGTGTCTAACTGGTATTCCAGCCAGCACAGCTGTTCTGTGCAGAGGGACACATGGAATGTTTGATGATCCAGTTAGGTCACACCATGGCAAATGTCATAAGGTTCCTAGTGAAGACCTTCTAAGCAAAGTGCTTTGTCTGTAGCCTCACACTTTTGAGGGCTCCAGCCAGCAGTACAGAATGGCTGGGATCCAGTTCAGTTAATACTGTCTCCATCCACAGAAATGTTTATATTACTGTAGCAACCATTTGCATCATGATTATACCACTTACCCCAGTGATATTAATTTTAACACATTCCAGTTTTACTGCAGCTGACTTTCTCCCACCTTGTCCTCAGTAAAGGCTTCTGCACGATGCCAGGTCCCGATGCTGTAATGGTACCATCCCTTCTCACCATGAACTGCCCAACAGAGGGCAGAGAGAGACTTCATTTTGCTTCCCTGTGAATAAAGACAAGCAACATTTAAAAGGTAGGTATGATTGAGTTGCTGCCTTTTGGGACTAGTGTAGTTCGTCCAAGGGTTAAAAGATGACTGTGTTTTTGTTTCAAGAATTCTAGAAATTATTTACTCATGAACATGCTGTGTGTACACCCAATGCGGGCAGAAATTGAAGCAAGATCCAGAAGACAACAAATGAACTGGTGTGAAGGGAATCTTGGACTTTTTATTACTTATTGCCTCTTATTTTCCTTATATCCTCAACAAGAGGATAAAACAGAACATTTTGTTCCTTGTGGGAACCCTGAGGCCAGCCTGTTACATAAGAGGCTGGTTCAGTCCCTGAGAGCCCCAGGCTCTGGGTTGGTGGTAAGTCAAGTGCATCATCTTCTCCTCCGTCTCCAGTCATTGCAAGCATGTGCAGAACATAAACTGAGGACCAAACCCTGGGCCTTGCAGAGCAAGTTTATCCGAGTAAATTCTCCCTTTATCCAGTCTGGGAAATCATGAGCACCGCACCTGGTATGTTAATGGCATGTGATGGGACTTGTACAACAACCTTCTTGCTCCTGCTGTTACTCACCCTCAGATTGCAATTCAGTGCCCAGTTACTCACTGCACACTGAGCATAAGAAAGGCTAGATAAAAGAAATATTGGAGCTGCAGCTCCAAGGGACAGAGAGATGTAGTGAAATACACAACTCCACCTCTCTCTCATCAGAATTGAAAGCTTGCATGGAGTTTTAAATTTTAGTGAAGGACACTCAGGTATTCTGTTACGAGGTGCTACATAAAGTAAGGAAGGTACAGACCCCTAAAGCTGATAAGGACTATTAAAGAGTTATTAATGGAAATCAGTTCATTAGCTTTATTTGGCTTTGGATCTAGCTCCAGTATGATTTAAATCATACTTCCTCCCTTTGTATTAATTTTGACATTACATGGCTTTTTATCAGCACCTGTTCTGCTCTGAAACACAAGCTGATTTATACCAGAGCAATTTGCAAGGAGGCAAACCACTCAGGAGATGTCTGCCTTTCAGATGTAGACACATCACAACTGTATAACTGAGGGAGGTGATTAGGTTGGGACAGGAATAAATCTGCGTCTAAACAAACGTCTGCTTGTCAAAAAACTCCTCTCAAAGAGCGTGGTGGAAGCAGGCATCCAACTCACACTGACACTGAGCAGCACCTCCCATCGTGTGTCCTCAGTGCATCATTCAGAGGGCAAAGCTGTAAGTGAGACCCAAGCGGTGCCTGTGGACACCCTGCAGATCTGCTGTGGTGCCTCCCACGGGCCCAGCTGACCCTGGTTGCAAGGCCCCTGTGGAGACAAGAGCTGGACAGAGCCACCGGTCAAGCACTGCCTGGTGTGTTTTACTTTTCTCAGCAACAACATCTCATGTCTGCTTCTGAAAACCCCCTAGCACATTTACAGTGTCATGTTCTTCACTCCCAGGGAAAAATAATCTTCAGTCTTTTGCGTGGAGAAGAGAGGCACAATTTTCCCAGTAGCTGCTCCTTCCTTTAAAATATCTGCATATCTTGGTTGTGTCATTTCCGTTCTCAAGACACCTAATCACTCCCTCCCACTTCTCTGATTATGCACTGTAGAGCAATTGAGTAATAAAACACTTAATTAAATAGCCGCATGTCTTTGTTATACCCTTTAATTAGATTACTTGGAAATAATAATAGTTTCTCGCCAACCTGAAGGGTTCATTAATCCCCTCTGCAGATAACAGGAAGTAATCTATCTTTTCCTACTGGTATTTTTCTAAATCTGAAATCAAGTGAATCAATTCTGATTTTAAAGTCAATTAGAAATAGATACACTCTGATACTACACCATTTTCTTCATGAGTGAAATGAATTCAGACTCTTTTTACAAGGCAGCTCAACAAAATTTCTCCTCCTAGGGATGACCATTTCAAGACAAGAAGTCAGTTTTTAAAATATAAAGCACTTCCTGGAATAATTACCCAACTAACAAAATGCTCCAGAAGAATAAGAAGATTGACTTTATAGTACTTATAAAGTCTTTTAACACCAGTAAAGAAAAATTATGTGAAAACAAAGTAATCTTGCATTTACAAATCACCAACTTTACACAGCCTTAAGTCAGACAGCAGCATTAAGCTATAGTTAGAGACTCCATTGCTTAGGAGCTAATGGGTGCTGATGACACCTGATGATTATTATACAGTGTGATACTTGCTCGGGGCGCTCTCTATCCGCAAACAGGTAAACATCCACACTACCAAAACAACCTCCATGGAGAGATGGTCAGTGTGGTCTCCCCAGTACTAGGACCAGCTTTGTGTTGTCGAGTTAATCAGCAATAGGGACTGAGGTCCTACAGGAAGGTGAACAAAATTCTCAGGAAGCTCAGCAAAGACAAATGCAAGTGGTCAAAGATAGTGCTAGGTCTGGGAGGGAGTAACTCAAATTCAGCAGGACATGGGGTGCTGTCTCGAAAGCTTGAATTTGATGGAATATGTGCTGTGGTCCTCATACGTTGAGTAGGACCCCAACTGAGCACTCTGTGTCAAAGAAGGACTTTCGAGGCTGTGTCACCAAGAGCGCAGCCAGCAGGGTGAGGATCTTCACTTTTTACTCTGCAGTGGTGAGAACCCACCTGTGAGTGCTGGGACCAGCCTGAGCTCTGAGCCTGTCCTATATAGGCACCAAGCTATGAGGGATGTATCACAGGACACGTGAGGAGCTGCTGAGAGGTTGGATCTGTTCAGCCTGGAGAAGAGGCAGCGAAGGGGCACCTTACTGCTGCCTGCAGCTGCCTGCTGGGAAGGTGTAAGGAGGACGAGCTGTACTCTTTGCAAACCTGTGAAGTGAAATCACAAATAAATATAAGGAAATAAAATGGACTGAGGGGCATCAAACACTTGACCAGGGCATGAAGGGGCTGTGGGATCTCCAGCCTTTAAGGTATTTATCTCTAGGGTGGACCTAGAGACCTCCAGAGGTTCCTTCCTACCTGAATTATTTTGTATTTAAGTGATTCTGTCAGGATTTTTGTGTGCCCCACAAAAACAAACAAACAAACAACAACAACAACAAAACCACCACCCCCCCCAAAACCCAAACAAAATACCAAACAAACACCCCAACCCCCCCAAAAAAACCCCAAAAACAAAACAAAAAACCCAAAAAGCCCCAAACAACAGCAACAACAAAACCCTATACCACTAAACTAAAAGATCATTAAACACTTGTCAAGGAGCTAAGAAACCCAGGCCTGTTTCCAAGTCTGACAAGAGACTTGCTGTGCAACCTTTAGGAAATTATGTAATGTTGGAAAGAAGAGGTTTTTCATGTGTGAGGGCAATGGAGTTGGTTGAGAATGGAAAAACTGAGGGAATGAAGACAGTCTATTTCAGGAGAGGGAATCCCATACTCTAGGGATAGGAGAATAAGAGTGTCCAGTGCTTTGGTTACACAGTCTTGTCCCAGCCCTTTAGATGAAGGAGCCCAGGGCCCAGAGGTATCAGGGAGCAATCTTCATTTGCAGACTTCTGCTCAAAAATCAAAAAGAATCCCAATATTTTGATGATCTTGCAGGATTTTTTTACTACCACACAAAAGGTTCAAACATGGAAATCATTTATACCACTCTGCCACACAGACCCTTATCCTCAGTGGCTTCCCAGTCAGCTCTCAGCACCAACAGCACTCACTGAGTGTGGCAGTTCTGTTACAATAGGTTAAGTTTCCATTAGGGATGTTAATATTATCACTTACCATAGCCCAACCAAGAATAAATGCTACACATATTTTGCCACAAGCACCAATCTGTGTCCAACTGACGAGTCTGTAACTGACTGAGTAATAAAAGAAAAATATTATGAAAATTATTAAATATTACTTCTCAGAAATTATCTCCCAGAAGCACAGCTTCACCATATCAAACCCAGCAAATGTGGAAACCTACTAAACATTCAGTTTTCATGAAAAGCCTTTGCATAAGACCATGCTGCACTGTTGTGGGAAACTTTTGTATCTGTTGGGGTTTGTACTCGTCAAAAGAAAGCGATCACATGGAATAGCAAGAAAATTCCATCCTGCTTGAGTATCTTGTAGTCATAAAAAGCATAGAGGAAAAAAGACAATAATCAAGCATTCTACTTCTCTCTCCAAAGGTAAAATCTTAGGTACATAGTTATTCTGCCACTCAATTATATTCATCTTCATTCACCACCTATTCTGTGTTAATTGTTTGTTTTTCCAGTTCACTGACAGACCATGATTTTTACCAGGAAAAACGATATCTGAAAGAGTGTGCCTTGAGGATTGCTCTGTGTTCCTCTTGCCCTGGCATGCACAAACTGATCAATAGTCTGCACCTGGAATACATTATTTTTCTCATTAATTTTACAGAGCAGATGGAACCAATGGAACTTGACTGGAGGCATCAGAATCTGGAAAACAAAGAGATTAGAGCTGCTGAGGTTGAAAAACAAGCACTTTGTCTGCAAAAGGAGGGGAAAAACAGTAACACAGAGGACAACTGATGTAATGTTCTTAAAAAGAGAGTGTCATTCACGTCTGCTTTAGCAACCTTTACCTACCAAAACCCAGTAAGACAAAAAGACACTGCAAATAGTCACACTACCCTAGGGATGGATATATGCACGTCTGCTGGATTCCATAGGGGGTACAGGGATGTGTCCTTGGGGGTAGCATCTGGCTTCTTCCTGCAATCACTCAACTCTGCTAAAAGTAAAATTAATCCAGGAGGCTGGGGAAAAGTGTACAGTGCAATGTTCCCACCGTTGGGAATCAAACCACAGGCAATCTGCAAAACCAAACAGTGTTATGTGCCAGCTGGAAGACAACAAATCCACCACAAAGGATGCTCAGCTGGGCAGAACTCCATCTGCAGTCAGCCAGAGCGTCACTGGCCAGGACAGGAACTGGACAAGAGACACCATTGTTTATGTAGGTGATGCATGAGACAGAGATCTCTGTTAAGCAAGGCTTGTAGAACTCATTTTTATCATAATTAATTTGAATAGATTATTAATTATTGAACTTTAAATGTATGTGTATGTGGTCAAACATCTCTAAAGGAATGTAAAGACTTAAAGGTTTAGAGAAAATAAAAAACTCTCTCGACCTTATTTCAGCTGATCAATTTGCTTGTTCTTATACTGGGCTGTAACCTTGGCTCCAAACTTGCTTCCCAGGGATTTCCACCTGTCTGACAAAGCCGCAGGCTCCTGACTTTTCCGTACTCAGCCTCTGGCTGAGCAGCACACATTGTTCTGTGCTGGAGTTAAAGTGATTTCTGTGCCTGAATTGATGTGTGTGTGTATCTTGGTCAGTGGGAACTACAGATGGCTGACTGGCATCGAAACGTGCATGTTGGTCTGTTGGGGAAACAGTTGGAGCTCTTTTCTTGCTTAGGCCTTATCAACAGAAATAGTCACTGAATTGTGGCTGTGAGATCTTACTGAAGTTTATGCATGGAAAACAAGTGGATTTTCACATCCCTACCAGTTATAAAAAATGCTAAACTTTGTACTTGCAAAGTGTGTAATTTTTCTGAAGAATTATTGAGGATATTCTCCTACTCTCTGAAGATTCAGTAGCCTTTCCTCTGATTTCAGAGCGTGGACTCTCTCATTCCTTACTGTCAAAAGAGGAGGTGTATTGTAATTTCTATGCGTGCACTTATGCAATAGTGCATTCAGGTTAAGAAAAAAATACACTTGAAAAAGATTTTAAGTAAAGGTTAAATAATATCAATGGCTTAAGCACCTGCAGCACCTATTTTAAAATCATAAAAGTGATTTTATTTAAGAAGGGCATTGTGTCCCAAAGCCCACAGTCACAACAGTGATGTCCCAGCTGTTTGACTGTCACAGACTCATGTTAGCCAGGATATCCCTTTGTGCTCTCAGGACTTCCCATTACTGGTGTCACTGCAATAACACGGGGACAGCGATGGACGTGGGTTCCTCAAGGTGTTCTTGTGCCAGTCGAGCCCCCAGGGGTGCTTTGATTATCCAAGATTTTTACTGTAGTGTGTGTTTACACACACACACACACATATATACACATACGCATACATATATATACACTATTTACGGAATCATATATTCATGGAATGATTTGGGCTGGAAGGGACCTTAAAGATCTTGTTCCACCCCCTGCCATGGGCAGGGACACCTTCCACTGTCCTAGGCTGTTCCAAGCCCTGTCCAACCTGCCCTGGGACATTTCCAGAGATCCAGGGGCAGCCTCAGCTTCTCTGGTCAACTTGTGCCAGGGCCTCACCACCCTCACAATGAAGAATTTCTTCTCAATATCCCATTTAATCCTACCCTCTGGCAGCAGGAAGTCAGTGCCCCTCGTCCTGTCACTCCTTGTTCAAAGACCCTTTCCAGCTCCCTCAGAGTCCCTTAAGGCACTGGAAGAAGCTCTAAGGTGTCCCTGGAGCCTTCTCTTCTCCGAGTGAACACCCCCAGACGTCTCAGCCTGCCTCTATAGGATATGGATTTCAGCTCATTACCGTGGACCTCACTGGGCCCCACGGTCCCACTCCTCCCCTGTATTCCGGGAGACCCCGTAGCCCGCACCAAGCATACGCAATGACTGGCGCGGTGTAGGATGGGAGCTGTAGTCCTTGTGTGGCAGCCAGGCGACTCGGTGCCTGCGCACGTCGCGCCCGACTTTGATAAGTCGCTGCCGGAGGCCGGGCGGGCCGCGCTGCCATCTTGGACCTGAGGGACGGGGGAGCCGCTGCCGGTTAGCAGAGCGGGACTGGGGGGCGGAGAGGGGGCGCGGGGGTAGCGCTGGGGACCGGACCCTGCGAGTGGCGGGGAGACATGGGGGGCGCGGGAATCCCGTGGTCGGGCCCTGATCCGGAGGGGCCGCTCGTCCCGGGAGAGGCTCGCTGAGGGCGGACCCGCCGCTCCGTACCCCCGGGCCCTGCGGGGCAGCTCCGGGAGCGGGGCGGCGCCGCTTCCTTCCTGGGGAGCGAGCAGCAGTTCTGGGACCCCCGCGCTGCCGAGCCCCGCCGCCCCTCTCTGCGGCTGCCGGGGGCACCTGCCCGCACCCCGGTGCCTCCAGTTCTGAATCCGTTCCCCAGCTGTCCCTGGCAGGTTGTGTCCCTGCCCGACCGGACCCCGCCAGCCTCTCCCGGTTCCTGGTCGCCAGGGTCTGCCCCTAAACCTTCACCCTCTCGGAGGCTCGCTCCCTTCTGGGCTGTGCTTTCCGCAGCCCTTCCAGCACAGCCTCCTTCCCCCGTTTGTGTCCCCCCTGTCCCGGGGCTTCTTCCAGGTGTACGAGGGTTCGGTGTCTTTGTCTCGGCCGGGTACAGCCGGACATTGAAGGAATGCTTCCTAGCATTAAAGCGTAACTAGAGCCGGAGGTTTATCCCGAACTGTGTTCCCTCTTGTAAACACGGCAGAATGGCAACGTTGGTGCCACCGCTCTATTTTGGAAACACGGACAAGTTCTGGCTGTTAACTCTTCCGCTCCCACGCAGGTTGTCTTTGACCTTGTGTGCCAGTGCTATCGAGATAAAAGAAAACAAAGGTGAACGAGGATGGATATCTCTTAATTTGCTCTGATATTCGACAATTCAGCTTGTTTTAATCGCTGTAATTTGTGATGTTAAATTGGCAGAAGACCTTCTGATCTGTGCGTGATGCAGAGAAAGGGACAGGTGTAGCATTCGGGGTACTTGTGTTGTGGCTGCCTTTATCCTTGATGCTTCAGGAAATGCCCCCAGCAAAACTTACCTTTATTAGCTTAGTTAGAATTGAAGAAGTCAGAAACCGGGGTATTTTAGGTTATCTTTTCCCAATATATTGCTGCTTATTTTTGTGAATTTCTCGTTGTTTTACTTGATCTCTGCTATCATGTCTGTCAGCCTTTTCAAAGAGAAGTGGAGAGAAATCTGGACTGATATTTGAAAGAAAGCATTCTGTGCTGAGAGAGTGACAGTAGATCCAGCTATTGCTTGTATTTACCTGGGAAAAGGCACAGGCGTTTAAGAATGAAACATGAATCACAGCCTGTCTCGGTTCTGAGGATTTTAATGCTTAAAAACTTATTGTTTGAAAAAGCAGTAAGTTCTTTTCTGTTTTCTTGAAGTGAAAGTCCAAAGCAGTTCTAATTTAATTGCGATTACCTTGCTATTCACTACAGCTATTTAAATCTGAACTATGTCTAGTGCATTCTTAGTGTGATTTAGCTGACATTCAATCACTGCACTGAATGCATTCACCTCCAAGCGATCTTTGGAATAATATGTAGCATTCAGACCCAACGTGAGTTTTCTTGTCTTTAAAACTAGAACTTATACAGTAGATCTGAAAAATAATGTTAGAGTGGAAAATAACTGAGCCTTCTGAGTGCTAACTTTGAAAGCTTCTTACAGATTAAAGTTGTTTTGGGGCTTAAGAGAGATTGAGAGAAGATTATTTATATGAATTTATTAGTTAGGCAGCATCACCTCTTTTTCTTCCCTCAGTTTTCTCTCCCTTCTTAAAGTTCTGTTTCTTCTGTCGTGAAACAGACCCGAAACATGAGTTACCTTATTTCTTTGTTTCTGAGTTTCAAAATGGTTTGGAATAAACAGAATAAATAATGTAATAGGAAGAAAGGCAGTAAAATAGCATGGTGTTTGTCTTGAGGAGTTTAAATTAATAATTTTTAAGAGATCTTGTCATAGATTGTAAATCTTTCATGAAACATTTTTCAAAGTAATTTTCTCCTATTTTACAACATGTGCAAGAGATAAGATGCTTGTCAGCGCATTATCAGTCAATGATAGTATCTAAGTAAACATCTTTTGTGAGTTTGAGCTGTTTAAACAAAACGGTAAATGTATTCAGCCATAGTGAAGTACTTTTCAAGCGGTAAAACCAATTTGGTTTCTTCTTAAAAACAAGGAAAAGAGTCTGCAGGGTGAAAGTAGAAGAAAAACCCTCACGTGGTAATGGTGAAGTTTCTGGGAGTGCTTCTGGGAGTTTATTTTTAAGCTTTTCTGTTTGCATGTCCAGTTATGTTCATGTAATGTTCTAGTTTTTGTCATTCTGCTGTACTTGCATGTAATTGCAGGAACTTCTTTGTGCCTTCACAAGTGAGGAAAGTGAAGGTGTGTGCATAACCCAGAGGAGTGCTGGCCACAGTTCCTTACTGTAACCGTACTTTGCCCAGCTGCAGAAGCATTTTGAAGTGAGTGCTTGCCTCAGAAGAGGAAGTAGACAAGCCATGATTATAGTCTAGCTTGGGAGTATTCTAGATATTTAGTTTTACTGTCTCATAACTTGAGTATTTTTAAAGACTTTAGGCAGTCCTTCTTGAGCTTGGTTGGATTGTTATCTGAGCTAATTCTGTATGCACAGTTGGGTGAGAGAAAGGTTCTTCATCCTTCTCTCTGAAGACTAAAGCAATAGAGATTTGGTCATTTTCTCTAACTGACTGACAGGTTTTACTGTAGTGCAGAGTTGCTGGATCTGATGGATTGATATTTTTCTTCATAAGAATTACGAATTACACATAGAAGTGAAAGTATTGCAACAAACTGGGAAAGAGTGTTTTGAAGAAGCCAAGTCCCTGTTTCACATGACCAGCTCTCAAGTTATGCCTGGAATTTCTACTTTTACTATACCAAAGCACAGCAGGTTTTTTTCTCCCCTCTGAGGAAACATGATATCAGATCTTGTTGTGCTTGTTATTCAAATAGTTTTTCAAATTTGGCAGTATGTTGCTGGGATTTTTTTTGGTTGGCTGGTTGGGTTTTTTTGTTTGGGTTTTTTTTGTTGTTGTTGTTGTTTTTCGGGTTTTTTGGTGAGGGGTTTTTTTTGGTTGGTTGGTTGGGTTTTTTTGCTGTTGTTGTTGTTTGTTTTGGTTTGTGTTTTTGTTTGTTTGTTTGTTTTTGTTTTTTAAATTTTAGAAGTTTTATTACAGTCTTCCTGTTTAGGAACTGATAATTCCTGCCTTCCACCCACCTGCCCAAGCTATTCTCAACTGCTGCTGGGAGAGGCCTATTGTTTCAGTCAGGCGCAGAACTCCTGTCATCTTTGCATTTACATCACTGGTTCTGAAGCTGGATCTCAAATGGTGCTGTTGCTCGGCAAGAAAAGGCCTATTCAGGGAGATTGTTCCAGTTTGTGTGGAATGTTGTTTTTAATTAGGAAGTGAAAGTTAGGCAACTTACCTTTACCTGAAATGTGCAGATCTCACATTCTGGATTTGTTAGTGATGACTGGAAGCATGTTAATGGACTGAGAAATAAAATAGGCTCTTTGATCCCTTCAGTTTCATGTGATTGGGATGGAACTTTTGCCTGGGCAAGTTATTAATAACTTACTACTCTCTTTAGCTTTGCCTCATTCAGTGGAAAAAGTGAAGGAAAGCTCAATGCTGAGCAAGCTGAAGAGATGGACTGAGACATAGGAGAGTGGGTTGTGTTAATTTTTAACATGCTTTTGGTCAATATCCATCCTTAGTGCCTCCTCAATCCCCAGTGCTAGCTAACTTTTAATTATGTATTAATAATCACTGCTCTTGCTTAACAGAGTGCTCAGATATCCAGATTTTTATTTTATTCATTGCTGGCTTCATAAACGTTTGAATGGATTAAGACTTATTGCTCTGAACACTCCTCTTCTACTTTTCTGACACCCTGAGCTTTCTGCTCTGTCAGTGCTTCTCTTTTCATCTATTTGCAGAGCAGCTAGATGGAGCGAATTTGTTATGTATAAGGATTCCTCATGTTTAAAGTTTTTTTTTACTTTGGCTCTTCAGAGCCTGAATTAAGTGATCTGTGGATCACTCTGATAATTTTTTCTTAATAAGGCTTGTCTCTACAAGTGTGTGTGCCTTGTATGTGTACATGTGTATTTCCTACTGCTGCAAGTATATAATTTCAGAGACTAGATCAAAAATGTGGGGACCAATATATAAAAATGTTCATTACGTGGTAATGGATTTGGCCTAATATTTAACCAGGCTTGCTAATTTCTGGGAACTTGGTGAGCTGCATATTTTCACCAGAATTTACCTCAACACCCTTTCCTATCTATTTGGATTAAGACTTCCTGGGCCATCCTGCATATGAAGGGCACTTTATAAAGGAAATGAGTGAAAAGAAAATTTGTGAGCTTAGAAGTGAGGCTTGTGACACTGACTTGCTTTTTGTATCAGGATCACAGCATGATTTGGGTTGGAAGGAACATTAAAGACACCAGTTCAAAGCTGCTTTGATTCTTAAATGTATATGAGTGACCCAGTGCATGTGATATCTTCAGTGATGAAGCCTTCAGAGCAGTTTTATTCCAGCTGTTTGATGAGAAATAATGTGTATAACGGTTGCAAGAAAGAGGAGGGAAATGCTGAAGGAAGACACTTTGATCCCCTTGCTCTACAGAAAAGAAGTTTCCATAGCTGCCCAAACTAAACAGCTGTCACCTGTTTTCAGATGGACCTCACCACATGTAACATTTCTATTTCCATTTAACTGCTCATCACCTAAAAGTACAGAGAAAAACTTAGGATCCACGGGCAGTAGTCCCGCATGTAATTGGCATGTACCACTTTGTACATGTTTAAATTGAATTTACCACTAAGATTTCAGAATATCTTTGTTTTGTCTTATATGAATGAGACATTTTGTGAATATTAAAAAGACCAATTTCCAGAGCAGTGCCGCATTTATTAAACATTTGCCTGAACCAAATTGAGTTCAGGTTAATGAAAAAGCTTTCATGAGGCAGTGATGTTCTCATTGTTCTTCTGTGCACCCATTGAATCAGGCTGTTTAACCCCTGTTCTGAAATCTGGTTTGGGCAGATGGATTTGCTCTGTGTGGAGACCTGTTGGCATTGCTGGTGGTTTATTTGATATTCTCCTTGATTTAAAGATATTAAACATAACCCTTTGAGGTGTGACATGGCATATTTTTTTCTCCTGTCCCTTTTACACTTATCATGAGGCTCTCAGAGCTATAAGACTTAAGGCACTAGTGAGAGCTTGAGTTGCTAAATTGAAAAATAACATTTGAGCAATGTCTTGCTTTCACACCTCTGGTGTGAACAAAATAATACTGTCTTGAGGGAATATTAGAGGTGAAAATATTTTCAGACTAATGCCTGTTCATTTTGAGGCTGGAAGCTGCCCAATATGTTCTGTGTTTGAGTGGAGAAGACACCAAAAAAGTGAAATTCATAGTTAAGGGTGGCTGATGTGGGAGGTGAGAGAAGAGGGGACTTACAGACTATAATAATAGGGATGAGATCTATTCTAAGAGAGCCTGTGTCACAGCTGGGATTTCTTTGCTTTTTGGAATTTCACTTCCTGCTTTAAAAATAGTGAACTCTGTACTTCATATTCTGTATTTCTGCCTTCATGACTTCTAATCTCACACACAGTAATGTTCTAATGTATTGCAAGCTAGATAAAGTGTCTGAACAGAATTCAGAAGACTGTCACAACTCCTCACATGGTTCAGACTCAGGATTTGTATCTGTAAAGATGTTTTGCTGATTAAGGTGGTCATTGCACAGCACTGACCCTATGGGCCTGTTCTTTTGCTCCAGTTTTGCTTTTTGATGTTCCACATGATTCATGGCCAGGGAAACCATGAAAGGGTGGATATATGGTGTAGTACGTTCACAATGAATTACTCTCCCTTCATAGAGTATTTTGTCAGGGTATGCAAAATGTGTCTATTTTGTTTTTAAAAAATACACTGTTTCACAGTTATCAGAGCCTAGGCTTTTTTTCCTAAAGATTTCCTGGATTAAAACAGGTCAGTGAATGTCAGTTTATGACTAGAATTGACACAAAGATAGGGAAGGACTGTGAGACAGGGGAGTGTCAAGGGGAAGGAGGGCCCACTCCTTGGGCAGTATCCAGCTGCAGGAGAGGAATTCTCCATCTGCACTGCCCAATAGCTGCAGCAGCTGCACTGCTGCCACATGTGGATGGTGCAGTTACCTCTGGTTCACTTGCAAGTTTTGGTTTAGGAGCTAGTCCCAATCTTCTTCACCAACCTGTGGGCTTCCAGTTGTATCCCAGCAGTAAGGTGAATCCCTTGAAACTGAAGGATACAAGTCAGTGTTTGTTAGTAGAAGATGATTTTGTTCTTTTGGTTTTATTTAATGTGCAATTATCAGTTTTTCACACAGAAGATCTAGGATGTACAGACTGAAACTTTTGTTTAAGGATTTTACTTATTACTTATTATTAGTTGGAAGAATTTAGATTTCTGGCATCTGCTTTATCTTTTGATAAAGGTCAAAGGAATTTTAGGGCCACAAAAGCAAAGTTTCATGGTTTCATGGAAGTGTTGAGAATATTGAAATAGTGGTATACTTTCTGTTTTATTTTACATGGGCTGGAATGTAGCAAGGAGTCGGATTTTGCAGGGTTGGGATGGGTGTGTTGTCCACCCATGGCTGTACTTCCATGTTGCCATCTGGTCACTTATAAAAAATTCCTAGGAAGCAGGTAATGGACTTCTGTTGAAATTAGAAAGCATGAAGACGATTCCTCTGGAACTCAAGGTTTTGCTTGCAGCAAAAGACAGTGACTCGTAGCAGACTTTCAGATACCTCGGTGTTGACTTAAATCATCTCAATACTTCTTCCCCTCCCTGAAATTGTAATTTCCATTACATCTTTTGGCTTTACTTTAGTAATAAATAATTTAGCTTAGAAAAATGCAACCTTTATTTTCAGCTGACACTGAATTTTGCGCACAGCAATATTACTTCATTTTGTTGCAAGTACTGGCTTTTCACTCCTAATTTCTTTGATTCTACTGTTTGAGAATACTCAGAGAAGCAGCTTATTTTTCTTAGGGGGCAGTGTATGTGTAGTCATACCTTGGTAATGAGTAACCTGTCAGAATTTTAGTGCGTTGTCTACAGCAGCTTGTACCCACAGCTGAGTCAATGAACAGGAACTGTCTTACACTGTACTTGGCTGAAGCAGGTACAAGCAGCAAGTGACAAAGAGCTTTCTTTTTCAAGACATTTCAAGTCATTAGCACATTTCAGATGTGTGGTTGTCGCTGGTGGTAAGGAATGATTCATCATTTTTTTGATGAGCCTTGCTTGGCTGAATTGCAGGGCTGTGCAGTCTGTTTCAATTTCGTTTATTGCTCAGGTACCTACAGTGACCATCTGTTTAGCAAGTTTTTATAGGCATTATCTCCTGAAAGCTCCATGGGCCTTTTTATCTGTGTTCTTGGGAGAGAAGGAGTGGAGGTGTGTCTGGGGCTCTCTTCATTGTATACCCAGAGAGGGAGGTAGTTTTGTGCTCATTAAACCTTCACCAGTGCTGTTGGACACTTAAAACAAAGTGTATTGTGTGTTGGACAGTCCTGTACAGAACATCCTGAGAAATCATGTTGAGGTTCATGTAGACACCAGCACTGCACTTTTGAAAATTGTATCTGCTCCATTTGAAGCTTCCAGCTGAGATGATCAGGGTTGACGTTTTGCTGGTAGACAACAATCTTTCCAGAAGTTACTTGTAAAACCATTACAACTGTACAATTTTACAAACATATAAACATGTACAACAACTGTAATGGCTGCTGAAGTTCTTAGTGTTGACTACGGGTAGTTGGGTAATTTAATGGTCAAGCTTTCTGTTTTTTTCATTCCCCAGACTTAAAAGCTTTTTGCAGGTTTGTTTAGGTGTGTGTACAAGCCATCGATAATGAAATGTAGCTCTGAGAAAGGGATGGGGAAATAATTTGAAGCAAGCACTATAAATAAGAAGTAAAACTAATGGCCGGAGAATATGTAATCCTCTGTAGATGCTGCCCCATGTTAATAACTGAATGTGTAACTGCTTCTTAAGGGACTTGTTCCAAAACTGCAAGATGGGTGGTGAAACAGAAGCTGGTGGCCTCATAGTTTGTTTTACTGTGCTATTTTACAGCAGAGAAAGCATTTCTTATTGACACTTTGATGTGCTTAGGCCTGAGCAGCAGGCCTCAGCCAGAGCTGACTAACAAGATGAACCCAGGGCATTATGTGACTAACGCCATCAGTATTATTTAGTAAAAAATAAACGATGCAGATGTGCTTATGCTAGCTCTATATACATACAGCTTATGTGTAACCTTGTGAAGCTATCTGCAAGAAATAGGATTTTAAGGAACTTTTCCGACTGACATGAATAGAGTTTTGTTTGTAGGGTATTTTAGGGGAAAACCTTCCCAGCCAAGGCCTGGGCTCTGGCCAAGCTCTGGCCCCTGCTGGTCAGGAAGTGTGCCATCAGATCTAGGAGTTTCTGTGCTAAAATTATAATCAGGTCACTTTGACTTGCTGTTTTGGGCCTATGAAATCTGGACCCATTTTCGGGGTGAATTTGGAGACCTTACCTATGGGTGGATGCACCATGTGGGATTTTCCCAATTGCTGGGAAGGGTTCTCCAGGTCATCACTGTAAAACGGGGCTCCCCAGCAACTGCGGGCTCTGGTTGATGGTGGAGTGTTCAGGCAGTTGGTGATGTATCTTTCTCAGTCGATATCCTGTCTCTCATAAGGCATTTATTAGGTGCATTACTTTGCTTCTTTTTACTTATTGCTAAAGCCAAGCGTGTAGTTTTATTGAATGTATTTTTTTACTTTTGTGTTGCCTTAATATTCATAGTCAGATAAATTCTTTCCATTGGTGTCTGCCTCTAAATCGCCCGCATCAATTGGCAGAACATACTTCAAAAGTAATGCCTTTGAAGTACATTTGAAAATAGCTGTAATACAAAAACCATGGATTTTCTTCCAATGACAAGTCACAAAATAACGTATCGAATTAGTTAAAGTTCCTGTGGTTCTCTTAACATATCCAGTGATACCAGTCTTTTTGTCCCTTCCCATAAGCATCAAATTAAGTTCTGCAGTTTCTGAAATTTGCTCGGGAAGATTGACTATTTCCACCTTTTAAATTGGAAAATGACTTAAAGCAGTAATGTGAGCTGTGATGCTGTGTGGGTGTGTCTGTACTAATGAGATAGGGAAGATTAATGTGGGCACTGAAAAATGAGGGAAAGTCAGTGGTTAAGTGAAAATCAAGCTGAAGTGGTAGAAGAGCACATTGATGAGAAAGGCAGCTACGTTATGATATGCAGCTATATTATACCTCCAAAATCAAATTACCGATATAGACATCATGGGGATTTTTGGGAGCATCATTTTTGTTTGGTTTTAGTATTATAAGTGAAACTTCAGTGCCAATCTTTCCTGATGAGATTTGGATTAATCTATATAGACACTTAGGAGAAGCTTTTCGAAACTGTTAGAGGATCAGCGTCCTTTAAGGGACTCTCCAGCCTAAATTTGTCACAGATGGGATATATTTAGGTAAAAGAGAGTAATTAGTTTGATTGAAAATTCCAGGACAGTGGCTTTAAAGAAGTATGGGAAAGATAGAGCAACATAGTAGGTAACTGTCCAGATTTGTTTGGGTAAATAATAACCATTTAAGTTAAAATCAAGGAAATATATAAAAGCATCAACAAATTATAATATCATTTTGGATAAACAGAGTATCAGTCATGACATTTAATGACTTTCTCGTCTCTGATGTTTTTATCATTCCAAGGCAGTGATATGTGACATTTCATGAAGTTTCTTATTAGGGCAAAAGAAAATGAAAATAAACGAGGAAGACAGTGTGAGTATGAAGTGTTCAGTAACATCTTTATGTTGAGACAGTTGAACCAGTTGACTTTTGCATGCTTTTCAGTTTCATGGTACCTGATTGCTATTAATTGGAGCTGGCTAACTCTTGGGTCTGTATAGTGCTGGACATGTAGGAAATTTACTCAAGCTCTCTTGCTTTGTTCCTTATAATACACAACAGCAATAAGAGAAATGGAAGTAGTTTTTACAAGTGAGAATACCTGGTGTAGACTTGTGCATTGAATTTTAGTGTAGGACTTTGGAAAAGGTGTAGAAATAAAAATCTTGATGTTCAAGATTACTGAACCTGAAGAAAGTGCAATCCTGATTTACGCAATCTTTGCCTTTCTATTCAAACTAATAAAACTTAAGCTGTATTATTTACTAGGCAGTGAAAAGGATCCTCAGCTTGGAAAAAGAATAGCATATATGACCAGCTTGATTGATGTCTCTTTAGAGGAGGAATCTGCTACAGGACAGAGAGCCAAAAAGAACAAGAAGAACAGGACAGGTGCAACAGGAATTATTGAGGTTGTTTTAGGGAGCTCAAAGAATCACAGAATACTTGAGGTTGGAGGAGACTTCTGGACATGGCCTGATCCAAATTGATCTTCTTAGAGCAAGGCCAGTTAGAGTGGTCAGTAATGTGTTCAGTCAGGTTTGGAATGGCTCTGAGATCTCAGCCTCTTCTCAATCACTTTATTGTATCTATAGCCCTTTGCTGGTGTCACTCTTGATTTGGGGAGCCTGGAATTATAATGAGAGAGAAGGATCACCTTCCTCATGCTGCTAGAGATGCTTTTTCCTAATCCAGGATGCTGGCAACCCTTTTATTTGTTGTTATTGTGACGAATTATTGCCAGTTCGTGTGCAACAGCACCAGTGCCTTCTGTAGAGTTGTTTTCTGTCCAGCTGCCCTCCAGCCTTAACTGGTGCATGAGTTTATTCCTCCCTACCTACAGAACTTTACACTTCCGCTTGTGGAAATTTTGTTCCATCAGCATATTTGCTGAGAGTGAGCTGGGTCCAGGTCATCAATGGGGAACTTAAACAGTACTGGTCAAGTCTGTACCCCTGGGCTACAGCACTGATGCCTGGGTTCTAGCTGGACAGTGCACTTCTGATCCCAGCCCCAGGCATCTTGCCCTTCATCCAGGCTTGCAGTCCACCCCCTAGTCCTGCCTGGCCCCTGCTTCATCCCCTTGTGTGAGGATGTTGTAGGACATGGTGTTGTCCCAGCTACCAAGTCATATTCTCCAAGAAAGCTCTCAGGTTAGTCATACTTATTTTATTTCCCCTTTATAAATCCATGTTGACTAATATAAATCACTTTCTTGTCCTCATTATGTTTGGAAATGGCTCCTATGAGAATTTGCTCCGTGACCTCCCTAGAGTTGAGATGACACTGGTCAATCTGTAGTTTCTTGGATCATCCTTCTTGCCCTTTCAAAGAAAGGAGTGTAGTTTGTTCTTTTTCAGTACCAGGAATGTGGAGAATCACTCACAGGAGCTGGACTTTTCACTTTAATGTGGCACAGAGTGGGCTTCACTGATTTTCTCTAAAGCACAGAATGAACAGGAGAAGAAACTTCGGTTTTTCAGCATCCCTCTAGATGCCTAATACTTCTGGAAATTTATCCTCCTTGTAAAAAAAAGCCATTTGTGCTTATACAGATAGTGGTACTCAGTTACTGCTCCTCCTTCTACACGAAACAAGCAGTTCTGTGGTCTGGCTCATCACTTAGGCCTCAGGGAAGCAATCTGTTACCCTGTTTGATGTCACAAATATGTTGTGTTTTATGACAGGCTTTTTTTTTTTTTAACTTACAGGATTCATAATTTGTGTTAAACAGGCATATACTCTAAATGTAATCTTAATCTATTTGACTAAAAATACTCTGATTTTTACTTATACCAGAGCACAGAAGTTAAAACTTCCTAGTAGTTTGGTAGAAGCAATTTTCTAGCTTTGATTTTGCACAGAAGTGGAAAAGGACGCATGTCCCACTCATAGAGTGTGAGAAACTTTGGGATTTCCTTTTGAGAGGAATGTTGAATTTGTCTTTACAAATGTGCTGTGGATCTGCCTGTAGATAAGGCTAGCACTGAGAGATAAAAGAAACAATGGGATGGATTCCACTGATTGATGAATGGAAAGAGATATTTGCCTTTACAAACAAGCTGTAAGGCAGCTGATAAATGAAATTGGATATCAGAAGATGAAAGAAGCAACGGGGGCAAAACTATGAATTCTGTAAGAATTAAAAATTAAAAGGGAGGGTTATACATTAGAGGGGAATTTCAGGTATCAGGCGTTCCGGGAAGTCTGTGCCTCTCAAGTACCTCAGCCAATAGGGAAAGAGTGAGGGAAATGCGGCCGGGAAAATAGGATAAAAAGGAGGCTGCGTCCTCCGAAAATTTGAGAGATCCCGGGGGAATGCCCCATGGCCTCTCCCTTTATTCGAATAAAGCAAAAAGGACTCCTCTGTCTCCTTTTTGGACATAAACCTCTGGTGTTTGTGGATTAATTTTCCTGACACTTTTTTATAAAGGAAAATGTTCTGAAAAAGAATCTCGTCTGAAACTGTCAAAATGGAGTGAAAGATGGCAGTCCAGAAACAAAGTGGCCAAGCAAGGTCACACATGAAAATATTCCTGTCCATGGGCAGGCATTTCAAAGAGAACAGAAGTAATACAAAAAGATAAACTTGAGTCAGTGGATTGAGAGACCTCTGGAAGTTTTCCTCAGTGCCAGAATGCATAGCAGAGAGAACAGGAGAAGAAACTATCTTCATTAGTGGTTTAATTGTTTTAATTGGGATGAGGAGGCCACTTTGGAAATTAATCCACTGTGTTCTCACAGACTTCACTTGATTTGACTTGTGAAGTGAGCTTGGGTCAAGGAAGCCGAGTTGATTTTGGATGAAACTAAACTAGGAGCTGTGGGACTGTGGGATCCCAGTAGAGCTGTTCCAAACTAAAACTCTAAGCGCATATCCCACATGGATTTCAGGTCTGCAGACTTTCCTGCCTCGCCCCACTCCTATTGCTTGTGGGTGTGGGCACAGCAGATCCTTATGGGGGAGTTCAGAGACCATCACTGGAAAAAGTTGTGCCATTGTGAAAGGGGCTGTAGCAAAAAAGAGGCAGGTTAACTACTGAAATTAACTACTAATTCTGAGAGGTGTGGGCAGAGAGTTTTTAGGAAGATTACAGTGAAGGAGGTGAAAATGGATTTTCTGTAGGAAAACAGAAATCTGTTTTGGCAAGTAATTCCCACAATGAAGCTTAGAAGCCATATTACAATGCAATTGGCTGGTACAAGCTGAAGTGTAATAGTCTTATTCTTAAATACAACTTTTATTTTTATTTTAATTTTCTCTAAATGTATACTACATGAACAAGTTTTGAAAATGAAGAAGCAGTGGAAGTCTTCAGGAAGAAACAAAAAAACCCCACCTAAACTGCGAATAAGTGAAGCATTTGTATGGATTGTTTTTAATAAAGGTGCAGGGAAATACGCATCCTAAGGTGTTAAAGGAGTAGCTTAAAAACTGAGGAGGATAATCCTTCCAAAGGAGTTGTCTTGGAAACTCTTCTCAGTCTCTCAATTGAAAGCCATCTGAAATGAATGTACAAGCATACACTGAAAAAATGATTGCGCTTCTAAGAATTAAATGATGTAACAAAATAAATCTTGACATATACAATGTTTGGTTTGTTTTAACCGTTAGACTTTTCCTGTGGTTTTAGTGAAGCTGTTTGATTTGTGGTACGAAGCTCTGACAGAAGTAAGCAATCCTGACTGTGCACAATCTCTTACCATATTATTGCCAATATCAAGAGGAATAAAATGTCTAAGGAATGAATCTTTTTGTAATTTCCTATTTAATATGTTTTAGTTTCCTTGATAGGTTTCAGCAGCAGTGTGGCAGGGAGATGTGAAAGGCTGACCTGTTAAGAATGGAAAGCATTATGCACATTTATGCCCTCGTAAAACAGCATGTATTTGTGTAGACCCTCATAGCCACTCACTTTGTTGTCATTGTATCTGCAAACATGAATATCTGTTAAAATGCCTTTCTTTTACAAAAACTTGTATTTTGCCCCTAGTTGAGTGTAGTGACCATTTCTACAAGACATTGAACAGCTTGGATTAACACTGGTGTTCCCTGTTTTGGAGGGTGTTGGATGGGATGAACCCCAGAGACCCTTTCCAGCCCAAATTATTCTTAGTTTCTATTAAAAAAAAAGAAAAGAAAGAAATTTAAAGCAATTCCTAGAAGTGTGTTCTTGTTTTAAGATATCCTTGTATGCTCTTTTAGTAACCCATTTTAATTTGTTATTTTGAGATCATTCTTAGATAGTGTTTTGCTTAAATGCACAACATAGGGAAGAGCAGAAATACATGGAAAGGGTCTGAGAGTAAAGATCTAAATGTACCTTGGCACTTGTAGACTGTTTTCAGAAGTCTCCGAGAATTAAATCAAGCATACTTTCCTCATCCTCAGTGAAAATTTTCACAAGATTAGGTACCCTGACTTCAAAGTCAGTGCTTATTCTGTGTGTTTTGTCTCCTTGTTCTTAATTTTCTGGGTGCTTCATAACAGGCAGAATTTGGGGTTTTTTTCTGGAGTCTTCTCATCTTTTCACGTTTTGTTCATGTGTTATGTGTTTCATGTTTTTAATCCATGAATGCCTTTGCTTTAAATATGTAGATGTTCATTTGTTTTTTTCTTGACTGCTTCTACTAACTTCTTGGAAACTTGTAGGAAAACTGTTGAAACAGCAAAAAAGTGGCTAAAAGGAAGGTGATTTGAATTACCTCTTCCAGGCAGTCATCAGTTAATAGATTATAAGTAAGAAAATTGCCTAAGGGGGGTGAAATAACATAAAATTTTGACTTAATGTTTTTCCTCTGAGTGATCACATAAGATTATTTCATTGCCCTAATCAAAAATTAATTGAATAACATGAATAAGTAGCTTAAAGCTTGTGGATTTATGTGACTGTTTCTTCTCACTACTGTGTCATGCAGCTGAAGCAGTGGTAAGCAGAGGCCTCCGGATAAATTCCTGTAGCAACAGGCAGGAAGGGACTTTGGGTAAACTTCAGAAGATTCCTTTGCATGCTGTCATGGTAAGGTCTAAAATAACCTGTTTCGAACAGCACCATGAATATTTGATTTAGTTTCTCAAGCTTGGAATTTTTGCTTTGTAGAGCCTCTCTGAGCTATCTGAAGCTAAATGTGCCTATAGGGCTAAATAAGCTTTTACAGGACAGATGGAACAAAACATTATTGTTTTGGATAGCTGTTTTGTTAACTACCTCGTGCTACTTCTCTTCAGTGCTTCTTTGGGCTCAAAGTTGTCCTTTCTCATAAAACGTGAGTTGAGTTAGGAAACCTGATCTCCAAATTGCAAAACAGATAAATGTATTTTTGCAGTCAGGGTGGGATGTTGCCTGGGTGAGCCATTACCGAGGTTGCATGCTGTAGGATACTGTATTTATCAAACAGCTGCAGTTTATAGGATGCACTAAATATTCTCAGATACCTGGTCAGGTTAATGTCTGAGCAGTTTAACAGTGACTGCTTGGAAGTGTCTGGCCACACTGTGTGTTTTTCCCTGGAGAAAATTATCTTCCAAGGTTACCACTGAAAAAATACTGTTTATACTTTCTAGGTACTTTTTTAATAGAAATCTCAAAATGTAACAGTTGTTGTTTTTTAAAAGTGAAATGTAAAATGTCTTATTGCCTGTTAGGGAAATACATGCTGTTGATCACATTGCTTCAGTCTGTCTTCTTCATCTCTGAGGAAGGATATCCCTAAAGTTGCAGTGCAGAATATTTCTTTACCTCTGTTTCCTCAAAAGTCCATGTAGGACATGGTTCACAGTGCAAGGAAGTAGAAGAATTAAGAGGGGAAGCTGTAATAAATTTCTGCAAGATACAAGAGTTCTGATTGCTAGAACTTGATGCCTTTTTGTTAGAGATCTACAATAACAATCTAACAATATTTAAGTTAAGGAATATTTAAGTTCAGAGGGACTTTGGAGATGCTAAAAGGGTATTTCCCTATGGAAGAAGGGTATTGCTCATTCTGAGAAGTTGGTTCACTGTATAGCCAAATCATTCCCAGTTCTAGGACTTTCACCTTTTAACAGCATAGACTCTGCTCACAGTACTGTTGGATTTTAGATTGTGAGTTTAATTTGTGTTTTGAAAGCTGAACTTCATTTAAAACATTCTGTAAGAAATGTGATGGTCACAGCAGAGCAATTAACCATGTCTGGCTGCCAGGTCTCACTCTGCCTCCTCAACCATATATGATTAGATGTATTTGATAAGTAAAACTGTTGTGTGCTCACACATTTAGGGGTGTCCATTGAGAAAAGGAAGCCAGCAGTGAATTAAAACTCTTGACCTTCCAGAAGAGGGGCTAGGAAAGAGTTTAGCCCATCATGAACTAGACAAAAGAGCTCAGACCCCTGTAAATGAGCTTTTACTTTGTGTGCTGTCAGCCCATGATAATACCTGGGAACTCTCAGCTATAAAGGAACAGGCTTGAGTATCTGGTTTCTTGAATGAAAAGCAATTTGTCTTGCTTTGCGGGTAGCAAGGTAACTACTTACCTTCTACTCCACAGAGTGTAACTTTGTTCTAGTTGTGAACTCCCACTGGGAAATTTTCCTGAAACCTCATCACAGAAGCCTTAGAATGAAACAGTTCTGAGTCAGTGCAGTTTTGTGTTGAAAGTATGTGATTACCAAAAATTTTTTGCAAAGAATTTTAAAGCCAAAATTAATTTCTAAAAGCAGTGGTTTGTAAAACACAGGAGTTAATGTCCAGTTAATATGTGTAAATCCAGTAATTCAAAAATCTGTTTGAGGTTGTGTTTGTTACTTACAACTATTCCAGTTTCACTGCCTTTCTTCTGTCATCTTAATACTAGTTTAATTCTCTGTGCTGGGGATTACCATGTGTGTGCCAAGTTTCATAGATGTTTTCCAATGGCAGCGTTTAAAAACCAGCCATTTTAAGTATTGCTCTATTTAGAAGATTACAGCACTGAACCAGTTTTAGCTTAGTGGTTTGCATATATGGATTGTTGTCCTCTTTGAAATGAATTGTACCATGAGAAGGAAGTGGCTGAAATAAAAATAGACCATGTCTTTGTTTTCACAAATGGTTTTAATTATCCTGTGCAGCTCTCTGCAGTGGCTTCTCTTTCCAGGCTTTTGAAAATGAAGCAAAAGGCATATGATGTTCATGGACATTTTTTTTTTTCCCCTCTTCGAGCATTTCTTAAAAGTTAGTAAAAGCTAACATCTTCCTAGTTAGGAAGGAAATCCATTGGGAAGTTTTCTGAGTGGCAAAGCCAGTTTTATCCCTTTTGTCCTGCCTGCCAGAGTTTTAGTCTAAGAACAGCTTGTGCTTGGGGAATTTCTGGTGTACTACTGAAAGTGTGAAAAACTGTCAAATTGTCTTTCTTGGAATTTTTAATATTTCACTTCTATTTCTTTACACGTCTTTTCCCCTTTGTTTTATGCAGAATCAAATGCTACATGTGTGTAGAAAAAACTGAACTATTTCAGCTGAGGTGCAGGTTTTACAAGCAGGCTTCTTGTTGCAGAGAAATGCTAATGACTGAATTCTCTATAATTTTGCTGAAAGTCTTCAGTTTGGGAGGCGTGATGACAGTTTAGTTTGGACTGCAAACAATGTTGGAAGCATTTTTCTCCTCAGGCTGAAGTTGATAGATGAGTTTTTCTAACCTGTGCTATTTGCACAAGGAACACTACCTGGTGATCCTGGGTATTCAGGGAAAAGTTAAAATAAGTATCACTGGGTGTCTGGCCACAACACTTCCAGAGTTATTCTGCCTTTCATTGGGTAATGTCTATGCTTTGGTAGGTAGGGTGAATGTTTTTCAACATTTCCAACTTAAAAACTTCAGATTCAGAAGAATTTCCCATGCTCAGTTCTCTCGTGAACTGGTAAGATATTTAGGAACAACAGGGAGTCAGCACTGATTATTACTTTTGCATAAATAATTTTTTCTAGAAAAGGTGTTTAAGGTTGATAGTATGTAATTTCTTAGTCTTTACTGGTGTAATTTAAGATCTGTTTGTGACAATCATTTTTTATTGCCATTTTTGGATATCAATATAGTATCACACATTATCATTTATGTTGCATTGAGGTTGCAGGAAGTTAGTAAAACAAAACTCAGTATGAGACTTTACAGGGTAAAGAGTCTCACTCTTTTTACCACAGAGAATGTGGTATTTATCTTTAAAATCTCACATTACTTATACCCTCTCACACATTTCATTAACTCATCCTCTCCCTTGTGTACTGTCAGACACCAGAACATTTTTGCCTATTGAGGTGGGATGGCCAGTGTCTCTTTTATGCTTTGCCTAAAAAGCAGAAAAGGAGGATGGAACTAATGGTATCTATCACTGTTTATTGCGCTTCAGGTTCCTGTTGGTGACAACTTCACATACGGATATTTTTTATCATCTGGGAGTCAAGAGTCGTTTTTTGCTAGTCCTTTGCTTCAGAATCTGCTTACTTCAGCTCCCATAAATCTTTGGGAGAAGCTAATGCTGCTTGTTTTTTTCCTTATTTGAAATATCCATCTCTTTAAAGCTACAGTATGTTTTCCTCTTGGGCTAGCAGGAAATGAAATGACTTAAGTGATGTGAAGTAATCCTGTTGCCACTCTCTACTTTGAAGCACAGGCTGTTTTGCTTGTCATGCATCTGTGCTGGAGTCTTATCAGAGTGAAGGCATCCTGGCCTTGACACAAACATTCCTCAGTTTTATTCCTGCAAGAAGTGCCCTTTGTTATAAATCAAAGCCGTTTTAACTCCTGTTTAGCTGATTTATGCATGTTTTCATCCCCACTTTGTTAATCTCAATTTAGCATCTTCATTACATTATCTACAAGGTATGTTTGCTCATAGCAGTAAAAGATTCAAAAGAAAAGTTCAGAATAGTGGGTCTAGAGAACAGATTATCTCACTTTTAGAATTAGACCTGTTGATTTAGAGAAGTTGTGGCTTCTGACTCTTGATATGCCGCTCTCCTTGCAAAGAATGCAGAAATGATAATCTGTAAGGAGATGTAACAAGAAAGTGATTCCTGTATTGAGCCAGGAGTACAGTAGATAATATATATTGTTTACATGGATCAGATATGAAAAAAAATAAATTTTTAAGACAGGAGAGTAGATGAAGCTTTGAAGTTTCTACTTCAGTCAAGGGTTTCTCGTTAGTATGTCTACTATAGGGCCAAGATAGAAGTTGGACGCCTCTTTTCATTTGTTTCGTGGTTTATATATCTTTCTTGTCCCTCCTTGCAGCTTCTGAAGGTCACGTCACTTGGTTTGCTTCCGTAACCGATTAAATTGTATTCCCACAAATATATTTTTAGCCTGTGTATTGAATTGGCTCCAGTCTTATCTTTCAGTTGGGATCTCTCTTGTTGCCCTCAGAGCAGCTGTGTGGATGTTGGCTTGTACTTGGATAACCTGAGCATGGAGGCTGCGGGGAACTGGGCCTGTGCTTGCTCTGATGGCAGGGGAGACAGGATCACACAGCTCAGTAACCCAACCCACAGCCTGTTTTCAGACCCAGCATGCATTTCACATTTGTTCAAAAATCAATTTGGGCATTTTAAATTCCAGCAGCTGCGTTCTGGCACAGACTGCTTGGATTTTCCAGACTTCTTGGTGAATGGATGTGGTGCTGCTCACAAAGTAATGGCCAAAGGGAGCCAAGCTGCATTCTGTGTTAAACCTCTCTGATCCATTCCTTATATTCCTTGATGCAAACCTCATAATTGTTTCCCTTTCCAACGTGTACTCAACACTGTTATAATTTGTATCTATTCTTTTCTCCCTGGTTGATTACTCAGCAGTTTCTTCCTTTCTGTCTTTTGACTTGTTTTAGTAAACCTGACCACATCTTTACAACTTACTTTAGGGGCGAAAAAGTGTAAACCACTAAAACCAGCTTTGTCAAATCACATTTGACTTTAAAGATGAAACTTGAGCAGTTAAAGTAACTGCAAATTTGCTAAGCAAGTAAGTTGCCAAACTCCCTGTCTCTGCCTGGGCTCACTGTGTAGTTATAGCTAACATTAAAGAGAAAAACCTTTTCTGCAATATGCATGCCTTCAGTTAAAGAGAGGCTTCAGTGTTTGGGGAAGAAGGAGAGGAAGCCTTTCGGTAGTTTCTCACATACAAAGAAGTGCATGTATCTATCCCATACCTGTTGATAAAAGAGACATGTTACATTTTGCATGCAGTTTTTTAAACAAAATTGTGTGTACTTTATTCTTTTTCCTAAAGTATCTATTCATGTTACATAGTGAGGTTCTCAAAACAGTTTTTAAAATTTCTAGGTATGTTCAAATAATTTTTTTCATGATGCAGATTTTTTCTCCATTATTGAAATTGTAAATGCACTTTGAATAGGAACACCTGCAAAGAGCAGCTTAGCCTATTCTTAAAATTAGTTGCTAAACATAAGACTTAAAGGAGCCAACAATGTGCAACTATATAAGTTTTTTTTTAATTATAAAGAGCATGTGCCAACATATTTCCAAAGCTATGTATGTGTAATACAGTCACAGGGTTTCATTCTCATCTTGGTGTCTTCTGTTCTTTTAGATAAATACAAAACAAAATCACCTGCTTCAGTTAGCTAGTTCCTTACCAGATAAATTCCAGTGCTGAATAAAGTCACCCAAGTTAAATTGGTGTGATACTGAAGGTCTCTCAATCTATTGATAGCATTTTTCTTTTGTCTATACTCCGTGATTTTGTGGGTTGAGGACCTCCTCCCCAGCTCTTCGTTTCCTTTGCTTTAACCACAAAGCAATAAAAAGAGTGGGAAGAAAAGCAGCTTTCTCATGATTTCTTGGAAAAATAACTGAGGATCCTCCTTTGCTGCCTTCCTTTGCCCCAGCGTAGCATTTGGGCTGCACTCTCCTCCTTTTCCACACCCTTTTCCACTGTAAACTGTGGTGGAAATTTGTTGTCTTGGATGAAAATACCCCAGCAGCACTGGGTCAGGCCAGAGGGGAAGCTGCTGGGAAAACACTGCAGGTGTGATTCAGAGAACAGGACCCAAAGGATGCGTGGTCCGGTTTCCTGCTGTGAGGCAGATTTATTTTAAGCAGTGTTTGTTCAAACCTGCCTGAGTACTAACAATGGTGCATGCAATTATGAAGCTGAGTATAATTTATCTAATAATTTATATGTTATGGTAGGATGTTATAGAACCAGACTTCCCTTGGAGCAGGTATGCAGCCATGGAGGAAATTCAGACAACCATTTCAATGGTTTATTTTTAATGGCAAGAAGATATTCTTTCTCTATTCCATCTTTTATTATGCCAAAGAATTTGTCTTGTTCATTTCTGAGAAAATCATACTTACCTGATCATGTTTTGAACATCCATTGCATTTCCCCAGTCATTCTGTCACAGCTCTTGAACCTTTCAGCTGATGTTCCTAAATTTCAGATTCTGACAGTTTCTTGGAAGTGAGTTGCAGCATCTGGGAGAAGAATGGCAATAGGAGTTTACTATAATTTAAAACAAAACAAAACCAGAACAACAGAACAAAATACCAACCAAGAAAAAAAAAAAACCTCAAAATCCAGCCTAAACCACATGAAATCCCTAAATATCCGTAAGGATGTGTTTGATTTTTCTACTCCAGAAAAAAAACCTGAACATTCTCAGCTTTGGAATGACAGTTTCAACTTTTGTGAGAGTGCTTGTAGCATTACATTGAATTTATAAAGACGTTTGCTTTTCCCATTTCTAAGTACCATTTCTGTTATAATAAAACTAGATGGAAGCACTTTAATAATGACTGAGGAGTTTTTTTTTATTTTGTGATTAGGCTTACAAGTAGCCTTAGGCTGATTCTGAGTTGAAATCGTCTGCAGCTTTTAATAGAGTAGTTTTTTTACAGACAAACAGAATCTGTTTGGTGTATTTGTTACATAAATAAAGAGGAGTAAAATGTTAAAAATTAAGTGTAAATAGACAGTAGCTGAATATGTGACTGATGGTGCTACTGGCTTTTGCACTCTCTTTTTCTTCTTTCCAAGTCTAGTTCATTAATCACCATGGATTCTCTTTGGCTAATCAATATATTTTAGCTTAGTTTCCTAATAGAATGAGGTGTACATAAATCTGCCTGCTCTCTTCCCATTTTCCTGTGTGTTGCACTACAGACTTCCTAAATTACTGATCCATTCCAGCTAAAAACTGATGGAGATGGAGGTAGAGAAGCTGATTAAATCTCTGTGAGTTGTGAAAAATCCAGATAAAGTATATATGTGCATGGTAGGGAAGGAACTTAAATTAGTGCCCAGCTGAGAGAAAAGCTTCAGTGTGTTTTCCATGATTATTCCTTGCTGGAAGCTTGGCATGAAACAAATTATTCCACGTGTAATCTTTCTCAGTGGGCACTTAAGGGGGGAGTAGAAGAGGCGCTGGAGTCAAGGTATTGAAAAACATGGAAAGACAGGTAGGGGTGTTGAAGTGCAGGGCGGAGATAAATTGTTGCTTCCTGCTTCTTCCTCTGGACTCTGCTTTTCCTGGTTAATTAATGGAGCTTGTCGTAAGTGCGCAGCCTCTAGATTTTAGCAAGAGTAAAATAAAATAAGTTTTATTTTTCAAAAATAATTGGAAACCTTCTAGTAGCTGAAAGAACTAAGCAATGTGTAGTAGTTGCTTTTGGCAGCCTTAAGGAATTTTCCTTGAGCTGTTTGTTGGTGCAGGCTGTGTCTCCCAACATACGTGTTGATACATCTACGTGTGTTAACTCAGCTGTGTTTGCAGGACACTTATTTCAGATGTGGTTAAGCTGCTAGATTTTCTCTGCATATTCTCAATGAAAATGATCAAATGTTAGTAAAATCATTTTATTGAGTGTATTTGCTGGGTCAGAAATGAAAGTTGGCTTTAACACTGCTTCTGAATAAGCGTTGTATGGTGTAAATGCTTGGTGTGGGAGTTCAGTTGAGAGTGATCCCCTCCAGGGACCCCAGATGTATTCTGTGCAGTTTTATTTCTCCAGGTGGGAACTGGCAGCTCTTTCATAAATACAAACTCCTTCAGACTATCTAGTGTGTCTATGTTGGTCTGGATGTAATCTGATTGCTTTCATACAGCATAAAGGATACCCAGGGAGGTTGGTCACAGGAGCAAAATTAAGAATTGTCCTCTAAATTATTTAAATTTAGGCTACTTTTTAAATACTTACATTAAAATCTTTCTCACTCTAACATGATTGAAATTTATAATTATTATTATTATGATGCGATTCACATCTGAAATTTAGTAACAGCACTGAACTCTACAAATTTGAGCAAGTCATTAGTACCTTTTTTTGGCAGTAATTCCTAATTTCAAATTAATTACTAATTTGGTACTAATTTTGGTGCTAATTTGGTTCCCTTCTGCAATAGGGAATACTCACATCAGCAAGCTGCAGGATGCAAGAATTACCCGTTTCACAATTTTCAGCTACTTGTGGGATTACAATTTCCACAGTCACTGTCGCATACATTTGCTTCAAATCGCAGCCTCCAAAAAGAAAGTTGTCATATTGAGATCTGATCTCCTTGTACAAGTTCTGGTTTCCTTGATGTGGCTAAATATGTCTGGGGTTAGATAAACTGTTTGTGGTGTTATCAACTGTAAATTCGTAAATGGCATGTTTTGACTCATGATACAAATAGCAGCAGCCTAAGCTAACGCCTCCTTGTTGGAAGTAATGCATGCAGAAAAGTGTTTGAGAGCTGGCAAGGGATGTTTGCTCTGCGTTGGGATCCCATCTGGTGGCTGCCCAGAGCAGAGCATCCAGGGGGGCTCAGGGCTGATGAGCAGCCCCTTGGCCACAGCAGCTGAGCCACACAGAGAGGTGCACAAATGGTTTGCAGTCGGTTCTGAGCAAGGAAGACTGTGTGGAAGTGGCACAGAGGAGGGAACATGGCATGACAGGGATACAGCGAGTGGTCTGGAAGTTGTATCCAGCAGCAGGCTGTACATTTTGCAGTGATCAGTTCATAAGACATGCTGAGGTGAAATGTGTTTTAAGAATGAATAGATGACAGGGGTATCTGGGTATTTCCAGAGTGATGTCTGTGTTTAATGTAATAGTACACTATTTAAATTCCCTGGAACCTCTATGATGCACATTGTCCACTTTGTCTGCCCCCGCCCAAAACCAAATACTGCAGGGAGGAACCTGTGCTGCCTTGGGCTGGGAGGATCAGACAAGCCTTGATGTGAGGGTTGGGGTGTGCCAAGAAGGACAGTTGTGCAGTAACTGAAAGTTGTCTTGCTCTCTTTGAAAAGTGATGTATTTGCTTAGTTATTTAAGTGCTTTGTACAGTTACAGCCCCTGTCTACGGACTTGATCTAACCAAGTAAAAACAAAAAAGATATCAAGGCAGGTTTCTCTAAATTTGAAATTCCCTTTTTAATTTAATAATTTATTTTCAGTCTTTTTGCTATGCTTGTGGATTGTGATGTTTGTTTATCTTTTAAAACAGTGGTTGACACAGATAAACGTATCCAGGATTTATGACACCAAGACAAGCACATGTTTTAGACATAAGAGGTACAGCAAACTTTGGAATTAGAACATCATTCACTCATTAATCGGCAGAAGTGACAAAATCAAAAGACCTCTTTTGCCTAGAACCTGAATAGTTATAGGTCATGTAATAGAGACTGAGCCCTTTGTAAAGGATTTTCTGTACTTTGGGGAAATGGAAGGGAACTAGACAAAAACCAAATATACTGGGTTTCTTTGCACTATAATGTATCCACATGTCAAAAACCAGATGAATTTTTGAGCTTCTGAGTATTGAAATGTTTGCATTATCTCTTCATGCAGATTCAAGATCCAGCCCATATTATGGCTGGCAGTGGGTCCAGATCAGGACCAGCCAGTGGGTTGTCGATGAAATCCCAGCTTCAGATCACTGGTGAGCCTTCTGAAATTATGTGTCTTTTCTGGTTAGAAATGTGACACTGTTTTTCCACAGTTAAACAGAGTTTACTATGTTGCATTTCAGGAAGTTTTGCATTGTAAAATGCCCAAGAGAAGTCAAGATTGATGTTAGGCCATCACTACTTCATTACAACTATTTTATTCTGGATTTTATCTAAAATGCATTTGGAAATGCTGCATATTTGTGTAAAAGAAAAAAGAAAGGAATAATTCTTTTTGGGTGCTGTTAAGTAAATTGTACAGGCACTCCTCCTGGAAATGTAACAATGCATGATGATACTTCTTGCAGTTACTGAAAATTGGCATGATATCAAATCTTAACACTTTTTCCTGATACTGCTGTTCATTAAAGTTGACTTACAGCTTCTCCCTTGTTACATGTTTTTATGGCCATCATTGAAATGGATAAAAGAAAGCATAAAAAAATTAATTAAAAGTGTTGGTTAGAATATCACTGTAATTGAACACTTCTGGATTGTTTGGAAATGGATTTATATGACAGGCTTTGCTTTTTTGTAGTGCCTCACCAAGAGAGCAGCTGTTGAAACTTAATTACCAAAGTTTCCTCACTTTTGCTCTCTGGAAATTTATCTTAGGCATCAAAGTGAATGGGAAATCTGGGGGGGTGTGCATGTCTCTGTTTAGAAGCATCAAGAGTAAATTTTGCATCCTCAGTGTGAAGACCTGTGGGCATATGCAGTAGTTTCAGAAAAGGGATATTGTGGAGATGAAAAGAATTGTCAAAAATAGATAGAAAGCTTTGGACTAGAAAGAAGGTTGGATCTCACTAACTTACACAAGCTGTAGCTGTCTCCCTGAGGTCAGAAGCTTGTGTTTCCTCAGTAGGTTGTGAGGCTGTAGAGAAATCTTGTCCCTACAGGTTGATATTGGAGAAAAATTGGAAGAGGTTTTCACAGAGGTACCTCCACACAGGGATGGAGAGCAGAGCCAAGGACTGAAGTGGTGATTGACCAAGGCTTTCCCCATTAAAGGCCTGAGATTCACACAAAGACAGTAAAGCTGAATAAATACCTCCGTGTTTAGAATTGAGACTGCTGAGGTATTTGAATTTCAGGTCTGAATTCCTGTAAATGTTCAGCCATGATCTGCAGCAAACTGTTGCTGGTGTTGCCTCCCACCTGCCCTACCCTCAGCACCCCATTCTGCTGCCCTCATTAGTTTTAAATGGAATTTCAGAGTGTCTCGGTAAGAACAAATGAAAGTAGGTACAGGTCTGCTTGTTTCTGCTGGTCCAAAGCGTATCTTTTAGATAGTTAGAGATGCTGAGGTATGAGGTGCTATAGCATAGAAGTACTGGAGACAGGAAGGCAAGGATAGGGAGCTTTGTGAAAATTAATGAGTTAAATTCCATGGAGATGTCTGTAATACACAGGGAAAGAGTTTTCCTTGGGAGCAGTTCAGAGCAGTTTATACTAAGCTACTTCTCTAAATCTCTAAAGGAGTATAGGCTATAAGGGGAATCTGGGAAGATTAGCCAGATGGGCTTGAATTAGTCATTTCTTTTTAAGGATGTAGTGAGGCTATGGTGGGTGACAAACACAGAATAGCAAGCTGTTTTTTGTTAGAACAGTGAATTCAGGGGCCAACTGGAAATAACATCTTCGTCTTCAGTACTGTTTTGTTAGTTCGGTGTTGCCAGTGAATCCAAGAACACCTGGGACTCAGAATCAGGGTAGACACACCTCGTAAATGAGGCAGCATAGCAGTGGTGTTTGGAAAGATGGGAATGCTGCACTCAGTAATACTGGAAAAAACCCCAGTCAACACCCAGCACACCCCCTCCCCACCAAAATCAAAGCTCTAGAGCTGCAAGTCCTGTCCAGATTTGTTGTTGCTAGAACAGGAGGTAGTTACTGGAACCCAGGGTTTGGATTTAGCTTTTCAGTAAGTTTGCTTAGCTACAGAAAACTTTACACTAAATTCATTTTCTCAGTGGTGTTCTGCTCATGAGAAGTTGTGGCAATTTTCCACAGTGCCTTGATAAGAGGCAGATCATGTTTTGAGTTTTTTAACAAGCAGTGTAATAAACTCCAGGAATTCTCTTGGCTGGTGATAGACAGGAGAAGGTTGCAGAGGATATTTTCTGCTTTCAACACCTAAGCACTTCTGTGGATCTTGTACTGGTTATGATTAATAAGAGTGTCTGATGTTGCAAAAGTATTGTTGCATGTTTTAGGCATTTGTGTGAGCTGTGGCATGGTATAAATGAGCTGGAATGCAAGAGGGTCTTTATCCATCTAATGTTTTTTTTTCTTCAGTGTTACTGTCAGGCATCAATGACCTGACACTTGAATATTGAAGCACCCAACTGAAAAATACCATTTGCAATTGAAATCTTCCTGAGTAAATTACTGTTTTTTCTGTTTCTTAACAGTTATTTCAGCAAAACTAAAGGAAAAGAACAAATGGTTTGGACCTAGCCCTTATGTGGAAGTCTCAGTAGATGGACAGTCAAAGAAGACAGAAAAATGCAACAATACAAATAGTCCAAAATGGAAACAACATCTTACAGTGTAGGTTTGGGGTTTTTTTCCATTTAATTTGAGCCAAATTAAGGCACTTGACAGTGGGCTTGAATACTGTGTTTTTATTTTAAGCAAGGAGTAGAATGTTGCATGAGGTGGTAACATTTGTATAATTTTTAGAGTAAATATAGTATAGTCTGAAATAGATATTTACAAACTATTACACTGCTTGTGCTTATATTTTGTATTACTATGTGTGGCATAGTAAAAGAGCTCTAATTCTGTGAGTAGTAAGGACAGTAAAGTAATTTAATATTATAACTGATGGCGTCATGCAGATTTTTATTGTCATATTTAAAGTTACAGTTTTCAGAAGTTCTGTGGCTGAAAAGTGTAGCTGTTCTTTGTGTCCCACTGTGGTGTACCATGCCATGACACAAGGTAGTTGCCTGTCTTGTGCACTTCTAAATTCAAGCACAAATCCAAAATTCCCAATTAACTTATGCAAATTGTTTGTACAAAACTAACATCAGATTCAAGATAAATATACCTATTGATGTTTGCTTGGCTCAGTATTTGTGTTGTGAATAAAGAAGAAACACAAGTTCTATAAAATTTAGTTTTCTCTTAGTGTCACATGGAACTCTGGGATATAGGTCAGTCTGTGCTTGCACATTGGACAGGGACTTTTCACAAGGGCATGCCAGGTGGGATATTAGGAAGAAATTCTTCCCTGGGAGGGTGCTGAGGCCCTGACACAGGTTGCCCACAGAAGCTGTGGCTACTCATCCCCGGGAATGATCAAGGCCAGGCTGGATGGGGCTTGGAGCAACCTGGGATAGAGGAAAGTGGGGTGGAACGAGATGGGCTGTAAGGTCTCTACATTGCAAACCAGTGTTTCTGTGATTTCTTGTACTTAAATTGTAGATTATTCTTCTTGAAGCATCTGGAACATTGCCTGAGGAAAATCTTTATTGTATCTGTACTTAAATTGTAATTTAGATTATTGTGAAGTTTTGGTTACTACTATTTACTACCTTACTTTTCACTGAGATATGCTAAGAAAAATAAAATCATGCACTTTAAATGTGTGAAAGTGTAGAAGAGCAGAATTTTCTTTTACCTTCTAAAATGTGCCTTTTTCTCTTTTGCTTTTCATGGGAATGTTTGTGGTGTGTGTTGCACAAATCTACACAATAATATGTGGGCAATTTTTGCTCTTGTTGAGTAAAAGCTGAGCACAGACACTCTGTACATCAACTTCATTGAAACTTGCACTAAAACTACATGGAGCTTAGTGAAGTGAATTAGTTTTTATGAAATATTTTGGCACAGCTGTCTGTATTCAGATTCAGGATAAAAAGGACAAGTGTAGTGGCTTCTACAAATGAGGGTGGAATCTCTTGGGGTTCCTCTCCTTGGAGTTCATTAGATGGATCTTCTGAACGGATTGGCTTATTCTGAAAGTCTGAACTTACCAACCATATACAGGTGAAATTATCCACTGAGAAAATAAGCAGTCATTTGTACTCATTTCTCAAAATGAAAATAATTTAAAACTATATAAATATTAGAGTGTTCCTTGTAGAAAAAAAAAATCAGTATTAAAAATTACTTTGAAGTTGCTGTCACAGAACTTACTGTGTGTTACTACAGAGTTGCTGGCAGCTTTTCTATATTTCCCTTAAAAGAGTAATATGAAAAAAATGTATTCGGCCTATGAACAGCCTTGCAACAGTCTTGATTGACATGACATATTCAGGTGACATGAGAATGTGGTAATTGGAAATGGTTTGATGTTACCACCATTATTTCTTGTTTTTAAATAATTTCTAGTGACAGTGGAAGTAGATGTCTCAGTTTGCCCTCTTCCCCAACAAATGCCCTTACAGTACTCAACTTTCTCTTTTCAGAATTGTCACTCCTGTAAGTAAATTAAACTTTCGAGTCTGGAGCCATCAAACATTAAAGTCTGATGTCCTTCTGGGAAGTGCTGCTCTGGATATTCATGAAACGTTAAAATCCAACAGTATGAAATGTAAGTCCGAGATGAAGGGTACCTCAAAATGCCACAGAGTTCCTCAGGAATTGTGTGTTATGAACATGAATGCTGTGTGCACCTCTGGAAATGGCCTCTTAAGGCTTCCTTTTGGTGCTCCTGCTTGCTTGTATGAGCTTCCTTCTGCTTTTTCAGAGTAATCTTTTTTGGTTATCCATAGGCTGCTATGATGTCCCTGAACACAAGATGCCTTTTACTTTGCTAGTGTGTGGAAGACTGAGTGAAAGGCTGATTAAACAGAAGAGTTTCCTTTTACGTACCTTAAAAATTAAAACTATGGTTGGAATTGGTGCTAGATAGGAAATGTGTAAAGTTATTTTTGTTATAAATAGTGCTGCAGGGGTATAATGTATTATTTCAATTATCTTAGAGCTAGTTAGGCTTTGGGCAGTATGTGCATCCTGGGAAGCTTGAAGGAGAAATGCAGAATTTTACAGACCCATTACAGCACTCATGGGGCTGCAGTACAGAGCTCTGTGCTGTACTGCTTTTGTTTTGTCCTTTAAAGAAGTGTTGGTTTCCCAACTGTCATACATGGGTGTTGCAGATGGAGAGTGTTGACAGCAGTGAAAGCTGCTCTCCTGGCAGTGTCTATCCTGCTGAATCTGGGTGAAAATCCCTGCAGGTCAGTGCATTTGCTGTCTGAAACCAGGCACCTGTTGGAGCTCACTGGTATTTATATCAAACCGTTTCAGCAAGAATGTTTATTTACTGTTCTGTTTCAATGAAAACCCTAAATGTACCATTGGTCTGGGAATATGATGGAAAACGTTCACATTCTGAATGTGAATCTGGATGTCATTATGTAAATGTGAAGCTTTTTTAGTCAGAAAACAGAAATTATATCTCCTTTTAATCAAGAATAAAGTGAATTATACTTCCTAACTCTCTTTTGGGGGCAGGTGCATTAATTGTAGTAATGTGAGACTCAATCTTTGATGTAATGATACTCCTTTCCAGGCAGCAACAAGATTACGCTCCAGTTTTTTCCCTTTTTGTAGAAACAATGACTTTCTAATGATATATGAAAACGCTCAGTTTTACCACACAAAAAAATAATGGAGAGGCAGAGCTGTAGTTCTGGGGAGTGTTTGGGGGTTTTTTCCCCCCTTGATCACTGAGGTATGCAATTGGCTTCTTGAATAAAAGGCTTTTTTTTCTCATGCAGTAAGATAAGCTCCCTTTGTTCTGTGTTCTTCTCCAGTGGAGCAGGTAGTGGTGACATTGCACCTCGTCAGTGACAGAGAACCAGCAGAAGTGGTGGGAGATCTGTCGGTCTGTCTTGATGGGATGCAGGTCGACCCTGAGCTCCTGACTAATGGGGAAGCCTCAAGTACAAGAAGTGAGTCACTTGCAATCCAAATCTATATTTATCTGCTATGCAAAGTGATTTTTGGGGAAGCTTTAATGTAGTCTTTAAATAAGCCCATTAACAGCAGTTTCTGTAACTTTCTGTTTATAGAGATCAGAAATCTCATACATTTTTATTTGAGGTGGAGTCCTAGTTCACAGGGCAGACCTTCAGCGTTATTGCAACAAAATCACAATCAGCATCTTTATTTTCTGGACTTCGCAAACTTTTATCTAGAGATTCCAAATGTTAATGAAAGCCCTTAGCATCCCTGAATTTTAATAAAATCATAAACAAAAAGTATAAAGTTGGTTTGATCTCATCATCATCCTAGTAATGAGAATTCTGCTTACTAGGAGACATGGGTTTATATTAATTTTTTCTTAAAATAGCTTATTTAAATAAATGTATTAATAGATTTAGTTCCCTGTGGAGAGCTGTAGAGAGGGATCCACTTTCTATTTAGTTGGTGTGCACCTTTTTTTTTAAACTGAGAACTTGAATACATGTAAAATATCTAATTAGAATAAAATAAAAAGGTAATTTTAATTCCCTTGGAGTAGGATAGTGGAGCATATCTAAAATACTGTACATTGAGAAGTAGAGCTAGGTAAGACTTACTTTCCTAGAAAGGAGCAAGAGAGACTGTCTGCGGTAGTGACCAGCTGGACACTTAATTGGCAAGTTCTAGGTTTCCTAGAGGACATTGCTTTGGAATTTCATCTAAGTATCATAGAAAAATTGAATTAATACACAAATTCTGTAGCCATTATTACTTAAACTTCTAGTCCATTTTCTTTGCATTTTGTTAAAGAGATCAATTGCACAGACTGATTGTGTGGAGTTTTGTTCGTAAATAAAAGCCAGATACTGGGATTTTGTGGCGCTTACAGAGCAGGGCTGAGGTGTAGGGATAGAAATATCTAGTGAAAGGACCAAATTTTCCTTTTATGCAGTACTTGATTTGCATCTGTGCTTTCTTGGATTTCCCGAAGTTCACCTACTGAGAAAAAGGTGGGAAAAGTCATGCAGGAATTGAGTACTCTTTACAGGGTTGGGCTTGACACAGCAAGCCCCAAGTTCAGCAGAAGGTTCCCAGATAATCAGGGGACTGGAGTACATAAGGAAGGAGTTAAATATTTAAAGTTTAGTCTGCACATTGTACAGCCTAAAGGCACTTCAGGCAAATACATTGTTTATGGAGTTGCTTTTAGGTTAAGATTTCTCTTGCTGGGATTTAATTCCTTCCATGCACAGTCCACTAACAGCACATTATCCTAAGCCTTTCTGTGACTACATCCTTGTCTTTGGCCTAGATCTGTCCACAGTTCCCATCAGAACTGAAAACTGATTTCTTTATTAATGGCATTTGTTTAACTCTATGGAAATAAAGTATTGGTGCTGTCTACATGAATGAGCAGTTCTGTGCTGCATATTCAAGGCTGGCACAAAAGGCAAATATTTCCAAGCTGGCTGAATAAGCAGTTGCAAAACATTTGCAAATCTAGGCTGACCTACTCCAATGCTTTTGGAGTGCAGCCATATTTAGTACCTGCTTCAGTGCCTTTATATTAAATAATTTACTGAGAAAGGGAAAGGTCTGGGCTAGAGAGCCCCAGAAAACAAAGCCCCCCAGCCAACCAGAGAGGAGATTTTAGTGAAGTTTTTGCCCTTTCTGCTCTGCCCGCCATCACTGAAAAGGGAGAGAGTATGAAAATCCAGCTCCACTTAAAAGAATGAACACTGCTTTATTATTGCTAGAAATACAGTGTTATTAAACTGTTCATGTGTGTGTTTGGGAATATTCATGCAGTCAAATGATGTCCTGTTACATCTTCCATAAGGTGGAAGTATTACAGTGGCAGTGGTTAAAAAAATTGTATTCACAGTCAAATAGAGACATGCAAAATACCTACAGCTTTGAAGCACAGTAGATAAACAGTACATTATGTCTCACCTCCATACTTAAAAGAATTGTAAGCATTAAGGGCTGCTGCTTTCCCTGGAAATGATTTGGTGTTGCTTATGCTTCTGTTGTCTTCTTCCTGATATTTAAGGTCCTACACAGAGTGAAAGCTCCAGAGTAAGGAGTGATACACGGTAAGACTTTTTTTCCTCTCTGTTTTTTTATTCTGCCTTTTAGTATTCACAGTTTTGAAAGAGGAATTGTGTATTTTGTCCAGAAGACAATGAAAATTTTATGAATATGCCCTGCAGCAGTATCTTTAAGATATGAGCATGCTCTAAACAAAAATATTGAACTTCTGCTCAGCTCCATTGTCTGGCCCCGGTTTTGCTTCCATACCTGACTGATCTTTTTGGTTTTTCCCTTTGTGTTCCTCATCCTTCTCCCAGTGATTATCCAAAGTAAAATACATATTTAAAAAAACCCAAACAAATGGCACTGGTTGTTTTTACATGGGTTTATAGCATGGAGATATCAGAATTATATTTAGCTTTGTTGAGAAGATTCCAAAAGCTGTCTGGCACTTACAGTGTGTTAAGGCTGATACCAGATTATGAACCTTGCTGCCTGGTGGGATAATAGTGTGCCCAGCACCGTGTTACTTTAATTAGTTCCCAGTACTAAAAGTATTTTAAGGATCTGTACCAGGCACAGCACTCTAGATGACATCCGGAGTAGCCAAGCTAAATTTCACTTTTTTTTAATAGCATATATTCTTGGCTATGTTGTCTGAATTCTTCCCATGAAAGTTTTTGTTCTGTTTCCTTTTTCTGTTTGAAAGAGTGTTTAGATGCCTGAATACCTGAGTGTATATTAGAATAATAACAACAATAATAATAGTTATTCAGTTTTGGTATCAACCACGTGGCTTCTGGTGGTCCTTGTGAGGATCATGTAAATGATCAGGAAAGTGACTTTCTACAAGGGTATGATATGAAAGAACAAGGGAGAATGGCTGAAAAACTGGGGCTAAACCTCCTATGGACTTGAAGTCACTAATGATTTGGACCCACTTTCATTTGCTTGAGGTTGGTGTAGTATGAATTATATGCACCACACCTGGTATAGAGCTAAAGTGTGTTTGACCATGATATTGAGGTTGAATGAACATGATTTTACTTGGTCCTTTATGACTTGTGATTTACTTAGCCTTACCTACTGGGTTTTATTTTGTGTATATTTAAAGGAATGTAATTTTAGAGGAACTGGGTTGAAACTGTAACCTCTTTCTTTATTTCTGATGGCTTATGTGCTTGGCCTGTAAATCCACTAGAATTTTAGTTGACAATCTTTTTGTATTGCCCAACATATTCTGAAAATAAATTGTTTCAGAATAAATATGTAGATACCTCTGACTCTGCTTAAGGAGCTACAAATATATCAGAATAATACTCTGCTAGGTGTAAGTGAACAGCACAGCATGGGTCAGTACTACTGTGTAGTTTCTTAATTCTTGTAAGGTTGAGCAGTTTATATTCATAGCTGTTGGTCAAAACTTTAATGCTTAGTTCTAAATTCTCCAGCATGTTCCAGAATTGAGTTTAGAGTCAAAAATATGTATGCATAAGTAGGATTTCTAAAAATTTGTAGCGTTTGTGTGCTCTGAGCAAATGCTGGCCCTGTGGAGTAAAGGCACACAGACGGTTCTCAGGTGTTAGCTTTTCATTTCATTAGGGACTCATGGGTAGAAATAGCTGAGCAGCAAAATCCAGAGCCTGGACTGAAGGGCAAGTGTATCAAATTGGGAAATGAAAGAGGAGATTTTGGTAACAGATGTTATATGCATCCATTTCATCACCTTTCCATCAACTGAGGTTTCAAGTACCTTAGGAGATAAACTGAGTGTGTTTATACAGATGTATAGATACTTGGAATTACTGTGACTGTTACAAATCTCACTTAGTTGTAACTATTGCATTCTAGTGACTTTCATGTGTCTTTTCAACCCTCCATGAAAGTGTCCCAGGCCAGGCTGGATGAGGCTTGGAGCAACCTGGTCTTGTGGAAGAGGGCTGGAATGAGATGAGCTTTAAGGCCTGTCCCAACCCAAACTCTTCCATGATTGTGATTTGCAAAGTTTCATGTCACCTGTGCACTACTAGAACAGTTCTCTTTGTCTTTTCCTGCAAAAGAACTAACTCAAATGGCCTTGAAAACTGTGAGGATGCTGCTTCCAGTGAAAACAAGACTGTTAATGGCAGTGACTCTCCGTTACTCACAAATGGAAACTGCAAACCTGTCAGACCTCCCAGGCCTGCCAGGCCCCCGCCCCCCACTCCCCGCAGACCCCCGTCGGTCACTGGTAGGTCCATTGGGCTGGCTACTCCTTGAGTGAACGCAACTCTTTCTGCTCCTGATGCTTAACTGCACTTTTGCTGGTAATTTCTTTGACAGGTCATATCTAAAGTAGTATTTTTTAGCTTGCATTCAGTACATGTTGTTTAGTCATTGTTCCTGTTCACTGGAAACTTCTTGTTTCCACATCTGCTTGGGGGTGGTGACAGTCAGTGATGGTGCTACAGAGAGTGGAGCTGGGACCAGCAGAACACAAGTCAGTGCTGCTGCTGCACTAAGGCACCCACTGAAGATGGCATGAAATCCACTGAAGGACTTACAGAACTGCCTCAAGTTGATAATACTGGGTTCTGAGATAAAAGTTACTGGTTTCTACAATTGCAGTTAGATTCTGTGAAGTTGCAGCGCTTAAAACATTCATTACTCTTCTCTGCTGCAATGGATAGATTTTTTTGTTTTAATCTAGTTACTTTAAAACTACCTGAAGGCCATAATTCTGAAAAGTTATTTGATGTTTTTGGTATAATTCCTTTACACCCATAGAATGCACTGTTTCAGTAGTCTCATCATTACAATTGATAAATGGTCTGGATGGATCCTGCAATACAGTAATTACTTTAAAAGATTAATCCAGTGCAGTTAGTTAATTAGACTAGACCTGTGTTCAACTTCTAACCCCACCTGCTAAATGGCATTAAGATGAAACTGAAAATATTCTAAAAATGTCTGTGTTTCCCTCCCATTGTGCTTGTTACTTTCCATGCAATGGAAAATCTCCTCTTGAAAATTTTATGATTATCATCACTTAAATTATTATTCCAAATAATAAATGGAAAATTATTAATTCATTAGTACAGGGAAGTAGTTTTTTATCATCATTTAATGTTTACAGAAGGCAGACAAAGTGCTGTTGATGGCAGTTCTTGTATTAAACCATTTTTACACTGAGACAGAATTGCTGTTTAGTTTTTGTTTGAGCTGCAAAACGTGGCTGTGGAAACAGCAGTTCTGGCAGGTTTGCTTTTATAATATGTAACTTCTACAATAGATTGGTGATAAATGTCAGTTAAAGGCTTTTTCTCTTCTCTCTCTGACATCATAGCAAATGCAAATGGTCCTTCATCCGCATCCACAGAAAGTGATGGGGCCAGTGCAGGTTCACTGGCAGGTACAGCCTCAAATACACCTTCAGAGCAGAGCCCTGAGGGGGCAACAGCGGGGACCACAGCTCCTGCCACTCCTGCACTCACCACTCCTCCTGTGTCGAGACAAGTCCAGCCAGTAAATCCTTCACCTCAGGCCCTTACTACAGTCAGCCAAGGTCCTCTTCCACCTGGGTATGGGTTTAATGACTTCTCTCTCCCCATGTGTGCTGACTTTTCTGGTTTTACTTTATTGTACTTATAGCAGATGTAAGAAACCATTGATAACATCTGCCTTTTGCCCCAAAGCTCTCAACTTAAAAAAAAAAAACAATAGCTAAAACGTTTCTGTACTTTCTGAGTGAGGGAAATCAAAAACTTCCCAATGTAAATGGTGTAATTGGTGAATTACCTGCCTTTGTTTGCCGGTAGTTGAACCAACAGGTAGAAAAGGTCTGAATTATCTCACCGGATAACAGAAATAAAATAGTGGTCTTAAAAACGTCAGTTGTTGCTTTATCATTTTGATTTCAACAGAAATGGCAGATAGCTTTTTTTTCCCCTGTGATGTTACATCTGATGCAAATACAGGGGTAAGTCATTGTCCCAAGTGCTGTATGTGCAGAAAATGGGACCAATGCCCCTATGGTGATCTCTGCATACTTGATCACTGAAAAATGTACATATATTGGATTAATGCTACTACAAAAGGGGATTATGATCTATAGTTGGTTCTGTTCAACAGGTTATTGATACACTTGATATTGAATACAAAATTTTGCTAAAATTGTACACCTGGACATGAATTTGAGCTTCTATTTCCCAGAAAAATGATCATGTACAATGTGGGGTTTTTTTAATTTTAGTTGACATAGAGTCACTGTTAATATGAATGCTACCACTGTATGCTGCACACTGGGGTTAGTTTTAAGCATTTCTTTCAGAAATAAGCATTTTATGAAAACAAGTGTTTCTCATCTTTATGCTGTTAGATGAATGGTTGGAGTACTTTGAAGTTTAAAGTTTAAAAGTTTTAAGTTTTTGATCTTTTTTTCAGTTGGGAACAAAGAGTAGACCAGCATGGTAGAGTGTACTATGTGGATCATGTTGAAAAAAGAACAACATGGGATCGGCCAGAGCCTCTTCCTCCAAGGTGAGCCAGGATCAGCCATATGATCATTTCAGATGTCTGGGATTTTCAGGAATTAATTGCCTGGCAGTTTGCTAAAACTGGAACAGATATTTGGAAATAGAAATGTGAACCCAGTTGCTCCAGGTTGTCTCCAAGGAGTGCATACGGAAAAGAGTTGAATGTCAAAAATAATCAAATCTGAATTTCCTGTCAAAGATTAAACAAAGTGCATCTTTCCTGACTGAGAAGCATATTTTGGTTGAGGACGGTAGACACCCCGAACAGTAAAAGAGAACCGAAACCACTGAAAAGTGTTTTGGGACTGAGGTAACTATCAGCTTCAGCAGGAATGCTCTTGGTTACCTCTTATCCCGAGGTTACTGTTTGCAGGCCTTTGATCTTGTCTCAGGGCTCCCAGCTGCCAATTTATTATATTCATAGAAACCAGCTTTCATTATTAAACTTCACCAGCTCTTGGCATCAGAACAGCCAGTTATGTTAGTTCACAGTTGCTGTTTCTTATTTTTTAACAATATAAGAAAAATATGAGAGTTGTTCTGTTACACTTTTTAATCCTCAAATGGTTCATGTGCTATAAAGAATTACAAAGTGAAAATGTGGGAGAGTAAAGAGAACTTGGTATTAAAGAACAAAGACTGGCAGTCTCATAAATGGAGCCTATCTGTCATGTTTCATGGTATTTTGAACTCTTTGAGCAGAGGAACTTTTATATATATTGCTTAAGCTTACTTAGAATAGGAATGTTGTCTTTCAAGTGTTATAAGTAGTACTGATCTTATATGAACTGAAAATTAGGAAAAAAAAAAAACCAAACACAAAACATCAAAACAAAACCCCAAATCCCATGCCCAAACCTTCCTTTAGTGCCAGATCAGTGTGGGGAAGTCTTGTATTGGATAGCTTAAAATGTCAGGGGGTTTGCTTTATTTTAGGAGAAACCAGCAGGCTTGTGTTATGGGGCTGGATGGGATAACTGCAGTGATGCCAGCACAGTATGGACAGTGGTGTACACAGCTCTTGAAAACTATTTTAAAAAAACCTAGAAGTACAGTAAATTGTATGGGTCTGACTTTGTATAGTATGCAACAAATAAAAGTGATTTTTGTAGAACAATTCTAGCTCTTGCATAATTTTAACAGAGGAGAAAAAACTGCTGATAAGCCCATGCTTTGTTACCTTCCACGACATTGGCCTCCAAGTGCCTCTGAGCCCTTAAATTGCCAGCTATTGACAGCTATGGCTTGTCTTTTTTCCCAAAGCTGGGAGCGCCGGGTTGACAACATGGGGCGGATTTATTATGTTGACCACTTCACCAGAACAACGACGTGGCAGAGACCAACACTGGAGTCTGTCCGGAATTACGAGCAGTGGCAGCTCCAGCGCAGCCAGCTCCAGGGAGCCATGCAGCAGTTCAACCAGAGGTTTATATATGGGGTAAGAATACGTGGATCAGTGAGGGTTTAGGGTGGTTTTGGGGTTTTGGGCATGCCTGTGACCTTTCCGCATAAAGACAGCAGACTGTTATGGTTTATGATTATATAGCTCTGTGTGTAGCATGGCAGAGAGGGCTCATTGTAATTTAGTTCATCTCCTTGCAGTCAGCACATGGAGTTTAGTTGTCACCTCAGTATAGGGCTTCTTGGATAAAATTTATGTACAATATTGATAAAGCCTTTGGTTCAAAACAAACTGCAGCTTAGTAATAAGCTGATTTATTTGTATTTCATCTTGTGTTACCCTGGCCAAACACCTGGAAGGTGCAAGCTCACAGGCCATGCATTTCTGCTCTGGGTAAAATGAATTATGCACAATGAAAGTTAGGAGAGCAGGGAAATGGAAAATAATCTTTCCAGCATTTTTAATCCATTGTTTGCCTCTGATGAATAGCAGACATTAGATCACTCCAACTGTGCTTATCAAGAATGGTGTAGGTTCTGATTTGCTGTATGTGTGAGAATAAAATGGAGCCTGTAAGTGATGGTAGGAAGAACTGTACTGAGTGCAGGAATGAAGTTTCTGATTGTTTTGGGTGCTACTGTACTGATTTCCTCTTGCGTAGGCAGGGGTACTAAGCAAAGAATAATTATTTATTGGCAGTGTAGTTAATTAAGCATGCCAAGGTCAGTAAAATAGGCCTTCTCTGTGGAGAAAAAGAAATAGTTGGCATCTTTGCTTATGTGCAACATTAGCAAAAATGCGTTTACTTCAATAATTCAGGATGGCTATGGCAGAACATCTGGAAAGCAAATGACTAGTCATTAATGCTTCATTTGTTCGTGTGACTTGCAGAACCAGGATTTTTCATCCACACAGAACAAAGAGTTTGATCCTCTTGGCCCTCTGCCACATGGATGGGGTAAGACTAACTTGAATGTGTTTTGTAGTGCAATGTAATTAAACATTAAAGCATACTTCTGCCAAATTATTTGTCAGCTGTTCTAAGCTAGTTTTTAAAAATTATAGTCTGGATTAAAAATATTTTCAAGTTAGATCTAATCAAATGTGTTATGAAAACAGAATCCTGACTAGGCTCTGCCATTTCAAAGTGATTTAGAAACTATAAAGTGTTCTGGTTTACTCCACTGGTAACAAATGTAATAGCTGCTTTAATGCTGTCATCCTTTTCAGACTTTTCCATTCCTCCCCACCATCCTGTTCCTGCTAAATCAAGCTCCAAATCCTCTCTGAATAAAACTGCCAAATTCTCTCTCCAAGGCAACTCTTGAAGAGTTGGTCTGAAAATGTTTTTTATAGTGACAACTAACTGCTTCTTGATTTGGCCCTCTCCCTGGAATAAATTTGTTCTTGTACTTTACAGGGCTGAGAGTTTGCAATTAATACAAATTTTGGCAGGATAATAAAAAAAATAGAAGTGTAAAACGGCTTTCTGGTGCGACTATCAAGCAGATATAAAAATTCATGTTTTATGATACATAGGCGAAGCTCTTAGAATTCTCTTGTGGAATTTGGAGCAAGTAATTACTTGCCAGAGTTGGACCTGAGGTTTTGGGTTCATCTGCTTTTCAAACAGAACTATTTGGATTTTTAGTCCTGGTATTGGTGCAACTTCATGCCATAAAACTGTCATACCCCACACTTAGGCTTAGATACATGACATAGATAGCATTTCACAGAAAGGTCTTTAGGCTGGCATTGTCCAGGAAATGGCAAACTTGAGTCTCCACATCGTGTGCACTTCTGCTGTTAGGCTCATAGGTAAATGCCTACTTCCAGACTTTACTTGGAAGCTGGAGCTTTTGACCTGTAGTAGTCAGATTTTGATCCATTTCTGTCATTTGTTTCTCTTGAAACACTAAATAAAAACGGTATGAAGAGCTGCAGAATGGTACAGAGAAGCAAGCTGGGCCATTTCTAATAGGCAGTGTTAGGTCAGTGTATGCCCATGGCTCATCTGAGGGAAAACTGCATTGACCATTTTTTATTCTCTGCTATAATTTGAACTTTAAGCCCCCTTGTACCTTCTTGATAATTCTGTGTACATCTGTTCCCTCTTTTGTGTTTGCTTTCTGTATTGCTTGTCAGGCACATCACAATATTGGACACAATTTGAGCTGAAATTTCCTATGGACAAAACAGCTCACAGTTTTCCCTTTTTCCAATTAATTTTTCCTACAATTGAAAAATAAATTGCATAGTAAGGAATAATGTCAATGAAAGTGAAAATATGTTGTGTCAGAGGAGGCACAGAGAAACCTGAGAGCAGGAGAGGCTGTGGCAGGGTCTGGTGACTGATATTATTTATTTGATACAGTCTTAGCAATATTTTAAAGGGGGAATTGAATTTTTTCTCCTTTTATATCTTTTTAGAAAAGAGAACTGACAGCAATGGCAGAGTGTATTTTGTCAATCACAACACACGAATCACTCAGTGGGAAGACCCCAGGAGTCAGGGGTAAGAAATCAGTTGCAGCTGCATGTATGATGAAAATGTAAATGAAATTAAAATGTAGTCAGGTCGTAAGAGTGAGCCAGGAATTGCTACCCACAGGTGAGGCATGGATTGTGCTATGCAAGCATCAGAGAGCTTGATTAAATACTGGCCAAAATGGAAACTGTCACAATATTATTTTGTCATCCTACAATTCCCAGGAAAACCTTGGTCAACAGTAAGCAATAAGCTCATTCCCCAGAAGGGCTTCTACTTTTCATAAGTAATCAATTACATTTGTCTAAACATCTGTGTCATGAGAGGAAGAAGAGATTTCCTTTGTATGATGATGGGATAGTGCAGAGTCTTGAATAAGACTTTGGTTGTTTCTCAGACAGTCATAGAATCATAGAATGGTTTAGGAAGGGACTTTAAAGCCCATCTCGTTCCACCCTCCTGCTACAGGCAGGGACACCTTCCACTGTCCCAGGTTGCTCCAAGCCCTGTCCAGCCTGGCCTTGGGCATGTCCAGGGATAGGAAGGAGACAGAAAGAAGACAGAACCAAAACCTATGAGCACTTTTCCTCACACCTTTTTAAAAAAGGAGGAATAAAGAAGACAGAGAACTTGAGGCACTACTAGAAACACTAGAGTTCTGTTTATTTTGGGCTGTGTCACTGCAAAGTCTTTGAGGTAAGGAATGGAGACAGGAAGTTGAGGGTGAAGTGTGTTCAGTCCCAGCTGCTGTTGGAGCTGAAAATGTCTGTTTGATGAAGCAACTTCACCTGTTCTCCATGGAAGAGGGGAAGGGGAACAGCCAAGGCTGTATGAGAGGGGTCACAGCTGTAGCCATTCACCTCTGCAGCAGCCAGCTTTGGAGAGCAGTTACTCTTTGAGCAGCCCAGCAACAGAATGTTGGGACTGCACAGTCTGGACATGGTATTTATGGAGGGAGGCCACTGGAGAGCACTTCACAGTGATCCTACTCAGGTTTTCCAGATAGATTGAGATCTACTTTTGTGTATCACAGAACTGAGTTGGAAATTGTCAAAAAGTTCTGCGTGAACAGTATTTGCATTTTCTTTTTATTTTTGTCATTCTGAAACATTATGGCTGCTGTGATTATGCATGAGGTACCAAAAGCTGCTTATTAAAATTATGTCAGTTTTTGAGTAAAAGCCTCATAGTTAGAAGATAAAATTTTGTTGTTTGTGAAGGAAAAAATTAATCTTGCTTATGCTTTTTTCCCTTAAGGCTTTTTATTGCCTTTATTTAAGGTAGTGCCAGCAAATGAGCTAATGTTTACTTAACTGGTTATTTTGGTCTAATTGAGAGCTGACTGCAAATTTAGGAGGGGAATGGGGGAAAAGCTAAAATAAATCCAAATGGAAACTTTCTCAATCTATACGTTTTCTACATTTTCCAAAATGCTTACTGTCTCAGGTATTACTTAATTGACTTAATAGATGAAGTTGATCAGTTACCATGTATTTTCTTGTGTCCATAGTCAGTTAAATGAGAAGCCCTTGCCAGAGGGCTGGGAAATGCGTTTTACTGTGGATGGAATTCCCTATTTTGTGGATCACAATAGAAGAACCACTACATACATAGATCCCCGCACGGGCAAGTCTGCTCTGTAAGTGTTGTTCACATTTTTGTAAGGTCTCAGAAGTCAAGTTTAGAACACATCAATTTTTAAATCTTTATTTTTTTTCCTTTTACTACATTATTAGGCAGGAAGGTTTAAATGAACAATGCTGCTTAATTACATGGAATTTTTCATTCACCGAAAGTCCCTGAAGAAGGCAGAGTTCTGAGCACTGCAGAATCCTTCTTGCCATGTAGTGTAAGAGTTTTGAGAGTAATGGAGGAGCTGCATCTGTCCTGTTGATGACCGAATCCCTTCCTCAGAGTTACTAGTCTCCCTCTTTAAAAGAGACTCAACCCTTTCTTTTTTTGACTTTTTAAATTTTTTTAGGAACCAGAATGAAGTTGAAACCAGAATTTACCTCCCAAGTTAACTGAATGTCATCACATCTTTAGCGTTAGAATCTAATTAACCATTAATAATCAGGTAGTGTTTTAAATGTAGTGTTAAGCGTTCCACAGTTTACAAAGGAAGATTTTTCTTTTTAGTTTAAAAACAAGAAATTACACCTCAAAATTAAAAACTGTGACTAGATTGCCAGCAAAGCCATACGGCTGTGTAACTAATACATTTGCAGGCTCTTACCTCATTTACAAAAACACTTGGAAATTCATTCTTTTCCTCCTTTTGGTTGCAGAGACAATGGACCTCAGATAGCTTATGTGCGTGATTTCAAGGCCAAGGTCCATTATTTCAGATTCTGGTGTCAGGTATGGATTAATTTTTTGGCAATAGCTGCTTGCACTTTTGGTTTTGCTTACATGCTTCCAATGCCTTCTTCAGTGCCTTCCGAAATCAACCTACTCTAAGGTTAAAGCTGTGTTTAAATTAGGAGGGAGTAGATGCAGGTATTGTATAATCTCATCTAAGCTTTAAAGTGGTGTAACTTTTGGCTTTAAAATGTTTTAGAATAAAGGAAAACATCCATTCCCCTACTTTTTTTGAAGTGGTGTGTTTCTGAATGGTGTTTTCTTGCTACTATTAATACAGGAATATATAGAGGCACAGTACTTTTAGAATTACTGCTTTCTGTAGGCTGCTTTCTGTACCATTTCTACTTTCTATATAAATACCATTTCTGACAGAAAACGCAGGGCATTTGGAACACAACAGACATGTCTAAGCACTGAGGGATATACTGTGGTGCACGATAGGGTACTCTAACATAATATCAAATTCCAGCATGTCAGCCTTGGTCCTCTAAGCTCCTTATATCAAGAGATGAAGTACCTTGATGTTTAATGAAAAAGTCTTTAGTTTAAATGTTCCAGTTTTCAAGAGTTACTGAATTATCCTTTGAAAATAGTGGAGAAGCTAGCCTTGTTTTTCACTTGGAATTTTGTGCAGTATAGCCTGAATGTTCTAATTTTTTACTAAATTAATAGAATCACAGAATGGTTTGAGTTGGAAGGGACCTTAAAGATCATCTCATTCCAACCCCCTGCCATGGGCAGGGACACCTTCCACTATTCCAGGCTGCTCCAAGCCCTGTCCAGCCTGGCCTTGGACACTTCCAGGGATCCAGGGGCAGCCACAGCTTCTCTGGGCAACCTGTGCCAGGGCCTCAGCACCCTCACAGGTGCTTGGAATTCCTTCCCAGTATCCCACCTAACCCTTAATGGCAGTGGGAAGCCATTCCCTGTGTCCTGTCACTCCAGGCCCTTGTCAATAGTGTTTTTCCATCTTTCTTGTTGGTCCCTTCCAGGTACTGGAAGGCCACAATTAGGTCACCCTGAAGCTTCTCCAGGCTGAACAATCCAAATTCTTTCAGCCTTTTCTCACAGGCGAGGTACTTCATGTGTCTCATCAATTCTTGTGTAGAAAGCCTTATTCAGTTGGAATATGTTATTGATCTTCATGTTTTCCAGTATCTTGTAGGAGTGTGATATTTAACCTTTTCTGAGCAGCATCTGGAAGTATTCATGTCACTGTAGATAGCAATGTTGGAACCAATCTGTTCTTGGATTAAATTGCAATTCCGATACCTTGATTGCTGCATTAGTTTTATATCAATTAATGAAATTCAACTGTACCTTTTAATATATACTACAAATAGCAGTCCAAACTCAGTAGCAGAAACCTTAATTGTACCCTTCACCTTTAACAAATTTCGTTTCAGCAACTGGCAATGCCACAGCACATAAAGATCACAGTGAGCAGGAAAACATTATTTGAGGACTCATTTCAGCAGGTATTGTATTAAAACATGGGAGTAATGGGCATGAAAAGTGGAGTTATTAAATTTATTCTCACATGTCATTTTTGAGCTTTTGATATCTTGCTAATGTTACTTTAAGTCAGACTAACAAAAAAGTACTCGTTTAATGGGTTGCATTCGCAGTTACAAGATCATGCTAAAATATGAAGTTCTGGCACTGATTTATCTGACAAAGGGGAGGGTTTTTTTCCTCAGAATGATTTAAAATCTGAGTTAATTTTGAGGAAAGTGCTGGGGCAGAGCAGCACCCCAGTCTCAGGATGTTTTTGTGTTGTGCTTACATTTGTTGGTGCATTTTTCCTCACAGTGTGTTGTACTAGCATAGGCTACATGCAAAAAATATATTAAGTCAATCTTAGTCTGGTTGTCTTGAAATGAGTGATTTTTTTAAAAAACAAAAATTAATTATATTTGCATTATTAGGAGTGAAATTCTTATTAATCTCTGTAGACCTAAGGTTTAAATGTTTAGGTTTTGTTAAGGTCTGCAGATCCTGATTAAAATTTTTCCAAATTATTAAATACTCTAGTGCTTGTTATAAAATAGCAATAATTCTAACCAGTGCTTATAGCTGTTTTCTTAAAAAGAATTGTTTTTCTTTCACTAAGATAATGAGCTTCAGCCCTCAGGATCTCCGGAGACGTTTATGGGTTATTTTCCCTGGTGAAGAAGGTTTAGATTATGGAGGTGTGGCAAGGTAAACTACACTGAAATGGCAGATAATAACTTGTTCTACAAGTGGTGATGTGAAGACTTCCCCAAAGTAGATACTTAAACTGCAGTGCTTTCATAATAGGAGTGAAGTTTATTCCTTGTCTTGGAACATCAGAGGAAGGCAGTTCTGCAACATGTTTGCATGTCTTAAAACTGTATAAAATGATTTTCAGTTTGCATTAGGAATGACTTTAATCATCTCCATGATTAAAGAGATGCAGTTTACTGAACTAAAGCGAACCTTTGACCCAACTGTAAATGTCAAAGTCGAGTTTATTGAAAAAGTGAGTAGAAATCTACATTTAAATCCAAAGTCTTGACTGGAATGTAACTGAGAAGTGCATATGTTAATTGGCATTACTCAACCCCAGATGTTTAGATCAGTGGTAGACTTGTAATGTGCTCATTTAGATAAGAGTGGGTTTTATCCAAGCCACTGACAGTTGTGTATCATTGCAATTTTGCATTTGTAATTTGCTGTAGTTTCCCTTTGGTGACAGTGTGGGCCATCTGCTCTCTGGGGAAGGAGGCAGACTGTGCCAGCAAGGGCCTGAGTCAGCATGAGTTAGCTTACAGTAATTTCTGCTGTGATTTATTTTGAAATGTGTTTTTATTGTTTGTGTGATTTCAGGGAGTGGTTCTTTCTATTGTCACATGAAGTCTTGAACCCCATGTATTGCCTGTTTGAATATGCAGGGAAAGATAACTACTGCTTACAGATAAACCCAGCCTCTTACATCAACCCAGACCACCTGAAATACTTCAGATTCATTGGGAGGTTCATTGCCATGGTAAGTCCTAAAGCAGGAAGCAGGTCTGTCCTGTAATTTTCCTATAAATAAATATCATGCCATCAAATGGATAATTTAAAAAATCCATTTTTGAGCTGATAGTGTGAGGTATTTTTGCTATAACTTCTGTTGGTATAAGCTACTTCAGCATATTGGCAGTCATGATACTCAAGTTGGTTTAATTCTTTGGCTGTCAGATTTCACAGGCACAGAGAACAGAATGTTGTCATATTAAGTACTGAAAGATCCTTTGCATTATTTTGTCTTGTTTTGTTCCTCAGGCTTTGTTCCATGGGAAGTTCATTGACACTGGTTTCTCTCTGCCATTCTATAAACGTATCCTAAACAAGGCAGTAGGACTCAAGGATTTAGAATCTGTTGACCCAGAGTTTTACAACTCTCTCATCTGGGTAAAGTAAGTTTGACTTCATTTTGTTCTTGAAATAGCAATACAATGTTTTTGGTTTTCACTTCTGCCAGGAAGTAGGTGTAAATCAACCCCACGGAATAATACAATCTACCATTGCAGAGCAGTATGAAATGATTACTGTGACTTCAGATACACAAAGAATGACGTGTTAATGCCGAGCCTTTCTGGTTCGTTGAATATTCTGTGCAGCATCTTGTGTTGTGTTTGTATTGCCTGTTACTAATTCTAGTTGGACAGAAAATGTGGCAGTCTTGAGCATGGTTGCAAATAAAATGGCTTGAGTAAATTCGAGACTTCTCAGACAACTGATTAAAAGAAATCAGAAAAACCCATTTAATATTTCTCTAATACCTCATTTAGTTAGAAAACAAAATATTTAGTGCTACAATACACAAAGTTAACAAATATAGTTTATTACTTACTACCACATAATTCTCTTAGTCACACTTGCAATTTGACTTCAAGGTTGGTATTGAAGATTTAATGCCTTAAAGAAGTTCTAGCTGTTCTGATATTTTTGCCCCAAGCTTAATGATTCCAGACCATACCTACCTGCAGTCTTCCACGTCTGCATGATCAGGCACCTCTCTGTCCATGCTCTTGTGGTGTCCTCCACTTCCCAGAGGACTTTGCAAATTCCTCTCCAGAGACTAGCAAGTAAAAAGCATGTGGAGTTTCTAGACCACAGTTATTTTGGAATTATGTATTACAGATATGTTAAGAAACTATTTTTAAAACCCTTTCAATCTAAAGCATTTTAATTCTATACTGATTTTGTCATAGGAGGATGCCGTATATTTTAGTCTATGGTTGTTGTGCACCATTTGTTTCAGTAACACATCTTTTATCTTTCAGTTAAAACTGTTAAATATATTAGAAGGAAGAAAAACAGAGTAAATTTTTTTCTTCAGCTATAATAAAAACAATTTTGCAGAAAAATTAGTCTTTCTTGCGACTAGCAACAAAACATTTCACTGAAGAATCACACTAAGAATAGTTTTAAACATGCTTTGAGAACTTCATGGAAGGTATGAAAATAGATTGGGTTTTGAAATGCAAAACTAAGTATAAAAGCCAGGTTTTACTTCTCCTGTAGTAGTGATTCTTGGAAGGTTTATCTTAAATACTGAGGAGCAGAGAAAGCAGCATATGAGATGCTTAAGAATTAAAATAGGAATTTGCTTTGGTTTTCAGAGTAGTATGTTCTGCACTCCATGAATGTGCTGCTAATGTGCCTTCATTTGAATTCAAAGCAATTTCTATAGTGGTAGAAATCTTCCAGGCTGGAGTCCAGAAAAGGCTTTTCCCCTTTGAAAAAAACTTAAGGATGTGAAAATAGGAGAAAAGGCTTTAGACCTCCAAAGGCTGCGGAGTCCTCTCAGTCCAGACCCAAACTTCAGTGTAGCTGAGCCTGCTTGTCTGTAGTGCTGCTGGAGGTTCCCCTGAGGAAAGGACTGCACATTTACAGGGGAGAAGGCAGGGCAGACATAATTTTGTTCCTTATTAAAAAAAGCAAATTTTATAACTTTGCAGGAAGTATTACTTGGCACTTCTATCGGGGGCTGTTTTTCTCATTCCCACGAGCTTGAGGATTTCACAGATTGAGTGAGTTTGGAAGGGGACTCTTAGAGGTCATCTGCCAAACCTCTGTGCCCAAACTGAGCTGGAGCATGTAGCTTTCATTTTAAAAGGGATGGATGATGAAATAAAATCAGCCCTTCATCAGAAGCCTTCCCTCCTCATCCAAGGTTTCATGCAGAACCATATATTTTGGAAAGATGAAGTTCAGAAGTGCAGTTGTATGATGGGGCTCAATAAACCACAGCCATGTTTTCAAGACTGGCATTGCTGTGTTATGGGTCAGAATAAATATCTGGATTTTACACTTCGTTTTGAGGGAAAATTGTCATCAAAACCTCTGTATATACAGGCAGTTCTTCACTTTGCAAAAGCATAAATCAACATCTAAACTCCAGGACTTCTTGCAAGGCCATAACTACTGTGTAAGGAAGATTTCCTTATCTTGACTATTTAGCTCCAAACCCTCTACCTTAAGGTTCTTCATACTCCTCTTCTCTACAGTGTGCAAGGTCTCAACACAGTTATTTAAAACTATATTTTTTTCCTTCCAGAGAGAATGATATTGAAGAATGTGGCTTGGAAATGTTTTTTTCTGTTGATAAAGAAATACTAGGTGAAATCAAAAGCCATGATTTGAAGCCAAATGGTAGCAACATTTTGGTCACAGAAGAAAATAAAGAAGACTACATCAGGTGAAAATAAGTGAAGACTTTAAAATACTCTGTCATTTTCTTTCTTGAGTTCTAACAACAAAAGACTGTGTCATCTAAAGCATTGATGAATAATTGCTAGTGTTTGGATCTCATAATTGAAAGAGGAATATTGATAGAAGTAAAATCCACTTTTCCTAAGGATCATAGAAGAAAGTCCACTATTTTTCTGGAGTTATCTCAGTTTAGTAGAATACTGTGATGAGAATTGTGACTGTTATGTATTTAATAAAATGTTACATGTATTTATTATTATAATTATATTGCTTCATAGCCTGCTGATGTTCTAGGCAACCATTTCTGGTTCATTTGAGGTTTTGAGGGGTTGGTTTTTGTTGGGGTTTTTTGAAAATATTTTTGGATGCTTTTGTGAAGATTCTTATTTTTCAAAGATACTTGGAATTCTAATAGTTTTATCTGAGCTGGTCTTGTAGTTGTGTTATGAATGATGTCATAGGCTGTAATGTCATAAAATAAGGCTCATATTTGCAGCACCAAAATATTTTAAAGCAATAGATTATGAGTGAAGGAGCCTAAGAATGATTAAGGAATAAAAATGTGAACAGTGACCTGCTTTCTCCTCCTTCCTCAGTGTGCAGCAGTACAGCAGCTCTGATTTAAGGTGTGGACTTCAACATAAAGCCTTGGAGGATGTGGTTGCCAAAAAAATAGTCATCACACATTGCAGGCACAAACTAAAATGAATCACAGAGAATTTACCTCTGTATTATGATGTGTTCTGTGAAGGCTTTTTCCATGGGCAGGGGGAGGGAGTCGGGAGTGGGCTCTCTTTTCAACGTATGAGAAATCTGCAGACTTTTCAGTGATTCAACAAAAGAGGTGATATTTCTACAAGAAACATACTGGCATTTGGCAGGAGGGAGGATCTGCAGAAAATAATTCTTCTCTAGTTCCTAGGAACCCAGGGAGAGCTTGGATTCCAGTTTCATTCAGATTCTTTTGTCTTATTCCAAGTCCTACTTTAAATCCCCCACATTTCTAGGACTGAAATGAGAAATAGCCACCTCTCCTTTAGACTCCAGTGCTCCTGACAGGTTAGGCTTGAATTCAGCATAATATCTGCTTCTCCCTGGGTTCAGGTTCTCCGGGTCTCCTGCCTGCTTTTCACCCTTATATTAATGGAGAGTGGAGTTTCTGCCACAGAGCAAAGTTTCATGATTAACAGAAACAAATATGGAACTTTCCAAATGGACATAGTCACTGCTTGGTAAGCTGGCAGTCCTGCTGCTCTTCACCAGTACAACTTGACTTGTTTTTTACCTTGTCATGGATAACAACTGAGATTTCTGGGGAGAATATCAGACAAAATCTTCAAATGCCTCGGGACTGCTGTGCTCTCATTAATGTAATCAGTGAAAAGATGCTGTCTCTTTGAGTCCAAAATACTTCTGTAGCAGAACAGTTGAATACTTAGGGTAATTTAGAGAAAAACTGAAATCATTTGCAGAGTAAAGGCTGCTGATAAAATTATACAGTGCTCTATCCCCAGAACTTTCCTGACTTTCCATGTTTTTTTTAATTTAGCTTACAGTTCGTCTCAAAATAGGCAAAGATGTGGACTTGGGTTTGCATGGGCCATTTAAATGATCTTGGTGTGTTTTCTTTTCCAGGCTAGTAGCAGAATGGAGACTGTCCCGAGGTGTTGAGGAGCAGACACAGGCTTTCTTTGAAGGCTTCAATGAAATTCTGCCACAACAGTATTTGCAGTATTTTGATGCAAAGGAACTGGAGGTAAAGAATTGCTTGCCTATTGCTGGATCCAGGTCATTACAAATAAAATACTTAAACTCCAGGCAGTACATCTGAAGAGCGCACATCACTGAGGCTGACAACTGTTTTGTAGGGAATATGGGGGAAACTTCATGGAATACTATTAGATTAATGTTTTCCTTAACTTTCTTCTTTGCAGCCGACTTAGATATTTCTACAGGCCAAGATTCTGTCAGCAAAAATTTCTTACTTTGTTTTTGTGATTCTTTGATTTGCCTGTGTTCAAAGAATTAGTAACTTGAGCGAGAGATAAAACTAGATATGCAATGGATGGTTGCCTATATGGTGGCCAAGTTCTTGGTTTGGGTTTGATCTCTCAAAATTATATTTTCTCAAGCATCTGTTCAATTTGAAAAGTAAAACCATCAAAACAAAACATCCCATCCCTTGTGAAGAATTGTATGCCTAGGCAAATATAAACTGGCTTGGATGTCTACATTGAGTCCCAGAATGGTTTGGGTTGGGATCTTAAATAATCTTGTTCCAGCCCCCTTCCATGTGCAGAGACGCCTTCCCCTATCCCAGAATGCTCCAAGCCCTGTCCAGCCTGGCCTTGGACACTTCCAGGGATCCAGAGGCAGCCACAGCTTCTGTGAACAACCTGTGCCAGGGCCTCCCCACCCTTACAGGGAAGAATTTATTCCTAAAATTGCAAATGATTACTCAGTTTTTCACAACAGAGATACTCTAATCTGTGGCCTCTCCAAATACACTTCATGACCCATCACCAGTCTTGGCTTATAGAAATTTTGGATTAAGTTTAAAATTAAAACCAAGTGCACTGTTATTGCAGGTGCTGGTTATTCCTTTTTGCTGTGTGCAAGGTCACAGAAGAGAAGTGCAAATTTGTATTCCCCTGCTTATTTCCCTTTTTCTGCCCCAAAGGTGCTTCTCTGTGGAATGCAAGAAATCGACCTGAATGACTGGCAGAGACACACCATCTATAGGCACTACACCAGGACCAGCAGGCAGATCGTGTGGTTCTGGCAGGTTTGCAGATTTTGCTTTATTCTCAGACCAGCAGAAGTTACTGAGCACAGCTCGGTGAGCAGTGGTCAGAACACTGAGCACACCTGCAGAGTGTAGATAGAAACTGTTACTGCTAATCCAGCTGTTCTCAACAGCCCCTACTGTTCATCTGGGGATGGTGATGATGTGAAAATCTGAAGAATTAATTTATTCCGAAATGTTTATTTCAATTACTGTTTTTCAGTTTGTGAAAGAAATAGATAATGAGAAAAGGATGAGACTCTTGCAGTTTGTGACTGGAACATGCAGATTGCCAGTGGGAGGATTTGCTGACCTCATGGGTATGTATTAATAACCATTCTAATGCAGGAGATACTTCTAAAAAAAAACCGAATTATATATTGATGGCATTTCTAATTAATTTTATATTAAATGTTGTTTTGTAAGCCATGCATATACTTGAGCTATGATGGAAAAAGATGGATGGAATGTTTGCACCTATTTATTGTGATTTGAAATCAAATTGATGGATTTCTCCACATGCGTACTTTGATCCAGGCAGAGCTGTATAGTGAGACAAATGTCCATTCTCTGTGCAAATAATGGTAACCCTGTGTTTATTTAAGCCTTGCATGCTTCAGGCGTGTGTTACAGTGATACAAAGGTAGCTGGACCTATGCCTTGTCTATTGGAATTTGTTTCAGGGAGCAATGGACCTCAAAAATTCTGTATCGAAAAAGTTGGAAAGGAAAATTGGTTACCCAGAAGTCATACCTGGTGAGTACATAACAAATTAGAATATTGCTATTACTCTGGTTTTTGGTGACCAGTCTGCTTTGACATTTTAGTAAATAGGTAATATGCTGAAGTGGTTGAGACTCTATGAAAGCAAACACAGATTACACCAATAAACTATGCTGTTGATTGATAGCTGAACTTCTAAAAATCTCTTGTGGCATGGAATGGATTCCATTGTGAATTCTGTGGATTTGTGTAATATATTACTGAACAATTAAAGTAATTAACAGTACTGTGTAACAGGGTTGGGATTATCTTTTATCACTGCATTCCTTAGTAAAATAGGCACATTCACACATTTCCAGAAAAAAGGCCACTTCTTCTCTTTTCTTCAGGTGTTAGTGGTAGGCAAAACCACACAAATTGAAATTTGCTATGTGAATGATGACTCTAATTAACCACCTAGAGGTTGGTTTTCCTCCAACTAGGAAAAATTAATGAAAACTATCACTGTATAAGTACTTGAATCCTAACCTCTGCCCTCAGAAATACATATATTGATATCAGCAGTCAGCTTTTCTGAGGGTATAAATCCCAGTATTCATCTCCACAGCAAAAATTCCAGTTACCCATATTCATAATGGATTTTTTGTTTCTATTGAATTCTTCATCAGTACTTTTTTTTTCCAGTTTCAATCGCTTAGATCTTCCACCATATAAGAATTACGAGCAGTTGAAGGAAAAGCTGTTATTTGCAATTGAAGAAACAGAAGGATTTGGGCAAGAGTAGCTGAAATTTGCACCTTAAAGAAAGTGAACCCAGCAACATGATGGATGTGCTTCACTTCTTCTGCTTGTTGCACACTTCATTGTAAAGTAGACATGACTTGGATTTATTTAACAGTACTAATGTGTAAATAAATGGATGTTATCCTCAAGTTATCCACACTTAGTCTGGATTTCTAATGAGCACTTTCAGAAATCAAATGTGCAGTCAGATTTGGCTACAAGTGACTAATGACCGAAGTAGAAGTTTAATACAGCTATGAGCTCTGCTTTGTTTTACCATTCATTAATTAGAATGTCTCCTTAATGACTGACAGATTTTTAACAATAGTTTTGTCTTTCCTTTTTAGTAGCATTTTTGCTACTGATGCACTGGGAAGTTCATTGGTAGCTGCAGTGCTGCAGCAGCATCCTGAGCCTCTCAACAGCAGTGTCAGATCCAGCCTGGATCCACCTCTGTGCCATGACCAGCTCCATTCTTTAAGCTCCTTTTTCTAACTCAAGTGTGGCCAGACTGTTTTTCCTTGCCTGGAGTCTGTTCATGTGCCAGCTGGACTGAAGCTGCTGCTAAGGGGTTGTCAAACTGTGGCACAAATCCAGGGCATAGCTTCACTTTGGTTTATCCCAGTCCTGCTCCTGTCAGCAAAAGAGATACCTGCCCAAAGTTGTTGGAACACTGCTCTGTGCCCTCTGAAGGGTTCTGAGCTTTTGCTGTGTAACACATTTTAAGTTTGAAATCAATATTAACACTGTGGTACTTCACTTGTTTTGCAAAAGACAAACCCAGCTGGGATTGCACTGATTCCATTGAGGTTCCTGTTTGCACGCTGTTTGTCAGCAGTGTTAATGGACATTACCCTCTGTGTTTTTCCTACATGTTGCAGTCATTTTGCTCCGAAGAGTTTGTTTGGCTCTCAGGAAGAGACTACGAAACAACTGGATTCAGAAAATGATCCTACTCATCATTTCTGCAGATGAACTGATGTGTGAGACTGGCTGAGGCCAAGAGGATTAGTAAGTTCAGACACAGCTTACAGGTTTTTGAGAAGCTGGAGTGTCAGTAAATAGTTCTGTAAAGTTTGAAACTAAAGTTCTTGGGGAGATATCTAAGCTAATTCACCCTAAGCTGCTTACAGCTAGTAACTTTTGTAGCAAGTTCCTGTTGAATTAACGTATTTTATTTCCTTCTAGAGTCCGTTAATTCTTTTCTGGTTTACAAGAACATTTTGCATTTTATTGCTCCTTTAGATTGAATGCACTTTTTGGGTCTGGTCAGCCCTTTTCCCTTCCCCTGAAGGGAGGAAGTCAGACACCAGTGAAATGAGCTGTAGCTGCAGTGAGAGACTTGACACTTGAAATAACATGTAGCACATATTAAAGCAAACCTGCAGCTCAGAGCACTAGAGCAGGAACTGCATTTAAGACTGTTTCAGATGACAGAGCTGAAACAGGACAGTGGAAAAATGTAAACCTGAACATTCAGTCTGGAAAAGAGTATTTCTTTCCTGTTGTCTCATCCATCTAAACTGCAAAAGGGAAAAACTGATTCAGGCCTAAAAAAACCAAGACACTACAGATTTTAACTGACTTCACAAGTCAGGGCTCAGTGATAAATGCTTTGAAAAGGCAGGAGGGTGGGACTTGTCAGGCTTAATCAAAGGAAGGCTTGAGGAGAGATGCTGATGATACAGAAATGCCCCTCATTTAAAGTTTCGTTGATGGAGAGAATTGCCAACTTCCACAACATTTGGATTTATCACAGTACACAGCTCATGAGAAAAAAAAAAGCCTTATATATTTTTTCTGTTTATATTAATTCTTACAATGAAATGTAGTTATCTAACATATTTACAAGAGATTAAATTAAACAAGATAATGCAAGGTTAAGCTATGAAAAATAGTCTATGTTCTGCATATTTGCTTTACGATTTGTATAGGGAACCTAGAACTATTGTTCGTGTATAAATATCACCCAAAAGGCTGTCAGCCCTATATTTTTAAAATAAAGAATAGTTATAATTGAAATAGCCTTAGCCCTAGTTCTATAGGGTTTGGCTGTTGAATATTTTTATGGTTGAAATGTTTAGTTCAGGAAAAACATACCTGCTTGTATATATTTTTGATGTCCAGGATTCCACTTATTCCATTGTTTCTTTAATTTAAATGGCATGTTTATATGTCTTTTCTGCTGTACCAGGATGGGAGAAAGGGGGCTGGATATCCCAAGCACCAGATATAATTTTAAAATATTGCAAATAAAGAATTCATTGATGGGGGAAAAATAATCAGTGAAACATCGGATTTGGCCAAATATAAAAAATTGAAAGCAACTTTACAGTGTTACATTGACAATATTTCTGAAGGCACAAGTTCAGATTGCTTAGGCATTTGACTTTTGAATACTATCAAATCTGTTAAATTTTTACAGCATGTTGTGTAGAGATTCAAAGGAATTATACAAGCCACTGGTGCACTTTTTAGTTCTTCCTGGGGATCTGGTGAAGCAATACAGGGATGAGCTCAGAGCAGCTGCTCGCCCAGATAACAGGTTTTTGTGGATTGGATTTATAAATAAGATTTTCAGAAGAAATTAATTAATTTGTCTCCCACTGCTTCAACTGTTTTAGCAACCTGAGCTGCATAAATTCATAGTATGTCACAAATGTACATTCATATGCAACTGTTACTTGATCCTAATTGCCAAGTATTAAAAGAAATTTTATTTAGAATTTTCCCTCATGAGAATGACATAAGAAAATGAAATACTGAAAATTAACAAAGCCTTATTGTTATGAGTAGCTCAGGAACTGTTCATTTACTAATGACATGCACAGTAAATATATCATGTCGTTATCTAGTATGGAAGTTTTTTTAATCCAGTTGCTTGTGTTTAAAAAAACCAACTTTTTTTATTATTCTAAGAAAAATAAAAAATTGTTGGTGGAGTTAGTGGTTTTTTGGTTTGTTTTTTTTTAAATCTTATTTTATTACATGCTGCACTAGATTTGTAAACTCAACTGTTATATTGGTATCTCCAGCTCCCTTTTTTGTGGTGTCTTTTCATTTTCTCCAAGAATCACTGTTTGTGTATATGTGCTCTAGTGAACTTGTGTAGAAACTGGGATCAGCAGCACTGGATTGTAAAATACTGTACTGAAATTCATTGTTGATATTTCCTTGCATTGTAATTTCAAATACTCAGGTAACTGTAACAGTATCTCAGTAAGTCAAATACTTTTATAAAACTTAAAGTCTTAAAAGAGCTGGTGCTGTGGTCCTTATTCCTTATGCGTGACAGAATATCCAGGTGGAAATGAATTATCTGTGTGCTCCTGGGGGCGAGGGTCAGGCTGCCTGGACTTGTCCTTCCACTAGGACTCTTTAGGAATAGTTCTTTCCCAAGACCTCGTCCACTCTTGTTGGTTTCATTGGATATTGAACAGGAGATTTTTGGACACAGTTTGTGGATTTTTAGGCTTGTGGATGCTGCTCTGAGGAGCCCAGTGAGGGCTGTGAGGCTGCTGAGGCCTGAGGGAGAGGGAATGGAGAGAGGTTCTGTAGGAGCCACTGTTGGAGAAGATGAAACTGGAAAACCTTATAAATATGATTGCCTGGCAAAAGATTTTGAGAATACGGAAACTATAAGCAAGATTGAAATGAAAGCCATCTTTGAGATACCAAACCTTAGTTACTGAACAACTAGAAAACAATAGTATGGCCAACTGAAAGTAATCCCCTTTTGATTGAACAATTCCCTCTGCTTGCAGACAGGTCCAAAGGGCAGAGAAGACCCTACTAGCTTGGTAAAGAGGGTCCAAAGAGTAGTTTTTAGGGTTTAAAGTGTAATACAGTATGGTAATGTAATGATTCTTATAGGCTGTACGTAAATGCTATAGGATTTGTATCTTTTATTAGATTGGTTAGTGAAAATTAGTATATTCAACACAGAAGATTTATTGTATTGTAACGGGAACCTCGCTCTCATCGTTCTCATCTCTCTGATGCTCTTACTTTTGCTCTCTTACTTCTTACCTCTTATCCCTTGCTCTCTCTTTACTTTTTTTACTCTTGCCTTCCTGCTCTCACAGGCCTGCTCCAAGCTGCGGCTGGCAGCTCCAAGCAGGGCCCTTTTACCCACACCCTTTGCAATAAACTACAAGTTCCAACACCTGGCTTTAGAGATCTCTCCATCAGTCCCGACTGTCCAGACCTGCGGCTCCTACAAGCCACAGCTGTAACATCTCATTGCAGCACTGTTGCAGGGATACCAACAATGAGGAATGACACTGCAAGTGGTTTGGATTGACAGAATGCCACATAGGAGGGGGGAAAGCTCCAGTGAGACCAACCAGCCTTTTAGTGTCCCCGATCCTCCTTGAAGGGATAGGTGGCATTTAGATTCTTCCTGTCATCAGAACCTCTCCTGATGGCCACGAGCTTTCCCAGGTAAGTGAGATGGGCTTTGCAGTGAGGTTCCAGTTCCCTCAGCACTCACAGCGATGTCTGTCATGTCTTAGGTCATAGGGTGGACTTGCTGATCTCAAAGGTCTCTTCCAACCTAGTTAATTTTGTGATCCTGTCTCAGGAACTTGATTCTGTCCAGTTTGGTGAAATGGTCCCTAAAGTGGTCATCCTTTCCTGAGGGTGATGTTCCCTGCTGCAGAGCTTCCCACTGTTTTTCCTCTGACTTTCCCAGGTGTTCCCACAGGCTCAATTAACAGTTTTGTCAGGGGCAGCAAATCTCAAGGATGATTTCCTGTGCCAGGCAAATACATGCACTAATAGCTGCCTTAGTGTGGAGATGCTTCTCCAAGCTTTGAATGGAACCACTTAAAAGCATCCTAGTAAGTTGTGTAAACCCAAAATTTGAAAGGTGCTTTAGGCAACTTTATTATGAGTACAGATACAATGGTATTTCACATACATCTGAAGTTTATTTTTAAAATGTAAAAATTAATCACAATGCAATGTATGATAAATGTACAACTCAGTTGCACCATTTTTTTTCTGTTTGCTTTGATGATGACCGTGCTAATGTCAGCACTACTCATGGGTGGGGGTGTGGAAGGTTTTGTTCATGGCAGGATGGGAACGGTTGTTTAAACCCATGTTTGGTTTAGGTGTCTGATGGCAGCTATGCACTGCTTATTATTGCCCAAATTATCCACCACATCCTTACTATTGCCCAAATATTACCATCACATAGATTAGAAGTTAAATCAATCCATGGTAAAATAACTTCTTGTAGCCAAGCTGTAAAACTTACTGCTGGACTGGTAAGAGAAATTAGAATTTAACTGAACTAGGTTGCAGAGTTGTAAATAGCCACTAGGAGAGGAAATAGCCTCTTGGATCCTAAATAAGGATTTTTTTCCTGATCTCTGGCAATGCCTGATCCCATGTCCATTCTCAGCCTGTCTGGCCAGCAGTGCCCAAATGACAGGACTCATTCAAGAAATCTTGTTTTCTCTAAGGAGAATGCAGACTGACAGATTGGAGAGGCCAGTGTGCTTACCTGCTGTGTCAAATCCTGGCTTTCAGAGGGGTAAAAAAAAAATCTAAAAACACTTTGTGAAGACATGTTTTACATTTTATCCAATACCAGCTCTCTGTGACTGCTGCGGGAGCTCAGTGTGAGCCCAGCATCTGCTGATTCCAGGGTTGTGGTCTCAAAAGAAGGAGCACTCAAACTGATAGGGAGTAAGTTTAGATTGGATATTGGGAAGGAATTCTTCCCTGTAAGGATTGTATGGCTCTGGCACAGGTTGCTCAGAGAAGCTGTGGCTGCCCCTGGCTCCCTGGAAGTGTCCAAGGCCAGCTTGGGCGGGGCTTGAAGCAACCTGGAATAGTAGAAGGCGTCCCTGCCCGTGGCAGGGGGTGGCATGAGATGGCCTTTAAAAGTCCCTTCCCACTCAAACCATTCTGGGACTCTCTGTTTCACTTCTAGCAGAGCCTGAGCTCAGGGGGCAAGTCCCAACTGCTGCTGTTGTGTGTGTAGAATAGAGCTGGGGTTATGTGGGATGCAGTTCTTCAGTGTGTTGTTTTGTTTTGCCATCAGACTGTGCGTCATTCCCAGTCCTTCCCCCAAGGGAGCTGAGCTCTTCCTTTGTCACTGGCAGGCGCAGCACACACTTTCACCCTCAGGACACGGATCCTCGGGGCTGTGGCAGGGAGGTCCCAGGGCTTTAGGGTGCGCCATGCCTTGGAGTGGCTGTGCCCCTGTTCTGGGAGAGCTCCGGCAGCAGCTGAGGGGACGCAGCCATTCCGGGGTAAAAAGAACTCTCCAAATGGAGTTCTTTTCATGGAATATCATGGAATCACAGAATGGTGAGGGTGAGAAGGGAGCTTTAAAGGCCATCTCATTTCACCCCCTGCCATGGGCAGGGACACTTCCCACTGTCCCAGGCCGTTCCAAGCTCCAATGTCCAACCTGGCCTTGGACACTTCTAGAGATGGGGCAGCCACAGCTGCTCTGGGCACCCTGTGCCAGGGTCTCGGCATCCTCACTCACAGGGAAGGATTCCATCCTAATCTCCAATTTAAACTTCCTCTCTTTCAATATGAACCAATCTCCCCTTGTCCTGTCGCTCCAGGCTCTTGTAAACAGACTCGTCCCACCGGTGGGACACTCTAGAAGGTTGGGGTTTCATGATGATTTCCCTAAAACGGAATCAGCGACCAACACCACCCCTAGTCGCGGCCTCGGACGCTCGGGGGAGATTTGCGCGGACTCCGAGAGGCTGGAGGATTCGGGGCGGTGTCCCCGGAGCGGGCCCGCCCCGCGCTCCAAGCGCTTCCGGGACAGCGCCGGGGCCGAGACGGGCGCAGGCGGCGGCTCCATCATGGTGGGTGAGGCCGGGCCGGAGTCCGGGTGGGGCCCCTGTGCTGCCTTCGAGGGTCTCTGTGCCTCCCGGCCCTTGGGGGCTCCTGCGGCCGGTGCCGGTCCCGGCTCCCCTCAGGCACAGGGCCTGGGTAAAGGCGAGGCGCCGTGTGGTCTCTGCGGGGGCTGGGAGCGCCCGGCCCGGTTCGGTTCGTGTTGGGTTGTGTGTCGGGTTCTTTGTCAGGCCCCCGAGTGGGGTAGTGTTTGTGCATGGCGGGCCCGGGGGTGCTGCAGGTCCTGGCGCTGCTTCCTTGGGGCCTCACTGGCTCTGCCTGCCCTGAGTCACTGCGGGCGGAGGCCGAACCTTTACCCGATCCAGCGCAGCCCTGTGCTGGGGAAACACGCACAGTGAAACCGGCCATTCCTGCGGCTGCCAGGGCACACCCCTAAAGCTGGAAGCAGTCCGGAAAAAGAGACTGGTTTTGGATATTTAATAACCGGGACTGAATTCATTCTGTTGTGATTGAATTGGAGGTTTCTCCCTGCTCAGATGTGTTGCTGGCTATTGCATGTTGATGAATCTGGGGATCAAAATGTATGTTAAAATGTGTAAAGAAATAAATGCTGACCGAAGTTGCAGAGGGAAAATTGAAATTATCTAATAAGATATACTTTTTAGGCAAACCTAGGAATTCAGGTATTGCAGATGAAAACAGGAAGATAAAGGCTGCTTTAGTAAATATAGCAAAGGGTATTTCGCAGCAAAATGGTGTTGAGGGAGTGTTTATTCTCCTCTTCTGTAGTGCATCTCTCCTTCTCCATGTGCTATCTCTTGTAGTTATTCAGCCCTTCATTAAAATGGGGTTTGTGTGTTTCATAAATTAAATATGTAAATTTTTTTTCTCAGTTCTATTTTTGTTGGTCTGATGAGCTGCACTGGCTTGTGCAGGTGCTGGACAAACCCCAGAGTGGAAATAGGAGGAGCAGGACCTTCCCACATCAGCAGCAGTGAACTGTCAGAGCAGATGACCCACCTGTGAGTTAGATCAGCTGAAGGTGTTAGAGGAAATTAAAAACTGGTATCCTTTGTTAAGGTCCTATGAAGGACTGTTTAATCAGGACTTAAATAGTGCTAGTTCGAAGGCAGGAAATATGATCTTAATTTCTTAATAGATTGAAAATTTTGCCACTATATTTTCTCAGCATTCATACACCCTTTAGTTGATTTCATTTCCCTTGCTTTCCATTTGAGAATAGTCAAGAGTTTTGTTGAAAATTCTTGAATTTTTTTGTGTTGGATCACACAGAAAATTCACTTCATAAAGACTAGCTCGGGAGGTCCCATCTCTTATGAGCCACAAGTTGTGTTACCAGCAGCAGCCTGAGGAAAGTGCTGGTGGTGCTAGGGCTGAGCTGATGTTGTGTTGTGTTGTTCTGTGTTGTGTTTGCTGTTGTCAAGGTATCTTCCCAGGGAACAGGGCATGTGACATCTTTGTGCCCATTTGGTGTGGGAGGAAGTGGAGAGGGTTGTTCAGGGTGCCCAGGGAGCACATCCTTGTCCAAATGTCCCTTGTAGGTCTCACCTGTCCTGGTTCGGGTAATTCCTGTCTCCCTTCCTAAACCATTTCTGGGAGACTCTGCCTTGCAGGATCTGAAAGATGCTGCTTGTTTCTATTTCCTTTAGTGGAAATAAAAAATGCAAAATACTCATCCAGCTGTGGAAATCAGCTCAGGTACGAGAGTTTCCCACCCTACTACAGATGCCATAGTTACATTTTGATGGATGTCTTGTAGCAGGGAAGTTGTGCAGAAGGTACTGAGACCTCCTTTGATGGTTTTTATAGAGCAAAGGACTATTGCCTTGGCCTGCATTTGCATTTTTCCTTTTTTGAGTTGTAAATTTTTGGCAGTGGTTACAGCCTTGCAGCCATCCCAGCACAAATCAGAATTACAAACAAAAAGTGTTCATTCACTGGTTTTCCCCTCAGTTCTCTTACTTGTAATTGCTTTTGGCATTCATTTAATAAAAGGGGAGGTCATCTTACACCCACAATGTATCTTTTTCCTACTTTTTCATAAATTCCATGTCTGTTTTCAAAGTTGATTTTTGTTTGACACCTAAATTGTAGCAGACTACAGCTTCCAGCTGCAAGCCTTCAGCAGGAGACTTGGGGAGGAGGAGAGAGGGGAGTTCCAGGATGATAATCACAAATGAGTGAAGAAGAAAGGCAGATGGAAAATAACTGGAAAGGTCATGCAGAAAAGGTGGCACCAAAGTACAAACATTTGGCTGTGTAAACCAGTGTAGGCAGTGGCTATTTAATCATCCCTGTGCAGCTTTGTCTTCAGCCGCGTTATCCCAAAGCTTTGGTGGGAGGCAAAGAGCAGCTGTAACCCTGTATTGATTTGTGCTTTGTCTTGCAGGCTGAGGTGGAGGAAACACTGAAGCGAATCCAGAGCCAGAAAGGAGTGCAGGGAATCATCGTGGTTAATTCAGAAGGTGCTGTGTCAGCCTCATTTTTCTGAGCTATCACTTAATCCAGTCACCCACTTTGAGGGCTGCTGCTTGTACCACTTGCACTTAGAGTCTGGCTTTGGAAGAGGTATTCTGCAGCCCAAGGAGACAGATAGCAGTCAGGCTACAAGAGAAAATTGGTTTCAAATTTCTGCAAGCTCACTTTATTATTTTAGGAAATAAAATAATTTGCAGAAGTGTCAAAATATTTGAGTTATGTCAGTGTTTGAAGCTGTGTTTGTGAAAACTTTAATCAGTAGCACTGAGGTTCTCACACGATGTAAATCTTTCTGCTGGGCCTGTTTAGAACACTGCTTGCCTGGCAGACTCCTGTTCTTTAGCACTGTCTAGTGCTTGTAGTCTCATGGAACTTATCAGCAAGTTGATTCTTTTTGAAGTCTCTAAAGAGTTCAACAGAGCAACTTCTTTAGAGCACTCTGAACACACAGTGAGCAGCCCAAAAATTGAATATTTCCTAGAAATAATCCTTAGAAAAGATGACAGTATCTACATGTGAATATACTGAGGATCAGACCATGCAGCTTGGCTCCTGCTCGCTGCTTTTCTATAATGGTTAAGTGGGTTGTGCTCTCTCTGCTGCAGCTGCAGTTTTCTCAAACACACACCTGGTTCTGCCCTGCAGAATTTGGTACTTGGCTGCTGTGTTCTGACCCAGGAGCTGGGATTTGACTGGCTTTTGGTGGGAAAACACATCTGATGGGTGGCTGAACAGTGTGCCTGCCCTTGAGGCTGGTTATCACTGAACCAGAGACCTCCCAGGGCTGCACCACCTCTTAGGGCTGAATGTTGGAACTTCAGTCTTGGAGTGTGGGATGCAGCAGCTGGTGTCCTCCATAATCACTGGTCCCAGCCTGGCCTCTCTCAATGCCATTTAACTGGTGTTGGGGAGCCTTTCTGAAGTAATAAAGATGTCCCCAGTCAGGAGAAAAAACTGCAGCATTGGTATTTCCTCAGTCCTCTATAGATAATTATTTTTGTTTCATTTCTTTCTATATCTAACTCTCAAAATGCAAAAGTAAAGCACTGATGCTGCTAGAGGTAAACAGTTCTCACCTACACCTGTGGTTCCATGTCTCAGCTTTTTCATACCTTGTTGTTCTTCATGTTTCCATCTTGCCTTCAAAGAGAACACTCCTAACCCCTGGTGCAATGACAACCGAGGTTGGACCTGGTGCTGCCCAGTGCAGAGTTGGTTCTGGAGGTTTGTCACTGAGCCTTGCTGTCCCTCTTCTGCAGGTATTCCCATCAAGAGCACCATAGACAACTCCACCACCATTCAGTACGCCGGCCTCATGCACAGCTTCATCATGAAGGCCAGGAGCACCGTGCGGGACATCGATCCCCAGAACGACCTCACATTCCTGCGGATCCGCTCCAAGAAAAACGAAATCATGGTTGCTCCAGGTAGGAAAGAGCAGGGCGAAAGCAGGAATCTGGGAATCCAGCAGGATTGTTTTCTCTTGAGACTGACACTGTCCGCCTGAAAGGAGTCTGCCTGCTGCTTGTATTCACATTAGATAATCCCTTCTTTCCAATAAGCTATTCTACTTTCTGGAGAGTGGAAAGCTTTATCATTGACCTAAGTTTCCTTTGTCATGTTTGAATGTGGCAAATCCCTTCCCTCATTTTGTGTAGATCAAAGTAGAAAGTATTAGATAATGCATGAGAGAGTGCTGCACCCTCTCATGCTTTGTTTTTCAATATAAAACCCTAGGATTTGGAAAGAAATATATTCTGGGAGCAATTTCCATTCAGAGCTGTGAACTGAGTGATAAAACAAGGCAGTCCTGACTTTCTAGTTCTGGGAAAAATATTAGAGTACACTGTAGCTGTAATCATGAGTCATGGTATACAGCAGCAGCAACCTTCTTTTCAGGAAACATCCTCAGTATTTTGTCGAATTCCAGATTGGGAAGCAGCGAGATGAGTGCAGGTCCCTCATGTGGCAGGAATTCAGCCTTGTCCCTGCATGCTCCCTGCTGGGATGGGGCTGGTGGAGAGACCAGGCAGGGGATGGCAGTTCCCCTAGGCAGGCATGGGCCAGGGCAGATCTTAACATGCTGAGGCAGCCTCAGATTTCCACAGGAAGGATGGAAAGAGGAATAAGCATTGCTCCAAAAAAAACAGCTGTGGCCCTCAGTGTGCCTGTGAGAGAAGGGCAGTGGCCATCTTGCACTAGTGTGGCACATGCCAGTTACTGTAATTTGCTGGCACAAACTAAATTAAATTCAGCTGCCTTGGGAATGTGCAGTTTCTAAAGCTGAGAGTTTTTCTCAGTAAAACTCATAAAATAAATGATCTGACACTTGGAGCCTGTTTTGCTCATTGCGACTGCATGTCAGGGCTCTGGAGTTCCCACAGTATATCAGAGAGATGTGAAAAATGTTGGAATTTACTGTTTCTGCGAGCAAATACCAGCAGTGAAAGAATAATTCTCTTGTTTTTTTCCTCTCCAGATAAAGACTATTTCCTGATTGTCATCCAGAATCCAACTGAATGATTACACTGACTCAGTCTATTTTTTTCCCTTTGCCTGTTTTATTTTCCCTGTTTTATGTTTTATTTAATGATAAAGAATAGAGCATTAGTGTTAACTGTGCTGTGACTCTTCAGTAAGGTTTGGGAGAATTAAAGTAGATGGTTTTGTTGACTACAAACAGAAAAAATGGCACTTTTTGTATCACAAGTCATTTTGATTGGGAGCTGGTGAGTTGGAATTGGGCAGTAAAAGATGCAACAGATTCTTTTGATAGCTAAGATAATAAAATTCTAATAATAATAACAAAAAAGACTAATCTTTGTATGCTTCTATGTTTCTTTCACCACTGAGCACTGCTTTTACACTCTTAGTTTTGAATGGCTGTAAATATGACTTCCTGTCCTCTAGTTCTGTCTTACTCTGTTGGTTTTACTTAAAAAAGTCTGACCATAAGAAATTAAAAAGTGTCACCAGTAACTGGTTTTGTCTTACGTGTTTTTCTTCTCAAGACTTTAAGTTTTCTCATGATTGTGTTTCTCTTCAAAAAAACAGAACCTTCCTAGGACTTCTGCTTTCTCCGAACAAGGATTTGGCCTAAGGGCATGCGCAGTGCACTCAAAATTTCTTTGTGTTTCAGACAGAATTTGCATGGCTAAGGAAGGCCATTGAGGCCACCCTTGGGAGATCTCACACTGTCACAGCTCAGTAGCCAGTTTGATCTGCTATTTTCCTTTAATATTTTTTTATTGATGCCATTAAGGACAAAAAAAAGCCCACATGGCTACTCCAAAATGTTCATGGGGTTATTTTGGTGGAGGTTTTCTTCAGGAAGAAAAAAAAAAAAGCAGGACTGGGGGTGCTCCAGAAAGTGCAGCTGTGGAGACTTTGGTAAAGATGTTGGTGTTGACTTGTGCACTTGTGGCTTTCAGACTTGTGGCCACCAGCAAAGGGTGGGTCTGTGGACACTCAAATAGCCAAGGTAATCTGCATGTTCAGGGTTTTCTCTCTAACTGGACATCAGTTTTTGGACTGTCTAACCTTCTACATGGTGGCCATGACCCTGAAGGTCAGAAATGCTTGTTGGGATCTGTAGCCCTGTGGCATCAGTACTTTGGGTGTCTCAGCTGCCCCCATGACTCAGTGTTGATTGTTGCTGTCCATGAGCTGTTTCTCCTGCTTGGCCTTTGGAGCAGCTCCTGATACACAGCAGTTTACATAATGCCTGTGATCTCCGATAACTGAATGCTGCCTCCCAAAAAAATGACCTCCAGCAAGCTGAAGCCTGGGTAATAACTGAACAGTGAGGCAAGGCAGAAGAAAAATGTGACCTCAGTGATCTCTCTCTGTTGTTTGTAACCCAGAGAATTATTTCCTTGGAGGTAGTGACCTGCTTATGGATTTTGGCTTTTCCAAGTAAGTGGCAGTGCTACTTCTCTGACCAGTGAAAAATCTGCAGTGTCCTGCATTCTTTTGGACACTTCCTTAAGGATAGCTGTTCTACCAGTAGCTTTGTGTCACAGGAGCTTGGGACAGAGAGTGTTGAGTGTTGGTTTTACTTAAAACAAGCTGTAATAAATAACCTGTCACAAAACAAAAGATCGTGGCCCTTTTCTGTTGTCTTGAGATTATAAACTTGCAGTGAAATGACTCAGCTACTGCTATGTGCTGGTTGGTTGGAGGGTTGGGGGTTGGTTTGCGTTTTTTTTCTCAGGGATTGAGAGCAGCCTGAGATGAAACATACTTGGGAATTTGAATGAAAGGCTCATAAGCTGAGTTTGGAGTCAAGGAGCTTGTCAGATCCATCTGGGCAGGGCCTTGCTTAAGCCATGTAGTGCCACCTTTACCAAAGTTAACTCAGATTTATTTTTTAAAACTGGCAAGGAGTGAAGGAAGCTGAAGAACAGCAAGTTTCATTTACTTACTATGGAACAAAGTAACGAAGCTAAATAGTAACTAAACTAATAAACTAAAGTTTATTTGGATCAGGACCATTAGAGTGTCACAGAGCTGGCAGCAATTTCCATTTATGAAAGTTAGGGGATTTTTCTACCTTCTCATAAACAGGGTCAAGAAAAGGGATGGATGGAGCTCAATTTCTGGTCCTGTGCTTTGTGAGTGTGGGCTTGGTTATTTGTATGGTAAAACTAATGCCAAACTGAGGAAGAATAGAAAAATGAACATCATCTTCCAGTCCTTTTTTGTAGCCAGGATCACAGTAGGCTTGTGCCACCTGCACCTTGGAGCTGCTTTCTGCTGGGGCTGGAGACTGGCTTGATTTGCTGTCTTGGAAAAGTCAGTTTTGGTTTTTGTGGATCCCTGTCGAAGGCTGAGGAAGCATCTGCTGCTGGGAAAAAAGCCCTGATGGATTAACAAGGTAATGAAAGGGAGTTTGGGACATAGCTCTGGGTTGGGAAGAACAGCACTTGAGGCCCAATGATGTGTCTCTTGCTCTGCCTCTGTGCCGAGATAAGGCTCTGACAGAGGAGTGGAGGTAACACTCTAAAAGCTGAGCTTGTGTAAAACCTTCTATAGATTTCTGCTGGCTCCAGTGCCCTCCCAAGTAACTCCTCCCCTGCCTAAGGCAGCTGATGATAGTGTCCTTCACATAGAGGACACGGAGGAGCTGTGGCTGCCCCATCCCTGGACGTGTCCATGGCCAGGTTCGATGGGGCTTGGAGCAATCTGGGATAGTGGAAGGTGTCCCTGCCCATGGCAGGGATTGGGACTGGATGAGATTTAAGGTCCTTTCCAACCCAAACCAGTCTGTGATTTATGTTTGATCTTGTCTTACTTCTCTAGGGGACAGAGATCTCACCAAGAGAGGCTGGGCTAAAGTGAGCAGAGCTACAGCAGCTCCTGGCACCCACCAGCTGCAGGAGAAGCAAAAGCAGCTGGGGGTGCAGGGGCAGGAGCCCAGACACTGCCCTGGCCAGCAGGAGCCTGAGCAACAACCCAGTTCCATTGACAAAAACACACTTCCTTTTAGCAGCATTACAGGATTCCTTCAGAGAGATTTGCCTCACTGCTGTGTTTTCACAAGATCCAGGAGTGCTCATTATTGTTGCTACACTATGGAATGCTGGCATGCGGGAAGCTGGTTGTTGATTCCAGGTCATATTAGGCTCGGTGGTGCCTTAAACCTTTGACTGATCCGGGGGAGGGGGGGTTAGATCTGAAATGCACCTCCTTAAATAAGGAGTTCTGCCCATGACATCAGTAAGACCAGGCAAGAGAGGCATTAATGTGTGCAGGATTGTTCAAGAAGCTGAGGGTTGAAGGAGGAAGTGTCTAAATTAAATCAAACGTCTTTGATCCATATCCCATTTCTGGAATGCTGAGAAGCATTAATATGCTGAGATGCTCCAGGGCTCCTATGAAATGGTTTTTTTCTCCCTCTCCAGGTGTCTGGATAATATTCTGTGGAATTATGGCCCCAGTCCTGCAATGAGGTCTGCATGGATAAAACCAGGGGCCACATCACTAAATTGGGAAGACTTCCACATTCCTCTCATCAAAAAGAGGTTCACACTTTATAGCAACTGTAATAAACCCTTTTGCTGAAGATGAAGTCTGTAGGGGTCATCACTTGCCATGTCTGATTCAACATTCCTGCTTTCCCTTCAGTATTCTCAGAGTAACAGGACCTATAATCAGAGGTTAATATTTCTACTTGTATCTTAATTATGAAAGTGAATCTTGTGAGTTTATACTTCCTTACCAGTATGTGCTTGTTTAACTACTGCTTGGTCAAGGAAAATCCATTATATTGGCTATGAAAATATTTTCTTTCTTGGGTAAACTCAACAAGGAAACAAGAATTTCATCATTTCTCATTAAATATATATTTGTTTTAACTGGTGGCACAATAATCAGAGCAGTTCTTTCAAAACTGCATCTTTCATTTCTTTTTTTACCAAGGTTGTACTTAATCCTTTAACATTTGTGTTTGTTCCTGTTTTGTGCCACAGTGCTCTAGCTCCTGTTGCAGTGTGCAGTGAGAAGGAATATTAGACCTGGTGAAACACTGACGCTCTGTTTGCAGTTGTTTTTGATTCATTTACCAGCTCCAGAAATAGCTGCCCTATTTGTAGTTGTGCTGCAGCCTTTAAAATATTCAGCATAACCACGGCTGTGAATGCAGCAGGGAAAACAACAGGCTCGTTAGTGGGGAGATGATTGGGGTACATGTGGGAATTGCAAATGTCTGAGTATCTGTATGATTAAATGTATGTTTAAATCCAGGTTTGTTGGCTGGAGCCTGTGGTCTGAACTGTTGTGGCTTCATCCCCACACAATCCTTCCTTCTCCTCCACCCTTCTCACAATAGCTATGTTTGCTGCCCAAAGCTGGCAGTGACACTTGGAAGATGTTTGAACCAAGATGTCCAGAAGATGCCACTGCAGGCTCGAGTCATGGACACCTCCATCCTTTGAGCACCTGCGGAAATCCCAGCCCAGATGTATTTCTGCTGCCTTAAGCTAGGCCCTCAAGTGCTCTGCTCCATCAGGACTGGAAAAAATGCTCGTGTTTTGGGTCATCTCTGAATAAACCATTATGTCCCATGAAATGGAACATGGGGATGTTCTGCCATGGTGTCCTATGGAATGGCTGTCCTCGTGTCACCAGCTGCTCTACTCTTGTGTTGGGGCTTATGAAAAAGAGAGGGGCAGATAGTAATAGGACGAGAGGGAATAGCTAGTCCAAAGACTAAGAGAGGTGAGATTTCGACTGGATATTGGGAAGGAGTTCTTCCCTGTGAGGGTGTGGAGGCCCTGGCACCGGGTGCCCAGAGAAGCCCCTGGATCCCCGGAAGTGTCCAAGGCCAGGCTGGATGGGGCTTGGAGCAGCCTGGGACAATGGAAGGTGTCCCTGCCCCTGGCAGGGGTGGCACGGGCTGGGCTGTAGGACCCCTTCCAGCCCAAAGCCGTGTGTAGCCCCACAAAGTCGGCGGCTCCCGGGCGACTGCGGGACCCGGCAAGACCGAGCTCCGGGGTCGCGGGGGTGGGCGGTGCCCCGGGCGGGACAAGCCCCACCCCCTACGGGTGGGGCAGGTGACGTCACCGCCGCTCCGCCGCAGTTCCAGCGCAGACGGAGCCGCCCGGTCCCGGTGCCGTCCCGGTCCCGCCGCGATGCCCTCGGACCGGCCCTTCAAGCAGCGCCGCACCTTCGGTGAGCGGGGAGCGGCCGCGCCGGAGGGAGGGAGGGAGGGACGGACATGGGGATCTGCCCTGCACCGCCTCCGCTGTGCTGCCCTGCGGGGCGGCCCCGCCCGGGCGGGGGCTCGGCCACTGCGGGTCCCCGCTGGACGCGGCCGCGGGAGCAGCGGGGCCCGGGCCGGGGGCGGCGGTGCCGCAGCCGCCGCGAGGTGATGTCATCCCGGCCGGCCCCGCACCGGGGGGGGCCGCACCGCGCCCGGCCGGAGCTCGGCGATGTCCCCGGGCCGTCCCCGCTGTGTCGCCGATTCTCCGGGGGACCGGGGTCAGCGGGGCGCGGTGGCGGCCGCGAGGGGCCGTGGAATGCCTAGGGACGAGGGTGGTGGCCGGGTGTCCCCTCTGACTGTCGGAGCACAAAGACCTTCCCAAAAATCGCCTTCCGCGCTCCCCATCTCGTCAGCGTTAGGGCGGTTGTTGTTCTAGGATGCCCCACGCCCTCTGTCATGGCTGTGGAGACTCGGAGGAGTCAATGCTCACTTCCTCCCTACCCCTTTGTCAAAGGTGCGTGGTGGGGATGCTCAGTAGGTGAGGAGGTTACTGTAGAAAGTCCCAGATTTTATCTCCAGACCCGATAGTGGATTCTGAGGAAACATCAACTGCTGTGTCTTTTGCACTTTGCCAGCTGGTGCAGGGAGAGGTGTGTGTTTCTGGCAGGTTAAATTCCTGGGGAGGGGCTAACAGTTGAGCTTTACTGGCTGTATAATGCTGAAATTGGTGTTTTCATGCCTAAAAACCCTCATACTTTGCCATAGACTGTCCAAACGCAGGTGAGGGCGTTTTGCCTGCTGAAAACTGCTGATCCAGCCCCTTGCTGCTCTCTTGGAAACTGTAAATATTTGGTATTTTATTGGCACAACCCTTCTGGCCTTGAATGCTTACCCAGCCCTCCCCTGCCATAGGACTGAGCCAAGGGAACACGCACAAACAAGAACCAGCCAAAGCCTGGAGCTTGGGATCCTTGCTGGGACCCTGCTGTGTTCTCCTAAGCTGTGTATTAAAACCAGTAAAGTTCTAAATCAATTCCTAAGTAACTCCCTACTGTTAAACTGGTGAGAATCAGCTTATTATGGTCAAGAGAAGACTGGTTTGCCTTTGTGGATTGCTCAGACTTTGTGTGAGCCAGAAGGAAAACAAAATCTGAGGCTCAGAGTAGTTGAAAGAAAGCAGGATTAAAATAGTCGAGGAGGGACAGAGGGGATGAGGGAGTTTGATGCCGGCAACTGCAAGTGCTCCTTGTTTCTCTGTACTTTCCTCTGCCCTTTTGCTCTCTCAGCTGACTGGGCTGCAGAGCTGAGCCAGGAGGAGAAGGCCTGGCAGCCCCCGCAGTTGCTTTGGGTCAGGGCAGGAATTACTCTGTTGGAGAAAGTAAATACGGCTTGTTTTTGTCTTTGAATCATTACACAACAGGAGCAGGAAGTAATTGTTTACAATGCAGTTGGAGAGGGCTGGTGGAAAACATCTCCAGCCCTCAGAATGGCTTAATTTTCAAGGCTTCAAAACTTCACAGAAATGGAACAGTTCCAAAAAAGCAGTGAAAAGGCAGAGTCAGGGCTATGGCTGTTTACAAAAGGCACCCAAGCTCCAGTTTCATGGCAAGTGGCTGCCTTAGGTCTTGGTCTGCTGCTCCTCAGTGAAGATTCTGCTTTCCTCAATGCTTGTGTTCCTCCTTGTATTTTTGGAATTTTTCTGTGAATTTCTTATGTTTGTTCATCTGCTTGGTCTTGGGTCTCTCCTGAGTAAAATTTCCTGATTCCTTTTCATCATTGTTGAGGACTTGAGAAGGAGACTGGCTGGGAAACACCACGGCTTTGGTCCAAGAACCAAAGGTGTGTAGGGCATGGAGCAGTGACTTCTCCCATGATCTGCAGTGCTGTCCCTGGTGAGCAGGTGAGCTCTTTGAGCAGGTCCAAGGCAGCAGAACATCCTTGCTGTGGGTGCAGGGGGTGAAATGTAGCAGCACCCTCTGTATCCATGTGCTGAACCCAGAGGCTGAGGCATGTTCAGATCTGTTGCAGGAGTCCAAAACAATTCCCAGAACAAAACTGTGGTCCGTGTCAGAAGAACAGGCTGTCCTGGCAGTAGTGAGAGCGTGCAGCAGCCTGACGACACCGTTACACTTCCCGAAAGGAACACGAGTCCTTGGGAGCATTGTCCCCCTGCTCCTGAAGTGGGGGTTTCATTGGGCTGGCAGCAGCTGCCAGCTGTGTTTCCAATGCAGCACAAAACCAGCGTGGTGACGGACATGGGCCTGGTTACTGGACCAGCTGCATGACCCAGAGTACCTCGGTCCTGTGCCCCCGTGTCCTACGTGTGTGGAGCCCCTGGCTTGGTGATAAACAGAGAGGATTGACCTCAGCCTCTGGACAGGGTGTTCCCATCCCGGGTTCCATCCTCTGGGAGATCAGCCATTGGTTGTGGAAGCAACTCCTCTTCAGAGGAAAGGCCATGGTGGGTGTGGAGTGAATCCCCTCTGGCATTGGGGAGCAGCATCCCTGGGGAGTCATCCAGCGTGAACTCTGTTCAGCTGTGCCTGTAGCCATCGAGAGACCAGCAGTGGCTGAACTGTCTGCTTCACACACCATCCTGTGCTTGTCACAACGGTTTTGCTTGTTACTGGCTTTGAAGAGCATCTGGATATTGATGTGAGGTCAGTCCATGAGCCCATGCTGGTCCTTGGCTGGTCCTCAGGGTGTCTGTGCTCTGGCAGTTCTCCTTTGAGAGATGGGATTCCTTGAGAGGACGATGCTGCTCCAAGCTGCTGCTTAGCTACCTGTGTCTTGGATTAATTACTGAGGACATTCTGTGACTTGACTGGATTTGAGAGTAATTATCAGTGCTGAAGAACTGAACAGGCTTCCAGAACAAATTCCAGCCTGACATGTAGACCACAAATTTTGATTTTTTTATTATTATTGTTTTATATAACAAAAGGTCCTGACTGGCAGCCAGAAATAATAAAACCTGTGTCTTTTGTTCATTATTTGATTTTTTTTTTCCACTATAAGAACTTCAGATCTTCTTTTGAGCCAGAAGGGTGGAGACTGGTGAATCCAGGGGCTGTCAGGCTGGTAGGCCCTTGCTGCCTCTGTCATCAAGTAGCCATGAGCTATGGATAAGTCATGTCCCTTGACTTTGGTGTTCTTTCTGTGCTCAGTCCCAGCAGGGATCACGGCCAGGAGAGTCACCTGGGAGGTCTCAGTGTGTCACTTGCTCGTGTGACATTCTGTGGTTGACTAGCAGTATGTGAACACTACCAGATCTGTCATGCTGTTGTTCACTGCCTTTTGTCCTCAGAAGGTGGCTTAAGGCTGTGAGAGAAAATGAAGGAATTAATTCAAAACTCTGGTGTCTGACACGTGTCCCCAGTGCATCTGTGCATGTCCAGGCCTGTTTGTGCACAAATAGCAGTAGCCTGTGTGTGGGCACATGCAGGTGCATGGTGGGCTGCACCAAAATACAGTCCTGCCAGCAGTACCAGGTCTTTCTTTGAGCAATTTGAAGTGTACTGAGTAGTTCTGAGAAATCTGAGTGTGTTCCTGCTGTCTTAGAGGATATGAGATGAGAAGGTTGTCCAGGTAGAAGGTCATGCAGCAGGCAGATGGAAACCCTGGCACAGCAGCCTCCCGAGGGCTTGTACAGAGGGAACTCGCTGTTCCTTTACCAAGGATAGTGAAACTGTGATTAAATGTTGGGCACAAAAACAGTTCCTTATCTGAAACTGTGATGTAAATACTCAGTTTGCCATCCTGACATGACACAGAAGGTGCTGCCTGTTTGCCCCTCATGCTCAGGGGGTGCAGTGAGTTTTAAGCTGTTTGGATGATGGAGGTCCAGTGCTCATCCTGCATGTCCCATGGTAGGGGTGGACCACAGAATCCCAGAATGGTTTTGTTTAGAAGGGGCCCTAAAGTCCATCTCATTCCACCGCCTGCTGTGGGCAGGAACACCTTCCACTATCCCAGGTTGCTCCAAGCCTCATCCAGTCTGGCCTTGGACACTTCCAGGGATCCAGGGGCAACCACAGCTTCTCTGGGAAACCTGTGCCAGAGCCTCCCCACCTTCACAGGGAAGAATTCCTTCCCAATATCTCATCTAATCTTGCCCTCTGTCAGTTTAATGCCATTCCCCCTTGGGTTATGTCACTCCAGTGGTACTGTACAACCAGAGGACAAGTGTCTTGACACGTATTTAGAGTTCACAGTTGTGGTGTGGCTCTGCTTGATCATGAGCTGAGCCCTTATCATGATTTGCCAGAAACAAATGCTCTTTCCTGACGCTAGGGTCAAAATCATACTCCTGTTACATTTTTAAACTGATAAGAAAAATGAAGGTGTTTCCTCTTTGTGTTTTAAAATCAATTTTCAAGCTCTATTCTGGAGCCAGGAAGATTGGGAACTTTTGTAAATGAATAAGGCTGCTGAGATCCTTCTTCAGTCACAGGGCCCCAAGAACCTGGCATTCAGAAATCCTCCCAGACACTGCACATTTGGTCTTGCAGCTAGTGATGGGATGGAGAGTCATGAAGACAGAGCATCCACTGCTCCATGTTCATGTGGGTAATACCTTCCAGGGACAGTGGAGCTTCAGGCTCCACCTTCCATGATGCAGAGACATGTTTTCTGTTAGTTCGAAGCTTTTAGGTACACAGCAGTGTAGATTTGGTTCGGAGTCATTTGTCCTGTGCAGAGCACCCAACTTTGCAGATAGACAATTGAATAAACCTTACAATCAGAAGCGCTGTCAGAGCTTTACAGTGCTTCTGTCCTATGTAGCCTGGGACAAGCACCCTTTGAGGTGCTGAGGACACCTGCCCTGGGCACAGCCTCCTTCCTTCCTGGATGTTGGAGTCTTCTCTTGCTCTTCCCACAGCACCACTGGCCTGAGAAAGAGCACTGGGCAAGGGCAGGTCAGGCCAGGTGCTGGGTGAGCCATGACACATTCATGGGGATGTTTCCTGGTGGTTAGAGGTGTCTGGTCTTAGGGTGGTGTGATATTGCAGAAATAGTCATTGATGTTCATCTAGAATGACCTGCATAACTGGCATGTGTCTCCAGCACTGCCAGCTCATCCCACACACATCCTGATTTCAAACCATGCAATTCCTCCTCTCCTGGCAGAAAATCTCTTGGAGAGAAGTCCATGCTCTAGCAGCACCCTGCCCTGGGACTGACCACAGCAGCTTCTTGAAGAAATATGTTCATTCTTGCATCTGTTTCAAATCTTAGGCAGATCCTTCTCTGGGCTGGCTGCCAGGGTGTTGTATGGATGGCAGGGAGAAGCCACACGGCCAGAAGCCTGCTGGAGGTGCCAGGGATTTCTGTACACTCTGGAGCTGTGGGACACAGGGAGAAGCAGTAGCTCATGGCTGAATTTCTGGTCTCTGCTTTGCTCTCCACACAGCCCTTGCTCAGCTCAGGAGTTGTTTATCTGGTAGCATGCTGATGACCTTTCCAGGTGATATTTGTTCTTACTGGTGTTTTCCTAACATCATTCCTGCTGGTCACAGGCAGCAGGGCCTCTCCCTATTGTCCATCTGCTGCTCTGGGGCAGCACCAGTGCCTGAGCAGTGCTTGTCTAGAATCTCCTGAAGAATGGTGCCCCTTATGCAACAGCGCTGTTGGAAGACTTGCCATATGTTTTCCTTCTATCCCACGATCTGTATCTTTTGTCTGCTGAGGCTCTTTTGCGTCCAAGACTGTTCTTTCATTCTGTGTCTGCACAGTGCCCAGCACAGCAGGGACCTGGCTCCTGTGGCCAGGGTTCCTGGGCACTGCTGATAAAAAAGGTTAATGTTTGCAAAGTGTGGCTTAAAATTTTCCACTGTTCTCCTCAACTGCCATAATGATCTCATCCTGCATTGCCATGGGATACACTGTGTGCTTGCATCTTTTGGAGCACAGCTTGGGAAGGACCTCAGTCAAGAAAACAGCCAGGATTCTGGTGGTTTGGGCAAGCTTTGCTGTTGGTACTTAACAGTTGAAACAGCAGTTGGAGGAAAAATAGGCAATTTCCTGGCATATGCAATGCTACAAAAATACTCCCGTCTTTCAATAGGCCCTGGCAGAGAAGTTTCCCTGGGAATAACCAATAAAATTGTGTGAATTTTGTCTTGCTGCCATCTTGAGATCTGACATCCTGGCACTGGGGAGAAGTCTGGCTTCCCTCATGGAGGGCATGTGGTGCCCACAACTGGAGCAGGGATGGGGCTCTTCCCTTTTTTCTCAGCTCCTGAGCTGGAGCCCCCGAGCTGCTGCAGTCAGGTGTAATGTTCTGCTCCCCTGACAGCGAGGAAGCACCAGAGGAGAACATGGATAGGGATAGGGCTGTGTAAACAGCTCTGGCTTGCTCTGCACATTGGCTAAGCATTAACTGTAACCAGGTGCTGCCAGAAAGGGGGAAGTCTCAACTTCAGCAACTTGAGCTGCAGGAGGAGAACAAAGCTTGTAAGATAGACCTGTTGTTTATGAAATGTGAGTGTGCAAACACTGTTGGTGCTGGAGTGGGGAGATCGTGCCTGTCCGGAGCATCGCTCGGGTTTGGTGCTGGCACCTCCAGCCAGGTTTCTCTGAAGTGCCCTTTAAAGTTTTCTCTGTATTCCTGTGATTTAGATTAAATTCATAGACATTAAATTAAGGCTGGTATTTATAGCCGTTCCTGCTGTGTGATGTTGATGCTTTCATGAGTCACAGGCTCAACCTCTTGCTCCTACCCCAGGCTGAGGAGGGTGTGGGTGACCATCATTATCTCTTGCTGAAGATCTCTTGTGCCCGAACTCCTATGTGCACAGAAATCATCAGGCATTGATGCAGCTTTTCCTGATTGCCAAGCCTGCTTCTTTGGCTCTCCAAGGCTAGGATGGGACAGAGTGTGCTCTTTACCAGTGCTTCAGGTGTCCTTGAAACTTCTGCCTGTATATTCAGGAACCTGAGCACCTTAGGTGGGATTGCTCCCAGCTGCCTTCCTGAATGAAGTTTCTGAAGTGAGCAGTTCCAGGCCAGAGAAGTGCAGTGTTTGAGGTGTTTGTTGTTGCAATCCATGGAGTTGCTGGAGGGATCCAGCAGCCCCTGGAGTAAAGCAGCACCTGCTGCCATTCCACTGTGGTAACCTGCAGATCAACCTTTTGCCACAGGGTCCCCTGAGGTCAGGAAGGCTGTGAATGCCCTGGGTCTTGCTGGCCAGAGGGAGCAGGCCCTCCTGGGCATGTGGCAGGTTTTAAAGGGTGGGACAGGAGAGCTTCCACTGGCCCAGCAGACTTGAGGGTAGCTGAAAGCCGTCACTGGTGAATCATGCCCTTGATTCCTCCTGGGCATGGAGTCAGCAAACCTGGAAGGAGCTTTCTGCAGCAGCCACTTCTGTCCAAGGCACCCTGTCTGCTCCCCTTGGGGGACAAAGGACTGGTCCCAGGGGTGGAATCCTGAGGCACTGATGTTCCTCAGTTCTTGTAATAATGCACCCTCTTCCTCTCTGTGTAGCACCTTTTTCAGTGTAATGGGCAGGACGCACCTCTGTTTCCACTGTGAAAATGAAGGTGGTGATGGCTTGTGTCATCTCCTTGTGCTGTAGCTGGTGATGCTTTCAGGGAGCAGGAAGGGGTGTCTGGCATGTGGCTGCCTTTTTGCACACGCAGCCTGGGCTAGTTGGATGCTCCAAGGTTATCTTCATTTACTAGCCATGATAACATGCCTTCAGCAAATTCTTTTTCTGACCCTTCTCACAATTACTTGCATTGCTGGGGCTTCCTGTGCAAACAGTCCTGTGACCTTGCAGAGCAGCACATGGTGTTTAGGAAGTTCATCCACATGGCCATCTGATGGTAAGGAGAGAGAAGCAGGCTAGGGTGGATACTGAAACCAGAATGACTGGCCAAATGTGAGGACATAGCTCTGCAGGCTGTGTTAACACCCAGAAGTCTGAGCTGGCTGTAGTCAAGCTGCTGGAATTTCCATGGTGATCAGTGTCATCCAGTTGAGCTCTGGATCTCCAGCCTTTTGGATGCTCCATCCTGGATACAAGTGAACATGTGGGAATGAGGCTCTGTGGGACAGGGCAGCTGCTTCTGCTTCAGCTGGGTGGTGTGGGCTGGGTGCTGCTAGCACTGTGTCCTTCAGCATTCCCAGGGAGGTGTCTCTGTACCAGTGTCATGAGTGTCACGTGTGGTGCTGATATCTCTGTGACTCCCTGGCTTATTGGTACCTCAGGGGAAAATTGTCTGTGTCACAAGGATGACTCTGGATCCCTGGAGCACTGGATTGGATGAAAAGGAAACATGAGAAGCTGCATCTTCAGTCATAAAATCCCAAACAAGTATGCCTGAATTTTTAATGAAATACAAATAATCTTGCTTTGTGTTGCTTGCCTATGGAGTCCTACAGAATAAAAGGTCTAACAATTCCTAGCAGAGCGATATTTTCCTCTCAGAGGAGGCAGGAATGGTGCTCAGAACTTTCAATTATTTTGTAGTCTTGTGACTTTTAAAGACATTCCAGTTTCTTCCCGAAGTTATATCTAGCCGAATTCAACATATAAGCAATAAAGTTTTATTGAGTACTCAGAGGAGAAATTATCAGTGTTTCTGAGGAGAAAACACTCAAATACATACATTTATCCTGCCCTCCATTATCCCAGTGGGTCATGAGGAACTGGGGCTGTGTAAGCTGATGAGGGGAATCGGGCTGGAGCCAGTGCTGTGCTGTGTGTGGCAGAATGATCCCATGACGTGTCCTGTAATACCTAGATCTCTTTTCTAGGCAGTGCTTTGTCATTGACCTTCACCCACTGGCTTCGTTTCCGGGCATTTCAGATGGGCCATGGTAGGCTGTGAAGCACTTCCCAGAGTAGTGGAAGTTTCAGGAGGAGTGCAGGTCTGTAGTCCCAGGAAGAGCATGCATAGAGCCCTACCTAACTCTGATACTGCTTTTCCCTCTGTTTTCTGCTGCTTTGGGTTGTGGAAAGTGGAGAGCCCTCTGGTAAAGCAGTGAGGGGTATGGGAATTCTCCTGTAAACTGGAAGAGTGCATAAGTTCTATGTGCTGCCTGTTGTGTGTGTCAATAAACATCAATTGTGCAGGAAAATGGAATAGAAATAGAAAGCATGAGAACAACTGCAGGAAAAGTCTTTCTATACATGGGTCATCTCCTTGCTTAAAGTTTTCTTCCTGCATCCAGGCCTAGAAATACTTTCTGTCAGGCCAAGAGCTGTTGTAGCTACTCTGTAGATCTGTGCTAGGCGAGTCCTCCTTGGCGAGGTGCAGCTCTTGTGGAACCAGGCACTGTGCCAGAGAGTGCTTGGAAGTGCACAACAGACAGAAGGAAATGGCTAAAACCTAGCCCAGCTGGAGAGTTGTCTCCCTGAGGGAAGCATCCAGGAGACACGAAGAGCCTGAACTTGCAGAGCACAGCCCCTGAAGCTGTGCTGCTGCCCCGCACCCATTGCCAGGAGCTGCATTTGCTTAGGGTGGATTTAAGTTAGTTTTGTTGTCTTTATGGTCTCCTTTCACTCTCCTGATTTCCAGGTGTGCTGCCCAGTTTTACTAGGCAGAGTGGTGTGTCCCAGCCTGGGGGGTGGTTAGGAAGCCGTGAAGGGTTGGTCACTGAAGCTGCCATCTGGCAGACCATGCTCAGAAAAGGCCTGGTGAGCAGAATGTGCATTCCTTGGGAAATGTCCCTCTCTCTGGGTCAGGCTGTGGCTTTCAGGGTGGGCACCTCAGTTCTGCTTGCCCTACCACACACAGGTGTTTGTAACTTCATTTCTTTACTTGCTTCTCTCCAGCGGATCGTTGTAAAGAAGTGCAGCAGATCCGAGAGCAGCATCCAAACAAAATCCCGGTAAGTGATTGTTCTCACTCTTCTGTGTCAGACTTTGTTCTCAGGATCCCTCTGTGCTCCTGGGTGTCCTCCATGGAGCTTGCAAAACTTTGCTCCCTGGAATGAACACAGGATGGTCCCCATGAGTCTCCAGTGTCTTGTGTGTGCCAGCTGCTTAATAGCAGATGTGTTTTCTGCAGTGCAAAGGACAGTCTGGCTCTAGAGCTCCATGCTGCCCTGGAGGGAGGGGACTGATTTGCTCTCAAATCTACTTTCAAGCTAGTGCAGTAGGAGAATGCTCTGAAATGGCTTTTCTTTTGGCTGTAGTAGCTACCTGATTTTCCCTGGATAACCTGGTAAGGATTTCTCTCTGCCCAGAGAAAGATGTGTGAGCTGCATTGAAAGCACAGAGTCTCTCTTAGGATCATTCATACCTGTTCTGTGCTTTCCCAGCACCTACAGTTAACAGACGCAGGTGAGACACCATGAACTTGCAGTTCTTCCTGCCCATGTCACACCTAATATGCTGAGTTGCTCTTTGGCTGTGAGTGTGCTTTTGAGTTCCTACCTGAGTATATTCTTCTCTTCCTGAGAAGATGGAGAACTTAGAGTAACATCTCACCTCTGGAACTATTCAAGACTGGGTTGGACAGGGCTTGGAGCAGCCTGGTCTAGTGGTCTAGCCTGCTCACCTTTAAGGTCCCTTCCAAACCAAACCAAACCATTCTATGAAATTATGTACTTGGGGCTTGCTCGACTTACTATTTGCAATATCACAGCATCTATGACCAAAAAGACAGGATTCCTAGGAAGTTCAACTCCCTCGCAGTGTTGGGTGAACATCAGCTTTGTCTTAAAATTGTAGACTATCAGTATTTGGCCTTCAAGACCAAATGTCTCAAACTGCTCTTGGCCCATCTTAGTCCACTCCTGCCTCACTCTTGTTTTGTTTTTAGCACAGTGTCTTCTAGCCAGAAGAATTCTTTCTCCTCCTCTTCTCCCACCACAACTGTGGTGTTCACGTGGTGTTCACATGTTTGCAGCTCAGAAGAGCAGGGCCTGCCCCTCACAGCACCCTGGATACCAGTACTCCAGGTCGTCAACACATTGATTGACTTCTGCTTTTAACGTGGTTTTAATGGCATTAGACTGGCTCTGTAATTCTCCAGAGTTGTGGCAGAGCTAATTGCAGTGCATTCATGCTCTGGCAGTAAGGCCAGACTAGAAATAAGTTAGACATAAAATGCACACGTGCATTTATCAAGCACCTGCACACAGATGTGTGTTGCTTGGGGAATGGACAGAAGGAGCCAGAGCTCTTAATCCACAGGCAGAGTTTTATGGCATTACTGAGACATAGTGGGAGAGCTCCCATGGCTGGAGTGCTCTTTGTGTTGGGATCAACACCACAATGCAAGTTCTGCTGGAGGGGTAAAAAGAATCAGGAGGTGAGAAGGATCATGAAGGCCTCATGGTTGTGTCACTGGTGTCTCTAAAGACCCTGTTAGAACCCAACACCAGTTTGGTGCTGTTTCTCTTCTCCCTCAAGGCAGAGAAGGTTTCTGAAATCTGCAGGTTTCAGTGCTGGGCAGTGATCAGAGTCTCGTGCAGGAGGAGAGTGGTGTGGGCACTGTCATGGGTCCAAGCACTGCAGGCTCATTGGGCTGTAGGAAGGTCTTGGTGAACTGTGAAAGACAGGAGCTGTGTTTTCCAAGTGATTGGTTTCCCTGGAGAGGTGCTTGGAATTAGCAGAGGGGTTTGAGCCCACAGCCTGGGGGAGTTAGGGAGATCCAAGGTCACACCCTTACTGCTGACAGAAGCCACGGCAAAGCTGTGCAGCACCTGCTGCCCTCCTGCATCTCCAGTTTCCAGCCAGAGTCCTTGGGCAAGTCCCTTCTGCTTTGAGAGGGGGCCAGGAGGATTTGCAGAGGGCATGGCCTGGATGTGTGCCCAGGGAAGAGCATATCTCCTGTTTCCATGAGTGTACTTGCAGGGAAAGCTGAGGAAGGGAGTGATGTCGAGTTCTTTGCTTGTGTTTCAAGAGAAGTCACATCCCAGGATGCCCCACTGGACATAGGCGGGTGCCAGCTCCCCTGTCCACCTCATGCCAGGGCTCCTTTGCTGTCTCTGCATTTTCCAGAACTGCCTGCTCTTGTAGAAAGTGCTGACCACAGGCACACGCAGCTCTTGCTGAGAAGATGAGATGGTTGTGTAGGCAGTAGGTGCTGCTCACGCTCAGCTCTCTTGGGAAGAAATCACCAGCTGCTCCTCGCAGCGCGATTCTTCCTCGGACAGTCAGAGCAAGCAGAGACCTTCCAGCCTTTCCACTGGAACCTCCATCCACAGCTTCAATACATGTTTTCAAAATCATCTTCTGTTCTGTTAGAGGACAGAGAGCCTGTGCCCCTTTCACTGTCTCTGCCTGCTCTCAACCCCAGGGATCTTTCTGGAGATGACTGAACCCTCGGAGAGTCTGCAATTGCTGGGGAACAGCTTCTGCTGGGCAGCAATGGGAGCAAACCATTTCCCAAAGCCCTGCAATGCTAAATTCAGGAACGTCTGGTGTGTCATGGGCTGTAGAGGGGGGTGAAGACAGGGCCGCCCTTCGAGCTGGTAGGGAGAGTTGAGGGGGTATTTGGGCTATGCAGAGATGGCTCTGTTGGGTTCATCTGAGCACCCACAGAGGAGCATGGAGAGGCAATGGCAGGTGGGAGATCCCACATAATGCTCTGCCCAAGCACAGGTGTGGATGGAAACCCAAATTATAGACTCAGAGGAAGGGACAACCTTCTCTGGGTTCCTGGGAGGGCTGTTCTGGGGAGTTGTAGATCCAGTGTCCAGTGCTGACATGACTCTGGATGGATCAACACCAGAGCACCTTTTTGACTGAGGGCTACGGTGTCTGTTGCCACTAAAGGACCTGCACTCTGCTCTGCCAGAGGGGGACAGGATGAGGTTCATGCAGTCTATGCTCATGTGAGTGCTGTGTGTCTGTGTCAATCTCTATGCCTGGCCATGGATGTTGGGGAGATGTTACATAGACGCATTTGAACCTCTGTGTCTGCTGGGAATACATTCCCAGCCTCACTCCTGATTGGACCTTACCTCTGTTGACCACTACATCTGGCCATATTCCTTACCAAGCTCCCTTTCCATCCCTCCAGACTGGCCCCAGAACAAAGGTTGTCCTTTGAACAAACACTGTCTAAGCCCCCTTTGCTGAGGGACCAGGACTTCAGGCTCTGCCCCATGTGTTTCCCCTCCCCACCTGTGCCCACTCGTGATTTCTGCAGAGATCGTGGTGGTTTCTGCACCTGCAAGAGCAGGTGTCCCTTGCTGAGGAACCCCCTGGCTCAAGGCAACAGCTTGGAAGAGGATATGGGATGGGGGGTGGCTGTGTACACCTGCCCTGTGGCCATAGGGATGTAACTTTAGCACTTGATCATGCTTTTCCCTCCAGAGCTAGACAAGAATGTTTTGTCCATTGGCCACCTGTTCTCATAGCTGGGTTACCCAAATAGCAGCTCATGTTCTGGGAACAGAAACTCTTGGAGCTCTTCTATGTGAGAGGCTCTGTATCTGCTCAAGGCACAAGGCAGCTGCTGCTTGAAGAGCCAGGACAGCCGTTGCATCCCATTCTTGGATTAATCTACAGGTCTTTCTTCTTGGGATGGAACTGGCTGGTAATGAGAGACACCGGCCTCTGGTCCTGCTCTCGTGAGAATTGGGCCATCATCCAGGCGTGCAGGGCTCTCTCTGCAGGTAAAGGTGGATGAACACACAGCTGCTATGTAGCTGCTCCTTCGTGCAAGCCAAAAAGCTGAAGGGCCACTGTTGCCTGTGTGTTTCCCAGCAGCATCCTTGTATGTGGCTGTTGTGAGTGCTCAGCCCCTCAAGACTATTCCTCTCCCCATAGCCAAAATACTCACTTGTCCTTGTAAGACTCAAATACAGTAGGATGGTTCTGCTTATCTTGTTCTCCGTATGCCCTCCTTGGAGGGATGAAGGGCCATTAACAGGTCGGTGAGGGGATGTCCCAATGCATGATTTGGTCTGTTGCAGAAAATGATTCTTTAATCAGATCCTCCTTTGCAAAAGAGGTCGAAGGGGAAATACCTGCTGTTCACATGCTGCTTGCCCAGGCATTGGTTTCCTTTGGGTGAGATTTGTCCTGGGTGGTCTGTGCAGAGGCCGTTTTGGTGCAGAGCTCCCAGCAAGGCACCTCACACCCCTCCCTCCTCTGGGAGCTGCCTGTAGCCCAGCCCTGTCAGATCAGCCCCACGGCCTGGGGGGCTCCTCAGGCAGTCCCAGATCACTGGTGACTCCACAGTGTTCCAGCCAGGGTGTCTGATCCACCTCTGGAGGGAGGCTGGCAGGAGTTCCGCTACTGCTCCCGACAGAAGCTGATGTGTCAACAAGGGATCAAAGGAAGGGAAATCCGTGTTTGCAGAGGTTCCCTGGTCCTTCTGGCTCCATAGAGCCATCTTCTGGGGATCCTCCTCTCTGCATGCTGCTCCATCCCTGTGCTGCCAAAAGCCATTTGCAGTCTCTCGAGTGTTTTTGGAAAGGACCTAGGAAAATAAATTATGGCAATTCCTTGCCTTATAGTGAAAAATAATGTTCAGTCTCAGGTGGGAGAGGATAATGGGCTGATGAGTATCCAAGAGTCTCTCTATGGGCAAAGCAACAGGTTGCTAGAGAGATGTGAGAGAGCATCACTGTAATTGGAACATATTAAGCTGTATATTCTTCACTTATTCTTATTTTCATTTTACTTAAAAATGCATTCCATTTTAACTGACACTTTGTTTCTCAGAATACAAAAGGTACCTTTCCAGGCTTGTTTAGAACAGCAATTGTAGCTATCAGCAAACAGCTTCACAGAAGAAAATCATTAATTATAACAGCAGGTAAATTGATCAAAAATCATCATTCAGCCATTTCAGAATGTAGGGATGGTAAGAGCTTTTCCAAGCAAGTTGTCTGACAGAGGAAGACGGGCTGGATGCAGGGGTGCCTGGGAAGCGCAGTGCACAGCTGGAATGGGCCTGGGTTTCTGATCCTTCCTGGACTCAGTGTGTCTGACTGTTAACATAAAGAGCGGGACAGGTGAAATCCAAATGCCCCCTTTCTGAAGGAATGCCTGAGTGGCTTCACTGGGACTTCTAAAAACTGCTTGCTTGGGAATATTCACAGGTCTTCTTGAGCAGGCAGAGAGATGCTGAATGGCAGCAGGGAGGAAGGGGGAAGGAAACTGCATCATGAGATGTCTGTAGCTCAAGCCAGCAAAACCTGTGGGTTTGGTCAGTCTGAAAGTGATGTTGAAATACTTCACTCCTCTTCAGATTTCCTGTATGCCAGAGGACAAGAATCCTGTATCAGTCCAGTGGTGCCTACTGTTTCTCAGCCAGCCAGAGCACTTGTTGCTCTAGTTCATTGTTTTGGACACTCTTCACTGCCTGGCTTGGGCACAGGTGACTGATGAAGAGCCACCTGCAGCTAGCCTGGTGCTCACTGCTCATGTCCTTTTTTTGTTTTGTTTCCTGTGAGGGTGAAGCAAAGTGAGGCTTTACCTCAGCTTTTCTACCCATGCTAGTTGGATTTGTATTTGACCTTAGGATGAGTGTGTGGGACACCATGAACATGACTTATCCTACCCTTGACTTTCCCCCCAGGTAATCATTGAACGCTACAAAGGGGAGAAACAGCTGCCAGTGCTGGACAAGACCAAGTTCCTTGTTCCAGATCATGTCAACATGAGTGAATTGGTCAAAATAATCCGGTGAGTGGGGTGGCCTCAGCTGGCATGTTGAGAGCCTGTCTTCGCCCACAGGCCACTCTCTGCAGGATGGTGGGGTGAGAGTGAGGCAGAGGCAGCTGCTGAGGGCAGGGATGGGGATGTGGCAGCTGCAGCATCCTTGTGTGTGGTACAGGCTATTGTGGGGGTCAGGGGAGGGCAGGTTCTTAGCACCTTGTGAAGGGCTGGAGTCTCCCTCAAGGGGACACTCATGACAAATGAAGGGGTCCCCATCCCCTCTTTTATTCTTCAGCTCAGAGGGAAGAGGCCCCTCTGCTTTGCGCTTGCCAATAGCACTTGGAGAGGGGGGGCTTCGCAGAATCCTGACTCAGGAGGCGTTTGAGGCTTGAGCAGCTCAGCTAGACTCATGGATACCATGTCCTGAGCAGAGGGAGGAGGTTCTGGCTATGCAGGCCTGGCCCAAAGGGAACAGCATTGCTGGGGAGGTGGAACTGGCTGTCAGGGCACCCCAAGTGGGCTGACCCTGCCTCTCCTGCCCTTCCTCCCACAGGCGCCGCTTGCAGCTGAATCCCACTCAGGCATTCTTCCTTCTAGTGAACCAGCACAGCATGGTCAGCGTGTCCACCCCCATCTCGGAGATCTACGAGCAAGAGAAGGACGAGGATGGCTTCCTCTACATGGTCTATGCTTCCCAGGAGACCTTTGGCTTCTGAGAGTTGCTGAGAGTTGGCATATGGAAACAGATGAACTGTGGCACAGAGAGGCCCCTGGCCTCAGAAGACAACACAGCCAGAGGCTCACAAGAGGGAGGCTGTGCTGATCCCCTTCCTTCCCCTCCCTGCCTCTCTCCCTCCCTCCCCTCCCCATCACCCTGTCACCAAAGAGGCTCGAGGCACGTGTTGGACTCACACAACCCTTCCCCTCTGTGTAGGTCAGTCCCGCTCCCCCCAGGCGCCCACCCAGGCGGGGCCTGGCCCCTTCCCCGTGTGCCTGCGCTGCTCTCGCTGTGCTGTGTGTGCTGTGCTGCTGCCAGACCCGCCGGGCCACTGTCACCCCAGCACAGGGAGAGCCACCTCTCCCCAGGCACTCATAAAGGGCAGGAGGTCTGCAGAAGCAGCTAACAGATGTTACCATTGCTCCCGAGTTTTAATTGATTTTAATTACACCCGTATCAGATTCTTGGTGCTACTGAGTAGATGTAGGCGTCTCTATAGGACTGTGGATAATGTATATCCTTTAGATTTATTTTATTGGTTGGTTTGTTTGGGTTTGTTTGTTGTTTTTTCTGGTTTTTTTTAGGGATAGATTGGAATGGGGAGAGGGGGAAAACTTCCCTGTATTCTGTAGGTAAATAAATCAGGCTTCATTGCACTTTAAAGCATAGTAGATGTCAGAGTGGATTTTCTTTTAATTTATACAGGTTTGCTGTCTATAGTGCTGCTCCTGTGTTGACAGTTGTACCTAGATTATCTTGTTTCTTTTTTTTTAATAAAATTGATTTCCCTTCTCTCTGTCTTCCCATTGCATGCAATTTTTCAGTCTCAGTGTGTCAAGGAGTTCACCGAAGGAATGTACTGATCTGTATTTGCTATGTTCCTGTCCCTGTTTGTCATGTATTACACCAAAAAAAGTACATGATAAAATTCTCCCCAGTTTAATCTATACAAAGGTGTTTATATATATATATATATAAATATATATAAAATAAACATAAATTCAAATTGTGTCTTGTAGGAATGTTCTGTTCCCATGTCATTTGTCCGTGTTAATGTCTCTGGTATATCAAGTGTGATGTGTGTTCCCCATGTTCACTGGTGTGTATGTGTACCTGCCCAGGCTTCTGAGCTCGTTAATCCAAGCTGTGGAAAAGCAGCTGGTTGGAACTGAGGGGGAAGATTAGTTTAGAGAACAGAGCACTGGATAGTGACACAAGAAACATGGTTGTCCTTGCCCTACGTGTGTAGAGTCTCTTGTCCTTTGACTAAGCTCCTCACCTGGGAACAAAAACCTGAGTAAAGTTTGTAAAGTTTATTTTTAAGGGAAGCTTTGAGCAGTGCAGGAAATCGTGGCTCATCCTGAGCACTCCATCAGACTTTTCTCCGACCAAAGGCAGGGGCTGATGGTCATTTGGCCAGTCAGTGTCTCCCTGATCCTTGGCTCACTCTACTTCCTTTGCACCATCCAGCAGAGAAGGGTTTAGGCACTGAAAAAACTTAAGGCTTGCCTGAGTTGCAGCTGTGTTGTTTTTGTCCTACACCTGCAGGGAATCCTCTATCCAGGAAAGGAGGTGGTATGAGGGACAGATCCAACAGAGCACTGCAGGAAGATGTTGGAAGCCAGCTGAAGCACAGCTCCCTGCAGTGTAGGTGAGAACAGCTGGCCTGCTGGTCCTGGCAGCTGGAGCAGTGGTGGATGTTGCCCCTTGCACCAGCCTCATGCTATTTAAACTCCAGTCCCTTAGGGAGGGTCCTTTCCCATCCACCTCCCTGTGGGATGGGTGCTGCAGGTGATGGGGCATGTGCCAGCTGCCCCAGCTCAGCCCATGGGAGGTGCTAAAGGAGTAGCAGATATGCTCCAACAGCTCCACACCTGTCCTGTGCTGGGCCCCAGGGCTGGAGGCAGCTCTGCAGGTGCGGTCTCCCCTGAGTGGGGCAGAGGAGCAGAATCCCCCACGCTGCCCACGCTGGGGGATCAGCCCAGGACATGTCCACAAGCACACATGGCCAGGACATGTCCACTTCTCATCCACCAGCATCCCCAAGTCCTTCACCAGGCTGCACTTTCTGCTTGTCATCTGATACTGTATTCAAGGTTTGACCACTTCCAGGATCTCTCCTCATACTCTTTTTCAGGCAGTTCTTTGCTGTTCTCTGTTCTTCCACTCTGTTCTCCCACTCTGCCCTTAGCTCCCAGTGAGTTGTAAATAAAGGTGAGTAACAGCTGGAGTCTTTCCCCAGGGGCATCCAGCAGCCCTGCTCGTTCTTACACAGTTGTGTTTATCCATCCAGCTGGGATTTGCACGGCCTGGCTTCTCATACCTGCAGGTTCTCAAAAGTCTCTGAAAGGGAATGCTGCTGTCTTGTCCTCTTCTGTCCATGTGGGAGATGAAATTGAGCCCTTTCCCTATACTGCTGCTCTGCTATTCTTTCACGTGCGACCTTCAGGAACTGCTGTGTGTTTTGGCACAACCAACTGCTTGGGCACACCTGCCTGCTTGGGCTTTCTATGGGCTGATGCCTCTGGGCTACTTCAGACATTGCTTGACTAGTGGATGATGTTACATATGCCAGACTGGCTCCAAGGCCTGACCCAGACCAGACCCATTCAGCTTTTGCGGCACAGCTCTATGATGCCAAACGATGGAACAACCAGAGTAGGAGGAGGCCGAGATTTCTCTGAGTATGGTGGAACGCAGATGAGCCTGGACAAGGGTGGGTAGGGCAGAGCACTAGCAAGGAAAGATGCAAATGCAATGCTGATAATTTCTGTCATGACAGAAGAGAAAGTGAAGACCTGAGGATGAGCATGACAGTTTCAGAGGGCACTTTCAATCCCCCATCTGTCTCAGCACAGAGCTGCACATCCTGCTGCTGGTCTGTTCATCTTGAGGCCACCCACAGTGATGTTGTGCAAGAGCCTGGGGTGAACCTGCGCTGCACTGGGGCTGTGCCTCACAGCATCACTAAGTTGCCTCAGCCAAGCCTCTGCATGTTACACTGCACCCAACATCAACCAGAGCCATGAGACTGTAAAATATCACCTGGTGACTGCTAAGACAGGCTGTGACTGATGCTGGCCCATGTGGTTTCCCTCTCGACAAACACCCACCAAAACACCCAGTTCTGCTGCCAGGGTGTTGGGGGTTGAATTGTTCCCTTTTCGTTCTGTGGAATTTCTCCCATTGTTATGCTAAGTATTTGTGGCTACACCTTAGTAGCAATAGTTTTCTATCACAGGGGGGTGCGGGATAGGGGAACACCGGAAAAGGAAAGGGGGGACCGGGGTCTGGGGCGGGCTGGGACTCTCTCACTTCGCTCGTGGAGTGGAAGGAGGATGGCCCGTGCTCCAATCTAGCATCTCCCCTGCCATCCCACCGCCGACATCCACTCTCCCTGCCGTTGGACATCGCTCTGCTGCTCTCCCACTTCATCCTACTACCTCTGGACACTCTGCTGAGCACCACGACCGAAACCGTGAGGGGGAGTTGCTCCTCCATCCCTCTCACCCCTGGGCTGCTGCCGCCATCACTCCAGCCCTCTTCGACTGCGCGGGACCTGCCCTGCCCACAGCACCGGTAACTGAGTGCAGAGGGAGAGGGCCTGTGGCCAAAAAGGGACTGGAACCGAGCTATACTGTTCTGTTTTGTTGTCAATTTTTATAGCTGTTGTTGTTTCTGCTGTTTTGCCTTGTTAGATACCAGTAAAGAACTGTTATTCCTATCCCCATATCTCTTGCCTGTCAGCCTCTGATTTGAAACTATAATAATTAGAAGGGAGGGGGTTGCACTCTGAGTCTCAGGAAAGGGGATCTCACCTTTCCTTAGCAAAATACCTGTCTTTCAAACCGACGCAGATTTTGGTGTCCAACGTGGAGCATTACCTGAGGGCATTGAGAGAGGGGTAGAAAAGGGAATAACAGTCCTTGAGTTACCCACGTTTGTGGTAGGTGACACCATGCTGTCCAGCTTACCCTGGATTGGCCTCCATGTGGTCACTGCTATATCTCTCCCATTTGCAAGCCCTTTTTTAAACATGAGTCTCATAACCAAGGTTACTGTGGCTATTATCCAGTTCATTTTCTGGGTTGTTCAGTTGAGGAATTCATGGATTTTTAATTTTCTCTGGAAGATGGCCACATGGATTCAGAGCTATCGCACTCTAAGTGTGTGTTTCTGGGGCTACTTCAATAATGGTACTTACTGTGAGGAAGTGGCAGCAGGTGAAATTTTCTCCCAACCCATTACACGGTTTTTGAAGTTCACCCCACCAGTCTTCATGGGGTTCAAATCTGCTCTAAATGCTAATGACATTATACTGTGGCTAGTGTTGCTGATATTCCTGTTAAACCTGTTCTATCTAACATTCAGAGATAAGGGGAGATTGACTTGGATAACAACCCTGATACCTACCCCAGGGATTAGTGATGCTGCCCCAGAGCCTGATCATGTCCCAGAGACTAGGAATGTTACCCCAGAGCCTGACCCTGTCCCAGAGACTAGGGATATTACCCCAGAGTTTGACCCTGCCCCACAGCCCACCTCAGAAAGGAACCATCCTGAGTGGGTGGGGGTTCTAGCAAAGGAGATACGTGAGATGGGCCAGATGCTGAAGGAGACTGATGGTGCAGCAGCGGGAACCACAGACATTACATCTGTCCAGGTTCCAGCTGAACTGCAAGGGCACTCAGCAGCAGCAGTTGCCCCTGTGGAAACTAGGAAGTCTAAGATGAAAACAAGGCACCTAGATAATAAGGGTCAGGAAGGGGGCCCCTCACAACCAGCAGGGGAGCCAGAAGTTGAGATCATCACCGAGTCCCTGTCATACGAGAGCCTCCGTAACCTGCAAAAAGACATTGTATGACGGGGCCATGAGGCTTTTACAACCTGGTTACTGCGGGTCTGGGACCTTATGGGTACAGGTGTGCAACTGGATGGTACTGAGGCAAGGAATTTGGGATCCTTGACCCAGGACTCAGGAGTGGGCCAGGTATTTGTAAGGGAGCCAGGCCTCCTTTCCCTCTGGGAGCGACTTTTAATGAGTGTAAGAGAGAGGTTTGTCCACAGAGAGAGAATGCAGGAGCACCACCAGAGAATGTGTTGGAATACCCCTGAGGAAGGGATCCAACAGCTGAGAGAAGTGGCAGTACTGGAGGTGCTCTTTGGGAGGGATGGACAGCATGACAATGACCCTGACAAGGTCACATGCACAGGGCAGATGTTGTGGAATCTGGCAAACCTAGGCCCATCTCAATATACCACCTTTATTGCAATGATTAATACCGATACCAACCAAGTGACAGTGGGTTCTGATGCCAACAGGCTCAGAAATTTTGAGAGTATGATGGCTGGCCCAGTGCAGGCTCATGTCTCTGCTGTGGTTAAGGACCTCAAAGAGGAGATGAAGGAGATAAGGGAAGAGGTGAGGAAGATCAGTGCAGGACCAGTGCGAGTCATGGACCCCAAAAGTAGAGCCCACCGCCCCCCAGCTAGGGAGAGAAGGTATACCCCACACGCTGACCTGTGATTCTTTCTACATGACCACAGGTAAGACATGAGAAGGTGGGATGGGAAACCCACTTCTGTCCTGGCAGCACGGGTGCCTCAACTCAGGGAAGGAAACACTAACCGAAGGAGCTCCACTAAAGTGAAAGTAGCTTCAGCCTCCCATGGCCAAGGTGCAGGGTATTACAGAAGGGAGGATGATCTGTCAGATCCCCTTGAAGGAACCTCCAGTATGTATGCCCAGGAGAGAAGTAATAGTCAGGGCTAGAGGGGCCCTGCCTCTAGCCAGGTAGAGGCACGGGAAAACCGGATCTTTTGGACGGTGTGGATCTGATGGCCTGGCACATCAGAGCCACAGGAACACAGAGCATTGGTTGACACTGGTTCACAATGTACATTAATACCATCGGGACATGTCGGGAAGGAACCTGTTTCAATTGCCGGGGTTATGGGGGGATCTCAGGAACTGACTTTGCTGGAGACTGAGGTGAGCCTGACTGGGAAAGAGTGGCAGAAACATCCAATTGTGACTGGCCCAGAGGCACCATGTATTCTAGGCATAGACTTCCTCAGGAACAGCTATTACAAAGACCCAAAGGGACTCAGGTGGGCTTTTGGAATAGCTGCTGTGGTGGTAGAGGGCATTAAGTAGTTGAACACCCTGCCTGGGCAATCAGAAAATCCATCTGCAGTGGAACTCCTCAGGGTGGAAGAGCAACAGGAGCCGATTACTACCTCGACAGTGCACCGCCGGCAGTACCGGACGAATCAAGATGCCATCATCCCCATCCACAAGATGATCCGTGGGCTGGAGAGCCAAGGGGTGGTCAGCAAAACACACTCACCCTTCAACAGCCCCATCTGGCCTGTGTGTAAATCTGAAGGAGAATGGAGATTAACCATGGACTATCGTGCATTGAATGAAGTGACTCCACTGCTGAGCGCTGCTGTGCCGGACATGCTGGAACTCCAGTACAAGCTGGAGTCCAAGGCAGCAAAGTGGTACACCACCATTGACATCGCCAATGCATTTTTCTCCATTCCTCTGGCAGCAGAATGCAGGCCTCAGTTTGTTTTCACCTGGAGGGGTGTGCAGTACACCTGGAACCAACTGCCCCAGGGGTAGAAACACAGTCCCACCATCTGTCATGGACTGATCCAGGCTGCACTGGAGAAGGGTGGAGCTCCAGAACATCTGCAGTACATTGACGACATCATTGCATGGGGGGACACGGAAATGGAGGTATTTCAGAAAGGAGAAAAGATCATTCAGATTCTGCTGGGAGCTGGCTTCACGATTAAAAAGAGCAAAGTCAAAGGGCCTGCCCAAGAGATCCAGTTCCTGGGAGTAAAGTGGCAAGATAGACGGTGCCAGATTCCCAGTGAGGTCATTAATAAGATTATTGCAATGTCTCCACCAACCAGCAAGAAGGAAACACAAGCTTCCCTAGGTGCCATAAGCTTTTGGAGGATGCACATTCCTGAGTACAGCCAGATTGTGAGCGCTCTTTACCTGGTCACCAGCAAGAGGAACAATTTCCACTGGGGCCCTGATCAGCAGCAAGCCTTTGCCCAGATCAAGCAGGAGATTGCTCATGCAGTAGCCCTTGGCCCAGTCAGGACGGGACCAGATGTGAAGAACGTACTCTACTCTGCAGCTGGGAACCGTGGTCTGTCCTGGAGCCTGTGGCAGAAGGTGCCTGGTGAGACGCGAGGCCGACCACTGGGATTCTGGAGCCAGAGTTACAGAGGGTCCGAGGCCAACTACACTCCAACAGACAAGAAGATCTTGGCCGCCTATGAAGGGGTTCAAGCTGCCTCAGAGGTGCTTGGCACGGAAACAACTCCTCCTGGCACCCTGACTACCAGAGCTGGAGTGGATGTTTAAAGAAAAGGTTCCCTCAACCCAGCATGCCACTGACGCCACATGGAGCAAATGGATTGCCCTCATCATGCAATGCGCCCATATTGGAAACCTGAATCGACCTGGGATTTTGGAGATAATTATCAACTGGCCGGAAGGTGAAAACTTTGGTCTTGCTGACAAAGAAGTACAGGAACAAGTGACCCGGGCTGAAGAAGCCCCACTGTATAACCAACTGCCAGCAGATGAAACAGGCTACGCTCTTTTCACTGATGGTTCCTGCCGCATCGTGGGGATGAACCGGAAGTGGAAAGCAGCCGTATGGAGTCCCACAAAATAGGTTGCACAAGCTACTAAACGAGAAGGTGGATCAAGTGAACTTGCTGAACTCAAAGCTGTTCAGCTGGCCCTGGACATTGCTGAAAGAGAGAAGTGGCCACAGCTCTACCTTTACACTGATTCATGGATGGTACCCAATGCTCTGTGGAGTTGGCTGGAAAGGTGGAAAGAGGCTAACTAGCAGTGTACAGGAAAACCAATCTGGGCTGCTGATGAGTCGACAAACATTGCCACCCGGGTAGAGAAGCTGCCTGTGAAAGTCCATCACGTAGATGCCCATGTCCCCAAAAGTCGGGCTAATGAGGAACACCAACACAATGAGCAGGTAGATCAGGCAGCACAGATAGAGGTGTCAAAGATAGATTTAGACTGGCAGCACAAGGGAGAGTTGTTCCTGGCTCGATGGGCCCATGATGCCTCAGACCACCAGGGTAGAGATGCCACCTATAAGTGGGCATGAGACCGAGGTGTGGATCTAACCATGGACAGCATTTCTCAGGTTATCCATGACTGTGAGACATGTGCTGCCATCAAGCAGGCCAAGCGGGTGAAGCCCCTCTGGTATGGGGGGTGATGGTCCAAATATAAGTATGGAGAGGCCTGGCAGATTGACTACATCACACTGCCTCAAACTCACCAGGGCAAGCGCTATGTGGAAGCCACCACTGGATGGTTGGAAACCTATCCTGTGCCCCATGCCACTGCTCGGAACACCATCCTGGGCCTGGAAAAACAAGTTCTTTGGAGGCATGGTACCCCTGAGAGAATTGAGTCAGACAATGGGACTCATTTCAAGAACAGCCTTATAACACCTGGGCTAGAGAACACAGCATTGAGTGGGTGTACTATATCTCCTACCACACACCAGCTTCAGGGAAAGTTGAACGGTGCAATGGCCTGCTTAAAACCACCTTGAAGGCACTGGGTGGGGGAACTTTCAAGAACTGGGAGATTAATCTACCAAAGGCCACATGATTAGTGAACACCCGGGGTTCCACTAACCGAGCAGGCCCTGCCCAATCTGAGCCCTTGAGAATATCAGATGGAGATAAGGTTCCAGTGGTACACATGAGAGGTATGCTAGGAAAAACTGTTTGGGTGAATCCTGCCTCCAGCAAAGACAATCCCATCCGGGGAGTTGTATTCACTCAGGGACCAGGTTGCACCTGGTGGGTGATGCAAAAGGATGGAGAGACCCAATACATGCCCCAAGGAGACCTTGTTTTAGGGTGAAATACCTATGGTACAGTGCCTATATCTGTAACTGCATGTATGTATATAATGTAATGGTTTAATTTGATATAGCATATTAGTATGGGAAAAATTCAGGGGTGGATAATGTTGGGGGTTGAATTGTTCCCTTTTCTTTCTGTGGAATTTCTCCCATTGTTATGCTAAGTATTTGTGGCTACACCTTAGTAGCAATAGTTTTGTCTCACAGGGGGTTGGGGGGATGGGGGGAGACCAGAAAAGGAAAGGGGGGGACAGGGGTCTGGGGAGGGCTGGGACTCTCTCGCTTCACTCGTGGAGTGAGAGGAGGACGGCCCGTGCTCCAATCTAGCATCTTCCCCGCCATCCCAGTGCCGAGGGCCACGTTCCCTGCCGTTGGACATCACTCTGCTGCTTTCCCACCTCATCCTACTACCTCCAGGCACTCTGCCAAGCACCACGACTGACACCGTGAGGGGGGAGTTGCTCCTCCATCCCTCTCACCTCTGGGCCGCCATCACTCCAACCCTCTTCGACTGCGCGGGACCTGCCCTGCCCACAGCACCGGTATCTGAGCACAGGGAGAGAGGGCCTGTGGCCAAAAAGGGACTGGAACTGAGCTATACTGTTCTGTTTTGTTGTCAATTTTTATAGCTGTTGTTGTTTCTGCTGTTTTGCCTTGTTAGATATCAGTAAGGAACTGTTATTCCTATCCCCATATCTTCTGCCTGTCAGCCTCTGATTTGAAACTATAATAATTAGAAGGGAGGGGGTTGCACTCTGAGTCTCAGGAAAGGGGATCTCGCCTTTCCTTAGCAAAATACCTGTCTTTCAAAGCAAGACACAGGGCTATCTGAGCCCCCTTGTTTCCTGGATGGGTAAGCCAAGCTCCCATAGCCCCATGTTACAAGCTGTGTGCACCAGACCCTCCTCACCTTAAAGGTCCCTGGGACTTGCTTCAGTTTAGTACCGTATTTCTTGATATGAGGGAGCTACAATAGCAGGTACAGTTGGAAGTGTGGTGGGCAAGAGCTGAGCAGGAACCAACACTGCCCTCCATCCACTGACCACACCACGTGGTCAGTTGCCACCATCCTCACTGCCTAGGTACATTGTTCCTGTGGCCCTACAGAAGGCATCTAGGGATGGCTGTGGCTGTTAGTGGGAAGTTCCAGGATGAGGAACCACCAAAGACCAATCTTGTGGCATAACAGGGCAGTGAGTTCCTGTTGGAAAGGTGTTGCTTCCACTGCCCCCCTTTGCATGAGCCCTGGCATGGGCTGCTCAAGCAGCTCATGTGCACATTTCTGGGTCTCCACTACCGTGGTTCAACCCCAGCTGGTAACTAAACACCACACAGCCACTTGCCCACCCTCCACCTCTTCCTCCTTTCTCCCCTGAGGAAGAGCAGGAGATTGTGAAAAATAAAGGTAAACTTTACTGGCTGAGATATGAGCACAACAAGGTATAAAGGCATCTCTCAAGTCCCTGAACTTCCAGGTGGGCATTGGGAGAGCAGAGCCCCTCCCACTACCCGAGTTCAAGATCACCTGAGGGAACTGACTGGGCACAAATCTGTGGGGCCTAATGAGATGCCCCCCATGATCCTGAGGGAACTGGCTGATGGCATTGTCAAGCCTCTCCCAACCCTAATTTAAAACTCACACAAAGTCCCTGGGGACTGCAATTGGGGAAATATTTTTCCTGTTATTAAAAAGGGGAGCAAGAAAGACCCAGGGAACTACAGACTAGTGAGGCTCATTCTCTATGCCTGGGAAGATCATGGAGCAGACCCTCATGGAAGCAATGTAAAGGCACATGCAGATAAAGAGGTGACCTGAGACAGTGTCCTCCTGGTTTAAAAGACAAGTGTCTGCCAAGGAAGGCAGAAACTTTCCTGGGATGGAAAATAAGACCCCCCCTGCCCTCCAAATTATTCTAACTTTGAAGTGATGGGGCTTTCAGGGAGAAGGAGCAGCAGTTACTTCCCAGTGTGTGTGCATATAACAAGGCAAACAAACAGCAGCCCTGGCACAGCCCCGAGCAGAGGCAGAGTCCCAGTCCCAGCCTTGTCCAGGCTGCGGGCACCTTCCCCTGCGGTGCAGTTCCGGGCACAGCCGGCAGGGGCGCTGCTGGCTCCCGTCTGGACAGGGCGGCTGCCATGATTCCCTGCGCCTGCAGGGGGCGCTGTGGCAAGAATTTGGCCGCCTCTCTCCACACGGGAATGGCAATTCAGGTGATGGGAGAGAGAAAATTATTCCCTTGTGAAACTCCAAGTAGCAGACTGGACTGTAGCAATAGCCTTGGAGCAGTGGGCTGGAAGAGCAGAGGCGAGCACACTTGGAGTGGAAAACTGTGTTGATTTGGAGCAGCCTGATTTTTGGTAGTGGGGAAGGGCCACAGAAGTGGCTTCTATGAGAAACTACTAGAAGCTTCCATCATGTCTGACAGAGCCAATCTCTGATGGCTTTGCTGCTGTCCCAATTAGAGAGGTTGGTCATGCCTCTGTGACGTATTTAAGAAGAAAATCAAAACAGGGCACATGCAGTTTTTTTTTCCAGGGGCGGCAAGGCACCACTGCCAGGGCCATCGTGGCACAGCCTGCTGCAATTGCCACTGCAGCTGCCACCATCTTGGTGTGGCCTGCATCAAGCTGTTCTGGTTTGAAAGCAAAACCAGTGAGAGATTTCAAGTCAGAAATACAATACAATAGAAAAGAAAAAAAAATAAAATACATGCAATAGTAGAAAAGAAAACTACTGACAGTGTCAGAGTACAACCTGACACCCCGTTAGTTAGGGTGATGGTAGCAGTCCAGATGAAGTGGTCTTGTTGAAGTAGTGATCCTGTAGAAAGGTCTGGTAGCTCTTGTCCTCTGGAAACCAGTGGGTAAGGGCTGCCTTGGTGTTTCAAATCTCTGTTTTTATCTAGGTAGGAAATGTTTGACTCCTCCCCCTGGGTGGAGCATTTCACAATGGGATGATGTAATTCCATCAGTCATGTAGTGGGACTCAATGGCCCATCAACAGAAGATATCTTCCTGGAGGAAGGATGGGTCGTGGATGCCTCACCTGGTTCTTAATAGATTGCCCATTAGCAGAGGATATCTCCCATACAGATAACTGCCTCATCTGGTGTTGCGTTCCCTAGATACATTGTAAATGGTACATCCCGTGACCCCTACTGTGCCCTGTATCTTGGTCCCTCTCCCCTCCTGGCCACACAGAGCTGGCTGGGATCCAATTTCTCCCCGCCCCCACTTTCCAGACCCTAGAAAAGGTCAGGACCCGCTGACCTCGCTCTCTTTCCCGCATTTTTTCCCCTCTCTTGCCCCGTTCTCTTTTTTCCCCACTCTCTCTTATCCCGTTCTCTCTTTTTTCCCCCCTCTCTTTTCCCGCATCTCTTTTTCCCCCAGATTTCTTATCCCGCTCTCCCTTTTTCCCCTTTTTTCTTTTCCCCCGTTCTCTTTTCCCCCCCCACGCTTTTACCCTGTTCTTCCCCCTCTTTTCTCTCTCTTCCCCCGCTCTTTTCCCTTCCCTTTTCACTCACTACCCACGAGAAATAAACCTGTAACTTTATCAGGGGAAAGAGCCTCTTTTGATATCTTATCTATGTCTTTGTGGCTAAGGACCAGAGGAATATCATCCCAACACCTGAGCTAGACCGGTGGAAGGTGAAAGACTCTGTAATAGGCCGGAAAAAGGCCGTAACAGTTGACACCCCACGTGCGTGTTTCTTTAAAGCACCCACGTTTCGCTGTGATCCCTAATTTCGGGATTCGACCAGCATAGGAGCTGATCAACTAGCTAAAATTTCTTTAAGCTGCATTTTGTGCAGTTCGAAGACTTTTCAGCACGAACCGGCAGCCTGTCAATCCCAGACAGGTCGGTTCACGACGTAGATCCACTACCGTGTACACAGACGTGTCTGCCTGCAAGAGAAAAGGTGAGTTAAGCGTCCCTTTCCGGCGGGTAGTTCCCGGAGCTCCGCGGGGACGTCTCACCGGTGGCATTTTGCCGGCCCGGCGCTGTTCTCTGAAGGACAGAAGGCGCGGGCGTGTTTGCAGCGTGCGCGCGGCTTGGAAGCCCTCGGCCACGTGGTGCGGCGCGGGGGCTGGGGGGGGCTGGACGCGGCCACCCCAGGCACGGCGCAGCAGGCAGGCAGCTTTGATCGGTTTCAAAGCTGCGACACAGGGGGTTTTTTTTCCGTTTTTGCGGTTTTTACGGGTTGTTGCGGCGCGGGGGCGGTCCCTATAGCGGCGCGGGCGCCACACATAGGTTTTGCTGACAAAAAACGGCGAAATTAACATCGGTTCCGCATCTAGTAAAGCCTGAAAACCGTGGTGTACGTCTTAACAACTAACTCCTTTCCTGTGTTTTAACGGTAGTGTGGTAGATATAGTGCAAATTGCTAACACTATGGGGATACAGCAATCTGCTTTACAAAAGAGTATAACAAAACAACTCAAAGAAATACTAAGTTCAGGAAATGTTTTAATATCTAATAAAAAACTAGCTCGTTTTGCCAGCTGGCTGTCTGTTGAAATATCGGACCTTGAATTGCAAAATGTAAATTCGATTTCATTTTGGGATGAAATAGGGAATTTATTAACTTTAAAAGTAGAAAATGGAGATAAAACTGCCTCTGTATTCCTTCTGATATTCTTACAAATTCGGAAAGTTTTAATTCAGACAGAAAACAACAAACAGCAGCAGCAAAATGATTCAAGCTCACCTTCCCTTTCCAAAAATCCCTATAACCATAACCTGGAAAGCACCCCAGGGTCTCCCTTGGAAATGCAGCATGCTCAACACGGCTGTAACTGTGCTGAAACCCCAAATCCTCCCCAGTATCCTGGTTCTGACGATTTTTCTAAAATTATCAGTTCTCCTTCCTTGTTCCCTTCCCCCGCGGGCCACGAACACGTGGCCGTATCTGGACAGGTCAGGATTGGGGTCCCAGATAGCACTGGACATGCGGTTCAGGGGGTGGGGGAGGGCCGATATGGTGACAGCCACGTGTCTCCTCCTTCATCCCGCAACCCCCTTCCCCCTCCGGTCCCTGCCCCTAAGCCTGTCCCCTCCCATAACTCCTCCCTGCCCTCGGCTCCACCACCCCCTCCCCCCTCCAAGACCCTGTCCTGCCTGGTACCTGGCGACCCCGCCCACAGGTGTTGCAACCCTGGATTCCACCACCCCTCCCCCTCTCCGGTTTCACATTCCTTCCCTCCAAGCTGCTGCAGGGTGGGGGAGGTCAATGTAGCCCCTGCTGGATTCAGCGCCGGAGGGGGTGGGGGTGGGGAGGGATCAGCCCACAGCCCCTGGGGGATAGATGGTGCTCCCGTAGTGGGGGGGGGTGGGCAGCCTCCTGGGCCCGGTGGGGGGGGGATGCTTAAACCTGAAAGTCAGCACCAGGAGAAAGAGTATGTACCATCAGTTGCTCCTGTAGTTTATCTTGGTAAGAAAAACGGAAAAAGAAGTTATCAACCTTTGTCCTACCAAGATAAAAAAGAAATTTGTAAAGTGCAAAGAGAATTTGGTAGGAATAGTGAAATCTTTAAAGGCATAATGAGAGCCACTTTTAATTCAAACGAAATGGTTCCATATGATATCAAAGAGCTTTTCCGGTGTCTGTTAACTCCTTCAGAATATGATCTATGGGAAAGCCTATGGAAAAGATCTTTAAAAGTGCTTTTACAAGAGCTTTTAAAAAGCTCAGATAATGCAAAGGATGCTGATAATAATGATATCACATATGAACACCTATGTGGGGAGAAAGATTGGCATTGCCCTGAAAACCAAACTAGAGTACTATCTAAGTCTGTCTTAGATAAGATATGCAATGCTGCAGAAAAAGCCTTTAATCAATTACCAACAATAGATACTAAAGGCAGTTATATTAACATTAAACAGTTTACCTCTGAGAGTTTCTTACAGTTTGTGGACCGCCTTCGTATGCAAGTAGAAAGACAAGTGTCTGATCCAGTATTACAAGCTGAATTAATTAAAGAAATGGCTCAGAGGAATGCTAATGAAACCTGCCGTAGGGTTATCCTTGGCCTTCCCCTGGAGCCAGCACCTAGCCTAGCACAGATGATTGAAGCTTGCGCCAGAAAAGCAGAACTGTTCAGTGGACACGAAAGAAATCCAGGACTGGCACACCCAAGGACCATGGCAGCTGTAACACCAGAAGCCAAGAAGCAACCAGTGTCACCAGAGCAACTGCAGCACATCATCTGCTTCCAGTGCAAGCAGCCAGGACACTTCGCCAGGGACTGTCCACACAGCCAGAAACAGAAGAAAACCAACAAACAAAAAAACTAACTTTACAGCGCGTGCCCGCCATTAACACCATAGCGCGCTCGGCTATAAATACTGCGGGCTCCACACTGGCAAAAGACTCTCTCTTCATAAACAAAAAGGGGGAGGATGGGATAGAGGGTGTGGGGATGTATGTCAATGAAAATATCAAATGTTCAGTTAACAAGGTTTGGAAGCCACTAGGCCGTTTTAGGCTTGTGACTACCAGAGGTTTTCATTTCAGGTCACCTGATTGGACAGTCATAACAGTGGACTTACCTAACAGTACACAGGACGTGACGTTAAACCACATGAAACTGGACAGTGAGTACTTTGTTGTCGGTGACACAGCACACACACCCCTAGAGATTGAGGTGGTTCCCATGACCATCAAGGGAAGCATAACTAGCCTCATTCTCCTGGCTCGATGTCCTCTACCACCATATTACCTGGCTGAGGGACAAATCCTTGCCCAGGCCATTCCTGTTCCACAGGAGGTCCCAGTAGATGGAAAATCACCTGAAGTCTACTGGGCAGAAGTGGTGGGTGAGGACAAGCCCTCTCTGGCATGTAACCTAACCTGTGGATCAGATCACCTCCATGTGGAAGGGGTATTGGACACGGGTGCTGATGTGACTATCATACCTGAAAGGATGTGGCCGTCACATTGGGAACTTCAGCCTGTGGCAGGCAGAATCCAGGGTGTAGGAGGAGTAAAATTGGCAAAAATATCAAAAAGCATCGTACAAATTGAGGGGCCGGATGGAAAATTGGCTAGCATCCGTCCATTTGTTACAGATTATAAATGCCCTCTATGGGGGAGAGACACCATGTCACAGTGGGGGGTAAAATTAATTATCCCTAAAACTCCTCGGGATTTTTAGAAGCGGCCACTGTGGGGCGCCCTACCCAAAAGTTAAAATGGCTAGATGATACCCCAAAGTGGGTAGCACAGTGGCCCATGAGTAAGGAAAAGCTCAGGGCGCTTGAGGAGCTTGTGGAGGAACAATTGGCTAAAGGCCACATAGAAGAGACCACAAGTGCGTGGAATTTCCCGATTTTTGTGGTAAAGAAACCAGGGAAAGACAAGTGGAGGCTGCTCCACGACCTCCGGGAAATAAACAAAGTAATTGAAGACATGGGGTCTCTCCAACCTGGAATGCCTTCTCCAACAATGCTTCCCAGAGATTGGCAATTGGCTGTTCTAGACATCAAGGATTGTTTCTTCCATATCCCCCTACACCCAGAGGATGCCCCACGGTTTGCCTTCTCGGTTCCTACCATCAATCGAGAGGCCCCAATGAAGCGTTACCACTGGAGAGTTCTTCCACAGGGGATGAAATGTAGTCCCTCCATCTGCCAGTGGTATGTGGCTTCATTGCTGTCCCAGGTGCGTGCCCAGAGAGGGGAGGCCATCATCCTTCATTACATGGATGATGTGCTAGTGTGTGCACCCGATAACTCTCTACTCCAGGACACACTTGACCTAGTGGTTAAAGTTTTAACCTCTGCTGGATTTGAATTGCAGGAGGACAAAGTCCAAAGGATGCCACCTTGGAAGTACCTGGGCCTGGAAATCACTGCACGGACCATTGTTCCGCAGAAATTGGAAATTAATTGTAATCCAAAAACCTTAGCAGATCTCCATTCCCTGTGTGGGTCATTGAATTGGGTTAGGCCCTGGCTAGGCCTCACTAATGAGGACCTAGAACCTCTTTTCGATTTATTGAAAGGGGAGAGAGAGCTGCTTTCTCCCAGGGAACTGACCCCAGAGGCAAAGACTGCAATCGAAAAGGTACAAAAGACCTTAGGAGAGAGGCAAGCTCACCGTTACCAGCCCGAGCTGCCCTTCAAATTCATTATCCTAGGAAAACTGCCACACTTACACGGGTTAATATTCCAATGGATCAAGGAGCAGAGAGAGTCACTCTTAATCATAGAGTGGGTCTTCCTCTCCCACCAGAGATCCAAAACTATCACTAAGCCACAAGAGTTAATAGCACAGCTGATTCGGAAAGCAAGGATCAGACTGCATGAATTAGCTGGCTGTGACTTCACATGTATTCACCTCCCTGTTAAACTGTCTGAGGAGGGAAAGAACTCTCCTGAAAAATTGACTAAAGAGATGTTTGAGCATTTGCTCCAGAGCAATGCCAGTCTCCAATTAGCCCTGGACAGCTACAGAGGACAAATATCAGTCCATGCCCCGTCTCACAAGCTGTTTAATGAGGAATTCCACCTCATTCCTCGTGAGAAGAGGAGTAGGAGACCACTCAAAGCTCTCACAGTGTTCGCAGATGCATCTGGGGCGTCCCACAAGTCGGTGATGACTTGGAGAGATCCTCAGACTCAGCATTGGGAAGCTGATGTTGAGTTTGTGGAAGGGTCACCCCAGGTAGCTGAACTGGCAGCAGTCGTGAGAGCCTTTGAAAAGTTCTCAGAGCCAATAAACTTGGTGACAGACTCAGCCTATGTAGCGGGGATAGTGTCCAGGGCAGAGCAGGCAGTGCTCAGAAACATCGAAAATGAGCAGCTTTTCAGGTTGCTTTCCAAACTAATTTATTTGATTTCTCATAGAGAACATCCGTTCTATGTGATGCATGTGAGATCACACACAGATTTGCCAGGCGAAATTGCAGAAGGGAACCGTCAGGCAGACTCCCTTGCAACCCCAGCAGAACAAGCCACCCCAGCAGAACCAGCACGCCTTCCTGACATCTTCCAACAGGCAAAGCTGAGCCACCAGCAGTATCATCAGAATACACCAGGTCTAATGCGTCAGTTCCAGCTAACACGGAGTCAGGCTCGAGCCATTGTGGCCACCTGTCCCAACTGTCAGATGCACACCATGCCCTCAATGGGCATGGGGGTAAACCCCCGAGGTCTTGGCAGTTGTGAGGTATGGCAAACAGACATCACACACATTCCTAGTTTTGGTCGCCTCAAATATGTTCATGTAAGCATTGACACATATTCAGGTGCAGTCTATGCCTCTGCCCATGCAGGAGAAAGGGCTATGCATGCCAAACAACACCTAGTGCAAGCCTTTTCAGTGTTGGGGATCCCTAAGGAAATCAAAACTGATCAGGGCGCAGCGTATAAGTCCAAGGAGTTCCTGGAATTCGTCCAGCAGTGGGGAGTGGAACATAAAACTGGCACCTCCCACTCCCCCACAGGCCAAGGTATAGTGGAGGGAGCCAATCAGACACTCAAACAGGTTTTGGCTAAACAGAGCAGTTCAACTGTGTGGATGTCTCCACAGCAGAAGCTCTGCAAAGCCATGTTTACTATCAATTTCCTAAATTGTTCATTTGAAAACATGAGTCCACCTGTGGTACGTCACTTTAACAGTAGCAAACAATTCAAGTTATCCCAACATCCTCCAGTTTTGATTAGGGACCCAGAAACCTGGGAAATCAAAGGTCCCTATGAGCTTGTTACCTGGGGGCGTGGCTATGCGTGTGTATCCACTCCCTCAGGCCCTCGGTGGATTCCCCAAAAGTGGGTGAAACCGTTCGTTCCCAAACATCCTGCTCCAACTGAGGAGAACGAGGAACAAGTAGCAGTGGCTTCAAAAAGAAGACGCCGCAGAAAAAAGGGAAAAGAAATCCTCATAGAAGGTGGCATTCCGGCAAATAGAGACTTTTAATAGGTTTTATAATGTTTGTTTTTCCTTCTAGAGAAAACCTTCTCTTCTCTCAGTCCCGTGATGAACCCCATCCAAGCTGTCTTCCTGCTAACACTGAACAGTCTAGCAGCTGCATGGATTGTCCCTCAGCCACGTCAGAACGTCTGGGTGACCCTGGCACAGACACTCCAACAAGAAAATAGATTTTCTCTTGCTACTACACGGACATGAGTGCCAGGAATTTGAAGGACTTTGCTGTATGGACCTGACCTCGAGAGCTCCTAACATCCATGCTGCCCTCCGAAACATGAACAACTTAATCGGACAAGTAAAGCAAGAATCTGAAGATTGGTTCAATGGACTGTTCAAAGGCTGGGGACTCACAGGGTGGTGGACATCTATAGTCAAAACAATTGTGTTAATTTTTGTTATTCTTTTCCTTGTAATAATGGCATTCGGGATCCTACGTCACTTAGTTTTCAAGGCTATTCATAGCCTCATTCCCTCTACCTCAGTAGTCAATCACATAGAAATGAAAGACTTGAAACAATCTAACCCTCCCGCCAGCTACAAGTGGTGGACAAAATCGTAATTTGAATGATACCAATATCCTTCTTTCAACTTTGTTAAACAAAAAACGGGGAGATGTTGCGTTCCCTAGATACATTGTAAATGGTACATCCCGTGACCCCTACTGTGCCCTGTATCTTGGTCCCTCTCCCCTCCTGGCCACACAGAGCTGGCTGGGATCCAATTTCTCCCCGCCCCCCCTTTCCAGACCCTAGAAAAGGTCAGGACCCGCTGACCTCGCTCTCTTTCCCGCATTTTTTCCCCTCTCTTGCCCCGTTCTCTTTTTTCCCCACTCTCTCTTATCCCGTTCTCTCTTTTTTCCCCCCTCTCTTTTCCCGCATCTCTTTTCCCCCCAGATTTCTTATCCCGCTCTCCCTTTTTCCCCTTTTTTCTTTTCCCCCGTTCTCTTTCCCCCCCCCACGCTTTTACCCTGTTCTTCCCCCTCTTTTCTCTCTCTTCCCCCGCTCTTTTCCCTTCCCTTTTCACTCACTACCCACGAGAAATAAACCTGTAACTTTATCAGGGGAAAGAGCCTCTTTTGATATCTTATCTATGTCTTTGTGGCTAAGGACCAGAGGAATATCATCCCAACACCTGAGCTAGACCGGTGGAAGGTGAAAGACTCTGTAATAGGCCGGAAAAAGGCCGTAACAATCTGGCTTGAACAGATGGTGATAGAATACATACTTTTGGGCACATCTTTACATTGTAACCTAGGACATAATCCACCCCTTATTCTATTACCATCTACATCATTCCCCAACCAGTACCCTCTTACAGATATATAGATATATACAATATATACAACCTTACACACAGTTCTCACATAAAATTAAGTCTCCTTATGGTACACAATGGGTTTCCCCATCCTTCTGCATTACCCACCAATTGTAACCAGGTCCTTGAGCAAAAACAATCCCACGGATGGGTTTGCCTTTGCCTGCGGTGGGATTAATCCAAATAGTCTTTCCTAAAATACCTTTCATGTGTACCACAGGGACTTTGTCTCCATCCACTACTGTGTGCAGGGGTTCAGATTGGGCAGGACTGACTTGATTGGTGGACCCTCGGGTATTGACCATCCAGCTGGCTTTTGCTAAGTTCATTTTCCAATTTCTGAAGGTCCCCCACCAAGTGCCTTCAGGGTAGTCTTAAGGAGTCCATTGCACCATTCAACTTTCCTGGCAGCTGGCACGTGGTAAGGGATATGATATATCCATTCAATACCATGTTCTCTGGCCCAGGTGTTTATAAGGCTGTTCTTGAAATGGGTTCTGTTGTCTGACTCAATTCTCTCAGGGGTGCCACGTCTCTACAGGACTTGCTTTTCTAGGCTCAAGATGGTGTTCCAGGCAGCAGCATGAGGTACAGAGTAGATCTCCAACCATCCTGTGGTAGCTTCCACCATGGTCAGTACGTAGCGCTTGCCCTGGTGGGTTTGGGGAAGGGTGGTATAGTCAATTTTCCAGGCTTCCCCACACCTGTACTTCGACCATCGTCCACCGTACCACAGAGGCTTCACCCGCTGGGCCTGTTTGATTGCGGCACAGGTCTCGCAGTCGTGGATGACCTGTGAGATGCTGTCCATGGTAAGGTCCACCCCTCGGTCATGGGCCTATTGGTATGTTGCCTCTCTCCCCTGATGACCAGAGGCATCATGGGCCCAACAAGCTAGGAATGATTCTCCCTTGTGCTGCCAGTCTAGATCCACTTGTGATACTTCCACCTTGGCAGCTCGGTCCACCTGCTCGTTGTGATGTTCTTCATTAGCCTGACTTTTGGGTACATGCACATCCATGTGTCGAACCTTCACGGTCAGCCTCTCTACTCGGGTGGCAATGTCCTGCCAAATCTCAGCAGTCCAGATGGGTTTTTCTCTGCACTGCCAATTGGCCTTTATCCAGCGATCCAGCCATCCCACAGAGCATTAGCTACCATCCATGAGTCAGTGTAGAGATAGAGCCTTGGCCACTTCTCTCGTTCAGCAATATCCAAAGCCAACTGGACGGCTTTTAGCTCTGCCACCTGACTCGATCCACCTTGTCCCTCAGTGGCTTGTGCAACTTGTCGTGTGGGGCTCCATACTGCAGCTTTCCATTTCCGGTTAGTGCCTACAATTCGGCAGAAACCATCAGTGAAGAGGGCATATCGTCTTTCAGTCTCCGGTAGCTCATTATATGGTGTGGCTTCCTCAGCACATGCCACTTGCTCCTCTTCTTCTTCAGAAGATAATCCAAAAGTCTCTCCTTCAGGCCAGTTTGTAATTATTTCCAGAATCCCAGGGCAATTTGGATTTCCGATAAGGGTGCGCTGAGTGATGAGAGCAATCCACTTGCTCCATGTGGTGTCAGTGGCATGATGTGTGGAAGGAACCCTTCCCTTGAACATCCATCCCAGTACTGGTAGTCGGGGTGCCAGAAGCAGCTGCATTTCCATGCCATTACTTCTAAGGCCCCTTGAACTCCTTCATAGGCAGTAAATATTTCCTTCTCTGTTGGAGTGTAGTTGGCTTCAGATCCTTTGTAGCTTCGGCTCCAGAATCCCAGTGGTCGACCCCAAGCCTCACCAGGCACCTTCTGCCAAAGACTCCATGACAGACCATGGTTCCCGGCTGAAGAGTAGAGCACATTCTTTACCTCTCACCCTCTCCTGACTGGGCCAAGGGCTACCGCATGAGTGATCTCCTGCTTGATCTGGGCAAAGGTTTGCTGCTGCTCAGGGCCCCAGTGGAAATCGTTCTTCTTGCAGGTGACCAGGTAGAGAGGGTTCACAATCTGACTGTACTCAGAAATGTGCATTCTCCAAAAGCTTATGGCACCTAGGGAAGCTTGTGTTTCCTTCTTGTTGGTAGGTGGAGATGTAGTGGTGATCTTATTAATTACCTCTGTTGGGATCTGATGACATTCATCTTGCCACTTGACTCCTAGAAGCTGAAGTTTTTTGAGCAGGTCCCTTAACTTCACTTAATGGCAAAACCAGCTTTCAGCAGAATATGGATATTCTTCTCTCCTTTCTTGAAGACTTCTGCTGTGCTCCCCCATACAATGATGTCATCAATATACTGTAGATGTTCGAGAGCTTCATGCTTTTTCAGTGCAGTCTGAATTAGTCCATGGTGGGACTGTGCTTCCACCCCTGGGGCAGTCAGTTCCAGGTGTACTTTACGCCCCTCCAGGTGAAAGCAAACTGAGGCCTGCATTCTGCTGCCAGAGGAATGGAGAAAAATGCATTGGCGATGTCAATGGTGGCGTACCACTTTGCTGCCTTGGACTCCAGCTCGTACTGGAGTTCCAGCATGTCCGGCACAGCAGCGCTCAGCAGTGGAGTCACCTCATTCAATGCACGATAGTCCACTGTCAATCTCCATTCTCCATCAGACTTGCACACAGGCCAGATGGGGCTGTTGAAGGGTGAGTGTGTTTTGCTGACCACCCCTTGGCTCTCCAGTTTACAAATCATCTCATGGATGGGAATTACACGGTCTCTGTCAGTACAGTATTGCTGATGGTATGATGGTATGGCGATTGGTACCTGTTGTTCTTTAGCTCTCAGCAGTCCCAAAACAGAAGGGTCGTCTGAGAGACCAGGCAAGGTATTCAGTTTTCTGATGTCTCCTGTCTCTACAGCAGCTATCCCAAAAGCCCAATGATATCTTTTTGGGTCTTTGAAATATCCATTTCTATGCCAAGGATGCATGGGGCCTCTGGGCCAGTCACAATGGGGTGTTTCTGCCACCCGTTCCCAGTTAAACCCACTTCGGCCTCCAATACAGTCAGCTGCTGGGATCCTCCTGTTACCCTAGAAATAGAAATGCATTCAGCTCCTACATATCTTGATGACATCAGGGTACATTGGGCAACAGTGTCAACCAAAGCCGTATACTTTTGTGGATCAGACGTGCCAGGCCATCCAGTCCACACAGTCCAGTAGATCCAATTGTCCCTCTCCTCTACCTGTCTAGAGAGGGGCGCTCTATTCCTGGTGTTGGTACACATTGCTCTCTTTCTGTGAATAGGTTCTTGTGGTCCCTTCAAGAGGATCAGTCATATCATCATTCTGATACTGTCTGGAGTTCTGTGCACGAGAGACTGGAGCAGCATTGACTCAAGATGAGCTTCTTGTGTTAGGTGTTCCTTTTTTCAGTTCATGTACCTGGGCTGCTAAGGAGAAGATAGGTTTTCCATCCCACTTCCTCATGTCTTGTCCATGCTCCTGAAGGAAAAAACAGAGGTTACCTCGTGGAGTGTGTCCTCTTTCCTGGCTGGGGAATGCCAGCTCCTAATGGCAGAGACTCTTGGTTCTGGCAAGATGTGGAAGTTTTCTTCCTTAAGTTCCTTTTTTAGTTTCTGATGGCCCTCTTCAATCAACCTCTGAACTTCTCAATCAGTCTTGTTTCCACAGACAAGACATGGGTACGAAATGGGGCAGTGACAGTCTCCTCGTAAATTCTTAGTTTATTGACCAAGATGTCTACCATGTCCTCGCCTTCCATCCATTGCAGCTTTGCCGGATAACAGGAGTACATCTCTGGTCCAAGCCGTGAGAATCTCAAGCACATCTGTCAGATGCACCGGACACAATCTAGGCTCTTAGGAAATCTCTCATCTTCTGAGAAAATGATCTCCAGAACAGCCAATTCCCTCATGCATCGGATACTTTGTTCCATTGTGCTCCATTTTCCTTGGTGCACCTGGAGATCTTCTTTATAGTGCTGAGCAGGGCCTGGCTCCAGCCTCTTGGTACCCCCTCTTTAGATATTCACCTAGTGACAGTGAGTGCTCCTGCAGAGCTTCTGAGGCAGCTGGGTCTGAGGAGAAAGGGCCCTACAAAAAGGATCAGAAGGCAAAGACGTCATTGTCCTTCACACAAGGTGAAAGCCAGGCTGCCTCCAATGGGACGTGTTCCTCCACTTGCCTGACAGCAAAGTTTGCTATACAAGACAAAAATGCTGGCTACTCCTTGCCTCCCTAGCTCAGATTCCCTCTAAAACTGGGTTGCAGCAAGGCTGAGGCTGGAGAAGGGAAAAGGATGGGGTTGGTTACAGCAGGGAAAATGCATGGATGCAGTTTGGCCTGGTTTGGAGGAAGCACAAGCAAGGCCTTAGGAGTAAACTCTTTATTGACCGAACAAGGGTGTGAGGTTTGCCATTTAAAGGCCTTTCAGCTCTCCTGCCACACACCTCGCTCGCCTCAGACCAGCTTTGGGTTCACTGATCTGTGCTGTGCTCTGGCCTGGGCAGGGGGCTGGGGACCCTCTGGAGGAACTGGCAGTCAGGAAAACTGTGGGTCCACAGAGGGGAGAGTGTCCTTAGCAGGACAGCTCTCCTCTCCGCCTTGGGATGTGGCTGGGTTTGGGACAGGTCACTGAAAATTCTGTCTGGGGGTCAGTGCAGGCCCGTGCTGACCAATCTGGTCCATTTGAGACTTAACAATCTGATTTGCCATGGTCCTTATGTCCAAAGTGTTGCCTGAAGTTGCTGGATTTGCTTCTCTCACCAAGCTCCCCTTCACCATTGCAGGATTCTCAGGCTCCATGGTTTTGGCATAGCCAGTCCCTTCTGCTTGGAGCTCTGGTCCTAAGGCAGGCAGCTTTACACCTGAGCTTGCTTCCTGGTTCTGTCCTTCAGATGCTCCAGAAATTCCTGGCCACATCTGTCTGTTGAAAACCTTACCCTTGGGGAGCTCCAGGATTTTGGTGTACTCACAGCTGGAGTCTCCTTCAAACTGAGAAGCTACCATGGATTTCAAGAGGCAGCGAGCATTCTTAACAACTTGTCTGGTGAGTTTATCAAGGCAGGCATGTAAACGTGCTATGTCTGAGGAGGCTGCTTCAGCTTCCTTGGATTTGTCCACTAGAGTGGCTCTTCCATCAACAGGCTGCTCCTTCTGCCTGGCTGCCCTCCTTGGCTCAGAAGCTTTGGACTCCAGATGGTCCCCCAAGCTCTCCAACACTGTCGCTACAAGCTCCTTGGCCAACATTTCCATTTTGTGACGATGGTCTAGAGGTGTCTCTGTTTTCACACAGCCACCAAAAACTATTCCTCTGATCTTCCGGGCAGCGCTCCTTAAAAAGTTGACATAGTAATCCCGAGGTACCCTGAGCCTCCCAAAGACTTCATGCACAACAGTCTCAACCAGCTCTTGGAGCTTCTGGGCTTCTGCTGCAGTCAGCTGCTCAAGGATAGGTTTAAAGAGGCTGTCAGCAGTGCTGTCAGGCTTCCTCTGGGAACCAGCAGCAGTGCCCAGCTCAGCTCTGGAGTAGGTTTGGCCCTTGTCTGAAGCTATTTTCCCTCTTCTTAATCTCCCTGATTTCAGGGGGGTCTCTTTGCTCTTCTGTGGACATGGGCAAGAAGGTTTCTGAGGCTGTGGCTGCTGCTTCCCCCGGCAGGAAGAGTCAGTGGTTCCTGGCAGTTTGGGACTGTCCTTTAATTTGGCCAGAAGTGGCAGAAGCCCTTCCTGAAAGGTGACACCAGGCTGTGGGTCATGTTGCTCGGCCCCTGCGTGCTGAGGATTCCCGCAGGCCAAGGCCAGCACTCAGCTTCAGCCAGGCCACGAGGGCAGGAGAGAAGGGCTTCCCTCAGCACCGCGTGTGCCTGCACATGGCCCTGCTGCCCGTGCCCAGCTCAGCGCCCTGCGCTGGCTCAGCTCCCAGCTGCAGAGTCCTTTCCCCACCACAGCACCCGGCCCAGCAGCACAGCCCTGCACAGTCCTGTGCCCCTGGACACAACGCTTTGCCTACCTCTTGCTGCCTCAAGATCTTCTGTAACTGCAGCTTGATCCTGGTCAGGTAGTGCCTGTACTCATTGAACTCCTTCAGAGTGCAAACCACCTATGGAAGGACGACAGCAGAATCCCCCAAACCCTGTCAAGCCACACAGACCACCTTCCCCAAAACAGCCCGACCCCAGCAGGAAGGGAGCTGCCTCCAAGCCCTCTCCCCATATCCCAGTGTTGGGGCCACTGATGTCCCCCCAGCCAGGGCTGAACAGGCAGCGTGGGGCAGGCTGAGAAGGGCAGGACTGGGACTTGCCAGGGGGATGCTGGCTCTGCTTCTCCTCCCAGGGACACCAGCACACGGCCCTGCTGTCTGACAGCAGCAGGCGGCTACAGCAAGGGCTGTGGGAGCCCTGCTTGAAGAGGGTTGTTCTAAATCAGCCAACACCCAAACCTACCTTTTTGTCATGGGTGATGACGCCCCGTCTCTTCAGCAACTGCAGGATGTCCTTGCGATTGTGGTAGTCCCGAAGATGGGGGTCATGCAGGCGATTGTATTGCACTGGTGGTGCAGGGTTGTGGATGTAGGGATCATCCAGGTTGAAAGAAGGACATGGCCCGTTAAGCTGTAAGAGACATTTCCCAGAATATGAAGGAGGCAGGAGAGAGGTGCCATGCGGTACTTGTGAAAAGAGCAAGGTACTTCGAAGGCCAACACTCTTCTCAGAGTGGGCACAGAGGCCCTCACAGAAAGACTATAGGGCTGTGCTATGCCAGGCTGGGCTGTGATGGGATGGGCTGAGGGAGGAAGGACAAACCCCAGTAGCAACCCCACTAGCAAACAGACACCTTAGGCCACCAGGAAGAACTGCTGACCCATCCACAAATGAACTTTCCAATCGAAAAGGTCAAGCCCAGTGTTTGAAATGCAACCAGTGAAGAATGGATGAAATGAGTCTCCTCAGGTTGGGCAGGCCCAAGGGCTGTGTCAGCTGCCTCTGCCTTTGCTTCTAGCAAGCCTCTGCCTTGCAAAGGTGCAGTGCAAGCTGGAGGAGCAGGAGGAGGACAGTGAGTGCATTCCTCAAGCAGAGAAACCCAAATTCTTCCAAATATGCCAACAGAATAAGAAGGAGAAGGTTGGAGTTTTTCTCAAAGGTGCACCAGAGTGTGGCTCGACATGGCAGGATGAGCTGGAGGGGCTCGTTGCCCTGACACCTGGACAAACAGAGCTGCCTGCTGCAGGCAGGACCTGGCCACACACATGCACAGTGCCAGAAACCAGTGAAGAGACTGACAAGTGCTTCTTCTCTGTGTTCCAGGGAGCCTGGAGCTCCCCTCTGCTGCCTAGCCCTGCCTGACTGTAGGGCTGCAGCTCCTGCTGTAGAGGAGGTGGCCACAAGAACTGTGCTTGATGGGGACCCCATGAAAGAGGAGAGCTTTTCTACCCTCTTTTACTTCCTTTACCGTTTCCCCCAGCTTTCCCCTGCAGAAGACAGTCTTGGACTTGGGCTTCACATGGATCTTGACTCCGAGTGGGAGGTCCAGCAGGTCAGAATCCATCAGCCTGGTGGCTCAGTCTTCCAGGGGTGGAGTTCTGGTGCCGAGCTGGGAAGACACAGACACTCAGCAGTAGCTCCATAAGCCTCCTGCACAGCAGGTGCAGGAGAGCACAGGTCCTTAGGCCCTAGAGTAGAACCCCTGAGCCCCAGGCTCACCAGCTAAGCTCTCTCTATCAGCCCTCTGCTCTCCTCCCCTTAATTCCCAGTGCACTCAGCAGTGCCTCTGCCTTCTGGCAGGACACCAGCAGTGAGCTGGAGATCCCTGGCTCCTTCCAAGAGCTCTTGTGGTGCTGTGGTGCTGAGCAGTGCTCCAGAGCTCTCGTGGTGCTGTGATCCCACACTGACTCCTCGTGCTCCAGAGGTCTCCCAGGGATAGAGCATTGTTACATCACGGTGATGTCACATTACCGCATTATCACATCACCGCACTGACATTGTGTCACACAGAAACTGCCCATCACATCTAGGGGGAGGGAGCTCCTGTCCACAGGCCCCTTCACCCCTGCCTGTATTGTCATTCTGTGAGGCAAAGTGTCCTCACCAGCAGGAAGGAACGGGAGGAATTGCCACTCCAAAGATGCTCAGTTTGGGCGCTGCTTTTCCCCCTTTCCCTTTTTAGACCTTCTTCTCTGTCATGGCCAAGCAGCCACAGCTGGGAAATTGCTGCAAACTGGATATTTGGCCCATCCCTAGCAACATGAGATTCCTCTGTTTTGAGAAACAGAAGAGAAGCACAGGCTGAGGGAAAGCCCTCTCCTCCCCTCTCCTCAGGCTCCCCTTCAGCCCAGACACCTCTCTGCTGCCTTCCCAGTCTCCCCTGCTCTGGCTTCTACTGCTCCTGTCTGCTCTTGTTAGGAATATTTTCATCAAATAATATAAAAGTGTTAGCTATGATTATAAGTAGAAAAAGGTGAAATATAAGGTATAGAAATATTAGGAGTGCTGTGTTTGGAATGTGTAACCATAGAAACCTCCCCGGGAAGTTACTGGATCCTTCTGTTGCAGTCACGCTCACCAGTAATGCTGCTTGGAAACCCACTACCCTTCCCATCTTGATTTTAATATTAAGGATTCCAATCAGTAGACCTCAGGAGAGATGACCAATGATTGTTTTAGAATAAGAACACTGATGAAGTTATTAACTATTAGAACCGATCAATGTAAAGGTTAAATTTAAGAGCAGGCATAGTATGTGTAGTATGTAAAAGAATATAGGTAATGATGATTCAGCAGAAAAAGTATATAAAATGGATGGGTTTTGTTTTCTAAGTGGAACACGTTTCTGGAGGAGTTATCCCCTGTGTTCCCAGTGCCTGAATAAAGACATGTCTTTTGGTATTGGGTAAGTTTCTTTTGTCCTGTTTGGTGACCCTCACAGTTCCTACCCCTTCTTGGCTGGATTTGGCACAGTGTTCCGTGCCCATTCCTCCAGCCCGTCTGGTTCCTTGGGGCAGCTTTTATGCTGCAGAGCCCTGCCAGCCTCGCTTGTTGCACAAGGACAAGAGCCAGGCAGAGCAATCTGTTGGAGGTGCAGTGATTGATTACCACGGGGCTCCTGGGAAACAGCGAGGGGCACAGCCCAGGGACGGTGTTCCTCTGCTCCCAGAGCAGTTTCTGGCACACGCTCCAGCTGCAGCTCTTCTCCAGCTTGGCAAGTGGAGGAGGAGCATTGCCTGCACCCCAGCTCCCCTGTGCCACATGTGCTGCTCAGCCACGAGGGCCGTGAGCCCCACAGTGCGTTCACACACACCCGCCCCTGGGGCAGTGCTCAGGCAGCTCCAGCAGCGGTCCTGGGAGGCCGAGTAGGAGGCCTTGTGTGCAGTATCTTGGCAGCTGCAGAGCACACGTGCTGAGGAATACACCTGGTGCACGTAGCCAGGTCTGTGGCCACTCAGAGGCAGGGCAGATGGCAATCCTTGGGAGGAAGAGCTGAGACTTTGCTGTGCTTAGACTGTGACGGTAATGTTATGAATGATGTTCTATTTTTCTAATTTATCAAGCAACGTGATTAAATTTAATAGTAAATTTTTAATAGTAACAAAATGAATACAATCAAAGTATTGGAGACGACAATTAAAGTATTGGAGATTAATACAATCAAAGTGCATATATTTAAAAATATACAAAATTTGGCAGTAAGTAATTTAGCATAATTGAGGTTCGTATAAAGCATAAGCAAAACCGACCGGGGAGGGGCCCCCCGCTGACCGGGGGTACAGGGAGTGGCTCGCCATTCCTCACGTACCAAAGCATCAAAGCTAACAATCCCACTTATATACTGTAGGCTACAGAAGTTTCTAGAAAACTCCTCCTAGTTTCTATTCCTAAAATGTGCGTCACTATGTGACGGCACATGCTCTACTAATGGGTTAGGGGGTCTCTCATCCTTTTGAGGGTCTTATTTCCGATGAAGGCTCTTCATCTTCCTCAATGACCGAGGTGTGACCTGCAGGTAGCACAGGTGCACTATGTGACTGAGCAGATGTTTTCCATAAGAAGACTTCAATTGAGTCCCATGCTTGGAATCATCCCATTTTGGCCCATTTCAAGGTCGAAACTTTCTATTTCTAGATGCTGCTTGTCAGACCTACCTACCTATTCTTGTCTGACTTTCTTCCAACCTCCTTCTTCGACTCCCAAGGTCTGGAAAATGTCCTTTGCCCTGTCTCACCCATCTCCCCCCTCACTCTGTAACAATTGTCTTCTAAATACAATTTTGTTAATATAGTTACAATTACATTAGCACAAATCACATTTATCACAGTAACAAGCCAGGGGTTTAAAGTCCCTCCCTGGAGGCACCGGCTGTTTCTGTGTTCCTGCACCACAAATAAACTGCTTTGTGGAACGAGACACGTGAGTCTCTGCTGTGGGAAACCTGGTCTGACTGTATGAGAGTGGAGGCAGTGCAGGGAGTTAATGAGGGCACCATTCAGCTCACCTGAGCCATCCACTGTGAAGGGGATTTGGTCCCAGCAGGAACAGTCTGGTGGTGGGAGTGTGACTGTCAGAGTGCCTCCAGGATGCTCAGAGAGGGAAGTTTCCTTAACAACAGGGCTGCCTGAGAGCTGGAGCAGAGCCCAGGCCATGCACCTGCTGGGCTGTGTCTCTAAGAAACCAGGTGCAGTAGAGTCCCTTGCTCAGGGGAAGGCAGCTAGGCAGTGAAATAAATGGGCCAGGAGACCTGGGCCTTTGAAAGGCCTTTATTAGAAAGTCAGCTTTGTGTGGGGAACCCACAGGGCTACACACACTGCTGCGGTTCCCTCTGGACTACACGCAGGAGGACGAGTGCAGCTTTGTCGTTGGAAAGAGCTGGGCCTTCCATCCTCACAGGGTCTGTAGGAGAACAATTGCGCCTCATAGTCAAGGGAGGTCATGTTGGTCAGATACTGCTGGTCATGGCAACGAGACAAAGCAGCTCCGGATGGTAATTTCTTTCTCTCCACTGTTTTCCTGACCTGGAAACACTATTTTCAATTCCAGTTCTTATTTGGGCTCGTTGTTTTAGGGGTTTTTAACTCTGAATAGTGTCCCATGAGCACTTGCAGGTGCATATCTTTAAAGGGAAACAGCGGAGGTATAGGGGAGGTGAGTGTGGATACCAAGTATAGGTATGGGAACTGGGAAGGAACAAACAGCTAGGAGCACTATGGCTGGGCATGAATACAAGGTAGGTACCGGTGTCTTGGTTTGAAAGACAGGTATTTTGCTAAGGAAAGGCGAGATCCCCTTTCCTGAGACTCAGAGTGCAACCCCCTCCCTTCTAATTATTATAGTTTCAAATCAGAGGCTGTCAGGCAGAAGATATGGGGATAGGAATAACAGTTCCTTACTGATATCTAACAAGGCAAAACAGCAGAAACAACAACAGCTATAAAAATTGACAACAAAACAGAACAGTATAGCTCAGTTCCAGTCCCTTTTTGGCCACAGGCCCTCTCTCCCTGTGCTCAGATACCGGTGCTGTGGGCAGGGCAGGTCCCGCGCAGTCGAAGAGGGCTGGAGTGATGGCGGCAGCAGCCCAGGGGTGAGAGGGATGGAGGAGCAACTCCCCCCTCACGGTGTCAGTCGTGGTGCTTGGCAGAGTGCCTGGAGGTAGTAGGATGAGGTGGGAAAGCAGCAGAGTGATGTCCAACGGCAGGGAACGTGGCCCTCGGCACTGGGATGGCGGGGAAGATGCTAGATTGGAGCACGGGCCGTCCTCCTCTCACTCCACGAGTGAAGCGAGAGAGTCCCAGCCCTCCCCAGACCCCTGTCCCCCCCTTTCCTTTTCTGGTCTCCCCCCATCCACACAACCCCTGCGAGACAAAACTATTGCTACTAAGGTGTAGCCACAAATACTTAGCATAACAATGGGAGAAATTCCACAGAACGAAAAGAGAACAATTCAACCCCCAACAACTGGGAAAGGGAACGGACAGTGAACTAGGAACATTTACAGTTTACAAAAGCATAAAGCAATAACAAACAAACAGTTAACAAACAACAACAACCTGGTTGAGACAAACTTTCATCTGGGAATTTATTCCCCACAGGCAGAAAAGGAACAATTTAACTGACATCCCAGTTTTGTAAGACCCCTCTGTCTGTGTGCCCATCCTCTTGGACTTGACCTCAGGGTTTGGGTAGGTACAGAGCGTTGGGAAAGGGAGGGCAAGGCAAGGCAAGGCAAAGGCATGAGCAGGCTGGAAGAATTGTCTCATGACTTGGCTGTCGCAGGAGAAAGGCCTAAAGGTGTAATTATTGACAGTTCCCACTGGATGGCTCCTGAAGCCCAGTGGGGACACAATGCTGAGCACAGCCGGCAGATTCGATCCAGCTCCAGCTGTTCTCTCGTACCACAGCCCGGTGTTACCAACCACAACAGAATGATAACCTTAGCCCAGAACCAGCGAGGATGAACATTCCTACGGGACCACACACACCAAGAAGGGTTTTATAAAATGCAACTGGGAGTGCATGGGCAGGAACTCTGAGAGTAAACTGTGACCCACAGCTATTAAGTAAATATGAGAGATGCTTACAACAACTGTTTTAACACAATCTGCTCAGATCTATTGTTGTCTCAACTCTTTGTGCCCCAGTTGAGCACCAGTAAGGACTGTCGTAGTTTAACGCTGTTGCGGTGCACCGTTTAGTTTGGTTTTGCTTTTATGTCAAATGGTTTGTTCTCCGGTCACACCCCAAAGTTCTGCATAAAATGGTTCAATCCCTTCCCGCCTTCCCCTGGTCAATCAGCCCTAAACCCAGCCTGCTTTCCAGATTGTTCCCTGTCCTTCTCCCTCATCCCCTCCAAAGGCCATGTCAATCCTTCCTAGCCCCTCCTATATTTCTAGTATGTTCTGTATCAGTCATCCCCTTCTCAGTATATGATTCGATGTTACAAGTGTATCCCCGCCTATGTTACCCCTTATTGGTTCAGTGCTTATGTAATCCTGCCTTGTGTTACACCCCTTGTTTTACCTGATTGGTCTATGATTTGTACCCTCCCATGGGGAAGGTCCCCTATTTAAGTTGGTGCACAGCCTTGTTCTGGGCCTTTTGTGGTTCCTCCTCCCCGATTCCTGATCTGTACCCAAACCCTTTCCAATAAACCCCTTTCTTTGGGTCCACAAGAGGTATCCTCCGCGCTCTTTGTTCTCCCCGGACTGGCCGCTATAGCAATAGCTTGGAGCTATACTTCTACCTCGGGTTTTCTCCTGAATCCTGAGGAGAAGCCACTCTTGGCAAGGGCTCGCCCAGAGCTAGCCAGGGCCCAATCAGAGTAGGCAAAAGGCGAGCCACATCATAACCCCAGACAGGAACAGTCCCACGCAGCCATTTGCTGCTCTGGTGGGATAGGGGGGAGAATTAGGAAAAGGTTAAACCCACAGGTTAACAGAAAAACAGTTTAATAATTGAAACACAACTAAATAGATTTATTTTATTGCTATTATTACTTCTATTTTGATCAGTGAAAAGGAGAGAGAATGGAATAAAACGTAGAAAAACCAGAAATGCCCAATCATCTCTCATCATTCACTGATCAATGCCCCACCCATCCCCCAGCAGCAATCAATGGCTCCTGGCCAAGCCCTCCCAGTTTCTGTACTGGGCAAGAGGTTCTGTGGTCCAGAATATCCCTGTGGCCAGTCGAGGTCGGGTCCCCTGGCCATGCTCCTCCCTTGCTGGCAGAGCATGGGACACTGAAAAGTCTTTGGCTTAGAGTGAGCTCAGCAGGGCTCCAATAGTGTGTTACCAATGTTGTTCTCACTCTGAATCCCAAACACAGCGCTGGAGCAGCTTCTGGGGAGAAAATGTTCTCTCCCAGTCAAACCCAAGACATCCAGCAGCCCCCAAAAACCCCTCTCTGTGAGCCCTGACCACCACAGGCTCCACCTCCCTCACTCACCCTTCCGTTCTCCCCACCACCCCAACAGCCCCCTGTGACCCCCAGAATGCTGCAGCCATGCGCTGTGTCCCCGCACAAACCCCACTGACACCAGCGACAGCCCCAGACCCACTCATGCCTTTGGTTGCTTGAGGGCCATGATGGGCACTGCAAAGAGAGCCCTGACAACTGCTCAGAGCTCCTGCTGCTACCCCCAGTGCCTGGTGCCAATGAGAGCACTGCACTGAAGTCCTGGCACCTCCTCTTGGCCCAACGGTCTTAATTCCCTGCTGTACACACAGGAAATGTCACTTTTTTATCTCAGAAATAGCAGCTGCAGAGGAGTAGGAAGACATACATGAGTGGTGAGGGGACCATGGCTATGGGGCAGGGACATGGGGATATGGTTACAGGCCCAGGGGCATCAGGCCATAGTTATGGGGATGTGGCTCTGGAGGCTACCTGGCAATAGGAGCATGGCCATAGTGGGGGGATGAGATGAAGGATGTGCTGTTTCCCCTCTTATGGGGTCACATGCTCCAGGGACACACTGGGATGTACCCAGCCACTTGGCTTCCTGCAGGGGGACATACTGAGAAAGCAAGAAAATTACAGCCTGAAAAATATTCCAGGCCAGAGCTTCTCAGCTCTGTTCCCAGCTGATAAGCTGGTCCAGCTGTAGGCTAGGGAGAATTTCTCTCAGGGTGATAATTTGGTCAAAATAAAAAGCAATCAATAACAAAAACAGAACACCTGTTGTGGTGCGTGACCAGGCCCTGGGAATGGGGTGTCTTCTCTCTGTACCAATCATGTTTTTTCTACTCTTGGAATTGTAAGCCATGATATAAAACCAAGTGTGCTCCTGAATAAACTTGTCTCTTTCCTGTCATGAAAGATGACCACGTAGCTCTGCATCTTATTTCCGCTGCACTTAAAGGGTTAAAATCCCTTTCCACAGCTACAGCTTCCATGTCCACATGATGGGCACGGTTCTTCATTTTCTTCCCTGGCTTGGAGAGGTGGGGACCACCTTCACCTCTGCCTGAGCCAGTTGGTGGCTTCACAGACATCTGGGTGCTCCTCACACCAAGCCAAAGCCCTCTGCACCTTCTCATTCTCTCTCTTGTCTCAACAGAGCTCCGTCTCCCCAGGCCCCACCTCTCTGTCCTGCCTGGGCACGAGGTGAGTGTGGGAGCTGATGTGATGTTCCACTGCACCACCACACAGCCCACCACCAGCTGTTACCTGTACCTGGAGGGCCAGATCCGAGCCCAGCTCTTCTCAAGGGAACAAGGTGACTACAACCTCTCCCATGTGCAGAAAGGTGACAGTGGCTGCCACAGCTGCCAGTGCTACACCATGAATGCTTCGAGAGAATGGTCTGCTGTCAGCAACACCCTGGACTTGGTGGTGAGAGGTAAGACATCCCCCAGCCACATCCTACTCTAGTCTCCTTCCCTCCCTGCAATCTGTCACATCTTGGGGGAACTAGAAAAGAGGATTTAGAGCAGGAAAGCAGCTCTAAGAGGGGTCCAAGCAGAGGGTTCCAGCTTCCTTCAGCTGTGTTTGAGCCTGGCCAGCTCCTCCGAGACCCTATAGATGACCTAGAGACCCTATAGATACAGAGTTGCTGGGCTGACAGGTGGGGATAAGAGGACACTTCTCTTCACTGGCCCAGAAAGCACCCATGGCCTGGGCTGCATCCCCAGCAGTGTGGGCAGCACGGGAGCAAGGGAATTCATCTGCTGGTGAAGAGCAGCTCCCCCTGACCAAGACACCCTCCCCACGGTGGAGGCAGGGCTGGAGCCGGGCACTGAGAGCCCGGGGAGAGCAGCCGAGCTGTCCCTTGGGCTGGCTGTTGGGGCAAAGCCACCAGTGCTTTGAAGGGAAAAGGGAAGAAAAGAAAGAAGGGAAAGGAAGCCCCATTTCTCACCGAACTTTGATCCCTGCTCAGCACTCTTCATCCCTTTTTTTGAGATCATCTCAAATTGTCAGTACTTGTTCCAGGGAATACCTCTAGCCTCAAGAAGGGAAATTGTGTAAGAGCTTGCAATAACCTCACTGTGCCAGTAAAAATGAGTACAATTTTCTCCTGAAAAAAAATTTTATTAAAAAAAATAATGTCTGTCTGTAGGAGATACTTGCAAATGCAAATATCACAAACTGTTACGTTACTTTAATTGTTTGTAGCACACTCTGTTATTTTAAGTAGCTGCCCTTGGACAGATGTCACCCACAAGTCTTACTGTTCAGGGATTATTAATTTCTTGTGTGGGCTTCCTTCTCCATACATCTCTCGCTCTCCTTACTTATGCTGTTCTCACATATTCACATTTTGGCCTCAGAATCATCTACTATATGAAATAATGCTTCATAGATCCTAATACTCAACATAAGGTGAGGTTTGACACCAGCTAAATGTGAGACCAACAGCTATGAAAGGCAGGGAGTAGACCTGCTCTAAGGAGTTGATCCCATTTCTCACATCCATGAGCTCTTTGTCTTGGCAGAAATCCTTCCATTCAAATAGAAAACAGAGGTGCTGTTACCTCAGGTCATCATCGCTTCTGGCAGGTCTGGCTCTTGGATGCTCGGGCTGTCTCTGCAGAGACTGAAGGCCCAAGGATGTCACTGCCAAGTTAAGGTTCAGAGACCGATCCAGCTTCCGAGTCTCTGCTTCCAGAACAGCAGCTCTGGGTTCCTTGAGCACAGCTGCAAAGGAGCAGGAGAGCTCCTGGTGAAGGTCTGACAGCTCCTGCCTGGTTCTCATACAGCTCTCAATGTAGTTCTGTCGGTGCTGTTGGTCTCGGACCAGCTGTGACTGCAGCAGGGACACCTGGAAGAGGCACAAGGCCCGGCTCAGACAAGCCCACGCTGGCAGGAGCATCCACAGCCCCATGGTACCGGCTGTCGGGGCAGACACAGCCTCCAACTCCAGCCCTCTCCAACACTCTGCCCTTGGGCAAGGGGAAAGGAACAGGTTCCCAGACTGGCCCTGAACACAGCTCAGATGATCAACAAGTCCAGTTCATGGCAGGCAAACCCCTCCCATATACATCCCTCAGCCACCACAGCTCTAATTGAGAGTTCCAACAGCATTTAGGAACCCAACTCTGATTTCCAAAAGCATACATTTGGGCCACTGACCCCTTTCTCCACAGGCTGTGCATCAGCAGGAGGGCTGCTGCTCCCCTGAGCTACTGAAGGACTCTTCTACTTGAGCTGAGGGACAGGGAGAAAACTCTCCCTCTCCCAAACTTCAGAGTATTCCACACAGGAGCTGAGCACAACGTGAGCAACTAAGCCCAGTGGAATAATAAGCCTCTAGCATTGCCTCAGTGTAGTTTGCATCTTAGCAGAAATCCAGGCATCTGTTATGGAGTCAAAGGAAAATGGAAACGGGCAACAAAGGAGAACATCCTGGTCCAGACTGCTCAGGGAAGTAGTGGAATCACTGTCCCTGGAAGTGTTCAGAAGACATCTGGCTGTGGTACTCTGGGCCATGGTTTAGTGTTGGGATTGACAACACTGGCTTAATAGCTGCATTAGATGATCCCAGAGGGCTTTTCCAACCTTAAGCATTTTATGATTCTATGATTCTGGTATTTTCAAGTGACTTCCAGTGTTCTGAATTTCATCCCATCTCTTTCCCCCATCACCTGATCTTTAGACAAGTCAGAGATACGACCAAGGCAAAGGATGGTTTGGTTGTTGCCAACAGGTGCATGACTGACAATACCTGCTATACTCACTTCCTGACAGCCAAACACAACTCGGGCTGTAGCAGCATGCATGAGAACAGCCACAGCAGCCTGTGATGGAAGTTTTCCTACTCCTCACCTGGTTCTGTAATTCAGCTAAGCGCTGACTGCAGTAGGCATGGGACTCCTTCTGTGAATAAAATTAAAGGATGTTCTTTCAGTCTCTTTGGTCACAGCCACAAGCAATACTCGACTTCTATTAGGTCTCTACTGGAGGGCTGCTGCCATAGGGACTTCCCGTCATTCCTCTGATGACCAAAAGCCTCCTCGCACCGAGGAAAATGTTGATCTCACCTGTCTAGAAGTGGTCAACTTGCACTGCTCAGACTGAGAGAGAGAAAATCCACAGGCATCTGGGTGTAACCGACCCCTAAAACATCTCTTCAGTCTCCTCCGTTCGTGTTCCACCTGCATATTGGTTGGGAGAGAGGGTCACAGAAACCTGTCAGCAAACATGGAGCAAAAGGACCTCTGGACATGAAGGCAAGGAGATCTCTGCTCAGACACCCTGAATTGTACCAGACAACACTGGGGGCAAAAAGCTCTCACTGGCAGCTGTGCAAGAGAGGCCAGTGTGTGTCCAGGGACATGCGGCCATGGAGGGAGGCAGTAGAGTGAAGGTGCCTTTGTGAAAGTCATGGGCTGCCACATCAGAGAGAACAAACAAAAGGCTGTACCTGCCAGGGACAGGGAGAGGCAAGCAAACAAGCAGAGGACTCCGAAGTGTTCCAGAGGGGCTTGAGGCTCTGCAGAGGCAGCAAAAGCCCAATTTACCTGCTCAAGAGTCCTCCTGAGTTCAGTGTTCTGTTGCTTGAGCTCCACCTTTTCATCTTCCAGCTTTGCCACTGCTCTCTGCAGACATTCCAGGCTCTGCAACATGAGTCTCTTCTCAGAGAGCCATGACAGTTGCTCCCCTTCAGCAACAGCCTGCTGGGCATTCAGAGGAGAATCCATGAGCTGGTGCCAATAAAGATCAGAAGGATGTCAGAACCAATGTACTGGGGAGAGTGACCACAGCAGGAATGGATGGTGCTCCTCCTTGCCCACAGGCTAAAACAACACACCCTCTCTCTAGGGGCCGTCCTCCAAATCCCCTTGGAAAACTGAGTAGTTTGTTCTGGATCTGCTTCCTTCTAGTTCTGTTCAGGGTTCCCCATTCTGGTTTTGAGAGACAGGAAGCATTAAGTTTCTGTCCAGCCACTTCATGGTTTTACAAAGCTCTGTAACATCTCCACCTCTCTCTCCCCCTCTCTCAGCTATTTCTTGTCATTTGTGAATACTTAAACATTTACATCTTCCTCTTAGGGAAGTTATTTACCATCTTTGATCATCCTCTTTGATCATCACTGTAAATTCTCTTACCTACAGTTCTACTCTCTGTCCTTCGACAACCAAACATGCAAGATGTGGGTGAAGCACATATTTCTGAAGTGATAAAACACCACAGTTTTGTTCTCTATTCTCTTTACCTGCTACATCCTCATACAGAACTGCTCTTTGACAATATCATGTTATCAGGCCATATGCACTGCTCTGAACTTAGTCTGGAGCCACCTCTTCCTTTGTGCCTTTCTTCATGAACTGCTCCTTGGAGCACCTATAAATGCAGTCTTGGTATCAGCACTAAACCAAACTGTGTAGATGCAACTGCATTACCTGACTGAATTTTCTTGCATACCGAACCTACATGGATGTAACTGAAAAGAAATCTCATGCTCTTTTCACATTTCTTGCCCTTGTCACGTATTTACTTCCCATCAACAGAGCACAATATTTGTCAGCATCCTGGATCAGGCTGCAAGTAATATTTCTCAAGTCATAAGTGAATGTATAATGCATAAACACAGTGTTTTCTTAGTAGCACTTTTTACATGCCAATATACTAATGGATACTAGAATATAGGCAAATTCTTGCAAAGCTGCAGCACAGGCTGCAGCTGTTCCACTAGCAGGACCTGAATAATTTTACTTTGGATAAATACATACAAGTTTGCCTCTGTGATTTTTGGGTGGCAGTACAAGCATGTCCTGAATGCAAAATTAAGCATTTAACCTGACTGGGCAATAATAAAAATACCATTCTTTTAATACACTGGAAAAGTTGTCCCTCAGAAATCTCCATCATAGGAAGCATCCTTGAAGCACCAGCAGTGCAGCTGCTGTTCAGCCTTCTTGGTACAAAACTCTGCTCACAGAGTTCATCACTCTGCTCACCTGCTCCATTCCTTCCCTCACCAAATCCCAACCAGCCCATGTTTTCTCCCCTTGCGAGGGCATGGGGGAAGCAGCTCCCCATGCCCAAATTTTGGCCTGAAGCTGATTTTAACAGCAAGCTCCAGAGCTGTTTCAGTCATTCTGGGCGTGCCAGGAAACAATCTGGCAATCAGTGGTCTCTGGCTGGAGCCAGGCACCCAGACAAGGCTGCCTGCTGCAGCTCAGGCTGCTTTGGCCAAGCAGGCCTGGACTGACAGGGATAGAGAGTCCCAATTCTTTATGGGAAACATCATTGGAATAATTTAGGGACATTGGAGTGGACGGAAGATCAATGCCAGTGCCTACTTGTTGATGAAATCGGTCTGTGTCTCTCTCTGAAACCATTCTCGGCAGGGTGGTTATTTCTTTCTTCAGATTCCCTTTGGCCATTTCACTCTTGCTCAGTGCAGTACTCAGGACTTGGATGTTCTCTCTCCATTCATGTTCTCTGCTTTCTCTCTGCTTCAAAGCAGCAGCCACACACTCCAACTCTTTGCCATTGGCTTCCCTCTCAGCTTCCAATTGTTGGGTAATTTCCTTCTGCCTTTCCAAGAGATGGTCTCTCTCCTGGAAAATTTTCCTCTTCTCTACTTCCTCCCATTTCTGGCATTTTTTGATTTGTTCCTTTAGGGTTTCCCCTTCATCTTTCCATCGCAAAGCCAATGTTAATTCTTCCAGGAGTTCACTCTGCCTCTTAAGCTCCTGCTCTCTCTCTATAAGAGTCTTCTTTAAATACTTGACTCTGTCTGTCTGGTATTTGATCTCTTTATTCTTCTTTGTCAGAGTCTGCTGAACATGCTGGAGATCTTCCCGAAGAGCTCTTATTTCCTCTTCTAACTGCTTTCGCTCACTTTGAGCCTTGATCTCTCCTCCTCTCTCAGGGAAGTCTTCTTTCAGGAACTCTAGTGCTCCATCATGTCTAACCTCTTCATTCTTCTCAGTTAGCCTAAGCTGGAGATTCTGCAAAGTCTTCAGTTCTTCTTCTACATGCTGGAGTTTTTGCCTAAGAGCATCACTGTCTTCATCCTTCTTCCTCACCACTTCCTCAAGCAGAGTCACTTGCTTCTGGCATGATGTTAGTGCTACTTTCATGCTTTCTTCACGAAGCTGGAATGTGTTCACTTGCTCTGCCTGCTTGAGGAACTCCAAATGGTTCTTCTGCAACATTTGTCTTGCTTTGTCTAGATCCTGCTCTACAGTTTTGGCCTGCTTGCCTGCTACCTCCTTCTGCTCTTGAAGTTCCTGGACATGCTCTTGCAAAGACACTATCTCTTGATCTCTAGCTTCAAGAGAAGATTCAGCATATTCTAGTTTTTGCAGTATGGCTTTAGTCTGCACTGCTGTCTCTTCCTTCTGCTGTTGAAGCTTTGTGATGGCATCCTCCAGAACACAAATCTTTTCCTCTTTTTCTTTCAGAGTCAGTGTTGTTGCATGGAAATTTTTTTGCTCAGCTTCATGCTTTTCCTCCTTTTCCTTGCATGACTCACATTGCTTTCTAAGGGACAAAATTTCCTGCTCTTTCTCCTTTAGTTCCACTTGAAGACGCTGCAGAATTTGCTTCTGCTGTTCAGAGTCTTGCTTTTGTTTTTGGAAGGTCTCAATCAGTTCCTTCTGAGATTCAATCATTAAATCCTTTTCTTTCAGTACTGTCCTAGAGTATTCTAACTCTCTGTGCAAGACATTTATCTGTTCTTCTGTTTTTACCTCATAGCTCTTTGTTTGTTGCTTTTGGATGTCCGTAAGTCTGTCTTTTTCTTTTAAGGTTGCTAAGGTCTGCTCCAGTTGGTCACGGACAGTCTTCAACTGCATTTCCATGACTTCTTCAACTTCCTGCATTTGCTTTTGTTGTGACTCAAGCTCTTGATCTTTTTTAGATAAAGAAAGTGTCATGATTTCTACTTTATCAAGAAGCTCTTGCAGATGCCAATCTTGCTGTTCCTTGTGTTGCTGCAAGAGCCTTAACTCTTCCCTTTGAGTGTCACACTCACTCTCTCTGTCCTTAAGAACAGTCCTCAGGTGTTCAATGCTAGCATTTAGAGATTTCACGTCTTCTCTCTCCTTTTCCAGTTCTTGAATCTGCTGAGTCAGAGAAAGAAGCTCCAATCTTTTCTCCTTCAGGTTTCCTTTCATATCATCAAGATCCACAAGCAGATTTCTGACTTGTACTGCACCATGCTGTTCTAGAATCATTATTTTCTCCTCCTGGAATTTGATCTCCAGGTGTCTGTCCTCCAGCTCTTTGTTCACCCTGCTGACAGTAGAATTCTGCAATTCTAACTGCTTCTCCAGTTCCCGTATCAGTTCTTGCTGAGATCTGATCTCCTGGTCCTTCTCTTCCAGCTCTTGGCTCATTTTGCTTAAAACAAGCCTTTGCTTTTCTTGCTGCTTCTCCAGCTCCTGTATCTGTTCCTGTTGGGATTCTGTCTTCTGTTCTTTCTCTGTTATGTCCTTAATAACCTGATTAAGAGCAGTTTTATGCATTTCTTTCTGTTTTTCCAACATTCTCATCTGCTCTTGGTACAACTTAATTTCTCCCTCCCTCTCTGACAGGATGGCAGTCACACGAGTAAGATGCTCCTGCAAACCTTTGGTGTCTGCTGCCTCTTTCTGAAGAATCTCCATTTTCTTCCCCTGGTTTTGCACTTCCTCATTTTTAATTTTTAACATGGACAATGCAGTTTGGAGTTCTTGTTCAAGGGAGTGATTCTTATCTATTGCTGTATGTGCTTGGGTTTCAGAGGCTGTGACTGATTCCTCCAGAAGTTTTATCTCATACTCCAGTTTTTCTTTATCTGCCTGCAGCCTGTCCCGTTCATACTGCAAAACAGGGAGAAAAAAAGTCACTCATTCCCTCTCACACCAGATCTGGACTCCTGCCACAGGGGCAGGCACAGGCTGCCCCTCTCTCTCTGCCTCTCAGGATGCTGCAGACCTTTGTTGGGCCCTTGGACGCTGCATCTTTCCCAGCTCACTCAGCCCGTCCCAGCTTCCTTCCTGCCCTTCCCCGACCTCTTGCAGCTCCACTCCAGTGTTCCTTTGGGGAGGAGCTGCCAGAACCGCAGCCAGGATTTCAATGCAACACAGACCAGGATTTAGGCAGTGCCACGAGGATGTGCTCTCCACACAAGAGAAAGGGAGGAGCAAACACCCCCAGCATTTCATTCCCTGGGGTTGGGGTAACAGCACTGGTTTTCCACCTCTCCTGTGTAGAGTTTCCATGGCACCATCCCGAAAGCCCCACTGCCCTCTCTTGGAGCAGCAGTGGCCAGATCAGGCTGTCATTCTCTGCTGACACTCAGGACGAGTTCTCCCCTTGCAGGCACACGTCCTTCGCTGCATCAGCACTTGGCTCTCCTCTCTTCTCGCCCCACTGGCTGGTCTCAGATGGCCAAGGCCAAACACCTTGCTATTAACAGCAAACTTGGTCTTCTCACCCCTCCGTCCAGGTCCAGATATTTATTAATCTGAACATGCACATGAGGAATTGCCCAAACCATGCAATGTCAGTAGAGACAGTGTGGACATTGAGAACTAAAGCTTCTAGGGCACAGAACTCTGGCATGAAGGACAATCAGCAGCCTCAGCATTACCTGGCTTTGACATGACTACAACATCTTTTTCTCCTTATTCAGAAGATTGAAATTAGAAAAGTTAAACTGGAAAAAGGTGTTCCTTAGAACTATTAACACAAGGTCCAAACAGAGCCACAAAATGGCCCTTCGTGGCATCTGCCAATCTCACCAGCACATCCTTCCTTTCCTTCTCCAGGCTCTCCAGTTTCCTCTGCAGAGACACCACCTCTTGACGAAGAGTCTCAGCCTCTTTGTTCCGGGCAGTTTCTAGAGAGATCTTCTGCTGTTCTGCCCTCCACATCGCTGCAACAGAGAAGGGCAAGGAAACAGGGAAAAGCAAAACGAAGGCAGATTGATGTGCATCCTGCAGACACAACAGCACTGTCTTCTCTGCCTGCCTGTGTTGGCCAGGCCCTAAGCCCACAAAGGATCCAAAGCTGACAGAAATGAAAGAAACTTCCAGACAGAGAGAAAAGCAGGAATGAATGGGGCAAGGTTCAGAGGAATAGGAAAGTGTGTTTGCTCTTGGGCTTGTGCAGAGTGAGCAATCCAAGAGAGACAAAGGAGCAGGGATGCCTGTGCAGCCCTGCTCCAGAGGGATCAATACCCTGGAGGCTCTGGCAGGGCCTGGAGTTTGGGGGATTGAGCTGAGGCATTCAGCTACAGTTCCTTAGCACAGTCACCATCTGAAAGGCACCAGCTGTGCATGGCATCAGTCATAGCACAGCCAGGTGGCACTGCCAGCCACAGCATCTTTCTTGAGAAAAAGCTTTCACTGGCACTACAATGGATAAATGTCCTGCTGGATGTTTTTCCCCTCTGCCATCTCAGGGTACTGCCCTCTTCCTCTGCATGGGATCAGAAATCCCCACTGGAGAGACAGGATGGGGCAGTGGATGGGAGAGGAGAAGTTGTACCTGCCTGACTTTCATCCAACTGTATCTGCAGCTCCTGATTGCTGGCTTTGAGATTGTCCATCTGAGCCTGCCCCGTGCCCAGCTCCAGCTCCAAGGCCTGTATCTTCTTCCTTGCATCATTCTGGAAGACGTAAGAGGAGCAGAATCACCTGTCAGTGCCACTGCTGGCAGGAGACAAAGGGCTAAAAACACTAGAGCAGAAATAGCTCAGGTTGGGGAGGGCAGCTGGACTGTACTGGTAGATGTGATTGTGATCCTCCTTCTTCCCCATGCCAGTGAGTCAACCCCCCTACAAGGACTGACACTCATCCTGGCCTTGGCACTGTTCTTATCCAGCAGCCCAGCAGCAAGACAGGATTTCTGGGCATACTGGGCACAAATTACCAGATCTTTCTGGGAATGCTCCAGGTGCTGTTGCAGGTCTTGCAGAGCTGCTGCTACTCTGTCCACTGTGAGCTCTGCATGGCCATCTCCAGCCTGAGAAGCAGTCAGACCCACGACATGACCCTCTTCTGAAAAGAGAAGACATTCTGGTTCAAGATTTAATCCAGAGGCCAACAAACAAGGCTTCTCTACCTAGGAGGAAATGCCTTTGTCATCACCCTAGAGCTCACCTTGCAGCAGGATGTGTGCCACAGCCTGACATTATTCTGATGACCACTAACATCAGCACTGCCCCAAAGACAACAGCATGAGCCCTGTGGCTTGACAGGGCCCTTCTCCCTTCTGACTCTGACCATTTCCCTACATACATACAAACATGGACTTGTGTGTCTGCAGGGAAGTGAAGTTATCAAGACTTTCTAAGGCCTGAGTCAGCCTAAACTGACAGAGTCAATGTGTCATATCAGGATGACCAGGAACCACCCCCTCACTCCACCTGCTCTCCCACAACTGCTCACCCAGCCTCCCACACTTGCCTGAGCTCCAAGTGACCAAGTCTCTGCCATCCTTGATCATGTGGTGGAGAACCAAGAGCAGTTTGTCCAGCTGGGATTGAGTTTCCTCGTGGGCACTACTGGCCTGTTGACACTGTGTAGCCAAGGCCTCTGCTCTGCCATCAGACCGCTGGAGCCTCATACGCATCTCAGACACTTCAGTCTCCAGCACATGCACAGAGGCCTTCAAGCATCGTTCTCCTGCCCGGGACTCCTCCAGCTCCTGCAGCAGCTGCTTCTCTCGAGTTGCCTGAGCAGCCTCAGTCTCCAGCACTGTGTCCTGCAGGGCCTGGATCTGGAAGATGGATGCACAGAGCCTCAGGGCCAGGGCTGCTCCTGAGGAGCAGAGCAGGCAGCAGGGAGAGCAATGAAGGAGAAAGGACTTCAGGCAAAAAACACACAGGAAACAGAAGGTGCAGAACCAATAATTCCAATGGAGACAAATGTGGAGAAATCAGGGAAAGGGAGGCAATGGACACCCTTGAGGCTGCAGCTCTGAACACTGCCTGAAGTGGCTGCAGTGGAAGTGTCCTGCCCAGCCTGCCATAGCCACGGCTGTGTCCCCACACTGCTCAGTGCCCAGCACAGGCACCAGCTCCATCTGGGACAACTCTGCTAACACAGGGACAGAGAAGCTCCAAAGGAGTCTGCTGCTGCTTCTCCTCCCAGATTTCCTGCTGGGACCCGGGAGAGAATGGGGGAAAACATTGGCAGCACACACCAGATCCAGCCTTGGCCTCAGGGTGCAGCAGCAGCCCTGGGCAGAACATGGCAGCAGTGGATGCTACTGGGAGGGACAAGAGGTTGAGGCCAAAGATGGTGTTGTGTGTCCATGGAGAAGAGGATGCAAGTGCACAGCTTACCTGGGTGTTGAGCTCCTCCAGTTCTCTTCTATGCTCTGAGTGGAGCTCCTCAGCCTGATTAAGGGCAGAACGAAGCTGAGATGCCTGATTGATCTGGGCCAGGTTGTTTTCTTCCAGGGTTCTGAGGCTCAGATCCTTTTTTTCCAGAGACAGAGTCAGCCTGTGGAACAAGGCAACAAATGGCCATGAGAGACATTCATACCCTTTGGGTGCCTCAGAATGGGTGGTGGAGTTGACCACTATGTGAGGCAACATTTGGAATGTGTCAAGCTTTGTGTGGGGTAGATGATAAGTGAGCCCAGAGCTTATGGGCTAGAATAAAAGGACAGACAAGTAAGGGTGACATTGCTGTGGGTGTTTGCTAGAGGCCATCTGAACAGGAGGAGAAGTAGATGAGACTTTCTACATACAGCATAAAGCAACTTCAAAGTCACAGGCCCCAATTATTGTGGGGGTCTTTAGCTTCCCTGCCATCAACTAGAGAAGCAACACAGTGCAGGATGTTCCTGGAAAGCATTGATGACAACTTGCTGTCACAGGCAGTGGAAGAGCCCACAAGGAACAGCATGCTGCTCAACTTCATCCTAACAGTCAGGGAAGGCCTTCTTGGAGATGTAAAGCTTGGGGTCAGCCTTGGCTGCACTGACTATGAATGAGATTGTGGAGGTCAGCTTCGGGCAAGGAATAAGCAGGGCAGCAAGCAAGATTACAACCACAGACCTAATGAGAGCCAGCTTTAGCCTCTCCAGGGATCTTCTTGAAAGAAGCACATGGGAACAGGTCCTGCAGGGTAAAGGGGTCCAAGCTGATATTCAAGGATCACTTCCTCCAGGCTCAACAACAATGCATCTCAATGTGCAAGAAATTGAGCAAAGGGGGCAAGAGACCTGAGTGGATAAGCAAAGAACTCCTGTCATTCCTCAAGTGCAAGCAGGAAGTACACAGGAGATGGAAGCAGGCTCAGGCCACTTGGAATGAATATAGAGAAATTGTTGAAGTAGAAATGAGACAAATAAGGCCAAGGACCACCTTGGAATTAAATTTGGGCAAGGATGTCAAGGACAACAAGAAGGGCTTTTAAAAATACATCAATAACAAAAGGAAAACCAAGGATGATGTGTGTCTGTCTGTTCCTACATGGAGGGGAGACCCTGGTAACAGAGGATGCAGAGAAGGCAGAGTTCCTGAGTGCCTTTCCTTTGCATTGGTCTGTCCTAGACAAGACCAGCCCTCAGGGATCTCTGGCCCAGGAGACCAGGCCAAAAGTATGTTGGAAGGAAAACTATCCCTTGGCAAGACCTTCCTTTCAAGGATGACTGGGTTAGTGAATGTCTGGGCAAACTCGATATCCACAAGTCCACAGGCCCTGACAGGATGTGTCCATGAGTGCTGAGGGAGCTTGTGGACACCAGGGCGAGGGCACTCCCCACTATCTTTGAAAGGTCATGGAAATCAGGAGAGGTGCCTGGGGGCTGGAAGAAAGCAAATGTCATTCTGGTCTTCAGAAAGGGCACAGAGGAGGACCCAGGCAACTACAGGCCTGTCAGGCTCACCTCAATCCCTAGAAAGGTGATGGAGCACCTCATGCTGGAGGCCCCCTCTACCCACATGAAAGGACAAGAAGGTGATAAGGAATGGTCAGCATGGATCACTAATGGCAAATCATGCCTGACCAACTTGGTTGCCTTTTACAATGAAACAACTACCTGGGTGGACAAAGGGAAAGCAGTGGATATTGTTTACCTTGATTTCACCAAGGGTTTTGACACTGTCTCTTACAACATCCTCCTGGGGAAACTCAGGCAGTGGGGGAGTGGACAATGGGCTGGACTGAGAACTGGCTGAATAGCAGAAGCCAGAGTTGTAATCAGTGGCACAGGGTCTCGTTAAGAGACTTGTCATTAGTGGTATCCCTCAGGATTCACACCTGGGCCCACTACTGTTGAACTTGTTCATCAATGCCTTGGATAAGGTGGTGAATGCCTCCCCATCAGTCATTGTGCATCCCCTCAGAGGGATCTCAGCAGACTAGAGAGATGGGCAGAAAGGAACCTTCTGCAATTCAGCAAGGGCCAGTGCAGGGTCCTGCACCTGGGGAGGAACAGCCCCAGGCACATGCACAGGCTGAGGCCAACCTGCTAGGAAGCAGCTTTGTGTAGTAGGACCTGGGGGTCTTGGTGGACAAGAAACTCTCAACACGCCAGCAGTGTCCTTCTGGCCAAGGTGGCTACTGGGATCCTGGAAAGTACTGGGAAAGGCATTGCCAGCAGGTCAGAGAGTGAAGCACATCTGGAGTGCTGTGTCCAGCTCTGAGCTCCTCTGGACAAGGGGCACATAGAGCTCCAAGAGTAGGGCCAGCAGAGGCTGCAGAGATAAGGAAGGGCTTGAAGCATCTTCCTGATGAGGAAAGGCCAAGGAATCTGGAGCTGTTCAGCCTGGAGAGGAGCCCCATCTGAGAGAGGCCCTCAGCCCTGGGTGTCCCTGTGTGCACGGAGGGTCAGAGCAGGGCCCAGGCTCTGCTCCCTGGGGCCCAGCAATGGCACCAGAGCAACGGGCAGGACCTGATGGCCAGGAAGTTCCACCTGGACATGAGGAAGAAATACTTTCCTGTACAGAGACCAAGCACTGAAAAGATCTGAACAGATCTGGACAATCTGAACAGTAGAGTCTCCTTCACTGGAGACATTCCAGAACCATCTGGATGCAATCCTGTTCCATGTGCTCTGGGATGACCCTACTTGAGCAGGGAGGTGGGACGAGACGAGCTGTGGTCCCTCCAACCTTACACATTCTGTGATTCTCTTCATCTGGCTTAGATAAAAAATCATGGGTTTAACATGTTTTACATCAACAAAAGGCATCAGATGCCAGGCTGATCCAGATCCCAAAGGCTTCAAGTTACAGGACCCAAGGTGGATGTATCCACCTCCTTACACTGCAGGTTCGGCAGTGTTAACACACCCACCTAACCTAAGAATACAACAGTCCCTAGAGGGAAAGAGCTACCCCAAAAGCCTTTGTCTTCAGAAAAACTTTAACTGAAGGCTTAAAGGAAAAGAAAATGAACACAACATTCAGATAATGAGATGTATCAGCGGGGAGAACTCAGAATCTTTCACTTAGGAAATGCTGCCAGAGCCCCTGGCATGTGCAAAGATGGCAAAGAGGGAATCTATTCACCACAATGCAGAGTCCCACAGACTTTCCTTTACCTGGCTTTTTCCCTCTCTAGGACATTCACAGAAGCCTGCAATTCTGAATTTTGCTGTGCCACTTCTTCCCAATGACTCCATTCTCTCTCCAGGTTCTGCAGGTGCAGTTGCAGCTCCTTGTTCTGATGTTCTGCCTCCTCCAGCCTCTTCTTGGTGTGTTCAAACTCCAACAGCTTCTGCCTTGACTGTTCCTGGACCTCACTTACATCTTGCTGGGCTCTCCGAATGATGGCCTCCTGGGACTCTCGGGAGGCTGCAAGCTGAGATGTCAACTCTCCCACCTCCAGTCAAGCAGAACAAAGCAGTCAGAGGCTACAGCCACAGCTTGTCACTGTCAGCCCCAGCAGAGGCTGTGAGGAAAGGTAAAGGACAACTTTCCTTTTCTTCCTGTCCTGACAGTACCAGATTCACAGTGGATATGGACAACTTGTTTCAGTCTCTAAGTGGCCCACCAAGGGCACCTGAAAAAGCACCCCCAAACCAAGGCTAGCAAGAAGAGGCCAGCAGGAATCCATGCTGATGGTTGCTGGCCAACAGCCCAGAGCACTAGCCCAGCTGTCCAGAGCAACAGCTGAAATTCAGCAGAGCACTGAGTGTCCTTCAAAGCAGCTGCCATGGAAAGCACAGGACCAGGCAGCCCCAGGCATCACCCCATCAGCGGCTGCTCTGCCACGGAAATGCAAGAAGGCCACAGATCCCTCCCTGGATGACTGTGGTGCCACTGCTGTTTTGCTCACCTGCTTTTGTAGAGCCTCCCTCTGCTCAAGGAGGAGATTCATTTCCTCCTTGATGCCTTGTAGCTCTTCCTTGTGCCTCCTCTGTGCTGCCTGGATTTCACTGCGAGCTTCCTGCAGCTCAGCCTGCAGCTCTACCTTGATGATCTGGCAACAAAATGCAGAGCAACTTCCTGGGACCTGCCCTCAGGCTCAGCTTTTTCGACTTGCTGTCTCAAAACCCCATTCCTTCAGCTACTTCTTCTGGCCTCTCTAGCCAGCTCTGCTTCCTCTGCAAGCCTTCCTTCCTGGGGCTGAACTCTGGAGCTTACCAGGCTCTGTGCTCCCAGGGCCTGAAGCAGCCCTTGCCTCCTCAGTCCCAAAGCTGCCTTTTGTGCCCTTGTCACTGCCCTGCACTCTCTGCCCTGCCTACTCACACTTACCTGCCCCTTCTCTTGCTGCTCTTTCACCTCCTGCCTGAGCTGCTGCACCTGCTGGCAGGCTCGGCTGAGCTCTCCCCGAGTTTGGAGCAGTGCTTCTGATAAAACCTTCCTCTCACTCTGCTCTTCCAGCAGCACCTGCACAGAAGGAAAGAGCAGAGGGCTTCACACTTGCCCTGCACCATCTGTGTGGCAAGAGGCAGAGACTGATGGGCTCTCAGAGCGCTCTCAGAGCACTCGGCTGCTGCTCCCCTGGGCCACTGTCTGCCCCGGGGGAGCCACAGCTTCCCAGGAAGGGACTGGAAACCCTGCCCAGAAGACATCTCTGGGTTACTGTTCAGAAATACTCCAGACGAGGCTTAAAAAAAATTTTCTCTTTTATGTCAGCATTCCTGCTGCACCCTCCCCATGCCCACAAAAGAAAAGTCCTATAAACTCCCTTTGGCTATGAACACCTGCCAGTACACACCAAAAGGGGGCAGGAAGAGAACAGTGAAGATACTCTGAGGTACGTCTTAGAAAAACAGAGCACAAGAGCAGCACTCAAATCTCAGCTGAAAGCTGATGTTTCTGCCTGGCTTCCTATGAGAGGGTTCATTCCTGGTCCCAAAGACAGCCCCGTTCACCTTTCACCACCCCAAATTCAATGGAGAAGACACGGAGGGCATGCTCCACACAGCCCCATATCCTGCCATCTCCCACAGCTCCAGCCTTGCAAAATATCACACCAGTTCTCCTTTCACAATCATTACCTCTTGCTTGGCATTTTCAAATCTAATTCGTTCCTCTTCTTGTTGGGCCTGCAGGGTGGCAACTTTCTGCCTCATCTCAAACAGCACCTTCTGGTGCTCCTGCTCTCTCTCTGCCTTCTGTTTTTCCCACTGCTCCAGTGTCTCCTGCATCTCTGCATTATGCTTTTCACGCTCACTTGCCTGAGGAGGGGAGGAAAAAATCTTCAAGATGAAGTCCCAGGCAAGCTCCTCACTGAAAAATGTGAAGCTTCATCCCTCCAACAACCCCCAACCTGAAAAGACAACAGCACTGGCTCTGCACTCCAGAAATTGTGTCCTGTCAGAGAATTTAAAAGGAGGCACAGCAGGTGCAAGAATCAGACTTGTGCAATCATTTCTGTTGGGAAGGACCTTCCCAAGCATTAAGTCCAACCACTCAGAACAGGAGCTGTCACCTTTCCCTCTCTGATGCCCCAGTCACAAAGGCTGAAGGACCAGGCACAAGAGGCCTGTTCCATTTGCTTCCAGCCCAAAGCTGATCTCTCTGTCCACCATGGAAGCACAGTAGCCAGCAGCCCTGTTGGCATCTGCTCCACACTGGCATCTGCTCCGTGGCAAGTGGGACTCGGGGACAATCCTGCCCTGGGCTGCCACGCTTTGGGTGGGCACTGCCCAACCTGCTCCGGAACTCGTCTTATGCCCTCACTGAAGCTGTGGCTGCATTTCCTGTCCCTGCACAATCCTGGGGCCCTTCACATGCCTCCAAGTCTGAGCCGGTGGCTCTGCTGCCTGGCCCAGCAGCAGGAGGCCTCTGGCAGAGGACTGCTGCTCTTACACACCCTCAGGATCTGCTTGTGCTAAACCAACCCACAGGGCCAGCTTGGACAATTCAGAAGCATACTGTCCCCTACCAGGTCTTGCAGGAGCTTGTTTACTTGCAGTTGCTGAGCAGTTCCCTGAAGCCTGAGGCTTTCGTGATGCTCCTGCTCTGCCTGCAAGAGCTGCTGAGCTCTGTCTTCCTGTTCCTGCATCCTGAGAGCTCTCTCTGCTTCCAGCTCATGTTGCAGGCACTTCACTTCTCCTGCAAATATGACCAACAGCAAGAGTCAGAGTCTTTAGTGACTTTACTGACCTCAGGCCCTTTCAGTGCCTCCAGCCCCACCACTCCTCACAAGCCCTGTGGACAGAGGTGGCTTTACAGGGTGCTTAGCTTCTCTAGGCCGGCACCACAAAGAAAGCACACGAGGTTCTTACCTTGTATCACCTCCTTGGCCTGTGTAACTGTGAGCACTTGAGCTTCCAGATGGCTCCTGGTGATCTCCAGCTGAGATACCTGCTGCTGAGCAGCAAACAGGCTGGACTCCAGGCTCTCCTTTGCTGACCTATAAGTTGCAAATACAGAGGGACATGAGTTGCTTGCTCCTGACACCCACAGCTGGTTATTCCAGGAGGACGTGGCTCAAGATCCCCACTGCTGAGTATGGAAAAGGAGTGGCATGGAAACTCGTCCAGAGAAGGCACATTTGTGCCATTTCAATGGCAAAGCAGGGCCCTCTGAGGGAGTGCCCAGGCCTTTCTTATGGCCTGGCATAGCACAGACAGCCCAGCCTAACTGGACCTCAAAAGCCAAATCAACATCTGAAAAGCACAGAGGATACAATAAACCCCTGTACAGTACTTACCACCTTTGTCGTTACAGCCCTTCAGCCTGTCCTGCCCAGGGTCTGCTCCCTGCCTTTACCTGGTCTCTGCCAGCTCCTTGAAAAGGTCATGTTGCTGCTGCTCCACGGCTGCCAGTCGGCCCTCAAGGGCAGCCTTCTCCTGGCCCAGCACCTCCTTCTCTCTGCACACCTGGGCCAGTGCGTGCCCTTGGCCAGAGGATTCCCGGCGCAGTTGCTCCAGAGCCCTGCTTGATGACTCTTGCTCCTGAGAAACCTGGAAGCAGGACAAGGTACAGCTCCAGCCCTTCCTTGGGAGCCCTGTGCAGAGCCAGCCAGTGCCACCTCGCAGGCAGCCAGAGGACAAGGAGCACCTGTGCTCTGGGCTCAACGTTTCACAGCATCTGCCCTATGCAGCTCTGATAGCCTGGGCTCCAAGAGCCTCTGGCACTCTTTCCTTGGAAGGGCTGTGTCAGGCCCTGCTGGCTTGCCTGCGACCAGACAGCACCTGTCCAACAAACATCCCTACTCTAAACTCCATGTTGTCACCCAGAAATACTGCATCTTCCACAACTGCCACTTGGCAAGAGCTACTTCAGTGCTGGACATTTTCAGGAAGGCTGGGGAAAACAATTTTGCTCGCTGAAGCAAGGGAAAATATAGATTATTTCCCCTTCTAGAACAAAACTCACAACAAAGTATCACCTCCTCCAGTGCTCAAAGCAACTCTTTGCAATGAGGGAATGCTTGGCAGAGAAATGGCTCTGGTGGTGAGCAGTCATTCAGTGACTGATGGAAGTCTCGCTGATGTGGCCAAAGCAGACTCTCTTTATGCAGCAGTTCACACCAACAATACCACTTACTTGTCTTACACGATGAAGGTGTCTAATGGCCTTTGCTGGTATTCAAGCCTGAAGACTAAACCGTGATTTTGAGCTCTTTTCGTCAAAAGCAAAACCTCTGCTGTGTATTTGCCAAATCTACCATATACCCCAGACCTGAGACTGTCTGATAGAGACCATCAGAAACAAACCCTTATCCTGCAGTTATCCTGTAACACTCAATCCAAGCCTCCCCGGCACAGCCTGAGACCTTTTCCTCTTGTCCTGTCCCTTGTTCCCTCGGAACAGAGCCTCACCTGGCTGCACCTTCCTGGGAGTTGTAGAAAGCAAGAAGGCGCCCTCTGAGCCTCCTGTTCTCCAGGCTGAGCCCTCCCAGCTCCCTCAGACGCTCCTCATCACACCTGTGCTCCAGACCATTCCCCAGCTCCGTTCCCTTCTCTTGACATGCTCCGACTTCGTGACAAAAAGCATCAACAGGAACATGCAGACCTGGTTTTTTGTTTCTGAAAAAGGATTCAGAGCTACACAGTTCAATCCTTTTGCCACTCAGATTCCTGGACAACACAGTCATCTCTTTGCAGCTTATCAAGAGCCAAAAGAGAGGCCAACAAAGACAGGTGGACTAGAAGACCCTGTAGAAGCAGAGGACAACTTGGAGAACTGTAGAACTGCTCTGCAAGCCACCCAAATATTTCCAAAAATAAGCAAACCAAGCCTTGGGATCTCTAGCACTACTACGTGTCCCCTTGACAAAACCATTGCAGAATTCAACAGGTAAAGCTTCCCTCATCCAAGCAGCCCAGTGCCCACATGGATGCATCATACTTTAGGTCACCTGATGGAATTTCTCCTGGGTTTCTGCTTTCTCCTCTCCCAGTGTCCTAAGCTCCAGCCATAGCTCTTTCTGTTGCTCCTCTGCTTCCTTCAGCAGCTGCTCTAGCCGGGCTTTCTCTGCACAGAGCTCTTCATTTGCGCTTTCACAGAAGTTCAGCTTCTCCTGCTCACAGATCTTTGCTCTCTCCATCTCATCCACTTTAGCAGACAAAACTTCCTTCTCTTGCTCCAGCTACAGTCACGGAAGTATAGAGGAAATAAAGTACAGAAAGAATTACTATAAAAGATTGGCTCAGATGCAAAAGGAACTGCAAGAGAAAGCTGGTCAGATTCTGCCAAGGGAAGAAGGCTGAGAAACAGCAGCAGCTGGAGGCAAACACCTGGAAACATCTCTGGCAACTCTGCTCACCTGCCACACATATTTGTTCAGCTGCGCTTTGTCCAATGCAAGAGCTTCATTGATGCTGCTCATCTTCGCTGCTGCAGCCTGTAGGTCAGCTCTTTCAGCATTCAGCTTGTTCTGAGTCCCTGTCAGCTCTGCCACCGACTGCTCTGCCTGGAGAGGCAAAAGAGCAATGGAACAACAAAGGCAGCAAAATCTGGAGTGCAGGCAGCAACTCCACCTCCCCTGGGTGTCTTAACTTATTTCTAGGGCAGAGCTTCCAATAAGATCACGGGGACGAATGACCCCAAAGAGCCTGTCTGGTTGGATCACCATTTTCCAAGAAGAAAAACAGTGTCCCTCTCTTCTACTGCCAGAAACAGCATCTCAGGTGATTTTGGTGGCACAACTCCCACTTCCACATGTGCTGCCTAGGAATAAGGTGTCCATACCTTCTTCAGAGCCATGGCAAACTCATCCCTCTCTTGCTCCAGCAGGTCCTTCTGAAGCTGCAATTTCTCCAGTGCTTGTCTCTTGACTACCAACTCGCTCTGCAATAATGAGTGTTTTTCCTCAAGTGCAGCCAAGTCCTTCACTCTACGAGGAGAGAAGAACTTTTTATAGAAAAACAGTCCATGCTACAAGAGAGGAGCAGGCACCATTTGCTCCTTCACACTGGGCCTCCTCAAGCACTGTCAGAGAAAGCTTTAACACTCACAGGAGCTCCTGCTTATGGCGCGCTCTCTCCATCCTGTCCTGCTGCTCTGCCTTTTCTGCCTGGGCTGACTCTTCCTTCATCCGCAGCTCAGCGTTACTCTGATGCAGACGTGAGGCTTCCCGCTCCATTAATCCAAGCTGTTCCTGTAGCTCTTCCCTAGTTTTCTCAAGGTTTGCACAGTCACTGCAGAGACAAGGCTCATTCAGAAGAATGAAGAGGCCTGAGGGCTCACTGATCTCATTTTCAGCACTCCAGAATGGAGCAAGGAGAAGTGGGCTAAGGAAGAGCTTGCTCTTTCCCTCCCAAGGAAATCCTCCAGAGGCAAAGGGAAAGGAAGGCAGGATTTTGCCTTCCCTCAGTGAGGAGCAGTGGCTGGGCAGGAGCACGCAAAGAACGGAACTCAGGGAAACAGCATGGTGAGAAGAAGGAATCTTCTCTTCCAACATGGCTCTGCATCTCCCAGACAGCCTTGGGAGTCACAGTAGAGCATGAAAAACCCAGACAGGATGATGCTCGAGAGCCACACTGAGGCCTATGCATGGTAAGGCAGGGGATCTCTTCACCCAGGACACCTCTGAACTCCCAGGCCTGGAAGCAGATTGCCTCTGGAATGCAGAAGAAGGAAACACTCACCTTCTGAGTGTTTCTACTAAAGACTGAAGGTGCTGTTGGTGGCTGCTGGACTTCTTGCATTTCTCCTCCAGTTGCTCAAGCCTTTGCTGTACCTCCCTGCACTTCTCTTCCTGATGTCTCTGCTGCTGCAGCAGGAAGTTGTTTGAGTCCTGCCTAGCAGAAAGCTCTTCTCTCAGGGCCTGCAGGAACAGGCAGGGAAGGAGTACAAATGAGCAACATGGAGCAGGGAAGGTGGCTCCAGAGAGCTGGAAGACACCTAGAAGAGACAGCTACCCTGAAGGCAAAAGCTGTGCTGAGGGGGTGGGCATAAAGGAGAGAAAAGCAGTAGCATACAGAGCTAGGAAGACCAGCAAAGCAGTGCAGGAGCATGAGTATGAAGGTGAGAAAAAGTGCCTCAAGTAGCCAAGCAAATGGAAATGTTTCAAGCTGTGCAAGGCCTCAGCACTGAGCCTGCGGCCACTCGGGAAGACACAGAAGTTCTCACCCATGTTGCCCCTCGCATCCTTGCCAGTGCTTCCAGAACCAATCCAAAGGCATGTCCTGTATCAACAGATCTCGGAGCTGAGATGTCCCCAGAGTCTGCACACTGGGAGCTGTCAGTGCAAATAATGCTGACCAGGCTGTCACTGTCATCTAACACCATCTGGAAGGTCAAATCCAGCTGTTAGTCTTTGCTCATTTTACTTGGTTTTCTTTATCTTGTTCTCCTTTTCCTCCCACTTTACCCTTGAGTCATTAAAACCTAAATTGCCTCATTTCTTCAGTCCACGAAGAAGGTTTGTCCCCGTGACTACAAGTACTCCAGAAATTTCTGAATACAGCTGCTTTTCACAAGTGTGCAGTGGCTGGAGGCTGCCTGAACCCTCACTTTCTTGCAGCTGTGTAGAAGAGATGACAACTAAACCTTTCTCTATTAAGAGAACTTTAGGACAAAGTTAAGGTTACTTCTGAAAGTTGCAGTTCTGGGGAGATTACAACCATCAGTGAATACAGAGGGAAGGAGAAGATCTGGCAAGTGCATCGACTGAGTCAGTGACCTTTCAAAAAAATGTGAAGAACAACAGACTCATTGCTCAAAGAGGGTGAGGGAATTGCCCAAGTAACACTGGAATACAAATGTCAAGTAGCACACTCCGAAAACACAGTCCAAGAGAGACCTTGGTGGGGTGGTGAAGGCAAAGGTACTTAAACTTCTAATGTCTCAGCTGAATTGTCACAGGACAGCAACTCACAAGCTAGAACAGGTTATGTGTCAGAAAAGTGGTCTAAAAATTAAATAGGCAATGGCAGTTAACACAGATAGTACACAAAATGTATCTCTAGTCCCTAGGCCAGTTTGTTGCCTCCCTCAAGTACTTCAAAAGCAAATTTACAGGGATATGGTCCCTGTACCAGGTCTGTACTCACCTCAGTGATATTTCTTATGAGCTTTTGAAGGAAAAGATTCTCTTCCTTGGCACTGTTAGTTAATGAAGCTGCAAATTCTTTCTCTATCCAACTTGACTCCTGAGAACAGAATAAAGAGCAGGCAGGGAAGAGCTGCTCCCATCTGCATTGTTCCCATCCTCAGTAACAGACACACTGCTAAATCTCAGCTCTAGTGATTCCAATATATTCCTGCCCATATCTATTCCATTTCTCCTCTGCTAAATCTAAGAGGAAGACCAAAAGCTAGTTTTTATAGACTGCTATTAAACTGTCAGTTCCGTGGAACTTTGATTCCCAGAGACTGGAGTCACAGGCAGAAGAGCATTGGTGCCACCCCTCAGGGGAAGACACCTGAACTGTCTGCAGTTCCTCTGCCACTGCCTGCATCTGGACTGACTCCAAATCTGCCAAACTCACAAGGAATATTTTGGCAAGGTGCCTGATGTTCCCATACACTGGGCATCTTTACCACTGTTTCTCGAGGAAGCTACACCTCTGTGTTCAGGCTGGAGAGCAAACACTGGGCTATCTCCCAGGTAAAGGTAAAACATACTAGAATCTCCACTGTGTCGTTAAGTGTTTTCATGGTCTTCTCCTTCTCCTCATTCTGCTTCTGAGACTGTACAAGCAAGGCTGAGAGCTCCATCACCCTGAGAAAAGAAGGTCTATGTGCTATTCCAAAAGCTTTGCACACCAGCACCTGTTAAAGAGCTAAGCAGCTCCCCAAAGCATAGCATAGCAAACTTCAACCCAGAAAACCCAGCAAAGGCAGCATTCATCTCTACAAGTTAATAGGCTTGATGTTGCAAAATGGCACTTCTTGACCCAAAGGCCTCTGCACTCAGTCTTGGACAGAATTGTCAGCACAGAGGTGCTGCAGTGCTTATGATGGCCCTGGGCAAAATCTTCCCAACTCCTTCAGCACAGTCCTAAGCAGTAAAAGGGCTGTAGAAGAAACACAGCTCTGTTTATGCTGAATTCAGTTTTTCACCAAGAATCAGTTAACAGTAAAAGCACTATCAGAGGCCATGTCTTTTCCAGTCTTGTCTTACTTGGAAGAATTTCTGTCAGGCAGATACTTTTTCCATCCTTTCTGTTGAAGGCAAGAGTTTGACTAAGGACAGACAAAGGGCTGTGCAACGCTGTTCTAAATGTGACCACAGCCCATCCTTGAACCCAAGAAGCTGCCACAAAAGATAATGTTGGTAATAGCGAAGTTAAAACTCCTTTACCTCTCCTGAAGCTCTTTCTTCTCCATGTCCCACCTGACTTGTAAGGCTATCACTTCCTGAGTTGTCTGGTTTATTTTTGGTTCCACTTGCTGCTCTGCCTGATCCTTCAGGACAAGATTACCCAGAGGTATGGACTCTCTGAGCTGCACACAGGAGTTCAGGCGGGAGAAGTTCACAAGAATAGATCCAGAAAGCCTCATTTGTTCTGCCTTCAGCTCTGACAAATCTCTGAAGAGGAACCAAGAAAGAGCCAATGTTCACTCCACCATCTTTATCAGCTGACTCTCTTCTGAAGCATGCAATCATGCACCAGGAAGAGCTGGCAAGCAAGGTGACATCTTCGTTGAGGACAAGTCATTCATCTGACACTTGGGGACCAGGACACATCCTAACAGATGAACAATGACTTTACCAGGTAGCCAAGTGTGGAGTCTGTTTTCTCCTCAGATATAAGAAGTAAGCTATGACACAGGCCAGAAGGCCTCGAGCACCTCTAATTACTCTTATTACCATATTCTAATTATTATTAATAGACATCAGGAATTTTACCAAGATCCCCAGCTTTTATACACTGTGCTCTTAAGTGCTCTGTTATCATGCCCATTTGGACTACTAAGAGGCTCAAAACTATACCTATATAATAAAACATTTCAGAAAGGTAGTGTAAGAATTAGCCTGAAATGCGGTAACATAAAAGCACAGACAATATAAGGACTAAATAGCAGGTCAGGCAGACTCTACACAATAGCGAAGACTTATAATCAAATAACACAAATGGCTTTCAGTAACCCAGAGTTTGAAAGTGCATGGTGACACCAGAAGGCACTATTATGGCTACGCTATTTTTGTTGAGAGAAAAGAATCTCAGAGAGCCCAAGAAAAAGGAAACAATCATAAAAATAGGTATCAAACTAAGCAAAATAAATTGGAAAAATGTAGTAACAGAGGAGAGATGCTGTTCTTTCTCTTAGCAATGCTGAAAGATGAGTAAGTGAATACAAACTGACCAGAATAAATGTATGCTAAAAATGAAAAAAATATGCATTAATCATCTTCCTTTTAAGAGCAGTGGAAAAAGAGACCTGGTAAGATTTTTTCAAGGCAGGTTGTCCTAGGTTACAACGTAAAGATGTGCCCAAAAGTATGTATTCTATCGCCATCTGTTGAAACCAGGTGGAGCAGTGATCTTCATCTCCGGGAGAGGTATCTCCTGTTAATGGGCTCACCAACACCTTACTACATGACTCACAGATAATCCCCTGTGGGAGTTATTTCTGTTTCATGGGCAATCAAGGACCCACCACATGACTCACAGAATGACACAGCCCGTTGTGAGATGCTCCGCCCAGGGGGGAGGAGCCAAGCATCCCCACCTAGATATAATCTGGGGTTTGGGACAGAACAAACAGCCCTTATTCCCTGGTTTCTAGAGGACAAGAGCTACTAAACCTTTCTACAGGATCACTACTTCAACAAGACCACTTCATCTGGACTGCTACCACCTCCGTAACTAGCGGGGTGTCAGGTTGTATTTTGACTCTGTCAGTGGTTTTCTTTTCTACTATTGCATGTATTTTATTTTTCTTTTTTTTTTCCTATTAAATTGTATTTTTGACTTGAAGTCTCTCACTGGTTTTGCTTTCAAACCAGTATACAGGTTTATAATCTCATAAAAGGGACCACTCTATATGCTGCATGAACAGCTTCAGTGAGTCTCTCCCAGGTGTCCATGCGTTTCTGTGCCTGTGTTCACATGCCCACCCATCACCATAGTCATCACCTGCTCAGAGCCTCTGCAGTCCTCATGGCCCAAGCCTTAGCTGAAGACCAACAGCAAACAACTCTTCTGAGAACAGCCCAAAGCATGCTGAATGGCATTACTTCTGACTGCCGGAAGAGAAATCCTATCTCTGCTGTTAACTAATGGAACACTGACGTTCAAAAAGCCAGCCACACTTTTTCTGCAGATCTCGCCCCACCACTTTGAGATCTTCCACTCACCGATCTGTGGCAGTCTTCATTTCCAGGAAATGGCGGCGGAAGGTCACCACCTGCCGCCAGAGGCTGAGCAGACGGTTATGTTCCCCCCTTAAGTACTTGTCATAAAGCTAAACAGGCAAAGACAAAAAGAAATGCCAATTCAGCCTTCACTGTCACTGTAACATCTCTCAGACAGGAGAGAATAAATCACCATTAACAGGTGCCCTTTAGTAACTACTGCACCAGGGGTATCAAGGACTGAAGAGGTACCACAGAGGCCCACAGCACCTGTCAAGAAGGAAACATCACTTCTTCTGTAGCAGTGGGTAGCAGAAAAGCAAGCTGATCGGGACTCATCACCTCAAAGTCTCAGCAGAGTAAAACAAACACAAACCCCTCCAAGCCCAGAGCCAGGTTGGCTCACAACAGACAGTCAGTACAGGAGGCCTGTCTTGTTCCTGTGTTGGCCAATCTGAATCTGAATGCACACAGACCTCTCTGGGTCTCCATTGCTCAAAACAAGGATTTAGGAACTATTAAACAGACAAGTGTTCCTGTAACTGCCCTACAGTGCCCTCTGTCTTCATGTCCAAGCACGCCCAAGAAGGTGGGCATCTTCCCCCAGCACCCTCTGCTGACACTCCTCCCTCCCACACCCCTGTCCAGCACCAGTACATCGTCAGCAGAGCCACAGCTTCCACACAGCAAGTTCTCCGTGCCAGGAACAAAACACACTTCCATTCCCCTCTGGCATAATGGTTGGCATTTCCATATCCTCACCTCACGTTCACTGCGCCATTCACTCTCCTTCAACTTCAGCTCCTCCCGGGCCCTCATCCAATCCACTGTCAGTTTTCCAACATCTTCTTTGAGGGCGGAATTAACCTCACTGGCTTTATCAAGGTGCTCCCGCAGGAAAGTGTTTACTTCTGCCAGATTCTCACATCTTGGAAAGAGAGAGAAACAATAATGAGGCCACTGAACAACAGCTCTCAAGCATTCCTGTGATTTTCCAGCTCCCTCAACACTGACTTTGTTGTCTGAGAGGCAGTAAAAGCACTTTACAAGGTTAACTAAGAGCTCTCTGTGATGAAAACCTCATTTGCTTCTCTGTGCTTTGAGCCTTCAATTTCCATCCATGATTCTGGTTTCCCCTTCAACCTTGACAATGTCCACAGGTAACAACTTTCCCCCCTCCATGCTGATGGTCACGGGATGTATCACCTTTCTCTGGCACTGTCCAGAGTTGTTAATCTACTGAACCACAGAATAATTCAGTCTGGAAAGGGACCTTTCAGTCTTCACCCATAATACACACACCACTTCCCCAGTCAAAGCAGAGCCATTCAGCACACAGCACTATTACTGCATCACAGAAAGCAGACTGTGGACCTTTCTCCTGTCAAAGCAGCTTGCCCAACCACTTCCCTTGGGGAGACCAGGTAGCACCAACAGGTTTTCCCTCACTTCCATGAGTATCCAGGATACCAAGTACAAAGAAATGCTTCTTCCTTGTACCTTTGTTGCTTTTCTTCCACTTGAAGCAGTGCGTTCTCCAGGCTGTGGTCTGCTGTGGCTTCCCACCTGCCTGGAAGGGATCCCTTTAAGAAGAAAGGAAATGTTTACTCCAATGATGGAGTTTCTTTCACCACTGTCAGCATCCACCATTTTCCCATTTATTGGGTATCTCAGGAGCTCAAAGCTTCTTCCAGGTGTAACAGTGTTGTGACTACAGGGAGGAAGGGAGGGGAACGGTGCTAGTGTGAGTAGCTCTCCTCACTCTCCCACTGCTATGTGTCCTCAGCTCATGACCTCAAGTGCTGACTTGGACTTTAAGCCTGGGAATGCCCTCCTATTCTTCCACCCTTTGGCTTCTAGGTTTACTTTAGCCATGAAGCAGAAAGAAAAGCACAGAGCAGTTCTGAATGTTGACCACGAGCCTGCCTGACTTCAAAAAGCTGTTTCAACTGGTTCTTTCTCCAGGACATCTGTATTATGTTACATGCAGCACAATCCTCTCCTGACACTCAGGGCAAATGTAACTCAAATGATGCATTCTTTCACAAAATTAAAATCCTCAACTGGGTTTTCTGGACTGGCATTTCTGGAACTATTGACTGCTCTAAGAATGGCAACTGGACAAAACATTGATGGGAAAACTCACAGCACTTCTCTAAACCCTCAGACAGTAAAAATCTGCTTTCCTGCCGTTAGTTTGTGGAGGGGTTTTATTGGTCTGCATTGGGAACATTAGATACACCCTTTTTAGTTCACAACCTGCACACTCACCCCTCCAGCTTTCACTTGCTGCTCCAACTCTCGACACCAGGTGTGGTACTGCAGTACCTGAATGGATACAGAGAATGAAGATGAGAGAAGCAGCTTGTATGCTCACCCCACATTAACTTTTCTCCGAGTCTGTCTAGCCCAAGCACAATGATGGTGATACACTCAACTAAGAAGTCACTGCAACATAGGGAGGCTTCACTTTAATATGACAGAGATTGGGGCGGAGCTTCTTTCACACTTAGCAGTGTCTGCTCACCTGACAGAGCGGCAGCAAGCAGAACGATGGGACAGGTGCGTGCAGCTCTACCTGACCTACGGCCCCCAAGTACCCCGAGCCAACGTTTGGCTGTTCAAGCGGGTCTTTGAAGGAACCGAAATGAGTTTTTAAACTTGCTCTGCAAGCAAACCGGCCCGACTGCTGCGGGACAAACCCCGCTAACGGGGCCGAATAGCAGCGATCCTGTAGGCACGGAACTCACGAGGGGCTCGGCAGCGAGAGAGCGGCGGGACAGGCGCTCCCAGGGCCTCCGAGCCCCGAGCTCAGCGCCGCCCGCCCGGGGAGGCCCCACGGGCTCCCGCCGAGCCCCACTAGGCAGCGTGGGCGGCACCGCCTGCTCCTCACCTCGTCCTGCAGCTGCCGCACCAGCCCCGCCTGGCGCTGCTGCGCCTCCTCCGCGCTCCGCAGTAGCTGCCGCAGCGAGCGCGGGCTGCGCTCCGCGCTGCCCGCCATGGCCATGGCCATGGCCGGGGCTCAGCCCAGCCCAGCCCGCCCCGAGGGTCCCGCCCCGCCGGCCGGGGGCGGAGCGGCTTCCCCGCGCGCCCGGGCCCGCCCGAGGGCAGCGCAGGCTTCGTGAGGGGCGGCGGGGCCTTCCTTCCCGCGGCGAGGCCTTCCTTCCCGCGGCGAGGCCTTCCTTCCCGCGGCGGGGCCGGCGCTGGCCGCTGTCGGCGCTTCCGCTCCGCCGCGGCTGCAGGGAATCTAATCAGAACAGTGATCGTGAACTCTCTGCATTTCATTGGGAATTGTTCTGGGAGTTAGTTGACCTCATTGCAAATAATACGTTTCATTTTGTATTTGGCTGCTCAATAACACTGGCTTTTCTGACCCTTTTCCCCGTGAGTCTGAATGCTTCATCACTGACATTCTGTTTTGTTTTGTTTTGTTTTGTTTTGTTGTAGAATAAATGAATTGCCACCAAAATTGTCTGTAGTCAGTTAAGCTATTTGGGATCTCTGATACTCTCTCAAATCTTGAATCATCTAAACGTGCTTCTATTGCAAAGATGAACAATACGTGTCAACTGCACCTCAGGCCAATTAACATTGTATACCAAATAGAGGGACTGTTAGTGAATAGGTTTGAAGAAGCTTGAAACAAAACCTGAATTTTTCTAACTCGTAACAGGCAGAGGTACCAAAAATTAGGAAAAAAATTAATTTCCACTTAATTCAGGGTTGGGGGAATCTATGGAATCAAGAAGCAAAAACAACACTCCCACTCAGGATATTCCATGTTTCTATGATTCTGTGCTTTGTATTTCACTACTCTTTGCAGATGTAGCCAAGTTTCTTGATAACCAATGACATGATTATTTCTTTGGACTTCCAATCTTTTATTTAACCTCACAACATTGTAGCACAGTGTTTTAAAATTATGCCACCTTCACCTGGAAATGGAAACATCATTATATTTGTTTTGCTCTGGCCCAAGACAAGTAAGTTTTAATTATAACATCTGTAAGTTTTGTGTAATTCTTTCCTTTTAAAAACACAGAGCTGTTAAGTTCCTTCCTAAAATTACAACTTCATACTTTTAAAAAACCCGACAGCCATGGTGCAGAGGTCTATATATCCTCACAGAAACAGAATGATAATTAGTTTCAATAAGCAAAACAATGTGACAGCAAATGGCCTAATATATGGAGTGAACTCAATCCTGTAAATTCTTTCTAGAAATTAATCCACTTGGGAAAGGACAATGGAATTCCTGATAGATCACTAGAATAAAGACTTGCACATACAGCTTTGACTGCAACTTTGCAGCAGACAAAAATTTTAACTCGGCATCGCATATCCAACGGAGCCGTTCATCCTCAGGGAACTGCAATGTTTTCAGCACTATGAAATATTCCTCTGGCTCCCCAGAGTGATCCCTCCCTCTAGACCGTGCTGGGCATTCAGAAGGGCTCGTTGAGATTGTCTGAGAAGTCATCACAGCTCATGTAGGCATAATCTCAGGATCTGGAGAACAGGAGGCAATGCATTTCCAGGGAGCAGGGTAAAGGCCCTCCCTTTTCAAATCCCTGCACACACCATGTGAGGGAGGAGCTGCTGTCACAGAACAGGCCGAGAAGGACAGGTGGGGTACAGGAGCTCAGCCACCCGAGAGTGCACGGAGATTGGGCTGGTGGTGAGCAGTGAGAGGCTCGAACCGCTTCCACTGTGTCCTGTATCCAAAGCCTCACCAGCAGGAGGGTTTCTAGCTACATATTGAAGATACCAGTGGAGTTTGAGTTTAGCCAGTTGGAGTAACTCCACTTTGGTGTAGGGTTCATAGGAACCCCCCAGTCTGTGGGTTTTGTTCAAGGTCAGCATTCCACTCTGGAATCTTTGGGCTCAGTGCACTCTACAGTATCTGTGCTCCTGTGATTCTGAGCACTGAGATGGAGTTTGCTTCAAGAGAGCCTCTTTTAAAGAGAGAGATTAGTTTGCACACCTTGTTTTGCTTGCTTTTCCTTTTTCTTTCTGTCTAGCTCTGTCCAGCCCACTAAGACATTTTAATCTCAGACATGTAAATATTCTTTGAATATATGAATGATCATGCTTTCATCTGATTTACTAAGACAAGGCCCACGTAATCACATATTCCAACCTCCTGCTCTTTTACGTGCATCTCTTAAATCATTTATAAATCTCTTTGCAAATCTTCAGCCAAGTTTGATAGAGCAAGCGACCTTTTAAAGATATTAAATTCTTACAAGCATTGTGAAAACTGGAAGCTGGATAAATTAAAAGTGGAAACTCAACATTTAGCTACTTTTGGGGCTTACTGGCAAGCTGATCAATACGGTGCGGAACCAAACATAGCACACTACACAGCAAAAAGGTGGGAAATATGGGAATGATGAAGTGATGGCATGGCTGGGAAGGCCATGGGATGGTGTGGAGTGACTGATGGGGAATGGTTTCCCCAGAGGTAACTCCCAGGAAAAGCTGCTTTTTTTGGTAGGGAAATATCAAAAGCACAACTGACATCAGAGGAAGGGCCATTAGATCAAAATCAGGAGGATCATGATATTAGTCTACCTTATTTGTGACATTCGTAAAATCACTGAACTTTTCTATCCTTCAGTTCCTCCATCAAAACAAGCAAAGCATTCAGAGCTCCTCATGTCATGCAGCTTATTATTTATGAAAGCAGTTCAGTGTTTCTGACACTAGTCAGGGTGGGTGGGGAATGCTACAGCACACATAGAGCAAGCTAAAATGTGGTGTATCTTTTCCCTTTCGTCTTAACTAAAAAAAAAAAAAAAAAAAAAAAAACCTGCAGGAGAAGGACTGGGCTTAGCATCAGTGCAAGATGAGAAATGGGTCCCAGAAATCCCTGCTGAGTCCAGCCCAGTGCCTCTTTTCCCGAAGGCTCATTTAGAATAACAGTTCAATTTTTGCAGCTTATGAAAGACACACTTGCTCTGCACTCTCTTCTGGATAGCTGAAAGCTGCAGGACAGCCCTGACCATGAAGAGTGCTATTTTTGACCTGCAGCCTTCTTGGGGCCCCGGAGTCAGCAGCTCTTGGACATTTCGCGTTTAAAATTAAAACGAGGGCCGGTGTTGAGCAGTCTCGGGAGGAGAGACGGGGTTCGGCCTGTCTCCAGCTCCCGAGTGGCTCTGGAGAAGGAGGAGGAGGATGGCTGCCTGCAGGGTGCACTGCTGCCCCGCTGCACCGCCCCCGCCCCGCGGGGCATCCCCTTCGGCAGGAGCTGCTTCTCCAGCTGGGCTGACACTGTTTTTTTTAAGCACAGCAATAAATAAGCCAAAATACACTGAATGCAGGCACAGCTCTATTGTGTTTGTGTAAAATTAAATGTTACCCTCATTAAGCGCCTGCGTTACAGCGCAGCCCTTCAGTCACAAGGGGACGAAGTGAAGCCACTGTTACATTCTCTGGAAAAAGAGCTACATGAATTATTTCTAAATTAGTTTATGTATGTGTCCAGTGGACTGTGTGACAGGTCTCAGTTGTTGATCTTGCAGTTTGTCCTGTCTATGCATGAAGTTCATCGAGGGCTGAGGCAGAGGTCATACTGCCACTTGAAAAGGCATCCTCTGGAGTTTTGAGCCTGTGGAGCTGTTTCACATGAGGCGGAGTATGACTCATGCTAATGAAAAGGGTAAAGAAGATTTTTTTAAAGAAATATATCGCAGTTAAATTAGTTTAGACAGCATGACATCAGAGAGTAATTAAATAGGTTTGTTGGAATTCCGTTTCCAATTCCAGAGTTCAGGTTTGTAAAAGATTTCTGAGCACCTGCAGGTCTCTGTGTGTGAAATATTTTCACTGGAAAGGATTCAAAACTCAAAACTTTAAAAAAACCTTTTAACACAGAGGCAGCATTACGCCATTCTTCCTTCTCGGAAAAGAAAAAAAAAAAACCCTTGGATTTAAACAAGACTCCTTCAAGTTTTCAGACAGTTTTACAGAAGAAAACGAGGTGGTAAACTTTCTCTTTTCAAGAACAAGTTCTTTATAGCTGCTAACTGAAGTCAGGGGAGATCGTATCTGAGTACATGAGCATTTCCACTATGGGACTGGATACAAGTATTGAACAACAATATTTGAAATGTTTTAATCTCAAACGAAAACCATTTTTGCTAACTTTGGCTTTTAATTTCTTTCATGCTTTCTTCTGCCAAACTGGACGAACCTTTTCTGATTTTTTCTTTAGTGGCATTCAGAGGAAGACCAGAGGATGAAAATCCTGCATTTTCTCACTTTACTGCTTTGGCATTTGACTTGGCTGTCTCTGGATCTAGTTCCTGGAGCGCTGAGTAATTCTGAAGCAGGCCAGGGTAATCCAGGATCTAAACTAGGTTTTTTGAAAGCAGAAGGAAAGGAGAGGAATCCCTCTGCACGGGCAGATACACTGAGGACTGCAAGCCATGGATACAGTGCTGGGACCTCAAAGGCCAGGACTAAAAGCAGTGCTGTTCAGGATGGAGCTCTGCTGCCCAAGAACGATGACTCAAAGAAGGTTCCCTCAAGAACAGCAGCCACAGAGGGCAAGGTAGGACATCTCCCCAGCAGATCTTCTGGAGTAAGGACAGTGACTCCAAAGGTTCAAAATCTTAGCAGCAAGGTGGCTTTGAAAAAAACTGGCACAAGCAGTACTGACAGTGATTCTTTCAAAACCAAAAAGACTAAAGAGCCTGTAACCCAGAGGGAAGCTAAGGAAACTTTCCGACATCCCCCGATAACGCCACATGAATACATGCTCTCTTTGTACAGGACTCTCTCAGATGCAGAAAGAAAGGGTGTTAATGGAAGTGTAAAACTGGAGGCTGGACTTGCCAATACAATAACTAGTTTTATAGACAAAGGACAAGGTAAGAAAGGAGCTTGTGTGTGAGTGTGGACAGAGAGAGAGAGATGTCTGACTGTGCTTATAAATGCAGAGAGTATTGGAAAATAATCATCATTTGTAAAGTAAAATAGCTCTTTTTAATGTCAATGAAATCACATAACTTTGCTGCAGATTTTGTCCTCCTGCTTTATCTTGGAAAACTCTTTTACAGGCAGAACTAGATGGTTGTGTGGCAGCCAAAGAAAACATTTAGGAAGCATTTTAGATGCATATTTGTTGAAAATCAATCGGTCTTTACATGCTTAGGTGTTTAAAAACCTTTTGCATTTTTGTCTTATTTTCTTTCTAGCTAGCTAGAAACTAGCTCATGGAAACAGCTAACGTTAGATTGTAGTGTGCCTAAAAACATATAATATGTTAAGAACAGAGCTATTCTGTGAAAAAAAACCCACAAGTTTCAGTATGAAAGGGCCAGTCTGTTCTTTTCAAGATAGAATTGTGAGGAACTACACTGCAGACCCAGGAGTCATTACTCTGTGGGATGGGTGTATCTGTACTAGCTTAAAACTTTCAAGTACCACCAAGGAGCCCACAGCTCAGCACAGGCTACCAAGGGTAATAACATCCGGGACTCTAGAACTTGCAGCTCAGCATTTCTGTTCCAAACACTTTTTGAAATTTGGGCTAGTGTCTGCTTTTATAGGAGAAATAACCAGCCTCCCAATGAATGATGTTTACCTCATCACCCTGCTTTGGGAACCCCATGTTGCTTCCAGTGACATTTGTACAAGTTTTCTCACATTCTCAAGGAAGCAACACACCTGGTGAAGGAATTGTGATGAAAGACTCACCAGAACTGGATTTTTTTGCCATCTCTACATTAACAACTTGGCTGCTGGGAAGGGGGGATACACTGCTCACAAGTGCTGCCTTCAGGTTCCCAGCTTGCTACTGGAATGCACTGTTAATGTCACGTCACTGGAAGGCTGGCTCAGCCATATTCCTCACCAGCTGAAGCAAGCAAATGTAAAGTCAGGATAAAGGGAGGAATGCTCTTCTCCCCAGTTTGAAAAATTGTGACTCACGTGGGGGTTTAGTTAATTAGGCAATTATCCTTGTGTCTGGCAGTTCCTGGAGATGCTGATTTTAAAGGACTAATTCACTATTGTATCATCTAAGGGTAAATTTGCTCATGTTTGGAGCCAGCATAAGGCCTGGCCACCACTGAAGCTGTTTCAGTAATTTAAGTAGGATATAAGTGATGAATAAGTCCTGTGAATGCTCAGCCCTGAAAAAGTATTATTTTTTCAACTGGGTAATCACAACTTTGAAGGTAGGAAATGCCCACTGGTGAAAGAAATGAGATTTCTACAGGGCAGAATCAGAAACTCATTTCTCTGGTGAGTCCCTGAGTTCTTCTGAGTTCCTGCCTGGAGCTGATCCCTTCGACAAAAATTGCTCTTTCTGTTCAGTGGGCTAAATTCAAGGCTTATGAGCAAAACTGAGGAAAACCATTAAGAACTGAATAAGTGACAGTGAATAAGGTCTGTGCTTGATATACATTTTAAAATCTGTGTGCTTTTTTTAGATGAGCGAGCACCAACTATAAGAAAACAAAAATATATTTTTGACATCAGTGCATTAGAAAAAGATGGTTTGCTGGGAGCAGAGCTTCGAATATTGAGGAAAAAACCTTCTGATACATGGAAGTCTCATTCTTCTGGAAAAACTTCCCAAGTAAAATTGTTTAGTTGCTCTACAAATAGACAAGCCTCAACACTCTTGGACTCTCGGACTGTCAGTATCACCGATACACCCAAGTGGGAAGTGTTTGACATTTGGAAACTTTTCAGAAACTTTAAAAACTTGGTTAACTTGTGTTTTGAACTGGAAACTTTTGACAGGGGGAGAGCTGTTGATCTCAGGAGTGTGGGATTTAATAGAACAGGAAGACAGGTCAATGAAAAGGCTCTGTTCTTGGTATTTGGGAGGACCCAAAAAAGAGACTTATTCTTCAATGAAATAAAAGCTAGATCCGGCCAAGATGACAAAACTGTTTATGAGTACTTATTCAACCAGAGGCGGAAGAGAAGAGCTCCTCTAGCAACACGGCAAGGGAAGAGGCCCACCAAGAATCTGAAGGCGAGGTGTAGCAGAAAAGCCCTTCATGTGAATTTTAAGGATATGGGCTGGGATGACTGGATAATAGCCCCTCTGGAATATGAGGCGTATCACTGCGAAGGGCTCTGTGAATTCCCCCTCCGATCCCACCTGGAGCCCACCAACCATGCAGTTATCCAGACATTAATGAACTCGATGGACCCCGAATCCACCCCCCCAACTTGCTGCGTGCCAACCCGGCTGAGCCCCATCAGCATCCTATTCATTGACTCTGCAAACAACGTGGTCTACAAGCAGTACGAGGACATGGTGGTGGAGTCATGTGGTTGTAGGTAGCAGAACAGTTGTTCGTGTGAATATGTTATGAAATGTAGTATGACACATTGGACATAACTTCTCCTCAAACAAGGCTAACTAGATTTCTTACCCCTAGGGTAAGTATGTTTACAAGGATGTAGCAATAAATCCAGTGTTTCTATATGTCTCTCCATGGAAATATTTCAGTAGCATTTGGATGCTGTCAGACAGCTTGGATTTAAGGCCTCATGTCACTGTGGCAACACAGGACTGACTCTTAAGTGAAGTCCATGACAGAGAAGATGATACCTCTACACCTTGAGATCTCCTGCTTTTAGCTTCGAGGCAGTGGATAGAGATGATATCAGTGAGCTGTGGATATGACCTGTTTGTTCCTTGAATATTGTGATACCTCTACACCTTGAGATCTCCTGCTTTTAGCTTCGAGGCAGTGGATAGAGATGGTATCAGTGAGCTGTGGATATGACCTGTTTGTTCCTTGAATATTGTTCTTGAGACTGAATTTCTGTCTGATTCCCCTGTGCTTTGTCCATTCATAAATGTGAGAAGAGTCCCAGTGTTGAGAAGAGTTGTGTTCTGGTGTGCCCCCATCTTGGTGTAAATAGTTGCACTGTAATATGAATTCTTTCTGATTAGCTCTTGAAACTACGCATATATAAAAGGGGTCATTAAATATAATATGTTGGTTTAGTTTTAAATTTTACATGAAGATAGCTGATGCAGAAGGTATTTGCTTCCATGTACATTTTCCTCCAAGCTACATATCTTTCTTAAGTATCCACCTTTCCATTATTATGTAGCAAAATATATTATGCTGTATAAGGTCCAAGTTGTTTTCAAATGCTCATAGTAAAAGTGTTCAATTACGGCATAAGATGTAATAAATTATTGACACAGTGCTGCATTGTGCCTAGATGTCCAACTCTGCATAATTATAACGCAATTAAGAAATTGTTTTATGTTTTTGTACAATAAATACAAGGGACTTTTCCATGCAGCAGAATACCAGGGGTATGCAAAACATGTCTGTATATTTTGCTGCCACAGAGAGAAACTGTGGAAACACTGAAAGAAAGATCTGAAAGGAAGACCTGGCTTGATCTGGTGGGGAATGACACTATGACTTGATGTGTTTGGGGTAAAAATGAGTTATGCAGATGGTTGCAAAAGAGCTTTGGTATCCTTTTATTCCACCCTCCAAGGGCTGTGTGCTTGTATATCCCCTTTTTCTATTACAGACATGGATTATAAATGAGATTGCCCCTGTGTGTTTCCACCCACAAAAGTAGGTACCAAATGTTCAACTGTAGATCAGAAAGGTCCTATGAACCATCAGAAATTGCTGAAAGAGTTTATCAATAGTACAAAATATAAATGCTAAGGTTTGATATTGCTTAAACCATTGAGTCATAAGATTTCCTGGCTCTGCACACCGTCACTGATGTGGGTAGAGACACGGAACCGAGTACAGTCCCCAAGGTCCTTCTGCTCAGTACCCCAGTCTGGACGTGCTCAAGCTCACACCAGCAGCAAACCATCCTCAATTCCTGGTCAATGGCCATAAACAGTGACATAAAGCTCTGCCCTTCCTCCTGCACTCTCTGGGCAGCTCCACCTTTAACCAGCCTAACCTGGATAAGCAGCCTTGCTGCTAGACACCTGGGGAACCCCGGTGCAGGTGACCAGCTCTGTGCTCTCTCCTGCAGCTCAGGGGTGCAGAACAGCCCTGCAGGGAAATTTGGTCTGTGGGATTTGCTCAGTGCCGTCATTCCTGCCTGCAGAGACGGACACTGCCTGGTTTACAGGGGCTAACACTGCCTGGTTTTCCTCCTGCAGGGACTGTCTGCCTGCTGCAAATCGGGACACCAGAAAGCTGCCCTTGCCCAGACAGAGAATCCCCACAGTGCAGGACAGCAGGCACAGAATAATGAGCACTTGAAGCTACTTTGTAACAAGTGTGTGAGAAATTCGGGCATATTGTGGGTCTTTTTGGTGGGTCAGGGCTGCCCGCAGGGATTCTCCATCTCCCTTCCAGACTCTCAATGTGCACTTCCCAGGTCCTGCTCTTCCTCATCCTAATGGAGCCTTAGGGCGGGCACAGCAGTTACTGATCCCAGCATTAACTGCTTATCGCCAGCCACTCTTTCAAAAACTACAAGTCTAAGCTTTACTAAAAGCTGATTTAGATACTAATGATTTTTACCATTGCTACAGTAGGAGGGAAAACATTCTCCTGCCAAGTCCAAAGCCAGGAGGGCAGCTCGGGTTGTCTTTCCCCAATCTGTTCAAGCAGCTCTTTTCCTGCTCCTGGCTGTTCTCAGGTGTGTTTGCAGCTTCCTATAGCACTGCCTCCAGCTATCTCCTGGAGAGGTTTGCTAGAGGACCATGACAAAGGGTCATCTCCTTTCTTCCTTAGGCAAGTGCTGCTCCCACTCTGGGAATGCTGTTTGCACATTCCCAAGGAAATCTCTTCTCTGACATATGAGACATAGCTGTGCCATGCCAGTTATTAACCACACAGGCACGTTCCTTGATGGCTCAGGGTGATCAGCTTAAAATAGCAAATACTGCCTATTTAAATACACTTGAAGCAAATCTAAGTTAAGACAAGTTAACTCCTGGGATTTGGACTGCCTGCACGGAGCAGTTTGCTTCAGTACCACCTGGATTCATCAGGTGCTATAACAACTGTAGTGGATGGAAGTACTGGTGTTACACACAAGGCATGATAGTTTGGAAGTCTGAGGAGGAAAATTCCTGTTCAGTTCACACTGCAGAGTTGGTGACCAGCTGAGAGTTCTGGTGAGGCTGGTCACAATAGAAAGTTTCTAAAACCTAGTAGATATAAACCTCTTTGGGGTTCTTTCTTGCTGTCCTTGTATGACTTTTTCAATGCATGAATAAAGCAAGATAAAGACTCAGGTAAATGGTATTTAAATTGAGTATGTATCAGCATCTAAATGGAAAAATAGGCCAAGGTTTTGCAAGCAGTATAATGTGAGGAAAAATTTAAATAAATACTGTCAAACTAAAGTCTTAAAAACCACCCTTTGGTAATCATTCAAAAGCCTACATTCTGCTTGGTAGGAGTTATACCTAGAAAGGAAAATAAAAACCCAAACCACCAGTAGGTCTGTAATATCACTTGAAACACATTTGAAACTACAGACAGAAAAATGCTGGAATGGATTATTCTTGCTTCAATAATGGGTTTGGCCAAAACAGAAGCAGTTTAATCCCAAGTGTCCAGGTTAGGAGGTAGCATGGCATTCAGTTTGCTTGGCTGGTCTCTCAAATATGATGACATCCAGAAAGGACAGCCCTGGCTCTGCTCAAATTTGGTTCAGCTGGAAGTGAGTTTATAATCATGGGCATAGGAATAGGGTAGTGTTTTTTCACTTTTAGGTCTCAAATTGAATATTCATGGTTTATATCATTAGTTATAAACCAGTATTGTGATGTCCAGAGTGTCCTTTTGTGTTTACATTGTGAAATAGTTTGATAAGTGTGAGAATTGCGGTTCAACATTATTTTATTCTGGAATGCTCTACTGACTTTCCCCATGGTGTAAATGAGTACTTGCCTACAGGTGCTTTATTGGTACATTGTTGGAGACATTGGGAATCCCCTGGCACAAACTTCTGTCTTCTCACAAATTGCTGTCAATCTTGTTAGGCCTGCAATCTGCAGTTTCACTTACCTGGCATGTGAACAGAAACAGACATTGAAAAATGGCACGGGTGAGAACAAAAGAAAGACACAGGCAGGGCTCACTTAGTCTTCATTCCCCTCCAAATACAGGAGTTTAGGAATAAGGCACACCCTGGAGTTGAGACTCAGCACAGAAACTGGAGAGAAACACAGAACTTTGACATTGGCCAAGGAAGTGGTGGAGGCACCATCCCTGGAAGTGCTCAGAAAACAAGCAGATGTGACATTTGATGATGTGGTTTAGTGGAAGTCTTTTCCAATCTGAGTGATTCTGTGATTCTATGACTGCAGGAGTTTGGCATTGCTTTCTTTAGCCAGGTCATTATATAATGTGCAAAGAAAGATACCCTAAATTATTGTTACGGTTTTCTTCCCTTGGGTGAGTTAGTGTGAGCAACTGGATGGCAGAAACCTGAGCTGTAAAGCAATACAGGTTAAAAGTTTAGCTTTCCACCTTTAAGATGGCAGGTTTCACTCTCTCTCTGAGAATGCCTCATTTGTATTTACTTTTTAGGGTCATTATCTGTCCCGAGAGAGTCTTTGTGAAGGTCCAAATTTCAAATAAACAGTACACTATAAGACAGGTATGTGTGGATAATTTTTGTTGTATTTGGCTAAAATATGGGTACTAAGCTCAATAAGTAAACATAAAAGTATGCCATTGAAAACAATGCATTCCCATTAGTGTTTGAATATGTGCCTAAACTCCGTGTACACTTTTACATGGTTATGTCATTTCCTGTGTAAAATGGGCTTGTTTATACAGCAGCCATATGAAAGATGCAGGCACCCGCTATGTGGGCTATTTGAAGCTTTCTTTAAGAAACATAAAAACCCCTTGACCCTTGTATAATAAAAGGTGTTAAAAGATACTGCTTTTATAACATCTTAGCCAAGACTAATAAGAATGTACAAAGCAAACAATATTTTTTTTACTCCATAGTCCTGGTCAATCGTGTTATTTTATGGATTTACTATTGCTGTTGGGTAGTAAAATGGCATTTAAAAATAAAATTGCAGGAGATTTAATTGCTTTTCAACAAATTTCATAAACAATAATCTTAACATTTTTTGAAAAACAGTAAATACAAAACAGTACATGCACTTTGCTGAGTGCTCAGAGTAGCCCATTTATTCTGTCATTCTGAGATCACTGATGTCCCTGTTTTCCTTGTTGTTTCTTTTTCAGAACTAGTTTCAACTTTCTGCAGTGATTTGGCGAGCTGAAGCAATACAAATGGATTCAGTTTCCCCTGATGTCATTTTGAAGGGCACAACTGTCAAGAAAAAATTACTTAGTCAACAATAACAGGAATTAATTGTCTGACTCTCTGCTAGGGGACAGAAAATGTTCTTTTTGCTGTTTTTTCTCTTAGAATCTCTTTGATATAATATCTTAAGCCATACTTTGCCATTTTGGAATCCAGGCTGAGCAGTCTCTGCCCAACATACTGCCAGAGAAATGCCATTAAACTAATTAAATTGAATTAAAATGAAAGTATTCCTTCTGCACATCCAGTTTTTACACAATGCCATTAATTGTGGCATAAAATCAGAAATAAGGCTTTAACTGATAAAAACAGAGACATTTCAGTTTGCTCATGTAAATGCCTTCAAAACATTAATCGTTCTCCAGAAATTTTAGAAGACAAACACAACTTGGGTCCTCCCCTCGCTGAGAGAAGGGGATAGATATCTTCCCCATAGCTCTCTTTTCTGCAAAGGCGAAACAAGACTCATAAACTTCAGATGGCAAAGAAGTCATTAACTTATAGGGTTAGTGATCAAGTTACAGGAACCCAGCTAGGGAGGATTAAAGGGCTAAAGGCAGAGAGGGGAGAAGGAGGAGGAGGTGCTGTAAGGAATGTGGCTTGGAAGAGGACCTGGGGACAAGTGGCTCTTGAGGGGGACACAGACAGGCAGTGCTCACAGCAGGGGAAGACATCAGGGGCTGAGACTGAGTGAAAGACTGAATAATAAGGTGGAGCAAATGCAGGAGCAACTGTAGAGTGGATGTACCTCCAAGTGTACATGAGCTGGGTGGGTGGTAGTGCTGCTGGGGGAACAGACACATCCCAGCTAACAAACACCAGGACAAGAGGACACAGACTCAAGGTGCACCACGGGAAGTTCAGGCTGGCCATCAGGAAGAATTTCTTCACAGAACGAGTTGTCAAGCACTGGCATAGGCTGCCCAGGGAGATGGTGGAATCATCATCCCTGGAGATGTTGAAGGAAAAACGGGATGTGGCACTCAGTGCTATGGTTTAGTTGATAAGGTAGTGATCAGTCAACTATTGGACTCAATGAACTCAGAGGTCTTTTTCAACCTAAATGATTCTATGATTCTCTCTATGTGCCTACCAGGAAAAAAAGCCACCTTATTCCAAGGGCTTGGTGCAAGTAATTCTTTCTTAGCACTTGCCTGTCCTTCCCATGCTAGTGGCTTCCAGGGCTTTCCTAAGAGTCTAGCCCAGAAGCTGCTGAAGGCTTAGAGCAAGAGCAGGCTGCTGGATCATGGAATCACACAATCGTTAAGGCTGGAGAAGACCTCCAAGATCATGGAGTCCAACCGTTAACCCAACATTGCCAGGTTTACCACTAAGCCATGTCCCCAGGTGCCACATCCACATAGTTTTGAACACCTCCAGGGATGGTGGCTCCACCACTGTCATGGGCAGCCTGTTCAATGACTGACCACTCTTTCCATGAAAAAATTGACCTCAATATCCAACCTAAAGCTCTCCTGGCATAACTTGAGGCCATTTACTCTTGTCCTGTCACTTGTTAACTGTGTGAAGAGACCAACCCCTATCTGGCTACAATTTCCTTCCCTCCCAATCTCCTTTTTCTCCAGGCTGAAACTGCCCAGCTCTCTCAGCTTCTTCTCATCACACCTGTGCTCCAGACCTTCCCCCAGCTCCATTGCCCTTCTCTGGACATGCTCTAGCCCCTCAATGTCTTTCTTGTCATGAGGGACCCAGAACTAGTCCCAGGATTCAAGGTGCAGCCTCACCAGTGCCCATCACCAGAGGATGATCCTTGCCCTGGACCTGCTGGCCACACCTTTGCTGGTACAATACTTCAGAAGCTCAACAGAGGCAAATAGCTTCTGACAGCGGCATTGAACAGGCAGAAACAGCAGTAACTTTCCCACAATGCTGACTGTGGCCATGTGTGCTGTTATGGGATCTAAACCAATAGAGGTTAGAAGTCTGAGTCTGGACGATGAGGGACTTTCATTTATGAGACTTTTAGATCACACATGTCATTGCTGGGCCCCAGGCACAAACTGTCTGTCTTCTTCTAGCCATGTGCATCCAGGGGTTAAAGGTGGTTCTGGACTTCAAAAGGTGCTTAACTTTGGCATTTTTGTGCTTTTCTCACCAGCCTTTGGCTCCAGCAACTGATTCAGAGCACTGAAGTAAGCAGCTTCCCCAACAGCAAGAGGGAATAGCCAGGCACTAGGAGGGTGAGCTGAAGTGTCTGTGCCGAGAAGGAGCTGGTGGCACCAGGCACAGTGTCCCAAATGAGCCTCCTGGCTGGGGACAGGTACTGGTATTTGGGTCCCTCTGTCCTGTTGGGATTAAGCTGCAGGCATGAGAGGATCGTACTGTCCAGGAGAAAAAGGGAGTGGAAACTCTCCTATTAAACACAAGAGTCCCTGGGTTTGTTGGGAGATTTTTTTAATTGCTTAGGTGATGAGAGCTTGGGCCCAGTTCCTTTTCCCTGCTGCAGTTCTGCCTGGCTGGAGGCACCAGAAGCGGGAACTCCCCATGTCTCCCGCTGCAACTGGGAAAGTCACATTCCTGCCTGTGCCCCACATGAAGTTGGACAGATTGCAAAACAGGGCTGAGACAGACACCTATCTCTGCACAACCCCTAGGGAATAGCTGATCTGACCTGGAGGAAGAACGTAAAGTACATGTTTCCACATTTAACTGATTCTTTTACTTCCTGTGTTCTTAGGCAAACAGCTGGTCATGGACAGCTTGGTAGTTCAGCAGCCTTGTGAGAGCAGCTGCTGAATTATTCAAGAGACAGGTAAGAAAATGTGAGGAAGGAGAGAGGAGAGAAAGAAAGGACTTGAGCAACTGGCAGGAGCACAATATTTGATCAGTAAGCTCCAGAAAATATAAGATGGAATCTTTCAGTGGCACAGAAACTTTAAACACAAATTGATTCTTTGGAATTTTAGAAAAATTACCTGCTCTTTATCTCAAAACACAGTGGAGCTATCTGTCCCTCAAAATTATATTTTTGGTGACAGAAAAAGACATAAGAAATAATTCACTTCTTGCAACACAATGAAATATTCTCCATGCCAGTAAGATAAGAAAGTGATGAGGAGCATGTGCTGGCATTGCCAGAGTTTAAAACATTTAACCTGCACCGCTAAGCCTACTGATTTTTAATAAATCTTGGGATTTTGGGGAAATTCCAGATGTTTGGGAGTCTCAAGAGAGAAGGAACTTAATTCAGTACTTTAAAGGGTGACTATTCTGAACTGGCAATCATTAGCAAATTATGGGGCTGCTGATACTGACTGAATCTAATAATGTGGTTGAAGAATGGCAATTTAATTTGCAGGTGATAAGAGCAAAAAGAACAATGAGGATCATTTGGCCTGATGAGCTCTGCTTACCCCAGGTAAAAATTTTTATTTCTGAGCCCCTAAAGTGTCAGATCAGTTTTTACAGCAATTACAGAAGCAAATACAATTTTAGGAATGACTGCCAGGGAAATAGAGAACAAATGAGAAGACAACTGCACACAACTCTGAAACACTTCAGGGTACAAAAGAGCTGGAGAAGGGCAGTAAGGACAGGAAATATGGAATAGCTTCTGTGAGAGAAGTAATGAGACTGGAGTCCTTCAGTGTAAGGTGACTGGGGCAAGAAAGAAGAGTGGTGAGGACTACTAATGTGAGCTGGGAGCAAGTTTTCTCCCAAACAAGAACCACAGTACACCAAATAATAGAGGCTCAAGACAGGCTTGAAGCAAGCAGAGGGACACTGATTCCCTCAGGGTAGCCCAGCTGCAGAATTCGTGAGCACACCTTGGTTGGGATGATAAATTTTATATATGTTAAAAAAAAAAAAAAAAGGAAGACAAATCCATGAAAAGCTGCTGCACATGAGTCCATGGGACTTTCTGAGCCTTTGGCAGCTGGAAGTTCAAAAGCTCTGCCAAGAAAACCTTCCTGCACATTTGTCTTGTCTTTATTTTCTTTGTAGGGATCTGCTGTTCTGTATAGAAGATGACCTCCATGGGATGCATGGTCTAACCTGGCAAAACTATTCTTCCATATGAAGCCCAAAACTCAGAGTAAAACGGTGCAATGGGACATCATGGCGCAAACCAGTGGGACTTACCACAGGGTTGGCCACTGTTCTGTTAGAGGAGCATGGCTGTCTGATGTGGTGTCTCTTTTCCCATCTATTTTTTTTAAGCCTATTTTTAGAGTTCTGTGGAATTAAATTATGCTATGTAATAGCTGGGTATTACATATTTGGAAAGAGAGATCCAGGATTGATTTAAAGACAGAAAATTTTAAAAAGCTCACCGCATTCAGCTCTAAGCTAATTCTGGGAATATTAGCACTTCATTTTTTAATAAGCAGCTATTTCTACTTACTGTTCAGTTTCCACTTTGAATTACTGAATTGGCTTCTTTGTCTGCTGTATGAAAAAACTGACTCCCATGAGCATTGTTCTACCTGTGCAGACTGCGATGAATGTTTTTCTCTTGTTTTCTATGGAAGAGGTTGATCGACTTTGTTCTGCTTTCCCTGTGCACCTTTGTTACCAGACTTTTTCTTCTTGTGTTTTTTCCTTTAGGCTCTCACTGCTCCAAATACTTTTAGTGTGTAAACACCAGAACTCACTGAATACTGCAGTAACCCTCTCATCAACACCACAGAGGCACTACTAACTTTCTACTTTTACTAGATTTTGACCTTTACAGTCTGGGGATCAGCTTTCCTTCTCAGCTCCAGCATCACGTTAGGAGTTAGAATCAGCTTTCTATTATGACCAGCCCTGCTTTTCCATAATCACTGCTTTCTAATGAAAAGCTTTCCATTTTAAAAGTTCTTGCCTCAGAGTTGAAAATCTTTGTTTACAGCTGAGTTAAAAACCAGTTCAGTGCCACTAAAACGTCTCTGCTTCACATGATTTATGTAATTCCTGTCATTCATTAGTAAGTCAAAGTTACTTTGCTTTTTAGGGTGAGGTGTTGGGACAAGTGAAGGGGGGACCTCCTGAGCCCTGTCAGTGCCAGGCTACAGAGCAGAGCCCAGGGTCCAAGGCCAGAGGGTTTTCCACCATCCCATGCCTCCAAGAGGAGTGAGCTCCTCAAGAAGTCATGGAAGAAGGCTGCTGGCAGCAATTGGTACTTCTGGAATGGTGAGGAGCTGGGCTTCAAGAGCTGGGCAGGGGACAGACAAACCCTCTGCTGCTCAGACGTATTCACACATATTCCCTTTGTCCCAGGACATTCTCCAGACAGCCTAAGGATGTGAAAATCAAGATGTGCTCTCTTTGGCATGGGTTTAAAGTTTGCTTGAAAGCTGCTCTGGACCAGAGGTCTGATTCCTACACGTTTTGTTCTGCTGTCAGTCCTCGGAAGTACATGCTCTCTGCTCTCAGATCACTGGAAGAGGTTTGCACCTCTTGCTGTGAGTCCATAGAGCACTTCTGTAACCTGCTTGTAACCTGCTTGCAACTTGCTTGTAGCCAGTTATTCCTGGCAGAGGGCACGTGCCACGCCAGAGTTTTCACCAATGCCATACTCTGCCAGGACAGTGCCAGCTGTCTTGAGGAGGTTTAAATTCTGGACACTGGGTGGTTGTTTGGTTTTTTTTCCAGTGGTTCCCAGTGCAGCCAGTACAGACACCCCAGAGCAGCATTTGCTTCCAGGAAGAGCTGTTCACGCACCCCAAGGGCTCCTGGGCTGCTGTGGCTCACCAGCCTCTGAGAAACTGTAGGAGTGCACTGCTGGACACAGCCCCTCTAATGAGGCTGGGCCTTTTCCTTGTTTTTCTGGGATACAGGCAGTACACTGGCACTGCAATAACCAGCCTGTAGCTCAGTCCCTCAAGATTCTTCGGAGCAGCAGGAACTTCTCCCTGCCACTGCATGCCCTATTCACAGCATGGGGCTCTTGTTGGGAGCCATGTGAATGGAGGGAAGAAGAAATTACTCCTGGAAAGTGGTGGGGTGAGGGATGGTGGGGACGTTTCTCAGTTAGAATTGCTCAGTCTTTGCTAGGAAGAACTGACAGCTTGTCTCTGGTAGATTATCCCAGATAGCCAGACCTTGCTCCATATTATACGGTTTTCATCACAAACATAAAAGTACTTGGTATAAAACAGAAGGTCAGGAAGGTTTAAGACATGGTATATGAGAAAACATTTTCCAGATTTCAGCTTCCTCCAAGGTAATATGCAAGTGTAATTAAAACAGAACCTGGAAATATAGAGTACAGTACCCTATTCAAAGTGTGTTGTATGAGCTGAACTCCCTTCATTGATAGTTTTCCAAAACACACAGCTGCAATAATCTTTATCCAGGAGAAGGGAATAAATTAAGTCTGAACACCTCTGCATATAGTACAGTACAGTGTATAGCCCTGCACCCCATATAACCTCGGAGAGGTAATGGAAAGCTGAAGGAGGTGCAAGTGGAAAACCTCTCTAACCAGCAAACACCTTCTTCTTCTGAAAGCAGACAGATGGGAAGAAAAGCTCATGAAACAGAGGCAGCTTAAGTGCTGAGATGTCTCATTTCTGCTCAAGTCGTTGAGACTCTGTGGTGGCAGGGTGCCAAAGCACACTCCAGATTTGACAGGTGGGGAGGGGAACGTCCTGGGCTTGCCCAGCAAACAGGGAGTACTGATGGCCGGCTAATGTGAACAAATAGGAGTTTATCATATTTAACAGTAGCAGCAGCCACTAGGATATAAAAGCCTGGAAAAAGTAACCAGGTTCTGTTTCTACTCCCTCTGAATAGTTCAGCCATGGAGTTCAGGTTGTGCTTGCCAGGCTTCACCAAACTCAGCGAGGTGCAGCACTGAGCAGCCTGTTCTGCTTCACATCTGCTTTTCCTTCTGCAGCTCTGGTGCAGAAGAGGGGTAACTCCCTTCTGGAGACCAGAGCAAGGACTGCTTTGCACCTCTAGCCAAGCATCAGGGAACTGATCTCCATACTTGCCAAACCCTTCAGGGTCCATACTGAGTTGTAAGGATTGTATTATTATTAAAAATACATCTTAATTTCATATTTTTAAATAGCATTTTTCCTGGGAAATGGCAATAGAAAATGTATGCACACTGACACCCCAAACTGGTGGGGAGGAGTAAGCATCTTTATGTTGCTAAAATATAATTTTCTTCCTTTCTTCCTTTCTTAATTAAAAGTCCTTTTTCAGCTTGTAACGTATTTCTAAGGGTGGACTTAGATTTATATGGAGATTTACTCCGTATGAAAAGGAGAAAAATTTTGCAAGAGCAAAATATGACAAATATGTTTATGAACTACTAGTTCAAGCTTAGAAATGTTGCTTTTCCTTCAGCAACAGCCAAAGGCAGGAATCCAGTGAACCTAGGTTTCTCTGTGCGGCCAGATGGCCCCTCATCACTCTGCTGGAACTCGGAGTACTGTGCACACACATCCAGGAAAGCTCTGGAAGAAGTCAATCCACATATATCAGTGGTCCAAGGTATATGTTATCACTGATCTGCACTTCCAGTCCTAAAGGAGTGCATAAGACAGGATGCAGTGCCAGATCCACACTGGCTCCAGTGGTACATACAAAGCCCTTTCAGAACGTGGAGCACCGGCAAAGACACTCACGCAGTTGTGGGGGCCAGCTGGCACTTCTGCACTATTGGCACAGAACCAGAATTAATAAGACCTGCTGGACTTGAACTGAGTTTTTTCTACTGGGTTTCTCTTTATCATGATCTCCAGAGTACCCTGGAATACCCATATGGACTATTTTCCCTCTTGTTAGCTGGAATGTCCCAGCCCTGCTTGTCCCAGGAAATATAGGCAGATCTTTTTTCCTCATATGACCATGAGATTCCTTTGACTTTACTTCTGCAGAAGCAGGACTAGGTGGTTAAGAAGGAAAATAAATACAATTTTAAATCTTTACTTAGACAGGAATTTGAGAATGAGCAGAGGAAAGATTGAAGTTGAAAGATCTGTAGTTTTGCCTTGGTCTAATGCTCTGGTTTTTTTCAGAAGGTGGGAGCTCCCCCCTGCAAATGTTGAGCTAACAATTGCCTTATCAAGTTAATTTTTATTCTTTTGATTTGTGTCCAAGAAGAGAAAAGTACAAGATGCTGTTACAGGACTTTATTTCAAGATGGTCAGATAGCCTGCATATTTAATCTTTTAAAATATAAAAGCACAGGCCTGAATAAAAATGATCAGTCTGCTTTTCTGTGTGAAAACAGGCAGAGAATTTGCTATGATAACACTTAAAATAAAATTATGTGCTGATGAGGAATGAGGAGGACAGGAAGATAAAAAATTCAAATGTCTTTGTCTAGAAGTTATTTATCATTCCTTGTTAATTAGGACAAAAAGGAAAGAGAGTTGTAGTAATGACCACCAAACCAGCCTGGGAGAGATTAAAGAGAAGACAGGATTGAGGCCAAATCAGGAGGCTCATTAAGTATAATGTATTAATAAATGAATATTATTACAAATACTAATAAATTCATTTTCTAATTCATTATCTACATTAAACATCATCATATCCTTTCTGGTCCTTCTTTCCTGTTCAGCCACATGAACACCTGAGGCCATTGTTGATGTTCCCCAACATGTTTCAGAAAGCACGTGACAGCAAGTTTCTCAGCCTCTTTAGTGGCCTCAGATGACAATCCTCCAGGAAGAGCAGAATCTTCCACATGGAGATTCATTATCTCAGATGTAAGACCCACACAGCTGTGGAGCTGCCCACTGAACAGAGCTGAGTGGAGGAGCTTGAGGACAGCAAAAATGTATGTAAAGGGGAATAAATTGCCAGTGCTTCGACTGAGGGAATCCCTTCAGAACTGAAACTAAAATTGAAACTCAGGTCCACAGCCAACTCTTCTGGCTTTATGTCCCATCAGAGGCTGTGCTGTTCTGTTCCTTTTGGGAGCTGTGTTCAGACAGACTGACAGAGAAAGGGCTTGGTGCTACATGGAAAAGTGACAGGCAGAGGAATCTTAGGTGGGACAGCAACTTTCTCCAACTGAAGTGTGTCAAAATCTTTCTATGCATCATTAGGTAGGAGTAACACAAACACAGGTAAGTGTCAACATTTATCAGGCACTGCTCTGAGTTGGAAAGTGTCCACTGTGGTGGACAGACCATGTCACATCACTGAGACACTGCAAGTGGCAAGAGCCTTTTCTCTGCATGACTACACATTTTAGGGCCTCTTGAGCGTTGTCATTTTTAATGGCTGTAACTCAATAATGGCAAAGAGGGCTCAGAAAAGTGTAATCACTCCTCTCCATTGCCTTCCTACAAAAAATTTGCTGTTAACAATGATATTTAATATTGGTTTGAGTGTAATGCACGTAGGGCAGCTAAGCAAATAGAAAGCAACAAAAACAGCTTTAACCTTCCTTCCTGGAATTTGCTGCAGGCACAAGAACAAAATGAAATGTAGCATGCCCCCAGCAGAGATCCCACAGTTCCCTGCATTGTTCAACATCCTGCCTCGTGTCAAAACAACTTGTTCACTAAACACCTTGTCAGACACAGTTAAACCCCTTTCAGCAGATAGCTGTGGGGAGTCAGAACATCTCAGGAAAGACTGGCTTCAAGCACAGGGATCTGGGATGCCTATGGATAGGAAATCCAGACAGGTGATTCTATTGGCCCCCTGAGGCCTGATATTTAAGAACATGTGAAAGATGTCTGAGGACTACTGTGAAGTTTCAGGGCCATTAAAGCAGCTGCTACTGCCCTCTTGAGAAGCTGACAACCCAGTTAACGTGCTGGGAAAGAGAGGAGGAGAATATTATAGTTCCTTAAGCCCTCTAAGCCAGCGCTGCTGTCAGCAGTGCAGCCTCACTCCCTGCCCCAGCTGCTGCTGCTCACATCTGCACCAACACTGGCGTTTGTGAGGTGATGTGGATGTGATCCAGATTCAGTCTGGCAAAACAAGCCAGCCCACTTCACTCCGTGGGGTCACTGCTCAGGCTCACTCTGTGGCCTCATGAAAGCTGGTGCCAGCAGCAGCCAGGAGCAGGGAATACGCAGCAGGGACAGGCAGGATGGCTCCTGGTAGCAAGCTGCTGGCTCTGCGGGACTCTAGGTGAGGGACTCTGCCATGCTCTCGTCGTACTATCCCAGTGCTGACACATGTGCAGGCTCACACAGATGCCTGGGGCAGCCAGGCTGGCCTGACCAACTTCAGCCATGGATGCTACAGCCACTTCCATGCTGCTCTCCCTGCTGCCCCGGGGTAGAGCCACCATGACCCAGGACATGGCTGACAGTAGCAGGCAGGCATGGATCTACCACCTCTGCCCCTTCCAAACCAAACCCCAGCACAGACCCAGCACATGGAGCCTCCCATGCTGTTGCAAAAATGTGTAATATGTCAAGATTATCTTAAGTCAGGCTGTTCTTTGGTGTAAGGCCTTTGTGTGCTTTCAAGCCTAATGATCAAGAAAGGAGACAGGGAGCAGGAGCATCCTCTACTCATGGACATCCTGTAACTAACAAGCTTTAAGGACGTAGTAATTCAAGATGTTGATGTATGCCTATGTCTACATTGCTAACCTGGCAAAATAGTCAAGGTCCATGTATCCCATAGGTGAACTGTGTTCATTGTGATACCTACATCATGCTTACAGGTCAAAAAGACTCCTGGGTTATGTAACTGTTTGGAAACTACTAACCGACCTCAATAGAGGGGCTGTACTTGGGAAGCTACTTACTCTGAATTTCTGTGGCTAAAAAATGCTGTGCAAAGTCTGCTAGGGCATGCTGGATTTGTTGAATATCACCAAGCACCCAAGCTTGCACAGCTCTGAAATAAATAATCTTGCTGACCTTTATTTCCATTGGCAGATGATCATATGCAGCATCAAGAGCAGGACTAGGTGCTTCCTTTCTCAAGGAAAAGTGGTGTCATTTACATGCAGATCCCAGTTTGGCATCAGGAGCTCAGCTCCAAGGTTGAACACATCCAGGGATTGCTACAACACAACAGGTTCCAAGAAAGAAAGGTCTTGCTGACCTTTACCTCCTGTTGGGCAGCCCATCATCTGCACCTGGAGCATTGGGACTACTTGCTTTCCTTCCCATGGAAAAGTATAGTAATTTCCATTCAGGGGCCCATCACCAAAATTTATGATACCACTTCCAACACTGAATACAAGCAAGGATTGCTCACACACAAAAGGTGCTAGGATAGAAAAGACTTGCTGGCCTTTACCACCACTACGCAAGTATCACCTGCAGCACCAACAGGAGAAACAGGTGTTTCCCTTCCAAAGGAAAGGTGCTTTGATTCACTCTCCAGACCCGACCTCTGCAATTTGGCTGCAAAATTTGCTTCAAAACTAACTAGATCCAGAGATTGCTCCTATACAAGATTTGAGAGCTCAGAAAGCTGTTGCTAGACTTTACTGTTGAGAAATAAATCTGGTCCAGGTAATTCGGCCTGCAAAAACTGCAGATTGAGGTGCAGATTGAAATGGAGATTGAGCTCTGGGTGGGAGCCATGAGCTGCCAACCTCTGGTTAACAAAGGGCACAAAGACAGGCCCAGGTGACAACACTGAGAAATGCTGGAGACAGGGTAGTGGATGAACACAGGGAGGGGACAGAAGCCAAAGACTCACGAGGAAGAGCTGTGACTTTGCTGTGCTTGGACTGTGAAGGTGTAAAAGCCCAGGGTTTCAAGGTCCCTCTCTGGAGCTGTTTCTGTGTTCCTGCGCTGTGAATAAATTGTTCTGTGGAATGAGACGTGAGACTCTGCTACAGGAAACCTGTTCTGTGTGAGTGCGGGGAATGCAGGGACACCTTTCGGCTCTTTTGAGACCCCCATTGTGGAAGGGCTTCGGTTCCAGCAGTGAGACTCTCTGACCTTTGGCACTGTGACTGCCGGGCGCTACAGAATGGTCAGAATGGGAAGCTTCCCTAACATTTACCTCCCATGGGCAGCCTATAACCTGCGCTTTAAACAGTGGGGAAGGATGCTTTTCCCATGGAAACACAATTACATAACTACTCTCTCGAGCGTGCCATTACCGGTTTGCTGCATGCCGGGGAAGGCTTTCGATGCTGTGGGGCAGCGCGGGGCGGCCCGCATGCCTCACGGCGCCATTCCGCCTGGCGCTTCCCGCGGAAGGGGCAGGGCCGCGCCGGCGGAAGCGGCGCCGGGGACTGATGGCGGCGCTGGCGCGGGCCCTGGTGAGTGAAGGGAGGAGGAAGGGAAGGAAGGAGGACAGACAGCGCTGGTGCTGAGGGGCGAGCGACGTGTGGAGCTGTCCCCGCGCCGCCCCTGTGGCAGCCTCCCCCCGCAGCCCCGTGAAGCGGAGGCTTCTCCTGCTTCCCGCCCCGTGGCCTCGCACCCGATGTCTGGCGAAGCAGCGGGGCGAGATTTCCCGCGGAGTTTGTGTTTGTAGAAGGGTTAGTGAGGGTTTGGAGCGTGTTTAGGGATGGGAACGGAGCTGAGGAAGGGGCTGGAGTACCAGGAGCGGCTGAGGTAGCTGGGAAAGGGGCTCAACCTGGAGAAAAGGAGGCTCAGGAGGTACCTTGTGGCTCTGCACAACTCCCTGACAGGAGGGGACAGCCGGGGGGCGGGGCGGGCTCTGCTCCCTGGGAACAAGGGACAGGGTGAGAGGAAACAGCTTCAAACTGTGCCAGAGGAGGTTCAGCTTGGACGTCAGGAGGAATTTCTTCACTGAAAGGGTGGTCAGGCATTGGAAGGGGCTACCCAGGCAGGCGGTGGAGTCACCATCCCTGGAAGATGTTTAAGGGACTCAGTACCGTAATTTAGTTGATGTAGTGACATTGGGGTCATAGGTTGAACTCGATGACCTCAGAGGTCTTTTCCAACCTAACTAATCCTGTAATTCTATTGTGTAAGGGTTTGGATTCCTGGTGGGGACTGGAGACACGTGTATGCCAGTGGGAATCCTCTGCTGGGCTCAATGTGTACCCTAAGGTGTGGGCATTGCCCTTATGGGACCTTCCCTTCTCACTCTGGAGCTGTTTGATAGCAAGGATAGTGTCAATATTCCAATTTCTGTGTTACTGGTCAGGCACTGGCACCACCACAGGGCAGTGGTGGAGTTACCATCTTTGGAAGTGTTCTAACACCATGTGGATGTGGCACTTGGTGACATAATTTAGTAATGAACCTGGCAGTGCTAGGTTAATGGTTGGAATTGATCATTTTAGAGGGCTTTTCCAGCCCTAGTGGTTTTGTGATTCAGACTGGAAGTGTTTGGGTTCCTGTGAAAGTTTGGGTTTCCAATGACTCCACTCCTTTTTTCTTTCCCATTCATGTGTGTTTTTTCTTTCTATTAGCCTTTGAAGCATCTGCAGCAGAGTTCCTCTTTTTAGCATATTGTCTAGAAAACGGAATTTTGTACCTGGGTATGATCTTCTATCATCACACAGAGTGGTCAGTGCTGCTAAGTGGGGACAGATTTCCCAGGAACAGGAAAGGCCTTTGGTACAGGGAAAATACACACTTATGAAATTAGTCTCCCACATGCTCCAGGCCAACGGCTTAGGGTGTGGTTTCCCCAAGCGTGGGGAGCCCTGCCCTTTCCAGTCTCAAGGTGAAAGCAGCCAAGCACAAACCTACCTGAGAGCAGCTGAAAGGCAGCGACCTTGAGTTCCTACTTTCTCCTCCCACTCCTGCCCTTTCTCTGTGCTTTGTCCCTGCTGTGCTGCGTGCCTTTTTCTTGGCCTCCATGATCCAAGTGCTGGAGCGACAGAACAGTGACAACAGTTCTGCAGCTTGAAAGCATTAAAGAGGCAATGGTCAGCAGACAGGGAGGGGGGAGCCAGGCATGAAGGGAGCAGGGAGAGCATTAGGGAAGCAGTGAGGCACCAGAAGGGCTCAGCTGTCTGTGGAGCTGCACCCCCAGGGTAGGGTTTGCAGTGAAAACTGCTTCTGAAGGGGAAGGATTTGCCTCCTGGGCTTACCTGTCCCTGGGCAGCTCCTCAGCCAGCTCCAGCCACTCTGTCATTGATGTGACAAAGTAAGCTGATTGGATTTTTCAGCCTGACCAGAAGGGTTTCTCTTTAGAGAGGAGATGATGTAGTTACCTGCCATTTTTGTGACCTGAAGTATTCTCAGGTTCAGCTCAAAAACTGCTCATCCTTGGCATTTCTCAGCACCTGTTTCTTCATTAGAGTTTAGTGGTTGGCTAATTGTATGAAAACGAGTCTTAAACTTTCTGTCTCTCTTCCTTCTACTGGAAATAAGGAAAATTTGTTTTTTGTCTGACTTCGAGCTCCTGGTGTGATACAGCCCTGACATTTCAGCTCTGCTCCTTGCTACTGGCATTATGGTAAATCTGGCTTTTGCCCAAGGTACCTTGATAAATAGCTAGTCTGCTACCTAAGACTTTCCTAAAGGTTGCCAAGAGGATTTAGAAGACTAGTCATATTCTTTCATAGCTGTTTTGACAGGGCAGCTGTCGGCAGACTATTCTTGGGTTATCCTATTCAGTTTAGGCTTGATACATTTTCTTCAGCCAAGGGGAGAAACAAAAGTAGCACTTATAATTTGAAAGGAAGACTGAGTTCTGCAAAGTGATACTGGCTTAGAGAAAGTTCCTTAGCTCCTCCCTGCTCTCTCCTGGTGTGTGTTTTCTTTATTACTACTGATTGTTTATCACATCTCAGTTTTTAAGTGTGTTTATGCTTATTTTTTGTTTTCATATGTCTCTGTCCAGTTTTGTCGCATTTGTGCATTTCAGCAGTTCTAAACCTCAGTATGTTCAAGCTCTAAGCCATATCCCAACCTGGGCATGTTAATGAGAAAAAGCCTCAAAAAAGTTCTGTCAAATCTTGGGATATTGTAGTAATTGTTTACAAAACCAGTTACTTCTTTCTCACTGAAGTGTTTCTTAAGCTGTTTGTGTCAGAACACTAGATTATCTCAAAAGTACTTTGTGGGACTCAGCTGAAATGTTTTTTTGGATAGAAATGTATCATTTTCATAATTTCACTTGCTGATGGTGATGTTACATCCAAAGATCAGAAGCCTGAGTAGTCTTGCTACAGCAGAAGTAGGAAGGTGTAGTAGCAGTGAATACTAACCACATTTGTCGTGGGGCAGCATCTCTCCCTTTGCAGTTTTTAATACCTCAAATAAATTCCCTTAATAGATTCAAAGTGCAGCTCTGGGAGGAGTCGAGGGACAGCCTGCAAGGGACTGCAGTTGAGGGACTGCAGTGACTGTGCAGGTCACAGAAGGGGAACACGAGCTCAGGTTGGTTTGTGTTGGTTCCTCTTATCTCTGAGCAGATCTGCTGCTCTCCTCGTTGTCCTTTCACTGGGCACCACCAGGGACAGTCTGACTGCCCACCCCACCAGGTATTAATACAAATTGATAAGATTTCCCTGAAGTCTTTTTTTTCTGGAAACTAATCCTCTCCTCATACGTTGGGTGCTTCAGTCTCTTAGTCATCTTTGTGGCCAACCAGAAATGAAGCTATTTTTATTAGAAATGGCATCTCCATCCTAGTAAGATATACATTATTTCCAGTATAAATGTAGTGCATGTTTGAAGGAGGAAAATATTGTACTAACCTGAATATTGCAGAAAGTGAAAGGTGCAAAGAAAGTGCAGGCAAAAAAAGCCCCACCTCTTCTTTGTATTGCTGATATTTTCATGACAGAAAGTAATTATCTTCACTGAAATTTATTGGGACAATATGTGTTTTTGGAATACGAAAATTCTTAGCTGTGCCTGAGTAAAGTAAGAGAAAGAGGCATAAAAGCTGAGTTGGAGGAAGGCTTTTTAGAGCTTACTCAGTCAATTGAAGAACGCTTCTTAAGCATTTGAATTTATTGTATAGACAGAGAAGTTGTGGTGTGGTTTTATGATGTAGACAGCCCACCATTTCCTTCCATTCATCTGTTTCTGCCATCAGACTTGGGTTGGATACTTGTACTAGAAGGCAAAATATTTTCATATCAAAATTTATGCTCTTGTCAAGCACAAGTTGGGAATTGAATCTGAGGATTGTTAGAATCGTGGAATATCCTGAGATGGAAGGGACCCACGAGGATCATTGAGTCCAATGCCCGCCCCTTAACAGTCACCCCAACAATCCCACCCTGTGCCTGAGAGTGGTGTCCAAACACTCCTGAAGCTCTGGCAGCCTCAGGTCCATGCCCATTCCCTGGGGGGGCTGGGCAGTGTCCAGCACCCTCTGGGGGAAGAACCTTTCCCTGAGATCCAACCTAAATCCTTCTCCCCGCCCCCCTGACACAGCTCCATTTTGTTCTTATTGTATGAATGAATAAATCCTGTGGAAGCAGAGGGACAGTTAAACTACTTCTGCATATTTGTGTCTTTTTCTTCATTGCTCATCTTCTCGTTGCAGAGCTGCCAGACTGGAGTAACCCAGTGGGTAGCAGGGTGCAGTGGATTGCTACAGACTGCTGCAGTCCCGGGCCGCTGTCAGCAGATGCTCTGCAGTATTTTCCAGGTGAGACATCAGAGCATGTTGAAGTGTGTGAAAAATGGAACGATCTTAAATTACCAAGAAAAACTAATAAAGTAGCTTCCAAAAGTGATGTCATCACTGTGTATTGTGGGAGTACCAAGGTAACTCTAGAGCTCTCTGCCGCTGCAAGAGTGAGGTCCCACTCTTGTTGCATGCCCAGGTGTGTCTTTTAATAGATCCAAATGATCTATTGTGAGAAGATTAAATGCAGAAGTCCAAATGGAGGTGTTACTTTTCCAACAAGCTATTACAAGCCAGTCATGTTTGCATGCTGTTTCCAGCATTTTATTTTAGAGAACACTTTATTTTATAGAATATCTCTGCTGTACAGTGGCCTTGGACTTCCTAGTACTGATGGATGTTTACCTTGCACAGCACATGTAGTGTTCCAGTGGAAGCTTTGCAGTTTGACTCACAGTTGTGAGACAGCCAGCATAGTGCCAGAGTGTGTCTGTCCAGAGTAAATCAACTACAGCATCATGTAATAGCAGTTAATGATAAAGGGGTGAAAAATGTGTAGAAAATGGGAATAGATGCCAACCCTACAATTAAAGCATCCGTTCACACCAGTAGCACATGATGTTGGGACTAGAGGTGGAAATGAGTTGTGAAGTTTAATGAAGTTGGGCTTACTCTACATACAGTACACATCTAGAGATGACTGCTCTGAACAGCATATTTATTTTGTCTGAATTAATTGATAAATAAAGTACTACTAAGTTGGGTGTGCTGGGAGGCTGTGGGAGTGTTCTGTTCAATGTGCAGCTTCTTTCCTGGGGAGCCCACTTGCTCCTGCTTGAGAGTTTTCTTTGTTGTGCAGTAGCTCTGTGATTGAAATCATGTGCTCTGAAGTCATAGGGGCTGTAGTGGTAGTTTTTACACTGCAATTTGTGTTTTCTCAAGTCCTGGCCACAAAAGCAAGTATAAAGTTGTAGATAAAAATAGCTGTTTGTCTGGTAAGTCTGAAAAAACAATTATTCTTTATAAAGAGACAAACCCCATAAAGAAGTAGTGTGAGAGTCAAAGCAGAGAGCCTGTGGCTTTTGAGTGCAGTGTTCTGCCAGTCCATTCTATTAGTACATATATGGAACACTGGAAAATGTGGTGTAGAGCATTAAATATTGACAGCTATTTTGTTTGCAGCAGTTGTTATAATAAATTTGTGCTTTTTGTGATACAGAGTTTTTCAGGATTAGCTAGAATTAATTGACTTGGAAGCAAACTACGGGTGACTGATGTCAAGTTAAGTCAGTGGTCTCTTAATTTTTTTTCTTTTCTTTTGTTATTTCTTCTAGAGACAGAAGGCTGGCCCCTTCCAACTCTCTAAATTCTGCGGTGGATTGATTCAAGCCAATGGAGCCATCACACAGCAAAACAGATCCTTTTACAATAGGAATAAGGTGAGAAGAGTTGGGTAGTTCTATTGTTGGAAGGCACATGTGCTAGGGATTCTACAGAGAGGCAAAACGCTTCTCAGAACACATAGGAGAGCGTTCAGCTTCTCTCAAAGATGTGAACAATGGGTCTGGTAATTTGAGAAGGAGTTCTGTTCCTTTCCAGAAAATGAAGGGCTGGCATAGGAAGGTGCAGTTACAGTTGGGTTATCAGGGTGAAGGTTCCATTCCATGAAGGCTCCATGAGGGCTTCCTTCCAGTGAGGAAAGAAATTAAGTCAAAGTGTTGGGGGCAGATGTTCCTTCCACACATATTAGAAATGACAAGATGTTTTCTGATTCTTTAGTAATGTGTGGTGACAGTTTTGCTATCTTCTGAACACTAAAAATTGTCATGCAGTCTACTAATAACAGCTAATTATGGTGTAATAATTTACTGTTCGTCTGTACTGTTTTATTAATTCGTGGTATGTGTCTTGTACATGTATTGTCTTTTGTCTTGGAGTAGAAGTTTTCTGAGGCATGAATCAACTCCGTAAGATCAGTTTGCCACTTAAACCAAGGATGTTAGCATCTCTCAACTAAAAAATCCCCTGATGCTGCTTTTGTTAATCAGTGTGAAGAATATGGCAAAATGGAACGCATGTATGAGAAATGAGGGGACAGAAGGAAAAAGGGTTAGAGACTCATGGGTAAAACATTAATGAAAACAATAAACCCTGTTTGCTATCTAGCTAATAGTGCATTTTGCTGGTGTGGAGTTAGAGGCACATACTAAGAAGGATTTTAAATTTATTATTTTGACATGGGTAGAAAAAATGAAATAAAACTTAAGTGTGCAGGGGAAGAAACCCTGCCTGATAAACTAAACATTTTGCAGACAGAGATTGAAGCATAGACAAAGGGGTTGCACAATTTATCATGGCCACAGCTAAAGTTATAATCCAAACTCCCAAACACGGTGCATGCCCCTAATCTCCATTCCTGCATGCACTTCCCTGAGACTTGCAGCACTTGCAGAGCAGATCTGGGAGAGCAGTGGGTAACAAGATAGTAGGTCAAACAAACCAGGAGTGCCATGAAGGTCTTCATGGCAAGACTCAAGGTTTGCTTTTGGTGTATTGGAAAGGGCAAGGGGAGGGGTACAAGGGTTGAAAGATGGATGAGGAAATTTCCCAGTTAAAACAGGCATGATGTAAGAAGCCAGACAGGATTTATGACCAGAGGGGAAGCAGTTTACAACACTGTAAGTTTGAGGTGAGTTTTTGGACTGCAACTTCATTATTTTGAATAGAGAAGTACTTACTCATCTTTGGAATGTGAACTTGACTGTGCAGTCCTGGTGGGAAAGTGGTTTGGAATTAATGGTGAGCTCCAGATGTTTCATTTTATGTTTGGTGTCAAAATTGAAGTAATTGTTTTGTTAAGCGCTGCATTTCAGGTATTGAACAGGAAAGGCAGCCTGAGGTAGGCTTATGTCCCTTGCACAGCTCTTGATGGGCTCGTTTTGAGTGAGTTATAAAATATATTTTTAAAGTTTTCTCTCCCTCCCTCTCTCTCTTTGTGTTGGGGTTTTAGCCCAGCTGGCAACCAAGCACCACACAGCTTCCCCCCTCCTCACCCCAGTGTTTCCTAGTGTTTCAGATGCCTATAGGATTGTTTAATTGCATTTGGCTGCAGTCCTGGCCTTTGCAGGGTGAGCTTCAGGGCTCTATCCATAGGTTGAACCAAGCACTCTCTGCTTAAATCCCTTCAACATCTCCTGAGCTAGTCCAGGCTGCCTTGCAGAAGAATGGAGCAAGAAACCTGGCATTTCGTAGAAAAACCTACTTGTTGGTTAGCCATTGTTTTAGTGATGAGCTAACAACAGATGAATTGAGATAATTTTGGTTTTGAACTTTCTCTGCATTATGAAAATCCTGTACAGAGGGAGACTTCATATGCATTTATAGATAAGAGGCATGTAGAGAAGTTCTGCCTGGGTTCACTGGAGTTCTATGTTATTTGAATTCCTGGGGAGGAGATGAATGTTGATTTAGTGAGTGTTGCAGTGGTTATTGGACACAAGTTCTGCCTTGAGCAGCTCCTATCATTGCCTGGCTGGAAGGGGCTTATGAATTTTTGATGGAAGGTTAGGAGCCCTTTGTAGTGTAGCAGAGAGTATTGCATTGCATAATCCTGAAGAGAAGGTACTAAAAATTGGTTTAAATACCCACATACGTGTCACTGGAATCACTGGGTGCATCACGTGTGGCAGAGGGTGGGATGTGCAGACCTTGGTAAGAAGGGACGTGGTGAACAAGTTCGATGATCAGCATTTAGAGGAGGAACTGAGTATCACAGGAGATCCTGGACAGTGTTACACTGTCTGGGTGGTTGACAGATATTAGAATGGTGGTAGGTGTGTTTCTCCCCATGAATTGTTAGAAAACCGGTATAATCACGGACAAAGGCCCTGAAACTAATTAAAGTTACAAAGTGGTATGTGTATTCACTGGCGGGTGGCACGGGAGTCATCTCTGAAAGGTGTGACCACTCCAAGCAAGGTTCTTTGCCATCTATTTATTCCCCAAAATCTTACATACAATACATATACATAACCCCAGCACCTCCCATCCCCGTCCAATATTAAAATGAGCCCATTAGTCCTTCACACGTCTGCAATTCTTTTCTTGAATTGGGTCGGTGGTCTCGAAATGAGTCAGTGGTCTTGAAGGATGAAGTCAAGAAAGTCTTCATCAGGTCTCAGTGACCCTCTGGCACTATCCAAGACCCTGTGCTTCATGATTAACAGTTTACTTATTTTACATTCTTCTATAAGTAAGTTCATAATAACAGATAATTATACCAATTAGCTCTAGCTTAAGCATCTAGTAATCATTCCCCATTTACCTGCCTAACTTACATCTTGGTCATGGAAACTACTTCTACCCTTAGCAAAAATCTTAACTCTTTAAAACCATGATTCACCCATTTACCTGAATGCTGGGCATGGCAGGATTCAAGCCACTGGCAGCCATCCATTGGCAGTGCACAAGTGCAGAGTGTTTTATCTCAAATGCTCAGACTTGTGTGTGGATATACACAGGGATAGATTCTGTCTCAGAGCTATAGTTTTTTGTCACCTTTAGAGTTGTTTTTTAATTAAGTATAGCAACTTGTGCAGAGTATGGATCTCTATTTTAATCTGTATCTGAATATGTATTTACTTACAATTCATGCCATTTAAAAAACTACTGTATTAATGCTAGGAAGTCTATAGAGAATGACAAGAAAGGGGAAAAACTTTCAGTATGAGAATAGCCTTTTCAAGGACACTTCTAAACTAAGGAGTATGTATCCTGGCCTATAAAAGTAATAAAAGTTACTGAAAAGTAGGATAGGAAATGATTGTTTGCAGGTTCTTACAGGAAAATTTGGAGCATCCAAGGATCATAGAAAAGTTTGGGTTGGAAGGGACTTTTAAAGGTCATCTAGTCCAAATTACAAGGTTGGATTTAAAAAAGGCTCAAGGGATTTTTTAACGTAATTAAACTGTGAAACCCAACATACCACAACTTTGTGTTACTGAGGTTAAATAGTTTCAAACTCCTCTGGTTGGAGCTGACAAAAAAATGAATGGATACATTTTCTTGTGCAGGAAAGTCTGTCAAAAGCTGGACGGGTACATCCCAGAAGGCTGAGGTGGTGTGTGCTGTATTTCTCTGCTTTTGTGTAATCCCCAAGGGTCTTCTTCTGATCCTTGCTGGAGTTGGCATTCTGGTCTCATTACTTCTGCAGGTTATAATGGTTCTCTGTAAAGCTGTATTTTCTCAAGTGTATGAAGGAGATTCATGTGCAATAGATAGTTTAAAAGTAATTTGTTGATAGCAAAAAGTCTATACTGCATACTTAATTCATGGAAATTATTTGTTGGAGTACTAGTGGTTATTACAGCTGGCTGATGGCTGCTGCTGGAGTGCTTAGAGGCAGAATGCCATAAAGTTTTCTTACCAGTTGTGCTGCTTTGGGCTGGGGCAGAGTGAATTTTCTTCTTAGTAGCTGATACGGGCTGTGGTTTGTATTTGTGCTGGACACAGCCCTGATAACCCAGACATGTTTTAGTTACTAAGAAAGGCTGACACAAGGTCGAGGCCTTTCCTGCTCCTCACCCCACCAGTGGAGTAGCTGGGGGTGCACAAGGAGTTGCAAGGACACAGCGGGGACACAGTGGGGACAGCTGATCCCAACTGACTCCAAAGACAGTCCAGACCATCCAACATCATTCTCACATATAAAGCTTGGGAAGAAAGAGGAAATGGGGGACATTGGTGTGATATTACTCTGATGGAGCTCTGCTGTCCTGGGGATGCCTTAGCACCTGCCTGCCCTGGGGAAGCAGGGAATTAATTTCTCCTTTGGCTTTGCTTCTGTCTGTGGCTTTTGTTTATTAATTAAACTGCCCTTATCTCAACCCCTGAATTTTCTCACTTTTGCCCTCCCAGTTCTCTCCCCTGTCCCCACCTGTCCACTGGGCTTAAGCCACGGCATAAACCCAGGGGTGTTTAAAGTGTGTGGTAAGTCTGGAAGAGAACGTTTATCTTCATGTTAGCAGACACTGCAAATCATTGCTGACTAAGTACTTTGCTGATCTGGGTTTTCTGCAAGTAGTCTGTGGATTAACTGTAAGGGGAATAACAGTCTGGGGGAGCTCTTTGGCAAGAATGGTGGTTTCATGTATCTTCATTGGTTTTAAACCAGAGCTGATTGGTTTGTATAATGTATAATTACTGTAGAATGCCTGTGAGAGGGAATGTGAAAGGTTAGTTTTATCTACTCTTTCTGTGATTTGTTTGCTCATTTTATCTGCAAAAGACTTAAGCTCAAGTAAAGACTCCTAGAATGAATATGGGTGTGTAGGGATAGGAGCCGTATTTTGGAAAGCAGTTTTCTGTAACTATTTGAATGTGAGCTTCCAATGGATGTTGTTATCACAATGGTTATGTAATGTCTGTATTCATAAACAGAGGAATTGGACATATGAAAACCAGTGGAATATTTTCAGGGGACACCTAAAGAGTGTTTTGTTTTGTTGAACAAAGGAAGCAAGCAAAAAATCCTTTAAATTCTCTGTTAAATTTATAAGTTTGCTAACTAAAATGTGTCAGATTTAATTGCTGGGACTGAAATATATGCTATTTCAATTTTACAGCATCTTTCTGCAAAAGATTCCTTGCAGCCATCTGAAGAAAAAGTGGGTGCTTTTACAAGGATAATAGAAGCAATGGGGTTCACAGGACCACTCAAGTACAGCAGATGGGTAAAGCAGTAATTTAATAATTCTTTTGGTTGTTTGATAGTTCTAAAAAGCAGACCGAAAATACCCCACTTTTTTTTCTTATGATAGGAACAGTACTTAATGGAAAAGTTTTAAAGTAAATTCTTGTTTTCTGATGTAAGGGATTAATAATCCAGATCTTGAACCTCCATTATGTATTGCCATCATTGACATATGCAACAATACCATATTTGACTTGTAGAGTCTAAATCCTTCTTGAATTTCTTCAGATATCTGATTTTTACTTCATTTGTGAACCAAAGAACAGTGTAAGAGCCTTTACCAGGAGGGTCTGCTGAGTAGTCAGTGGCGAGATATGGTGTGGCTGCTATTCAGATCACTATTCAGTGGTAGTTGACTAGGGCAAAGTCACAAATAGGTCCTTCTCTTTCTTCTTTTCTTTTTAAATAGCCCTTTCATAAAATGGTTGTTAACACTGACTAAGTGAGAGCAGCTCAGTGAGAGATGCTTTTGGTTCCTTGTGTGGAAGAAAAAGATGAAATTCGTAACTCCTTTTCTCAGAGCTAAGGAAGAGTACAAAAGAATGAGAGGAAAAGGCAGCTTGAAAGAAGGACTGAGCCCAATTATGTCAAAATTAAAACCAGTTATTTGAATAAAAAGATTAAAAATAATAGAAGTTTTAAGGTGCTTTGAATAGCTGCAAGGCAGAGTGCACCTCTTCAGAGACTGATATGAAAATGCTGCTGATTGCATACTGCTCCTCAGAAAGTGTAAAGCAAAGATTAATGACTTGTAACAGGCTTAGTTATTTTGGTTAAAATCAGTTGCTTTAATCAGGTGATGCTAAACCTCTTGAGAAGTGTAGTTTCTTTCCCATGTGCTTGTGTACATATTGTTGTAATAAAGATTCTTGTTAGCTCTAAGTGTTGATTTCAGAATTCTCCTTAATTGCTGTTCTTTATTGCCTGCTTTTGGCTGAGGACCTGGGTTGGGAGAGAGTTATTTTGTGGTTAGGGCCCAAGAGACCCGAGTTAATTTTTGGCCTTGCCCGTGCTCCCTAAGAGATATTTGGGAAGTTTCTTAATATTTCTCTCGCTTTTTTCTGTTTTATTCTCCCTTCCCCCACATTTCTTCTACACCCTGAAACTTCCATGGTTAAATTTCATCAGTTTCTCCTTTGTTACCTGCATTTTTTAAGGTCTGGATTGTGGGGACTGTTTTTTACAATATGTTTTTAATGTCTAGTAATGCCTGCTCTGGGGCAGTGGCTCTCACCAGGGAGATCTCTGCTCACAGGCCAGGCAGTGTTTCCGTTAAAAGGGAAACCTTCAGAACTTCTGTAAGCCATGTAAATCATTTTACTTCAAGAAGTTTAGATATATGCTTGATTTTTGACAGAAGCCTGAGATTACTGAATAAGAAAAATAATGGGCTTCTGTGTTTCCTCAGCAATCAGTTGCAACTTCTTTACTTTCCTTTTGGTTGGATATGGATCGTTGTGACGCACACAGAGAGAGAGAAACAAGCACACCTGACTCCAAGTTGAGTGAACAGGAAAAGAGACTTTTACTTACATGACGTGACTATTTATGGAAATCTGTAACAATGACCGTGGATTGGACAGTGATGAAGAAACCTCTGACTCCAGTAGCTCATTACAATGTCCATCCATCCTCTCTTCCTCCAGAGAGGAATGCGAACAATCCTTATTTACAAGAATAGTATGAGAAAGTGTAACAGGAATGTATCAACATCAGAAGGCTAAAACTCCAGGGCAACAGTTGGAGGAGACACAATTAATTACATTGATTTGAACTGTCGTTTAGCAGGCAGGATGCTCATCCCTGCAGTATGGTGAGCACTGAGATGATCACTGGTATATGTCACTAGAAAAAACAAAAAAACAAACCAGAGCAATCCAAACCCAGTGCTATTTCTCTTTAAGATTTTTGCTATTAGTTATTGTGCTCTTTGAAGCTTCAGCACGTGTGTTTGTGTTCTAGATGATGCACTGGAAGTGTTTTGGGTACAATAGCAGGCCAGGAACAAAATGAGAAATGCCAAAGCACCCAAGAGTACCTCATGTTGTTCGTCATTTGGGATTCCTTTCTCACTTTTATAGTCTGTCAAGTGTCACGTTTCTAGGGAAAAAGCAACTATTTTTAGGACATCTGGTATGTGACTTCTTTAATATTAAAAACTTAAATTACACAAAACACTCTTAGTGGTATACATCACTTAAATTTGTTGGAGGAAACCAGGAATTGTGAATTGAGGTCTTCAGAGATGCTGTAAGGAAAGCCATTTAATTTATATTTTCTGTAATTATACCAAGTATTTTAACACACTAGATTTGGAAGGATATCCAGGAAGACATTTTCTTTTTTTTTTTTCCTTTGAGACAGAATTGATTATACTCATGCCATTATTGGGAGATCTAATAGTTTAATGTGCTCCTGAAAAATCTCAAGTGATGGTGATTCTCAAAAGAAGTGTTTTCAGAAAGTGGCAGTGTGTGGAACAAAGTGTTCACCAGCCCTGGTGATGAATACTTCAAGTGTTGTCTCTTTTTGTTTAGAAGATCAAGGTGGCAGCGCTGCGCATGTACACGTGCTGTGTGGAAAAAACTGACTACGAGGAATTCTTTAACAGTAAGTGGTGAACTTTTGGTATTTGAACTGCTGCCCTGGTAAGAGAACATTCAATGGAATTATGGCACTGGATATATTTGTGCTGATAAATGCAACAACAAAAAGACTTGCCAGACCCTGCCAGAGCATAGTCAGCTGGAAGGGGACTGTACTGCAGCATTCCCTTAAGCTCTGGAGCAACAGGGGTACAAGGGCAGAGTCTGGAGTATGGCATTGTTGCATTTTCCCTGCTGCAGTGGGGAACAGGAACAGGAGTGGGATGGGTACAACTTGGAATATCCTGGATTTCAAAGGATATTGCCATTTTTTATTACTGGGGTGGGATAAACTAAGAATCCAAATACCTTTTCCCTTTTTATGGTGGTCAGATGATCTCTGTGTCCTACCCTGTGCCATCCCCAGTATGACTGGAGTGTAGGTAAGGGAATCACCACCATCCACTAATGCACAACTTTTTTATGATACAAGGTCAGTTAGATCACAGGAAGCATTTGTCTGTCTCTATCATGGCTGGGGCAGGTTTGGGTACCACTGAAGAGACTTTCTACCTTTATTTTCTGGCCCTGACAGCATTAAATCAGGACACATCTCTTGACTGGGTAGAGAGTATGACTAGAACAGAGATACAAGTCCCTCCAATAAGTATGTAGGTGTATTAATGGCTTGGATTGGGATGGGTTTTTTTTATGTTATACACAGCGTTTTTCATCTATTAGCTAAAAAATCTGTTGTAGCTTTGAATAGTTTCAAATCTGGCTGGTGAAGGGGGAAGAGGTACTTTTGAGACCTATGTAAGCTACAATAATATTTTTTTCTTACATGAATTATTTCCCATGTCAGTATGATTTAGCTGGTAGAAAACCCATTAGCTAGATCTGGCCTGGCACCTTGATTCCTGAGCTACCAGATATTTTCTTACAGCACAGGTTGGGACTGCTGCCTCATGAGAGATCAGCTGAAGGGACACCTTCATCCAGCGCAGAGCTTATTGAGGATGGTTTGTTACATGGTGGTGCTAATGCAAAATTTTCAAGTGTTTTTCAGAAGATTTTCCAGACCTGTGATGTGGTTTCGGCAGTTGCAGGAGTGAGAGAACTCTGTGAGCAGTAGGCTTCATCACTAGTGATCAAAACTTGAGAACCTCGTTTTCCCTGCACACATCCTCTCCCAGCTGTGTGCCCTCCCAGGCTTGCTCAGATAGGGTGTCCTCTATTCGTGGTATTGACCTCTCAGACAAGGGCTTTGCTGTCTTTAACTGGTGTTTCACAATCCCTGTTTAATTGTACAAAGATCTATAAATGTTGCTCTAGCTTAAAGGAATTTCTAAACGTATCAGTGGAAAAAATACTGGCACAGATCCTCAGGTTCAATATGGAGTAAAATAGTTTCAGTTGTGCTTTTGATGTTATCTTACTGTCTGAAAAAGAAAACATGCATTTTATAGAGTAGGATATGTTTCATGCACTTGAGACAGTTGTTGAGATTGATAATAGTGCATGAGGCACCCATTGGTGGTATAAGAACACCTATGGTGTGGGGGGTCAGTGCTTTCAGTTCCAAAGAAATCATTGTTTTCATATCAAAACAGGTAAAAGAAGTTTCTTCTACTTCTCTTTACGTAGAAATGCAGCTGTTGTGGGGGATTAGCTCAAAAATTTAACATGCTTGTTATCCATGTTAAAAGGTAGTTCCCCTAAAACACAGGCAGTGTGGGGTGGGTGGGAAATTTTTAATGTGATTTTACCATGGAGAAGCTTTAGGCTGTGGTTCCATGGGCAGTTGAAGTAGCAGCTAAAGGGGAAAGTCTCACATCTCCATCTCTCTGTGCCCCTGTTCTGGACTGCACAGTAATGTCCTTGATTAAAGGTCACTGAAAGAGAGCAGCTGACATCCTAGCTTGCTGTATTGGTGAGCTAAAGTGGCATATGGAAGGGTCTGGTGGAGAGCAGCTGTGGCACAAAGCACGTGCTAGAGTGAATAATTGAGAGGGGAACATGGCATGGAGCAAGATACCCAACTTTCACTCGAGTTCACCATATCTTCATCAAATTGTGTCAGTCACGAGCTGGGTTTTTCCTTTTGTAGCTGAAGATGGACATTGCTTAAGCCCATTGCTCACTCCTGAAGGGAAACTGGTAGGAAGAGAAGCAATTATCTGCAAACTGTGCTATGGTGCTGCAACAGCAGAGCAGTGCCTGAGCCTGTGCTCTGTGGGTGCTGTGCCCCGCCTGGTGCCCACAGGGAACCCCAGGGCAGAATGGTGCTGTCTGAGCCACAGCTGTGTGTTGACCTGTGCTGTGTTTGTGCTATGCTGCCCCCAGCACTCCTGGCTCTAGCTGGAGGGTGTTGATACCTAGGTGAACTGCTCAGTCAGCTTTACTCTCTGGAGAGCTTATTAGCTCCTTCCTGGCTGTGTGAGCCCTGTTAACCTGTGGAGCTGACCTGGGAAACCTGCAGCCAATCATCTGTGAAACCACTCATAGGCTCATTAACCTGAGTGAGAAGAGTCAGTTCTTCACAGAGCCCTCCTCAATGTTTTTGGATGTGCTTTTGTGGTGTGGTTGTGCTGTGGCATAAGGAAAAATGGCACTGTGACCTTATGGAACTTGGGTTGGTGTGTGGAGTTCGTAGGGAAGCTCTCTTACAGAAGTGATAGTGTAAAGAGTGGATATTGTGGTGTGAGTACTAGGACAGTGATAGCATTTCATGTCTTATGGGCTCTCTTCTATCTCACTGCATTTCTGTTGATGCCCAGTGGAATTTCCGAGACTTTTTGTGGCACAGCATGAGAGCCCTGCAAACTGCCTGTCTCTGTATGTGCCTTTAGAACAGCAGTTCCCAAAATACAGACTATGGGTATGCAAGTCATGAGGCTGCTGTAGGATATAAAGAAGGTGTTTTAATTGAGACTCTTGAGTATGAAACTGCAGGTAATTTTATTATGCTTTCCATCCCTTTGTCTCTTGATACTGGATCACTCATGGACAAAACTTTGGGAACTCTGCTTTAGAGCCCAAATCCCAAATGTCTGCACTGTGCTGCTTATGTGGAAAGTGGAGTATTTTAGGATGTCAGCTGTTTCTTGTTTAAAGGAGAAGAGAGAAGCAGCAGAGGGAATAGCAAAGTTGATGGTGCCAGGTTTGGCACAGAGCTTGGGTAGTTCCAATGCAACAGAGGAGGCAGCCTGTAAGGAGACAGTTTCATGCCTGACCTCAGAGACTTGAAAGATCAAAAGAACTTCTAGGATCAGGCAGGTAATAATCAGAGCTGAACTGATGTTTGACTGATGAATATGGACTGTAGGGTTACTTTGAATTCAACTTGAACTATTAATACTGTTAATTCTCTAGAGTCAGGCAGCTGCAGCAGTAGAGAGCTTGTTCTACCAAATCAGCTTTTGGATGGCTCCTAGTGGGGCTCAGTGCAGCTCAAAAAGGCTGGAACTTACAGGACTCCCGATTTTCGTGTCTCTACTCCACCCAGTGCCTTCCAGGCTCCTGCTGCTGCCTGCCACAGTCAGGGAAGCGCTGGCACAGTACACCTGTTCTTTTGCAGGATATGTGGGTATTATTCCATTGTGTCCTTCCTAAAATTGTGGTAATGGTAAAGATGACCCATCATGAAAAGGTCCACAGTCAAGTTTTGCCTCCCTTACTTCATGAATTTAAAGTGCAGAATATGACTATGGGAAAACACGTCCTCATAATTCTGCACATGCCTGTCTCTTATGGCTCCACACATATGGCCAGGATGGATTCTGTGCACAGAACAGCTTTATTTCCCAGCTAATAATACCACAGTAATTCCATAGGTAGCTTTATCATCAGACATTTTTTCATTATCTAGTTTTACTCTGAGGAGAATGGTCAATCCTATAATGAAACAGAAAATTATTCTCCCACATAATTTACCAGGATAAGGTGTTCCAACCCCCCAAATTTTAGAATTCCATTCTTTTTACAAAGCTGATAGCTGAGTGAGAGCAAGCTTCTTGGTTTAAGGGAGCCACCCTTCCTTTAAATTTACCATGCAGACAGTCCAAATATAGAAGTTAAAAATTATTTCTAAAAATAGAATTGCAACTCTTGGAAAGTTAGAGAAAAAAGTTATTGCCTCCTGGGTACTGAATAAGTCTTTTAAAACTTTCCGTATTTCCAGGAGTAGAGGTGTGAGCTTTGCTTTCCACTGCAGAGTGATTTCTGTGGTGGGGGACTGATCCATGGGAACTCTTGCTGGAGAAGCCTCTGTCTGAACTGAGTGTTTGACTATTGCCTGTAGAACCTTAATTTACTGATGGTTTGGTTAATGCAGGCATTGTGTGCTCCTGCCCTGGTGAGAGATGCATTGGCTTGGCTTTAGGTCAAAGTAGTCATTTCTAGGCACAGGAATTATTTCTGAAAGGAATGAGAGAGCCAAAAGGGTAGACGTTTGAGGGACACTTGAGTTTAGTCTCCAAACATGGACTGTTAGTGTCTTTGTACTGTCTTAGAGGTGATGTATGGGCAGTGGTGCTGAAGCTTGGCACCTCCTAGGACTGATGGAGTCATCTCTCTTGGGAGGGATGAATACTGGTGATCTGTTTGATTCTTCTGACCAGAGCTAGCATATAAAAAGAAGGAGGCTGTGAAAGTATTGCTTCATGATCTGAGTGAATCTCCTTTGTAATACTTGACAGCCAAGAAGTATAGGAGCCAGGAAGGAATCTATTCAGTACAGAAAAGATGAGGTTGACTTCTCTGGGGCACATCTGACTGTAGAGTCACTTTCTGAAGGCTCTCTGGCCTTGTTCCAATTAGGTTTGAACAGCTCAGAAGAGAGTGCCAAGTGGTGGGTAGGCCAAGGTGACTGCCTCAGATCCTGCTCGTTAGGGCCTTGCCTTATTAAAAATTCCAGGAAACAGATGCAGAAGTGTGCCTGGGAGGAAGATTTGAGACTGACAGGAACTGAAGGATTTGGCATGCATAGAACCCACAGGTTCATTTTTTTCAAGCATGAGGAAGAAGAATATGGTTTCTGTGCCATGTGGCCTAAATCTCCAGCCTCACATTCTAACAGCACATGGAAATCCATCATGTGAACACACATATAGACAAGCCATCTCTGGGAAAACAGTGGCTGTGGGAGTAGAGCTGAATCTGGAAAGAGATTGTTTCTGTGGTTGGTTGATGGGTTTAATCCTAATGTAGCCTGGCTGGAACACTGAGAGTGCTGTGGGCTATGGAACCATGGAGTGAATCCAAACAGTGGAGTGGGAGCAGAGATCCAGGTAGCACAGAATTCTGTCCCTGGCAGGAGACAGCAGCTTATGGGACGGAAGACTGTAAGAATGGAGCAAAGCTTCCATTGATTCCTCTGTGTTACTCACTGCTGCTTTGGGACTCTCCAAGCTAGAAGCCACATGTTTGTCTCATTCGCCATTGTGGAATTTTTCTCCCCTGTAAAAGTTATCCAAGTGAGCTCTAAACACTTAGAAATCTTAGAAATCTGAAATCTTTCAGAATCCACAGCATCCTGTGGCTGCATGTTCTAGGGTATAAGCACAAATGTGACAGTGAATGATGTATGTTTCCAGTATGTATGTACTGTTACTGCTGAAAATAAATTACTAAAATGCTTTTAGATTTTGATGCAGTGAATTTCTGTTAAGCACAAAATGTGTTTAAATTAATTTTAACGTTTTGTTTTGGTTTTGTGGTTTTTTTTTCCTCTTCCATCAAGGGTGCCAAATGCCTGATACTTTGAATTCATGGTTTCTAGTAGCCCAGCTTCATGTCTGGTAAGTGAAAAAGAAAATAGTAATATAATTACTTTCAGGAAGTGGAGTTATATACAACTTAATGTGAGAAAAAGTAGAGCCTTCTATCCATGGTTGAGAAAAAGGTTATATTAATTTTACTGATTGAATTTCAGCAGTTTTCTGCTGAAGAACAAAATGTCCCATCTCTTACATCTCAAAATTCCTCACTAGTGGAATGATCTTTGCCATGAGTTTTCTAAAAGCCTTGCTCAGGCTATGTGGAAAAGTCCTACTTGGGTGTTTTAGAAAAGGTTTAAATTTATGTAAAAGTCATTTGAATTGGGAGGATTTGTGGTGATGAGAAGCGTTTAACAAATTATAGCACTGGCATTTATTCTTTCACTTCTGAAACGTACGTGCAGGGTGGTGGATGCCAGCTTGGCTGCATGTAAAAATATTTAACACCTTAAACATGAAGTTTTTTCCCTTTTTCATTTGTGTAAATAGTAGCCAAAAAAATCAGGTTTTCCTCTAGAATTATACTTATAAAGGTCAGAAGATGTGCAAGGGAGTACAGTAGTTTTTTAAGTGCCAGATCTTTCAGGGAACTGAAGTCCACAGACTTGGGTTCAGCTGTTCAAAGGCTGAAAGGAAGTTTGTACAGAAATAGCTGCCTTTCAGGCCTCTTGTTTCCTTGCCTCCTCCTTTTTCCCTTCCCTCCTTTTAATTTCCTGACTCTTCAATATACTGAAAGATGGGGCAGCTCATTACACTAAAGAGTGAATAAATGAGCAAAACCGTTGAAATTATAATCAGTTAATGAAATCAGTGGAACCAAGTAAGGAAGACCTTTGAAATCTGCAGTTTATTTATTTCCTACTGTTCCCTATGGGAAAAATGTTTTAAAAATGAATTGATGAGCTAATAATTCATATAGGTATTTTGAAAACTAGTGCAATAAATTTTAAAAGCCAGACTGTTTGTAAGTATCTGGGGAAACCAAAGAGAGTTTCATCTCAAAGATAAATCCACAGAGAACACAATATTTTCATCTTGATTTTTCATTGACAGGACAATGTATCCTGTGATTAATACACAGCATCAAATTCAAGATTAATTATAAAAATAAACAAGAGAACTATGACAGAGAGGAAACTGGTGTAGGATAGACACAAGTTTCTAAGATCAAATCTACATTGGCTTCTTTTGAAGGTGGCCGAGAGTTGCTGTACTTCAAGCTGGTGATGTTATGGAGAGATTTGCTGAGAGGAATTGAATTACTCTTGCATGTGAGATACGGTGGACAGGTTGACAGCAATATCCTGCACAAGCAGGAAAGAACCAAATCCCTCTGCCTTGTTGTGACACAGTGAAAATTCAAGTGTGGAGGTTAGCACTAGAGGTTAATTTTTCTAAGGTTTGTGAGCCTGGCTCTTCTGTGTTCCTGGCAGCTTCAGCTAAGGAGCACTCTCATTCTGGACCATAAATGAGAGCTCTGGTTTGATATTCCAGGACACAGAGAAGCCTGTGACACGCCTGCTCACTACCTGGGTTGTTGGGAAATGCTGTGGGCTTTGCTTGTGATGAGATCAGTGGCCAGTATCCTGCCATGACATACTTTGCTTTCCTAGGCACGTTTATTGCTATGTTCCCTGGGATTCTCTTCCTTTAGGTAGTTTGTCCTCAGTAAAGTGGGAGCAGAAGTGCTTCAGCTGGCTTTGACAAGGTCAAGGACATCCTACCCCCGTCTGAAGGCTCCGGTTCTCTGTCTTTTCTGCTGGACCATTTGCCTCAGGGGCTATAAATCTTCCTGATCTGGTGACCAATGACCTGTGGGAAATTCTGATCACCATCTGCTCCTGTTCTCTAGCAGAGCAGTCTGCATCACTTTCTTATGTACTTCTTCCTTCTTGGTCAGCAGCTTAATTTCAGCTGATAGTGTCTTCTGGAGCCAGAGAAGATGAGAATTTTCCCTACTTTTTTAAGCTTCGTGTCTTTTTCTTACTGTTGCCATTGCCCAGCATGTTATAGTCAACTTTTCCATGTTTTTTTTGCATCCCAGCTTTCACAGACTTAAGGTGCTTGTCACGGCAGGTTGCTGTGTTACACATTCTGGAGGGTTCTCTTTGAATCTCTGGCTCCTTCTTCTTGTTGTCTGTGAGTAGAATGTTCCTACTGATGCCACTTAAAAAGAGAGGGATTTGGGCTCTCATGTTTAGCCTCTGCTTTTGCAAACTTCATTCAAGATAATATTCCTTTAGAAACACTCCAGTGCCTTCCAATGCCGTGGTAAAATCATGCTTTAAAAAGTCAACCCATCGATATGGTTTACTTAGAAAACCAACCTATGATTATTCTTTCCTGAATGTCATGTTTTATAGGCCGTTTCTGTTACTTCACACCTCTGATGTCAGGAGGACACTCGGTTTATATTTAGACGTCCAGACCTTTAAAAAAGCTCTTTATTTCTACTGCTGGGTTTGCATTTTCCCATGCATCTAAATGAAGTATTGGCTGAATGCAGAGCTCTTACTAAACTGCCAAAGAAATTACTTGGGTGACTGCTCAGGAGTGTCTTGGTTCATTATTTGTCATGCAGATACTGAGAGCTCCCTTCATATTTTCACCATCCAAACACGGTGACATCTCTAAAGTATTTAGGATCAAATAGAGTGGTGCTACAATTCCTGTCCTGACTCAGAGACCTGCTTCAAAAGTTCTTCTAAGCATTGTTTTTCTTAAGGAAATCTGCACTTAGGAGAGTTTTGATCAGCCTGAGGAAGTCTGGAGGAGAATGACAACCACCGAGTATACGTAGAAAACAGTTTCTGCAGGAAAAGATTTCTCTGATTTGCATAGAGAAGCCTGACGACACAGTACCATTTTGAAATGTGGTGCTTCAGAAAAAAGAGAATAAACTCTCTGTTTTGCGTCTTAATTGCATCAGGATAGTCTTGCTTGAGAGAGATTTAAAGAACAAGTTTATTTGGAATGTCTCCAGCATATAGTTGATCCTGCCTTACCATGGGGGAATGGGCTACAACAGCCTAAACAAAGGCCCCAGGGAAGAGAAGGCTACACAGCCAGGCTGGGTTCTTTCTGCTGGATAGAGCAGTGGTGGGGAGCTGGCCAGGCTGGAGCACAGGAGAACATGCAAACCTAATTAGGACCTGTTCAGAATTCTTCTGGTGATTGTCATTCACTGAAGTGTAATGTCACAACAGAGCTGATAGAAAAGTCAGTTCAGGTGTTTCCTGCTGTCTGCCAAGCTGGTAGCTGTTCATGAGTGGGTTAAGCAGAACAAAGCCTTCCAAAAATGCTGTTGATACTTGTGTTGTTAGGCCAGAGTAATTTCTTTGAATAACTATAACATAGCTCCCGAAACAGTTGCTCTGGAGCAACTGAGGAAGCAGGAATGAGTGGCCAGGTAGAGTGGAAGGTCTGAGTGGGCTTTACCTTTAATGGCTCATCACACCTTGATGCATGATACAAGGGTGCCTCAGAGCAGTGATCGGGGGTGTCTGCCACCACTTCTGGTGTTCTGGGAACACCTACAGAAGCAGTTGTAGCTGAGGCTGTTGTGAGAAACTACAACATCTCAGCTGACATGGGTTGAGTTACAGATGCTCCTGATCCTTTTAAGTTATCCTTTCATATAATTTTCTTCTAAGATAATCTCTCTGCATAACTTAAACACAGCAAAAATTATCCAACCCAACTAGTGTGAGGTAGACAGCTTTCTAAAGATAGTTTGGAACAATTTTTCTTTTGGGGTTTGATGAAGATGAGTCAGTGTATGACTAAAGTACAGAACAGATTGTGCAGTGAAACGATGAAATGTTTCACACCATGGTGATCTAGTTAGGAGGTTTGTAGGCTTTAAAGAGTCTGTGTCACCTCAGACAGCAGGTGTAGTAACCAACTACCAAACTTTCAAATAAGCTGCCAAATTCCATGACCTCACTCGTGGGGCTGCAGAACAGCTCTGTGATAGCAATGTGCATCCAAACACAAGAGCTCCCTTTTAGGCTCCATAAGTAGCAGGTTTCCCTCTGTACATCGGTCCACTCCTGCTCGTCATTGACCCGTTGTTCCCTGTTGGTGTCTGCACTGCTCTGTCCTCCTTTTCCACCACTGAAGGCACACAGGATAGGAAACACTATTTATGCTCAAGGGAAGCTTTTCTTGCCGCTGAGTTTTTCACCCCTGAGTTCAGCTGTTCAGCAAGAGAAGTATAAAAATGCTTTTCTTAGTGGAAAATTAGTCTTTTAAACTGAGTCTTTTTCTCTTTGACTTGTTAAGAGTGAGTAAGAATTTTCAATTCTGTAATTCACTTCTTTGTACATTTCAATTATGTAAATGCACAAGAAGAACAAAGGTTTTGAAACGGGTAGAAGTAAACTGAAAGTTTTAAGCTCTTTGTGCATTTGTTTTGTGGAAGGTCTGGTACCTGGACAGCTGTTCTCTGACCACTGTTTGAACAGAAAGCTTTGTCATCCTTCTGAGAGAAAATGAGGATTTGGTTTTGGTCCCATCTTAATTGCATTTATATGGTGGGACAGTCGTTCTGAGTAGCAGGAAGAATACAGAACTTATGCAGGTATTGCTGCCTTCAGTTTTTGTCTCTGACTGTCCTTGACAGTAAGTTTTACTTCTTTTACAGGTTAAAAAATATATTTCCTTTACAATCCGTACACAAGATAGAACCCATCATAAAGATGGACATTGTACTTTTACAGGTTATCTCAGCACACTTCAGGTGTTTGTGATTTTCCCTGTGGAGCTGGCATTCATGGGTCACCAAATACTTTTAATGCCTGTAGAGCTTATATTCACTAAATAAATTAACCTATTAACAAATAAATAGTCATATTTTTCTTTTTGCTTTTGTGGCACATACACCATTGTCAGTGTGCAGCAGCTGCACAGTGGCCTCCAGCAGCTCTGCTGTCTTGGTTTTACAGGAGCTGGAAGCAGTTTCCTTCTTGGCATGTCTGTGAAAAGCAGTGGCTTCTCTCAGCTCCAGTGTTTGAGCATCACTTCATCTACAGTCACTCAGTAAATCCTGGACAGGCACTTCTGTCTTTCAGCACAGGAGCAGAGTTGCTGAATGAGGTAGAGAAGATGAGGCAGGTGAATAGTCCCAGCCTGGTGAGGAATCAGCCTGGGCTTCAGTTTATGCTCTTTACAGGTGTTTTATAAGAGGCAAAATAGTATTGTTATTTTGTTTTGTAGACAGAACAGCAGCAATGAAGTTCAAGTGTCTTTAATGCTTAAAAAAAAAGTCAACTCAACCTGATATTCTCATTAAGATCTCACAGTGCACTTAAAAACCTCCGAGCTAGTCTTGCCTATGGCAGTTTCACCAGATGGCTGGACATGTAGCCAAATACCCCTGTAATTGAAATAATTTAGGACATTGCTAATGTGGATTGGTTTCTGTAACTTGCTTAAGCTTTCCTAGCTTGGCTAGTTGGACTCTTACAGCACTTGAGTGCACCAAGCTGAGCTACAGCTGGCTCGGATTAGACAAGCCATGTGTTCCTGCTCCAGAGGGTGAGGAATTTAGGTTGCAGTAGTGTTTAACTAGATTACAGTGCTGTCAACAAGAATAGATGGCTGGATTAGCCAAAATCCAGCAGATACAGCTCCTGAGTACAAAATGGAGACATTTGTGATGATTTATTAAAAAAAAAAAATCCTTGTGCATTTTTCCCCTGATCACAAACTTATACTGTAAGAAAAACATTAAATTAGTATAATGGAGTGTATATATAATGGAATGTATTTAATTTGCTCTCTCCTTTTTGAAAAAGCCTAGAAGCTCTGACTGGTGTTGCTCTTGCAGGATGTGCCTGGTGCGGCTGAAGCAGGAGGGCCGCACAGGGAAGTACATGTGCCGCTACATCGTTCACTGCATGTGGGAGGACGTGGAACAGCGTGGGAAGGTGATGGGGGTAAGTCCTCTCTGGTGGTGTTAATCCTGATGATTCTCATCTTTCAATGCTCTTCTGGATTTAAATATCTTAGAAAAGTGCCTGAGAATCAACCCGGTTGATTCCTTTGCTAGCTTAAGCTGGTACCTGCAGCCCTCACTCCTGACCATTTATTCCCTCAGCTGTTCTATTGAGCCACTGACATTGTTTCTGAAAGTGCGTTGTAGCCTGGACAAAGGTACTGATTTGTATGAACTTAATTATTTTCCTACATGATTTGCCATGTCATTGCAGAAATAGATGCTGCTACAACAGAATGGGGATAAGGAATAAGCAGCTGGGGTAGGGAGGAATATGACTGGTGCCAATATAGCTACAACTTCAGTAATTCCAGCAGAGCTCTGAGTTTTCTCTGTATCTAAAGTGCTAAAAGGAAAGTTAATCAACAAGAGGTTTTTGTCAAGTTCCTGCACATGACTATAACTAGTCCTTAGTGTATTTTTAATTTTGGATTCTCAGTATACCTGATATTTATCACCAAAAAAAATCCCAGTTCTTGGGAATTCCGTAGCTTTACTTTGTTACACGTTGCTTTTTAAGACAAGACATTCTGTTACTCTTCTTTTGAATTAAATTTAAATTCACACATCTGAGAATTTTTTGCTATATTAATGTGTTTAGATAAATTCCAGTGTGGGAATCTCCTCTTTCTGGTAAGGCAGTGTGAGTGAGCCTGACAAATCAGATGTAGTGGAGAAAAAGACTGGAGGAAAGAGCTTTTGCATTTTTGTCCTTATCCAATGCTTTCCATATCACACTGCTGGTTGGTTCTGCTTTCTCTAGTAACTATACACAGCTCAGATCTTTACTCTGGATGTAAATATAAGATTCTTCTTGAAAAGCAAAAAAAACCCCAAACCAAAAACAAACCCCAGCCAAACATGTAACCTTCCAAAGCACCTGAAAGTATCTGCCTGATTCCGTGGAGAAAATGAACTTTTGGAACAGAAAATTTTTTGTCTGTTTCTTTTTACCCTAATTTTGTCTTATATGAGCAAAGTGCTGGCCTGGAGTTTTCTGTGCAGGGTTGGAAGCAGCAGACAGCAAAGAGAAGCCAAGCTGGCTGTTTGCTGCCCTTCCAAGCAATGCAGGGCTCTGAAGTAAAGAATGTTGCAGGTTAGGCCTGTATTGAGAGCTTTACTGTAAACCTTAGGGGAAAAATGATAGTGCTTACAGTCAGTTCTTTTTAAAGGGATGCACAGGGTTCCCATTTATGCAAACTAAACTATTCTACTGCTCCACAAAATTCCCCAAAGTATAAAAACCCCATAGGTGTCTTTATATTTTCATCCAGTCTGTACCCTGAGATGTTCATACATGCATTTTGCAGTAGCATGGTTGCTGTGTTATGCAACTGCAAGGAGCTCTGAAGTTGCTGGAATGCCATTCATTCTCTGCCTTGATATGTTGGGCATCTGGTCAGTTTATCCTTGAATTTAAATTATGCAGTCTTTGTAGGAATGACCCTGCAGCAGAATCTCCAGTGTGCTTAGCTTGCAGTACTGTGATTCCTATAATACACCAGATTGTGGCCTGGTACTAACACAGCCTTTATATGGCCACAGGAGACGCTCAGAGGAAGAACCTGCAAATTTCAGGGATTAATCTGCAAGGCAGTTACACCTGTGTGTATTTAGTACAGCTGAGCTGTAAAGAGGCCCCTTGGTTTAATGAACCTCCTTGACTGAGAAGCGATCTCCTGAGCAGGCGCTGAGAGGGAGTGAGAAAGCAGAGTGGACTCTCCTGGGGGTCAATTTGGAAATCAGGACTGTTGTCTTCACTGTAGTCTTAGTGAGGGCTTTCATTATCTTGCAGTGGATTATTTTGTTTTGGCTTGGTTTTTTCATCTTTTATTTATTCCTGATCTTTCAGTCATTATTCGTAGTTCGTCCCCTATGGAGACAGCCTGAGAAGGTTGGAGCTGTTGAGGCTGGAGGAGAGAAGGTTATGTGGAGACCTGCCAGCACCAGTCCAGAATCTGAAGGCCCTACAGGGAAGCTAGAGAGGGATCCTTCCTCAGGAACTGCAGTGACAGGACAAGGCGGGAATGGCTTCACAATGGAAGGGAGGGAATTTAGGTTACACATGTAGAAGGAGTTCTTCTCTGTCAGAGTGGGGAGGCCCTGGCACAGGTTTTCTGGAGAAGCTATGGCTCCCCCATCCCTGCAAGTGTCCAAGGCCAGCTTCAGTGGGGCTTGAGGCAACCTGGGATAGTGGAACGTGTCCCTGCCCACAGCAAGGGGTGAAATGGGATGAGCTTCAACCCAAAATTTCTGGGATTTTGTTGAGATGTACAAACTTCTTGGTTTCTTCTTCTTGGTAATATTTATTGTATGTTAGATGAAAGTTATCTATGTACTGATGTTTGAAGATGTTACCAGTTCCCTTGCTCCTTATCACTGCTTTATTTTCCTTCGTCAGTGCCAGTGTTCTGGCTTCATATCCCACTACACTCATGCCCCTGCATGGGCAGTTCCTATTTTGCTCACTCTTCTCCACTCACCTTCCTTCCATTCACAGAGCTGTACCCTGACTGAAATCTTTCTCACTTCTCACCTTTAGCAATTCCAAGGAGTTTTGAGTGACCAATAAAGGGCAGTTTCCCAAATGCTACATTCTTTTTATTAATCTTGACCTCTTTATCCCTAATGACTTTTTTAAACTGAAGCTGAGGTAACGACGGAGGGTTTGTGATGTGATGGAGGGATATGTGTAACAGCAATTTATTTTCAAGTAATGTAGTCCTGCACTCAGTCAATATCCTGCCTCCACAAGAAGGTGGTCAAATGCATTAGGAATAGTAGATAAAAAGATTAAATTAATGTTTCTGTGCCAATGCTTTTAAATTTCAGAATCTTTCTCAGAAATAGGATGAATGAAAAGAAACTTTACTGAATACGTTCAGAGAACTAAATTATCATCTGCATACAATCTAGGAGGTTAGGAAATTCTGTTCCTTGCCTTTTCTCTCATACAGTGCATCAAAGGTCAAGGTTTAACTCTGACTCCTGTATTGTGGTACAAGTGACAGAGCACCTGGATGGAATTGCTGGCTGGATGCAATTAGTTTGACTTGCTGACATACAAAGTTGCAGTTCTTTAGCAATCTAGCAAAAATCTAGCAAACGACTTGATGCTGGACACTATATTCCTGAAGTGATACTGATGGTTTACTGAAATGTGCCATCTGCTCTTAACTGGTTCATTGGAGCCAAAAGGGGTAGAATGTAAAGCATTTTAACTGCAAATTTACATCAGCTCCAGCTCCAAATGGAGTTTGTATTATTTCAAAACCTGGTTGTTAAAACTGCTGAGATCTAAATCTCTGCTACAAAGACCTGTTAGCCTGGGCTCCTTCAGCACTCCTGAATGTCGGCAAGAGTCAGAAACCCAAACTTGACACAGCTGTAAAAACACACGGAGAGTCTGTGGCCTCAGCAAATTCGACTGGTGCAGGCATATTTCAGATATAAATTTTACTCAGCTGTCCCTAGTACTAATGAAGTCAGTCTCTTTTGGTGGGTTTGCAGCCAGGTGTGTCCAGTTCTGTGGCTAACCAGTGCTCTTTACTTAATTTTTCCACTAGTGACATTTCTATCAAACTTTAAAAACAAACAGAAAAATTGGCTTGATGCAATGGCTCCGAGTGTTAATAGTAACATTAGGCTGGGTAAAAAGACTTCCTTTGGATCCTGCTTTGCCAGAGATCTCCACCTCGTGGCTTGAAGGGAATAGATTTATCCTGTGCAAGCTGCCTCATCAGTTTGGAAAGGGAATTCTCTCAGGACTAGACATTGGTGCTGTTTTCTCCCTAAGGGGGTTCTGGAGCCACCTGAGAATTAACCTGGCTGATCTCAGTATTGTGCTTTAGTACCTTTGTGGATTTTAAAGTTGTTGTAAAAGTTTAAGTGTATTTAGATTAAGCTGCAGGGTTGATAGGAAGGACATGTAGGTGTTCCCTACAACAGGATTTCAGCTGATAATAGGACAAGAGATATGAGGGTTAAATAAATAAATTCTAGGCTTCCAACCACTCAAAAAATCCCAAACAACAACAACAAAAAACTCAACACCCCTTCTCCCTCCTCCAAGCACCCCACACTAATAACTTTTGGGTTCAAATCCTGTGGTGTCTCAGGAAGATCCATCAGGCTTAATTCCAATAAACTGTAGGTTCACTTTACCTGCCTTGGTCGTGTATGTTGTGGTAGAATTCTGCTGCTGAAATGAATTAAAGTTGTTTTCAGTGCAAAATGACAGTTAATTTTATAATGAATAAATGTTCTAAAAGAGATAGGACTAGGAGGGGCTGTCCAGCCCAGTGTACCAAACCTGTTTTAATTTATCATAATCTCACTTTCCTGTTTTCCCACCAGATTCCTACCCCCTTTTTTTTCCAGAAACACATCTAGGTGTCTTTTGAATTCGTTTATTGGCTCTGCTGTGTGTAGCACAATACAACCTTTGTTACACTTTTAGCTAGATCTGTTTATACCCAGTGACCCATAATTTGCTCTCAATTACACACTCACGTACATCTGAAGTAACAGCATCAGAATCAATACATGTAACTGAGAGCTGAAAATGGCTCTGGGAACTTGAATACCATTTTCTGTCTTGAAAATGACAGTTTTCTTTTCACAATTAGAAAATTTCAGTTGATTAAAAATGCCATTTTACCTTACAGGAGCTACAGAATTTCCTAAACTCAGTTTAATTCTGTTTAAAGTTTGACCTTGTAACTAAAGAAAGCATGGTCAGAGTGAGGCCAGCAAGTTGTAGAATGGCTTTAGAGGATGAGAGGACAGGGTGTAAAATGGATAAAATTTTAAAATAGAACTTGATCTTTGTATTAATTGAAGTGGGAAGTTGCTGTACTGGGATATTCAGGGGTCCTCTCCAGGCCTGCCTCTAAAATCTGATGGGAAGTTGTGGAGTAGATTTTGGATGCACAGGAGTGAAACTACGTTTTTGAGAGAGAACGGGGCAGAAGAAAAGTGGGGCTGGAATGGGGAGTTCGGATGAACGGAATGTGCTGAAGCAAAGTATTGCAGAGAAGGTACTGATTTTGTTTGAGGAAATGGACTGGGATATGAGACAGAGGATCATGTTCAGTACAGTTGAAAAGGTTTTTAAAAACCTATAAAACTAAAGAAGAGAAGTTTAAGTTTTAAATTATCTATGTATATTTTGAAATGCTTTACTAGGACGTTTTATGGAGAAAAATGTTACGATTTTTGATGACCACTTGGAATATATAAAATTTCACCAGTTTCTAGTTTTCCCTTTAAAAAAACCAAAGAAACGAATCCATTGCCAAAATAGTGAGATACAAAATTGCTCTGTGTAGTTTTTGTGGGTTTTTTTAGTAGGATACCAGACATTGTATGATTAGTTTTACCTGATGTTATTGTTTCAAGACCATCACAAAGAAAAGTTTATCAACCCTTGATCTTTTTTCAAAGAGCTTGAAGGTTCACACTAAGTTTCCAGTACTTTGTCATTTCATAAATGAATTATAGTAGGTACTTTTCCAGAGGAAATTCAGTAAATTAGATTCTGGAAATCTTAATAACTAAATATGTAGGATAGTGCATGTGTATGGAATGTTACCTTGAATTATCTCAACTGTGATGATATCTGGAGCAAACTGTAATGATGCAAATGTAGTTCTACCAGCACATGAAGCATTGAAATATGGGTTTCTTTCTCAGGTAGTTTGTGATGTAGTTGTTCTAGAGACAGCATCTGTGGGATCAACACACCTGGGTGAAATGTTTGGGCCATGCTGAGGATACCTGGTATTGAAATCAAGATGTAATAAATGCTTGGGTTCTTTTCAGCTGGCCTGCACCAGTTTTCTGGCATAAAAAATCAATTCTGGCACAAAAAAAAAAAATCAATTTATGTTTCCTAGATGTGTTGGACCCTGTTACTGTAAGGTGGTGTCATTGGCCTGCTCTGTGCCTTGCTTGAGTGCCTGCAGGAATTACACTGGAAGCTGCCTTGTGGCATGATTTCTAGAGATACCTTTTTTCAGTATTATGTATTTTTCAGTATTATATTACTCTATGTCCATTATATAGGGAAAGGTTCTTCCCCAGAATATGCTTTTAAGATCCTTCAAAAAAAACGGAAATAATACCAAGACCAGAGTCTGTTCTAAATCAAACCAAACAAACCATTGAGAGCTTCTCTGTTGTTCCCATACGTTTTAATCACATTGTTGCTTGTGCTTTTCTCTGCAGATAGAAAGTCACTGATATATTCTGCCTCCACTTCGGGAGAGAGTCTTGTATTTTCTTCTTAGAGCTTGGTTTATTTTTTGCTTCCATTTTCTGAGTTCTCTGGCCCATTTTATCCATTTACAGAGCTGGCAGCTCTTTGAAACTTTTTTTTTTTCCCTGACTGCTTTTGCTAACTACTCTTACAGGAGAATAAAATATGATGATCCGGAAGTGCACATGCAATCTCTGCAGTAATCCCAGTGCCCCCAGTGCTTCCTCACTTGCTGGCTCCTCTGATTTCTTTTACAACCCTAGTAAAGCAACAGCGCAGAATACTTCTGCATACATCTAGGGAAACTGAGGTGTTTTCTGTGTTTCATTCTGGTCTGAGAATCTCAGTGGATTATATTCCTTTCTTCTGTTCTCAGTTTTCTCTTACTGGTCTTAAACAGCACTTGCTTTATCTCTTTTAATAAGTCAATTACCATTACAATTCTGTAAGAGTTTGAATGTTTTGATTGCATTCAAAGGTCAGGAAATAGTGCCAAAGCTTAAAATACCAGCAAATCTAATCTTGGAGATCTCTCTTTGTCGATAGCAAAGTGTTCATCATGTTGATTTCCAAGTTAGTTAGGAGACCTTGAGGCCAGGAGAATAAGTGTGCATAAAAGAGACAGTTTTATGGTTGGGTTGTCATGAATGTGAGATGGGGTCGGTACAGTCTTGGTCAATGTGAAATGAGCAATACTGGTCTGAATAGGTTTTCATAGGGCTTGGGCATCCAGACGGATCTGGCAGAGAACAGAAGGCAGGCCTGGGGGTGAACAGAGGTTTTAGGGGTCCCCTGAGCTTTGGAGTAATGCGTCTCATTGATGCTGAGTATCAACAATTTTATTTGGAGATGCTGTTTGAAGACTTCATTTTTTCAAAGTGGGGAAGTGGCAAAGGCCCTGTAATTGGTGGAAAAACAGGACTAAAGCCCCAGAGGACAAAGCCAGGTACCAAGAGCTTAAAAATAATGTGTCTCCTTGAGAGCATCCTAAATTTGCCCTTTTGTATTTCCTATTTTATTATGTCCTTGCAGGAGGGAAGATAACCCATATATAGGTTTAATCCATGTTATTCAGGAAATATTCCTTATTGTAAGGAAGATTTTGACTTCTTAAAATCCTTGCTCATGTTTTTAGGATCTTCTGGAAGTTTATTCACAGCAGCATCAAGTCTGAATGAAATGCAGAAGTAAGATGGAAAACTCGCAGTATCTTACCATGCAGCATTTTCATGGTTCACTTTCCTCCTTTGCCTTTTACTTGAGGGCAGAACTAGGGTAGAGAAATAATTTTTGTTCTCTTCTGAAAGGTTACAGTAATAAAGAAACTCTTGTTAACATCAGAGTATATGGCAGGCAAGAGTTTTCACAGTCTGGCATTGTTTATTTTACCAGCAATTTGGAACCTTCTGCACTCTTAAAATATTGGCAAGAAAATATTTAACAGTTAACTGTTCTGTGGCCTGTGTGTGTTTGAAGCCCTGGGGAGGAGGAATGCTTGGGGAAATCGGGTTTTTCTCAGCTTATAATTGAAACCAGAAGGTGCAGAATATTGGTAGAAGGTGAAAGCAATGTGACTTCAAATTAGAATTTTACCCAAATGTGGAACTGATGGGAGAACGTCAAACAGGTCACGTATGAGCAGGGCCCTTCTAGGACAGAGTGGGGAGGCTGATGGAGCAAACACAAACCAGCCAGTCTGCCAGGCACTACAGAAATTAATTGGAAAAGGTGATAGTAATTGGGAGTATTTGCATTTATCCTGGCCTCTGTCACCGGATAAAGGTTCTTGCAGTAAGGATTAGGCTGGTTAAATGCTGGTTAATTGTATGGATCCTAGCAATTGTCACTCCATTTGAAATGAAATCAACTTTTTTTTTAACAGTTTTTTTAGGAGAGGGTGCCTTGCTGTTCCCCTCCAACAGAAGCTCGTTCTAGTCCCAAATTCTGGAGAAAGAATTGGTTTTTTTGTGCTCTTACTATTTTTCCCCTAGGGGAGGATGACCTATTTGGTATGAGCAGGATCATTCTTGCTCATATTACTGCATAAAATGTAGCCTCTTCCCATGAGGGTATTAAAGGCTATGTTAAAGGGAGACGGCTTTTTAATAGCACTAGCACTTTTCAGGTGAAATTCCTGCCAAGTCAGCAAAGTGACCTGATGTCTGGTGTCCAGGACCATCTCATGAGCTGTACCTATCCTGCTGGAAATCAGGGCAGGAAAGAACAGAGGTCCAGACAGGAGAGATACCAGCCAGTATCTGCAAAGGTCAGCAAAAAATGAATGAAGCAGAACATGCTCAGAGCTCCTACTCCTGTCAGATGAAGATCCAGTGTGTGCTGTGGCTGCCAATGACCAAAGATATTTGGGTTAAAGGATAAGAAACAGAACTGTGGGTCAGTTCCTTCTGGTACAATCTCCTGGCATTCACTAACGAGTAACCCGAGAGCTGCACGGGGACCGCCTGTTCAGGATCACTGACAGAAATCCTCCAGGAATCCTCCAGGAATGTGCAGCCTTTTCTTACCTCTTCCATATTTTTTGCTCTTTAATGCCCTGTGGCAATGACTTCTGCCACTTAAATGTGTTGCATGAGAAAACACCTAAATTTTAAAATATTATTTGGTCATTTCATTAGATTCTTTTCTACATCTTTTTTAATGAGAAACAGTGGACAATAAGTCCTTGTTTAACTGCTTGATGCCACTCATGATTTTACCTCTCCACCATCTTCTTCCTCATTTCATCCTGAAAAGTTTCCTGAGTGTTTTGTCATTTGTCGCATCCTGTCATCGTAGTTTTTTCTATGTCTTTTCTACTACTTTTAGATCTGTTTGGAGATTAAAAGGCAACAATTATGCATTTTAAGCATTTTATATGCAGTACATTATGGATTTATGCAGAATAGGGTTCCTCTTTTGGTTTCTATTCCTCTCATAAGAATTCCTAAAATTTATTTATCTTTTTCCTCACTATTGAATTGTTGAACTTAATTTTTTTCTCTTAAAGATCCATTTCCAATCTGTAGCTGCCAAATGTGTGCATGTTGTTAAACAGGTTTTATGGATTATTTCTTTTAACACCTACTACTAGTACCTTTATCAGCACTGAATATCACTGGTCATAATTATTTGTGATTTTTATTTTCATTTACTGTCTTTTCTACTAATTTGCTGAAAGACTTTTCAGAATGGGTGCCACCTTTCCTGTCTCTTCAGCCCTGCTAATGTTAGCTAAGATTTTAATTTAGTTTAGTACTTTACAATCCCTGGATTTTTGTTGCTCTTGACTTTTATTAAGTTACTGGAAGCCTTTCTTGGATCATATCACCTGGAGTATCATGGACTGAGAGTGTCCAAAGCCAGGGTGGACAGGGCTTGGAGCAGCCTGGTCTGGTGGAAGGTGTCCCTGCCTATGGCAGGGGGTTAGAAGTAGATGAGCTTGAAGGTCCCTTCCAACCCAAACCATTCTGGGGTCATTCTCAGACTCTCAAAATCCTGAGTGCTGTGAGAAGGTGTTGGAGCAATGAGTATTCACTGCCTAATCCTGTGGAAAGACTGGGCCAGCAGAGGAAGCCAGCAGGAGCCAGTTTCAGGGGGAACCCACAGGAGGAGATAGATGTCCTTAGGGGTAGCAGACTAGGGTGCTTCTTGCTGACGCACATAGTGAGCACAGAAAGTTCCCTGAACAAGCTGCTGGACATAGAGACCTTCTGGAGGTTACTCTCTAAACAAATAGAAAGAGTTGGGAAGTATTCTTAGCTGAAATTGGTTGGGAGAATCTTGGAGGAAGCATATATCAACTTTTGTAGGGTTTCGCCTTTTCTCGGGGATTCTGGCTGCTGTTGAAGGCAGGATACCCTGGTAGGAAGCCTCTTGGTCTGCTCAGTGTTCCTGGTGTGTGACACTTTGACAGCCCCTGAGGTTTGTCTCAGTGAGGAGCTGGAGCTTTACAGGATCTCTGTGAGTGCTCACGGTGCATATTTACCGTAATGATTTATCTACCTTTACTACTGTCTTCTCCAAGTGCTGCTTTCAAACTTGATTCTGAAGTTTCCTTTATCAGTTTATCAGGCTGAATTCCTGACAATGGTATGTTCAGAAACGCATTGGTAATTAGCTTTAGGCTTTTAGCAACTAGTTTTTTCAAGAGGCATTACAGCAAAATCCCTTGACAACTGCTCACCTTACAGAGAATCAGCACAACCTGAAGCCCAGCAATTTGACCTCTTTTCCCTGATCCTTCTCTTGAGAGATTGCCAGTGAGCTCTGCCAGCCGCATTCTGCAGAGAAGCAGGAATTTGGAATAAGCCATTGAATACAGTTCAGATTGTACTGTGATCTCTGCATCTGTAACTGTTACCACGGCAGAGGTTCCAAATTAATAAACTGCAAGGTAGGAACAAACCTCATTTTCTGGGTAGCAGAAAGGTAGGTGTGAGCATCTGCTTTTGCTGAAAGATGTAGGTAATGTTGTATAACTTGCTTTTCTGTGTCTTTCTTGGAATAAACTTGCTCTGAGAAGCCTTATTGATGATTGCACAATTGTTGTGAAGGTTGAGCATGCACAACTTTTTCCATTAAGATGTTGTTTTTATGGGTTGAAGCTTTTGGCAGGAGCTGGTTCTGCTAGAACCCGACATTTAGCTTTTGTCTAGGTTAAAAGAATATTGGAGTAGGTTATCACTGAATATTGAAGAAGACTTTAAAGACTATTCTCTGAAGTTATTGATTGTGGAGGTATGTTACAAAATTACTTCTAATTTTAAACAATTGAGAATTTATCAGAAGAGTTGATATTTGAAGCATACAGAACTCAAGCTGTGGCTGATTAAAAGCAATGATCTACTTTCAGACTAAGTAGCAGGGCAGTTAAAAGGCTCAAAGATTGAAGACTGTAAAAATAATTTCTTCAATATCTTTGTCATTTCACAAGTATGTGCCTGAAGGAACTGGCCATTATGGCCCCTTGCTATGGAAATCTTCCTAATCTTTTTTATTAATTTAATCTTTTTGATCCTAGCTGCAGTCTCAGTCATGTCAAAATTACTGTCCTGCAAGCAATCATTATGTTACAGGATGAAATAAAAGGGCTGTGTTTGGCCATTTAATGTCATGAGTGTTTTAACACAGTGTTTTGAGCAAACACTCAAAAATATAAGTGCTTGTATAAAATATAAGTATTTTTATATAATATATAAAATATAAGAGTGCTTATTTATTATTTATGAATAACATAAACCATATTACAAGTAATTCTGTCCAATTGCAACTTGAGAAGAGGGGCATAAAAAAGCCTAAATATTTGTGGAGTGACATTTTTTTACCATGAAAGATCAGTCCTGTGTCTCCTTCAGGAATTTCTGCTGATGTTCCTGCTCCAGCAGTCAGAAGCGTCAGTGAGGGTGGTTGATGTTTATGGCAGTGGGGCTGCAGAAGTCCCCAGAGTGGACTCAGCCATGACAAGATGAGTGTACTCAGACCTGTGGAACTTGTTTTGCCCAAGAGATGGATTAATTTATACTGTATCAGCATAAACCACTACTTTGCTGTTGCAACTTTGACCACTCCAGGAGTGTGCTGCTGGTGTGGTGTGGCAGTGCACCAGGAAGAGCCCAGTCCTGGTTTGAAAATGTGACTGTGCTGACACATCCATTGTGTACAAGTACAGGAGCAAACACGTTGTACAGAAGAGGCTATTTATTGTAGCAGGAATAGTATAATGAGAATGAGGGGGTGGAAACCCAAGCCAGAAAATTAAAATATGAAATGAGATACACATGTTCAACTGTGAGGGTGATATGCTTTAGCCAAACACAACTTAGTGAGCTTAGTACAGGGGGAACTCAGTGAAATGTAATGGTCTGTGATATGCAGAGGGTCAGGTTCTATGATCTAATCATTTCTTCTGGCTGAAATCTCTTCATAAAAAAGTCTAGTTCAAGCATAACTTACAGCCTAAAGAGAGGAATTGCTGCCTGGAATTCAATGACTAGTGCTTGTACGAGGCAGTTAGAAGTGCCCCTTCTGGCTTTATAGTCTATGGAAGGATTAATGTTTTAAAGTAGCTTAAGGGTGCAACACATGCTGGCAAAAGCTGAAGCAGAAAGAAACTCCTGTTGCAGTGCTCTCAGACAGTGCCGCCTGTGGCCATCCCAGCTGGGGCAGTGCTGGCAGGACACAGGTGTGCAGTGACAGTGCCAGGGATCCATGTCCTGCTCCTAGGGTAGGGGCTGCACCTTGGTGCCTGGGCTTGTCCCTGGGCTGGTAGCTGTTAGGAGGCAGAGCACATCAGAGCCCATGGAATTTTTAAATTTGGGAAACACCATTCAGATCATCCAGTCACCATCAGTCAACAACACCTCCATGTATACCATTAAACCATGTCCTCAACTGCTACACCCACACGTATTTTGAACCAGGAATGGTGACTCCATCACTACCCTGGATGGCTTGTGCCAATCTTTTAAAAGTCTTTTTGTTGTTTCTTTTCCTTCATGTCCAATCTAAACCTCTCCTGGCACAACCTGAGGCTGTTCCTTTTGCCCTGTCATTTGTTACCTTTCAGTCTGTGATCCTACTCTGCAACATGAGCCAAAGCAAGTTGGGAGGAAGAGGAGATTCATTACCAAAGGAAGTTCTTGGTCCATCACAGGATACTGATATGGACTGATTCTAGAGCAGCATTCACTTTAAATACCATGTCCATGTGTTAGGGCTTTTGCTACGTGTCCAGCTGTACAAAAGAGCACTGTGCTCTTACTTCCCTAGAAGTCTTCTTAGAATACAAAACCTTCTGTGTGACTTGGCTGCCACTTGTCTGCTGCAGAGTCACCCCCAGCACATGGCTGTTGGATGATGCACATGGACTCCCTGAGGCCGAAGATGGTTTCTTCACTGTGACATGGAAAATCCAGCAGCTGCTTGCTGGGGCTGTCCCACAGGCAGAACGTGGGCTCAGGGAGCCTTTCAGAGAACAGTTGTGACCTGTACCAGGAAGATAATGTTAGCTGTACATTTCCTTGTTTCAGAGATGTTGTAAAGGTGAGATGTGTACCAAAAATGGGTCCCTTGTTTTAAACTAACAGTCCTGTGTCGCTCAGCACATAAATCTGTTCAATAACAGCTCTGTACTGGGCTGTTCCAAGGAAGGCAAAGGGGCAAAGTCCCAAGAAGAGCTCCAAACGTTACTGATTTTTTCCTTGTTATTAGCAATTACTGACTCGGAATTCTCTAGCAGTTTTTCTTCTTTATAACAAACTGTGGAAGAGTCAGCGGAATCTTGACCAACCAGATTCTGAAACTGGCCAGTGGTAAGAACTTGTACAAGCTTCAAAAGAAGCACTTCCAGCAAACGCTGCTTTGGATTTGCTCATTTTACTTGATTTATAAAGGATTTTTTCCTTCAGTATTTGCACTTGACTGATGCCATTTGTATTCTTCAGAAACTGCAATATTCCTTTAAATATAATTTCATTGCCAGAGATAGGTCTCCATCCCCAAACTCAGATTTTGTATCTGAAACTGTCTTTTAAGATGTATTTATTGCCATGTTTGTTTAACTTGCTTATCTCCTTCAGCGATCTGTTTCTTGCTAACTTAAAGCTGCTTCCCCAGGGATGTATAGTCCAGGACTTGTCTCTGTAATGGGACTATTTGTTTTCTTTGCCCCTTGCAGTTGCCTGCTGTAACGTTTGTAGTATGTGTTAAGTAATCCTTGAGGTAACATTTTTATTATGTCATAAAAAGTGCGTGGCAAATATATAATAACTCAGGGAATTTGTTTGTTTAAAATGGAAGGATAATTTATTGAGTGTGTTACATGAGACCTGCTCCCCCTTATTAGAGCTGTAGAAGTGCAGCTTATTTGGAAGTATTTTCTATTGAGAAAAACCACGATCTCTGACATGCACAGAAGGTTTGAGCATGGTTGGGTAGAAATGACATCATAGTTTATGTACTCAATAAAAATTTAATTAAGTCATTACAGAAGTTGCAGTCATCATTTAACCCTCTGATTTCTTATGTTTAGTTCTTTTTTTAAACATTCAGTAATAACCAGTCTCCAAATCTTGATAGCCTATAAAATATCTGCTTGAATTTTAATAGTTTATATTAATGGAAAAATATGAGTAACTGACATAAAAGGAATTTTCCTTGTGTTTGCACTATGTGCATTGCTATAAAAATCAACAGATGAAAAAAGACAGTGGTTTAAGGGAAGAGTATATGAACTGGAGGGTTGTTCACTTGGCAGAAGCTAACTCATATTTTGATAGAAGAGCTGTTGTGTAATTGCCAAGGTGAATACTCGTAAGGATATTGAGAGAGAATTCAGGACAAAGGGTTCCCAGTGTGGTGGGTGTGATGGGCTGGTGTCTCTTGTGTGTAAGTCTTGTCTCTGCAAAGTGCAGTGTCACACCTGAGGATCTTGCTGGTGCGCAGGACTGATGGACCTTGTAATTTGTACTTCTGGAGCGTGTGAGAGCTGCAGAAAAGAAATGCTTTGTGTCTCTTGGATCCCTCATGGGAGTCAGTACAAAGAAGAAGCTTTACCAAAGTGTAGCTGGGCCCTTGGGAGAGGAGCTGCATCACTATGTTGGTAGAGGTAACGAGGAGAGGCAAGAGGGACAGACAGTGTGGAGAGGCACAGGAGGCATTTCAGCCATCCCTCTGCATCCAGCAGTTGCTCCAGTCCCATTTTAAGCTCACATGGGGTCAGTTCTCACACCAATGGATGGCTTAGGCCAACCCAGCAAATACTTATGCAGTTATTAAATTTAGTTAAAGGTCAGCATGGAACTTGGACTGAGTCACACTTAGAGCGTGGAGGAAGTTGCTGTGTCATCACAGGCTCTGAAAGAAGTTTAATCATAGCCAAAAACTTGTGAGTCAGAGCTGCTAGAGATGCTGGAGAGGCAGAATTCATGTTCTTGCTGGCTGAGAGTCAGTGTGGACAGTACAGGAGGAGCAGTGGCAGGGTGGTGTCTCTGTCTTTAGCATTCCAGTACTTCCACTGTAGTAGTACATCCAGCCCTGCAGTGAGTGCTTTGGAGGAAAAAAAAAGTTGAAAAACCTTTTAATTTCTACAGTTGAATGAAGGTCTAGAATAACTGCTTAATAGTGAAGCTACGGAGGGGTCTCCATGCTCTTGGGCTGTGCTGCCACTGCAAGGGCAGCCTTGCTTCACACTCCCCCTGCAGCATTTTCTCTCCACTCCTACAGCTGGTGGCAGAGCTGTTGGCTGGGATGTTCCTGCCAGTTGTGTGTTGAATAACACTGACCTCAGCTGTGTCAGAATTAACAGAGCTGTGTCATGGAGGGTTCCAAAGTGACTGTCTCTTGCTTGCAGCCAAATCTCAGCAAAGTGGGCTGGGGCACTGCTAGTTCTTTGTCCACTCACAGTGAAACTGGGAATATTTTCTCCTCACCACTTCCTTAGAGCCTGTACTGATGGTTTTCTGGTTTGTTTTTCAGATTAATTCTGCTGTTCTAAAAGAAGACTTGAAAAGGATGGTAGAAAATTTCTATGCAGCTCTGTTTGGATATGATGAGGTAAGAAGGCTCTTTTCAGGGAATGTACAACAAGTAGACCATCTAATTCCTGAACACAGAATAGTCTAGATGGGTAAAACACTCAATGTCCATTTATTTGGACAAATATTATGTTAGGGAAGCAGCTTTGAGTGAAAGTTCTTAGAAGAAAACAGCACAGAGCATATGGATTTAAACTGTGGGGTATGGAAGGTAGGGTTTTCTTTGTGCTGCTTCACCATCCCTTCTTGGCAACCACTAAATCATTTCCTCCCTCTGAATCCTGTTGTACTCAACTGTACTTTGAAAGCAAAGAGAGGATTTGTAGAGTATTTATAGGGACTCTATGCGAGAATATTTATAGGCACTGCCATAAAAAAGAAAAAACACCACTCTGCACAGGTGTCTGGAGGACTTTCAAAAGGAAAATACAATTACATCATTTTTTTGCTGTAGTGAGTGTTGCTCTTCAGATACTCTTATTCACATCATGATACTATTTTTTTGCACAGTGATTTGCATTATTAATGTATTCTCATCAACTTGTAGACAGTGTTACACATGCGAGGTTTAATCTAGTTTTAAGTATAGCCAGGATTTGGCTGCTTGTGCTTTGTTGACAGTCTTTTTGGAAACAAAATGTTTGCTTTGATTAAAGACAAATGTTGACTTTTTTATTTTTAACTGAATATTTTAAAGTCTTTTGCCTTTGGCAAATGTGTCAGCAGAAGACAGGAGTTACGAGCCTGTGGTGACAGCACCACATAATCTAAAAAGACAATAAAAGTTCAAGAGAATTTGGACAAATAACATTAATGGATGTAGTTCTTGTATAAACCAAAGCTAATATCAGATTTAACTGGAAAAATCTAGATAGTTCTTGATGAGTAGGATTTCTCTCTCATTTAGAATGAAAAGTAAAAAAGCAAAGAAAAATAGCAAACTCCAGACTACAGTTCTGCAACATTGGATTAAACATCCTTTAATTTTTCTTTCTAAAGTGTCATAGGCTTCACACATTCCCATGAGGTGGTTCTGCCTTCTCTGTAATATCACCATTTTTATGGTAAAGATTTCATAACATAGAAATTCAGTTATCAGCTCCGACGTTAGGAATACCCTGACCCAGGTTTTTTCCAAATTAACTTGCCAGAAAATTGGTTACAGGCTGCTCTGTAAATTAATTTAAGGCCAGGGCTGTTTTTCCATTCTGGGAAAGAGTGATGTTGCTGCCTTTCCATGTGCAGAGCCCATGGCAGCTGTGGGCTCTGGGACAGGTGCTGTGGCCAGAGGCCAAGTTCACGAATGGGGGTGGTTTGTGTTCAGACCTTATTCACGTGCAGTTTTTAATCCCCCTCTTTACTTCCCTTTAGGGAATCCTGTGTGATGATCATGTTCTGGCAGCAGCTCTTTGGAGAAACCTTTTTAACAGAAACTGTGATGACCCTCGGCACCTGGAGCTGCTTGTGGAGTACGTGCGCAAACAGGTATGGCCTCGCTCTCCTCAGCCTCTGCTTCAGGACAGGGAGTGCTTGCTTTTATTGCTTGCTATGCAGCCCACTTCCCATAAATAAATCTGATTTTAATATCCAGTGATCATTTTTAAGGAGAAGAAGGTAAAAATCTGGAAACTGGATGGTATTTATTATAGAGCCACAGAATATCCTAAGCCGGATGGGACCCTCAAGGATCATCCAGGGCAGCCCCTGGCCCTGCACAGACCCCCCAACAACCCGAAACCTGAGCATCCCTGGCAGCGCTGTCGAAACACTCCTGGAGCTCTGGCAGCCTCAGGGCTGTGCCCATTCCCTGGGCATTCCTTTCCCTGATCTCCTGACCCTCCCCTGGCACAGCTCCAGCCATTCCCTCAGGTCCTTTCCTGGTCACCAGAGAGAACAGATCATTACTGCAGTTTGATGACAAATGGCTGCAGAGAAATAAATGGAATATTGAAAGCAATCGTTCTCACCTATTCCTGGACCCGTGCTATGGAGGGGCTTGGCAAAATATGCCAGAAATAGTCTGAAGACTTCTGTAGAATTGTTATCAATGTTAGAGAGTTGGGGTTCTCCTCATAGTGAAATAGTGCATAGAGCTTGAAAGTCTCTCGGTGACCTTTGAGGAAAAGAAACAAACGAGTTTGTTTCCAGAATTATTTCTGTTTCTTTCAGTTATTACCTGGAGGAGACAACACTGAGTAGTGTTTGTCCTCTCAGCCCTGAGGAGGTTTATGAACCAGATCTCTAGGAAATGTTGGTAGGATAAAGTCCATGTGGGTGCCAAAGAAAAGGGGTAAGAGAGGTTATGGAGGAAAAGTGGAGGGTATTGGACAGGAAATTAAAGATCAGAACTTTCACAACATCATTCTATGTAATATTTCCATTACCATATTCAGGATCAGATAGAGGTATGGAGAGACAGTACTTAAGCGTGTGTCTGAGAAAATGGGAAATTCCTGAGCTTCCTAAGGGACTGAGGACACTTTGAGAATGCCAGAGAGTTCTTGGGAAGGACTGGCTTAATTAAATGCTGAATGTTGCTGATGCTCAATGGTGAAGCTGTAGGAAAGTTTGCTGGGGACAAACACATATAAAAACTATGCAAGTTGGGATAATTTCTTGCCAGATGGGGGATTTGTTGCATTTCTGGATATTCAAGCAAAGAATAGGTCTGAAGCAATCAGCAGTTCAATGGGATCAGGCAGTAAAATGTGGCACATTGGGGAGGAATGAGCACAGGTTCTGTGCAGACAGGTCATTCCTGCAGACAAGTGGTGCACTTGAGGTAAACATTCCCAGCTTTACATAGGTACCACACAGGAATGAGGCCTTGAGATTACAGTTGTATTATAAAAATGTCAGCTCAGCACTCCATAGTGTTTAAAAACATGTAAAACAAATGCTTAGAACTACTAGGGAAGAAATAGAGGGTCTAATATTGCTGTGGTGCCAGTTTTACATCTCTGGTACCATTTTGAGCTGGAATAATGTGTCTGGTTTGAGTGCTGACCACCAGGATGGATAAAACATTAACTGAAGAAGGCTCATAGAGGAGCACTAAGGGTGACAGTGAAACTGTTCTTTTATTAGCAATGGGTAGAATCCCCTGCCCAAAAAAGAATGGGAGAAAAAATGGGAGATATCTCTGGGAAATCCCAAAGGGATGTGAAAGGTGAGCAAGGAAAGGTATTCAGGGACACAGGAATGTGGGGACAGAATATTGCCACAGTTGGCTGGGGTGCTGCAATGGCATGTGGGTTCCAAAGCCACTGGCAAGGTTTATGGAAGTAAAGTTTGCCGGGGGCTCTTAAATCCACAGCCACTTCAGGTTTTGAGAGGGACAGAAAATGAACAAGGAAAAGAGCATTGTATGCTGTATTTAACTCCTCCTAGGGAAACTGCTGGTGGTGACTGTCAGGAACAGGACATTGTGCTTAGGTGGCTTTCCAGTGTGACCCTCTGTGGCCATGGGTGCATTCACTGCCCTGTTGAGAAACTCCTTGTCCTTTGTTTCCAGTAACATTATGTACCAGGTTGTCCCCACAATTTCTTGTGGATACTGTCTTTAACAATGGCTATTAGTGGATGCCAGAGGAGAACATACTGACAGGACAACATGCACTGTGCCCCTAGTCAGCTCTCCTGGCCTTCCTGAGCTAATAGTGTTGGGTTTGTCTTTGACTGATCCTTGAGTGACTTTTTTCTTTTTTTTCCCCCTATTTCCCATATCTGGAGTGAGCAGTGGCAGCAAGTTGACCCTCCGCTGTATGATGAGAGGGGGTTTCTAAAAATTTTGCTTACTTTGCCCCTTAAAATTACATTAGATCCCAGTTACGTTGCCCAGAGAAGTTGTGGATGCCCCATCCCTGGAAGTGTTCAAGGCCGGGCTGACAGGGCTTGGAACAGCCTGGTCTAGTGGAAGGTGTTCTGCCCATGGCAGAGGGTGGGAGTGGATGGGCTTTAAGGTCCCTTCCAACTCAAACCATTCAGAAATTTCTTCTGTTGTGAGGATGAGCATTCATTGCATGTTCACCTCTTCCAGCTCATCTGCTTTTATTTGATAAATCCCGGGTGTTCCCTGCTGGTTTGGCAAGTTTTTTGTAGCTAAAGCCTCGGTTCTTTGCAGGATGGGAGCTCTCCATGGGGTGCTGATCCGGGTAGTGTCACCTGCAATAACCACCAGGAGGATGAAGTGACTCATGGCAGCTTTGCGTGGCTCCTCTTTGCCCTGTTGCCAAAGCTTCAGAGGAGCTTAGCATCAGCTAAGGCAGCAGTGACGCAGGGAACTCCAGACAACTTGTAGATCCTTATCCTGGCCTTTCCACGATTTCTCATAGTCAAAAGTGACCTTTTTAGGTCTACCTCACACAAATGGCAGAGTAGGCTGAAATCTCCCTGTTGTGCTTGCTTTTTGGAAAGCCAGGTGTTTGTGTAGCTGCTGAGGGAGCTGGCTGGGCGATGGGACACGTGGCAGTGACTTGCTGTGCTTGCAGGTGCAGCACCTGGACGCGCTGAGTGGGGAGGATCTGCTGCTCACAGGCGAGGTGAACTGGCGGCCGCTGGTGGAGAGCAATGCCCGCAGCATCCTCAAGCCCGTGTCCCCCGTTTACAACGACGAAGGACTCTGAGATCCATGTGCCAGAACAGCTTGGGAAGCATGCCTGGAATGGGACTGGGCTGAGGCTGTGTGATCAGGAGGAACAGTCTGCTGTTGGAAGGAAAATATTTCATTAGCTCTCCCATCCGTGGTGCCTCAGTAGCCTCCTGGACAGCTGTAATCCTGAATCTTCACCTGCAAATAAATGCTCATTGTTTCAAGAACGTCTGTCCTTTTTATGGCCCTGAGTGGCCCTTGCTGACAAATGGACAGAGCTGCCTTCTGCCTTTAGGAAACCAGGTATTCACCATGATGTAGAGTTCTCTCAAGAAGACATTTCTGTCCCTTGCCTTGTTTAAAGAGCTGCTACTCAGAGACACAGTGGTGTCCTCTGCTCCCTGAATGGTTATAAATGTAAATCTGAGCTATGCCTATTTAGATATTAAATATATATTTTAAATGCTTGATATCAAGATGGAATGGTCCATCTTTGCTTTAGTGGAGTTAAGAATTGCTTTAACAGATTCTGAAGGGTTTTCTATGAAAATACCTTTTAGGAACTCTCCGCTTTGTTGCACAAAGATAAGAGAATACAAAGAATAATACACAGTCCCCAGCAATCTTCTGTGACTTTGGCTGTCTTAGGGAGATAAAAGCCCCAGTTGGGGCTGGCCTGGCACTAAAAGCTGCCTCAGTACTTGATGTTTCAGTCTGCCTTGCTGATACGTCCACATTCTTGTGGAATTGTGCTCTAGGAATTCCTTTATGAAAATAATATCCCTGTTTGTGTCTGTGTGTCTCTGGGACCGGACTCTGCCATCCTTCATCCCCCAAAGCAGCAGTCCAGGGCTTTTTAGCAAGATCCTTCAACACCGATGAAAATTTTCTATGGCTGTGCAGGCAAATGGTGCCAACGTAGTAATTAGGGGAGCAGGAACTGCACTGATGAGATCAGCAGAGGCCAGGGTGGATGTGTGGGTGGATGGTTCACCAGGCTGTTTTCCAGGTCAGTGGCAAAAACAGTTTTCATTTCTCTCCTGTACAAAATCTAAGTCAGTAATAAATGTCATTCTGTGTTAAATTGCTGTATGTTTGTATTCTGTGCCATGTGTGCTTTTGATAAGAATAAGCCCTATAAAATCAGGATTTATTCCTAATAAAAGTATTAAGCAAAAGTAGAAGATGATAATCCTTAATTTGTTAATTTAATTTTTAATTTTTTTCCCTCCTTAGTCTGGTGAAAGTGTAACTATGCCTGACTGTGACTGTTCTTTCTTCTCAAGTTGATTGAAGTTCGGGAATATTTGCCATCCCTTCCCCACGTAAAAAGCAATGGGATGCAGCAAAGAGGCTTCCAAACACTGCCTTGTGGGGGTTTTTCTAATCTTCTTTTAGGGAGCCTTCTGTGCATAAAAAAGGCACTTTGTTATTTTTTTCCAGGGCAAGCTTCCTCCGTTTAACTTGTAATAAAATGAGTCATGTAAAGAGCCCCTCTCTCTGTGTGAGGTGTATCCCTTGTCTGTGAAAACATTACGGCCCAAACAACTTGCTTGCAGTTTATTTAAGATGCTTTTGTTGAAAGCTGAGCTAAGCAGAGAAACCTCTTATGTGTGAAGTATTATACAGTGTGTGTGAGATAATAACACCTTGTAATTCATTACAGCTGGCTTGTATTTACATAAAAGAAGGCTGAGCTGTGTAGGAATTTGCTGATTAATTTATTTTTAATGAGAGTGAAGTATACCAAGTACCAAAATAAACTTTACTTTGTATATCTTACTGCTCCTAAAATAGGTGGAAAAATTAATGGTAGATATTTTGGCTCAAAGCTACATACATTAATTCATATACAAAACAGTTATTTAAACTTTAACCCCTTTCCTGCTGTGTAATTTAACCCTAGGCTCATGTTCTTCATGCCATGGGAGTACAGGGCTGGGACCACACCACCATCCAGCCCTGGGACCATGCGTGGCTGCAGGGAGGTTGGAGAGCCGCTGGAATTCTTGGGCTGGCTGGCCTGGAGGGAAGAACACCTTTGTGATCTGAATGTGGAACAGCATGTGGTCAAACTGAGCCCTCCCCTGTATTTATGGGCAGGAGGCTCTACAAGTGATGGTGTCAGATTGGAGTCCTTGGCATCTGCCCTTGCACCTTTTATTAGGGTGAGAATAAAGGCCTGTAATCATGGCTCTGGCTGGGCCATGAAATGCCTTCACCCACCTGCAGTAAGGGCTGAGCCAGCACTGGGGTGTGCTTGGGCTGTGGGACCTTGGAAAAAAAAAAAAAAGCAGATACCATCTCTGAATTAAAAGGTTAATTTGTTAGAGTCAAAATCCACTGGAGGCTACACAGACTTTGCTTCCCAGTATTAGTTACCCAGAAACAGGATCCTACGATATTAGATTGGATACCTGGAAGAAATCTTTCCTTGGGAGGGTGGGGAGGCCCTGGCACATGGTGCCCAGAGCAGCTCTGGCTGCTCCTAGAAGTGTCCAAGGCCAGGTTGGGTGGGTCTCAGAGCAACCTGGGATAGTGGAAGGTGTCCCTGTCCATGGCAGAGGGTGGAATGAAATGAGCTCTATTTAAAGTTCCTTCTAACCAAGCCATTCTGGGATTCTAATGTGACCCCTACTGCTCTCAAGAAGTTAAGAAAAGTGAGGTAGAAAGCTGCCATTGCCAATATCTTATATAAGACCTCTTTCCAGCCAGAAGGAAAGAAAATACATTCCAAGTAGCAAAATCTGCCCTCTGCAAGTGTTCCAGCAGCAGAGATTGGCAGGTGAGTGATTCCTATGCACAGTTCTGCTTCAAGGGCAGCAGAATGGGGGGTGGTTAACCAAACATTGTGAAGCCCATCTTTTCCTATTTTCAAAGTTTCCCAGAGGGAATGATTGAAGGTATTTTCCTTATGGACAGTTCTTTGTTTATGCTGTTAGGTTTTGGAAAGTGGTCTCAGACCATCAGCTTGGAAGCACTTACTGTATTTAAATGAACATACCTGTGTGAATTTCTTCTGGAAGGAACCACTTTATCATCCAGCCTAACCTATCTCATATACAGCATTTGGACATCACTTAGGATTCCAAAGGACTTACTCTTCACCTTTTCCAGGTATCTTAAAATGAAGAGACACGAACCCCTAGGAAGCACTCATGATTTCAGCTGGATCCTGGGTTGTTCTCTGTGGGTAGAAGGATCAGCACTCAGTGTCTTCCTTCTCTTCTGTTTTTCACCATGGGAAGGTGGGAGCATGTTTTGCCTCACAGGGACAAACTTGGGAAGTCTCTTGCTTTAGGCTGGTATTTTTGAGATGTTTTGGAGTAGGGGGAGTCATCTGATACCCACTCTCTATTTTAGGCGGTTAAATGTTTCCTGTGTCACCTTGGCTGCTGTGCTTACACCACCTTTGGGTGTTGAACTGTTTTCTCCTGCCTCTTCAAAGTGCTGCAGTGCTGAGAGCACAGGCATCCTCGATGATCTCCACGTTTCCTGTGCTATCCAGTGCTTAAGCCCTGTTGAAGTGCATGCAGTTGCCACTTTTCGGATTTGTGACTCCTGTCCTCACTTTCCACAAAGTGATGTTTTCAGTCGTATCTCTGCCCCACCAAGCCCTCAGGTCAGAACTGCTGATCTGACCTGGCAGTTGGAATTAACCACTGTCCTGTCTCCCTGCCCTTGGCTTGGCAAATGTGGGAAGCAGAAACTGGACACTAAGAACAAATTTTTCCACCAGAGCTTTCAATTAGATGAATGTAGAGTAGTGAAGAGTAGCAAAGCCTGGGGCGGGGGGGCGCTGAGGATCAGCTGGGAGGGGACTGGTTGTGCAAGTGTGAAATGTGCCAGTGCCACTGCGTGGCACCACTCTGAGGAGCAGTGGGAGCCGTGCCCTACCCTGTGACCCACTTGTATTTTCCACATTCTCTTACTTGCTGGAGAATGGTTTAATCCTGGTGGTTGTCTGCATCCCAGGGATGTGCTGAAATACTTCTTGAGCATTTGGAGAGGTTTGCTGATCCCCTCTACAGGGGTGCTGAAAGAGGCTTTGAGCTCCAAAGGTGCACTGGGTGCTTCCTTCCAGGAAGAGGAAAGTCTCAGTGTAGGGAATTGCAAGTGTTTAAGTTAATCCATACCTAGAAACTGCTGTGTCTTCCGAATTCTTCTGCTAAGAGAGCTGTGCCACAAATGCAGTGGTTATTTCAGGCCCCAGTGCAGGGATTTGGTCATGGCCATGGCCTTGTACATGAGCATTTTTCTTGGGTGATGCTGGAATCACAGAGTTGTGGAATATCCTGACAAGGAAGGGACCTATCAGGATCACTGAATTCAGCTTTGCACAGGACCCCAAGAATCCCACCCTGTGCCTGAGAGCATTGTCCAGGTTTCCTAGTGGAGACCTTCCTGTATGGACTCCTCCCCTCCTCATCTACCTCTTCACATCTGCCCTGCTTTCTCTGATCTCTGTTGTCTCTGGTTAATGAATTCTAATCAAGGCTTCTTTGCTCTTTTTTCTTCAAGAGGCTGTGATGAATCCATGTCCTGTCCTTCCCAGCTCTCTGGGTGATGGTGTTCCTATGATGCAGAGAGCAGGATCTCCATCTTTGGGCACATTGTGTCTGCACAGCCCGGCCCTCAGCAGGCTCCATGCTTTCCTGAAGGTCTGAAAAGGCAAGGAGAGGGCCGCAGCTTATGTGAGAGCCTGGGAAATTTGGCAAGGACATAGGAAGGAGCCTGAGGCTCAGCATGAGTGACCAGTGGGCTCTGCTGCTTACGCAGTGCCCACCCCTCTGCCTGCAGAGGGATCTGTGGGTGCCATGGGCTGCCCGTCCTCCTGGACCCTGATGGGGCAGTTGCATATTAACAATCCTGTGATCCTTCCCAGACTCCTCTGGAGAGGTTTTTTTTGACCACTGCCCCTTCTTCAGGCATTCAGGGCTGCCCTGTACATCCGATGTGTGTTCTTCCTGAAGTTGCTGAACATGTTGTGGGAGTACTTGTTTTGCTTGCAGTCATTCAACCTGCTGGGCAGCTTGCTCTGCTCATTTGTGGGACAGAAGAGATGGCTGAGCCTCATCCTTCCACTGGGAATGCAGAGCTCACATTAAAGTGATTCCACCTTCTGCTGTTACATCTCAGCGACTGTTCCAGATGTGATATGCTGGGAGCAGCCAGGGAGTTTAGGTCAAGTGGCAATGATCTGCCAGAGGGACCTGGCGCAGGTTAGTGGAAACACTCCCAAACACTGCCTTAAATTTTTTTAATCTTCTTTTAGGGAGCCTTCTGTGTATAAAAAAAGGCATTTTGTTATTTTTCTCCAAGGCGAACTTCCTCAGTAAAAACATCTGTAACCAGCAACATCTGCTGTCCTGTTGTTGCTATCTCGTGCATGTGTGTTCATGTAAGAAGGCCCTGCACAAGCTGTTGAACCTGGATCCTGTTGGGAAGCTGCTGCAGCTCTCCCAGGGACTGAGAGCTCCCTTGTGCTCATTTCAGAAGTGAAGAGTCCTGCACACACAAAGTCTTCGTTAATGACTACATCATAATGAGCTGGGCTTCTTCATTCCTCATCCCACCTTCCAGCTCCTGGGCTGCTCCACATCCTGTCAAAACCAGGCATCTTAGATTTACTCAATGTCCCACATCTTTCCCTGTGCACCCTCTTCCTGCTGGTAGCCAAACCCAGTGATGCTACAACACCCAGTTCTGTCTCTGGATTACCTTTGGAAGGAGACACAGAAGTGGTGTCTGGAAGTGCTTTTTCCCATGTTCAGTGAAGGACAATAGCTGAGGGAAGCAGCACACTGTGGTCCCTCTCCTGCCAGCTGTGCATCAGCCCCCAGAGCAGCTCAAGGCTGCAGCTCAGAGGCCCCCACAGCAGCTCCATGGACACACATTGGCTTCCCTGCATGGCACAGGGGTGGTAGAGACCTTGCAGCTGCAATGGGACAGAGCCTCTGTGCTGGGTACACCACTGGGCAGGGGCAGCAGGGGATTGGGGGGTCCCTGTTTCCCCTGACGTCATTTGTGGTTGGATCATTTGGCCTGTGGCTGGCAACTGGTGTCCAGTGCACTGCTTCAGCTGTGCAGGTGTGAGGCTGCCTCTCCCCTGATTTGAGAGGGTCTTAACAAATGAATGCAAAAGATGAAACACGGACTTTGTGTGCTGCCACCATGTTTAGATTCTGTAAGCTGGGAATCTTGGACAAAAACTGGGGAGATTTGACTTTGCTCTGTGGGTTCAGTGCTGACAGAGCTCAGTGCAGGAACTAAAATTGGGACTTTTCTCATCCAGCTCTGCTGGCTGAGTGCATCTGGCCAGTGAATTCTGCATAGTGAAGCACTGCTATGCAGTGCCTTCCAAAAATGCTGGTACAGCACTGAGGAGCACCCTGATGTTTTGAGAGGGAAGATTGAGGTTTCAGTCTGAAATAGAGGGGGAAAATAAGCGAATCTGGCTTCTCATGTTCCCAGGTGAGTGCTCTCCAAGATCTATCAGGAAACAAGTTGGCAGGCTGCCTCTCATGTGTGTGTGAAGAGGAAGCAGCAGGTACATTCTATGGAAAGCCCAGGCAAGGTGTTTGTGTTTGCTGAGCTCCAAGAACATCTGTGGGATGGAAGAATGAAGTATTGCCTAATGCTTGGATCCTGGCTGAGCTCAGGTATCAGCCAGAGGAGAGCTGCACAGGGACATTGACTTGGAAGTGGCACTTGGGGCATGCGCTCAGCCACAGGGAATTTTCCCCTTCTTTCTCTGTTGATTGCAGAAGGTGTGTAGATGCCACTTCCAGATAAGATCCCTGCTTTTAGCTGGCAAAAATGGGCTGATGCGATTCCCACATGGTATGTTGGCCGATCAGCCTCTGGAGTGCCAATTAGAGCCAGACAGCAGGGATATGACACCTCATCTAATTTTAGATGTCTGCATGGTAAACCTCTGTCACTGACTTGGGCAGCCCGAGCTCCTGCTGCTCAGTGGGGAGAGATAAGTGCTTCCAATTTCATTTCGTGGGACCTGTTCCAGGTGTCTGCTGCAGGGTGAGGTAACTGACTCCTAGGAGTTTCTGCCTCTCTGCCTCTCCCCACCAACCCTGAAGGAACCCAGTCTGACAAGGTAGGCTGGAGATGTTTACATCGTGTGTGCTTTCATGTGCTGAGGACCATGAGAAGTTACTGGAGGGAGAGTAGATCATTACCAAACACTATCTGGAGACAGTGCAAATCCCTTTACAAATCCCCTTTACAGAATCAGCAGCAGAAAATATGTATTTCATTACTTTTTAAAAATTCACACTCTTTTCAGCTCTTTAGGAAGGCAAAAAGTAGAGTGATGGTAACTTATAACTTATTTTATGTTATCACTCTGGCAAAGCAGCTCCAGAAAAACATCCACCATGTTACAGCTCCTTCCCTTTGTTACTTCACCAAACTTCCTTACACTGGGTTGGCTGTTCACTTCACATTTTAAGTTATTCTTAAAGCTGTTCTTAAGTTGTTCTAACGTTTACTTTCACCTGTAACACTTCTGTGCCAGCAGCTTTGTTATAGTTTTGTCCCATCCCTACTTTCCCCTTGCTCAGCTGCATCACAGTCAACTGACAGCCAACTTCTGTTTTCTGATTCAATCAATGCAATGTTCTTGCCATTTGTAGTCCTGCTGAGACTTCATCCTGACTTCGGGCATCTACAGACTAGACAGCCAATCCAAACTAATCATCCCACTCAGCCGTAGTCTGTGGAGAGTGATAGTCCCTTGGGGACATGATTCATCCCAGCTAACTTAGAGCCTGGTGTCTCGATGTGCGGGTTCACACTCAGGCATGGCCATACCTCTCCACTGACTATCGCCCTGTGATTATTCCAGGGCACACGTTGAGATTTTACATGACTTAATTTAATTTAATATCAGGAGATTTTGTAGATAAAAGGCCAAATGATCACATCAACTCTCCAGCCAGTTCTTAATCCCTTGTTGCCTGTGTGGATTCCAGTAGCTCCAGGGTGAACTGATCTCTGCTCCTCTGCAGTTCTTCATACGTTGTGCTCTCATGGTGTGTTCCTACATAGTGCTTTAACTCACATAGCAATGTCTACCTGTATTGTTCCTCCAAAAATAACTCCATGATGCTTTTGGGAAGCTGGAGTTAAGTGATCCCCAATAAACAGCATGTGGGCAGTATCATCATAAACACAACACCAGACTCCTAAGGCTGAATGTCCTTGAAGGATTTCCAGGGAAATGCTAAAAGAGCACATGAAATATTGCTCTTCTCACCTGCACTATCTAATGACCAAGATTCCTGCTGTGATTCCTACAAACACCATGAGTCTGTGTGTCAAAAATAGACTGTTCTGGCTTCTCTGCCAGGTGCTGGTGTAGCAGAGCTACAAGAAATGCTCCCAATAAATGCTAAGGGGGAGCATTATCTGTGGCTCAGGGATGAGTAAGTTTCTTTGCTGAGTTTAATTACTCGCTTGGGATATTTGTGTTTCATTATAACTGACACTAAGCAGCATGTTTGATTTGGAACAAATTTCAAGCAAGAACAAGTTCCAGCATCTGCATTTCCACTTCGAGCACAGTGAAGGACAAAACAGGTTAGAGCCTGCTAGGCCAAGGGTGGGGTCCTCTCTAGGGAAGGGAAGGGGGGTGGGGGGGAGAACAGTACATTAATCAGTTACAAGGAAAAGGAAGGAGAAGCTTGAAGAGCTGATACTCTTCCCCTTGCAAAAGGGACACTCTGAGCACCGAGTATCAGGTGTGTGCCTGGGGAAGCCAGGTGAGGGAGCTGGGGAAAGCCGGCTCCTCCCCCGGAGTGGGAGGCTGCACCTGGTGATTAAGGAGTTGAACTTATGCTGAGTCCTGAAGGAACCTGTTGGGAGGAGTGGCAGAAAAAGCCTGAAGACGGACTAATCCAGCAGGGGAGATACCTCTTGGCATTAGCAGCTCCAGTTATGTTCAACTACCTGGCAGTCGAGGTGAGGTCCCAACTCCACCGCAGTTATGCGAGCCAGCAAGGGGTGTCTGGGCCACTGAGGAGCCGCCTGGAGCAGCTGAAGAAGCCGTGGTGGAGGGAGACCACCCCGCTGGTGCTCCAGCACAGCGAGACAGCCAGGCTGGCTGTCGACGCCTTCCTTGAGCAGGGGGAGCGTGGCTACCTGAGTGCTATCACTGAGGAGAGGGAGCTACCGTTTCTCTCCACCTTGGATATGGAATATATCAGCCATCAGAGGAACCAAAACTTCTCAGATCCCAGTGCAGTGAAAGACAAAGAAGCTGACCTTGGTGATGTGGACACTGGAGATAGGCTCTCCCTCAACTCTGAGCTAACATCAGGCACCTACTTCCCCCTCATGTCTGATGTGCACCCTCCAGAGTTGGAGCTGGGGTGGCCAGGGACACCACTCCTCACAGTGTCTGGCCAGACTCAAGCCACTGTGATTTTCCAAAGAAACAAAACGAACAGCATTAAGGATTTGGTGCGGTCTCTGATCAGCCGTGCACGGACGGTACGTACAGAGCTGTGTCCTTTGAGGGGAGCCTTGTGCCACGTGCCCGGGGCTGGTGGCTGGTCCCATGCCTGTGACCACTGTCACTGCTTTCCACATGTCTGGCATGATGTGATTGCTTTTTCTGCAGCAGACCTGTGGCTGTTCCTGCTCCTTTCCTTTCTTGTAATTTCTTTCTGCCTAGGATTTCATGCCATCCAGGCAGTGCCCTCGTGGGCTCTGTGTCCGTGGCTGCAGGGATGCAGAGCAGTCCCAGAGCCTGGCGTGGGTGCATGGCAGGGCCTGCAGCTTCCCTGGCTCTGTGTGTCCCAGCCAGCCCTGCTCCCTCTGCACAGCCAGGGCTCTTCTCCAGCCCTGGACATCATTTTAAGCTGGACAAGACAGTACCACTGGTGAGTTGCTGTCATAGAGAGAATCTCAGAATGGTTTGTGTTGGAAGGAACCTTAAAGGCCATCTCGTTCCATGCCATGCCATGGGCGGGGACACCTTCCACTAGCCTAGGTTACTCCAAGCCCTGCCCAAACTGGCCTTGGACACTGCCAGGGATGGGGCAGCCACAGCTTCTCTGGGCAATCTGGGCCAGGACCTCACCACATATGACCTGGGTAAATTTGTGGGACTGAAAATCTCTGCTTGTGGTTTGAATTAAGTTAAGAATCCCGTCTCCTAGGCTTAATGTCTGTGTTTCCCCAGCTATGAGTAAGATCAGCCCTTTTTGCCCCATTGCACAGTTTCTGGTGTATTATTACAGCCCACGGATGTAATAAAAACTATGATGACTACAGTGCCTGCCTACCAAGCAGAATGCTGGCATGAATTTATTGACTCAATTATGCTGCTTATTGTTTCTTTTGCTTTGCCACTGTACTCTGTGTGAAAGTAGCAGTTCGGACAACTATCTCAGATACATTTTTCAGCCTTTGTCTTTGTCCTCTTTATGGTTCTTTTCAGCTGTTTCACATCAATCTTTTGTAGTATTTGTGTTGAGATACTGACGATACATTTAGAGCAAAGTTCACTTTAACCAGTCATCTTCTGACAGTTTCTCTTATCACTCCAGTAGTTTCCTATTTAACTTCGCAGTCACTCCTTAATTTGTTGCTCATGCAAAAGCTGGAAATAAGGAATCACTTGGATCACTGCAGCTCAAGTGTGATCTTCTATAACCCTTAGCAGAGCTGAACAAATGAGTTTATGTATTCTCAGCAGCTTAAATTGTTGCACAGCATTAAAACATCCTCAAAGAGACACATATCAGTGAAGTTTGGGCGTGACATGAGGGGAATGGGGATCTTTTTTCTATTGCCCAAAAGACCATTTTGCCACATAAGCTGCTGCTCAGTTGTAAGCAGCTGTTGCTTAATGCCTGAACTTCTATTGTATCTTATAGGGAATTACAGGAAGTTTTGGTCCAGGAAATAAGTGACTAAAAGTTTTGTTTGTCCTTGCAGGCCGCTGATTTATGGTAGTTTATGATCTGAAAACTTCTGTGATATTGACCCCATGCTTGTCAGCAGTGGGGATTGAGGCACAGTCATGGCAGAATGCACAGAGTAAATGACTAACAAAAAGTGTCCTCGCATCACTCAGCACGTGCCCCGGATCTTCAGTGATATTATGAGCCTTTAAACCACAGGAAAAACATTTAAAACATCTTGCTGCTTTCTCAGTTCACAGGAACTTCTCAGTTTCTGCAGGCAAGTTGCCTGGGTAGTGGATGCTTTATTGTACTTTCAGTACACACTGGGCTTTTTGCTTTCTTTGCTTGGGTTGACAAAGCCCTGACAATATTCTGCCCTTCATGTTTGAGTTGGGGGTTTCACACAGTGTTTTTTATATTATATGAAATGTGAGAATGAGTTTTTAAGTATCTTACTGATTTATTTCTGGTGTTCTACTGGCTTCTGGCTAAGCAGCTCTGGCCAGTGCTTCCCATGATTAACTCTATGATTGATGGCAATTCCAGCTCATTCACAACCCTAGCTACACATATTTAAGTACTTAGAGTCATTTTGCTCAAAAAACCATCCAGAAGGATGTTACTTATGGGTCTTAATGACAAAAGAGCAACCAGAGGTAAAAACTTCCTTTGCTTGAAGTACCAGTATGAGAGAACCATGTGGTTTTTTTCTTTGCAGCTGCTGTTTTTATATTTCAAATATTTTTGCCACTAGTCTTTTAGCTTTTGTCATAGATCCCTCTTTTAGAGTGTTTCTCCTCCCGTGGGGAATATAGTGCTGCTGTGATGTGGGAAAGATGTTGAGATCCTTAACTGCTTTTCCCAGGTCTTGTAGACAGGGAGGTGTCTGTCTTGAAATGCTGTTTGCTCTTCCCCGGTAGAGTCACATAGAACAACGTCAGCTGACATCTCTTGCAACAGCACATTTGTGCTGACAAATTAGCAAAAGGAGTGTTTGTTTCATAGGTATCTTTTGCTGGTGCGGTTGGTCTTTTGCCTTTGCTGTATTTAACATGCTCTCTTTGAAGACAGATGTTCAGATTTGAGCTTTTCTCTTCGCAGACATAAAAAGATGCAGCACAGCCACACTTTTGACATCATTTGATAATACTATTACAGTTTTGCTCTTGCTGGAAGAGCTCCAATCTGGTTGGAACTGTCCATGCTGCTTCTTTCACCCCTCTTGGACTCTGGCTGTGCGCTTGTGTCTGGTGGCAGAAGGGTCCCCAGGAAAGCAAGAGATCAAATGGCACCACTGTAGTAATGACCCAAACCACACTGCTATTGGCAAATACCAGTAAAACCAGCTGTGCTGGTTACAAACCAGACAGATGGCAAACCCCAGTGGGGATACGGTAAGTGCTATAATTCCTAAAGTGATGACTCCAGTAATTGCTGAATTGTAAGTTTCCAGAAGTGGGTTAGGAAATGTCATGTTTTAACCCTACAATGGCAAGGTGGGAATTTTTTTCAAGCCTGTGGGGCAGCTAGCTGTGTCTCTAACATACTGACCTGCCAAGGCCAAGCCATGGGCTCAGAGGTCATGATCAGCATGATGAGGAGCAAGGATGCCCTGCGCCAGCCCCAGCCTTGCAGCCCCCACCACTGAAACAGAGGGGCTGGAGGCACTGACACAGGTTTAGGTTTGTAAGACCTGATTGACTTGAATGCCCAAAACTTTAAATGTGAGGCATGACCTGTCAGGAGCCTGAATTGCAGAGGGTACTTGGATACTCAATTCCCACTGCTTTACAAGGTTTGAGGGGAAAAAATCTTCCAGGGTCTTCTTCCCTCAAAATTTCTCAGCTTTGGGGTTGATCTGACATTATTGTAAGAGCTGCCTGCTTTGATTTCCAGAAGGATGTACTCTTATGTATACCCACAGTTATTAAGAATAGCCCCAGGGGCATCTGCATCTCTTCCTGCAGGGAGGGCTCAGCCCCTGTGTGCTGTCCCCTCTGTCCCCACTGCCACACACACGGGGCTGCTGTCCTTCCTGCCCAGCATCAGCCGTGATGCACACGGGAGCACCACCAAGGAAGGTGTGAGCAGAGCTGCAGCTTGCTCCACATCCCGACCAAGCCAAGACCCGCTTTGGAAAGCCTGAGTGTGACTATCAGGGCTCCACCCAGCTTGCACAAGCTGGCCCCGCTGCTTGGGGCTCTTGTTGACCCCACAGCCTGGCCACCTGCATTCCAGCCTGGGCATTGCTGCCACTGTGACTCTGTGCCATGTGCTGCTGCCTGCTCAGCCCCGTTCTTCTCACAGTGGGCACTGCACCCCTGGCAGTGCTGCCTTTGGGCGAGGATCAGCCTGAATTGTGGCAACCAGCCCTGCCAAAAACTTCAAGCACTGGTAGAGAAATGCAAGATTGTGTGGACCTCCTGTGCGCCCCGGGTACAGGTATTGCCCCTGAACATGTGGGATCTGGGGACAAATGAGCTTCCGTCTTCCTTGACTCCATCACACTGACTTCCCAAAGAGAGCTTAGATTGTCTCCAGGACAAACCTGCCTCAAACCTAAGCTTGAGATGAGCTCGAATATCATGAGGCTAAGTCCGGCTGAGAGGCACTTGCCTGAGGCTTTACACAAGGTCTGGGCTATAGTTTTTTCACGGCGCTTCATCATCAGAGGCTGTGTGACCCATCAAAGAAATTTGGCTAAATTGCATTTGGCCTTTGGCTGGTGGACAGTGTGGAGAGATGCTGCAAAGTCCTTTTATACTATGGGTCTCAGTGGTGCCTTGTGCTGATACACCAGCAGCAACATTAATTTGGGAAGCTGAAGATGCTTCTCAGTGCTTGCAGAGCTCCTCCAGGGCTGACTGCTCTCCATGAGAGACGGGCATATTTCAAAAGGGGAGAAGTTTGCCAAATCCTTGTGAAGCTTCTGGGAAGACAACACTGACAAAAGAGATGACGTTTGAAGTCATGTTCTGTAGCCCTTATCTCCTGGGACCAGGGTGAGAAGATGGAGATGTGGTTTTGGCCTGGACAGCAGGAATGATTTTTAGGTCTTGACAGCTGCCTTGTATACCACGTGGATGTCTGGGATTGTACCATCCTCTGGGAAGGTTCTTCCCCAAACCCTGTTGTGGTGAGCTGGGCCTGGTGCCTCCTGCAAGGTGTTGAGGACCAATGACAGTGTGTTGGGCATCATCACAGAAATGGGTTTTGGGGACAAAACAGAGCCATTAAATCTTCTCCATCTACAAAAGGGCTCAATCCCCAAGGGAGCAGGAATCAGCCTTCTGACATTAGTGCCTTCTCTGCTGTGGCTCAGTGCAAAGGTTTCTCCACAGTGTGTACAGGCTGAGAGGAGCCAGCTCCCCAAGCAGAATACTGGGCTGGAGAGCACGGGGAAGCCCAAGGGCCCTGCTCTGCCCATGACAGCACTGAGGCCAGGAGTGTGAGCCTGGAAAGAGACAGTTTATTAATGAAAACAGAGCAGAGGAGCTACTGGGCAGTGAGCAATCTGGGCCAGTGTGGCAGTCTGGAGCACAAATCCAAGGACAGTTAAACTTGGAGCTCCTCTCCTCTTTTCTGAAGTTATTCCAGATCAGCCCCATGGCATGATGCAATTTCCCCTGATCCTATTTAAAGGTTGAATCACTGCACATGTAAAATTTGACCTCAGAGCCATCCTCTGCATTTAGCTCTTGGTTTGAAGAGGAGCAGGTGAGCAGCAGTGACAGAGGATTTTGACTATGGAGAATTGCATTTGTGGCCATGCACACAACACAGGTAGGGGAGGTGTTGGGAAACAGGCTCCCTCCTCGTGGAGGGTATGATGGCAGCAGGACTGACTGTCATGCATTTTGTGTGCCAGGTGTGGTGCAGGACATGAACACTGAGAAGCAGAATAGGCTATTAGAGCTTCATTTCCAAATTTGGTGGGCTTTGAATCGTCTTTATTTGAGCATTCTCTGGTAGGTGTAGAAATACAAATCAGGATTAAAACCCAATTTAGGAGCACCAGTTACCTTATTCACTATGATATGGTAAAGACTAGGACTAAAGTACTTGGGCAGTAGTTCCATTTCTTTTTTTTCAGCTTTTGAAAAGAAGTTTGGCTGATGGTAAATCCTCCCCTATCCTTTTCCATCCTGCAGCGTGTTCCCGTCTTCCATAAGTTCTCAGTGTTAAGTGCTGATGGTTCAAGGTCTGAGCCACCAGGTGCTCTGCAACCTTAGGCGCAGTGACAAATCAGCTCAGCAAGTGCTCTCCTGTCTCTTCCTTCTCCAAGGTGTCACCGTGACAGTGACAGCCAATAGATGGATCCCAACAGTCACTTCCTCATCCAAATGACGTCCCCCTCAAGTGTTGTCTGCTGGCAGCTTCATTCCTTGAGGAACAGAGCAGGGTCTTCAATCCCATCTGAATCTATTTATGGCTGATTTCCCTTGATGCATTGTTCTTGTTGCGGGTCATTCTGTACTTTGAATTGTCTGGTCCTGGGTCAACTCACTTGTACTAGCTGTTTGTAATGGCTTACCTTTTGTTTTCTGTATTTTCATTCCCATTTTTGGAGAATTCATGTAGCCATGACAGTCTGCTGCTTCCCACTCCATCTCTACAGTGAGATGGATTGCCATGGCTTTTTTCAACCTCATTCTTTAAAGAACTGGCAGTTCCTTTAAAATTATTTTCCTTTTTAAAACCCCTTTCTTGGAGACCTTATCTTTGCTTTATTGAGATACATATATTTTTATTTTTTAATAATCTTAGTGTTATTCCTTCTTCCTCCTGTCAGGTGTCATAACCATTACTTGCATCCCTGGCTGCATGAGCAGGACTTCTGCCAGCAGGGAAAGGGAAGGGATCCTTTCCACACACATTATTCTCTGATTTTGTCTAGGCACCCCTAGATCTAATCTTGGAATGAGGATTTGTTTATGATACCCTCTCCCTCACTTGGCAGTGTGTCGGTCTTGAAAAGAAATTTTACTTTTCCATATTAATCTGCCAGTCATGTAGAGTCGCTCTTGCTGATTGAGCAATAATTTTGCTCAGTCTTAGCTCTTGTTTATATCCTTTATTCTTGGCATATTTTCTTAAGGCAACACATACTTGTTGCACCATTGACATTCAGACTTTATGCATGTGTTACCCTTTCAGTTATTCCTTTCTGTGAGTAACAGATGAGACGGGAGGGGATTGTCTTCGTAGTTACTGAAATTTGATTTTAGCTGCCACGGTGGGGTAAGAGCTGTTAAACACAAAGAATCATAGTCCAGAATCATCTCCATTCAGGTGGCCACAGATGCTCAGTAACTCAGGAGGTTTGAAGCTTAGTTTAAAGCACTTGGGCATGAGCTTTCAACAGTCTCTTGTGTTTCTTTCTCCCCACACTTTTCTCCTGACCAGGTGATAGCAATTGTGATGGATCTGTTCACAGACATGGAAATTCTGTGTGACCTGCTGGAGGCCTCAAGCAGACGACACATCCCCATTTACCTGATCCTGGATGAAGAGTACTTGAAGCATTTTGTGGAAATGTGCAATAAAATGGCTCTTACTCACGACAGCTTCCCAGTAAGTTTTCAATCACGCACTAGATAGTTTTTATCAATTCCAAGACCTGTTTATCCTATGTACCCTGTATTCTGTTCCCTCTGCCTGGTCCCTAGGACTCATCACTTCTCTCCCTGTCACAGGCTAAGAAACCAAGACTGTTTGCTCTAGGAAATTAAAATCTGTCTGGATGCAGAGAGGAAGGCATGCAGGAGCCTCCCAGTCCCATATATCAATGTTTTGTGGTCCTCATTTCAGTTTTCCATGCAGGGAGTGTGAAGCTGGGGCAATGAGATGCAGTGACTTGCCAGTGCAGACATGCAGAGGGAGGCCAGGAAATTTAGTTTATGTGAACCTGTATCATCTGGACACGGGGGAAGAGGACATGGCCCCTGCTCTAGGACATAAAATTGCAGGACTTAAATTGCTCATAGTTCATCCCTGAGCTCAGGGATTTAAATTCTGTCCAGAGCTGCTGCAGGCCAATAGCTGGGAGGGCAAGGGGAGCAGTGAGTTCCCTCAGATGTCCTGCTGCAAACCCCATCACTTCCTTCTGCTGAACCCACAGGTTAAAAATCTCATGTTAAGTTCTGCTGTTAGGCTTTTCAGTTCAGTTGTGGGTCCATAAGGGATTTGTGAAAAACCCAGTTCTTGCTCAGTGGGTGCCTATCGCCCAGAGTGTGGTGTCCAGAGCACATAAACATTAAAAATGAATGTGACAATGCCACAAGCTCTCTTGGGAGCTTGCAGCCACAGAGAGGCACCCCAGTATTCTGCTGATCCCCATTTCTGGCTACCACCTATCAATAGAAGTTGGTTTTTTGTTGTCATTTGTTATTCCTGTAAGGCCAGCAGTGCTGGCTGTGCTCCTTCCCTGGGTGTGCAAGGTTCCCTGGAGCACTAACTCCACTCCAGCCACCAGATTCCCTTCATTTTTGTGGGGAACACTTGGAAATTTTCCAGTTAACTCAAAAGTATTCCTAGCTAAAAAACAAGCTAGGGACAATGCAAAAATAATGTTTTAAAGGATATCCCAAATAGATACAGTTAAAATGTTGTAATTTTCCCATATTTTTAACCTGTCTACACAAAGGTTAATTTAGAGAGGCTTCTTTAGAGAAGCACTCCATGGTCTGGTCCAGTTGACAAGGTTGGACTCAATGACCTTGACTGTCTTTTCCAACCTAAATGATTTTGTGATTCTTCCACTGTGCTGGTAAAGGTCTGTCCTATCTTGCTTCTTACAAGCCAGACCCATTTCATTCTGACTCTTGAGATGGCAGCTCTTGGGGAAAACTGCTCCATGCTGGAGCACGTTTGCTTCCACAAATAGCTTCTACACTGAAGTGACCTGGTGCATTCAGATGAATTCCATCTCTCCAAAATATATTTTATTGCTTCTTATCCAAGAGGTGGCCATTTTTGAAATTAAAATCAGAATGAGTTTGTATCTGTGGAAATGTCTATGTCTCTGTTTTTGATGGCTTGATGTCATGTCATGTGCTTGAATGGGTAATTAATACTTGCCTCCCCATTCTATGACTCACTAGTAGCTCTCCATCTGAAGTGTCTCTTACTTTGATGCACCTAGGCAGTCCATTGCCTACAGGCTGAATACATATCTGAGTGGAATGAGGGTACATATTTTACTCCTGCCTCTAAATTGTGACAGGATGTGGCGGTAAATCTCCATTTTGAATAATTGGTGACAATTTGGGGTTGAATGAGGAATTTGGGGTTATTGCCTCTCCAGTATCTTACTTCTGAAAACAACGTGTGAGTCTGCTGGTGGCAAATTCCAGTGCTGAGCATCAGAAAATCCTGTATAGAGCACTGGCAGCAGTGACAACAAAAGCCTTAACTTGGAGTTTTCAAACATCCATCTGCTGAACCTGGAACTATTGTCTGGAAGGAGCAAGAGTAGTACCTGGGTGTCTTTCCTGAAGAATGTAGGATTCTCATCTTGTTGGGATGATTCAAGGTCTGTATTGACAAGAGGAAGAAGAGGATGATAAAAATGAACCAGATATCAGAAACTCACTCAGCCTTGGAAAGGATTAAGGGAGTGAAGAAATACTGTGGTGACAAATTTATGGAATATCCCTTACCTGAACTTGTTTTAAGTTCCTCGGGAAGGAGTGGGGGGAGGAACCTCCTCACAGTGAGAACCAGTATTAGTAAAAATTTGGCACTGGAAGAAAAAAATCCCTGTGTTGACTGGCCATAGGACAAGGTGAGCACTTCCCCGAGTATCCAGTGTTATCTTGGTCTGAATTAGCAACTTGTGGTGTCATTTCAGAGGATCGCAGGTTAATGCAAGTTGGTAGGGATCTTAGGATGTCATCAAGCCCAGCCTCCCACTCAAAACAGTGTCATCTGTGAAGTCACCTTGCCTGGTCTCATCTGGCAGATCTCCAAGAATGGAGACCACACAGTCTCTGAGTAACATGTTCCAATGCACAACTGTCATTATAGGGAAAATGTTTATCTCTTCTCAGAGGTGGCAGATGAGGATATGTTCTGGAACATGAAAAGCCAACAAGTGAGAGCCACAGTCCCAAAATTTGGAAGCTTCAGCTCTATCCTTGCTAGAAGTCTCCATTAACTCAAGGAAAGTCTGGACCAGTACTTGGAGAAGAGATCATGGTGCGCTTCCCACTGAGACAAACCACAAGAAGCTCAGGAAATCTCTGAGCAGAAAAAAGGGTCCACAGCAATATTAGGGGCAGCATCATAAATGATTGCCCTGCTCCTGCTCTCCCCAGCTGCCATTGCCCACTGCAAGAGAGAGCCTGGATGGGCTCTGGTGAGGAGCAGATTTGCTACTGCTGTGCAGCCCTGGAGAGTGGTGGTGTTCCTGGGTGGGCTGGGAGGCCCTCACTGCAATGGGAGAACCCAGCCTTTCCCACCGGGCGGGTGCTCCCGGAGGGAAGCTCAGCTCCTGCCCGCGGGGATCTGACAGCAGAGGAAAGCCATCCGCGGCGGAGTCACTGCCGCAGGGTCCCTGCCTCGCTCCTCAGCCGAAGGTGGCTGCCCTGAGCCCTGTGGGAGGAGAGCGAAGCGGGCGCGGGGTGCCCAGCTCCGGAAGGCTGGAAGCGGCGCCGGACTGCGCCCTGCGGGGAACATCTGCAGGCAAATCCCAGCTGCTGGTGCTTGTCCTTTGCCTGTGCCTGGCCAGAAATCTACTGGGTGGCGGAGGAGCACCACCACATTACCTGAGCGCCCGCTTCTGCCAGGAGCAAATCTGCCCCAACGCAGAACCGGCTGCTCTAAGGCTTTGTCTGTAGCTGGGCTGGTGCTCGGCAGGAATGAGCTGCCCATAGAGGGATCTGTCCAGTCAAATGAAGGTGGTGACAGCTCCTGCTGAGCCAGAGGTGCTACAGGTGCCAGGGGAGCTGGCCTGGAGGGCAGGAAGGGATGACCTGGCAGCCTCTCCTAGATGTAGCCTTAGGGATGTTTATTTACATGCTAGATGTTTTGTTTGGCACTACATCGAACAGACCAGGTCAGTAACAGATTAGTGACTGTTTTGCTCTTCTGCCTTACTCACCTGAGGTGTAAATAACTTCTATTATGGGCAAGTGCCTCATGTTATGAAAGAGGCTCCCAATGGATACCAAGCCATATTCCCCACTTTATTCTGGGAGGTTGGTTTTACAGGCCAAGGTTGTATCAGAGAAGTATTTGCAGTGGAGCATCAGGTCTGTTTCAGTTGAGTATAGCAGCTGAAAATGTTAATATAATTTTAAAATTTATTGATAAAACGACTTCCTTAAAATGTAGATATTCCTCTCTGTAAATCTTTTTTCATTGAGTGGTGTTTTATTTTTAAGCCTGTCATTGTATAAAATCAGAGCAGCACACTATTGATTAGAAACTAGCTAGTTGCTATGCATCAAAATTTAGTTCTATGCAGAGCCATCAGCTAGTGTGGGGCATTGAACATCTTTAATAATCTGGAAGAAACTGGATAGTTTTACATACATCAGAAATGATCTGTAGGCTCATAGGGGTCTCCCAAGCTATTTTTTCAAACTCGAATTTGCACTTGAGTGCAACTTATAAATTTTTGCTGGTTTTTATCCTGTAGAATCAGGCAGTGTGACAAAATATTTGGCATGTACGAGCCAAGAAATACTTAATGCCTTGCTGAGTTCTACCTCTCAGAGCAGACCAGGAGACTCCTTGAGGGAGTCCAGCAGTGGTGTACAAGGGAACACCTCAGTTTAGTTAAGCACGTGGCCCCTTACCAACTGTCTTGATTTGAAGGACGGGTGTCTGCCAAGAAAGGCAGGAGCCTCTTTTTAAAATGGAGAATGTAAAAACCCTCCCTCCAAATTATTATAGTTTTGAAATAAAGGGGCTCAAAGGCAGAGATATGGGAATAGGAATAACAGTTCTTTACTAGGAGAATTAAAATAGAAATACAGTATTACAGAGAACAAACCTAAAAACACTGACAGAGTCAGCACACAATCTGACATCCCGTCAGTCAGGGTGTTGGTAGCAGTCCCATTAAATGGTGGCTGCATCCTCCTGCAGTGACAGATGTGGTTCAGTTGAAGCAGTGATCCTGTAGAAGGGTGCAGTTTTCCTCTGAAGGTCAAGTGATGATGTGGAAAGGTCTGGTTTTCCTCTGGAATCCAGTGGAAAAAGGCTGTCTTAGTGCTCCAAATCTCAGTTTTTATCTAGGTAGGAAAGGCTTGGCTCCTCCTCCTGGCTGGAGCATCTCCCAATGTGATGATGTAATTTTATAGTCATACAGGGGGACCCAATGGCCCATTAACAGATTATATCTTCCTAGAAGAAGGATGGGTTGTGGAAAAGATGACTGCCTCACCTGGTTTTAATAGATGGCCCATTAGCAGAGAATATCTCCCAGAGAGATAAGGACCACTGCCCCACCTGGTTTCAACAGATGGTGATAGAATACGTAATTTTGGTCACATCCTGTATTGCAACCTAAGACACCAATTCTCCCTGCTTTGGTTTCAGAACATGCGCATAAGATGCCTGAGTGGAGACACATACTACAGCAAAGCAGGCAAGAAATTTGCAGGCCGGGTTCTGGAAAAGTTTGTCCTGGTTGATTGTGACCAAGTTCTTGCTGGTACATACAGGTAAGAAAACACAGCAACTACTGTGGCAGAGACTAGTGACACTGAGGAAATATTCCTTACCAAAACACTGAATAATGTAACTCCTGTAGCAATGTAATATGTCACTCTAAGTTGGTTAAACAGCTATCCTGCATTCACCTCAGTCAGTGCTTTCACAGTTTTCCAAGCCTCCATCTTATCCGCCCTCCCTGCTCTTTTCTTACCTGAAGTGAAGACCCCAGACTTTTCAGAAGTCTCTCCTCATACAGTGGCTGCTGCATACTTCAGCCTTTTCAATTCTGTTTTTCTGCACCTTCTGTGACTTCTACCTCCTTCTTGAGGTGCAGAGACTAGCGCTGCATGTGGTCCCCCTAATACGTTGCAGCGAGGTGCTCAAGAGAGGCAAAAGATTCTCAGGTTCTGGTTTGTGATTGTGGCCCTTGCTGGCAGGGGCCAATACTCATTGCATGTTTTAGTTGCCGTTGCACTCTGAACTCATGATGTCAGACAACTGCTGCTGATGATTTCCGAACTCCTTCCTGAGGTGTTCCAGGTTCAGCATCACACAGATAATTTTCCCCTATGCATACACCACATTTTCCTTTACTGAAGTTCATCTGGCACATATTTGTCCACTTGTTCAGTTCTGTGGACTTCTGGATTTGCTTACCTTCAGTGAGGTATTCAACCACCTGAAGGACCTGAGGATCACCTGCAAACCTGGGGATTTCACTGCACACTCCCATGCCTGAGGGCATCCATTTGCTCACTGGCTCCCTCACCAAACTCCAGCTAGTTGGTGAGCTAGGCTTGCTTTTGCCTTTGCCCTGTTGTCCTTTTCCAAGAGGCTATGCTTCTCTGTGCTAGCAGGAATCTTGTTCTTCACAGCATGCTCTGCATGCCCCAGAGTAGAGGGCAGCTCCAGGGGTGTATGGACCTCAAGACTGCATTCAGAGCCCTCTCTGTAGCTGGGATCATATGGGGAACGTCTCAGCCCTTGGCCTTTCTGGTAGTGCTGAAACACAGGAGTGAAACACATCTCAGTGTCACCAGTACCAGAGATGGATGCAGGGAAGTTCATTGAGGTTCTCAGCTATGGCCTTGCCATCGCTCTTTTGACACCCAGGCCTCAAATGAGTCCACTGATTCCTTGACTGCCAGTACAGCATTTGTGAACAACCTACAGCCCTAAACATGATGGAGATTTTTGGTCTGCTCCCTTTCAACTCTTTTTGACCGATTGCTGCATTTTTACATAGTTTCCCTTCTTGAAATTGAACCTCCACATGCAGCATTTATTCAGTTTGCTCTCCCTTAATGAGTTAAAATTCTGTTGTGACCATTCTTACAAACAGGTTCTTCCACTTCTGCCTCTGGAATCAAGTCTTATGCACCATTCCAGACCACATCCTGAATCACATCTTTTCTTGTGGGTTGAACAATTTAGACTAGTTAATTCTGACATGTAATCATTTATTGCTTCCAAAAAGTTTTTCTCCATGGTTCATCCCAGCAAAGCATTAACTTGTATGTGTATGAATGGATGAAATCTCTCACTGTTGCTGCCCATCCTAATTTTGTAGCCTCTGTGATCTCAGTTAACATTGTTTTCCACAGTTCTGATCAGAGGGTCAGGACTACTTGTTCTTGTGCTATATTTTTATAACTAGACTCTAGTTACTTTTCTACCTGCAGATCTTTTTCACACTGTTCGACATTATATTATCCTTCACAAACTGTGCAGATCCTCAGGACAGCCTTCTCTGTGAATTTCTTGTCCTGGCAATACTTTTATTCTCTGTAAGAGCCTGACAGAAAGAGGGAGGCTTCAGCCAGCTCTTAAAATGCTGTTTATTGCATAGACGAGGTTACAGCAGTTGAGAGTCGTGGGTGAGGCCAGAGCAGCTAGCTATAGGCAAGCCGTGTGTCCTGAAGCCCCTCTAGTTCTGGTTACAATACATTATATACTTTTCATTACAGAGCATCTTAACACATGACTACCAATCCACATCATACACAATACCATTTATATTTACATATAATGTATCAAAACTGCTAAAATTACCATATTATGTTAGTGACTTATGTTAGTTATGTTTGCCAATCATCGAAGTTAGTAGTTATATGTTAGACTTTGGGACTTGTTCTGCAGTGGAAATTTCTGAGATCTTTTCTCTACTTGCAACATTGGCTTTCTTGTTTGCCTGTGAAAATCCTTTTGTTTGGTAAAAACATCTTCTGTTTGAGGTGGATTTATCCTTTGCTCTAAGCCATAAAAGCCCCTTCCAAGTCACTTGCTCTTTCTCTTCTAGTTACCCAGTAAGACTGGCTCAGCAATTCTTTCCTTCTATATCAAAATTTGCTTTCATTCCTATAGAACCCTCTGTATATCTGCAAAATTCCTCTGTTAAATTCTCTTCCTTCCCAACAATTCTCCTTCCACCAGATCTCCTTGAAGAGATCTGCTTTCCCTCTCCTCTTATCTCAGTTTCCATCTCTTTGTGAGAACATGCTGGACCCTCAGGCTACCAGTGTCTTCATCAGTGCTATAGCTTCAAGCTGCACCTTCTCCTCTGGTGTTGACTTCATCATCTCCAAGAGAGGAGGTCTCACCTCATCAAACTCTGGCAAAATGAATGAAAAATGGAAGTACATGGTTGAAACTGGTTGTGTCAAATCTCTAAACAACATGGAGAGCAGTGTCTGGTAGCATTTTGACCATCCTAAGACACTTAAAAACAATGGAGTGAATCACTGCAAACACAGGATGCTAGAATCATAGACTTGGTTAGGTAGAAAAGCCCTCTAAGAGCCTTGATTTCAAGTGTTCCCTCAGCACTGCTGAGGCTACAACTAACACATGTGTATTGGTTTGAAAGCAAAACCAGTGAGACTCCAAGTCAGTAATACAATTTAATAGGAGAAAAGAGAAAAAATAAAATACATGCAATAATATAAAAGAAACAACCACTGACACAGTCAGAATACAACCTGACACCCTGTCAGTCAGGGTGTTGGTAGCAGTCCGTATAAATGGTGGCTGCAGTCCTCCTGGATGACGGATGTGGTTCCGTTGAAGCAGTGCTCCTGTAGAAGGTGCAGTTTTCCTCCGAAGATCCAGTGATGATGTGGAAATGGTCCGACTTTCCTCTGGGATCCAGTGGAAAGGACTGCCTTTGCGTCCCAAACCCCAGTTTTTATCTAGGTAGGAAAGGCTTGGCTCCTGCCCCTGGCTGGAGCATCTCCCAATGGAATGATGTAATCTTATCAGTCACACAATAGGACTTAATGGCCCATTAAGGAATATATCTTCTGGAGGAAGGATGGGTTGTGAAAAGATAACAAAGATCATCCCCCTGATTTTATCAGATGGCCCATTACCAGAGGATATCTCCCACAGAAATAAGGATCACCACCTCTCCCACATTTCAACAGATGGTGATAGAATACACATTTTTGCATTGTACCCCAGGACAACATGTCACATCTACTCGTCTTTTAATTCCCTCTATCCGTCTCCATTGGCAGTGGGGGCAGGGAGTACATAACTGGATCACTCATTTTGAATGGCTGAGGCTAAGCATGCTGGATTGAACTGCACAGCTGGAGGAACATCTGATTTCCCTGTGGTCCAGAGTAGGGGTATTGCTTAAAATGCAGGTGCAGCTCTCTGGGTCAGTTCCTCCCTGTGCTGTTCAGGGCAGGGACTGGGGGCTGTCATGTGCTCTCTTTCTACAGATCTCTGCAGAGCTGAAACTTACGGAATTCTGGAAGATAGTATTTCAGTTGAGTAGGGTCTTACATCTGATTCTATGCTGTGCCAGTAAGCACAGAATGTTCTAGACTAACAGAAACAGTCTCTTCTCAAGGAATTAGTTCAACACTTGTCAGAAACACTTTCACAGCAGAAAATCAGGATGTCTGCTCCTGGGTACAGTGTAACCTGTATAGGAGATATTTTGATTACTGTCCCTGCAGATGAGAAAGCCAGATGCAAAGGATGAGAACAGTTACTGAGTAAAGCCAAAGATCCAGGATGGAACCACGGGTGTCTCAGGATGATACAGGAACAAAGACAAGAGTATTCTCAACCAGCAGCAGGTTTTGCAGTTCAGCAATGCTGTGTGCAAGGGTCAGAGGTTTCAGAACTCCAGGTTTTTATGTTGCACGTGCTTCTCTATGTTCAGTTTGCTATAGGAGACTCTTTCCCATCATATATGGCCTTCATGGTGTCCTCTGGCAATGGGTTATGCAGTTTAATTTGTGTTTTGTGTGAAGAAGTGATCTGTGGTGTTTACAGTAGACCTACTGCTAGATAATTATATTTGATGTTCCCAAATTTCCATAACCTGGGCACAGAAAGTCAGTGTTTCCTATTTACTTTCTTGACTGCATCCATGATTTTGTCCTCCTCCATTACAATATGTCATATGAACAATCTCTTCTCCAGGTGAAGTATCATTGGCTTTTCAGTAATTTCTTGTATCCAGAGTTTGAATTTATTGACATTTAATTGTCTATCATTTTGTCACATATTCCCTCCTTACCATAAGATCATTTTGCAGCTTCTGTTTATCCAGTTTTCTTTTGATCCACAATAATTTTGGACAGTTTCTACAGTTTTTTAGTACTTTCCTCAACACATAAAACAGCATTGATCCCAGCACAAAACTTGTGGGTTTTCAGTGGGTAAATTAAACCTGTTCCTAGTGTTTGTATCTTTAATCAACTGCTACTTCTTGAGAAGACCTTCCTTTGTATGTCCTCCATGACCACTTAATTTTTCTAACGACAAAAATTGTCTTTGCTGAATGACCATGTCAAAATCTCTTTGAAGGTTCAAGTTTGATACATCAGGCACATCTGTGTGCTTGCTGCCTCCCTCAAAGATCTCCAAAAGGCTTTTGAGGCATGGCTTCCTTCCACAAAAACATGCTGAGTCTTCAGCATTATGGTTATAGTTATTTATGCATCTAATCATTTTAGTGTCTATTTGCTTCTACTAGTTTGTTCAGTATGGAAATAAGACTGGCTGGTTTGTAGTTTTCCAGGAGCTCTTTAAAAGGTTCAGATTTAAAATTTTCCATTCCTCTGCTACTATATTCAATATTAAATGATAGGTTGTTCCCTGGTTCATAATCGGAAAATCGCTGACTTCCAGTTTTTGAAGACTTTTTGCTTTATTATTTTTGTTTAATGAACCTTTAACTATGGTGAGTTTTTTTATGATTTAAAATGTTTTTATTTTGAGATGTATGTTTTCTCTGAGACTCTAAGATAGCATCTTTAAACAATCTTCTTGCCATCTCAAGTGTTTAAACTTTTGATTACTCATTTAAATTTCTTTTTAATAGCATTCCTCACTTTCTCTTTGAAGTTAAACATTACTGTTGTGGATTATTTTGGTCCTGAAAGAATATTTGATATGGTTTGGTCATGGTTAATTTTTGCTGAGTGGCCTTCCCAAAGAAACTCTCTGAACTGGCAATGTTATTTCTCCTTTTGTTGGCTTTCTGGTTAGTTTTTCCAATAAGTTGTCATTTATAGTGTCTAAAATGCAGTTTCGGCAACTCTCCTCGTAGTGGCCCCCATTCAGCCTGGCAGGATCTTCCTTTATCCCTCTGCTTTCTGCCTTCTTAGTCTCTCAGCACCCCCTCAATGTGGCTTATTTACCATCAGCACTCTGCTCACAAAGTTCCAGTACAGTACAATCACCGTGCACTTTTCTAAACATAGCTTTATTTGTTCAGATGTTTTCCATTGATTCTAACTCCTTACCCAAGTGTCCCTGATTTCTGTCCTGTCCTTTTAATCAGAATACAGTTTTCTTGCATTTATTTTTAAAGTGAAGTAGGTGATCCGTAACTGTGTGACCTTCTATACATCCCAGCTTTGGTCTGTAGCAATACACTGCACTCTGCCATCCACTGGGTTACTCCAGTCTGGCAGCTCTGCAACGAGGAGATGGGCAAGGAAGAAAATGACACAAAAATGCAGATATAGTTTAACTGTCCCTCTGCTTCCACAGGTTTTATTCATTCATACAGTAAGAACAACATGGAGCTGTCTCAGGGGAGTGGGGGGAAGGGTTTAGGTTGGATATCAGGGAAAGGTTCTTTCCCCAGAGGGTGCTGGGCACTGCCCAGGCTCCCCAGGGAATGGGCATGGACCTGAGGCTGCCAGAGCTCCAGGAGCGTTTGGACAGTGCTGCCAGGGATGCTCAGAGTGGGATGGTTGGGGTGTCTGTGCAGGGCGCGGGGTTGGACTGGATGATCCCAGTGTGTCCCTTCCAATTCAGGATGTTCTATTATTCTATGATTCTTTAATTTATTCTGCCTATTGGTACAGATCAAGCTCATTTTTGCAGCATTTTCTAAATATGGAAGCCAAGTTCACTGCTCTTACCTTAAACAAATGTAGGCAAATAAGAGCTGAAGGATCTAAACTGATTAAATGTTTAACATTATATTTCTTCTAAATGAAGGAAAAAAACTAGACTGAGGTATCTAGGCAAAGCAATACTCTAAAATCTTAAATGTAATTATATATCTAGCTATTTAGGTTTATTCTGGGCACCAGAAGAATTAGGGTGTTTATTTGTGTACTTAAGATATTTAGTGTTTCAGCGGGTGAGAGGAACCCAAGGACCAACAGGGGCTAGATCTAAACAGGATCTTGAACAAGAAAGACTAGAACCAGAGAAAAGAGCTGGTATTGTCAGCCTGAAAAGGAATTACGTGGCAGTTTGAGTTGCCTTAGAGATTGAATTTCTCTGCCGAAAATGACAGGCGGTCACGGTATCATTGTGCGTCCTGCCATGAGCACAGGGAGGAAGGAGCTCAGTGTTTGCTATAGGGAGAAACTCAGGATCTGGGGTTGAAGCTGACACAGCAGCTGAAACTGAAAAACGAGAGGTGAAACCCTACAAGAGTGCAAAAGCTTCCACACGTGGCTTCAGGAGAAATAAAACTGAAGTACAGAAGTGTTTGGCAACGGACACATAAAGATATACGGGTTTGAAGCTGAAGGAAGCCTGGAATTTCTTTCAAAGAAAGATGCTTATGCTCACAGGTATACCTGCTCAAGCAAGAGGAAAGAGCTTTGAAGGGGGATTTCCAGCTCTAGCTTGATGTGGAGTCACCTCAATAAAGAAATTTTAATTAAGCAGGAAGTGAGTGTGTAAGAAGTGGGAAGCACAGTGCATCAGCAAGGGAACCCCAGGTGACACACGTGGCAATGCAGTGACATTGCCAGGAGTGGAGTTATGTACAGCCTTGCTGGGCACACTGAAGCAGGGAGGAGCAAGTCCTCAGGTGTGTAAACAAAAAGTAAATCCAGGAGAAAGAAACAAGGTCTGCTGCTGGAAGAATGAATAAGAAATAAGAGATAACAGACATGGGTGCCCAAATTAGTTGAATACATTGCAGTGGTTTGGATCAAGACAAAGATGAAAATCAAGTAATGGAAATTATTTCAAGTGTATTGGGAACAAGCTAAAAGAGCTTGCTGCAATAAAGGCAGGTTGTTGTTAACCTTATCAAAGAATAGATCACTTGAAATGAAAGGTCTAGTAATGAGTGTTATGTGGTACAATGCATTTAGCCACGAACGAAAACAAAACACAGAAGTTTGTGTTGGCACATGGAAAGAAAAGACTGGCTTTGTGACAGCCCAAGTGACAGAAGAGCCATAAAAACAAGTTTGAGAAACTATTGAAAGAAGCAAGAAACCTTCTGCTGCAAACTGGTATCTCATCTGTTGGAAAGAACTGAAGCAGAGAGGCTGAGTGTGGAGATCCGGAGTCACGTGTACAAACAGCTGAGGAAAGACAAAGGCCACCGTGAGCCCACAGGAGAGCACGGCTGTACAGAGGAGCATGCAGGGAACTAATCCGGGTGTCGAAAATGCTGCTGAGATGGAGACTTGTGGAATACCGCAGGTGCTTTTCCCGCTCCTGCTCGGCCTAGGCCAGAGCCCCGGGGCAAGGGGCGCTGCGAGGACCGGCCGGGGTCCCCCACAGCCCGGAGGTGATGCTGCACCTCCATCTCCCGGCCAACGGCTGAGCTGCACCACTCCCAGAGAGTCTGAAACTAGGGCACGGAGGGGATCTTATGCTACAGCCATGCTCTCCCAGAATCCTTTGTGTCCCAGGGTGATCCAGCACTCCTGTGAGCAGCAGTTTGTTTTAGGGAAAAAACATGTCAGGAAAATCCTACCACTCTTAGAAGCTCCTATGATCTTTTAGCATCCAGGGTGGCCTGCAGCAGTAGAATATGACAAGCCCCCAGAAAAGATCCCAAACCACTTAACTGTGAGGGCAGGGACTGGACTTGTTGAGACAAGAATTAACTTCTATTGCATTTGGGAATCCCACAGCAATCATCAGACTTCCTATCTTGAGGTATCCTGTGGTCTCTGGAGACCTCCACTCCTCAAGGCAGTTCCTCATTTCCTGCCTGTCCAAGCAGCTCCTACAAGCCCATCACATGTTGCAGATGTCAGGACATGAGAACACAACTCCTGCCAAGGCGAGGGAAGAGCAGGGAACCCCGAATTGAAATCAAACAATCACTTTAGGGTTGTTCTTTAGTAATTATTGATGAGCACATTCATCTCCATAAGCAATCTCATACCTGCCTACTTAGAGAAAGTTTTAACAACACAAATCGGGTAGCAATCCATCACTGGAATGTTAAAATCCATGCTAGGCATTCTGATACTCTGTGAATTAAAGTTATATGTGTTTTTTTTCTTTTCCTGCAGTTTCACCTGGCTTTGCAGCCAAGTGCACACTGGCCTGGTGACCCACTTCCGCGGGCAAATTGTTGCAGAGTTTGACAAGGAATTCCGATACTTGTATGCAGAGTCCAAAGCAGTGACCAGCTTCTGTGTGCCAGATCCCGGGACATGTCTCTCTTCTTGGAATACCTCAAAAGCTGACAACTGTCTTCTAAAACCCACTCAGGGGAATGATACTGAAACCCTGAGCCCTTCCAGCAGCCTTTCTAATGTGAGCATCAGGAGCATAAAAGTGTCTCCCTTTACAAAAAACTCCAGCTGCAGTGCACACCAGGAAAAGCAAGATTCCAGCTCTGATTCTGGCAATAAGAAGGGCAGAGAAGACACATTCCTGAAGCCCACTTGCCCTAAACAGCAAGAAGAACCACCAGACTCGTTGAACTGTCCTCCAAGTAAACCCACCCCAGCCTCATATCCCAAATCAAACCTGTTAACAGCAAGGACATTCGTGCAGCCAGAGCCTTCCTCCAATAAACCTGGTAACCAGGGGGACACTAAGGCCAACAGCAGCCACTGCTCCCTGCTGAGAGCAGGGCAGCCACTGCAGTCCCTATCGGAGGGTACCAGCAGCAATGGGACCAGCCTGAAGCAAAGAGCACCTGTGGCCACCTCCAGGGAGCTGCCAGCTGAAAATGAGAATGTGTTTTATGGGATGGAAAAGAGACAGAGCCCTGGACACGGCCAGTTTGACCTTTTCTCTCCATACAACCAGCTCAAACGGGATAAAAAGTCTGTAGTGCCTTGCTATGACAAGTTCCCAGAGGATGTGCTGCTGGAAAAGAGCCGTGCATATGGAGCAGAGAAGAGAATGACTCTGGGGCACAGCAAGCTGGACCTGATCACCAAGTACAACAAGCTAAAATCCAAACACATACACAGTCGTTTCGAGCTCTAACCTGGGCCTCGAGCTGGCCTCTGGTCTGATTTTCCAGGGGTTGCTTTTCCCCACCAATCATCACGCCTGGGGCTTGGAATCAAAACAGTAGTCTTGTTTCTGTTAAAAGGTGTCTAATATATGTAGATGACTGATTCAGACGAGATTAACAGCTGCAGCTCAAAATTTTCAATTACATAATTGCGGCAGGAGGAAGAAAAGCACATAAATAAAATCCACATGCTTTTACCCATTTGGGAAAGAACCATTTCCCCTCAAACTTACAGCAAAGCCATTGCTACAGCTGGAAACTGGCCACTGAGGTCTTCAGGGTGAGCCTTGGTTCTCTCCACGCTGAGCAATTCTTTTCCCTATATTCATATGGTGAAAATGAAATGGCTAAAGGCAGGAGGATATGAAAAATAAAGGAGTTGCTCTGCTGGAAAAAGCCGTGTTGGATCCTGGTGGGGGGTGGTGAGCGTGGCAAGGGCCGATCCCTCCTGGACTGGGGTCGGTCCCGCTCACTCCCTCAGCAAGTCCCGGGCAGATCCCGCCCCGCTTTCCCTCCCGGCCGCTTGGGGGCGCTGTCCCCAACAAGCGCGGCCTGTGCCGCTCTGCCCCGCGTGCGCCCCGCCGGAAGCGGAAGCAGCGGAGCCTCGTGGTTCGGAGCCACCGCGGCCCGTTCTCGTTCACGTTCCCAGTTCAGCGTCCTTCCCGGCCCCGACCCCCCAATTCCCGTTCTCTTCCCATTCTTGGACCCTGTCCGGTTTCTTTCCCCGCCCCAGCTCCGTTCCCATTCCCGTTCTCAGCCATCTTAGTCCCGCTCCCGGCTCCATTCCTGTTCCCATTCCCGGCCCCGCTCGCATTACCGTTCCTGTCATGGCGGTCCGCGCCAGCTTCGAGAACAACAACGAGCTGGGCTGTTTCGCCAAGCTCACCAACGCCTATTGCCTCGTGGCCATCGGCGGCTCCGAGAACTTCTACAGGTGAGGGGGCCCCGACCCGGCCCCGTCCGGCCCTGCCTGCGACCCCGCGGGGCCCTGACGCGGCGGTTTCTCCTTGCAGCGTGTTCGAGGGGGAGCTCTTCGGGACCATACCGGTGGTTCACGCCTCGATCGCCGGCTGTCGCATCATCGGCAGGATGTGTGTGGGTACGTGAGGCGGAGAAAGCCCCGGAAAGTTCGGGGGGTACGGGGAGAGGTCGCGGGTTCCGTCGGAGCCGCCGAGGGTTGTTCTAATGCTCCGAGTGAGGAGGAGGAAGGATGATCTTAAAGGTCTTTTCTAACTTGGCTGATTCTGTGATGGAAGTAGGAAAACAGAGACTCGCCCAGGAGCCGGGGTGGGAGGAGTGTTGGCTCTCGGGGCCAGAGAAGCTCCGCTGCTTCTCAGTGCCGGCCCGGGCAGGGGGAGGCATTACCGAATGTGGAAGGGAAGAGCCTTTCAAGTGTATGTGCTGGTGAGACCCTGTTAGGTTCGAGCAGCTTCTTGCTTATTTGTTCTTTTAACCATTCAGTCGTGCTGCCACAGTCATACAAACAGTAGCACTGTGCCTTTTGTAGGGCAAATGGCATCTACATGGAGAGTTCCTTGTAAAGTGTCTCACTGAGAGCCTTGGGCCTCCTTTGGTCCTGTTGGAAGAGAGAAGGGAATAAAGATAGCGCCATTCACCCACAATCTATGCTTCAGCCTGGTTTTTCCTTTCGTGTGCTGGTTATTTTTACATCTCCTGGGCTGAATTCTGGGCTTGGAAGGAATGCACGGAGCAAGAGCAGCTCAAGCCATGTGTGAACAGGAGGAAAGTGATAACACACCCTATGGAAACATTCTTTTCATTCTGTTTTATTTCCTTTTGTCATTTTAGGGAACAGACATGGGCTGCTGGTCCCGAGCAGCACAACAGACCAAGAGCTGCAGCACATCCGCAACAGTCTCCCAGATTCTGTGCGGATCCAGCGTGTGGAGGAGCGGCTGTCAGCTCTGGGCAATGTCACCACCTGCAATGACTACGTGGCTCTGGTTCACCCGGATCTGGACAGGGTACAGGGTTCTGGGACACTCCCACATTCAAAGTGAGACTGGGAAATGCTGCCCACGCTGCGGCTGGAATTGTTCTGCGCAGCTCAGCTGTGAGGAATGTGCCTGGGAGAAGGGAAGGAGTTGGGGGTCCTGTGTATCATTGGACAGGACAAGGGGGGACAGTCTCCACTGAAAGAGGGCAGAGCTAGATGGGATATTGGGAAGAAATTCTTCCCTGTGAGGGTGGGGAGGCCCTGGCACAGGTTGCCCAGAGAAGCTCCAAGCCCCATCCCTCGAAGTGCCCAAGACCGGGTTGGACCGGGCTTGGAGCAACCTGGTCTGGTGGCAGGTGGTCCTGCTCATGGAAGGGGGTGGAATGAGATTAATTTTAAGATCCCTCCTACCTAAAACCATTCTGTGATTCAGTGATCATTGAGTGCAGTTTGCTTTGGGTGCATAAAATTGAGTGAATTAGAGTGCACAGGTCTAATAGGGAGCATAAGGAGGAGTGCAGTGAGGACCACAGAAGGAATTACAAACTACAGCTGAGTGAGCCAGAGCATGTCATAGCTGAAAGAGACCATGGATGTGTATCATTACAGGGGTCTGAAAGAAAAATAGAAAGCTCTCATATGTGGGTTTAAATAAGAATAGAGGAGACAAAGTCACTCCTGTTTTATGCCTGAGAACTGATACCTTAACAGCATTGAGAGAGATGTGTTGTGTGGCTGCAAGTCCTGACAGTGTTTGCTTCCAGCTTGTGCTAAAGGTGATGAAGAAATGGGACTTGGTGGCAGGAGTGCAAAGGGAAAAATAAGGGGATGGGAGAAAGCTTTGCACTATATGTTTTAAAAAGGTGTAAAAAGTAAAGTAAGATGGCTAGAGACAGAGAAATCAAAGTAATTCACAGTGAAACCTGTGGGGGTTGTTGGAGTTGTTAGAATTATGAGAAGCATAAGACCATTTTGTCCCAGTGGTTTGGGAGCAAAGAGGACTGATTTGCTGAGAATTGATGCAAGTGAAGTACTGCCTACAGAGAGGGGGATTTGGGCATTTCTCAGTAAAGGCATGAGGTTGTGTTTATAGTGACACAGGAAGCTGGGAACATGTGGAGTGTGGAGCTTGAATGTGTGTGTTATCATGGCTGGGTTGCAATGGTCTGTGCGGTGTGGGAGGCTCCCAGCTGAGGGCTGTGTGCAGGAACAGCTTGACTTCCCACTTAACAATACCATTTAGGAGAATTTATCTTCCTTCTATTTGCAGGAGACAGAAGAGATCCTGGCAGATGTGCTGAAGGTGGAGGTGTTCAGACAAACAGTAGCAGACCAGGTGCTGGTTGGAAGTTACTGTGTTTTTAGTAACCAAGGAGGAATCGTGCACCCCAAAACTTCAATCGATGACCAGGATGAGTTGTCTTCTTTGCTGCAGGTCCCACTCGTGGTAAGGCATTTGTGGGGTGTTTGCTCCTCCAATTCCCTCCCAACTCAGTTGCAATGTTTCTCCAGTTCAGGGACTCTCAGATACTGATTCTGAGTGGGAGGTGAGGAGAAGACTTGAACCAAGTCCTCCAGAGAGTTTCCTGTCTTTCCTGTCTGAATAAGGTGCACAGTGCTTTTAGCTGCCTTCTGAAATGTTGCTGTGCTGAGATTGTGCACACTGTGCCAGTGTTAAAAAAGATTAGGAAACTCCTGTGCCTCAGTTGGATGTGTGAATGCTCTTCTCCTTCCTGCTTATTGGATTCTCTTTCACTGAATTACACCAGTTTCTCACCAGAGAGTAAAGGCTGTTCATTTTATCTGGCACATTTAGAACTTTGCTGGTGGCAGAGTTCCTCTCTTCAGTGGTGTGAGCTGAGCCCCCCAGCAAAGACCTGTGCCAGGGCTGTGTGAGGAGCTCTGCCAGCTCCTGCTCACAGCTGCTGTGTCCCGGCAGGCGGGAACAGTGAACCGCGGCAGCGAAGTGATTGCAGCAGGGATGGTGGTCAACGACTGGTGCGCCTTCTGCGGGCTGGACACCACCAGCACCGAGCTCTCCGTCATCGAAAGCATCTTCAGGCTCAGTGAGGCTCAGCCAAGCACCATCGCCACCAACATGAGGGATTCCCTGATTGACAGGTAGGGAAAATCCACCTCTGGGCAGAATCGTGGTCAAAACAGGCAAGATTTTATTATAAAAGCAGCTGGTTTCACAGTTGATATATCTGCTTTAGTTATAATTTTTTCACTTCCTCTCCCCTTTTGTGGGTTACTGGCAGCAATTAGTCGTTGGGTTATGGAATGTTTCATTGCAATGAGAATCCTTTCTGTGAGAACTAATGTCTGTTTCAGCTGGCAGATTTTCTTTCCTAACTGTTCAGTGCTCAGCTATGACATGAATGCGTTTTTCTTAAAACAAATCTGGCTTTAAAAGTTAAAATACGAGTGACTTTGCTTGTCATCTTAGCTTTTGATCACTGTAGTTATTAACTGTTATTTCAAATGCTTGCTGTAACCATTTCTGAAGCCAGAAAGACTGTGGAACTTGTCAGCTGCTGTTGCCTTAGACCTCGTACATTTAAAACTGCTAACTTGAATTTTTTAAGCCTTTTTGTTAAAGGCTTTGTCCAAGTTACTTTTTAATGTAAGGCAGGTATTGTTTTCTGTTTGGAGTTGTAATGATATCTATGCATTAATGTATGCAAATGTTTTTCATAAGCAAATGTTTTTACATTTAGGCATAAGCACAGATTAATATCCTGTGGGAACTGTTTTTGGGCCTTGAGTTACAACCCTGAGGACCACTGATGTGGTGCTTAAAGTGTGTTTCCTGACCTACCTGAGCATTGTTAGTTGGTTGCAGAGTTCTCAGCCACAATCTGGGAATTGTTTATGGCATCAGGAACCCTTTAAAGAATTCTTTGCTCTGTTACAGTTTGGGTACAAAATCCTTATGTGTCTGAACATATCAGAGCTGTAATTAAACCTGCTCTGAGCTGTTGATCATTACCTGGGCCAGGCTGAATATACATTTTGCCTTTGCCAGCCTGAGAGGTCTGTTCCTGTGGCTGGCTGCTAGCAGCCACAGCGTCTTGCTTCCCTCTTTTCATAAGTCCTTTCCTAGGAAGGGAAATTTCTCCTGGGCCTTTGTAGTGGGAAGGTGAGAAATGATTGAAGCTGGTATTTTGAAATGCTTTTCACACTCGTACAATTAAACCTTCTTTCTGTTTTGTCTTTTAGCCTGACATGAGCAGCGTTGGTTCCTACTTCCCAGAAAGCTCCTAAGGAGTGAAGTGTTGAGCTGCACTTTGGATCACAGACATCCAGACCTTCTGATGATGTTTCTGCAGGCCTGGCCCAAGGAAGAGGCTACAAAACCAAATTTTTGTCATCTTTTGTAAACTGTTACCACAAAAACTGACAAATAACATGCATAAGATACAAATAAGGAATGCTCTCTATCCCTTTGCTCATTTCTTCAGCTCTGCTTTCTGTTTTTGTGATGCCAAATGAGCCCCTTATTACCCCACAATATTTACTCTTGTGGCTCTTGGATGTTGATCGCTAGAGATTATTTTGCCTTAAGTCTTGCACCAGTGTCCTGCTACACAGCAATTTGTGTTGGCACTACATGTGCTGCACTCTATTTCCACACTCCTGCTTGAGTGCTGTTTCTGCTCTAGGTACACATAAGACCCCTTTGTATGTCCAGTACCAAAAACACAGTAGTTTACTTGCAACAAAATAATTTAAAAGTCCTCATCTGCTCTTTTGCCCTGACTTGTAGCTTTTCCCATGGGATGGTGATTCTGAAGTAATCAGCTTGGATAAAAACAGGTTTTTCAGTGTCAATCCAAGCACTTTTAACAACAGTGTGGGAGTCCCTGGACTAGTGTTCGACCTGGTGTCACCTGTGCTGCTTCTGAGGCACCTGCAGGAGGAAGCCCAAAAGGCACACTGTTGCCAGTGGGCTTAATTTGTCCTGCAGGAGTTCACCTCCTACAACAGGAAACTCTTAGAAATCAGCAAATCCCATTAGATTTGGACCACCTCATCTGGAGTTACCTTGGAGACAAAGGTTAAATAACACAGTTCTAAGCAGTGCTGCAGAGCAGGATCACAGGAACACACTTAAAACAGCTTTTTGCTTGTTAGAGTTGAATTAGCACTGCTGATCCCTACTCCCCTGTGGGAACAATGTGTCCTGCATTTCTGGACAGGAGCTGGAACACAGCCACTGCCCACAGAGGGCAGGCTGATGGGCAGCAAGTCCAGTGCTTCTGTAGCACAGCACAGGATCCCAGCAAAGAGCTCAGGGGTGGGAGATGTCCCTTACACAAAGAAACCATGTTTGTGCCCAGATACAAATTATCCCAGAACTGCCCATGGGCTGATCGTAGCGAAACAGAGGTGATAATGCATGGGATTGTGCTGGAGGAAAGCTGCTTCCCTCCCTGCAGCCCCCTGTGGCTGTGGGGGGCTGTTCTCACTCCCTGGACACCTCCTGGAATACCTTACCCCCTGGAAACTTCCATACTAAACACCTACCCAGGAGCCAGCTAAAGGGCAGGTAGAAAAGACCCCAGGGTATTTCTGTGGCTCTGTGGAGCAGCAGCTGAAGCTGGGTTTTGGCAGCCCAGGGCAGCAGCTCGCCCTGCTGCAGCCACCCCAGGCACAGGGCTCAGCCTCCTGTACCCCTGGGCACTGCGCTGCCTGAACAGCATTCCTTAGGCAGGCCAAAAACCTAACATTGGGGCAAGGGGGGAGAAAACACAAACAAACTCAGACATTGCTCTCCACTGTAAATTTGTTTTTTTATAATTTTTTTTTTTTTTAAATGATGGCTGTTGGAAGTTGCTCAAAGGTTTGGGCTGTCGCAGTCCCGGTGAGATGGCAGTGTACAGATGAGCCCGAGGTGCCATGTGGCTGTAGCATCCGTGGTGTATCCCACCACACCTCTGGTACACAGAGCAACACGGAGTAGCGTGGGGGTGTCTGATCAGTAGCTCTGATTTCGTTTGGTCCTTCGCACTCCTTCACTCATCATGAGACGTTAGCACATTTTGTCACTACAGTTCAAAGTTTCGCATCTATGAGCTTCTCGCTTACTTTGTAATATGTTGGTAATAGTTTATGTTCAAACACAATAAACAGCTTGGCTATGGAAATCAGTTATGGAGGACAAAATACAGTTTGAGACCACACGTTAATGCAGTCCTAGTGGGCTTCACCAGACGAATCTATGTGTCTATCCTGCTTCACCAGAGCAATATTTGAGCACTAATTAGCAATCCGGAATGCTAACGATCTCTCTGCTGCTTTGTTCCTCATTGTAATTAGGAATACTTTTAGCGTGTTTGTTGTCCCTGGGGGTTTTTTTCAGAGCTGACATTACAAAGCTCTACTTTTTCTATACTAAGTGGACATTCTGTGCATTGCACTTCCATTGCACTCAATAAAATTCAGTTATAGGCAGAGGGTTTAGGTTAATCACCTGTTCCCCATGGTGAGCGGGCAAAGCAAATCCTGTGCTAACATGGATGGCACTTCTGTACAGTGCTGGACTTCACCGTTACACTGCATTGGAAAAGACTTCCACTCTTACTGAACATGGTAAAAATATCAGCATCAACATGAAAATCAGAAGTTTGTGGTTAGGGCACCATGTCCTGAACCACTAACAACTATAAAAGGGACAAGCAGAAGCTACTGTTGTAGGAAGAGATCTGTGGAAAGTTAATAGCTGAAAGCTAGGTATTTTTCTTGCCTTTACCTGATTTTTATGGCTCTTTCATACGTGGTAAACTCATTCTACTGTGTGGCATGCTTCCTATGGTCCTTGCCAAATATTTGCCTGTGAAGAAGTAAGTGAAACAAAGCCTCAAAATCTGAAGGCATACAACGTTTGTAACATCTACAGGGGTTGGATTTAGTTTTATAAACAGGTCTAATTCTTACTGTACCTTGATTATTTCAGCAAAATATAATGAACGACTTCACTCCAAACAAACATTTCCATTCTCCTGAAACCCAACATACAAATTCCACAATCTAGTTACACATGCCACGGAACAACAACTCATCTTTTCCCAGCGTCTTAACGGGAAGAGTGCAGTCTGTCTATACACATTCTCGGTATTTCAGTAACCATTGTTTCCAGGGTTCTTGCTGGCGGCAGATTAACCCAACTTACATGACATTTAAATATTTCTTTCATGATTGGCTCCCAAAACAAAAAAACATGATTGGGGTTTTTTTTAGACCCAATTACTTTGTCTTCAGATTGTCCCAATCTAGGGCTTGATGTTGCCAGGTGTCTGGTTTGGCGCTTCTTGAGCTTCTGCTCCACATTCCGGTACCTCTTGGGGAGTGCTCGGTGGTTCCTTGTGCACTGTGCTGAGTGGCAGCATTGATTACTTATGAATGTACAAAACATCTGACCAGCAGGTATTGGAAAATTGTATCCAGGTAGATCCCTGGATTTTTTAATAAACTAAGATTTTTTAGAATGATTCAGCATCAGAATGTCTTCTGCTTATGACACTGAAATTGTTTTTGTTCATAGATTTCATGATCTTAATTAATTTATGAGACAGCTATTAAAAAAATGGTTCTGTTCAGAGGTGGTTTAGCTACACTGGAGAATGCTGGGTTTAACAGGGAGCACTGGTGCAGGGAACTGAAGGAAGTTTCCCAGATCAGTTGAAACCTGTCTTGAAGACTGGTGCTGGCAGAGTGAGCCGGTGGATGGCACCATGATCGGCAGGTGACCAAAGCAGTACAAAGGAAAGTGGCTCTACACCGCAAGGTTGCCTGCCTGTATTTTTTCCAGTTTTTCTGCTTATTTCCATCCCAGGGTGTCCAAAACTTGTAGGTCACTGAAGTAGTTTTGTTTGGTAGGCTTTTCAATGCATTTTTTTCCTCTTTTTTGTGTGTGTCCATAGTCCTTATCAGCTCAATGAGTTAAAATGTGCAGCAGGCTGTGTCATACCCATTCCTGGACAGGTCTTTTGTAGTACACAACATTTTGCTGCACCTCTTTGTTTTTAAACTGGAAGATTGTGTATACCAGGACAAGGATACACAGAGACAGGATGCAGGGGATGACCACTGCAATAGCATTGACAGTGCTGGGCATGTCATTTATTGTCACCATGATGTCCACGTCGTCATGCGGGAGGCGCCGGTCCTTGCTCCGCTCAACATCCTTCTGGTTACAGCCCATCCAGTCCTTGAGGATCGACCTGGGGTAGCCTGGCTCCACACTCAGCCTCTGGTTATCGAACTTCCAGTACTCCTTCCCTTTGTAAAAGTAGGTGTAAACTAGGAGACAAAACAGAGAGTATTTCTGGTTAATGAGCTTGTGGGAGGACATTAAAGGAGCCTAGCTAACCTGAAGATGGCCACTACCTAAGTCAATAAAACACATATATCCAGAGCATTCCCAAGCCATTGGAAAGTGCAGTTTTGGAGCTGGGATTTAAAGGAGAAGCCATAACCCTGGCTAGTGTGTTCAACATTGCCCATGGAACACCATTCCCCTTGGCCAAACAAGCTGGGAATTAAAAAAGAAAATCCTACTAACTTTAAAGGAAGGGTTCTGCAGTCAGTTACTTTTTACAAAGCATCTGTAAAGATGTGCTCATCATGACCAAGTGGTTAACGACATCTGCAGGGTGCCAGTGTGTGCCTGGGTGTGACAGTGTTTGGAAGAAGGTTTCTGTTCATTCAGTCTGAGGGAGCAAATGCAAAGTAAGATGAGACCTTTTGCCACAGAATCCCGAAGATTTGGCCTGTGTTAAGAAGCAGTGTTGTCCTGCTGCTAATAAAAGGGTGATGCTTTATGTTACACGTTGTTTAAAGCACCTCCCTCTCCCCAGATGACCCATTTTCTAATGACTCTCAAGTTACTAGAAAAAAAGAAAGAGCACAGGAGAAGGGAGCTGTGGTGAAAGTATTGGTCTCCTGCACTGTTCCCCAGCTTGGCTGGATCTCACTGCCATCCTCCAGCCTGATCTAGTCCTCCTCTCACACCACAGCTCCAGATTTGAACACAGCCTCAATGGCACAAGCCCCTTCTGTTGGCTCTTTCCCTAACTGGAGGAGGAGGAAATCTTCACATCAAAGAAAGGAGCCTCTGGAGCTCCAAGCCCCTACTCAGAGCGTAACTTCAAGATTAACTGCTTACATCAGACAGGTTGGAGCCTTTAGCAGAGAGCCAGAGCTCACTATAGGTAAATTAGGCAGAAATGTAAGTTCCAGCATCCCCAGAACCAGGGCCCAGGAAAAGTTGGGTAGGGTCTATTGTGGCAGAGAAAGTTCCATTCCCACAGACCTGGATTGTCGCAATGTGGTTTAGCAGCTAAGGAGGGGTGTGGGTTGGGATGAGGTTTAGGAAGGATCTCGGACTGCTGCTGCTCAAAGCCCAGGTGACTCAAGGACTTCTGAGACTTGATTCCTGGATCGAAAAATACTCAAAACACTCCACATCCAACCGCCCAGCTCCCAAACAGACCAGCTCTTCCCAACCTAACAGCTGTAATGACTGCAGACACATACAGCCTTCCTTGCTGATGAAAGCCCCCTGAGGAGCCTGAGGGATTCCTCTCCACACGGTGATGGGCTTTGGGTATCCCGGGTCCGTTGCTCTCTTGTCCTCGTTGTACCTCCAGTACCTGTCCCCTTTGAAGAAGTAGGTTTTGCCCACAGGCTCCCAGCGCAGTGCCGTGTCGATGCCCTCCCGGGGCAGGCAGCTCCCCAGCTCCACCAGGCTGTGAGGGTAGCCTGGCTCTGCCGTCACCTCCTTAAAAACCCAGTACTTATCTCCTAGAGGTGAGTGGGGACACAAAAAACAAACAGATTGGCCTGTTAGGAGTTGGATCGATATGAACCTAAACCAACCACAGTGAACCACGGCATGTTGAGTGCTTCCAGGCTTAATTGTAATCTGTGAAAAAGCTGCTCCTCCACTTCATTTAGAAACTGGAACCTTATTTCATCTGCTGCTCCTTAGCTCTTGCTTTGGGAGAGCTGTTGAATAGCCCTTTCCCAATTACCTTCTCATGCCAGTCATGATTCTAAGACTTGTCTCATCCAGTCCGCCGTCTTTTGCTCAGGCTGAGGTGTTGACCAGCCCAAGCTTCTCAGAAATTTCTGTTGCCTCTCCCTGAGCCTCTCAAATTTTAGTACAGTTTAGAAAGCTGAGGTACTGAAGCTGCAGACATAAATCAAGAAGCCCAAGTACTGTGGTTTTGTACTGGCCATGCTTTCCAGCCACCCTTCCTTGCTCACAATCTGCTCTCAAGTTACAGGATCCTGTTCAGGCACTGTCACCATACAAGGAGCTAAAAGTGGGCCCCAGCACGAGGTTGGTCATTTTGTCTCTTTAGGAGACAACTGTCCAGAAATGAGGTTTGGGAGTGCCCTGTACCTGGAGAGGCCTCAATGCCCTGACAAACGGTGTTCAAGGAGACAAGCAGGGGACTGACACTCCCTGGGAAATAGGAGCTGTTTCATGTTATCACATGAAAGCCAACTTCCCCTAATTGATATTAACTCTATACAGATATTGTCCTGGCAAGGCCAGCCCACACTGAACTGTATTTTAAAGATCAGTGGCTGCTTGGAGTGCCCCCTTGGAAAAGGGCAAGGGTGCAGCATACCTGTTTTCAACATTTTCATGCCATAAAAGCAGCCTGAGGTGAGGCAGGAGTGGTTGGCTCCTACTGAACTGTACTGTACCTTTGAAGAAAACGAATTTGCCATCAGAGCGCTCATAGGCTGCGTCGATCTTTGCAGGGAGGCCCTTCCAGAACTGCTCAATCTGCATGGGATACCCCTCCTGCACCCGATTGTTGCGCAGACGCCAGAACCAGCGATCCTGAGGAAACCAGAAGCCTCTTGAGACTGAGTACTTTTGTTCTTGCGGTCAGACCTGGCTGGGTCCAGCATCCACCACTGCTAATCCTTGCCTAGGCCTCACAACCATTACAGACACAAGTCCTGCTTCAGGTGACAGCTCCAACCCAGCCCAGCACTGTCTCCAGTGTGGGAAGTGCTGAGGGGGGAAGATGGCAGCCCAAAAGGGGAGATGTTGATTGATGGTGCTGTGAAAAAGGGTGGAAAGAAGGAGAGCAAAAAGGAGCAGGGGGGAAGCAAGCCCACAGCTGTAAGCATTGTGACCTCTCCATGTATTGTCACTGAGGTGTCACGCTTGTCCTGGTTCAGTTGAAGCTCAGCTCTCGGAGCCCAGGAGAGCCAGACAGCCTGAACATCACCTGGTGACTGTGCGAAACACACAAGGTTTAAAGGCACAAAGGAGTTATGAAATATCCGTTTAGATATTTGGTCATTAGTTAAAGCTGCAGTGGATGCTCAGGGATGAGCATGAGCAGGACAGAACCTTTGAGACTTCTCCCAGACACCATCCCAACCTTCAACTAGTTCAATTTCAGGAATCTTCTGAAATTGATGTGATTTGTCCATTTAATAACCTTCAATATGCCCCTTTCCACACTTCACACCCATTGGGCAGAGTGAAAGCTACTGGTATTTTGGGAATGGGATCGTGGATGTCCATATTCAAGGTACTCGAATGGGTTATTGAGCAAAGGGCTGTAGTTGACAAGAAAGGTTGACTCAAACTCCCCTAGGCTGAGTGTTCCCAAAGCCCCAGTTCCATGCATGTCACCTCTGAGACAATGAGGCTTGCTCCCAGAGAAGCTGTGGCTGCCCCATCCCTGAAAGTCTTTTGGACCAGCTTGGATGGGGTTTGGTCTAGTGGAAGGTGTCCCTGTCCATGGCATGGGGTGGAACAAGGTGGTCTTTAAGGTCCCTCCCAACCCAACCCAACCCACTCTAGGATTCTATGGTTACCCATGGTACTGGTACTGCTTCCTGGCTTTACAGGAGGCTCCTCTGAGGCTTGGTGGCATCTGAATTCTCTGCCAATGCACCCAGTTCACATTTTGGAGCATAGAACGCCTGGGCATTTTGTAAATCCCATCAGACACTATTTCCAAATATTACAGAGCCAATTTGCTCACACTTCTTTTCAATATTGCTCAGTCATCACCCTCAGAGAAACAGAGTTATTTTCACAGACATTTCAAATCTCTCTACCAAATACTTCTATTAACCTTTTCAGCAATAAAATGAAGGGAAGTCTCATGGGTAAGTGGGAATTCTTAGTACCTTGAAAACAAACATTTCTCCTCTAAACAGAGCCACAGTGTTAAAGTTGCCATCACAGATGTTCGGTTTGGAGCCAGGAAGAGCTGGCCTATCACCCAGAGGAGGACTGGGAGGTCGTGGCTGTCTCTCGTGTTTTCTTTCCGAAGTGGAGTGAATTCTGCGAACAGGAAGAGTTGGTAAAGGCCTGGTTGGCTCCAGGGGCTCTATAGGAGGACCTAGAAGTGAAAAGGAATATATTTAGCAAAGTGGACAAGATTGTTTCTGTAAACTTTAAAAGGTTCCAGGCTGCATGGACAGTACTGCCAGAGATTTTTGTACTCCTGATGCACAGCTCATTCCCTAGAAATGGGGTGCAGAACAAGATGCATCCACAAATGCAAACTATTCCAAAACTGACAAGTGATAAGAACTGAAGAAGAGACAGAATGTTTTTGTAGGTCTTCCCAGGGAGGCTGGAACTAAAAGGCAGGAGGAGCCACGCCAGTCAGGTTCCCAACTGAAATGAAAGGTAGTAACACTTGAATAGAAATGTTTAGTAGACCTTACAAAAAGGCAGCAAAACCCCTTGGAAACTAAAGCAAAACCAGAAAAAAAAAAGAAGTCAGGGTATGAGAACCAATGTTACATTGTAAGGGGAACTGCAGGGAGTACTTTATTAAACATCAGTGACCAATCTGTGCTTTCCCTGGCATACAGCTATGACCTTAAGGGACTTTATCCCACTCAAGTGATGCCCTCCCAGCACACCTCTCCCTTTCAATCCTTCCCCAATTCAGGGATCTGACAAGGGCAGGGAGATGTACAGAGAAATAAAAATACAAGTGAGTTAGACTGGAGCAGAGATCTTAAACTGCCTTTTGCCATAGGATGTTTTCATTGACTGTTAGTGGCAAATCTGGGCCAAATCTCACTCAGAGAGTCACATTTCTTGTGACTCTGCTTCTCAGAGTTAATATGGCAATAATCAGAAGGGATTTTGGTGGGCTTCAGATGTGAAGATGGTTTATTTACAGGGATTATGGTTTCAATTTCATTCTGAGCCTGTAGGATAAGCCCCCACCTGTGGGCAGAATGGAGGCTGCTGTCACGGGTGCTGTTTCAGTGTCACGGTTTGGGGCCAAGGCGCTGCACCCCAGCTGGAGGTGAACACTGGCCCTGGGCAAGGCTCATCATCACAGCCTGGAAGAGTCACCCCGAGCTGGGGACTTGCCCGTAGCCAGGGAAGGGATTTATCAGGAACGATTGAGGTACCCATGGAGGCTCACATCTGTGTGACTAGAAGAGGGTTTTTGCAGATAAACATTTTGAACTGTGCAATCTGAAATAATGGTTTGGTGCCTGAGTCCGCATTGCAGTTTTACTCTTAAATGTTCCGTTTTCAAAGGGTTCCTAAAATGGATGAGTGCTTAACATGTCCTGGAAGGGTGACCAGATTAGGAATATCCTCACAGCTAATGACAAAGAAGTCATCAGAGAAAGTCACCTCAATAATGGTTAATAAGGATGTAACAGTAAGAATCTCGTGTGCAAGTTTCATAGATATGATGTTCAGAAAGTACCACTTGAATGGTAAAGTCCAACTTCCTGCAGTCCCAGGCCAGAAACCTCCACCAGCAAGTCCTGCAATGAGCAGTGTTTCCATGGCAGATACAGATTTCAAGCATACAAAATCTTCTATAATGCATAGAAAACTGCTCTGATTAAGCCCTGTCACAGCTGAAGTCTGCCTTATGGACTGCCTGAGTTTGTGCAGCTTTAAATTCAGTGTTTTCTTTCTTATGTCTAGCGTCTCAAAATTTAATCATTTAAAGATCTTGATGAGAATGCTTTTAAAATTCTCCTTAATGAACGAAACAGAGCAGTTCCTTTGGTGTATTGTTGCAACGGCTTTTGGTTTTAAGATCTTGAGACTTACACCTCTTTCCTACAGCTTTTCAAACGGATAACTGTATTTCTTCAAGGCAACTGGTCTTCATAACGTGATACTTTGTGCCACATGCAGTTATAACTAACTATTTTTATTTACTTTATTCCAGAGCTTTAATGAAAAACTTACAGAAATACTTTATGATGAGTTTCTGATGATTATTACCCTTGGAAAGCTGTCTACATGAAACAGATACAAATAGTATACTGACACTGTGTATTTCTCATCCCCTCCAATCTTATGGGGTAGTGCCCAGTATTTTAGCTGACCATAAAATTTCCAATACTGCTACTACTAGAGACCTGTGGATTTTCCCCAAATGGAATGAAGCTGAAGTCTCCAGACAGTGCCTGTGACTGGAGCAGCAGGGCTGGACCAGGCAGGCTGGGCACATCCACAGCAGTGCTACAGGGCAGCTCAGGAGGTGCTTCTGGAGACATGCCCAATCCTCTGCAGTTGTTGCGCTTTTAGTCACACTTCAGTCCATTAAATACACCCTTTTTGGACCTAACTTGAAGATGCATTTCTGGAGTGCATCCAGGATGCTGCAGCTGCAAACAGGCACCACAGGGCACGGCAAGAGCTGACCCACAAAACCACCTCTTTCCTCAGAATATATACAATGTGGGTGTCTCACCATCCCTGAATGCAGCTGGATCTCCACATGTGCTGCTGCTGTTCCAGCTGGCAGCCACTGACGCCACACGACCTTCCTGTGGTGTGAAGCAAAAGCACCTCCACAAGGGCAGCAGGCCAGCTGGATGTCTGGCACAGGTTGGAAAAGCTCCTGGAGGCAGGGCTCGATACAGTGGGACATGCACAGGAAGGGCTGGGGCTTGGGAAAGAGGCCCCAGACAGACCCTGCACAAGGACAACAGGGTTCTGGTTTGTTCACATGCAAGTGCTCAGCTCCTGCCTGTGACAACTGCAGGAGCAGGCAGTTCACAACCAGATCTGGATGTCAAAAATGGCACTTGGTGCCAATAAGAGAACTCAAGCAAATGAAGTCTGAAACCCAACAATTCAGATGCTTAGTGAAGATGAAAATGCTTGCATTGGGAAAAAGAAGTCTACTGGGACCTAAGCAAGGGGACAATAATCTGTGATTTACTGAGAACTGCAGACACTCATTAAACAGCAGCATGACCCCTTCCCTCCTGTGCTGCCTTCTCCATGGCTTTGAGTGGATGTGGCTGGTAAGTAACACTGGAAAATCTCTAATACCTGTCTTACCTGATACGATTCCCCTGTCAACAGCCTGGCACAAGGGTAAGCTATAGCCCATTGCCACAGAAACACAACGGAGGTGTAGTTTGCTGTACCCCCCACTTTGCAAGGGGCAAATTCTGCCATGCACTGACCAAACCAGACATGACCACGAGCAGTAAGATGAGGACATGATGTTAATTCCTTCTCCCTCTCTTTTAACAGAAAAAAGGGTGAGGCAGGAGTAGAACCTAAACAAATAAAAGATGAAAGTGTCTGACAAAGACCCATTGGATGCAGAGAATCTGACACACAGAGAACCTCACCATAAGGTACAGAATAGGGACTGTAGCGTTATGCTTACAGGATGGAAATTTAACACCTCCATGACTGGAGTCACTAATTCACTGTCTCTGCACAAGTGAGGACCACTCATGCACCCAGTCACAGCCTGCCCTGCCCGGTACAGGCAGCCCTGTACAGCTCCCCTGTTCACCTTCAGTGCCCATGGCCTGTCACAGTCATCCATGGAGAAGAGGAAAGTTCAAACAACACCTTCAATCCAGGGCACCAATGTAAAAGTTTTAATTAGCCCTAAAACACCACTGAAGCAGCCCACATAGAACTGGCATGGCAGAGGCAGTTGTACACACCATGGTCAAGGTGGTGCCAAGCAGACAGGATTCAGATTAACCATGGCCAAACCAGAGCTGGCCATGGCCAAACCAGCCCTGGCAAGGCTCCCACACATGCTGCAGGTGGTCTGCAACCTACTTGGATGCAGACTTTGTAATTTCACTTCTAATATTCCTCTTATTGTCTTTCCCTGCTAGCCACAGAGGTTTCCTTGCTACCTTTCACTCATTTTTTTGTTTTTATAACCCAGGCCTTCTAATTTATTCTGATTGAAGGTCTGTCTCCTCCCATACTTACACAGACTGCCTTTTCATTTTTCGTTGCTGCCTCCACTTAGTCCCCGAGTGTGGCATAAGGTGGGAGGTGATCCTACAGCTGTGCACATCCAAAGAGCAGAGGAACACACTGAAAACATGGAAATCCTCAGGTCCAAGTGCTACTCAGGCAGAATTTGGCATACAGATATAGGGATGGGAAGCAGAAGCAAGCCTGTCCATTGGTGGAGAAAGATGCTCCCTTATAAGACCTAAGGCACTGCAGAGTCCAACCTGGCACAAAAGGAGGATGAGCATACCCCATTCATTAGGAAAGCTCACCAGTCATTCATATTTCCAGACTCCCATCACAGTAACCTGCCTCCAAAACAGCTCAAGGTAGGATGGAACAGGTTTACCAGCAGCAGAGAAGAGTGTGTGAGTCACTTAAGAGGTGCTGGCACTGTCTTATTTAATACTGAGACTGATCACATCCACCAGTGTGACCCGGCAACAGCACACACAAACCACATCCTCTGCCACTACACTTCCAAGCAACTTCAGAAAATCAGACAAGGGAAAAATATCTAAATAGAAAAATCTAAGTGAGAGAGGTTATTGCATGGGTCTGCAAACAGGCCTGAACACAGTCACCTAGTTATTATGTGTGATTCCAGCACCAGAGCCAAGTCCACCCATGGGACTGATCCTGCAGCCACTTCCACAGGGGAAGCAGGTAAGAAATTTCCTGGAGCTGGAAACTCTACATTCTGGAGGAAAGCAGCTTGCTGGGACTTTACAGACTGTGTGGAGAAGAAGAGTTTATTCCTGTCTATCAGAAGCAAGGCAAAGAATGTCAGAAAGCTTTTGGGTCACAGCAGATCACCTTTAGATTGTGACTTCCACCACTGGCACTTAGCCTCCTCCCTTCATGTTTCCTCTGTCGAAGACCATCTGAATATCAAGGTGACCTGTGAAGATAACACAGAGAGAGGAGGCATTTAGGAGCCACTGTGTCGATAGTTGAGGACAAAATTTAATTGTACTGTCCTCCGGGCTATTGACAGAGTGTTCCCTCAACTGCACAACACCTGCCTGGAGGCTCAGCACCTTCCTGGCTCAGCCTGTCCTAGGCAGCGGCTTCCAGAGTCTGCCAGCACAGAGAAGGCTTTGGGTCAGCTCAGGAGAGAGAACCATCCACTTGCAAACAAAGGCCTGTCCTTATCTTCTTAATATTCACTCCAAGAAGAAAATTATCCTCCAGACTACAGCTATGGTTTGAATAACTCACAGGAGGGTTTTGGTATGAAAGAGCTGAGCTGCCAGCATGTTTCTGCAGCACTGTACCAGCTGTCGAGGTACACAGGCAAGGCTCCTCAGCCTTCTTCCAATTAAAGCTTATGATCCAAGGGAGCCAGGGAGAGCATGAGAAAGCCACCTGGCTGCTCTGCAGGCTCCAGGGCAGTGCAGAGAGACTCCTGTTCACATTACATGACACAGCTGCCAACAGTTTATCTCAGGGGCTAAAAATTGTCCACAAAACTCCAAGTGCAAGAAGGACTCCTTTCCCTCACTCACTTGACAAATTCACCCACAGAGCACTTTGCACTTCTGGGCTCAGCCTTCAGAGCTAAAGGGCTAAAGTGAGTTAAGATATCCCACTTAGCCTGGATCCTTGCCACAGTGCAGAACAAGCTCCAGCACCCACAGAACAATGGTCTGACAGTCAAGGCCCCTGTGATCATCACTGGGTGTCAGGAAGAGTTTCTCGAGCCCTTCTCACACAGACATTCTCCTCTGAATGGCAACTGCCCCCCAGGCGACAGAGCATTCACCTGGGAGACAAGTGTCCACAGCAGACATCATTCCCAGAGAGGAATACTCTCCTGGGCTCTGGAATGAGGTGATTCATCTTGCACTCGAGTTCTCTGCTTTGGGTGCCAGAAAACTGGGTCAAAAATTCCTAGGCTTAGGCAGGCAAATGATGAGAGGTTTGGGCTCTGCAAGATGCTCCAGCTTCCTTCTGGAAAAACTTTCAGAAGCCTGACATCTGCTCCATGGCAAAACAGAACATTTTTCTACACTCAGAAGAATCTGTAGGATGAGGAAAGTATTTTCTGCCCAGTCATGAAACACACCAGTGTTTTTCCATTAGCTGAGAAAGCTCCCAAAAGAAATGGGCTCCCTCTCAGCCTCCCCTTTGGCAGAGTCCTCCAGGTGTCAGGTGGAACCCAAGGACAGCACTGGGAACCAGGCAGGTAGTCCCTGTGTTTCAGAGGAGTGGGAATGAAGACCTGGCATATGGCAGGCGAGGCTCTACATCTGAGGTGGAGTCTGGTGTTTCCTGCTGAAAGCGTCTGTGGACAGAAGGAAATGTGCAAATGAAATGATGCGACATAGACAGAGTGTCTGATATCTCTTTAACATGCCAGAGATGTGGCACCAGGGCACATCCCTCCAGATTCCTGATTGCCAAGCGTTTTCCTTCCCTTCTCCTCCTATGAGCACCGTACCATGGGGCACAGATCCACAAGTCCCATATCTCACAACTTCTACAGATGAGGTCTTGGATGTTACTCTATTTCCTCCCCATGTCCAAGAGGACATTTTTAGAGAACATTTCCAAGTCCCACGTGACAGCAAAGCATGCTCTGATGGTCCCACTCACAGTGCAGTGTCACCACATGGTAATTTTCCACCACGTCTTTCTGCTGTTTCCTCACAAGCCATCTCACACATGGATGTAGTTTACAAGTGACTTGGGAAGGTCTGTAGCTTACAAGAATCTCTGTGGCTGCCACTGAGAAAAGGGGAGGAGGGAGGTTATGGAACCAGTGCATGCTGCACTGAAGGAGTGAGGCCAGCAGAAGGTCCTGGTTTCTCATGGACACTGTGTCCTGTTGTTGTCCCTGCTCCTGGATGTCAGAGCTGGTGTTGTCCAGTTCCTCAGCCAGGGGCTGGAGTGGTTTTCATGCCCATTCTGGACCTCAGCCCTCAGGAGTGCAGCACCTGCACTGACTGGGATCTCTTCTCTTGAACTGCATGGAAGATGTGTGAGGCTGAGACTTCCTCAGTGAGATTTGGGATGACCCAGATCTTTGAGGCTGTCTCCAGGGTTAATGATCTGGTCCGCCTTTGAGTGATTAGGAGACCTCCCCTTTGTGACCCTAGGCTTTGAAAGGCCCTTGAAGGTAAGGGTTAACCAGCCACGTGGACAGGAGTATTCCCTGTACATCATGTGAAGCCCTCTCCTCCACAGACACTGTCACAAGAGTCACTCCCCATGAGAGGCTGCTTCATCACCCACTGCAAGCCAGCACGGAGAGCAAGATGTGAAGAATCATGGAATTACAGAATCATTGAGGTTGGAAAAGCCCTCTGAGATTATCAAGTCCAGCCCTTAACCCAGCACTGCCGAGGCTACCACTAAACCACGCCACCAAGTGCCACATCCACACATTTTTTGAACACCACCAGGGATGGTGGCTCCACCACTGTCCTGGGAAGTTGTCCCAATGCCTGACCACATTCTTAGTGAAGAAATTTTCCCTAATATCCAGCCTAAAACTCCCCTGACACAACTTGAGGCTGTTTCCTTTTGTGCTGTCACTTGTTACCTGGGAGAACCCTGAGCCCCACCCGTCTGCACCCTTCTGTCAGGACAGGGTGACCAGTGCTGCAGAGTGACCAATTCAGGCTCTGGGACACAGCCACAGCTGAGTATCTCCCCTCTCTCCACCTGCAGTATAGCTCCCTGCAGCTCTGGCTTCAACACTTGCAAAATTAAGAGGCAGCTCAACAGGATATGCAGGGGACCTGCAAATTGGTATCACTTCCAGTTTAATTCCTTCCATGTCACTTGTGACACAGGCACATAAATACAAAGGAAGATATCCTTCTGAGAAATACACATAGAGCCCTGCTATTTCCTTGTTTTGTCAAGGAAAGGAAGCAGCTCTCAGGACATGGGAATATTGCTGACTTGTGTTACAGCTTTGTCACACAGAGAGCTGCTGGCCTTGCCCTCAGTAGCTCAAAATGGAAGTAACATTTTAAACATTGACCTTATACTAATCAGCATGAGGCATAAACAAGAGTTCACATCATCTACTATCTCTCTGGGTGAGTTTTGAAATAAATTCAGCAGAGAATAAATTAAAAATTCAGAAATCATTATATGACAGATCTGGATGTGTTTCTTTACTAATGGATGAACACAGATACAATATAAACCACAATTGAAATGCATCATTCTCAAAAGGAGACAAAATGGATCTCAGCTTTAGTACAGCTTCTGTTCTTTGTTCTAGCAACTTCAGTGGAATGAAAAATTTGAAGTTTTGATTGTAACTATTTTTTTAAAAGGACACTGCAGGCAAAACAGTGGTTCTGTGTCTGACTTGGCAGAGTAGGTTACTAAATAACACATATTGAGCACATGCTGCTACACTGTAGAGAACGTCAAAGCAGCAAGAAAGAAGGAGATTGTGGTTTTTGGAGAGGTTCTCTAGTAGATGGGCTTTTGGCATTCCCAAGGAACAACAAAGCAGAGTGGCACTGACGAAATAAAATACATTAGTTGAATGTTCTTGCTAAAGCTACAAGAAGGATATTTTAGCAGGCCCTTCTCAGTTTTAAGATGAGATTAAGGGTTCTGTTCTTTCACCATTAGCTCCAGGGAGAAACATCACCTGTATTTTCCATAATTTCTTCGTGAACCATAAGCATAAAACCTAATTTTAAATTCAACTTTGTTTTTTGGACTGTAACTCTGTACCAAGGGCTGAAATCTCTTCCTGGGGAAGAAATGCTCCTGCTGCAGAATCTGCTCCTTCTTCTCCCTACTGGATGAGTTATCTCTACAACCCCTAACACCATCCCCAGCCCACTCCAGCTCAAAGGCCTCAGAGCCCCATTCTGGGGAGCGCTGGTCCCAGCTCAGCCCCTGCTGATCTTGGCTTGAATCCCAAAAGTGAAGCAGGAAGGCTTCAGTTCCTTATCTGCTCCCTTTCCAAAAACATGTGTGAAAGCAGAGAAACCAGTCATTTTTTTCTTGATTGTACTTCCACTGCCTACAATAAATTATGGGTTTTTTCTTTCTTCTTAATCAAAGTTCATAGGAACTAAAACAACATTTCAAAACAGAAACAGCATAATGGCACTTTGGCAGCTTTCAAAAATTGACACTTAGATCTATTACTTAATGAAAGTTTAACACTGACTACCCCAGCATTTTATTTCAAAACCCTCCAGAGTCTCTGCTATCCTGAGCACCAGAACATGAACTACGTTAACATATTTATAATTAAATGATACCACAGGACAATTAACTTCACTCCAGTAATGATCAATAAGGAGATGCACCAATGAGACAAGATAGCTCCCTTGGGTGTACTTTAAGCCATCTTATTTTACATGTTGGACCTTATTTGGATATTTGCCTCACACTGAGGCTGGACTGCACTCTACAAATGCCTGGTTTTTCCTCACAAGTCAGAGAAATTAGTCCAGAAAGACTTTTCCAGGCATCTGCACTTAAACAAATGAATCTCAATCCAATCACAGAAAACAAACACCGTATCTGACTCAAACAGTTGAGATGCAGTTTAGACCTCTGAAGTCTTGCTACACTGCTTTGGAATCTTACAGGTCTTGGCACACATTGTATTAGCAGCAACTTCAAATTCACTGGCAGATCACTGATGCAAACATTGACTAGTGTCAGGCCTGCCACCAATCCCTGCAGCAAGTCCTGAGAAATACCAGCTTTCCCACTGACAATCACCTTACAAGTATTTTTTCACCTTTAATTCATATAATATCTGCTCTTCTCTTCTGGGAGCTAATATTTGACTTTAGCTGCACAGTTACATAGCAAAACTTCTCTGTGCTGCATTTATTAAGTAACCTCTCTGTCAAACTTGTACTTTCCACAAAGAATGAAATCAGGGATGTTTGACAAAACCTGTTTTCCACAGTTTGCCACAGACTGTGGCCATTAGTCTCAGACTCCCCTTGAGCTCCTAAAACCTGGATTTCTCTTTGCTCTCAGAGTCTCCTTCAGCCAACAATTCTGTGAGTTCCTGTCCTCACATCCTGGTATCCAGGATCCCATCACATGGCACCACATCATCTGCAGTCCCTTGTTTTTTTCCTATAATCTCTCTGCCCCTTTTCTATTTTCCTATTTGCCCAATATCTTTGTGGGACATGCTGTACAACATGCTCAGCTGGAGATTAAAAGAAGCAAAGTGTTCCCTAAGCAAATCCAAACTTTCTTTCCCTTATCTTATATATAATGAGGAAAAAAAAAAAGAATGCATAAATACTTTTTACCTTTCCTTGATGTTCCAAGCTCTTTGCATTCTTTTCCTTTATTTGCACTGGTTGTTCCGAATGGACAAGCCTGGGGTATACAGCAAAGCCTGTTTTTCCCTTTGCAGTACTCCTCGATTTGGGGGCACAGCAATGGGATCACAGAGGTTTGGTTATCCTGACTTGTGCAGTCATCTGGTACTTAGTCCTGGATCAAGAGCTTTAAATAGTTCCTCACTCGGCTCTGGCAGGAAATGCAGCCCACCACCTGCAGACATGTCGGGGCTAATTGCAAAATACACCCTAGGCTCAAACTTGGTGTAAGTAAAGAAGTAGGGAGGGTTGCTCACCATAGATTTTCTGAATTCCCTGGAGGTCATCCTGGGGCAGTTTGAAGTTGTGTGTTTCCATGTACTGGTAGAAAGGAGCCATGATAGCACTGGGATCATTGGAGTGTTCCAGACCCAGTGCGTGCCCCAGCTCATGGACTGCGACCAGGAAGAGATCGTTCCCTGTGGGAGGAACACACAGCCAGGTCAGCACACAGCCACGGCCTCAGGCCATCCCAAGCCCCTCTCACCCATAAAGCCAGAAGCAAATGTTTTGCTCTCCTACTGCACAGCAGGCCACAGTGCCAGAGTCGGCTCCTGGAGATGGTTTTAGTCCCAAAAGTCTGCACAGCCTTTAGCCATTGTCACAAAATGGGCCAGAGGCTGCCAGCCCCAGAGCAGGTAAAACAGGCAGTGCCTGGAGTGAAAGGATACTTACTATAGACTCTTTTGTAGAGAATTTACAGAAAATGACCAACAAAATGGTCACTGTGATACCACTGGCTCCTTATCTAAATGCTGTCAGGAGAGGTGAGAGCACAGCCTGTCTGCTAATCATTGGTGGGGCGAGTGCTTTGTGCTCCCTCGGGGTCCTCTGGTGCCATGCTCTGATCTGCCCTGGACCAACAAATCACAGAGGAGGTCTGCAGGCACCTGGCAAGGCAGGAGGATGGACAGAGAAGACCAGGATAATACCCACTGTCCCAGGTGGGCAGCCCCATCTCCTCCAGCATGGGCTCCTCAATGTGCTTTACTCTTCTGAACCCCTGGCACTGCCATGTGTGCAGGAGCTGAGCACAGGTAGCTCCATCCTGCCCCACTCCCTCACAGGGAAAGAGTTGGGTTGGATCCCAGTGGTGGAAGACAGAAGGAAGAAAGAGAAAAGAAGGGTCAGGACCTGACAGAAAGAAGAAAGGATGAGGAGCCCTGTCTGGTGCAGAAGCTAGGAGCAGTGCAAAGTGGGGGTACCTTCAACTCTACAAGCACACATTCCTCTTCAGTCCCATGGGCCTGGGACCCTCATCTCTTTGATCTAGTGTGGTCCCTGGATATCCTACCCCATAAGGGCACTGGAAAGTGACCCAGGCAATGCTGTGTAGGGATGAAGACACAGCCAGCAAGAACTGATGTAAGGGTCTCCTCGCGGCAGTAAAATGTCTGAGCCCTCAATTCTGCCTGAATTCGGTCTCCTCTGATTTTGGCTGTTTTTTGGCAAGGCAGAAACCAAGAGCACTTGCAATCAGACGCTGGCAATCAGTTGTCAATGGCAGCTCAGTGGCTGCTCTGCAGCCTCTCCAAAGGGCTTCCTCACACCTCCAACTGCACCTGCCTTGGAGGTACCAAAGCTCAGTTCTGTGGTGAGCTCTACCTGAGAGGGTAGTTACAACAGTGACTCACACAGAACTATCTTCACTTTTTAAATAGTTACTGATTCACTGTTACCCACAAAAACATGACAAAGGAGTTTCAGGGGTCTGTGAGCCTCCACAGCAGGGAGTTTTGCCAGCATCTGAGGATATCTGAAGTCAGTACCAGTGCGGCCCCAACCACACATACCACCCCAAAATGGTTAAATGCTCTAAATATTTGAGTTAGAAGGTGAAAGAATCTGAATATGCAAGACATGTTAAGATATACAAATGCATTTCAAATAAATTTTCAAATACAATTGTCCAAAAACATATACAGCCTAAAATTTAGTCACATATTTATGTAAAATTTTAGAATTTTTGTGTTTCAGAAATTCAAATGAAGACCTACTTACTAATTTTTTCTTATCTGTTGCTGAAAAATCTCGTGTGTGCACAAGTCAATACAATGTCCAACAGCATAATATAAAATCCATGAAGTAGTTTTATGGTAAATTTAGGAGGACTAACCACTCTTCACAGGTTTTCAAAAACACTCAAGCTTAGAAGATACACCAGATTCCAAATGGGATTCAGAGATTCAATGTCCTTTTGCAAAATTGAATGGACTTAGTCTTCTGTATCACCTAAACGTTCACGAAAGCATCATTTTCACTGCTACCACAACTACTCATACATAGTAGTTGTGAAGTCCATAGAAGTCCACAGTAAAGGTCGTTCAGCACAGAGCTGACCTCATGAGACTCTGCTCATCACCCACCACAGGCTCACAGTCTGTGCCTGTACTCAGGGACCTCTTCCTTCACCTTCCCTTGGTGGCATTTTCCTCCTTGCTAAAGTATCTGCAGTATTTGTGCTGCCAGCAGGTCTAGAACTTGTCTCTATGTAACTCTACATATAAATCTATGGAAGTGACTTGCCTCTATGTGCTAAATCTTTACCAGGAGCATAAGATCAGGAACTATCTTAAGTTTAATTAGTTTTAAATAGCTTTCAGTCACTTGTTTCTGCCCAAAATAAAAGCCAGCCCATTTTACAGGTGGAAAACAAATCCCACAGACTCACAGGAAGGTTGAGGCTGGAAGGCACCTGTGCAGCTTGTCTGGTCCAATGCCCAGCGCAAGCAAGGTCAAGAAAAGCAGGCTGTCTTGTCAGGTTTTGAATGTCAAGTTTCTCGTACTGGGAAGCCACACACAGGGCACTCCAGATATGCCAGGTGGAAAGGAAGGATCATCTCCTGCTGGCATTGACCTGCTGCCCACGCTCTTTCCAGAGACAGCCTTGGAAGCTGTTGGCCTTCTGTGCTGTTGACTCATGTTCAACTTGCTGTCAACCAGGAGGCCCAGGTCCTTCTGTGCAAAGCTGCTTCCCAGTCTCTGGGCCACCAATAGTCCATGGGCAGGGCTGTGCATCTCCCCTTGCTCACCTTCCTTAGGCTCCTGTTAGCCTGTTCCTCCAGCCTCTCAAGGTCTCTCAACAACAACATCATCACTGGTGTTATCAACCACTCGTCAAATTTCCTATTGTCTTCAAACCTGCTGAATGTGCACCCTGCTACATCTCTGATCTCATTTCATCAAGGTATTAGCCAGTACTCATCTCATGCAACTCCTCTGACATATATCCTGAACTTCTCCATCTTGTAGTTACTGCAGCCAAGGATGCCACTGATCTTCATACTACCCACAATTTTTCAGTTATCAGGTCCAGCAGATCAATGTTGTTTGTTCCTTGATCACCAGCAGGACAACCAGTAAGTGTTCTGTGATGATCAGCAAGATGAAGGCTCATTACTGATGTACCTCAACCACCATGGTGGTCAGGCCGACCAGCTCTTCCACTATGGAAAAGAAGCACACCTTCTCCCAGCTGTGCTTTAGAAATACTTGTTCCTGGAAATACAGCTGTGGAAAGCAGCTGCCACTGTCCAGTTTTCAATCACCATTCTGACTGGCAGTTGTGTGTGAGGATGTCACAGAGCACAGAAAATGTTGGCTGGGAAGCTTCATTGCAACTAGGGGTAAGAAACTCTCAAATGAACTGTCCCAGTTCTAGCACAGCCACAGCAAGCAGGTCAAGAGTGGAGTAGAAAAGCTCTCCTTCTCCATTGCCAGAGTATACCCAAACCAGAGCAGTGATAAACCCAGGACGGTGCCTGGAGCAGATGAAGTAGAGCTCAAGAGAATTCCTAGAAAATGAACTGACCTCCACAGAAAGCAGGACAAGAAGCTCCCCTTAGTTCTCTCCAAGTACCCTGATTCTCAGTGCTGCGGCTGCTTCTCATCTGTTTTTGCTGAAAGGCAGTCATGGCAGAAGCACACACAGCTCCCTCTCCTTCTGCTCCCTGCCCTGGCCAAAAATTTCTCAACACTGTTAAATCCTCTCATCTGTCTATTCCAGCCTCCTCCCAGACACATCTGTTGATCTTTTCCTTCCAGCATGCCCCTGTCATTTCCTTTCTCCATCCTGATGTACACTCTAAGGGGGTCTCAGCTCTGAAACAACTACATCATTCTCAGAGAACAAGTAAGACAGCATTTCATGGGACGAGGAGATGAGAGAAAGAAGTCTTAAGACCGTTTCAGAAGCCCAGAGTTCCCAAAAATCCAGCTCTGGATTCATCATCCTGTTATCTCTTGAAGGGTCACTTGATATCAATATTGTTAAACAACAAATTCCCTTTAATTTGCCAATGGTAGGGAATCCCATAGCATAGAGCAGAACACGTTCATTTCCTTTTGAAAGGGTGGGCAAGGATTTTCTCTGAAAATATTAAGGTGTAAAACAACCAATGTGGTTCTCTCCTCTCTCAGCACTCGACCTGGAGCTGTGTGGAGGAGTCTGGAAAGTACCTTGTATCTCCCACATTGTTTTTGTTGGTTCTTGAACATAAACATGGGCTCCAACAAGAGACCTTTCTGTATCTTATTTTATTCAGTTTATTGTTACAATGGTTTGTTCCTATGTTCCCCTATGTTTTCCCCAGTTGATTTGTCCCCAGGTTGTATCCACCCCTAAAACTACCTTGTTTGGCATTCCCCACCCCTTGTCCATCACTGTAATGCCGCCCCTTGTTCCAGCACCTTCCTTGTCCATCATTGTAACCCCGCCCCTTGTTCCAGCACCTTCCTTGTCAGTCTTACCCAGAGCCAATCCCTAATTGTTCCACCCCTTTGGAAATCCCCTATTACTCGGTGCCCCATTGGCCCATGTGACCTTTTCTCCTCCCCCTGGTTCCCTCATTAGCTGTAACCCTGTAAGACCCTGCCCTCCACTCCTTCCCTAAGGAACCTTTATTGGTCAATTGTTTGTACTCACGCCCTGGTCTGCCCCCGGACTTAATCCCAAGCACACCAGTGGTCGGGGTTCTGTGTTTCTGACTCTTCTAGCTGGAATAAGCTCTCTGGAACCTCAGAAGCAGAGAGCCTCTCTTGCCTCCTTTACCCGATCCTCGATGTGGACCACACTGAAGAGCTGCTAGCTCTTTAAGATTCTGCTTCCAGGAAATTTCACCCTGGGGCAGTTCCCCAGACTTGGCACGGCACCGGTGTGCCTCCAAAGAGCTAGCCTGGGCTCCGGTAGGCTGTGGCAGTCTCTAATCTCCCAGTTCTCCACATTTCTTGCCCGAACAGTTTTCCCCGCAGTGTCCATCTTTTTGGAGCAAGATTCAGATGGAGAACTAACAGCCTAGCTTGATGCTTTGCTATGGAAAAAAGGTCAGGCAATGGGATACAGCATCTTAATTTCCTGTTCAACCCACTCCCCCAAGACCAAGTAACAAGAAAAACTTGCACTCAAGAGTATCCCAGGCACCTGGGTAAGACAGTAGGGTTAAGAAGGATCTGTACTTGGAGAAAACAGTCCCAAGAGAAATACAACAATTTTTGTTCATTTGCACCATCTGTACAAAACAAACAGGTCTGGTCAGAGATCTGCCTGAGGCTCCTCCTTGCCAGTTCTCAGGAGGCAGCCCAAAGTCCATCAGCGAGCACCAGAAAAAGGATGACCCTGTAAAACTGGCGGGAGTAAGGTGGCTCACTGAGCAAAATAGTTTGACCTGCTATGTTAAACACAAAGAAACAGTTAATTTAGCTTTGAAGTTGCTGATGTGTTTTCCTTACCAGCATAATGTTATCACCACAAGAAATGACAACTGAGGACACACCTACAGCATTATAAAAGCATCTTCCATTATCAGGATGCTACGCCAGGTGAATTCGCTGCTGATCTTACATCCAGCTCAATGGCTCTATACACCATGAAACATGGGTTTAAGTTGAACTTTCTTAATTAAAAACAATCTGTGTTCAGGAAAAACCTCATTAGCTGGTGTGCTCCCAGATGAGCTAATTTATTTTAGATAAACTGGAATATAATCCCACATCAAACCCAGATCTTTGGTGAAAGGACTTTTAAATAGTTTAAAACATTGTACCTTTCCCTGCAGAGTAAAGAAATACAAGGTTTTATAGCAACAGCACAGAGAACACTGGAGTCATAGATAAACCATTTATGTATGAGCTTCCTTCAACTCTCAGACTCCTTCCCTCCTGATTTTTGGATTTTAGTCTTCCTCTGGAAAAACCATTCAATGGACAACAGACACCTTGAGAGATCTTTCTTTTGTGAAGTTGCCAGCACATGCCTTCTGGTACAGTGTCATTCCTTTTAAGTATGAAAATCTATACCAAAACGCTTTATTTGGCTAAGTAACTCACTGAATAATTCCAGTAGGTCAGCGAAGCCACCTGCTGAAATGCCTTTCAATTGGCAGCAGCAGTCACAGGGACTCCATTAGGGCAGTGCTACCAGTTACTGCCATCAGTGTTTATCCCTGAGCATAGCTGTGCACATGGGTAGGCTCTGGAGAGCACACAGCACTGGGGACTGGACAAATCCAGGACACAGCTTCTAAGACAACAGAAATACAAATAATATTGCATATCTGATTAACAGCAGAAAAGAGACTGAATCTCTGCTCTTTGTCGTGTTTTATACTTTATGAACTGTATCACTCTGCCAACACATTTACATATTGCAGTATAGTCAGACACAATTAAAAAGACATAAGAAGGTTATATCTTGAAATTTTATTAAAGTAAGAATGATACTGAAGAAGTCAGATGATAGATTGTGTGTGACAATACCATGCCTCAGGTAATTACAGAAGAGATGGTGTGAACTCAACATGCTTTAAATACACTAAAATAATCCCTTCCACCTCAACAACCACATAGAGACAACTGTTTCCCAAGCACAACTTAAAGAAGCTTTAGGGCTACTCCAAGCTATGCCTTGGTTGTTGCATCTCCAGACCTGGTAGGTCTGACCTGTCCCACAGAAGAGCATGTGATTTGTCTGTGCTCTTCCATTCACCTCTACAACATGCTCTGCTCAAGGAAAGCTTTTCAGTCTTCTGAAGACCCTGAAGAAGGGCTGATACCGCTCTGTGGAATTCTGTGGAAAACAGCTTTTCTATCTAGAAAGGAATAAAATACATGTTAAAAAGAAATACAGGTGTTACTTTGTTCATAAGCATTTATTGTAAATTTAAATGTTCGTAAGCATTTACTGTAAATTTATTTATTTACGTGTAGCAGTGAATGTATATGTTGCTTCTTAAGGAATTAATGAAAACTCTGAAAGGTGCCTAAACAACTTCCCTGGAGAAAGAAGGAGTGATCTGCAGTTTAAACAGCAACTGTACCACAGCCATGTTAAACTGATCGCCATGAGACTGAAGGATTGCAGAAGGACAAAGAACCACATTATGTTACCAACGTTAAAGGTATTTTGCCTTTATGGCCCAAAAGGCAGCATGCAAATCAGGGCTGGTAGCTGTGCTATGTACTTTACTAATGGTGCAAGCTGTGCTTTATCTGACATGCACAGAGGGCACTATGAGGACAACCTCCTATAGAAACTCAGAGGAAAAATACAAACTAATGGTCTGGAATGGTAAGACCAAAACTGACAGAGTGGGCAACCAGAGAGAGGGGCAGTTGTGCCATTTCAGCTAGCTCAGCAGCCTGACAGTCAGCGGAGTAAGACTGTTCTGCTGAAAAATTGACCCCATCTTTCACAAATGTAGGTTGCAATTCCATAAACAATTCAATATCAAAGAATTACTAATCCCAAAATGAAAATTCCTATTTGCCTGTACCAGCAGGGAATTTGGTAGAACGGATGGTAAAGCAGTAAAGAAAAAAATCATAGAAACACAAAAAATGTAGATTTGACTTTCATTCCATCAGTCTTGAAAAGGAGCTATTTTCTGTATTTTAAAAGTATTTAAATACAGCAGGGTCTACTGACAGAATTCAGTCCTGACCCAGCTGTTTGGAAACACTGGAAAGTAACTAAAAAACCCCAGGTCTTGGCACAGTCAGTGTCGACAATCCAGTCTGGGACATTTGGAATCCTTTCCTGCCCATCAGGTTGAAATGATATTTAATTCCTGTTGCTGGCAACAGAGCAAGTGTTGTTCTGGAAGCTATGAGAGCAGCTCTGTGCCACAGCGAGGGTGTTTTCCAGAACAGCAGACTTTCTGTCTTTGTGCTCCCCCAACACAGAAGTTCCTGATGAGGCTGTAAAGACTGAGTAGGACTGAGACACAAGAGAGCTGGGATGGAAGAGATCTCCCTCTCAGAGTCATATTCTTGGAGGATTGGGTAGAGAAAACAATACTAGTCAAACTGTTTTCAAACTGTGAGCTCTCCTGCAGAAACAGGAGAGAAGAGAAAAAAGAAATTTAAGCAACTCCCAAGTTTGCTGTTCGAGTGTGATGTCAAAATCCAGAGTACTGGGACCCATTTCCCCTCTGATGCTGCAATCCACCTCTGCCTGTGATGACCTGTAAACTCTTTTCAAGAATTCCTCTATTTTTCTGGTTTATTCTTCCTGATGACCTGTTGTTTTTCTCCTCCCCCCTTCAGCAAGTGGGATGCAGCAAGTTTATTAAGGACACTGCTCCGTTTTGGCTCATTTCACATCATCAGTTTCTGCTTTACAAAAGGACAGTGAAAAGAGACTTTTTGGCTCACCTTGATTCTCGTGACCTGTTCTTTTTCAGTTTTTTTTTCTTCCTTTTTAAGGGAATGACACATCATTTCGATCCTTACTGGCTCTTTCCTGTGAATCCCAAAGTATTTAATTCTCTGTGAAAGAAATAAAATACTTTACTTTGATTATACATAAATCAATAGGATTCCAAACACCTACATAATTATATTCATACTCTGTGTATTGAATGATTACTAACAAATGCAAAGGGATAACATTCTTCTTTAAAGAACACTGTAACATCAGGTGTATTGACAAGTACCATTAGGTACTTGTTACAAGTACAGTGTTTTGAAAATTTGGAATTTGGAGATTACCCTTATTAATGAATTTCAGCTGTAATCAATAACTAGCACTGCCAAGCTTTAAAGTTCAGCCTGCACTGTGAAGCTACTGCTGTTTGTAGAGTGACAGCAAACACACCAAAAGAAAGCACTACTTACAGAGAGGCTGTCCAGGGGTAGAGAAGAGAATCTGAAGATAAATCTTCCCTGTGTGCTGATGGGCTTCCTCTCTTCTCCTTTAGGTTCACAGGACAGGGGTATAATCTCAAACTGTTGCTGATTTAAGTTGCCTGATTTGATTTCTTTTTAGTGTGGCTGGCTGACTTGAAATCATGTATCTGTATCCTTGCTCAAATCTGTTCGACATTAGCATAGGATGTGAGAGAGTTCTGGCTTATGGGAATGAGTCTCTCTCCAAGCAGCTACAGGATGAAACCAGTGTTAAGTAGGTCTGTCCTGGAGATAAAACACTGAACTGGTCTGCAATGCACGAAGTACAGAGCAGCAGCATGACCTGGTGATGTATCATCAAAAGGCCTGAGGGAATAAATAGAAATTTTAATACAATTTATGCCCCACTTGACTTCCAACGTGTATATGAAGGTCTTCCAGGTCTGTGTTAAGGGACATGAGAGTAACTTCAAAGCAGCTCTGGTTTTTGCTCTGTAAAACGTTGATGCTCATTTTCAACAACAGTGTCGAAAGCCTGAAAAATAATGATGGATTCAAAATGCCATTTGTTAGAACAAAACTCTTTAGATGTGGAGATGTTCTGTATCTGAGAAATCAAAGAAAGAAAATTTAAAATCTACTTAGCTGCCAAACAGCACAAAAATTACACTCTGTTGTGAGTTACTCGTATTCACACTCTGTAGATTGCTCTCAGTACTTCCATAGAAAATGAACATGAGAAAAAGTGATAAAATAAGAAAGAAATGAGACGAAGCAAGGCAAGATGAAGAGGAAACAGGAATTAAACGAGGAGAAAAGACTGCAAGTTCTGGTGATTTGCTGGGTGAAGGTACAGGGGTTAAGGTGCATTTTCTTCTCCAAGCAGGCATTGCACATGCAGAAGTCAGTTAAGTGGGGAGCAAGCAGATAGAGACAACCTAGGAAAATAGATGCAAATACAAATCTCAAAGAAAAAAAGAAAGCAACAGCTGGATACTCTGCATTCGTCTTAGTTCCCTCCCTCCACATAAAATATCACAACTGTAATCAAACAAGACAAGTAGGATAAATAATGTTTAGCCAGCAATGTTTCCAAAGTGACTGGAAACACCTGGAACTTTTTGATAATGAAGAATTGTATGATTAGTTTTTACCCAGAAAAAGGCAAACCTAGTGATAAATCCCCCTTTAATACCAGGGAATCTGTTGGATATTCGAACATATATTCTATGTTTATAGGATTAGTCTAGTCAATGCTGCAGAAATCTTGTACATTCAGGCATGAAAAATAAAAAAACAAATGGAACAGTCAGAGGTGGTTTTTCAAAAGGATCAAACAAAAGGCTGGCAAAAAATATTGCTTGTTGTACACACACCTATGAGTATCACTGGTCCTCCCTCCTCAAAGATTTCAATATTAAAGAGTCCTGTTTTTAGAAGGGAACTAGCTGATAGAAAAAGAGAATTTTATGAGCTGAATACCTTGTTATGGCTCCAAGTTGCCATGAGAAGTAACTGCAATTTGCTTTTAAGTTCTAGGAACTCCAGTTCTGTCTATGATAGAGCTAAGGAATTATGGAAAAATGTAGATTGAAAGGCATGGCTGGAAGCCACCAAGTTTAACTTTCTGCTTCAAGCATGGCTAAGGTCAGAACTACAGCAGGTTGCTCAGGACATCATCCAGCCATGTACCAAAAGTCTCAAAGGATGGAGTTCCCACAACCTCTCCAGGTACAGCCTCTGAGTGCTACCACTCTGTAGGTGAAGAAGTTTTTACCTTATACTCCAGGTGGTTTTTCTTGTTGCAGCTTGTGCCCCTTGCCTTTTGCTCATTTTTCTGTTCCTCCACCTCCAAGAAGAATGTGCCTCCCTCCTCTCTCTAGTATCTCCTTAGGTGGAAGACTGCTACTAGATGCTTCCTCCCCATCCTCCTCCTCACTAGGCTGACCAAGTCCAGTTCCCCTGATTTCATCTTGCTTACAGGGATACAAACGTCCAAAGAACCAAGAAGGTCTGTGCTGTTTATAATGCCAGGACAGGAAACAGTAAACCTCCAGTGAAGACAGCGCTTTTAACACATTGATCAGCAGTATAAATGTTGGCTTAAAGCTCTGCATTCCCCCAAACAGGCTGTCAGTAAGCTCCAAAATTAGCTACCCCAATCAAAATTTTCTCCTTGAGATCCTTGCTGAATATTCACCTTCATCAGCCTGGACAACATTTGGCTGTCCTGAAGAAGCTGGTCAGGCTCCTGAACATATGCCATGTCCAGATGGTGACTCCAGGAGCGCTTGCTCTGCTGTTCAGGTAGATGCCCACTGAAACAATGCTACTCCTTGTGCTAGAATCATAGGGAAAAAGCTCTCCAGTTGCTCTCCTCTGTGGCTTACAGAACCTTCCCAAAGGTGGTGCAAGCCCTTTTCCTCCAGAGCTTCTGCAGAAGCACCTGCACTGAATTAGCACTGAATTAACTGAAGGTGATCTGTGAAATCTCATCTCCCATACTGTTTCTGCCAGTGTCTTCCAAACTCTGGCATTATTTTTGGTTGTCCTTCTCTCAGAAGCTTAATAGAAAGCTTTCCAAAGAAGCCTCTGCAGGAACCCACTGGGATCTGTGGGGGAAACACTCACTCTGGAACAATTATAAAATTTGTTTATTTGCTGTTAGCAAAGCTCAGCAAACATCTTGCCAACATCTAAAAAGATGCCACAGTGGTCATCCTACATTTACAGAGAAAACTTGGTATGGATGTGGCAGAGAGGCACTGAAAAATGAAGCCTGTGATCTGTACAATGATCACACAATGTGAAGCTGAGCCGTGCTGGAGCTGGTACAGAAATAACCCCTCAGTTGCGAGTGTTTCCTGAAGGAGTTGAAGTGGCTGCCCTGGGCACACTCCCACCTATAATGTTACATGACAACAGATGACAGGGAGGGTCTTAAGAGATCAACTCTGGGCATGGTGAAAGGAATAAAATCTGGTGATCCCTGGCAGAGTATGGATACCCCAGCTCTTATCTCACTTTACCATTAAAAAGATTCTCTGATCTACCTGCAGGGAGTTGAAAGACACCACAGATTTAGTGGTATGGCATTAGCAACACACATAACAGCAATGTATTTTTGCTTTTAAAACACCAGGAGGGAGATTTCCCTAGGATTATTATTAATACTCTTTGTAATGTTAAACTGGAGATAAAAATTTACTTTCTGTAATTAACCTGGATTAAACAAATGTTTGAGTTGTCAGAGGTATGTAAGAGCTGTTAGATATCATGTGGATATTTAAACTGACAGAACTAACTTTCAGCTGCTCAAGATTCCTTTTCAACTTGTTTTTGGAGTTACATACATCTATAATTATTATTTCTATATAAAGGCTGGTAAATACTTGATTTGGCCAGTTAATAATGTATTTCATGTACTTTCATGTATTTCATTGTCTCTATGCTTGAGCCAAGTGAGGTGCCAAGGGAGAGAGATCCCAGCAGTGCCAAGTCTGTTCACACCCTTTCAGGCTTTTGCTGTCTGAGCAACATGTCAGTGTTGTGAGTCTTGAGATGGGCAGTTCAAAGCCTGCTTGGCTCTTTCTACAGCACATTTCAAGTAAAAAATACCCAAAACTTCAAGAAAGGAGAGGAAAGTCCAGTGTTCCTTCTGATAGAACCAGTGTCTGGGACACTGGTCCTGCGCTGACCAAATGCTGCATCTGAGCAGCCAAGAGAGGCCCTGTGGCCAGGGAGCAGATGCATCCCAGGGACTCCAAACACAGCTTCACCTGCCTCCATGTGCCAGGCACCAAACAAGTGTGGGACCAGCCAAAGGCCAATAGCTGCTTTCATTCCCATTGAAGAGCACCTTCCAGGAAAAACACGAAGGCAGTCCCCACCACTGGGACCATGCCAGCTGTTCCTCATGTGTGGTTGTATAGATGATTTATCTCTAAATACTCCCTCTCTTTTTCAGTTCCATCTTGTTTGCTGCATCACTTCTCTGACTTGCCTTGGTTCCTCCAAACTCTAATGTTCTGCTTCATGCTTCCAGCTGCTCTCATCAACATTATCACCGGAAAACAAATGAATTCTGTATCCCATGATCTCAGTTAATAAGAGCTGCTCCAGGAGTTCAACCTCCTACCTGGTTTTGCCCATCCTCATAAGAAGATTATCTAAATTAATCTTCCACAGCCTGCTTATGAGAATTCCAGAGAAGGCAGTACAATTATGAAGATAAATCAGTAACCATAAATTGAAAGTACAGTCTTTCTTGGCTAAAGAAATCAAATGCCTGAGTGGGACTGTAACTAATATCCAGGGGAAAGGAAACTTTGCATTCACTTTGAAAGTCTATGCAGGGGTCATTCTTTACACCAGAAGAAAACAGAATATTAAATATAAAAAAATAAAATAAATATGTATATATAAATATATAAATAATTTAAATATAAAAAAATAGTTGGTGCATGTGCCCCTATTACCAAGGGCTCAAGAGGACAACCAACAGCATCACAACTATTATGATTACACCAATAATTTCAAGGGACATGGTACTGGCCATACTGTCCACAAGGGCAAAATCAGTACAATAATGACAATGCAAAATGATAATCTCAACTAACTACACCCTAGCTGGGATGATAAAGTTGTCAACAACCCCAGTGGATTACCACAAGGCATCTTTACAAGACAGAAGCTTTCATCAACAGGATACTCCACATTCTCTGTGTACAAATTGGAGATGGTTGTTTGCATCTGCTCAAATCTTTCTTATTTTTCCTGAGTGGATGAAATTTCATGTAAAACATTTCACTTTTGTCCTTATAATTTGTACTGCTAGTGAAGACTGCAAAGCAGCTCTTCGGTGCAGTGACAGCTGCTTCAAAACACAGATAGACTGGACCTCTTCAGGTGCCACAATACAGTGTAACAAATGCAGACCCACAAAAACAAAGCTTCAGATCAGACTGAAATAATTGTAATAAAACTATACGGGTGAGAGGGCAGCAACTTATTCTAAGGATCTATGGCTACAGTTTCAGCATTCTGTGATGTTGACAGGAGATTTACCTTCACAATTGTAAGGCTAAGAGAGCTCCAAGGCAGATTGCTCTAATTTTCACTTCAACTAATACACATTCTTATCAGGAGCAGAACATTTTACACTGTGATATTTTGTGAGTTGATGTAAAGATGCCATTGTTACTTCAATCTTACTTCAAGACTCTTATAATCATTGAGCAGATACTGAATAGCCAAAGCAGTTCCTCTTTTGCATGTGAATAAATGAGAGTTTTGCTAATGATTTACTGTTAGGGCTTTTTTATTCTTTCACTGAGGCTTCTTCAATTCCAGACTGATCAACTCTGTTGCCACAAAAAATCATATCTTAAGGACAAGCAAGGCCATGTTTAAAGAAACACTTCCTGTTAAATGAATTATATTGTCACCATTAATACCTTATTTTCAATGAAAATTGACAGTGAACTAAGCAGGAAACCTCTGACCATGAAGAAGCTCTTCAAGCCCTGCTAAAAGCATTTCAAAAACAAAATATGTCAGAGGTGAGAACCTGAGGAACAGTGAAACCACTCAGCCTATGACTGATCCTGGAGGGAGCCCTCCAGCTACAAACCTAGGAATAACAATTCCTAACATTTCAAGACAGCAAAATGCTGCTTCTCGGTCACACTATAACTTCCCACAGTCTCCACACTCTCCCCTCTCTACACCCCACCTCTCTCTTTCTCAGTCTACACCTCCTCTAGTAATTTATACATGCCAGGAAACATTACTTCTCTTTCCTTACAAAGACAAGTATTGCATAATTTCTGCTTTCTTACAAATCAGCCCTGCCTCGCTGAACCTGACAGCTCCATTTCCTGTCAAAGATGATGTGACACCGACTCACAACTCTGAGGGGTTTTCCCCATTTGCAATCCATTCTGAAAGCAAGCTGTCACCTTTAAGCCAAGCCCAAAGGTGGCTTGTATGCCTGAAAGCTTTTCTGCTTTTCAAACTACACTCTTTGGTCTAATGAAAGACATCACCTCTGCATATGTCCTTAGGCATCCTGGGCACAATGCCACTGCTGTTTTTATGTAGTTTAAAAATCAAGACATATTTACAGCCCAAGTAAACTTTTAAGCCTTATCAAAATATCAAAACATGTTTTTGAATCCATAAAGGCTTAAAGACACATTGTTCTTCCCAAACCATTAGGACTGTGGAAATTGGAGAGGTATTTTGTGAGGCCACTTTGAAATTCTGATTATCAGCCTAAACTTTTTATAAGGCATCCTCAATCAAAGGTTTGAAAACAGAACAGAAAGGGCTCATTGCCTTTAGAGAGAAAGATAAAGCCATAAAATGCAGAAACTCTTCATCCTTAGTAAGACTAAAACAGTTGTCCGAATCATCAGTCTCCCTTAACTAATCAGTCAGCCCCAAACTCCGACAGGATAAGGAATTCCAAATTGTGAGAAAACAAGTACAGATCAAAACAAATTGACATTCAAATGTCTTCACTCTCAACTTTGTATTCACCTTTACAACTAACTTTAATTGCCCTTGGAAAGTATTCCATTTGATACAATTTCAACACTCTTTTGTTCATCTTTTCCCTCCCAGAGTTGTGGTTTTTGTAGCAATTAAGGCCTTAATCTTGATATATGTAAGAAGCCAGCAGACACACTCTTCTGTTCACTCCTAAAATTCACACCATGCACAGCCACAAACAAACTAATAATATTTTTTTTCCATTTAAGACAGAATACATATTTAGAAAGCATCTGAACCACTTTATGAGAGGTGAAAGCTCCACCAAGAAAATACTTTCTAGTTGAAAGCGTGTCAGTGTGTCTGCATCCAACTTATCCTTGTTGGGAAACATGACCTGCACTCTTACCATCATGATTAGAATTTCCCAGGGTCCATGGCTCATCTGAATCAAAGTGAGTGTCACCTCCAATTCCCGGTCCAGGAAAGTAAGCGTGAGCCAGGAATCCACCCTCTCCATCAAAGGGAGAACTGTCTCCATGGAAACCAGAAGCAAAAAATATCATAATATCTGCCTCCTTTCTGTCATTTTTAATTTCATGGTAAGGGACCTCTTCAAAGGTAAGTGGTGTCACTCTCTGCCAAACATCAAAGGCCTGACGAATGGCTCTCCTTGTATCAATCTCACCAACCTTGGGGGTGTAGTTGTGTACACTGTGGGAATGAGAAAGAAGGGATGTTTCAATTTCCAGAATACATTTGAGAGTTAGCATTCTATAGCCACACAGTTTCAACTTCCAAAGGGAATTTTTTTGCGGACTCTACTCTGTGCATGCAAGGTTTTGCTGTTACAAAGAAAGTTACCAACAGAACTGCCACCCTGATCTCAAGTCTACATTAATTAACAGGAAGCTTCATAATGCTTTGGTTGATCTTGGATCACTTCCCAAAAACTTTCAAATCTGGGTGTAGATGGCTGAGTAACTTTTTTTAAAAATGTAAATTACTTCAAATTTTGTCTGAGGTCATGCTAAGATGGAATCTACTACATGAAAACACTTGACCACTAAAATTCATTTTGAGAAACAAACTTCCAGTAAACTACACAACCTTACTTATATGACCTGCTTCATTCTCTGAACTACTTAAAATATTTTAGAGCTCATAAGAGTGATGGATCTGTCAGTTTTGTGCAGCCCAGTCATGACAGCTAGATACAGCGTTTGGGGAGACTAAGGGGCATTTAACTGCACATAAATGTCCCATAATTCTAAACCTATTGTTATAAATGCTATTCATGAGGTATTTTGTGCATCTGCGTGTAATAGCCTCATGATCTATTAAACTTGACTTGGGGAATATGAAATATCTATGTCATGGGAACAATTTTCAGTCTTTAATGAAGCTGACTCAATTTAATATAAACACACTGTAACATATTCAGTGGTGAATCAAGATACCCATCACTTGAACGCACACTTACAAATACTGAAATCGGAAAGCTAAACAACAACTGGTTTGACAAGGGCAGCAGTGCAGACATCTGCCAATCTGTTTCTCTTGCTTATGCATATGCTTAAGACATATTTTATTTATATGATTCCATACCACTTTCCCTTAGGATCCAGAAAGGTTAAAAGAAGGATCTGATTCTCAGACCTCGGCATACAGGTGTCCCTTTACAATTTGAGTTAAGATAATGATTACTAGTGGAAGCCTTAACTAGTCCCCAGAACAAGTCCCTCCTCCCAGTCTCTGCAGTCCCTCACTGTCACTTGAAGCATCCTCCTCCTTTCTCAGAATTCTTGGCAGAAGTGACAGAGGGCCCCAGTCCCTGACCCTCTTTCCTCTCACACCATCATGTCCTTTCCTACACATTCTGGCGCTTTCCCCATGCTGGTCACTCTCATTTCTACCTCTTCACTGCAGACTTTCTGTCTTAGTATTACCCAGATCTTCTCCTTAATGACTACATCTCTAATTTTCACTCCTTTCTCTCCTTTGCCCCTCCAAAAATTTTAAAAAGTTGTTAATTTCAACTAGAGGGTGGGTTAATTTTAATTTGAAATTACATTCCTATTGCCAGAAACCTCCACTGGCCATCTTTCAGCAACTGTCTTTCAAAAACTCACAGCCTGACTGACTCAGAACATGTCTGTGGGAAACAACTGCCCCTCTGCAAAACTCCCTTGACACCTGTAGCTCACCCCAGCTGATGTTACCTCAGCTGGCCTAAGTCTGGATAAAAGCAAGGGCTCTACTACAGGAGCAGAAGTAAAACCTCTGCAAAAATAAATGTTGCAAATCAGTAGAAGGAGAAAGCATCTCGTCCCCAAACAGTGATGTTCTTTCTGCTTTAATGGTTTGTTAAAGGTGGCATATGATCTAAAGGCTAGAGCCTTAGATTTCTAACAGAAGAAAAAGGGCCTTTTACTAAGATTTTTCTGCCAAAATTACACAACTGATGGCTGCAATTTAGGTGCCTTTACTGAACAGTTAATTTCTAATTGATAACAGACTCTTCAGTTACTCCAGTGCTCTGACAGTATTTTCTTCCACCACATTCTGAGAATGAAAGCATGGACTAGACATTACAGGGAGTTTCAGTGTAAAAGTATGTACAAATTCTGCATGCCAAACTAGTACAGACCATTTTTTCCCCATCAAAAATGGGGAGGGAGGGAGGGAGGGAGGGAGGGAGGGAGGGGGCTGTACCTGTAGGTTATGTGCTTCTGTCTCCACTTCTGGCCAGTGAGTGCATACCGCTTTTTCCTCCGGCTGCGACGTAGGTGGGGATGATCTGGAACTCCACATCGAGGCTTCTTCATCCACCTACAAGTAAAGGAAAAAAAAAAAAACCAACAAAAAAAAACAAGCTACAGAAAGAGTTTGGAAAAGAGATTCCAAAAAACTCAGGGGGTGACTGGAAGACCTCTGATATATGGCCAGTGCTAACCCCAAGAAGGGTTTAGTCCTCCCTCTGGGAGGTTTACTCTCTGCAGAGGGCTGTGCTACCCACCTCTGCTGTCAATCCACACACCTCAGCACACCAAAACTGCTTCATTTTTCCTCATGGAAACACAGATTCCAGATTAGGTAGTCCCTATGCTTGACAAGAGCTTAATGATGATAATGTCACAAGAGACCCAAATCAAAATTACAGGCGGGTGTGCCCTGTCACCTCACCTATCACCTGTTGGATCCTCTCTACATTTGGTAAAGTGGTCCTGTGCCACTGAAAATTAATCCAGTTCATACCTCACTAGGTAAAACTGAACAAGTGCAAACACAACCCTCCCAATTAATAACTAAGGCTTTCATCTGGAATGACCAGAACAGATCCCTCCAGTCACTGGGTCACACACACCAAATTCCATTAGGTTCTCCCCATAATCCCTGACTCTTGATATCACTCATGATGCAGGAAACTCTAGTCTCTATTGCCAAGTGAACTGGAAGAGTAAAGGCTGCTGTCTCTTGCACATGGATCCATGCAGTATTATCAGAGAAGTCCACTCTCCTTCCCTACCTTCTGCCTCCAGCCTAGAAAGATTTTTTGTTTCTTTCTTACAGCAGCTTGGGGGTGGTCAAACACTGGCAGAAGTTGCCCAGAGAGGTGGCAGAATCTCTATCCTTGGAGATATTCAAAACCCAACTGGAAATGGTCCTGAGCAACCTGCTCTAGATGTTCCTGTTTTAGCAGAGGGTTGGAGTAGATGAACTCAAGACGTTCCTTCCAATCTCAATGATTCTCTGACAGAGAGCCAATGAGAAATAGAATGTTCCTCAAAATACACTTGCTCATGTGGGCATGCTCCAGAGAAGCCAGATGTTGCCTATGGAGGAACAAATTTGCCCATTACTGCATGTGGCAGCTGGGGAAGAAGGAGACAAGGACAGAGACTGAGGAACTACAGGTACTGGTCTCCACAGGTCCCCAGTCACATCCTTTAAGAGTTTGCAATGTGTCCCAGGACAGGAAAGCAGAGCCCAGGAATAAGACAAGCAGTCTCTGGCCACAGCCTCTGCCTAAGCAGACTGGCACTGTCAGTGGACAGCCACTGGAATTCTTCAGGCATTTCATGCATTTGATCCACTCACTTTGATGGCAAAGGCAAGTAACACAAAGCCCTTAAGGACACTTTGCAGGACACGCCACTGCCTCATTAAACACAAGAAAAGCATTCTAGCCAGTCCTGGCCCATTTCTCACAGGACACCAAATTCTCACCCCCCTCCTCAGTAAAGATTCTCCCATGTCCTTGGCCACCCAGGGGACAACATTTGGCCTTCAAAATGTAGCCATCAACTGCAGCCAGCCAATGGCAAGTAGTCCTCACTTGTGCCTAAACAATGAACATGTGTAGCCGTGGAAAGGGATTTTAACCCTTTAAGTGCGGCGAAAATAAGATGCACAGCTACATGGTCATCTTTCATGATAGGAAAGAGACAAGTGTATTCAGGAACACACTTGGTTTTATATCATGACTCGCAATTCCAAGAGCAGAAAAAACATGATTGGTTCAGAGAGAAGACACCCCATTCCCAGGGCCTGGTCATGCACTACAACAGGTGTTCTATCTTTGTTATTAATTCCTTTTTATTTTGACCAAGTTATCATCCTGAGAGAAATTCTCCCTAGCCTACAGCTGGACCAGCTTATCGGCTGGGAACAGAGCTGAGAAGCTCTGGCCTGGAATATTTTTCAGGCTGCAATTTTCTTGCTTTCTCAATATGTGTGCCCACAAACATGTTATTCACCAAAAAATATTAGCCCCAGACCCTCAGGAAGGGAGAGTCTCCCATCACCAGTAGATGGTTTACAAGACTTTTTGCCAGGACACCTTTTAAACTAAAATCAACCAGACAGACAGACACTGTGCCACACCAGAAAATTCTTTTAGAACACAAACACCTGCTCCCAATTCAGGCAGCCATGCAGCCCTTTCTTGATTCCACTTCCTATATGTCATTCTGGTTGCTTCTTATAAATTTCAGTGCAGTCATCTGTCATCGTCTCCCCACCAAGAACAGAGCAAATTAGATCTATTACACACATTGCACTGTACCTGACAAGAACCCAAACTGTGTATATAGAGCCAGCACAGATCTTCCCCACTTATATGACCTCACATTTATCAGCACTGTACATCTTTCAGAAATCCAGCCAACCTGTGGAAATTGGATCAGTTGCCCACAAAACTGCTGCCATTTTCAAAGAAAAGCAGTACATCTAAGATTTGCTTTTAGAAATATCAATTCAACCTGAACACACTGTGTTTCTTCAAGTGTCCTTTATTTGTGCCCTTTTGCATTGCTTCTAGCACTATCCTAGGCACCTGAAGTTTACTGTCATCTGTATTCTCCCAGATATTTCCTGAGTTTTCAGGGTTTTTTTTAGTTCCACTCATGCTACGATACAATGTTTTTATCATAACCTTACACAAGCCATAGTGTGAATCAGGTTTTCACCTCTTGAGCTTCATGGGAACTCCAGTACTCTGAACATCACCATCATCAGGCCCTGACTACAGTCAGAAAATGACCTTCTGTTTTATCCTTACTAGTATCATCTAGAAGACAAAAAATTAACAGAGCAGTACTACCAAACCAGCCGGCACATGTGGAGAAGTCACTGGGACTGTCCAGGGCAGTGCTGACACACCAGCAGGACCTCACACCTCAGCATCTGTTTCCTGTAAGAACACTTTACCAAGTTCACAACACTTGCCCTATGCCCAGCTGGCCACAGGAATTCACCTCCAAACAGCTCGGCCCATTGTTATCAAAGCCAGAACTACACAGAGACCTCACGGAAAGTGAATTTCCTCCAACAGTCAAATTCCCTGCCCCTTTGCCAGTTCCAGGTACAGGCACAGGGCATGGGGCTGTTCCAGAGGAAGCTGCAATACTGACACCTGGGGCTTCAAGGACTTCTTGAGCCTAAGTCCTAAGGCAGAGCTGCTGAGACTCATGCTGCCCGTGGCTTCTAACTCCTCTTTATATATAGAATATAGATATATATATATATATATATATATATATATATATATATAGAAACCCCATTTCACTTAGGCCTGTCTGTACCCCCATATTCTACCACAGTTTGTTCCAGAGCTCAGCCACTGCCTGTCTGAAGCCAAGTAACAGAGCCCAGCTTCCTGGCTGGAGCTTAGCAGTACCCGAGCTGTTGCCAGCCTGAGCTAATGTCAAGCTGAGAATGTTTATCTGGATCAGTTCCCTGATTCCTAGACCGTGGGAAGTAAGGGTCCTGGTCTAATCACAGGGACCAGGGTACAAATCCAGCCATCTCTCCTCCTCTCAGCAGGGCAGGTCTATGGCAAAATATCCATAAAGCTGTAGCTTGCTGCTGTTAATCATCTGTCGCTGAGCTTTATGACAGTCATTCTACACTGAGCAGTTTGGATAACCCTCCTGTGTTCCAGGGAAAATCATCACATCAGAAACAACAAAAGACTATTACTTGAAGCAAGATTCAGATACTTATGGTAGATTCCCCCTTCCTTAATTTTTAAACGGGAACACCAGTAACACTGGATGATCAAAATTTATACCAGACACTCTTGAGGCACAGACTATTGCATTCCTCCAACTGCTTGGCATCAGAAAACAGGCAATTTCTAAAAGCAGTGACATCTAGTTCTTGTCCAGATAAAGCTGCTTTCCCCAGCTCAGACTCCAGGCCCTTCACAAGACTCTCCTAAAGAGAGGGAGCTGTCACTCTCAATCCCCTACTCAAGCTGATGGCAGTGGTATCTTTAAACAGCTGTGGTGCACCCCAAGGTGAGAGACCTGCACAACAGGCTCAAGACAAAGCACAAGACACTTACAACACAAGTAAGATAATTTCTTGGTTCCTTCCAAGGCCATGTGATTGACCATGATAAAGACAAATCACCACTTCTGTTCAGCACTAGCATGCCTTCTCTCCAGCATGCTCCAGGACTATATCCTTGCCCAGCTGCTCATCAAAACCACATTTCAGCCCACCAGCTGCAGGCAGACACAAAATTTGCTGAGGTATCATCAGTTTCAGGGTCTGAGGAGGCTGTTTAATGTATTCTTCCTGCTCTCTTTACAAGAAACTACATATCCTCTGATGAATGGACCCCCACCCAACCTTCCTTTTGGGTACTAAAAAGCATCATCAGTGGTGGTGTTTCTTTCCATCTCCCACTAGCAGCACCTGTATGGTGGCTTCCACATGCTTGGGTTATCGAACAAGCTCCGGATTTGAGGGTATGTGGGAAAGGAGATGAGAAACTTTAGGCTTCCATAGTAAGTGTAAATAACTCTGATCCTTAAAGTCACTTTAAAGAGACGGAACTTATGACACTGACGGAAATGACAGAAAAATTCCTAATTGCAATCTCAAAACTCCTAATACAGACTGAAACAACGGCTTAGTAAATGCTTGAGTAATTCAGAGCCCTTGGAGGCAACCTGCCTTGCCAGCTCTCTTCCTTCTGCTCATCTTCCACAATCAGGTCTGAGGAAGTGACAGCCCAACACAGCCTAGGCATATGCCCCTCCAGCTCAAACGACAGGCTCAATGCTAACAGCAATCTGGACCTCCTTTTCTGTTCATGCAAATTTTAGGCAAATTCTACCCTGCCATACAACATATGGCTCCACTGACTCAGGACAGATGGAGTCAGAGCAACCAAACATGCCTCCGAAGCACACCAGTGTTTGGCTGCAGCTGAGGTCTCAAGCTTTTGGAGACTTGAGTTTCAGAAGAGGGAACCATCCGGGTTTTTCACTCATCAGCCTTTGGGTGTTCATGCACTGATCAAGCCCTGCCCATAAATACAAACTCACTAAAATGTGGGCAACACCTTCCTCTCCTTCAGAAAAACTTTTACTTACTAAAGCAGGGACTCCTACACGCAGTTTGCTCCCTTTCCTTGTCACCCACTAGGCAGCAGAAGCAGCTCCTTAACTTTCCAAACTAGCACCCCAATATCACAGCCTCTTCCCTCCCCATCCCCTTCCAAATCATCACCATCCCAAATCTAAGCTTCTACACACCAACTGCACACACAGAGCCTTGCTCGATGGCTCTGATTTGTCATTCACCTACAAACCATGTTATTAACAGCAGTGAGATTTCAGATGGAAAATCCCCCCCTTTCAAAAGCACTTTGTTTAAAACTCACTTGAAAAATAAATAAATAGGATTTTCTCTGTCCCTCAATGGAGAACAAGGGGCTCTTCCTGGGAGCTAAAGGAGAGAATGTTACATTCACTGGAGAGGCAGTCCCAGCCCAGGATGATCCCCTCCTGTCCAATACACTAATTTCTTCTATTTCTCCCTCTTCCTGCAGTCTGGAAGGCAAAAAACCAAACCCCTTTGTTCTTTACATTATTTGGTTACTTTGTGGCCCTTTCTTTTGTGCTACCATGTCCCTTTTGCCAGCAGTGTGCCCTACAAGGAGAAATGAAGAGCCAGGCAGGGCATGCTCTGAAGGGTCTGCTAATGTAGCAAGGGCAAGGGACAACCAGGCAAGGCCCAAGCAAGTTCCATTGAGCTTTCTCTTTTTGCTCATCATGAGATGCTTTTTTCCCCAGAAAGCCTTAGGAAGACCCTCTCTGCATTCTGCTTTAGTTAGCAGATGCTCCCCAGACCAACAGCAGATGGATCCAGCTACTACACAACCAGACAAGGAGCCACTTCCATACCACCCTTTGCAGCCCACACTGAAGAGAAGACTAAAAAACAAAGTCCCTCCAGCCCCAGTGGTTTACACCAATGCTTCTGAGCTATCAAAACTCTGATCACAAACAACAACACATGGTCAACGTACACCAGAGAACATCCAATGTTCAACAAATGGCAACTGTGGGCAGCTAAGTAGCCTTGACTACTGTCATCAGACTACATCAGAACAACTCACTTCAGTTCAAACTATGTATCTCCACAAATAGCATCTATGGAGATACACAATCCAGGTAATTAAGAAATAGATTAGAAGCAATTACTGGAGACAGAATTTTAACCTAAATTCAGACAGGGATGGAAATAAATTAAACCCTTGTTGTCTTCCACTTTCAGGAGCTCACAGGATTCATGCTTTGATTGTGCACCAGCAGTGGGGATCTGTGTTCAAAGGACAACAGTAACAAGAGCTTCTCCTCACACTCACAAAAAATACTGTTGGCAAAAAGAAAAGTGGAATTGTCCACAGGTTTTGTTAGAGACATCTTTTCATAATCAAGACTTTTCTGATACAGTCAGTCAGGCAAATCTATCCCTTTTGAGGACTTCTTGCACCTGGAATAATTACCCAGGAAGTATGACAATGCATTAAGAAAGAGAAAGACAAAAGTAGCCTATATTAATCTTACTCAATAGTTGTCTGGTCCAAAACTCCTGTTACTGGGATTCCATAAAACTGTTGCATAGTGGCAACTGCAGACTGCACAGCTTTTCCTGACTGAAAGGGAGACATTTGGCTGTCAGATGGAAGTAAGTAGCCATAAGTTTTTAACCAACCCTGAAAAAGAAACAAACAGATGGTAAGATGCCACAGTAAGTTTTCAACATAACAGTTCAGAACATTTCCTCAAAAGAAAAAGTAACAAACTAGCCCAAAAAATTCAGCCATCTCTCATTTTTTGTCTAGGTTTGGTAATATCAGCTGATTCCTAGGAAGGGCTGAAGACCCAGCTTAGTATCACCTATCCTGACATGACAAGGCAGACCTGCCACTTAAAAATTAGCATCATCCCTACTGAGCAACTGGGACAGACTTAGGTCTTTGGAGCACCAGAAATGCCCAAGAAGCTTTGTTCTTGTTCCAGGGACTTCCTGTGCACCCCGTCCCCTTGCCATCATGAGACTCCTCAGTGGCTAGAGCAGCAAGGTCCCAAGAGCCCACTGCCCACTACCCACTGCTGTCTCTGGACCATCATTCCAAGAAAACAGCTTAACAGCCCTGAGAAATCCCTGAAAACACAAGTTCAGCTTCGCACTTGCAATGAGCACAAGAGCAATTCTAAAAAACCCCAAATGAACCCAAACAAACAAACAACAACAAAACCCCCAAAAAACTGAAAACAGATTTAAAAAACTGAACAACCAAAAAAACCACACTCAGAAAGTCTGAAGACCCTGATTAGGTGGGTGTTTCCTCAACCAATAGCTAATACCAGCAAACTGTCAGAACAGGAAAATAGCCAACTCTCCTGAAGGAGTTCTGTCCCTTTTCCCTGCTTCCACCCTAAAATGCAGCCTTAGATAAAACTGCATATCAAACTTGTCAAAATGCTAAGGACAGCATTTTCAAAAACATACAATTATTCAGGATTTTTTTTCCTCTCCTCTCTTCCCTTCCCTCGCTTCATTATGAGGAGAAACCAGAATATTAAGTAATAATAATAGAATAAAAACTTGTTTTTATAAACTTTTTCCCATAACTTTTCATGTGCACCCCCTAGTGCTTCACTCTTCTTGTTGATTCAATTCTTAGACCAGGATTATTATGAGACCAACATATATCCCATAACCCTTTTCCCAATCCATCTGACCCACAAGACAGTCCTCACCACATAAGCACTGATAAATCATCTGCATGACCTATTCTCCCACTGACAGCATGATCACTCAGGGAAGGGGGAGAGAAGATGCTTGTTCTCTCATAACACAGCACAGCAGCAGGAAAGGTGCTCAAGTCAGGAAAAGCACAAGTGGGAGAACAATCTCCATTTCTTTGTGGCAACAAGAAGATGCCAGAAGCCATCAGGGAGAGAGAAGGGCCTTGCTTCCAAAGCAGGAGAAAGAATCATAGAAGGGTTGGAAGCCCATCTCATTCCACTCCCCTGCCATGGGCAGGGACATCTTCCACTATCTAGCTGGTTGCTCCAGCCTGGCATGGGACACTTCCAGAGACCCCAGGGCCAGCCTCAGCTTCTCTGGGCAACCTGTGCTAGGGCCTCAGCACCCTCACAGCGAAGAATTTCTTCTCAATATCCCATTTAACCCTGCTCTCTGGCAGCGGGAAGCTATTCTCCTTGTCCTGTCATTCCAGGCCCTTGTCCCAAGTCCCTCTCCAGCTCTCCTGGAGCCCCTTTAGGACTGGCAGGGGCTCTGGGTCTCCCTGGAACCTTCTCTTCTCCAGGTGAACACCCCCAGCTCTCCCAGCCTGGCTCAGAGCAGTGGAGCTCCAGCCTTCAGAGCATCTCCGTGGTCTCCTCTGTCCTTGTGCCAGCAGTTGGTCTCGTGTTGGGAGCCCCAGTGACAGGGGCAGTGCTCCGGGCGGGATAGGGAAGCAACCCGAGAGGACTAGGTATGCCAAAGGGCACAGACAGCGCTGCTAAACACGGAAATCACCAATGGCTTCAGGCAAAGCCAAGCTGCAAAACTGTTCCAAGACCATTTGTTACTCCTGTCTTGGTCTCTAACAAGCACAATAACTGGGACACTCCATTATAACCAACATTAGCTGCAGTCGAGCAGCGAGGGCAGAGCACAGTAACCAAAACAGCTCGGAGCGGGGCTGCCCTCGCGTACCCCCTTCCCTCCCGGCCGCAATCGGAGGCGGCAGCGGGAACGGGGCACACGGACACTCCGAGAAGCTGCCCCCGGAGACTGATGCTTATGATCACACAGGAGGACTATGGCTACTTCTCCGCCGGTCCCAACTTGCCGAGGCGCGGCCGGAGCAGCTGTGCCCGCACACCCGAGCTCAGCCCGGCCCTGCGGGAGATGATGGAAGGCTTCTGGCGGAGGAACCGCCGCCCGCCCGGCTTTCCGGCCCACCCCGAGATACCCAGCACACGTCGCGGCCCCGGGACGCCGGTGGCAGCCGCGGCCCCGCCCGGCCCCGCTCGCGGACTTACCTGGCCCGTGCTGGTGTCGGCGGCGGCGCGGAGCAGCGCGCAGAGTAGCGCGCAGAGCACCGGCAGCAGCGGCCCCGCCGCGCCCAGCGCCTGGCGCGGGCAGCACGCCATGGCCCCGGCGGGGCCCGGCCCGGCTCCGCACCGGCGGGGCTCCGAGCGCTCCGGCCCCGGCGCCGCGGCTGCGGCTGCGCGGCTGCCCGGAAGGGGAAGGGGGAAGAGGACCGAGGAAAGAGGAAAGGGAAAGGGAAGGCGGGCAGAGGAATCTGCTGCTTCCTCTGCTGGTTGGCCCGGGGCTGCCCCTCGGGGAGTGCGGCTGCAGGTCGCCGTGACCGGCCGGCATGTTGCAAAGTGTGGAATATGCAAAGTTTTCTTAAGAAAAGCTGTTCTTCGGCATGACCATCTCCGGAGAGAATGTGATGCCAGCTGCCGGTAGCCGACAGCAGGACAGCTGGAGGGACAGTCAGCAGGGACATTCCTTAGGGAATGAGGGTTATGTCGTGGACAAATTTACTAGCTCTAGGTTGTGGAAGGCCTTCCCAGATGAACTGCTATGTGTTACGAACAAGCTCCTGTTTGTTCTGTTAATGTTCTGTTAACTGTGGAAAACACCCGTTTTTATGTTAATTGTTGCTGTTGTTCTGTTCTAAATCCCACTCCCTGGAATTGCCTTGCCATTGTGCCCTTTCCCTCCCCGTCGGTAACGTCTTCGCTGCTCCCAAAATGATGCCCAGCAAATTAGAAGACCGCAAGTACTTATGGGACACAACTCAGTAAAAAAAAAAAAAAATAATAAAATCAACGAGCCAATATAACATCGAAAACTAAAAATGGTACTCCCAAGTAAGAAAAACAGTGAAGAAGATGAAATCACCAACCAGGACTCTCTTGCATTGTCACCATGACCTAAACAGCACCCTATCGACATGACACCCCTGGACTACGAGGTAAGTCGAGTTTTCTGGGGGACTCTTGTAAGGACAGAAGGTTCAGCTCTGTTGTATAGAAAAGCTGAGTTTTTTCTGCTGGGGATTGTTCAGCGGGAGTAGCGGTGGTGTACGTGACCCGTCGGGCTCCCACCCAGAGCTGACTTTTCGGTAAAGGCATTAAAATGGGTGCTGGTATCCTTGCCTTTACTCGTTTCACTATGTAACAGAGATACCGGGCAGTGAATCAAGCTCAGTCACGAACTTCACAATTCTCTCTCCTTCTCATTGCACCCTATTTCGCAGGACACTTCATTGCACCCCGTTTCCCAGCACATGGGGATCAACAGGACTTCCCCCGATACCCGCACAGCCAGCCCCATCTCTCATAGGCTGCAGGAGCCTTTCCCTCCTGCCAGGCCAAATCATAGCTCCCTGCTGTTTCCCGGCAATTCGGACTGCTTGTAGGAAGGGCATTGCTCGCTGCAGTTCTGCCCCTGAGCAGCTTCGCAACTTGGAGCCTCTTCTTAGCCAGGTAAGCACTGGAAAGTACCAGCAGCCAGAAGATGTTCGCTCTGCTGCTTCAGCCCTGCAACTTCAGTCAGGGTTCTGTTCTGAGTTTTCTTCTTTTTTCAACGTCCTATCCTAGACAGGAATGACAAACCCAGGTTCCATTTGGGGCACGCTGTGTAACCAGAGGGGCTGTAAGGATGGAAGCAGGCAGCGCTCTGTTCCTCTGTCCCCTCTGACCATCAGCCCCTGCCAGGACTTTGTGCAGAGACCTTCCTCCCACTCTCACTGAGCTCCTGCAGTTCTCCTCTGTAAACTTAAGTGCATTTCTCTGCAGGGACATTCCCATGCTCTCAACAGCAAAATCAATGCCAGCTGACATGGAACTATCACATCATTCGCAGAATCCTTACTGTGACCCCAATGCACTACAAGGATGAATTGGTCTTTGTTTTCAAAATGAGAGAACTACAGAGGTCTGGATAAACCTTCCTGAGGGTGTGACTGTAACTTGTTTCTTATCAGCAAGGAAAGACTGTGCTGTGCGGGGTCTCTTAACTCTGTCCCATCTTGTCCTAAGCACAAGCACCCTTTTCCCCCTCTTCCCTGTCCCCTGCGGACACTGGACACCAAAAGAAAGCTCGGGAGTCTGGGTATTAGAACACATCCTATATTTACATGCTAAAAATAAACGAGAAAGAAGGGAAAAGCAATCTTAGAGATATCAGGAGATGTATAAGGTGCAGGATCCCAGGATCCCACAGAGGGTGGTGCCGGGGCTGCCTCTTCCCTTCTGATGGAGGGGATCGGAGGAGCCGCTGTGGGAGTGTTGGGGTGTGTGTGTTTATCTAGCCGGGGGTATTGCTATGTTGTAACTTGGTGCTAGAATCCCGTCTGCCTGCCTTTAGCGTTTCTGCTGGCTGCCGATGGGTGACGTGCTGCTTGATCCGATCTGCTTGCCCTCGCTGTTTCCTTCCCGCTGCTGGTGATGGTGCTGAGGCTGGTTCCTGCCCGTGAATTTACAAAAGGAGCAATTTCCCCTCTGCCCCTGACCCGAGACGCCATCGCACCTGGGGCGGGTGCCGGGCTCGGGTCGGAGCGCCCCCTGCTGGCCACGGGGAGTCATCGCCCCCGCCCTCTGCCGGCTGTGGCTGTAACTGCACCAAAGGGGAAAGTGGTGCTCGAGGGCTGGAAAATTCCTCTTATTGTTTTCTCTTGTTGTTTGTCGTTGGTTCTGTTTGATATATAGTAGAGAACTGTTTTTCCTTTTCCTTTATTTTTGCCTGGAAACCCTGTAATTTTGAAGTTGTATTTATTTGGAGGGAGGGGGTCATCTTTTCCATTCCAGAAAAGTTCCCACTTTCCTTGGCAGACATCTGTCTTTTAAACCCAAGACAATTACTGGCGCCTAGTTTATAGCACAAAGGCACTGAGAGGAGATGGTGAAAAGAGAATAACCGTTCTTGGGTAACCCGTTTGTGTACAGGATAAAGAACCTTGTTAAGTGGCATCATGTGGTCCAGCTTATCCTGGTTTGGTTGGCACATGATTGTGGCTACATTTTTCCAGTTTTCAGCTTATTCTTGAAACATCTGTCCTATGACTAAGAGCATTGTGGCTGTTATCCTGTTTGTAGAAGGGATCAACAAGGTGAGGAATTCAATGCTTGTAAACTTCTTCTGGAATGTGGGCACATGGCTATATAACTATCATGGACTAAGTTCATGTCTTTGGGGTTTCCTTACTAATGGTACCTATTGTGATGAAGCAAGATGGGGCAGTTTCCTCCCAGTCCTTCACTCACTTCTTTGGGCCTAACTCAACAGCTTTTGGAGAGTTTAAATTTCACCTAGAAGCTAAAGAGATCATATACTTGTTTATGCTTTTGCTGTGTGTATTCAGCAAGGTCCATTCACCATTCTGAGACAGGGTGAGGATACCTTGGGTAGCTACCCTAAAACCTGGCACAGAAGTCAGGGACATGGTCCAGCAGCACCACCTGCAGTCAGAGGGAAAATCTGATGGTGCAGCAGTGGAACCCATGGATGTTACAACTGTCCGGGTTCCAGCTCAACCACAAGGGCAGCCACAGCCAGAAGCAGTTGCCCCTCAGCAGAGGCGGAAATATAAAAACAAATTGATGCACCCAGTGAATGATGATGGGGAACCAAGGCCCTCACAACTAGCAGAGGAGCCAGAGCCCAAGATCATCACTGAGTCCCTGATTGTCCACTGACAATCTCTGCAGTCTGCGGAAAGAGATTGTATGGCACGAGGCTTTTTCAACCTGGCTGATTCAAGTTTGGGACCTTATTGGTACAGGCACGCAACTTGATGATACTGAAGCAAGGTTTTTGGCCCAGGATGTGGGGATTGAACAGGTGTGTTCGTGAGGGAACCAGGGCCCCTTTCTCTCTGGGAGCAGCTTATAACAAGTGTAAGAGAGAGGTTTGCTTACAGGGACAGCCTGCAGGACCACCATCATACAAAGCCCTGGAAGACCAGGAAGGAAGGGATCTGATGCCTGAGTGTCTCAGTTTGAAAGACAGGTGTCTTGGAATGGAAAATATGACCCCTCCCCTTCTCTGTGAATTATTCTAACTTTGAAATGATGGGGCTTTCGGGAGAGCTATGGGAGAAGGAGTAGTAGTTGGTTGCCAGTGTGTGTGTGTATAACAAGGCAAACAAACAGCAGCCCCGGCACAGCCCCGAGCAGAGGCAGAGCCCCAGTCCCAGCCTTGTCCAGCCTGCGGACACCTTCCCCTGCGGTGCAGTTCCGGGCACAGCCGGCAGGGGCGCTGCTGGCTCCCGGCCGGGCAGGGCGGCTGCCATGATTCCCCGCGCCTGCAGGGGGCGCTGTGGAGCGAGCTCGGCCGCCTCTCTCCACACGGAAATGGTGGGTGGACTGGTGGGAGGGATGGAGAAGGGACTGCTGTGGGAGCTCAGGGCAAGCAGCCAGTGCTTGTGCACCTCCAGATGGTGAAATGGGCTGTAGCAGGAACCTTGGAAGCAGCAAGCCGTGGTAGGAGAAGCAGTGGGAGGACAAAAGCTCTATAGTGGCAGAGAATCCTCCAGGCAGTGACTGCAGACTGGCTGTCCTTCCTCTGATCCTGAGAGAGTGAGAGGAGCAGAGCCTAGCCCCTCACCCCCTGGCCAAAATCCTGTGGTATCTCTGCCCTTCCCAAGAGAAAACCCCTCAGGTAAGACAGTAGCTGGCTGTACCCTTCCACCTCCTCCTCTGTAGCTGTCGGTGCCTGTGTTAGGCTCCGATCTGCCACAACGAGCCCAGGCAGGTTGTCTTGAGATGGACAGCCTTTCCTGGAGTCTCAAGAAGGTTTCAGCCACAAGGTACTAGGATGCAAGCAGTGCCTGGGATCTAGGCTATCAGCTCTTTTGTGATTTTCTTCACTTGCAGAGTACCTTCTTGGCTAGCAGAGAAAGAGATCGGGAAGCACAGCGGAGGATTTTCCACAAACTCTTTATTTCATCTATGAAGGGGTCTCAGGACAGCAAATCCAATGGGTAGGGTCTTAAGGGGATTTTTGTAGGGTTAGGGTGTCTTGGAAATGGACCAATAATATAGGGGATTCTATTATTAACCAATCTACAAGAGATTTTAGGTAAAAAGAGAACCAATTATCTAAGGGATTGAAAAATGGACCAGTAGAATTACAGAGATAAAAGCAGGGGTTTGCAGAGGGATAAAATTAGTCATTCTAAGTAAACAACTTCTTATCTAAGGAATTCTGTTCCATGGGGCCCTCTCTCGAGGGTCTGCCTTTTCTCCAGAGAGGGTCTCTGCTCCCTCAACACTCCTCCTCCCAGCCATATCTTTTGTTCTCTTAAGTTTTGGTCTCTTAGCAACAAATGGGAGAAAATTCCCTAAAAGAAGGAGAATAAAAAGGGAAAATCCTGACCTCCAACACTGAGCCAAATGGCAGTATTGGAGATACTTTTTGGAAGGGATGGACAGCATAATGACCCTGACAAGGTCAGGTGCACAGCACAAATGTGGTGGAGCCTTGCACAGCAGAGGCCATCTGAATACTCCAGCTTCATGGGAACAATGCATTTTGGGGACAACCAAGAGACAGTGAATTCTGCAGCAAGCAAACTCAGGAATTATGAGACCATGGTCCATAGCCTGATGCACACTCATGTCTCTGCTGTGGTTGAGTCTCAAGGATAAACAGGAAAAATTCAGAGAGAAGATAAGGAAGGACAGTTCTCATGTGCCACCAGTGCAAACCAGAGGCCCCAGTTAGGGAGAGGGAGAACACCTCACAAGCTGACCTGTGGTTTTTCCTGTGTGAACATGGGGAAGATATGAGAAGGTGGAATGGAAAACCCATCTCTGTCCTAGCAGCATGGGTATGCAAGCTGAAGGAGGAAACTACTAAGGGAGTAAGTTCCACCAAAATGAATGTAGTCCCAGCTTCCCCTGGCCAAGCTGCCAGATATAACACAAGGGAGGATGATATGACAGATCCCCCTTGAAGGAACACCCAGAATATATGCTCAGGGAGGGAAGATCAATTCAGTAATTTTACCTTTAAGTTCTCTTAGGTGTACTGTATCTAAGTAACACTAAGTTTCAGTGAAATTAGTTTTAAGTTCTGTAAAAATATGTTTAAATTATAAGATGCAATTTTTTTGATATAGAGAGGAATAATGTGAAGTTTGCATGGAGCTAACTTCTGTTAAAATATGTTCATTTAAACAACAAGATACAGTTATTTAATTGTAGAGATAAGATAGAACCGATTAGTTAAGCTATTTAGTGCTTTTTTACTTTTTTGCTTTAATGTCATATATGCATGAATGTCTAAGAAAATATTACCTCAATTTCTTAAGACAGTTACTACTGATAGATTAATAATCCTGATTATGTTGTTAATCTCATTATATTAATTCACTGACTTTTTATAACAGGCATTATCCATAAGATATTATTACTTTATTTATTTGCCATTTGTCTGTGGTACCACTGACTGAAGATAAATGACAAAGTCGACTGCTTTACAGACTTTAATATATCCTTGTAGAGCTATCTACAAGACATATCATTTTAGAGAAACCTTCCTAACTACTATTACTGAGAGGCTTTTAGAATATATTAGGGAGACTCTTCCAGTTAAGGCTGGGGCCCTGGCCAATCCTAGCCTTACCTGTTCAGGAGGTATGCCAACAACCTGGGTGTTTTCTGTACCAAATTCGTACTCAAGTAATTTTGACTTGCTGGATTTGGACCTGTAATAACTGGAAGTCTTTTTGGATTGAACTTGGAAAATCTTACCCAGGAAGAGTTCTCCAAGCCCTCACTCTAAAATGAGGCTTGCCAGTTACTGCGGACTCTGGGTGATGGTGCAGTATTTAGGGAATTGATAATGCATTATTTTCAATCATCATTCTATCTTTCATGTATTACTAATCGCATGTATTATCCAATTTATTTTTGCTTGGTGTGAGTTTATGGTTTTGCCATTTTTTTTGCTTTTTATGTTGCCTTCATGTTCAATACTGAGAGACACACTGAGAAGGGGGAATATGGTCCCTCAAGAATGTTTAAATAATTCAATATTGATACTAAAAATTTTGAAATGAAATTAAGTCAAGTTTAATCCTGGCAGAGCAATACTGCTTTGAAGATTTACATGTGCAGAGACAATTTCTAGAAGCTTCTATGTAAAGGTCTTTAACTGAGTGTACAATAATGAAGCCTAGCTGATTTACTAACCTAGGGAGAAGTTATGCATGTGTTTTATCACCATCAGGTACAAAGTCTGAACAAACATCGATCACCTTCAAAAGAATGAGGCCTAGAGAAAAGAAAAATTACTTAATTGCTATCCAGCCCTGACATTGACCTCTGAAGATTCATGATTTCACCCTCTGGGGATGCCTGTGAGAAGAACCTCATCAGCACCTGTTTGACCTCTAACAGACTTATGGACATAGTAGATGGATTAGAAATTTAGTTAAAATAGGCTTATGTGTATTAGGCATTATATTATGTATTGTAGTAGTTATTCCTTGTATTTTACAGCATGTGAAAACATTAATAGACAAGTCACTTAAGAGTGTCTTTTTAGTTGAAAGGAATAGGGGAGATGTGGAAGCTAAGACAGAGACTACTGTGGATTTAATTAGCACATGCAGTTTGATAACCAAGATGCCTTGGCAAGAGCAAACAGAGCTTTGAAGATTACAAGAAGATTGGATCGAGGCTGATGACAGGAAAGGAGATTGAATTAAGTAGAAATGTAAAGTTTGTCTGTGTGATGTTTAACTCAATGAATGTAGTAAAAACTTACTAGCCTCCCTAAAAATGGTTATAAGCACATGTACCTCACAGTAGATTTGGATTCTGATCATGAGTCAGTAGCCCCCATCTCTCTCACAATCCTCGATTAACCAGGACAATCTGTCATCATTAATGGAAAAATTGACCTAGGAGGTAAAGGAATTCACTGAAGCACAGTTTCAGCCCTTGCCTAGGAATTGTTCCTGATCCTCACAAAGCAGGGACTTCTATGGTTTGAAGAATACTCTTTGAACCTGGGCAAGGTGACCTCCAGAGGTGCCTCCAACCTCCCCAGCCTGAGTTTCTGTGACTCAGAAAAAACAGGTTGTAGTTTCCAGAGGACAAATTAAGCTCCACACATGGCAGGCTTCTCCTGCCCTCATCAAAATGGTTCATGACATGAGTTTCCTTTCTGCAGATTCCTCCCTGGAAGGAGGATGCTCCTCAAGGTCACTCCTTGAAGCTGAGAGAAATGTTTGCCCATAGTCATTGGTTTGGGTGAGTAGCATCAATCTTTCATTAAGAATTGTTTTTGCTGGCTTGGATAGAATGACTTCAATGTTGCTTCAAATATAATGCACTATCCCCTAAGTTATAGTTCTCTGTACTGGGTAGTAAGTAATTCTGATAAAGATCTTTGAGTTTAATTATGATCATAATAAACTCTTTATTTGTCTATAAATATATTCTTCATCCTATGAAACACAGTTGTATAAAGGCTCAATTACATCTATACTATCCTTTAAACATCAACTATTGACTAATTCTAAGACTGCATCCAGCTGCTCCCTGGCTCCTCTCTGAGAACTACAGGAAGTCAGGAGGTCCTTTCTGCACTTGTAACTCAGCGGGAATGTCTCCTGCCTGCAGCAGGGACACCTGGAAGAGGCACAAGGCCCGGCTCAGACAAGCCCACGCTGGCAGGAGCATCCACAGCCCCATGGTACCGGCTGTCGGGGCAGACACAGCCTCCAACTCCAGCCCTCTCCAACACTCTGCCCTTGGGGAAGGGGAAAGGAACAGGCTCCCAGACTGGCCCTGAACACAGCTCAGATGATCAACAAGTCCAGTTCATGGCAGGCAAACCCCTCCCATATACATCCCTCAGCCACCACAGGTCTATTAGAGAGAGTTCCGACAGCATTTAGGAACCCAACTCTGATTTCCAAAGCGCACATTTGGGCCACTGACCCCTTTCTCCACAGGCTGTGCATCAGCAGGAGGGCTGCTCCCCTGAGCTACTGGAGGACTCCTCTTTCAGAAGTTGACGTATTTTCCTGGGCAGACTCGCAGACAGGCAACGTAAAGTAGTCTGGGGGGAACACTCTCCTAAAAGTTCTGATTCTTCTCCCTTCAGGTGCCACCTGCACATTGGATGGAAGAGAGGGTCACAGAAACCTGTCAGCAAACATGGAGCAAAAGGACCTCTGGACATGAAGGCAAGGAGATCTCTGCTCAGACACCCTGAATTGCACCAGACAACACTGGGGGCAAAAAGCTCTCACTGGCAGCTGTGCAAGAGAGGCCAGTGTGTGTCCAGGGACACGGGGCCATGGAGGGAGGCAGTGGAGTGAAGGTGCCTTTGTGAAAGTCATGGGCTGCCACATCAGAGAGAACAAACAAAAGGCTGTGCCTGCCAGGGACAGGGAGAGGCAAGCAAACAAGCAGAGGACTCCAAAGTGCTGCCTGGGCAAACGTGTCCTGTTCCAGAGGAGCCCGAGGCTCTGCACAGGCAGTGAAAGACCATTTTACGTCGTAAGTCCTCCCGGGGCCAGTGCTCAATTCAGGCCGCTCTGAATTTTCTGGTGATGCAACTGGTTGCTCAGATTGCAGGCTGGTGTCTGATATACAGAACAGCTGCTCCACTTGTGCTTTAAAAGCCGGCTGGGGATACAAAGAGGAGATTATTCCCTTATTTCAAACACCACACAAGCTGTATCTCAGAAATCTCCATCACAGGAAGCATCCTTGAAGCACCAGCAGTGCAGCTGCTGTTCAGCCTTCTCAGTACAAAACTCTGCTCAGTTTACTTCATCACTCTGCTCACCTGCTCCATTCCTTCCCTCACCAAATCCAAATCCCCACATGTTGCTGTCCTTGTGTGGGTATGGGAGAAACAGCTCCCCATGCCCAACTTTAGGCCTGGAGCTGATTTTAACAGCAAGCTCTAAGGCTGTTCAGTCATTCTGAGCATGTGAGGAAACAATCTGGCAGTCTGTGTTGGTTTGAAAGTAAAACCAGTGCGAGACTCCAAGTCAGTAATACAATTTAATAGGAGAAAAGAGAAAAAAAATAAAATACATGCAATAATATAAAAGAAACAACCACCAACACAGTCAGAAATACAACCTGACACCCTGTCAGTCAGGGTGTTGGTAGCAGTCCGTATAAATGGTGGCTGCAGTCCTCCTGGATGACAGATGTGGTTCTGTTGAAGCAGTGCTCCTGTAGAAGGTGCAGTTTTCCTCCGAAGATCCAGCAATGATGTGGAAAAAGGTCCGACTTTCCTCTGGGATCCAGTAGAAAGGTCTGCCCTCGGGTCCCAAACCCCAGTTTTTTATCTAGGTAGGAAAGGCTTGGCTCCTGCCCCTGGTTGGGGCATCTCCCAATGGGGTGATGTAATCTTATCAGTCACACAATAGGACTTAATGGCCCATTAACGGAATATATCTTCTGGAGGAAGGATGGGTTGTGAATAGATAACGATGATCATCCCCCCATCTTATCAGATGGCACATCAGCAGAGGATATCTCCCACAGAGATAAGGATCACCACCCCTCCCACATTTTAACAGATGGTGATAGAATACACATTTTTGCATTGTACCCCAGGACATAATCCACCCCTTATTCTATTACCATCTACATCACACCCAAACCAATACCCTCTTACAGATATATAATACAAAATGAAACCTTACATATAGTTCTCACTAAAAATTAGGTCTCTTTGCGGTACACAACGGGTTTCCCCATCTTTCTGCATTACCCACCAGGTGCACCCAGGTCCTTGAGCAAAAACAATCCCACGGATTGGTTTGCCTTTGCCTGTGGTGGGATTAATCCAAACAGTCTTTCCTAAAATACCTTTCATGTGTACCACTGGGACCTTGTCCCCATCCACTGTGTGCAGGGGTTCAGAGTGGGCAGGACCGGCTCGATTGATGGACCCTCGGGTGTTAACCATCCAGGTGGCTTTGGCCAAGTTCATTTCCCAATTTCTGAAGGTTCCACCACCAAGTGCTTTCAAAGTAGTCTTAAGGAGTCCATTACACCGTTCAACTTTCCCGGCAGCTGGCGCATGGTAAGGAATATGATATATCCATTCAATGCCATGTTCTTTGGCCCATGTGTTGATAAGGCCGTTCTTGAAATGGGTTCCGTTGTCTGATTCAATTCTCTCAGGGGTACCATGCCTCCAAAGGACTTGTTTTTCTAGGCCCAAGATGGTGTTCCGGGCAGTGGCATGAGGCACAGGGTAGGTCTCTAACCATCCTGTGGTTGCTTCCACCATGGTCAGTACGTAGCGTTTGCCCTGGCGGGTTTGGGGAAGGGTGATGTAGTCAATTTGCCAGGCTTCCCCATACCTGTACTTTGACCATCGTCCACCATACCACAGAGGCTTCACCCGCTTGGCCTGTTTGATTGCGGCACAGGTCTTGCAGTCGTGGATGACCTGTGAGATACTGTCCATGGTAAGGTCCACCCCTCGGTCACGGGCCCATCGGTACGTCGCATCTCTCCCCGATGACCAGAGGCATCATGGGCCCAACGAGCTAGGAATGATTCTCCCTTGTGCTGCCAGTCTAGATCCACCTGTGATACTTTCACTTTGGCAGCTCGGTCCACCTGCTCGTTGTTGTGATGTTCTTCATTAGCCCGGCTTTTGGGTACGTGTGCATCCACGTGTCGAACCTTTATGGTCAGTTTCTCTATTCGGGCAGCAATGTCCTGCCAAATCTCAGCTGCCCATATGGGTTTCCCTCTGCGTTGCCAGTTGGCCTTTTTCCAGCGATCCAGCCAACCCCACAGAACATTAGCTACCATCCATGAGTCAGTGTAGAGATAGAGCCTTGGCCACTTCTCTCGTTCAGCAATATCCAAAGCCAACTGGATGGCTTTTAGCTCTGCGACCTGACTCGATCCACCTTGTCCCTCGGTAGCTTGTGCAACTTGTCGTGTGGGGCTCCATACTGCAGCTTTCCATTTCCGGTTAGTGCCTACAATTCGGCAGGACCCATCAGTGAAGAGGGCATATCGTCTTTCAGTCTCTGGTAGCTCATTATATGGTGGGGCTTCCTCAGCACGTGCCACTTGCTCCTCTTCTTCTTCAGAAGACAATCCAAAAGTCTCACCTTCAGGCCAGTTTGTAATTATTTCCAGAATCCCAGGGCGATTTGGATTCCCAATACGGGCGCGCTGAGTGATGAGGGCAATCCACTTGCTCCATGTGGTGTCAGTGGCATGATGTGTGGAAGGCACCTTTCCCTTGAACATCCAGCCCAGTACTGGTAGTCGGGGTGCCAGGAGGAGTTGTGTTTCTGTGCCAATCACCTCTGAGGCAGCTTGAACTCCTTCATAGGCGGCCAAGATCTCCTTCTCTGTGGGAGTGTAGTTGGCTTCAGATCCTTTGTAGCTTCTGCTCCAGAATCCCAGTGGTCGACCCCGAGTCTCACCAGGCACCTTCTGCCACAGGCTCCAAGACAAACCATGGTTCCCGGCTGCAGAGTAGAGCACGTTCTTCACATCTGGTCCCGTCCTGACTGGGCCAAGGGCTACTGCATGAGCAATCTCTTGCTTGATCTGGGCGAAGGCTTGCTGCTGCTCAGGGCCCCAGTGGAAATCGTTCTTCTTGCGGGTAACCAGGTAGAGAGGGCTCACAATCTGACTGTACTCAGGAATGTGCATTCTCCAAAAGCCTATCGCACCTAGGAAGGCTTGTGTTTCCTTCTTGTTGGTAGGTGGAGACATAGCAGTGATCTTATTAATTACCTCTGTTGGGATCTGACGACGTCCATCTTGCCACTTGACTCCTAGAAACTGAATTTCCTGAGCTGGTCCCTTAACTTTACTTCGCTTAATGGCAAAACCAGCTTTCAGCAGAATCTGGATAATCTTCTCTCCTTTCTCGAAGACTTCCCCTGCTATGCTGCCCCATACAATGATGTCATCGATATACTGTAGATGTTCGGGGGCCTCACCCTTCTCCAGTGCAGCCTGGATCAGCCCATGACAGATGGTGGGACTGTGCTTCCACCCCTGGGGCAGACGATTCCAGGTGTACTGCACGCCCCTCCAGGTGAAAGCAAACTGAGGCCTGCATTCTGCTGCCAGAGGAATGGAGAAAAATGCATTGGCGATATCGATAGTGGCGTACCACTTTGCTGCCTTGGACTCCAGCTCATACTGGAGTTCCAGCATGTCTGGCACAGCAGCGCTCAGCGGTGGAGTCACCTCATTCAATGCACGATAGTCTACGGTCAATCTCCATTCTCCTTCAGATTTACGCACAGGCCAGATGGGGCTGTTGAAGGGTGAGTGGGTTTTGCTGACCACCCCTTGGCTCTCCAGTTTACAGATCATTTCATGGATGGGAATCACTGAGTCTCTGTCAGTACGGTATTGCCGGCGGTGTACTGTTGTTCTGGCGATTGGTACCTGTTGCCCTTCAACTCTCAGTAGTCCCACAGCAGAGGGGTCATCTGCAAGACCAGGCAAGGTGCTCAGTTTTCTAATGCCGCCTGTCTCTACAGCAGCTATCCCGAGAGCCCAGCGATATCCTTTTGGGTCTTTGAAGTATCCATTTCTAAGATAGTCTATGCCAAGGATGCATGGGGCCTCTGGGCCAGTCACGATGGGGTGTTTCTGCCACCTGTTCCCAGTTAAACTCACTTTGGCCTCCACTACAGTCAGCTGCTGGGATCCTCCTGTTACCCCAGAAATAGAGATGGATTCTTCTCCTACATACTTTGATGGCATCAGAGTACACTGGGCGCCAGTGTCAACCAAAGCCTTATGTTTTTGTGGGTCGGATGTGCCAGGCCATCGGATCCACACAGTCCAATAGATCCGATTATCCCTCTTCTCTACCTGGCTAGAGGCAGGGCTCCTCTATTCCTGATCCTGGTACACGTTGCTCTCTCCCTGTAAATAGGTTCTTGAGGTTCCTTCAAGAGGATCAGTCATATCATCATTCTGATACTGTCTGGAGTTCTGTACACGAGAGACTGGAGCAGCATTGACTCTAGATGAACTTCTTGGGGTAGGTGTCCCTCTTTTCAGCTCACGTACCCGGGCTGCTAAGGAGGAGGTGGGTTTTCCATCCCACTTCCTCATGTCTTCTCCATGCTCCTGAAGGAAAAACCAGAGGTTACCTCGTGGAGTGTGTCCTCTCTCCCTGCCTGAGGAACGCCGGCTCCTAATGGCAGAAACTCTTGTTGGTTCAGGAGAGATCTGGTAGTTGTTTTCCTTAAGTTCTTTTTTTAGTTTCTGATGGCCCTCTTCAATCAGGCTTCGGACTTGCTCCACCAGCCATGTTTCCATGGATGAGACATGGGTAGGAAATGGGGCTGTGACAGTGTCCTCATAAATTCTTAGTTTATTGGCCAAGAAGCCTACCATGTCCTCACCTTCCCTCCACTGCAGCGTTGCCAGGTAACGGGAATACATCTCTGGTCCAAGTCGTGCAAATCTCAACCACATCTGTGACGTGCACCGGACACAGTCTGGGCTCTTAGGAAATCTCTCATCTTCTGAGAAAATGATCTCCAGCACGGCCAATTCCCTCAGGCATCGGATACCTTGTTCTATTGTGCTCCATTTTCCTTGGTGCACCTGAAGATCTTCTTTACAAAGGTATCTGTCCTTCACACTTGTCAGCAGTCGCCACCAGAGGCTGAGAGTTTCTTGGGTTCTCCCAATCCCCTGGTCAATGACCACATCCCGGGACAGAGATCCCAGATGCCTGGCCTCACATCCATCCAGAATGGTGTCATTGGCTGCAGCGTCCCAGATGCGGAGCAGCCAGGTCAAGATGGACTCATTTGTCTGGCGGGTGAATTCCCTCCGCAGGTCACGCAGCTCACCCAGGGATAGAGAGCGAGTGATGATTTCTGGCTCTGTCACTTCTGCTGGGTGCGAAGGTCCTGCCACGTCCTCGTCAGTCACTATGCGAACTGATTTGCTCTTTGATTTCTTCTTCTGAACGGGCGCAACTGCTACTGGTCTAGGCTGTTCTGGCTCAGTGATGGTTTGTGTGGAGATGCTGATGGTGCTTCTGTCTTTTTTCTCCTCTGTGGCAGTCTGCGTAGACACGGACACTGTTGCTTTGCTTTTGGCTTTTTCCTCCTTTGTGGCAGTCTGCATAGACACGGGCACTGTTGCTTTTTGTTTGGTTCTTCTCCTCTTTGTGACATTCTGTGCAGTCGTGGACGAAGTTGATTTGTTTCTTTTTTCCTCTTCCTCAAGAATACGCATCAATACGCCATGTAGTGTTCTGTTTCTAAGCATGTTGTAGGCTGTAAAGGCTGTGCAGAGGAGACAAAGCAGAACTAACAACAATATTATGCTGTCCTTAGCATCCAGCGGGAACTCAACATTTCCAAAAACTACTGTATCAGGCCGGAAAGATTGGAAAAAATCATCCTTTACCCCTCCCCCCCAAGGGCTGGGTGTGATTGTTAAAACCCCGGATGTAGCAACCTAGACTAGGACAAGCAAACAAAGTCGAGTATATATTCCGGATTATGTTCATTGCCTCAGAGGTTATCATGCAGTAGACATAATAGGCCAGTAAAGCAATTTTTATACCATATCCTGGTCTACACAGGAGCATTACAGCTGGCAGATAGTTCCCCATGTGTGGAAAAATATAGAGAGCAAGATATAAAACCCATGTAAGCATGTTGAGAATCATGGTGAAAACAAAATTGTAATACTGACTTTCCTCAGTACCCTTCGTGCCCCACGTTGGGCGCCAATTAATGTGTTGGTTTGAAAGTAAAACCAGTGCGAGACTCCAAGTCAGTAATACAATTTAATAGGAGAAAAGAGAAAAAAAAATAAAATACATGCAATAATATAAAAGAAACAACCACCAACACAGTCAGAAATACAACCTGACACCCTGTCAGTCAGGGTGTTGGTAGCAGTCCGTATAAATGGTGGCTGCAGTCCTCCTGGATGACAGATGTGGTTCTGTTGAAGCAGTGCTCCTGTAGAAGGTGCAGTTTTCCTCCGAAGATCCAGCAATGATGTGGAAAAAGGTCCGACTTTCCTCTGGGATCCAGTAGAAAGGTCTGCCCTCGGGTCCCAAACCCCAGTTTTTTATCTAGGTAGGAAAGGCTTGGCTCCTGCCCCTGGCTGGGGCATCTCCCAATGGGGTGATGTAATCTTATCAGTCACACAATAGGACTTAATGGCCCATTAACGGAATATATCTTCTGGAGGAAGGATGGGTTGTGAATAGATAACGATGATCATCCCCCCATCTTATCAGATGGCACATCAGCAGAGGATATCTCCCACAGAGATAAGGATCACCACCCCTCCCACATTTTAACAGATGGTGATAGAATACACATTTTTGCATTGTACCCCAGGACACAGTCAATGGTCTCTGTCTGGAGCCAGGCACCCAGACAAGGCTGCTTTGCCCAAGCAGGCCTGGACTGACAGAGATAGAGAGTCCCAATTCTTTATGAGAAACATCATTGGAATAATTCAGGGATGTTGCAGTGGACTGAAGATCAATGCCAGTGCTTACTTGGATACAAGTCTTTCCCTATAGGATGTAGAAATGTTTCTTCAGAGACTCTTTGGCAATTTCACTCTTGATAAGTGCAGTCCTCAGGACTTGAACATTCTCCATCCATTTCTTCAAAGCAGCAGCTCCATGCTCCAACACCTCCTGCATGCCTTCCCTCTCCACTTCCAACCGTTGACTGTTTTCCTTCTGATTTGTCATCTCAGCTGCATGCATTTCATTCTTCTTTCCCAGACTTCTCATCTGCTGCTGGTACAATTCCCATTCATGCTGCCAAAACAGGGAGAAAAAGAGAAACTCATTCCCTCTCTTGGTTTGCTTCTCATACCAGATCTGGACTCCTGCCACAGGGGCAGGCACAGGCTGCCCCTCTCTCTCTGCCTCTCAGGATGCTGCAGACCTTTGCTGGGCCCCCCGTGATGCTGCATCTTTCCCAGCTCACTCAGCCCATCCCAGCTTCCTTCCTGCCCTTCCCCGACCTCTTGCAGCTCCACTCCAGTGTTCCTTTGGGGAGGAGCTGCCAGAACTGCAGCCAGGATTTTAGTCCACGCTAAGCAGGATTTAGGCAGTGCCACGAGGATGTGCTCTCCATCAGGGAGGAAGGGAAGAGCAAACACCCCCAGCATTTCATTCCGTGGGGTTGGAGCAACAGCAGTGGTTTTCCACCTCTCCTGTGTAGAGTTTCCATGGTACCATCCCGAAAGCCCCACTGCCCTCTCTTGGAGCAGCAGTGGCCAGATCAGGCTGTCATTCTCTGCTGACACTCAGGACTAGTTCTCCCCTTGCAGGCACATGTCCTTCTCTGCATCAGCACTTGGCTCTCCTCTCTTCTCTCACCACTGGCTGCTCTCAGATGGCCAAGGCCAAACACCTTGCTATTAACAGCAAACTTGGTCTCCAGATATTTATTAATCTGAACATGCACATGAGGAATTGCCCAAACCATGCAATGTCAGTAGAGACAGTGTGGACATTGAGAACTAAAGCTTCTAGGGCACAGAACTCCATCATGGAGAAAAATCAGCAGCCTCAGCACTAACTGGCTTTGACATGACTACAACATCTTTTCCTCTTTATTCAGAAGAATGCAATTAGAAAAGTTAAACTGGAAAAAGGTGATCCTTAGAACTATTAACACAAGGTCCAGTCATAGCTAGGAAATGGCCCTTTGTGGCATCTGCCAATCTCACCAGTACATCCTTCCTTTCCTTCTCCAGGCTCTCCAATTTCCTCTGCAGAGATGCCACCTCCTGACGAAGAGTCTCAGTCTCTTCCTGCCTTTCAGCAGCCTCTTTCTGCAGGGCAATTTCTCGAGAGGTGTACTTGAGTTCTGCATTCCACCAATCTGCAGCGGGGAAGGGGAAGGGGAAAAGCAAAGCAAAGGCAAACTGATGTGCATCCTGCAAACACAACAGCACTGTCTTCTCTGCCTGCCTGTGTTGGCCAGGCCCTAGACCCACAAAGGATCCAAAGCTGACAGAAATGAAAGAAACTTCCAGACAGAGAGAAAAGCAGGAATGAATGGGGCAAGGTTCAAAGGAATAGGAAAGTGTGTTTGCTCTTGGGCTTGTGCAGAGTGAGCAATCCAAGAGAGACAAAGGAGCAGGGATGCCTGTGCAGCCCTGCTCCAGAGGGATCAATACCCTGGAGGCTCTGGCAGGGCCTGGAGTTTGGGGGATTGAGCTGAGGCATCCAGCTACAGTTCCTTAGCACAGTCACCATCTGAAAGGCACCAGCTGTGCACAGGATCAGCCATAGCACAGCCAGGTGGCACTGCCAGCCACAGCATCTTTCTTGAGAAAAAGCTTTCACTGGCACTACAATGGATAAATGTCCTGCTGGATGTTTTTTCCCCTCTGCCATCTCTGGGCACTTTTCCTCTGTGTGACATCAGAGATCCTCACTGGCAAGACAGGATGAGGCAATGGGTGGGAGAGCAGAAGCAGTACCTTGCTCGCTTTCCTCCAATTTCATCTACAGCTCCTGGTTGTTGGCTCTGAGTTTGTCCATCTGAGCCTTTGCCTTCCTCAACTCCAGCTCTGAGGCGTTACACTGCAGGGCCAAGGCAAGAGCTTTGTCATCAGACCTCTGGAGCCTCATACGCATCTCAGACACTTCAGTCTCCAGCACATGCACAGAGGCCTTCAAGCATCGTTCTCCTGCCTGGGAGTCCTCCAGCTCCTGCAGCAGCTGCTTCTCTCGAGTTGCCTGAGCAGCCTCAGTCTCCAGCACTGTGTCCTGCAGGGCCTGGATCTGGAAGATGGATGCACAGAGCCTCAGGGCCAGGGCTGCTCCTGAGGAGCAGAGCAGGCAGCAGGGAGAGCAACGAAGGAGAAAGGACTTCAGGCAAAAAACACACAGGAAACAGAAGGTGCAAAACCAAGGATTCCAATGAAGACAAATGTGGAGAAAAAAGGGAAAGGGAGGCAATGGACACCCTTGAGGCTGCAGCTCTGAACACTGCCTGAAGTGGCTGCGGTGGAAGTGTCCTGCCCAGCCTGCCATAGCCACGGCTGTGTCCCCACACTGCTCAGTGCCCAGCACAGGCACCAGCTCCATCTGGGACAACTCTGCTAACACAGGGACAGAGAAGCTCCAAAGGAGTCTGCTGCTGCTTCTCCTCCCAGATTTCCTGCTGGGACCCGGGAGAGAATGGGGGAAAACATTGGCAGCACACACCAGATCCAGCCTTGGCCTCAGGGTGCAGCAGCAGCCCTGGGCAGAACACGGCAGCAGTGGATGCTACTGGGAAAGGAAAGAGGTTGAGGCCTCCAAGCCAAAGATGGTGTTGTGTGTCCATGGGGAAGAGGATGCAAGTGCACAGCTTACCTGGGTGTTGAGCTCCTCTAGTTCTCTTCTATGCTCAGAACGGAGCTGCTCAGTCTCCTGAAGAGCAGAATGAAAATGAGACACCTGATTGTTCAGTGCCAGGTTCTTTTTTTCCAGTGTTTTCTGAGGCACGGGTTCTTTTCCTCCAGAGACAGATCAGCCTAGAAGGAAAGCATGACACTCGTTGCTACATGGTATCACATTTTATAAACTCTTAGGACTTGCACCACCTCGGGGAAAATCTGCTCTGTCTGATGAGCTTTGTCTAAACAACTTGGCTGTTTGTTCCCCCTGCAGTCACAGCCCAGCACGTGTCCACTGCTTTTGTTCCTGAAAGAATGGGGAGTTCCTGCCTACATGCCCTGTCTTCTTTTTGAGATGGAAATGTGAATACAAACCTAACAAATTTTGTAGTGAAGACATTAAGGGAGAGGAATAATTTTCTTCTGACTAATTATGCTCCAAGGGGGGGAGGTTTGTCAACATGGAAGACACATTTCCTTCCCACATCTTGTATGTCCAGGTGGGAGGAGCAGCACCCTACAGCCAGGGGATCTCTGGGAACTTCCCTAAGATTTATCAGCACCCATCCTACTTTCAGCTGGAGAAACAAAGGCCAAAGGCAGAAGTGGCTACAGAGGCTTTGAATACAACCTGATGGAAGTTGCAGAAACCTCCAGGCAAGGAAGAGTGCTCTGCCTTCCTTCGTCTTCTTCTTGGAAAAAGAATCCTGCGGCACTGAAGACTGGCAGGACTTGATCAGCTGGAGGAGCCCCTCCTAACCTTGCTCTTGTTCCTTGCATTCTTTGCAGTCAGTAATGCCTGTGACTGTGGAGGGTGGCAGAGACCCTGCTTGACACCTTCCAGGCAGTGGGGGGCATTTTATGAGGAATGATGCAACAAAGACATTCTTGTTTCTTGGGTGCCTCCGAAGATAATCTGGCCGAGATCAGCAGTCAGGGCCTTAAGATGGTCCTGACCAGCAAAGGCATCAGACGCCAGGCTGATCCAGATCCCAAAGGCTTCAAGTTACAGGACCCAAGGTGGAAGTGTCCACCTCCTTACACTGCAGGTTCGGCAGTGTTAACACACCCACCTAACCTAAGAATACAACAGTCCCTAGAGGGAAAATGCTACCCTAAAAGACTTTGCCTTCAGAAAAACTTTAACTGAAGGCTTAAAGGAAAAGAAAAAGAACACAACATTCAGATAATGAGATGTATCAGCAGGGAGAGCTCAGAATCTATCACTTAGGAAATGCTGCCAGAGCCCCTGGCAGGTGCAAAGATGGGAAAGAGGGAATCCATTCACCACAATGCAGAGTCCCACAGGCTTTCCTTTACCTGGCTTTTTCCCTCTCTAGGACATTCACGGAAGCCTGCAATTCTGAATTTTGCTGTGCCACTTTTTCCCATTGTCTCCATTCCCTCTCCAGGTTCTGCAGGTGCACTTGCAGCCCCTTCTTCTGCTGTTCTGACTCCTCCAGCCTCTTCTTGGTGTGTTCAAACTCCAACAGCTTCTACCTTGGCTGATCCTGTGCCCAGCTCACATCTTGCTGGGCTCTCTGGACAATTGCTTCCTGGGACTCTCGGGAGACTGCCAGCTGTCAACTCTCTCACCTCCAATCAAACAGAACAAAGCCGTGGTTCAAGTTGCAACAGAAGTCTGCAGGGCAGTCGTAGCGGCAGGACAGGCGGTGGATGCGCTGCAGACCGTAGTCGCAGCGTTCGCGGCCGTGGCCCGGCCGGCCTCTCCTTCGCCGTTGCCGCCTGGGATCGGCTCCTTTGCCGGGCCGGGGCCGTCCGTGCCGCCGGTTGTGGCTGCGGGGGAGGTCCCAACCCTTCCTTCGTCATCGCTGACTTCTGAGCCTGCCCCGCCTTCATGGCCGGGACCATGCCCACCCCCCTCTGCCGCGGCAGGGGTGGGTCTGACTTCTGTTTCGTTTGTAGCGTCAGCGTCGCCGCCCGCCCACCCGGAAGCGACGGTCTCCCCCCCCCGAGTTCGGCGGAAGCGGAGCCAGCCCCCCCACCGCCTTCGGCGCTGCGTCCCGCCTCGCCAGCGAGAGAGGACGCCGCTGCCCGGACGCGGGCGGGCGGGTGCCTTCCATCTATGCCTCCGACGGTCGTGCAGACACCGACACCGCCTGCGTCCCTCCTCACGCTGACGCCACTGATGGGCGGCGCCCTCTATCTCGGGGATGTGTCTCCGCTTCGGATGGGCGGCACCATGGCATTTCGGCGGCTTCTCCCCGGAGACGTCTCTGGACACTTCCCCCGTGTTTGGTCACTGTGAGACGCAGGGAAAAGCCCAGGGGTACCATCATGTATACGAAGGGGGTCGACAAGGGTGTTCAGGTGGACGTTTGTGGGCTTGGTCCGGTCTCTGGAGGGAGGCTGCCTCAGGGTGGCAGTGATGATGCCCAGAGAGCGGAGCAGCCCCAAGTTTTTCCTGTTTATAGCTGCCCCGATACAGGGCAGCAGGGACAGGGAAAGGAATGAGGACGAGGCTGACCAGAGGCCACGACAGCGAAAAGCCGATGAGGCTGCTTCTCTGTATTCTAGGCAAATCCTTTTCTCTGCATTTGCTAGTGTTTATTGTGTCTATTGCATATACCATGTCTCTTTAGGTCAGATTTATGCAGCAAGGTTGTCCTCACTTATCCATATTTTGAAAGGGAATTCTCAGCTGGATCCACCTTGGGGACTGACCTTTTCCTCCAGTCCAGACTCATATCCTACAGGTACCAGTGGTCAGTGGAATGATCCTTTCCACAGTCTAGAGTAGGTCTTTCTACCCCATCTGTTAATGGAGATGGCAACCCATCCAACGGTGTTTGAATTGTTTGTTCAATTGATAATTAAATGCCATTAACGATGCTTGCAATTCATGGCAGCGGGTTCTGCAGGAATTATTCTGTTGCTTATAGTCTGCCCAGCCAGGAGCTCTTGCAATTGGCAAAAACAGTCAAGCTGTCATTGAGACCCAGAAGTACTCAGATGCCAGTGCAAGGCCCTGCTGTCTTCACTGACGGACTAGGAAAAATAGGAAAAGCCACTGCTGCCTGGGAGGATGAGTCTGGCTGGCAGGTGTTGGAAGGCCATAAGACAGGCTCTGCTCAAATACGTGGGTTGAAGGCTGTCACCATGGCATTCCAAAGGTTTCCTCAGTTACCTTTGAATTTGGTCACTAACTCCATTTCTGTTGCAGGCATAACTCAGTGCTTGGATTGTCCATTTCAGCTGCTGAAGGCCTTGTGCTGCACAATTCAAGCCCAAGTTCATCTGTATTATGTTCTGCACATACGGAGCCACCGACATTTACCAGGTTTTCTGATGGGGGGCGATGCCAAGGCTAATAGGTTGGCTAACCCTGTATGGGTGGCACCTCAGTCTGGCAGGATTGCACAAGCCATGACCTTTTCCTTCTGAATGCATGCACTCTGCGAAGGCAATTTCCTTTAATTGCAGCCAAGGCTCGTGACATTGTCAAATTTTGGATTGACGGTCGTGGTCTTGCAGCATTTTTGCCAGTGGGGGTGGACCCTAGAGGTCTTACGGCCCTGCTGCGTTGGCAACCAGATGCTACATCACTGCAATTGGCAAATTCAGGTACATGCGTGTGTCTATTGCTACCTTTTTCTCCACCATATGGGTATCTGCTCATATTGGAGAGAAGGGTTGCGGTGTGACTGCCCATTGAAGGATGGCTTTTTGTGATTTTGGGCATGCCTTCTGCTGTGAAAACCGACAATGGCCCTGCTTATGTCTTTCAAAAGACAAAGCAGTTTTTACAGATGTGGAGAGTCTCACACAAACTTGGCACTCCACATTCTCCGACAGGTCGAGCCATTGCTTTATGTGTTTTGGGTCTTCTGAAGCATGTTTTGGACAGACAGAGAAGGGGAATGGCTGGTGAAACACCACACAGCTGATTTGAAAAGGCTTTGTGTGCCATCAATCACCTTACAGTGCCACAAGATTCCAATAATCCTGTTGTTGTGAGTCACTTTGCCTCATTACAGGCTCTGGACAGCACACCTGCCTCGAGCAAAGGCTCTGGTATGTGACCTGACCATGGACAAATGGGAGGGCCCACATGGACTTATCGTTTGGGGCCACGGGAACGCTTGTGTTTCAATGGATACTGGAATATGCTGGCTGCCTGCAAGGTGTGTCTGCCTTGACCTGCTACAGCAGAAGCAGAATGTGGCCAGTGCACAACCTTCAAGTGCTGATCACCAACCAGATCCCTGTCTGAGCTGTCTGGAAATTCTTCCTGTCTGAACTGTTCTGATATTCAAGAGCTGTATTCTGGTTTAGGTAGATTTCATTAATGTATTAGATATGGTAAGATGTATGAAAAAGATATTATAGAGATTTTAGTTTTATGGTAGATTTCACTATTGTATTAGAAATAATATTTTGCAGTCTCTTGCAAGAAAGAGCAGCAGGTGCGAAAATTTTATGAATATTTGAGGTATCTTCAAGTCTCTTGAGTGGTGTCCTCCCTTGCACGGGGCTCTGCAGGGGACTACAAACACTTCTCTTTTTTCCTTTTTTTAAATAAAGAAGCGGGACTTGTGGAGGCACATTAACCTGTCGGAAAGCTGTGTGAGAACACGGGGCTTTCCCAAGGGCTGGCCTAGGGGCAAAGGTTTTCCCAGGAACAAAGGCATATGCTACTGTTTACAGAGTGCCTATTTTGAGAACTCTGTTGTTTACAATGAAAACATCTGTGCAAAAGGTGTTGCTTGCTATGGCCAGTGAGCTCTATTCACCCGGTAACCCCCAAAATTCCAGAAATTCACCCAAAAATTCCACCTTGGATCCCACAAATCCTCACCTGAAACACCCAAAGTTCCACAAATTCACCCCAAAGCCCCACCTGGAACCCCCCAAATCCCTCAAATCTCCCCCAAAACCCAGTCCTGCCCAAACCCTCCCAAATTCACCCCAAAATGCCTCAAATCCCCCGCAAAACCCCCCCAGATACCCCAAAATCAACCAAGTTCACTCCAAGACCCATCTATCTGGGACTCCCAAAATCACTAAAATACACCCGAATATCCACCTGGATACCGCAAAATTCATCCCAAAATTCATGTGGGACTCCCAAATGCTCATCTGGGACCCCCAAAATTCCACAAATTCACCCTAAAATTCAACTGGGACTCCCAAAATCCACAAATTCAACCCAAAACTCACCCGGGAACCCCAAATTCTCCCCAAAATCCTCCCCCAAATTCACTTGGTAACCCCAAAATCCCCAGAATTCAAACCAAAATTCCACCTGGGACTCTCAAATCATCTCCTCGGACCTCCAAACTTCCCAGAATTCAATCCAAAATTCACCTGGGAAACCCCCAAAATTCCACAAATTCAACCCAAAACCCATCTCAGAACCCCTAAATCCCTCAAATCTCCCTCTAAACCCACCCAGACTCCCCAAACCCCACCTGGGACTCCCAAAATTCACTCAAAAATCCATCCAGATGCCCCAAAATTCCAGAAATTCACCGCAAAACCCACCCCGGAACCCCCAAAGCTCCTGAAATTTTCAATAAAACCCCTCAGGGACCCCCCAACCCCACCGGAGACCTCCCAAAATACCTCAAGTCCCCCCAAAATGGCTCAAATCCTGAACATAGTCCCTCCGGGACACGCCCCAGAATCCCTCAAATTTACCCCAAGCCCCCCAAATTCAGCCCCAAACCCATCCCGGACCCCCCAAAATCCCTCAAATCCCACCTAGGACCCCGCAAAACCCCCCAAACCGCTCCCCCCGTTGCTCTCGGCCGCCATTTTGCGCCCTTCTTCCCTCGCGGCCGCCGCGCTCTGATTGGCCATGCACCGTGAAGCACCCAGCGCTCTCATTGGCTGAGCGTTTCCCACCCTTTCCATACCGCTCTCTGATTGGTCAGCGCCTGTTGCCGAGGGCAGACCCGTGCGCTGATTGGCTGACCGGGAAAGAACAGGGTGGGGGGGAAAGGGTGGGCTATTCTTAGGCAGGCGGCGTCATGATTGGCTGAAACGAGGTAAAGGGGGCGGGGTTACCGAGATGATCAAAGGGGTGCCGAGGCTTCCTCATGCTCAGTCCAGTGGTAGCAGCGGTTGAGGCTGCGCAGGTCTTGTGCGCTTTGAGCCAATATTTCCTTAATTTAATTAATTTAATTAACCTAATTAGTGGCCGGAGACTCGTGGCAATCAATTAAGGCGCTACTTGGCGCTGGGGCTGGCGATTTGAGGCTGTTTCGGCTTTTAAAAAGAGAAACCCGGGCCTTTGGGGTGGGGGCGTTTAAAGTGCTTTTAAATTGAATTATTAAGCTGTTCTCCAAATTTCACCTCCAAAACCTCAACAAAATCCCTCAAGGACCCTCCAAAATTCCTCCATTTCTCCCAAAATGCGCCTGGGATGCCCCAAAATTCCCCAAATTCATTCCAAAACCCACCCAGGAACCTACAAAACTCCTGAAATTTTCAATAAAACCCCTCAGGGACACCCCTATTCCCACCTGGGATCCCCCCAATTCCCTCAAATCCAATCCCAGATTCCACCTGGGACCATCAAAGTTCTACAAATTCACCCCAAAATTCACCCGGATCCTCCACAATTTGCCGGAAAATTCACCTGGGACTCCGAAATCCTCACCCAGACCCAAATCCCTCAAATCTCCCCCAGTACCCAATGCCCCCCAAAACATCCCAAATTCACCCCAAAATGTCTCAAATTCCTTCAAAACACAGACAGATACCTCCAAATACACCTAATTCACCCCATGTCCCACCTGGGACCCCCAAAATTCACTTGTATCCCCCAAAATTCATCTATGACTCCCAAATACTCACCTGGGCTCCCCAAAAACCCAGAGTTCACCCCAAAATCCCACCTGCAACCCCCCAAATCCCTCAAATCTCCCCCAAAGCCCAGTCCCCCTTAAACCTCCCAAATTCACTCAAAAACACCTCCAATCCTCCTCTAAACTTACCCAAATACCCCCAAATCCACCAAATTCATTCCAAAACCCATCTGGGACTCCCAAAAATCACCAAAATTCCCTGGAAAATCCACCTGCATCCCCCCAAATTCATCCCAGAATTCACCCAGGACTCCCAAATCCTCACCTGGATACCTCAAAATCTACAGAATTCACCCCAAAATCCACCTGGCATCCGGAAAACTCACCTGAGACTCCTATAATTCACCTGTATACCCCAAAATTTATCCAATTCACCCCAAAATTCCCCTGAGATCCCTAGAATTCCACAAATTCACTCTAAAATTCAACTGGGACTCCCCACATTCCACAAATTCACCCCAAACCTCGCTACCTGGGATCCCTCAAAATTCCACAAATTCAACCCAGAATTCACCCGGGATCCTCCAAACTCCCAAATTCTCCCCCAAAATCAACCTGGGACCCCTCAAAACTCACCTGGATCTCCCCAAATCCCCAAAAATCCTCACGCCTACCCCAATTCACCTGGGACCCCAAAATCTCCCATATTCCCTCCAAAATGATTGTGCACTTTATGCACTCCATTTTCCCACAAATGGATCTAGAGCCCTGGGTGCTGTGTATACAAACTAAACAAAAAAATACTTTCTATTCATTCTCAGCAATAAGTCTTCCTATTCCTCCTTATTTTGGACAAAACTGCCTTCACTTTCAAACTTACTCTCTTGCTCACTTTCCTGCATAATGCTTAGTCCCTGTTCTGCATGCTCATTTTCTTCACTTTTATAAGGAATCCTCTCCTCATCTTCTTCCTCTGTTTCTTCCATTTCCTGTGTGTAAGAGTCGGTCCGGAGTTTCCCTCATATGCCTCACGACCGTCACGAGGATAGAGATTATCCCAAGGACCCTCCACCCGTTTCAGGACAGGTGTTCTGGCCTGGTCGAGGTGGATGCTGGCCAAGGGACTGTTTGCTGGTGCGCTGTGCTTGCAGTTCTGTCCATGGTACAGTGCCTTTGAACAGGTACTGCACCTACAGCTGCTTCTTGGAGTGCCACGGCATGATCTGTCTGGAGCATCTCACAATGGCCCATAAATCTCCCCACCTCTTGGCCAGATGCCACTCATTTTGGAAAGGGACTATAAGAAAGCGACCCTCCAGAGAAGCCTTTGAGATCTCCCCACTGAAGATGAGTCTATTGGCTGGGGCCACGCGGACACGAGAGTCTACTGGACCAGCCCACAAGGACATCCATCTCGTCTGTTCGTAGCTATTCCCCATTCCCCCCTTTCTCTCTAGCTCTCTCTTGTTAGTTTTATTTTTTTAACTCTCGCTCTTTCACAAAACTGAGTTATTGGCACTCAATAAAAGTGCATTTCTGCTTTGAGCAAAGTGACTTTGTCCTCCTGTTGTTGCCTTTTGCACCCCTGAGATCAAAACGAACCATTACGACTCCTGCCGGTATTAACAGTGGATCGTGACAATGTGCCAAGATCACCTGTTTCTCAATTAGATTTGTTTCTCCAGCTGAGTTTTAACTGTCCCTATCTTCTGGCACCGCTCGCTCGAGAGAGGTGATTGTCCTGCTCTGCTCTGGGCTGGGACTGTGCTCTCTTCAAGCCCTGGGGACAATTTTGGATGCCACAACGTCAGAAAGACCTCAGGCTATTGGAGAAATGTCCAAAGGAGGGACACAGGGATAGTGAAGAGGCTGGAGGGGAAGCCATACAAAGACTGGCTGAGGGCATTAGGCTGGCTATCAGGGAAAGGTTTTTTTCCTCAGAGGCTGGTCAGGCACTGAATACGTTCTCCAGGCAATGGGCACAGCCCCAAGGCTGCCAGAGATCCAGGAGCATTTGGCCAATGCTCTCAGGGATGCAGAGGGTGGGACTGTTGGAGTGTCTGTGCAGGGCCAGGAGTTGGAGTTTGACGATCCCTAGGGGTCCCTTCCGACTCAGGAAACTCTTACCATTTTCCCCTCTTTCCTCTCCTTGCACAATGCTCTCAGCTTACTGTTCCACCGCATGCTCCACTTCTGAAACCTCTGCTACTTCTTTCCAGTTCAAGCACAGTTCTACTGGTTACAATCCAAAGATAGACAGTTTGGAAAACAACCAAAAAGAAACACCTGTTTGGAATGTCGTGGTCTTATCTGCATCTTGAACTATGAAGTCGATTGTGCCTTGCAAGTTCTAAAAGCAAAACAACAACAAAAAACACCCACCACACCGTTTTAACATAGGGATTTGCCTTCTTCTAAGAAATCCATATCCCTTCTCAAAATGGATCTATTTCAGGAAGAGATCATCTTGAATAGATCACTTACTATCTAAAGAACCTGGAACACTCAAATCCGTAATGATAAGCCTGTTACCTTGTCATTTTCTGTTCCAAAGGCAAATGCATTTGCTCAAGTGCCGTTTGTAACAAGGACAGAGCTCAAAGTGTGGCTCTGAGAAATGTTTTGGTTTCCCTCTCCTATCTCCATCAAAAGCACTTTCTTCAATGGCTGAAACAATACTTGATACAGTCTGAATTTTAAAGGTCATGAAAATTTTCTCCAAAGTGAAAAATTAATATAGCAGTCAGGTTTGAAACCAACGGGAATTTTTGTTTTACCTGTTTGAAGATTTCCTTCACACTAAAATGCTGGCTGATGGATACCTAGAAGAAATCAATTCCCACAAAATGCTTCTGGGTAAGCCATTACGTCATCCATTACAATTTGCTTCAGTGTCCCGTTCCTGTCCAATTGAAGGTCCCTGTTTAAGAGACTCAGGTACGGAGAGAAATAAAATTAAATATGACTACAGTGCCTTTAAATCTAAATCGAACTTCCTGATCAATCTCATAAAACCTTTAGGCTAAATGTTGCCATTGATCTGTTTCTACTGAACACAATCACGTCCTGGCTTGTTAGAGATTAGTTCATTACAAAGAAAGAAACGCAGAGAAGTTAAAATATTTCCAAAGAAGCATTTGACATCCTTCCTTTTGGATTCCATTCCAACACTGCTTACATAAGAGGTCAAATGACTGTCTTCCATGTTAGTTCTGCACTGTGCTCAGCGGAGCCTTTCTGGTTTATTTGCCTTTGACTTGGACATAAAGCTGAGTCTTGATTCAAGAAAAATCAATATTCACACTTGTTTTCATTTACACGGACATTGGCTTGGTCTCTTAAACAAAGAGAATGATGGGGAATTTTTGTACGAGTTCAGATAGGTAACATTCTCTTTCCGCAACCTGGCATTGTATTTTCACTTGGTCTGTTACCTCTGGCTTTGTTTTAACGGCTCAAATTATTAGGAAGAGCATCAAACCTCCAGCTCTAACCACAGTCCCACTGCGAGGTGTGTGAAGGTATGTGCATCTGTCCCTCAGGTCCATACTGCTCTTCTAATGTGCCTCTGATCGAGCAGGTAGGAAAGACCTCCTGGGTGTGTGAACAGTGCTGCTTCCTCTATGGCTTCAGAGCTGCTGCTAAGATCTTCAGGAAGGAGAGCAGTATTGTACCCATTTTTAGATGGTTTTTAAAATTGCCAGTGCTTGGCTGTCTTAAACGTCTGAACTTTGAATGAGATCAAATCTATGAGTGAAGAGATGATGGTGCAGACCAACTTCTGATTCCGGTGATCCAAGAATCTGCACTACTACTTTTACCTTCTGAATAAGGCATGGATGTGATGGTATGCACAGTAATACTGATGTGCTATGGTTTTTGAATGATAGCAGTCTTCCTTTGTCCCATTCCTAAACCGTGGGCATTATTTGCCTTAACCTTGTTCAGTAGGGACATTATTCTATATTCTTACATGAAGTGAAAAGCACTCTTTTTCCATACCTTCACACAACAGCATTAAAACAAGGCCTAAGTAGTACAACCAATGTTCAAAGATGCTCTACCTTTTAAGTTTACAAAACATACCAAATTCATACCTTGTTCTAGTTGATCTCAAGAAGAAAGGGTGTTCTCCAAATACTCCTTCAGCTCTTCCTCACAGCTCACCGTTTGCCTTTTTTCTAAGATTGTATCCAGATCACTTTCATCATCTAAGGCCACATAAAAAAGCTAGTAAAAATGGTTTCGTAGATACTAAAATCTCCCCAACTCTTTAGGATTCAAGGAAGTTAATTATGCACATATCTTCTACACCCAGAAGAGAAAGCTACCTCAGCAAAACTCATCGCCTATGAAAATCTTCCTAGATAATGAACACCTCTGACACTGCCACCCCAATGTGTTCTGAAACAATGAGAACCTCACATCCAATCAGACTCTAGACCTGCACAAGATCTCGTCATAGCAACTTGCAGCCACTTTCTACAGAAAGCAGCAGTGATCTCTATCGCTGTTGCCATACCAACAATAAGACAGGACTGTCCATTCAGCGTGAATCAAGCAGTTAGCAAAAATGCACCTGACAGAATGAAACTGAAGAGGAGAAATTCCCATCTAAAAGTCAAAGATTACATTTTTAATTTTATAGCAGGTATTTTGAATTTCAGAGGGCTCTTTGCATTAAGAAGTCCTGTCTTTATAGCACACCCTTGTTTTTATGTTTCTACCTGGATTATGGCCATTTAGCCGTCTCCTTCAAATCACTCCAAAGAAAAACATTCAAGTGAACAAGTTCTTTCTAAACTGCTGGAAGGTGAAATGAATGAGTAAGAGGATATGTAACATGATAAAAGGCTGCCTGGAATTTTATGACTGGTATCCAACATGGCGTCTTCTATCTGCAGAGTAAAAAAAAATCAGTCTCCAAGTAAACTGGTAAGAATGCGGATTCTCAAAACTTCTGTTTATTCTGGCACCATAAAGCACCAAATCACATTCTATAATTTATTCCTTTAGAAACAACTGCCCGACTTTTTTTATGTATAGAAAAGATTGGAAGACATTTGGGAGATCATTTCCAGCTCTTCCTGAAGTCTGATCTTAAGCAGACTGGGCCATACGTCATTCATCGCTATCCTATGTATTTCAGATAGAAATGATCATAAAAATACAATCTATTTCTATTACAAATAATAAACACAAGAATTATGAACACTTCCACATGAAACTCTTCCACACCAAACTGTTTCTCTGGAGTGTTTTGTCACACTATGGACCTCTTTCTAAGGTGACATCAATAGCCTACCACACAGAAGGCATTGCAGGTGGGAGCACAGGAAGAACAGACTAATCCCAAGGAGTGATGAAGATATATGTCATCAAATAAAAGAAACGTACATCCACGTGCTCCACTTCTTCTTCAAACCTACATTTTCGTTTCTCAGTCATCTGAAGCATGTTGGAGTGCACAACTTCAGCATCTTCTGCTGTGCAAATGTTCACATCCAACAGGGTCATCTGAAGGAAAAGAAGAACAAATTATTGACATGCACAGAAGAAATACTGTGTGGCTTTCAGAGAGCCTGGCTAAACGTAGTGTTTCTTTTCTTGTGATGGACAGAGATAGATTCAGCCTCCTACATGCCATATTAGATTACTAAACAATACCATCTGGTTGGACACAAAGGGAGAAATTGAGGCAGAGGTGGAATTTCTTTCCCAAGATAAGACAGATTTAGCACAAGGGCTGAGGCTCCTTGCATCTTCCACATTCATGTAGGACAGCACTCCCTTCATTACTGGCATTTGTTACGGCTTTTCCACATTTCAAGTACAAATACCAACTACTACTGTGAAACCAAACGGATGGCTTACTTTTTGAACAGAGTAAGGCGGAGGTTAAAAGGAATTCCACTTGTTATCTCAGTGTCTGGTGCATCCTCAGACGCACTTTAATAACACATTGGACCACGGCTATCACAGCCAAAAGCTGTGGCACTCAACTTGCACATCTGCCCTTTCTCCTGACATTTGCCCTCGACCAGCTCATACTGGATGCTCATTTTCTCCATGCACTCCACATTAGGGCTGTCTGAATGATACGGAACAGACCACAGTCAAAATTCCCATCTTTCACAGTGCAGTGTGACATGGAAACATGACAGAGGCCATGTGCTGAATCTCAGCACACGGAACAGATGCCAGCAGTGCCTACAGACACCAGACACTACCAGCCAAAGAAATCAAGACATTTTCATACACAACTGTTTATCATTATGCTTCAAAGTAGCAAGGTACTTACAATCGCTACCAACTTCTTTGCTACCATACAGGCTACAAACATCCCAACTGGATGTGCTCTGGAGGAAGAGAAGGCAGACACAGAGAGGGAAGGCATGCTGCAAGGACACAAGAAAGGAAGTATCTCCAACACTTTCCCTCTTCTTCTCATACTTCCCCTCTTCTTCTCCAAGAGTTAAAAAGGAGTATTTTTGTATGATTGAGAAGGGATCCACGTCAAAATTAACTTTTGATTTCCCCCAGATTCATTCTAACCGAGCCAGTTCCTGCTAGATCTCCCCATGCACAGGTGTTTGTACTGGCCAAAGGAAAGCCATGCCACAGGCAGCTTCTTTGGCTCTTACTGCCACCTCCAAGCAACTGAGAAGGTATGTGGCAACACACGGAACAAAGAATAGAGCAAACATGCACTCTCAAAGCAACCATCTGCCTCATCGTTGCCCAGGAGAAAAGAAAATATTGCTTGAATTCCAGACTGTTCTTAGGATTTCCCGACCTACCTAGACTTTTGTTTCAATTCTCCAGAGTTCTGCACCATTCGTTTCCATCAGATTTGGCACGTGTTGGAGGCAACAGGGTGCTATCAAAGTAGGAAACAAGAGTCAGGTATCCTAAAATACAAACCAGTCAGTACTTCAAATATAAAATTATGAATCCGAATATCCATACTACTGGGCGTTCTTTTATTTACAGCCATCTTGGCAATGAAAATAAACCTGAGATTGTTGTTGTTCAAGGCCAACTGTTTACTGCCCGATAAGGAACTAACTGTCATCTACCTTGTTCCTCCATCCACCGTAAAAAACCTCCCTGTAAAGACTGTAATGCATTGCACCCACACCAATGTGTCTTGTGTTCAGGATGGATATTCAAACGTAGCAACGTTAGATTTCTATCCAGACTCCTCTCTTCATTTATTCCGCAAATAAAATCCCACGCCATGGAGAAAAAAATGCCTTGACAAAAACACCAAGTTCTAGCTCTCCACCCATCTTTACCCATTTCTACTATGTTTCAAGATTTACTTCTGCATTCCTCCATTTTTAAAGCCTGATCGCCACCTATTAAGTGCAGCTGGGGCACTGAAAATCAAGAATGCATTTTTTCCATTCAAAAGGGCTGTACAGAAATAGATGTAGACCCTGCCTTACTGCTGCATTTAACAATCACACATTGACAGGAAGCAAAGTGCATTTTGTAGCCAAGTCCTTCATTAACTCCAGCAACAATTGTTTTCCTTTATGCTATACCCTCCTTTGCCATACCCGATATATTGCAAAACCTTCAGTCTCTCTTCACTGAGTACCATCTGCTCCTTTATCAACTTTTCCATTTCCATATTCACAGTCGGGGGATTCTGTATTTCTTCACTTGCCATAAATTCTCTGCAGGATGGAAAGTAGATATGTAGAATGGAATCACATGATATATGTGATATCATACGTGGTATCACGTAGAAAGAAAAAATGATCAAGTATTACTTTGATAGAAACCAAAAGTGAACGCTAGCCTCTTGGTGTTGCTCATTGTCCAAAAGAAGACTGCCAAATTTCTGACCTGAAACTCTGAACTACACACTTCTTTTGCATGAGCTTCCAGTCCCTTGCCATTTCAGTTGATGCCATTTTTCTTTCTCAACCTCTGATTTCATTCGATTCAAGAGTAGCTTGGCATTGGCCCTCTCATTATCCAGCAGTGCTCTGTTAATATTCTGTGTATTAAAAAATAAAACCAGAAGTAGAAGCAGCATACAACATGCAAAAACAAACCAAAAATTGTCTCTTCTACAGAAAAGGAGGGGAGAAAAGAACACAAATGATAACCAATACCCTGCCAAGTAGAAATTTCTTCCATATTTCAGTGATTGATAGGCAGAAAAAATGAATTTCATCTGGGGAAAGAAAGACATTCTAGGACTATTCAGACTGCTATCTCGCCCCAGGTAAAACATTTACCATGGCCTTAGCGTTAATGAGCTTGTGAACATCAGCTGCCAAGAGGAAGGACATTTCCTCCAGTTTCACACAATACTTGGTCAGTACATCTGCTATCTGTGCAATCAAAGAATACAGAAAAGCAACAACAATGAAAAGTAGAACTCAAATATCAATTTCCCAAGTTAAAATCTACATGAACAAGACAATTTTTCCATTCAAGTGAATTCGATTTAATTAATTCATTAACTACATAAGTAGCATTCTCACGTTCAAGAATAGAATTCAAAGAATCAACGTTGCTTCTTCTGAGACATTGAAGCCTGAGTAGATCCCAACTTCAAATCTAGTAGGACGCCATGAAAGCAATACCTGCTACATTTAGTACATGTAAACTACAAAGACATCTAGAACAGCTCTAAAAGATGAACAAACCCATGAACTTTGAAGGAGACGCTAGCAAGAAATGTGGAAATAGGCTTTATCTGCCCAGTGCTTTTCCCAAAAGCACAGGCACTCCTTGGCGTCAGTGAGAGTCTCTGTCTCATTATTCAGCAGCTGGCTTAGGGTAAAAAAGGATGCATGCAATCACTTCATTCCTGTTCATGACATAAACTTACTGCATCATCGTGGAAGCCATTTACTTGGAAATATAGCCTAAAAAATAGGTGTCAGACTGGGTACATATCTAGATTGCTATGAGCAAAACCAATTTCTTTTTAACAGGAAAGCCATACAATATGCCTGCCATGGCAAATATTAGTCTACTAGCCCTGCACTTCAACGGGCAGTGAGCAGTTCATGACACCAAGTTTACGTTTGGCAAGGAGACAGTCTATTTATTACAAGCCCCTAGTTCTAGAACCAAGAATTCAGGAGTTGCTCATTCTCAATGAAAATCTGTCTATTTCATACCTTTCGGGTTTTATGCTTCTGTTCCTTACCTGTCTTGAGTGTGGCTTTCTTGTGAAGTCACTGATGGGTGTTTTTCCAACACATTTCTGCTGATTACACGGTAATTGCATGGCATCAGCAGACATCTCTGAATGTCTCTTGAAAGTATGCTTTTTACTCTTCCTAGAGGACCTTGTCTTCTTCTTTCCTTCACCCAAAAGGTGGGCTAAGTGAGCCTTCAAAGAACCATCATCTCAACAATTAGAATTCTTTCAAACCTACTGAATGGAGAACAGCGACAAAAAAATTTTAAAAAGGCTAGTATGCGAAAGACAGCAGAAGAGAAAGGTAAAGTAATGAATCCTACATGCCACATGCATAACTCTTCATTCAAGGCTATTTTCAAAATGAGAAAAAAAAAAAATCATCTTTTCCTCAGAGAGGAAAAGTGGAGTAACTGGATTGTGTTGCCTTGCCTACAGTTACCAGAAAAGTCAACAGCAGAGTTGAAAACTCCTGAAGCTGGCTAACTACACCTCTAAATGTTTTACTACTGTGTTATAATTCTGTCTTCAGTTAATAGAACCCGATATACAACAAAGAGATGGGAGCACATGGAGATGCATTGGAGAGCCTACGCTGGAGGTAACACATTCATTTTTTACTCAAACAAATCCAAATTAGAAATGTTGAAAATGACCTGGGGCCATTTCAACAGCCAGCAAACTAACACAACCAACCTTTGGCTTTTATTCAATCCTTTGCTTGTTTTACCTGGACCTTGAAGATCTGTCTGCAGCCTTCCTCTCTGCAAATATATCACACTCGTCCTATTGAGAACCCTTGGCTCATCACAGCTGCTTCGCCACGCCTGCTTCCAGAAGAACTGGCAACTACAAGCTGGGAGCCAAGAGATACAACACTTCACTTGGAAAAGGGCCTTCCATGAATCCTAGAATCCCAGAATGGTTTGGACTGGAAGCGACCTTAGAGACAGATTCTCTTCTTCCCACATCCTGACATGGGCAGGGACACTTTTCCACTAGTCCAGGTTGCTCCATGTCCGCTCCAGCCTGGCCCTGGACGCTTCCTGCCATGGGGCTCCTACACAGCCTCTTTGAGCAACATGTGCCAGGCCTCAGCACCCACACAAGGAAGAATTCCTTTCCAATATCCCATCTACCCCAGCCTTCTGGCAGTTGGAAGCTATTCTTCCTTGTCCTGCGAGTCCAGACCCTTTTCCAAAGTCCCTCCCCAGCTATCTTGGAGCCCCAGCAGGCACTGCAAGGGGCTCGAAGGTCTCCCTGGAGCCTTCTGTTCTCCAGATTGGACACCCTCAGCTCTCCCAGACTGTCCTAGAGCAAAGAAGCTCCACCTTTCAAAGCACCTTAGAAGCCTCCTACCGGCCAAACTCGATGGCAACGCTGGCCTTCCGGGCCCTACGGATATCGCTTCCGGTGTCGCTCGGAGTCACTCCCGGCTCTCTTCCCGCCCCCCATGGGGCCCTCAGGCGATGCCGCTCCGACGCAGCTCCTGCCGCTGTCAGACCAGCGGGGGGGCGGGGGGCCAGCCCAGACTCATCCACAATCCACACTGTCCTCGGCGGCTGCTGCGGGCTCATGGCGGCCCACACACCCGGAAGCAGAGCTCCGAACACAGAGGATCATAGCCCCACATTTGTGTTCGTCTCTGCACAAGGCACGCCAGACTTGCCATGCCCGGACTTTTCAGTTCAGCACGAGAATGAGAATACACCTGCGCCATGGGGGAGGAAACCTCTAAAGACTCCCTCATACGTGGTCGCTCAACTTAATGCCTAGGCACTTGCCATTCCTAAGGCTACACTAAAGCATTTTTTACCTTGCGGGTAAGAAATGCCATTGTTCTGGTGCACAGCAAAAGGCGCAGCACAGGCAGACCAGGGCAAAAGCTGGGCCAGTGCCCTTCCTCACACCTCCGCTGTGCTGTACTCCAAGCAGCTAGAGCGAAGCGAGAAGGACGCGAGGAAGAAGAAGGCGTTCTTAAAGTAGCCCCCTGGCAGCAGCCCTGAAAGGGCGCATAACACACGGCGTCTCGCTGCCCTCCGTTCTACATACTCGCGGCTCCCTCTGCCGACTCATAAAAGTTGCTACCAGAACAGAGGCGGCCAGATTGAAGAGGCAGTGCCTAGGTTCACCTTCTACTTACTGCACGTAAGCCACATCCAGCTCCTCGCTGCACTCTGGATTTCCCTTCTCCGTGGCACTTACCGTGGTGCTGTGTGTGTGAAACTCGGCGCCTAGAAGTGACCGCCAATGCTTTCAGAGCGGGCTGCAAGGGAACCAAGGAGCAGCACAAGCAGCAGTGCTTCAGCTTGCTCCTTCTGACTGCTAAGGGCACTTGGGAAGGCAAGCGAGAGTCAACCACCTTCCTCTCCTAGTAGCCTCTAAAGTGGTGCACACAAGCACGGCACTTGTGCCGCTTCGTTCACCGCCCTCGCCCACGCCTGGCGCCGCTTTCAATTGCCGGCGGCCAGAAGCCGCTGCAGGGGCACCAAATACCCAGCAGTGTGCCGGCAGCCAAGAGCTCGAGAACGCTGCTTCTGCCCAAGCCCGCCTAGGGCGTGCAACTTTGTTCTCAGAGCTCCGTGCAACAGTCTGCTTCTCTCGCAGTTCGAATGGAAAACGAAAGCTTTACGCCTACGCCCTTCACAGAGATCCGTTGCCAGGACGAGAATGTCTTGTGGCCGGAGCTCGCCCCCGCCGCCAGGAAGCTGCTCTTAGCGCCACGTTGCAGGGACACGTCTCGCTTCTTGACTTCGTGCTTAGCGCTCTCCGAATTCGCTGCTAGCTCCACGGTCCTTCTCAGCTGCAAGTAGCAGCGCTCGCAGTACATAGAGCTTCGCAAGCACCGAAGACCCGAAGGGACATAGCGCACACGACAATGTGCCAGGACAGAGACGTGTTCTACATTGTCCCTTCTCGTCGTCCAGTTTGTGCCTCTGTTGCTCCTGCTGTTAGGAATCGCTCCTTGAAAGACGAGCGAGAGCGTCTTTCTGGGTGCATTGCACTGAGTGAGTGCTCGCTAGGGACTTTGCACTCAGAGCCAAGGCAACAGGGCGTGCTTGTCCGCAGAACTGAGAGCACGCTGTTGGGCAGAGCTGAAACTGCCCGCTGCAGTTCAGCTCTCTCCGGACGGCAGACGCCGAAGAACGAAGCCGCTTTTGAGGGGCGCAGTGCAGCGAAGAGCACACGAGCAGCCAAAGAGCTCCTTCACAATCGCTTTCACTTCTCAGTACTCTTGCTGCTTGGAAAAGCAGCACACAGCCCTTGCACGCCAGGGCAAAAGCTGGGGCAGTGCCCATCCTCACGCCTTCGCTGTGCTGTACTCCTTGTAGCTAGAGCGAAGCGAGAAGGACGCGAGGAAGTAGAAGGCGTTCTTAAAGTAGCTCCCTGTCAGAGCCCTGAAAGGGCGCATAACACACGGCGTCTCGCTGCCCTCCGTTCTACATACTCGCGGTTCCCTTTTCCGACTCGCAAAAGTTGCTACCAGAGCAGAGGCGGCCAGATTGAAGAGGCAGTGCTTAGGTTCACCTTCTCCTTACTGCACGTAAGCCACGTCCAGCTCCTCGCTGCACTCTGGATTTCTCTTCTCCGCGGCACTTACCGTGCTGCTGTGTATTTGCAAGTCGGCGCCTAGAAGTGACCGCCAATGCTTTCAGAGCGGTCTGGAAGGGAACCAAGGAGCAGCACAAGCAGCAGTGCTTCAGCTTGCTCCTTCCGACTGCTAAGGGCACTTGGGAAGGCAAGCGAGAGTCAACCACCTTCCTCTCCTAGTAGCCTCTAACGTGGTGCACACAAGCACGGCACTTGTGCCGCTTCGTTCACCGCCCTCGCCCACGCCTACGCCTGGCGCCGCTTTCACTTGCCGGCGGCCAGAAGCTGCTGCAAGGGCGCCACATAGCCAGCAGCGTGCCGGCAGCCAAGATCTCAAAAAAGCAGCTTGTGCCCAAGCTCGCCTAGGGCGTGCACCTTTGTTCTCAGAGCTCCGTGCAACAGTCTGCCTCTCTTGCGGTTGTAATGGAAAAAGAAAACTTTTCGCCTACGCCCTTCGCAGAGATCCGTTGCCAGGACGAGAATGTCTTGTGGCCGGAGCTCGCCCCCACCGCGAGGAAGCTGCTCTTAGCACCGCATTGCAGGTGCACTTCTCGCTCCTTCACTTTACTATGATTTTGAAATTAAAGGGCTCTCAGGCTGACATATGGGGGTAGGAATAACAGTTCTTTACTGATATGTATATATATAGGTAACAAGGGAAACAAAACACAACAACAGTAACTGTGAGATCCACTACACCAGAGCAGAAAACCCAGCAAAGAGTTCTCTCGGGTGTGGACACTTTCCTCTGAGGTCCAGTTACGCTTCTGGTGCTGCCTGCCAGCCCCTGGTGAGCAGGGAGTGGATGTGGTGATCTCACGTGTCTGGAAGGCTGCTGTGGTGAATTGCGTCTGTGTCCCAGATGGGAAGAGCGGAGGGGAGACTCTGCTCACAGATCCCAATGCTCCAAAAGGATGTTCAGGGGAGAGAGAGAGCATCCGAGCAGAGAGGTTGCGGGATCCCACAGAGCAGAGTTTCTAGTGACCGTCCTTCTCCGAGCCAGACCAGCAAGAGAGCCAGAGCCCGAGATGGTAGGCCCCTACCCTACCTCTCCTTTCCGATGTTCTCCCTCTCCCCACGGCCTGCAAGAGGAACTGTCACCTTAGCTATCTGAGCTTGGGTGTAGCCTGAAACACTTAGCATAACAATGGGGAAAATTCCACAGAAAAAAAAAGGGAAAAATTCAACCCTCAACATCCTCCCTGAAATTCCCATGGAATAATCACATTTAAGGTGTTTTGAATTTTGAATACTCCAGTTCCGCTTCCAAATTCCCACCAAACTGCCACGGAATCATGACATTTTGGGTGTTGAGAATGTAGAATCTTCCAGTTCCCCTTCCAAATTCCCACCACAACCATGGAATAAGAGCATTCCAGGCATCGGGTGTTTCGAACTTTCCAGCTCTCCTCCCAAATTTCCATAGAATAGCTGCATTCCTGGTGTCGGGATTTTTGAATCCTCCATATGCCCTGTTAAATTCCCACAAAACCCTAGGAATAATGGCATTCAGGGTGCTGGGAATTTTGAATCCTCCAGTTCCCTTCCCAAATTCCACTGGAATAATGGCATTCCAGACAACAGGAATTTCAAATCGTCCCTATGCCCTCCCAAATTCCCATGGAATAACAACCATCCAGGCATGGGGAATTTGGAATCGTCTTGTTCCCCTCCCAAAATCCCATGGAATTACAGTATTCTGGGCATTGGGAATTTAGAATTTGCCACTTCCCTTCCCAAATTCCCAGGGAATAACAGAATTCTGGGCATTAGGAATTTGGAATCCTCCAGCTCCGCACCCAAATCCCCAAGGAATAACAGAATTCCAGGTGTCAGGAATTGAGAATCCTCCAGTTCCCCTCCCAATTTCCTATGGAATAATGGCATTCCGAGTGTTGGGAATTTAGAATCCTCCAGAAGCAGTCCCAAAATCCCACATTATTCCCATGGAATAAGAGCATTCCAGGTGCCTGGAATTTCGAATACTCCAGTTCCGCACCCAAATTGCCATCGAATAATGGTTTATCTGGGTGTTGGGAATCTTGAACCCTCCAGTTCCCCTCCCATACTCTCATGGAATACTGCCATTCCGGGTGTCAAAAATTTAGAATCCCCCATAAGCCGTCCCAAAATCCCACCAAATTCCCCTGGAATAGCATCATTCCTGGAGTCAAGAATTTAGCATATTCCCTTTCCTGACCCAAATTCCCATGTAATAAAGGTATTCCTTCCAGGTATCAGGAATTTAGAATCCCTGAGCTGCCCTCAACAAATTCACTGGAAATAATGGCATTCAAAGTCTTGGGAATTTGAAATCCTCCAGTTCTCCTCCCAATTTCCCAAGGAATAATGGCATTCCAGGTGTCAAGAATTTAGGATACTCTCATTCCCCACACTAATTCCCATGTGATTACAGCATTCCCGGTTTTGGGAATTTTGAACCCTCCAGTTCCCTTTGCAAATTCCCATGCAAAAACGGCATTCCAGGTGTTGAGAATTTAGAGTCCTCCTGCTTCCCTCCCAAATTCCCACCAAAACCTTGGAAGGATAGCATTCTAGTCTTTGGGAATGTAGAATTCTCCAGTTCTCCCTTTAAATTCCCATGGAATAACCAAATTTCAGGTGTTGGGGATTTCGAATACTCCGGTTCCACTCCCAATTTCCCTCCAAACTGCCATTATGCCATGGAATAATGACAATTCGGGTGTTCAGAATTTAGTATCCTCCAGTTCCCCTTCCAAGTTCCCACCACAACCATGGAATTACAGTATTCTGGGCCCTTGAAATTTAGAATCCTCCAATTCCTCTCCCAAATTCCCATGGAAATAACCTCATTTTGGGTGTTGGGAATTTCAAATACTCCAGTTCCCCACCCAAAATCCCATGGAATAATGGCATTCTGTGCATTGGGAATTTAGAATTTGCCAGTTCCCCTCCAAATTCTGAGGGAATAACAGAAATCCAGGCCTCAGGAATTTGGAATCCTCCAGATCTGCACCCAAATCTCCATGGAATAATAGCAATCCAGGGGTCAGGAATTGAGAATCCTCCAGTTCCCCTCCCAATTTTCCATGGAATAATGGCATTCCAGGTTTCAGGAATTTAGAAACCCCTTACGCCCTTCCAAATTCCCACAGCATTCCAGGTGTCAGGAATTTAGAATCGTCCAGGTCCCCACCCAATTTCCCATGGAATAATGGCATTCCGAGTGTCGGGAATTTGGAATCTCCCATAAGCTGTCCTAAATTCCCATTAAATTCCCAAGGAATAACAACATTCCGGGTATCAGAAATTTCTAATTACCCATACACCCTTTCAAATTACCGCTGAATTCCCATGGAATAACATCATTCCAGGTATTAGTAATTTAGAAACCTCCAGCTCCCCTCTCAATTTCCGATGAAATACTGGCATTCCAGGCATCAGGAATCTCAAATGATCCATATGCTCTCCCAGATTCTCATGGAATTACAGCATTCGGGGTATTGGGAATTTCAAACCCTTCAATTTCCCTCTCACATTCCCATGGAATAACGACATTATGGGCAGTGAGAATTTAGAACCCTCCAGTTCCATTCCCAGATTCCCACCAAAACTATGGAGTTACAGCAGTCCGGGCATTGGGAATTTAGAATTCTCCAGTTCACCTTAGAGATTCCCATGGAATCATGGCCTTCTGGGCACTGGGAATTTGGACTCCTCCAATTCTCCTCCCATATTCCCATGGAATTATGGCATTCCAAGCTTTGGCAATTTGGAATCCTCCAGCTCTCCTCCCTACTTCCCACCAAAACAAATAATGTACCAAAATTTACTCCCCAAAAATACTGCAAAGAAGAAATATTGAGATTCTTGTCGATTTTTTTTTTAATTTCAATTTTTTCTCTTTTTACCTACCCATGGTGTCCTATGATTCTGATTTAGAGCAAAAAGAGCACTAGACAAAGAAAGCTTTATAACAAAAAGCCAGGCACTTAGACATGGTAAAGTTCTGATTTTTAATATTTTGGGAGGTTTTTTATTGCTTTTTTCCTCTTCTTTTCAATGCAATTGCATCAAAAGTAATGAGAATGAAAAAAAAAAGGCCACAGTCCATCATCATTTTCACCATTTTACAGAAGTTTCAATAAATATTCCGGAAGGAGGATGGGCAAAAGCAGCACTCTACAAACAGGAGGCAACTTCCAGTCCCATCAGAAAGGAAAAGTGGGATTATCTTGGGGAAAAAAAGACAAAAATATTTTTTTTAAACCCCCAAAAATTCCCAAATAAAACCAAAAATGTGGGTCCGCCCAAGCCCTGGTGCCCAGTTGTATTGAAATTTCTTCTATTCCACCTCCAAGTTATTAATTTCCAATGGATTTGTTTGCAATTTTATTTTATTTTCCCCTTATTTTTCTTCTTAAAACTTCTCTTTTTTTTTCAGTTCCTTTGTGCTTGTTTCCACTGCAATCTCCATATTCCCTGTGGTATCCAGGATTTTTCAGGATCCACATTGTGTCCTGCCTCTCTTGCCCATAACCAGCCCCATGAAATCACAACAAAATATCCCAAAAAAACCCCTCGGAAGACGGAATCAGCACAAGGTACATCAGCACCGTCATTGGAGTGTTCCTAGACAAATGGGCCTAATATCCGGGATGAGCATTCACTATCTAGATGATCCATGAATTCCGGCAATGTGGAGGTGGAGAAAGCTGCTAAAATTGGGATTTTGCCATTCCAGGAGCATTTTTGAGTTAGGTTTTACTCCCATGGTGTATAAAATCCTTCCCAGTTTTAACCAGTCCCTTTGGAATGCTGCACATGGCTCACCCGGGCTGGAAAAAACTTGGAAAATCCTTGGTCACATACCTGAGGGAGAGGTTTGTTAATCCTGGCTCATCCCAGGAACATCCGTTCCTCAGTCCAGGATGGATGGATTACAGAACTCCTCAGGCCTGGAGCAGCTATGGCACCCCCCAAAAAACCTGAATTCCTGGATCATTTTCCATCAGGAAATCGGGTTAATTAAAGTCCAGGTTGATTTCCCAGGGTTGCAGTCCTCAGCAGTCCAGTGATTCTGGTGATCCAAATCCCAGGAATGATGCAAGAGGGTTGGTATCTCCTGGAAAAGTGGGTTTTATGGTTTATTCCTTGGAACCTCAAGTGCTCCGATGCTGGCACATCCTGGCATTCTCATCCCCCTCAGATAAATCTGCTCCAATTCCAGCTTTTTTCCTACCATGATTCAACTCCTCCAGCTAAATCCACCACCACATTTGAGGAATTTCCTGCCAACTCCAAACACAGGAAGTTCACTCATTGCCAATTTGCAGTTCTGGGCTCATCGAGGCAGGAATGGGGAACATTTTGGGGGTAAAATCTCAATTCATCTGACTCCCCACTACCTCATCACGTGCCCCAGCAGAGGAGCCTTGTGCTCCTTGTCCTCAGCCAGCCCAGCCTGGGCACCTTGGGGATGTCCCCACCCTCCTACTGGGGGGCTGTCCCGGCCTCGAGGGCTTCAGCTGCAGAGCTGGGAGAGGCTTTGGGGAAGCGCCAGAGCAGCCGGGTGTCAGGAACAAGGCGGCTGCCTGGGGGCAGCTTATGGCCTCTGACACCCAATTCCTCAGGGCTCCCCACCACAGCCCCTCAGGTGCCTCCTGTCACCTTGTAGCCTCCTGGCACCCACTCTCTCACATGCACCCCTCGTGCCTTCCCCTTGTCCCATCAGGGCCTCCACAGCTCCTCATCCCTTCACAGACCGTTGTGACACAGTGCAGCATGGTTACCGTGGAACAGAACGGAACAGGGTATCCAAGGACCCCTTGTAACACGTGGTGACATAGGAGCTGGCGGTGACACGGCCACGCCAGAGTGCCTGGAGCACGCGACGGGACAGGACGCACCAGAGCAGTGCTGTGAGGAGCCCCCGCACAGTGCACTCGTTTGTGCCTGACCCGGAGCTTTTCCAAAGCTTTATTCCTGCCAGTCACCTCGAGGGCAGACCACAGGGCCTGGTGATCTGTGGCCTTCCTGAGTCTGCTATTCTGCAGGTGCCCTTGAGGGCAGAGTGTGGGACTTGGTGCCCCACAGCTTCTTCAAAGCATCGCCCATCCCCGCCGCAGCTGCCCTCGAGACCACATTGAGGGATTTGCTGACCACAATCCCTGACGAGGAGTCTCTCATCATTGTGGTATGAATGTTTGAGACCAGAGTGCAGGACCTGCTGTCCTGTACTCTTCCCAGGACATCAGTCTTGCAGGTGCCTTCCAGGCATGACTGCAGGACTTGCTGACTCGGAGCTTTGCTGAGGCATCTCTCCTGTCAGTAGCCATCAATCCAGTCTCTGACATGGAGCAGAGACCCCCAAGAGTGCCCAAGCTGTCCAGGGTGAAGAAGGAGGAGGAACAAAGCCCTGGAGCTGCCTCAGCAAAGGACACTGAAGAGGTGGTGCCGTTCCAGCCAGCACAGGAGGGTGAGTGGCAGAGCTGGGCCACAGGGCTGATGGCTGCTGACACCTTGGCCCCATTCCACCCCACCCACTGTGGACATGGCCAGGGACAGGACGGAAGAGGGGCTGAGCAGACACCCTGCAGCAGCCGTGCTGCTCCATCCGCTGGGGCATCCCAGGGCTGTCCCTGCCTGGGGAGCACAGGGCTGGGCTGTGTTCTCCGGCCTCTCCCGCAGCCCCTCAGCTCTGGCTGCGCTCACTCTTTGCCAGGGACAGCCATGGACCCGACACAAGAGCAGGAACCCACCGGTGGCCGCTTCCGCAGAACAGCGCAGGTACCTGCAGCCATCCCCAACTGGGCTGGGCCTGCTGTCACTGCTCAGCCCAACTCCATGAAACATCCCTGTCTTCCTGCCCTTCTCCTATAGCTGGTCTGCGAATTCCTCAAGAGAATTCGGGAGGAAGAGACCGTGGGCACTGGGGTCAGAGCATACCCCCACATCTTCAAAACCAAGGCCAGTGCTGCGCTGCTGGATATGCTTGTAGAAGAGGGTTTGCCGAGTCCAAAGCAAGTAAGCAGCCTGTGGCCAGGGTTTGATCCTCCCAGGAATTCCTTGGCCTCTCAAGCCACTAGGGCCTCCTGGTCCCTGTAAGCCTTTGAGGCCATTCCAGTGTGGTGGGAAGGGAAGCACTTTTCTGGGGAAGCTGGGGACATTACTCCCTCTGGCAGCTTTCCAAGTCTCCTCGTGCCTCCTTCAGGTGCCTGCCATGGTTAGGTACATCCACCAGTGGTCATGGCAAATCAGTTTGCTGAGCACAGGCTGGACAGAACCCTGATGGATCTCACCGAGGCACAGCCCAATGATGTGGTGATGACTCTCCTGCGTGTGGCCCCATCGTGTGACAGGTATGGGGCCCACCTGCCCAGAGGGCTTAGGGCCCACCAGCCCAGACCCTGTACAGACTGTTCCAGGTGTCTGAACAACAGAGAGTTCCAGGCCCTCTGGCTGCTCCCTTTTCCCAGCCCTGGCATGTCAGCCCCTGAGCCTGCTGTCATGCTCCCTCCCTGCCCCTCAGGGACCTGTCCCCACAGGGCTGGGCTGCCTGGGTCTTGCCAGCGAGGGACAGTGGGCAGAGGCAGAGCTGGCAGCCAGCTCAGCTCCCCGCTGCTGCCCAGGCAACAGTTCTGTGTCTGAGACTGCCCTGAGACAGAGCTCTGGCCCCACAGAGCTGCCATGACCACGTGGAAGACGATCATGTCCTCGAGCAGGATTGCGAAGCTGGTGCAGCTGAGACTCCTGGACGTGATGCGGAACTGGCCAGAGCACAGCACATGCACATCTGATGGGGACAGAACGGGTGTCTTTGCCCTGGCTGTGAGTTTTCTGGAAGTGGCCTTTGCTCACCCCAAGGCCGCCTCTCCAGCAGCTCTCCACCCTCCTTTCCCCTCTGCATCTCCCTGTCTCAGGTGCTGGGCTGAATCCTGGCCTAGGGGTAGCTTCAGGGGCACCAGGCCTGGTGCTCCCCCTGCGTCTCCCCTGGTCTCTCCTTGACATGCTCGGGCCCTGCCGCACCGACACCTCGGCACTGAGCGCTGTCTCGGGGTGCTTTGTCCTTTGCAGGCAACTCTGGTGATGTGGGAGATCCTCCACGTACCCTGTGTCGCACATACAGTGCCGATGTATTTTCCCCGCCTATTTGTCCACCTGCTCTTCCAAGTGTTCTTCAGCACTCTGGATATGCCAGAGGAGGTCAATAGCTTCTGGAAGGGATGCCAAGAAGAACACGGCCTTGCTACCAGCCCCAACAGGTTCCCCACCGTAGTCCTTCTGTCCCTGCCACATCTCCTGGCAAGGAGCCAGTGCTCCCAGCATGGCCTGAGCTTTGCTCTGTACACAGGTTTGCAGTGCAGACCCTGAAGTCCCATGGAACGCAAGCGTGGCTGGGAGACGCTGCTCTGTGTTGACACCCACCACTATGCTGTGGGTCTGCTGGCCAGGTGAGATCCCCCTCTCCCCTCTGCCCATGCATATGTGCTCGGTACCCGGGGTGTGCCACACAGTCCCTGTGGTCATAGACCAGAGGGCCTTGTTACAGAGGGATGGCCGAGCAGACTGGAAAAGGCTGGGAGAGGAGGGTGCCCACAAGGAACTGCCTCTCAAATGGCCCAGGCCCCCTTGCAGGATGGTGGGCAAAAAACAGGCCTCTGGGAGTCAATCCCGGGAGAGTTTTTTCCCCCCTGGCTCACAGTCTTAGTTACTTTTACTCCTGCCAGGGAGATGTCCCGTGTCTCCCTACCCTTGTGTTCCCGGATCTTTCACTACCTGCTCTGGCTTCTCAGCACACAAGAGGCATCCTGGGATCTGCCTGCCCTGGCATTCCCTGTGGAGGTGAGCCTGATGGCCAGCGCTGCCGCGCTGAGCTCCCTCCCAGTTCTTTGTCCTCTCATCGCCACAGCTGCCTGGGATGGTGCCCACGCCCCGTGCTGCTGTCTGGGCCCAGCACTGTGCAGTTCTGGGCTCCTGCTGGTCAGGTCCCCTGCCATTGCCCTGTGCCTTTCAGATCCTGAAATACCAGGATTTGAGTGAACGCAGTGGGAAATGCGTCCTACAAATCATGTCATGGCACTTGAGGAGCGAGTGCAGGGAGAGGTGTTGCCTGGCGCTCAGGGCCCTTCTGCAGCTCATTGGCGATCCCTCCATGGTGAGAAAGGGCAGTGGCTGAATCTCAGCTGGGAAAAGTAGCCCCTTGGGCTTCCCAGGGCTTCGGGTGCTGGGGCACCTACTCCCAGCTCTCCTGCCTCCCTCTTCAGCTGCCAAAGTGCTTCGAGACAGGACTTAAGCCTCTGGGTCAGCAGGGTGGGGCTTCACAGACTTGTGTTCTGTAAAGATCAAAAAAATGTGCAGCCTGACTGAAAGTCTTGTGGAGCTCGCGTAGGACACAGATGGAGAGATAGTTAGGATGATAGTCATGGTACTCAGCTTTATACTTTTCAAAAACAACATGCTGATACCCAGCCCTATTGCCATGCAGCTGGCTGAGGTGCTCCTGCCACTCTTTGACCATGTAAGGTTCTGTGCCCCCAGCCACAGCCACTGGGTGCGGCCAGGACACTTGGTGCCCTATGGATTTGCAGGCTAGCACCCAGCTGAGCCCTGAGCAGACGATGCTGAGTTCTTATTTTCTTCCTTTCATACAGAATAGCCAGGTGCAGCAGGTGTCCATATTAATCCTACAAACATTGGTGACTCTTCTACTGGAAAAAGAGAAAATGGTCTTGAATACACACGTGCAGCAGAGCCTGCTCCCTCTCTTCTTCCACTGCCATGATAAGAATCCACATGTGGCAGAGGTGAGGACTCGTGGGCTGCTGGTGTCCCCCTGGGAGGGGCTGGGCTGCCTCTCCTGCCCTGGCACCTCCCGGGCTGCAGCCTCCTGCAGGCCTTGGCACAGGGATGTGGCTCCTGTGCCCTGAGCTGCGGTGCCATCTACACATCTCTGCTGCTCCCCAGGCCTCTCGGGAAACCCTGCTCTGCGCAGCCAAGTTCCTGAAGAGGAGGAATCTCGAGATGCTGCTGAAGAAGGAGCAGCTGTTGCAGTTCGCCGAGTGCCTGGTAAGGAAGGCCTGGAAGTGCCAGGCTCAGCCTAGAGAAGCCCCCTGAGCGCGGTGCTCACTGTGTGCACTTGGCAGCTGTGACCCTGCCCAGTGCTGCACGCGGGGGCCGCACGGGCTCTTCTCCAGGCTCCTGTGGGCCCGAGCCGGGTGCCGACGGAGCCCCGGCCCAGCGGGGCGGGGCAGCACGGCGGCTCCCCGGGCAGCACCCGGCCCTCTGCCCCCTGCAGAGCCCGGCACCAGCGGCTGCTGGCCGCGCCTCAGGGCTGTGCGGGCAGCGGAGGCCGGGGCCTGGCAAAGGGACACAGCCCGGCCCGGCTGGACCCTTCCCTCCCGCCGCTCTCTCTAGCCGGCAGAGGACAGGAGCCGAACGGCCGAGCACCTGCGGCAGGCCCTGCCGTACCTGCGGAGCCCACAGGAGCCCCTGCGAGAGGCAGCCATCAGGTTCATGGGTGAGCCCCGGCTCCCTCCCCGCCCCTCCCCGCCGCAGCTTGGCCCTAGCCCCGGCTGCTGCCCCGGCCGCGGCATCCGGGCCCGGCGCCGTGGAGCCGCGGCTGCCCTCGGGGCTGCTGCCGCCCTGTCACAGCCGTGCCCTTGGGCGTCAGTATGCGGCAAGTGCCCGGGCTGAGCCCTGCCGGGCCAGGAGGGCGTGTGGCCACAGGGCTGGCAGCTGGCAGGCAGCTGTGTCGCTGGGCAGAGCCATGACACGCTCTGTCTTCCCAGGGATCGCCGGACAGAGCTTAAGGGGGCAGCAGGAAAAGTTGCAGCTGATCTACAGAGGTGAGTGAGGACAGCGGGCTGGCAGCGGGGGTGGCAGGAGTAGCTGCAATTCCTGTCCCGGCGGCGGAGGGCTCTTCCCTGTGCGGACGGTGGTCGGCGTGGGCAGAGTACACAGACATTTCAGGGGCACATGGGGGATTCGTGGCCAGCAGCTTTGGGCTGATCCCAGTGGTCCCTTGCTCCCTGCTGGCCATAGCTAGAGCGGGCAGGGATGTCCCTGCCACGGGGTTCTTGTTGTGTCTCCACAGACGTGGAATCTGACCGTGCCTCTGTTCCTCTCTTCCAGCCGTTGAAGAGATGGGAGATGACACCAGCCTTGCCGTCGGAAGCCTGGCAATTCAAACCTGGTGCATGCTCCGGGGAGTGGAGCGGCCTAGCATCTCCGTGTTCCAGAGGCTGCAAGATCAGCTCCGCCGGCCATGGAATACACGGCCTCATCTGTCAGGCCTCGGCCATCTGTCCTGCTGGAGATCTGCATTGAGCTGATCTGGGAGGCTCTGTCTGCTGTGGCCACCTGAGCCGTTGGATTTTCTTTTTCTTCACGGCTGTTCATTTCTTCTTTTTCTTTAGTTTTAGGATAGAAATATAGGATGTGTTAGAATAGACAGATTCCCAGGAGCTTTCTTTTGCTGCCAAGGTGTGCAGTGCATTGAGGAAGAGGGGAGAAGGGTTCCTGTGCTCAGCAAGCTGCCCAGGCATGTAATGTTGTAGGGAAAATGGCCAGATGCCCCTTGGCCTTTGGTGGTTCTGCTGAAGCCTTTGTGCTGGTGACAGAGCGGGTGGGCAGGGGCTAGAGCTGCGGGAATCCCTGCGAGACCAATGCCTGGAGATGGCCACGACTCCTGTTCCACCCAGGAACCACCATCAGTGTCCTCCTGCCCAGGTGTTGCTGGCTGGATTGCTGAGTGCTCCTGTGGTGTGTCATGACTGGGCTCCTCTGGAGCTGCAGTGAGGCTGCAGCGCTGCTGCCGGGCAGGTTGGCCGGGCTGGGGGAGACCCTGAGGGGACGGATCCACAAAGCTGTGAGGGGCTGCGGAGGCTCTGATGGGACAAAGCAGTGGGAAGGCACGAGGGGGATGTTTGAGTTGTGTTAGGAGGCTACAAGGGCAGAAGAGGCACCTGAGAGGCCGGGGGCAGTGGGAAGCCCTGAGGAACTGGGTATCAGAGGCCATAGGCAGCTGCCTTGTTCTGACACGTGCCTGCTCTGGTGCTTCCCCAGAGAAGAAGCAGGGGCTGTTTTGCAGCCGTTCCCAAGGGAGAATGGAAGGGTGCCCTCCCTCTGGTCTCGCTTGTCTTTCTGACTGGGTTGGAGGCAGGGGCTGCGATTCCTCACTTGTGGGGACCAGAACCACACCCAGGATCCCGGCACTGCCTGACAGCACTCCGGACACTGGCACGGTCACGTGTCCGAGTCTCGGGCACTGTGCTGATGCTTCATGTGCTCTTTGGCACACCCAAAGCTCCCTGTTAAGCCGTGACGGTCTCTGGTTCTGCCCTCTTCCTGACCCTGTGCAGTGATGAAGCATTGCTGTGGTTTCAGGAAGCTGTTCTTGAAACCTTCCAGCATTCCAAGCTCCTTTGTCCTCTGTGCATGCTTGCCATGGAATCCCTCCCAGCTGCGTTCAGAGCATACTCAGGTTGGCTTTTCTAAAACCCAGGGCTTCAGGGTGCTCAGCAAGACCTTTAACTCCTCAGTGTTGTGGAACTGGACCTTCAGCACAGAGACTTTTCCAGCGTGACCTGCCCTCGTTCCTGTGACTGTCTGCAGAAAGCACGGCACGGAAGAGAACAGCAGGAGGGGCCTGCGTGTCCCAGGGCTCTGGATTTGCGCCACTTGAGCTCCACAGCGATGCAGGCAAAGTGAAGAAGCCAAACTGTTTATTGATGGAAGGTGAAGCAAGGGGATGATCTGGAAGAGAAAAAAGGGGATGGGGAGGGTGTGAAGGCTGGATGGAGGGAGCAGGCAAAACGGACAAATACTGGAAAGAAAAAAAGAGGATGGGCAGTGTCTGAAGGCTAGAGGGAGGGAGCTATCTACAGGCAGGGAGAGGGCTGAAGGCTCAAGAACTGTGCCAGTCATCATCTCTGCCTGGAGCTGCAGCAGCCCGGAGAGGTGGTCCCCTCTTGAGTGTCTCCTGGTGTGTTCTTGGGACACTGCTTCACTGGATCCTGAAGATGATTCTAATTCTTAGCTCTCTGGGGAAACTGGGCTTAATTGTCCTGGCGAGACCATGATGGGCTGGCGTCTTGTGTCTGGACTTAAATAGCAGGAAGAGATTTGAACACAGCCATGATCAGATCCCAGATCTGTGGTGGCACCACGAGACCCCCATGCCAGGGCCATCCCAGCCCTCTCCAGCCATGGCCAGCAGGGAGCAGGGACCACCTGGATCAGCCCAAAGCTGCTGGCTACAAATCCCCCATGTGCCCCTGAAATGTCTGTGTGCTCTGCCCGTGCCACCCTTTGTCCACACAAGGAGCATAGCCCCCTGCAGCCAGGACAGGGCTTGTAGCTCCTCCTGCCAGCCCCTGCTGCCAGCCCGCTGTCCTCACTCACCTTCATTGAGCACCTGGAGCTCTTCCTTCTTCTCCCTCATGAGTGCCCCGGCGATCCCTGGGAAGACAGAGCGTGTCATGGCTCTGCCCAGCGACACAGCTGCCTGCCAGCTGCCAGCCCTGTGGCCACACGCCCTCCTGGCCCGGCAGGGCTCAGCCCGGGCACTTGCCGCATACTGACGCCCAAGGGCACGGCTGTGACAGGGCGGCAGCAGCCCCGAGGGCAGCCGCGGCTCCACGGCGCCGGGCCCGGATGCCGCGGCCGGGGCAGCAGCCGGGGCTAGGGCCAAGCTGCGGCGGGGAGGGGCGGGGAGGGAGCCGGGGCTCACCCATGAACCTGATGGCTGCCTCTCGCAGGGGCTCCTGTGGGCTCCGCAGGTACGGCAGGGCCTGCCGCAGGTGCTCGGCCGTTCGGCTCCTGTCCTCTGCCGGCTAGAGAGAGCGGCGGGAGGGAAGGGTCCAGCCGGGCCGGGCTGTGTCCCTTTGCCAGGCCCCGGCCTCCGCTGCCCGCACAGCCCTGAGGCGCGGCCAGCAGCCGCTGGTGCCGGGCTCTGCAGGGGACAGAGGGCCGGGTGCTGCCCGGGGAGCCGCCGTGCTGCCCCGCCCCGCTGGGCCGGGGCTCCGTCGGCACCCGGCTCGGGCCCACAGGAGCCTGGAGAAGAGCCCGTGCGGCCCCCGCGTGCAGCACTGGGCAGGGTCACAGCTGCCAAGTGCACACAGTGAGCACCGCGCTCAGGGGCCTTCTCCAGGCTGAGTCTGGTGTTTCCAGGCCTTCCTACCAGGCACTCGGAAATTTCCAGAGCTTCTCTGTCTTCACCAGTTGCATGAGATTCCTTCTTTTCAGGAACTTGGTCACACGAAGCAGTGTTTCCTGAGAGGCCTGGAGAGCAGCAGAGATGTGCAGATGGCACCACAGCTCAGGGCACAGGAGTTGCATCCCTGTGCCAAGGCCTGCAGGAGGCTGCAGCCCGGGAGGTGCCATGGCCGGAGGCAGCCCAGCCCCTCCCAGAGATCCACCAATGTCACACAAATCCTCACCTTCACCAGGTGCTGTTTCTCATCATGGCAGTAGATTAAAAGTGGGTACAGACTGTTGTGAATAATTGTCTTCAGGGACTTTTTTCCCTCACCCACTACCAATTCCATCACTTTACAGAAGACGTGAATGGAGAGCAGCTGCACTTGGCTGTTGTCCTAGAGGAAAATGAAAAACTTAAGCGCTAACTACTCCAGGCCCACCAAGGCAAAGGCCTTAAAATGCAGAGGACACAAAGTTTCTGGGAAGCACCCAATGCCTATGGCTTGGGATACAGAACCTTAGGTGGTCAAAGAGCTCCAGGAGTGCCTTGGCCAGCTTCGGGGCGGTGGTGCTGGATATCAAGATGACTTTGTCCTAGAGCACATTCGTGAACACATGGAGGGTCTTGCCAGTCACCTCTCCATCTGCATCACCCAGCAGCTCCAAAAGACTTGGAGACAGGCTGCACATTTTTCTGGCCTATGTGGAACAAAAGGCTGTGCTGTGAAGCCATGAGCAGCTGCAGCACCACCACCGCCCTGGCACTGCAACCCCACCCTGCTGCTGCAGGGCCCAGATGCCAAAGGCCTGTCCTGAAGAAGTCAGGGAGATGAGGCAGGAGAGCTGGGAGCATCTGCTGCAGCTCCTGAAACCCAGGCAGCCCAAGGGGCTGCTTTCTCCAGGACAGCTTCAGCCGCTGCCCCCTTCTCACCGTTGAGGGATCCTTGCTGAGCACCACAAGGCCTCTGAGAGCCAGGCGACGTCTCTCCCTGTACTTGCTCTGCAGGTGCCTTGACATGATCTCAAGGATGCTGTCACCACATTTAGTGAAATCCAAGCAGTCCAGGACCTGAAAGGCACAGGCCAATGATGGGATCCAGCCGGCAGGAGCCCGGAACCGCACAGGGCTGGGCTCAGAGAGCAGCATAGGGCACGGGCACCGTCCCAGGCAGCTGTGGTGATGAGAGGACAGAGAGCTGGGAGGGAGCTCAGCGAGGCAGCACTGGCCATCAGGCTCACCTCCACAAGGAATGCCAGGAAGGGCAGATCCCAGGATGGCTCTTCTTTACTGACCCACCCAAGCAGGTGGTGAGGAAATCCCCGATCAGAAAGAGAGGGAGACATGACGCATCTCCCTGGTAGGGGAGAAAAGGCACCAAGACACTGAGGTGGGCAGGCAAACCACTCCCAGCACAGACTCACAGAGATCCAGTCTTTCCCCAGCATCCCTGGAGGTCATGTGGGCACTTTGGGAGGTGGTTCCTTCTGGACACCTCGTCTCCCAGCCTTTTCCAGTCTGCTTGGCCATTCCTCGGTGACAAGGCTCTCTGGCCCATGACCACAGGACTGTGTGGGGCACCCCAGGCATTGGGCACAGATGTTGGGGTCAGAGGGGAAATGGGCGGTCTCACTGGCCAGCAGACCCACGGCATAGTGCTGGGTGCCAGCACAGAGCAGTGTGTCCCAGCTATGGTTGCACTCCATGGCCATCACCTCAGGGTCATACTGCAGACAGAAGAGCAGAGCCTTCATGGTCTGCACTGTAAACCTGTGTGGAGAGCAAAGCCCAGGTCACACTGGGAGCACTGGTGCTGGCCACAAAGGCATGGGAAGGACAGGAGGGCCGGAACCTGTTAGGCTTGCTGGGAAGGTGGTGATCCTACCAGCACACCCTTCAGAAGTTATCAACTTCCTCTGGCATCTGCTGTGTTGTGATGACAACATGGAAGAGTTGTCAACATCCATCAAATTGGATTTAGAGCATGTGTTCCTATCTCGCTGTGCACATCTCCAGCATCAGTGGGGAGCATGAGTCCTTGCTGTGCTCCACTGCTGAGCTGGAAGCTTGGTGGATACGGCCAGGACGTTCTCTGTTTCCCCCACAGCTGGGACCTGCAGGCACCTTGGCACCCCTTGGCACAGGCTGTGCTACCCAACAAAGTCCGGGAGGCCGGGAGGAGAGCCCGGGGGCAGCACAGCTGCTTAGGCAGTCACTCCTTCCAGGGACCCGGCCAAACCCATCCCTGAGTAGCCACTGCCAGCCCTGATCCTCCTTGCCCCGTGACAGCTCCCCCAGCCCAAGGGGACACAGTCAGCCCCTCTCAGGACACACTGGAGCTCTGCTCTCCCCCTCTGCCCTTTCCCCACCATGGTTACCCCTTGCAGCCCCTCCCAGCTTTCGGGCAGTGTCTCCCACGGAGGGACTTCAGCAGGAGTGCTCAGTACCCGAGACCCCTGAGCCTGTTCGGGATAATTCTTCTGTGCTGTGCCGGTCTTGCCCAGCCTGTGCAAGAGTAAACATTAAAAATTGATGCAATTTTATTATTTATTGCAGAAGAGTCCAAAGATTCTAGGTTTTGTTATAAATGAGGAAAAAAGTCTCAATATTCAGCAAAATTTAGATTGCTTTATTTGATATAGATCGAGCAATGCAGCACTGGAGAACGTGAGGGGTCACTGCCCACTCCATGCTCCACCGAACCCCGGCCTGCAGCCTTTTCTTATACTATGGTTTATCTCCCTAATCAATAATTTTTGGTTTTTTAGCTGTCATAATTTTGCCAGATAAGCAGTGGCGGTCAAATAAACATCCTTATACAAATTCACAAAGTCTCTGGTGATAGTCAGTTTCACAGATAACCATGTGGTCCTTGTAGATAACCACCAGCGAAGTTCTGGAAGTCTGGTCCTTGAGATAGGCAGAATTGATCAAACAAAGGCAGGAAAGATTATCGGGAAGTCTGATTTTGCAAGCTGGTAGTAGATACAACTTACTTGGAAAACATATAACATAACATAACATAACATAACATAACATAACATAACATAACATAACATAACATAACATAACATGGTGATTTAAAACAGAATGATTTAATCATATAATTTCCTTTATCTAGTGTCTATGCTTCGCTTCAGGGCTTAGTATTCTGGTTTATACTAACCCCAATGCTTTTGTGATTAACACGACTCTTTTATCAATTATCACAGTTTCTATAACTGCAAAACTACTTTGATAAATACAGGACTGCTGGGGGAAAGGGAAATAAACATTTCGGATTTATGTTCTATGAAAACTGTTTTTAATTGCTGGAAATGAAAAACATTCCTAAATGTTTCAAAATGAAAAACAAAGATAACATGAGGTGTCTGTCTGTAGCAGGAGCCCCATGCCCAGCTGCTGCCTGCCCAGCCCTGGCTGTGCCAGACAAGGAGCTCCACCAGTGCTGCTGGTACCACTCAGATACCAGAGCTGAAGTCCAAAGGTGATGCTGGACTCAAGCACTGTGTTGGCTGGAAGGCTCCACCTCCTGCCCTGGCTGGAGAGTGGGGCCAGTCCCTTTGGGGACAAAGGGACCTGTTCAGCATGCTAGGTAGCAGCATATACACAGCAATTAGCTGGTATTTCCGTTGTGGCATGGAAAACGCACACGTGCTTGGAGATGCAAGATGACAGATCCAGTCTATCCAGACTGAAGTCGTCGGCCAGTCTTGAGAAGGGTCAGAAGTGCTCCTGTGGAGAGAGAAGTGTCTGAGGCCCCAGCTGCCGGTGGCACACAGGGACCCTCCTGCACAGCAGAGCCCAGAGCTGGCAACGCTCCCCAGCACGGCTGGAGCTGCTGGCACACCTTGGCCCAGCTGCACAGCTGCCCCTCAGGGCCCTGGCGAGAAGGGGATGGCTCTGGGCAGGGTCCCTGGCCAGGAGTGGGCCCCAGAGCGCGTCTGCCTTCCAAGGGCATTCTGCTCCCTGCTCTTTCTCCTCCCCACCTTGCTTTGTCTCTGCCTGCTGCTCCTGGGGCTGCTCTTGGCCACGCAGCCTCAGTGGGAGCCAGCACTGGCTGCAGCCCCAGCGGGCTCCCCAGGACAAGGCCCAGCAATTAAGAGGCCAATTAAAGCACTAGGCTGCAGCAGAACCCTCAGCAGAGTTATATGGACAACCACTGACCATCCACAACTCCACAGCAGCCTCACTAGGAATGTTTCCTTTCTACAAGCAGCCATCAAATGAAGCTGTGTGAGGGGGAGAGCGACAAAACACTCACCATTTTCTCTTCCAGCAATACCAGATTCTGACACACAAAATGAAGACAAGCTCCAAAACAAAGAGGCCTGCCATTATCTCTACCCAACAGCGTGTTCCCTCACAGAAACCCTTTCCAATGCCCTTCTGGGAATCAGGAAGATGTGTTGAGGTGTTGGCTGCATCTGTGAGAGCAATGGGGATCGTGAGCCTGTGCTGTGCTCCACTGCTCAGCTGGCAGCTCGCTGGATACGGCCAGGACGTTCTCTGTTTCCACCACAGCTGGGACCTGCAGGCACCTTGGCACCCCTTGGCACAGGCTGTGCCACCCAACAAAGCCCAGGAGGCCGGGAGGAGAGCCCAGGGGCAGCGCAGCTGCTTGGGCAGTTGCTCCTTCCAGGGACCCTGTCCAAATCCATCCCTGAGCAGCCACTGCCAGCCCCGACCCTCCCAGCCCTGTGACAGCTCCTCCAGCCCAAGGGGACAGAGTCAGGCCCTGTCAGGATCCAGTGCAGACCCTGACCAGTCGGGAGCCAGGGCTGGCAGTGGCCCTGGGCTCGCAGCAGGGATCCCATTCGGGGCTGCTTCTGTGCCTTGAGCCTCTGGGCACTCAGGGCAGCTCTGGGAGCAGCTGCAGCAGGAGGGACCTTGGTGCACGACTCCCGTATCCCAGGGGCTGGGAACGAACTCCAGAGGCCTCCAAGCCAAAGCACCTCCAGCTTTGGCTGCTGCCAGGCCATGCAAGGGCAGGCCCTGGGAGAAGAGCTGCTGCCACACAGCCCTGCTGAGGGCTGAGCCTGGCACAGCAATTACCTCCTCTGCCTGTGCCCGTGCCTAGCATTGCCTCCTTTCCTACTGGAAATGCCTCCTTCCATAGAGCCTCGCTGTCCATCCCTTGAGAAAGGAAGAGGTAGAGCTGCATCAGATGGAACCATTACATATCAGGGAATTGGCCTCGTCAGGAGGCAATACATGTCAAAGACATGGATAAGGATCAGGAAAAGGCCCAGGCTCTTGGGGCTATGACAAGGCTCTCTCTTGTCCAAACCAGCACCTCTCCTAACCTACCCTGAGACCAGGAAATGGCAGGGATCTCAGGGTGTGCATGGCCCGTGGGGCACTTTGGGTTCCCTGTCAGCTGATGCCAAATGCCTTCCTACAGAGGCTGGGGAGAAGCTGCAGCCAGGCCAGACTGGGAAACAGTCCTGCAGGGTGTGACAGCAGCAGCAGGGCAGCGAGACTTCCTGCTGTGCCAGGCATGGTGTGTCCAGATGTGCAGAGAAAGCCCCTGGCTGCTGAGTGTCAGGAGAAGGCTGAGGGAAATGCACCCACCTTGTCTTCCCTGCCACATTTCCTTCAGCTTTTGCTGCCTGAGTTTGGATAAATCATGAAGTTTCTTGTGTTCTAAAGCTTTGTTCCTTCCTCTTGGAGGACCTTAGAGCAACAAAATTCCATTTCCCAGAAATGGATCCCACAAAAGCAGTGCTCAGCCTGTGGGGTCAGCAGGGACACACAACTCACCCCTGCGATGGGAGCCAGGCTTGTGCGCAGCAACCAGCAGAGTTGGAGAAATCTTCCCTGTAGACACACCTTTAACTCAACAGCCACAGAGGCTTCTGTCATCTCTGCACTGCTGGCCGACGTTTGGGCTCTGAGCTGGCAGCTGTCACAGGGTTAACGCCTTGACCTACCCTCACCATCTCCCAAAGACTCATTCCTGAACGTGGGTTGGGAAGCCACATCACCTTCACCAACACGTTCATCTGCAAAGAAAGGCAGGACAGAACAGCTCCCAGCACTGCAGGAGATCCTCAGGCTGCCTGGGTGTCTGGGTTTGAAAGACAGGTACCTGCCAAAAGAGACAGGGGCCTCTTTTTTTGATAGGGAGAGTATAATCCCCCTCCTTCACTCTATTAGGATTTTGAAATTAAAGGGCTCTCAGGCGAAGATATGGGGGTAGGAATAACAGTTCTTTACTGATATATGTAACAAGGGAAACCAAACACAACAACAATAACTGCGAGATCAACAACAGAGCAGAAAACCCAGCAAACAGTTCTCTCGGTTGTGGACACCTTTCCTCTGAGGTCCAGTTACATTTCTGGTGCTGCCTGCCAGCCCCTGGTGAGCAGGGAGGAGACGTGGTGATCTCACGTGTCTGGAGGGGCGCTGCGGTGAATTGCGTCTGTGTCCCAGATGGGAAGAGCGGAGGGGAGACACTACTCACAGGTTCCAGGGCAGTGTCAGTCCTGATGATCCAAAAGGATGTGCTGGAGTCAGTAGGACGTGCTGGAGAGTGTCCAAACAGGGAGGTTGCGAAATCGCACAGCCAAGGAAGGCAGCTCCCGGCGTCAGCGTGGCAGAGCCGAATTTCTAGCGACCGTCCTTCTCCGAGCCAGACCAGCGAGAGAAGCAGAGAGCAGCTCCTACCCCACCTCTCCTTTTCCGCTATTGCCCCTTCTCCTCCCACTTCGAGAGAAACTGTTAACTTAGCTATCCCAGCTTCTGGATGTAGCTCCAAATACTTAGCATAACAATAGGAAAAATTACACAGAAAGAAAAGGGGAAAATTCTACCCCCAACACTGGGGCCAGCAAAGGAGCCCAGCAAGGCACAGCCCCGGGGCACAGCCCTGGGTCCTTCCCTTCCCTCTCTGCCCTTCTCAGTGGCTGCACAGAGCACACGGAAGGAGACACTGGCATTGCACATGGGAAGAGGATTGACAGCTAAATGCTCCTTCCTCCCACTGACAGCAATCCGCTGGGATCACCAGGGCTCAAAAAGCGAGCGGGGCAAGAATTCCACTATCCTTCAACCTTGAGGTGATCTTAAGGGAAATGGCACATGGGTGAGCTCTTGCCCCAGTGACACTGCATATTCTATCAGGAAAGGCACATTGAGAACTTGCCTCCAGCATCTCAGAAGATCTTCAAAGCACCATTCACCAGCAATTCCAAATAATTCAAGCCAGGTTCCCAATCTAGAAGGAAGCACAGATCAGAGTATTTCCATGGTGTCCTGGGATCCCCTTCTGCCTTAGGGAACTGGGCACTGCAAGGGGGTCGGGTAAAGCTGTGGGAGTCAGATCAGAATGGATGTGGCCAAAGCTGCAGAGAGGTCTGAGAAGCTCTGGGCTGGCTCCTGATTGTGAAAAATGAGGTCCACTTTCCTGGTAGATTTTAACAAGTTTAATAAAAGACGATAAAGCAAAAAGTTAACAATGGCCCAGTGCTTGGCATTCTGCCAAGAGCACACCTTAACTCAGAGAACATTTCCTTAAATGCATCAATTTGTTGCATATTCGTGAACCTTCATGCATAATTCAAAATCACCCCCCAAACTCTAAACCAACATTTTTACTTTTTTATTTTTTTTCCTTGTGGATCCTTCTTGTCAGAGCACTCTCTGATAATGGAGATCAAAGAATCCTTTCCTTAAAGTTGTGTTCATCACCCCGCCTTCATCCAGAACAGATAATCCAAGAATGTGAAGAATTTCCTGATTATCTTTTTACCAATCTCTGAGTTAGTTACATGAACAGAAGCTTTTCACATCACCATGTTATAGTCCAAGAAATATATTTATCACACTATTCTTTTCAAGTTCTGTTAACAGCAGAACTAAAATAAACTATATTCATTCAGCAAAGCTTTCCAACATTCTACATAGAGCATTCATTTTAATATTTGTGAAAAACCAATAATATAAGATGTACTTATGACACTCATGTCACCTCAGTGGCATGTAGGGCACCAGCCACCCACTTCCCCATCAGCGACCTCCCTGTCACCTCAGTGGCATGCAGGTGCCTGGCATTCAGAGACCATCATGACACCTCAGTGGCACACGGGACATCCACCTCCCTTGAGTGATGCATGAGGCACTTGTGTCAGGAAAATTAATCCACAAACACCAGAGGTTTATGTCCAAATAGGAGACAGAGGAGTCCTGTTACTTTATCTGAATAAAGGGACAGGCCATGGGACATTCCCCTGGGGAGTTTCAAATTTTTAGAGGATGCAGCCTCCTTTTTGTCCTCATTTCCTGGCCGCATTTCCCTCTCTCTAACCCCATTGGCTAATACAGGTACTAATACAGACCCCTTCTAATGTAGACCTGCACTTTTTCTTTTCCTATGGAATTGATGGTTCCACCCATTGCTTCTTTCATCTCTCATTATCTAGCTTTACCCATAGTTTGTTTGTAAAGACAAATCTCTCTCATTCCTTTCACCTGCAACCTGCTCTGGGACCCTAATATTCTCTCAGTGACCAAATGTCCCCTCAGCATCACCTGGGACACCCACCTTTTCCTCAGTGACCCTCACGTCCCATCAGCAACCCCAGGGGCAGCAGCCACCCTCTCAGAGACACAGCCCCAGCAGAGTGGGTCATGCTGGCCCTAGGCCAGCAGCAGGTAGAAAGCCGTAGGGCTGGGGAAAAGGCTCCGCTCTGCTTACAGTCTGGGCCATGGGCCGGGACAGCTCCATTTCCCCCTTCAGGATTTGGAGACAGGGGCTTGCACTCTCCTTATAGGGCTGCCCTTGTCTCCTCGTAGCCAGAGGAGCACGACAGCAAAAGGCCAACGACAGCAAAGCAGAGAGCCAGCTCTGCACACAGGGAGGTCACACAGCCCCAAGCCAGCCATGGCACCCTGAAAGTGCTCACCACACTCTCTATGTGCCTGCCCTGGCAATGCCACCAATGCCCTTTGCCCACAGGGCCTTTCTGCAGGCTTTCTCTTGGGCTCGAAGCCGCTGCTCGTCTCACTCAGTCATGCCTAAAGCCAAGGATCTTAGCCTCCCTCATCACAACAGGAACATGACTCAGCACCCAGGCAGTCGAGCTCCTGGCATGAGGCTGAGGGGACTCCAGTGCCGAGGACAGGGTGGGCACACACCCAGTGCTAAACCTCCTGGGTCCACAGCTCAGAAAGGCCGGCATCAGGGTGACACTCCTGGTTATAGGGAGCCCCTTAAACAGCCTGCTGTCGGAAATACATTGGGAAAGCACCAGAGTGGGCAGGCTACAGGAACAAGGCAGCTGTCCAGGGACTACTTATGGCCTCTGACACCCAATTCCTCAGGGCTTCCCACCACAGCCCCTCAGGTGCCTCCTGTCACCTTGTAGCTGAGAGGAATGTTGAATTGGTCTTTACAAATGAGCTGTGGATCTGCTTGTAGATAAGGCTAGCACTGAGAGATAAAAGAAACAATGGGATGGATTCCACTGTTTGATGAATGGAGTTATTTGCCTTTACAAACAAACTGTAAGGCTGTTGATAAATGAAATTGGATATCGAAAGATGAAAGAAGCAACGGGGGGGGAAAACTATGAATTCTATAAGAATTAAAAATTAAAAGGGAGGGTTATACATTAGAGGGGAATTTCAGGTATCAGGCGTTCCGGGAAGTCTGTGCCTCTCAAGTACCTCAGCCAATGGGGAAAGAGAGAGGGAAATGTGGCTGGGAAAATGGAATAAAAAGGAGGCCGCGCCATCCGAAAATTTGAGAGATCCCAGGGGAATGTCCCATGGCCTCTCCCTTTATTCGAACAAAGCAAAAGGTCTGTCTCCTTTTTGGACATAAACCTCTGGTGTTTGTGGATTAATTTTCCTGATATAGCCTCCTGGCACGCACTCCCTCACATGCACCCCTCGTGCCTTCCCACTGCCTTGTCCCATCAGAGCCTCCATAGCCCCTCATCCCTTCATGGCCTCCGACTGCCTGTCCCCTCAGGGTCTCCCCCAGCCCGGCCAACCTGCCCGGCAGCAGCGCTGCAGCCTCACTGCAGCTCCAGAGGAGCCCAGTCATGACACACCACAGGAGCACTCAGCAATCCAGCCAGCAACACCTGGGCAGGAGGACACTGATGGTGGTTCCTGGGTGGAACAGGAGTCGTGGCCATCTCCAGGCATTGGTCTCGCAGGGATTCCCGCAGCTCTAGCCCCTGCCCACCCGCTCTGTCACCAGCACAAAGGCTTCAGCAGAACCACCAAAGGCCAAGGGGCATCTGGCCATTTTCCCTACAACATTACATGCCTGGGCAGCTTGCTGAGCACAGGAACCCTTCTCCCCTCTTCCTCAATGCACTGCACACCTTGGCAGCAAAAGAAAGCTCCTGGGAATCTGTCTATTCTAACACATCCTATATTTCTATCCTAAAACTAAAGAAAAAGAAGAAATGAACAGCCGTGAAGAAAAAGAAAATCCAACGGCTCAGGTGGCCACAGCAGACAGAGCCTCCCAGATCAGCTCAATGCAGATCTCCAGCAGGACAGATGGCCGAGGCCTGACAGATGAGGCCGTGTATTCCATGGCCGGCGGAGCTGATCTTGCAGCCTCTGGAACACGGAGATGCTAGGCCGCTCCACTCCCCGGAGCATGCACCAGGTTTGAATTGCCAGGCTTCCGACGGCAAGGCTGGTGTCATCTCCCATCTCTTCAACGGCTGGAAGAGAGGAACAGAGGCACGGTCAGATTCCACGTCTGTGGAGACACAACAAGAACCCCGTGGCAGGGACATCCCTGCCCGCTCTAGCTATGGCCAGCAGGGAGCAAGGGACCACTGGGATCAGCCCAAAGCTGCTGGCCACGAATCCCCCATGTGCCCCTGAAATGTCTGTGTACTCTGCCCACGCCGACCACCGTCCGCACAGGGAAGAGCCCTCCGCCGCCGGGACAGGAATTGCAGCTACTCCTGCCACCCCCGCTGCCAGCCCGCTGTCCTCACTCACCTCTGTAGATCAGCTGCAACTTTTCCTGCTGCCCCCTTAAGCTCTGTCCGGCGATCCCTGGGAAGACAGAGCGTGTCATGGCTCTGCCCAGCGACACAGCTGCCTGCCAGCTGCCAGCCCTGTGGCCACACGCCCTCCTGGCCCGGCAGGGCTCAGCCCGGGCACTTGCCGCATACTGACGCCCAAGGGCACGGCTGTGACAGGGCGGCAGCAGCCCCGAGGGCAGCCGCGGCTCCACGGCGCCGGGCCCGGATGCCGCGGCCGGGGCAGCAGCCGGGGCTAGGGCCAAGCTGCGGCGGGGAGGGGCGGGGAGGGAGCCGGGGCTCACCCATGAACCTGATGGCTGCCTCTCGCAGGGGCTCCTGTGGGCTCCGCAGGTACGGCAGGGCCTGCCGCAGGTGCTCGGCCGTTCGGCTCCTGTCCTCTGCCGGCTAGAGAGAGCGGCGGGAGGGAAGGGTCCAGCCGGGCCGGGCTGTGTCCCTTTGCCAGGCCCCGGCCTCCGCTGCCCGCACAGCCCTGAGGCGCGGCCAGCAGCCGCTGGTGCCGGGCTCTGCAGGGGACAGAGGGCCGGGTGCTGCCCGGGGAGCCGCCGTGCTGCCCCGCCCCGCTGGGCCGGGGCTCCGTCGGCACCCGGCTCGGGCCCACAGGAGCCTGGAGAAGAGCCCGTGCGGCCCCCGCGTGCAGCACTGGGCAGGGTCACAGCTGCCAAGTGCACACAGTGAGCACCGCGCTCAGGGGGCTTCTCTAGGCTGAGCCTGGCACTTCCAGGCCTTCCTTACCAGGCACTCGGCGAACTGCAACAGCTGCTCCTTCTTCAGCAGCATCTCGAGATTCCTCCTCTTCAGGAACTTGGCTGCGCAGAGCAGGGTTTCCCGAGAGGCCTGGGGAGCAGCAGAGATGTGTAGATGGCACCGCAGCTCAGGGCACAGGAGCCACATCCCTGTGCCAAGGCCTGCAGGAGGCTGCAGCCCGGGAGGTGCCAGGGCAGGAGAGGCAGCCCAGCCCCTCCCAGGGGGACACCAGCAGCCCACGAGTCCTCACCTCTGCCACATGTGGATTCTTATCATGGCAGTGGAAGAAGAGAGGGAGCAGGCTCTGCTGCACGTGTGTATTCAAGACCATTTTCTCTTTTTCCAGTAGAAGAGTCACCAATGTTTGTAGGATTAATATGGACACCTGCTGCACCTGGCTATTCTGTATGAAAGGAAGAAAATAAGAACTCAGCATCGTCTGCTCAGGGCTCAGCTGGGTGCTAGCCTGCAAATCCATAGGGCACCAAGTGTCCTGGCCGCACCCAGTGGCTGTGGCTGGGGGCACAGAACCTTACATGGTCAAAGAGTGGCAGGAGCACCTCAGCCAGCTGCATGGCAATAGGGCTGGGTATCAGCATGTTGTTTTTGAAAAGTATAAAGCTGAGTACCATGACTATCATCCTAACTATCTCTCCATCTGTGTCCTATGCGAGCTCCACAAGACTTTCAGTCAGGCTGCACATTTTTTTGATCTTTACAGAACACAAGTCTGTGAAGCCCCACCCTGCTGACCCAGAGGCTTAAGTCCTGTCTCGAAGCACTTTGGCAGCTGAAGAGGGAGGCAGGAGAGCTGGGAGTAGGTGCCCCAGCACCCGAAGCCCTGGGAAGCCCAAGGGGCTACTTTTCCTAGCTGAGATTCAGCCACTGCCCTTTCTCACCATGGAGGGATCGCCAATGAGCTGCAGAAGGGCCCTGAGCGCCAGGCAACACCTCTCCCTGCACTCGCTCCTCAAGTGCCATGACATGATTTGTAGGACGCATTTCCCACTGCGTTCACTCAAATCCTGGTATTTCAGGATCTGAAAGGCACAGGGCAATGGCAGGGGACCTGACCAGCAGGAGCCCAGAACTGCACAGTGCTGGGCCCAGACAGCAGCACGGGGCGTGGGCACCATCCCAGGCAGCTGTGGCGATGAGAGGACAAAGAACTGGGAGGGAGCTCAGCGCGGCAGCGCTGGCCATCAGGCTCACCTCCACAGGGAATGCCAGGGCAGGCAGATCCCAGGATGCCTCTTGTGTGCTGAGAAGCCAGAGCAGGTAGTGAAAGATCCGGGAACACAAGGGTAGGGAGACACGGGACATCTCCCTGGCAGGAGTAAAAGTAACTAAGACTGTGAGCCAGGGGGGAAAAAACTCTCCCGGGATTGACTCCCAGAGGCCTGTTTTTTGCCCACCATCCTGCAAGGGGGCCTGGGCCATTTGAGAGGCAGTTCCTTGTGGGCACCCTCCTCTCCCAGCCTTTTCCAGTCTGCTCGGCCATCCCTCTGTAACAAGGCCCTCTGGTCTATGACCACAGGGACTGTGTGGCACACCCCGGGTACCGAGCACATATGCATGGGCAGAGGGGAGAGGGGGATCTCACCTGGCCAGCAGACCCACAGCATAGTGGTGGGTGTCAACACAGAGCAGCGTCTCCCAGCCACGCTTGCGTTCCATGGGACTTCAGGGTCTGCACTGCAAACCTGTGTACAGAGCAAAGCTCAGGCCATGCTGGGAGCACTGGCTCCTTGCCAGGAGATGTGGCAGGGACAGAAGGACTACGGTGGGGAACCTGTTGGGGCTGGTAGCAAGGCCGTGTTCTTCTTGGCATCCCTTCCAGAAGCTATTGACCTCCTCTGGCATATCCAGAGTGCTGAAGAACACTTGGAAGAGCAGGTGGACAAATAGGCGGGGAAAATACATCGGCACTGTATGTGCGACACAGGGTACGTGGAGGATCTCCCACATCACCAGAGTTGCCTGCAAAGGACAAAGCACCCCGAGACAGCGCTCAGTGCCGAGGTGTCGGTGCGGCAGGGCCCGAGCATGTCAAGGAGAGACCAGGGGAGACGCAGGGGGAGCACCAGGCCTGGTGCCCCTGAAGCTACCCCTAGGCCAGGATTCAGCCCAGCACCTGAGACAGGGAGATGCAGAGGGGAAAGGAGGGTGGAGAGCTGCTGGAGAGGCGGCCTTGGGGTGAGCAAAGGCCACTTCCAGAAAACTCACAGCCAGGGCAAAGACACCCGTTCTGTCCCCATCAGATGTGCATGTGCTGTGCTCTGGCCAGTTCCGCATCACGTCCAGGAGTCTCAGCTGCACCAGCTTCGCAATCCTGCTCGAGGACATGATCGTCTTCCACGTGGTCATGGCAGCTCTGTGGGGCCAGAGCTCTGTCTCAGGGCAGTCTCAGACACAGAACTGTTGCCTGGGCAGCAGCGGGGAGCTGAGCTGGCTGCCAGCTCTGCCTCTGCCCACTGTCCCTCGCTGGCAAGACCCAGGCAGCCCAGCCCTGTGGGGACAGGTCCCTGAGGGGCAGGGAGGGAGCATGACAGCAGGCTCAGGGGCTGACATGCCAGGGCTGGGAAAAGGGAGCAGCCAGAGGGCCTGGAACTCTCTGTTGTTCAGACACCTGGAACAGTCTGTACAGGGTCTGGGCTGGTGGGCCCTAAGCCCTCTGGGCAGGTGGGCCCCATACCTGTCACACGATGGGGCCACACGCAGGAGAGTCATCACCACATCATTGGGCTGTGCCTCGGTGAGATCCATCAGGGTTCTGTCCAGCCTGTGCTCAGCAAACTGATTTGCCATGACCACTGGTGGATGTACCTAACCATGGCAGGCACCTGAAGGAGGCACGAGGAGACTTGGAAAGCTGCCAGAGGGAGTAATGTCCCCAGCTTCCCCAGAAAAGTGCTTCCCTTCCCACCACACTGGAATGGCCTCAAAGGCTTACAGGGACCAGGAGGCCCTAGTGGCTTGAGAGGCCAAGGAATTCCTGGGAGGATCAAACCCTGGCCACAGGCTGCTTACTTGCTTTGGACTCGGCAAACCCTCTTCTACAAGCATATCCAGCAGCGCAGCACTGGCCTTGGTTTTGAAGATGTGGGGGTATGCTCTGACCCCAGTGCCCACGGTCTCTTCCTCCCGAATTCTCTTGAGGAATTCGCAGACCAGCTATAGGAGAAGGGCAGGAAGACAGGGATGTTTCATGGAGTTGGGCTGAGCAGTGACAGCAGGCCCAGCCCAGTTGGGGATGGCTGCAGGTACCTGCGCTGTTCTGCGGAAGCGGCCACCGGTGGGTTCCTGCTCTTGTGTCGGGTCCATGGCTGTCCCTGGCAAAGAGTGAGCGCAGCCAGAGCTGAGGGGCTGCGGGAGAGGCCGGAGAACACAGCCCAGCCCTGTGCTCCCCAGGCAGGGACAGCCCTGGGATGCCCCAGCGGATGGAGCAGCACGGCTGCTGCAGGGTGTCTGCTCAGCCCCTCTTCCGTCCTGTCCCTGGCCATGTCCACAGTGGGTGGGGTGGAATGGGGCCAAGGTGTCAGCAGCCATCAGCCCTGTGGCCCAGCTCTGCCACTCACCCTCCTGTGCTGGCTGGAACGGCACCACCTCTTCAGTGTCCTTTGCTGAGGCAGCTCCAGGGCTTTGTTCCTCCTCCTTCTTCACCCTGGACAGCTTGGGCACTCTTGGGGGTCTCTGCTCCATGTCAGAGACTGGATTGATGGCTACTGACAGGAGAGATGCCTCAGCAAAGCTCCGAGTCAGCAAGTCCTGCAGTCATGCCTGGAAGGCACCTGCAAGACTGATGTCCTGGGAAGAGTACAGGACAGCAGGTCCTGCACTCTGGTCTCAAACATTCATACCACAATGATGAGAGACTCCTCGTCAGGGATTGTGGTCAGCAAATCCCTCAATGTGGTCTCGAGGGCAGCTGCGGCGGGGATGGGCGATGCTTTGAAGAAGCTGTGGGGCACCAAGTCCCACACTCTGCCCTCAAGGGCACCTGCAGAATAGCAGACTCAGGAAGGCCACAGATCACCAGGCCCTGTGGTCTGCCCTCGAGGTGACTGGCAGGAATAAAGCTTTGGAAAAGCTCCGGGTCAGGCACAAACGAGTGCACTGTGCGGGGGCTCCTCACAGCACTGCTCTGGTGCGTCCTGTCCCGTCGCGTGCTCCAGGCACTCTGGCGTGGCCGTGTCACCGCCAGCTCCTATGTCACCACGTGTTACAAGGGGTCCTTGGATACCCTGTTCCGTTCTGTTCCACGGTAACCATGCTGCACTGTGTCACAACGGTCTGTGAAGGGATGAGGAGCTGTGGAGGCCCTGATGGGACAAGGGGAAGGCACGAGGGGTGCATGTGAGAGAGTGGGTGCCAGGAGGCTACAAGGTGACAGGAGGCACCTGAGGGGCTGTGGTGGGGAGCCCTGAGGAATTGGGTGTCAGAGGCCATAAGCTGCCCCCAGGCAGCCGCCTTGTTCCTGACACCCGGCTGCTCTGGCGCTTCCCCAAAGCCTCTCCCAGCTCTGCAGCTGAAGCCCTCGAGGCCGGGACAGCCCCCCAGTAGGAGGGTGGGGACATCCCCAAGGTGCCCAGGCTGGGCTGGCTGAGGACAAGGAGCACAAGGCTCCTCTGCTGGGGCACGTGATGAGGTAGTGGGGAGTCAGATGAATTGAGATTTTACCCCCAAAATGTTCCCCATTCCTGCCTCGATGAGCCCAGAACTGCAAATTGGCAATGAGTGAACTTCCTGTGTTTGGAGTTGGCAGGAAATTCCTCAAATGTGGTGGTGGATTTAGCTGGAGGAGTTGAATCATGGTAGGAAAAAAGCTGGAATTGGAGCAGATTTATCTGAGGGGGATGAGAATGCCAGGATGTGCCAGCATCGGAGCACTTGAGGTTCCAAGGAATAAACCATAAAACCCACTTTTCCAGGAGATACCAACCCTCTTGCATCATTCCTGGGATTTGGATCACCAGAATCACTGGACTGCTGAGGACTGCAACCCTGGGAAATCAACCTGGACTTTAATTAACCCGATTTCCTGATGGAAAATGATCCAGGAATTCAGGTTTTTTGGGGGGTGCCATAGCTGCTCCAGGCCTGAGGAGTTCTGTAATCCATCCATCCTGGACTGAGGAACGGATGTTCCTGGGATGAGCCAGGATTAACAAACCTCTCCCTCAGGTATGTGACCAAGGATTTTCCAAGTTTTTTCCAGCCCGGGTGAGCCATGTGCAGCATTCCAAAGGGACTGGTTAAAACTGGGAAGGATTTTATACACCATGGGAGTAAAACCTAACTCAAAAATGCTCCTGGAATGGCAAAATCCCAATTTTAGCAGCTTTCTCCACCTCCACATTGCCGGAATTCATGGATCATCTAGATAGTGAATGCTCATCCCGGATATTAGGCCCATTTGTCTAGGAACACTCCAATGACGGTGCTGATGTACCTTGTGCTGATTCCGTCTTCCGAGGGGTTTTTTTGGGATATTTTGTTGTGATTTCATGGGGCTGGTTATGGGCAAGAGAGGCAGGACACAATGTGGATCCTGAAAAATCCTGGATACCACAGGGAATATGGAGATTGCAGTGGAAACAAGCACAAAGGAACTGAAAAAAAAAGAGAAGTTTTAAGAAGAAAAATAAGGGGAAAATAAAATAAAATTGCAAACAAATCCATTGGAAATTAATAACTTGGAGGTGGAATAGAAGAAATTTCAATACAACTGGGCACCAGGGCTTGGGCGGACCCACATTTTTGGTTTTATTTGGGAATTTTTGGGGGTTTAAAAAAAATATTTTTGTCTTTTTTTCCCCAAGATAATCCCACTTTTCCTTTCTGATGGGACTGGAAGTTGCCTCCTGTTTGTAGAGTGCTGCTTTTGCCCATCCTCCTTCCGGAATATTTATTGAAACTTCTGTAAAATGGTGAAAATGATGATGGACTGTGGCCTTTTTTCATTCTCATTACTTTTGATGCAATTGCATTGAAAAGAAGAGGAAAAAAGCAATAAAAAACCTCCCAAAATATTAAAAATCAGAACTTTACCATGTCTAAGTGCCTGGCTTTTTGTTATAAAGCTTTCTTTGTCTAGTGCTCTTTTTGCTCTAAATCAGAATCATAGGACACCATGGGTAGGTAAAAAGAGAAAAAATTGAAATTAAAAAAAAAATCGACAAGAATCTCAATATTTCTTCTTTGCAGTATTTTTGGGGAGTAAATTTTGGTACATTATTTGTTTTGGTGGGAAGTAGGGAGGAGAGCTGGAGGATTCCAAATTGCCAAAGCTTGGAATGCCATAATTCCATGGGAATATGGGAGGAGAATTGGAGGAGTCCAAATTCCCAGTGCCCAGAAGGCCATGATTCCATGGGAATCTCTAAGGTGAACTGGAGAATTCTAAATTCCCAATGCCCGGACTGCTGTAACTCCATAGTTTTGGTGGGAATCTGGGAATGGAACTGGAGGGTTCTAAATTCTCACTGCCCATAATGTCGTTATTCCATGGGAATGTGAGAGGGAAATTGAAGGGTTTGAAATTCCCAATACCCCGAATGCTGTAATTCCATGAGAATCTGGGAGAGCATATGGATCATTTGAGATTCCTGATGCCTGGAATGCCAGTATTTCATCGGAAATTGAGAGGGGAGCTGGAGGTTTCTAAATTACTAATACCTGGAATGATGTTATTCCATGGGAATTCAGCGGTAATTTGAAAGGGTGTATGGGTAATTAGAAATTTCTGATACCCGGAATGTTGTTATTCCTTGGGAATTTAATGGGAATTTAGGACAGCTTATGGGAGATTCCAAATTCCCGACACTCGGAATGCCATTATTCCATGGGAAATTGGGTGGGGACCTGGACGATTCTAAATTCCTGACACCTGGAATGCTGTGGGAATTTGGAAGGGCGTAAGGGGTTTCTAAATTCCTGAAACCTGGAATGCCATTATTCCATGGAAAATTGGGAGGGGAACTGGAGGATTCTCAATTCCTGACCCCTGGATTGCTATTATTCCATGGAGATTTGGGTGCAGATCTGGAGGATTCCAAATTCCTGAGGCCTGGATTTCTGTTATTCCCTCAGAATTTGGAGGGGAACTGGCAAATTCTAAATTCCCAATGCACAGAATGCCATTATTCCATGGGATTTTGGGTGGGGAACTGGAGTATTTGAAATTCCCAACACCCAAAATGAGGTTATTTCCATGGGAATTTGGGAGAGGAATTGGAGGATTCTAAATTTCAAGGGCCCAGAATACTGTAATTCCATGGTTGTGGTGGGAACTTGGAAGGGGAACTGGAGGATACTAAATTCTGAACACCCGAATTGTCATTATTCCATGGCATAATGGCAGTTTGGAGGGAAATTGGGAGTGGAACCGGAGTATTCGAAATCCCCAACACCTGAAATTTGGTTATTCCATGGGAATTTAAAGGGAGAACTGGAGAATTCTACATTCCCAAAGACTAGAATGCTATCCTTCCAAGGTTTTGGTGGGAATTTGGGAGGGAAGCAGGAGGACTCTAAATTCTCAACACCTGGAATGCCGTTTTTGCATGGGAATTTGCAAAGGGAACTGGAGGGTTCAAAATTCCCAAAACCGGGAATGCTGTAATCACATGGGAATTAGTGTGGGGAATGAGAGTATCCTAAATTCTTGACACCTGGAATGCCATTATTCCTTGGGAAATTGGGAGGAGAACTGGAGGATTTCAAATTCCCAAGACTTTGAATGCCATTATTTCCAGTGAATTTGTTGAGGGCAGCTCAGGGATTCTAAATTCCTGATACCTGGAAGGAATACCTTTATTACATGGGAATTTGGGTCAGGAAAGGGAATATGCTAAATTCTTGACTCCAGGAATGATGCTATTCCAGGGGAATTTGGTGGGATTTTGGGACGGCTTATGGGGGATTCTAAATTTTTGACACCCGGAATGGCAGTATTCCATGAGAGTATGGGAGGGGAACTGGAGGGTTCAAGATTCCCAACACCCAGATAAACCATTATTCGATGGCAATTTGGGTGCGGAACTGGAGTATTCGAAATTCCAGGCACCTGGAATGCTCTTATTCCATGGGAATAATGTGGGATTTTGGGACTGCTTCTGGAGGATTCTAAATTCCCAACACTCGGAATGCCATTATTCCATAGGAAATTGGGAGGGGAACTGGAGGATTCTCAATTCCTGACACCTGGAATTCTGTTATTCCTTGGGGATTTGGGTGCGGAGCTGGAGGATTCCAAATTCCTAATGCCCAGAATTCTGTTATTCCCTGGGAATTTGGGAAGGGAAGTGGCAAATTCTAAATTCCCAATGCCCAGAATACTGTAATTCCATGGGATTTTGGGAGGGGAACAAGACGATTCCAAATTCCCCATGCCTGGATGGTTGTTATTCCATGGGAATTTGGGAGGGCATAGGGACGATTTGAAATTCCTGTTGTCTGGAATGCCATTATTCCAGTGGAATTTGGGAAGGGAACTGGAGGATTCAAAATTCCCAGCACCCTGAATGCCATTATTCCTAGGGTTTTGTGGGAATTTAACAGGGCATATGGAGGATTCAAAAATCCCGACACCAGGAATGCAGCTATTCTATGGAAATTTGGGAGGAGAGCTGGAAAGTTCGAAACACCCGATGCCTGGAATGCTCTTATTCCATGGTTGTGGTGGGAATTTGGAAGGGGAACTGGAAGATTCTACATTCTCAACACCCAAAATGTCATGATTCCGTGGCAGTTTGGTGGGAATTTGGAAGCGGAACTGGAGTATTCAAAATTCAAAACACCTTAAATGTGATTATTCCATGGGAATTTCAGGGAGGATGTTGAGGGTTGAATTTTTCCCTTTTTTTTTCTGTGGAATTTTCCCCATTGTTATGCTAAGTGTTTCAGGCTACACCCAAGCTCAGATAGCTAAGGTGACAGTTCCTCTTGCAGGCCGTGGGGAGAGGGAGAACATCGGAAAGGAGAGGTAGGGTAGGGGCCTACCATCTCGGGCTCTGGCTCTCTTGCTGGTCTGGCTCGGAGAAGGACGGTCACTAGAAACTCTGCTCTGTGGGATCCCGCAACCTCTCTGCTCGGATGCTCTCTCTCTCCCCTGAACATCCTTTTGGAGCATTGGGATCTGTGAGCAGAGTCTCCCCTCCGCTCTTCCCATCTGGGACACAGACGCAATTCACCACAGCAGCCTTCCAGACACGTGAGATCACCACATCCACTCCCTGCTCACCAGGGGCTGGCAGGCAGCACCAGAAGCGTAACTGGACCTCAGAGGAAAGTGTCCACACCCGAGAGAACTCTTTGCTGGGTTTTCTGCTCTGGTGTAGTGGATCTCACAGTTACTGTTGTTGTGTTTTGTTTCCCTTGTTACCTATATATATACATATCAGTAAAGAACTGTTATTCCTACCCCCATATGTCAGCCTGAGAGCCCTTTAATTTCAAAATCATAGTAAAGTGAAGGAGCGAGAAGTGCACCTGCAATGCGGTGCTAAGAGCAGCTTCCTCGCGGTGGGGGCGAGCTCCGGCCACAAGACATTCTCGTCCTGGCAACGGATCTCTGCGAAGGGCGTAGGCGAAAAGTTTTCTTTTTCCATTACAACCGCAAGAGAGGCAGACTGTTGCACGGAGCTCTGAGAACAAAGGTGCACGCCCTAGGCGAGCTTGGGCACAAGCTGCTTTTTTGAGATCTTGGCTGCCGGCACGCTGCTGGCTATGTGGCGCCCTTGCAGCAGCTTCTGGCCGCCGGCAAGTGAAAGCGGCGCCAGGCGTAGGCGTGGGCGAGGGCGGTGAACGAAGCGGCACAAGTGCCGTGCTTGTGTGCACCACGTTAGAGGCTACTAGGAGAGGAAGGTGGTTGACTCTCGCTTGCCTTCCCAAGTGCCCTTAGCAGTCGGAAGGAGCAAGCTGAAGCACTGCTGCTTGTGCTGCTCCTTGGTTCCCTTCCAGACCGCTCTGAAAGCATTGGCGGTCACTTCTAGGCGCCGACTTGCAAATACACAGCAGCACGGTAAGTGCCGCGGAGAAGAGAAATCCAGAGTGCAGCGAGGAGCTGGACGTGGCTTACGTGCAGTAAGGAGAAGGTGAACCTAAGCACTGCCTCTTCAATCTGGCCGCCTCTGCTCTGGTAGCAACTTTTGCGAGTTGGAAAAGGGAACCGCGAGTATGTAGAACGGAGGGCAGCGAGACGCCGTGTGTTATGCGCCCTTTCAGGGCTGCTGCCAGGGGGCTACTTTAAGAACGCCTTCTTCTTCCTCGCGTCCTTCTCGCTTCGCTCTAGCTGCATGGAGTACAACACAGCGAAGGAGTGAGGACGGGCACTGTCCCAGCTTTTGCCCTGGCGTGCAACGGCTGCGTGCTGCTTTTCCAAGCAGCAAGAGCACTGAGAAGTGAAAGCGATTGTGAAGGAGCTCTTTGGCTGCTCGTGTGCTCTTCGCTGCACTGCGCCGCTCGCAAGCGGCTTCGTTCTTCGGCGTCTGCCGTCCGGAGAGAGCTGAACTGCAGCGGTCAGTTTCAGCTCTGCCCAACAGCGTGCTCTCAGTTCTGCGGACAAGCACGCCCTGTTGCCTTGGCTCCGAGTGCAAAGTCCCTAGCGAGCACTCACTCAGTGCAATGCACCCAGAAAGACGCTCTCGCTCGTCTTTCAAGGAGCGATTCCTAACAGCAGAAGCAGCAGAGGCACAAACTGCATGACGAGAAGGGACAATGTAGAACACGTCTCTGTCCTGGCACATTGTCGTGTGCGCTATGTCCCTTCGGGTCTTCGGTGCTTGCGAAGCTCTATGTACTGCGAGCGCTGCTACTTGCAGCTGAGAAGGACCGCGGAGCTAGCAGCGAATTCGGAGAGCGCTAAGCACGAAGTCAAGAAGCGAGACGTGTCCCTGCAACGCGGTGCTAAGAGCAGCTTCCTCGCGGCGGGGGCGAACTCCAGCCACAAGACATTCTCGTCCTGGCAACGGATCTCTGTGAAGGGCGTAGGCGTAAAGCTTTCGTTTTCCATTCGAACTGCGAGAGAGGCAGACTGTTGCACGGAGCTCTGAGAACAAAGGTGCACGCCCTAGGCGGGCTTGGGCAGAAGCAGCGTTCTCGAGCTCTTGGCTGCCGGCACACTGCTGGGTATTTGGCGCCCCTGCAGCGGCTTCTGGCCGCCGGCAAGTGAAAGCGGAGCCAGGCGTAGGCGTGGGCGAGGGCGGTGAACGAAGCGGCTCAAGCGCCGTGCTTGTGTGCACCACGTTAGAGGCTACTAGGAGAGGAAGGTGGTTGACTCTCGCTTGCCTTCCCAAGTGCCCTTAGCAGTCGGAAGGAGCAAGCTGAAGCACTGCTGCTTGTGCTGCTCCTTGGTTCCCTTGCAGCCCGCTCTGAAAGCATTGGCGGTCGATTCTAGGCGCCGAGTTGCACACACACAGCACCACGCTAAGTGCCGCGGAGAAGGGAAATCCAGAGTGCAGCGAGCAGCTTGACGTGGCTTACGTGCAGTAAGGAGAAGGTGAACCTAAGCACTGCCTCTTCAATCTGGCCGCCTCTGCTCTGGTAGCAACTTTTGCGAGTCGTAGAAAGGGAGCCGCGAGTATGTAGAACGGAGGGCAGCGAGACGCCGTGTGTTATGCGCACTTTCAGGGCTGCTGACAGGGAGCTACTTTAAGATGGCCTTCTTCTTCCTCGCGTCCTTCTCGCTTCGCTCTAGCTGCATGGAGTACAGCACAGCGAAGGAGTGAAGACGGGCGCTGCCCCAGCTATTTCCCTGGCGTGCAACGGCTGTGTGCTACTTTTCCAAGCAGCAAGAGCACTGAGAAGTAAAAGCGATTGTGAAGGAGCTCTTTGGCTGCTCGTGTGCTCTTCGCTGCACTGCGCAGCTCGCAAACGGCTTCGTTCTTCGCCTCCTGCCGTCCGGAGAGAGCTGAACTGCAGCGGTCAGTTTCAGCTCTGCCCAACAGCGTGCTCTCAGTTCTGTGGGCAAGCACGCCCTGTTGCCTTGGCTCCGAGTGCAAAGTCCGGAGCGAGCACTCACTCAGTGCAATGCACCCAGAAAGACGCTCTCGCTCGTCTTTCAAGGAGCGATTCCTAACAGCAGAAGCAGCAGAGGCACAAACTGCATGACGAGAAGGGACAATGTAGAACACGTTTCTGTCCTGGCACGTTGTCGTGTGCGATATGTCCCTCCGGGTCTTCGGTCCTTGCGAAGCTCTATGTACTGCGAGCGCAGCTACTTGCAGCTGAGAAGGACCGCGGAGCTAGCAGCGAATTCGGAGAGCGCTAAGCACGAAGTCAAGAAGCGAGACGTGTCCCTGCAACGCGGTGCTAAGAGCAGCTTCCTCGCGGCGGGGGCGAGCTCCGGCCACAAGACATTCTCGTCCTGGCAACGGATCTCTGTGAAGGGCGTAGGCGAAAAGCTTTCGTTTTCCATTCGAACTGCGAGAGAGGCAGACTGTTACACGGAGCTCTGAGAACAAAGGTGCACGCCCTAGGCTGGCTTGGGCAGAAGAAGCGTTCTCGAGCTCTTGGCTGCCGGCACACTGCTGGGTATGTGGCGCCCCTGCAGCGGCTTCTGGCCGCCGGCAAGTGAAAGCGGAGCAAGGCGTGGGCAAGGGCGGTGAACGAAGCGGCACTAGTCCCGTGCTTGTGTGCACCACGTTAGAGGCTACTAGGAGAGGAAGGTGGTTGACTCTCGCTTGCCTTCCCAAGTGCCCTTAGCAGTCGGAAGGAGCAAGCTGAAGCACTGCTGCTTGTGCTGCTCCTTGGTTCCCTTGCAGCCCGCTCTGAAAGCATTGGCGGTCACTTCTAGGCGCCGAGTTGCACACACACAGCACCACGCTAAGTGCCGCGGAGAAGGGAAATCCAGAGTGCAGCGAGGAGCTGGACGTGGCTTACGTGCAGTAAGGAGAAGGTGAACCTAAGCACTGCCTCTTCAATCTGGCCGCCTCTGCTCTGGTAGCAACTTTTGCGAGTCGTAGAAAGGGAGCCGCGAGTATGTAGAACGGAGGGCAACGAGACGCCGTGTGTTATGCGCACTTTCAGGGCTGCTGACAGGGAGCTACTTTAAGATGGCCTTCTTCTTCCTCGCGTCCTTCTCGCTTCGCTCTAGCTGCATGGAGTACAGCACAGCGAAGGAGTGAAGACGGGCGCTGCCCCAGCTATTTCCCTGGCGTGCAACGGCTGTGTGCTACTTTTCCAAGCAGCAAGAGCACTGAGAAGTAAAAGCGATTGTGAAGGAGCTCTTTGGCTGCTCGTGTGCTCTTCGCTGCACTGCGCAGCTCGCAAACGGCTTCGTTCTTTGCCTCCTGCCGTCCGGAGAGAGCTGAACTGCAGCGGTCAGTTTCAGCTCTGCCCAACAGCGTGCTCTCAGTTCTGTGGGCAAGCACGCCCTGTTGCCTTGGCTCCGAGTGCAAAGTCCGGAGCGAGCACTCACTCAGTGCAATGCACCCAGAAAGACGCTCTCGCTCGTCTTTCAAGGAGCGATTCCTAACAGCAGAAGCAGCAGAGGCACAAACTGCATGACGAGAAGGGACAATGTAGAACACGTTTCTGTCCTGGCACGTTGTCGTGTGCGATATGTCCCTCCGGGTCTTCGGTCCTTGCGAAGCTCTATGTACTGCGAGCGCAGCTACTTGCAGCTGAGAAGGACCGCGGAGCTAGCAGCGAATTCGGAGAGCGCTAAGCACGAAGTCAAGAAGCGAGACGTGTCCCTGCAACGCGGTGCTAAGAGCAGCTTCCTGGCGGCGGGGGCGAGCCCCGGCCACAAGACATTCTCGTCCTGGCAACGGATCTCTGTGAAGGGCGTAGGCGAAAAGCTTTCGTTTTCCATTCGAACTGCGAGAGAGGCAGACTGTTACACGGAGCTCTGAGAACAAAGGTGCACGCCCTAGGCTGGCTTGGGCAGAAGAAGCGTTCTCGAGCTCTTGGCTGCCGGCACACTGCTGGGTATGTGGCGCCCCTGCAGCGGCTTCTGGCCGCCGGCAAGTGACAGCGGAGCAAGGCGTGGGCAAGGGCGGTGAACGAAGCGGCACTAGTCCCGTGCTTGTGTGCACCACGTTAGAGGCTACTAGGAGAGGAAGGTGGTTGACTCTCGCTTGCCTTCCCAAGTGCCCTTAGCAGTCGGAAGGAGCAAGCTGAAGCACTGCTGCTTGTGCTGCTCCTTGGTTCCCTTGCAGCCCGCTCTGAAAGCATTGGCGGTCACTTCTAGGCGCCGAGTTGCACACACACAGCACCACGCTAAGTGCCGCGGAGAAGGGAAATCCAGAGTGCAGCGAGCAGCTTGACGTGGCTTACGTGCAGTAAGGAAAAGGTGAACCTAAGAACTGCCTCTTCAATCTGGCCGCCTCTGCTCTGGTAGCAACTTTTGCGAGTCGGCAAAGGGAGCCGCGAGTATGTAGAAGGGAGGGCAGCGAGACGCCGAGTGTTATGCGCCCTTTCAGGGCTGCTGACAAGGGGCTACTTTAAGAAGGCCTTCTTCGTCCTCGCGTCCTTCTCGCTTCGTTCTAGCTGCATGGAGTACAGCACAGCGAAGGAGTGAAGACGGGCACTGCCCCAGCTTTTGCCCTGGCGTGCAACGGCTGTGTGCTGCTTTTCCAAGCAGCAAGAGCACTGAGAAGTGAAAGCGATTGTGAAGGAGCTCTTTGGCTGCTCGTGTGCTCTTCGCTGCACTGCGCCGCTCGCAAGCGGCTTCGTTCTTCGGCGTCTGCCGTCCGGAGAGAGATGAACTGCAGCGGTCAGTTTCAGCTCTGCCCAACAGCGTACTCTCAGTTCTGCGGGCAAGCACGCCCTGTTGCCTTGGCTCCGAGTGCAAAGTCCCTAGCGAGCACTCACTTAGTGCAATGCACCCAGAAAGACGCTCTCGCTCGTCTTTCAAGGAGCGATTCCTAACAGCAGAAGCAGCAGAGGCACAAACTGGATGACGAGAAGGGACAATGTAGAACACGTCTCTGTCCTGGCACGTTGTCGTGTGCGATATGTCCCTCCGGGTCTTCGGTCCTTGCGAAGCTCTATGTACTGCGAGCGCAGCTACTTGCAGCTGAGAAGGACCGCGGAGCTAGCAGCGAATTCGGAGAGCGCTAAGCACGAAGTCAAGAAGCGAGACGTGTCCCTGCAACGCGGTGCTAAGAGCAGCTTCCTGGCGGCGGGGGCGAGCCCCGGCCACAAGACATTCTCGTCCTGGCAACGGATCTCTGTGAAGGGCGTAGGCGAAAAGCTTTCGTTTTCCATTCGAACTGCGAGAGAGGCAGACTGTTACACGGAGCTCTGAGAACAAAGGTGCACGCCCTAGGCTGGCTTGGGCAGAAGAAGCGTTCTCGAGCTCTTGGCTGCCGGCACACTGCTGGGTATGTGGCGCCCCTGCAGCGGCTTCTGGCCGCCGGCAAGTGACAGCGGAGCAAGGCGTGGGCAAGGGCGGTGAACGAAGCGGCACTAGTCCCGTGCTTGTGTGCACCACGTTAGAGGCTACTAGGAGAGGAAGGTGGTTGACTCTCGCTTGCCTTCCCAAGTGCCCTTAGCAGTCGGAAGGAGCAAGCTGAAGCACTGCTGCTTGTGCTGCTCCTTGGTTCCCTTGCAGCCCGCTCTGAAAGCATTGGCGGTCACTTCTAGGCGCCGAGTTGCACACACGCAGCACCACGTTAAGTGCCGCGGAGAAGGGAAATCCAGAGTGCAGCGAGCAGCTTGACGTGGCTTACGTGCAGTAAGGAAAAGGTGAACCTAAGAACTGCCTCTTCAATCTGGCCGCCTCTGCTCTGGTAGCAACTTTTGCGAGTCGGCAAAGGGAGCCGCGAGTATGTAGAAGGGAGGGCAGCGAGACGCCGAGTGTTATGCGCCCTTTCAGGGCTGCTGACAAGGGGCTACTTTAAGAAGGCCTTCTTCGTCCTCGCGTCCTTCTCGCTTCGTTCTAGCTGCATGGAGTACAGCACAGCGAAGGAGTGAAGACGGGCACTGCCCCAGCTTTTGCCCTGGCGTGCAACGGCTGTGTGCTGCTTTTCCAAGCAGCAAGAGCACTGAGAAGTGAAAGCGATTGTGAAGGAGCTCTTTGGCTGCTCGTGTGCTCTTCGCTGCACTGCGCCGCTCGCAAGCGGCTTCGTTCTTCGGCGTCTGCCGTCCGGAGAGAGATGAACTGCAGCGGTCAGTTTCAGCTCTGCCCAACAGCGTGCTCTCAGTTCTGCGGGCAAGCACGCCCTGTTGCCTTGGCTCCGAGTGCAAAGTCCCTAGCGAGCACTCACTTAGTGCAATGCACCCAGAAAGACGCTCTCGCTCGTCTTTCAAGGAGCGATTCCTAACAGCAGAAGCAGCAGAGGCACAAACTGGATGACGAGAAGGGACAATGTAGAACACGTCTCTGTCCTGGCACGTTGTCGTGTGCGATATGTCCCTCCGGGTCTTCGGTCCTTGCGAAGCTCTATGTACTGCGAGCGCAGCTACTTGCAGCTGAGAAGGACCGCGGAGCTAGCAGCGAATTCCGAGAGCGCTAAGCACGAAGTCAAGAAGCGAGACGTGTCCCTGCAACGCGGTGCTAAGAGCAGCTTCCTGGCGGCGGGGGCGAGCTCCGGCCACAAGACATTCTCGTCCTGGCAACGGATCTCTGTGAAGGGCGTAGGCGAAAAGCTTTCGTTTTCCATTCGAACGGCGAGAGAGGCAGACTGTTACACGGAGCTCTGAGAACAAAGGTGCACGCCCTAGGCGGGCTTGGGCAGAAGAAGCGTTCTCGAGCTCTTGGCTGCCCGCACACTGCTGGGTATGTGGCGCCCCTGCAGCGGCTTCTGGCCGCCGGCAAGTGAAAGCGGAGCAAGGCGTGGGCGAGGGCGGTGAACGAAGTGGCTATGTGCCGTCCTTGTGTGCACCACGTTAGAGGCTACTAGGAGAGGAAGGTGGTTGACTCTCGCTTGCCTTCCCAAGTGCCCTTAGCAGTCGGAAGGAGCAAGCTGAAGCACTGCTGCTTGTGCTGCTCCTTGGTTCCCTTGCAGCCCGCTCTGAAAGCATTGGCGGTCACTTCTAGGCGCCGAGTTGCACACACACAGCACCACGCTAAGTGCCGCGGAGAAGGGAAATCCAGAGTGCAGCGAGGAGCTTGACGTGGCTTACGTGCAGTAAGGAAAAGGTGAACCTAAGCACTGCCTCTTCAATCTGGCCGCCTCTGCTCTGGTAGCAACTTTTGCGAGTCGGCAAAGGGAGCCGCGAGTATGTAGAACGGAGGGCAGCGAGACGCCGTGTTTTATGCGCCCTTTCAGGGCTGCTGACAGGGGGCTACTTTAAGAAGGCCTTCTTCTTCCTCGCGTCCTTCTCGCTTCGTTCTAGCTGCATGGAGTACAGCACAGCGAAGGATTGAAGACAGGCACTGCCCCAGCTTTTGCCCTGGCCTGCCTGTGCTGCGCCTTTAGCTGCACACCAGAACAATGGCATTTCTTACCCGCAAGTTAAAAAGGGCTGTAGTGTAGCCTTAGGAATGGCAAGTGCCTAGGCATTAAGCTGGGCGACCACGTATGAGGGAGTCTTTAGAGGTTTCCTCCCCCATGGCGCAGGTTTATTCTCATTTTCGTGCTGAACTGAAAAGTCCGGGCATGGCAAGTCTGCCCTGCCTTCTGCAGAGACGAACACAAATGTGGGGCTATGATCCTCTGTGTTGGGAGCTCTGCTTCCGGGTGTGTGGGCCGCCATGAGCCCGCAGCAGCCGCCGAGGACACTGTGGATTGTGGATGAGGCTGGGCTGGCCCCCCGCCCCCCCGCTGGTCTGACAGCGGCAGGAGCTGCGTCGGAGCGGCATCGCCTGAGGGCCCCATGGGGGGCGGGGAGAGAGCCGGGAGTGACCCCGAGCGACACCGGAAGCGATATCCGTAGGGCCCGGAAGGCCAGCGTTGCCATCGAGTTTGGCCGGTAGGAGGCTTCTAAGGTGCTTTGAAAGGTGGAGCTTCTTTGCTCTAGGACAGTCTGGGAGAGCTGAGGGTGTCCAATCTGGAGAACAGAAGGCTCCAGGGAGACCTTCGAGCCCCTTGCAGTGCCTGCTGGGGCTCCAAGATAGCTGGGGAGGGACTTTGGAAAAGGTTCTGGACTCGCAGGACAAGGGGGAATAGCTTCCAACTGCCAGAGGGCTGGGGTAGATGGGATATTGGAAAGGAATTCTTCCTTGTGTGGGTGCTGAGGCCTGGCACATGTTGCTCAAAGAGGCTGTGTAGGAGCCCCATGGCAGGAAGCGTCCAGGGCCAGGCTGGAGCGGACATGGAGCAACCTGGACTAGTGGAAAAGTGTCCCTGCCCATGTCAGGATGTGGGAAGAAGAGAATCTGTCTCTAAGGTCGCTTCCAGTCCAAACCATTCTGGGATTCTAGGATTCATGGAAGGCCCTTTTCCAAGTGAAGTGTTGTATCTCTTGGCTCCCAGCTTGTAGTTGCCAGTTCTTCTGGAAGCAGGCGTGGCGAAGCAGCTGTGATGAGCCATGGGTTCTCAATAGGACGAGTGTGATATATTTGCAGAGAGGAAGGCTGCAGACAGATCTTCAAGGTCCAGGTAAAACAAGCAAAGGATTGAATAAAAGCCAAAGGTTGGTTGTGTTAGTTTGCTGGCTGTTGAAATGGCCCCAGGTCATTTTCAACATTTCTAATTTGGATTTGTTTGAGTAAAAAATGAATGTGTTACCTCCAGCGTAGGCTCTCCAATGCATCTCCATGTGCTCCCATCTCTTTGTTGTATATCGGGTTCTATTAACTGAAGACAGAATCATAACACAGTAGTAAAACATTTAGAGGCGTAGTTAGCCAGCTTCAGGAGTTTTCAACTCTGCTGTTGACTTTTCTGGTAACTGTAGGCAAGGCAACACAATCCAGTTACTCCACTTTTGCTCTCTGAGGAAAAAGTGATTTTTTTTTTTTTTTTTTCTTTCTTCTCATTTTGAAAATAGCCTTGAATGAAGAGAGTTATGCATGTGGCATGTAGGATTCATTATTTTACTTTTCTCTTCTGCTGTCTTTCGCGTACTAGTCTTTTTAAAATTTTTTTGTCGCTGTTCTCCATTCAGTAGGTTTGAAAGAATTCTAATTGTTGAGATGATGGTTCTTTGAAGGCTCACTTAGCCCACCTTTTGGGTGAAGGAAAGAAGAAGACAAGGTCCTCTAGGAAGAGTAAAAAGCATACTTTCAAGAGACATTCAGAGATGTCTGCTGATGCCATGCAATGACCGTGTAATCAGCAGAAATGTGTTGGAAAAACACCCATCAGTGACTTCACAAGAAAGCCACACTCAAGACAGGTAAAGAACAGAAGCATAAAACCCCAAAGGTATGAAATGGACAGATTTTCATTGGGAATGAGCAACTCCTGAATTCTTGGTTCTAGAACTAGGGGCTTGTAATAAATAGACTGTCTCCTTGCCAAACGTAAACTTGGTGTCATGATCTGCTCACTGCCCGTTGAAGTGCAGGGCTAGTAGACTAATATTTGCCATGGCAGGCATATTGTATGGCTTTCCTGTTAAAAAGAAATTGGTTTTGCTCATAGCAATCTAGATATGTACCCAGTCTGACACCTATTTTTTAGGCTATATTTCCAAGTAAATGGCTTCCACGATGATGCAGTAAGTTTATGTCATGAACAGGAATGAAGTGATTGCATGCATCCTTTTTTACCCTAAGCCAGCTGCTGAATAATGAGACAGAGATTCTCACTGACGCCAAGGAGTGCCCGTGCTTTTGGGAAAAGCACTGGGCAGATAAAGCCTATTTCCACATTTCTTGCTAGCGTCTCCTTCAAAGTTCATGGGTTTGCTCATCTTTTAGAGCTGTTCTAGATGTCTTTGTAGTTTACATGTACTAAATGTAGCAGGTATTGCTTTCATGGCGTCCTACTAGATTTGAAGTTGGGATCTACTCAGGCTTCAATGTCTCAGAAGAAGCAACGTTGATTCTTTGAATTCCGTTCTTGAACGTGAGAATGCTACTTATGTAGTTAATGAATTAATTAAATCGAATTCACTTGAATGGAAAAATTGTCTTGTTCATGTAGATTTTAACTTGGGAAATTGATATTTGAGTTCTACTTTTCATTGTTGTTGCTTTTCTGTATTCTTTGATTGCACAGATAGCAGATGTACTGACCAAGTATTGTGTGAAACTGGAGGAAATGTCCTTCCTCTTGGCAGCTGATGTTCACAAGCTCATTAACGCTAAGGCCATGGTAAATGTTTTACCTGGGGCAAGATAGCAGTCTGAATATTCCTAGAATGTCTTTCTTTCCCCAGATGAAATTCATTTTTTTCTGCCTATCAGTCACTGAAATATAGAAGAAATTTCTACTTGGCAGGGTATTGGTTATCATTTGTGTTCTTTTCTCCCCTCATTTTCTGTAGAAGAGACAATTTTTGGTTTGTTTTTGCATGTTGAAGCAGAGGAAGAAGAAGATGAGGAGAGGATTCCTTGTAAAAGTGAAGAAAATGAGCATGCAGAACAGGGACTAAGCATTATGCAGGTAAGCGAGCAAGAGATTAAGTTTGAAAGTGAAAGCAGTTTTGTCCAAAAGAAGGAGGAATAGGACGTCTTTTTGCTGAGAATGAATAGAAAGGTTTTTTGCATTTAGTTTGTATACGAAGCGCACAGGGCTCTAGATCCTTTTGTGGGAAAATGGAGTGTGTAAAGTTGCCAATCATTTTGGAGCGAATTTGGAGGGTGAATTTGGGGTGCCAGGTGAATTTTGGGTCGAATTCTGGGGATTTGGGGTTTCCCAGGTGAATTTCTGAGGTGAAAAGGTTCAAAAAGGTTTTTTTTTTGAAAGCAAGTTAAAGCCAGAAGGTTATTGAAAATTAATAGATGTGATGCAAGTAGGTAATATGCAGACGATACACAGCGAGACAAATCATGGGAAAAATACAGTGGTAACACATGAGTGTGTGAGGATGGGATCAGTATAGCTAAGGCTCAGTTGAAGCTGAATTTGGAAAAGCATGCCAAAACTAAGAATAATAAAGGCACCTACGGGTATTTCAGTGGGAAAAGGAAGATGAAAAGAAACCTATCACACCTCCCCTATTCCCCCCCCACCCCCATAAGCCAGACAGGACTAGTGACAACAGACAAGGAGAAGGCTGAGGTACTCAACAAGTGTTGGTCTCAATTTTTACTGCCAGTCACTATTTCCACATCTCTCAGGTTATTGGACTGGTGGACTTGATTCTAACCCATAGTAGCAGGTCAGCTTTCAGACCACTTGAGGAACCTGAGCATGCAAGACCATGGCACCCACCCAGAGGCATGTCAGGGCCCTGAGAGAACTGGCAGCTGTAGTTGCTAAGGTGCTTCCTCCATCATATTTGAGAAATCAAGGCAACCAGCTGAAGTCTCCAGACACTGTGTTGTATTGACTCCAATCCTCTTGGTCTTTTTTGTAAATCTTAGAGCTCTGAGTCAATTTCTGCAGAGGATTCCCAATGCAGTTTCAAAAATGGAATCTTTGTTACTGGTCCTCCTGTTGATCTTGGATATTTCCATTTTCTGCACTCCTTTATTTTCGAAACATTTGTAATGACTGAAAAGAAAGCTGAGACGAGGCATTATGCTCTTTCCAGTGATAGAAATGGACCTGTATTCTTTTCAGACAAATATATTTTTGCTGTGTCTAAGCACATGTGCATACCTGTGTTTGATTTATGTGTCCAGGTTTTGGCAATGGGGCAGCCACAGGGCCATCCTGTGACAATGGCCCAGGTGCTGCCCCGTCCCGCTTTCTTCCAACTGGCTCCACTTCAGCATGTCCTCCCTGCTGAGAGAAGAGGCTGGGACAGCACCTTTAGAAATGTGACTTTCTGGGGTTTTTTTGTTTCGTTTTGTTTTGTTTTGTTATTTGTAAAGTTACTAAAAACCTTCACCCTGATTTTTTGTGTTGGGTTTGGGGCTTTTTTTTCCGGTTTTGGGTGGGTTTTTTGGTGGGCTTTTTTGGGGGCCTTTTTTGTCTCTTTGGGGATTATTGGTTGGGAGTTTTTGTGTGTTTGTTTGGTCTGCTTTTTTTGTTTGTTTTTTTATTACGGTTTTGTAGAGTTTTTTAAGCAAATTGATTGGAAAACTGAATAGTCCTCCACTATAGTCTCCTGGATTCACCTGAGACTCTTCCTAGGCATCTCCCTGATCCTTTTTGCAATGAGTCTCACATCATTCTCCTGAAGAAACTGTCTGCTTATGGTTTGCATGGGTGGGCTGTTTGCTGGGTGACAAACTGGGTGATGGCCAGGCCCACAGAGTGGTGGGAAATAGAGTTCATCCAGCTGGTCCCCAAGGCTCAGTCTTGGGCCCAGTCCTGTTTAATATCTTGCTCAGTGATCTGGACAAGGGGATAGAGTACACGCCCAGGAAGTTCACAGATGATGCAAAGTTGGCTGGTAGTGTTTTTTTTCTTCTGGAGGACAGCAAGCTCTGCTTCTTCTTCCTCCTGTTCCGAGGTCGCTGCTCCCTCTTCATCCCTCATTAAGTGTGCTGATTTTGTCACTTGGATGAGAAAACAAACAATTTTAGCAACAATACTGGTGGCAGGGTACAAGAAAGGAAGAGTTCACATGAATCCCCCCCCAACAACAGACAATACCTGATGGCTCCTCTGCCCAGCTTACTGACTACACCGCAACCCATTGTCCCCCAAAGATACTCCCTTCTCCCTGCCCCCAGCCATGATGTGAGATGGAATAGAATAACTAAGATTAAGATTCTCCCTATATAACTCCATCATACTTCGATTCTGGCAAAAACAATTCTTGAAGTTCTATCATTTCAGATCATTTGAATTTGAATTGGCATACTAAAAGGTCTAGCCAGAAACTCACGACAATATTAATAGCCCATTCTAGAATGTCCGAGATGATAGACACTTCTTTCAAGAGAATGTGATACCTCACGTGACTTCTCCAGAATTTAAATGAACAGCGGGAGTAGTCTACAAGATTCTTGCTGCCATCTGGATTTCCTGGTTTTTGGCTGGTCTATGTAAGCCAACCAGCTATTCAGCAGAGGGAATATTAGTGTGATACTTGATGGTATGTGAGATGGAACACAGTAATTTATGGCTTTTTGCATAGTGATGAAGCTGTAAAGAAAGCTCCGTAATGCTCTGACAAGGAGGCTGCTGGACTTCAAGCAGCAAAGGCCCAAAACGAACCAGTGAAAAGGTGTCATTGAAAAAAAAAAAAAAAAAAAAAAAGCCAGGTGGGGAGCAAAGTGATACTTAAGGGCAGTTTACTGAAAGAGGAAATCTAGTGAAAAAAAGGTCCAAGAGTGAAGGAATAACAGGGAAAATGAAACTAAGGAAGGAAATCAATCTCAGCTAATCATTTCAGAAGCTAACAAGTTGTCATTGCAATGATGCATAAAGTGAGAAATTATAAATATGTCTGCGCCAAAATCTGAATTATGAACTTTATTGCATTCTGTCTTTCACGGAATCATACAACAGTCTGTGATTAAAGATCACCTAGTCCTACTTCCTTGCCAGGTAGATCTTACAGTAGATGAAATTGCTCAAGACTAGCCAAACTGATAAGGAGCACTCTCAATGATGGGGCATCCACAACTTCTCTGGAACAGCCGTTTGAGTGTCTCACCAGCTTCATTGTAGAAAAGCTTTTCCTTTTAGCCAATCTAAACCTAGTCTCAGTTTGAAAGCATGTCCCCTTGTCCTTTCTCTGCAAACCTTCCTAAAAAGTCTTTCTCCATTTGTCTTATACCCTCTTTACATATTCAAAGGCCACAATACTGTCTCTCCAGAAACCTCTCTTCTCCAGGCTAAAAGATCCTATTTTTCACAAGAACCAGGTCATAAACTGAAATGGAAGACATCTCAGGAGATCAGATCATCCAACAGCTCAGCGAAAGAATAGCTCTGAAGTCAGATCAACTAGCTTAGGGCTGTGTCTGTTTGAATTTTGAAAATTAGCAGGACTTGAAATGCTTCAAGGAAGAGAACTCTGGGTGGCTCCAGAAACAGCCTGAGAAACTCGAGCAAACTCGAAACCTCAGAAACTACCACTGCTTTCTCTCCCTCAGCCCAAGCAGTCCCAAAGAAGAAGTGTTCCCAGCAGGCTGGGATAGCACGCATATACACTACATATACATGACAGGCATCGCCAGCAGCCACATCCTGCTCCTTTCTGTGGCTGGCAAGAGTGAGACTGGATGTTTACATGTGGGCAACCTGGGTCCCTCCAGCACCTCAGACACTCAGCCTGCCCAGTGACCCCACTGAATTCCAGTATTCGCAGTGTGCCAAGACCACAGCACTACTCCGCTTGCTGGCACAGACCATCACACGCCTCCTAAATCAGTCAGGACTCCCCTGGTCCCACAGCCAGCACCCCACTTGCTCTCCCCCAGGCCACTGCCATTGTTCACCAACTTCTCCACTTTGATCTTTGCTGGTGCTCTCAACACTGGCACACCCAGATGTTCTGCAGCTGTTGTCTCCTGGTGGAAAGGACTTGTAAAGCCGTGTTTCCACACAGGACTTCCACAACCTTTCAAAGCAACCTTTTCTGGGGTATGAACAATCTCATTCAAATGTCAACATTTCTTTTCCCATATGTGAAATCAGAATTTCCTTCTTCCGGGCATGCCCAAAACAAGGCACAAACTACATTGTGCCTTCTGTTTCACATGCTGACTCGTTTGTAAACAATGCTAGGAGAATACCTGTTTTGATCCAAGCTAATCTCTGGCCCTTATAGTGCTTTCGGTAGTTAGTTTTGCTTTGCTATTTACTTGATGTCCCATTGAATTGTTGAATCATAAACAGACTATCTGTCTGTATAGCAGCATAGCAGTGATGAATAAATGCAAGAGAAGGAGCAAGGTGATTGTTTGCTAGACTCTTCCTAGAAACTGAGAAATCTGTTACTTAATGCTGACCACAGCAGATGGAGGAAGCATCCTACATGATGTCAAAGCAATGAAGCTGTAATCACTTTTATGATTACAGTCAAGGCACTGCTTTTGCCACCATAAGTGGAGTGCAGGGAATCTTAAAAGACGACACTCTAACTGTTGTCCATGCTCACTGAGAAAATAATGCTTTTACAGCAGAGCAGGTCTCACCGCAGCTAAATCATGGCTTCAACTGTACACCGCCTTCAAAAAAGCCCACAAAAATACAAATGAAAGGATTTGGAACCCAAGGGAATCTCGGATTGTGACATCAGCTCACTTTGGATTCTTTCCAAATTCTCAGTTCCATTTTCTTCCCAGCCAATTATCCCACCTAACCTGAGATGTAATTTATGGATATCCAACACATCTAGTTACCTTAGAATTAGATTGCCACTAGGCAAAAAGACAGAAACAAGCAGTTAAGTTCAGACTGAAACCAAGGGTGTTTAGAACAGCAATACTTGGACGTAACTATTCTTGATCAAACCAAAACTTTTAGGACTTACCCATGAATTTTTGGAGGTGGAAAAAGTCCCTAGGGAGCTCACACTCAGTGCCTGGAGAGGCGCTCTCGCTGGTCTTTCAAGGACCGATTCGTCACAGCAGAGGCAGCAGAGCACAAGATGGCCGACGAGAAGGGGCAGTGTAGAATTCTCGGTCTGTCTCTGTCTCCACTCAGGGTAGAACGTCCCTGTCCTGGCACATTTTCGTGTGCGCTATGTCCCTCCAGGTCTTCGGTCCTTGCGAAGCTCTATGTACTGCGAGCGCTGCTACTTGCAGCTGAGAAGGACCGCGGAGCTAGCAGCGAATTCGGAGAGCGCTAAGCACGAAGTCAAGAAGCGAGACGTGTCCCTGCAACGCGGTGCTAAGAGCAGCTTCCTGGCGGCGGGGGCGAGCTCCGGCCACAAGACATTCTCGTCCTGGCAACGGATCTCCGTGAAGGGCGTAGGCGAAAAGCTTTCGTTTTCCATTCGAACTGCGAGAGAGGCAGACTGTTACACGGAGCTCTGAGAACAAAGGTGCACGCCCTAGGCGGGCTTGGGCAGAAGAAGCGTTCTCGAGCTCTTGGCTGCCCGCACACTGCTGGGTATGTGGCGCCCCTGCAGCGGCTTCTGGCCGCCGGCAAGTGAAAGCGGAGCAAGGCGTGGGCGTGGGCGAGGGCGGTGAACGAAGCGGCAAGAGCGCCGTGCTTGTGTGCACCACGTTAGAGGCTACTAGGAGAGGAAGGTGGTTGACTCTCGCTTGCCTTCCCAAGTGCCCTTAGCAGTCGGAAGGAGCAAGCTGAAGCACTGCTGCTTGTGCTGCTCCTTGGTTCCCTTGCAGCCCGCTCTGAAAGCATTGGCGGTCACTTCTAGGCGCCGAGTTGCACACACGCAGCACCACGTTAAGTGCCGCGGAGAAGGGAAATCCAGAGTGCAGCGAGGAGCTTGACGTGGCTTACGTGCAGTAAGGAAAAGGTGAACCTAAGCACTGCCTCTTCAATCTGGCCGCCTCTGCTCTGGTAGCAACTTTTGCAAGTCGGCAAAGGGAGCCGCGAGTATGTAGAAGGGAGGGCAGCGAGACGCCGTGCGTTATGCGCCCTTTCAGGGCTGCTGACAAGGGGCTACTTTAAGAACGCCTTCTTCGTCCTCGCGTCCTTCTCGCTTCGTTCTAGCTGCATGGAGTACAGCACAGCGAAGGAGTGAAGACGGGCACTGCCCCAGCTTTTGCCCTGGCGTGCAACGGCTGTGTGCTGCTTTTCCAAGCAGCAAGAGCACTGAGAAGTGAAAGCGATTGTGAAGGAGCTCTTTGGCTGCTCGTGTGCTCTTCGCTGCACTGCGCCGCTCGCAAGCGGCTTCGTTCTTTGTCGTCTGCCGTCCGGAGAGAGCTGAACTGCAGCGGTCAGTTTCAGCTCTGCCCAACAGCGTGCTCTCAGTTCTGCGGACAAGCACGCCCTGTTGCCTTGGCTCCGAGTGCAAAGTCCCTAGCGAGCACTCACTCAGTGCAATGCACCCAGAAAGACGCTCTCGCTCGTCTTTCAAGGAGCGATTCCTAACAGCAGAAGCAGCAGAGGCACAAACTGGATGACGAGAAGGGACAATGTAGAACACGTCTCTGTCCTGGCACGTTGTCGTGTGCGATATGTCCCTCCGGGTCTTCGGTCCTTGCGAAGCTCTGTGTACTGCGAGCGCTGCTACTTGCAGCTGAGAAGGACCGCGGAGCTAGCAGCGAATTCGGAGAGCGCTAAGCACGAAGTCAAGAAGCGAGACGTGTCCCTGCAACGCGGTGCTAAGAGCAGCTTCCTGGCGGCGGGGGCGAGCTCCGGCCACAAGACATTCTCGTCCTGGCAACGGATCTCCGTGAAGGGCGTAGGCGAAAAGCTTTCGTTTTCCATTCGAACTGCGAGAGAGGCAGACTGTTACACGGAGCTCTGAGAACAAAGGTGCACGCCCTAGGCGGGCTTGGGCAGAAGAAGCGTTCTCGAGCTCTTGGCTGCCCGCACACTGCTGGGTATGTGGCGCCCCTGCAGCGGCTTCTGGCCGCCGGCAAGTGAAAGCGGAGCAAGGCGTGGGCGTGGGCGAGGGCGGTGAACGAAGCGGCAAGAGCGCCGTGCTTGTGTGCACCACGTTAGAGGCTACTAGGAGAGGAAGGTGGTTGACTCTCGCTTGCCTTCCCAAGTGCCCTTAGCAGTCGGAAGGAGCAAGCTGAAGCACTGCTGCTTGTGCTGCTCCTTGGTTCCCTTGCAGCCCGCTCTGAAAGCATTGGCGGTCACTTCTAGGCGCCGAGTTGCACACACGCAGCACCACGTTAAGTGCCGCGGAGAAGGGAAATCCAGAGTGCAGCGAGGAGCTTGACGTGGCTTACGTGCAGTAAGGAAAAGGTGAACCTAAGCACTGCCTCTTCAATCTGGCCGCCTCTGCTCTGGTAGCAACTTTTGCAAGTCGGCAAAGGGAGCCGCGAGTATGTAGAAGGGAGGGCAGCGAGACGCCGTGCGTTATGCGCCCTTTCAGGGCTGCTGACAAGGGGCTACTTTAAGAACGCCTTCTTCGTCCTCGCGTCCTTCTCGCTTCGTTCTAGCTGCATGGAGTACAGCACAGCGAAGGAGTGAAGACGGGCACTGCCCCAGCTTTTGCCCTGGCGTGCAACGGCTGTGTGCTGCTTTTCCAAGCAGCAAGAGCACTGAGAAGTGAAAGCGATTGTGAAGGAGCTCTTTGGCTGCTCGTGTGCTCTTCGCTGCACTGCGCCGCTCGCAAGCGGCTTCGTTCTTCGTCGTCTGCCGTCCGGAGAGAGCTGAACTGCAGCGGTCAGTTTCAGCTCTGCCCAACAGCGTGCTCTCAGTTCTGCGGACAAGCACGCCCTGTTGCCTTGGCTCCGAGTGCAAAGTCCCTAGCGAGCACTCACTCAGTGCAATGCACCCAGAAAGACGCTCTCGCTCGTCTTTCAAGGAGCGATTCCTAACAGCAGAAGCAGCAGAGGCACAAACTGGATGACGAGAAGGGACAATGTAGAACACGTCTCTGTCCTGGCACGTTGTCGTGTGCGATATGTCCCTCCGGGTCTTCGGTCCTTGCGAAGCTCTGTGTACTGCGAGCGCTGCTACTTGCAGCTGAGAAGGACCGCGGAGCTAGCAGCGAATTCGGAGAGCGCTAAGCACGAAGTCAAGAAGCGAGACGTGTCCCTGCAACGCGGTGCTAAGAGCAGCTTCCTGGCGGCGGGGGCGAGCTCCGGCCACAAGACATTCTCGTCCTGGCAACGGATCTCTGTGAAGGGCGTAGGCGAAAAGCTTTCGTTTTCCATTCGAACGGCGAGAGAGGCAGACTGTTACACGGAGCTCTGAGAACAAAGGTGCACGCCCTAGGCGGGCTTGGGCAGAAGAAGCTTTCTCGAGCTCTTGGCTGCCGGCACACTGCTGGGTATGTGGCGCCCCTGCAGCGGCTTCTGGCCGCCGGCAAGTGAAAGCGGAGCAAGGCGTGGGCGTGGGCGAGGGCGGTGAACGAAGCGGCAAGAGCGCCGTGCTTGTGTGCACCACGTTAGAGGCTACTAGGAGAGGAAGGTGGTTGACTCTCGCTTGCCTTCCCAAGTGCCCTTAGCAGTCGGAAGGAGCAAGCTGAAGCACTGCTGCTTGTGCTGCTCCTTGGTTCCCTTGCAGCCCGCTCTGAAAGCATTGGCGGTCACTTCTAGGCGCCGAGTTGCACACACGCAGCACCACGTTAAGTGCCGCGGAGAAGGGAAATCCAGAGTGCAGCGAGGAGCTTGACGTGGCTTACGTGCAGTAAGGAAAAGGTGAACCTAAGCACTGCCTCTTCAATCTGGCCGCCTCTGCTCTGGTAGCAACTTTTGCAAGTCGGCAAAGGGAGCCGCGAGTATGTAGAAGGGAGGGCAGCGAGACGCCGTGCGTTATGCGCCCTTTCAGGGCTGCTGACAAGGGGCTACTTTAAGAAGGCCTTCTTCGTCCTCGCGTCCTTCTCGCTTCGTTCTAGCTGCATGGAGTACAGCACAGCGAAGGAGTGAAGACGGGCACTGCCCCAGCTTTTGCCCTGGCGTGCAACGGCTGTGTGCTGCTTTTCCAAGCAGCAAGAGCACTGAGAAGTGAAAGCGATTGTGAAGGAGCTCTTTGGCTGCTCGTGTGCTCTTCGCTGCACTGCGCCCCTCGCAAGCGGCTTCGTTCTTTGTCGTCTGCCGTCCGGAGAGAGCTGAACTGCAGCGGTCAGTTTCAGCTCTGCCCAACAGCGTGCTCTCAGTTCTGCGGACAAGCACGCCCTGTTGCCTTGGCTCCGAGTGCAAAGTCCCTAGCGAGCACTCACTCAGTGCAATGCACCCAGAAAGACGCTCTCGCTCGTCTTTCAAGGAGCGATTCCTAACAGCAGAAGCAGCAGAGGCACAAACTGGATGACGAGAAGGGACAATGTAGAACACGTCTCTGTCCTGGCACGTTGTCGTGTGCGATATGTCCCTCCGGGTCTTCGGTCCTTGCGAAGCTCTGTGTACTGCGAGCGCTGCTACTTGCAGCTGAGAAGGACCGCGGAGCTAGCAGCGAATTCGGAGAGCGCTAAGCACGAAGTCAAGAAGCGAGACGTGTCCCTGCAACGCGGTGCTAAGAGCAGCTTCCTGGCGGCGGGGGCGAGCTCCGGCCACAAGACATTCTCGTCCTGGCAACGGATCTCTGTGAAGGGCGTAGGCGAAAAGCTTTCGTTTTCCATTCGAACGGCGAGAGAGGCAGACTGTTACACGGAGCTCTGAGAACAAAGGTGCACGCCCTAGGCGGGCTTGGGCAGAAGAAGCTTTCTCGAGCTCTTGGCTGCCGGCACACTGCTGGGTATGTGGCGCCCCTGCAGCGGCTTCTGGCCGCCGGCAAGTGAAAGCGGAGCAAGGCGTGGGCGAGGGCGGTGAACGAAGCGGCAAGAGCGCCGTGCTTGTGTGCACCACGTTAGAGGCTACTAGGAGAGGAAGGTGGTTGACTCTCGCTTGCCTTCCCAAGTGCCCTTAGCAGTCGGAAGGAGCAAGCTGAAGCACTGCTGCTTGTGCTGCTCCTTGGTTCCCTTGCAGCCCGCTCTGAAAGCATTGGCGGTCACTTCTAGGCGCCGAGTTGCACACACGCAGCACCACGTTAAGTGCCGCGGAGAAGGGAAATCCAGAGTGCAGCGAGGAGCTTGACGTGGCTTACGTGCAGTAAGGAAAAGGTGAACCTAAGCACTGCCTCTTCAATCTGGCCGCCTCTGCTCTGGTAGCAACTTTTGCAAGTCGGCAAAGGGAGCCGCGAGTATGTAGAAGGGAGGGCAGCGAGACGCCGTGCGTTATGCGCCCTTTCAGGGCTGCTGACAAGGGGCTACTTTAAGAAGGCCTTCTTCGTCCTCGCGTCCTTCTCGCTTCGTTCTAGCTGCATGGAGTACAGCACAGCGAAGGAGTGAAGACGGGCACTGCCCCAGCTTTTGCCCTGGCGTGCAACGGCTGTGTGCTGCTTTTCCAAGCAGCAAGAGCACTGAGAAGTGAAAGCGATTGTGAAGGAGCTCTTTGGCTGCTCGTGTGCTCTTCGCTGCACTGCGCCGCTCGCAAGCGGCTTCGTTCTTCGTCGTCTGCCGTCCGGAGAGAGCTGAACTGCAGCGGTCAGTTTCAGCTCTGCCCAACAGCGTGCTCTCAGTTCTGCGGACAAGCACGCCCTGTTGCCTTGGCTCCGAGTGCAAAGTCCCTAGCGAGCACTCACTCAGTGCAATGCACCCAGAAAGACGCTCTCGCTCGTCTTTCAAGGAGCGATTCCTAACAGCAGAAGCAGCAGAGGCACAAACTGGATGACGAGAAGGGACAATGTAGAACACGTCTCTGTCCTGGCACGTTGTCGTGTGCGATATGTCCCTCCGGGTCTTCGGTCCTTGCGAAGCTCTGTGTACTGCGAGCGCTGCTACTTGCAGCTGAGAAGGACCGCGGAGCTAGCAGCGAATTCGGAGAGCGCTAAGCACGAAGTCAAGAAGCGAGACGTGTCCCTGCAACGCGGTGCTAAGAGCAGCTTCCTGGCGGCGGGGGCGAGCTCCGGCCACAAGACATTCTCGTCCTGGCAACGGATCTCTGTGAAGGGCGTAGGCGAAAAGCTTTCGTTTTCCATTCGAACGGCGAGAGAGGCAGACTGTTACACGGAGCTCTGAGAACAAAGGTGCACGCCCTAGGCGGGCTTGGGCAGAAGAAGCTTTCTCGAGCTCTTGGCTGCCGGCACACTGCTGGGTATGTGGCGCCCCTGCAGCGGCTTCTGGCCGCCGGCAAGTGAAAGCGGAGCAAGGCGTGGGCGAGGGCGGTGAACGAAGCGGCAAGAGCGCCGTGCTTGTGTGCACCACGTTAGAGGCTACTAGGAGAGGAAGGTGGTTGACTCTCGCTTGCCTTCCCAAGTGCCCTTAGCAGTCGGAAGGAGCAAGCTGAAGCACTGCTGCTTGTGCTGCTCCTTGGTTCCCTTGCAGCCCGCTCTGAAAGCATTGGCGGTCACTTCTAGGCGCCGAGTTGCACACACACAGCACCACGCTAAGTGCCGCGGAGAAGGGAAATCCAGAGTGCAGCGAGGAGCTTGACGTGGCTTACGTGCAGTAAGGAAAAGGTGAACCTAAGCACTGCCTCTTCAATCTGGCCGCCTCTGCTCTGGTAGCAACTTTTGCGAGTCGGCAAAGGGAGCCGCGAGTATGTAGAACGGAGGGCAGCGAGACGCCGTGTTTTATGCGCCCTTTCAGGGCTGCTGACAGGGGGCTACTTTAAGAAGGCCTTCTTCTTCCTCGCGTCCTTCTCGCTTCGTTCTAGCTGCATGGAGTACAGCACAGCGAAGGATTGAAGACAGGCACTGCCCCAGCTTTTGCCCTGGCCTGCCTGTGCTGCGCCTTTAGCTGCACACCAGAACAATGGCATTTCTTACCCGCAAGTTAAAAAGGGCTGTAGTGTAGCCTTAGGAATGGCAAGTGCCTAGGCATTAAGCTGGGCGACCACGTATGAGGGAGTCTTTAGAGGTTTCCTCCCCCATGGCGCAGGTTTATTCTCATTTTCGTGCTGAACTGAAAAGTCCGGGCATGGCAAGTCTGCCCTGCCTTCTGCAGAGACGAACACAAATGTGGGGCTATGATCCTCTGTGTTGGGAGCTCTGCTTCCGGGTGTGTGGGCCGCCATGAGCCCGCAGCAGCCGCCGAGGACACTGTGGATTGTGGATGAGGCTGGGCTGGCCCCCCGCCCCCCCGCTGGTCTGACAGCGGCAGGAGCTGCGTCGGAGCGGCATCGCCTGAGGGCCCCATGGGGGGCGGGGAGAGAGCCGGGAGTGACCCCGAGCGACACCGGAAGCGATATCCGTAGGGCCCGGAAGGCCAGCGTTGCCATCGAGTTTGGCCGGTAGGAGGCTTCTAAGGTGCTTTGAAAGGTGGAGCTTCTTTGCTCTAGGACAGTCTGGGAGAGCTGAGGGTGTCCAATCTGGAGAACAGAAGGCTCCAGGGAGACCTTCGAGCCCCTTGCAGTGCCTGCTGGGGCTCCAAGATAGCTGGGGAGGGACTTTGGAAAAGGTTCTGGACTCGCAGGACAAGGGGGAATAGCTTCCAACTGCCAGAGGGCTGGGGTAGATGGGATATTGGAAAGGAATTCTTCCTTGTGTGGGTGCTGAGGCCTGGCACATGTTGCTCAAAGAGGCTGTGTAGGAGCCCCATGGCAGGAAGCGTCCAGGGCCAGGCTGGAGCGGACATGGAGCAACCTGGACTAGTGGAAAAGTGTCCCTGCCCATGTCAGGATGTGGGAAGAAGAGAATCTGTCTCTAAGGTCGCTTCCAGTCCAAACCATTCTGGGATTCTAGGATTCATGGAAGGCCCTTTTCCAAGTGAAGTGTTGTATCTCTTGGCTCCCAGCTTGTAGTTGCCAGTTCTTCTGGAAGCAGGCGTGGCGAAGCAGCTGTGATGAGCCATGGGTTCTCAATAGGACGAGTGTGATATATTTGCAGAGAGGAAGGCTGCAGACAGATCTTCAAGGTCCAGGTAAAACAAGCAAAGGATTGAATAAAAGCCAAAGGTTGGTTGTGTTAGTTTGCTGGCTGTTGAAATGGCCCCAGGTCATTTTCAACATTTCTAATTTGGATTTGTTTGAGTAAAAAATGAATGTGTTACCTCCAGCGTAGGCTCTCCAATGCATCTCCATGTGCTCCCATCTCTTTGTTGTATATCGGGTTCTATTAACTGAAGACAGAATCATAACACAGTAGTAAAACATTTAGAGGCGTAGTTAGCCAGCTTCAGGAGTTTTCAACTCTGCTGTTGACTTTTCTGGTAACTGTAGGCAAGGCAACACAATCCAGTTACTCCACTTTTGCTCTCTGAGGAAAAAGTGATTTTTTTTTTTTTTTTTTCTTTCTTCTCATTTTGAAAATAGCCTTGAATGAAGAGAGTTATGCATGTGGCATGTAGGATTCATTATTTTACTTTTCTCTTCTGCTGTCTTTCGCGTACTAGTCTTTTTAAAATTTTTTTGTCGCTGTTCTCCATTCAGTAGGTTTGAAAGAATTCTAATTGTTGAGATGATGGTTCTTTGAAGGCTCACTTAGCCCACCTTTTGGGTGAAGGAAAGAAGAAGACAAGGTCCTCTAGGAAGAGTAAAAAGCATACTTTCAAGAGACATTCAGAGATGTCTGCTGATGCCATGCAATGACCGTGTAATCAGCAGAAATGTGTTGGAAAAACACCCATCAGTGACTTCACAAGAAAGCCACACTCAAGACAGGTAAAGAACAGAAGCATAAAACCCCAAAGGTATGAAATGGACAGATTTTCATTGGGAATGAGCAACTCCTGAATTCTTGGTTCTAGAACTAGGGGCTTGTAATAAATAGACTGTCTCCTTGCCAAACGTAAACTTGGTGTCATGATCTGCTCACTGCCCGTTGAAGTGCAGGGCTAGTAGACTAATATTTGCCATGGCAGGCATATTGTATGGCTTTCCTGTTAAAAAGAAATTGGTTTTGCTCATAGCAATCTAGATATGTACCCAGTCTGACACCTATTTTTTAGGCTATATTTCCAAGTAAATGGCTTCCACGATGATGCAGTAAGTTTATGTCATGAACAGGAATGAAGTGATTGCATGCATCCTTTTTTACCCTAAGCCAGCTGCTGAATAATGAGACAGAGATTCTCACTGACGCCAAGGAGTGCCCGTGCTTTTGGGAAAAGCACTGGGCAGATAAAGCCTATTTCCACATTTCTTGCTAGCGTCTCCTTCAAAGTTCATGGGTTTGCTCATCTTTTAGAGCTGTTCTAGATGTCTTTGTAGTTTACATGTACTAAATGTAGCAGGTATTGCTTTCATGGCGTCCTACTAGATTTGAAGTTGGGATCTACTCAGGCTTCAATGTCTCAGAAGAAGCAACGTTGATTCTTTGAATTCCGTTCTTGAACGTGAGAATGCTACTTATGTAGTTAATGAATTAATTAAATCGAATTCACTTGAATGGAAAAATTGTCTTGTTCATGTAGATTTTAACTTGGGAAATTGATATTTGAGTTCTACTTTTCATTGTTGTTGCTTTTCTGTATTCTTTGATTGCACAGATAGCAGATGTACTGACCAAGTATTGTGTGAAACTGGAGGAAATGTCCTTCCTCTTGGCAGCTGATGTTCACAAGCTCATTAACGCTAAGGCCATGGTAAATGTTTTACCTGGGGCAAGATAGCAGTCTGAATATTCCTAGAATGTCTTTCTTTCCCCAGATGAAATTCATTTTTTTCTGCCTATCAGTCACTGAAATATAGAAGAAATTTCTACTTGGCAGGGTATTGGTTATCATTTGTGTTCTTTTCTCCCCTCATTTTCTGTAGAAGAGACAATTTTTGGTTTGTTTTTGCATGTTGAAGCAGAGGAAGAAGAAGATGAGGAGAGGATTCCTTGTAAAAGTGAAGAAAATGAGCATGCAGAACAGGGACTAAGCATTATGCAGGTAAGCGAGCAAGAGATTAAGTTTGAAAGTGAAAGCAGTTTTGTCCAAAAGAAGGAGGAATAGGACGTCTTTTTGCTGAGAATGAATAGAAAGGTTTTTTGCATTTAGTTTGTATACGAAGCGCACAGGGCTCTAGATCCTTTTGTGGGAAAATGGAGTGTGTAAAGTTGCCAATCATTTTGGAGCGAATTTGGAGGGTGAATTTGGGGTGCCAGGTGAATTTTGGGTCGAATTCTGGGGATTTGGGGTTTCCCAGGTGAATTTCTGAGGTGAAAAGGTTCAAAAAGGTTTTTTTTTTGAAAGCAAGTTAAAGCCAGAAGGTTATTGAAAATTAATAGATGTGATGCAAGTAGGTAATATGCAGACGATACACAGCGAGACAAATCATGGGAAAAATACAGTGGTAACACATGAGTGTGTGAGGATGGGATCAGTATAGCTAAGGCTCAGTTGAAGCTGAATTTGGAAAAGCATGCCAAAACTAAGAATAATAAAGGCACCTACGGGTATTTCAGTGGGAAAAGGAAGATGAAAAGAAACCTATCACACCTCCCCTATTCCCCCCCCACCCCCATAAGCCAGACAGGACTAGTGACAACAGACAAGGAGAAGGCTGAGGTACTCAACAAGTGTTGGTCTCAATTTTTACTGCCAGTCACTATTTCCACATCTCTCAGGTTATTGGACTGGTGGACTTGATTCTAACCCATAGTAGCAGGTCAGCTTTCAGACCACTTGAGGAACCTGAGCATGCAAGACCATGGCACCCACCCAGAGGCATGTCAGGGCCCTGAGAGAACTGGCAGCTGTAGTTGCTAAGGTGCTTCCTCCATCATATTTGAGAAATCAAGGCAACCAGCTGAAGTCTCCAGACACTGTGTTGTATTGACTCCAATCCTCTTGGTCTTTTTTGTAAATCTTAGAGCTCTGAGTCAATTTCTGCAGAGGATTCCCAATGCAGTTTCAAAAATGGAATCTTTGTTACTGGTCCTCCTGTTGATCTTGGATATTTCCATTTTCTGCACTCCTTTATTTTCGAAACATTTGTAATGACTGAAAAGAAAGCTGAGACGAGGCATTATGCTCTTTCCAGTGATAGAAATGGACCTGTATTCTTTTCAGACAAATATATTTTTGCTGTGTCTAAGCACATGTGCATACCTGTGTTTGATTTATGTGTCCAGGTTTTGGCAATGGGGCAGCCACAGGGCCATCCTGTGACAATGGCCCAGGTGCTGCCCCGTCCCGCTTTCTTCCAACTGGCTCCACTTCAGCATGTCCTCCCTGCTGAGAGAAGAGGCTGGGACAGCACCTTTAGAAATGTGACTTTCTGGGGTTTTTTTGTTTCGTTTTGTTTTGTTTTGTTATTTGTAAAGTTACTAAAAACCTTCACCCTGATTTTTTGTGTTGGGTTTGGGGCTTTTTTTTCCGGTTTTGGGTGGGTTTTTTGGTGGGCTTTTTTGGGGGCTTTTTTTGTCTCTTTGGGGATTATTGGTTGGGAGTTTTTGTGTGTTTGTTTGGTCTGCTTTTTTTGTTTGTTTTTTTATTACGGTTTTGTAGAGTTTTTTAAGCAAATTGATTGGAAAACTGAATAGTCCTCCACTATAGTCTCCTGGATTCACCTGAGACTCTTCCTAGGCATCTCCCTGATCCTTTTTGCAATGAGTCTCACATCATTCTCCTGAAGAAACTGTCTGCTTATGGTTTGCATGGGTGGGCTGTTTGCTGGGTGACAAACTGGGTGATGGCCAGGCCCACAGAGTGGTGGGAAATAGAGTTCATCCAGCTGGTCCCCAAGGCTCAGTCTTGGGCCCAGTCCTGTTTAATATCTTGCTCAGTGATCTGGACAAGGGGATAGAGTACACGCCCAGGAAGTTCACAGATGATGCAAAGTTGGCTGGTAGTGTTTTTTTTCTTCTGGAGGACAGCAAGCTCTGCTTCTTCTTCCTCCTGTTCCGAGGTCGCTGCTCCCTCTTCATCCCTCATTAAGTGTGCTGATTTTGTCACTTGGATGAGAAAACAAACAATTTTAGCAACAATACTGGTGGCAGGGTACAAGAAAGGAAGAGTTCACATGAATCCCCCCCCAACAACAGACAATACCTGATGGCTCCTCTGCCCAGCTTACTGACTACACCGCAACCCATTGTCCCCCAAAGATACTCCCTTCTCCCTGCCCCCAGCCATGATGTGAGATGGAATAGAATAACTAAGATTAAGATTCTCCCTATATAACTCCATCATACTTCGATTCTGGCAAAAACAATTCTTGAAGTTCTATCATTTCAGATCATTTGAATTTGAATTGGCATACTAAAAGGTCTAGCCAGAAACTCACGACAATATTAATAGCCCATTCTAGAATGTCCGAGATGATAGACACTTCTTTCAAGAGAATGTGATACCTCACGTGACTTCTCCAGAATTTAAATGAACAGCGGGAGTAGTCTACAAGATTCTTGCTGCCATCTGGATTTCCTGGTTTTTGGCTGGTCTATGTAAGCCAACCAGCTATTCAGCAGAGGGAATATTAGTGTGATACTTGATGGTATGTGAGATGGAACACAGTAATTTATGGCTTTTTGCATAGTGATGAAGCTGTAAAGAAAGCTCCGTAATGCTCTGACAAGGAGGCTGCTGGACTTCAAGCAGCAAAGGCCCAAAACGAACCAGTGAAAAGGTGTCATTGAAAAAAAAAAAAAAAAAAAAAAAAGCCAGGTGGGGAGCAAAGTGATACTTAAGGGCAGTTTACTGAAAGAGGAAATCTAGTGAAAAAAAGGTCCAAGAGTGAAGGAATAACAGGGAAAATGAAACTAAGGAAGGAAATCAATCTCAGCTAATCATTTCAGAAGCTAACAAGTTGTCATTGCAATGATGCATAAAGTGAGAAATTATAAATATGTCTGCGCCAAAATCTGAATTATGAACTTTATTGCATTCTGTCTTTCACGGAATCATACAACAGTCTGTGATTAAAGATCACCTAGTCCTACTTCCTTGCCAGGTAGATCTTACAGTAGATGAAATTGCTCAAGACTAGCCAAACTGATAAGGAGCACTCTCAATGATGGGGCATCCACAACTTCTCTGGAACAGCCGTTTGAGTGTCTCACCAGCTTCATTGTAGAAAAGCTTTTCCTTTTAGCCAATCTAAACCTAGTCTCAGTTTGAAAGCATGTCCCCTTGTCCTTTCTCTGCAAACCTTCCTAAAAAGTCTTTCTCCATTTGTCTTATACCCTCTTTACATATTCAAAGGCCACAATACTGTCTCTCCAGAAACCTCTCTTCTCCAGGCTAAAAGATCCTATTTTTCACAAGAACCAGGTCATAAACTGAAATGGAAGACATCTCAGGAGATCAGATCATCCAACAGCTCAGCGAAAGAATAGCTCTGAAGTCAGATCAACTAGCTTAGGGCTGTGTCTGTTTGAATTTTGAAAATTAGCAGGACTTGAAATGCTTCAAGGAAGAGAACTCTGGGTGGCTCCAGAAACAGCCTGAGAAACTCGAGCAAACTCGAAACCTCAGAAACTACCACTGCTTTCTCTCCCTCAGCCCAAGCAGTCCCAAAGAAGAAGTGTTCCCAGCAGGCTGGGATAGCACGCATATACACTACATATACATGACAGGCATCGCCAGCAGCCACATCCTGCTCCTTTCTGTGGCTGGCAAGAGTGAGACTGGATGTTTACATGTGGGCAACCTGGGTCCCTCCAGCACCTCAGACACTCAGCCTGCCCAGTGACCCCACTGAATTCCAGTATTCGCAGTGTGCCAAGACCACAGCACTACTCCGCTTGCTGGCACAGACCATCACACGCCTCCTAAATCAGTCAGGACTCCCCTGGTCCCACAGCCAGCACCCCACTTGCTCTCCCCCAGGCCACTGCCATTGTTCACCAACTTCTCCACTTTGATCTTTGCTGGTGCTCTCAACACTGGCACACCCAGATGTTCTGCAGCTGTTGTCTCCTGGTGGAAAGGACTTGTAAAGCCGTGTTTCCACACAGGACTTCCACAACCTTTCAAAGCAACCTTTTCTGGGGTATGAACAATCTCATTCAAATGTCAACATTTCTTTTCCCATATGTGAAATCAGAATTTCCTTCTTCCGGGCATGCCCAAAACAAGGCACAAACTACATTGTGCCTTCTGTTTCACATGCTGACTCGTTTGTAAACAATGCTAGGAGAATACCTGTTTTGATCCAAGCTAATCTCTGGCCCTTATAGTGCTTTCGGTAGTTAGTTTTGCTTTGCTATTTACTTGATGTCCCATTGAATTGTTGAATCATAAACAGACTATCTGTCTGTATAGCAGCATAGCAGTGATGAATAAATGCAAGAGAAGGAGCAAGGTGATTGTTTGCTAGACTCTTCCTAGAAACTGAGAAATCTGTTACTTAATGCTGACCACAGCAGATGGAGGAAGCATCCTACATGATGTCAAAGCAATGAAGCTGTAATCACTTTTATGATTACAGTCAAGGCACTGCTTTTGCCACCATAAGTGGAGTGCAGGGAATCTTAAAAGACGACACTCTAACTGTTGTCCATGCTCACTGAGAAAATAATGCTTTTACAGCAGAGCAGGTCTCACCGCAGCTAAATCATGGCTTCAACTGTACACCGCCTTCAAAAAAGCCCACAAAAATACAAATGAAAGGATTTGGAACCCAAGGGAATCTCGGATTGTGACATCAGCTCACTTTGGATTCTTTCCAAATTCTCAGTTCCATTTTCTTCCCAGCCAATTATCCCACCTAACCTGAGATGTAATTTATGGATATCCAACACATCTAGTTACCTTAGAATTAGATTGCCACTAGGCAAAAAGACAGAAACAAGCAGTTAAGTTCAGACTGAAACCAAGGGTGTTTAGAACAGCAATACTTGGACGTAACTATTCTTGATCAAACCAAAACTTTTAGGACTTACCCATGAATTTTTGGAGGTGGAAAAAGTCCCTAGGGAGCTCACACTCAGTGCCTGGAGAGGCGCTCTCGCTGGTCTTTCAAGGACCGATTCGTCACAGCAGAGGCAGCAGAGCACAAGATGGCCGACGAGAAGGGGCAGTGTAGAATTCTCGGTCTGTCTCTGTCTCCACTCAGGGTAGAACGTCCCTGTCCTGGCACATTTTCGTGTGCGCTATGTCCCTCCAGGTCTTCGGTCCTTGCGAAGCTCTATGTACTGCGAGCGCTGCTACTTGCAGCTGAGAAGGACCGCGGAGCTAGCAGCGAATTCGGAGAGCGCTAAGCACGAAGTCAAGAAGCGAGACGTGTCCCTGCAACGCGGTGCTAAGAGCAGCTTCCTGGCGGCGGGGGCGAGCTCCGGCCACAAGACATTCTCGTCCTGGCAACGGATCTCCGTGAAGGGCGTAGGCGAAAAGCTTTCGTTTTCCATTCGAACTGCGAGAGAGGCAGACTGTTACACGGAGCTCTGAGAACAAAGGTGCACGCCCTAGGCGGGCTTGGGCAGAAGAAGCGTTCTCGAGCTCTTGGCTGCCCGCACACTGCTGGGTATGTGGCGCCCCTGCAGCGGCTTCTGGCCGCCGGCAAGTGAAAGCGGAGCAAGGCGTGGGCGTGGGCGAGGGCGGTGAACGAAGCGGCAAGAGCGCCGTGCTTGTGTGCACCACGTTAGAGGCTACTAGGAGAGGAAGGTGGTTGACTCTCGCTTGCCTTCCCAAGTGCCCTTAGCAGTCGGAAGGAGCAAGCTGAAGCACTGCTGCTTGTGCTGCTCCTTGGTTCCCTTGCAGCCCGCTCTGAAAGCATTGGCGGTCACTTCTAGGCGCCGAGTTGCACACACGCAGCACCACGTTAAGTGCCGCGGAGAAGGGAAATCCAGAGTGCAGCGAGGAGCTTGACGTGGCTTACGTGCAGTAAGGAAAAGGTGAACCTAAGCACTGCCTCTTCAATCTGGCCGCCTCTGCTCTGGTAGCAACTTTTGCAAGTCGGCAAAGGGAGCCGCGAGTATGTAGAAGGGAGGGCAGCGAGACGCCGTGCGTTATGCGCCCTTTCAGGGCTGCTGACAAGGGGCTACTTTAAGAACGCCTTCTTCGTCCTCGCGTCCTTCTCGCTTCGTTCTAGCTGCATGGAGTACAGCACAGCGAAGGAGTGAAGACGGGCACTGCCCCAGCTTTTGCCCTGGCGTGCAACGGCTGTGTGCTGCTTTTCCAAGCAGCAAGAGCACTGAGAAGTGAAAGCGATTGTGAAGGAGCTCTTTGGCTGCTCGTGTGCTCTTCGCTGCACTGCGCCCCTCGCAAGCGGCTTCGTTCTTCGGCGTCTGCCGTCCGGAGACAGCTGAACTCCAGCGGTCAGTTTCAGCTCTGCCCAACAGCGTGCTCTCAGTTCTGCGGACAAGCACGCCCTGTTGCCTTGGCTCCGAGTGCAAAGTCCCTAGCGAGCACTCACTCAGTGCAATGCACCCAGAAAGACGCTCTCGCTCGTCTTTCAAGGAGCGATTCCTAACAGCAGAAGCAGCAGAGGCACAAACTGGATGACGAGAAGGGACAATGTAGAACACGTCTCTGTCCTGGCACATTTGCGTGTGCGATATGTCCCTCCGGGTCTTCGGTCCTTGCGAAGCTCTATGTACTGCGAGCGCAGCTACTTGCAGCTGAGAAGGACCGCGGAGCTAGCAGCGAATTCGGAGAGCGCTAAGCACGAAGTCAAGAAGCGAGACGTGTCCCTGCAACGCGGTGCTAAGAGCAGCTTCCTGGCGGCGGGGGCGAGCTCCGGCCACAAGACATTCTCGTCCTGGCAACGGATCTCCGTGAAGGGCGTAGGCGAAAAGCTTTCGTTTTCCATTCGAACTGCGAGAGAGGCAGACTGTTACACGGAGCTCTGAGAACAAAGGTGCACGCCCTAGGCGGGCTTGGGCAGAAGAAGCGTTCTCGAGCTCTTGGCTGCCCGCACACTGCTGGGTATGTGGCGCCCCTGCAGCGGCTTCTGGCCGCCGGCAAGTGAAAGCGGAGCAAGGCGTGGGCGTGGGCGAGGGCGGTGAACGAAGCGGCAAGAGCGCCGTGCTTGTGTGCACCACGTTAGAGGCTACTAGGAGAGGAAGGTGGTTGACTCTCGCTTGCCTTCCCAAGTGCCCTTAGCAGTCGGAAGGAGCAAGCTGAAGCACTGCTGCTTGTGCTGCTCCTTGGTTCCCTTGCAGCCCGCTCTGAAAGCATTGGCGGTCACTTCTAGGCGCCGAGTTGCACACACGCAGCACCACGTTAAGTGCCGCGGAGAAGGGAAATCCAGAGTGCAGCGAGGAGCTTGACGTGGCTTACGTGCAGTAAGGAAAAGGTGAACCTAAGCACTGCCTCTTCAATCTGGCCGCCTCTGCTCTGGTAGCAACTTTTGCAAGTCGGCAAAGGGAGCCGCGAGTATGTAGAAGGGAGGGCAGCGAGACGCCGTGCGTTATGCGCCCTTTCAGGGCTGCTGACAAGGGGCTACTTTAAGAACGCCTTCTTCGTCCTCGCGTCCTTCTCGCTTCGTTCTAGCTGCATGGAGTACAGCACAGCGAAGGAGTGAAGACGGGCACTGCCCCAGCTTTTGCCCTGGCGTGCAACGGCTGTGTGCTGCTTTTCCAAGCAGCAAGAGCACTGAGAAGTGAAAGCGATTGTGAAGGAGCTCTTTGGCTGCTCGTGTGCTCTTCGCTGCACTGCGCCGCTCGCAAGCGGCTTCGTTCTTCGTCGTCTGCCGTCCGGAGAGAGCTGAACTGCAGCGGTCAGTTTCAGCTCTGCCCAACAGCGTGCTCTCAGTTCTGCGGACAAGCACGCCCTGTTGCCTTGGCTCCGAGTGCAAAGTCCCTAGCGAGCACTCACTCAGTGCAATGCACCCAGAAAGACGCTCTCGCTCGTCTTTCAAGGAGCGATTCCTAACAGCAGAAGCAGCAGAGGCACAAACTGGATGACGAGAAGGGACAATGTAGAACACGTCTCTGTCCTGGCACGTTGTCGTGTGCGATATGTCCCTCCGGGTCTTCGGTCCTTGCGAAGCTCTGTGTACTGCGAGCGCTGCTACTTGCAGCTGAGAAGGACCGCGGAGCTAGCAGCGAATTCGGAGAGCGCTAAGCACGAAGTCAAGAAGCGAGACGTGTCCCTGCAACGCGGTGCTAAGAGCAGCTTCCTGGCGGCGGGGGCGAGCTCCGGCCACAAGACATTCTCGTCCTGGCAACGGATCTCTGTGAAGGGCGTAGGCGAAAAGCTTTCGTTTTCCATTCGAACGGCGAGAGAGGCAGACTGTTACACGGAGCTCTGAGAACAAAGGTGCACGCCCTAGGCGGGCTTGGGCAGAAGAAGCTTTCTCGAGCTCTTGGCTGCCGGCACACTGCTGGGTATGTGGCGCCCCTGCAGCGGCTTCTGGCCGCCGGCAAGTGAAAGCGGAGCAAGGCGTGGGCGTGGGCGAGGGCGGTGAACGAAGCGGCAAGAGCGCCGTGCTTGTGTGCACCACGTTAGAGGCTACTAGGAGAGGAAGGTGGTTGACTCTCGCTTGCCTTCCCAAGTGCCCTTAGCAGTCGGAAGGAGCAAGCTGAAGCACTGCTGCTTGTGCTGCTCCTTGGTTCCCTTGCAGCCCGCTCTGAAAGCATTGGCGGTCACTTCTAGGCGCCGAGTTGCACACACGCAGCACCACGTTAAGTGCCGCGGAGAAGGGAAATCCAGAGTGCAGCGAGGAGCTTGACGTGGCTTACGTGCAGTAAGGAAAAGGTGAACCTAAGCACTGCCTCTTCAATCTGGCCGCCTCTGCTCTGGTAGCAACTTTTGCAAGTCGGCAAAGGGAGCCGCGAGTATGTAGAAGGGAGGGCAGCGAGACGCCGTGCGTTATGCGCCCTTTCAGGGCTGCTGACAAGGGGCTACTTTAAGAAGGCCTTCTTCGTCCTCGCGTCCTTCTCGCTTCGTTCTAGCTGCATGGAGTACAGCACAGCGAAGGAGTGAAGACGGGCACTGCCCCAGCTTTTGCCCTGGCGTGCAACGGCTGTGTGCTGCTTTTCCAAGCAGCAAGAGCACTGAGAAGTGAAAGCGATTGTGAAGGAGCTCTTTGGCTGCTCGTGTGCTCTTCGCTGCACTGCGCCGCTCGCAAGCGGCTTCGTTCTTTGTCGTCTGCCGTCCGGAGAGAGCTGAACTGCAGCGGTCAGTTTCAGCTCTGCCCAACAGCGTGCTCTCAGTTCTGCGGACAAGCACGCCCTGTTGCCTTGGCTCCGAGTGCAAAGTCCCTAGCGAGCACTCACTCAGTGCAATGCACCCAGAAAGACGCTCTCGCTCGTCTTTCAAGGAGCGATTCCTAACAGCAGAAGCAGCAGAGGCACAAACTGGATGACGAGAAGGGACAATGTAGAACACGTCTCTGTCCTGGCACGTTGTCGTGTGCGATATGTCCCTCCGGGTCTTCGGTCCTTGCGAAGCTCTGTGTACTGCGAGCGCTGCTACTTGCAGCTGAGAAGGACCGCGGAGCTAGCAGCGAATTCGGAGAGCGCTAAGCACGAAGTCAAGAAGCGAGACGTGTCCCTGCAACGCGGTGCTAAGAGCAGCTTCCTGGCGGCGGGGGCGAGCTCCGGCCACAAGACATTCTCGTCCTGGCAACGGATCTCTGTGAAGGGCGTAGGCGAAAAGCTTTCGTTTTCCATTCGAACGGCGAGAGAGGCAGACTGTTACACGGAGCTCTGAGAACAAAGGTGCACGCCCTAGGCGGGCTTGGGCAGAAGAAGCTTTCTCGAGCTCTTGGCTGCCGGCACACTGCTGGGTATGTGGCGCCCCTGCAGCGGCTTCTGGCCGCCGGCAAGTGAAAGCGGAGCAAGGCGTGGGCGAGGGCGGTGAACGAAGCGGCAAGAGCGCCGTGCTTGTGTGCACCACGTTAGAGGCTACTAGGAGAGGAAGGTGGTTGACTCTCGCTTGCCTTCCCAAGTGCCCTTAGCAGTCGGAAGGAGCAAGCTGAAGCACTGCTGCTTGTGCTGCTCCTTGGTTCCCTTGCAGCCCGCTCTGAAAGCATTGGCGGTCACTTCTAGGCGCCGAGTTGCACACACGCAGCACCACGTTAAGTGCCGCGGAGAAGGGAAATCCAGAGTGCAGCGAGGAGCTTGACGTGGCTTACGTGCAGTAAGGAAAAGGTGAACCTAAGCACTGCCTCTTCAATCTGGCCGCCTCTGCTCTGGTAGCAACTTTTGCAAGTCGGCAAAGGGAGCCGCGAGTATGTAGAAGGGAGGGCAGCGAGACGCCGTGCGTTATGCGCCCTTTCAGGGCTGCTGACAAGGGGCTACTTTAAGAAGGCCTTCTTCGTCCTCGCGTCCTTCTCGCTTCGTTCTAGCTGCATGGAGTACAGCACAGCGAAGGAGTGAAGACGGGCACTGCCCCAGCTTTTGCCCTGGCGTGCAACGGCTGTGTGCTGCTTTTCCAAGCAGCAAGAGCACTGAGAAGTGAAAGCGATTGTGAAGGAGCTCTTTGGCTGCTCGTGTGCTCTTCGCTGCACTGCGCCGCTCGCAAGCGGCTTCGTTCTTCGTCGTCTGCCGTCCGGAGAGAGCTGAACTGCAGCGGTCAGTTTCAGCTCTGCCCAACAGCGTGCTCTCAGTTCTGCGGACAAGCACGCCCTGTTGCCTTGGCTCCGAGTGCAAAGTCCCTAGCGAGCACTCACTCAGTGCAATGCACCCAGAAAGACGCTCTCGCTCGTCTTTCAAGGAGCGATTCCTAACAGCAGAAGCAGCAGAGGCACAAACTGGATGACGAGAAGGGACAATGTAGAACACGTCTCTGTCCTGGCACGTTGTCGTGTGCGATATGTCCCTCCGGGTCTTCGGTCCTTGCGAAGCTCTGTGTACTGCGAGCGCTGCTACTTGCAGCTGAGAAGGACCGCGGAGCTAGCAGCGAATTCGGAGAGCGCTAAGCACGAAGTCAAGAAGCGAGACGTGTCCCTGCAACGCGGTGCTAAGAGCAGCTTCCTGGCGGCGGGGGCGAGCTCCGGCCACAAGACATTCTCGTCCTGGCAACGGATCTCTGTGAAGGGCGTAGGCGAAAAGCTTTCGTTTTCCATTCGAACGGCGAGAGAGGCAGACTGTTACACGGAGCTCTGAGAACAAAGGTGCACGCCCTAGGCGGGCTTGGGCAGAAGAAGCTTTCTCGAGCTCTTGGCTGCCGGCACACTGCTGGGTATGTGGCGCCCCTGCAGCGGCTTCTGGCCGCCGGCAAGTGAAAGCGGAGCAAGGCGTGGGCGAGGGCGGTGAACGAAGCGGCAAGAGCGCCGTGCTTGTGTGCACCACGTTAGAGGCTACTAGGAGAGGAAGGTGGTTGACTCTCGCTTGCCTTCCCAAGTGCCCTTAGCAGTCGGAAGGAGCAAGCTGAAGCACTGCTGCTTGTGCTGCTCCTTGGTTCCCTTGCAGCCCGCTCTGAAAGCATTGGCGGTCACTTCTAGGCGCCGAGTTGCACACACACAGCACCACGCTAAGTGCCGCGGAGAAGGGAAATCCAGAGTGCAGCGAGGAGCTTGACGTGGCTTACGTGCAGTAAGGAAAAGGTGAACCTAAGCACTGCCTCTTCAATCTGGCCGCCTCTGCTCTGGTAGCAACTTTTGCGAGTCGGCAAAGGGAGCCGCGAGTATGTAGAACGGAGGGCAGCGAGACGCCGTGTTTTATGCGCCCTTTCAGGGCTGCTGACAGGGGGCTACTTTAAGAAGGCCTTCTTCTTCCTCGCGTCCTTCTCGCTTCGTTCTAGCTGCATGGAGTACAGCACAGCGAAGGATTGAAGACAGGCACTGCCCCAGCTTTTGCCCTGGCCTGCCTGTGCTGCGCCTTTAGCTGCACACCAGAACAATGGCATTTCTTACCCGCAAGTTAAAAAGGGCTGTAGTGTAGCCTTAGGAATGGCAAGTGCCTAGGCATTAAGCTGGGCGACCACGTATGAGGGAGTCTTTAGAGGTTTCCTCCCCCATGGCGCAGGTTTATTCTCATTTTCGTGCTGAACTGAAAAGTCCGGGCATGGCAAGTCTGCCCTGCCTTCTGCAGAGACGAACACAAATGTGGGGCTATGATCCTCTGTGTTGGGAGCTCTGCTTCCGGGTGTGTGGGCCGCCATGAGCCCGCAGCAGCCGCCGAGGACACTGTGGATTGTGGATGAGGCTGGGCTGGCCCCCCGCCCCCCCGCTGGTCTGACAGCGGCAGGAGCTGCGTCGGAGCGGCATCGCCTGAGGGCCCCATGGGGGGCGGGGAGAGAGCCGGGAGTGACCCCGAGCGACACCGGAAGCGATATCCGTAGGGCCCGGAAGGCCAGCGTTGCCATCGAGTTTGGCCGGTAGGAGGCTTCTAAGGTGCTTTGAAAGGTGGAGCTTCTTTGCTCTAGGACAGTCTGGGAGAGCTGAGGGTGTCCAATCTGGAGAACAGAAGGCTCCAGGGAGACCTTCGAGCCCCTTGCAGTGCCTGCTGGGGCTCCAAGATAGCTGGGGAGGGACTTTGGAAAAGGTTCTGGACTCGCAGGACAAGGGGGAATAGCTTCCAACTGCCAGAGGGCTGGGGTAGATGGGATATTGGAAAGGAATTCTTCCTTGTGTGGGTGCTGAGGCCTGGCACATGTTGCTCAAAGAGGCTGTGTAGGAGCCCCATGGCAGGAAGCGTCCAGGGCCAGGCTGGAGCGGACATGGAGCAACCTGGACTAGTGGAAAAGTGTCCCTGCCCATGTCAGGATGTGGGAAGAAGAGAATCTGTCTCTAAGGTCGCTTCCAGTCCAAACCATTCTGGGATTCTAGGATTCATGGAAGGCCCTTTTCCAAGTGAAGTGTTGTATCTCTTGGCTCCCAGCTTGTAGTTGCCAGTTCTTCTGGAAGCAGGCGTGGCGAAGCAGCTGTGATGAGCCATGGGTTCTCAATAGGACGAGTGTGATATATTTGCAGAGAGGAAGGCTGCAGACAGATCTTCAAGGTCCAGGTAAAACAAGCAAAGGATTGAATAAAAGCCAAAGGTTGGTTGTGTTAGTTTGCTGGCTGTTGAAATGGCCCCAGGTCATTTTCAACATTTCTAATTTGGATTTGTTTGAGTAAAAAATGAATGTGTTACCTCCAGCGTAGGCTCTCCAATGCATCTCCATGTGCTCCCATCTCTTTGTTGTATATCGGGTTCTATTAACTGAAGACAGAATCATAACACAGTAGTAAAACATTTAGAGGCGTAGTTAGCCAGCTTCAGGAGTTTTCAACTCTGCTGTTGACTTTTCTGGTAACTGTAGGCAAGGCAACACAATCCAGTTACTCCACTTTTGCTCTCTGAGGAAAAAGTGATTTTTTTTTTTTTTTTTTCTTTCTTCTCATTTTGAAAATAGCCTTGAATGAAGAGAGTTATGCATGTGGCATGTAGGATTCATTATTTTACTTTTCTCTTCTGCTGTCTTTCGCGTACTAGTCTTTTTAAAATTTTTTTGTCGCTGTTCTCCATTCAGTAGGTTTGAAAGAATTCTAATTGTTGAGATGATGGTTCTTTGAAGGCTCACTTAGCCCACCTTTTGGGTGAAGGAAAGAAGAAGACAAGGTCCTCTAGGAAGAGTAAAAAGCATACTTTCAAGAGACATTCAGAGATGTCTGCTGATGCCATGCAATGACCGTGTAATCAGCAGAAATGTGTTGGAAAAACACCCATCAGTGACTTCACAAGAAAGCCACACTCAAGACAGGTAAAGAACAGAAGCATAAAACCCCAAAGGTATGAAATGGACAGATTTTCATTGGGAATGAGCAACTCCTGAATTCTTGGTTCTAGAACTAGGGGCTTGTAATAAATAGACTGTCTCCTTGCCAAACGTAAACTTGGTGTCATGATCTGCTCACTGCCCGTTGAAGTGCAGGGCTAGTAGACTAATATTTGCCATGGCAGGCATATTGTATGGCTTTCCTGTTAAAAAGAAATTGGTTTTGCTCATAGCAATCTAGATATGTACCCAGTCTGACACCTATTTTTTAGGCTATATTTCCAAGTAAATGGCTTCCACGATGATGCAGTAAGTTTATGTCATGAACAGGAATGAAGTGATTGCATGCATCCTTTTTTACCCTAAGCCAGCTGCTGAATAATGAGACAGAGACTCTCACTGACGCCAAGGAGTGCCCGTGCTTTTGGGAAAAGCACTGGGCAGATAAAGCCTATTTCCACATTTCTTGCTAGCGTCTCCTTCAAAGTTCATGGGTTTGCTCATCTTTTAGAGCTGTTCTAGATGTCTTTGTAGTTTACATGTACTAAATGTAGCAGGTATTGCTTTCATGGCGTCCTACTAGATTTGAAGTTGGGATCTACTCAGGCTTCAATGTCTCAGAAGAAGCAACGTTGATTCTTTGAATTCCGTTCTTGAACGTGAGAATGCTACTTATGTAGTTAATGAATTAATTAAATCGAATTCACTTGAATGGAAAAATTGTCTTGTTCATGTAGATTTTAACTTGGGAAATTGATATTTGAGTTCTACTTTTCATTGTTGTTGCTTTTCTGTATTCTTTGATTGCACAGATAGCAGATGTACTGACCAAGTATTGTGTGAAACTGGAGGAAATGTCCTTCCTCTTGGCAGCTGATGTTCACAAGCTCATTAACGCTAAGGCCATGGTAAATGTTTTACCTGGGGCAAGATAGCAGTCTGAATATTCCTAGAATGTCTTTCTTTCCCCAGATGAAATTCATTTTTTTCTGCCTATCAGTCACTGAAATATAGAAGAAATTTCTACTTGGCAGGGTATTGGTTATCATTTGTGTTCTTTTCTCCCCTCATTTTCTGTAGAAGAGACAATTTTTGGTTTGTTTTTGCATGTTGAAGCAGAGGAAGAAGAAGATGAGGAGAGGATTCCTTGTAAAAGTGAAGAAAATGAGCATGCAGAACAGGGACTAAGCATTATGCAGGTAAGCGAGCAAGAGATTAAGTTTGAAAGTGAAAGCAGTTTTGTCCAAAAGAAGGAGGAATAGGACGTCTTTTTGCTGAGAATGAATAGAAAGGTTTTTTGCATTTAGTTTGTATACGAAGCGCACAGGGCTCTAGATCCTTTTGTGGGAAAATGGAGTGTGTAAAGTTGCCAATCATTTTGGAGCGAATTTGGAGGGTGAATTTGGGGTGCCAGGTGAATTTTGGGTCGAATTCTGGGGATTTGGGGTTTCCCAGGTGAATTTCTGAGGTGAAAAGGTTCAAAAAGGTTTTTTTTTTGAAAGCAAGTTAAAGCCAGAAGGTTATTGAAAATTAATAGATGTGATGCAAGTAGGTAATATGCAGACGATACACAGCGAGACAAATCATGGGAAAAATACAGTGGTAACACATGAGTGTGTGAGGATGGGATCAGTATAGCTAAGGCTCAGTTGAAGCTGAATTTGGAAAAGCATGCCAAAACTAAGAATAATAAAGGCACCTACGGGTATTTCAGTGGGAAAAGGAAGATGAAAAGAAACCTATCACACCTCCCCTATTCCCCCCCCACCCCCATAAGCCAGACAGGACTAGTGACAACAGACAAGGAGAAGGCTGAGGTACTCAACAAGTGTTGGTCTCAATTTTTACTGCCAGTCACTATTTCCACATCTCTCAGGTTATTGGACTGGTGGACTTGATTCTAACCCATAGTAGCAGGTCAGCTTTCAGACCACTTGAGGAACCTGAGCATGCAAGACCATGGCACCCACCCAGAGGCATGTCAGGGCCCTGAGAGAACTGGCAGCTGTAGTTGCTAAGGTGCTTCCTCCATCATATTTGAGAAATCAAGGCAACCAGCTGAAGTCTCCAGACACTGTGTTGTATTGACTCCAATCCTCTTGGTCTTTTTTGTAAATCTTAGAGCTCTGAGTCAATTTCTGCAGAGGATTCCCAATGCAGTTTCAAAAATGGAATCTTTGTTACTGGTCCTCCTGTTGATCTTGGATATTTCCATTTTCTGCACTCCTTTATTTTCGAAACATTTGTAATGACTGAAAAGAAAGCTGAGACGAGGCATTATGCTCTTTCCAGTGATAGAAATGGACCTGTATTCTTTTCAGACAAATATATTTTTGCTGTGTCTAAGCACATGTGCATACCTGTGTTTGATTTATGTGTCCAGGTTTTGGCAATGGGGCAGCCACAGGGCCATCCTGTGACAATGGCCCAGGTGCTGCCCCGTCCCGCTTTCTTCCAACTGGCTCCACTTCAGCATGTCCTCCCTGCTGAGAGAAGAGGCTGGGACAGCACCTTTAGAAATGTGACTTTCTGGGGTTTTTTTGTTTCGTTTTGTTTTGTTTTGTTATTTGTAAAGTTACTAAAAACCTTCACCCTGATTTTTTGTGTTGGGTTTGGGGCTTTTTTTTCCGGTTTTGGGTGGGTTTTTTGGTGGGCTTTTTTGGGGGCTTTTTTTGTCTCTTTGGGGATTATTGGTTGGGAGTTTTTGTGTGTTTGTTTGGTCTGCTTTTTTTGTTTGTTTTTTTATTACGGTTTTGTAGAGTTTTTTAAGCAAATTGATTGGAAAACTGAATAGTCCTCCACTATAGTCTCCTGGATTCACCTGAGACTCTTCCTAGGCATCTCCCTGATCCTTTTTGCAATGAGTCTCACATCATTCTCCTGAAGAAACTGTCTGCTTATGGTTTGCATGGGTGGGCTGTTTGCTGGGTGACAAACTGGGTGATGGCCAGGCCCACAGAGTGGTGGGAAATAGAGTTCATCCAGCTGGTCCCCAAGGCTCAGTCTTGGGCCCAGTCCTGTTTAATATCTTGCTCAGTGATCTGGACAAGGGGATAGAGTACACGCCCAGGAAGTTCACAGATGATGCAAAGTTGGCTGGTAGTGTTTTTTTTCTTCTGGAGGACAGCAAGCTCTGCTTCTTCTTCCTCCTGTTCCGAGGTCGCTGCTCCCTCTTCATCCCTCATTAAGTGTGCTGATTTTGTCACTTGGATGAGAAAACAAACAATTTTAGCAACAATACTGGTGGCAGGGTACAAGAAAGGAAGAGTTCACATGAATCCCCCCCCAACAACAGACAATACCTGATGGCTCCTCTGCCCAGCTTACTGACTACACCGCAACCCATTGTCCCCCAAAGATACTCCCTTCTCCCTGCCCCCAGCCATGATGTGAGATGGAATAGAATAACTAAGATTAAGATTCTCCCTATATAACTCCATCATACTTCGATTCTGGCAAAAACAATTCTTGAAGTTCTATCATTTCAGATCATTTGAATTTGAATTGGCATACTAAAAGGTCTAGCCAGAAACTCACGACAATATTAATAGCCCATTCTAGAATGTCCGAGATGATAGACACTTCTTTCAAGAGAATGTGATACCTCACGTGACTTCTCCAGAATTTAAATGAACAGCGGGAGTAGTCTACAAGATTCTTGCTGCCATCTGGATTTCCTGGTTTTTGGCTGGTCTATGTAAGCCAACCAGCTATTCAGCAGAGGGAATATTAGTGTGATACTTGATGGTATGTGAGATGGAACACAGTAATTTATGGCTTTTTGCATAGTGATGAAGCTGTAAAGAAAGCTCCGTAATGCTCTGACAAGGAGGCTGCTGGACTTCAAGCAGCAAAGGCCCAAAACGAACCAGTGAAAAGGTGTCATTGAAAAAAAAAAAAAAAAAAAAAAAAGCCAGGTGGGGAGCAAAGTGATACTTAAGGGCAGTTTACTGAAAGAGGAAATCTAGTGAAAAAAAGGTCCAAGAGTGAAGGAATAACAGGGAAAATGAAACTAAGGAAGGAAATCAATCTCAGCTAATCATTTCAGAAGCTAACAAGTTGTCATTGCAATGATGCATAAAGTGAGAAATTATAAATATGTCTGCGCCAAAATCTGAATTATGAACTTTATTGCATTCTGTCTTTCACGGAATCATACAACAGTCTGTGATTAAAGATCACCTAGTCCTACTTCCTTGCCAGGTAGATCTTACAGTAGATGAAATTGCTCAAGACTAGCCAAACTGATAAGGAGCACTCTCAATGATGGGGCATCCACAACTTCTCTGGAACAGCCGTTTGAGTGTCTCACCAGCTTCATTGTAGAAAAGCTTTTCCTTTTAGCCAATCTAAACCTAGTCTCAGTTTGAAAGCATGTCCCCTTGTCCTTTCTCTGCAAACCTTCCTAAAAAGTCTTTCTCCATTTGTCTTATACCCTCTTTACATATTCAAAGGCCACAATACTGTCTCTCCAGAAACCTCTCTTCTCCAGGCTAAAAGATCCTATTTTTCACAAGAACCAGGTCATAAACTGAAATGGAAGACATCTCAGGAGATCAGATCATCCAACAGCTCAGCGAAAGAATAGCTCTGAAGTCAGATCAACTAGCTTAGGGCTGTGTCTGTTTGAATTTTGAAAATTAGCAGGACTTGAAATGCTTCAAGGAAGAGAACTCTGGGTGGCTCCAGAAACAGCCTGAGAAACTCGAGCAAACTCGAAACCTCAGAAACTACCACTGCTTTCTCTCCCTCAGCCCAAGCAGTCCCAAAGAAGAAGTGTTCCCAGCAGGCTGGGATAGCACGCATATACACTACATATACATGACAGGCATCGCCAGCAGCCACATCCTGCTCCTTTCTGTGGCTGGCAAGAGTGAGACTGGATGTTTACATGTGGGCAACCTGGGTCCCTCCAGCACCTCAGACACTCAGCCTGCCCAGTGACCCCACTGAATTCCAGTATTCGCAGTGTGCCAAGACCACAGCACTACTCCGCTTGCTGGCACAGACCATCACACGCCTCCTAAATCAGTCAGGACTCCCCTGGTCCCACAGCCAGCACCCCACTTGCTCTCCCCCAGGCCACTGCCATTGTTCACCAACTTCTCCACTTTGATCTTTGCTGGTGCTCTCAACACTGGCACACCCAGATGTTCTGCAGCTGTTGTCTCCTGGTGGAAAGGACTTGTAAAGCCGTGTTTCCACACAGGACTTCCACAACCTTTCAAAGCAACCTTTTCTGGGGTATGAACAATCTCATTCAAATGTCAACATTTCTTTTCCCATATGTGAAATCAGAATTTCCTTCTTCCGGGCATGCCCAAAACAAGGCACAAACTACATTGTGCCTTCTGTTTCACATGCTGACTCGTTTGTAAACAATGCTAGGAGAATACCTGTTTTGATCCAAGCTAATCTCTGGCCCTTATAGTGCTTTCGGTAGTTAGTTTTGCTTTGCTATTTACTTGATGTCCCATTGAATTGTTGAATCATAAACAGACTATCTGTCTGTATAGCAGCATAGCAGTGATGAATAAATGCAAGAGAAGGAGCAAGGTGATTGTTTGCTAGACTCTTCCTAGAAACTGAGAAATCTGTTACTTAATGCTGACCACAGCAGATGGAGGAAGCATCCTACATGATGTCAAAGCAATGAAGCTGTAATCACTTTTATGATTACAGTCAAGGCACTGCTTTTGCCACCATAAGTGGAGTGCAGGGAATCTTAAAAGACGACACTCTAACTGTTGTCCATGCTCACTGAGAAAATAATGCTTTTACAGCAGAGCAGGTCTCACCGCAGCTAAATCATGGCTTCAACTGTACACCGCCTTCAAAAAAGCCCACAAAAATACAAATGAAAGGATTTGGAACCCAAGGGAATCTCGGATTGTGACATCAGCTCACTTTGGATTCTTTCCAAATTCTCAGTTCCATTTTCTTCCCAGCCAATTATCCCACCTAACCTGAGATGTAATTTATGGATATCCAACACATCTAGTTACCTTAGAATTAGATTGCCACTAGGCAAAAAGACAGAAACAAGCAGTTAAGTTCAGACTGAAACCAAGGGTGTTTAGAACAGCAATACTTGGACGTAACTATTCTTGATCAAACCAAAACTTTTAGGACTTACCCATGAATTTTTGGAGGTGGAAAAAGTCCCTAGGGAGCTCACACTCAGTGCCTGGAGAGGCGCTCTCGCTGGTCTTTCAAGGACCGATTCGTCACAGCAGAGGCAGCAGAGCACAAGATGGCCGACGAGAAGGGGCAGTGTAGAATTCTCGGTCTGTCTCTGTCTCCACTCAGGGTAGAACGTCCCTGTCCTGGCACATTTTCGTGTGCGCTATGTCCCTCCAGGTCTTCGGTCCTTGCGAAGCTCTATGTACTGCGAGCGCTGCTACTTGCAGCTGAGAAGGACCGCGGAGCTAGCAGCGAATTCGGAGAGCGCTAAGCACGAAGTCAAGAAGCGAGACGTGTCCCTGCAACGCGGTGCTAAGAGCAGCTTCCTGGCGGCGGGGGCGAGCTCCGGCCACAAGACATTCTCGTCCTGGCAACGGATCTCCGTGAAGGGCGTAGGCGAAAAGCTTTCGTTTTCCATTCGAACTGCGAGAGAGGCAGACTGTTACACGGAGCTCTGAGAACAAAGGTGCACGCCCTAGGCGGGCTTGGGCAGAAGAAGCGTTCTCGAGCTCTTGGCTGCCCGCACACTGCTGGGTATGTGGCGCCCCTGCAGCGGCTTCTGGCCGCCGGCAAGTGAAAGCGGAGCAAGGCGTGGGCGTGGGCGAGGGCGGTGAACGAAGCGGCAAGAGCGCCGTGCTTGTGTGCACCACGTTAGAGGCTACTAGGAGAGGAAGGTGGTTGACTCTCGCTTGCCTTCCCAAGTGCCCTTAGCAGTCGGAAGGAGCAAGCTGAAGCACTGCTGCTTGTGCTGCTCCTTGGTTCCCTTGCAGCCCGCTCTGAAAGCATTGGCGGTCACTTCTAGGCGCCGAGTTGCACACACGCAGCACCACGTTAAGTGCCGCGGAGAAGGGAAATCCAGAGTGCAGCGAGGAGCTTGACGTGGCTTACGTGCAGTAAGGAAAAGGTGAACCTAAGCACTGCCTCTTCAATCTGGCCGCCTCTGCTCTGGTAGCAACTTTTGCAAGTCGGCAAAGGGAGCCGCGAGTATGTAGAAGGGAGGGCAGCGAGACGCCGTGCGTTATGCGCCCTTTCAGGGCTGCTGACAAGGGGCTACTTTAAGAACGCCTTCTTCGTCCTCGCGTCCTTCTCGCTTCGTTCTAGCTGCATGGAGTACAGCACAGCGAAGGAGTGAAGACGGGCACTGCCCCAGCTTTTGCCCTGGCGTGCAACGGCTGTGTGCTGCTTTTCCAAGCAGCAAGAGCACTGAGAAGTGAAAGCGATTGTGAAGGAGCTCTTTGGCTGCTCGTGTGCTCTTCGCTGCACTGCGCCCCTCGCAAGCGGCTTCGTTCTTCGGCGTCTGCCGTCCGGAGACAGCTGAACTCCAGCGGTCAGTTTCAGCTCTGCCCAACAGCGTGCTCTCAGTTCTGCGGACAAGCACGCCCTGTTGCCTTGGCTCCGAGTGCAAAGTCCCTAGCGAGCACTCACTCAGTGCAATGCACCCAGAAAGACGCTCTCGCTCGTCTTTCAAGGAGCGATTCCTAACAGCAGAAGCAGCAGAGGCACAAACTGGATGACGAGAAGGGACAATGTAGAACACGTCTCTGTCCTGGCACATTTGCGTGTGCGATATGTCCCTCCGGGTCTTCGGTCCTTGCGAAGCTCTATGTACTGCGAGCGCAGCTACTTGCAGCTGAGAAGGACCGCGGAGCTAGCAGCGAATTCGGAGAGCGCTAAGCACGAAGTCAAGAAGCGAGACGTGTCCCTGCAACGCGGTGCTAAGAGCAGCTTCCTGGCGGCGGGGGCGAGCTCCGGCCACAAGACATTCTCGTCCTGGCAACGGATCTCCGTGAAGGGCGTAGGCGAAAAGCTTTCGTTTTCCATTCGAACTGCGAGAGAGGCAGACTGTTACACGGAGCTCTGAGAACAAAGGTGCACGCCCTAGGCGGGCTTGGGCAGAAGAAGCGTTCTCGAGCTCTTGGCTGCCCGCACACTGCTGGGTATGTGGCGCCCCTGCAGCGGCTTCTGGCCGCCGGCAAGTGAAAGCGGAGCAAGGCGTGGGCGTGGGCGAGGGCGGTGAACGAAGCGGCAAGAGCGCCGTGCTTGTGTGCACCACGTTAGAGGCTACTAGGAGAGGAAGGTGGTTGACTCTCGCTTGCCTTCCCAAGTGCCCTTAGCAGTCGGAAGGAGCAAGCTGAAGCACTGCTGCTTGTGCTGCTCCTTGGTTCCCTTGCAGCCCGCTCTGAAAGCATTGGCGGTCACTTCTAGGCGCCGAGTTGCACACACGCAGCACCACGTTAAGTGCCGCGGAGAAGGGAAATCCAGAGTGCAGCGAGGAGCTTGACGTGGCTTACGTGCAGTAAGGAAAAGGTGAACCTAAGCACTGCCTCTTCAATCTGGCCGCCTCTGCTCTGGTAGCAACTTTTGCAAGTCGGCAAAGGGAGCCGCGAGTATGTAGAAGGGAGGGCAGCGAGACGCCGTGCGTTATGCGCCCTTTCAGGGCTGCTGACAAGGGGCTACTTTAAGAACGCCTTCTTCGTCCTCGCGTCCTTCTCGCTTCGTTCTAGCTGCATGGAGTACAGCACAGCGAAGGAGTGAAGACGGGCACTGCCCCAGCTTTTGCCCTGGCGTGCAACGGCTGTGTGCTGCTTTTCCAAGCAGCAAGAGCACTGAGAAGTGAAAGCGATTGTGAAGGAGCTCTTTGGCTGCTCGTGTGCTCTTCGCTGCACTGCGCCCCTCGCAAGCGGCTTCGTTCTTCGGCGTCTGCCGTCCGGAGACAGCTGAACTCCAGCGGTCAGTTTCAGCTCTGCCCAACAGCGTGCTCTCAGTTCTGCGGACAAGCACGCCCTGTTGCCTTGGCTCCGAGTGCAAAGTCCCTAGCGAGCACTCACTCAGTGCAATGCACCCAGAAAGACGCTCTCGCTCGTCTTTCAAGGAGCGATTCCTAACAGCAGAAGCAGCAGAGGCACAAACTGGATGACGAGAAGGGACAATGTAGAACACGTCTCTGTCCTGGCACGTTGTCGTGTGCGATATGTCCCTCCGGGTCTTCGGTCCTTGCGAAGCTCTGTGTACTGCGAGCGCTGCTACTTGCAGCTGAGAAGGACCGCGGAGCTAGCAGCGAATTCGGAGAGCGCTAAGCACGAAGTCAAGAAGCGAGACGTGTCCCTGCAACGCGGTGCTAAGAGCAGCTTCCTGGCGGCGGGGGCGAGCTCCGGCCACAAGACATTCTCGTCCTGGCAACGGATCTCTGTGAAGGGCGTAGGCGAAAAGCTTTCGTTTTCCATTCGAACGGCGAGAGAGGCAGACTGTTACACGGAGCTCTGAGAACAAAGGTGCACGCCCTAGGCGGGCTTGGGCAGAAGAAGCTTTCTCGAGCTCTTGGCTGCCGGCACACTGCTGGGTATGTGGCGCCCCTGCAGCGGCTTCTGGCCGCCGGCAAGTGAAAGCGGAGCAAGGCGTGGGCGTGGGCGAGGGCGGTGAACGAAGCGGCAAGAGCGCCGTGCTTGTGTGCACCACGTTAGAGGCTACTAGGAGAGGAAGGTGGTTGACTCTCGCTTGCCTTCCCAAGTGCCCTTAGCAGTCGGAAGGAGCAAGCTGAAGCACTGCTGCTTGTGCTGCTCCTTGGTTCCCTTGCAGCCCGCTCTGAAAGCATTGGCGGTCACTTCTAGGCGCCGAGTTGCACACACGCAGCACCACGTTAAGTGCCGCGGAGAAGGGAAATCCAGAGTGCAGCGAGGAGCTTGACGTGGCTTACGTGCAGTAAGGAAAAGGTGAACCTAAGCACTGCCTCTTCAATCTGGCCGCCTCTGCTCTGGTAGCAACTTTTGCAAGTCGGCAAAGGGAGCCGCGAGTATGTAGAAGGGAGGGCAGCGAGACGCCGTGCGTTATGCGCCCTTTCAGGGCTGCTGACAAGGGGCTACTTTAAGAAGGCCTTCTTCGTCCTCGCGTCCTTCTCGCTTCGTTCTAGCTGCATGGAGTACAGCACAGCGAAGGAGTGAAGACGGGCACTGCCCCAGCTTTTGCCCTGGCGTGCAACGGCTGTGTGCTGCTTTTCCAAGCAGCAAGAGCACTGAGAAGTGAAAGCGATTGTGAAGGAGCTCTTTGGCTGCTCGTGTGCTCTTCGCTGCACTGCGCCGCTCGCAAGCGGCTTCGTTCTTTGTCGTCTGCCGTCCGGAGAGAGCTGAACTGCAGCGGTCAGTTTCAGCTCTGCCCAACAGCGTGCTCTCAGTTCTGCGGACAAGCACGCCCTGTTGCCTTGGCTCCGAGTGCAAAGTCCCTAGCGAGCACTCACTCAGTGCAATGCACCCAGAAAGACGCTCTCGCTCGTCTTTCAAGGAGCGATTCCTAACAGCAGAAGCAGCAGAGGCACAAACTGGATGACGAGAAGGGACAATGTAGAACACGTCTCTGTCCTGGCACGTTGTCGTGTGCGATATGTCCCTCCGGGTCTTCGGTCCTTGCGAAGCTCTGTGTACTGCGAGCGCTGCTACTTGCAGCTGAGAAGGACCGCGGAGCTAGCAGCGAATTCGGAGAGCGCTAAGCACGAAGTCAAGAAGCGAGACGTGTCCCTGCAACGCGGTGCTAAGAGCAGCTTCCTGGCGGCGGGGGCGAGCTCCGGCCACAAGACATTCTCGTCCTGGCAACGGATCTCTGTGAAGGGCGTAGGCGAAAAGCTTTCGTTTTCCATTCGAACGGCGAGAGAGGCAGACTGTTACACGGAGCTCTGAGAACAAAGGTGCACGCCCTAGGCGGGCTTGGGCAGAAGAAGCTTTCTCGAGCTCTTGGCTGCCGGCACACTGCTGGGTATGTGGCGCCCCTGCAGCGGCTTCTGGCCGCTGGCAAGTGAAAGCGGAGCAAGGCGTGGGCGAGGGCGGTGAACGAAGCGGCAAGAGCGCCGTGCTTGTGTGCACCACGTTAGAGGCTACTAGGAGAGGAAGGTGGTTGACTCTCGCTTGCCTTCCCAAGTGCCCTTAGCAGTCGGAAGGAGCAAGCTGAAGCACTGCTGCTTGTGCTGCTCCTTGGTTCCCTTGCAGCCCGCTCTGAAAGCATTGGCGGTCACTTCTAGGCGCCGAGTTGCACACACGCAGCACCACGTTAAGTGCCGCGGAGAAGGGAAATCCAGAGTGCAGCGAGGAGCTTGACGTGGCTTACGTGCAGTAAGGAAAAGGTGAACCTAAGCACTGCCTCTTCAATCTGGCCGCCTCTGCTCTGGTAGCAACTTTTGCAAGTCGGCAAAGGGAGCCGCGAGTATGTAGAAGGGAGGGCAGCGAGACGCCGTGCGTTATGCGCCCTTTCAGGGCTGCTGACAAGGGGCTACTTTAAGAAGGCCTTCTTCGTCCTCGCGTCCTTCTCGCTTCGTTCTAGCTGCATGGAGTACAGCACAGCGAAGGAGTGAAGACGGGCACTGCCCCAGCTTTTGCCCTGGCGTGCAACGGCTGTGTGCTGCTTTTCCAAGCAGCAAGAGCACTGAGAAGTGAAAGCGATTGTGAAGGAGCTCTTTGGCTGCTCGTGTGCTCTTCGCTGCACTGCGCCGCTCGCAAGCGGCTTCGTTCTTCGTCGTCTGCCGTCCGGAGAGAGCTGAACTGCAGCGGTCAGTTTCAGCTCTGCCCAACAGCGTGCTCTCAGTTCTGCGGACAAGCACGCCCTGTTGCCTTGGCTCCGAGTGCAAAGTCCCTAGCGAGCACTCACTCAGTGCAATGCACCCAGAAAGACGCTCTCGCTCGTCTTTCAAGGAGCGATTCCTAACAGCAGAAGCAGCAGAGGCACAAACTGGATGACGAGAAGGGACAATGTAGAACACGTCTCTGTCCTGGCACGTTGTCGTGTGCGATATGTCCCTCCGGGTCTTCGGTCCTTGCGAAGCTCTGTGTACTGCGAGCGCTGCTACTTGCAGCTGAGAAGGACCGCGGAGCTAGCAGCGAATTCGGAGAGCGCTAAGCACGAAGTCAAGAAGCGAGACGTGTCCCTGCAACGCGGTGCTAAGAGCAGCTTCCTGGCGGCGGGGGCGAGCTCCGGCCACAAGACATTCTCGTCCTGGCAACGGATCTCTGTGAAGGGCGTAGGCGAAAAGCTTTCGTTTTCCATTCGAACGGCGAGAGAGGCAGACTGTTACACGGAGCTCTGAGAACAAAGGTGCACGCCCTAGGCGGGCTTGGGCAGAAGAAGCTTTCTCGAGCTCTTGGCTGCCGGCACACTGCTGGGTATGTGGCGCCCCTGCAGCGGCTTCTGGCCGCCGGCAAGTGAAAGCGGAGCAAGGCGTGGGCGAGGGCGGTGAACGAAGCGGCAAGAGCGCCGTGCTTGTGTGCACCACGTTAGAGGCTACTAGGAGAGGAAGGTGGTTGACTCTCGCTTGCCTTCCCAAGTGCCCTTAGCAGTCGGAAGGAGCAAGCTGAAGCACTGCTGCTTGTGCTGCTCCTTGGTTCCCTTGCAGCCCGCTCTGAAAGCATTGGCGGTCACTTCTAGGCGCCGAGTTGCACACACACAGCACCACGCTAAGTGCCGCGGAGAAGGGAAATCCAGAGTGCAGCGAGGAGCTTGACGTGGCTTACGTGCAGTAAGGAAAAGGTGAACCTAAGCACTGCCTCTTCAATCTGGCCGCCTCTGCTCTGGTAGCAACTTTTGCGAGTCGGCAAAGGGAGCCGCGAGTATGTAGAACGGAGGGCAGCGAGACGCCGTGTTTTATGCGCCCTTTCAGGGCTGCTGACAGGGGGCTACTTTAAGAAGGCCTTCTTCTTCCTCGCGTCCTTCTCGCTTCGTTCTAGCTGCATGGAGTACAGCACAGCGAAGGATTGAAGACAGGCACTGCCCCAGCTTTTGCCCTGGCCTGCCTGTGCTGCGCCTTTAGCTGCACACCAGAACAATGGCATTTCTTACCCGCAAGTTAAAAAGGGCTGTAGTGTAGCCTTAGGAATGGCAAGTGCCTAGGCATTAAGTTGGGCGACCACGTATGAGGGAGTCTTTAGAGGTTTCCTCCCCCATGGCGCAGGTTTATTCTCATTTTCGTGCTGAACTGAAAAGTCCGGGCATGGCAAGTCTGCCCTGCCTTCTGCAGAGACGAACACAAATGTGGGGCTATGATCCTCTGTGTTGGGAGCTCTGCTTCCGGGTGTGTGGGCCGCCATGAGCCCGCAGCAGCCGCCGAGGACACTGTGGATTGTGGATGAGGCTGGGCTGGCCCCCCGCCCCCCCGCTGGTCTGACAGCGGCAGGAGCTGCGTCGGAGCGGCATCGCCTGAGGGCCCCATGGGGGGCGGGGAGAGAGCCGGGAGTGACCCCGAGCGACACCGGAAGCGATATCCGTAGGGCCCGGAAGGCCAGCGTTGCCATCGAGTTTGGCCGGTAGGAGGCTTCTAAGGTGCTTTGAAAGGTGGAGCTTCTTTGCTCTAGGACAGTCTGGGAGAGCTGAGGGTGTCCAATCTGGAGAACAGAAGGCTCCAGGGAGACCTTCGAGCCCCTTGCAGTGCCTGCTGGGGCTCCAAGATAGCTGGGGAGGGACTTTGGAAAAGGTTCTGGACTCGCAGGACAAGGGGGAATAGCTTCCAACTGCCAGAGGGCTGGGGTAGATGGGATATTGGAAAGGAATTCTTCCTTGTGTGGGTGCTGAGGCCTGGCACATGTTGCTCAAAGAGGCTGTGTAGGAGCCCCATGGCAGGAAGCGTCCAGGGCCAGGCTGGAGCGGACATGGAGCAACCTGGACTAGTGGAAAAGTGTCCCTGCCCATGTCAGGATGTGGGAAGAAGAGAATCTGTCTCTAAGGTCGCTTCCAGTCCAAACCATTCTGGGATTCTAGGATTCATGGAAGGCCCTTTTCCAAGTGAAGTGTTGTATCTCTTGGCTCCCAGCTTGTAGTTGCCAGTTCTTCTGGAAGCAGGCGTGGCGAAGCAGCTGTGATGAGCCATGGGTTCTCAATAGGACGAGTGTGATATATTTGCAGAGAGGAAGGCTGCAGACAGATCTTCAAGGTCCAGGTAAAACAAGCAAAGGATTGAATAAAAGCCAAAGGTTGGTTGTGTTAGTTTGCTGGCTGTTGAAATGGCCCCAGGTCATTTTCAACATTTCTAATTTGGATTTGTTTGAGTAAAAAATGAATGTGTTACCTCCAGCGTAGGCTCTCCAATGCATCTCCATGTGCTCCCATCTCTTTGTTGTATATCGGGTTCTATTAACTGAAGACAGAATCATAACACAGTAGTAAAACATTTAGAGGCGTAGTTAGCCAGCTTCAGGAGTTTTCAACTCTGCTGTTGACTTTTCTGGTAACTGTAGGCAAGGCAACACAATCCAGTTACTCCACTTTTGCTCTCTGAGGAAAAAGTGATTTTTTTTTTTTTTTTTTTCTTTCTTCTCATTTTGAAAATAGCCTTGAATGAAGAGAGTTATGCATGTGGCATGTAGGATTCATTATTTTACTTTTCTCTTCTGCTGTCTTTCGCGTACTAGTCTTTTTAAAATTTTTTTGTCGCTGTTCTCCATTCAGTAGGTTTGAAAGAATTCTAATTGTTGAGATGATGGTTCTTTGAAGGCTCACTTAGCCCACCTTTTGGGTGAAGGAAAGAAGAAGACAAGGTCCTCTAGGAAGAGTAAAAAGCATACTTTCAAGAGACATTCAGAGATGTCTGCTGATGCCATGCAATGACCGTGTAATCAGCAGAAATGTGTTGGAAAAACACCCATCAGTGACTTCACAAGAAAGCCACACTCAAGACAGGTAAAGAACAGAAGCATAAAACCCCAAAGGTATGAAATGGACAGATTTTCATTGGGAATGAGCAACTCCTGAATTCTTGGTTCTAGAACTAGGGGCTTGTAATAAATAGACTGTCTCCTTGCCAAACGTAAACTTGGTGTCATGATCTGCTCACTGCCCGTTGAAGTGCAGGGCTAGTAGACTAATATTTGCCATGGCAGGCATATTGTATGGCTTTCCTGTTAAAAAGAAATTGGTTTTGCTCATAGCAATCTAGATATGTACCCAGTCTGACACCTATTTTTTAGGCTATATTTCCAAGTAAATGGCTTCCACGATGATGCAGTAAGTTTATGTCATGAACAGGAATGAAGTGATTGCATGCATCCTTTTTTACCCTAAGCCAGCTGCTGAATAATGAGACAGAGACTCTCACTGACGCCAAGGAGTGCCCGTGCTTTTGGGAAAAGCACTGGGCAGATAAAGCCTATTTCCACATTTCTTGCTAGCGTCTCCTTCAAAGTTCATGGGTTTGCTCATCTTTTAGAGCTGTTCTAGATGTCTTTGTAGTTTACATGTACTAAATGTAGCAGGTATTGCTTTCATGGCGTCCTACTAGATTTGAAGTTGGGATCTACTCAGGCTTCAATGTCTCAGAAGAAGCAACGTTGATTCTTTGAATTCCGTTCTTGAACGTGAGAATGCTACTTATGTAGTTAATGAATTAATTAAATCGAATTCACTTGAATGGAAAAATTGTCTTGTTCATGTAGATTTTAACTTGGGAAATTGATATTTGAGTTCTACTTTTCATTGTTGTTGCTTTTCTGTATTCTTTGATTGCACAGATAGCAGATGTACTGACCAAGTATTGTGTGAAACTGGAGGAAATGTCCTTCCTCTTGGCAGCTGATGTTCACAAGCTCATTAACGCTAAGGCCATGGTAAATGTTTTACCTGGGGCAAGATAGCAGTCTGAATATTCCTAGAATGTCTTTCTTTCCCCAGATGAAATTCATTTTTTTCTGCCTATCAGTCACTGAAATATAGAAGAAATTTCTACTTGGCAGGGTATTGGTTATCATTTGTGTTCTTTTCTCCCCTCATTTTCTGTAGAAGAGACAATTTTTGGTTTGTTTTTGCATGTTGAAGCAGAGGAAGAAGAAGATGAGGAGAGGATTCCTTGTAAAAGTGAAGAAAATGAGCATGCAGAACAGGGACTAAGCATTATGCAGGTAAGCGAGCAAGAGATTAAGTTTGAAAGTGAAAGCAGTTTTGTCCAAAAGAAGGAGGAATAGGACGTCTTTTTGCTGAGAATGAATAGAAAGGTTTTTTGCATTTAGTTTGTATACGAAGCGCACAGGGCTCTAGATCCTTTTGTGGGAAAATGGAGTGTGTAAAGTTGCCAATCATTTTGGAGCGAATTTGGAGGGTGAATTTGGGGTGCCAGGTGAATTTTGGGTCGAATTCTGGGGATTTGGGGTTTCCCAGGTGAATTTCTGAGGTGAAAAGGTTCAAAAAGGTTTTTTTTTTGAAAGCAAGTTAAAGCCAGAAGGTTATTGAAAATTAATAGATGTGATGCAAGTAGGTAATATGCAGACGATACACAGCGAGACAAATCATGGGAAAAATACAGTGGTAACACATGAGTGTGTGAGGATGGGATCAGTATAGCTAAGGCTCAGTTGAAGCTGAATTTGGAAAAGCATGCCAAAACTAAGAATAATAAAGGCACCTACGGGTATTTCAGTGGGAAAAGGAAGATGAAAAGAAACCTATCACACCTCCCCTATTCCCCCCCCACCCCCATAAGCCAGACAGGACTAGTGACAACAGACAAGGAGAAGGCTGAGGTACTCAACAAGTGTTGGTCTCAATTTTTACTGCCAGTCACTATTTCCACATCTCTCAGGTTATTGGACTGGTGGACTTGATTCTAACCCATAGTAGCAGGTCAGCTTTCAGACCACTTGAGGAACCTGAGCATGCAAGACCATGGCACCCACCCAGAGGCATGTCAGGGCCCTGAGAGAACTGGCAGCTGTAGTTGCTAAGGTGCTTCCTCCATCATATTTGAGAAATCAAGGCAACCAGCTGAAGTCTCCAGACACTGTGTTGTATTGACTCCAATCCTCTTGGTCTTTTTTGTAAATCTTAGAGCTCTGAGTCAATTTCTGCAGAGGATTCCCAATGCAGTTTCAAAAATGGAATCTTTGTTACTGGTCCTCCTGTTGATCTTGGATATTTCCATTTTCTGCACTCCTTTATTTTCGAAACATTTGTAATGACTGAAAAGAAAGCTGAGACGAGGCATTATGCTCTTTCCAGTGATAGAAATGGACCTGTATTCTTTTCAGACAAATATATTTTTGCTGTGTCTAAGCACATGTGCATACCTGTGTTTGATTTATGTGTCCAGGTTTTGGCAATGGGGCAGCCACAGGGCCATCCTGTGACAATGGCCCAGGTGCTGCCCCGTCCCGCTTTCTTCCAACTGGCTCCACTTCAGCATGTCCTCCCTGCTGAGAGAAGAGGCTGGGACAGCACCTTTAGAAATGTGACTTTCTGGGGTTTTTTTGTTTCGTTTTGTTTTGTTTTGTTATTTGTAAAGTTACTAAAAACCTTCACCCTGATTTTTTGTGTTGGGTTTGGGGCTTTTTTTTCCGGTTTTGGGTGGGTTTTTTGGTGGGCTTTTTTGGGGGCTTTTTTTGTCTCTTTGGGGATTATTGGTTGGGAGTTTTTGTGTGTTTGTTTGGTCTGCTTTTTTTGTTTGTTTTTTTATTACGGTTTTGTAGAGTTTTTTAAGCAAATTGATTGGAAAACTGAATAGTCCTCCACTATAGTCTCCTGGATTCACCTGAGACTCTTCCTAGGCATCTCCCTGATCCTTTTTGCAATGAGTCTCACATCATTCTCCTGAAGAAACTGTCTGCTTATGGTTTGCATGGGTGGGCTGTTTGCTGGGTGACAAACTGGGTGATGGCCAGGCCCACAGAGTGGTGGGAAATAGAGTTCATCCAGCTGGTCCCCAAGGCTCAGTCTTGGGCCCAGTCCTGTTTAATATCTTGCTCAGTGATCTGGACAAGGGGATAGAGTACACGCCCAGGAAGTTCACAGATGATGCAAAGTTGGCTGGTAGTGTTTTTTTTCTTCTGGAGGACAGCAAGCTCTGCTTCTTCTTCCTCCTGTTCCGAGGTCGCTGCTCCCTCTTCATCCCTCATTAAGTGTGCTGATTTTGTCACTTGGATGAGAAAACAAACAATTTTAGCAACAATACTGGTGGCAGGGTACAAGAAAGGAAGAGTTCACATGAATCCCCCCCCAACAACAGACAATACCTGATGGCTCCTCTGCCCAGCTTACTGACTACACCGCAACCCATTGTCCCCCAAAGATACTCCCTTCTCCCTGCCCCCAGCCATGATGTGAGATGGAATAGAATAACTAAGATTAAGATTCTCCCTATATAACTCCATCATACTTCGATTCTGGCAAAAACAATTCTTGAAGTTCTATCATTTCAGATCATTTGAATTTGAATTGGCATACTAAAAGGTCTAGCCAGAAACTCACGACAATATTAATAGCCCATTCTAGAATGTCCGAGATGATAGACACTTCTTTCAAGAGAATGTGATACCTCACGTGACTTCTCCAGAATTTAAATGAACAGCGGGAGTAGTCTACAAGATTCTTGCTGCCATCTGGATTTCCTGGTTTTTGGCTGGTCTATGTAAGCCAACCAGCTATTCAGCAGAGGGAATATTAGTGTGATACTTGATGGTATGTGAGATGGAACACAGTAATTTATGGCTTTTTGCATAGTGATGAAGCTGTAAAGAAAGCTCCGTAATGCTCTGACAAGGAGGCTGCTGGACTTCAAGCAGCAAAGGCCCAAAACGAACCAGTGAAAAGGTGTCATTGAAAAAAAAAAAAAAAAAAAAAAAAGCCAGGTGGGGAGCAAAGTGATACTTAAGGGCAGTTTACTGAAAGAGGAAATCTAGTGAAAAAAAGGTCCAAGAGTGAAGGAATAACAGGGAAAATGAAACTAAGGAAGGAAATCAATCTCAGCTAATCATTTCAGAAGCTAACAAGTTGTCATTGCAATGATGCATAAAGTGAGAAATTATAAATATGTCTGCGCCAAAATCTGAATTATGAACTTTATTGCATTCTGTCTTTCACGGAATCATACAACAGTCTGTGATTAAAGATCACCTAGTCCTACTTCCTTGCCAGGTAGATCTTACAGTAGATGAAATTGCTCAAGACTAGCCAAACTGATAAGGAGCACTCTCAATGATGGGGCATCCACAACTTCTCTGGAACAGCCGTTTGAGTGTCTCACCAGCTTCATTGTAGAAAAGCTTTTCCTTTTAGCCAATCTAAACCTAGTCTCAGTTTGAAAGCATGTCCCCTTGTCCTTTCTCTGCAAACCTTCCTAAAAAGTCTTTCTCCATTTGTCTTATACCCTCTTTACATATTCAAAGGCCACAATACTGTCTCTCCAGAAACCTCTCTTCTCCAGGCTAAAAGATCCTATTTTTCACAAGAACCAGGTCATAAACTGAAATGGAAGACATCTCAGGAGATCAGATCATCCAACAGCTCAGCGAAAGAATAGCTCTGAAGTCAGATCAACTAGCTTAGGGCTGTGTCTGTTTGAATTTTGAAAATTAGCAGGACTTGAAATGCTTCAAGGAAGAGAACTCTGGGTGGCTCCAGAAACAGCCTGAGAAACTCGAGCAAACTCGAAACCTCAGAAACTACCACTGCTTTCTCTCCCTCAGCCCAAGCAGTCCCAAAGAAGAAGTGTTCCCAGCAGGCTGGGATAGCACGCATATACACTACATATACATGACAGGCATCGCCAGCAGCCACATCCTGCTCCTTTCTGTGGCTGGCAAGAGTGAGACTGGATGTTTACATGTGGGCAACCTGGGTCCCTCCAGCACCTCAGACACTCAGCCTGCCCAGTGACCCCACTGAATTCCAGTATTCGCAGTGTGCCAAGACCACAGCACTACTCCGCTTGCTGGCACAGACCATCACACGCCTCCTAAATCAGTCAGGACTCCCCTGGTCCCACAGCCAGCACCCCACTTGCTCTCCCCCAGGCCACTGCCATTGTTCACCAACTTCTCCACTTTGATCTTTGCTGGTGCTCTCAACACTGGCACACCCAGATGTTCTGCAGCTGTTGTCTCCTGGTGGAAAGGACTTGTAAAGCCGTGTTTCCACACAGGACTTCCACAACCTTTCAAAGCAACCTTTTCTGGGGTATGAACAATCTCATTCAAATGTCAACATTTCTTTTCCCATATGTGAAATCAGAATTTCCTTCTTCCGGGCATGCCCAAAACAAGGCACAAACTACATTGTGCCTTCTGTTTCACATGCTGACTCGTTTGTAAACAATGCTAGGAGAATACCTGTTTTGATCCAAGCTAATCTCTGGCCCTTATAGTGCTTTCGGTAGTTAGTTTTGCTTTGCTATTTACTTGATGTCCCATTGAATTGTTGAATCATAAACAGACTATCTGTCTGTATAGCAGCATAGCAGTGATGAATAAATGCAAGAGAAGGAGCAAGGTGATTGTTTGCTAGACTCTTCCTAGAAACTGAGAAATCTGTTACTTAATGCTGACCACAGCAGATGGAGGAAGCATCCTACATGATGTCAAAGCAATGAAGCTGTAATCACTTTTATGATTACAGTCAAGGCACTGCTTTTGCCACCATAAGTGGAGTGCAGGGAATCTTAAAAGACGACACTCTAACTGTTGTCCATGCTCACTGAGAAAATAATGCTTTTACAGCAGAGCAGGTCTCACCGCAGCTAAATCATGGCTTCAACTGTACACCGCCTTCAAAAAAGCCCACAAAAATACAAATGAAAGGATTTGGAACCCAAGGGAATCTCGGATTGTGACATCAGCTCACTTTGGATTCTTTCCAAATTCTCAGTTCCATTTTCTTCCCAGCCAATTATCCCACCTAACCTGAGATGTAATTTATGGATATCCAACACATCTAGTTACCTTAGAATTAGATTGCCACTAGGCAAAAAGACAGAAACAAGCAGTTAAGTTCAGACTGAAACCAAGGGTGTTTAGAACAGCAATACTTGGACGTAACTATTCTTGATCAAACCAAAACTTTTAGGACTTACCCATGAATTTTTGGAGGTGGAAAAAGTCCCTAGGGAGCTCACACTCAGTGCCTGGAGAGGCGCTCTCGCTGGTCTTTCAAGGACCGATTCGTCACAGCAGAGGCAGCAGAGCACAAGATGGCCGACGAGAAGGGGCAGTGTAGAATTCTCGGTCTGTCTCTGTCTCCACTCAGTGTAGAACGTCCCTGTCCTGGCACATTTTCGTGTGCGCTATGTCCCTCCAGGTCTTCGGTCCTTGCGAAGCTCTATGTACTGCGAGCGCTGCTACTTGCAGCTGAGAAGGACCGCGGAGCTAGCAGCGAATTCGGAGAGCGCTAAGCACGAAGTCAAGAAGCGAGACGTGTCCCTGCAACGCGGTGCTAAGAGCAGCTTCCTCGCGGCGGGGGCGAGCTCCGGCCACAAGACATTCTCGTCCTGGCAACGGATCTCCGTGAAGGGCGTAGGCGAAAAGCTTTCGTTTTCCATTCGAACTGCGAGAGAGGCAGACTGTTACACGGAGCTCTGAGAACAAAGGTGCACGCCCTAGGCGGGCTTGGGCAGAAGAAGCGTTCTCGAGCTCTTGGCTGCCCGCACACTGCTGGGTATGTGGCGCCCCTGCAGCGGCTTCTGGCCGCCGGCAAGTGAAAGCGGAGCAAGGCGTGGGCGTGGGCGAGGGCGGTGAACGAAGCGGCAAGAGCGCCGTGCTTGTGTGCACCACGTTAGAGGCTACTAGGAGAGGAAGGTGGTTGACTCTCGCTTGCCTTCCCAAGTGCCCTTAGCAGTCGGAAGGAGCAAGCTGAAGCACTGCTGCTTGTGCTGCTCCTTGGTTCCCTTGCAGCCCGCTCTGAAAGCATTGGCGGTCACTTCTAGGCGCCGAGTTGCACACACGCAGCACCACGTTAAGTGCCGCGGAGAAGGGAAATCCAGAGTGCAGCGAGGAGCTTGACGTGGCTTACGTGCAGTAAGGAAAAGGTGAACCTAAGCACTGCCTCTTCAATCTGGCCGCCTCTGCTCTGGTAGCAACTTTTGCAAGTCGGCAAAGGGAGCCGCGAGTATGTAGAAGGGAGGGCAGCGAGACGCCGTGCGTTATGCGCCCTTTCAGGGCTGCTGACAAGGGGCTACTTTAAGAAGGCCTTCTTCGTCCTCGCGTCCTTCTCGCTTCGTTCTAGCTGCATGGAGTACAGCACAGCGAAGGAGTGAAGACGGGCACTGCCCCAGCTTTTGCCCTGGCGTGCAACGGCTGTGTGCTGCTTTTCCAAGCAGCAAGAGCACTGAGAAGTGAAAGCGATTGTGAAGGAGCTCTTTGGCTGCTCGTGTGCTCTTCGCTGCACTGCGCCGCTCGCAAGCGGCTTCGTTCTTCGTCGTCTGCCGTCCGGAGAGAGCTGAACTGCAGCGGTCAGTTTCAGCTCTGCCCAACAGCGTGCTCTCAGTTCTGCGGACAAGCACGCCCTGTTGCCTTGGCTCCGAGTGCAAAGTCCCTAGCGAGCACTCACTCAGTGCAATGCACCCAGAAAGACGCTCTCGCTCGTCTTTCAAGGAGCGATTCCTAACAGCAGAAGCAGCAGAGGCACAAACTGGATGACGAGAAGGGACAATGTAGAACACGTCTCTGTCCTGGCACGTTGTCGTGTGCGATATGTCCCTCCGGGTCTTCGGTCCTTGCGAAGCTCTGTGTACTGCGAGCGCTGCTACTTGCAGCTGAGAAGGACCGCGGAGCTAGCAGCGAATTCGGAGAGCGCTAAGCACGAAGTCAAGAAGCGAGACGTGTCCCTGCAACGCGGTGCTAAGAGCAGCTTCCTGGCGGCGGGGGCGAGCTCCGGCCACAAGACATTCTCGTCCTGGCAACGGATCTCCGTGAAGGGCGTAGGCGAAAAGCTTTCGTTTTCCATTCGAACGGCGAGAGAGGCAGACTGTTACACGGAGCTCTGAGAACAAAGGTGCACGCCCTAGGCGGGCTTGGGCAGAAGAAGCTTTCTCGAGCTCTTGGCTGCCGGCACACTGCTGGGTATGTGGCGCCCCTGCAGCGGCTTCTGGCCGCCGGCAAGTGAAAGCGGAGCAAGGCGTGGGCGAGGGCGGTGAACGAAGCGGCAAGAGCGCCGTGCTTGTGTGCACCACGTTAGAGGCTACTAGGAGAGGAAGGTGGTTGACTCTCGCTTGCCTTCCCAAGTGCCCTTAGCAGTCGGAAGGAGCAAGCTGAAGCACTGCTGCTTGTGCTGCTCCTTGGTTCCCTTGCAGCCCGCTCTGAAAGCATTGGCGGTCACTTCTAGGCGCCGAGTTGCACACACACAGCACCACGCTAAGTGCCGCGGAGAAGGGAAATCCAGAGTGCAGCGAGGAGCTTGACGTGGCTTACGTGCAGTAAGGAAAAGGTGAACCTAAGCACTGCCTCTTCAATCTGGCCGCCTCTGCTCTGGTAGCAACTTTTGCGAGTCGGCAAAGGGAGCCGCGAGTATGTAGAACGGAGGGCAGCGAGACGCCGTGTTTTATGCGCCCTTTCAGGGCTGCTGACAGGGGGCTACTTTAAGAAGGCCTTCTTCTTCCTCGCGTCCTTCTCGCTTCGTTCTAGCTGCATGGAGTACAGCACAGCGAAGGATTGAAGACAGGCACTGCCCCAGCTTTTGCCCTGGCCTGCCTGTGCTGCGCCTTTAGCTGCACACCAGAACAATGGCATTTCTTACCCGCAAGTTAAAAAGGGCTGTAGTGTAGCCTTAGGAATGGCAAGTGCCTAGGCATTAAGTTGGGCGACCACGTATGAGGGAGTCTTTAGAGGTTTCCTCCCCCATGGCGCAGGTTTATTCTCATTTTCGTGCTGAACTGAAAAGTCCGGGCATGGCAAGTCTGCCCTGCCTTCTGCAGAGACGAACACAAATGTGGGGCTATGATCCTCTGTGTTGGGAGCTCTGCTTCCGGGTGTGTGGGCCGCCATGAGCCCGCAGCAGCCGCCGAGGACACTGTGGATTGTGGATGAGGCTGGGCTGGCCCCCCGCCCCCCCGCTGGTCTGACAGCGGCAGGAGCTGCGTCGGAGCGGCATCGCCTGAGGGCCCCATGGGGGGCGGGGAGAGAGCCGGGAGTGACCCCGAGCGACACCGGAAGCGATATCCGTAGGGCCCGGAAGGCCAGCGTTGCCATCGAGTTTGGCCGGTAGGAGGCTTCTAAGGTGCTTTGAAAGGTGGAGCTTCTTTGCTCTAGGACAGTCTGGGAGAGCTGAGGGTGTCCAATCTGGAGAACAGAAGGCTCCAGGGAGACCTTCGAGCCCCTTGCAGTGCCTGCTGGGGCTCCAAGATAGCTGGGGAGGGACTTTGGAAAAGGTTCTGGACTCGCAGGACAAGGGGGAATAGCTTCAAACTGCCAGAGGGCTGGGGTAGATGGGATATTGGAAAGGAATTCTTCCTTGTGTGGGTGCTGAGGCCTGGCACATGTTGCTCAAAGAGGCTGTGTAGGAGCCCCATGGCAGGAAGCGTCCAGGGCCAGGCTGGAGCGGACATGGAGCAACCTGGACTAGTGGAAAAGTGTCCCTGCCCATGTCAGGATGTGGGAAGAAGAGAATCTGTCTCTAAGGTCGCTTCCAGTCCAAACCATTCTGGGATTCTAGGATTCATGGAAGGCCCTTTTCCAAGTGAAGTGTTGTATCTCTTGGCTCCCAGCTTGTAGTTGCCAGTTCTTCTGGAAGCAGGCGTGGCGAAGCAGCTGTGATGAGCCATGGGTTCTCAATAGGACGAGTGTGATATATTTGCAGAGAGGAAGGCTGCAGACAGATCTTCAAGGTCCAGGTAAAACAAGCAAAGGATTGAATAAAAGCCAAAGGTTGGTTGTGTTAGTTTGCTGGCTGTTGAAATGGCCCCAGGTCATTTTCAACATTTCTAATTTGGATTTGTTTGAGTAAAAAATGAATGTGTTACCTCCAGCGTAGGCTCTCCAATGCATCTCCATGTGCTCCCATCTCTTTGTTGTATATCGGGTTCTATTAACTGAAGACAGAATCATAACACAGTAGTAAAACATTTAGAGGCGTAGTTAGCCAGCTTCAGGAGTTTTCAACTCTGCTGTTGACTTTTCTGGTAACTGTAGGCAAAGCAACACAATCCAGTTACTCCACTTTTGCTCTCTGAGGAAAAAGTGATTTTTTTTTTTTTTTTTTTCTTTCTTCTCATTTTGAAAATAGCCTTGAATGAAGAGAGTTATGCATGTGGCATGTAGGATTCATTATTTTACTTTTCTCTTCTGCTGTCTTTCGCGTACTAGTCTTTTTAAAATTTTTTTGTCGCTGTTCTCCATTCAGTAGGTTTGAAAGAATTCTAATTGTTGAGATGATGGTTCTTTGAAGGCTCACTTAGCCCACCTTTTGGGTGAAGGAAAGAAGAAGACAAGGTCCTCTAGGAAGAGTAAAAAGCATACTTTCAAGAGACATTCAGAGATGTCTGCTGATGCCATGCAATGACCGTGTAATCAGCAGAAATGTGTTGGAAAAACACCCATCAGTGACTTCACAAGAAAGCCACACTCAAGACAGGTAAAGAACAGAAGCATAAAACCCCAAAGGTATGAAATGGACAGATTTTCATTGGGAATGAGCAACTCCTGAATTCTTGGTTCTAGAACTAGGGGCTTGTAATAAATAGACTGTCTCCTTGCCAAACGTAAACTTGGTGTCATGATCTGCTCACTGCCCGTTGAAGTGCAGGGCTAGTAGACTAATATTTGCCATGGCAGGCATATTGTATGGCTTTCCTGTTAAAAAGAAATTGGTTTTGCTCATAGCAATCTAGATATGTACCCAGTCTGACACCTATTTTTTAGGCTATATTTCCAAGTAAATGGCTTCCACGATGATGCAGTAAGTTTATGTCATGAACAGGAATGAAGTGATTGCATGCATCCTTTTTTACCCTAAGCCAGCTGCTGAATAATGAGACAGAGACTCTCACTGACGCCAAGGAGTGCCCGTGCTTTTGGGAAAAGCACTGGGCAGATAAAGCCTATTTCCACATTTCTTGCTAGCGTCTCCTTCAAAGTTCATGGGTTTGCTCATCTTTTAGAGCTGTTCTAGATGTCTTTGTAGTTTACATGTACTAAATGTAGCAGGTATTGCTTTCATGGCGTCCTACTAGATTTGAAGTTGGGATCTACTCAGGCTTCAATGTCTCAGAAGAAGCAACGTTGATTCTTTGAATTCCGTTCTTGAACGTGAGAATGCTACTTATGTAGTTAATGAATTAATTAAATCGAATTCACTTGAATGGAAAAATTGTCTTGTTCATGTAGATTTTAACTTGGGAAATTGATATTTGAGTTCTACTTTTCATTGTTGTTGCTTTTCTGTATTCTTTGATTGCACAGATAGCAGATGTACTGACCAAGTATTGTGTGAAACTGGAGGAAATGTCCTTCCTCTTGGCAGCTGATGTTCACAAGCTCATTAACGCTAAGGCCATGGTAAATGTTTTACCTGGGGCAAGATAGCAGTCTGAATATTCCTAGAATGTCTTTCTTTCCCCAGATGAAATTCATTTTTTTCTGCCTATCAGTCACTGAAATATAGAAGAAATTTCTACTTGGCAGGGTATTGGTTATCATTTGTGTTCTTTTCTCCCCTCATTTTCTGTAGAAGAGACAATTTTTGGTTTGTTTTTGCATGTTGAAGCAGAGGAAGAAGAAGATGAGGAGAGGATTCCTTGTAAAAGTGAAGAAAATGAGCATGCAGAACAGGGACTAAGCATTATGCAGGTAAGCGAGCAAGAGATTAAGTTTGAAAGTGAAAGCAGTTTTGTCCAAAAGAAGGAGGAATAGGACGTCTTTTTGCTGAGAATGAATAGAAAGGTTTTTTGCATTTAGTTTGTATACGAAGCGCACAGGGCTCTAGATCCTTTTGTGGGAAAATGGAGTGTGTAAAGTTGCCAATCATTTTGGAGCGAATTTGGAGGGTGAATTTGGGGTGCCAGGTGAATTTTGGGTCGAATTCTGGGGATTTGGGGTTTCCCAGGTGAATTTCTGAGGTGAAAAGGTTCAAAAAGGTTTTTTTTTTGAAAGCAAGTTAAAGCCAGAAGGTTATTGAAAATTAATAGATGTGATGCAAGTAGGTAATATGCAGACGATACACAGCGAGACAAATCATGGGAAAAATACAGTGGTAACACATGAGTGTGTGAGGATGGGATCAGTATAGCTAAGGCTCAGTTGAAGCTGAATTTGGAAAAGCATGCCAAAACTAAGAATAATAAAGGCACCTACGGGTATTTCAGTGGGAAAAGGAAGATGAAAAGAAACCTATCACACCTCCCCTATTCCCCCCCCATCCCCATAAGCCAGACAGGACTAGTGACAACAGACAAGGAGAAGGCTGAGGTACTCAACAAGTGTTGGTCTCAATTTTTACTGCCAGTCACTATTTCCACATCTCTCAGGTTATTGGACTGGTGGACTTGATTCTAACCCATAGTAGCAGGTCAGCTTTCAGACCACTTGAGGAACCTGAGCATGCAAGACCATGGCACCCACCCAGAGGCATGTCAGGGCCCTGAGAGAACTGGCAGCTGTAGTTGCTAAGGTGCTTCCTCCATCATATTTGAGAAATCAAGGCAACCAGCTGAAGTCTCCAGACACTGTGTTGTATTGACTCCAATCCTCTTGGTCTTTTTTGTAAATCTTAGAGCTCTGAGTCAATTTCTGCAGAGGATTCCCAATGCAGTTTCAAAAATGGAATCTTTGTTACTGGTCCTCCTGTTGATCTTGGATATTTCCATTTTCTGCACTCCTTTATTTTCGAAACATTTGTAATGACTGAAAAGAAAGCTGAGACGAGGCATTATGCTCTTTCCAGTGATAGAAATGGACCTGTATTCTTTTCAGACAAATATATTTTTGCTGTGTCTAAGCACATGTGCATACCTGTGTTTGATTTATGTGTCCAGGTTTTGGCAATGGGGCAGCCACAGGGCCATCCTGTGACAATGGCCCAGGTGCTGCCCCGTCCCGCTTTCTTCCAACTGGCTCCACTTCAGCATGTCCTCCCTGCTGAGAGAAGAGGCTGGGACAGCACCTTTAGAAATGTGACTTTCTGGGGTTTTTTTGTTTCGTTTTGTTTTGTTTTGTTATTTGTAAAGTTACTAAAAACCTTCACCCTGATTTTTTGTGTTGGGTTTGGGGCTTTTTTTTCCGGTTTTGGGTGGGTTTTTTGGTGGGCTTTTTTGGGGGCTTTTTTTGTCTCTTTGGGGATTATTGGTTGGGAGTTTTTGTGTGTTTGTTTGGTCTGCTTTTTTTGTTTGTTTTTTTATTACGGTTTTGTAGAGTTTTTTAAGCAAATTGATTGGAAAACTGAATAGTCCTCCACTATAGTCTCCTGGATTCACCTGAGACTCTTCCTAGGCATCTCCCTGATCCTTTTTGCAATGAGTCTCACATCATTCTCCTGAAGAAACTGTCTGCTTATGGTTTGCATGGGTGGGCTGTTTGCTGGGTGACAAACTGGGTGATGGCCAGGCCCACAGAGTGGTGGGAAATAGAGTTCATCCAGCTGGTCCCCAAGGCTCAGTCTTGGGCCCAGTCCTGTTTAATATCTTGCTCAGTGATCTGGACAAGGGGATAGAGTACACGCCCAGGAAGTTCACAGATGATGCAAAGTTGGCTGGTAGTGTTTTTTTTCTTCTGGAGGACAGCAAGCTCTGCTTCTTCTTCCTCCTGTTCCGAGGTCGCTGCTCCCTCTTCATCCCTCATTAAGTGTGCTGATTTTGTCACTTGGATGAGAAAACAAACAATTTTAGCAACAATACTGGTGGCAGGGTACAAGAAAGGAAGAGTTCACATGAATCCCCCCCCAACAACAGACAATACCTGATGGCTCCTCTGCCCAGCTTACTGACTACACCGCAACCCATTGTCCCCCAAAGATACTCCCTTCTCCCTGCCCCCAGCCATGATGTGAGATGGAATAGAATAACTAAGATTAAGATTCTCCCTATATAACTCCATCATACTTCGATTCTGGCAAAAACAATTCTTGAAGTTCTATCATTTCAGATCATTTGAATTTGAATTGGCATACTAAAAGGTCTAGCCAGAAACTCACGACAATATTAATAGCCCATTCTAGAATGTCCGAGATGATAGACACTTCTTTCAAGAGAATGTGATACCTCACGTGACTTCTCCAGAATTTAAATGAACAGCGGGAGTAGTCTACAAGATTCTTGCTGCCATCTGGATTTCCTGGTTTTTGGCTGGTCTATGTAAGCCAACCAGCTATTCAGCAGAGGGAATATTAGTGTGATACTTGATGGTATGTGAGATGGAACACAGTAATTTATGGCTTTTTGCATAGTGATGAAGCTGTAAAGAAAGCTCCGTAATGCTCTGACAAGGAGGCTGCTGGACTTCAAGCAGCAAAGGCCCAAAACGAACCAGTGAAAAGGTGTCATTGAAAAAAAAAAAAAAAAAAAAAAAAGCCAGGTGGGGAGCAAAGTGATACTTAAGGGCAGTTTACTGAAAGAGGAAATCTAGTGAAAAAAAGGTCCAAGAGTGAAGGAATAACAGGGAAAATGAAACTAAGGAAGGAAATCAATCTCAGCTAATCATTTCAGAAGCTAACAAGTTGTCATTGCAATGATGCATAAAGTGAGAAATTATAAATATGTCTGCGCCAAAATCTGAATTATGAACTTTATTGCATTCTGTCTTTCACGGAATCATACAACAGTCTGTGATTAAAGATCACCTAGTCCTACTTCCTTGCCAGGTAGATCTTACAGTAGATGAAATTGCTCAAGACTAGCCAAACTGATAAGGAGCACTCTCAATGATGGGGCATCCACAACTTCTCTGGAACAGCCGTTTGAGTGTCTCACCAGCTTCATTGTAGAAAAGCTTTTCCTTTTAGCCAATCTAAACCTAGTCTCAGTTTGAAAGCATGTCCCCTTGTCCTTTCTCTGCAAACCTTCCTAAAAAGTCTTTCTCCATTTGTCTTATACCCTCTTTACATATTCAAAGGCCACAATACTGTCTCTCCAGAAACCTCTCTTCTCCAGGCTAAAAGATCCTATTTTTCACAAGAACCAGGTCATAAACTGAAATGGAAGACATCTCAGGAGATCAGATCATCCAACAGCTCAGCGAAAGAATAGCTCTGAAGTCAGATCAACTAGCTTAGGGCTGTGTCTGTTTGAATTTTGAAAATTAGCAGGACTTGAAATGCTTCAAGGAAGAGAACTCTGGGTGGCTCCAGAAACAGCCTGAGAAACTCGAGCAAACTCGAAACCTCAGAAACTACCACTGCTTTCTCTCCCTCAGCCCAAGCAGTCCCAAAGAAGAAGTGTTCCCAGCAGGCTGGGATAGCACGCATATACACTACATATACATGACAGGCATCGCCAGCAGCCACATCCTGCTCCTTTCTGTGGCTGGCAAGAGTGAGACTGGATGTTTACATGTGGGCAACCTGGGTCCCTCCAGCACCTCAGACACTCAGCCTGCCCAGTGACCCCACTGAATTCCAGTATTCGCAGTGTGCCAAGACCACAGCACTACTCCGCTTGCTGGCACAGACCATCACACGCCTCCTAAATCAGTCAGGACTCCCCTGGTCCCACAGCCAGCACCCCACTTGCTCTCCCCCAGGCCACTGCCATTGTTCACCAACTTCTCCACTTTGATCTTTGCTGGTGCTCTCAACACTGGCACACCCAGATGTTCTGCAGCTGTTGTCTCCTGGTGGAAAGGACTTGTAAAGCCGTGTTTCCACACAGGACTTCCACAACCTTTCAAAGCAACCTTTTCTGGGGTATGAACAATCTCATTCAAATGTCAACATTTCTTTTCCCATATGTGAAATCAGAATTTCCTTCTTCCGGGCATGCCCAAAACAAGGCACAAACTACATTGTGCCTTCTGTTTCACATGCTGACTCGTTTGTAAACAATGCTAGGAGAATACCTGTTTTGATCCAAGCTAATCTCTGGCCCTTATAGTGCTTTCGGTAGTTAGTTTTGCTTTGCTATTTACTTGATGTCCCATTGAATTGTTGAATCATAAACAGACTATCTGTCTGTATAGCAGCATAGCAGTGATGAATAAATGCAAGAGAAGGAGCAAGGTGATTGTTTGCTAGACTCTTCCTAGAAACTGAGAAATCTGTTACTTAATGCTGACCGCAGCAGATGGAGGAAGCATCCTACATGATGTCAAAGCAATGAAGCTGTAATCACTTTTATGATTACAGTCAAGGCACTGCTTTTGCCACCATAAGTGGAGTGCAGGGAATCTTAAAAGACGACACTCTAACTGTTGTCCATGCTCACTGAGAAAATAATGCTTTTACAGCAGAGCAGGTCTCACCGCAGCTAAATCATGGCTTCAACTGTACACCGCCTTCAAAAAAGCCCACAAAAATACAAATGAAAGGATTTGGAACCCAAGGGAATCTCGGATTGTGACATCAGCTCACTTTGGATTCTTTCCAAATTCTCAGTTCCATTTTCTTCCCAGCCAATTATCCCACCTAACCTGAGATGTAATTTATGGATATCCAACACATCTAGTTACCTTAGAATTAGATTGCCACTAGGCAAAAAGACAGAAACAAGCAGTTAAGTTCAGACTGAAACCAAGGGTGTTTAGAACAGCAATACTTGGACGTAACTATTCTTGATCAAACCAAAACTTTTAGGACTTACCCATGAATTTTTGGAGGTGGAAAAAGTCCCTAGGGAGCTCACACTCAGTGCCTGGAGAGGCGCTCTCGCTGGTCTTTCAAGGACCGATTCGTCACAGCAGAGGCAGCAGAGCACAAGATGGCCGACGAGAAGGGGCAGTGTAGAATTCTCGGTCTGTCTCTGTCTCCACTCAGTGTAGAACGTCCCTGTCCTGGCACATTTTCGTGTGCGCTATGTCCCTCCAGGTGTTCGGTCCTTGCGAAGCTCTATGTACTGCGAGCGCTGCTACTTGCAGCTGAGAAGGACCGCGGAGCTAGCAGCGAATTCGGAGAGCGCTAAGCACGAAGTCAAGAAGCGAGACGTGTCCCTGCAACGCGGTGCTAAGAGCAGCTTCCTCGCGGCGGGGGCGAGCTCCGGCCACAAGACATTCTCGTCCTGGCAACGGATCTCCGTGAAGGGCGTAGGCGAAAAGCTTTCGTTTTCCATTCGAACTGCGAGAGAGGCAGACTGTTACACGGAGCTCTGAGAACAAAGGTGCACGCCCTAGGCGGGCTTGGGCAGAAGAAGCGTTCTCGAGCTCTTGGCTGCCCGCACACTGCTGGGTATGTGGCGCCCCTGCAGCGGCTTCTGGCCGCCGGCAAGTGAAAGCGGAGCAAGGCGTGGGCGTGGGCGAGGGCGGTGAACGAAGCGGCAAGAGCGCCGTGCTTGTGTGCACCACGTTAGAGGCTACTAGGAGAGGAAGGTGGTTGACTCTCGCTTGCCTTCCCAAGTGCCCTTAGCAGTCGGAAGGAGCAAGCTGAAGCACTGCTGCTTGTGCTGCTCCTTGGTTCCCTTGCAGCCCGCTCTGAAAGCATTGGCGGTCACTTCTAGGCGCCGAGTTGCACACACGCAGCACCACGTTAAGTGCCGCGGAGAAGGGAAATCCAGAGTGCAGCGAGGAGCTTGACGTGGCTTACGTGCAGTAAGGAAAAGGTGAACCTAAGCACTGCCTCTTCAATCTGGCCGCCTCTGCTCTGGTAGCAACTTTTGCGAGTCGGCAAAGGGAGCCGCGAGTATGTAGAAGGGAGGGCAGCGAGACGCCGTGCGTTATGCGCCCTTTCAGGGCTGCTGACAAGGGGCTACTTTAAGAAGGCCTTCTTCGTCCTCGCGTCCTTCTCGCTTCGTTCTAGCTGCATGGAGTACAGCACAGCGAAGGAGTGAAGACGGGCACTGCCCCAGCTTTTGCCCTGGCGTGCAACGGCTGTGTGCTGCTTTTCCAAGCAGCAAGAGCACTGAGAAGTGAAAGCGATTGTGAAGGAGCTCTTTGGCTGCTCGTGTGCTCTTCGCTGCACTGCGCCGCTCGCAAGCGGCTTCGTTCTTCGTCGTCTGCCGTCCGGAGAGAGCTGAACTGCAGCGGTCAGTTTCAGCTCTGCCCAACAGCGTGCTCTCAGTTCTGCGGACAAGCACGCCCTGTTGCCTTGGCTCCGAGTGCAAAGTCCCTAGCGAGCACTCACTCAGTGCAATGCACCCAGAAAGACGCTCTCGCTCGTCTTTCAAGGAGCGATTCCTAACAGCAGAAGCAGCAGAGGCACAAACTGGATGACGAGAAGGGACAATGTAGAACACGTCTCTGTCCTGGCACGTTGTCGTGTGCGATATGTCCCTCCGGGTCTTCGGTCCTTGCGAAGCTCTGTGTACTGCGAGCGCTGCTACTTGCAGCTGAGAAGGACCGCGGAGCTAGCAGCGAATTCGGAGAGCGCTAAGCACGAAGTCAAGAAGCGAGACGTGTCCCTGCAACGCGGTGCTAAGAGCAGCTTCCTGGCGGCGGGGGCGAGCTCCGGCCACAAGACATTCTCGTCCTGGCAACGGATCTCCGTGAAGGGCGTAGGCGAAAAGCTTTCGTTTTCCATTCGAACGGCGAGAGAGGCAGACTGTTACACGGAGCTCTGAGAACAAAGGTGCACGCCCTAGGCGGGCTTGGGCAGAAGAAGCTTTCTCGAGCTCTTGGCTGCCGGCACACTGCTGGGTATGTGGCGCCCCTGCAGCGGCTTCTGGCCGCCGGCAAGTGAAAGCGGAGCAAGGCGTGGGCGAGGGCGGTGAACGAAGCGGCAAGAGCGCCGTGCTTGTGTGCACCACGTTAGAGGCTACTAGGAGAGGAAGGTGGTTGACTCTCGCTTGCCTTCCCAAGTGCCCTTAGCAGTCGGAAGGAGCAAGCTGAAGCACTGCTGCTTGTGCTGCTCCTTGGTTCCCTTGCAGCCCGCTCTGAAAGCATTGGCGGTCACTTCTAGGCGCCGAGTTGCACACACACAGCACCACGCTAAGTGCCGCGGAGAAGGGAAATCCAGAGTGCAGCGAGGAGCTTGACGTGGCTTACGTGCAGTAAGGAAAAGGTGAACCTAAGCACTGCCTCTTCAATCTGGCCGCCTCTGCTCTGGTAGCAACTTTTGCGAGTCGGCAAAGGGAGCCGCGAGTATGTAGAACGGAGGGCAGCGAGACGCCGTGTTTTATGCGCCCTTTCAGGGCTGCTGACAGGGGGCTACTTTAAGAAGGCCTTCTTCTTCCTCGCGTCCTTCTCGCTTCGTTCTAGCTGCATGGAGTACAGCACAGCGAAGGATTGAAGACAGGCACTGCCCCAGCTTTTGCCCTGGCCTGCCTGTGCTGCGCCTTTAGCTGCACACCAGAACAATGGCATTTCTTACCCGCAAGTTAAAAAGGGCTGTAGTGTAGCCTTAGGAATGGCAAGTGCCTAGGCATTAAGTTGGGCGACCACGTATGAGGGAGTCTTTAGAGGTTTCCTCCCCCATGGCGCAGGTTTATTCTCATTTTCGTGCTGAACTGAAAAGTCCGGGCATGGCAAGTCTGCCCTGCCTTCTGCAGAGACGAACACAAATGTGGGGCTATGATCCTCTGTGTTGGGAGCTCTGCTTCCGGGTGTGTGGGCCGCCATGAGCCCGCAGCAGCCGCCGAGGACACTGTGGATTGTGGATGAGGCTGGGCTGGCCCCCCGCCCCCCCGCTGGTCTGACAGCGGCAGGAGCTGCGTCGGAGCGGCATCGCCTGAGGGCCCCATGGGGGGCGGGGAGAGAGCCGGGAGTGACCCCGAGCGACACCGGAAGCGATATCCGTAGGGCCCGGAAGGCCAGCGTTGCCATCGAGTTTGGCCGGTAGGAGGCTTCTAAGGTGCTTTGAAAGGTGGAGCTTCTTTGCTCTAGGACAGTCTGGGAGAGCTGAGGGTGTCCAATCTGGAGAACAGAAGGCTCCAGGGAGACCTTCGAGCCCCTTGCAGTGCCTGCTGGGGCTCCAAGATAGCTGGGGAGGGACTTTGGAAAAGGTTCTGGACTCGCAGGACAAGGGGGAATAGCTTCAAACTGCCAGAGGGCTGGGGTAGATGGGATATTGGAAAGGAATTCTTCCTTGTGTGGGTGCTGAGGCCTGGCACATGTTGCTCAAAGAGGCTGTGTAGGAGCCCCATGGCAGGAAGCGTCCAGGGCCAGGCTGGAGCGGACATGGAGCAACCTGGACTAGTGGAAAAGTGTCCCTGCCCATGTCAGGATGTGGGAAGAAGAGAATCTGTCTCTAAGGTCGCTTCCAGTCCAAACCATTCTGGGATTCTAGGATTCATGGAAGGCCCTTTTCCAAGTGAAGTGTTGTATCTCTTGGCTCCCAGCTTGTAGTTGCCAGTTCTTCTGGAAGCAGGCGTGGCGAAGCAGCTGTGATGAGCCATGGGTTCTCAATAGGACGAGTGTGATATATTTGCAGAGAGGAAGGCTGCAGACAGATCTTCAAGGTCCAGGTAAAACAAGCAAAGGATTGAATAAAAGCCAAAGGTTGGTTGTGTTAGTTTGCTGGCTGTTGAAATGGCCCCAGGTCATTTTCAACATTTCTAATTTGGATTTGTTTGAGTAAAAAATGAATGTGTTACCTCCAGCGTAGGCTCTCCAATGCATCTCCATGTGCTCCCATCTCTTTGTTGTATATCGGGTTCTATTAACTGAAGACAGAATCATAACACAGTAGTAAAACATTTAGAGGCGTAGTTAGCCAGCTTCAGGAGTTTTCAACTCTGCTGTTGACTTTTCTGGTAACTGTAGGCAAAGCAACACAATCCAGTTACTCCACTTTTGCTCTCTGAGGAAAAAGTGATTTTTTTTTTTTTTTTTTTCTTTCTTCTCATTTTGAAAATAGCCTTGAATGAAGAGAGTTATGCATGTGGCATGTAGGATTCATTATTTTACTTTTCTCTTCTGCTGTCTTTCGCGTACTAGTCTTTTTAAAATTTTTTTGTCGCTGTTCTCCATTCAGTAGGTTTGAAAGAATTCTAATTGTTGAGATGATGGTTCTTTGAAGGCTCACTTAGCCCACCTTTTGGGTGAAGGAAAGAAGAAGACAAGGTCCTCTAGGAAGAGTAAAAAGCATACTTTCAAGAGACATTCAGAGATGTCTGCTGATGCCATGCAATGACCGTGTAATCAGCAGAAATGTGTTGGAAAAACACCCATCAGTGACTTCACAAGAAAGCCACACTCAAGACAGGTAAAGAACAGAAGCATAAAACCCCAAAGGTATGAAATGGACAGATTTTCATTGGGAATGAGCAACTCCTGAATTCTTGGTTCTAGAACTAGGGGCTTGTAATAAATAGACTGTCTCCTTGCCAAACGTAAACTTGGTGTCATGATCTGCTCACTGCCCGTTGAAGTGCAGGGCTAGTAGACTAATATTTGCCATGGCAGGCATATTGTATGGCTTTCCTGTTAAAAAGAAATTGGTTTTGCTCATAGCAATCTAGATATGTACCCAGTCTGACACCTATTTTTTAGGCTATATTTCCAAGTAAATGGCTTCCACGATGATGCAGTAAGTTTATGTCATGAACAAGAATGAAGTGATTGCATGCATCCTTTTTTACCCTAAGCCAGCTGCTGAATAATGAGACAGAGACTCTCACTGACGCCAAGGAGTGCCCGTGCTTTTGGGAAAAGCACTGGGCAGATAAAGCCTATTTCCACATTTCTTGCTAGCGTCTCCTTCAAAGTTCATGGGTTTGCTCATCTTTTAGAGCTGTTCTAGATGTCTTTGTAGTTTACATGTACTAAATGTAGCAGGTATTGCTTTCATGGCGTCCTACTAGATTTGAAGTTGGGATCTACTCAGGCTTCAATGTCTCAGAAGAAGCAACGTTGATTCTTTGAATTCCGTTCTTGAACGTGAGAATGCTACTTATGTAGTTAATGAATTAATTAAATCGAATTCACTTGAATGGAAAAATTGTCTTGTTCATGTAGATTTTAACTTGGGAAATTGATATTTGAGTTCTACTTTTCATTGTTGTTGCTTTTCTGTATTCTTTGATTGCACAGATAGCAGATGTACTGACCAAGTATTGTGTGAAACTGGAGGAAATGTCCTTCCTCTTGGCAGCTGATGTTCACAAGCTCATTAACGCTAAGGCCATGGTAAATGTTTTACCTGGGGCAAGATAGCAGTCTGAATATTCCTAGAATGTCTTTCTTTCCCCAGATGAAATTCATTTTTTTCTGCCTATCAGTCACTGAAATATAGAAGAAATTTCTACTTGGCAGGGTATTGGTTATCATTTGTGTTCTTTTCTCCCCTCATTTTCTGTAGAAGAGACAATTTTTGGTTTGTTTTTGCATGTTGAAGCAGAGGAAGAAGAAGATGAGGAGAGGATTCCTTGTAAAAGTGAAGAAAATGAGCATGCAGAACAGGGACTAAGCATTATGCAGGTAAGCGAGCAAGAGATTAAGTTTGAAAGTGAAAGCAGTTTTGTCCAAAAGAAGGAGGAATAGGACGTCTTTTTGCTGAGAATGAATAGAAAGGTTTTTTGCATTTAGTTTGTATACGAAGCGCACAGGGCTCTAGATCCTTTTGTGGGAAAATGGAGTGTGTAAAGTTGCCAATCATTTTGGAGCGAATTTGGAGGGTGAATTTGGGGTGCCAGGTGAATTTTGGGTCGAATTCTGGGGATTTGGGGTTTCCCAGGTGAATTTCTGAGGTGAAAAGGTTCAAAAAGGTTTTTTTTTTGAAAGCAAGTTAAAGCCAGAAGGTTATTGAAAATTAATAGATGTGATGCAAGTAGGTAATATGCAGACGATACACAGCGAGACAAATCATGGGAAAAATACAGTGGTAACACATGAGTGTGTGAGGATGGGATCAGTATAGCTAAGGCTCAGTTGAAGCTGAATTTGGAAAAGCATGCCAAAACTAAGAATAATAAAGGCACCTACGGGTATTTCAGTGGGAAAAGGAAGATGAAAAGAAACCTATCACACCTCCCCTATTCCCCCCCCACCCCCATAAGCCAGACAGGACTAGTGACAACAGACAAGGAGAAGGCTGAGGTACTCAACAAGTGTTGGTCTCAATTTTTACTGCCAGTCACTATTTCCACATCTCTCAGGTTATTGGACTGGTGGACTTGATTCTAACCCATAGTAGCAGGTCAGCTTTCAGACCACTTGAGGAACCTGAGCATGCAAGACCATGGCACCCACCCAGAGGCATGTCAGGGCCCTGAGAGAACTGGCAGCTGTAGTTGCTAAGGTGCTTCCTCCATCATATTTGAGAAATCAAGGCAACCAGCTGAAGTCTCCAGACACTGTGTTGTATTGACTCCAATCCTCTTGGTCTTTTTTGTAAATCTTAGAGCTCTGAGTCAATTTCTGCAGAGGATTCCCAATGCAGTTTCAAAAATGGAATCTTTGTTACTGGTCCTCCTGTTGATCTTGGATATTTCCATTTTCTGCACTCCTTTATTTTCGAAACATTTGTAATGACTGAAAAGAAAGCTGAGACGAGGCATTATGCTCTTTCCAGTGATAGAAATGGACCTGTATTCTTTTCAGACAAATATATTTTTGCTGTGTCTAAGCACATGTGCATACCTGTGTTTGATTTATGTGTCCAGGTTTTGGCAATGGGGCAGCCACAGGGCCATCCTGTGACAATGGCCCAGGTGCTGCCCCGTCCCGCTTTCTTCCAACTGGCTCCACTTCAGCATGTCCTCCCTGCTGAGAGAAGAGGCTGGGACAGCACCTTTAGAAATGTGACTTTCTGGGGTTTTTTTGTTTCGTTTTGTTTTGTTTTGTTATTTGTAAAGTTACTAAAAACCTTCACCCTGATTTTTTGTGTTGGGTTTGGGGCTTTTTTTTCCGGTTTTGGGTGGGTTTTTTGGTGGGCTTTTTTGGGGGCTTTTTTTGTCTCTTTGGGGATTATTGGTTGGGAGTTTTTGTGTGTTTGTTTGGTCTGCTTTTTTTGTTTGTTTTTTTATTACGGTTTTGTAGAGTTTTTTAAGCAAATTGATTGGAAAACTGAATAGTCCTCCACTATAGTCTCCTGGATTCACCTGAGACTCTTCCTAGGCATCTCCCTGATCCTTTTTGCAATGAGTCTCACATCATTCTCCTGAAGAAACTGTCTGCTTATGGTTTGCATGGGTGGGCTGTTTGCTGGGTGACAAACTGGGTGATGGCCAGGCCCACAGAGTGGTGGGAAATAGAGTTCATCCAGCTGGTCCCCAAGGCTCAGTCTTGGGCCCAGTCCTGTTTAATATCTTGCTCAGTGATCTGGACAAGGGGATAGAGTACACGCCCAGGAAGTTCACAGATGATGCAAAGTTGGCTGGTAGTGTTTTTTTTCTTCTGGAGGACAGCAAGCTCTGCTTCTTCTTCCTCCTGTTCCGAGGTCGCTGCTCCCTCTTCATCCCTCATTAAGTGTGCTGATTTTGTCACTTGGATGAGAAAACAAACAATTTTAGCAACAATACTGGTGGCAGGGTACAAGAAAGGAAGAGTTCACATGAATCCCCCCCCAACAACAGACAATACCTGATGGCTCCTCTGCCCAGCTTACTGACTACACCGCAACCCATTGTCCCCCAAAGATACTCCCTTCTCCCTGCCCCCAGCCATGATGTGAGATGGAATAGAATAACTAAGATTAAGATTCTCCCTATATAACTCCATCATACTTCGATTCTGGCAAAAACAATTCTTGAAGTTCTATCATTTCAGATCATTTGAATTTGAATTGGCATACTAAAAGGTCTAGCCAGAAACTCACGACAATATTAATAGCCCATTCTAGAATGTCCGAGATGATAGACACTTCTTTCAAGAGAATGTGATACCTCACGTGACTTCTCCAGAATTTAAATGAACAGCGGGAGTAGTCTACAAGATTCTTGCTGCCATCTGGATTTCCTGGTTTTTGGCTGGTCTATGTAAGCCAACCAGCTATTCAGCAGAGGGAATATTAGTGTGATACTTGATGGTATGTGAGATGGAACACAGTAATTTATGGCTTTTTGCATAGTGATGAAGCTGTAAAGAAAGCTCCGTAATGCTCTGACAAGGAGGCTGCTGGACTTCAAGCAGCAAAGGCCCAAAACGAACCAGTGAAAAGGTGTCATTGAAAAAAAAAAAAAAAAAAAAAAAAGCCAGGTGGGGAGCAAAGTGATACTTAAGGGCAGTTTACTGAAAGAGGAAATCTAGTGAAAAAAAGGTCCAAGAGTGAAGGAATAACAGGGAAAATGAAACTAAGGAAGGAAATCAATCTCAGCTAATCATTTCAGAAGCTAACAAGTTGTCATTGCAATGATGCATAAAGTGAGAAATTATAAATATGTCTGCGCCAAAATCTGAATTATGAACTTTATTGCATTCTGTCTTTCACGGAATCATACAACAGTCTGTGATTAAAGATCACCTAGTCCTACTTCCTTGCCAGGTAGATCTTACAGTAGATGAAATTGCTCAAGACTAGCCAAACTGATAAGGAGCACTCTCAATGATGGGGCATCCACAACTTCTCTGGAACAGCCGTTTGAGTGTCTCACCAGCTTCATTGTAGAAAAGCTTTTCCTTTTAGCCAATCTAAACCTAGTCTCAGTTTGAAAGCATGTCCCCTTGTCCTTTCTCTGCAAACCTTCCTAAAAAGTCTTTCTCCATTTGTCTTATACCCTCTTTACATATTCAAAGGCCACAATACTGTCTCTCCAGAAACCTCTCTTCTCCAGGCTAAAAGATCCTATTTTTCACAAGAACCAGGTCATAAACTGAAATGGAAGACATCTCAGGAGATCAGATCATCCAACAGCTCAGCGAAAGAATAGCTCTGAAGTCAGATCAACTAGCTTAGGGCTGTGTCTGTTTGAATTTTGAAAATTAGCAGGACTTGAAATGCTTCAAGGAAGAGAACTCTGGGTGGCTCCAGAAACAGCCTGAGAAACTCGAGCAAACTCGAAACCTCAGAAACTACCACTGCTTTCTCTCCCTCAGCCCAAGCAGTCCCAAAGAAGAAGTGTTCCCAGCAGGCTGGGATAGCACGCATATACACTACATATACATGACAGGCATCGCCAGCAGCCACATCCTGCTCCTTTCTGTGGCTGGCAAGAGTGAGACTGGATGTTTACATGTGGGCAACCTGGGTCCCTCCAGCACCTCAGACACTCAGCCTGCCCAGTGACCCCACTGAATTCCAGTATTCGCAGTGTGCCAAGACCACAGCACTACTCCGCTTGCTGGCACAGACCATCACACGCCTCCTAAATCAGTCAGGACTCCCCTGGTCCCACAGCCAGCACCCCACTTGCTCTCCCCCAGGCCACTGCCATTGTTCACCAACTTCTCCACTTTGATCTTTGCTGGTGCTCTCAACACTGGCACACCCAGATGTTCTGCAGCTGTTGTCTCCTGGTGGAAAGGACTTGTAAAGCCGTGTTTCCACACAGGACTTCCACAACCTTTCAAAGCAACCTTTTCTGGGGTATGAACAATCTCATTCAAATGTCAACATTTCTTTTCCCATATGTGAAATCAGAATTTCCTTCTTCCGGGCATGCCCAAAACAAGGCACAAACTACATTGTGCCTTCTGTTTCACATGCTGACTCGTTTGTAAACAATGCTAGGAGAATACCTGTTTTGATCCAAGCTAATCTCTGGCCCTTATAGTGCTTTCGGTAGTTAGTTTTGCTTTGCTATTTACTTGATGTCCCATTGAATTGTTGAATCATAAACAGACTATCTGTCTGTATAGCAGCATAGCAGTGATGAATAAATGCAAGAGAAGGAGCAAGGTGATTGTTTGCTAGACTCTTCCTAGAAACTGAGAAATCTGTTACTTAATGCTGACCGCAGCAGATGGAGGAAGCATCCTACATGATGTCAAAGCAATGAAGCTGTAATCACTTTTATGATTACAGTCAAGGCACTGCTTTTGCCACCATAAGTGGAGTGCAGGGAATCTTAAAAGACGACACTCTAACTGTTGTCCATGCTCACTGAGAAAATAATGCTTTTACAGCAGAGCAGGTCTCACCGCAGCTAAATCATGGCTTCAACTGTACACCGCCTTCAAAAAAGCCCACAAAAATACAAATGAAAGGATTTGGAACCCAAGGGAATCTCGGATTGTGACATCAGCTCACTTTGGATTCTTTCCAAATTCTCAGTTCCATTTTCTTCCCAGCCAATTATCCCACCTAACCTGAGATGTAATTTATGGATATCCAACACATCTAGTTACCTTAGAATTAGATTGCCACTAGGCAAAAAGACAGAAACAAGCAGTTAAGTTCAGACTGAAACCAAGGGTGTTTAGAACAGCAATACTTGGACGTAACTATTCTTGATCAAACCAAAACTTTTAGGACTTACCCATGAATTTTTGGAGGTGGAAAAAGTCCCTAGGGAGCTCACACTCAGTGCCTGGAGAGGCGCTCTCGCTGGTCTTTCAAGGACCGATTCGTCACAGCAGAGGCAGCAGAGCACAAGATGGCCGACGAGAAGGGGCAGTGTAGAATTCTCGGTCTGTCTCTGTCTCCACTCAGTGTAGAACGTCCCTGTCCTGGCACATTTTCGTGTGCGCTATGTCCCTCCAGGTCTTCGGTCCTTGCGAAGCTCTATGTACTGCGAGCGCTGCTACTTGCAGCTGAGAAGGACCGCGGAGCTAGCAGCGAATTCGGAGAGCGCTAAGCACGAAGTCAAGAAGCGAGACGTGTCCCTGCAACGCGGTGCTAAGAGCAGCTTCCTCGCGGCGGGGGCGAGCTCCGGCCACAAGACATTCTCGTCCTGGCAACGGATCTCCGTGAAGGGCGTAGGCGAAAAGCTTTCGTTTTCCATTCGAACTGCGAGAGAGGCAGACTGTTACACGGAGCTCTGAGAACAAAGGTGCACGCCCTAGGCGGGCTTGGGCAGAAGAAGCGTTCTCGAGCTCTTGGCTGCCCGCACACTGCTGGGTATGTGGCGCCCCTGCAGCGGCTTCTGGCCGCCGGCAAGTGAAAGCGGAGCAAGGCGTGGGCGTGGGCGAGGGCGGTGAACGAAGCGGCAAGAGCGCCGTGCTTGTGTGCACCACGTTAGAGGCTACTAGGAGAGGAAGGTGGTTGACTCTCGCTTGCCTTCCCAAGTGCCCTTAGCAGTCGGAAGGAGCAAGCTGAAGCACTGCTGCTTGTGCTGCTCCTTGGTTCCCTTGCAGCCCGCTCTGAAAGCATTGGCGGTCACTTCTAGGCGCCGAGTTGCACACACGCAGCACCACGTTAAGTGCCGCGGAGAAGGGAAATCCAGAGTGCAGCGAGGAGCTTGACGTGGCTTACGTGCAGTAAGGAAAAGGTGAACCTAAGCACTGCCTCTTCAATCTGGCCGCCTCTGCTCTGGTAGCAACTTTTGCAAGTCGGCAAAGGGAGCCGCGAGTATGTAGAAGGGAGGGCAGCGAGACGCCGTGCGTTATGCGCCCTTTCAGGGCTGCTGACAAGGGGCTACTTTAAGAAGGCCTTCTTCGTCCTCGCGTCCTTCTCGCTTCGTTCTAGCTGCATGGAGTACAGCACAGCGAAGGAGTGAAGACGGGCACTGCCCCAGCTTTTGCCCTGGCGTGCAACGGCTGTGTGCTGCTTTTCCAAGCAGCAAGAGCACTGAGAAGTGAAAGCGATTGTGAAGGAGCTCTTTGGCTGCTCGTGTGCTCTTCGCTGCACTGCGCCGCTCGCAAGCGGCTTCGTTCTTCGTCGTCTGCCGTCCGGAGAGAGCTGAACTGCAGCGGTCAGTTTCAGCTCTGCCCAACAGCGTGCTCTCAGTTCTGCGGACAAGCACGCCCTGTTGCCTTGGCTCCGAGTGCAAAGTCCCTAGCGAGCACTCACTCAGTGCAATGCACCCAGAAAGACGCTCTCGCTCGTCTTTCAAGGAGCGATTCCTAACAGCAGAAGCAGCAGAGGCACAAACTGGATGACGAGAAGGGACAATGTAGAACACGTCTCTGTCCTGGCACGTTGTCGTGTGCGATATGTCCCTCCGGGTCTTCGGTCCTTGCGAAGCTCTGTGTACTGCGAGCGCTGCTACTTGCAGCTGAGAAGGACCGCGGAGCTAGCAGCGAATTCGGAGAGCGCTAAGCACGAAGTCAAGAAGCGAGACGTGTCCCTGCAACGCGGTGCTAAGAGCAGCTTCCTGGCGGCGGGGGCGAGCTCCGGCCACAAGACATTCTCGTCCTGGCAACGGATCTCCGTGAAGGGCGTAGGCGAAAAGCTTTCGTTTTCCATTCGAACGGCGAGAGAGGCAGACTGTTACACGGAGCTCTGAGAACAAAGGTGCACGCCCTAGGCGGGCTTGGGCAGAAGAAGCTTTCTCGAGCTCTTGGCTGCCGGCACACTGCTGGGTATGTGGCGCCCCTGCAGCGGCTTCTGGCCGCCGGCAAGTGAAAGCGGAGCAAGGCGTGGGCGAGGGCGGTGAACGAAGCGGCAAGAGCGCCGTGCTTGTGTGCACCACGTTAGAGGCTACTAGGAGAGGAAGGTGGTTGACTCTCGCTTGCCTTCCCAAGTGCCCTTAGCAGTCGGAAGGAGCAAGCTGAAGCACTGCTGCTTGTGCTGCTCCTTGGTTCCCTTGCAGCCCGCTCTGAAAGCATTGGCGGTCACTTCTAGGCGCCGAGTTGCACACACACAGCACCACGCTAAGTGCCGCGGAGAAGGGAAATCCAGAGTGCAGCGAGGAGCTTGACGTGGCTTACGTGCAGTAAGGAAAAGGTGAACCTAAGCACTGCCTCTTCAATCTGGCCGCCTCTGCTCTGGTAGCAACTTTTGCGAGTCGGCAAAGGGAGCCGCGAGTATGTAGAACGGAGGGCAGCGAGACGCCGTGTTTTATGCGCCCTTTCAGGGCTGCTGACAGGGGGCTACTTTAAGAAGGCCTTCTTCTTCCTCGCGTCCTTCTCGCTTCGTTCTAGCTGCATGGAGTACAGCACAGCGAAGGATTGAAGACAGGCACTGCCCCAGCTTTTGCCCTGGCCTGCCTGTGCTGCGCCTTTAGCTGCACACCAGAACAATGGCATTTCTTACCCGCAAGTTAAAAAGGGCTGTAGTGTAGCCTTAGGAATGGCAAGTGCCTAGGCATTAAGTTGGGCGACCACGTATGAGGGAGTCTTTAGAGGTTTCCTCCCCCATGGCGCAGGTTTATTCTCATTTTCGTGCTGAACTGAAAAGTCCGGGCATGGCAAGTCTGCCCTGCCTTCTGCAGAGACGAACACAAATGTGGGGCTATGATCCTCTGTGTTGGGAGCTCTGCTTCCGGGTGTGTGGGCCGCCATGAGCCCGCAGCAGCCGCCGAGGACACTGTGGATTGTGGATGAGGCTGGGCTGGCCCCCCGCCCCCCCGCTGGTCTGACAGCGGCAGGAGCTGCGTCGGAGCGGCATCGCCTGAGGGCCCCATGGGGGGCGGGGAGAGAGCCGGGAGTGACCCCGAGCGACACCGGAAGCGATATCCGTAGGGCCCGGAAGGCCAGCGTTGCCATCGAGTTTGGCCGGTAGGAGGCTTCTAAGGTGCTTTGAAAGGTGGAGCTTCTTTGCTCTAGGACAGTCTGGGAGAGCTGAGGGTGTCCAATCTGGAGAACAGAAGGCTCCAGGGAGACCTTCGAGCCCCTTGCAGTGCCTGCTGGGGCTCCAAGATAGCTGGGGAGGGACTTTGGAAAAGGTTCTGGACTCGCAGGACAAGGGGGAATAGCTTCCAACTGCCAGAGGGCTGGGGTAGATGGGATATTGGAAAGGAATTCTTCCTTGTGTGGGTGCTGAGGCCTGGCACATGTTGCTCAAAGAGGCTGTGTAGGAGCCCCATGGCAGGAAGCGTCCAGGGCCAGGCTGGAGCGGACATGGAGCAACCTGGACTAGTGGAAAAGTGTCCCTGCCCATGTCAGGATGTGGGAAGAAGAGAATCTGTCTCTAAGGTCGCTTCCAGTCCAAACCATTCTGGGATTCTAGGATTCATGGAAGGCCCTTTTCCAAGTGAAGTGTTGTATCTCTTGGCTCCCAGCTTGTAGTTGCCAGTTCTTCTGGAAGCAGGCGTGGCGAAGCAGCTGTGATGAGCCATGGGTTCTCAATAGGACGAGTGTGATATATTTGCAGAGAGGAAGGCTGCAGACAGATCTTCAAGGTCCAGGTAAAACAAGCAAAGGATTGAATAAAAGCCAAAGGTTGGTTGTGTTAGTTTGCTGGCTGTTGAAATGGCCCCAGGTCATTTTCAACATTTCTAATTTGGATTTGTTTGAGTAAAAAATGAATGTGTTACCTCCAGCGTAGGCTCTCCAATGCATCTCCATGTGCTCCCATCTCTTTGTTGTATATCGGGTTCTATTAACTGAAGACAGAATCATAACACAGTAGTAAAACATTTAGAGGCGTAGTTAGCCAGCTTCAGGAGTTTTCAACTCTGCTGTTGACTTTTCTGGTAACTGTAGGCAAAGCAACACAATCCAGTTACTCCACTTTTGCTCTCTGAGGAAAAAGTGATTTTTTTTTTTTTTTTTTTCTTTCTTCTCATTTTGAAAATAGCCTTGAATGAAGAGAGTTATGCATGTGGCATGTAGGATTCATTATTTTACTTTTCTCTTCTGCTGTCTTTCGCGTACTAGTCTTTTTAAAATTTTTTTGTCGCTGTTCTCCATTCAGTAGGTTTGAAAGAATTCTAATTGTTGAGATGATGGTTCTTTGAAGGCTCACTTAGCCCACCTTTTGGGTGAAGGAAAGAAGAAGACAAGGTCCTCTAGGAAGAGTAAAAAGCATACTTTCAAGAGACATTCAGAGATGTCTGCTGATGCCATGCAATGACCGTGTAATCAGCAGAAATGTGTTGGAAAAACACCCATCAGTGACTTCACAAGAAAGCCACACTCAAGACAGGTAAAGAACAGAAGCATAAAACCCCAAAGGTATGAAATGGACAGATTTTCATTGGGAATGAGCAACTCCTGAATTCTTGGTTCTAGAACTAGGGGCTTGTAATAAATAGACTGTCTCCTTGCCAAACGTAAACTTGGTGTCATGATCTGCTCACTGCCCGTTGAAGTGCAGGGCTAGTAGACTAATATTTGCCATGGCAGGCATATTGTATGGCTTTCCTGTTAAAAAGAAATTGGTTTTGCTCATAGCAATCTAGATATGTACCCAGTCTGACACCTATTTTTTAGGCTATATTTCCAAGTAAATGGCTTCCACGATGATGCAGTAAGTTTATGTCATGAACAAGAATGAAGTGATTGCATGCATCCTTTTTTACCCTAAGCCAGCTGCTGAATAATGAGACAGAGACTCTCACTGACGCCAAGGAGTGCCCGTGCTTTTGGGAAAAGCACTGGGCAGATAAAGCCTATTTCCACATTTCTTGCTAGCGTCTCCTTCAAAGTTCATGGGTTTGCTCATCTTTTAGAGCTGTTCTAGATGTCTTTGTAGTTTACATGTACTAAATGTAGCAGGTATTGCTTTCATGGCGTCCTACTAGATTTGAAGTTGGGATCTACTCAGGCTTCAATGTCTCAGAAGAAGCAACGTTGATTCTTTGAATTCCGTTCTTGAACGTGAGAATGCTACTTATGTAGTTAATGAATTAATTAAATCGAATTCACTTGAATGGAAAAATTGTCTTGTTCATGTAGATTTTAACTTGGGAAATTGATATTTGAGTTCTACTTTTCATTGTTGTTGCTTTTCTGTATTCTTTGATTGCACAGATAGCAGATGTACTGACCAAGTATTGTGTGAAACTGGAGGAAATGTCCTTCCTCTTGGCAGCTGATGTTCACAAGCTCATTAACGCTAAGGCCATGGTAAATGTTTTACCTGGGGCAAGATAGCAGTCTGAATATTCCTAGAATGTCTTTCTTTCCCCAGATGAAATTCATTTTTTTCTGCCTATCAGTCACTGAAATATAGAAGAAATTTCTACTTGGCAGGGTATTGGTTATCATTTGTGTTCTTTTCTCCCCTCATTTTCTGTAGAAGAGACAATTTTTGGTTTGTTTTTGCATGTTGAAGCAGAGGAAGAAGAAGATGAGGAGAGGATTCCTTGTAAAAGTGAAGAAAATGAGCATGCAGAACAGGGACTAAGCATTATGCAGGTAAGCGAGCAAGAGATTAAGTTTGAAAGTGAAAGCAGTTTTGTCCAAAAGAAGGAGGAATAGGACGTCTTTTTGCTGAGAATGAATAGAAAGGTTTTTTGCATTTAGTTTGTATACGAAGCGCACAGGGCTCTAGATCCTTTTGTGGGAAAATGGAGTGTGTAAAGTTGCCAATCATTTTGGAGCGAATTTGGAGGGTGAATTTGGGGTGCCAGGTGAATTTTGGGTCGAATTCTGGGGATTTGGGGTTTCCCAGGTGAATTTCTGAGGTGAAAAGGTTCAAAAAGGTTTTTTTTTTGAAAGCAAGTTAAAGCCAGAAGGTTATTGAAAATTAATAGATGTGATGCAAGTAGGTAATATGCAGACGATACACAGCGAGACAAATCATGGGAAAAATACAGTGGTAACACATGAGTGTGTGAGGATGGGATCAGTATAGCTAAGGCTCAGTTGAAGCTGAATTTGGAAAAGCATGCCAAAACTAAGAATAATAAAGGCACCTACGGGTATTTCAGTGGGAAAAGGAAGATGAAAAGAAACCTATCACACCTCCCCTATTCCCCCCCCACCCCCATAAGCCAGACAGGACTAGTGACAACAGACAAGGAGAAGGCTGAGGTACTCAACAAGTGTTGGTCTCAATTTTTACTGCCAGTCACTATTTCCACATCTCTCAGGTTATTGGACTGGTGGACTTGATTCTAACCCATAGTAGCAGGTCAGCTTTCAGACCACTTGAGGAACCTGAGCATGCAAGACCATGGCACCCACCCAGAGGCATGTCAGGGCCCTGAGAGAACTGGCAGCTGTAGTTGCTAAGGTGCTTCCTCCATCATATTTGAGAAATCAAGGCAACCAGCTGAAGTCTCCAGACACTGTGTTGTATTGACTCCAATCCTCTTGGTCTTTTTTGTAAATCTTAGAGCTCTGAGTCAATTTCTGCAGAGGATTCCCAATGCAGTTTCAAAAATGGAATCTTTGTTACTGGTCCTCCTGTTGATCTTGGATATTTCCATTTTCTGCACTCCTTTATTTTCGAAACATTTGTAATGACTGAAAAGAAAGCTGAGACGAGGCATTATGCTCTTTCCAGTGATAGAAATGGACCTGTATTCTTTTCAGACAAATATATTTTTGCTGTGTCTAAGCACATGTGCATACCTGTGTTTGATTTATGTGTCCAGGTTTTGGCAATGGGGCAGCCACAGGGCCATCCTGTGACAATGGCCCAGGTGCTGCCCCGTCCCGCTTTCTTCCAACTGGCTCCACTTCAGCATGTCCTCCCTGCTGAGAGAAGAGGCTGGGACAGCACCTTTAGAAATGTGACTTTCTGGGGTTTTTTTGTTTCGTTTTGTTTTGTTTTGTTATTTGTAAAGTTACTAAAAACCTTCACCCTGATTTTTTGTGTTGGGTTTGGGGCTTTTTTTTCCGGTTTTGGGTGGGTTTTTTGGTGGGCTTTTTTGGGGGCTTTTTTTGTCTCTTTGGGGATTATTGGTTGGGAGTTTTTGTGTGTTTGTTTGGTCTGCTTTTTTTGTTTGTTTTTTTATTACGGTTTTGTAGAGTTTTTTAAGCAAATTGATTGGAAAACTGAATAGTCCTCCACTATAGTCTCCTGGATTCACCTGAGACTCTTCCTAGGCATCTCCCTGATCCTTTTTGCAATGAGTCTCACATCATTCTCCTGAAGAAACTGTCTGCTTATGGTTTGCATGGGTGGGCTGTTTGCTGGGTGACAAACTGGGTGATGGCCAGGCCCACAGAGTGGTGGGAAATAGAGTTCATCCAGCTGGTCCCCAAGGCTCAGTCTTGGGCCCAGTCCTGTTTAATATCTTGCTCAGTGATCTGGACAAGGGGATAGAGTACACGCCCAGGAAGTTCACAGATGATGCAAAGTTGGCTGGTAGTGTTTTTTTTCTTCTGGAGGACAGCAAGCTCTGCTTCTTCTTCCTCCTGTTCCGAGGTCGCTGCTCCCTCTTCATCCCTCATTAAGTGTGCTGATTTTGTCACTTGGATGAGAAAACAAACAATTTTAGCAACAATACTGGTGGCAGGGTACAAGAAAGGAAGAGTTCACATGAATCCCCCCCCAACAACAGACAATACCTGATGGCTCCTCTGCCCAGCTTACTGACTACACCGCAACCCATTGTCCCCCAAAGATACTCCCTTCTCCCTGCCCCCAGCCATGATGTGAGATGGAATAGAATAACTAAGATTAAGATTCTCCCTATATAACTCCATCATACTTCGATTCTGGCAAAAACAATTCTTGAAGTTCTATCATTTCAGATCATTTGAATTTGAATTGGCATACTAAAAGGTCTAGCCAGAAACTCACGACAATATTAATAGCCCATTCTAGAATGTCCGAGATGATAGACACTTCTTTCAAGAGAATGTGATACCTCACGTGACTTCTCCAGAATTTAAATGAACAGCGGGAGTAGTCTACAAGATTCTTGCTGCCATCTGGATTTCCTGGTTTTTGGCTGGTCTATGTAAGCCAACCAGCTATTCAGCAGAGGGAATATTAGTGTGATACTTGATGGTATGTGAGATGGAACACAGTAATTTATGGCTTTTTGCATAGTGATGAAGCTGTAAAGAAAGCTCCGTAATGCTCTGACAAGGAGGCTGCTGGACTTCAAGCAGCAAAGGCCCAAAACGAACCAGTGAAAAGGTGTCATTGAAAAAAAAAAAAAAAAAAAAAAAAGCCAGGTGGGGAGCAAAGTGATACTTAAGGGCAGTTTACTGAAAGAGGAAATCTAGTGAAAAAAAGGTCCAAGAGTGAAGGAATAACAGGGAAAATGAAACTAAGGAAGGAAATCAATCTCAGCTAATCATTTCAGAAGCTAACAAGTTGTCATTGCAATGATGCATAAAGTGAGAAATTATAAATATGTCTGCGCCAAAATCTGAATTATGAACTTTATTGCATTCTGTCTTTCACGGAATCATACAACAGTCTGTGATTAAAGATCACCTAGTCCTACTTCCTTGCCAGGTAGATCTTACAGTAGATGAAATTGCTCAAGACTAGCCAAACTGATAAGGAGCACTCTCAATGATGGGGCATCCACAACTTCTCTGGAACAGCCGTTTGAGTGTCTCACCAGCTTCATTGTAGAAAAGCTTTTCCTTTTAGCCAATCTAAACCTAGTCTCAGTTTGAAAGCATGTCCCCTTGTCCTTTCTCTGCAAACCTTCCTAAAAAGTCTTTCTCCATTTGTCTTATACCCTCTTTACATATTCAAAGGCCACAATACTGTCTCTCCAGAAACCTCTCTTCTCCAGGCTAAAAGATCCTATTTTTCACAAGAACCAGGTCATAAACTGAAATGGAAGACATCTCAGGAGATCAGATCATCCAACAGCTCAGCGAAAGAATAGCTCTGAAGTCAGATCAACTAGCTTAGGGCTGTGTCTGTTTGAATTTTGAAAATTAGCAGGACTTGAAATGCTTCAAGGAAGAGAACTCTGGGTGGCTCCAGAAACAGCCTGAGAAACTCGAGCAAACTCGAAACCTCAGAAACTACCACTGCTTTCTCTCCCTCAGCCCAAGCAGTCCCAAAGAAGAAGTGTTCCCAGCAGGCTGGGATAGCACGCATATACACTACATATACATGACAGGCATCGCCAGCAGCCACATCCTGCTCCTTTCTGTGGCTGGCAAGAGTGAGACTGGATGTTTACATGTGGGCAACCTGGGTCCCTCCAGCACCTCAGACACTCAGCCTGCCCAGTGACCCCACTGAATTCCAGTATTCGCAGTGTGCCAAGACCACAGCACTACTCCGCTTGCTGGCACAGACCATCACACGCCTCCTAAATCAGTCAGGACTCCCCTGGTCCCACAGCCAGCACCCCACTTGCTCTCCCCCAGGCCACTGCCATTGTTCACCAACTTCTCCACTTTGATCTTTGCTGGTGCTCTCAACACTGGCACACCCAGATGTTCTGCAGCTGTTGTCTCCTGGTGGAAAGGACTTGTAAAGCCGTGTTTCCACACAGGACTTCCACAACCTTTCAAAGCAACCTTTTCTGGGGTATGAACAATCTCATTCAAATGTCAACATTTCTTTTCCCATATGTGAAATCAGAATTTCCTTCTTCCGGGCATGCCCAAAACAAGGCACAAACTACATTGTGCCTTCTGTTTCACATGCTGACTCGTTTGTAAACAATGCTAGGAGAATACCTGTTTTGATCCAAGCTAATCTCTGGCCCTTATAGTGCTTTCGGTAGTTAGTTTTGCTTTGCTATTTACTTGATGTCCCATTGAATTGTTGAATCATAAACAGACTATCTGTCTGTATAGCAGCATAGCAGTGATGAATAAATGCAAGAGAAGGAGCAAGGTGATTGTTTGCTAGACTCTTCCTAGAAACTGAGAAATCTGTTACTTAATGCTGACCACAGCAGATGGAGGAAGCATCCTACATGATGTCAAAGCAATGAAGCTGTAATCACTTTTATGATTACAGTCAAGGCACTGCTTTTGCCACCATAAGTGGAGTGCAGGGAATCTTAAAAGACGACACTCTAACTGTTGTCCATGCTCACTGAGAAAATAATGCTTTTACAGCAGAGCAGGTCTCACCGCAGCTAAATCATGGCTTCAACTGTACACCGCCTTCAAAAAAGCCCACAAAAATACAAATGAAAGGATTTGGAACCCAAGGGAATCTCGGATTGTGACATCAGCTCACTTTGGATTCTTTCCAAATTCTCAGTTCCATTTTCTTCCCAGCCAATTATCCCACCTAACCTGAGATGTAATTTATGGATATCCAACACATCTAGTTACCTTAGAATTAGATTGCCACTAGGCAAAAAGACAGAAACAAGCAGTTAAGTTCAGACTGAAACCAAGGGTGTTTAGAACAGCAATACTTGGACGTAACTATTCTTGATCAAACCAAAACTTTTAGGACTTACCCATGAATTTTTGGAGGTGGAAAAAGTCCCTAGGGAGCTCACACTCAGTGCCTGGAGAGGCGCTCTCGCTGGTCTTTCAAGGACCGATTCGTCACAGCAGAGGCAGCAGAGCACAAGATGGCCGACGAGAAGGGGCAGTGTAGAATTCTCGGTCTGTCTCTGTCTCCACTCAGGGTAGAACGTCCCTGTCCTGGCACATTTTCGTGTGCGCTATGTCCCTCCAGGTCTTCGGTCCTTGCGAAGCTCTATGTACTGCGAGCGCTGCTACTTGCAGCTGAGAAGGACCGCGGAGCTAGCAGCGAATTCGGAGAGCGCTAAGCACGAAGTCAAGAAGCGAGACGTGTCCCTGCAACGCGGTGCTAAGAGCAGCTTCCTGGCGGCGGGGGCGAGCTCCGGCCACAAGACATTCTCGTCCTGGCAACGGATCTCCGTGAAGGGCGTAGGCGAAAAGCTTTCGTTTTCCATTCGAACTGCGAGAGAGGCAGACTGTTACACGGAGCTCTGAGAACAAAGGTGCACGCCCTAGGCGGGCTTGGGCAGAAGAAGCGTTCTCGAGCTCTTGGCTGCCCGCACACTGCTGGGTATGTGGCGCCCCTGCAGCGGCTTCTGGCCGCCGGCAAGTGAAAGCGGAGCAAGGCGTGGGCGTGGGCGAGGGCGGTGAACGAAGCGGCAAGAGCGCCGTGCTTGTGTGCACCACGTTAGAGGCTACTAGGAGAGGAAGGTGGTTGACTCTCGCTTGCCTTCCCAAGTGCCCTTAGCAGTCGGAAGGAGCAAGCTGAAGCACTGCTGCTTGTGCTGCTCCTTGGTTCCCTTGCAGCCCGCTCTGAAAGCATTGGCGGTCACTTCTAGGCGCCGAGTTGCACACACGCAGCACCACGTTAAGTGCCGCGGAGAAGGGAAATCCAGAGTGCAGCGAGGAGCTTGACGTGGCTTACGTGCAGTAAGGAAAAGGTGAACCTAAGCACTGCCTCTTCAATCTGGCCGCCTCTGCTCTGGTAGCAACTTTTGCAAGTCGGCAAAGGGAGCCGCGAGTATGTAGAAGGGAGGGCAGCGAGACGCCGTGCGTTATGCGCCCTTTCAGGGCTGCTGACAAGGGGCTACTTTAAGAACGCCTTCTTCGTCCTCGCGTCCTTCTCGCTTCGTTCTAGCTGCATGGAGTACAGCACAGCGAAGGAGTGAAGACGGGCACTGCCCCAGCTTTTGCCCTGGCGTGCAACGGCTGTGTGCTGCTTTTCCAAGCAGCAAGAGCACTGAGAAGTGAAAGCGATTGTGAAGGAGCTCTTTGGCTGCTCGTGTGCTCTTCGCTGCACTGCGCCGCTCGCAAGCGGCTTCGTTCTTTGTCGTCTGCCGTCCGGAGAGAGCTGAACTGCAGCGGTCAGTTTCAGCTCTGCCCAACAGCGTGCTCTCAGTTCTGCGGACAAGCACGCCCTGTTGCCTTGGCTCCGAGTGCAAAGTCCCTAGCGAGCACTCACTCAGTGCAATGCACCCAGAAAGACGCTCTCGCTCGTCTTTCAAGGAGCGATTCCTAACAGCAGAAGCAGCAGAGGCACAAACTGGATGACGAGAAGGGACAATGTAGAACACGTCTCTGTCCTGGCACGTTGTCGTGTGCGATATGTCCCTCCGGGTCTTCGGTCCTTGCGAAGCTCTGTGTACTGCGAGCGCTGCTACTTGCAGCTGAGAAGGACCGCGGAGCTAGCAGCGAATTCGGAGAGCGCTAAGCACGAAGTCAAGAAGCGAGACGTGTCCCTGCAACGCGGTGCTAAGAGCAGCTTCCTGGCGGCGGGGGCGAGCTCCGGCCACAAGACATTCTCGTCCTGGCAACGGATCTCCGTGAAGGGCGTAGGCGAAAAGCTTTCGTTTTCCATTCGAACTGCGAGAGAGGCAGACTGTTACACGGAGCTCTGAGAACAAAGGTGCACGCCCTAGGCGGGCTTGGGCAGAAGAAGCGTTCTCGAGCTCTTGGCTGCCCGCACACTGCTGGGTATGTGGCGCCCCTGCAGCGGCTTCTGGCCGCCGGCAAGTGAAAGCGGAGCAAGGCGTGGGCGTGGGCGAGGGCGGTGAACGAAGCGGCAAGAGCGCCGTGCTTGTGTGCACCACGTTAGAGGCTACTAGGAGAGGAAGGTGGTTGACTCTCGCTTGCCTTCCCAAGTGCCCTTAGCAGTCGGAAGGAGCAAGCTGAAGCACTGCTGCTTGTGCTGCTCCTTGGTTCCCTTGCAGCCCGCTCTGAAAGCATTGGCGGTCACTTCTAGGCGCCGAGTTGCACACACGCAGCACCACGTTAAGTGCCGCGGAGAAGGGAAATCCAGAGTGCAGCGAGGAGCTTGACGTGGCTTACGTGCAGTAAGGAAAAGGTGAACCTAAGCACTGCCTCTTCAATCTGGCCGCCTCTGCTCTGGTAGCAACTTTTGCAAGTCGGCAAAGGGAGCCGCGAGTATGTAGAAGGGAGGGCAGCGAGACGCCGTGCGTTATGCGCCCTTTCAGGGCTGCTGACAAGGGGCTACTTTAAGAAGGCCTTCTTCGTCCTCGCGTCCTTCTCGCTTCGTTCTAGCTGCATGGAGTACAGCACAGCGAAGGAGTGAAGACGGGCACTGCCCCAGCTTTTGCCCTGGCGTGCAACGGCTGTGTGCTGCTTTTCCAAGCAGCAAGAGCACTGAGAAGTGAAAGCGATTGTGAAGGAGCTCTTTGGCTGCTCGTGTGCTCTTCGCTGCACTGCGCCGCTCGCAAGCGGCTTCGTTCTTCGTCGTCTGCCGTCCGGAGAGAGCTGAACTGCAGCGGTCAGTTTCAGCTCTGCCCAACAGCGTGCTCTCAGTTCTGCGGACAAGCACGCCCTGTTGCCTTGGCTCCGAGTGCAAAGTCCCTAGCGAGCACTCACTCAGTGCAATGCACCCAGAAAGACGCTCTCGCTCGTCTTTCAAGGAGCGATTCCTAACAGCAGAAGCAGCAGAGGCACAAACTGGATGACGAGAAGGGACAATGTAGAACACGTCTCTGTCCTGGCACGTTGTCGTGTGCGATATGTCCCTCCGGGTCTTCGGTCCTTGCGAAGCTCTGTGTACTGCGAGCGCTGCTACTTGCAGCTGAGAAGGACCGCGGAGCTAGCAGCGAATTCGGAGAGCGCTAAGCACGAAGTCAAGAAGCGAGACGTGTCCCTGCAACGCGGTGCTAAGAGCAGCTTCCTGGCGGCGGGGGCGAGCTCCGGCCACAAGACATTCTCGTCCTGGCAACGGATCTCTGTGAAGGGCGTAGGCGAAAAGCTTTCGTTTTCCATTCGAACGGCGAGAGAGGCAGACTGTTACACGGAGCTCTGAGAACAAAGGTGCACGCCCTAGGCGGGCTTGGGCAGAAGAAGCTTTCTCGAGCTCTTGGCTGCCGGCACACTGCTGGGTATGTGGCGCCCCTGCAGCGGCTTCTGGCCGCCGGCAAGTGAAAGCGGAGCAAGGCGTGGGCGTGGGCGAGGGCGGTGAACGAAGCGGCAAGAGCGCCGTGCTTGTGTGCACCACGTTAGAGGCTACTAGGAGAGGAAGGTGGTTGACTCTCGCTTGCCTTCCCAAGTGCCCTTAGCAGTCGGAAGGAGCAAGCTGAAGCACTGCTGCTTGTGCTGCTCCTTGGTTCCCTTGCAGCCCGCTCTGAAAGCATTGGCGGTCACTTCTAGGCGCCGAGTTGCACACACGCAGCACCACGTTAAGTGCCGCGGAGAAGGGAAATCCAGAGTGCAGCGAGGAGCTTGACGTGGCTTACGTGCAGTAAGGAAAAGGTGAACCTAAGCACTGCCTCTTCAATCTGGCCGCCTCTGCTCTGGTAGCAACTTTTGCAAGTCGGCAAAGGGAGCCGCGAGTATGTAGAAGGGAGGGCAGCGAGACGCCGTGCGTTATGCGCCCTTTCAGGGCTGCTGACAAGGGGCTACTTTAAGAAGGCCTTCTTCGTCCTCGCGTCCTTCTCGCTTCGTTCTAGCTGCATGGAGTACAGCACAGCGAAGGAGTGAAGACGGGCACTGCCCCAGCTTTTGCCCTGGCGTGCAACGGCTGTGTGCTGCTTTTCCAAGCAGCAAGAGCACTGAGAAGTGAAAGCGATTGTGAAGGAGCTCTTTGGCTGCTCGTGTGCTCTTCGCTGCACTGCGCCCCTCGCAAGCGGCTTCGTTCTTTGTCGTCTGCCGTCCGGAGAGAGCTGAACTGCAGCGGTCAGTTTCAGCTCTGCCCAACAGCGTGCTCTCAGTTCTGCGGACAAGCACGCCCTGTTGCCTTGGCTCCGAGTGCAAAGTCCCTAGCGAGCACTCACTCAGTGCAATGCACCCAGAAAGACGCTCTCGCTCGTCTTTCAAGGAGCGATTCCTAACAGCAGAAGCAGCAGAGGCACAAACTGGATGACGAGAAGGGACAATGTAGAACACGTCTCTGTCCTGGCACGTTGTCGTGTGCGATATGTCCCTCCGGGTCTTCGGTCCTTGCGAAGCTCTATGTACTGCGAGCGCTGCTACTTGCAGCTGAGAAGGACCGCGGAGCTAGCAGCGAATTCGGAGAGCGCTAAGCACGAAGTCAAGAAGCGAGACGTGTCCCTGCAACGCGGTGCTAAGAGCAGCTTCCTCGCGGCGGGGGCGAGCTCCGGCCACAAGACATTCTCGTCCTGGCAACGGATCTCTGTGAAGGGCGTAGGCGAAAAGCTTTCGTTTTCCATTCGAACGGCGAGAGAGGCAGACTGTTACACGGAGCTCTGAGAACAAAGGTGCACGCCCTAGGCGGGCTTGGGCAGAAGAAGCTTTCTCGAGCTCTTGGCTGCCGGCACACTGCTGGGTATGTGGCGCCCCTGCAGCGGCTTCTGGCCGCCGGCAAGTGAAAGCGGAGCAAGGCGTGGGCGAGGGCGGTGAACGAAGCGGCAAGAGCGCCGTGCTTGTGTGCACCACGTTAGAGGCTACTAGGAGAGGAAGGTGGTTGACTCTCGCTTGCCTTCCCAAGTGCCCTTAGCAGTCGGAAGGAGCAAGCTGAAGCACTGCTGCTTGTGCTGCTCCTTGGTTCCCTTGCAGCCCGCTCTGAAAGCATTGGCGGTCACTTCTAGGCGCCGAGTTGCACACACGCAGCACCACGTTAAGTGCCGCGGAGAAGGGAAATCCAGAGTGCAGCGAGGAGCTTGACGTGGCTTACGTGCAGTAAGGAAAAGGTGAACCTAAGCACTGCCTCTTCAATCTGGCCGCCTCTGCTCTGGTAGCAACTTTTGCAAGTCGGCAAAGGGAGCCGCGAGTATGTAGAAGGGAGGGCAGCGAGACGCCGTGCGTTATGCGCCCTTTCAGGGCTGCTGACAAGGGGCTACTTTAAGAAGGCCTTCTTCGTCCTCGCGTCCTTCTCGCTTCGTTCTAGCTGCATGGAGTACAGCACAGCGAAGGAGTGAAGACGGGCACTGCCCCAGCTTTTGCCCTGGCGTGCAACGGCTGTGTGCTGCTTTTCCAAGCAGCAAGAGCACTGAGAAGTGAAAGCGATTGTGAAGGAGCTCTTTGGCTGCTCGTGTGCTCTTCGCTGCACTGCGCCGCTCGCAAGCGGCTTCGTTCTTCGTCGTCTGCCGTCCGGAGAGAGCTGAACTGCAGCGGTCAGTTTCAGCTCTGCCCAACAGCGTGCTCTCAGTTCTGCGGACAAGCACGCCCTGTTGCCTTGGCTCCGAGTGCAAAGTCCCTAGCGAGCACTCACTCAGTGCAATGCACCCAGAAAGACGCTCTCGCTCGTCTTTCAAGGAGCGATTCCTAACAGCAGAAGCAGCAGAGGCACAAACTGGATGACGAGAAGGGACAATGTAGAACACGTCTCTGTCCTGGCACGTTGTCGTGTGCGATATGTCCCTCCGGGTCTTCGGTCCTTGCGAAGCTCTGTGTACTGCGAGCGCTGCTACTTGCAGCTGAGAAGGACCGCGGAGCTAGCAGCGAATTCGGAGAGCGCTAAGCACGAAGTCAAGAAGCGAGACGTGTCCCTGCAACGCGGTGCTAAGAGCAGCTTCCTGGCGGCGGGGGCGAGCTCCGGCCACAAGACATTCTCGTCCTGGCAACGGATCTCTGTGAAGGGCGTAGGCGAAAAGCTTTCGTTTTCCATTCGAACGGCGAGAGAGGCAGACTGTTACACGGAGCTCTGAGAACAAAGGTGCACGCCCTAGGCGGGCTTGGGCAGAAGAAGCTTTCTCGAGCTCTTGGCTGCCGGCACACTGCTGGGTATGTGGCGCCCCTGCAGCGGCTTCTGGCCGCCGGCAAGTGAAAGCGGAGCAAGGCGTGGGCGAGGGCGGTGAACGAAGCGGCAAGAGCGCCGTGCTTGTGTGCACCACGTTAGAGGCTACTAGGAGAGGAAGGTGGTTGACTCTCGCTTGCCTTCCCAAGTGCCCTTAGCAGTCGGAAGGAGCAAGCTGAAGCACTGCTGCTTGTGCTGCTCCTTGGTTCCCTTGCAGCCCGCTCTGAAAGCATTGGCGGTCACTTCTAGGCGCCGAGTTGCACACACACAGCACCACGCTAAGTGCCGCGGAGAAGGGAAATCCAGAGTGCAGCGAGGAGCTTGACGTGGCTTACGTGCAGTAAGGAAAAGGTGAACCTAAGCACTGCCTCTTCAATCTGGCCGCCTCTGCTCTGGTAGCAACTTTTGCGAGTCGGCAAAGGGAGCCGCGAGTATGTAGAACGGAGGGCAGCGAGACGCCGTGTTTTATGCGCCCTTTCAGGGCTGCTGACAGGGGGCTACTTTAAGAAGGCCTTCTTCTTCCTCGCGTCCTTCTCGCTTCGTTCTAGCTGCATGGAGTACAGCACAGCGAAGGATTGAAGACAGGCACTGCCCCAGCTTTTGCCCTGGCCTGCCTGTGCTGCGCCTTTAGCTGCACACCAGAACAATGGCATTTCTTACCCGCAAGTTAAAAAGGGCTGTAGTGTAGCCTTAGGAATGGCAAGTGCCTAGGCATTAAGCTGGGCGACCACGTATGAGGGAGTCTTTAGAGGTTTCCTCCCCCATGGCGCAGGTTTATTCTCATTTTCGTGCTGAACTGAAAAGTCCGGGCATGGCAAGTCTGCCCTGCCTTCTGCAGAGACGAACACAAATGTGGGGCTATGATCCTCTGTGTTGGGAGCTCTGCTTCCGGGTGTGTGGGCCGCCATGAGCCCGCAGCAGCCGCCGAGGACACTGTGGATTGTGGATGAGGCTGGGCTGGCCCCCCGCCCCCCCGCTGGTCTGACAGCGGCAGGAGCTGCGTCGGAGCGGCATCGCCTGAGGGCCCCATGGGGGGCGGGGAGAGAGCCGGGAGTGACCCCGAGCGACACCGGAAGCGATATCCGTAGGGCCCGGAAGGCCAGCGTTGCCATCGAGTTTGGCCGGTAGGAGGCTTCTAAGGTGCTTTGAAAGGTGGAGCTTCTTTGCTCTAGGACAGTCTGGGAGAGCTGAGGGTGTCCAATCTGGAGAACAGAAGGCTCCAGGGAGACCTTCGAGCCCCTTGCAGTGCCTGCTGGGGCTCCAAGATAGCTGGGGAGGGACTTTGGAAAAGGTTCTGGACTCGCAGGACAAGGGGGAATAGCTTCCAACTGCCAGAGGGCTGGGGTAGATGGGATATTGGAAAGGAATTCTTCCTTGTGTGGGTGCTGAGGCCTGGCACATGTTGCTCAAAGAGGCTGTGTAGGAGCCCCATGGCAGGAAGCGTCCAGGGCCAGGCTGGAGCGGACATGGAGCAACCTGGACTAGTGGAAAAGTGTCCCTGCCCATGTCAGGATGTGGGAAGAAGAGAATCTGTCTCTAAGGTCGCTTCCAGTCCAAACCATTCTGGGATTCTAGGATTCATGGAAGGCCCTTTTCCAAGTGAAGTGTTGTATCTCTTGGCTCCCAGCTTGTAGTTGCCAGTTCTTCTGGAAGCAGGCGTGGCGAAGCAGCTGTGATGAGCCATGGGTTCTCAATAGGACGAGTGTGATATATTTGCAGAGAGGAAGGCTGCAGACAGATCTTCAAGGTCCAGGTAAAACAAGCAAAGGATTGAATAAAAGCCAAAGGTTGGTTGTGTTAGTTTGCTGGCTGTTGAAATGGCCCCAGGTCATTTTCAACATTTCTAATTTGGATTTGTTTGAGTAAAAAATGAATGTGTTACCTCCAGCGTAGGCTCTCCAATGCATCTCCATGTGCTCCCATCTCTTTGTTGTATATCGGGTTCTATTAACTGAAGACAGAATCATAACACAGTAGTAAAACATTTAGAGGCGTAGTTAGCCAGCTTCAGGAGTTTTCAACTCTGCTGTTGACTTTTCTGGTAACTGTAGGCAAGGCAACACAATCCAGTTACTCCACTTTTGCTCTCTGAGGAAAAAGTGATTTTTTTTTTTTTTTTTTCTTTCTTCTCATTTTGAAAATAGCCTTGAATGAAGAGAGTTATGCATGTGGCATGTAGGATTCATTATTTTACTTTTCTCTTCTGCTGTCTTTCGCGTACTAGTCTTTTTAAAATTTTTTTGTCGCTGTTCTCCATTCAGTAGGTTTGAAAGAATTCTAATTGTTGAGATGATGGTTCTTTGAAGGCTCACTTAGCCCACCTTTTGGGTGAAGGAAAGAAGAAGACAAGGTCCTCTAGGAAGAGTAAAAAGCATACTTTCAAGAGACATTCAGAGATGTCTGCTGATGCCATGCAATGACCGTGTAATCAGCAGAAATGTGTTGGAAAAACACCCATCAGTGACTTCACAAGAAAGCCACACTCAAGACAGGTAAAGAACAGAAGCATAAAACCCCAAAGGTATGAAATGGACAGATTTTCATTGGGAATGAGCAACTCCTGAATTCTTGGTTCTAGAACTAGGGGCTTGTAATAAATAGACTGTCTCCTTGCCAAACGTAAACTTGGTGTCATGATCTGCTCACTGCCCGTTGAAGTGCAGGGCTAGTAGACTAATATTTGCCATGGCAGGCATATTGTATGGCTTTCCTGTTAAAAAGAAATTGGTTTTGCTCATAGCAATCTAGATATGTACCCAGTCTGACACCTATTTTTTAGGCTATATTTCCAAGTAAATGGCTTCCACGATGATGCAGTAAGTTTATGTCATGAACAGGAATGAAGTGATTGCATGCATCCTTTTTTACCCTAAGCCAGCTGCTGAATAATGAGACAGAGATTCTCACTGACGCCAAGGAGTGCCCGTGCTTTTGGGAAAAGCACTGGGCAGATAAAGCCTATTTCCACATTTCTTGCTAGCGTCTCCTTCAAAGTTCATGGGTTTGCTCATCTTTTAGAGCTGTTCTAGATGTCTTTGTAGTTTACATGTACTAAATGTAGCAGGTATTGCTTTCATGGCGTCCTACTAGATTTGAAGTTGGGATCTACTCAGGCTTCAATGTCTCAGAAGAAGCAACGTTGATTCTTTGAATTCCGTTCTTGAACGTGAGAATGCTACTTATGTAGTTAATGAATTAATTAAATCGAATTCACTTGAATGGAAAAATTGTCTTGTTCATGTAGATTTTAACTTGGGAAATTGATATTTGAGTTCTACTTTTCATTGTTGTTGCTTTTCTGTATTCTTTGATTGCACAGATAGCAGATGTACTGACCAAGTATTGTGTGAAACTGGAGGAAATGTCCTTCCTCTTGGCAGCTGATGTTCACAAGCTCATTAACGCTAAGGCCATGGTAAATGTTTTACCTGGGGCAAGATAGCAGTCTGAATATTCCTAGAATGTCTTTCTTTCCCCAGATGAAATTCATTTTTTTCTGCCTATCAGTCACTGAAATATAGAAGAAATTTCTACTTGGCAGGGTATTGGTTATCATTTGTGTTCTTTTCTCCCCTCATTTTCTGTAGAAGAGACAATTTTTGGTTTGTTTTTGCATGTTGAAGCAGAGGAAGAAGAAGATGAGGAGAGGATTCCTTGTAAAAGTGAAGAAAATGAGCATGCAGAACAGGGACTAAGCATTATGCAGGTAAGCGAGCAAGAGATTAAGTTTGAAAGTGAAAGCAGTTTTGTCCAAAAGAAGGAGGAATAGGACGTCTTTTTGCTGAGAATGAATAGAAAGGTTTTTTGCATTTAGTTTGTATACGAAGCGCACAGGGCTCTAGATCCTTTTGTGGGAAAATGGAGTGTGTAAAGTTGCCAATCATTTTGGAGCGAATTTGGAGGGTGAATTTGGGGTGCCAGGTGAATTTTGGGTCGAATTCTGGGGATTTGGGGTTTCCCAGGTGAATTTCTGAGGTGAAAAGGTTCAAAAAGGTTTTTTTTTTGAAAGCAAGTTAAAGCCAGAAGGTTATTGAAAATTAATAGATGTGATGCAAGTAGGTAATATGCAGACGATACACAGCGAGACAAATCATGGGAAAAATACAGTGGTAACACATGAGTGTGTGAGGATGGGATCAGTATAGCTAAGGCTCAGTTGAAGCTGAATTTGGAAAAGCATGCCAAAACTAAGAATAATAAAGGCACCTACGGGTATTTCAGTGGGAAAAGGAAGATGAAAAGAAACCTATCACACCTCCCCTATTCCCCCCCCACCCCCATAAGCCAGACAGGACTAGTGACAACAGACAAGGAGAAGGCTGAGGTACTCAACAAGTGTTGGTCTCAATTTTTACTGCCAGTCACTATTTCCACATCTCTCAGGTTATTGGACTGGTGGACTTGATTCTAACCCATAGTAGCAGGTCAGCTTTCAGACCACTTGAGGAACCTGAGCATGCAAGACCATGGCACCCACCCAGAGGCATGTCAGGGCCCTGAGAGAACTGGCAGCTGTAGTTGCTAAGGTGCTTCCTCCATCATATTTGAGAAATCAAGGCAACCAGCTGAAGTCTCCAGACACTGTGTTGTATTGACTCCAATCCTCTTGGTCTTTTTTGTAAATCTTAGAGCTCTGAGTCAATTTCTGCAGAGGATTCCCAATGCAGTTTCAAAAATGGAATCTTTGTTACTGGTCCTCCTGTTGATCTTGGATATTTCCATTTTCTGCACTCCTTTATTTTCGAAACATTTGTAATGACTGAAAAGAAAGCTGAGACGAGGCATTATGCTCTTTCCAGTGATAGAAATGGACCTGTATTCTTTTCAGACAAATATATTTTTGCTGTGTCTAAGCACATGTGCATACCTGTGTTTGATTTATGTGTCCAGGTTTTGGCAATGGGGCAGCCACAGGGCCATCCTGTGACAATGGCCCAGGTGCTGCCCCGTCCCGCTTTCTTCCAACTGGCTCCACTTCAGCATGTCCTCCCTGCTGAGAGAAGAGGCTGGGACAGCACCTTTAGAAATGTGACTTTCTGGGGTTTTTTTGTTTCGTTTTGTTTTGTTTTGTTATTTGTAAAGTTACTAAAAACCTTCACCCTGATTTTTTGTGTTGGGTTTGGGGCTTTTTTTTCCGGTTTTGGGTGGGTTTTTTGGTGGGCTTTTTTGGGGGCTTTTTTTGTCTCTTTGGGGATTATTGGTTGGGAGTTTTTGTGTGTTTGTTTGGTCTGCTTTTTTTGTTTGTTTTTTTATTACGGTTTTGTAGAGTTTTTTAAGCAAATTGATTGGAAAACTGAATAGTCCTCCACTATAGTCTCCTGGATTCACCTGAGACTCTTCCTAGGCATCTCCCTGATCCTTTTTGCAATGAGTCTCACATCATTCTCCTGAAGAAACTGTCTGCTTATGGTTTGCATGGGTGGGCTGTTTGCTGGGTGACAAACTGGGTGATGGCCAGGCCCACAGAGTGGTGGGAAATAGAGTTCATCCAGCTGGTCCCCAAGGCTCAGTCTTGGGCCCAGTCCTGTTTAATATCTTGCTCAGTGATCTGGACAAGGGGATAGAGTACACGCCCAGGAAGTTCACAGATGATGCAAAGTTGGCTGGTAGTGTTTTTTTTCTTCTGGAGGACAGCAAGCTCTGCTTCTTCTTCCTCCTGTTCCGAGGTCGCTGCTCCCTCTTCATCCCTCATTAAGTGTGCTGATTTTGTCACTTGGATGAGAAAACAAACAATTTTAGCAACAATACTGGTGGCAGGGTACAAGAAAGGAAGAGTTCACATGAATCCCCCCCCAACAACAGACAATACCTGATGGCTCCTCTGCCCAGCTTACTGACTACACCGCAACCCATTGTCCCCCAAAGATACTCCCTTCTCCCTGCCCCCAGCCATGATGTGAGATGGAATAGAATAACTAAGATTAAGATTCTCCCTATATAACTCCATCATACTTCGATTCTGGCAAAAACAATTCTTGAAGTTCTATCATTTCAGATCATTTGAATTTGAATTGGCATACTAAAAGGTCTAGCCAGAAACTCACGACAATATTAATAGCCCATTCTAGAATGTCCGAGATGATAGACACTTCTTTCAAGAGAATGTGATACCTCACGTGACTTCTCCAGAATTTAAATGAACAGCGGGAGTAGTCTACAAGATTCTTGCTGCCATCTGGATTTCCTGGTTTTTGGCTGGTCTATGTAAGCCAACCAGCTATTCAGCAGAGGGAATATTAGTGTGATACTTGATGGTATGTGAGATGGAACACAGTAATTTATGGCTTTTTGCATAGTGATGAAGCTGTAAAGAAAGCTCCGTAATGCTCTGACAAGGAGGCTGCTGGACTTCAAGCAGCAAAGGCCCAAAACGAACCAGTGAAAAGGTGTCATTGAAAAAAAAAAAAAAAAAAAAAAAAGCCAGGTGGGGAGCAAAGTGATACTTAAGGGCAGTTTACTGAAAGAGGAAATCTAGTGAAAAAAAGGTCCAAGAGTGAAGGAATAACAGGGAAAATGAAACTAAGGAAGGAAATCAATCTCAGCTAATCATTTCAGAAGCTAACAAGTTGTCATTGCAATGATGCATAAAGTGAGAAATTATAAATATGTCTGCGCCAAAATCTGAATTATGAACTTTATTGCATTCTGTCTTTCACGGAATCATACAACAGTCTGTGATTAAAGATCACCTAGTCCTACTTCCTTGCCAGGTAGATCTTACAGTAGATGAAATTGCTCAAGACTAGCCAAACTGATAAGGAGCACTCTCAATGATGGGGCATCCACAACTTCTCTGGAACAGCCGTTTGAGTGTCTCACCAGCTTCATTGTAGAAAAGCTTTTCCTTTTAGCCAATCTAAACCTAGTCTCAGTTTGAAAGCATGTCCCCTTGTCCTTTCTCTGCAAACCTTCCTAAAAAGTCTTTCTCCATTTGTCTTATACCCTCTTTACATATTCAAAGGCCACAATACTGTCTCTCCAGAAACCTCTCTTCTCCAGGCTAAAAGATCCTATTTTTCACAAGAACCAGGTCATAAACTGAAATGGAAGACATCTCAGGAGATCAGATCATCCAACAGCTCAGCGAAAGAATAGCTCTGAAGTCAGATCAACTAGCTTAGGGCTGTGTCTGTTTGAATTTTGAAAATTAGCAGGACTTGAAATGCTTCAAGGAAGAGAACTCTGGGTGGCTCCAGAAACAGCCTGAGAAACTCGAGCAAACTCGAAACCTCAGAAACTACCACTGCTTTCTCTCCCTCAGCCCAAGCAGTCCCAAAGAAGAAGTGTTCCCAGCAGGCTGGGATAGCACGCATATACACTACATATACATGACAGGCATCGCCAGCAGCCACATCCTGCTCCTTTCTGTGGCTGGCAAGAGTGAGACTGGATGTTTACATGTGGGCAACCTGGGTCCCTCCAGCACCTCAGACACTCAGCCTGCCCAGTGACCCCACTGAATTCCAGTATTCGCAGTGTGCCAAGACCACAGCACTACTCCGCTTGCTGGCACAGACCATCACACGCCTCCTAAATCAGTCAGGACTCCCCTGGTCCCACAGCCAGCACCCCACTTGCTCTCCCCCAGGCCACTGCCATTGTTCACCAACTTCTCCACTTTGATCTTTGCTGGTGCTCTCAACACTGGCACACCCAGATGTTCTGCAGCTGTTGTCTCCTGGTGGAAAGGACTTGTAAAGCCGTGTTTCCACACAGGACTTCCACAACCTTTCAAAGCAACCTTTTCTGGGGTATGAACAATCTCATTCAAATGTCAACATTTCTTTTCCCATATGTGAAATCAGAATTTCCTTCTTCCGGGCATGCCCAAAACAAGGCACAAACTACATTGTGCCTTCTGTTTCACATGCTGACTCGTTTGTAAACAATGCTAGGAGAATACCTGTTTTGATCCAAGCTAATCTCTGGCCCTTATAGTGCTTTCGGTAGTTAGTTTTGCTTTGCTATTTACTTGATGTCCCATTGAATTGTTGAATCATAAACAGACTATCTGTCTGTATAGCAGCATAGCAGTGATGAATAAATGCAAGAGAAGGAGCAAGGTGATTGTTTGCTAGACTCTTCCTAGAAACTGAGAAATCTGTTACTTAATGCTGACCACAGCAGATGGAGGAAGCATCCTACATGATGTCAAAGCAATGAAGCTGTAATCACTTTTATGATTACAGTCAAGGCACTGCTTTTGCCACCATAAGTGGAGTGCAGGGAATCTTAAAAGACGACACTCTAACTGTTGTCCATGCTCACTGAGAAAATAATGCTTTTACAGCAGAGCAGGTCTCACCGCAGCTAAATCATGGCTTCAACTGTACACCGCCTTCAAAAAAGCCCACAAAAATACAAATGAAAGGATTTGGAACCCAAGGGAATCTCGGATTGTGACATCAGCTCACTTTGGATTCTTTCCAAATTCTCAGTTCCATTTTCTTCCCAGCCAATTATCCCACCTAACCTGAGATGTAATTTATGGATATCCAACACATCTAGTTACCTTAGAATTAGATTGCCACTAGGCAAAAAGACAGAAACAAGCAGTTAAGTTCAGACTGAAACCAAGGGTGTTTAGAACAGCAATACTTGGACGTAACTATTCTTGATCAAACCAAAACTTTTAGGACTTACCCATGAATTTTTGGAGGTGGAAAAAGTCCCTAGGGAGCTCACACTCAGTGCCTGGAGAGGCGCTCTCGCTGGTCTTTCAAGGACCGATTCGTCACAGCAGAGGCAGCAGAGCACAAGATGGCCGACGAGAAGGGGCAGTGTAGAATTCTCGGTCTGTCTCTGTCTCCACTCAGGGTAGAACGTCCCTGTCCTGGCACATTTTCGTGTGCGCTATGTCCCTCCAGGTCTTCGGTCCTTGCGAAGCTCTATGTACTGCGAGCGCTGCTACTTGCAGCTGAGAAGGACCGCGGAGCTAGCAGCGAATTCGGAGAGCGCTAAGCACGAAGTCAAGAAGCGAGACGTGTCCCTGCAACGCGGTGCTAAGAGCAGCTTCCTGGCGGCGGGGGCGAGCTCCGGCCACAAGACATTCTCGTCCTGGCAACGGATCTCCGTGAAGGGCGTAGGCGAAAAGCTTTCGTTTTCCATTCGAACTGCGAGAGAGGCAGACTGTTACACGGAGCTCTGAGAACAAAGGTGCACGCCCTAGGCGGGCTTGGGCAGAAGAAGCGTTCTCGAGCTCTTGGCTGCCCGCACACTGCTGGGTATGTGGCGCCCCTGCAGCGGCTTCTGGCCGCCGGCAAGTGAAAGCGGAGCAAGGCGTGGGCGTGGGCGAGGGCGGTGAACGAAGCGGCAAGAGCGCCGTGCTTGTGTGCACCACGTTAGAGGCTACTAGGAGAGGAAGGTGGTTGACTCTCGCTTGCCTTCCCAAGTGCCCTTAGCAGTCGGAAGGAGCAAGCTGAAGCACTGCTGCTTGTGCTGCTCCTTGGTTCCCTTGCAGCCCGCTCTGAAAGCATTGGCGGTCACTTCTAGGCGCCGAGTTGCACACACGCAGCACCACGTTAAGTGCCGCGGAGAAGGGAAATCCAGAGTGCAGCGAGGAGCTTGACGTGGCTTACGTGCAGTAAGGAAAAGGTGAACCTAAGCACTGCCTCTTCAATCTGGCCGCCTCTGCTCTGGTAGCAACTTTTGCAAGTCGGCAAAGGGAGCCGCGAGTATGTAGAAGGGAGGGCAGCGAGACGCCGTGCGTTATGCGCCCTTTCAGGGCTGCTGACAAGGGGCTACTTTAAGAACGCCTTCTTCGTCCTCGCGTCCTTCTCGCTTCGTTCTAGCTGCATGGAGTACAGCACAGCGAAGGAGTGAAGACGGGCACTGCCCCAGCTTTTGCCCTGGCGTGCAACGGCTGTGTGCTGCTTTTCCAAGCAGCAAGAGCACTGAGAAGTGAAAGCGATTGTGAAGGAGCTCTTTGGCTGCTCGTGTGCTCTTCGCTGCACTGCGCCCCTCGCAAGCGGCTTCGTTCTTCGGCGTCTGCCGTCCGGAGACAGCTGAACTCCAGCGGTCAGTTTCAGCTCTGCCCAACAGCGTGCTCTCAGTTCTGCGGACAAGCACGCCCTGTTGCCTTGGCTCCGAGTGCAAAGTCCCTAGCGAGCACTCACTCAGTGCAATGCACCCAGAAAGACGCTCTCGCTCGTCTTTCAAGGAGCGATTCCTAACAGCAGAAGCAGCAGAGGCACAAACTGGATGACGAGAAGGGACAATGTAGAACACGTCTCTGTCCTGGCACATTTGCGTGTGCGATATGTCCCTCCGGGTCTTCGGTCCTTGCGAAGCTCTATGTACTGCGAGCGCAGCTACTTGCAGCTGAGAAGGACCGCGGAGCTAGCAGCGAATTCGGAGAGCGCTAAGCACGAAGTCAAGAAGCGAGACGTGTCCCTGCAACGCGGTGCTAAGAGCAGCTTCCTGGCGGCGGGGGCGAGCTCCGGCCACAAGACATTCTCGTCCTGGCAACGGATCTCCGTGAAGGGCGTAGGCGAAAAGCTTTCGTTTTCCATTCGAACTGCGAGAGAGGCAGACTGTTACACGGAGCTCTGAGAACAAAGGTGCACGCCCTAGGCGGGCTTGGGCAGAAGAAGCGTTCTCGAGCTCTTGGCTGCCCGCACACTGCTGGGTATGTGGCGCCCCTGCAGCGGCTTCTGGCCGCCGGCAAGTGAAAGCGGAGCAAGGCGTGGGCGTGGGCGAGGGCGGTGAACGAAGCGGCAAGAGCGCCGTGCTTGTGTGCACCACGTTAGAGGCTACTAGGAGAGGAAGGTGGTTGACTCTCGCTTGCCTTCCCAAGTGCCCTTAGCAGTCGGAAGGAGCAAGCTGAAGCACTGCTGCTTGTGCTGCTCCTTGGTTCCCTTGCAGCCCGCTCTGAAAGCATTGGCGGTCACTTCTAGGCGCCGAGTTGCACACACGCAGCACCACGTTAAGTGCCGCGGAGAAGGGAAATCCAGAGTGCAGCGAGGAGCTTGACGTGGCTTACGTGCAGTAAGGAAAAGGTGAACCTAAGCACTGCCTCTTCAATCTGGCCGCCTCTGCTCTGGTAGCAACTTTTGCAAGTCGGCAAAGGGAGCCGCGAGTATGTAGAAGGGAGGGCAGCGAGACGCCGTGCGTTATGCGCCCTTTCAGGGCTGCTGACAAGGGGCTACTTTAAGAACGCCTTCTTCGTCCTCGCGTCCTTCTCGCTTCGTTCTAGCTGCATGGAGTACAGCACAGCGAAGGAGTGAAGACGGGCACTGCCCCAGCTTTTGCCCTGGCGTGCAACGGCTGTGTGCTGCTTTTCCAAGCAGCAAGAGCACTGAGAAGTGAAAGCGATTGTGAAGGAGCTCTTTGGCTGCTCGTGTGCTCTTCGCTGCACTGCGCCGCTCGCAAGCGGCTTCGTTCTTCGTCGTCTGCCGTCCGGAGAGAGCTGAACTGCAGCGGTCAGTTTCAGCTCTGCCCAACAGCGTGCTCTCAGTTCTGCGGACAAGCACGCCCTGTTGCCTTGGCTCCGAGTGCAAAGTCCCTAGCGAGCACTCACTCAGTGCAATGCACCCAGAAAGACGCTCTCGCTCGTCTTTCAAGGAGCGATTCCTAACAGCAGAAGCAGCAGAGGCACAAACTGGATGACGAGAAGGGACAATGTAGAACACGTCTCTGTCCTGGCACGTTGTCGTGTGCGATATGTCCCTCCGGGTCTTCGGTCCTTGCGAAGCTCTGTGTACTGCGAGCGCTGCTACTTGCAGCTGAGAAGGACCGCGGAGCTAGCAGCGAATTCGGAGAGCGCTAAGCACGAAGTCAAGAAGCGAGACGTGTCCCTGCAACGCGGTGCTAAGAGCAGCTTCCTGGCGGCGGGGGCGAGCTCCGGCCACAAGACATTCTCGTCCTGGCAACGGATCTCTGTGAAGGGCGTAGGCGAAAAGCTTTCGTTTTCCATTCGAACGGCGAGAGAGGCAGACTGTTACACGGAGCTCTGAGAACAAAGGTGCACGCCCTAGGCGGGCTTGGGCAGAAGAAGCTTTCTCGAGCTCTTGGCTGCCGGCACACTGCTGGGTATGTGGCGCCCCTGCAGCGGCTTCTGGCCGCCGGCAAGTGAAAGCGGAGCAAGGCGTGGGCGTGGGCGAGGGCGGTGAACGAAGCGGCAAGAGCGCCGTGCTTGTGTGCACCACGTTAGAGGCTACTAGGAGAGGAAGGTGGTTGACTCTCGCTTGCCTTCCCAAGTGCCCTTAGCAGTCGGAAGGAGCAAGCTGAAGCACTGCTGCTTGTGCTGCTCCTTGGTTCCCTTGCAGCCCGCTCTGAAAGCATTGGCGGTCACTTCTAGGCGCCGAGTTGCACACACGCAGCACCACGTTAAGTGCCGCGGAGAAGGGAAATCCAGAGTGCAGCGAGGAGCTTGACGTGGCTTACGTGCAGTAAGGAAAAGGTGAACCTAAGCACTGCCTCTTCAATCTGGCCGCCTCTGCTCTGGTAGCAACTTTTGCAAGTCGGCAAAGGGAGCCGCGAGTATGTAGAAGGGAGGGCAGCGAGACGCCGTGCGTTATGCGCCCTTTCAGGGCTGCTGACAAGGGGCTACTTTAAGAAGGCCTTCTTCGTCCTCGCGTCCTTCTCGCTTCGTTCTAGCTGCATGGAGTACAGCACAGCGAAGGAGTGAAGACGGGCACTGCCCCAGCTTTTGCCCTGGCGTGCAACGGCTGTGTGCTGCTTTTCCAAGCAGCAAGAGCACTGAGAAGTGAAAGCGATTGTGAAGGAGCTCTTTGGCTGCTCGTGTGCTCTTCGCTGCACTGCGCCGCTCGCAAGCGGCTTCGTTCTTTGTCGTCTGCCGTCCGGAGAGAGCTGAACTGCAGCGGTCAGTTTCAGCTCTGCCCAACAGCGTGCTCTCAGTTCTGCGGACAAGCACGCCCTGTTGCCTTGGCTCCGAGTGCAAAGTCCCTAGCGAGCACTCACTCAGTGCAATGCACCCAGAAAGACGCTCTCGCTCGTCTTTCAAGGAGCGATTCCTAACAGCAGAAGCAGCAGAGGCACAAACTGGATGACGAGAAGGGACAATGTAGAACACGTCTCTGTCCTGGCACGTTGTCGTGTGCGATATGTCCCTCCGGGTCTTCGGTCCTTGCGAAGCTCTGTGTACTGCGAGCGCTGCTACTTGCAGCTGAGAAGGACCGCGGAGCTAGCAGCGAATTCGGAGAGCGCTAAGCACGAAGTCAAGAAGCGAGACGTGTCCCTGCAACGCGGTGCTAAGAGCAGCTTCCTGGCGGCGGGGGCGAGCTCCGGCCACAAGACATTCTCGTCCTGGCAACGGATCTCTGTGAAGGGCGTAGGCGAAAAGCTTTCGTTTTCCATTCGAACGGCGAGAGAGGCAGACTGTTACACGGAGCTCTGAGAACAAAGGTGCACGCCCTAGGCGGGCTTGGGCAGAAGAAGCTTTCTCGAGCTCTTGGCTGCCGGCACACTGCTGGGTATGTGGCGCCCCTGCAGCGGCTTCTGGCCGCCGGCAAGTGAAAGCGGAGCAAGGCGTGGGCGAGGGCGGTGAACGAAGCGGCAAGAGCGCCGTGCTTGTGTGCACCACGTTAGAGGCTACTAGGAGAGGAAGGTGGTTGACTCTCGCTTGCCTTCCCAAGTGCCCTTAGCAGTCGGAAGGAGCAAGCTGAAGCACTGCTGCTTGTGCTGCTCCTTGGTTCCCTTGCAGCCCGCTCTGAAAGCATTGGCGGTCACTTCTAGGCGCCGAGTTGCACACACGCAGCACCACGTTAAGTGCCGCGGAGAAGGGAAATCCAGAGTGCAGCGAGGAGCTTGACGTGGCTTACGTGCAGTAAGGAAAAGGTGAACCTAAGCACTGCCTCTTCAATCTGGCCGCCTCTGCTCTGGTAGCAACTTTTGCAAGTCGGCAAAGGGAGCCGCGAGTATGTAGAAGGGAGGGCAGCGAGACGCCGTGCGTTATGCGCCCTTTCAGGGCTGCTGACAAGGGGCTACTTTAAGAAGGCCTTCTTCGTCCTCGCGTCCTTCTCGCTTCGTTCTAGCTGCATGGAGTACAGCACAGCGAAGGAGTGAAGACGGGCACTGCCCCAGCTTTTGCCCTGGCGTGCAACGGCTGTGTGCTGCTTTTCCAAGCAGCAAGAGCACTGAGAAGTGAAAGCGATTGTGAAGGAGCTCTTTGGCTGCTCGTGTGCTCTTCGCTGCACTGCGCCGCTCGCAAGCGGCTTCGTTCTTCGTCGTCTGCCGTCCGGAGAGAGCTGAACTGCAGCGGTCAGTTTCAGCTCTGCCCAACAGCGTGCTCTCAGTTCTGCGGACAAGCACGCCCTGTTGCCTTGGCTCCGAGTGCAAAGTCCCTAGCGAGCACTCACTCAGTGCAATGCACCCAGAAAGACGCTCTCGCTCGTCTTTCAAGGAGCGATTCCTAACAGCAGAAGCAGCAGAGGCACAAACTGGATGACGAGAAGGGACAATGTAGAACACGTCTCTGTCCTGGCACGTTGTCGTGTGCGATATGTCCCTCCGGGTCTTCGGTCCTTGCGAAGCTCTGTGTACTGCGAGCGCTGCTACTTGCAGCTGAGAAGGACCGCGGAGCTAGCAGCGAATTCGGAGAGCGCTAAGCACGAAGTCAAGAAGCGAGACGTGTCCCTGCAACGCGGTGCTAAGAGCAGCTTCCTGGCGGCGGGGGCGAGCTCCGGCCACAAGACATTCTCGTCCTGGCAACGGATCTCTGTGAAGGGCGTAGGCGAAAAGCTTTCGTTTTCCATTCGAACGGCGAGAGAGGCAGACTGTTACACGGAGCTCTGAGAACAAAGGTGCACGCCCTAGGCGGGCTTGGGCAGAAGAAGCTTTCTCGAGCTCTTGGCTGCCGGCACACTGCTGGGTATGTGGCGCCCCTGCAGCGGCTTCTGGCCGCCGGCAAGTGAAAGCGGAGCAAGGCGTGGGCGAGGGCGGTGAACGAAGCGGCAAGAGCGCCGTGCTTGTGTGCACCACGTTAGAGGCTACTAGGAGAGGAAGGTGGTTGACTCTCGCTTGCCTTCCCAAGTGCCCTTAGCAGTCGGAAGGAGCAAGCTGAAGCACTGCTGCTTGTGCTGCTCCTTGGTTCCCTTGCAGCCCGCTCTGAAAGCATTGGCGGTCACTTCTAGGCGCCGAGTTGCACACACACAGCACCACGCTAAGTGCCGCGGAGAAGGGAAATCCAGAGTGCAGCGAGGAGCTTGACGTGGCTTACGTGCAGTAAGGAAAAGGTGAACCTAAGCACTGCCTCTTCAATCTGGCCGCCTCTGCTCTGGTAGCAACTTTTGCGAGTCGGCAAAGGGAGCCGCGAGTATGTAGAACGGAGGGCAGCGAGACGCCGTGTTTTATGCGCCCTTTCAGGGCTGCTGACAGGGGGCTACTTTAAGAAGGCCTTCTTCTTCCTCGCGTCCTTCTCGCTTCGTTCTAGCTGCATGGAGTACAGCACAGCGAAGGATTGAAGACAGGCACTGCCCCAGCTTTTGCCCTGGCCTGCCTGTGCTGCGCCTTTAGCTGCACACCAGAACAATGGCATTTCTTACCCGCAAGTTAAAAAGGGCTGTAGTGTAGCCTTAGGAATGGCAAGTGCCTAGGCATTAAGCTGGGCGACCACGTATGAGGGAGTCTTTAGAGGTTTCCTCCCCCATGGCGCAGGTTTATTCTCATTTTCGTGCTGAACTGAAAAGTCCGGGCATGGCAAGTCTGCCCTGCCTTCTGCAGAGACGAACACAAATGTGGGGCTATGATCCTCTGTGTTGGGAGCTCTGCTTCCGGGTGTGTGGGCCGCCATGAGCCCGCAGCAGCCGCCGAGGACACTGTGGATTGTGGATGAGGCTGGGCTGGCCCCCCGCCCCCCCGCTGGTCTGACAGCGGCAGGAGCTGCGTCGGAGCGGCATCGCCTGAGGGCCCCATGGGGGGCGGGGAGAGAGCCGGGAGTGACCCCGAGCGACACCGGAAGCGATATCCGTAGGGCCCGGAAGGCCAGCGTTGCCATCGAGTTTGGCCGGTAGGAGGCTTCTAAGGTGCTTTGAAAGGTGGAGCTTCTTTGCTCTAGGACAGTCTGGGAGAGCTGAGGGTGTCCAATCTGGAGAACAGAAGGCTCCAGGGAGACCTTCGAGCCCCTTGCAGTGCCTGCTGGGGCTCCAAGATAGCTGGGGAGGGACTTTGGAAAAGGTTCTGGACTCGCAGGACAAGGGGGAATAGCTTCCAACTGCCAGAGGGCTGGGGTAGATGGGATATTGGAAAGGAATTCTTCCTTGTGTGGGTGCTGAGGCCTGGCACATGTTGCTCAAAGAGGCTGTGTAGGAGCCCCATGGCAGGAAGCGTCCAGGGCCAGGCTGGAGCGGACATGGAGCAACCTGGACTAGTGGAAAAGTGTCCCTGCCCATGTCAGGATGTGGGAAGAAGAGAATCTGTCTCTAAGGTCGCTTCCAGTCCAAACCATTCTGGGATTCTAGGATTCATGGAAGGCCCTTTTCCAAGTGAAGTGTTGTATCTCTTGGCTCCCAGCTTGTAGTTGCCAGTTCTTCTGGAAGCAGGCGTGGCGAAGCAGCTGTGATGAGCCATGGGTTCTCAATAGGACGAGTGTGATATATTTGCAGAGAGGAAGGCTGCAGACAGATCTTCAAGGTCCAGGTAAAACAAGCAAAGGATTGAATAAAAGCCAAAGGTTGGTTGTGTTAGTTTGCTGGCTGTTGAAATGGCCCCAGGTCATTTTCAACATTTCTAATTTGGATTTGTTTGAGTAAAAAATGAATGTGTTACCTCCAGCGTAGGCTCTCCAATGCATCTCCATGTGCTCCCATCTCTTTGTTGTATATCGGGTTCTATTAACTGAAGACAGAATCATAACACAGTAGTAAAACATTTAGAGGCGTAGTTAGCCAGCTTCAGGAGTTTTCAACTCTGCTGTTGACTTTTCTGGTAACTGTAGGCAAGGCAACACAATCCAGTTACTCCACTTTTGCTCTCTGAGGAAAAAGTGATTTTTTTTTTTTTTTTTTCTTTCTTCTCATTTTGAAAATAGCCTTGAATGAAGAGAGTTATGCATGTGGCATGTAGGATTCATTATTTTACTTTTCTCTTCTGCTGTCTTTCGCGTACTAGTCTTTTTAAAATTTTTTTGTCGCTGTTCTCCATTCAGTAGGTTTGAAAGAATTCTAATTGTTGAGATGATGGTTCTTTGAAGGCTCACTTAGCCCACCTTTTGGGTGAAGGAAAGAAGAAGACAAGGTCCTCTAGGAAGAGTAAAAAGCATACTTTCAAGAGACATTCAGAGATGTCTGCTGATGCCATGCAATGACCGTGTAATCAGCAGAAATGTGTTGGAAAAACACCCATCAGTGACTTCACAAGAAAGCCACACTCAAGACAGGTAAAGAACAGAAGCATAAAACCCCAAAGGTATGAAATGGACAGATTTTCATTGGGAATGAGCAACTCCTGAATTCTTGGTTCTAGAACTAGGGGCTTGTAATAAATAGACTGTCTCCTTGCCAAACGTAAACTTGGTGTCATGATCTGCTCACTGCCCGTTGAAGTGCAGGGCTAGTAGACTAATATTTGCCATGGCAGGCATATTGTATGGCTTTCCTGTTAAAAAGAAATTGGTTTTGCTCATAGCAATCTAGATATGTACCCAGTCTGACACCTATTTTTTAGGCTATATTTCCAAGTAAATGGCTTCCACGATGATGCAGTAAGTTTATGTCATGAACAGGAATGAAGTGATTGCATGCATCCTTTTTTACCCTAAGCCAGCTGCTGAATAATGAGACAGAGACTCTCACTGACGCCAAGGAGTGCCCGTGCTTTTGGGAAAAGCACTGGGCAGATAAAGCCTATTTCCACATTTCTTGCTAGCGTCTCCTTCAAAGTTCATGGGTTTGCTCATCTTTTAGAGCTGTTCTAGATGTCTTTGTAGTTTACATGTACTAAATGTAGCAGGTATTGCTTTCATGGCGTCCTACTAGATTTGAAGTTGGGATCTACTCAGGCTTCAATGTCTCAGAAGAAGCAACGTTGATTCTTTGAATTCCGTTCTTGAACGTGAGAATGCTACTTATGTAGTTAATGAATTAATTAAATCGAATTCACTTGAATGGAAAAATTGTCTTGTTCATGTAGATTTTAACTTGGGAAATTGATATTTGAGTTCTACTTTTCATTGTTGTTGCTTTTCTGTATTCTTTGATTGCACAGATAGCAGATGTACTGACCAAGTATTGTGTGAAACTGGAGGAAATGTCCTTCCTCTTGGCAGCTGATGTTCACAAGCTCATTAACGCTAAGGCCATGGTAAATGTTTTACCTGGGGCAAGATAGCAGTCTGAATATTCCTAGAATGTCTTTCTTTCCCCAGATGAAATTCATTTTTTTCTGCCTATCAGTCACTGAAATATAGAAGAAATTTCTACTTGGCAGGGTATTGGTTATCATTTGTGTTCTTTTCTCCCCTCATTTTCTGTAGAAGAGACAATTTTTGGTTTGTTTTTGCATGTTGAAGCAGAGGAAGAAGAAGATGAGGAGAGGATTCCTTGTAAAAGTGAAGAAAATGAGCATGCAGAACAGGGACTAAGCATTATGCAGGTAAGCGAGCAAGAGATTAAGTTTGAAAGTGAAAGCAGTTTTGTCCAAAAGAAGGAGGAATAGGACGTCTTTTTGCTGAGAATGAATAGAAAGGTTTTTTGCATTTAGTTTGTATACGAAGCGCACAGGGCTCTAGATCCTTTTGTGGGAAAATGGAGTGTGTAAAGTTGCCAATCATTTTGGAGCGAATTTGGAGGGTGAATTTGGGGTGCCAGGTGAATTTTGGGTCGAATTCTGGGGATTTGGGGTTTCCCAGGTGAATTTCTGAGGTGAAAAGGTTCAAAAAGGTTTTTTTTTTGAAAGCAAGTTAAAGCCAGAAGGTTATTGAAAATTAATAGATGTGATGCAAGTAGGTAATATGCAGACGATACACAGCGAGACAAATCATGGGAAAAATACAGTGGTAACACATGAGTGTGTGAGGATGGGATCAGTATAGCTAAGGCTCAGTTGAAGCTGAATTTGGAAAAGCATGCCAAAACTAAGAATAATAAAGGCACCTACGGGTATTTCAGTGGGAAAAGGAAGATGAAAAGAAACCTATCACACCTCCCCTATTCCCCCCCCACCCCCATAAGCCAGACAGGACTAGTGACAACAGACAAGGAGAAGGCTGAGGTACTCAACAAGTGTTGGTCTCAATTTTTACTGCCAGTCACTATTTCCACATCTCTCAGGTTATTGGACTGGTGGACTTGATTCTAACCCATAGTAGCAGGTCAGCTTTCAGACCACTTGAGGAACCTGAGCATGCAAGACCATGGCACCCACCCAGAGGCATGTCAGGGCCCTGAGAGAACTGGCAGCTGTAGTTGCTAAGGTGCTTCCTCCATCATATTTGAGAAATCAAGGCAACCAGCTGAAGTCTCCAGACACTGTGTTGTATTGACTCCAATCCTCTTGGTCTTTTTTGTAAATCTTAGAGCTCTGAGTCAATTTCTGCAGAGGATTCCCAATGCAGTTTCAAAAATGGAATCTTTGTTACTGGTCCTCCTGTTGATCTTGGATATTTCCATTTTCTGCACTCCTTTATTTTCGAAACATTTGTAATGACTGAAAAGAAAGCTGAGACGAGGCATTATGCTCTTTCCAGTGATAGAAATGGACCTGTATTCTTTTCAGACAAATATATTTTTGCTGTGTCTAAGCACATGTGCATACCTGTGTTTGATTTATGTGTCCAGGTTTTGGCAATGGGGCAGCCACAGGGCCATCCTGTGACAATGGCCCAGGTGCTGCCCCGTCCCGCTTTCTTCCAACTGGCTCCACTTCAGCATGTCCTCCCTGCTGAGAGAAGAGGCTGGGACAGCACCTTTAGAAATGTGACTTTCTGGGGTTTTTTTGTTTCGTTTTGTTTTGTTTTGTTATTTGTAAAGTTACTAAAAACCTTCACCCTGATTTTTTGTGTTGGGTTTGGGGCTTTTTTTTCCGGTTTTGGGTGGGTTTTTTGGTGGGCTTTTTTGGGGGCTTTTTTTGTCTCTTTGGGGATTATTGGTTGGGAGTTTTTGTGTGTTTGTTTGGTCTGCTTTTTTTGTTTGTTTTTTTATTACGGTTTTGTAGAGTTTTTTAAGCAAATTGATTGGAAAACTGAATAGTCCTCCACTATAGTCTCCTGGATTCACCTGAGACTCTTCCTAGGCATCTCCCTGATCCTTTTTGCAATGAGTCTCACATCATTCTCCTGAAGAAACTGTCTGCTTATGGTTTGCATGGGTGGGCTGTTTGCTGGGTGACAAACTGGGTGATGGCCAGGCCCACAGAGTGGTGGGAAATAGAGTTCATCCAGCTGGTCCCCAAGGCTCAGTCTTGGGCCCAGTCCTGTTTAATATCTTGCTCAGTGATCTGGACAAGGGGATAGAGTACACGCCCAGGAAGTTCACAGATGATGCAAAGTTGGCTGGTAGTGTTTTTTTTCTTCTGGAGGACAGCAAGCTCTGCTTCTTCTTCCTCCTGTTCCGAGGTCGCTGCTCCCTCTTCATCCCTCATTAAGTGTGCTGATTTTGTCACTTGGATGAGAAAACAAACAATTTTAGCAACAATACTGGTGGCAGGGTACAAGAAAGGAAGAGTTCACATGAATCCCCCCCCAACAACAGACAATACCTGATGGCTCCTCTGCCCAGCTTACTGACTACACCGCAACCCATTGTCCCCCAAAGATACTCCCTTCTCCCTGCCCCCAGCCATGATGTGAGATGGAATAGAATAACTAAGATTAAGATTCTCCCTATATAACTCCATCATACTTCGATTCTGGCAAAAACAATTCTTGAAGTTCTATCATTTCAGATCATTTGAATTTGAATTGGCATACTAAAAGGTCTAGCCAGAAACTCACGACAATATTAATAGCCCATTCTAGAATGTCCGAGATGATAGACACTTCTTTCAAGAGAATGTGATACCTCACGTGACTTCTCCAGAATTTAAATGAACAGCGGGAGTAGTCTACAAGATTCTTGCTGCCATCTGGATTTCCTGGTTTTTGGCTGGTCTATGTAAGCCAACCAGCTATTCAGCAGAGGGAATATTAGTGTGATACTTGATGGTATGTGAGATGGAACACAGTAATTTATGGCTTTTTGCATAGTGATGAAGCTGTAAAGAAAGCTCCGTAATGCTCTGACAAGGAGGCTGCTGGACTTCAAGCAGCAAAGGCCCAAAACGAACCAGTGAAAAGGTGTCATTGAAAAAAAAAAAAAAAAAAAAAAAAGCCAGGTGGGGAGCAAAGTGATACTTAAGGGCAGTTTACTGAAAGAGGAAATCTAGTGAAAAAAAGGTCCAAGAGTGAAGGAATAACAGGGAAAATGAAACTAAGGAAGGAAATCAATCTCAGCTAATCATTTCAGAAGCTAACAAGTTGTCATTGCAATGATGCATAAAGTGAGAAATTATAAATATGTCTGCGCCAAAATCTGAATTATGAACTTTATTGCATTCTGTCTTTCACGGAATCATACAACAGTCTGTGATTAAAGATCACCTAGTCCTACTTCCTTGCCAGGTAGATCTTACAGTAGATGAAATTGCTCAAGACTAGCCAAACTGATAAGGAGCACTCTCAATGATGGGGCATCCACAACTTCTCTGGAACAGCCGTTTGAGTGTCTCACCAGCTTCATTGTAGAAAAGCTTTTCCTTTTAGCCAATCTAAACCTAGTCTCAGTTTGAAAGCATGTCCCCTTGTCCTTTCTCTGCAAACCTTCCTAAAAAGTCTTTCTCCATTTGTCTTATACCCTCTTTACATATTCAAAGGCCACAATACTGTCTCTCCAGAAACCTCTCTTCTCCAGGCTAAAAGATCCTATTTTTCACAAGAACCAGGTCATAAACTGAAATGGAAGACATCTCAGGAGATCAGATCATCCAACAGCTCAGCGAAAGAATAGCTCTGAAGTCAGATCAACTAGCTTAGGGCTGTGTCTGTTTGAATTTTGAAAATTAGCAGGACTTGAAATGCTTCAAGGAAGAGAACTCTGGGTGGCTCCAGAAACAGCCTGAGAAACTCGAGCAAACTCGAAACCTCAGAAACTACCACTGCTTTCTCTCCCTCAGCCCAAGCAGTCCCAAAGAAGAAGTGTTCCCAGCAGGCTGGGATAGCACGCATATACACTACATATACATGACAGGCATCGCCAGCAGCCACATCCTGCTCCTTTCTGTGGCTGGCAAGAGTGAGACTGGATGTTTACATGTGGGCAACCTGGGTCCCTCCAGCACCTCAGACACTCAGCCTGCCCAGTGACCCCACTGAATTCCAGTATTCGCAGTGTGCCAAGACCACAGCACTACTCCGCTTGCTGGCACAGACCATCACACGCCTCCTAAATCAGTCAGGACTCCCCTGGTCCCACAGCCAGCACCCCACTTGCTCTCCCCCAGGCCACTGCCATTGTTCACCAACTTCTCCACTTTGATCTTTGCTGGTGCTCTCAACACTGGCACACCCAGATGTTCTGCAGCTGTTGTCTCCTGGTGGAAAGGACTTGTAAAGCCGTGTTTCCACACAGGACTTCCACAACCTTTCAAAGCAACCTTTTCTGGGGTATGAACAATCTCATTCAAATGTCAACATTTCTTTTCCCATATGTGAAATCAGAATTTCCTTCTTCCGGGCATGCCCAAAACAAGGCACAAACTACATTGTGCCTTCTGTTTCACATGCTGACTCGTTTGTAAACAATGCTAGGAGAATACCTGTTTTGATCCAAGCTAATCTCTGGCCCTTATAGTGCTTTCGGTAGTTAGTTTTGCTTTGCTATTTACTTGATGTCCCATTGAATTGTTGAATCATAAACAGACTATCTGTCTGTATAGCAGCATAGCAGTGATGAATAAATGCAAGAGAAGGAGCAAGGTGATTGTTTGCTAGACTCTTCCTAGAAACTGAGAAATCTGTTACTTAATGCTGACCACAGCAGATGGAGGAAGCATCCTACATGATGTCAAAGCAATGAAGCTGTAATCACTTTTATGATTACAGTCAAGGCACTGCTTTTGCCACCATAAGTGGAGTGCAGGGAATCTTAAAAGACGACACTCTAACTGTTGTCCATGCTCACTGAGAAAATAATGCTTTTACAGCAGAGCAGGTCTCACCGCAGCTAAATCATGGCTTCAACTGTACACCGCCTTCAAAAAAGCCCACAAAAATACAAATGAAAGGATTTGGAACCCAAGGGAATCTCGGATTGTGACATCAGCTCACTTTGGATTCTTTCCAAATTCTCAGTTCCATTTTCTTCCCAGCCAATTATCCCACCTAACCTGAGATGTAATTTATGGATATCCAACACATCTAGTTACCTTAGAATTAGATTGCCACTAGGCAAAAAGACAGAAACAAGCAGTTAAGTTCAGACTGAAACCAAGGGTGTTTAGAACAGCAATACTTGGACGTAACTATTCTTGATCAAACCAAAACTTTTAGGACTTACCCATGAATTTTTGGAGGTGGAAAAAGTCCCTAGGGAGCTCACACTCAGTGCCTGGAGAGGCGCTCTCGCTGGTCTTTCAAGGACCGATTCGTCACAGCAGAGGCAGCAGAGCACAAGATGGCCGACGAGAAGGGGCAGTGTAGAATTCTCGGTCTGTCTCTGTCTCCACTCAGGGTAGAACGTCCCTGTCCTGGCACATTTTCGTGTGCGCTATGTCCCTCCAGGTCTTCGGTCCTTGCGAAGCTCTATGTACTGCGAGCGCTGCTACTTGCAGCTGAGAAGGACCGCGGAGCTAGCAGCGAATTCGGAGAGCGCTAAGCACGAAGTCAAGAAGCGAGACGTGTCCCTGCAACGCGGTGCTAAGAGCAGCTTCCTGGCGGCGGGGGCGAGCTCCGGCCACAAGACATTCTCGTCCTGGCAACGGATCTCCGTGAAGGGCGTAGGCGAAAAGCTTTCGTTTTCCATTCGAACTGCGAGAGAGGCAGACTGTTACACGGAGCTCTGAGAACAAAGGTGCACGCCCTAGGCGGGCTTGGGCAGAAGAAGCGTTCTCGAGCTCTTGGCTGCCCGCACACTGCTGGGTATGTGGCGCCCCTGCAGCGGCTTCTGGCCGCCGGCAAGTGAAAGCGGAGCAAGGCGTGGGCGTGGGCGAGGGCGGTGAACGAAGCGGCAAGAGCGCCGTGCTTGTGTGCACCACGTTAGAGGCTACTAGGAGAGGAAGGTGGTTGACTCTCGCTTGCCTTCCCAAGTGCCCTTAGCAGTCGGAAGGAGCAAGCTGAAGCACTGCTGCTTGTGCTGCTCCTTGGTTCCCTTGCAGCCCGCTCTGAAAGCATTGGCGGTCACTTCTAGGCGCCGAGTTGCACACACGCAGCACCACGTTAAGTGCCGCGGAGAAGGGAAATCCAGAGTGCAGCGAGGAGCTTGACGTGGCTTACGTGCAGTAAGGAAAAGGTGAACCTAAGCACTGCCTCTTCAATCTGGCCGCCTCTGCTCTGGTAGCAACTTTTGCAAGTCGGCAAAGGGAGCCGCGAGTATGTAGAAGGGAGGGCAGCGAGACGCCGTGCGTTATGCGCCCTTTCAGGGCTGCTGACAAGGGGCTACTTTAAGAACGCCTTCTTCGTCCTCGCGTCCTTCTCGCTTCGTTCTAGCTGCATGGAGTACAGCACAGCGAAGGAGTGAAGACGGGCACTGCCCCAGCTTTTGCCCTGGCGTGCAACGGCTGTGTGCTGCTTTTCCAAGCAGCAAGAGCACTGAGAAGTGAAAGCGATTGTGAAGGAGCTCTTTGGCTGCTCGTGTGCTCTTCGCTGCACTGCGCCCCTCGCAAGCGGCTTCGTTCTTCGGCGTCTGCCGTCCGGAGACAGCTGAACTCCAGCGGTCAGTTTCAGCTCTGCCCAACAGCGTGCTCTCAGTTCTGCGGACAAGCACGCCCTGTTGCCTTGGCTCCGAGTGCAAAGTCCCTAGCGAGCACTCACTCAGTGCAATGCACCCAGAAAGACGCTCTCGCTCGTCTTTCAAGGAGCGATTCCTAACAGCAGAAGCAGCAGAGGCACAAACTGGATGACGAGAAGGGACAATGTAGAACACGTCTCTGTCCTGGCACATTTGCGTGTGCGATATGTCCCTCCGGGTCTTCGGTCCTTGCGAAGCTCTATGTACTGCGAGCGCAGCTACTTGCAGCTGAGAAGGACCGCGGAGCTAGCAGCGAATTCGGAGAGCGCTAAGCACGAAGTCAAGAAGCGAGACGTGTCCCTGCAACGCGGTGCTAAGAGCAGCTTCCTGGCGGCGGGGGCGAGCTCCGGCCACAAGACATTCTCGTCCTGGCAACGGATCTCCGTGAAGGGCGTAGGCGAAAAGCTTTCGTTTTCCATTCGAACTGCGAGAGAGGCAGACTGTTACACGGAGCTCTGAGAACAAAGGTGCACGCCCTAGGCGGGCTTGGGCAGAAGAAGCGTTCTCGAGCTCTTGGCTGCCCGCACACTGCTGGGTATGTGGCGCCCCTGCAGCGGCTTCTGGCCGCCGGCAAGTGAAAGCGGAGCAAGGCGTGGGCGTGGGCGAGGGCGGTGAACGAAGCGGCAAGAGCGCCGTGCTTGTGTGCACCACGTTAGAGGCTACTAGGAGAGGAAGGTGGTTGACTCTCGCTTGCCTTCCCAAGTGCCCTTAGCAGTCGGAAGGAGCAAGCTGAAGCACTGCTGCTTGTGCTGCTCCTTGGTTCCCTTGCAGCCCGCTCTGAAAGCATTGGCGGTCACTTCTAGGCGCCGAGTTGCACACACGCAGCACCACGTTAAGTGCCGCGGAGAAGGGAAATCCAGAGTGCAGCGAGGAGCTTGACGTGGCTTACGTGCAGTAAGGAAAAGGTGAACCTAAGCACTGCCTCTTCAATCTGGCCGCCTCTGCTCTGGTAGCAACTTTTGCAAGTCGGCAAAGGGAGCCGCGAGTATGTAGAAGGGAGGGCAGCGAGACGCCGTGCGTTATGCGCCCTTTCAGGGCTGCTGACAAGGGGCTACTTTAAGAACGCCTTCTTCGTCCTCGCGTCCTTCTCGCTTCGTTCTAGCTGCATGGAGTACAGCACAGCGAAGGAGTGAAGACGGGCACTGCCCCAGCTTTTGCCCTGGCGTGCAACGGCTGTGTGCTGCTTTTCCAAGCAGCAAGAGCACTGAGAAGTGAAAGCGATTGTGAAGGAGCTCTTTGGCTGCTCGTGTGCTCTTCGCTGCACTGCGCCCCTCGCAAGCGGCTTCGTTCTTCGGCGTCTGCCGTCCGGAGACAGCTGAACTCCAGCGGTCAGTTTCAGCTCTGCCCAACAGCGTGCTCTCAGTTCTGCGGACAAGCACGCCCTGTTGCCTTGGCTCCGAGTGCAAAGTCCCTAGCGAGCACTCACTCAGTGCAATGCACCCAGAAAGACGCTCTCGCTCGTCTTTCAAGGAGCGATTCCTAACAGCAGAAGCAGCAGAGGCACAAACTGGATGACGAGAAGGGACAATGTAGAACACGTCTCTGTCCTGGCACGTTGTCGTGTGCGATATGTCCCTCCGGGTCTTCGGTCCTTGCGAAGCTCTGTGTACTGCGAGCGCTGCTACTTGCAGCTGAGAAGGACCGCGGAGCTAGCAGCGAATTCGGAGAGCGCTAAGCACGAAGTCAAGAAGCGAGACGTGTCCCTGCAACGCGGTGCTAAGAGCAGCTTCCTGGCGGCGGGGGCGAGCTCCGGCCACAAGACATTCTCGTCCTGGCAACGGATCTCTGTGAAGGGCGTAGGCGAAAAGCTTTCGTTTTCCATTCGAACGGCGAGAGAGGCAGACTGTTACACGGAGCTCTGAGAACAAAGGTGCACGCCCTAGGCGGGCTTGGGCAGAAGAAGCTTTCTCGAGCTCTTGGCTGCCGGCACACTGCTGGGTATGTGGCGCCCCTGCAGCGGCTTCTGGCCGCCGGCAAGTGAAAGCGGAGCAAGGCGTGGGCGTGGGCGAGGGCGGTGAACGAAGCGGCAAGAGCGCCGTGCTTGTGTGCACCACGTTAGAGGCTACTAGGAGAGGAAGGTGGTTGACTCTCGCTTGCCTTCCCAAGTGCCCTTAGCAGTCGGAAGGAGCAAGCTGAAGCACTGCTGCTTGTGCTGCTCCTTGGTTCCCTTGCAGCCCGCTCTGAAAGCATTGGCGGTCACTTCTAGGCGCCGAGTTGCACACACGCAGCACCACGTTAAGTGCCGCGGAGAAGGGAAATCCAGAGTGCAGCGAGGAGCTTGACGTGGCTTACGTGCAGTAAGGAAAAGGTGAACCTAAGCACTGCCTCTTCAATCTGGCCGCCTCTGCTCTGGTAGCAACTTTTGCAAGTCGGCAAAGGGAGCCGCGAGTATGTAGAAGGGAGGGCAGCGAGACGCCGTGCGTTATGCGCCCTTTCAGGGCTGCTGACAAGGGGCTACTTTAAGAAGGCCTTCTTCGTCCTCGCGTCCTTCTCGCTTCGTTCTAGCTGCATGGAGTACAGCACAGCGAAGGAGTGAAGACGGGCACTGCCCCAGCTTTTGCCCTGGCGTGCAACGGCTGTGTGCTGCTTTTCCAAGCAGCAAGAGCACTGAGAAGTGAAAGCGATTGTGAAGGAGCTCTTTGGCTGCTCGTGTGCTCTTCGCTGCACTGCGCCGCTCGCAAGCGGCTTCGTTCTTTGTCGTCTGCCGTCCGGAGAGAGCTGAACTGCAGCGGTCAGTTTCAGCTCTGCCCAACAGCGTGCTCTCAGTTCTGCGGACAAGCACGCCCTGTTGCCTTGGCTCCGAGTGCAAAGTCCCTAGCGAGCACTCACTCAGTGCAATGCACCCAGAAAGACGCTCTCGCTCGTCTTTCAAGGAGCGATTCCTAACAGCAGAAGCAGCAGAGGCACAAACTGGATGACGAGAAGGGACAATGTAGAACACGTCTCTGTCCTGGCACGTTGTCGTGTGCGATATGTCCCTCCGGGTCTTCGGTCCTTGCGAAGCTCTGTGTACTGCGAGCGCTGCTACTTGCAGCTGAGAAGGACCGCGGAGCTAGCAGCGAATTCGGAGAGCGCTAAGCACGAAGTCAAGAAGCGAGACGTGTCCCTGCAACGCGGTGCTAAGAGCAGCTTCCTGGCGGCGGGGGCGAGCTCCGGCCACAAGACATTCTCGTCCTGGCAACGGATCTCTGTGAAGGGCGTAGGCGAAAAGCTTTCGTTTTCCATTCGAACGGCGAGAGAGGCAGACTGTTACACGGAGCTCTGAGAACAAAGGTGCACGCCCTAGGCGGGCTTGGGCAGAAGAAGCTTTCTCGAGCTCTTGGCTGCCGGCACACTGCTGGGTATGTGGCGCCCCTGCAGCGGCTTCTGGCCGCCGGCAAGTGAAAGCGGAGCAAGGCGTGGGCGAGGGCGGTGAACGAAGCGGCAAGAGCGCCGTGCTTGTGTGCACCACGTTAGAGGCTACTAGGAGAGGAAGGTGGTTGACTCTCGCTTGCCTTCCCAAGTGCCCTTAGCAGTCGGAAGGAGCAAGCTGAAGCACTGCTGCTTGTGCTGCTCCTTGGTTCCCTTGCAGCCCGCTCTGAAAGCATTGGCGGTCACTTCTAGGCGCCGAGTTGCACACACGCAGCACCACGTTAAGTGCCGCGGAGAAGGGAAATCCAGAGTGCAGCGAGGAGCTTGACGTGGCTTACGTGCAGTAAGGAAAAGGTGAACCTAAGCACTGCCTCTTCAATCTGGCCGCCTCTGCTCTGGTAGCAACTTTTGCAAGTCGGCAAAGGGAGCCGCGAGTATGTAGAAGGGAGGGCAGCGAGACGCCGTGCGTTATGCGCCCTTTCAGGGCTGCTGACAAGGGGCTACTTTAAGAAGGCCTTCTTCGTCCTCGCGTCCTTCTCGCTTCGTTCTAGCTGCATGGAGTACAGCACAGCGAAGGAGTGAAGACGGGCACTGCCCCAGCTTTTGCCCTGGCGTGCAACGGCTGTGTGCTGCTTTTCCAAGCAGCAAGAGCACTGAGAAGTGAAAGCGATTGTGAAGGAGCTCTTTGGCTGCTCGTGTGCTCTTCGCTGCACTGCGCCGCTCGCAAGCGGCTTCGTTCTTCGTCGTCTGCCGTCCGGAGAGAGCTGAACTGCAGCGGTCAGTTTCAGCTCTGCCCAACAGCGTGCTCTCAGTTCTGCGGACAAGCACGCCCTGTTGCCTTGGCTCCGAGTGCAAAGTCCCTAGCGAGCACTCACTCAGTGCAATGCACCCAGAAAGACGCTCTCGCTCGTCTTTCAAGGAGCGATTCCTAACAGCAGAAGCAGCAGAGGCACAAACTGGATGACGAGAAGGGACAATGTAGAACACGTCTCTGTCCTGGCACGTTGTCGTGTGCGATATGTCCCTCCGGGTCTTCGGTCCTTGCGAAGCTCTGTGTACTGCGAGCGCTGCTACTTGCAGCTGAGAAGGACCGCGGAGCTAGCAGCGAATTCGGAGAGCGCTAAGCACGAAGTCAAGAAGCGAGACGTGTCCCTGCAACGCGGTGCTAAGAGCAGCTTCCTGGCGGCGGGGGCGAGCTCCGGCCACAAGACATTCTCGTCCTGGCAACGGATCTCTGTGAAGGGCGTAGGCGAAAAGCTTTCGTTTTCCATTCGAACGGCGAGAGAGGCAGACTGTTACACGGAGCTCTGAGAACAAAGGTGCACGCCCTAGGCGGGCTTGGGCAGAAGAAGCTTTCTCGAGCTCTTGGCTGCCGGCACACTGCTGGGTATGTGGCGCCCCTGCAGCGGCTTCTGGCCGCCGGCAAGTGAAAGCGGAGCAAGGCGTGGGCGAGGGCGGTGAACGAAGCGGCAAGAGCGCCGTGCTTGTGTGCACCACGTTAGAGGCTACTAGGAGAGGAAGGTGGTTGACTCTCGCTTGCCTTCCCAAGTGCCCTTAGCAGTCGGAAGGAGCAAGCTGAAGCACTGCTGCTTGTGCTGCTCCTTGGTTCCCTTGCAGCCCGCTCTGAAAGCATTGGCGGTCACTTCTAGGCGCCGAGTTGCACACACACAGCACCACGCTAAGTGCCGCGGAGAAGGGAAATCCAGAGTGCAGCGAGGAGCTTGACGTGGCTTACGTGCAGTAAGGAAAAGGTGAACCTAAGCACTGCCTCTTCAATCTGGCCGCCTCTGCTCTGGTAGCAACTTTTGCGAGTCGGCAAAGGGAGCCGCGAGTATGTAGAACGGAGGGCAGCGAGACGCCGTGTTTTATGCGCCCTTTCAGGGCTGCTGACAGGGGGCTACTTTAAGAAGGCCTTCTTCTTCCTCGCGTCCTTCTCGCTTCGTTCTAGCTGCATGGAGTACAGCACAGCGAAGGATTGAAGACAGGCACTGCCCCAGCTTTTGCCCTGGCCTGCCTGTGCTGCGCCTTTAGCTGCACACCAGAACAATGGCATTTCTTACCCGCAAGTTAAAAAGGGCTGTAGTGTAGCCTTAGGAATGGCAAGTGCCTAGGCATTAAGTTGGGCGACCACGTATGAGGGAGTCTTTAGAGGTTTCCTCCCCCATGGCGCAGGTTTATTCTCATTTTCGTGCTGAACTGAAAAGTCCGGGCATGGCAAGTCTGCCCTGCCTTCTGCAGAGACGAACACAAATGTGGGGCTATGATCCTCTGTGTTGGGAGCTCTGCTTCCGGGTGTGTGGGCCGCCATGAGCCCGCAGCAGCCGCCGAGGACACTGTGGATTGTGGATGAGGCTGGGCTGGCCCCCCGCCCCCCCGCTGGTCTGACAGCGGCAGGAGCTGCGTCGGAGCGGCATCGCCTGAGGGCCCCATGGGGGGCGGGGAGAGAGCCGGGAGTGACCCCGAGCGACACCGGAAGCGATATCCGTAGGGCCCGGAAGGCCAGCGTTGCCATCGAGTTTGGCCGGTAGGAGGCTTCTAAGGTGCTTTGAAAGGTGGAGCTTCTTTGCTCTAGGACAGTCTGGGAGAGCTGAGGGTGTCCAATCTGGAGAACAGAAGGCTCCAGGGAGACCTTCGAGCCCCTTGCAGTGCCTGCTGGGGCTCCAAGATAGCTGGGGAGGGACTTTGGAAAAGGTTCTGGACTCGCAGGACAAGGGGGAATAGCTTCCAACTGCCAGAGGGCTGGGGTAGATGGGATATTGGAAAGGAATTCTTCCTTGTGTGGGTGCTGAGGCCTGGCACATGTTGCTCAAAGAGGCTGTGTAGGAGCCCCATGGCAGGAAGCGTCCAGGGCCAGGCTGGAGCGGACATGGAGCAACCTGGACTAGTGGAAAAGTGTCCCTGCCCATGTCAGGATGTGGGAAGAAGAGAATCTGTCTCTAAGGTCGCTTCCAGTCCAAACCATTCTGGGATTCTAGGATTCATGGAAGGCCCTTTTCCAAGTGAAGTGTTGTATCTCTTGGCTCCCAGCTTGTAGTTGCCAGTTCTTCTGGAAGCAGGCGTGGCGAAGCAGCTGTGATGAGCCATGGGTTCTCAATAGGACGAGTGTGATATATTTGCAGAGAGGAAGGCTGCAGACAGATCTTCAAGGTCCAGGTAAAACAAGCAAAGGATTGAATAAAAGCCAAAGGTTGGTTGTGTTAGTTTGCTGGCTGTTGAAATGGCCCCAGGTCATTTTCAACATTTCTAATTTGGATTTGTTTGAGTAAAAAATGAATGTGTTACCTCCAGCGTAGGCTCTCCAATGCATCTCCATGTGCTCCCATCTCTTTGTTGTATATCGGGTTCTATTAACTGAAGACAGAATCATAACACAGTAGTAAAACATTTAGAGGCGTAGTTAGCCAGCTTCAGGAGTTTTCAACTCTGCTGTTGACTTTTCTGGTAACTGTAGGCAAGGCAACACAATCCAGTTACTCCACTTTTGCTCTCTGAGGAAAAAGTGATTTTTTTTTTTTTTTTTTTCTTTCTTCTCATTTTGAAAATAGCCTTGAATGAAGAGAGTTATGCATGTGGCATGTAGGATTCATTATTTTACTTTTCTCTTCTGCTGTCTTTCGCGTACTAGTCTTTTTAAAATTTTTTTGTCGCTGTTCTCCATTCAGTAGGTTTGAAAGAATTCTAATTGTTGAGATGATGGTTCTTTGAAGGCTCACTTAGCCCACCTTTTGGGTGAAGGAAAGAAGAAGACAAGGTCCTCTAGGAAGAGTAAAAAGCATACTTTCAAGAGACATTCAGAGATGTCTGCTGATGCCATGCAATGACCGTGTAATCAGCAGAAATGTGTTGGAAAAACACCCATCAGTGACTTCACAAGAAAGCCACACTCAAGACAGGTAAAGAACAGAAGCATAAAACCCCAAAGGTATGAAATGGACAGATTTTCATTGGGAATGAGCAACTCCTGAATTCTTGGTTCTAGAACTAGGGGCTTGTAATAAATAGACTGTCTCCTTGCCAAACGTAAACTTGGTGTCATGATCTGCTCACTGCCCGTTGAAGTGCAGGGCTAGTAGACTAATATTTGCCATGGCAGGCATATTGTATGGCTTTCCTGTTAAAAAGAAATTGGTTTTGCTCATAGCAATCTAGATATGTACCCAGTCTGACACCTATTTTTTAGGCTATATTTCCAAGTAAATGGCTTCCACGATGATGCAGTAAGTTTATGTCATGAACAGGAATGAAGTGATTGCATGCATCCTTTTTTACCCTAAGCCAGCTGCTGAATAATGAGACAGAGACTCTCACTGACGCCAAGGAGTGCCCGTGCTTTTGGGAAAAGCACTGGGCAGATAAAGCCTATTTCCACATTTCTTGCTAGCGTCTCCTTCAAAGTTCATGGGTTTGCTCATCTTTTAGAGCTGTTCTAGATGTCTTTGTAGTTTACATGTACTAAATGTAGCAGGTATTGCTTTCATGGCGTCCTACTAGATTTGAAGTTGGGATCTACTCAGGCTTCAATGTCTCAGAAGAAGCAACGTTGATTCTTTGAATTCCGTTCTTGAACGTGAGAATGCTACTTATGTAGTTAATGAATTAATTAAATCGAATTCACTTGAATGGAAAAATTGTCTTGTTCATGTAGATTTTAACTTGGGAAATTGATATTTGAGTTCTACTTTTCATTGTTGTTGCTTTTCTGTATTCTTTGATTGCACAGATAGCAGATGTACTGACCAAGTATTGTGTGAAACTGGAGGAAATGTCCTTCCTCTTGGCAGCTGATGTTCACAAGCTCATTAACGCTAAGGCCATGGTAAATGTTTTACCTGGGGCAAGATAGCAGTCTGAATATTCCTAGAATGTCTTTCTTTCCCCAGATGAAATTCATTTTTTTCTGCCTATCAGTCACTGAAATATAGAAGAAATTTCTACTTGGCAGGGTATTGGTTATCATTTGTGTTCTTTTCTCCCCTCATTTTCTGTAGAAGAGACAATTTTTGGTTTGTTTTTGCATGTTGAAGCAGAGGAAGAAGAAGATGAGGAGAGGATTCCTTGTAAAAGTGAAGAAAATGAGCATGCAGAACAGGGACTAAGCATTATGCAGGTAAGCGAGCAAGAGATTAAGTTTGAAAGTGAAAGCAGTTTTGTCCAAAAGAAGGAGGAATAGGACGTCTTTTTGCTGAGAATGAATAGAAAGGTTTTTTGCATTTAGTTTGTATACGAAGCGCACAGGGCTCTAGATCCTTTTGTGGGAAAATGGAGTGTGTAAAGTTGCCAATCATTTTGGAGCGAATTTGGAGGGTGAATTTGGGGTGCCAGGTGAATTTTGGGTCGAATTCTGGGGATTTGGGGTTTCCCAGGTGAATTTCTGAGGTGAAAAGGTTCAAAAAGGTTTTTTTTTTGAAAGCAAGTTAAAGCCAGAAGGTTATTGAAAATTAATAGATGTGATGCAAGTAGGTAATATGCAGACGATACACAGCGAGACAAATCATGGGAAAAATACAGTGGTAACACATGAGTGTGTGAGGATGGGATCAGTATAGCTAAGGCTCAGTTGAAGCTGAATTTGGAAAAGCATGCCAAAACTAAGAATAATAAAGGCACCTACGGGTATTTCAGTGGGAAAAGGAAGATGAAAAGAAACCTATCACACCTCCCCTATTCCCCCCCCACCCCCATAAGCCAGACAGGACTAGTGACAACAGACAAGGAGAAGGCTGAGGTACTCAACAAGTGTTGGTCTCAATTTTTACTGCCAGTCACTATTTCCACATCTCTCAGGTTATTGGACTGGTGGACTTGATTCTAACCCATAGTAGCAGGTCAGCTTTCAGACCACTTGAGGAACCTGAGCATGCAAGACCATGGCACCCACCCAGAGGCATGTCAGGGCCCTGAGAGAACTGGCAGCTGTAGTTGCTAAGGTGCTTCCTCCATCATATTTGAGAAATCAAGGCAACCAGCTGAAGTCTCCAGACACTGTGTTGTATTGACTCCAATCCTCTTGGTCTTTTTTGTAAATCTTAGAGCTCTGAGTCAATTTCTGCAGAGGATTCCCAATGCAGTTTCAAAAATGGAATCTTTGTTACTGGTCCTCCTGTTGATCTTGGATATTTCCATTTTCTGCACTCCTTTATTTTCGAAACATTTGTAATGACTGAAAAGAAAGCTGAGACGAGGCATTATGCTCTTTCCAGTGATAGAAATGGACCTGTATTCTTTTCAGACAAATATATTTTTGCTGTGTCTAAGCACATGTGCATACCTGTGTTTGATTTATGTGTCCAGGTTTTGGCAATGGGGCAGCCACAGGGCCATCCTGTGACAATGGCCCAGGTGCTGCCCCGTCCCGCTTTCTTCCAACTGGCTCCACTTCAGCATGTCCTCCCTGCTGAGAGAAGAGGCTGGGACAGCACCTTTAGAAATGTGACTTTCTGGGGTTTTTTTGTTTCGTTTTGTTTTGTTTTGTTATTTGTAAAGTTACTAAAAACCTTCACCCTGATTTTTTGTGTTGGGTTTGGGGCTTTTTTTTCCGGTTTTGGGTGGGTTTTTTGGTGGGCTTTTTTGGGGGCTTTTTTTGTCTCTTTGGGGATTATTGGTTGGGAGTTTTTGTGTGTTTGTTTGGTCTGCTTTTTTTGTTTGTTTTTTTATTACGGTTTTGTAGAGTTTTTTAAGCAAATTGATTGGAAAACTGAATAGTCCTCCACTATAGTCTCCTGGATTCACCTGAGACTCTTCCTAGGCATCTCCCTGATCCTTTTTGCAATGAGTCTCACATCATTCTCCTGAAGAAACTGTCTGCTTATGGTTTGCATGGGTGGGCTGTTTGCTGGGTGACAAACTGGGTGATGGCCAGGCCCACAGAGTGGTGGGAAATAGAGTTCATCCAGCTGGTCCCCAAGGCTCAGTCTTGGGCCCAGTCCTGTTTAATATCTTGCTCAGTGATCTGGACAAGGGGATAGAGTACACGCCCAGGAAGTTCACAGATGATGCAAAGTTGGCTGGTAGTGTTTTTTTTCTTCTGGAGGACAGCAAGCTCTGCTTCTTCTTCCTCCTGTTCCGAGGTCGCTGCTCCCTCTTCATCCCTCATTAAGTGTGCTGATTTTGTCACTTGGATGAGAAAACAAACAATTTTAGCAACAATACTGGTGGCAGGGTACAAGAAAGGAAGAGTTCACATGAATCCCCCCCCAACAACAGACAATACCTGATGGCTCCTCTGCCCAGCTTACTGACTACACCGCAACCCATTGTCCCCCAAAGATACTCCCTTCTCCCTGCCCCCAGCCATGATGTGAGATGGAATAGAATAACTAAGATTAAGATTCTCCCTATATAACTCCATCATACTTCGATTCTGGCAAAAACAATTCTTGAAGTTCTATCATTTCAGATCATTTGAATTTGAATTGGCATACTAAAAGGTCTAGCCAGAAACTCACGACAATATTAATAGCCCATTCTAGAATGTCCGAGATGATAGACACTTCTTTCAAGAGAATGTGATACCTCACGTGACTTCTCCAGAATTTAAATGAACAGCGGGAGTAGTCTACAAGATTCTTGCTGCCATCTGGATTTCCTGGTTTTTGGCTGGTCTATGTAAGCCAACCAGCTATTCAGCAGAGGGAATATTAGTGTGATACTTGATGGTATGTGAGATGGAACACAGTAATTTATGGCTTTTTGCATAGTGATGAAGCTGTAAAGAAAGCTCCGTAATGCTCTGACAAGGAGGCTGCTGGACTTCAAGCAGCAAAGGCCCAAAACGAACCAGTGAAAAGGTGTCATTGAAAAAAAAAAAAAAAAAAAAAAAAGCCAGGTGGGGAGCAAAGTGATACTTAAGGGCAGTTTACTGAAAGAGGAAATCTAGTGAAAAAAAGGTCCAAGAGTGAAGGAATAACAGGGAAAATGAAACTAAGGAAGGAAATCAATCTCAGCTAATCATTTCAGAAGCTAACAAGTTGTCATTGCAATGATGCATAAAGTGAGAAATTATAAATATGTCTGCGCCAAAATCTGAATTATGAACTTTATTGCATTCTGTCTTTCACGGAATCATACAACAGTCTGTGATTAAAGATCACCTAGTCCTACTTCCTTGCCAGGTAGATCTTACAGTAGATGAAATTGCTCAAGACTAGCCAAACTGATAAGGAGCACTCTCAATGATGGGGCATCCACAACTTCTCTGGAACAGCCGTTTGAGTGTCTCACCAGCTTCATTGTAGAAAAGCTTTTCCTTTTAGCCAATCTAAACCTAGTCTCAGTTTGAAAGCATGTCCCCTTGTCCTTTCTCTGCAAACCTTCCTAAAAAGTCTTTCTCCATTTGTCTTATACCCTCTTTACATATTCAAAGGCCACAATACTGTCTCTCCAGAAACCTCTCTTCTCCAGGCTAAAAGATCCTATTTTTCACAAGAACCAGGTCATAAACTGAAATGGAAGACATCTCAGGAGATCAGATCATCCAACAGCTCAGCGAAAGAATAGCTCTGAAGTCAGATCAACTAGCTTAGGGCTGTGTCTGTTTGAATTTTGAAAATTAGCAGGACTTGAAATGCTTCAAGGAAGAGAACTCTGGGTGGCTCCAGAAACAGCCTGAGAAACTCGAGCAAACTCGAAACCTCAGAAACTACCACTGCTTTCTCTCCCTCAGCCCAAGCAGTCCCAAAGAAGAAGTGTTCCCAGCAGGCTGGGATAGCACGCATATACACTACATATACATGACAGGCATCGCCAGCAGCCACATCCTGCTCCTTTCTGTGGCTGGCAAGAGTGAGACTGGATGTTTACATGTGGGCAACCTGGGTCCCTCCAGCACCTCAGACACTCAGCCTGCCCAGTGACCCCACTGAATTCCAGTATTCGCAGTGTGCCAAGACCACAGCACTACTCCGCTTGCTGGCACAGACCATCACACGCCTCCTAAATCAGTCAGGACTCCCCTGGTCCCACAGCCAGCACCCCACTTGCTCTCCCCCAGGCCACTGCCATTGTTCACCAACTTCTCCACTTTGATCTTTGCTGGTGCTCTCAACACTGGCACACCCAGATGTTCTGCAGCTGTTGTCTCCTGGTGGAAAGGACTTGTAAAGCCGTGTTTCCACACAGGACTTCCACAACCTTTCAAAGCAACCTTTTCTGGGGTATGAACAATCTCATTCAAATGTCAACATTTCTTTTCCCATATGTGAAATCAGAATTTCCTTCTTCCGGGCATGCCCAAAACAAGGCACAAACTACATTGTGCCTTCTGTTTCACATGCTGACTCGTTTGTAAACAATGCTAGGAGAATACCTGTTTTGATCCAAGCTAATCTCTGGCCCTTATAGTGCTTTCGGTAGTTAGTTTTGCTTTGCTATTTACTTGATGTCCCATTGAATTGTTGAATCATAAACAGACTATCTGTCTGTATAGCAGCATAGCAGTGATGAATAAATGCAAGAGAAGGAGCAAGGTGATTGTTTGCTAGACTCTTCCTAGAAACTGAGAAATCTGTTACTTAATGCTGACCACAGCAGATGGAGGAAGCATCCTACATGATGTCAAAGCAATGAAGCTGTAATCACTTTTATGATTACAGTCAAGGCACTGCTTTTGCCACCATAAGTGGAGTGCAGGGAATCTTAAAAGACGACACTCTAACTGTTGTCCATGCTCACTGAGAAAATAATGCTTTTACAGCAGAGCAGGTCTCACCGCAGCTAAATCATGGCTTCAACTGTACACCGCCTTCAAAAAAGCCCACAAAAATACAAATGAAAGGATTTGGAACCCAAGGGAATCTCGGATTGTGACATCAGCTCACTTTGGATTCTTTCCAAATTCTCAGTTCCATTTTCTTCCCAGCCAATTATCCCACCTAACCTGAGATGTAATTTATGGATATCCAACACATCTAGTTACCTTAGAATTAGATTGCCACTAGGCAAAAAGACAGAAACAAGCAGTTAAGTTCAGACTGAAACCAAGGGTGTTTAGAACAGCAATACTTGGACGTAACTATTCTTGATCAAACCAAAACTTTTAGGACTTACCCATGAATTTTTGGAGGTGGAAAAAGTCCCTAGGGAGCTCACACTCAGTGCCTGGAGAGGCGCTCTCGCTGGTCTTTCAAGGACCGATTCGTCACAGCAGAGGCAGCAGAGCACAAGATGGCCGACGAGAAGGGGCAGTGTAGAATTCTCGGTCTGTCTCTGTCTCCACTCAGTGTAGAACGTCCCTGTCCTGGCACATTTTCGTGTGCGCTATGTCCCTCCAGGTCTTCGGTCCTTGCGAAGCTCTATGTACTGCGAGCGCTGCTACTTGCAGCTGAGAAGGACCGCGGAGCTAGCAGCGAATTCGGAGAGCGCTAAGCACGAAGTCAAGAAGCGAGACGTGTCCCTGCAACGCGGTGCTAAGAGCAGCTTCCTCGCGGCGGGGGCGAGCTCCGGCCACAAGACATTCTCGTCCTGGCAACGGATCTCCGTGAAGGGCGTAGGCGAAAAGCTTTCGTTTTCCATTCGAACTGCGAGAGAGGCAGACTGTTACACGGAGCTCTGAGAACAAAGGTGCACGCCCTAGGCGGGCTTGGGCAGAAGAAGCGTTCTCGAGCTCTTGGCTGCCCGCACACTGCTGGGTATGTGGCGCCCCTGCAGCGGCTTCTGGCCGCCGGCAAGTGAAAGCGGAGCAAGGCGTGGGCGTGGGCGAGGGCGGTGAACGAAGCGGCAAGAGCGCCGTGCTTGTGTGCACCACGTTAGAGGCTACTAGGAGAGGAAGGTGGTTGACTCTCGCTTGCCTTCCCAAGTGCCCTTAGCAGTCGGAAGGAGCAAGCTGAAGCACTGCTGCTTGTGCTGCTCCTTGGTTCCCTTGCAGCCCGCTCTGAAAGCATTGGCGGTCACTTCTAGGCGCCGAGTTGCACACACGCAGCACCACGTTAAGTGCCGCGGAGAAGGGAAATCCAGAGTGCAGCGAGGAGCTTGACGTGGCTTACGTGCAGTAAGGAAAAGGTGAACCTAAGCACTGCCTCTTCAATCTGGCCGCCTCTGCTCTGGTAGCAACTTTTGCAAGTCGGCAAAGGGAGCCGCGAGTATGTAGAAGGGAGGGCAGCGAGACGCCGTGCGTTATGCGCCCTTTCAGGGCTGCTGACAAGGGGCTACTTTAAGAAGGCCTTCTTCGTCCTCGCGTCCTTCTCGCTTCGTTCTAGCTGCATGGAGTACAGCACAGCGAAGGAGTGAAGACGGGCACTGCCCCAGCTTTTGCCCTGGCGTGCAACGGCTGTGTGCTGCTTTTCCAAGCAGCAAGAGCACTGAGAAGTGAAAGCGATTGTGAAGGAGCTCTTTGGCTGCTCGTGTGCTCTTCGCTGCACTGCGCCGCTCGCAAGCGGCTTCGTTCTTCGTCGTCTGCCGTCCGGAGAGAGCTGAACTGCAGCGGTCAGTTTCAGCTCTGCCCAACAGCGTGCTCTCAGTTCTGCGGACAAGCACGCCCTGTTGCCTTGGCTCCGAGTGCAAAGTCCCTAGCGAGCACTCACTCAGTGCAATGCACCCAGAAAGACGCTCTCGCTCGTCTTTCAAGGAGCGATTCCTAACAGCAGAAGCAGCAGAGGCACAAACTGGATGACGAGAAGGGACAATGTAGAACACGTCTCTGTCCTGGCACGTTGTCGTGTGCGATATGTCCCTCCGGGTCTTCGGTCCTTGCGAAGCTCTGTGTACTGCGAGCGCTGCTACTTGCAGCTGAGAAGGACCGCGGAGCTAGCAGCGAATTCGGAGAGCGCTAAGCACGAAGTCAAGAAGCGAGACGTGTCCCTGCAACGCGGTGCTAAGAGCAGCTTCCTGGCGGCGGGGGCGAGCTCCGGCCACAAGACATTCTCGTCCTGGCAACGGATCTCCGTGAAGGGCGTAGGCGAAAAGCTTTCGTTTTCCATTCGAACGGCGAGAGAGGCAGACTGTTACACGGAGCTCTGAGAACAAAGGTGCACGCCCTAGGCGGGCTTGGGCAGAAGAAGCTTTCTCGAGCTCTTGGCTGCCGGCACACTGCTGGGTATGTGGCGCCCCTGCAGCGGCTTCTGGCCGCCGGCAAGTGAAAGCGGAGCAAGGCGTGGGCGAGGGCGGTGAACGAAGCGGCAAGAGCGCCGTGCTTGTGTGCACCACGTTAGAGGCTACTAGGAGAGGAAGGTGGTTGACTCTCGCTTGCCTTCCCAAGTGCCCTTAGCAGTCGGAAGGAGCAAGCTGAAGCACTGCTGCTTGTGCTGCTCCTTGGTTCCCTTGCAGCCCGCTCTGAAAGCATTGGCGGTCACTTCTAGGCGCCGAGTTGCACACACACAGCACCACGCTAAGTGCCGCGGAGAAGGGAAATCCAGAGTGCAGCGAGGAGCTTGACGTGGCTTACGTGCAGTAAGGAAAAGGTGAACCTAAGCACTGCCTCTTCAATCTGGCCGCCTCTGCTCTGGTAGCAACTTTTGCGAGTCGGCAAAGGGAGCCGCGAGTATGTAGAACGGAGGGCAGCGAGACGCCGTGTTTTATGCGCCCTTTCAGGGCTGCTGACAGGGGGCTACTTTAAGAAGGCCTTCTTCTTCCTCGCGTCCTTCTCGCTTCGTTCTAGCTGCATGGAGTACAGCACAGCGAAGGATTGAAGACAGGCACTGCCCCAGCTTTTGCCCTGGCCTGCCTGTGCTGCGCCTTTAGCTGCACACCAGAACAATGGCATTTCTTACCCGCAAGTTAAAAAGGGCTGTAGTGTAGCCTTAGGAATGGCAAGTGCCTAGGCATTAAGTTGGGCGACCACGTATGAGGGAGTCTTTAGAGGTTTCCTCCCCCATGGCGCAGGTTTATTCTCATTTTCGTGCTGAACTGAAAAGTCCGGGCATGGCAAGTCTGCCCTGCCTTCTGCAGAGACGAACACAAATGTGGGGCTATGATCCTCTGTGTTGGGAGCTCTGCTTCCGGGTGTGTGGGCCGCCATGAGCCCGCAGCAGCCGCCGAGGACACTGTGGATTGTGGATGAGGCTGGGCTGGCCCCCCGCCCCCCCGCTGGTCTGACAGCGGCAGGAGCTGCGTCGGAGCGGCATCGCCTGAGGGCCCCATGGGGGGCGGGGAGAGAGCCGGGAGTGACCCCGAGCGACACCGGAAGCGATATCCGTAGGGCCCGGAAGGCCAGCGTTGCCATCGAGTTTGGCCGGTAGGAGGCTTCTAAGGTGCTTTGAAAGGTGGAGCTTCTTTGCTCTAGGACAGTCTGGGAGAGCTGAGGGTGTCCAATCTGGAGAACAGAAGGCTCCAGGGAGACCTTCGAGCCCCTTGCAGTGCCTGCTGGGGCTCCAAGATAGCTGGGGAGGGACTTTGGAAAAGGTTCTGGACTCGCAGGACAAGGGGGAATAGCTTCAAACTGCCAGAGGGCTGGGGTAGATGGGATATTGGAAAGGAATTCTTCCTTGTGTGGGTGCTGAGGCCTGGCACATGTTGCTCAAAGAGGCTGTGTAGGAGCCCCATGGCAGGAAGCGTCCAGGGCCAGGCTGGAGCGGACATGGAGCAACCTGGACTAGTGGAAAAGTGTCCCTGCCCATGTCAGGATGTGGGAAGAAGAGAATCTGTCTCTAAGGTCGCTTCCAGTCCAAACCATTCTGGGATTCTAGGATTCATGGAAGGCCCTTTTCCAAGTGAAGTGTTGTATCTCTTGGCTCCCAGCTTGTAGTTGCCAGTTCTTCTGGAAGCAGGCGTGGCGAAGCAGCTGTGATGAGCCATGGGTTCTCAATAGGACGAGTGTGATATATTTGCAGAGAGGAAGGCTGCAGACAGATCTTCAAGGTCCAGGTAAAACAAGCAAAGGATTGAATAAAAGCCAAAGGTTGGTTGTGTTAGTTTGCTGGCTGTTGAAATGGCCCCAGGTCATTTTCAACATTTCTAATTTGGATTTGTTTGAGTAAAAAATGAATGTGTTACCTCCAGCGTAGGCTCTCCAATGCATCTCCATGTGCTCCCATCTCTTTGTTGTATATCGGGTTCTATTAACTGAAGACAGAATCATAACACAGTAGTAAAACATTTAGAGGCGTAGTTAGCCAGCTTCAGGAGTTTTCAACTCTGCTGTTGACTTTTCTGGTAACTGTAGGCAAAGCAACACAATCCAGTTACTCCACTTTTGCTCTCTGAGGAAAAAGTGATTTTTTTTTTTTTTTTTTTCTTTCTTCTCATTTTGAAAATAGCCTTGAATGAAGAGAGTTATGCATGTGGCATGTAGGATTCATTATTTTACTTTTCTCTTCTGCTGTCTTTCGCGTACTAGTCTTTTTAAAATTTTTTTGTCGCTGTTCTCCATTCAGTAGGTTTGAAAGAATTCTAATTGTTGAGATGATGGTTCTTTGAAGGCTCACTTAGCCCACCTTTTGGGTGAAGGAAAGAAGAAGACAAGGTCCTCTAGGAAGAGTAAAAAGCATACTTTCAAGAGACATTCAGAGATGTCTGCTGATGCCATGCAATGACCGTGTAATCAGCAGAAATGTGTTGGAAAAACACCCATCAGTGACTTCACAAGAAAGCCACACTCAAGACAGGTAAAGAACAGAAGCATAAAACCCCAAAGGTATGAAATGGACAGATTTTCATTGGGAATGAGCAACTCCTGAATTCTTGGTTCTAGAACTAGGGGCTTGTAATAAATAGACTGTCTCCTTGCCAAACGTAAACTTGGTGTCATGATCTGCTCACTGCCCGTTGAAGTGCAGGGCTAGTAGACTAATATTTGCCATGGCAGGCATATTGTATGGCTTTCCTGTTAAAAAGAAATTGGTTTTGCTCATAGCAATCTAGATATGTACCCAGTCTGACACCTATTTTTTAGGCTATATTTCCAAGTAAATGGCTTCCACGATGATGCAGTAAGTTTATGTCATGAACAGGAATGAAGTGATTGCATGCATCCTTTTTTACCCTAAGCCAGCTGCTGAATAATGAGACAGAGACTCTCACTGACGCCAAGGAGTGCCCGTGCTTTTGGGAAAAGCACTGGGCAGATAAAGCCTATTTCCACATTTCTTGCTAGCGTCTCCTTCAAAGTTCATGGGTTTGCTCATCTTTTAGAGCTGTTCTAGATGTCTTTGTAGTTTACATGTACTAAATGTAGCAGGTATTGCTTTCATGGCGTCCTACTAGATTTGAAGTTGGGATCTACTCAGGCTTCAATGTCTCAGAAGAAGCAACGTTGATTCTTTGAATTCCGTTCTTGAACGTGAGAATGCTACTTATGTAGTTAATGAATTAATTAAATCGAATTCACTTGAATGGAAAAATTGTCTTGTTCATGTAGATTTTAACTTGGGAAATTGATATTTGAGTTCTACTTTTCATTGTTGTTGCTTTTCTGTATTCTTTGATTGCACAGATAGCAGATGTACTGACCAAGTATTGTGTGAAACTGGAGGAAATGTCCTTCCTCTTGGCAGCTGATGTTCACAAGCTCATTAACGCTAAGGCCATGGTAAATGTTTTACCTGGGGCAAGATAGCAGTCTGAATATTCCTAGAATGTCTTTCTTTCCCCAGATGAAATTCATTTTTTTCTGCCTATCAGTCACTGAAATATAGAAGAAATTTCTACTTGGCAGGGTATTGGTTATCATTTGTGTTCTTTTCTCCCCTCATTTTCTGTAGAAGAGACAATTTTTGGTTTGTTTTTGCATGTTGAAGCAGAGGAAGAAGAAGATGAGGAGAGGATTCCTTGTAAAAGTGAAGAAAATGAGCATGCAGAACAGGGACTAAGCATTATGCAGGTAAGCGAGCAAGAGATTAAGTTTGAAAGTGAAAGCAGTTTTGTCCAAAAGAAGGAGGAATAGGACGTCTTTTTGCTGAGAATGAATAGAAAGGTTTTTTGCATTTAGTTTGTATACGAAGCGCACAGGGCTCTAGATCCTTTTGTGGGAAAATGGAGTGTGTAAAGTTGCCAATCATTTTGGAGCGAATTTGGAGGGTGAATTTGGGGTGCCAGGTGAATTTTGGGTCGAATTCTGGGGATTTGGGGTTTCCCAGGTGAATTTCTGAGGTGAAAAGGTTCAAAAAGGTTTTTTTTTTGAAAGCAAGTTAAAGCCAGAAGGTTATTGAAAATTAATAGATGTGATGCAAGTAGGTAATATGCAGACGATACACAGCGAGACAAATCATGGGAAAAATACAGTGGTAACACATGAGTGTGTGAGGATGGGATCAGTATAGCTAAGGCTCAGTTGAAGCTGAATTTGGAAAAGCATGCCAAAACTAAGAATAATAAAGGCACCTACGGGTATTTCAGTGGGAAAAGGAAGATGAAAAGAAACCTATCACACCTCCCCTATTCCCCCCCCACCCCCATAAGCCAGACAGGACTAGTGACAACAGACAAGGAGAAGGCTGAGGTACTCAACAAGTGTTGGTCTCAATTTTTACTGCCAGTCACTATTTCCACATCTCTCAGGTTATTGGACTGGTGGACTTGATTCTAACCCATAGTAGCAGGTCAGCTTTCAGACCACTTGAGGAACCTGAGCATGCAAGACCATGGCACCCACCCAGAGGCATGTCAGGGCCCTGAGAGAACTGGCAGCTGTAGTTGCTAAGGTGCTTCCTCCATCATATTTGAGAAATCAAGGCAACCAGCTGAAGTCTCCAGACACTGTGTTGTATTGACTCCAATCCTCTTGGTCTTTTTTGTAAATCTTAGAGCTCTGAGTCAATTTCTGCAGAGGATTCCCAATGCAGTTTCAAAAATGGAATCTTTGTTACTGGTCCTCCTGTTGATCTTGGATATTTCCATTTTCTGCACTCCTTTATTTTCGAAACATTTGTAATGACTGAAAAGAAAGCTGAGACGAGGCATTATGCTCTTTCCAGTGATAGAAATGGACCTGTATTCTTTTCAGACAAATATATTTTTGCTGTGTCTAAGCACATGTGCATACCTGTGTTTGATTTATGTGTCCAGGTTTTGGCAATGGGGCAGCCACAGGGCCATCCTGTGACAATGGCCCAGGTGCTGCCCCGTCCCGCTTTCTTCCAACTGGCTCCACTTCAGCATGTCCTCCCTGCTGAGAGAAGAGGCTGGGACAGCACCTTTAGAAATGTGACTTTCTGGGGTTTTTTTGTTTCGTTTTGTTTTGTTTTGTTATTTGTAAAGTTACTAAAAACCTTCACCCTGATTTTTTGTGTTGGGTTTGGGGCTTTTTTTTCCGGTTTTGGGTGGGTTTTTTGGTGGGCTTTTTTGGGGGCTTTTTTTGTCTCTTTGGGGATTATTGGTTGGGAGTTTTTGTGTGTTTGTTTGGTCTGCTTTTTTTGTTTGTTTTTTTATTACGGTTTTGTAGAGTTTTTTAAGCAAATTGATTGGAAAACTGAATAGTCCTCCACTATAGTCTCCTGGATTCACCTGAGACTCTTCCTAGGCATCTCCCTGATCCTTTTTGCAATGAGTCTCACATCATTCTCCTGAAGAAACTGTCTGCTTATGGTTTGCATGGGTGGGCTGTTTGCTGGGTGACAAACTGGGTGATGGCCAGGCCCACAGAGTGGTGGGAAATAGAGTTCATCCAGCTGGTCCCCAAGGCTCAGTCTTGGGCCCAGTCCTGTTTAATATCTTGCTCAGTGATCTGGACAAGGGGATAGAGTACACGCCCAGGAAGTTCACAGATGATGCAAAGTTGGCTGGTAGTGTTTTTTTTCTTCTGGAGGACAGCAAGCTCTGCTTCTTCTTCCTCCTGTTCCGAGGTCGCTGCTCCCTCTTCATCCCTCATTAAGTGTGCTGATTTTGTCACTTGGATGAGAAAACAAACAATTTTAGCAACAATACTGGTGGCAGGGTACAAGAAAGGAAGAGTTCACATGAATCCCCCCCCAACAACAGACAATACCTGATGGCTCCTCTGCCCAGCTTACTGACTACACCGCAACCCATTGTCCCCCAAAGATACTCCCTTCTCCCTGCCCCCAGCCATGATGTGAGATGGAATAGAATAACTAAGATTAAGATTCTCCCTATATAACTCCATCATACTTCGATTCTGGCAAAAACAATTCTTGAAGTTCTATCATTTCAGATCATTTGAATTTGAATTGGCATACTAAAAGGTCTAGCCAGAAACTCACGACAATATTAATAGCCCATTCTAGAATGTCCGAGATGATAGACACTTCTTTCAAGAGAATGTGATACCTCACGTGACTTCTCCAGAATTTAAATGAACAGCGGGAGTAGTCTACAAGATTCTTGCTGCCATCTGGATTTCCTGGTTTTTGGCTGGTCTATGTAAGCCAACCAGCTATTCAGCAGAGGGAATATTAGTGTGATACTTGATGGTATGTGAGATGGAACACAGTAATTTATGGCTTTTTGCATAGTGATGAAGCTGTAAAGAAAGCTCCGTAATGCTCTGACAAGGAGGCTGCTGGACTTCAAGCAGCAAAGGCCCAAAACGAACCAGTGAAAAGGTGTCATTGAAAAAAAAAAAAAAAAAAAAAAAAGCCAGGTGGGGAGCAAAGTGATACTTAAGGGCAGTTTACTGAAAGAGGAAATCTAGTGAAAAAAAGGTCCAAGAGTGAAGGAATAACAGGGAAAATGAAACTAAGGAAGGAAATCAATCTCAGCTAATCATTTCAGAAGCTAACAAGTTGTCATTGCAATGATGCATAAAGTGAGAAATTATAAATATGTCTGCGCCAAAATCTGAATTATGAACTTTATTGCATTCTGTCTTTCACGGAATCATACAACAGTCTGTGATTAAAGATCACCTAGTCCTACTTCCTTGCCAGGTAGATCTTACAGTAGATGAAATTGCTCAAGACTAGCCAAACTGATAAGGAGCACTCTCAATGATGGGGCATCCACAACTTCTCTGGAACAGCCGTTTGAGTGTCTCACCAGCTTCATTGTAGAAAAGCTTTTCCTTTTAGCCAATCTAAACCTAGTCTCAGTTTGAAAGCATGTCCCCTTGTCCTTTCTCTGCAAACCTTCCTAAAAAGTCTTTCTCCATTTGTCTTATACCCTCTTTACATATTCAAAGGCCACAATACTGTCTCTCCAGAAACCTCTCTTCTCCAGGCTAAAAGATCCTATTTTTCACAAGAACCAGGTCATAAACTGAAATGGAAGACATCTCAGGAGATCAGATCATCCAACAGCTCAGCGAAAGAATAGCTCTGAAGTCAGATCAACTAGCTTAGGGCTGTGTCTGTTTGAATTTTGAAAATTAGCAGGACTTGAAATGCTTCAAGGAAGAGAACTCTGGGTGGCTCCAGAAACAGCCTGAGAAACTCGAGCAAACTCGAAACCTCAGAAACTACCACTGCTTTCTCTCCCTCAGCCCAAGCAGTCCCAAAGAAGAAGTGTTCCCAGCAGGCTGGGATAGCACGCATATACACTACATATACATGACAGGCATCGCCAGCAGCCACATCCTGCTCCTTTCTGTGGCTGGCAAGAGTGAGACTGGATGTTTACATGTGGGCAACCTGGGTCCCTCCAGCACCTCAGACACTCAGCCTGCCCAGTGACCCCACTGAATTCCAGTATTCGCAGTGTGCCAAGACCACAGCACTACTCCGCTTGCTGGCACAGACCATCACACGCCTCCTAAATCAGTCAGGACTCCCCTGGTCCCACAGCCAGCACCCCACTTGCTCTCCCCCAGGCCACTGCCATTGTTCACCAACTTCTCCACTTTGATCTTTGCTGGTGCTCTCAACACTGGCACACCCAGATGTTCTGCAGCTGTTGTCTCCTGGTGGAAAGGACTTGTAAAGCCGTGTTTCCACACAGGACTTCCACAACCTTTCAAAGCAACCTTTTCTGGGGTATGAACAATCTCATTCAAATGTCAACATTTCTTTTCCCATATGTGAAATCAGAATTTCCTTCTTCCGGGCATGCCCAAAACAAGGCACAAACTACATTGTGCCTTCTGTTTCACATGCTGACTCGTTTGTAAACAATGCTAGGAGAATACCTGTTTTGATCCAAGCTAATCTCTGGCCCTTATAGTGCTTTCGGTAGTTAGTTTTGCTTTGCTATTTACTTGATGTCCCATTGAATTGTTGAATCATAAACAGACTATCTGTCTGTATAGCAGCATAGCAGTGATGAATAAATGCAAGAGAAGGAGCAAGGTGATTGTTTGCTAGACTCTTCCTAGAAACTGAGAAATCTGTTACTTAATGCTGACCACAGCAGATGGAGGAAGCATCCTACATGATGTCAAAGCAATGAAGCTGTAATCACTTTTATGATTACAGTCAAGGCACTGCTTTTGCCACCATAAGTGGAGTGCAGGGAATCTTAAAAGACGACACTCTAACTGTTGTCCATGCTCACTGAGAAAATAATGCTTTTACAGCAGAGCAGGTCTCACCGCAGCTAAATCATGGCTTCAACTGTACACCGCCTTCAAAAAAGCCCACAAAAATACAAATGAAAGGATTTGGAACCCAAGGGAATCTCGGATTGTGACATCAGCTCACTTTGGATTCTTTCCAAATTCTCAGTTCCATTTTCTTCCCAGCCAATTATCCCACCTAACCTGAGATGTAATTTATGGATATCCAACACATCTAGTTACCTTAGAATTAGATTGCCACTAGGCAAAAAGACAGAAACAAGCAGTTAAGTTCAGACTGAAACCAAGGGTGTTTAGAACAGCAATACTTGGACGTAACTATTCTTGATCAAACCAAAACTTTTAGGACTTACCCATGAATTTTTGGAGGTGGAAAAAGTCCCTAGGGAGCTCACACTCAGTGCCTGGAGAGGCGCTCTCGCTGGTCTTTCAAGGACCGATTCGTCACAGCAGAGGCAGCAGAGCACAAGATGGCCGACGAGAAGGGGCAGTGTAGAATTCTCGGTCTGTCTCTGTCTCCACTCAGTGTAGAACGTCCCTGTCCTGGCACATTTTCGTGTGCGCTATGTCCCTCCAGGTGTTCGGTCCTTGCGAAGCTCTATGTACTGCGAGCGCTGCTACTTGCAGCTGAGAAGGACCGCGGAGCTAGCAGCGAATTCGGAGAGCGCTAAGCACGAAGTCAAGAAGCGAGACGTGTCCCTGCAACGCGGTGCTAAGAGCAGCTTCCTCGCGGCGGGGGCGAGCTCCGGCCACAAGACATTCTCGTCCTGGCAACGGATCTCCGTGAAGGGCGTAGGCGAAAAGCTTTCGTTTTCCATTCGAACTGCGAGAGAGGCAGACTGTTACACGGAGCTCTGAGAACAAAGGTGCACGCCCTAGGCGGGCTTGGGCAGAAGAAGCGTTCTCGAGCTCTTGGCTGCCCGCACACTGCTGGGTATGTGGCGCCCCTGCAGCGGCTTCTGGCCGCCGGCAAGTGAAAGCGGAGCAAGGCGTGGGCGTGGGCGAGGGCGGTGAACGAAGCGGCAAGAGCGCCGTGCTTGTGTGCACCACGTTAGAGGCTACTAGGAGAGGAAGGTGGTTGACTCTCGCTTGCCTTCCCAAGTGCCCTTAGCAGTCGGAAGGAGCAAGCTGAAGCACTGCTGCTTGTGCTGCTCCTTGGTTCCCTTGCAGCCCGCTCTGAAAGCATTGGCGGTCACTTCTAGGCGCCGAGTTGCACACACGCAGCACCACGTTAAGTGCCGCGGAGAAGGGAAATCCAGAGTGCAGCGAGGAGCTTGACGTGGCTTACGTGCAGTAAGGAAAAGGTGAACCTAAGCACTGCCTCTTCAATCTGGCCGCCTCTGCTCTGGTAGCAACTTTTGCGAGTCGGCAAAGGGAGCCGCGAGTATGTAGAAGGGAGGGCAGCGAGACGCCGTGCGTTATGCGCCCTTTCAGGGCTGCTGACAAGGGGCTACTTTAAGAAGGCCTTCTTCGTCCTCGCGTCCTTCTCGCTTCGTTCTAGCTGCATGGAGTACAGCACAGCGAAGGAGTGAAGACGGGCACTGCCCCAGCTTTTGCCCTGGCGTGCAACGGCTGTGTGCTGCTTTTCCAAGCAGCAAGAGCACTGAGAAGTGAAAGCGATTGTGAAGGAGCTCTTTGGCTGCTCGTGTGCTCTTCGCTGCACTGCGCCGCTCGCAAGCGGCTTCGTTCTTCGTCGTCTGCCGTCCGGAGAGAGCTGAACTGCAGCGGTCAGTTTCAGCTCTGCCCAACAGCGTGCTCTCAGTTCTGCGGACAAGCACGCCCTGTTGCCTTGGCTCCGAGTGCAAAGTCCCTAGCGAGCACTCACTCAGTGCAATGCACCCAGAAAGACGCTCTCGCTCGTCTTTCAAGGAGCGATTCCTAACAGCAGAAGCAGCAGAGGCACAAACTGGATGACGAGAAGGGACAATGTAGAACACGTCTCTGTCCTGGCACGTTGTCGTGTGCGATATGTCCCTCCGGGTCTTCGGTCCTTGCGAAGCTCTGTGTACTGCGAGCGCTGCTACTTGCAGCTGAGAAGGACCGCGGAGCTAGCAGCGAATTCGGAGAGCGCTAAGCACGAAGTCAAGAAGCGAGACGTGTCCCTGCAACGCGGTGCTAAGAGCAGCTTCCTGGCGGCGGGGGCGAGCTCCGGCCACAAGACATTCTCGTCCTGGCAACGGATCTCCGTGAAGGGCGTAGGCGAAAAGCTTTCGTTTTCCATTCGAACGGCGAGAGAGGCAGACTGTTACACGGAGCTCTGAGAACAAAGGTGCACGCCCTAGGCGGGCTTGGGCAGAAGAAGCTTTCTCGAGCTCTTGGCTGCCGGCACACTGCTGGGTATGTGGCGCCCCTGCAGCGGCTTCTGGCCGCCGGCAAGTGAAAGCGGAGCAAGGCGTGGGCGAGGGCGGTGAACGAAGCGGCAAGAGCGCCGTGCTTGTGTGCACCACGTTAGAGGCTACTAGGAGAGGAAGGTGGTTGACTCTCGCTTGCCTTCCCAAGTGCCCTTAGCAGTCGGAAGGAGCAAGCTGAAGCACTGCTGCTTGTGCTGCTCCTTGGTTCCCTTGCAGCCCGCTCTGAAAGCATTGGCGGTCACTTCTAGGCGCCGAGTTGCACACACACAGCACCACGCTAAGTGCCGCGGAGAAGGGAAATCCAGAGTGCAGCGAGGAGCTTGACGTGGCTTACGTGCAGTAAGGAAAAGGTGAACCTAAGCACTGCCTCTTCAATCTGGCCGCCTCTGCTCTGGTAGCAACTTTTGCGAGTCGGCAAAGGGAGCCGCGAGTATGTAGAACGGAGGGCAGCGAGACGCCGTGTTTTATGCGCCCTTTCAGGGCTGCTGACAGGGGGCTACTTTAAGAAGGCCTTCTTCTTCCTCGCGTCCTTCTCGCTTCGTTCTAGCTGCATGGAGTACAGCACAGCGAAGGATTGAAGACAGGCACTGCCCCAGCTTTTGCCCTGGCCTGCCTGTGCTGCGCCTTTAGCTGCACACCAGAACAATGGCATTTCTTACCCGCAAGTTAAAAAGGGCTGTAGTGTAGCCTTAGGAATGGCAAGTGCCTAGGCATTAAGTTGGGCGACCACGTATGAGGGAGTCTTTAGAGGTTTCCTCCCCCATGGCGCAGGTTTATTCTCATTTTCGTGCTGAACTGAAAAGTCCGGGCATGGCAAGTCTGCCCTGCCTTCTGCAGAGACGAACACAAATGTGGGGCTATGATCCTCTGTGTTGGGAGCTCTGCTTCCGGGTGTGTGGGCCGCCATGAGCCCGCAGCAGCCGCCGAGGACACTGTGGATTGTGGATGAGGCTGGGCTGGCCCCCCGCCCCCCCGCTGGTCTGACAGCGGCAGGAGCTGCGTCGGAGCGGCATCGCCTGAGGGCCCCATGGGGGGCGGGGAGAGAGCCGGGAGTGACCCCGAGCGACACCGGAAGCGATATCCGTAGGGCCCGGAAGGCCAGCGTTGCCATCGAGTTTGGCCGGTAGGAGGCTTCTAAGGTGCTTTGAAAGGTGGAGCTTCTTTGCTCTAGGACAGTCTGGGAGAGCTGAGGGTGTCCAATCTGGAGAACAGAAGGCTCCAGGGAGACCTTCGAGCCCCTTGCAGTGCCTGCTGGGGCTCCAAGATAGCTGGGGAGGGACTTTGGAAAAGGTTCTGGACTCGCAGGACAAGGGGGAATAGCTTCAAACTGCCAGAGGGCTGGGGTAGATGGGATATTGGAAAGGAATTCTTCCTTGTGTGGGTGCTGAGGCCTGGCACATGTTGCTCAAAGAGGCTGTGTAGGAGCCCCATGGCAGGAAGCGTCCAGGGCCAGGCTGGAGCGGACATGGAGCAACCTGGACTAGTGGAAAAGTGTCCCTGCCCATGTCAGGATGTGGGAAGAAGAGAATCTGTCTCTAAGGTCGCTTCCAGTCCAAACCATTCTGGGATTCTAGGATTCATGGAAGGCCCTTTTCCAAGTGAAGTGTTGTATCTCTTGGCTCCCAGCTTGTAGTTGCCAGTTCTTCTGGAAGCAGGCGTGGCGAAGCAGCTGTGATGAGCCATGGGTTCTCAATAGGACGAGTGTGATATATTTGCAGAGAGGAAGGCTGCAGACAGATCTTCAAGGTCCAGGTAAAACAAGCAAAGGATTGAATAAAAGCCAAAGGTTGGTTGTGTTAGTTTGCTGGCTGTTGAAATGGCCCCAGGTCATTTTCAACATTTCTAATTTGGATTTGTTTGAGTAAAAAATGAATGTGTTACCTCCAGCGTAGGCTCTCCAATGCATCTCCATGTGCTCCCATCTCTTTGTTGTATATCGGGTTCTATTAACTGAAGACAGAATCATAACACAGTAGTAAAACATTTAGAGGCGTAGTTAGCCAGCTTCAGGAGTTTTCAACTCTGCTGTTGACTTTTCTGGTAACTGTAGGCAAAGCAACACAATCCAGTTACTCCACTTTTGCTCTCTGAGGAAAAAGTGATTTTTTTTTTTTTTTTTTTCTTTCTTCTCATTTTGAAAATAGCCTTGAATGAAGAGAGTTATGCATGTGGCATGTAGGATTCATTATTTTACTTTTCTCTTCTGCTGTCTTTCGCGTACTAGTCTTTTTAAAATTTTTTTGTCGCTGTTCTCCATTCAGTAGGTTTGAAAGAATTCTAATTGTTGAGATGATGGTTCTTTGAAGGCTCACTTAGCCCACCTTTTGGGTGAAGGAAAGAAGAAGACAAGGTCCTCTAGGAAGAGTAAAAAGCATACTTTCAAGAGACATTCAGAGATGTCTGCTGATGCCATGCAATGACCGTGTAATCAGCAGAAATGTGTTGGAAAAACACCCATCAGTGACTTCACAAGAAAGCCACACTCAAGACAGGTAAAGAACAGAAGCATAAAACCCCAAAGGTATGAAATGGACAGATTTTCATTGGGAATGAGCAACTCCTGAATTCTTGGTTCTAGAACTAGGGGCTTGTAATAAATAGACTGTCTCCTTGCCAAACGTAAACTTGGTGTCATGATCTGCTCACTGCCCGTTGAAGTGCAGGGCTAGTAGACTAATATTTGCCATGGCAGGCATATTGTATGGCTTTCCTGTTAAAAAGAAATTGGTTTTGCTCATAGCAATCTAGATATGTACCCAGTCTGACACCTATTTTTTAGGCTATATTTCCAAGTAAATGGCTTCCACGATGATGCAGTAAGTTTATGTCATGAACAAGAATGAAGTGATTGCATGCATCCTTTTTTACCCTAAGCCAGCTGCTGAATAATGAGACAGAGACTCTCACTGACGCCAAGGAGTGCCCGTGCTTTTGGGAAAAGCACTGGGCAGATAAAGCCTATTTCCACATTTCTTGCTAGCGTCTCCTTCAAAGTTCATGGGTTTGCTCATCTTTTAGAGCTGTTCTAGATGTCTTTGTAGTTTACATGTACTAAATGTAGCAGGTATTGCTTTCATGGCGTCCTACTAGATTTGAAGTTGGGATCTACTCAGGCTTCAATGTCTCAGAAGAAGCAACGTTGATTCTTTGAATTCCGTTCTTGAACGTGAGAATGCTACTTATGTAGTTAATGAATTAATTAAATCGAATTCACTTGAATGGAAAAATTGTCTTGTTCATGTAGATTTTAACTTGGGAAATTGATATTTGAGTTCTACTTTTCATTGTTGTTGCTTTTCTGTATTCTTTGATTGCACAGATAGCAGATGTACTGACCAAGTATTGTGTGAAACTGGAGGAAATGTCCTTCCTCTTGGCAGCTGATGTTCACAAGCTCATTAACGCTAAGGCCATGGTAAATGTTTTACCTGGGGCAAGATAGCAGTCTGAATATTCCTAGAATGTCTTTCTTTCCCCAGATGAAATTCATTTTTTTCTGCCTATCAGTCACTGAAATATAGAAGAAATTTCTACTTGGCAGGGTATTGGTTATCATTTGTGTTCTTTTCTCCCCTCATTTTCTGTAGAAGAGACAATTTTTGGTTTGTTTTTGCATGTTGAAGCAGAGGAAGAAGAAGATGAGGAGAGGATTCCTTGTAAAAGTGAAGAAAATGAGCATGCAGAACAGGGACTAAGCATTATGCAGGTAAGCGAGCAAGAGATTAAGTTTGAAAGTGAAAGCAGTTTTGTCCAAAAGAAGGAGGAATAGGACGTCTTTTTGCTGAGAATGAATAGAAAGGTTTTTTGCATTTAGTTTGTATACGAAGCGCACAGGGCTCTAGATCCTTTTGTGGGAAAATGGAGTGTGTAAAGTTGCCAATCATTTTGGAGCGAATTTGGAGGGTGAATTTGGGGTGCCAGGTGAATTTTGGGTCGAATTCTGGGGATTTGGGGTTTCCCAGGTGAATTTCTGAGGTGAAAAGGTTCAAAAAGGTTTTTTTTTTGAAAGCAAGTTAAAGCCAGAAGGTTATTGAAAATTAATAGATGTGATGCAAGTAGGTAATATGCAGACGATACACAGCGAGACAAATCATGGGAAAAATACAGTGGTAACACATGAGTGTGTGAGGATGGGATCAGTATAGCTAAGGCTCAGTTGAAGCTGAATTTGGAAAAGCATGCCAAAACTAAGAATAATAAAGGCACCTACGGGTATTTCAGTGGGAAAAGGAAGATGAAAAGAAACCTATCACACCTCCCCTATTCCCCCCCCACCCCCATAAGCCAGACAGGACTAGTGACAACAGACAAGGAGAAGGCTGAGGTACTCAACAAGTGTTGGTCTCAATTTTTACTGCCAGTCACTATTTCCACATCTCTCAGGTTATTGGACTGGTGGACTTGATTCTAACCCATAGTAGCAGGTCAGCTTTCAGACCACTTGAGGAACCTGAGCATGCAAGACCATGGCACCCACCCAGAGGCATGTCAGGGCCCTGAGAGAACTGGCAGCTGTAGTTGCTAAGGTGCTTCCTCCATCATATTTGAGAAATCAAGGCAACCAGCTGAAGTCTCCAGACACTGTGTTGTATTGACTCCAATCCTCTTGGTCTTTTTTGTAAATCTTAGAGCTCTGAGTCAATTTCTGCAGAGGATTCCCAATGCAGTTTCAAAAATGGAATCTTTGTTACTGGTCCTCCTGTTGATCTTGGATATTTCCATTTTCTGCACTCCTTTATTTTCGAAACATTTGTAATGACTGAAAAGAAAGCTGAGACGAGGCATTATGCTCTTTCCAGTGATAGAAATGGACCTGTATTCTTTTCAGACAAATATATTTTTGCTGTGTCTAAGCACATGTGCATACCTGTGTTTGATTTATGTGTCCAGGTTTTGGCAATGGGGCAGCCACAGGGCCATCCTGTGACAATGGCCCAGGTGCTGCCCCGTCCCGCTTTCTTCCAACTGGCTCCACTTCAGCATGTCCTCCCTGCTGAGAGAAGAGGCTGGGACAGCACCTTTAGAAATGTGACTTTCTGGGGTTTTTTTGTTTCGTTTTGTTTTGTTTTGTTATTTGTAAAGTTACTAAAAACCTTCACCCTGATTTTTTGTGTTGGGTTTGGGGCTTTTTTTTCCGGTTTTGGGTGGGTTTTTTGGTGGGCTTTTTTGGGGGCTTTTTTTGTCTCTTTGGGGATTATTGGTTGGGAGTTTTTGTGTGTTTGTTTGGTCTGCTTTTTTTGTTTGTTTTTTTATTACGGTTTTGTAGAGTTTTTTAAGCAAATTGATTGGAAAACTGAATAGTCCTCCACTATAGTCTCCTGGATTCACCTGAGACTCTTCCTAGGCATCTCCCTGATCCTTTTTGCAATGAGTCTCACATCATTCTCCTGAAGAAACTGTCTGCTTATGGTTTGCATGGGTGGGCTGTTTGCTGGGTGACAAACTGGGTGATGGCCAGGCCCACAGAGTGGTGGGAAATAGAGTTCATCCAGCTGGTCCCCAAGGCTCAGTCTTGGGCCCAGTCCTGTTTAATATCTTGCTCAGTGATCTGGACAAGGGGATAGAGTACACGCCCAGGAAGTTCACAGATGATGCAAAGTTGGCTGGTAGTGTTTTTTTTCTTCTGGAGGACAGCAAGCTCTGCTTCTTCTTCCTCCTGTTCCGAGGTCGCTGCTCCCTCTTCATCCCTCATTAAGTGTGCTGATTTTGTCACTTGGATGAGAAAACAAACAATTTTAGCAACAATACTGGTGGCAGGGTACAAGAAAGGAAGAGTTCACATGAATCCCCCCCCAACAACAGACAATACCTGATGGCTCCTCTGCCCAGCTTACTGACTACACCGCAACCCATTGTCCCCCAAAGATACTCCCTTCTCCCTGCCCCCAGCCATGATGTGAGATGGAATAGAATAACTAAGATTAAGATTCTCCCTATATAACTCCATCATACTTCGATTCTGGCAAAAACAATTCTTGAAGTTCTATCATTTCAGATCATTTGAATTTGAATTGGCATACTAAAAGGTCTAGCCAGAAACTCACGACAATATTAATAGCCCATTCTAGAATGTCCGAGATGATAGACACTTCTTTCAAGAGAATGTGATACCTCACGTGACTTCTCCAGAATTTAAATGAACAGCGGGAGTAGTCTACAAGATTCTTGCTGCCATCTGGATTTCCTGGTTTTTGGCTGGTCTATGTAAGCCAACCAGCTATTCAGCAGAGGGAATATTAGTGTGATACTTGATGGTATGTGAGATGGAACACAGTAATTTATGGCTTTTTGCATAGTGATGAAGCTGTAAAGAAAGCTCCGTAATGCTCTGACAAGGAGGCTGCTGGACTTCAAGCAGCAAAGGCCCAAAACGAACCAGTGAAAAGGTGTCATTGAAAAAAAAAAAAAAAAAAAAAAAAAAGCCAGGTGGGGAGCAAAGTGATACTTAAGGGCAGTTTACTGAAAGAGGAAATCTAGTGAAAAAAAGGTCCAAGAGTGAAGGAATAACAGGGAAAATGAAACTAAGGAAGGAAATCAATCTCAGCTAATCATTTCAGAAGCTAACAAGTTGTCATTGCAATGATGCATAAAGTGAGAAATTATAAATATGTCTGCGCCAAAATCTGAATTATGAACTTTATTGCATTCTGTCTTTCACGGAATCATACAACAGTCTGTGATTAAAGATCACCTAGTCCTACTTCCTTGCCAGGTAGATCTTACAGTAGATGAAATTGCTCAAGACTAGCCAAACTGATAAGGAGCACTCTCAATGATGGGGCATCCACAACTTCTCTGGAACAGCCGTTTGAGTGTCTCACCAGCTTCATTGTAGAAAAGCTTTTCCTTTTAGCCAATCTAAACCTAGTCTCAGTTTGAAAGCATGTCCCCTTGTCCTTTCTCTGCAAACCTTCCTAAAAAGTCTTTCTCCATTTGTCTTATACCCTCTTTACATATTCAAAGGCCACAATACTGTCTCTCCAGAAACCTCTCTTCTCCAGGCTAAAAGATCCTATTTTTCACAAGAACCAGGTCATAAACTGAAATGGAAGACATCTCAGGAGATCAGATCATCCAACAGCTCAGCGAAAGAATAGCTCTGAAGTCAGATCAACTAGCTTAGGGCTGTGTCTGTTTGAATTTTGAAAATTAGCAGGACTTGAAATGCTTCAAGGAAGAGAACTCTGGGTGGCTCCAGAAACAGCCTGAGAAACTCGAGCAAACTCGAAACCTCAGAAACTACCACTGCTTTCTCTCCCTCAGCCCAAGCAGTCCCAAAGAAGAAGTGTTCCCAGCAGGCTGGGATAGCACGCATATACACTACATATACATGACAGGCATCGCCAGCAGCCACATCCTGCTCCTTTCTGTGGCTGGCAAGAGTGAGACTGGATGTTTACATGTGGGCAACCTGGGTCCCTCCAGCACCTCAGACACTCAGCCTGCCCAGTGACCCCACTGAATTCCAGTATTCGCAGTGTGCCAAGACCACAGCACTACTCCGCTTGCTGGCACAGACCATCACACGCCTCCTAAATCAGTCAGGACTCCCCTGGTCCCACAGCCAGCACCCCACTTGCTCTCCCCCAGGCCACTGCCATTGTTCACCAACTTCTCCACTTTGATCTTTGCTGGTGCTCTCAACACTGGCACACCCAGATGTTCTGCAGCTGTTGTCTCCTGGTGGAAAGGACTTGTAAAGCCGTGTTTCCACACAGGACTTCCACAACCTTTCAAAGCAACCTTTTCTGGGGTATGAACAATCTCATTCAAATGTCAACATTTCTTTTCCCATATGTGAAATCAGAATTTCCTTCTTCCGGGCATGCCCAAAACAAGGCACAAACTACATTGTGCCTTCTGTTTCACATGCTGACTCGTTTGTAAACAATGCTAGGAGAATACCTGTTTTGATCCAAGCTAATCTCTGGCCCTTATAGTGCTTTCGGTAGTTAGTTTTGCTTTGCTATTTACTTGATGTCCCATTGAATTGTTGAATCATAAACAGACTATCTGTCTGTATAGCAGCATAGCAGTGATGAATAAATGCAAGAGAAGGAGCAAGGTGATTGTTTGCTAGACTCTTCCTAGAAACTGAGAAATCTGTTACTTAATGCTGACCGCAGCAGATGGAGGAAGCATCCTACATGATGTCAAAGCAATGAAGCTGTAATCACTTTTATGATTACAGTCAAGGCACTGCTTTTGCCACCATAAGTGGAGTGCAGGGAATCTTAAAAGACGACACTCTAACTGTTGTCCATGCTCACTGAGAAAATAATGCTTTTACAGCAGAGCAGGTCTCACCGCAGCTAAATCATGGCTTCAACTGTACACCGCCTTCAAAAAAGCCCACAAAAATACAAATGAAAGGATTTGGAACCCAAGGGAATCTCGGATTGTGACATCAGCTCACTTTGGATTCTTTCCAAATTCTCAGTTCCATTTTCTTCCCAGCCAATTATCCCACCTAACCTGAGATGTAATTTATGGATATCCAACACATCTAGTTACCTTAGAATTAGATTGCCACTAGGCAAAAAGACAGAAACAAGCAGTTAAGTTCAGACTGAAACCAAGGGTGTTTAGAACAGCAATACTTGGACGTAACTATTCTTGATCAAACCAAAACTTTTAGGACTTACCCATGAATTTTTGGAGGTGGAAAAAGTCCCTAGGGAGCTCACACTCAGTGCCTGGAGAGGCGCTCTCGCTGGTCTTTCAAGGACCGATTCGTCACAGCAGAGGCAGCAGAGCACAAGATGGCCGACGAGAAGGGGCAGTGTAGAATTCTCGGTCTGTCTCTGTCTCCACTCAGTGTAGAACGTCCCTGTCCTGGCACATTTTCGTGTGCGCTATGTCCCTCCAGGTCTTCGGTCCTTGCGAAGCTCTATGTACTGCGAGCGCTGCTACTTGCAGCTGAGAAGGACCGCGGAGCTAGCAGCGAATTCGGAGAGCGCTAAGCACGAAGTCAAGAAGCGAGACGTGTCCCTGCAACGCGGTGCTAAGAGCAGCTTCCTCGCGGCGGGGGCGAGCTCCGGCCACAAGACATTCTCGTCCTGGCAACGGATCTCCGTGAAGGGCGTAGGCGAAAAGCTTTCGTTTTCCATTCGAACTGCGAGAGAGGCAGACTGTTACACGGAGCTCTGAGAACAAAGGTGCACGCCCTAGGCGGGCTTGGGCAGAAGAAGCGTTCTCGAGCTCTTGGCTGCCCGCACACTGCTGGGTATGTGGCGCCCCTGCAGCGGCTTCTGGCCGCCGGCAAGTGAAAGCGGAGCAAGGCGTGGGCGTGGGCGAGGGCGGTGAACGAAGCGGCAAGAGCGCCGTGCTTGTGTGCACCACGTTAGAGGCTACTAGGAGAGGAAGGTGGTTGACTCTCGCTTGCCTTCCCAAGTGCCCTTAGCAGTCGGAAGGAGCAAGCTGAAGCACTGCTGCTTGTGCTGCTCCTTGGTTCCCTTGCAGCCCGCTCTGAAAGCATTGGCGGTCACTTCTAGGCGCCGAGTTGCACACACGCAGCACCACGTTAAGTGCCGCGGAGAAGGGAAATCCAGAGTGCAGCGAGGAGCTTGACGTGGCTTACGTGCAGTAAGGAAAAGGTGAACCTAAGCACTGCCTCTTCAATCTGGCCGCCTCTGCTCTGGTAGCAACTTTTGCAAGTCGGCAAAGGGAGCCGCGAGTATGTAGAAGGGAGGGCAGCGAGACGCCGTGCGTTATGCGCCCTTTCAGGGCTGCTGACAAGGGGCTACTTTAAGAAGGCCTTCTTCGTCCTCGCGTCCTTCTCGCTTCGTTCTAGCTGCATGGAGTACAGCACAGCGAAGGAGTGAAGACGGGCACTGCCCCAGCTTTTGCCCTGGCGTGCAACGGCTGTGTGCTGCTTTTCCAAGCAGCAAGAGCACTGAGAAGTGAAAGCGATTGTGAAGGAGCTCTTTGGCTGCTCGTGTGCTCTTCGCTGCACTGCGCCGCTCGCAAGCGGCTTCGTTCTTCGTCGTCTGCCGTCCGGAGAGAGCTGAACTGCAGCGGTCAGTTTCAGCTCTGCCCAACAGCGTGCTCTCAGTTCTGCGGACAAGCACGCCCTGTTGCCTTGGCTCCGAGTGCAAAGTCCCTAGCGAGCACTCACTCAGTGCAATGCACCCAGAAAGACGCTCTCGCTCGTCTTTCAAGGAGCGATTCCTAACAGCAGAAGCAGCAGAGGCACAAACTGGATGACGAGAAGGGACAATGTAGAACACGTCTCTGTCCTGGCACGTTGTCGTGTGCGATATGTCCCTCCGGGTCTTCGGTCCTTGCGAAGCTCTGTGTACTGCGAGCGCTGCTACTTGCAGCTGAGAAGGACCGCGGAGCTAGCAGCGAATTCGGAGAGCGCTAAGCACGAAGTCAAGAAGCGAGACGTGTCCCTGCAACGCGGTGCTAAGAGCAGCTTCCTGGCGGCGGGGGCGAGCTCCGGCCACAAGACATTCTCGTCCTGGCAACGGATCTCCGTGAAGGGCGTAGGCGAAAAGCTTTCGTTTTCCATTCGAACGGCGAGAGAGGCAGACTGTTACACGGAGCTCTGAGAACAAAGGTGCACGCCCTAGGCGGGCTTGGGCAGAAGAAGCTTTCTCGAGCTCTTGGCTGCCGGCACACTGCTGGGTATGTGGCGCCCCTGCAGCGGCTTCTGGCCGCCGGCAAGTGAAAGCGGAGCAAGGCGTGGGCGAGGGCGGTGAACGAAGCGGCAAGAGCGCCGTGCTTGTGTGCACCACGTTAGAGGCTACTAGGAGAGGAAGGTGGTTGACTCTCGCTTGCCTTCCCAAGTGCCCTTAGCAGTCGGAAGGAGCAAGCTGAAGCACTGCTGCTTGTGCTGCTCCTTGGTTCCCTTGCAGCCCGCTCTGAAAGCATTGGCGGTCACTTCTAGGCGCCGAGTTGCACACACACAGCACCACGCTAAGTGCCGCGGAGAAGGGAAATCCAGAGTGCAGCGAGGAGCTTGACGTGGCTTACGTGCAGTAAGGAAAAGGTGAACCTAAGCACTGCCTCTTCAATCTGGCCGCCTCTGCTCTGGTAGCAACTTTTGCGAGTCGGCAAAGGGAGCCGCGAGTATGTAGAACGGAGGGCAGCGAGACGCCGTGTTTTATGCGCCCTTTCAGGGCTGCTGACAGGGGGCTACTTTAAGAAGGCCTTCTTCTTCCTCGCGTCCTTCTCGCTTCGTTCTAGCTGCATGGAGTACAGCACAGCGAAGGATTGAAGACAGGCACTGCCCCAGCTTTTGCCCTGGCCTGCCTGTGCTGCGCCTTTAGCTGCACACCAGAACAATGGCATTTCTTACCCGCAAGTTAAAAAGGGCTGTAGTGTAGCCTTAGGAATGGCAAGTGCCTAGGCATTAAGTTGGGCGACCACGTATGAGGGAGTCTTTAGAGGTTTCCTCCCCCATGGCGCAGGTTTATTCTCATTTTCGTGCTGAACTGAAAAGTCCGGGCATGGCAAGTCTGCCCTGCCTTCTGCAGAGACGAACACAAATGTGGGGCTATGATCCTCTGTGTTGGGAGCTCTGCTTCCGGGTGTGTGGGCCGCCATGAGCCCGCAGCAGCCGCCGAGGACACTGTGGATTGTGGATGAGGCTGGGCTGGCCCCCCGCCCCCCCGCTGGTCTGACAGCGGCAGGAGCTGCGTCGGAGCGGCATCGCCTGAGGGCCCCATGGGGGGCGGGGAGAGAGCCGGGAGTGACCCCGAGCGACACCGGAAGCGATATCCGTAGGGCCCGGAAGGCCAGCGTTGCCATCGAGTTTGGCCGGTAGGAGGCTTCTAAGGTGCTTTGAAAGGTGGAGCTTCTTTGCTCTAGGACAGTCTGGGAGAGCTGAGGGTGTCCAATCTGGAGAACAGAAGGCTCCAGGGAGACCTTCGAGCCCCTTGCAGTGCCTGCTGGGGCTCCAAGATAGCTGGGGAGGGACTTTGGAAAAGGTTCTGGACTCGCAGGACAAGGGGGAATAGCTTCAAACTGCCAGAGGGCTGGGGTAGATGGGATATTGGAAAGGAATTCTTCCTTGTGTGGGTGCTGAGGCCTGGCACATGTTGCTCAAAGAGGCTGTGTAGGAGCCCCATGGCAGGAAGCGTCCAGGGCCAGGCTGGAGCGGACATGGAGCAACCTGGACTAGTGGAAAAGTGTCCCTGCCCATGTCAGGATGTGGGAAGAAGAGAATCTGTCTCTAAGGTCGCTTCCAGTCCAAACCATTCTGGGATTCTAGGATTCATGGAAGGCCCTTTTCCAAGTGAAGTGTTGTATCTCTTGGCTCCCAGCTTGTAGTTGCCAGTTCTTCTGGAAGCAGGCGTGGCGAAGCAGCTGTGATGAGCCATGGGTTCTCAATAGGACGAGTGTGATATATTTGCAGAGAGGAAGGCTGCAGACAGATCTTCAAGGTCCAGGTAAAACAAGCAAAGGATTGAATAAAAGCCAAAGGTTGGTTGTGTTAGTTTGCTGGCTGTTGAAATGGCCCCAGGTCATTTTCAACATTTCTAATTTGGATTTGTTTGAGTAAAAAATGAATGTGTTACCTCCAGCGTAGGCTCTCCAATGCATCTCCATGTGCTCCCATCTCTTTGTTGTATATCGGGTTCTATTAACTGAAGACAGAATCATAACACAGTAGTAAAACATTTAGAGGCGTAGTTAGCCAGCTTCAGGAGTTTTCAACTCTGCTGTTGACTTTTCTGGTAACTGTAGGCAAAGCAACACAATCCAGTTACTCCACTTTTGCTCTCTGAGGAAAAAGTGATTTTTTTTTTTTTTTTTTTCTTTCTTCTCATTTTGAAAATAGCCTTGAATGAAGAGAGTTATGCATGTGGCATGTAGGATTCATTATTTTACTTTTCTCTTCTGCTGTCTTTCGCGTACTAGTCTTTTTAAAATTTTTTTGTCGCTGTTCTCCATTCAGTAGGTTTGAAAGAATTCTAATTGTTGAGATGATGGTTCTTTGAAGGCTCACTTAGCCCACCTTTTGGGTGAAGGAAAGAAGAAGACAAGGTCCTCTAGGAAGAGTAAAAAGCATACTTTCAAGAGACATTCAGAGATGTCTGCTGATGCCATGCAATGACCGTGTAATCAGCAGAAATGTGTTGGAAAAACACCCATCAGTGACTTCACAAGAAAGCCACACTCAAGACAGGTAAAGAACAGAAGCATAAAACCCCAAAGGTATGAAATGGACAGATTTTCATTGGGAATGAGCAACTCCTGAATTCTTGGTTCTAGAACTAGGGGCTTGTAATAAATAGACTGTCTCCTTGCCAAACGTAAACTTGGTGTCATGATCTGCTCACTGCCCGTTGAAGTGCAGGGCTAGTAGACTAATATTTGCCATGGCAGGCATATTGTATGGCTTTCCTGTTAAAAAGAAATTGGTTTTGCTCATAGCAATCTAGATATGTACCCAGTCTGACACCTATTTTTTAGGCTATATTTCCAAGTAAATGGCTTCCACGATGATGCAGTAAGTTTATGTCATGAACAAGAATGAAGTGATTGCATGCATCCTTTTTTACCCTAAGCCAGCTGCTGAATAATGAGACAGAGACTCTCACTGACGCCAAGGAGTGCCCGTGCTTTTGGGAAAAGCACTGGGCAGATAAAGCCTATTTCCACATTTCTTGCTAGCGTCTCCTTCAAAGTTCATGGGTTTGCTCATCTTTTAGAGCTGTTCTAGATGTCTTTGTAGTTTACATGTACTAAATGTAGCAGGTATTGCTTTCATGGCGTCCTACTAGATTTGAAGTTGGGATCTACTCAGGCTTCAATGTCTCAGAAGAAGCAACGTTGATTCTTTGAATTCCGTTCTTGAACGTGAGAATGCTACTTATGTAGTTAATGAATTAATTAAATCGAATTCACTTGAATGGAAAAATTGTCTTGTTCATGTAGATTTTAACTTGGGAAATTGATATTTGAGTTCTACTTTTCATTGTTGTTGCTTTTCTGTATTCTTTGATTGCACAGATAGCAGATGTACTGACCAAGTATTGTGTGAAACTGGAGGAAATGTCCTTCCTCTTGGCAGCTGATGTTCACAAGCTCATTAACGCTAAGGCCATGGTAAATGTTTTACCTGGGGCAAGATAGCAGTCTGAATATTCCTAGAATGTCTTTCTTTCCCCAGATGAAATTCATTTTTTTCTGCCTATCAGTCACTGAAATATAGAAGAAATTTCTACTTGGCAGGGTATTGGTTATCATTTGTGTTCTTTTCTCCCCTCATTTTCTGTAGAAGAGACAATTTTTGGTTTGTTTTTGCATGTTGAAGCAGAGGAAGAAGAAGATGAGGAGAGGATTCCTTGTAAAAGTGAAGAAAATGAGCATGCAGAACAGGGACTAAGCATTATGCAGGTAAGCGAGCAAGAGATTAAGTTTGAAAGTGAAAGCAGTTTTGTCCAAAAGAAGGAGGAATAGGACGTCTTTTTGCTGAGAATGAATAGAAAGGTTTTTTGCATTTAGTTTGTATACGAAGCGCACAGGGCTCTAGATCCTTTTGTGGGAAAATGGAGTGTGTAAAGTTGCCAATCATTTTGGAGCGAATTTGGAGGGTGAATTTGGGGTGCCAGGTGAATTTTGGGTCGAATTCTGGGGATTTGGGGTTTCCCAGGTGAATTTCTGAGGTGAAAAGGTTCAAAAAGGTTTTTTTTTTGAAAGCAAGTTAAAGCCAGAAGGTTATTGAAAATTAATAGATGTGATGCAAGTAGGTAATATGCAGACGATACACAGCGAGACAAATCATGGGAAAAATACAGTGGTAACACATGAGTGTGTGAGGATGGGATCAGTATAGCTAAGGCTCAGTTGAAGCTGAATTTGGAAAAGCATGCCAAAACTAAGAATAATAAAGGCACCTACGGGTATTTCAGTGGGAAAAGGAAGATGAAAAGAAACCTATCACACCTCCCCTATTCCCCCCCCACCCCCATAAGCCAGACAGGACTAGTGACAACAGACAAGGAGAAGGCTGAGGTACTCAACAAGTGTTGGTCTCAATTTTTACTGCCAGTCACTATTTCCACATCTCTCAGGTTATTGGACTGGTGGACTTGATTCTAACCCATAGTAGCAGGTCAGCTTTCAGACCACTTGAGGAACCTGAGCATGCAAGACCATGGCACCCACCCAGAGGCATGTCAGGGCCCTGAGAGAACTGGCAGCTGTAGTTGCTAAGGTGCTTCCTCCATCATATTTGAGAAATCAAGGCAACCAGCTGAAGTCTCCAGACACTGTGTTGTATTGACTCCAATCCTCTTGGTCTTTTTTGTAAATCTTAGAGCTCTGAGTCAATTTCTGCAGAGGATTCCCAATGCAGTTTCAAAAATGGAATCTTTGTTACTGGTCCTCCTGTTGATCTTGGATATTTCCATTTTCTGCACTCCTTTATTTTCGAAACATTTGTAATGACTGAAAAGAAAGCTGAGACGAGGCATTATGCTCTTTCCAGTGATAGAAATGGACCTGTATTCTTTTCAGACAAATATATTTTTGCTGTGTCTAAGCACATGTGCATACCTGTGTTTGATTTATGTGTCCAGGTTTTGGCAATGGGGCAGCCACAGGGCCATCCTGTGACAATGGCCCAGGTGCTGCCCCGTCCCGCTTTCTTCCAACTGGCTCCACTTCAGCATGTCCTCCCTGCTGAGAGAAGAGGCTGGGACAGCACCTTTAGAAATGTGACTTTCTGGGGTTTTTTTGTTTCGTTTTGTTTTGTTTTGTTATTTGTAAAGTTACTAAAAACCTTCACCCTGATTTTTTGTGTTGGGTTTGGGGCTTTTTTTTCCGGTTTTGGGTGGGTTTTTTGGTGGGCTTTTTTGGGGGCTTTTTTTGTCTCTTTGGGGATTATTGGTTGGGAGTTTTTGTGTGTTTGTTTGGTCTGCTTTTTTTGTTTGTTTTTTTATTACGGTTTTGTAGAGTTTTTTAAGCAAATTGATTGGAAAACTGAATAGTCCTCCACTATAGTCTCCTGGATTCACCTGAGACTCTTCCTAGGCATCTCCCTGATCCTTTTTGCAATGAGTCTCACATCATTCTCCTGAAGAAACTGTCTGCTTATGGTTTGCATGGGTGGGCTGTTTGCTGGGTGACAAACTGGGTGATGGCCAGGCCCACAGAGTGGTGGGAAATAGAGTTCATCCAGCTGGTCCCCAAGGCTCAGTCTTGGGCCCAGTCCTGTTTAATATCTTGCTCAGTGATCTGGACAAGGGGATAGAGTACACGCCCAGGAAGTTCACAGATGATGCAAAGTTGGCTGGTAGTGTTTTTTTTCTTCTGGAGGACAGCAAGCTCTGCTTCTTCTTCCTCCTGTTCCGAGGTCGCTGCTCCCTCTTCATCCCTCATTAAGTGTGCTGATTTTGTCACTTGGATGAGAAAACAAACAATTTTAGCAACAATACTGGTGGCAGGGTACAAGAAAGGAAGAGTTCACATGAATCCCCCCCCAACAACAGACAATACCTGATGGCTCCTCTGCCCAGCTTACTGACTACACCGCAACCCATTGTCCCCCAAAGATACTCCCTTCTCCCTGCCCCCAGCCATGATGTGAGATGGAATAGAATAACTAAGATTAAGATTCTCCCTATATAACTCCATCATACTTCGATTCTGGCAAAAACAATTCTTGAAGTTCTATCATTTCAGATCATTTGAATTTGAATTGGCATACTAAAAGGTCTAGCCAGAAACTCACGACAATATTAATAGCCCATTCTAGAATGTCCGAGATGATAGACACTTCTTTCAAGAGAATGTGATACCTCACGTGACTTCTCCAGAATTTAAATGAACAGCGGGAGTAGTCTACAAGATTCTTGCTGCCATCTGGATTTCCTGGTTTTTGGCTGGTCTATGTAAGCCAACCAGCTATTCAGCAGAGGGAATATTAGTGTGATACTTGATGGTATGTGAGATGGAACACAGTAATTTATGGCTTTTTGCATAGTGATGAAGCTGTAAAGAAAGCTCCGTAATGCTCTGACAAGGAGGCTGCTGGACTTCAAGCAGCAAAGGCCCAAAACGAACCAGTGAAAAGGTGTCATTGAAAAAAAAAAAAAAAAAAAAAAAAGCCAGGTGGGGAGCAAAGTGATACTTAAGGGCAGTTTACTGAAAGAGGAAATCTAGTGAAAAAAAGGTCCAAGAGTGAAGGAATAACAGGGAAAATGAAACTAAGGAAGGAAATCAATCTCAGCTAATCATTTCAGAAGCTAACAAGTTGTCATTGCAATGATGCATAAAGTGAGAAATTATAAATATGTCTGCGCCAAAATCTGAATTATGAACTTTATTGCATTCTGTCTTTCACGGAATCATACAACAGTCTGTGATTAAAGATCACCTAGTCCTACTTCCTTGCCAGGTAGATCTTACAGTAGATGAAATTGCTCAAGACTAGCCAAACTGATAAGGAGCACTCTCAATGATGGGGCATCCACAACTTCTCTGGAACAGCCGTTTGAGTGTCTCACCAGCTTCATTGTAGAAAAGCTTTTCCTTTTAGCCAATCTAAACCTAGTCTCAGTTTGAAAGCATGTCCCCTTGTCCTTTCTCTGCAAACCTTCCTAAAAAGTCTTTCTCCATTTGTCTTATACCCTCTTTACATATTCAAAGGCCACAATACTGTCTCTCCAGAAACCTCTCTTCTCCAGGCTAAAAGATCCTATTTTTCACAAGAACCAGGTCATAAACTGAAATGGAAGACATCTCAGGAGATCAGATCATCCAACAGCTCAGCGAAAGAATAGCTCTGAAGTCAGATCAACTAGCTTAGGGCTGTGTCTGTTTGAATTTTGAAAATTAGCAGGACTTGAAATGCTTCAAGGAAGAGAACTCTGGGTGGCTCCAGAAACAGCCTGAGAAACTCGAGCAAACTCGAAACCTCAGAAACTACCACTGCTTTCTCTCCCTCAGCCCAAGCAGTCCCAAAGAAGAAGTGTTCCCAGCAGGCTGGGATAGCACGCATATACACTACATATACATGACAGGCATCGCCAGCAGCCACATCCTGCTCCTTTCTGTGGCTGGCAAGAGTGAGACTGGATGTTTACATGTGGGCAACCTGGGTCCCTCCAGCACCTCAGACACTCAGCCTGCCCAGTGACCCCACTGAATTCCAGTATTCGCAGTGTGCCAAGACCACAGCACTACTCCGCTTGCTGGCACAGACCATCACACGCCTCCTAAATCAGTCAGGACTCCCCTGGTCCCACAGCCAGCACCCCACTTGCTCTCCCCCAGGCCACTGCCATTGTTCACCAACTTCTCCACTTTGATCTTTGCTGGTGCTCTCAACACTGGCACACCCAGATGTTCTGCAGCTGTTGTCTCCTGGTGGAAAGGACTTGTAAAGCCGTGTTTCCACACAGGACTTCCACAACCTTTCAAAGCAACCTTTTCTGGGGTATGAACAATCTCATTCAAATGTCAACATTTCTTTTCCCATATGTGAAATCAGAATTTCCTTCTTCCGGGCATGCCCAAAACAAGGCACAAACTACATTGTGCCTTCTGTTTCACATGCTGACTCGTTTGTAAACAATGCTAGGAGAATACCTGTTTTGATCCAAGCTAATCTCTGGCCCTTATAGTGCTTTCGGTAGTTAGTTTTGCTTTGCTATTTACTTGATGTCCCATTGAATTGTTGAATCATAAACAGACTATCTGTCTGTATAGCAGCATAGCAGTGATGAATAAATGCAAGAGAAGGAGCAAGGTGATTGTTTGCTAGACTCTTCCTAGAAACTGAGAAATCTGTTACTTAATGCTGACCGCAGCAGATGGAGGAAGCATCCTACATGATGTCAAAGCAATGAAGCTGTAATCACTTTTATGATTACAGTCAAGGCACTGCTTTTGCCACCATAAGTGGAGTGCAGGGAATCTTAAAAGACGACACTCTAACTGTTGTCCATGCTCACTGAGAAAATAATGCTTTTACAGCAGAGCAGGTCTCACCGCAGCTAAATCATGGCTTCAACTGTACACCGCCTTCAAAAAAGCCCACAAAAATACAAATGAAAGGATTTGGAACCCAAGGGAATCTCGGATTGTGACATCAGCTCACTTTGGATTCTTTCCAAATTCTCAGTTCCATTTTCTTCCCAGCCAATTATCCCACCTAACCTGAGATGTAATTTATGGATATCCAACACATCTAGTTACCTTAGAATTAGATTGCCACTAGGCAAAAAGACAGAAACAAGCAGTTAAGTTCAGACTGAAACCAAGGGTGTTTAGAACAGCAATACTTGGACGTAACTATTCTTGATCAAACCAAAACTTTTAGGACTTACCCATGAATTTTTGGAGGTGGAAAAAGTCCCTAGGGAGCTCACACTCAGTGCCTGGAGAGGCGCTCTCGCTGGTCTTTCAAGGACCGATTCGTCACAGCAGAGGCAGCAGAGCACAAGATGGCCGACGAGAAGGGGCAGTGTAGAATTCTCGGTCTGTCTCTGTCTCCACTCAGTGTAGAACGTCCCTGTCCTGGCACATTTTCGTGTGCGCTATGTCCCTCCAGGTCTTCGGTCCTTGCGAAGCTCTATGTACTGCGAGCGCTGCTACTTGCAGCTGAGAAGGACCGCGGAGCTAGCAGCGAATTCGGAGAGCGCTAAGCACGAAGTCAAGAAGCGAGACGTGTCCCTGCAACGCGGTGCTAAGAGCAGCTTCCTCGCGGCGGGGGCGAGCTCCGGCCACAAGACATTCTCGTCCTGGCAACGGATCTCCGTGAAGGGCGTAGGCGAAAAGCTTTCGTTTTCCATTCGAACTGCGAGAGAGGCAGACTGTTACACGGAGCTCTGAGAACAAAGGTGCACGCCCTAGGCGGGCTTGGGCAGAAGAAGCGTTCTCGAGCTCTTGGCTGCCCGCACACTGCTGGGTATGTGGCGCCCCTGCAGCGGCTTCTGGCCGCCGGCAAGTGAAAGCGGAGCAAGGCGTGGGCGTGGGCGAGGGCGGTGAACGAAGCGGCAAGAGCGCCGTGCTTGTGTGCACCACGTTAGAGGCTACTAGGAGAGGAAGGTGGTTGACTCTCGCTTGCCTTCCCAAGTGCCCTTAGCAGTCGGAAGGAGCAAGCTGAAGCACTGCTGCTTGTGCTGCTCCTTGGTTCCCTTGCAGCCCGCTCTGAAAGCATTGGCGGTCACTTCTAGGCGCCGAGTTGCACACACGCAGCACCACGTTAAGTGCCGCGGAGAAGGGAAATCCAGAGTGCAGCGAGGAGCTTGACGTGGCTTACGTGCAGTAAGGAAAAGGTGAACCTAAGCACTGCCTCTTCAATCTGGCCGCCTCTGCTCTGGTAGCAACTTTTGCGAGTCGGCAAAGGGAGCCGCGAGTATGTAGAAGGGAGGGCAGCGAGACGCCGTGCGTTATGCGCCCTTTCAGGCCTGCTGACAAGGGGCTACTTTAAGAAGGCCTTCTTCGTCCTCGCGTCCTTCTCGCTTCGTTCTAGCTGCATGGAGTACAGCACAGCGAAGGAGTGAAGACGGGCACTGCCCCAGCTTTTGCCCTGGCGTGCAACGGCTGTGTGCTGCTTTTCCAAGCAGCAAGAGCACTGAGAAGTGAAAGCGATTGTGAAGGAGCTCTTTGGCTGCTCGTGTGCTCTTCGCTGCACTGCGCCGCTCGCAAGCGGCTTCGTTCTTCGCCTTCTGCCGTCCGGAGAGAGCTGAACTGCAGCGGTCAGTTTCAGCTCTGCCCAACAGCGTGCTCTCAGTTCTGCGGACAAGCACGCCCTGTTGCCTTGGCTCCGAGTGCAAAGTCCCTAGCGAGCACTCACTCAGTGCAATGCACCCAGAAAGACGCTCTCGCTCGTCTTTCAAGGAGCGATTCCTAACAGCAGAAGCAGCAGAGGCACAAACTGGATGACGAGAAGGGACAATGTAGAACACGTCTCTGTCCTGGCACGTTGTCGTGTGCGATATGTCCCTCCGGGTCTTCGGTCCTTGCGAAGCTCTGTGTACTGCGAGCGCTGCTACTTGCAGCTGAGAAGGACCGCGGAGCTAGCAGCGAATTCGGAGAGCGCTAAGCACGAAGTCAAGAAGCGAGACGTGTCCCTGCAACGCGGTGCTAAGAGCAGCTTCCTGGCGGCGGGGGCGAGCTCCGGCCACAAGACATTCTCGTCCTGGCAACGGATCTCTGTGAAGGGCGTAGGCGAAAAGCTTTCGTTTTCCATTCGAACGGCGAGAGAGGCAGACTGTTACACGGAGCTCTGAGAACAAAGGTGCACGCCCTAGGCGGGCTTGGGCAGAAGAAGCTTTCTCGAGCTCTTGGCTGCCGGCACACTGCTGGGTATGTGGCGCCCCTGCAGCGGCTTCTGGCCGCCGGCAAGTGAAAGCGGAGCAAGGCGTGGGCGAGGGCGGTGAACGAAGCGGCAAGAGCGCCGTGCTTGTGTGCACCACGTTAGAGGCTACTAGGAGAGGAAGGTGGTTGACTCTCGCTTGCCTTCCCAAGTGCCCTTAGCAGTCGGAAGGAGCAAGCTGAAGCACTGCTGCTTGTGCTGCTCCTTGGTTCCCTTGCAGCCCGCTCTGAAAGCATTGGCGGTCACTTCTAGGCGCCGAGTTGCACACACACAGCACCACGCTAAGTGCCGCGGAGAAGGGAAATCCAGAGTGCAGCGAGGAGCTTGACGTGGCTTACGTGCAGTAAGGAAAAGGTGAACCTAAGCACTGCCTCTTCAATCTGGCCGCCTCTGCTCTGGTAGCAACTTTTGCGAGTCGGCAAAGGGAGCCGCGAGTATGTAGAACGGAGGGCAGCGAGACGCCGTGTTTTATGCGCCCTTTCAGGGCTGCTGACAAGGGGCTACTTTAAGAAGGCCTTCTTCTTCCTCGCGTCCTTCTCGCTTCGTTCTAGCTGCATGGAGTACAGCACAGCGAAGGATTGAAGACAGGCACTGCCCCAGCTTTTGCCCTGGCGTGCAACGGCTGTGTGCTGCTTTTCCAAGCAGCAAGAGCACTGAGAAGTGAAAGCGATTGTGAAGGAGCTCTTTGGCTGCTCGTGTGCTCTTCGCTGCACTGCGCCCCTCAAAAGCGGCTTCGTTCTTCGGCGTCTGCCGTCCGGAGACAGCTGAACTGCAGCGGTCAGTTTCAGCTCTGCCCAACAGCGTGCTCTCAGTTCTGCGGACAAGCACGCCCTGTTGCCTTGGCTCCGAGTGCAAAGTCCCTAGCGAGCACTCACTCAGTGCAATGCACCCAGAAAGACGCTCTCGCTCGTCTTTCAAGGAGCGATTCCTAACAGCAGAAGCAGCAGAGGCACAAACTGGATGACGAGAAGGGACAATGTAGAACACGTCTCTGTCCTGGCACGTTGTCGTGTGCGATATGTCCCTCCGGGTCTTCGGTCCTTGCGAAGCTCTGTGTACTGCGAGCGCTGCTACTTGCAGCTGAGAAGGACCGCGGAGCTAGCAGCGAATTCGGAGAGCGCTAAGCACGAAGTCAAGAAGCGAGACGTGTCCCTGCAACGCGGTGCTAAGAGCAGCTTCCTGGCGGCGGGGGCGAGCTCCGGCCACAAGACATTCTCGTCCTGGCAACGGATCTCTGTGAAGGGCGTAGGCGAAAAGCTTTCGTTTTCCATTCGAACGGCGAGAGAGGCAGACTGTTACACGGAGCTCTGAGAACAAAGGTGCACGCCCTAGGCGGGCTTGGGCAGAAGAAGCTTTCTCGAGCTCTTGGCTGCCGGCACACTGCTGGGTATGTGGCGCCCCTGCAGCGGCTTCTGGCCGCCGGCAAGTGAAAGCGGAGCAAGGCGTGGGCGAGGGCGGTGAACGAAGCGGCAAGAGCGCCGTGCTTGTGTGCACCACGTTAGAGGCTACTAGGAGAGGAAGGTGGTTGACTCTCGCTTGCCTTCCCAAGTGCCCTTAGCAGTCGGAAGGAGCAAGCTGAAGCACTGCTGCTTGTGCTGCTCCTTGGTTCCCTTGCAGCCCGCTCTGAAAGCATTGGCGGTCACTTCTAGGCGCCGAGTTGCACACACACAGCACCACGCTAAGTGCCGCGGAGAAGGGAAATCCAGAGTGCAGCGAGGAGCTTGACGTGGCTTACGTGCAGTAAGGAAAAGGTGAACCTAAGCACTGCCTCTTCAATCTGGCCGCCTCTGCTCTGGTAGCAACTTTTGCGAGTCGGCAAAGGGAGCCGCGAGTATGTAGAACGGAGGGCAGCGAGACGCCGTGTTTTATGCGCCCTTTCAGGGCTGCTGACAGGGGGCTACTTTAAGAAGGCCTTCTTCTTCCTCGCGTCCTTCTCGCTTCGTTCTAGCTGCATGGAGTACAGCACAGCGAAGGATTGAAGACAGGCACTGCCCCAGCTTTTGCCCTGGCCTGCCTGTGCTGCGCCTTTAGCTGCACACCAGAACAATGGCATTTCTTACCCGCAAGTTAAAAAGGGCTGTAGTGTAGCCTTAGGAATGGCAAGTGCCTAGGCATTAAGTTGGGCGACCACGTATGAGGGAGTCTTTAGAGGTTTCCTCCCCCATGGCGCAGGTTTATTCTCATTTTCGTGCTGAACTGAAAAGTCCGGGCATGGCAAGTCTGCCCTGCCTTCTGCAGAGACGAACACAAATGTGGGGCTATGATCCTCTGTGTTGGGAGCTCTGCTTCCGGGTGTGTGGGCCGCCATGAGCCCGCAGCAGCCGCCGAGGACACTGTGGATTGTGGATGAGGCTGGGCTGGCCCCCCGCCCCCCCGCTGGTCTGACAGCGGCAGGAGCTGCGTCGGAGCGGCATCGCCTGAGGGCCCCATGGGGGGCGGGGAGAGAGCCGGGAGTGACCCCGAGCGACACCGGAAGCGATATCCGTAGGGCCCGGAAGGCCAGCGTTGCCATCGAGTTTGGCCGGTAGGAGGCGTCTAAGGTGCTTTGAAAGGTGGAGCTTCTTTGCTCTAGGACAGTCTGGGAGAGCTGAGGGTGTCCAATCTGGAGAACAGAAGGCTCCAGGGAGACCTTCGAGCCCCTTGCAGTGCCTGCTGGGGCTCCAAGATAGCTGGGGAGGGACTTTGGAAAAGGTTCTGGACTCGCAGGACAAGGGGGAATAGCTTCAAACTGCCAGAGGGCTGGGGTAGATGGGATATTGGAAAGGAATTCTTCCTTGTGTGGGTGCTGAGGCCTGGCACATGTTGCTCAAAGAGGCTGTGTAGGAGCCCCATGGCAGGAAGCGTCCAGGGCCAGGCTGGAGCGGACATGGAGCAACCTGGACTAGTGGAAAAGTGTCCCTGCCCATGTCAGGATGTGGGAAGAAGAGAATCTGTCTCTAAGGTCGCTTCCAGTCCAAACCATTCTGGGATTCTAGGATTCATGGAAGGCCCTTTTCCAAGTGAAGTGTTGTATCTCTTGGCTCCCAGCTTGTAGTTGCCAGTTCTTCTGGAAGCAGGCGTGGCGAAGCAGCTGTGATGAGCCATGGGTTCTCAATAGGACGAGTGTGATATATTTGCAGAGAGGAAGGCTGCAGACAGATCTTCAAGGTCCAGGTAAAACAAGCAAAGGATTGAATAAAAGCCAAAGGTTGGTTGTGTTAGTTTGCTGGCTGTTGAAATGGCCCCAGGTCATTTTCAACATTTCTAATTTGGATTTGTTTGAGTAAAAAATGAATGTGTTACCTCCAGCGTAGGCTCTCCAATGCATCTCCATGTGCTCCCATCTCTTTGTTGTATATCGGGTTCTATTAACTGAAGACAGAATCATAACACAGTAGTAAAACATTTAGAGGCGTAGTTAGCCAGCTTCAGGAGTTTTCAACTCTGCTGTTGACTTTTCTGGTAACTGTAGGCAAGGCAACACAATCCAGTTACTCCACTTTTGCTCTCTGAGGAAAAAGTGATTTTTTTTTTTTTTTTTTTCTTTCTTCTCATTTTGAAAATAGCCTTGAATGAAGAGAGTTATGCATGTGGCATGTAGGATTCATTATTTTACTTTTCTCTTCTGCTGTCTTTCGCGTACTAGTCTTTTTAAAATTTTTTTGTCGCTGTTCTCCATTCAGTAGGTTTGAAAGAATTCTAATTGTTGAGATGATGGTTCTTTGAAGGCTCACTTAGCCCACCTTTTGGGTGAAGGAAAGAAGAAGACAAGGTCCTCTAGGAAGAGTAAAAAGCATACTTTCAAGAGACATTCAGAGATGTCTGCTGATGCCATGCAATGACCGTGTAATCAGCAGAAATGTGTTGGAAAAACACCCATCAGTGACTTCACAAGAAAGCCACACTCAAGACAGGTAAAGAACAGAAGCATAAAACCCCAAAGGTATGAAATGGACAGATTTTCATTGGGAATGAGCAACTCCTGAATTCTTGGTTCTAGAACTAGGGGCTTGTAATAAATAGACTGTCTCCTTGCCAAACGTAAACTTGGTGTCATGATCTGCTCACTGCCCGTTGAAGTGCAGGGCTAGTAGACTAATATTTGCCATGGCAGGCATATTGTATGGCTTTCCTGTTAAAAAGAAATTGGTTTTGCTCATAGCAATCTAGATATGTACCCAGTCTGACACCTATTTTTTAGGCTATATTTCCAAGTAAATGGCTTCCACGATGATGCAGTAAGTTTATGTCATGAACAGGAATGAAGTGATTGCATGCATCCTTTTTTACCCTAAGCCAGCTGCTGAATAATGAGACAGAGACTCTCACTGACGCCAAGGAGTGCCCGTGCTTTTGGGAAAAGCACTGGGCAGATAAAGCCTATTTCCACATTTCTTGCTAGCGTCTCCTTCAAAGTTCATGGGTTTGCTCATCTTTTAGAGCTGTTCTAGATGTCTTTGTAGTTTACATGTACTAAATGTAGCAGGTATTGCTTTCATGGCGTCCTACTAGATTTGAAGTTGGGATCTACTCAGGCTTCAATGTCTCAGAAGAAGCAACGTTGATTCTTTGAATTCCGTTCTTGAACGTGAGAATGCTACTTATGTAGTTAATGAATTAATTAAATCGAATTCACTTGAATGGAAAAATTGTCTTGTTCATGTAGATTTTAACTTGGGAAATTGATATTTGAGTTCTACTTTTCATTGTTGTTGCTTTTCTGTATTCTTTGATTGCACAGATAGCAGATGTACTGACCAAGTATTGTGTGAAACTGGAGGAAATGTCCTTCCTCTTGGCAGCTGATGTTCACAAGCTCATTAACGCTAAGGCCATGGTAAATGTTTTACCTGGGGCAAGATAGCAGTCTGAATATTCCTAGAATGTCTTTCTTTCCCCAGATGAAATTCATTTTTTTCTGCCTATCAGTCACTGAAATATAGAAGAAATTTCTACTTGGCAGGGTATTGGTTATCATTTGTGTTCTTTTCTCCCCTCATTTTCTGTAGAAGAGACAATTTTTGGTTTGTTTTTGCATGTTGAAGCAGAGGAAGAAGAAGATGAGGAGAGGATTCCTTGTAAAAGTGAAGAAAATGAGCATGCAGAACAGGGACTAAGCATTATGCAGGTAAGCGAGCAAGAGATTAAGTTTGAAAGTGAAAGCAGTTTTGTCCAAAAGAAGGAGGAATAGGACGTCTTTTTGCTGAGAATGAATAGAAAGGTTTTTTGCATTTAGTTTGTATACGAAGCGCACAGGGCTCTAGATCCTTTTGTGGGAAAATGGAGTGTGTAAAGTTGCCAATCATTTTGGAGCGAATTTGGAGGGTGAATTTGGGGTGCCAGGTGAATTTTGGGTCGAATTCTGGGGATTTGGGGTTTCCCAGGTGAATTTCTGAGGTGAAAAGGTTCAAAAAGGTTTTTTTTTTGAAAGCAAGTTAAAGCCAGAAGGTTATTGAAAATTAATAGATGTGATGCAAGTAGGTAATATGCAGACGATACACAGCGAGACAAATCATGGGAAAAATACAGTGGTAACACATGAGTGTGTGAGGATGGGATCAGTATAGCTAAGGCTCAGTTGAAGCTGAATTTGGAAAAGCATGCCAAAACTAAGAATAATAAAGGCACCTACGGGTATTTCAGTGGGAAAAGGAAGATGAAAAGAAACCTATCACACCTCCCCTATTCCCCCCCCACCCCCATAAGCCAGACAGGACTAGTGACAACAGACAAGGAGAAGGCTGAGGTACTCAACAAGTGTTGGTCTCAATTTTTACTGCCAGTCACTATTTCCACATCTCTCAGGTTATTGGACTGGTGGACTTGATTCTAACCCATAGTAGCAGGTCAGCTTTCAGACCACTTGAGGAACCTGAGCATGCAAGACCATGGCACCCACCCAGAGGCATGTCAGGGCCCTGAGAGAACTGGCAGCTGTAGTTGCTAAGGTGCTTCCTCCATCATATTTGAGAAATCAAGGCAACCAGCTGAAGTCTCCAGACACTGTGTTGTATTGACTCCAATCCTCTTGGTCTTTTTTGTAAATCTTAGAGCTCTGAGTCAATTTCTGCAGAGGATTCCCAATGCAGTTTCAAAAATGGAATCTTTGTTACTGGTCCTCCTGTTGATCTTGGATATTTCCATTTTCTGCACTCCTTTATTTTCGAAACATTTGTAATGACTGAAAAGAAAGCTGAGACGAGGCATTATGCTCTTTCCAGTGATAGAAATGGACCTGTATTCTTTTCAGACAAATATATTTTTGCTGTGTCTAAGCACATGTGCATACCTGTGTTTGATTTATGTGTCCAGGTTTTGGCAATGGGGCAGCCACAGGGCCATCCTGTGACAATGGCCCAGGTGCTGCCCCGTCCCGCTTTCTTCCAACTGGCTCCACTTCAGCATGTCCTCCCTGCTGAGAGAAGAGGCTGGGACAGCACCTTTAGAAATGTGACTTTCTGGGGTTTTTTTGTTTCGTTTTGTTTTGTTTTGTTATTTGTAAAGTTACTAAAAACCTTCACCCTGATTTTTTGTGTTGGGTTTGGGGCTTTTTTTTCCGGTTTTGGGTGGGTTTTTTGGTGGGCTTTTTTGGGGGCTTTTTTTGTCTCTTTGGGGATTATTGGTTGGGAGTTTTTGTGTGTTTGTTTGGTCTGCTTTTTTTGTTTGTTTTTTTATTACGGTTTTGTAGAGTTTTTTAAGCAAATTGATTGGAAAACTGAATAGTCCTCCACTATAGTCTCCTGGATTCACCTGAGACTCTTCCTAGGCATCTCCCTGATCCTTTTTGCAATGAGTCTCACATCATTCTCCTGAAGAAACTGTCTGCTTATGGTTTGCATGGGTGGGCTGTTTGCTGGGTGACAAACTGGGTGATGGCCAGGCCCACAGAGTGGTGGGAAATAGAGTTCATCCAGCTGGTCCCCAAGGCTCAGTCTTGGGCCCAGTCCTGTTTAATATCTTGCTCAGTGATCTGGACAAGGGGATAGAGTACACGCCCAGGAAGTTCACAGATGATGCAAAGTTGGCTGGTAGTGTTTTTTTTCTTCTGGAGGACAGCAAGCTCTGCTTCTTCTTCCTCCTGTTCCGAGGTCGCTGCTCCCTCTTCATCCCTCATTAAGTGTGCTGATTTTGTCACTTGGATGAGAAAACAAACAATTTTAGCAACAATACTGGTGGCAGGGTACAAGAAAGGAAGAGTTCACATGAATCCCCCCCCAACAACAGACAATACCTGATGGCTCCTCTGCCCAGCTTACTGACTACACCGGAACCCATTGTCCCCCAAAGATACTCCCTTCTCCTTGCCCCCAGCCATGATGTGAGATGGAATAGAATAACTAAGATTAAGATTCTCCCTATATAACTCCATCATACTTCGATTCTGGCAAAAACAATTCTTGAAGTTCTATCATTTCAGATCATTTGAATTTGAATTGGCATACTAAAAGGTCTAGCCAGAAACTCACGACAATATTAATAGCCCATTCTAGAATGTCCGAGATGATAGACACTTCTTTCAAGAGAATGTGATACCTCACGTGACTTCTCCAGAATTTAAATGAACAGCGGGAGTAGTCTACAAGATTCTTGCTGCCATCTGGATTTCCTGGTTTTTGGCTGGTCTATGTAAGCCAACCAGCTATTCAGCAGAGGGAATATTAGTGTGATACTTGATGGTATGTGAGATGGAACACAGTAATTTATGGCTTTTTGCATAGTGATGAAGCTGTAAAGAAAGCTCCGTAATGCTCTGACAAGGAGGCTGCTGGACTTCAAGCAGCAAAGGCCCAAAACGAACCAGTGAAAAGGTGTCATTGAAAAAAAAAAAAAAAAAAAAAAAAGCCAGGTGGGGAGCAAAGTCATACTTAAGGGCAGTTTACTGAAAGAGGAAATCTAGTGAAAAAAAGGTCCAAGAGTGAAGGAATAACAGGGAAAATGAAACTAAGGAAGGAAATCAATCTCAGCTAATCATTTCAGAAGCTAACAAGTTGTCATTGCAATGATGCATAAAGTGAGAAATTATAAATATGTCTGTGCCAAAATCTGAATTATGAACTTTATTGCATTCTGTCTTTCACGGAATCATACAACAGTCTGTGATTAAAGATCACCTAGTCCTACTTCCTTGCCAGGTAGATCTTACAGTAGATGAAATTGCTCAAGACTAGCCAAACTGATAAGGAGCACTCTCAATGATGGGGCATCCACAACTTCTCTGGAACAGCCGTTTGAGTGTCTCACCAGCTTCATTGTAGAAAAGCTTTTCCTTTTAGCCAATCTAAACCTAGTCTCAGTTTGAAAGCATGTCCCCTTGTCCTTTCTCTGCAAACCTTCCTAAAAAGTCTTTCTCCATTTGTCTTATACCCTCTTTACATATTCAAAGGCCACAATACTGTCTCTCCAGAAACCTCTCTTCTCCAGGCTAAAAGATCCTATTTTTCACAAGAACCAGGTCATAAACTGAAATGGAAGACATCTCAGGAGATCAGATCATCCAACAGCTCAGCGAAAGAATAGCTCTGAAGTCAGATCAACTAGCTTAGGGCTGTGTCTGTTTGAATTTTGAAAATTAGCAGGACTTGAAATGCTTCAAGGAAGAGAACTCTGGGTGGCTCCAGAAACAGCCTGAGAAACTCGAGCAAACTCGAAACCTCAGAAACTACCACTGCTTTCTCTCCCTCAGCCCAAGCAGTCCCAAAGAAGAAGTGTTCCCAGCAGGCTGGGATAGCACGCATATACACTACATATACATGACAGGCATCGCCAGCAGCCACATCCTGCTCCTTTCTGTGGCTGGCAAGAGTGAGACTGGATGTTTACATGTGGGCAACCTGGGTCCCTCCAGCACCTCAGACACTCAGCCTGCCCAGTGACCCCACTGAATTCCAGTATTCGCAGTGTGCCAAGACCACAGCACTACTCCGCTTGCTGGCACAGACCATCACACGCCTCCTAAATCAGTCAGGACTCCCCTGGTCCCACAGCCAGCACCCCACTTGCTCTCCCCCAGGCCACTGCCATTGTTCACCAACTTCTCCACTTTGATCTTTGCTGGTGCTCTCAACACTGGCACACCCAGATGTTCTGCAGCTGTTGTCTCCTGGTGGAAAGGACTTGTAAAGCCGTGTTTCCACACAGGACTTCCACAACCTTTCAAAGCAACCTTTTCTGGGGTATGAACAATCTCATTCAAATGTCAACATTTCTTTTCCCATATGTGAAATCAGAATTTCCTTCTTCCGGGCATGCCCAAAACAAGGCACAAACTACATTGTGCCTTCTGTTTCACATGCTGACTCGTTTGTAAACAATGCTAGGAGAATACCTGTTTTGATCCAAGCTAATCTCTGGCCCTTATAGTGCTTTCGGTAGTTAGTTTTGCTTTGCTATTTACTTGATGTCCCATTGAATTGTTGAATCATAAACAGACTATCTGTCTGTATAGCAGCATAGCAGTGATGAATAAATGCAAGAGAAGGAGCAAGGTGATTGTTTGCTAGACTCTTCCTAGAAACTGAGAAATCTGTTACTTAATGCTGACCACAGCAGATGGAGGAAGCATCCTACATGATGTCAAAGCAATGAAGCTGTAATCACTTTTATGATTACAGTCAAGGCACTGCTTTTGCCACCATAAGTGGAGTGCAGGGAATCTTAAAAGACGACACTCTAACTGTTGTCCATGCTCACTGAGAAAATAATGCTTTTACAGCAGAGCAGGTCTCACCGCAGCTAAATCATGGCTTCAACTGTACACCGCCTTCAAAAAAGCCCACAAAAATACAAATGAAAGGATTTGGAACCCAAGGGAATCTCGGATTGTGACATCAGCTCACTTTGGATTCTTTCCAAATTCTCAGTTCCATTTTCTTCCCAGCCAATTATCCCACCTAACCTGAGATGTAATTTATGGATATCCAACACATCTAGTTACCTTAGAATTAGATTGCCACTAGGCAAAAAGACAGAAACAAGCAGTTAAGTTCAGACTGAAACCAAGGGTGTTTAGAACAGCAATACTTGGACGTAACTATTCTTGATCAAACCAAAACTTTTAGGACTTACCCATGAATTTTTGGAGGTGGAAAAAGTCCCTAGGGAGCTCACACTCAGTGCCTGGAGAGGCGCTCTCGCTGGTCTTTCAAGGACCGATTCGTCACAGCAGAGGCAGCAGAGCACAAGATGGCCGACGAGAAGGGGCAGTGTAGAATTCTCGGTCTGTCTCTGTCTCCACTCAGTGTAGAACGTCCCTGTCCTGGCACATTTTCGTGTGCGCTATGTCCCTCCAGGTCTTCGGTCCTTGCGAAGCTCTATGTACTGTGAGCGCTGCTACTTGCAGCTGAGAAGGACCGCGGAGCTAGCAGCGAATTCGGAGAGCGCTAAGCACGAAGTCAAGAAGCGAGACGTGTCCCTGCAACGCGGTGCTAAGAGCAGCTTCCTCGCGGCGGGGGCGAGCTCCGGCCACAAGACATTCTCGTCCTGGCAACGGATCTCCGTGAAGGGCGTAGGCGAAAAGCTTTCGTTTTCCATTCGAACTGCGAGAGAGGCAGACTGTTACACGGAGCTCTGAGAACAAAGGTGCACGCCCTAGGCGGGCTTGGGCAGAAGAAGCGTTCTCGAGCTCTTGGCTGCCCGCACACTGCTGGGTATGTGGCGCCCCTGCAGCGGCTTCTGGCCGCCGGCAAGTGAAAGCGGAGCAAGGCGTGGGCGTGGGCGAGGGCGGTGAACGAAGCGGCAAGAGCGCCGTGCTTGTGTGCACCACGTTAGAGGCTACTAGGAGAGGAAGGTGGTTGACTCTCGCTTGCCTTCCCAAGTGCCCTTAGCGGTCGGAAGGAGCAAGCTGAAGCACTGCTGCTTGTGCTGCTCCTTGGTTCCCTTGCAGCCCGCTCTGAAAGCATTGGCGGTCACTTCTAGGCGCCGAGTTGCACACACGCAGCACCACGTTAAGTGCCGCGGAGAAGGGAAATCCAGAGTGCAGCGAGGAGCTTGACGTGGCTTACGTGCAGTAAGGAAAAGGTGAACCTAAGCACTGCCTCTTCAATCTGGCCGCCTCTGCTCTGGTAGCAACTTTTGCAAGTCGGCAAAGGGAGCCGCGAGTATGTAGAACGGAGGGCAGCGAGACGCCGTGCGTTATGCGCCCTTTCAGGGCTGCTGACAAGGGGCTACTTTAAGAACGCCTTCTTCGTCCTCGCGTCCTTCTCGCTTCGTTCTAGCTGCATGGAGTACAGCACAGCGAAGGAGTGAAGACGGGCACTGCCCCAGCTTTTGCCCTGGCGTGCAACGGCTGTGTGCTGCTTTTCCAAGCAGCAAGAGCACTGAGAAGTGAAAGCGATTGTGAAGGAGCTCTTTGGCTGCTCGTGTGCTCTTCGCTGCACTGCGCCCCTCAAAAGCGGCTTCGTTCTTCGGCGTCTGCCGTCCGGAGACAGCTGAACTCCAGCGGTCAGTCGCAGCTCTGCCCAACAGCGTGCTCTCAGTTCTGCGGACAAGCACGCCCTGTTGCCTTGGCTCCGAGTGCAAAGTCCCTAGCGAGCACTCACTCAGTGCAATGCACCCAGAAAGACGCTCTCGCTCGTCTTTCAAGGAGCGATTCCTAACAGCAGAAGCAGCAGAGGCACAAACTGGATGACGAGAAGGGACAATGTAGAACACGTCTCTGTCCTGGCACGTTGTCGTGTGCGATAGGTCCCTCCGGGTCTTCGGTCCTTGCGAAGCTCTATGTACTGCGAGCGCAGCTACTTGCAGCTGAGAAGGACCGCGGAGCTAGCAGCGAATTCGGAGAGCGCTAAGCACGAAGTCAAGAAGCGAGACGTGTCCCTGCAACGCGGTGCTAAGAGCAGCTTCCTCGCGGCGGGGGCGAGCTCCGGCCACAAGACATTCTCGTCCTGGCAACGGATCTCCGTGAAGGGCGTAGGCGAAAAGCTTTCGTTTTCCATTCGAACTGCGAGAGAGGCAGACTGTTACACGGAGCTCTGAGAACAAAGGTGCACGCCCTAGGCTGGCTTGGGCAGAAGAAGCTTTCTCGAGCTCTTGGCTGCCGGCACACTGCTGGGTATGTGGCGCCCCTGCAGCGGCTTCTGGCCGCCGGCAAGTGAAAGCGGAGCAAGGCGTGGGCGAGGGCGGTGAACGAAGCGGCTATGTGCCGTGCTTGTGTGCACCACGTTAGAGGCTACTAGGAGAGGAAGGTGGTTGACTCTCGCTTGCCTTCCCAAGTGCCCTTAGCAGTCGGAAGGAGCAAGCTGAAGCACTGCTGCTTGTGCTGCTCCTTGGTTCCCTTGCAGCCCGCTCTGAAAGCATTGGCGGTCACTTCTAGGCGCCGAGTTGCACACACGCAGCACCACGTTAAGTGCCGCGGAGAAGGGAAATCCAGAGTGCAGCGAGGAGCTGGACGTGGCTTACGTGCAGTAAGGAAAAGGTGAACCTAAGCACTGCCTCTTCAATCTGGCCGCCTCTGCTCTGGTAGCAACTTTTGCAAGTCGGCAAAGGGAGCCGCGAGTATGTAGAACGGAGGGCAGCGAGACGCCGTGCGTTATGCGCCCTTTCAGGGCTGCTGACAAGGGGCTACTTTAAGAAGGCCTTCTTCGTCCTCGCGTCCTTCTCGCTTCGTTCTAGCTGCATGGAGTACAGCACAGCGAAGGAGTGAAGACGGGCACTGCCCCAGCTTTTGCCCTGGCGTGCAACGGCTGTGTGCTGCTTTTCCAAGCAGCAAGAGCACTGAGAAGTGAAAGCGATTGTGAAGGAGCTCTTTGGCTGCTCGTGTGCTCTTCGCTGCACTGCGCCCCTCAAAAGCGGCTTCGTTCTTCGGCGTCTGCCGTCCGGAGACAGCTGAACTGCAGCGGTCAGTTTCAGCTCTGCCCAACAGCGTGCTCTCAGTTCTGCGGACAAGCACGCCCTGTTGCCTTGGCTCCGAGTGCAAAGTCCCTAGCGAGCACTCACTCAGTGCAATGCACCCAGAAAGACGCTCTCGCTCGTCTTTCAAGGAGCGATTCCTAACAGCAGAAGCAGCAGAGGCACAAACTGGATGACGAGAAGGGACAATGTAGAACACGTCTCTGTCCTGGCACATTGTCGTGTGCGATATGTCCCTCCGGGTCTTCGGTCCTTGCGAAGCTCTATGTACTGCGAGCGCTGCTACTTGCAGCTGAGAAGGACCGCGGAGCTAGCAGCGAATTCGGAGAGCGCTAAGCACGAAGTCAAGAAGCGAGACGTGTCCCTGCAACGCGGTGCTAAGAGCAGCTTCCTCGCGGCGGGGGCGAGCTCCGGCCACAAGACATTCTCGTCGTAGCAACGGATCTCCGTGAAGGGCGTAGGCGAAAAGCTTTCGTTTTCCATTCGAACTGCGAGAGAGGCAGACTGTTACACGGAGCTCTGAGAACAAAGGTGCACGCCCTAGGCGGGCTTGGGCAGAAGAAGCGTTCTCGAGCTCTTGGCTGCCCGCACACTGCTGGGTATGTGGCGCCCCTGCAGCGGCTTCTGGCCGCCGGCAAGTGAAAGCGGAGCAAGGCGTGGGCGAGGGCGGTGAACGAAGCGGCTATGTGCCGTCCTTGTGTGCACCACGTTAGAGGCTACTAGGAGAGGAAGGTGGTTGACTCTCGCTTGCCTTCCCAAGTGCCCTTAGCGGTCGGATGGAGTAAGCTGAAGCACTGCTGCTTGTGCTGCTCCTTGGTTCCCTTGCAGCCCGCTCTGAAAACATTGGCGGTCACTTCTAGGCGCCGAGTTGCACACACACAGCACCACGCTAAGTGCCGCGGAGAAGGGAAATCCAGAGTGCAGCGAGGAGCTGGACGTGGCTTACGTGCAGTAAGGAAAAGGTGAACCTAAGCACTGCCTCTTCAATCTGGCCGCCTCTGCTCTGGTAGCAACTTTTGCAAGTCGGCAAAGGGAGCCGCGAGTATGTAGAACGGAGGGCAGCGAGACGCCGTGTGTTATGCGCCCTTTCAGGGCTGCTGACAAGGGGCTACTTTAAGAAGGCCTTCTTCGTCCTCGCGTCCTTCTCGCTTCGTTCTAGCTGCATGGAGTACAGCACAGCGAAGGAGTGAAGACGGGCACTGCCCCAGCTTTTGCCCTGGCGTGCAACGGCTGTGTGCTGCTTTTCCAAGCAGCAAGAGCACTGAGAAGTGAAAGCGATTGTGAAGGAGCTCTTTGGCTGCTCGTGTGCTCTTCGCTGCACTGCGCCGCTCGCAAGCGGCTTCGTTCTTCGGCGTCTGCCGTCCGGAGACAGCTGAACTCCAGCGGTCAGTTTCAGCTCTGCCCAACAGCGTGCTCTCAGTTCTGCGGACAAGCACGCCCTGTTGCCTTGGCTCCGAGTGCAAAGTCCCTAGCGAGCACTCACTCAGTGCAATGCACCCAGAAAGACGCTCTCGCTCGTCTTTCAAGGAGCGATTCCTAACAGCAGAAGCAGCAGAGGCACAAACTGGATGACGAGAAGGGACAATGTAGAACACGTCTCTGTCCTGGCACATTGTCGTGTGCGATATGTCCCTCCGGGTCTTCGGTCCTTGCGAAGCTCTATGTACTGCGAGCGCTGCTACTTGCAGCTGAGAAGGACCGCGGAGCTAGCAGCGAATTCGGAGAGCGCTAAGCACGAAGTCAAGAAGCGAGACGTGTCCCTGCAACGCGGTGCTAAGAGCAGCTTCCTCGCGGCGGGGGCGAGCTCCGGCCACAAGACATTCTCGTCGTAGCAACGGATCTCCGTGAAGGGCGTAGGCGAAAAGCTTTCGTTTTCCATTCGAACTGCGAGAGAGGCAGACTGTTACACGGAGCTCTGAGAACAAAGGTGCACGCCCTAGGCGGGCTTGGGCAGAAGAAGCGTTCTCGAGCTCTTGGCTGCCCGCACACTGCTGGGTATGTGGCGCCCCTGCAGCGGCTTCTGGCCGCCGGCAAGTGAAAGCGGAGCAAGGCGTGGGCGAGGGCGGTGAACGAAGCGGCAAAAGCGCCGTGCTTGTGTGCACCACGTTAGAGGCTATTAGGAGAGAAAGGTGGTTGACTCTCGCTTGCCTCCCCAAGTGCCCTTAGCGGTCGGATGGAGTAAGCTGAAGCACTGCTGCTTGTGCTGCTCCTTGGTTCCCTTGCAGCCCGCTCTGAAAACATTGGCGGTCACTTCTAGGCGCCGAGTTGCACACACACAGCACCACGCTAAGTGCCGCGGAGAAGGGAAATCCAGAGTGCAGCGAGGAGCTGGACGTGGCTTACGTGCAGTAAGGAAAAGGTGAACCTAAGCACTGCCTCTTCAATCTGGCCGCCTCTGCTCTGGTAGCAACTTTTGCAAGTCGGCAAAGGGAGCCGCGAGTATGTAGAACGGAGGGCAGCGAGACGCCGTGCGTTATGCGCCCTTTCAGGGCTGCTGACAAGGGGCTACTTTAAGAAGGCCTTCTTCGTCCTCGCGTCCTTCTCGCTTCGTTCTAGCTGCATGGAGTACAGCACAGCGAAGGAGTGAAGACGGGCACTGCCCCAGCTTTTGCCCTGGCGTGCAACGGCTGTGTGCTGCTTTTCCAAGCAGCAAGAGCACTGACAAGTGAAAGCGATTGTGAAGGAGCTCTTTGACTGCTCGTGTGCTCTTCGCTGCACTGCGCCGCTCGCAAGCGGCTTCGTTCTTCGGCGTCTGCCGTCCGGAGACAGCTGAACTCCAGCGGTCAGTTTCAGCTCTGCCCAACAGCGTGCTCTCACTTCTGCGGACAAGCACGCCCTGTTGCCTTGGCTCCGAGTGCAAAGTCCCTAGCGAGCACTCACTCAGTGCAATGCACCCAGAAAGACGCTCTCGCTCGTCTTTCAAGGAGCGATTCCTAACAGCAGAAGCAGCAGAGGCACAAACTGGATGACGAGAAGGGACAATGTAGAACACGTCTCTGTCCTGGCACATTGTCGTGTGCGGTATGTCCCTCCGGGTCTTCGGTCCTTGCGAAGCTCTATGTACTGCGAGCGCAGCTACTTGCAGCTGAGAAGGACCGCGGAGCTAGCAGCGAATTCGGAGAGCGCTAAGCACGAAGTCAAGAAGCGAGACGTGTCCCTGCAACGCGGTGCTAAGAGCAGCTTCCTCGCGGCGGGGGCGAGCTCCGGCCACAAGACATTCTCGTCCTGGCAACGGATCTCCGTGAAGGGCGTAGGCGAAAAGCTTTCGTTTTCCATTCGAACTGCGAGAGAGGCAGACTGTTACACGGAGCTCTGAGAACAAAGGTGCACGCCCTAGGCGGGCTTGGGCAGAAGAAGCGTTCTCGAGCTCTTGGCTGCCCGCACACTGCTGGGTATGTGGCGCCCCTGCAGCGGCTTCTGGCCGCCGGCAAGTGAAAGCGGAGCAAGGCTTGGGCGAGGGCGGTGAACGAAGCGGCTATGTGCCGTGCTTGTGTGCACCACGTTAGAGGCTACTAGGAGAGGAAGGTGGTTGACTCTCGCTTGCCTTCCCAAGTGCCCTTAGCAGTCGGAAGGAGCAAGCTGAAGCACTGCTGCTTGTGCTGCTCCTTGGTTCCCTTGCAGCCCGCTCTGAAAGCATTGGCGGTCACTTCTAGGCGCCGAGTTGCACACACACAGCACCACGTTAAGTGCCGCGGAGAAGGGAAATCCAGAGTGCAGCGAGGAGCTGGACGTGGCTTACGTGCAGTAAGGAAAAGGTGAACCTAAGCACTGCCTCTTCAATCTGGCCGCCTCTGCTCTGGTAGCAACTTTTGCAAGTAGGCAAAGGGAGCCGCGAGTATGTAGAACGGAGGGCAGCGAGAGGCCGTGTGTTATGCGCCCTTTCAGGGCTGCTGACAGGGGGCTACTTTAAGAACGCCTTCTTCGTCCTCGCGTCCTTCTCGCTTCGTTCTAGCTGCATGGAGTACAGCACAGCGAAGGAGTGAAGACGGGCACTGCCCCAGCTTTTGCCCTGGCGTGCAACGGCTGTGTGCTGCTTTTCCAAGCAGCAAGAGCACTGAGAAGTGAAAGCGATTGTGAAGGAGCTCTTTGGCTGCTCGTGTGCTCTTCGCTGCACTGCGCCGCTCGCAAGAGGCTGCGTTCTTCGGCGTCTGCCGTCCGGAGAGAGCTGAACTGCAGCGGTCAGTTGCAGCTCTGCCCAACAGCGTGTTCTCAGTTCTGCGGGCAAGCACGCCCTCTTGCCTTGACCCCGAGAGCAAAGTCCCGAGCGAGCACTCGACTCAGTGCAATGCACCCAGAAGGACGCTCTCGCTCGTCTTTCAAGGGGCGATTCCTAACAGCAGAAGCAGCAGAGGCACAAACTGCATGACGAGAAGGGACAACGTAGAACACGTCTCTGTCCTGGCACATTTTCGTGTGCGAAACTTCCCTCCGGGTCTTCGGGCCTTGCGAAGCTCTGTGTACTGCGAGCGCTGCTACTCGCAGCTGAGAAGGACCGTGGAGCTAGCGGCGAATTCGGAGAGCTCTTCGCTGCACTGCGCCGCTCGCAAGCGGCTTCGTTCTTCGCCTTCTGCCGTACGGCGAGAGCCGAACTCCAGCGGTCAGTTGCAGCTCTGCCCAACAGCGTGTTCTCAGTTCTGCGGGCAAGCACGCCCTCTTGCCTTGACCCCGAGAGCAAAGTCCCGAGCGAGCACTCGACTCAGTGCAATGCACCCAGAAGGACGCTCTCGCTCGTCTTTCGAGGAGCGATTCCTAACAGCAGAAGCAGCAGAGGCACAAACTGCATGACGAGAAGGGACAACGTAGAACACGTCTCTGTCCTGGCACATTTTCGTGTGCGAAACTTCCCTCCGGGTCTTCGGGCCTTGCGAAGCTCTGTGTACTGCGAGCGCTGCTACTCGCAGCTGAGGAGGACCGTGGAGCTAGCGGCGAATTCGGCGAGCTCTTCGCTGCACTGCGCCGCTCGCAAGAGGCTGCGTTCATCGGCGTCTGCCGTCCGGAGAGAGCTGAACTGCAGCGGTCAGTTGCAGCTCTGCCCAACAGCGTGTTCTCAGTTCTGCGGGCAAGCACGCCCTCTTGCCTTGACCCCGAGAGCAAAGTCCCGAGCGAGCACTCGACTCAGTGCAATGCACCCAGAAGGACGCTCTCGCTCGTCTTTCAAGGGGCGATTCCTAACAGCAGAAGCAGCAGAGGCACAAACTGCATGACGAGAAGGGACAACGTAGAACACGTCTCTGTCCTGGCACATTTTCGTGTGCGAAACTTCCCTCCGGGTCTTCGGGCCTTGCGAAGCTCTGTGTACTGCGAGCGCTGCTACTCGCAGCTGAGAAGGACCGTGGAGCTAGCGGCGAATTCGGAGAGCTCTTCGCTGCACTGCGCCGCTCGCAAGCGGCTTCGTTCTTCGCCTTCTGCCGTACGGCGAGAGCCGAACTCCAGCGGTCAGTTGCAGCTCTGCCCAACAGCGTGTTCTCAGTTCTGCGGGCAAGCACGCCCTCTTGCCTTGACCCCGAGAGCAAAGTCCCGAGCGAGCACTCGACTCAGTGCAATGCACCCAGAAGGACGCTCTCGCTCGTCTTTCGAGGAGCGATTCCTAACAGCAGAAGCAGCAGAGGCACAAACTGCATGACGAGAAGGGACAACGTAGAACACGTCTCTGTCCTGGCACATTTTCGTGTGCGAAACTTCCCTCCGGGTCTTCGGGCCTTGCGAAGCTCTGTGTACTGCGAGCGCTGCTACTCGCAGCTGAGGAGGACCGTGGAGCTAGCGGCGAATTCGGCGAGCTCTTCGCTGCACTGCGCCGCTCGCAAGCGGCTTCGTTCTTCGCCTTCTGCCGTCCGGCGAGAGCCGAACTCCAGCGGTCAGTTGCAGCTCTGCCCAACAGCGTGTTCTCAGTTCTGCGGGCAAGCACGCCCTCTTGCCTTGGCCCCGAGTGCAAAGTCCCGAGCGAGCACTCGACTCAGTGCAATGCACCCAGAAGGACGCTCTCGCTCGTCTTTCGAGGAGCGATTCCTAACAGCAGAAGCAGCAGAGGCACAAACTGCATGATGAGAAGGGACAACGTAGAACACGTCTCTGTCCTGGCACATTTTCGTGTGCGATACTTCCCTCCGGGTCTTCGGGCCTTGCGAAGCTCTGTGTACTGCGAGCGCTGCTACTCGCAGCTGAGAAGGACCGTGGAGCTAGCGGCGAATTCGGAGAGCTCTTCGCTGCACTGCGCCGCTCGCAAGCGGCTTCGTTCTTCGCCTTCTGCCGTCCGGCGAGAGCCGAACTCCAGCGGTCAGTTGCAGCTCTGCCCAACAGCGTGTTCTCAGTTCTGCGGGCAAGCACGCCCTCTTGCCTTGGCCCCGAGAGCAAAGTCCCGAGCGAGCACTCGACTCAGTGCAATGCACCCAGAAGGACGCTCTCGCTCGTCTTTCGAGGAGCGATTCCTAACAGCAGAAGCAGCAGAGGCACAAACTGCATGACGAGAAGGGACAACGTAGAACACGTCTCTGTCCTGGCACATTTTCGTGTGCGATACTTCCCTCCGGGTCTTCGGGCCTTGCGAAGCTCTGTGTACTGCGAGCGCTGCTACTCGCAGCTGAGGAGGACCGTGGAGCTGGCGGCGAATTCGGAGAGCTCTTCGCTGCACTGCGCCGCTCGCAAGCGGCTTCGTTCTTCGCCTTCTGCCGTCCGGCGAGAGCTGAACTCCAGCGGTCAGTTGCAGCTCTGCCCAACAGCGTGTTCTCAGTTCTGCGGGCAAGCACGCCCTCTTGCCTTGGCCCCGAGAGCAAAGTCCCGAGCGAGCACTCGACTCAGTGCAATGCACCCAGAAGGACGCTCTCGCTCGTCTTTCGAGGAGCGATTCCTAACAGCAGAAGCAGCAGAGGCACAAACTGCATGACGAGAAGGGACAACGTAGAACACGTCTCTGCCCTGGCACATTTTCGTGTGCGAAACTTCCCTCCGGGTCTTCGGGCCTTGCGAAGCTCTGTGTACTGCGAGCGCTGCTACTCGCAGCTGAGGAGGACCGTGGAGCTAGCGGCGAATTCGGAGAGCTCTTCGCTGCACTGCGCCGCTCGCAAGCGGCTTCGTTCTTCGCCTTCTGCCGTCCGGCGAGAGCTGAACTCCAGCGGTCAGTTGCAGCTCTGCCCAACAGCGTGTTCTCAGTTCTGCGGGCAAGCACGCCCTCTTGCCTTGGCCCCGAGTGCAAAGTCCCGAGCGAGCACTCGACTCAGTGCAATGCACCCAGAAGGACGCTCTCGCTCGTCTTTCGAGGAGCGATTCCTAACAGCAGAAGCAGCAGAGGCACAAACTGCATGACGAGAAGGGACAACGTAGAACACGTCTCTGTCCTGGCACATTTCGGTGTGCGAATCTTCCCTCCGGGTCTTCGGGCCTTGCGAAGCTCTGTGTACTGCGAGCGCTGCTACTCGCAGCTGAGGAGGACCGTGGAGCTAGCGGCGAATTCGTAGAGCTCTTCGCTGCACTGCGCCGCTCGCAAGCGGCTTCGTTCTTCGCCTTCTGCCGTCCGGCGAGAGCTGAACTCCGGCGGTCAGTTGCAGCTCTGCCCAACAGCGTGTTCTCAGTTCTGCGGGCAAGCACGCCCTCTTGCCTTGGCCCCGAGTGCAAAGTCCCGAGCGAGCACTCGACTCAGTGCAATGCACCCAGAAGGACGCTCTCGCTCGTCTTTCGAGGAGCGATTCCTAACAGCAGAAGCAGCAGAGGCACAAACTGCATGACGAGAAGGGACAAGGTAGAACACGTCTCTGTCCTGGCACATTTCGGTGTGCGAAACTTCCCTCCGGGTCTTCGGGCCTTGCGAAGCTCTGTGTACTGCGAGCGCTGCTACTCGCAGCTGAGGAGGACCGTGGAGCTAGCGGCGAATTCGGAGAGCTCTTCGCTGCACTGCGCCGCTCGCAAGCGGCTTCGTTCTTCGCCTTCTGCCGTCCGGCGAGAGCTGAACTCCAGCGGTCAGTTGCAGCTCTGCCCAACAGCGTGTTCTCAGTTCTGCGGGCAAGCACGCCCTCTTGCCTTGGCCCCGAGAGCAAAGTCCCGAGCGAGCACTCGACTCAGTGCAATGCACCCAGAAGGACGCTCTCGCTCGTCTTTCGAGGAGCGATTCCTAACAGCAGAAGCAGCAGAGGCACAAACTGCATGACGAGAAGGGACAACGTAGAACACGTCTCTGTCCTGGCACATTTTCGTGTGCGATACTTCCCTCCGGGTCTTCGGGCCTTGCGAAGCTCTGTGTACTGCGAGCGCTGTTACTCGCAGCTGAGGAGGACCGTGGAGCTAGCGGCGAATTCGGAGAGCTCTTCGCTGCACTGCGCCGCTCGCAAGCGGCTTCGTTCTTCGCCTTCTGCCGTCCGGCGAGAGCTGAACTCCAGCGGTCAGTTGCAGCTCTGCCCAACAGCGTGTTCTCAGTTCTGCGGGCAAGCACGCCCTCTTGCCTTGGCCCCGAGAGCAAAGTCCCGAGCGAGCACTCGACTCAGTGCAATGCACCCAGAAGGACGCTCTCGCTCGTCTTTCGAGGAGCGATTCCTAACAGCAGAAGCAGCAGAGGCACAAACTGCATGACGAGAAGGGACAACGTAGAACACGTCTCTGCCCTGGCACATTTTCGTGTGCGAAACTTCCCTCCGGGTCTTCGGGCCTTGCGAAGCTCTGTGTACTGCGAGCGCTGCTACTCGCAGCTGAGGAGGACCGTGGAGCTAGCGGCGAATTCGGAGAGCTCTTCGCTGCACTGCGCCGCTCGCAAGCGGCTTCGTTCTTCGCCTTCTGCCGTCCGGCGAGAGCTGAACTCCAGCGGTCAGTTGCAGCTCTGCCCAACAGCGTGTTCTCAGTTCTGCGGGCAAGCACGCCCTCTTGCCTTGGCCCCGAGAGCAAAGTCCCGAGCGAGCACTCGACTCAGTGCAATGCACCCAGAAGGACGCTCTCGCTCGACTTTCGAGGAGCGATTCCTAACAGCAGAAGCAGCAGAGGCACAAACTGCATGACGAGAAGGGACAACGTAGAACACGTCTCTGTCCTGGCACATTTTCGTGTGCGATACTTCCCTCCGGGTCTTCGGGCCTTGCGAAGCTCTGTGTACTGCGAGCGCTGTTACTCGCAGCTGAGGAGGACCGTGGAGCTAGCGGCGAATTCGGAGAGCTCTTCGCTGCACTGCGCCGCTCGCAAGCGGCTTCGTTCTTCGCCTTCTGCCGTCCGGCGAGAGCTGAACTCCAGCGGTCAGTTGCAGCTCTGCCCAACAGCGTGTTCTCAGTTCTGCGGGCAAGCACGCCCTCTTGCCTTGGCCCCGAGAGCAAAGTCCCGAGCGAGCACTCGACTCAGTGCAATGCACCCAGAAGGACGCTCTCGCTCGTCTTTCGAGGAGCGATTCCTAACAGCAGAAGCAGCAGAGGCACAAACTGCATGACGAGAAGGGACAACGTAGAACACATCTCTGTCCTGGCACATTTTTGTGTGCGATACTTCCCTCCGGGTCTTCGGGCCTTGCGAAGCTCTGTGTACTGCGAGCGCTGCTACTCGCAGCTGAGGAGGACCGTGGAGCTAGCGGCGAATTCGGAGAGCTCTTCGCTGCACTGCGCCGCTCGCAAGCGGCTTCGTTCTTCGCCTTCTGCCGTCCGGCGAGAGCTGAACTCCAGCGGTCAGTTGCAGCTCTGCCCAACAGCGTGTTCTCAGTTCTGCGGGCAAGCACGCCCTCTTGCCTTGGCCCCGAGAGCAAAGTCCCGAGCGAGCACTCGACTCAGTGCAATGCACCCAGACGGACGCTCTCGCTCGTCTTTCGAGGAGCGATTCCTAACAGCAGAAGCAGCAGAGGCACAAACTGCATGACGAGAAGGGACAACGTAGAACACGTCTCTGTCCTGGCACATTTTCGTGTGCGATACTTCCCTCCGGGTCTTCGGGCCTTGCGAAGCTCTGTGTACTGCGAGCGCTGCTACTCGCAGCTGAGGAGGACCGTGGAGCTAGCGGCGAATTCGGAGAGCTCTTCGCTGCACTGCGCCGCTCGCAAGTGGCTTCGTTCTTCGCCTTCTGCCGTCCGGCGAGAGCTGAACTCCAGCGGTCAGTTGCAGCTCTGCCCAACAGCGTGTTCTCAGTTCTGCGGGCAAGCACGCCCTCTTGCCTTGGCCCCGAGAGCAAAGTCCCGAGCGAGCACTCGACTCAGTGCAATGCACCCAGAAGGACGCTCTCGCTCGTCTTTCGAGGAGCGATTCCTAACAGCAGAAGCAGCAGAGGCACAAACTGCATGACGAGAAGGGACAACGTAGAACACGTCTCTGCCCTGGCACATTTTCGTGTGCGATACTTCCCTCCGGGTCTTCGGGCCTTGCGAAGCTCTGTGTACTGCGAGCGCTGCTACTCGCAGCTGAGGAGGACCGTGGAGCTAGCGGCGAATTCGGAGAGCTCTTCGCTGCACTGCGCCGCTCGCAAGCGGCTTCGTTCTTCGCCTTCTGCCGTCCGGCGAGAGCTGAACTCCAGCGGTCAGTTGCAGCTCTGCCCAACAGCGTGTTCTCAGTTCTGCGGGCAAGCACGCCCTCTTGCCTTGGCCCCGAGAGCAAAGTCCCGAGCGAGCACTCGACTCAGTGCAATGCACCCAGAAGGACGCTCTCGCTCGTCTTTCGAGGAGCGATTCCTAACAGCAGAAGCAGCAGAGGCACAAACTGCATGACGAGAAGGGACAACGTAGAACACGTCTCTGTCCTGGCACATTTTCGTGTGCGAAACTTCCCTCCGGGTCTTCGGGCCTTGCGAAGCTCTGTGTACTGCGAGCGCTGCTACTCGCAGCTGAGAAGGACCGTGGAGCTAGCGGCGAATTCGGAGAGCTCTTCGCTGCACTGCGCCGCTCGCAAGCGGCTTCGTTCTTCGCCTTCTGCCGTCCGGCGAGAGCTGAACTCCAGCGGTCAGTTGCAGCTCTGCCCAACAGCGTGTTCTCAGCTCTGCGGGCAAGCACGCCCTCTTGCCTTGGCCCCGAGAGCAAAGTCCCGAGCGAGCACTCGACTCAGTGCAATGCACCCGGAAGGACGCTCTCGCTCGTCTTTCGAGGAGCGATTCCTAACAGCAGAAGCAGCAGAGGCACAAACTGCATGACGAGAAGGGACAACGTAGAACACGTCTCTGCCCTGGCACATTTTCGTGTGCGATACTTCCCTCCGGGTCTTCGGGCCTTGCGAAGCTCTGTGTACTGCGAGCGCTGCTACTCGCAGCTGAGAAGGACCGTGGAGCTAGCGGCGAATTCGGAGAGCTCTTCGCTGCACTGCGCCGCTCGCAAGCGGCTTCGTTCTTCGCCTTCTGCCGTCCGGCGAGAGCTGAACTCCAGCGGTCAGTTGCAGCTCTGCCCAACAGCGTGTTCTCAGTTCTCCGGGCAAGCACGCCCTCTTGCCTTGGCCCCGAGTGCAAAGTCCCGAGCGAGCACTCGACTCAGTGCAATGCACCCAGAAGGACGCTCTCGCTCGTCTTTCGAGGAGCGATTCCTAACAGCAGAAGCAGCAGAGGCACAAACTGCATGACGAGAAGGGACAACGTAGAACACGTCTCTGTCCTGGCACATTTTCGTGTGCGAAACTTCCCTCCGGGTCTTCGGGCCTTGCGAAGCTCTGTGTACTGCGAGCGCTGCTACTCGCAGCTGAGAAGGACCGTGGAGCTAGCGGCGAATTCGGAGAGCTCTTCGCTACACTGCGCCGCTCGCAAGCGGCTTCGTTCTTCGCCTTCTGCCGTCCGGCGAGAGCTGAACTCCAGCGGTCAGTTGCAGCTCTGCCCAACAGCGTGTTCTCAGTTCTGCGGGCAAGCACGCCCTCTTGCCTTGGCCCCGAGTGCAAAGTCCCGAGCGAGCACTCGACTCAGTGCAATGCACCCAGAAGGACGCTCTCGCTCGTCTTTCGAGGAGCGATTCCTAACAGCAGAAGCAGCAGAGGCACAAACTGCATGACGAGAAGGGACAACGTAGAACACGTCTCTGTCCTGGCACATTTCGGTGTGCGAAACTTCCCTCCGGGTCTTCGGTCCTTGCGAAGCTCTGTGTACTGCGAGCGCTGCTACTCGCAGCTGAGAAGGACCGTGGAGCTAGCGGCGAATTCGGAGAGCTCTTCGCTGCACTGCGCCGCTCGCAAGCGGCTTCGTTCTTCGCCTTCTGCCGTCCGGCGAGAGCTGAACTCCAGCGGTCAGTTGCAGCTCTGCCCAACAGCGTGTTCTCAGTTCTGCGGGCAAGCACGCCCTCTTGCCTTGGCCCCGAGAGCAAAGTCCCGAGCGAGCACTCGACTCAGTGCAATGCACCCGGAAGGACGCTCTCGCTCGTCTTTCGAGGAGCGATTACCTACAGCAAAAGCAGCAGAGGCACAAACTGCATGACGAGAAGGGACAACGTAGAACACGTCTCTGTCCTGGCACATTTTCGTGTGCGATACTTCCCTCCGGGTCTTCGGGCCTTGCGAAGCTCTGTGTACTGCGAGCGCTGCTACTCGCAGCTGAGAAGGACCGTGGAGCTAGCGGCGAATTCGGAGAGCTCTTCGCTGCACTGCGCCGCTCGCAAGCGGCTTCGTTCTTCGCCTTCTGCCGTCCGGCGAGAGCTGAACTCCAGCGGTCAGTTGCAGCTCTGCCCAACAGCGTGTTCTCAGTTCTGCGGGCAAGCACGCCCTCTTGCCTTGGCCCCGAGTGCAAAGTCCCGAGCGAGCACTCGACTCAGTGCAATGCACCCGGAAGGACGCTCTCGCTCGTCTTTCAAGGAGCGATTCCTAACAGCAGAAGCAGCAGAGGCACAAACTGCATGACGAGAAGGGACAACGTAGAACACGTCTCTGTCCTGGCACATTTTCGTGTGCGATACTTCCCTCCGGGTCTTCGGGCCTTGCGAAGCTCTGTGTACTGCGAGCGCTGCTACTCGCAGCTGAGAAGGACCGTGGAGCTAGCGGCGAATTCGGAGAGCTCTTCGCTGCACTGCGCCGCTCGCAAGCGGCTTCGTTCTTCGCCTTCTGCCGTCCGGCGAGAGCTGAACTCCAGCGGTCAGTTGCAGCTCTGCCCAACAGCGTGTTCTCAGTTCTGCGGGCAAGCACGCCCTCTTGCCTTGGCCCCGAGTGCAAAGTCCCGAGCGAGCACTCGACTCAGTGCAATGCACCCGGAAGGACGCTCTCGCTCGTCTTTCAAGGAGCGATTCCTAACAGCAGAAGCAGCAGAGGCACAAACTGCATGACGAGAAGGGACAACGTAGAACACGTCTCTGTCCTGGCACATTTTCGTGTGCGATACTTCCCTCCGGGTCTTCGGGCCTTGCGAAGCTCTGTGTACTGCGAGCGCTGCTACTCGCAGCTGAGAAGGACCGTGGAGCTAGCGGCGAATTCGGAGAGCTCTTCGCTGCACTGCGCCGCTCGCAAGCGGCTTCGTTCTTCGCCTTCTGCCGTCCGGCGAGAGCTGAACTCCAGCGGTCAGTTGCAGCTCTGCCCAACAGCGTGTTCTCAGTTCTGCGGGCAAGCACGCCCTCTTGCCTTGGCCCCGAGAGCAAAGTCCCGAGCGAGCACTCGACTCAGTGCAATGCACCCGGAAGGACGCTCTCGCTCGTCTTTCAAGGAGCGATTCCTAACAGCAGAAGCAGCAGAGGCACAAACTGCATGACGAGAAGGGACAACGTAGAACACGTCTCTGTCCTGGCACATTTTCGTGTGCGATACTTCCCTCCGGGTCTTCGGGCCTTGCGAAGTCCTGTGTACTGCGAGCGCTGCTACTCGCAGCTGAGGAGGACCGTGGAGCTAGCGGCGAATTCGGAGAGCTCTTCGCTGCACTGCGCCGCTCGCAAGCGGCTTCGTTCTTCGCCTTCTGCCGTCCGGCGAGAGCTGAACTCCAGCGGTCAGTTGCAGCTCTGCCCAACAGCGTGTTCTCAGTTCTGCGGGCAAGCACGCCCTCTTGCCTTGGCCCCGAGAGCAAAGTCCCGAGCGAGCACTCGACTCAGTGCAATGCACCCAGACGGACGCTCTCGCTCGTCTTTCGAGGAGCGATTCCTAACAGCAGAAGCAGCAGAGGCACAAACTGCATGACGAGAAGGGACAACGTAGAACACGTCTCTGTCCTGGCACATTTTCGTGTGCGATACTTCCCTCCGGGTCTTCGGGCCTTGCGAAGCTCTGTGTACTGCGAGCGCTGCTACTCGCAGCTGAGGAGGACCGTGGAGCTAGCGGCGAATTCGGAGAGCTCTTCGCTGCACTGCGCCGCTCGCAAGTGGCTTCGTTCTTCGCCTTCTGCCGTCCGGCGAGAGCTGAACTCCAGCGGTCAGTTGCAGCTCTGCCCAACAGCGTGTTCTCAGTTCTGCGGGCAAGCACGCCCTCTTGCCTTGGCCCCGAGAGCAAAGTCCCGAGCGAGCACTCGACTCAGTGCAATGCACCCAGAAGGACGCTCTCGCTCGTCTTTCGAGGAGCGATTCCTAACAGCAGAAGCAGCAGAGGCACAAACTGCATGACGAGAAGGGACAACGTAGAACACGTCTCTGCCCTGGCACATTTTCGTGTGCGATACTTCCCTCCGGGTCTTCGGGCCTTGCGAAGCCCTGTGTACTGCGAGCGCTGCTACTCGCAGCTGAGGAGGACCGTGGAGCTAGCGGCGAATTCGGAGAGCTCTTCGCTGCACTGCGCCGCTCGCAAGCGGCTTCGTTCTTCGCCTTCTGCCGTCCGGCGAGAGCTGAACTCCAGCGGTCAGTTGCAGCTCTGCCCAACAGCGTGTTCTCAGTTCTGCGGGCAAGCACGCCCTCTTGCCTTGGCCCCGAGAGCAAAGTCCCGAGCGAGCACTCGACTCAGTGCAATGCACCCAGAAGGACGCTCTCGCTCGTCTTTCGAGGAGCGATTCCTAACAGCAGAAGCAGCAGAGGCACAAACTGCATGACGAGAAGGGACAACGTAGAACACGTCTCTGTCCTGGCACATTTTCGTGTGCGAAACTTCCCTCCGGGTCTTCGGGCCTTGCGAAGCTCTGTGTACTGCGAGCGCTGCTACTCGCAGCTGAGAAGGACCGTGGAGCTAGCGGCGAATTCGGAGAGCTCTTCGCTGCACTGCGCCGCTCGCAAGCGGCTTCGTTCTTCGCCTTCTGCCGTCCGGCGAGAGCTGAACTCCAGCGGTCAGTTGCAGCTCTGCCCAACAGCGTGTTCTCAGCTCTGCGGGCAAGCACGCCCTCTTGCCTTGGCCCCGAGAGCAAAGTCCCGAGCGAGCACTCGACTCAGTGCAATGCACCCAGAAGGACGCTCTCGCTCGTCTTTCAAGGAGCGATTCCTAACAGCAGAAGCAGCAGAGGCACAAACTGCATGACGAGAAGGGACAACGTAGAACACGTCTCTGCCCTGGCACATTTTCGTGTGCGATACTTCCCTCCGGGTCTTCGGGCCTTGCGAAGCTCTGTGTACTGCGAGCGCTGCTACTCGCAGCTGAGAAGGACCGTGGAGCTAGCGGCGAATTCGGAGAGCTCTTCGCTGCACTGCGCCGCTCGCAAGCGGCTTCGTTCTTCGCCTTCTGCCGTCCGGCGAGAGCTGAACTCCAGCGGTCAGTTGCAGCTCTGCCCAACAGCGTGTTCTCAGTTCTGCGGGCAAGCACGCCCTCTTGCCTTGGCCCCGAGTGCAAAGTCCCGAGCGAGCACTCGACTCAGTGCAATGCACCCGGAAGGACGCTCTCGCTCGTCTTTCGAGGAGCGATTCCTAACAGCAGAAGCAGCAGAGGCACAAACTGCATGACGAGAAGGGACAACGTAGAACACGTCTCTGTCCTGGCACATTTCCGTGTGCCATACTTCCCTCCGGGTCTTCGGTCCTTGCGAAGCTCTGTGTACTGCGAGCGCTGCTACTCGCAGCTGAGAAGGACCGTGGAGCTAGCGGCGAATTCGGAGAGCTCTTCGCTGCACTGCGCCGCTCGCAAGCGGCTTCGTTCTTCGCCTTCTGCCGTCCGGCGAGAGCTGAACTCCAGCGGTCAGTTGCAGCTCTGCCCAACAGCGTGTTCTCAGTTCTGCGGGCAAGCACGCCCTCTTGCCTTGGCCCCGAGAGCAAAGTCCCGAGCGAGCACTCGACTCAGTGCAATGCACCCGGAAGGACGCTCTCGCTCGTCTTTCGAGGAGCGATTACCTACAGCAAAAGCAGCAGAGGCACAAACTGCATGACGAGAAGGGACAACGTAGAACACGTCTCTGTCCTGGCACATTTTCGTGTGCGATACTTCCCTCCGGGTCTTCGGGCCTTGCGAAGCTCTGTGTACTGCGAGCGCTGCTACTCGCAGCTGAGAAGGACCGTGGAGCTAGCGGCGAATTCGGAGAGCTCTTCGCTGCACTGCGCCGCTCGCAAGCGGCTTCGTTCTTCGCCTTCTGCCGTCCGGCGAGAGCTGAACTCCAGCGGTCAGTTGCAGCTCTGCCCAACAGCGTGTTCTCAGTTCTGCGGGCAAGCACGCCCTCTTGCCTTGGCCCCGAGTGCAAAGTCCCGAGCGAGCACTCGACTCAGTGCAATGCACCCGGAAGGACGCTCTCGCTCGTCTTTCGAGGAGCGATTCCTAACAGCAGAAGCAGCAGAGGCACAAACTGCATGACGAGAAGGGACAACGTAGAACACGTCTCTGTCCTGGCACATTTTCGTGTGCGATACTTCCCTCCGGGTCTTCGGGCCTTGCGAAGCTCTGTGTACTGCGAGCGCTGCTACTCGCAGCTGAGAAGGACCGTGGAGCTAGCGGCGAATTCGGAGAGCTCTTCGCTGCACTGCGCCGCTCGCAAGCGGCTTCGTTCTTCGCCTTCTGCCGTCCGGCGAGAGCTGAACTCCAGCGGTCAGTTGCAGCTCTGCCCAACAGCGTGTTCTCAGTTCTGCGGGCAAGCACGCCCTCTTGCCTTGGCCCCGAGTGCAAAGTCCCGAGCGAGCACTCGACTCAGTGCAATGCACCCGGAAGGACGCTCTCGCTCGTCTTTCAAGGAGCGATTCCTAACAGCAGAAGCAGCAGAGGCACAAACTGCATGACGAGAAGGGACAACGTAGAACACGTCTCTGTCCTGGCACATTTTCGTGTGCGATACTTCCCTCCGGGTCTTCGGGCCTTGCGAAGCCTTGTGTACTGCGAGCGCTGCTACTCGCAGCTGAGAAGGACCGTGGAGCTAGCGGCGAATTCGGAGAGCTCTTCGCTGCACTGCGCCGCTCGCAAGCGGCTTCGTTTTCGCCTTTTGCCGTCCGGCGAGAGCTGAACTCCAGCGGTCAGTTGCAGCTCTGCCCAACAGCGTGTTCTCAGTTCTGCGGGCAAGCACGCCCTCTTGCCTTGGCCCCGAGTGCAAAGTCCCGAGCGAGCACTCGACTCAGTGCAATGCACCCGGAAGGACGCTCTCGCTCGTCTTTCGAGGAGCGATTCCTAACAGCAGAAGCAGCAGAGGCACAAACTGCATGACGAGAAGGGACAACGTAGAACACGTCTCTGTCCTGGCACATTTTCGTGTGCGATACTTCCCTCCGGGTCTTCGGGCCTTGCGAAGCTCTGTGTACTGCGAGCGCTGCTACTCGCAGCTGAGAAGGACCGTGGAGCTAGCGGCGAATTCGGAGAGCTCTTCGCTGCACTGCGCCGCTCGCAAGCGGCTTCGTTCTTCGCCTTCTGCCGTCCGGCGAGAGCTGAACTCCAGCGGTCAGTTGCAGCTCTGCCCAACAGCGTGTTCTCAGTTCTGCGGGCAAGCACGCCCTCTTGCCTTGGCCCCGAGAGCAAAGTCCCGAGCGAGCACTCGACTCAGTGCAATGCACCCGGAAGGACGCTCTCGCTCGTCTTTCAAGGAGCGATTCCTAACAGCAGAAGCAGCAGAGGCACAAACTGCATGACGAGAAGGGACAACGTAGAACACGTCTCTGTCCTGGCACATTTTCGTGTGCGATACTTCCCTCCGGGTCTTCGGGCCTTGCGAAGCCCTGTGTACTGCGAGCGCTGCTACTCGCAGCTGAGGAGGACCGTGGAGCTAGCGGCGAATTCGGAGAGCTCTTCGCTGCACTGCGCCGCTCGCAAGCGGCTTCGTTCTTCGCCTTCTGCCGTCCGGCGAGAGCTGAACTCCAGCGGTCAGTTGCAGCTCTGCCCAACAGCGTGTTCTCAGTTCTGCGGGCAAGCACGCCCTCTTGCCTTGGCCCCGAGAGCAAAGTCCCGAGCGAGCACTCGACTCAGTGCAATGCACCCAGACGGACGCTCTCGCTCGTCTTTCGAGGAGCGATTCCTAACAGCAGAAGCAGCAGAGGCACAAACTGCATGACGAGAAGGGACAACGTAGAACACGTCTCTGTCCTGGCACATTTTCGTGTGCGATACTTCCCTCCGGGTCTTCGGGCCTTGCGAAGCTCTGTGTACTGCGAGCGCTGCTACTCGCAGCTGAGGAGGACCGTGGAGCTAGCGGCGAATTCGGAGAGCTCTTCGCTGCACTGCGCCGCTCGCAAGTGGCTTCGTTCTTCGCCTTCTGCCGTCCGGCGAGAGCTGAACTCCAGCGGTCAGTTGCAGCTCTGCCCAACAGCGTGTTCTCAGTTCTGCGGGCAAGCACGCCCTCTTGCCTTGGCCCCGAGAGCAAAGTCCCGAGCGAGCACTCGACTCAGTGCAATGCACCCAGAAGGACGCTCTCGCTCGTCTTTCGAGGAGCGATTCCTAACAGCAGAAGCAGCAGAGGCACAAACTGCATGACGAGAAGGGACAACGTAGAACACGTCTCTGTCCTGGCACATTTTCGTGTGCGAAACTTCCCTCCGGGTCTTCGGGCCTTGCGAAGCTCTGTGTACTGCGAGCGCTGCTACTCGCAGCTGAGAAGGACCGTGGAGCTAGCGGCGAATTCGGAGAGCTCTTCGCTGCACTGCGCCGCTCGCAAGCGGCTTCGTTCTTCGCCTTCTGCCGTCCGGCGAGAGCTGAACTCCAGCGGTCAGTTGCAGCTCTGCCCAACAGCGTGTTCTCAGCTCTGCGGGCAAGCACGCCCTCTTGCCTTGGCCCCGAGAGCAAAGTCCCGAGCGAGCACTCGACTCAGTGCAATGCACCCAGAAGGACGCTCTCGCTCGTCTTTCGAGGAGCGATTCCTAACAGCAGAAGCAGCAGAGGCACAAACTGCATGACGAGAAGGGACAACGTAGAACACGTCTCTGCCCTGGCACATTTTCGTGTGCGATACTTCCCTCCGGGTCTTCGGGCCTTGCGAAGCTCTGTGTACTGCGAGCGCTGCTACTCGCAGCTGAGAAGGACCGTGGAGCTAGCGGCGAATTCGGAGAGCTCTTCGCTGCACTGCGCCGCTCGCAAGCGGCTTCGTTCTTCGCCTTCTGCCGTCCGGCGAGAGCTGAACTCCAGCGGTCAGTTGCAGCTCTGCCCAACAGCGTGTTCTCAGTTCTCCGGGCAAGCACGCCCTCTTGCCTTGGCCCCGAGTGCAAAGTCCCGAGCGAGCACTCGACTCAGTGCAATGCACCCGGAAGGACGCTCTCGCTCGTCTTTCAAGGAGCGATTCCTAACAGCAGAAGCAGCAGAGGCACAAACTGCATGACGAGAAGGGACAACGTAGAACACGTCTCTGTCCTGGCACATTTTCGTGTGCGATACTTCCCTCCGGGTCTTCGGGCCTTGCGAAGCTCTGTGTACTGCGAGCGCTGCTACTCGCAGCTGAGAAGGACCGTGGAGCTAGCGGCGAATTCGGAGAGCTCTTCGCTGCACTGCGCCGCTCGCAAGCGGCTTCGTTCTTCGCCTTCTGCCGTCCGGCGAGAGCTGAACTCCAGCGGTCAGTTGCAGCTCTGCCCAACAGCGTGTTCTCAGTTCTGCGGGCAAGCACGCCCTCTTGCCTTGGCCCCGAGTGCAAAGTCCCGAGCGAGCACTCGACTCAGTGCAATGCACCCGGAAGGACGCTCTCGCTCGCCTTTCAAGGAGCGATTCCTAACAGCAGAAGCAGCAGAGGCACAAACTGCATGACGAGAAGGGACAACGTAGAACACGTCTCTGTCCTGGCGCATTTTCGTGTGCGAAACTTCCCTCCGGGTCTTCGGGCCTTGCGAAGCCCTGTGTACTGCGAGCGCTGCTACTCGCAGCTGAGAAGGACCGTGGAGCTAGCGGCGAATTCGGAGAGCTCTTCGCTGCACTGCGCCGCTCGCAAGCGGCTTCGTTCTTCGCCTTCTGCCGTCCGGCGAGAGCTGAACTCCAGCGGTCAGTTGCAGCTCTGCCCAACAGCGTGTTCTCAGTTCTGCGGGCAAGCACGCCCTCTTGCCTTGGCCCCGAGAGCAAAGTCCCGAGCGAGCACTCGACTCAGTGCAATGCACCCGGAAGGACGCTCTCGCTCGTCTTTCAAGGAGCGATTCCTAACAGCAGAAGCAGCAGAGGCACAAACTGCATGACGAGAAGGGACAACGTAGAACACGTCTCTGTCCTGGCGCATTTTCGTGTGCGATACTTCCCTCCGGGTCTTCGGGCCTTGCGAAGCTCTGTGTACTGCGAGCGCTGCTACTCGCAGCTGAGAAGGACCGTGGAGCTAGCGGCGAATTCGGAGAGCTCTTCGCTGCACTGCGCCGCTCGCAAGCGGCTTCGTTTTCGCCTTTTGCCGTCCGGCGAGAGCTGAACTCCAGCGGTCAGTTGCAGCTCTGCCCAACAGCGTGTTCTCAGTTCTGCGGGCAAGCACGCCCTCTTGCCTTGGCCCCGAGTGCAAAGTCCCGAGCGAGCACTCGACTCAGTGCAATGCACCCGGAAGGACGCTCTCGCTCGTCTTTCAAGGAGCGATTCCTAACAGCAGAAGCAGCAGAGGCACAAACTGCATGACGAGAAGGGACAACGTAGAACACGTCTCTGTCCTGGCACATTTTCGTGTGCGATACTTCCCTCCGGGTCTTCGGGCCTTGCGAAGCTCTGTGTACTGCGAGCGCTGCTACTCGCAGCTGAGAAGGACCGTGGAGCTAGCGGCGAATTCGGAGAGCTCTTCGCTGCACTGCGCCGCTCGCAAGCGGCTTCGTTCTTCGCCTTCTGCCGTCCGGCGAGAGCTGAACTCCAGCGGTCAGTTGCAGCTCTGCCCAACAGCGTGTTCTCAGTTCTGCGGGCAAGCACGCCCTCTTGCCTTGGCCCCGAGAGCAAAGTCCCGAGCGAGCACTCGACTCAGTGCAATGCACCCGGAAGGACGCTCTCGCTCGTCTTTCAAGGAGCGATTCCTAACAGCAGAAGCAGCAGAGGCACAAACTGCATGACGAGAAGGGACAACGTAGAACACGTCTCTGTCCTGGCGCATTTTCGTGTGCGATACTTCCCTCCGGGTCTTCGGGCCTTGCGAAGCCCTGTGTACTGCGAGCGCTGCTACTCGCAGCTGAGAAGGACCGTGGAGCTAGCGGCGAATTCGGAGAGCTCTTCGCTGCACTGCGCCGCTCGCAAGCGGCTTCGTTCTTCGCCTTCTGCCGTCCGGCGAGAGCTGAACTCCAGCGGTCAGTTGCAGCTCTGCCCAACAGCGTGTTCTCAGTTCTGCGGGCAAGCACGCCCTCTTGCCTTGGCCCCGAGAGCAAAGTCCCGAGCGAGCACTCGACTCAGTGCAATGCACCCAGAAGGACGCTCTCGCTCGTCTTTCGAGGAGCGATTCCTAACAGCAGAAGCAGCAGAGGCACAAACTGCATGACGAGAAGGGACAACGTAGAACACGTCTCTGTCCTGGCACATTTTCGTGTGCGATACTTCCCTCCGGGTCTTCGGGCCTTGCGAAGCCCTGTGTACTGCGAGCGCTGCTACTCGCAGCTGAGAAGGACCGTGGAGCTAGCGGCGAATTCGGAGAGCTCTTCGCTGCACTGCGCCGCTCGCAAGCGGCTTCGTTCTTCGCCTTCTGCCGTCCGGCGAGAGCTGAACTCCAGCGGTCAGTTGCAGCTCTGCCCAACAGCGTGTTCTCAGTTCTGCGGGCAAGCACGCCCTCTTGCCTTGGCCCCGAGTGCAAAGTCCCGAGCGAGCACTCGACTCAGTGCAATGCACCCGGAAGGACGCTCTCGCTCGCCTTTCAAGGAGCGATTCCTAACAGCAGAAGCAGCAGAGGCACAAACTGCATGACGAGAAGGGACAACGTAGAACACGTCTCTGTCCTGGCGCATTTTCGTGTGCGAAACTTCCCTCCGGGTCTTCGGGCCTTGCGAAGCCCTGTGTACTGCGAGCGCTGCTACTCGCAGCTGAGAAGGACCGTGGAGCTAGCGGCGAATTCGGAGAGCTCTTCGCTGCACTGCGCCGCTCGCAAGCGGCTTCGTTCTTCGCCTTCTGCCGTCCGGCGAGAGCTGAACTCCAGCGGTCAGTTGCAGCTCTGCCCAACAGCGTGTTCTCAGTTCTGCGGGCAAGCACGCCCTCTTGCCTTGGCCCCGAGAGCAAAGTCCCGAGCGAGCACTCGACTCAGTGCAATGCACCCGGAAGGACGCTCTCGCTCGCCTTTCAAGGAGCGATTCCTAACAGCAGAAGCAGCAGAGGCACAAACTGCATGACGAGAAGGGACAACGTAGAACACGTCTCTGTCCTGGCGCATTTTCGTGTGCGAAACTTCCCTCCGGGTCTTCGGGCCTTGCGAAGCCCCGTGTACTGCGAGCGCTGCTACTCGCAGCTGAGAAGGACCGTGGAGCTAGCGGCGAATTCGGAGAGCTCTTCGCTGCACTGCGCCGCTCGCAAGCGGCTTCGTTCTTCGCCTTCTGCCGTCCGGCGAGAGCTGAACTCCAGCGGTCAGTTGCAGCTCTGCCCAACAGCGTGTTCTCAGTTCTGCGGGCAAGCACGCCCTCTTGCCTTGGCCCCGAGAGCAAAGCCCCGAGCGAGCACTCGACTCAGTGCAATGCACCCAGAAGGACGCTCTCGCTCGCCTTTCAAGGAGCGATTCCTAACAGCAGAAGCAGCAGAGGCACAAACTGCATGACGAGAAGGGACAACGTAGAACACGTCTCTGTCCTGGCGCATTTTCGTGTGCGATACTTCCCTCCGGGTCTTCGGGCCTTGCGAAGCTCTGTGTACTGCGAGCGCTGCTACTCGCAGCTGAGAAGGACCGTGGAGCTAGCGGCGAATTCGGAGAGCTCTTCGCTGCACTGCGCCGCTCGCAAGCGGCTTCGTTTTCGCCTTTTGCCGTCCGGCGAGAGCTGAACTCCAGCGGTCAGTTGCAGCTCTGCCCAACAGCGTGTTCTCAGTTCTGCGGGCAAGCACGCCCTCTTGCCTTGGCCCCGAGTGCAAAGTCCCGAGCGAGCACTCGACTCAGTGCAATGCACCCGGAAGGACGCTCTCGCTCGTCTTTCAAGGAGCGATTCCTAACAGCAGAAGCAGCAGAGGCACAAACTGCATGACGAGAAGGGACAACGTAGAACACGTCTCTGTCCTGGCACATTTTCGTGTGCGATACTTCCCTCCGGGTCTTCGGGCCTTGCGAAGCTCTGTGTACTGCGAGCGCTGCTACTCGCAGCTGAGAAGGACCGTGGAGCTAGCGGCGAATTCGGAGAGCTCTTCGCTGCACTGCGCCGCTCGCAAGCGGCTTCGTTCTTCGCCTTCTGCCGTCCGGCGAGAGCTGAACTCCAGCGGTCAGTTGCAGCTCTGCCCAACAGCGTGTTCTCAGTTCTGCGGGCAAGCACGCCCTCTTGCCTTGGCCCCGAGAGCAAAGTCCCGAGCGAGCACTCGACTCAGTGCAATGCACCCGGAAGGACGCTCTCGCTCGTCTTTCAAGGAGCGATTCCTAACAGCAGAAGCAGCAGAGGCACAAACTGCATGACGAGAAGGGACAACGTAGAACACGTCTCTGTCCTGGCACATTTTCGTGTGCGATACTTCCCTCCGGGTCTTCGGGCCTTGCGAAGCCCTGTGTACTGCGAGCGCTGCTACTCGCAGCTGAGAAGGACCGTGGAGCTAGCGGCGAATTCGGAGAGCTCTTCGCTGCACTGCGCCGCTCGCAAGCGGCTTCGTTCTTCGCCTTCTGCCGTCCGGCGAGAGCTGAACTCCAGCGGTCAGTTGCAGCTCTGCCCAACAGCGTGTTCTCAGTTCTGCGGGCAAGCACGCCCTCTTGCCTTGGCCCCGAGTGCAAAGTCCCGAGCGAGCACTCGACTCAGTGCAATGCACCCGGAAGGACGCTCTCGCTCGCCTTTCAAGGAGCGATTCCTAACAGCAGAAGCAGCAGAGGCACAAACTGCATGACGAGAAGGGACAACGTAGAACACGTCTCTGTCCTGGCGCATTTTCGTGTGCGAAACTTCCCTCCGGGTCTTCGGGCCTTGCGAAGCCCTGTGTACTGCGAGCGCTGCTACTCGCAGCTGAGAAGGACCGTGGAGCTAGCGGCGAATTCGGAGAGCTCTTCGCTGCACTGCGCCGCTCGCAAGCGGCTTCGTTCTTCGCCTTCTGCCGTCCGGCGAGAGCTGAACTCCAGCGGTCAGTTGCAGCTCTGCCCAACAGCGTGTTCTCAGTTCTGCGGGCAAGCACGCCCTCTTGCCTTGGCCCCGAGAGCAAAGTCCCGAGCGAGCACTCGACTCAGTGCAATGCACCCGGAAGGACGCTCTCGCTCGCCTTTCAAGGAGCGATTCCTAACAGCAGAAGCAGCAGAGGCACAAACTGCATGACGAGAAGGGACAACGTAGAACACGTCTCTGTCCTGGCGCATTTTCGTGTGCGAAACTTCCCTCCGGGTCTTCGGGCCTTGCGAAGCCCCGTGTACTGCGAGCGCTGCTACTCGCAGCTGAGAAGGACCGTGGAGCTAGCGGCGAATTCGGAGAGCTCTTCGCTGCACTGCGCCGCTCGCAAGCGGCTTCGTTCTTCGCCTTCTGCCGTCCGGCGAGAGCTGAACTCCAGCGGTCAGTTGCAGCTCTGCCCAACAGCGTGTTCTCAGTTCTGCGGGCAAGCACGCCCTCTTGCCTTGGCCCCGAGAGCAAAGCCCCGAGCGAGCACTCGACTCAGTGCAATGCACCCAGAAGGACGCTCTCGCTCGCCTTTCAAGGAGCGATTCCTAACAGCAGAAGCAGCAGAGGCACAAACTGCATGACGAGAAGGGACAACGTAGAACACGTCTCTGTCCTGGCGCATTTTCGTGTGCGATACTTCCCTCCGGGTCTTCGGGCCTTGCGAAGCTCTGTGTACTGCGAGCGCTGCTACTCGCAGCTGAGAAGGACCGTGGAGCTAGCGGCGAATTCGGAGAGCTCTTCGCTGCACTGCGCCGCTCGCAAGCGGCTTCGTTTTCGCCTTTTGCCGTCCGGCGAGAGCTGAACTCCAGCGGTCAGTTGCAGCTCTGCCCAACAGCGTGTTCTCAGTTCTGCGGGCAAGCACGCCCTCTTGCCTTGGCCCCGAGTGCAAAGTCCCGAGCGAGCACTCGACTCAGTGCAATGCACCCGGAAGGACGCTCTCGCTCGTCTTTCAAGGAGCGATTCCTAACAGCAGAAGCAGCAGAGGCACAAACTGCATGACGAGAAGGGACAACGTAGAACACGTCTCTGTCCTGGCACATTTTCGTGTGCGATACTTCCCTCCGGGTCTTCGGGCCTTGCGAAGCTCTGTGTACTGCGAGCGCTGCTACTCGCAGCTGAGAAGGACCGTGGAGCTAGCGGCGAATTCGGAGAGCTCTTCGCTGCACTGCGCCGCTCGCAAGCGGCTTCGTTTTCGCCTTCTGCCGTCCGGCGAGAGCTGAACTCCAGCGGTCAGTTGCAGCTCTGCCCAACAGCGTGTTCTCAGTTCTGCGGGCAAGCACGCCCTCTTGCCTTGGCCCCGAGAGCAAAGTCCCGAGCGAGCACTCGACTCAGTGCAATGCACCCGGAAGGACGCTCTCGCTCGTCTTTCAAGGAGCGATTCCTAACAGCAGAAGCAGCAGAGGCACAAACTGCATGACGAGAAGGGACAACGTAGAACACGTCTCTGTCCTGGCGCATTTTCGTGTGCGATACTTCCCTCCGGGTCTTCGGGCCTTGCGAAGCCCTGTGTACTGCGAGCGCTGCTACTCGCAGCTGAGAAGGACCGTGGAGCTAGCGGCGAATTCGGAGAGCTCTTCGCTGCACTGCGCCGCTCGCAAGCGGCTTCGTTCTTCGCCTTCTGCCGTCCGGCGAGAGCTGAACTCCAGCGGTCAGTTGCAGCTCTGCCCAACAGCGTGTTCTCAGTTCTGCGGGCAAGCACGCCCTCTTGCCTTGGCCCCGAGAGCAAAGTCCCGAGCGAGCACTCGACTCAGTGCAATGCACCCGGAAGGACGCTCTCGCTCGCCTTTCAAGGAGCGATTCCTAACAGCAGAAGCAGCAGAGGCACAAACTGCATGACGAGAAGGGACAACGTAGAACACGTCTCTGTCCTGGCACATTTTCGTGTGCGATACTTCCCTCCGGGTCTTCGGGCCTTGCGAAGCCCTGTGTACTGCGAGCGCTGCTACTCGCAGCTGAGAAGGACCGTGGAGCTAGCGGCGAATTCGGAGAGCTCTTCGCTGCACTGCGCCGCTCGCAAGCGGCTTCGTTCTTCGCCTTCTGCCGTCCGGCGAGAGCTGAACTCCAGCGGTCAGTTGCAGCTCTGCCCAACAGCGTGTTCTCAGTTCTGCGGGCAAGCACGCCCTCTTGCCTTGGCCCCGAGTGCAAAGTCCCGAGCGAGCACTCGACTCAGTGCAATGCACCCGGAAGGACGCTCTCGCTCGCCTTTCAAGGAGCGATTCCTAACAGCAGAAGCAGCAGAGGCACAAACTGCATGACGAGAAGGGACAACGTAGAACACGTCTCTGTCCTGGCACATTTTCGTGTGCGATACTTCCCTCCGGGTCTTCGGGCCTTGCGAAGCCCTGTGTACTGCGAGCGCTGCTACTCGCAGCTGAGAAGGACCGTGGAGCTAGCGGCGAATTCGGAGAGCTCTTCGCTGCACTGCGCCGCTCGCAAGCGGCTTCGTTCTTCGCCTTCTGCCGTCCGGCGAGAGCTGAACTCCAGCGGTCAGTTGCAGCTCTGCCCAACAGCGTGTTCTCAGTTCTGCGGGCAAGCACGCCCTCTTGCCTTGGCCCCGAGTGCAAAGTCCCGAGCGAGCACTCGACTCAGTGCAATGCACCCGGAAGGACGCTCTCGCTCGTCTTTCAAGGAGCGATTCCTAACAGCAGAAGCAGCAGAGGCACAAACTGCATGACGAGAAGGGACAACGTAGAACACGTCTCTGTCCTGGCGCATTTTCGTGTGCGATACTTCCCTCCGGGTCTTCGGGCCTTGCGAAGCCCTGTGTACTGCGAGCGCTGCTACTCGCAGCTGAGAAGGACCGTGGAGCTAGCGGCGAATTCGGAGAGCTCTTCGCTGCACTGCGCCGCTCGCAAGCGGCTTCGTTCTTCGCCTTCTGCCGTCCGGCGAGAGCTGAACTCCAGCGGTCAGTTGCAGCTCTGCCCAACAGCGTGTTCTCAGTTCTGCGGGCAAGCACGCCCTCTTGCCTTGGCCCCGAGTGCAAAGTCCCGAGCGAGCACTCGACTCAGTGCAATGCACCCGGAAGGACGCTCTCGCTCGTCTTTCAAGGAGCGATTCCTAACAGCAGAAGCAGCAGAGGCACAAACTGCATGACGAGAAGGGACAACGTAGAACACGTCTCTGTCCTGGCACATTTCCGTGTGCCATACTTCCCTCCGGGTCTTCGGGCCTTGCGAAGCTCTGTGTACTGCGAGCGCTGCTACTCGCAGCTGAGAAGGACCGTGGAGCTAGCGGCGAATTCGGAGAGCTCTTCGCTGCACTGCGCCGCTCGCAAGCGGCTTCGTTCTTCGCCTTCTGCCGTCCGGCGAGAGCTGAACTCCAGCGGTCAGTTGCAGCTCTGCCCAACAGCGTGTTCTCAGTTCTGCGGGCAAGCACGCCCTCTTGCCTTGGCCCCGAGAGCAAAGTCCCGAGCGAGCACTCGACTCAGTGCAATGCACCCGGAAGGACGCTCTCGCTCGTCTTTCAAGGAGCGATTCCTAACAGCAGAAGCAGCAGAGGCACAAACTGCATGACGAGAAGGGACAACGTAGAACACGTCTCTGTCCTGGCACATTTCCGTGTGCCATACTTCCCTCCGGGTCTTCGGGCCTTGCGAAGCTCTGTGTACTGCGAGCGCTGCTACTCGCAGCTGAGAAGGACCGTGGAGCTAGCGGCGAATTCGGAGAGCTCTTCGCTGCACTGCGCCGCTCGCAAGCGGCTTCGTTCTTCGCCTTCTGCCGTCCGGCGAGAGCTGAACTCCAGCGGTCAGTTGCAGCTCTGCCCAACAGCGTGTTCTCAGTTCTGCGGGCAAGCACGCCCTCTTGCCTTGGCCCCGAGAGCAAAGTCCCGAGCGAGCACTCGACTCAGTGCAATGCACCCGGAAGGACGCTCTCGCTCGTCTTTCAAGGAGCGATTCCTAACAGCAGAAGCAGCAGAGGCACAAACTGCATGACGAGAAGGGACAACGTAGAACACGTCTCTGTCCTGGCACATTTTCGTGTGCGATAATTCCCTCCGGGTCTTCGGGCCTTGCGAAGCCCTGTGTACTGCGAGCGCTGCTACTCGCAGCTGAGAAGGACCGTGGAGCTAGCGGCGAATTCGGAGAGCTCTTCGCTGCACTGCGCCGCTCGCAAGCGGCTTCGTTCTTCGCCTTCTGCCGTCCGGCGAGAGCTGAACTCCAGCGGTCAGTTGCAGCTCTGCCCAACAGCGTGTTCTCAGTTCTGCGGGCAAGCACGCCCTCTTGCCTTGGCCCCGAGTGCAAAGTCCCGAGCGAGCACTCGACTCAGTGCAATGCACCCGGAAGGACGCTCTCGCTCGCCTTTCAAGGAGCGATTCCTAACAGCAGAAGCAGCAGAGGCACAAACTGCATGACGAGAAGGGACAACGTAGAACACGTCTCTGTCCTGGCACATTTTCGTGTGCGATACTTCCCTCCGGGTCTTCGGGCCTTGCGAAGCCCTGTGTACTGCGAGCGCTGCTACTCGCAGCTGAGAAGGACCGTGGAGCTAGCGGCGAATTCGGAGAGCTCTTCGCTGCACTGCGCCGCTCGCAAGCGGCTTCGTTCTTCGCCTTCTGCCGTCCGGCGAGAGCTGAACTCCAGCGGTCAGTTGCAGCTCTGCCCAACAGCGTGTTCTCAGTTCTGCGGGCAAGCACGCCCTCTTGCCTTGGCCCCGAGAGCAAAGTCCCGAGCGAGCACTCGACTCAGTGCAATGCACCCGGAAGGACGCTCTCGCTCGCCTTTCAAGGAGCGATTCCTAACAGCAGAAGCAGCAGAGGCACAAACTGCATGACGAGAAGGGACAACGTAGAACACGTCTCTGTCCTGGCACATTTCCGTGTGCCATACTTCCCTCCGGGTCTTTGGGCCTTGCGAAGCTCTGTGTACTGCGAGCGCTGCTACTCGCAGCTGAGAAGGACCGTGGAGCTAGCGGCGAATTCGGAGAGCTCTTCGCTGCACTGCGCCGCTCGCAAGCGGCTTCGTTCTTCGCCTTCTGCCGTCCGGCGAGAGCTGAACTCCAGCGGTCAGTTGCAGCTCTGCCCAACAGCGTGTTCTCAGTTCTGCGGGCAAGCACGCCCTCTTGCCTTGGCCCCGAGAGCAAAGTCCCGAGCGAGCACTCGACTCAGTGCAATGCACCCGGAAGGACGCTCTCGCTCGTCTTTCAAGGAGCGATTCCTAACAGCAGAAGCAGCAGAGGCACAAACTGCATGACGAGAAGGGACAACGTAGAACACGTCTCTGTCCTGGCACATTTTCGTGTGCCATACTTCCCTCCGGGTCTTCGGGCCTTGCGAAGCCCTGTGTACTGCGAGCGCTGCTACTCGCAGCTGAGAAGGACCGTGGAGCTAGCGGCGAATTCGGAGAGCTCTTCGCTGCACTGCGCCGCTCGCAAGCGGCTTCGTTCTTCGCCTTCTGCCGTCCGGCGAGAGCTGAACTCCAGCCGTCAGTTGCAGCTCTGCCCAACAGCGTGTTCTCAGTTCTGCGGGCAAGCACGCCCTCTTGCCTTGGCCCCGAGAGCAAAGTCCCGAGCGAGCACTCGACTCAGTGCAATGCACCCGGAAGGACGCTCTCGCTCGTCTTTCAAGGAGCGATTCCTAACAGCAGAAGCAGCAGAGGCACAAACTGCATGACGAGAAGGGACAACGTAGAACACGTCTCTGTCCTGGCACATTTCCGTGTGCCATACTTCCCTCCGGGTCTTCGGGCCTTGCGAAGCTCTGTGTACTGCGAGCGCTGCTACTCGCAGCTGAGAAGGACCGTGGAGCTAGCGGCGAATTCGGAGAGCTCTTCGCTGCACTGCGCCGCTCGCAAGCGGCTTCGTTCTTCGCCTTCTGCCGTCCGGCGAGAGCTGAACTCCAGCGGTCAGTTGCAGCTCTGCCCAACAGCGTGTTCTCAGTTCTGCGGGCAAGCACGCCCTCTTGCCTTGGCCCCGAGAGCAAAGTCCCGAGCGAGCACTCGACTCAGTGCAATGCACCCGGAAGGACGCTCTCGCTCGCCTTTCAAGGAGCGATTCCTAACAGCAGAAGCAGCAGAGGCACAAACTGCATGACGAGAAGGGACAACGTAGAACACGTCTCTGTCCTGGCACATTTTCGTGTGCCATACTTCCCTCCGGGTCTTCGGGCCTTGCGAAGCCCTGTGTACTGCGAGCGCTGCTACTCGCAGCTGAGAAGGACCGTGGAGCTAGCGGCGAATTCGGAGAGCTCTTCGCTGCACTGCGCCGCTCGCAAGCGGCTTCGTTCTTCGCCTTCTGCCGTCCGGCGAGAGCTGAACTCCAGCGGTCAGTTGCAGCTCTGCCCAACAGCGTGTTCTCAGTTCTGCGGGCAAGCACGCCCTCTTGCCTTGGCCCCGAGAGCAAAGTCCCGAGCGAGCACTCGACTCAGTGCAATGCACCCGGAAGGACGCTCTCGCTCGTCTTTCAAGGAGCGATTCCTAACAGCAGAAGCAGCAGAGGCACAAACTGCATGACGAGAAGGGACAACGTAGAACACGTCTCTGTCCTGGCACATTTTCGTGTGCGATACTTCCCTCCGGGTCTTCGGGCCTTGCGAAGCCCTGTGTACTGCGAGCGCTGCTACTCGCAGCTGAGAAGGACCGTGGAGCTAGCGGCGAATTCGGAGAGCTCTTCGCTGCACTGCGCCGCTCGCAAGCGGCTTCGTTCTTCGCCTTCTGCCGTCCGGCGAGAGCTGAACTCCAGCGGTCAGTTGCAGCTCTGCCCAACAGCGTGTTCTCAGTTCTGCGGGCAAGCACGCCCTCTTGCCTTGGCCCCGAGAGCAAAGTCCCGAGCGAGCACTCGACTCAGTGCAATGCACCCGGAAGGACGCTCTCGCTCGTCTTTCAAGGAGCGATTCCTAACAGCAGAAGCAGCAGAGGCACAAACTGCATGACGAGAAGGGACAACGTAGAACACGTCTCTGTCCTGGCACATTTCCGTGTGCCATACTTCCCTCCGGGTCTTCGGGCCTTGCGAAGCTCTGTGTACTGCGAGCGCTGCTACTCGCAGCTGAGAAGGACCGTGGAGCTAGCGGCGAATTCGGAGAGCTCTTCGCTGCACTGCGCCGCTCGCAAGCGGCTTCGTTCTTCGCCTTCTGCCGTCCGGCGAGAGCTGAACTCCAGCGGTCAGTTGCAGCTCTGCCCAACAGCGTGTTCTCAGTTCTGCGGGCAAGCACGCCCTCTTGCCTTGGCCCCGAGAGCAAAGTCCCGAGCGAGCACTCGACTCAGTGCAATGCACCCGGAAGGACGCTCTCGCTCGTCTTTCAAGGAGCGATTCCTAACAGCAGAAGCAGCAGAGGCACAAACTGCATGACGAGAAGGGACAACGTAGAACACGTCTCTGTCCTGGCACATTTTCGTGTGCCATACTTCCCTCCGGGTCTTCGGGCCTTGCGAAGCCCTGTGTACTGCGAGCGCTGCTACTCGCAGCTGAGAAGGACCGTGGAGCTAGCGGCGAATTCGGAGAGCTCTTCGCTGCACTGCGCCGCTCGCAAGCGGCTTCGTTCTTCGCCTTCTGCCGTCCGGCGAGAGCTGAACTCCAGCGGTAAGTTTCAGCTCTGCCCAACAGCGTGTTCTCAGTTCTGCGGGCAAGCACGCCCTCTTGCCTTGGCCCCGAGAGCAAAGTCCCGAGCGAGCATTCGACTTAGTGCAATGCACCCAGAAGGACGCTCTCGCTCGTCTTTCAAGGAGCGATTCCTAACAGCAGAAGCAGCAGAGGCACAAACTGCATGACGAGAAGGGACAACGTAGAACACGTCTCTGTCCTGGCACATTTCCGTGTGCCATACTTCCCTCCGGGTCTTCGGGCCTTGCGAAGCTCTGTGTACTGCGAGCGCTGCTACTCGCAGCTGAGAAGGACCGTGGAGCTAGCGGCGAATTCGGAGAGCTCTTCGCTGCACTGCGCCGCTCGCAAGCGGCTTCGTTCTTCGCCTTCTGCCGTCCGGCGAGAGCTGAACTCCAGCGGTCAGTTGCAGCTCTGCCCAACAGCGTGTTCTCAGTTCTGCGGGCAAGCACGCCCTCTTGCCTTGGCCCCGAGAGCAAAGCCCCGAGCGAGCACTCGACTCAGTGCAATGCACCCGGAAAGACGCTGTTGCTCGCCTTTCAAGGAGCGATTCCTAACAGCAGAAGCAGCAGAGGCACAAACTGCATGACGAGAAGGGACAACGTAGAACACGTCTCTGTCCTGGCACATTTTCGTGTGCCATACTTCCCTCCGGGTCTTCGGGCCTTGCGAAGCCCTGTGTACTGCGAGCGCTGCTACTCGCAGCTGAGAAGGACCGTGGAGCTAGCGGCGAATTCGGAGAGCTCTTCGCTGCACTGCGCCGCTCGCAAGCGGCTTCGTTCTTCGCCTTCTGCCGTCCGGCGAGAGCTGAACTCCAGCGGTAAGTTTCAGCTCTGCCCAACAGCGTGTTCTCAGTTCTGCGGGCAAGCACGCCCTCTTGCCTTGGCCCCGAGAGCAAAGTCCCGAGCGAGCACTCGACTCAGTGCAATGCACCCAGAAGGACGCTCTCGCTCGCCTTTCAAGGAGCGATTCCTAACAGCAGAAGCAGCAGAGGCACAAACTGCATGACGAGAAGGGACAACGTAGAACACGTCTCTGTCCTGGCACATTTTCGTGTGCGATACTTCCCTCCGGGTCTTCGGGCCTTGCGAAGCCCTGTGTACTGCGAGCGCTGCTACTCGCAGCTGAGAAGGACCGTGGAGCTAGCGGCGAATTCGGAGAGCTCTTCGCTGCACTGCGCCGCTCGCAAGCGGCTTCGTTCTTCGCCTTCTGCCGTCCGGCGAGAGCTGAACTCCAGCGGTAAGTTTCAGCTCTGCCCAACAGCGTGTTCTCAGTTCTGCGGGCAAGCACGCCCTCTTGCCTTGGCCCCGAGAGCAAAGTCCCGAGCGAGCATTCGACTTAGTGCAATGCACCCAGAAGGACGCTCTCGCTCGTCTTTCAAGGAGCGATTCCTAACAGCAGAAGCAGCAGAGGCACAAACTGCATGACGAGAAGGGACAACGTAGAACACGTCTCTGTCCTGGCACATTTCCGTGTGCCATACTTCCCTCCGGGTCTTCGGGCCTTGCGAAGCTCTGTGTACTGCGAGCGCTGCTACTCGCAGCTGAGAAGGACCGTGGAGCTAGCGGCGAATTCGGAGAGCTCTTCGCTGCACTGCGCCGCTCGCAAGCGGCTTCGTTCTTCGCCTTCTGCCGTCCGGCGAGAGCTGAACTCCAGCGGTCAGTTGCAGCTCTGCCCAACAGCGTGTTCTCAGTTCTGCGGGCAAGCACGCCCTCTTGCCTTGGCCCCGAGAGCAAAGCCCCGAGCGAGCACTCGACTCAGTGCAATGCACCCGGAAAGACGCTGTTGCTCGCCTTTCAAGGAGCGATTCCTAACAGCAGAAGCAGCAGAGGCACAAACTGCATGACGAGAAGGGACAACGTAGAACACGTCTCTGTCCTGGTACATTTTCCTGTGCGAAACTTCCCTCCGGGTCTTCGGTCCTTGCGAAGCTCTATGTACTGTGAGCGCTGCTACTTGCAGCTGAGAAAGACCGTGGAGCTAGCGGCGAATTCGGAGAGCGGTGAGCACGTAGTCAAGAAGCGAGACGTGGCCCTGCAACGCGGTGCTAATAGCAGCTTCCTCGCGGCCGGGGCGAGCTCCGGCCACAAGACATTCTCGTCCTGGCAACGGATCTCTGTGAAGGGCGTAGGCGAAAAGCTTTCGTTTTCCATTCGAACTGCGAGAGAGGCAGACTGTTGCACGGAGCTCTGAGAACAAAGGTGCACGCCCTAGGCGGGCTTGGGCAGAAGCAGCGTTCTCTAGCTCTTGGCTGCCGGCGCACTTGTTGTTGTGTGGCGCCCTTGCAGTGGCTTCTGGCCGCCGGCAAGTGAAAGCGGCTCCACGCTTGGGCGAGGGCGGTGAACGAAGCGGCACTAGTCCCGTGCTTGTGTGCACCACGTTAGAGGCTACTAGGAGAGGAAGGTGGTTGACTCTCGCTTGCCTTCCCAAGTGCCCTTAGCAGTCGGAAGGAGCAAGCTGAAGCACTGCTGCTTGTGCTGCTCCTTGGTTCCCTTGCAGCCCGCTGTGAAAGCATTGGCGGTCGCTTCTAGGCGCCGAGTTGCACACAGCACCACTGTAAGTGCCGCGGAGAAGGGAAATCCAGAGTGCAGCGAGGAGCTGGACGTGGCTTACGTGCAGTAAGGAGAAGGTGAACCTAGGCACTGCCTCTTCAATCTGGCCGCCTCTGCTCTGGTAGCAACTTTTGCAAGTCGGCAGAGGGAGCTGCGAGTATGTAGAACGGAGGGCAGCGAGACGCCGTGTGTTATGCGCCCTTTCAGGGCTGCTGCCAGGGTGCCACTTTAAGAACGCCTTCTTCTTCCTCGCGTCCTTCCTCCACTATAGTCTCCTGGATTCACCTGAGACTCTTCCTAGGCATCTCCCTGATCCTTTTTGCAATGAGTCTCACATCATTCTCCTGAAGAAACTGTCTGCTTATGGTTTGCATGGGTGGGCTGTTTGCTGGGTGACAAACTGGGTGATGGCCAGGCCCACAGAGTGGTGGGAAATAGAGTTCATCCAGCTGGTCCCCAAGGCTCGGTCTTGGGCCCAGTCCTGTTTAATATCTTGCTCAGTGTTCTGGACAAGGGCATAGAGTACACGCCCAGGAAGTTCACAGATGATGCAAAGTTGGCTGGTAGTGTTTTTTTCTTCTGGAGGACAGCAGGCTCTGCTTCTTCTTCCTCCTGTTCTGAGGTCGCTGCTCCCTCTTCATCCCTCATTAAGTGTGCTGATTTTGTCACTTGGATGAGAAAACAAACAATTTTAGCAACAATACTAGTGGCAGGGTACAAGAAAGGAAGAGTTCACACGAATCCCCCCCCCCCCCGCCCAACAACAGAAAATACCTGATGGCTCCTCTGCCCAGCTTACTGACTACACCGGAACCCATTGTCCCCCAAAGATACTCCCTTCTCCCTGCCCCCAGCCATGATGTGAGATGGAATAGAATAACTAAGATTAAGATTCTCCCTATGGAACTCCATCATACTTCGATTCTGGGAAAAAAAATTTCTTGAAGTTCTATCATTTCAGATCATTTGAATTTGAATTTGCATACTAAAAAGTCTAGCCAGAAACTCATGACAATATTAATAGCCCATTCTAGAATGTCCGAGATGATAGACACTTCTTTCAAGAGAATGTGATACCTCACCTGACTTCTCCAGAATTTAAATGAACAGCGGGAGTAGTCTACAAGATTCTTGCTGCCATCTGGATTTCCTGGTATTTGGCTGGTCTATGTAAACCAACCAGCTATTCAGCAGAGGGAATATTAGTGTGATACTTGATGGTATGTGAGATGGAACACAGTAATTTATGGCTTTTTGCATAGTGATGAAGCTGTAAAGAAAGCTCCGTAATGCTCAGACAAGGAGGCTGCTGGACTTCAAGCAGCAAAGGCCCAAAACGAACCAGTGAAAAGGTGTCATTGAAAAAAAAAAAAAAGCCAGGTGGGGAGCAAAGTGATACTTAAGGGCAGTTTACTGAAAGAGGGAATCTAGTGAAAAAAAAAGTCCAAGAGTGAAGGAATAACAGAGAAAATGAAACTAAGGAAGGAAATCAATCTCAGCTAATCATTTCAGAAGCTAACAAGTTGTCATTGCAATGATGCATAAAGTGAGAAAAAATAAATATGTCTGCGCCAAAATCTGAAATATGAACTTTATTGCATTCTGTCTTCCACGGAATCATACAACAGTCTGTGATTAAAGATCATGTAGTCCAACTTCCTTGCCAGGTAGATCTTACAGTAGATCAAATTGCTCAAGACTAGCCAAACTGATAAGGAGCACTCTCAATGATGGGGCATCCACAACTTCTCTGGAACACCCGTTTGAGTGTCTCACCAGCTTCATTGTAGAAAAGCTTTTCCTTTTAGCCAATCTAAACCTAGTCTCAGTTTGAAAGCATGGCCCCTTATCCTGTCTCTGCAAACTTTCCTAAAAAGTCTTTCTCCATTTGTCTTATACCCTCTTTACATATTCAAAGGCCACAATACTGTCTCTCCAGAAACCTCTCTTCTCCAGGCTAAAAGATCTTACTTTTCACAAGAACCAGGTCATAAACTGAGATGGAAGACATCTCAGGAGATCAGATCATCCAACAGCTCAGCGTAAGAATAGCTCTGAAGTCAGATCAACTAGCTTAGGGCTGTGTCTGTTTGAATTTTGAAAATTAGCAGGACTTGAAATGCTTCAAGGAAGAGAACTCGGGGTGGCTCCAGAAACAGCCTGAGAAACTCGAGCAAACTCGAAACCTCAGAAACTACCACTGCTTTCTCTCCCTCAGCCCAAGCAGTCCCAAAGAAGAAGTGTTCCCAGCAGGCTGGGATAGCACACATATACACTACATATACGTGACAGGCATCGCCAGCAGCCACATCCTGCTCCTTTCTGTGGCTGGCAAGAGTGAGACTGGATGTTTACATGTGGGCAAACTGGGTCCCTCCAGCAGCTCACACACTCAGCCTGCCCAGTGACCCCACTGAATTCCAGTATTAGCAGTGTGCCAAGGCCACAGCACTACTCCGCTTGCTGGCACAGACCATCACACGCCTCCTAAATCAGTCAGGACTCCCCTGGTCCCACAGCCAGCACCCCACTTGCCCTCCGCCAGGCCACTGCCATTGTTCACCAACTTCTCCACTTTGATCTTTGCTGGTGCTCTCAACACTGGCACACCCAGATGTTCTGCAGCTGTTGTCTCCTGGTGGAAAGGACTTGTAAAGCCATGTTTCCTAACAGGACTTCCACAACCTTTCAAAGCAACCTTTACTGGAGTATGAACAATCTCATTCAAATGTCAACATTTCTTTTCCCGTATGTGAAATCAGAATTTCCTTCTTCCGGGCATGCCCAAAACAAGGCACAAACTACATTGTGCCTTCTGTTTCACATGCTGAGTCGTTTGTAAACAATGCTAGGAGAATACCTGTTTTGATCCAAGCTAATCTCTGGCCCTTATAGTGCTTTCGGTAGTTAGTTTTGCTTTGTTATTTACTTGATGTCCCATTGAATTGTTGAATCATAAACAGACTACCTGTCTGTATAGCAGCATAGCAGTGATGAATAAATGCAAGAGAAGGAGCAAGGTGATTGTTTGCTAGACTCTTCCTAGAAACTGAGAAATCTGTTACTTAATGCTGACCACAGCAGATGGAGGAAGCATCCTACATGATGTCAAAGCAATGAAGCTGTAATCACTTTTATGATTACAGTCAAGGCACTGCTTTTGCCACCATAAGTGGAGTGCAGGGAATCTTAAAAGACGACACTCTAACTGTTGTCCATGCTCACTGAGAAAATAATGCTTTTACAGCAGAGCAGGTCTCACCGCAGCTAAATCATGGCTTCAACTGTACACCGCCTTCAAAAAGCCCACAAAAACACAAATGAAAGGATTTGGAACCCAAGGGAATCTCGGATTGTGACATCAGCTCACTCTGGATTCTTTCCAAATTCTCAATTCCATTTTCTTCCGAGCCAATTTTCCCACCTAACTTGAGATGTAATTTATGGATTTCCAACACATCTATTTACCTTAGAATTAGATTGCCACTAGCCAAAAAGACAGAAACAAGCAGTTAAGTGAAGACTGAAACCATGGTTGTTTAGAACAGCAAAACTTGGGCGAAACTATTCTTAAGAAAACCAAAACTTTTAGGACTTACCCATGTATTTTTGGAGGTGGAAAAAGTTTTACATCGAAAAGTCCCTAGGGAACTCTCTTCAGTGCCTGGAGAGCCGCTGTCGCTCGCCTTTCAAGGACCTATTCGTCACAGCAGAGGCAGCAGAGCACAAGATGGCCGACGAGAAGGGGCAGTGTAGAACTCTCTGTCTGTCTGTGTCTCTACTCAGTGTAGAACGTCTCTATCCTGGCACATTTTCGAGTGCGATACTTCCCTCCGGGTCTTCGGTCCTTGCGAAGCTCTATGTACTGTGAGCGCTGCTACTTGCAGCTGAGAAAGACCGTGGAGCTAGCGGCGAATTCGGAGAGCGCTGAGCACGTAGTCAAGAAGCGAGACGTGTCCCTGCAACGCGGTGCTAATAGCAGCTTCCTCGCGGCGGGGGCGAGCTCCGGCCACAAGGCATTCTCGTCCTGGCAACGGATCTCTGTGACGGGCGTAGGCGAAAAGCTTTCGTTTTCCATTCGAACTGCGAGAGAGGCAGACTGTTGCACGGAGCTCTGAGAACAAAGGTGCACGCCCTAGGCGGGCTTGGGCAGAAGCAGCGTTCTCTAGCTCTTGGCTGCCGGCGCACTTGTGGTTGTGTGGCGCCCTTGCAGCGGCTTCTGGCCGCCGGCAAGTGAAAGCGGCTCCACGCTTGGGCGAGGGCGGTGAACGAAGCGGCACTAGTCCCGTGCTTGTGTGCACCACGTTACAGGCTACTAGGAGAGGAAGGTGGTTGACTCTCGCTTGCCTTCCCAAGTGCCCTTAGCAGTCGGAAGGAGCAAGCTGAAGCACTGCTGCTTGTGCTGCTCCTTGGTTCCCTTGCAGCCCGCTGTGAAAGCATTGGCGGTCACTTCTAGGCGCCGAGTTGCACACAGCACCACGGTAAGTGCCTCGGAGAAGGGAAATCCAGAGTGCAGCGAGGAGCTGGACGTGGCTTACGTGCAGTAAGGAGAAGGTGAACCTAGGCACTGCCTCTTCAATCTGGCCGCCTCTGCTCTGGTAGCAACTTTTGCAAGTCGGCAGAGGGAGCCGCGAGTATGTAGAACGGAGGGCAGCGAGATGCCGTGTGTTATGCGCCTTTTCAGGGCTGCTGCCAGGGTGCTACTTTAAGAACGCCTTTTTCTTCCTCGCGTCCTTCTCGCTTCGCTCTAGCTGCATGGAGTACAGCACAGCGAAGGAGTGAGGAAGGGCTCTGCCCCAGCTTTTGTCCCGGCCTGCCTGTGCTGCGCCTTTAGCTGCACACGAGAACAACGGCATTTCTTACCCGCAAGGTAAAAAAGGCTTTAGTGTAGCCTTAGGAATGGCAAGTGCCTAGGCATTAAGTTGAGCGACCACGTATGAGGGAGTCTTTAGAGGTTTCCTCCCCCATGGCGCAGGTGTATTCTCATTCTCGTGCTGAACTGAAAAGTCCGGGCATGGCAAGACTGGCCTGCCTTGTGCAGAGACGAACACAAATGTGGGGCTATGATCCTCTGTGTTCGGAGCTCTGCTTCCGGGTGTGTGGGCCGCCGTGAGCCCGCAGCAGCCGCCGAGGACAGTGTGGATTGTGGATGAGTCTGGGCTGGCCCCCGGCCCCCCCGTTGGTCTGACAGCGGCAGAAGTGGCGTAGGAGCGGCATCGCCTGAGGGCCCCATGGGGGGCGGGAAGAGAGCCGGGAGTGACCCCGAACGACACCGGAAGCGATATCCGTAGGGCCCGGAAGGCCAGCGTTGCCATCGAGTTTGGCCGGTAGGAGGCGTCTAAGGTGCTTTGAAAGGTGGAGCTTCTTTGCTCTAGGACAGTCTGGGAGAGCTGAGGGTGTCCAATCTGGAGAACAGAAGGCTCCAGGGAGATCTTCGAGCCCTTTGCAGTGCCTGCTGGGGCTCCAAGATAGCTGGGGAGGGACTTTGGAAAAGGGTCTGGACTCGCAGGACAAGGGGGAATAGCTTCAAACTGCCAGAGGGCTGGGATAGATGGGATATTGGAAAGGAATTCTTCCTTGGGTGGGTGCTGAGGCACATGTTGCTCAAAGAGGCTGTGTAGGAGCCCCATGGCAGGAAGCGTCCAGGGCCAGGCTGGAGCGGACATGGAGCAACCTGGACTAGTGGAAAAGTGTCCCTGCCCGTGTCAGGATGTGGGAAGAAGATAATTTGTCTCTAAGGTCGCTTCCAGTCCAAACCATTCTGGGATTCTAGGATTCATGGAAGGCCCTTTTCCAAGTGAAGTGTTGTATCTCTTGGCTCCCAGCTTGTAGTTGCCAGTTCTTCTGGAAGCAGGCGTGGCGAAGCAGCTGTGATGAGCCATGGGTTCTCAATAGGACGAGTGTGATATATTTGCAGAGAGGAAGGCTGCAGACAGATCTTCAAGGTCCAGGTAAAACAAGCAAAGGATTGAATAGAAGCCAAAGATTGGTTGTGTTAGTCAGTTTGCTGGCTGTTGAAATGGCCCCAGGTAATTTTCAACATTTCTAATTTGGATTTGTTTGAGTAAAAAATGAATGTGTTACCTCCAGCGTAGGCTCTCCAATGCTTCTCCATGTGCTCCCATCTCTTTGTTGTATATCGGGTTCTATTAACTGAAGACAGAATCATAACACAGTAGTAAAACATTTAGAGGTGCGAAGCCCTGTGTACTGCGAGCGCTGCTACTCGCAGCTGAGAAGGACCGTGGAGCTAGCGGCGAATTCGGAGAGCTCTTCGCTGCACTGCGCCGCTCGCAAGCGGCTTCGTTCTTCGCCTTCTGCCGTCCGGCGAGAGCTGAACTCCAGCGGTCAGTTGCAGCTCTGCCCAACAGCGTGTTCTCAGTTCTGCGGGCAAGCACGCCCTCTTGCCTTGGCCCCGAGTGCAAAGTCCCGAGCGAGCACTCGACTCAGTGCAATGCACCCGGAAGGACGCTCTCGCTCGTCTTTCAAGGAGCGATTCCTAACAGCAGAAGCAGCAGAGGCACAAACTGCATGACGAGAAGGGACAACGTAGAACACGTCTCTGTCCTGGCACATTTTCGTGTGCGATACTTCCCTCCGGGTCTTCGGGCCTTGCGAAGCTCTGTGTACTGCGAGCGCTGCTACTCGCAGCTGAGAAGGACCGTGGAGCTAGCGGCGAATTCGGAGAGTTCTTCGCTGCACTGCGCCGCTCGCAAGCGGCTTCGTTTTCGCCTTCTGCCGTCCGGCGAGAGCTGAACTCCAGCGGTCAGTTGCAGCTCTGCCCAACAGCGTGTTCTCAGTTCTGCGGGCAAGCACGCCCTCTTGCCTTGGCCCCGAGAGCAAAGTCCCGAGCGAGCACTCGACTCAGTGCAATGCACCCGGAAGGACGCTCTCGCTCGTCTTTCAAGGAGCGATTACCTACAGCAAAAGCAGCAGAGGCACAAACTGCATGACGAGAAGGGACAACGTAGAACACGTCTCTGTCCTGGCACATTTTCGTGTGCGATACTTCCCTCCGGGTCTTCGGGCCTTGCGAAGCTCTGTGTACTGCGAGCGCTGCTACTCGCAGCTGAGAAGGACCGTGGAGCTAGCGGCGAATTCGGAGAGCTCTTCGCTGCACTGCGCCGCTCGCAAGCGGCTTCGTTCTTCGCCTTCTGCCGTCCGGCGAGAGCTGAACTCCAGCGGTCAGTTGCAGCTCTGCCCAACAGCGTGTTCTCAGTTCTGCGGGCAAGCACGCCCTCTTGCCTTGGCCCCGAGTGCAAAGTCCCGAGCGAGCACTCGACTCAGTGCAATGCACCCGGAAGGACGCTCTCGCTCGTCTTTCAAGGAGCGATTCCTAACAGCAGAAGCAGCAGAGGCACAAACTGCATGACGAGAAGGGACAACGTAGAACACGTCTCTGTCCTGGCGCATTTTCGTGTGCGATACTTCCCTCCGGGTCTTCGGGCCTTGCGAAGCTCTGTGTACTGCGAGCGCTGCTACTCGCAGCTGAGAAGGACCGTGGAGCTAGCGGCGAATTCGGAGAGTTCTTCGATGCACTGCGCCGCTCGCAAGCGGCTTCGTTTTCGCCTTTTGCCGTCCGGCGAGAGCTGAACTCCAGCGGTCAGTTGCAGCTCTGCCCAACAGCGTGTTCTCAGTTCTGCGGGCAAGCACGCCCTCTTGCCTTGGCCCCGAGTGCAAAGTCCCGAGCGAGCACTCGACTCAGTGCAATGCACCAGGAAGGACGCTCTCGCTCGTCTTTCAAGGAGCGATTACCTACAGCAGAAGCAGCAGAGGCACAAACTGCATGACGAGAAGGGACAACGTAGAACACGTCTCTGTCCTGGCACATTTTCGTGTGCGATACTTCCCTCCGGGTCTTCGGGCCTTGCGAAGCCCTGTGTACTGCGAGCGCTGCTACTCGCAGCTGAGAAGGACCGTGGAGCTAGCGGCGAATTCGGAGAGCTCTTCGCTGCACTGCGCCGCTCGCAAGCGGCTTCGTTCTTCGCCTTCTGCCGTCCGGCGAGAGCTGAACTCCAGCGGTCAGTTGCAGCTCTGCCCAACAGCGTGTTCTCAGTTCTGCGGGCAAGCACGCCCTCTTGCCTTGGCCCCGAGAGCAAAGTCCCGAGCGAGCACTCGACTCAGTGCAATGCACCCGGAAGGACGCTCTCGCTCGTCTTTCAAGGAGCGATTCCTAACAGCAGAAGCAGCAGAGGCACAAACTGCATGACGAGAAGGGACAACGTAGAACACGTCTCTGTCCTGGCGCATTTTCGTGTGCGATACTTCCCTCCGGGTCTTCGGGCCTTGCGAAGCCCTGTGTACTGCGAGCGCTGCTACTCGCAGCTGAGAAGGACCGTGGAGCTAGCGGCGAATTCGGAGAGCTCTTCGCTGCACTGCGCCGCTCGCAAGCGGCTTCGTTCTTCGCCTTCTGCCGTCCGGCGAGAGCTGAACTCCAGCGGTCAGTTGCAGCTCTGCCCAACAGCGTGTTCTCAGTTCTGCGGGCAAGCACGCCCTCTTGCCTTGGCCCCGAGTGCAAAGTCCCGAGCGAGCACTCGACTCAGTGCAATGCACCCGGAAGGACGCTCTCGCTCGTCTTTCAAGGAGCGATTCCTAACAGCAGAAGCAGCAGAGGCACAAACTGCATGACGAGAAGGGACAACGTAGAACACGTCTCTGTCCTGGCGCATTTTCGTGTGCGATACTTCCCTCCGGGTCTTCGGGCCTTGCGAAGCTCTGTGTACTGCGAGCGCTGCTACTCGCAGCTGAGAAGGACCGTGGAGCTAGCGGCGAATTCGGAGAGTTCTTCGCTGCACTGCGCCGCTCGCAAGCGGCTTCGTTTTCGCCTTTTGCCGTCCGGCGAGAGCTGAACTCCAGCGGTCAGTTGCAGCTCTGCCCAACAGCGTGTTCTCAGTTCTGCGGGCAAGCACGCCCTCTTGCCTTGGCCCCGAGTGCAAAGACCCGAGCGAGCACTCGACTCAGTGCAATGCACCAGGAAGGACGCTCTCGCTCGTCTTTCAAGGAGCGATTCCTAACAGCAGAAGCAGCAGAGGCACAAACTGCATGACGAGAAGGGACAACGTAGAACACGTCTCTGTCCTGGCACATTTTCGTGTGCCATACTTCCCTCCGGGTCTTCGGGCCTTGCGAAGCTCTGTGTACTGCGAGCGCTGCTACTCGCAGCTGAGAAGGACCGTGGAGCTAGCGGCGAATTCGGAGAGCTCTTCGCTGCACTGCGCCGCTCGCAAGCGGCTTCGTTCTTCGCCTTCTGCCGTCCGGCGAGAGCTGAACTCCAGCGGTCAGTTGCAGCTCTGCCCAACAGCGTGTTCTCAGTTCTGCGGGCAAGCACGCCCTCTTGCCTTGGCCCCGAGTGCAAAGTCCCGAGCGAGCACTCGACTCAGTGCAATGCACCCGGAAGGACGCTCTCGCTCGCCTTTCAAGGAGCGATTCCTAACAGCAGAAGCAGCAGAGGCACAAACTGCATGACGAGAAGGGACAACGTAGAACACGTCTCTGTCCTGGCACATTTCCGTGTGCGATACTTCCCTCCGGGTCTTCGGGCCTTGCGAAGCCCTGTGTACTGCGAGCGCTGCTACTCGCAGCTGAGAAGGACCGTGGAGCTAGCGGCGAATTCGGAGAGCTCTTCGCTGCACTGCGCCGCTCGCAAGCGGCTTCGTTCTTCGCCTTCTGCCGTCCGGCGAGAGCTGAACTCCAGCGGTCAGTTGCAGCTCTGCCCAACAGCGTGTTCTCAGTTCTGCGGGCAAGCACGCCCTCTTGCCTTGGCCCCGAGAGCAAAGTCCCGAGCGAGCACTCGACTCAGTGCAATGCACCCGGAAGGACGCTCTCGCTCGTCTTTCAAGGAGCGATTCCTAACAGCAGAAGCAGCAGAGGCACAAACTGCATGACGAGAAGGGACAACGTAGAACACGTCTCTGTCCTGGCACATTTTCGTGTGCGATACTTCCCTCCGGGTCTTCGGGCCTTGCGAAGCCCTGTGTACTGCGAGCGCTGCTACTCGCAGCTGAGAAGGACCGTGGAGCTAGCGGCGAATTCGGAGAGCTCTTCGCTGCACTGCGCCGCTCGCAAGCGGCTTCGTTCTTCGCCTTCTGCCGTCCGGCGAGAGCTGAACTCCAGCGGTCAGTTGCAGCTCTGCCCAACAGCGTGTTCTCAGTTCTGCGGGCAAGCACGCCCTCTTGCCTTGGCCCCGAGTGCAAAGTCCCGAGCGAGCACTCGACTCAGTGCAATGCACCCGGAAGGACGCTCTCGCTCGCCTTTCAAGGAGCGATTCCTAACAGCAGAAGCAGCAGAGGCACAAACTGCATGACGAGAAGGGACAACGTAGAACACGTCTCTGTCCTGGCACATTTTCGTGTGCGATACTTCCCTCCGGGTCTTCGGGCCTTGCGAAGCCCTGTGTACTGCGAGCGCTGCTACTCGCAGCTGAGAAGGACCGTGGAGCTAGCGGCGAATTCGGAGAGCTCTTCGCTGCACTGCGCCGCTCGCAAGCGGCTTCGTTCTTCGCCTTCTGCCGTCCGGCGAGAGCTGAACTCCAGCGGTCAGTTGCAGCTCTGCCCAACAGCGTGTTCTCAGTTCTGCGGGCAAGCACGCCCTCTTGCCTTGGCCCCGAGAGCAAAGTCCCGAGCGAGCACTCGACTCAGTGCAATGCACCCGGAAGGACGCTCTCGCTCGCCTTTCAAGGAGCGATTCCTAACAGCAGAAGCAGCAGAGGCACAAACTGCATGACGAGAAGGGACAACGTAGAACACGTCTCTGTCCTGGCACATTTTCGTGTGCGATACTTCCCTCCGGGTCTTCGGGCCTTGCGAAGCCCTGTGTACTGCGAGCGCTGCTACTCGCAGCTGAGAAGGGACCGTGGAGCTAGCGGCGAATTCGGAGAGCTCTTCGCTGCACTGCGCCGCTCGCAAGCGGCTTCGTTCTTCGCCTTCTGCCGTCCGGCGAGAGCTGAACTCCAGCGGTCAGTTGCAGCTCTGCCCAACAGCGTGTTCTCAGTTCTGCGGGCAAGCACGCCCTCTTGCCTTGGCCCCGAGAGCAAAGTCCCGAGCGAGCACTCGACTCAGTGCAATGCACCCGGAAGGACGCTCTCGCTCGTCTTTCAAGGAGCGATTCCTAACAGCAGAAGCAGCAGAGGCACAAACTGCATGACGAGAAGGGACAACGTAGAACACGTCTCTGTCCTGGCACATTTTCGTGTGCGATACTTCCCTCCGGGTCTTCGGGCCTTGCGAAGCCCTGTGTACTGCGAGCGCTGCTACTCGCAGCTGAGAAGGACCGTGGAGCTAGCGGCGAATTCGGAGAGCTCTTCGCTGCACTGCGCCGCTCGCAAGCGGCTTCGTTCTTCGCCTTCTGCCGTCCGGCGAGAGCTGAACTCCAGCGGTCAGTTGCAGCTCTGCCCAACAGCGTGTTCTCAGTTCTGCGGGCAAGCACGCCCTCTTGCCTTGGCCCCGAGTGCAAAGTCCCGAGCGAGCACTCGACTCAGTGCAATGCACCCGGAAGGACGCTCTCGCTCGTCTTTCAAGGAGCGATTCCTAACAGCAGAAGCAGCAGAGGCACAAACTGCATGACGAGAAGGGACAACGTAGAACACGTCTCTGTCCTGGCACATTTTCGTGTGCGATACTTCCCTCCGGGTCTTCGGGCCTTGCGAAGCCCTGTGTACTGCGAGCGCTGCTACTCGCAGCTGAGAAGGACCGTGGAGCTAGCGGCGAATTCGGAGAGCTCTTCGCTGCACTGCGCCGCTCGCAAGCGGCTTCGTTCTTCGCCTTCTGCCGTCCGGCGAGAGCTGAACTCCAGCGGTCAGTTGCAGCTCTGCCCAACAGCGTGTTCTCAGTTCTGCGGGCAAGCACGCCCTCTTGCCTTGGCCCCGAGAGCAAAGTCCCGAGCGAGCACTCGACTCAGTGCAATGCACCCGGAAGGACGCTCTCGCTCGTCTTTCAAGGAGCGATTCCTAACAGCAGAAGCAGCAGAGGCACAAACTGCATGACGAGAAGGGACAACGTAGAACACGTCTCTGTCCTGGCACATTTTCGTGTGCGATACTTCCCTCCGGGTCTTCGGGCCTTGCGAAGCCCTGTGTACTGCGAGCGCTGCTACTCGCAGCTGAGAAGGACCGTGGAGCTAGCGGCGAATTCGGAGAGCTCTTCGCTGCACTGCGCCGCTCGCAAGCGGCTTCGTTCTTCGCCTTCTGCCGTCCGGCGAGAGCTGAACTCCAGCGGTCAGTTGCAGCTCTGCCCAACAGCGTGTTCTCAGTTCTGCGGGCAAGCACGCCCTCTTGCCTTGGCCCCGAGAGCAAAGTCCCGAGCGAGCACTCGACTCAGTGCAATGCACCCGGAAGGACGCTCTCGCTCGTCTTTCAAGGAGCGATTACCTACAGCAAAAGCAGCAGAGGCACAAACTGCATGACGAGAAGGGACAACGTAGAACACGTCTCTGTCCTGGCACATTTTCGTGTGCGATACTTCCCTCCGGGTCTTCGGGCCTTGCGAAGCCCTGTGTACTGCGAGCGCTGCTACTCGCAGCTGAGAAGGACCGTGGAGCTAGCGGCGAATTCGGAGAGCTCTTCGCTGCACTGCGCCGCTCGCAAGCGGCTTCGTTCTTCGCCTTCTGCCGTCCGGCGAGAGCTGAACTCCAGCGGTCAGTTGCAGCTCTGCCCAACAGCGTGTTCTCAGTTCTGCGGGCAAGCACGCCCTCTTGCCTTGGCCCCGAGTGCAAAGTCCCGAGCGAGCACTCGACTCAGTGCAATGCACCCGGAAGGACGCTCTCGCTCGTCTTTCAAGGAGCGATTCCTAACAGCAGAAGCAGCAGAGGCACAAACTGCATGACGAGAAGGGACAACGTAGAACACGTCTCTGTCCTGGCGCATTTTCGTGTGCGATACTTCCCTCCGGGTCTTCGGGCCTTGCGAAGCTCTGTGTACTGCGAGCGCTGCTACTCGCAGCTGAGAAGGACCGTGGAGCTAGCGGCGAATTCGGAGAGTTCTTCGCTGCACTGCGCCGCTCGCAAGCGGCTTCGTTTTCGCCTTTTGCCGTCCGGCGAGAGCTGAACTCCAGCGGTCAGTTGCAGCTCTGCCCAACAGCGTGTTCTCAGTTCTGCGGGCAAGCACGCCCTCTTGCCTTGGCCCCGAGAGCAAAGTCCCGAGCGAGCACTCGACTCAGTGCAATGCACCCGGAAGGACGCTCTCGCTCGTCTTTCAAGGAGCGATTCCTAACAGCAGAAGCAGCAGAGGCACAAACTGCATGACGAGAAGGGACAACGTAGAACACGTCTCTGTCCTGGCGCATTTTCGTGTGCGATACTTCCCTCCGGGTCTTCGGGCCTTGCGAAGCCCTGTGTACTGCGAGCGCTGCTACTCGCAGCTGAGAAGGACCGTGGAGCTAGCGGCGAATTCGGAGAGCTCTTCGCTGCACTGCGCCGCTCGCAAGCGGCTTCGTTCTTCGCCTTCTGCCGTCCGGCGAGAGCTGAACTCCAGCGGTCAGTTGCAGCTCTGCCCAACAGCGTGTTCTCAGTTCTGCGGGCAAGCACGCCCTCTTGCCTTGGCCCCGAGTGCAAAGTCCCGAGCGAGCACTCGACTCAGTGCAATGCACCCGGAAGGACGCTCTCGCTCGTCTTTCAAGGAGCGATTCCTAACAGCAGAAGCAGCAGAGGCACAAACTGCATGACGAGAAGGGACAACGTAGAACACGTCTCTGTCCTGGCGCATTTCCGTGTGCCATACTTCCCTCCGGGTCTTCGGGCCTTGCGAAGCTCTGTGTACTGCGAGCGCTGCTACTCGCAGCTGAGAAGGACCGTGGAGCTAGCGGCGAATTCGGAGAGCTCTTCGCTGCACTGCGCCGCTCGCAAGCGGCTTCGTTCTTCGCCTTCTGCCGTCCGGCGAGAGCTGAACTCCAGCGGTCAGTTGCAGCTCTGCCCAACAGCGTGTTCTCAGTTCTGCGGGCAAGCACGCCCTCTTGCCTTGGCCCCGAGAGCAAAGTCCCGAGCGAGCACTCGACTCAGTGCAATGCACCCGGAAGGACGCTCTCGCTCGTCTTTCAAGGAGCGATTACCTACAGCAAAAGCAGCAGAGGCACAAACTGCATGACGAGAAGGGACAACGTAGAACACGTCTCTGTCCTGGCACATTTTCGTGTGCGATACTTCCCTCCGGGTCTTCGGGCCTTGCGAAGCTCTGTGTACTGCGAGCGCTGCTACTCGCAGCTGAGAAGGACCGTGGAGCTAGCGGCGAATTCGGAGAGCTCTTCGCTGCACTGCGCCGCTCGCAAGCGGCTTCGTTCTTCGCCTTCTGCCGTCCGGCGAGAGCTGAACTCCAGCGGTCAGTTGCAGCTCTGCCCAACAGCGTGTTCTCAGTTCTGCGGGCAAGCACGCCCTCTTGCCTTGGCCCCGAGTGCAAAGTCCCGAGCGAGCACTCGACTCAGTGCAATGCACCCGGAAGGACGCTCTCGCTCGTCTTTCAAGGAGCGATTCCTAACAGCAGAAGCAGCAGAGGCACAAACTGCATGACGAGAAGGGACAACGTAGAACACGTCTCTGTCCTGGCGCATTTTCCTGTGCGATACTTCCCTCCGGGTCTTCGGGCCTTGCGAAGCTCTGTGTACTGCGAGCGCTGCTACTCGCAGCTGAGAAGGACCGTGGAGCTAGCGGCGAATTCGGAGAGTTCTTCGCTGCACTGCGCCGCTCGCAAGCGGCTTCGTTTTCGCCTTTTGCCGTCCGGCGAGAGCTGAACTCCAGCGGTCAGTTGCAGCTCTGCCCAACAGCGTGTTCTCAGTTCTGCGGGCAAGCACGCCCTCTTGCCTTGGCCCCGAGTGCAAAGACCCGAGCGAGCACTCGACTCAGTGCAATGCACCAGGAAGGACGCTCTCGCTCGTCTTTCAAGGAGCGATTCCTAACAGCAGAAGCAGCAGAGGCACAAACTGCATGACGAGAAGGGACAACGTAGAACACGTCTCTGTCCTGGCACATTTTCGTGTGCCATACTTCCCTCCGGGTCTTCGGGCCTTGCGAAGCTCTGTGTACTGCGAGCGCTGCTACTCGCAGCTGAGAAGGACCGTGGAGCTAGCGGCGAATTCGGAGAGCTCTTCGCTGCACTGCGCCGCTCGCAAGCGGCTTCGTTCTTCGCCTTTTGCCGTCCGGCGAGAGCTGAACTCCAGCGGTCAGTTGCAGCTCTGCCCAACAGCGTGTTCTCAGTTCTGCGGGCAAGCACGCCCTCTTGCCTTGGCCCCGAGTGCAAAGTCCCGAGCGAGCACTCGACTCAGTGCAATGCACCCGGAAGGACGCTCTCGCTCGTCTTTCAAGGAGCGATTACCTACAGCAAAAGCAGCAGAGGCACAAACTGCATGACGAGAAGGGACAACGTAGAACACGTCTCTGTCCTGGCACATTTTCGTGTGCGATACTTCCCTCCGGGTCTTCGGGCCTTGCGAAGCCCTGTGTACTGCGAGCGCTGCTACTCGCAGCTGAGAAGGACCGTGGAGCTAGCGGCGAATTCGGAGAGCTCTTCGCTGCACTGCGCCGCTCGCAAGCGGCTTCGTTCTTCGCCTTCTGCCGTCCGGCGAGAGCTGAACTCCAGCGGTCAGTTGCAGCTCTGCCCAACAGCGTGTTCTCAGTTCTGCGGGCAAGCACGCCCTCTTGCCTTGGCCCCGAGTGCAAAGTCCCGAGCGAGCACTCGACTCAGTGCAATGCACCCGGAAGGACGCTCTCGCTCGTCTTTCAAGGAGCGATTCCTAACAGCAGAAGCAGCAGAGGCACAAACTGCATGACGAGAAGGGACAACGTAGAACACGTCTCTGTCCTGGCGCATTTTCGTGTGCGATACTTCCCTCCGGGTCTTCGGGCCTTGCGAAGCTCTGTGTACTGCGAGCGCTGCTACTCGCAGCTGAGAAGGACCGTGGAGCTAGCGGCGAATTCGGAGAGTTCTTCGCTGCACTGCGCCGCTCGCAAGCGGCTTCGTTTTCGCCTTTTGCCGTCCGGCGAGAGCTGAACTCCAGCGGTCAGTTGCAGCTCTGCCCAACAGCGTGTTCTCAGTTCTGCGGGCAAGCACGCCCTCTTGCCTTGGCCCCGAGAGCAAAGTCCCGAGCGAGCACTCGACTCAGTGCAATGCACCCGGAAGGACGCTCTCGCTCGTCTTTCAAGGAGCGATTCCTAACAGCAGAAGCAGCAGAGGCACAAACTGCATGACGAGAAGGGACAACGTAGAACACGTCTCTGTCCTGGCGCATTTTCGTGTGCGATACTTCCCTCCGGGTCTTCGGGCCTTGCGAAGCCCTGTGTACTGCGAGCGCTGCTACTCGCAGCTGAGAAGGACCGTGGAGCTAGCGGCGAATTCGGAGAGTTCTTCGCTGCACTGCGCCGCTCGCAAGCGGCTTCGTTTTCGCCTTTTGCCGTCCGGCGAGAGCTGAACTCCAGCGGTCAGTTGCAGCTCTGCCCAACAGCGTGTTCTCAGTTCTGCGGGCAAGCACGCCCTCTTGCCTTGGCCCCGAGTGCAAAGACCCGAGCGAGCACTCGACTCAGTGCAATGCACCAGGAAGGACGCTCTCGCTCGTCTTTCAAGGAGCGATTCCTAACAGCAGAAGCAGCAGAGGCACAAACTGCATGACGAGAAGGGACAACGTAGAACACGTCTCTGTCCTGGCACATTTTCGTGTGCCATACTTCCCTCCGGGTCTTCGGGCCTTGCGAAGCTCTGTGTACTGCGAGCGCTGCTACTCGCAGCTGAGAAGGACCGTGGAGCTAGCGGCGAATTCGGAGAGCTCTTCGCTGCACTGCGCCGCTCGCAAGCGGCTTCGTTCTTCGCCTTTTGCCGTCCGGCGAGAGCTGAACTCCAGCGGTCAGTTGCAGCTCTGCCCAACAGCGTGTTCTCAGTTCTGCGGGCAAGCACGCCCTCTTGCCTTGGCCCCGAGTGCAAAGTCCCGAGCGAGCACTCGACTCAGTGCAATGCACCCGGAAGGACGCTCTCGCTCGCCTTTCAAGGAGCGATTCCTAACAGCAGAAGCAGCAGAGGCACAAACTGCATGACGAGAAGGGACAACGTAGAACACGTCTCTGTCCTGGCACATTTTCGTGTGCGATACTTCCCTCCGGGTCTTCGGGCCTTGCGAAGCCCTGTGTACTGCGAGCGCTGCTACTCGCAGCTGAGAAGGACCGTGGAGCTAGCGGCGAATTCGGAGAGCTCTTCGCTGCACTGCGCCGCTCGCAAGCGGCTTCGTTCTTCGCCTTCTGCCGTCCGGCGAGAGCTGAACTCCAGCGGTCAGTTGCAGCTCTGCCCAACAGCGTGTTCTCAGTTCTGCGGGCAAGCACGCCCTCTTGCCTTGGCCCCGAGAGCAAAGTCCCGAGCGAGCACTCGACTCAGTGCAATGCACCCGGAAGGACGCTCTCGCTCGTCTTTCAAGGAGCGATTCCTAACAGCAGAAGCAGCAGAGGCACAAACTGCATGACGAGAAGGGACAACGTAGAACACGTCTCTGTCCTGGCACATTTTCGTGTGCGATACTTCCCTCCGGGTCTTCGGGCCTTGCGAAGCCCTGTGTACTGCGAGCGCTGCTACTCGCAGCTGAGAAGGACCGTGGAGCTAGCGGCGAATTCGGAGAGCTCTTCGCTGCACTGCGCCGCTCGCAAGCGGCTTCGTTCTTCGCCTTCTGCCGTCCGGCGAGAGCTGAACTCCAGCGGTCAGTTGCAGCTCTGCCCAACAGCGTGTTCTCAGTTCTGCGGGCAAGCACGCCCTCTTGCCTTGGCCCCGAGTGCAAAGTCCCGAGCGAGCACTCGACTCAGTGCAATGCACCCGGAAGGACGCTCTCGCTCGCCTTTCAAGGAGCGATTCCTAACAGCAGAAGCAGCAGAGGCACAAACTGCATGACGAGAAGGGACAACGTAGAACACGTCTCTGTCCTGGCACATTTTCGTGTGCGATACTTCCCTCCGGGTCTTCGGGCCTTGCGAAGCCCTGTGTACTGCGAGCGCTGCTACTCGCAGCTGAGAAGGACCGTGGAGCTAGCGGCGAATTCGGAGAGCTCTTCGCTGCACTGCGCCGCTCGCAAGCGGCTTCGTTCTTCGCCTTCTGCCGTCCGGCGAGAGCTGAACTCCAGCGGTCAGTTGCAGCTCTGCCCAACAGCGTGTTCTCAGTTCTGCGGGCAAGCACGCCCTCTTGCCTTGGCCCCGAGAGCAAAGTCCCGAGCGAGCACTCGACTCAGTGCAATGCACCCGGAAGGACGCTCTCGCTCGCCTTTCAAGGAGCGATTCCTAACAGCAGAAGCAGCAGAGGCACAAACTGCATGACGAGAAGGGACAACGTAGAACACGTCTCTGTCCTGGCACATTTTCGTGTGCGATACTTCCCTCCGGGTCTTCGGGCCTTGCGAAGCCCTGTGTACTGCGAGCGCTGCTACTCGCAGCTGAGAAGGACCGTGGAGCTAGCGGCGAATTCGGAGAGCTCTTCGCTGCACTGCGCCGCTCGCAAGCGGCTTCGTTCTTCGCCTTCTGCCGTCCGGCGAGAGCTGAACTCCAGCGGTCAGTTGCAGCTCTGCCCAACAGCGTGTTCTCAGTTCTGCGGGCAAGCACGCCCTCTTGCCTTGGCCCCGAGAGCAAAGTCCCGAGCGAGCACTCGACTCAGTGCAATGCACCCGGAAGGACGCTCTCGCTCGTCTTTCAAGGAGCGATTCCTAACAGCAGAAGCAGCAGAGGCACAAACTGCATGACGAGAAGGGACAACGTAGAACACGTCTCTGTCCTGGCACATTTTCGTGTGCGATACTTCCCTCCGGGTCTTCGGGCCTTGCGAAGCCCTGTGTACTGCGAGCGCTGCTACTCGCAGCTGAGAAGGACCGTGGAGCTAGCGGCGAATTCGGAGAGCTCTTCGCTGCACTGCGCCGCTCGCAAGCGGCTTCGTTCTTCGCCTTCTGCCGTCCGGCGAGAGCTGAACTCCAGCGGTCAGTTGCAGCTCTGCCCAACAGCGTGTTCTCAGTTCTGCGGGCAAGCACGCCCTCTTGCCTTGGCCCCGAGAGCAAAGTCCCGAGCGAGCACTCGACTCAGTGCAATGCACCCGGAAGGACGCTCTCGCTCGTCTTTCAAGGAGCGATTACCTACAGCAAAAGCAGCAGAGGCACAAACTGCATGACGAGAAGGGACAACGTAGAACACGTCTCTGTCCTGGCACATTTTCGTGTGCGATACTTCCCTCCGGGTCTTCGGGCCTTGCGAAGCCCTGTGTACTGCGAGCGCTGCTACTCGCAGCTGAGAAGGACCGTGGAGCTAGCGGCGAATTCGGAGAGCTCTTCGCTGCACTGCGCCGCTCGCAAGCGGCTTCGTTCTTCGCCTTCTGCCGTCCGGCGAGAGCTGAACTCCAGCGGTCAGTTGCAGCTCTGCCCAACAGCGTGTTCTCAGTTCTGCGGGCAAGCACGCCCTCTTGCCTTGGCCCCGAGTGCAAAGTCCCGAGCGAGCACTCGACTCAGTGCAATGCACCCGGAAGGACGCTCTCGCTCGTCTTTCAAGGAGCGATTCCTAACAGCAGAAGCAGCAGAGGCACAAACTGCATGACGAGAAGGGACAACGTAGAACACGTCTCTGTCCTGGCGCATTTTCGTGTGCGATACTTCCCTCCGGGTCTTCGGGCCTTGCGAAGCTCTGTGTACTGCGAGCGCTGCTACTCGCAGCTGAGAAGGACCGTGGAGCTAGCGGCGAATTCGGAGAGTTCTTCGCTGCACTGCGCCGCTCGCAAGCGGCTTCGTTTTCGCCTTTTGCCGTCCGGCGAGAGCTGAACTCCAGCGGTCAGTTGCAGCTCTGCCCAACAGCGTGTTCTCAGTTCTGCGGGCAAGCACGCCCTCTTGCCTTGGCCCCGAGAGCAAAGTCCCGAGCGAGCACTCGACTCAGTGCAATGCACCCGGAAGGACGCTCTCGCTCGTCTTTCAAGGAGCGATTCCTAACAGCAGAAGCAGCAGAGGCACAAACTGCATGACGAGAAGGGACAACGTAGAACACGTCTCTGTCCTGGCGCATTTTCGTGTGCGATACTTCCCTCCGGGTCTTCGGGCCTTGCGAAGCCCTGTGTACTGCGAGCGCTGCTACTCGCAGCTGAGAAGGACCGTGGAGCTAGCGGCGAATTCGGAGAGCTCTTCGCTGCACTGCGCCGCTCGCAAGCGGCTTCGTTCTTCGCCTTCTGCCGTCCGGCGAGAGCTGAACTCCAGCGGTCAGTTGCAGCTCTGCCCAACAGCGTGTTCTCAGTTCTGCGGGCAAGCACGCCCTCTTGCCTTGGCCCCGAGTGCAAAGTCCCGAGCGAGCACTCGACTCAGTGCAATGCACCCGGAAGGACGCTCTCGCTCGTCTTTCAAGGAGCGATTCCTAACAGCAGAAGCAGCAGAGGCACAAACTGCATGACGAGAAGGGACAACGTAGAACACGTCTCTGTCCTGGCGCATTTCCGTGTGCCATACTTCCCTCCGGGTCTTCGGGCCTTGCGAAGCTCTGTGTACTGCGAGCGCTGCTACTCGCAGCTGAGAAGGACCGTGGAGCTAGCGGCGAATTCGGAGAGCTCTTCGCTGCACTGCGCCGCTCGCAAGCGGCTTCGTTCTTCGCCTTCTGCCGTCCGGCGAGAGCTGAACTCCAGCGGTCAGTTGCAGCTCTGCCCAACAGCGTGTTCTCAGTTCTGCGGGCAAGCACGCCCTCTTGCCTTGGCCCCGAGAGCAAAGTCCCGAGCGAGCACTCGACTCAGTGCAATGCACCCGGAAGGACGCTCTCGCTCGTCTTTCAAGGAGCGATTACCTACAGCAAAAGCAGCAGAGGCACAAACTGCATGACGAGAAGGGACAACGTAGAACACGTCTCTGTCCTGGCACATTTTCGTGTGCGATACTTCCCTCCGGGTCTTCGGGCCTTGCGAAGCTCTGTGTACTGCGAGCGCTGCTACTCGCAGCTGAGAAGGACCGTGGAGCTAGCGGCGAATTCGGAGAGCTCTTCGCTGCACTGCGCCGCTCGCAAGCGGCTTCGTTCTTCGCCTTCTGCCGTCCGGCGAGAGCTGAACTCCAGCGGTCAGTTGCAGCTCTGCCCAACAGCGTGTTCTCAGTTCTGCGGGCAAGCACGCCCTCTTGCCTTGGCCCCGAGTGCAAAGTCCCGAGCGAGCACTCGACTCAGTGCAATGCACCCGGAAGGACGCTCTCGCTCGTCTTTCAAGGAGCGATTCCTAACAGCAGAAGCAGCAGAGGCACAAACTGCATGACGAGAAGGGACAACGTAGAACACGTCTCTGTCCTGGCGCATTTTCCTGTGCGATACTTCCCTCCGGGTCTTCGGGCCTTGCGAAGCTCTGTGTACTGCGAGCGCTGCTACTCGCAGCTGAGAAGGACCGTGGAGCTAGCGGCGAATTCGGAGAGTTCTTCGCTGCACTGCGCCGCTCGCAAGCGGCTTCGTTTTCGCCTTTTGCCGTCCGGCGAGAGCTGAACTCCAGCGGTCAGTTGCAGCTCTGCCCAACAGCGTGTTCTCAGTTCTGCGGGCAAGCACGCCCTCTTGCCTTGGCCCCGAGTGCAAAGACCCGAGCGAGCACTCGACTCAGTGCAATGCACCAGGAAGGACGCTCTCGCTCGTCTTTCAAGGAGCGATTCCTAACAGCAGAAGCAGCAGAGGCACAAACTGCATGACGAGAAGGGACAACGTAGAACACGTCTCTGTCCTGGCACATTTTCGTGTGCCATACTTCCCTCCGGGTCTTCGGGCCTTGCGAAGCTCTGTGTACTGCGAGCGCTGCTACTCGCAGCTGAGAAGGACCGTGGAGCTAGCGGCGAATTCGGAGAGCTCTTCGCTGCACTGCGCCGCTCGCAAGCGGCTTCGTTCTTCGCCTTTTGCCGTCCGGCGAGAGCTGAACTCCAGCGGTCAGTTGCAGCTCTGCCCAACAGCGTGTTCTCAGTTCTGCGGGCAAGCACGCCCTCTTGCCTTGGCCCCGAGTGCAAAGTCCCGAGCGAGCACTCGACTCAGTGCAATGCACCCGGAAGGACGCTCTCGCTCGTCTTTCAAGGAGCGATTACCTACAGCAAAAGCAGCAGAGGCACAAACTGCATGACGAGAAGGGACAACGTAGAACACGTCTCTGTCCTGGCACATTTTCGTGTGCGATACTTCCCTCCGGGTCTTCGGGCCTTGCGAAGCCCTGTGTACTGCGAGCGCTGCTACTCGCAGCTGAGAAGGACCGTGGAGCTAGCGGCGAATTCGGAGAGCTCTTCGCTGCACTGCGCCGCTCGCAAGCGGCTTCGTTCTTCGCCTTCTGCCGTCCGGCGAGAGCTGAACTCCAGCGGTCAGTTGCAGCTCTGCCCAACAGCGTGTTCTCAGTTCTGCGGGCAAGCACGCCCTCTTGCCTTGGCCCCGAGTGCAAAGTCCCGAGCGAGCACTCGACTCAGTGCAATGCACCCGGAAGGACGCTCTCGCTCGTCTTTCAAGGAGCGATTCCTAACAGCAGAAGCAGCAGAGGCACAAACTGCATGACGAGAAGGGACAACGTAGAACACGTCTCTGTCCTGGCGCATTTTCGTGTGCGATACTTCCCTCCGGGTCTTCGGGCCTTGCGAAGCTCTGTGTACTGCGAGCGCTGCTACTCGCAGCTGAGAAGGACCGTGGAGCTAGCGGCGAATTCGGAGAGTTCTTCGCTGCACTGCGCCGCTCGCAAGCGGCTTCGTTTTCGCCTTTTGCCGTCCGGCGAGAGCTGAACTCCAGCGGTCAGTTGCAGCTCTGCCCAACAGCGTGTTCTCAGTTCTGCGGGCAAGCACGCCCTCTTGCCTTGGCCCCGAGAGCAAAGTCCCGAGCGAGCACTCGACTCAGTGCAATGCACCCGGAAGGACGCTCTCGCTCGTCTTTCAAGGAGCGATTCCTAACAGCAGAAGCAGCAGAGGCACAAACTGCATGACGAGAAGGGACAACGTAGAACACGTCTCTGTCCTGGCGCATTTTCGTGTGCGATACTTCCCTCCGGGTCTTCGGGCCTTGCGAAGCCCTGTGTACTGCGAGCGCTGCTACTCGCAGCTGAGAAGGACCGTGGAGCTAGCGGCGAATTCGGAGAGCTCTTCGCTGCACTGCGCCGCTCGCAAGCGGCTTCGTTCTTCGCCTTCTGCCGTCCGGCGAGAGCTGAACTCCAGCGGTCAGTTGCAGCTCTGCCCAACAGCGTGTTCTCAGTTCTGCGGGCAAGCACGCCCTCTTGCCTTGGCCCCGAGTGCAAAGTCCCGAGCGAGCACTCGACTCAGTGCAATGCACCCGGAAGGACGCTCTCGCTCGTCTTTCAAGGAGCGATTCCTAACAGCAGAAGCAGCAGAGGCACAAACTGCATGACGAGAAGGGACAACGTAGAACACGTCTCTGTCCTGGCGCATTTCCGTGTGCCATACTTCCCTCCGGGTCTTCGGGCCTTGCGAAGCTCTGTGTACTGCGAGCGCTGCTACTCGCAGCTGAGAAGGACCGTGGAGCTAGCGGCGAATTCGGAGAGCTCTTCGCTGCACTGCGCCGCTCGCAAGCGGCTTCGTTCTTCGCCTTCTGCCGTCCGGCGAGAGCTGAACTCCAGCGGTCAGTTGCAGCTCTGCCCAACAGCGTGTTCTCAGTTCTGCGGGCAAGCACGCCCTCTTGCCTTGGCCCCGAGAGCAAAGTCCCGAGCGAGCACTCGACTCAGTGCAATGCACCCGGAAGGACGCTCTCGCTCGTCTTTCAAGGAGCGATTACCTACAGCAAAAGCAGCAGAGGCACAAACTGCATGACGAGAAGGGACAACGTAGAACACGTCTCTGTCCTGGCACATTTTCGTGTGCGATACTTCCCTCCGGGTCTTCGGGCCTTGCGAAGCTCTGTGTACTGCGAGCGCTGCTACTCGCAGCTGAGAAGGACCGTGGAGCTAGCGGCGAATTCGGAGAGCTCTTCGCTGCACTGCGCCGCTCGCAAGCGGCTTCGTTCTTCGCCTTCTGCCGTCCGGCGAGAGCTGAACTCCAGCGGTCAGTTGCAGCTCTGCCCAACAGCGTGTTCTCAGTTCTGCGGGCAAGCACGCCCTCTTGCCTTGGCCCCGAGTGCAAAGTCCCGAGCGAGCACTCGACTCAGTGCAATGCACCCGGAAGGACGCTCTCGCTCGTCTTTCAAGGAGCGATTCCTAACAGCAGAAGCAGCAGAGGCACAAACTGCATGACGAGAAGGGACAACGTAGAACACGTCTCTGTCCTGGCGCATTTTCCTGTGCGATACTTCCCTCCGGGTCTTCGGGCCTTGCGAAGCTCTGTGTACTGCGAGCGCTGCTACTCGCAGCTGAGAAGGACCGTGGAGCTAGCGGCGAATTCGGAGAGTTCTTCGCTGCACTGCGCCGCTCGCAAGCGGCTTCGTTTTCGCCTTTTGCCGTCCGGCGAGAGCTGAACTCCAGCGGTCAGTTGCAGCTCTGCCCAACAGCGTGTTCTCAGTTCTGCGGGCAAGCACGCCCTCTTGCCTTGGCCCCGAGTGCAAAGACCCGAGCGAGCACTCGACTCAGTGCAATGCACCAGGAAGGACGCTCTCGCTCGTCTTTCAAGGAGCGATTCCTAACAGCAGAAGCAGCAGAGGCACAAACTGCATGACGAGAAGGGACAACGTAGAACACGTCTCTGTCCTGGCACATTTTCGTGTGCCATACTTCCCTCCGGGTCTTCGGGCCTTGCGAAGCTCTGTGTACTGCGAGCGCTGCTACTCGCAGCTGAGAAGGACCGTGGAGCTAGCGGCGAATTCGGAGAGCTCTTCGCTGCACTGCGCCGCTCGCAAGCGGCTTCGTTCTTCGCCTTTTGCCGTCCGGCGAGAGCTGAACTCCAGCGGTCAGTTGCAGCTCTGCCCAACAGCGTGTTCTCAGTTCTGCGGGCAAGCACGCCCTCTTGCCTTGGCCCCGAGTGCAAAGTCCCGAGCGAGCACTCGACTCAGTGCAATGCACCCGGAAGGACGCTCTCGCTCGTCTTTCAAGGAGCGATTACCTACAGCAAAAGCAGCAGAGGCACAAACTGCATGACGAGAAGGGACAACGTAGAACACGTCTCTGTCCTGGCACATTTTCGTGTGCGATACTTCCCTCCGGGTCTTCGGGCCTTGCGAAGCCCTGTGTACTGCGAGCGCTGCTACTCGCAGCTGAGAAGGACCGTGGAGCTAGCGGCGAATTCGGAGAGCTCTTCGCTGCACTGCGCCGCTCGCAAGCGGCTTCGTTCTTCGCCTTCTGCCGTCCGGCGAGAGCTGAACTCCAGCGGTCAGTTGCAGCTCTGCCCAACAGCGTGTTCTCAGTTCTGCGGGCAAGCACGCCCTCTTGCCTTGGCCCCGAGTGCAAAGTCCCGAGCGAGCACTCGACTCAGTGCAATGCACCCGGAAGGACGCTCTCGCTCGTCTTTCAAGGAGCGATTCCTAACAGCAGAAGCAGCAGAGGCACAAACTGCATGACGAGAAGGGACAACGTAGAACACGTCTCTGTCCTGGCGCATTTTCGTGTGCGATACTTCCCTCCGGGTCTTCGGGCCTTGCGAAGCTCTGTGTACTGCGAGCGCTGCTACTCGCAGCTGAGAAGGACCGTGGAGCTAGCGGCGAATTCGGAGAGTTCTTCGCTGCACTGCGCCGCTCGCAAGCGGCTTCGTTTTCGCCTTTTGCCGTCCGGCGAGAGCTGAACTCCAGCGGTCAGTTGCAGCTCTGCCCAACAGCGTGTTCTCAGTTCTGCGGGCAAGCACGCCCTCTTGCCTTGGCCCCGAGAGCAAAGTCCCGAGCGAGCACTCGACTCAGTGCAATGCACCCGGAAGGACGCTCTCGCTCGTCTTTCAAGGAGCGATTCCTAACAGCAGAAGCAGCAGAGGCACAAACTGCATGACGAGAAGGGACAACGTAGAACACGTCTCTGTCCTGGCGCATTTTCGTGTGCGATACTTCCCTCCGGGTCTTCGGGCCTTGCGAAGCCCTGTGTACTGCGAGCGCTGCTACTCGCAGCTGAGAAGGACCGTGGAGCTAGCGGCGAATTCGGAGAGCTCTTCGCTGCACTGCGCCGCTCGCAAGCGGCTTCGTTCTTCGCCTTCTGCCGTCCGGCGAGAGCTGAACTCCAGCGGTCAGTTGCAGCTCTGCCCAACAGCGTGTTCTCAGTTCTGCGGGCAAGCACGCCCTCTTGCCTTGGCCCCGAGTGCAAAGTCCCGAGCGAGCACTCGACTCAGTGCAATGCACCCGGAAGGACGCTCTCGCTCGTCTTTCAAGGAGCGATTCCTAACAGCAGAAGCAGCAGAGGCACAAACTGCATGACGAGAAGGGACAACGTAGAACACGTCTCTGTCCTGGCGCATTTCCGTGTGCCATACTTCCCTCCGGGTCTTCGGGCCTTGCGAAGCTCTGTGTACTGCGAGCGCTGCTACTCGCAGCTGAGAAGGACCGTGGAGCTAGCGGCGAATTCGGAGAGCTCTTCGCTGCACTGCGCCGCTCGCAAGCGGCTTCGTTCTTCGCCTTCTGCCGTCCGGCGAGAGCTGAACTCCAGCGGTCAGTTGCAGCTCTGCCCAACAGCGTGTTCTCAGTTCTGCGGGCAAGCACGCCCTCTTGCCTTGGCCCCGAGAGCAAAGTCCCGAGCGAGCACTCGACTCAGTGCAATGCACCCGGAAGGACGCTCTCGCTCGTCTTTCAAGGAGCGATTACCTACAGCAAAAGCAGCAGAGGCACAAACTGCATGACGAGAAGGGACAACGTAGAACACGTCTCTGTCCTGGCACATTTTCGTGTGCGATACTTCCCTCCGGGTCTTCGGGCCTTGCGAAGCTCTGTGTACTGCGAGCGCTGCTACTCGCAGCTGAGAAGGACCGTGGAGCTAGCGGCGAATTCGGAGAGCTCTTCGCTGCACTGCGCCGCTCGCAAGCGGCTTCGTTCTTCGCCTTCTGCCGTCCGGCGAGAGCTGAACTCCAGCGGTCAGTTGCAGCTCTGCCCAACAGCGTGTTCTCAGTTCTGCGGGCAAGCACGCCCTCTTGCCTTGGCCCCGAGTGCAAAGTCCCGAGCGAGCACTCGACTCAGTGCAATGCACCCGGAAGGACGCTCTCGCTCGTCTTTCAAGGAGCGATTCCTAACAGCAGAAGCAGCAGAGGCACAAACTGCATGACGAGAAGGGACAACGTAGAACACGTCTCTGTCCTGGCGCATTTTCCTGTGCGATACTTCCCTCCGGGTCTTCGGGCCTTGCGAAGCTCTGTGTACTGCGAGCGCTGCTACTCGCAGCTGAGAAGGACCGTGGAGCTAGCGGCGAATTCGGAGAGTTCTTCGCTGCACTGCGCCGCTCGCAAGCGGCTTCGTTTTCGCCTTTTGCCGTCCGGCGAGAGCTGAACTCCAGCGGTCAGTTGCAGCTCTGCCCAACAGCGTGTTCTCAGTTCTGCGGGCAAGCACGCCCTCTTGCCTTGGCCCCGAGTGCAAAGACCCGAGCGAGCACTCGACTCAGTGCAATGCACCAGGAAGGACGCTCTCGCTCGTCTTTCAAGGAGCGATTCCTAACAGCAGAAGCAGCAGAGGCACAAACTGCATGACGAGAAGGGACAACGTAGAACACGTCTCTGTCCTGGCACATTTTCGTGTGCCATACTTCCCTCCGGGTCTTCGGGCCTTGCGAAGCTCTGTGTACTGCGAGCGCTGCTACTCGCAGCTGAGAAGGACCGTGGAGCTAGCGGCGAATTCGGAGAGCTCTTCGCTGCACTGCGCCGCTCGCAAGCGGCTTCGTTCTTCGCCTTTTGCCGTCCGGCGAGAGCTGAACTCCAGCGGTCAGTTGCAGCTCTGCCCAACAGCGTGTTCTCAGTTCTGCGGGCAAGCACGCCCTCTTGCCTTGGCCCCGAGTGCAAAGTCCCGAGCGAGCACTCGACTCAGTGCAATGCACCAGGAAGGACGCTCTCGCTCGTCTTTCAAGGAGCGATTCCTAACAGCAGAAGCAGCAGAGGCACAAACTGCATGACGAGAAGGGACAACGTAGAACACGTCTCTGTCCTGGCACATTTTCGTGTGCCATACTTCCCTCCGGGTCTTCGGGCCTTGCGAAGCTCTGTGTACTGCGAGCGCTGCTACTCGCAGCTGAGAAGGACCGTGGAGCTAGCGGCGAATTCGGAGAGCTCTTCGCTGCACTGCGCCGCTCGCAAGCGGCTTCGTTCTTCGCCTTTTGCCGTCCGGCGAGAGCTGAACTCCAGCGGTCAGTTGCAGCTCTGCCCAACAGCGTGTTCTCAGTTCTGCGGGCAAGCACGCCCTCTTGCCTTGGCCCCGAGTGCAAAGTCCCGAGCGAGCACTCGACTCAGTGCAATGCACCCGGAAGGACGCTCTCGCTCGTGTTTCAAGGAGCGATTACCTACAGCAAAAGCAGCAGAGGCACAAACTGCATGACGAGAAGGGACAACGTAGAACACGTCTCTGTCCTGGCACATTTTCGTGTGCGATACTTCCCTCCGGGTCTTCGGGCCTTGCGAAGCCCTGTGTACTGCGAGCGCTGCTACTCGCAGCTGAGAAGGACCGTGGAGCTAGCGGCGAATTCGGAGAGCTCTTCGCTGCACTGCGCCGCTCGCAAGCGGCTTCGTTCTTCGCCTTCTGCCGTCCGGCGAGAGCTGAACTCCAGCGGTCAGTTGCAGCTCTGCCCAACAGCGTGTTCTCAGTTCTGCGGGCAAGCACGCCCTCTTGCCTTGGCCCCGAGTGCAAAGTCCCGAGCGAGCACTCGACTCAGTGCAATGCACCCGGAAGGACGCTCTCGCTCGTCTTTCAAGGAGCGATTCCTAACAGCAGAAGCAGCAGAGGCACAAACTGCATGACGAGAAGGGACAACGTAGAACACGTCTCTGTCCTGGCGCATTTTCGTGTGCGATACTTCCCTCCGGGTCTTCGGGCCTTGCGAAGCTCTGTGTACTGCGAGCGCTGCTACTCGCAGCTGAGAAGGACCGTGGAGCTAGCGGCGAATTCGGAGAGTTCTTCGCTGCACTGCGCCGCTCGCAAGCGGCTTCGTTTTCGCCTTTTGCCGTCCGGCGAGAGCTGAACTCCAGCGGTCAGTTGCAGCTCTGCCCAACAGCGTGTTCTCAGTTCTGCGGGCAAGCACGCCCTCTTGCCTTGGCCCCGAGAGCAAAGTCCCGAGCGAGCACTCGACTCAGTGCAATGCACCCGGAAGGACGCTCTCGCTCGTCTTTCAAGGAGCGATTCCTAACAGCAGAAGCAGCAGAGGCACAAACTGCATGACGAGAAGGGACAACGTAGAACACGTCTCTGTCCTGGCGCATTTTCGTGTGCGATACTTCCCTCCGGGTCTTCGGGCCTTGCGAAGCCCTGTGTACTGCGAGCGCTGCTACTCGCAGCTGAGAAGGACCGTGGAGCTAGCGGCGAATTCGGAGAGCTCTTCGCTGCACTGCGCCGCTCGCAAGCGGCTTCGTTCTTCGCCTTCTGCCGTCCGGCGAGAGCTGAACTCCAGCGGTCAGTTGCAGCTCTGCCCAACAGCGTGTTCTCAGTTCTGCGGGCAAGCACGCCCTCTTGCCTTGGCCCCGAGTGCAAAGTCCCGAGCGAGCACTCGACTCAGTGCAATGCACCCGGAAGGACGCTCTCGCTCGTCTTTCAAGGAGCGATTCCTAACAGCAGAAGCAGCAGAGGCACAAACTGCATGACGAGAAGGGACAACGTAGAACACGTCTCTGTCCTGGCGCATTTCCGTGTGCCATACTTCCCTCCGGGTCTTCGGGCCTTGCGAAGCTCTGTGTACTGCGAGCGCTGCTACTCGCAGCTGAGAAGGACCGTGGAGCTAGCGGCGAATTCGGAGAGCTCTTCGCTGCACTGCGCCGCTCGCAAGCGGCTTCGTTCTTCGCCTTCTGCCGTCCGGCTGAGAGCTGAACTCCAGCGGTCAGTTGCAGCTCTGCCCAACAGCGTGTTCTCAGTTCTGCGGGCAAGCACGCCCTCTTGCCTTGGCCCCGAGAGCAAAGTCCCGAGCGAGCACTCGACTCAGTGCAATGCACCCGGAAGGACGCTCTCGCTCGTCTTTCAAGGAGCGATTACCTACAGCAAAGCAGCAGAGGCACAAACTGCATGACGAGAAGGGACAACGTAGAACACGTCTCTGTCCTGGCACATTTTCGTGTGCGATACTTCCCTCCGGGTCTTCGGGCCTTGCGAAGCTCTGTGTACTGCGAGCGCTGCTACTCGCAGCTGAGAAGGACCGTGGAGCTAGCGGCGAATTCGGAGAGCTCTTCGCTGCACTGCGCCGCTCGCAAGCGGCTTCGTTCTTCGCCTTCTTGCCGTCCGGCGAGAGCTGAACTCCAGCGGTCAGTTGCAGCTCTGCCCAACAGCGTGTTCTCAGTTCTGCGGGCAAGCACGCCCTCTTTGCCTTGGCCCCGAGTGCAAAGTCCCCGAGCGAGCACTCGACTCAGTGCAATGCACCCGGAAGGACGCTCTCGCTCGTCTTTCAAGGAGCGATTCCTAACAGCAGAAGCAGCAGAGGCACAAACTGCATGACGAGAAGGGACAACGTAGAAACACGTCTCTGTCCTGGCGCATTTTCCTGTGCGATACTTCCCTCCGGGTCTTCGGGCCTTGCGATGCTCTGTGTACTGCGAGCGCTGCTACTCGCAGCTGAGAAGGACCGTGGAGCTAGCGGCGAATTCGGAGAGTTCTTCGCTGCACTGCGCCGCTCGCAAGCGGCTTCGTTTTCGCCTTTTGCCGTCCGGCGAGAGCTGAACTCCAGCGGGTCAGTTGCAGCTCTGCCCAACAGCGTGTTCTCAGTTCTGCGGGCAAGCACGCCCTCTTGCCTTGGCCCCGAGTGCAAAAGACCCGAGCGAGCACTCGACTCAGTGCAATGCACCAGGAAGGACGCTCTCGCTCGTCTTTCAAGGAGCGATTCCTAACAGCAGAAGCAGCAGAGGCACAAACTGCATGACGAGAAGGGACAACGTAGAACACGTCTCTGTCCTGGCACATTTTCGTGTGCCATACTTCCCTCCGGGTCTTCGGGCCTTGCGAAGCTCTGTGTACTGCGAGCGCTGCTACTCGCAGCTGAGAAGGACCGTGGAGCTAGCGGCGAATTCGGAGAGCTCTTCGCTGCACTGCGCCGCTCGCAAGCGGCTTCGTTCTTCGCCTTTTGCCGTCCGGCGAGAGCTGAACTCCAGCGGTCAGTTGCAGCTCTGCCCAACAGCGTGTTCTCAGTTCTGCGGGCAAGCACGCCCTCTTGCCTTGGCCCCGAGTGCAAAGTCCCCGAGCGAGCACTCGACTCAGTGGCAATGCACCCGGAAGGACGCTCTCGCTCGTCTTTCAAGGAGCGATTCCTAACAGCAGAAGCAGGAGAGGCACAAACTGCATGACGAGAAGGGACAACGTAGAACACGTCTCTGTCCTGGCACATTTCCGTGTGCCATACTTCCCTCCGGGTCTTCGGGCCTTGCGAAGCTCTGTGTACTGCGAGCGCTGCTACTCGCAGCTGAGAAGGACCGTGGAGCTAGCGGCGAATTCGGAGAGCTCTTCGCTGCACTGCGCCGCTCGCAAGCGGCTTCGTTCTTCGCCTTTTGCCGTCCGGCGAGAGCTGAACTCCAGCGGTCAGTTGCAGCTCTGCCCAACAGCGTGTTCTCAGTTCTGCGGGCAAGCACGCCCTCTTGCCTTGGCCCCGAGAGCAAAGTCCTGAGCGAGCACTCGACTCAGTGCAATGCACGCGGAAGGACGCTCTCGCTCGCCTTTCAAGGAGCGATTCCTAACAGCAGAAGCAGCAGAGGCACAAACTGCATGACGAGAAGGGACAACGTAGAACACGTCTCTGTCCTGGCACATTTTCGTGTGCGATACTTCCCTCCGGGTCTTCGGGCCTTGCGAAGCCCTGTGTACTGCGAGCGCTGCTACTCGCAGCTGAGAAGGACCGTGGAGCTAGCGGCGAATTCGGAGAGCTCTTCGCTGCACTGCGCCGCTCGCAAGCGGCTTCGTTCTTCGCCTTTTGCCGTCCGGCGAGAGCTGAACTCCAGCGGTCAGTTGCAGCTCTGCCCAACAGCGTGTTCTCAGTTCTGCGGGCAAGCACGCCCTCTTGCCTTGGCCCCGAGAGCAAAGTCCCGAGCGAGCACTCGACTCAGTGCAATGCACCCGGAAGGACGCTCTCGCTCGCCTTTCAAGGAGCGATTCCTAACAGCAGAAGCAGCAGAGGCACAAACTGCATGACGAGAAGGGACAACGTAGAACACGTCTCTGTCCTGGCACATTTTCGTGTGCGATACTTCCCTCCGGGTCTTCGGGCCTTGCGAAGCCCTGTGTACTGCGAGCGCTGCTACTCGCAGCTGAGAAGGACCGTGGAGCTAGCGGCGAATTCGGAGAGCTCTTCGCTGCACTGCGCCGCTCGCAAGCGGCTTCGTTCTTCGCCTTCTGCCGTCCGGCGAGAGCTGAACTCCAGCGGTCAGTTGCAGCTCTGCCCAACAGCGTGTTCTCAGTTCTGCGGGCAAGCACGCCCTCTTGCCTTGGCCCCGAGAGCAAAGTCCCGAGCGAGCACTCGACTCAGTGCAATGCACCCGGAAGGACGCTCTCGCTCGTCTTTCAAGGAGCGATTCCTAACAGCAGAAGCAGCAGAGGCACAAACTGCATGACGAGAAGGGACAACGTAGAACACGTCTCTGTCCTGGCACATTTTCGTGTGCGATACTTCCCTCCGGGTCTTCGGGCCTTGCGAAGCCCTGTGTACTGCGAGCGCTGCTACTCGCAGCTGAGAAGGACCGTGGAGCTAGCGGCGAATTCGGAGAGCTCTTCGCTGCACTGCGCCGCTCGCAAGCGGCTTCGTTCTTCGCCTTCTGCCGTCCGGCGAGAGCTGAACTCCAGCGGTCAGTTGCAGCTCTGCCCAACAGCGTGTTCTCAGTTCTGCGGGCAAGCACGCCCTCTTGCCTTGGCCCCGAGAGCAAAGCCCCGAGCGAGCACTCGACTCAGTGCAATGCACCCGGAAGGACGCTCTCGCTCGTCTTTCAAGGAGCGATTCCTAACAGCAGAAGCAGCAGAGGCACAAACTGCATGACGAGAAGGGACAACGTAGAACACGTCTCTGTCCTGGCACATTTTCGTGTGCCATACTTCCCTCCGGGTCTTCGGGCCTTGCGAAGCTCTGTGTACTGCGAGCGCTGCTACTCGCAGCTGAGAAGGACCGTGGAGCTAGCGGCGAATTCGGAGAGCTCTTCGCTGCACTGCGCCGCTCGCAAGCGGCTTCGTTCTTCGCCTTTTGCCGTCCGGCGAGAGCTGAACTCCAGCGGTCAGTTGCAGCTCTGCCCAACAGCGTGTTCTCAGTTCTGCGGGCAAGCACGCCCTCTTGCCTTGGCCCCGAGTGCAAAGTCCCGAGCGAGCACTCGACTCAGTGCAATGCACCCGGAAGGACGCTCTCGCTCGCCTTTCAAGGAGCGATTCCTAACAGCAGAAGCAGCAGAGGCACAAACTGCATGACGAGAAGGGACAACGTAGAACACGTCTCTGTCCTGGCACATTTTCGTGTGCGATACTTCCCTCCGGGTCTTCGGGCCTTGCGAAGCCCTGTGTACTGCGAGCGCTGCTACTCGCAGCTGAGAAGGACCGTGGAGCTAGCGGCGAATTCGGAGAGCTCTTCGCTGCACTGCGCCGCTCGCAAGCGGCTTCGTTCTTCGCCTTCTGCCGTCCGGCGAGAGCTGAACTCCAGCGGTCAGTTGCAGCTCTGCCCAACAGCGTGTTCTCAGTTCTGCGGGCAAGCACGCCCTCTTGCCTTGGCCCCGAGAGCAAAGTCCCGAGCGAGCACTCGACTCAGTGCAATGCACCCGGAAGGACGCTCTCGCTCGTCTTTCAAGGAGCGATTCCTAACAGCAGAAGCAGCAGAGGCACAAACTGCATGACGAGAAGGGACAACGTAGAACACGTCTCTGTCCTGGCACATTTTCGTGTGCGATACTTCCCTCCGGGTCTTCGGGCCTTGCGAAGCCCTGTGTACTGCGAGCGCTGCTACTCGCAGCTGAGAAGGACCGTGGAGCTAGCGGCGAATTCGGAGAGCTCTTCGCTGCACTGCGCCGCTCGCAAGCGGCTTCGTTCTTCGCCTTCTGCCGTCCGGCGAGAGCTGAACTCCAGCGGTCAGTTGCAGCTCTGCCCAACAGCGTGTTCTCAGTTCTGCGGGCAAGCACGCCCTCTTGCCTTGGCCCCGAGTGCAAAGTCCCGAGCGAGCACTCGACTCAGTGCAATGCACCCGGAAGGACGCTCTCGCTCGCCTTTCAAGGAGCGATTCCTAACAGCAGAAGCAGCAGAGGCACAAACTGCATGACGAGAAGGGACAACGTAGAACACGTCTCTGTCCTGGCACATTTTCGTGTGCGATACTTCCCTCCGGGTCTTCGGGCCTTGCGAAGCCCTGTGTACTGCGAGCGCTGCTACTCGCAGCTGAGAAGGACCGTGGAGCTAGCGGCGAATTCGGAGAGCTCTTCGCTGCACTGCGCCGCTCGCAAGCGGCTTCGTTCTTCGCCTTCTGCCGTCCGGCGAGAGCTGAACTCCAGCGGTCAGTTGCAGCTCTGCCCAACAGCGTGTTCTCAGTTCTGCGGGCAAGCACGCCCTCTTGCCTTGGCCCCGAGAGCAAAGTCCCGAGCGAGCACTCGACTCAGTGCAATGCACCCGGAAGGACGCTCTCGCTCGCCTTTCAAGGAGCGATTCCTAACAGCAGAAGCAGCAGAGGCACAAACTGCATGACGAGAAGGGACAACGTAGAACACGTCTCTGTCCTGGCACATTTTCGTGTGCGATACTTCCCTCCGGGTCTTCGGGCCTTGCGAAGCCCTGTGTACTGCGAGCGCTGCTACTCGCAGCTGAGAAGGACCGTGGAGCTAGCGGCGAATTCGGAGAGCTCTTCGCTGCACTGCGCCGCTCGCAAGCGGCTTCGTTCTTCGCCTTCTGCCGTCCGGCGAGAGCTGAACTCCAGCGGTCAGTTGCAGCTCTGCCCAACAGCGTGTTCTCAGTTCTGCGGGCAAGCACGCCCTCTTGCCTTGGCCCCGAGAGCAAAGTCCCGAGCGAGCACTCGACTCAGTGCAATGCACCCGGAAGGACGCTCTCGCTCGTCTTTCAAGGAGCGATTCCTAACAGCAGAAGCAGCAGAGGCACAAACTGCATGACGAGAAGGGACAACGTAGAACACGTCTCTGTCCTGGCACATTTGCGTGTGCGATACTTCCCTCCGGGTCTTCGGGCCTTGCGAAGCCCTGTGTACTGCGAGCGCTGCTACTCGCAGCTGAGAAGGACCGTGGAGCTAGCGGCGAATTCGGAGAGCTCTTCGCTGCACTGCGCCGCTCGCAAGCGGCTTCGTTCTTCGCCTTCTGCCGTCCGGCGAGAGCTGAACTCCAGCGGTCAGTTGCAGCTCTGCCCAACAGCGTGTTCTCAGTTCTGCGGGCAAGCACGCCCTCTTGCCTTGGCCCCGAGAGCAAAGTCCCGAGCGAGCACTCGACTCAGTGCAATGCACCCGGAAGGACGCTCTCGCTCGTCTTTCAAGGAGCGATTACCTACAGCAAAAGCAGCAGAGGCACAAACTGCATGACGAGAAGGGACAACGTAGAACACGTCTCTGTCCTGGCACATTTTCGTGTGCGATACTTCCCTCCGGGTCTTCGGGCCTTGCGAAGCCCTGTGTACTGCGAGCGCTGCTACTCGCAGCTGAGAAGGACCGTGGAGCTAGCGGCGAATTCGGAGAGCTCTTCGCTGCACTGCGCCGCTCGCAAGCGGCTTCGTTCTTCGCCTTCTGCCGTCCGGCGAGAGCTGAACTCCAGCGGTCAGTTGCAGCTCTGCCCAACAGCGTGTTCTCAGTTCTGCGGGCAAGCACGCCCTCTTGCCTTGGCCCCGAGTGCAAAGTCCCGAGCGAGCACTCGACTCAGTGCAATGCACCCGGAAGGACGCTCTCGCTCGTCTTTCAAGGAGCGATTCCTAACAGCAGAAGCAGGAGAGGCACAAACTGCATGACGAGAAGGGACAACGTAGAACACGTCTCTGTCCTGGCGCATTTTCGTGTGCGATACTTCCCTCCGGGTCTTCGGGCCTTGCGAAGCTCTGTGTACTGCGAGCGCTGCTACTCGCAGCTGAGAAGGACCGTGGAGCTAGCGGCGAATTCGGAGAGTTCTTCGCTGCACTGCGCCGCTCGCAAGCGGCTTCGTTCTTCGCCTTCTGCCGTCCGGCGAGAGCTGAACTCCAGCGGTCAGTTGCAGCTCTGCCCAACAGCGTGTTCTCAGTTCTGCGGGCAAGCACGCCCTCTTGCCTTGGCCCCGAGTGCAAAGTCCCGAGCGAGCACTCGACTCAGTGCAATGCACCCGGAAGGACGCTCTCGCTCGTCTTTCAAGGAGCGATTCCTAACAGCAGAAGCAGCAGAGGCACAAACTGCATGACGAGAAGGGACAACGTAGAACACGTCTCTGTCCTGGCGCATTTCCGTGTGCCATACTTCCCTCCGGGTCTTCGGGCCTTGCGAAGCTCTGTGTACTGCGAGCGCTGCTACTCGCAGCTGAGAAGGACCGTGGAGCTAGCGGCGAATTCGGAGAGCTCTTCGCTGCACTGCGCCGCTCGCAAGCGGCTTCGTTCTTCGCCTTCTGCCGTCCGGCGAGAGCTGAACTCCAGCGGTCAGTTGCAGCTCTGCCCAACAGCGTGTTCTCAGTTCTGCGGGCAAGCACGCCCTCTTGCCTTGGCCCCGAGAGCAAAGTCCCGAGCGAGCACTCGACTCAGTGCAATGCACCCGGAAGGACGCTCTCGCTCGCCTTTCAAGGAGCGATTACCTACAGCAAAAGCAGCAGAGGCACAAACTGCATGACGAGAAGGGACAACGTAGAACACGTCTCTGTCCTGGCACATTTTCGTGTGCGATACTTCCCTCCGGGTCTTCGGGCCTTGCGAAGCTCTGTGTACTGCGAGCGCTGCTACTCGCAGCTGAGAAGGACCGTGGAGCTAGCGGCGAATTCGGAGAGCTCTTCGCTGCACTGCGCCGCTCGCAAGCGGCTTCGTTCTTCGCCTTCTGCCGTCCGGCGAGAGCTGAACTCCAGCGGTCAGTTGCAGCTCTGCCCAACAGCGTGTTCTCAGTTCTGCGGGCAAGCACGCCCTCTTGCCTTGGCCCCGAGTGCAAAGTCCCGAGCGAGCACTCGACTCAGTGCAATGCACCCGGAAGGACGCTCTCGCTCGTCTTTCAAGGAGCGATTCCTAACAGCAGAAGCAGCAGAGGCACAAACTGCATGACGAGAAGGGACAACGTAGAACACGTCTCTGTCCTGGCGCATTTTCCTGTGCGATACTTCCCTCCGGGTCTTCGGGCCTTGCGAAGCTCTGTGTACTGCGAGCGCTGCTACTCGCAGCTGAGAAGGACCGTGGAGCTAGCGGCGAATTCGGAGAGTTCTTCGCTGCACTGCGCCGCTCGCAAGCGGCTTCGTTTTCGCCTTTTGCCGTCCGGCGAGAGCTGAACTCCAGCGGTCAGTTGCAGCTCTGCCCAACAGCGTGTTCTCAGTTCTGCGGGCAAGCACGCCCTCTTGCCTTGGCCCCGAGTGCAAAGACCCGAGCGAGCACTCGACTCAGTGCAATGCACCAGGAAGGACGCTCTCGCTCGTCTTTCAAGGAGCGATTCCTAACAGCAGAAGCAGCAGAGGCACAAACTGCATGACGAGAAGGGACAACGTAGAACACGTCTCTGTCCTGGCACATTTTCGTGTGCCATACTTCCCTCCGGGTCTTCGGGCCTTGCGAAGCTCTGTGTACTGCGAGCGCTGCTACTCGCAGCTGAGAAGGACCGTGGAGCTAGCGGCGAATTCGGAGAGCTCTTCGCTGCACTGCGCCGCTCGCAAGCGGCTTCGTTCTTCGCCTTTTGCCGTCCGGCGAGAGCTGAACTCCAGCGGTCAGTTGCAGCTCTGCCCAACAGCGTGTTCTCAGTTCTGCGGGCAAGCACGCCCTCTTGCCTTGGCCCCGAGTGCAAAGTCCCGAGCGAGCACTCGACTCAGTGCAATGCACCCGGAAGGACGCTCTCGCTCGCCTTTCAAGGAGCGATTCCTAACAGCAGAAGCAGCAGAGGCACAAACTGCATGACGAGAAGGGACAACGTAGAACACGTCTCTGTCCTGGCACATTTTCGTGTGCGATACTTCCCTCCGGGTCTTCGGGCCTTGCGAAGCCCTGTGTACTGCGAGCGCTGCTACTCGCAGCTGAGAAGGACCGTGGAGCTAGCGGCGAATTCGGAGAGCTCTTCGCTGCACTGCGCCGCTCGCAAGCGGCTTCGTTCTTCGCCTTTTGCCGTCCGGCGAGAGCTGAACTCCAGCGGTCAGTTGCAGCTCTGCCCAACAGCGTGTTCTCAGTTCTGCGGGCAAGCACGCCCTCTTGCCTTGGCCCCGAGAGCAAAGTCCCGAGCGAGCACTCGACTCAGTGCAATGCACCCGGAAGGACGCTCTCGCTCGCCTTTCAAGGAGCGATTCCTAACAGCAGAAGCAGCAGAGGCACAAACTGCATGACGAGAAGGGACAACGTAGAACACGTCTCTGTCCTGGCACATTTTCGTGTGCGATACTTCCCTCCGGGTCTTCGGGCCTTGCGAAGCCCTGTGTACTGCGAGCGCTGCTACTCGCAGCTGAGAAGGACCGTGGAGCTAGCGGCGAATTCGGAGAGCTCTTCGCTGCACTGCGCCGCTCGCAAGCGGCTTCGTTCTTCGCCTTCTGCCGTCCGGCGAGAGCTGAACTCCAGCGGTCAGTTGCAGCTCTGCCCAACAGCGTGTTCTCAGTTCTGCGGGCAAGCACGCCCTCTTGCCTTGGCCCCGAGAGCAAAGTCCCGAGCGAGCACTCGACTCAGTGCAATGCACCCGGAAGGACGCTCTCGCTCGTCTTTCAAGGAGCGATTCCTAACAGCAGAAGCAGCAGAGGCACAAACTGCATGACGAGAAGGGACAACGTAGAACACGTCTCTGTCCTGGCACATTTGCGTGTGCGATACTTCCCTCCGGGTCTTCGGGCCTTGCGAAGCCCTGTGTACTGCGAGCGCTGCTACTCGCAGCTGAGAAGGACCGTGGAGCTAGCGGCGAATTCGGAGAGCTCTTCGCTGCACTGCGCCGCTCGCAAGCGGCTTCGTTCTTCGCCTTCTGCCGTCCGGCGAGAGCTGAACTCCAGCGGTCAGTTGCAGCTCTGCCCAACAGCGTGTTCTCAGTTCTGCGGGCAAGCACGCCCTCTTGCCTTGGCCCCGAGTGCAAAGTCCCGAGCGAGCACTCGACTCAGTGCAATGCACCCGGAAGGACGCTCTCGCTCGTCTTTCAAGGAGCGATTCCTAACAGCAGAAGCAGCAGAGGCACAAACTGCATGACGAGAAGGGACAACGTAGAACACGTCTCTGTCCTGGCACATTTTCGTGTGCGATACTTCCCTCCGGGTCTTCGGGCCTTGCGAAGCCCTGTGTACTGCGAGCGCTGCTACTCGCAGCTGAGAAGGACCGTGGAGCTAGCGGCGAATTCGGAGAGCTCTTCGCTGCACTGCGCCGCTCGCAAGCGGCTTCGTTCTTCGCCTTCTGCCGTCCGGCGAGAGCTGAACTCCAGCGGTCAGTTGCAGCTCTGCCCAACAGCGTGTTCTCAGTTCTGCGGGCAAGCACGCCCTCTTGCCTTGGCCCCGAGAGCAAAGCCCCGAGCGAGCACTCGACTCAGTGCAATGCACCCGGAAGGACGCTCTCGCTCGTCTTTCAAGGAGCGATTCCTAACAGCAGAAGCAGCAGAGGCACAAACTGCATGACGAGAAGGGACAACGTAGAACACGTCTCTGTCCTGGCACATTTGCGTGTGCGATACTTCCCTCCGGGTCTTCGGGCCTTGCGAAGCCCTGTGTACTGCGAGCGCTGCTACTCGCAGCTGAGAAGGACCGTGGAGCTAGCGGCGAATTCGGAGAGCTCTTCGCTGCACTGCGCCGCTCGCAAGCGGCTTCGTTCTTCGCCTTCTGCCGTCCGGCGAGAGCTGAACTCCAGCGGTCAGTTGCAGCTCTGCCCAACAGCGTGTTCTCAGTTCTGCGGGCAAGCACGCCCTCTTGCCTTGGCCCCGAGTGCAAAGTCCCGAGCGAGCACTCGACTCAGTGCAATGCACCCGGAAGGACGCTCTCGCTCGCCTTTCAAGGAGCGATTCCTAACAGCAGAAGCAGCAGAGGCACAAACTGCATGACGAGAAGGGACAACGTAGAACACGTCTCTGTCCTGGCACATTTTCGTGTGCCATACTTCCCTCCGGGTCTTCGGGCCTTGCGAAGCTCTGTGTACTGCGAGCGCTGCTACTCGCAGCTGAGAAGGACCGTGGAGCTAGCGGCGAATTCGGAGAGCTCTTCGCTGCACTGCGCCGCTCGCAAGCGGCTTCGTTCTTCGCCTTCTGCCGTCCGGCGAGAGCTGAACTCCAGCGGTCAGTTGCAGCTCTGCCCAACAGCGTGTTCTCAGTTCTGCGGGCAAGCACGCCCTCTTGCCTTGGCCCCGAGAGCAAAGCCCCGAGCGAGCACTCGACTCAGTGCAATGCACCCGGAAGGACGCTCTCGCTCGTCTTTCAAGGAGCGATTCCTAACAGCAGAAGCAGCAGAGGCACAAACTGCATGACGAGAAGGGACAACGTAGAACACGTCTCTGTCCTGGCACATTTCCGTGTGCCATACTTCCCTCCGGGTCTTCGGGCCTTGCGAAGCTCTGTGTACTGCGAGCGCTGCTACTCGCAGCTGAGAAGGACCGTGGAGCTAGCGGCGAATTCGGAGAGCTCTTCGCTGCACTGCGCCGCTCGCAAGCGGCTTCGTTCTTCGCCTTCTGCCGTCCGGCGAGAGCTGAACTCCAGCGGTCAGTTGCAGCTCTGCCCAACAGCGTGTTCTCAGTTCTGCGGGCAAGCACGCCCTCTTGCCTTGGCCCCGAGAGCAAAGCCCCGAGCGAGCACTCGACTCAGTGCAATGCACCCGGAAGGACGCTCTCGCTCGCCTTTCAAGGAGCGATTCCTAACAGCAGAAGCAGCAGAGGCACAAACTGCATGACGAGAAGGGACAACGTAGAACACGTCTCTGTCCTGGCACATTTCCGTGTGCCATACTTCCCTCCGGGTCTTCGGGCCTTGCGAAGCTCTGTGTACTGCGAGCGCTGCTACTCGCAGCTGAGAAGGACCGTGGAGCTAGCGGCGAATTCGGAGAGCTCTTCGCTGCACTGCGCCGCTCGCAAGCGGCTTCGTTCTTCGCCTTCTGCCGTCCGGCGAGAGCTGAACTCCAGCGGTCAGTTGCAGCTCTGCCCAACAGCGTGTTCTCAGTTCTGCGGGCAAGCACGCCCTCTTGCCTTGGCCCCGAGAGCAAAGCCCCGAGCGAGCACTCGACTCAGTGCAATGCACCCGGAAGGACGCTCTCGCTCGTCTTTCAAGGAGCGATTCCTAACAGCAGAAGCAGCAGAGGCACAAACTGCATGACGAGAAGGGACAACGTAGAACACGGCTCTGTCCTGGCACATTTTCGTGTGCGATACTTCCCTCCGGGTCTTCGGGCCTTGCGAAGCTCTGTGTACTGCGAGCGCTGCTACTCGCAGCTGAGAAGGACCGTGGAGCTAGCGGCGAATTCGGAGAGCTCTTCGCTGCACTGCGCCGCTCGCAAGCGGCTTCGTTTTCGCCTTTTGCCGTCCGGCGAGAGCTGAACTCCAGCGGTCAGTTGCAGCTCTGCCCAACAGCGTGTTCTCAGTTCTGCGGGCAAGCACGCCCTCTTGCCTTGGCCCCGAGAGCAAAGCCCCGAGCGAGCACTCGACTCAGTGCAATGCACCCGGAAGGACGCTCTCGCTCGTCTTTCAAGGAGCGATTCCTAACAGCAGAAGCAGCAGAGGCACAAACTGCATGACGAGAAGGGACAACGTAGAACACGTCTCTGTCCTGGCACATTTTCGTGTGCGATACTTCCCTCCGGGTCTTCGGGCCTTGCGAAGCTCTGTGTACTGCGAGCGCTGCTACTCGCAGCTGAGAAGGACCGTGGAGCTAGCGGCGAATTCGGAGAGCTCTTCGCTGCACTGCGCCGCTCGCAAGCGGCTTCGTTCTTCGCCTTCTGCCGTCCGGCGAGAGCTGAACTCCAGCGGTCAGTTGCAGATCTGCCCAACAGCGTGTTCTCAGTTCTGCGGGCAAGCACGCCCTCTTGCCTTGGCCCCGAGTGCAAAGTCCCGAGCGAGCACTCGACTCAGTGCAATGCACCCGGAAGGACGCTCTCGCTCGTCTTTCAAGGAGCGATTCCTAACAGCAGAAGCAGCAGAGGCACAAACTGCATGACGAGAAGGGACAACGTAGAACACGTCTCTGTCCTGGCACATTTGCGTGTGCGATACTTCCCTCCGGGTCTTCGGGCCTTGCGAAGCCCTGTGTACTGCGAGCGCTGCTACTCGCAGCTGAGAAGGACCGTGGAGCTAGCGGCGAATTCGGAGAGCTCTTCGCTGCACTGCGCCGCTCGCAAGCGGCTTCGTTCTTCGCCTTCTGCCGTCCGGCGAGAGCTGAACTCCAGCGGTCAGTTGCAGCTCTGCCCAACAGCGTGTTCTCAGTTCTGCGGGCAAGCACGCCCTCTTGCCTTGGCCCCGAGTGCAAAGTCCCGAGCGAGCACTCGACTCAGTGCAATGCACCCGGAAGGACGCTCTCGCTCGTCTTTCAAGGAGCGATTCCTAACAGCAGAAGCAGCAGAGGCACAAACTGCATGACGAGAAGGGACAACGTAGAACACGTCTCTGTCCTGGCACATTTTCGTGTGCGATACTTCCCTCCGGGTCTTCGGTCCTTGCGAAGCTTTGTGTACTGCGAGCGCTGCTACTCGCAGCTGAGAAGGACCGTGGAGCTAGCGGCGAATTCGGAGAGCTCTTCGCTGCACTGCGCCGCTCGCAAGCGGCTTCGTTCTTCGCCTTCTGCCGTCCGGCGAGAGCTGAACTCCAGCGGTCAGTTGCAGCTCTGCCCAACAGCGTGTTCTCAGTTCTGCGGGCAAGCACGCCCTCTTGCCTTGGCCCCGAGTGCAAAGTCCCGAGCGAGCACTCGATTCAGTGCAATGCACCCGGAAGGACGCTCTCGCTCGTCTTTCAAGGAGCGATTACCTACAGCAGAAGCAGCAGAGGCACAAACTGCATGACGAGAAGGGACAACGTAGAACACGTCTCTGTCCTGGCACATTTCCGTGTGCCATACTTCCCTCCGGGTCTTCGGGCCTTGCGAAGCTCTGTGTACTGCGAGCGCTGCTACTCGCAGCTGAGAAGGACCGTGGAGCTAGCGGCGAATTCGGAGAGCTCTTCGCTGCACTGCGCCGCTCGCAAGCGGCTTCGTTCTTCGCCTTCTGCCGTCCGGCGAGAGCTGAACTCCAGCGGTCAGTTGCAGCTCTGCCCAACAGCGTGTTCTCAGTTCTGCGGGCAAGCACGCCCTCTTGCCTTGGCCCCGAGAGCAAAGCCCCGAGCGAGCACTCGACTCAGTGCAATGCACCCGGAAGGACGCTCTCGCTCGTCTTTCAAGGAGCGATTCCTAACAGCAGAAGCAGCAGAGGCACAAACTGCATGACGAGAAGGGACAACGTAGAACACGTCTCTGTCCTGGCACATTTTCGTGTGCGATACTTCCCTCCGGGTCTTCGGGCCTTGCGAAGCCCTGTGTACTGCGAGCGCTGCTACTCGCAGCTGAGAAGGACCGTGGAGCTAGCGGCGAATTCGGAGAGCTCTTCGCTGCACTGCGCCGCTCGCAAGCGGCTTCGTTCTTCGCCTTCTGCCGTCCGGCGAGAGCTGAACTCCAGCGGTCAGTTGCAGCTCTGCCCAACAGCGTGTTCTCAGTTCTGCGGGCAAGCACGCCCTCTTGCCTTGGCCCCGAGAGCAAAGTCCCGAGCGAGCACTCGACTCAGTGCAATGCACCCGGAAGGACGCTCTCGCTCGTCTTTCAAGGAGCGATTCCTAACAGCAGAAGCAGCAGAGGCACAAACTGCATGACGAGAAGGGACAACGTAGAACACGTCTCTGTCCTGGCACATTTTCGTGTGCGATACTTCCCTCCGGGTCTTCGGGCCTTGCGAAGCCCTGTGTACTGCGAGCGCTGCTACTCGCAGCTGAGAAGGACCGTGGAGCTAGCGGCGAATTCGGAGAGCTCTTCGCTGCACTGCGCCGCTCGCAAGCGGCTTCGTTCTTCGCCTTCTGCCGTCCGGCGAGAGCTGAACTCCAGCGGTCAGTTGCAGCTCTGCCCAACAGCGTGTTCTCAGTTCTGCGGGCAAGCACGCCCTCTTGCCTTAGCCCCGAGTGCAAAGTCCCGAGCGAGCACTCGACTCAGTGCAATGCACCCGGAAGGACGCTCTCGCTCGCCTTTCAAGGAGCGATTCCTAACAGCAGAAGCAGCAGAGGCACAAACTGCATGACGAGAAGGGACAACGTAGAACACGTCTCTGTCCTGGCACATTTTCGTGTGCGATACTTCCCTCCGGGTCTTCGGGCCTTGCGAAGCTCTGTGTACTGCGAGCGCTGCTACTCGCAGCTGAGAAGGACCGTGGAGCTAGCGGCGAATTCGGAGAGCTCTTCGCTGCACTGCGCCGCTCGCAAGCGGCTTCGTTCTTCGCCTTCTGCCGTCCGGCGAGAGCTGAACTCCAGCGGTCAGTTGCAGCTCTGCCCAACAGCGTGTTCTCAGTTCTGCGGGCAAGCACGCCCTCTTGCCTTGGCCCCGAGTGCAAAGTCCCGAGCGAGCACTCGATTCAGTGCAATGCACCCGGAAGGACGCTCTCGCTCGTCTTTCAAGGAGCGATTACCTACAGCAGAAGCAGCAGAGGCACAAACTGCATGACGAGAAGGGACAACGTAGAACACGTCTCTGTCCTGGCACATTTCCGTGTGCCATACTTCCCTCCGGGTCTTCGGGCCTTGCGAAGCTCTGTGTACTGCGAGCGCTGCTACTCGCAGCTGAGAAGGACCGTGGAGCTAGCGGCGAATTCGGAGAGCTCTTCGCTGCACTGCGCCGCTCGCAAGCGGCTTCGTTCTTCGCCTTCTGCCGTCCGGCGAGAGCTGAACTCCAGCGGTCAGTTGCAGCTCTGCCCAACAGCGTGTTCTCAGTTCTGCGGGCAAGCACGCCCTCTTGCCTTGGCCCCGAGAGCAAAGCCCCGAGCGAGCACTCGACTCAGTGCAATGCACCCGGAAGGACGCTCTCGCTCGTCTTTCAAGGAGCGATTCCTAACAGCAGAAGCAGCAGAGGCACAAACTGCATGACGAGAAGGGACAACGTAGAACACGTCTCTGTCCTGGCACATTTTCGTGTGCGATACTTCCCTCCGGGTCTTCGGGCCTTGCGAAGCCCTGTGTACTGCGAGCGCTGCTACTCGCAGCTGAGAAGGACCGTGGAGCTAGCGGCGAATTCGGAGAGCTCTTCGCTGCACTGCGCCGCTCGCAAGCGGCTTCGTTCTTCGCCTTCTGCCGTCCGGCGAGAGCTGAACTCCAGCGGTCAGTTGCAGCTCTGCCCAACAGCGTGTTCTCAGTTCTGCGGGCAAGCACGCCCTCTTGCCTTGGCCCCGAGAGCAAAGTCCCGAGCGAGCACTCGACTCAGTGCAATGCACCCGGAAGGACGCTCTCGCTCGTCTTTCAAGGAGCGATTCCTAACAGCAGAAGCAGCAGAGGCACAAACTGCATGACGAGAAGGGACAACGTAGAACACGTCTCTGTCCTGGCACATTTGCGTGTGCGATACTTCCCTCCGGGTCTTCGGGCCTTGCGAAGCCCTGTGTACTGCGAGCGCTGCTACTCGCAGCTGAGAAGGACCGTGGAGCTAGCGGCGAATTCGGAGAGCTCTTCGCTGCACTGCGCCGCTCGCAAGCGGCTTCGTTCTTCGCCTTCTGCCGTCCGGCGAGAGCTGAACTCCAGCGGTCAGTTGCAGCTCTGCCCAACAGCGTGTTCTCAGTTCTGCGGGCAAGCACGCCCTCTTGCCTTGGCCCCGAGTGCAAAGTCCCGAGCGAGCACTCGACTCAGTGCAATGCACCCGGAAGGACGCTCTCGCTCGCCTTTCAAGGAGCGATTCCTAACAGCAGAAGCAGCAGAGGCACAAACTGCATGACGAGAAGGGACAACGTAGAACACGTCTCTGTCCTGGCACATTTTCGTGTGCGATACTTCCCTCCGGGTCTTCGGGCCTTGCGAAGCTCTGTGTACTGCGAGCGCTGCTACTCGCAGCTGAGAAGGACCGTGGAGCTAGCGGCGAATTCGGAGAGCTCTTCGCTGCACTGCGCCGCTCGCAAGCGGCTTCGTTCTTCGCCTTCTGCCGTCCGGCGAGAGCTGAACTCCAGCGGTCAGTTGCAGCTCTGCCCAACAGCGTGTTCTCAGTTCTGCGGGCAAGCACGCCCTCTTGCCTTGGCCCCGAGAGCAAAGCCCCGAGCGAGCACTCGACTCAGTGCAATGCACCCGGAAGGACGCTCTCGCTCGTCTTTCAAGGAGCGATTCCTAACAGCAGAAGCAGCAGAGGCACAAACTGCATGACGAGAAGGGACAACGTAGAACACGTCTCTGTCCTGGCACATTTCCGTGTGCCATACTTCCCTCCGGGTCTTCGGGCCTTGCGAAGCCCTGTGTACTGCGAGCGCTGCTACTCGCAGCTGAGAAGGACCGTGGAGCTAGCGGCGAATTCGGAGAGCTCTTCGCTGCACTGCGCCGCTCGCAAGCGGCTTCGTTCTTCGCCTTCTGCCGTCCGGCGAGAGCTGAACTCCAGCGGTCAGTTGCAGCTCTGCCCAACAGCGTGTTCTCAGTTCTGCGGGCAAGCACGCCCTCTTGCCTTGGCCCCGAGAGCAAAGCCCCGAGCGAGCACTCGACTCAGTGCAATGCACCCGGAAGGACGCTCTCGCTCGCCTTTCAAGGAGCGATTCCTAACAGCAGAAGCAGCAGAGGCACAAACTGCATGACGAGAAGGGACAACGTAGAACACGTCTCTGTCCTGGCACATTTCCGTGTGCCATACTTCCCTCCGGGTCTTCGGGCCTTGCGAAGCTCTGTGTACTGCGAGCGCTGCTACTCGCAGCTGAGAAGGACCGTGGAGCTAGCGGCGAATTCGGAGAGCTCTTCGCTGCACTGCGCCGCTCGCAAGCGGCTTCGTTCTTCGCCTTCTGCCGTCCGGCGAGAGCTGAACTCCAGCGGTCAGTTGCAGCTCTGCCCAACAGCGTGTTCTCAGTTCTGCGGGCAAGCACGCCCTCTTGCCTTGGCCCCGAGAGCAAAGCCCCGAGCGAGCACTCGACTCAGTGCAATGCACCCGGAAGGACGCTCTCGCTCGCCTTTCAAGGAGCGATTCCTAACAGCAGAAGCAGCAGAGGCACAAACTGCATGACGAGAAGGGACAACGTAGAACACGTCTCTGTCCTGGCACATTTCCGTGTGCCATACTTCCCTCCGGGTCTTCGGGCCTTGCGAAGCTCTGTGTACTGCGAGCGCTGCTACTCGCAGCTGAGAAGGACCGTGGAGCTAGCGGCGAATTCGGAGAGCTCTTCGCTGCACTGCGCCGCTCGCAAGCGGCTTCGTTCTTCGCCTTCTGCCGTCCGGCGAGAGCTGAACTCCAGCGGTCAGTTGCAGCTCTGCCCAACAGCGTGTTCTCAGTTCTGCGGGCAAGCACGCCCTCTTGCCTTGGCCCCGAGAGCAAAGCCCCGAGCGAGCACTCGACTCAGTGCAATGCACCCGGAAGGACGCTCTCGCTCGCCTTTCAAGGAGCGATTCCTAACAGCAGAAGCAGCAGAGGCACAAACTGCATGACGAGAAGGGACAACGTAGAACACGTCTCTGTCCTGGCACATTTCCGTGTGCCATACTTCCCTCCGGGTCTTCGGGCCTTGCGAAGCTCTGTGTACTGCGAGCGCTGCTACTCGCAGCTGAGAAGGACCGTGGAGCTAGCGGCGAATTCGGAGAGCTCTTCGCTGCACTGCGCCGCTCGCAAGCGGCTTCGTTCTTCGCCTTCTGCCGTCCGGCGAGAGCTGAACTCCAGCGGTCAGTTGCAGCTCTGCCCAACAGCGTGTTCTCAGTTCTGCGGGCAAGCACGCCCTCTTGCCTTGGCCCCGAGAGCAAAGCCCCGAGCGAGCACTCGACTCAGTGCAATGCACCCGGAAGGACGCTCTCGCTCGTCTTTCAAGGAGCGATTCCTAACAGCAGAAGCAGCAGAGGCACAAACTGCATGACGAGAAGGGACAACGTAGAACACGTCTCTGTCCTGGCACATTTTCGTGTGCGATACTTCCCTCCGGGTCTTCGGGCCTTGCGAAGCTCTGTGTACTGCGAGCGCTGCTACTCGCAGCTGAGAAGGACCGTGGAGCTAGCGGCGAATTCGGAGAGCTCTTCGCTGCACTGCGCCGCTCGCAAGCGGCTTCGTTTTCGCCTTTTGCCGTCCGGCGAGAGCTGAACTCCAGCGGTCAGTTGCAGCTCTGCCCAACAGCGTGTTCTCAGTTCTGCGGGCAAGCACGCCCTCTTGCCTTGGCCCCGAGAGCAAAGCCCCGAGCGAGCACTCGACTCAGTGCAATGCACCCGGAAGGACGCTCTCGCTCGTCTTTCAAGGAGCGATTCCTAACAGCAGAAGCAGCAGAGGCACAAACTGCATGACGAGAAGGGACAACGTAGAACACGTCTCTGTCCTGGCACATTTTCGTGTGCGATACTTCCCTCCGGGTCTTCGGGCCTTGCGAAGCTCTGTGTACTGCGAGCGCTGCTACTCGCAGCTGAGAAGGACCGTGGAGCTAGCGGCGAATTCGGAGAGCTCTTCGCTGCACTGCGCCGCTCGCAAGCGGCTTCGTTCTTCGCCTTCTGCCGTCCGGCGAGAGCTGAACTCCAGCGGTCAGTTGCAGATCTGCCCAACAGCGTGTTCTCAGTTCTGCGGGCAAGCACGCCCTCTTGCCTTGGCCCCGAGTGCAAAGTCCCGAGCGAGCACTCGACTCAGTGCAATGCACCCGGAAGGACGCTCTCGCTCGTCTTTCAAGGAGCGATTCCTAACAGCAGAAGCAGCAGAGGCACAAACTGCATGACGAGAAGGGACAACGTAGAACACGTCTCTGTCCTGGCGCATTTTCGTGTGCGATACTTCCCTCCGGGTCTTCGGGCCTTGCGAAGCCCTGTGTACTGCGAGCGCTGCTACTCGCAGCTGAGAAGGACCGTGGAGCTAGCGGCGAATTCGGAGAGCTCTTCGCTGCACTGCGCCGCTCGCAAGCGGCTTCGTTCTTCGCCTTCTGCCGTCCGGCGAGAGCTGAACTCCAGCGGTCAGTTGCAGCTCTGCCCAACAGCGTGTTCTCAGTTCTGCGGGCAAGCACGCCCTCTTGCCTTGGCCCCGAGTGCAAAGTCCCGAGCGAGCACTCGACTCAGTGCAATGCACTCGGAAGGACGCTCTCGCTCGTCTTTCAAGGAGCGATTCCTAACAGCAGAAGCAGCAGAGGCACAAACTGCATGACGAGAAGGGACAACGTAGAACACGTCTCTGTCCTGGCGCATTTCCGTGTGCCATACTTCCCTCCGGGTCTTCGGGCCTTGCGAAGCTCTGTGTACTGCGAGCGCTGCTACTCGCAGCTGAGAAGGACCGTGGAGCTAGCGGCGAATTCGGAGAGCTCTTCGCTGCACTGCGCCGCTCGCAAGCGGCTTCGTTCTTCGCCTTCTGCCGTCCGGCGAGAGCTGAACTCCAGCGGTCAGTTGCAGCTCTGCCCAACAGCGTGTTCTCAGTTCTGCGGGCAAGCACGCCCTCTTGCCTTGGCCCCGAGTGCAAAGTCCCGAGCGAGCACTCGATTCAGTGCAATGCACCCGGAAGGACGCTCTCGCTCGTCTTTCAAGGAGCGATTACCTACAGCAGAAGCAGCAGAGGCACAAACTGCATGACGAGAAGGGACAACGTAGAACACGTCTCTGTCCTGGCACATTTCCGTGTGCCATACTTCCCTCCGGGTCTTCGGGCCTTGCGAAGCTCTGTGTACTGCGAGCGCTGCTACTCGCAGCTGAGAAGGACCGTGGAGCTAGCGGCGAATTCGGAGAGCTCTTCGCTGCACTGCGCCGCTCGCAAGCGGCTTCGTTCTTCGCCTTCTGCCGTCCGGCGAGAGCTGAACTCCAGCGGTCAGTTGCAGCTCTGCCCAACAGCGTGTTCTCAGTTCTGCGGGCAAGCACGCCCTCTTGCCTTGGCCCCGAGAGCAAAGCCCCGAGCGAGCACTCGACTCAGTGCAATGCACCCGGAAGGACGCTCTCGCTCGTCTTTCAAGGAGCGATTCCTAACAGCAGAAGCAGCAGAGGCACAAACTGCATGACGAGAAGGGACAACGTAGAACACGTCTCTGTCCTGGCACATTTTCGTGTGCGATACTTCCCTCCGGGTCTTCGGGCCTTGCGAAGCCCTGTGTACTGCGAGCGCTGCTACTCGCAGCTGAGAAGGACCGTGGAGCTAGCGGCGAATTCGGAGAGCTCTTCGCTGCACTGCGCCGCTCGCAAGCGGCTTCGTTCTTCGCCTTCTGCCGTCCGGCGAGAGCTGAACTCCAGCGGTCAGTTGCAGCTCTGCCCAACAGCGTGTTCTCAGTTCTGCGGGCAAGCACGCCCTCTTGCCTTGGCCCCGAGAGCAAAGTCCCGAGCGAGCACTCGACTCAGTGCAATGCACCCGGAAGGACGCTCTCGCTCGTCTTTCAAGGAGCGATTCCTAACAGCAGAAGCAGCAGAGGCACAAACTGCATGACGAGAAGGGACAACGTAGAACACGTCTCTGTCCTGGCACATTTGCGTGTGCGATACTTCCCTCCGGGTCTTCGGGCCTTGCGAAGCCCTGTGTACTGCGAGCGCTGCTACTCGCAGCTGAGAAGGACCGTGGAGCTAGCGGCGAATTCGGAGAGCTCTTCGCTGCACTGCGCCGCTCGCAAGCGGCTTCGTTCTTCGCCTTCTGCCGTCCGGCGAGAGCTGAACTCCAGCGGTCAGTTGCAGCTCTGCCCAACAGCGTGTTCTCAGTTCTGCGGGCAAGCACGCCCTCTTGCCTTGGCCCCGAGTGCAAAGTCCCGAGCGAGCACTCGACTCAGTGCAATGCACCCGGAAGGACGCTCTCGCTCGCCTTTCAAGGAGCGATTCCTAACAGCAGAAGCAGCAGAGGCACAAACTGCATGACGAGAAGGGACAACGTAGAACACGTCTCTGTCCTGGCACATTTTCGTGTGCGATACTTCCCTCCGGGTCTTCGGGCCTTGCGAAGCTCTGTGTACTGCGAGCGCTGCTACTCGCAGCTGAGAAGGACCGTGGAGCTAGCGGCGAATTCGGAGAGCTCTTCGCTGCACTGCGCCGCTCGCAAGCGGCTTCGTTCTTCGCCTTCTGCCGTCCGGCGAGAGCTGAACTCCAGCGGTCAGTTGCAGCTCTGCCCAACAGCGTGTTCTCAGTTCTGCGGGCAAGCACGCCCTCTTGCCTTGGCCCCGAGAGCAAAGCCCCGAGCGAGCACTCGACTCAGTGCAATGCACCCGGAAGGACGCTCTCGCTCGTCTTTCAAGGAGCGATTCCTAACAGCAGAAGCAGCAGAGGCACAAACTGCATGACGAGAAGGGACAACGTAGAACACGTCTCTGTCCTGGCACATTTCCGTGTGCCATACTTCCCTCCGGGTCTTCGGGCCTTGCGAAGCCCTGTGTACTGCGAGCGCTGCTACTCGCAGCTGAGAAGGACCGTGGAGCTAGCGGCGAATTCGGAGAGCTCTTCGCTGCACTGCGCCGCTCGCAAGCGGCTTCGTTCTTCGCCTTCTGCCGTCCGGCGAGAGCTGAACTCCAGCGGTCAGTTGCAGCTCTGCCCAACAGCGTGTTCTCAGTTCTGCGGGCAAGCACGCCCTCTTGCCTTGGCCCCGAGAGCAAAGCCCCGAGCGAGCACTCGACTCAGTGCAATGCACCCGGAAGGACGCTCTCGCTCGCCTTTCAAGGAGCGATTCCTAACAGCAGAAGCAGCAGAGGCACAAACTGCATGACGAGAAGGGACAACGTAGAACACGTCTCTGTCCTGGCACATTTCCGTGTGCCATACTTCCCTCCGGGTCTTCGGGCCTTGCGAAGCTCTGTGTACTGCGAGCGCTGCTACTCGCAGCTGAGAAGGACCGTGGAGCTAGCGGCGAATTCGGAGAGCTCTTCGCTGCACTGCGCCGCTCGCAAGCGGCTTCGTTCTTCGCCTTCTGCCGTCCGGCGAGAGCTGAACTCCAGCGGTCAGTTGCAGCTCTGCCCAACAGCGTGTTCTCAGTTCTGCGGGCAAGCACGCCCTCTTGCCTTGGCCCCGAGAGCAAAGCCCCGAGCGAGCACTCGACTCAGTGCAATGCACCCGGAAGGACGCTCTCGCTCGCCTTTCAAGGAGCGATTCCTAACAGCAGAAGCAGCAGAGGCACAAACTGCATGACGAGAAGGGACAACGTAGAACACGTCTCTGTCCTGGCACATTTCCGTGTGCCATACTTCCCTCCGGGTCTTCGGGCCTTGCGAAGCTCTGTGTACTGCGAGCGCTGCTACTCGCAGCTGAGAAGGACCGTGGAGCTAGCGGCGAATTCGGAGAGCTCTTCGCTGCACTGCGCCGCTCGCAAGCGGCTTCGTTCTTCGCCTTCTGCCGTCCGGCGAGAGCTGAACTCCAGCGGTCAGTTGCAGCTCTGCCCAACAGCGTGTTCTCAGTTCTGCGGGCAAGCACGCCCTCTTGCCTTGGCCCCGAGAGCAAAGCCCCGAGCGAGCACTCGACTCAGTGCAATGCACCCGGAAGGACGCTCTCGCTCGCCTTTCAAGGAGCGATTCCTAACAGCAGAAGCAGCAGAGGCACAAACTGCATGACGAGAAGGGACAACGTAGAACACGTCTCTGTCCTGGCACATTTCCGTGTGCCATACTTCCCTCCGGGTCTTCGGGCCTTGCGAAGCTCTGTGTACTGCGAGCGCTGCTACTCGCAGCTGAGAAGGACCGTGGAGCTAGCGGCGAATTCGGAGAGCTCTTCGCTGCACTGCGCCGCTCGCAAGCGGCTTCGTTCTTCGCCTTCTGCCGTCCGGCGAGAGCTGAACTCCAGCGGTCAGTTGCAGCTCTGCCCAACAGCGTGTTCTCAGTTCTGCGGGCAAGCACGCCCTCTTGCCTTGGCCCCGAGAGCAAAGCCCCGAGCGAGCACTCGACTCAGTGCAATGCACCCGGAAGGACGCTCTCGCTCGTCTTTCAAGGAGCGATTCCTAACAGCAGAAGCAGCAGAGGCACAAACTGCATGACGAGAAGGGACAACGTAGAACACGTCTCTGTCCTGGCACATTTTCGTGTGCGATACTTCCCTCCGGGTCTTCGGGCCTTGCGAAGCTCTGTGTACTGCGAGCGCTGCTACTCGCAGCTGAGAAGGACCGTGGAGCTAGCGGCGAATTCGGAGAGCTCTTCGCTGCACTGCGCCGCTCGCAAGCGGCTTCGTTTTCGCCTTTTGCCGTCCGGCGAGAGCTGAACTCCAGCGGTCAGTTGCAGCTCTGCCCAACAGCGTGTTCTCAGTTCTGCGGGCAAGCACGCCCTCTTGCCTTGGCCCCGAGAGCAAAGCCCCGAGCGAGCACTCGACTCAGTGCAATGCACCCGGAAGGACGCTCTCGCTCGTCTTTCAAGGAGCGATTCCTAACAGCAGAAGCAGCAGAGGCACAAACTGCATGACGAGAAGGGACAACGTAGAACACGTCTCTGTCCTGGCACATTTTCGTGTGCGATACTTCCCTCCGGGTCTTCGGGCCTTGCGAAGCTCTGTGTACTGCGAGCGCTGCTACTCGCAGCTGAGAAGGACCGTGGAGCTAGCGGCGAATTCGGAGAGCTCTTCGCTGCACTGCGCCGCTCGCAAGCGGCTTCGTTCTTCGCCTTCTGCCGTCCGGCGAGAGCTGAACTCCAGCGGTCAGTTGCAGATCTGCCCAACAGCGTGTTCTCAGTTCTGCGGGCAAGCACGCCCTCTTGCCTTGGCCCCGAGTGCAAAGTCCCGAGCGAGCACTCGACTCAGTGCAATGCACCCGGAAGGACGCTCTCGCTCGTCTTTCAAGGAGCGATTCCTAACAGCAGAAGCAGCAGAGGCACAAACTGCATGACGAGAAGGGACAACGTAGAACACGTCTCTGTCCTGGCGCATTTTCGTGTGCGATACTTCCCTCCGGGTCTTCGGGCCTTGCGAAGCCCTGTGTACTGCGAGCGCTGCTACTCGCAGCTGAGAAGGACCGTGGAGCTAGCGGCGAATTCGGAGAGCTCTTCGCTGCACTGCGCCGCTCGCAAGCGGCTTCGTTCTTCGCCTTCTGCCGTCCCGGCGAGAGCTGAACTCCAGCGGTCAGTTGCAGCTCTGCCCAACAGCGTGTTCTCAGTTCTGCGGGCAAGCACGCCCTCTTGCCTTGGCCCCGAGTGCAAAGTCCCGAGCGAGCACTCGACTCAGTGCAATGCACTCGAAGGACGCTCTCGCTCGTCTTTCAAGGAGCGATTCCTAACAGCAGAAGCAGCAGAGGCACAAACTGCATGACGAGAAGGGACAACGTAGAACACGTCTCTGTCCTGGCGCATTTCCGTGTGCCATACTTCCCTCCGGGTCTTCGGGCCTTGCGAAGCTCTGTGTACTGCGAGCGCTGCTACTCGCAGCTGAGAAGGACCGTGGAGCTAGCGGCGAATTCGGAGAGCTCTTCGCTGCACTGCGCCGCTCGCAAGCGGCTTCGTTCTTCGCCTTCTGCCGTCCGGCGAGAGCTGAACTCCAGCGGTCAGTTGCAGCTCTGCCCAACAGCGTGTTCTCAGTTCTGCGGGCAAGCACGCCCTCTTGCCTTGGCCCCGAGAGCAAAGTCCCGAGCGAGCACTCGACTCAGTGCAATGCACCCAGACGGACGCTCTCGCTCGTCTTTCAAGGAGCGATTACCTACAGCAAAAGCAGCAGAGGCACAAACTGCATGACGAGAAGGGACAACGTAGAACACGTCTCTGTCCTGGCACATTTTCGTGTGCGATACTTCCCTCCGGGTCTTCGGGCCTTGCGAAGCTCTGTGTACTGCGAGCGCTGCTACTCGCAGCTGAGAAGGACCGTGGAGCTAGCGGCGAATTCGGAGAGCTCTTCGCTGCACTGCGCCGCTCGCAAGCGGCTTCGTTCTTCGCCTTCTGCCGTCCGGCGAGAGCTGAACTCCAGCGGTCAGTTGCAGCTCTGCCCAACAGCGTGTTCTCAGTTCTGCGGGCAAGCACGCCCTCTTGCCTTGGCCCCGAGTGCAAAGTCCCGAGCGAGCACTCGACTCAGTGCAATGCACCCGGAAGGACGCTCTCGCTCGTCTTTCAAGGAGCGATTCCTAACAGCAGAAGCAGCAGAGGCACAAACTGCATGACGAGAAGGGACAACGTAGAACACGTCTCTGTCCTGGCGCATTTTCCTGTGCGATACTTCCCTCCGGGTCTTCGGGCCTTGCGAAGCTCTGTGTACTGCGAGCGCTGCTACTCGCAGCTGAGAAGGACCGTGGAGCTAGCGGCGAATTCGGAGAGTTCTTCGCTGCACTGCGCCGCTCGCAAGCGGCTTCGTTTTCGCCTTTTGCCGTCCGGCGAGAGCTGAACTCCAGCGGTCAGTTGCAGCTCTGCCCAACAGCGTGTTCTCAGTTCTGCGGGCAAGCACGCCCTCTTGCCTTGGCCCCGAGTGCAAAGACCCGAGCGAGCACTCGACTCAGTGCAATGCACCAGGAAGGACGCTCTCGCTCGTCTTTCAAGGAGCGATTCCTAACAGCAGAAGCAGCAGAGGCACAAACTGCATGACGAGAAGGGACAACGTAGAACACGTCTCTGTCCTGGCACATTTTCGTGTGCCATACTTCCCTCCGGGTCTTCGGGCCTTGCGAAGCTCTGTGTACTGCGAGCGCTGCTACTCGCAGCTGAGAAGGACCGTGGAGCTAGCGGCGAATTCGGAGAGCTCTTCGCTGCACTGCGCCGCTCGCAAGCGGCTTCGTTCTTCGCCTTCTGCCGTCCGGCGAGAGCTGAACTCCAGCGGTCAGTTGCAGCTCTGCCCAACAGCGTGTTCTCAGTTCTGCGGGCAAGCACGCCCTCTTGCCTTGGCCCCGAGTGCAAAGTCCCGAGCGAGCACTCGACTCAGTGCAATGCACCCGGAAGGACGCTCTCGCCCGTCTTTCAAGGAGCGATTCCTAACAGCAGAAGCAGCAGAGGCACAAACTGCATGACGAGAAGGGACAACGTAGAACACGTCTCTGTCCTGGCGCATTTCCGTGTGCCATACTTCCCTCCGCGTCTTCGGGCCTTGCGAAGCTCTGTGTACTGCGAGCGCTGCTACTCGCAGCTGAGAAGGACCGTGGAGCTAGCGGCGAATTCGGAGAGCTCTTCGCTGCACTGCGCCGCTCGCAAGCGGCTTCGTTCTTCGCCTTCTGCCGTCCGGCGAGAGCTGAACTCCAGCGGTCAGTTGCAGCTCTGCCCAACAGCGTGTTCTCAGTTCTGCGGGCAAGCACGCCCTCTTGCCTTGGCCCCGAGAGCAAAGTCCCGAGCGAGCACTCGACTCAGTGCAATGCACCCGGAAGGACGCTCTCGCTCGTCTTTCAAGGAGCGATTCCTAACAGCAGAAGCAGCAGAGGCACAAACTGCATGACGAGAAGGGACAACGTAGAACACGTCTCTGTCCTGGCACATTTGCGTGTGCGATACTTCCCTCCGGGTCTTCGGGCCTTGCGAAGCCCTGTGTACTGCGAGCGCTGCTACTCGCAGCTGAGAAGGACCGTGGAGCTAGCGGCGAATTCGGAGAGCTCTTCGCTGCACTGCGCCGCTCGCAAGCGGCTTCGTTCTTCGCCTTCTGCCGTCCGGCGAGAGCTGAACTCCAGCGGTCAGTTGCAGCTCTGCCCAACAGCGTGTTCTCAGTTCTGCGGGCAAGCACGCCCTCTTGCCTTAGCCCCGAGTGCAAAGTCCCGAGCGAGCACTCGACTCAGTGCAATGCACCCGGAAGGACGCTCTCGCTCGCCTTTCAAGGAGCGATTCCTAACAGCAGAAGCAGCAGAGGCACAAACTGCATGACGAGAAGGGACAACGTAGAACACGTCTCTGTCCTGGCACATTTTCGTGTGCGATACTTCCCTCCGGGTCTTCGGGCCTTGCGAAGCTCTGTGTACTGCGAGCGCTGCTACTCGCAGCTGAGAAGGACCGTGGAGCTAGCGGCGAATTCGGAGAGCTCTTCGCTGCACTGCGCCGCTCGCAAGCGGCTTCGTTCTTCGCCTTCTGCCGTCCGGCGAGAGCTGAACTCCAGCGGTCAGTTGCAGCTCTGCCCAACAGCGTGTTCTCAGTTCTGCGGGCAAGCACGCCCTCTTGCCTTGGCCCCGAGAGCAAAGCCCCGAGCGAGCACTCGACTCAGTGCAATGCACCCGGAAGGACGCTCTCGCTCGTCTTTCAAGGAGCGATTCCTAACAGCAGAAGCAGCAGAGGCACAAACTGCATGACGAGAAGGGACAACGTAGAACACGTCTCTGTCCTGGCACATTTCCGTGTGCCATACTTCCCTCCGGGTCTTCGGGCCTTGCGAAGCCCTGTGTACTGCGAGCGCTGCTACTCGCAGCTGAGAAGGACCGTGGAGCTAGCGGCGAATTCGGAGAGCTCTTCGCTGCACTGCGCCGCTCGCAAGCGGCTTCGTTCTTCGCCTTCTGCCGTCCGGCGAGAGCTGAACTCCAGCGGTCAGTTGCAGCTCTGCCCAACAGCGTGTTCTCAGTTCTGCGGGCAAGCACGCCCTCTTGCCTTGGCCCCGAGAGCAAAGCCCCGAGCGAGCACTCGACTCAGTGCAATGCACCCGGAAGGACGCTCTCGCTCGCCTTTCAAGGAGCGATTCCTAACAGCAGAAGCAGCAGAGGCACAAACTGCATGACGAGAAGGGACAACGTAGAACACGTCTCTGTCCTGGCACATTTCCGTGTGCCATACTTCCCTCCGGGTCTTCGGGCCTTGCGAAGCTCTGTGTACTGCGAGCGCTGCTACTCGCAGCTGAGAAGGACCGTGGAGCTAGCGGCGAATTCGGAGAGCTCTTCGCTGCACTGCGCCGCTCGCAAGCGGCTTCGTTCTTCGCCTTCTGCCGTCCGGCGAGAGCTGAACTCCAGCGGTCAGTTGCAGCTCTGCCCAACAGCGTGTTCTCAGTTCTGCGGGCAAGCACGCCCTCTTGCCTTGGCCCCGAGAGCAAAGCCCCGAGCGAGCACTCGACTCAGTGCAATGCACCCGGAAGGACGCTCTCGCTCGCCTTTCAAGGAGCGATTCCTAACAGCAGAAGCAGCAGAGGCACAAACTGCATGACGAGAAGGGACAACGTAGAACACGTCTCTGTCCTGGCACATTTCCGTGTGCCATACTTCCCTCCGGGTCTTCGGGCCTTGCGAAGCTCTGTGTACTGCGAGCGCTGCTACTCGCAGCTGAGAAGGACCGTGGAGCTAGCGGCGAATTCGGAGAGCTCTTCGCTGCACTGCGCCGCTCGCAAGCGGCTTCGTTCTTCGCCTTCTGCCGTCCGGCGAGAGCTGAACTCCAGCGGTCAGTTGCAGCTCTGCCCAACAGCGTGTTCTCAGTTCTGCGGGCAAGCACGCCCTCTTGCCTTGGCCCCGAGAGCAAAGCCCCGAGCGAGCACTCGACTCAGTGCAATGCACCCGGAAGGACGCTCTCGCTCGCCTTTCAAGGAGCGATTCCTAACAGCAGAAGCAGCAGAGGCACAAACTGCATGACGAGAAGGGACAACGTAGAACACGTCTCTGTCCTGGCACATTTCCGTGTGCCATACTTCCCTCCGGGTCTTCGGGCCTTGCGAAGCTCTGTGTACTGCGAGCGCTGCTACTCGCAGCTGAGAAGGACCGTGGAGCTAGCGGCGAATTCGGAGAGCTCTTCGCTGCACTGCGCCGCTCGCAAGCGGCTTCGTTCTTCGCCTTCTGCCGTCGGGCGAGAGCTGAACTCCAGCGGTCAGTTGCAGCTCTGCCCAACAGCGTGTTCTCAGTTCTGCGGGCAAGCACGCCCTCTTGCCTTGGCCCCGAGAGCAAAGCCCCGAGCGAGCACTCGACTCAGTGCAATGCACCCGGAAGGGACGCTCTCGCTCGTCTTTCAAGGAGCGATTCCTAACAGCAGAAGCAGCAGAGGCACAAACTGCATGACGAGAAGGGACAACGTAGAACACGTCTCTGTCCTGGCACATTTTCGTGTGCGATACTTCCCTCCGGGTCTTCGGGCCTTGCGAAGCTCTGTGTACTGCGAGCGCTGCTACTCGCAGCTGAGAAGGACCGTGGAGCTAGCGGCGAATTCGGAGAGCTCTTCGCTGCACTGCGCCGCTCGCAAGCGGCTTCGTTTTCGCCTTTTGCCGTCCGGCGAGAGCTGAACTCCAGCGGTCAGTTGCAGCTCTGCCCAACAGCGTGTTCTCAGTTCTGCGGGCAAGCACGCCCTCTTGCCTTGGCCCCGAGAGCAAAGCCCCGAGCGAGCACTCGACTCAGTGCAATGCACCCGGAAGGACGCTCTCGCTCGTCTTTCAAGGAGCGATTCCTAACAGCAGAAGCAGCAGAGGACAAACTGCATGACGAGAAGGGACAACGTAGAACACGTCTCTGTCCTGGCACATTTTCGTGTGCGATACTTCCCTCCGGGTCTTCGGGCCTTGCGAAGCTCTGTGTACTGCGAGCGCTGCTACTCGCAGCTGAGAAGGACCGTGGAGCTAGCGGCGAATTCGGAGAGTCTCTTCGCTGCACTGCGCCGCTCGCAAGCGGCTTCGTTCTTCGCCTTCTGCCGTCCGGCGAGAGCTGAACTCCAGCGGTCAGTTGCAGATCTGCCCAACAGCGTGTTCTCAGTTCTGCGGGCAAGCACGCCCTCTTGCCTTGGCCCCGAGTGCAAAGTCCCGAGCGAGCACTCGACTCAGTGCAATGCACCCGGAAGGACGCTCTCGCTCGTCTTTCAAGGAGCGATTCCTACAGCAGAAGCAGCAGAGGCACAAACTGCATGACGAGAAGGGACAACGTAGAACACGTCTCTTGTCCTGGCACATTTTCGTGTGCCATACTTCCCTCCGGTCTTCGGGCCTTGCGAAGCTCTGTGTACTGCGAGCGCTGCTACTCGCAGCTGAGAAGGACCGTGGAGCTAGCGGCGAATTCGGAGAGCTCTTCGCTGCACTGCGCCGCTCGCAAGCGGCTTCGTTCTTCGCCTTCTGCCGTCCGGCGAGAGCTGAACTCCAGCGGTCAGTTGCAGCTCTGCCCAACAGCGTGTTCTCAGTTCTGCGGGCAAGCACGCCCTCTTGCCTTGGCCCCGAGTGCAAAGTCCCGAGCGAGCACTCGACTCAGTGCAATGCACCCGGAAGACGCTCTCGCCCGTCTTTCAAGAGCGATTCTAACAGCAGAAGCAGCAGAGGCACAAACTGCATGACGAGAAGGGACAACGTAGAACACGTCTCTGTCCTGGCGCATTTCCGTGTGCCATACTTCCCTCCGCGTCTTCGGGCCTTGCGAAGCTCTGTGTACTGCGAGCGCTGCTACTCGCAGCTGAGAAGGACCGTGGAGCTAGCGGCGAATTCGGAGAGCTCTTCGCTGCACTGCGCCGCTCGCAAGCGGCTTCGTTCTTCGCCTTCTGCCGTCCGGCGAGAGCTGAACTCCAGCGGTCAGTTGCAGCTCTGCCCAACAGCGTGTTCTCAGTTCTGCGGGCAAGCACGCCCTCTTGCCTTGGCCCCGAGAGCAAAGTCCCGAGCGAGCACTCGACTCAGTGCAATGCACCCGGAAGGACGCTCTCGCTCGTCTTTCAAGGAGCGATTACCTACAGCAAAAGCAGCAGAGGCACAAACTGCATGACGAGAAGGGACAACGTAGAACACGTCTCTGTCCTGGCACATTTTCGTGTGCGATACTTCCCTCCGGGTCTTCGGGCCTTGCGAAGCTCTGTGTACTGCGAGCGCTGCTACTCGCAGCTGAGAAGGACCGTGGAGCTAGCGGCGAATTCGGAGAGCTCTTCGCTGCACTGCGCCGCTCGCAAGCGGCTTCGTTCTTCGCCTTCTGCCGTCCGGCGAGAGCTGAACTCCAGCGGTCAGTTGCAGCTCTGCCCAACAGCGTGTTCTCAGTTCTGCGGGCAAGCACGCCCTCTTGCCTTGGCCCCCGAGTGCAAAGTCCCGAGCGAGCACTCGACTCAGTGCAATGCACCCGGAAGGACGCTCTCGCTCGTCTTTCAAGGAGCGATTCCTAACAGCAGAAGCAGCAGAGGCACAAACTGCATGACGAGAAGGGACAACGTAGAACACGTCTCTGTCCTGGCGCATTTTCCTGTGCGATACTTCCCTCCGGGTCTTCGGGCCTTGCGAAGCTCTGTGTACTGCGAGCGCTGCTACTCGCAGCTGAGAAGGACCGTGGAGCTAGCGGCGAATTCGGAGAGTTCTTCGCTGCACTGCGCCGCTCGCAAGCGGCTTCGTTTTCGCCTTTTGCCGTCCGGCGAGAGCTGAACTCCAGCGGTCAGTTGCAGCTCTGCCCAACAGCGTGTTCTCAGTTCTGCGGGCAAGCACGCCCTCTTGCCTTGGCCCGAGTGCAAAGACCCCGAGCGAGCACTCGACTCAGTGCAATGCACCAGGAAGGACGCTCTCGCTCGTCTTTCAAGGAGCGATTCCTAACAGCAGAAGCAGCAGAGGCACAAACTGCATGACGAGAAGGGACAACGTAGAACACGTCTCTGTCCTGGCACATTTTCGTGTGCCATACTTCCCTCCGGGTCTTCGGGCCTTGCGAAGCTCTGTGTACTGCGAGCGCTGCTACTCGCAGCTGAGAAGGACCGTGGAGCTAGCGGCGAATTCGGAGAGCTCTTCGCTGCACTGCGCCGCTCGCAAGCGGCTTCGTTCTTCGCCTTTTGCCGTCCGGCGAGAGCTGAACTCCAGCGGTCAGTTGCAGCTCTGCCCAACAGCGTGTTCTCAGTTCTGCGGGCAAGCACGCCCTCTTGCCTTGGCCCCGAGTGCAAAGTCCCGAGCGAGCACTCGACTCAGTGCAATGCACCCGGAAGGACGCTCTCGCTCGTCTTTCAAGGAGCGATTCCTAACAGCAGAAGCAGGAGAGGCACAAACTGCATGACGAGAAGGGACAACGTAGAACACGTCTCTGTCCTGGCACATTTCCGTGTGCCATACTTCCCTCCGGGTCTTCGGCCTTGCGAAGCCCTGTGTACTGCGAGCGCTGCTACTCGCAGCTGAGAAGGACCGTGGAGCTAGCGGCGAATTCGGAGAGCTCTTCGCTGCACTGCGCCGCTCGCAAGCGGCTTCGTTCTTCGCCTTTTGCCGTCCGGCGAGAGCTGAACTCCAGCGGTCAGTTGCAGCTCTGCCCAACAGCGTGTTCTCAGTTCTGCGGGCAAGCACGCCCTCTTGCCTTGGCCCCGAGAGCAAAGTCCGAGCGAGCACTCGACTCAGTGCAATGCACCCGGAAGGACGCTCTCGCTCGCCTTTCAAGGAGCGATTCCTAACAGCAGAAGCAGCAGAGGCACAAACTGCATGACGAGAAGGGACAACGTAGAACACGTCTCTGTCCTGGCACATTTTCGTGTGCGATACTTCCCTCCGGGTCTTCGGGCCTTGCGAAGCCCTGTGTACTGCGAGCGCTGCTACTCGCAGCTGAGAAGGACCGTGGAGCTAGCGGCGAATTCGGAGAGCTCTTCGCTGCACTGCGCCGCTCGCAAGCGGCTTCGTTCTTCGCCTTTTGCCGTCCGGCGAGAGCTGAACTCCAGCGGTCAGTTGCAGCTCTGCCCAACAGCGTGTTCTCAGTTCTGCGGGCAAGCACGCCCTCTTGCCTTGGCCCCGAGAGCAAAGTCCCGAGCGAGCACTCGACTCAGTGCAATGCACCCGGAAGGACGCTCTCGCTCGCCTTTCAAGGAGCGATTCCTAACAGCAGAAGCAGCAGAGGCACAAACTGCATGACGAGAAGGGACAACGTAGAACACGTCTCTGTCCTGGCACATTTTCGTGTGCGATACTTCCCTCCGGGTCTTCGGGCCTTGCGAAGCCCTGTGTACTGCGAGCGCTGCTACTCGCAGCTGAGAAGGACCGTGGAGCTAGCGGCGAATTCGGAGAGCTCTTCGCTGCACTGCGCCGCTCGCAAGCGGCTTCGTTCTTCGCCTTCTGCCGTCCGGCGAGAGCTGAACTCCAGCGGTCAGTTGCAGCTCTGCCCAACAGCGTGTTCTCAGTTCTGCGGGCAAGCACGCCCTCTTGCCTTGGCCCCGAGAGCAAAGTCCCGAGCGAGCACTCGACTCAGTGCAATGCACCCGGAAGGACGCTCTCGCTCGTCTTTCAAGGAGCGATTCCTAACAGCAGAAGCAGCAGAGGCACAAACTGCATGACGAGAAGGGACAACGTAGAACACGTCTCTGTCCTGGCACATTTGCGTGTGCGATACTTCCCTCCGGGTCTTCGGGCCTTGCGAAGCCCTGTGTACTGCGAGCGCTGCTACTCGCAGCTGAGAAGGACCGTGGAGCTAGCGGCGAATTCGGAGAGCTCTTCGCTGCACTGCGCCGCTCGCAAGCGGCTTCGTTCTTCGCCTTCTGCCGTCCGGCGAGAGCTGAACTCCAGCGGTCAGTTGCAGCTCTGCCCAACAGCGTGTTCTCAGTTCTGCGGGCAAGCACGCCCTCTTGCCTTGGCCCCGAGTGCAAAGTCCCGAGCGAGCACTCGACTCAGTGCAATGCACCCGGAAGGACGCTCTCGCTCGTCTTTCAAGGAGCGATTCCTAACAGCAGAAGCAGCAGAGGCACAAACTGCATGACGAGAAGGGACAACGTAGAACACGTCTCTGTCCTGGCACATTTTCGTGTGCGATACTTCCCTCCGGGTCTTCGGGCCTTGCGAAGCCCTGTGTACTGCGAGCGCTGCTACTCGCAGCTGAGAAGGACCGTGGAGCTAGCGGCGAATTCGGAGAGCTCTTCGCTGCACTGCGCCGCTCGCAAGCGGCTTCGTTCTTCGCCTTCTGCCGTCCGGCGAGAGCTGAACTCCAGCGGTCAGTTGCAGCTCTGCCCAACAGCGTGTTCTCAGTTCTGCGGGCAAGCACGCCCTCTTGCCTTGGCCCCGAGAGCAAAGTCCCGAGCGAGCACTCGACTCAGTGCAATGCACCCGGAAGGACGCTCTCGCTCGCCTTTCAAGGAGCGATTCCTAACAGCAGAAGCAGCAGAGGCACAAACTGCATGACGAGAAGGGACAACGTAGAACACGTCTCTGTCCTGGCACATTTTCGTGTGCGATACTTCCCTCCGGGTCTTCGGGCCTTGCGAAGCCCTGTGTACTGCGAGCGCTGCTACTCGCAGCTGAGAAGGACCGTGGAGCTAGCGGCGAATTCGGAGAGCTCTTCGCTGCACTGCGCCGCTCGCAAGCGGCTTCGTTCTTCGCCTTTTGCCGTCCGGCGAGAGCTGAACTCCAGCGGTCAGTTGCAGCTCTGCCCAACAGCGTGTTCTCAGTTCTGCGGGCAAGCACGCCCTCTTGCCTTGGCCCCGAGAGCAAAGTCCCGAGCGAGCACTCGACTCAGTGCAATGCACCCGGAAGGACGCTCTCGCTCGCCTTTCAAGGAGCGATTCCTAACAGCAGAAGCAGCAGAGGCACAAACTGCATGACGAGAAGGGACAACGTAGAACACGTCTCTGTCCTGGCACATTTTCGTGTGCGATACTTCCCTCCGGGTCTTCGGGCCTTGCGAAGCCCTGTGTACTGCGAGCGCTGCTACTCGCAGCTGAGAAGGACCGTGGAGCTAGCGGCGAATTCGGAGAGCTCTTCGCTGCACTGCGCCGCTCGCAAGCGGCTTCGTTCTTCGCCTTCTGCCGTCCGGCGAGAGCTGAACTCCAGCGGTCAGTTGCAGCTCTGCCCAACAGCGTGTTCTCAGTTCTGCGGGCAAGCACGCCCTCTTGCCTTGGCCCCGAGAGCAAAGTCCCGAGCGAGCACTCGACTCAGTGCAATGCACCCGGAAGGACCCTCTCGCTCGTCTTTCAAGGAGCGATTCCTAACAGCAGAAGCAGCAGAGGCACAAACTGCATGACGAGAAGGGACAACGTAGAACACGTCTCTGTCCTGGCACATTTGCGTGTGCGATACTTCCCTCCGGGTCTTCGGGCCTTGCGAAGCCCTGTGTACTGCGAGCGCTGCTACTCGCAGCTGAGAAGGACCGTGGAGCTAGCGGCGAATTCGGAGAGCTCTTCGCTGCACTGCGCCGCTCGCAAGCGGCTTCGTTCTTCGCCTTCTGCCGTCCGGCGAGAGCTGAACTCCAGCGGTCAGTTGCAGCTCTGCCCAACAGCGTGTTCTCAGTTCTGCGGGCAAGCACGCCCTCTTGCCTTGGCCCCGAGTGCAAAGTCCCGAGCGAGCACTCGACTCAGTGCAATGCACCCGGAAGGACGCTCTCGCTCGTCTTTCAAGGAGCGATTCCTAACAGCAGAAGCAGCAGAGGCACAAACTGCATGACGAGAAGGGACAACGTAGAACACGTCTCTGTCCTGGCACATTTTCGTGTGCGATACTTCCCTCCGGGTCTTCGGGCCTTGCGAAGCCCTGTGTACTGCGAGCGCTGCTACTCGCAGCTGAGAAGGACCGTGGAGCTAGCGGCGAATTCGGAGAGCTCTTCGCTGCACTGCGCCGCTCGCAAGCGGCTTCGTTCTTCGCCTTCTGCCGTCCGGCGAGAGCTGAACTCCAGCGGTCAGTTGCAGCTCTGCCCAACAGCGTGTTCTCAGTTCTGCGGGCAAGCACGCCCTCTTGCCTTGGCCCCGAGAGCAAAGCCCCGAGCGAGCACTCGACTCAGTGCAATGCACCCGGAAGGACGCTCTCGCTCGTCTTTCAAGGAGCGATTCCTAACAGCAGAAGCAGCAGAGGCACAAACTGCATGACGAGAAGGGACAACGTAGAACACGTCTCTGTCCTGGCACATTTCCGTGTGCCATACTTCCCTCCGGGTCTTCGGGCCTTGCGAAGCTCTGTGTACTGCGAGCGCTGCTACTCGCAGCTGAGAAGGACCGTGGAGCTAGCGGCGAATTCGGAGAGCTCTTCGCTGCACTGCGCCGCTCGCAAGCGGCTTCGTTCTTCGCCTTCTGCCGTCCGGCGAGAGCTGAACTCCAGCGGTCAGTTGCAGCTCTGCCCAACAGCGTGTTCTCAGTTCTGCGGGCAAGCACGCCCTCTTGCCTTGGCCCCGAGAGCAAAGCCCCGAGCGAGCACTCGACTCAGTGCAATGCACCCGGAAGGACGCTCTCGCTCGTCTTTCAAGGAGCGATTCCTAACAGCAGAAGCAGCAGAGGCACAAACTGCATGACGAGAAGGGACAACGTAGAACACGTCTCTGTCCTCGCACATTTCCGTGTGCCATACTTCCCTCCGGGTCTTCGGGCCTTGCGAAGCTCTGTGTACTGCGAGCGCTGCTACTCGCAGCTGAGAAGGACCGTGGAGCTAGCGGCGAATTCGGAGAGCTCTTCGCTGCACTGCGCCGCTCGCAAGCGGCTTCGTTCTTCGCCTTCTGCCGTCCGGCGAGAGCTGAACTCCAGCGGTCAGTTGCAGCTCTGCCCAACAGCGTGTTCTCAGTTCTGCGGGCAAGCACGCCCTCTTGCCTTGGCCCCGAGAGCAAAGCCCCGAGCGAGCACTCGACTCAGTGCAATGCACCCGGAAGGACGCTCTCGCTCGTCTTTCAAGGAGCGATTCCTAACAGCAGAAGCAGCAGAGGCACAAACTGCATGACGAGAAGGGACAACGTAGAACACGTCTCTGTCCTGGCACATTTCCGTGTGCCATACTTCCCTCCGGGTCTTCGGGCCTTGCGAAGCTCTGTGTACTGCGAGCGCTGCTACTCGCAGCTGAGAAGGACCGTGGAGCTAGCGGCGAATTCGGAGAGCTCTTCGCTGCACTGCGCCGCTCGCAAGCGGCTTCGTTCTTCGCCTTCTGCCGTCCGGCGAGAGCTGAACTCCAGCGGTCAGTTGCAGCTCTGCCCAACAGCGTGTTCTCAGTTCTGCGGGCAAGCACGCCCTCTTGCCTTGGCCCCGAGAGCAAAGCCCCGAGCGAGCACTCGACTCAGTGCAATGCACCCGGAAGGACGCTCTCGCTCGCCTTTCAAGGAGCGATTCCTAACAGCAGAAGCAGCAGAGGCACAAACTGCATGACGAGAAGGGACAACGTAGAACACGTCTCTGTCCTGGCACATTTCCGTGTGCCATACTTCCCTCCGGGTCTTCGGGCCTTGCGAAGCTCTGTGTACTGCGAGCGCTGCTACTCGCAGCTGAGAAGGACCGTGGAGCTAGCGGCGAATTCGGAGAGCTCTTCGCTGCACTGCGCCGCTCGCAAGCGGCTTCGTTCTTCGCCTTCTGCCGTCCGGCGAGAGCTGAACTCCAGCGGTCAGTTGCAGCTCTGCCCAACAGCGTGTTCTCAGTTCTGCGGGCAAGCACGCCCTCTTGCCTTGGCCCCGAGAGCAAAGCCCCGAGCGAGCACTCGACTCAGTGCAATGCACCCGGAAGGACGCTCTCGCTCGTCTTTCAAGGAGCGATTCCTAACAGCAGAAGCAGCAGAGGCACAAACTGCATGACGAGAAGGGACAACGTAGAACACGTCTCTGTCCTGGCACATTTTCGTGTGCGATACTTCCCTCCGGGTCTTCGGGCCTTGCGAAGCTCTGTGTACTGCGAGCGCTGCTACTCGCAGCTGAGAAGGACCGTGGAGCTAGCGGCGAATTCGGAGAGCTCTTCGCTGCACTGCGCCGCTCGCAAGCGGCTTCGTTTTCGCCTTTTGCCGTCCGGCGAGAGCTGAACTCCAGCGGTCAGTTGCAGCTCTGCCCAACAGCGTGTTCTCAGTTCTGCGGGCAAGCACGCCCTCTTGCCTTGGCCCCGAGAGCAAAGCCCCGAGCGAGCACTCGACTCAGTGCAATGCACCCGGAAGGACGCTCTCGCTCGTCTTTCAAGGAGCGATTCCTAACAGCAGAAGCAGCAGAGGCACAAACTGCATGACGAGAAGGGACAACGTAGAACACGTCTCTGTCCTGGCACATTTTCGTGTGCGATACTTCCCTCCGGGTCTTCGGGCCTTGCGAAGCTCTGTGTACTGCGAGCGCTGCTACTCGCAGCTGAGAAGGACCGTGGAGCTAGCGGCGAATTCGGAGAGCTCTTCGCTGCACTGCGCCGCTCGCAAGCGGCTTCGTTCTTCGCCTTCTGCCGTCCGGCGAGAGCTGAACTCCAGCGGTCAGTTGCAGCTCTGCCCAACAGCGTGTTCTCAGTTCTGCGGGCAAGCACGCCCTCTTGCCTTGGCCCCGAGAGCAAAGCCCCGAGCGAGCACTCGACTCAGTGCAATGCACCCGGAAGGACGCTCTCGCTCGCCTTTCAAGGAGCGATTCCTAACAGCAGAAGCAGCAGAGGCACAAACTGCATGACGAGAAGGGACAACGTAGAACACGTCTCTGTCCTGGCACATTTCCGTGTGCCATACTTCCCTCCGGGTCTTCGGGCCTTGCGAAGCTCTGTGTACTGCGAGCGCTGCTACTCGCAGCTGAGAAGGACCGTGGAGCTAGCGGCGAATTCGGAGAGCTCTTCGCTGCACTGCGCCGCTCGCAAGCGGCTTCGTTCTTCGCCTTCTGCCGTCCGGCGAGAGCTGAACTCCAGCGGTCAGTTGCAGCTCTGCCCAACAGCGTGTTCTCAGTTCTGCGGGCAAGCACGCCCTCTTGCCTTGGCCCCGAGAGCAAAGCCCCGAGCGAGCACTCGACTCAGTGCAATGCACCCGGAAGGACGCTCTCGCTCGTCTTTCAAGGAGCGATTCCTAACAGCAGAAGCAGCAGAGGCACAAACTGCATGACGAGAAGGGACAACGTAGAACACGTCTCTGTCCTGGCACATTTTCGTGTGCGATACTTCCCTCCGGGTCTTCGGGCCTTGCGAAGCTCTGTGTACTGCGAGCGCTGCTACTCGCAGCTGAGAAGGACCGTGGAGCTAGCGGCGAATTCGGAGAGCTCTTCGCTGCACTGCGCCGCTCGCAAGCGGCTTCGTTTTCGCCTTTTGCCGTCCGGCGAGAGCTGAACTCCAGCGGTCAGTTGCAGCTCTGCCCAACAGCGTGTTCTCAGTTCTGCGGGCAAGCACGCCCTCTTGCCTTGGCCCCGAGAGCAAAGCCCCGAGCGAGCACTCGACTCAGTGCAATGCACCCGGAAGGACGCTCTCGCTCGTCTTTCAAGGAGCGATTCCTAACAGCAGAAGCAGCAGAGGCACAAACTGCATGACGAGAAGGGACAACGTAGAACACGTCTCTGTCCTGGCACATTTTCGTGTGCGATACTTCCCTCCGGGTCTTCGGGCCTTGCGAAGCTCTGTGTACTGCGAGCGCTGCTACTCGCAGCTGAGAAGGACCGTGGAGCTAGCGGCGAATTCGGAGAGCTCTTCGCTGCACTGCGCCGCTCGCAAGCGGCTTCGTTCTTCGCCTTCTGCCGTCCGGCGAGAGCTGAACTCCAGCGGTCAGTTGCAGATCTGCCCAACAGCGTGTTCTCAGTTCTGCGGGCAAGCACGCCCTCTTGCCTTGGCCCCGAGTGCAAAGTCCCGAGCGAGCACTCGACTCAGTGCAATGCACCCGGAAGGACGCTCTCGCTCGTCTTTCAAGGAGCGATTCCTAACAGCAGAAGCAGCAGAGGCACAAACTGCATGACGAGAAGGGACAACGTAGAACACGTCTCTGTCCTGGCACATTTTCGTGTGCGATACTTCCCTCCGGGTCTTCGGGCCTTGCGAAGCTCTGTGTACTGCGAGCGCTGCTACTCGCAGCTGAGAAGGACCGTGGAGCTAGCGGCGAATTCGGAGAGCTCTTCGCTGCACTGCGCCGCTCGCAAGCGGCTTCGTTCTTCGCCTTCTGCCGTCCGGCGAGAGCTGAACTCCAGCGGTCAGTTGCAGCTCTGCCCAACAGCGTGTTCTCAGTTCTGCGGGCAAGCACGCCCTCTTGCCTTGGCCCCGAGTGCAAAGTCCCGAGCGAGCACTCGACTCAGTGCAATGCACCCGGAAGGACGCTCTCGCTCGTCTTTCAAGGAGCGATTCCTAACAGCAGAAGCAGCAGAGGCACAAACTGCATGACGAGAAGGGACAACGTAGAACACGTCTCTGTCCTGGCACATTTTCGTGTGCGATACTTCCCTCCGGGTCTTCGGTCCTTGCGAAGCTTTGTGTACTGCGAGCGCTGCTACTCGCAGCTGAGAAGGACCGTGGAGCTAGCGGCGAATTCGGAGAGCTCTTCGCTGCACTGCGCCGCTCGCAAGCGGCTTCGTTCTTCGCCTTCTGCCGTCCGGCGAGAGCTGAACTCCAGCGGTCAGTTGCAGCTCTGCCCAACAGCGTGTTCTCAGTTCTGCGGGCAAGCACGCCCTCTTGCCTTGGCCCCGAGTGCAAAGTCCCGAGCGAGCACTCGATTCAGTGCAATGCACCCGGAAGGACGCTCTCGCTCGTCTTTCAAGGAGCGATTACCTACAGCAGAAGCAGCAGAGGCACAAACTGCATGACGAGAAGGGACAACGTAGAACACGTCTCTGTCCTGGCACATTTCCGTGTGCCATACTTCCCTCCGGGTCTTCGGGCCTTGCGAAGCTCTGTGTACTGCGAGCGCTGCTACTCGCAGCTGAGAAGGACCGTGGAGCTAGCGGCGAATTCGGAGAGCTCTTCGCTGCACTGCGCCGCTCGCAAGCGGCTTCGTTCTTCGCCTTCTGCCGTCCGGCGAGAGCTGAACTCCAGCGGTCAGTTGCAGCTCTGCCCAACAGCGTGTTCTCAGTTCTGCGGGCAAGCACGCCCTCTTGCCTTGGCCCCGAGAGCAAAGCCCCGAGCGAGCACTCGACTCAGTGCAATGCACCCGGAAGGACGCTCTCGCTCGTCTTTCAAGGAGCGATTCCTAACAGCAGAAGCAGCAGAGGCACAAACTGCATGACGAGAAGGGACAACGTAGAACACGTCTCTGTCCTGGCACATTTTCGTGTGCGATACTTCCCTCCGGGTCTTCGGGCCTTGCGAAGCTCTGTGTACTGCGAGCGCTGCTACTCGCAGCTGAGAAGGACCGTGGAGCTAGCGGCGAATTCGGAGAGCTCTTCGCTGCACTGCGCCGCTCGCAAGCGGCTTCGTTTTCGCCTTTTGCCGTCCGGCGAGAGCTGAACTCCAGCGGTCAGTTGCAGCTCTGCCCAACAGCGTGTTCTCAGTTCTGCGGGCAAGCACGCCCTCTTGCCTTGGCCCCGAGAGCAAAGCCCCGAGCGAGCACTCGACTCAGTGCAATGCACCCGGAAGGACGCTCTCGCTCGTCTTTCAAGGAGCGATTCCTAACAGCAGAAGCAGCAGAGGCACAAACTGCATGACGAGAAGGGACAACGTAGAACACGTCTCTGTCCTGGCACATTTTCCGTGTGCGATACTTCCCTCCGGGTCTTCGGGCCTTGCGAAGCTCTGTGTACTGCGAGCGCTGCTACTCGCAGCTGAGAAGGACCGTGGAGCTAGCGGCGAATTCGGAGAGCTCTTCGCTGCACTGCGCCGCTCGCAAGCGGCTTCGTTCTTCGCCTTCTGCCGTCCGGCGAGAGCTGAACTCCAGCGGTCAGTTGCAGATCTGCCCAACAGCGTGTTCTCAGTTCTGCGGGCAAGCACGCCCTCTTGCCTTGGCCCCGAGTGCAAAGTCCCGAGCGAGCACTCGACTCAGTGCAATGCACCCGGAAGGACGCTCTCGCTCGTCTTTCAAGGAGCGATTCCTAACAGCAGAAGCAGCAGAGGCACAAACTGCATGACGAGAAGGGACAACGTAGAACACGTCTCTGTCCTGGCACATTTTCGTGTGCGATACTTCCCTCCGGGTCTTCGGGCCTTGCGAAGCTCTGTGTACTGCGAGCGCTGCTACTCGCAGCTGAGAAGGACCGTGGAGCTAGCGGCGAATTCGGAGAGCTCTTCGCTGCACTGCGCCGCTCGCAAGCGGCTTCGTTCTTCGCCTTCTGCCGTCCGGCGAGAGCTGAACTCCAGCGGTCAGTTGCAGCTCTGCCCAACAGCGTGTTCTCAGTTCTGCGGGCAAGCACGCCCTCTTGCCTTGGCCCCGAGTGCAAAGTCCCGAGCGAGCACTCGACTCAGTGCAATGCACCCGGAAGGACGCTCTCGCTCGTCTTTCAAGGAGCGATTCCTAACAGCAGAAGCAGCAGAGGCACAAACTGCATGACGAGAAGGGACAACGTAGAACACGTCTCTGTCCTGGCACATTTTCGTGTGCGATACTTCCCTCCGGGTCTTCGGGCCTTGCGAAGCTTTGTGTACTGCGAGCGCTGCTACTCGCAGCTGAGAAGGACCGTGGAGCTAGCGGCGAATTCGGAGAGCTCTTCGCTGCACTGCGCCGCTCGCAAGCGGCTTCGTTCTTCGTCTTCTGCCGTCCGGCGAGAGCTGAACTCCAGCGGTCAGTTGCAGCTCTGCCCAACAGCGTGTTCTCAGTTCTGCGGGCAAGCACGCCCTCTTGCCTTGGCCCCGAGTGCAAAGTCCCGAGCGAGCACTCGACTCAGTGCAATGCACCCGGAAGGACGCTCTCGCTCGTCTTTCAAGGAGCGATTCCTAACAGCAGAAGCAGCAGAGGCACAAACTGCATGACGAGAAGGGACAACGTAGAACACGTCTCTGTCCTGGCACATTTTCGTGTGCGATACTTCCCTCCGGGTCTTCGGGCCTTGCGAAGCTCTGTGTACTGCGAGCGCTGCTACTCGCAGCTGAGAAGGACCGTGGAGCTAGCGGCGAATTCGGAGAGCTCTTCGCTGCACTGCGCCGCTCGCAAGCGGCTTCGTTTTCGCCTTTTGCCGTCCGGCGAGAGCTGAACTCCAGCGGTCAGTTGCAGCTCTGCCCAACAGCGTGTTCTCAGTTCTGCGGGCAAGCACGCCCTCTTGCCTTGGCCCCGAGAGCAAAGCCCCGAGCGAGCACTCGACTCAGTGCAATGCACCCGGAAGGACGCTCTCGCTCGTCTTTCAAGGAGCGATTCCTAACAGCAGAAGCAGCAGAGGCACAAACTGCATGACGAGAAGGGACAACGTAGAACACGTCTCTGTCCTGGCACATTTTCGTGTGCGATACTTCCCTCCGGGTCTTCGGGCCTTGCGAAGCTCTGTGTACTGCGAGCGCTGCTACTCGCAGCTGAGAAGGACCGTGGAGCTAGCGGCGAATTCGGAGAGCTCTTCGCTGCACTGCGCCGCTCGCAAGCGGCTTCGTTCTTCGCCTTCTGCCGTCCGGCGAGAGCTGAACTCCAGCGGTCAGTTGCAGATCTGCCCAACAGCGTGTTCTCAGTTCTGCGGGCAAGCACGCCCTCTTGCCTTGGCCCCGAGTGCAAAGTCCCGAGCGAGCACTCGACTCAGTGCAATGCACCCGGAAGGACGCTCTCGCTCGTCTTTCAAGGAGCGATTCCTAACAGCAGAAGCAGCAGAGGCACAAACTGCATGACGAGAAGGGACAACGTAGAACACGTCTCTGTCCTGGCACATTTTCGTGTGCGATACTTCCCTCCGGGTCTTCGGGCCTTGCGAAGCTCTGTGTACTGCGAGCGCTGCTACTCGCAGCTGAGAAGGACCGTGGAGCTAGCGGCGAATTCGGAGAGCTCTTCGCTGCACTGCGCCGCTCGCAAGCGGCTTCGTTCTTCGCCTTCTGCCGTCCGGCGAGAGCTGAACTCCAGCGGTCAGTTGCAGCTCTGCCCAACAGCGTGTTCTCAGTTCTGCGGGCAAGCACGCCCTCTTGCCTTGGCCCCGAGTGCAAAGTCCCGAGCGAGCACTCGACTCAGTGCAATGCACCCGGAAGGACGCTCTCGCTCGTCTTTCAAGGAGCGATTCCTAACAGCAGAAGCAGCAGAGGCACAAACTGCATGACGAGAAGGGACAACGTAGAACACGTCTCTGTCCTGGCACATTTTCGTGTGCGATACTTCCCTCCGGGTCTTCGGTCCTTGCGAAGCTTTGTGCACTGCGAGCGCTGCTACTCGCAGCTGAGAAGGACCGTGGAGCTAGCGGCGAATTCGGAGAGCTCTTCGCTGCACTGCGCCGCTCGCAAGCGGCTTCGTTCTTCGCCTTCTGCCGTCCGGCGAGAGCTGAACTCCAGCGGTCAGTTGCAGCTCTGCCCAACAGCGTGTTCTCAGTTCTGCGGGCAAGCACGCCCTCTTGCCTTGGCCCCGAGTGCAAAGTCCCGAGCGAGCACTCGATTCAGTGCAATGCACCCGGAAGGACGCTCTCGCTCGTCTTTCAAGGAGCGATTACCTACAGCAGAAGCAGCAGAGGCACAAACTGCATGACGAGAAGGGACAACGTAGAACACGTCTCTGTCCTGGCACATTTCCGTGTGCCATACTTCCCTCCGGGTCTTCGGGCCTTGCGAAGCTCTGTGTACTGCGAGCGCTGCTACTCGCAGCTGAGAAGGACCGTGGAGCTAGCGGCGAATTCGGAGAGCTCTTCGCTGCACTGCGCCGCTCGCAAGCGGCTTCGTTCTTCGCCTTCTGCCGTCCGGCGAGAGCTGAACTCCAGCGGTCAGTTGCAGCTCTGCCCAACAGCGTGTTCTCAGTTCTGCGGGCAAGCACGCCCTCTTGCCTTGGCCCCGAGAGCAAAGCCCCGAGCGAGCACTCGACTCAGTGCAATGCACCCGGAAGGACGCTCTCGCTCGTCTTTCAAGGAGCGATTCCTAACAGCAGAAGCAGCAGAGGCACAAACTGCATGACGAGAAGGGACAACGTAGAACACGTCTCTGTCCTGGCACATTTTCGTGTGCGATACTTCCCTCCGGGTCTTCGGGCCTTGCGAAGCTCTGTGTACTGCGAGCGCTGCTACTCGCAGCTGAGAAGGACCGTGGAGCTAGCGGCGAATTCGGAGAGCTCTTCGCTGCACTGCGCCGCTCGCAAGCGGCTTCGTTTTCGCCTTTTGCCGTCCGGCGAGAGCTGAACTCCAGCGGTCAGTTGCAGCTCTGCCCAACAGCGTGTTCTCAGTTCTGCGGGCAAGCACGCCCTCTTGCCTTGGCCCCGAGAGCAAAGCCCCGAGCGAGCACTCGACTCAGTGCAATGCACCCGGAAGGACGCTCTCGCTCGTCTTTCAAGGAGCGATTCCTAACAGCAGAAGCAGCAGAGGCACAAACTGCATGACGAGAAGGGACAACGTAGAACACGTCTCTGTCCTGGCACATTTTCCGTGTGCGATACTTCCCTCCGGGTCTTCGGGCCTTGCGAAGCTCTGTGTACTGCGAGCGCTGCTACTCGCAGCTGAGAAGGACCGTGGAGCTAGCGGCGAATTCGGAGAGCTCTTCGCTGCACTGCGCCGCTCGCAAGCGGCTTCGTTCTTCGTCTTCTGCCGTCCGGCGAGAGCTGAACTCCAGCGGTCAGTTGCAGCTCTGCCCAACAGCGTGTTCTCAGTTCTGCGGGCAAGCACGCCCTCTTGCCTTGGCCCCGAGTGCAATGTCCCGAGCGAGCACTCGACTCAGTGCAATGCACCCGGAAGGACGCTCTCGCTCGTCTTTCAAGGAGCGATTCCTAACAGCAGAAGCAGCAGAGGCACAAACTGCATGACGAGAAGGGACAACGTAGAACACGTCTCTGTCCTGGCACATTTTCGTGTGCGATACTTCCCTCCGGGTCTTCGGGCCTTGCGAAGCTCTGTGTACTGCGAGCGCTGCTACTCGCAGCTGAGAAGGACCGTGGAGCTAGCGGCGAATTCGGAGAGCTCTTCGCTGCACTGCGCCGCTCGCAAGCGGCTTCGTTCTTCGCCTTTTGCCGTCCGGCGAGAGCTGAACTCCAGCGGTCAGTTGCAGCTCTGCCCAACAGCGTGTTCTCAGTTCTGCGGGCAAGCACGCCCTCTTGCCTTGGCCCCGAGTGCAAAGACCCGAGCGAGCACTCGATTCAGTGCAATGCACCCGGAAGGACGCTCTCGCTCGTCTTTCAAGGAGCGATTACCTACAGCAGAAGCAGCAGAGGCACAAACTGCATGACGAGAAGGGACAACGTAGAACACGTCTCTGTCCTGGCACATTTTCGTGTGCGATACTTCCCTCCGGGTCTTCGGGCCTTGCGAAGCCCTGTGTACTGCGAGCGCTGCTACTCGCAGCTGAGAAGGACCGTGGAGCTAGCGGCGAATTCGGAGAGCTCTTCGCTGCACTGCGCCGCTCGCAAGCGGCTTCGTTCTTCGCCTTCTGCCGTCCGGCGAGAGCTGAACTCCAGCGGTCAGTTGCAGCTCTGCCCAACAGCGTGTTCTCAGTTCTGCGGGCAAGCACGCCCTCTTGCCTTGGCCCCGAGTGCAAAGTCCCGAGCGAGCACTCGACTCAGTGCAATGCACCCGGAAGGACGCTCTCGCTCGTCTTTCAAGGAGCGATTACCTACAGCAAAAGCAGCAGAGGCACAAACTGCATGACGAGAAGGGACAACGTAGAACACGTCTCTGTCCTGGCACATTTTCGTGTGCGATACTTCCCTCCGGGTCTTCGGGCCTTGCGAAGCCCTGTGTACTGCGAGCGCTGCTACTCGCAGCTGAGAAGGACCGTGGAGCTAGCGGCGAATTCGGAGAGCTCTTCGCTGCACTGCGCCGCTCGCAAGCGGCTTCGTTCTTCGCCTTCTGCCGTCCGGCGAGAGCTGAACTCCAGCGGTCAGTTGCAGCTCTGCCCAACAGCGTGTTCTCAGTTCTGCGGGCAAGCACGCCCTCTTGCCTTGGCCCCGAGAGCAAAGCCCCGAGCGAGCACTCGACTCAGTGCAATGCACCCGGAAGGACGCTCTCGCTCGTCTTTCAAGGAGCGATTCCTAACAGCAGAAGCAGCAGAGGCACAAACTGCATGACGAGAAGGGACAACGTAGAACACGTCTCTGTCCTCGCACATTTTCGTGTGCCATACTTCCCTCCGGGTCTTCGGGCCTTGCGAAGCTCTGTGTACTGCGAGCGCTGCTACTCGCAGCTGAGAAGGACCGTGGAGCTAGCGGCGAATTCGGAGAGCTCTTCGCTGCACTGCGCCGCTCGCAAGCGGCTTCGTTCTTCGCCTTCTGCCGTCCGGCGAGAGCTGAACTCCAGCGGTCAGTTGCAGCTCTGCCCAACAGCGTGTTCTCAGTTCTGCGGGCAAGCACGCCCTCTTGCCTTGGCCCCGAGTGCAAAGTCCCGAGCGAGCACTCGACTCAGTGCAATGCACCCGGAAGGACGCTCTCGCTCGTCTTTCAAGGAGCGATTCCTAACAGCAGAAGCAGCAGAGGCACAAACTGCATGACGAGAAGGGACAACGTAGAACACGTCTCTGTCCTCGCACATTTTCGTGTGCGATACTTCCCTCCGGGTCTTCGGGCCTTGCGAAGCCCTGTGTACTGCGAGCGCTGCTACTCGCAGCTGAGAAGGACCGTGGAGCTAGCGGCGAATTCGGAGAGCTCTTCGCTGCACTGCGCCGCTCGCAAGCGGCTTCGTTCTTCGCCTTCTGCCGTCCGGCGAGAGCTGAACTCCAGCGGTCAGTTGCAGCTCTGCCCAACAGCGTGTTCTCAGTTCTGCGGGCAAGCACGCCCTCTTGCCTTGGCCCCGAGAGCAAAGCCCCGAGCGAGCACTCGACTCAGTGCAATGCACCCGGAAGGACGCTCTCGCTCGTCTTTCAAGGAGCGATTCCTAACAGCAGAAGCAGCAGAGGCACAAACTGCATGACGAGAAGGGACAACGTAGAACACGTCTCTGTCCTGGCACATTTCCGTGTGCCATACTTCCCTCCGGGTCTTCGGGCCTTGCGAAGCTCTGTGTACTGCGAGCGCTGCTACTCGCAGCTGAGAAGGACCGTGGAGCTAGCGGCGAATTCGGAGAGCTCTTCGCTGCACTGCGCCGCTCGCAAGCGGCTTCGTTCTTCGCCTTCTGCCGTCCGGCGAGAGCTGAACTCCAGCGGTCAGTTGCAGCTCTGCCCAACAGCGTGTTCTCAGTTCTGCGGGCAAGCACGCCCTCTTGCCTTGGCCCCGAGAGCAAAGCCCCGAGCGAGCACTCGACTCAGTGCAATGCACCCGGAAGGACGCTCTCGCTCGTCTTTCAAGGAGCGATTCCTAACAGCAGAAGCAGCAGAGGCACAAACTGCATGACGAGAAGGGACAACGTAGAACACGTCTCTGTCCTGGCACATTTCCGTGTGCCATACTTCCCTCCGGGTCTTCGGGCCTTGCGAAGCTCTGTGTACTGCGAGCGCTGCTACTCGCAGCTGAGAAGGACCGTGGAGCTAGCGGCGAATTCGGAGAGCTCTTCGCTGCACTGCGCCGCTCGCAAGCGGCTTCGTTCTTCGCCTTCTGCCGTCCGGCGAGAGCTGAACTCCAGCGGTAAGTTTCAGCTCTGCCCAACAGCGTGTTCTCAGTTCTGCGGGCAAGCACGCCCTCTTGCCTTGGCCCCGAGTGCAAAGTCCCGAGCGAGCACTCGACTCAGTGCAATGCACCCGGAAGGACGCTCTCGCTCGCCTTTCGAGGAGCGATTCCTAACAGCAGAAGCAGCAGAGGCACAAACTGCATGACGAGAAGGGACAACGTAGAACACGTCTCTGTCCTGGCACATTTTCGTGTGCCATACTTCCCTCCGGGTCTTCGGGCCTTGCGAAGCCCTGTGTACTGCGAGCGCTGCTACTCGCAGCTGAGAAGGACCGTGGAGCTAGCGGCGAATTCGGAGAGCTCTTCGCTGCACTGCGCCGCTCGCAAGCGGCTTCGTTCTTCGCCTTCTGCCGTCCGGCGAGAGCTGAACTCCAGCGGTAAGTTTCAGCTCTGCCCAACAGCGTGTTCTCAGTTCTGCGGGCAAGCACGCCCTCTTGCCTTGGCCCCGAGTGCAAAGTCCCGAGCGAGCACTCGACTCAGTGCAATGCACCCGGAAGGACGCTCTCGCTCGCCTTTCGAGGAGCGATTCCTAACAGCAGAAGCAGCAGAGGCACAAACTGCATGACGAGAAGGGACAACGTAGAACACGTCTCTGTCCTGGCACATTTTCGTGTGCGATACTTCCCTCCGGGTCTTCGGGCCTTGCGAAGCTCTGTGTACTGCGAGCGCTGCTACTCGCAGCTGAGAAGGACCGTGGAGCTAGCGGCGAATTCGGAGAGCTCTTCGCTGCACTGCGCCGCTCGCAAGCGGCTTCGTTCTTCGCCTTCTGCCGTCCGGCGAGAGCTGAACTCCAGCGGTCAGTTGCAGATCTGCCCAACAGCGTGTTCTCAGTTCTGCGGGCAAGCACGCCCTCTTGCCTTGGCCCCGAGTGCAAAGTCCCGAGCGAGCACTCGACTCAGTGCAATGCACCCGGAAGGACGCTCTCGCTCGTCTTTCAAGGAGCGATTCCTAACAGCAGAAGCAGCAGAGGCACAAACTGCATGACGAGAAGGGACAACGTAGAACACGTCTCTGTCCTGGCGCATTTTCGTGTGCGATACTTCCCTCCGGGTCTTCGGGCCTTGCGAAGCCCTGTGTACTGCGAGCGCTGCTACTCGCAGCTGAGAAGGACCGTGGAGCTAGCGGCGAATTCGGAGAGCTCTTCGCTGCACTGCGCCGCTCGCAAGCGGCTTCGTTCTTCGCCTTCTGCCGTCCGGCGAGAGCTGAACTCCAGCGGTCAGTTGCAGCTCTGCCCAACAGCGTGTTCTCAGTTCTGCGGGCAAGCACGCCCTCTTGCCTTGGCCCCGAGTGCAAAGTCCCGAGCGAGCACTCGACTCAGTGCAATGCACTCGGAAGGACGCTCTCGCTCGTCTTTCAAGGAGCGATTCCTAACAGCAGAAGCAGCAGAGGCACAAACTGCATGACGAGAAGGGACAACGTAGAACACGTCTCTGTCCTGGCGCATTTCCGTGTGCCATACTTCCCTCCGGGTCTTCGGGCCTTGCGAAGCTCTGTGTACTGCGAGCGCTGCTACTCGCAGCTGAGAAGGACCGTGGAGCTAGCGGCGAATTCGGAGAGCTCTTCGCTGCACTGCGCCGCTCGCAAGCGGCTTCGTTCTTCGCCTTCTGCCGTCCGGCGAGAGCTGAACTCCAGCGGTCAGTTGCAGCTCTGCCCAACAGCGTGTTCTCAGTTCTGCGGGCAAGCACGCCCTCTTGCCTTGGCCCCGAGAGCAAAGTCCCGAGCGAGCACTCGACTCAGTGCAATGCACCCAGACGGACGCTCTCGCTCGTCTTTCAAGGAGCGATTACCTACAGCAAAAGCAGCAGAGGCACAAACTGCATGACGAGAAGGGACAACGTAGAACACGTCTCTGTCCTGGCACATTTTCGTGTGCGATACTTCCCTCCGGGTCTTCGGGCCTTGCGAAGCTCTGTGTACTGCGAGCGCTGCTACTCGCAGCTGAGAAGGACCGTGGAGCTAGCGGCGAATTCGGAGAGCTCTTCGCTGCACTGCGCCGCTCGCAAGCGGCTTCGTTCTTCGCCTTCTGCCGTCCGGCGAGAGCTGAACTCCAGCGGTCAGTTGCAGCTCTGCCCAACAGCGTGTTCTCAGTTCTGCGGGCAAGCACGCCCTCTTGCCTTGGCCCCGAGTGCAAAGTCCCGAGCGAGCACTCGACTCAGTGCAATGCACCCGGAAGGACGCTCTCGCCCGTCTTTCAAGGAGCGATTCCTAACAGCAGAAGCAGCAGAGGCACAAACTGCATGACGAGAAGGGACAACGTAGAACACGTCTCTGTCCTGGCGCATTTCCGTGTGCCATACTTCCCTCCGCGTCTTCGGGCCTTGCGAAGCTCTGTGTACTGCGAGCGCTGCTACTCGCAGCTGAGAAGGACCGTGGAGCTAGCGGCGAATTCGGAGAGCTCTTCGCTGCACTGCGCCGCTCGCAAGCGGCTTCGTTCTTCGCCTTCTGCCGTCCGGCGAGAGCTGAACTCCAGCGGTCAGTTGCAGCTCTGCCCAACAGCGTGTTCTCAGTTCTGCGGGCAAGCACGCCCTCTTGCCTTGGCCCCGAGAGCAAAGTCCCGAGCGAGCACTCGACTCAGTGCAATGCACCCGGAAGGACGCTCTCGCTCGTCTTTCAAGGAGCGATTACCTACAGCAAAAGCAGCAGAGGCACAAACTGCATGACGAGAAGGGACAACGTAGAACACGTCTCTGTCCTGGCACATTTTCGTGTGCGATACTTCCCTCCGGGTCTTCGGGCCTTGCGAAGCTCTGTGTACTGCGAGCGCTGCTACTCGCAGCTGAGAAGGACCGTGGAGCTAGCGGCGAATTCGGAGAGCTCTTCGCTGCACTGCGCCGCTCGCAAGCGGCTTCGTTCTTCGCCTTCTGCCGTCCGGCGAGAGCTGAACTCCAGCGGTCAGTTGCAGCTCTGCCCAACAGCGTGTTCTCAGTTCTGCGGGCAAGCACGCCCTCTTGCCTTGGCCCCGAGTGCAAAGTCCCGAGCGAGCACTCGACTCAGTGCAATGCACCCGGAAGGACGCTCTCGCTCGTCTTTCAAGGAGCGATTCCTAACAGCAGAAGCAGCAGAGGCACAAACTGCATGACGAGAAGGGACAACGTAGAACACGTCTCTGTCCTGGCGCATTTTCCTGTGCGATACTTCCCTCCGGGTCTTCGGGCCTTGCGAAGCTCTGTGTACTGCGAGCGCTGCTACTCGCAGCTGAGAAGGACCGTGGAGCTAGCGGCGAATTCGGAGAGTTCTTCGCTGCACTGCGCCGCTCGCAAGCGGCTTCGTTTTCGCCTTTTGCCGTCCGGCGAGAGCTGAACTCCAGCGGTCAGTTGCAGCTCTGCCCAACAGCGTGTTCTCAGTTCTGCGGGCAAGCACGCCCTCTTGCCTTGGCCCCGAGTGCAAAGACCCGAGCGAGCACTCGACTCAGTGCAATGCACCAGGAAGGACGCTCTCGCTCGTCTTTCAAGGAGCGATTCCTAACAGCAGAAGCAGCAGAGGCACAAACTGCATGACGAGAAGGGACAACGTAGAACACGTCTCTGTCCTGGCACATTTTCGTGTGCGATACTTCCCTCCGGGTCTTCGGGCCTTGCGAAGCTCTGTGTACTGCGAGCGCTGCTACTCGCAGCTGAGAAGGACCGTGGAGCTAGCGGCGAATTCGGAGAGCTCTTCGCTGCACTGCGCCGCTCGCAAGCGGCTTCGTTCTTCGCCTTTTGCCGTCCGGCGAGAGCTGAACTCCAGCGGTCAGTTGCAGCTCTGCCCAACAGCGTGTTCTCAGTTCTGCGGGCAAGCACGCCCTCTTGCCTTGGCCCCGAGTGCAAAGTCCCGAGCGAGCACTCGACTCAGTGCAATGCACCCGGAAGGACGCTCTCGCTCGTCTTTCAAGGAGCGATTCCTAACAGCAGAAGCAGGAGAGGCACAAACTGCATGACGAGAAGGGACAACGTAGAACACGTCTCTGTCCTGGCACATTTCCGTGTGCCATACTTCCCTCCGGGTCTTCGGGCCTTGCGAAGCCCTGTGTACTGCGAGCGCTGCTACTCGCAGCTGAGAAGGACCGTGGAGCTAGCGGCGAATTCGGAGAGCTCTTCGCTGCACTGCGCCGCTCGCAAGCGGCTTCGTTCTTCGCCTTTTGCCGTCCGGCGAGAGCTGAACTCCAGCGGTCAGTTGCAGCTCTGCCCAACAGCGTGTTCTCAGTTCTGCGGGCAAGCACGCCCTCTTGCCTTGGCCCCGAGAGCAAAGTCCCGAGCGAGCACTCGACTCAGTGCAATGCACCCGGAAGGACGCTCTCGCTCGCCTTTCAAGGAGCGATTCCTAACAGCAGAAGCAGCAGAGGCACAAACTGCATGACGAGAAGGGACAACGTAGAACACGTCTCTGTCCTGGCACATTTTCGTGTGCGATACTTCCCTCCGGGTCTTCGGGCCTTGCGAAGCCCTGTGTACTGCGAGCGCTGCTACTCGCAGCTGAGAAGGACCGTGGAGCTAGCGGCGAATTCGGAGAGCTCTTCGCTGCACTGCGCCGCTCGCAAGCGGCTTCGTTCTTCGCCTTTTGCCGTCCGGCGAGAGCTGAACTCCAGCGGTCAGTTGCAGCTCTGCCCAACAGCGTGTTCTCAGTTCTGCGGGCAAGCACGCCCTCTTGCCTTGGCCCCGAGAGCAAAGTCCCGAGCGAGCACTCGACTCAGTGCAATGCACCCGGAAGGACGCTCTCGCTCGCCTTTCAAGGAGCGATTCCTAACAGCAGAAGCAGCAGAGGCACAAACTGCATGACGAGAAGGGACAACGTAGAACACGTCTCTGTCCTGGCACATTTTCGTGTGCGATACTTCCCTCCGGGTCTTCGGGCCTTGCGAAGCCCTGTGTACTGCGAGCGCTGCTACTCGCAGCTGAGAAGGACCGTGGAGCTAGCGGCGAATTCGGAGAGCTCTTCGCTGCACTGCGCCGCTCGCAAGCGGCTTCGTTCTTCGCCTTCTGCCGTCCGGCGAGAGCTGAACTCCAGCGGTCAGTTGCAGCTCTGCCCAACAGCGTGTTCTCAGTTCTGCGGGCAAGCACGCCCTCTTGCCTTGGCCCCGAGAGCAAAGTCCCGAGCGAGCACTCGACTCAGTGCAATGCACCCGGAAGGACGCTCTCGCTCGTCTTTCAAGGAGCGATTCCTAACAGCAGAAGCAGCAGAGGCACAAACTGCATGACGAGAAGGGACAACGTAGAACACGTCTCTGTCCTGGCACATTTGCGTGTGCGATACTTCCCTCCGGGTCTTCGGGCCTTGCGAAGCCCTGTGTACTGCGAGCGCTGCTACTCGCAGCTGAGAAGGACCGTGGAGCTAGCGGCGAATTCGGAGAGCTCTTCGCTGCACTGCGCCGCTCGCAAGCGGCTTCGTTCTTCGCCTTCTGCCGTCCGGCGAGAGCTGAACTCCAGCGGTCAGTTGCAGCTCTGCCCAACAGCGTGTTCTCAGTTCTGCGGGCAAGCACGCCCTCTTGCCTTGGCCCCGAGTGCAAAGTCCCGAGCGAGCACTCGACTCAGTGCAATGCACCCGGAAGGACGCTCTCGCTCGTCTTTCAAGGAGCGATTCCTAACAGCAGAAGCAGCAGAGGCACAAACTGCATGACGAGAAGGGACAACGTAGAACACGTCTCTGTCCTGGCACATTTTCGTGTGCGATACTTCCCTCCGGGTCTTCGGGCCTTGCGAAGCCCTGTGTACTGCGAGCGCTGCTACTCGCAGCTGAGAAGGACCGTGGAGCTAGCGGCGAATTCGGAGAGCTCTTCGCTGCACTGCGCCGCTCGCAAGCGGCTTCGTTCTTCGCCTTCTGCCGTCCGGCGAGAGCTGAACTCCAGCGGTCAGTTGCAGCTCTGCCCAACAGCGTGTTCTCAGTTCTGCGGGCAAGCACGCCCTCTTGCCTTGGCCCCGAGAGCAAAGTCCCGAGCGAGCACTCGACTCAGTGCAATGCACCCGGAAGGACGCTCTCGCTCGCCTTTCAAGGAGCGATTCCTAACAGCAGAAGCAGCAGAGGCACAAACTGCATGACGAGAAGGGACAACGTAGAACACGTCTCTGTCCTGGCACATTTTCGTGTGCGATACTTCCCTCCGGGTCTTCGGGCCTTGCGAAGCCCTGTGTACTGCGAGCGCTGCTACTCGCAGCTGAGAAGGACCGTGGAGCTAGCGGCGAATTCGGAGAGCTCTTCGCTGCACTGCGCCGCTCGCAAGCGGCTTCGTTCTTCGCCTTTTGCCGTCCGGCGAGAGCTGAACTCCAGCGGTCAGTTGCAGCTCTGCCCAACAGCGTGTTCTCAGTTCTGCGGGCAAGCACGCCCTCTTGCCTTGGCCCCGAGAGCAAAGTCCCGAGCGAGCACTCGACTCAGTGCAATGCACCCGGAAGGACGCTCTCGCTCGCCTTTCAAGGAGCGATTCCTAACAGCAGAAGCAGCAGAGGCACAAACTGCATGACGAGAAGGGACAACGTAGAACACGTCTCTGTCCTGGCACATTTTCGTGTGCGATACTTCCCTCCGGGTCTTCGGGCCTTGCGAAGCCCTGTGTACTGCGAGCGCTGCTACTCGCAGCTGAGAAGGACCGTGGAGCTAGCGGCGAATTCGGAGAGCTCTTCGCTGCACTGCGCCGCTCGCAAGCGGCTTCGTTCTTCGCCTTCTGCCGTCCGGCGAGAGCTGAACTCCAGCGGTCAGTTGCAGCTCTGCCCAACAGCGTGTTCTCAGTTCTGCGGGCAAGCACGCCCTCTTGCCTTGGCCCCGAGAGCAAAGTCCCGAGCGAGCACTCGACTCAGTGCAATGCACCCGGAAGGACGCTCTCGCTCGTCTTTCAAGGAGCGATTCCTAACAGCAGAAGCAGCAGAGGCACAAACTGCATGACGAGAAGGGACAACGTAGAACACGTCTCTGTCCTGGCACATTTGCGTGTGCGATACTTCCCTCCGGGTCTTCGGGCCTTGCGAAGCCCTGTGTACTGCGAGCGCTGCTACTCGCAGCTGAGAAGGACCGTGGAGCTAGCGGCGAATTCGGAGAGCTCTTCGCTGCACTGCGCCGCTCGCAAGCGGCTTCGTTCTTCGCCTTCTGCCGTCCGGCGAGAGCTGAACTCCAGCGGTCAGTTGCAGCTCTGCCCAACAGCGTGTTCTCAGTTCTGCGGGCAAGCACGCCCTCTTGCCTTGGCCCCGAGTGCAAAGTCCCGAGCGAGCACTCGACTCAGTGCAATGCACCCGGAAGGACGCTCTCGCTCGTCTTTCAAGGAGCGATTCCTAACAGCAGAAGCAGCAGAGGCACAAACTGCATGACGAGAAGGGACAACGTAGAACACGTCTCTGTCCTGGCACATTTTCGTGTGCGATACTTCCCTCCGGGTCTTCGGGCCTTGCGAAGCCCTGTGTACTGCGAGCGCTGCTACTCGCAGCTGAGAAGGACCGTGGAGCTAGCGGCGAATTCGGAGAGCTCTTCGCTGCACTGCGCCGCTCGCAAGCGGCTTCGTTCTTCGCCTTCTGCCGTCCGGCGAGAGCTGAACTCCAGCGGTCAGTTGCAGCTCTGCCCAACAGCGTGTTCTCAGTTCTGCGGGCAAGCACGCCCTCTTGCCTTGGCCCCGAGAGCAAAGCCCCGAGCGAGCACTCGACTCAGTGCAATGCACCCGGAAGGACGCTCTCGCTCGTCTTTCAAGGAGCGATTCCTAACAGCAGAAGCAGCAGAGGCACAAACTGCATGACGAGAAGGGACAACGTAGAACACGTCTCTGTCCTGGCACATTTCCGTGTGCCATACTTCCCTCCGGGTCTTCGGGCCTTGCGAAGCTCTGTGTACTGCGAGCGCTGCTACTCGCAGCTGAGAAGGACCGTGGAGCTAGCGGCGAATTCGGAGAGCTCTTCGCTGCACTGCGCCGCTCGCAAGCGGCTTCGTTCTTCGCCTTCTGCCGTCCGGCGAGAGCTGAACTCCAGCGGTCAGTTGCAGCTCTGCCCAACAGCGTGTTCTCAGTTCTGCGGGCAAGCACGCCCTCTTGCCTTGGCCCCGAGAGCAAAGCCCCGAGCGAGCACTCGACTCAGTGCAATGCACCCGGAAGGACGCTCTCGCTCGTCTTTCAAGGAGCGATTCCTAACAGCAGAAGCAGCAGAGGCACAAACTGCATGACGAGAAGGGACAACGTAGAACACGTCTCTGTCCTCGCACATTTCCGTGTGCCATACTTCCCTCCGGGTCTTCGGGCCTTGCGAAGCTCTGTGTACTGCGAGCGCTGCTACTCGCAGCTGAGAAGGACCGTGGAGCTAGCGGCGAATTCGGAGAGCTCTTCGCTGCACTGCGCCGCTCGCAAGCGGCTTCGTTCTTCGCCTTCTGCCGTCCGGCGAGAGCTGAACTCCAGCGGTCAGTTGCAGCTCTGCCCAACAGCGTGTTCTCAGTTCTGCGGGCAAGCACGCCCTCTTGCCTTGGCCCCGAGAGCAAAGTCCCGAGCGAGCACTCGACTCAGTGCAATGCACCCGGAAGGACGCTCTCGCTCGCCTTTCAAGGAGCGATTCCTAACAGCAGAAGCAGCAGAGGCACAAACTGCATGACGAGAAGGGACAACGTAGAACACGTCTCTGTCCTGGCACATTTTCGTGTGCGATACTTCCCTCCGGGTCTTCGGGCCTTGCGAAGCCCTGTGTACTGCGAGCGCTGCTACTCGCAGCTGAGAAGGACCGTGGAGCTAGCGGCGAATTCGGAGAGCTCTTCGCTGCACTGCGCCGCTCGCAAGCGGCTTCGTTCTTCGCCTTCTGCCGTCCGGCGAGAGCTGAACTCCAGCGGTCAGTTGCAGCTCTGCCCAACAGCGTGTTCTCAGTTCTGCGGGCAAGCACGCCCTCTTGCCTTGGCCCCGAGAGCAAAGTCCCGAGCGAGCACTCGACTCAGTGCAATGCACCCGGAAGGACGCTCTCGCTCGTCTTTCAAGGAGCGATTCCTAACAGCACAAGCAGCAGAGGCACAAACTGCATGACGAGAAGGGACAACGTAGAACACGTCTCTGTCCTGGCACATTTTCGTGTGCGATACTTCCCTCCGGGTCTTCGGGCCTTGCGAAGCCCTGTGTACTGCGAGCGCTGCTACTCGCAGCTGAGAAGGACCGTGGAGCTAGCGGCGAATTCGGAGAGCTCTTCGCTGCACTGCGCCGCTCGCAAGCGGCTTCGTTCTTCGCCTTCTGCCGTCCGGCGAGAGCTGAACTCCAGCGGTCAGTTGCAGCTCTGCCCAACAGCGTGTTCTCAGTTCTGCGGGCAAGCACGCCCTCTTGCCTTAGCCCCGAGAGCAAAGTCCCGAGCGAGCACTCGACTCAGTGCAATGCACCCGGAAGGACGCTCTCGCTCGCCTTTCAAGGAGCGATTCCTAACAGCAGAAGCAGCAGAGGCACAAACTGCATGACGAGAAGGGACAACGTAGAACACGTCTCTGTCCTGGCACATTTTCGTGTGCGATACTTCCCTCCGGGTCTTCGGGCCTTGCGAAGCTCTGTGTACTGCGAGCGCTGCTACTCGCAGCTGAGAAGGACCGTGGAGCTAGCGGCGAATTCGGAGAGCTCTTCGCTGCACTGCGCCGCTCGCAAGCGGCTTCGTTCTTCGCCTTCTGCCGTCCGGCGAGAGCTGAACTCCAGCGGTCAGTTGCAGCTCTGCCCAACAGCGTGTTCTCAGTTCTGCGGGCAAGCACGCCCTCTTGCCTTGGCCCCGAGAGCAAAGCCCCGAGCGAGCACTCGACTCAGTGCAATGCACCCGGAAGGACGCTCTCGCTCGTCTTTCAAGGAGCGATTCCTAACAGCAGAAGCAGCAGAGGCACAAACTGCATGACGAGAAGGGACAACGTAGAACACGTCTCTGTCCTGGCACATTTCCGTGTGCCATACTTCCCTCCGGGTCTTCGGGCCTTGCGAAGCTCTGTGTACTGCGAGCGCTGCTACTCGCAGCTGAGAAGGACCGTGGAGCTAGCGGCGAATTCGGAGAGCTCTTCGCTGCACTGCGCCGCTCGCAAGCGGCTTCGTTCTTCGCCTTCTGCCGTCCGGCGAGAGCTGAACTCCAGCGGTCAGTTGCAGCTCTGCCCAACAGCGTGTTCTCAGTTCTGCGGGCAAGCACGCCCTCTTGCCTTGGCCCCGAGAGCAAAGCCCCGAGCGAGCACTCGACTCAGTGCAATGCACCCGGAAGGACGCTCTCGCTCGTCTTTCAAGGAGCGATTCCTAACAGCACAAGCAGCAGAGGCACAAACTGCATGACGAGAAGGGACAACGTAGAACACGTCTCTGTCCTGGCACATTTCCGTGTGCCATACTTCCCTCCGGGTCTTCGGGCCTTGCGAAGCTCTGTGTACTGCGAGCGCTGCTACTCGCAGCTGAGAAGGACCGTGGAGCTAGCGGCGAATTCGGAGAGCTCTTCGCTGCACTGCGCCGCTCGCAAGCGGCTTCGTTCTTCGCCTTCTGCCGTCCGGCGAGAGCTGAACTCCAGCGGTCAGTTGCAGCTCTGCCCAACAGCGTGTTCTCAGTTCTGCGGGCAAGCACGCCCTCTTGCCTTGGCCCCGAGAGCAAAGCCCCGAGCGAGCACTCGACTCAGTGCAATGCACCCGGAAGGACGCTCTCGCTCGCCTTTCAAGGAGCGATTCCTAACAGCAGAAGCAGCAGAGGCACAAACTGCATGACGAGAAGGGACAACGTAGAACACGTCTCTGTCCTGGCACATTTCCGTGTGCCATACTTCCCTCCGGGTCTTCGGGCCTTGCGAAGCTCTGTGTACTGCGAGCGCTGCTACTCGCAGCTGAGAAGGACCGTGGAGCTAGCGGCGAATTCGGAGAGCTCTTCGCTGCACTGCGCCGCTCGCAAGCGGCTTCGTTCTTCGCCTTCTGCCGTCCGGCGAGAGCTGAACTCCAGCGGTCAGTTGCAGCTCTGCCCAACAGCGTGTTCTCAGTTCTGCGGGCAAGCACGCCCTCTTGCCTTGGCCCCGAGAGCAAAGCCCCGAGCGAGCACTCGACTCAGTGCAATGCACCCGGAAGGACGCTCTCGCTCGTCTTTCAAGGAGCGATTCCTAACAGCAGAAGCAGCAGAGGCACAAACTGCATGACGAGAAGGGACAACGTAGAACACGTCTCTGTCCTGGCACATTTTCGTGTGCGATACTTCCCTCCGGGTCTTCGGGCCTTGCGAAGCTCTGTGTACTGCGAGCGCTGCTACTCGCAGCTGAGAAGGACCGTGGAGCTAGCGGCGAATTCGGAGAGCTCTTCGCTGCACTGCGCCGCTCGCAAGCGGCTTCGTTTTCGCCTTTTGCCGTCCGGCGAGAGCTGAACTCCAGCGGTCAGTTGCAGCTCTGCCCAACAGCGTGTTCTCAGTTCTGCGGGCAAGCACGCCCTCTTGCCTTGGCCCCGAGAGCAAAGCCCCGAGCGAGCACTCGACTCAGTGCAATGCACCCGGAAGGACGCTCTCGCTCGTCTTTCAAGGAGCGATTCCTAACAGCAGAAGCAGCAGAGGCACAAACTGCATGACGAGAAGGGACAACGTAGAACACGTCTCTGTCCTGGCACATTTTCGTGTGCGATACTTCCCTCCGGGTCTTCGGGCCTTGCGAAGCTCTGTGTACTGCGAGCGCTGCTACTCGCAGCTGAGAAGGACCGTGGAGCTAGCGGCGAATTCGGAGAGCTCTTCGCTGCACTGCGCCGCTCGCAAGCGGCTTCGTTCTTCGCCTTCTGCCGTCCGGCGAGAGCTGAACTCCAGCGGTCAGTTGCAGCTCTGCCCAACAGCGTGTTCTCAGTTCTGCGGGCAAGCACGCCCTCTTGCCTTGGCCCCGAGAGCAAAGCCCCGAGCGAGCACTCGACTCAGTGCAATGCACCCGGAAGGACGCTCTCGCTCGCCTTTCAAGGAGCGATTCCTAACAGCAGAAGCAGCAGAGGCACAAACTGCATGACGAGAAGGGACAACGTAGAACACGTCTCTGTCCTGGCACATTTCCGTGTGCCATACTTCCCTCCGGGTCTTCGGGCCTTGCGAAGCTCTGTGTACTGCGAGCGCTGCTACTCGCAGCTGAGAAGGACCGTGGAGCTAGCGGCGAATTCGGAGAGCTCTTCGCTGCACTGCGCCGCTCGCAAGCGGCTTCGTTCTTCGCCTTCTGCCGTCCGGCGAGAGCTGAACTCCAGCGGTCAGTTGCAGCTCTGCCCAACAGCGTGTTCTCAGTTCTGCGGGCAAGCACGCCCTCTTGCCTTGGCCCCGAGAGCAAAGCCCCGAGCGAGCACTCGACTCAGTGCAATGCACCCGGAAGGACGCTCTCGCTCGTCTTTCAAGGAGCGATTCCTAACAGCAGAAGCAGCAGAGGCACAAACTGCATGACGAGAAGGGACAACGTAGAACACGTCTCTGTCCTGGCACATTTTCGTGTGCGATACTTCCCTCCGGGTCTTCGGGCCTTGCGAAGCTCTGTGTACTGCGAGCGCTGCTACTCGCAGCTGAGAAGGACCGTGGAGCTAGCGGCGAATTCGGAGAGCTCTTCGCTGCACTGCGCCGCTCGCAAGCGGCTTCGTTTTCGCCTTTTGCCGTCCGGCGAGAGCTGAACTCCAGCGGTCAGTTGCAGCTCTGCCCAACAGCGTGTTCTCAGTTCTGCGGGCAAGCACGCCCTCTTGCCTTGGCCCCGAGAGCAAAGCCCCGAGCGAGCACTCGACTCAGTGCAATGCACCCGGAAGGACGCTCTCGCTCGTCTTTCAAGGAGCGATTCCTAACAGCAGAAGCAGCAGAGGCACAAACTGCATGACGAGAAGGGACAACGTAGAACACGTCTCTGTCCTGGCACATTTTCGTGTGCGATACTTCCCTCCGGGTCTTCGGGCCTTGCGAAGCTCTGTGTACTGCGAGCGCTGCTACTCGCAGCTGAGAAGGACCGTGGAGCTAGCGGCGAATTCGGAGAGCTCTTCGCTGCACTGCGCCGCTCGCAAGCGGCTTCGTTCTTCGCCTTCTGCCGTCCGGCGAGAGCTGAACTCCAGCGGTCAGTTGCAGATCTGCCCAACAGCGTGTTCTCAGTTCTGCGGGCAAGCACGCCCTCTTGCCTTGGCCCCGAGTGCAAAGTCCCGAGCGAGCACTCGACTCAGTGCAATGCACCCGGAAGGACGCTCTCGCTCGTCTTTCAAGGAGCGATTCCTAACAGCAGAAGCAGCAGAGGCACAAACTGCATGACGAGAAGGGACAACGTAGAACACGTCTCTGTCCTGGCACATTTTCGTGTGCGATACTTCCCTCCGGGTCTTCGGGCCTTGCGAAGCTCTGTGTACTGCGAGCGCTGCTACTCGCAGCTGAGAAGGACCGTGGAGCTAGCGGCGAATTCGGAGAGCTCTTCGCTGCACTGCGCCGCTCGCAAGCGGCTTCGTTCTTCGCCTTCTGCCGTCCGGCGAGAGCTGAACTCCAGCGGTCAGTTGCAGCTCTGCCCAACAGCGTGTTCTCAGTTCTGCGGGCAAGCACGCCCTCTTGCCTTGGCCCCGAGTGCAAAGTCCCGAGCGAGCACTCGACTCAGTGCAATGCACCCGGAAGGACGCTCTCGCTCGTCTTTCAAGGAGCGATTCCTAACAGCAGAAGCAGCAGAGGCACAAACTGCATGACGAGAAGGGACAACGTAGAACACGTCTCTGTCCTGGCACATTTTCGTGTGCGATACTTCCCTCCGGGTCTTCGGTCCTTGCGAAGCTTTGTGTACTGCGAGCGCTGCTACTCGCAGCTGAGAAGGACCGTGGAGCTAGCGGCGAATTCGGAGAGCTCTTCGCTGCACTGCGCCGCTCGCAAGCGGCTTCGTTCTTCGCCTTCTGCCGTCCGGCGAGAGCTGAACTCCAGCGGTCAGTTGCAGCTCTGCCCAACAGCGTGTTCTCAGTTCTGCGGGCAAGCACGCCCTCTTGCCTTGGCCCCGAGTGCAAAGTCCCGAGCGAGCACTCGATTCAGTGCAATGCACCCGGAAGGACGCTCTCGCTCGTCTTTCAAGGAGCGATTACCTACAGCAGAAGCAGCAGAGGCACAAACTGCATGACGAGAAGGGACAACGTAGAACACGTCTCTGTCCTGGCACATTTCCGTGTGCCATACTTCCCTCCGGGTCTTCGGGCCTTGCGAAGCTCTGTGTACTGCGAGCGCTGCTACTCGCAGCTGAGAAGGACCGTGGAGCTAGCGGCGAATTCGGAGAGCTCTTCGCTGCACTGCGCCGCTCGCAAGCGGCTTCGTTCTTCGCCTTCTGCCGTCCGGCGAGAGCTGAACTCCAGCGGTCAGTTGCAGCTCTGCCCAACAGCGTGTTCTCAGTTCTGCGGGCAAGCACGCCCTCTTGCCTTGGCCCCGAGAGCAAAGCCCCGAGCGAGCACTCGACTCAGTGCAATGCACCCGGAAGGACGCTCTCGCTCGTCTTTCAAGGAGCGATTCCTAACAGCAGAAGCAGCAGAGGCACAAACTGCATGACGAGAAGGGACAACGTAGAACACGTCTCTGTCCTGGCACATTTTCGTGTGCGATACTTCCCTCCGGGTCTTCGGGCCTTGCGAAGCTCTGTGTACTGCGAGCGCTGCTACTCGCAGCTGAGAAGGACCGTGGAGCTAGCGGCGAATTCGGAGAGCTCTTCGCTGCACTGCGCCGCTCGCAAGCGGCTTCGTTTTCGCCTTTTGCCGTCCGGCGAGAGCTGAACTCCAGCGGTCAGTTGCAGCTCTGCCCAACAGCGTGTTCTCAGTTCTGCGGGCAAGCACGCCCTCTTGCCTTGGCCCCGAGAGCAAAGCCCCGAGCGAGCACTCGACTCAGTGCAATGCACCCGGAAGGACGCTCTCGCTCGTCTTTCAAGGAGCGATTCCTAACAGCAGAAGCAGCAGAGGCACAAACTGCATGACGAGAAGGGACAACGTAGAACACGTCTCTGTCCTGGCACATTTTCCGTGTGCGATACTTCCCTCCGGGTCTTCGGGCCTTGCGAAGCTCTGTGTACTGCGAGCGCTGCTACTCGCAGCTGAGAAGGACCGTGGAGCTAGCGGCGAATTCGGAGAGCTCTTCGCTGCACTGCGCCGCTCGCAAGCGGCTTCGTTCTTCGCCTTCTGCCGTCCGGCGAGAGCTGAACTCCAGCGGTCAGTTGCAGATCTGCCCAACAGCGTGTTCTCAGTTCTGCGGGCAAGCACGCCCTCTTGCCTTGGCCCCGAGTGCAAAGTCCCGAGCGAGCACTCGACTCAGTGCAATGCACCCGGAAGGACGCTCTCGCTCGTCTTTCAAGGAGCGATTCCTAACAGCAGAAGCAGCAGAGGCACAAACTGCATGACGAGAAGGGACAACGTAGAACACGTCTCTGTCCTGGCACATTTTCGTGTGCGATACTTCCCTCCGGGTCTTCGGGCCTTGCGAAGCTCTGTGTACTGCGAGCGCTGCTACTCGCAGCTGAGAAGGACCGTGGAGCTAGCGGCGAATTCGGAGAGCTCTTCGCTGCACTGCGCCGCTCGCAAGCGGCTTCGTTCTTCGCCTTCTGCCGTCCGGCGAGAGCTGAACTCCAGCGGTCAGTTGCAGCTCTGCCCAACAGCGTGTTCTCAGTTCTGCGGGCAAGCACGCCCTCTTGCCTTGGCCCCGAGTGCAAAGTCCCGAGCGAGCACTCGACTCAGTGCAATGCACCCGGAAGGACGCTCTCGCTCGTCTTTCAAGGAGCGATTCCTAACAGCAGAAGCAGCAGAGGCACAAACTGCATGACGAGAAGGGACAACGTAGAACACGTCTCTGTCCTGGCACATTTTCGTGTGCGATACTTCCCTCCGGGTCTTCGGGCCTTGCGAAGCTTTGTGTACTGCGAGCGCTGCTACTCGCAGCTGAGAAGGACCGTGGAGCTAGCGGCGAATTCGGAGAGCTCTTCGCTGCACTGCGCCGCTCGCAAGCGGCTTCGTTCTTCGTCTTCTGCCGTCCGGCGAGAGCTGAACTCCAGCGGTCAGTTGCAGCTCTGCCCAACAGCGTGTTCTCAGTTCTGCGGGCAAGCACGCCCTCTTGCCTTGGCCCCGAGTGCAATGTCCCGAGCGAGCACTCGACTCAGTGCAATGCACCCGGAAGGACGCTCTCGCTCGTCTTTCAAGGAGCGATTCCTAACAGCAGAAGCAGCAGAGGCACAAACTGCATGACGAGAAGGGACAACGTAGAACACGTCTCTGTCCTGGCACATTTTCGTGTGCGATACTTCCCTCCGGGTCTTCGGGCCTTGCGAAGCTCTGTGTACTGCGAGCGCTGCTACTCGCAGCTGAGAAGGACCGTGGAGCTAGCGGCGAATTCGGAGAGCTCTTCGCTGCACTGCGCCGCTCGCAAGCGGCTTCGTTTTCGCCTTTTGCCGTCCGGCGAGAGCTGAACTCCAGCGGTCAGTTGCAGCTCTGCCCAACAGCGTGTTCTCAGTTCTGCGGGCAAGCACGCCCTCTTGCCTTGGCCCCGAGAGCAAAGCCCCGAGCGAGCACTCGACTCAGTGCAATGCACCCGGAAGGACGCTCTCGCTCGTCTTTCAAGGAGCGATTCCTAACAGCAGAAGCAGCAGAGGCACAAACTGCATGACGAGAAGGGACAACGTAGAACACGTCTCTGTCCTGGCACATTTTCGTGTGCGATACTTCCCTCCGGGTCTTCGGGCCTTGCGAAGCTCTGTGTACTGCGAGCGCTGCTACTCGCAGCTGAGAAGGACCGTGGAGCTAGCGGCGAATTCGGAGAGCTCTTCGCTGCACTGCGCCGCTCGCAAGCGGCTTCGTTCTTCGCCTTCTGCCGTCCGGCGAGAGCTGAACTCCAGCGGTCAGTTGCAGATCTGCCCAACAGCGTGTTCTCAGTTCTGCGGGCAAGCACGCCCTCTTGCCTTGGCCCCGAGTGCAAAGTCCCGAGCGAGCACTCGACTCAGTGCAATGCACCCA